>NC_071505.1:102020991-107020991 GCF_027887155.1 Malaclemys terrapin pileata
AATCTCACTGAAGTCAAAAGAGTTACTCCCAATTTACTCCTCTGTAAGTGAGGTCAGAAGCTGGCCCCATGTACATAATAATGAAGGAAGACAAAGAAAGGCAGTGTTATCTGGGCTGAAAGATAATAAAACCTGCATTCAGGAGACATAATGTTATTAGTGCTGATGTCATTTTCAGCAAACAATTATGATGTAATTACAGGAATCTTCCTTCCCTGCCCCCCTCCCCTTTTGTTTAACTCTTGTTCTCAGTTTTGTTATGGCCACAAAGGGACATAATAGATATCAGTGGTTTTCAAACCGTGGGTCGCGACCCAGAACTGGGTGACGGAATGGAAGGACCGGGTTGCGGCAGCTCTGGTTAGCACCGCTAACCGGACTGTTAAAAGTCCTGTCGGTGGTGCTGCCCGGCTAAGGCAGGCTAGTCCCTACCTGTTCTGTGACACCGCGCTGCGCCCCGGAAGCAGCCAGCAGCAGGTCCGGCACCTAGGTTGGGGGGCCCACAGGTCTCCACACACTGCCCCCGCCCTGAGCACCGGCTCTGCACTCCCATTGGCTGGGCAATGGGAGTTGGGGGAGCGGTGCCTGTGGGTGAGAGCCGCATGGAGCTGCTTGTGTGTCTCTGCCTAGAAGCCAGACCTGCTGCTGGCCGCTTCCGGGATGTAGCACGATCCGCGGTGCCAGGACAGGTGGGAAGTCTACCACTGTGCCGCTGACGGGACCTGCCAGAGGTAAGCCTGCACCCCAATTCCCTGACCCCTCCCAAACCCAGAGCCCCTTCCTGCACCCCAAACTCCTCATCCCCACCCCAGAGCCTGCACCCTCAGCCTAGAGACCTGACCCCTTCCCGCATCCCAACCCCCTGCCACAGCCCTGAGCTCCCCACAAACCCTGAACCCCTCATTCCCGGCCCCAGTCCACAGCCCTCACATCCGTGCCCCAACCCTCTGCCACAGCCCTGAGGCCCTCCCAAACCCCTCATCCTCAGCTCTGTTGGGTCATGGGCATCAACAATTTTCTTCAGCTGTGTCGCCAGAAAAAAAAGTTTGAAAACCACTGATATATATGGGCTAGCACCAAATTAGGTTTGCTGTATCATTTAGAAAAAGGTTTGTAGTCATGTTTTTGGCCTTTGGCAAAATTATAAGGGCTGTTCTTGAGAGTCTAAAAACAAAAAAAGGAAAAACCAAAAGAAAACACAGCTTTTTTGACTGGCATAATCAGTAACCCTTCGAGTCTGATCTGTGTTGTTGGAAGTAAGGAGACACAATATTGATACTAGAAAAGCCATAAAATGTCTGCGTGCATTTTTCTGCAAAGTAATAAAAATCTTTTACTTATTTTGATCTATATATTTATGTTCATATAAATACACAGTGGGTACGCTTAAAAAGTAATTCTGGTTTTAAAGCATTCCCGGTTCCCACAACCTTACCAGGCCTTAAAGGCCCCGATCCAGTGCAGCATTTACACACAGGTTTAACTTTAAGCACGCGAGTAACCCCTTTGGCTTCAAGAGCTGTGAATTAAAATTAAAGTATGTGCTTAAGTGCTATGTTGGATGGGGGCCAAAATAAGGAATCCTGGTAATACATCTGAAATGTGTTCACTGTACGTACGTATACTGGACGTGCATATCTGCATACATGTAGATGGGTATTCTCTTAAATAAAATCATGTTTATTATGTTGTTTTTGCCAGCTGGTGCCCAGACATAGTGCATAGTTTTCCTGTCTGCTGCGCACACATCCTGCATGTACTGCAGTGGAGACTAGAACCTGCCTAGTGCATGGAAGCCCCTCTGACAAGGGAACCGACAGAGAGCTTTGCCCTGGTTCAGCTGACAGAAGCTGTGCGAAGCTGGTCCCAGCTATAAATTGCATTTTGGACGTGTTCCTGTTTTTCAACATGATTTTCATAGAGAGACTGTTTTCTGGGAGGTCTGACATGTTGGTCAGGCTCCGAAGGGCGGATTTTTCCCTTAAACCAAAACAGAAGTTTGAGAGAGAAGCAGCAGGAGTACAGTGGGGAAATGATAGGTCAGAGCAGAGGGAAACTATAGAATGGCATGCCTGGGGTTGCTGCGGGGCTGCTGATACGCCTACCAGGAATGCAATATTCACAGCCCAGCTCTATGGGGTTGTCTTTTATACGGGTTTCTGGAGAGAGTCCCATCCAGTTTAAGGGGTGTGCTATTTAACAACCCTGGAGCTCCAGCATCTAGACACATCTACAGCTTTTACATTAGCCTGGGGCTACTGAAACTAGCATTCCCAGAAATGGATCACTGACATAGAAATGGGTATTTTAAGTTGTGTAAGGACCCTAAACACTGAGAATAATTGTAATCCTTAATTCTGTGGAGGACGACAGTCTGGCAATTGGATGGGAGCGGGAGACTGAAGAGGGAGCTGCTTATTTTACTGCCGAAACACCATCTGATTTTCTCTGTTTGTCTCATTTAGGCAGATCAAAATAAATGGCTAGCAGGGGCTGAGCAGCATTGAGGGGTGGCTGGCTTGGGTCTTCTGGCCTGTGGGGCCATTTGTCATTCCCAGGTGACTTTTCTGGATGCCCACTTCTATTTCATTTGCCCTACTCCCCTTTCAGCTCCAGGCAGGTGTCGTGTGTCCCTGAGAATGGATCGGAATTGTCATGCGTTCCTTCATCACTTTGAGAGTAATGTGTGGTTTATTATCCTATTGATTTATATGGATTTAAGCCTGTGCAGGACATACAGGATCATTATACTTGTTGTTCTGGCTCTTCTCCCAACAGCAGACAAGCTTTTTGTGATGGCATGGCTGGGCTGGGGTTATATCACTTGCTGCTTTGTAATGGCTAGAAGCCCTTATTACCAACAAGGAAAGCATGTGCATGTGTCTATGGCGCATGTACGTTCCTCCCAGGTGAGCCATAGCTTCTGTTGGCTGACCTGTAGGGCAGCAGGGATGTCAGCAGCTAGATTGCCTTAACGGAGGACTACACAGACAGCAGGACATGGGAGAAGAACCACATTGGAGTGGAAAGGACAGGGCAGGGGTTGCTGTGGCTTCTCAAGGGACAGCTAGATACACTGGGAATAATGGTGGCACAATGATTGCTGGAAAGGTGACGACACTGGGTCTGATTCTGTTGTCAGTGAAGTCAGCGGGAGTTTTACCGTAGGTTTTGGTGGGAGCAGGATTAGGCCCTTACCGTCAGGGCTGGCTCCAGGCACCAGCGAAGGAAGCAGGTGCTTGGGGTGGCACGCTGGGTCTTCTGCGGCAATTTGGCGTCGGGTCCCTCCGAATTGCCGCCGAAGACACCCCCCCCCCAGCTTAGCCGCTTGGGGCAGCAAAAAAGCTGGAGCTGGCCCTGCTTACCCTGTAAATAACTTGTTGTTTATCCTACAGGCCAGTGGCGCTTCATAAACAACAACAGTGATAAAGACATTCATTAGGGATCAGGGAATATTTGACAGAATCTGGTGGGTGGGGGGAGACCTCTAATGTAGTTGTTCAGCCACAATAAGTATCTGAAATACTGCGCTGTAACCTGATTATAAAATCCTTACTCACATTGGTGAGCAGTTCAATACCTAAATAGTCCCATAGAATTCAGTGAGACTACTCGTAAGAGTGATCGCTCTGCAGTGCGTGTACAAGTTCACAATCTGACCGTCAGTATTTAACTGAGATGCAGTAACTGTTGCATCAAATGTTATGTGTGTATCTTGTATACCTAGTCTGCCAGGGTCCATGGTAAAATGTTGCTTTAATTAAAAATGTCCCCATGAATTGTTAGCCAGTATATGAAAATTTTGTGTGTGTATAAAACAACTAACATAACATAAACCAAAAGATCAAATGGTACTGCCTGAAAGAAAAAACACTGAATTGTTGTCCAAAACGTGCAGCCATTAGAGAATAATAATTTTTGTTTGCAGTGCAGCTGGGTCTACAGATGCAGAAGGAAAGACCCCAGTGATCTGTGCAATGGCTCAGTTTGTTTAATTTGCTAAAACTAAGAGCTGAAAAGCAGACAGGGTCTTTGCAAATATTCAGAATGATTCTCTCTTTACCTCTGTCGGGGTCTCTCTCTCTCTCTGCCTGCTGCCTGCATGTGTACATGCTTCAAATGCAACTAATCTTAATTAAATGCTCTTGAATGCCTTCCGTTCCGCATCTCTTGTCTAAATGCTGGAGCACTCCCCCGTCATTGAGTTACTATTTGGATCTGGAAAATAAAACCAGTAATTTAAAGTCAAACAGCTACATTTTTATAGTGAATTTTTTAGCTTTCCGTCCTTTGTAACGAGCTCTTAGTAGCTTGAAAATGACATTACTTTCCTTACTGACCTTAGTGTTTTTCTATCCACTTAGCAAATATTGCAGTTGGCTATGTTTCTAATGGGCAGAAGCCAATGTGGCTTCTTAAAATTGGATTCTCTGTGTCTGCACAAGAAAATCAATGGTGTTATCTGGCATGTGCACAGAGCTGTGAATAGTCTGGAGCCAGCAGGGGTTGCTTTCACAGAGGGGTGTGGGGAAAGTCAAACCAAAATGATTGCTTTTTATTTTTACATTTAGTGACAAACTAGAGAGCATCTTGCTGCTTTTAAATTTAAGGTTCAGGAAGCATTCTTCATCTGGATATAAATATTTTTAAACTGGTTAAAATTTGGGCCTAGAAATGGGTTAAACCCAGAGCCATTTATCCTTCCTCTCTGAACTTTGGGGATTCAAATAAATTGGGATCTGAACCATCCTCTGGCTTTGTATAACTCTGAAATAATAGTGTTTGCCTCACCTTAACCCATTGTCTTTGTGGGCCCCTTAAAAGACATAGAAATAGATATCAGATATAGGCACAGCAGCTGGTAAAAGGATTCCTACTCTGATAAAGCTGAGTGTTTGTATGCAAACAAGTGAGCTGTGAACTTATCTGCCTGTGTTTATCTTTTGTGGGGGAGTGAACTTACTACTGCAGAACCATCATGGGAACTTATACTGCAGGAATTATTCTGTGGCATGGGGGGGAAAAACACCCTTGTCAAGTGTTTCAGCACTAATCTATAACTCTGGGGAGAACAGAATTTTATTGAATGGGGTGGGAGGAATTGACTCTTTCAGCATCTTTTCTTCGAGATATCAGGGTAGAGTCATTTAATTAAGTGAATGCTGGTGCTGGCCTGACAGCACTAGAGACTGGGGTCTCCTCTATTTATCCTCGAAGCAGGTCCACCACAAGCAGTGCATGCTTTCCCTGCTGCACTGCCAACATGCCCTCACCTGTTCTGGGCAGGGCCGGCACCAGGCACCCAAGCACGTGCTTGGGGCGGCACCTGGTAAGGGGCGGCGGGGGGAGTGCAGCGTGGCATTCCGCGGGGGGGCGCTCTGGCGGCGCGGCGCTGGGGGGGCGGGCTCCGGTTGCGCGGGGCTTGGTGAGGGGGTGGCGTGGGCGCGGCGCTGGAGGGGGCTTGGGGGGCGGGCTTCGGCGGCGCGGCGCTCGGCGGGGGGGGCAGCGCAGGGCTCGGCGCTGGGGGGGGGTTCCGGCGCTCGGCGGGGGGGCGGCGCGGCGCTCGGCGGGGGGGCGGCGCGGCGCTTTTTTCTGCTGCTTGGGGCAGCAAAAAAGCTAGAGCCGGCCCTGGTTCTGGGGGACCATCTCGAATGCTGCAAAGGACGTTCAGCATCCATTCCATTCTGTCCTTGGCCTGTCCACTAAGAGCTAAACTGAGACGTTCATCTCAGGCCATCAAACAACCCTCAGTTTACAACCACTTTCAGTTACTACCTGTCTGGATCAGCTTCAAACCAGTGACATTCTTTCCGTATGAAAGACTCCATAGCTAGAGCTGTGCAAAGAACTGATTTTTATCAGTCCACTGGCAATTTCGAAAACTGAGTCAGGTGGACCCAAAAATCACTTAATTTTTTTTTAAGTTAATTGAAAAAAACAAATTAATTTGGGATCGAACTAAATACGTTGTTCAAATTTCAAGCATTTTAAAACATTGTTTAATGTTTTAAAATTAAAACCAGAGGAAATTTCAAAACAAAAAGTCCTTTTGATCAAAACTTTGAAAAATTTCATTTAAGATATCGAACAAAACTTTAAGAATTTTTTGGATTTTGTTCTGTTCCCTCTCTTCCCCCCACTCCCCCCCCCAGTAAACAATTAGGCAAAAGGGTCAAGAATTTGCAAAATGTTTCTATGTTGCCGAATCTGCATTTTCCTCTGAGAACAGTTTTGGACAAAATTATTTTGCTCAGCTCTATCCAATCTACTTGGCCATTCAGTCACCTTACACAAACACATGAGTCACTGCTGGTTTTAATCATATGATTGTGGGAAAGACATGAAATCAACATTCTGAATGAGAACCGTCATCTCTGACTGTGGAGCGGGAAAAGTTCTCAACTTTCCTGCTAACCTGCAGACAACAAGCCTGCCTTGAGGAGCAGGAATGCCATGAAATGATGGTTTTTGTCCAACAATGTGTTTCACAAAATGACGTACTTCCGCTTTGTGGTGTTCTACCTTTCAATTGCACGATAAAGTTAGTATGTCAGTATATTTGGCCCTCAGTATGAATTACAGATGGAAAGAGAGATGTATTCTAGCAGTCTTAGAACGGGACTGATAACCAGGAACTCTTGAGTTGTATTCCCGATCCTGACAATGACTTCCTCTGGTGTTGGTCAAGTGACTTAGTGCCAATTTTCAAAAATGTCTTCTAATTGTCGTTTTCAGTGTCCAACTTTAGACACCCAGGTTCTGATTTTCAGAGGTGCTAGCACCCACATCTGCCACTGACTTCAGATGGAGCTGTGGCTCCTTGGTTCTTCTGAAAATAAGGCCCTAATATGGGCATCCAAAGACTGAGACGCCCAAAATTAGAGGCCACTTTCAAAATGTGGGCCTTAATCTCTCTGCCTTGTCAGTAAAATAGGAATTTTGAGCCCTATTCTCAGCTACTGTAATTGGGCATAGCTCCAAAGACTGGGTCATAATATGTACCTGTTTCACAGGGGCATCATGAGGATTAGTTAGTTCATATTTGTAAAATGCTTTGATGACTAAGAAGACCCAAGTGTTGCTAGCGGTAGTTAAGGCTGCAAAACTGCTTCCATTATAATCCTCTGTTTTCACTTGCGCACAACTTTTTAAAAATTCAATGCATTTAATTGAAATTTTCCTTGCTTGGTCTCTGCCCCCCAGGTGAATTTATGTATTGACTGTTAAAGTTTGAGCAGAGATCTTTTGGCTGTTTTTATTTATTTATTTATTGGGTGATGGTGATTGTTGTGCCCAAAATGGTGTTTAGCAGAATCTAACTGTGTCCATACCGTATAGACAAACACACCAATGTGAGTTTGCTCTGTAGCATGTACAGTACCTATAAATGATACTATATAGGCAAAATTCTTCTACATGCTGACAGTTTAAAATAGTATAAATATTTTTTTCGTTCTGTCCATTCAAAAAGCCCATGTAATCAAGTGCATTTCAGTAGGGACCTAACAATGTGTCTTCATTCTTCCCCTCCACACCACACACAAAGAATTTACTTATTAATTGCTTTCCGATGTTGGCACCGTGGGTTTTTCTGCTATTTACAATTCACATGTAAGAAGCTGCTTTTAGTACAAATGTGTCCAGTTAAGGGCTCACCTAATAGCAGTTTTAATAACCACTTAATTTTCATGTGCAATGCAGTTTTTAATCAATTTAGTGCTGTTTGAAATGTGCCTGAGCGACAGCCTTGGAGACTTATGTGCTGCAAAGAACAGTCACATAATAGACCGGCGTAGTGTAGACTTCCCTCAGACTACTTTAAGTTCCTAAGATGGATCAGTCATTTCCTGGGGAGACCTCCTTTAAGGATGAGGGCAGAAAAGTTTTCATGCTGCTGTGATATTAGGTCTCTGTGCGCAGGCTGTCAACAAGCTGGTCTATTGTGAATGCTGGCTAGTGAGGTGTTCAACTGGAGCAAGAATGAAAAACTTCTAGCTCTCTAAACAGCAGTATTGTGTGTTTAAAAAAAAAAAAAATCACAAGTCAAGCCCCCCAAAATCATGAGACTGGCTTAAAAATCATGAGAGTTTAAAAATAATAAACAATGCATTATTTGTATTTGCCTTCTGTTTTCTCAGCCTTTAAGGTTCATGTTTTCAAGATCTTTGTCATAACCACAAAGGTTAGAAGCTAACTTTACATAAGCACTACATTTTTGATAATCACATGACTCCAGGAGCTGAGGTTTTAAGAAACACTTGATAAAATCAGGAAAGCTGGCAATACAGAAACAGACATCGGATGTTTTGGGGGCTTACTGACCTTTGCTAGATGCAGATTAGTGACCTACAGGTCAAAGATTCCATATAGAGCTAGTTGGGAAATGACTTTTATTTTCCCCATGTAAAATTTTGCCAAACATTTTTTTTTATCATTTTTGTTAAATTTGTCACCAAAACTTTTTAGATTTTCATGGAAAAAATGAAAACTGGTTGAAAAATTGACATTTTCTGGTTTGGGGGTTTTCAATGAAAACAAATATTTTATAAAAAATGATGAAATCCCATTTTGGGGGTGGGGGGGAGATTTTTTTTTTTTAAACAAAAAGCTGAGAGAGAGAATTCAACCAGTTCTGATTCCATATCCGATTACCAAAGTCAGCTCCTTCACTCCCCTCCCCATTTGTTAATAAAATAGACATAAGGGTGAAGCTTGGGATACAATCGGATCACTTTTCAGCTTTCCAAAACAGTGAAGGAAAAAGGGAAAAATAAGGAGATTTCAAAATCAATCACTTAGTTGTCTCGGGATATGCAACACTGTACTTTTTACAGCAAAAACTGGATTGCAGCATTATAAAAATAGACTGGGAACCAGGTTTACAGTAAGAGAAACAGAATTCATACCAAGCAAAGGATGTGGGAAATCAGTATCACTGTGATGACTGCAAAACCAACCAAACAAAACTCAAACAGATTACGTAGGGGTTTTCCACCATGCAGAGTAATTACTGAAAATGACTAAAATCCATTTGTTCTGGGACCATGTAGTCCATCAACGGGTTAAAAGCTTGGGAAATAGCAGATGTAGAGCAAAGACCCTGCCACACTGATAAAGACTCAGTTATCCGGAGTGCAGCAATGTTTGCTTACTACATTTGCAAGAAAATTAAAAGAAAGCAAATTAGCTGGGAGCTTTTCAGCACTCTTCCTCCTTTTGCTGATATTAATGAGATTTTCCCCCATACCAAAGCAGCCCTAATAACTTCCACCAAGTGGCTTCTGAAAGCCAATGCTCACAAAATGAAACAAACTTGGTGTGACAGCACCTAAGTGAATGCCAAGGGGGAGGGGTAGAAAAAACAAGGGGGAGGAGAGAGAGCGAAAGAATCATTAGAGTATTTTGCAGTAGGATCTTACTTACAAACTCACGTGCTAGGCAAACAGACGCACACTCATGTGAAGATACAAATTATCTGTGTGTGTATTACATGACACAGTCCTTTCATACACATAACACCCCCCCTAACATTTGATACTCCGTGCAGGCTTTGATTAGGATGATTCAGGAGGTAAAAGGTTTGCACACAACTGAAAAGAACGGCCACAAACTATTCCCAGGCTTGGATTCAGCCATGGAATACTTCCAGGAAGATGAATTTCCTAAACTGGGGTGGAGGTCGGATGGGAAGGGAAGAAGGAAGGGCCTGCATGAACTCGGCTTCCTTAACAAGAAATTCCTACATTAAGCTAGAATCTGATGCTTTCCAGGAAACAGAGCCTTTTAACATCCACTGAAGTGGAAGCAATCTTTCAGAGAAAGGTGGGGTGGCGGGGGCATAGGAGTGAAATGATCCATGCAGTGGGAGGCCCCATGGTGGGGAAACGCAGAGCTGCCAGGTCACTATGAGCAAAAGCAATGGGATATATGGACTTCTCTGGGCTGCCACAGATGGGAATGGCCGAAGATCCTGTGCTGAAGGTGTCTTTTTAGAAGTGATGCACTTGAAAGTCTATATGGGTTTGGATTCCAGAGTGCTGTTGCAAAGGTGGTTGAGCAAAAGCTATTGGAATTCCAAGACATTATCGCTTGCTTCATTTTTAGTGTAATAATTCCTCTGAATAGATGGACATATCTGGCCTGTCTGAGAATGGGGGGGAAAAAAGAAACCTTTGCTTCCCTTAACAGGAGTGTGCTAAAATGTGTGCAGTGGGCATTTATACAGCATCTAGCTATATATATACACAAATACAACATGCTATGTGGTAATATTATATTTGAATTTCTGAGGCCGGTGTCCATGAAGTTCTGTAAAATATAACTGAAAGCAAAATCACCATGACCTAATAAACAATAGATATGTAGTTTGTGTCTTTACTATTAAACAGAATTTCTGTGTATTTTGCACTTCCTGATAATTATTGCAAGTTAAATTTCATGCTAATACTCTTACACTGAGAGAGCTCGGTTAAATTTCACTGAATTCAGAAAATTGTTCTAAAATTATTTTTAGAACTAATGGCACAATGCACAAATATAGCAAAGCTATATTGCAATTATAACTGATTTCCTTGTAAACAATACCTATAGGTGCAGTGACAATGGGGCTGTTTCCCTCAGCTGTTTTTTCTTGGCAAAGAAACCTCCCTGTTGTTGTTCTAATGGTGACATCACAACTTCCAAATTATTAAAAGTTGAGTAGGATTCAGAACATTCTATTCCAACAAATTCTGAACACTCTAAATATTTCATGCCTGTCATCTAAAGCAGTTTCAGCTCTTCAAAACAGCAGGAGAAAAAATTATGCATTGTATATGTATAATACATGATGGCTGATCTCTTCTGACATTTATCTTCATTCTAGAGGAGAGACAGGATAACTCACTCGTGGCTATGAAGATAAATGTCATACCAAGATCCCATTATATATTCTATTTATTAACCCCTTGGTTTATTTTTCAACCAATTACATTGGTTTAACAAGTGTCATGTGACCAAAATTAGATTTGCACTATTGTCCTCCCAGCTGGAGGCATAAGATTCTCACTAGGGATCAGGACAGAAATGTGCAGCCGCCATAGCATTGATGTCAAACACCGAGGCTGCTGAAGGATGGGTGAGAATACCAAGTTACCCATTCAGGAAACCAGGACCTCACTCACTGAGGTCAGATACAGTGTTGCCAGTTCTCGTGATTTTTATCATGAATCTCATATTTTGTGGAATTTTTTTTCTTAAAATCTCAGCTCCTGGAGTCCTGGGTTTATGGGGGAATCTCATATTCCACTTTTTAAAAAGAAAAAATACATTTCTAGCCCTGTGATTTTGGAGAAAAGCTTGAAAACATGACTTCTAAGGGCTAAAAAAAACCTGATCAATTAAGACCCCAAATGTATAATGATTTTTCAGATGTCAGGAGTTTTCGGGGCTTGACTAATGGTTATTGAATAGTTAGGGTTTTGCAATCTTGGAAGAGGATATGCCTAGCCAGGTGACTTGTCCCCAGATTGTCTTTGTCCTCATCCTCCTCACAAAGCCTGCTTGCTTATTGTGATTCTGCCATTCTTGTTCACTGTTCTGAGTGCAGAATCCTGCACTCACTGCCAGTGATTGGAAGAGACTGGCATTCCCTCCCCCTCCCCCACTCTTGATTGATTTGAGAAGAGAGAGCTTTAGCTTTCCCTTCTACTTTCTAACTTCCCCTACAGATAGTCTCTCAGATGTAGGACACCATGGGAAGAAAGGATTAATTAATACCATAATATAAAAATAATCCATTCAAGCCTCAAAACACAGATCAACATTTTGTCCCCCTGAAGACTGTAGATGTTTTGATCCAGTGGTTTCCCTTAGCCCATTATAAGGACAAAAGCCATTTGCAAAATCCAGATGTGGATCAGGGAACCCCTGCAAAGTTTGTTAGCTAGGGGCCAGCCTAGTCCAGGGTTTTGGTTTGGACCTTTCTCTCTTAACAACGTAATTTATTAAGTGCCTCCTTGCTTAGGGATGTGGACGTACAACATACCATGGATAAAGTACAATACAACATATGTGTCTGATGAAGTGGGTATTCACCCACGAAAGCTTATGTTCCAATACATCTGTTAGTCTTAAAGGTGCCACAGGACTCTCTGTTGCTTTTTACAGATCCAGACTAACACGGCTACCCCTCTGATACAATACAACATAGTAAACCAGCCACATTTTTAAAAAACCAAACAAAGTCAGTCAGGAATTGGGGAAATGGATGGCCAAATATAAGATACCAGCTCAGATCATCCTGTCCCATGGGAAAACCTGTGGGAGGGGATCCTGGGGGAGGAAATATCTGTGAGGCTGTCTGACATTGTTAAACTCAGACCTGATTCTCCTCTCAGTTAAACCAGTGCAGCTCCATTGACTTCCATGGAGTTGGTTCTGATTTACACTGGTGTAAGTGCAAAGAGGTCTAACTCATAGAGTTCTTGGTCCTCCAATTCCCAGATAGGATCAGGTTGTGTTGAACCCCCCCATATTATTAATATATAAAGGGACTTCCAGATTGGAGCTCCTTTGCAGTGATCTAAAAAAGCACATGGATGTGTTTATGCTCACAAAACAATCCCCTCATGGAGATCCCCTGCATGCATTATTGCCTTGTATGTAGTAGGAGGGTAGGGCAGTTTTTGTCCCCCATGAAGAAGCCCTGGGGGCCCATGCCAAACCTGGGAATCTCAAGTATCTACAGGAGACCAGAGTTATATTCTGAAGTCCCAGTGCCTTTGCACTGCCCTTTGGCAGGGTCTAACTCCCTGGCAGTGCAGCTAGGGTTGCCAACTTTCCACTCACACAAAACCAAACATTCTTGCCCTGCCTTCTGCCCCTACTCCGAGGCCTTGCCCCTGCTCACTCCATCCCCCCTCCCTTTGTTGCTCAGTCTCCCCACCCTCAGTCACTCGCTCATTTTCACCAGGCTGGCTCAGAGGGGTGGGGTGCGGGCTCTGGGGTGGGGCTGGGGATGAGGGATTTGGGATGTGAGAGGGGGCTCCGGGCTGGAGGGTGGACCTGAGGGGGTTGGAGTATGGGAGGGGGCTGAGGCAGAGGGTTGAGGTGTGGGAGGGAGAATGGGTTCTGGGCTGGGGGTGTGGGCTCTGGGCCTGGGCCAGGGATGAGGGGTTTGGAGTGAAGGAGGGGTCTCCAGGCTGGGGGTGGAGCCCAGGGGTTCAGAATATGGGAGGGGCTCTGGGCTGGGGCAGGGGGTTGGGGTGAGGGCTCTGGATGGGGGTGCTGGCTCTGGGGTGGGGCTGGGGTTGAGGGGTTTGGGGTGCAGGAGGGTGCTCCAGGCTGGGATCAAGGAGTTCGGAGGGCAGGAGGGGGATCAGACCTGGGCAAGGGGTTGGGGCACGGGAGGGGGTCGGGGTGCAGGCTCCGGGCAGCGCTTACCTCAAGCAGCTCCTGGAAGCAGCGGCATGTTCCCCCTGTGGCTCCTACGTGGAGGCGTGGATGAATGGCTCTGTGCGCTAGCCCCGTCCACAGGCGCTAGCCCCGCAGCTCCTATTGGTTGTGGTTCCTGGCCAATGGGAGCTGCAGAGCCAGCACTTGTGGCAGGGACAGCGGGCGGAGCCTCCTGGCTTCCCCTACGCGTAGGAGCTGGAGTGGGGACATGCTGCTGCTTCTGGGAGCCACGCGGCACCATGGCAGGGAGGGAGCCTGTTTTAGCCCCGCTGCGCTGCAAACTGGACTTTTAACTGCCTGGTCAGTGGTGCTGACCAGAGCCGCGAGGGTCCCTTTTTGACTAGGCATTCCGGTAGAAAACTGGACACCTGGCAACTCTAAGGGCAGCTCCACTGGAGCTGTGCCACCATGGTCTTCCCCAGCCATGCTGGCCCCTATTCTTCCTGGTGGGGCTGTATGGAAAGCCTGGGCTGTGTTATCTTTTTTTTTTGGTCTGATTTCCACAAGCTGAGCCCCTCCTCCCCAGGCTAACCCAGTCTCTACCTCTTTCTTCAGCACAGGTGCTGTGTGGTACAGAGAGGCCTCCGTGAGGGATGCCATGGATGTGGCTTTAGCCCTTAGAACTTCCCCTCAGAAGCAGGGAACTCTGCACATGGATGGTCCTCTCCATGCGCAGATCCAAGCAGCACTTTCTGGCCCCTTAAGGTTAGGAACAAACTTTCCAGGAAGTAAGCCAATGAAGAAACAAAGGGAGAACATAAGAGTCATGGAGTTACTGGCAAAGTGGCCAAGGGTCAATGCAAAAAGGAGGTGAGGATCAGGAAGGAAGGGAATATATGGCCATTAGATTTGAAAACAAGGAGGATAGAAAGGAAGTCCAACAAAAGGCCACTACATGCTTTGTTGTTTTGTTAGAAACATTTTTATAGGGAAAGAATGTGTAAGAGATCAAAGCCAGAAAATCCAGAACTTGTCAATAACCACTGAGAGGGGCAGAGACGAAGGAGCGCCAATAGTCGGCGAGCCCGTCTAAAAGGAAGGTTTTTGACAAAGTCCAGCTTTATTTCGTCGCCAACCTGGCCAGTGTCAGGCAATACATTTTTTAAAACTGAGAGGAGAAACACATAATGCAATGTAACTAACTTCTTTGTGATCTGTCTTCTGCCTGTAGACAGCTGCCACTAGCTCATGAAAGCATCTGAAGGGGACAGGTTGAAAATATCAAACTAATCAATAATCAAATTATAATTTTAAACTAATCAGTAGTCAAATTTGTATGAAGGTTTTTCTAGTGCTTACAGGAGATCTGGAATTGGGATCTATTCTCTACCTTCCCTATGAAATGATTAAATCTGGCAGCCATCTATTGGCTTATTAAGGCTTTCTAAAACTGCATGTTCTGGGCTGAAGCTTCTCAGACATCTCTACATACATTTTTAAAAGGGTACTGGTGGTGGTTTAAACCCAGAATGCATGTCACCTTATAACTGCTATTGACTAGTTTACATCCTTCAGATTCTAAATATATATTAATGTTTTTTTTAAAAATCCACTCCTTTACATCTTTAGAGGATTTGGTTTTTAAAAATGTAATTCTTCATTTAGGACTTAAAAAAAAAAATGTTTTATCCTCTTGGTTTCCTGTGTGATGGCAGTTAAATAATAAATAGTGTTTTCACAGAGCTGTTAAAGAAAGAAATGAAAAAGCCATGTTAATTTCAAACTTCAGTAGAAGAGGGAGGAATTAATGTTTGCCAAATGAAGAAGGGCTGAGCTGGTAGGAAGAGAAATTTTATTTTCAGGATTTTGAGAGGGTGTTACAGACAATGAAGGGTGAGGAGGGGTGTTTAAATCACAGCAGATTTGTACCCAACAGCAGGTAAAATTTTGCACTGATTTATGTTCATGCAATCCCACTGAAGTCAATGGAATTTTGTGAGGCATAAATCAGTGCAGAATTTGAACCAGTGATCTTATGGATGTAGGGACATTTCTGCTCTCAATTACACCATTGCAAATCTGAAGTCACTCCAATGTAATCAACTGAGTTATGGTGTAACTGACAGAAGAATTTGTCCCACACTATTTATCGTTGTGACTTTTCAGTTCACATTCCTGATTCAGTCAGGAGGAATTCTCAGTACTTCGTTAGTTCCATCGACTGTCTGACCAGATGTCCACATCAACTGAGAGAGAAAGGCAGACTGGCCTATGTGCTCCATGTGCTTTGAGAGAGATTTCAACACAAGCCGATTGATGATGCAGGGCATAGTAAACTGGCCCTACTGAATATGTCTTTCATAGCCTGTTCTTTCATTTTAGTCTTTAATATATATTATACTTGACATGATTTGAAGTCCTGAGGGCCCAATCCTGGACAGACAGAGGCAGAACTCAAATTGGAGTTAAGTGAAGTTCTACTGGTGCTAGGAATGCAGGATCAGGCACCTGGAGACTTTTGGCAGTAGGCTAAGTAGTCTGAGGTGATCCCTGAGGAGTCATGATCATGTCTGGAGGTTTTGCTACCACCTTCCTTTTCTTTATGGAGAGATAGTATGAGGTCGAAGGTTTCTGACCGTCAGAGGGGTGAAATATTGGAACGGCCTTCCGAGGGAAATGGTGGGGGCGACGGACCTGTCTGGTTTTAAGATTAAGTTAGATAAGTTTATGGAGGGAATGGTTTAATGGTAAAACATAGTAGCCAAGGAAAACCAAGCAATGGTACGTAAATAGTATAATGGCTGACAGGGGTCAGGCTAGAGACTCTTGCCTACATGCTCGGGGTATTACTGATCGCCATATTTGGGGTCGGGAAGGAATTTTCCTCCAGGGTAGATTGGCTGAGCCTCTGGAGGTTTTTCGCCTTCCTCCGCAGCATGGGACAGGGATCGCTAGCAGGAGGGTCTCTGCTGGTTGAAGTCACTAAAACACAGGATTGGGGACTTCATCAGCAGAGTCCAGGGAAGGGGTAGGGACGGTTTTGTGGCCTGCAGCATGCAGGGGGTCAGACCAGATGATCATAATGGTCCCTTCTGGCCTTAAAGTCTATGAGTCTATGAGTCCCAAAACTTTTCTGTTAAAATATGTTGTTAGAGTATGGAAAATATTGAAACCCAAAGATCTAGAGCTGTAAGAACCCTTCTCACCACGGGTATAACTGGTAGCATGTGGGTATTTGCTTCCCCATGCTTATTTAGCCCTGGGTCTCTCACTCTAAATTAGCCTACCAATGGCAATTCTTCATCTCTCCAAGCCTTGGATGCACCGAGGAAGGACATTTGTACTTGGCACTGTGGATACATGCTGCATACCGTGCCTCTGCTGTACTGAAGATAAAGGACTCCGCCTTTAAAAGACTTGGAGGCCCGACATGCAAGTGGCTGTGGGAACGTACGGAGGCCTGACGCTCAAATGGTTAAACTTTCCTACGTGCTTTTTCCAGTGGAAGTGAAAGGCCTGAAACTCCCAAGCCTCCTGCCTCTCTGGGATTCAGAGATGAAAAGACAGAGAAAGCCTTCTGAAGCTATTGACTAATGAGCTTCAGTTATGCTTAAATTAGCAGAATACCAGGCTGGGCAGCTAAAATATCAGAGATAAAATTAAACACCTTTATTGACTCCAGGTGTGGCATTAGGAGGATACAGGGAGTCTGAACTGAAATACCTCTTTCTGGGTGGAACAGCTCACAGAAACACCGCGGACAGGTCTGTTGGCACAGCTGCTTTGGGAAACTCTTCAGACCAGGCCTCCTGCAGGCTTTATGGGAGATCTGCAACTCCCCAGACCCTGGGCAAGAGCTGCTTACAGGTCCATGTATTAGGCTGAGCTCTGCTTCAATCTTTATCCTCGGAGGAGAGGGAGCCAGGTCTGTCTCGGTGGTGGTGTGAGGCAGAAGCGTAATACTGATGCTTGCAGAAGATTCAGGGATTGCGACAGCGCTACAAGTTGGCTTGGAGGATGTCATCCTGGAAGGTGTCCTGCCTTGGTTTGCAATAGCTCCAATGTTAGCTGGATGGGCTTTCTATCATTCAGTGCTCAACCCTGACTCTCCATACGACACTGCCATTGAGCGCAAGGGAAATGTAAGCCCAGCGTCAGTATCATCGGGCTTAGTGGATCTATACAGAATGAGGAAGACAAAGTGAGCTCTATTTCTAGGGCAAGGTTTGGAAATCACTTTTTTGCCCACCGTTGACATTCAGTGGTGGCCAGCAATACAGGGAGGCTTCGCTTTGGTGCTAGGTTTGAGCTCTTAAAGAGAGGAGAGCAATTTATCATGCTCTATCTCTGGGCTTTGTGGTGCTCACTGAACAGAGAACACCAAACCTGTTTCACATGGTGCTGAGGGATGTGGGGAGAGGATGGAGAATACAAGTGAATACTGCATGAAATAATCTAAGTATATATTGGACTATGGAAGGATGTACTGAAATCTGCCCCTGACTTTTATCCATTAGAGGAAAGAGGGGAATAAAGCCGACACTGCAATTATAAAAGGTAATGGAGTCTGATTTACATTTCAGAATTTATTATCTCATTTTTAATTGGGAAATAATTTGAATTGCAAGTGAAATAATTAGATTAAGGAAAGCCACTCAGCAATTTACTGCTCGTATTCCCCAGATCTGGACTCCAGATTCATTGAGTAATTGTTAATAGTTTGTGAGCTGTGCCTAAGTCTCCCCTATTCCCTTTGCCCTCTTTTCCTAATGAATTGCTTTCTAGAGGTAAACACACGTCTTCATTAACAACTATATTTTGAATCAGGACTTCCAGGGGAAGCGGGGGTCACAAACGACTGGCAGTTAATTTTTTTTTTTTTTTTTTTTTTTTTTGAGGTATGAAATTCATGAGAACTTGTCAGGGAGAGGGGTTGGGGTAGGTGTAGTGGATTTCTCCGAGCCATTAAATCTGTTCCAGAGCTATATTGTAGAGGGGAAAGAATGTTCATGTCGGATTTGGCATTTAGTCTTGGCAAGCAGTCAGAGGGATTCCAGGGTTGTTGAAAGGAGGGAAAATCTGACCTGGGGTTTTAATAAAAAGAATAGGAAATAAAGGACCAGATTCACCAAATGGAGGAGGAGATGCCCAGTAGCCCACTGGTTAGGACATTACTTGGGATGTCTGAGCCCCACTCTGGAACAAGGACTCGAGTCCAAGTCTCCCCCCGTCTGAATAAGCACCCTAACCCCCAGGCTATAGGCTGTTTTGGACCGGGTCCCGACCTTGCCATGGTGGGCCATTGGCTGTGTGAGAGAGAATGTGTGTGTGAGTGACTCTTCAGCCAGGTGTTAAGGCACGCACCTGGGAGGGAGGGTAACTGGGTTTTAGTCCCTGCTCCACTTAATATTTAATTAAGTGGAACAGTTTCAACAGGAGAGATTGAGAGCAACCCATCCCAGAACAGCCTATGGCTTGGGGGTTAGGGTGCTTATTGAGGAGGGGAGTGACCTGGACTCAAGTCCTTGCTCTAGAACAGGGATTCAAACCTGGGCCTCCCACAGCCCAGTATGTCCTAACCACAGGGCTATTGGTGGGGTAGAATGTGGCACCAGCACCACCACCCCCCTTGGTTTTGTGAATGGTACTTAAGTCTCTATGTGAATCTAGCCCAAAAAATTGAAATGGCTCATTGCTGATTTATTTCATCCACCTCTGTTTGTAGGGTCAGATCCTAGCTACCAATCCTTCATTTTACCTCCCTCTCTCTCTCTCATTATATGTATGTAATATGGAAGAGATTCTTTCTGATTTGGGGAGTTACCTAGCAGTGCTCAGGGTTATTAATGTTATAAATCACTGTTTACTGGTTCATAAAAACAATCTATCGTAAATTATAGATCTCAAAAAGACAGTATCTTACAGCGCTCATCCAGAAAGCAATCCATTTACTGTTTACTGACTTCTTTCTCATTGAGCTAGTAGGCTGCTGATTATTTTTCGATTATTTCTTCATTGTACACCATCAGCATGTGGCCATACTGGGTCCCATGACCCCTTTGCCCCAACTCAGACAGGAATCCAGTATTGCTCAGAAGAGTAACTGAAAATTGAACCCATTGTTCTTTGGCTTGAAGAGTAACCAGGTGGCATTTTGAAAAATAATCTATTACTGTAATCCATCATATTAGCCACACTAGCAGCAGAGAGTGGCCCCTCACCTTTTTAAATTTGCTGATCTTTGATAACAAATACAGTTGTTTTTCCAATATAAAGGCCCCTTTTTCATATCGCCTCTTTTCCAGCTTCCTCGGGTTTCCTTAATGACTGAAGCAAAAGCAGATATTGTTAGATATGAAGCTATACATGATTCTGACAGCTTTGCATAAAAGCATGTGATCAATTCTGAGGCAGGTGTTTTGTGCCAGGGTAGTCATCACAGCCAAAATTTTGGTGCCAAACTAAAGGGGAAAAGCGTATTCCAGGAACTCATAAGAGAATTACCACTTGAGGCATTGGTTCCCAGCCTTACCCTGGTGGGGCTCCCCCTTGTGGGTGTTAGTGAACACAAACCCATCCTATGTACCCTAGTCCAGTGGTTCTCAACCAGGGGTCTGGGGCCACGAGCAGATTTCAGGGGGTCCTTCAAGCATGACCAGCGTTAGACTCTCTAGGGCCCAGGGTAGAAAGCTGAAGCCCCACCATGCAAGACTGCAGCCCGGGGCCCTGAGCCCCATCACCAGGGGCCGAAGCCTGAGCAACTTGGCTTTGCGGGATCCCCTGTGGCGTGGGGCCCCAGGCAGTTGCCCTGCTTGCTACCCAGTAACGTGTGCCCTGGCTTTTATATGCAGAAAAACAGTTGTTGTGGCACAGGTGGGTTGTGGAGTGTTTATAGCATGTTGGCGGGGCCTCAGAAAGAAAAAGGTTGAGAACCTCTGCTCTAGTCCATGCCCTGGCACATTTGCCAGCATCGTTTTCTGTCGATTTGCTTCTCTCCTGTCATTTTATGCCTCTGTTCTCTCTGTATATTCCTTCTCATTTTTCTCTTTTCTCTGTATTTTTCCCCCTTTGCACCTTTGAGTCCTGATTCTGCAGCTGAATCCATATGAGCTCGCCGTTGGCTTTGTCAGTGGGTGCAAAGGTCTGCCCACCTTCAGGACTGGGGCCTTGCTTTGTGCTTCCTGACTTAGCATAAGACAACATGCCACTTGGTGCGGGCTAGGTTGAGCTCAGAGATGTGGGAGCAGAAGGCAGAAGCATGAGCAGCCCGTTGCTGCCTGAGCTTGTGGCTTCATATGTGGGAACTGCTCCTGTGGCTGGCTGTGCTAGAGACCATCACAGGAGTAGGGTGGGAAGGCTTCTAACGAGCCACCTGCTGCTCTACACACAGCTGCAGGTTCACATTTGCATTGCTGTGGGCAGATGCAAGGTCCTACAACTTCCTCCACACCCTCTGGTTTCCCTTGTCCTATCCCCACCCCCAACAATAAGATACGCTGACTTGGGGGAATCATTAGCGCCGATGGGTTAGTGCATTAGCCCTTCAAATCTGGTGACCTTTGTTCAACTCCTATTTAACCTTACATGTGAAGACAAGTTTCGTGGTTAAATGTTTATTCCTATGTGTGATCTTCACTAAACTAATGACAAGACTTTGATCAGGCAAATCCAGGGCTGGCACAGCAGGGAGTATTGTAGGTTAGAACTGAGGTGCATCAACAGTGCTGGATAGGGGCCCAAACCTGGAGTAAGAAGGGATGTGACAAGTGACTAGAACTGGGGACCATTGGCAAAGCTGGGGTGAGGGCTGAGAATAGTTTGTACAGCACTTGCCCAAGCAAATGTCTCACACTAGGCAGTGATATTAGTCCCTAAATTCACAAACGTCAGATTCCTTCATTTTAAAGAAAAATGATTTGTTTTGTAAGTCTATTTATTTTTTCAAATCATGTCATCCCACTTAAAATTGAGACCAAGTGCATGGGGCCCTAGTAAAGGAACTCCACCTATGTGGACATTCTAGTTCCAAATGATGTTATCTTTTATTTTTAGATGGAAACATTTGAAAGGCACATAGGGATGAGCTAACCACGTAAGTAATAAGGCTGGGAGTGTAAACAGAGGGGGCCATCCGCACTCATTATTTAAGAGCCAGCTTCCTTATTTTTGCTGCTTGGATGCTTAGCTTAGTATTGATGACATTTAAAGGGACTCTGCCTTGTAGACTAGAAATAACTGGCCAGGTTCCTTTCAGAAGGGAGCTCAGAGATTGGACATGGCTCTCAGGGAAATGAAAATATAATATATTGCATTTACCTAGCCCTTTTCAATGCTAAAGATCCCAAAGGATTTACAAACCACACAGTCTATACAGGAATCCCTTCACCTGCCACTAAAATGCAGCCACCTCTGGGGTCAAATATGGGAGCTGCTTAACAGCACACGGTAATTTACCCTGATATTTTAGGGCAGGAAATGAAGAATACTGTATCTATCTGAAACTACAAGAGGAATGTAAGGCCCAAATGAGCTCAATTTGGCAAGGCACTATAAAACTGCACACACACAGTCCCTGCCCTGAAGAGCTGACAACCTAATGACTGTCTTCGATATACGTATTAACCATGTCTGACCCTGCTTAGCTCTTAGATGTGATGTGATCACAGTCTAAGGTGGACCAAAATATATTGACTATCCCTGCTTTTCTTCTTTACGCCTAGGGTTATATTTTTTGGTGCAACTGTTAGGACTTATACCAATGTTCTAAAATGAGTAACCATATTACTGTATCGCAGTTCCCTTGTCCTTCTTAGCCACATTCTCTTCCTTACTATGTATCACCCTCCCCCGCTGCCTATTGGGTACACTTTGGCTCTGGTCCTGCAAGCAGCTCTGTGTGGGCAGACTCTTACACTTGCATGGAGCCCCACTGGAATGAGTGGGGAAGCACACAGGCTCGGGGGTCTGCCCGCACACTGCAATTTGAAGACTCAGGACCTCAGATCGTGAACCATTGGAGACAGGAGTGCCTGGCATGCTTCTAAGCATTATATAATAATAATAATAATAATTACTAATCCTGTCTGGTCTCCGTTTCTGAGCATTGGTGCTATTTTATTGGAGCCCTTCTCCTGCCATCTAAAATTACCCAGAAAAATTAAAAGGCTCAGCAGCCACCTTGTCGGTGGGGGACCAGTTGGTTCTTCAGCAAATGACAGTGAATTAACTGAACCGTACGTATCTCCAGGCTGCAGATGAAACGGTCTCACCTTATATGTTCTTTGTTTCCTGGCTACTCTGGCCTTTAGAGCAAACTTGTGCTGAGCTCAGGAGAATTGATTGCTGCGGCTGCCACCCTTGCGTGCAGTGCTGCTTTGTTGCCATGTCAACTGTGCATGTCATTTGTTTACATTTGATTTGGCAGAACATTCCATGATAAGAACCAAGGCCTCCAGTGATTTTGAACTGGGGGGTGGTGGTGGTTGGCAGGGGATCTGAAGGATGGGGAAGGAGGAAGAGGGTACGTGTCTTCTGCGCCTAAGTTTGGTTCTGTGGCTACTTGGCCCTTGACTCACTAGCTCATTTCCTGGGAGTTGGGAGTGTGGGAAACAAACACTAATGCAACATGGTTAACCCAAGAGGTAAAGTTTTTCATGGTTGACCTCAGAGGCTATAAGGCTGTTTCCACAGCCTGTTTTACCTTCAATTTCCATACCTATTTATTCCAATTTTTTCCCAAAGTCCTCATCGTTTTCAGCATCAAACCTGGTTAGTTTGGAATTTTTTAAGTGTACTATTGTAACTGGAGCAGCTAAAGATAGTGGGCCAAATTCTGAGGTCATGTCTCCAACCGGCTGCAGTGAGAACTTGACCTGAGTAAGACGAATATTGGGATTTGACCCAATAACAGAGAGAGTGGGAAAATAATTTTTAAAGAAAACATGGGAACAGGAAAACATAATTTTTAAAGAAAACAAAAAAACCCTAACAGATGTGATGGTCTCGTTATGGGAAGTTGGGGCAAAAAGATTTTCAAAACTGCTGCTGAATTTTTTCTTGCAAGCCTTGTTTCTAAACAGGGAGCCAGCTGAGAAAAGATTGGTAAGAGGTAAGAAAATACTCCAACGTCCTCTTAGCTGTTTGACAGAGACTTTTTTTTTTCTATATTCATTGTCCCACTGGGGGTAATAATATCTCCATTTGCTTTTCCATGCTGTTTCCTACCATCCTAACCCTGTACTGTACTTCTAGGGTCAGCGGGCAATATATGCAAAACTCAAATGAAGGGGGAATGAGAGAAATGGTGATTTCCCCTCCATTCCTTGAAATCAAAGAGATGAATGTAACATATGTTGATAAGGGGAGGAGAGCTCCCATAGTAAATGCTCCCTATTCACACCCTGAGTATGGCGTATATGTACATGTTCCTATCAGAGGGGCATCCCTTTGTCAGCCCTTCATCTGAGTGCTGAGTGAGGCCTAGCAAAGACGTTGGAGTTTTTTTTAGTATTAGTGAAAATACCCTTCTTGTGTGATTAATGGCCAAAATGGTGAGTACCAATTAGGAACTAAGGCTAAGGGAAGGGGAGGGAGGGCGAGAGTTTTTGGGTGGCAACATATGCCAGTTGGATCTCGGTCTCTCTATTCATTGCATAGTGTGGCTTTAAATATTTGCATTTGACATCTTGACCCTGTGTTCACTGGGTCAGATTCAGCTCTGTGACACCTGTGTGAGTCTCGGGGTTTAAGGCCAGATAGGGCCACCAAGGCATCTGGTCTGACCTCTGGTATTTATCACAGGCCACTAACCCCACCCCTCTTAGGAGATGTACACAGTGGTACTCAATTCCAAGATTGTGCTTTCCTTAGATGTAGGATCTCCCACTTACCTCAACAGCAGTTTGGCACATGCTGGAGAGCCGGGTACAGAAGATGGGTATTATTATGAGGTTCTGATGAGAGAATTTTGCCCTTTCTTCATATGTGGGTGAAGTTTCCTTTGTACTTTTCAATTTTTCATGACCTGGACAGACCACATCTCTAGTTGGCGTGTATCAATCTCCTCACCCATTCCGTTTTTAACCTCTCTAAGGCTGTCAGAAATGGTGCAAATTTCTACCAAATGTATTTGCTGCTGTAATGCACCTGTCTCCCGGAGGCTGAATTGCAGCCATCAATGCATTTCACATAGGTTACCCAACAGCCATTAGAGAGAAACAACTTTCACATGCTACAGACCTGGGTAGGATTTAAACTGGCAATCTAAAAGTGAAAGGTTCCATAGTCCATTAATATTCCATCTGGTATTATCTAGTTCCTCCTTGTCAAAATTCCACTTAATGGAAAAGTTAGGTGCTTTCCTAAGGTTGTAAGATTTTTTTTTTCTTTTTTTCAGACATTGGGTTTGCCAGATCTGCTATGGGAACTAGGCGTCCTCTATGTTTTTTGGAAAGTTCTTTCATTCTTCTGCATTGGAAATCAGTTCTTCTTTTCTATGTGGAAGCCCTTTGCATCTTGCAGGGCTCAGGTGGAGTAGAGAGAGAAGGGAAAGAGGGGGGGAAAAGAGGGGGTGACACTTAAAAACAAAATAGCAAAATAGCTCTGCTTGAGCGTCAGAAGAGGATGTGTGAGGGCGGGTAACACCCACAGTGCCACATAGAAATGACTGTAGGTATATGTTTCCCAAATAAACAAGACATTGCCAGTGAACAGACATGGACCTATAGAGTAGGCTTCAATAATAATAATAATAATTAATTAATAGCCTATCAGATAATAGTGCAGTCCTGATTCAAAGCTCATTGACGTCAATGGCAGTTGCTCCATTGATTGAGCAGCCTTTGGTTCAGATTCCTTATAAAGCAGGGGTCGGCAACGTTTGGCACGCGGCTCGCCAGGGTAAGCACCCTGGCAGGCTGGGCCAGTTTTATTTACCTGCTGACGCGGCAGGTTCAGCCGATCGCGGCCCCCACTGGCCGCGGTTCGCCATCCCGGGCCAATGGGGGCGGTGAGAAGTGGCGCGGGCAAGGGATGTGCTGGCCGCGGCTTCCTGCCGCCCCCATTGGCCCGGGACGGTGAACCATGGCCAGTGGGGGCCGCGATCGGCCGAACCTGCCACGTCAGCAGGTAAATAAACTGGCCCGGCCTGCCAGGGTGCTTACCCTGGCGAGCCGCGTGCCAAACGTTGCCGACCCCTGTTATAAAGACATCAACTGTGCAAGGACTTCAGTTCTCTTGTTTCTCAGGTCTTTTTTTTAAAGAGCTATTTGAATAAAGCTTCAAACACAATGGGTGGAGGAAGCACATGGAGGTCGTCTATTCGGCCCAGCAGTCCTCTAGGAGGACAGAGAGAAGTTCTTTATATTCATTTTTCCATGGCTGCTTTGTCCCAAAGAACCCTTATTTGCTTCCACTTCTGTGCTTGAGTCTCTGCGTAACTTCCCACACCATCCTTCCATCTGACAGGTGGTGCCCCTTTGATGTCTTGCCAACCCTGCTGCTTAATCCTCTAGAAGTGTCACTGCTGAGTGACGCAAGGTGCTCCTTCTCTCCTAAGGGCTTGAATTCTTTCCTAAAATCCAGCTCTCTGGAGGTGTGCAGTACCTAATGCAGTAGCACGGATACTTTGCTTTTATGTTTTATTGTAGGGTTCCCAACTTTCTAATTCTTGAAAACCGCCCCCCCCTGCTCTGCCTTTCCCCCCACGGCCCTGCCCCCCATTCACTCCTCTCCCATCCCGCCCCCCGTTGCTTCCTGCTCTCCCCCATCCCTTTCCTTTTCGCTCAGTCCTCACCACCTCCCTCTGCTCCAGGGCTGGGATGGGAGCTGCAGCCTGATGCAGTGCCTGCTGCCTGCCTGCCCACATGATGCAGAGAGGAAGCAGCCCTGACTGAGCAGGGACAGGCATGGGTTAATGACCTGGTGCTTCCCCCACCCACGGTAACTGGACTTTTGGTGTCGGTTAGTACATCTGACTGGACACTGCCAGGTCCCCTTTTCGACCGCACTTTCTGGTCGAAAACCGGACACCTGGCTACCCTAGTTTATTGGTCAAAGCACATGGCCTGATTCCCTTGTCACTTTCAGCAGATGAGCTTTCTAAGTGAGAACCTGGCTTCCAAACAGTTCTTCACCAAAGGGGACACATCTTAAACTGTTTGTTCTCAGGAAGTACTCGATATAACCTTACAAATTGCAGTCGCTCTTTAAAGTATTATATTTCTGAATGTGATGTTACAAAATGCAATGATAGCTATTATTAATAAAACTTAGCTCTTAGATAGCTTTTTTATATAGGGGTGGTCTTGGGGTTGAGGCACAAGGCTGGGAATCAGGAGATCTGGATTCTATTCTTGTGTGTGTCACATATTTCCTGGGTGGCCTTGAGTAAGTCACTTAATCTATACATTCCCAACTTTCCCATCTATAAATCAGGGATAATATTTACCTACCTCACAAGGCTGGTGCCAGCTTACATTTGTTAATGTTTATAAAGAGCTTCAACTTTATGGATGGAAGATGCTATAGAAATGTAAAACATTAGTATCTTCATAGTGCTTCTCAAACATTAACTCATCCTCACAATACATATCTAAACAAAGCCAATTAATGAAGGTAGTTGGCTGCAACCATAATCAATATATTTAGCAAACACCCACAGTCAAATTCTGCCCTGGTTTATACCCGGTGCAATGCTATCGACTTCAAAGGGGCTGTGCGGAGTGCAAGTCAGGGCAGAATTTGAGCTCTGTTAGCTATCTTTAGATATGCCTAGCTAGATATTTATCTGGCCCTCTTCGCTTTCATATCTAAGCACTCTTGCAACCACACTGATGACCAGTAGCATAAGTGTGGGTAAAATTTGGCCTGCAGAGTCTTTATTACTGGTGATGATGCATGAGAAGAGAAGAAACTGGCTGGCTCTCAGATCCCTGGTTGTATTTGCAGGACTAACTAGCATGTGGGGAAAAGCAAACCAAAGAAATAGAACCTTTTATCTGGAAACTGAGCAAATCTGATATGGAATCAGGGAGACAGTATAAACATAGGATCCCATGATTCCACTTTTACAGAGTCACTTTGCAGAATAGAACCATTTCAGTTAGTTTCACAAGACAGAGCCTTACAGAGGCAAGCTCAGGGTGCAGTTCTCACACAGCCGTGTTGCAACTTGTAATTTAAAAGGATTAACTGTTATATCTTTTGATCACAGCACTTTCCACGATACAATGTATTGCCTCATTGTGATGCCAAAAAAGTCCCTCTTCCCTGGTGAAATTCAGTATCTTTGGCCCTAGTGCATGCATGCAGGTGTGTGCATACGCACCCACATTTCTCCCTATAAACTGAAGCTCTTCAAGACACGTTTTCTCCCTCACTCATAGGATTTTTCCTCTAGCTGTTCCCCTGGAGTTGAACTAATGTGCTAAAATAAGATCTACTGTCTTTGCTCTGAGCCTTATTTGCATATTTGTTTATGCCCAGTGTACAATACTAAATGGAGAAGGTGGAAGGGGGGAGTGGCATGTTAGGATTTCACTACTGTCTAAGCACAGAAATGCAAATATATTTCTTTTTAAGCAAAAATTAATAGGCAATGTGTTAACTGTCCTCAGACTGTCATTTTGCTTGCCCCAGAATGTCAGGATTGTGCAGTACCTCCTGCTTTAATTTTCATGTCATATTACATACAATAGAGCCTGCCCTCTTTACATCTTGAGCCATGTTAGCAACAACCGTGCACTGCCAAAATTGTGCCTGACAACTATTTTCCAGCTCTGTTGTTGCTCATGGTTGTAGCATAGCTTCCCTGTAGACAAGGATTTTTTTGAATAACCATAGAACGTGGGTGAGGTAACCCTGAGGCTACGTTCCCAATTTGCCATGAAGACAGTGGGAGCTACGTAGCTGCAAGTACAGGAGCATCTGTCCCCATGATGAGAGTGGGCACACATCATGCTACAACTATGTCCAGCTGTAACTGTGTCTGGAAACGATTTCAGCCCCGATGACAGGTCAGAGCGTGGAAAAGGATCGGGGGGAGACAAAGGATCCCCAAAGAAATCTGAGGAAAAAGATAAAGGGAAGAACGCAAGCTCTCTACACAAGCCACAGCCCTCAACTTGGACCTGAACTGCGCTTACCTGAAAGAACGCATTCAGTGAGCACTAACCACCCCCAGGGGGTGTCAGGCTGAAGAGTGCTGTTACCTACCTTAATTCAGAGTGGCAGGGTGGTTAAAATTCAGATAATTGCTTATCCTAGGCATTAGCCCGCCTTGTACATCTGTTTTGTGTCGTGTGTAGAATTCAGCGGCAGCATATGCTAATCAAGCTAATGTTGTTATCACATTATCTTAGGCAGCTATCTGGGGGCTTATCTAATAAATCTGTGACTTTGGGAGGTGGTGGCGAGGGAGGCAGGATGATAGATTGGTCGCTCGGCAGGTGGATTACTGAAGGCTGGGAGATAGGCAGGAGTGGCGACTTTGGAGTAAGAATGGGGTGGGGGTGGGAGGACCTTGCAGAAGGAGGCTCGCCATCTTGCACGTAGTTAGCTGTTAGCAATTGTAATCTGATTACTAGACCCTAGGAGCTGAAATACTGTGGTTATTGTGGTGGGAGCTGATTATCATGACCCTGGGAAAGGGATTGTCTTTAAGGAATAAATCAGCCACTCCTGAATTCATCCTGAGAACAGGTGGCTCGTCCATGTGCACAGGGCTAAGTGCCAACGGCAGGTTAACTGGCAGAAAGGAGAAATTTCGTAACTTGCTCACCCGCTATCCATTAAAGGCAGCCCTGAAATGGCCGCGAAAGGAGAGGGAGCGCCTTGCGTTTACTTACTGGGTTGTTCTACCACTGATATTAGAGGGAAGAAGGGAGAGAGAATCCCTTCATTAGGAGAACTGTGTGATTTATCCCTTGGAATGTTTGCATTTGGCCATCATTGTGAACACTTTACTTTCAATGTTGCCTTGCTGGAGGGCCAGAAATCCATCGAGCTTGATCTCCCCATTCACGCAAATGGCTCTTGTACGAACTCTGATGCCCCAACTTTCCCCAGAGTGCCGCATAGATGAACTGAACTCCTCTTTGCAAAGTCTCTGTTTGCACAAGTGCTTCCACCCACCAGGACAGAACAGGCATGTGGTATCTAATATCCGATCTGTTTTCTAGGCTCAGCCATGTAAGGGTCTTGGTTAGAACATGGTAATCCCAGAACATGGCTAAAAACCAGTTTGGTCTCGCAGTGTGGATGGGACCAAGTTATATGTGAGCCATGTTCCTGATCTATGCGGCAGCATCATTTGGCAACACAGTTGTTATAACATGGTTTGCTTCTGTCTGCACTGCAAGACTGAACTATTTTACCCAGGTGGTGGGGCTAGTGTGTTTGAACGGAGTCCTCCTACCCTTTCCCTGTATGGTTGAATTTATAGAGTGGGCAGAACCTAGCAGCTGTGGCGTTCCAGTGCTGTGTTGTCTGCATGTGAGGTGAAACAAAGCTTATAAGTCAAAGGCCCAATGTAGAAACCACTAGCCCTAGTCATGGGGAGGTGTGTCTGAAGTTGGGCATTCATTATTACTAGTAATACAAATAAAATATTTAGGTTATAGTAGCACCCAACAATTCAACTTGGATCTAGTGTGCTGTATCTTTACAAAAAAAAAAAAGTGAGCGAACATAGTTGTGAAAATGTCATAAAAGCACTGTTGGGAGGAAGGTATAACGTAGCAGACACCAGGCAAACTTCCCTGCCCTTTCCCTCCACTGCCAACATGCTTCAGTCCTGATCTGTGACTGCCCGCCTTCTATTCCTGTCCAAAGCCCCAAACATAGCTTTGCTAATACATTTCAATCCTGATCTGTCTTCCTTTGCTAGTCCAGTCCTTTTAGGGCAGGGTCATGCCCGGCACATGAAGGATCCACTTGTAAACTTTGTTTTTTCCACTGAAGTTGCCAAAGGATTATTGTGCGGCACTGTAATACCACAGGTATCTTTTTGTGTTATGGCCTGTTTGAGTGGAACTCCAGTGCAGCATTCGGCCACTCCTGTGACACAGTGCATGGGAGATAAACCAAGACTGTGTAACTAAAAGGAATATACTGAAAGATCAGCAATTAGATGTCAAGTGTGTAAAAAAGCCCACTTCTATAATTTCCCACATGAATGGGAAAACCATCCCGAGCTCCACATTCATATTAAAACTGCTTTTTTTAAAAAATAGGGGTTTTGCTCTTGACCTTAATGAGGAACTTGAAAATGAAAATAATATTTAGCACTTTCCATCTTCCAAGGGCTTTACAAACATTAACTAATTACTCCCCCTTGTAGAGGGGCACTAGATGATGTGAGCAATGTCAAAGTAGGGATTTCTTAAAAGTAAGTAAAATGAGCTCCCAAATTGCCTGTCTGAAAACTGAGCACTGTGCCTCTCCTGCTCCTACCCACATCACACAGCTTTGTATGGTTTGGGTGTTTTGTTCTTGTTTTGGAGGGAAGGGGGAGTTTAAAAAAAAAGATACTTCCTTCCCCCAGGACACACTTTGCAGCTTAAAGGTACACTGTATACTTGATTTTCTTTTAAGCTGACTAATTAGACAATACATTCTTAGACAAAACAATTCAAAAAAATCTTTGGGGGTTACTAGTAACAGCAGTAGGTATAATGTTTTCAGATGGAAATTTGGGGCCAACCCCTCTGCAAGTGTCAATAGGTGTTGCTCCATTGACTTTAATTGAGCTACAGTTGTTTACACCAGCTGGGGATCTGGACTGTGATTTGAGGGTACAGTCATTTAGCATATAGCAAAGCTCAGTACTCTTGACACCACTTTTCGTTGTCAAGAACCACCACAGCAAAGGAAGGGCATGTGATGATGTCAACAAAAAAGGTCAGGCTCAAAAGAGAGTTGTGTAGGGTTTTCTTTAAAAAAAAAAACAACTGGAAACAAATCCAAATCAGAGCCTCTAGTAGGTTTTGCTTTTGATCTTGGCTGGTTGGCAGACCTGACAGACATATGAGGATCACCTTTAATCAGCAGTGGTCTCTGTAGAACAAATAGGAGTTTTAATAATGGGATCCTCCACTGAGTAAAGCAGGGAGCTACAGAGGTTGTGAGGGGAGGGTCTGGTACGGAGATGCCCCTGGTAAGTATTGCCACAGTCAGCATGAAAGACCAGAGGTAGCTCTTGTACTCACTCCTGCAGTTCTTACATCTTTAATGCATTTTCAGCTAAAGGCAATCTTCCCTCTTTGTATATTTCATGTGAATGCTGTAGAACGGTACATGCAGTTACAAAAAAAAAAAAAAAAAAAAAAAAAAAAGGCCTTGGAAAAGAAGGAATTTGGTCGATGAAGGCTTAGGATTTTTCCGGAAGTTGGGAAGGGGGAGATTTTTCAAATTTACCTAATTGATTTAGGAACCTAAGCCCTGTTGATTTTTAATGGGACTTGCGCTCTTAAATCCCTTAGGCACATTTGAAATGCTGTCCCCAGACAGACTCCTTGGACAATTTGCTGCCAAAACTTAACAAAACAAAGCACTACAATAATGCCCCAGTACACTTTAGGCATGCAGTCGTACCAGCGACTACTGGGGAGTGTGGGAGGAGAGGCTGAAGATATTTGGATTACAGAATCCTAGCAATTAGAACTGGGGAAAAGCTGTTTATTCCCATGCCAGTGCAGGACTGTTCCCTGCTCTACACTCTCTAGTGCTTTATTTAGACTAGTTCTAAATTTTTCCAGGGATGGAGTTCTAGGACTTTGTGTGGGAAGTTGTTCCACAATCCAGAGGATCAAGACACTTTTCCTGACATTCAGCCTATTTTTTTCTCTCTTTTCTTAACTTGACGCTATTAGTCTTGGTAACATGGTATCCATGCCAGACAGTTCCAAGCTGTCCATGGGGTTTACACCCTTTAAGTATTTGTAGCCAGTTCCATCTCCCATCATTTATGTGAAGGCTCAGATATTTAGATCTTTTAATCTTTCTTTATAAGTCAGTCCTTCCAGGCCATTAATCATTTCTGTTTGCTGTGTTCTGAATTCCCTCCAATTGCTCTTCATCTTTCATGAATGGAGCAGTGCTTTAAATTAAGTATGTGATTACAGGGATTGCACACATTTGAAGCTTCCTAGGCAAAGAAAGGAAAATGGGAAAGGGAGAATGGGCTAGAAGGGGAGTGGGAACAAATATAACTTAAAGAGGAGAGAGAATATAATATATAGGAAAGGTCAGTTGTGCATAGTAAACTCTGTTTCTCTCAAATCTAAAGGATGGAAGGTTGTCTATGAAGAGAGAATGCAGTACTTGGGAAAGGTTGTTTCATTTTCTTGTGTGTTTCTGGTTCACTTATACTTTTCATAATGATTTTCCACAAGCATCACCTTTTTATGGCTTAATGTATGGCAGTATATGCCACTCGCCGTGCTTTCCATGTTAAACCTCTACAGGCATTGGTTTGAGAAGAGGAATCATTGTAGTTTGAAGGCAGGGTAATCCCGTTTGGTGCCAAAGAGGCTGTCTGATTAGCCAATGTACATGGGAAGGTTTATGTATTATGTACTATTGTAAGATTCCCCTTTTTCTGTTCCCTTAGATGCAAATTTGTGGCATTCTGTATTCCTGCATGTTGTGTGTTGTCACGGGATTCACTCCACTGAACCACTGGGGCACCTCCATGCGGCTCATGTGAGGATTACCTCACTAATGGTTTGATGCCCCCTCTTGTGGTTTCTCAGTCCCTGTCCTAATCTCTCACTGTGCAGCCTCTCATGCCCCCCGAGCTGCAGTGCTTCTTCGGGGCTTGACCCTCTGGCCAACGCACTATAGTTTCCATGCCACTTTTGGGGTATCAAACAAACTGCCTCAGGCAGTCTTCAGAGTTCACTGCCCTGTACGTGCCATTCCCCCAGTGGCTGGTAGGGGAACCCAAGCCTGTCCTTTACACTAGGAGCCAGTCGAGGGACCCTACAATCAGCAGCTAAGGTACATGCCATCTCACCTTGCTGCTGTTTTCCCTAGACTTCTTCCTACTCCTTTCTCTCAACCTGTGAGTGATTGCTGACTCTCTCCCCCCGGCAGTCCTTTCTGCATGCCTCTCTCTGACATAAGAACATAAGAATGGCCATACTGGGTCATACCAATGGTCCATCTAGCCCAATATCCTGTCTTCCGACAGTGGCCAATGCCAGATGATTCAGAGGGAATGAAGAGAACAGGTCGTCATCGAGTGATCCATCCTCTCTTGTCCACTCCCAGCTTCTGGCAAACAGAGGCTAGGGACACAAAGAGCATGAGGTTGCGGGCCTGCCCAGCTTGACTGACTTCATGCAAGCCCCTCCTCTTCCTGCCCAGCTGGGCTTCAGGTTCAGTTAGGGCTGTATATCCAGCCTACACCTCACCACGTGCAGCACATCCAGTCAAGTAGCTCCTTCTGAGCCATTTTAACCCCTTTGGGGGTGGTGTGGGGTGAACACCACATCATAGCGGTCATGTAATGAAAGATGTTGTTATAACACATGTAAGGAAAGGGGCAGAGCTAAGATTACGTTTGGAATCTTAATTCTGATTTTCTTGACTTTTTTTGTGCAATTAAAATTTTTAAATTTAACTTTGCATTAATGTAGGGTTTGCTACATAAATGTATTTATTAAAATTCATTTAACACTGTTGGAGAACTAATTGAATCCTTTTTTTCTTCTGATGGGGTAGAAAAAGGGGCAGCTGAGGAAAATACTTTCAAGGTGGTAGAGTGCATACCAGGGTTTCTGTGCATCAGTTTATTTGAAAGGTAGAGGAGCTTGAAGTATCTTTGTGTCGCTGCTGCACAAGGAAGTTCTCTTATTTTAGATAGAAATTTACCTCTGTCCCACTACAGGGAATGTTGGATCCAGAAATATTGCATCATATAGATAAGAATAGAGCAGGGGTAGGCAACCTATGGCACGTGTGCCAAAGGCGGCACGCAAGCTGATTTTCAGTGGCACTGACACTGCTCGGGTCCTGGCCACCGGTCCGGGGGGCTCTGCGTTTTAATTTAATTTTAAATGAAGCTTTTTAAACATTTTAAAAACCTTATTTACTTTACACGCAACAATAGTTTAGTTATATATTATAGACTTATAGAAAGAGACCTTCTAAAAACGTTAAAATGTATTACTGGCACGCAAAACCTTAAATTAGAGTGAATAAATGAAGACTCGGCACACCACTCCTGAAAGGTTGCCGACCCCTGGAATAGAGTATAGATTCTTAAAATAGCTTATTGTGAGCCTTTCCAAAGCAACAGGAAAAATCTTAGGCTTCTTATATCAGAAACACTGAACCATACTTTGAAACAGAAATTTACTGAGTCCCCTCCATCATTGTCATTGAATTATGCCTTGAGTTTCACTTGTCTATCGTCATATAACACTATGTTGCTCAGGCCTGAGAACATAATTTAGCCTGAATAAAGTTTATTCCTAGTTGAGAATGTGTGAGAAGAAATGAGCCCAGCTTGACTTCAGAGCCCAAGTTGAGTTTGCAGGACTGGCACTGAGAAAAATCATATTTGATTGGGCAAGAAAATGGCAAATGAAATTTAATGTGGATAAATGTAAAGTAATGCACATTGGAAAAAATAATCCCAACTATACATACAATATGATGGGGCTAATTTAGCTACAACAAGTCAGGAAAAAGATCTTGGAGTCATCATGGATAGTTCTCTGAAGATGTCCACGCAGTGTGCAGAGGCGGTCAAAAAAGCAAACAGGATGTTAGGAATCATTAAAAAGGGGATAGAGAATAAGACTGAGAATATATTATTGCCCTTATATAAATCGATGGTACGCCCACATCTCGAATACTGCGTACAGATGTGGTCTCCTCATCTCAAAAAAGATATACTGGCACTAGAAAAGGTTCAGAAAAGGGCAACTAAAATGATTAGGGGTTTGGAACGGGTCCCATATGAGGAGAGATTAAAGAGACTAGGACTCTTCAGCTTGGAAAAGAGGAGACTAAGGGGGGGGATATGATAGAGGTATATAAAATCATGAGTGATGTGGAGAAAGTGGATAAGGAAAAGTTATTTACTTATTCCCATAATAAAAGAACTAGGGGTCACCAAATGAAATTAATAGGCAGCAGGTTTAAAAGAAATACAAGGAAGTTCTTCTTCACATAGCGCACAGTCAACTTGTGGAACTCCTTACCTGAGGAGGTTGTGAAGGCTAGGACTATAACAGCATTTAAAAGAGAACTGGATAAATTCATGGTGGTTAAGTCCATTAATGGCTAATAGCCAGGATGGGTAAGGAATGGTGTCCCTAGCCTCTATTTGTCAGAGGATGGAGATGGATGGCAGGAGAGAGATCACTTGATCATTGCCTGTTAGGTCCACTCCCTCTGGGGCACCTGGCATTGGCCACTGTCGGTAGATAGGATACTGGGCTAGATGGACCTTTGGTCTAACCCAGTATGGCCATTCTTATGTTTGTAATCTGATTACATCTGTTCTAGCATCAGTGAGGGACATGGACTCTGAACAATGCCCACCTGAAAATGGCACCAAGTGAACTTTCAGAGGCTGCTGTATGTTCAGCAGTGGTCACAGTGATTTCATCTGGATGAAAATCTATAGATAACTCTCAAACTTCCAGGAAGGAATTGTCTTTCCACCCCACATCTTGATTTGCCTTTTTACATTGCATTACAAATATCAAACCCTGTTCTCATGCCTTCTGAATCCCATATATTCCCACGCTGGCCTTTCTGAGTGTTTTGAACCTCCAGTGTTGCATGCTAGGGGAAAAAAAATCAGACCCCTTTCCACATGTCCCTCTGGAATTAGCAGGAGTTGTGCTGTTTAATTCTTCAGCCACTGGGCCATGCTGCAGGGCAGTAGCAGCAAGTGTAAACAAAATGCATAATTAATAAACCAGTGGTGGGTTGTCTTCAGTTCTTGGCAAGCGGTAGGATGTTGGGGAGAGGAGGGCGGGATGAGACTGTGAGGTAATTATAGATTTGAAAAATGAGTTTGGAACTCTCAGTAACCTTTCTAGGTTAGCCGTCTCTGTGATAGATGGCCTGCATTGTTTTCTCTCTGACCTTTTCATGAACTTCCCCTTAGACTGAGAGGGGAAATATAGTTATTCCCTTCCCAGTATTGTTTGTGAGTAATGCGCTCAGGCACGGCCTTATTTTTGTGCTCTGAACACTGCTGTTTGTGGGTAGCAAATCATATTGCAGGGAAATAGAAATTATGCCTTTTGAAGTCGTATAGTCGTACCCCGCCCCATGCAAGGAAACAGTTTATGATACTAGAGATTGTTTGCCCATTCAGGTAATGATCGCCAACTCTGCTGAAAATGATATTGACCTGGCAGGGTTGCTGTTAAACCAAATGGAACAATCTGTAGAACTGAAATAGACACAGGCGGGGGGATTTTAACAGAAATGGAGTCAGGTGTTATACAGTGAGAGAGGTGATGACACCTAAACGGTGCACTAAGATTAGTGGTTCAGGACAGTGAAGTTGCCTAAGCTAAGATGCAGAGGCAACTAATGTATGTGCCTAAGATTTATGTCATGGGCCTAGAAAAGGATATTGTCATGGGGAAATGATGCTCCAGTTGTTTCACCTGCTGCTTGACCTTGCCACCACTTGACCTTCCCAGTCTACAGCGTGTCACTTTCTCTGTCTGACTAACTGATTGGAACCACAGCCCCCAAGCAATCCGCCTGGTGAGGGTCACCACGATGTTTTTAAACTCTGAACTCTTTGTAACCACATGGACGCTTCAAAGCAGCATACACAGGATAAAAACAGTGAGTTTGGTTCAGGGCACATTAGCGTAAGGAGTTTGTGACTTTCAAACAAAACTTCCAGCATGCCAGAAATTTTGGAGCATGCCTTTGGCAATTCTCCAAATACACAATGGGTTTGGAAGAAGGGTGTGCAGATACTTGTCTGACATGCAATCATAGTAATTGCATGACCCAAATGCACACACAAGTGGGTCTCTATCTTATAGAAAGGATGGGCCTTTGTTTCCATGTCCTGGAAAGTTCCTTTGATTGTGGCATTTGTATCCCTAAAGTAACTATGGAATTCCCATCAGCCAAAAGAATTTCTGTTAAAAAGGGAATTTCTTCACCATTTACAAGCACTGTATTGGCTATTTGAAAAACAGTCAAATTTTAAAAATGACATCCTTATTGCAGCGAGAGCCAAAGACAGATTAGAAGTTAAAGTAAGTCAGATGGGAATCTTTCCAAACTCTACCATTAGCTGGTTAAGAAAAAGAAAAGTTTAACTTGTGGTGGGGGGGGGAGGGAACTACCAAGTTTCATATCTCCAGTGATTCTGTATCATAGTCACCTAAGATTTTAACATGCAGGAAATGTTTATATTTTTTACAACATCAAAGTAAGTTCAAAAATTTGTCTTGGCAAGAAAAAAGGAACCTGGAAAAGGAGACACTTGAAGAGTCCCAGAAACTAATATATGACTATGTGTTGACATGTTAGGAAGGTGTTGGTAGCAACTCCATAGTTAAGATTGTGTTAAAATTTGCACTTATAGCAGGACTTAAATCCCTCTGTTTCACACTTGAATGATTGAATTTAGCCTCCAGATTTGGCACAGTATCTTTTTGGAGGACAACTGAATTTTCTATGTATTATTATACTTAAAATATTAGCTAACTTTTTCAGAGGAAACATTTAAGGATGCTTTCTTTTTGAAATTTGCCTGGTTTCTCTCACCTTTCTTTGGGTTTTTCTTGAAAAGCAGCCACAGGTCCTACAAACTATATGCACACAAACAGTTTTTGAATTTACAAAGGTTGTTCTTGAACTTTAGAAATTAAATACATTCCCCTTTTTCTTCACAACCAACTTTACCCCCAAGCCAATAGAACTGCTCTGATCCATCTGCTATGTCTGTTCTTAACAAAAAAAGTGAGAATTTTCTTTTCCATTTTTATCAATATTTTCTGACAAAGTATAGAGAAAATGGGGGAGGGGGGAGTTCATGAAGAATGTTGCTCTTATTTATAGTATTCTGCCTGCACTATCTCTGACTTCCCAGCTTTGCTCTGCACACACTGGGGAGTGAGGGAGGCAGGATGGGCATTGGAAGACATTAGGATGGTCTCTGGGGGAGACTGTAAGCAGATGAGCAGTGATGTCGAAGGGGGCAAGCAGAGTGAACAGGGACATGAGGAGTAAAGCAGGGCTTTAGAGAGATGGGGTGATGTTAGCTGGGATTCGTGGGGGAGTGAAGGGGGAGGGCTTTGGTGCAAGGGACCTGAGGGAGGATGGGCAGTAGTTATGCATAGAGTCTGCAGTGGAAAGAGGGAGCCCCACATCTCTGCATTTGAGGCTTTGGCTATTCGAGGGCTCTCCCAGCACCTAACCTCTCCAGTGTCATGGGTGCTCTTAAGCACTGATGCCTTAGTGCAGAAAAGATGGTAGATAATAGTTTGTTTCCATACTTTGTTGCAAGTTCTAAACTGAAGCATATTGGAAGCAGGTTTGTGTGCTGTCTTATTCTGGGCAGCCGTATGCTATCTGCAGCCTGAGATTCCAGAGGGGACCCTTGATCTCTCCTGGAGATTTGCCTACCCCTGATTTTATTATTTGTGTTAATAACTTACTGTGGAGTGTTAGTTGTCTACATAAGACCTATTTGGGACTATTCAGTGGGACATAAAGTTACTAATTAGGATCCAGGCCTTAGATTGTAAGATCATTGGGGCAGGGACTGCATCTGCTGTGTCTTATATAGTCTGACTACATACTCAGTGCTTCGCAAATAATAATACTTGGTACAGGTAGGTTCCATTTACCCAAGTGAGTGGGATTCTTTAATTAGACTGTAAGCTCTTGACTGCAGGGACTGTGTTTTTCTTATGTATTTCGACAGCACGTAGCACAATAGGACCCAGATGGGGGGTTGTAGGTGCTACTGCAATACAAATAAACAATAATAATGAAATAAAGAGGTGATTCATAATTAATGTGTTCATTTAATTCTGTAAAGGAGAATGGACACAGTGCTGAGAAAAATCAATCATTTGTACTGAGAGCTTTCATCTCTGTTTTGTATTCTGCGTTGTGGTATAATTTCATCCTAGTTGGGTGTGATTGGAGTTCAGGGTATTTAAGTGTTGTTTAATGCTATTATTAAAATTTAAAGTTTAAAGAAAAATCCTGTTAGCTAGGTCTTAGTATCAGAGGGGTAGCCGTGTTAGTCTGAATCTGTAAAAAGCTAGGTCTTAGTGTTTGTAGACCATCATAAATGGGAGGGAAAATGGTTTAGTGTGGACACAGTAGAGATCATGCCCCACCTTCTTTGTGTTTGTTGTAGTTTACTCCTCCCCCCCCCCCCCCGCCGGCGCCCAGCCAGCGGTCACCACTCTCCGGCCACCCAGCTCTGAAGGCAGAGAAGAGAGCAGCAGCTACTGGCCAAGCAACCAGCTGTGAAGGGAGTGCTGTCGCTAGCAGCAGCACAGAAGTAAGGATAGCATGGTATGGTATTGCCACCCTTACTTCTGTGCTGCTGCTGGCAGCAGCGCTGCCTTCAGAGCTGGGTGCCCAGCCAGCAGCTCTCGCTCTCCGGCCACCCAACTCTAAATGTGCACAGTAACCTTTTTTTCCCCTAAAGCTTCTCATGTTCCCCTCCCCTAGAATACATCCCGCATGCCCCCCCAGTTTGAGAACCTCTGGGGTAGAGGACTGGAAGTCAGGAAACCTGGAAGCTGTTCTTGGCTTTGCCACTGATCTGCTGTGTGATCTTTGGCAAATCCCTTCACCTCTCTGTGCCTTTGTTTCACCTCCTGCCATATGTCTATTTAGAATGTAACCCTTTGGGGCAGAGGCTGTTTCTTTCTCTGTGTTGGTTCAGTACCTGGCGCAATGGGGCTGTAATCTTAGTTGGGGCCTGGGTGTGTCACACTAATATAAATAACATTCATATTAAATATGCCTAGCTTTCAACAGACAAATACATAATGGCAACGTCCCTGCTCTGAAGTGCTATAAGTAGTATAAGTATTTTCCTTTTTTTTAACATTCAAAAAACAAGCACACATAGATAAATGAAAAAATTAGAAAAACATGAAATAATTTGACCTGTTTAGATCCACATCCTGCCAACTGCTTTACTTGGGCACAGTGGTCTGCCTGCGTTGGGCGAGTCACAGGATCGTGGCCTGAGTCACCTTTTTATAAATGTTTCCAAGGTACAAAGCCTCTGGGTTCTCTTTCTATTGGCGATCGCCTTGATAGTCAGTGTAATCCAAGGTTGCCCAGATCATAAAACCACCACAGCCTGGTGTGTCTGGCAGTGTCTGCTCTGGATGGGAACAGCATTGAGAGCTACAAGTCCGAACTGAGAACGTTTGTTGGGCTGATCAGGGTAGGGGCCCAGGACTGGAATAACAAGGGGCTGGGGCTAGCTGCCTTTGCAGAGCTGGGAATGGAAGATAGGGAGAGTGTAAGCAACAAGATGTCAGCTCCAGTGACTGAATCTGTTTTTTTAAATTTCCTGTCTAAAGAAAAAAAAAGTCTTAAATATTTAACAGTGAAAACAATAGATGAAAAAGGGGGCGGGCGGAGTTAGAGCCAAAGCTTGGCACTGGTGGGTGTTTGGCTCTGAGAGAAGCGAGAGCGGCTCAGATTTGCATAAATTGCATAGTGCGGGTCAGAAAGTGGAATCAGAATTGTGCTTTCATTGCAGTGGGATGAATGGAAGCACATAATTGACATTCTTCCCCTTCTGATCAGATGTCTCCTCAAGGGGAGCTCACCACCCAGTACATTGTGTCTCATCCATTCAGGGCCGGGCTTGGACAGGGCTTTTGTTTTCAAATTATTATTTTTCTATTATGTGATTTCTTCTATCACCTGGGAAAAACCCTGGCATGGCCCGTTCCCCTACTCTGTGCCTCCACGCTTTGTGTCACACAACAAAAGATCACATTGTCTTGAATATAGCTGCTGTTTCACATCTTTCTACATTTCTGGATCATCGTGCAGCTGAACATGCATTACGGGTAACAGCAATGGTGCTTTCCATTGTGTGTATCCTCATGATCAACTGGGTGAGGCTTTCCTGAGAGATGCCCAGGGAAACTCCCAGCTGAGACAAGCTTAGCACAGCTACTGGCTCAGCCAAGGCACAGTTTCCTTTTGGCTCACCTGAGAGAATTGCTTCTTGTGCATCACAAGGTTCGCAGTTCAAGCGTGAGTAGGACATGCCCATAGACTCCAATTCACAAAGCTTAACATTTTACCATGTACTTAAGTCCTAATGGTAAGCACGTACTAAAGTGCTCTGCTGAATCAGGGCCATAGCCAGTCTAGATAGGAATATTACTAAGGATTGGTCTACATAGGGTGACCAGATGTCCTGATTTTATAGGGATAGTCCCAATATTTGGGGCTTTTTCTTATATAAGCTCCTATTACCCACCACCCCCATCCCGATTTTTCACACTTGCTGTCTGGTCAGCCTAGGTCTACATTACATATTTACATTGATGCAGCTGCGCCACTATAGTGCATCGGGGAGGAAGTAAGCAGAGCTGATGGGCATGGGACAGAGCCCCAAAACTTGTGTCGAAGGGGGAACAGAGCAGAGGCCGGGACTGGGAGCCAGAGGGACCCCATGCACTGGGTCACAGAGCCACTCAATAGCCCAGTCAACTGTCTACCACTCATACAGTGGTGGGACTCTGTCCCACGCCACCCAGGTCTGGGTGCATGTCTGCCAATGGGGAGGCAGTACCTACAGCTGACTGGTGTAATGGCAGAGCACCTTCCCTGCTGGCAGAGGTAGGTGGCTGGGCCAAATTTGTGTGGCATTGCAACCTGGCACACAGGGTCCTGCTGCTTCTAGTCTCTGCCTCTGCTCTGCTCCCCCATAGACACAGGTCTCGCAGAGCCCCGGACTGGGAGCAGGAGCCCATGCGCCAGGTTACAGTGTCAGTGAAAGTTAGTCCGGCTGCCCGTCACGCCAATAGGGAAGGGGCTCTGCTGTTACACCACCCAGCCCTGGTTACTGCCTCTCCACTAGCAGAGATGTGCCACGTCCTGCCCATGGCTGGCCACAATCAGTTATGCAGTAACAGAGAATAATACGTAACATAAATTATTTGCTGTGACGTCAGACCTTTGGTCATTGCCTGTCCACCATAAGCTGCGGACCACCTAAATTTCCACTCCTAGCTATGCCACAGGCCACCAGGCAACAGACTTGCATCCTTTCAGTTCTGGATCTCAGATTTTCCTCCATCAGCCACGTGGGGCCTGTTACCAACCACAATACTTTCTCTCCATTTAATAAGGGGTGTGCATTGTCTCACTCTATATGTCCAGCCACTGGAATTGCATCAGAACCCTTTGCTGTTCCTGATCCCCTCAGACAACAAGTGTATTGCACCTACAGTGCAACTGAACTATGCCTTGCCACGTGGGAAAAGCAAGGGGGAATCTATGGCCACTAATGCAAGAGCCCATCATTCACTGTGTCTACAGAGGCTCACTTAACTCTGTGGTCCCCTGAAGATCAGGACAATGATGATGATTTTCATAATCACAGGAGTCGCTTTGAACTTCCAGAGTCTTGGTCTTTCCATAACACCCCCCCCCCACACACACACACACACACACTGTAACTTGCTGGAGAGGCCTTTTATGTCCAAGGCACAGGGAAAAATCAAAATGATGTTTATGAAGTATAAACCAGGTGCTTTTTGATTTCCCCTCTGGCTTTAGAGGAGGGGAGCAGCTGGTGGAGAGTGGATGAAAAATGCTTTATCTGCTGTATTTTGGTTACCAGGAGTTGAGTGATAGGTTTAATAATTGATAGAGCAATTTAGCAGTGGTCCATAATCCTGAAAGAAGCCCTTGCTCCCCTCCCTCCGAGACTGACAGGCTGCTCTCAGTGGCTTTGCCTGCAAAATTTCAGTCCTTGGTTTCAGTAAACAACATGAGGGGTGGGGGGGGCGGGGAAAAGCAACTGTTCTGAACCTTTTGTCCTGTTTCTGCGAACAGCTGTGCTGTTTTCTCCAGCTCAAAGCTTCCACTGTTTGTTTGCATGCTCTTTCTCGGTCTCTTGTTTGAAGTGAGCAGGAGGTTTCCTTTCGGACCCTGTCTTTATTAAAGGTAATTCCCACTGGTGTACGCATGGATGTAGGTTTATCCCTGTAAAACCCCAAATGGAGATGTGCAGCACTGGCCCAAAACAGGACTTACATCCCCGCAGCTTGCTTGGATAAGTTACGGGGTTAACCAGTGCCAATTTCCTTAATGTAAAGAGGCCCTCTTTTAAATCTGGTTCAGCTGTTTTCAGACCAAGTGGATCCCAGTGTAGGTCATATTTTTAGTCAGCTCCTGACTTGTGCGTCCACTTGTGGTGCTTGTAAGTGACTGCACCTGCGAAAGTGGATGTGCACAATCTGCACTTGTGCAGCCCACGGCTTTAGTAGCACATCCATGGTTCCGCTTGTACACATATTTTTCTGCATGCATAGGATGATGTACACCCACGTTATGTGTTTAGGGCTTAATATTTCCTAGCTCTGTGTGTTTAAGAGGATGCAAGCATGGGGGTTGTGGGGGAAGAGGGGGGGTTAGAGAGTTTGGAGGGAGAAGAGGGAGAGTTTGGAGACACCGAAGATATAGAGGAGGAGGTAGATAAGACAATACAGGAAAAGAGAGAAAGAAAGCGAGATAAGGAGGTAGAAGAAGAAAGATATGGTTACAAAAAAACAGTCACGGAAGACCAACAGGAAAAGAGTTGTCATGCTCTTTTATAAGGAAAGGGGAAAAAAAGTGGAGTGAAGCCAAGTAGGGAAAATGAGTACAAACAAAGGCATAATAAAGACATAATAGTAAGTTATACGTTTCCACATGTATTATATAGATATTGGATTGACAATATGTCGCAAATAAGCACAGTAAGCAATAGGCAATACTCAACTGTTTTATTCCATTTAATTGCAGAGGGCCAAGCCTTTGGGGATGAGGCAAGGCAAGTATTTTTCAGCCTTACCTATCAGCATGCTGCTAGGTCATTAATAGTTCGTCTCAGGCAGAAGTTGTTTTAGTCCCTGATTCTGAGATTTATTTGTTGTTAAATACCCTATAATAACTACAGGTTCCTGAAGCTTACTTGGTAATTACCCATACTGGGTCAAAAAGTAATTCCCATGTAACATGCTCTCTGTTCTTAAGACAGATATAACTGTGTATGCACTTGGTAAATACACAGTAAGATCTGCCCCGCCCTTCCCTCCAGCACTCCCGATTGCATGCTACTTAGCACAGAAATATAGGGATTGCCGTAACCATGTCATTGGCAAGTATACATGTTCTGCCTATTATATTTATGTCCTGTAACATAAACCCTTACCGAATGCTGAGTTGATACAACCTTCATTCCTCTTAGTTCATACAGAGTTTGGAGAGCTGAATGTCTGCCTTTTTTGAGGGGGAGGGAATGTCCTGGAAACTAATCTTGTGGGATTCATCATGATGATAGGTGTGTGCATACTATTATGAGTGCTCTCTAGTGATGGATATGACGACAATACTACTTAACACAGGAAATTATTGCTGGGCTACACCCAGAATCCTTAGCAGGAAGTTGTGTGTGTGTGTGTGTGTATTTGAAGAAAAATAAAGCATGGTGGATTGTTAGTGGTGCCCATCACTCCATCCTCCGTTACAAGCATAAACAAATTAAACATTTTCATGGGTGTCCAATACACTATGTATCTGATAGAATTGGTGGCATCCCTATGTTGTGTCCTTCCCTGCCACTTCACTGTCCCCTGGCCTGGCTGAAATCTGTCTATGACTATTGATCATTTTAAAATGCAACATTTTTCTGGCCTAGTGTTTGTGGTAATGCTGTTTTGCTGTGTGAGAGACTCCGGTCCATAGCAGATCTCTTGTGACTGGAGCTGGGCAACTACAGGGGTAGGGTGCTAACTAGAGCTGGGCACCAATACTGTTTTTTGGTGAAAAATGCCGATTCAGTAGCACCAAATTCGTGTTGGTTTTGTCAGATTGTTTCACCTAAACAAAACAAAAAAAATCCCTGAAAAAATCAAACTGTTTTGTTTTGATGTTTTCAACATGAAACTTTTTAATTAAAAATTTCTTTCAATTTTAGTAAAAAAAAAAAACACTTCAGAAATGTTAAATGTTCAAAATTGAAATGAAATGTTTCATTCAACTTGCATGCAATTTTTTTTTAAATGTTAATTCCAAATTGAAAAAATCTGTTATTCACCTAGCTAGTGTTAAGCCCTGTTAGGTCATGAGGAATTTCTGCTATTTTATAGGGCAGGGGTCGGCAACCTTTCAGATGTGGTGTGCCGAGTCTTCATTTATTCACTCTGATTTAAGGTTTTGCATGCCAGTCATACATTTTAGCGTTTTTAGAAGGTCTCTTTCTATAAGTCTATAATATATAACTAAACTATTGTTGTATGTAAAGTAAATAATGTTTTTAAAATGTTTAAGAAGCTTCATTTAAAATTAAATTAAAATGCAGAGCCCCCTGGACTGGTGGCCAGGACCCAGGCAGTGTGAGTGCCACTGAAAATCCGCTCGCGTGCCGAAGGCGGCACGCATGCCATAGGTTGCCTACACCTGTTATAGGGATTCCTCTGGCTAGGTAAGAAGCTGCTTAGACAGACTCTGAAGCCAGCCCCTCCAGAGCTCACTTCAGTGAGTCTACTGTATCTTGAGAGGGGGCATTCCCCTGGTTAAATGTTTATTCCTCAGACTCTACAGCTTCCACTCCGAACTACAGTTCACTTTACTGTGACCTGAAAAATCTCACGGTGGAAACTTGGACAAAGAAACAGAGTTATCTGGCTAGTAAATAATCAAAATAATTGCCAACTCACTGAAGAGAAGGTCGACTGCCTTTGATGTGCAGGCTGGGAATAGCTGCTGTGTTTCATAGTTTGCCTTTTCTAGAGGCCACTAAAGATATGAGATGCACAGCCCTGGATACAGAAATACTTTATTCAGCTACAGAATGGGAAACATCAGTGAAAGTTCCCCCTTGCTTCCCACAGCCTTCTGGTAGAATGGCCCCCATTGGGGGTGAGAGGGTAGCATAGTCTAGTGAGGGTGCCAGTCAGTGTCAAGGGTGTGGTGATGGTTTTTTGTGATGTGGGTAGCTGTCCGCTAGGAATTGGACGGAGACAACCAATTTCGTGTTCGTGTAGGCCACCAAGAGTGGTAAATAACGTCCACCGGGTTTGGCAAGTGCGGGGTGAGCTGTGCAATGGGTTGTTAGTAAGTTCCACCTTCAGTTCTATCTAGTGGCTGGTAATTTTGCACGTTATCATGCTTATGTATTATGACCCCCACCCCCTCCTGCCCAGGATCTGGTATAAAGGCATATGGGACCTAGACAGCACCCACATTTCGAAGGGGGCGTCCCAGGCAGACAAGAGTGACTCTCTGAGTCTTCTGATGCTCCATCCCCCAAGGTCAGTTTCCCTTTCGGGGTAACAGAGCGGCAAATATATCAGCATGTTCCTCTGTACACAGGCTTCCCTGGAAAGGACCCTCACTGGGATCCTCTGCCCTGAGGAGCCAGCTGCCCTGCCCAGCCCTGCATTAGGGATATATTTACTGAGACTTGCAACATCGGCTCCATCTGTCCCCTTCCCCCCCCCCTCCCACTTGGGCTGTGCCTGGTGTCAATCTGAAGGGCACCCTAGGGTGCAGAGGAGCTGCCCCAGACCAGAGGGGATATTCCTGACATGAAGTGGGAGGAAGAGGGAGGGACGTACCATACGTGGGTGGAACAACGTAGGGGATAATACAGGTGGGCTGGAGTCTAGACACAGGGTGGGGATGGAGGTCAGGACCCGAGGAGAGACCAGGACATGGGGGACAGATGGGGTGGGGTCCAGGATGCAGTGGGGGACAAATAGGATCGCAGGGACTAGGTCATGCAGGGCAGGTGGTTGGGGGGGGAGGCTAGGAAAACAGGGAACAGATTATAGGGCAGATGGGGTGAGGGGATGGGATACAGGGGCAGATGAGGCAGGACGCTAGAGAAGGGGGCTGATGGCATGGGGGGCAGGACCTGCTGGGTAGGGAGACTGGAGATGGGGCAGGCCCTGGGGAGCCGAGGGGCCGATGTGGGGGCAGGACCCTGGATGGCAGATGGGCTAGGACACAGAGGGGTGATGCAAAGGAGAGTTAGGATACAGTGGGAAATGGAGGGCAGGCGGGTAGGGGTAGGATGCAGGGGGCAGAGCAGGACCCCAGGGACAGCTGAGATGGGAGAGGAGATGGGGGCATAGGTGGCCACTGCACGTCCTAGTCCCTGCCATCCCATTTGTTCCTCTGGTTCCCACCTGCCCTGGGAGCCACTCCTGCTCGAGCTGGTCCAGGGAGAGACCACCAGGGGCCAGGCAGGGCTGAGGGGCCCCCCAGGCTGGACTTGATCCATGCAGAGGCCTCTATGGGTGTGTTAATGATGATGTCCCATTGCAGAGAGGACTAAATCAAAGCTTGTTAAGAAACCATTAATACGAGTCAGGGTGCACATAGTTAGTCCACACCGCAGTAGATCACATCCCAGCTTCCTGCAAATCTGCTGCCCTAGCCAGCTGCCTAGCTTGCCTATGCCTAAAGCATCTCTGTGCATAATGGGCTTGAAAAGGTACCACACATGACACATACAAGTGTGGTCACCCCATTTCAGGTCCCTGTTAGCTCCACCACTGATCTGAGGGTGGGCACCCTATCGGGCAGTTTGAAAATTCAGAAGGAGCCCAGCTGTCAAAATCCGACTCCGTGGAAACGAAATTCCTTGGCGGTCGCTTTCGACATCCTGTGATAGGTGGATGAAAGAGCCAGCGAGCGAGACTGGTAATTAATTTTCCTGACAGAAACACCAGACAATGAAATTACCCTGTCGCAGAGCAGGGTCACTGAAGTAAATATTCTGCCGGAGGCAGGCCTAAAAGTGACATAGGGTCACGTGGTGGGAGCAAGCAAACAAAAGAAGCAGCATTTCCTCATTTGGGGAATTGTGGGCAACACAAGCAGGTTTAGGATGCTGGCATCCCTGTTGAGTGGACAGAGAGAGGGCCGAGTTCCCATGCCAGCTAAAACAGCTGTCTAGCAGATGGAGTTCTGCTGTAGTTCAGCTCCAAGGAAAGGGAGGGAATGGAAGGAGGCAGCACTGAGTTCCCACTAACATTACAGGCACTTTAATGCAGCTCACCTGGTGCGGTAATTAGGTTGGGAAGGGGGGTGAGAGTGCCAAGAGGTGGGGGTAGGGCTGGCTGCTGTTATCTCAGAGGCTTAAACCCTTTTGGCTGCCTTTGACCTCCTCCAGGTTGGCTGCAGAAGGCTTTTACTTTCTATCCCCTAGTCACGCTACTCAGATTTTGTGTCCTTTAAACCCGGTTCATTCCTGTGGGTAGGGAGCGGAGGGAGGTGTCTTGTTGGAAAGATGTTTGAGGAGGTGTGTGGAAGAGGAGGGCAGGGAGTGTTTTTTCCCACAGAGCTAATGACTAATGCTGGAGCCACAGTCTGTACTGCAGCAGGGCTTTAAGTACAAAGTCGTGCATTGCCAGGGCAGAGATTATAAACTTGGGACATTTCTGCACATGGTGGGGTGTCCAGTGAGCTCATCCTGCTACCTCACTTGCTCCCGAATCTCCTTTCCTACAGGCCCTCACCTCTAATGCCTGTTCCTGAAGAGTGAGATGCTTTTGGCAACAAAAGCTTGAAGCTGGTTTTGGTTTTGCTTATCCAAAATACAAAGTTTGTTTTTCTCTCTTTTTCCCTTCCCCCAACTCCTGGCCCCTTAGGGCCTGGGATAGAAAAGTGTGAGTCACCCAGACCAGGTTTTGTGCTTTTAGACAGGGATAGTAGAGAGAGGTGGGAGGGGATGGAGGGAATTAGGGCTGGAGTGTGTGGAGAAGGGTGTGGGGGGAGAGGGGAGAGGAGTAGGGATGGATGTGGGAGGTGCATTTGTATAATCCTGAAAATGAGGAGCTCCAGTTAACCTCACTGCAAAGGTGGCGCCAGAAACTCTGTTGGCTGCTTTTGGTGTGCGATTTTCTACCCATTATCTTCTACTTGTCTCTGTTGGGTCTTCCTGTGGTATTGAAGAACCTTCCCCCTTTCCTTACAAACTCCTGACCTTGGGAGGAGGTTGAAATACTCCGTCAGCAGAGATTCTAGGTCCTCATTGCCTTAGGCAGGCTGGGAGATACTTCTCCTCACAACGTTTCCCAGCATTGGCAAGCCTAGAGCAGCAGTCACTGCTTAGGAAGTCAGGGAATCACAGTGCTGTTGGAGCACAGCATTCGCCACGCACACAGCAGATGTCACATGAACCGTACACTGCTGCATTAACCTGCACTTTAAAGTCTACACTAGGTCCCCCTGCAACACTGGTTCAACGCAACCTCAGCCAGACTTACTTTGAGCAGGTTGAATTAATTCTGTGCTGAAAATGGCTGGTAGTATAGTAGTAGGATGACCAGATAGCAAGTGTGAAAAATCGGGACAGGGGGTGGGGGGTAATAGGAGCCCATATAAAAAAAAAGCCCCAAATATCGGGACTGTCCCTATAAAATCGGGACATCTGGTCACCCTACATGGTAGAGCCACCCGTGCAAGGGCTCCTAATGTTGCTAGACCCTGGTGCAGCTGACATGGTGCTTAAGATATGACAAACTTTTCCTTTCTTTGGAATAAATTATGCCACTCTTTGAGTATCTGAACCAAATTTGAATGATACGAGAAGAGAAGGATAAACAAAGGGGTGACTCAAGGTCTCATACTAGAACCAGAATGTATTACATATATTTATTCATCATCTGGAAAAAATAGGGAAATGTGGGGTGCTAAAATTTGCAGATGCCACTGAATTATGTAGGTGAGTCAAGACTACCAAAGACAGCGAAGAACTTCTCAGGCATCTAACCAGGGAATAGGCAGAATGGTGGCAGATGAAATTCAGTGTTAACAAATATAAGGTAGTGCACATTGAAAGGAAAAGAAAAATGGGGAACTACTCCTAGATATTGTTGAGTTTTAAATTAATTGTAACCACTCAGGAGAAAGACCTGTGTGGTGATGTACAGGCTAAACATCTGCTGAAATGCACAGTGTCGGTCCAAAAGCAAACAAAATGCTAGGATCAGAAAGGAATGGGATGTAAAATAATTCTGCAACTATTATAATACCATTATGTAAATTGATGGTACGCCCCCACTTTGAATACTATATTCACTTCTGATCACCCCATCTCTAAAAAGTTATAGCAAAAATAGAAGGAGTTTAGAATCGGGTACGAAACATGATTGGAGGCATGGAAGGACATTCTCATGATGGAAACTGAAAAAGACTGGAACTGTTTAGTTGAGAGAGACCCAGAAATAAGAGGGAAATGAGAGAGGTCTAAAAATAATGAATGGCATAGGAGAAGATGAATCCAGGGCTCCCTTTTAACCTTTTGCCCAATATAGTAACAAGGGTACCTGAAGTGAAAGGCAACAAACTTATCCTATAAAACCAAATACACTTTCACACAACACATAGCCTGTGAAACTCATTGCCACAGTTTATCATTAAGGTCAACGGCTTAGTGAGATTTAAAAAAATGATCCTGCCCCTATAGATGGATAAGGAGAATATCGCTTGTTAGATTAGATTATATAAAAATTCATAAAGCAAACATATGCCCACACTTCAAGACATAAACCAACATCTAACAGACAGTGGTTAGGAAAAAATTTCTCTGGGCAGGTTATTCCTTTACAAGGTTTCTGGCCCCCTCCTCTGAAGTACGTGGTATCGACCGCTGTGCAAGAGAGACTACTTGACCAGATGGACCAAGACCTGATTCAGTTTGGCAACTCCTATGCTCCCAAAAATAGATATGAATTTTAGCCCCATAAAACACAAAGGAGGTATCCAATGACAGATAATCTGGAAGCACATGTGGAAGCTTGTTCTTTGGGGAAACAGAGGACTGCAGTGTCCAGGGCTGTCATTCTAACTCCTTACAGCGGTGGTTCCCAAACTTGTTCTGCCCCTTGTACAGGGAAAGCCCCTGGCGGGCTGGGCTGGTTTGTGTACCTGCCGTGTCCGCAGGTTCGGCCGATCGTGGCTCCCAATGGCCGCGGTTTGCTGCTCCAGGACAATGGAAGCTGCTGGAAGCCGGCGCCGCGGTTCGCTGCTCCAGGCCAATGGGAGCTGCTGGAAGCCCGCGCCGCTTCCAGCAGCTCCCATTGGCCTGGAGCAGCGAACTGCGGCCACTGGGAGCCGCGATCGGCCAAACCTGCAAATGCGGCAGGTAAACAAACTGGCCCGGCCTGCCAGGGGCTTTCCCTGCACAAGTGGCGGAACAAGTTTGGGAACCACTGCCTTACAGGAACAGTAAATAAATAAATAAGAATGGTCGAGATGGGGAAGTTGTGGTGGGTAGTGGAAGGTGATATCTGTGTATGGCAGCAGTGGAGATGATGATTTTTCATGGGTGGGGAGGCTTCTGGATAACATGCTATCTTCTCCCTGACGCAGGGAGTTAGTGGATGGGATTTCAAGTTCAGACAGTGCAAGATTGAACTCTCATTAGTGACCAGGGAGGCTTCATTCATAACATGCAGGCAGACAGGGAGAGGCAGATGGCTTTGAATGCAGGATTTACATAGTAATGAGATTCAGGTCATCCTAGCTGTCTTCTTTCTCTTTCTGCATTTTTGTCTGGGTGTCATCCAGTGCGGAAGGAATGAAGAAGCGGATGAGGAAGGGAGGGGAATATAGATGTTAGATCTGGAAATTAACCCTTTGCCATTCTCCTGACTGGCGCTGTAATATTGGAATAAAAAGTTGGCAGTGACAGGCATGCTAATGCAAAGGAATGGTGGGTATAAAAGCTTATTGCAATCACAAAAGAAATTAGGAGCGCTGATGGGGGATGATTGTTCTTTTTAACTCAGACTTATAGTATACTCTGTGTGGGGATGGCAGAATCAGCCCAGGCTTAAAGTGCCTTAATTTTCAGATTCTGGGTTGCTGGATTTGGAGCCAACAGTTTGTTTTTATCGCCGCAAGTGAGCCTAGTGTTGAAGAGGGTTTTGTGCTGAGATTGGGGTACGGGTTCTCATTGCTGTGTCTTTGCTTGTTTCTTAAATAAAGAAAACCTCCCCCATTTTCACAGCTCCTCTCTGAAGTTATGTCTCTTCATGAGTAAGCAATGGCATTTGCTGGAAAACAATATATTTTCAACTGCAATTAGCAGGTCTGAATCTCCTGCTGCCATTGGTTGCTATCTCGATGAAAAATGACATACTTCAGGAGACAGTATAGTGGTTGGAGAAGGGGTTTGGGAGTCAGGACTCCTGGGTTCTAATTCTCACTCTAATATGGACTGAGGCATTTGATCAATATTGCCAACCCAAAGCATTTGAAAACCGTGAGTCAGCCCCACTCCCCCATCATGAGATTAATTTAAAAATCATGATACTTTAAAAATAATATATTTGGGGAGCTTTATTTTTCTGATGGTGTTTGAGCCTTTAGGGTTCATGTTTTTAAGCTTTTCTCTGCAGGAAAGGAAAGTTGAGAATCTAATATAATCACCTGACTCCAGAAGCTGGGGCTTTAAGGAAACATCAAGTAGTGTGATACTGAGGATAAAATTGTGAGACTCACAATAAAAATCGCAAGAGTTGACAACACTATGTCCCCATCTGTAAATGGGGATAATGATATTTATCTACTTCACAGGGGTATTGAGGCATCATAGGGGTATTGAGTTTTCATTGTTTATAAAGTGCTTTGAAGCTCTTGGACTAAAGTTGCTAGGAAAATGAAAGTATTTTTGGGACACTAGTGGTTTGCAGAAGCATAATGTAAGTTTTTTAAATAGTCTCAGTTTTAATGCTGGAAGTCTGTGTTTTAAAAACGGGAAGAAAAGCATTTCCCCTGTTACATGGGTGTCTCTGCTAGTGCTGACCGGAATGGACCAAAGCTTTGAAGATAGTAGATGGCTTTTGCTCTTAAGCACTTAATTAAGTTAATCATTAAATACAGTATCAAACAGCCTCAGGAGTAAGAGACTTTAGTGCCTCCTTTACATTTCCTAAGCAGAGCTAATGTTAAAATGTACTGCGCAGAAGTCTGCTTTGCTTCAGTTGGCATCTGTTGGAACAAACGTAGAGTCATATTTGGAGAGACAGATAAGGAGACCCTAAATATCCCCTTTCTCCCTTCCGTAGCTGAAAGCAGATGGAAAATGTGGCCTGTGCCTACAACACAACCTTGAGAGCCAGGACTCCTGGGTTCTTTTCCTGCCATTGCCCATAACTCCATGTATAGCTGTGGTATTGTTGTGTTATTTCTCTGTTCTACAGTACATTCATCTGTAAAATAAAAGCAACAATGCTTTTGTACCTTACAGGACTGTTGTAAAACTTAATTAGTGTATGAATATTTGTAAATCACTTTGAGTTTTGCACATGGACAGCCTTATGTAAAAGAGAATCAGCATTATGCCATGACTAGGGCACTGGGCAGAGCTTCAAGAGACATGGGTTCTATTCCCAGCTGCAGCACCTTGGGCGAGTCACTTCACCAGTGTGCCTCAATGTCCCATCTGTAAAATGGGGATAGTGATACTTATCTCTTTTGTTAAGAAAATTCAAATCTTTACATGAAAAGTGAAATATAAGAGCTCGTTATATGGTGTTAAGGAGTGTCCTATAAAGGTGATGTCTGTATGTGTGTTAGAAGTTGGTTAACAGATTAGATGCCAGAAGACAGCACTCAGGGCTTTGTGGGACCAATAAAACTTGTTGTTCTCTGCAAATGGCTTCTTGAGGGTCGCTGGTTACATGGAATTCTGAACAAATGCCTGTGTGTGTTTTACAATGGTTAATGCTTCCTCATCTGTTCTTTTGCAGAGCCCCTGAAATCATCCTTGGTTTACCATTCTGTGAAGCAATCGACATGTGGTCCCTGGGATGTGTTATTGCAGAGCTGTTCTTGGGCTGGCCTTTATACCCGGGAGCTTCAGAGTACGATCAGGTTGGTATGGATGCTGCACTTGCTTTTAACAAAAATACAGAAACTTTTTTCCTTCTTGTGTCAGAAGGGTCAGATTTTTAACTTTCTATTCTTTGCTGATGGAAGATATGTGTGTTTGATTTTAATATCCTAAGACTACTTTTTATCCACCTGTAGTGTTCTAGGTAACCAATAAGCTATTTAGTACTGTGCCTTTAAGAACTGACTGCCTAAGTGAACTGTCAATCAAGAGTATAAGTTCCTGTTGACTAGAAAGCTCTGTAGATGATCTCTAATCACTGAACAGAGCTGCCATCCTTACTCCGCTTAACAGCAAGTATTAAATGAAGATTTATTTGTTATAATATAAGAAATTGTATGAACTCAGCTGCTTTTTATAATCCCCTAATGGCGACGTATATTAAAATCAATGAAAAGAAAGAGAATGGTCTTTGGGGCAGATCCTCAGCTGGTGTCAACTGTCATAGCTCCATTGAATTCAACTGAGCTGTGATAATTAAAGCTAACTGAAGATCAGCCCCATAGACTTTAATGTTCCTGGCCTACCTCTATAACAGGAGACGCAGCAACCTCTACAGTTCAGGTTAGATAACAGTTTCTATTCTAACCACCTTTTTTCAGTTGCTCGTTCCTTTCTGAAACTGTGGGCTTGGGCTCTGTCTGAAAGTGATCTTTCTGGGGAAAGCCTAAGGGAAAAGGAGAGTGATGAAAAGAAATATAGTACACTTTTCCCATTATGAAAATATTCCTGAGAGTTTTCTTTTTTTAATAGGTTTCAGAGTAGCAGCCGCGTTAGTCTGTATCCGCAAAAAGAACAGGAGTACTTGTGGCACCTTAGAGACTAACAAATTTATTAGAGCATAAGCTTTCGTGGACTAAGTGGGCTGTAGTCCATGAAAGCTTATGCTCTAATAAATTTGTTAGTCTCTAAGGTGCCACAAGTACTCCTGTTCTTTTTTTAATAGTATTTCAGCCACGGCTTTAAAAGTGAAATCTGGCATGGAAATAGCCCTCACTGAGATTCAGTGCCTTTAGCTGTTCCAGAGGAAATTGGTTTTGTGTCTTTGAAAACCACATACTGAGCATGAGCAGTAGACTTCGCTCCAGAGATAAACTGACAAAGTACACGGTTGAGGAAGGACTCATCACACACATGTATACAGTTGACTTATAGTAGTGCAAAGTCTGCTCTAGTCAAGTATATTGAGGGCTCCTGTGGAGCTTATGAAATGGGCTGGCACTGAAACTGAGTCTTTGCTTCAGCCTGTGTGGATTTGTAAGGATGGGAGTGGGCTGAAGAGGGGCTATTGACATTTGTAAGGTGAGCAGGAGGGAGCCTTGCTCGGATGTACCTAAGGAGTTCCACAGCAGAAGTGGGCACTTTGTATGGGCGAGGGCCAGCAGCGTTTTGAAGTCCTCAGGACTGCAGCTGCTGCTTATGATTTTTTTTTTCTTTCCGTCTTTTCTTTTAAAAATACCTAGTGTTTTGTCTGTGGCATTTCCTGCATTAGAAGAATATTAAGTTTTCAAAGTGAAGCAATCAAGAAGTCAGGAAATGCTGAAGTTAAGGTTTCATATGCCACCCTATGTCAACATTATGTCAGCCTTTAATTACATGCTCACATACTTTTTCTCTACTAAATGAAAAAAGAATTCTCTACGCTTAGACACATATGTGTAACATCCCGTGGTTCTGTGTATGCCAGCTAGGCAGAGTCCATGAAAGTCATTGACATGACAAATTCAGTAAGCTATATAAATACTGCAGATTTAGTACATGATACAGAATGAGGGTGTAAATTTGCTTCAATGCATAGACCGCTTCAGTTCACCGATATTGGCTTCATCTGCTTTATCCTCTGAGCTGCTCTGAAGAAAATAAAAGAAGTACCAAATTATTGAAATGATATACCTTATAGAGACGAGAACTTACCATGAAAAGCTCTAAGTCAATAAAAACACACCATTAAAATGTGTGGGCATTCTCTTTTACCTTGAAAGTCTGAAGATAAAGGGAGAAATTCCCACAGACTTTAGAAGCTAAAGGAAGAATGTTTTATAGACTTTCAGGGTAAATGTCCTGAGACATTAATGATAAAGTTGGAAATGCCATTAAAGTCTATGGGAATTCTCTTTCTCTCATTCCTTTTAGTATATCTTTGATAAAGCCCAACTTGACACCACCCTTTTCTCTCTTTCTTTGTTCCAATGTTTTAAATGCCTCCTGCCCTCCTGAAAGGAAGACCACCGCAGATCTTCACAGGATGAACAGTGACCTCTCATCCTTCTCTTACAGATTCGCTATATTTCACAGACACAGGGCTTACCAGCAGAGTATTTGTTAAGTTCAGGGACAAAGACAACAAGATTTTTCAACAGGGATACAGACTCACCCTATCCATTGTGGAGGCTAAAGGTAGGAAGATATTTCCTTGTTTCCTTCATCTTGCAATAGTAGACTGGAAGTAAGGCGACATTCTGCAAAGTTGGAGCATGGGTCTCGTCTTTTTGCAGTGCATTGAGATGCTTCCAAAAACTGAGATGTTGGGATGGGTCTGAGCTGAGGTAAAACTGTTGTAACAAAAGTATGCAGCCCTTGGCTGGCCAATGGCTTTGCAATTAGTGCCTGGCACTGCATTGTAGAAGCTTTAAGTCCAAAGTGAACCTTAAAATCTCTCCAATCTGGAGCTGCCCAGCCTGAGGATATTGCAGAATGGACTATTTTAGTTTAACGAAGGGCATATCTGCGCTGCAAAGTAAAACCCCTGGCAGCAAGTCTCAGATAATGGGTCCACTGACTTGGGCTTGTGCTCCGGGGCTAAAAATACCAGTGTAGATGTTCCCACTTGGACTGGAGACCAGGCTCTGAAACCCGGCGAAGGGGGAGGGTCTCAGAACTTGGGTACACGAGCGCAAACATTTACGCTGCTATTTTTAGCGCAAGCCCCATGAGTCCAAGTCAGCTAACCCAGGCTCTGAGACTCACTGCCACAGGTGCTTTTTTTTGCAGTGTAGACGTAGCCTAGACTAGAGAGAGAAGTACTATCCTATCAATTTAGGGTTGTTGTTTATATCTTTCCTATCTATGGCTGCTAGTTGTAGTTGATGAAGTGATGTTTAATTTCACCTGCCCCTGGGTGGAATTTGTTTTTAATATCTGTCTAGTTGAGACACACATTTCCCTTTTAACAATTAAAATAGATAATAGTACAAAAAATGGTTCCCGGATCAGTGATAGCAACATGTTCTGCTGCCCTGTGTCTGGTGTTCTCAACAGGGAGCCCTCTAGCTTAACAATAATTGTGACCATCTTGGTCAGTAAAGCACTTTGGGATTCTTTAGGCATGAGAGGTGCTATATAAATGTATTTGGCTACTATTTTGGTTACTAGTTCAGGGAAGAGACAGGCGACTTTGTCCATGGTGTAGTTTGGGGGGGGGGGGGGCATGGGGAGCGTTGCCCCCCAAACTGCAAGCCTCGAGTAGGCACGGAATTTCCCCTCCACGTGCAGCCCCATTGGCCTGACTGGAGCTCCCCCGCACTCCAAATATAGAAGTCAAACTATGCCTATGGCTTTGTATAGAGGTGGGCTTTGAGGTGTCTGTCTGAGCTGGCATATCACCCTACATAGATGCAAGGGCAGCCCAGGTAACTGCCTTTCCCCTGTCTTGAGCAGACACCAGATGATCATGAGGCAGAGACGGGGATTAAGTCGAAGGAAGCAAGGAAGTACATTTTCAACTGTTTGGATGATATGGCACAGGTAAGAATGTTGGTGAGCAACTAGCGAGATGTCTCCTTGTGCTTCTGCGCAAGGCAAAGAAATGGGGCACGACATCATTTCTGCATATATACTGCTTTGGGCAAACCTCTGAGAAACACCAGGTCTGCACCAATCCAGCCAACTCCCAGTTGTCATGTGTTGCACTGGATTCCTCCAGAAAAAAACAGATATATAGTCATAAAAGTGACATAAAGCAGTGTTGTTGAGTAACTAGGAGTTTCACAAGTGCTAGGTTCTCTTCCTAGTGCTTGGGATCAGGAAAGATTTTAATATGAAGGCTTTTCCTGGCACCTGATATGTAAATAGTGATGTCCCCCATAAACTTACCAAGATCTTTTTTTGTTTGTGGGTTTTTTTTTGTCGTCATTGTTGCAGGACACATCATTCAGTAGTCTGATTGTATAGTGCTTTATGTGTCAGAGCTTGTCTGTTACCACACAGAAGCTGTTCAAAAGCTGCAAAGGGTGACTAACATCTTCAGTAGCCATTGACCCAAATGAGCTAGATACTTAATAGCCTGTGTAGAGATTTGGCTTGTACTAGCCTAATGGTGATTTGATTTGCCAGCTCAGATTCTTCCTTGTGACCTCAGCAGCTACTCTTCCAGAGACAGAAACCTGATGGAGTCAGGAGAGAGAAAATGATCTGCTAGAGACCTGACTATCTGAGTCTCCCTTCTAACGGTTGTCCCTTCTTTTCCAGGTGAATATGACAACGGATTTAGAAGGAAGCGATATGTTGGTGGAAAAGGCAGACCGGCGGGAGTTTATAGATCTGTTAAAGAAGATGTTGACTATAGATGCGGATAAGAGGATAACTCCGATCGAAACTCTGAACCACCCCTTTGTCACCATGACGCACTTGCTTGATTTCCCCCATAGCACACAGTACGCTTCCTTCTCTCTGCCTTGGGCTGGGTTTTCAGAGAGAAAAAGCAGATGAAGAGGGTGGGAGGGGAGACTGGGCTGTAGGGTGGACATTTGGGTTGATAAAAGGGCCTAGCAACAGTATTTTAAAGGGACACCATTAAGGAGTTTAGGCCCAAAGATTTTAATTTTTGTTTAAAAAAAACCCCGAACCTGATCTGAATAAGAAATGTGTTGCTGATGCAAGGCATTCAAAAGACTGCAGAATATATTACGTTCATTGTGTAAACATTCAATAATTACACACATTCATATTAAAATACAGAAAAAATATATGCATATGATATAATATCAACTTGACTTATGCATGTGGCAGAGGAAGCATAGCCCAGGGGTGGTGCTGTGGTTCTCAACATTATCCACAGTGGAATCCATCCCCTCCTCCCAGAAACCCTTGCCCATCTAGCTGGAGTCTGGTCAGGACCATTCTGTGTTTAACAGTCTGGAAAGAGGACAGAGTTGTCATAACCCCAACACTCGTTTGCAGCCCCCTTGTTGAGGATTCCTGATTTAGAGCAAGAAACTGGAAACAAGAAATCTCAGTTCCATGCCCAGCTCTCTCTCAGACTTGCTATGTGACCTTGAACAAGTCACTTGAACCTCAGTTTCCACATCTGTAGAATGGAGAAATACTCCCTTGCCCGACAGAGATGTTATAAGGCATGGTTCATTAGGGCCTGATTCTCATTCATAATAAGGCCTGAACAGCACTATACACTAGCCTGGGACTTTGGAGACCTGGATGCAGTTCCCTGCACCACTACTGACTTCCTGTGTGACCCTGGGCAAGTCACTTAGGGCCAAATTTTTAAAGATATGTAGATGAAGATAGGTGTGAAGTGGGATTTTTAAAAGCGTCTAGCTGCCTAACTCATTGATTTCAAAGTGAGTTAGGCACCTGGTTTTGAAAACCCCAGTAGGTGCATATCTGCATCAGCACGTACCTACAAACCTTTAATAATCTAGCCCTTAGACCAGGGATCAGCAACCTTTCAGAAGCAGTGTGCCGTGTCTTCATTTATTCACTCTAATTTAAGGTTTCGTGTGCTGGTAATACATTTTAACATTTTTAGGTCTCTTTCTATAAGTCTATAATATATAACTAAACTATTGTTGTATGTAAAGTAAATAAGGTTTTAAAAACATTTAAGAAGCTTCATTTAAAATTAAATTAAAATGCAGAGCCCCCTGGACTGGTGGCCAGGATCCAGGCAGCGTGAGTGCCACTGAAAATCCTTCAGCACACATGCCATAGGTTGCCCACCCCTGCCTTAAACTGTCTGAGCCCCAGCTCCTTGTCTGTGAATCGGGAATAATAGCACTGCCATAACTCATAGGGCTGGTGTGAGGACGAATACATTACAAATTGTGAGGTGCTCAGACCCTGTGGGCCATATAACTGCCATAGATAGATAAATAGATACTGAGGTGATGAATGCAGTATGAACACAAGATAATTGCTAAAAACAGAGAGAAAATAAATTCTACTTTCATTCAAAGTTGTTCATAAATAAGTCAGTGTTTTATGAAAATATTGAAATAATATACAAAAAACTACTTTTATATTTGCAATCACATGCTCTCATTTGCAACAATCCTTCCTACATGAGCAGTAACTGCTTAAAATTTTAGAGACTCAGGGCCCAGTCCATTGCCATTCGGAATCGTTCCATGGATCAGGGCCTCATTTCTGAAGTTCTTACCCTTGCCCTCCTTGGGAAAAACTCCTAACAGTTCTTATTCAGGAATAACTCAGTGGAAATTTTTGTATGAGTTAGACCTTCAGGATCGGGTCTCTAGATGCTAAACATCCCGCCTGCTCAGTGTGTAACCTCATTCTTCCTCCGTTGGAAATGCTGATTGGTCAGAACTGCAACAAGCTCTAAACAATGTGGGTTGGCTGATTTGAAGTCAGGCCTGTGATTGTCCTGAAAATAGGAACTTCAAAGCCTCCAGGAATGCTGGGGACTGTAATCTCTCTTGAAAGTAAATCAGAAAACAGATGCAAATGTAGAGAAGACATAGTTGCTGAAAGCAGTTTTTACTGTGACATGCTTTAGAGAAAGACTACAAGTCCCAAGAACCCTTGAGGCTTTGTACTTGTTAGTCCCAAAGCAGCAGCAAAGCGAGTCCAGTGTCCAGCTTTGCATTTCTGATTGCATGGATATTAAATTGTGGGAAATGCCAGTCTTTCTGACCTGTTTGGTCATGTTTCCATGCATGTTTTGGCATACACAGTATATTATTTCACTAACTTACAGGGAACAGGTTATATTTTGTAGTACAGACGCCCCCTGACTTACGCAATTGTTCCATTCCGGAAAGCCTTGCGTAACTCGAATTTTGCATAAGTCAGAAATGTATACCAGTACGTTACGCAAATATTTCCGCAACTCGAAAATCCTATTTCTGGCTTATGGAACGTTTTCCATAAGTGCGAATTTGTGTAAATCGGGTCTTGCGTAACCCGGGGAGCGTCTGTACTCTTTTGTAACATGTGCAATGGTAGTATCGGATGAAATATAAGTATGCTATTTTCAGTGTTTTACGATAAAGTTTTTTGAAAAATAGTTGTTAATTGCTAAAACCTACCAAAAAAAAAAAAAATCCATGCGAGAGCATTCTACATTTGTCACATCGATTTTTTACTTTTATACAGATTTCTAAATATTTTACAGATTACTTGTCTTTCATAGATTTAAAAAGTACATAATGAAATTAGATACATATTCTCTTACATCTAATTCAACATTGAGTAATTATTGAACAGATATAATCATAACCAAATAGCTATTGAGCTTTTGAGAGGAAGCATAGTCTCTTCATTAAGGGACGGGACTGGGTGGTCAAGGGATCTGGATTCTGTTCCTGACCATTCTGTGGTCAGGGGCATGTTTCTTTAAATGGACACTATCACCTTAAAAATAAAGTGTCATAAATAAACACTCGTCTTTACCTATGTTACTGATAACAGCTGAGATTATTAAAAGTGAAATAATTTTACAAATTCAAACCTGAGGCACATTATTTATTTTAAAAAATTTCTCTCAGTTTAGCCAATGAAAATCAAGGAAATCAATTTCATTTTTGTTTTCTTTATAGTCAGTCTCACTGTCAGGTTCTTAGTTTCAGGTTTGGGTATCAAACTCTGGGAGAAATATTGGATGAAAAATAACCATTTGAATTGGATTTTAAAACAATATTGAAAAGTACCTGATTGTGGACAGTGTTCAGCTGGTTGGTAAAGGTCGTGATCAGGCAGTAGATTTTGCCCATACTTAAATTGATAGTGTCCCTTTAACCTCTCTATGCCTCACTTTCCCAGCTGTAACAGTGAAATAATAATAGTACTTACCTACCTCACAAGGACTGTCCTTTAGTAGGGCAGCAGTGTTTACTATATTGCACTGTCAGTATATTGCTGCAGTCTGAGGATGAAAAATATTTTTCAATACTTCCACTGCCATATAATATATATGTGTGTGTATTTAATAAGTAAGGGTTTTTTTGGTAGTGTGGAGGGATTGTGGGGGAGGGGATTTAAACATTCCCCCACTGTTGACTCTCAGGCTGGGACAACCTCAAGGCCTGATCATGCAAGATGTTGAGCATTCTAGCCCTGATTCAGCAAAGCCCTTGAGCCATATAACTTCAAAGGGACTACTCATATGCTTAAAGTTAAGCACATGCTTAAGTGCCATGCTGGAGTGGGGCCAATGTGTTGAGCATCTTGCAGGATTGAGCTCAAATGACCAACTTTTTTTAAAGTGCCGAGCAAGATTTCAGATATCTCATTGACCACACACAGCAAAATCTTCCTCCAAAGAGGGAAAGACTTTGAAAACTGCCTTAAAAATAATCCCAAATGAGCCAAGACTAGCCGGCCCTTCTCCCCACCTCCCCATTCTCTGTCATGTTACAAAAGAAGACCCACTATTGGTTTGATTTTTCTTCCCCTCCTGTCTGTCTGCTGACAGCTTTGGCTGCTGACTATGACTTATGCTGCAGGACTGAGGCTGGATGGGGCACTCAAGAATGCTAAGCCAAAGCAGTCTTCTATTGACTGCCAGCTAGTTCCCTTTCATTACAAACAGTGCGAACCTGGGCTGTGGGGAAAAGGGGACATTCAAACACTGATTAATCTAGCAAGTGCCAAGTGTGGCCTGATCACTTGTCTCGGCCGTCAAAGAAATGCTGACCTGAAGCTAGGCGTCTATAGCTGACTGTTAACTATGCTCATCGGGGGTTTTTTCCTCTCTTTCTCACCCTCTCATCCCTTTTTCTAAACAGTGTCAAGTCCTGTTTCCAGAACATGGAGATTTGCAAGCGGCGGGTGAATATGTATGACACGGTAAACCAGAGCAAGACACCATTCATCACCCATGTGGCCCCGAGCACATCGACCAACCTGACCATGACCTTTAACAACCAGCTGAACAGTGTCCACAACCAGGTATGGGAATTGGCAGCAGCTGGGGCCTGAAAGCTAGAGAGCCCTAGAAAATGGAGAGCAGACCTAGCGCTCCTCTCAGCACATACCCAGTAAGATGGTTCCTTTCTGCCTTGTGACTAGAACATGCCACCCTCCTCCTTGAGTCCTGTCTAGTTGCGTGGTATTTGATACAGGAGAATTAATTCCATGGCACTTGTGTGACTGTGAAATATTGGCTTCTTAGTCTATCTTGTTGGAGATGATTCGCCCCGTCTCCCTGGAAAGCTGGTATGAAAAAAAAATCTGGCAGTATCCCTTTATGCAACAAGTAGGATTGCGCTCAGCAATAATCAGGCCGACACGAGTGATTTATTAATATTACTGCTGAGGTAAAACTAAATCCTCATATCACAGACACAATACTCTGCTGCAGCAGCAGCAAAATGAAGTGCTCTGACTTCTTGTCTTAGCATTTGGTGGTGGTATTTCTCCTTGTGTATTATTTGTCTTTACAGTAGTGCCTGCAGGCCCTCACTGAGATGGGGACCCCATTGTGCTAGGCACTGTATGTACACACAATAAGATACAGTCCTGACCCCGAAGGGCTTGCAGTCGAAGTTAGTAGATTCAGGTCTACTGCCTACACTTTGATCTCCTGTATCATCATAGGAGGGTTTTTAAAGATTTTAAAAGAGGGTGCGTGTGCACGAGAGTGGGACCATCACATGATCTTGATATGTACAGTGTTGGTGTATTTTAAACAAACAGTAGCTTAAATTGTTTCCCTTGGAATTGTATTATAGTAACTAAAGGGAAGGGGAGGTATTCATGGATAGGACAGTAAAAGACTGAAGCATGGTGAGGGTGTCATCCTTAGGGTTTTGTAGAGCTCTTTGGTGCAGGAGCCGCCTTGTTTTGATGTTATAACAAGAAGATTTAAGGGTGAGGAATATAACTGTGGCATGAGGGACTGGTGCCACAGGAATATAAGCTCCGAAAGAGTCTATCCAGGTTTGCAAAGTGATCCAATGTATCTTAGAAATCTAGATTTCATGCTGGCTCAGTTTTTTGTCACGTATGGTGAGAAAAGGCCTCTTTACATTATTCATAAAGCAGTGGGCACCACAATTGTACGCAGTGATAGGTCATTAGTTTGTCATGGTTAAATGTGGTGGGTTGTCAGTTTAAAAATACAGGTATCCTTGCTTGCTTGCTTTTGGAACTCAGACTGGAGAGTAAGACTGCTGACAAACTCCCCAAATTCCTGCTGCTTAACCTCTCCCAAGCACCAATTGGCAGCATTTACTATAACCAAACACCATCACCACTACTGGAAGAGCCAGACTCTGTCACCTTTACTCACACTGAGTAGTTCCTTCCTCCACCAAAAGTTCCTTCCAATGAGACTGTTAGCACTGCTTAGCTTGAATACGGGTGGAAGAATCTGTCTCTGTGTGTCAAGCAGTAGCAAAGATTTGGGTGAGGCTCTGCCAGTATCAGGAAGTTCCAACATTCTTACTGTAAGTCAAAAAACAGACCTATGGGCCATTTCTCCTGTTTCATCTCCCATCTCTAGGTTAGGTTTCCAATTATCTCTTGTGTTTCCATCATCTACGCCTGTTGTTTTTGTTGTTGTTGTTGTTGTTTTTTAAGGGGTGGAAGGGAAGAGCTGCCTTGGGTTCTCTCAGCAAAAGAAATGTGTAGTTGTGATGGGTGGATGAGTGGGAATTTCCAAATTCTCCTAAAGGGTTTGTGTTGGGGGCAGAACTGATCTTGCCAAGTTTCCCACAGGAAGTGCGAGAAATATTTACAGAGCAGCTTGACTTCATGTGACCAGTTCCTTTTGAGCCCCTTTCTCTTCCTGTCTCCTCCCTATTCTCCCAAATCAAACCCATCCTCAGGAGATGTGCTCCATTCTGGAGACTCCTTGGACAACAAACTGGGATGTGGGGTGGTTGGAAGCAGCCCCAGTTGATAGAAGGCCTCACTGATCATGCTCAGTGTGCTCCTTTTGCCCACCCACCCTTACCTCTGCGCTCCTCAGTTTCCTATTTTGCTCCTCCTTTATTTTTTGTTTGCTGGTTTTATTTAGATTCATTTATTTTTAGATTTGCTTCTTCCAACATACCATCTCCCTCATTTTTTGTTTGTTTGTTTAATTCCCATCATTCCTTTAGGCCACCAACCTGGCTCCCACCTCCACCAGTGCCACTATTTCCTTAGCCAACCCTGAAGTCTCCATACTAAACTACCAATCTGCACTCTACCAGCCTTCAGCAGCATCCATGGCCGCAGTGGCCCAGCGGAGCATGCCCCTGCAGACGGGAACGGCGCAGATCTGTGCCCGGCCTGACCCCTTCCAGCAAGCCCTCATTGTATGCCCTCCAGGTTTCCAAGGTAAGAAACAGGCCTTCCCCCTCACAGCCAGGCCTTCTGCTGTTTGATTGGGTTCTCATTTGAAAACTTCCTCCAGTAAATCTTTCTGAAGGAAGAAAATCAGGAAGTGAGAACCTCTGGAGCAGTTGGGTTGTGGCTGATGACTCGGGGGGCGGGAGGGAGGGAGGTGCGATTGTGATGCTCATTGTTCATTGCCCTGATCCGCGTATTTGAAGAACCTCCACCATGTTTTGGCAAACACAACAAGAACGGAATATTTTACTGACCAGTCCCCAGGTTGTTCAGTGATCCAGTTTCCACAGGGTGAATCAGCAGGTTAATGAGGTGGAGAGTAAGATGTCTAGCCTGGAAATTTGCCCCAATTATGGCCATCAGTGGCCAGTCATCAGTACAGCTGCACCACTGCAACTAGTATGGACAGGCATAGCTGCTGTTTGCCCCAGTGGACAATACTCCTGCTTAAAACCAGGGGTAAGCTGCACTGGGGCACATAGCAGCTTTGCCTGTCTATGATAGGGGCTGCTCCTGCATAGTTACACTAATAGCTATATCAGAGGCAAATCCCCAGGCTAGACAAGACCTGAGATTTGGTCCTGGTAGGGCAGGATCTATCAACAATAATACTTGGCAATACTCTAACCCCTTTTATACAAGGATCTTGCAGTGTAACTTTGACACCAGTTGAAGCCTAGAGTCCCCCAAAGGAGACAGGGCATTACTGACAGTATAGCTGTGGAATGTGTTGACCAATGTGTTCTGGTGATATGCCTTTAAATCCTAGTCAAGTCTAGAGTTACAAAAGTGAGTCCATGCAGAGTGGCGTGTAGAACCCTGTATTCTTGATTGCCAATCTCCCACTTTCATCAGCAGGCAGCACTCTCACCCTGGAGTGTATTTTCCTAGCCATCTATGGTGGTTGTCTCTAGCCAGACTGGAGAATAACAGACTTAATTCGAAAACAAACCATTAACTTCTGCCTTCTTGTAGAATTGTCTCCAGATGTAGGTTACATTATGATGTCTCTGCTAAGTTTAAGACATTCTAAAAACGTTCACAAGGTTTAAAGAGGGGTACTCTCCTGGTGTCCTTGGAAATGTCTTGTCTTCAGCCTCGGATGTATCATGTCTGCCAAAAGCTGATAGATCTCCTTGGGCCGGGATGTAATAAATTTGGCTGGATGTAATAAGTGGGAATCGAGGACCTGATTTTTCAGAGGTGCTGAGCACCTGCAGTTCCCATTGACTTCAGTTAGAGTTGTGGCAGTAGAACACCTCTGAAAATCAGGCCCCTCTTCTGGGCGGTGGTGATGATGATTAACTCTGTCCCTCTCTGTTCATGGAACAGGGTTACAAGCCTCCCCTTCAAAGCATGCTGGGTATTCTGTACGGATGGAGAATGCTGTTCCGATTGTCACTCAGGCTCCCGGGGCCCAGCCTCTTCAGATCCAGCCAGGTCTCCTCGCACAGGTAATTTCCTTAGTCTGGGTAAATGTGGATTGGGCAAGTATAGGTGGCACTTGAATAGTCCTATGCAGAGCAAGTCTTTTTCATTTAGTTTAACTACGTGGAGTGGGGGAAAGCGTGAAGGTTTTTTTCCCCAGTCCCTCTGTGGCTCAGTTTTAGAGTGGGACACCCAAGTGAGCATCTCCAACTTTCCATGGAGCATCTGTCTTTCCTCAATCTCCCTTTCATCTTGCAGGCCAATTTTAATTTCTGAAAGTCTCTAACAATATAACAGTTAATAGTGCCACTCTCTTTCTCAATCCTCCTCTTCACAAGGCCTAATGCAACTCCAATTGAAATCAATGGGAGATGACAATGGGAGTTGTGAGGCCGATGGTGAGAATTAATCATGAATACTTTTCTGAATCCTACTAAGCTCTTGGCCCTATGGCATCTTGTGGCAATGAGTTCCCCTGGTAAATTGTGTATTGTTTAAAAAATGTTTTGCTTATTTTAGTTTTACATTTGTTTCCTTTCAGTTTTATTGAATGTTGCCTCGTTCTTGAGTAGTGGAAAAGGGTAAATAGGCAGAAGGGAGGGCCAGGGCAGCTGAATCAGTGAATCTCTGCAGCAGCCTCTATTGGCACAGTTCTTGAGGGGATCCTAGTGGGAGATGCAACTTGTACCTCCTTGTGCCAGCTTCCGTGAATCTGGCCAATTTTGCTTTTTTAAATGGTCTGACTCTTATTGGTTCCATTGGTATCAGGAATGTCTTTGATGGAGAACAAATATACTTAACGTAATAAATAAATAAATGGAGATATCCTATCTTCTAGAACTGGAAGGGACCTTGAAAGGTCATCGAGTCCAGCCCCCTGCCTTCACTAGCAGGACCAAGTACTAATTTTGCCCCAGATCCCTAAGTGGCCCCCTCAAGGATTGAACTCACAACCCTCAGGTTTAGCAGGCCAATGCTCAAACCACTGAGCTATCTCTCCCCTCTAAGGCACATAGAGCTTCACAATACCTCCTGGAAAAGGTGGTCCAGAGGTAAAATACATGCCTACTGTGCACTCATTAATGCCAGAATGTTCATTTGCATTCAGATCTCAACAGACTTTAAAATCATGCCCAAGCATTGGATTCCCTGAGTTACATGTGCCATTGAGTGTTGTTGTGATTACTTTCCTTTGTTAGCTGCCAACTGAGCTTATCTGGTGAAGACAGAACGAAACACAACCTAAAGCCTGTGTGTTTTTCACTAGCTATGTGCCCCGCCCATTCCCAATAAAAGAGTCTTTGTTACAGAGCTGCCTCTTGGCGTAAGTCTGCCGCAAAATGGAATCCATCTTTGCTGATGACTGTCATAACCTTCAGCACGGCAAGGTTGGGCCTTGTATCCCATTCAGTACAAAGCAGGTATCTAAGAAGCAGAGCAGTGGAAACTAAAAGGACAGATTTTCAAAGTTCTGAGCAGGAAGATGTGCAAACTGAAATTAGGTGCATGCAATTGCATTTGCACAAATGCCTGCTGCCTGCAAGAACCTTTCCTTGACGCAGTGACAGGCTCCAGCAGCGGGGAACTTCCAGACCCTTTCCCCACTGCCTCCCACCTGCTAGAGCCTTTCATAGCTGCAGGGAGCTACACACCATAGTGACAAGTGTGAACGCAGCCTGCCTTCACTGCAGCGTGTAGCACATGCAATTATGGTTGCACAAATGCCTCTCCCTGCCAGAACCTTTTGTGGTAGTGGGGAACTGCCAGATCTTTTTCTTGCTGCCTCCCCCCTGCCAGAGCCTTTCACAGCTGCAGGGAGCTACACGCTGCTGTGACAAGTGAGAATGCAGCCTGCTTTCACTGCAGCATGTAGCTACACATGTATTGCCTATATTCTACATGCTGCTGTGAGTGTGGACAATGCATACGTCTGGGAGCAGCCATTGGTGCTCATCCCCTCTTCAATATACCCCGGCACTGGTAGTGTCTGAGAGCCAAATTGGACCCTTCACCACTTATTTCTATATACTTTCAAATCCAGGAAACAGGGCCCTGCAAATGACTGCAAGTCCCTCACCCTGAGGCCCTTGGATAAGCTCTGCCGTCACGGTGGTGATGGATAGGGGTGTATTTTGTATATCGTCTCTGTAAGCTGGTTCTTGCAGAAATGAAAAATTAGAGCAAACCACTGACTGCAAAGTGGGTGGTGAAAATAACCCTTACACCCGACCTTACCGGGTCCATTTTCACCCACATGAGCAAGTATCACCTGCAGCAGGGAGACAGGTGAAAGGAGGCTCTGATTCCAGTCTTTAATAGTTCGGCAACCTCACATCTTAAAGGGGAAGGACACCATGTGTTTTTGTCCATCCTGAAACTGATGTTGTCATGCATTGAAAAGCCTGATCCAGTGCTTGTTCCTTCCTTCCCTTTTCCCTCAGGAGCATTCTGCATTCCTGCATTTTCTCACTTTCACTCCTTCCCAACAGCACTCCTAAGCAGGAAACCCTGCTTGACTGCCACCAGCCCCTTCCAAGTAAATAGGCCACCTCCATTCCTGGTACTCTCTGATGCAGCTGATAGGGCTCACTCCCACTTTCCCCATCTGGACCTAGGATCAAGACACCAGGGGCCAAAGTGTGCTCTGTTACACCCGGGCAATCTTACTCGAAGCAGTGGACATGGCAGCACTGTCCCAATGGACCAGCCCAAGCAATCTTTTCCTGCTGATGAAATGATTCCATGGTCCTTACCTGATACGTAGAGAGTTTGTGCCTGGGCCCTGACACTGAATCTAGATTCATGCACTAAAAGAGGCGGAGATCTGAACAAATCCAGGCTACCTCCCCAAACAGGGAGGAAGTGGCTTTAGCATGTAAACTCCGGTAATCTCTTGCAGGGGAGCAGCAACGGTCCAGTTACCTTTTTTAAACCAAAGCTGTAAAAACAAAAATATCCCCACCCCCTCATCCACCTGCCAGCCAGGGCTAGTCCTTTGTCATAGCACAGTGTTGTGAACAGCTCTCCGGGGCCCTGTGACTGAGTACCCTTTCCAGCCCTGGTTCTGCAGCCCACCATAGCAGCCCTTTCATCTGACTCAGCAAGGCAGAAAATTCCAAGACAATCAACGTTTGGAGCTGGGCTGGAAAGCGTGTTTTTATTGTGGTTGGGGGGGGAGGGAGATGGGGGCTGGAGGGGCTACAGGATGGGGAGAGGTTTAGTGTTTTTGTGTTAATCAATCTCTGAATCTGGCTTAGGAAGGAACAGGGTGAAATACCTTCAAGCAGAGACTCTATTTATAGTGTAGCCCCCCTCACTGCTGTGTGGCTACACAATGTGGACCCAGCACAGTGGCACCGATATGACCCTAGAGAGGGATGTAGCTGATGCCCTTGAATTCCATGGCTCAGACTCTGAGCACGCACGCTGTATATGCCAGCACTCGAGAGATTAAGCTGCCCTGCTGTCACGTTGGTGGCATCTGACTATGACCAGGTTGTAAAAGATTATGTGATTCCTAAATTGAGTCATCAGAGCAAGATGACCCTGGGAAATATCTGTAATGGTGTGCCTGGACTGATGTGTACACAGGGCTGTGATTGCTGAGCTTGCAGGGAGAGCGTCTAGCTCTGGCACTAAAGGGTACCAGTTTAGAAAATACCAAGGAGGGTATGGAGAGGACAAATGTAATTCACAGACTTGTTTGTTAGACTGAAATACTCCCGTCTGCTGTGCACATGGAATGGATTTTGGTGTTAAGCAGTGTCTGTCACACTGCAGCCATTCCCAAAGCAGTGACGTGGGATGCTGTGCCGGGCAGTGGCTAGGCCAGGGGTAGGCAACCTATGGCACGCGTGCTGAAGGCGGCACGCGAGCTGATTTTCAGTGGCACTCACACTGCCTGGGTCCTGGCCACCGGTCCGGGGGGCTCTGCATTTTAATTTAATTTTAAATGAAGCTTCTTAAACATTTTAAAAACCTTCTTTACGTTACATACAACAATAGTTTAGTTATATATTATAGACTTATAGAAAGAGACCTTCTAAAAACGTTAAAATGTATTACTGGCACGCGAAACCTTAAATCAGAGTGAATAAATGAAGACTCGGCACACCACTTCTGAAAGATTGCCGACCGCTGTGCTAGGGGCAAGCGCACAAGCCACTCGGCCTGATTCTGCCTTCAGACACACCCGTGCAACTCCCCCATTGAAATTGGTGGGAGATCTGCATACATATTTGAGGGCAGAATCTAACCCATTATGCTTTAAATACTAGCTCCTACACAGCTTTGGCCACTAAGGCTGGGTTTTCAAAGGAGCCCAACAGAGAATTAGAATAGGATAGTCTAATAGTATAGAATGCAAGAGAATTTCTGTGGGATTTGGGCATCTAACTACCCTAAGGCTCCTTTAAAAATCCCAGTCAAAAACATGTCTGATTAAGAGGAGGAATCTGAGCTAGGAAAAATGGCAGGGATTGGTTCACTTGCAGCTCACCTTTAGATTCTCCTCTGAAGTACTGATCAGAAACTGAGACAGAAGGAGGCAGCACAGAAGAAGAAAACAGCACAATCAGCTGCCCAGTAAATGCCCCACGTGGAAGACCTCCAGCCTCCCGCTATGGAAATTGTCTCCTTGGGTACTGGATGGCTTAGCTAATTGATAATGAGCAGGGGAACATTTTTATCCCTGTCCCTGTTTTGAATTCAGCCCAAGTAAGTAATCGCTGAAAGTTTGTTCCTACTGGGAGCTGTTGAATGATCTATGTGAAATGGGATAATGGTCTCAGTCCAGTTCCCAGCAGTCAAATGTTCATGTTGCAGAAACCACCATCCCAATAGACATCAGCTGCCAGCCTTTAGAGGCCTCAACAAAGAAGTTGAGTAAGGAAGGTTCCAAAGACATCCCTAGGGGTGATGGCTCCAGGTCCGGCTGGAGGAACGTTGGAGGGTCAAGGTGGGGGAAGCTTGCAGTGGCACTGCCTGTGTTGTGTGGCTAACCGGAGGAGTTCACTCCCCAGGGAGGTCAGTCCAATGCTAAATTCACGTAATGTTTTGTAAAGGTTATTCAAGGAGGTAAGAAGTGATTTTGTGTGTTCTAAAACCCTTGCCCCTATCACTTCATCTGCCATTTGTTCTCACGTGGTGCTCATTAGGTCTTGATTTGAAAATATAGGGTTGTTCGGACAGGGCAGGCTCATAATGGACTGAAAGCCCCATTCATGTAGGGGTAGGTGATTAAAGAATAGGACTGACAAGGCTCCAAGGCTCTGGCATACTGTGCACCATTGGCTAAGGCTGTTCTCCGTAAAAGTGTTTGTGACTCATGTGTGCAGCTTTAGGAAGGAAGGATGAACAGTAAAGGGGGCACAAGCAGAAACTATTAGGTTTTAACAAATAAATGATATTCCTTTTTTGCGCTATAAATCCACTTTTGTATGTTAATGACTAGCACTGGTGATAATGGCCAATTTCCTCTGCTTATAGAAAGCAGCCCTTCATGAATACCAAGCAGATACCACTGTCACCTCTGTTCATCAACCATAGGAATTCAGTGATTATCAATAAAAATTGAAATTAGAAATAAATTTGCAACAGGGAGGCAATTACACAAAAAATCTATTGTGTGCGGTGATCTCATTGAGATCTCACAAGCTAAGCAGGGTTGGACTGGGCCACTCTGGATACGTCTACATTGCAGTTAAACACCTGCAGCTGCTCTGTGCCAGCTAACTTGGGGACTGTAAAATTGCTATGTAGATATTTGGGCTCAGGCCCCAGCCCGAGCTCCAGGAGCCCACGAGGAGGGAGGGGCCCAGAGCCCAGACTCCAGCACGAGCCTGAACGTCTACACTGCAACTTTACAGCCCCGCAAGCCAAGTCAACTGACACAGGCCAGCTGCAGTGTTTAATTGCAGTGTAGACATACTCAGTGTGGATGGGAGTCCCAGGTGCTGAAGAAAATTGATGTTGGTGATCTATTAGATGGTACTTTCCCCTCTGAGTTACTGTTGAACTAATGTTGGAGGGACACTGATTCTGGAGGTGTCACCATTCAGATGAGTTAAAACCAAGATCTTGACCACTTCCAGGCCTTAAAGATTTTAGAGAACTTTTTAAAGAAAAGGTTTGTTAATGCATTTGCTCTGGGCAAATATTAACTTAGTAACTCGCACTGAATAATACTTTACCCCACAAATATTCCCACTGGTTTCAGTGGAACTGCTTGTGGAGTAAAATACAAATATGCATGAATAGGGATGGCTGAATACACCCCTGAGCAACTTGCATTTTGGCTCCCTCGGATTCTCTTTGCAGTTTCACGTGGATACAGTATTCTCCTTCGCTTCCTATCCTGAATTGTTGGGAAATGTTGCTATGTGCTGTTAAACCGTTTCTGTGTTTCACCCCACTGGTGAATGAGCTAATCCTTGTGTATTGTTTGAAAGGTGCTACATCAATGTAAGTTGCTATTACTAACAACATCTCTTCCTGTTATCCCTTTCCATGGATTAATCAAGAGCTGACGTGAAATGGTCTTTTGCCAAAGATAAACTATTTGGCCCTGTCAACTCTAGAGCTTGCGACTATGTTTGAAGCCATTTTCAAACACAGTTACAGTTGCAACATGTTTGTGTGTGTTTTGTAACTCAACACAATTATAAAGCGTAGTCCAACCACTTTAAAGAAACTTGCTTGAACTCTGCTGGTGGGCGTAGTTTATGCCCACTTCTGGCTAGCACTTTTCTGGGAAAGAAATAACTAGGTGTATCCACGCTGGAGCTGTAATTTCCAGCTCAAGCAGACAAACCTGCACTAGCTCTAATCGAGCTAGCAGTGTGGCCCTGGCAGTGGGAGGGACTCGCCACCCAGATTACGTGCCTAGGCTTCCAGACGCGATCATACTTGGAGCAGCTAGCCTGTCCCAGTACTCAGGCCACCATGGCTGCCTTTCTAGTTTTAGTGCACTAGCTTGATTAGAGCTAGCGTGGGGATGTCTGCTTGAACTGGAAATTGCCCCCCACCCCAGCTCCAGGCTGACACGGTCTGTCCAGATTGGAGCACCAAAGCCTGCTGGCTAGCAGAACTGTGTTCCCGAGCAATTTTCCAGCAAGGTGGCGACTCTTGTGCTTTGTATTCCAGCACAGACAGGTTCCTAGCATATTTCTCATTCTCAAATCCCCCAACGCTCCTTTATTGTCTGAGCAAGTCAGTGAAAATGGGCATTAGTGCTTAGAATCCACTGTTTTGCAATCAGTGTGAAAACGATACTCACACCTTTCATGCACCAGAAATTGTTGTTGTTTGTGTATTTGTGTAAAGTAACCAGCTGCTTTACACCTGAGTGACTTGCACATACTAAAGCTCCTTTAGCTGAAGTGAATTCAGGGGCTGAATAGCACGTTCCTCCATGGAAAGTCCAATTGACGTCAATGAGATAGTTTGGAGAATAAAGTACTACCCATGTCAGTAAGGGGAGCACAATCTGGCCCTTAGTCATCATACATGTGTTAGGATTGGGGATAGGGAACTGACTCTTTTTTGTCTCTGGTAATAGATGTTTGAATTTAGGTTTTAAATCTCACATTTTTCCATGTGAACTAACTGGAACTAGTGAAGTAAATTTTGTGTGGATACACCTATCTGAATCTCATGAAGTATCCATTTTTCTACCTGACCTGTTCCACATCACATTCTTCACATTCCCTCTCTCCAGTTCAACTAGATCCTTCCTTCATTCTTCTCTGATCCCATCCTCCCACTCCCCTGACTCTCAGTTCCTTCCCTCCAACTATCCCTTTTCTTTCTCTCTCCTTCTCTATTGCAAGACTCCCAATACACAACTCCCTCTTTAACCCTTAAATTCCTCTTGCTTCTCCCACCAATCCTCCTAGCCCATCCTTTCCCTTTCCTGATCCTCTTGAGTCTCTATATTCTGTTCAGTTCTGTTTGGGGTGGCAAGGAAGAAAATATTTTGGATTTGGCACACTCTCTGTTGGCCTTTAGCCAGCTGTTTTGTTTCAGGTTTAGTAGCCTAGGGTATCCCTAGCTCAGAGGTGACCCAGGTTTTATTGACCAACCCTTAGGAAGCCCTGGAACTAATGAGATTTGAAGACAGCAACCAGTCCAGGAAAATATGCCAGGCCTGCTGAGACCCCAAGATGCATTTCTGCAAAGGCAGAAGGCCCGATGGGGGAGAGGGAGTGAGTGTGATGGGGCCTCTGAGCCAAACTGACCTGAAAAACAAAAATAAAAAATTTTGGTTCTAGTTGAAGTTTGGATTGAGATTCGGGCCAGTTCTCATTTTCCTATCCCTAACTGTGACCCAGCTGCTGCCTTGGAATACATTAGCAGGGATTTCTCTACTTCTTTGTGTGCTCTGTACTGAAAACTATTTTACTGTAGTTTCCTGAAGGCATTAACCCCCCCGCCCCCGGATGGGCTGACACTAAAGCAATGAATGGTGATTCTTTTTAACCACCATCTTCTCTTCTGTTCAACAGCAGGCCTGGCCTAGCGGGACCCAGCAGATCCTGCTCCCTCCAGCCTGGCAGCAGTTGACTGGAGTAGCCACCCACACCTCAGTCCAGCATGCAACTGTCATACCAGAGACCATGGCAGGGACCCAGCCGCTGGCAGACTGGAGGTAAACCTGGAATATTGTGTGTATATCTGTGAGACACCCACTATATGTCAATGTCTGTCTGACAGCCTCTGTGTCTGAGTAGTTTCTAATATCCCAGGCTGTGTGTCTGGGCTAACACTGAGTGCACAATGGGCGCAGGCTTTGCCCACATAGCCACTGGACTCCCAGCATCTGACTTGGTCTGTAAGGTGCTTTCTGATATTTTGAGTATGAAGGGAACCATCCATCATAAAACCAAATTCAGGTCTAGTCTCTCTTAAGCTGCTCCATATAGCTCTGTTCTTGTGACAGGATAACATCTTACAAGAAAAAAGATACACGCTCCATTCTTGATCCCAGCGTCTTCTCCCCGACCAGCCACATCTGCCTTGGCTTGTTTAAAAAGCCAAATAGCCCTATTGTTTTGTGCAGTGTTGTATCCCAGATTCGGTTTGCAGCACTTTTGGCGCTGGTGAAAACTTCCTGAGAGATGGGATAATTCTGTGGGGGCTGGGAAGACACATCTGTGGAGAGTTATGCAGGAGAGATTTGGCTCTTTGCAGTCTCAGTGCAGGCATGGATAGTGGATCTTTGGCGTTTTCAGGCAGAGTGGGAATAGAATTCTGGCCGGGTCCTGTCTGTGCTGCAGCTGTTTGTGAAATCCTGACCCTTGTCAAAGGATTAGGGTTGGGGAGGCGCTTCTCAGGCCAATTACTTTGAACCCATTTATCACAGTAGACCCTTCCCGAAATCATTCCATTAGTGGTTTATTTCATCTCTCCTGGAATGAGGAATGTAAAAGGTTAACTGGTAAGCATTAGGTTTACCCTCAACTGTTAACCCCAGCAGCCCCGCACCAGCCGGAGAGACTCCAGCCTAGGCAGCCGTGCCCACTGGGGGAGGGGTCCCGGCCGGGCACAGCCGGGCCTGTGGGCCTTTAATCAATATTTACATCCCTACCTGGAACGTCTCCAATGATGCTGTCTTGACTGTCTGCCTTTGATAGTCTTTCCACTGACAAGTTGCTCTTACTTCTTCAAAGGGTCAGTGTGAGTAGGCACTGAAAGGAGGCAGTAGTGAGGATGGGAGCTGCAATGCATGGCCTTGAAAGTAACAGGATTAAAGTGGCGGATAAATAGGGAGTCCCGTAAGGCCAAATCCTTTGCCCCTGAAGCAAATTCATATGAGATGTCAGATTGGCAAGTCCCCTTGTCATTTTCACCCTTTGTACTCTATGAAAACAGGTACCAAAGAGGCGCTAACTCTGCTCTTGTAGTCTCCAAGACAGTCAGTCACAAGCACAGCATAGTTAAGGAGTTTGAAATCTGTGCGTCATTGTCCATCCCCAAATGAACCTGGTCAGATTGTCACTTGCTCCATTGCTGTGGTTTATTCCCGAAAATAAAGACATCACTACTTCTTTCCCGGAGGGTTTCTCGGTGAACAGTTGGTGGGTGGAAGATTTTGTTTCAGCAGGCTGTCTCCTCTCCTTTTGCCTGGGGGTTGTGCAGATCATCTCTACATTGAACCTTATTTGGAAGAGTGGGCCTGATGATCAGGGTTATATGTCATACCCAGGTGGTCCACAGAACAGCACTGGTGGGAGATTGCTACTCCACTGTGAGTTGGTACCTTACTCCAAAGACCTTGTTCTACTGGGACCTTAGGGAGTGTTGGTTATTGTTGGAACTTGGAGTCTTCTTCTGGCTTCCCTGATAGCCTATGTGACATCTGAGTTGTGGGTAATTGCTTTTGTGAGTCAGACCTGAAGGAGCTGGAGGAGGTCTTCCTGAAGGACAGAGGCGGGATTGGAGCGTGTAGGTGGATACTGTGGGCAGAACAACAAGCTATATAGCAAAAGCTACCCAAGTGGTCAAAGTATGAATGTGTGTGTGTGGTTTTTTTTAAGACTTATCCACAGGCATAATGTTACAGTCTGATGACAGGACTTATACTGCCACATAGACGGTTTGGTTTGGTACTGAGCTGAGTCCCTTCTTCCTCGGGCAGAGGGGGGATAGGAGAACTGCAGAGGCAGTGAGTTCAGCACTAGGGGAAACAGCAACATGCATCACTCTCAACTGCCTTCTTCTGCCAACGCAGCCAATGGCCCTGAGTGGCTCCAGTGGGAAATGTGTCCTGAATATAAACTAGGGGCATGCCCCCCCGCACCCTTGTGAGAGAATGAAGCAAAGGCCTCTGAAAAACAAAGGGAAACAGCCCTTCATGAGAAAAACACCAACCCTAGCTTGATGCCAGGACTGGCATGCCCAAGGTCACCTTTAGCTGGGGGCATTTCTGAGGCTAATGGAAGCCTTTTAAAGAACTATTACACATTTAAAATGCATTTATCTCCAATTTCCCTCCTCTTGCAGAAACACACATGCTCACGGCAGCCATTATAATCCCATCATGCAACAGCCTGCGCTTTTAGCTAGTCACGTGACTCTTCCCGCAGCTCAGCCCTTGAATGTGGGCGTGGCTCATGTCATGAGGCAACAGCCGACCAGCACCACTTCCTCCAGGAAGAACAAGCAGCACCAGTCATCTACGAGGTAAGTGGCAAGGAGCATAATGGAAGCCTAAGAACTCCGAGGGCCAAATTCACTGCTGAAGTTGATGGAGCTGCATGCATTTAGGCTAATGGCAATTTTGGTGGAAACTGTCTAAAGAGAGGGGAGGAAATGCCTTTTCCCCAACATACAGCTTGATTCTTCTCTCATGTGTACCATGTGTAAATCAGGAGGAACTAGGTGGACTTGAATTAGTTGTAAGTGAGAGAAGGCTCAGGCCCATAGTATTCTGATTCTCTGTATATATGTACTGTAGTAGGGTTCTGCTCAGCTTTCCGTGAGAGAGGCGAAGTCACTCAAACAGAAGGCCATGCAATCGTGCCTATTTAAATCCATTAAATTGATGTCTTGGCAGAATTAGTGGATATTGAACCACTTAAAAGCCCCGTTGCTTCCACTTCAGTGCATATATATAGAACAGAGTAGGTATAAATATAGACTGCATGATGAAGTGAGGTGGCATACAATTTTAATGCCCTGTGTTTGGGATGACCACCACACTGTGAGCGGCAGAGCCACAAGTCAGTTGTACAAGTCTCCGCAAATTAATGCCAATCAAAACTCTTATTACCTCCCACCCTCCCCCCACAAAAAACGATCTGTGTTCTGTTTATGCAGTTCAAATGTACTGATTCAGTAGGCCCCAATCCCAACATATCCATAGACAAAACGTGTGACCGTCTCCCTCTATCTAATCTCAATGACGCTCCTAAAAGTGGCCACATTTCCTCAACATTGTCATCCCCCCAAAAGGCCACATTTTCAGAAACAATGGACGTTAGGTGTGCACCTAGAATATATCCATTCAAGAGCAAATGGGTGATTGCATATATGCAGGGATAGATCCACTGGTCCAACTGTGATGCACTCGACACAAAGTGAAGGGCAAAGATAGCCCTAAGCCGCCTGTACTCGTCCCTCATTCTAGATGTGTCCCTGGCATACATTAGAGCAGTCTTCTGGCTGCCCTAGCTTATGCTCATCTACAATGGTCCCAAGGGAATCATGGGGGCATAAGGACATCTCTTGCACCAAGGTCTGGGAGCGGAGGTGGCATAGGGGCCACTATGAGAGTTTTGTGCCACCCAAGGATTCTCTTACACATGGGAATTTTGGGGGGCTGGATCCATCAGTTTTATGGATGTTTTGTCCTGCAGGCGTGGGGCCAAGTTCTGGCCCATAGCATGCAGTTGCATGAACAAAATGCAAGAATGCATGTGCAATAACCCCCTCACTCCTGTGGTAATCCTTGTGGGTGGGGCACACTGGCAGGGTGGGTATGTAAGAAGTATACTTTGCTGCTGCATGTGCTGTACCTGGTTTGTGGGCAGAAAGCTGAGGTCTTTAGGGCTGTTAAACCAGCACCTTCAGTGAGCACTGAATTTTTCTAAGAAAAGAAAGAGGAAGAAAGAGAGAGAGATATCCAGAAATGGCCCGCTCTTACAGGGTACGTCTACACAGCAAAAAACCACCCGTGACAGCCAGTTTCAGTGCCCGCATCAACTGACTCAGACTCATGCTACTTGGCTAAAAATAGCAGTGTAAAACGTTCGTGCTCAGGCTGGACCCTGGACTCTGAAACCCTGCGATGGGGGAGGGTCTCATATCCCAGGCTCTCGCCGGAGCAGGAACATCTAAACTGCTATTTTTAGCCCCATAGCACAAGCCTTGTGAAACCAAGTCAGTTGATCTGGGCTCTGAGACTCGCTGCTGCGGGGTTTATTTGATTGTGTAGCTGGACCTACAGAAGGGGAAAAACAGAGGAGCTCACAGCTCTTAGGTGACCAGATTGGGGCCACAGAAACTGTACTGAATTCACAACCAGTTCCACTGTATTTAAGATGCCAGTGTTCAAATCCTTCCCGTTTGTCTGCTCTCTAATGTGTAAATGTTTCATTTACTTTGGGAGGATTCCAGCCGTCTTACCCCATTTGTAATACAGAACAGAGCCAGTTAAGACCCAACAAGCCAGTAAAACAGGGAATAAATCACAATGCATCTGGACATACAAAGTGTTTCCCCCGCCCCCAGTAATCTGCCACCAGGGCACAAGGCGTCTGCATTAGGAAGGAGTCCGACACTTTCAGAGCAGCTGCTTTCCACAGTCCTCTATTTTACGTTATTTGTGATGCTTTTGTATCCAAATGAGGGATATGCTCCTTTTGAGAAGAGGATACTCCATGTTTCTCATTGGTATTCAAAAGGCACTGCAAATGCTACTGTGCAGTCATTTGTTATGCAAAGGACCCTGTGTAAGTCAGTGCAGTGTAATATGTCCATAATTTCTTCCCTTTGATGCATGCCACCTATTCCTTTTGTTAGCTTTCGGGCCAAACCAAAAACAGTCAAAACCTGCCTGTAAAATGGAACAAGAACCAGAATTTTGCTGCTTCTTCGAGTGCTTGCTCATGTCCATGCCATATTAGGTGTCTGCGCTCGCCACATGCACCGGTGCCGGAAGTTTTTCCCTCAGCAGTATCCGTAGGGGACCAGCTCTGGAGCCCTCTGGAATGGTACCTGCATGGCGTGGTATAAGGGGCGCCGCCAGCTCCCCCTCCCTCAGTTCCTTCTTGCTGCCAGTGATGGTGCTGGAACGTCTGCTGCTTTGGCTAGCATTGATTCCATCTCTGTTCTTGCAAACTTTGAAATCCTATAAAATGGTTTCCCTGGCTTCTGTTATCCCCTCCCTGCACCCAGGAGATTTGAAGGATGCATACTTCCACATAGCAATCTTTCAAGGGGACAAACACTTCCTCCAATTTACAGTGGGACCCCACCACTACCAGTTAGCGGTCCTCCCATTCAGCCTGGCGACAGCACCGAGATTGTTTAACAAGTGCATGTCGGTGGTAGCGGCTTACCTCAGGCGCAGGGGGATTCAGATCTACCCATAGCTCGACAACTGGCTCGTCAAGGGCAGCTCCAGGTCTCAAGTCCAACGGGATGTCGTGGTGCTTCAGGCCATGTGCCGCTCTCTGGGCCTACTGGTAAACGACAAAATCTTGACGTTAGTGCTAGTGCAGAGGATAGAGTTCGTCGGAGTGGTCCTCGACTCGACCTACGCCAGAACGTTCCTGCTGCTGGAAAGATTCCACACGTTGATGAACCTCATCGCGGAAATCTCCACGTTCCCTCTGACTACAGCCAGGGTCTGTCTGCACCTCCTGGGTCACATGGCAGCATTCACTTACGTGGTCCACCATGCCAGGCATCGGAGGGGGCCCCTGCAACAATGACTGGTGGCAGTCTATTCCCAGGCCAGAGGGAAAGATCATTACCATTCCCCAGGTGATACTTACCTCACTGCAATGGTGGACCTACCGCAGAACAGTCCTGAAAGGGGTTCTGTTTGATGACCCCCCTCACTCCATTCAGTTGGTGTCGGACACCTCAGACCTTGGCTGGGGTGTGCATCTCAGCAACCTCCAGACACAGTGGATGTGGTCTCCGGAGGAGGCAAAGTTGCACATAAACGTCAAAGAGCTCCAAGCAGTCAAACTGGCGTGCGGAGTCTTCCTGCCCCACGTGTCGGGCAAGGTGGTACGAGTCCTGATGGACAACACAGCCTCGATGTTCTACATCAACAGGCAAAGGGGAGCGCGCTCGTCGGCTCTCAGTCAAGAGGCACTCTGTGTATGGGACTGCTGCATCAGCCATAAAATCCACCTGGAAGCTTGTCACCTTCCCAGCGTCAAGAATATGCTGGCAGACCAGCTCAGCAGGGACTTCTTCTTTCACCATGAGTGGTTGCTCCATCCAGAGGTAGCCTGCATGATCTTCCAAAGGTGGGGAACTCCTGACGTGGACCTGTTCGCCACCAGACAGAACAGGAAATGCCACTGATTTTGCTCTTGCCAAGGTCTGAGCAAAAGCTCCCTCTCCGATGCCTTCCTCCTGTCATGGTCGGGGGGCCTGATGTACGCATTCCCTCCAATTCCACTCATCAGCAGGGTCCTGGCAAAGATCAAGAGAGACAAAACACAGGTTGTCGTGATTGCCCCGGTGTGGCCTCGCCAACATTGGTTTGGGATGCTCATGAGCTTGTCAGCGGCCGCTCCCTAGCCCCTGCCCAATCGCCCGGACCTGCTGCCACAGGACCGCAGCCAGCTCTTACACCCCAACCTCATGTCCCTCCACCTCTCGGTGTGGATGCTGCATGCCTGAACCTGGAGGAGTGGACCTGTTTAGAAGAAATCCAACAAGTCCTCCTGGGGAGTAGGAAGTCCTCAACTAGACTGACTTATCTGGCCAAGTGGACAAGATTTTCCCACTGGGCATCTCTGCCTCGCGTTCTTCCATACAGGCTGTCCTGGACTACCTGCTCCATTTGAGGAACCAGGGTCTGGCACACTCTTCCATTAGAGTGCATCTAGCGGCCATCTCTGCTTTTCACCCACCGATCCAAAGACAGACGGTGTTTTCCCATGACATGATGGTCAGATTGTTGAGAGGGCTCGAGAGACTCTTCCCGCAGCTATGGACTCCTGTCCTGCAGTGGCATTTTAACTTGGTCCTCTCTAGGCTCACCGGCCCACCCTTTGAGCCGCTGGGTTCCTGCTCCCTTTCCCACCTGTCATGGAAGGTCGCGTTCCTGGTGGCAGTGACATCGGCAAGACGGCTCTCTGAAATTAAAGCCGTGACCTCAGAACCTCCATACACAGACTTCTACAAAGATAAGATTCAGTTGCGGCTCCACCCGGCCTTCCTGCCAAAGGTGGTCTCCACCTTCCTTATGAACCAAGACATCTTCCTCCCAGTGTTCTGTCCCAAACCACACAAGACCAGTGAGGAGAGGCGTCTTCACACCCTGGACATCCAGAGGGCCTTGGCTTTCTACTTAGAACGTACCAAACCTTTCCAAAAATCGACTCAACTCTTCATCACTACACCGGATAGGATGAAGGGTCACCCGGTATCCTCGCAGAGGATTTCCAATTGGATAACCTCATGCATAAGGACTGTTACAACCTGGCGAGGCTTCCGCTGCCGCTGATTGTCAGAGCCCACTCAATGAGAGTGCAGGCGTCTTCAGCGGCTTTCCTGGTGCACATCCCTATCCAGGACATCTGTAGAACCGCAATGTGGGCCTTTGTTCATACGTTTACTGCTCATTATGCCATCACTCAGCAGACCAGGGATGACGTTGGGTTTGGGAGAGCTGGGTTCCAATCGACACGTTCGTGAACTCCTACCCACCTCCAGGGGTACTGCTTTGGAGTCACCTAATACAGAATGGACATGAGCAAACACTCGAAGAAGGAAAGAGTTACCTTTTCCATATCTGGTGTTCTTCGAGATGTGTTATTCATGTCCATTTCATGACCCGCCCTCCTTCCCCACTGTTGGAGTTTCCGGCAAGAAGGAACTGAAATAGGGGGAACTGGCAGCGCCCCTTATACCACGCCATGCGGGTGCCACTCCAGAGGGTGCCAGAGCTGGTCCCCTACGGATACTGCTAAGGGAAAAACTTCTGGCACCAGGGCATGTGGTGAGCACACACACCTAATATGGAATGGACATGAACAACACATCTTGAAGAACACCAGTTATGGAAAAGGTAACTGTCTTTTTTCCTTTGACTCTGAAAATGTTCTGCTAGTGGGGAGGGGGAAAAAGGCTTTAGAGAATAATGACATGAATACTAGAGAATATGCGTTCCTTCTTCATTCAGGGTTTTTTGTTGCCTCCACCCTCTGATAGGCAGGCACTGTGTTTAGGGTCCTGATGCAAATGAATCCTCATTTTCCTTATTTACTTTTAGTGCAGGGGATTGAACTAGGAAGATAGAAAGGAGGGAGTTGAGAATATTTTCCCTCTAGTGAAGAAAAACCTATTTACTTCTCCCACCCTGCACCCACTGCCTTTGCCACCCCACATCAGAGCCAAATGAAACTGAGTATCAGAGGGGTAGCCGTGTTAGTCTGAATCTGTAAAAAGCAACAGAGGGTCCTGTGGCACCTTTAAGACTAACAGAAGTATTGGGAGCATAAGCTTTCGTGGGTAAGAACCTCACTTCTTCAGACTTGCATCTGAAGAAGTGAGGTTCTTACCCACGAAAGCTTATACTCCCAATACTTCTGTTAGTCTTAAAGGTGCCAAATGAAACTGACTGTCTCCCCCTCTGGAACATCTCAATGTTGCTCCACAATGCTGTTGAGATAAGGAAGGCTGGGCAAAAATTTTCTGTCAAAACTTTTTTTTGGGACAGGAAATTGGATTTTCAACTAAACAACAGTTTTTTTGTGAAAAATGTCTGATTTCCATGGAAAACTTCAATTTTGGGGGGTTAAAAAACTGAAATATTATGGATGAAAAACCAAATATTTTGATTTGGAAATGCAGCCGTAGTGCCTCATGGGAGTTGTGGGGCCTTGTGCTCCCATTCTCTTCAATGTGGTGGGCTGCTTGGCTGGACTACATCTTCCAGGATGCACCATGGCCAGGCTTTCCCATGAGGCAGCATTTCCAAATTGAACTATTTTGGTTGAATTTTTTTTTATTTTTTTGCCAAAAAAAATCTAAATTTTCCACAGGAAAGAAACCCAAACATTTTTCAGCCAGCTCTAGTGATGAGTGATATGAGGCACTCCCTTCCTCCCTCCCTTGAAGAGGCGAATACACCAGTTTTGTAGTGTGCCCAGCCCTCACCAACAAAGAATGCGAGAGAGGTTGACGCCAGGACTCAAAAGCCAGTAATATCTGAGCAATCCGAGTTTTAACCAACTGATTGTTTTTGTCATTTTCAGAAACGTGTCTACATATGAGGTTTCGTCCTCTCAGGCCATCAGCTCCCCTCAGCGATCGAAACGCGTGAAGGAGAACACCCCCCCTCGCTGTGCCATGGTGCACAATAGCCCCGCCTGCAGCACTTCTGTCACGTGTGGGTGGGGAGACATGGCTTCCAGCACCACACGGGAGCGGCAGCGACAGACGATAATCATTCCCGACACACCCAGCCCTGCAGTCAGTGTCATCACTATCAGCAGTGACACAGATGAAGAAGAAGAACAGAAACATGCACCCACCAGGTGAGCAGTGATTCTGTACTCCACTGGGAGTTGTGGTGCGGGAAACTCCGCAGAGTCTTAGGAAATAGGGTTGGAACTCAAAGACCACCTAGACAATCTAGTCCATTGGTACACAATGTATGCTGTATGGGCCAACAGTGGCATGGAAAGCAATTCCTGGCAGTTGCCCTAAAGAAACTCTGACAGGAAAGTTGGCATGGTTCAGTAATGAGAGTACTAATCTGGGGCTCAGGAGAGCTGGGTTCAATTCCCTGCTCTGCCATAGACTTCCTGTGTGACTGTGGGCAATTTACTTGATCCCTTTGTGCCTCAGTTACTCCATCTATAAAATGGAGATAATACTTCCTCATCTCACAGGGATGTTGTGAGAAGAAATATATTAAAGATTGTGAGGTGCTCAGATATTAAGGTAATAGGGGCTATATAAATACCTAAGATAGCTACACAGAACAAAGCAGTGAGGAACTGGGGTTGGGAGAGCAGATAGTTCAAGATCAGATCTCTCTTTCTAGGTGATCCATAGAATGAAATGGTTGTAGAATATCCTATCTAGTCCAATCCTCAGCCTCTGTGAAGAAGGCTACCACACTATCACGTCCATATACAGTGCTTCTCCTAACTTATTCTCTAATGATTGTGTGTCATGAATACCTCATTAGGTGAAATAAATTGTGAGGAATATCTGTTTAATTCTCATTGGTGGTCATATCACAAAAAATATTCCCACTTTTGGAACTAATTGGCACCCCATTGGTTGCCTCAGCAGGGAGGCAAAAAACGAGTGGACCATGAAGACTGAACGTCCCTCTTCTCATAGAATTGATCCACCCAGTCACAGTAGATACAGTGGTACAGGGAAGCTGCCTTTGCTGTTCTTGATCCATGAATAAAGAGAGGACTTCTTTCTCCAAGGCTCTCATTTCAGCACCTTTCCTCACATGCGCACAGTCAAAGCCTGAGCACTCCAGGTTTCCCTGTCCTACACCAGTCGCAAAATGTCAGTCTGTTTTAGGAGCTGCAGAGAAGTAGCCTTGCAAATAGCTGAATAATTACAGAATCTTTGAGCTACTAACTCAGCTGGGAATTTTCTAGCCCTGTCCCTTCAATAATAAAAGATAAAATTAAAGCATCTTTATTTAGAACCTGCTCCACAGCAGATTGGCCTTCAATCATCTGAGATATCTATATCTCTGAATCTCAGTGCTGTGATGATTATTAGTGGTGCACTGAAAATGTGTACAGACGAGATGGTGCCTGCCTCAGTGAGTTTACAACCTTGTATAGAGAAACGAGGCACAACAGGGCTTTATTTTCAGAGGTGCTGAGCACTCATATGATCTCAGTTGGATTGGTGGAAGCTCAGCACCTCTCAAAATCAGGCCTGTCATGTACCAGATGACCGGAAAGATGGAGAGATCATAAAGCAGCGCAGGATATTTTACTATTTTTTGTTGTAAATAATTATTATAACACTTCTTTGGTCGGTTGGTTTCACAGAAAAAGTGTATTTCAAGAAAGGAGTTGGAAAAGAGGATGGAAACCAGGTGCAGTAAGAGAACGGTATTCCAACTATTGGTGATATCATGGGAGAAGGTATAAAGATGAGAATGGGAGAGGGATACAAAGGGAAGCTGAGAGGCCTTGCCGGGGGAACAGAAGAGATCAGAGAGGTAAAGAGGTGTGGATTTCTGCAGGGCCTAGAAGTTTAGAACAAAAAGCCGGTGAAGGGATGGTTAAGAGGACAGCGATCCACAGAATGAAAAATCTGAGAGAACCCCTCACCTAGTCCAATCCCCAGCATCTATCTAGAAGAATGCTACAGTCTTCCAGGATTATTGGAATGGCAGAGCAGAAAGATTATCTCGATTGGAAGGGAACAAGTTGGAAGCTGGAGGATGAAGGGGAGAAGTGGTTGCAGTAGTCAAGGTGAGAGATGACTAAGGTGTGGACAAGGAGTGGAAAGGAAAGGATGGATTTTAGAGATGGTGCTAGATTCGGCCAGGTTTTTTTTTTGTTTTGTTTTGTTCCGTTTTTTTTTTTTTTTTTTTTTCCCAACAGCTAGTATTGTGGGGACAAGGAAAGAGAAAACTTGAAAACTAACATTGTGAGGCTTGGTGAATGGGAGGATGGTGGGATCGTCAAGGATGAAAAATGGGGAGCTCAGGAGAAAAAACAGGGATTGAGTTTTCATCATGTTACATTTTGAACTGGAAGCACAATATCCATGCTAACATGTGAGGGAGACAGAGGAGAGGCTGGATGAAGAAAGAAGAGGTCAGGGGAGGAGAGGCAGTGTTAGGAGATGCCAGCATGGAAGAGTGTATGAAGTTTCCAAGGGATAACTTGTAAAATGAAGATAGGAGTGGGCTGAGGACAGAGGCCTGAAGGGCACTGGCCAGAGAGCTGGTACAGGAGAAGCTCCAAACTAGGGCTAGGTGAATAATCAATTTTTCTGTTTGGCCATTGAACCAAAAAAAAAAAAAAAAGTTTTGGATTGGACTGTAACATTTTTTTGTTTGTTTTTCTTTATGAAATGAAAAATCGGAAAAAGTACATTTCAGATCAAACTAAACATTTTGTTCAACCCCAAATTTGTTTTTGTTTCATTTTGGTTTTAGGGTTTTAAATTTTTTTTTAAATTTTTTAATTAAATTAAGGAAAATTCCGAAACAAAATGTCTTTCTCAAATGAAAAATCAAAATATTTCATTTTGGAAATGCTGTAACAAAATGTATGGATGTTTCTGATTCAACCTGAATCTGCATTTTTTGTTGAAAAAACTATTCATGTAAAAAAATTCACCAGCTCTGCTCAGAGCAGAATGACTGGAGAGGCAGGGAAGGGCCAGAGTCACAGAAGCAGAGGGAGAAGAGAGTCCAGGATGAGGGAGTTATCTTTGGTGAAAGCATCAGAGAGATTGAAGTCAAGTTGCTTGGGACCCTTTGACATGACCAAATCTAGGGCCAGATCCTCAGCTGGTGCAAAACAGAGTAGTTTTATTTGAGTCAAGGGAGCTGCACCAGCTGAAGATCTAATCTGTAGTGTGCTATCTGAAGTTTGCTACCTTTAGCTAAGTTTCTCATCCTTCTTGTGCCTCTCCAAGAAAGATGGGAATTCAAATTAAATATATGTGTTTGATGGGAGAGAATGGCCAACTATACAGGACTGTACAACAGGGGCTGCAAATGAGCCTAAAATAAAATTGTAACATTTGGAAATCATGCAAAGACTTTACTGGACTCATACATATTTGTGGAAATTTTAGCCTGTTCAGCAACGATGAGTGCTGGTAGCGTGAAAGCCATGGGGGTAACTTGGCACATATTATTTGTCAATGTCCTACTAGACACTTTTGGTCAAATATTACAGAATTAATATGGGATCATAATTTGCTAATTGAGTCAGAACTAACAGTCTGTCCCAAAGCTCTTTGATGTCAGTGGAGTCTTTCCACTGTTTTCCCTGATTTTGGATTAAGCCCTAAATTTATTACATGATTTTCCTTGAGTCCCTGGGACTAGAAAGTCGTCGTCTTCCCCAAAATAAATAAATAAATGCATTTGCAGTTGTCCATGGTTATGCAAAGAGATTGCTCTTTAGCAGATAAAAAAGTTCTTATATCCCACTCACAGTTTTAAAAGACCGGTAATATTGACATGGACAAAATTGTCCCACCTGCATATATTGGGCCTGATTCTCAGTTATGCTAAAGCCCCTTTACAGTGCTGTGGCTGGAGCACTTAAAAGTGAGCGTTTACTCCTACTTTAAGGTGCTTCTGCAATGCCAGGGCAGTACAAAGTGGCTTTCTAATAAAGGAGGGTCAGACCCTTTATTTGTAAGAATAAGGAGAATTCCACATGCTATGGGAAGAATTTCTTTCCTATCTAATGGAAAATACAGGTGTGCAAGTGAAAGTTTTGAGAAGTCACTAAGGTGGTGTAACAGGCAGTCCAGGACTTTGTTTAATTCTTCTGTGTATTTTACATTGTTGATATGTATAGTTTTGTATAACTATTTTAAAATCAACAGATATTTTTAAAAATTGCCAGTCCCCTTTCTCAGAAGCAGCAGGAGCTATAAAGTTTCCATGGGAAGTCCTATGAGTCTTTGGAAACGTGGTTTCCAATGTAGTATTACAAAAGCGTGCCACCTACTGGAGACTGGTATTATCGTCCTTGCCATAAATTGCAAAGGGGAGAAGAGTAACGCTTGTACGATGACTTTACCACCAAGAGATCTCTAGATGTCATTCTCAGTTCATTGTCTTTTCCAAAGAAACTCCCCTGAGCTCAGCATCCTTAGGCCAAAAAAAGATGGTCTCTGCTATGCTGAAGAACAACACTTCTGTGAGTTATTTCTCTGGAGAGAGAAGTTTAGGTCCCACTGGTTTCCCTGGAGGTGTGAGGAAGTTCAAAACAGAATTCAGATTTTACAGATTTCTTATAAATTGAGAGACTTGTCATTTTTGTAAGTTTCTGTACTAAAGTCCTCCAATACTATGGCAATGGGAGCCAGCCAGACAGATTGATTGCTAGCATTCCTCACTCATAGTCACCTGAGCTATGTAGCCCCTCCATGACTTTTCATTTTATAGGTTCTTTTTTTAGGTGTACATACTCAGCTGATTAAATACTTCTGAAGTTAACAGGGGAAAAATAAAACAGCTTAAATATAGAACAGAAGCACAAGTGCATCTTGGGATGAATAAATTATGGATATAAGCGAGTGAAAGAATGTGTATGCTGCTCGTGAATGAATGACACACAGGACTGGGCCAGCGGTAATAGCAGCAGGAGGTGTAATTTCACATGCCGCTAACTCTAGCGTAGCAGAGCATGGCAGGAAGAAGTGATTGAAAGGAGGGCAGTGAGGAGGTGCCCTTCGTGACTTTATAACAACAGAAACAACAACCCCCACAACAATTTTCTAAAAAGAAAACACTGATGATTCCTTGGCTTAGAAGGGGACTTTTAAAAGAGAAAAGAAGCAGCGGTTGTACCCGCAAGGAAGCATGAGATCCTTTCACCTCCCAGTTGTCATCCATAGCCCTGTTGGTGCCCTAAAGCAGTGTTTCCCAAGGTGGGTTTTAACCCACCAGTGGGTTGTGGGAAGGTTATAGATGGGTTGTGGGCCCGGTGTGGAGGGGAAGTGGGTTGGAGAGTTAGCCCACCCCAAAACAGTGGCTCCTGTCCCGTGGGGCTGTGCCTGGCTTCCCACTCCAGGTGATATGACCTGGCGCATAGAATTGCAATGCCACTCAGGTTTGACCCAGCTGCCCCTTCATGGCCAAACAATTCTGTGCGCCGGGACCCAACACCTGGAGCGGGGCCCAGCCCCATGGGACAGAAGCCCCCATTGCAGAGTGAGGGGCAGGCTCACTCTCCAACCCCTCTTCCCCGGGCCTCTCCTTAAGAGTGGGCTGGGATTAGGGTTCTGGTACAAGAATGGAGGAGCTGCTGTGGGTGGTTGGTGCCCCCTCAGCGCGGTGAGGAGGAGGCAGAAGACAAGGAGAAGACACTGGGCTATGATTTTGGGCCCTCCCTCATGAATTTGGACTCTGAGTGGATCCCAAAAAAAGACAAAATGCAGCTGGTGGGTTGCCTTACTAAAACGTTTGGACACTACTGCCTTAAGAATCACCCCTCTCCCATCTCCATTTCCAGTTTCTACCCCTCAAACTAAAGGCTCCATACAGTAGCCACTATCCTTCTAGGCTAGGCAGACTGAGTGTAAGTGTGTCCTATAGACCTGTCAGGCATTGGCACGCTTCACTATCACAAAATTCACCGTTAGCTTAAAAAAGAAAAACTATATGAGACGTATCATTTATACAACTGATTGTGAGTGGATTAATTTGTTATTCACACTTACTGTATTACATAGATTGGGCCAGATTCTTGCTCCTCACATCGCAAAGGCAAAGAGCATTTCCTTAGAAGGGCAGCTGGGTTTTCTTCTTACATGGGGGGAGTCCTTGGGTGGCATAAATTCAGTGTAACTGAGGAGCTAGAGCGTTGTTTCTTTGTGTGTGTGTGTGTATGTCCGTGCTTGCAGTGCAGTAATGTTCCAAGAGCCCAGTCAGGAGCAGGGCCCATTGTGTCGTTTACAAACACACAGGAAGCATAAACCATAGTGTATAAAGCAGGGATCGGCAACCTTTGGCACGCGGCCTGTCAGGGAAAGCCCCTGGGCGGGCCGGGCCAGTTTGTTTACATGCCACGTCCGCAGGTTCGGCCGATTGCGGCTCCCACTGGCCGCGGTTTGCTGCTCCAGGCCAATAGGGGCTGCGGGAAGCAGTGCGGGCCGAGGGATGTTGCTGATCCTGGTATAAAGCAAAAAAAGTACTGTCTAATTTATATACACATAAGCACTTGGTATGAAATTGTATCCCCATTAAAGTCAAGGGCAAAACTTGTATTGACTTTAATGGGGTTACGATTTCACCCTTGATATATAATATATAATGGTATTATTAATGTTGTTATACATAGCCATCACACTGACTAATCACAATCATCCGAGAACAAAGTTAGAATTCCCATCCTTTCTCTAAAACAAGTAAACAAATAAACCACCCCAGGCAGCTAGTGCTTGGAATAACAGACAGCAGAAGCTCTCCCACCAGGCCTGCAGTAGCAGAACCGTTTCACACTGCTAAATGCTTTAGCATGTCTGACTCCCTCCAGTAGAGGGCAGTGATGAACACACGTACAGCTCATTCTGTATCAAGTTCAAGTTCCGGGTTGGGTCTCAGACAAGTGAAAACAGATCCAGTGGGCTCAATATCGTTTCTAATGAATATTTCTCATTTTCATAAGCACTGACTGTGCAGTTCTGTGTGATGCACAAAGAGAGGTGAAACGAGAATAGCAGGATATGTCAGAGGTCAGGTGAGGATGAGGTGGAATGGCAAAGATACGTAAGGTCCCAGCACTGAAATAAGCGGCAAATCATGTTTCAGTGTTAGGGATTTCAGCCTTCACATGGGATTTCCTTAGTTTTTGTGGGTTTATGTGGGTAAACTTTCTTTGCATAGGGTTTATTGTGGTTCATTCTGAAGTGGCAGCAATTCAGAAAGCTGCAAGTTATTGGGCCTTGAGAGCCATAGAAGAGAGTGTTATAGGCTTAGCCCTCTTCTGTGCATTGGGCCATGTCAGAATGCACTATGATGTGGTTTCTAGAGAGGTAAGGTGGTATGGTGTAAATGCCTGTGAACCAAAAGGTCTGTTTGTGAAATGGCTGCCGTTTTTGTCAGCCCTAGGGCCTGAACCAGGGAGCCTCCGCAGCTGGAAGTATGAGTCGCTACAGTCTGAGTTAAGGAGGCAGACTCTCAAGCTGAGAGCTGTAACAGGCCATGACATATACTGACCAACGTATTAAATTCGCATCTTCTAGGACTTGATATTTTCAGTTAGGCAAAGAAGATCCTGGTCATGAAAAACTGTCAGTCCTAAAAGACTTAGGGCCCTCAGTGGGTAGAACTCTGCTTCTATAGAGCGATGTCGATTTACAAAGGCTGCACTGCCAGACCTTAGTACAGTGGTCCCCAAACTGGGGGCACGCCCCACTAGAGGGGAGTGGAGGAACATTCAGGGGGGTGCATGGCAGGGCCAGGGAGATCCTCCATGTGGGATGGAGAGGGTGTGCCACACTTCCAGCCCCGCTCCAACCACAGCCTCACTCCTCCCCCAACCCCATTCAGCCCCCAGTCCTGCTCTGTCTCCAGCCCGGTGCCAGCCCCCATGGTGGGGCAGGTAGGGAGCACCATGCTTCCAGCCCTGTGCCGCTCTGCCCCAGATCAGCTCCACCCCCAACCCCATTCAGCCCCCAGTCCTGCACTACTTCCAGGCCCGCTCTGCCCCCCAACCCCGCTCTACCCCCAGCCACAGCTCCACTCTGCCCCCTGCTCCACCTTCATTCCCTCTCCACCCCCAGCATATCCCAGCTTCACCTCTAGCCCCAGCTCCTTCCTCCCTCATCCCCAGTTCTGCCCCCAGCCCCACCTTCAGCCCAGGTTCCACTGCTGAGGAAGCCTTGGCAGTGCAGTAATGGAGGGGGGGAGGCGCAGACAGATTCTGTTACTGGTAAGGGGGGAGCACAACTGGAAAAGTTTGCGCACCACTGCCCCAGGACCAGATCACAACACCATTTGGCCAGGCCGCCCCTCCATCTGGCTTCATACCTTCTCCCACTGCACCAAGCGTCTTCCTTTTCCTCCTTCAAATCCCGTCTGAAACCCCACAAGCCTTGCTATGCTGATCTCCTCTTGGAAAAGGGGCCCAGTTCTTTCTCTCAGCTGCACCCAGGCCATTTTGATGGAAGTCACCAGAAGCTGTCCATGCATGCTTGAGAGCACAGACATGCGCAGTGCCTCCATACCTCTTGGACGTGAACTGTTCTGTGGTCTGAGTTTGATCTCAAGCTCTGTAGGGCAGGGCACTTGTCTTTCTATGCACCTGGTAAAAACACTAGGCATACATATAGAGATTTATAATTAATAAAGAATAATCATCTTAAAAGGCATTTTTTGCAGATGCTACTCTAAGAGCAGCTTAACAGTGCAGCTTGGAGTCCTGGCTGCAGAATGGATACTTTGTTAATCTGTAAGGGTGGACTGCCACCCCTCTCGAGACTGCATGCATGGGCTACTATGACTGCAGCAGGGAGAGCTGCTGTCCAGGCAGCAGCAGCCATGAATATACGCAGGTGTATTAAGAAGGGTGCAGGCCACATCACTGTTTTTAACTATGTTTCTGAATAACCTGGAACTTCCACAGAAAGCTGCAGCTGTGCTATAGAAACACAGAGAGCCTGCCAAGTAGGCTACCTTAGCGCCGTGTGACAGGATGCAGAGGCCCCTCTTTCAGTGAGCCGGGAATTAACACCCCTTCCCAGATTTACATAGGTCTGCCAGGTCTAGTCCTGTAACACAGCAGGCCACGGACTGAATGCCCATATCAGACTCTCATGGGAAATCAGAAGGGAGAATAACCACTTGCTAGTTGGAAGGCTTTGAGAAGGGAGAGCTCCTGTGTGGCTTTGGTTTCAGGGTGGGATTTTCAAAAGGCCCGTTGAAGTAGATGCCTGACTTTAAGCCTGAGAGTAGTCCCGTTGAAATCAATTTATTTTCAGTGCAAGTTGGGAAGCTAACTCACTTAGATGCTTTTGAAAATCCCATCCTGAATCTCTTTGGCCCCACTTCAGAAAGGTACTTAAGCGGGTACCTAGTTGTAAATATATGAGTTGTCCTATTTGGCTTCTCTGTTCTCTAGGGAGAGATGTACGGGCTCTAACACTGATTATAGTTATTAACTTTTATAAAGAAAATCAACTTGGATTTTCAGTGGGACTACTCATTTTCTTAAAGTTAGGCACCTTGCTGAATGGTTAGGCCATGATCCTGGAAATATTTATGTATGTGCTTAACATTACTATCTGGAGTCGGCCCATTAATTACATTGGCACTACTATTAGTAGTTAAGCAGATGCATAAGTATTGGCAGGTCTGGAGCTTTAGTCTTGCTCAGTTCCCCATCTGTAAAATGAAGATCATAATACTCCTCCCTCTCTTTAGAGGGCTGGGGTTTTGTTCATTTTATATGTTTGATTTCTAGTGCACTTGATTTTCTTATTGTAACCAACGCACCTTGAGGAGGAAAACTTTGCTGATGGAAGCACAGTTCTTTCTTTGATGATGCCAGCTTACCTCCTGTAGCAAAAGAAAATAACTAAACATTGTCGTCGTCGTTGTTATTTGTAATAGGAAGAGGCTGGTGGCCCCAGCCCTGTTCTGCTCGGCAACGTACAAACATCTAACAACAAGATGACCCTGCCTTCAAGATCTCTCAATCAAAATGGCATAAAATATGAAAATTCTAGAATAATAAAACACCCAGATTTCATGTCTAGGAAAAAGTGCTCTTCCACTCCCACAGCTGAGCCCCTTGCATACCAAGTATCAGCCAGGAACAAATGTTTACAGCTCAGCCTCTAAGCCCCGTATGTAAGGCAGAGGCTATAAAAGAAACGCAGTCAGAACCTTATCAGTTGTCAGAGCACAGTTCAGTGACTTCATTTTTCTTTATAAAAGGTAATAACCCTCAGTGTTAGAGAACATACGTCTCTCCTTCTCAGGCAGAAGAGGGCAGTTGCAAAGGGCAAATATTACAGTACTCGTAAATGTGAAATTACGGCATTTCTATTAGGCAGATGGAATATTGATGACAGAGTCATTTTTATCAGCTTAACATTCTTTCTTGCAGCACCATATCAAAACTGTTACATCTTCCTTCAAATAAGGCAGTTGTCATTCTAAGACACGCCATTATTCTCTCCATTTCAAACACAGCACCCTGTCCGTCTCGTGATGGAAGAGGGGATTAAATTGAAGAATAGAGCAGTTTGTTACTGCAAGCCCTTTAAAAGAAGTCCTTTACTCGTGGGAGGAGTGGATTCAATTCTGTGCTCTACTCCAGGCTTCCTCTGTGATCACTTAATCTCCCTGAGCCTCAGTTCCCCATCTGTACAATGGAGTCACCATTCCTCCCACCCTTTATCTGGCTTGTCTATTTAAATTGTGGCACCTTAGAGACGAACACATTTATTTGAGCATAAGCTTTCATGGGCTACAGCCCTCTTCATCCAATGAAGTGGGCTGTAGCCTACGAAAGCTTATGCTCAAATAAATGTGTTCGTCTCTAAGGTGCCACAAGTACTCCTGTTCTTTTTGTGGCTACAGACTGACACGGCTGCTACTCTGAAATCTATTTAAATTGTAAGTGCAGAACAGGGACTGTCACTATGTATTTTGTACGGTGCCTAGAACACTGAGGCTCTAATCTAGGTCTGGGCTTCCTATGTGCTCCTGTAATAATCATAAAGCCTTTGAAATCTGTGGAGCTCCCGGAGTAAGGATTATTCGCCCGAGAAAGCGTTGCAGAGTCAGGCACTGGAGAAGTTGGTTTTTAAAGCAGCACATTAGTGGACATTTCAAGTGAAGGACAAAAAATGAAATAGAAGCTTTTCAATCCCAAGAAGCAAGGGGAAAGCTGGACAGTTGCCACCCAGGAAGGCTGCTGGAAAGGCTCTTTATCAGGGAAATGTGGTGAAATCAATAATGCTGAAGAGGCATTGCTCACTTTTTCTTGCACTGTAGAAAAAAAAAAAAATAATAATAAATGCACAAATAAATAAAAATTGCCTGAAATGCAAACTGGTCTGGAGGTCTGCAACATTTGCCTACATTAACTTGGATAGCTAGTAATGCTGAGATGAGGGCAAAATGCCCACCAGTGGCTGAATCCAGAATAATTAGATCCTCTCTTGAGTTAACGGCATGTCGGAGGGAAGGAATTGAACTGAGCCTCAATGGGGAAGGGAATAAAGGGGGGAAAAAGAGTGGCGCTCAAGAGGTTAAGAGATGTACTGTTATTTCTATATGGTGTTTTTGTTCCTGTTGGGACTGTTTCCACTACTGAGTCTAATTACTTAGCTCTTTATGCGCTATCCATTTCTTTTCATCATTTTAAAAACTTCAGTTGCCATAACAACATAATGCAATCAGTGAAACATAGCAGCTATTTTCTGTAGTCAAGGTCTGTGCGCTGTCAAGGATATGAGCCATTTAAGCAAATCTTCCCCCTCTCTCCCATCCCCCACCTCTCTCTCTCTTTTCGCTAAACAAGCTCATAATGGGAAGGATAAACCATCAGGAATAATTAGACACAGTAGTGGAGCGAATCCCAACAGCGCGGGTGCAGTCTAGCCTAATGAACTTCTAGCAATAATCCTGGAAATGTTGATGTTGATGTTCCTTTTTAATCACTTCTTTGATGCCATAGATAGATTAGGTGCAGCAGGACCTCGGTAATTCGCATTAATGTCAGGAGACCTGTTGCGAATTACTGAATGTTGCAAATTAACAAGTAAGAGAATAAAACCCAAGGATTCTGCATAGCAAATAGACATTGTTGATTTTCTTCAGCTGTCCTTTCATTTCAAGTATTTATGAATATATATGCTCTATAGTGCATTAGTAAATATAATGTATATTTTGTAAAAATGGAATTTGAATCATATGATTCAACATCTATTATTAAATCTTTGCTGGGGGAGAGGGGAGACGCTGCATTTTTGTGTGAGTGGTAAGAAATGCAACTTAGTGTAGTGTGCTCTGCTGAGCTTCTCCTGCCGAGAGATAGTAAATAGCTTGGAAATAAGTCGAGCAATCTGTCTGAGCACTATTCTAAGCTGTGCATGTAAGGTCAATTATAAGATCCCTGCTCCAGATTTTACTCAGTCCTTGCTCAGACAAAACTCACGTGACTTCAATGAGGGTTTGCCTGAATAGTAAAAAGTGAGTTTAGGAGCACAGGATTTGGCTTAGAGGGCCCTGATCTGGCAAAGCACTGAAGCACGTGCTTAACTTTAAGCCTGCGAGCACCCCCATTGTTAAGGAGCAGGCTGAGGATGGAATGGAATGTTGGTATTCAGACAGTTCTTGCCTATTCACTATCTTCCATGTTGTTTGATTTTCAGCACCCTATCCAAGCAAAGAAAAAACGTCATCAGCTGTGTCACAGTGCACGATTCGCCCTACTCCGATTCCTCCAGCAACAACAGCCCCTATTCAGTGCAACACCGTGGGGCACACAATAATGGGAACACCTATGATACAAAAGGGGTACCAGAGACCCACTGCAGCGGGAACCCCCGAACTATAATCGTGCCACCGCTGAAAACACAAGCCAGTGAGGTGTTGGTAGAATGCGATAGCCTGGTACCAGGTAAATTGCACCTCTTCCCTCAAGAAAATAATCATAAGAAATAAACATCCATCTTGGAAGAATCTCACTCTTCAGGTCCTTTAAAAAATAGATGCTGTGCGCCTTCTCTCCCCCAGCACACCTTGCACAGCTGTTCTTGGGAGGCGTCGTGCATTATTAACGTGTTGCACGGAGGCACATCAGTGTAGCTGGGAGTCATAAGGGCTAAGTTTTTTCTCGGTTACATCAGTGATCACCCGAGAGCAGAATTTGGCCCTTCCTGCAGACATTGATATCAGGGCCCTTACACCAGCTTGAGCTGCCATGTAAGGTTATATATTTACTTTAAAATGGGCAAGAGTTACTTAGATTGAAAGCCCTCCAAACCTGCTAATGTTTCTGGGGTAACAGGCTCCCCTGGACTGGGTGTGTCAGGTTTGCTCACCCACCTTTGGAGCCTCCACTGTTTTGGAAAACACACCGGTTAAAAAAGGGCCCTCTTCTGCAGTTCCCACCTGCAGCGCTGGGTTCTGCGCTGTGTGATTGTCCTTTTGTTTCATACATTGCAGTTGCGAGATTGTGCACCAAGGCTCAGAGCGTGGGCTCTCCCTTGTTCTCCCTCCCTATTCACAGTGAGGATGGCCAGGCTAAGGGCTTTCCTTGCTCTGCATTCCAGGCCTCTATCTTTTCCTTTCTCTCCTTAGCATCTGCCCATTCGCTTCCTGCCGTTCCCCAAGCAGAACACTTTGTGGCACTTATGAGGGTTCTGTAAACCAGCCTCCAGACCCAGTTAGCGATTCACATAGAGGAGTTTGTATTGTTGCCTTGGGGGCAACTGGCAGGCCCATGTTTGTGAGCTCCCAGAGGTACTGTTAGGTAAGTACCTTCCTATAGCTAGGAGGAGCCATTTCCAATGCACCCTTTCTTATGTGTCTCCTTCCACAAGCCACCCAGAGGCGATTCAGTGAGGGAAGGGTTGGTTAGATGATGTAAGACATTAGTTAAGAACACGTGTTTTCTTTCCTGTTACAGTCACCACCAGTCATCACTCATCCTCCTATAAGTCCAAGTCCTCCAACATCGTGACCTCCACCAGCGGTCACTCTTCAGGGAGCTCGTCTGGAGCCATTGCCTATAGGCAGCAGCGGCCAGGACCACATTTCCAGCAGCAGCAGCCTCTTAATCTCAGCCAGGTAAGCAACCTGGGAAGGAGGCAGCAAGTAGGCCCCACAAAAATGTGCCATCTAATGTGTATTTTGACATAGCATCTTCCTTATGTAACCCACACTCACTCAGTGTAGTACTCTCTTGCCCTCTAGTGGTGTGTTACATCTTTCAGCACAGAGAAGAGGGGCTCATGCTTTTAGAACCAGAAGTCCACAGTTCAATTCCCACTGCTAACAAACCACGCGGGGTTGCACATACATTGCATGTACAAAGTATCTGAAAAGTCAAAACGTTTAACCTTGAGAGAAAAGAGAAGTAACGTAGACAGGCAGGTTTGTGTGCTGATTATAGGGGAGAATAGAGGGGGAGGGTATAAGAAAGGGGTGGGGATTCATCTCAATGAAAGTCAAATGTCAAGACAAAGCCTTTTGAGTGAGGTTTGAAGGGAGGGTGTGACTGGCTGTCGGAATGGAAGACATTTCCAATCAGAGGTGACAAGTGGAGTGGGCATACAAATTGTGGCCAGCCAGAGATGTAATGTAGTCAGAAGTCCATTTCAAGATTGCTTAATCTGGGCCAAGATTTAGGCAACCCCAGTTGGGTGACAGCAGGCTGCACCAGATGTGTTTCTGAGTCAGAGCCAGAGAAGCCCAGGGCTGCCCACCAGTTTCAGTAAGAATATACTTTGTGTTTATTACATCTGAGACCCATCTCTTCTCTATTGTGAGGTAATGGCTGTCAGGAGGGGACAGCAAAGATGCCAAGATTTCAGGAGTGGGACGCTCTGAGAACTCAGAGGGCAGTGTTGACTTTGATACAGAGCTTAATAAAAGAGAAGCTGTTCAGAAAATGATAACATTTTCTGGCAAAACCCGTGTTTCAAAATTTAGCTGAACATTTGAAAAAAATTGACCATCTCTAAATTAAAAGTGAGTGAAACTGGTGAAAGGTGGAGATGATGGGATCCTGCTTCCAAGAATGAGAGTGTAGTTTGGCTGCAACATTCTGGACCTTAAAGATTACAAGGGGAGGATGTAGGAAAATGATAAAGGGGAATTGGAAAATAGAAGTAAGAAAGATGGGGCAGTGTCATTCTTGTTTGACAATTGTTTTCTAATCCCTGTTTTCTTGGTTATTTAATACTTTGACTGTCAGATTGCACTATAGTCATAACTGACTGAGGAAACACTTTGGCACCATCATGCAATGTAAGGAACCAGCTTAGAAAATCCCTAGTATTTGGGAAGAACATATCTTCTCTCCTAAGGCAAGAACAGAAGTTACCTTTGTTCAAGAAGTTACAGATGATTACATGACAGTTCTGAGAGAGGAAAGTCTTCAAGACTTGTTGGGGTCTGGGATTGCTGGGGGAGTATGTTAGGCTGCCAACCTAGGAAGTGAGAGCATCAAAGACCACCGTTATTAAATCAAGACAACTGCCTCTGCCCATGCTGGACTCCAGGGCTTTCATCAGTGTTAAATTCACTGTCAAATTTTAAAAAGGCTTGTCTGAGCCTAGCCATGGATCTCACAGCAGAAACTCTTACTGCATCTCTGTGATGCAAGGTTGTGGGAGTCTTCATGTTAGCTGCCCTTCCAGGCAATGAGTGCAGTCCTGTAATGTTCTCTAGAGAGGTTTCAGAGTAACAGCCGTGTTAGTCTGTATCCGCAAAAAGAAGAATAGGAGTACTTGTGGCACCTTAGAGACTAACAAATTTATTAGAGCATAAGCTTTCGTGGACTACAGCCCACTTCTTCGGATGCATATTTGTTAGTCTCTAAGGTGCCACAAGTACTCCTATTCTTCTTTTTGTTCTCTAGAGAGCTGCTGTGGTGGACCCATAGAACATAGGTTTTTGAGGTACCCTGTGCAGCCCTGCTGCTTCCAAGAGAAGTTTACTGTGACATTGAGGATTTGAGGAGGAGGGGAAAAACACATGGGAAATTGTGACCCCAAAACCCCTCAGAATCTCCTGATCCAGGTGTGTCCATTCTGGTTTACCAAGGAATGTCATGTGAGGTCTTAAAAGAAAGCCAGGATCATGATGGTCATTAATATTGTTGTGAAATGTATGTACAGACACTGTATAAGGAGTTATGTCCATATACTGGAAATATGTTCTGAAGTCTATATCAGGGCAGATTTGACAGGTTTTCTGTCAGACAGAAGATGTTTATTGACTTATCTCTCTGTCTGCATGTAAATTAAGCATTGTAAGCCAACACAAAGGAAGCCCTATTTACATATGAAATCAGTGGGGTGACACACTGGAGAATAAGTCACAGGGGTTTATCCTGCCTCTGGGTAGAGACAATGAACTTTGGGAAGCATAAGGAGAAGGCTAGAAAGGTTAGCCTGTTAAATTTAATCTCTAGAAATCTGGTAGCCCTTTTGTTTCCATTATCCTTACTGTCTCTCGCTCTCGAATCTTTGATGATAACCTTACTGTTGTTTTCTAAACACATATCTCAATGTTGTGGTATTATACGAGGAGCTGATCCTGAGTTTAGGGTTCAAAAAAGAACTAGCTAAGTTCATGGAGGATAGGTCCATCAATGGCTAGTAGCCAGGATGGCATGGATGGTGTCCCTAGCCTCGGTTTTGCCAGAAGCTGGGAATGGGCGACAGGGGATTGATCACTTGATGATTACCAGTTCTGTTCATCCCGTCTGAAGAACCGGGCGATAGCCACTGTCAGAAGATAGGATACTGGGCTACATGGACCTTTGGTCTAACCCAGTGTGGCCGTTCTTATGAGTTGAATCATTCAAGCTGGTGTGCTCTCTGTTCTCTTGGGGACAGCAGACCTGGTATTTCTGTGGGTGTTCAGTGGAGAAGGGGCTGGACTCTACAGGGGAATGCTTCAAAGGGGCTCAGAGGCTGGGGTGCCCCTATTGTTAATCTTCACGGCAAAGGAAAGGCTGGCATAGCCCAGAGGAGAGTGCATGGATGGTGAACAGACTGGAGGTGTGAGGGAGCAGACTCCCACTCAAGCATAAGAAGGTCTCCCCCCTGGAGGCAAAGGGTTAACAAGGTGACTCTTACTCCTTGGTGCTCCGAGAACCATCACAGAAATCACTTTGGCTCTGGAAGGAGCTCACTCCAGGAGCTAGAGGAAAAGAACAACCTTTTGTCTTCTAACTGTCCTGTATTGTGCTCTCTTTGTGCAGGCCCAGCAGCACATCACGACTGATCGCACAGGGAGTCACCGGCGACAGCAAGCCTACATCACTCCAACAATAGCTCAGGCTCCGTACTCCTTCCCACACAATAGTCCCAGCCATGGTACGGTCCACCCCCACCTGGCTGCGGCAGCAGCGGCTCACCTTCCCACCCAGCCCCACCTCTACACATACACCGCCCCCGCTGCTCTGGGCTCCACAGGCACCGTTGCTCACCTGGTGGCCTCCCAAGGGTCTGCTCGTCATGCTGTGCAACACACCACTTACCCGGCCAGCATTGTCCACCAGGTTCCTGTCAGCATGGGCCCTCGGGTTCTGCCATCACCCACCATCCATCCAAGTCAGTACCAGGCTCAGTTTGCCCATCAGACCTATATCAGTGCTTCTCCCGCTTCCACAGTCTACACTGGATACCCGCTGAGCCCCACCAAGGTCAACCAGTACCCTTACATCTAAACACTGGAATGAGAGAGAGAGAGAGACCCGCAAAGAGGGAGTGAGGTGGCTGTTTTTATACTGAAGAACATGACAAACAATGCAATGGGAGGCTCACTTGAAACTTGAATGAAGGAGACTTTAAGGGAGAAATGAGAAAGGAAAGAAGGAAAGAACTAATTCTACACTTTTTATTTAAAAAAAAAAAAAGAAAAAGGAAAAAAAAAGAGTGAGAAAAATAAAAAAACACAAAATACAAAACCATTCTGCACCAAACTGGGGGGGGAGGGGGAACAGACGGACCCAAAGTGGGTCCTGTTTTTGGAGAACTTCACCAATAGACTTTTAAAGATTATTTTAATCTTATAATGAGCTACATTTAGGAATTTGTTGTCCAGAACACCTAAAACAAAATCCATTAGGTTTTTAACCCAATAAATCTACGGATTAGGGATTTATCCAGAATTTCAAAGGGATAATGCCCCATTTTTGCACTGGTCTCTATAACCCAAAGGTGTGTGAGGTGTTTTCCATGGGGAAGGTAAAAGGAGGGGAGCGGACAGGGGTGGAGGAGTGGAAGGGAAGGAATTTTTTCCATCACTCTAAATTTCAGACCTAGCACTGATATGCTTAAAACGTGTACACACAAACAAGAATACGCACCATTTGTCAAGATCAGAAGCATTTGGGGCTATTTTCCCCTGTCTCTGAGCTCCCTGGATAAATCCCTGAGAAATGTTATTCTTAAAAAATGTCTGTAATAGTGTATGTTGGATTTCAGTTTCTTTATTTTATTTTATTTGGAAATTTTCTTTTTAATCCCCAGCTCTTTTAGTGTAGGAGTATAACATTTCTCTGGCCCCTTGGTAGAATGTAGCACTATACAGTACATACACCCTTTTTACTATATTGTGTTGAACTTCAATGATACCAATAGACTATTCCTCAATGTGATTGCACAAAAACAAAACAACAACAACAAAAAAGAAGAAAAAAAAGATATAACATAGGCATGTAACAAATGTGATTGTCCAGGTATGTATGTATATGTGTGTATGTGTGTGTGCGTGCGCGCGTGCAGATGCTGCCTTCTCTCTGTGGTGTGTTCCTCAGCACAGCCATTACAACTGTCACAGTCTTAGTTTTACATCATTCCCTCGTAGTGCCTTACCGAACTACAGATGCGGCTTAAGGGTTTACTTCCACTGGTACGCCTAGAGACTGACTGAGGCTAGTCAGAATTTCATCTGAGCTCTTCTTCTTTTGCGGTGGTGGTGATTTTGTGGTGGTGTTGATTTTCTTCTTCTAGGTTATTTTTCCGCCCCTGTCGTTGCTCTTTAGTCATTTGCCGATGTGCAGGTGTCAGGAAGGCTTGTGGGGGCTGGAAGGACGTACCCCCAGATATCTGCTTAACAATATATGGGCTAGAAGTGACCAGATTGGTCATGAGACCCTAATGTAGCTTCCCAAAGGGTCAAAGGTTTTGTTTGTGGGTCTGTTTTTTTCCCCCTTTGGGAATAAAAAATGTCCCCATCAGAAGTTTAATTCTCATTCTGCTGTTTGCTAACATTCTTAGAGGATTAGAAGGACAGATTCCTCCCATCCTTGCTTTACAAACATCTAGAGTGTTATGTTGCCAGAGTACTATGTCAGAGAGAAGGGGGAGTGGAGATTTGATCCATCAGAGGGGGAATGCTTAAGGACACTTCTAGTAGAATTCCAAAGATGGGGAATAAAGAAAGCAAGAGAATGAGAGAATCAGTCTAGAGAGTCGAACTCAGGTTTCCTGAGTGAAAAGAGAAAATTCTGAGACATCAAGGCCCTACCCGTTGTAATGTAGTTCTGACCGTGTTCTTTCCCCTCCCTCATCCCATTTGTATAAAAGCTGTAGTAGAATGCTGTTTGAACTTGGTGAAAAAATTCTTGCTCTGGGTCCTCAGCACCAAAGGAACTCTAAACAGTCTTGTTTTCGGGTAGTTTCCAAAGAGATTTTCTTACAGCTGAGAGGGTTAAGAGGGAAAAGGCGATAAAAATGGGTGCACCATTGCATCAATACTTAGAATTTCATATGTACTTGTGGGGGAGGGGAGAAGAGCCCAATAAGAAGAAGGTTTGGTGGCGTGTTCCCATCAAAGATTAGGTCTGCATGGCCATTCAGTGCCACTATAGAATCTACCTAAACCTAGTGCAAGGAGTGTTTCAAGGTTTACTGCAAGATGCTAGAAAATGGCAGGTCAACTGGCAGAGTGAAGAGGGATGGATCCCATGGATGGATTTAAGGAAAAGGTCGAGAGAGAGAGAGAGAGAGAGAGAGAGAAACTGGCAAGAGACAAGCACAGCTATAATATCTGATCATGAGCATTTGTCCAGCCTTGAAGAAGGAAGGGATCTCAATATGCATAGATTGGGCAAGATTATTTTATTTCGGGAAGCCATCAAGTATCCCTCATGTTTGCCATTTCAGATTCATGGGCTATCCTTGCACTGTTTTATTTTCTCATCTCTCCCTCGCTCCCACTAAATATAATGTAAATCAGGATCTGATTCTCAGCAGTCCATGCACCTTACATTCTTCCTTGAGAAAGACCACACTTTCCCATTTATCAAAGCCAGGAAATTCCCTATTCTCCCTGTACTTTTCCGTTGCATTCCTCTCATGTCTCATTGGTTCAGGTATGAAAGCGTCATGCTGCTTGTGTCATTAAAAGGAATAATATTGTTATTTTACTGTATGATTGTTCTGATTATTATTATTTTATTATATTTTACTCTGGGTTTTAATTGCACATGCATTCCTGCATCTTTGTGTTATTTTCTCTTAGTATTATTATTGATGTTGTTGTTTTGTTAATTTTATTATGAATAGTTTCTCTTCATCAGTGGCATCAGAGGGGTCACTGTGTCTGTGAGAACTGCAGGAAGAGAGGAAGATAGTTTTGTTCTGAGAAGACAAACTGCAGAGAGCATAGAGGGGGCAGAAAAGGGACATGCCGTGAGGACGTGTCCTTTAGGGATGGACCATTATCCCCCATGGCACCCCTGCATTTCAGCACAATGCCAGAAACTTTCCCTTGGAGGCAGAGACCAAACAGCAACCTACGTCATTTTCTAGCAGCAGAGCTGGATTAAAAGAGCATGAGGGCCTGGGTCCATAAGGTCCAACTCACCATCACATTGTAGCAGCTAATGTTTGGTGAGGCACTTGTCTGAGTCCAAGACCAGGCCATGTCCCCATAAGCCCTTTAATTAACCCAAGCTGGGGCTAAGTATTAGAGCTCAGTTTCCCAGAGGAGAAAACAAATGGTTGGCTCCTCAGAAGGAGCCCTATCTAGCCTCCAAGCTCTGAATGAGAGAACCCGAATGGAGGAAAGAATGTGACCCCCCAGTCCAGTCACTGGATAAACAACACTGGCAGACACTGAAGATATTAGCTTGTTAAAACTGAGCAGCAGGAATAGCAAGGTACCTGTCCTGTTCTACCATTTTTGAAGACTAAAGGTGTGTCCATATGACCACGGTATTTGGCTTGTGTTTCTTCCTCCTTGATATAGCTGGTCTTTTAATTATTACTTATGAAATTTTATTAAGCTTTTTTGTTGTATGGAATTATGTTTTCAGTTACATCTCCTTATTAAAGCTATGGGGGTAGAGTCTGTGTAAAGGCCCTAATTCAGCAGCACATTTAATCACATGCTTGAGTGCTTTGCTGAATAAGGATGGACTTTAAGCACATGCTTAAAGTCAAAATATTTGCTTAAGTGCATCACTATATTGGGGCCAATAAAGCAGGGAAGAGAGGAAGGGTTGGTTTTAATCTCACTTACCAGAATGTTTGATTTATTTATTGTGTTTTGCCTGTACATGGGTCTGTTTCGTTCCTCCACTACGCGCAAATCTGATTTCTGTGGCAATAGGGTGACAGAGCTTACAACGGTGCATTCTGTGGTGTGAAGGAATGCACTGCAAAGTGGAAGGGGCAGTTGTTTGTCCTGTTCGTGCTGAGAACAGAGCCGCGCTAGCTATGGTTCTGATCCCAGTGCAGTCAGAGTCAGTGTTGCTGGAAGGGGTTGTAATAAGGATCAACGATGTATCCGTAGTTTGAACTGTGTTTCTGTTGCAATGCTAACTGAGGACTGAGTTTTCTGCTCGGTAGGGGGATGCAAAAAAATGCCTTTCCCTCCCTCTCTCTCTCTGAAAATATAGGATGGTAAGTACAGTACTGTTAGCCACACAGGAGGGCAGACAATGTTAGTAGAGGAGCTAAATTCTTGGCAGGCACACTGTTGGTGCTACACAAGTAACAATAGCTGAATTATTTAGCTTGCAGAGACCTTTGGAGTTGAAAATAGGATTGATGTGTTTTGGAATGAGCTTGGGGTTCTTTGTGTGTGTGGAGCAAACTGCTTGGAAACTTGAGTAAGGAGGAGAATGGTTCAGTACTGGAAGTATTACCGGTGGTTCCTGGTTGGCACAGTGTAGAAGTGACCCCTTTCCCCATCACAGTGTCTTGCTTTCGTCTGATGCTGGAAACGGGAGAGGTGAACAGACATTGCCTCTCTTACAGCTGGACATTCAAAGTGCTGCTATGAAACCAGAATATACAGAGAGGTGGAGGGACTAGTTACCTTGAGCGGAATGAAACAGCATAATGGACGAGCTAGAACTTTTCTCAGTGTAGACTGGGCCAAATCCAGCTGTTTGAAGAAGCAACTGCAATTGCATTCCCCAAACTGGAGTTGCACCTGCTTATATCAGGGTTGCATTTGACCCTCTGGGTAGATTTTTACTCCCTCGCTCTCCATAATAGTTCTGTCAAGAAACATTCCAGCAAAGGGACGCTTCTGTTTCTGTTATACTTTTTTATATTCTCAATCCCTCCGAATTTGGTTTGAAAGAAATTCCATTACCAAACCTGAAAGGAAGATAAAAACCCATGTCTTTCTTTAACCAAAGAAGCTTAATAAATAAATTTAAATAAAGAGAGAAAGAGACCCGGATTACAGATACAGAATAAAGTCACAGGCCCTGACTGTCAGGCAATAATGACACGCTATGGAATTCTTTCTTTTTCTTTTCTTTCCGTTTCTGTCATTTGTTTATGTTTTGATTAGCTAGCTTGTTGAGTGGAGAAATTCAGTCACACTAAAATATTGCTGCTATCCTAAACTTTAGGGGACATCAAAAATGTTATGCTTCTTTCACTGTTGTTGTTATTATTATTATTTATTATTATTCATAGTAATTACAATGTATCGTATCACTGGCAACAACGCAGTGTTGAAATTGTGAACTGTGTAATGGGAATAAGCTTCCGTAAGCGCCCCGTGCTTCTGTAGCATTTAACTCTCCTGCTTTAGGACTCTGTTTGCAATCTCTGTGTGTCAATGCAATGCTGTAACTCCTGTAATGACGAAACCTCCTCAAAGTTGGGCAAACGCAGAAGAATTGTTTGTGGAAGTTTGAGCAGGTTTGCCATGGGTTGGCAATCAGCCCAGCAAAGGGGTGTGTAATGCTCCTTACGGGCCAAGTTCTGGACATGTGAGTGCAGGGTCTGACTTAAATGTTCCTTGTTCGGGGAGTTCTGCAGGCATTGGGGGAAATAATCCTCTCCTTCCCTGCCAGGGTGCAAAGCACCAGTGTGACCCAGGCCATGGGCTGCAGTAGCATTTGTACCCACTGTGTTCCCTTCCCCCGTGTGGATGTTTAGGTCAGTGGATCTGCAGTTGTGGACACTCTGGCCATACCCCCACTGATCCCCAAATCTCCTCTGCACTACTGTACAGACAGCCTCTGAAGATAACTGCTTTGCAATGTGCATGATGTGTGGAGTCCTCTAAATTCCCTCTCTGGAGTCTGGTCCTGTGCATTAGGATCACTTTAGTTCCTCTGCATTTAAGGCCTCAGTTCTTAGAGAAAGGAAAACGGGACTGAGCCCTGTGCATCCAGTCCTTGAGTCCATGTGCTGTCATACTCTGGCAGAGCTCCCTTTGAAGCCAATGGGAATTTTGCCTGAGTGAAGACCAAGTCAAGACTATCAGTCGCATTGAGCAAAATACCCTTTAAACCCACTATTTTACAGCAAAGGTCACCAATCTTGCAGTCACACTACTGTAAGCTATCGTGTCTTGGCTCATTGCTGTAGTATTGTCTTTAAGAAGAGGTACAGCCCATGCTGCCTGCCCCGGGTTCTAGATACATAGTATGTCACCACTAGATGCCAGCCCTTCAAAGTATGCCATTGTGTTCCGTTCCACCCAGCGGCTGCAGCATAGCCCAGCCCTGAGGCTGCTTAATTGCATTAGGCAGTGTCACTGCAGGGTTAGAGTTCAGACCAGATGGCTAATTTGGAACTCAGTCCTGCAGGTGCTTATGCCCTTGAATAATTTTACTCCAGTTTGGTCCCAGAGTGTTCATGGACCCATTCACATGTATAAAGTTGCTCAGATATGCAAATATTTGCAGGATCCAGCGCTAGATAAGCACACCAAGACTGATTTCAGCAAACACAAGATGCTCTCATTGGAGAAGGAAACACCATGTATTGCATCAAGTGTGAAATTTGAATGGGAAATTAGCTTGACCTTTCAGGAGTCTTCTGAAGCATACTATGAGGCTTTGCTTTCTGCGTCTCTAGAATCAGACTGAAATTTACATTTCTCACGTACGGGTTAGCTTGTCCTTCCAGTTTTAGCAGTGCTGCTATAACAGACTCTTCATGTGTATATGAAGATAAAGTTTTTGTTTTTAATCTTTTGCTTGTCATAGTTAATCCAAGAAAGGCAATACTAAAGGTATATTTTTTCCAAAAATGATATTTTTTACTGCACTGATAAATATTGTGACATCTCTGATCTTAACTCTTTAGCTGTAGGGGGAATTATGTGCAGATTCACATAGATCTTGTAAATACTTGTGTGTGGGTCTGACAGCCAGGGACTTTTTTTTTTCTTTCTTTCTTAAAAAAATAAAATAAAAATAAAAATAGAACGGTTTCCTCTTTGAGACGGAAAGAGATGGACAGCAATGCTGAGAGCAAAAGAAAAGCTTATCCCACTTTCAGAACATAGCCAAGGAGCTTTTGCAGTGCTGGCATGGAGTTGATAATAATGCAGATATGTTTTAATATTTTTTTTCCAGCGAATTGATTGGAAAGGAGAAAGTAAGTTAGAAAAGCTTTGGTCTGGAATTCTGATCAGAAATGTTGATCATCAGCCACATGGCGCCTCTTAGGGTTTTGTTATATTTTGTTTCTTAATTCATCTTTATTGACTGGTTAGAGGCTTGTTTGCCTGGGTTCTAGGTTGGTCTATATGTGTTCTACTGTTCTAGAACTCATTGACTCCATTGGAAGCAAACCCCATCTGATCAGGATTCTGGATTCTGATTGGTTTAAAAGGTATTCTGGAGCTATGGTGGAATACCTTCCGTTTTTTAAAGAAGGATTTAGATACACTTATATTACACAAACTGTGACCTAATGGCAATAATTACCTCAAATGTGGGCATTCATCCTGGTTTTAGCCTTTTTGAAAACATGTAGCCAGCTTGAACTTGGGTTTCAAAGACTATAAACTCTGTATGGGCGGAATAATGATAAATGCCCACCCTGGTCATTGTTGCTTGAGTGAATTCTGAAGACCGTGATTCTTTAAAACAAAAACAAAAGAAACCAAGGAATAGATTACACTTTTATGTATTGTAATCAATTGTTAAAATGCACATGTAAGTATATATGTTTATAGCTACTGTAAAATGCTTTGGCCTTCTAGAAGATATTTAATGAGTCACATTTTAAACCAATATGAACTGAATAATAGACTGTGGCTACTTAAACAGTTTTCTGGCTACATTTTATAGTTATTACAGTGTTTTATAGTTTACATTTAAACTGGTACTTTTTAAGGGAAATTTCTGTTTGTAAATGACACCTTCAAAAACTCAATACAGCTGCCTCTATTTCTTAATTTTGCCCTTTTAAAACAGAAAAGTACAGGTGTGTCTTTATTATGTATATTCTGTTTTGAGATATAACATAGTATTGGAAAGTGAGTTCAGATCAAAGAATCCACCTTATTCCAAAGTATGGTTAAGAAACTGCTCCACATACTGAAGTATAGTCCAACACATGAGCTATTTATTTTTTAATAACAAACTTTAATGAAATTCCTTGGGTTGAAGCATGGAGCACAATACGTCCAAATCAACTGTCCTCTGTAGGACCATAACCTGGATGAAGATACCTGTATCATGAGAAAGAAGGATATTCAAAGGAAGGGATGTACTGTTTTGTTCATAACTCATTAGCTGAACTATTGATTCCTGAGCTAGTGAATCCCTATTTTGTTTTGGAATTGTTGTGGGGGTTTTTTGTGTGACAGCCACTCAGAGAGGCAATGCTGTAATTTGGCTTTCATTCTGTTCATCCCTTTATACAAGTGACTCCACCGTAGAAACATTTTGAACCAGTGAACTAAATACGAAGTCCATTGACCATTTCTCTGTAAACTTTATTAGCGAATGGTGGTGCCGTTTGGTGCTGTTTCGTTGTTATGGGTTGTCGTATATTTTGCATTTTGATGTAACCTCTTTTTTTCAGTCTCACTTCACCATGAGTATCTGTCTAGTTTTTGTCTTTGTTTTCTTTCAGTTGAGTAACCAATGAACACGGTGTAAATGTTTGCTGGGCAAAGTTGTACTTTTAGATAATAAAAGTACATGAATTGGGATTTAAAAAAAATTTGTCTGAAGTACTGAGCTTCAGTCGTGGAGCTTCAGTCGTGGAGCTCAGGTAATCTCAACAAAGCTCCTTGCATCTTTCAGTGAGGCCTGCCACAGCTACCCTGTTGATCTTGGCAGTTGAATGAAGTTACTAGAAAACAACAGTGATACTTTACATTTAGGCCCCTGTGCTGCTGCTGGTAAAATCTGTGTCAGAACTCCCCATTGACTTGAATGGAAACAGAATTGGTCCCTAGCCCCTCCAGTATCTCCATTCAGTGCCAGGTACCCTCACTGTAACTCACATTACCAAAGCGATAACTTATGGTGACTGGGGTTGCCATTTGGTGAACTAAATAGAGGACTGTTAGCAGCCCTTGGGCAAACTGGAAAATGTCCACCCCCTAACTGGCCACAGTCACAGAATCAACAGCCACTAACCATTTTGCTGCCCTCAGCAACAGCCTGTTCTGCCTCTTTATGGCAGGAGCCAGTCCTGGAAATACCAGCTCTCTTGGTTGAAGGAGCTGCAGAGCTTTTTAAATACTTTGGCTTGGAACTTGTAAAGCAAGAAGGGGTTTCTAATACTGGCAATGCACATCCCTTACAATCTGAATGGTTACATATAGCACTTCTGTCCTCCAAAGGGAAATACAATATTCTTCAATGCTTCCACATTTGGTGGTTACATACAACACTTCTGTCTTTTTTTTTTTCTTTATTCCTTATTTGTTTAGTTTTGGTTTTCGTATACTTAAAATGATACTTCCATGGATATTCCAGGGCACAGCCATTTCAAATGTAGAAAGTATCTGCTCATCCCATGTGTTTCACCAACAAAGTAAACCAGGCATTTTGGGGGTATCGGATTCTACTTGGACAGAATTGGAATGTAGCTTGTATATTCTATACCAAACCAAATTTCTGAAAGGAGAGGACGTGTAATGAATAGCTTTATTAAAAGGAGAGAGAGAGAGAGAAAGAAAGAAAGGAAGGAAGGAAGGGGCATCTTGGAAGTTGAAGAGTCTAGACTAGGGTAGCTAACTAAAACTAAGAGGTGAAACAGTTTTTCTAAATAGTGAAATCTGCTTATAAAAGGGGGAAAGTGAGAAAATGTTTTATATCTTTTGACTGTCCACAAACCCAATATACTCTAGATGGAAAGTGGAAGTTAGCATACACTGTGCCAGAATTGTAAAGAGGAAGAGAGGGAAAAAACACATGAAAATATCAAAAATTCAAGGGAAAAGATGCCCTCTGGCCCCCTCCCAGTATCTTGGATGGTTCTTTCTCTACAGTGTCATCTCAGCCCAGTAACCCCATGAAAGCCCTGATCTGTTGTGTTCCTCCACTGTACGGTTTCTGTAATATGAGTGTTAATCTTTGTGAAAATTGTATGCAACAGTATTTTCTTGTGTACTGCTTTTTTCCTATGTGAATTGTCTCTCTTTTTTTCTTTTTCCTTTTTGTCTTTTTCTTTTTTCCCCACCCTTTTTTTTTGGTAAATATGTATTTCTTCTTTTTTAAAAAACAAACAAACTGATGTGTTGTAGACCTATATGTAACCTATTCCTTAGGCTCATATTATAGGTATGTTATAAGAATGGATATTTTACTTGGCTTTAGAATGTTTTACAAGAAAACTAATTCTTAACCAATCAAGTTCTTGCTACTAAAAAAAAAATGCTTGTGTTTTTCATCATGACGTTGTGTGCTTCTAATTAATAATCATTTTCGTTGTAGAAAAATGGAGTGAATTTATATTAGTCTTGGAAACTAATAATAGCATTGTAAATTTATGAGATGATTTTAACAGAAAATACATTATAGAAGAATATAGTTATTTTAATTGTAATATTACTAACCGTAGGGTGAGAAAGGAGGTCCCGTTGTGGTGAACTATGTTATAGCTTGTTATTCACGGTTTCTTTTTGATCATTTTTTCGGTCTCTGAGGTGAAACGAGTTATTAATCAGAATTTGTAAACTCACATATGCATATTGTATATGTGTAGAAATGTAATCACACTTTGTCTTGGAATTACATTAAACTGTTTTAAGTCACTGCAAAGTCCATGTCTGTGTGCCTGTCTTCCCACTGGCTAGGATTTGGTGTGAATATTCTAGGGTCCGGGGTGGGGGGGAGGGTGTTGGTTGGTTGGTTGTTTTTTAACAGCCCATGGAAGTCTTTAGAAAAGACTAACTACAAAGGGAAATGTTTTTTTTTAAAGTGACAGTTTTTAGATTTGCAAGACAAGTTAGATAAATATGATCGTCAGTAGCAGTGCACTGAGCTCAAGCTTCACTATACAGATTTAAGCTTCACCAAAATGTGGGGGGATGCTCAGGTCTGAGGTTTGGATTCAAATCCTTCTCTAGTTCCCAGGCACTTCATATTATTCTTATTGGTCCGTGGTGGTTAGAATTAGTTACAACAGTGGGTCTCAAACTTTTTTACTGGAGACCCCTTTCACATCGCAAGCCTCTGAGTGCGACCCCCTAATAAGTTAAACACACTGGTTAATCTATTTAACACCATTATAAATGCTGGAGGCAAGCTGGGTTTGGGGTGGAGGTTGACAGCTCGCGACCCCCAGTTTGAGAACCCCGGAGTTACAATTTTGTTTCTACTCTTTGTTGCCTGTGAACATTTTATTCCTCTCCCCTCTCTAGGGAGTTCCAGCTTCACATTAAAGAGATCTTCCAGACCATAAAATGTTTGAGTGATCACCTCTCTCCTAAAGCTGCTTCCCACCAATATCTGACATCTGGGCTGGGTCGGATTTCATCTCTAGCTTCAGTAAGGAGCAGCCTGGTACCAGGATTTGTTCAGTAAAAAGTCATCTATTGCAAAACATCATCCTGGAGGTGATCAATCAGTGTCCCCTCAACAACTTGTTACAGTACAAAACCCGGCTGTTGGGGTTGGTGCCATTTCCTTGATACAGGGGTTGATTTTTGGAGGCTATTGGGTTTCCTTGCCTCTATTTGTTTTGTTTTGTCAGGCTACATATTCTAGCTAGTGGCTTCTTTATTTAAATGGTAATGTTGTATATTCTGGCCTCTCCTGAGGAGTGCTTATCTGCCTTGCCATATGTATCTGATCAACGGGTTTAACAAATAATGTCCCTGGAATTGTACAACACCAAAGGTCAGTGGTCTTGAGCTCCTAGATAAATCCTGAGGCGACACAAAAGGTGTTTATCCACAAGAAATGTTTTGGGGCAAAGCCAAGAATCTCATTTTCATGGCTGACCCTGGGACAACATTCTGTCCCAGAGATTTTATTTCTAGAGTACCAAATGAGTGGTGTAGCTTTTGTTATCTTATTGGTAGCTGTTGGTGCAGGTGAGCGACAGGAGCTCACAACATCATTCTACCGGCTGCCTTTTACCTGGTGTAGATTCTGTTGCAGCAAAGCAATTAAAAAGAACAGGAGTACTTGTGGCACCTTAGAGACTAACAAATTAAAGCAATTAAAGCAAGTCTATCCCTACTCCCTTACCTTGAAGCATGTGCTTAAGTCCCATTAAAATCAATGGGATTTAAAAGCATGTACTTAAAGTGAAGCATGTACCTAAATGCTTTGTGAATGGGAATGGTTTACTAGATTGGGGTCTTAAAGAAGAGACTGGGGCAGATTCTGATCTCAGTTACATGGGTGTAAATCCAGAGTGAGTACAATAACTAACAGAGTTGCTCCATATTTACATTCATATAACTTTAATATTTGTTTTAATGAAACATACTTGTGTAATTTTAAAAAATGTTGGAAACAAATAGAATTAAAATGCATTTTAGTCTAGGAGTGTGATTTTTTTTTATTTTTTTTTGATCAGTTGTTCCTTATAGCGGGGTGATGACCCCGCTCCAGCCCTGGAAGGGTAAAAGCTGCCCTGGAGAGGGCTGCAGCAGGGTAAGAGGGATTAAGAACGGCTGGGGAAGCTGAGTGGGTAGCTGACCAAAGCTGTGGCTGGCTTAATGAGGGCCCAGCTAGCCTTTATAAGAGGGCTGGGGCCAGAAGCCAAGAGTCAGTCTCTCTCTAGCTGTTGAGAGGGATGGGCCTGGCAGCTGAATAGGGTACCTAGACTGGAGCAGAGCTGGGCAAAGGCCAGAGGAGCTGGGGAGCTCTGGCCTGGAAAGCCCCCAGGCTGCAGGCCTTGCTAAAGACCAGAAAAGGTACTGGGGTTGCAGAGGGCAGCCCAAGGGGAGGCAGCAGGTCCAAATCCTCCTTGCCGATGATGAGTGGCACGTATACTGCAGTCTGCCCCAGTGACTGGGGGCTAGATGGTGACTGGCAGTAGCCAAAGACTGAGGCGAGGTAGGGGGTTCCCTGGGGAGGGGAGACCCAGCAAGACTGTGGGGTACTGCAGGAGGCAAAGCCCCAAGAGAAGGGGCACCAGGGTCCGGGAGGGACACCGGGGCCAGTGGCAAGGCAAGACACTGGCCTGCAGAGGGCTCTCCGGAGGCTGGCGAGCTAATTCCCTGGACGACCAGCAGGAGGCGCCGCCGGGTGAGTTGTTGCCCCACCACATTCCCAGAGGGAAAATAATTGCCATAACTCAGCAGGAATACCTCGAATGCACCTTTTCATGACTCTTAGATGGGCAGGGAGGAAAAGACCAATGAGTTTCCAACTCACAGACAAAAGTGTGAAAGTGTCTTTAAAGGACAAAGAACAAAGACCCAAATTTGGTCTGTAGACTAACTACCAGTAGGGCGTAAGGATACCTTGGGTATAACTTCCCAGGCTCATATTTTGATCAGTAACTTGCTCTCATCTCAACTTGTATGTGCCTAGGTTTATTTAACATTCACTGGCTGAAATTCTGACCCTGTTGAAGTCAATGGGAGTTTTGCCATTCACTTCTAAGGAGACAGGATTTCACCCACTATTTCTATCAGGATGGCTAGCTGCAAGGAATTGATCCTGACTTGATCTCCCTCCTCCCAGTGTGTGTGCTGTGCAGGGTCAGGGATGTGGAAGACCCAGAATGCATAGGGACCACCATGTTTGTACTGGGCAAAGAGAAGGCCATGCAGGAGCTTGGAGATACCCCTTCCCCCCCAATACACTACTGAGTGGTGCTCAGCAATGCTCTCTCTGTGGCACAATCTCCCCCTCTATGGTATGGGTGAGCCAGAGATGTGGAACTTGGGTCCATAAACTACCTGGATCCACTGCAACCAATGCAGTGGGAGAATGACAGGTTGTGAAGCTGTTTCTGTATAACTCAGAGAGTGTAGTATTAAGCTGGTCAGGTGTTTTCCAGACTGGGAAAAGTCTGTCCCTCTACTCCCATGCAAAGCTGGTTTATTCAGGGTGGGAAAGGTTTTCTCCAAAGACAGAAGGAGGTGCATGTATGTGTACGTATGTGCTAGGGTTGCCAGGTGTCCAAGTGACCGGAACGCCTGGTTGAAAAGGGAACCTAGCAGCTCCGGTCAGCACCACCGACCGGGCTGTTAAAAGTCCAGTTAGTGCGGGGCTGGCAGGCTCTCTACCTGGCTCCGTGTAGCTCCCCGGAAGCGGCGACAAGTCTTAAGTTCCCTCTAAGCTGTGTGGCTGAGCGGCTGCCCAGCAGGCTATCAAGTGCCACACAGTTCAGGTGTCCCTCCCTCAGGACCGACTCCAGGGTTTTTTGCTGCCCCAAGCGGGGGGGGGGGGGGGGAAACAAGAAAAAGCCGTGATCACAATTGCAATCGGCGGCACTCCGGCGGCAGCTCCACCGCGCTGCTTTCTTCTTCGGCGGGAATTCGGAGGCAGGTGCTTCCCTCCGAGAGGGACCCGCCGCTGAACAGCCTGACGTGCTGCCCCTTCCCCTTGGCCGCCCCAAGCACCTGCTTGCTGGGCTGGTGCCTAGAGCCGGCCCTGCCCTCCCCCCACTGCCGCGCTGCTCCTGCCCTCAGCCTTGGAGCTGCTCCCAGAAGCCTCCTGCTTGCTATGTAGAGTGGGTGGGGGGGAAGGGAAGAACAAGGGGGGTGCTGATGTCAGGGTATCCCCCTCCCTCTGCCTCTGCACCCCATCTCCACAGAGCGGGAAGGGAACACGACAGGGTTCTGAATGGAGGGAGCTAGCAGGCAGCTGCTGCCATGTCTGAATGTGCCGATCTACTTAAAAGGGCAGCGTACTTAAAGGGGCACACTCACACACACACACACAGTCTTTCACACTTACCTCCTAACACATACTTGTGGTGGTGGTGTTACTACTTTCAAAGTGTGTTGTTTTAGTTTTTTAACTGGTCTATGCATTTCATAATTTTTATTTCTCTCTTATGCTTAAATTTAATTCTTTGAGTAGTGAGTCCTAAAATGCCTAACCTGTCCTGGCTGGAGTAATTATCCCTATGGTAACTTTTTAAAAATATATATTCTATCTATGTTTTTTGTTTCTATGGGTGGTGCACATGACCTCGATATTGTGCGGAATGAGTTTTGTCATGTGCACATGGATGGAAAAAATTAGAGGGAACATTGGACAAGTCCCTCAACTCTTAGGTGTAGGGGTGACCAGGGGGGCTTCGCATGCTGCCCCCACCCCATTAGCTGGGAACAGCAGCCAATGAGAGCTGTGGGGGTGATGCCTGCAGATGGAGGCAGCGCGCAGAGCCCCCTGGCCACTCCTCCACCTAGGAGCTGGAGGGACATGCCAGTTGCTTATGGGGAGCCATCCGAGGTAAGTGCTGCCTGGAGCCTGCACCCCACACCCCTTTCTGCACTCCAAACTCCTCAGCCCCAGCCCAGAGGCCCCTCCTGTACCCAAGCCCCTAATCCCCAACCATAGCCAGAGTCCTCCCCCTCCCCCCCCTTGCATTGCAACCGCCTGCCCCAGCCTGGAGCCCCCTCCTGAACCCCTCATTTCTGGCCCCACCCTGGAACCTGCACCCCCAGCTGGAGCCCTTGCCCCCTCCCACACCCCAGCCCCCTGAGCCAGCCTGGTGAAAATGAACAAGTGAGTGGGGGAGAGCAAGCGACGGTGGGTGGAGTGAGCGGGGCCTCAGAGAAGGGGTGGGGTAGGGGGCAGGGCAAGGGTGTTCTGTTTTGTGATTAGAAAGTTGGCAACTCTAGGCCACGTGGACATACACACACACGCACATGAAAGTGACAAAGATTAGCATGAAATGATGCTTTAAAGACAGAAGCCAACATTTTTAAACCTGTGTGTTTACAGTGGCCTGACTTTCATAAGGGCTGAGCACTCTCAGCTCCTACTGGCTTCAAGTGACATTGTAGGTGCTCAACACCTTTGAAAACCAGGTTATCTGCCCTCCCGACCACTATCCACATCTCCGCCCCCTGACAGGCCCCCCAGGACTCCCACTCCCAACCCTCCCTGTTCCCCATCCCCTGACTGCCTCCCCAGAACCTCCGCCCCATCCAACCGCCCCTCATCCCTGACTGCCCCCCAGAACTCCCTGCTCCCTTACCCAACCCCCCCATCCCCTTACCAGCAGCAGGAGCTCGCAGCCGCGACACCCGGCCAGAGCCAGCTGTGTTCCCCACGCTGCCCAGCGGGAGCGGCGGACCAGAGTGCGGCCTGCATGGCTGCAGGGTAGGGGGAATAGTGGGGGAGGGGCCGGGGACTAGGCCCCGTAGTTTGCCCATGTCTGAGCTAGATCCAGCTTATTATTCTAGTCAGCCCAGAGCCAGTATGCCTAGGTCAGCGTTTTTCTGTAATGCAGCTTGCTTTTCTGTTTTCTGCTGTGAGGTTATTGTGTAAATAACCTGCAATAACTCTAGAATTTAAGAGCTCCCTGACTACACTGTACTTGAGGGTCTGTGCTATCAGTGCCTGAAACATTCCAGTGTCAATCCAGTTCAGGAGGTGGAGACCGTTCCAAAGCAGTGTCACCACATTGCTTGCAAACGTCAAGCTGAGTCATGAAGACCACTACAGACCCGGACACCGTATTCTTTACCAGTGTGAATTACTAGCCTGACTGCATGTTATGTATTAGTCCAGGAACAAGGCCTAGTAATAACAAATGCCAGATGTTTTAAACATGCTTAACATCAGCTTGTTTTGAAAACAGACATTCGGAACTTACTCTGACACGTACATCCCTGATGCAATCCAGGTCTAGCAGACAGTCGTGCAGGGACTATACCCTTCAGTTCCATTAAAACAAGCACAGTTATGCTGCTTTGTGAGATTGTTAAACACAAAAGGGTCATTTTCTTTTTCCCTTTTATTTACAAATGTGCAGAAATTACAAAGTGTAATGTCACAGGAAAAAATAGCTGTAAAAAGAAAATCACTCCCACAATGTAGCCCGTTTTGGGGTTCCTGATCCCCAGATGCTTGCAAACAGGTAGGGATGTAGTATTGCTAACAGAATGCAGGCAGCAATACTCGTTAACGTGGAGGTATCTTGGCATTTAGCCACCAATGCCATGAGGCGGTGTGCCTCAGTTTCCCCTTCTAGACAGCAGCATGGGCCTGTTATGCTTTTGCTGCTTTTTACAGGTATGGGCTGTAAAGTAACATGCTGGTGGGGCTGTCTTGTCACCATCCCCAGCATGTATAACAGCTTATTCCACAAATCAGATATGTTCCACATCTTTAAAGGGTTTACCACTAGTGTGAATTCTTTTGTTTTATCCCATAGGTGAATTAGCAAAAGACACAAGGTTAACAGCAAATCTACAGTGGACAGGCTTCGTTCACTCAATTTGACTTGTTTAGCATCTATTGCGTTTTCCCAGTTCTCTGTGCCCTCTGGTAGACCTTCTGATGCAGATTCCTCTGTGTGTTTCAAAAGCACACTGATGAGGCCTGGTCATAAAATACAAATCCCCTTTAGACACACTGGGCAATTTAAAAACACAAAGAATTCATAAACAAAAAATAAAACTTCAGTAAGAGTTAAAACTGGAAATAGGGATATTGTTCCTGGTGTCAGCTGCGCTGTCTATTTAGGGGCTCTGGCCTGGGCCTAAGGAAACCTGGATTCTATTCCCAGCTCTGCCACTGACCCTCTGGGTGACCCTGAGCATGTCACTTCACCACTCTGTGTCTGTGTGACCCCTTCCGCCCTTTGACTGGTCTATCTATTTCGGTTATAAACTTTTCAGGACAGGGTCTGTGTGTGTACAGACCCCATAAGTTCTGGAACTAGGGGCGCTGGCGTGCTGCTGCACCTCCTGGCTTGAAGTGGTTTCCATTTTATACAGGGTTTACAGTTTGGTTCAATGGCTCTCCGCACCCCCACTATACAAATTGTTCCCTGCCTCTGACAGAACCTGTCATCTTGGTGGTGGCCTCTAGTAGCTACCATAATACAAATGCTCTGAAATGCCTCCAGTTCCACACGCAAGGCCAGTTAGACAGGCAGAACTGCAGGGTCTCAGTGCATGGATGAGATGGTGTAGGGAGGAGGGGTTTAGATTTATTAGGAACTGGGGAAACTTTTGGGAAAGGGGGAGCCTATACAGGAAGGATGGGGTCCACCTAAACCAAAATAGAACCAGATTGCTGGCACTTAAACTGCTTTATGACCTTTTTAATTTTAAACTAAGGGCTGGGGGAAAACCAACAGGTGCAGAGGAGCACGTGGTTCGGACAGAGACATCCCTGAGGGAAGAATCTACTAATGGAGATTCTCTATGTCCTAGTAAGGAGGAGAGGATGGAAGATGATAAAATATGGGTAGGATCTGATGAGAAAGTTAAATGAGAACGTCCCATTCAATTACATCATGTAATGGCAGACAGCTTAAAAAGTAACAAGTTTTTAAAGTGCTTATATACAAATGCTAGAAGTCTAAATAACAACATGAGTAAACTAGAGTGTCTCGTATTAAATGAAGATATTGATATACTAGGCATCACAGAAACTTGGTGGAATGAGGATACTCAATGGGCACAGTAATACCAGGGTACAAAATCAAGTTTCAGAGTAACAGCCGTGTTAGTCTGTATCCGCAAAAAGAAGAACAGGAGTACTTGTGGCACCTTAGAGACTAACAAATTTATTAGAGCATATGCATCCGAAGAAGTGGGCTGTAGTCCACGAAAACTTATGCTCTAATAAATTTGTTAGTCTCTAAGGTGCCACAAGTACTCCTGTTCTTCTTTTTGAGGGTACAAAATATATCTGAAGGACAGAACAGATCATGCTGGTGGGGGAGTGGCACTATATGTGAAAGAAAGTGTAGAGTCAAATGAAGTAAAAATCTTAAATGAACCAAACTGTACCACAGAATCTCTATGGATAGTAATTCCATTCTCTTATTATAAGAATATAGCTGTAGAGAAATATTACCAACCACCTGACCAGGATGGTGATAGTGACTGTGAAATGCTCAGGGAGATTAGAGAGGCTATAAAAATAAAAAAAAAATCAATACAGACGCTCCCTGACTTACGTAAGTCAAATTTTGCATAAGTCGGGAACATATACCCAACAATTACGTTTAAAAAAAAAAATCTTGCTTTTTCCGTAAGTGCGGATTTGCATAACCTGGGTTTTCGTAACCCAGGGAGTGTCTGTAATAATAATGAGGGATTTCAACTGTCCCCATATTGACTGGGTACATATCACCTCAGGATGTGATGCAGAAATAAAGTTTCCTGACTCCTTAAAGGACTGCTTCTTGGAGCAGCTAGTCCTGGAACCCGCAAGTGGAGAGGCAATTCTTGATTTAGTCCTAAGTGCAGCACAGGATCTGATCCAAGAGGTGACTATAGCTGGACCAATTGGTAATAGTGACCATAATATAATTAAATTTAACATCTCCATGGTAGGGAAAACACCACAGCAGCCCAACACTGTAGCATTTAATTTCAGAAAGGGGAACGACACAAAAATGAGGAAGTTAAACAGAAATTAAAAGGTACAGTAACAAAAGTGAAATCCCTGCAAGCTGCATGGAAACATTTAAAAGACACCATAATAGAGGATCAACTTAAATGTATACCCCAAATTAAAAAATATTGTAAGAGAACCAAAAAAGTGCTATTCTAGCTAAACAACCAAGTAAAAGAAGCAGTGAGAGACAAAAAGGCATCCTTTAAAAAGTGGAAGTTAACGTCTAGTGAGGAAAATAGAAAGGAGCATAAACTCTGGCAAATGAAGTGTAAAAATATAATTAGGAAGGCCAAAAAGAATTTGAAGAACAGCTAGCCAAAGATTCAAAAAGTAATAGAAAAAAAATTAAGTACATCAGAAGCAGGAAGCCTGCTAAACAACCAGTGCACTCAAGGTCATTGCAGAGAAACTAAATGAATTCTTTGCATCAGTCTTCACAGGTGAGGATGTGAGGGAAGTTCTCAAACCTGAGCTAGTCTTTTTAGGTGACAGATCTGAGAAACTGTAGCAGATTGATGTGTCATTAGAGGAGATTTTGGAACAAACTGATAAACTAAACAGTAATCACCAGGACCAGATGGTATTCACCCAAGAGTTCTGAAGGAACTCAAATGTGAAATTGCAGAACTACTAGCTGTGGTATGTAACCTATCATTTTAAATCAGCTTCTATAACAAATGAATGGAGGATAGCTAGTGTGATGCAAATTTTTGAAAAGGGCTCCAGAGGTGATCCTGGCAATTACAGGCTGATAAGTGTGACTTCAGTACTGGACAAACTGGTAGAAACTATAGTAAAGAACAAAATTGTCAGACATGTAGATGAACGTAATTTGTTTGGGAAGAGTCAACATGGTTTTTGTAAAGGGAGATCATACCTTGGCAATCTACTAGAACTCTTTGAGGGGGTCTACAAGCATGTGGAAAAGGGGGATCCAGAAGATATAGTGAACTTAGACTTTAAGAAAGCCTTTGATAAGGTCCCTCACCAAAGACTCAAGCAAAGTAAGCTGTCATGAGATAAGAGGGAAGGTGCTCTCATGGATTAGTAACTGGTTAAAAGATCGGAAACAAAGGATAGAAATAAATGGTCAGTTTTCAGAATTGAGAGAGGTAAATAGTGGTATCTCCCAGGGGTCTGTACTGGGCCCCGTCCTGTTCAACATATTCATAAATAATCTGGAAAAAGAGGTAAACAGTGAGGTGGCAGAATTTGCAGATGATACAAAACTATGCAAGATAGTTAAGTCCAAAGCAGACAGCGAAGAGTTACAAGAGATGGATGGCAGGAGAGAGATCACTTGATCATTGCCTGTTAGGTTCACTCCCTCTCCACCCGCTGACAAACAGAGGCGGCGGACGCCATTCCTTACCCATCCTGGCTAATAGCCATTAATGGACTTAACCTCCATGAATTTATCTATTTCTCTTTTAAACCCTGTTATAGTCCTAGCCTTCACAACCTCCTCAGGCAAGGAGTTCCACAGGTTCTGGGTATGTGTATGTGATTTCCCCACCCACCCCCAAAATAACTGTATCGGTAGAATCCCTTATTGTGGAGGCAGTTAGTACCAGGAAGCTTATGCTGCTTGATTGTAAAATACATCATGGTGCATCTGCCCTCTGTTTCTATATATTTTAAAGTAAACATTTAAAGAGTTGTTACCAAACCCACTACAAAAGATCTAGTATCAGACTGGAAAAACAGACAAAGATGTATTATGGGATCAAAATCCTGAAGCAACTGTGTAAAACAGGGGTAGGCAACCTTTGGCACGCGTGCCGAAGGCGGCACGCGAGCTGATTTTCAGTGGCACTCACGTTAAAATGTATTACTGGCAACAAAATCGTAAATTAGAGTGAATAAATGAAGACTCAGCACACCACTTCCGAAAGGTTGCCAACCCCTGGTGTAAAATGTATGTTCATTCTTTGCTCTGCAGTCTCTTCCTATGTCCAGCAGAGGGCTCCCAACTTCTACATCTTGAAGCAAGGATGAAAGATTGCTATACAGTACTGAGGTTATTTATTATTCATACATATGCATGCTTTTATTCATCACTCTTTTGCTGATGGTGGTATTTTTATTTAAATATCGCCTCCCTCCCCTACTTCCTTCAATACACTTCAGGGTGCTGTATAAAAAGTGCAATATCACAGCACCATAACAAGATCCTTGCTTAAAAAGATGAACACATAAAAACGTGAGCTCAGATTTTTTTTTTAAAAGGATTTAAAGGGAAGATAGTAAATATAATCTTTATACTAGTGTTTATGAGTGGTGAGGGAAAGCTCCGAGCCTGGAACTGGGTCAGACTTCAAGAGGGAATGAATAGGTGATGGGAGGTTAATGAGCTAGCCAATTATCTAGTTTTCTAATACAATAAAAAAAATTGCCTTCATTGTATTTTAGTTATTATCTGTATCCCAATAGCACCTAAAGACTGCAACTCAGGTTTGGGATGGTAAGTAAAGTACACACAGAACAAAATACAATCTTCCCCCCCTCTGCAAAGAACTTGCACTCTAAATATCTGAGATAAGTTTGACTATCATAACAATAGACTAAGATTGATTTATCTTTTACATCACACAGATAAGGTGGGAGAATGACAATGAAATACCACATCCCTTCATTGCCATGTGCAATGCAGTTTTTGAAACTCAAGCCACTATATGTATTGGCTTAATCCACAGTAAAGGAGGTTGAGGTTAGATATTAGGAAAAACTTTCTAATTATAAGTATAGTTAAGCACTGGAATAAGTTACCAATGAAAATTGTGGAACCTCCATCATCGGTGGTTTTTAAGTACAGGTTAGACAAACACCTTTTAGGGATGATCTAGGTCAGGGGTGGGCAAACTATGGCCCCTCAGGGCTTTGGATCCGGCCCACAGCACTGCCAGCACCATGTCCCTGGGGCCCCTGGGCGGGGGGGGCACATGGCTCTGTGCGTTGCCCTTGCCTCCAGGCACTGCCCCCCGCAGCTCCCACTGGCTGGGAATGGGGAACTGCGGCCAATGGGAGCTTTGGGGGAGGTACCCGGAGGCGTAGCAAGGGCAGTGCAAGCAGAGCCCTCTGCTCCCCCCACCCCCAGGGGCCGCAGCGCTTCCTGGAGCAGTGTGGGGCTGGGGCCAAGGCAGGCATGCAGGGATCCTGCCCTGGCTCCAGTGTGTGCCGCTGCCATCCCAGAGCCACTTGAGGTAAGTAGGGCTGGATCCCAAACCCCTCCTGTACCCTGCCCCCCCAACTCCCTGCCCATAGCCCCCTGCCTGCACCTTGCACCCCAACTCCCTGCCCTGAGCCCCTTCATACACTCCACACCCTTCCTGCACCTCAACCCCCTGCCCTGAGCTCCCTGTTGCATCCTGCACCCCTGTGCACCCCAACCCCCTTCCCTGAGCCCCCTCCCGCAGTCCACACCCTTCCTGCATCCCTGCCCTGAGCCTCCTGCACCCAAACCCCCTTCCCTGAGCCCCCTCATACACCCTGCACCTCTCCTCTGCCCCAATCCCTTGCCCTGAGCCTCTTCCTGCACACCGCACCCCCTCCCACACCCCAACCCCCTGCCCTGGCCCTGCATACTATTTCCCCAACCAGATGTGGCCCTCGGCCCAAAAAGTTTGCCCACCCCTGATCTAGGTAAACATAGTCCTGTCTGTGTGGGGAGGCTGGACTAGATGTACCTCTTGAGGTCCCTTCCAGGTACCCTATTACGGATGGAACAGTCTCACCATCCTGAATCTGTCTCTTGATTGTAATATTGTAGCTGAGGGTGTGAGCCAATGATTATAGGAAGCAAATGCAGCTGAGGCAGGTATAAATGAGCAGCGTGACCAGAGGGCCGGAGACAGCATACAATAGATGTTCTCGGGCATTGCCTGCAGAAGATCTGTAAAGGAGAAGCTGAGCGTCTGTATCCTGAACTGTTACAACAAATGAAGAGTATTTTGGTAAAATTCTTTGCATGAGGTTAGGGTGACCAGACAGCAAATGTGAGAAATCAGGACGAGGGTGGGAAGTAACAGGAACCTATAAGAAAAAGATCCAATAATCGGGACTGTTCCTATAAAATCGGGACATCTGGTCACCCTACATAAGGTGGACAAAAAGAATGAAGTGGAAACTTACCAAGGACATATGCTGCAGATCACCAGGACTGGCATAGAGCAAGAATAGGAAGTTCCCGGACCAACTCTAAAACATGCCCTAAACTGCATGACATGGTAATCAAGAAGGATTTTGACAATCCAAATTACATTTGTTATGCAACACCTTTCAAACATACATCACTAAAGAGGTTCCTACATTTGGTAGGCAACAGAAAGCAGAGACTCCTATCAGAGGAAAAGCCATCTTTGCTCATCTGACATACTGCATTAAAAAAAATTACTGAAAATTTGAAAGGACATACTATGAAAAATTAAAACCAGAGATCATGAGTTACTTGAACTTAGCATATGAAAGAATAAATTCACAGAATACAAGAGCATTAGATTTCAGGACAGACAATTTGAGGCATCACAAAATCTATTATTTGTCTTATGGTAGCGAGAGAGAGAGAGGATTCCTGCCCTTGTTAATTTATACCTAAAGAAATCAACAATCTAACCCCAATGAGCTATGTTAAGAGGAATGAGTTGGTACTATGGTTGGGACTTTTTTTTTTTTCAGAGACTTCCTGCCTAATTCCTAACCCTAGCAAGTTCTATCCTGCCAATTTCTTCTCTCAGAGAACAAAGGAATAATTTCTGAGTGCTAAAAAGAAAATTCCAATCAAATATGATAAGATTCAGAGTGCATCAGCAAAGTTAGTCCTGAGCCAGAGGAGGCCCGGGTGGTGCACTGCTGCAGCTCAGCAAGACTGTAGACCTGACACCTGAAGTGATTCATGATATTATTTCCAACCAGACCACAATTAGACTGACATGCAAAATTCTGTGCAGTTAAGTTCTTCCTACAATCCTCTTCATTAGATCAACTCATCTCTAGTGTGAATGAGCTTTATAATGAGATCAGAGCTGTGGAACTGAGGTTTGTGTGACATTGCACTCCATAATGTTTTATGGAAATATGCTTATGAGTGTGAATATAATGTAACTGGAATATGCTTTATGCAAAAGGTCTCTTGTAAGGTATTACAAAGCTTATAATCTACTGAGTGTGGTCATCCTATTTGTATGAATGTATCATTCTTGTATCTGAAATGAGGAATATGAAGCATAACCCTGAGGTTCTATTGTAATTATGCAAAGTGTGGGCCATTAATAGTGGTTTGGAAGCTTGATGGCTCCCATTGACTAGGACAATTGATTGTAAATGGTCTGTTTACTTGAAAACCTTTCTGGGTTTGTGCAGGCCAGCCCTGGAAGAATGGAAGCTGGGGTTTCACGGGACATGTGACCATGTCACCTGATACTGGAATCCATCTTAAACCTGGTGCTTTTCCATTTAGAAGGAGAGCTGGGGACCTAGAGAGACAAAAGATTCCTGCCTTGTGCCAAAGATATAAAAGGGGGTGGAACAGAACAAAGGAGGCTGCCAGTGATGGAAAACACCCCTGCTTTCCACCTAAGATGCCTGCTGGAACTAACAAGGACTGTACCAGGGGAAAGGATTGGGCCCAGACTAGGAAGGAGTCTAGTCTGTGAAAGAAGCTTATTGGAACATCTCTGAGGGTGAAATTTACCTGTAATCAGTTTCTTAATGTATTAGGTTTAGATTTGCATGTTTTGTTTTATTGTGCTTGGTAACTTACTTTGTTCTGTCTGTTATTACTTGGAACCACTTAAATCCTACTTTTTATACTTAATATTACTTTTGTTTATTGATAAACCCAGAGTAAGTAATTAATACCTGGGGGAGCAAACAGCTGTGCATATCTTTCTATCAGTGTTATAGAGGGCTAACAATTAATGAGTTTACCCTGTATAAGGGTTATACAGAGTAAAATGGATTTATTTGGGGTTTGGATCCCATTGGGAGCTGGGTGTCTGGGTGCTGGAGATAGGTGACCTGCTGAGCAGTTTTTGGTTAAAGTCTGCAGCTTTGGGGACATGGACCAGACCTGGGTCTGTGTTGCAGCAGACTGCCATGTCTGGTTCAACAAGGCAGGGTTCTGGAATCCCAAGCTGGAAGGGAAAATGGGCTCAGAGGTAAATTCAGCACATCAGGTGACAGTCCCAAGGGAGTCTCTGTGACCGAACCTGTCAGTTTGCATCCACTGAAACTGCACATGCTGCAGCTCAGTTGCATCTGCAGCCTCCTAAACATAAGGTGCCCTTTTTAGAGAGAGAGCAGGGAAGAGGATGCAGGAAGCAGAGGTCTGAAACTCAGGCTATGGCTACAGGAGGAGCTGGGGGTGTGATTCCCAGCTCAAGTAGACATACTTGCCCTAGCTCTCATTGAACTAGCACTCTAAAAATAGCAGTGTAGCATGGGCAGTAGCAAGTGACAGCACGGGTTAGCCACCCCAAGTACAAACCTTCCGGGACCCCATCAGTACATATCTGAGGCAGCTAGTCTGTGCTGCTGCTCACCGCTGCCCATGCTATGCGGACTGGTCTATACTACTGTTTTTAGGGTGCTGGGTTGATGAGAGCTAGTCCAAGTATGTCTACGTGAGATGGGACTCACACTTCCAGCTCCAAAGGTAGACAAAGCCTCAAACTGGTTGGGTTTCCTGAAGTTGTGGTCCTCTTGCATTTTCTTCTACCTAGACTCCCCAAATACTCAACCTTGAACTCAAGAAAGGGAAAAATCAAGAAGGCTCACAAGGCCCCTAGTACCAGCACTGGCAATGGCTCTTGACCTAAACCTATAATCAATAGGTTTCAGAGTAGCAGCCGTGTTAGTCTGTATCCGCAAAAAGAAGAACAGGAGTACTTGTGGCACCTTAGACTAACAAATTTATTAGAGCATAAGCTTTTGTGGGCTACAGCCCACTTCTTCGGATGCATATAGAATGGAACATATATTGAGGAGATGTGTGTGTATATACACACACATACAGAGAGCATAAACAGGTGGGAGTTGTCTTACCAACTCTGAGAGGCCAATTAATTAAGACAACTCCCACCTGTTTATGCTCTCTATGTGTGTGTGTATATACACATCTCCTCAATATATGTTCCATTCTATATGCATCTGAAGAAGTGGGCTGTAGCCCACAAAAGCTTATGCTCTAATAAGTTTGTTAGTCTCTAAGGTGCCACAAGTACTCCTGTTCTTCTATAATCAATAGGTTTCATAAATCCATAGACTTCCAGAGCATCTTGGCTGTGGCCTAAAGCTGAAGACTATCACCTGTTGGGGGAGAAAAACTGTTTTTCTTTCAAGACTTTTCCAGGCAACACACAGATTACACCCAGCAAAGAAGAACCTGAGGAAAAAAGACCTTCATTTTGACTCTCCACTCTGCCACCCTCAAAGTTTTCAAAGGCAGCAAAGCCTTCACTTTTAAAGACTCAGTGTTGAAATATGCCCAGAGTCTTGAGAGTGGAAGATCTAATTAGGAGTGCTGCAGGACTAGAGTAACTGCTAACTAAACTCTATGCTTTCCCCTTACTGGTTTACATAACATCATGATGCTTGAGCCTTTTCATAATGCTGTGTTACTACTTATAGTTAATGCAAGCTCTGAAGGCACTTTCCTGTCATCAGTTTTGACTTTTATGACCTTGCTCTCCTGGCAAGGTTCTAGCTGAAGGGTTTAAAAACTAACTTTTTAGTTGGGCATGTCTTTTCTTGCCATCTACTAAGATCCCGGCAGGATCATAGTCTTCCATTTGGCAATGCCCACATTAGCTCTGCTTTCCATGATTTCCCTCTCTTCCCACTTCCTCCTCCTCTTTTCTTGATCTTTCTTTCTTTTTTCCACCATCATAATCTTTCAGCTTATATCTGAGCAATGATAGTAATGGGCTTAATTGGTCTGTGATGACCACTGTGTTACTTGAGCTACACAATTTGCTAGCCTAGGACACTATATTTACTTTCTCTACTGTGATGCAGTTGTTTCCTTATCTTTAGCTTATTGCGGCCTCTGTCTCCTTTTCTGAATAGGACTCCTCAGCAAAGGGCACGTGAAGTATGTTATTTAATACAACAGAGACCATTTGAAACCAGCCCTGCTATAACACAGTGCAACTTGTGTTTCTCTCTACTTGATGTGGCCTGCTGTATGCTTACTGCACAGACTCATACAGTAGGCTACCATCTGTGGTGGACACCCTAACACTAAAACATCACAGTTTTGATTTGCTTGCTTTCCTGGTAAATTAACACTGGTTTCTTTCATGACCCGAAGGAGAATCTCTTTTAATTCCCTGGGCATTACTGCATAAATAGTCTCTCCACCATGCTGCTGAGCAGCACTACCAGTCACTGTGAAATTCTACACATGGAATGTCAAGAGGTTCCATAAAACGTAAAAGAAAATGTAACCCACCTGAACAAAAGGACTTCCTGATACAACTCTCCTACAGGGGAGACAGTTTGATCACACTCAATACCCCCAAATTACCAAGAGGCTGAATGTACGCTTCTTTACACCTCCTGGGAAGTGCAATCTTAGGGTCTGCTTTGAAGCCCATTGAAGTCAGTGGAAAGATTCCCATTGACTCCACTGTACTTTGGATCAGGCCCATAGTGCACAAAACCTATCCATCCTACTGGAGACATCGATAACTGACCTGGATGTCTATTATGTGCTCTTCTCAGAAACTGTGCATGTACTTGCACCCAAAGTTCCTAAATGAGCTGGTGGAGGAGATTTATGGTCCTCTGATGTTCATTTTTAATACATCTTGGAATACTGGGGAAATTCCAGAATACTGGAGGAGTGCTAATGTTGTGCCAATATTTAGACAGGGCAAGTGGGGTAGCATGAGGACCTATAAGCTAGTTAGCCTGACATCAGTCCAGCTTGAAATAATGGAAAAGCTGATACAAGAGTCAATTGATAAATAATTAAAGATAGGAATATAATTTATGTAACCGTTCTGCCCATCTAAGTTGGCAGCAACAAGGGCCGGGTTCTGTATCTAGGAGTTCCGTTTCAATAACACAATGCAAAACTGGCTCGAGCCCCCACCCAGTGACCTGGGACAATTACATACCACCCCCCTGGGCGCCTTTAAGAGGCAATACTTCCCCTCTCGCAAGCACGGAGTCTGAGTGTAGCAGAAAATGTTTAATAACATGAGGTAAACAGTATCAGCATTAAATTGCAAAAAACACCTCAAATAGGATTCCTAACACAAACCATGAGCAAAAGACCCACCCCAGCAAATTGGGCCGTGTCCTTTCCCTTTGGTTCTTGAATCCAGCAACCCAAAAACCACCCAAAGTCTAACAAACCCCAAAGTCTCTGTCCCTGGTCAGTGCCGCCGCAGAGTAAAAGGGGGGGCACGCAGGGTGTTAAGGGGCACCTTACGTGATCCGAGGCCGACTGGCCGTCTCTCCATGGGGTTCTGCCGCAGCCTTCACCACGAGCCAGTCCACTTTCTGCTGTCCCACAAACTGCTCTGCTCTACGAGCTGCTCCACTCCGCTCACCAACCTGTGAGCCGCTCTAGCCGTCCCCGCAAACTGCTCCGCTTGCCATTCCTTGGGCCACTCCAACCATCCCTGCAAGGCTCCGCACCGCTCGCTTCTCCTCCAGCCATCTCCACAAACTGCTCCGCCAGCCGCTTAGCAATATAGCTTCAGGCTCCCCCACTAGTTAAAACAGCACTCAGTGATCTCAGCTCTTAGTAATTTTAGCTCTTTTGTGATTTCAGCTCATAGTGCTGGTATACCATTGGCCCAAAGTGAATTCAGCTCAGCAGCCTATAACTAGACTCCTAATAGAATCAAAGTTAACTCTGTAGAGAGAGAAATTAGTGTTTCAGGCTCTCAAAAGGGGCCCATACCACCAGGTACAAATACCTGTCTCCATTCACTGGGTTGTGGAACCCATGTCCCTTGTCTAGCGAGTGCTACTTAGGTGATGGTGAGATCCTCTGTCATAAAACAGTTTCATTGTCCTTGATTCACATAATCAGGGTAACAACACTTTATTCCTCCTGCCCCAATAACAGAGAAACTGGGGATCCCACCCCATCCAAAGTAACCACTATCAGTTGCTGTTGTCTCATGCCAGGTGGGTGGGTGTGCCTATGCAAACAAGATCAGCCCCTTGAGTTCTTTTCCACACTCGCCATAATTCACCACCAGATGTCAGGGTAGAGCTCATCCTGACTCTGCTTACATTTAAATGACAGTCAACACAGGCCTTGTCAAACAAGCTGGATTTCATTCTTTAGTGAGATGACAAGTCTGGTTGATAAAGGTAACTGTGCAAACGTAGGCTTTTGTAAGGTGTTTGACTTAGTGCTGCACAGCATTTAGATTTAAAAAAATAGCACTATACAATATCCAAAAAGCACATGTTAAAGGGATAAAGAACTGGCTACCTGACAGTTGTCAAAAAGTAGTTGTCCATGGGGAATCATCATTTGAATAGGGGTGTTTCCAGTAAGATTCTGCAAAGAACTAGCCCTGACGCTACTCGACATTTTCATCAATGATCTGGAAGTAAATATAAAATCATGGTAGATAAACTTTGTGGATGGATGGACAGAAAGATTGGCAGAGTGGCTAAATAATTATGAGGACAGGGCAGTCATACACAATGATCTCAATTACTTGGTAAAATGGGCCCATTCAAATGAAATGCTTTTTAATACCGCCAAATGCAAAGTTATACATCTAGGAACAAGGAATGCAGGCCATGCCTACAGAATGGGGGGCTGTATCCTGGAAAGCAGTGACTCTGAAAAGGATTTAGGGGTCTTAGTGGACAAGCAACTGAAGATGAGCTCCCATGCTCTGCCTTAAAGGGATAATGCAATTTTGAATGTAGAAACAGGGTAGTAGTGAGTACATGTATGGAGGTGAATCTACCTCTGTATATAGAATTGGTGAGACTGATACTGGAATACTGCACCCAATTCTGGTGCCCACATTTTAAAAAGGATGTTGAAAAATTGTAGTGGGCGTGGACAAAAGCCACATAAATCATGCAAAGGCTGAAGAAAATGCCTCAGCGAGAAACTTTAAGAGCTCAATCTGTTTAGTTTACCAAAAAGAAGATTGAAAGGTGATGTGATTACAGTGCAAGAACTTTCCTGGGGAGAAAATACCAAGTACTAAAGGGTTCTTTGATCTAGCAGAGAAAGCCATAACAAGCACCAAATGGCTGGAAGCTGAAGTCAGACAAATTCAAATTAAAAATTAGGCACAAATTTTTAACAATGAGGTTGACTAACCACTGGAAAAACTACCGAGGGAAGTGGTGGATTCTTCATCTCTTGAACTTTTCAAATCAAGACCAGGTGCCTTTCAGAAAGAGAAGCTTTAGAGAAATACAAGTCATTGGGTCAATATGGGGGCAAATGGGGGAAATTTAAGGACCTGTTGTATACAAGAGGTCACTCTAGATAATCTAATACTCCTTTCTGCACTTAAACTCTGTGAATCTATGACTCGGATATAAGTTTGGCCACCTCTAATGAGACATTGCAGTTTTGGCCTGAGAAATATCCCCACTTGACAGAGAGTGATTTTTTTTAAATTGTGTGGGGATTTTAATATAGTATCTGACTTCCTGTTTGACATGTGCCCCAATCTCTGTACACAACAAGCTCATAGCCATGCTGTCGAACGTGGAGCAAGACCACAAGCTGGTGGTGACCTGGAGGTGTCTGTGCCCCCAGAAGGACTTTCTGTTCTAAGGTTCAGCAAGGCCCTTTCTGAGAGAGAGAGAGAAGATTGTTATGAAACCAAAATAACCATTGAATTGTTTGGGATCTAATGTGAGAGCTTATTCTACATCCAACCACTGTATCCGATATTGCAACCACATGCAATGTTGTTGGGGATTGTTGTATTAACTTTATTAATATTATAAAGGCTATTAAATTTCCCGGCACATCCTTGCAGTACACTTACTGCTCATTGCTTCAGAACATCCCAGAATTCTCCTTGGAGCAAGAAGATCCTCATTTGATGAGGGTGTGTGTAGCTGAGGGTGTGTGGAGAACGCAAAAGCTAAATGACACATTGACATGTTAGGCTCAGCTGAAATAAGTTTCTACATGAGAGACTTCTAGATGTTTCTCCAGACTAGAGGTTTGCTATGCCCTATAAGCAATTGACATACTTTTCTTGGGATCAGACCACTTGGAAGAGTCCTTGTAGTAATGGCCAGAAACTAAGCATTTCTCAGCCAGGTTATATAACATACTTCTTACCAAACTCTCTCAGATCTCCACTCTCATGGTGAACATTGCACCTGGGATCTTAGTATTACATTAGATCCTGTTGGCTGTCAAGAATCTCTCAAATATTCTTTTTCAGTCTTAATCTGCCACACATATAAATAAATGTTGCACTACATAGTGCACAGGCTGTATTATTCTCCCACTATTTTAAATAAAATCCACCTATTATAAATGTGTATTGCTTTAAATGTGGCCACAGCTCAGCCTCTGTGACATATCACATTTGAGATTGCAGACACAATTCCAGGCTGTAGTCATCCATACACCACTGAATAAGCAACAAACTGACTGAACTCCAGCCTAAACCCAGCTACAAGCTGAACCAGCCTTTAAAAAAAAAAAAAAGTTATTCATCCATAATACCACTTCTTTTGTTGGCAAAAAGTTTATTGTAAACCTATATACTACTATAGTATTCCCGCTAGGAATTTGGGATTTAAGTTTAAAGCCAATCTTCATTTTGCCCACTGTACACACATTATATTAAATAATGTTTGTAAAATCCTGGGTTCTTTACATGGTCACCCTTGAACTGGTCTGACAGATCCCCTTTACAATGAGCTCCACATTTCTCCCCGTCCCCTTATTTACTTTTGAGATCCCATAGCTAATGAGATTTCAGCCATTTGCAGGATTACTTTACTTATGCTGTCATAAAGCTAATTTCAGTTTAAACTTTAAATACAGGCACAGTCACCAGTACACTATTGTTAGCTATTTCTCTGAGGCTGTGGCATTCCCTGTATATAAGCTTGCTGATGTCACAATTTCACTACCTCACCATGGCCCTGCTGTGAAATGCACTGTCTCCATGAAAGCCAATGCAAATAAGTTATTCTAAAAAGAAAAAGGCTTAGTTAAAATGTTATATGTAAACACTCTCCCCCAAAATAGGGGATTCAGAGTCAAGGTGAAGAGCAGGTGAACTCTGAGCGTCCGAATGACTTGGAGGGGTATCCAAAATCTTCAGAGAATCAGAGTTTTGGCTAAGTGAAATTTGTTTTTTATCTGGGGGACATAAACGAATTTCAGATCACTGGGATTTACTCATAGTCTTATTTCAATAGGGTCTCAGAACGAGGCATAATTAGCATATGAGCTACAAAACTTAGTAGCAACTGCCCTTTGTCCTCAGGTCCCACAGATGAGAAAGCATCCTTCTCTCTAGAACTGTGACATTTTCAGCATAGTAAGTGACAGGGGTTTTGCTGTGCAACAGCTATTGACATCAATTCTAAGCTATGAATAGGAGAGGGGTGGGACTGTAGTGAAAGCCCCAGGCAAAGCACTGAATATATAGCTCTTTTGATTCTGTCTTCCAGTGTTGTTTGCTGGATTAATATGCTTACACCTGCTGTAAGTAAAGATTGCATCATTTCTGCACTGAGTAGGATCACTCTGACACTGCAAACCAAAATGCAGTTCCTTACAATAAGCTTTGTGCACATGGGCAGCAGCAGTGTAGCAGTTGCCAGGCAACCACTCTGAGCAACCAGAGGAATGAAGAAATACACCGGTCAAGTGACAGTATCACTTTCAGGTTTACCTGATCTTTTCTGGGGGGTTGCTTTTCTTCTATAGGAAGTAATGAGCTCTCACATTTATATAGCACTTTTGATGCTGTGAATCATAGACATTAGTGATGGAGAAGACCTGTTAGGCCATCTTGTTCGTATCCCTGCCAAAGAAGGATTTCTTCCCATAGTGTATTCTGCAGGGCTCTGTAGTCCATCACAAAATGGGAGACAATTCAAAAGTCCTATAGATATCACTACTAGGAATTATTTCTTGGTACACCGCTACCTTGATATACAGCATTGGTGAGAGAGTACTTATAAAGCTATGGTACCTAGCTCTATCCAAAGAGAGCATCTTCTTTTACAAGATAACTAACATTGAAGAGAACTCTTAAAAACACTCAGACACTTGCGACAGGAAATCAAGATTTGACATATTTAAGAGATATGCTCTAGTTTACATTTACATCTCAACAGGCTCAGAGTGTCTTAACAACTCTCCTTTTCTTTTTTGGCTGGAAATGAGGGTATCCTTAAATCTATGGGGGGGGGGAGTTCTGATATTTGTTTGTGTTCCAACATGGGGCTGCTGTTTGGAAAAGGAGGTTGCTGTATGGAAAAGATTGATAGCCATGGCTCTAACTCGAACACAAGTTATTGGGCTTGAAGCAGGAATCACTGGGTGAGGTTCTATGGCCAGTGTTAGGCAGTAAGTCAGACTAGATGATCATAATGATCCCTTCTGACCTTACAATCTATGATGTTAAAAGATTATGGGCCAAATCCTCAGGTACAGCCATAATGCACAGAGCACAAGTCAGAGACTGATGTGCAAAGGTAGCTTCAAGCTCTCATTTATGTTGACCCAATCCTAGGACTGCTTTTTGCATACTGTTCCCCCTGTTCAGTGTTAGGGCAGCATTTAACAGCTACAGGGGGCGGAAAATGCAATATTAGACAGATGCAACATAAATGATTCACCAATGACACCCCCTTTTCTATAGCCATGCCTCTTTCCCCCACTATGCCAGAACATAATCTATCTAAGATACTTATAATGGTCTCCGTTATCATATTATGTAAGTGATTCACAGTCTTCACCCTTGTAAGGTAGGAAAGTAGTAGTATTGTGGCAATGGGAACTGAGCACCAACTGAGTGCCTTGCACAAGGTTATACAGGAAGTCTGTTGCAGAATAGAGGATTGGACCCAGATCTCTCACATTGCAAGCTAATGCTCTAACCACTGGATCATCCTTTCTCCCCAGAAGGAACATTTTTCTTGCAGATTGTTTAAAAAAAAAGAAACCGAGACTCTCTGAAACTGTTCAGGGGTTTGGATACATGGATTAGTGAGCCGAGGGAAGCTGAAGAATTCAAAGTTTAATGAATACAATTTATCTGCCCCATTGTTCTTCAATATATGGATATGAGCATCACAAATAGACCCTCCCAATCCTGCACTGGGATCTACTAGCACAAACCCCATGCCTTATGCAACGTACCACTGAAGTTAAAGATTCTATGTATGAGCCCAGGGCTTCTCTCTAGTGGATTTAAATGCAGTATCACGATCATATATATAATTTTTCCTATTGTAAAAAAATTCCAAGTCACAAAGCGTAGGTTGTAGATCTTTCAAATGCACATAATTAAATGTGATATATAATCTATGATTTTTAAGGGCATTAAGAATGTGTTTTTCTTAATTTTTAATTCACTGTTTAATGTTTATATAATTCCTTGGACGCATGAAACTGAAATCTGCTTACTTTCTAAAGCTTTTCTTTCCTTTGTTTTTTTCCTCCCTGTACCCTGATTTGTTACTGAAGCACTGCTAGGCTGATAATTCTGGTTTGTTGTCACAGGGTTGGTCTTAAGAAGCTGTTGGTATTGATTTCTATTCTAAAAATAAAATAATGAAGTATTTGTGTATACATGTGCATGATGTATGTGTGTGCGCACACACACATATACACACACAACATGAACTTGGCAAAGGTGAGATAAGAATTAGGACTAATAATCATACAGTTTCCATTTAAACTTCGCTATAACTTTGTGAGGAAAAAGATAGATTAAGTAAATGGCATTTGATTAGAGCTTACTGCTTTTTGTTGTGTAGTAAGTTAGTCAGGTGGCCAGAAAGGGATCCCAAAACAAGATGCTTTGCATTCCTATTAATACAGTGGAAACCAGAGATTCAGTTTAACCGAACTCCCAGACTGTAATGTGAGAAAGAAGTGCTGCAGCACCAGGACAGCCAGCCTGTTTGTTTCTGTCTGATCTTGGTGTTAAATAATTGCTGTGGCCGGTGTCACAATCAGTCAGAGTCTCAGAGCTGTTTTATGACAACCAGCACCACAAATGATCCCCTGAATGACTAAAGGGAAGTATGTAAAAGTTCGTTTCTGAAAGAGAGGTTTGTGGCAGTGTTATAAAGCACTATGGATAAAGGAGGGTAGCAAAAAGAGGAAAATGGAGCGGGATGAACAGTTCCTTGAGCGTAGGCTTCGAGGACCTGCTGAAGACATCTTCTCCAAATACTGTTTATTTACTCTGTCTTTTCATTTGCAGTAGTCTGGTACCTGTTATCACTCTGTGACTGGAGACTGCAGGAGTCTAATGGTCATCACAATGTCACAATGCAAGTTTTATGAGCATTGGTGCAAAATAAGATTTACACTCTTTGCGTATGTCTACACTGCAATTAGACACCACAGCTGGCCCGTGCCAGCTGACTCAGGCTAAGGGGCTGTTTAATTGTGGTGTAGATGTTCAGGTTGTAGTTGCAGCCGGTGTTCTGGGACCGTCCCACCTTTCAGGGTTCTAAAGCCCATGCTCCTGCCCAAGCCTGAACATCTACATTGCAATTAAACAGCTCCTTACCCCGAGACCCATGAACCCGAGTCAACTGGCACAGGCCAGCCAGGGGGTTTTAATTGTAGTGTAGACACACCCACTAAAACCCATGTCCTGTACTAACAGTAAGTATCCATTACAAAGATATAGCATGCAAGAAAATCACCAATATGAGCATTATCTCCAGTGATGTAAGAGAGAAGCACAATAGGAGCACACTCAACAAACTGAGAGAGAAGAATTCTACCTTTTTGGCTAAAGTCAGCCTTCAAAGTCACCAGTTGCTGATGATGTAGAGCAAACATGATTCAGATATATTATTACCATGTTGAAGCTGAAATGTAAAGCAAACACATAGAAGTGAGCTCTCTTTTTTCCACAGAAAATTTCCATTTTTAGCAAAAATTCCAGTACTGAAATATTTTGGCCCCAAACTGAAATATTTAGATTCAGAAATACTTCTGTGGTGCCTCATGGGAGTTGTAGTTCAAGTGTCTCACATCCTCATTCTCATTTCTGGGTTGCCCAGCCAGACTCCATCTGCCATGATGTGCCTTGGCAAGGGATTCCCATGGTGCACTGTCTCTCCTCTCCAAGAAGGGAGACCATCGTGCATCATAGGACATATGGTCTGACTAGGGAGCCCAGCCTATAGAGGAAATCGGAGCATGAGGACCCAAACTACAACTTCCGTGAGGCACCTTGGCAGCATTTCTGAAACAAACTATTTCAATTTTTGGCCAAACTATTTTGGTACTCAAATTTTTACCCCCAAAATTGAAATTTTCTACAGAAAAAACCCTCATTATTTTACCAGCTCTAGGGGTTAAGTTTAGTTCTTCTGAGGTCTTCTTCAGAGATACATAATACATTCCTTTCAGCATAATAAAACGCAGTGGTCCCATTGTTTGTACAGATCATGAGATACGTACAGTTTTTAACTAAAACTCCACAATAGGTAAGGACTTTATCAGGCTCAGACTGAAGTCAACAGCAAGACTCCATTAACTTCAACAGGACCTGGCTCAGGTCCTTGGGCATCTGAAATCCCAGATGCAGAAGAATTCATCACAGGATGTGTTTGGGAGACTGACTCCTAGATGAGTGATTCCTTTGGAACAGCATTCTGATTAGAGATGGGCTGAATCTGAAAAATTTAGATCTGGATTTCAACTCCCTCCTTCTGCAAAGTTTGGGCTTGTTCATGCCTTGGGTTCTAGTGCAGCCATTATCCCTATTCTAAAATTTGAATCCAGGTTTGGATTATAATCCCCACTTTGCCCCCAGACAGAGTTTGAGTGTACAGATCCAGGATTCTGGTTCAGGGTCATCTCTAATTCTGAGTGATGACTCCTGCATTCGTTTAACATATAGATTCAAGAATTAACAACCTGTATGAATGGTGCACTTGTGTTTGCACCATGACCATACAGATGAAGAGTGGAGGCTTTCAGTCATTAAATATAAAACTGATGGGAAAAATACATGGTTGAGGTCAATCTTGGTAAACTAGCTTGGCTCAGTAATGTAGAGGTGGCAGGAGGGAGGGATTCTCATAGCTCTTGGAGGATCTTGCCCCACCCAGAGTGAGAAGTCATATGCTACAAAGAATCCTGCATGGATGCCTGTAAGCATATATGGGCTAGAAGACCAAAACAGCATTCAAATGGCACACATGTGAAGTCAAATAATAGATATGTAGGCTATATGTAGGCTATGACAAACAGTTGTAACTAAAGGATTGTGCATATTGTGGCTGGACTGTCCCTTTAAAGCCCCGCCATGCACTGGGGAAGGGGTGCAGACACAGATGTACTGCAGCGGGAGTCAGCCAGGAATCCTCCTGGGGCATCAGGAAAGTGCATATTGGAGTGAAAGTTCCCCTACCCTTTCAAAAGGCAGCACATGTGCCAGGTTGGGACTGCTTCCCAACTTTATCTGGGGGGAAACTAGCACAGTGCTGCCATCACTCATGAGTTTTATGATATTTGCTGTTTTTCTGAAAGTCCCAGATCCTAGCATCATTTGACGCTGAGAGAAGCTGAGCTTTCATTTAAGAAAAATTAAGTTTCTAGCCCTCATGGCTTTGGAGAAAAGCTGGAAAACATGAACCTTAAAGGCTCAAAAGCCAGACGGTAAATAAAAAAGAGCCCACATTTATTATTTTTAAGCACTTCTCAACATTTTTTAATGTTTAATGTTTGGGATTGGAAATACTGCTGGCATCACCACAGTGCTAGCCTTGTGCATCGCCTGCACTCCAAAGCCACACTGGATATGTCTACACTGTAAGGTACACTGGGAGGTGTGATTCCCAGCACGGTAAACAGACTTGCGCTAGCTCAGCTTCATCTAGCATGCTAAAAATCGCAGGGTGGATGCTGCAGCATGGGTGAGGGCTAAGGCTAGCCATCCGAGTACAAGCCTGCCTGACATCCTGGGTCCAAGTTCGGGCAGTTAGCCTGAGACTGTGGCAAAACAGGAGCATAAAAGTGAGGAAATGCTCCCTCTGCCTTTTCTCCTCCCTCCACTTGTACCCATGCAGGGCCAACCACACTCTGGTCTTACAGATGCAGCACAAGAGACATTTATAGCTGCAATTATGGAGCAAGTGGATTTGGGTCATTACCACAATAATACAACAGAAAACCTATCTAAAATATATGCACTGCAGGCCTATGATGCTAAATTGGATTGCTTCAGTGTGCCTCCGGCTGCAGACAATAAAAACAGTTTGTATGGTGAAAGATGGCAGAAAAATAACTGGGAAAAGGGTTTCATGTTACAATAACAGCGTTTTCTCTGATGTGCAGACTTTAGATTATAATCTGAAAGTGAGGCAGCCCAGAGAATTAGGATGTAGGTAATGGGGATTCAATTTAACAATGTTTTGCATTAGTATAATTGCATAAAATTGGGCTATTAGTGTAATTTTTTCAAATTGTAACACCACAAAATGAAGTAAAATATTTCCAGTGAATAAAATACAATGAATGTATTTAAAAGGATGCAGAGTTGGTCTAAGTTTTGAGACCTCTAAACACTAGTTGCACGGAGAACATTTATTAAAAATATGGAACTGTGTCCATATACTATTTTGAGAAATTCTGAACTCATCAGTGACTCAAATGGAATTTAAAAGTGAAGCTTTTCCAGAAACAATAACCATGTAGAATTTAGTGCCTAAAATGTAGTTTTCACTGAGAGGGACATTCATTAACATATCCTTTACCTGACCTTAATTGTATGTTGTGTAAAATATCACTGAAAAGAATCAGAGGGGGGAAGCCTTTTTGTTCAGAGAATGCAGCTGCTCATTTCAGTAAACCTTCTAGCTGTGACTTTGAATGTCAGCAGAAGTTGCACCTGGTGCCTTCTTAACTATTCACATGGGACAGGCTTAGTCTCTTTTGTGACTCCCCCATGGCCCAGCTGAAAAATTTTAATAAGGGACTGTACCAGCCCCTCCCTTGCTACCTAGCAGTTGCAAATGTGGTTCAGCCAGACTACTCTAGGCAACTCAGAAACAGCAGTTGAAAATATAGATCCCTACTGGATGAGAATTTTAGAGCTGGCCTGTGTGCACACCATTCTAACTTTTAAAACAGATAAGTCTCAAGCTCTTAGATCCTCTTACATTCACTATTAACATGCTTAGGCCCTGATCCTGCAAATGCCTACTTGAGTTGTCCCAGACAAGCAGGACTGAGAATAGATGCACTTTGTCATGCTTCATCTTTATTTTAACATTTTGAATACAATCAAATGCTCAGAAGGATATGCCAGACAAATGCTTAGGAGAATATGTATGACAGTAGTGTCTCTGAAGGGTTAAATCAATTTTTGCTTTGCTTTTCTCTACTCTCCCATTTTAAGAAAGAAATTTATTTCCATTATTTCTGTTCCTTTCAGTTTATATACACACGAAGAGAATACTACAATACCTGAATACATATTTCATTTATCTGCAGTCAGTAGTTCCATTCATATACTAATATCCGTCAACATAAAATCTATAGGAGATTAATGACAAAACCAACTGTGTCGGTAGAATATTTTAAATGCATATACAGTTCACAATCCGGTTGTAGATAAGAGGTGATTTAATAACACTATAGGTTTTGGTTAATTTTTATAACTGAGTCATTCAAGTTAGAGAGGAAAACCATCTTTCAGGTCATCTAGCCTTGCTCCCTATAACACATTTTCTAGTGTTCTATCCAGTCTAGTATTAAATGTCCCAAGAGATGACGTTCCCATCACCTTCCTTGAGGAAGCTATTCCACTGCTGAATATATCTCACCGAGAGTCCCGATATTCAGACTGTATTTTCCATTTCATAGTTTCATTCCATTGTTACTTGTTATACCCCCACGTACTGCTCTAAATAACCCTTCTCCTTCTTCACAATTAAAATTTTTCAAATATTTTGTTTATACTGTTACCATGTCTGCTTGTAATGGTGTGTGTGCTGGTCCTTTAAAGATTACTTAGCTTGTAAATTCTTTGGGCTAGGGCTGTCTTTTTGGTCTGTGTTTGTACAGAACTTAGCACAATGGGGTTCTGCTCCATGACTGGGGCTCATAGGTGCTACCACAATACAAATAAACAAAAGAAAGAAAGAAAGAAACAAGGCTACAACACAAGGATAGCTCCAGTCCCAGGTTCAGCCCTGAACAAGGGTATTCTGGGGGATGTTGTTTGGAGGGACTAATGGGAAGGATAATGCAGGAACCATGTGACTGGGCTGGGAAAGACTAGGCAATATAATGCAAGTTTCTTGCTTAGTCTAGAGAGACTGGGGATAATGTAAGACCTGGAGTAGGGCTATCTATCAAGAATGCTGGGGAAACAACCCAGGGAGAACCTGTGAGGGAGAGCTTGTAAGGAGACCTAGAGATAAGCAGGATGGAAGGACTCTGGGGAGGGGGAAGTGAGTGACGATGGGCAATGGGAGCATAGGTGGTTTGGGATGGGAACTGAGTGCTAATATCCTGTTTTGGGGTGCATGGATGGAGCTTCATGAGTGCAAGGGAGGAAGTCCCTCTTCATCCCCCGCATCACCAGGGGAGACCAGGACAAACTCTGGACAAGGGTGAAAAAGGCTATTAAACTGTTTAGCTCAGAAAGGCCAAACTACTAGTAGTATCGCGCAACCCTGTGTCAACAGGGCTAAAGTACTAAAGGTGAAAATTATAGGCCAGATTTTCAAAAGTGCTCTGCTACCAGTGTCTCTTATTGAAAGTCTGGCCACAAATATAGTGATTAGATGTGGGCTTTTTTAATTCTTACTTTGAATGCTGGTAGGGAGAAGCCACTGATCCAAGGATCTCCCAGATCTATTGCTTTATCCAGTGAATTATGTGAATTAACATGGTGTTTGATTAATCTTTGATGTATGTTTTATTTAGGGGAAATCTTGTCTTTTTGTATGAAGTCAAAGTGGCTTCAGGAATGGAGGATGTGCATTGGATTCTGTCATTAAGATTGGAAACAGATGTGAGGAAGGATTCTGCAAAGTTTGGATATTTGCTGCCAATATTTATTGACTTCAAAAAGGCATATAATATAATGTGGTGGGAGGGTTTGTTTACTAAATGTTGTGGGAAGGAGATTAAAGGCAGCATGTATGAATGGCTACAGCACTTTCTCGGTGAGCAATCTATCTAGGTGAGGATTGAAGGAAAAATTTCATAGTAAATATGTACCTAAAGCTGATTCCTCTTAAGGGTCACATTCATTATAAACTAGGTCTGGCGGCTTTGCATAAGCTTCCATAGTGCAGGAATTGACTCTAATCCTTATTGAAATCAACTCTCTGGTAGTTTGATCGCTACTCTTTTCCATATAATAGTTGTGACTTCGCTAAATATGTATAGAATTATTTTCAGTTTCTCAGTATACATGGCTGATAGGGCAACTTGGTGTCCTGTAATAATGTATTGAATATTATATGTTCTTTCTGTCTACTTGACCGTTGTAAAGGATGTACTCTATGGATACAAGGCATTAATTCAAGCAAGGGTTGGTTGTATATTGGAAAAAGGACAGTAGCTTCAGATAGCCACCCATTTACCTACAGCTGAGGGATAATGCTAGCATTTATTTTGATGCCCTGCTTCTGACCCCCCCATTGAGCTCAATGGAGCAGTTTGTAAACAAAGAAGAACCAAAGAGCTGGAAACATAAGACAAAGGGCTGGGGGTTAGGGGGAGGGATAAAAGTGACATTCTTGAAGGAGAGGGATTGTGCGGAGTTGCTGGTGAGAAGCGGTTCTCACAGACACACCTCCCAGAGGTCTGGGGTCTGGAGTAATGAGGGACCTGCCTAGGGTCTCTGCCAAGAGATGGCATGGCAAGCCTATAGGTAAGATAGACATGCATACAGGCTTTTGGTGTTTTAAAATTCTCTCTCTTATGCTAAGCTTTGTTCCTAGTGCAGAAAAACATTATTTTATTTGGAGAAAGCTACCTGGGTCAGTGTACTTGCCATTGGTCGCAGCTCCTGAAGGGAAGATCCATTCAGATGAGCGCAAGGTACAGTAGCCCAGGACCTAGTCTAAGAGTAGAAACCTATGAACATTATTTATGACATCATAGAAGAGATTCAAACTCAAAGAGCATAGTTCTGATTTGATTTGTAGTAAACAAGCATAACATTCATTTCAGCACAGTTACTCCAGATTTACAATAACGTGAGATCAAAATTAGGACCACTAGGTTGAAAGCTTGAGAGTTTAGTAATAGAAGCTGAGGATGAGGGTGGCTTATTGGGAAACTAGTTTGGGGAATATATGAACTTATTTTGTAAAGAGGAAAGTTTTTTGGGGGGCTAATTCTGCTGGGTCACTTCTATAACATGTCTATTTTTGTCCCCAGTTTAGTAACTTGGAATGAAAATACTACTTAAGTGGCCTAGAAATGACACTTTCTAACCAACTTCGTTCCCCTTTGCCCAGAGAAAAGCTGAGTTGTTATATTAATCTGCTATTTTGAACAGTGTTTTTCTTTTGTAGCAACAGCAGCTGTTACCACAACATCTGACTTCCAGGTTGGAAGGAGCAGGAGAGGCAAGTAGCCTAGAACCCACCTAAGTGTTGCTTCTGGAGTTAGCAAACAAAGGTGCAGCAGAAACAAAAAGTAATTACTCAGTACTGGTTGATATAGGTCTTGATTTTGCATATACCTTTCAGCACACAACAAATTCTGTAATGAATAGCTTCATAGGGAGTATCTGGGAGCTTAGGGCTCATAAAAGGATGGTTTCCCCACATACACTTCCCCCTCCCACCAAAATAAATGTTAATGAGGGAACTGGATGGGTGAAAGGATGAAACCAATAAAACTAGATGAAAACTTTCCATCAAAATGTCTTTTCAACAGAAAATGGTTTTTCAACAAAATGGAAACTGTCAGGAAGAACTTTCAGTTTTCAGCCAAAAAAAAATCAGGTTTTCACTGAAAATGTCAAAAAATTAAATTCAATTTTTAATGAATTTTTTTTCACTGGGTGGAGGGAATTATCATTTCCCAAACAGCAAGTTGCCCATCTTGAGTCCCAGGCCAATGGTAATTGAATGTTGCTAGAATCAAACAGCAGCTTAAATTAATTTGGTGGTCACTCTGATGCACCCACATATCATCTCTGAACTGGATCCCTGACATGAAAGTTTGAGAAACAGAAAAGTTCTATATATTATTTATAATTACCTAATTATATTATATTAGGTACCATAAGCAAGACAATTAGAGGACCAAAATTCTTACTTTTTACTTTTCTAGCAGGATTTCCCTACCCCTTCCACCAAACCATGTTCAACTGTAATAATTGAGAGTATGGCAGGTTTCCTGGGGGCAATATTGTTTCTCTATCACTGAATTCTGAGCTTTTACCCAAAATTCTGAGCTTCCAGGCTTCAAGTGTCCTTGCGGCACTACCACTTGGGAAATTTCTACCCAAACAGTGTCAACTATTGGAAAATAACATTAGGAAATCCTCTGATATGTTGTTAACCTGTTTAATTGTGGCTGTGCAGCTGGAAACAAGGCCAGGCAGCTCAGTGTTCCAATGTGATCCCTTTCAGCCAGCTGCATTTGCTCCGTGACTATACTGAGATTATTGTTGGACTCCTCTTATCAGAAGCTGTGGTGAAATGGCCTTTTTAATTTTGTTAGTGAGGGTAAGGTACTGTGTTCTTTGGAGTTCCTCATGGTTTTCCTTACAAGGGCAGAGTTAAGGTTGTGTGGGTGTCCTGTCAGATAAATGTAACCTTAAAGATGCACAGTCAACCTGTGGAACTCCTTGCCAGAGGATGTTGTGAAGGCCAAGACTATAACAGGGTTAAAAAAAGAGCTAGATAAATTCATGGAGGATAGGTCCATCAATGGCTATTAGCCAGGATGGGCAGGGATGGTGTCCCTAGCCTCTGTTTGCCAGAAGCTGGGAATGAGCAACAGGAAATGGATCACTTGATGATAACCTGTTCTGTTCATTCCCTCTGGGGCACCTGGCATTGGCCACTTTCTGAAGACAGGATACTGGGCTAGATGGACTTTTGGTCTGACCCAGTTTGGCCATTCTTATGATGTTTTTTTCTCATGTTTGATGTTTATAATTTCAATTCTAAAACTCTGTACGGGATGTAGATGTACATGGCAATAGAGTGACTTTCACTCAACATTCCCTGCTTTTTGACATTTGGATTGAGGGATTTAAGCTCTCACTTTTGGGAAGAGTATGATGCCCACAAGGCATGGTTATGGGACTGCAACTACTAACTCCACCACCATAAAGTATTTTGTGTTTTCTGAATATGAATCCTTCTGGTGCTGTCAGTCATGATTTAAGGGATGAACAAGGCTTTGCCATCTCTGTCTATCCCACTGTTTATTGGAATGACTACGGCCACATCTACGCTACAGCCGCAACAGTGGCACAACTTTGGTGTTGCAGCTGTGTGCTGCTCTAGGGCAGATGCTTTCTACATAGACTCATAGACTTTAAGACCAGAAGGAACTACCATGATCACCTAATCTGCAGGCCCCAGAAACTCACCCACCCATGCCCTAACCTCTGGCTGAATTACTGAAATCCTCAAATCATGATTCAAAGACATCAATGGAAGGCACTCTTCCATCAAGGTAGCTGAACCACCTCTCTGACCTAGCCGTACCTATATCAGTGGTTTAGATCACCTAACCACCTGTGAGTAATACAGTAGCCAGAAGCAGTTGCATCTGAAGAAATGGGGTTTTTACCCACAAAAGCTTATGCCCAAATAAATCGGTTAGTCTTTGAGGTGCTACCGGACTCCTCGTTGTTTTTGTAGTAGCCAGAGCAACCTACGTTTCTGGCATAGACCAGCCCCTCCTTGTCATGTTTCTGGAAGTTAACTTTTTCCTACGAGGAGGACAGGTTGGCAACCCAACACCCCACCCCAGCCTGGCGGGCAGGACGGCTGCTTCTCACCTCCCACCCTTCGGAGCCTGGTGCGATCTCCACTGGGCACAGCCACGGGGCCACCAGCGTCCCCGCCCTGTGAAGGGGCAGCAGCGCTCACGCGCTCCCTGCGCAGCGCCCGAACAATTCCAAAGGCTGCAGCAGCAGCAGACGGAGCCTGGCGACGTCACCAGCTCCTCCCCTGCATCTCCCAGTGTGGGCCTTGCCCCGCCCCCTGCGCGCGCCAGGCTGCCCGGGCCGGTGGTGCGCGGCGTCCCCGGCTGCCTCTGTGCTGCGGCCGCGCGCGGGGAGCAGGGGCGCGAGCCGGGCCCGGTGCAGAAAGCGGGCACGCACGCGCGCGCTCCTCCTCCTGCCTTTCACACGCTCACGCAGGTGCCGGGCCGCCCCGCTCCGCGCCGCCGGGCCGGCCCCCGGCGGGATCTCAGCGCGTCTCCGGGAGGAGCTGGGGCCCGCCGCGGCGACGGGGATAGAGCAGCCGCAGCCGCGCCGAGCCACGTGAGGAGCCGAGACGGGCCATAAGCAGCAGAAGCCAGGAGCCGCCTGCAGCTGCTGACACCGGGAGCCACGGCCGGCAGGAGGCGCCCCTCTGCCCCCGGGGCTATTGCTGCGCCGCTGCTCCGAGCGCTCGCTGCCTGCGCCCGGGGCTGCCGTACTAACCTAACCCCCTTCTCCCTCCCCGTGTGAGACTCCCCCTCCCCCCCCCCCCGCCTGTGCCCCCCTCGCCCTACACCGGCCCTGCGGTGGGCAGCTGCCCTGGTTATCTTGGGGGGACAGGGGGCGCTGCAGCCCACGCACGTGAGCCCTGCGGGGTGGATGTGCCGAGGAGGAGGCGCCGAGCCAGCCCAGCCTTGGCTTTCGGGGGATGCCCAGCAGGGCAGCGATGACTTGAGGCTGCGCTTTGCCATGGATGGGATGACATGCTCCATGGTTGCTTTGGTGACGCTGGTGTTCTGGTGCCCGGGTCAGCCTGGGTGCATCGCCCGCCGCCCGGCCCTGCGAACGGGTCTCCCGGTGCTGCTGCCTCTGCTGCTGTCCGTGCCGGCCTTCCTGGGCTCCCCGATGGCAGGTAAGGAAACAAAAGGGAGCCGAGGCCCCATCCGTGGGCTCCTCTGCCTTGCACAGAGCAATTCTGTGCCAGGTTGCCTTGCCCATGGTTGCAGGTGTGGTCCCTATGGGGAGTGCTGTACTGAGGCTTCTTTGTACTGAGGACTCATGGCAAAATATGCCAGGGCTCTAATTTGTTCTGTGCCATGTACCAAAGGCCTCTGTGAGGTTGTGTTCTAGGCTATTTTGTGACTGATACTTTACTTTAAAAAAAATCTTAGAGCAATACTGCAAGCGCTTTTGGGATACAGGTTTGTCCCCCCCTCTCCCAGAGAGGACCGTGTTTATGTTAAAGGTGAAAGAGGGGAGAGAAACAGTATCTAACTACACTTGAATATGGTCATTCCTGTTCTACTGTGCCAAAACCCTCCTGCTTTGTGTACTGGGAAGACTGAAAGCAAGTCATTGTAACAAATCTCTGTACAGGGAATTAAAAAATATTTTTTGGAGATTAAAAAGAGAATGTGCTCCCCAAAAGGTTTTTTTGGAAAACATTTTTTTTTTTTTAATTTTAAGGCATAATTTCTTAAAATGAGCAGATAGCTACCTCGCTTTAAATAAGGCTGAGTGACTGCCTATTAGCATAGAATTAAGGATGTAATTCATATGGAGTGGTGTCGATTTCCCCCCATCCTTCTAAATCTGTCTGGTAATCGGGTGTTTCGGTCTTCTATGATGTCATCTGAAAGCTGATGTGCTCTTGGAGTCCATGAAGCGAATACATTTCCCACAACTTGCATGCTTCTGGAGGGATTGTTGGGCAGTCTGTGCATGCGTGGTGGTGTTGTTGTTTTTTTTTTTTTTAAATGTGCTTGGATATCCTGAATAGTATTGACATTTGGAAATGTCACAGCGTCAATCTGTAATAGCATTTTCAGGATTCCAGGTATATTGTTTTGTTTTCTGAGTGGAACCACAAAGTGCTGAAATTAGAAAACCTTGCCTAGTATGCAACTATTTTTAAAACAAACAAAAAATGTAAATATAGCAGTGAGACGACAACCGTCTGAAGCTGATTACTGTTAATGCTTTATATGGAAAGTTCATATTTTGTCAGTGCTTGAATTGCCAAGGACCTGGGTTTTTAATCCATTTTTGGCTCTAGCAGTTTAAATGAAACTGTAATGTAGTTGTTAAATTATATTACAAAGATGTGTCATACACACCATCTTCTTATTGTATCACTTATCAGTAGATACTTGTGCCTACTTGAATCAACAGATGACATTTCATAGAACAGACACCTTGTGTTGATGTATATTTTTGTTGAAATCCAAGTTAAGATTTTTATTTAAACACCTTCTTAGGTGATAATGATAACCTAATAAACAGTAAGACTTGCCTTAACCAACCGCCCAATGGACCAACCAAAGTTTGACATCTAGGAAAGGCTGATTTTCTTTTAATTAAGGGGTAGCAAAATTGAAGTGGCAATGACTGATGTATTTGTAAGTGTTGGATATATTTAAAAAAACCTTTTACAGATGGGAGGGTTACCCATTTTTGGTGATTCTCTGTGCATTTGTATATGTTCATTTATTGATACTTTATCTTCATCTTTGATATTAGTTCATATTGTGGTATTGCATGTTTAAGGTCTGATCCAACTCCTTTTGCAGCTGGGGGGGGATTTTCCACTTATTTTACACAGTTGGATTGGACTCCTATGAAGGTTGAAAACCTCCAGTAAATTTCAGAGATGCTATATGTAGAATAGAGTTTAGGTATGATGTCTTTAGGGAGGTGTCAAAGCGGTCTTTTTCTAGAGGATAGTAAAAATATTTTTAGCTCCTTATGACTTTAGACAGTAAGTGGAGTGTTACTTTTGTTTTAATTAGCAGCCTTTAATTGCAATGTCTTTGGGCCTCTGGACATAATATTTGTGGTGCTATTTTTATAATTAAACCAGTGTCTAGCCAGTGGAAGCTAATACTCAGAGCACATATGGCTCATTCACTGTGACGATTTTAATGTTAAAAGGTTTGGGGGTATTCAAAGAACACTGCAATAACAAAAATAAAGTTAGTCTGAAGTGCTTTATAAAAGATCAATACAGGAATCTGTCAACGACGTCTTATCCTTGTTCCCTATCCTAATCTTTGCTTTTGGTTTCACTAAAGAGTGTATGAAAACAAGAGGTGGTCATATGCCCCTATTAATATGCAGTAAACTTTGAGTATTCTCTTAGGATTGCCTGACAGGTAACACTGCTTCAGCATCTCTTCTTGGGTACAAATTCTTCTGATTGTCCGTGGCATTCATTCTTTAAATGTACCACATAAACTGTACAAGAAAATGAAATAACTGTTCTTTAGAGCAACTTGCTTACAATTGAAGTATCAGTAAAAGATTACTTTTTCTTAATTTACTTTCCGCAAAACTCTGACTTCTGAAAACCAGGAAATAGAGTGTTATGGTAAATGCCCACCCAACCTTAACTCTGCCCTCTTTGAGCAATACCCTATAACACACATACTCACTCTGCCTTTTCACTACAATATACAGATGCTATCTGCACCTGGCTTACACTCAAAGACTGAATCTATTTCCCCCTGACAGAATACCACACTTGTAAAATTTAACAGCCACTTCACACTCTTTTACAACCCCGTCACAACTGCACATAGGATACCACTTAAACCTATATCATTCTCTAGCTATCATTAAACCACAGACCGCTTTCCTATCCCACCTAACTAATGACAATATCCATGTCAAGAAGATCCGAGGGCCCTTCTGTTGACCCAAACTGCACAATTCTGTGTTGACATGATGCAGACTGGAACCTCAAAATACAGATGCACCTCTTTTCTTTGATTCCCACACATTGGGGTCCGCAGGCCCAGATCTCTTCATATCACAGTCTCAATTTGGCAATCCTCCTCAAATTAATCGCCAGATTTCCTCATATCACAAATGCACTTCCACCAACCTGCCCCAACTATTGCTTCGGCCATTCAGTTCAGCTTCATTTAACACCCTGAATGCAGCTGGAGTGCATGCAGATAATTCCCGGTGGCAATTGCCAGCTCCAGGGGGCAGAGTTAATGTGGTTATGTGTACCGTAACTCTGCGTTTTCAGAAGTTGGAGTTTTGCTGAACTCAATACTCTGGAAGGGCATGAGCTATCAGTAAGAACCCTTAATTCTGTGTTTAGTGAGGTTTTTTTTGGCCATTTAATTATTACAAAAGTTAGGGATTAACTTTCCTCCATGAAGTGGGGAGAAGTCCTAACGGATCCTGTGCATTCAGGTAGCAGATTGGGTCTAAGTTTGCTTCGTTGCTAAACTTTAGTCATTTGTATTTCAGACTTCCCTTTCTCTGGAGTTCTCCAGCTGGGGGTGCGGGCTCTGGGGTAGGGTGGATATGAGGGGATTGGGGGTATTGGGTGTAGGAGGGTGCTCCAGGCTGGAGCTGTGGGATTTCTCTGGAGGCTTCAGTATATTTGAGGTGCTAAACAGCAGAAATTGGGACAGTTGAGTGAAACATGTTTGAATGCTCACTTTAAAATAAGCGAGAAATGAGGGGTCAAGAGGGCCCAAGTTAAGTTTAAAGCTGTTTGGTGCCTATTTATGTACATCTGAAAATAATATAAACGTGCAGATCATCTCATAGAAGGGCATAATTTAGAAATAATGACACTTTCTATTGGTCTTGCTCAGTATGCTGCAATTTTCAAATGCTTCCAGCCTTTTTAGAAATCAGACTTTCATGGATGGTGCTCTTGATTGAGGACTACTTGCTTGCTAAATTAAAAAGGTAAGCTTGTGTGTGTGTGTGTGTGTGTGTGTGTGTGTGTGTGTGTGTCTTTTTTGTAGCAGAAAGAGGAATGGTCCCCCCCACAAAAAAGCCTGAAGATAGTTTTTGTATTTTGTAGAACAGCAGACTTAACTGACAGTATAGTAAGTTCTGATCTTACAATATAGCAAGATGACATTTTTGGTCTCTATTTACTGGGATATAAATGTTTCCAAGGAGAATGGGGTGGCCGAGTGGTTGAAACACTCTCCTTTTCTGTTTCTGACTATGTCTTAAACTTTGATTGTAAATGAAATGAGTGTTGTGTGTGCAGCTTCCCATGGGCAGCACTCTAAATCACATAACCATCGCACGTGGTTTGGCACAACTTGGCAGTGTCTGGAGACCAAAATCGAGCATTTATTGAGGAGGTCCCTGTAGGCTTGAGATAAGAACATTAGTGGGGCAAAAAGAGAAGCTTGCATGTCAGCTGCCCTTGCTTCCAGTTACTTAACTTTCCCAAGTGCACATACTCATTTTAAATCTGGAATTAATGTTGCATCAGGGAAGCTCGTGTGTTATAGCTGAGATAGAAGTCATGCGGCACAAGAAGACATAAAAATCCTGATCCATGTCAGAAGTCTGGTTTGAAGATGTTTTCAATTAAAAGCTGACAGTGACCTTATATCCTGTCCTTATGCTCAAAGATGAAACAGATTTGGGCTGCCAGCCATGGACTTCCAATTCTGCAAAGACGTAATATCTTCCATTCTTAAAGAACAAAAAAAAAGTTTCCTTTGTCTTTCCAGCATGCATGTGCTTTTTATAGTAACACAGTAAAAACTTATTTAAAGGCATATAAACTTAATTGCACTTCTATCAGAAAATGTTTTACCTAAAATTATTATAAATGAAAGAGGCTAGAGAATATTGTGTTTAAAGCTATCACTGGTCATAAAGAGGTAATATTCAGACCTGGGTCACGGGCAATGTGGCTTTTGGGGTGAGGGAGGTGGAGAGTGGAGAAACTCATATGGAGTGAAGAAAGAAGGAAAACATACCAGGATTTCTTTTAAAAATGGCAGTTGTTTGAAGTCTTCTGTGGGTTTGGACTAAATCCTGGTGAAACTGGATTAGTGGACAGAGGGCAGGTGAATGAAAATCAGAGGTGCCTGTTAAATACAGTTTATCACACACAGTCACCAACCACCACAAAAGTGATGTACATATATTTTAAAATGTTTTTAGCAACCCTATTCAGGTCTGTCACATCTTACATGAATTTAACATGCACGATTTCAGCTTTACACGGTCGGCAAAAACAAAAGAGAAAAATAACAATTTTAATACTGTACCTGTAGTGCGGGTGATTCCGCCCGCCATTACACTCAATGTAATTTTGACTATACGCGATTTTTCGCTTTACGGGCTGACTACAGAACATAACCCCAGCGTAAGATGCGACAGACCTGTAGTTATGAACTACTACATTTGTCTGATGGGAAGAAATAAAATTAAAGTAAGGAGCTTCACCTGCTAGCTTTCAAGAGATTATAAATGGCTTAAAAACCCAAGAGTTTTGAAGGAACTCAAATGTGAAATTGCTGAACTACTAACTGTGGTATGTAACCTATCTTTTAAATCAGCTACTGTACATGATGACTGGATGATACCTAATGTGACGACAATTTTAAAAAAAGGCTCCAGAGGTGATCCCGGTAACTACGGGCTGGTAAGCCTAACTTCAGTATAAGGTTGCCAAGTGTCCGGTTTTTGACTGGAATGCCCGGTCGAAAAGGGACCCTGGTGGCTCCGGTCAGCACTGGTGATCGGGCCGTTAAAAGTCTGGTTGGTGGCGCAGCGGGGCTAAGGCAGGCTCCTTGCCTGCCGTGGCTCCGCACGGCTCCCAGAAGCAGCGGCATGTTCCCCCTCTGGCTCCTAGGCATAGGAGCAGCCAGGGGGCTCCATGCCCTGCCCCAAACGTCAGCTCCGCTGCTCCCATTGGCTGGGAACCACAGCCAGTGGGAGCTGCAGGGGCGGCGCCTGCGGATGAGACAACACGCAGAGCTGCCTGGCTGTGCCTCCCTGTAGGAGCCAGAGGGGAGGCATACCTCAGGCAGCTCTCGGAAGCAGCGGCAAGTGCCACCCGGAGCCTGCACCCCTGATCCCCCTCCCACACTCCAACCCCCTTCCCCAACTCTGATCCCCCTCCCGCTCTCCGAATCCCACAACTCCAGCCCGGAGCACCCTCCTACACCCTATACTCCCAATCCCCTCATACCCACCCTACCCCAGAGCCCGCACCCCCAGCTGGAGAACTCACACACCCCCTGCGCCCAAACCCCCTGCCACAGCCCAGAGCCCCCTTCCACACTCCAAACCCCTCAGCCCCAGCCTGATGCCTCCGTCTGCACCCCAAATCCCTTATCCAGAGCCCTCACCTCCTCCAGTGCCCCAAACCCTGGCCCCAGCCCTGATCCCCCTTCTGCCCTCCTACACCACAAATCTCTCATTGCCAGCCCCACCCCAGAGCTTGCACCCCCAGACGGAGCCCTCCCACACACCAACCCCCTGCCTCAGCCCAGAGCCCCCTCCCATACTCTGAACCCCTTGGCTTCAGTCCCCAGCATGGAGCCCCTTCCTGCAGCCCAAATCCCTCATCCCTGGCCCCATCCCAGAGCTCGCAGCCCCAACCAGAGCCCCCACCACCTCCTGCACCCCAACCCCCTGAGCCAGCCTGGTGAAAATGAGTGAGTGAAAGTGGGGAGAGCGAGCGTCGGGGTGGGATGGAGTGAGAAGGGGCGGGGCCTCAGAGAAGGGGCGGGGTAGAGGGCAGAGCAAGGTTGTTTGGTTTTATGCGAGTAGAAAGTTGGCAACCCTACTTCAGTACCAGGGCAAATTGGTTGAAACTATAGTAAAGAACAGAATTATCAGACACGTAAATGATCATGAATTGTTGGGGAAGAGTCAACATGGTTTTTGTAAAGGGAAATCACGCCTCACAGTTCTACTAGAATTCTTTGAGGGGAGTCAACAAGCATGTGGACATATAGTGTACTTAGATTTTCAAAAAGCCTTTGACAGGGTCCCTCACCAAAGGCTCTTAAGCAAAATAAGCTGTCATGGGATAAGAGGGAAGGTCCTTTCTTGGATCGGTAATGTTAAAAGATAGGAAACAAAGGGTAGGAATTGGTCCTCTGCAAGGCCTAAAATTCTTGTGTGTGGTGCCTAGATCAGGATTTAGATCCTGCCCTCCCATATGGTGGTGTAATTCCAGGTTGCCTCAGGTGGAGGCCTTTCTTGGACTTTAAAGGAGCACAAAATGTTATGTGGTGAGGGAGAAGATGACGTACAGGGGAGATATGGGGATAGTGGATGGGATACTTCTGATAAGTTCTGCTATGTGGGGAGTGTGTTAAAGATATTCTTATGAGATTAGGAAGAGCAAACGCCACTTTTGGAAGGCTGAACAATATTTGGTCAAACAGGTCTCCACACCAAACAAAAGGTCAGGTTATTCCATGTGATTGTACTGAGCACGCTACTGTATGGAAAAGAGACCTGGCCGATGACAATGGCTAACAAAGAGGTTGGAGGCTTCCCATCACAGATGCCTGAGGATGACATCATACATTTCATGGAAAGACAAAATAGCAAATCGGAGAGTCAGGAACTGACAGAGTAGGACAGGTTAGAAAATATGATCCAAGTAAGAAGGCTCAGGTCACTGGGATGTGTACACCAAATGGAAGATGGGAGCCACGTTAAGCAAGCATTGTGGGAGGAAAGTGAAAATGAGACAGGCCAAGGTAGAACTTCCAGAAGACTGTGACAGATGATATTGAATGTGCTGCCATCAGCTGGGAAGAAGAACTACAACTAGTGAGCGACCATAATCAATGGATGAACTGGACTGATCAGTGCATCGGCGGCACAGGCAGAACTAAGGTCTAAGGTAAGGTGTGGGGTGGTAAACCTTCCAATCAGAGCCATGATTAAAGGAAGAGATCTTAATTATTCAGAAAAATGTAGGTATTACCTCAGATTTTTCAGTCCTAGTAAACATTAAGGTAGCTTTGGTGGAGCCTCTGTGACCTGGCATCGCCTACAACTGTAGGTTTGGCAACATCTGAATTGGCCCAGAAAACTTAAAAGAATAACCTGTTTTTAAAACTGTGTTTTTTAAAGCTGTAAGGGTGGAATCCTGGCCTTATTGAAGTCAATGGCAAAACCCTCATGACTTTGATGGGGCTATGCAAGAGAGTTTATAGTCAATGTTCACCATCCTCTATCTTCTACTGAAAACATTGGAAAGTTTATTAAAACTAGAATAGAAATATCAGTTCAGGTTTTAGCACTTATTGATGCTAGTTGTTTCTGGCAAAGGAATATCCAATACCAGTAAATCCAACCAGGCTGGGTGTGTCTCAGAGTAATAAGTTCATGTATTTTATTTTGTGTGCATTGTGTGATTCAGAGTTCCTGTTCACAAGTTTTATTTTGGGAAAGAAACATTTTTGTGATAAGCATGCAGGGATTTTTTAAGCATTATTTATGTGCAAGTAGGGCAAATGAAACAGTAGTTACCAGATTTTTCATAAAGTGTTTTCAGTAATTGTTTTAGGTTCAGTGGTAATTTTAGTTGGCCTAGCGTAACCCCCCTTGTAATGATGTAAGCTCAAATAGTGTTACTTGATAGAAAACAGACTATTCATATAACTTGCATCATTTTTTTTAAAATGAACTCTTCGCACAGTATTCCTTATTGATTTATATTCTGGATAACATATTTTAAGTAAAACTCAGGTCTCTGTATAATGGGCTCTTAAAAGCAAACCAGGTGGTTACTTCAAACCGGTAAATACTAGAGTTTTGTGTGTGTACATATTACAGAATGTATTGTTTTCTGACTTCAAAAATGCATGGTATTGAATTTAAAGTTGATATTTTAAGCTCAGTCTCCCTTCCTCAAATCAGTGGTTCACACTTTTATTTCTCTGGAGAGTATTTCTCTGGAATATTAAAAAATCTCTACATGTGCATATTCAAACATGGGGAAGATCTAACAAACAACCTCCACAAGCGTTTCTCAGCTGTCAGTCTGTGACCTAAAGTGTAGTAGTAAATTTCTGCTTTGTTTTTCTGCTCCATCTCTTTTCTTCCCTTCTGTCTTGTGGGATTTTTTTTTTAATGTTTTCATCTCTCCCCCTTCTTTTGTGTGTGTCCTCTGCTCCCCTTTCCTTTCCTATGTGCCATCCTCCCCTCTGTCATGCTTCAGCTGCTACACTGGAGTGAAACTGACAGGAGCCTGGTCAATTTCATGCTTCCTCTTCTTGGATCACAGAAATGCTATGTAAACAGGAGGATAGGATTCCAGTCTTGTCAGTTTTACACTATTCACAGCTTTTCCAGGCCCTACATAATAAGAATGAAACTGTCTAGGCTTGGGTCAGTTTCTTTGGGAATACTGTGGTCCCATGGGGGAATTTTTAGAAAGGAGAGGAAGAGCAAATGCAGGATATCTGCAGTCCCTTGCCAAACTTAAACTTTTCCCCTTCTCATCATTCACTGCAAGTCAGTTTGTTAAGGAAAACTACATATAAATTTGTCTAAATAACCTTTGCTATTGATAAATGTTATACAAGCAAAACTTATACTGACACTGTATGAAATGACAGTTCTGTGACATCTGATTAACTAAATTGGGTTGTAAAGTAGCCTATATCAGGTAGTATGAAATGATATTTTGAGTAGTTTTCTGTGACCTCTAAAAGATGATGCCATCCAAGCTAAGTTTTTTTGGCACTAAATGGAAATTGAAAGCACTCAGTACCATGTATGACCTACAATATATGACTGTTGAAAAAACCATCTGTCAGTACTGGGGAAGAAATTTTCTCTAGTGAGTAGAGCACCTAATCCATCAACTTCTGCAAAATGTAAGGTTTCATTTAAAAAGAACAACCACCACCAAACTTTTGGTAACCTTTTATGACACTGAAATAAACCTTAACGTGAAGTTGGTCTTTACAGCTTCTGGCACTTTTCCCATCAGCCAAAGAGTGAAACTGACAATGCTGTGGTCTGTTTTGTTGTTGTGATTCCAAACCCAGTGGGCAGCAGTGAAACTGACAAATTGGAAACAGCTGAGGTGAACTCACCTGTGATTAGGAAAGCTGAACTGAATTAGGCAAAGGGCTTACTCACCATGGAGAAAATGTAGGTTTTTCTCGGAGTTGCTTCTTGTCTGTACGGCTGCTTGCAGTAAAGAGTACTATTTTAAGTATGGGGGGGGGGGGGGGGAAGTGAACAGGTATGTCTCTGTACATAGAAGGCACAGATCTGTGAAATAAGCAAGTACTATTCTTATGTAGTAACTTCTCGGAGTAGAATGGCACTTACCTCACAGGCGTGCTGGGAATTAGGTAAATCTTCTTACCCCATTAATTTAGCTTTGGAAGAATCAGATAGGGAGAAGAAGTCCTCCCCCTCCCCCCCCCCCCGGGGTTAAAAAAAAAAAGAGAATGCAGAAAGCATGCCAGAAATCCTGAGCTGTGGTAGGTTATGCATTCTGCCTCTCAAGTTTGAGACACTGCACCGTGAACAGTTCCAATTATTATAAATTGATACTATACTAACATGCACAAATAATTCAACAGGTAAGACTTCCCATTTAGTTTGTTTACCCTAATATGACTCTAATTAGACCTCAAATTTGACAAGTAAAACCACCCACTCTGAGAAATAATTCAGTCTCTGGGCTCAGGCCATAATTTTCTTTTACGCAAAGATTGTCAAACAGTAATGAATTATGATATGAATATGATGTTGTGTTTATATCGGGCATTGTTCTACCAAAATCATACTACAGTTGAGTCTTGTTTAAAACTACATAGTAAACTGGGGGAAAATATTCCACTACAGTTCGTAGCATCTATCGAGGTGGAACAGTCTCCTTTGTGACTGCTCTAATTATGATTGGACTATCACATGAGTTTAAGACCTGCGCAAGTAACCTATACCAATTCTAAATCAACTCTGGGAGTCAGGACAAAAAAAGTGAAGACAATGTCAGTATTGCCAGATTGAGCAGTAGAATACTTACAAGGAAAGAAGGGACTTTGCCAAAATAGGCTTTCACTGAAATGCGTGGTCCTTCTGTCACGTTTCTTTACTCTGGTTTAAAAGACTCAGGCCACTGCTTTGTGTTTTGGATCATTAACTGATTACTGAGGATTTGTACTGTCATTAACAATATAAACAGGGAAAATCTCCAGCAAGTGTGCACTTCAGTGTATATAATCTTAGTCATATGTTCCATTCAGTTCTGGGTTTTTATCCACACTGATATGAGATGAATGAATATCTGTTCTATCTGATATTGAGTTGAAGGTTAATATTTGTTACTTTTCTCTCTAGGCTGCTGTTTAATCATGCAGAGGTGCTAACATAGTGGTCTCTGTGAGGTACTGTGATAAGTGATCATGCCAAGATCTTGCCTGACACTGACTTTAGCTCTAATTATGCATGGTTTATGTAAAGCACTTTTGGAGCTGACTGGTCAGGCTTTTAATGCTCTTGTTTCTGTCACTTTAAATGCAGAATCTTCTGTTCAAAAAAAGATTGGCTCAAGACTTTTATTAATACAGCACCATGTAAATCTAAACTTGCTGGTGTACAGAAAATCTGTAAGTATGGGAAAGCAGCAGTTTTTTTTTGATAGATTTTTATCATCTGTATATTTTGGTGATCTTATCAGTGTCACTACTGGCAATAATAAATTGGTCTCTGTGGTTCATATCTTACTATTTGGGTTTTCTCTGAAATCCCTTAAATTTCAAATAATTATCTAGACATATGTGATATGGTGAGTGTTACTTAATTTTTATCAGGTATGAATCATGTAAAGGGTTTGAAACCCAACTCCATTAGCCTGAAAATTATGGAAGTCAGCCATGGGTGGGGGGCAAATATATAGATCATGGTAGCAAGGTTCTTGTCTGAGAGGAAAGGGCATAATCAGCTGGCATGCTTGAGGTGGTTTTGATGAGTCGTTCCCCCCCCCCCCCCCCTCCGGGTGCAGCCTGGAACTGGGGTAACACTGAGCCCTCTGACTCACCAGCCTGGTTTGCCCCTCTCACTGTGCTGCTGTGACAAACTGCAGACCGCTCCTGGTCCTACACTTCCACCAGCATTCACACAGGCAGGGATACTCCAGCTGCAGTTACTGAATGAACCACCAGTAGAGAGGCTACAGCCAAAATACCCCCAGCTCCCCATCACAGGACCCCAGAGCTGTACCGCCCTACTCAGGTCAAAAACCCGACCAGTATGAATCATTACCCAGTTCGCCCCTCCCTTGATGTGGAGAGGAATATGCACAACAAACCTGTGTTAACCAAGCTGAGATTTTCCCAAACACGTCACTCAAAAACGCACTGGTTAAGATAAAACATAAAACAAGTTTATTAACTACAGTAAGATGGATTTTAAGTGATTATAAGTGATAGTAAACAGATCAAAGCAGATTACCTAGCAAATAAACAAAAACGTGAACTAAGCCTAATATACTGGATAGATAGGATCTGAATTAGCAATTTCTCACCCTGACTGATGATACAAGCAGGCTTACAGATTCTTGAGGTACAAGCTTCATTTGCTTCGCAGCCTGGGTCCACCTCCCCTGTTCCAAGTCCTTTGTTTTCCAGAGTTTTTTTCAGGTATTGAGTTGTGGGGGAATGAAGACAAAGCATGATGTCACTCCCCAGTTTATATAATTTCTCCATATGGCGGGAACCCTTTCTTCCAAGCTAAGTTCCCAGCCTAGTTTGTAGAAAAATACAGGTACCAAAGTGAAGTTCAGTGTCACGTGGTCTGGTCACATGCCTTTGCATGACTTGCTGAGTCATAGCAGCCATTATTCGTAGGCTGGCTGAAGCGTTCCCAGATGAGGACAAACCTATTCCATGGAGGTCCATTGTCTTTGCTGATGGGCCATTAGCACTGTCTAGCTCAGAGGTGGGCAAACTTTTTGACTTGAGGGCCGCATCGGGTTTCGGAAATTGTATGGAGGGCTGGTTAGGGGAGGGGGTCGTGGCCTGGCTCCCACCCCCTATCCACACCCCCCGCCCCGGGACCCCTGCCCCCTCCAACCACCCCTCCTCCCTGTCCCCTGACTGCCCCCACTGGCCCATCCAAACCCCTTCTCATTGCTGACTGCCCCCCTGGACTCCTGCCCCATTCACACCTCCACCCCCCCCCCAACTCCCCTGCCCCCTTACCGCGCTGCCTCGAGCACTGGTGGCTGGCGCGCTACAGACGCATCGCTCGGTTGGAGCCAGCCACGCCGTCGCCACTGCGCAGCACAGAGCACCGGGTCAGGCTGGGCTTTGCATCTGCGCTGCCCCAGAAGCTTGAAGCCCACCACCCAGAGCATTGGGCCGGCGGCGGGGCGAGCTGAGGCTGCGGGGGAGGGGCAACAGCAGGGGAGGGGCTGGGGCTAGCCTTCTGGGCCAGGAGCTCAGAGGCCGGGCAGGAGGGTCCTGTGGGCTGTAGTTTGCCCACCTCTGGTCTAGCTTCTTCATTATTGTACCTGAAAGGCTAGTTGTGGGTGTTTCCAACTTCAACATCTTTCAGTAACACATACATAGCAAAACTTCACATACAATTATAGCACCTACAATCCAATGAGCTATTAATGATTAGCAGATCAAGACTTTTAGAATGATACCTCACAAGGCATACTTTGTACAAAACATATAATTATATGACAGTGTTGAATATGGGGGTGCCAGGGTGTTGCTTTGCGGCACAGTGTGTCACAGTGGTAAAGGACTTTTCTTGCTACTGGTGCTTCCTGAGATGCAGGGAACAGGAATGAATTACAAACATCTGTTATGGCTGGTCTAGATATACTTGGTCCTGCCTCAGTGCAGGGGGCTAGATTAGATGATCTTTTGAGGTCCCTTGCAGCCCTACGCTTCTGTGAGTCTGTGAACCTGAAGTAGTACCAGACCAGGGGTTCTCAACCTTTTTCTCTCTGAGGCCTTCTTCAACAGGCTATAAAAACTCCAGGGGCCAGTGCTGGGGGTAGGGGCGGCTCCAGGCACAAGTGCAGCAAGCACGTGCCTGGGGAGGCAAGCCGCCGTGAGGGCAGCAGTCAGGTAGCCTTCAGCAACATGCCTGCGGGAGGTCCGCCAGTCCCACGGCTTCGGCAGCAATTCGGTGTCGGGTACGCCGAAGGCGCGGGACTGCCAGATCACCCACAGAAACGCCGCCGAATCCGCGTGACCAGCAGACTGCCCGCAGGCATGCCACTGAAGGCTGCCTGACTGCCGTGCTTGGGGCGGCAAAAAACATAGAGCCGCCCCTGCTATGGGGGGGCCCCTCAGGGCAGGGGCCTTGGGCATAGGCATAGTTTGACTTCTATTTGGTGGAGGGGGCAGGGGCCAGTGGGGCTCAAGGCACCTCTGCATTGCGGGGTCCAGGGAAGGAGTGCCACCTTCACCCCTTGACTCACCTCAGCAGGCCACCAAGCCTGTCTGGATTGGGGGCGGGGTGCAACCAAAAATTATAACTGAAACGTGGGGGGGCGTAGCTCAAAAAGTTTGAAAACAGCTTAGGGTGCAGGGAAGGGGGTAGCTAGGGTGTGTGTGTGGGCATGGGGGTAGCTCAGGGTATAGGGAGAGGGGTATTAGGGGCTGTGTGCTGGGAGGACTCCTCTGCGGTCCCTGTTCCCGGAGGGATCTGCCAGCCATGGAGCTGGGTCTCCCCACCCAGGTGGCTCTTACCGGCTGCCTCTGTGGGTAGGCTCACTGCTTAGTGAAGAGGGAGAAACAGTAACAGGAAACTTGGAAATGGCAGAGATGCTTAATGACTTCTTTGTTTCGGTCTTCACCGAGAAGTCTGAAGGAATGCCTAACATAGTGAATACTAATGGGAAGGGGGTAGGTTTAGCGGATAAAATAAAAAAAGAACAAGTTAAAAATCACTTAGAAAAGTTAGATGCCTGCAAGTCACCCGGGCCTGATGAAATGCATCCTAGAATACTCAAGGAGCTAATAGAGGAGGTATCTGAGCCTCTAGCTATTATCTTTGGAAAGTCATGGGAGACGGGAGAGATTCCAGAAGACTGGAAAAGGGCAAATATAGTGCCCATCTATAAAAAGGGAAATAAAAACAACCCAGGAAACTACAGACCAGTTAGTTTACCTTCTGTGCCAGGGAAGATAATGGAGCAAGTAATTAAGGAAATCATCTGCAAACACTTGGAAGGTGGTAAGGTGATAGGGAACAGCCAGCATGGATTTGTGAAGAACAAATCATGTCAAACCAATCTGATAGCTTTCTTTGATAGGATAACAAGCCTTGTGGATAAGGGTGAAGCGGTGGATATGGTATACCTAGACTTTAGTAAGGCATTTGATATGGTCTCGCATGATATTCTTATCGATAAACTAGGCAAATACAATTTAGATGGGGCTACTATAAGGTGGGTGCATAACTGGCTGGATAACCGTACTCAGAGAGTTGTTATTAATGGTTCCCAATCCTGCTGGAAAGGCGTAACGAGTGGGGTACCGCAGGGGTCTGTTTTGGGACTGGCTCTGTTCAATATCTTCATCAACGACTTAGATATTGGCATAGAAAGTACGCTTATTAAGTTTGCGGATGATACCAAACTGGGAGGGATTGCAACTACTTTGGAGGACAGGGTCATAATTCAAAATGATCTGGACAAATTGGAGAAATGGTCTGAGTTAAACAGGATGAAGTTTAACAAAGACAAATGCAAAGTGCTCCACTTAGGAAGGAAAAATCAATTTCACACATACAGAATGGGAAAAGACTGTCTAGGAAGGAGTACGGCAGAAAGGGATCTAGGGGTTATAGTGGACCACAAGCTAAATATGAGTCAACAGTGTGATGCTGTTGCAAAAAAAGCAAACATGATTCTGGAATGTATTAACAGGTGTGTTGTGAGCAAGACACGAGAAGTCATTCTTCCGCTCTACTCTGCTCTGGTTAGGCCTCAGCTGGAGTATTGTGTCCAGTTCTGGGCGCCACATTTTAAAAAAGATGTGGAGAAATTGGAAAGGGTCCAAAGAAGAGCAACAAGAATTATTAAAGGTCTTGAGAACATGACCTATGAAGGAAGGCTGAAAGAATTGGGTTTGTTTAGTTTGGAAAAGAGAAGACTGAGAGGGGACATGATAGCAGTTTTCAGGTATCTAAAAGGGTGTCATAAGGAGGAGGGAGGAGGGAGAGAACTTGTTCACCTTAGCCTCTAAGGATAGAACCAGAAACAATGGGTTTAAACTGCAGCAAGGGAGGTCTCGGTTGGACATTAGGAAAAAGTTCCTAACTGTCAGGGTGGTTAAACACTGGAACAAATTGCCTAGGGAGGTTGTGGAATCTCCGTCTCTGGAGATATTTAAGAGTAGGTTAGATAAATGTCTATCAGGGATGGTCTAGACAGTATTTGGTCCTGCCATGCGGGCAGGGGACTGGACTCGATGACCTCTCGAGGTCCCTTCCAGTCCTATAATCTATGAAAGGGGGCTGGGAGCTGAGGACCAGCTTCCACCTGGAGCACCAGCAGGAGAGGAAGGAATGCTGCCTGCTCCATAGCACCAGCCCTGCACTGCCCGGCTCCGGCTTTCTACCTCCGACCTGGTCAGGGGGTGGGGAGAAGAGATGGGGAGGGGACTGGGGGAGGTGTGGAGATGTCACCGGGACTGCCGTGATCTTGTGTTGCAGTTTGGGGGGGGGGGCAATGCCCTCCATGTCCCCAACTCTGGCCATGGGCTCAGGGCTTCTGCCCTACAGGGAGCATCAGGGCTCTGAGATTCAGCCCCACACCTCCAGGCTTCAGCCCCGTGGGGGGCGCTGAGGCTCGGGGTTTCAGTCCTGCGGCCCCCTTGAAAGGGCTTGCAGGCCCACAGGGGGCGGAGGACCCCTGATTGAGATGACAGCATTGTCTTGATAACTGGCAGGCAGATGCCCTTGATGAAGATTGGGGTTAGTGCTAGGGCTGGCTACTTGAAGTGTTTGCTTCTTCCTAATATCATCACTTCCCTCCTGAATTAAGCCTGAGCCATGTATGTTTTTTTTAATCTAGGTGCCGGTCATTCAGGTAGAGTGATATCTATGATTACTGCATTTGCTTATGACATTTAAGGCTAAATGTTGTCATATTGATGGGATTTGAACTTGAGGTATCTCATGACTGCTTGTAGAAGCTTAATGTACAAGGGATATGAATGATACCTGGTTAAATGCATGGATCTAATTCCTATTTAAAATAAATTTCAGTTCATTATATTAATACTCCAACAGAACAATGTACTACTTGGGTGTTTAAAATCATGCAGACTTGAATGTTTTGCTTTAGTGTGCCTTGCAAGGCATGCAAGAATTTTGTCATGTTCTCCCTAAGGTGTAAAGACAGAGTGAATTTAGAAAAAAATCTGTTGGTTGTTGGTGGTTTGTTTTACTGTTTTATATATCTATATCTTCTGTCATTTCTTAGAATTGCAAATGTAATTTGACTAATAAGGAACAAAACAAGAGATTTTTTTTTTATCAACTTGGATTAGAACTGGTTAAATCAGGAGGAAAAAACCGTCAGCCTTATTAACATACTAGACTGGTTTAACATACTAGAAAGTTAGTGGACCATGGTTTGAATCTTGGCATTGCAGCTGGATAAAGAATTGCAAGCATATTTAGTGGTGGATATTGAGATTTTAGGTCTATAATAGCTAGACAAAGGAATTGTTTTGTAAAAATGCTTCTTGTGGAAGGATAGAAACGGTGATTAAGTTACATGAGTTGATAGAGCAAAACTACTTAGATGATCAGCACTAAAAATCAGTAATGTTTGAGGCTTCAGTATTGGGGAATTTAAATATTAATCTGTTAGTAATTTTTGATAAAACCAAAATTTAAGCAAGTAAGCCATTAAATGATTTGCTTGATAAACTTTTTTCAAACACAATTTTTTGTTGAAAAATGATTTTTTTTTAAAATAGTTTTTCTTGACAAATTGTTAACATTACATTTATCACAATTGTTATAAAAGCTGTCAAGACCTTTTTTGTTTTCATTTACTGAAATCCAAGCTTTTGGTAGAGAAAAAGCTTGAATTTAAATAATAATAATAATAATAAAAAAAAAAAAGGGGGGGGGGGGGAACCAAACCATGGTTCTGCTTTGAACTCTTAAAAGTGCAAACAACTTCAAATTATTTAATAAAACTGTATTCTTGACCAGTTCTAGAAATCAGCTATTTAATACTTGATGTAAACTATTTTTAATCCTAAAATGATATTAATAGTAGCATTGAGATATGTAAATGTCCTAGAATGTTTTCTTTTGTAAATAAAAATCAGTGGAATGAAGCAAACTACCTTTTTTTGATAATTTAGCAATACTATATATGTTCTTGTACTAGTTTAGTGTTTCATAGGTATTTAGTATTTCATATTTTGCAACATACTCTCTGCAGCTGTTTGCCATGCTAGATGATGCAATAACTTTTTTGTCATAGAATATTTCAGATTATCACATAGTATATTGCAGGGTACAATTCAGGGAATTGAAGTGTGCTTCTGAAATTTAAGATGTACTAAATGTGTCACAGATGTTGTTTTGCCTGGCCTTGCAAGTGGGACTTGAATTGACTTTCTCAGCTGCAGGGACATCACTGGGAGTTGGTTACAGTGTGTTTTTATGGGAGCCAAGTCATTGGAAGAATACGCTAACAAGGCGCATGCTGTGATTAAGCATTCACTTTAGATTTAAAAAACAACAATTCCCAAACCCTAATTAGACTCAATTAAAAAATTGTATCTCAGTGTAGCCACTAGTACAGCATGCCTGCTCTTTATTTATTCACTAATATGCATAAACAAAGAAGCCAAACATCAGGTTACGTAACTTCTGGATGGTTATCAATAACAGTTGCTTGTTAGGAAGCACCAATTAAAAAAATCAATCATTTGATCCACAGTTGTATCTGAAGTTACCCAAACTGAAATACATGAACTGGGTAAGATACAGCTATCTCCCTGACTCTTACAGAAAAATCATTTAAAAAATGTTAATATATAGCAGCCTATCAAACTCCTGCTTGGAGGCTGTAGGAAAAATGATGACCCAGAATCTAATAATAATGCTCTTTTTGGAACAGCTGTTATGCTTCTCTTGAAATAAATGGCAAAACCTCCACTGACTCAAATGGAAGCAGGATTGAGCCCTCTGTCTCTCCTTTGGCTTGGGAGATTACATATAAATAAAGAGTTTTAGTGATGGAGAATGTTGGTCTGTGTGATAACTGGCTTGGAGATAACTTGTGAAAAAATAAATCAAGATAGTTGTTTCTCTGTCTCTGCAAAAACAAAAAACAAAACAAAAAAACACCATGTGGAGTATGACAACTGGAAGAGTAACATCCAGTCTAAGAAATCAAAAAGCTTTTGGTTGACATCTCACACTCTTGTAAGGTAGTTTTGGGACCTCTGACTGTGTAGGTTTCTGTGGGTGGGAGGGGAAGGCATTATCACTTGCATACAGGCAGCCTATCTGAAAAGGCAGCTAGGTGTAGGTTTAAACATGGATTTCTGCAGTGGTGAAAACTTTCTAATCAATTCATGTAGTCTGGTATGAATGTTAATATATTAGGATTAAATCTCTAACATGTTTCATAAATTTCCGTGCCATGTTTGCCATTTATGTTCTAAATCTGAGTTGAGCTGGGAGGGAACAAATCTCTCAGTAGTTCTGTTAACTCTATTCTGAAATATAATATTTTGGTTCTCTGTATTCTGTCAAGTGAAATGATGTTGGCACCATCACAAGAAGAGAATTATACTGACATTGTCCTTTCTGTGGTTATATCAACTAAACTACACCTCATTTTCTTCACTGCTGAAGAACAAAGCAAAACCAGTTTATGCCTCGGTTTTCTTTTTTTCATGTTTTATTTCAGTAGTGTCTAGAGTCCCTGCAAAGTGCCATATAAAGACATCGGAGAGAGTCCCCAGTCCAAAGAATTTACCACTTTATTTATTTGAGATTTTACACAACGATTATGACAAAAGCAGGGAATGAGGAAGGGAGGATGAGGTTAATGGAAATAAGATCAAGGATTTAAATAGATAGCTATTGAACAGCCACTACCAATATTTAATACCAAATTAAAAAATAGCTGTAGCTGACTTTTTTTTTTTTTTTAAGGCATCATTATTGAAGTGGGTTTTGAGGAGAGGGTAGTGAATTTATGGATTTATTCAAAGGGTGTCCTCTGCAGGATGGGCAGTTTGCCAGGAGGGGCAGGGATGATTGTGAAAGAACCTGATGAATAGGTAGAGAAGGCCAGCATTAATGGCAGAGCAAAGTGGATTGTGACATAAGAAGTGAGAGGTCACATAGCAATGGGAAGACGTGAGAAAGACTTGAAGGTGAAGACAAACTTGAATCTTAGCCCGTGGAACAATTCAAAGAGGGGAGGGATGGCCTATTTCTGGGGCCTTGAATGACCAAGGTTCCACCCCTGACACCAGGTGCAAGTTTTGTCCTGGCATCCTCATAAGTTGACAGTATCTCAGACAGTTTTACTCTCCATTTTCAATGCTCCAGCTGACAATTCAGCAAAGACAGATGGTAGGGAATACCTGTACAGGTGGTTAAATGTAGATGAGATCCTGAATGAAACTGACTGATTTACTGAAAGGTGCTCACAACATATAGGATGCCTTTATGGTTTAGTCATTTGAATCTTCCTCGCTGCTGACATATGACCAGCGAGCTGTATTGGTAACTTTGACTCTCATGGAAAGTGAGGATTTCTCACCAAACCTCATTTATAAAAATGATGGATTGGGCAAAATCCTAGGTTTTGGAAACCTAATCACGTAAAACCATAGTGAATTAGGAATGGAATCAAACATCTACAACAGCTTGAATGAAGGCAATGCTGTGTTCCGGTTAATGCTCTTGACTTGTCCAACTAAATTATGTTTTGAATAATTAAGTTTTTGACAATTACTTTTGGGCACAAATAAGTTTTGCTGGTACCCAGACAAAGATTTTTAGTACAGTGACCCAAGAGCCTATTTTTCTACCAACCTGGAAGCAGATGGGAAGCACTCATTTCTTCGTGATTCTATTCCTTAGATATGCAAGATAAGGAGATGGCTTACAGTGGGTGATATTGCTAAAGGCACCAGTCAATTTAAAAAGTATATCTTTAGTCGCCTATCTACTGATTTTACCTTGCTATAATAGTGAATGTTGTCACTTGGCTTGAAGTCTCTCAGGGAAAGCTTCTAAGTAAATAGCTACAAAAAGTACTGGGTTGTTTGTGCCAAAGTCTGCATGACTACCATGAAGAATGGTCATTTTTATTAACCGGCTGTAGTGTTCTTAAAGCAGTGCAGGATTTCAATCCTTCAGAGATTTGCTATCCTGGTGTTATAGGATCAGATCAGTTCAACATACTAGTCTTGGAGGAAAATATCTCTGTGAAAGCACAACTTTAATTCTATCTCGATGGAAATTAAAGAAATTGGCTTATGGGGACTGAATGAAAATAATAGTATCTAGTTTAGCTGAGATCTTCCAGATTTGGCAATTACTGTTTTTTGAGTGCCAGACCATAGTTCAAGTGCTAAACGATCTTTCACATGGTGCTGCACTGCTAAGTCGGAACCTGAGAGCGTACACCTGGAGATCTTGTATCTCAACTAACTACTGCAACTGAGAATTTGCTCAACTGAACACAATTTTTTGCACAGTAGAAATTTTATAACAAGTTATTTTATCAGTTATGTGCAAACTATCATTTGATTCATCGAGATTTTAAAGGTAAAGACAAATATTTACAAAGGGATTTTTAAAAAATGTTTGTTTTGTTTAGGTGTGTATTGAAAATGTATAACACTTTTTAAAAAACATCATTTGGGAGATCCTCTCCGTAGCTAGGTGGCAGGGTCCTTCTGCTAGCAGCTGTTGAAACACTTCATGAAGATGTAACAGTAATCAGTAAACAAGTGTAGATTACTAACTCCATTCTGGGCTTAAGGGACATGTGAGTAGCTTTTCGGGCAGAGGGAAATGTGTCTGGGACAGAAGCCTCTGCAGGGAAACCCTAGGATCAGGAGAGAGAGCTCAGGCTGAAGTTCACATTTTTGTTTTGAGTTATCAGTAAAGCCAACCCCCAGGAAGGGTGTATGTTTGCACTAAACCTAGTGCGTGCAGATGTTTATGAAGTGTTGCCCCATGAGATTTGCCATTTTGCTCCTAGGACTAGCAGCTTTGTACAGGATCCAAGTGTGGCTTGGTGGATTCTGAACAAGTTCATGGAACAAAGTGTTGGTTTTGTCAGCAATCTGGAATAAATTGCACCACTATATTATGTCTGGCTGAAAGGCATTGTTTTTATTCCCTGCACTACATGGAAAAAGTAAGGAAGCCATCACATTTAAGATTCTTGTTCCCAGTGGGGTGAACGGCATATTAAGGGATTTAGAAAGCAGCTGAAAACTTAAAAGAAAAAAATGAATTGAATCTTATTAAGGTAACGCTAAGGCCATGTCTACACTCCTGCCTATGTCAGCAAAATTTATGTTGCTCAGGGGTGTGAATATTCCACCCCCCTGAGTGACATAAGTTACACCAACATAAGAGCTAGTGTGCACAGTGCTATGTTGGTGGGAGAACTTCTCCCACCGACACCACTTATGCCGCTAGTGGAGATGGTTTTTTGTGGGCCAACGGGAGAAATATCTCCTGTTAGCATAGACCATCTTCACTACACACAGTGCAGTGGCAGAGCTGTAGCACTGTAAGTGTACACATGGCCTAATTTCAGATGCATTTTCTCTCCATTCCTGAATACAATATGTTCTTTAATTGTTTTTTGTGTTGCTCAATTTTAATATAAATATATGTATTACAAGATTTGTGAATTGCTTCTATTTATTTCTTTGCACAGTGCATTTTTCTCATACTGTTCTTAAGCTGAATCTCTCTTGGAAATCGTTGGTGTCCTAGTGTGTGACATTGAAGACATGGGGGAGGGTAAGGAATCCATCAATTAGAACCATGTTTTGAGATATGTGAATGCAAAATCCCACAGAATGAAAAGCTGTCTACTGAAAACTCCTTAATTTTAGACACATCCTGACTTCGCAGCTTTAAATGAAACTCATAGCATTATCTGCTTAATATTCCCCATCTCCCTGTGTGCCCTGCTAACCCAGTGCTGTTGATCACCTTTTTCTAAAATTGTTGGATATTGGACTGGGATAATTTCTCTGAAGATAATTTTTGAACATTTTCTGCAGTTGCCAAGTGGAAACCTGGATGTAGGAAAATGTTGTTTAACTATGGCATGTACAATGCATACATAACCTATAAAAACTCACCAAGTGAAGGTGTGGATGGACAGTTTAAACTTTTTTTTATGGAAAGTGTCTTGAAGGAGTTAAATCATGATTCTAGGCATATTACAGGATTTTGTTTAATTTTTGTAACAATATTGCAACATACTGTAGCATAAATTTTGTGCTATACAGGAATGTCTTATGACATTGCTGGCTTATTAATGCATAGGGTAAAGTAAGGTGTAGCAAAAGCTGTGAGGGGATGGAAGGACAGAGTATCAAAGATTAAATAATTTGTTTACCATTTTAAAAAGTGCTAATGTCATTTTATTTGCCTGAAATTGCTTAATTCTCTGAGGAAACCAGAAGGCCTGTTGATTAAGGGGTGAACAGACTTGTTGACTTTAACACGTTTCTTATTTAGTGGTCACTTTCATCTGTTCTTATTCACTAGCAGAAAGGCGGTAAGAGTAGTAGCAATCCCATCCCTTCTGCCTCCACCACCCTGTCCACATTACATGCTCCTTCTCTGGGGAATTTCCTTTTGAGACACACAAAACATCCCTACCAAAGTCACCAAGACTTACAGATAGCAGTCCAGCAGTAGGCTGATAAGCCATGCAGCTGGCTCACAGAAGGCTTGTATTTTAGTCAGAGCTATTAAATTATGTCTGACCACGTGGTTTGTGGGTTGATACTGCATAGTGAACTAAAAATGGGGATCTGTTGTCTTCTTTAGAGAGACTTTTCAAACTGGAAAGCTATCTCTTGCTGTGTTTAATTGACTGACTTCAGTGTTGTCAAACAGTGGTTCTCCCTAAATAGGCCATATTCCCTTCCTCTTGATTTCCTGAACTTCACTCATAGTGTTAAGATGTGACACTATTACCTGAGAGTTCAAGACAGTAATTGCCTGTCAGAGTCAAGGAGCAACTGTATCAAGATGAAAAGTTACTTTTGAAATAAATGTCTGAATAGCAAAGGGGACATGTATTTTTTGGAAGTATAGTAAATGTTTCACATTATTTTTCCTGCAACGTGCTAGTTTTCTAAACATCTGCCCTCTGAAAATCAGGCCCATTTAAGTTGTCCCAAGTTGTGATTTTGGGTGCCTTCGTCACTTTTGAAAAGTTCACGCCTTGGCCTTGTGTTGTGATAGAATTCACAAGAACTATCATTTTGGCTGCTGGTGTACAGACTTCTGAAAATTTTGGGCAACCTTCTTTTGTATCATTGCAATATTCATTCGAAGCATGTAACAAATGGAAAGTTTCTGCTTGAAATCAATGGCTCTTTTGAGTAAGGAACCCATTCATGGCCACAGCTGACTATGTGGGACATACAAATCATGAAATGAAGTATGCTGCACATAGAATCTTATGAGATTTGTAGAGAGCAGCACCAAATGGGAAATGTCCTTTTAAAAAACAAACAAACCATAGTATCTATCAAGGATTTAGGTAAGTCCTCCATTGAAATGTATTGTGCCTAAATTAAACTGTATATAAGAACTTATTGTCTCAGATGTATTCTAGTTTTGAAAGTGCACACAGACACGAACTGAAGCAATGACTCTCAGTATCTGTTACACTGTGCATATAGTGTATCCATAGAGTGAGGTTTCCTTGTTTAAGTGGGTAGAAGATTATTTACTCCTGGGGGAATTCTGTGCCACTGCACAGTGCAGAATTTGCGCAGAAATTAACGTTCTGCACAGGATTTCCTCTTTCTCCCACATATATGGGCTGCAGAGCTGCTGGCTGGCAGAGCCCAGCTTGCAAATAGAGGGGGAAGGGAGTTGGAGGTTTTCAGGCAGCAGCAGTTCTCAGCTCAACCCGCAGGAAACTCCATGCGTGCCGGAAACACCACGTAAGCTGTGGACCTACCATCAGGCTGTTTTTACCCTCTGGATCCCTGGGTTCTAGGGGGGGGAAGAGGTGCAGGTGTATAGGCTGGGGCCATCCCGTGGCTGGGCTCTGGAGGTGAGTAGCGGGGTGCGAGTTTCTGGGTTGATGGGGGGCCGCAGTTGGACTCTGGGTGGGTAGAAGGTGCAAGAGTCTGGGCTGGGGGGATGCCCCACAACCAGGGCTGGATTAACCTTTTGTGGGCCCCCATGTGGGCAATGGAGCATAGTGTGGGAAGGTCGGTATCCGGAATGAGGGGCCGGCCAGGGGCAATGGGGCTCCGCCCAGCCCAGTGCAGGGCACTTTCGTGAGATGCCTACCCAGCCCTGCACTACCAGCGTACCCCTTCCCTTCTGGGGTGGGCCCATGCCGTGCCACACAGCCCCTCTGCCCAACACCCCCTAACTCCCTATGCCCAGCCCCCTGGACTCGCTATGCCCAGTGCCCCCCCCACAAATGCACAGCACCCTGCACACCACCATCGCTGCCCAACACCCTCGCACCCACAGCCCCACCACAACTGCCCAGCACCTCACACAGACCCCCCTCCAGTGCCCCAACACACACAGATCTCCCCCTACCCTGCACTACCCAGTGCCCTTCCTCACAGCCCCACCACCACAACTACACCACTCCACAGTGACGACCCCCGCCACTGCCCAGCATCCTAACACACACAGGCCTTCCCTCATCACCCAGCACCCCTCAACAACCCCCTCCCCACTGCCTAGCACTCAAAAACACACACACTTCCCCCACTGCCCTGCCCCTGGCCATACTCACCAGCCCTTCTGAACCAGCGCAGAGGAGGAATTCCCCCCCCTTACCCCCACCCCCAGCACAGTGCTACAAGGCAGAATAGCTGAAGCTCGGGAGCACAGAGCGGCCCCTTCCCTCAGGATCCCATCCAGCCCTACGTACCTGGCACTGGTGCCCATAGTGGAAAGGAGGCATTTCCTTGCAGGGGTGGGGCAGCCCCACTGACTTACCCAGCCTGCCGCTTCTGTCTACCCTCAGCTGGCTGGCTGCTGGCCGACTGGGACAGAGAGGAGTGAGCAATGGGGGGGGGTGGGGGGGGTGGGGGGGGGTCCAGGGATGGGAAGGAGCCGCAGGCAGGCCTCAGGTGCGGAGGGAAGCCCTGGGCTGCCGGCCGGCAGAGAGGAGCAAGCGTAGGGAGGAGGGGCCAGGGGGTGGAGAGGGGCCAGCCGCTCTGGACACAGCGCAAGTGGAGTGAGCTGGGCTGGGCCCCCTTTTGAGCATGGGCATAGCACCACTGGTGCCATTGTAAACCCGGTACTGCCCATGGCTAGGCTCTGGGGGCAGAGGGTGTGGGTTTCTGGCCCTCTGGCTGGTGGGGGTGAGGGAGGGGAGGGGAGGAGCAGAGAAACAGGAACTGGATTGTCTGTAGGGCAGTGGTTTTCAAACCCTTTTTTCTGCCGACTCAGTTGAAGAAAATTGTTGATGCCCATGACCCAACGGAGCTGGGGATGAGGGGTGTGGGAGCGACTCAGGGTTGGGGGGCATGGGGGTAAGGGCTCTGGGATGGGGCCGGGGAGGAGGGGTTTGGGGTGCAGGAAGGGACTCTAGATTTGGGGGAGGGCTCAGGGCTGGGGCAGGGAATTGGGGTATGGGGTAGGGACGCGGGCTTACCTCGGGCAGCTCCCGGTCAGTGGTGCAGCGGGGGCCTAAAGCAGGCTTCCTGCCTGTCCTGGGACCGCGGACCGTGCTGCGCCCCAGAAGCAAGTCCGGCTTCTAGGCGGAAGCACGCAAGCGACTCCGTGTGGCGACTCTATGTGGCTCTTGCCCTCAGGCACCACCCCTCGCCAATGGGTGTGGGGAGCCGGTGCTCAGGGTGGGGGCAGCATGCAGAGACCTTTGGCCCCCCTGCGGTCTAGGAGCCAGACCTGCTGCCGGCCGCTTCCGGGGTGCAGCGCCGTGTCAGAACAGGTAGGGACTAGCCTGCCTTAGCCAGGCAGTACTGCCAATGGGACTTCTAATGGCCCGGTCGGTGGTGCTCACCAGAGCCGCCATGACCCAGTTCCTTACATTCCGCGACCCAGTACTGGGTTGCAACCCACAGTTTGAAAACCACTGTTGTAGGGGTTTCTTTAACTCTTTACTCCTGGGGGAATTTTTTTGTATCTGTATTATTACAAACGTACTTGCTGGCAGGTATTTTGAAATCAATTACCAAAATAATTGATACTGGTGTGGTTATATAGAGTTGTTTTGACAAAGTATGCAGAATTTTGCAGAATTTTTTAGTGTGTGTGCAAATTTTTTTATTTTTTGGCGCAGAATTCCCCTAGGAGTAATTATTGTATGTCATTTTGCATGCTTTTGTTCCTTTCATGACTTAAGGTATACACAGTTACCTAAAAGAACAGAAGTTATTCATTTGTGTTTGGGCAGTGGACCAGTCTGCAAAGTTCTGATTGATAATTGGGGTAGCCGGGTTGTGCGTGGTAAGAGGATAGTGTTCATATTCAAAATATTTCAACTGTTTTAGCTATGCATCTCTTGACTTCAGACTAACAGCTTTAGAAGCCCTAAGAAAGGGGTTCTTTTAATTAGAGTTGTTTTTAAAAAAACAACAAAAACCTCTCCCTTATCCCTCCTTCAGCAGAAAATCAAATTATGCAGGAAACATTTTAAAATTGCATATGAAATTTTCTGTTGGTCTTATAAAGAAGAATTTGTGAATTTCACATGATTTTTCCTATTTCTAAGCTTCCCTGAATAGATGATTGAAGAGGAGGTTGTGTCTAAAACTTCTGATTATTCACAAGATTGGCCTAGGAGAATTTTCACCATAGATCTCTCAAAGTATATTATATGTACCAAATATCCCTGATTCATACTGAATTGCCAACCTTTCAAAAAAATTAATTTGCATCTTGAATACTTTTTAAAACAAGCTCAATAGAAATTGGCCATATTTAAGGTACCCTGGCATTCATGTCTTTCAATTTTTAGGTGGCTGGCTAGTAAAACTCAGATCTTCGCTTCTGGCAACTCATCTCATGCACAGAGCAAGCTGAATGTTGCAGTCGAGGAGTCATCGAACTTTCAGAAGAATTCTGTTATTCTGTCTTCAAGACCTCATTAGTTCAGGAATGAATTGTGACAAAAAGAATTATACATCTAGCAGAGGAAAAATTAATTCAGCCATACAACCTGTCATCAGTTTTTTCATCTCCCACACAACAGTCAAATGTTACCTTCCACTTCTGGGAGGATTATTGGTGTGTGAAGACATAGTGCCTTGAGCTATTTTCCCATCTGTGATCTTACTGGCTTCCCGGAATTAAAGATATACATCAGAATATAGCACCTAGCCTAATCACTCCCTTTTATCTGTTTAGGTGGTGGGTGGAATCTGGGAGAGTGTTAATAGCTCCGCAAGCCATTCATGTCACAATGGATGCTGAAAGGATGGTATGCTCATCTGAAGGACTAATTCTGTTGCAGCCTGTGGAATAGCCAGGAAACACACAGGAATATAGAAGAACAGGAGTACTTGTGGCACCTTAGAGACTAACAAATTTATTAGAGCATAAGCTTTCGTGGACTACAGCCCACTTCTTCGGATGCATATAGAATGGAACATATAATGAGGAGATATATATACACACATACAGAGAGCATAAACAGGTGGGAGTTGTCTTACCAACTCTGAGAGGCCAATTAATTAAGAGAAAAAAAACTTTTGAAGTGATAATCAAGCTAGCCGAGTACAGACAGTGTGATAAGAAGTGTGAGAGTACTTACAAGGGGAGATAGAGTCAACGTTTGTAATGGCTCAGCCATTCCCAGTCCTTATTCAAACCGGAGTTGATTGTGTCTAGTTTGCATATCAATTCTAGCTCTGCAGTCTCTCTTGGGATCTTGGGAGACAGACCTGTCCTCGCTTACAGACAACCCCCCAACCTAAAGCAAATACTCACCAGCAACCACACATCACTGAACAAAACCACTAACCCAGGAACCTATCCTTGTAACAAACCCCGATGCCAACTCTGTCCACATATCTATTCAAGTGACATCATCATAGGACCTAATCACATCAGCCATACCATCAGGGGCTCGTTCACCTGCACATCTACCAATGTGATATATGCCATCATGTGCCAGCAATGCCCCTCTGCCATGTACATTGGCCAAACCGGACAGTCTCTACGCAAAAGAATTAATGGACACAAATCTGACATCAGGAATCAAAATACTCAAAAACCAGTGGGAGAACACTTTAACCTGTCTGGTCATTCAGTGACAGACCTGCGGGTGGCTATATTACAACAGAAAAACTTCAAAAACAGACTCCAAAGAGAGACTGCAGAGCTAGAATTGAAGGGACACCATCATAGGACCTAATCACATCAGCCACACCATCACTTGCACATCTACCAATGTGATATATGCCATCATGTGCCAGCAATGCCCCTCTTCCATGTACATTGGCCAAACCGGACAGTCTCTACACAAAAGAATAAATGGACACAAATCAGACGTCAAGAATTATAACATTAAAAAACCTGTCGGAGAACACTTCAGCCTCCCTGGTCACTCAATTACAGACCTAAATCACAATATTCCAACAAAAAAACCTTCAAAAACAAACTCCGATGAGAAACTGCTGAATTGGAATTAATTTGCAAACTGGACACCATTAAAGTAGGCTTGAATAAAGACTGGGAGTGGATGCGTCATTACACAAACTAAAACTATTTCCCCATGCTAATTTTCCCCCCTACTGTTACTCACACCTTCTTGTCAATGGTTGGAAATGGGCCATCCTGATTATCACTACAAAAGTTTTTTTTTTTTTTTCTCCTGCTGATAATAGCCCACCTTAATTGATTAGTCTCGTTATAGCTGGTATGGCAATACCCATTTTGTGTGTGTGTGTGTATATATATATATGTATATATGTATATATGTATATATATAATATGTATGTATATAATCTTCCTACTGTATTTTCTATAGCATGCATCTGATGAAATGGGTTTTAGCCCATGAAAGCTTATAAATTTGTTAGTCTCTAAGGTGCCACAAGTACTCCTTGTTCTTTTTGAAAATCTGTGTAACTGTTAACACTGTTCCCTTCAGTACTTCCGGAATATTTTTCCTTATTTTGGATTTATTTACACTAAAAGTGTGAAGACTGTTAGAGACACAAGGTGGGTGAGGTAATATCTTTTATTGGACCAGCTTCTGTTGGTGAGAGAGACAAGCTTTTGAGCTACATAGAGCTCTTCTTCAGGGCTGTGTAGCTCGAAAGTTTGTCTTTCACCAACAGAAGTTGGTCCAATAAAAGATATTACTTCTCCCACCTTATGTCTCTGGTATCCTGGGACAAACAGCTACAGCAAAGCTGAAGAAAGTTAGTCAGGATTTTGGATGACAAATGTTTTTGTTTTTAAATAAAAATTTCCTCTCCGTTCTCTTGTGTCCAAGATAGAAAAGAAATTTCCCCTTTGGATCGAGCCATATTAATTCTATTGGTATCATATGGACCTTACAGCTTCTCTTGGAGTAGGGACATTTCCATCAACCTACTTTGGAAACTTCTTATCAAAAGAAACAGTGAGCCAGGCCCCTATGCATCATCCTGACAAGAGCAGAGTTCACTTCACTGCATGCAAATTGAAATAACGAAAAGTGACCTACCCATGGATATTCATAAACTTTTGTTGATCTCATCTCTAGGTGAGTTCTCTAACTTTATATCCCTATGTTATCAGAGTTCTTATTGCTGACACTTTTTTCATCAGGCAACATTGGAATTTTAATTCATTTCTTAAAACAGTAGCCTTCAGTAGCTCTCCTTTTAAACCTTTGGCTGATATAGCCTTTGGCCTTGGCTACACTGGCAATTCACAGCGCTGCACTTGCTGCGCTCAGGGGTGTGAAAAAACACCCCCCTGAGCGCAGTGAGTACAGCGCTGTAAAGCGCCAGTGTAATCAGTGCCTGCAGCGCTGCACGCTCGCTCGCAGCACTGCAAGCTATTCCCCTCGGAGAGGTGGAGTACTTGCAGCGCTGCGAGAGAGCTCTCGCAGTGCTGGCGGCGCGACTACACTCGCGCTTCACAGCGCTGCTGTGGCAGTGCTGTGAATCCGCGAGTGTAGCCAAGGCCTTTGACTTTCTCTCAAAATGGCATTATCGCAGTGACATCAGGGAGAAGAATTAGCACTTCATGTAAAATAATATGTATGTATGTATTGACAATGTTTGTACTGTGGATAACAGAATTAGTTCCAAAAAAATCTATTTTGTTTCATTATCCATCTTTTGCTACAGACCGTGTCATCCGAGGGAAATGAAGCTTCGCTTCCTTAGTGTTACAACAGCAACTAAATATCTGAGCAGAGTCTCAGCACTTACACCGCAAATAGAGCTTTTTATGGCAAAATAAACAGGGACAACAATGTCTTTAAACAGGGCAAAATGCCAGTTGCATTAAAAAAGCAAGTAAAAAGTGAAGAAAAAAAAATTCCAAGATTGTGCCACAAGATCTGTATCTTTCTGGGTGGAGAGCATACCATGTCTTCCACAGTTCAAGAACCTTTTGTAAACAGCGCAGTTCTCTTTTGGAGAGGCTCCCATTGGTCTAAACTGCCAATGGGAGCACTGCATGAGTGAAGACTGCAGAATTAGGGATTTAAGTGAATATACATTCATGACAGAAATCTGTTTGACCATAGACTTTTAATTTGTTCATGTTAATCAAATCCCACCACCAGGCCCTCATTCACTTCAGGTCTTACTCTACTGCATTCTTGGGTATAAGACTCTGGACTGATGGCAAGTCCATGAGAGTGGCTATTTTCTCTTTTTATAGGGATTTCTCGTACCCCCATAGCCTCTACTGTTACACATTCATTTATAAATGATTCCTCCAACATGCATCTGTCCATCAGTTTGGTTGCACACCTTCTCCATGGAAATGGCAATTGCATGTATGTATTCAGTTTGTATGAATATTGTGATCTTCTACTTGGAGAAGACAAGTGGTTGGTGCTAGAGTGTGCTACTAGTCTTATCAGTCTGAGATACGTGCTGTTTTGTAGATGGAGGAAAATCCTCCATATTGATGAAAGTGGAAGGCATGAGTAAGCCAGTTGTGTAGGTAAGCATTAATATCAAAACCAGAACATCTAGAGTTACAATAGTAGATCCAAATCCCCAAAAGTCATGGAGGAGATGCAAGTCTTCATGGAATAAGACAAATTCTACCTAATAGAGGCTCAAACTTACCATGTGGGCCAGAACTGCCTGCTGCAGAGTTTCTTGCAGCTTCCTCCAAAGCTCTCAGCTGTCAGAGACAGGGCACCGGACTGGATGGATCATGAGTCTGTCTGAGCCAGGAAGACAATTTCTTTGTTCTAAAAAATTACTCACTTTTAAGTTCAGTCTTGAAAAATGAGAAAAAAGGGAGCTGGAAGATATTGTTTGCTCCCTTTATTTTGCTGAGTTTGCTTGCCTGCTTGTTGACAACACACTTGATCTTGCAGCATTAACGGGCTACAGTTTTGTGATGTACGTTTGATCTTTAGGCATTTATGTGTGTTCTGTTTAATGAGAACTTTGCCTTTTGGGAGCACCTTTGCTATAAAATTCTGAAATATTTCATGGTTCCTCTTCCTGATCTTTATATTTTAACAAAAGTAAGTTAGATGAACTTTGCACCTGTCTTTAGAGGTAATTTGAGTATTAGTTTTACACCTGGAGAACCTAGGACAGAAGGGAGTTGTGAACCAGGAATAGCACACTAGAATTCTTGCTTTCATTTCCCTGGCCTGGTAAAAGTACCACATCTCTTGCTCATGAAGAGAATCAGATTTTAATTCTGCTCTGCAGGTTTCCCTACTGAGGAGGAAGTGGACTGAAGATAAAAAATATATTGCACATAAACAAGCATGCATGTACGGGGAGAAACCTTTTCTTTGTTTTGTACTATTATAAAAAATAACTTCCTGGGGTCTTGGAGATACTTGATCAGTAAAATAAGTGGTTGCCTAGGGAAAGAGTAGGACTATGGCTACACTGACTAGAGCAGAAGTTCTCAAACTCTGGTCTGTGGACCACAAGTGGTCCGCGAGTTCCATTCAGGTGGTCCGTGGATATCATTCTCTCTAAGGTGTGCGCCTGGGCGGCTGCACACGAGAGAATGAAGGGCCACCCACCTAATTGGCTCCACTAATTAGGTGCCTGGACCCTGAAGAAGACATACATGTAAGGTGAGGTGGTGGATTTGAGGGAAATAGGGGGTAGGTGGGAGGGGGCAGTGGGGTGAGAAGAGGGGGTGGGGGTAATTTGGGATGTGTAGGGCTGCGGCGGTCAGAGAAAGAGGTGACTTGCCCCAGCTCCAGGGCTGTGGCTGCCGGGGAGAGACGGCCCTTTTTCCCAGCCTCAGCTCTGTGGCTGCTGTGGTGGTGGTGGAGCGAGAGGGGGAGACCCCACTCCTTGCCGGCCCCAGCTCGGGGACTGCTGCGGTGGGGGAGAGAGGGCACATCCATCGCATTAGAAAGGTAAGACTACTGATATTAAAATATGAGTTGTGTGCTTTTATTTATAGAACAAAAAATGTTTATTATTAAGGTGTTTTTCTATAGTGCTTTTATCCAAAACGCTTTACAATAGTTTGCTAATGGTACAAACAACATTTGGAAAGATCATTAAGTGGGCCGCCGAGACCCTCAGCAATTTTCAAGTGGTCTGCAAAAAAGAACCACTGGACTAGTGAGCTTATAGCAGTGCACTGCATTGGTGCACCTATGCTGCTGTAAGCTCTCTAATGTCAGCTTAGAGCAGCTACAGGAGAGAGCTCGCCTATTGGCTTAACTATTCCAGCCCCCGCGAGCAGCAGTAGCTATGTTGGTGGGAGAAGCTCTCACGCCGACATAGCGCTGTCCACACCAATGCTTATGTTGATGTAATTTATGTCGCTCAGGGGATTAGTTTATTCACACCCCTGAGCGACATAAATTATGCTGACATAAGCTGTAGTGTAGACATAGCCTAGGACTGTTGTAGAGGTTCTAAAGACTTCAGCACCTGCTCTCCAGCCAAGTTAAATCTGTAAAGAGTAATTTTGCATTGCAAAAATTCAACTTGGATTTGATACTATGTCATTTTAAATGAGTCATCTGCCTAAATCTAACTTGTTGTTTCTAGTCTGCAGAGTGTTGATACTGCAGGGGCTTTCATTTTAGCATTTCATGGAGTTTTTACAAAGGAGCAATTCAAAACTGAGTGCTGGCTGTCTGTGTTAATGGAATGCGTCAGTTAAGTCAATTTCCTGTTGCGTGGGGAGAAAACTGAAGCAGACTTACTGAATGAGACAGGAGAGGTACAAAAAAAAAAAGCAATTATTTGGTGGTTTGCAACAAGATAATTATGTTTCTTTGGAAGGTTTGACTGAACGACATGTTACATAACACGTAATTCTGTAAGGTATTAAATATGTCAGTTATAGACCAATTTTATACACAACAGTTCCAGTGGTTTAAAAATACAAGGTTTAACTGTTACACAAATCAGAGGCAATTCTGACACTTCATTTTCTTTGTTTCTTTCCCTTCACGCTCCTACTCCTAAAATAAAATTATTGTGGATATGGAGGAGCACAATAATGCTATGTGGAGACTAACACCTCTCTAAAGTAGCCAATGAAATCAGTTCTTCCCCTTTTTAGTACCTTGACTACAATAGTAATCTTCTTGTGAAAGGAGGTACTTGCCCATTGCAGTTTGATTGCCTACTGCTGCAAAGGTGCATTAACTCTTGAGGTTGCTTCTGAGTCTGGTTTTGCTTTTGAAAGTGATTTTCCCCCCCCTCCCCCCGTGAAGCCACCTTGAATATATGATGTTTTCTTTCTAGAATCAAAAGATATTGTATGGCATTATTAATTCTATCTCAAGGGATTGTAGGGATTAGTTTATGAAGAAACATGGAGATAAATATGCATAGCTCGTCTAAGCATCAGCTAAGGAAGGGATGTTAATTGTCTGTAAGAATTGGAAGGATTTAAACACCAAGGATGGTGAAAAATGCCTTAGCATATTACTGTGTGTGTGTGTAATTGTTTGAGACAAAGGGTTTGTCTACACTTGCAGCACTGCAGTAGCGCACTGGTAGAGTTGTGCTTCTGTAGCACTTAGTGAAGATGCTACCTATGCTGATAGGAGAGCTTCTCCCGTTGATGTGGGTATGCCACTTCCCCAAGAACTGGTACTTATGTTGATGGGAGAAGCCCTCCCGTTGATATAGTGCTGTCTAGGCTTGGCCTACACTACCAATTTATGTTGATATAACTACATTGCTCAAGGGTATGGAAAATCCACACCCTTGGGTGACCTAGTTATTCTGACCTAACCCCTGATGTAGACAGTGCTATGTTGTCAGGAAGGCTTCTCCCATTGACGTAGATACCTCCTCTCTGGAAGGTGGATTAACTACACTGATGGGAGAAGCTCTCCTGTTGGCACAGGCAGTGTTTTTACTAAGTGCAACCAGTGGTGCAGCTGCACCAGTGCAGCGCTGTAAGTGTAGATAAGCCCCTACAGCAGGGGTTAGTTTGGAATAATGACATCCCTCTGGGATGTGGATTTTACTCCTGGGGGAAATTCTGCTCCACTGCGCAATACAAAACTTTGCCAAAATTAATGTTGGGCATGCAAAATTTCTTTCCCCCCCCACAGAAATGGGCTGCAGAGATGTTGGGCACCACTAAAGGCCACTGGACCTGGCATAGCCCAGCTCACAAATAGAAAACACTGCCAGACGGAGGTGGAGGGAGCTGGAGGGTTCTCAGCAGCTGCAGTTCCCAGCACCCCCTGAAGGAAAGAGGCGGGTGGCGGGCAAGAAACTCCGTGCAAGCCTGGGACCCATTATCAGCCTGTTTCTCCCTCTGGATTCCTGGGCTCTAGGAGGGTCTGTGAGGGTCTGGGCCCGGGGGGCCTTGCAGCTGGACTCTGGGGGGGGGGTAGGGATATGGGGTGTGTCTGTCTGAGCTGGGGGGGGACACGGCTGGGCTCTAGCCGGGAGGGAGTGTGAGTGTCTGAGCTGGGGGGGCACAGCTGGGGAGGGGTGGAAGGAGTAGAGAAACAGGATCTGGGCTGTCGTACGGGTTTCTTTAACACTCTACTCTTGGGGGAATTTGTGTCTGTATTGTTACAGAAATACTTGCTGACAGATATTTTGAAATAAATTACCAAAATAATTGAAACTGGTATGATTTATATAGTGTTATTTTGACAAATAACATTTTCAGAATTTAACAGAATTTTAAAATATTGTACGCAGAATTTAATTTTTTGGTGCAGAATTCCCCTAGGAGTAGGATTTTCCACACCCCTGACTAAAATAATTACATCGACCTCAATTGGTTGTGTAGGCTGAGCCAAAGTGACGAGTGGAGGGGGCGGAACAACCTTGGATGAATAGCAGGAAATACATTCCAACAATGAGATGTATTAAGCTGTAGAGTAGCCTCCCAAGTGAATTAGTCTCAACGCCATTGTCTGACTTACTTTAAAATCAGAATGAACAAACAAATAGAAGACTTTCTATAGGGATCAGAGCAATACACTGACCCTGGAGTAGTGGAATAGATGTCACTACTGAAATACATTGGGCTTTAAGACCTCGTTTACAGCTTCATTTAATCAAAATCTTAGTGAAAGAAGGGAAAATTTTACTATGGTATAGATGGAAGTTCTTGAATGTGAGTGTCATTTTGAGGACAGATGAAATAACTTGATTTTTATGAAAGATTGTTAAATGGTGCTCTCTTTTTGTTCATTTAAAAAAAAAATAGACAGTATGACCTGAGGGGTAAACACAGTGCTATTTGTTATGTACATTTTTATAAAAGATCTACAGTAATGTGACAGCTCAGAGGTAACTTTCGGGGCATCCATTTTACATTAGTTCTGTCTGGGTGCTTCTGGCATAGTTTTGGTAGATCAGCTTTTAAAAAAAAATCTAATTCCTTGTATAACTTTAAACACTGCCATAATATTATAGCTAGGCATTTATAAGGTGCCAGTCATTATGGTACCTTGGTATTATGTAATTTAATACAGTTTCCTTCTTTTTTAAGGACACCCTGTATCTTGGCACTCTGTCAGCAAACATTATTTATTCTGCCTTCATAATTACTACTGTTTGTATATGTAGCATCCAGGAGCCCTAGTTATCATAGAATTGTAGGACTGGAAGGGACCTCAAGAGGTCATCTAGTCCAGTCCCTGTACTCATGGCAGGACTAAGTATTATCTAGACCAGTGGTTCTCAAACTAGGGCCGCTGTTTGTTCAGGGAAAGCCCCTGGCGGGCTGGGCCAGTTTGTTTACCTGCCGCGTCCGCAGGTTCGGCTGATCGTGGCTCCAGGCCAATGGGGGCTGCAGGAAGTGGCATGGGCCGAGGGACGTGCTGGCTGCCTGCCCACAGCCCCACCATAACTGTCCAGCACCCCGCACACAGAATCCCCCACTCCGTAGTGCCCCAACACACACATCTTCCACGCCCCTTCACAGCCCAGCACCCCCACCCCCTCGACTCCCCACAGACCTGCTCCCCCAAGCCCTTCTTCCCAGCCACACTCACTGGCCCTGCTGGGAGGTGACTGTGGCCTGGTCTACACTACGACTTTAATTCGGATTTATCAGCTTTAATTCGAATTAACCCTGTAACCGTCCACACAACGACGCCATTTAATTCGATGTAAAGGGCCCTTTAAATCGATTTCTGTACTCCACCCCAACGAGCGGAGTAGCGCCAAAATCGATTTTAGCAATTCGAATTAGGGTTAGTGTGGCCGCAATTCGATGGTATTGGCCTCCGGGAGCTATCCCACAGTGCATCATTGTGACCGCTCTGGACAGCAATCCGAACTCGGATGCACTGGCCAGGTAGACAGGAAAAGCCCCGCGAACATTTGAACTTCATTTCCTGTTTGCCCAGCGTGGAGAGCACAGGTGACCACAGATACCTCATCAGCACAGGTAACCATGCAGGCTGATAATCGAAAAAGAGCACCAGCATGGACCGTGAGGGAGGTACTGGATCTGATCGCTGTATGGGGAGAGGATTCAGTGCTTGCAGAACTTCGTTCTAAAAGACGAAATGCAAAAACTTTTGAAAAAATTTCCAAGGGCATGATGGAGAGAGGCCACAATAGGGACTCTGAGCAGTGCCGCGTGAAGGTCAAGGAGCTCAGACAAGCCTATCAAAAAACAAAGGAGGCAAACGGTCGCTCCGGGTCAGAGCCGCGGACATGCCGCTACTACGCCGAGCTGCATGCAATTCTAGGGGGGGCTGCCACCACTACCCCACCTTTGTTCGTGGATTCTGGGTCGGGGATAGTCTCGACGCCTGAGGATTCTGCCGATGGGGTAGAGGAGGAGGAGGATGAGCTTGCAGAGAGCACACAGCACTCCATTCTCCCCAACAGCCAGGATCTTTTTCTCACCCTGACTGAAGTACCCTCCCAAGCCTCCCAAGCCAGTACCCAAGACTCTGACCCCATGGAAGGGACCTCAGGTGAGTTTACCTTTTAAAATATAAAACTTGTTTTAAAAGCAAACGGTTTTTAATGATTACTTTGCCTGACTTTGCATTCGCGGTCAGTTCAGCTACTGGAAAAGTCTGTAGCTACTGGAAAAGTCTGTTAACGTGTCTGGGGATGGAGCGGAAATCCTCCAGGGACATCTCCATGAAGCTCTCCTGGAGGTACTCCGAAAGCCTTGCCAGAAGGTTTCTGGGCAGTGCATCCTTATTCCCTCCTCCATGGTAGGACACTTGACCACGCCATGCTTGCAGCAAGTAATCTGGTATCATTGCCTGACAAAGCCTAGCAGCGTATGGTCCCGGTGTTTGCTGGCATTCAAGCAACATCCGTTCTTTATCTTGTTGTGTAATCCTCAGGAGAGTGATATCACTCCTGGTAACCTGGTTGAAATACGGGAACTTAATTAAGGGGACAGAGGTGGCCGTTCCTACTGGGCTGTTTGCCTGTGGCGGAAAATAAATCCTTCCCTGCAGTTAGCCAAGCGCAGATGGGAAATTGGCCCTGAAGTTTTCCGCGTTTGGCTAGCAGGGTTCTTCCCTGTTACCAGCCACGCGGTGGGGGGAGGGTACCGTGATCATCCCAGAGAATTCATGGCGAGGGGGGGGGGGTCGGCGGCGGGGGGGGGGGGTAGTTTGGTGCCTGCAGGGATCTTCCCTGATACCAGCCATGCGGTGGGGGGAGGGGTACCGTGATCATCCCAGAGAATTCATGGCGGGGGGGGGGTTAGTTTGTTTTCTGGTGCTGCTGAATGTTAACAGAAAAACCGCAGCACTCTACTTGCCTGAAGGGGCCCAGACAAGCCCCCCCACACTGCCCCCCCCCCCCAACTGGCTGAGATTGGCCAGGCTTCTGCAGCACTCTACAGGCTATGCTTGGTATGTGGGAAAGGAGGGTGCAGAAGCTGTAAAACAATGGCTTACCATGGCCGCATGCAAGCCGAATTCTGTTGCCCAGACCTGTGATCTCTAGCAGCAAAGCCACAAGCACTCAGCATTAAGAGGCAAAATGCGACCTTGCACAGAAATCACATGTGCTATGTAATGTGAACAGTGTTGGTCACCGTGAAAGAGTATAAGCATTGTTCTGCAAAATGTAGCTTTTAAAACAATTCTCTCTTTTTTCCCCTCCCTACAGCAGCTGCAAATTCCTCAAGCCTCCCTCCTCCATCCCGAAGGTTATCACAGATAAGGCGTCGTAAGAAGAAGACGCGGGAGGACATGTTTTCTGAAATTATGCAATCCAGCAGGAGTGACAGAGCTCATCTGAATGAGTGGAAGGAAACAGTTTCAAAGTATAGGAAAGAAGTCAGTGAACGTGAGGAGAGGAGGGACCAACGTGAGGAGAGGAGGGACCAACGTGAGGAGAGGAGGGACCAACGTGAGGAGAGGAGGGACGATCGAGATGAGAGATGGCGGCAGGAAGACCAGAGGATGAAGGATGCAACGCTGGGGCTGCTCCGGCGTCTGGTGGAGGTTCAGGAACGGCTGCTGGAAAACAGACTGCCGCTTCAGCCCCTGTTCCACCCTCCCCCCTCCCCATGTTCCGTATCCTCCTCACCCAGACGTGTAAGAACGCGGGGGGGGAGGCTCCGTACACCTTCCCATTCCACCCCAGTAGACAGCCCAAGCAAAAGGCTGTCATTTTTTTAACCTTTTCTTTGTGGCTTTTTCCTTCCCAGCAATCCTCCTCCCAAATACCACCCGGGTTCCCTCCCTCTTTTTCTAATCTATTAATAAAGAATAAATGATTTTTAAATGATAGTGACTTTATTTGGTTTGAAAGAAAGCTGGGGGAAGGGGCAGGGTGGGTTCCTTACAGAAAATCAGTCAGTAAAGGGGGAGGGTTTTCATGAAGGAGAAACAAACAGATATTTCACACGGTAGCCTGGCCAGCCATGAAACTGGTTTTCAAAGCTTCTCTGATGCACAGCGCTTCATGGTGTGATCTTCTAATCGCCCTGGTGTCTGGCTGCGCGTAATCAGCAGCCAGGCGATTTGCCTCAGCCTCCCACCCCGCCATAAAGGTCTCCCCCTTACTTTCACAGAGATTGTGGAGCACACAGCAAGCAGAAATAACAATGGGGAGATTTCTTTGGCTGAGGTCAGAGCGAGTCAATAATGAACGCCAGCGACCTTTTAAACGGCCAAATGCACATTCTACCACCATTCTGCACTTGCTTAGCCTGTAGTTAAACAGCTCCTGACTCCTGTCCAGGCTGCCTGTGTATGGCTTCATAAGCCATGGCATTAAGGGGTAGGCTGGGTCCCCAAGAATAACTATGGGCATTTCAACATCCCCAACGGTTATTTTCTGGTCCGGAAAGTAAGTCCCTTGCTGCAGCCCTTTAAACAGAGTAGTGTTCCTGAAGACGCGAGCGTCATGAACCCTTCCCGCCCAGCCCGCGTTGATGTTGGTGAAACGTCCCTTGTGATCCACAAGTGCTTGCAGCACCATTGAAAAGTACCCCTTGCGGTTTATGTACTCGGTGGCTTGGTGCTCCGGTGCCAAGATAGGGATATGGGTTCCGTCTATTGCCCCACCACAGTTAGGGAATCCCATTGCAGCAAAACCATCCACTATAGCCTGCACATTTCCCAGAGTCACTAACTTTCGTAGCAGCACCTGAGTGATTGCTTTGGCTACTTGCATCACAGCAGCCCCCACCGTAGATTTGCCCACTCCAAATTGATTCCCGACTGACCGGTAGCTGTCTGGCGTTGCAAGCTTCCACAGGGCTATCGCCACGCGCTTCTCAACTGTGAGGGCTGCTCTCATCTTGGTATTCTGGCGTTTCAGGGCAGGAGACAGCAAGTCACAAAGTTCCATGAAAGTGCCCTTACGCATGCGAAAGTTCCGCAGCCACTGGGAATCGTCCCAGACCTGCAACACTATGCGGTCCCACCAGTCTGTGCTTGTTTCCCTTGCCCAGAATCGGCGTTCCATGGATAGAATCTGCCCCATTAACAACATGATCTCCAAAGCACCGGGGCCTGTGGTTTCACTGAATTCTGTGTCCGTGTCCGTGTCCATGTCCTCATCATGCTTGTCGCTGCGCTTCCGCCGCCGCTGCCTCCTCGCCTCGTTTTTCTGGTCCTGGCTGAGCATAAACTCCACAAGAACGCGCGAGGTGTTTGCAATATTCATGAGTGCTGTCTTGACCTCAGCGGGCTCCATGCTTGCCGTGGTATGGAGTCTGCAGTGTTCACCCACCCAGGAAAAAAGGCGCGAAAATGGTTGTCTGCCGTCCGTTGCTTTCATGCAGGGAGGGAGGGAGGGAGGGAGTGAGGCTGTACCCAGAACCACCTGCGACGATGTTTTTTGTCCCATCAGGCACTGGGATCTTAACCCACAATCCCAATGGGCGCAGGAGACTGCGGGAACTATGGGATAGCTATGGAATTGCTACCCACAGTGCAACGGTGCAGAAATCGACGCTAGCCCCGGTACTTGGACGCACACCACCGAATTACTGTGCTAGTGTGGCCGCACTCATTTCGACTTTATACAACCTGTTTCTCAAATCCGAATTATCTAAATTCGGATTAATCCCGTAGTGTAGACATACCCTGTGTCTGCTGGGCTGAGCCAGCAGCACAGCCAGGGCTGGTCTCAGGGCCGGAAATTGCTCCGGCCCCTCGGGAGTGGCATGATGAGCCAGGCCAGGACCTGCCCCGGCTGGAGTCCCTCAAGACGCACTTGCCTGGAGGGGCCCAGCCAAGCCCTCCACACTGTTCCCCCTTCCCCCCCCCACCCACACACCTGGCTGAGACTGGCAACTCTGGTCACCCAGCTCTGAAGGCAGCTCAGAAGTAAGGATGGCAATACCGCAACACCCCTAAAATAATCTTGTGACCCCTTTGCAACTCCCTTTTGGGTCAAGATCCCCAATTTGAGAAATGCTTGTCTCCCCTGTTAAATCTGTATAGTATAGGGTAAAACCCATACAAAAGACCAGATTTCACGGTATGAAACCAGATTTCACAGTCCGTGACGTGTTTTTCATGGCCATGAATTTGGTAGGGCCCTACTCATAGGTCATGTTTTCTAGAGCTTTAATCACTTTTATTGCTCTTCTCTAGACTTCCTCCAATTTGTCCACATCTTTCCTGAAATGTGGTGCCCAGAACTGGACACAATGCGCAAGTTGAGGCCTAATCAGCCTGGAGTAGATCAGAAGAATTACTTCTCATATCTTGCTTGAAACACTCTTGCTAATGCATCCCAGAATGATACGGTGTTTTTTTTTTTTTTTTTTTTCTTTGCAAAATCGTTACACTGTTCACTCATTTTTAGCTTGAGGTCCACAATGACCCCCAGATCCCTTTCTGCAATACTCCTTCTTAGGTAGTCATTTCCCATTTTGTATGTGTGCAACTGATTTTTCCTTCATGAGAGGAGTACTTTGCATTTGTCCTTGTTGAATTTTATCCTATTTACTTCAGACCATTTCTTCAGTTTGTCCACATCATTTTGAATTTTAATCCTGTCCTCCAAAGCACTTGCAACCCCTTCCAGCTTGGTATTGTCTGCAAACTTCATAAGTATCCTCTCTATGCCATTATCTAAACCATTGATGAAGATATTGAACAGACCCAGACCCAAAACTGATCCTTTTGGGACCCCACTCGATATGCCCTTCCAGCTTGACTGTAGAACACTGATAACTACTCTCTGGGATTGGTTTTCCAACCAGTTATGCACCCACCTTATAGTCGCTCCATGTAGGTTGTATTTCACTAGTTTGTTTTATGAGAGGGTCATATGAGACCATATCAAAAGCCTTACTAAAGTCAAAACTACCACATCTATCACTCCACGCCCTCCCCCCCCCCCCCAAAGGCTTGTTACCCTGTCAAAGAAAGCTACTAGGTTGGTTTAACAGGATTTGTTCTTGACAAATCCATGCTGACTGTTACTTATCACCTTATCTTCTAGGTGTTTCCAAATTGATTGCTTAATTATTTGTTCCATTATCTTTCTGGGTACTGAAGTTAAGCTGACTGGTCTGTAATTCCCCGGGTTGTCCTTATTTTCCTTTTTATAGATTGGCATTATATTTACCCTTTTCCAGTCCCCTGGAATCTCTCCTGTCTTCAATTTATTTTGAAGATAAATTGCCAATGGCTCAGATATCTCCTCAATCAGATCATTGAGTATTCTAGGATGTATTTCATCAGGCCCTGGTAACTTGAAGACATCTAACTTGTGTAAGTAATTTTTAATTTGTTCTTTCCCTATTTTAGCCTCTGATCTTACCTCAATTTTGCTGGCATCCACTATGTTAGATATCCAATTGCTTCTAACCTTTTTGGTGAAAACTGAAACAAAGAAGAGCCAGATTATGAGCTAGGACCCCATTGTGTTAGGTGCTGTGCAAATACAGCATTAAAATGGCCCCTTGTGCCAAAGAGCTTACACTATAAGTAATGGGTTTTTCACTCTTAAGCATAGATAGAACTGAGGTAGGAGCAGAGAGAAATGACTTGTGAGGTGAGTAATGCAGTCCCATTTGTTACAATAAACCAATTAGTGTAATGCAAACTTTGTGGAAAGTAAAAAGAACGAGGAGTACTTGTGGCACCTTAGAGACTAACATATTTATTTGGGCATAAGTTTTCGTGGGCTAAAACCCACTTCATCGGATGCATGCAGTGGAAAATACAGTAGGAAGATGTGTGTGTGTGTGTGTGTATGTATGTATATATATATATAATATACATACACACAGAGAACATGAAAAAATGGGTGTTACCATACCAACTCTAACGAGACTAATCAATTAAGGTGGTTAACTTGTTAAAGTTGGTATGGCAACACCCATTTTTTCTTGTTCTCTGTGTGTGTGTGTGTGTGTGTGTGTGTGTGTGTATCTATCTATCTTCCTACTGTATTTTTGTTAGTCTCTAAGGTGCCACAAGTACTCCTGTTCTTTTTGCTGATACAGACTAACACGGCTGCCAATCTGAAATTTGTGGGAAGTAGTATTGCCCTGAGCCAGGGAGAGCAGAGTGAACAGTCCTTTCCCCCTCAGCCTCATTCCCCTCTTACTTTAACCCCTGAAAGCTTTACAGGCACATGGTCAAACCTGGCCTATGCCAACATGAAATATGACCAAAGGGGGTCCCAAATGGTTTTGTTTTTAATGGTAGTTTTTCCTTCACGGTGTGACTTCACTATGGAGAAGTAGATCAGCCTGTGAAGTGAGGGCCACAACGGACTGAAAACTGAATTATTGAAGATAAGAACAAAATAAAACGAAGAGTCTAAACTTCGAACATATACAATGCACACTCTGTACCCTGTCAGTGGGAGAGGGTCTCGCGTACTGAGACTTTTGGGAGAGTGATTTTGTTTAGGTAATATTTTTTTCTAAAATTGTAAGATTTTTGCAACCCTTCTTTTTGTGACTATTGGCCTTTGTGAGGGACAGATTTAAAGGAAAGCTGTCCTTTCAGGTGCTAATGGATAAGGGATTATTACTGTTGGGGGCTGACAGCCCAGGGTCTCATTTGAACAGCCCTCTCTGGGAGCGGAATGGGAAAGTGAGTTTGTATTTCATTTGTTGCAGAGTTGTTGTAGATGTATTGGTCCCAGGATATATGAGAGACTAGATGGGTGAGGTAATACAGTTTATTGGACTGACTTCTGTTGGTGACAGAGACAAGCTTTTGAGCTACGCAAAGTACTACTACATCTTGTTTTCCCAGACCCAAAGAGGAGCTCTGTGTAGCTCAAAAGCTTGTCTCTTTCACCGACAGAAGTTAGTCCAATGAAAGGTATTACTTACTCACCATGTCTCTTTTTAATTTGTTGCTCAGTTTTGTGGTTCTTTGTGAGGAATAGAAAGACTTATTGTGTTAGTAACTTTGTCTTACCGCTTTACATAATATGAGGGCTAAAGGAAGAGAGACTTTCACAGATTGTGGGATGAATAAAGTAGGAGTGTACTTACAGAAAATTACTTTTCCATGGCAGTCTAGAACAATATCTTGATTTGTGGTGAGGGCTGATCCCTGTCTAGTGTTTGTGGTTTGAGTAAAGAAATACAAACTGTGTTGAGATTTAAAGGAGCCCAGTGAGCTGTACCACCAGGAGGTGATCTCAGGGTAACATCTGACAGGGTCATATCTCCTCTGTATGAGGCAATGGAGCTTGCATTTCCTCTGACAAACGTTAGACATTTTGACATAGTGATTCCCCCTTTAGGAGGGGACCTAGAGCTGTGTATAATTTGCCTGAAGACCAGTGATTCTCTCTCTTAGCAGTATGGGAAGGGCAGGGTACTTGTGACACTGTGACACCAGTTCAATACCTCTCTGGAGATCACAAATGCCCAGACTGAGAATCCCATGCTATAGACTGAAACAGATGTCCCTTAAAATGTACGGAAGAGTGTATGAAGCCTAGTAACCTGTAGCTATTCCAAGATTCACTCATGACCGTACTTTAGCGTTAACCCTGCTGTGTCTATCTGGTCTCTTAACCTGTGGGGAGAAGGGATGTAAATGATCTTGCTACTTCATGTGGAAGCCAAAAATTTAGACCTGTAATTCACTATGGTTCTGATACTGCTTGAAATACTTTATACCTAAACACAGGAATTTATTGGCCTCTCTGATGTCCAATTATAATTCTGTTACTTCATATTTTTGTGGCTATCCCAGTTTAAATTAAGATCAAACTTCATCTACACAGAACATGCAGTTTCTTTTCTTTATAAGTGTACATAATAGTAATGGTAACTCTGGTACAATAATTTTACCAGGTTGTTTTGAGACATGTGCCCTCTGGATTTGTTTTTTAATGGAATGATACAGTTTTTCCCTCTTTTCATAATAATTCCATTACATGGTCATAGTTTACAGCTAACTTAAATAGCAGGGAAGAAGAATGCTGTTGTTGAATGAGTAAGGCTTAGATGACGCATGTGTCCCAGCAGTTCATTTTGTAAACACTGAAGAGCATTGCAAAATATTTTTTTACGATGCTTGTAAAGTTGATTCACTGAAACCAATCTGCTCTGTATCTTTTTGAACGTTCAAAATAAAGGATTTGCCATTGTGAATTTATCAAAATAACTTACTAGTGTCAGTCTGCTTTTTGTGCAGGTGTAGATATTCTCGTTGCTTGTATTGCCTTGGTTATGTGACTCAGGTATCAAATATCTACATCATAGAGTCATTGCTGGCCCTTCCCACAATCCCCAGTCTGGGTTTAGAATTCTCCTGTGAATCATGGTGGTGCATAAAGATTTCAGAAATGCAGTCACCCCTACCTCTGAACTTTTACTCCTTTCAGCCCTGAATTCATGTTCTAGTGGTAGTGGTTCTTAAATTTCTTTTGTTCCCTTTTCTTTCTATTTCATTCATTTCTGTCTCATTCAGTATGCTGCTTTCTCATGATACATATTTCATATGTGATTTTGTTCTTGCAGATAACATGTTTTTTTTTTTTTTTTTTTTTTTAAGAATTCATTGGTGGATTCTTAGTTTGTAAGCTCCTTGAGTCAGGGATTATATTGCCTAGCACAGTGGAGCTCTGATTGTGATTGCATTTTAGTAGCATCCTGAAGCCTCTAATTAATAAAAATTCCATATCTTAATCATTGGTCTTAACTCTAGAGACTAAAGTCCGCTGTCCAAACAACAATTACGGCACAGTAGTGACAAAACACACTCCTCAGTGCACTGTTAACCTGGGTTTGACCTCCCCTGAAGGTGAGAGAGGTAAGGTCAAATGTACGCCCATGTTTTCTTCTGCTTTTCTGCTCAGGCTGCCAACTGAGTGTGCTAATTGGGGTGATGCAGCAAAAATATCTTGGCTTGTGGGCACCAGTTTGCTAGGAATTGGATTGAACCTCCCAAAGTATTCTGGATTGATAGCTACTTAGTGGCCTATCTAGTCACTACCATCTTGTTCATGAATCACAGCAGTGACCCAAATGGGTGAGGCTCCTAAGCCCATATAGCAGAATGCTACTGAGTAAGACTCCAGTTCGTATAGTATAGGAAGATGGAATGAACTAATAATGCATATGATATTGTACCACCACAAATACAGTCTTGGGTCTATTCCAAATTGCAGCAAGCTCTTAAAAATACTTTATTCTCAGCAGCTTCCATGCTTAAAATTGCTACATTATAAAATGGTGATTGAAATTAAGATGAAAATTTATAACAATCTCTTGTAAGCTCAGCCCACCAGGTAGCTCTTCTTAGATCCTGGGTCATTATTTTATGTTCGAGGTAGTGAGAGTCTGATCTATTTCAAGGTCAAGGTGCAGAAGTCAGAGCATTTCTGTTCAAAGATGAAAACATTTATTCCTTTATTCATTGCTGCATCAGAAATGTTCTCTAATGTTAAACAAAGTTCTTACATGCATGTAGAATTGCCTGGTGCCTGAAGTACCAACAATGCAACTCAGAAACAATCTATCATCAAAGTTAAAATGGAGGTAGGCTGAAGACATGCTTTACTTTTTCCCGTGTCCTTTTGAAAGGCGGCTTTGGCCTCTCAGAAGCACATCTACAGTGCTTTTAGGCATGTTGACCATCTGTTCTTGTAGCCTCTCTGCTTCTCTCAGAAGATTTTATTTTATTTTATTTGGGTTTTTTGTAGAGTGGGCTTTGGATGGCCTAGTTCTGCAAAACAGATCTAGTTTCCTGGCTCAGAGATTCATCAGATGGTTGCAAGCTCCCTGAGAGCTAGAATTCCTCTAGTAGAAGACAGAATTATAATTTAAGGGAAGAAGGATGGAAATTGGGGGTCGGCGAATCCCATTTGAGACTGTGCAAGACTATGCTCTTTCAGCCTGCAATGTGAGGACATCTTGGAGGATGGAAATGGGGTCAGATTGACTTGTTTGATTCTCTCAAGCCAGGCAGAGGCAATAAGACAATAGTCTCCAGATGTGAACTGATAATTCTGAGGAAGATCTGCTTTTCCTGAGTTGCCAGAAAACATATCTTCCTTACCCTCCTCTTCCTCCCTAATCAGTGAGTGTAAGGCACATGAAGTGATGTCCATTGTCCTGGCAGATGGTCTAAGTGAGAAAACATTGTCTGACCATCCTGTGGTTAGTTGATGGAAAATTTTCTGCTTCTGACAAGTGTTACAATCTCTATAACATCCCCAGAAATAGCCGCTGTCCTTGAAGGGCTTTTCCTAAAGTGGATTGTTAGATTGTGTCTTGATCTAGTAAAGGTAAAATCCCCTTTGGGAAGGCAACAGCTCTCTAGGAATGGACGCAACAAGCAGAATCTCTCAAACCATACTAAGAAGGAGGTGGAGCTAGTACTGCTAGAACTATTCTGCACAGTCCTGCTGACAAGTCCCAAAGAGTGGGTTTGTCATCACAAGATAGGCACCTAAACAAGGTGGTGCACCCAATCATGAATGGGGGTGGGGAAGGAACAGTGTGGTGAAACTGGACTACTGAATCAGTACTTCTCCAGGAAAGACAGGTCGCAGGGTGTCCACATCATAGCTCGTTGGTGAAGGGACATTGACGCATATAAAGTCGTCATGGGAATGACTCACAGTTGGCCTTCCCTGCCTTTCATATTAATCAAGAGGTTTCACTTCTGACCTTTGAGCCCATACTGAACAAAGATTTGGGCCTTCCTTGGCAGAACTCTAATATCGTATCCAACTAGGAAGATTGAATATTTTCAGAAAACAAGTAGGCTGAGTCTTAAGATCCTTAAGAAGGTTGCATAGTTCTTAAGGTACTTTAGCTGGATGTATGAGGCAGTGCATTATAGAAGCTTACGCACACTGTGTTTAGTGGGTCCAGTGCAGATTCTGAGCTAAAGGCAGCAACTTGGTCATCCCTTCATGAATATCCCAAACAGACTTGTTTATGCTCAGATTGTGCTTATAGATAGAAACGCTAGAGTAGTCCTCCATTAAGCTTCCAACCTTGTCCTTTCCTTTCTGTGGGAATAAGGGGATCCCAGGCATCTCAAACTAGTGTCCCTGGGGAGAGAAATAAGAACGTTTACCTATTAATTTCTTTCTAGCATTAGGGGACACCAATTTATGACTAGGGCTGGCTGGAGAACATGAAATTCCATTTCATATAAAATTTTAAGACTTTGAGATTTGTTTACTTTTACATTAGAAGGAAAACGAGACCTAGACAATAATCTGGCGGTTAGGGCACTGCCTTTTCTGCCTTCAGGGCTAGGACCTGATTCCGGGTCTTCCATATCCAAGGTGAGTGGCATAAGCACCTGACTATTGATTATTATGTGGTTGTGTTTCCCCCTCTCCCCCGGACCAAAAATTGCATCCTAGACGTTCCTGATGAGTGGTGGTGTTCCCTCAAAAGTTTCAGTTTTGACAAAATGGCATTTTCTGATGAACAAATGAAGGCCCCCCCCCCCATCTACTGGGGTTACTCAAAAAAACAATCAAAACTTTAAAAGCAAAATAGTCTTCATAGAGTCCTGAAAAGGAGGATTCTTATATCTAACTTTCTAACACTTGTTTCCCCTCCTTTGCTCCTTTAGCACTTTTAGATTTTGAGAGAACACTAATGAACAAGTTAAGAGGGGAGGAATTATGGACTGCTTCAGTAATCAGTCAGAAAACTGGAATTTTGGGAAAGCCTTAAAAAGCAACAAGGTGGGTGAGGTTTTATATATATATAATATTTTTTTTTAATTGAACCTACTTCTATTGAACTTTACAAGCCTTTGAACTGCACAGAGCTCTTCATCAGGTCTAGGAAAAGTCACAGCAAAATGCAAGATGGAACAGATGGTTTAGCATAAGTAGTTAGCACATAAATCTGCCTTAAAACCTCCTTCACCAAACAAGGACACTCCACCCGAGAAGTAGATCGCATCATGGAACGGGTCACTCAAATACCCAGAGAAAACCTGCTTCAATACAGAAATTAAAATCCCCTCTGACAGCACAGCCCTAGTTGTGACCTATTACCCCACCCTGGAACCCATATGGGGTGTCCTCAAAGAACTACAACCCATAGGCCATGGGGACCGCATCCTGAAAGAAATCTTTCCTGAACCCTCTCTTCTGGCCATCAAACTCTCCAAGCTCATCATCAGAAGCAAGCTCCCCACAGACCAGGACACACCAACTCAAGTTTGGCACCAGACCCTGCCAGAACAACAGATGCAAAACTGATAGACATTATCTCCACTGCTACATTGATCAACATTCCGCACAGCACACCTTTCAAGATCCATGGATCCTACACATGCCTCTCACAACATATGGTGTACCTCATCCAGTGCACTAAATGCCCCAATAAGAATTATGTGGTTGAAACTAATCACTCTACACTTGAATGAACTCGCATAGCAAAATGATAAAAGATAGAATGCTTTTATCACCTGTGAGTGAAAACTTTTCACAAGTGAACACTCTCCATTTGACCTCAGAGTCCTCATCCTCAAAAGAAATCTGTACAACACTTACAAAATACGAGCCTAAGAGCTTAAAGTCATAACTCTGCTATACACCAAAAACTATGGACTGAACAGAGACACTGGATTTACGGCTTATTAGAACAATCCATAACTCACTAACCTCTTCTTTGTCCTATAACTGCAGAATGAAGGATCCCTTAGAATATGCACTAACTACTTATGCTAAACAATTTGTTATGCTTTGCATTTTGCTGTGAAACTGGGAATTCCTTTCCCAGACCTGAAGACGAGCTCTGTGTGGCTCGAAAGTTTCTCTCTCTCACCAACAGAAGTTGGTCCAATAAAAGATATTACCACACCCACCTTCTGGGACTGTTAAGGTTACAACTACACTGCATATGACAATTAAGGAGCCCCAATTTTGAAATGGAATAGAAAAAAAAATAGGGGATAAAATTTTTATTTTTGCAAATAAAAAGCCTGTCACTTCATTGAATACTCAAGGTCGAAAAAAAAAAAATCCTTAAAACTATTGATAGGCAGCCCAAGTAAAGAAGACTGCTGCTTTCATTATGCTGCAGTAGTCTTGGGTTATATCTACACTACTGCGGTAGTGTACACTACGCAACTCCAGCTACATGAATAATGTAGCTGGAGTCGACGTACTTTAGGTCAAGTTACCGCGGGGACTACAGCACGGGGGGGTCGACGGGAGAAACTCTCCCATCGACTTACCTTACTCTATTTTTTGGGGGTAGAGTACGGGGGTTGACTGGAGAGTGATCTGCTGTCGATCTGGCAGGTCTTCACTAGACTTGCTAAATTGACCTCCGGTGGATCGATCTTAGAGCGTCGATCCCGGCTGTAGTGTAGATATAGCCTTGTTGACACAAAACACTCAATGATTTGAGTTCATTCATATGGAAGAGTAAATTAGGTGGTTGTATTGAAAGTTATTACTTGTATTCCACTAGCAATCTCATTCATTTCCTTGTTTTTGATTTATATAACTAGCATTCACCCTTTTAGGAAATGCTGATGCCCTGTTCCACGTCACCTGAGGATTTTTTCCATTCTCTTAAAGTCTCTCACTTTTTTTCAGCTGGCAGGACTGGAAACATTCACTTGGAGCGACAGCCTTTCAGAGCTGTTAAACATTTTAAACGGGTGAAGTTTTAACTAGGCTCAGCTTGGTCTGTGGCCAAGTCAACTATAATGCAAAGTAGTGATTTATATAGAAATGTTTACTGTACTATTATAATTATATTTATGGCTGTTTTTATGTAAAGTAGTCTTTGTGACACTTGAAATGCCCAACGAGCTTAGAACTTGAGCTTGTTTTCAATGTAGCAAGAATACAAACACTGCTGAATTTTTTTTTTTAAATATTTCTTCCTAGCAGAAAAAGAGGACACAGAAGAGAGGTTATGGAGAATTTAATTGTTAACAATGACACTGCCCCAATGCAGCTATAGAAAGAGAGTATATAAAAAAACTCAAACCCTTAGTTCTCAGTGAATGCATTCTGCTTTCCTACAGCTCTTAAACCATTTCAGCTGTCTAATGTACCAGCAGTGTTGACTTGTAGCTGGTGTGTGCTTATGGTGGAATGCCACCTAGTGTAATCCTGTAGCTACTGGAATAAGAAACTTTCTGGCTCTTATCCCTTCCAGAACCACTTATTTTTATTCCAGGGCTGGAGCACCCACGGAATAAAAATAAGTGGGTGTTTAGCCCTCACCAGCAGTCAATTCCGCCATCCTCCCCAGTGTCTCCTGCCCTCTGGCAGCCCCACTGATCAACTCCTCCCACTCCCTCCCAGCTGTTCTGTGGTGTGCAGGAGGCGCTGTGGGGGAGGGGAAGGAGTGGGAACAGGGCATGCTTGGAGGAGTGGGTGGGAAGGGGTGGGTGTGGGAAGAGGGTGTGGTCTTGGAGGAAGGGATTGAGTAGGGGCAGGGCTGGCGGTGGGGTGGGAAGGGGGGGGGGGCGACTACACCCTGGATAGAGAGGAAGTCGGCGCCATGTCCAGAACCACCTGCTGCTGCAAGGCAGGGGCAAGATCTCTGCTACTTTAACACATTGCTGTGTTCCTGGCTGCTGTGAGGATAGGGCGTTGAAGAGGTCTCCGCTATTCTACACTTCTCCTTACATGTGTTGTCTTATTCTCTTGTAAATAACTCTCTCATGTCTATTTTGGGCTACGGAGTATTTACACTCTGCCACTTGGGAAGCTGATACATTTCTTGTCCATTTCGCACTGTGGAAAGTCTTTGAATTGCATCCCAAAAATGGAGGCTCTTTTTAACTTCACTTTGGCTGCTGCTTTGCAAATACATAGGCATCAGCAAAGGCCCTGGAGCATCAGGCAGACTCAGGAAGATGTCACGTCACCAGCTTATATTGAGATAGTTATCTTTACAGCCATAAGGGATATAAAAACTGAAACTGATTTTTTTGAAAGGCTCTTAAATTCTCCAAAGCTTATGGCTTAGACCTGAATGCTCTTGAGGGAAATCTTTCCACTCATCACAAGTGAGTGAACAAGTAACTTCAGTCCTGGTGACTTAAAGCGATTTTTGAAATAATTTCGTTTGTGAGTAATGCAAGAATTTGAATGCAGATTTCTGGAGTCTGAAAATCAGAATGACTTTGTTACGTTTTCATTGTTTTTATTCATAAAAACTAAAAATTCACAGATGCCTAGTTAATCTGTCTTGTTTGTTCTGTGTTCTCTCAGTGGCAGACACACACAGCGGGAAGTGAATCAGGGCAACAATAGGTCAGCAGCATGTCCCAGATATTAATGAGAAATTAGCATGAGTAACACAAACTATTGCAAACAGATGTAGTCCATTGACTTAGTAGCTACAAAACCTCCTTCCATTAGAGACATTTACATTTGGAGGGGACCACCATAGTACAGTGGCAGTTCCTGTATAAAGATGATCCAAAGATTGACTTGGATATAGAAGAAAGCATTGTTCTTATAGTGTCAATGGTGACTTAATATGAATCTAGGGATCTAACACGGCTAGAAAAATTGGGGAGCGATGCAACTGTTTAAACAGTAGATTGTGCAGAACTTTGAAGGATTTGATCTCAGAAATCCTGATTTCTGTATTATTCTCTACTAAATGTCCTTGAGTAGAGATTATGGAAGTGTAACCTTTTCCTCCCTGTTGCTTCTGTTGCTTATTCTCCTCCTGATGTGGGATATCAGAATCTTTTCCAGCTGAAGCAGTTTTGGTGTTGAAAGTAGAGGGTTTTGATGGTGAAATTGTTTCTACTGCTTCTGACAGACTAATGGCCTCTTAAAATAGAAGTCCTCAATTTTCTGCAGTTGCCTTTGGGATTAAAGAAATACAGAAAATACTGACTAGAAGTTTTTTTTATGCTGAAGTGTGAAGTATGAATAGTTTAGTAAAAATAGTAGAAACTGGTTATTTAGGGTATGTCTACACTGCAATATAAGCCATGGGTTAGTGGGACTTGAGTCAGCTGACCCGTAGTAGGGAACCCTGGGCGTGACCATCTACATTTTATTTCAATCCCAGGTTAAAACTTCTCTAGCCTGTTCTCATACCTAGGACTTTCGTGTCCATGTTGCAGTACACAGACCTGAGTCAAAGTAAGCGTATCCCAGTGTCCCTAGCATGTGCACTCCCCTCCTCCGAAATAAGACTGCTTTAACCCGTGGTGCACTGTGGGAAAACTTTACTGCCTGCCCTGCACCCAGGAAGCAGCTTGCTTTGCAAAAGGCTTGATTGGTTTCCTCTCCATTGCAAACCCAGGAGGCTCTCTGATAGTGTTGCTTGCAGAACAGTGATGAGAAGAGAATGGGTTAACACTGACCTGAGTTGGTGCTGTTTACAAAGGGAGGATGGCTTCCATTTTCAATAGAGTGGATTGCAGATTGATAGGATAGAGAGGACTAAGGAAGTTCTCCCATGGAATTGTGGGATATTTCCAGTTTACTCCTGAGACCCAAGTCAAGCGGGGCTGTGTTTACGCTGCAAAGCAATAGGGCTCGGACCCTGGGTCCCAGCTTAATTCAAGCTCAGACCCTCCAGCCCTGCAGAGTCCTGGAACCCTGGGTCAGCACAATTGCAGTGTAAACACAAGTATGGGTTAGGCTTAACCCCAGTCTCAATTACAGACTTATACTGCAGTGCAGACATACCCTCTGACCACCTGTTTCTGTATGATGTGTTGTCTGAATCTTCAAGGAAAAAAATATAGGATCTTAGCTTTTTAAAATCCTTTGCAGTTCTACAGACTGCTTCTCTCTCCCCCACCCCCAAAAAGCTAAAGAGCTGCCTTGTGATCACTTATGAAATCAGTGTGGGATTTCCCCCTCTCTCTCTCACGTTTTAGTAATTTCGTATTTCAGCTAGGCAGCCCTAGTAAGTAACTGGGTGGTTTAAACCTCCAAGAAGGGACCTCAGGAGGTCATCTAGTCCAACCCCCTGCTCAAAGCAGGACCAATTCCCAACTAAATCATCCCAGCCAGGGCTTTGTCAAGTCTGACCTTAAAAACCTCTAAGGAAGGAGTCTGGTGGCACCTTAAAGACTAACAGATTTATTTGGGCATAAGCTTTCGTGGGTAAAAACCTCACTTCTTCAGCTGCATCTGAAGAAGTGAGGTTTTTACCCACGAAAGCTTATGCCCAAATAAATCTGTTAGTCTTTAAGGTGCCACCAGACTCCTTGTTGTTTTTGTAGATACAGACTAATACGGCTACCCCCTGATACTAAGGAAGGAGATTCCACCACCTTCCTAGGTAACCCATTCCAGTGCTTTACCACCCTCCTAGTGAAAAAGTTTTTCCTAATATCCAACCTAAGTCTCCCCCACTGCAACTTGAGACCATTACTCCTTGTTCTGTCATCTAGTACCACTGAACAATCTAGATCCATCCTCTTTGGAACCCTCTTTCAGGTAGTTGAAAGCAGCTATCAAATCCCCCCTCATTCTTCTCTTCTGCAGACTAAACAATCCCAGTTCCCTCAGCCTCTCCTCATAAATCATGTGCTTGAGCCCCCTAATCATTTTTGTTGCCCTCTGCTGGACTCTTTCCAATTTTTCCACATTCTTCTTGTAGTGTGGGGCCCAAAACTGGACACAGTACTCCAGATGAGGCCTCACCAATGTCAAATAGAGGGGAATGATCACGTCCCTCGATCTGCTGGCAATGCCCCTACTTATACAGCCCAAAATGCCGTTAGCCTTCTTGGCAACAAAGGCACACCGTTGACTCATATCCAGCTTCTTGTCCACTGTAACCCCAAGATCCTTTTCTGCAGAACTGCTGCCTAGCCATTCGGTCCCTAGTTTGAAACAGTGAATGGGATTCTTCTGTCCTAAGTGCAGGACTCTGCACTTGTCTTTGTTGAACCTCATTAGGTTTCTTTTGGCCCAATCCTCTAATTTGTCTAGGTCCCTCTGTATCCTATCCCTACCCTCCAGCCTATCTACCACTCCTTCCAGTTTAGTGTCATCTGCAAACTTGCTGAGAGTGCAGTCCACACCATCCTCCAGATCATTAATGAAGATACTGAATAAAACCGGCCCCAGGACCGACCCTTGGAGCACTCCGCTTGAAACTGGCTGCCAACTAGACCTGGAGCCATTGATCACTACCTGTTGAGCCCGACGATCTAGCCAGCTTTCTATCCACCTTATAGTCCATTCATCCAGCCCATACTTCTTTAACTTGCCGGCAAGAATACTGTGGGAGACCGTATCAAAAGCGTTGCTAAAGTCAAGGAATAACACATCCTTTGCTTTTCCCTCATCCACAGACTCCGTTATCTCTTCATAGAATGCAATTAGGTTAGTAAGGTATGACTTGCCCTTGATGAATCCATGCTGACTGTTCCTGATCACTTTCTTCTCCTCTCAGTGCTTCAGAATTGAATCCTTGAGGACCTGCTCCATGATTTTTCCAGGGACTGAGGTGAGGCTGACTGGCCTGTAGTTCCCCGGATCCTCCTCCTTCCCTTTTTTTTAAAGATGAGCACTACATTAGCCTTTTTCCAGTCATCTGGGACCTCCCCCGATCGCCATGAGTTTTCAAAGATAATGGCCAATGGCTTTGCAATCACATCTGCCAACTCCTTTAGCACCCTCTGATGCAGTGCATCCGGCCCCATGGACTTGTGCTTGTCCAGTTTTTCTGAATAGTCCCAAACCACTTCTTTCTCCACAGAGGGCTAGTCATCTCTTCCCCATACTGTACTGCCCAGTGCAGCAGTTTGCGAGCTGACCTTGTTTGTGAAGACAGAGGCAAAAAAAGCATTGAGTACATTAGCTTTTTTCACAGCCTCTTGTTACTCTTAACATCTCTTGCTAGCTGCAACTCCAAGTGTGATTTTGGCCTTCCTAATTTCACTCCTGCATGCCTGAGCAATATTTTTATACTCCTCCCTGGTCATATGTCCAATCGTCCATTTCTTGTAAGCTTCTTTTTTGCATTTAAGATCAGCAAGGATTTCACTGTTAAGCCAAGCTGGTCGCCTGCCATATTTAGTATTCTTTCTACACATCGGGATGGTTTGTTCCTGCAACCTCAATAAGGATTCTTTAAAATACAGCCAGCTCTTCTGGACTCCTTTCCCCCTCATGTTATTCTCCCAGGGGATCCTACCCATCCATTCCCTGAGGGAGTCAGTCTGCTTTTCTGAAGTCCAGGTCCGTATTCTGCTGTTCTCCTTTCTTCCTTGTATCAGGATCCTGAACTCGACCATCTCATGGTCACTGCCTCGCAGGTTCCCATCCACTTTTGCTTCCCCTACTAATTCTTCCCTGTTTGTGAGCAGCAGGTCAAGAAGAGCTCTGCCTCTAGTTGGTTCCTCCAGCACTTGCACCAGGAAATTGTCCTCTATACTTTCCAAAATCTTCCTGGATTGTCTGTGCGCTGCTGTATTTGCTCTCCCAGCAGATATCAGGGTGATTAAAGTCTCCCATGAGAATCAGGGTCTGTGATCTAGTAACTTCTGCTAGTTGCCGGAAGACAGCCTCGTCCACCTCATCCCCCTGGTCTGATGGTCTATAGCAGACTCCCACCACCACATCACCCTTGTTGCTCACACTTCTAAACTTAATCCAGAGACTCAGGTTTTTCTGCAGTTTCATACTGGAGCTCTGAGCAGTCATACTCCTCTTACATACAATGCAACTCCCCCACCTTTTCTGCTCTGCCTGTCCTTCCTGAACCGTTTATATCCATCCATGACCGTACTCCAGTCATTTTGAGTTATCCCACCAAGTCTCTTGCGTCTGAAGTGGGCATTCACCCACGAAAGCTTATGCTCCAATACTTCTGTTAGTCTTAAAGATGCCACAGGACCCTCTGTTGCTTTTTACAGATTCAGACTAACACGGCTACCCCTCTGATACTTGACACCAAGTCTCTGTTATTCCAATCACATCATAGTTCCTTGACTGTGCCAGGACTTCCAGTTCTCCCTGCTTGTTTCCCAGGCTTCTTGGATTTGTGTATAGGCACTTTAGATAACTCGCTGATTGTCCCACTTTCTCAGTCTGAGACAGGAGTCCTCCCCTCTTGCACTCTCCTGCTCGTGCTTCCTCCCGGTATCCCATTTCTCCACTTACCTCAGGTCTTTGGTCTCCTTCCCCCGGTGAACCTAGTTTAAAGCCCTCCTCACTAGGTTAGCCAGCCTGCTTGTGAAGATGCTTCCCTCTCTTCGTTAGGTGGAGCCTCCTCCTTGGAACACCATCCCATGGTTGAAGAATCCAAAGCCTTCTCTCCAACACCACCTGCGTAGCCCTTCATTGACTTCCACAATTCCACATCTAGTACTTGTATGTACATTGGTTTTTAAAATACTTTTTTTGAGTTTATTTTAAGGGAATGCTTAAAACATGCGTCTTTAAAGGTCTAGAATTCCAGTTAATATCAACAACAAAAAAGGGAGAACTTTTAAAAATCCTTCAGCTCTGGATGCTACTGGAAACTGATTTGAATTTGTGCAACAAATGATGTTTGCAGTCCATACATATTTGATTTGGTTTACCCTCCTCCTCACTCATATATTAGTGCTTTAAGAATGTGTCACTCCATGATAAGACGTCATAAATCATCAATTCTTTCACTAATGGATGTTGATGCAGATTTCTGTTGGAATGTTGATATGGGGTATATTTATACTGCAACTGGGAGCATGCCTCACAGCCCTGGTAGAAAGATATGTGCTAGATCTGTTTGAGTTAGTGTGCTAAAAATAGCAGAGAGGATGTTGTGGCACAGGCTAGCAGCCTGTGTGTGGACCCAGGGAGTGGGGTTGAGTGGGCTTATAGTCATGGGCACTAGTCTGTGTCACAGCATCTACACTGCTAGTTCTAGCATACTAACTCAAGCAGAACTAGCATGTGTCTGTTTACCCTGGCTGGGAATCACACCTCCCAAATGTAGACATATCCGTCAGATCTGAGAACCTGACATGTGGCACACTAGAGGGCTTCATTCTACTCTTTGGAAAGGAGGAGTATTGGTAAGCAAACACTCTTTAAAGTGAGCATATATTTGCTCCACATACAGCCAATGAAGTGATCTCATCCCGATCTCTAGGTAGCAGAGGTAAATCAAAAGAAGCACATTCTATGTCAAGACCCCCTGGTACTCCACAGCAAATCAGCCTTCAGTTCTGTGGTCAGACCTCTGAAGTGCTGCAGCACTCCAATACAGAGACTGGAAATCTTTTGGGCACCTCAAATAAATTTTAGCTTTCATGACATTAAATATGAAAATAAAAAAGAATTATTGTACTAATCTGTCTTTAATTTGATATATTCAATTGGTTATGCATTTTTAATTTTCAGAGTGCTGTAAATATGCTGTAAACGTTGTGAAGGTGGAATCTGCAGCCTGACAATTGGTTAGGCACCACTTGGATCTTTTGGCACTTGGCAGTGTGTGGGACGCAGTTAAAGGTTGTGGGGTTACGTTGTTAGCTGGTTGTTAGCCTAAGTGTTCAGCAGAGAAATAGTTGACTCTGAAACCTAATTCTGACCATTTTAAACGGCCATTGATATCAATGGGAGCAGTTCACATTGTTCTTGCAGCTATTTTAGGATGCTTGCAGATTCAGAAGACAGCAGTTCATTGGCTTACACTTGGTTTATGTTTGAATGTTCTCTTTTTCAACCAAACTGGCGACAAATCTTTTTTTTTTTTTTAAAGCCAGAAAGCTTAGATTTTTGGAACACAGTTATAGAGCATGGGGGGACTCTATAGCAAATCTTTGTGGCTGCAGAATTGTCTGATATCTTAAGAGAATATACCTAGCACTGTTTGTAACTTTTCCCCCTTAGGTTGACGGTATCCTTGGAATACTGCTTTGGGTACCTGTGGACTTATTTCATTTTTCTTGCCCACCTCATTGTAGACTATCACTAGTGGAGGAAGGCAAAAATGCAACTGTCAGTCATTATTACCAAGGAGTTTTTCACAAAACATAAGATGCTGGCTGCCTCTTGCTGTCCCAGAATACAGCAGCACACTGTTCTCCCACCCCCCAGTTTTAAATGTATATCTCAGAATTTTTATACCATTACATTGATATCAAAATGCACTGTTTATAAGCTGTATTTTATGTTTAGTAAATACAGTAGTAGGAAAATTCAGATGCAAACTTCCCAACAGTACACTTTTTCAATCAAAATGGGTTGGATCTCAGTCTAAACTGGCTGAGTTGCAGAGACTTGTCAATAAAACATTAATGACTTACAACCCAACCCCATCTTAATGAAATATTTAAATTAAACTTCTCTATGCTGCCGTTCATATAAATGTTGTAGAAACAAACCCCGGATGTTTTAAGTTGTTCTTAATTCAGATTGGCTAGGGTCTCATTAATCTTATTTTACAGCCTGGCTTTAAGAAGCTTTTTTTGTTCATGTAATTCTTTAATGATGTAAACTGATTTGACTGAAGAGAACAAAATGAAACCCCTTTAAGCACAAGAACTTCTTGTTTTCTTGTGAAAAGCCGCTTACCCACATTGAGAAAACCATGTGAAATAGCCTCAGTAAAAATCTGTTCAGTATCGTCTAGTGCAGACTTGAGTCGGGTTAAGTTAAGTTTTACTGAAATAAATAATTACATCAGATGTCCTAAGGAAAGACCTGTTGGTTTCAGCTAGTTCTTACTTAAGTTTAGAAGCTTTTTCTTTTGAGAAACCTTATGTACCGGATTTGGTGGGAAAATCATTTAACAAAGTAAATGTTCCCTTTTCATTTGTGGAGATAAGATGGAGGTGCAAGGACCGTCATTTTGTTCTGCGTTTGCACACAATGGAGTCCTGGTCCATGAGTAGTGATCTTAGGTGCTATAGTAATACAAATAATTGGTAACTGAATCTCAGGAGATGTGGTCTGATATGAATTTAGTTATTTTCTGTTAATGGGGGAGTGAATCTAGAAGGAAATGTCTTCTGTGAGTAAGGTCCACTGTTGGTATAAGTCAAATTACCAGTTTGTAGGCATAGTAAATCCAATAGCTGACTGGGTATCCTTGAGATAAGAGGTGGGCATATTTTGCTTTATCTTCCCATAGTAAAATAATCTGGTGACATATGAAAATATTTCCTTATTTAATATCTGCCATGGCTTTCCACAGGAGGCTTGATTTTATAGTGTTGCTCCTGATTTGGTAATACAGTTGCCTGTCATTTATTCCCTAAACAAGGGGGAAATGGTGTGGAAAAAGCAAACGCAGATGACATTCAATCCCCCCAAACGCCAAATGGGTAGAAGATACAAAGAAGCTTAGTATGATCTGGGATTAATTTCTTCAGTCTGTAAAATGTTGTTACAACCTAAGTTTTGAGGTTCATCATTTGATACCCCATTGATGTGAGTGAGAGAAGAGTGTATTTTGCATTTGGCTAAACTATTTGAATACCTGTCATTTCTCTAAATCAAAAGTGAGCAAACTGCAGGTCCTGGTGGGATAGAGATTAATGTTTGGATTCAGAGTAAGTTTGACGTGCCTCTTAATCAGGTTCATTTGAGAAAGATGTTAAGTGTATTATTGGCTGGAAATAATACACTGGAAAACTTCAATGGTATAAAGTTACTCCATTTCCAATTTGGTTTTCTTCCTGACCTTTGCTTAGGTCTCTGTAGTTATTGCTGCAAATCCACATGGAGCTGCTCTAAAGTGCAGTACATAAAAACATCTGGTTGCTTAAAATCCTGATGAAAAAGTGGAAAATAATGGAAGTAAACTTAGTGTAGTGCAAGACTTAAAAAAAAGCTTATGTCTGCAGTGTTTAAAAGTAGCATGAATTACTGCAATTTAATTTTTTTAACCATTTAAAAATTTATTTTCTCAAACATATATTCCACTAACAACTACTGTTTTCTTTGTGCGGGTCTTGAGTATTTTGCTCTTCAGAGAGAGAAAGGTTACTTGTAAAATGGTTCTCCCCTTGTGTTCCCCACACCTCCCGGCCCTTACCCCACAGCTTTGAAGTCTTCAGTTCTTCCTGTGCGTGCAGAAGCATGCAGTGTACACTGGGTTGGTGAGTATGTGAACATGCAATGGCAGAAACTATAAATTGAACCATCTGTGGAAGCAAAGCCCTTTAGATTATATTAATATCAAATTATTATTGTGGAACCATTAAACTGGTTGTGTGGGTGGAGAAAGGCAGAAAGTTTTCTCTTGGTTAACTCATCAGGAAATGAGATCATTCTCTGGACAGTAATTTGTACGTCTCCCAAGAGGCAAAGCCACAGTGGTACTTGCTCAGTCTCTGACCTATTAGTAACTGGATCCTGGTAACCAAAGCTTATCACAACTTTTTGAGTGTAGTAACAAGGCTTGATGTGTGTGTATGCACCTCTCTGAAGAAAAGACCATAGAAAAAAGTTTTATTCAAGATCATATTTGCATGACTACTCAACAATATCCAGTTAATAGCAGAAGTGTACAGGTTATGAAAATTGTACTAAATATTTTTTAGCTAAATATGACTAATGGTAATTCATTTAATTAACTGTGTTTCAGGAAATTATTAATGTACTTTACATGGAATATGCTAGAATCTTTTTGTTTGGATGGACTCTGTCAGTGAAAGGGAAGCATATTGTAATATCTTAAATGAAATAAACTGTAGCACAGAATTTCTGTGAATAGAAATTCCATGCTTGAATAATAAGAATATAGCAGTAGGAATAGATTGTCGACCAGCTGATGAGGATGGTGATTGTGAAATACACTGTTGGAAATGGGCCATCCTGATTATCACCACAAAAGTTTTTTTTCTCCTGCTGATAAATAGCCCACCTTAACTGATTACTCTCATTACAGTTAGTATGGCAACACCCATTTTTTCCATGTCCTCTGTGTAGATATATCTTCCTACTGTATTTTCCACTGCATGCATCCGACGAAGTGGGTTTTAGCCCATGAAAGCTTATGCTCAAATAAATTTGTTGGTCTCTAAGGTGCCACAGGTACTCCTTGTTCTTTTTGCCGATACAGACTAACACAACTACCACTCAAACCTGTCAGGGAATTTAGAGAGGCTACAAAAAAAAAAAAAAAAAAATCCAGTAATAATGGGGGATTTGAACTTTCCCTTGATTGATTGATTGATGTCACCCCCCATGACAGGATGCAGAGATAAAATTTCTCCACACCATTAATGACAGCTACTTGGAGCAGCTGGTCCTGGAACCCACAAAGGGAGAGGCGGTTCTTGATTTTAGTCCTAAGTGGTGCGCAGGATATCATCCAAGAGGTGAATATAGCTGAACAGCTGGTTAATGGTGACCATAATGGTAATTAAATTTTACATCTTTGGGGGGAGAGGGAAGGGAAATACCAAAGCATCCCACCACGGTAGCATTTAACTTTGGAAAAGAGGAACTACACAAAAATGAGGAAGCTAGTTACATGGAAATTAAAAGGACCAGTCACAAGAGTGAAATGCCTGCAAGCTGCATAGGAACTATTTAAAAACACTGTAACAGAGGATCTAACTAAATGTATGTTCCCAAATAAAAATAAAGGACAAAAAAATGAAGAGGCAAAAAAGCATTCTTTAAAAACTGAAAGTCAGATCCTACTGAGGAAAATAGAAAGGAGCATAAACTCTGGCAAGTTAAGTGTAAAAGTATAATTAGGCAGGCCAAGAAAGAATTTGAAGATCAACTAGCAAAAGACACACAAACAGCGATTTTTTTCCCCAAGTACATCAGAAGCAGGAAGCCTGCCAAACAATTAGTGGGGCCACTGAACGATCAACGTGCTAAAGGAGCACTCAAGGAAGAGAGGGCCATTGTGGAGAAGCTAAAGGAATTCTTTGCATTGGTTTTCGCTGCAGAGGATGAGGAAGATTCCCACATGAGCCACTTCTTAAGGTGTCAAATCTGAGCAACTGTCCCAGATTGAGGTGGTTTTGGAATAAAATGATAAATTAAACAATAAGAAGTCACCATGATCAAAGGGTATTTGCCCAAGAATTCTGAAGGAACTCAAATATGAAATTGCAGAACTACTAACTGTGGTATGTAACTTATTGCCTAAATCATTTTGTGTACCAGATGACTGGCGGATAGCTAAGGTAATTCTGATTTTTTTTTAATAAAAGGCTCGAGAGAGAATATTGGCAATTACAGGCAAGTAAGTCTAACTTCAGTATCAGGCAAATTGGCTGAAACTACAGCAAAGACGACAATTTATCAGACACGTAGATGAACACAATATGTTGGGGAAGAGTCAACACAGCTTTTGTAAAGAGAAATCATGCCTAACCAATCTATTAGAATTCTTGAGGATGTCAACAAGTATGTGGACAAGGGTGATCCAATTAATACAGTGTATGTGGACTTTCAGAAAGTCTTTGACAAGGTCCCACATGAAAGGCTCTTAAGCAAAGTAAGCCATCATGGGATAAGAGGGAAGATCCCCTCCTGGGTTGGCAACCTTTCAGAAGTGGTATGCCGAATCTTTCTTTATTCACTCTAATTTAAGGTTTCGCATGCCAGTAATACATTAACGTTTTTAGAAGGTCTCTTTCTATAAGTCTATAATATATAACTAAATTATTGTTGTATGTAAAGTAAATAAGGTTCTTAAAATGTTCAAGAAGCTTCATTAAAATTAAATTAAAATGCAGAGCGCCCTGCACCGGTGGCCAGGACCCGGGCAGTGTGAGTGTCACTGAAAATCAGCTCGCATGCCGCCTTTGGCATGCGTGCCATAAGTTGCCTACCCCTGTCCTAGAGCTTTGACTCTGCAGGGCTAACAGGAGTAAAATGTAGAAAAAGCTTATCATTCTTTGAAAAGTAATCAGCTGTGCTTCAGGTGAAGCATATCGGAGATAAAAGGTGCTTTTTTTAAATATAGTCACTCCTCTGAATGTAGCCACACTTGAAGAGTAAGCAAGAAGTAAACAACCCTCTGCTTTTTCCTACATATCCAAAAGGGTGGAGAGAAAAGAGGATCTAGAGTTTGAATGCTTCTCAAGGCGTTCTGTAAGGCCCTCCTCTTTTTTGAAAGTGCTGTCTCACCACAGCCGGGATGATATTTAAACACTTTTTAAATGTTTACATGCACATGTTACCTGACACAAAACTAGGACATAAATAATCCATGTAATAGTAAATACCCTCTACTCCTCCATCCTCTTAGGGCAATGGTCACCAACCTGTCGATTGTGATTGACTGGTTGATCCAGGAGCCTCTGCCAGTCGATCACGATCTCCAGGCCGCTAAAAGTCCGGCGGCGCATTGGCTGGGAGCTGCAGGGGCGGCGCTTGCGGGCGTGGGCAATGCACGGTGGCCCGCTCTCCCTCCCCCCCCACCCGCCGGGGCCGCAGAGACTTGCCAGCAGCCAGCTGCTTCCAGGAGTGGCGTGGGGCCATGGCAGGCAGGCAGCCTGCCTGAGCACCGCTGCGTCATGGACGGGGTGCTGCCTGTGTTAAGCACCTCCCGGCTGGAGCCTGGTACTTGCACCCCCTCTTACACCTTTGCCCCAGCCTAGAGCCCCCTCCTGCACCCAAACTCCTTCCCAGAGCCCACACCTCTCGTCCCCTCCTGCACCCCAATCCCCTGCCCCAGGCTCAGCCAATGCACACCCCACAGTTGAAAATGTTGCACTGATTTGGGGCAATCCCTGAAGGATTTTGGATCTATAAACCACAAATGACACCAATAAAAAGTAAAACTCATGAAATGTCCAGTGGATTCTATGAGATTAGGTGCAGTGTGACCACACGCCCCTGTGCCCAAACTCCCTCTAAGCTTGCACCTGTCACTCCTGCACCCCTGCCCCAGGCTCAGCCCGGAGTCCCTGCCCACACTCCGAACACCTTGGCGCCAGCCCAGGGAAAGTGAGTGAGAGTGGGGGAGAGCCAGCTACGGAGGGAGGGGGAATGGAGTGAGCAGGGCAGGGCCTTGGAAGGGGCAGGATAGCTCCTGGATTGATCTTAAATTCAAAAAGTGATCTTGGGCATAAGAAGATTGGAGACCACTGTCTTAAGGTATGTCTACACTTACAGCAATGTGTAGAGTACAGACACTGCACACCCAGCTAGCACAGGTATAAATAGTGTAGACCGTGAGGCATGGCTTAGGTGAGTTGAGCAGTGTGCCCTACACGCCTAAACCCCAAGGCATATATCCTACTTGACTTTCTATGTGCCCAAGTGGCGGCTCCTATGTCTACACTGCTGTTTTTTAGCAGTGTAGAGTCCTGCTGCTTCTTGTTGCTGGAGCCTTTCCCTGCCCCAATGAAAGGGTCTGCCACATCCCCTCTGCCTTTCCCTGCCATGTGTAGCTACACACAGCTGTGAGAAGTGTGGATGAGGCCTGCCTTTCATTGCAGCATGTAGCTAAATGAGTAGTGCCTGTACTCTACACATGCCTGTAAGCATAGCCATAACCTAACACACAACTTAACGCTACCAAAACTACTGTATAGCAGACCCCACATGATAACCTTAATTCTTCCTCCTATGAAGGCTAGCCTTTCATCAGCCTTCTACCAAGCCAAATACTAAGACAATACCCCCAATCTTCTCTTTTGTATCTAGTCATAGACTTTAAGGTCAGAAGGGATCATTATGATAGTCAGTCTATTCCAATCCAACATCTATGGGTCAGCTACATACGCCAATTCACCATCCCCACTCCTTATAATTAGTACTTTTGAGCCATATTCCACGATATGCCTCCATATTTCTTACATGCACCCGGTTTATGTATTTGCATTCATGATCAATTTTGTTTGAAAAAGTAGGTTGACTTTCTTCTTTTGACTTCCCAAAGTGTCAAACAAATGCAGTATCAAGATGTTCAGGTGGTAATAATGCATCTCTTACCATTTCTGACAGTCCCCTGATGAGTTAGTGAAGATAACATGTGGCAGCTCTTTGCAGATGTCCTGTGGTGTGCAAAATGATGTTCAGATGCCTCGCTGTATTGTTATAGTTCAGTGGCATTTCTTCCAAAGCTGCTTTTCAAGGCTGTGGAAAGTATTCTTCTAATATCTGGTCAAAGTGAATGTCAAATAGGCTAAATATGCCAACTTAGAAAGTAAAAACACACTAATTTGTAGCAGTTTTCAAATTCGTGTTAATACCTTTATACAGTGGTTCTTAACTTGGGGTGCATGATGCCCTTTCCGGGGGTGCAAGACATGCCAGATTTTTTTTTAGAAGGTAAATCATCGAAAACACAAATTAAGCACAGGCACATAAGTACAACTACTTTGTTTCATAAAACCTATGTATTTATTATTATAGTTTTTTTAACAATTACTGTAATATATATAAACAAAAATATATCTAGGTTTAAGGGGTGCAATAACATATTTTGATTTTTGATAAGGGGTGCGAGACTGTATTTTGAGAACCAAAGGGGTGCAGGCTGCAATAAAGATTAAGAACCATCTCAGTTAACCTCACCTTTAAGGTCTGAGTACAGACCACAGGGTACAATAAATATACACATGCTTCATTTTTTTTTTTCAGACCTTAATGTGTAACAAACCAGAGTGAGGCATAAAATGTCATTTACTAGATTTAAAGCCAATGAAATTTCTTCTTAAAATTGAAACTAATGCTGATGGCACCAAATGGCTCGGTTATTAGGCTCACCAAATCCCCATGTATGCAACAGGGCAACAGCAGTGGAGAATTCCTGTTCTCTAGTAGTAGAACTTACTTTTTTCTAATAAAGGTTTTGAAATTGCAGTGGACGTGAGACCGCTATAGATCTGTGTTAAAATGCAGTATGTAACTGGTCATGGCATAAGATCTTGTTTATGTTCAGGTGTTCGTTTAACTGTATGCTAAATACTGGAAAGAAAGAGGCACTTCAGTAGTTCCCATGAAGTGTAAATTCATAGATTTTTTTTTTTTTTTTTTTTTTGCCCAAGAACATAATATAACTCCTATGAAGTGTCTCATTGTTTACTTGATTAAATATGTTAGTAGCATAATTGCCAAGAATACTGTGTAATGTTTTTAATCATAGAAATACTATCAAAAAGATACCAAAAGAATGTACTTGTTAACTTGTAGGAAAATATTAAAAAAAAAAAAAAGAAAAAAAAAAAGAGGAAGGATGGTTCAGTGATTAGGGCACAAGCCTAAAACTTGGGAGACCATGTTTTGCCACATGTTTCCTGTGGGACCTTGGGCAAGTCATTTAGCCCCTGTGCCTCAATTCCCCATCTGTAAAATGGGGATAATATACTTCCATACCTCACAGGTGTGTTGTGAGGATAAATATATTGAAGACTTGTAAAGTACTTTGATCAATTGATGAAAAGTGCTGTAAGAGTTAGGTATTATTAATCTGGATGTTAAGAATAAAAGAGTCTTTCCATAGCACTTTTCCTCAAGAAACATTACTTCTAGTATACAATAGCTGTACCAAACGAATGCATGTCTGAAACCCCGAGATGTTCTCAATCCTTTATGGAGGCGAAGGGAGAGAAGAATGACATTTCTTGAAGGATACTATCATGGTGTTCCTAGTCTTTTAAAAACATACTTATCTCCTATTCTGTTGCTACCACATGGATATTTTAAAGCTGAAATCTGTTTCCTTAACTGTTCCTTTCTCTCTCTGATGTACAGACGCTGTTTTATTATCCATGGGGTGTTAATGAATGCTGAGCTGCTGTCATTGATTCTTTTTAAAACAAAACCTTTTTTTATTTAAAGGGGAAAAAACAGCACACCCACAAGCTCACAGGATGATTTTTATTTTGTAAACATAGGGGAGAAGAGAAAAACAGATCAGATTTAGGGACTAGTCTGTCTGGAAAGCATTCTTTCAGCATCATAAATTCAAAATGATATTGGCATTGGGATTATATATCTTACTTGACATCTCCCCGCAGGTTGAGCGTAAGCCAAATAGATTTTGATTAATTGCTTTATTAAAGGATACAGGCTTCAGTTTAACTGTTGTCGTCTTTTTCTGTTACAACTTTGCTTTTTTATCTGTCCTGCATTACTGGTTGCATCTTACTCAAACCAGTACCCAAAAGTTGGCCCTTAGGGCTTTTCTACATGAACATAGTCGGCAGTAGGCATGAGTGTGAATCTAGCCTGCCATGCAGTAACTCTCCCTGTGAACCCTGCTGCTGCACACTAACAGTTCTTTAGTGTCCTTTGATTTAGTTCAGTGGCTTACAAGCTCCTTTCATTTGCGAACCCGTAAAATTTTGTTTGAATGGAGGCACGGACTCCTTTGGAAATCTTAGATAGTCTGCGGACCACCAGGGGTCTGTGGATCCCAGTGATCTAGTCCTATTTTAAAGTGTGGTACTCTGAGTACTATGAACAAATTACAGAGATTCATGGAACTTAGTTTTTTGCAAGGTTTCACGATTTAAGGCTGATCTTATCCCGTGGATCGTTGATCACCTTCCAGATGAGAGAGATTTATGATTCCACTTTCTTGTATAGGTTGTAGAGTACAATACTCTGAAGTTGCAATATTCTTCATTTATTACACTCCCAACATTCCAGTTTCAGTATTTGACTTTGACACCCTGTGACAGGGTTGGGAGAAAACCCTGTCCAGTGCAGGGCGAGTGCGCCCTGTCACACCGAATCAATATACTCACCCTTTTTAGCAGGGTAATGAGGCCTAATGGCCCCTAATAGCTGGGCAGTGTGGCCCAATGGCCAAAGTCAATAGGTTTGCCCCTCTTAGCAGGGCATTAAGATCTAGTGGTCACAGTATAGTTTTGCCCTTCTTAGTGGGACAGTAAGGCCTAGCAGCTATAGTTAGTAAATCTGCCTCAGGGTGACAGGATAGTAAGGCCTAGCAGCCAGAGACCATAGATTCGCCCTTCTCGGCAGGGCAGTAAGGCCTAGCGGCCAAAGTCAGTAAATTCACCCCGGTTAACAAGGCAGCGTCACCTAATAGTCAGTGTCAATAGATTTTATTCCTAGGGGAATTCTGCGCCATTGCATGTGCGCAGAATTTGTCCCCCACAGATTTCTTTGCTTCCCTGCAGAAAAATGACTAACAGGGAAGCTGCAAAAGCAGTCACACACTACTTCCTAGCTGTGCAGGTACATTTTTTTCAGGCACCTGGAGCAGCAGGCAGAGAGGTAAATCACCGCAGGACAGGGGACACCCCAGCCATTAGCTCCTACCCTGCACCAGGATCAACCCGGCTGGGCTGGAGGCAGGAGAGAACGGGACTTCCTCTTCCCCTACAAGGAGTGGCTGAGGCTATGTCAGATCCACCCCCAGAAATCTCCCCCCAGCTGCAGGAAGCTCAACATCCTCCCTTGCTTCCTGTCCCCATTGCACCTCAGCTGCGGGGGGAGGTGTCGCTGTACAGGGAGCTGCTCCCCTATCCACCCAGTCCCTGTGCATCTGGACCTCCCGTACCTAAACACCCCTGCCAAGCCTTACCCTGTACACCCAGAACCTCCCTAGCCCTCCATACCTGAACCCCACCTCATCGAACCTCAACTCCTGCATCTGGAGCACCCTGGCCCCAGGTCTCCTGCCTTCAGACTCCCATCCCTATCCCAGATCACCCCCACTGAGCTCCCTGCTCTCAAACCCCCACCCTGACAAGACCCACCCTGAGCCCGACTGACCGGTAGCTGTCTGGTATTGCAAGCTTCCACAGGGCTATCGCCACTCACTTCTCAACTGTGAGGGCTGCTCTCATCCTGATATTCTGGCGCTTCAGGGCAGGGGAAAGCAAGTCACAAAGTTCCATGAAAGTGCCCTTACGCATGCAAAAGTTTTGCAGCCACTGGGAATTGTCCCACACCTGCAACACGATGCGGTCCCACCAGTCTGTGCTTGTTTCCCGTGCCCAGAATTGGCGTTCCACGGCATGAACCTGCCCCAGTAACACAATGATTTGCACATTGCTGGGGCCCGTACCTTGTGTGAGGGCTATGTCCATGTCAATTTCCTCATCACTCTCGTCGCCGCGCTGCAATCACCTCATCAGCTGGTCCTGGTTTTGCTTTGGCATGTCCTGGCTCTGCATATACTCCAGGACAATGCGCGTGGTGTTCATAGTGCTCATAATTGCCGCGGTGATCTGAGCGGGCTCCATGATCCCAGGGCTATGGCGTCTGGTCTGAAAAAAGGCGCGAAACTATTGTCTGATGGAGGAAGGGAGGGAGGGGCGAGTGACGACGTGGCGTACAGGTACTGGGAATTAAAATCAACAAAGGTGGCTGTGCATCAGGGAGAAACACAAACAACTGTCACACAGAATGGCCCCCCCAAAGACTGAACTCAAAACCCTGGGTTTAGCAGGCCGTTGATTTCACGGAGGGAGGGGGAAGCAAATGAATACCTCTATTTTTTACATCTTAAGCTGTCCGCAGACGGAGCAGCATGACTGATAGCCCTCGGCATCTTCTGGGTACTTGGCAGAAGATACTGTACTATGACTGCTAGCCATCATCGTCAAGATGGTTCAGTTGGACTGCCGGCAGGACTGAGTCTCCAGGAGACAAAGCATGTCTGCCCAGATGCCTCTGATTGAACTGGAATACGACGATGACGGATACCAGTGATACTGCACCATCTACTGCCAAAAGGCAATTAGCTGCTGCTGTGTAGCAATGCAGTACCACGTCTGCCGGCACCCAGATGACATGTGGTGACGGTGAGCTGAGCTGAGCGGGCTCCATGCTTGCCATGGTATGTCGTCTGCACAGGTAACCCAGGTAAAAAGGCGCGAATCGATTGTCTGCCGTTTCTCTGACGGAGGGGGAGGGGCCTCATGACATGTACCCAGAACCCCCAGCGACACTGTTTTGCATGATCAGGCATTGGGATCTCAACCTCGAATTCCAATGGGCGGCGGAGACTGCGGGAACTGTGGGATAGCTACCCACAGTGCAACGCTCTGGAAGTTGACGCTAGCCTCGGTACTGTGGACCCGGTCCGCCAACTTCATGCACTTAGAGCATTTTATGTGGGGACACACACAATCGACTGTATAAAACCAATATCTATAAAACTGGCTTCTATAAATTCAACCTAATTTCGTAGTGTAGACATACTCTTAGGCACTACCTTTGTAGCTTCAGGGCCAATTAGGTGGTCTGTGTGCTCTGGATACAGTCAACATGGCCCAGTCCTTATTGAGGTGGGCAGGCTTCAGCTTGAGGTCACTGTGGAGAGGCCTGGTCAGGAGGACGCTGTCTGGAAAGCTTTGCTGTTGCAACTGCATTCCATGTATTCTTTCAAAATACAAAAACAGGAATTGTATGGGCCCCACCCTAAGGAATCTCTTTCCAGCCTTCTAGTGAGGGATAATGGCTATGTGGCCTATTCTTGGCACCTCCATACGTTATAGGCCTAAGCTGTTTCTTAAAAATATCCATGTTCTCATACATTCTTTCATCAGACTGGAAATAAGTTTAACTAGTCCATGACCATTGCCACATCCTTGCATCAAGCAAGAAAATTAGGAAAGTATAATGGTAGGACTACAACTGGCTACAAATTTGATTTATACTCCGTAACTTTTGATCTAAAAACGAAAGAGCTGATTTTACATCTTAGTGATGTAAATTCTATTTTAGTATAAAACAACTGAAGCTTTTATGCCAACCCAAAATCTTCACTAGGACTCCTTTTTTCACATTTTCCATCCGTGTGTGTCTGTGTTTTTTTAATTTCACCCTAAAAACTGAATTTTAGAACTAAAACGTATTTGCCAGCCCAAAATTTTACTTGTGAAAATCTATTTTCTGATGTAGTAGAATTATAAATACTGTATTATCTTGCCCTGCTTTCCCCCTTTCCCCCCCAGATCTTCCTTTGTTCTGTGCTGGGTTTGATCCTTTTTTTATTTCTCTGATATGCAAAATATGATATAAACCCATCTTCATATAGTTCCACTAGTTTAAACTAAAACTAGAATATAACAAATAGAGCCATTGTGGCTTTCCACTTTTTTTCTTCCTCTTGCTCCACTAAAAAGTTCCTCACAAGAATAGAGAGAGAGAAAGATGCACACATTCAGGATCCAGAAATTAACTGTATCCAGCTGTTTTGTTACTCTCAGACTTCATAATCTGCTCTGGGAGTCGAAGCAGAACTGTAGGGCTGAAGGGTCACCACCCTGGCATCGTTGATGCAGTGCTAATAAAAAGCCACTTTCAGCTGGCATGAAATTGGTTATTACTGGATCGTGCATTGGGAGACAGAAAAATTCACTGTCCTGCTTAGTCTTGAAAGAATATGTATACAGAGTCCCAGCTTTGTGAGCAATTGGATATATTATCAATTATTAAAGCTATAGTATCACTTTTCCTGTTACGGGCCTTGTTGTGTATTAAATCATTTTTAGAACAGATGGCTAACAGAAGTTTAGTGTGTTGTTTTTTCTTTCTCCTTTGCCATAGCACATTCTCTGCAGGGATTAGTTTAATTTTGCTTCTGAAAGTGTTGAAAGCTCAGCCTCTGATATTACAAGGTTAAAATGAATGGCTCTTTTAAAAACGAAAACCAACTCTCTTCTAAATGCTTTGCACACTCTCAATGACTTTGACTAAGCTTACCATTTTAGACATATTCACCCAAATCTTTTGTCACAGGACCTCTGTCGGAGTCTGTGAGACCTGAATATGTGTAATTTGTAATTAGAGGAGCAAAACATATTATAGAGTGCCAAATATCCAGTTCTCAGGCCAACTCTGGCCTGCTTGGTGTGTTTATCTGGCTCCCATGACAGATTCAGATTCTGCAGAATTTAAAGTTTAGTCTCAAATGGGAATAAGTTTCTAGTCCTAGAGGCTACTAAGATAACTTTCCAAATGTAAATTAATACAGCACTGTCTTAGGCACCCTGAAAGGATAACTCTATCTGAATGAACTGTCCACAGTCACCTCAGTAAATTCTTGGCTATTAAGCCTAATGATGATACTGTATAGGCCACATTTTATCTTAAATGAACAATTTTGTGCCTAATTTATTTACACAATTATTGCAGTTGTGTACATAAATTGGGTAATTGGATAAACAAATAGACAACAGGCCGCAATAGTGGTGGTCTTAAAAGTGCCCTCCATCACTTTTCCACTGAGTGGTGCTGAATGCAGCAGTGAATGTTGCTAAAAGTTGAGTTATTTCACCAGGCCTGTGTTCTGTCCTCAGTCTTTGTGCAAACAATCCACTGTTGTCAGTGAGAGAGCTGCAGAGAATTGAGCTCTAGCTCAGTAACCCCAGTTAGCAGCCCATTATCAAAAATGTAATTCCGTCATTCCTATAGAATCCGTTTCATGCCCCTGTAAATGAACTCTGCACCCTTCCTAAAAACACGGACAGTGTAAACACTATTCTCTCCCCCCACCGCTAACTGCTTCACCTGTACACAGCATGACACATCTGCTGCTGCCGGATGTACCTGGATCAGGGGTGGGCAAACTTTTTGGCCTGAGGGCCACATCTTGGTATGCAAGTGTGGTGGGCCATAAATGCTCACAAAATTGGGGGTTGGGGTGCGGGAAGGGGTGAGGGCTCTGGCTGGGGGTGCGAGCTCTGGGGTAGGGATGGGGATGAGGGGTTTGGGGTGCAGGAGGTTGCTCTGGGCTGGGACGGAGGAGTTTGGAGGGTGGGAGGGGGATAAGGGCTGGGGCAGGGTGTTGGGTCGTGGTAGGGGGTCAGGGGTGCAGGCTCAGGCAGCGCTTATCTCAAGCAGCTACCAGAAGCTGCCCCTCCAGCTCCCGTTGACCGCGGCTCCTGGCCAATGGGAGCTGCGGAAGTAGCACTTGGGATGGGAGCAGTGTGTGGAGCCCCTTGGCTGCCCCTACATGTAGGAGCCCGAGGGGGGATATGCCACTGCTTTTGGTAGCTGCGCGAAGCGGGCAAGCCCCAGACCCCGCTCCCCGGCAGGAGCTTGAGGGCTGGATTAAAACATCTGGAGGGTCGGATGTAGCCCCCGGGCCGTAGTTTGCCCACCCCGACATAGGTAGTCACTGACAGTCTGTCATTTCAATGAAAAAGTGATTTGTGAAGCTCTCACAAGGGGCGGAAAGCAATCTGAAAGGATTTGAAGTGGCACACAGAAGTAACTTAAGCTATAGTTAACCATGCAGTGATAATACAAATAGTAAAAATATTGAAAGCAGGAAACTGTATTTGCTGGCTGGAAAGCTTGTTTAATGTTTCCAGCCAGGGAACAGAATTTAGAGCGGGGGAAATATCCATGGAGTCTACAAATGGATTCCTGCAAAGGGAATGAAGTCTATCAAAAGAACCTGAGCACAGATATGGGATTAGAGTCTTAGCACAGAGATGGGGTAATGTTTTGGTGCTGGCTGTAAAATTTCCTTACTGTTCCTACTGTTTTGTTGTTCCCAGCAGCACTGCCAGATTTGCATGTGTCCATTGTGGTCCGCAAGATGACTGCTATCATTACTGGGTGAGGTTCAGGAATGACCACTGTAATTAGAAACCTCCCTTTCAAATATTGCAGTTTACATATGTATGGTTAAGGAGGTTGCCATCTTTTTGGTAAAACTCCGTGTAGGACACATAGTTGAAGCAAAATTTAACAGGCTTGATAATCTTAGGGTATGCATACACTGCCGTCTGAGGTGTGATTATGGCTCAGATGGACGTAGCCACGCTAGCACAGCTAAAAATAGCACTGTAGCTGTCATAGCCTGGGCTTCAGCGCGGGCTGTACAAGCAAGTTAGGGACCCTGGATACATGCTCGTGTAGGTTTGGGGAGGGGCTCTGCTCCTGGCCCCCTTCTCAGGTCCTGGCTGCTGGCCCGCCAGCCGCTCTGCTCTTGGCCCGGTGCTGGGAGTCCCAGCTGCTGCCCGGCCCTGTGTGGTGGCGGGGTATGGGGGCAGATCCTGGCTGCTGCCTAGCCTCCGCACGGCGGGATTTGGGGTCCAGCTGCCCGTCCCACACCCAGGGCTCCACTCCTAGCCCCGCTCTGGGCGGGGGCGCTGGGCATAGGGGACTGTGGGTGGTTTTAGAGTGGTAGGTGCTGTGGCCCACAACGATAAACAGGTTGAGAACCACTGAGTTAGAGTAACAGCTCTACTTGCCTGATAAAGCAGTATTTTATTTGGGTAGCATTTTTACAAAATCTCAACCTGCTCCCCCAATTTTAGTCCATATTTACCATACTACTACTGAAAAATTGTCAAGCCTGTGCATGTGCTTGAACTATTATTATTTGGCTCACTGTAACAGCTTTGCACTTTCAAACTACTCAGGTGGGTGGGTGTCAAAAGTAGAGATCAGGATCTAAGACCACTGATGAAACTCATGTAGCTTTTGGAGCAGTTGGACATCTTCAGAGAACCGCTGCAGTCATCGGGTGAATTTCTGGATTGCAGCACAGAAAAAAATTGGGCAAGTGGAGGGGTTCATCTTTCTTTTAGGGTTTTAAGTTCCATGGTATGGGGAAAAACTCTGCATTGAGCTCTCCCTGGCCATTTACAGATGATTAATTGGCGGAAATGTAATGTAAAAGAGACTTGGGGTAATTTAGCTGCTAATAAAGGTGACTGTTTCCTGCTGTTATGAGAATACTTATGCTGTTATGTCTTTTTATTTCTAGAAGGCTGTGGTCTGCTTTTAATGCACACTAGAACTGAATATTTAAAATTTTAAATTTAAAAAAATATATATCTTGGATCGATACACTTACCCTCACATCCTCTGGACATACTCACTACTGAATAATGCATTGCAGCCTTTTTAAGTGCTTCATTTGAAAATGTAATAAGCAAATTTACTTTAGTGACATGCTAAATGATTGTGTGATTTGAGACTTCCTAATAGAGCAGAATGAAAAATATAGCTCAAAACAAATTAATACTCAATATTATTCACAGTGCTGCAAAAAGCTTACATGATAAGATGCTTAGGTTTTTGCAAATCCTAAGCGGTATGGTTATGTTTGTTTACTTTTTTTAAATGACTGTAACCTAGGATTGTATACCTGTTCTAAAGCAAACGAGAACTGCCTGGTGGTGGGGTTTTGGGGAGGGGAAAAGGAAGTGGTGATGGTGGTAGACATAAATTGTTGAAACCACAGATAGGTTTTTAAAAATGATAAATGCAAACCAGAATCTTTGACTTCCATAAAACTATATATACCCTCCCCTACTGTATTTTCTTATAGGCAGAGAGTTTCGGGGGAGGGACTGTCTCATTATTTTGTGTGTGCAGTGCCCAGCCCAGTGGTCCCTGATTGGGGCCTGTATACAAAGCAGTGATTAATAAAGCAATATTGAACTAAGGTGACTAGAAGCATCAGCTAGAGTCTCCACTTCTGGTATTCTCTCCACTGGCATCAGCATACAATACAAAAACAGCCAGCTCCTTTTTAATAACCCCGGCTGTATAGGGGGCAGACATTGGGTGGACAACAATTGTCATTCCTTCTAGTTTCTCTTTATTTGGCACACTAAAAGTAGAACTGGTAGGTGGTTTTGGTGCCAGGTACTCATTGGGCCCCATTCTCAACTGTCCCTGCATCTTGTGCAGTCATTTATGCCTGGGCAAGGGTGTACAATACTATCAAATCAGAATATTAGCATTTAGGACTCTCTTTGCACAGGTGTAAATAACTACACAAGGTTCAAAGCAGTGGAGGATCAGGTTCAATTGCCTTTGGGGGTAGCTGTGTCCTTCATATTCCTTTAAACTCTTTTTAAGCTGAAGGCAAATACTATAGCAATATGTGGATGCATAGGGGGACTCAGAAGTTCATTAACATCTCTTTCCTTGTGGTTCCTTCTACTTTTGCAACAGGCCAAAAAGGAGCTCTTTCCAAATTTCTCATGCCTCTCTCAACAAGATTGAAATCTTTTCATGAATGTTAAAAACCCAGGCTAAAAAACCTTAATCCAAACTGATTAAGAGAGAGGATTCCAAATGTAAGAGATTACTAAATGTAAGAGATCTCTAAAATGGGAGGTCTCTAAAATATTTTGTCATCTTTTTTCTGCTGCATTTGTATTATCACCAAAACAATACTGTAAAACTCTTTGGTGGAATAAATTAGTTCACGTTAAACAGAATCTGGAAACTTCCCTGTGCTTCCAAAATTGATCGTTACTGCCTTAGTGCTTAGTCAGGGACATCCCTCCCAATATGATTTTATTTCTGGCAACTACCTGAAAGGGGGTTCCAAAGAGGATGGATCTAGACTGTTCTCAGTGGTACCAGATGACAGAACAAGGAGTAATGATCTCAAGTTGCAGTGCGGGAGGTTTAGGTTGGATATTAGGAAAAACTTTTTCATTAGGAGGGTGGTGAAGCACTGGAATGGGTTACCTAGGAAGGTGGTGGAATCTCCTTCCTTAGAGGTTTTTAAGGTCAGGCTTGACAAAGCCCTGGCTGGGATGATTTAGTTGGGATTAGGTCCTGCTTTGAGCAGCGGGTTGGACTAGATGATCTCCTGAGGTCCCTTCCAACCCTGATATTCTATGAAATGGAGCAGGCGCTCTCAAGGTCACTAGCAGATACTTATTTGCTGATCTTACAGAATGCTGAGCTTTTCCTTTAAAATTATTAGAAGTTTTTAAATTTATTTTATAGTCAAATTGCCACTTGTAGCCAATGTCCTAGATACCCTCTTTCCCTTATTGTGGTCCAGTTCAGTTGCCCATCTTACAAATTGAAAGATTGAGGGCGAGTGGAAGGAGAAAGGACATCTGAGATGCATACACTGAGGCCCCAAAACTCAGAAGTGATGTTATTCAATGGAAATATGCTATTAGGAGATTTCCACAAGGAAAGCTGTCAAGGTTGCATCCAGATTTAACCTGGTTCCTCAGTTCAGCTCTTCCATCAAGGAGGGGGAAAATCCCAATATATAGGAACTAAGATGAGCTCCTAAAACGTGTCTGGCTAGACCTAACATGCAGGCCTCTGACCATATCTTCATTTGGAGCCGAGAATTAATTTTCCAACTTCACAGGATAGAATCAAACAACTTGTATAAAAGGTAATGTAAATCTGCCATCTCAAGAGTCCCTAAGCCTAATGGAGAAATTAAACATTTTTCTTTCTCTTTCCTTTGTACCAGTTCAACTTCAGATGGGTGGGTTCTAGGTAGAAATGTCATGAAAAAGGAAGTAATTTTGTGGAATTGTAATGTACTTTACTTATTTACATTCTATTATTTATACCAAGTGATACAGAATAAAATAAATATAATTTCTGAATAGAGAAATCATCATCCAGATACTGTCATTCCCTTTAAAAGGAGCATATTGGGGGCCTTTAAGATTTGTTTTGTAAACAATGAATTTCTAATCAATACATGGACAGTGCAGCCAAGAGTATCTGAGCACCATCATTGCCAGGAGGCGTTGGAGATTGATCAGTCTTGTGCTTCCATCACCGGAGTAGCAATAAGATGGACACCCGAAGGCAAGCAAAAATGAGGCTGCCCGAAAACAACATAGCGAAGAGCTGTGGAAGCTGAGCTGAAAAACCTGGGACACAGCTGGGGAACCATTGAAAGACTTGACAGAAACAGACAGGAGTGGAGGAGCTTTGTCACTGCCCTAAACGCCAGCGGCGTAATAGGAACATCATGATGATGATGACACGCAAAGTGGTTTTTATGTAATTTACTCTTTAGGAAGATCATCAGGAGAATCTAGCCTGGCATTGGATTACTTCAAGATTTAGATTTACTGAGCATAAGTGGTAGGTGGGTGGTGGGTTTTTGTTTTGTTTTGTTTTTTTTAAAGTTTCTTGGGTAGAAAGTGTTGTAAGACTAATCTGATCTTTATTTTAGAAAAAATTACCCATTTAGTTTATTTGGATTTATACAAACACACAAAAAGTGAGTACCCAAACACACAAATTAGAAGAATAAAACAGATAATTAGTAACTAATACCACAACACCCACTAAAATTCAACTTCCTACATCACACCCACAATTTCCCTCCCCACCCATCCCCATACAGATATAACCTCCATCAAACCATTCTCTCTGCTCAAGCAAATTGCACCTTGCATGGGGCATTGAAGGACAATGGGCTATTTCAGACAGGGTAGGGAGATGGGTCCAAATCTGAGGATCCCTCATGGAGAGCATTACTTCCAGCCCCCCTCCCCCTTTTAAACTGAGGAGGATCCAGCCCAAGGCCCTCTGCTGTTTGCAGTTGTGATAAGGCACAAAGTGAGAAGCTGTCTTTCATGTAGGAAGGTCTTAAGCCATTTATGGTTGTCCAGTATAGATCAAAACCAAACACTTTAAATTCATCCTGGAAAGGAATAGGCAGACAGTGCAAGTCACAGAACATAGCTATCACATGCTCTTGCTGAGAAATATCATTTAGCAGATGAATTAATGCATACTGCAAAAGGTTAAGTTTCTGGATTGATTTAAGGTGTAGTTGTGGCAGTGTGTATCCCAACGTTCACCCCTTTTACAGGATTATGATACATTTTGTACAAGTATCCCTTGTGAGGTATCATTTGGAAATCCATAATTCGCTGATAATTATTGTCTTGGTAAAATGTGTTCCAAATCTGGAAGCAGCCACAAACCAGTTCCCCTGAGACAAAAGGCTAGCTAATGCCTCAGCCAAGTGTCAGCAAAGTCAAATGGACTATCACCTGGTTAAGTGGCCATTCTTTATCAGGAAAGCGGAGAGGGGCAGAAATCTACACGAAGAACAAAAGAAACAGCTGGGGGTTCCCGTCAACACAAACTTTGTCTCCTGAGCCTCAGCTTTAGATGATTCTCAAAGAAGAGAAATGCTATAAGAAAGGAGAACAAATGCCCCAAGATTATCTCTCCCCTTCCTCTTTATCCATGGCATCAACAACACTTGAAGAGTAAAGGAAACAGCATTGGACTGGGAGAAAGATCCTGACCGAAAGAGTTCAGCCAGTAAGATTGCTAAGACGTGGTGAGAGAGACTTTTGTTTTGAATCTGCTTAGCTTGTTAAATTAGGAATTAGTTGCAATATACTTTTGTTTTCTTGTACCCAATTCTCACTTTTATGCTTCATTACTTGTAATCACTTAAAATCTGTCTTTCTGTAGTTAATACATTTGTTTTGGTGTTTTATCTAAACCAGTGTGTTTGTATAGAAGTGTTTGGGAAGCTCCCGTTGGGACAACAGGATTTGTGCATATAATTTTCGATTAATAAAATGACAGACTTTCTATGAGCTTGTATTGTCCAGGAGAGTGCTGGAAGTACAAGACACACATTTCTGGGGGAAAGTCTGGGACTAGAAATTTGCTGGTGTTGCTCTGCAGTGTAATTCAAGAGTGGCTGGCCATACCACTCATACAATAAAACTGGGAGTAATTTAAAGGCTGGAGGCTGTCTGGGAGCAGACCAACAGTGGTTGCTGTCACAGCTAAGCAGTGTAAAAGGCACCCCAGGTATGAGAACTGAGGGGACACAGCTGTTCATCAGTCCAGATTGTACCCTGGGTAATGTAATAGTAGTACTATACAAGGTTCATTGCCGTTCTCTAGCTTTGACATTACAGAGACCTAGATCATGGTAGCAAGGTCTGAATCCAAATGAAACGGTTGTATTTTCATAGCCAGAACCGTCCCTGACATTGCTAGTATTGTAATCACAAATGAAGAGTAAACACCTTTGATACATCCTAGCCATGTCTTTTGGTGGCTTTCCCCGGCCTACTGGCTTATCCAGACTGAGATGCAGCCAGCTAGTTTTTAGACATGCCCCAAGCTCACCAGACACTGGAGAAGGAGTTTAACAGCTCCAGCTGGGTGAGGTGTTGTCTGCACCCTGAACAGGTTGCAGCCTATACCCCCGTACCAGCATTTCAGCTCGCCCTATAGATCCATTGAATATTAAGAAAGACGATGTGGAACCCTGTGGAATGTCAAATGATAGCAGCCTTAGAGAAGAGGAACGGCACATCCTGAGAACATCAGCCCAGGAAAGAACAGAATCAGCCAGTAGCAGCAGTCCTCAGCAGAGTCAACAATACCTCATGGTCTATGGTTCTGAAGAACTACTGAAACATCTGTCGTCCGCATCCTTAACGTATCTTCATGGCCAGGAGGCTATTGTCTAGCAGCCTTACCAATGCAGTTTCTGTTCCATATCCAAGTTGGTACCCAGATGGACAAAGATCAAGAATATCTGAGGTGGTTAGTCACTCAATTGTCCTGACACAACCTTCTCTAAAATCTTTACCAGAAATGGAAGATGTGATGGTGGGGGATAGCCGGTTGTCAGCATCAAATATTGGTTTCTTGAGCAAAGTACCCACAGTAGCTTCTTTAAGAGAAGCCAGCACCCTGCCATCCTTAATGTAGGCGTTAACAGTTTCTTTCAGCAATAGATCCAATATTCCCTCACTAGTCTCCATCACCCAGAAGGGATGCAGATCCTAAGAATAGATTGTGGGATGGCGTGTGTCCAGTACCTCTAGCACATCAGTGAGCATTGCTCATCCAGAGGAGACCTAGCATTTTGTCCCTTCAGGATTCCTTTCTGTAAGGATAGAGGCAGACAGACTGTTGCTTCTTCAAGAATGGCCCCATGCCCTCAAATTGAAGTATACCTTGATAACATTTCTACATTTTCCAGACTGAGAGCTAAAGTTTAATCTGTTGGGAACAGAGAATAAAGAAATCCAGCCCCCTCCCTTCTTTTTCCTTCCGCTTAGACCAGTGCAGCCTGGCAAAGGGGCTAGTACTCTATGGGTTTGTAGAGAAAGGATAATTTCCAGTATCACTTAATTCTTCTACGCAGCAGATAAATAATTAAAATGCTGCTGCAGGAAACCCTAAACGCAAAGTCCCACAGGGCATGGCATATGCAGTGCAGTGTAAAGAATAGGCAGCAGCTAGATAAGAGTGTGAAAAGGATGATTCCCGAATTCTTCAGTGTGGTTGTTGTCAAAAGCATTTACCTTGCCCACCCTCTTTGCTCCTTATTGTCCTGAAGAAGAGGCCATTTTGTCTCACCCTTCTAATAACCATCTGTCACAACAGAACATCTTTCCCAAGGATAACAAGGCAAAAGTGAGGCACTTCAGTCTCTTTAATACTTACTGTCCTGACGCCTTTTTCAATGAAGCTACATTAGCATTCCTTTAGGAAATTTGTGTAGACTGATCCATTTCCCAACAGGCCTCTTCTCTTTCTCCTCATACATATTAACTTTTGGTGAGACTGAATGTTCTGCTCCTCTCCACTCTTATTTTTTAGCCTTGGAAGTATCTGTTGATATAATAAACTATTGGAAATTCCCTCTTTGTAATATTCGTAAAGCCCTACTCTTTTAAACTTGAGGCAGTCAAGAATTCTGCAGCCAGAATGTTCTGTAAAGAAGAACCATGCAATGCTTTCTAGTTCTACTTCCACATCCCCCACACAAATCCTTTGTTGGTTTCTTCTCAATCTCTGAATCAAGTTAAAAAACAGCCTTTCTGATTTTTCCCCAAGTATGGACTCATTCCGTACTCATTGAGTCCCAGTTTATTCACACCACTGATGTTGGCCTCTCCCTTTTATTTCCATCACTAGCAGACTGATTGCCTTTGCAAAGATACTGTGGACCATTCAGAGCTGTCACTCGGAATCTTGGGCTGAAGTCTTGTCCAGTCCTGTTCCCACCAAGCAAGATAATGAAGGCAGGAGTTGGGGATGCTCCTGCTTTTTAACTTACAATATATTGGTAAACTGTGAGAAGTGCATTCACTCTTAGCTATTAAAAAGACCAAGAGATGTATTAGGATGGATAACATGTTAGTACCTTGCATAGCAGTAGCTCTATGGAAGAAGGTGAACTTTTGGACTCGGAGGACCAGGTTCACCGCTGAAATAATTGGGTGCATCCTATTGAAGTCAACTGAATTGAACTTTCTTAGCCCAGCAATGGATTCTGCTCAGCTCAGACTCATCCAAAATAAGCTGTTTCTAGGAGAATACTCTGGCCTTGTTTTCACTACTGCGCTAAATCAATGCCACTGCCATGAATGGGAGAGCGTCTCCCATCGACATAGCGCAGTGTAGACACCGCTTTCAGTCTACTTAAGTTACGTAACTTACATAACTTAACTAGCGTAACTTAGGTTGATTTACAAGGTTAGTGGAGAAGGCCTCTGACAGAAGTGATCAAGCCTGTTGTAATGCATTAGGTATACAGGAGGAATAAGAAGAGAAGGCTTCAGGCAAATTTCTTTGCTCTGAGAGAACAAATATTCTTTTTATCTGTCACCTTTGAGGATGCAATCAAAGGAGAATGAGAATTCTGATAAAAAGACTAGAATTAATTGCTAAATGTTGTGACTCTTTGCTGCAATATTTGCACAGTTTGATTGTCCAATCCATCCTTAAAGTGAATGCACTTCTAGTGTCTCTAGCAAAGGTGATGGTTATGCCATCCTTTGGAACAAAACAATCATCCCATTGAAGAAACGTTAGGAAAACCTTTTGAAGCAGTATCTGTATCTCTGTCTTTTTGTTATATGTTTACTACAGAGGGATTCCATTGATGTAAAAAATATTTTGCTCTTTGGTATTAAGACTAGCTTTTTGAGTATCTACTGTAGTATTTTGAGGTATTTCTCTTTCCAGTTAAGGTCCACACCAGGCAAAAACAGATTTAAAAGGGGAAAAAAAATTAGCCAAACTTATTTGCTACTCAGATATTTGGGTTTCATTTCACTTTAGGGCTAAGTTTTGGGTGGACTGTATTTTGTCTGAACCAGTTTGCACAGTACTGTTGGCTAGAGGTGCTGCCAAGCAGCCTTCTTTCCTGTGGGAGGAACTCAGCTTTGTAGTGTTGTTGAAATCAGTTACAGTATATTTGTGAGTAAAGTTAAGCATTGTGACAGGTTCCTCTCCCGGGGTGCCACCTGCAACTGGGGTGCCACTGAGCCCCCCTGACCCACCAGCCTGGGCTCCCTCTCACATGGTGCTGCTGTGATAAGTTGCCAAGCTCTCCAAGCTTGCTCTTTCACCAGCGCACACACAGGTAGGGACACATCCAGATGCAGTACATACAGGTCGCTGTGATCAGCTCTGCCTGGGGAGCCTACAGCTAAGGAACTGCCCAGCTGCTCAAGAGAACACCCCTCTCTGGAGTGTAAACCCCAAATTATACCATTTTGCACTGCACAGAGATCTGTACAGCATAAGCTCATGAAATTCGCCCCCTCCCTCAATGTGGAGAGAGACTATACAACAGCTTTTTGCCCCAAGTTATAACTCCCACAAACTGGTTTGTGATAAAGCAAATATATTAACTACAAAAGATAGATTTTAAGTGATTATAAGGGCTGGCAAACAAATCAAAGCAGGTTACCTAGCAACTAAACAAAAATGCAATCTAAGCTTAATATACTAAAGAGATTGGATATAAATAGCAAATTCTCACCCTAAATGATGATTTAAGCTGACTGCAGAGATTCTTAAGAGGCCAGCTTGCAGCTTTAAAACCCCGGGTATTCCTTTCACAGGCTAGAAATTCCTCTAGCCTGGGTCCAGCACTTCCCTCCAGTTTAGTCCTTGTTCCTCAGCTGTTTCCAAGGTGTTCCCACAGTCCAGCTCAACACCTTCTGTCGCTAGGTGTTGTGGGAAGGCGGAGTGGATAGGGGCGCATCTTGGGACTGGGCTCAATGTCCCATGATGCATTGCTTTTTGTCCCAGCACTCCTTGAGCTTCCAGCTTCCTTTCACAGCATTTTTCAATGGGCCCTTCTTTGCTGTGCACCCCGGCATCTTTGTGAGAAGGGGTGGATCCCGCACTGCTCTCCTATGCTCCGTTAACTGTCATGAAGACATCATGGACAGCAGTGCAATGAATTTTGAAGTTCCCAACTGAAGATGACTCCCAGTTGCCTGACATGCTGAGTGATATGAATAGGAGCAACTTTAGATTGCTTTTGGCATTCACAGAACAGCTGTATAGGGTAGACCGTCACTTTTGGGCTCAGAAAACAAGCACTGAATGGTGGGATCGTATCCTCATGCAGGTGTGGGATGATGAGCAGTGGCTACAGAACTTTCAGATGTGGAAAGCCACCTTCCTGGAACTGTGTGCAGAGCTCGCCCCTGCTCTGCGGTGCAAGAGCACCAGAGTGAGAGCTGCCCTATCGGTAGAGAAGCATGTGGCAATCGCTGTGTGGAAGCAACTCCAGACTGCTACCGCGAATCAATTTGGAGTGGGAAAGTCAACCGTTGGGGGGCTGTTATTGCAAGTGTGCAGGGCAATAAATCACATCCTGCTACGAAGGACCGTGAGTCTGGGAAATGTGTGTGAAATAGTGAACAGGTTTGCAGAAATGGGTTTCCCTAACTGTGGAGGGGTTATAGATTCATAGATTATAGGACTGGAAGGGACCTCGAGAGGTCATCGAGTCCAGTCCCCTGCCCGCATGGCAGGACCAAATACTGTCTAGACCATCCCTGATAGACATTTATCTAACCTACTCTTAAATATCTCCAGAGATGGAGATTCCACAACCTCCCTAGGCAATTTATTCCAGTGTTTAACCACCCTGTCAGTTAGGAACTTTTTCCTAATATCCAACCTAGACCTCCCTTGCTGCAGTTTAAACCCATTGCTTCTTGTTCTATCCTTAGAGGCTAAGGTGAACAAGTTTTCTCCCTCCTCCTTATGACACCCTTTTAAATACCTGAAAACTGCTATCATGTCCCCTCTGTCTTCTCTTTTCCAAACTAAACAAACCCAATTCTTTCAGCCTTCCTTCATAGGTCATGTTCTCAAGACCTCTAATCATTCTTGTTGCTCTTCTCTGGACCCGCTCCAGTTTCTCCACATCTTTATTAAAATGCGGTGCCCAGAACTGGACACAATACTCCAGCTGAGGCCTAACCAGAGCAGAGTAGAGCGGAAGAATGACTTCTCATGTCTTGCTCACAACACACCTGTTAATACATCCCAGAATCATGTTTGCTTTTTTTGCAACAGCATCACACTGTTGACTCATATTTAGCTTGTGGTCCACTATAACCCCTAGATCCCTTTCTGCCGTACTCCTTCCTAGACAGTCTCTTCCCATTCTGTATGTGTGAAACTGATTTTTTCTTCCTAAGTGGAGCACTTTGCATTTGTCTTTGTTAAACTTCATCCTGTTTAACTCAGACCATTTCTCCAATTTGTCCAGATCATTTTGAATTATGACCCTGTCCGCTAAAGCAGTTGCAATCCTTCCCAGTTTGGTATCATCCGCAAACTTAATAAGTGTACTTTCTATGCCAATATCTAAGTCGTTGATGAAGATATTGAACAGAGTCAGTCCCAAAACAGACCCCTGCGGTACCCCACTCGTTATGCCTTTCCAGCAGGATTGGGAACCATTAATAACAACTCTCTGAGTACGGATGATAGATTGCATACATATTCCAATTTTGGCACCAGACTACCTTGCGACGGAGTATATCAATAGGAAGGGGCACTTCTCTGTGGTGTTGCAGACGCTTGTGGATCACCGTGGACATATCACTGACATCAACACGAAGTGGTCCAGGAAGGTGCATGACACATGCATCTTCAGGAACACTGGCCTGTACAGAAAGCTACAAGAAAATTACAATGGGGGATGTTGAAATGCCCATAGTGATCCTGGGAGACCCGGTGTATCCCTTACAGACGTGGCTAATGAAACCTTACACTGGACACCTGGACAGCAGTAAGGAGCAATTCAACAACAGGCTGAGTAGATGCTGGATGACAGTGGAATGTACCTTTGGCAGATTAAAGGTGTGCTGGCGATGCCTTTATGACAGGTTAGACCTCAATGAGGATAATATTCCTATGGTCATAGCTGCGTGCTGTACGTTGCATAATCTCTGTGAAACTAAGGGTGAAAGGTTTGCTCAGGGGTGGAGTGTTGAAGCAGACCGCTTGGCTGCTGATTTTGCGCAACCAGATATCAGGGCTATCAGAGGGGCCCAGAGGGAGGCAATGCGAATCAGGGAGGCTTTGAGGCAACACTTTGAAAATGAGAACCAGTAATGTATATCTCTGTGATTGGTTTTGCAATGTTACATTACATGTAGTTTTCCTAGGAAGCAATGGTGACATTTGGGGCCTTACATTCCAGTAAGCAAATGATTTAAAATGTAGTGCCTGCTATCTCCGTTTGTAGGAAACAAATAAATATGGGTTACCATTTAAAAACTTTGCTTTTATTGCACAAGAAACAGTACACACAAACAAACACACAAAGATGCTTGGTGGGAAAGGAGGTACCAGGGAAGGGCAGACTTTCACAGCTGTGTGTAGGTCCAGCTATCATTGTGAAAGTTGTCCGAGGGGGTGGAGTGAAGGAGAAACTGGGAAGTCCCGGAAAGGACTGTGTGGGTGGAGTTTTGTGGGGCACAGAAAAGATTTCTGAATGTGCTGCAGGGGTGAGCAAGCACGGATCTGCTCAGTCTTCAGCAGTACTAAGGACTGTAGCATCTGCGTTTGCCCCTCCATTATTTTAATCATCCACTCAGTTGCGTCCTTAAACTCTTGATTCTCTTTTCTGTCCTGCCGTTCAGCTTCCCAGCACTCCTTGTGTTCCCTTTTCTCTGCATTGGAGCAGTGCAGTACCTCCTGGAACATGTCTTCTTTGCTCCTTCTTGGGCGCTTTCTTATCTGGCGGAGATGCTCGGCTGGGGTGTGTGGGGTGTTCCTGAAGGCCACATCTGCCAAAGCACAAGGGACAATGCACAGAAGCAGGATTGTTAAATTCACACACAACATTGAAACATTTCAGTTAAATGCACCTTTGGCAACATAATAATCACTATCTCACTGACCCTTGGCAGGCACACATCTCTGCGAACACCCAAAGCATGGTGAGTATTGGCTGGCTCGGGGTGGGGAAGGGCAGGGGCAGGGAGACGCTCCACATGGAAAAAGACCACACACTCTGCAAGGGTCGTGGTGCAGCCGACTAGGAAAAAAATAAAAAGTTCTCTCCCACTTTTCCACAGGCGTGGGTCATTCTAGCAGACATCTCACTGCTAAGGGTAAGCAGGGAAACGAGGGTACATCTACTCCATGCTTGTGGCTTCCATCCTGCTCCCTGTGCTGCTCGCCTGTGTGCCACTTTGGTTATTGCATAAGTGATTGCCCAATGGCGCGGGGAAAGATTCCTACAATGGGGGAAGGAACAAAGCTGTTCTGCCACGGAACCTTTGGCAGAGGATTACCGAGTACCTCCAAGAAACTTTTCTGGAGATCTCTCTGAAGGATTCCCGTGAGAACTCTGTGTGCAGCAACATCCTGTTTCGCCGTAACAACTAGCTAGACAGGGAAACGTCCACCTCACAGAAACACAGCCAGCCTTCCACATTTCTATACCCTGAACCCACCTCCGCACTATACAAACCACAGCCACTTACCAGGAGTCTCCTTTCCTGCTTCTTGCTCACCGGAGAGCAACTGCTGAGACTGGCTAGACATCTCTGGAGTGGAGAACAGTTCCTGGCTGCCCTACCGGATGACCCTGCTGGGAGCTCCACATCATCGTCTAACTCCACCTCTGTCCTCTTTCCACTGTCTCCAGGCCCTCCGAAGTATCCATGGGGCTTTTGGCGATGGAGGTGAGGTCGCCACCAAGGATAGCATCCAGCTCTTTATAGAACCAGCAGGTCTTAGGTGTAGCATCGGAGTGACAGTTTGCCTCCTTCACCTTATGGTACACCTGCCTCAGCTCCTTTATCTTCGCTCTGCACTGTAGCATGTCCCAATCATAGTCCTTTTCGCGCAAACCTCGAGAAATGTGCCTATAGGTATCCCAATTCCTATGGCTCAAGCACGCAGTCTTCTCTTTCCATATACTGATCAGATCCAACAGCTCTTCAGTGGTCTAAGCGGGAGAGCGTTTGCTGAGATAACCCGCCTTGATCACCTGGGAAGATGTGATGAGACCTCTCCACGCTGAGCCAGCAGGAAATGGAATTTCAAAAATTCAAGGGGCTTCTAAGTGGTGGATGGTTGTTTATCTGGCTGCAGGGCAGTGGAGTTCAAAGTGCTGACTAGAGCGGTCAGGTTGAGCATTGTGGGACACCAATTAAAGCAATAAAATCAAGCCTGGTGTCTACGCTGACACTTTGTCGAGAAAAATTTAGAGGAAAAAGATGTATTTCTCTAGTCAGGGTGGTTGTATTTTGTTACCAAAACTGGGCATTTTTCCCAGTGACAAAAGTCACATCGCAGTGTGTACACATTCACTCTTTTGTCAACAAAACTTGGTAGTGTAGACAAGGCCTAATAGTACTTAGCAGAATCAAAAGATACTCCTTAAAGTTCTGTCTTCTAAAACTTTAATCATGCCTTGCCTAACAACTGTCTTTTAAATTGAGCTCACAAAGAGGATGATTGAGGCCCTGAATGTTTGGGTCACTTGTATAACTTGTATACTCTGAGTACTAAAATTAAATCCTAGATAGGATGCTGCTCAGAAGCAAAAAAAAAAAAAAAAAAAATGTTGGCCAAACAGTTTAAAGCTCAGTGAAGGTTATTTATTTTCTTCTTTGTCAGCATAGTGAAGGATCTATGTCAGTGAGAAGTGTCTCTATGGATAATGGGGTTACTGAGATATAGAATAAGCTTAATTTTAATTAGGCAGCTACGTTTGTTTTTTGGGCTGCATGTTACCTCACCACTAGAGTTTTTTTACAGCTGCAACACAGTTTTTACAAAGTGCATCTTTATTTTAAAAAAGGATGTGTTAAATCTGAACAAAGGGATTTAAAACACTTGTATCTGGTCTAGGTAATCTCTGTCAAAGAGGAGGTTAATATAAATTTAGTTGCTGTTTTCAGTGCTTCTAGTATCTGCATTTTAGAGGAGGCCAGAACCAGAAAGCGTGTCAGTTGTATTTTGGTTGGATATCAACTGACAGAAGGTCTTTAGAGACTAGAACTCAGATCACAATGCAGTCTGTCTTTAATTTGTTAAGAAAAAAAAGCATTTTATATTTTTCTTTAAAAGTGTGACCTAGTTATGACGATGAGCAAATGTAACTAGAGTTTTTCTTAGAATTAACTTTTGTAAGTCCAGTTCAAGTTGTGTGCACTTTTTCTCTCACATATATGGCTTCCCACACAATGATGTCATGTACAGGTAAATGCCAAAAAAGTGTGAGTGCTCCCAGCAAAAGCTAGACTTTGAACTGTGACTTGCAGTTCTATGTGTGTGCGTGTAAGCTGAAGCAGAGCTTTGGGCTTGTACAGTGTAACTGCCTTTATTTTTCTTAGCACTCTGGGTTTTCTTTTTATGTATCTGCAGTATTCTCAGGAGAATGTGATTAGTTCCTTAATTCAGTCTTCTCTCCTGACTTCTCCCGCAAATGCTCCACAATACCCTGGTTTTGAATAATCACTGTTATCTTGTTTTCACATCTGGATCATGGCAAGTTTGTTAGGAGGAGTTACAGAATGTGAATGCTCGGGGCGTCCATTGGTGTGAATGTTTTTTGGACTGCCTTAAAAGAGGATTTCTCTTATATTCAGATCCATGGGTGCTCTGTCTTCATGGTTCAAACCTCCCCACCCCCTTCCAAAAAAAAGAACAACCCTGTGTAATGTGCATCTATTTTGTTCACACAAGGCTTCTTAATATGCAAAATGTCCAAAGGCAATAATGTTGCACAGTACAGTTCTACATATGTTTACTGTTGATTTTTTAAATCCCTTCCCTGCCCTCTTTCCCTACTTCCTGACTCATAAGTTTGTCATTATTTTTGCTGTATTAAAAATTTAACTGAGATCACAAGTTTCTCAAAGCAAGGATTATTTTTGTTTTGTTTTTTGGGGCTTTTTAACTTGTTTATAAAGCAGCATGCACAGCAATGGTGCTAAATAAATAAAAGCTGCATTTTTCTTTATCTGCCTAGGACTCAGCAGAGGGTCTTAATTCCACTCCAGCAAAGGATGTCATTACAACAAATTCCTGAATCAGAGTAATGACTGCAGCTATTTCTATCAGCTACTGCAGAGGAAATACAGAATCCTGAACTAAGTCAAAAGCTTTTCTCCCTTAAAATGAGTGGGGCCCTTTTTGTCAGTCGCTATGGGAAACTATTTTCAAGCTGGAGGAGGAGAAAAATGGCGAATTTAATCATTTTGTAGTGATAAGTTGTAAAAGTAGAGCTTGTTATGGGCCTGATTGTGTCTTACAGGATTTTGGCCCATGTTGAGGGCAGTGTGCAGGTGCAGTACCCCCTAAGGATCACCATGAAACACGGGTGGCCAACCTGAGCCTGAGAAGGAGCCAGAATTTACCAATGAACATTGCCAAAGAGCCACAGTAATACGTCAAAAACAACGAGGCGTACTTATGGCACCTTATAGACTAACAGATTTATTTGTTAGTCTATAAGATGCCACAAGTACGCCTCGTTGTTTTTGCTGATACAGACTAACATGGTTACCACTGTGAAACCTGTCACCATGTAAGGCAACCCTCCATTAGCTCCCCCTCACTCCCAGCGCTTCTTGCTCATCAACAGGCCCGCCAATCAGCGCCTCCCCATTCCTCCCCTCACCACCCGATCAGCTGTTTCGTCGCGTCGCGTGCAGGAGGCTTGGAGGGGGAGGAGGAAGAGCGAGGGCACAGCAGGCTCAGGGGAGGGGGCGGGAAGGGTTGGAGTGGGGGCAGAGCCAGGGGTTGAGAAGTGAGCAGCCCCTGGCACATTGGAAAGTTGGCACCTGTAATTCCAGCCCCGGAGTCGGTGCCTATACAAGGAACCACATATTAACTTCTGAAGAGCTGCATGTGACTCCGGAGTCACAGGTCGGCCACCCTTGCATGAAAGATTGTGCTCAGAGAGGCAGGATTTCTGCCTAGGCTCTCCAGCATGCAGTGAGAATTCATCTGCTGCTACACCTCTCGTGTGAGCCTGGCCATCTCTGCTGGCAAACATGAAGAGAGAGCCTTGCCACCTCTGTCTCCTTTGTTGTAAAGAGCTTGCTCCCGGAAAGTCTTCAGTTGTGTCTAGCTGCTGCACAGGAGTGCAGACTACCAGATGGGTAGCTTCTTGTACTGTCTGCACCTGTGGAGCAGCTGGGCACACTCTGAGCCTACATGGATAAAGAGAGACTTCAGGATGTCCTCCTTTTGGAAATCTATAGAAACGTAAAAGGCACTGAAAGTGTGTGAATGTTATATACCTTCTCACGCACTTTATACTTGCACTAAAGTTTTGAAATATAACCATTTATACTTGGCCTGGTATTTTATTTCCTGTTTTGTATAATGCTGAAACTTAGCATAGGCTTCTGGACTTTTGCCTTATTGAAGGTGGACTAAGCAACTTAATTCATCGCAATTAAATTTCATAAGCACATATGTTAAATGATGTAGACATTTTGGATCTTTTAGAATAAAAAAAATTCTCAGAGAAATAACTATTGAGCATGGCCTGTGTGCTTTTCAAAAGTGTGCACTGGTGTCGTAAATATAGTAACCTGTTGTGATTGGAGTTCCCAGGGGGTCACTCTGAGATCGCTCAATTAGGGCAAACTGCAAAGAATGGGGCAGACAATTCCCAAAACTGGTGGTTATTCTAACACTTAGATTCTCCAAGCCAGCAACAAAAAGCTTCTACAATACCTTACTGGTTATCCAGAAGCCAGAAATACAGTTCCTTTAAAACAACCAAGCCTTGGGCTTCCACCCAGACAGCCAGGTCAAATATGATGAGGATTACTGAAAATCTTGTTCATCATATAAAAAGTTCTACCAATCTCAAAGAATCGGAGATTGGTACATTACCCTCCAGATTATAATATTTCAGATCTTACCCAAATACATGATTACAGCCAATTCTTATTAACTAAACTAAAATTTATTTAAAAAAAGAAGAGAGTGAGTATTGGTTAAAGGTAGGGTAGGACTAGAGTTCTTAAGTCAGTTTCATAGTAGAGATGGTGAGCCCTAGAGTTGCAAAGAGCCCTTTTCAGAATCAGTTCATCAGGTTATAGTCCAATGTCCAAATATTCAATATCAGGGCAGTCCAGATGGGACTGGAGACCTCAGTCTTGTGACTTAAACTTCCCTTGCATGAAGCTTAAGCAGGTCTGAGATGAAAAGGATCGGGGCATAAGATTTCTTTATATACATCACTGGCAGTTATAATAGCCTCTTGACTGTAGATATTCCTTTGGTGAAGAACAGCAGCTTTGAAGTAGAACTACCTGTTTCCTATGTACACACAAGTAACTAGTTGCATTCATCAGCATAAGGTAATTATCCATTAAGCAGTTCATAGACCATTTACTACAGACTTCAAAGAGAAATATAGACAATGACATTATTACACCCAAGTTTCATCTAAATGTTAATATTTCCTTTTGGTCTCTGAATCAATAGCTCTAATAATAGCCAGGAACCATTTGTTTACATGGTTAGCATCTAACAAGATATAAGTAACTCATACAATTAGTATTACCTCTAATTTTCTAAAAATACATTTCAAAGCTCTAGTCTATCTAACATGAAATGGCCCCAATTACCATTTACATACTTTTCTAACATGTCTCTAAAGGTTGAATCTGGTTCAGTTAGCCTGCTAGTTGTGTAACCCTTTCTGGCCCTTTACACCTGTGTATTATATTGGTCTAGTATGACTTTCTGTGACATTTTATAAAGATTTTGCCATACTTGTGGTTCAGTTATATATGTCCCCAAGCAAGGTAATAATATTCTATCAGTATGCATGCCACTATATAGAGATCAAAAACTTAAAAAGCCTCGATCCACTCTCCTGGTTAGTACATGTTCTCTAAATTAGTGGGTGCACTTAAAAAGTTGTTCCATATTCTGTCTTAATATAACTGCTGTAGTACTTTATGATTTATAAGAGAAAGAAGCAAAGCAAGCTCCCTTCTCAGTCATTCTTTTACTACTTTTGTATACCTCTCTACAAAAAAGTCCCAGGCATCCTGCTTTTCAAGTGCAAATGCTACTATAAATTGGTATTTTCTTGTGAGGCAGGCATCCAAGTAAATTTGCTCACAGACTTGATAGGAGAACTGTGTAAATGGTTTGTGAGGACACAGCATACAAAGACCTGCTTGACCACAGCTAATCCAGAAAGGACAATGTTAAATGATTAAACAGTCATAGAGTCTTTGAGTTTTTGACCCTTTGAGGAAGACTTCAAGATTCTTCAAATGCATTTGCCACTATCATTGTGGTGAGGATTTCTCTGCACCAGGCACACAGATGGTCCCCTCCTGAGCTGCATTCAGGCATTTCCATCTCCTTTTGCTCCCTGTGGCAAGTGGGGAAAATGTTGGCAAATGTCTTTTTGAAATGGAAGGCATGCTATCCCTCAAACATACCGACATTTAAGTAATTGTGTGACTTGTACATTGCATGCAGAGCGCTTTACCATGTCATAATTTAGGATCCATTGTTATATAATGCATGAATCATAATAATTTCCCGTATTGGTCTAAGTACTATCATGTGGTTGTCTCTGTTTAATGTTATTGAGCATGGTAACAGGAGGGACCTTTGTTCCTTATCTACAGAATAAGAGCATTAAAATAGGAATGTACTGTTACAAATAAACTTTTATTACGTGTAGGTCACTGTATCCATGCACATTCAAAAGATCATTCATGAAGTAACTTTTGTTTTGAGTAGTTTGCTGGTCCTGGTTGAGGCTTACAGACCTCTGCTTACCCACTTCCAAGTGTTGCTCTGGCTTCTCTAAGAGAGAGCATTTTTATTTCTACCCTCAAAACGTAGTTTTCAAAAAATGTATAGTCTCTTCTATTGCATTCATCACTGTAATGTCTGAGCACCTCACATCCATTAATGAATTCAGCTTTGCAACATTCCTCTAAGGCAGGAAATTAATAGCCCATATTATAGATGGAGAACTGAGAAACAGATGGGTGAAATGACTTTCCTAAGGTCACAGAGGATGTTTGTAGCAGAGCTGGGACTAGAAATTGGATCTCTGGACTGGGACGCCAGTGCTTTTTACTGCAAGATCATTCTTCCTTCCCTTGGAGGACAGTTTATAGATGACATTGGGTGTATGATGCGGGAGTGCCGCAAGATCATAAAAATATATGTCTCCTATGACTTCCATGAAAAGTTGGCTGTCCCGCTGCCTACTTATGACACACACTTGGCTGGATAGCATTGTGTAACTTGTTGCAGAAGGAGTCTATATACCTCTACCTCGATATAACGTGACCCAATATAACACAAATTTGGATATAACGCGGTAAAGCAGTGGTCCAGGGAGGCGGGGCTGCACACTCTGGTGGATCAAAGCAAGTTCAATGTAACACGGTTTCACCTATAACGCGGTAAGATTTTTTGTCTCCCTAGGACAGCGTTATAGCGAGGTAGAGGTGTATTATGGAACAAGACCTCTGATTTGGTTATAGGAAGGTACAGCCCTGTTGTTTCTTGTCTACCAGAGTTTGTGTTGGTGTATCCACAATGGTGTATGGCCATAATCCTATTTGTACTTGAAATCTCCAAAGGTAGATCGACCAGTTTGAATAAGCATCATGTTCTCATCCTCAGAAGTCCTCAATGACATACTTGAATTACTGGTGAATTATGTTCTAACTCCACTCATTACTTTGGGTAGTTTGGAAGTTAATGTTAAAGATAGTTTATCAGCATGGCGTCACTGGCAAACACTTATGTCTGCACCGACTAAAGAGTAGTCTGCAACCTAAGCCATTGCACTTGTGCCTCCGTTACTCATCTGCTCATAGCCACAAGTGTTCTCCTTTTACTTTTTCAAGCTGTAGCTCAGAATCATAATTCTGTTTCCTGAGCCATCTAATCTCTTTTTTTAATGTTATCAGCTTTGTGGATTTTGGCTTGTTGGATTGGTGCCCTGTCATCATTGCCTGGCTCAGTAACAGTATAGTTGTCCACAGATAACAGCCTTGCTGGCAGACAAGACAGTACTGATATTAGTCAATAACGTTGTGCAGTTCATAACATAAACATACAGACCACCTGTGCTCTGGTATATTTTATTGTCCCAGAGAATAGCTGGATTGGCTGCTTTGCAGTAATGAGGGGTTTGTCTGTCGTGCAGTATGCTTTATCTGAGGCTTGCCTTCTTCCATGAACGTCACTTTATTTTTATGCTTTCTCTTCTATCTGCTTTTTTGGAGCCCCTGCTACAAGTCCTATCTATTCTTGATGAGTTGCGCACACCGTTCTGATATGTAGCAGTCTAATAATGCAGTGTTGTCCTGGAGATGGCAGAAAACAATAATTTGTATTATTAATGACATGCCATTGATACTCCCTTGTTTCTTAAGAGCCCAGCAGTGTGTACAGTATGTAAAACTTTGGCTAGCAAACTTGCTATCCGATTGTTTCAAAATCAATAATGAACAAATAGTCATGGAGTTTAAGGCGAGAAGGGACTACCAGATTATCTGGTGTGACCTCCTGTACATCACAGGCCACCATCACTAGCTACTGCCTTTGTTCTGTTGAATTTCATCCCATTTCTCTTACTCCAGTCTCTGCAAGTTCACTTCCTATATAATAATCTGATCCTTTTCTGTATTGATGGTGCCTCCCAACTTTGTGTCATCAGCAGATTTCATTAACACACTCCTTTTTGTGCCAAGGTTGTTAAAATATTGATAAGATTGGTCCCAAGTCTGATCCTTGAGGAACTCCACCACTAATATCCTTTCAGTCCAATAACTCGTCTTTCAGCACCACCCATTGCCTTCTTCCCTTTGGCTGGTTTCTTACCCACCTTACAATTATTGAACTAATTCCCATATTTTCTAATTTAACTAACGATTTCCCATGTAGCACTGTGTCAAATGCTTTAGTGTAGTCCAAGTACATTAGATCTACTGAATTTCCCTTATTTAAAAAATCAGTTATCTTAGCAAAGAAGAAAATCAGGTTAGTCTGGCACAATCTACCTTTGGTAAACCCATGTTGCATTATATTCCCTTTTCTGTTTACCTCCATGAATGTAATTATTCTTTCCTGCAAGATTTGTTCTAAAGCTTTGCAAGCTATTGAAGTGAGACTATTAGATATTCCATTTGTCTAAGTGCCCAGCACTTTCATCCTTTCTCTGTTAGTAACTTCTCCAAGGCATTTATATCTCAGTAAAACTTCAGTATCCTTCACAGCATCTTACAGGAGCTTGCTCACTTTCATGACATCTGTCAGATGGCTCTCAAGGCCATTTAAAGGACACCAGAGCATGGCAAAGGTCTTGCTTGCTTTTACTGTATGTTAACCCTTTATGTGGTTTGAATAAGAACTAATGGAAATCTCCTCTCAAGAAATGCCTATTACAAAGTCACAGCCTGGATTCAGAGCAACATTCCTCACCTTCTTATATTTGTATATATAAGCTTATATTGCCAGCCTGCATGCTCATTAGATGTCTTGCAGTACTGCAACTGTTTTTACAACACAATATCATGCAACAACTCTCAATTGCTTCCAGCAGAATTTGCTTAGTATTCATTCTTCTATCACTATCATAATGCCAAAAATCCACAGAGTTCTCAGTATGAATCTCTGGATGATGCACAGAGGTAGTGCAGGCACCACTGAAAGTGATTCTAGTGTCCCTGGAACAGGCATAAATATCAGCAGATATAGATTTGGACCAGTGTTCCCAGGACATGTGAAGAGATCGGTTCATAATTGCACACAGTAAGCAGATTGTAGTAATACTTGCATTTCATAATAGAGATGCATAGTGTATACATTTTTATAGTTGGTGTGGTTGTTGGGGTAAAGAAGCCTAATACATCTGTCTTGCTGATGCAGATGAAAATATAAGTCACAAACAAAAAACAAAGAACTGCCTCCCCTAAAGTCTCTGGGTGTTCAAGATAAGTTTGGCATTGCCATAAGCAAGTGCACAGAGAACAAAGTATGAGAAAGAAGGACAGTATTATGGAAACACTAGGTAAATCTGTGTGTGTGTGTGTGTGTGTGTGTACTACATATAGAAGTTATATATGTTTACAATATGCATCCGAAGAAGTGGGCTGTAGTCCACGAAAGCTTATGCTCTAATAAATTTGTTAGTCTCTAAGGTGCCACAAGTACTCCTGTTCTTCTTTTTGCGGATACAGACTAACACGGCTGCTACTCTGAAACCAGTCAATAGTCTGTCACTTTATTCTTTAGTCATTTTCTGCACACTCAAGAGGTGATTAAGAAGAAGCACAAAAACCAGGTCAAAAGATGGATCCATGTCAGGGAGGCATCTTCTGATGGAGCGATGCACCCTGGAGTTTAACCTGAACTATATCCAAAGCACCTGCTGAAGTTTTGTGTCTGGGGAGCAATTAGCAGACAAGGTGTTGGCCTTCATATTGGAAGGCACTTTTTCACAATCATTCCAATTACTATGCAAGTGAATCAAAATCTTTTGTAAAATTCATAATGATATGGTACACTGCCCTATATACTGGGTTCACAGGGATAATGGAATGAAAACTATTTGAGCAGAAAATCATCAAGGATACAATTGTGATTACGTATGGGTATTAGTCTTGCACAGACTTTTTTTTGCCAAGGAAGGTACGATCAAAAGATTGTTTACTGTAATGCAGTGATTTTATACTGGTCCATGCTTTATGGTCACTCTGTTTTTTGTTCATATAGTGACCCAAGGCCACATAACTGCTTCTGCCTGTATTGAGGCGCAGGGGATAAACTCTGTTCAGATTTTACCTGAGTGAGTAGTGCATATGCTGCAAGATACTGTGCATGAGTTCCATAAAATAAAATTTTACCATAGCACACGTCCTTTATTGGTAGTGTCCTGCATACTAGTTCTAATCTGTTGGCATTTTTCAGATCACCAGATATGAAACTAATCACATTAATGTGTCAGCAGTTGAAAAATTATATTGGGGCATTTGCCAGACTGACCAAAAAGGAGCAGCTTGTCACAGCATCATTTTTGGGTGATGGTGGTGGTAGTCCGAAAGTGTAACAGACATATGAGCTACCTTTGCAAAGACTTGCCACAGGTTATTGAATGTAAGGGATGCTTTAGCAGGATGTAAACACAACTCCAGTTGGACAACTTACTGTACCTCTATAGAGCACTTTTTGTTTTATATCACCGCATTGTATATGATGATATGTAATTATATTTCTTAACTGTTTAGTTCCTTTTCTGTGACTAAACTGTCTTGTGTATATTTTCCCTTGTTACATGCACCATTGCAGTGGTGTTTCAGTAGCATCCCATGAACACTACCGTGACAGCAGTGGGGTTGGGTGGGATAGCAGGGTGATCAGATGGCATATTTTATATGTGAAGTGTCCTGAGGTAGCTCTCTTGCGTTTGGCTGCAGGGTCAGTACTTGGATACTGAAACTCACATGGAGTATTCAAGACACAATCTGCCTTCCTCATTCACACAAGCACACATGTTTCTGAAACAGCTGCCATATAGGTCTCCCATCACACCCCAAGAACACCACCATGAAAGGGGAAAGTGACATGCGAAGAGAAAGCAAGTAATGTTCAGATGAGGGTATATCCTGACAGTTGGTTTTCAGCTTTTCTCATAGATGCTCAAATCCAGTCATTTCCAGTTGGATCCTGGTAGATGGGAACAGTAAAATTGTATTCCCAATGAAGTAATAGAGTTATAATTACTCTACCAGTGGCTTGTGAGTGCAGTAATGATCAAATGAAATGGTCACAGTATACTGCTCAGAGACTAGGAGAGGACCACATGGCCACATTAACATAGGTTCATATCTTGTTAGAAGCAATTAATAAACTCTAGTGTAGCTTTGACACTGAGTGCAGACATACCCCTTGATCCATCATAATGAACAGGAATGTAAGTCTTTTAAAATATTTGTCAGGTATCAGTTGTTTAAATAGCAGAACAACACCCACATCAGCTTTACACATGACCTCATGAAACAGCTCTATTCCCAGAGAAAGGACTCACAGTTAGCATCATGCCAAGGAGCCAGGAGCAGGGCATCTCTTAGAGGTGCCCACTGTCCCATCGGCATTCACAGGAATGTTAACCTTGACAGGAACATTACCAAGTCTTTCCAGTTCTCTGTGCTTTGGGCAAGATCCCCAGCATCGTCCCTGGGTCCCTAAAATGAGGACAATGCGAAAGTACAGTAGGTTTTGTACAATAGTGCACCAAACAAGTTGGTGTGTTTGCTAGTGTGCTACACTGTAAAGGGAATTACTGGATTTTCTACTCGTGGGCTGTAATATCTGTGTCTGCGCTGACTGCTGACACCACTGCATCAAGTTCCTATAATGTAACAGGGAGACGAGACATGTACAATAATGAATAAAAGCAGTATTGGGCTATATATATCTCTCAACACTTACCGATATAGGAAATTGCCTCATCACATAAAGGTCTCATGGACTATTCATTGCTGTAGTCCAGGCTCCACATGCAGAAAAATGTTTTTAAAGAACCCGTGGCTAATTTAGGAATTCTGTACATTTTTTTTGTGAATAAAAGTAGATCCTTTTGAGAGATTCCATTTTACAAGATTGCTCCAGCAGCCTCAGTGTGAAGAGATGAGAAAACTTGGCTGCTCTCTGCCATACACAGTTGGCCTCAATGACCAAATTAAGTGCTCTGCATAGGACAGCTATAATAATTTTCTGTGGGTGGTGCCTGTAGCAGGCAGAGGGAGTGTGATTGCCACCTACTGTTCATGGGTGGATGGGTGGGGAGAGCTGACTGGAAAAAAAAAAAAAGTTATATCCGGGGAGTAGATGATCCTATGACCAAAGAACCCCATGTGAGTGAAAAGTGCAATTTTTGCATGTGTCAATTTGCTAGTCAACAAACATAACAACACACCCCTGTATTGGGCTGTTGAGCCTCATATTTCCATGCATAAACAGCAATGTGTTTACAAATTCAGTACTGTGCTTGGATGTCTACCCAAGTATACATGTCCGGATGGCAGTAGGCATAACTTTAGAGTCTGTTTTTGAAAACTTGGTGCATTATATCTTGATTGTTGTCATTCTCCTGCATGTACTACATAACTATTTCACTGTGCACTGTGTGTTCACTTTACTAGTGAGCATAATAAGAACTCAAGGAAATTCAGTAGTACTAATTTAAAAAAGCAAAACAAAATAAGTCCTCAAAGATGCTCAGAATTTTACTCTGTATTATGCCTTTTTACTCATTTTTATATACTTAGAATGTTAGCTGGTGCATATTATAGTATATGAAAGAGACTGTTGAAAACAAAGCTACTGCCTTTAAAGATCCTGTTTGCAGTGTTTTTGTAGCCCTGTTGGTCCCAGGATATTAGAGAGGCAAGGTGGGTGAAGTAATAACGTTTATTGAACCAACTTCTGTCAGTGAGAGAGACAAGCTTTTGAGCTACACAAACCTGAAGAAGAGCTAAGTGTTGCTCAAAAGCTTGTCTCTTTCACCGACAGAAGTTTGTCCAATAACAGATATCACCTCACCCACCCTGTCTCTTTAAAAATCCTATCAGTTTGGTGGGTTTAGTTAGACGAGGGATTGGCAACCTTTGGTATGCGGCTCGCCAGGGTAAGCACCCTGGTGGGCTGGGCTGGTTTGTTTACCGGCCGCTTCCGCAGGTTCAGCCGATTGCGGCTCCCACTGGCCACGGTTTGCCGCTCCAGGCCAATGGGGGCAGCGGCACGGGCCGAAGGATGTGCTGGCTGCGGCTTCCCACAGCCCCCATTGGCCTGGAGCGGCGAACCGCGGCCAGTGGGAGCTGCGATCGGCCGAACCTGCGGACGCGGCAGGTAAACAAACCGTCCTGGCCCACCAGGGTGCTTACCCTGGCGAGCCGCGTGCCAAAGGTTGCCGATCCCTGAGCTAGTCCATTGCTATGCTTGGTCAGGTGTGGATTGGGAAGAGCTTAACATTAAGCTACTCTGCCTCCATGGAATGTATTACTGTAATAAAACTTAACATTTGTGTTGACAGTCTATACTGTCATTCAGAAGTTTTGTCTCAGTCTTGGTTGTCACTTTACGATTATTATCTCAGAATTCTGAGTATGTTGCCTATTAACCACCATTTGTAGGGTTTCCTGAAACAGTCTTAGTTTGATTGTATTTGCTTACATTATAACTGATCAAATTTTGTCTTTTATTTTTCAGATGGTGTATCCTTGGAGAAGCAAAATCTTTCCTTACTCTCAGTGGGATCTAAACTACATCGAAGTACAGTGAGCAGCATAGCACACATGGCCTTAACACAAAGCACAGTACAACCCCAGGAAAAAGATTTTCTTCATGTGGTTTTATCATCACTTACCACTCCCTTTGATATGACTTTATTTGACCAAGAAAGAATGAGCAGAAGTTCAGAAGGAAGAACTATGCCTGTGGGAGATGTCACAGTAACTAGCAATGAAGCATTTTTAAGTGACGATGGATTGATTAGCTCCTTTCCGAATGAACAGTGGACTCCTTCACTAAAGTCTATTACAGTGGAGTATCATTCAGATAATTCAGTAGAGCCACCAAGAGAAACCTTAGAAACTGTGTTGCTAAAACCTTCATTATCTGTCCTTTTGTTGCCATATGACGAAATGAAAACAGCACAACAAATGACAACATCACGTGCTGCCTCTGGTCACAGTCGTGCTTTCACACAATTGAAGCCTTTTGCTCCAGATGGTATAATTCCGACTACAAGCAGAGACTTGCTATTGTACCCCACAAATACAGATATTTATTTAAGTTCCACTACATCAGAGGTGGTGGTTGGACTGGTGGGAAATGTAGATGGAAGCTATGCATCTAGTTCAGACTCCTCACTGTTTTTGCCTTTTGATACTACTTCAGAAGGGTCCTCTGTTCTTACAAGACAGCTGAATGAGGATAGCCAACTTAACCCAGATGCTTTGGCAAAAAGTACTGATCAATACACTGAAGCTTACCCTGATGTGAATAGGGATGCAACAGAAACTTTGGATCTAAGGGCCTATTCTGTTGCAAGCATTTCTAGGGCAGCACCTTTTTTGGTAACCAGCATGGAGCCTGCTTTGTTTTCAATTAGTCTTCCATATGTGTCTTTCCCAGTTCACTCAGCTGCTGGTTCCACTGACTCTGATACTTTTGTTACTGATGACTTGTTTACACATGTGTTTTCCCATAAATCCTCCAGTACAACACCAAATTTGCCTGGCAATTTAGAAATACCAAGTCAAGTTGAGCTCTTCAATGAGTTCATAAGCCCAGTGCCTTTCACTAGACCATATGCTTCATGTTCGTACTGTGACTTTGCCTCAGTTCCACCGGAACAAGTCTTTTCAGCAGGACTCACAGAACATGATGTTGGTTCAGGTGATTATATTGAAACATTGTCCTTCACAGCCTCTGAGGAAAAAGGCATTACACCACTTACAACTGTGGTTACTGACTTGTATGAGCTGGAGGAGTCAACTCCTGAAATCTTTGATACTACTTTTCCATCAAGACCCGTTGTTTCATTTTCTTCAAGACTTATAGAAGTCTCTGAGTCAAACTTGTTTTTTTCAAACAGTGTGGACGTTGGTCTTAACATAATGAGTACAACAATATTTCCTTCCTACAGACAGCCCTCTGAAGGAATATCATTGGATATCACTTCTGTTCAATTCCCCTTCCCTATTACTGAAACTGTTACTTTAACATCTGGTATTAGAGCAAAACCTTCTGATATCACCAGCGTTCTCCTTGAATCCGTGTTTACCACAAGTGAGAATATACCGTCAGTTACAATCAAACATACAGGCCTGCTGGAATCACCTGAATTTATGCCCTCAGAATCTGTACTTTGGCTTGACAAAACACCTGCAAGTGTTTCAATGGACAAATCATCTGTAAATATTTCAGATTTTTCATCCAACCTTTTATCAACACCGTTTCTCTCTGAACCTAGCAGCTGGTCATCTTTATCATCTGCTGTATCCACCTTTTATTCAAGAATGCCAAGTGATTTATCAACACTATTACCTCAGGTCTTCCCTACACTGCTGGGGACATCGGTAGTTTTTGATGATTCCTCTAGTTGGGAATCAACTGAGTTTCCTCCCATTGACAGCACAAGCATAGAGGTTTCTCATCTCTCTCCCTGGCAGACTTCATACCTTTATTCAAATACATTTTCTGTTCCAAACACACACAATCCTGAAGTAATATCATCAAGTTTTTACTCTTACTCTTCCATGTTACTAGAAGGAACATCAGTCTTGCTAATGGATTCTGAAGTTTCGTTTACCTCAATTTTCACAGAAGCTACCTCTCAGTTAGAGTCTTCACTCTTCTCCCTTGAATCAGCAGTTCCTACACTGGTGCTGTCCATTTCTGACTCAGAATCTTTTCTCACCAGCAATATCTTGGTTGATGAAACACACTTGACCTCATGGTTTACCATCTTTCAGACAATTCCTGTCTTAAGTGTATCTTCGTCCCTTCTCTCAACTGTTACAGCTTCAGATGAGGATACTGGTGCTACTGCTAACCACACATTGCTTTTAACATCTCTTTCCAAGGCAACTGCTAGTACAGCACATTTTACAACAAATCCATATACACCGTTGTTGCATACGGATGTGAACAGCATTACCGCTTCACCTACAGAGTCAATTTCTGTGGTTACATCATTTGTACCTACACAGCTGCCTCCATCCATAAATACTTCCACTGAATTTGTCACACAAACAAAAACTAGTGTAACTGAAGTTACCAATAGAACAAGTGCTACTACTGCCACTACTACCACCATTAGTAGCATAGTTGGCCATCATACAACTACTGAGAGCAACTCAAGGACTTCCTCATCCCCTTCTACTGCTGTAGTGACCACGACACCATCTGAAGCTATAATTATCACCTCTGCCATGACCACAACCCGACAACCATATGTTTGTGACATCACTGTTCCCGATACTTACTTAATCATGGCTGGTAAGATATTGCTAACTTTTTCAATTTTTTTCTTTAAAATTATTTCAAAACTATCCCCCATTCTCCCCCCCCCCCCCACACACACACAATTCACTAATGAACATCACCTTCTAATGCTAATCTTATCATTTAAATTACACATGTATGGGCGCTCAATGAACATTTGAAAGGAACACAGCATGGAATGTAGATTACTAAATGTAAACCTACTGTCTTGTTTACATGTACTTCTTATGAAGGGCCAGATTTTCAAAACTCAGCCTATATTTCCATGCATACAGCCTGGTTTGTATCCCTTGCTCATACAAATTATAAAATTTAGCTGCACAAAACCTGTCCCTTGTGCACAAGTGTAGTGCAAATGGTGCTTTAAAATTGATCATGCATACATGTAGGCTTAATTGCAGCTCCTTTATAATTTTGGTGTTAAATTTATAGTATTCTTACAGGACTCTTATACAGAATCTTTTAATAGCATGGTGGAATAAGTTTCCCTTTGAAGATATTGGGATTGTTTATAAATGCCATAATTTTAAAATAAACTTTAGAACATGTGAAACTAAAGTCAGTTTTTCTAAATATCTTTAACATTTTATTTTGTCATGTGAAAATGAGCTATGTACCTGTATTTGGATTATTTTAGTTGGACTTGGTGTGGTTATGATCAGAAAAGTGACTTTGTTTGCTTAAAAAGAAAGTTGCCTTGTTACTGCCAAGCTAACTACAGTTGTGAAGGAGCCATATTTGATGTCAACCAACAAAAAATTTCCATTTAAGTTTTATGGTCAGAATGTGTGCGTTTGATGTATAAAATAGAAAACAGAGTTTAATTTTTTCCAGATATGAGGGTGAGTTGGCTGTGCTAGTGGTAAGAAAGATCGTGTTTTTTTTTTTTTTTTTTTTGGGGGGGGGGGGACGACGGACTTGTAAACAGAGCAGTTTTACTATACAAATATTTGATGGAGAATAAATACAAAATACCAAGATGCCATTTTACAGTTGTTTTCAATAATCGCTGTCATAATTTAAAGTGTGGTTATGGTTAGCAAGGCACCTGTGAGTGTTTATAAAGTACCTTCTCATTCAACAGTCTGCCTCCATGTGTAATCAGTGCAGTGTTTGCTTGCTTTTTTTTTTTTTTTAAACAAAAATAACATTGGTGGTTTTTTTAAAAAGCCTATTAGTAGTGTATATCCAACACAGTTATTGGACAGCAATTTGCATTCTATTCTGGCTTATGCATCATCTACAGAATTGTTAACTGTATTACAACAGCAGAATCTTTATTACAAGTGCTCAAATAAAAAAGAACACAGTTTGACTTTCAGATCCAGTTTGAATTTCTAGTCCATCTGTTACAAAGGTAATTGTTTTTACTAGCAGATGAACAAATTTGATATGGAAAAAGTTGAGAGAAAATAACCACAGAATCCATGAAGCTATTTATAGAGTCACTTTTTCAGGGTATAATTGCACTTCTGTCTGCATCTTATCCCTATGTCTTACGCCTTCAACACACTTGACCTCATTACCTGCTTTGTCTTGCATCAAAAAACTGAAAATGCAACATTGAACCAAAGCACCATAGATGAAGCTAAAATGAACTTACTGACTCTCGTTAATTTCCAGTGCTGGCCCGCAAAGCTGTGCTAGAAAATGTCAGTGATTCCATCAAAGAAGTGCTGAGAGTTCAGTTCAGGCGATCAGTAGAACTGGAGGTAAGTGGTACCAAATGTGTATGTTCTTTGCTTAGTATAATACTATAGTGTGGTGTGGTTTTGTTTTTAATTTTCCTGTATAAAATTACGATTAAAAACACAAAACCCTGGTGATTCTAAAGCACAGAGGAATTTTGTTTGAGGTTAAACAGGAATACTGTATACATAAAACATCTTTTCTTGCATTTTTAGTGCAAGTGTAACATGAATTGTTACTTATATTTTTATAATGTGACCGATTTAGGGAAGTGCGCCTTTCTCTCTGGCTTGGATAAGCAGTGCTCCCCCTCAGCTCACGCTCTTTATTGGCTGCTGTGTTGAGCGCTGCCCCACCTGTTTCAATCCACTTTAACCCCTGCATAGATTAATATTGAAAGGTGAACTGAAAAGCTTATACCATCTGAAATATCAGTTCAGGGCCCTGTCTTTCTCCAGTGCCAGCTGATGACATCCCAAGCACTTAAAACAAGACAGGGAGCCTTCTCCATAGCTTGTGCGCGTTTATGTTTTAGTGATATCAGTGCTTGCAGGGGAAATGTGGAATCCTGAACTCAAGACTTGATAGGTCGAAGAACATAAGAAATAATTTTCAATTGTTAAATATCATTTTTAAGTCTACAGATAGGTAAGTCTGGGATATTCAGTAGTGTTTTTCCCTCTCTCCTCTATGATGATGAAGTTCGTGTTTTTGTTTGTTTTAAAGGCTTAGACCACCCTCCAAGTTGGGGCACAAATCAAGTTTGGGAATCATAGGACCTTGAGAGGTCATCTAGTTCAGTAGTCCCCTGCACCCATGGCAGGACTAAGTATTATTTAGACCAGTGGTTCCCAAACTTGTTCTGCCGCTTGTGCAGGGAAAGCCCCTGGTAGGTTCGGCCAGTCGTGGCTCCCACTGGCCGCGGTTCGCGGCTCCAGGCCAATGGGAGCTGCTGGAAGCGGCGGCCAGTACGTCCCTCGGCCCACACCGCTTCCAGCAGCTCCCATTGGCCTGGAGCGGCAAACCGCGGCCAGTGGGAGCCGCGATCAGCCAAACCTGCGGATGCGGCAGGTACACAAACTGGCCCGGCCTGCCAGGGGCTTTCCCTGCACAAGCAGCGGAACGAGTTTGGGAACCACTGATTTAGACAATCCCTGACAGGGGTTTGGAGATTTTTAAGAGCAGGTTAGACAATGATGGAGATTCCACAACCTCCCTTGGCAATTTATTTCAGTGCTTAACTACCTTCACAGTTAGGAAGTTTTTCCTAAAGTCCTTCTAAACCGCCCTTGCTGCAATTTAAGCCCATTGCTTCTTGTCCTATCCTCAAAGATTAAAAAAAACAATTCTTCTCCCTCCTCCTTGTAATAACCTTTTATGTACTTGAAAATTGTTATCGTGTCCCCTTCGGTCGTCTCTTCTCCAGGCTAAACAAACCCAGTTTTTTCAATCTTCCCTCATAGTTAATGTTTTCTAGACCTTTTAATCATTTTTGTTGCTCTTGTCTGGACTTTCTCCAATTTCCCACATTTTTCCTGAAATGTGGTGCCCAGAACTGGACACAATACTCCAGTTGAGGCCTAATCAGCGCGGAGTAGAGCAGAAGAATTACTTTTTGTCTTCTTTATATAACATTTCAACATAGTTCCCAAGGCTAAAAAAATCAGTGTAAATTGGGACTTATATTAAAGGCTGCATTCAGCAAAAAGTACCCCTTTTAAAAAAATTCTTTGACAGACCCTAGAAGTAGTTTTTTGGGTGGCAAACGCAATGCTGACTTTACTCTCTGCACAATCAGATACTCTAAAATTTGAAATAATTACCATTGTTATGTAATGGTGGAAGAATCTGGCCCCTGAAGCCTGAGCAAAGTTTAATTTACAATTTAATTGTTTACAAGGGTTTAATTGTATCTTTGTTGTGGGATGTTACATTTTGAGACTAACAGTAACTAACATAGTAATGCTAAGAGTAACTCTTTGGGGCCCGCTCAGTTTAGCATTTTGGGTGTATTTCTGTTTACCTTAAGAATTACTGGCTTAGCTTTTTTTCATTCTTAACTGTTATTGTTGACTCTACTGAATATTTTGAAGACTATTCAAAACATCTGCTGTTTATTCTCAGTGTTGTTCATTCAACAAACCAAGTTTTATAAACAAAGAGCTTTTCTCTAGCTTTCTGTTAATTTGACCATAATAGTTCAGCACAGATGCAACATCTCATTCTGTGCAAGATTTCTTTTTTAATTTTCCCAGCTTTCCTGGGTGGCTGAAGGCTTGTCTTAACTGCATAGTTATAAAATAAAATAAATTAATGGAGATATCCTATCTCCTAGAACTGGAAGGGACCTTGAAAGGTCATCGAGTCCAGCCTCCTGCCTTCGCTAGCAGGACCAAGTACTGATTTTGCCCCAGATCCCTAAGTGGCCTCCTTAAGGATTGAACTCACAAGCCTGGGTTTAGCAGGCTAATGCTCAAACCACTGAGCTATCCCTCCCCCTAGGTTAACTTGAGTTATAACTCTTATGTTGCCCCTAACTTGATTCCCGTCCACATACATAAACCCTTAACTTGAGCGTAGTAGTGCTTGTAACTTGAGGTGCCTGGCCTGTTGGGGAGGGGGTAAGCTAAAGCTCAAGTTAACCCAACTCTGTGTTAATCTGAGTGTAGATATCAGTTTAACTGCAATGAAGACGTAGCTTGAGGCACAAGAAGATCCAGCAGCTTGCCCCAAGGTCACAAAAGGAGTTAGTTACTCAGTTATGATTTGAATCTGGGATAATATTAACTCCCCAAGCCTTCATGCTTTCCTTATAAACATTGTTTAAAGAGAAACTGGCCCTACAACTGTACAGATTTATATAGTCTAGCAAAGCCTCCCTTGATTGGACAAATCTCAAATGTGTTGACTGTCAAGTTTGTTGCAAGTGCAACCCATATGAAAGGTTTGTCTTTGCTGCAAAGTTATCTTGAGTTATAACTTAAGTGTTCTGTCTACTCTCACAAATTTCTAGCTCGAGCACAATGATGTTTTAAACTCAAGCTAGCTGGCCTGTTGGGGTATTGGTTGAAGAATGAGTGCTGCTGATGCTCAAGCTACTGCATGCTGCCTGGATGCAGATAGAGTCTGCTTGAGTGCTGACATGTCTCTAATGCTGTCCCAGAATTCTCCTTGGGACCTTTGTTGTGTTTACCGTCCTGCTCCCTGGTTCAGGACTGAAAGTTACCTCCAGTCAGTATAAATAGCCTGCTTTGGTTTTCAGACAGTGCCTTAGCACGCAGCTTTCTGCACCTGTTGCACTTCTTCAGACCAGATGGCATCTGGTAGAGCATGCTAAGCATGCATCTAGCTGGCCTGAGTCTGACACCCATGTTCTTGTGGACCCTGTGGCGTGAGGCCAGTCAGAATGGCTTCAGGACCAAAAATCAAGAGTCTTATAATGCTACCTCCAGTAAGCTCATTGAGGATGGGCTTCACTGGACTAGAGAAGATAAAATCCATGAAGAACCTGTACTGCCAGGCAAAGAACCACAAGCCCTAGCCTGATGACTCCCCTAGAATGTCCCCATTCTCCGAGGAGCTGCACTGGGTGCTCAGCAGTGTCCCAACCATGGAGCCTGAGTACACCCCGGACACCTCAAGGGCCCCCTGGAATGTGCATGGACTCAGGGGAGGAACTGGAGCCAGGGTCAGCACCAGCCACAGCAATCTCAGCTGAGGCAGAGCAGATGTTTGCCACGTCCACACACAGCCAGTCTGACCTCGTTCAGTACTCCTAGGACCTGTTTGTGGAGGAGATGGAGAAACAGACTGGGGAGAATGCAGTGGAGGAATCAGTGTCACCTCAGTTGGGTAAGGGAGGGAATGATTTGCCCTTGTTATGGCTAGGGGGGATATGACAACATAAGGGGACTGTTGTTGCCTGTTTAGGACCAATCTCTATTACTGTAGAGGGGGCATTGAGTGCTGGAGGGCAGGCTTTTATATTATACTGGTTTTAGGTTCACTTGAGGGGAAAGGGGAGAAATATCATCCCATTGGGCATGTACAGTCCAAGATGAATTCTGCGTGGGGGAACAAAATTTTAAACATGCAAGCAGTGATTTTTTTTGTGGTGCACACCCCTGCAGATATGCAAAGCCGTGGCTATTAATACAAGCCGAGCAATGGTCGCAAACACAGCAATGGGGGTGAGACAAGTATGGCTACAGAATGTGTGTACAGCAATATGTTTTTTCTCACACTACCCTAGCATTATGTTTTTGGAGGCAGCCAAAGCTTTAAAAAAAACACAACACACTAGCCTAGGAAATAAGTCCATTGCATGGTCTTTGGCAGTATTAAATCCAGAGCACTTGCAAAGTCTCTTGGAAGTACAGGTCTGTGGTCTGGCTGCCAGAGTGGAAGGGGGTAGGTTGCAAAGGCACATCTGTGGTGGTTCTGTGTTACTGCCTCTAGTTTAGCATCCTGTTTATACTATCCCAGATTAGTTCACTAGTCCTCAGTCATCAGTCTGCCCATCACTCGCCAGATGATGAAACAGCTTCCTGGCATAGATGGGTGGTTATCTTCCAGAATCTTGGAACACCTGTTCAGTGATTTCAGGGAGGTCACCTCTTCCATTGCCTGCACAACTTGAAATAACAGTACTGTCATGGAGTTAATGTTCTGTCATCTCAGGCCTGTCCCTCGCACACTCAAGTCCCCAACCCCCCTTTTAAAAATGAAATAATAAAAAAAAAGTGTGTGACTGTTGTGACAAAGTTCCTCCTCTATCTTGGCGGGTCCTGTGCTTATTGGTGGATTTTCTTGCCGCAGAGATTCACCATGTGGGTTGGGGAACAGCCCAGAGACCTTCCCCTCTGAGAGAACCCACAGTACAGGTCAATTGTGAGGTTTGGGGGGAACCCGGGCCCGTCCTCTACTCCGGGTTCCAGCCCAGGGCCCTGTGGACTGCAGCTGTCTATAGTGCCTCCTGTAACAGCTGCATGACAGCTACAACTCCCTGGGCTACTTCCCCATGGCCTCCTCCAAGCACCTTCCTTATTCTCACCACAGGACCTTCCTCCTGGTGTCTGATAACGCTCGTGTTCCTCAGTCCTCCAGCAGCATACCCTCTCACTCTCTGCTCCTTGTGCCTCTTGCTCCCAGCTCCTCACACTCACACCACAAACTGAAGCGAGCTCCTTTTAAAACCCAGGTGCCCTGATTAGCCTGCCTTAATTGATTCTAGCAGCTGCTTCTTAATTGGCGCCAGGTGTCCTAATTAGCCTGCCTGCCTTAACTGATTCTAGCAGGTTCCTGATTACTCTAGTGCAACCCCCACTCTGGTCACTCAGGGAACAGAAAACTACTCATCCAGTGACCAGTATATTTGCCCTCTACCAGACTCCTGTACCCCACTGGTCTGGGTCTGTCACACTGTATAAAGCATTTGCCATTGTCGGGGGCAGGGGAGGGAAGGCTGGAACTGAGATGCTTCAGAGTAGAGAAATGCAAAGATGGAGGACAATGAATGCCAAGGAGGTATAAGTTGTGACTTTTCCCTTGCTGTGAAGTTAAAGGGGAGAAACTTTTCTTTTTTCCCCCTCTGGGCAGAAGAATAATGCATTGTTTTTCAGGACCATCTGCCCCAGTGCAGGTGAGACATCTACATAGGAGACCATTGACAGTGAACTCCAGGGTCCAGAACCTCTGAAGCAAAAGGAAAAGGATAAAGGACAACCTGCTGCACAGGGACTTTGTCCGTAGATGAGACTGCCTCTTTGAACTCCTAGGGAGATGATAGAACAGGACTGGCAGAACCAGGCTGCAGCTGAGGGGATGCTGGAGAGGAAGAAGATGGCTGCAAACAACATCACCCATGATTGTACCATGAGGGAGAAGGACCATGAGGAGTAGAGGGATCTGTCTGAGCACATGCTGGGACTGATGGCCAGCAGGTTCCAGTACAACTTGGGTCTGGACCCTGTCTAGGTCAGCCTCCTGCTGTTGCCTCCCCTCCACACTAACACATCCTGCAGCCAGTGACCTCTGCATAAGGGGTAACCCAGTCCATAGATGGGAGAGAGGGCACATGGTCAGCTGTACCCTGTGCACTCCACTTGGTGCAGGCACAGCAGAGTAACATCAAGTACTCTGACGATGTGCATTTTTGTTACACGGGATGTGGTATTGCACCCCCTGTGCACTTGACTGCCTTCTGACAGCTGCACTGGCAGTGTTACTCTTTCAATAAAATCTTTTGCTGTACAGTCCCTTGGTGTGTAAGTACTTTGAGAACATGACAGAGAGGAACTGTATTGAACTGCCTTGAGTGCAGGGGACTGGACAAACTGGCCTACTGAGGTCCCTTCCAGTCCTACACTTCTATGATTTTAATACTCTCACAGCTTGACAATACATATACAAGCACATGATTCTCATATAGGTGCAGTCCATTACAGTAAATGCTTACCTATCTTATTTTCACCTTCCAAACCAAGGAGTCTGTTACTTCCCTATCTCTTCCAGGACCAACCTTAACTGACGCACATTCTGGTTACCTGTATCAGACTTGTTAAGCAGCGCAATCATTGCCCCAGTCGTGCCCAAAGTATTCCCTCTTAACCTCACATATGTTGTACAGAACACAACGTACCCCAATGACATGAATGGCATTATAGAAGCTGCAGTCTAAATGGTTTTGTAGGCAACATTATCTGACCTTCAGTCAGCCAAATGTACCACCATCCTGCAGCTGCACATGGTATAATTGAACCTTCTGCCAGATGTCCTCACATTGGGGCAGGGCTTTATGAGCCAGGGCACTAGAGGATAAGCTGGTTTCCCAAAATAACAGAGGACACAGACATCATATTGATATCCCACTGGGTGGGAATAAAGTCCCCGCTTGTCAAATTTCAAAAAGGCAGAATCTCCGGAATGCACTGGCATCATGCTCCCTGGCCGTGCGTCCCATGAAGTTGCATGTGAACCTCCCTCTGCGGTCAGCCAAGGATGGCTGAACAATGGAATAGTATGCTTTCTGGTTTATGTAGTCATGCGGTCTTTGTGGAGCATGCAGATAATGGGCACATTTGTACCACCAATGATGCCAGCACAGTCCAGGTAGCCAATTTGTCTGAAGACAGCTATTATTTCATGAACATTTCCAGTCTTCACCAAACTATAATTCACTAAAGCTATAATTGCTTTGCAAACCTCCATCACCACAGCACTGATGGTTGACTTCCTGATGCCAAACTGATTAGCCACTGACCTGCATCAGTCTGGGGTCGCCAGCTTCCAGAGAGCAATAACAACACACTTCCATACTAGTATGGCCTGTCTCATCTGCTTATCTTGCCTTTAAAGTGCTGGGAAAAGCTCTTCACACAGCTCCAGGAAGGTGGTGAAAGTTCTGTGTCCGCTGCTGGTCATCCTAGGTCTGCATTACATTGCAGTCTCACCACTTGGTGCTTTGGAACAGCTGGTCAGCATAGAGAGAGTTCTCAGGTATGACAGTTGTGACATTGTGCAGTCTATATGGTTTTATAAAAATTTAATAATAAGTGAATATAATGTAACAGAAATATGCTTCATGCAAAAGGTCTCTTGTAAGGTATCATTACAAAGCTTATAATCTACTGAGTGTGATCATCCTATTTGTATAAATGTATCACTCTTGTACCTGAAACTAAAAATATAAAATATAACTCTGAGGGCCTATTGTAATTATGCGAAGTGTGGGCCATTAATGATGGTTTGGAATCTTGATGACTCCCATTAACTAGGACCCTTGTCTGCAAATGGCTGTGTTTTACCTGTAAGTCTTCCTGTATATGTGTGTGCTGGCAAGTGGGAAATGAAGTCTTGCAGTGACATGTGATCATGTCACCTGAACTGGAATCCATCTTTAACCTGGTGCTTTTCCAGTGAGGGGCAGTAGGAACCCAGAGGGACAAAGGGTTCCTGCCTTATGCAAAAGATATATAAAGGGGTGGAACAGAACAAGAGAGAGAGAGAAGAGCCATCATGAAGAATCTTAGCTACCACCTGAGCTAGAACAAGAGCTGTACCAGGGGAAAGAATTGTGCCCATGCCTGGAAGGTGTCCAGTCTGAGGAAAAAAACTTACTAAAACATCTCTGATGGTGAGATTATCTGTATTCAGTTTGATTAGACAGATTTGCGCATTTTATTTTTATTTTGCTTGGTGACTTACTTTGTTCTGTCTGTTACTACTTGGAACCACTTAAATCCTACTTTCTGTATTTAATAAAATCACTTTTTACTTATTAACTAACTCAGAGTATGTATTAATACCTGGGGGAACAAACAACTGTGCATATCTCTCTATCAGTGTTATAGAGGGCGAACAATTTATGAGTTTACCCTGCATAAGCTTTATACAGGGTAAAACGGATTTATTTGGGTTTAGACCTCATTGGCAGTTGGGCATCTGAGTGCTAAAGACAAGCACACTTCTGTGAGCTGCTTTCAGGTAGACCTGCAGCTTTGGGGCAAGTAATTCAGATTCTGGGTCTTTGTTGGAGCAGATGGAAGTGTCTGGCTCAGCAAGATGGTGCTGGAGTCCTGAGCTGGCAGGGAAAACAGGGATAGAAGTAGTCTTGGCACATCAGGTGGCAACTCCCAGGGGGTTTCTGTGATCCAACCCATCACAACAGTGTGCATGAGCTGCTCCCCAGAAGACCTAACACCTCACTTGGCTCATTACAGCACCTGCGTAGGGTGACCTGATGTCCCATTTTTAAAGGGAAAGTCCCATTTTTGGGGACTTATATAGGCTCCTATTAACCCCCACCCCCTATCCTGTTTTTTGCCACAGTTGCTATCTGGTAACCTTACACCTGCGTGCATGCAATAATTCTAGTATAGCTAGAGTTACCTTTGCAGTGTGGTTACTGTCCCCCAAGGTAGGCTAGCTCAAGTGGAGAAACTCAAATGTTGTAACTTGAGTTAACTCTGAAGTGAAGACCTATCTTAAGAATGTGGATCGTTGTTGCCATCTGGTAGCTGGTCCACATAAGAGGTTTATGAGTTTCTGCTACATTATTTAGTCCTATGGTTTAAATGGTAGAAGTTCATAATTTTAACTGTCAAGGTCCTGGATTCAAATCCCTCTGTTAGCCTAAGCAATTGGTTTTACAAGGCTCCTCTACCTTCCTGGGCTTTTTCAAGAAGGATAGTGATGTGGATTAAAGGGATATGGTATGGCTTGTTAAGGGTGGCTATCTAGGCTTCTGGTAAGCTCTTTAGTCGGATTATTTATTTTTGCTAATTGTGAATAGTTATGACTGGCAACTACTATTATTTGTTTATATACTTTCATTTTATGTATATTAATAATCTGTGTAGCTTAGGATCGGCGTTTCTGCAGTAGATCTGCAGAATAAACAATTTTGAAATGAAATGTCCTTTCTTTTCTCCATTTAGACGAATCCAGTGATTCCAAACTATGGGCCATATCCTTATCTGGTGTAAGTCTGTATGGCTGAATTGAAGTCAAAGGTTCACTTCAGTGGACGTACACTGATTTACACTAGCTGAGAACTGGTCCTGTATGTTTCGGTAATGTGAGAAACTTCTGCTGACATGGTGATGTCAACTGCAATAAAACCAAACATATTGCGAAATATTTGTAAGATGACCGGAGTAAACATTTGATATCCTGTCCCTTTATGATTTTTCTCTTTCAAATTCATTCCTTTCATGTCCACTATTGCCATGCAGAGCTCCTGATAGGATATATTGGCCCTAAGGCTGCTGGGAGTCAGCTCTTCTTATAAATAATGGAGCTAGTCTTCTGAGCCTTGGTTCATCATTTGCAAATTCTTTCTAGTCAAAGGCAGAGAACATCTCTGTAGAATAAGTCATGCTTATGTTGCACTAGAAGAGTACTATCATATGTGTTTTCTCTTAGCGACGCATTGGGGGTGGCTGTTTTTAACTGCATAAAGCTGAAGCATTCTTGCTTCCCTAGCCTACCAGAATAAAATTTCATGTCAGTAATGGAATAATGCCAAGGTTGTTAGGCTTTAAAATTAACAGCTGTCCAATATAGTAACATGTATTAATGACTGCAGTCATGCAGCTTTCTAAACAGATTCTTCCTTGGTGCTTAACTTAACCAAGCAAACAAATCTGACTTCTTTTTTTTGGCAACAGTATCATGAACTGGTTTATGTATAGTACAACTTGAGGTAAATGAGTGCATTTTGTTTTTAATATTTCTTTTTTTACATCTCCTATTATAGCTACAGGTGTTTCATTTTTACAGGGTGATGCACAGTAAAATAGGCGGCAGTTTTGTTAAATTTAGCATAGTAGTAAGGTATCCTTTACAAAAATAAAATGTTTGGCCGCAATTTGATGTAACAGCTGCTCAGCTGAAATATGAACAAATGTTAATCTTAAACAGGAATTGAAAATGCTTTCTTTCAACTTTTGCAATCTGAATTCAAGAGAATCTGTCAACTCTGTGCTGCATAGGGCTTATGAGACTAGTTGATCAGTTCTGATTCCATCCTATGGAAGGCGGTATACAAATACACATTAGTCAGGTCATTATAGTATTTATTTATGTTTTAAGACTTCTCCTTATCCTGTTAGTGATTTAGGCCAAAATTTTCAAACCTGGCTGTCTAAAGTTAGGCATCTAAATAAAAGTGGCCCTGTTTTTCGGAGGTGCTCTTGTTCCTCCCATTAATTTCAGTGAGATCTGTGCTTGTCATTTCTGAAATTTAGGCTGTTTTTGTTTAGGTGCCTAAATATGGTTTGAAAATGTCGCCTTTAGGACGTTAAGCTGTACAGCTTTGCATTTCACTTTTAACACCTACTGGCCTTAGTAAGAGACCTTTGGGAAATCAAATGCTTTCTAGGGATACTTTTTATTATCGGACACTTGGTACGATGGGTGGTGGTGGTGAAGCATACTACTTAGACTTTTGTCTTGGGCCTGTAATGGATCTCCTCTCACTACCTTCCTCCAACTCACACTTCTCAAAATCTTTCAAATTATTTTTCTTTTGGATTTATTTCCACCTCCTGCTATGATGAAGCACAAAAATGGACTCATTTGGTGTGTATTGACTGTTCAGACTAAATACTTTATGAAAAATTTGAGGGAGTTTAGAGGATAACAATTTTTTTCTTCTCTGACCATTGAAGTGTCAGACTAGAGTACATCAGTATCAGGGCGAGCTATGCTGGGCTGTTCTCCTTCTGCATGTTTTACTTTAGAAAATGCCAAATAATTGCAGTTGCAGGATTGAAAATTCTGTTTCCTCTTTTTTTCTTGCCTGCCTTCTTTTGTAGGTAATAGACAACATTTCTCTGGCATTCCTTCCCCATTTCACGAACTGAAGCTGCTGAAAACATTTCTTCTTGAGATAAAAGGGTAAACTTCAGGCAAAATGGGTTGAAGTATCTGTTTATATTGAACTAATTTGACTGCTACAGGTCTGGATCCATTTACAATAAAACCTGACGGCAGCACACTTTTGGCATCTAATTACAAGGAATATAGGGAGATCTGTATGTCTTGAGACCGTATTTTTTCCCTTGATACTTGAGGTGGTTTCTTGCTGGTTTTTTTTTTTTATCTTTTTTTAATACATCTTGCTCATTTTGTTTATCAAAAAGAAGAAAAAGCTGTCTATTGTGTCCTCTGAAAATTAATTTCTATTAATTTGTGCTTCCATAGAGATGTCAATAAGAGACGCATAGCGCTGTGTGCTCTTCCACAAAGTTAATCCTCAGCTTCAAATCCTTCAGGGTCTCTCCTCATTTGGGCAAGGTCTAGAGAGAGCCGGTGTCTCCCTCTGTAAAGATGTGGAAGTGTACCTGAAGTCTTAGGGCTCTGGTCTTGGCTTTTTGTGTAGAAAGTGTGTCACAATGTGATCATGTGTGGTAGATGGAGGGAACTAGGAGTGTGAAGAAGCAGCCGGGAAGTAGGTGGGTTGATTGGGTTAGGGGAGACTTCCTCTTGGAGAAAGAAACACTGTAAAATACTCAAATTAAATCCTTCACCTTGTTTTTGTTTTCGATAATGTTGTACGGATATACAAAAGTGCCTGCTTTGAAACCTTTGCTTGGTTTTATAGTAAATCCTCTATTTAGATGCTCATCTGTTATGTGATGGCTAGAGAGCTTCAGAATAGACGGTTTAATGCTAGAATTATCTTCTGAAAGGAATAGCAGGAGATATATGAATTGTGGGAAGCTCCTATTGGTGGTAGCTGTGCTGAAATAAGGGGGAGGAGTGTCTTCTGGGAAAAAAAAGTGTATGTATATGTACACACAAAATTGTATTATATTTATAAACTATATTGTGTGTATATTGCTTCCTGCATAACACACAAACACACAGAGTCAATGGGATGTATACACTATCATATGTGTGTCCAGTATACAAGAAGCCATGCTGGTGATCCAGTAAGTAGCCCGTTGTTGGTTTGGAATCTATAGTGTCCCCCAACATCGTGTAGAGGGCGAGATATTGTGCTGCCAGAGATGATACATAAAACTGAAGTCCTGACTACTTTGCGGCCATTTAAATTCCCATCATACTTTTTTGCAAAAGCAAAGATGAATGTACTGAACCAGTGGCTCTCAACCTTTCCAGATTACTGTATCCCTTTCACAAGTCTGATTTATCTTGCGTACCCCCAAGTTTCACCTCACTTAAAAACTAAACTTACTTACAAAATCAAACCTAAAAATACAAAAGTGTCACAGCACACTATTCATGACAGATTGCTTGCTTTCTCATTTTTACCATATAATTATAAAATAAATCGATTGGAATATAAATTTGTACTTACATTTCAATAGAGCAGTATGAACAAGTCATTGTCTGTATGAAATTTTAGTTTGTAATGACTTCATTAGTACGTAGCCTGTTGTAAAACTAGGCAAATATCTAGATGAGTTGATGTACTCCCTGGAAAATCTCTGCGTACCCCTAGGGGTACACATAACCCTGGTTGAGAACCATTGTACTGTACAACTTCTAATTGGGCCAGCTTAGCAAAGGGAAGATTCTCTTGTGATTACTCCACTGAAGTGGGAGTCTCCAGATAAAGGTTCTATTCCCAGCTCTCTGACTTCGTGTACTTCTCTTTCCTCAGCTGTAAAATTAAGATAATATTTTCCTACCTGTTAGGGATGTGTTACTTAATTTATCCATGTTGGTTAACTGCTTCTATTTCACAGTCCATCTAATGATCTTGAGGTGTGAAGTATTGTTGCCAATATTGATGCTGATCATTTTATTTAATTTCTTTTCCATAGGTTTATAAAATTTCCCCAAAATTCTCTTTCTTGGTGACATCAGGTCCTTTTGTTTACACGGCAATAGCTGTCATAAATGTGCTTATGAACAGCAGCCTTCTCCGTGGTCAGGCCCCTGTCATCCTGTCACTACAGCCTTCTTTCACCATGCCAGATTCCAGGTTCCAAGTTCACACAGGTGAGTTTTTGTTACTGTGCTTCACACTGTAGAGAGGGGGAGAAATAACTTAGTATTGAAACAGACTTTGATCTGGAAGAAGGATGGTCTTGTGATTAATATACAAGATGGGGAATCAAAAGATTTAGGCTTTACTCTTGTGAGGCTTAATTCATGCATATTAACAAAGTGCTTTGAGATCTTTGGATGGAAAATGCTATATACATTCAAAATATTGCTATGACTGTTGTTTATTTAATTAGTTGAAAAACTTTTACTTGGCAAGAGGTGAACACAATGTTCTGTTCTACTCCCTACTTTGTGTTATAGCTGATGATGTCTCTAACAAAGTCAGTGTAGGGAGTTTGCATTTTTTTTACTGTGCTTTAAGAGTTAACAGTTTTATCACGGTGCAAAACTCCAGATCTTTCTTCATCCTCACTGACCACTTACCATTTGCAAACCATTGCAGGGGAAATACAGAACCCTGAATAAGGGTCTTGGCAGGTACATAAAAGAGAAACGTCTTTTGTTCTCCAGTATTTTGCTTTTAATATTAAGGCATATTTAATTATTTATTCATATATGTCTGAAAATTATTTTTGAATTTAAAGTTTATTTTGTTTAGAATGTTTAATTATTTTGCTTATAATTTAATTTTAAAAACTCATTTTAAAAAGACCTTTTTATATTCACGTGGATTTACATTCATGATATGGGAGACTGGTACTGTCAATCTGACACCTTTCACTAGCATTGTGCATGCTAATTAAGCACTGGTGAAAGGTGCCAGAATGACAACACTAGAGAGTGAAGTTCTTATTATATATTTAAGCATTTCGCTTTCAAGTGCTGTTGCACCTTTCACCAGTGCTTAATTAGTGTGTGCATGTGTACACACATGCATGCACACATTATATATAATGTATGCATGCTTATTAAGTGCTGTTGAAAGGTGCCAGACTGGTATCAATGGATGCCTGGTAGACCAAAGTTGGAGTCTTTCAACCAAACTTATACTAGACTTCACCATCAGCCTACAAAGAAGATTGCTGCTGGTCTTCTTTTTAAAGATTTTTCATAAAAAAGTCTTGGATAATTCAGGGATTCCAGAGCTTTAGATGACTGACTCAGTATGAGAGACAGTTTGTGTACAGCTGGGGATCTTTCAGTAGCCTGTAATAGGAAGTGGATTGTTTTTTTTGGCTGCAGAATCTCTTGACAGAAAGTGAGCCTTATTGTCACATCAGATTTTATTGACAAGAAAACCTTCTACATCGATACAGAACGGTTTCTGCAGTAATTAATTTCTTGAGCTGCACTATTTGGACTTTCAGCTGCCATGAGTGCAGTTGGGATTTAATGGAAAACTGATTCATTTATGGAGGGGGAGGGTTCCCTGCTTCCCCACTTTCTCCCTTCAGTGCAAATACTGCACTCAGTAGGAATAACACATACCCTTTACCTCCAGTGCTTCAGTTTGTGCCTCGAAACGTTGATACTGGCTTCTGTAACTTCAGCCAGCGCATTGAAAAAGGGCTGACAATGGCATTCCTGGAGGTGAGAAAACATCACCAGGATATCTACAACTTCACAGTGCAGGTAAGAATCCTGTCAGCTAGCATGCTCTGAGAAAAAAGAAGTTCACTGTACTCTGCATCACACATTTTGAATGGGTAATCTAACGGTGGGTTTATATTGAGAATAACTAATAGATTTTAAGATTTTTGGGTTCCATGGTTCATCGGTGTTTACACCTGTGCCATGTGCTATTATCTGAACTTTAGATCTGGAAAGTGAGGAGTCTTTATTGGATATTGTACCTAATAAAGGGGCTTAAAACTCACTGGCTATAAACTCTAAATCTAATTAATAAGACATGCTGCCTTTTTTTCCTGAAAGTTTATGTATTCTAGCTTTGTTCTAAAACTAAAATCAATAAAAATTGTGCTGTATAAACTCATAAACAAAGTAAATAGTATCTAATCACCATAAAAATAAAATAACTTATTTGTGTTTAAGTACAATATGTCTTTAAAGTGAAGAATATATACAAAATATTATATAATATAGCTACTAGGTGAAGTTCCGGGGGAAAAGACCTATGGAAGCACATTTTGAGGTCTGATTGCACTTTGTTTCCACACGTCTTTGGCTCTGGTAGTGCAGGGCATAGTGGATTTTGACAGGACAGCTCTCTTTCCACAATGTTCATTTACCTTACATTGAGAGTCTCTTCTTATCTGTTCCACATAGGTAAGGTATCCACACAGGCTTTTTTTTGTGGAAAGCTTTTGTTTTGCTGTGTTTGACTTTATTCTGGGCATTTTCTTCAGTCGTTTTCTGGATGGCACCTTTCACATCAGCATGGATTGTAACACAATTTAAAGACCTTGGAAGGGAAATAGTGTAAGGTAACTCTATGTCCTTGTTGAGACAGTGTGGCTGAATCAGTCTGAAATGGATGTTATGCAACAATCCTGTAAAGCATCCCATTTTATATTATTATTTAAAAAAAAAAAAAAAAAAGGCAGGAGAGGGAGGGAACAGAAGTGCTGGTGTTTTTGCTGTTCCTGACCTGTTCTAGCTTTGTCTTTTCAGATACTGAATATAACTCTGAGCAAGCCTCGTGTGGCATTTCGGCAAGGGCCTGTGAACATTGTCTTTGCCATTCAGGATACATATGGATTCTTGAATGGATCTGAAATCAGTGAGCTGCTGAGGAACCTGTCTGTGGTGGAGTTCAGTTTCTACTTGGGCTTTCCTGTGCAGCAAATTGCCGAACGTGAGTACTTCATGTCACTAAGGCTGCAGAAGATTGGTTTTGTGTGGTGTTCTCTACAGTTTCATAGTAATGTTCCATATAAGTGTTAACATTAGTTAATTTCCTTAGCTTCTAATTTGGTCTTTCTATGCAAATCTGTACAACAGTGCCTTTGGTCACATAAACTGTCCCTGTGCAACAGTAGCTGAGCTTAATCACTAACTCTAGTATTGGTTCAATCTGTAATTTGCAAGGGGAGGAGGAGACAAAATCAGAACACTTGTCCACAGGCAGCTAAAACTTCTGTTTTGTTTGTGAGACAATACAATGAGATTCTCTCATATTCTGGGCTTGTGGTCTCAATCTCTCAAATAAATGAAAATGAATTATTGTTGCTACATTAATTGTCTGAAAGCATTTCTCTTCACTCATTTGCTTGGTTTTAGTATGTCTTACTCTCACTTAATCCTATAGTTCTTAGTTTTGTATGCCTTTTAACCCAAATTTTAAAATGCTAGTACCCCAACAAGTCTGTGATTGTCAAGAAGGTCAGAGAGTATGTCATAATTTATTTCAAATTGAGCTACATAATATGGACTATGTCTTTCTAGCTTGAAAACTGTATCTGATCACACAGAATAATCCTAGATTAGTTCTCTATCAGTCCAGTCTGCTGTTACATGCTCATTGTCACTGTGTCCATGTAGAGGAGCAGACTCACCCCTGCGGTGCCTCCTGCTGGTCTCTCAGGGAATTAGCTCGATTTCCAGCCTGGAGCACCCTCTACAGGCCAGTGATCCACCTTGTCACTGGTCCCGTGTCCCTCCCAGAACCCTGGTGCTCCTTGCTCTGGGTGCTGCTCCCTGGCAGTACCCACACGCTCTGGGTCTCCCCCACTAGGGGATCCCCTCACCCACTAACCCAACCTTGCCTCAGTGTAAGGCTACTGCCAGTCACCATCTAGCCCCACTCCCTGGGGCAGACTGCAGTACCAGCCACTCATCATAGGCAAGGTTGGGTTTGGATCTGCTGCCTTTGCCTACCTCTGGGCTGCCCTCTGCAACCCCCAGTACCTGTTGGCCCAATGCTAGGCCACAGCCTGGGGCTTTCCAGGCTGGAGCTCCTCTGCCTTTCCCCAGCCCTGCTCCACTCAAGTACCCTGTCTCAAGCTCCCTGCAGTCAGGCCCTTCTCTCTCTGAATGCAGAGAGTGAGTGTCTCCTTGCTCCTGGCTCAAGCCTTTAGAGGGCCAGCTGGGCTCTGATTGGGGCGTGGCCCCGCTGCAGCTGCTTCCCCCAATCAGCCCAGGTCTTTCCTTCCACAGCCCCAGCCCTCTGTAGGGCTGGCTTTAATCCTTCCCAGGCAGGAGCAGGTGACCACCCCGCTACAGTCCATGAATATGTTTTGTTTCTGGCCCTGCATCAAGCTTGTAGAGAATAGGGGCTGGTAAGCTTCTGTCCTTGGGCCGTTCATTTATATTTGCATCAAATCCTTTACAATATGTTAGTGGGCTGGTTTGTTTTGATTAATTTCGTCACTGGAAACCCATGTCCTGTTGCGTCAGTGCTACAAGACAATGAAATGAGAACAGAATTTCTACCTAGAGCAATACATCCTGAAAGGCATGGTGCCTGGTGGTTAAAAACCTTATAAAACATCCAATTGTGCTATCCTTTGTTTTGGATTGTATGGTATGTGCGTGTAATTTTAAAGACAGCCTTGTCAGCTCTGTGGGGCAGGGACTGTCTGATCGGGTACCTCTACCCAGGAAACATACCCGGCAACAGAGAGTTTCAGAACCCCAGTCAGTTGCCCTGGGCTCTGAGACTCTCTGCTGCGAGTCTTTTTTGCTGTATAGTTCATGTGTGTATGTACAATGCCTAGCACAATGAGACTGCTCCCTGATTGGGGCCGCTAGGTGCTACTGTAATTCAAATAAAAAATAATAATGCGGATGTGGCAAGGCAATGTTTCTTGACCTGGGGTTTGTGGGAGGATTTTAGGGTGGGTCTCAAGCAGGGCCAGTATTAGGGGGTAGGAAGCAGGGCAATTGCCTGGGGCCCCACAAAGCTAATTTACATGTTTCAGCCCCACATAGGATGAAGCCCCGAGCCCCAGGCAGGGCTGCTGAAGCTCTGAGCCCTGTGCTTAAGGTTGGGGGGAGGCACCATTTATTTATTTATTTATTTATTTTAAGTCCAAAGCAAAATGGTTGAGAAACACTGATATAGGGCATTCTCCATTTCCTCCTCACTGAGTACCTGTGGAAAGTGGTCCAGTAGATGGTTCTCTTTTTTTCACCAGGTCACTGTGTAGAGTCAGAACGACAAAACCATGTGCATGATCATTGCTTTAGCCTGTTGAATCTGGTATCCCTACATAGAATGGCAGATTCAAGCATACAGATCAGATTTTTCTGCAGCTTTGTCTCAGACACAGAAGAATTTACCCCTGCACATTTGCCATCCCTAAAGATTTGTGACCCAAGGGCCAAGATACCTTCCATTGCTGAGAATTCCAGCATTGGATTCTGTAGCCTGTGCAAAGGCTCAGACACCAAGAGATTTTTCCCCTCTTGCACAGGAAGAGAGACTTAGTCATGGTGTTAAGTAAATCATAAAATTCAATGTGATCACAAATTTGCCTGTCTTGAACTCTTTAAGAGTAGCTCTAACTTGAGCTGCATCAGCCCTTGACTCCATTTGTGGAGTGTGTTCCAAGTGGGGGACAGCCAATTGATAGGTCAGATCACTGAAGGCAGTGATATAAAAATAACTAGCAATTCACTGTATTTGATGTCTATTGCTAAATAGCACAACATTTGCCTCAAAGGCCTCAGTACGGGTTTGGATTTGCCAGTGTCTTTTGGGGACTGGAGTAGTCAAATTTGAAGATGTCTTTAAAAATAAATTCAGACTTTTTAAAATAGATATAATCAGCTTTGAGTCCAGAATATAACAGGATCAAGGATGCAGGTGATGCTGTGCACAACAACATGAGAAATATCTTGTCTAAACTTGGCCGGTTCAGGATTTGAACAGCTCATATTCACTGCAGTTCTGTCCAAACAGTTCTGTCCAAACAGCAACCAGTTTTGATTTGAACTTTTCAGCTTTGATCCCCATGGCTCCTAAAGTTGTTGTTATTCTTTGTGTGATATCGTTAACTGTCCCATGTTCCAAGTCTGCTGTGTCAGCAAAGAGACCGCAAAGCTTTTCACCCTGCACAAATCTGATGCCCTCTGATTCTTTCTCAGCTATGGGTCTGGCAGTGAATCCCTCAGCAAGCACAATAATAAACCTAGCTTGCATGCATTTCTGAGCAATCTCCCTCAGCGTATGTCTACACTGCAATTAAAAATCTGCTTGACTGGGCACATGTCACCTCAGGACAGGATGCAGAGATAAAGTTTCCTGACACCTTAAATGACTGCTTCTTGGAGCAGCTAGTCCTGGAACCCGCAAGAGAAGAGGCAATTCTAGATTTAGTCCCGAGTGGAGCACAGGATCTGATCCAAGAGGTGAATATAGCTGAACTGCTTGGTAATAGTGACCATAACACAATAAAATTTAACATCCCTGTCGGGAGGGGTAGACCAAAGCAGCCCACCACAGTAACATTTAATTTCAGAAAAGGAGACTACACTAAAATGAGGAAGTTAGTTAAACAGAAATTAAAAGTGAAATCCCTGCAAGCTGCATGGAAACTTTTTAATGACACCATAATAGAGGCTCAATTTAAATATATACCCCAAATTAAAAAACATAGTAAGAGGATCAAAAAAGTGCCAATGTGGCTAAACAACAAAGTAAAAGAAGCAGTTAAAAGGCATCCTTTAAAAAGTGGAAGTTAATTCCTAGCGAGGAAAATAGAAAGGAGTATAAACTCTAGCAAGTGAAGTGTAAAAATATAATTTGGAAGGCCAAAAAAGAAGTTAAAGAATAGCTAGCCAAAGGCTCAAAAAGTAACAGCAAAAATATGTTTAAGTACTTCAGAATCAGGAAGCCTGCTAAACAACCAGTGGGGCCACTAGATAATCGAGATGCTAAAGGAGCACTCAAGGACGATAAGGCCATTGCAGAGAAACTATGTTAATTCTTTGCATTGGTCTTCACGGCTGAGGATGTGAGGGAGCTTCCCAAGCCTGAGTTGTTCTTTTTAGGTGACAAATCTGAGGAATTGTCCCAGATTGCGGTGTCATTAGAGGAGGTTTTGAAACAAACTGATAGATTAAACAGTGGTAAGTCACCAGGACCAGATGGTATTCACCCAAGAGTTCTGAAGGAACTCAAATGTGAAACTACAGAATTGCTAACTGTGGTGTGTAATGTGTTACTTAAATTTGCCTCTGTATCAGATGACTGGTGGATAGCTAATCATAGAATATCAGGGTTGGAAGGGACCTCAGGAGGTCATCTAGTCCAACCCCCTGCTCAAAGCAGGACCAATCCCAAGACAGATTTTTGTCCCAAATCCCTAAGTGGCCCCCTCAAGGATTGAACTCACAACCCTGGGTTTAGCAGCCCAATGCTCAAACCACTGAACTATCTCTCCCCCCACCAATGTAACACCAATTTTTTAAAGTCTCTAGAGTCAATCCTGGGAATTTCAGGCCAGTAAGTCTAACTCCAATACCAGGCAAATTGGTTGAAACTATAGCAAAGAACAGAATTATCAGAGACATAGATAAACATGGTATATTGGGGAAGACTCAACATGGTTTTTGTAAAAGGAAATTGTGGCTCACCAATCTACTAGAATTCTTAGAGGGAGTCAACAAGCATGTGGACAAGGGGGATCCAGTGCATATAGTGTACTTCGACTTTCAGAAAGCCTTTGACAGGGTCCCTCACCACAGGCTCTTAAGCAACGTAAGCTGTCATGGGATAAGAGGGAAGGTCCTTTCATGGATCAGTTGCTGGTTGAAAGACAGTAAACAAAGGGTAGAAATCAACGGTCCATTTTCAGAATGGAGAGAGGTAAATAGTGATGTCCACCCAGGGTCTGTACTGGGCTCAGTATTGTTCAACATATTCATAAATGATTTGGAAAAATGGGAAATAACGAGGTGGCAAAATTTGCAGATGATACAAAACTATTCAAGATAGATAAGTCCAAAGCAGACTGCGAAGAGTTACAAAGGGATCTCACAAAACTGGGTAACTGGGCAACAAAATGGCAGATGAAATACAATGTTGATAAATGCAAAGTAATGCACATTGGAAAACATAATCCCTTCTATACTTATAAAATGATGGGGTCTAAATTAGCTGTTACCACTCAAGAAAGAGATCTTGGTGTCACTGGATAGTTCTCTGAAAACATCCAGTCAATATGCAGCGGCAGTCAAAAAAGCTAACAGAATGTTGGGAATAACTAAGAAACGGATAGATAACACTGGTCTACAATTTTTGAGAAGTCGTCTGCTTCAGAGGTAAAATGTGCTATTTATTATGTATTTTGATGTGCTGAATTCAAATATGACAATGAAAACAACTGATTGGCTACTGTTTCTAAGATATTTAAGTTTTTACATTTTATGTCTATGTATATTGTGTAGATAGTAGAGTTTTAATCATAAATTGTAAACCTAGGACTTTTCATGTGTTTATGGTTGCTTTACATGATAATATTTCACCTGTCCTGTTTATGTAACACTTTAAAAATCAGCAAAAGGGCTATATAAATAAAATTTATTATGAAACAAAAGGAAAAAACTATTATGTACATAGTTTAGTCCTATTCAGTGTCTACTCGGCGCTTCTTGGCTTGTCTCTTGTATTCATTAAATGGAGCATCTCTTGTCACTGTCCAGCAATAGTCTGCAAGCATTGATGGGCTCCATTTGCTCTGACAGCGTTTCTCCATTGTTGCAATGTCCTGGTGAAATCGCTCACTGTGCTCGTCGCTCACTGCTCCACAGTTCGGTGGAAAAAAATCTAGATGAGAGTGCAAAAAATGTATCTTTAGTGACATGTTGCAACCAAGGCTTTTGTATGCCTTGAGGAGGTTTCCCACCAACAACCTGTAGTTGTCTGCCTTGTTGTTTCCGAGAAAATTTATTGCCACTAACTGGAAGGCTTTCCATGCCGTCTTTTCCTTGCCACGCAGTGCATGGTCAAATGCATCATCTCGAAGAAGTTCCCGAATCTGAGGACCAACGAAGACACCTTCCTTTATCTTAGCTTCACTTAACCTTGGAAATTTTCCACGGAGGTACTTGAAAGCTGCTTGTGTTTTGTCAATGGCCTTGACAAAGTTCTTCATCAGACCCAGCTTGATGTGTAAGGGTGGTAACAAAATCTTCCTTGATTCAACAAGTGGTGGATGCTGAACACTTTTCCTCCCAGGCTCCAATGACTGTCGGAGTGGCCAATCTTTCTTGATGTAGTGGGAATCTCTTGCACGACTATCCCATTCTCAGAGAAAACAGCAGTACTTTGTGTATCCAGTCTGCAGACCAAGCAAGAGAGCAACAACCTTCAAATCACCACAAAACTGCCACTGATGTTGGTCATAGTTTATGCACCTCAAAAGTTGTTTCATGTTGTCATAGGTTTCCTTCATATGGACTGCATGACCAACTGGAATTGATGGCAAAACATTGCCATTATGCAGTAAAACAGCTTTAAGACTCGTCTTCGATGAATCAATGAACAGTCTCCACTCATCTGGATCGTGAACGATGTTGAGGGCTGTCATCACACCATGGATGTTGTTGCAGGCTACAAGATCACCTTCCATGAAGAAGAATGGGACAAGATCCTTTTTACGGTCACGAAACATGGAAACCCTAACATCACCTGATTCCACTGCTGTAGTCTGGAGCCCAACAGCTCTGCCTTACTCTTGGGTAGTTCCAAATCCTTGACAAGGTCATTCAGTTCACCTTGTGTTATGAGGTGTGGTTCAGAGGAGGAGGATGGGAGAAAATGTGGGTCCTGTGACATTGATGGTTCAGGACCAGAAGTTTCATGCTCTTCCTCTTCCTCGTCTGACTCAAGTGAGAATGATTCTGGTGCATCAAGAACCGGCGGTCCTTCTCCGTGGGGTGCTGGGCGTATAGCTGATGGAATGTTTGGATAATGCACAGTCCACTTTTTCTTCCTTGACACACCTTTCCCAACTGGAGGCACCATGCAGAAGTAACAATTGCTGGTATCATCTGTTGGCTCTCTCCAAATCATTGGTACTGCAAAAGGCATAGATTTCCTTTTCCTGTTCAACCACTGGCGAAGATTTGTTGCACAAGTGTTGCAGCATATGTGTGGGGCCCACCTCTTGTCCCGATCTCCAATTTTGCAGCCAAAATAAAGGTGATAGGCTTTCTTAACCATAGTGGTTATACTGCGCTTTTGTGATGCAAAAGTCATTTCACCACAAACATAGCAGAAGTTATCTGCACTGTTCACACAAGTACGAGGCATCTCTGCTCACTTTGGCTAAACAGAAATGTGTCCCTTTGCAAAATCAAACACTGACAAATAAGAGAGCACAACACTGTATGATTTCTAGAGCTGATCTAGGGCAATTTGTTCAGCAGAGTGATGTAAGCTTCGTTATGATTGCATCATCCATGACTTCTAGGAATAACATGATGCAATTCATATCATGTATGACGCAATACCAGCTTCAGATTGCATCATTCATTGTTTTGCCTAAAAAGCAAGTACTGTCCAAACCCAGTCATAGATTTATTCATAGATCCAGTCAAAGATGTATTTTAGTCATTTCTGGTTTAAATTGAGATCCCTTCCCTTTATAACTCACTTATCCTCCGCCATTCCCAAGTCATGGGTCGTATATACTGACCCAATAGCATATCTTGAAAACTAGAGCCAATCAACAATTTTAAGCATCATTTTCATTCTCAGTGACCCAGAATTAGTAAAGTTTGACTACATTTATTTCAGAAGCATTTTGGCTGTAGAGAATATCCTATTGCCTCTATATGAATCCCTGGTATGTCCACATCTTGAATACTACGTGCAGATGTGGTCACCCCATCTCAAAAAAAGATATATTGGAATTGGAAAAGGTACAGAAAAGGGCAACAAAAATGATTACGATATGGAGCAGCTTCTGTATGAGAAGAGATTAATAAGACTGGGACTTTTCAGCTTGAAAAAGAGAAGGCTAAGGGGGGGGGATATGATTGAGGTCTATAAAATCATAACTGATGTGGGGAAAGTAAATAAGGAAGTGTTATTTACTCCTTCTCATGGCACAAGAACTAGGGGTCACCAAATGAAATGAATAGGCAGCAGGTTGAAAAGAAACAAAAGAAAGTATTTCTTCACACTGGAACTCTTTGCCAGAGGATGTTGTGAAGGCCAAGACTGTAACAGGGTTAAAAAAAGAACTAGATAACTTCATGGAGGATACGTCCATCAATGGCTATTAACTAAGATGGGAAGGGAAGCAAAACCCTGCTTTAAAGTGTCCCTAGCCTGTGTTTGCCAGAAGATGTTGGAAATGGGCGACAGAGGATGGATCACTTGATGATTGCCTGTTCTGTTCATTTCCTCTGAAACACCTAGTAATGGCCACTGTCAGAAGACAGGATACTGGGCTGGATGGACTATTGGTCTGACCCAGGATAGCCCTTCTTATAAGAGGTCCACCCTTGTCAGAAATCTGCTTATGCATTCAGCAAATTATACGGAATCCTTCATCTTTGATGCAAAATCCATGGATATTTAGCTTTTCATTAATTCTGGAAAGTTCATTTACATCTCAATTTCTCATATTGCCTAGCATACTTTTCTGTGCCATTTGCTTCTTAGTTACTTGGCCCACCACTTTCAGTATTACATTATGAAGGGTTGTTTGATGCATTCCAAAGATTTTTCCTGGTGTTTTTTTTTTCCCCCAATCAGTCTTGTCTGTGTGTATATATATATATATATATATATTATATATATAAATGTGTTTAAAATAGCGTGCAAGTAAAGGATTGATTTGCAAATTCCAGGTGAGTTTAGTTGCAAGCAAGTTGACATTGATTCAAACTAAGGAAAATCTAATATTATATTATAACTCAAACTGTTGGGCATGATTAAATTAAACTTTTGACAGCCTAAATATGAATAACTGTGTCTGGAAAAAGAAATTTGTTATGCCCAGTCTTTGTCTATTTTAGATCATCTTCTATATAAAAACCTTTTACTGGAGACAGTTCATAAAGCTTAAACAGAATGCAAATGCTTGCGGGATAGTCCTAACGCAGTACATGGTTAGGTTATAAGGTACTTAGGGATGTTTTGCCAATCTTAACTTTCTTATTTTTAATAAAGGTTCTGTATGCACAATGGAGGGAGGGTTCTGTGCAAGAATAATGGCAGTGGGATTGGCTAAGGGTGGGAGATGCCAGCTTTTTTCTTTTTTTCTCTTTTTTTTCAAGGTACTAAAGAGTGCTAGGCAATTTTAACATCTTAGCTCTACTAAAGTATCGTGTCTGTTATTTCATTTTCCCTCCTTTCTGTCCATTTGTTTTTCTTCCCCATGTGTTTACATTTAATTTCTCATATTAGAAACTGATTCAGGCAGAGATTTTACTACACATTTGCACAGTACTTTGCACAAAGAGAGCCCAACTTAATCAAGGCTTCTAGGGTGCTACTGAAATACCAATAATTAATAAGAGAGTATGTTTTATAATCTGGATTGACAAGGATCTTGTGCATGGTGGACTGCTATGAAGACAATTATAGTGTTATCATTATCATAGTGTGCTGTTGCCAGTCCCAGGCATCCAAAAATCAGGAATCAAGCCCCCCCCAAAATCATGAGTTTCTTTTTAAAATAATAAACTCTGGGCTCTTTTTCTTTGCTCTTTGGCTTCTGAACCTTTAGGGATCACTCTCTTCAATTTTCAGGCTTTATTCTGCAGGAATATACTTCTTGTTTTGAATGCAAGCACTGAGATTCTCATGCATTCACATGATTCCAGCAGCTGGGACTCTGAACAACAAATATCATGAGACTTGCCATAAAATCTTGAAAGTGGGCAACACTGATAGTGCTGTATGTTCCATAAAAGGTACACTGTGTCAAATGAAAGGCTCCATGTTCCAAAGAGAGTGCAGTCTTAAAGGCACGAAAGGGTACAGGACAATATGATACAATACAGTACGAGATGAAACGACATGGCTAGTAGGTTTCAGCGAACAGGTTGGCTTTTGAATATAAGTGAGTCGATTATTCCAACCCCTCCTCCCCGGTACAAAAAAGTTCAAGAAAAGCCTGGTTTGATTAAAGAACTGTTTTTAATTTCCCCTTTCCAGTTCAGTTCTGGTTTGTAAACTTACTGGACTCCTGATAAATAGCCCAATGGTGCACTAATATGGATCAATGAGATGTATCAGGTCACTTCTTTGAATTCTCCACATTCTGTCCATTTTTTATTATTTAATCCTCCACATTTCTGCAGAACGGTGGACGTTTTAGTAAGACAATTGGTTTCTCTGCCTATTTTCGTAAAAAGCACAGCTGATAACTTCCAGAACCCCATATATTGGGCGATTTATTTTGTTTGGAGACAGATCACTCTACTGGATGGCTTAAGGGAGAGGTTAAAGAGTGAAGAATCGTTTTCGGAATAGTTTAAAAATGGTCTATATAACGTATGGTTTATGACTTCAGTTCTTTCTATGTAAATGTTCCCCAAATCGTGGTATCTAACCTGAGAAATGTCTTGCTCAGTAAGATGTTGCTAATCAATACAAAGTATCATTAAAAACTGAAGGAAAGTGAAAAGGCAATTGAGTAAAGTTTTTCTGGGGCTCTTTAACAAATCTCCCGTGGAAACTATTAAAATCACAATGATTATTGGATTCTAAAGGAAATACAATTTTTAATTAGAATAGTAGAATCCAGTGCTGACTAGAGAGGGGAAAGGGTGAATGGAGGTGCACCCAAAGCCCTGAGAGGGGGAGATTGGGAGATCGTAGTATGGAGGAAGGGTTGCACACAGAGCCCCTGGTATGAGGGAGGGGGCGTGTACAAAGAACAGAAATTACATTTGGCTTATTCAGTACTTCTTATGGGTGTCAGGTGCATTTAAATACCAGCCCATATTATATTGCACGTAGGTGTACTATGTTCTGTTTTTGCATTTTACAATTCATTACTTAGATCATGCCAAAAAAGCAAGCGGCCTCTACAAAGGCTGAGTAGCAATGGGAACATTGTCAATGTGAAACTCCTTCTGAGCGTGAAACGCAGTGGCAAGTTGGACAAAGCTCAGCTGTACTGGTGCAGTGTTTTAAGTGTAGACCTGCCCTACACGTTCCCGATCCTTTCATGCGCTCTTTGCCAAGCTTTCAGCCCAGGACTGCACGGCTGAAAGATTAGAGCACTTCTCCCGCTGTACCATCAAGAGCAGATGCTCAAGGATTTTTTTTTTTTTAAGTTTTTAGTTCAGTTAATTCTATATGAAATTTCTTAGGCATACAGGAATTTGCATACATTAAATCATTTTCAAGCACTAATTAGAAAAAAAGAGTATATCATATTGAGTGTCAAAGCACAACTGTTACCTTGTTTAAAAAAAAGGAAGTAATTAAACACTCTTAACAGTTCAAAATTTTATTGCCATTGGCAGATGGTTAATTATCTTGTGATCTTGCTTTTCCTGGGCTTTGGAAAACACCAGTGCAGCTGCAGTTTACACATTTTTTTGCAGGATGATATTTTTAGATTGAGGTAAATGAGTGCATTACCATAGTAAACCAATCTCCAACCTTCGAGCTATACTGAGCCACGTCCACTCATCCTTTGGTTTAGAAGGACCCTGCAGCAATATATATTTTTGTATAATATATAAATGTAAAACGTGTGGGGCGCTTCCTGTTTGTATATTGCAAGTGTAATTTTTAGAAATTTGTTATGTAATATCTCATTCAAATACATAAACGGCCATATTCTGATACCCTTACGCACATTGACCACTATTGTACTTCACAGTAGTGGCCCTATTGAAGTCTCAATAGCACGATTTGTGAAGCAAGATGCTACTAAACTGGAATAAGAGTATCAGAAAATGTTGAATTTGACGTCAGTTTTTGGGCATAGTGCCATTTAATTTAAACAAGAAGAGAATAAAGAATAAATTATTTCACTCTAGAGAATGAAAATGCAGTGTCAAAAACCAAGGTTTAAAAAAAAATGGTGCTATATATCTAGAGGCTCTTCTGCTTTTGTGTTAGGGGAGAAAAGAGTGATCAGGTTTTTAATAGTAAAAATCACCAGATTCTGGAAGGTAACATATTTATGGAAACAACCTTAGTACACCTAGAAAGAGGTCTTAGCTAGCTAGTCTGCAAATAAGACACACTAAATAAATTGGAAAGTTAATAATTTTTTTGTTTCTTTGCCTACAATAGCAGGAATTGAACAAATTATAGGGTAGTGGTTAAAACACAGAACTGGAAGTCAGGATATCTTGATTTTTGGTTTTGACTCACCTTGTGACCTTAGGCCAAATCTGTTTAATTTTGTGTGCCTCACTCTCCCCATCCTTAAAATGGGTTTTAAAAAAATGATCTTTGTTAAGCGCTTTAAGAACTTCAGATGATTCAGGGAAAACTTTGACAAAACTGCACCCCCCCTTTACTTTCATGAAGTTTCAATCTCTTTTCAGGAAAACTAGTCCCAGCCTCTGTCTTTATCTATTCACCAGTGTCTCTTTACTTTGCTCCAATGGGAATCTGGGCTGAAATCCTGGCCCCACTGACGTTGATGGGAGTTTTTTCATTAACTTCAATGAGGCCATTAGATTTCACTCCTGAATCTTAGCGTTTCCAGGAGGCTAGTCATTTTGACAAAACGTGGGCTATTGAACAAAATAAAACCAAAATGTCACGGGATTTTTCATGGAATTCATTTATGATTTTCATAAATCCGATTTGATCTTCACAATGTTTAATGTATATTTTATTTTATTATGGGTTGGAATACAAAATAGGTACATTCAGTTTTCTCCTTTATACTTAAGTCTTAACTTTTCTACTTGGTTGCAGTCACAAAGAAATAGATGCTTTCTTCCTCAAAAAGCCATGAATGACTCACCCAGAGCAGCGGTTCTCGAGCTGTGAGTCGGGACCCTTAAGCGGGTCTCACAACCCCATTTTAATGGGGTCGCCAGGGCTGGCGTTAGACTTGTTGGGGCCAGGGCTGAAGCCAAAGGCTGAGCCCCACCACCCAGGGCTGAAGCTGAAGCCCAAGGGCTTCATCCTTGGGTGGCAGGGGTCAGGCTTCGGCTTCAGCCCCAGGCGGCGGGGCTCAGGTTACAACTCCCTAGCCCAGGGCAAAGCCCTCAAGCTTTGGCTCCTCCCTTTGGCTTCAGCCCCAGGTGGCGGGGCTTGGGTTTTGACCCCATCGTACGGGCCGGTGGGGCTAAGGCTTTGGTCCCTCTTCCCAGGGTCATATAGTAGTTTTCGTTGTCAGAAGGGGGTCGCAGTGCAATGAAGTTTGAGAAACCATGAGTCATCCAGTGTACAGCCTGATCTTAGCATTCAAAAATCTCATCTTACATTAATGACAAATTATCCAAACGGGCTTTGCTTACTATTTCTAGAAGCAAAGCTGTCAGGGTGGTATGTTAAATATTTCAGGTAATTAATCTGACCACTTTAGTCAGCTGTTTTTCATTCAGACATATGAACCAGAAAATATGTATCAAGAGCAATGTCTTTCTGTCTCTTATGTATAACACTAAGAGTTATATCCGCAAATAAGATGTTCATTGACTTAATGTGAATTATGAAACAGCTTCTTTTCTTGTTTTTGTGCTATTGAGTATACAGTTCTTACAGATGTTCTTTCCCCTCATCCGATTTTTTTTCTCCCCCAGCCTTTCATTACCCTCAACTCAATGTGTCTCAATTGATGAAATCTTCCTGGGTGAGAACAGGTATGTAGACTATATAAGCATAGATAGCTGACACACCTTTCTTTTTTTAGCCGGGACCTAGATAACACATTAATACATTTTGAAATTGCTTACGGTTTGAGGTAATAACTATATCCAGATCTGAATAAACTCCAAAGCAAATGAATGAATAACCTGGAACTGCTGGGAAATGCACTTGTGTAGAATGAACTGCAATTCCTTGTTTATTGGCTCAAAAATGGTTTTATATTTAGAATGCAGTTTATGCAAAGTGCAGGAACACAGCTCTGGTATACAGAGGGTGCCGTATACACTAACTGCCTTTTAAGTTGGACATTACTTTTTTTTAAGATTTTTTTTTTTTAACTTTTAATACTTGATTTATTCATGGGACCTTACACCAAAGCACACACTATGCAACAGAATACAAGTAGATGCCAAACAATTTTAGGGACTGTAATGATGCAGCTCCATCCCATTTCATTTTTTTCCTCAATTAGTTTCCAGCAAATTGCTCTAGTCCAAGTCAGCTGATCTAATTTGCCCTGAATATAATCCTAAAACAGGGAGAGTTAGTGCTTTCTGTAACTATGCCCTTCTGGTGTGGAATACACTTCCTGCTATTATTTGTAATTTTCAATCTATTTGAATTTAAAAGAAGGTGAAAAAATTCTCTTGTCAAGTTTCCAGCATTTAATTGTTCTTGATCACTGATCGTTTATTTTGCTGTTGAATTCTGAGATACTCCATTTGTGACTAGAGCCAGTAGAAAGATACCACTTATTTTTTGTGGGAAATTTCTTTGTGGGAAGGGGGGAATCTAAAATTTCCTGTGAAATTTTTTTTGTTTGTTTTTCAATGGAAAAACTGAAACAAAAAGCTAAAAATATTTGACTATTTGAAAATCGTTTTGGCTTAAAAAGAATTCAAAACTGAAACACGAGCATTTGTAGTGAAAACCAAATGAAAAAAATAAAATTTTAGCCAAAAATATGAAATCTTCTGAAAACTGAATTTCTGAGCTTTTGATCTGTTTTTTTCAACCCAAAAAAAAAAAGAAAAGAATGAAAAATCGACCAAAATGAAAATTTTCTAAATTTTCATCAAAAAAATGTTTCAACCAACTCTGTTTGTGAGGGATATTTTTGATATATTAATTTCTGTTGCTGAGCGTGTCAGTCCAGCATCCTTCTTCACTAGAAATTTCAGAAGCAGGTAAATCCTTTTCCTTGCACCTGTGATTGAGAAGTACAGTAGGCTAGTGCTAGTCACAGAGTCAGCTGCTTTTCTGTACATTAATGGACCCCTAACTCATGTTAACCAGTTTCTGTGCACCACTGCTCTCATAGGCTTAGGCTCAGGGCTGTCTGAAACAGGTGACAATACACTTTTCTATTTTCTGTTTCCTACCTGTTCTGCTATTTCTGTCCTATTTTTATATCCCCTATCCATGCCTACCCCGACTCTGTGACTGGTGAACACAAAGTATGGTTAACATTGAAAGTAGGTAAATCGGAATTGGTTGTAACTTTGAATTCTTTACTCTCTGCTGCTTTTGTTTTAATATTTTCATATATTTAGCTTTTTTGGAGGCAGGGATGCCCCATGACTGCATTTGTTCTGGACCAGGCTACCCCTCATGAAGTTCCAGCAATCACCTCAGCGTTTTTTTCTTTTAATTCCACTTCTTCCAAAGTCTTACATTGCAACTTGCAATCTCCAGCTGAGCTGGGAGGGATTCCTGTGTGAATATTTCAATGCTATGCTTAAATAGTCCAGCAGAGGGCTTTAGAGAATGATTCAAGGCCTTCAATTGAAGTTGCATAAAAGACACTGAGAACTAATGCGTCTTACTAATTTGTTTGTTCTTGGGTTGCCCCTTTTTTTTTTTTTTTTTTTTTTATGTAGTTCTCTTGGGTGTTGTCAATCAGCGAATTCAGGAGGAAGTGTTTCAGGCTGGGATGGAGCGGAAACTGGCTCAGCTGTTAAATGAGGCTTTGACTGGAGGGCGAATATGGAAACGAGCCACGTTTGCAGGCAACAACATTGTGCAGGTACTAATAGATCAGAGGCTGGACGTGTGCTTGTGTGCACTCACGTGTGTGTGTAAAAGGGAATGAACTATTCAAACAGTAAATAATACCTACCACTTTAAGGAAGGAGAGATGAAATGAAAGCCTCTAGTCCAGCTGCTGTATGTGACTGATACATAAATCATGTTGTGCAACTAACATTCTTTTCGCTGCCCTGCTGCCTTTTGAACTAATGACTGTGATAACAGTGAAAACAACAGGAGTGTTAACTGCTTATAAAGTAAGTGTTGTGATTTTAAAAACAATCCTCAGAAACAGCTCTTAAAAGCAGCCTATTTTAAGAACTGACTGAGTCCTTGATTTAGTTGAGGTGTCTTGCAAAGAGGGACAGTGCTCTTATGGATCAAAGTCTGCCCCGCCCCCCCTTTTGTGGTGGCCACACAGCTCTTAAAACGCTTCTAGGTACTCTGTCGTGTTTTGTAACAGTATATAAATATGAAATAGGATAACGCGCCTGAGTGCTGGCTGGCACTTATGCTATGCAGCTAAGGGATCTTGTCAAACAGAATAACATAATACACTTTTTAACTGCCTGTTTGGTATGATATTCTCGGTCATTGAAGTTGCAGTGAAAGAAGAATTAACTGCACCAGCACCACATTTGGCATCCATGACAGCCCCTCCCATGCTATGATATCTGGGTGTTGATAGTTCTTAGTCTGTACCTTCATTGTGGCTGGTGGTGTTCACTTAGGCGAAAGCCACCTTCTGGCTGCAAAGATTTGAAAACTTAACCTTTTACTTAGATTTCTGGTTGTCACAGATGGTCCTTTATCAGCCAGATCAACAAACTGAAACCCAGTCTACCTTTTTAATGGGAAAGTTGTTTAAAAATAACTTTGCCAGCTAATCCATCAACAGTTGACCTCAGAGTTGCCATACAGGCAGTTCAGACCTATCATCTTCCTTTGGTATAACCCTGCAGTTTCCCCTCCTGTTTTAATTTCCAGATGTTTGAAGGTCTGGGGCTCAAAGAAGCATCTGTTCTAAGAGAAGTTTGTATTTTATTTCTTTTGCACTGCTGTGATTCACTGTGAATAAGGTGCCCTGTTTCAGATTTTTCATTCTCCCCATTGCACATGTTTATCCCTCTGCCTCTTGATCTAAAATAAACCTTATGTCTTACCCACAAAGAGGCGATCATATTGAAAATACATACAGCTAGGCTGCATGTAAAAAGTTACTCTTTTATCCTTTACTGTAATTAACAACCATGTTGTTTACATGCACAGGTTTTAAGAGAAATTTCTTTCTAGCTATAGCATTGTATTTCACTGGGAGAGAACACAGAGCTTTACTCCCAGAGGTGACTGTATTTCTGCTATATTCTATGTGCCAGGTCTTAGGCCTGGTCTACACTTAAAAATTAGATCAGCGTAGCTACCTTGCTTAGGGCCAGCGGCACTGGAATAATTTGTATAGTGGGGGTTGCTGAGAGCCGTTGAATCAAGCTGTAAACCCTGTATATAATGGAAACCACTTCAAGGCACGGGGTGCGGCAGCAGCACCCCTAGGTCCAGCACCTGTGTTTAGGGCTGTGAAAAATTTTGTTCCCTGAGCGTTGTAAGTTAGGTTGACCTAACCCTGGCGTAGATGTAGTTAGGACAATGGAAGAATTCTTGCATTGACCTAACTACCACCTCTTGGAGAGGTGGATTATCTACATTGATGGAAAAACCCCTCCACTGATGTAGGAAGCATCTGCACTAAGGCATTACAGCAGCACAGCTGCAGCAGCTGTATTGCAGATATGGCCCTAGTCACCAATAACTCTTCCTTTTTACTGCGTCATTGGTACAAAGTAGCTATCGAGCTTCCTTAACTGGGCAGCAGCTGAGGATTCCCCCAGTGGTGAGGGAGTACAACCTCCTACTGCATGCCACAACCTTTGCTTAGTTCCCTAAGGATACCAGCCTTTCATCACTCCTTTTTACCAAACTATACCATACCATCCCAACACTACACCAAACCACCATAGCTAATTGTGTTATGTGAGGGTAGTTTGGTGAATGGGTGTGTGGAGAAGAGAAAGTTGAAGGGGGAAGAGTTCAGGTTGTGGTATATGGTAATTGTGATAATGCTAAGACACATGCCTGTAGGTGAAGGAGGAGAGGGTATATATTGCCAAATGGCTTAACTTCTTATATCCTTGCTTTTGTGGGCTAGTGTCAGGTATGCAGTGTATGTAGCAACCCTGTCCTCTTCACAGTGAAGTTTTGTATACTTTATATATAATGCTTCCAACGGCCCTTTTGGTGCATAAGTGACACCTGTGCTCTGATACCTGTAGTCCCTTGTGTGTGTTGGCTGACAATTACCTATTTTATCTCCTGGATCAAGTTATTAACTATCAGAAAGTGACCACACTTTTGTAATTTTTCTTTTTTAATTTTTTCTGTTGTTTGCCAGTACCCATTTAGAAGACACACAGGGAAGAATCTTATGCCCCCACAAACACAACCGTTCATGTGTCTTCAACCAAATTTGGATTTACAGTCCTAGAGTGAGCATGGAGTTATATAGTCTCTGCGCTATTTGACTAAGAATTCTGGAGCACATACTTTTAGCCTGCATGTAACTGAGTGTAAACATGAACATAAACATTTCTCTCCCTATCTGCAATATTTTTTCTTCTATAGGCAAAAAAGTATCTAGTACAGTGCACTATTTAAATAATGCGACTTGTCATTTAAGCAGGACTTGTGTTCTTCCCTTCCCAGCCCTCAGAACCACATATTAGACTGTGAAACTTCGCAGTGTTCCCACCAAAAATGATGAAGTTCTTTTAAGTTAGGCTGCCCTTTGCAGATAGGTAATATAATAAATGGAGATACACCTATCTCATAGAGCTGGAAGGGACCCCGAAAGGTCATTGAGTCCAGCCCCCTGCCTTCACTAGCAGGACCGAGTACTGATTTTGCCCCAGATCCCTAAGTGACCCTCCTCAAGGATTGAACTCACAAGCCTGGGTTTAGCAGGCCAATGTTCAAACCATTGAGCTATCCCTACTAATGTGGTAATAGGGTAACCTTGACTTTTGGGGGATCAGCAGCTGTTTTATTAAGGGAGTGACCATCTTTTCATAAGAATTGTTATTCTCTCAGTGTTCGAAACATAGAACTACTGCACATGCTCCTTATCCTGCCTCTTGCAGCCACTCACTAACAGGATCTGCTAGAGCTGCAGAGTTTTAGTGCGTACAGTGGTGCTATAGGTTTGGCCTGTAATTATTGAAGGCGAGGTAGCAGAAATGTAGGTGTAAGCCCAGATTCCTGACCCCAATGAAGCTACTCTGCACCATTACTTGAGGATTTTTTTGGTGTAAGGGACTCCAGGTGGTGCAGAGCTGGTCTTGTGCCATCATGCCCAGCCCTGACATAGTGTGAGACATGTCTGAGACCGGGTGGGTGGCTGGAGTGTTGTGGCATTCCAGTGGTCCATTGGCTGCACAATGGCCCCTGGGGCCATTTTGTAATTGTTGTAACATAGAACATCAAATTGTTTTCAAATTGTTGTAACATAGAACATCACCTCTCCCACCTAAGCTGAGGATATGAGGCATAGCAATCAATTCTCAACCGCAATAAACCTTTTAATTTTGCTGCAGCAGGTTCTGCAGGTTTTCCTGGATGAGACTGTGAACTGGTTTGGAGAAGTGTGTGTGTGTGTGTGTGTGTGCATGTGTATATGTGCGTTCAGAGGACACCATGACACAAATAACAAAATTTCCAGTCTCTGCATGTTCTTTATTTTCAACCTTTCTCTTACACTGCAGGATAACAGCATGTGTTGCATAATGTCGTGTATTGTTCTGATAGCTCTTTTATAATACCAACCCACAATGGAGTGAAATAAGGGCACAGACTGCCAGTTGTACCAAATTGGGTGTTATTTTAGTCAGGAGGACATTTGTCCCCTGGAGACTAAACTGAGACCACCCATTCATTTCACTTGTGACAAGCCAGTTTAGAATTGAGGGTTCCTGAGGTGAAAGGCACTTTGTATTAAAACACAACACCACTGAGTGCTATGGAAATTGAAGAGCTTGCGCTGAAAATGAGGCAATTGTTGATAAATGCTATCACAATAATTGTTTTCCTTTCCTATGCTGTGAAAGTAGAACTGGCACCATTGGGGGGAGGGGAGGCACATTTTTTCTTATATATTTATTGGAAAACATAACTGGGTAAAATCACTTCTTTATATCTAAACACTTTTGAACCTTTCATAAAAATAAGAGGTTTGGACTGACAGTGCCCAAATTCTCATCTTTTCTTTTCCCTTTCTCTCATCTGCATTGCTCATATGGTGGCACTCTCTGTTAGATAGACACCTAAAGCCATAGCTACACACAGGGTTTACAGCCTTACAGCGGCTTATTATACACAACACAATCCCATCTATGTTTATATGCAAATATTCCACAGAGAATTTCACCTTTTATAGCTTCTTCTTGCAAATGCAAGGCATACTCTGTAGGTTATATTACATCATGCAGACTTAGAGACACTTGACATTTTTATGAGTAGTCTGTCTTGTCAGCTCTCATGCACTTTTATGAGGAATGAGGCTGTTAAGTACGGTTTTAAAAAACCCCACCAGAAGCTCATATTAAAATAATACTTAATTTACTTTAGATTGAAATTATCTCTGCTTCTTTTGAATGCTGTAGAGAACAAAAAGGTGAATCCTAGAAAAGAATGGCAATTAAGGCTGTGTCACAAAGTGACAAAAGCAGTGACGTTCTCAGTTAAAGGAAAACTACAGAAATTAAATAGCTCACATGGCTAATATTTAGTTATCTAAGAATCTGTATGAGAAAATAATTATTATATAGCAACCTTGATATCAAAGGTGGGTTCAGTTTTTCACTGAGAGCAGTGCCTTCTTTTGTATGATCAGTGTACCCTTCCCAAATTGACAGCACATAATCTGAGTGTAAAGATTGAGGTTACTTGGGATTTTTATGATTTTTAAATGGAAACTTTAAGAATTTCCACTGTCTGACCTTTTAGTTGGTCTAGTGAACACCCGCTAAATCGATCACCGATCGCTCTCCCGTCGACTCCAGTACTCCACCGGAACGAGAAGTGTAAGGTAAGTCGACCGGAGAGCATCTCCCTTCGACACAGCGCAGTGTAGACACCGCCGTAAGTCGACCTAAGCTACATCGACTCCAGCTACATTATTCACGTAGCTGGAATTGCATAATTTAGGTTGAATTACCCGTGCAGTATAGACAAGGCCTGGTTTGATGAACCAGAGGTAGTTCACCAGACCTGTACTGGCAGCAGAGAGCCTGAGGGACCCATCCAGCACATGTGGGTGTTCCTGGCAGTGGTGTTTGGAGTGGATTTCTGAAGGGAACTATAGTGTTTCCACGTACCTTAGGCTTCCAGTAATACCTCAGCTAGAGATTAAGTCCTCAGGCTCCCCTCTGCCTATGACTGTTGGACAAACCCGTTCTGTTGTGGCAAACCAGATTTCCAGCTGGCAAGATAGAGGTTGGTTTGCTGGCTGGGATAGCTGCTACAGGAACAGATTTGTAGCTGGCTCCTCATACAGATTTATTTACTAGTCCCTCCCAACATGACAATTGCAAAATCAGGGCCTAAATGCCAAATTGGATGAATACTTGATATTAGTCACAAATACTGCGACATGTAGACCCAGCAAGATTACTTAAGGACACAGCTGCCATCATTTAAGCAGCACCAGTGTATTTCCTGGCTTTGCAGGTTTATGCAACAACTTACTCAAACCTAAGGTAGACTTTGTGTGTGTGTGTGTGTGTGTTTTGCTCATTTAACGTATGGTTCACGCTGTAATGTCTGCTAAGTAATCCAGACCCTGGAACAGCTTGACTTAATTGCATTGATGTTTAAATCCTATTTTTGATAAAGCAGAATCTCTTTTTGTTCTTTTTTCCTGTGGGATGTACATATTTCAAAAAGAGAAGTAATCCTGATGTTTACTAACAAATTGGCAACTGATTATAGGATCTTTTGGCTTGCTGACATTTGGCAAATGCTTTCTGAGTTCCTCCACTACCTAGATTTTCCTACTGTAATTTATGTACTGGAATTGGTTACCAAGGCAACACTATTCACTGACCTATGGTACTCCTTTGGAAACATTTTTTTTAAATTAATTTTTACTGACACTGGAACACAGTTAAGCTTTTAGTCTGTAAAGGTTAAAGCACATGTCTAATATTAACCAAAAAGATGTGATTTATGCCAGCAGAAACAGAGTGAATTGCACTGATGAGGGTTTTTTTTTTTTTTTTAATGATTTAAATTCTTGCTTTTTTCATATGCTTCCTCTCCCTTCTCCTTCACCCTCAAAGCATAGATATAAAATGCTGGCTCTTGCTTCTTAACACGTGGAAGGCATCTTCATTTGTCTGGAAAACTGGATTTCTATGCATTTGGTGCTGTCTTTAGCACCTTAAAGGACAGACCTTTACAAATTATAAAACAAAAATAATTTGAAATTGTACAGAAGACCTCACTGGGAAAATAGTATGAGACCTACTACACATAAACTATATACATATATATACACTGTGGTCTATGCCTTGTACTATGAAATATATCTAAAATAATACTTTAGATGTAAACTGCTATGTAAGTGTAGAGAAATCCAGAGTTTTGCAGAAATGGGTATTAATTAATCCATTTTACAGATGTTGACTTGATAAAGTGTGCAGGTGACCCAAAAATTGGGGGCGTGGTATATAATGAAGAGGACGGGTCACTGATTCAGAGCAAATTAGATTGCTTGCTAAACTGGGCATAAGCAACCAATATGTGTTTATGCTAAATTTAAATGCATACATCTGGGAACAAAGAATGTAGACCATACTTCGGGATGGGCATCTCTATCCTGGGAAGATCTGGGGTCCTGGTGGATAATCTAGCTGAACATGAGCTCCTAGAGCAGTGGTTCTCAACCTATTTATCATTGTGGGCCACATATGCAGCCCACAAAGTGTTACCTGGGCCACAGGTTGAGAGCCACAGTGCCCCCCCCAAACCCCTATACCCGGTGCCCTCCACCCAGAGCCCTCTCCACAGAGTGGGGCCAGAAGCAGGGAGCTGGGCAGGGACCCAGACCCTGCCATGTGGGGTCAGGCAGTGGCCTGGACCCTGGTGGCAGCCTGCAGCCCGCCGGGCAGCCACCGGCAGCCCAGAGCCTGCCACGTGGCAGGGCAGCTTGGAGCCTGGAGCCCGCAGCCTTTAGCACACAGCTGAGCTGGGCCGCAACTGTGTGCTAAATGGGCTGCATGCGGGCTGTTGCTTGAGAACCGCTGTCCTAGTGTAATCTTGATTAGTAGAGTGGTTATTTTATCCTGTATTTGGCACTGGTGCGACTGTTGCTGGAATAGTGAGTCCAGTTCTGTTGCTCACAGTTCAAGAACAGTGTTGATAAATTGGAGAGGGTTCAAAGAAGAGCCATAAGAGGATGAGCATGTTCTCGGTTGCAGCACGCCCTGGGCTGCCTGCAGCAGACAACGCCTGCCTGCCCATCCCCTGCTGACCGTGTCCGGACCCGGAGCTCACAGCCAGAGCAGCAGGCTGCCTTGTAAATCATTATATTAAAATTTGTACCATTATTTGCAAGCAACAGCTGGTGCGGGGTGGAAATTTGTCCTGTGGGTGACTTCCCAGCTAAGGTGCCCCATGGCTCGGTGGGTGGGATCACCCCTGCCGCTGACTGTCTGGAAGCAGGCATGGAGAGACATGTTCCCGATTGGGCAGCCACAGCAGGCCAGGTGGGGAGGGCCCTCTCCCCCTCCTATGCAATCTCTGCTACAGGGGCTCTAGTGTGACCTTCTCTGGCCTGGACAGCATCCCAGTGTTGAGCCTCACATGGGGCTCCTGCTGCCTACTGCACGGAGCTGGACTTGGAGCAACCCCCTCTGTCCCAGCTGCACCGCCTCCAAAGTCACTGCAGCGCAGCGACCCGCAGGAGGATATAATGCTGACCCTGCAGCTGTTTCGTGGGCCCAGCTCAGGCAATGCTTAAAGTAGGCAGAGTCGCGAGCGGTCACAGTCCTGGCAAAAAAGAATTAAAAGTAGAGTTGGATCACAAAGGGGTGCACTTGAAGCGCTTCCCTACCAAGTGCATGAACATTTATTTCAGCTGGAATTATCGAAGAGCTCCCTCCCCCCATACATGCTTTTTCCAGGTTAATTCCCCCCCCCCCCAAGTATTATATATCATGGGCAATAGTATTGTATATTGTATGGATGCGGCCCACATAACACATAGAGAACTACATATGCGGCCCACAATGGTAAATAGGTTGAGAACCACTGAGTTATAGACTGCTCCTCAGCTGGCAGAAGAGTTGAGGGACAATGGGAGGGTATACTCTTTATGGGTTTCTTTTTTCAATCTTTTTACTGAAAAGAAATCTGTCTCGTTTGTGTGTTAGAGCGTGAAATCTAAAGCGTATATTCATGATATAATTGCATCAGAGCCCAGTACACTGTTACGATAAAGGACTGTCAGTGATTTCATCATAAACTTGATGTTCTGAGATGGAATGTTACAGCTGATACAACTTGTGTGAACTGGAATATTGCACTGCATTCCTTATAACAATTTGAGTGTTTGGAAACTGGGGAGAGGAGAGTAGTTGGCTTTGTTTTCATAAGCCCTGATCCTACAAACACCGATGCATGTGTTTAACTGTAAACATGTGCACAAATGGTTAAAAGAGAATTCTGTGAGAGAACAATACTATTGCCCTACTGTTATGATTCTTTCCATATCGCATAACTTTGGTTCAGTCTTCCATAGAATCATTCCCAGCATTTATTTCACCTACTTTTAAACTGAATGCACCATGTAAATGGTTAATCCAAAGGTGATTAAAATTTATTAGATTTAATTTTACAAGAACAGAGTATTGAAGTTCTCATCTACAATTTAAATGTTCATTGATTAGAAGGTATCTACAGGGCTGCTTCAGAGAACACATATTTTTGATTAATGGCATTAAAGCTGCACTGAAGGAATGGCTTCTTAATGTGTAAATTCTTGGCTTCCTGTAGGAAGGTTCGGTGCTCTAGATGTGCACAAGCAAAATGATTCATTTGAAGCAAATAAAAAGCCTGCCTATGCATATGGGTAACATCCACACAGTTGGGTCTAAATCAGGTAAATGAAGTCAAAAACAATAAAGTGAAGCCAAAATAGGTGCTTTGGGAAGGGCAAGTGAAATCAAACCATAAGTGAAATCAAACCCACGGATCCTTAGAGTATTACAAATTCCTGACATCACACTCCAACTGCATTGTAAAATTTAGCTGGGAATTAACTTTTTTATTTGGCACAAATCTGAATCACTAGAAGTCACTCCTACTCTCATTCCCACACCCAGAAATCTGTGCTATAGCGATACCAAAGTTGTTCAAGCCAAGAACTTCAGATCTGTGCTTGAACTGTTGTGTTGTGCAAAGGATTAGTTCATTGTAAATGATTGCCTCCTCAGTCACCAGGCAGTCATTTCTGTAGATTTATCCCTTTCCTGCAGCACTTGAATGTTGGCTTGTGTAATTAGGGCACTGATTTAACATTGCATTGATGTAATCATCCACTGGAATAGATGGAGTTTTCTCTTAATAATTAATTGTGATTATTAGTCCATTATTATTACTTATGAGGTGATGTCTTGAGTTTTACTTTGGGAGCAAATTATTATGGATTAATGATAAACACCTAGCAATCGGTTTATGATGTCCATGCTTGCTCAGTATTAACTAGAATGCTGCTAAAATCAGGGATATTTGCATGCTTAGAAATAGTGTAGAATTAGGTCTTATATTGTCTCTTTAGTACTTTCACAATCTTGGAGTTGTTTACACAACACATGTCTTTCTGCTGGGTGTCTCTGGCTACTGTCAATTTCCAGGTTTCGCAATGAGCGTTTAGTGGGGTACCATGTGTTCTGGTGTGCCTGGTCTGATGGATATTAAGATTTCACCTTAGTGGCAACATGTTTTCTCACCATGATCTAATTTGGGGCTTTTTGCTCTTCCGTCATCAGGGGTTAGTGACAGTGGCAATCCAAAGAGAAGCACTGATTCTCTCTAGGTAAAGCTGTTCTCATTGCCTTTCTTTTTGAGTGCAAACCCTTAAGCATAGTATTGTGCGAGGAAAGGGTTAAAAGATGAAATATGGGAGGGCCTTGGAGGAAAAAATATTTTTATTTGAAGTTTAAAACATTCCTGTATCTCTTCAGATTGTCAACATGTCACGGCTAGTGGGTGCTGATAACGCTGTAGAACTGATCTATTTTGTGGAGGATCAAACTGGAGAGAGGCTCAGCGCTGTAAAATCTTCAGATCTGATTAACAGAGTTGACATCCAGAGAGCCGCCATCATTCTTGGATACCGCATTCAAGGCGCAGTTGCACAACGTAAGTCCCACCAACTCTGCATCACTATACCCCTGAAGAGAAAGGGAAGACATGACCATAGTTATGGAAATTTGGGGACTTCTCCAAGCAAACTGTAATATGTATTATATCATCTCTGTAATGCATTAGAACTGTCTGTGTGGTGCCTGCTCTGAAAGAATCATCCACCAGTCAGAAATGGGACTTTAGAGGCCCTTTGTGCTGCTCCAGCCCCTTTGAGCACCATGAAGGAGCTGGAGCAGGGGTGAGGATCTCACCCGTGAATTTGCAAAGAAGTATACTTGTGGGATGGAATATTCCATCTGTGTGAAATATGCAATTTACACATTACTCTTTTTACAATCCCCGTCCCCCCCAAAAAAGCAACAACAAAAGAAGCCACTTCGTGTTTGTGAGTGAAAGATGCAGTTACTGTGGGAAAGGGTTGTTTGGATCATATCAGCTGGGAGGCATAACTTGTGGCTTCTTTTCCTTGATTGAATGTCATAGATCTCATTTTTATTTACTGATCTACTAGTGATATGTCTGTAGTTTGACCTTGTCATTACCCGTTAATAAGGTTTCATTAACTAGATGTGCATGAGCATTAGTGTAGGAGATCCCTAGTACAACAACTCAATGAGAGTTGTGAGATGGGGAAATGAAATGAAAATATTTACAGCCAAATGAAGCTAAGGTGCCATACATGAGAATTACTCTAAACTGTACACCCTGGGAAGGGGGAAAGGCTTAACATCTATAACATTTGTAATATAAACAATATAATATCTCTGACTAGATTTAAATCCATAATTTATTTATTTTCAGTGTAGGCAACACATAGAAACATAGGACACAGGACTGAAAGGGGTCTTGGATCATTCAGTCAGTCACCTCCTATCTCAGGCAATTACATCTCATAATCCAGTTCATAAATTTACCAAACTCCATTTAAAACTAGTTAGATTGTTTGCCCCCAGTACTCCTATTGGAACACAAGACTTTGCTGTATATAGATGAGAAGTGAGTGACACGATAGCACAAAGTCTTTTTGCTTTGGTAGCAATAGCTAGAATAGCCAGATATAATACAGCATGTGTCTGATCTACAAAGTCACTTGCAGAAAGATATTTATGAAAAAATATGTTTGCCCAGTGAGGTAGTCATTATGAAAATATTAATGATTCGATCAAGTATGATTTTAAAATATTATTTCCCCTCTAGTTTAGTAGTTTAGGGTAACTCAGTTACCTTTTAAGCTTATTATGTTCTAGATTTATTAATGTAGTGTAATATTTGTTTGGGAAATATTCACAAAGTTGCAAGGATAAACCAGTATTGGGATGTTATTTAAGAACATAAGAACGGCTATATGGGGTCAAACCAAAGTTCCATCTAGCCCCATATCCTGTCTTCTGAAAGTGGCCAATGCTAGGTGCCCCAGAGGGAATGAACAGAAAAGGTAATCATCAAGTGATCCATCCCCTATCGCCCATTCCCAGTTTCTGGTAAACAGAGGTTAGAGATACCAACCCTGCCCATCCTGGCTAATAGCCATTGATGGACCTATCCTCCATGAATTTATCTAGTTCTTTTTTTGAATCCTGTTATAGTCTTGGCCTTCACAACATCCTCTGGCAAGGACTTCTACAGATTGAATGTGCCTTGTGTGAAAAAATACTTCCTTTTGTTTCTTTTCAACCTGCTGCCTATTCATTTCATTTGGTGACCCCTAGTTCTTGTGTTATGAGAAGGAGTAAATGTCACTTCCTTATTTACTTTCTCCACATCAGACATGATTTTATAGACCTCTATCATATCCCCGCCTTAGTCGTCTCTTTTACAAGCTGAAAAGTCCCAGTTTTATTAATCTCTCCTCATATGGAAGCCATTCCATACCCCTAATCATTTTTGTTGCCCTTTTCTGAACATTTTCCAATTCCAATATATCTTTTTTGAGATGGGGCAACCACATCTGCGCGCAGTATTCAAGATGTGGGTGTACCATGGATTTATATAGAGGCAATATGATATTTTCTATCATATTATCTACCCCTTTCTTAATTATTCCCAACATTCTGTTTGCTTTTTTGACTCCCACTGTACATTGAATGGATGTTTTAAAAAACTATCCACAATGACTCCAAGATCTCTTTCTTGAGTGGTAAAAGCTAATTTAGACACCATGATTTTATATGTATAGTTGGGATTATGTTTTCCAATGTGCATTACTTTGCATTTATCAACATTGTATTTCATCTGCCATTTTCTTGCCCAGTCAGCCTGTTTTCTGAGATCCTTTTGTAGCTCTTCGCAGTCTGCTTGGGATTTAACTACCTTAAGTAGTTTTGTATCATCTGCAGATTTTGCCACCTCACTGTTTATCCCTTTTTCCAGATCATTTATGAATATGCTGAACAGGACTGGGCCCAGTACTGACCACTGGGGGACACAACTATTTACATCTCTCCATTCTGAAAACTGACCATTTATTCCTACCCTTTGTTTCCTATCTTTTAATCAGTTACCAATCCATGAGAAGATCTTTCCTCTTATCCCATGACAGCTTACTTTCCTTAAGAGCCTTTGGTGAGGGACCTTGTCAAAGGCATTCTGAAAATCTAAGTATACTGTATCCACTGGATTCCCCTTGTCCACATGCTTGTTGACCCCCTCGAAGAGTTCTAGTAGATTGGCGAGCCATGATTTCCCTTTACAAAAAAACATGTTGACTCTTCCCCAACAAATTTGTTCTTTACTGTAGTTTCAACCAGTTTGTCCTGTACTGAAGTCAGGTTTACCGGCCTGTAATTGCCGGGATCACTTCTGGAGCCCTTTTTAGAAATTAGGGTCACATTAGCTATCGTCCAGTCATTTGGTACAGAAGCTGATTTAAATGATAGGTTACAAACTACAGTTAGTAGTTCTGCAATTTCACATTTGAGTTCCTTCAGAACTCTTGGGTGAATACCATCTGGTCCTGGTGACTTATTACTTTTTAGTTTATCAGTTTGTTCCAAAACTTCCTCTAATGACACCTCAATCTGGGACAGTTCCTCAGATTTGTCACCTAAAAAGAATGGCTCAGGTTTGGGAATCTACCTCTCATCCTCAGCCTTGAAGACCGATGCAAAGAATTAATTTAGCTTCTCTGCAATGGCCTTATCATCCTCGAGTGCTCCTTTAGCATCTCAGACAACCACTGGCCCCACTGGTTGTTTAGCAGGCTTCCTGCTTCTGATGTACTTAAAAACAAATTTGCTATTACTTTTTGAATCTTTGGCTAGCTGTTCTTCAAATTCTTTTTTGGCCTTTTATGCTCCTTTCTATTTTCCTCACTAGCGTTTAAGTTCCACTTTTTAAAGGATGCCTTTTTGTCTCTCACTCCTTCTTTAACTTTGTTTTTTAGCCATGGGGGCATTTTTTTGATTCTCTTACTATGTTTTTTAATTTGGCATATACATTTAAATTGAGCCTCTATTATGATGTCTTTAAAAAGTTTCTATGCAGCTTGCAGGGATTTCACTTTTGACACTGTACCTTTTAATTTCTGTTTCACTAACTTCCTCATTTTTGTGTAGTCCCCCTTCCTGAAGTTAAATGCGACGGTATTGGGCTGCTGTGGTGTTTTCCCGCCACAGGGAAAATGCTAATGGGTGTACAAGCTCAACTGTGTTTTTAAGTTTGTTCTCGTTTATTTTATCATTTAAATTAAATTTCAGTTCCAAAGAATTAATTAAAAACAGTTTGAAGATCAAAAATCACAAATAAAAAGCATATATTTTATTTTTATGTGTTTGTCTCTCCTGTTGCTGTCAAAAGCCCACAGAAACCAAAGGAAAACTTAATATAGTGATAAAAATAGTGAAACTGACTATACTCCAAGTGGTATCAAATGTGCAAAGTAAACAAAAGGGGAAAATTGTGATAATTATTTTCCTCTAATCTCTTGCAGTTGTACCAACTGGAGTTGTTACTTGTAAGAATAATACACACAAATAAATTCACACGGAAATGTTTCAGAGTAGCAGCCGTGTTAGTCTGTATCCGCAAAAAGAACAGAAGTACTTGTGGCACCTTAGAGACTAACAGATTTATTAGAGCCTAAGCTTTCATGGGCTACAGCCCACTTCTTCGGATGCATATAGAGTGGAACATATATTGAGGAGATTTTATATAGACACATACAGAGAGCATGAACAGGTGGGAGTTGTCTTACCAACTCTGAGAGGCCAATTAAGTAAGAGAAAAAAACTTTTGAAGTGATAATCAAGATAGCCCAGTACAGACAGTTTGATAAGAAGTGTGAGAATAATTACAAGGGGAGATAGATTCAATGTTTGTAATGGCTCAGCCATTCCCAGTCCTTATTCAGTCCCGAGTTGATTGTATCTAGTTTGCATATCAATTCCAGCTCAGCGGTCTCTCGTTGGAGTCTGTTTTTGAAGTTTTTCTGTTGTAAGATAGTCACCCACAGGTCTGTCACTGAATGGCCAGACAGGTTAAAGTGTTCTCCCACTGGTTTTTGAGTATTATGATTCCTGATGTCAGATTTGTGTCCATTAATTCTTTTGCGTAAACTGTCTGGTTTGGCCAATGTACATGGCAGAGGGGCATTGCTGGCACATGATGTCATATATCACATTGGTAGATGTGCAGGTGAACGAGCCCCTGATGGTATGGCTGATGTGATTAGGTCCTATGATGATGTCACTTGAATAGATATGTGGACAGAGTTGGCATAGGGCTTTGTTACAAGGATAGGTTCCTGGGTCAGTGTTTTTGTTCAGTGATGTGTGGTTGCTGGTGAGTATTTGCTTTAGGTTGGGGGGGCTGTCTGTAAGCGAGGACAGGTCTGTCTCCCAAGATCTGTGAGAGTAAAGGATCATCTTTCAGGATAGGTTGTAGATCTCTGATGATGTGCTGGAGAGGTTTTAGTTGCGGGCTGAAGGTGACAGCTAGTGGTGTTCTGTTATTTTCTTTGTTGGGCCTGTCTTGTAGGAGGTGACTTCTGGGTACTCGTCTGGCTCTGTCAGTCTGTTTTTTCACTTCAGCAGGTGGGTATTGTAGTTTTAAGAATGCTTGATAGAGATCTTGTAGGTGCTTGTCTCTATCTGAGGGATTGGAGCAAATGCGGTTATATCTTAGAGCTTGGCTGTAGACAATGGAGCGTGTGGTGTGTCCTGGATGGAAGCTGGAGGCATGTAGGTAAGTGTAGCGGTCAGTAGGTTTCCTGTATAGGGTGGTATTTATGTGACCATCGCTTATTAGCACCGTAGTGTCCAGGAAATGGACCGTGTGTGGATTGATCTAAGCTTAGGTTGATGGTGGGATGGAAATTATTGAAATCATGGTGGAATTCCTCAAGGGCTTCTTTTCCATGGGTCCAGATGATGAAGATGTCATCAATGTAGCGCAAGTAGAGTAGGGACGTTAGGGGACGAGAGCTAAGGAAGCGTTGTTCTAAATCAGCCATAAAAATGTTGGCATACTGTTGGGCCATGCGGGTACCCATAGCAGTGCCGCTGACCTGAAGGTATATATTGTCCCCAAATGTGAAATAGTTGTGGGTGAGGACAAAGTCACAAAGTTCAGCCACCAGGTTAGCTGTGACATTATTGTCACAGGAACAGTATCCCCAAATTATCGGGGATACTGTTCCTGATAGCTTGTAGTCCATCTTTTTGTGGAATATTGGTGTAGAGGGCTTCTACGTCCATAGTGGCCAGGATGGTGTTTTCTGGAAGATCACTGATGGATTGTAGTTTCCTCAGGAAGTCAGTGGTGTCTCGAAGATAGCTGGGAGTGCTGGTAGCGTAGGGTCTGAGGATAGAGTCCACATAACCAGACAAGCCTGATGTTAGGGTGCCAATGGCTGAGATGATGGGGCGTCCAGGATTTCCAGGTTTATGGATCTTGGGTAGCAAATAGAAATACCCCTGGTATTTTAGTTTGAAGGGTCCCTTTAAAAATTACAATTCTGACTGAAAATGTTTTACCTGCTATTGTTTCAAGTAGCATCTACAATTACTGTAAATGAAATTGACTAGAATTATTTTTCTCTATTTCCAGTTTGTTTACTTTGTGTATAGTCAGTTTCCTTGTGTCCCCTTGTATAATTAGTTTCCTCTTTTGTTAGTACGGACTTGCACATAATGGGAAAGAAAAACATTTAGTAAATAAATTGGAAAAATGTGATTGCAGAACTCAGGGGTAGGTGTAATACTGCATGTGAAAATACTGTTTAGCCTGTTTTTTGTAGGTGACTGGATTTCAAATTTACTGTGTCCCTTTTACAAAGTCAGGGTACAGGCAAACCCACTTTCACTTGCAACTTAAGCACAGGTCTCCAGAATTGAAAGTGGGCTTTAAGACAATTGATCATTTGCTCCACACTCATGTTTCCTGGCCAAGATGTACATTAAGTAATACATTTATCACCTTGCCTATACTGCACAGTCAGTTTCCTATAAATGTAGTTCTTTACTAACAATTATGAGAGGGTAGAAATGAATATCCCCTGAAGTGTCAACAGATAAAAAAATATATAACTATATAAAATTCTTGTCTCCTCCTTACCCCCTTCTAACTCTGCAGCTGTGGATAAAGTGAAAGAGTCATCGTCTGAGTCTCAGAATAACAATCTGTGGATTATTGTTGGTGTGGCAGTCCCAGTGGCTGTGGTGCTGCTTATCATTATTATTTTATACTGGAAGCTCTGCCGAACAGACAAGTTGGAGTTTCAGCCAGACACCATGAGCAATATTCAGCAGCGACAGAAGGTAAAAGGGGATGGGAAGATGTGTTGGGAATAGTTAAGGTAACCTGAGCACTTGTGAATGCAACAGTATAGGAAATATATAGTATCGTTAGATGGGAAGGTGAGACGTACCAGGCCGAGGCTTCCTGCAATCTGGAAAAAAAGGTGAAATTGCTATGAATCACACAATAATATAAATCCAAAAAACTCAGTGGTTCCCATTGCTTTTCCTTTGCCTGTTGTATCATCTAATGCTGTGTCACACCCCTAGGGGAAACCTTTGGGGAAACCTAGGTGATAAGATTGAAAGAAACTTGCTTGCATCGTTTAATCCATCTTCTTATCTCTGTTCCATGTGAGAAAGATGCTGTATTATTCCTTCTAGATGCAAGAAATTCTCTAACTTTGTCTGGACCATCTCTGTGTCTTATGAATGCCTCATAAGCCAAACTGTTCCATTGCCCAATTGTCCCATTAATTCCTGGAAGTCCAGACTTATCTTAAGGCTCCTTCGACATAGGCTATTATAAAGTTATTAACTGTTTTGCAAGTATATTGCAAAAAGCAAGTATTTTGTCCTCTTAACTTTCTAACTTTACAAGTGATTTAGCTTCCCAAAATGGCAGCTAAAACCTCTTATTCCTCCCACCAATCATGTATAATTTGTCGTATCACAAATAACATAGTATATGCATATAATGAAATCTTATAACCTGGGCTGTGTAAAGGGTCTGTTTTCGTTGCTGTGCCGTTCTGTATGGCTTTGTGTGTGTATGTATACAGAGATATATGCGTGTGCCCTACTGAGTGGAATATATCAGACTTTGGTCATATCAGTTCTCTGTGCTGGCAGAGCTGTTGCTTTAACTTCCCAGATAGCTCCAAAAAAACAAAGATTCTCTGATATACTGAGCTCACTCAATATTGATGCAAGTATGCAGTTGGTTAACAACTTAAAGCTCTGTCTACATTGCAACCAGGGGTTTAATGTGTAGGTTTTGTAGATGTACCTGTACTATCTTTAATCTAGCTAGTTAACTAAAAATAACAGTGATGCCCTCGTGGCACAAGCTTTAGTGCAGGTTGTATAATCCCACCTCGTCCCCCTGGTAGATACATGCATTGGTAGGCATGATGAAGCCTTGGCAGCAGTCTCCTCATTGCTATTTTTAGTGAACTACCTAGATTAAAGATAACATGGGTGTGTCTACATGTGTTGAAGATTACACCCCTACTTGCAGTGTAGACGTAGCCTGAGTATTCAGCCATAAATTTTTATGTGGTATGTGCAACATTTCCCTCCACAAATTTATGTGGGGCAAGGCATTGTCTGGCCTTGCTGTGTTTCCCAAAAGTGGGGGAAGGTTTGGAAATGTAAAAAACCAAACAAACAAAAAAAAAAACCACCCAAAACAACCACTCTGCTTTGACTCAGTTCTGATTCACAGGGAAGCGTGCTGCCTGGTGAATCACAAACCTCGCTTTTTCCAGAAGCCCAAAGTGGTTTTTGGAGTTCTTCACCCAAGCATTAAGCAAAGCAAACCATATGTCTACCCCAGTCCTGCACTGGGATCTGCTAGAGCAAACCCTTGCTTCTATGTGCTGCCCCCTGCAAGTGAGCAGGTCTCAACATGGGCTCTGGGGTCCCTGCTTAGTAGGTCCTGATGCAGGCCTGGGGCTTTAGCTTGTGAGATTGAACAAGATCAGAGCTTCGGGTATTATAGCTAAAGTCATGGAGGGGCAGGCTATGGATGGTGAGGAATTTGGTAGTGTATTTTTATGCTAAACTGCCTAAAGCTGTATTGTCATAAAAGACGCATTAGTACAATGACAGAACTAGTACGGCATCCTCTTTTTTCTTTGTACTTACTGAACAAAACTGAGAAGGACAGGGCAGTGTGTCTGAAATACTTTTAGTGACTAGCCTCTTGCTTTCTCTTGCCATGGACATTAGTACAGTATTACTACAGTTATGTTCGGCGTACTGTCACCTCATGGTCAGTCAGTCAGTTTCCTCTGTAAAAGTCTTCTCTGAACACAGTTAATTAAAGAAGGGAAAGGTGAAAGTAGAAAGTGGCTGCACTTCTAAAGCAACAAGAACAAATCAATAGCAGCTCCCACTTATCTTGCCATTGTAGATTCAGTTGCAGAATCAAGGTCAACAAGAAGTGAAACCTTATGTGAACTTTCATTTTACCCTGGCTGTGGTAATATTTAATTCAGAGTTTGATTGGAAGAATACTTTATCCTGAATAGGAGTTGAAAATTAATTTGGGATTTGGCATGTAGTGAAGGATAATACTTTTGATAGAGTTTGGTTTGGTTTGGTTTTGTTTGGAGGAAGTGTTTAAAAATAAACTTAACAGTGATAAATGGTATTTGTTAAGCACTGGTAACGTGCAAAGGTCTGTGCTATATAATAACCAAAGGAAGACACAATTCCTTCCTCAGGAGGATTAAAATTGAAGTAGGTAGGCAATGATTAGCTATGAAGGCAGTTGAGAGACTTAAAGGATGGTTGCTAATTTAGGGTTAAATTAACCCCAATTTTGATGTCTTTGTGCAAGTCATCTCTGCAGTGAGGTGACTTTCACCACTAGCATATATGAAAAGTGCTTAACAGCTCATAATTTTCCCCAGAAATTTCAGAGTGAGATGGTGGCTGATTACATGAAATCTTGCAATACAACATATTACAATAGCTTCAACATTTGTTATTATTTTTTTATTAATTTGTAATGAAATGCAAACATTCATTTCCGTTTTATCAAAGTGTCTAATAAATCTGTGTCCCAACAGGGGAATCTGTAACCTCAGTGTACTCTTGTATCCTCCAAATCCTCAATTTTCTGTTGTCTCAAGCAGAGATAACAGAAGCAGTCTCTTTGTCTCACAGACCAGAAACAGCTTAAGTAGTATCTATTTTGTTTTGAAAATATCTGGACTCTATACTCAGTTTGTCCTTTCCTTTGCTGTTTCCATTGTACTTTCCATTTTAATCACTAGAGAGTCAAAAATCTTGATTTTTTTGTTCAAGTCTTGCTTCAGTTGTCCAGAGAGCCTGCAACATTATTTTTTTAGGGAAGTATCTGTAAGCACAACAGTATCATACAAACTGAAAAGGACCTGTAAGGTCATCTAGTCCAACCCTCAGGTGCCAGTGGAAGATTATCCCCTGTAATACATTTTCTAATGCTTTGCTGAGCCTATATTAAATGTTGCAAGTGATCGGTCTTTAACTACTTACAGAATGCATTCCCAGAAGAGCTTCCCAGTAGCATTTTGCTCCCTTTCCCCCAGTGCTGAGCCATGGACAAAGGAAATGATCCTACCCCTTTGCTGATAGTGAATCTTCTTTGGGTTTTTCTTGGTATCGTGTCACAAGATAGTTGTAGCAAGTTCGTATAGGGAATTCCCCAGTCTGTTGTTCAGCAAAAACACAGTGTTTATGAACACAAAATTGTGGAAAGTTTACTGAGCACTAAAGGGCGCTGAACAGCCAAATCAGCGCTCAAACAATGACACCACTTCGCTCGGGCCCTGCTCTTTAAATTTTATATATGTTTACAGTCAGTTTTATTGCATTAAATAAAAAGAAGAAATACAAATGGAGTGAAATAATGTAACAAAGGGCTTGGGTCTGAAAATCATCCAAACTTCATATAAAAATGTATTTTTTTCTCCTTCCTTTTCAGTGAGATTAAGACACTAGTACCAATGGAAAATGAGGTCCTCCATTTTATCTGTAAACTGAAAGGTATAAGTAGTGGTGGCCTGTTTTGTGAGACATGAAATGTGTCTATACAGAGTATTTCGTATCTGCAGGGAGCAAGATCCTTATCAAACCCTCATAGACCTAGTCTACACTTGAAAGTTGTATCTGTATAACTGTTTCAGTTAGAGGTGTGATTTTTGTTGTTGTTGATTAAAGCTGTGGTGTGGATGCACTTATAGTAGTGTAAAGGTGACTTATACTAGTATATGAAACAGACAAGATAGGTGAGGTAATATCTTTTATTGAACCAACTTCTGTTGGTGGAAGGGACAAGCTTTTGATCTTCAGAGTTCTTCAGGGGAAGGTAACCAGAGCATCTGAGTTAAATACAAGTTGGGAGAGATTGTTAGATGTAAAGGAGTCACACAAGCTGTAGACGACCATGTAAGATTAAGTGGGCAATGTAGAGTTAGATCAGGGGTCTCAAACTCAAATGACCACGAGGGCCACATGAGGACTAGTGCATTGAACCGAGGACCGCATCACTGACACCCCCACCCTTGCTGCCTCTGGCCCCGCCCCCACTCCACCCCTTCCATTAGGCCCTGCCCCTGCCCCACCTCTTCCCACGCCTTCCCTGCCCCATTCCAGCCCCTTCCCTGAAGTCCCCACCCCAACGCTGCCCCCAGGGGGTGCAGAAAGGGTTCAGGGTGCGGCGGGGACTCAGGGGAGGGAGTTGAGGTGCAGGAGGGGTGCGGGATGCGGCAGGGGGCTCAGGGCAGGGAGTGAAGGAGGGGTGTGGGATGTGGCGGGGGCTCAGGGCAGGGAGTTGGGGTGTGGGATGTGGCAGGGGGCTCAGGGCAGGGAGTTCGGGTGCAGAAGGGGTGTGGGATGTGGCAGGGGGTTCAGGGCAGGGAGTTGGGGGGCGGGGTGCAAGAGGGGTGCAGGGTGTGAGCTCCAGCCCAGCACCACTTACCTAGAGCGGCTCCGGGGTGGCAGCGGTGCGCACCGGGGCCAGGGCAGGCTCCCTGCCTGCCTACCCCGGCCCTGCACCGCTCCGTTCCAGGAAGCAGCTGGAACCGTGTCCCTGCAGCCCCTGGGGGAGGCAGGGTGGGCTCAGGGTTCCATGCGTGTGCTGCTCTTGCCGCTCCTCTAGGTACCTCCCACAAAGCTCCCATTGGCCGCGGTTCCCTGTTCCCGGCCAATGGGAGTTGCGGGGGGTGGTGCCTGGAAGGAGCCAATGCAGGAGCCCTCTGCCTCCTTTCCTCTCCTCCCCCCGGCCCAAAGGGGCGTGCTGCCAGCTGCGCGGGGCTCGCAACGCCACAGGGGGCAATCCCGCGGGTAAGCAGAGGGGCGGGGGGGAGGGGCGGCGTGGGAAGCTTGGTGGGCCACACGCAAGAGCCCCGTGGGCTGAGTGTTTGAGACCCCTTAGTTAGATTGTTAAGCATGAGGGCTTCAAACATGCTGTATCAGAGTACTTTAAATTAAGTGAGCAATTAAGGGTTAGCAAACCGTAGGGTGTGTTACAAATGGTTGTAATGAGCCATAAAACCAGTGTCTCTGTTTAGTCCGTGTTTTTTACTGTCTAGCAGAGTTGTAAATTTACGTTCCCAGGCTCATCTGTTGAAGTTTGTGTGCAGGTTTCCTTTGAAGATAAGGACTCTGAGGTCAAATATGGTTTGTGAAAAGTGTTCACCCAGAGATGATACAGTGTTTTTGTCCATTATCATTTTTCTGTGTGAGCTCATTTGAGAGCGTATCGATTGTCTGGTTTCACCCACATAGTTTTTGTTGTGGCATGTGATGCACTGGATGAGGTACACCATGTTGGGATAGGCATGTGTAAGACCCCATGAATCTTGAAAAGGGGGGAGGGGTGATTTGAGCATCATGCCCATGGAGATATGTCTGTAGGGTTTTTTCTGTTATTCTGGAAGGGTCTGGTGCCACTTTGAGTTGGTGTGTCCTCGTCTGTGAGGAGCTTGTTTCTGATGATCAACCCCTAATGCTTAACAATCTGTCCTAACTTGTATTTATCTCAGACACCCTGGATTACCTTACCCAGTCCTGAAGAAGAGCTCTGTGAAGCTTGAAAGCTTGTCCCTTTCACCAACAGAAATTGGTCCAATAAAAGATAGTACATCACCTACCTTATCTCTCTCATACACTGGGAGACCAGATGGCTACAACAAAACTGCAAACTTTACCAGTATAGTTATACTCCTTTTTACACATGAATAGCAATATTGCTATGAAGCATTCTTGTACCAGTATAACTGTGTCCACACTAGGAGGATTGTATCTCTTTATCTATGCTGGTATAGTTAAAAGTGATAGACATTTCTAATGTAGGCAAGATGATTCTCCTTCAGTAGTATTCAGAAGCACAGAAGGATTAGAATTTTTAATTATGGAAGTTATATTTTTCCAAATACTAGGAGACTCCATTAACAATGTTTGTGTTTCTAAAAATCTTTAAAAGAAAAAATGTAATGTGAAGAAATAAATGGTTTTAAATACCAAAGTATTCATTAAAACATCCAAGGCACCGTTCGCTGGAAGAAAGGATATAATGTTGAAGCACAAAGTATATTGTAGACTACCTATTGCATGGTTGAGAAGATGAATTGAGGGTTTTTTTTATAGCATGTGATATATGCAGGTGGCATGAAACCCAGTGCGCCTCTGCAATTTTATGAGTAAGGCTTATATTCTTGGGGATGTTTTTACCCCTAATTTGGAGCCTATTTTACATCCTTTTCACTGGATGCCATAAAGCGTGTCTGTGTTTTTTCCAACTCTTAAAGACACCATGAAGTCTGCAGGCTATCAGTATCAGTCCACAACCAGCCACTCTGTCTTCCTTCTACTTGTGTGAATTAATCAAGCATGTAACTGACAGCTGGAGCACACAGGCTGGAAGGATTTGCAGGGGAATACCTATCATGAGGAAGCATAGTCCAGTGGTTCGGGTGCTAGCCTGAGACTTGGGAGAGCTGGCTTCAGCTGCCTGCTCTGCCACACATTTCCTGTGTAACCTTGAGTAAGTCCTTTGGTCTCTCTGTGCCACAGTTCTCCATATTGCAAATGGGGATAATAGTAGTTCCCTACCTCACAAGGGTGTTGTCAGGATAAATACTTTGTGAGGTGCTCAGAGGCTACAGTGACGGGAGCCATATAAGTACTTTAGGGATCTAGAAGACAGAAAACAGAAACTTTGTTGAGAGTGGCCTTGAAAAAGAAAAAGCTTTGAACAACAAATCTGATTCATCCCAGCCCCATAGCATTAAAATTGGGCTTTACAAAGCTATATTACAGTAACTCCTCACTTAAAGTCGTCCCGGTTAACCTTGTTTCGTTGTTACGTTGCTGATCAATTAGGGAACATGCTCGTTTAAAGTTGTGCAATGCTCCCTTCTAACGTCGTTTCGCAGCCGCCTGCTTTGTCCACTTCTTGCAGGAAGAGCAGCCCGTTGGAGCTAGCTGGTGGGGGCTTGGAACCAGGGTGGACCGGCAGCCCCCCCATCAGCTCCCCGCTCCCCTAAGTTCCCTGTGCAGCAGCTACCCTGCAGGCTACCAATTGCTGGCAGTACAGCTGTCCCTCCCCCCACTGCCATGTGCTGTTCCTGCCCTCTGCCTTGGAGCTGCTCCCCGAGACTCCTGCTTGCTATGCAGGGGGGAAGGGAGGAGGACGGGGGCTGTCAGGGTGTCCCCCTCCCCCCTGCTCCTGCACCCCACTTACCCCATCTTCCATAGAGCGGGGGACACACACGACAGGGTTCAGGACGGAGGGAGCTTGCTGGCAGCAGCTGCGGTCTCGGCAAGCTGATCTAATTAACAAGGCGGTGTACTTAAAGGGGGAATGCGCATCTCTCTCTCACACACGGTGTGTCTCTCTGTCTCTGTCTGCCATGCTGTCTCCCCTCCCTCCATTCCTGCTGCCTTGTAGAGTGTGAGAGTTAATCCTTGAGGGCTCAGCCAATTGCTAGTTCATCATTTAGCAGTAAGGCAGTCCTTGGGAAATATCCCACCCTCTGGCTCCTCCACCTCAACCAAGTTTCACAATCATCATGACTGTGTACCCGTATTAAATTGTTTGTTTAAAACTTATACTATCTGTGTGTGTGTGTGTGTGTGTGTGTGTGTGTGTGTGTGTAGATAGATAGATAGATAGATACATAGATAGATAGATATAGCCTTTTGTCTGGTGAAAAAAATGTCCCTGGAACCTAACCCCCTCATTTACATTAATTCTTATGGGGAAATTAGATTTGCTTAACATCATTTTGCTTAAAGTCGCATTTTTCAGGAACATAACTACAATGTTAAGTGAGGAGTTACTGTACATTGCATTTGGTGCAAGGGTTTAGATGAGAAACCAGTATCTAAACCAGAATTGTTTGGACCCTCCTTAAATTGGTAGATTATGAATCAATCAGAGCAGTGAATTTCTGCAGCAGCTACTTTAAGTGGAACCATCTCAGATCTGTCTCTGAGAAGGAGCTGCTTTTTGAACACCAGAGTTACATAAAGGGCACATAAAACATTCATGACTGGCTCTGTAAGCCATTGCGTTATACAAGAAATTCACCTTGATGTGATCTGTGCTGTCACATTGGCTAAGGATTTCATTGCCTTTGGAAGTAGAGAGTGCAAAAGAGACACTTGTAAATGACAGGATTCCTTCTTGAGCCTACCTATATCCATCTTAATCTCATAACTTGATGAACTTTCTTCTCTGTAAGGGAACTGCACCTCTATGGAAAGTTGGGTTTTTGCCAAAGTCCAGTTTTCTTCTCTTTGAGAAAACGGACAAATGCTTTTCATGCCAGAACAGTCGTCCTGTTTTGTGCTGGAGAGCCTGCTAGTCCTGCAGAATGTTACCAAGCCCCGTCCTCCTTGGAGAGGTAAAGGTTGTGTTTATTACCTGTAAGGCGACTAGGTTAAGCAGCATTATTTCTCTCCTGCTGATCATCCAAAAATTGATTAATGAAACCTGATCTGTTCTGGATGTCCATTTTATTTTGGTTGTCAATTTGCCTAAGCTGTACAAGCTTCCAGCTGATAAAACCAAATTCTACTCTACGGTTCCGAAGGTGGTTTCAGCCGTTGTCAATTATTCAGGGGAAAGTTCTCCTCTGTACTGAAGGCGATCAATATCACCCGCAGAGGTGTCCTGGATAAGTATAGATTTATTTAAAAGATCTTGTAAGTTCTCTTACAACTATTTGGCACTTTGTATCCACTGGCTTTACAGCTATGCCTTTGACTGAATGGCATGTTCAATTCCTCTACTTTCACCAGAAGACCACATCTAAAAGTCCAGAGGTGACTTTCCACCTTTCAGGGCACCGGAACCAATTCTGTGCCTTGCTCTGCTCCATTTGTGCCACTCAGGTGCCTCAAAGGCATCAGAGAAGGGCTACATCTCCCTTGCTATGGATTCTGCCAGAGGACATAGAACATACAGAACCCTGCCTGCAGTTTCCGACATGGGATGTGTCAGGTTGGGGAAGGAGACATGGCCAGAGCACACTGTACTCCCGGTATTCCCAGCTAATGTGCAGTCCCTTGGGGGAACTGTTGCCAGCTGGCAGACGCGCTTCTTTAATGTGCATCAGGGCTGATAGCTGGGATCAGGGACGCTGGAACAACTTGTATAGTGGGGGTGCTGAGAGCCATTGAAGCAAACTGTATATGATGCAAATCACTTCAAGCCAAGGGGTGCGGCAGCACCCCGAGCACCCCTACTTCCAGCACCTATGGCTGGACGAGTATTCCTGATGCCCCCTGCTTTGCCAGAAACCTGTGTCTGTACGTATCTGCAAGTAGTACTTTTTCAAGAAGGGACACCTATTAAGTCAAAGTGCACTGGGAAGCTTTAGTGTGCAGTGGCAGGGTCCACATGGACATTTAGTGCCTGGCACACTGGAGCACTGTAGATTTACACCCCAGCTTGCCACACACTAATGGTTTGTCTGGACAGGCCCTGAAAAGGTGGCGGGTCAGATGATTGGTGGATGTATATATTTCATAGTTGTGGGCTGGTCCGGGTATGAGTTGTTCTGTTTTTGAATTGTTGTGTATTAAGTGCATAGACCTTTATCACAGGCAATTTTAGTATGTTTAAATGTAAGAGATAAACATTCTACTTATATGAACTCAGGGCTGCCTTTGTTTATTGTGCTCAATAAAACCTCAACAGCAAGACAAAAAAGCAAGAAAATAAATTTTTGTTTTGTGCAGTGTTGAAATGGCAATAAAAAGTGAAAAAAAAAATCTTTCTTAGTGAGTTTTGAAACTGCTGTGCTGCCTCTTTTACAGATTTTCAATTGGTGCCAGATTTGTTTGTGTGGCGTGGAGGACTAATTATTTGAAAGAACAAGTTGATCTCAGTAAACAGCTATTTAAGGGAGTAGCTTTTGTAGAAAATGTACTGGTGTGACTGGACTACTGTAAGGCACTGTTTATGCTAGAAGTACAGCTGTGCTTTTGTAACCCCTTCTTGACAATTTAATCTGACCTAGTTGTAAAAAACATGTTCAGAACTGTGTCCACCCTGCAGCATTTCTGCCTCACAACTGAGGCTGGGCCAGTATTTGTATGTCTGTACTCAACATGCTGTCTAACTTTTGTATCAGCCCATTCTGGAAAAATGAGAGCTGCTATCCCAGCAGCCTATGGGGCAATGCACACAAGGTCCAATTCAAAGCCCATTAACTTCATTTGATCATTGGGTCATGCCAGCCAAAGCAGTTCTGCAAGCACACTTACAGGGTCCTAGCTACACTGCCAAAAACATTAAAATAGTGTGCTGAAGGAATAACCAGATGACAGACATGTTGCCAGCCTAGGCCTGTGGCCCAGGGGAAAACACTCTTTTCTGCCACAGTTACTGACATAGTTTTAATGACATGATGTGTAGAGCCAGTCATGCCACTAACTGGTTAAAAGTTGTAACGTTGTCATGTGCTCAGTGTCTGTGTATCGGTGTTGCTAACCCCAAGTGTTAAAAAATCATGAATCAGCTCCCTCCCTCCCACATGAGATTGGCTTTCAAATCATGGGATTTTTTTTTATTTGAGTTATTTTCCTTTATTTTTTGTCTAGTGCTGGTTGAAACTCAAAATTTCCATACTGTGGGAAATTCCAGCATTTCAGAATTTCCTTTCATCCCTAATTGCAATGAAAAGTTGAGATTTTGAAATTTCCTGTGAAGTGAAAATTAAAAATAAAAATCATTTCAGAAATCTCGAAATGACGTTATCAAAATGTTTCAGTAAGATTGAAGTGTTTTGCCAGCCATATTGGAAAAAGTATTTCCATGTTTTTTTGTTGTAGATTTCAGTGAAAACTGTGAAGTGTTTAGATTTTGTCGACTCAGCATTTTCTGACAGAAAACTGTTCCATCTGAAAACTTCCAACCTGCTCTACTTGTGTCATCTGTGAGGGGGCAATATTCATGAGTGTTGCTGACTGATGGTTGCCTGTGAAATTGTTCTATAGCTTAGGCAATTGCTGCTGTTTTGTAGATGTCGTTGCAGCTGCTATGAGTTTTCCAAGTCTCTTTTTTTTCCACTTTGAGATATTGCAGGAGCTTGTCCATGCTCAGTATCAAGCCGCACTTGTAGTTAATGCCTTTAATGGAGGGAAAATACAGTTGTTCTTAGTTTTTGTGAAGTTTACTGAGGTTCATGTTAAAACTGGGGAGGAAGTACAGAAAGATTGGGGAGGGTGACATGAATCACTGAAAAGAAGCTTTCATAAAGAAGGTGCTTCGGAATGGATGTCTGAGAGTTTCGAGGTTAAAAAAATACCTTGAGGCAGAGCTCTGAAGTGGTCCTTTTTGAGAGATTCCTCCTTCAGTAAGTATTTGCGCAATATGGATTTAGGGTGGCCAGATGTCTCAATATCTGGGGCTTTGACTTTTATAGGTGCCTATCTGGTCACCTATGTGAATTATACATTCCAGGGTCAAATTTTTCAAATTACGTTCCTGCAGTAAATTACAGATGATACAATCTGTACTTTTAATTACCTGTTTTTTGGCACAACCAAGTTGTTAAACATTTAAGTTCTATTATTTGTGTTTGCAGTTGATTGTACCTGTCAGGACTTTTTGCTCCAAAACCATAAACCCCTCCTACTTGTGCTCAGGATGAATTGCTATTAACTGATGTGTTAGGGCTTGTATTCTCTGTAAACCAATCCCAGGAAGATGATGGCATTCTCACATACACAAAACTAGGTGGTTCTCTACCACCTAGTAGAGAACAATGTTGCATAGACGCACTGTGGTCGTTCATTACATTTGTATTACATTTAGCACTTTGCCACCCTAGGTACCATTCTTGTTTCAGATAAAATGTTTCCTGGTCCAGCAGCTGTGAGTGATTCCTATGCTATTCACAATGGTTAATCAAAATTAAAAAACAGTACAAACTGTTCTGTGGCCTGTTATGACAAGAATTGGTAGTATCATTCATGTTCCATTTCCTATGCTAGTCATGTCCACAGGTACAAGTGATTCCCTTTTTGGTAATTTCAGAGAGGCCATGAATTGACAAAGCCATGATTCTGGCTCTTGTCTTTTGAAGTGGTCCTTTTGATAAACAGAAGACTTCAGTTTCTTATACCTTCAGTATAGCACCTGTTATCATTATTGTTGTTGTTGAATTCAAATATTGTATGCATTTATTAGTTGTATATGCATTTTACAGGCAGGTAAGTGGAAAAGGACCCTGCTCCTGTCCCAAAGAGCTTTACAATCTAGATAAGCAATGTAAAAACAAACCTGGAGTAGGTGAGGGGGAGTGATAACCTACAAACACAGTGGGATTAAATGGTAAAATGTAGTATGTGTCTTGGTAGTTCCAAAACTTTAGTTAGTGGTAAATGTTTCCAAATGTCTCTCTTAATAATGTGCTGGGAGGAATTGGTTAATAGGTCACTTGGAAAAAATATAATTTTAAAAATAACTTGGAGAATTGGATAGAGAAGTGGTAAACCAAATAAAGTGCAATTAAATGTACACCTTTGTGTGCACGGCCATTGCTAGAAATAGTTTGCATTACTGGTGCATTCTGAGAGTAGTACAATGAATTCACACTTGACCATGCTGTGTTATCCTCGGAATACATACAAGAACTTAATGCTGTAATTCTGAAATTGTGGAAGTCTGTGACCATTGTATAACTTTTAGCTGTCAGACCACTGAAATAGATCTTCGGCGTCTGCTAGTGCTATGTTTATTGGCTTTATTCTCCTCCCCAGATTTAAATTAGTAGATATCAAAATATCTTTACTGGGAAGTTTTTTTAAAGTAGGTGTTCACTATTTTATCCTGTTGGTTTTCCAGAATTGTGTGCACTAGCATTTTAGCTATGTCATAATTCAGCAAGACATTTTTACAGGGTTTCCAGTGCTGTTCACAGATTAGCTGCCAGAGCTGAAATATTATTCTTGGGATCAAACTTAGTTCCTTTGTTTCATTAGCAATATATTTTGGCAACCTCTGTTCAGTGCATATGTCTCTTCAAAGAACAAGGCAATACTGTTCATATAAAAATAAATAGAAAAAACAATGTCTCAAATATAATATGTAGAATAGTATATCAATAGTAGCTGTAAGCGTAGGAGATGCGTGATGAATGCTTTACGAAATGAGTACGTTATTTTAAAAAAATCAATTTCCTCCATAGTGTTTTCCATTCTAACCGTTCACAGATGTGTGTCCAAACAGTATTATTGGAAAACAAATTGGTCTCATTCATGTTGTGCCTTTACCTAGGAAAACAGTATATTGGCAAACACATGGTTTATGTTAAAAGCATCAAATGATTTTCAGCCAGTCTCATCCCCCTTGATTGGATGAACATTACTGAATGTCTCGGCCAAGATTTTCAAAAATGGAATCCTCATGCTAGTCTCCTTAAATCCATATTTAGACACCTGAATAAATGGTCTGATTTTTCAAAAGTGTTGGTCACCCAAGAGCTCCCATTGAATTTGGTGTCTAAATATAGACTTCAGAGGCTAACCCGAGGCACCAGTTTTTAAAAAATCTTGACTCTCGATTTCAATAGATATTACCTTGTGTTGAACAACATCTGCCTTAACAATGGGTTAGCTCATTCTCTTTATTGAAGGTGTGACTGTACTTTTCACTAAATTTTGTAATTGCTTTTTGTTTTGCCATTTAGAAACTTAGTTTTAAAAATTGAGTTTTTTACAGCGTAAAATTAAACATCCCCCCAAGGTAACCTAACCTGAGATTTTCAAAGTACTGATTTTGTGCAGTCTTAGGCACAGGCTGAGAAGGCAATAAAATAAAGCTGAGAGGTTTTATTTCAGTGCCTGGACAGACAGATGTACCAGCACAAATGTGCTTTCTTCAAAAAGGTGTAATAGCTTGATCTCTTCCATTCCTACCCCCACAATTTCCCTCACTGGTGTATGAGGAATAAAATGACTGATCTACCCATGGGATTCTCGTTACCTCTATTCAGAGATGAACATAGATCTTATAATCAGGTCAGCCTGCTACAACTTATCTCTTTTTATTACAAAAAAAAGATGAAAGTCTGTGTAGCACATGAAAACAAATACAGGAATGCCTCAAAGCCTTTTCAGTCTTGAACTACACTGATGTTATTTATTCCACTGCATCTCAGTGTTATGACCATCTTGCTTTGCTGAATATGGACTTGTGTTGCAATGTCCTTTTGACACTTGTCACCAAGAATGTGATTTTGGCCAATATCATTTTTAATAAGAATCATGAGGTCAAAAGAATGAAGATCATAGAAATGTAGAGGGTTTTTTACAAAATCGGAGTCTATGGGCATTGTATCTGTATCCAAAAATATACTAATTTTTCTATTTTTAATAAAAATATTGAGCAGCGAGTATGTTTTGAGAACAGCTTAGGTCAAATGATAGGAGTTGCATGAAGAGCCACCTTTAGTAAACCCAAACTAACTTCAGATTTTATAGATAGATACAGATATATAGTAGGCGGAGCCGGTAGCTCCTGTCAAGCTGTAGTAAAGGTTGCCTGACATGTCCTGTTTTCAGTTGCTTATAACTTTGCTAAATTTTTGGCTGAAATTTCCCACGTTGGGTCTCTGTTTCAGGCTGAATCAGTTTGGGAAGCTTCAACAAAAAGGGTTCTGCTATTTTAAAAGAATGAGATTAAGGAAAAATACATTGTTTTGTACATATTACTAAAACAGTCTTAGAACTGTTTTGCTGAGGAGATCTAGAGCCTCTGTGCTTTGGAGCAAGGGCTCAAAATTTGGCAGGAGGATGGAATTTCTGCCAGGGATATGTCTTTGGTTGAAAAATGTAACCAAGTTTCAGAGTAGCAGCCGTGTTAATCTGTATCCGTAAAAAGAACAGGAGTACTTGTGGCACCTTAGAGACTAACAAATTTATTAGAGCATAAGCTTTCGTGGACTACAGCCCACTTCTTTGGTATGCATCCGAAGAAGTGGGCTGTAGTCCACGAAAGCTTATGCTCTAATAAATTTGTTAGTCTCTAAGGTGCCACAAGTACTCCTGTTTTTTTTAAATGTAACCAAGTTATAAACCTTAGAAAAATTGCAGTTTGCACATTAGGCTTCTTAGTAGAGTTTGGGTGCGAAATTTTCAGAAGTTTCCATCTGTACTGAACATGCTCTATCCCAGGGTTGCAGAGGCTGAGCCCACAGCCTTAGCCATTGCAGGGAGAGTTGTGGTCAGGCACCAGAAGTGAGATCAGGGATCCCATCTCTCCTGTGCTCTTAGTGCTCCCTCTGCTGGCACCAAGGCAGCATGGAAGAGAAACCTGCTGCCTGGGAATCCAGAAGGGATAAAAGATGGACCTGGGAGGACAGCAGAGGGAATACACTTGAACTGGGAACCCCAGGGAGGGAAGACAGGGAGTGACTGGGCAGGAAGATTGGGACTGAGAGCAGGGAGGAAGACTGAGGTCTGATGAGGAACCAGAGTGTTCAGGCATTGGGGAATCAGGGCAGAGTGGTGTGTGGCCAGTAGACGACATGCCCCTCCAAAACCTGGAGTGGTGACTTGAGTCACCATTCCTCTACTGTCAGCAAGTGAGTCTGAAACCACTGGCAAAGTGCATGTCTCATTCTCCTCTAGTGGCAGATCCACATGGAAGATAACAGCCTCCTTCTCTCTGCATTCCCCTAACTCATTCACTAGACACCTTCCATCTTCTGCAACAGTGGAGTCAGATAACAGCCTCTTGCACTACACAGTTCTGGTTCATCCTTGGAGAACAGTCCATCCTGTGTACTGAAGGAGGCAGGGGTCCTGGGGGAAAATAGTATGTGATCATATAATTAAAAATGTTATATGTACAAAGGGTCTGAATTAAATTTTCATGGACAACCTTAATTCTGACATTTCCTAATCATTGGTCATTTTTAAGTAATTGGCAATTGCTAGTTGAAGCCATGTGAGTGGATAAGATCATCCAGGGTATAAAGGGAAAAGATTCACTCTTCCTCCCCCTGCCCCCCCTCCCCCCCCAGACACCAAAAGAGACACACAGAATGATCAGAAAAGATTGAAGAGAACTAGAAAAGGACGGGGTTGTGAAAACCAGGGGAGGAGAAGAGTTTAAGAAGGATGGTGTGGTCTCTGCTGTTTTTGATACTATTGAAATCAAGGAGGATGGGGATGGAGTAGAAGATCTGAGATCTAGGAAGAGGCTGCAAGAGACCTCAGGTGAGAGGGTTTTTGGTGGAATGAAGGAGGCAGGATGGAGTTGGAGGGGAGAAACTTGAGATAGCAATTATAAATGTCACACTGAATAAATGTAAAGAAAAAGGGCAGAAGGAAGATGGAGCTGTAGTTATAGGGGCAGGGTGGGTGTTCTGCTCATGGGGGAGCAAACCAGAAGAAAGTGAGAGGTTGTGGAGGAGGGATAAGGAGTGGGTGAGAGTAGGGATTTGGGGGGGCGGATAGTTGCCAGGAGTAGATGGGGTCAAGTGAGCAAGTGAATGGGTTGGAGGAAAGGGTGTTGAAGAAGATGCGGGGGAGGGAAGTGGAAGAGAAAGGGAAAAGAGGAAGGTCTTCTTTATATTTATGTGTCAGACATTGGTCTTTTTCATATATTTTTTAAAGTCAATAAGATTGTGTGCAGAAGAGGGGGAATGTAGTGTGGAGGAGCTAAGTTTCAGGAGAGGTTCAGATAAATGGCTGGGATTGTGGGCGCGGAAGTCAATAAAGATGGAGAAACAATGCTAGATCCTCAGGTGGTATAACTCAACATAGCTCAGTTGAAGTCAATAGATCTATGATTTATTCATGTCAGGATCTGGCCCATAATGCTGAATGCTGCCCTCTTTCACCTTGCAAGGGAGAAGGGGGAGAGAAAAAGTTGAAATCCAAAATATCCAGTAAACTAACATGTTTGCTCCTCTTGTGCAAAATGTACCCAAAAAAAGACACCATTAGGCTTGAGTCAGATATACCCTTATCAAGGAATCTTTTCAACTGTAGGGCTTCTATCACCATCTGCTGGATCAAGGAGATAGTGCACACTTCTTTAACATGCTCTTCTAGAGCCTTTGGAAAATATTTTGACGATCTCAAAATGTTCCATAGGCAGACTTGTTTTGGCATTTTATCAGCCTGTTTGTAGTTGGAAACTGCATGCCAGGCTTAATAAAAGGGGGCTCGTTTAAACATTTAGAACTAGATGCACCCGTCAGCATACCCAGACACACCTTTCGGTTTGTGGGAAACCTATTTTGGGAACAACCAGAGTGGTGGCTGTGTTTGTTATGCAGCCATCATATGTGTGCGTTTGCTGTGCAAACCAGAATTGTCAAAGGTTTTTCCTACTTTCAGCTTCCAGACTTTTAATTAAATGTGACCTAAAGAAAAGCAATTTTTTAAAAAATATGTAAAAATTTAGAATGGCACAGTTTCTGATTATTTCAAGGTCTGGAAAATTAGCAGGTGAACTTCTCATTCTCATAATTTGATTAAGTTGAAAGAGCCAATAACAAATATTATTAAAATAAGAAGTTAGCTATTTTATAAATGTTGTTTAGACTATTAAGGCCCAATTTTGAACTCCTAACTCAGATAAAACTCCCATTAAATCCAGTAGGAGTGTTACCTAAATAATGATATGAGGGCCATAAATTCTTTACATTAGCGGAACTTGACAAACTATTTTCCCTGCATCCAAATTGAAGCCTAGTACAGGTAGTTAAACAGTTTTTAATCTTGTGGTTTCCTGAAGCCCTGTAACTCCTTTCCTGCTTTCCCACCGGGATTGCTGTTGCTTAAAGCACAGAACCATCCCATCAGTAACAGTGATCCGATTGCACCTGCACTTTGGCTTTGTGGTCCTGGTGAGGAGTGATCCTTCAGAGCACCGCTTCCCAGCCAAAACAGTCAGAGTCATCTATTGTAATTTAGCAATACCGTGCGGATGGGATAAGGAAGGATAGTCTTGGATCTGATCTGGTATGGCAGTTTCTACAGTCCTCTGTATCTCTATGCCTCAGTCTCATCTGTAAAATGGGAACAATAATCCTCCCATAGCTCGTCGGTACTGAGACACATTTGTAAAGTTTGTGCAGTGCTTTGAGATCCTCAGATGGAAACCCCAATGAAAACGACAGATATTATTGTAATTATTAAATCTAAGGAATTAGTTGTCTGTGTGGTAGCAACATAATGCCTTCTCTCCCCTGGAGCTGTGGCCTTTGTATCTTAAAATATATATAATCTGAAAATATGTTTGCAGAGATCGTTTTTCTTTTTCTTTTTACATTGCTTTCCCACTCACCCTTGGAACCTGTTATCTGGTCACCATCCTAAAAAGATCATTGGTTACAACTCTGAACAACAGCCTGACATTAAGCTTTTACACTTACTGTCTTTTAATGTTTTTTGTTTTGTCTTTATTCTTTCATAACAGCTACAAGCCCCCAGTGTGAAGGGGTTTGATTTTGCTAAGCAGCACCTGGGCCAGCACAACAAAGATGATATCCTGATCATTCATGAGCCAGCTCCTCTTCCAGGACCTATTAAGGACACTACCCCTTCTGAAAATGGAGATGTGCCAAGCCCCAAATCAAAGATCACTTCAAAGCCTTCAAAGAATGTTCGACACAGAGGGAGGTTAGTTCAGCTGAAGAGAAGTAGCATGGGATAGATTACGGTTAATTAAATGCGAAGTATTATTGTACATTGCAAAGCATTTTCAGTGAAGGATCCTCGACTTTGGAACTTGCTTTTTCTACTAATTCATCAAAGCTTATGTCTAGCTACCTTATAGGCGCCATTGCAAGACTACTTTTTTTTTTTTTTTTTTGGCTTTTAATTGCAGCATTTTCAGTTAAATGGGATATCTTGGGCAGGGTGTAGGTTGGGCAGAATCAGAGCATTACCTATTAAGGGGTAACATTAAGGCCTGGTCCCCACTAAGCCCCCACTTCGGACTAAGGTACGCAAATTCAGCTACGTTAATTACGTAGCTGAATTCGAAGTACCTTAGTCCGAACTTACCGCGGGTCCAGACGCGGCAGGGAGGCTCCCCCATCGATGCCGCGTACTCCTCTCGCCAAGCTGGAGTACCGGCGTCAACGGCGAGCACTTCCAGGATCGATCCGGGATCGATTTATCGCATCTTAACCAGACGCGATAAATCAATCCCAGAACATCGATTGCCTGCCGCCGGACCCTCCGGTAAGTGTAGACGTACCCTAAGTGTATGCTTTTAATGCATTGAATTTTGTAATTGCTTCTGGTTAGTAGGGGAATGGGTGATTAAGAAATCCTATTAGTGATATTAGTTGCAATTATTATACATAAGTCAGACTAATATTCCCACAAATCAACAAAAGCTGCAAAACTCAAAGATGATACTCTTTTCTGTGCCCATCACTGTGTTACCTATCTGCTAAATGTCCAACACTCTCCTCAAACTGATGTCAGGCAAAAAGGTCCACAGCTAAGCAAGTTGAGAACAACATATCACCCTTCACTTAGAATTTCCTGACCGTCAGCAAGGGCTGAATGACATCATCATTCATCTGCTCACTCACTGCACTGCCAGAGCCAGAGAGAATCAGGCCTGTGGGAAGAAAGGGTTTGTAGCTGAGACAGTGAGTTGGAGATGTTAGTGCTGTGGCATTTGTGATGACTGAAGCCATCCATCTTCCACTCTCATAGAGCTATTAATTATCTTGAGTATTGTGATGAGGAAGGTCTCCTACCAGCCCAGTTCTCTCTGTCTTGTGCAGCATACTGAGAAAGGAACGTGGTACTCTGATAGTCTCCTGAATATATGTGTGTCACATAACTAACTTCACTAGAGCTGCTGTCGGAATTGTTCTCACCAAAGCAGGACACTGAGATATGCTGCAACTTTGCAGAAGAGACTGGATATTGGTTTGTGGAAGACGGGTGACTTCCTCGCTCACAAATGTGCTGATTGAATGAAAGTCACTGGTGCTTTATGAAACCACCTATATCAAGTGTTTGCAATTTTGGCACCCATAACTTCTACAGCCTCACTCCTCATTGTGCTTCCACACCCAACTGCCTGGGTGGATGCTACCCTACTCCCTTACTACATTCAGAACTGAAATGCTGAGAAGAATCAGTGTTGATGCATATCAGTATTTAAAAGCTGAATGTGGTTGAGAATTAGCAGGGCGTGGGATGGATGAAGATGATGGGTAGGAGGTGCATATGGAGGAGCGGGGCTGTGTGAGGACGTGGGGCATAGGATGGTGTCAGAATGGGTTGGGTGGGGAGGGGCATTGGGGAAGTCTGTGAGGAAAAGGAGTGTGGTACTGCAGGGAGAGTACTGAGTGGTGTGCAGGGGTGTAGCTGGGCATGACAGTTGATTGGGCTGAGAGGGCATACAGAAATTTGGACTGTGAAAGGGGAATGTGGGACAAATGAGCAAGAGCTAAGTGGGGCCTGATGGGAAGAAATGAAGCAGAGAGGAGGAGCCATGGTATGATGAACCACAAGTGGTTCAGCAGAACAGAGTTCCTCTCTGCTGCACTTTCCTCCAGTTCTTCCTCCTCTCCCCTTCACATCTCTGCCCACTCCCACCCCTTCTTCACCATCCCTGTTTGCCACCCAGATGCCCCCCCCCCACACACACACAGCCATTTGTCCCTTGCTGTGTCCCCCAGCATGGTTATTCATTTCACCTTGGCTCCCCGCAGTGCTACTGCATTGTGATCATGGGAAACCAAGAGGGATGGTGGAGGAGGCTGGGAGAGGGAGTGAGGGGTGCGTGTGGAGAATGTTTTGGGTGGAGAGGCTTGCTGGGAAGAATGAGAGGCATACAGATGGTGCCTTGGGGGTCTAGGCAGAACACAGCCTCTGCACTGACTTGTCGGCACTTGAAGGGTTCTTCATCTGCTGCTGCCTTGACTCCTTAGTGCATTGCGCTGGCAGCACTGTGGGGGAACCCCTGGTAAATCATTGTCTCTGCACAGAAGAACTTGACTCCTCTGGCTCTGTGCAGTATGGTGTGCCAGAAAGCAGAGGATGGGCCTTCCCTTTTTCTTCCCACCTAAGTTTCCCTGCTCAGTGTCAGATCCCTGCACCCCAACTCACCCCTAAAAATCTCCACACCTCTCCACTCAACCCCTCATGCACCCCAAAGCTTCATTCACTTTCCTGCCACCTGACACCCTTGCTGCCACATATGGGCTTCTCCAGAGCCCATCCCCCATATTCTCTGCCTCCCCCTGGGCTTTGTAAGGAGTAGAGCTAGTGAGTCAGGGACCAAGGCTAGCAGCATCTCAGAAATCAGAAGCAGTTGAAGGAACTTGACACTTCTGTCAGCTAATCTTGGCTCAGATCAATTAGATTATTCTAAACAAGAGAGATGAGTTCCTGTGTTTCATTTTAAAATTTCAAAAGTGGTAAGTGTGTGAAAAAAGAGAGTGTAGCTTGGAGTTTCAGAGTTCTCTGGTGTCTGAGGGTTTTAGCAGAACTCAAAGGAAAAAAAAGGAAAACATGGTAAAATTTCAAAAAGAAGCTTTTTTAAATGTTTCCTCTGGAAAAGTTAGTAAATATTTTACTTAAAAAAATCATTATGCCACACTTGACATGTGGGTATTTCCGCCCCCTGCTTTAAGTGCAATCTCCATGTAGGCTTAACTGTGGAGTCGCTTCATAATATGTTGATGTGCAGCTGCCAATGAGACGTTTAAAACATTTTCTCCCCAAGGGAGGGAAAGACGGACACATTAAGGAATTATATTTTATGGATTATTCTTTCAGTTCTTTGGTTATGTAGGTATGTACAGAATAAAACAGAATCTGGTTCAGTATAATGCTGTACAAAACAGTATGGTGAATATTCATATTTGTTATTTGTATTACTGGAGCACTGAGTCATGAACTAGGATCCTATTGTACTAGGTACAGTACAGACACAATAAAAAGATGGTTTGGTCCCCGAAGAGTTTACAATTGATGCATAAAACAAGAGATAGTAAATGGATACAGACAGATGGGAAGGGTAGAAGAGAACAATAAAACAGTATTGGTCAACATGATAGACCCGTGGTCTCAGCACGCCAATAGCCTGACTGTTGTCAAGGGTTTTTTTGTAGACATCATGGCAGAAGAGGGTTTTGAAGGAGGATAATAAGGTAGTTTTGTTGATGTTTATGGGGAGCTCCTATAAGTGTTTGAGGCAACATGGGAGAAAGCACAAAGGTGCTTGTTTGAAAATTTAACTAGTCAGCAGAGGAGGTTGACATCATGGGCTGATCAGAGGTGAGAGTTAACACGATAGGTAGAGTTGGGATAGACTGTTATGGGTCAGTGATTGTCTTCGTACATACCTTACACCTAGAGATGGGTAGGAGATTAAACAAGTAGCAAATGGAAGAGACTTATGATATATAAACTATTGATTATAAAGATGATTATTTATGCAAGTAGCAGCGAGAGGCCCCAACTGAAATCGGGGTCCTTCTGTGCTATGCACGGTATAAATTCATAATAAGGGACAGTCCCTGCCCTGAATATCTTACAACAGCACCCAGCAAAATGGAGCCCCAATCCCTAATAAGACATTTGTATGCTACCATAAAATACATATTTACTAAAAATCTAAATAGAAAAGACGAAGGGTGGGAGGTAGAACAGAGGCACAGAGTGAGAAAAATGAGGAAATTAGTTAAACAGAAATTAAATGGCGCTGTCATAAGAGTGAAATGCCTGCAAGCTGCATGGAAACTTTTAAAACACACACCATAATAGAGACTCAAACTAAATGTACACCCCCAAATAAAAAATACCGCGAGAGGACCAAAAAAATACCCCTCTGGCTAAACAAGAGAGTAGAATAGGTGGTTAGAGACAAAAAGACATCGTTTAAAAATTGGAAATCAAATCCTACTGAGGAAAATAGTAAGGAGCATAAACTCTGGCAAGTCTAGTATAAAAGTATAAGTAGGCAAGCCAAGAAAGAATTTGAAGAGCAATAACAGAAGACATGGAAACTACCAGCAAAAAACATTTTTAAGTACATCAGAAGCAGGAAGCCTGCCAAAAAATCCAGTGGAGCTACTGGACCATCAAAGTGCTAACGGAGTACTCAAGGAAGACCAGGTCATTGTGGGAAAGCTAAATGAATTCTTTTCATCAGCCTTTGCTGCAGAGGATATGGGGAAGATTCCCACACCTGAGTCATTCTGTTTAGGTGTCAGATCTAAAGAACTGTCCCAGATTGAGGTGTCAGTAGAGGTGGTTTTGGAACGAATTGATAGATTAAATAGTAGTAAGTCACCTGTACCAGATGGTATTCACTCAAGAGTTCTGAAGGAACTCAAATATGAAATTGTAGAATTACTAACTGTGGTATGTAACTGATGGTTTGAATCAGCCTCTGTACCAGATATTTGGAGGATAGTTAATGTAATGCTGATTTTTTTAAAAGGCTCCAGAAGCAATTCTGGCAATTATAGGCCAGTAAACCTAATTTCAATATCAGACAAATTGGTTGAAATTATAGGAAAGAACAGAATCATTAGACATATAGATGAATACAGTATGTTAGGAAAGAGTCAACATAGCTTTTGCAAAGGGAAATCATGCCTCACCAATCTATTAGAATTATTTTAAAGTATCAATAAATGTGGACAAGGGTGATCCAGTGAATATGGTGTACATGGACATTCAGAATGTATTTAACAAAGTCCCTTATCAAAGGCTCTTAAGGAAACTAAGTAGCCATGAGATAAAAGGAAAGGTCCTCATGGATCAGTGACTAGTTAAAAGATGGGAAACAAAGGGTGGAATAAATAGTCCGTATTCATAGTGGAGAGCAGCAAATATCAGGGTCCCCCAAGGATCTGTACTGGGATGCTGTTTAACGTATACATAAAGGATCTTGGGAAAAAAAGGGGAAACAGTGAGGTTGCAAAGTTTGCATACAATATGAAATTACTCAAGATAGATAAGTCCAAAGCAGACTGCAAAGTGTTACAAAGGGATCTCACAAAACTGGGTGACTGGGCAACAAAATGGCTGATGAAATTCAGTGTTGATAAATGCAAAGTAATGCACATTGGAAAACATAATCCCACCTATACAGACAAAGTGATGGGGTCTAAATTAGCTGTTCCCACTCAGGAAAGAGATCTTGGAGTCACCAGCAATAGTTCTCTGGTGCAACGACAGTCAAAAAAGCTAACAGAATGTAAGGAACCATTAGGAAAAGGATAGATCAGGGATCAGCAATCTTTGGCACACAGCCCATCAGGGAAATCCGCTGGCGGGCCGGAACGGTTTGTTTACCTGCAGTGTCCGCAGCTCCCACTGGCCATGATTCGCCGTTCCAGGCCAATGGGGGCTGCGGGAAGCGGTGGCCAGCACATCCCTTGGCCCATGCCACTTCCCGCAGCCCCCATTGGCCTGGAACAGCAAACTGCAGCATGCCAAAGGTTGCCGATTCCTGGGATAGATAATAAGACAGAAAAAATCATAATGCCACCCTATAAATTCATCCTTGAATACTGCATGCAGTTCTAGTCGCCCCATCTCAAAAAAGATTTATTAGAATTGGAAAAAGTACAGAGAAGGGCAACAAAAATGATTAAGGGTATGGAACAGCTTCCATACGAGGAGAGATTAAAGAGTGAGACTGTTCATCTTAGAAAAGAGACAAGAGGGATATGATAGATGTCTATAAAATCATAAATGGTGTGTAGAAAGCAAATAAGGAAGTGTTATTTACCCTTTCACATAATACAAGAACCATGAGTCTCCCAATGAATTAATAGGCAGCAGATTTAAAACAAATATAAGGAAGTACTTCTTCACACAACACTTGGTTAACCTATGGAATTTGTTGCCACGGGGATGTGGTGAAGGCCAAAAGTATAACTGGGTTCAAAAAAGAATTAGATAAATTCTTAGCCAGGATGGTCAGGGATGCAACCCTATGCTCTGGGCATACCTAAACCTCTGCCTGCCCAAAGCTGGGATTGGACAACAGGGAATGGATCACTCGATAAATACCCTGTTGTGTTCATTCCCTCCCTAGCATCTGGCCCCAGCTACTGTCGGCAGACAGGATACTGGACTAGATGCACCATTGGTGTTGACTCAGCAAGGGCATTCTTATGTTCTGACAAAGAGGTGCTCAAACAGAGAGAGCTCAGCTCTCATTTTCCTGTTTGTGGGACTCTTCTGTCTATAAAAAAGATTATGTAGTGAGGAAGATTTGTACCTACTATAGTGATTCTCTTTTTTTCCAGGAGTATTTTGTATTGGGATTTGAATAACCAATATACTACTTTTGCAGGAAGAGAATTTGCATGGAATTCTGTAGATAGACTGGCAGTATGCATAGGGTGAGAGGGAAGTTGAGTTAGGAGCACTAACAAAGTGCACGTGGTGGGTTGAACTTTTGAGAAACTCACCTGCCTGAGCAGCACTTATTTTAGTGTGCACTCTCTAGGGAACGCTGACATTTAGTTGAAGGCTTTAGTAACTGGGTCAAATATCTGCTAGCAGTAACAAATCTGGCACTTAGCAAGGTTGGTGGACCAACTAGTCCACTTCATGAAACCATTGCATCAGTGCACAGACAGACTATGAATGTTTGCAAGATTATATGTCCAATATGCATACTATCGCATCAGCTAATCATCTGCTGAAGTACTGAGTTTAGAATCAGTTGCATGTAGTGTATTCTGTCCTGTTATTATTTTGTATTCTGTTTTTTGAATAGCTTTCAGCTGAAATATGCATGCAGTTCAGAGGCTGGTGGGGAAAAACACAAGATTGCCTTTAATTGTTCTGTATATACCTACAATGAGATAATTAAATTGAGTGATATAAGAAATTTATAGGTTATTAGTATTCCTGCAGCTCCTGAATACCCAAATAGATGGAGGCCCCATTGTACTACATGCTTAACAAACGTGTAGATGACACAATCCTTGCCCCAGTTAGTTTACAATCTAAATCTAAGACAGACAAGTAAACAGAGGTGCTGAGGAGGAAGGATGGGATAACAATAATGCTCATGTATTTTTGCATAGACAAGCTGTGTCCACAATTTATAGGAACCAAGGGATTATATCTTTCTTTCGTTTGGTACTGTACGGAGTAAATAAAATATTCATAGTCCTGGCTGACTGTAGGCTTAAATAGTCAGCAAAACTATCAGTGTGGACTTACTTTCAGGGTTACTTTAATAGCTGGACTTGGTAACTTCATACTCTGATACTAACTACACATTTAGTCATATTACTTTTGAAGGAACAGATGACTTTTCTGCCTGAAAAGTAATCCTGCTAGTTGCTAAGGTGAAGGGCTTTCTGTTACAATTAAGATGACCTTTTTAAAAGTAAAAACAGGTTACTTAACAATCCTGTCATGTGTATCAGTGAAGTCACAGGGCACAGCATTGCCACAGCCTAATTTTGCAATTCCCACACTCATGACAAAGGTAATCAGTTATTTATTATAAGTCAAAGTTCTTTCTCAAAAGACATATGTTCTTATGAGATCTCCCTGTATCTGCTGGCCACAGCCTTTTATAAACCTGTCTAACATTTCATTCATCTTTTTTTATGGCTGCAGAGTTTCCCCTTCAGATGCTGACTCCACAGCGAGTGAACAGTCCAGTGGGAGAGAGACAGGGGAAGAAACCGCAAGACCACCAACCTCTGCCAATGAGGGCAAACCACGCAGAGCTCCAAAGAGTGGTTTGTTACATTTTTTTTCTTCAGTATCTTGCTGCAGTGTTTTGGTAGGGCACACCTGAGATACATTTCAGTGCTGCTACTTTCTAAAAAGTAATTTTTGTCTATTGGATCTTCTTGTTTTGGTTCTCCGCTATTTTTTCCCTCTGTTTATTTTCTCTTTTCATATGTTGCAGTTGGAGATCTGCATGTTTCTTTCATTCAGGCATGCATCTGATCGAAGTGATATAACACCAATCACCCTCCCTTCTCTCTTCCAGCAAATATGTTTCTAATCATGTCATTATAACTCTATTGGTAGCAATCTTGCAGGAAATTAGAGGTGTAAGGAAATCACAACAGGACTTGACACCGTGGGGGCATATGTCTTTAACTGTGATTTTGAAAAACTGAGATTTAAAAATAGTTTGGAGAGCTAAGGGTTTAAAAATCAGTGTGGTGCTTGTGCATGGTATAATTTAGAAGCCAAGATGCCTTATTGTTAACACGAATTTTGGTAAAGACTTGTTGGCATCTCAAGGAAAATACTGCACGCTATTCAGCTCACCCCTGTCATGTTTTATTCCCTTTTACCCCATTTTAAAATATTTAAAATGTTTGCATGAAAACAGGATTTTAATTAAGAGCTCACGCTTCTATCCATCTTACTTATTTCTCACTGGAGATGTTAGGACCAGACCCTCAGCTCGTCAATCACAGTAGCTCCAGTGTAGGGGTCCAGATACATTACAATCCTGTTTTGTACAAATGTCCTTAGTAGTAGTAAAACGAGAGAGAAGGGAATACTGGAAATACCACAGGCAGATCCCTCTATAAAGTTGAAAGGTGTTCAAAGTTTTCCATGAGGTGGCTCCTGAGCAATGCAATGCCAGTATACTTGAGCTAATAACATACATTTCCCAGTTTACCATTGTGTCAGAGAAGAGATGATAAGGAGTAAGATGCAAGAGGTCTTTATTAGAATATCAATCACTAGTTCCCTTCCAAAGCACCTGTTTTTCCCTAGTGTATGCTTCTACTTATGCAATGCTCAGAACACCGAATGATCCTGAAAGGGCTGGTTTGGTGAGGCTAGTTTACCTCCTGGATGAACATTCGGTTGTAGCATGTAAGCAAACAAAGCACAAAGTAGGCAAACGCTGCCAGAAAATAAAAAAGTGTGCTTCCCAATAAACTAGTACGCAATACGGGCCCCTTGTGTATACCTTTCACAAGGTGACCTTTTTATTTTGTAAGATGTCATCCTAGTGGCCTAGGGTGTATGTTTTAATGTCTTATGTTTGCTATAAGGACCAGAATTAATGCCTGAATAAATTGATATAATATTAGTGTTTTATGAGGAGTTAATGTTATGAAAGACTGTTGGACTACTACTTGTTCCAGTCTATGTGAATCCAACCCTATTCAATACTATCCCATTGCCTCCTGCTGGGAAACTCCCTATTTGTCCCCTTGTTTCACATCTTCTTCAGAGTTTCCGTGTTAGGCTTTAGGGAGTGTTAGAAGTTGTTACATCGAGAGCTAAATGTAACTGTGTCTTAATTATATGGAAAGATTTGCTGGAGAGCTGTGCAAAATGTGTCCTCTTTTTCCCTTCTGCCATTCTGGGGATGAAGAAGCCGTTTCTCAATAATTGGTCCTCCTGATCAAGGGATAAAGGGGGCTATTTTTAATATTCAAGACCAGACCCCACTGTAATGGTGTATTTTACTGTTGCTAAACTCCAGTGTCAGCCTCCTTTTCCTGCAGCTAAGGCTTGGCAATCATGTATCACAGCACCAGAGCGCCCTTTTTATCATATGTTTTTCTAAATGCCATTTCTGCTGAATTATTCATAACTACGGTGTCATCTTTCTTTGCTTTCTCCTTTATGCTGTCAGGAGCAAACAGAGTGGGTAAGTATCCAGACTAGTGTTTGACAGCCTTTCTTTTATTGCCAGTTTTGTGGTACAAATGTGAATAAAGGTCTTGAGAAAGTTTAACTAATTGTATCTGAAGCTTGAGTCGATTTGTCCTCAGAGTCGAAAAACCAGATTGGTTTTGAGCAATTTACTCTCAGAAAGAATACTCAACAACACAAATTATATTAAAGGGTCATTTGTTTATCCAATAGCAAGTGCATTTTTTCTAATTGAGGCTGTTTTTTTAATGATGTGATTTGTGATGTTTTGGCTGAAGTATTGCATGCTAAAGTGATCTCTGTTATTCTTTGCCTCTTAGTTTCCTTCCTTGAACAGAATGTGAATAGTTAATAATATCTTTTAAATGGCCAGTATTTATGCTGCTGTGAACTCTGTCAGCTGTTTGGTTTAATGTAGTATATATTATTAGATAGCTCCTAGCCCTAAGTGGTATCATTCATAGAATATCAGGGTTGGAAGGGACCTCAGGAAGTCATCTAGTACAACCCCCTGCTCAAAGCAGGACCAATTCCCAACTAAATCATCCCAGCCAGGGCTTTGTCAAGACGGGCCTTAAAAACCTCCAAGGAAGGAGATTCCACCACCTCCCTAGGTAACGCATTCCAGTGCTTCACCACCCTGCTAGTGAAATAGTGTTTCCTAATATCCACCTCCCCCACTGCAACTTGAGACCATTGCTTCTTGTTCTGTCGTCTGCCACCACTGAGAACAGCTGAGCTCCATCCTCTTTGGAACCCCCCTTCAGGTAGTTGAAAGCAGCTATCAAATCCCTCCTCATTCTTCTCTTCTGGAGACTAAACAATCCCAGTTCCCTCAGCCTTTCCTAAGAAGTCATGTGCTCCAGACCCCTAATCATTTTTGTTGCCCTCCACTGGACTCTTTCCAATTTTTCCACATCCTTCTTGTAGTGTGGGGTCCAAAACTGGACACACTACTCCAGATGAGGCCTCACCAATGTCGAATAAAGGGGAACGATCACGTTCCTCGATCTACTGGCAATGCCCTTACTTATACAGTCCAAAATGCCGTTAGCCTTCTTGGCAACAAGAGCACACCGTTGACTCATATCCAGCTTCTCGTCCACTGTGACCCCTAGGTCCTTTTCTGCAGAACTGCTACCTAGCCATTCGGTCTCTAATCTGTAGCAGTGCATAGGATTCTTCTGTCCTAAGTGCAGGACTCTGCACTTGTCCTTGTTGAACCTCATCAGGTTTTTTTTTTTTTTTTTGGCCCAATCCTCTAATTTGTCTAGGTCCCTACCCTCCAGTGTATCTACCATGCCTCCCAGTTTAGTGTCATCTGCAAACTTGCTGAGAGTGCAGTCCACACCGTCCTCCAGATCATTAATAAAGATATTAAACAAAACCGGCCCCAGGACCGACCCTTGGGGCACTCCGCTTGAAACCGGCTGCCAACTAGACATGGAGCCATTGATCACTACTCGTTGAGCCCAACGATCTAGCCAGCTTTCTATCCACCTTACAGTCCATTCATCCAGCCCATACTTCTTTAACTTGGCGGCAAGAATACTGTGGGAGACCGTATCAAAAGCTTTGCTAAAGTCAAGGAATAACGTATCCACTGCTTTCCCCTCATCCACAGAGCCAGTTATCTCATCATAGAAGGCAATTAGGTTAGTCAGGCATGACTTCCCCTTGGTGAATCCATGCTGACTATTCCTGATCACTTTCCTCTCCTCTAAGTGTTTCATAATTGATTCCTTGAGGACCTGCTCCATGATTTTTCCAGGGACTGAGGTGAGGCTGACTGGCCTGTAGTTCCCCGGGTCCTCCTTCTTCCCTTTTTTAAAGATGGGCACTACATTAGCCTTTTTCCAGTCATCCGGGACCTTCCCCGATCGCCATGAGTTTTCAAAGATGATGGCCAATGGCTTCGCAATCACATCCGCCAACTACTTTAGCACCCTCGGATGCAGTGCATCCGGCCCCATGGATTTGTGCTCATCCAGTTTTTCTAAATAGTCCCGAACCACTTCTTTCTCCACGGAGGGCTGGTCACCTCCTCCCCATACTGTGCTACCCAGTCTGGGAGCTGACCTTGTTTGTGAAGACAGAGGCAAAAAAAGCATTGAGTACATTAGCTTTTTCCACATCCTCTGTCACTAGATTGCCTCCCTCATTCAGTAAGGGGCCCACACTTTCCTTGACTTTCTTCTTGTTGCTAACATACCTGAAGAAATCCTTCTTGTTACTCTTAACATCTCTTGCTAGCTGCAACTCCAAGTGCGATTTGGCCTTCCTGGTTTCACTCTTGCATGCCTAAGCGATATTTTTATACTCCTCCCTGGTCATTTGTCCAATCTTCCACTTCTTGTAAGCTTCTTTTTTGCGTTTAAGGTCAGCAAGGATTTCACTGTTAAGCCAAGCTGGTCGCCTGCCATATTTACTATTCTTTCTACACATCGGGATGGTTTGTTCCTGCAACCGTAATAAGGATTCTTTAAAATACAGCCAGCTCTCCTGGACCCCTTTGCCCTTCATGTTATTCTCCCAGGGGATCCTGCCCATCAGTTCCCTGAGGGAGTCAAAGTCTGCTTTTCTGAAGTCCAGGGTCCGTATTCTGCTGCTCTCCTTCCTTCCTTGTGTTGGGATCCTGAACTCGACCATCTCATGGTCACTGCCTCCCAGGTTCCCATCCACTTTTGCTTCCCCTACTAATTCTTCCCTATTTGTGAGCAGCAGGTCAAGAAAAGCTCTGCCCCTAGTTGGTTCCTCCAGCACTTGCACCAGGAAATTGTCCCCTACACTTTCCAAAAGTTTCCTGGATTGTCTGTGCACCGCTGTATTGCTCTCCCAGCAGATATCAGGGTGATTAAATTCTCCCATGAGAATCAGGGTCTGCGATCTAGCAACTTCTGTTAGTTGCCAGAAGAAAGCGTCGTCCACCTCATACCCCTGGTCTGGTGGTCTATAGCAGACTCTGACCACTACATCACCCTTGTTGCTCACACTTCTCAACTTTATCCAGAGACTCTCAGGTTTTTCTGCAGTTTCATACTGGAGCTCTGAGCAGTCATACTCCTCTCTTACATACAACGCAATTCCCCCACCTTTGCTGTCCTGCCTGCCCTTCCTGAACAGTTTATATCCATCCATGACAGTACTCCAGTCATGTGAGTTATCCCACCAAGTCTCTGTTATTCCAATCGCATCATAGTTCCCTGACTGTGCCAGGACTTCCAGTTCTCCCTGCTTGTTTCCCAGGCTTCTTGCATTTGTGTATAGGCACTTAAGATAACTCATCAATCGTCCCGCTTTCTCAGTATGAGACAGGAGTCCTCCCCTCTTGCACTCTCCTGCTCGTGCTTCCTCCCATGATCCCATTTTCCCACTTACCTCAGGGCTTTGGTCTCCTTCCCCCGGTGAACCTAGTTTAAAGCTCTCCTCACTAGGTTAGCCAGCCTGCTTGCGAAGATGCTCTTCCCTCTCTTCGTTAAGTGGAGCCTGTCTTTGCCTAGCACTCCTCCTTCTTGGAACACCATCCCATAGTCGAAGAATCCAAAGCCTTTTCTCCGACACCACTTGCGTAGCCATTCATTGACTTCCATGATTCGACGGTCTCTACCCCGGCCTTTTCCTTGCACAGGGAGGATGGACGAGAACACCACTTGCGCCTTAAACTCCTTTATTCTTCTTCCCAGAGCCACGTAGTCTGCAGTGATCCGCTCAAGGTCATTCTTGGCAATATCATTGGTTCCCACATGGAGAAGCAGGAAGGGGTAGCGATCCGAGGGCTTGATGAGTCTCGGCAGTCTCTCCGTCACATCGCGTATCCTAGCTCCTGGCAAGCAGCAGACCTCTCGGTTTTCCCAGTCGGGGCGGCAGATAGGTGACTCAGTCCCCCTGAGGAGGGAGTCCCCGACCACCACCACCCTCCTCCTCCTCTTGGGAGTGGTCGTTGTGGAACTCTCATCCCTAGGACAGTGCATCTTTTGTGACTCATAAACTTAAGTCTTTACTTCCGAGGGACTGGATGGCTCGAGGGGTTGATAATTGAATAATGAGCCTTCACTTGTTCACAGTTATTACTCTGTCCAGGGCTGTTGGGACTAAAAATTATCAGTTGGCTATTCAGTGTCATATGTGAAAATAGGTTGGTGGCTTCATTACTGTACCTACTACTGCCTATTGACTACAGTGGACTTTGGACGATGCCTATTGAAGGGAAATAGCTGCACTTGGACTTGCTTTGTGTTAAATTAGAGGGACAGAATTAGAGAGGTTAGATCACATTTGTACAAGAAACTTAGGTTTTGTAAAGACACGGTTTTGCAAAATTCTTAAAACCAATACAGATGTTCCATGTCTTTTGTTTAAGTTCTAGTGGAAATAACTGTTTTAACAAAGTAGCATTCCCCTTTGCACTTGGAACCCAAGCCACTGCATTGTGTTAATTACGTGAGAAGCTGAAAGTGGAAGTAACTAGAATTGACAGTGAACAAGAAAAACTGACTAGTGTGTTTAAACTGTTCAAGAGGAAAGGAAACTAATACCGTAGTAAAAAGTAAATTAGGTGATTAAAATTATTTATTTTTAATGATCTAAGTCAGTGGTTCCCAAACTTGTTTCGCCGCTTGTGCAGGGAAAACCCCTGGCAGTCCGGGCCGGTTTGTTTACCTGGGCAGGACGAGGGACATACTGGCCGCCGCTTCCAGCAGCTCCCATTGGCCTGGAGCAGTGAACCGCGGCCACTGGGAGCCGCGATCGGCCGAACCTGCGGACGTGGCAGGTAAACAAACCAGCCCCGCCTGCCAGGGGCTTTCCCTGCACAAGCAGCGGAACAAGTTTGGGAACCACTGATCTAAGTTGTTGTCAATAGCATAGATAAACTCAATGAGATATCCATAGGAGATTTGCTATCCATTTTAATATTTAATATTATTTAAATAAAATATTTAACTCTCTTAATTATAGGTTAGCAAATTACGGATGTGATTGATTAATTGAAATAATATTACAATCATTTCAGAGACTTTTTTCCCCTTTTAGTATTTACAGAAGGAATTAGTTTTTGTCTTTTATTTTTCTGTTTAAAAGGACACAATCGTCCTAAAATATGCTACTTTCTGCATTTGTATTAAAAATAATATTTATGATTATTGGTGCTGAAAAAAATTAGGCAAAATAAAATTCTCTTGTTTTTTCCATGTGTTCCTTTAATGCATTGACACCACTTTTTTGTATAGTCTGTTTCTCTAGTTCTTTTGTAGCATCAGTCATTTAGGCCTCAGTCCTGCAAATTGTTCCACATGGGCAGCCCCCAGAACCTATGCGGAGTTTTCCTGACTCACTTCTTAGGGCTTCCACAAGCATAGAAGTGCCTTCACATGAAGTTTGTTGTAGGAATAGTGAGTTTTAGTGAGTTTCTTCCTTTGTTTGTGAGTCTTTCATGCAGCAACAGTGGGGAGAGGAACATATCTTTTTCAAAAAGAAAAATGTTGTTATAGAACCACAAAAACTGGCAGAAAGACATATAGGGGCAGGTGTAGTACTTGAAACTACTTTTAATTAATTTTGTTAAATTGACCATATTTCAGATTGACATTGTCTCTGAAGCTTTCATTTATAGGATAGGCACTGTGAACAGAAAGTTATGGATAAGATTATAAAGGTTCTGACTAAGTAGTATAGTTGCGTATTTTGGAACTCATTAACCAACTAGTACAAAAATGTAATAAGATATTTGATGAGCTCATTATCAAGCAAATGTCCATTGGTTCCCTAGAATGACTCTCTTAGGTATATTTGGATTGTAGGTGTAGAAATTAATTTTCCCAACAAATCACAGCAAAGCACTGTTTGCACAGCTAAACACCTAATGCTAGACTGTTTACCATCTGTTGGCAAGAAAAAACAAACCATTAAAAAGCTTAAATTTGTAAAAATTAGCTGTAAAACTACATTTTGGACAGATTTTTAAATCTTTGTTTGGTTGAGAAATTGCCCTCGCTATCACTTATCTGTTAAAGTACGGCATTTTGCAGTTCGAAGTCTTTTATTGGTTTTTAAAAGTCCATTTGTGGAATCTGAGCCTTCTTAAGTAATGTTATCAATAGCAATTTGTAGTATGCACTAGAGCATTCTAAATAGCTTTTGATGGGATAAAACTGGTTTGAACTTTTTATCTTTGTAAAATATCAAATACTTGGTTTAAAAAAATAAAGAAGGATCATTCACCCTCAGGAAGAAAAATGAAAAAGTTTTGTAATCTGCAAACTACTGAGTAAACTGCCTGCAATAAATCTGCAGCGGATGGAAGACCTCCAGTGCAAATTAAGCGCAGCAGCAAAGATGGCATAATGTTGTAGTCCACCATTTCATGTTCTCTTGTATGGCCAGACATTTGACTGAGTTGATCCTAGCTATGACACTGTCTTTTATTTTATTTGTTCTGGTAATTCAGGACCTCCGCATCCCGGTAATGGAAACGAGCAGCACAACTCAGCCTCTATCTTTGAGCATGTGGACAGGATGTCTCGTTCCTCAGATGCAAGTCGACGGGTCCCCAGCAAGATCCAGTTGATTGCAATGCAGCCAATTGCAGCCCTTCCAGCTCAGAACCCAGCACTGTCTGACCGAGTAGCAGAGTCCAACAAAATTAACAAAGAGGTATTTTTCAGATAGTGTTTGTGTGCATGACTATAACAGGGTTCAAAAAAGAACTAGATATGTTCATGGAGGATAGGTCCATCAATAGCTATCATCCAGGATGGGCAGGGATGGTGTCCCTAGCCTCTGTTTGCCACAAGCTGGGAATGTGTGATGGAATGGATCACTTGATGGTTACCTGTTCCGTTCATTCCCTCTGGGGCACCTGGCATTGGCCATTGTCGGAAGACAGAATACTGGGCTAGATGGACCTTTGGTCTGACCCAGTACGGCCGTTCTTATGTTCATGCAATGGTGTATATACAGTGGAATACACTTTGCTAAGCGAGAAAGAGAGCAAAAAGGTTCGCATTTCCCATATATGTTGAGAGTCACCCTTCAGTTCCTGTGAATGGTTTTTTCTTTTATAAGTGTGTAATCTTGAGTTGCCTGTTGTTTTGGGTCGTAGAGAAAAGCCTGACCTTTTGTTTAAGCTCTGATTTAGGTGAGTCTTGCAACTAGAATGGTGACACACTGTTTACCATGCATCCTTGAGTTACTATGCAAGTACTAATAAACACTCTGTGGTGCGTGGTGGCTCTGTAAATTTGTGTGACACCTAAATGGTTGGGTTATTTGGGTCTTGTTCTGCATGCTTCTCCCAGCTGCTGCTCAGTAACTCATTTTGTACTTGATTGAAGATAGTCTCCTCCCCCTGCTTCTAGGTTAAAAGCTCAATTCATCCTTTGTGTTCAGTACCTTACATAATATGTTGAAAAGTAAATTAATACATCTAATACCTGTAGACAAGGAAGTCCATGAAATGTAAATTTAACTACTAGGAAAAATCCTGCTATGTACATTTGTCTAATGACCTTTTTATAGTTTTGTAAAAGATTATTGTGAGTTTTATTTTTCGTGCTTTTTGTGCATCTCAACACAGTTCCACAAACACAGACCACAAGCACAGTGGTCATTAAGGGCCTGATCCAATACCTACTGTAATCAATGGAAAGAGTCCCATTGACTTCAGTAGGTGTTGGACCAGCTCTAAAGGCACCGGTCGATGTTTAAACTGGTGACCTGAAGAACCTATTGCCATGCCCTAGACCATTCCACTCCTCCTTTCCTCTTCCAAATCCACTCCTCAATCAGCTCCTTAAGTTCTTGCCCCTTGTATTGAGGTGTTTTTTTTTAAGGGAATCAGAGACAGACTCTGGCTATAGTTATCAAATCTCTCTTATGATGGGCGCAGGCAGACATATGCCACATACACCCTTTGTTGCAATCTAATTTCAATGGAGCAACGTTCTCACAGCAACTGGCAGGACTTTTTGTTATTCATCATGCCTTTTATTAACACTCTGCCACTTCTCTCTAATTTCACTTGTTGTGTTAGTGATTATACCATGTCTGATAGCACATCTGTGTGGGGAGATTATCGGTCTATTACCTGCAAAAGGACGAGATAACTGAGGGAGGACATGTGTGCCAGTTTCAAATTGCTTACTTTAGCTCTGGCTATCCTTTTTATTGCACAGCAGTAATAGGCTCTATTTGCAAAAGTGTATCTCATGGTTTTCTCTTTTTCTTCCTTTAAGATACAAACAGCTTTGAGGCATAAGTCTGAGATTGAGCATCACCGCAATAAGATCCGTCTTCGAGCCAAGCGCAAAGGCCACTATGAATTTCCAGTTGTGGATGACGTGATTGTTGTTGATGCCAAAGAGCAGCATAGAATATACCGCAAAGCACAGATGCAGATTGACAAGATCTTGGACCCTGGGGGCAACGTGCCTACTGTTTTTATAGAACCCAGGAAGAGGTACAGACTGAGAGCCAGAGGAAGATTCATTCTCTTTTAGAATCAGTGTCCAGACTTGCAAACTACGTCAGGCCTGTATTTCTGCACTTGGAGAGCTTAGAATCATTTTGTTCCCAAAGGAATGTTTGGATTGGAGAGGTGAAAGGGTTGGGGTTATTTGGGGTGTTTTGGTCTAGTCAATACATGCCAGAGGTTTTTTGGGTGGTTGTTGGGTTTTTTTAACAGCGTTCAGAAGGCCATGCATTTGTTTTTGTTTTTTACAGTTTCTCATGGACAGTTTCTCAATAGCGGAACCAAACATACCAAAGCCATTTTAAAGGAGATGTTTATTGTTTGTGCTGCTACTTTTGCACACTCTTTCGTTTAGTAGCTGCATAGGATCACATGGAAACTGTCTAATTCCTCTAGTGTAATTGTTAAATGCAATGTAATTTTGGGAGCAGGCTGAAGCAGAACTACTTAATCACACACTAACCCCACACCACCACCACAATTTTTACTAAGTATTACAGGTAACAAACCCCGGGTTAAACAAAATTTGAATTTACGTAAGAGCACTAACAGAGACTAAGGAATAAGAAAAAAAAGTAAACGGCAAAGAATACTTCTTTCATATCAAAACAAAGAAAAACATGTAGTCAAGAGACCATGAAAACTAATTATAAAATATAGAAAAGTTCAAATTTATCTTTAAAACTCTGCAAATACCAGACAATAAAATCCCTTCTTCCATATTCCTTCATGGTAACCAGATGCACACAGCACTTACCCATCTCACAGACCTTCCCTCCTGGTCTTATATTTCAAGACAGTGTCTGCTCTGTGTCTTCTGTGGGGTATATGGACACAGAGGCTCTTTCTCTTGAGTTCCAGGTTCCCTAAAAACAGTCCTGCCTGGACCACTTTCACACTGAGAACAAACAAACCTTTTCCTCCACTGTGTCTTTCCTTCAACTGACCTACATACATCAGTTTAAAGCTCAGCGTAATCTCCAACCTGCAATCTGATGGTTATTTTGTCAGCTCCATGATGCCATCATTTAGAATGCTGCAGGTCTGGAATGAGGAATATCGGGGGTTAGGGAAAGTGAGCTGGGATGGGAGGAACTGGGACTGGCTTGGCAAGAAGAATGGGAATGGACTGGGTGAGACTGGGACAGGGCGACTGAGTATTTGTGAGGCAAGGAGACTGGGACTGGGATAAGAAGCCTGAGTGGAGCCTACCTGGAGCCTGCTAGTTGAAGAAAACAGGACAGGAACAAGGAGCCAGGGTGGGAAGATACAAGAGTGGGATGGTGACAGGACAAAAGATGTCAAGATTGGGAGGAAATGGCAGTCGAGTCTGTGTCCAATAGAGCACAGAGTTCCTATGTGATGATGGACGAGTCGGTTAAACCAAACTTTTCACGGGTGGTCGGTTCCTCATTTTCTGGGCAACCACCTTAAGACCCTGGGGTCTGATTTGCAGAATTGCAGAGCAATTGCAGCTTCAACTGAAGTCAATGGTGAGACTGCCCTGAACATACAGACTGCTATATAATGCTAGGAACTCTGAAAAATCAGATCCTCGGTGTCTCAAATTGGGCACCCAAAATTCCATTCCATCATACAGGCACTAATAGGATTGGCTGCTTATCAAATTCTGTCATTCAATTGCATTAGGGAGTATTGATTTACATTTTATGTAGTTTTATTTCTGAAACATCCTAAAAATATGAAATGTAAATCAATACTCTCTAATGTGATTGAAGGAGACTGGAAGAATATATGAACTAATTAAATATTCTAGGTGCCAGCCACAGTAGAAAAATTGTCTTCCAAAGCAAAATTGCACACTCTCATTCACTCATGCACAGTCTGTATGTAGTGATAGCATCCTCGTCACCAAGGTCATTCTCAGAAGTATGTTGATGCTTTGCCAAAGGATGACCAAATGAACATTTCTCTCTTTTTGTTTTAAATCCCTCCTTTATGACATAATTAAGTTTCTTTGTGACCATCTACCACATAAAGTGTCTGGCAGTTTTCATATGACTGAGATATTGCACTATACTTCACAGGAGATGACCCCTGCCTGAGGACTTACAGAAATGTTCATGGCAGCAGGGGGTCATACCTGAAAGGGTGCACAGAAGAACTGAGGACAATCCATAACCAGCTATAAAAACCATTTGTATTTCCATAGAGGCAAACTGCTTAGAACCTGTCTCTGATTCTAATGTACAAGTTAATCTTTGAATAATGGTTCTTTTTAAAATAATAATAAAGGTAGTTCTATAGCGCTGCCTCGAATAGAAAGTGAGGAGAGAAGTATTTTGAAGATTATAGAGAAGTGATGGCATAGCTGAGAATTTTGCTATTAAACTAGGCCATAGGTGAGATTGATGTTAGTGGTTTAAACTAGAATTTCTTTCACTTCATTAGCCTTTTGTCAAGAGTATCAGACCGTTTTGACTCAATTGGTTGCATACTTGCCTGTGGGTCAGAAAATTCTAGGTTGAAATCCTGCATCAGGACCCAATCCTGATACTGCAGCCCAGTATTAAGGGCCTGATCCTTCGCCCATTAAAATGATTGGCAAAATTCCCAATGACTTTATGAAAGCAGGATTGGGTCCTTGCATAGATGGGAACTATTGCGAAGCACATAACGGATGCTGGATTTGCTTGTACAATCACTGCATCTTACTCACTACTTTGTGAGGCACTTTGGGACTTGGTTTTGTATAGTATGGTATTTCTTGCTCAGTGTTTCCATTATGCTTTCCCATGAGCCATCAAAGTGTGGAATCAGGAAAACAGGACTTGTGGCTGGGAGAGAACTCTCACTTAGTGGGGTCCTGAAACACAACATATCAAAGCAGAACTATTTTAAGGAGTGTTGGAATACCTTCTAGCACATAGAGCTTGAGATAACAAACAGTAGAATCTCCAACTTTTTAAAAGTTCTAGTAAGACAAAAGTCGCTGAACTTTCTCTTGGTTTTTATTTCTCTTCTTCTTTTTTTTTTTTTTTTTTTTTTTTAGTTCACGTGCAAAACGTTCTCCCAAGCAGCGTCGGAGACATCAGATAAATGGCAGCCCCATTGATGCTGAGAAGGACAGGCTAATCACCACTGACAGTGATGGGACATACAAAAGACCACCAGGAGTCAATAATTCTGCATATATTGTATGTTTGGCTTTTAGATGACAGGAATACACTGATAGTTCTTACGATAACTGTGGCTTAGGTGAATCTCCTATTTTCCTGGTATGCTCTGAGTGGCTACTTTATATGCTAATTCCATTTGGATGAAACTGAGTGAGTCAAGAACCTCCTATGCAGAATGCTTGGGTAAAATAGTGAAAGCCTGTAATTTTCCACTCATGCTGGCGTTGCTTGGCCTTCAGAACAGAAGCACTGAAAAGCATTTTTATCAGTCCCAATAAACTATATAATGAGAATTGGAAATGGGGCCATTAGGGACAGTAATCATAGGAAATGCTATGAAATGGAAAAAGGATTCTCCAATGAGCAACTTTAGAAACAAAAATATAAATTCTGGAAAAGACCCATCACATAACAACGTGTGTATGCTACAGGATCCTTTGAGCATGGTCAGTTCAATACATTCTAGTCCACGTTGCCGGCGATTAAATAATCTCAAATGTTATAGGAAATTTTATGGTAGTTTGTCAGGTAGTGAAAAACTGAAGTCCCTCAAGTCCCTTTTCTTTAAACTTAGATATCAGTGCAGAAATAACTGAAATCATTCTCAGACAGTATCTAGCAAATTAGCTTCATTTCCATGTTAAAAATAGTAACTAAGAACTTTTAAGTTTAATAATATCATGTAATAAACTGCACTTACTGTGCTTCCTGGACCAGTGCACCCACACTCTGGCCACTAATCAGTCTTCACTCAGACTGCTGCTAACATTCAAAACCTCTGGACAGTTTCAAACAGTTTCCATTTTAAAAAATGTAGTGAAGGACCATAATGTTTCTTTCTGTGGTCTTCATCGGTGTTCAAAACATGCGCAATGATCATTTTAATGTCACCTGTATCGGAATGAATTCTAGTCCGCAGCTATTTAATTGAGACTTGTGGAGAGTTGGCCCTCAGCATTCTAAACTCCCAGGGAAGTAGAGGGGTGTGGCGTGATAGATGACACTGCAGCCGGCATGCAGTGGCAAGAAGGAGCTGGCACAATAAGTCTGCTACTGCAAAGCTGCGAAACTTCCTGTTACTGGGGAGCAATATGCTCCTGAGATAAGACCCTATGTAGTAATTGTGCTGGCTACATCAGGCTGCTGTTAGGTAATTGCTGCCCCCGGGCACTGTTGTGAATCCCTTTAAGACGCACTTCAGTTCAGCTTCCACACAGCTAACTGCTTAGCTGTTGAATAGCTCCTGTCCTGTGTTGCTCACGATAGCCGTAATTGTTTCATATGTCGACTAATGAGGTCAGTTGTTACACAAAGACTTAACTCACTCCGTAGAGCTGCAAAGATTCAGGAAGACTTCATTTAGAGCAGGGGTGGGCATACTACGGCCTGGGGGCCGCATTAATCCAGCCCTTCAGCTCCTGACTGGGCGCAGGGTCCGGGGCTTGCCCTTCTCCGCACACGCTGGGGCTCCTTGTGTCTCCCGGAAGCAGCAGCATGTCCCTCTCCGGCTCCTATGCGTGGGGCAGCCAGAGAGCTCCACACGCTGCCCCAACACAGCCCCTGCAGCTCCCATTGGCCAGGACCCATGAGCATTCATGGCCCGCCATACAAGTTCCATACCCAGATGTGGCCCTCGGGCCAAAAAGTTTGCCCACCCCTGCTTTAGAGAGAGAGAGAGAGAGAGAGCTCAGACTGTCATCGTCTAGCTAAGTTGGCATTCACTATGTGATTTCAGATGCACATATATTTACAAGCCACATCATTCTAGTACAGCTAGGTGTCTATCGGGTGGTACGTTGCTCCCCACCTAGTATCATAGTGAGGGAGCTTAAATTGGCTGAAACATTTGAACGAAAATGACTCTCTGGTAGAAGAATTGGGCAGGTTTTGTCTGGCACTCTCACAGATGCATTATATCTCAACTTGGTTTTGGTGGTCATAGGATTTAAGGCTAGAAGGCACCACCAGATCATCTAGTCTGACCTCCTGTATGTCACAGGCCACCAACATCACCCTGCACACTAAACCCAACAGCCGAATTGAGACCAAAGTGTTACAGCCCCCAGGAGATTAGATTGTTATGCTGCAAGGAGAGAATAGGAGAGACTGAGGTGCACCAGTGCCTGAGGCCCCCGCAATGGCAGGGAAATGATTAAGTGAGATGTACCCAGATAATCCTGGCAAGTGACCCACCCCTACATGCTGCAAAGGAAGGCAAAAAAAACCCAAGGCCACTGCCAATCTGACTTGGGGGAAAATTCCTTCCTGACCACATATATGGCGATCAGTTAGACCATAAACAGGTGAGCAAGAACTAGCCAGCAAGCGCCTGAGAGACAGAACGCTCGATGCCACCTCAGAGCACTGGCCCACGTCATCCAGGGTATCATTTACAGCTATGGCCACCCCTGATGATGCTTCAAAAGAAGGAGACCACCTCCCCCACCCCCCACCAAATTCTTGGAGGTGGAGGGAGGAAATCCCTTCCTGATTCCTGCAGGTGGCCGGCTGAAGCTCTGAAGCATGAGCTTTTAGGAACATAAGACATAAACCGGAAATGAGTCCTGCCGCTTACCATCACCAGCAACGCTATCATAGAGTCGCATCGATCAATTTGTGCTGCTCTCTCGTGGGGTTTGCCTGCACAACTCCTATTGGGAGACAGTTCTAGAACCTCTCTCCTCTGATGGTTAGAAGCTGCCTTCTGATTTCCAGCCTGAATTTGTTCGGAGTCAGTTCAACCCATTTGTTGTTCTGTCAACACTGTCCTGTAGCTTAAATAGCTCCTCACCCTCCCTGATATTTACCCCTCCCCCAGTGTATTTATAGAAAGCAATCATATCCCCTATCAGCCTTCTTTTTGCTAGGATAAACAAGCCAAGCTCTTCCGGTCTGCTTTCATAAGATAGGCTGTCCATTCTCTCATGATCATACTAGTAACCCTTTTCTGCATCTGCTCCAGTTTGAGTTCATCTTTCTTGAACCTGGGTGACCAAAATTGTACACAGTATTCCAGATGAGGTCTCACCAGTGCCTCGTACAGTGGCATTAATACTTCTCTATCTCTACTGGAAATGCCTCGCCTTTTTCACAGCTGCATCCCACTGGTGACTAATAGTCCTCCTGTGATCAATCCACACACCCAGGTCTCTCTCCTCTGTTGCTTCCAGCTTGTTCTAGTCCTTGTTCAGAAGTTAAATGTCACTGTGACTTGAAACTATGTATGTAAAAGTCTGTCTGACTCCTGCTTCCATTCTCTGTCTTCTCTGTAGTCCGATCCTGACCTGCCTGCAGAATCACAGACACCTTCTCTTGACCTCGGGAAGTACCCAGGCTTGCCTCCCCACCCAGCCTCTCAGTACATCCCTCCACAGCCATCCATTGAAGAGGCCCGGCAGACCATGCACTCTCTCTTGGATGATGCCTTTGCCCTGGTGGCTCCCAGTAGCCAAGCAGCCAGTTCCACTGCCATCACGTCACCTGGGGTCTCTGCGGGACAGCCGGTAAACAACACTCCTGCTCGAGCAGGGAGGGGAACCACATGCCCCCAGTGGGGATCACCATATGGTCCAGCCCAGGCAGTAAACAACCCATTTAGTGTGAGTGATACATCTTGAAAGGCTTTTCTGGGCAGGGTGTTAGGACCAGTTGAGCCGTGGTCACTATTGTTATACCTTTTAGAACAGGGTTCATCATGTATATTGAGCAATTACTGGAATCGGGTGTCCGTGATGTGAAGTTACAAAATAGGGAACTCACTATTTATACCACCCTGTGAACCTTTTTTTCTCCTTCGGAGGCAGATAGTTCTCTTTTAAGAGAATGCTTTCCTGGTCCACTCAGTTGTGATCTTTCACAGATCAGTCTTGGTATTTAAATTAATAATATTTCTTTTCTGAAGTCTGTTTTAGCTTAGCACCTATTTAGAGCCCATAAAGATACAGTTCTAAGTATTTAGCCAGAGTTTTCCACCAGGACATTTGAGACCAGGACATCCTGATTCAACCTCCCCTGCTCTAACCATTAGACTATGCTCCTGTATGAAATTGTAAATAGAGTTGGAAGTCTGTTGTACAAAATACATCATTTTAGGCAGGGATAAATTAAAATCTAGCACTACCTGTGTGCCATTGGCTCCCCCCACTCACACAAGGTAAAATAAAAGTGCAGTTTTTCATAAAATTTATATTAAATACACATTGAAGGGGGCCTTGAGCTGCAAGTCAGAGAACATATTTTCAAAAAGTGGGTAAGCCACATAAGGAGCTTGGGCAAACATAGAAGAGCTAGTTATCCTGTTGGAGCTGCACTTCCCAGGTCTTCTTGTACCACTTAACAAAAAATGTTTGTAAATCTTTGTCCGTAAACTTGCAGTCAGCTCACACATAGGCCTGGCAATTGGGTCTCATTCAAGCTGTAAAAGACTGGCTGAAATTTCCAGTTTATTGATTATATTTTTATTCATTTATTTCCAACAGAGATACGTGGAATTTGGAATGACTCCTCCAACAGCACCGGGTCTGCTGCAGAGGTACCTTTTTGTTCATGGAATTATAATTATTATTAATATTACATTAGCTCCAAGAGGCCCTACTGAGATTGAGACCTACTCTGTTAGGTACTGTGCAAACTCAGGGTGTCAAACAGATGGCCCACAGGCCAGATACAGTCTGTATAAAGTATTTATGTGGCGAACATGACATACTCAGATTATGTAGATTCCAAGCTTTAATTAAAAGACAATAAATTTCCAGCCTTCATGGCTGCAAAGATAACCTTCCAAATGTGAATGGAGCATACCATTGAGTGCCAGAGTCTGCAGAGAGCCTGAAACAATGATTCAAACATGCGTACCCTGTTAATCTCATTGGAGTAGCATTTCTAAAGCCCAGTGATGAAGAAATGTCATTGTCAACATTCACTGTTCCATTGCTGATCATTTTAATAGATGGAACAGGAAAGAGGATGGGAGGAGTTCCAGGGAGGGAAGTGCAGAGGGAAGAACGGAAGAGACTTAAAAGAAGAGGGAGGGAGGGGAAGAAAGAAAAACACAGGGCAGGAGTAGCATCGGCCCAAAGGGAAGCTGAGTATCTCAATGAACGATGCTGAATATGTTAAAAAGTTGCTGAGTAAATAACTAATAAATAAAAGTCTAGTTACTACATAAAGACTGTCTGTATCTTTCCCTTAATCTCTGTGCAAACCTCTCTCACTGATGTCAATGAGAGATGCACTGTGGATTGAGGAGAACATGAAGTCCTTAATATATAACCCTGCCATGGACCATAATTAAACATGTAATTAAACTCTCTCCTCTGATTTGTAGATTTGACACTTTTGGTATAAACATGTATTAAGAAACAGTCTCTGTCCCAATGAGCTTACATTCTAAACAGACCAGACAGACAAAAGATGTGAGGGTAAATGGAGCACAAAGAGGTGGAGCCCAGAATAGAGCTCAGGTGGCCTGCATACCAGTCCAGTGCACTCTCCTTTGCACCAAGTTGCTTCTCCTGTCTTCGTTTCAGACATATAAAATGTATACGCTGTATGCCAATGAGAGAACGCTTTCTTTGTTGGTGGGCAGCCACTTTTGCAATGGTTAAACATATGGAAACCCCAGGCTTGTTAACTCTTTATTTTATTGGGCAAATGGAGATATAAGCCCCAGTCCTTCGAGAACGCCATGGATATATCCCTGCAGTTCTCATGCCAGGGTTGGGAAGTTAGCTAAATTCTGAGGACACGTGGTTGAAGAGAAGTATGGAAGGAACTGTATGATCCCTTCCGTATCTCTCAGTGCTCCGCTCATGGTGCAACAGCGGGCTACAAGCAAGGCCGGCTCCAGGCACCAGCCCACCAAGCATGTGCTTGGGGCGGCACCTGGAGGGGGGCAGCGCGGCGATCCGGCCCGAGAGCGGGACCGCGACTGGGCTCGCCACCCTCCCCGCGGCGCTCCGGCCGGTCCGGGACAGCGGGGCCCCAGCCGGGCTCGCCGCCCTCCCCCCGGCGCTCTGGCCGCCGGGGAGAGCGGAGCCCCGGACGGGCTCAGCACTCTCCCCTGCCGCGCTCCCCGCCAGGGGTGGGTGGCAGCAGGAGGCTTTTTTGCCTGGGGCGGCAAAAAAGCCAGAGCCGGCCCTGGCTACAGGAAGCTCATACTTTGCAGTCTCTGCTAGATGGAAAAGCACTGTGGTAGTTAAGGGAGATTAAGGTTTGTGCCAGATGCTGAATGAATAGCGGAACACTGCCCATGCTCAAATGTCGGATGTTAATAATAAAAGAAATTAAATTAACCAGTAAATCAGAGCAACCAAATGTACGTCACTCCACCCAAAGGCTCCCTCTTTCCCATTCCCTCTGCCCTCTTGAAAAGCCCGGTAAATAAATGGTCTTCCCTTCATGCCCTATAGATTAAGAGATTCAATTTATTTTGGGACAAGTGGGAGTAAATTCCAGAGCAAATAGGGCCTCTCAGAGAAGGCCTGGTAGCAGGCCGACCTCTATAAAATCAGTGGGGATCTATCTCCGGAGGCTCTCCTGGCCCTGCTGTGGTAGTCTCATATGAAGAAGGAGGTAAGAACATCCCAATCTATGTAGATAAATAAGGGAAACATTATTCCTTGTAGTTTACAACTGATAAATGCCTCCCTTCCCTCCCAGCTCCAAATTTACTATTTGGCTTTCCCTTTAATTCCCATATAACCACAAATGTTCAATATACAATACCAAATGGGAGCAAGTTACAGTTCCAAAAGCTTACCCCAGTAAAGGGAAGATCACCTGCTAACCTAGGAGACAGACATGTCAGAGCACAAATTCTCGTCAGGACAAAGCTCCAAAAGAAAGTCGGGGTCTGATGTATACATAATGTGTTGCTTCATTATTTTATTTATTTTTAAATGAATGTAGTTCTTGGAGAAGGGCTGTGCTGACAGTCCTAGGCACTGAAGTCTGCTATCTGCAGAATGGGGATTGATGGTTTTTCCCTGCCCATGAGACTGAGACTGAAAGGATCACCTCAAGAAGAGGAGAGGGGAATTAAGACCCATGCACATTTGCTCTTTGAGGTCTTGGCTGATACTGCCAGTCATGACATGAGAAGATGATTTTGTAATTGGGACACTAGTATGTTAGAAACTGTACTGAGATCCCCAATTCACTGTATGTAGATCATCCCTAGGCATCAATTATTAACAATTTTCATTCACTCTCAACCTGTCTCAGATTTAGAGAGGCGGCCTAATAGTGGAAGGCTCTGTAGCTAGTTATCAAATCCTTGAACAAGGCAGTACCTTCACTGTGTATTACTTTTGCAAAAGGCTATGAGCCCCTTGACACAGGCAGTTTGAATTTCCTTAAGTTAAACATTAATACCACCGTTGTTGTTATTGGTGGAAACCCAGGACCTGCTAGTGCCAGAGGGTTAAAGTAACAACCTTCAAGTTCATTGACCTGCACAGGAAGGCTTTTTTGAAGACAGTATAAAATACCATGGCTGCTTCATTTTAGATTGTGTTGGAGCAGGGAAGAAATGTATTGTATTCACGTAAAGAAGGTTACACTCATTTCCTGAAGACAAAGATAATGAAATTGCTAGAAACAATGCAGAAAGCTATAGAAATAAGAAGGGGAGTGTTTTGAAGTCACTGCAGTAGGCAGACATTATTAACATCACAGTCCAGTGGCTTAAATAGCCAATGCATGGAACAGTGATTGGGAAACCAGATTGTTCCTTTTTCTCTATACTAATGCAATCAACGTATTTAATGGGCTGGAACCAACCTGGGCAGAAAGGCAAAACATATAAAGTTAGGTCACTTACCTGCTGTGCCGATACTGGGCTTAGCAGCCATTATCATGGTATGAATGTTGCATCGTGCAATAGGCATACACTGAGCTTGAGCATCCTGAGAATGTCTAACTCTAAAAATTGATTTGCAAAGGGATTTTTTTCCAATTAAATTTGCTAGAAGTGAAACCTGTCCATTGAAACTAGAGAGGCCAGGTGGAGGGCTGGTCTGGAAGATAGAAGCCAAGACTGGAAAGTTTGTCTGGTCCAAATTTGGACCAGCAATAGCTAGGTAATGACCCAGGTATCCATTTTGCATCATCTGTCATGGATCTCTGACTAGTGGTAAAGAGTAGCTAAAACCTTCATTTAGTATAATGAGAGGTTTGAGGAGAGCTGTTAACCATGAACTCCTTTCATCTACAGAAAGAGCAACAGTAATGGAAATACTTGTGCCCCCCACTCAAAAAATAATTTTGCACAAAAATAACACCCTCAGCCGTAATATTGGGAGGATATGTCCTTTGAAAAGAAACATCTAAAATGATTCTAACAGATTATTGATTATAAGGTTCCAATTTGGTGCTGCAGGCATGAAATACCGTATGAGTGCTTCTCTCACTATTGCAGTCTTACTGGTCCCCAGATAACAACCCCAAATAGACATCATTAAACCCCTTTCAGATATTCATTTTAACATCCCATGATGCTTGGAAAGCTGGTTCCAAATCACTTCTATGGAGCTGCTGAGGAGATAATTGGGAACAAGTTCATGGGAGATGGGGAGAGTGTGGCTGTTCCAAACTAAAAATGTTACTCTTGAACCCTTCCGAACTCTTTCCTTTAGGCTGTATCCTAAATGACTAATATATTGTATTTTAAATTACTAGTTTCTCTGTATTAGGTTCCACATCCCATTACCAACTTTCTGAGTCATGAAGTCCTCTGAGCCTTTCGTATGTAGGTCACTGGTATAAATGCCCCCCAGGTCAGCAGTGGCTTGAGTGAAATACAATCAGATGACTGTTTAGTGGTGCATGATAATGAGTGGAATAAAAACCTAGGGAGAGTAAATAGCCCAATTCCTAGGAAAAAGCTGCTCAGACACCAGGGTGATGAGCGTAGTATAGAAACTTGGGCCCCAGTCCTGTAAGATGCTCAATCTGGGCACTGTAGGCAAATGAGTTCCTGCAGAGTTCATTGCAGGATCGAGGGTATAGTTAAATGGGAGTCCATGTCACAGAGAGCACTCTTACAATGAGCACTGATTGGCACCATGTTGACACACTCAGCAGAGAAACTGAGAGTTTGACAGAGAGTGGAGATCAAGGTAATCCTTAAATGTGATCTCTCCAGCGCAGGGTGAGGCACATTGGTATAACAGTTCCGTGAATAGGCTTTCCTCTCCAGTGCTGTCAATCTGACACATTTTATTAATGCTAAGTCACCTTAGACTACCCTGGGTAAGCAAACAATCGTGGAATTATGATTATCACCATTGGTGAAGACTGCCTTTGAATAATTGCACTGCAGGAAATAGGGATGTCAACATACCTCCTCTTGGCCTGTGTCACGACACAACATGACATGGTGCGGTGTATCTCATATAATCACAGGAAGCTTGAAAATGTATAGAGCTCAACACAGCAAATATTCATGATGCTTAGGGAAGTACCATAAACCAAATGGTATCTTTGTTTGCCAAATACACGTTACATTTTGCTGTTGATTTAGATCTAAGTCCCTGACTCAGCAACATTTGTCAGTGCAGTTTTTGGGTCCCTAAATTAAGCAGGTGCATTTCTAGTGAAGTTAGATGAACCTGCTTACGTTAGTAGTGAATTTGACTATCTCCTGTTCCGTGGTCGCTTTGAGGTAGTAGCGATGATGGTTTTCCTCAGCGGAAAAGTAAATCTTCCTTTTTTTCAAACCCTTCTCAGTGCATTGAAACCACTCCAATCTATGAAAATACTTGGGTTTAAACTCCTGTGTTAGTCTTTGTACAAGCCTTTTCTTATGAAGTGCATGTTACGAAAGAGGATTGTGGTAATGAAGTTGAATTCTTTTTGTAGCAGCTATGGTAAAAATATGCATGAGAGATCATAATAGGGTTAAGTATAAGGGACAAGTGTAAATGTTTTCACAGTGGAAAGGTTAGTCAGTGTGATCTTATGTTGCTCTGCCAACAGGCAAAGTTTTGGCCCGGGTTTCCTTCAGCCTGCAGAGTTAATGCACCCAGACCAGCAACAATCCGATGTTCAGTATTCCTCCAGAGGGCTATACCCAGAAGAAATGCCATCGGTGGCACGGCCACGACCAGTTGGAAGCACTGCAGGTAATTTTGGTTTATAGTGAACATGCACTGGAATATTACATCTTTTTCAAATATGTTCCATATATAGTTGTCCCTGTTAAAAGCCATCATTTGCCATCAGGTGGTACTACGGTGACCAGATAGCAAGTGTGAAAAATTGGGAGGTGTGGGGGGGGAAGAGGTGTGATAGGGTCTGGTGTAAGAGAGAGCCTCTAATATTGGGACAGTCCTTATAAAATCAGAACAACATCTGGTCACCGTAGATGGTACACTCCAAACTTAGGCTTTGTTTTCACTGCCAACTAACTGTTGCTAGCTATCCCCGTATAAAATTCTAGTGGAGACAGGGCACTGAAGTTTTTACTGCTAGCTCGCAAGGCAAGGTCATCACTATACTCAGGCCTGAGTCTCGCTGCCTCGTGGTAAAAACTACAGTGCCACTAGGCTTTTTCAGTGGGATAGCTAATGTGTATTAGTTATCCTGTGGTTAAACCCCCCCTTTTTTTTGGTAGTGAAAAGATAGCCTTACCATAGGAAATAACTTCAGCATTTCAAAAAGAGTTCAGTGAATGTTGACATTTCACAGGTGACCACGTTTTTTCCTTTGTGGTAAATTAAACAGTAACTGATGCCTTCTGGAGAAAACATTCCATTCAGAAAAAATTTGCCTATTTACCCTGCATTTTTTTTCTTTTTTCTTACTAGGGACATTTGCATAAAAACAGTATCTGAAGAGTCTATCTATTTTCTGCTGTACTACATGAAATCACCTTCCCTGACTGTGAGACAATTTCCATAGCAAACAAGGTTCTAACTTCACATTGGGTTTAAGTGGCAGGAGCTGATGAACTCTTAAGAAACAAAGATTCTGTTCTCATGTAAATGTCTCTATTAACTTTCTTCCAAAAGAGAGGGAATTAAAATACTGAAAATATAGGTGTGCTCAAGAATTTCTAAATTAGACATGTCCATGTTGTAGTCCAGAGAATTAACTTTGACCTGCAGCTGTCCTCTCCCTATAATTGTGCAAAGTGACGGTGGTGAAGGGGTTCACTCTTTCATAGATGATTTAATATATTATGTATTCTGTTCCTTAAGTGTCTATGGTTGATCAGCTATGGGTTTTTTGTTTCTGGTGAACTCAAATAACCAGTTTTTATCCTTCAATTAAGGAAGATACAATAACAACTAAATATCAGTTTTATTAATTTTTTTTTAATTTATTTTAAGGAAAGAAGAGTAAAGTAAATATTACATGTAAGTTAGGCAACTTGTCTATGTGCCCACCCCTACCCCCCGCCCACAAAACACAGTCACTGAGTATCGACAACTCCTGTTTTTCAAAGTTTTCAATGAGGCATCTGCAGATCTTTAAAGTTATTTCGCTCCTACTGTATTTACAGAAAAATTTTCCCCAAATTTTCTCTTATGATGGGACAAAAGTAAAGTTGGTATGTTGCTAAATGTCTCTCTTGTAATTAATGTTAGTGGCTCTCCTGGCATTCAGTAGAAAGCAGTGGGAAAGGAGTGGATTTAGGTTACAGGCTGAGTTAATAAAGGAAGTAAGCTGTGTACTAGCTTCCCATTGGTTAATGTCAGTACTGTTTAATCTTTAAGCACAAAGAAAAGCAGGAAAAACCATATTCAGGGATAGCCATTCATGTTGTGGCTCTGAGGGATCTAACAGAGAACAGTGTGCAGACTTAGGGTCTTGCCGGTTTGTTGGTGCAATAGCAAATGTCTCCTCCTTGCTGCCAGATCACTAGCATTTAAAATTGTAAGGGCTTTCTATAGTCTTTGTTTTAATGACTGGCATACACCTGAGGTGTACATTCAGTGTCTGGTGTGCATGTACGTGCAATGTTTGTTATCAATGAAAGGTAATGAAAAATACTGAATTTCGAGTGAGCTGCACCAGAGTAAAATGGTTTTCCCTTTCTCCAGTCTGCATTGGTATTCTTCTCTCTGCTGATCCTGATTAGCGTGTTAAACAAAAACTAAGCTTTTTTCTTCCCGCCCCCCAACCCGCACCAAAAATGTATATGTTAGCTTTTTGTCATTTGTCTGCCCTGCAAGATTACTGTATATAAAGATGAAAAACCAATATTTGCTTTTAAGGTTCTCAGATACAGCACCTCACTCAGGTGGGAATTGCTAGCAGAACTGGAGCCCAACAAGTGGAGATTGCCTCAGTCAGAGCAGGGCATGGCCAGCCGGGGGGACCAGGGTGGCCCCAGTATCGTGGAGAGGATGAATATGCTAGGAGAGATGCAGTGAGTACTGTGTTTCACATTTAAATAGTTTCTGAAGCAGTGATATGTTCAGTTTTCCCTTCGTTGCTGTTTGGAATTTCTTCCGATGATTCTTTCACTTGCTTTTTCTGACTACCTCCACTTATTCTTCCAACTTTCACTAGCTCTTCTAACCTGTCTTGCTTGCTATTCTTTCACCTCCACTTCTCTAACCTCTTCCACCCATTCTTCCCTAACCGCTTCCTCACTCAAGGCCTTTAACCACTGTGTTCTGGTTATAGTTCACCACTTCTACCCCGGAGCTCCAGCAGAGGTCGAGTCCGCTTTCCATGCACTTCTTTAATTTGAGATAATTGCAGGTAGAAAGCACTGAAGTAAATGGCCCAGGTTCTCTGCTGGCATGCATTGGCACAACTCAGTTACTTCTATGGAGCTGCGCCAGTTCATATGGGCAGAGAATCTGGGTACTGAATGTAGCATTAGACATGTCGTGTACAGCAGTAGAGATATTTCTGGACAAGGTGTTTTCCTTTCACCTGTCAACAACATATCTGTTCGTTTACCTATACTACCGGACAGGCACCATGATTTGACAAAATACTGCTTCCAGAAGATGGAATTTACAATTAAACCGTAAGCATTGTGATGTTTCGGCTACTGTATTATCTTTCTCAGGAAAGATGTGGATACCTGTCACCAGTGTTTCATGCACTTGGTCTTTAAACCATTCCTTTACCCATACTGGCCTATGCCAGCTTCCTCGTAATACCCTTTTGGAGATAACCCCTTTATGCTCTGGCTTTCTGCCGCACGCTCAAATTGTCACGTCTGTTCAAATTCATCCCCTCCCTGAGGAAGAGAATTTCCTCCCTTTGTGTATTTCCAGCGGCATTTGTCCCCACTAGCAATCCCCACTATCCATGTTGTCTTAAAATAGGTATATTTAACAAAAATATTGAGAGGCTCAACAAAAACAACATTAAACAGGATTGGGGCCTGATTTCTCAGAGGTGCGGTGCACTTCCTATTAACTTCCGTTGGAATTGTGGGCACTCAGCATCTCTGAAAATCAGACAGGATGTAAATATGACTCTCCTCATACTATGCAAAACATAGCTACTGAGGCCAAAATGGTCTGTCTGCCTAATGTAGCTAGATATCTGTACCCCTGTTCCATGCTTAGGAATGTGGTGTCCAAGTAACTCATTCTATTCTGGTCAGGATAAGCATCCTAATGCTCATTTAGACCAGCTCTTAGTGGAGAGATCTTACAGGCTCTGTTGCGTGTCTCTTCGAGTGGCATCTCAGGGTCAGTGTTGGTTGTCAGCTCTCATAATTTGTCCTTCAGCTCTTTCCTCAGGCAGCTCAAGTGACTTTAGTTTTATGGTCTTGGGCTTTTTTCTCAAGTGCATATGGAATATTATATCATTATTATTATTTTATTACTTGTATTACAGTATTGCTCAGACTCCAGTCAGGATCAGAGCCCCATTTTGCAAGATGCTAAGTAAACAGTTGTTTTTTCAGACATCAATACCTATCGTATACACTCTTCCAGTGTTATCTCTGTATTGTCATACATTTCATTACATTATTTTTTCTTTGATAGACAGTCTCTTCATTTTCGCCCATCAGTTGTCTGGGTGGCTAGCGGTGGGTCAAGGCTTCTGGACCCATTTCAAAGGATTTTATTGCCCTTATTTTCAGTTACCAGCTCTTGTTGCCATTTCAAATAGGCACGCGTCGCTCTAATGTGGTTTCAGCAAACATCCTTTCCTTTAGTCAACTGTAGCAGCAATTTATTTATGTTCTCTGTTCTTTTTCCTTTCTGATTGCTACAGTTTGTATGCAGATGCTTATGAGTTTTTCTCCGTTTGCTAAAAAAAAAAAAAAAAAAAAAAAAAAATGTGCAGATTATAACATTGACTAAAACCCTACAGAACATAGGTTCTGTTGCTTGTCACAGAGCCCACCTGAATGCCTATTCTGCCTCTCTAGTGGGGCAGTCGTTCTTTCCCTCCTTCTTACAAAGGATAATTAAATGGAAAAAGAGAAAAAAATGCTAAATCCGTGCTCTAATCTGACCGTTCCCTGTAACAGAAAGGAAGTTTTTTCTATTGTATCTTCACAGACTGATGTCTTTCACTAATTCAGATCTTTGCAATTCTCCTCTTTGGAAAGATGACATCTGGACATCTTAAAAAGTTTTCTTTGTTACGATCACGTTCTTCAGGTGTCATGTTTCCTGGGTGCTTGGGACCCTTTTATCAACATTCTTCCGGCTCTCTCTCTCGCTCGCTCACTCTCTCTCATATGACCACACATTTCTGACATTATCCGCCACAGTTAGGAAGATTAAAACTAGAATATTTTCTTCCCTAGTTGACACAGGTGGGTTCTGATTTTTTCGTGTTCCTGTGATGGACTCTATTACCTTACAGGATTCTTACCTCTGCTTCCCACATTCTGCACTCTCAGATTTTCTCTGGAATATGCTAAGCTATGAGTCTTCAATCTTGCTTCCTGACCCAAAATCAACAAGCAGGTCACTACAGTTCACCCTACCCTTCCACTAAACTAATCCAAGAAGGCTTGATCCAGACTCCTTTGAAGTCAGTGGGAGGCTTTCCATTGACTTCAGAGGGATTTGGATAGCTAGAACAAGTTATAATATTTCTTTTAGGAAACAGTAAAATACTACACTCAAAAATACAGCCATCACTGTCACTCTTTCTGTGTCAAAATAGAGCTTATTATGAAGGAGGAAAGAATTCTCACTGAGAAAGCATCAGTGAAGTAGGGTAAACACTTAATAGCAGTACATGTTACTTTGAAACGTATCTGCAAGGTAGAAACATCTTTGTTTTGATAAGAAAAGGGAAAAATAATAGACTAAAACTACTTGCACAAATCCTTGTGCCTTTTTACTGGTAGACCATCTTCAACTGGTTGTCATAATCCATCTTATTGGTGGCGTTGTGAGCTAGTGTGTGTCAGTTTTTATAGCCTCAGATTTGTTTACCAATCTGATATCAGCTATGAGAGCCCAACAGTAGCCACTTATGTTTTTAATAAGATATTAAAAACCATCGAGGCAACTTTTAAACCAAAACAATCAACAACCACAGTCAGCAAACATTCTCTTTTACTTCCACCAAGAAACCATTCCTGTCGTATTGATTGTGTTTTACTAGATAAGAAGCTGAATCGTATAGTGACTTCTAATGTTAATGTACTCTGAAAATACCTTAATTTGCTAGTAAAACCTCAGTGTCAAATGGAGTTTGTTTGTTTTTTTCAATTGGGACCATAGAACCCTGTTCCTCTTCAATATAGAATTAGACTACCTGTCAGGTCTGCTAACCAAAGACTGCAGGTAAGAATTATTTGAGTGCATTTGGCCGGGATGCCTCTATTTTGAAAAATCAGAGCAGCAATTCATTTCTTTCCAATAACTGAAATTGTTTCTTTCTCACAAGCAAGATGGGATACCACTTATAACAAAACAAAACAAAAAAAGCTGTACATTATCCAGCATAAATCCTTTCATTTTCCATCAAAACTCCTTTTCCAAAAAAAACCAGCTGCACTGTACATGAGTTGTGCAAGATAGCATCCTACATATTATGGGGATGACTGTGATTTCAAGATTGTCATTTTAACAAAAATCCCAAGCCTATTCGTTAGTTGTCATCCATTACTAGTTTCAACTGCTTTGCCAGATTTCCCCATTCACAGTATGAGAATTAAAAGAGACTACAGAAAATTTGTTTTGCTTAATGAATGCAATTTTCTTCACTAGGGTCCCCTCTTTTCCTCCCCCACTTAAACTAAGACCCTCTTTTGCTTCTTAAGCAAATAGAACTAGGGAACAAAAACAGAGTGTATTCCTTGTTAATTTGGGACAATTGGGCCCTACACTAAGGCAATGTTTCTGTAACTGTGTAGCTCAAACAACTCTAGAGAGTGGGAAATTAAATTTTTCTTGCTGAGTCTTTCTTCTAGTTCTGCTTTTACTAATTTGGGACCCAATTGGTCTCAGCAGTGTCCAAACACATGGTAACACTTCCTGCCCTGGAGAGTGCACAATCTGAATAGATAAGACAGAAATGAGTGAGGAAAGGGAAGTAGAAGTATTCCCATTTTACAGATACTATGCGGAACTGAAGCGCAGAGAAATTAAGTTACTTGGCCAAGGGCCAACAGGAAGTTGATGGCAGAGTGAGAAATTAAACCAAGTCCAGTCCAGTGTCTTATCCATAAGACAGTCCTTCGTGACTTTCTCCCATCTTTCCTGTATTTAAACATCAGACATTAGAGAATGGCCAGATTTTTGTAAACCTTAGAAGAGAATAGGAGAATTCCTGAACTTGGGACAGGCCAGCAACTTATTTGTTTTGTGCCTCACAAGCACAATCACCCATTCACGCAATAGGGAACTAGCAGGGGTTAGACATGTCTCCATGCTGCTTTTTCACTCTTCTCTGCCTTTTGTCTTTCTCCTTTCTCAAGCTCATCTTATTTTGAATAGAAAGAACAATCACTTTTTTTATTTTTTGCATTTTGCAGACACATATGCATGGACATCAAGAATATTCCTCCTCACCAGTATTCCAGATGCAGAGGACTTCAGCCAGACAGCCCTCAGCACCACCTGCTCATCTTCCACACAGCAGCCTTCAGGGACAGGGGCTCTGCTACACCACCAGTTCCAATGAGGACCTCCAAACTGGTCATTCCTCGGCATCTCTCATAAAAGCAATTAGAGAGGAGCTTCTGCGACTCTCACAGAAACAGACAACAGTGCAGAACTTTCACAGCTGATTTGTCATGCTCTTGAAAATCTGCCGGGTATCTGCTTCCTATGGAAGCAAGAATCAAAGGAAATCAGCTACGTTTTTCTTCTGTCATCAGAGTGAACTTCCACAGCGCCAGAGATTACACATCAGAAAAGAGCAGCAACAAAAGGAGAGAGAGAGATTTGTGTGGAGGCAGGGACAGGGAGGCCAAAGTGGTAATGTCAGAGCTGGCTATTCGGCTTAATCTGTTAGCATTTACTGTGCCCCTCCTTGGTTTGATCTAATGAACAAAATAAAACTTTAGGTCAAAAGCTAACCCTAAAAAAGCACATACGCGCGCACACAAACCCCCCCACCAAGCATAGTAGACGGTGAGATGCCTGGCTTAAAGAAAAAGGCAAAGCTTTCCTGTTACCAGCAAGATGGACTGAATTAACATTTGATGAGAGATTACAAGAATTCTAACCTCTCCAGTCTTTTTAGTGAAGTGGCTCGTGTTACTGCTTTGCAGGATTACAAACGATACAAGATCGGAGACATTGAAGGTGTGATCCAGCATAGGAAATCACCTTAATGACAATAACAGTAAGACTGCGTAGAAAAAAAAAAAGGATTTCTGAGCTACTTGTCTCAAACCAGAACAATAATTGTTATAGCTCTGTGTTTTCAAATGGAGCTACTCTCTGCACTCCTCCCCGTTTTTCTTCTGGTGCTGAAGCTTCAAGTGTCCCTTCATCTTCATGTTTGCAAAGTAAAACCATGGCCTTTTTAAACCCAAGAATATATCCAGAAATTAATTCAGAGTGGGAAAGCAAAATGTCCAAAAAGAAAAGGCTGGATATTTATTTTGTTAAAAATACATTGAAATCTAGATGAGAATACTTAGTCATAGTTGAATTTTTGAGCATAAGTATGTATGTTTGTCTTCTAAACATAAATACTCTCATACTATATGCTTTCACAAGACCAGGGATAAAATTTACTAACCTGTAGTTTGTGGTGTGGCCAGAAAGCAAGCCAGCCTGGGTGATGCAGGATCACCAGCGCTAGTTATAAATTTACCATAAACCACAGTGTACTTTGGGATCTCAGTCATATATAGTGAAACTGAATCTTACAAAAGATAAAACTTGGGGCAAAGACATTTGGAATATTAACATAAGCTTAGATTTGTTGTTTGAGACAGTTATTTTATTTCTATCTGTTCCTACTGTCCCCATGGATGAAGGGGCACGGTAATGGTGGTACATGTCTTGGAGTATCTGTCATTATTTTTCCAGAGTTTAATTTACAATTAGCTATGAGTTTACTAATATTTGGCCATTGCACAATTGTAACCTGCATAATACACGTGAAAATTCTAACTGAGTTTTGGTCTGTTGGAGTATTTTTATTTTTAACTTACATCGAATTAAAACTACAATGGTGGCATAGAGAAAGTGTAAGTTAATATTGGTCAGGACGCTTAGGAATCTCACACTGAGACAGTGATGTTCTTGACTACTTGATACTAGGAGTTGGGATTTTCAAACACAGAACCCAAGGGTAGTAATGAATTGTCTGAACTATGGACCACGAAAGGGGTCATCAAGCAGGTGGCTTTGGGGTATGTCTGAGTCTGCCTCATATAGATACCTTACTTGGCTGATACTTGAATCAGCATTGGTATAGTATGCATAGGTAGCATTGTTATGGTAGGGTAACTATGAGGCTACACACTCGTATTACAAGACAGAGTTCAACTACTGTAGTGGGAATTGAGTCACAATATGGTGGAAGTGGAAGTGAAAGCAAAAGAAGAGAAACTCTGCACCTACTTCCTGACACATGTATGTTAATTTCGCTCATTGTCACAATCACCAAAATTTGGCAGCTGCGGACTGAGCAACTGGTTGCTCGTTAGCATTGAAAAAGAATTCATATCGCCCCAGATATCAGGAAGAAGGTTACACCTTTATTGACCCAAGTTCATCAATAGGGCATATGAGACGCAGTGAGACACTTAACATACCAGGGAAGTCTAAGTGAAATTCTGAGGTTTATAATCAATCCCCCAGCCAGTGCTCCAAGCCTTCATGAGCCCAAATTGAGATACTGAATTTAATCCTGATGCCTATATGGTCGTGACCAGCAGAGCCATCAGGTCACTGATTTTTTATATTTTTTTAAATATTTTAATATGACATTCTTCAAGTTTTACCTTTTGACGTAGCGTGTAACATGTCAGCCTTGGTACAAACATAATGGATAAAACATTGGTTTTATACAAAGGTTTGTAAAAGCAAACCCTGTGGATGCTTTAAAGAGAGACTTTCACACTGAAGCAAATTTGAAAAACAAGAGCATTAGCAAGGTGAGAAATGTAATTGGGTCAGTATTTGTATGTTTTGATATTACTGAAGATGGTTTATTGGGTGTTTCATTAAAAATTTCCTCCCTCACAGCCCAGATTCTCCTTCTAGAAATGAAGTGAAGTCTGATTACTGTGCTTCTGATATCACTCCGTTTATGGTATCATTAATACATTGTGCTATTAATACATTATCATTGATATATTGTGTGATCATGAATATAGTGTTATGAGTTCACTCCAGGAGAACATGGGCTGTTGAGTATAAAATCTTTATTAAATGCAAATACTGTAACCAGCAAACATAGGTAAGAATTATGGAAGAATAGCTCTGAAATGGATGGGAGGGTAGGTGATTTATGCCATACCCTCACTGCAGCATGTGGAGAGAACGTTGGAGTATATCATCACTTTTAGGGGTGGGGAGGCAAGCACTTTTTCTTCCCAGTTTAAACACTGTGAAAAACTTGAGAAAGGTGAAGGATTTAAGTTAGTCTGATAAGTTTTCTCTGGTATGAAAGTCCCTCTTTAAGACCTGAAGCATTCATAGAGAAGTACAATTGATGTGAACACATTTAACAGTTTTTTGCCCAAGTACCGCTCTCAGACCTGCTTGAGACCTTATTTGCTATTCACCATCTATATATGGTCCTCTGTCTCCCAATGCCATTGAAAACCCTCCATGTAAGATGCCCAATGCTTCACTCAAAAGAATGGCCGTAACACAAAAGGGTTGTGTGCAGACTTTCTGCAATTGCTGAATTGTTGAAGATTTAGGTGGTTCATGTGCTGCAAGAAAAGAGCACTGTCTGAAACATATGGGCCAAGATGTGTATTGCCTCTTTAGAATCCAGGCAAATGATCCAGTACTAATCACGTATATGTTTACCAGCCAATTTTAATGTTTTTAGTCACCTATAAAAAGGAAACCAGACCATGTTAATTTTTTTCTGAAAAGGAAAACAGAGTGAGTTTCAAGATGAGAGAGATTGGTTACCTAGGCCAGCTAGGTGTCTGGTTTGGTCAGTTGTCCTTTTTATTGTACTGTTGTGTTACAGCTTTGTGGAAGAACAAAGAGTTCATTATAAAGTATATGTTAATGAATCTCATCAATCCCATTGATCACTTAGCTAGTATGTACATGCACAAGAAGCAGTGTTGCCAATGCTTATATTTTAATTCTATGGTTATACCATTCCACTTTGTAGAAACCTGCAAGCTCTCATGACCCTTCACAATTTTCTTTGAATTATTATTTGTATAGTCAGTGGTCAATTTGGAATATACAGGTGAAAGAAAGAAGCTGGCAGAATGAAAGCTAGGTGTTTTTTATCATAGTCAAAGTGCTGACCTCTAGCCTATTTGATACTTAGTTGTTGGAACTAATCAAAATATTTTAGACCTACGCTTTATGTAATTAATCACATGGAGGATGTCATGTGATTCCCATGCTTCCCTATGATAAAACATAATTCACAAGGAGATTATACTAATAGTCCAGTGATAGTTCAAAGATAGTTTCGCTTAGGAAACACTGCATAGCTTCTGTGACCATGTGATTCAGAAAAGGGAACGTTGGTGGTCAGATAGGCTTAATAGCGGGAAGTGTTTAAAATCTGAACTTCAGGTGAAAGGAGATATTTTGAAGACCAATCCTATTGCTTCAGAGTCAGGGCAGTTCGCAGCAAGGCTTCATATCCAGCGTTTGGAGGGTGGCAGCTTCACCCAGGGTGCTCATTCTTTACTTCTACAGTCAGACTTTTGAAAATAAGCCCCAGAAGTTGTGCTCCTATGTCCACATTTATTTAGGTGTCTCAGCATGGACAGAGGAGCATAACTTTAGGCTCCCATTTTTGAAAGTCTTGTCATCCCTGTGTCTTGGGCATCGTTTGCCTATTTCTAGTACTTTTTATACTAAAAGTAAAGCGAAAAAGGAGATTCTGTACGTCACTATCACCAGCCTCTTGATATTCACATGTTCCAATGTGGCTAGAGATTAAAGCTTGAGGGAGGAAGGAGAAACCTAAATTAAAAAAGGAGAATTTTCAAAGCAGTTCTATGGTTCGGAAGCACGGAGAGGATTTGGCTGCTCGGTGCCTGGTCTCCCCTGTGCATGCAGAACGTTCTTTGAAGTGCAGTTTATGATAGAAAAATGACTAAAAATTCATGCTCAGCAAATCTGCTCCTCATGTACATTCAGTCAGATCTTGCTCCAGTGTCAGAAGAGTGTGTTTTATTTTTGAGTTACTTTTTTCTCCTTGTAACACTGTAGAACCAATACAGTTCTGGTAGAGTGAAGTGGATTCTGCTGCTACTCACATGTCAATAGAATAATTGAGTATAGCTATGCTACAAACAGAAAAGGTTTTTCAATCGATGTATTTAATCCGCTTCTCCGAGAGGCAGTATCTAGGTCAATGGAAGAACTCCATTTACACCGGGAGTTAGGGTGACCTAATTACATTGTATAGGGCACAAAATTTTCCACAGCCTGGAGTGACATAGCTAGGTTGATCTAATTTTTGAGTGTAGATCAGGCTTGAGTTCCAGTAGTAGATCCATTTTCTACCCCCCTTACACCGGTGCAACTCCTCTGAAAACCGTCGGGTTGCAGAGATGTGAATGAGGGTTGAATTTGGCCCACAGATCCTTTGTTGTTGCTGTTGATGATGCACTAGCCAGAGAACATCCAATCTGACTTTCAGATCCCAGGGTGAGTTTATAGGTATATGGAATTGACTGAGGAACAGAAAACAAGGAACCCGACAATGCTTCTTTAAAGCTTCACTCCCCAGAACAGAAGCTCAATTCAGAGTTCTGTTGAAGGCCAACGGACAGAAAAGTGACTTTAGGGCACTTACTCTAGAACAATATGCTAAAGGTCTCTGCCTATGTAGCGTGCAAGGCTGCAGTATTTAGTTTTGGTTTTGTGTGTTGGTTACTGATGCCTTATTTCACATTTAAAGCAAATATTTCTCTTGGAATGGCTAAGCCTATTTAGTTTTCAGTAGTTCTTGCTCCATAACTGGAGGTTAATGTTCAGACTACTCCGCCCTTTTGCCTTGATCATTATGTTTGAATGGATGAAGTGAAGGTTTTCTTCAGCTTATGTATGCTAAACCTCTATGAAAATTTAATGTGGGTTTTTTGGTTTCGTGTTATTTTAGTCTTGTGACAGCTGTTGGTAGTTACATAGCAAAGTTTAGTAAAATGAGAATCAAGAGAGGATGGAAAAGAGACTAAGGACTGAGAGTTGTCAGGTTTCCTGTGGAGCTATATTTGTGGCACTCCTGTGTCATGTTCCACTGGCCATTTCCTTAAGGTTTTTCTCTGTCAGGCTGTTTATTTTTGAGTGTCCTGTGATGTGTATAATTTGAGAGCAAAAGCTAGTTTTACCGTAGAATGCGACCTTGCTTTTCCTTCTACTGGAATACAAAACAAAGTATCATTATATACAGCAATACATTAACCTTGTTCTGGATTTAAAAGACAGACCTGGAAGAAGAGTGGTTCTGTAGTTAAAAGAAAACATTGAAATAGTAATAAAGCGGGAAATTATTGAGCATTGGAAACAGGAAAACAGCAGATGGAGTTGTGAATTAAGCCACCATCTGTGGCAGTTTAAAAGATGTAGCTTTGTTGTCAAACATTAAACCAATTAAAGGGTTATCAGCTGTGGATGATTCCGGCACTTACAATAGTTGAATAGCAAACAAACTTATGGATTGATTGGTACAGGAGGTATTAAACTGTGTGACCCTGATTAAAGTGATACCAGATAAGTTGGTAACGGATATTTATAGAGGCCATTTTATCAAAAGTTCCCAAAGTGTGTGATCTTCATAAAACCATTTACAAACAGGGATAAGTTCTGTACTCGTTGCAACGTTTCCACTTCTGCAGTCGAAGCAACACATTGCAACCATTCAGGATACAAAGTGAAAAATCCTCTATTCAGTGTAAACTACAGGGGAGTTTCACCTAATTTGAATTTAGCCAGGATGCTGATGCCAACCATCTTGCTCTGGTGAAAAGTGTAGTAGGATTTTTAGTGACCATAAATGTTGAAGGATATTTGTCCCTTCAGAAAGAGAGCATCTCCAGCAACACAGTGCCCACTAATGCTACTCAAAGGTGTTGGTTCAGAATAGATGGGGAGAGGAGAACATCACTTCCTGAAATCACCATTACCACTTCCTGCTGCATTCTGAGGTGGGATTTCAGAAGCATTCAGCACTGAAGCCAGTGAGAGTTTTAATATTGACTTCAATGGGAACAGAGTTTAGGCTAGTGTGCAGAGGACATTAGAAAATCCCACTTTTATTTGCCCATGAACATCTCTCATCCTTAGCATTGCCCAGGCTCAGGCCTGCTTAGCTTTTGAGATATGACAGAATGGCAGCCTGAGTGGTAAGGCTAATTTGAAATATTGCAGTTACTAGAGCATTGGAGAATCAACTGAATATTAAAACTTACCCTTAAGTCTTTATTCCTATACACTTAATATAATGGGTGTTTTAATTACGCTACCCTGTCGAAGATGAATCTCTGCTGATTGGCTCTGTTAGTTGATACCATATGCATGAACTTCGGTAAGGAGTTAAGTGAGAAATGGGGGAAAGTGAGGTGATACAGTGATGAATGTAGTAGGTGTATTAGGGCTGATGTGTAGTAACTGCCACTAATCAGCATGGGATTTGTAGTTTAACTCCTTTGGCTCAAACTGGGGGCCATCCCAGTGCTATAAGTACTCTTGTACCTTCGCTATGGCCCTCATCCAACAGAAGACTTCAGTGGGCTTTGGGTCAGGCCTTATGGGTGCCGAAGTTTCTCATAGCAGCAAATGAAAGTTATGTAGTGAACAGCATTTGAGTCTCTGCCATTGAGTTCTTGATTTTGAATTTGAGCCTTGGTAATGGTGGGAATAGGGCACCACTGCAGAACAATGAAACTGCAGCCCTCTGCAACAAAATTGTCAAATGCAAGTCTCTTCAGTCAGGCACCTAAATAAGTGGTCTGGTTTTCAGAGTTGAAGATCCCTGAAAAGTCACTTCTGTTTAGCTGTCTAAATGTGGATTTAGGTGTAAATTTTATAAACCGCTGTAGGAAAATTTTTCCCTATTGCTTAGAACGAAGGCATGGGAGTAGGAGGACCCTGTCTCTGCTGGTGATTCTTCACTACATGACCTAGTGATGCCTCAGTCAGCTTACTGTGAACACTGACTAATAACTAAGTGCCTGATTTGCCATTGCTCTGTGCCTTGTGTAGTCATTTGTACCAGTGCAAGTGGGTTTAAGATGCTACCAGATCAGAGTGGTTGAGTTTTACACCTGCTTTTCACTGGTGTAAATAACTACACAAGGCATAGAGCAATAGAGAATCAGGCCCTAAACTCTGAGTGATGGCTCACTTTTGCAGGGCAAATAAGTACATTATAATCCCTGATTATCAGGAAGATACTGGGGCAAAAATGTAGCAAGGTGCCTATTCTGTCAGTTCTAGAAAGGATTCAGAAGAGGGAGGGGCTACTGATGTGAGAGACACATACGTCTTATTTCATACTAAAAGCTTAGTTCTTACCATTCAATCTACTACGAATTCCCAGCTGTAGAGAAAAGCCCCGGAAGGCTCAAATGCCAGTGTTTTGTGTGTCTGCCAGCAATAAAATAACAACACTTAGAAATTATAAAGTGCTTTATATCTTCAGAGAGTTTACAAACATTAACAAAGGAAAATGAAATTTACTAGCTTTGGTATTGATTTGAGCTAAGGCACTCTGTGCATGCTCATGAAGAGAATATTTTCCTAACAGATCCTGGGAACTCTTAGGTACAATATATTACGTTAGTGACACCCCATGAGTCAGGGATCCTCAATCGATGTCTTTGTGTGGACAACAACTTGACAGAGAGAGTGTCTCATGCACACCTCCTTTCCCATTCACCGGCATGTGGACCCTTCCTCTTCCCATTCATAACTGCCTGACATCCCTGTGTAACGTGGAAGTGTAATATTAAGGAAGTATTTGGCTGAATGTTTAGCTGTTACTAATTTGATCTAATAGCTAGAGACTAGGAAAGGCCAGCACCATGTGACCAACCAACTCTCCATACAATACCAATGGTCCATGGACCAAAGGTTGAGAATCAAATAATGTGGTGTGCAACATGGTTTATTTTAGACAAGGACATTGGAAGTGCCGCTGACACAGAAGTATTTTATAGTAAAAAGCCAGTGGAGGAAAAGAACTGTCATGTAAAGTGCTCTCATCAGAGAAGAAAGATTAGTTTATGGCAAGATGAACTAGGGAGTCATTAAAATGGCATGTTTTCCTCTAGGAAGCCAGGAGGGGAGGTTCACAGGACTTTTGGATTGTCACAACACATACTGAATGCACCTATGGGGTGGAGAACTGGATAAAAGAGTATAGAGCCTTGAAGTTTCAAAAAAACACTACAGGGTGTGGAGACGACTAAAGGGTTTGGAGGGTGAGGTCATGGAGCATAGAAGCAGAAGGAAAGAGTTATGATGGGGACACAAGGCAGACGTTGAATTCTTTTTTTTTTCATACCAGCAACATTTTGCAGCCCCTGCCCCAATATTTGCCATTGTGTCCAACACAAATGAGTTAGCTGGATGTTTCTTTTTCAATGATCAGCAGTGAAATGCTGATACTTAATTGCGAAGAATTAAACCGACCTCCTTAGGGTTCAGAGTTGACATCCCACTTAGATGAAGGGGCAGTTCTACGGCTATTGTTTCAGGAAGACAGTACTGCATTGTTTACACTCAGTCACATTTGGAAGGTTATCGTCGTGACATAAGGGCTGGAAACTTATTCTTTGTAAAGTGAACATTTAGATACCAGTTCACATCTGCAGTAAGGGATGAATTCTATGGCAGGGGCTGAAACCTCTGAATCACGGAATACATGCGGTCTTGAGCATATAGTTCTGAGCATAATTGTTGTGGCTTCCCATGAATGCCTGTTACTGTCCTTGGTTATAATGGGAGTAATTAAGTATACTTCTTTAATTAAATCTATTAACTTCTATGGCTTAAAAAAGGCTCTTGAAGTCCCAGTAAAGACCATCTTTTCTTATGAAGTTAACCTCTGTCTTCACTCAACGTTAGGTGCATGTAAGAAGCTCTGGTGTTTTGCCAGCTTTCATCCCTCTGGTGATCTTGTAAAGTGCAATTGATTAATGTGTAGCCTATTCAGTAAAACCCCAAAAAACAGCCCCTTGATAGAAACAGTGAGTAGTGTGAGTAATTACCAGAACAGTGGTATCGAGAAAGATGAAGAGTCACGCATGAAATGCGAATCAGGTTAGCCTTGAGTTAAGGAATAAGGAAAAACCCTAGTCAGATATAATTGGATTTATTGTATTTCAGAGCAAGTTAATGTATTTACCCCAGAATCATGTGTTGCAACTAATGCTCATTTATTTCAATGGCACTTGTTGGTATTAGAAAAGCTGATCAGCTGCAAGCCTCCTGCTGCTCTATTCATCTTACTAGGCTGTATAGAACTTTTGTTCTGTTTAAGCTAATGGCAACTTTACTGGATATCCCCTGCTACATCTCATGCCTGGAATTGGGAATCTTTGTTACTCTCATCAAAAGCAAATACAAGTCTGATGCGTTGACCAACAACGATAAGATTCACACTGGGGTTATTCAATGATACTTATTTGTCTTACCATCCAAATTCAACCCTTTTTGCCTTTTCTCTGTTCTGATGGCCAGGACTGAATTACATGGGTTAGTCATCTTTCTCGATACCACTGTTCTGGTTAGTCCATCTTCCTGCCTGTGCAAGGTGGTTCTGTGCAGTGCACACTCCCGTGCTTTGACTAGTCAAGTTCTAAATGATTTGAGCATTGAGGCTTCCATCGGCACCTATGGGAGGTTATTTCACAGATTAATAGATCACATGGTCAGTCCATCTTCATTTCAGCATGCTTTGTCTTAGACGTGTGGGTACCTAAGACATCTTGAACAATCAGTATGTACTAGCTTAAGAGTTGTGAGGTTTAGCGCAGATGAAAATGAAGCTTGCACAAAAGTTAGTCGGGCTTGACGTGCTGGACTGTGAAAGACAGATTGGTTGGCTTTGCTAATTTGTAATGCCAAAACTAAAAGTTGGGACAAGTGGGGTATATTGGTATAGCTCCATTGAGGTCAATAAAACTATGCAGATTTACAACAGCTGAGGTTCTGGTCGGATGTATTTATTATTAGCAGTATGACTGTAGCAGACTAAATGCTTCATGGTTTTGCATAAAGAACACAGTTGTAAAAGGTGCTGCACTACTGAATCATCTTTGGCTTACAAATGAAAACCGGACATCTTATTTGTTGTGTATCTTCACATTGAAAAACCTTCTGTTGTGATTTCATCAGTCAGAAAGAAGCTATTTAGCAGCTCCACAACATAAATCCTACAGTGACGTGTTTTTCACCTCCCAAATACGCTAACAAATGTAGCTGCATATCACAAATAAACTTTTGGTTGTACTTGGGTACTGTGCACTGTTGTGCACCAGCTATGAGGTACCCTGCTGTGCATATGATAGCTCATTAGTTATTTTTCTATTTATCTTTATAAAGCCCATTTCCAGAGTCTTTTGGATACAATCTTAAATTTTGCACTTTCTGCCATTGCTGTCTGATTCTTGAAATCCTGTTACTGGAAGACCAGTTGGCTATTTTGCCGTGTGTGTGTGTGTGTAGATTTTACATTGTGCTTGTCTCTCACAACATGTGTCATCATTGCAAAAATATAATACATGCCTCGTTGACCGTCTTTGTTTTTAGAAGAGTTTTAATTACATCATAACTTACTGTGTACAAATGGGACTGTTAAATTGTTTGCACTGGTAGCCTGGGAGCTTTTTGGATACTGCCACTTCTTCTAAGGACTCCAGAGCATATTGATGATGGTAGTATTATACTCATGACATTCATAAACAGGACTACATTTTCCTTAAGGGCCTGATGCAAAGCCCCTGTAGTCAATGGAGTGATTCCAACTGAAAGGCTATGGATCCAGCCCCAAATAGGTATTTAAAATCATATGCTGTACTGTGTAGTTGTCTCTTGGTAATGTCAAATGCAAAGGGTTTATGCAGCTTGCAAACAAGACCCTTGTACTACATAAGAAATTTACACAGGAGTTGGGGATCTGGGATATATCCATTTTACAACAGAAATTCTAAATAATTAATTTGGTAAATTTAATTCAGACCGGCCTCTTGCTGAGAAGGGGAGGCTGTTGCCCCAAGACACTGGTGTATAAAGTATATTTTCTGGTGGAATTGCACCATATCAAGAGCCATGATTTTTTTCCAAACTTAGCCAAGGTAATGAAAAAACTATAGAAATCGTAGCTAATCCCACTTCCAGCAGCCACTGATCTATTTCTAATCTGGAGAACAATCTCCCTAAAACTGGCGAAGAATAGAAAGGGTTCTGCAGCAGGTGGACACTAGGCAATATGTGGTGTTTTTGACAACATACATCATGTTGCAGTCAGACCAATACACAACTTTCCACCATTAAAATAATAGATCAGGACAAAACCATTGTGTGTGTGTGTATATATAGCTATAAGATTTGTGATTCATCCATAATTTACGGTGTTTAACTGTCACTGTTCTTTCAATCAATGACAACAAAATACAAATCCTTTGTTTCTGTAAGTTTGTAAATATACAAGTTTATATATATTTTTTGTGAAAAGGAGTAGTTGGCGGGTCCAACACCAATATTTGTCAGGTGAATGTTGCTTTTGTTTCGTTTTTGCATGTTGAAATGGTGAGGTTTTCTTGATGAGCAATGTTTTGTGATTGTTTCCTACTGGTGTTTCTGCGCATGTTTAAAAAAAAATTCACAATAAAAAAGCCACAAAAGAATAAAGTCCTTCCTTTTTAATGCTTCATTTCCTGATCTTAATTTCAGCTCAGTGTTTCTCTCCACAGAGGAGTTCCCTTGTATTAAATGGTGTCTTGTTAGGGTATATACCCTACCCAGCTCTCTACACATCCGAGCAGTGCCTCACAGGTCCCACTGCCTCCCCACTTTTCACTGCGCTGTGGAGCTACATGTACCTACACGCCGCCACCACCACAGGTGTAGACAAGGGCTTAAAGGTGGGTTTTTTAATTGACTTGAGCCTTGTCTAGACAGGAAAGTTGCACAGTTGGAACCTAAAGTGTGAATTTAAGATAATTTAGTTCAAAGGGTGCAAACCCGTGTGTGGACATTCTTACTTTGGTTTAACGGTGGCTTTTTTGGGTTTAGTTTGTTGACCGTGAACAGGTTTATTAAAATAAAATGAGGCTCTCTTAAACCAAAGTGAGTCCAGGTGGGTTCACAGTCGTTTAAATATATAATTAAAAAACTGATTTAAATTAAACTGGTGCAATTTTGAACTGATTCAAGAAAATCCATACACAGAAGTTGCACTAGCTGAACTAAATCAGTTCTAAATTAAGCCAGCACAATTTTAGTGTGTAGACAAGCCTTGAGTGTCCACACAGAAGTCTGCACTCCTTTAAATAAATCAGTTTTAATGCACTTTTAGTTTAACCAGTGCAACTTTCGTGTGAAGAGAACTCCATAAAAGCAGTGGAGTTACATCAATTCATACCAGCTGAGGATTTGGTCCAGGTTACACACTCTTAACTATGGAGCTGCTAAAGGGGGCATCTTTTTATAAATAAAATTAGCTTCACTAACCTGTTGTCTGCTCAACAGTGAAAAGCTATGTACTGAACTGTCCTCTGTAAGCGTTATGTGGGCTAATGATAGGTGAATTGCAGGTGGCAAGCTCACAGCAGAGTACAGGTATCCAGGAAAGAGGGGGCATTCTGCATGATAGGGCTAATTGTAAATTACTACAAGGGACTGGAATCCACTCCAGGACTTGGCTGGCTCGAGCGGATCAGCTATAAAACCTCCTGGGGAAGGCACTGCCATGCCTCACTTGGATCTAGACCCGTTTTTAGTATAAGATGCCTGACTATCCTTTTCTTTCTTCAGCAAAGCAGTTACATTGCTTCTTAACCCATCTGCTCCTGCCTGAATGACCATGGTGGACGGTGGTGCTTGCTGGCTTGGCAACTCTCATGCTTGCAAATACTTGGGTTCGTCGGGACTGAGTTTCATGATCTTATCCACGCAGAGCAGGATAAGAGTCAGAAACCAGAGGCTCCAGCCAACAGCAGCTGCAATCCAGCCGTACTCGTCTACCCCAATCTGGCAGCAATTGGCGACATCCTGGCAGAATTGCACATCTGATGGCAGAGAAAGCAAAATAGCCATCCAGGTCATTTTACACATAACGGGCTTCTCTTTGCCAGAGGGAAGGTGGGGGAATGACTTTTGCATGTACCTGATCCTGGCCTCTACAGTCTGCTCTCTCTAACTCCTCATGCCCCAGTTTTACACACTCTGTCCAATTGCCTTCATTTAGCTGAATGCATAGAGTGGTGGGACACAGTATTAACTCTTCCATTCAAGAGCTGCTGTTCCCCCAAGGGGGCATCCTTTGAAAACACATAATTCAGCATCTGTCCACTGATTGATTCCAGGGATGGATTATGGTACAAGTAGCTGGTTCCAAGAAAAAAAGCAAGGGGGGAGGGAAGGCAAATTTCATTTAAATATGAGTGAGTTGGGGGGGGTGTCATTCTGAAGCAGGGAAAAGTCCGGTGGAGGTGCATGGCTCACAGGAATGTTTGGCACCTGGGAAAGAGGATGAGATTGGACGCACTGGAGCAGTTAGCAGCTGGAAGGAGGCTCTTGGACTAGTTAAACTCAGTGCATTAGGCAGTTTGGGGAAGGATTGGCAACTGGGGATTGGGGGGAGGGGACAATGGGCTCTTTAAGAAGGGGTTTAGCACCCTACAGATGTGGCTGGTCTGGCTGGGAGGGAAGGGGCTCAAAACACTGGTGCCTGAGAAAACGAAGGTCTGGTTTGTGTGGAAAGGGATGTGGAACCAAAGGCTGTGCAAACTGAGTTAGTCCAGGCCCGTGAAAGTTGTGAACCTGGGCTGAATGGTCCCAGGAAGCACTAGGCCTCAAAAGCCACCCATATCAGATGAATTTAGGATTCTAGTAAAATGTTTCACAGAACTTTACCATAACCTGAGCTTTGGGTTAAGTGCATCATAGCACATAAATCCTACCCCATGGCTGCCTTTCGATGCCTTTTTTGTGTAATCTCACCACTAGGCTTAGGAGCTGTAGTAATGAATCAAAGTCGTCTTACCAGGGCATGGCCATTGGCTCCCATTGTCCTCACGGTGTGTCAAGGAGACACTGGAGCTCATTTCGGCCTCTGGAAGGAAAAAGCACAGGAGAAAAGGTACCGTAGACAGGAAAAGCAAAGACAGGAAATGGAGAAATGTCTTGGCCCGTCTGGAATCTGCTGATGATCCTCTTCTGCGAGAAGAACTGGGGTAGAGAGATTTTTTCCTGTGGCACAGGTAAAATGTCAGAGCACGGCGTTTTCTGCCAGGGCAGGTGCTGTCTCTCACAGTGCACGTTGTTCAGCTGATCTACAGCTATCGCTAGTGCGGGAGGAGATTGCCCCTGGTCTGGCTGTTGTACGTTGCCAGTGCTGCAAGAGGCTTCTACTGTTAAAGCCCACAGTTCCCAGATGTGTGTTCTAGGATACTGCCTCCTCTGGGTTCCCTTCCCCTCAGACCACCATTGTCAGCACTAGCTTAGAAAGAAGTCTCTTGTAACGAAAGGCATAAAGAATGCTTAATTTTTTTTATCATGGCTCCGTTGTGCCTAGGCACTCTACAAACATAGGAATAGTCAGTCCTTGCTCCCAAAAGTTTACAGTCTAAATAGACAAGACAGCCAAATAGTGGGAGGGAAGGAGATACTATCTCGTTTGTACAACTGGGGGAACTGATGCACAAGGAGATTAAAGCTGGGATTTCTAAAGGGGCCTAGGAGTTGTCTTCCTTCCTTAGGCCCCTTTGAAAATCCCCACCTGAATGAATTGTCCAATGTCACACAGGAAGGCTGACAGAGCTAAGAATTGAACCAGGTCTCCGACGTCCCAGTCTAGTGTCTTAACTACAAGACCATCCTGCCTCGTTTGGTTTGGTTTTTCAGAAATTTTGTTCCTTGTTTTTAGAAATATCGAGCCACGAAATTTGAGGTTAAAGGAAATACTAAAGAAATCTTCCCATTCAGAATAACGTTCTTGTGTGCCACCTTTGACTTTAGGTCAGTTGGCCTCAGGGAGTTGCGAATCCTGTCCTTTCCCGCCGCACAGCTATATTGAGAGCAGCTTAGAAAAGGACAGGAGCAGTCCGGACTTCCAGTTCCTTTTCCCGCTTCTGCTACAACTTGCTGCCTGACCTTGGACAACTCACTTCATCAGTCTGTGTTTAGCTTTTCCATCCATAAAACAGGGTTAATAACTACCTCAGAGGAGTGTTGTGAAGCTTGTAAAATAATGTGCGATCTTTGGAAAAAGGCACCACAGAAGTACAAAGCAGCCTTGTGGTTATAATCTCTACTTGTACAGTCTAGCTGAAAAAGAGATACTGTGAAAGCAAACTCAGAGTACATCTACACTGCAATAAAAAGCCCACGGCACTGAGTCTCAGAGCCTGGGCCAGCTAACTTGGGCTCGTGAGGCTCGGGCTGCGGGGCTAAAAATAGCAGTCTGAATGTTCAAGCTCAGGCTGGGGTCCGGCCTCTGAGACCCTCCCTCCTCGTGGGCTCCAGCCCAAGCCTGAGTGTGTATCCTGCAGCCAGACTCAGCTGACCCAGGCCAACCGCAGCAGTGCTGTGGGGCTTTCAGGGCAGTGTAGACGTACCCTAAGTAGCCCATCTTTAAAAATCTGCTGAAAGAGTTACAGAAATTCTGATGCCTAAATGGACGCAATATCCTGAGAGGAAAATACCTGCCCTGTTTTAAGCAGCCACTCCTCTCAAGGGAGCAGCGAGAATTGGTTGTCTGGAATAATTAGCGGTTAAAGACTGAACCAAATTATACTGAAAAATGCTGGATACTTTAAAGTGGCCGTTCAACCCAGCAGTATGGAAGCCACATGTCTCTTCTGTAGCTGCCTCCAGTACTTAACATCCTACAGAACAAACTACAGCTGAATCAGCAGACTGTGGCATTGTTAAAGCAGGTACCTGGCAACATCAAATCTCTTCCAAAAGATACTGTGAGTGCTCCCCTCAAGTAATCCTTTTTCAGCAACTATCACTAATTTTAACCAGCACCAGTTCTTTACACTTCTTAGATAAGGGACAGAGGCTTGTTTCTTGCATAAATCAAGAACAAAATCTTTGTTTACTCCATTAATCATCTGCCTGCTGAGGTGCAAGGCACTTGAATACCTAGGTGACGGCTGCAGTATAAGAACCTAAATAGAACAGATTTCAGAGTAGCAGCCGTGTTAGTCTGTATCCGCAAAAAGAACAGGAGTACTTGTGGCACCTTAGAGACTAACAAATCTCTAAGGTGCCACAAGTACTCCTGTTAAATAGAACAGAATTACCTGCGAAGTAAGAACTCCGAAGAATGATGGAGAGGAAGACGAGGGTGATGGTAGTACAGGGCACGATGGTAAAGTGCTTCATGTTGGAACCCTGGCCGAGCAGCTGTGCTAATCGATATGCAGTCAATGGCAGTTTTGAAGGTGATTTTGCAGGTCCTCGATAAAATTCAAGCCTAATGTTCGTGGAAAGGGTGGAGCAAAGGAAATTCCTGTTGCCAGTACACCTTGAACTTTCCTGTACAGTGAAAGAGAAGGGCTTTAACCAAAACAAAAATCTGTGTGTTGGCAGCCTTCAGGGTAAGTTGATTACAAACAGCGCAGCTCGTAAAGGTTCCCTGAAGGTCAGGCCCCAGTTCCTTACAGGATCACTGTAGTATGAGATAGGAAAGACCTATTGGAGTCAATCCTTCTTGCAAAGGCCCCTGATCTGCTTATATATGTCTTTCGATATAAAAGTTGTATTAAAGCTAATGTTAAAACGATCTAATATACAAGTTAAGGAAAGAAAATACACATAGTATATAATCTGCAATATCCCAAATTAAGGTTAATAAATTTAACAATACAGTTAAAATATTAGCATCCAAATATTTGGGTACATCACTCATAAAAAGTTATATTAAGAGTAGCTTGTGGAAAGAAAATATAGCAATGAGTGTAGTGCTCCACGCACCAAGCTGTTCACTATTCTGGGGGAGTGTTTTCTCATGTCTTTTGTGAAAATTTTCACAAGACTTCAGTTTCATTCTGAGGCCAAACAAAAACAAATGTCAAACCCTGTCTTTTGTGAAATTGAATTGTTTTCCAATCAGGCCTAACTCTGACCTGGAGAGCTGAATGGGTCGTTCACTGTTCATACCGTAGTTCTTTGCCACTTAGCTGAGACTAACAACAAGACATCCAATTCACGCCAATTGTGATGCAGCCACCAGTTCACTAAGAATGGACTGAGAGCACTGCCACCAGTTCGATACTGACAGTGAAAAGTTCCGTATCGCTTTACTGATCCCCTTCAGAACACCCAGCCCTTGAAATAAAATATTTCCATGATGAAATATGACTTATCCCACTTGAGATTTCCCCTGAGAAAAGACTTGTCAAGCTGTAAATGAATAAAAAGCCAAGACAGCTGAAATGGGAAAATTGACAGTTAGCCACCAGGCCCTGCCATTCCAGATCTGCTTTGTTTTATGGTTTTTTTTTTTACTTGTCCACCACAGCAGATGAAGTTACAACTGCTTCTAGCCAGTCTGCAATGGCTGGTTCTTGTCAGAGCCTTCTGTACACACTGTAAATACCTTCTGTTGACAGTGGAGCAATTATGGGTGGAGTTTTTTGCTTGTGTGACAACAGAACTGCGTGTATGATCAAACCATCAGACAGTGATCCTGAAAGAAATAAGCCTTCCCATAACAGACAATGCTTTAAAAAGTATCTGAGTGCCCAGATACAGAATGCTTTTGGAACTCATTGTATAAGATCCTCTTAGCTTCTGGCTAATTACAGTGTCCAGAGCTTTCATTAATACATGTTTTTTATTTTCATTTTCACCTGAGAATGAGCTTACCTGAAAAACAGAAATCGTTTACTGGGAAGAAAGCCCAGTGCGCTCCCTTCCACTCCACCCTTCCCTCCTTGTATTTCTCATCTCTGGGTTTTGCTGGGAGTTGATACGGGAATTCATTTTACGGACATGATCACAATCAAAACCCACTTCGCACTACCAAATGTTTGAGAAAGAAAGAAACTTCGTTGTTTAGTGAATAATCTGTGATGAAGCATCTTTTCAATTGTAGCCATTATTCACACTGCCTTTGTCAGGTTGTATGTAAATACTTCCACCTCCAGGAGAGACTGATACTGCTTTCAGTGCATTTGCACAGCTCTAGAGCATTTTACATGCATGATGATCTGTTTCTTTACCTTTAAAAAAAAAAAACAACAACAACAACTGGTAGCTGGATACTTTGTGACGGGGCGGAGCCAAAATCCACTGAAGTGAATGGAAAGACTCCCATTGACGGCAATGGATTTTGGATTGGGCTTGAAATGAGGGGCTTATTGATGAGCTCAAGTAAACTCTGTTAAAGGTTCTCCATGCACAACTCTGGCTTTATTTCAGTTCTGATCTGTAACACTTTAATGTTTCAGTGCTGCACCTCCCTTCAGCAGAAGCTGCTAATCCTGCTAAATTGTCTGAGGAGACCCATCAAACCTTTTCTTAGCTGTTGCTCTATCGCAATATTTGAACTCCAGTCTCCAGAGGAGAAAGGGGAGTGCATGAATCACAGACATTAAAAATGGAAAAGATATAGGTCATTTTGGTCCTTCCTCTGCCAGGGATTGTTCTTTTATGGATTTTGCTGAATGCCTTGCCCAGTTAATTTTCAAATGACTCAAGTAAGGGGGCTTTCCCCACTCCCCCGGGAGGCTATTCCATAGTCTAATAGATCTGTTAGGCAGTTTTTCATAATAATCTCAAATGTGGGATTAGCTACCATTTGAGTGTATTTTTTGGTTTATAGTGACTGCTTCTAAGGTTTCTGTGCTTAACTAAATGTTCTTTGCGTGCTGCCTGCAACTGTGTGACCCTCAGATTACTTCCTATGATTACTGTTTGCATTCTAAACAAAAGCTGATCTTTGCATCAGTGCAACTGTGCTGAAGTACATCAGAGTAGCAAAGAGTACCATGTGTTGCATTCTAGAGCACAAAATACCTAAATCAATACAACACACACTGCACTAGAGCAAAGAAAATTAAGTACATGGCACACCACTGTCAAGTAAAAAGAGAGCAAATCTCCTTTTTCAAATGAAGCATTTTGTAGTCAGTTTCATCTTTGTTCCCTACTCTATCTTCAGCATACCTGCCTCCGGTTGTTTTCACTATTGCTGTGAAGGAGGGCAGCTTTGGTGTAAAGAAAAGGTACCTGTTCATATTTGATGTAGCCATTCAGAATATATTTGTATGATAAAGCTGTGTACAAATAGAATCAGATGCCCTGATCCTGCAAACTTGACTCAGGTCAGTGGGATGACTCACAAGAGTAGTAATATACACACGCTTGAGTGTTGATGTGATTGGGTCCGAGCTTAGTTTTGTTTATTGCGGTTCCCGGATTCTAACATTCAGAGTGTTATGTACAAAGATCCTGCTCATATGGCAAAAGAGGACTGCAAAGCTAATGCTCAATAAAATGTCTTAAAGTCCCTGATAGCCCTGATCTAGTCTTGATATCGATCATATAAGCCTTTATCTCTTTGCACCTTCCCTGTGAGTAACTAAACCTCCAGGTCCACGGTTAGAAAAGAGATTTGTTGGGGGCGGGGGAGGAGGGCGGAGGTATTCAGTGGCTCCAAACCCCCTTGGTCTCCCCTCCCCTTTAGTTTGTCATATTTACGTTTGGGGACTCGGTGCTTTCTGCGGTGGCCCCCTCACAGCTCCAACTCAAGACGGTGTTTACACATGTGCCTAACTTTCAGCATGTGAATAGCTGATTGTCTTTCATGGGTTTTTTGGATATTTTTGTTGTTGAAATTATAAAGCAAAAATGTTATCGATGTGGTTATCAAAATGAACATTGGCTAACTTTTCTCAATAACATTTTTGGTGCTGTGTTTGAGAACAAAAAAAATTGGGGGGAATTTGCAAAAGATATTGTGAGACTCTCTTAGCAAATGCAATGTCGTTCTGTGTTAAACGCTTCGGAACAAAATCAAGTTCGAGGTTTTGAAATGGTTTGCAAAACTTTTGGGTTTGCTACTTTGACTGGTCCACGATAGTGTGACCTTAATGTGCCTTCCTTTCCCTTCCCTTTGTCCCTCCAGCACCCTAGCAATTGCATAAATCATTGCTGCACAGTTCCTTCTGGCTGCGTTAGAAAGAGGCTCCCTTTAATTCCACTTGACACAGCTGCTGCATATAGACAATGGGGCTCCTGATTCGAGGCCCAGAAACAGTACTAATTAGAAAACACACACACACACCCACACCCACACACAGCTAACCTAGGCACCGCATATGGGGGAGGGACTCTTCTAAATAGAATTTGCTCTTGTGTCTGGTCGCCACCAGTGACAATCTGATCTTTAATAATATTATTTTTAATAATGTTCTGCGTTCAAAATGTCAAAGGAATGAACTGGATTATCCTTTCAGCTTCTATCATGAGTCTGTGAAGGTAATAAAAATGGAGATCCAGCTTTATTACTCGTCTCTATATTCACTCAGTGTCAACTAATTAGATTTAGTCTCCAAAGTAGGAGGGATCTTAGCAGTGCTCAGCTTGTGATGTTTGCATGTCTGGAAATACCAGGCCCCTCTCCCAGCTACCTTCTAGGACAGTATTTGAATGTAATTCTGGGCCTGCCACTGAAAGGTTGTGAATAAAAATGGGAAGAGTTTGATTGTTTGTACTAAATAGTTAGGAACAAAACTAGGTTAGTTGTTGGGAGGGAAGGTGAACTTATGGTTTAGATACTAGACTTAACACGGGAGATCCTGAGTAGCCAGTTTATTTTATTGGATCCGTACACCTCAGCCAATGAATGAATGATGATTTCTGTTCTCTTAGCATTATAACCAAGCTTAGCATCCCCTTTGTTTGGCAATGCTCACTCTGACCTGTGCCGGCTCCTTCACAGCACTATTTGGGTGGGGAAATGCAACTCTCCCTATCCGTGGCCCCACAAAGTCATGGGACCTCCTGGTCAACCTCCTCCTGGCCCTGGCTAAAATGGCCATCTATAAAACCAGGGAGAGGAGGTTGGCCGATGGGGTCTCCTGTGATTGTGGGGCCTATTTCCAATTCTCCGTCTGCTCACGCATCCGGGCAGAGTTCCTCTGGGCGGCGTCTGCTCTCTCCCTTGATGCCTTCAAGGACTAGTGGGCGCTGTCCAGGGTTCTCTGCTCGGTGTTCCCCTCTGGTTCCCTTCGTTTGGCCCTTTGACCTCACTCCTGTCCCTGTTATCTCATTAGTTGTCCCCTGGAATCACTTGGCTTCCAGGTCCTATGGATCCTCCCCTTAGGCTGGGGGAGGTCCTTTAGCAGGATCCCAATAGGACCCCTTCCTGGATCCCAATAGGACCAAGTACTGAAGCCAGTTATTTCACTCCTGCCTCCATCCCCTTGAAGATCAGAGATGAAGTTTCTTCTCCTGACAGTAAGTACCTCAGTTCAACAGCTGTCGCCTCCAGTTCTGGCTAGTTTAAATGAAAAGCAGAGTTCACTGACACAGGGTAGAACACGAGGAGCAAATCACAAGCAAAACAGGCACAAAGCAGGCTGGACCAAGCAGAGTTTCTAGGCTCTAAAGTCACTTGGAGGATGCCAGTTAAGCAAGATGAAAACCTTAGGCCTAAATTTCCAAGGTAACCCCTGGTTTTTAGATGCCTCAACTTTCTGGGTACCTCAATTGGAGAAGGGGGTGTTTCAGAAAGTGCAGAGCACCCTCCCTCTCAAGCTGAGCAACCAAAACCTGAGGCACCCAGAATCACTGGTTTGAAAATGTAGGCCTTACGTATTCGCAAGCTCTTTGTTTCTGCCAGTATGGCTGTCTACCCCACCTGATCAAACTGTAGCTTTCCGCATGTGAGCTCAGTATTGTGTGTCCAGGAAAGTCTGGGTCTCAGAAAGTGTGGTGTTGTCTCTTTAAATAGTCCAAAGCCTGCAGGTATTAGACAATACCCTATTTTACATAGTCACGTGCATTATCATTAGCCTTCATGATTTGCTTTGAGACAGGCCTTTGTCCCTCCAGTGGATCCCAGTCCCCAGCTGTAGACGGGTATATATCTGTAGCTAGGCCAACCTTGGGAACTGTTCGTCCAATCACACAAGTACAGTTTATTCATATAGTGCTCTATTGTGCCTTTGAGGGTATGTCTACATTACAGCTGGGAGTGTGCTTCCCAGCATGGGTAGACAGACACACTAATTCTGCTTGAGCTAACATGCTAAAAATAGCAGTGTCACCAGGAGTAGCACAGACTGCAGCTTGGGCTAACCGCCTGAGTACAAACACATCCGGACCCTGGGTGCATACCCTGTTTCCCCGAAAATAAGACATCCTCCGAAAATAAGGCCTACTTACAGTTTTGCCTCTCGTTGTAATATAAGGCATCCCCCCGATAATAAGACCTCCCCGATAATAAGGCATCCACCGATAATAAGGCATTTTTCATTTCTGAAAAATAAGACATCCCCTGAAAATAAGACCTAGCGCATCTTTGGGAGCAAAAATTAATATAAGACACTGTCTTATTTTCGGGGAAACAGGGTAGTTAGGTGGCTAGGGTGAGTTGATGCCCAGGCTACTCCCAGCTAGGGCTGTACCTAGGGAGATGTGGGGCCTGGGACATAGGTGCCGGGTTTCTAATCTGCCGGGGGATGATTACCCTTCCCCCCAGCTCAGCCCAGGCCCTGCCCCCACTCTACCCTGTCTCCCAAAGCCCCGCCCCACTTCTTCCCCACCCAGTTCCGCCCCTTCCCCCAAGCGTGCTGCGCCCTCGCTCCTCTCCCCTCCCCCCCAGTGCCTCCTGTCGCTGTGAAACATCTGATCTGCGGTGGGCGGTAGGCGCTGAGAGGGAGTGGGAGGTGCTGATTGGGGGTGGGCAGGAGGTGCTGGGTGGAGGGAGAAGTTCTCATAGGGTGGCTGCCAGTGGCCGCCGCTCACCTCCTCACCCCCACAGCCCGACCGACCACCGCTCTCCTCCTCTCTGCCGCCCGCCTGCCGCTTGCCTCCCTGTTTGCTTCCTCACCCCATTCGCCCACCTGCCTCACCTCCCCGCCCACCTCCTCACAAATTTTATCCAAGTGTGGGACGCCCCAAAGTGCGGCACCCAGGGCGGTCGCCCCAATTTGCCGTACCCAAGGGATGGCTCTGCCCCCAGCTAACTTGAGCAGAGCCAGCACATCTGTCTACCTGCACTGGGAAGGATTCTCCCAGCTGCAGTGTAGAAGTACCCTTAGTCCATAGCCCTGAGCAAGCGGTAATGCATAAGATTCCCCACCCCAGGAGAGACCCTAGAAGGGACTGTCCCTCTAAGACCCCATTCCCTCCCTGCTTCCCCTTTGCTCGGCATGTTGAGGAGTAAAGGACTTCAAGTCTCTGGGGCTCACAGTGTAGTAGTTTTCATGAGTACTAAAGTTCACTTTAATAGTACAGTTTTCAAAAGGAAAAAAATCATGTGGTTAAATCCTGATGCCCTTGAAATCAATGGGAGTTTTGCCATTGACTTCACTGGAGCCAGGATTTCACTGAGTCTTTTTTCTTTAGCATTTGAGGGGAAGGAATATAAAGCATCCATTTCCCATCACACAAACCAATAAAAATAAAGGTCCATGAAATCAGCATTCATGATCACTAACATAATACTCCTGATAGAACCTCTTTTTGGGGTGTGAACATTCCATATTAACCTCATACCAATGTTTGGCTGGAAGAAAGTCATAAATCTCTCCTTGTTCCTATTTGATCTCCAGTATTGTATCTTTGCCTTAAAGCTGATAAAAAGAGATGTGTGAGAAACAGCTTGAAAGTTTTCTCTGTTTCCTGGGGATTGCTATTTCTTTAACCAATATTTGAATGAGCTTTCATTGTTTTATACTTCTCAGAGTACAGCACTTTACAAAAGTTCATTTTCGTTTGAGAGCACCTTGGAGGTGCAAGGAGGCATGGCCGATTTTGTTATTAATCACAACACTCTGCATGCTGACAAAACAGCCAACTCTTGTCACAGATCTGACATGAAAAATTTAGAATGAGCCAGACAGCTCCTGGTCCATTTCACTCTGTGATTGTTTTAGGACAAAAAGGTTCTCTTTTCTCTGGTCTAGACCAGTTCAGCCCTTAAAAGAACTAGTTTCTAAAGATATGTTAAAGAAAGAAAAGTTTACTTCCGTCCTTCATTTGCTGCTCAGTCGAGTTGGAAGTAGTTCCAGAATTCTTCAAGCTCCATAAAGAGCAAGTGATCAAGGTAAGAACGGGCATTCATATTACCTAACACGAGAATTCTAGCTAGCTAAGCCAAAATGCAACATTTTCATTGTTGTAGAACTACCATTAGAATTGTTAAGACTTGATCGGCTGTTCTCCTCCCAGCCCCGCTAAGGAAGCAGCCTACATAAAGTTTTTTGGTCATTGACCGGATGACACACATTAATATTCTTTTTAAATCAACAACTAACTCTTACAACTATATCTAAATGTGTGTACATTCTAACTATAACTTAGGAGATCACAAATGGAGTAACTGCGGATGATTGTTTAGCTATCCCTTTGTGAAACTGAAGAATTTTGAGGAAGAGAAAACTGACAGCAACTCAGATTGGGGCTATATTCCATATTAATTAAATAATGACTAAAGTAAATGAGAAACTTCTACTATGCTCATTAGAGCTGGGCAGGAAATAATTTTCCAGTCTGAAATCTTGAAAATTTTCACAAATCAAAAATCTGATTTAAAAAAAAAACCTCACTTTGGATTGGGTCAATCAAAACGTTTCCTTCTGAAAAAATGTTAATTTGAGAACGGATTTCAATCTTGACTTTTTTTAACCTTTAAAGTATATAAATTACCTACAATTTCAAAATGAAAGATGTAAATTTTGGTTCATAAATGTTGAAATGAGCTGTTTCAACAAATTGGAAACTTTTCTTTTCAAATCTTTTCAAATGGGGAGATTTGTTGAAACTGAACAATTTAGGTTTTGATGATTTGTATTTTCTGATGGAAAAAATGTTTTATTGTGAAATTCCCAACCAGCTGTATTGCTCGCATCCTATCTCAGCCATGTGAAACTGACAGACGATATATATATATTTTTAGCAAGTTATTCATTATCAAATGTTTTGTTTTTCTATACCTTAAGCTACTTAGTGAACAGGTACAGTGAGTGATGCAATGAAAGCTCAGAGGAAAAAGGATATGCATTGACTCTCCATACGAATTATTAACTTCATTGGATCTCCATAAATCAGGCCATTTAACACATTTTGTAAAACTCATCTATTATTTTTAGGGTGTTTTTTTAATGTCTTTGGTGCTTTAAATAAGAGGTGATTTGAACACCTGCAGACCTACTAGGAATAAGCATTGCAAGATTGGGTTGAAAAAGAGAGCAGGTTAGCCATGGAAATAATGTATTCAATTGCATGTTTCTTCTGGCCAAGTGATTGCTATGTTTGTGCATTGAAATTAGCTGATTACATGCATGAATGATCAGTGACATGATTATCTGCAGTTTGCATGTGCAGTTACCTAATGTAAATAGTGATAATAGCATGCACAAAGCAAATGAAAAATTGCATATACATTTTGCCTATGTCATCACATGTGCCTTATTTTGAAAATAGGCCCTTTGTGAAAGCAAGCAAGCAAGAAAGAAAGCATTTTATAAAACCAAATATTAGTATGACACATTCTAAGAAATGTTGATTTAAATTTAAATGAAAATAGATTTCCCTTTTATGATGTAAATAGTTCCTTGCTGTGTTTGCAATTGTGTTAGGAGTGAAACTGACAGGAAACAGATCAGTCTCCCTTACCTATCTATATTCAAGATGAGTTTAATGGAACAAGATGTCAGGCCTGTTGGCTCATCACTTTTGTGGACAGTACTGTGAATTTCCGTTTCAGCATCCAAACATGTTAATCACCCACGTTTGGGTGATCTGAAGTGTCCGGATCCTACACTGGGCACAGGGAGAAGAGGAGAGGGCAGGATTCACTCACCTGTTTGATGTAGAAGACCTGCAAGACTCACCTCCTATGACAAGCATGCACCCCTCCACACCCCACAGCTAAATTTCCACCCTGCCATGATGATGACTCTGCAGGAGACATGGCTACTGCCCTCAAGAGAGGAAGAAACACTGTTGTGTTTGTTGTGCTACAGCACTTCTTCCTCCCCTGCAGGTTGTGCTGTGTAGAGAGCCCTCTCCGTGCTGCTCTCCTCCCCAGGCCCACTCCTCACGCAGCTAGCGGGAGGAGGAGAACTGGAGGGACTGTGAGGAGACAGAGGATTAAAGGTGGGAGAGGTGGACCGGGCTCCCTTTCTGGATTCTCTCTCCCTGATTTTCTGTCTGGAGAGTTGTGAGGTGTAAATAGGGAGAAGCAAACTAGATGCCTAAAATTCATCCAGTCTCCCAAATGTGTTAGTAACTCGGACAAAGACCATATATTTTTATATACAGGGGTACTGACCTTTGGCTGCATTCTGCCCCCTTTTACGCCACAGGAGGGCCATGAAAGTGATGGGGGAAGCAGTTGGATCCTCACTATAAAGGGGAGGGGGGTTTCTCCTGCTGTCATAACAGTCCTATACCCCTTGCCCCCAAGCTGAGGGCTGTGTCTGGGTGGGCAGGAGGGTGCATGGCTGAATGGCTCTTTGTTCTGGCTGCAGAATGGCCTGGAGGTAGCTGTGGAAAGCGACTCCAAACAAATTAACTTGATTAAAAAGAATGAATCGCAATTAATTGCAGTTTCTTGCCATTAATCACGATTCATTTTTTTTAATCATTTGACAGCCCTAATTTTTACCGAAGGTGCAGATCGTTTTCTGGGTGCCCAGCAATTAGCTTTCATTGTATTGGCTTAATAAGCCAGCATTTATACAGCCCTTTACATTTTAAGGTTTCTCACAAGGCAAACGAGGCAGCGCCACCACCTTAATTCTCCCATCAACACTGGTGCAGAACGAGAGCGAGCGAGATGGCGTCGATGTTCCGGAGCGAGGAGATGTGTCTGACGCAGCTGTTTCTCCAGGTGGAGGCTGCCTATTGCTGCGTTGCAGAGCTTGGCGAGCTGGGCCTGGTCCAGTTCAGAGATGTAAGTAGTTACGAGAGGCTCTCGGGTAGGAATGTTGGGATATCGGCTATTAAAGGGCCACTATAAATGTGGTTGGGTCCTAAAAGATGGACCTGCTGGGACAGTGGATTAATCTGGAAGGCAGGGGCACTGCAACAATTTGTATAGTGGGGGTGCTGAGAATCAAACCGTAAACCCCGTCTATAATGGAAACCACTTCAAGCCAGGGGGTGCGGCAGACCCCCCTGCATCTCTAGTTCCAGCACGTATGCTGGAAGGGCTTGGTATAAAGACTGTAAATACCTGCCTTGCTCTAGAAAGGAAGGATGGCCTTGGGGTTAAGGCAGTGGACTGGGAGATGTGGGTTCAATTCCCAGCTCTGCCATAGACTGCCTGCAGGACTTTGGGCCAGTTACTTATTTTCACTGCACCTCAGTTCCCCATCTGTAAAATGGGGATAAAAATATTTCCATTTGTCTGTCTTGTCTATTTAGATTGTCAACTTGTGGAGGCAGAGACAGTCTGTCTATATACAGAGCACATTGAGAATCTGATCTTACTTGGACCTCTAGGCACTACTCGAATACAAATACAGTAAAACCTCAGAGTTACAAACACCTCGGGAATAGAGATTGTTCGTAACTCTGAACAAAACATTGTGGTTTTTCTTTCAAAAGTTTACACCTCAACATTGACTTAATTCAGCTTTGAAACTTTACTGTGCAAAAGAAAAATACTGCTTTTCCCTTTTTTTTAGTAGTTTACATTTAACATAGTACTGTATTGTATTTGCCTTTTTCTTTTTTTTTTTTTGGTCTCTGCTGCTGCCTGATTGCTTACTCCGGTTCCAAATGAGCTGTGTGGTTGACTGGTCAGTTCATAACTTTGGTGTTTGTAACTCTGAGGTTCTGCTATAACAATAATTACTCTGAGTTTACTGTTACACATAATACTCTTCCTTTCATTGACTTTCCAGTTGGAACCCATGTCATGGCAGGACAATCGTTTGATCGGATTACCTGAACAGTGTCACTGTCTGAAAATTGAAAGCAAAGGTTTATTTAAATGTCTGTTTAAGGCCAGATACAGTATGGTAAACAGCCACAGTCTGAACTATCTACAGTAAAGGGGGTTTCTTCTGAGAGAATTATAGTATCTTGTAAGGGGAGGCATTTGGAACTGCTGGAGTCCAAGGGTGTCTACTACCCTTCAATGCAGTCTGTGGCCACCCTCGCCCATAACTTAAAATGGAGATACGATCCATAGAGATTACATCCAAAGAGCTCTATCATAACCAGAGCAGAGACATCTTGGCTCCAGATAGAGCATTGCTTGCTGGGAATTGTAGTCTCTATAGTAAAGATGAGCAATGCAATATCTCCATGTGATGCCAATTATGCGTGATTGAAGTATATGCCCAGTGTGGTGCTTCTGCAAAAATCTAAACCCATCAAGGAAGATGCTGCTCCTCCAGTTCATCAGCTAAATCTGAGCCTGATGCCAGAAGTTAGATTCAGCTAAGAAAATCTGAACCATTTCTCTGCATGCCAATTAGGCATCATTTGCATATCCTTAAAGTCAATCCCTCTCACCCACCTAAATCACATGGTTACCCCTGGTGGTTTTCCAAAATGGGTATCTACAAGAACATTGTTATAGGAGAGCAAAAACTGCAGCATGAGATTTATCTGTACAAGGAAGAGACTATGAAGCATTTATACATGCTTGAAACAGATTTATTGGTACCTGCCAGTAGTGAATGGCATAGCGACTGAAATCTCCTTGGTGAATTAGCAGACCAAAAGGGTCTGCTATGGGACATGGAAAATTCATGAGTATTTTTTCTGCAGTGGTGCTGTTGGTAGCAATGGTGGAAACTGTACTGCAGACAGGGGGCAGTGGTTAATGTCTTCCACCGGTGGAGCTGCATCAGTGCAGATAAATATTTAGTAATTTGCTTAGTGTAAACAAGATATATGGAATGTGCCTCACAAAATTACACCCCAAATAGTTTCACCTGTGACATTGGCATGTACATCCTCAAACAGAGGTTTGGTTATTTAAAGAAATGAGAGGAAAGAGGATTCAGAGTTTTGTTCAGGAAAATAGCAAGTCTTCCATTGCTAGGACACCAGTTCATACCTAAGTGAGGTCAGCAGTGGTGGAGAATAATTGTCTGATGCCTGTTCAGTGGCACTGGTGACACGAGATCAGGGATCTTGATTCAATTCCTCAGCGGCAAGTGGCCCATTGCACTGTAGGGAAGAACTCTCCTTTGTCAGGATAATGGGCAGGCTGTCTTGAGTGAATCATTGGCTGAATTCTGTGGTCCCTGTTATGCAGGATGTCAGACCAGATGGTCCCAATAGTACCTTCTGGCCTTAAAATCTATAAAATCCAGGAAGTCTTTTCTACGCCAGCTCAGACCTTTGACAGCCAGCGAAGCCATGACTGAATGCGCCAAGGATACCAGTCAAGGTTGAAGCACAGTGATTGTCTGAAGAAGTTTTGTATTCCCATTGTTTGTGTGGTGCCTGTTGTGTGGCTAGGAGGCTACAAGGTTCAGTAATATGCAAAGGCAGCATCTTTCACCAATGCTAATATACAGTTAAACTAAAAGTCACCCAATTGGCAATCTACATTCAACCCCTGGTTTGTTTGGTTTTTTGTTTGTTTTTTAATTTCTAGTTGAATGTGAATGTGAACAGCTTCCAGAGAAAGTTTGTAAATGAAGTCAGAAGATGTGAATCCTTGGAGAGGATCCTCCGTAAGTAGATGTTTGTACAACGCTACCGGCTCTAGAACAATCGTAATCTAGTATTTCAAAAAACAAAGTGTTCTAGCTAGCAAAATTGAATGGAATTTGTTCTAAAGATGGCAAAGATTTCATCAGAAAGTCTTTGTAGTTTTCATCTGAAGGCATTGATGTATTTGCATGCACCAATTAAGTGCCACTATACTACTGGCGGGGGGATGGCGACGGGAGTGTATATATCACATCTATTTTGCATATGGGTAAAGTCAGGAGAAGAGAGGTTAAGTGTCCTGCATAAAATCACATAACAAGTGGGCTGGAAATGGAACCCGGGGTCCTGATTCCTAGTCCTGTGTTCTAACCATTAGACCATACTTCCTGCAGCAAAGCACATCGTCCCAGCAAGAGATTTCTTTAAAAAGCCGGCAGGCAACAAAAATGTTTTTTTTTAAGCTGTTTTTTCTTAAAGTCATCATTTTTATGGGGCTTGCTAGGAAATGGTATTGATTGAAGTGTCCATAGGATCCTTAAAATTTCTACTTTTCTATGGTGTGAGGGGGAAATAATGACACTCACTTAGCATTTATAGTGCTAATCACCCATTGATCCCCACACACCTTGCAAAGGTGGGTAAGCACTATTCTCCACATTTTACAGGTGTCTATATTGAGGGCCAGAGAGGTTAAATTTCATGTCCAGTGTCTCACAGTGGGTCAGTGGCACAGCTGGGGATAGACCATAGGTCTCCTACCTTCCAGCCTGCAGCCATATCCCTTTTGCAAGAGGGCCCTGGATACTTAAGACAAGTGCTGCTTGCTGGGGATTAGGAGAGTGAAAGCTGCTGTTGGCTGGGGATAGTTTTTCAGTTGGTGTTAGTTGTAAGTGGGGCACATGGACAGGGACAGTATAGGAACGTGTGTTAGGGCTTGCTGTTCCTTTGAGCTATTTAAGTCAGCGGAACTGAAGGCATTCAGCACATTGCAGGGTCCGGATTTTGAAGGGCGTGCAAACAAAAAGTCAGTGGCTAAGAATATAGGGCTAGATTCACAAAAAGACATAGGTACCCTAACTGCTATTTTAGGTGCCTAAATCCCAGAATCAGGCCCCACGAGGATTCACAAATCCCCGGTCAGCTGCCACTGAACGCTGCAGGCAACGAAACTCATTTGGTGCCTACATTTTTGCATTAGGAGTTATCTCTGCCCCTGTGTTTCTGTCTCTGAGCACGCACACTGCTGTCTCGCTCTAGACATCCAGATGCCCAAGCCCCAGTGTGATGCGTGAACTGGGGGAAGATCAGCCTTCCTTCACCCAACTCACCTGTGGGGCCCAATCTGGTAAGCAGGCCCAGAGCTCACCTACCAGACTTGGCCCCTGCTGGTGAGCTCTCACAAAACAACTGGAGGGGTTGGGAGGAGGAGCTCCCTCATAACTTTTAGCCCAGTGGCTAGGTTGGTCACCTGGAATGCGGGAGACCCCTGGTTCAAGTCTCGCTCCAGCTGAAAGGAGTTGGTATTTGAACAGGGATCTGCCATCTTTCAGGTGAGTGCTCTAACCGCTGGGCTATGGGATAGTTTGATATGGGGGTCCCTCCATTTCTCCTGTTGAAGCTGTTCCACTTGCCCCCTAGCACCAACAGAGAATTCCAAGAGAGGGTGTCACCTCCCTCCAGCTTGGATTTAGGTGGTGAACTCCCTGAGAGGGGTGGGGCAAGGACACACCCCTTGCTTTGGCATCTCCCATTGGCTAGCTCAGGCGAGGAGCTGCCTAGCATGCCAGCTTTTGTGAATCCCATTCTCAGGTGCCTGTCTCATTCCTTGTCCAGGAGCACGGGCACCAAACCCAGGCTTTGTGATATCAAAGCGAGGAGGTGCAAGGTTCAAGGTGTCTAAATAAATCTATTGTATGAAATGAAACACAGGAAAAATGTAGGCTGGATAGCAGGGAACATTTGCTACAAGTGGGATCTAGTCTATTGCAGTATATTCTCCTGACATACTCCTGGGGGAATTCTGCATTACTACACATGCACATAATTAATGAGCCCTGCAGATTTCTAATTTTTTGTGCAGAAAAAAGCTTCTGCCAAAATGTTGTTGCAGTTCCACCTTTTGCACACCAGAGGGCGCTGTGGCAATAGAGCAAAGCTGAAGCTCCCCAGCATTGTGGGAAGGAGAGAGAGAGCTGCCTTCTTCACAGAGGGCTAGGTCAGGAGACAGGCTATGGGGAGACAGACAGCGCGGGGTGCTGGGGGGGTCAGATAGGGGTTCATAAGGGCTAGTGGGGGAGGACAGACTGGGACAGGGGCTGAATGGGAGTGGAGGTGCAGGGCCACATGGGGACAGGGGGAGGGAGTGCAGAGCTACATAGGGACACGGGAGTGGCTGGGTGGGGGCACAGAAACGCATGGGGACAGGAGGTGCAGAGCTACATAGGGACAGGGGGTGGCTCGGTGGAGGCACAGAGACACATGGGGACGGGGGGGGGTACAGGGAGACATAAGGACAGGGGAGTGGCTGAGTGAGGGCACAGAGACACATGAGGTCGGGCAGATATGCCTGACTGAATGGGAGAGGCTAGGGGTCAGGCAGGGTCTGCATGGGGGAAGCTCCCTAACAATCCTCCCCCCCTCCAAAAAAAAAAACCTTGTTCCATACTTTTCCCACCCATACACAACAACCCTACAAGTTCACACCCAGGCTCCTTCCCAGCAATGTACTTCCTCTCCCTCAGTGTCTCCGTTACCTCTGACTCCCCCAAGCCTTTGCACTTCTTCTGAGGGGTGCGGGAAATATGGTTCTGTACTGTAGTTTAAATGAATTATTACTCAGAATTCTGTATTAATATGCCTAGTAAGGAATCTATTTGCCAAAAACCATTTCCTTAATCTTTTTTGTGGTCTGTATTGTTACAGACTTACTTGCTGATAGGTATTTTGAAATAAATGACCAAAAATAATTGAAACGGGTGTGATTATGTTGTGTTATTTTGACAAATAAAATATGCAGAATTTTGTGGAAATTTGAAATATTGTACGCAGAATTTTAATTTTTTGGTGCAGAATTCCACCAGGAGTACTGAGGGAGGTTGGAGTAGCCTCACCCCTTGAGGATTTGAAACTGTTCTGGAGAAGCCTCTGGATACTATATTGTAAGGAACAGCAGGCTGGAGAGCAGGCACAATGAACTAATGATCATTTTCCACTGCCGTGTCTATGATTAGGTTAGCTTCGTACTACAGTCACGATTCCCAGGTGTACTCAATTATCTCCTCTGGAGAAGGAGCAGCTTCCTTGCTGCTGAGGGAAGCTCCAGGGAGCCAGATTCTTGGGTGTCGAAGAGTTCCACAAATATTTGGTGAATCTCCTAGAATAAGTGTCAAATGACATTTGAATACTGTGATCATATGTCATGTCACATTCGGGTCACCACCGCAGGCCCTGTCAGTGACCCCCAGGGAAAGCCTAACAGTGCCTTTTCCGTGCAGGCTTTCTGGAAAGTGAAATGGAAAATGAGATTGTGATCTTCAAACCTGAAAAGTATCCTGAGACCCCCCTGCCTCGAGAAATGATTGATTTGGAGGTACAAAATTCTACCCTGCCTCGGGGACATATGGAAAAAGATTGGGCAGGGGAGGCGTGAAATTACATATAAACCCACATATTTAACATATCAGGAAAACCATGTGGGTCCCAGAAGTGGAGGAAAGTGACTCACCAGTGGCAAATTCTCATGAAAAAACAATGAGGAGTAGTTGTGGCACCTTAGAGACTGACAAATTTATTTGGGCATAAGCTTTCGTGCACTAAAACCCACTTCATCGGATGCATGCAATTGAAAAAAACAGTAGGCAAGTATATATACACAGTACGTGAAAAGATAGGAGTGTACCGTATTGTGTACAGTAACGCCTCACTTAACGTTGTAGTTATGTTCCTGAAAAATGCGAAATGACGTTAAGCGAATCCAATTTCCGCATAAGAATTAATGTAAATAGCGGGGCTTAGGTTCCAGGGAAATTTTCTTTGCCAGACAAAAGACAATATTATATATATATATATATATATACACACACACACAAACAGTATAAGTTTTAAACAAACAATACTGTACACAAAAATGATGATTTTGAAGCTTGGTTGAGATGGTGAAATCAGAAGGTGGAAGAGGGTGGGTTATTTCCCAGGGAATGCCTTACTGCTAAATGATGAACTAGCAATTGGCTGAGCCCTCAAGGGTTAACCTGTTGTTGTTAATGTAGCCTCACACTCTACAAGGCAACACGAATGGAGGGAGGGGAGACAGCCTGGCAGACAGAGACACACACCATGTGTGTGTGAGAGAGATGCACATTGCCCCTTTAAGTACGCTGACCCCACTCTAAGTACATTGCCTTTTTAAATAGACCAGCAAGTTGAGAGGGCAGCTGCTGCCAGGAAGCTCCCTCCGTCCTGAGCCCTGTCATGTGTGTCCCCTGCCCCCGCTCTATGGAAGATGGGGTAAGTGGGGTGCAGGAGCAGGGGGGAGGGGGACACCCTGGCATTAGCCCTCCTATTTTCCCCCTGTACAGCAAGCAGGAGTCTCCCGGGAGTAGCTCCAAGGCAGAGGGCAGGAGCAGCACAGGGCAGTGGGGGGAGGGACAGCTGAACTGCCGGCAATTGGTAGCCTGCTGGGCGGCTGCCTCACAGAGGACTTAGGGAAACGGGGAGCCGATGCGGGGGCTGCCGGTCCACCCTGGTTCCAAGCCCCCACCAGCTAGCTGCAACGGGCTGCTTTTCCTGCAAGCAGTGGACAAAGCAAGCAGCTGTCAAATGAGCATTGCGTAACTTTAAACGAGCATGTTCCCTAATTGATCAGCAACATAATAACAAAACTACGTTAACTGGGACGACTTTAAGTGAGGAGTTACTGTATATATACACCTGCCTACTGTTTTTTTTTCCACTCCATGCATCTGATGAAGTGGGTTTTAGCCCACGAAAGCTTATGCCCAAATAAATTTGTTAGTCTCTAAGGTGCCACAAGTACTCCTCGTTTTTGCTGATACAAACTAACCCGGCTACCACTCTGAAAATGCTCATGGGTTAGCCATGTTATTCTGTAGTTGTGGCACAACCCTGTGTAGTAGATTAATAATACTGTATTTATATATCACTTCCCAGACACAGATTGGAGTGCTTTAGTACAAAGGGGAGTTTGCATAATGATCCCCATTGTTACAGGGGGGAAACTTAGGAACAGAGAGGTTAAATAACTTGCTCTCTCACATACCCAGTTAGCGGCAGAAAATCAGACTCCTGACTTCCAGTCATGTATTTTCTCCACAGAGTTGATCAGAGACAGAATTTATTTATTCCAAGCCTCCTGGTGTACTGGAAGGGTCTTCTGAGGTTTAATCCACGTGCTCTTCTTTTTTAAAATGTTTTGTGTCTATAGACTTCCCCTTTTATACCATTTGTTCCCTACTCTGTTTTGACTGCCAGCTAGGTTAGTAGAAGCTTTTACCAGAACACCAGGGCTGCTTGCACTGACATGAAACCTGGTGCTGTAACCACTACATTCAGGGCTGGATTATTTCTTCTTGAAGAGCTGACAGATAGGTTGAAACATCTGACTGTTTTAGCACATTGACTACAGCTGGGATTTTCAAAGATCCTAAGGGAGGCAGGCAGTTCTTTTAGACCCCTTTGAAAATCCCAGCAAAGGCCTATTCATGACCTATTCCCAGTCATGAAAACCCCCATGGTTTCATAGCAAAGAATAGCCTTTTGCCATGTTACTTTTGTCTGTGGAGATTAGCAATGATGATTGGAGGAAACCTGATATGTTGAGCATTGGTAAATGGGTACCTCAAAGATTTAGATCCTATTCTGCAAGGGTGCCATGAGCCCTCTATCCCCATTGAAGTCTGTTGTGAAATCTGGGAGTTGAGGCTGTTCTGAACCTCGGAGCTTGTATTCAGCACCTTGCTGGTTTGGGCTATGATGTGTCCTAAAAGAATCCGTTGACTCAAAAGCACAGAATTTGTCTGCTCTTAGTCCAACTGGAAATGAAGTTTACAAACTGATTGGTTTTAATCAAGATTGACCGTCACTGTTCGTCTGAGACGAGACCATGATCTATCTTCACGTAGAATGATGGTCTGCTGGCTTGCCTAATTTAGTGCCTAAATATAACTTTGAGTCACTGCATGTAACAGAGAGGGTGGCAGGGGGAAGGTCAAAGGTTTGATAGCTGTGTACATATACCTAAACAGACGATGCATATTTTAAAATGTTCATTGCACAATCATACGTGTCTGCCCATATTATTTTACAGTCCTTTTGACAGGGATGTGGCAGCCTGTAAAAGGATAACTGGGCCTGTCTTGCATCTTTCCTGTTTTGTTTTGGTTGTAAACAGACAGTTTTGGAGAAACTGGAGCGTGAGCTGCAGGAAGCCAATCAGAACCAGCAAACCTTGAAACAGAATTTTCTAGAACTGACTGAACTAAAACATCTCCTGAAGAAAACTCAGGACTTCTTTGAGGTGAGAGTTCTTCAGATGTGTTACTATCTGTCCACTTTGTCCTTCTTTCTTTTTCGCAGAGGGGTTGATAAATTTTTAAGTTGTTTATGCTTTTGGCTTTATTTTTGAGGGGGGTTAAAAAGACTCCAGATTTTCTTTATTGCAGATTTGAGGTCAAATTTTCCAAAATGCCTTGGTGAACCTAAGGCTCATTGGGTCTCAGGCTTCTCAGTGCCTAAATCTCATGGGCCCCTAAGTCACTTAGACACTTGAAAATTTGACACTTGGTCTAGCTCTCCGTAGAAAACTGTCTTCAGACAAACAATAGCAACAGTAAAGATGTCACAACAGTTAAACCTATTGGAATATGTTAGTGTTTTTAAAATAATTTCAAAAGAAAATGATGATTTCTGCTTTCAGACAGAAACCAATCTACCAGATGATTTCTTCAACGAAGACACTTCTGGTCTGTTGGAATTAAGAAGTACTCCGGCTGCAGTGGCTGCAAAGTTGGGGTCAGTGTGGCTATAGACTTATAGCTTTAATAAGGCCAGTGCAAATATACCCTTCCCTTTTACTTCCACCAGCATTAATAAGCTGGTTTCAGCACCGTGACCCAGTCTTAGGCTACGTCTATAAATCGATCTCTCGGGGATCGAATTATCACGTCTCGTCGGGACGCGACATTCGATCCCCGAATCAACGCTTGTACTCCACCAGGGGAGGTGGGAGTAAACGCCGTCGACGGAGCCGCGGAGGTCGATTTGCCGCCGTCCTCACAGCGGGGTAAGTCGGCTCCGATACGTCAAATTCAGCTACGCTATTCGCGTAGCTGAATTTGCGTATCTTAAATCGACCCCCCCACCCCCAGTGAGGACGTAGCCTTAGAGGTTTGCTGAATTCAGTTCCTATCTTCAAATAGATTAGTACAGGCTGCTTTTCAGTCTCTTAATTGTAACTCATTGATTAAAATGAAAGCAACATTAGTGTTTTGAAGGAGACAATAGATGATTAAAAAACTGATCTTTATGGCTCAGAGTATTGCTAAATGGGATGGACAGCCTTTCAGCTCCAGGTCACTGGTTCAAATGTGCCTAGTGACTGAAAATCACTGCCAGCTGTTGAGTGGCCTCTGGGAAACTTAGTGAGGAAAGTGGAGGGGAGCATATATTCTGACAAGTGAAGTGTTAAAGTGCAATTAGGCAGGCCAAAAAAGAATTTGAAGAGCTACTATCAAAAGACACAAAAAGGAATAGCAAAATTTATTTTAAATACGTCAGAAGCAGGTAGCCCACAAAACAATCAGTGGGGTCACTGAACTATCAAGGTGCTAAAAGAGCACTCAAGAAAGTCAAGGCCATTGTGGAGAAGCTAAATGAATTCTTTACATCAGTCTTTACTGCGGGGGATGTGAAGGAGATTCCCGCACCTGAGCCATTCTTTATATGAGACACATTTGCGGAACTGTCTCAGATTAAGGAGTTATTAGAGGAGCTTTTGGAACAAATTGATAAATTAAACAGTAATAAGTCACCAGGACCAGATGGTATTCACCCAAGAATTCTGAAGGAACTAAATATTAAATTGCAGAATGTCTAACTGTGGTATGTAACCTATCATTTAAATCAGCTTCTGTACCAGATGACTGAAGGATAGCTAATGTAACACCGATTTTTAAAAAGGCTCCAGAGGTGATCCCAGTAATTACAGGCCAGTAAGTCTAACTCCAATACAGGTAGATTGGTTGAAACTATAGTAAAGAACAGAATTATCAGACACATAGATGAACATGATATATTAGGGAAGAGTCCAATACGGCTTTTGTAAAGGGAAATCATGTCTCACCAATCTATTAGAATTTTTTGAGGTCAACAAGCATGTGGACAAGGCTGATCCAGTGGATATAGTGTACTTGGACTTCGAGAAAACATTTGATAAGGTCCCTCACCAAAGGCTCTTAAGGAAACTAAGTAGTCATGTGATAAGAGGGAAGGTCTTCTCATGGATCAATAACTGGTTAAAAGATAGGAAACAAAGGGTAGGAATACATGGTCAGTTTTCACAGAGGAAAAAGGTAAATAGTGGGGCCTCTCAAGGATCTGTACTGGGACTAGTGCTGTTCAACATATTCATAAATGTTCTGGAAAAAGGGGTAAACAATGAAGTGGCAAAGTTTACAGACAATACAAAATTATTCAAGATAGTTAAGTCTAAAGCAGACTGCAAAGAGTTACAAAGGGATCTTACAAAACTGGATGACTGGACAACAAAATGGCAGATGAAATTCAATGTTAATAATGCAAGTAATGCACACTGATAATGCACACATAATCCAACTATACGGACATAATGATGGGATCTACATTAGCTGTTACCACTCAAGAAAGAGATCTTGGAGTCATTGTGGATAGTTCTCTGAAAATATCTGCTCAATATGCAGCGGAAGTCAAAAAAGCGAACAGAATGTTAGGAACCATTAGGAAAGGGATAGATAAGACAGAAAATAGCATAATGCCACTCTGTAAATCCATGGTATGCCCATACCTTGAATAATGACTTCACTTCTGGTTGCCCCATCTCCAAAAAAATATATTAGAATTGGAAAAGGTACAGAGTAGGGCAACAAAAATTATTAAGGGTATGGAACAGTTTCTGTATGAGGAGAGATTAATAAGAATAGGACTGTTCATCTTAAAAAAGTGACAACTAAGGGGGGATATGATAGAGGTCTATAAAATCATGACTGGTGTGGAGAAAGTAAATAAGGAAATGTTATTTACTCCTTCTCGTAACACAAGAACCATGGGTCTCCCAATGAAATAATAGCCAGCAGGTTTAAAACAAACAAAAGGAAGTATTTCTTCACACAACGCACACTCAACCTTTGGAACTCGTTGCCAGGGGATATTGTGAAGACCAAAAGTATAACTGGGTTCCAAAAACAATTAGATAAGTCATGGAGGATAGGTCCATCAATGGCTATTGGCCAAAATGGTCAGGGATGTAACCCCATACTCCGGGTGTCCCAAAACCTCCAACTGCCAAAAGCTGGAACTGGACAACAGGGGATGGATCTACAATAAATTGCTCTGTTCTGTTCATTCCTTCCTCCCGAGTCCCGCTGCCCGGGGGTGAGAACAGCCAGCCACCGCCTGGCCCCGCGGGCCGCCCCCCTCCTCGCCCTACCACCCGACTGAGTCCTGCCTGCTCGGGGCCAGGCCGGACTGTTACTCACCCTGGCCCCACGCTTCCCCTGCGTCTCCCGGGCCTCCCTCCAGCACTTGCGGAGGAAGGGTTTTTTTTTTTGGCCCCCCCCCGCCCCGCCCCCCTCCCCCCCCCCGCATTCCTTCCAAATATCGGGACCGTCCCGATATTTCCTTGTTTGTCCCGCGTCCCGACCGACATGCGGTCGGGACACTGGACAAACAAGGAAATGCCCCGGAGCCTAGAGCCCGGAAGTGCTCGCACCCCCCCCCCCCGCCCCGACTCCGCCCCCTCCTCCCCCGATTGGCTCCCTCCCCGAATCCCCGCCTCTTCCCCGGGCTCACCATTCCCCCTCCCTCCGCAAGTGCTGGAGGGAGGCCCGGGAGACTCAGGGGAAGCGCGGGGCCGGGGTGAGTAACAGTCCGGCCTGGTCCCTTGCAGGCAGGACTCAGTTGGTTTGGTAGGGCGAGGAGGGGGGCGGCCCGCGGGGCCAGGCGGCGGCTGTTCTCCCCCCCGGGCAGCGGGACTCGGGAGCAGCCGCTGCTGTAGCTCCCACTGCTGCGGGGGAGGAAGCGGCCATGGCGCTCCGCGGCTGCGGCGCCTCCGAACCCCCCGAGCCGGGGCCTGCTGCGGGGACCCAGCAGCGCGCACGCTGGGCCCAGCCCCTGGCCAGTCGCGTCTGGGCTGCTGCCCAGCTGGTGCTATCGTGCGGCGGCCCCGGGGTGGAGGCATCGGCCGCCCAGCCCCGTTCGTTCCCCTGTGGGACGGGGGGGCTGGGGCCGGCTGCCCCCACTCCAGGGCCGCCGCGGGATAGCACCAGCTGGGCAGCAGCCCAGACGCAACTGGCCAGGGGCTGGGCACAGCGTACGCGCTGCTGGGTCCCTGCAGCAGGCCCCGACTCGGGGGGTTCGGGGGCGCCAGAGCCGCAGCCGCCGAGCGCCATGGCCGCTTCCTCCCCCGCGGCAGTGGGAGCTGCAGCAGCGGCTGCTCCCGAGTCCCGCTGCCCAGGGGTGAGAACAGCCAGCCACCGCCTGGCCCCGCGGGCTGCCCCCCTCCTCTCCCTACCACCCGACTGAGTCCTGCCTGCTCGGGGCCAGGCCGGACTGTTACTCACCCTGGCCCCGCGCTTCCCCTGCGTCTCCCGGGCCTCCCTCCAGCACTTGCGGAGGAAGGGTTTTTTTTTTTTGGCCCCGCCCCCCGCCCCGCCCCCCCTCCCCCCCCCCGCGTCCCGATATTTGTCTTGGGTGATCTGGTCACCCTACTTTGCAGCAATGTTGACCAAGACAAGTCACGTTCAGCACTGTGCAGCTAGTCATGGTTAAATCCCCATACAGTGGTGTTTTGTAAAGTAGGCAGTTCCTTAGTGGCCCTCATGATAGCAAGATTGCCTTGGGTCAGGGCTTAGTTACTCCAGCCTTGGGCTAGATTAAGACGGCGAGAAAGCCGGGAAACTGAACTCTGCTCTAAACCTTTGACCTCGTCAGGTTGAGGGCGAGGTACATTGGTCGGTCAATGTGATGAAACTCACATGCCCTGCCTGTGCTGTACTGGCTGTGTGTATAGAGAGTATGTCAGTTTCCAGTGCGGTCAGCCATGTGCCTTTCACCATCACTATATCCGCTTCACATATTTAAGAAGAGAATGAACCTTTTTCTCTCCCTCCCTCCCCAGTCATGAAACAGACAGGTGGGCTTATGCCCCCCTAAAAAGTTAGAGAAAAGTGAATAGATTAAGAAGTAAGATCTGTGCTTGAACTTCTCTTAATATAGAGGCCTCAACTAACTACAGCCACACCTGTAGCCAGGGTCCCAGGTCGGATTTGAATATAAATACAGTCTAACATAGACTATGGAGCCTTAATGATTATACAACCCAGTGTGGTACATGTTCAAAAATATTGAAAATATGCCTGCCATTTATCTGCCTTGTTAACACTGCCTAGATTCACAGCAGGGGTGATAAAAAGGGAAAGGATGGTGCCTTTTGAGCGTTTACTGTGGAGAGCCTGCAGGGGAAACATCTATTTGAGGTACACTGAAATGGACACCGCCCTGGAGGACCCTATTACGGTAGGTATACTCCTGCTTCACCTCTTCCCACTTTATATGCGCGCTCACGCACACCTTTAGAGAAACCCAAACTACTGCCATGATAACCCTCTGCCACTCTACTGTATCTGCCACCTTAGTTAAAACTGGGGTTCAAAGAGACTAATCCATATAGTAAGAGACATGCTGGACAAGTATGGGGCTGGGAGGCCCTCTTTAAAACACAACAGATCTTTGTTTTCCCCATTCTCAGTTGTTATGATCACTGTTGCCCATTTGGCCTGAGCAGTTTGCCAATAATCAGGGCCTTGTAGGGCTGTTTTCAATAGGATGAGGACTCATTGTCAGGTACATTCTTGGTGTATTCTTGTTTATTTACGAAAGTGTACACAAAGTTCTGTGTCCCTGAACACAGTAGAAACAAACAACAGTTTTCTTGCTCAGAAATTTCCAAGTCTGTCCCTCCAGCAAGCTCTGTGCCCAAGAAGCCCTGTTCTTTGCTTCCTCTGAGGGTTACACTTATGACTCCTGCTGGCCTTCTGTCTCCAGTATACACAGCCTGCAACAGATATTCTAGCCCTTGTGTTTGCAGCCAGGGGAAACCCTCTGAACAGCATTTTGTGTTCTAATTATTGTTCCTGGAAAACTATTAAAAAAATGCTCTTGAAAGAGTGACTAAAAATCTTCCCTTTTCAGAACTGTGCTGTATTTTGTTATGAGCATTTTAAAATCTGCTTGCATTGCTTTTCAGAAGGAACAGATGAAAAAGAATGTGTTCATTATCTTCTATCAAGGAGAGCAGCTCAACCAAAAAATCAAGAAGATTTGTGATGGGTAAGGCAGGCTGTTGAGAAAGTAGCAATGACTCTTTCGGGGGTGTTTACTTGGCAGGATTGGCTAAAGGAGACTGGGAGTAGAGATTATTTCTCAACACTCCGCTGTCAGCTCTATCAATTTGCTCCATCCTGCTTTTCAATTCTGCTGTGTCTAATAATAAAAATATATGTCACTTTGGCATTTTAAAATTAAGGCCCTCAGTTTTCCAAAGTGACTAGAGATTTCAGGAGCCTCAATTTCTAGCTTTCTAAGAGGATACCTTAATGGGCCTGGATTTCAGAAGGTCTCAGCACCCATGCTATGAAAATCAGGCCCTTATTAGGGTGTCAGAAGATGGGAACTCCAAAACTGGGGATCCCTAAAATCTCTAGTCATGTTTGAAAATTTAGGACAAATTTTATTAAGCTTCTGTTTAAAGGATCTGGGGCTATATTTTTAATAAACATTTCTATACTCAATTAACTGCTGGCCTCTGTGCTAGTCTCTTGAACTGGTGTCGAAAGGAAACAGCAAAGAATACAAATTAAAATCTTAAACATTCTGTCTCATTCCCAGTTAAGCAAACTTTAAAAAAAACTAATCAGGTCTGAATACTGTGTTACTGTTTTATAGCTCTCAGTACTGATGGGCTTTGTATTGTGTAAGTCAGATTTGATTAACGGTCACTGAATCCGTTTTCATACCTAACCCCCCGCTCGGCATAGTTAGCCGAAGTCTTAAGGCTGGCAGATTTTTGCACGGATGACTCCAAGAAAGAACCCTATGTGAGAACCAGAACTGACCATACCTGACGCAGCCATCTGGTGGGTGGGTCTTTTCCTTGGTCCCTAGGCTCAGTCAGGACTGGATTGGGAAGGGGAATTTTTCCAGCAAAGGTCTTTGACTGTGGCGCTCCAGCTTGACCTTTAAGATCTGCTCCTGCATAATTGAAATCCATGGGAGTTTTGCCCTTCACTTCAATGGGAGCGGGATCAGTCCCTTACTGGCTGCCTTTACAACATGCTGCAATAAGCAACAACAAACATTTCTCATGTACGTAACATGGCAATGACTATGCCTGAAGGCTTGTCTATGCCTGGGCTCTCACCGGTGCTGCTGCCCAACCCATTGTAGAACCAGCGGGAATTTTTCAGAAAACAATTTTAGTAGATATAAGAACCATCATCATTTCGGTTGTCAGTGCGGATTGAACTCAGGTCCCCAGAGCTAAAAGCGTGAACCTCTGCCCCTTGAATAAAAGGGCTGCAGCTGGGAGCCTAAGGGAGTTAGGTACTCAAATCCTATTGGAATTCAAAGGGAGTTAGGCACCAACACCTATACCCTCTACCTGAGAGCTGAAGCAGACTCCTCCTTTGTGGGAAGCAGACACTGAGCAGTGGCTCTGTGGACATGCCTGTGGGTTCTCCTAATCCTGGTTAATTTAAAAGTAGAAATGAAGTTGGTGGTGCTATTGTAGTCCCTAAAAAGCATTTGCTCACATCAGAAACCCAACATCATCAGTGCACAATTAAGCACAACCATTAACGGTTAATATTCTGCAGAAATCCTGGATTGGAATAGCAGGACTTTTACAGGTCAGAATAAGCTTTGATTGGGGGAATAGTATATGGAATGCTTGCACATCCCTCACTTGCAATATGCTTGGCTCTGACTGATAAGATTAGTCTGCCAATTTCATGAGCATTAATCCCATGCACAATTTTTTTAAAGAGACGGAGGGGTTGGAGTGAGGAGATTTTTCCCTTTCTCTTAAGCTGGTAGCTGCCTAGATGCTAATGTGAATGCTAAAATGGGTTTATCAGTGTAAGGGTTCCCTGCTGAATTCTCCTTCAACTTTCATAGATGTCTGTCATTACAGCAAAGGCGATATTTAATATGCAAAGGGGCTGTTAAACGATCAAAGTAGCATTGCTGTGATAATGTGCAAAATGTAGGAACTCTACAGCACGGTGGAATAAGCTTTCAAGTTTGATTAAAAATACCAATTAAAAGATGGGCTAAGAGCTCTGAAGCATAAGAAGCTGGAGATAATTAAGCAGGGCTAGTAACCCTGGGATTCTTTTGCAGGATGGTTTGTGGTTAGAGATCCTGTTCAGAGTGGGAGGCTAGGTAAAGATATATTGTTGTGATTATAGAGCAGTGGTTCTCAAACTTTTGTACTGGTGACCCCTTTCACATAGCAAGTCTCTGAGTGTGACCCCTCCCCCCCAATAATTAAAAACATGTTTTTATATATTTAACACCATTATAAATGCTGGAGGCAAAGCAGGGTTTGGGGTGGAGACTGACAGCTTGCAAACCCCCATGTAATAAACTTGCGACCCCCTGAGGGGTCCCAACCCCCAGTTTGAGAACCCCTGTTGTACAGGGCTCAAATACACTGCTGTGTGTTTTGTTAAATTTGCCACTGTTCTTCCTCATGTATGGGCTAGAACTGATTCTGGGAAACATACTATGACATGCCTTGAGACCATGATGTAACACGCATTTCTAAATGTCACGTGCTGTCTTTTAAAATGATCAATGGAATGGTCATTGATACACCAGCTGATAATCTGACCACGTATCTTTGTGTAAAAAAAGAAGCATTCTCTTCTAGGCGTTCTTTTTCAACTGTTTGATTCATGGCGCCATAGCTCAATACAACCTTTGTGACATCCCCTGAAATGACAGTGATGGCATGAGCACTAGACATTATGCCATCACTGCATGAATCAAACAGCTAATGACTGAGAAATCTGTGTATAGGTAGAAGCTATCATGTTACCTGACACTCATTTATTTTAAAAAAAGAACAGGAGTACTTGTGGCACCTTAGAGACTAACAAATTTATTAGAGCATAAGCTTTCGTGGACTACAGCCCACTTCTTCGGATGCATATAGAATGGAACATATAATGAGGAGATATATATACACACATACAGAGAGCATAAACAGGTGGGAGTTGTCTTACTAACTCTGAGAGGCCAATTAATTAAGAGAAAAAGAAAAAAAACTTTTGAAGTGATAATCAAGCTAGCCGAGTACAGACAGTGTGATAAGAAGTGTGAGAGTACTTACAAGGGGAGATAGTCAACGTTTGTAATGGCTCAGCCATTCCCAGTCCTTATTCAAACCGGAGTTGATTGTGTCTAGTTTGCATATCAATTCTAGCTCTGCAGTCTCTCTTTGGAGTCTGTTTTTGAAGTTTTTCTGTTGTAATATAGCCACCCGCAGGTCTGTCACTGAATGACCAGACAGGTTAAAGTGTTCTCCCACTGGTTTTTGAGTATTTTGATTCCTGATGTCAGATTTGTGTCCATTAATTCTTTTGCGTAGAGACTGTCCGGTTTGGCCAATGTACATGGCAGAGGGGCATTGCTGGCACATGATGGCATAGATCACATTGGTAGATGTGCAGGTGAACGAGCCCCTGATGGTATGGCCGATGTGATTAGGTCCTATGATGATGTCACTTGAATAGATATGTGGACAGAGTTGGCATCGGGGTTTGTTACAAGGATAGGTTCCTGGGTTAGTGGTTTTGTTCAGTGATGTGTGGTTGCTGGTGAGTATTTGCTTTAGGTTGGGGGGTTGTCTGTAAGCGAGGACAGGTCTGTCTCCCAAGATCTGTGAGAGTAAAGGATCATCTTTCAGGATAGGTTGTAGATCTCTGATGATGCGCTGGAGAGGTTTTAGTTGGGGGCTGAAGGTGACAGCTAGTGGTGTTCTGTTATTTTCTTTGTTGGGCCTGTCTTGTAGGAGGTGACTTCTGGGTACTCGTCTGGCTCTGTCAATCTGTTTTTTCACTTCAGCAGGTGGGTATTGTAGTTTTAAGAATGCTTGATAGAGATCTTGTAGGTGCTTGTCTCTATCCGAGGGATTGGAGCAAATGCGGTTATATCTTAGAGCTTGGCTGTAGACAATGGATCGTGTGGTGTGTCCTGGATGGAAGCCTGATAGAAGCAAGGTACCAAGCAAGAAGATGGTTAACTTGCAGGGATTTCCCTGCAGTGATGTCACACATTTAAACTATCTCCTTCAATGAGTCCTTCCTTGAGGGATCTCGCGCGGTCGGGATCCGGCTCCTCCGCGGCGGCGGGGGTAGTAGCATTCCCGGGACGGTCTCTCCTCGCCAGCGGCTTCTCCTCCCCGCCGGGCTTCCTAGACTCGCCGGCCCTCAGCGCTCGTGGCCGCCGCGGCCCCGTCCCGCCTCCCCGACGCTCTCGGCTCAGTAATGGCGGCCGCTGAGCCTCCCCGGCTCTCGCTTCGCTGACGGAGTCTCTCTCTCCCCCTAACTTTACCTCAGCAGCTTCCCTGCCGCCGCGCGACTCCGCGCTCCCGAGGCCCGGCCGGCTGCGCGTGCGCGGGAAGAACCTCTTCTGCTCCCGCGAATTCCCTGGGAAGCTGGGCGGAAGCGCGGAGCCATTACAAACGTTGACTATCTCCCCTTGTAAGTACTCTCACACTTCTTATCACACTGTCTGTACTCGGCTAGCTTGATTATCACTTCAAAAGTTTTTTTTCTTTTTCTCTTAATTAATTGGCCTCTCAGAGTTAGTAAGACAACTCCCACCTGTTTATGCTCTCTGTATGTGTGTATATATATCTCCTCATTATATGTTCCATTCTATATGCATCCGAAGAAGTGGGCTGTAGTCCACGAAAGCTTATGCTCTAATAAATTTGTTAGTCTCTAAGGTGCCACAAGTACTCCTGTTCTTCTTTTTGCGGATACAGACTAACACGGCTGTTACTCTGAAACTTGTCATTTATTTTATGTAGTTAAAAATGTTATCCACTGCGAGAGCCTCGTGAGATGTGTGTCTTGTTTTGTGAGGGTCCCAGTGAACAGGCCAGAAAACCTGTCAGTACACTACATGAGTGTAACACAAACTACAGCCTGCTCTATGTGTAATTTTTGTATTGGTATAACTGTTGGTGTGATTTTTTTTTTTAAACTGCTATCATTATACCAGTACAACCCCCTACTGTGGTTAGTTATTCTGGAATAAAGGTGTTTTATGCCAATATCGCTTATTCCCCTTCCTGTACAGGAATAAAGCCAAGTCTACACTTTGCGCTACAGTGACACAGCTGCAGCCTAGCACTATAATGTAGACCATTCCTACATCAATGGAAGGAGTTTTTCAGTCTTTGTAGGTAATCTATCTCCCTGAGTTGCAGTAGGTAGGTTGATGGAAGAATTCTTCAGTCTACCTGGCTGCGTCTACACCTGGGGTTAGGTCGGCTTAACTGCAGCGCTCGGGGGCTTTTCACACCCTTGTGCAATGTAGCTAGTTCAGTCTAAGTGTAGACCAGGCCTCAATTATATTGGTATAAGCACATTCACACTGGTATGGCTGAATCCAGATTAGGGGAGGTGTAGACTTTTGTGTGTGGACAAGGCCTTAGTAATGCAGACCGTGCATTAACTGTAACTATCCCTGTACAGGTTTCAGAGTAGCAGCCATGTTAGTCTGTATCCGCAAAAAGAACAGGAGTACTTGTGGCACCTTAGAGACTAACATATTTATTAGAGCATAAGCTTTCGTGGGCTACAGCCCACTTCTTTGGATGCATATAGAGTGGAACATATATTGAGGAGATATATATACACACATACAGAGAGCATGAACAGGTGGGAGTTGTCTTACCAACTCTGAGAGGCCAATTAAGTAAGAGAAAATTTTTTTTTGAAGTGATAATCAAGCTAGCCCAGTACAGACAGTTTGATAAGAAGTGTGAGAATACTTACAAGGGGAGATAGATTCAATGTTTGTAATGGCTCAGCCATTCCCAGTCCTTATTCAATCCTGAGTTGATTGTATCTAGTTTGCATATCAATTCCAGCTCAGCAGTCTCTCGTTGGAGCCTGTTTTTGAAGTTTTTCTGTTGTAAGATAGCCACCCGCAGGTCTGTCATTGAATGGCCAGACAGGTTAAAGTGTTCCCACTGGTTTTTGAGTATTATGATTCCTGATGTCAGATTTGTGTCCATTAATTCTTTTGCGTAGAGACTGTCCGGTTTGGCCAATGTACATGGCAGAGGGACATTGCTGGCACATGATGGCATATATCACATTGGTAGATGTGCAGGTGAACGAGCCCCTGATGGTATGGCTGATGATGTCACTTGAATAGATATGTGGACAGAGTTGGCATCGGGCTTTGTTACAAGGATAGGTTCCTGGGTCAGTGTTTTTGTTCAGTGATGTGTGGTTGCTGGTGAGTATTTGCTTTAGGTTGGGGGGTTGTCTGTAAGCGAGGACAGGTCTGTCTCCCAAGATCTGTGAGAGTAAAGGATCATCTTTCAGGATAGGTTGTAGATCTCTGATGATGCACTGGAGAGGTTTTAGTTGGGGGCTGAAGGTGTTTTTTCACTTCAGCAGCTGGGTATTGTAGTTTTAAGAATGCTGGGCTGTAGTCCACGAAAGCTTATGCTCTAATAAATTTGTTAGTCTCTAAGGTGCCACAAGTACTCCTATTCTTCTTTTTTTAGAGATCTTGTAGGTGCTTGTCTCTATCTGAGGGATTGGAGCAAATGTGGTTATATCTTAGAGCTTGGCTATAGACAATGGATCGTGTGGTGTGTCCTGGATGGAAGCTGGAGGCATGTAGGTAAGTGTAGCGGTCAGTAGGTTTCCTGTATAGGGTGGTATTTATGTGACCATCGCTTATTAGCACAGTAGTGTCCAGGAAATGGACCGCTTGTGTGGATTGATCTAGGCTGAGGTTGATGGTGGGATGGAAATTATTGAAATCATGGTGGAATTCCTCAAGGGCTTCTTTTCCATGGGTCCAGATGATGAAGATGTCATCAATGTAGCGCAAGTAGAGTAGGGGCATTAGGGGACGAGAGCTAAGGAAGTGTTGTTCTAAGTCAGCCATAAAAATGTTGGCATACTGTGGGGACATACGGGTACCCATAGCAGTGCTGCTGACTTTAAGGTATATATTGTCCCCAAATGTGAAATAGTTGTGGGTGAGGACACAGTTAAATCAGCAAAACCCTGTCAGTGTGAACATAGGTTTATTGATATAAAAGTGCTTCTACTGGTGTCGACACTTAGACTGATATAGGCCAGGTCTACTCCACAGGCTTCTGGTGGCACAGGTGTGTCAGTCAGGAGTGTGAAGAAGTGTGGTTCCTGACCAACACAGCTGTGCCAGTGAAGCTCCCTGTGTAGATGCAATTACAGTGTCAAAACGGCTTTCACCAGTATAGCTTGTTTCACTTGGGGGGTGGTTTTACTATACAAATTGCAGTTTTGCTGGGATAGCTGCATTCATGCAAGGAGTGCTTTGCTGATGTAGTTTACAACTATAGCTATCCCAGTATAGCGCTGCTAGTGTAGGCCTGGCCTCAGTCTACAATAACACACAATACTGTACATTCTCGATTTTAGTTGTTTACACTAGCAAATAAATATGGAAAATATATGATATAGACTAACATTTTCCTCAATGATGGCTCTTAAGCATTGCTTAGTCACAGCTCACTGACTGGGGATATGCTGATTTTGCAATTGTGATGCAAAGATAAAAGTGAATGGCTACTGTAAGGACTTGGTGCTACAGGGACATCTATTGGCTGCTCTGTTACATGACTGACTTTTCAGAAACTGCATTAAATGCCCCAATAACAGCTAAGCGGGTGAAATGAGACAATCACTATGCTCTTGAATGAACTCACATAACAAAATGATACACACAAAAAAGACAAAAACACCTGACTGCCTGTCGGTGAACAGTTTTTTCACAAAGCAATCGCTCTATATCTGACTTCTCCGTCCTCAGCCTCAAAGGGAGCCTGCACAACGTCTTCAAAAGATGAGCCTGGGAGCTTAAATTCATGACTTTGCTAGACACTAAAAATCATGGCCTGAAGAGAGAGACAGGGTTATGGCCTATTACCACAGTCTATAACCAACTAGTGTTAATCGGCCTCTTCACCTTGAATGTTCCCTTCAACTATGTGTTAACTACTTATGCTAAACAAGCTGTTCCACTTTGCATTTAGCTGTGACACTCTTGAGTACATTTCCCAGACCTGAAGAAGAGCTCTGTGTAAACTCGAAAGTTTGTCTCTCTCACTAGCAGAAGTTGGTCCAATGAAAGATATTACCTCACCCACTTTGGCTTTGCAGAAAATGTTATTTTTGTCACTTTTTAAAATCCTTTCCACTAAGGCTAGGTCTACACGCCAGCCTATGTCGGCAAAATGTGTGTTGCTCAGGGCTGTGAATATTCCACATGAGTTACCCCAACGTAAGAGTTTCTGTGCACACCGCTACGCTGGCGCGAGAGCTTCTCCTGCCAACATAGCTTATGCCACTCACGGAGGTGGGTTTTTTTATGCCGACTGGAGAGCGCTCTCCTGTCAGTATAGAGAGTGTCTTCACCAGACGTGCTTCAGCGACACAGCTGTATCCATTCAGTTGTGCCGCTGCAGAGCTGTATGTATAGACATGGCCTAAGGAAAATCAGGTACCTTAACTCACAGCACAGAATGAGAGTCCCATTTACTGTTGGATTGAGGGAGATTCCTATGTATAACTGCACTTCAGCTACAGTGCCAGTGCATCTCAGTGCATGAAGTGGAGATGGGGACCAGTTTTCAACTAAAAAGCGTGTGCAAATAGTCTTACAAATAACTGTGCATAGCAACAGTAAGTATGACTGTGTCTTTTCCTCCTTCTTCATACTAGGTTTCGTGCTACAGTATATACCTGTCCAGAGTCTGCTGCTGAACGTCGAGAAATGGCCGATGGTGTGAACGCAAGGATTGAGGATTTAAACGCAGTAAGTGACACTACTTTTATTTAGGCCCTGATCCTGTGACTGACTGCGTGCAGACAGACTGGCTCCTATGGTCATGGGGAGCCCAGGTGACAACTGTAGGGATCCACACACAAGTAGGGGTCTGGCCATGTACAGTCACTTCAGGATCAGGGTGGTGAGGGGAGGATCCAGGAATAGGTAATCATGGAATCATAGAACTGTAGGGCTGGAAGGGACCTTGAGAAGTCACCTAGTCCAGCCACTTGCATTGAGGCAGGACCAAGTAAACTTAGACCATCCCTGACAGGTGTTTGTCCAACCTTTGCTGCTGGTAAAATATATGTACCACATTGCATCATCATGTATGTGCCACATACGTGACAGAAAATTTTTTTTTACAAGTGTTTTAGAGAGTTTTACACATTTTTATTGGAACTATTTTCGTGTGTGCAATAGCTTTAGCAGAGGATGGAGATCTCAGCTCTCATATACAAACACTTTGCCCCCTGGTCCAACTGTATAGGGATCAGAGGGCACCATAAAAACCTTTAAAAATACCTGAAATAACTTTTCTGTACCTAAAATGGCTGATCTCTCAGATCCTTGGTGTAGTAACAAGTCCTGAACCACACTGGAAAGCCAGGGAACTCCCTTTTCCAGTGGTATCCACCTCCTGTTTCTAACTTTGAAATCTCAACCCTTAAATCTCTGACAGCGGCAGAACTGAAAATTGCCTCTGGCAGGTGTAATTTTGTGGGGAAAAGTCCACATTTGAGGGGAAATAAGGAAAAGTTTCTTTGGCAGGTTCCTTTGGGGAAAAGAACCCAGTGGCAGTTGAATGACGAGGCTCAGAGATTTGGAATGTTAGCAGTCGTCCTAGTGAAACTGGCTGAGCAGCTGAGTTGGCTAACGGCACGTGATAAATTGCATAACCGTGTGATATATTAAAAATCCATGCGTTTGTGAGATAATTTATCCTACACGTGACCTTTGCTATTAAAGGGCCTGATCGAACTCACATTGCAGTCTGTGGAAAGACTCCCATCGGTTTGGATTGGGCCTTTAATCTATTTATTTGACTGGTTAGTTGGCATTGACAATGTCCTAAATAGTCTATGAATTCTGTTGTCTTTGAATCATGCTGAGCTTTCCAAAAGTCATTTGTTTGGATTGCTTTGACTTTTGTCACCCAGCCCCTATTTAGACCCACGTTAACCTGTAAGGCAGGATGGTGGCATAGTAAGGATGCGGGGTACGAACTAGGCGTCCAATTCTGTGGCCCATGCTCCACTTTGTGAGTAGTGCTGCTGAAGTCCGGATGGGGCCCTGAAAGAGTGCTGTAGTTAAAATAAAACGCTCCCACCCATTTATAAAAACACGGATTTTCCTCTATTTGAAAATGAGACCGATGCATTGGGTGTGGAGCTTTGGTTTTTATGTTGTGCAAACTTTCTGTAATGCTGCTCCGTGCAACATAGTGGGCAGCCCTCATTCTCTGTCCTTGTTCCAGACCGTCCCATCTAGCAGTTGGAGACGCAGACATTTATTTGACTTGATATCATCCCCTTTCTTAAATGCTCATGTCAGAGTGACCCCCCAATGGTCTCACTGCTGACTAGCCAGCTGGTCAGGATTTTGCTTTTAATTCTGCTTGCCTCAGCCAGCCAGACTCCTCTCAATGCTTAGCTATGGAGGCCTTCTTGAGAGAGACCGAACTAGGGCCTGATCCTACATCCTACAATTAATTAAGAGAAAAAAAACTTTTGAAGTGATAATCAAGCTAGCCCAGTACAGACAGTTTGATAATAAGTGTGAGAATACTTACAAGGGGAGATAGAGTCAATGTTTGTAATGGCTCAGCCATTCCCAGTCCTTATTCAAACCGGAGTAGATTGTGTCTAGTTTGCATATCAATTCTAGCTCAGCAGTCTCTCTTTGGAGTCTGTTTTTGAAGTTTTTCTGTTGTAATATAGCCACCCGCAGGTCTGTCACTGAATGACCAGACAGGTTAAAGTGTTCTCCCACTGGTTTTTGAGTATTTTGATTCCTGATGTCAGATTTGTGTCCATTAATTCTTTTGCGTAGAGACTGTCCGGTTTGGCCAATGTACATGGCAGAGGGGCATTGCTGGCACATGATGGCATATATCACATTGGTAGATGTGCAGGTGAACGAGCCCCTGATGGTATGGCTGATGTGATTAGGTCCTATGATGATGTCACTTGAATAGATATGTGGACAGAGTTGGCATCGGGGTTTGTTACAAGGATAGGTTCCTGGGTTAGTGGTTTTGTTCAGTGATGTGTGGTTGCTGGTGAGTATTTGCTTTAGGTTTATGCTCTCTGTATGTGTGTATATATATCTCCTCAATATATGTTCCATTCTATATGCATCCGAAGAAGTGGGCTGTAGTCCACGAAAGCTTATGCTCTAATAAATTTGTTAGTCTCTAAGGTGCCACAAGTACTCCTGTTCTTCTTTTTGCGGATACAGACTAACACGGCTGTTACTCTGAAACCTGTCATCCTACAATTGTTGCCCAAAAACTCCTGAAGGTGTCATCGAGCGTTGAAGGTGCTCGGTGTCTGCAAGAAATATCTCAGCCCCTTTTAGGACCAAGCTCCCAATGAGCAGAGCTTTAAATTTCAGGGGTCAGGAAAATGTGCCTTGCAGTATCAGCTACTGAGCTGGAATTAACAGGAATGAAGCTGCGATTAAATCCCCCCAGTATGTCAGCTTTCCAGAGATTGACAAATTGCGTCCATGTTCAGACATCTTTGAATGCTATTATCGGGCGTTTGGCTGACTCATACTAAATACTTGCAATCCTTCCCCAGGCTTCCCTAAAATGCAGCTGAAGGGCACCACACCAAATACGTCCCCGTTGCTTCACTATTGCTCCTGCTTTGCTTGCAGGTGATCACCCAAACGGAATCACACCGCCTGCGACTGCTGCGCGAGGCGGCTGTGAACGTGTGGACTTGGGGGATCAAGGTGAAGAAAATCAAAGCCATCTACCACATCCTGAATTGCTGTAACATTGACGTCACCCAGCAGTGCGTCATTGCCGAGATCTGGTTCCCAATGGCTGACTCCGGCAGGATAAAAAGAGCTCTCCAGCAGGGAATGGTGAGGGGCTAAGTGGGTTTCCCAACCACTTTTTATTGGAGCCCCCTTCTTGCTTCGGAATGGACTCCCAGGACCCACCGTAGCTTTTTTCTTTTGCCAGTTTTTTGGTCTGTCCCTCTCTTTTCTCTCTCTCCCGTCCTTTACCTCGTCTGTTCTTATTTTTGGCTCTCCCGGCTCCGGTGGCTCCTGTCCTCATTCCCTGACCGAGAGATGCTCGCAGCTCAGGCTGGGTGGGAACATCCACGGGTGCATCTGGGGACATCCCTGGGCCACATGTGCTCTCGTGGCTGAGCTAAGCTCTGCGTTGAGTTGCTCTGAGCACCCAGCAGCATAAGGCCCACTCAGAGAAAGGAGGAGAGGTGGGTGGCTGTCATGGAGCTGTCTGCCCCTTCACTTGCAGCTGTGGGAGCATGTTTGCCTCCGGGAAGTGAGCAAGGTGTAGGAATGCGGAGTTCTGCCCAACAACACTGTGCCCCGAGTCTGCTGGGGCTAGTCTGTCTATCCCATCTCCTGAGGGGACCTGCTTTCAAGGTTGGGAGACAGTGGGCTAAAGGGGTGTATAATGCAGACCTGTTGGGCAGGGTTCACTAGCCAAATACTATTCCATGGGCGAGGTTTCTTGGCAAAACAGCATGACGTGACTAGTAAGAACAGGCTAATGTTCACCCCCACCATTTCACGTCCATCCTTGTCGCCTGTTTGCAGGAACGTAGCGGCTCTACCATCTCTCCTATCCTGACTGCAGTACAGTCTAAGATGGCCCCACCCACCTTCAACAGAACCAACAAGTTCACTGCAGGCTTTCAGAACATTGTGGATGCTTATGGTGTGGGAAGCTACAGGGAGATGAATCCAGGTAAAAAGACACATGGTTTGTTGCAGCCTGAAGATGAGATCCTGCCAAGGGCATGGGTCAGCGGGAAGGGCCTCTGGTCTCTGACCACACTTTGTGATCCAAAACCATGTATGTCACAGCGGAACCAAATTCTCTGCTGGTGCAAATTAGTTCAGCTCCATTGACTTCAGTGGAACTGCACCCCTTTCCACATGGCATAGAATCTGGCCTTCTGACCCTAGTGGTTGATTTAAAAAGCTGATTCCTGTTGAGGTCTTTCAGTGAAACTGAGCTCCTGTCTGTCTCCTTCCGTCAGCTCCATACACTATAATTACCTTCCCCTTCTTGTTCGCGGTGATGTTTGGAGATTGTGGCCACGGTGCTGTTATGCTGGGCTTCGCCCTCTGGATGGTCACTAACGAGAAGACACTTTTGGCCCAGAAAAGCAATAATGAGGTGAGTTTCCTAGGGCTGAATGCATCCTGCCAGCCTTGCAACGGGTTCCAAAACTCTTACTCAATGCTGAAAGCATCTAAACCCCAAAATGTTAAATGAATTTTCTTCTGTAAAACTCAGAGGAGCTAAGAGGCCAAGCTGTTTGGCAAGTAGTTCCTCTGCCTAATAATAACACAAAGGGCCAGATCGCCCCAAACATGCTCTAACTTTACACCTGCAGTTTCACACACCCACATATATGTCTGTACAAAACTGTAGCTGGCATTTGTATGTGGGCAAATTGAGCCTAAGTTTTCAAAAGTCGGACCCTAAAGTCAGGCTCTTAAATCCACCTTTAGGGATCTAAGTAAGTGGCCTGATTTTCAAAAATGTTGAGCAGCTAGCAGCTCCCATTAATATCGCTGGGTGTCCAACACTTCAGAAATTAGGCCATTTCTGTAGGAACATCTTATCCAAGCATGAACATCTGGAAATACAGGGAGTGAGTGAGTGAATGAATGAATGAATGACTCTGTAAAATAATTCCTCTCTCGGGGCATGGTGCACCATGCGAGCATTGTTTTGTTGTGTGATGGTTGCTTACTCTCCCTGAATTCTTCCCTTGCAGATTTGGAACACCTTCTTTGGTGGGCGCTACCTGATCCTGCTCATGGGCATATTCTCCATTTATACTGGCTTTATCTACAATGACTGCTTCTCCAAATCTTTCAACATCTTCGGTTCTTCCTGGCATACCCGCCCCATGTTTAGAAACAACACGTGGAAGTAAGTGGTAAATGATGTAAAAACAAAAAGGAAGATGACACATAATGGAACAATATTTTATTCCATGGGGATTAAAAGAGAGACCTGCTGAGGATGCATGTGAGGCTGGGCTGAATCCCTGGGGTGAATTCATGTGTGAATGAACCAGGCTGTGTGACTGAATTCACATTTGGACAAATCTCATCTCAAAATCCAGGTCTGTTTTAACAGATACTTAAAATAGCTGCTGACTTGGGGAGGGGCCATCATAGGCATAGTGGACTCCATCACCCCAGCACATGGAAGTATGACCTGGCTTTCCCATTCCTCACCTCTCTCACTCCTCCACTTGCCTCTCACTGCGCCTTCCCAGCCCCCTTTTATCCCCGGAGCCTGCCCTGCCCCCTTTCTCTCCTCCCCTGCCTGTACACATCCCCATATCACTATAACAGGGTTCAAAAAAGAACTAGATAAGTTCATGGAGGATAGGTCCATCAATGGCTATTAGCCAGGATGGGCAGGGATGGTGTCCCTGGCCTCTGTTTGCCAGAGGCTGGGAGTGGGCGACAGGGAATGGATCACTTGATGATTACCTGTTCTGTTAATTCCCTCTGGGACACCTGGCCACTGTCAGAGGACAGGATACTGGGCTAGATGGACTTTTGGTCTGACCCAGTATGGCCGTTCTTATGTTCACTATTCGGCTTCATGGTCAGTATCCGAGAAATATCAAGGCCCAATAAATTCCTGGGCTGAGATTCTTTGATGTACCAGAACTCTCATGCTCCGGGAGCTTGGGAAGCTCTTGCCATAACTTAAACAGTGTTGGGGGCCTGTCTAAATTATGGCAGCCTCCCCTTGGCTGCCCTATGGGCCGCAGTACTGCCTGGAACCTCTGCAGAACTGTGTGCTAAGGCTCCAGTCCCACCTCCAGTTCTGCCACCAACATGGTCCTTATGATGCTAACAAGGGGGATCCTGGAAGGCAGATTTATGAGTTTTCCTCAGTTCCTGTTCTGGGGGACCCCCACTCCTGTCCAGATTACAGGGCTTTTAGAGCCCCTTTATACTGCTCCCTCCAGCTCTTTTACCTGGTGTGAAGGGGCTGGAATGAGGGTGAGGATCTTGCCCCTAGTATCCAACACATCAGGGATAGGTGGATTTCAGACTTTTCAATGACCATGTGAGCAATCAAAGTGCTGGGACTTTCCCAAATCGTTCAGATGCTACCTTGATGTGTTTCCTCCCAGACCCATTGTAGCTGGAATAGGAGTATCAGGCCTTGTATATCCAGCATATACATGTATATACACACACACACACACACACATACACACATACACACACACACACACACACACACACACACACACACACACAGCATATGCACACACACAATGCCACTGTAGGCCTTGGGTAAACGAAATGTTTAATTTTGTAGTACTTAGCACTCTAGATAGAGAAACACCTCAGGCTGAGGCAGTAAGAAACTGCCTCTTCTCTTTTCTTTTGTAGTCCACATGTTCTTGAAGAAAATCAAGTATTGCAGTTGGATCCAGCAGTCCCTGGAGTCTACTCAGGAAATCCATATCCGTTTGGAATTGATCCGGTAATAAAATTCAGTTGGTCCAAGATCTTTAGTTATATTCCCTCCCCGCTTCTACAGATCTAGTACATCAGCTGCTTGTGTATTGCCTTCAAATATGCAAGCAATCCCTCCCGAAGCCACATTGGCCACCTCCTGCTCTTTGCAAGTCCATTATGCCTTAGTTATGGAGTCTTTTAGGGTGCTCATCTTCAGCATTCAAGATTTGAGTACGATATTCCTTCCCCTCATGCCATGACCAATAGATAGAGGCCGTGTGGTCTGCAGGTATGTGCATAGATTTGGCACTTGGGAAATTCTGAGTCTAATTCTTGCTCTGCCTGTGAGTCAGTGGATTTAATTTACCCATCTGCATAAGGATGATGATAATGTGTACCTATCTATCTCATCATTTTGATTTGAGGATTAACTCCTTAATGTGTGCACAGTGATTTGAACATTTAAAGCACTAAAATGTAAAGATTATTAATGTCTCAAAATTTGAGGTATTGAAATCTAATACCCCATCGTTACAATTTTGTGAGAATCTGTTTCTTTTATGCTGTGTATGAAATTCGGTTAGCACCAAGTGGTCACTAGCACCAATCTCCCTACTTCCCTTTCAGTCTCATCCAGCCTGCCCTTGTTGGTAAAAGAGCTAGATGTGATTTCATTTTCAAAAGACAAGGCAAAGAAACCCTCAGTTAGTTCATAGCTGCACAGTAACATATGAATGTCCTAAGCCCAGACCTGGAAGTGTAGCTGAGCAGCATTCACTGCAGTTCAAGAAGTGGCGTTAAAGTGGGTTTAAGCCACCTGTATGTTCCCTCCCCCACTCCTGGGACCATCTGTGTCCACTCGCTGGTGTAAATTAGAAGAGTCATACGCTTTTATTTACTCTGGCTGCTAATTCTCCCAATGGGCTATACTGGCATCCAAGGATGTGGGGGGAGGAGGGCATAAGTGGACCATGGGCATATTCCACTGGCTGGGCATAGAAGACATTACAGTGGCTTTATGTATGCCATCTGAGGATTCCCCTGCACTCTGGTAACCCACCAGTGGCTGGGTCAGCTGGCTTTAGGGCAGGACCTGGGCTTTGCTGCATAATTATTTTTAGTTAATTGGATTTTATTGAAACAAAGCAATTATCCCAGCTGTGTCATTTCACTGGAATGTAGATGTGCAGCATACAGCAACGTGAAAGCAGCCAAGAATAACTGTGATGAGCCCAGCAGGCCACTAGATGGCAGCTTTTCTCTCCAATACTGTACAGGTTTAGCTGAAAGTTCTAACAGTAATCCTAACAATGAAAAAATGGACAATGCCACACATTTCTTAGTGTGTTTGCAGGGTTGTTGTAGTCGTGTCAGTCCCAAGATGTGAGAGAAACAAGGTGGGTGAGGTAATAAATTTTATTGGACCAACTTCTGTTGGTGAGCTTGAAAGTTTCTCTCACCTCAGCAACAGAAGATGGTCCAATAAAAGATATTACCTCACCCATCTTGTCTCTCTACTTTTTTAATATGAACATTTCTATGGGATTTAACCAGTTCACTCATTATAAAGGCCTGGCTTGTTTTTTTTGTTTAAAATACTTTTGTGCAGAGTTAGCAGGATGGTATGATGCCTTTATACCTTGAAGAGAAATAGTCACCTTAGATTATGAGATCTGACTATACTGGGGTCTCCTTCAAAATGATAGTATCTCCTAGTCTAAAGCGTTTGTAGAAGGTGCTATGTTATTAGCTAAATAAGTAAATAACCAGTATGTTACTTTCCCAGCAAACCTCCCTTCCCACCCAGCCTCCCCCCCACCCCCCGCTCCTTTTTATACTGTATCTCACATGTATTGCCTTAAGAGAAAAGTTCCAGAGGAGGTATCTCCTCAACATCCTCCACAGTGAAAAATGAGGCAAATAAATTATTTGAATTACATGCAAGGTACTTTTCATCCTTAATTTCTCCCTCGGTTTCAGGTAGTCCAATGAACCCTCCGATTCTCTTACAGGCTTTCCTGCCTTCGGACCTGTTTCAATGGTTTCCATAACCGTAATGGTTCAGTTGCCTCTTTAAGTGGTGACCAGAGCTTTCTCTCAGTTTCATGCATGAGAATAGTCTTTCTTGAGTTGAAATGAGCACATGTTCTATGGATCACTGTTTCCTCCAGCGAACATGGATACCTTTTTTTAAAGTGGATGAAGGCAGAAAGGAGGTTCTCATTGCTATCCACCTCTGCTGTCGAGAGCCATCACAGTCCAGTGGTGCTGGAACAATTTTTATAGTGGGGGTGCTGAAGGTGGAAACTATGTATTTGGGTTGTTATTACTACTTCAAGCCAGGGGGTGTGGCAGCACCCCTAGTTCCAGCATCTATGGCACAGTCTAGTAGCTAGTGCATGACACTGGTCAGATCGGGGTTATAATAACAGCTCTTCCACTGGCCTGCCATGTGCATGATCTTAGGTGACTTCAGCACTCTGCCTCAGTTTCCTCATCTGTTTAAAAACAGGATAATAATTATCTTGGAAATCTTTGGGCGAAAAGCTTTATATAAGTCCAATGTATTATGAGCCAGACTTAGATTTCAGTCATTTGGGATTGTTCAAAGTAGAACTAGCAAAAGGCGTTTGATGGCATTTGAAATTAATGGTCTAATGATTTTTCACCTGTTATTATCAAAAGAATTCCTGAAAATCCTGCTCTTTTTATCTATTTCTCCCTTCGCTTTTCTGAAGATCTGGAACATTGCTTCAAACAAGCTAACGTTCTTAAACTCCTACAAAATGAAGATGTCTGTCGTCATGGGGATTACGCAGATGGTCTTTGGGGTCACACTCAGTCTTTTCAACCACATGTAAGTGCAATGGTCTCACACGTGCCTTTTAAAGGTTTGCATGTGTTGCTGCTCTGGGTTACTGGGCATGGACTCTAGGCCTGTTGCTGTTGCTCATGAATAGGTTCGTGTCTTTAACTCCTTCTGAAGCCTGGGCACCGCACCCTAGTCTGGTACAATGGAAAATCCTGATAAGGATCAAGTGTTGGCTAGAATATTTTATCCTTATCAGCAAGTGATTCTTACGTACTTATGTTTTATGTATTTTCCACGGCCTTAGCTTCCACTGAACGAGATTTGCATTCCTGGTCTTCAGCCTTGCAGAAAATTCTCCCCAGCCCAACGTTCCCTCTACTGTTCACTTTTATACCACAGCTATCGCTGAGTCAGGGGTCCCAGTAACCGCACACTTGTCCCTCAGCCTAGTTGCAACATGTTTTAGTGCGACTGGGACCTAGCGATGTCCCTGTAAGTAGGCGAAAGCCTTGGACTATTGTTTGTATCACAGCCTCCACTTAATGTAGACAGGGCTTTAGAGAAAATAAGGCCCAGAAGCCTGTAGGAAAACAGGTTGGAAGTAAGGTACGTCTGCACTTCACAACTGAGTCAGAGGACCCATGTACAACATGGTTACAGTTTGCAGTGCCAATGGGACCTTAGCTGGTGCTCATATATCATGACGAACACAGTATGAAAACCTAGCTGGGTGAGGAGATAGAACTGTGTCCCATCACAGGTCTAAGGCTCATAAGATATGGTAGTAGCCACAGGAAGGCTATGCATAATGGGACCAAGGTCCCGTTTTGGTTGGGACAGTCCTCTTTTTAAACTCTGTCCCGGCTGTCCCAACGTTTTTGACAAAAACAGGCATTTGTCCCGTTTGCTCTTCCCAATTGATCAGGTGGCAAGAGTAAATGAAAGAATGCCCAGTTTACGGAGGAATGTTGGGGGGGAGCAGTGATGTGAGGTGCTGGGCAGCGGGACTTAGGGGGGCAGCTCCAGCAGGCCTGGGGTTCGGGTACTCAGCCCCAGCCGCAGGTAACATGGGGTATGGAGTTCTGGTGTGTGGGGGGGTCAGCCCCAGCCCCAGGCAGTGCGGAGCTCGGGGAGTGAGCCCCAGCCCTGAGTGGCATGGGGCACGGAGCTTGGGGGAAGGGAGGGTCAGCCGCGGGCAGCAGGGGTGTGGTCAGCTCTGGCAAGCCCTGTAAGCACGGGGGGGAGGGTGGCTCTGGCGAGCCCCATGGGCACGGAGGAAAGGACGGCTTGGGCGAGTGCCATGCCATTTCATTTTTACTTTAGGAAATATGGTCGCCATAGCCATGCAGCAACCCTGCTGACCATGCCAGTGCCCCACACCCGCACTTCACCCACATAGAGACTGATTCTTCGGTTTAGTGCAGGTGAAATGAATTTTGCCTCTAATGCAGATGGGCAAGCCCTGTGCGTTGCTGCACATCACTGCTCCAATACATTGCTGCAGCTGAACCAAGTGCAACAGGTCACCAGTTTTCACAATCTCTTCTTCGTTAGGGTTGTGGCTTTTCTGCTGAGTGGGGTGTGTGTGTGTGTGTGTGTGTGTGTGTGTGTGTGTGTGTGTGTGTGTGTGTGTGTGTGTGTGTTCTTGATTTCACAAAATATTTTCAGAGATACAAAAGTGCAGTTAATTTTAAATGTAGAATCTATAGCTTTTTTTTTTTTTTTGCTAAAATCTCTCTCTCTGGGCCTGATCCAGAGCCCATTATAGTTAATGGAAGTCTTTCCATTGACTTCAGTGGGCTTTGGATCAGGCCCTATATGTATAATACATCCACAAAGCCCAGACTCTTTTCTGGGAACGAATGGAGGTTGTGTAGTGGACGAGGATGCCTATAGGATTCTCATTTGCTGAAAAGTTGGAAGGTGCATGGTGAATGAAGCAGGGAACTGCAGGAAGAGAAAGGCTGGTCTCATAGTTAAGGCAGTTGAACACTCCCCTGGACAATTGAATTCTATCCCTGCCTCTGCCCTATTGTTCCTATGTGATGCTGGGCAAGTCCCTTAAATCAAACTTTTCCCAGGTGGCCCCTAACTGTATATTCCTCATTTTCGGCGTGCCCAACTTGAGACCCTGGGTCTGATCTGCAGAAGTGCTGAGCACTCACGGCTGTAACTGCAGTCAGTGGGAGCTGTGCTTTGAACACAAAGGGTACATCTACACTTACCTCCGGGTCCGGCGGTAAGCAATCGATGTTCTGGGATCGATCCCGGAAGTGCTCGCCGTCGACGCCGGTACTCCAGCTCGGTGAGAGGAGTACGCGGCATCGACGGGGGAGCCTCCCTGGCGCATCTGGACCCGCGGTAAGTTCGGACTAAAGTACTTCAAATTCAGCTACGTTATTAACGTAGCTGAATTTGCGTACCTTAGTCCGAAGTGGGGGGTTAGTGGGGACCAGGCCAACGTGTTATATAAAGCTAAGTACTGTGAAAAGTCAAGCCCTGTATGCCTCTAAATGGGCACCCAAAATTACTGGGCACTTTTGACTTTAATCTGTATGCCTCAGTTCCCCATCTGTAAAATGGGGCTAAAAACCTCTTGCCTCAGAGGGGTGCTGTGAAGATAAATTCACCAATGCTTGTTAGGAACTAATGTAATATGATGAGTGCATCATAGAAAAGCCCATAAGGAAATTAATAGTTCTGCATTCAGTGCAGGGTGTGGATGGTATGCAATAAATAAGGCCTGGGGTCACACAGGGAGGAGAAAACAAAACATTGAATAATGCTCATTCAGTGAGCACCACCCATCCTGTGCACTGAATGAGGCAGGGATCCTACAGAAAAATAGTATGTCATCATATAACTAAAGCCTATATCATGCACACACACAAGGGGAGTGAATTACGGCTTCACAGGTAACCTTAATTCTGGCATTTCCTAATATTTGCTACTTTAACATTCTTTTAAGGTACTTTTTAAATGTAATAATCTATGCTCAGATACCAGAATGATGGGCAAAATGTAAGACCTGAATAGAATATGTGTAAAATAATATTTATATCTAAATAGTACCTTTAATCCCTAAGGATGCCTAAGTCACACATTTCTCCCTTGTCCATCCGTAGCTGTATGATGCTAGTTTCATTTTTTGGAGACTAAATGATGTGCTCCACAGTCCTAACCCAGTGATCTTGTCCCGTGTGTGCCGTACCAATCCCTTTGGTGGGGTTCTGTCTTTCCAGCTACTTCAAGAAAACCATAAACATCGTCCTGCAGTTCATTCCAGAGATGATCTTTATCCTCTGCCTGTTTGGTTACCTGGTCTTCATGGTTATTTTCAAATGGTGCCACTTCGACATCCATGTATCCCAGAAAGCACCGAGCATTCTCATCCACTTCATCAACATGTTTCTGTTTAATTACAACGATCCTACAAATGGCCCCTTATATCCACACCAGGTATGGACTCGAGTATTTTTACACCTAGCTACTTACCCCAAGTTTAGAGAGCCGTTTCAGCCCAGCTTCATTAACTGGTGTGTGCGGGCCCCAAGCTGTGTTAGTTTGAAAATTAGACAGGCACTGGTACAATAAGCAGGTTAGACCCCAAACTGGTCCTACCCTTCAAACAGTTCAAGTCAGTTGAGAAAATTTCTATGGGTCAAATTCTGCCCTCTGTCACACCTCTGTGTGCAGTGGGTTGTGTAGGGTGGAATTTGGTTCTAGTGAAAGCAGTATCTCCTCCTAAAGTCTAACCCTGCTGCCATTTTGTTCCGTAAGAGGCAAATCCTGTCTCCAGGCAGCAAAATCAATGTTGTTATTGGGGAGGCCCCCAGGGGCTCAACTTCCAGGTGCCAGGCTGGCTGCGGAGGGTTGTTTTCCTGGAATTCAGGTTGGTGAGGCTGGCTGCGGAGGGTTGTTTTCCTGGAATTCAGGTTGCTCCGGTAGTGAGGAAATGGCCTAATTGCTGACCCCAGTGATGACACGCTCAAGGCTGGGAGAGTGACTGTGGAAGCGAGGCGCTGTAGTGCTCTATTGTCTTGTGTCAAGTATCAGAGGGGTAGCCGTGTTAGTCTGAATCTATAAAAAGCAACAGAGGGTCCTGTGGCACCTTTGAGACTAACAGAAGTATTGGGAGCATAAGCTTTCGTGGGTAAGAACCTCACTTCTTCAGATTTGAAGAAGTGAGGTTCTTACCCACGAAAGCTTATGCTCCCAATACTTCTGTTAGTCTTAAAGGTGCCACAGGACCCTCTGTTATTGTCTTGTGGTGACTCCGTTTTTAGGGCTGCTCAGAAATTTTTTGGCAAAACTATTTTTGACATAAAACCAGGTTTTGACAAAGCAATTTTCCCCCCAGAAATGTCTGCTTTCCTCTAGAATTTCTGATTTTTTCATTGGAAAAGCTGAAAACTCGACATTTTTGGCTGAAAACTTAAATGTATTTGTTTTCGGGCAATTTTTGATCAAAAATTATTTGGTTTGGAGGTTCTCTACTTTTAATGAAAAGTCAAAATAGAACTGTTTTCCTACCTGCTCTGTCCATTTGGTCAGATAATACATGAGAAGATGTATTTGAAAACTCATGCTGGTTTCAGAAAGTCCAGCTGCGTTCTTTCTGGCTCGTACATACTTCATCTCTAATAGGGAAGGCTCTGCAGGACAAATTCTGCCCTTAGTTACATCTGTGCAACCCTACAGCATTCTGAGATCAGATTTCTGTCCTGCAGTTTGGACTCAGTTACCAAGACTGTTGATGATGCCTGAGATGGAATAAACTCGCTCTACAATAGCTGTGTAGGGTCTGCAGTGTTAACAGGAGTGCAAAGGAGAGTATGTGCTTATTTTTGTCACCAAGCAAGCAGACGACACTCTGGAAGCACACAGGGAGCAGATCAGTTGAGTGAGAAGGGGCCATTTTTACTGAATCACTTTTCTGACCATAATTGCACTTGAAAAACTTTAAAAAAAGCTTTTGTGATGTCCCTTTAACAGATTTCCCCCCTTCCTCTCCCCTTTGGTCTCTTGTAGGAAGAAGTCCAGAGCTTTCTGGTCATATTTGCCCTGATAGCTGTTCCCTGGATGCTTCTATTTAAACCTTTCATCCTCCGAGCCAATCACCGGAAAGCTCAGCGTATGGTAAGGGCACAAGTCAGTGGCTGCATTCTGAAGTTGCAGACAGCTCTGTTTGCGGTGGGATGGGGGCAGAGCTGAAGATTAGAAGTGGGATTTTCCAAAGCACTCAGCCTAGGACCTAACTCTGCTCCCCTTGAAGTTAATGGGAGTTATTTACCAGTGACTTTGATTGGAGCAGAGTTAGGCCAACACTGAGCGTTTTTTAGAAACTATATCCGAGCTCAGAAGCAGTTAGAAAAAAGTAATTGTGAGGCCAGTGGTCTGGTGATTGCCTCAGTTCCCTGCTGTGCTCAGTTCACAATCACTGCTATGACTGATTGTTTGCGCCGTATAAACTGGGAGCAGGGCAGAAATGGTGCTCTCAGGGAACATATACAGTACCTGGGGAAATGCCTGATTTAAAAGTGATTGATTTGAAATAACACTTTCCTCCTTAAAAGTGTTATTTATCTCATAAAGCCCCTGGTCCGACTCTGTTGCACATAACAGTCAAAGCTGCTTGTGAATTCTGTTCTTTATTGCATTTGTTTCTAATGAGTTACTTTTCTTGGTAGTTAGATGTGACTGGAGTATCTTTTATCTGGCCCAGATGTTTTCATTTAAAGAGAGATCAGCTGGTTATGCTAAGTGACCTTTTCCAGTCCAGCAACTCAGAACCTATCATTTGTCCTGTAACTTCTTACTGTGTAACTCTTCTGGGACTTTCAGGCAGGTTTTACATTGTTGACTCCAGCTTCTGCTTTATGCCAATAACATTTGCTATCTTTCCTCCTCTTTCCATCTTTCCCCCCTATTCCAACCAATGATTTTCATATGTCAGCTGCCTGATCCGATCTTAGATTTTGCCAGATTCATACAGCTCCAACAAAAGGCACTCTTTGTATGACATTCAAGACAACTCTGAGATAAGCAGGCATAACAGAGATTACTGGTGCAACAGAACAAAGCACATTATTATGAGACCTTTCCTACAAAACCTATTGGAAGCATTAAAGAATGCCAGGGTACGTCCTAAAAAGCTGCTGCATCCGTACTAGAATGAAACTTTTATTGTGCCATATATTAAGTTTGCTGTAGGATTCTTCACATGCTCATTTATGGTCTTTAGAAGCATGGATCAAGTCATCCTGTATGTATTATAATGCTATGCACTTTGATGATGCTCCACAAATACTGGTTATGGAGCGAGAGAGTGGATAGCCTTGAGATTTTGCCACAGGATATAGGTCAGGAGATCTGGATTCTATTCCCAGATCTCGCTCTCGGACTTACTGTGTGACCTTGAGTCTCCGTGGGCCTGATTCTCTCCTCTTGCTTATAACCGCGTGACTCCATTGGCTACAACTATTCTTGATTTGCATCGTGTGATTGCAAGGAGCAAATCAGGCTTTCAATGCCGCAGTGTCCTCATCTGCCCAATGCAGATGGTATCCCCCTGCTTCACAGAGGAGTTGCAAGTCTGAAGCTAGTGCATGTAAATTATGTTGGAATCCTTGGCTGGAAGATGCTCTAGAAATTAAAGTATTTATTTATTCCTAGTGATGGAAGCAGAAATTCACTCTTTCTCTAGTCTAATAAATGTCTGACTGTTGCTGAAATCACCATTACGTCACATATAGTCTGTGCTATAAATATATAGGGGATTTATGTACTGCATACGTATAGATATAGTTATATAGTGCATCTATTGACCTGTAGGACCATTAAGACAATTAGAATAATACAAACCTAGCCACTCTCTTTTCCTTTTTGAAAGCTCCAGACACCAGCCATTTCAGAAAACCCTGCTGGTGACATTGAAGTGGAGATCATTGACTCCAATCACGCCAAGAAAGCTGGTCAGGAAGACCATAGTGGTGGCCATGGGGGACATGATGACCATGATGAAGAGGTAGGGAAATCAGAACATTAGAAAGGGGGAGGAGCAGCCCTCATGAATCCTACCTGCAAGGCCAGACTGAGGTCTTGGAATTTGCCTGCAGCCTTTTTTCGATTGTTTCAGGGAAAGCTCTTGAACCAGTTCCTTCTAAGAGAAGAGCCCCCTGAACCTTAACCCAATGCTCTGACCAGATCTGAACCTAACTTTGTTGAGATTCAGACAGGTATAACATTCCCTTTCGCTCCTTCCGCTCCCCATCTAGAATTGTTCAATTTCATGCCTCACTGAGTTTATATCATATCATAACATACTTCCTGTGGGAGAACCTGTTCTTTTGTATCTTTCCACCCAGTTCTGTGAATCCATGAGGTTCAGATTTTGAGGCTAAGCATCAGAGATTTTGGGTGTGAATCTAACTATAGGAACTTCTAGACTAGATCAGACTTAAGGCCCATCCAGTCCCATACCCTGTCTCTGATATTGGCCAGTACCAGCTGCTTCAGAACAAGGCATAAGGACCTTGCAGAAGGCAGATGTGGAACAATCTGCTTCCCATATAAGTCTCATCCTGCTCTCTAATTATTAGAGTTGGCTTAAGCCCTGAAGCAGAAGGTTTAACATCTCCCCCTACCTTCTAAAGTTTTGCCCGTCACAAAGGTCTGGTTTACACTACAAACTTATATCAGTATAACTATGTCGCACAGGGGTGAAAAAAATCCACCCCCCTCAGTGATGTAGTTATACCGACCTAACCTATGTGTAGACAGTGCTATGTCAGCAGGAAAGCTTCTCCCGCTGACATAGCTACCGCTCTTGGGGAGTTGGATTAACTACACCGATGGAGAGCTCTCTTTAGAGCATCTTCATTAAAGTACTACAGTGGAGCAGCTGCATCGGTGCAGTGTTTTAAGTGTAGACTTGCCCGAAGGAAAAGCAGTTATCCTGGCGGAAAAAGCACAGGAGTGTTCTGCATTAAAAGAACCTGAAATCTGGAGAGGAAGGTAAGAGCAACTAAGATAGTGACAGAAATTGGGCGTTATTCTGAATATACTGATCCAACACCCACTTAACACAATAGAAAGACTCTCATTGATTTCAGTAGTGTTGGATCAGCCCCTTTGTGCTCCACATTTATTTCAGGGTTGCACCCTTGCAGCCTGTAACGTGCGTGCGTGTGTGTGGGTCATTAGGCCTGATTCATTTGAACTGGGGGAACCCAGGATATGTGCCTCTGGCAGCAGACATTCTGTCTGGAGTGGGGTTCACAGCAGTCCCAGATACTTCAGGGGAATGGGGTTCATAGTCAGCTGGCAGTTTGGGAAGTGGGATTGGCTGGCTGAGGGGGAAGCTGGCGCTTAGGAGATTCACTGATTCAGTATATGTCCCCAGAAGCATCTGCCAGCAGGTTTCCTGTGCAGTTCCACCCATAAATTAAAGCTTCAGTTTTTAGGGGAGCCCAAGGAGGACCGTGGTAATCTCACGGTCACTCCCCGCCAGGAGTTAAATTGTAGGGTTGTCAAAATATGGGGTAGTTCTATAGCAGTTGCCTCAAGTTGTCTTTCTTCTGGGAATGGTGGGCTGGGAAAATAAAGGAGGAGGAACAATTTTCAAACCTGTCCTTTTGACCTGTGAAGTACCCATGTGTTGCTCCCCTTGTAGTGAAGAGGAGAACGGAGACCAATGTGCAGCAAGTTCATAGGCAGCACTGCTCTGTTAACAAACAGCACTAAATGAGCATAAGTGAAGCAGCTTCATTTTTACATCATTTCAGTTCAATTTTGGCGATACGTTTGTCCACCAAGCTATCCACACTATTGAATACTGCCTGGGCTGCATCTCCAACACGGCATCCTACCTCCGGCTGTGGGCACTCAGCTTGGCTCATGCACGTGAGTTATCGCTCGATGGTCGTTATTATTCAGGTAGTGATCGTGAAGGGCTTCTACAAAAAGGATTTTATTAGAGCTGGCTGGGAATTTTTTGGCAAAAAGTTTTTGGTGGAAAATTTTGGTTTCCACAAAAATCAACATTTGCCCACAAAAAAATTGATTTTGTCAAAATTTTTTGATTTTCCATCAGGAAAATCAACCCAAATGTCAACCCAAATGAACATATTTTGGTTTGTCGAACAAAATCAAAATGTTTTGTGGCAGTTCAATCTGTGTTCACCTAAGCTGCCACAGTATGGGGCACAGGGCACTTGCAGGTTTAAACTAGTATAAATGGTGGATTCTCTGTAACTTAGTCTTTAAACCATGATTTGAGGACTTCAGTCACTCAGCCTGATGTTATGGGCCTACTACAGGAGTGGGTGGATGTGGTTCCGTGGCTTGTAATGTGCAGGAGTTCAGACTAGATAATCATGATGGTCCTTTATGGCCTTAAAGTCTGAGTCCCTCTGGTGTCTTCTAATTGTGGTGCCTCATGTCCCCGCTGTGGCCTTGGCTCTCTGGCTGAACTACTTTTCCCATGATGCACTGAGGTTTCCTTTCTGACTGAACCCTCATGGTCCATCATGGGAAGATATAGCACATACGGGGAACCCAGCCCATAAAGGAGAATGAGCGCACGAAGCACCAGAATTACAACTCCCCATGAGTTGTCCCCATGAGGGCAGCTCAGGCAGACACAGATTATTGTCAAACTGATGTGAAAAGAAATACTTTGATTCTGTGCAGCAAATAAAAATGAAACATTTTGATGTGGGAATAGCTAAACATTTCATTTTGATCTGAAATTTTCCAGTCAAAATTTTTTAGCACTCTCCATTTCATGAAAAAATTTGATATGTCAACTTTTCATCCGGATTCGTGATGAAACAAGTGTTAAAATATCAGAATTCCCTGCAGGACAGAATTTCTGTGTTGTTTTTTTTTACCAACTCTAAGTATTATTATATATTTATTATTTATATTTTTGTGGCACCCAGGAGTCCTAGTCATGGACTGGGGGCCCCACTGTGCTAAATGCTGTCCAACACAGCACCAGACAGACAGACCCTGCCCCCAAAGAGCTTAAAATCTAGAAATGGGCAACTACAGAAGGAAACCTCTGAGTGCAGAGATCCCTGGATTGGAAGGGGTGAGCTGCACTTCCCCTTATAACATCCTTGTTGGCACATAAGTGAGTCTAATAGGACTTAATTAGAAGCCAAGTCACACTAGCCTTTATACTCGAGATAAAGTGATAAAAAGTATAAGAAGCTTGGGTAAAAGGATGACATGCACTTAAATATATGGGTAGCCCTTTTATGAACATCTGAAAACCTGTTTTTCTTTTAGCAGAGGTGTTCATCACAACTATTGGCACCTAAAATGATACCCCATTCATCTGAACTCGTACATCAAAATATAGTTTAAGGATCTCTCTGTACTGTCCAAGGAGACAGAAGAAGGATGATCCAATGGTTAGGATGCTAGCATGGACTGTAGGACAGCTCGATTCAATTCCTTGCTTTGCCACAGACTTCCTGTGTGACCTTGGGCAAGTCACTTAGCCTCAGTTTCTCATCTGTAAAATGGGGATAATAGCACAGATGTGTTGTGGGGAGAAATACAATGAAGATTATGAGGTGCTTAGATACTACAGTCAAGAGGGACATGTAAAAACTAGGACTGTTGATTAATCGCAGTTAACTCACACGATTAACTCAAAAAAATTAATCGCAATTAAAAAGCTTAATCGCACTGTTAAACAATGGAATACCAATTGAAAGTTATTAAATATTTCTGGGCGTTTTTCTACATTTTCAAAAATATTGATTTCAATTACAACACAGAATACAAAATGTACCATGCTCACTTTATATTATTATTTTTTATTATAAATATTTGCACTGTAAAAATGATAAACAAAAGAAATAGTATTTTTAAGTTCACCTCATACAAATACTGTCGTACAATCTCTTTATCACAAAAATGCAACATACAAATGTAGATTTTTTGTTTGTTACATAACTGCACTCAAAAACAGAACAATGTAAAACTTTAGAGCCTACAAGTCCACTCAGTCCTACATCTCGTTCAGCCAATGGCTCAGACAAACAAGTGTGTTTACATTTACAGGAGATACTGCTGCCTGCTTCTTATTTACAATGTCACCGGAAAGTGAGAACAGGCGTTTGCAAGGGACTTTTGTAGCTGGCATCCCAAAATCATAGGATAGAATGGTCAGAGAAATAATGCTGAACCCCAAGAGAACCCACCTTTTACATAGGCACCTATTGCCACAGGGATCACAGATCTTAACCTTAGCTGGAGATCAAGTAGACACTCAGTAGTAAGAAAGGGAACTGATTTTGACAGTAAGGATGAAATGCAAAATCATAAAGGACACTCCTGGCATCCCACTGACTGGGGGACCAGAACTACTACAATGGCACAAACTATTATAACTCTGATAAAAACAAATGGGAGATCTCAGGAGGAAGCAGCCCAGATTTCTCTAAAGATCTCTGGCAGGTGCAGCCACACACACAACTCTGCAAAGGGACATAGAGCCAGATCCTCAGCTAGTATAAACTGGCAGTGCTCCACTGGAGTCGATGGGGCTCTATGAAGGACCAAGACATTACACCTCAGCTGCACTATATACCCACTTCCCATTACTTCTACATACAGCTTCCCTTTAGGGAAAGCATTGAGAATGATGGAGCACAGAACAAATGGATTGGTTCCATCCACCGAATGGGATGGGCGAATGGATTTTACCATTGTGACGGTTGAACTGTTCTTGCTCTCCCTCCCTGCTTGCTTTGCAGAGTTATCAGAGGTCCTCTGGACCATGGTGATGAACATCGGACTCAAGAACAGCGGCTGGGGAGGACTTATTGGGGTCTTCATCATCTTTGCCATCTTTGCAGTTCTGACTGTAGCTATTCTGCTGGTCATGGAGGGCCTCTCTGCCTTCCTGCACGCACTGCGCCTTCACTGGTACGTATTCTACCAGAGGAGTCTGTCCTTCACGCTATGGAAGCCTTTTCTAGTGCACTTTCTGGGAGACGAGGGCACACATTTTACTGCAGAGAGTCCATGATGACGGGTGTGGAGAGGGGCACGGGTGAGGGCATGTACATACCTAATTAGAGAGTGAGACTGTATGCCTGGGTAGATGCTCATATTTGTTACAGGATGTTTTCTATTCACAGCCATATTATTGTACCTCAGGCTTTTGCCCTAACACTGCTCGCTATTGCACTTACCTGTTTGAAGACGGGCAGGCATGCAAAAATATGTAAACAGTCAGGTGAAGTGGCCTAATGGAGACCTGCAAACTCATGTCTGTTGGGGAGTAGCTCATGTTTCTTCTTTGAGTGCTTGCTCATGTCCATTCAACTTAGATGTCTGCGCTCGCCACATGCACTGGTGCCAGAAGTTTTTCCCTCACCACTATCCGTAGGGGACCTGCTCTGGCGCCCCCTGGAGTGGCGCACACATGCCGCAGTATATGGGGTGACGCCAGTTCTCCCCACCCTCAGTTCCTTCTTGCTGCCAGTGACGGTGCTAGAACTGTTGCTACTTCAGCTAGTGCTGTTGCTGCTCATTCATACAAACTAGTTATCTCTTGTATTATAGTGTATATTGTTTTCTGTTAGTGTTTATAAATCCTTAGCTAGAGTTAGAGACTTTGTAGGTCCCGAACAGGACTCTGCCTCGGGACGGGGCCCCGATCCCCGGGCTTTAAGACCTGTGATCGCTGCAAGAGACCCATGCTCGTTAGTGATCCACACAGCAGTTGTCTGCGTTGCTCGGGCAAAGGACACATTAGTGAGAAGTGCAAAATTTGCAATTCCTTCAAGCCAAGGAGTAAGAAGGAGCGTGATGTTTGTTTAAGAGCGCTTCTTATGAAGTCGGCCCTCACCCCACTGGAGCAACGCTCAGACTCAGCACCGACTTTCATCACAGTGCCCCACCGGGACCGTTCATTAGCCGGCACTGGTCCCCATGCGTGTCTTCAACTAAGAAGCCCAAGAAGGTGGTGCGAGGCCGATCTCCAACCTCCCACAAGGGAAAGGATAAGACTGGGTGTGAGCAAGGTCCCATGCCGGGCAACTCTTCACCCACGTCAGGATCTCGGGCCCAAGCTCCTGTGGAGCGTTGTAGCCCAACCCGTTCCCTGCCAGCTACCCCGGATAGCGCCAGAGGCCTCCGTCAGCTCCAGGTGCCGTCCATGCCAGAGGCCCTGCAGGTGATGCAGGAGATCATGTCCCTCCTGGTGCCGCCCACACTGGCTCTTGCTGTTCACCGGTCACAGGATAAACCCACATTCGAACCACCACGGTCCCCACCTCAGGAGGCACCGTTCCCAGTCATGGGGGACGTCCCGCCAACACTCACCTTCCTGTAGCCACCACGCATCTGACCGCAACAGGGAGACACCATGCAGCCCCATTCGGTCCCCGGTCCTTGGGCACAGGCAGAGTGGCTCGAGGCGCAGCTCGCCGGTCACTGGGCGCAGACCTTTGGGGGCATGCACCCCCTTGCAGGAGTACCGATCCTGGTACCACACCATGTGCAGGTGCTTCCCGGCATCGGGCCCACTCTGACTCCTGGTACCGCTCCTTTCATCGGAGCGGTGCTCAACTCTGCCTGTGCCAGGGTGTTCTGGGCGCTGGAAAGATTCAGGGCACTGACGGACCTCATCGTGGAAGTCTCCGCATTTCCCCTGACCGCGGCCAGGGTTTGCCTGTGCCTACTAGGTCACATGACAGCGTGTACATATGTGGTGTGCCGTGCCAGGCTCCAGATGCTACCCCTGCAGCTACGGTTGGTGACAGTCTACTCCCAGTCCAGGGACCACCTGGAAAAGGTTGTTATCATTCCCACAGCGGTACTTACCTCCCTGTGATGATGGACCTACCCTGAGAAAGTCCTGAAAGGAATCCCCTTTAACAGCACTCATCACACAGTCGAGTTGGTTTCAGATGCCCCAGATCTTGACTGGGGGGTGCACTTTGGCACCCTCCAGACCCAAGGTATGTGGTCCCAAGAAGAAACGACACTACACATAAATGTCAAAGAGCTCAGGGCAGTGCGTGGAGCATTCGCAGTCTTCCTATCTCACCTGTTGGGCAAAGTGGTCAGAGTCTTGATGGACAACACAGACTCAATGTTCTACATCAACAGACAAGGAGGAGTCCAATCCTCTGCCAAGAGGCACTCTGTCTTTGGGACTTCTGCCTCAACCATGGAATCCATCTAGAAGCGTATCACCTTCTGGGTGCCAAGAACACGCTAGCAAATCACCTAAGCAGGGACTTCTCCTCTCACCACGAGTGGGTGCCCCACCCGGCGGCAGCCAGCATGATCTTCCAGAGGTGGGGAACTCCCCAAGTGGATTTGTTCACCACCAGGCAGAACAAGAGGTGCCACGGGTTTTGCTCCAGACGGGGTCTGGGCAAGGGCTCGCTCTCTGATGCCTTCCTCCTGCCGTGCGGGAAGCCTGATGTATATGTTCTCTCTGATTCCGCTCATCAGCAAAGTTCTTGCGAAAATCAAGAGAGACAAGGCTCAGGTTATCATGATTGCCCCGGCGTGGCCTCGCCAGCAGTTCGGGATGCTATCAAGCCTGGCGGCGATCCCTCCATGGCCCCTGCCGAACTGACCGGACCTGCTGTCACAGGATTACAGCCGACTCTTGCACTCCAACCTCACGTCCCTCCACCTATGGCGTGGATGTTGCGTGGCTGAACCCTGAGGAATGGGCTGTTTGGAAGGGTCCACAAGGTCCTTGAGAGTAGAAAGCCCTCGCCTAGACAGACTTACCTGGCAAAGTGGATGAGGTTTTCCCACTGGGCGGCCGAACGGGCCATCTCCCCTTCGCATTCTTCGGTGCAGTCGATCTTAGCCTACCTGCTTCAGTTGAGGAACCAGGGCCTGGTGCACTCTTCTATCACAGTGCATCTGGTGGCCATTTCTGCCTTTCATCTGCCCATGTAGGGGCAAACGGTGTTCTCCCATGACATGACGATCAGGTTCCTCAGAGGTCTCGAGAGACTTTTTCCTCGAGTTCGGTCCCCGGTCCCTTGGTGGGATCTCAGTTTGGTTCCGTCCAGGCTCACGGGCCCACCCTTTGAGTGCACATGTTCACGGCCCACTATGCCATCATGCAGCAGGCCAGGGATGATGCTGGGTTTGGCAGAGCGGTGTTGCAATCGACACATCCGTGAACTCCTACCCGCTTCCAAGGGTACCGCTGGGAGTCACCTAAGTTGAATGGACCATGAGCAAGCACTCGAAGAAGAAAAGACCATTATCTTTTCTGTAACTGGTGTTCTTTGAGATGTGTTGCTCATGTCCATTCCACAACCCACCTTCCTTCCCCACTGTTGGAGTTTCTGGCAACTAAGGGTGGGGGGAACTGGCGACACCCTATATACCGCGGCATGTGTGTGCCACTTCAGGGGGCGCCGGAGCCGGTCCCTTACGGATAGTGGTGAGGGAAAAACTTCCAGCACTGGTGCATGTGGCGAGCACACACACACCTAAGTTGAATGGACATGAGCAACACATCTCGAAAAACACCAGTTACGGAAAAGGTAACTGTCTTTTGTAAGCTGCTTCCTGGTGGTGGAAGATTTAGTGTTAACTCACTGTTCCACCTGCACTCAGAGGTTCAGACACTTTTCTAAGATCTTATAAGAACTCAGACTGATATGTAAAACAAATCCAATGCAAGAAAAAAAACAAAACCCTCATTGGCCCTGGAGTTCTCTTGGAGGGCTTGCGTTGTGTACTTTCCATCACGTGACATTCCATCCCTGACCACACAATACAATCAGCAAAAACCAGCTTGTAAAGCTTGGAGTCACTTGATATGGGGCTGGAGGGCCTGATAAGTTTGCTAGCTCAGATTCTATTGTACTGCACGAAGGAGTGAACTTGGCTGCCCTTGGTGGTTATCAAAGCTCTCTCGGATATTAGGTTTAGTGTAGGAACAAGGGCCTAGTTTTCCCTGCTTCCATGATACTGGTGATTGTCCCCTCACTGACAGTGTTTTCAGACTGATGTATGAGAGGGGCTGTAAAGGTCAGTGACTCTTCTGAATTCCTTTTGCGCCACAGCCGTTACTCTCTTTCAAAAGCTTTACTTTCCTCCTTGTACCCCCAACCAGGGGCTGTCCTTAGGCATACACAGAATACGCAGCTGTGTAGGGCACCATGAAATCTGGAGCACCAAATTGCCCCAAATTTCATGGTGCCCTAGGCAACTGTGTGCTGCATATATGGCAGCACCAGCCCCGGCGACCAGCCCTGTCCCTCAGCCGGCCCCCCCTGCAAGGGGCAGGGCCGTCCCTAGGGGAGTGTGGGGCCCCAGACAACTCCATCCGCCCTGCCTCTTACCCTTCCCCCCTGCTCTGCCCCCGGCCCACCTCCATTCCGCCTCTTCCCCCAGCGACCCCGCACTCACCGCCGGCGGCGGGAAGCGGAGCAACCCGGCCCCAGCCCGCTCTACTCTGCCAGTTCCTAGCCGCGGCGCTCCGTTTCCTGCCACCGATGAGTGCAGAGAGGTTGGGGAAAGGATGCCTCCTGCACTCACTGGTGGCAGGAAGCGGAGCGACATGGCCCCAGCTGTGTTGCTGGGAGGGGCAGGGGGTTGGGGAAAGGTCCCCCCACCGCACTCACCGGTGATGGGAAGCGGAGCGCTGCGGCTGGGAGCTGGTGGAGTAGAGCTGGATGGGGCCGGGCTGCTCCGCTTCCTGCCGCTGCCAGTGGGAGGGGATCCCTTTCCCCAAACCCCCTCCCCCGAGTGACATGGCTGGGGCCAGGGTGAGGGAAGCGGAGCGGGCTGCTCCCAGCCCCCCGCTAATCCCCTGGGCCACTCTGGATCTGTGGGGCCCCCAAAAGTTGCCCCCCAGCTCCTGCCTCCCAGGAGGGGGGGGAGGCCTGGGGTCCCACAGAGCCCCCCTGCAGGGGGGGATGCATAGGGCACCCAAATGGTTAGGGATGGTCCTGTCCCCAACCCAAGGAAGGTGGGAACCAAATACGTCAAGGGCGGTTCTTCTTCCTTTGAAATGTAGTGGTCAGTGGTGCTGTTGCTTAGGGTTACCATACGTCCGGATTTTCCCGGACATGTCCGGCTTTTTGGGCTCCAAATCCCCGTCCGGGGGGAAATCCCAAAAAGCCGGACATGTCCGGGAAAATTGGGACCGGAGGCTAGGCCGGGGGCCGCGCCGGGGGCCAGCGGTGCTGAGCGGGGTCTGGTGGTCAGTGGGGCCGAGCGCCGGGGGCCGGCGGTGCCGAACGCCGGGGGCCGGTGAGGTCTGGGGCCGGTGGTGCCGAGCACCGGGGGCCGGTGGTGCCGAGCGCCGGGGGCCGGTGGGATCTGGGGCCGGCGGGGCCAAGCGCCGGGGGCCGGCAGGGCCAAGCGCCGGGGGCCGGCGGTGCCGAGCGCCGGGGAGGTCTGGGAACGGCGGGGCCGAGCGCCGGGGGCCGGCGGTGCCGAGCGCCGGGGGGCCGGTGGGGTCTGGGGCCGGCGGGGCCGAGCGCCGGGGGCCGGCGGGGCCAAGCGCCGGGGGCCGGCCGTGCCTGGGGCCGGGGGCCGGCGGGGTCTGGGGCCGGCGGTGCCGGGCGCCGGGGGCCGGCGGTGCCAGGGGTGCTGAGCGCCGGCGGTGCCGGGGGCTGCTGAGCGGGCCGGGGGTGCTCGGCCGGGGGGCCGGGCCAGGGGGTGCTGAGCGGGCCGGGGGTGCTCAGCCGGGGGCCGGGCCGGGGGGTGCTGAGCGGGCCGGGGGTGCTCGGCCAGGGGCCCGGGGGGTGCTGGGCGGGCTGGGGGTGCCCGGGGCCGGCACCCCAGGGCCCGAGCTTGACCCAAGCTGGAGAGGCCAGACTGGGCCGCGCCTCCTCCCCCCACACCCCGCTTACCTGCTTCAGGCTTCCCGCGAATCAAATGTTCGCGGGAAGCAGGGGAGGGGGCGGAGTTGGGGTGGGGACTTTGGGGAAGGGGCGGAGTTGGGGTGAGGCTGGGGGCGGGGCCGGGGGCTGTGGACTGTCCTCCTTTTGGAGGCTGAAAATATGGTAACCCTACTGTTGCTGGTCCTGCCCCTTTCCATTATGTCAGAGGGGCCCTCAGGAAACCCTACCTCAGCCACCAGTCCAGTCCATATGCACATCACAAAGCTGTAGAGATTCCTGAAACTTGTGCATGTTTCTGACACCCACCCTCCACTGTTAGTTAAGCTCCCAATCTCTTTCTTCCTGGAGCTGCTAGATTTTTCTTCCTGACTACTTGACTTTTAAATGTTCCTTTCTTCCCTCTCTCCCCACACCCCTGTCGTCTCTTGCAAGCTCATGTAACACATTACAGTGCCTCTTGAACTTCTCTTTGTGTTTATTTTTCCCCTATCAGGGTGGAGTTCCAGAACAAGTTCTACGTGGGGACAGGTTATAAGTTTTCTCCATTCTGCTTTAAGTCTATCATAGATGGAACTGCAGAAGACTAAAGACAACTCATTGCAAAAACCCTTTACTCCCTGGACCACATTTTTCATTCCTTGAAACTGATTACACTCTGGAGTACAGAAACCTCTTCAAGTGAGCGTCATATTCTATGTAGTTAAATGGAATTGTTGCCCTGGCCTAGCACTAGGTACAAACCAGCCACTATTCTCATTAAAGGGTTAACTGTGTCATACTTTAGCAAAAATGTTAATCTAAAAGGTGACCATTTCTACTTATACAACGCTAAACTGTAAATCAGCGGAGCAACAGAACAGAGAGACAACACCCAGCATGTTGGCCAGATCCTCAGCTGGTGTACACATGCATCTCTCCATTGATGTCAATGCAGAGTATCTGGCCCTATTTGTAGGAGTCATCTGTCTACTCTTTGAGTTAAAAACAGAGGATGGCGTACTGTTTTGAAATAAATTGTTAATAATCAACTCACATGTGTTTTTCTCCCTTTGCTGTCCTGCTTTGTGTTTTTGTTTTTTAAGAAAACATTTAAGTATTGATTTAGATGAATTCCTTGGGTGATCAGATGACAACTGCATGTGATGAATCCCTGTACAAGATTACATTTCTTAATATAGCACACAAATACAATTCAAAGTAACTGAGAAAAATGCTTGCTTTTAAAGCCATACTTTACTCTGACAAAGCGCTTATTATCTTATTTGTTTCAGGGATTAACATAGCTGGATTATAGGTTTTTTCACACACTGTCACTTTAGAAAAGTGTTAAATTTGAGTCATGCAAATACAAGGACACACTAGCCATGGATCAGCAATGCGGGCCTTTGGGGTTTCTAGTTTATGGTATGCTGGATATGAGTCAACAGTGTCTGGATATGAGTCAACAGTGTGCCCTTGTTGCCAAGAAGGCTAACGGCATTTTGGGCTGTATAAGTAGGGGCATTGGCAGCAGATCGAGGGACGTGATCGTTCCCCTCTATTCGACATTGGTGAGGCGTCATCTGGAGTACTGTGTCCAGTTTTGGGCCCCAAACTACAAGAAGGATGTGGAAAAATTGGAAGAGTCCAGCGGAGGGTAACAAAAATGATTAGGGGGCTGGAGCACATGACTTATGAGGAGAGGCTGAGGGAACTGGGATTGTTTAATCTGCAGAAGAGAAGAATGAGGGGGGATTTGATAGCTGCTTTTAACTACCTGAAAGGGGGTTCCAAAGAGGATGGATCTAGACTGTTCTCAGTGGTAGCAGATGACAGAACAAGGAGCAATAGTCTCAAGTTGCAATGGGGGAGATTTAGGTTGGATATTAGGAAAAACTTTTTCACTAGGAGGGTGGTGAAGCATTGGAATGGGTTACCTAGGGAGGTGGTGGAATCTCCTTTCTTAGAGGTTTTTAAGGTCAGGCTTGACAAAGGCCTGGCTGGGATGATTTAGCTGGGGATTGGTCCTGCTTTGAGCAGGAGGTTGGACTCCTGAGGTCCCTTCCAACCCTGATATTCTATGATTCTATGGTGTGTCCCTGTTATGGCTGAGCTCAGTAAAGCTGATAATTATTTACTAGCAGGTCTTAGCATCAAAACCTGAAATCCTTGTTCATTCTTTACCCACTGCTAACCACAGGCACAACTCCCATGGGAGTCACTTGGAATTTTGACTGAGTAAGGACTTCACGGGGATATACATCTCGGAATAAGTTCTCAAAAGCCTGAGGCTCCACAGATATCTGGGTGCCTCTTGGGGTGATATAACAAAGACCTCTTGCGATGCGCAGACAGGCACAGTAGTAGCTACCATTGCACGAGTTCAAACCTTGTTAAAACAGTAAAGAGAGGTCCTCTCTCTGAGATCACGGTCACTAATAATTGCCAGATCCAAGACTAGCAGCCTACAAAACAATCCTCACCTAGCACATGGGGGTTAGCACTGCACAATCAGAGCTTGGCAAGAAATTGTTGCCTGTGTATCCAGGCTTACATGCATCCCATTACTTTGAGGTGACATGAGCTACACAATATCATGAGGTGGTTAACAAAAAAACAAAAAAATCTCAGCACCTCATGACATTTTCCATGGTAACTGTTGGTATCTCCTGCCAGTGCTGTAGCGCACGTTTCCTGAGATCCACACAGAGCAGAGGAAATGCCAAGCCTCAGGAAGTCTGCTTCAAATTAGCATCCCAAAGCTGAGGCGGTTAAAACCTCTTTCCTCCCCAGAAGTGATCCTGCTAGCGCGAAGTGAAAACACGTTGATGGCAAAGCTGGATGTGCTGCTGCCCATACTGTACCTCTTGTGTGGAGAAACAGCCTGGAACATTGGCAGTCCAGCACACCCCAGCTTGGAAAAACCACTTAAAAAAACCAATGCTAGAAAATACCACAGGTTGCCAGCTGGTCTGGTTCCTTTCCATTGCTGAAAAAAGCCTTGTGGCTGACACATCATTGCTAACCTCACCATCTTCTCTTTCCAGAGTAAACTCAGACAGCGTGGCATGATGCAGACTCTCCCATGCTCCGACACAGTGCCCCTTTTTGTTACCACATTTCTTAACACTGGTTTGTTATACTGAAGCCTTGATTACATTAATGGATGAGCCCGTAGCCATCCAGATCACTGCCATCCAAGTGTTCATTCTCGCGTCACTGACACAATCATGCACATCACTGGCTTGTATTTGTTCAGTCTTTAAGGCAGCTGCCCAGTTCAACAAAGGCATTGAGGTGTATTATTTTCATTTGCTTTATCCAAAATCTTCATTGTTTTGCATTTCCATTCCTGTTTACGTACAAGTGCCGAGCCAGATGCATCTTCCCCCTTCTGCCTGACATAGGCATTACTGGGGCCAGAGATGAGAGGAATGTGTCTCTCACCAGGTTATTATAATTGCACTATTGTGTACCCGCCCTTATATTGCCTTCATCACCATCGTATATAATACCTTACAGTCGTGTATCCTGTTGATGTCCCTCTCAGTGCAGCTGCAGGATTCATGTATTTTTACTCCTGCTCTCCCTGCCCCACTAGAATTTTGTGTGTGTGTTTGCACCTCTATTTCTTGGATGGCTGAAGTTCCCAGGAAGTGACATCCACGTCTCTCACTGGACATGATCTGGCCCCACTTCATTCTGAATACTAATAGGCAGCACGGCTGCTTCATCTACTCCTCCCCACCCCCCCACACACATTCTATTAGCCAGTTTATTCCCAGTTTCTCTGGGCATCTGAATAATAATAATAATGCACAATGTATCTGAACTCCTTCACATATGTTTATATAAACATGCTGCTAAGTGGGTCATCAGTGGAGAGCTCTGGATCAAAATGCACAAGCCTCTACTGCTTGAGCTAAAGAATTAGCTGCATTAGTTTGGAGGCCGTTTAGACCCAAAAATCTCTCTACATAGCCTAGCCACTAGAGGGGAACAAAGTCAACAATGTCCGTGTAGGTTACACACTCTCACTGGTCAGGAAAGCTCATCCCATGCATTAGAGATCCACAAAAGTTCAGTCCTCCAATAGCACATTATTTGTCACGATTCTCCTGGATGTATCATTGGTAGGGCTTGAACACTGGATCTCTGGGCCTAAAATTATGAGTCTCTACTGGTTGGGAATTTCACAGAACTGTGGCCAGTATTGTTCACATTAACACGGGGAAGTTGGCATTGCGACATTTCTACAAAATGCTGTGATTTTATGTGAAGCGTTTCAATTTTGCTGAAAGCAGTCTACAAAGTGGGTATAGGATCATGGATCTGGCCCACCAAATCCTACTACTGAGCCATCTAGTTCAGCATGGGCAGGACATTTAAAAGGAGGATGTAAAATAATCCTATGGAATGTTATATGTTGGGCTGGAGCAAATTCCTTCCTGACCCCCAGAGGCCATGCGGCATGAGGTTAAAATGCTTTGGTAAGACTATTACTGTAACACTGTGATCAGTTCTGGTGTTCACGTTTTAAACAGGGATGTTAATAAAAGGGGGAATATTAACAGAAGAGGCACAGGAAAGATGCAAGGTCTGAAGAACATGCCTTACAATGAGAGACTTAAGGAGTTCAGTCTATTTAGCTATTGCAGAGACAGTTACTAGGTGATTGTCACAGTTCAGGGCAACTGCACCTATATTCCCCTTCTGTAGTCCCTCAAGGCACCCGCCCTAGTGTCCTGGCTCCTCAGCCTTCACCTCTCTTGGGAGCAACCCACATTTCTCTCCTGACCCGGGATTTTCAGGCTGCAGAGTTCCCTGCCTACACGGTGATAGCCCAGCAAGCCAGAGCAGTGTCCGTGCTCTCTCCCCAGAGTTTTGAACAGTGTAATTTACCACACAGCTCTTTCTAAGCAAGCACATTTATTCAGAAGGTGAAACCATTATAGAAAAAATATATTAACAATCTACATGCATGCTAAAAATCTCACCAGAGGTCAGCCCCCACTTCATGCTTGGGCTCTGGTGTCAGCCCTTCAAAACCCACACATTCATAACTGTCTCAGAATCAGACACCCACCCCTATGGCTAGTTCAGACTTTCCTTCATGCAGCCTGGGCCTTTGATCTTGGCCTCGTGTAATGGGTGATCAGCAGACAGGGGCCCGCTCCTAAAGGTGTAGCTTCAAAAGGCCGGGGGGTTGCACAACCAGAGGTGGGGAATTTGCATACAATCCCAGTCCACAATAATACATACACCATTCGTTCAATACAGTGGGCCCCAAAGATACTTGAACTTAATTCAAAAGGTCACCCAAGGATGTTTCAGGAAATTGCTACATCTGTCAGTGACTTGACCACAGCCCACAAGTACTTACATAAAGAGATGATACTGGGTAGCAGGCAAAGATGGAACAAGATCCAATGGCTGGGAACTGAAGTTTAAAAAAAACTCAACTGGAAATTAGAAACACGTGATGATGGTTACTATTTGGACAAGCACACTCAGGGATGAGGTGCATGCGCCATCAATTGGACTCTTTCAACCAAGCTCAGCCGTCTTTCTAAAAGAGATGTTCTTCTTCAACCACAAGGTGCTGTGCTAGACGCTGCAGGAATCCCTGAGTGAAATTCTGTGGCCTGTGTTATCCAGGAGGTCAGACTAAGGGTCCATAAAGGTCCTGACTGGCTTTACTATTGATGAAGCTACTCCCTTAGATCAGTGTCCTTCTAATGGCAATGAACCCTACAGTCTGATTATGTCCTGTGTAAAGAAGTGTTAACATCTACTTGCTCAGCCATAGCTGCCTTTCCACCATCTTCTGGACCTGTGCCTCTGACGCTATCATGTGTCAGGTTGTTCTCCCATTCAGTCATTGACATAACTGTAAGAAGCAGAAATACTGATCTGCAGCACTCTTACCAAATGCATCCCCATTTGCCTGGCATATTGTGCTCTCACTTATTTTGCTTGTTCCTTATTTTGGTAATTTCCTTTTATTTTATTTTGTGGAGAAGGCACTGGATTGGGGTTCAGGAGATGTGAGTTCTAGTCCCAGAGCTGCCTCCCACTGTCTGATCCTGGGCAAGTCACTTAATTGCTCTGTGCATCAGTTTCCAACCTGTAAAATGTGAATAACAACACTTCCTTTCGCCCACCCTTGGGTTGTCTTGTCTATTTTTTATTGTAAGCTCTTCAAGAGTAGGAACTGTCCTAGCACACTGGGGCCCTGATCTTGGCTGGGGTCCCTAGGCACTACTTTAATACTACTACTAATAATTAGTAATAACTTTTGAAAGGGCTACCATTCTGTGTTAATCTTTAATGGGGTGTCAGGGGTTCTCTATTTCATTCCTTGTTAAGTTACTCTTGTTGGGGAACATTGGGAGAAGCTGGTACCTATAGAAAACTGCCCTCCTTTACTTAACTCAGAAGTCCTTATTGCAAAACACAGTGCTTGTATTAAACTGGAAATATATGGGAATAGATGTCAGGCCATCATGCCACCATCAGAGGAGACCATTTGGAATCTGACCCTCCCAATCATTATGTTAGGGGCCTCTCTCTTTTAACAAAGGATGTCTTCCCATCAGTTTCTGTTTGTCAGCGTTTGAGGTGAGTCTGTAAATCTATGATTTTTCCCATTCCCATTGGCCATGGAGAGAACAGGAAGTGCTGCATTGCCCACAACATGCTCATGCCACTTGCAGTTTTGCATTGTGATGATGACTATAATCACATCTCATGCTTCAGGGCTTTAGTTGGTCACCTGCAGGGGTCAGAAAGAATTTTTTCCCCGATGCACAATTGCCCAGACGTAGTCTTGGGCAGGGGGTGGGGGCATGGGAAGGGAGTTAGGTTGGGTTGGGGTTTTTTTTGCCTTCCTCTGAAGCATCAGGGATTGACCAGAGGAGGAGACAGAACAACAGATGGGATGGATCAGTGCTCTGAGGTGGTATATGGAGGCCTTTTTCTCTATACCTGGCTGGTGCGCCATGTTCACGTGCTCAGTGTCAAACTGATTGCCATTTTCAGAATCAGGAAGGAATTTTCTCCCTGGGCAACTGGCAGGAACCTTGGGAGTTTTCACCTTCTTCTGTAGCATGGGGCCTGGTTTGCCTGCTGGGATCACCTGGGCAGATCTCACCAAATCAATTCCCTGCCACTGCAGGGACCTTGAGCATAGGTGACACCTTGGTCTCTCCTGTTCTTTGTTTGTGGAACACAACAGTTTAGTTTCCTGAGGAGTTAAAATTGCTTTAATCTAACCCAAATTATTGAGCTCAATATAGGGGTAACTGTGTGAAATGTAATGGCCTGTGATAGGCAGGTAGTCAGATTAGATGATCTAATGGTCCCTTCTGGCATTAGATGCTATGAAATTATGGGTTGGTGTTGCCCTTTTAAGAGGGGACAGGTGAAATGTTGTCGTGGAGGAGGCGTGACTCAAGGACATTAACCTGCATATTTTAGTGTAAATTCCTTAAAAACATTTCCTGGAGGCACAGAGTGAATTGACCTATTAAGATACAGTAAATGCAGCAACTTACTTTGGAAAGGAACGAGGAAGTTTTGAAGCCCTTCGTTTAAAACCCAGACAAGCCAGGGTTGAAAGATTTAAAGGGGGAAGTGTGTGCCTCCGGCTAGGAAGAAAAGTAATTTATGGAAGCTGGCCCCAAAAGCAGCAATGCAGCTCGTGCAATAAAATGAAAAGAGCGGAATATTTAAAACTATAAATGAGGAAAGAGACATTTCCCCAAGCTTGAGATCTTTCTAAGGTAAGAAACTTTTACTCAAAAATCAAAAACAAGTCCTGTCTAGGTGGGTTGGGGTTGTTTGAATGTTTGTACATCAGAGTTGTGTGTTTTGCTGTGATGGAGACTAAGTTATCCGAAGGCCTGGTGAGCAGCAATGTATTTCCTATACCTGCCAGCTGTGGCCCCAGCTCCATTGCTGAGAAATCCTGCCAGGGTTCTCGTTGTGGGTCATTTAATCTTTCTGTGTTATCTCTGTACCACTGAACTTATCACTCACGCTGCTCCCTTTAGCTAGTGCATTGTTGTGGTGGTGCTGGTTATTAATGTATCACTTATACAGCACTTAATGGTTTCAAAGTGACTTACAATTATTAATCAATTAACTCTTGTGACAGCCTCAGGAAGGACAGAAGACTCTAGCTCTTCTACCAGGGCAAATATGTTTGGAAATGTTTGGGGCGAGTAAGCCTGCACTTTTAGTAAGAGGTATAGGAAGATTTCTTGGAAGTATTCACATATGGATAAAAATTACACACTCAGCTCACCCATTCCTTTAGACATAAAAGCTGTTGTAAGGCATGTAGTACTACAGACGTTTGCAGTATATAGTGTCTTTCATGATGCATCCAGCACAAGACACCGTATGGAGAGAGAGATGAACATACAGGGCATGTTTCTGTACTGCTGCTCCTTTGTAGATGTGAAGCCGGGGGCTTTTTCTCATGACCACCACGGTAGCACTGCGAAAGATCTATCAGTGTATTTATCTGTGAAGCATGCAGCCAGTGTGGGAGCACTAGAGAGTGACTAAAAAAGGTGGAGCCTTCTGTTAACACTGATTTGCCAAATGCTTTCTCTGCGCTACCCTCGATTTAGGGTTCTGATGGGCACCTCACTATCAAACTGTCTGAATCAGCATATGCAGTGGGGTTGTAGCCACGTCAGTCCCAGAATTTAGACAGGCAAGGTGGGCAAGATAATCTTGTTTATTGGACCAACTTCTGTGCGTGAGAGAGAAGCTTTCGAAGCGCATGGAACTCTTCTGCAGACCCGAGGAAGGCACTCCACACCTCACTGGGAGTACATTTCCCAGCCCTGACGCAGAGCTCAGTGTAGCTCCAAAGCTTGTCTCTCTCACCAGCAGATGTTGGTCCAATAAACGATATTACCTCACCTCTCTCTCTCCCCTCCCCCCTTCTCTGAACTATAAAATCATGGCATTAGGGCCTCGTCCAGCGCCTACTGAAGTCAATGAGAGATTTTTCTTTCACTTCCGCAGGCTTTGGATTGGGCCCTTACCAGCTAAAAGACCTCCCATCTCTCTCTCCTTTCATCTGATCTAGTTAGCTGCCTTCCAACCCCTACTCTCCACCACAAACACTGTAATAATCATCATCACTTCACTGCATCGAAGCCAGCCCTGGTTTGGCACACAGCAGCTTTTCAGCAGTGCACAGCAATATTAGGGCAGAAAGTATTGACAGAGTTGTTTAGGATAAATAAGTCTCTAGTCTTTATAGTTGTGAAGATGGCAATTCAAACCTGGCATGAAGCACTGTTCTCTTTCCAAGGGCTCTTCTAGATAATCCATTTTAGTCACAATTTATATTGTTTCCACTTATAAATGGTTAAGAATTGGGAATAGATGGTATAAGCATATTACAGATATGAGTAATATGTGTTGTGGACAGTTATAAACACCTCAGAGGGAGATGTTATAAGCGATACAATAAGCAGCCTATTGGCCTGTTGGATTCTGTAACAATCTATAACAAAGATTCTGTAATCTAAAACATCTATTAATCAATTATTAACCCAGTGTAAAGTGTTGACCTAATTTTGAATGTTTCCAGAATTCAATCTTTGTTCAGTGTTTGTGTTTCCCTCTAACTAATATAATTGACATTTTACATTTTTTTAAAAATGTCGCAGTTCATTTTCTTATCTCAACTCTCTGTCTGACTCTCTTCAAACTATTTTCTTTTCTGATTTGGCCTTTTGGTCTCTATCTATTTTTGCCTTCAGTGTTCAACCCTCTCTGTCAACATTTCTCTCCTCCATTGCCTCTCTCCCCTTGCTAGGCCTACTGGGATGGGAAACAGCACATTGGTCCTGCGCCTGGAAGTGGAATGTGTTTGAGGGTGACTGAGTGAATTTCCTAGTGTCTCCCTCCAGGGGCCCAACTGAATTCCCACTGATGTCAAAAAGAGCCTTCCATTGACTTCACTAGGAGTTGGACCCACATCCCAAATGCAGGCGAGCTCACAGCCCTGCAGCATTAGTGAAAACACTAAGCTTCAACTCCCCAGCCAGCAGAGGAGACCTGTGATTGCCTCCGTTGCAATCCAGACCTTTTGGACCCATTTCCCTACCCCTGAGACAGCAGAATGTGAGATGGGGGTCAAAACTGTTTGAGGAAGCTGGGTAAAAGAACCTCATGATGTTATTTTCATTGAGGAGCAGCACCAACAACGGGCAGTGTTTTGCTGGTTATATAATGGGGATTTAGGTTGCACAGAATACACTGGCAGTGTTGTTCTCAGGCAGCGTACGAAGGGCTTAAGAAAGAGCGCTTACAGCACAGATGCGCGATCCCCTTTGATATGTGTGCAGGGTGTTCCAACCTGCTGGGATTAATTTCAAAGCATGATATAATAATGATTAGCAATTAGAGAGCTCATTATGTCTTTAAAAGAGCTTAGCCAGCGGGAAATAATCCCCACAACATTCCTGTGAGGTAGGTATTGTCCCCTTTTTACAGACACAAGGAAGATTTAAGGCCTAACTTCCTTAGGCATCTTTGCAAATCCCAGCCTCAACAGCTGTCTTCACCCCAAGAAGTCCTTTCAGTGCAAGGTCGAGGGTGCCGCTGGTGGCTGGAAGGGGGCAGTGGTAAGGTAGCTTGCATTGCTGCTGCCCATGCTAATCCCCATTGCGTGCAGAGAAAGAGGATGAAAATCCCTAATGTTGTCCGTCTGGTCCTTTCCCCAGCACTGCTGGTACCTCAAGTGAAAGCCAATGTGGATCTGTTTCTGAGGAAACAGGAAAAGCAGGCAGAATTCCAAGTCAAAGGAGTCCCACAAAACAGCACAACCCTCTTTCCTACATTCTCAGTGCATGTGCAGGAACCTGCACCTACTGGGACTTCATCTGGAGCTATGCTTTCATTTGTGTCACACGAGAGTCTCTCCTAAGCAGGAAGTGGCTCTTTTGTCAGCCAGGGCAGAAAATGTTTTTGTTGCATCCCCACTTCTCTTCCAAAGAGCCGAAAAAAACCAAACCAAAAACACCTGAGCATCACAGTGGCACAGCACCCCCTGGAAGTTGGCGCCTAAGGCAACTGCCCTGCTCACCCTCCCCTAGAACCAGCCCAGCGGCTAAGAGTGAGTAGCAGAACTGCGCAGAGGAGGGAAATTTCACTTTGCTAAGGATTTGGGGCTTTCTAAATTAGGCTTTGTACTGCAGCAGAGCAAAACCAGAAAATTTCAAAATTCTCCATGAAGGAAAATTCTGAAACATTTTGTTTTTTTTGTTTTCAAGTCAGTTTTGACACTTTAAATGTTTTGTATGCATCATAATATGTAATATAATACAAAATTCAAATGAAAAGTCCTTTCGTAATGAAAAATGTAAATGTTCCATTACAAAAACGTGAAAACAAGTTGTTTCAATGTTATTGGAACTTTTTTCCAGTTTTCTTCCAAAACAAAATTCTGGTGAAATCAACCTGATTCATGAAGCATTTAGATTTCGGTGCAAACCCACACCATCTCTCTGTGAAGAGACAGTCTATTACTACTCTAAGGAAAATGTTGGAAAGTTAACATGCATACAGTCTCCCACTTAGGTTACCTGATTCCTTCCTTGCCTTCCTTTCCTTGAGTGAACACAAACCCACAGCATGCTAGGCACCCTGCAGACAATGACTTCTGCTCATGTAGCACCTTTCACTTGAGGATCTCAAATCTCTTTACAAATGTTGATTAAAAAGCCTCCACAATACCCCACAAAAGTATAGGAGTGTTATCCAGCCTGTTTTAGTAGCTTCATTGGACTTTTCACGTATAGGCCAGGGTGGTGACTGACCTTTGCCAATTTTAATAAATTGTCCTGTGACCGCCCTTCTAATTTTTTATCTAAACACACACCAAGAGGAGGTAGGTGGGAACCCTTAACATTTCCTATTAGCATCCTCTGAAACTTCTTAGTTTAAACTTCCCTCACTTCCACCAGTCTTGCATTAGAAATTGCTTCTTGGCTCATTATTAAGACAGGGTTGTGACTATCTTGTAGGTTGGAAAGTGAAATCAAAGTAATCTCCATTGTCATCTTTGGGAACCCGACAAGAGCTGAAGATGGCCACCCAGCAAAAAGAAGTATCAAATGCCATTGGCCTGGAGGAAATAGGCACTGAGAGGCAAGAACCCAAGAAAGGTTGGTTCACATAAGCTGGACTGAGGGTGGTGGTTGTCACCTCTCAGTAAGGAGGGGCAGTCTGGCCCTGGGTTGGGGTTGGGTGTGGCTTCCCCAGCCCGCCCTGCACTTCACCCACATAGAGCCCTACCACTTGCATACGTGATGAGCAAGTATCTGCTGTGATAAATAGCCAGCCCTCTGGATGCTACTCTGTGATAGCAACCAAGCAAGAGAATTTTACCCTTATATAGTTTAAACATAGATTTTAGCACTTTCTATTAAGCTTATTTTAAAGCAATTTATGCAAGGGAAGCTTGGGCCCACTCCTCAGCTGTGCCATGCTTATGCTGAAGATGGAAAAGTAAAGTTGACACTAAGCTCTTCAGCGGCTGACCTGACCTATAGAACAGGTTAGAGCAGTCAGCTTGTAACTTTCATCTGGGGCCTTTAAAATAACAAGGATTACTGGGCTGCAGTGAGTTCTGGCTTCCTCCCATTCTGAAATGCCTACTGTGCTGGGGAAAGTAGTATTATCCCAACTATTACGGCTGGGAAACAGAGGCCCACAGAGAGTAAGTGACTTGCCCACGGTCACACCAGAAATCTGTGGTAGAGATGGGAAATAACCCAAGGCTCCAGCATCCCAGTACAGTTTTCTAACCCTAAACCATTCTTCCTTGGTCTATGCAACACATACAGTAGCTCAGAATACTATATGAAAAGCATTGGATGATAGACCTCTTCCTTCCTTCCATGCATGTTCTGTATTCTCACTGGTTATCTATCATCTCTCGATTTTATCTCTCTCTTATTTTGTTGAATCTCTAAAGTGCCCAGCCACCCTGGCCTCTAGGGGCTCTAGTGCTGCTTAGTTGATATAATATCTTGGGCACAGATGGAGTTTCCAACAACTTTCCTGCCATTACACAATAACAAAAAGTGGTTCTGTTTTGCAAGGACGTACTTAGAGGTGATCTCAGTTCTAACACTCTCTTTCTCTTTGATGTTTAGAGCAGAAGACATTTACAGTGGAAGAGGCTGTGGAAACCATCGGGTTTGGGCGGTTTCATATAGCGCTTTTCCTGATCATGGGCAGTACTGGTGTAGGTTTTCATTGTCCACTAACTTGAGCCTAAAAATCCTATTACAGTATCCATATTAATGTGATATTACAGTATCCATATTAATGTGAAGCAGAATTCATAGACTCTAGGCTCACTTCTCACCTCACCTATCACTCACCATTGACTTAACTGGGGTTGCATGGGTGTACATGGGTCAGCATTTGTCACTCTTGGTTCCCTTTCCTTTCTTCTTTGTGTAACGAGCCATCCTGAAAAACACGGAAACACCACAGTCGTCAGCTGGGCTCAGACATGAGTGACCGCACCCAAAGCGTTATAATTTGAGCTAAAAGCGTGACTCCATTAGCAATGAGTAAATATCAGGCTCTTATCTTTGCTGTCGCCAGCCACTAGTGGGCGACATGGTCACACGCATTAAACCAACATAGTACAATTGCACTTCCCAGCCAAGATTTTCAAACGTGGGTGCCTCGAGTTAAAACTCTTAAATTCATAGTTAGACACCGAGAGAAGTAGCTTGATTTTTCGAGAGTCTGAAGGACAAAGCAGCCTCCGCCAATACACATGGGCAGGAAGAGAGGACCCTGTGAGTCTCCAGCCCTCCTAAAAATAATTTGAGAAGCTTCCTTCTGAACCCCTCTCCCCATGTTTCCAAGAGTTCACAATTTTCTGGACAAGACAAAGACTGGGTCCTCCAGCGGGCCTTGTAAATGGTTATATTCTCTGAGTCCAGTACCACAGTAACTGTTCTTTGAAGGACTGAGATTCCAGGTAATACAACCAATGCGGGAGGAGGGTACATTGTAGAGGTACTGGGTATACTCCATATCAGGGGCTGAGGGAGATGCCAGTTCCATGATTCCTTCATCTCTGCCTGCAGAATACTGCAGGTTGGTTCTGGAAAGTGTACGTGTACTGTTCCAAATGGGTGGCCTGACTTTTGGTTACCAGGATTTCAAGCCCTAGCATGACTGGGATTTTTCCCCCAGTATGCAAAGGAATTGTTTACTGTACTGACACTGGAACCAGACTTTGCTAATGTGCATGTTTGTTCTTGAAGGTGGTAGAAGCCATGGAGATCATGCTAATAGCTGTTGTTTCTCCACTCATCCGTTGTGAGTGGCAACTTAATGACTGGCAGGTGGCTTTAGTGACAACGGTATGTGGCATTTATAACCCCTTAAGCTTGTACTCTGTTAACATTGCCAGGGGAAGGAGCTATTTGGTTTAGTTTAAATGCACATTTGACCAGACCAGAAGACGCTCAAATGCTATGGAGAAAAGGGACATATGAGTACTAAGAAAATTGTCACCTAATATATACTAATTTTAGTTATTTATAGACTGTTCCACAGGGCAGTATCTGAACCCATCACAGATGTTAATGAATTTAATCTCCCAACAGCCCTTTGAGGGAGGGACATGTTATCATCACTTTACAACTGTGGAAACGAAGGCAAAAAGAATAAATGAATAGCCCAAAGTCACACAACAAGCATGTGGCACAGTCAAGGTTAGAATCCAGATCTTCTGAGTTCAGTGCCTTCATCACAAGACCATCCTCTCCCTCTTAAAGATTTGTCGTAGTTTATCCGAAGTATCAGTCCCAGGATTGAAATAGTAGAGGATGCTACAGCTCTGGATTGGATTAAGACAGCTTGGGTAAGCTGTGAATGGGAAACCTGATCATGTACATGGCTCAAGTCACAGTTATTAATCCCTCAGTTTCAGGTGTATTAAGTTCAACCACACATTTAAGAGCAGTGTCACATAATAGGTACAAGGTGTGGAAAAACCCTTGCTGATTAACCCAGGCAATGTTTTAATCCCTCTTAGATGGTGTTTTTTGGCTATATGATATTCAGTATACTCTTTGGACTCTTAGCTGACAGATACGGCCGCTGGAAGGTAAGTGAAAGTTCTGGAGCATTCCATTTTAGTCGCTTTTAACAACAGAGCCAGGCCTGATGACAGAACTGTCATAATAATAACAAGGTTAGCACTGACACAGCCTGTTACATCTTTAACCACATCACCTAATCAATCTTTGTGAGGGGGCTATTGTTGTTCATGTCCCTCTCTACACACAGTGTAGGGCTGCACAGTGAATCAATGGCTGGGCTGGGCTGAGAATTTAGGACATTTTCAAACCTGGCTTCCTACAGGTAAGCCTCTGAAATGTAATTGCAAAACATGGTGGGCACCATTAGATGGCTCGCAAACTATTTAAAGGGATACTACCCTATTCCTAAGCACTCCACATCTCAGTGTTAGAATTGGTTCAGAAAGCAGAGCCCTTGTGTCTCTCGTGATGGGCAGCCAGACTATATGACAATGAGCACGTGTGACAGAGAGTATAGCATTTGCACTGTGGTTGGTTATTGGAAGGGTTCAGAAGCATTCAAAGGTTTATGGATCCTTGGTCCCTTTCACTTCCCCTTGAGCTTGATCTAAAGCCCTTTGAAAGCCTGGTCTTGAATCAGGGTCTTTCAAGAGGTCAATGTGGACGAATGGGGCCAACTGAGCTGTAGGTGGAGCTAACGAAGAAGGAACCCTGGCCCACCTCTATTTATTTAAAGAGTCTCTCTGGCTACATCTGTTGTACAGCACTTGCAGCTGCACTGCTGGTGGTGGTGACACTCCTATCAGCTTAATAACTCCTGCCTCTTAAGTAACCTGTAGTGTAGACAAGGTCTCAGAGACTGATGCTTTCAATTTCCATTTGGGGTCAGCTGATCTGTGCTTTATTTATGCCCCAAGTCAGCAAAACATTCAATCCAATGCTTGAAGTGCTGTCCTGAACAGGGATGTTTTCTAATCTTTCCCTTCCAGATTCTGCTGATCTCTTTCTTATGGGGGGCCTATTTCTCCTTGCTGACATCGTTTTCTCCATCGTACATCTGGTTCGTTTTCCTCCGGGCCATGGTGGGATGCGGTGTGTCAGGCCACGCACAAGGGTAACGTACTTCAAGCACTGTAGCACTGGAAGCAATAGGCGAATAGAAATCAAGAATACCTTTTAAGGGGAGGAGATCAGATGAATTCTCCCCATGTCTCATGTGATTAAGGGTCACATTTAGTAAGTGGTAGAGCTGGTTGCATGAGGGGTGTGTGTGGAAAAAATAAATTCTCATTTTATGCCAAAGAAAAGGTCATTGAAATTTTCCAACCAGTGTAAGCAAGTGAAAAACTTACTGGCAAGCTGGCTAATGTGTCCTTTTGTTCAAGGGCAAAGAGGATAAGACCTATAGTACTCGGTTAGCCCTGGTAGCCAGACTAGAATGCACTTTGAACTGATCTAATTTTGTTAGACTCAGTCTGTTAAAAGTGATAACACAGTTCTATCAAACTGTAGTGCTCTGCAGATTACGAGTTCAAACTACAGCATCCTGGGGCTAGTAGAGGCTGGATGCTTCATAGAGTTTAAGGCCAGAAGGGACCATTACATGATCAAGTTTGACCTCCTGTGTTTATCAGAACATAGAATTTCCCCTATTTCCCCCTGTATGTAGCCCATGGAGTGATGTGGAGGCAGTTTACTTCACCTCAGGCAGGCAGGGGCAATCATGAGGAGTAGACAGTCAACCAGGGACTTCTTGAGAGGGCTGGGAATAAAGGGGAAATGAAGGAAAATTCCCCCATCCACTTTACCAGAATTTATTAAAGAACATAGCTCTTAAATTACATTCCCAAAGTTCTAAACAATCTAGATTAGAGTGGGGCAGCTAGTTTACTCTAAATGAATGACAATGGTTTATCAAATGGTATATGCAGCGTAATTGTAGCTGTATCAGTGTCAGGATATTAGAGAGATAAGGTGGGTGAGGTAATTCCTTTTTTTGGACTAACTACTGGTGGTGAGAGAGACAAGTTTTTGAGCTACACGGAGCTCTTCCTGAGCTCTTTGGTTATGGCTACACTACAGTTTACATGAGAATAAGCTACCCCTCCATTTCCCCTCACTCTAACTTTTTGAAACGTATTCAATTCTGGAAAAGTTAGAGCGGCAAAAGGAAAAATAAAACTCTGTAGCTTGGTCACTCTGTAACTTTTTTGAAGTTGGAGATGTTTCTAAAAGTTATAGTGGGGAGAAAAAGTGAAGAACCCCTTCCCAATCACATATTATTCCTTTTTCTGCACTCAGTAGCTAAAAGGGAAAAAAAATGGAAAGAAGTGAATTTAAATTAAAAATATTGAAAATTTAAAAAATGTTGGAAAAAAAAATGTCACCAAAGTTTTTATGGAAAAGCTGTTTCATTTCAAACCCTGCAATGTGGAAACAAATCAGAACATTCACAATTTTTCATTATCCCCCACCCCTTTTTTTTCCACTGGCTCTCACTGGTAGTGCTATGCTGCAGGGCACTTGGACCTTGGGAAAGGTCCTGCAGAGGTTACTGTTCTCAACCAGGGACTCTGCTGGGCGGGTAGTGAACAGACTGATGAATTGCAAAGCGGCTTTAATCCAATGTGAAAGGTTATGACTCACCTCCAGGCTCTGGGTATAGGCAGGGGAAGAGAGGAGCCCTTTGGGATACCTAACCAAAACCAGCCTTTCTTTAACTTCACGTCACACAGAGTGCATAGCATTTAAACATGGAGTTCAAACAGCCCCACAGATCCTTCCCTTAGAGGTGTGCATGATGCAAAGTGCCAGCACTCAGATACTTGTATCCTGAAATTATGTCCTCAAGTGTACTACTGGATTGACATTACATAGCCTCCTTGTCCCTGTGGGCAGATATTTGTGCAGCATGTCATGTTAAAGTAGGTTGAGATTTGGCAGAAATCTTTGCTGCAGGAGCAGTAACATTACAGGATCTCTGACATGGAGGAGGGGATACGCTCTGTCAAAGGACCAGACTCTTCACTGAATTACAAGCTTAGGGTCAAACCCTCGTCAGCTGTAAATGGACACAGTTCCAGTGAAGTCAGCTGAGTTACACCCATTTACTTGAGCTGAGGATCTGACTCAATGGTATGCAATGAGTCATGCTCACAAATGCTATGCACATTTATTTGTTCGGCACCCAATTTTCAGTTGCTAGCAGTGAAAGAGCTACTATAATTCTACTGACTAAAATTGACTGAGCTGGCATTTCAGCTGCATGCAGATTCTCACTCTCCCTGCATTTTTTTTTTCAGACTTATCATAAAAACCGAATTCTTGCCTACAAAATATCGAGGGTATATGTTGCCCTTATCTCAGGTAAGATAAAATTCATTACAGCCCAGAGTCCCAGATTTCCTGTGTCTGGCTCAGAAAGCAGAATTCTAGCCAGTTTTAATGTGTTCCACAATATCTGAATATGTATTACACGCAGTGAGGGTATCTCATTCTCAGCGTGTGTCACAGTGAACACTGCATTATTAAACATGTGCACGGGTGTGCAGAGGAAAAGCAATTTCTTTTCTGATAATTGGCTGCTCTGTACATGGCATTGAGACATTGATTGACAGCTGACATCCAGCCTTTTGGTTGCTATGTTGATAAATGCGTCCGTTGCCTGTTCTAACAGTATCACCCTTGACAGGCTGTCAGTCAGGAGCTGGGTCAGTCGCTCGATCTCGTTTCAAGATAATAGCACATACAGCAGCTAAAAATTGAAACAGAAATGTGCTCCACGCCGGTAGACTGGACTCTGTCTATCTGGAAGCAATTTTCAGTACTCAAACTGGGGCTGGCCCAGGACAAACGAATCAGCACATGCGCCGTATACCTTTGGAGATGAATTCCAAATCTGATTTGGGTAATAATAAGAGATTCATTAAGTGGTCCCATGCGAGTCCCCAATTTATGCACATCAAAAACTCATCATATAGTGTGGCATAATAGGCAGTTTCTGTTCAGGAGAGACTCGGAGGTGGACAAGCTAAAGGTGCCGTAGGTCAGGTCTTATCTCCATTAACGGAACTGCGTGGGTGACCAGGAATGGAGCAGCATAGATTGTTGCGAGTTAGTACTGAGGTGTACTGGGACAGGTTGTACTGCCTAGCAAGGGCTGATTAAATCTGGAGCTGCTTGAATTATTTCTTGTGAAGGATTTGTCCAATTCATTTAGCACTTTTTCCATGGGTTTCTGGAATTATCTGCAAAGAGCTCCTGATACACAGGAATTTCTCCAATTGCTCAACCAGCAGGAATGCCGGAGCCTTTCCAAAAGTGAGGGGCCCAGGGCCCCTGAGGCCCACCCACTTCCCCTCCTCTCCCCCTGGAAGCCCCACCTCCTACCCCACCAGAAGCTGAAGCGGGGCCGTGGAACCCGTGCCCCCCTGCCCGTGTTCCTGTCCCCCAGGCCTCCTGCCCAGGGCAGCTGGAGGGATCCAAGCTCCCCACAGCTGCCTGTGTGGGCTCTTCCTGACCTGGCTCTGGCCAGGGGGTGGGGCCTTGGAGCTGCAGCCCAGCCATGATAAGCCTGCTGCTGTGTGGGCAGCAGTGGAGAACCTGGGTCCCTCCACCTGCCCAGTGGGCTGATGGGGCGCCGAGAGCAGATCCCGGCTGTGTCCCCACCCCTCAGGCCCTCCTCCCCTGGCAGGTGGAGGGGCTGCAGCTCCCTGCCTGCACTGGGCTGGGACTCCGAGCCCCTCTGGCTGGAGCTGGGTCAGGGAGAGCCACATGGGGAGCCGGCATGGAGTCAGAGATCCTCCACTTCCACCTGTTATGGGCCGGGCGGGGAGCCTGGGGGGCAAGGACATGGGCCAGGGGCTGCTCTCAGCCCCCCTCACACCATGGGCAGGTGGAGGGTCCACACGCGTCTCCCACAACTGCCCAGCTCCCCTCCCTGGCTGGGCTCCATGCTGGCCTGGACAGGGGATGGGGCCTTGGGGGAAGAGGGGGGGATGCGGGTAGGGTCCACCCTGGCAAAAAGTGGACCGGCCAGGCCCGTCCACTTTCAAAAAGTGAAAGGGCCCTGGCCCCCTGACCCTCCCTTTTCCCCAGTTCTGGTGCCCCTGTCAACCAAGAGTTGTGCAAACATATATTGGCCTCTGGCTTATTCATGGCCTTGTAGCAATGAGTATTTGCTTTTCATTATTCTCTGTTTGAGCCATTGGCTTGATCACTTAAGTCATTGTTTCTGTTCTCGCCTAAGATTTATAAACAGGAGAAATCCATTGATTATTATTTATTCTTTATTTTCGCTTGCTCCCAGATTTCTCAGGGACAGGTTGTGGCTTTTATGAATTTGTTTGCTGTTTGTTGTTGCTTACCTTATTTGCGTAAATAAAAAAGCATTTTTCCTAATGGCTACAAGAGAACTTCAAGGACACACATGTTTGCAGGTATTGGGCCAGATTCTCCTCTGGTGTAAAATCAGTGGAAAGTATGGCTCACTATTTGCACTAGTGTTCATAGCACTACTGCCTTCCACAAACATTCTTACAAGGGGGAAAAAAAAAGCTCATTCATATGAATAATGAAGCAAATAAAAAGGCTCATGAATACCCAGGAAGCAGATTTCATTTGGAATGATAACCACACATGGTTTTCTGTGTTTAACCACAACTAACTGAAACCATCCTGGGCCCAGTCACACCAAAACTTTGGCCCACCTCTCTCCAAAAATTCAACTCCCCTGACTGTGTCTGGGTCAAATCTCTACTGTATTTTAATGGTGTGGATAGGGAAGGTTGCTCAGACAAGAATGAGATCACTGGGGGTTAAAATATACAAACCATAGTCATTGGCTCCTTTATTGTAACCTCTCACTTTCCATTTGAAAGGTTTTTTGGTTGGCAGGCTCCTTATTAATTATTGGATTGGCATCAGTGATTAACCCGACCATAGGCTGGCGTTGGCTGATCAGAATCGCTTCTATTCCAGGCATCATTCTCATCCTGGCATTTAAGGTGAGAACAACACTTCCTCCCACCCAAAAGAACACACTAGATCTGGAATCTCTAGGTATATTTTGCCATCAGCCGATATAAGTATCAGAACCTGGTAGCCTGCCCCTGTGGTCCTGTTTTCACCATAACCCAGTGGTGAGCTGGAGCATGTTCGCACTGGTTCGTGGGAACCGGTTGTTAAATTTAGAAGCCCTTTTAGAACCGGTGGTCCAACCGGTTCTAAAAGGGCTTTTAAATTTAAAGTGGCGCCTTAGGTGCCGACTCCGTGAGCTCCGGCAGCTCTCCAACCCACCCCCGGCCCCAGCTCACCTCCGCTCCGCCTCCGCCTCCTCCCCTGAACACTCCGCCCCACTTCTACTCCCCACCCTCCCGCTTCCCACGAATCAGCTGTTCGCTCAGGAAGCCTGGGAGGGCTGAGAAGCAAGCGGCGGCTTCATGTTCAGGCCCAGGGAGGTGGAGACTGAGCAGAGGTGAGCCGGGGGAAGGGGGGGCGTGAGGAGGGCCGCCCATGCCACAGCAGGTAACCCCCTGCTCCCCCCCATAGCTACGCTACTCCGCCCCTAGGAGCCAGAGGGACCTGCCGGATGCTTCCCGGGAGCTGCCCCAGGTAAGCACCACCAGGACTCCCCACCTCACCCCCCCCGGCAGGTCCCTCTGGCTTTTAGGGGCGGGGTGGGCACCCACAACTGTGGCCCACGAGACCCTCCTGCCCGGCCCCTGAGTTCCCAGCCGGGGAGGCTAGTCTCTGGCTGTTTCCCCCTTCCCCGGCAGCTTCAGCTCGCCCCGCTGCCGGCGCATGCTCTGGGCGGCAGACTGTGAGCTCAGCCTGACCCGGTGCTCCAGGTGCTGTGCGACGGTGGTGTGGCCTGGCTCCAGCTGAGCGGCACAGCTGTAGCGCCACCAGCCACCTCCAGGCAGCGCGGTAAGGGGGCAGGGAGGGGGTGTTGGATAGAGGGCAGGGGAGTTTGGGGGTGGTGGTGGGGTGGATGGGGTCAGGGCAGTCAGAGGGCAGGGAACAGGGGGATTGGATTGGGCAGGGGTCCCGGGGGGCCATCAGGAATGAGAGGAGGGGTTGGATGGGATGGCGGGGGGCAGTCAGGGGACAGGGAAGGGGGGGTGGATGGGGCAGGGGTCCCGGGGGGGCATCAAGGAATGCAGGGGGTGGATGGGGCAGGGGTCCTTGGGGGGGGGGCATCAACAAATGTGGGGGATTGGATTGGGCAGGAGTCCTGGGGGACGGGGGTGAGGAGGGAACCGGTTGTTAAGATTTTGGCAACTCATCACTGCCATAACCCACAGCAACCCTCTTATGCCAACTTTGAAGAGTCCAAACCAGCCACCAGCAAGCAGGGACCTGCAGGAGACAGCCTCTTTCTACAGATTGGCTGCTCCTTCATAGCAGCATCCCAAGACTAGGGCACCGGTGTTCTGCATCCATACACTGTGTTCTGACATTGTGGTGGTAGGGGAGGGAAGGGCATGCAAACATGGATGAGATTAGATTGGATTAGATTACATAGAAGCTTGCAATTCATACACTGGCAAATTTAGGATTTTGTTGCTGTCATCCCTGTATATACCCCAGCCTCGTAACTCTTTACATTTTGTAGAACTAAGTGAATAATTCACAACAAACAATGTACCCAACAAAGTTAACCTTTTAACAGGTTGTGGTGTCATCATATTTATTCAGGGCAGAGCATATTTTCTCTCTCTGGACTGATGTGAACAATTCTCTGTGAATATCACTATTTGAGCTATGTTGATTAGCTGTGATTGGTCAGATAAATCACATAGACGTTAAAATCCATTCCCTGATTGAATGAGTGCCCGACATGTCTGAGGCTATGTATACACTGCAGGCAAAAATGTGATTTGCAGCTTGGGTAGACATCATCGCTCTAGTTTTAATTTATTTAGTACAGCTAAAAATAGCAGTGAAGGCATGCTGTACCAAACTGCCTGGTCCCCTGGAATATGGATTCACTTTCCAAATCCATGCTGAAGCCTGTGCTCCTACATCTTCACTGCTATATTTAGGCCTATATTATGCCTAGCCAAGCTGCAATCACAACTTCGATTGCAGTGTAGACATGGCCTGAGGTAAATACTTATGCTTGCAAATATAAACTAGGATCTCTAAATACCCATATCTTGAAATTTGACTTCTCTGAATATCTCTGCTAATAAAACTGGGCTGCATGATTTGTTAATGGAAATAACAAAACAAAAGGCACAAGCCTGGCCAAGCAAATGCCTTTAAAAATTCAAGCTCTTCTTTCTGTAATGGTCACCCAGTACTACTTATTTTGTGATCAGTACGAGGGATGAGTGAAACAGTTTGGTTAAACTAATGCCCCCCAATTCTGTCCATCCCTTGAAATGAACCCCAAATCTGTTTGAAGTCTGGGAAGCTTTTATTACGAGGGAGCGGTATGTTGTTAGTCTCAACTTACAATGTCAGATTCAAGTTAGGTTTTAATTATTATTTTTATTTCACTGTTTTGTTTGGTTTCCTCCCAGTTTTAAAAAAGACATTTTCTTTTTATTGATTGGCTGTCCCAGAATGCTGTATAACAGAGATCAATAGTTATGTTAGTTCTCTGAGAACCCACTGAATATGTGCCAGGAATTGCTGTTATTCAGAACACTTACCTAGCACTGTTTATACACTGGACCAGATCCTCAGGTTGGGTAAATCAATATAGCTCCACTGAAGTCGATGCAGTTACATCAATTTACACCAGCTGAGGGTCTGGCTTTATATTTACAAATGTGCATTCTCAGTGAATTGAAAAACTGAACCATGCAGATGGGAAACAGCAAAAAAAGGGGAAATCCAATAACTATTGGGTCTGTGTATTGTCTCCTGACACTTAAGTAAAGCTCTGGCCTGGTCCCCACTAAGTCCCCATTTCGGACTAAGGTACGCAAATTCAGCTACGTTAATAACGTAGCTGAATTTGAAGTACCTTAGTCCGAACTTACCGCGGGTCCAGACGCGGCATGGAGGCTCCCCCGTCGATGCCGCGTACTCCTCTCGCCGAACTGGAGTACCAGCGTCGACGGCAAGCACTTCCAGGATCAATCCCAGAACATCGATTGCCTGCCGCCGGACCCTCCGGTAAGTGAAGACGTACCCTCTGTCTTGCTGCCTAAAGCTGTAAAAGCTCTTCCTAACCAACCTGTATTTGCAGTTCATTCCAGAGTCTGCTCGGTACAATGTATCTACTGGAAATAACAAAGCCGCCGTTGCAACACTGGAGAGGATTGCCAAGATGAACCGCTCAGTAATGCCAGAAGGGATCTTGGTGGAGCCTGTTAATGTGAGAGTTAAAATATCTTCTATCATCATGCTAATGATCGATTGGATAGGTCCTGGGGCACAGGACACAGGATTACTGGGATTCTAGGAGATGGGGCTATCTTGCTTAAGCTTTTCATGTTCTAAGCTTTTCTACTATATCTGGCATCATTCCAAAGGAATATTGAATGCCACGATAGAAGCTGTCATTTGTCTATCGAAAAGAGTAATCTTAGCCCTTTAATTTTAATGGGCTTGTTTATTATATTATTCTTCTCATTCAACTGAACATAATGCTGGGAAAATGTTTGCTTTTGCTACCATAAAAAAGGGTTTGAGTAGAGAGCACCTCCTTTGGCCTGGTGAGATCCCTTAGCAGTCTTTTCTGAGTTTCTGAGAGATTTGGCAGCAGCTCTCTGGGTGCAGGAAATTCATGTCTCTCCCTTCCTGGAAGATCTGTTCATCCAAACTCCTTTTTGAGGGAAATGACCCGACAGGACACAGAAACAGCCATCACCTGCCTGCAAGAGCATAGCTTGTCGGTGAACATGGAGAAGAATCACCTGGTTCTGAATCAGAGACCACAGCACCTCGGAGTGATGCTAGCCCAGCCAAAGAGAAGGTTTTCATCTCTGGCATGAGACATTGCAGGTTGTTGGCCTGACTCAATGATTGACAACTGCACCCTGGTATCAGTAAGATTCCTCATGCAGCTCCAGGGCATGCTAGTATCAAGTGTGGAAATTCTCCAGGTGGCACGTTTCCAGATAAAGAGCTACAAAGATTCCTCCTCCCCCTCCCTGTGCCAGGGCTGGACAGAGCATGGCTTGCTGCCCCAGGTATGCAGTCAAACTCCTCCAATGGTGGGTGGAGGGGCACATAGAAACAGCCAAGTGACTCAGGGAGAACAGACAGACCAATAGTGAAAAAGAATCATAAACTGCATGAACTGTGGGAAACTGGGCATATGCTCCTTTCCTTCCAGACAGAACTGCAAGACAAGCATGTACTAGTCCTGACAGGCAACACCCTGGCAGTGGCAGATGTGGGGGAATGGAGCTGGAGCACTTTGAGGTGCTGGAGCACTGGAGCAGTCATTATTGGTTACATATGGCTCAGACCCTGCATATCAACAGAAAGGAAACATCATGGTGTGAGTGGCTGAAGAGGCCGCAGTCAGATCTAAGGAACTTAGACCTGAACCAAGGGAATCTTCAACAGCATCACCCAGCTCGGAGGGGTCCCTCTTCTAGACCTCTTTGCTGCTTATCTAATCCCACAAGCACTTAGCATTGGCCTTGGCAACTCATGTAATGTGGTACTATTGAATTGGCATTAGTTAGGATTAAATGAGAAAGGCCTTCCCTATACGCTTTGTAGAATTTCTGTAAAGAGATCTCACTGGCTCTGGGAAGTTTTTGTTAAAGTTTAAAGTTATGCACACTGCCATGTTAAACAAAGAGGGAAAAAATCAACTCGAAACATTCATGTGAACTCTTTCCTCCTCCCCCCGGACAAGAGATGATTAATTGACTCGCTTCACATTCAGGGCAGCGAGAATCTTGCCTTAGATGTACCAATCCTCTAGCTGTTACTACATATCTTCACTTTCATATCTGCTAGACCAATGTTTGACAACTGGTTAGGTGCATAATACAAAAGCAAGCGTACAGCCTCTAATTTCTGACTCTGTTTCTCATTATGGCATTTATGTCTTGTTACATAAATGGAACAACACAAGTGGTAACTGCGGTCAGTTCAGAACACAGTACTCAAACCAGAAACAAATAAGTAACCAACACCTTTCCCAGATTAGGCTATGATCCAGCAAGTTTTTCCAGGCAAGTGGAGCCTGGGAACATGCAGAGCCCTATGGAAGTCAGTGGGGCTGCACATGGATTTACAGGATCATGGCAACTTCCCCACACATTCTCTCCACAGCCTTTCCTTTTTGGTGCTCTTTAATCTCCAAGTTCATCTGTGTGCAGCTGCAGTGTTACATGTCTGCCTTTCAGCTCAGCAAACATATTAGAAATACATGGCAGCACCAGAAAATTAGTCCATAGAGAGGAGATACTTTTCTAACCTTGTGTTTTCTATTAAATAATTTGCAGGAAAGAAGAGGTAGATTCAGTGACCTATTGGACTCCAAATACTTACGAACCACTTTGCAAATATGGATCATATGGTAAATATGTTATTTGGTTTTGGTTATTGTTTATAGCATAATTCTTTCATTTGAATGGGGGTAAGACCCTGATTAAAAGTCTCCCATTGACTCGAAAGCGAGTTGGATCAGGATCTGAGTGACCTACAGAGACATCCAGTGTAGCTGGAACAGGAAGGAACATCTGAATTGGTTTTAAGATTGCTCTCTCACCCTTGGCTTTCCCAAAACGAGAACTGGTGCTCCACCAGCTGCCTCGGTAGCACAGCCAGAGTACCAGTGAAATAGGTTTCAGACCGAATGTTGTTAGCTCTTATTCATTCCACTGGCTTTGGAAAATTAAAAGTGAACAGAAGATGAATATCATCTGAAGTCTCATAAGTAGGCCTCCTGTAGATCAATATATATTTTAATGGCACCATTGTCTAGAATTATAATAAGACAAGGTGGGTGAGGTCATATCTTTTATTGGACCAACTTCTGTGTAGTTCAAATCAACAGGAGTTGGTCCAATAAAAGATAGTACCTCATCCACCTTGTGTCTCTCAGATCCTGGGACCAACGCAGCTATGACACCACTGCAAGCTAGAATTGTAATGTGCAGATAACGGGTGTGTGAAAGCTCAGTGACCCAGAATCTTTGTATATCGGTCCCTCAATCTTTTATGATTTTTCTATTTTTGTAAAATACAGTTCTTCTACAGTTTTTCACACGTATAAATCAGCTTATAGGCTCCATAGGTTTACTTTCCCATCCCCTGTATACTTAGCGTTCTCCCTGCATTCAGTACGCAGGTCTTTTGATAGCTTGTAATTCTGAGGCTCGTTTCTTCAACTGCCGGGGGGCGGGAGAGTGAAAATCACTTCTCAGCCTGTTTATGATGAGGGACATGCTGAATTAGTTGATGATGTTGCAACAAGGCTGCCATCGTTAATACTCTGCTCTTGACAGAGAAGCACGACACTATATGAGCTTCCCCAATCAGACGGTGCCTAAAATTGATTTTAAAAGTCACTGCACAGAATGGAGAATGAAGCTCTGATGGTCCTAGGCTTTGGTAAAAGAAGCATCAGGGATTTGTTTTAAATATTAAATGGACAGATTCCTCCAGGAGTGAATGTTTCAAAAATGTCCCTGCACAAACATGTATTGCTACACATTTTTAGGGCCCACTGCCCCAGTCTGTAAATAATACCATGGCTCCTTTCATCAATGAGTCTCAAACATTTGGCAAATATTATAAGGTAGGTAAGAAACATGAAGTGATAATTTCCACCCACCATGCACCCACCTCTGGTATAGAACACGGTGGCTGTTTAGCAGTGCACCGCAATTCTTCACAATACAAGTGGAGAAAAATTGTCTTTAACTGAAACGGCAGGGAAAGAGATTGTAACTATACAGACTGGCATTTGGCCAGGGCTTCAGGGTTAACCCTCCTGTTCATATGAAAAGTATCATGGGAATTTTAGGAGTACTTGTGGCACCTTAGAGAATAACAAATTTATTAGAGCATAAGCTTTCGTGGACTACAGCCCACTTCTTCGGATGCATATATGTACTCCTGTTCTTTTTGCGGATACAGACTAACTCGGCTGGTACTCTGAAACATGGGAATTTTAATAGCCACAAGGGATCAGGATCTTGGCTTTATATTTTATATGAAAGCTTGTAAACTACACTATATAGAGCCCTGCATCAAAGAATTTTAAAAACACTATGGGCCCAATGCTGCCATACTTCCTCAAGCTGAGCAGTATGCTATTCTGTGGCCTTAACATGGAATAAGCTCATATTCAGTGGTGGTAATTTCACCCCTATGCAGAAAGTATGAACAAAAGCCTATGTACTTCTTAAGTTCTACTCCTTAAGTCATCAAAACAGGGTGTACGTGAAACATTGACCTTATGCTGGCTTTCTGTACCTAGGTGACTTTCACCCCCCGTGAGATAGATTTATACTCATTTTACGGATGGGAAAACTAACACACACAGAGATCAGCGTTATTTGGACTGTAAGCTCCTTTGGACAGGGACTGTCTTTTCATCCCTGTTTGTACAGCACCGAGCACAATGGGGTCCTGGTTCATGATAGGGACTTCTAGGTGCTACCATGTTACAAATAAATAATAATAGTATAACAGTCCAGGTAAGAACTGGGCTTTTTCTTTTAATAAAGAGGAGCACTTATATGGTAGGTTCAATTGTGTAATACGTTTGTGACAAGCAGTTTGCAGCTGGTTGCACAAATAACTGCTGGGGTTTCCCTGGACTTAAGATTTCCAAATGTTAAGTGTTGTTTACCTGTTTTACTTTGTAATTGTCCTTAGGCATTTAATATCTGCTGATTTTTACTCCTCTATGGTTCCATGAGTCTGCGATTATTTTCTGCTTGTCAACATTGGTTTTCTTTCCCCCAGGCTTGGAATATCTTTTGCTTATTATGGCGTCATCCTGGCCAGTGCTGAGTTACTGGAGCGGGACATGGTCTGTAGTTTGCAGACAGCAGTGAAGGAGTTGGGGGATGATTCAGAGGAAAGCCGCAGCCCATGTCACTGTCGCTTGTTTGCCCCTTCGGATTACCGGATCATGATCATCAGCACAATTGGAGAGATTGCATGTAACAGAAACATCTCCAAGTTGTCTTCCTGTGGCTATTTAATGTGTTATGCAATGTGTTTAACTTGGCAGATTTATATGCATGTGCACAAAACAAAATATAGGGTTTGGGTGAAATTCACCCTGTGCACAGAGCCAGCCAAGGGCAATGCACTACTTCAGTGGGATTTTCAGTAGAACCTAGAGTTACGAATACCCTGGGAATGGAGGTTTTTTGTAACTCTGAATAAAACAGTATGGTTGTTTTTTCAAAAGTTTATAACTGAACATTGACTTAATACAGCTTTGAAAGTTTACTATGCAGAAGAAAAATGCTGCTTTTAATCATCTTAATTTAAATGAAACAAACCCAGAAAGTTTCCTTACTTTGTCAAGTTGTTTTTTTAAACTTTCCCTTTATTTTTTTAGTAGTTTACATTTAATATGGTACTGTACTGTATTTGCTTTTTGGGGGGTGGGAGGGAGGGTCTCTGCTGCCTGATTGCGTATTTCCGGTTCCAAATGAGGTGTATGGTTGACCGGTCAGTTCGTAACTGGTGCGCATAACTCTGAGGTTCTGCTGTAGCTGCATATGCTTTGTGCTGGCATCACAGCGAAGAATTAATTCATCTTTAAGGACAGTTGTGAAAATTTAACTGGCAAAGCCAAATAGCCCCTATGCAGAGGATACATAATAACTTTCTTTTTTAAAATGACCATAGGAAACTATCTGAACAGTAAAGTCCAGATCCTCAAAGACAGGACCGCCCAGAGGATTCAGGGGGCCTGGGGCAAAGCAATTTTGGGGGCCCCTTCCATAAAAAAAAGTTGCAATATTATAGAATACTATATTCTTGGGGGGGCCCCTGCAGGGCCCAGGGCAAATTGCCCCACTTGCCCCCCCCCCACCCCCTGGGCGGCTCTGCTCAAAGATATTTAGGTACCTATCTTGCACTGAAATCAATGGAGACTAGACACCTAATCACCTTTGAAGATCAGGTTCTAAGTTACCAGAGAGCCAGGATTGGCTTGAAGGCAAATTTTCAGACTAGAACAGTGACTTCTGGAAAGCAAGAATTGCAGTCAATCACTGATATGTAGGCAACTGAATGCAGCAAAGGTGTGCTTTAGTTTAGAAAGGGTATTTACCAGCACCCTGTACTGTGCAGCAGAGACCTGCTCAAAGTAGGTTAGAATGGAATACAGCAGAAAGTACACAATGCATCCATAGTAACACAAACCAACATGTTTCTTGGTATATCTCCTCTGCTTCAGTATTAGGTAGTAACAGTGTCGTGTGATAGCATGTTTCTATAGCACCTTCCATCTAAGGCGCTCTAAGTACTTGGCAAACATTACTGGATTTAGCTTCATGGCACTACCGTGAGGTAAGCTTTATCCCCATTTACATCTAGGGCAATGAGATAAAAAGCGATTAAAAGTTGATCCTGTAAGATGCCAAACTCTCTGACCTCAGTCCAACAAAGGGCATAAACACATACTTAGGCTAGAAGTTAACCATGTGCTTCAGTGTTTTGCTGGACTGGGGCCACATTGCTTAGCATCTTGGAGCCCTGACTCATACAGGAAGTCTGTGGGAGAGTTGGGGATAGAACCCAGGTGTCTAGAGTTCAAATGCAGTGCTTAACCACATGACCCCACCCTTCCTCCCAGCATCTTGCTATTATACTAAGAAGTGATCAAGTCCATAATGCTAGTGTGACACAATAGTAGTGAGAGACTTTAGTTCCCTCTATAGAATCTCAAGTGAGGCCAGTTCAGAAACTCCAGACATAAAAAATAAAAAAGGAAAAATAAGGAAGAGGAAGATCATGGTGTTTGAGTATTGGAGGGTGAAATCTTTTCTACTGGGAAGGTGGGATGGAATTCCTGGTTTATAGTGTCAGGAAATGATGACAGCTAAGTATGGGCTTAGACATCATTAGATAATCTAACCCTGAAGTCTGACATTTGTTTTGTTTTGTTTTCCAGTAAATCCCTTAAACATTCTAGGCATCAATTTCCTAGGAAGACGACTGAGCCTGTCTATAACAATGGGATGCACTGCACTATTTTTTCTCTTCCTTAATATCTGCACTACAAGGTAGCGTATTAGATTAGTATGCTAGTACTGTTGTGGTGGTTTGTAATACCATAGGCAGATGGCAGGACCTCTTAAATTCTCAATTTGCTAATCAGCAGTCCTGATAATTCTCTCTCTCAAAAAAATAATCTCCTGCAGTTTCCTGTCACTTCCCAGCAAAAAATGTAATAGCAGAAGCTGTAATGAGGTCTTGTATTGCTGAGACTACGGGGATTTCACAAAATATATGACAGGACATTTACTAGCATGCTATGAAGTGCTATAAATAATTACAGCTAAAACACACATCAAGATAAGTATACAAAGTACATTTTGAGGTACAAAGCCCATAATTTTTTTCATTGTTTGTTTGCTTACTTAACACATTAGGGTACGTCTCTACAGAGAACAGAAAAACCCGTGGCTGGCCCGAGCCAGCCAACTTGGGCTGTGGGGCTGTTTCATTGTTGCGTAGACTTCCAGGCTTGAGCTGGAGTCCAGGATCTAGGACCCTGTGAGGTGGGAGGGTCCCAGAGCCCAGGCTCCAGCCTAAGTCCATGAGCCCAAGTTGGCTGGCATGGGCCAGCTGCGGGTTTTTCTTTGCTGTGTAGACATCCTCTTAGACCAGCGGTGGGCAAAATTTTTGGCTTGAGGACCACATCAGGGCTGCAAAACTGTATGGAGGGCTGGGTAGGGAAGGCTGTGCCTCCCCAAACAGCCTGGCCCCCGCTCCCTATCCGCCCCCTCCCCCTGACTGTCCCCCTCAGAATCCCTGACCCATCCAACCCCCCCTGCTCCTTGTCCCCTGACCGCCTCCGCCTGGGACCCGTCCCCCAACCGCCCCCCCCAGACCCCTACCCCCTATCCAACCCCCCTGCTCCCTGTTCCCTGACTGCCCTGCCCCGTATCCACCCCCTCACCCCGACAGGCTCCCCCAGGATGCCACACCTATCCAGCCTCCCGTTTCCATCCCCTTAGCGCCCACCCCGAACCTCCGCCCCATCCAACCACCCCCTGTCCCCTGATTGCCCCCTGGGATCCCCTGCCCCTTATCCACCCCCCCCCAATCCTCACCCCCTTACCATGCTGCTCAGATCACCAGGACTGGCAACCATGCCTCCCGGCTGGAGCCAGCCATGCCACCACGCAGTCTAGAGCACCGGGGTAGGCCGGCGGCTCTCGCAGCTGCACTGCCTGGCAGGAGTTTGCAGCCCCGCTGCCCAGAGCGCTGGCAGCATGGTGAGTTGAGGCTGCGGGGGAGGGGGGCCCAGCAGGGGAGGGGCTGGGGGCTAGTCTCCCCAGCCAGGAGCTCAAGGGCTGGGTAGGACGGTCCTGTGGGCCGGATGTGGCCCACAGGCCATAGTTTTCCCACCTCTGCCTTAGACTAATAATTCACCGTGGGGTTTGTGTGTGTCTCCCCTAATCAGGATGAATTAGCAAGATTTGACTGTATTCACTACATAAAGACTGAGTTTAAGTGATTTACAGGCTCCCCCCGTGAAGTTGGCAGAGCTTGTCAATTTTTTGAAGTGGACCAGGACTGCAGCTAGGGCTCCGAAATGACTCTTCAGCTTAAAGGTTCCCTTAAACTCACCTTTCATCTGTGAGGGACCGCCATGAAGCACAGTAGCTAATGGTCTGCTTTACTGGTGCCTGAAAAACAGCATAGGGAAATTTTATGTTCATGTTTGAGATGGGGACTTTAAAACTACTAGTATCACAGGTGCTAGAACTAGTGGTGCCACACCACCTGGCTTGAAGTGGTTTCCATTATATATAGGGTTTACAGTTTGGTTCAATGGCTCTCAGCACTCCCACTATGCAAATTGTTCCAGCGCCCCTGACTAGTATAATTTTCTTCAAACTTGGCTTGTTGCATGGATGGCAGGGAAATTTAGAAATCAAGCCAAATTCAAAGTTTCTAGCCAAATCTATGCAATAGTTACTTGAATGCAAAATTCTGATTGGAGTATCTGGGTAAAGTACTTTTCCAGTGGTCTGATAAATCAAATACCTGAAATAATTATGCTCAGTCTTCACCTGTGGGCTGAAACCAAGCATAGAATTTGTGAAGGTTGATAAGGAACTGAGAAAGAGGGATAGGACTGCAAGTTAGAACCAGTCTTAACTCTAGCAGATGCAACCTGACGTGCTATAATGAATATATAGATGTCCTCTCTCCCTTGGTGAAGAAAGTCCCTCAGTGTGAATCATCCACCTTTCCTTGCCAATTGAATGGATAAAGGTTACATTTGTCATCTATTACATTTTACTTATGTCTTATTATATTCTTATTTTGGAGGGAAGTTCCTTAGTGCAGTGAGTAACCACTTGCTTTGTCTGTGTTTAATAACTGTTCACTGATGCTAGTTCCATACTCTCCACCCCGTTCTCCCTAGTACGGGTCTGATCGGTTTTCTCTTCATGCTGCGTGCCTTGGTAGCAGCAAACTTCAACACCATCTACATTTACACAGCAGAGGTAGGTCCTTCTGAAAGTTCCTCATTAAGCTGCTCTTGCCAGAAGCTGGGAACGGGCGATGGGAATTACCTGATTTGTTCATTTCCTCTGAAGCACCTAGCATTGGCCACTAATGGAAGACAGGATACTGGGCTAGATGAACCATTGATCTGATCCTGTATGGCTATTCTTATGAAGTGTATTAAATGAATAAAAGCACATTTGCCTATTCTCAGGAATTTTCCCATGTTACTCGGCTGTGGCAAAGTTACTGTAACTATATGATTATCTAAGAGTCTGCTTTACTATCTCTGTACCATTAATAATTCTGTATATCACAATTGTGCTTATAAGAATGCACCTGCAGTGCATAAATATATTAACCTTTTGGTGGTTTAGAATTGTGGGAGTCCATTATCAGATATGGATGTGTCAGAAACCACTAACCTGAGAGCGTTTAACAAAAAGGGACAATGAAGCCCATCCAATGCCTGGAAAATGCTTCTTGAGACTGCTCCCCTCGCAGAAGGAAAGCAATTGGGGAATCCTTCTCTTGGAGTGGCTTAGTGAGACTGAAACCCCTCTTGGTCCTTCTACAAACATATTTCTAACCAATAAACTACTCAGCCCCCGCCACGTTATGCTTTAACATATGCCTATGTGCTTTGCTGAAACAGGGCCTAGGCGCGGCAAAAAGCATAATCCTTGGAGTCTTGACGGTTCTTTTTAGGTTGCTTTTTGTCTAATACGTGAGTAAGGATTCAAAGCCCTGGACACTACTTTTCCCTTTCTGCCAGATATGGAGCGTGGCCATGGAAGCATCCCCAATATCTCTGTTCTGCAACCCTGACCTTGAGCAACCACCTCTAAGGCTAAGGGATTAGTTTAGTGTCTGCTCCAGCTTTAATTAGACTAACCCAGTGGCTCTCAACCTATTTACCACTGTGAGCTGTATTCAATACTAATTGTATGGCTCCGAGGATATCACATGGGCTGCAGCTGTGTGCTGATTGGGCTGCAAGCGGCTCATTGGCTGAGAACCACTGGACGAACCTAAACTGATTCAACAGGGGAGAGAGAGAGTTGGGAGCCTTACTGCCCTTTGAAAATCTCCCCCTACAGCTGTCCTTTCTTGTGCTGTGAGCCCCCATGAACCAATGGCATGCCATAGTTCTTTCTGGTACTGAATTAAGCCCTTTGTCTTGCTATAGGTTTACCCTACCACAATACGAGCTCTGGGAATGGGGACAAGTGGTTCACTATGTCGGATTGGAGCTATGGTGGCACCATTTATAGCACAAGTAAGATGCTTTTCCTGTTATCATCCTGGTATGAGGTGGCGGTTGTCAGTGATGGGGAATGGGGAAAAAAAAAAAAAAAAGCCCTAGGCTGCTATTTCTTCAGCTACCTTGGAAGAGCTTTCAGCACTGGCCTTTGTTTTTGTGGGCACAGTTCTGGTTTTTGGTAAACTCTATGCCCAGTGTTGCCCTCAGATGCACCCACAGATCTCCTGGAAGTGCATAGGTCCGTGCACACACGTGTACATACTAACCTTTGTTTTTGCCAAGACATTAGGTCTTTGATATTTATGTGGAAACTAGGATTCGATATGTGGTCATTGCCAACAATAGACCCACATCAGTGGTGGCTCATGACTTTGACAGGTGAGACACAAATCACAAAATGGTTACATTCCCCCAATGTATAATTTAATAGCTATTAAAAGCTTATCTTATTTATAATGTAGTAGCAGCAGGAGGACTTGGGAGCTGGAGCTGCTACTCAGGCCACAACGGGAGGTGGAGCATGAGGGGGGGCCTGGGAGTGGACAACAGCTGTTGGTATACATGCATAGTTCCCTTGGGGCTGTGGACGCACAGGCCCCAACCCTGGCCCCTGCCCCTCTCCTTGAGCCTGGCCTCAACTGCTATCATTCCCCAGCTGTGGCCTCTCCAAGCAGTGGTTACCACAGCAATTCTGATAAAATGACTCTTATACTCAGTAAATTGTCATGGTAACAAGGCAGCTTCTTGAGGCACCGTTCACTCTCCCAACATTTGAGCCTCATGCAGCACCACGTTCGTCAAACTTTCTAGTGGTGTGTGTCGCTATGCGTGGATTGTGACATTTATAGCAAATCATAATTTGTCCTTAAAGCTGTATATATTTATCAGTTACCTGAAAAAGAATATGCAAAATGTATTGTGTAGCTTTTGGGAATTTTGTCCTTAAAGCTGTATATATTTATCAGTTACCTGAAAAAGAATATGCAAAATGTATTGTGTAGCTTTTGGGAATTTTGTCCTTAAAGCTGTATACATTTATCAGTTACCTGAAAAAGAATATGCAAAATGTATTGTGTAGCTTTTGGGAATTCTTGGGTAGCCTGTGGCCAAGCTGCTCCTGACCTGTATAAAGCTCTCTGTACAGAATGGAACTGGTTAGCATGTGTTACTCTTTTTGGAAGCTGTTAGAACAGCTTGTTTTCTTGTCTATCATTGAATCCTTTAGTCTCTTGTCCATTTCAGGTCTTGATTCCTAATGTGCCCCCTGACACTAATCTTGTATTGCAGCATCGAGCTGATGCTTGAATTGTTTGTTTGTAGGTTCTCATGAGTGCTTCGTTCCTCGGGGCCCTGTGCCTTTTCTCAGGCATGTGTGTGGTGTGTGCCATCTCTGCCTTCACTCTGCCCATAGAGACCAAAGGAAGGGCGCTCCAGGTGTGTAATAGCTCATTTCTGACACAACTACAGCTTTGTCCACATGAGAAAATATTGATTTAACTAAATCAGTTTAGAGGCTCCTAAAACCATCATCTCCTATATCCATATAAAGCATGCAAACCAAAAGAAGTGTCTTTACACACACAGGTTGGACTGCTCTACCTAAACCCTTGTCTCTACTACAAATGCTTTTCCCTTATAGCTATACTGGCATAGCTTGGCTGCCAGAGCACTGTCGCCATAGCTCTTGCCAACTGAAGGGGTTTTTCTCTTGGCAGAATACCACCACCCTCCCAAAAAATCCAGTTTCAGACAAGGACTTAAGGTTGTTTGTTTAATCTGCCTCTGTGGTAAAAGGCAGCCCTGTGCAGGCTAGCATACTCTTTAAACCCTGAAATGGTTGGTATTGCAATAATCAAACAAAAACACTCCAATAAATTGCATTACATGTAAGAGAAAAGCTTTGATCTATCTATAATTGACCTGACCTTATCTAATGGTGACCTATAGATAAATGGGAGTTTAACTGACTGTTTAATGAGGTGGGCTCTCTTCCTTGAAACTGGACTGCATTCTTGTGAGCTAATATCACAGCTGACGTTTCAATAGACATCATTTTTGCAGACAAGATCTATGACCCTGATTCTGCTACCAGTTATACTTTTCACAAAGGATTAGTCCAATGGAGGTTAATTGGAATAATCAACTATGCAAAGTTACTTGGATTAGGGCCACAGCCTTTAGTTTCAGCAGGGAGGATGCCAATGCTTATGCATGTGTAACTTTGATGTTAATAGGAATAATCAAGTATGCAATGGGATTACTTCTGTTTATAAAGTTACTCATGGCTTCAGAATCTGGCCTAATGAATGCATTGCCCCTCACTCTCTGATAGTACGGCTAGGGGGCCATATAAGAACCGAGATTGTAAGCACACAATGACATTTAATCCCAAGAGTCAAGTTTTCAGGTGGCAATGTCTACATTGTGCCTTCCAAATCTGCTTTGTAGTGGTGGTGCAGCTATATTTCAAGAGTAATTTTAAAAGCCAGCTCAATGTTATTTGAAAGAGATATAGGCTGAAAATATCCAGCCTCTGCATCAGATTCTAATCTTAGAACAATCTCAGAATAGCGTATGGGTCGTGCAGATACAAGGCAGGATTTTTGGACACAAAAAAATTTATTTGAGAGCAGAACCTGCTCCTGGTCCATATGCCCCCATTCTTTGTTTGACTCTGCATTTTTATCTTTCCATTTTTTAGCAAATGAAATGAATGAAGACACTCAAAGTTGGTTCTTGTGGGAGAGAAAAAGGAACTTTCCAGCAACCGCTGAAAGGAGGAGGTATAATCACTGTTGAAGAGCATACAAGCTACATGCTATCTACAGGATGCATTTGGAAAAACTGCTGGGTGCATGGTCTTTCCTGTGATTCAATAAATAGATTTCTCCTTCACCCCTGAAGCCTCTTTACTATTCTCAGTATTAGTCCTATGCCACAAGATGGCTACTAAAATACATGGGTCCTAGTCCCCTCTTGGATTAACTGGTGTTGGACAAGTTGGGATGGTGGTGTCATACCTGCATTACAGCTGGACTAATGGTGAGGGTGTTTTTCCTTCAGGAGTGGAATATGGTTTTTGCCATGGCAATGTGGTTTACAGTACGTACATACTAATAAAATACAACAGCCCTTCCTCGAGGAAAAAATACCCCCATCACTGAGACTGACACACAGGCATGTTTCACCTACCTCACCTTGCCCTCAGAATGAGGCTTTCGGGTGATTGCTCTGGCCCTTACACTGTTCTCAGGACTAGAGTTGGCTGCAATTTTTCCATTAGGAGAGAGAGAAGCTGGCAGCTTTCTATCAGCAAGCAGGGATACTAGCACAAAGCTAGGTCTCCCCACTTAAAAAAAAAAAAATACATCTTCCACTAGTGGATATTTCTGTAAGACTGGAAATTTGTACAGAAACCACTTAAAACAGCAAATACAAAATATGGTTCTATACAGAAGCTGGGTGAAGAGGGCAGCTTTTCAGATCAGGCCCCCAGAATCTGCATAACTGTGGTGGGTTTGTATGCTGGATCTCTGAAAACTATAGTGGTTTTTAAAAATTCCACAGTCATTCATCTTTTCAAAACACCTGCATTTCATTACTGTGAAAAAGTAAAGCTTCCCTTGGGCTGCCACAGTCTGTGATAGACTGAGGCTAATGGACACATTCAGCATAACAGCAACACTTTAGAATTATTTTAATCAAAGGGATAGGCTAGGGTTCAGTTAATGGACCACTGGGCTCAGGCAGGAGTCCTGATTTCTAATCCTGCCTCTGGCACAGAGCTGCTGACTCCTTGGGAGAGTTACTTCACCTCTTCCCCCCCCTCCCCCAATGGTCCATCTCAAAGTGTGGAGAGGAGACTGACAATTAGGTGTTAGAGATGAGTAAGCTACTATTACATTGCCAGCGGACACTGGCCTCACTATGGAAATACAATCTTGAGCTGATGCATCATGATATGAGGGAAGTACTCCTTGTGTGAGTAGTGCTATTGCACATGCAGAATTTGGGCAGAAATTAACTTTTTTTTGCACAGAATTTCCTTTGCCTCCACAGAGGCTGCTGGACCTGACAGCACAGCTTGCAACTAGAAGACACTGCCAGGGGAAGGGACTGGGAGCTGGGGGGCTCCCTGCAGCTGCAATTCTCAGAATGCCCTGAGGAAAGGAGAGATTAATACCCATAGCCCAGCGTCTCTATTGTGTACCTGTAGAGTGCTGCCTTTGCCTTCCAGCATAGCCTCTCTCCTGAGGCAAGTTGTGTTTTGCAGCCACTTGACCAAACGGCAACCACAGGGCAGGGGCCTAGCCACACACACTAATTGTTTCAGTACAACTGCATATAAGTGTATACATCTAGGACCAAAGAACATACTTACATGATGGGGAACTTAATCCTAGGAAACGGACTCTGAAATGAGCTGGGGTTGGTGATGAATAATCAGCTGAGTATCCATGAACTCTCAGTGCAACACTGTAGCCAAAAGAGCTAATGTGATGCTGGCTACATAAACACGGGAATAGAGAGGCTATTTTACCTCTACATTTAGCACTGGTGCAACCATTGCTGGAATACTATGTCCAATTCTGGTGTCAACAATTCAAGAAGGATGTTGACAATTGGAGAGGGTTTAAAGAGTCAAGTAAATGATTAAAGGGTTAGAAAACAGACTTAAGGAACTCACTCACTGTAAGTAAAATAGATATGACTTAGGGATGACTTAATTACAGTCTCTGAATGGGGAACAAATATAGTAATGGGCTGTTCAGCCCAGCAGAGAAAGGTATAACATACTCTAATAGGACGACGCTGAAGCTAGACAAATGCAGCCTGGAAGGTGTACATTTTTAACAGTGGGTAATCTATCAAGGGTCATAGTAGATTCTCCATCACTGACCATTTTAAAATCAACATAGACTGTTTCTCTAAAAGATCTGGACTATGAATTAATTTAAGGAAGTTCTATGACCGGTATTATACTGGAAGTCTGACTAGATGAACACAATGGTCTCTTCTGGCCTTGAACATTAATAATCGCTTCCCCAGTCCATCCTTTGCCCTCCATGGTCACACCAATTTTCAATGAAATTAACAAGGGCACGAAGGGTGAGTTGACTGATGTACAGTCCTGAAACCTCCACGCATCTGAAGAAGTGGGTTTTTTACCCACAAAAGCTTATGTCCACAAATCTGTTAGTCTTTAAGGTGCCACCCAACTCCTTGTTGTTTTTGTGGATACAGACTAACACAGCTACCCCCTGATACTTGTAAATTTAAAATCATTGATAATTCACTCAAAATCAGCCCTCGCCAAACTCCTTTGTGATTGCAGCTGCCCTACACTCCACTCTGGAGAACCAAAATAAAAGTAACAAAACAGGCAACTATTACTCTAAAACCTAAACTAATTTTAAGGACAGTTTTTCTGTAGGTAATTTCCTAGATTTTTAAAAATAGTTAATGTTTACTTTTAGCAACCCCCCTCATGTATTAGGAGGGTTTAGAACCCCCAGCAATAGAATACATACTGCTACTACTACTTGGGCTCTAGGGTACCTCAGGAGGCAGCAGCAGAAAGCTCTTATTCCAGAGGGGAGGTGACCCTGCCTCTGCCCTTTTTCCTTCTCACTTCATCCCTGCTGCATATCAAGGGCCTGCTACAAACTTCCTAATATTTTATAATGAAAAATGGCAGGTAACCTACAGAGAAAGGGGCACTACCAGCCACCCTTCTACTAAGGCAAATACTACTTACCTTGCTATAATGCCCACCTTTAGTCGGTTTCTTCCCCTCACTCCAGAGCAGTGCCACCACGTAGTCATCAATGTTTGTGGCCAGCCTCTAAACTTGTGGTAACAACTATCTTGTACACTGGAGCAGCAACCTATCTGTGCTATACAGAACATCACAGCTGTTTGCTTACCTGCAGTATTGGTGTAGACAGCTACCATAGTGCTCCACAAATGGGAATAGTTTGGATAAAGCTGCGCTTCTGAAGTTCAGTTTCCACATAAGACCAACCTGAATTAGGGCTTCTAACTGGCCTGTGGAGCACTCACAGATAGGTAGGTGGTGCTTTGAAAATAACTGCTTGAGAAGGGAGCATGGGTTGACATATTTCACAAACAGTGCAACAAGAGGGCTAGTGAGGTAAATGGCATGGAGGAGGAGGAGGAGAGCTGAACAACAGTGTCTCATGCTTTCCAACTTGAAGAAGTATTGTTATAGTGATGACTCAATCATCCAGGAGCTATCACTACGACCACCTCTATGAAAGGAATGAGAAATGCAAGACTGCATTCCAAAGATGACATTTTCAGAAGTTCAATAAATTGTCTAACCAACTCTAGGTACAAGTAATCATTCTTTCCTTGCAACTATGCCATTAACTTCCATTAGCACATGTACATTGAATCTGTCTGATCTTGTTTAGAGGACATTTCAGAGACATTTTAGTGCATCTCATTGCAGTAATGCATACTGACCAAGAGAAATCCAACTGCTGGGATGAAAGGAACAACCTTCCTCACCTATAAAAACACCCCAAACAAATCCCTGATTTTTTAAAGTAGATTTTAATACAGCCCTCCCTTTACATTTTAAATCACCAGTAACTTCTTTAGGGGGCAACTACACTTCCATTGTATCAGTCATTCTCCTAGGACAACAAAATTACACCATGTGCTATCATGGCTTGGGGTTAAGTACAGTACAAAACAAATTATGGCCAGCCACATGCCTTTGGTAAAATTAATGTCTGGTGATAATACATTTTCTTGAAACTGAGAAAGTCACACATTGAATTCATGTAACATTTTAAAGTTTAATTCTGTACAAATTCTTTTCTTTAAATGAATTTGAGCAGCTGTTATTCCAGATCGCTGTTTTAATGACGTTCCACAAGTAGGATGCAAGGACTGAACTTCAGAGAACAGTCTCTCCAAATGCCTTGATCCCTGGTAGATTTCTGTTTTAGGGGAAGGGTATAAAGTCTAGTAAACATCCACAAATGTACAGGTCAAAGTGGTCATGACTTTTCCTCTTGACAACTGACAGTTGATAAATATTTGTCTAGTTTTAAAAAATTCATTCCAGTACATGCGACTCATTCATTTAAGCAACTGGCGCTCCTCTCCTTTGAGGCGTTTTTTCCTGGGCTGTACAAAATCATCATCAGAGTCATCACTAAATTCTGGATTCTCTCTCTCACTCCGACAGTAGGGTTGTATAGGGAATTCTCTCTCCGGATAAAGGGTCTTTAGTAGTTCTTCAAAGTAGGCTTCAAGTTTCATGCCAGCATCAGCCACTTCTGAATCAGGCTGTTGGGTGAGTTTACAATAATCAGTGCATCATAAAATAGTTTGACACTTATAGCACCCAAAGAATCTCAAAGTGCAAACTGCTAAAATCAACTAGCAATAAGACACAGACATCTCTGGGACATGGTTGGCAAACAACCAGCACACAGAACTCTGCAAAAATCAGTGCTAGAGGGGAAATGTTGGCCAAGAACACCACAACTAATTCCTTCTCTTACAAAACTGACATAAAATCTAATGTTCAAGATGGACAGGATCATTGGTTTAAGATTTCCACTGAAAGACCCACTTAAGAGATCATACATGATATAAAGTTTATCCACTTCAGAAATGGAAGGGTTTGGTCAACTGTGCCACTAAGAAGACAGAGTATTTTGTACCAGATGCTTTGACTGCTATGCCATTTTTCTGGCCAGTGGAATTTTTTTCCCGCCTCTCTCACACACACTGCAGAATATAAAATGTTACTAACATAGATGATTATACCTTAGCACACTAACCAGCCCCAAGGTGTTTCACATCAGCAGCCATGGCCAGCTTCCTGGTTTAAGCAGAGGCTAATAGCTAAAGCCAGTTCTAGTCAGGTCTTCCCTCCTTCCTGCTAGAACTACCCTTCCTTCCTGTCCTACATGGGACATTTGTCCCTTCCCCAGAGTTCCACCCCTCACTTCAAATGAGGAATCAGCAGATGTCTAAGAAAGCCAGCAGTGGCCAAGGAGATCTTGGTATAGCAGTCAGAAGCCACAGTGTACTTAAGAGGTTGACTGAAGGGCAGGACAAGGAGGGTGGGGAATGAAAGGCTCACTACTCATTGAGGGGTCAGGGAAGGGAGGAAGGGCAGTGGGAAGGATATTATTCTGCAGATAGGAGGCAAAAGGCAGTGAGTCTAAGACAGGTGGAGAGAGAGAGATAAAGAAATATATAACTGTTAGATAAGTCTGCATAATAATCTTAAGAAATGAAAAAAGGATTTTTTCTGTTTTCTGTGTGTGTCAAGATGACTGCTCTCAAAACTCTGCTAAAACTAGTTTCACGGTTGTAAAAAATCAGAAAGCTGGTTTGTCTCTTATCTACAGTGGATTCTTGGTTTGTGTAGATAACAGGGCAAAGCAAACCAGACAAGGTGTGAGATTTACTAGCCAGGTGAAGATCTTGGACTAGGGAGGATGGATACTAACTAGACAGAACTAGTGAAGTCCAAGGTCACAAGATGAAGATAAGAATAAGACACATGAAAGCAATGAAAAGACAGCTAGATTGAGTAAGGAGTATGGTAGCAATGGTTAAAAAGACAAGAGATACCAATTAGAGTTTTTGAAGGATAAGTAAAAGATGTACTAGAGTTAGGATAGTGCGCATATGAAAGTGTTTAGAATAGAATGTTTACAGATAAGGAATTTTAAATAATTGGTGCCTGTATGATGTTATGAGACAAGGTATAAAGGACATGTGGAGCAATGCAGGACCCCTACCAGATTGGACGAGAATGGCTCTGATGAGAACAGAAACAGACTACCTGTGCCACAGGACTGGGTAACTGATCATTGCTGTATCCTGCTCTAATCTGCTTTATTTATGCTCTATACTTAGTTAAGGTAGTAATACAGTGTCCTAAAATGTTCTTAAAGTTTTCAACTAATTAAGCTTAAGTAACTGGTGTGGATTGTGCCTTTCACCAGACAGAAGCCATATTAAATCTGCTCCTATCCATTTCCATAGAAGAAATGGTTACTGACTGTAACTGCACTTTGAGATGTGACGCAGATGTGTATTCCAAGTAGGTTTGTGCACATGCTGGAGCCAGAGACTTTTGCCTAGCGGCACCCGTAGAACAATGGCGCTCATGCTTTGTGCTTGTAGCCCCTCCCTTGGCTATATGAAGCGACAAAGACCAGCCCCCCCCCCCCCCCCAGTTCCTTTGCATAGAATGTTCGGGGGAAGACTGATGCAGAGGCAACGGTGGGTGGATTGTGGTATACACGCCTGCATCATATCTAGAAGAACCACAGTTACCGCAAGTAATCGTTTAGTCTTCTTTGAGTAGATGCAGACATGGATTCCAAGTAGATGATTAGCGAACCCCATCTGGAGGGGGGGGGGCTTAGTGTCCACCTGAGCAAGGATTGCAGGACTACTCTTCTGACATTAGTGTCTGCTCTGGAAGAAGCAGTGATAGCATAATGATCTGTCAAAAGTATGCACAGACAACCCTGTGACCACCCTACAAATGTCCAATATTGAAATGTCATTGAAGAACGCCACCAAAGTTGCCTGTGCTCTCGTCAGATGCGCCCAAATCTACTGAGGGGGTGTAACTGATGCTATCTCGTATGCAGTATTGAAGCAAGATATTATCGATCTAGAGATGGTCTGCACAGAGACCGCTTGACCCTTCATATGGTCTGCATATGATATGAGCAGGGCAAGGCGAAGCACAAAACTGTTCCGTCTTGTTCAGACAGAAGGCTAGACAGTGTCTAACGTCTAGTGTATGGAGGCATTGCTCTTCTGGGGAGGAATGCAGCTTGGGGAAAAATACAGGCAAATACACTGCCTGGTTCAAGTGAAACTGAGACCAACTTGGATACAAAACTTCTGATGTGGCCAAAGCACAATCTTGTTCCTGGAAAACTGTGTGTAAGGAGGACCAGCCATCAGGGCCTGCAACTCTCTCACTTCCTGGCACAGGTAATGGCTATCAAGAATGCAGTTTTCTGGGACACGAGGCAGGAAGCAAGAGGCTTACATGGAGGCCCCATCTGACCCACTAAAACCATGTTCAGGTCCCACAAGGGGCAGGTGGAGTATTCCTTTCAGAAATCTCATCACCATGGCATTGGAGAAAATAATGGACAGGCAAGATGAAATGCAGATATTGCTTCCAAGTACATTCTCAGACAACTGAGTGCTAGGTCCAATTCCTGAAGATGCAAAAGGTACTCCACGATGTCCTAGATGGAAGCCTCTGCCCAGTGGGTCACACGAGCCAAGGACCACACAGAAAACCTCTTCCTCTTTGACAAGTAGGCTGTTCTAGTGGAAGGCTTCCTACTGTTAAGTAGGACCTATTGGACAGCCTCCGAGCAAAACACTTCCTCCTCATTCAGCCATGCAGGAGCCACACCTTGAGGTGCAGGGAGTTGGTCGCTGGATGCGGCCATGGTCCTGTGTGAGCGAGGAGATCAGAGAATCAGTGCTACCTCAGCTACTCTGGGGCAAGGAGGACAGGTCTGGCTCAATCTGCCTTGAGTTTGGCCACAACCTAGGGAAGAATGGTGTACAGCGGAGTTGACTTCCATCTGCAGTGGAAAGCATTGGAGAGGGAGCCCGGGCTGAGCCCCTCCAGAGAGCAAAATAGGCAACATTTCTCGTTTTCCTTTGTCACAGAGGTCGATCGTGGGGACGCCCCATGTTGTGAACACCGTCTTAAAGATTTCAGTCTTCAGGGACCACTCATGGCTCAGGGAGAAAACCCAGCTGAGATGATCCATGAGATGGTTCTAGACCCCTGGTAAGTGGATAGCTACTGGGGTGGTATCATCTGATACAGAACAACAACAGGTTGATTGCCTCCAGGCAGAATGCTCTGTTGTGGGCTCCCCCTTGTTTGTTCACATAGCACATCATGGTAATATTATCTGTGAGTATGTGAACACTGAATGCCTGATTTGGTCCCAGAAGGCACAACGTGTTGTGGATGGCCCGAAGCTCCAACATGTTGATAGGAAGCAAAGTCTCCTGTTCCAACCACAGACCATGCACCTCCAGTGAGTGCAGATGTGCTCCCCAAACCAGAAGGGATGTGATGGTAACCACTAATTTGGTGGGAGAGGGCCGAGTGAAGGGGACCCGCTGGCACACACTGCATGGGGACTCCCACCAGTGCAAGGACTCCAGGACTGATGAAAGAAGGTGAACCAACCTGTTTAGCGAATACAGAGCAGGGCTGTAAACCGTCCTGAGCCCCATCTGAAGAGGACAAAGGCGTAACTGGGCAAGATGGACCACTTGGGTGCTGTTGTGGAGGGGGAGGGTCCAGCTCCCTCTTCCCATGTGACCCAATAGGCTCAGGCACATGTGGACTGTTGTTGACAGCTGTGATTGCAAACTGAGGCACAGCTGTAGAATCATCTGGAAGTGGTTGCTCAGCAGGAACGCCCTCGACTTCGTTGAATCTAACAGGGCCCCAGTGAACTCTATTTGCTGAGTGGGGGCCAAAGTTGACTTTATGATATTTAGAATGAGTTCCAAACGGTCAAGGAAGTGTAGCGTGGTGTCAACGTGGGCAAGAACCTCCTCTTTGGAGCCTGCAGTAACCAGTCATTGAGGTAAGGGAAGATATGGATTTCCTTCCTCCTCAGATATGCCATGACTACCACCATGCATTTGGTGAAGATTCAGAGGGCAGAAGAGAGGCCAAATGGGACAATCATGTATTGAAAGTGGCAGTCTCTTACCATGAAGCAAAGATACTTCCTGTGACTCGGTAGAATGGCCACGTGGAAGTAGGTGTCTTGAAGAACCAGAGCAGCAAGCAAGCCATTTTGAGACAAAGAAGGGAGGATAGCTATATACAACAAACTACGCTAAGATATAAACTTGTGAGGTTGTGAAGCAATAACTGCATAGAGCTCCAACTCCAGCAAATGGGCAGTATGAAGGAACCAAGTGGGTTTGGGGCGCTGCCACCTCATGTATCCAGGGGAGGAGCTACAGGCATGAATGCCACTCCTCTATGGGTACTGCTAGGGAAAAGGCTCTGGAGCGTGGGGCATGCACACACCTAATTAGAATACACATCAGCATCTACTCAAAGAAGAATTAAAGCATATTTAATCCTGATATAATAACAATTAAACCAAACTGTTTGCTACTGCTTTCTTTCCCGTCTTCCTTCTATGGAACTGTCTCTACTACATACTAATCTAATACAAAAGTAATTTCAAGTGAAATCTATAACTTAATTGAATAAGTCTCATAACCAAAGCAAGATTAATTCACAAAGTTGTTATATCATTTGCATCAAGAAATTCTACCACCTGTCATAAATTCTGCTTTCTTGGAAATATGTAAGCTTGTAAAACTATATGGTTTTACTTTTCTGACCTCATTAAACTCAGCACAATTTTGGAAAATCAGTCTGAAATCAGCCACAAAATCTTCTGGTTTCATATACAGTGGATGGTTCACTTGCAGTCTTTTTTTGATTGTTGACAAGTCCATAGGCTTCTTTATTATTTTGTAGTATTCAGGCACCTAAAAGAAAAAAAAAAAAAAAATCACCAATCAGATATTTCACACACACACACACACACACACACACACTTTTAATCATAATCTCCAGGCAAAATACTATTCATTTTAACTCTTAAAGTACAGTTCTAAGAGGTAAACATACTGCCTTCTTACTTGAGACAGGCTCCCTGTGAGTAGTGAGAGACAACTCTGCTTACCTTTATGATACGATAAAGGGTGTATTTGGATTTATTTCTACACCACTAAGGCCTGGCCTGCACTACAGAGGTTAGGTTGACATAAGACAGCTTACGTCGACCTAGCTGTGTAAGTGTCTATACTACAATTTTCCTCCTGCTGATTTAACTTGCCTGCTATGCTGACCTAATAACTCCACCTCAGAGCTGTAGTGCTAAGGTTGATGTAGTTAGGTCGATGCAGTGTCTGTGCTTGCTTACATTGCCTGTTGCTGCCTTTCACAGCCCGTTGGCACCCCACAATGCCCCACTTGAGTTGGTGCAAGTGCTTCTGGTGAGGACATGCACCGCCAACGGAAGGAGCATAGTGTGGACACAAAGAACGGATGTAATTACTATAGTGGCTGTAGGTCAAGCAAACTTAAGTCGATTTAATTTTGTAGTATAGACATGCCTTAAGTGTTCTCTACACTACATTAAATGAAAATGGCAAGACTAGTTAAAGATGCATTTGAGGTATAAACAGCTATATATTTAAATGCTAGTACCAATACATGATTTAAACTATTACTTCAATCCTTTCACCTGTGAAGCCAGGTGTTGTCATAATACAGTGGTGCCCAAACTTCTCCTGTTCTCCCCACACCCTTACCAGTAATGGAATCTGTCTGCGCCCCCCTCCATTACTGCCCAGTTGGCTCAGCAGAGTAGCTTGGGCTGAAGGCAGAGCTGGGGGCAGAACTGGGGCTGGGGCTAGATGTGGAGCTGGGCTGGAGATGGGGAGGGAATGAGGGCGGAGCTGGGCTGTTGGTGGAGCAGGGGGAGCTGGGCTCAGGGAGGAATGGAGATGGGGTAGAGTGGGGCTCCTTCCTCACCCCATCACCCGTGGGGGATGGCTTAGGCCCCGCCAATGTGCACCCCCGAATGTTCCTCTGTGCCCCTCAACAGGGTGCACCTCACAGTTTGGGGACAACTGTCTTCATATAGGGAGTCCAACTATACATGCTATTTACAAATTTAAGATAGCTTTTCTGAAACTCATGTCATGGTTTTGAACTCCCATATCTGACAACCTGCTCAGGCAAGAACTAAAGTGCACTCAAGGTGGGTGGAGTGATTTCCCTGCTATCCAATAGAATAGAATCTGTATTTCAAGTTCTGATGGTTCACAAGATATTGGACCTAAAAACCTGTGACTGATCTAGGTTCAATATTGTAAGGACTCTGCCTCAGGAGGAAGAGCAAATATTTTTGAGGCAGAGATTTTTTGAATTTTTTAATACAGTAACTGATAGAAAGCAGCTCAAAGTGTTGGAATGCTAGAAGCAGTCTGGAGTGAAATCAGTGGGCAAAATGCAGGTGAGGCTCTCAAAAATAAAGAAATGTAATGTATCTTATCTCTATTGCCATGTATGCAGGGCACATTTTTGTTTAAAAGAATGAGTTTTCAAAACTATTTTTTAAAGAGACAAACCTCGGTGTCCTACAGTAGAAATACTCAGTAATATGTACAGTAATATTTTACACCTTTATGTATCTCTTCATCTCCTCCTTTTTAAATATTGATTTTAAACAAATCGGAAATTTAACTCCAAAAATGTGTCATTGTTTCAACATCTCCACAATAAAAGGGGCAGTTTTCTTTCACTTAGATCTGCCATTTTACGGATACATCAGTGCTTAGATATAACAGCAATAGGCACCACCGATGAACTGGAGATAGACAGCTGTAGTTTTAGAACAGAGGAAGTACAGCACAATATTTGACTAGATGAAAAAGTGGTTCATGTAACTTCACTTTAAAAAAAGTTAACTTGCCTTACAGCAACATGAAGTGTTCCAAAGATGTATTTCCTTTGTCAAACTGAAATAAACTATCAGAATAGCAGCTTCCTGTGTGTGTTAATTAAACATATGATACTTTAAAAAGAGGATAGAGAGTATTTAAGGCACGAAGGGGCAAATTTTAAAAGATGTAACTTTGTATGCTCCTGCCTGGCTCCCATGCACAAAAAATGAGCAAAGCCTGACTTGCATGTCAGCAGGAGATGTGAATAAAATTCTGTCTTTAAAAATTTAGTCTTCAATTTGTGTGCAATTTTTCTCTCTCTCTGCAATTAGATGCAACTATTAGAACATATAATTTATTTCACATTCCAGATTCTTATTTATGAACCAGAAGCCATTCTTTTCTCCCCACCCACCAACAATCTAGGCAGATCTGTGAAGAATTTTAAGATGTAGTCCAAGTTGTGGAATTAAAGTATGCGTTTGTACTACTGACATTACAGAAATAGAGACTTCCCTTAAGGCTCGACTACACTTACAGCAGTGCAGCTGTAGCATTTAGTGAAGACTACCTACGCTGATGAGAGAGCTTCTCCTATTGGTGTAGGTACTCCATGTTCCCGCGAGGTGGTAGTTATGTCAATGGTAGCCGCCTTCCTGTCCACATAGAGCGGTCTACACTGGTGATTAGGTCGGTATAACTATGTCACTCAGCACACTCCTGAATGACTTAGTAATACTGACATACATTGGTAGTGTAGACTAAGCCTCTCCTTCCATTTTGACAAGTTTCAGAGTTTCATTTTGAGTTCACACAAGTAAGAGCTAGTCTACACTGGCAATGGTAAAGCACTTCTCTGGCAGCACTTTAACGTGCCTTGTATGGTCAATGAGGGGCAACCACCTCAATGAGGGGCACAGCTCCCAGCACTGGAGCACTGTTTACACTGGCGCTTTACAGCAGTGCAACTTGCTGTGCTCAGGGGGTGTTCTTTCACACCCCTGAGAGAGAAAGTTGCAGCGCTGTTAATTGCCAGTGCAGACAAGCCCTAAATGTTTCATTGCTGTTAAATGTAAATAGCACCATTCTTTGTGCAATTCAATGATGTGCCAACTACTATTCATTTCAAAAGAATGCAGCAACACTCAAGATGAAGTGGAAAAAACAGAAGTTAAGGGTTAAGTCATGTTTCATGCATAAGACACACGATTTTAAGATGTAGTGTACACTTTATAGTAAAAGTTTGTTAATTGACAGCAATTGGGAAATAAGTCTCACCTTAATCTCTGCTCGGATTCAATGAGCATGGAAATTCCATGCATCTAGTATCAACCTTTTACCTCTATCCTACATTTAGATATTTGTTACATTAAATATCTGGAGTAGATTACTCTTCTGATGATGGATTTGTTACTGGGAACAGTAACGCCCACAGAAGTGCTGGTGCCAAGTGCTCGGACTCTTTTATAAGGCAAAAATGACAATGTACATACTGTAGGAGGAACTGGATCTTGAAAAGCCAGGCTCATTTCATGGCAGTAGAGGTACAGCAGTAGCCTTTCACATTTCTGTATATAGGGAAAGACAGCATGCCTGTGTATTAGAGAATGGCTGCGATTTTACCTTTAATAGTTTATTATGCTAAAAAATTCAGGTAGAGGTTTACTACTTCCCCAGCCCCAAAAAACATCAAGCACATTTGAAAATATCAGATATTCAGAGAAAGCAAGTTAATCATCATTACCAAGAAGCCCAATTCTGTTTTTTCCACATAGTGCCACCCAAGAGAATGCCCCCTTGGCCGCAGTTCTACCTAGAACTCCCCTCTCCTCCCGCCCTCAGGTTCGGGCCAAATTATGACCTCAGTAACACTTTACTTTCAATGTATACGCAGGTGTTACTAACTGGATTTTAGTCAACAATTCTGTTGATAAACCATAAGGAGACAAAACCAATTTAGCTCACACTTTCTCAGCTGTGTTATGCAGAAGTCAACAGCAAAACATTTTGTCACTGAAGCTCGCAGAACCATTAACACACTGCATCTATAGTAAGATAACATTTTTACTGTCTTTTTCAGTGTCAAGCCACCTGTTAAGCATGGCAGAGTAGAGAGTTTGTGATTTAGACTTCAGTTCAAAAGCTTTTTGCTTTGCTTAAGGGGATAATTTTGAATGAGGCTTGCTCAAAAGAGGGTATGTCTATGATGAACAAAAACAACAACAAAAAACAAACAAACCAACCAACCACCACAACACCAAGCCTTAGAGCCCAGGTCAACTGACTCAGGCTTGTGCTGTGGAGCTAGAAGTAGAAGTGTAGACATTCCCACTTGGACTAAAGCCCAGGCTCTAGAGCCTATATAAAGTGAGAGTGTCTGGTGGTGCAAAGACTGCAGGGTAAGAAGCACATCTCAGACCTAGTTCTCCTTATGGTAGGAGTCTCCACTTTATACCTATAGACTAAGCTAGAGTGCAAAAAGGGCCCAAAATTAAATAAAAATTACTAAACTAATCTACTAATACTGGGTAAAATACAAAAACCAAGAGGCTCTGGGAAACAATTTTTCCAGAACATTAGGTCCAAGAGACTGAGCCCGGGTTTCTGTTCTGCACACAGTTGGAAGAAACAGAGGTGGCTGACGTACCCCACCACCTTTTATAGCGTCACCTCTAAGCCCTGGTCTACACTGGGGGGGAAGTGGGGGGGAAGGGATCGATCTAAGATACGCAACTTCATCTATGAGAATAGCGTAGCTGAAGACGACGTATCTTAGATTGACTTACTTCGTGTCCTCCCGGCGCGGGATCGACGGCCGCCGCTCCCCCCGTCGACTCCGCTTCCGCCTCTCGCCCTGGTGGAGTTCCGGAGTCGACGGGGAGGGCGTTCGGGAATCGATCCGGCGGGTAGTGAAAATGTACCCTAATATTCAGAGCCACAAAGGGAGAACAACACAACACAACACACAAGCCCTGCTCCAGAGGCTTCTACTAGTCCAACTACGACACCAGGGCATCTCTCAATATTGGGGATATGCAGTGGCCCACCAGAAAAAATAATATTTAAGACTTCATAGAGCTCTATGAATGAAAAACAGCCTTCAGAATAGGCCTGTTCCAGGTGGGGGAAACAGAGGCAAGGATATTTAACATCTTACTCAAGACAACCAAAGAGCACTTGGTGATTCTTGGCTTCCAGTCTTGGGCAAGTTCTCAGAGCTTATTTAGAAATCCTCCAGTGAACTCTTATTACTACCACCAAATATATAAAAAGCAGCATTTATTAAACAACCGGACAAGCAGACTGGTTGAACGAACAATGTATCCTCACCCGTCGATCTATTGGTGCCAATCCCATATAACCTTCTAGCTTTCTTTTTTCAGAGCTCTGATTGGGATCATCACAATCATATTCTACTTCCGGCTTGGACAAGTCCCGACAGAATGTGCAAATCCACTCTCCTCTAAACAAGGGGGAAAACAGATGCATTACTCTGGGCACCTGATCAAGTTACATGGTCTTGAATAGAGGGTTTCCAAATACTTTTGGACAAGTTGTTCATTTCTATTTTCTTTTTGCCCTGTGTCAATTTTTTTGCAACCACCAAAAGGAGAGATAAGGATAGTAAAGGGACATCTCTTTGGAAGAAAAACTCACTCATTCCTGGATTTAATTTTTTGGAATAGTTTTACATCAAAAATAGCATCTATTTCCACTAGTTTTGAAACCATTCCTATGGGTTTACAAATTAAATTCAAATTTTAATAGTAGGTGCAGTTGCTGGTTAGGAGGCAATCTGAAGAAAAACATAAGAGGAAATGAGAAAAACAATTAAAATTTAGGGATGAAAAATGGAACAGTATAGGCAGAGTGCAAAACAAATTCAGAAATACCATGAAAATAGAGCAACGGAGAGGTTGGGACCTGTGGGAAGTATATTTTCTCATTAGAAGTTAGCCTGTAGGCTAGTTTTTCTATTCTTAACAAAATAACGTCTCAGCTTTTTTTTTTTTTTTTAATCTCAGTTATTCTTGGGGGGGGGGGGGGACTCTAAATTGCAGGAGAATAATGGTTCGCAAACTACTTTTGCTAACTGCCCTTCTCCCCCTTATCATTAGTGATGCCCTCAAATCCTTGAGCAAACCTAATGCATGTGGTTTAGTAAAATTCTTTACAGAGACACCTGAATCTTCATGAATAACCACAATACAGCTGAATTGTATTGACTTGCTTACAAGAATGAATAAAGACAGAATTCAGCTATGATTGATTATGAAAAGTACAGTATTAACATGCATGTGTTGTACCACATATCTGATCTAATAATATAAACATGACCTTTGGCATTGGGGTTAGTTTCAGGAGCAAGTTAAAATTACTTTTGACAGTGAAACCTGTTAAAGCCTACAGCAGAACTACAAGTCCTCCGTAAGACAGACACACATTCTATTAGGATAATTAAAAGTTTTCTAGTTTCTCCTAGGCGAGCCTGAACCAAGCATTTTGAGATCTGTGAAGGGTTCTGGCCAGAGTGTCTGGTTAGCCACGCTGGAAAAGAGACTTTGTGAACAAGACAGTCTAATTTGTTAAATAAGGTTTTATCCTAAAAAGCATATGTTTACCTTCATTTGCTTGCAACCCTTCTACTTTTATTCCTTACACTGTGTATCACTTAATCCTATGGTCTTTTGTTAAATACACTTGTTTTACTTTTACTATAAGCCAATTTAGCGCTCTGTTTGAAGGGAAGGGTGTGTTAACCCCAGTTAAGCTACCTGCCTGCAGTATACTCTTTAAAGGAGCAACAAACTTAACAACTTCTCTAAGTATTCAGTGAGAGGGCGACAATGTAGGGCAGTGGCTCTCAACGTATTTACGATTGTGGGCCGTATACGTGACCCACAATGTATTATGTGGGCTGCATCCAATACTACTCGTATGGCCCTGAGGATGTCACATGGGCCACAGCTGTGTGTTGACTAAGCTGCAAGCGGCCCACGGGCTGCAAGTTGAGAACCACTGCTGTAGGGAGACATCTCTGGACAAGTTGGGGTTCACTCTCTTACCCACAAGGCAAGGTTTAGACAGCAGAGTCCTGAAGAGTTTGCTGGCAAGGCAGAGAAGCTTGTGTGTCAGGGAGCTGTCACACAGCTTACCAGCAGCAAAACTCACTTGGTGAGGCTAAGATGGGTAACACAGTAACTCACAATTCTTTTTGCGGATACAGACTAACACGGCTGCTACTCTGAAACCTCACAATTCTCTGAATCCTAGCAGCTTTTCACACATATTTAGCCATGAAGAGAGTACATTAGGGACTTGGTATGACAGCAGTTTTGGTGGAGTGAAGAGAACAGATGTCAGGTGGAAAGCGATTCAAGATGTAGTACAAGGAGAGCAATTCAAGGCAATGGCTGTAACAGCATGTCAGAGTGAAGGGCTGCAAGTAGACGAGGCAGATGGAGTCCAGGGCAACTATTTTGAAGGGAATGGGCCAGAAGACAGTAAGGAGCAAAAGGGGTGAAAGGGGGACTGAGGGAAGGTTGACAGGTGGGATGGGGCTGAGGGGCAGGTTAAGAGATGGAGTTAAAGGGTGAAATCTCAGTATCTGTGATGGTGCTGCTCAGAGTTAAGAATACTGGCCACTGGTATTACTATGGACTTTACAGATTTGAGCACAACTTAGAAACTTATTTATTTGCTCTTTGCCCCACTGAATAAGCTCAGCAAAAGCCACAGCCAAAGAAAAGTTGAAACTTTAGGAAGGTATTTCTGGAATGTTCAGAAAACCCAATAACTGTACAATGTGACTTGAAAACAGTGATATTTTCCTTTACACGTTTAACTAATAAAAAACAGTTTGCTATCCATCATATTCATACAGTCTTTGCTTATGCACAGAGGAAACAAAATTGTAGAAAGCTTTTATGGTAAGCAAAATAACAGCGCTGTATTTAAAGGAAGACAGCCCCATGGTTTGGAGATTCAAAAGGCACATAGTCGATGTGCATAGACTAAGTACAGTACTTGAATATAATTGGTATTTCAAAGCCTGATGTGCTACTAGCAATTGTTCTCCTCAAAGCATGTAAGCAGAGCTGAACAGTGTAAGAAACTGTAAACTAAACCAGTATTTAACATTTATATCAAATCATTGAACACTGACCATCTTATGGTAAACATAGCTGTATCCTTGTTCAATATTAGCTTAAGTCTTTTATCCAGTGCTCCTATACCAGAGTGTCACAAAATGTCATTTTTACTTTGGCAAAGTAGCTGACACGGTAGTAAGCTTTAGAAATACTAAGGATAAGTATCTATTGTCAAACAACATTTATACGTAATAGAAAAATGGATTTTTAACCTTCTGATGGTTCCAACTGGGCTGAGCAAATTGCATAGTTGCCTTCCCACAAACCAATCAAGGCCTATAAAGATTAGTCTTCCTTCTTCTCAGCGCTGACTGAGGTAGTTTTTAAAATATTATCAGCAGACAGCAAGCACTGTGCCCTATGGCTGACATGGCTCCTGTTTAATACTATCAGTAGAGCTTTTTCTTTAAAAGAATTTTAAAAAACGCTTTCTGTTGTCCTTAAAGGATTCTGTTTAGAATGGTGATTCTATGGCCCAATTTTGTGGCTACAGATGATATTAGATGGCCCAGATATAAGCGATCTTTCCAAGAAACTGCAGCATTTTACAATAGCTTTTGCAGCAGCAATAATAGTTCAGGTTACACAACTCAAATTTAGTTAAATCCTGGATTTCACCAACTCAACTTTCTTAGGGCTTGTTTACACAAACACAGCGCTGTGGGGTGCAGCTGCACTGATGCAGCGGCACCACTGAAGTGTGTCTGGTGAAGATGCTGTATGCCAATAGGAAAGAGCTCTGTCATCGGCATAATAAAATCACCTCTGTGAGAGAAGGTAGCTATGTTGGTGGGAGAAGCTCTCCCATCAACATAGTGCTGTCCACACCGATGCTTATGTTGGTGTAACTTGCGTTGCTCAGGGAGGTGGTTTAATCACCTCCCTGAGCGACATGAATTATGCCAACATAAGCTGTAGTGTAGAGATAGCCTTAGAGTTGTCTTTTGGGGCAGAAACTCCTGTACTTGGCCTCACAACCCAAAAGTGATTTCTTTTGAGCAAAGTTTGGACAAAGTTCATTTGGTCATTTTTACCTTGGAAAGTTCATCAGTGAAGGGACGTGACAAGAAAGGTGGAACACTTTAGGGCATTTCTCACAACACAGGAGCTCTCCTCCATTCTGACACACTGCACACCAGTCCTCATTGGGGTCATCCTCTTTTCTGCTGTCTCCAATGTGAGGGGTACCCATCCATGCTGTCGTCCCACTGGATGTGTTCTCCTGAAGTATCCCTGGTCGGTCACCTGTGCTATCTGGAGCATCTGTTCTTAAGACTGTTTTGTCAGAAGTGGTATTATGACGGCTATCCAATAGCAGAGAGGTGAGTATGCTTCTTGAAAAGTTGGTCTGTAGGAAAACGCAAAGATACATCTAGATTCCAGGCTGTCAGGTATAATTATCAACACAAACACATTGACAATAAACACATTACTATTTCATGTGTATTGTTAGTCATGCTCCTTAGAACCTCTACACAGGAGTTATCACTGTTATGGCTTCAGCTAATTTAATACAGCAAACTAGTATAACAGTACCCAAGTAGGTTAGCTCTGACATTTAAGAAACGGCTTCCAATAGAAAAATATAATAATCGTCCAGTAGCAAATAGGTCTAGCACTCCTAAAGTTGAGCATATGCATTAGTAATAGCAAAATCTCCAAACACCATGTGAAAGAACTTACAGTATTTATACGCTTCCCCCCCATCTCCCAAGTCCCCACAGACTATGGCAGTCTGATAATGTCAGTTATTCAGTCATCCCAGTTTACTAAGAAATATAACCTGGTTTGGAATCTCACTTCATCCCTTAAAAAACAAAAACAAAAAACCCCAAAACACACCCACTAATACATGAGGTACTTCCCTTAAAGTTAACACCTACGAATAATGCTCTATCAGAATATTTGTAATTTATTCTATTTCCAATAAATGCAAAACACCCTCCCCATAACCCAAACTCAGAAGAGATTCTTTATTATTGTTAATATTACATTCCGAGGCCGGGATTCTTCATCTGTTTCTTGCTTCACTATAACAATTGGGAAATCATAGTTCTCATGGGATGTACCAGACTCCTGTTTAATCCGGATTGGCTCCAACATGACAACAGGGACTCTGTGTGTAGAATCAGCTCCTGGTGGCCTGCTGGAGGAGCCAGAGCTACAGAGGATGAGAAGAGGCAGAAAGAAGAAAAATGAAGAACAGTGAGTTGTTGGATGTCATCTGCACCATTCAAGAGAGCACAGTGCTTTCAGAAAAATCATACCTCTTGTAGTGATTAAGAATCACGTCCCTGGAATACTACAGTATTTTCCATTCTCTACATTTTGAGGCTACAGCATTACCCACCATAGAACAAAATCTGAGATTTAGAGTTCATACCTTTCTTCAGGTTTTTTAAAATAGGATAATAAAAGGGCGTGGGGAGGGAGAATGATGATCTAATCCAAGGACTGCAGAACTGCTCAGAGTTTTATTTTCTATAGGTCAGAAGTTTGGAATACAGCGTTTTTTGTTTGTTTGTTTTGTTTTGGTCCCATGGTGAATGCACTTATCTCATTAAACTCCACCCAATATAAATTTTAACAAAACCTTAAAAATAGCAGTATTTTGGGAAGTTTTTGAAAGGAGAACAGTTACATTTTTGGAGAAATGTAAGTGTCATTCCAGCAATGTCCACTCAAACACCACACACTGGACTATATCCAGTCAGGGGAAGCACATCTATGTAGGACTTTCCTAGCAGAGCAGCAGGTGACTTTATGTGATGGTCCTTCCCTCAGAATCAGGTTCCATGTCACTGCTTTTGTGCATAATCATAACAAAAAGAGAAAGGACAGCAGCTTAACCTTAAGTTACGATGGAATTTCAATTTAATTCAAAACATAGGAGACTGCACCCAAAAGGAGAGGTTACTTACTGTATACAGTAACTAGAATTCTTTGAGATGTTTTGTCACTATGGATGCTCCACACAAGGATGTGCATGAGCCCATGCACTCATGATCAGAAATTTTTCAGTTAGCAATGGCCACGGGTCTGCACCTGGGCTGTATGCCTCCTCGTGCCCCAGTATGACAGCCTATAGGGAGGAGCGGACCCATGCTACTCCAGTTCCTTCTCCACTTTTGAGCATGGTAGGACTCCAGTGCAGAGGGGAAAGGACAGTGGATGATGGAGCACCCATAGGGACCTACCACCTTGAAGAATTCCAGGCCCTGCCCAAAATAAGTAAACTTTCCTTCTTTGAGTTATTGTCCCTATGGGTGCTCCACGTGAAGAGACTCCCAAGCAGTAACTCAGTATGGAAGACAGGCTGTTAAGGAGGTGGATTCAGTACAGTGCAGAACGGCTTCAAAGGCCATGTTAACTCTGGAGGCAGATACTAAAGCATATTGTATTAATTTAGATAGAATATATGTACCAAAAGTGTTAACATAACCCAATCACTGTCCAACTTTAAACAATTGTAAACAGTGTTGGAGGTTTCTGCTGTTAAAGTCTGATCCCATTCCCTAAAAGAATGAACAGGACAAGCACACAATGGGGGAGAGAAAAGAACAGCAAAAATAAAAAAAAATGCAGGTTCTGTCTCCAGAGTTGACTCTTACTTGCATCCTCGCTGCTGGAAAAAACATAGGTACAGCACAGTCTTATCAGCTACTTCAGACTGGCAAACTTGTACCAGCAATGGGATGTTTAGGACATTTAGCTTCCTCTTTCTGGTTGTAGGCTTATGGCAGTGTTGCAAAATAAACAGGCCTGGTGAGCTAAGCCAGGCCCTTAGACAAAAAGAAAAAGGAGAGAGAAAAAAGAAATAAGACAGGGAAGGAAAAAGTATATGTGGGGGTAGGAGACAATGTCTCACATTCCAGGTGGTGATTGGGATTCAGACGGACCTGGTGGCGCGCTGAGGTCATCTGACTCCCTCTCTGTGTCCTGGTCTGGTCAGGATAATGAAGGCCCAGAGTTCCAAGAGAAGGTGGGGGTGGCAGCTAGATGGTGAAGCTTGCTCCAGTAGCAAATTTTTCTACCAAAGTTTCTTTAAGGACCCAAGAAGGGAAGTATGGATAGATAGTGTTCCACATTTTCAGTTTTTACCAATTTTCAGCAATAAAGTACCAGTTATTTTAATTAAAGGAGTTCAGTTTTTACCGATATAGACCCATTTATCAATCCACTCAATTTTTAGGGGGATACTTATCTTTGTTAAACACTAATTTTTATCTGATTATTGTGTCCTGAAGCTCTGAGACTGAAGCAGATCCACAGTATAAAACACAGAACACACGCGGCAAAGGTTGGAAATTAAAATTGGCTCACAAAGAAATGCTGCCCACTTATTTCTTCATGTCCATTTTAGTGTGGCACTGAATTTAAACGATCAATCCTCCACAGATAAAAACAGAGAAGGTAAAAAAAGATAAACATGGGGCAAAACCGCAAATCTATGCCTGAATATAGAAAGAAAATCAGTGCTTAGAAATTTGCAAGAAAAGTAAAGATGGGAGTGAAGAGGATGCATTGCGCTGCAAGTACTGCAGCATTGAGGTCAAGGTCAATGCTCATGCTGACAGAATAAAGAAGCATGTCAAAAGCAAGTGACACAAGTAGCTTAAAGAAGAAAGTGACCTTTGGGATAAACAGTCAATATCTGGAGCTTTCACCAGGGCTTTAATGAAAGAGGACACAGCATGATCGTGTGCATGCTCTGTTTTGCTGGATAACACCTGTTAATTGCAGAGGGGTCTATTGGTGACTTAGTGTAACAATACTGTCCAGCAGCAAAACGCCTTCCTAATGCAGACAACCTCACTTGTAAGTTGTGATGTTATTGACAAACTGGGACCGTATAGATCATTGTTGCAACCAAGGTCCTGTAGTGGCACCCAAATCTTGTATAAAGGGGGTCAAATGGGGTGTCTAGGACAAGGTTATGGTTTACTGGTTATGATTATGCTGTCTATATGTGTGTATCAGTTTTGTAGTTGAAGTTATGAATATTGGCTCTATACTGTCTGTATGGCAAACTTATGCTATGCTTCTGGGTGACATCCCAGACAAGCTGAGATTAGCTCTGCCTAGCCTGCTTGATGGCCCATTAAGGACCATCAGCTATACAATGGACCCATTGAGAGAAGGCAGATACGCCTTGTAACTCAGCAAAGTATGCAGGGACTGGCCCATGTGACTCCAGACTCCATTTTGCTGTAATTTTCCACAGTAAGAACAAAGAGGTGTTCTTACACCTGGAAAAGACTATATAAGGCTGATGCCTCATCTCCATCTTGTCTTCAATCCTGCTTCTTACCTCTGGAGGAACTTTGCTACAAACTGAAGCTCTGAACAAAGGACTGAGGACCCATCCCGGCTGGGGATGTATTCCAGAGACTTGATTTGAACCTGCAGTTTATTCCATCGCTGCTGCAAGCCTGAACCAAGAACTTTGCGATTACTGTATGTAATTGATTCCATTTAACCAATCCGAACTCTCATCTCTATCTTTTTCCTTTTATGAATAAACCTTTAGATTTTAGATTCTAAAGAATTGGCAGCAGCGTGATTTGTGGGTAAGATCTGATTTGTATATTGACCTGGGTCTGGGGCTTGGTCCTTTGGGATCAGGAGAACCTTTTTCTTTTACTGGGGTATTGGTTTTCATAACCATTTGTCCCCATAACGAGTGGCACTGGTGGTAATACTGGGAAACTGGAGCGTCTAAGGAGATTGCTTGTGAGACTTGCGGTTAACCAGTGGGATGAAACCGAAGTCTTAGTCTGGCTGGTTTGGTTTGCCTTAGAGGTGGAAAAACCCCAGCCTTGGGCTGTAACTGCCCTGTTTTAGCAATTTGTCCTGAGTTGGTGCTCTCAGTTGGGTTCCGCCAGAACCGCATTGTCACATAAGTATCTGAAAGAAAATGATGCTTTAAGAACAGGAGTACTTGTGGCACCTTAGAGACTAACAAATTTATTTGAGCTCATAATACTTTAGTATCTAAACTGATGGAATGAATTGATAGAAATATGGTGTCTGGTCTGATTTTTGACAAGTCTCCTGATGCTTTGGACCGTCCGATTCTTGACATTCTGTTTTTTTATTTCAAAGCGAATAAATCCACATCATTTTGTGCTGATGGGACATTCATCCCCCCTGTTGACAGCCACTTTGTTGATGCAGCAATAACTGACACGTTTGACATGTACCAACTGACTTGGGAAAACATGGTCACAACAAACAGATTCTGCTTCCTACATGGCTAAGTTTGCATGGGAGACCAAACTCAACCAGAAACCCCGCCGCGACAGGTCTGGGGTTGGGGGAGAGGCATCTCTCACTGCTGCAGCCCTGAGCCCCTGTGTGGGGCTTAATAGGCAGCTACGCAGCCGCACAGCTTAGAGGGAACTTGGACCACAACCTCCAAATCTTTCAGTGTTATGCCTCCCCAGAATAGCATTCCCCATCCTATAAGTACAGAATGATATTTTTTGTTCCTAGATGTATACATTTATATTTAGCCATATTAAAAACACATTGTTTGCTTGCATCCAGTTTACCAAGAAATTCAAATTCCTCTGAATCAGCGACCTGTCCTCTTCATAAATTATCCACCTCTTCAATTATTGAGCCATCTGCAAACTTTATCAGTGATGATTTTATGTTGTTTTCTTCCACACCATTGATAAAATTGTTAAATAGCATTGTACCAAGAACTGATCCCTGTGGAACCCCACTGCAAACACATCCGCTCAGTGACGATCCTCCATTTACAATTACATTCAGACTTATCAATTAGCCCGTTTTTAATCCAGTTAATGTGTGCCATGTTAAGTTTATATTGTTCTAGTTTTTTAATCAAAATCTCATGGTTGTAGAATGTGCGAAGACTTAAGCCTTGTCTTCACTACAGGGGAAATTCGATCTAAGCTACGCAATTTGAGTTACCTGAATAGCGTCGCTCAAATCGACATAGCTTAGATCTATTTACCGTGGGGTCCGCATTACGCAATGTTGTCGACTCCCTCCACTCTTCTCGATCTGGTGGAGTACAGGAGTCAACGGGAGAGCGATCTGTAGTCGATATAGCAGGTCTTCACTAGACAAGCACTGAGAATCCTTCATTTGGCAAGTGGAATGCTGTGACAGCAGCTAAGTGACCATTGACAGAGTTCTGGGACAAACGCAGCAGGTTTTAGATTCCGACGGGAATAGAGAATGAACGTAAGGGAAGATTTGACAGGAGATATGGGGTTTTGGGTGCATCAAATCTGGCAATATTTCCACTTCTGCAGGTACCAATGATAGGCCTGCTCACTCTGGAGATACCCAGTGATGTCAGACTGCGCCAGGAGAGATGGTTTCTTCAAAGACTCCATATTGTTTGAGGCGTTCCTCCATTTGGGGGAGTCCAACAACAGTACTAACATCTCAGCACCATGCCCAGTGGGAGACTCAGTGATACCTACACTGGGACATGAGGTCTCCCTAATCCCAAATCCAAGTGAAGACTTTTCTCTCTCCTCTTAGTCTATCGGGGAGTGGGGTCTCTTATGTTTGGCAGTCTTCTGAGAGACCAAATGCAGTCCCTGGTTTCTGGAATTCAGAGCCAGAGCAGATGAAGTCTCTGGAGTACTCTGTGTGGCTGAATCTGATGTACAAAATGGGAAGTTGGATCCCACAAGTCTAAGGGAACGCTCCATGAGGAGCAGTTTTAAACCGTCTTCCCTCAGTTTACAAGATCTGCTCTTGAATCCTGCATTTGGACAGGTTCTGGGCTTCTGCAAGGGAGTGGAGGCAGCTAGCATTTCCATCACTGAGGGGGAAGGACCTGTGGCAGGTCTAGCAAGGCGTGAATCCTAGGGCCTTCTGGCATAACCTGCTAAGCAAGCCATGGTCAAGAAGGCCTGAGGAAAAAAGGAAGGATCTGACCTTGAAGAAAAAAGGACGGGTGCGGCACAGGAAGGAGAGGGACACAATAGAAGCACAAACCCTGCTAAGAACTAAAAACTTAAATAAGCTACTAAGAAAAGATTAAAAAAAGATTATAAAGAAGCAACTGCCTCAGCTAGATAGCAGACACTACATAACTCCGTGTTGAGCTATGGGCAACTGAGAAGGTATTGGAGTGGTGCAGGTCTGCTCCTTCCTACATGCCCTCATACCCTAATATGTAGAAGCATACTATAAAGGCACAGACCTGCAGATACTGCTAACAGAAAAGTCTATGGTTAAGCGTGTACGGGGGCATGCACATCACGTGGAGCTCCTACAGGGACAATCATTTGTGTGAATAGATTTTGCAGACATCTAATGTATTTCAAAATTTATGTATAAATAAAACTTTTAACTTGGACATCATAAGAAGATACAGCACCTTCATGACTTTTACTATATAAATAAAAGAACAAGAAATATTCTGTTAAAAGTATCTGAATTTCCACTTCCAGTAGCACGAACACATTCTCTGCTTTTTCTCAACATGAAAACTTAACTCTATATTAATTTTATGTCCTGATTTATTGGAACACATTAACAGACCTGCTCTTCAGACAGCATTGTTTAACTATTTGTTCATGAATATTCCATCATTTCTAGGGCTGTCAAGCAATTAAAAAAATAATTACGATTAATCACACTGTTAAACAATAGAATACCATTTATTTAAATATTTTTGTATGTTTTCTACATTTTTAAATATATTGATTTCAATTACAACACAGAATACAAAGTGTACAGTGCTCACTTTATTTATTACAAGTATTTTCACTGTAAAAAAACAAGAAATAGTATTTTTCAATTCACCCAATACAAGTATTGTAGTGCAATCTCTATCATGAAAGTTGAATTTACAAATGTAGAATTATGTACAAAAAAAACTGCATTCAAAAATAAAACAATGTAAAATTTTAGCGCCTGCAAGTCCACTCAGTCCTACTTCTTGTTCAGCCAATCACTCAGACAAACAAGTTTGTTTATATTTGCAGGAGATAATGCTGCCTGCTTCTTGTTTACAATGTCACCTGAAAGTGAGAACAGGCATTCCCATGGCACTGTTGTAGCCGGCACGACAAGATATTTACATGCCAGATGCGCTAAAGATTCATATGTCCTTCATGCTCCAACCAGCATTACAGGGGACATGCGTCCATGCTGATGACAGTTTCTGCTCGATAACAATCCAAAGCAGTGCAAACCGATACATGTTCATTTTCATTATCTGAGTCAAGATGCAACCAGCAGAAGATTGATTTTCTTTTTTGGTGGTTCAGATAGTGTAGTTTCCTCATTGGAGTATCGCTCTTTTAAAACTTTTTAAAAGCATATTCCATACCTCATCTCAGATTTTGGAAGGCACTTCAGATTCTTAAACCTTGGGCTGAGTGCTGTAGCCGTCTTTCGAAATCTCACATTGGTACCTTCTTTACGTTTTGTTAAATCTGCATTGAAAGTGTTCTTACAATGAACAAGGTGCTGGGTCATCATCTGAGACTGCTATAACATGAAATATATGGCAGAATGCAGGTAAAACAGAGCAGGGGACATACAATTCTCCCCCAGGAAGTTCAGTCACAAATTTAATTAATGCAATTTTTTTTTATTTTATTTTATTTTTTTTTTAAACAAGCGTCACAAGCATGGAAGCATGTCTTCTGGAATGGTGGCCGAAGCACAAAGGGGCATACGAATGTTTAGTATATCTGGCATGTAAATACCTTGCAATGCCAGCTACAAAAGTGCCATGCAAATGTCTGTTCTCACTTTTTGGTGACACTGTAAGTAAGAAGAAGGCAACATTATCTCCTGTAAATTTAAACAAACTTGTTTGTCTTGGCGATTGGCAGAACAAGAAGTAGGACTGAGTGGATTTGTAGGCTCTGAAGTTTTACACTGTTTTGTTTTTAAGTGCAGTTAGGTAAACAAACAAAAAATCTACATTTGTAAGTTGCACTTTCAAGACAAAGATTACACTATAGTACTTGTATGAGGTGAATTGAAAAATACTATTTCTTTGGTTTATAATTTTTACAGTGCAAATATCTGTAATAAAAATTATATACAATTTGATTTCAATTACAACACAGAATACAATATGTATGAAAAATGTAGAAAAACATCCAAAATATTTAATACATTTCAACTGGTATTCTATTGTTTAACCGTGCAATTAAACTGCAATAATTAATTTTTTTTAGTTAATCACGTAAGTTAACTGCGATTAATCGCCCTAATCATTTCTTTATTTTTGTAGTCTCAAAATATCTAGTACTCACTTAACTGACTGTATTATGGTTAAAGCTTCTTATTTATAAATCCTCTCTGTAAGCTGATTCTTCAAATCTGAAGTTACTTATGGTTCAGTGAGGATTTTCTGGTCCAGAATTTAAAAAAAAAAAAAAAAACAACAACAGTTGTATAACTGTCATGAACTTTACATCATTATTTACAGTACACGGTTATCAAAACATTTGATCAAGGCGTCAATCTCACAGCTACCGTAAGTTTAACACATTACAAGTCTTTAATGTGCCATTAATAAATTAGACATGAAGAGTATTCCAATAAAGCCATCAGAAATGGTCTCTCAGAGGAAGTGACATGGCAAACCTCGACACAGATTACTGGTGAAAGGTTCTGTCAACTGCAGTCGCATACATATAGTGTCCTTTGAGATTGAAGCTATGTTTTTTTTCCAACTGGTCTGCTTACCTGCCTCTGCTTCCAACACTGGAGGCACTGGGTGAGCGAATTGGAGGGTGGACACTGGTCATAGTTACTTGTCCTAAAAAGCAGAAAATTGGGGGGGTGGGGGGGGAGAGAAACACAACCAGGTTTGTTCATACAAGAAATCTTGCATTTAAATTTTCTTACAGAGAAGAACAGAGATGTGTGTGTAAGTATTCATTTTGATCTCTTGATATGGATTGTTCAGACCACCCTACACATTCTATTTGTAAAACAGACCAGAATAGGTTTCTTCCTCTCCCCTACTGTGACTTTGGTCATTCTTTACTCATTTAACCCAAGGCTAGAAAAGAAGGAGGCATCTTATCCTGCACATTTCCAATCCAGAGTATTTGTTCACTCTTTTTATTTAAAAAGTATTAGAGAAGGCAAAATAATGAAATTTAGAGAGAGAGAGTGAGTATGCACTTACTGACAGATGGAAAAATCACCACCCGCTAAGTGGAAAAAAGAATGATTTCACTGCTATAGGTATGTTCATTGGAAAGATATGCTTCACAACAAGCAAATACATAGCTGTAATACAGGAATTTATAAAGTGCTAAAATAACTTTAGCTACTGGAACTAGGAAAGGAGTAACTGCAGAAAGTCTGACATTTTGTGATGTTCACAGCTTCTGCAATGTATTTGTGTTCTTTCAACCCACAACTAAACACTTCTCCATCTGATCTCACAATAGCAGAGTTCCCTCTCTAACCACAACCTCATCTTCTTCAGCATCTTCCATCTGTCCTCTGCTCTTATACCTCTGACCTCCAATCCAACATCCATGACTTCAGCATACCTAGACCACTCTGCTGTAGGACTCAGCTATCAGTGGCTCAACTCAATTCTCTCCATCATACTGGACTCCTTCACCTGTCTCTCTCAGTAAAATCCATTCCACTAACCCCAATTTCCTCTTCCTCCACTCATGAGCACCCCGAAGAAAGTCCCAGAGGCAAGAGCTTCTTCCATTACAAACTTATTCTCCCCTCCTGCAATTTCCTCACCTTTCTCCTTAACCTCACAGTACCATTAGGTACCTTTACCGCACAATATAACACTAGGATATTCCTCATCCTAGATCCTACCTTGTACAACTACCACCTCATGTCCCTCTCCCTGACTTGGATCTTAACCCTCCCCACCACCACAACACAGGTTTCCAGTTTCCCCACTCTACTGTAATTGCTTTAACTTAAATTGTCTTTAATTACCTCTTCATGGTCAAACCTTGGTGTTTCTACTCCATCCTCATCCTCCTCAACTTTTCAGCCATTTCAAATAGCTGATCATACTCCATCTTCTTAAAATGTTGCCTTCCCGTTGTTTTCACAATTCCGTACTGTCTTAATTTTCCTACCTCTGTGGTCATTCATTCAGCCTTTCAATGGCTGAACTACTTTCTTTTTCCCTCCATTAGTTTCCAGGCCACTAATGGCCCACTTTTATTTTCCCTCTCTACATCTTTTCCCTATGTAACCTCATCTATTTGTATGCTGCAACTATTTTCTCTGTACAGCTGACTACGAAATCTCTCTCTCTCCACCCAATTCTTCATTAGTTCACTGCTCTGACTTTTCTGGTTCCCTTGCCATCAACAAAAGCAAAACTTAGCCCAAACCAAATTTTGTCTTCCCTTATAAGCCCTCCATGCTTCTTAACTCTCTCTGTCACAGCAGACTTCATCACCATTATACCTATCACTCAGGCTTGTAACTTGGTTATCAACTTTGACTCCATTCTCTGTCTAGAGCTTCGCATCACAGCTATCTAAATCTTGTGGCTCACATACTCAGGGTCTAACTAATCTCCATATGTGGGGTTGAGAGGGAATTTTCTTCTCAATCAAATTGGCAGTGACTGTGGAAGGGTGAGGGGTTTGCCTTCCTCTGCAGTGTATGGGTAGAGGTCACTGACAAAAATTATCTGGGTATATCTGTTCCCTGTCATTATGGGGGGCTTGGGGTACTGATGTACTTCGGTCCCTCCTATTCTCTCCTTGTGGCACTTAATAGTGTCGTTGCTTGTGGGCTGTAATACTTTGGTATAATTTCAGTTGTTGGGTTTAGTGTGCGAGGGTTGAGTGATCATGGTGGCCGGTGATATACAGGAGGTCAGACTAGATCTGATCTTTTTATCTCTGACCCCAATGCTAAAACTCTTAGTCAGGCCCTCATCTCCCATTTGATCAATGTCAGCCTTCTCCCTTGCCTTGAACTTGTGAGTATGGTGTAATACGCTAGATTATAATACATTACGTTGATAAATGGGAACTCTGAGATCAGGGAGTAAAGTGCTAGATTCCCCACTACACCATTTAAATCAGGTTAATCACCATACCCAAGAGACCTGGAGATGGCACTGATGAATTTGGTGACTGGACGGTTCTGTTTGAAGCGGGTTTTGGCTGGCTCTGCTCCACAATACCATCTTTCCTTACAATGTTATCCAGTGTAATGTTTCCCGTACACTCAATCTAAAAGATGAAAGAAAGGAGGTTATTGTTAAGACAAAAATAACATGATCAATATAGCCACCTTATCAGACTTTATCTTAGTTTGCACTTCCACACCCATTTTCAACATGTTCTTTTTTATTTAAATGAAATAAATGAGCAACATGCAAATATATACAATTCAAAGAATCACCCAATAAGCAACCCAACATGTTCCACATGTGCGGAGTACATCCCGGCCAGAGGACATGCATATTCAGTAGAAAAGTAGAAAGTGTCAGCTAATTGGTTATGTCTTTTCAGCCATGACACAAGGTCAGAACAATGAGATACCTGTTTTAGAGGAAAACCAGTCTCAATTTATCATCCCAGCCCACTGAAATTGTCACACATGCTGCAGGATTAGAGAAATGGCCTTTGAAACACTAATACTCTAAATAAGCATGGCTAGAAAATACAAATCACTTTAGGATCATACTTTTCTAAAGCATTCACATGGCAAGCTGCACCTTGCAAATTCATCTGTAGCAGCTGCACTGACCTTTGACAGTTACTATACATTAGTGTGATCCTGTGACTACTGTGAAGTGTTCAGAAAAGTACATTATATTGTTCTTAAACACTACTAATATAGTGAGGTATCTAATAGCATGTAGTCAGTGATACACAAGTGAAACATGCATGCAGAACAATAGTAAAGTACTTGTCACGGATTCCAATTATATGTTTATGATTGCAGTGTGATGTATTTTGTGTGTGTTAACTAAGTATCTTAAAACAATTTTAAATGATGGGGTATCCAGTTCATTACATTGTGTTATCACAATGCCTCTGCCAATGTTTTCAATTAAAAAAAATAAAAGATAAAAAGGTTATCCAAGATTTGAGAGCAACTCACAAGGACCAGGAGACAGGAGGAAGAAACAGGGATGAATAGCAAATTACTACTATAAATCATGAAATTTCAGTTATTCATAAACTGTTGAGAGCTGTTTAAGTGCACTTTTCTTATTTTTGACACAATGAAGTAGATCGCTTACAGCTCAAAATCTCTATTTGGCCCTCCGATAAAGATGTAGTAATCCAAAGAGACTCTTGCTGTATTCCAGTTCAAAGTCTATTAGATAAAATACAGCAAGATTATGACACTCCTTCCCCTCCTACCACACAAAAATTGTGGGAGATGAGCTCCTAACCCCCATTCCCACCCATAGGAAAAAAAATACTGAATGTGCTGATGAAGAAAAATTACTTCAGCCTAGCACTGTACATTAATATCTACATGGGACAGACTTTCAATTATACAGAAACCTCAGTAATATAGTACTGAGACCCTAGATTTATAGCATATACTATTACATGTCATGGGTATTGATGACCAAAGCTGAGGAAACTCATTTTTCATTAGCAGCAACTGAAGAAGAAGACAGATGAAGGCTAGTAGGTGTCTACATAAGAAGAGTAAAATTGCATTCTTCATTCTTACTCTTCCTGCCAGTCCTAAATCCCTGAAAGGCAGTGTCTCCAGAACAGTGTAGGAGCATGAAGGAAAACCTGAACTGTTGCTTTCTGTATTGTACCAGTTTGGTAGGTAGGTAAAGAATTTCAGTGTCAAAGACCTTTCCATTGATCACCATTTGCAAAACAGTAAATTCACTTTAAAATAAAATCTGTAAACCATTGCTTGTGTTACTCTTACATCAGGAAGAGACGGTAGGGTATAAGAACTACCCACTGGAGAACTCAGATCTATCATGGGTGGACCAAATGTCTTCCCATCATACCCTGCAGCACTAGTAACAGTGGGACTGGAAGGGGTGGATGTGGTGCTGCTTGCAGTTGACGGGGCAGCTGAAGCTTGTCCACTGCTTATCTGCCACTAAAACAAAAACAAAAAAACAAAACAAAACACAACCAGAATTCATCATTGTTCTTTTGCACGGTAGAAGACATCTATTACATAATCTGACCCTAATATGTTTGAACCAAGCAAGCGGCAACACAAAAGCAAAATGAGTTGAAATTAGAACTGAAATTCATATTTGCTTTGTAGTCTAAAATCGTGACTCACTAGAAATGGGAAAAAAAAGAGAAATAAGAGGTAGGACAAATGTATGAGATTTTTAAAAATCTTAAAATGTAATTTATTTCCTGTGGAGAACAGAATAGTTTTAGTGGAATAAATGCACTATCGACAATGGGCTCAATGTGAAAAGCTGTTCCTGTATTTTTAGTACTGTAAACTAGGTACTGTTATTTAAATGGACAGTGGAACGAAGTTGGGATGGGTTTTTTTTAAAAAATGATTTAAAAGGACTTGTAAAGCAATCAATCTTCTCTTTGATTCAACTCACGTGACTGTGATAGCCATGGCACTATTATTCCATTTCTTAGGTCACAGACCAGTGTTTCATTCCTTCCTATGGTGGCAAGATACTCTGCTCTTTTTAAGCGTACAACAAACCTTAAATCGTCGTTGGTTCATTGGTATTTGCCTCACTGAGCAGCTAGAAAGTATCTGAAGTATTCACTCTTATCCCCACATAACTGCTGATCAGCTGGGGATTGATCACTTGCAGCAGAAGGTCCACAATTGTGGAATTTCTTTCCTCTCTTCATCTGTAAGAGTCCAGGTAGCTCCAGAGCCTAGTGGCAGCTCCAGCTTTTTAATCAGGCTTTTGCCTGTTTACTGGTGCAGTACCCAGGAGGGAAATTAGAGGGCGTGGTTTTCTACTCTATTTGTTCATGGACTGCTGTGAACAGAATGTGTGTTTGTGTTAAGTTTTGAAGGCCGCCCAGAAGTCAGTGATAGATACAAAATAAACATAGCAATAAATTAAAGCAAACATTTAAACCATAATTCACTCAAGCGACATCTACACTACAGCACTTACTATGGCACAGCTGCACTGATGCAGCTGCGCTGCTGTAGTGCTTGTGGTGAAGATGCTCTAAGCCAGTGGTGGGCAACCTGCGACCCATCAGGGTAATCTGCTGTCGAGCCACGAGACAGTTTGTTTACATTGATCGTCCGCAGGCACAGCTGCCCGCAGCCCCCAATGGCCGCAGTTAGTTGTTCCCAGCCAAATGGGAGCTGCAGGAAGCAGCAGCCAGCACATCCCTGGGGCCCACACTGCTTCGTGCAGCTCCCATTGGCCGGAAACGGCGAACCACACACACTGGGAGCTGCGGGCAGCCGTGCCTGCAGACAATCAATGTAAACAAACTGTCTCGTGGCCCACCAGTGGATTACCCTACAGGCCACAGGTTGCCCACTGCTGCCCTAAGCCGACGGGAGAGAACTCTCCCATTGGCTTAGTAACTCCTGCCTCTGCTAGTGGCGGTGGCGATACCAACGAGAGAGATAGTACTGTCTACACCAGTGCTTATGTCAGTACAACTTATATCGCTCAGAGGTATGGTTTATTTACACCCCGATGACATAAGTTATACCGAAGTAACATGTTGTGTAGACAAAGTCTAACTCTTCCACTAGTCAAAGTAGTTGGAATGGACTGGACTTGACAATTAACTCATTTCAAAATCATCAGGTATCTTGTCATGGACTAGACCAGTGGTTCTCAACTTGCGGGCCACTTGCAGCCCAATCAACACACAGCTGTATGGCCCAGAGACTCTACATATTGTGTAGATGCGGCCCACATAATAGAGAGAGCTGCATCTGCAGCCCACAATGGTAAATGGGTTGAGAATCACTGGACTAGACAGTAATCTATTCACTGTAAATCTACCCTGGAAAAGTAAGGAATGTAAGTTATAAAACGAATATACATAGTATTCAATTTTTATTTTTGGGTGGGTGAGTGGAAAAAGTTTACCTGTTTAATAGCTTGCTGTGCCAAGAACGCCATCTGCAATGGGTTGGGCTTTATTGTTAGTCTTGGTACATTCTGGTTCTGGGGACCCCTCATTTGTTGAGCAGGAAGAATTGATCCATTAGAGTTGGGATTGTGATTCTGAAAGTTAATCAAGCGTGGAGGTGGCTGCTGGAAGAGACAGACAATCCCCTCAGTTAGCTGTCTGAGGACTGACACCAAACACTCCAGAAAAAACTTTCCTCAACCTCCCATTTTAACTTTTAAAATACATGACAAATATAGTACTGAATCATTCACTCAAATGCAAGATGAAATCAGATCTCAGCACTGATGCACCTTGACAATTAAGAGTAAGATATAACAGGTTACAATTAATTATTCTACCCGAACTAATCACTGGGGAAAATTGTGTAAGGATATGAAAAGAGGACGTTACTTACCTCTAACTGGCGGCTCTTCTGTATTCCACTGTGGGTTACGCCTGGACACCATGTGCCTGGAGCTGGAGAATTTGAAAGCAGTGTCCATTGGTCTGCACATGCGCCCTGGCTCACTTTGTGCCTCTGACCGAGGGGATGAAGGGTGGGGCAGACCGATCGCCTCTCCAGCTCCTTCTCTATCACGAATCAGATAAGTTCCGAAGCAGAGGGGGAAGGACGACGTATAGTGGAATACAGGTAAGGACCATGCATCCAAAAGAACCTCCAGCTAGATAAGTAACCACCTCCTCTTCTTGGAGTGATGGTGCCTATTGCATTCCACTGTAGGTGATTGACAAGCAGTACCTAAGCAGGAGGAGGGTTTGAGGATGTAGACGGTAGGGCTGAGCAGTGTACCACCATCCCAAAGGGAGGTATCAGCAGAAGAGTCCTGCATCAGTCCATGCTGTCTTGCAAGTGTGTGAACCGAGCTCCATGTGGTTGCTTTATAGATGTTTAGGAAGGGTCCCTCTTGAAGAGATGCCATGGTTGCTGCTTATGCTCTGGTGGAACAAGGTTAGAAAGCTGAGAGTAGAATGCAGCCAGAAATCTATTTGGAGATTCTCTGGGTGGAGAGGACATGCCCTCTGATTCTTTTTTCTATAGCGACAAACAAACAGTCTTGGGGAATAATTGATTGGTTTTGTTCTCTGTAGGTAAAAATCCAAGGCTCACCAAACACTGAGGGAGTGGAGTCTTTATTCCTCTGTGGAAGCATGCAGTTTTGGGAAGATCACAGGTAACTGAATGGATTGGTTAAGCTTAAATTCCTACGCTACTTCACAGGGTATTTGGGGTATATACACAAATAAACCTTATCCTTATGGAATTTGTGTATGGAGGATCTGTCATCACCACTCCAAGTTCATCAACCCTACTCGCTGAGGTGATGGCTAGAAGGAAAGCAACCTTTATGGAAAGAAGGGACATGGAGCAAGTAGCTAAAGGCTCAAAGTGGAGCCTCGTGAGTACAGAGAGAACGAGGTTTAGGTCTCACTGGGGAGTAGGTTTCTGAATAGATGGGACCAAGTAGCCCTGCGAAGGTGGTTGGTATGTGCTGAACGTTGCTAAATGAATTCGCAAGGAGCTGACAGACATCTGATGTTTTCAAAGATGGAATACAGTCCAAGATGACTAGGAGAGAGTAGTCTCTGGGAGGATGCCTCTTTTGTGTACTCAAGAAAATAAGTGCTTCCATTTAGCTAGGTAGCATTTTCTAGTAGACTTCTGTCTACTATTAGAGAGGATGATTCATACGGTTGTGAGGCATGAACATTCTAGGGATGATGCCCGTCCAAATACTGAGGACTCACGGGAGGTGGATGTGGATCAAAATGCTTGTTCTTGCCCTGCCACTGGGTCAGGAGCTTGGGGAACATTGGGAGGACGAGTGGTGGTTGGGATGATATGTAGGAGGTTGGGAAATCAGAACGGTCTGGGCCAGAAGCGGACAATCAGGATGACCCGTCCACTCTTCTCCTGGATTTTGCGCAGAACTCGTAGCAGGAACGGTAGCGGAGGGAAGATATAGCTGTACTGGTCCAACCAGGGAAGAAGCAGATCGCCACCCTAGGAGTGGCAACCCAGGGCTCCTCGGAAGCAATATGTAGTGCATTTCCTGTTTGTTTCAGAGGTGAACAGATCCCTGGTTGGGGTTCCACATAGAGGGAAAATATTGTGCAGAACCAAGTGGTGGAGCTCCTGCTTGTGGTGGACGATGAAATGTCTGCTGAGGGAATCTGCAAGTAAATTTTGCTTCCCCAGAAGGTAGGCTTCCAATAGGGTGATTTGATTGCCGATACTCCAGTTCCAAGGGCTGACCACTTCTGCGCACAGGGAGACTGGTCTTGCTCCTCCCTGTTTGTTGACATAGAAGACAGTCGTAACGTTATTTGACATACGGACAAAGTGAATACGGATGAAGGGAACAAAGGAGACTCATGCCTTCAAGACTGCTTGCAACTCCAGGATATTGACATGCATTCTGGACTCTTGAGATATCCAAGCACCTTGTGCTGTGTCACTGTTCATGTGGCTCTCCCAACCTAATAGGGATGCATCTGTAATAACGGTCCTGTCCGCAGAGGAAGGGAGAAAGGGGATGACCATGCATACCTGATGAGGATTTGTCCACCATAGCAGGGAAGACACTACCTTGGGCTGGAGCTGTCACCATGAGGTTCGTGGAATGGCGGCTTGGGGAGTATATCAACTGCAGCCATGTTTGAAGCCAACAAAGGTGGTCTAGCGAAGGGTGGGGACCTAGGTCAGATGGCCATGTACACCTACAAGAGACAGATATGTCTTGACTGGTACTTAAGGATTACTTGTTCATGGTCTGTAACCTGTCCTTGAGCAGGTATGTTCTTGTTGTGATAGAAGTTAAGGTTGCCCTGATGAAGTTCAGAGATTGCATGGGAATGAGAACAGATTTTTCGGTGTTTACATTGATTCCCAGCGAGGAGAGGATGTGTAGCATCAGGGAAGTTGATGCATAGGCTTCCTGGCAGGACTTGGCAGCAAGGAGCCAGTCATCGAGGTAGGGGAATACAATGAGACCACAACATCTGATGTGGGCTGCTACTATGGAGAATATCTTGATGAAGACTCTGGGAGCGATCACTATTCTGAATGGGAGTGCTCTATACTGAAAATGGTTAGAATCCACCATGAATCTGAGAAAGCGTCTGTGGGCAGGATGAATATCTATGTGAAAGTAGGCATCCTTCATATTGAGAGCTGTGAACTATATGCCATTTTCTAAAGATGGACCTATTGCTGCCAATGTGACCATGCAAAATCTGAGTTTATAAATGAAGTGGTTGAGATGGTGGAGGTCGAGAATTGGTTTCCAACTGCCCTTCTTTTTGGTATCAGGAAGTAGGACAAATAAAACCCTCCTCCTTGGTATTGAGGAGGGACATGTGCTATTGCTCCTTGCTGCAGTAACAAGGTTGCCTCTTGAGAATACTCGCGTGAGAGTGGTCCCCTAAAGGGTGGTGAGGGTTTTGGAGGAGGTAGGGATGCAAACTCAATTGGATAGCCAGAATGGATGACATTTAGCACCCATTTGTCTGTTATCACACTCCAGGTGTTGAAAAAGAGTGTGTTTCATGGCTCTCGAGCGCCCATCAAAAATAACGTTAAGGCAGTGGCTGAGACTGAGATGCCAAGGTTGTTGCAGAGAGTGTAGGGAAGCAGGACTTTTGAAACCTCTGTCTCCTCCGCGGTGGTTCATAGGCCTTCTGAAGGAAAAACTGCTGAGCCATGTGTCTAGATTTAACCAATGGGCAGTGAAACTTCTTCTTAAGGGCAGGTGCGTATATCTTCAGCAAGTGGAGGGTAGCCCTGGAATCCTTTAGGGTATGGAGAGACTTGTTCCTCTTCTGATTAAAGTGGTGAGATTCATCAAAGGGGAGGTCCTCAATAGTATTCTGGACCTCCCTAGGGAACCGACACATAGGAAGAGGAGGTTACTCACCCTGTGCAGTAACTGACGTTCTTCGAGATGAGTGTCCCTGTGGGTGCTCCACTACAGGTGTTGGTGCGTCCCTGCGCCTTCGCCCGGAGATTTTTGCAGCAGTACTCATAGCGGCCACGCATGCTCAGAATCTGCCCCCCCGCTGTGACTCTAGGGTAATAGAACGCATGCGTGGCCGGTCTCCTCAGTTCCTTCTCTACCACGGAGGCCCCCCAACTCCGAAGTAGAGGGGAGGAGGGTGGGTAGTGGAGCACCCACAGGGACACTCATCTCGAAGAACGTCAGTTACTGCACAGGGTGAGTAACCTCCTCTTCTTCTTCGAGAGATGTCCCTGTGGGTGCTCCACTACAGGTGACTTAAAAGCAGTGTATCTTAAGGAGGTAGGGACTTCGGATCTGGTAGGAACGCCGTCGAGAGTACCGCCCTGCCCAAGCGTATGTCAGATAAAGGGCCTTGAATAAGGGCATAGTGTTTAACAAAAGTATGGTCAGATGACCAGGTGGCTGCTTTACAAATGTCAGCCAAGGGGACTTTGCGTAAGAACGCGATGGAGGCAGCCAGAGATCTAGTGGAGTGTGTTCTAATGCCATCTGGAGGTGCAACCCCTTTCATCTGATAGCACAGTCGGATACACTGGGAGATCCAGTTCGAGAGTCTCTGGGTAGAAATAGGCATGCCCTTGGAGCGCTCTGCAACAGAGACAAAAAGTCTAGAGGAGGTTCTAAAGGGTTTGGTTCTATCCAAATAGAATGACAAGGCTCTGCGAACATCTAGTGTATGCATTGAGGCTTCAAAGGAGTTTGCATGTGGTTTCGGGAAAAAAGTCGGGAGGTGTATGGGTTCATTAATATGGAATGATGAGTGAACCTTTGGAAGAAATTTGGGATGCAATCTGAGGGTAACCTTGTCTTTAAAAAATATCGTATATGGTGGATGAGCCATGAGAGCTGCTATTTCTCCTGCCCGTCTGGCAGAAGTAATTGCCACTAGAAACGCTGTTTTCATGGAGAGGTGTAAAAGGGAGCACGTGGCTAGGGGTTCGAAGGGTTGCTGAGTTAGGGCAGACAGTACCAGATGAAGGTCCCAGGGGGTGGTCGGTTGTTTAATGTCTGGATATAAGGTTTGTAGGCCCTTGAGGAAACGCTTCGTAGTAGCGTGAGCAAAGACAGACGTATCATCAATTTTGTCGTGGAAAGTCGTAATAGCAGCTAAATGGACCCTGATGGAGCTGAAAGAAAGGCCGGATCGCTTAAGGCCCAAGAGATAGTCCAATATAAACGGAAGAGGTACCGAGGTAGGAGAAAGATGTTTGGCAGAACACCAATGTGTGAATCGTTTCCACTTTTGAAGATAGGTCTTGCGAGTAGCTTGCGTTCTGCTATGTAGGAGCACCTCCTGAACTTGTTCGGAGCAATCTAATTCGCGTTGGGAGAACCACGTAGGAACCAGGCCTTGAGGTGAAGCATGGACAGGTTGGGGTGGAGAAAACGACCGTGCTGCTGAGATAGAAGGTTCGGAATAAGCGGCAGGGAGATTGGTGGTTGGATTGACATTCTGGTGAGGAAGGGAAACCATGGTTGTCTGGGCCACGATGGGGCAATGAGGATCACCTTGGCTCGATCCGTTCGTATTTTTATCAGAACCCTGTTGAGAACTGGTATCGGGGGAAACGCATAGAATAGGTTTCGGTGCCATGAGATCATGAATGCGTCCCCCAGGGAATGTTTGCCCAGTCCTGCTCTGGAGCAGAAATTGAGACATTTCTTGTTCTTTGCAGTTGCAAAGAGGTCTATTGTTGGGTAACCCCAGATGCTGAATACGTTGTGAATGGTTTTCTCGTCTATCTCCCACTCGTGGTCCCATGGGAAGCGTCTGCTCAGTTCGTCCGCTGTGGTGTTCATGATTCCGGGAAGATAAGCAGCTGATACCCGGATGTTGTTCACAATGCACCAATTCCAGAGCTTCATAGCCTCTGTGCACAGCGAATGGGAACGAGCTCCGCCCTGCCTGTTTACGTAAAACATGCAAGCAATGTTGTCCGTCATTATGCGTACGTGATGATGTTTGATTAGTGGCAGGAAGTGACGGCACGGGTTGCGAATGGCTCGAAGTTCTAGTACATTTATGTGCAGGGAGGTCTCGGTTGGTGACCATAGTCCCTGTACTGTGTGATGAGACATATGTGCACCCCACCCTGTCATAGATGCATCGGTGGTCAGAATGCGTGATGGAGCCTGTTGAAGAAACGGGACTCCAGAACAAAGGTTGAGTGGACGGTCCACCAACGTAGCGAGTCTTTGACTGGAGTAGGCAGGGAGAGAGTCTTGTTTAAAGAATGCATATTCGGTTTGTAAACCGTTGCCAGCCACGCTTGGAAGCACCTCATGTGTAGGCGTGCATTCTGGACGACAAAAGTGCACGAGGCCATGTGACCTAGTAGTTGCAGGCAGTCTCGGGCAGTTACCTGAGGGCTGTTGCGAATAGTTGTGGTCAGTTGTTTTATGGAATTGTAGCGATCGGGTGGGAGCGATGCTAGGCCGGTCCGAGAGTCGAGGTCTGCGCCTATGAACTGAAGGTGCTGGGTGGGGCGTAATGTGGATTTGTCTCTGTTTATTTGTAGGCCGAGAGAAAGAAAGCACTCGACTGTGAGTCGTGTGAACCGGAGCGCCTCGTCGAATGTTGAAGCTTTGAGGAGGCAATCGTCGAGGTACGGAAATATTATTACCCCTTGTCTCCTGAGGTGAGCAGTGACTACAGCTAGAAGTTTGGAAAAAGCACGGGGGGCTGTAGATAGTCCGAAGGGGAGTACCCTGTATTGGAAATGTGTGGAACCAAGGGTAAATCGGAGGAAACGTCTGTGGGCCGGATGTATAGTGACGTGGAAATAGGCATCTTGTAGGTCGAGGGCAGAAAACCAGTCGCCCTGCTCCAGCGCTGGGATTATGGTATTGAGGGTCACCATCTTGAACTTTTGCTTTTTGATGAATCTGTTGAGCCGCCTGAGATCGAGGATTGGTCGCCATCCCCCATTTTTCTTCTCCGTTAAGAAATAATGGGAGTAAAAACCCTTCCCTCTGTGTCGCTCTGGCACGATTTCTACTGCTCCCAGATGAAGGAGATGTTGCACCTCTTGGAGGAGTAGCTGCTCGTGAGAAGGGTCCCTGAAGAGGGACGGGGAGGGTGGGTGGGTGGGAGGTAAGGAGAGGAAGGGGATGACGTATCCAATTGTAACTACCTCTAAGACCCACTTGTCGGAGGTAATCTTCCTCCATTGTTGGAAAAAAGGTCGTAGGCGGTGTCCAAAGATTGGTGTGCCGGCTGAAGTGAGGGCATTGCTTTCTAAACCCTCGACCAAGTTTTCAAATCTGCCTATTAGCTGATGGGGGTTGAGGCGCCCCTGTAGAGTTTGGGCAACGTCGCTGGAATCTTGGTCGTGGACGTTGTGGCTGTTGCTGTTCCTGCGGTCTATGGGAAGGTTGTGTAAATGCGGGATAACGTGGCCGGTGGTATGGTTGGTATCGATATTGTCATCTTCTTGCCGTAGGTGTCTGGAGACCTAAAGACCGGAGGGTTGTTCTGGAGTCTTTCATTGAATGAAGCACTTCATTCGTGTTAGCAGCAAAGAGTTTGTCACCGTCGAAGGGAAGATCTTCAATTGTGTTCTGAACTTCGCGAGGAAAAAAGGAAGAGGAGAGCCATGAGCCCCGTCGCATGACTATCGCTTAGCGGTAGATCTTGCCGCTGTGTTGGCTACATCGAGGGCTGCTTGGAGAGCGGTGCGTGAAATGGCTTGGCCCTCAGAAACTATAGCTCTGAACTGTTGTTTTCTTTGTTCTGGAATGTCATCAATAAAGTCCATTAACTTATTATAGTTTTTATGGTCGTATTTTGCCAGGACTGCAGTATAATTAGCTATGCGAAATTGGAGGGTGGAGGATGCATAGACCTTGCGACCAAACAGGTCCAGTCGTTTGCTATCCTTGTTAGGTGGGGCAGAACGAGAATACTGTTGTCTGGCCCTCTGGTTCGCAGCGTCCACTACCAATGAGTTTGGTGCTGGGTGGGTAAAAAGGAATTCAGAGTCCTTTGGAGAAATAAAATACTTCTTGTCCGCTTGCTTGCAGGTAGGTAGGCTTGTCGCTGGAGTCTGCCAGATGGACTTAGCGGGATCTAAAAGGGCTGCGTTAATTGGAAGTGCCACTCTGGAGGAAGAAGGGGGCTGTAGGATGTTCGTTAGCTCATGCTGTTGTTCGGGAACCACTTCCAAGTTAATGTTCAGGTCACTAGCAACTCTCTTAAAGAGGTCCTGGAATTTTGTATATTCATCAGAGGGAGTGGGAGGAAGGGGAAGTAATGGTTCCTCCGGTGCTAACTCCGGATCTGTTGGAGCAGGAGAAGGGCTAGGTTTATCCTGGGAACGTGGCTGTGTTGCCAGGCGTCTCGTGTCACTAGCATATGCATTAGGAGACGGCACTGGATCAGTGTTGCGCCTGGTCGAATGGCCACGGGGCATGTGTTCCCGAGGGTATGATGTCCATGGTGTCCAGTATTGCCATGGTGGCGGGTAGGGCATAGGTGGTGCCATCCAGGGGTTCATCCCCCAAGGGGCAGGGTCCTGAGAGTGGGATGAGGTAGTATTTCCATAGCCCTTATTGCTCTGGGTCCGGGGCTGGGAGTCATGATATGGGGAAAAAACTCCCTGTGGATCTGCTTCCTCCTCACTGGAGGAAAACTGCTCAGATCCTGACTCAGGCATCGAAACAGAATATGCATTCATGAGCGGAGACTGCAAGGTAGGTGATACTAGCAGATCAGCTGTCTGGGTAAAATGAGTGAAAGCAGCTCCTGCGGGAGATGAAAGCTGAGCCGACAGAGGCTGCTGCACAAGAGCATTCCTGCGATCGGGGCTTCTGGCTGTGATCTGTGTGTCAGAATGCCCCGCAGGCGTCGGTGCCGCGGTCGGTGCCGGGCGAGAAATGTCGGGCTGCCTCGGGTGAGGTGTGCTGTAGAATGTCGGCACCGTCTCATTCGCGGTGCCGAACGGTGCCGTCCCTGAGGCAGGCAACTGGAAGCCTGATGCCTCGGCACCGGAGCTTCTCGGTGGCGCTGAAGCCTCAGGCGGCTTTTGCGCTGTTCCGGAGGAGCCTGGCTCGTGAAAATTGCTGAGGCGAGGAATCACAGGCAGAGAGATCGTTGATCTGCCTGGAGAAACTTTATGCCTCATAGTCTTGCTCGGTGAGGAAAGGTGCCCCTTTTTCGTAGACTTCTTGAGCTTTTTTGAGGGGGGGGCGGGCTGTGTCGGGTAGCGGAGCCGGCTTCAATGCCTGGGTCTGAAACTGACCCGATAGATTTTTGAAGCAGGAGCAGTTTGAGTTTAAGCTCCCTGTCTTTCCGTGCCCTGGAACTGAGTTTACAGCAGTGGGCACATTTTTGGGGAATGTGAGCTTCCCCCAAACATTTTATACACTTTGAGTGCCCGTCCGATGACGGGATAGCTTCCTTACAAATAGCACAGCGCTTGAAACCGGTGGAGCCCGGCATAGCCGCGGCTGACAGGAAATTTTTTTTTTTTTTTTTTTTTTTTTTTTTTTTAAGATAAACTGGGTAACTAACTATTTTAACAGAGAAAACTGACAGAAAAAACTGGTTTCTAAAGGATAATTAAGGCAATAGTGAAGGATTCTCTAATGAGTCTGCTGAGCTCCGTCTCAGGCCGGGGACGGTTGAGAAGGAACTGAGGAGACCGGCCACGCATGCGTTCTATTACCCTAGAGTCACAGTGGGGGGGCAGATTCTGAGCATGCGTGGCCGCTATGAGTACTGCTGCAAAAATCTCCGGGCGAAGGCGCAGGGACGCACCAACACCTGTAGTGGAGCACCCACAGGGACATCTCTCGAAGAAGAACCATGATTCCCTGTGCATGACAAAGGCAGTAGCCATAGCTCTAGAGCAGGGATGGCCAACCCGTGGCTCTGGAGCCACATGCGGCTCTTCAGAAGTTAATATACTCCTCCTTGTATAGGCACCAATTCCGGGGCTGGAGCTACAGGCACCAACTTTCCAGTGTGCCCGGGGGTGCTCACTGCTCAACCTCTAGCTCTGCCACAGGCCCTGCCCTCACTCCACCCCTTCCTGCACCCTCTCCACTCCTCGCCCTCCCCCCCAGAGCCTCCTGCATGCCACAAAACAGCTGATCAGGAAGTGAGGGATTGGGGGGGGGGGGGGCGTGAGGCGCTGATTGTTGGGGCTGCCGGTGGGGGCGGGAGGCGCTGGGAGCCGGGGGGGGGGGGAGGGGAGGGAAGCTGATTGGGGGCTGCTGACTTATTACTGTGTCTCTTTGCCAATGTACATTGGTAAACTCTGGCTCCTTCTCAGGCTCAGGTTGGTCACACCTGCTCTAGAGGAAGCATCAGCGGTATCGACTGTAAATTGGAGTGCAGTCCTGGCTATCAGTTTGCCTTCATCTATCAGAGCTTGAAAATGTGCTCTGTCCTGTTGTGGGGGGCTGTCAGTAAACTCTGCAAACTTGGCATTGTTCAGGAAATTGTATTTAGCCAATAGCGCCTGGTAACTGGCTATCTTGACCTGGAGGATAAATGATGAGACCTTTCTTCCCAACAGATACAGGCGTTTGCCCTGGACCAGCAGGAGTAGACCAGGGATGTTGTTCTCCTTTCAGAAGCAACATGGACCATCAGTGCGTTGGGAGAGGGGTGTACCAGTACGGTTTCCTTAACAGGGAGAGCTATTCTGTTGGGCCCAAAAGTGTGCAGAATGTTTAAGAGTTTGAAGTCTTGGATCTCCTCAAGAGAAATTTGAAGCTCTCCAAGAACTCTGAAGAGAAAGTCCTGGAATTGCCCAAAGTCACTGTGGGTGGGTGGGGGAAGGGGACACAGAAGTCACTGTTTTGTCTAGGGATGGCAATGGCAGTCTTGCTGGTTCTGGCAGAACTGCTGGATCTGGAGCACAATGTTCCTCCTCCTCTGATGGATGCAGGTGCAGATCGGAGTGTCTCCTTAGACGGGAGGCAAGGGATAGCTCCTTAGAAAATCAGATCAACTCTGCAAATGGATACTGTCCAAAGGCCCCCCAATACGGCCAGTCGGAGGGGTAGACAGGTGGTCGTGGGGGCCCCCATGGCATGAGGTACCAGCAGCTCAGAGTTAGACGAGGCGGAGGTTGGGCCCAAACCAATATGGGTCTTTTAGCTGGTGGAGGACACGGAGGGTCAGAGAAAAGCAGTTCATCGGAGGGTTCAGAATCTCCCAAGGAGAAGGCCGATTCTGGTTCCAGTGGCGGTATCATTGATGCTGCTGGAGGGGAGATGTATTCTGCATATGGGACGGATAAGCTCCTTCCAGCAGTTGATTCTCCCAGAGGCAATATCTCCCTGGAAGTGGAAGGGCCCGGTGGAGGAGGGGATTCCAGATCTGGGAGAGCGAAAATGTCCTGTGAGGTGGCAACAGATTCATATCTCCCCAGTGTGAGAGGAGTTCTGCTTGTCCAGGCCATTGGAAGTGGTGAGAAGGGTGGTATCTGAAGTTGGCAGTGATCAGAATTCGTTGGTGCCAATGGATCCCAGGTTTTGGGACATGCCAGGGATGACAGTACTGATGGAACACAGTCTGCTACCAATGGAGCCCAATGCTTATGGGCTTTCTTGTTGTGCCACTGGGACTTAGTACATCTTAAGTCCTCATGGGCCGAGCTAGTGGGCTTGTTTACAGCCAAGTCAGACTTCTTTGAAGTAGACTTAGAGGAAGACAGTCTCATGGTTATGAGTGTGCTTCCTAGCTTCCTGAAAAGATCCCGCCATGCGGTCTATGAGGGTAGATTCTCCCAAAGCAGAGTCAGACTTTGGGGCAGGAGGTGCACTCCTTGCTGAGTCTGGCCTATATATGGGAGGGAGTTCCCCAGTCTGGGTCCTTCTTCTCTGGCCTTCTCCATGAGGTATTTGCAGAGATAAAATTCCTATACTTCTTGGGTATGGCTGGGGAACGATCAGCCGATACATCGCGGCGAGGTGCAGTGAGCTGCCCCAAGGCAGTACAGGTAGCACTGGTAGTTGCCGCTGACTGAGAAGGATCACGGGCAGGAAGCAGAGTTTGAAGCCTGGAGTCCTGGGCATAGTCTGGTGCCCCGGGGTTTTTAGACTAATTAAATGCTAAAACAGTAAAAACTATTAGAACTGTTAACACTATTTACAAACTAGATGATTTTTATTTTGTAGAACTAAACTGAAGCTGTGGAAACGTAAAGGTTCCGTTCGGACCACGCAGCAGTGAGAAGGAACTGGAAAGGCAGTTGGTCCGCCCCATCCTTTATCCCCTTGGAGGCACGAGGCGAGCCAGGGTGCATGTGCAGACCAATGGACACTGCTTTCAAATTCTCTGGCACCAGGCGGATGCGTAATCCATAGCGGAATACAACAGGGACCATCACTCAAAGAATAAGAGTTCTTTACAATGCTTAGAGATCAGAAAGTTCCCGAGATACGGGCATTGAGATCTTGAAAAAATGCTGTAAATACATATAATATGGGCTTCCTTATAACTATATGTGCTAAAGAAAACTGTGCCAATGAAATGTCACTGGAAGTCACCCTGTTATCATTCTGTTAGAACAAGTACAATCAGACATGTGTTCTCTCTAGAACAATGATAGTTTACCTGATGAGAAGTAGGAGTGTGCTGCATGGGACCTGGAATTCTTGGGTTTGGTAGAGCCACTGGACCTACCCTGCGTTGAGCCTGCTGCCTCTGAGCCATGACCTGCTGCTGCATGTGCTGGAGTCGTAGTTGAGCTAAACTGATCTGTGTTGGGAACTTAGACAGTTGGTTTGAAGGTAAGCCACTTTGTGGCTGTAAATTTGGTTCCATCACAGGGCTCTTGGGCATGTGTGGTGGGGTTTCCTTATCTTCAATTACCAGAGAACCTGGTAAAAAATAAAAATACAAGTTTTAATGTTCACCTTACTCTTTGGAGATATGCAGGTTTTCATCATTTCCCACTTTTTATGCCATCAGACCACCATTCCTAATTGCAGTTTAAAGGATGGGTAAACAATTCTTTCCAGAATCAGTGTCAGTGGCGGCAGAACTGCATGCATTATTGTGCCATCAATAACAATGAGGGCCCTTCTATTACACTGAAAACTATGGGTTATTTAACTTAAACTGAGATACTTTAAAATGCTGCTATTTCATTTTCTTAGATATATTCTAAACAGCACCCAATCACTAAGTTATTTAGTAACAGCCAGTTAGCTTTTAGATATTATCACACTGTCAGTAAAGAGTCTAGCTCAGGGGTCTCAAACTCAGATGACCCCGAGGGCCGCATGAGGACTAGTGCATTGGCCCGAGGGCTGCATCACTGACACCCCCGCCACTGCCTGTGGCCCCGCCCCCACTCCACCCCTTCCAATTAGGCCCCACCCCTTCCCTGCCCCATTCCAATCCCTTCCCTGAAGTCCCCACCCCAACGCTGCCCCCAGGGGGTGCAGAAAGGGTGCAGCAGGGGCTGAGGGCAGGGAGTTGAGGTGCAGGAGGTGTGCAGGGTGCTCAGGACAGGGAGTTGGTGTGTGGGATACAAGAGGGGTGCGGCAGGGGGTTGGGGTGCAGCAGGTGGCTCAGGGCAGGGAGTTGGGGTGTGGGATGCGGCAGGGGGCTCAGGGCAGGGAGTTGGGGTGCAGGAGGGGTACGGGATGTGGCAGGGGGCTCAGGGCAGGGAGTTGGGGGTGCAGGAGGGATTCAGGGTGTGAGCTCCAGCCTGGTGCCGCTTACCTAGAGCGGCTGCAGGGTGGCAGTGGCACTCACTGGGGCCAGGGCAGATTCCCTGCCTGCCTTGGCCCCCGGCTCCGCGCTGCTCCGTTCCAGGAAGCAGCTGGAACCGTGTCCCTACAGCCCCTGGGGGAGGGGCTCAGGGTTCACTGCTTGTGCTGCTCTTGCCGCTCCTCCAGGTACCTCCTATGAAGCTCCCATTGGCCGCGGTTCACTGTTCCCGGCCAATGGGAGCTGTAGAGGGCGGTGCTTGGAAGGAGGCAATGCCAGAGCCCTCTGCCTCCTTCCCCCTCCCCCCTGGCCCGAGGGGGCATGCTGCCGGCTGCTTCAGAGAGCAGCGTGGGGCTCGCAGCATCAGGAGGCAATCCCACGGGTAGGCAGAGGGGCGGGGGGCATGGGGAGCTTGGCGGGCCACACACAAGAGCCCCGCGGGCGCATGTTTGAGACCCCTGGTCTAGCTAGTACTCTAGCCAACACAACTTCAGGCCTGAGTTTCTTCAATATACTATTACAAGACATGGTCTATGGGGAAAAAAAATGTTCCCTGATCAACCTTGACTCTGAAGCTTTAACCCCTGGAGGCTTCAACTTCTGAAACTGTGTAATAAACCATGGAAACACACCAAAAAGGGCCAGTGCTAAATTATTATTATTATTATTCATGAAACCATTCTAATAGCCTGAAACACACAGGCTCCCACATGGAATTCCTGTTTCCATTTCAGTATCTCTCAGACTTTAAGGGAGCAGAACCCAACAATTCAAAGGCATATCAGAAGGAAGGAAAGAAAGGTTTCCTGGAAATAAAGAAAAACAGCTTATTTTATACCTATTCACATACACCTTATTCACATGGCTGGAAGGTTCACCCCTGAGGAAAAATACAGATACACCTCTTTTGCGATCTCTTTTCCAAAGATAGGTACAGGCAGAGAAACAAAAAACAGTTACTAACTTGTTCCGTAATGACTGTTCTTCAAAATGTGTTGCACACATCCATTCCACTTCAGGTGAATGGCTGTCCAGTGCATTAGCTGTATGATGGTATAAAGGGTGGAGCCGCTGTCCTGTTGACCCCCGAGTCATGGAATGGACATGTCCAACAAGTCTCGAACAGTTACAGAACAAGTTAATAACTGTTTTCTTTGAGTGATTACACGTGTCCATTCCACTTCAGGTTCAGCAGTTCAATCTGGAGATGCACTGGAGTCTACTTGAATTATTGTAGGACACGTCCAAATCTGGCATCATCTTTAGACTGTTGGGAGATAGCGTAATGAGAAACAGAAGTATGTACTGATGACCAAGCTGCAGCGCTACAAATGTCCAGTATAGAAACACTGCTGAGGCCACGTGAGATCTCAGTGAACATGCCAGCACCCTATCTGGGAGAGTTACTTTGGCCAGGACATCACACAAATGTATACAGAAGGAAATCCATGACAAGGTTCTGAAATGAGACTAGAAGACCCTTCATCCTGTCCGTGAGTGCCACAAACAGCTGTGAGGACAACCTAAGCAATTTAGTTCTGTCCAAGTAGAATGCTAATGCTCTCCTAACATCCAATAGGTAGAGTATCTCCTCCTCCTAAGCGTGAAACTTAGGCAAGGAAGTTGGCAAGCTGCTAAGTGACTGATATGGATGTGAGAAACCACTTCGGATGAGGGCATAGGTCTATTTTGTCCTTGTAGAGGACTGTATGCAGTGGATCAAATACTAGAACTCTCAGTTCACCTACTCACCAGTTACCTCATTGAGGTAATTACGACCAAAAAGGCTACCTTCATTGAGAGATGGAGCAACAAACAGGTAGCCAGAGGTTCAAAGGGAGGACCCATTGGTTTTGCTAACATTAGGTTAAGTCCCAAGGAGGAATAGGATCCTTTACTTGGGTATAACACCTGTCCAGACTCTTTTAAGCCTGACTGACATGATGATGGAGAAAAGAATGACTACCAATCAGAGGGCAGAAAGCCAAGATAGCTGCTAGGTGAACCCTCATGGAACCAACAGCAAGACCTTGTTGTTTCAGATATAACAAACAGTCTGGTGTATGTTGTATTGGAGCCCAGACCGAGGAAACCCCTTTTTTCTGAGACCAAATGGAGAATCTCTTGCATTTCGATAGATAAGCATCCTTAGTAGAAAGCCTTCTACTATTCAAGAGGATGTTTTGTACCTTCCTTTGAACAGATCTCCTCTTGAGGGGTTAACCACGGAGCTTCAATGCTGTAAGGTGAAGGACTTCCACATTGGGATAGAAGAGGTAACCATGGCCTGGTGAAATCAAGTCTAGGTCTGGTGGTAGTGTCAATGGAGACCTGCTTGAGATGCTCAGCAGAGTGGAAAAACCAAGACTGGGCAGGACACATCAGTGCTCTGAGTTTCACTCGAGCATGGTCCAGTTTGATTTTTAAACACCATCCTGGGCAGGAGCAGAACCTGAAGATATGAATACATGAGATTGTCTGTCCAGGGTAACAGAATAGAAGGTGTCAGATCCTGTACTGTGACCTGCTTGTGAACAAAACTGATGGCACTTTCTATTGGTGCATGTTGCAAACAGGTCTATATGGGGAACTCCCACACTTGGAAAATGAACCTGACACAATACCTGGTTGGAGAGACCACTCAGTGACTGGTGAAATACCTGCTCAATTGGTCTACCAGACTGTTCTGGACACCTGGAAGAAGGGAATGGATGGAGATGTTGATACAAAAGTCCCAAAGCAGCACTGGCTCTTGGCAAAGAAGTGCCAATCATGCCCTTTCCTGTCTGTTCACATAGAACTTGACCACTGTATTGTCCATAAACCTAGTAAATTCCTTCCCTTGATATGGAGAAGAAAAGTCTGGTAAGCTAGATGAATGGCTCTCAACTTTTACATTTATGTAGTGAACTAATCCTGGCCAGGCCATAGCCCTTGAGTTTTCAGAGAACCCAGGTGGATTGTCACAACCTAGGGCGGAAGCGTCCATAACCAAAGTCAAAATAGATTGCGAGGGAGCAAAAGTAACAAGCACGCACACACATTCAGTCCACCAGTCCAAAGAGGCTAAGATCCAGGTGGCTATTCAAACCACCATGCTCATTGGATGACAAATTGGAGAACACATCAAGCTAAGACAGCTCTGCAGCTTCCTGAGATGAAGCCTGGCCAACTGAACCATGTAAATACGTGAGGCCATATGCCCCAGAAGTCTGAGGCAATTTTGAACTGTTGTGGTAGGACAGGCCTTCACGTCTAATAAAATGGCCAGCATCGTCTGGAATCTTGTTTGCACAACGAACACCCTGTTTTCCATAGAATCGAAGACTGTTCCTATAAACTCTATCCTATGAACAGGAGAGAGGACTAACTTTTCCTCTTTGATCAGTAATCCTACTGTGCTGAAGGTGGTTTGGATCATGGTCATGCTAGATATTACCTGGCTCTTGGATTGGCCTCTCACCCACCAGTCATCCAGGTATAGAAACACTTGAACTTCATTATATAATGCCTGCATCTGTAACTTTCACTCCATGCATCTAAAGAAATAGGGTTTTTACCCACGAAAGCTTATGCCCAAATAAATCTGTTAGTCTTTAAGGTGCCACCAGACTCCTTGTTGTTTACTTGAACTTCTGATTTCCTCAGAACCACTGCCACCACTGCCATCCACTTTGTAAAAACACATGGGGTCACAGATAGTTTGCAGACCTGCCATTTAGCCTGACAGTGGGATCGGCTCACCAGAAATCTGAGGAATTATTGTTGCTTTGATTTATTGCGACATGAAAACGTGTGTCCTTTAAGGTGAGCACATCAGTTGCCAGGATCCAGGGAGGGCATAACGGAAGCCAGAGTGAACATGCAAAACTTTATTTTCTTTAGATATTTATTGAGCTCCTGCATGTCTAGTACAGTTCTGAGACCTCCTTTTGCTTTTGGGATTAGGAAGTGGCGAGAATAAAACCCCTTTATCTCTGTGCAGAAGAGGAACTTCTTCTATGGCTCCCAACAGGAGAAGAGACTGTACCTCAGAGATGACCTTTGTGAGAACGGTCCCTGAAAAGGGATGGGGGACAGAGGTGGTGGTGGTGGGGTAGAAATAAACTGGAGAGTGTATCACAATTCCATCATGTGTAAAACCCATTGATCTGTAGAAATATGGGTCCAAGCACTTATGAAGTGGGATAGTCTGTTGGAAGAAATCGGGGTATGAGAAGCTGGCAAACTGAAAACTGGTAAGCTGTCCTCAACCAGAATGTCAAAATGACTGCATGGTGTTCTTGTCCTGTCTGGACAAATTTATAGCAGACCAAAAAAAAAAAAAAAAAAGAGTAGACAGAGGTATTCTCCTGTAACTTCTCCCTTTCTTTATAGGCCAGGTCCTGATGGTGAGACATACAGAAAGCATAATGATGAGGCTACTGTAGACAGAACCACTGCTTCTTTGGCAGAAGAGCGTAAATATCCATAGACTTGTGCATAGCCCTAGAGTCTGTTTCAGGCTATGAAGCCGGTCATCGATCTGCTGTGCAAATAGTTATAGTTCCTCAAAGGGGAGATCTTGAATGGTTTGTTGGCCCTTTTGAGGAGGACCTGATGCCTGGAGCCACAAACATTTACTTATTGTAACAGCCGATGCCCTGGCTCGGTCATCAGAATCTGCAGCATCCAATGCAGCCTGAAGCGGCCATCATCTTTCCCTCATTAACCATAGTGTGGAAACTCTTGCCTGGTCTCCCCCTGCAACTTGTCTATTAATTTTAAAATATTGTCCCAGAGGGAGAAGTTATAACATCCCAGCAATACATGCTGATTAGCAATCCGGAGGTGTAATCCTGCTGTCAAATGTATTTTTTCCACAAAAAGATCAAGCTATTTTGCAACTTTTAATTTTCAAGTAGATGCCTGCTGACCTTGGTGCATGCTCTCATTAGAAACTGAAGCAACCAAAGACTCCAGGTATGGAAAGACATAAAAATGTACAAACCCCCATGAGGGCACATAATCCTTCTGCTCCGTCCTTTTAGCTGTAGGAGGCATGGAAGATGGAGTTTGCCATAACACTTTAGTGAACTCCAGAACAGCCTTGTTTATGCAAACTGCCACTTAAGAAGGCCCCACAGATCCCACAATATCAACCAATCTGTGTGAGTTCTCCTGAACTACCTCCACCTGCATGTCTAGGGAGGAAGTCACATTTTTTAGAAGGTTCTGTTGAGATGTTTCCTAAACTGCCAGTGACACTGGTATTGAGAGACTCAGCAGATCGTGTGTCACAGCATATACCTGAGGTATTGTTGGCACTGGGACAGTCTCTTGATACTGCTGAGTCAAAGATGGTATCACCTTAGAGGTCAGTCTCAACAAGGCTGCAATCAGCATCAGTCAACAACCCTCCCTGATGTGCTATTTACCGCAGGGAGTGCCTCTGCATCAAGCACACTCTACTTTCCTTCCCAGATTGTTTGCTGGACTTCAGTGCCAGAGACCTTAATCTCCTGGGCGCTGAGTCCCTTGATGCCAGCTTACGGTGCCTCCTCTTCAGTACCAGAGAAGATCTGTGTTGAGACTCTGAGAAGACAGGCAACCACTCCTAACTGAAGGAGACTCGCTTGGTGCATGCTCTAAATGGGGATGCTCCCAGGGTGGATGGAGGGCTGCCTCCATAAGGTGCTTTAGTCTGACCTCCCTGTACTTCTTAATTCTGGGCTTAAAGTCCCTGCACATTTGGCACCAGTCTCCAATGTGTGGCACCTGAAGTGAGAGTCACTGCCTGGCACTGATTTCTTGCATGCATCACAAGGCCTGAAGCCCAGAGACCGAGGCATGCCTCAACACTGGGCACTAATACCCCTGTGGTGGGAACCGAAGAACATACTAATAAGTATCCCAGGACAAGGAAACTTAATAGCAAAAAATTCTGTTAAAGCAAACTATTAAACAAGTGCGCACTATATACAAGACTAAGAAAGGGAAACACTTGCAGCAACAAGATAAAGTGCTCCGACAACCGTCACAGCACTAAGAAGGAACTGAGGGAGGTCAGGGACAGCTTTGCCTTTACAGCTTCGCACAGCAGCATGAGACAGCAGAAGGTGCATGCACTACCCCAACAGGTACCACTAAGGGAAAAGTCCCAGATGCTAATGCATTGAGCGCCCACATACCTGAAGTGGAATGGACACATGCAATCACTTGAAACAGAATCGAGTAGTTAGTCGGTACCTGTGAGAAAGTGCTGTCATGACAAGATCCTCTTATGCCAACATTTCCCCACCTTTTTGTTATAATTAGGGTCCTACCAAATTCACAGTCTATTCTCGTTAATTTCACAGCCAGAGGGTTTTAAAATTGGTCAATTTCATGATTTCAGATGTTTACATCTGAAATTTCAGGGTGTTATAACGGTGGGGGTCTTGGCCCAAAATGGTGTCGTAGGGGGGTTGCAAAATTGCTGTGCCGGGGGAGGGGGAAGGGTACCAAGATTGACACCCTCACTTCTGTGCTGCCTAGGCAGCAGCCTTCGAGCTTCCTGCAGTTAGAGGAGGTTCTCGGAGGTGGAGAGGCTCTCCGGCATGCTGCTAGGAGCACCCCAGCAGGGGCTCCTAGCTGCCAGTCCAGGCCAGTGACAGATTAAGGCAGGGTCCCCCTGTCAATTTGAGCCCCCCAACCTGGAAAAATGGGTGCCCCAGCCCCAGAAGAAGATCCAGGGCAGAAGCCCCGATCGGGTCACCCTGAGCCCCAGCAGGAGCCCTGGGGGACAGAAATCCCGAGCCTGGGCTGCCCCGGCTGCAGCCAGCAGGAGTGGAAGCCCTCAGCCCCAGGAACCACTGGGGGGGAAGATGCCCCGAGCTGTGGCAGGAATCGTGAGATGGGGGCAGAAGCCCAGACCCCAGGCTGCCCCAGCTACAACCGCCGAGAGCAGAAGCCTCCAGCCCGGGAGGAGCCGCTGGGGGAGGAAGCCCCAAGCTTGGCGCCCAGAACTGGGGCGGAGGGAGAAGAGACAAGCCAGGAGCCCATCTCCCGGGCTGCTGCAGCACAGAAGTGAGGGTGTACCACCCTCATTTCTGCGCTGCCTCTGGAGGTGGGTCTTATCTCCCCACCAAAAGCAGCCATGCAGGGGAAGGACAACTCCTGTCCCTCCTCAGCATGTCCGGACTAGCAGCTAGGAGCCCCAGGCTCCCAGCAGCAGGGGAGATCAGATTTCATAGAGAAGGGCTGATTCCACAGCCGTGAAATTGGTAGGGCCCTAGTTATAATGCAAAGCTGGTTGCACTTTTTGACCAAAGGCCAAAATGCCTGAAAGGTACATCCAAAATCACTCTCCAACAGAAAGATGGAGACACTGACAAAAAACCCTGCAGATATTGAAAACAAGGGAGGCACGACAAAATTATCAAATTCCTCAAGATAGAGACATTCTAGCCTCCAATTCCTGCTCCTAGCAGGGCAGTTCCTATGCTGCATGTCTTCATTACACTGAGTACGTATACTTAGTCAATCATACTGAACAGGCTCTTCACAAAACTCCCTATCATAGGATGTACAAGCAGAAACCTAGCCAGTGGCAGATAGAAGAGAAAATGCAAATGCCAGTCTGAAGGTAGGAATCCAGCCTGCCTAGAGAACATGGTACAGTGGGGATGGTCAATCTTTGCTTGCTTTATGAGCTTTATGCTTTAACAATTTGCCAAGGACAGTAAGCAAAATCTACAGAGCTAGGAAAAAAAGCACCCAACTCCAACAGAAAACTATTGCTCAAAAGACTGCTTTCTGTACCTGATGCAGTTTCATTGTAGTTTCCCATTGTAGTTTTTTCCTTTTCATCTCCCCACCTCAGTTAGCTAAAACTAGTTAGGCACTGCCTATCTAGCCTTACTACCTGGAACAGCATCCAATATGGAGTCAGATCAGACATGCCCTATAGATTAATTTCTGTCCACAGATAGAAGATATATTAAAGAACACATGAGAAATACACTCAATTATTTATCTGGGAGGCCGGTCAGCTGACAAAACTATTTTTAGTGATACCACCAGTTTCTAAAGAAGTTGATAAAACAAGCAGGAGCCACATCATACCTAGATTGAAAATATTTTGAGCCCAGAAGCTAGGATCACAGTGAAACTGGACAGTGGTGTTAGTCACTGGTGAAGCATCACACCTTGCTCGAAGGAGATACCGTAGACGATATGTAATCTAGAACAGGAAAACACCTTGTACAAAACACATTTTTCTCTTCTAGGAAAAAACCCTGATTAACTTGTACTAATTTTCCCACAAGACAGTAACAGGGTTTAATGTTTATTATCTGAGCAAAATGCCTTGAATTGGAGTGAAAAGAACATAAGTTTGTGCAACCAACTAAAAGCATGGATTTTCAGCTTCCCACTCTCCCCTTAACCCTAACCCCCCCACACACAAAAAGTAATTTTCAACACTCATTAACTATAGTATAAAAGAAATTATGTTTTTCTAACTGTAGAGATACGTAGTCATCCCTAGATGACAACGTAATGACCCAATATATTTGCAAATAAATTTTGTTCTTTATGTGATCATTCCTTGTCTGAAAATTATCTGTTCTCACTTGTGTCAGATCTTACTATTCTCATTAGAAAGGATGTTATCTCAGAATAAAATTTTTTCTATCCTCCCTCCCTCCAATAAAGAAATGAATTAATATACAAGAATTCTCTGAAATGTTCTAATATCTAAGAGCTTTTCTAAGCCCTTAGTTTCAAGGATTAGATTATGTTTACAATCGGAGAGAAAATATTATAAGAGTAGAATACTTCAGGTCAGACAATTAAAAATTCAGGTTTCATTAGGAAGGAAAAATGTTGGGGGAAAAGGCCCAGGGAAACACAAGCAAGGGCTGACACATTAATCCAAGTACTAATTATACCATAATACAGACATAATTTCAGACAGGAAAAAGCTAGCCAACTCAACACACCTATTCCTTTTGGATTCCTCCTAATATCAATTCCTCTGAAAACTTTTCTTTCCCCCACCCCCCAAAAAAAAATTCTACTGAAGACGCCTCTTAATCTCATACTATTTGGTTAAATTAACTTCCCTACTTGTATTGACATGGATTACCTACTACATATTTTCATAGAGTTCCTTATTTACTTGTAGTTTTCTAAACTTTAGGTAGGTCAGTTCTAGAATACCTAACCAGTGTGAAAATGCATGACAAAATATATTTTTTTAAAAGGGGATGTGAGAATGTTCAAAGCTGTAATCACTACCAATTTGAATGCAGGCAAAGCAGGATTCCTGTGGACACCAGCAGTAGCTGGGGTACTAACGTCACAGGATTGCTTCAATTTTAGTTCATGTTCACATGAGAGTTTTTAAAACTGTCTATGGCATACCTGGCTCTACATATGGTTTTTATCTATTCATTACAAGACTAAAACTGTTAGCTACTACAATTATTCACAGTAGCTAACAGTGTGTTGGTCATGCCAGAAGTCTAGGTTGGCACACAGATGTCTTCCTGCAACCTGCTCAGTCCATTCCCTTTTCTGCAGTGTGGATACGGCTTCCTAGCAGTAATCTGTGTAATGTAGTTGGCTAGGTTATACTCCTTCCCAGCTCTATGTGGTAGGATACCCCACAGTGCACAGCCTCGCATGTTGCTCTGTACAGGTGTATGCCCTCTGGAGTAGATTTCTAAGGGCACAGAACAGCCAGGCATCCAACTTTCAAATGTCTTTGCCTTTGGCAGGAGCTAGGCACTTAACTCCCTTTGTGCTTTGAAAGTCTCCCTTGGTGTCTTGCTGAGGCATGATGGGATAGTTGCCCAGAATGCACTGATACAATCATGGTTAGGAAGCCTGGTAGGTGTGGATGAGCAAACAATTGTGACAGCAAAAAAGACAGTGTGTGGATATAACACAATTCCATTTATCTGCAATTGTGTAAATGCCCATATCTCTAATCTTTTTTAAAAATCACAATTGTATGTGTAATGTAGCAGGACCTTTGTATGTTTAGGCCTTGGTTTCTGTTTTAAAATGAAAAAGTTTCACTTTAGTATGTATCAACCTATAGCATCACTACTTCAGTCCATCAGGTACTTAATGCATACTTGCAAGTCTGAAGACAAGGTCTTAGAACCTTTCAATGGAAGGTTATACTGACTGTGGAGGAGCCAACATGTTAATTTTACATTAAAAAGCTATATCTACATTATCCATTATGTTTGGATCACCTCATCCTTAAGCTGAAAAAGTTGTGCTAATAGTATGAGCATGTATACACACAGACATGCTTCATCCTAAAAAGGTTAATAGTAGTGATTCATACACTTCCACAGAAGTGGGACAATCCCTATCTCAGTAGACAACTTGCAACAATTAAAATTTTCAGGAATATCTAGGAGGGATCAGAAGTCAAAGTTTTAACATCCTCCTCAACTTGTGCTGTTGTAGGGGGAAAAAATGTATATTACACACTTGTGCTGCAATATACTGAAGTAATCAACAAGATTAATTCCTTGACTTTACTTAAGACGCAGAAAATTCACTTGTTTGACTTAGCTATAGCCCCTTAGCAACTAAGAAATACTGTCTTTCCTAGTCTTACCAGGCGTTTGCTGTACAATAATGCTGTACTGCTGCCACTGGAAACTGCCCACTTGGAAAAATTCATGACATGTTCCAGCTGTTTAGAAAGACTTGCTACTTCCTGTTGTTGCTGCAGAAGCTTAATCCGATGGTCTTTTGACAGACTCTGAAAGGGGTAAAGCACTTCCAGTGAAATTTTCAATGTATTAGCTCTCACTTGCTAATCCATAAACATGATAATCCTCAAAAATATCAAATGGTTTCACCTCATTTTTCAGAAGAGATTTAAAGAGAGATTATATACTCTGAAAAGTGACTAAAATTGGTACACTCTTACTCAAGAGATCAGCCCACTGTGTATTCAGATTCCCATCTTCTTTCTTTAGTGACAGAAAGACGTTTCTATGGGTTTTTACTCTATAGTAGTGTTTAGATAGGTTTCCCTCACAGACTGTCCTATCCTACTTGTTATTACAATGAAGTTGGAAAGCTGAATTTGTGGCATCTCAACCTCAGTTTTCCTGCATCATACATAGATCTGCGACTTCACTGCACAGCCCAGCTTCTTTTGCTTGATTATGAGGGAGGGCAGCCCTGATTCGTGAAAACTAAATGCAAACAGAAATTCAAAGTTACTGGCAAAGTAAATTGCTATTGTATGAAATATTTCTCTGCTTGGCCCTATTTGAAGTTTCCTCATTAAGCAGTACCATCATGTAACTCATGCTGAAAGACAGTTTTTGCGGTGTTTGAATTTTGATAGATTATCATTCAAAGCCCCTGTAAAAGCACTTGCACGATGACTGTTACTTATAATCTTAGAAGTGAATTTACCTCTAACTGATGCAGCAAAGCTTTCCCCTTTTTGTTTATTTCTACCATCAGTGTAAATATGGCAACTTTAATGTCCTGTTCCACCTGCTTTTGATTCTGATTCGCTTCAAGGATTCTGTAAGTAAAGAATAAATATTTAGAACTGTTTAGCCCAGTGTCCTTAAGAAACTGCCACCAAAGCTCATCCTGACTCAACAAATGAAATGACTTATTTGTTGCACAGAATGCAGTGGATTCCTGCTCACATGCATCCAGTAGTATATATGGGATCAGATGTTGCCATTAGCCAGGAAAATTATCAGGCTGAGTTAGTTTAAAAAAAAAATAAAACACAGATTTAGGAATGCATCTGACCTTGGTGTAAGTCTGAGAAATTCTAATTATATGAACTAGAAAAGTAGGACACTTATATAAGCAAGGGAATTTTATTGATTAAAAATGAATGGTTGAAAGAGTCTTGATTTTAATATTCTCCTAAGCCTTTCTGGCAGGGAATACAAAAGTCTCCATATGTCACAGGAATTCAGGATCTCATTTTTTCCCCCAACATAGAAAGTTTCTCCAGAAAGAAGATATCCAGCAATGTAGCAGCCTTTGCATTTGTGTGTGTTTTTAATGCACGGCTTGAAACAATACACTTGCCAATGGTGAATTGTATTCCTGCTTGAGTACTGCTTGCAGCCCTATCTAGTGATGTGAATATTGCTACTACACTGCTGACACAATCAATATGCTGCTCATTCTACCCTCTCTTTGGTGGGGTGAATGAGAGAGAGCAGGGAACGCTTTTTACTACCTTATGCCTATGTATCAGGCAGTGCTGAGTACCTGGTACAGGTGCTTAAAAACACCAGGCAGAAGAAGTTAGGAAGGAGAGAAAGACACTTGGATTCCATGTGGGAGGAGAAGAGTATTACTTTTCTCCTGCCATCCAGGAGCAAGGGGAGGGAGGGAGGGAGACTGTGGTTTGCATCCAGCATCCAAGATGTGGTGAAAGAGAAGGGGGAGAGAACAAGCATAACAGTAAAACTTCTTCATCTCCCAAAGCTAAAACTAGGGGGAAGACTGGACTTAGATTCCCAGGGTACTGCATCTGAATAGTGCTGTGGAGGTACTTGCTAGGACCCACTTTGATATGTACTTGCAACCGTGGTTATGCCTTTGGCTTGCAAGTGTCAAGTATGAACCCTGATCACCTTGTTATTCCACAAATGATCTTCAAGTAAATCTGTCACATGCATTTATTTACAAAAACCTAAGCCATAACATCTCATTTATAGGAGAGATATATATCGTGAAAAACTAAAAATGGGGGTGGGCAGGGAAGAGATACCGCAATTGCCTTCTAAAAATCTCCTAGCAGCCTGCTTGGCTGAGCTTGCCCTCCTGTTGTCCTGGAAGTTTACAGGCTAAAGAGAATAGTTATGTAACCAACATCAAGTTTAAGTTAACAAATACCACAAGGATTACCACAACCAACTGAAAATGTAAGAATTTCATATTTCACTACTGAAAACATTTTGGAAATTATTTCCTTTTGGAAGTATAAAACAATGCAGAGATTATGTACAAAATCCATTTAGGAATACTTTAATTTGAAAGCCTTGGTGAGTTAGGTAATATTCTTATGTTCAGTGTATGTCAATATTCTTTAGTAACATGATACATACCTGTTTTGGATCTGCTTCTCTGTATATTTTATATACTTAGTCTTCTCCATTAGCTTGGTGATTAGTGTATCAATGATCACTTTCTGGTTCTGAAAAGCTTCTTCTATAAACTGGTACCTGCAATAATCAGTACTATTTATTTAAACATGAGAACGAGCTTTGAACTACACTTACTAAAAAACAGACTGCACTCCAACAGAATCATCACTCCAGTTAAAAACACTGCTAAAAGACTGAGTTTAACACCAAGGAAGCCCATAAAAGGCAAATATGCCTGATTTTTAAAGTATTTTTCTTGTGTAATTATTTTCTTCATAGAAATGAAGAGTATTAGTTTTTGTGAGAGCCATTAAAGTGACATTTTAGATTTCCTCTAATAAATGCTCTTCAGAGAGAAATGAACATTTCCCCTTTCTGAAAGGTTTGGTAAGGTCCTCTTAAACAACCATCCTGTTCAACGGCAAACAGAGTTATGTTTGACCATATAGTTACATAATATAGCCCCGGTGCTTTTAAGTGTTCTCAGTTTGAAGAACTACAAAGCAAAGATTTCCATCTATAGTAGAACCTCAGAGTTATGAGCACCAGGGTTACAAACTGACCCGTCAACCACACACCTCATTTGCCGCCAGAAGTATACAATCAGGCAGCAGCAGAGACCAAAAAAAAAAAAAAAAAAAAAAGAGTACAGTACTGTGTTAAACGTAAACTACTCAAAAAATACAGAGAAAGCAGCATTTTTCTTCTGCACAGTAAAGTTTCAAAGTTGCATTAAGTTAATGTTCAGTTGTAAACGTTTGAAAGAACAGCCATAACATTTTGTTCAGAGTTACAAACCACCACCATTCCTGAGGTTTTCGTAAATCTGAGATTCTACTGCAATTAAACTGCCAATAATGGAAGGCCCAACAGGGTTAGAAGCTGGAAGATCAAGAGATTCTACTTTCAACTTTACCACAGACTTTCTTTAGCAAGACCTTTCAGCAGTGAACTTCAGTTTCTTCATGGGTCTTTTTGTTAAAAAATAATTTTGCATTTTAGCAGGAGCCCTGCTCAACAATATAACCTAGGCTAGTACTGCAACCAATTCAGAATTAGTTCAACATCTTTCATAAGGCATCAGCTACTAGTTGTATAAAAATATGTAATTTACTTTGGTACCTGTGCTCTTTGTGTTCCAGTAACTGGCAATCCCGGCATGTAAGTTTATCACAGGTCTCGCAATAGAGCTTCAACTGTTCCTTTTTGTGGTAAGGGCAGAAAACAGGCCGCTGACTGTTCACACCAACTGCCTCTGTAGAATAAAGGAGGATTAAAATTTCTATTAGCAAGTTGAAACAATCTTTATTTGCTTGGGTTAGAATGAGAAGTTGGTTAGTTTCCATGTCTCCATTCTGTCTTCTTTGAACTGTAGTCCATTGTTCCATCTTGGAACTGTTGGACTTTTCTACTTTCTTCGAGTCTTGGAGGCAGACAACAGATCTCCTCCTCCTTCACTGCAATAGCACTCCCCTCCAACAGTTGGAGTACAAACATATGAGGTGCTAAAGTGATGACATTTCAAGCCAAACAGTTGAAAATTTATACTTTGACTTTGTTGTAGCAAGGGTTTTCATGGAAGAACATCCATGAAAGCCTTGGATTCTGTTCATCCAGTGCTGCTGCCTTTGAACACAAAGCATGTCTGCTTTGTCTTGTGACTGGGACCCTTGAGTAGCTACCCTGCAAGTTCTGTCCATGAAGTAGTTGTATCCCTAGTGAACACTTCTATTTCTGGAAGATCTTGATTAGAAGCTTGGAAGATAGTTGCCTTAATCCAGCTGGATGAAGAAAGAGGTGCAGAAGTAAGTACCACCAATAAAGCACTGGGCTTCCCCCACACTACAATTCTATACACGCTGAATTTTACCATTCTACAAAAGCGCTAGCTTCAGGATGAGAGAGGCTTTAAGAACAAAGAGGACAAGGAAACTGACTCGCTTAAATGGAAGGTTAAATTTCTCTTACAAAATGAAATGGGGAACTTGCCTTTCCAACCACATTATCTGAAAAAAGTTTAAAGTAAGACTACTTGTTGCAAAGAAACCACAAAATATGCTAATCTTCTGATGGCCAAAAGAAAGACAAACATTTGAGTTAGAAAAAGACGAACATTTTCCTGGTGACTTAAAGGGTTATTTAGTATGTGTGTGTAACACTTAATTGAGGCTCCATGGGGGTCCTTGAAGTGATGCTGCTTTCAGAAAATAGGAACGTCATGAGTCCAGTCGAATGCCCCCTTTTGGCCACTCACTGTGTGGCGATCCAGTTGCTGAATCCCTAGGTGTTTTGAGTGTCCAGAGTTTTAACAGCATCTAGGACTGCCTCTGTCTTGGGGTCTGTAGGCACACTCTCAGGATGTTGTAGACCCCTGTCTTGCAAACTGTGCTGAGACCTCCACAGTCAAACAGCCTACCCCATTACCAATGCTGACTCCTTAGAATCCCTCTTCCCCTGTACCTCTCTTCCAGAATTCCAACCGAAGTGTAGGTAGGTGTAACACTTCACACATAGACAAACTTTGTACAAGATTCTAGACCACCACTGCTCTTTACTTAACAGATAAAACAGAATACGTAACAAGAAGACAGACATCCTGAACACAACATCCCTTGCTTTACTTCACCCTTCCCTTGGGAGTCCTTTGGAGGTCTGAGTTTAGATAAACAAGGTTCCCCCTGCCTATACATGCTCCTGCAGTAACTTCTCTGCTTGAGCTGGTGAAAATGGTCAAAAGACCCCAAACAGATCAGCTCCTACACTATGGATCATAAAGCATTCTGTAGAGAAATTTCTTGGATTAGAAAAGCTAAAGCCTCATTCTGAAGTAAGTTTTGCACCTGTGATGATTGAGGCTGGACAGCTCCAGAATTGGATGAACATCTATTGGATCTTTTAATTAACACAAAGAGAGAACAAACCTTTCTTATGATGGAACCAAGATTATTGCTCTAAGGGAAAGAAAATGCACTACAGTCTAGAAACCCTCATCTTTTCACATAGTCTTCAAATTAGAAGAGGCAAAAGACAAGTTAGAGAGGGTGACTCCTGAAAGTCTATGAGAAGACCTTGTCTGAGAATCCTGACAGTGTGTGGTATCAGCCCAGGTTAAGAAGATATTTTTAGGCTTTCCTGCCACAGGTAGGTGGGCTCAAATCAGCAGAGCTTATCTTGTAGAGAATCCTCTTCTGGAGAGGCCCCTCTGGCTGACTTGGGGAAGAATTCTTGGCCCCGGTTTTTTGAAAGGGATGAAAAGATTAGTGGTTTTGTGAGGACTGGAAATTGCAGCTGAGGTGAAGTGACTTGAACTCCAGTAAATGTCTTGACATTGGACCCTGTAGTGAGGCGGCCTGGCTCCCGGTCGCCCCTGCGAGGGACGAGCCAGAACAGCCGCCAGAGTGGGCGGAGTCACCGCCGCCTGTCCCCGCCCCCCGGAAGTCAAGGGGCAGGACAGGAAGTATAAAGGCCCGGCCCCAGCGCTCAGTTGGCCGCCGGAGAGGACAGACGCAGGTGCCCGAGCTCCTGAGCAGGACTGGCCGAGCCTGCCCCGAGCCCGGTATCCTGAGCAGGACTGGCCGAGCCTACCCAGAGCCCAGTATCCTGAGCAGGACTGGCCGAGTCTGCCCCGAGCCCGGTATCCTGAGCAGGACTGGCCAAGCCGGCCCCAAGCCCAGTGTCCCGAGGAGCTGCCTGAGCTTCCCCTCGCCGAGGGTCTGGAGGAGCTGCCCAACCTACCCAGCGCTCGGTGCCCTGAGGAGCCCATGGTCTGGGACACGGTGGAGGAGACTGAGGACCTGCAGGTACCCATGGAGGGAGAGATTGGAAGTGGCCCAGGGATAACTGACCCCGAGCCCATGTCAGTGTGTTGCGGTCAGGATCCCCACTGACCCAGCAGCAGACGGACTGCTGCTGTTAGGGCCCCGGGCTGGGACACAGTGGAGTGGGTGGCAGTCTCTCCTCCTCCCCTACCCTCATGCCAATGCTCAGCCCTGCCTGAGGGCCTGAGCCCCTGAAGTACTGTGTGTTGGCTCAGCCCTGCCTGAGGGCCTGAGCCCCTGAACTACTGCTTGTTTGCTGCCCCGCCCCGACCTAGGGCTTGGACTTGCAAGACTGAACGGTTTCCCGGCCTCGTAATGTGAGGCAGCTTGGCTCCTGGTCGCCCCTGCGAGGGACGAGCCCCACCCCGGACATCTACAGACCAGAATTAAATTATATCCAGACATCCAAAGAATTCTTAAGGATTTTGCTAGGGACTTGTCAAGCATTTCTGACCTTTGAAAGGGCAACTGAACCAGATTGCTGGTGGAAGTAGTGACCCTACCCACAGGTGTAGTGTTCCAGGTTCTTCGGCCAAGGTTTTCTGGGGAAAAAAAGATCTGGAGAAGAATCTGGTGATGTCACACAAAGCATTGAAGACGAAAAGATAGTGTCATTTTGCTAGTATTCAGTTTGGTGGGGGGGTTCAGTTTCCCTCTTTTGATCTTTATGGTACTTCTGAAAGTACTAGAGAGAATGGGTGATATTGAGAGGCATTTGAGCAGACACTATACATATTGTGGTACCACAAAAGACATGGAAGACAATTCAAAGTCCCTTTTAAAAAGTTTTCAGTCTTCTGGTCTACAAAGTCCTTTGGAGAATTCGCCCCATTAAATTGGGTTCAAAACCTTTTTTACCTCAGAAGAATCCTAATATGAAAAAGCAATCCATCTTCAGAACAGAAGAAAAGGTGGTCTTATCAGACTGGATTTTCATAGAGGTATAATTAATGGACTTCTTTTTGCCAGGGTAGGAGTACTGAGAGAGAATTTTCTCAAAAGATTCTAGTACAGGGAGACAGATCTTTTTACCGCTTCATCTCAAGGAGTCCTGGCTAGGAGAAGGACTTGGAGGAAAATGGTTTGCTGGTTCAGTTATCGTAAAAGTGGAACTGATCAATTCCTCCAAGACTTCCAAGGGTTCCTTAGATGGCGGGTGACCCAAATTACCAAATGGGAGGAAAGTTCCTCTTTGTCAGCAAGGATTATAGTGAATACTTTTGATGTCTCAGAAATCCTTGAAAGGAACGGAGGGAAAATAGTGAGGGAAGCAAGGCAGAAAAAAGGCATTGGTGTGACAGCTCTTCCTAGAGCACTATAGACAATAGAAGCTGGTTGGCACAACATCTTGGGAACTCCCACACAGCTCTCACTACTTCCCCCATTGATTGAACTGCAGCTTGCTGGCTGTCATGGTCCCGGAGCAGAGAAAGAGAAAGACCTATGTTGGGAAAAATGGTATGGGGTCAGGCTGAAAATGAAGGCGTAGAAGCTAAGGGGTATGCAAGTGGTCTGCCAGCACATGGAGCAGAATGTAAGAATGGGAACTTAAGCTTTGCTGACAGGGCACAAATCAAACATGACGTGGTAAAACTATAGGAACAGTGGAGTTCCTAGCCTTCCTCGAAGTATTCACCTGAAGACCCTCCTCTTGCCACCTGGAGATGAAGGTGAAGAGATGGTGAAAAATTAGCTAACAATCTTGAGGGAAAAGAGCCCTCAGAAAGAGCTTCTGCAGACAGCTCTGTGACTGAGCATGGAGTAGAAGATGGGGGAATATCAGCAGCATACCTGTAGAGGGAGTTGAAGGCAGATTTGCACTGGAAACAAAACAATTACTTGCCTGACTCCGGGACTCAGGAAAGTCAGAAAAACCCAATAGTCTAAGCCTGACAAGGCAGTGAATTCTCATGACAGAACCAACTATAAACTGGCAGTTCTTCATAATATCTTGATAATAAAAGAACAGTCATTCACATTTTATTGTGCTCAAGTCACTCATAGACCATGATGTCAGACAGCTCAGGGGATTGATAATGGGAAACAGAATCTTTGACTTCTTACTCACTTGTTAAAACCAGACAAGAACAGTAGTAACCAGAAGTTATCATCTAACAGCTGACCAGTAACCAATTCTAAATGAACTGGCAGTCTCTGTCTAGCTTCAGTGGACAAGTGTTAATAACATAAGAAATAATACCACACCATACTGCATGTGCTCAGTACCTTTGAAAACTCAGATAATTTGTTAAGCATCTAAACCGGATGGCTGACAGTTAAACTTGGAACTCTAGTTATTTAGCTAAAACAAATTATAGCAAGGACAGTTGAGAGCTAAACAGTACAGAAGGCAGTTAGTAGGAACTGGAAGAAAAAAATGCAGTTTTACTGCTTTTATCATCTCCCTGTGAGTTCAGCTGCCTATTACTTTTGACTCACCTTGTATCCTTAAAAACAAAAAAACACCCCAAGAATATTAAATACAGTAGCTTTCAGCTTAGTTTTGAAGATAAGTAGCTGGTTTGAAAGCTACCATTTGGCTATGTACAAGAATAAGGGTAGTCAAGCTCACGTGTACGCAAGACACGGGGGGGGGCAAGAGGAGACAAAGAGAGAATGAGTGCAGTCTGAACAGACCAAATGTGTACAACAAACCTATTAAAATTGTAGAAAAATAACTTTGCAATAAATAAAGTATTTACAACCTTTTCCCTAATGTTTTTTCAGCCAACAAGTACTTTTCACAGTGCTTAACTTACTGCCTCAAAAACAGTTTTAAAATCTTTTAAAAATACAGTAAAATTATAAACTGAAGCTACACACTTTAAAAGCAATACGTCATGCCAAGATGTGAATTAGTAGATAGAGGTGCAATTCTTCAGCAGCTGAATGCCAAAGGAAAGCACCAACAACCTACTGCTGCGCTCCCTGTGGTGGCTTATTGCAGTAAATTAATGTTAATAGTTGGTAGAGCTCTACAGTGTGGGAGATGACTGTTCGAAAGACTATCTTTTGTGTAATCAATTTGGGAAAGGCTAAAAAACAGTTTAATACCATTTAGTGTGGAACAATATCTTAAGCATGCATTTGCCTCATTTTTCCTGATTCAAGTCTCTCTGGACCAAGCTCACACCTAACGTAATCCCTTGATTTCAGTAGAGTTACACCAGGGATGAATTTATTCCGTCATGTTTAACGGGGGGGGGGGGGGGGGGGGGGGGAAGGAGGTTCTTAAATGTACAGTAAGGTGCATGCCCTCCTAAAAAAGTATACTGGCTTAAATAAAATTATCCAAGCCAGATTTGCACCCAGAGTGAAGAAGAAAGCAAAATGTATTACCTGGCGATACTTCTTCTTTCTGTCTGACTGTATGGTCCTTTGTGAATTTAACCCTCTGGTGAGCTCTGATGCAGGTCTTACATAACCATTCTACACACTCCACACAAAAACCATTGGCTTCTGCATTGTCTTCACAGCTTGTGCAGACCTGGCAAGAAGGGGGAATGCAAAACAGTTATTAAAATAAAAGTAACAGATAACCTCAAGTTGTAAATGCATCTTGTGCATTATTTCTGGTAAGTGATTCAAAAGGAAGAAAAATACCGTCTGAAGTACAGAACATATTACAACTCTGTCCATTAGATACCTCCTTAACTATACAGAATTTAACATGATTTTTCAAGAAAATACTCATATAGCCAATAAAACACTTTTTAAAAAATGAATTAGCTAAAAATCAAATCAAATCAATTCCTTCTGTCTTGTACTATATATTTAGTAAACTGCTCTTGAGAAGTATTTAACCAGAGTAAGGCTGACTTTGAAAGCTTTTCAATGCATCTAGTAGCATCCATTGGATTGGTTCGGCTTTCTAGAAATACTCTCATTAATCAGCAAGAGTTTCTCCTCTACTACTATTCAAGAAACTAAAAACTGTTTAAATTGGAAATAAAACTAAATGGACTGAAGATAAATACTTAGCTCCTAGATAACACTTGACCTCTTCATAGCATTGTAGCAGTATTAACTAATCCTTACAACACCTCTGTGTCCGTACCTGTAATGGGATTTTTGGTATAATTTTCCACTGGTGGTAACAATTATGGGTGTGCTAGTGTGAATAGGTCTCCATGTAGCCATCATACTATTTAGCCCTATTCCAAGCAGTAGCCTCAAGTTGTCTGGAAATCTATATTCACTAAAGTCCCCACTGGTGGTGCGGGACTGATGGGAGCAACGAGAAAATGTTAGCAATGATCGCTATTGTAGACAAGGGTTAAGAGGAAGCAAGCATTTATATATGATGGTGAAGGCATGCTTTATATATGCTTAGAACTATCCCCATTTTACAGAAGGAGAAAACTAGGGAAAAGAGATACCTTAAGACCATACAGCAAGTCAATGACAGAACAAGGATTTGAATTCAGGAGTTCCAAATTCCCAAAGCTATTATTGCTCTCCTAGATCATGTTGCCTCTCAAGGTGAGAATCTTCTAGAAGGAAGTTAAGGCAGGGATTGTGGATACCTCTTGCTTTCACTTGTTGATTTTCATTAAATGTGTCATGCAAAGAAAAAAAACCTGGGCTTGTGTCCTTTTTCTGATTCTTTGTAATAAAGGAGGTCAGAAAAGCTTTAAAAAACAATTTTCTGCTAAGAATTCAGGTCCTATTCTAGGCTGCAAAACTATGGAGAATTAAAAAAATAACGGTGATATCACAAGCGCCTAGAAAATGAAAGGAACAATGGAGAGAGGAAGAGAGTTTTAGTCAGACTGTTTAAAACTTTCTATTTGTTCTCCTTGAGTCATGTATAACTTCAATGACATTTTACATAAAGGAAGCATTGTTAAAGATTCAGCACCTTTAACTAAGGTGTTAGAAAAGGATATTTACTTGCCCATTCTAGCACCTTGTTAAAAGGGGAGGGAAGAGAAGAGGGGAGATTTGACATTCCTTTTATTTCTAAAGTGCAAAACAAGTGGATATGGAGGGTGGAGGGGGACCTTAAACATTTTTCAGGTATTCTTTATATCTTAAAGCAGCAAAAAGGATAGAAGCCTTTTTTTTTTCCCTTTTTTTTAATGAAAAAAACAAAAACAAAAACAAAAACAAACAAACAAAAACAGAAAACACCCTTTCAGGTCACCTTTAACAGTCTTAGCAAGTAAACTTGTTACAAGCCAGAACATTTAAATGAGTTCAAAGGATTTCAGAAATGAAATAGCCTTCCTAGGATTCGAAGATCTTTGTCTTTTTCTGACACACTTCAGTTTTCTCAGATGGTAAAAGTTGTTAGGGCTTGAAAGCCCTACCAGTCTCTTCAGATGCTGAAGATGCTGTTCAATAACTGCCAAGCAGGCGCTGCCAAATGAACTAAAGCTTGACCTCTCCTCCATGGGACAAAGCACATACTATCCTTTATTTGTGCAATGTCCTAAAAAACCAAGCAAAAGTCAGAGTTCTCAAATTATATTTCATTAAAAAACAAGAATAAGAAGCAGTAATTCATGTCCTCAGACAACTCTTAAGTGGTAACCAAGTTTTGTTTCAATCCATTTTCCATTTGAAAAAGACAAAAATGGGACTTTGTACAGTTTTAACAATACTCACAGAAATTCCTCTACAGGGGGAAAAAAAAAATGTCCTTAATGTTATTCAAAACGTCCTCTATTTTAGTAATTCGCTACCTCTTTTAAATGCTCTTGTCTTTTTTGATCAAGATTAGAAGGTAGTTCTGTATTATTAACTATTATGCTTACAGGAAAAGCCTATAGCTATTATATAATATATAGTTATAATATTTGTAATAGCACAAGGGGCTCATTCAAGCACTCACAGGTACTTCAATAAAATCTGAAGATACTCATCACATCACAGAAAGGTCCATAAATATAAATATATTTGTACATGATTGTTTCTATTAACAAAAAAATTAAATTGACTTTTGAAAATCCAGGTAAGGCAACATCCTCTTAGAGACTTAGAAAGCATTGACTGCAATCAGCTAACTATATTTTAGGTAGCAAAGGGGTACAGTAAGCAAAAGTTTCCAGTTTAGGAAGAATGCCAAAGAGCAGGTAAATCTGGAGGATTATTAGATCACCCAGTGTTCCAAAATTTGCCAGTCTTAACTAGCTGCATCTAATTGCCCACACCAGAAGATGAGAAAAAATATGAAACCAAGTATTCCAAAAAGTTCAGAAATGCCACTTCTTAGCATTTGTATTGCGTGTTGATTTAATGTGAACAAAACAACAAAAATCACCAAGAACATCCATTTATTAGAACTCTTCTCCCTTTCTCTGGGCACCTTCAACCACACATGGCTCTAATTATGAGCTATGTGCTGAGTATTCCAAACCCCACCACTTCCCTTCTTCAACAGTATTCATCAGCTCCCCTCTCATGAGCACAACGTGACAAAAAAAACAAAACTCTGATTTTTCCTCCTGACCCTTCTACCCCCTTCACTGCTCCACTCTACTTCCATCACAGACACTAGCACAGCAAGCCTGGATTAGACTTCTCTCTCCACTTTTTCCACTCCCAAGCTCTAATCCATTTGCTTCTTTTTTGACATCTCAAACAAAACCCATTTTCTCTTCTCTATTCCTACAACAAAACCCTTCATATTTCATTTGCAACTCAATCATACTAAGCAAAGCAACATACCTTGTTATGTCCAACCTATACAAAAATACTTCTAAATTAAAACGTCCTTTCCCTGTTCTGGTGCTGGACACTGACAATAGGACACAGGACTAAGCACAACATGGGTCTGATCCAGCATGGCAATTCCTACATTGTTAATAGCTTCCTCTCCTTTTTCCAAATCAAAATAAAACTTCATTCTCACAAGGCCTTGCTCTACCTCACCCTTTCTTTTTTTCTTTCCATCTCTAGTTCTTCCCGTCTGTGCTCTTAATAATCTTAAAATATTCTGTCTTCTTCAAAGCTGTCCTGTAGTCTTGGAACTCCTCCCTCTCTTTGTACACAACCCAGTTACCCTATTTATTTTCAAAACCTCAACATTCAATTATTTTCAAAGTCTTTCAGTAAGTCAGAGTGTCAAAAAAACCCAAAGGATCTGCCCCTTCCTCTACTCATCCAGCATATTTACATTAGGGTTAGCCAGGGGCTGTGTGCTGATAATACTAGCAATTGTTTATGGCACTAAAGACACTCTTCTCCTCTCCCTCTGATATGCCCTCCATGCTGGGCCCTTAATCCAGCCATGCAACAGCCAGGAAGACCCACTACACTGGATATATTCCCCAGGAACTTTCATTAATAAGTCAAAGTCAGCTCTGAACACACTGCTTTTTTTTTTTTTTTTTTTTTTTTTGAGGGGGAGGGAGGATGTTGACATTTTGATTACTTCCCACTTCCCTTGTAATAAATGTATTGTTCAGCGAGTCAAGAAGAGAATGCTCTCTTATCTTCCCAAGTTAAATTTTAAATTACATTCCCAGAAGATGAGATTCTTTGCATTGTAAATGTTTCAAATAAGTCTTTCATTCAAGGAATGGCTAGATACAATAGGTTATCTGTAACAAGTATTTCTTTGGACGGTTTTATTAACATGACCCATGACCACTCTTATGTCTGGAATTATTCTGTGAAGAGCAGGCTCCCTGATCCCTTATGTACCTGATGAAACGCAGCAGGTGTAAACAATGGACTACTTAACACATTCTGATTTCTACTGCCTTCACAGTACAACTTGAAACAAAGAAACTTTGCTCTTATTAGAAAGTTGTATTTTTTGAAAAGTCTCCTTAACCTAGAATAAACTGCTCCTTCTTGATATATTGGGTGTAAAAGCCAGTTACTGAAAAGAATCACTGGGCCAAGCCACTTCCTCTTGTATAGCAGCCCTGGCTTGTTCTCGCCAACGGAAGTGTCTTGAAGAATATCTGATGAACTGTTAAATACAAACTTAACTAAGCAATGGGGTGGATATCTATATAGGCAGGAAATATTTCCAGAAATCCAACTTTCATATAACAAAGTTTGTGATCCTTTTCCTTTAGGATCACATTCCAGAGCAGATCCATTCAAACAGAACTGTGCATCAGGCTGGACTAATTTAAATCAAAGTGATATAAATCAGAAAACAGGAAACTTTGATCTAAATCACTGATTTTAATCATGATTTCCATTTCTATTTTTTAGTTCTTTTCCTACAGAAAGGTTGGTTCTCATTAGTTGATAACCATTAAAACATGTCATTTGCAACTAAAGATAAGCCTTTACACTAATTATAGACTTATACTAAATTTGGTGGTTCTTTATACTAAACTATATGTATACATGTTTATTTAAGCAATTATGTAGCTTCATTTACCTTTATTCAGATTTCTAATGTAAAAAAAAAAAAAAATCTAAAACTCAAAGGGTGAATGATATATTTATTTCTAGTATCTGATTAATCTCTTATATGGGGTTTGTGTAAAGCTCCATTTAGACAGAAATTCAAATTCAATTAAAAATACATGAATAGTATTTTAATTTTTTTTTATTAAATAAAACTACCTTAAAAGTAATGGAACATAAGAAAAAAGTTTATCAAAATATGTGTGTCATTTAAAACTGATTTATTAAATAAAGGAAGTATCATCTGTAGTTAATGAATTCAAATGATTGTTTCCAGTCACCATGTCCCTCAAGATTTTGGAACAAGTAGATCATCCTTTTACACCTAGTTCTTATTCAAAGGGGGGGGGGGGGGGGGAGAGAGAGACGACAAACAAGCTTTCCTGCCTTTTCAACTTCACATTGGTTTCTTAACTTTGAATCAACTCTCATTGAGCTAGCTGAATAAACAAAGAAAATATCCCCTTTGAACCTGCAGAAAAGGCTACAGTGGAGTAGCATCTTACACAGGAGTTAGGTTCTAAAGTCAGCGTGTAAGGCGAAAATTGCGTATAGTCAAAATTACCCTTGAAAATCCTTTAAATCGCCCATAAAGCACAGTATATTGTACATGGTTTTGTGTATACAACCCGGTACAGTAATATGCATAATGTATACAGTAATGTACAGTATATAATAAAGAGTACATATACAAAATATAATTTTATAGTATTGTATTTTTAATTACAGGCGGTAATTACAGGGGGTCGTCAGGGCTTGATGTCAATCCAGGAACCAGAGGTGACAGAGAGCGAGCTGTAGACGAAGTGGTTGGCTCTGGTCCAGCTCGAGAAGTTGATTGCGTAGGCTCATCTGCTGCTGGCTGTTTTTCCTTGAAAAACATGGAGATCAGCAACTGTCACTGTTGTCTCTTGAGCTACTCAAACATTTCTTGATACGGTCTCAAATCATCCGTAATACGACGTGTGATTTTGAGGCTTCGTTCCATAGAGGGATCGTATTCAGAAATTAAATCATTCACATGTTTCGCTGCTTGGAACACTTCAGCAAATGTATGAAGATTCCAACTTGCTGGCGCTTCCTGTTTGTCGTCATCATCTTAGTCTTCTGCAGACGATTTTATCAGTTCCTCTAACTCTTCGTTAGTCAATGTTTCTCTATGGCTCTCAATCAATTCTTCAATTTCTTCCTCAAGGATGTCGACAAAGCCATCACCACCCACTTGCCTGGCCACCTGAACAATGCGTTTCACTTCTTTGTCAATGGTTGGGAAAATCTTAATCATTCTCACATTCTTTCCATAGGTTTCGCCAACATGCATTGACTGTTTCAGGCGTGATTGCATCCATTGCCTGTTTAATATAAGTGATGCAATCAGCAATGTTGAAGGACCTCCAACACTTCATCACAGGGTTCGGCAACCTTTCAGAAGTGGTGTGTCGAGTCTTCATTTATTCACTCTAATTTAAGGTTTCGCATGCCGGTAATACAGTTTAACATTTTTAGAAGGTTTCTTTCTATAAGTCTATATTATATAACTAAACTATTGTATGTAAAGTAAACAAGGTTTTCAAAATGTTTAAGAAGTGTCATTTAAAAATTAAATTAAAATGCTGATCTTACGCCACCAGCCTGCTCAGCTCACTGCCAGCCTGGGGTTCTGTTCACCTAGGCCGGCAGAGGGCTGATCAGGGCCTGCGGCCGGGACCCCAGACTTGGGGGGGGGGGGGGTGTTTCAGGGGTCAGGGCAGAGGGAAGGGGTTCAGGGCAGAAGGCTGGGGTGGGGGGGGTGCAGGGCAGAAGGCTGGGTGTGTGTTGGTGTGGGGGGTGCAGGGCAGAGGGATGGGGCTGTGGGGGGTGCAGGGCAGAAGGCTGGGTGCTCGGCTCGTGGGGATGCTCCCAGCCCCCTGCCCTGAGTGGCTCATGGCAGGGGACTGGAAGGGATATGCCCTGTTCCACTCCCTTCCCCCTGGCTCCATCCCTACCTCTCTCTGGGTCCTCTACGGAGCTGTGTACACGCTGCCGCTCTTTCCCCTCTCCCTTGCTAGGGCCATCAGCTGATTGGCCAGGGACGGAGAGGAGGCGGGGCAGGAAAGCACCATGCTGGGGGAAGAAGCGGGAGAGGGGGGAAGCTTGGCTGCCACAGGACCAAGCTTCTGCCTCCTGCCCCCACAGGGGAGAGCGGGGGGTGGGGGGGTGCTGAGTGGGGCTGGGGGGTGGGACGGTGGCAGGGAGCTGCATGCCACTCAAAATCAGCTCGCGTGCCGTGTTTGGCATGCGTGCCATAGGTTGCCGACCCCTGCTCCATCACATTAAGATTGGGATCAGCATGCATAGTGCTATGTATCCGTGACAACGTATGCCTTGTGTACATGGCCTTGGAACAGTGAATCACACCTTGGTCGAGAGGTGGTATTGGGGGGAGAAAGACGACTTCAACCTTGTTATGTGCAAACCGGAGTGCTGCAGGGTGGCCAGGAGCATTATCTACAATCAGCAACACTTTAAAGTCAAGTTCTTTCTCTTCGAGGTACCGCTTGACCTCTTGAATGAAACACTTGTGGAACCAATCCAGAAATAATGCTGCCATCACCCAAGCCTTTTTATTTGATTGCCAGAACACAGGCAGGAGATTTTTGTTCTTGCCTTTTAGGGCACGGGGATTTGCAGCCCTGTAGAGCAAGCCCGGCTTTATTAAATGCCCAGCCGCATTGCCACAAAACAACAGTCACACAGTCTTTAGTTGCTTTGAAGCCAGGGGCTTGTCTTTCTGATTTCGAAATGTAAGTGCGGTTGGGCATTTTTTTCCAGAAGAGCCCAGTCTTGTCAGCATTAAAAATTTGTTCCGGAAGATAGTCCTTTTCTTCTATGATTTTCTTTAATTGTTCGGGGTAGGCTTTTGCTGCCTCTTCACTGGCAGTGTAGTAAGAGGAGGCCTGAGATATAAACCTTGGTATCAGAGGCCCAATATGAGGCCTAAGGCCTGAACTAAAGTAATGGTCACTACTTTGCTAACATAAAGCAAATTTAAGCTGTGAGCCAGAGGCAGGCCCTGCTCACAGAAGCTGGCAAGGAAAGGGCTGATGCTGCAAAAAGAAAGAGTCATACCTAAAAGGTACTGGACACCAGATATCAGAACATTCGCATACTTGCACATTCCACACAGATAACAAGGACAGGGGCAAAAGGGTAATATGATGGATAGAGTTGTTTTGTTCGAACCAACATGTACAAAGTGAGAGGCGGCACCTTACTGCGTAGAGGAGTTGTACCTTGATACGTAGAGGGGTTGCACCTCAATATGTCAGGAGTGATGTGTAATCTGTTTGTACCTGTGTATAAGAATGCATTCCTGAGTGGACGTCTTTGTCTGGCCTAGGGGGCAGTGGAAAGTCCCGCCACTTACTGAGCTGAGTCCACTGTCAGGGAGCACATAAGTACTAGCTAGCAGCACCTTAGCAGCACCTTGGACTTCTATGCCGGGGAGCTGGAGACTGTTTCTCTTCGACAATAAATCTGGCCCGGGTGCGTTAAGACCTTACTAGAGTTTGTGGTCATTGGGGGTTCTCTTGGGGTCTGCTGGGTCAGCTATCAGCACAGAGCTGGGGCAGCACACAGAGGGAACACACGCACACAGCCATCTGATATCAACATTGAACAGAGCAGAGCACCACACCGGTAGCGTCTGATGACTGGCAGATGCAGCTTCACCAGTAGTCTGCACGTTTTTGAGGTTGAAGCGGTTCCTAAAACTGTTACGCCAACCTTGGCTGGCTTTGAATTCCTTCTCATCCGAAGGCTGTCCCTCTTTGGCAGGAGGTTTGAACAGCGTGTAGAGGCTAAGAGCCTTTTCTCGCAACATGTTGCCATCGATAAGTACATGTTTACAATTCATGTCTTCCAGCCATAAGTTGAATGCCTTTTCTGTCTTCACTAAAGTCTTATCACGCACCTGGCTCGTCACCTTAACAGTTACTGGAGCACTTGATGCCACGGCTTGACGAATTTCTCTCTCTAATCTTGATGGCACAGATGTTAGATTTGTTGTCGCCATATTTACGTGCCACATTGGAGACTGACAAACCGTCTCTCAATAAGTCCAACACAGCCAGTTTTTCCTCCAGCGTTAGAACAGACCGCTGTTTCTTCGGTTGAGCACCAGATGAAGTAGTTGGCTTGCGTTTAGGGGCCATGTTGTACGAAAAATACGCCTCTTTAAACACTAGAATCACACATAGCGCGGCGAGATGCTCACACTATGAGAGGCACACGGGAACTGAGACTGACTGAGGGAACAGCAGATTCATGTCTCCCATCTCACGCTCACTCCGGAGCATACGCTGACTGGATGGAATCGCCTGCACTATTTACAGGTATCTTGTTGTTTTTCTTTTTTTTTGCCGAGCGCATATAGTTGAATTCGCGTAAGTTAAATGCGCGTATGATGCGACTCGCCTGTACTGCTGTCAAAAGTTGGCTTAGCATGTCAACAGACTGATTCAGGTGCTTAGCCAAAGAACTCCACCAGTTCAGTGGTTTGACTTTCTTCAAAACTTGGCAGCAAACGTACTGATTAATTTTTTTTTAATTAATTTAACTAGTTTAATAAACCATACTAAGTTTAAGCCTTAACATAGGTTGACATTTAAAATTTAATTTTAAGTAGATTTTAAAAAATCTGTATCTGACTGAAAATTTTTTTTTAAAATCCAATTTAAATTTAAAAACCCTAATTTTTATCCACGTTGTGATGCATAGTTTCTTTCTAACACAAAGGAGGGTGAAAAGACAGTTACCTTTTCCATAACTGGTGTTCTTCGAGATGTGTTGCTTATGTCCATTCCATGTTAGGCGTGTGTGCTCGCCACATGCACCGGTGCCGGAAGTTTTTCCCTTGGTGGTATACATAGGGTACCGGCTCTGGCACCCTTTGGAGTGGTACGCACATGCCACAGTATAAGGGGCACTGCCAATTCCCCCCACCCTCAGTTCCTTCTTGCCAGAAACTCCGACAGTGGGGAAGGGGGCTGGGTCATGGAATGGATATGAGCAATACATCTCGAAGAACACCAGTTACGGAAAAGGTACCTGTCTTTTCTTCTTCGAGTGCTTGCTCATGTCCATTCCATGTTAGGTGACTCCCAAGCAGTACCATCGGAGGCGGGTAGGAGTTCACGGGCGTGCAGATCACAACAGTGCTCTGCCGAACCCATCGTTGTCTCTAGCTTGCTGTGTGATGGCGTAGTGTGCCGTGCACATGTGCACTGAAGACCACATCACGGCCCTGCAAATGTCCTGGATTGGGACATGCGCCAGGAAGGCCACCAAGGATGCTTCAGCTCTCGTCAAATGGGCCTTCACAATAGGCGGCGGTTGGACCTGTGCTAGCACGTAGCAGATCCGGATACAGGAGGTAATCCAATTACAGATCCTCTGAGAGGACACTTGAAGGCCCTTCATCATATCCGCTGTCGCAATGAAGAGCTGGGTTGACCTGCAGAGGGTTTGGTACGCTCTAGGTAGAATGCCAAGGCACGCCAAACATCCAAGGCGTGCAGCTGCTTCTCCTCAATAGTCTTGTGCGGCTTAGGGCAGAATACCGGGAGGAAGATATCCTACTTGACATGGAAGGTGGACACCAACTTGAGCAAAACTGATGACACTTCCTGTTCTGTCTGGTGGCAAACAGATCCACTCAGGGAGTTCCCCACTTCTGGAAGAGCATCTGGACCACTTCTGAATTGAGCGACCATTCATGGTGAGAGCAGAAGGACCTGCTGAGGCGATCCGCCAAGCACGTTACTTATGCCGGGGAGGTGACAGGCCTCCAGATGGATCGCATAATGGATGCGGAAATCTCACAAGCGGAGTGTTCCCCCTTGCCTGTTGATGTAGAGCATCGAGGCCGTGTTGTCCGTCAGCACTCGCACCACTTGACTGGTCAACTGTGGCAGGAAGACTGCGCAGGCTAAGTGGACTGCCCTGAGCTCCTTGACGTTTATATGCAACATCAGCTCTTCTTGGGACCATGTCCTTCCGGTCTGCATTGTGCGGAGATAACACTCCCCAGCTGAGGTCAGAGGCATCAGATATCAATGAGACAGAGGACCGTGGGTTGTCAAATGGCACTCCTTCGAGGACTGCCCCTGGGTCAGTCCACCACTGTACAGAGGCGAGTACCTTTGGTGGGATGGTGATGACCTTGTCCAGAGATCACCTGGACAGGTTATAGATCGACAGCTACTGCTGGAGAGGTCGCATCCTGAACCTTGCATGGCGGACAGCATAGGTACATGCTGCCATGTGGCTTAGTAGCCGAAGGCAGGCTCTGGCCGTGGTGAGGGGAAAGACTCCAGCGATGAGTTTTCATCATCTGGAATCTGTCCTGAGGTAGGAACGCCCGGGCCCTTGTGGAGTCAAGTACCGTGCCGATGAACTCTATGAGACTCCAGACAACAATTTGCACCCTTGGGATTTCTGCAGGAACCCCCCATGGGTTCCAAGGATGCCATGGCATTGGATGCCCCTGGAGGTACTGCAGGGAGAGCTGGAGCTCTGAAGGGAGGACATTGTCCCGCTGGTAGGGACTTCTGGCTCAACTCAGAGCCTGATGAGGATGGTCTGTGTTCCAGAGATCACCACCGCAATGAGGTTGACCAGGCACCTCAACTCCGGTGGTGTCCTCCCCCATGTTCTGAGTGGGATCTGTACGAGGGCGACGATCCTCCTCATCAAGAACCCGGAGACCAGCGTTGGCATTTGGTGTATCCGTGATGGTACTCCAGCAATGGACGCCAAATACTTTGCGAGCGGTGTCAGTCCGTCGAGCGACAGTGGGAGCAGGAGCGATGCCGAGACGAGGAGCATCGACACCATGTCAACCCATATTGGCGCACTGGGGACTGGTACCGAGAGTCCCGAGACTGACTACGACCCTCGCAGGAGTGGTGCCGATCACTTGGAGAGTGACTGCAACGCACTCGGTACCGAGGCCGCAGGGTTTGGCGTGCCTCCACAGGTCTACGCCACGCCACCGGTGACCTGTGTTTCGAGCCCGAAGAGCAATGCCCTGAGTCCGGGGACTAACACCAGGGGCTCTTTCCAGTAGGCAGCCCCGTGTGCAAGGCACGGTGGCTCTGGGTGGGTGAACGCTGATGGGACACTCCCTGCGGTGGGGAGCGGTGCCGCACTGAAGGGGACTGATGGAACGGCCCCAGAGCAGGCTTACCTCTGGATTTAGGAGCTGCTGTCTCTGGTGTGGGCGGCTCTGGGAGGGACATGATTTCCTGCGTGGCCTGCAGGGCTTCCAGGGTCAACAATACCATCATGTGCCGGTGTCACTATCTGGGGTAGCCCAGGATGGGCTAGCCCACTCACCCACAGCTGGGGCCCCACTCCCTCTTGGAGGTGATGAGCTGCTCTTCATGGGTCTCTGCTCTCCTCTGGCTTTCTCCTTGTTCTTGCGGGGAGCAGAACGACCTCTTCCCATCTTATTCCTCTTCCCGGTCAGTACCGGGGCGAGGGATCGACGCCAGTCCGACAACGGCGCCGGCAGCGCACTCCACACCAAGGCTGCAGTGCTAGGTGCAGGGTCCGACCTAGATGGTTCTGGTGTTAAAGCAGACTCCATAAGGAGCGCCCGAAGTCGAATGCCCCGCTCCTTCTTCGTCCGAGGTTTAAAACTTTTGCAGATGCGACACTTGTCGCTGATGTGGGTTTCCCCCAAGCACCTTAGACACCTACTGCGTGGGTTGCTGACTGGCATAGGTTTCTTGCAGCTGTAGCAGGGTTTGAAGACCGGGGCATGCCCCATCCCTGGGCTAAGTCCCATCCGGGACTACCAACTAGTTTAACTAACGACACTAAGGGAACTATTTATAAAAATTATCTATTTACAGGAAAAGTTTGCAATGAACAATTCTGAACTGAAGAATTTGCCGAAGCAACGAATAGCACCGTCACTGGCAGTAAGAAGGAACTGAGGGTGGGAGGAGCCAGCAGCGCCCCTTATACCACGGCATGTGCACGCCACTCCAGAGGGCACCAGAGCCAATCCCCTACAGATACCACTGAGGGAAAAGCTTCTGGCACTGGTGTATGTGGCGAGCACACACACCTAACGTGGAATGGACATGAGCAAGCACTCGAAGAATATCTACATAGGGCTTTCCCTGCAGCCCACTCAGACTATCCAGCTTCCAATGGAAGACTTTGAAGCACTGTATCTTTGTATCCTCTGCAGCAGAGCAGACCAGCAGGCAATCCGAAAGACTTAAAATCCAGGGAACAATGGGGATCTGTTTTCTAATCCACGAGGGTGTACATTATTATTGAGTTTCAGAAATGCTCAGATGCTAAGCCATGACTCCTGAAGGAACTCCATAATTTTTAGAGACTCAAGACCTTGAGAATGATGATAGAAGTCCTGCTACACAGATTTTGTGATCTGCACCCTAGTCAAAAAAGCCTCAATGCCTGAGATACCAGTGATAGAACGTTGAAAGGAAATTACAAATAAAAACACCCTTGATCTTGTCAATAAGATTAACTAAACTAGTTCTGTCATAGCTCTCTGAACTAAGGTTCTGGGAAGCTTATAGAATCATACAAATGTAGGGTTGGAAGGGACCTCCAGATGTCATCTAATGCAGCCCCCTGTGCTGACACAGGACAAAATAAACCCAGACCGCCCCTGGCAGGTGTTTGTCCAACCAGTCTTTAAAAACCTCCAATGATTGGGATTCTACAACCTTCCTCTGAAGACTCTCCCAGAACTTAACTCCCTTATAGTTGAAAAGTTCTCTCTCATATTTAACCCAAATCTTCCTTGCTGCAATACTCCAGCTAAGGTAGGGCTACCATATGTCCGGATTTCCCCGGACATGTCCGGCTTTTCGGTCTATAAATAGCCGTCCGGGGGGAATTTAAAAAAAAAAAAAATCTAAAAATGTCCAGGATTTCCCCCCGGTCAGCTATTTATAGATAGAAAAGCAGCGGCCAAGCGCCGCTGGGCACCCAAAGCCCCTTCCCGGCTCCCCCCATCCCCTGCAGCCTTACCATGCTGTCCGGCCCGCAGCTGTCTTCCCCCTCCTCCCCTCCCCTGAACGTTCCGCCCCTGCTCCTCCCCCTCCCCTGCTTCCCGCGAATCAGATCTTCGCGGGAAGTCTGAAAAGAAGCAGGGGCAAGCGGGAGGCAGCAGCAGGTAAGCTGGGGCGGGAAGGCGCGAGGAGGAGAGCTCCGGGGAGGCGCGGCCCTGGCCGAGCGGCGCCCGGCTGCCCCAGCGGTGCCGGCCGCCCCCAACTCGGGCCTCAGCACCCCCAGCCCGGACCCAGCCCAGCTCGGGCCTCAGCAGCACCGGCCGAGCACCTCTGGCCCGGCCCCAAGCCCCACAACCCCAGCCGGAGCATAGCCCAATTCCTGGGCTCTTTAAAGCCGGCCCTGGTCAGGGGACAGGGAAGGGGGGTTGGATGGGTCGGGAGTTTGGGGGGCAGGGGGGGCTGTCGGGGGGCAAGGGTGTGGAGATTGGTTGGGACAGTCAGGGACAGGGAGCGGGGGGGTTAGATGGGTCTGGGGTTCTGGGGGGCTGTCAGGGGGCAGGGGTGTGGAGAGGGGTCGAGGCAGGCAGGTAGCAGAGGGGGTTGGATGGGTCAGGAGTTCTGGGGGTCCTGTCAGGGGCAGGGAGCAGTTGGATAGGGCATGGGAGTCCCCGGGGGTCTGTCTGGGGGCGGGGGTGTGAATATGGGGTGGGGGTGTGGATAAGGGTCGGGGCAGTCAGGGGACAGGTAGGGTCGTAGGGCATTCTCAGGAGGGGACAGTCAGGGGACAAGAAGTAGGGCGGCTTAGATAAGCAGTGGGGTCCTAGGGGGGCGTTAGTGGCAGGGGTCCCAGGAGGGGGCAGTCAGGGGACAAGGAGTGGGGGGGGGTTGGGGGTTCTGAGGGGGGCAATCAGGGGGTGGGAAGTGGGAGGGAGTGGATGGGGGTGGGGCAGGGGCGGGGCTCCACCCCCCCGTGTCCTCTTTTGCTTGTGGAAATATGGTAACCCTAAGCTAAGGCCTTACCAGTGCCAAGCAGAGTGGGACAATTGTCTCCCATGTCTTCCATATGATACTCCTAATACAACCCAGAATATCAGCCTTTTTTGCAATTGCATCACATTGATTCGTTCAATTCGTGATCCATTATAACCCCTAGTGCTCATTACATAAATTGGAAAAAGACAGCAATATGGGCTCCCATAAGTTTAAGAAAATTTGGGAATACTTCTGAATGGTATCAAATTCTTTATAACACTTCTAGAACTTGATACCTTCTTGCCTCTCCTCCTAATCAACAAACTCGCTAGAAGAGCTAACTGACTAAAGATAAGGTGATCACTTTTCCAGTTCAAGCAGTGATCAATCACTTCATAATTAAAGATCAGAGGTCGCTTTGGGGACTCTTTGGGTGACACATGCAAAATATGCATGACCAAAAATACTCCCCATTTAAATCTTTTTAAATCTTTATTTTAAAAGAGAATAGTATAGACAAAAGTCTCTCTGCAATTAGGGTCTTGTCTTCTTCCTGCCATTATAAAGAAAGCCATCTATGGTAAATGACTTAAAATAATTTCCTAAAGTCTAACAAAGTTTATAAAGCACATGGACTTTTATCTTGGCACTGGCCCAAAATGAAGGATGGCAAATTCTAATGCCGGAGATTCCTAAACTGTAGCCATATGCGTCACTGGCTATTTACTTGGTACCACCTCTTCTTGTATCTTGCTGCTAAAATGCATAAAAAGAAACTAAAAGTACATTAAAACTCATTATGCAATTGTGAATGGAGAGAGCAGTGGACCATAGACACACAAGTAAGATATGGTCTCCACTACAACATTTGAGAACTTCTTGTTTAGCGATCCCAGCTATTTAATATTGGGAAAACATGACACTAATTAGGTTCTATTTTCCCAGTCCTGACCACACCAAGTTGAGTTTTACACTAAAGGCAGAACAAGAAGTAATCAGCTTAGTCTGCAGCAAGGGACACTTAGGTTAGATATTAGGAAAAGCTTTCTAACTATAAGGGTAGTCAAATTCTGGAATAGGCTTGCAAGAGGTTGTGAAATCCCCATCACTGGAGGTATTTACGAACAGACCAACACCTGTCAGGGATGTCTATAGTTGGTTCTGCCGCAGCAGAGGCAGCTGGGCTCGATAATCTCTAAAAGGTCCATTCCAGCCTGTAGTGAGGCCATATTGGCAAACCGGGAAGTGGGCGGACTTAGCCGCCCACTACTAAAGGCCCCTCCCCCAGCCTAGCGGGAGGGACCACTGGACCCAGTACCAAATGATTACGTGGTACAACTAATAAAAAAAACAGGGAGCGAGGTGACGGTCAAAGGTTCAAAATCAGGGAACCAGATGGGGACACCGAGCAGAGAACCCCGGACAGCGCCCACTGCTCCTCGAAGGTGGCAAGGGAGCCAGCGGACGCTGCCCAGTGAAACTCCGCACGGAGACGTGAAACCAAAGAGGTGTGAAAGTAGGCCCCACAGTCGCAAAGCACCCCCTCGTCCAACATCTTCTCCCTGGTATTATAGATGGTGAGTTTGGCCAGGGCCAGGAAGAGGTTGACGAGGAGGTCTCGCGACTTAGTGGGGCCACGGACAGAGTGTGCATAAATAAACAAGTGCGGGGAAAAGTGTAGCCAGAACCTCAACAAGAGGTTCTGGAGAAGCCGGAAAAGGGGCTGCAGCCTGGCGCACTCAAGGTAAGCGTGCGCCAGGGTCTCCCTAATGCCACAAAATGGGCAGGCCTCAGGAATAGGGGTGAACCGCGCCAAGTACACGCCCGTGCTCACGGCCCCATGAAGGAGCCGCCAACCAATGTCCCCGGCGGGCCTTGGAACTAAGGTGGAATAAAGGCTGGCCCACCGGGGCTCCTCACCCTCCACAGGTAACAGATAGTCCCTCCACTTGGTGTCGGGGCGGGACACGAGGGTGAGGTGATGCAACGTGTGAAGCACGAGCGCGTACAGATAGTCCCTAGGCGCGGTTCGAAACTGGACCGGCTGCAAAGCGCGCAGCCGGCTCGGGTTATGGGAGCGGGAGAGCCGGGGGGGCTCATGGAACAGGGGCCCGAGAAAAAGGTCCGGAGGGCCCGGGGTGAGGGGTGGGCGGGGAACACCCTCCCGCAGGGCCCGCCACAGGAAGCTGAGAGCAGGAGGTGACAATGCAGCGCCCACCTCCTGGAGTACACGCAGAGGGGTCGCGAGGGTGGAGAGCCCCATGCGCCGACCAAGCGCGCGGGGATCCACCCAGTCCCCTCTGGTGTAGTCCAGGAGGTCTCCGACCCTGGTGGTTTCCGCCAGGACCAACCTCCGGCTCACCGAGGGCGACTCCGCCACCTGCACACGAAGATCGGGATTGTGCAGCAGGGGCTCCGCGAGGAGATCCGCGCCCTCGGTGGCCACAATGGACCTGGTCGCCGAGAAAAGCTTCCAGGTCCGGAGAAGGTCCTGGTAGAAGACCGGCAGCTCCGAGAGGTCTCGCGGAAGACCTCTCGGATGAAGAAAAAGGAGCTGCCGGTCGTATCGGAGCCCTCGGAGGCGGCGGAGGAAGGCGTGCGCTAACGTGCTCCATGCCGGACTACCTTCACCATAAAGGAGCCTCTGCAGGGCCTGGAGGCGGAAGACATGGACCTGGCTACGAAGGCAGACCAGGCCCTGTCCCCCCTCCTCCAGGGGAAGACTCAGAACCCCCGCAGAGACCCAGTGCAGTCCAGGCCAGAAGAACTCCAGGGCTATCCTCTGGAGCCTGGCCAGGAGTCCCGGGGTCGGGCTCAGGGTGTTGAGCCGGTGCCAGAGCATGGACAGGACAAGCTGGTTCAGCACCAGCGCCCTCCCCCGCAGGGAGAGACACCGGAGCAGTCCCGTCCATCTCCGCAACCGCTCACGCACCCTGGCCTCCAAATCTAGCCAGTTCTCCGGCGGAGAGGGATGCGTGGCGGAAAGATAAACGCCCAGATAGAGCAGCGGGCCCGCGCTCCACCGAATGGCTTGAAGCGCGGGTGGGAGGGAGCCCGCCTGCCAACCGTCCCCGACCACCAGGCCAGAGCTCTTGGCCCAGTTGACCCGGGCGGAGGAGGCGGTCGAATAAACGGCCTGGCAGGCCTCCACCCGCACCAGATCCTCAGGGTCCTGGACCACGAGGAGCACGTCGTCGGCGTACGCCGACAGGACCAGCCGCAGCTCCGGCTCCCGGAGCACCAACCCTGCTAACCTCCGGCGGAGGAGGCAGAGGAAGGGCTCGATCGCCAGAGCGTACAGCTGGCCCGAGAGGGGGCACCCCTGCCGTACTCCCCGCCCAAAGCTGACCGGCTCGGTCAGGGTCCAGTTGAGCCTGACCAGACACTCCGCCTCAGCGTACAGCACCTGGAGAAAGCCCACAAACTGGGGCCCGAAGCCGAATGCCCGCAGAGTGCCCAGGAGGTACCCGTGGTCCATCCTGTCGAACGCCTTCTCCTGGTCCAGAGACAGGAGGGCGAACGACAGACCATCCCTACGTCCCAGCTCTAATAGGTCCCGGACCAAGTACAGGTTGTTAAAGATGCTCCGGCCCGGGACGGCGCAGGTCTGGTCGGGGTGGACCACGTCCGCCAGCACGGACCCCAGCCGCAGCGAGATGGCCTTCGCTACGACCTTATAGTCCGTGCTGAGGAGCGAGATGGGACGCCAGTTTCGTAAATCGCGGAGGTCCCCCTTCTTCGGCAACAGGGCGAGCACTGCTCGCCTGCACGAGAGAGGGAGGACCCCGCTCTGCAAGGACTCGGCCCAGACGGTGACGAGGTCTGGGCCGAGGACGTCCCAGAACACGCGGTAAAACTCCACGGTCAGCCCGTCCATGCCTGGAGATTTGTTAGTGGGCATGAGCCGGAGGGCCGCCGAGAACTCAGCCAGAGAAAGAGGCAGCTCCAGCCGGTCTCGGCCGCCCGCGCTGACCGTCGGGAGCTCGGTCCAGAGCACCCTGCAGGCCTCGGCGTCGGTCGGATCTGGGGAGAAAAGAGCGGCGTAGAAGGCCCTGGCCCTGCCACGCATCTCCTCCGGATCCGTGAGGGGGGCGCCGTCCTCCGCCAGGAGGCAGGTGACATGCTGTTTGGCCCCCCACCGTTTCTCCAGAGCGTAGAAGAAGCGGGAGCCGCGATCCATCTCCCGAAGGAGACGGATGCGGGATCGAACAAACGCGCCCCGGGCCCGGTGGTCTTCCAGGGCCCGGAGCTCCTCCCGCTTCTCCCAGTACGCCGCGCGGAGGGGTGGATCCTCGGGGCCGGAGGCCAGACGCCTCTCCAGCTCCAAAACCTCCCGCTCCAACTGCCCTAACAACGCATCCCGCCGCCGGCTGGCGCCCCGGGTGTAGTTCCGGCAGAAGAGCCGCGCGCGGACCTTCCCCACATCCCACCACCGCCGCGCCGAGGGAAAGGCGCGTCGCTGCCCCCGCCAGGCCAGCCAGAACTCCCGGAAGGATGCCACGAAGCCCACGTCCTCCAGCAAACTATTATTAAAATGCCAATAGGCCGGCCCCGGCCGCTCGGAACTGAGAGAGGCCGTCACGGTCACCAGGTGGTGATCTGAGAACGGGGCCGGCCGGACGCTGGAGGCATGGGCCCGCGCCAGATGAAAACGGGACAGATAAATGCGGTCCAACCGGGAGTGGCGCGACCGGTCGTCCTCCACCCGGACATAGGTGAAGGTGGTGTCGTCGTCCGGGTGGTGGTCGCGCCAGACGTCCACCAGGGAGTGATGGTCTACGATCTCCCTGAGGACGCCCGCGGCTGCCTGGGAAGACTCAGGCCCGGAGCGGTCCCGGTCCTCGAGGGTGGTGTTAAAGTCCCCGCCCAGGACCAGGCACTCGCGAGAATCCAGAGTGCCGAGGAAGGCCGCCGCCCGCTGATAGAAAGGCACGCGTTCCGAGCCCGTGGTCGGGGCATAGACGTTGACCAAGTTCAGAACCAGCCCCTCCACACGGGCACGGACGTGCAGCAGGCGGCCTGGCACAACCTCGGCGACCCCCAGCACCTCAGGCCGCAGCCCCGGGGAGAACAGGGTGGCCACTCCAGCCGAATGGGCGCTGAGGTGGCTAAAATAAACCCCGTCTCCCCACTCCAGCCGCCAGCTAGCCTCGACGGCCGGAGCCGTGTGGGTCTCCTGCAGGAAAATCACAGAGTACCCCCCCTCCCGAAGGAAGGAGAGCACCTGGCTCCTGCGGAAACCCACCCTACAGCCCCGGGCGTTCAACGACGCAAAGGTGGTAGCTGTCATACGGAGGGCTGGGGCAGATCCTCACGGGCGGAGGGATCATCGGCCCCCAGCGGGCCCCGCAAGATCCCGGTTTCGACTCCAAAGGTCAAAAGGGAGTCGCGGAATCTGCGGGCCCGCCGATAGGCCGCGATGTCCCGCCGACCGGACCCCCGCCCCTCCCCCAAAAGCGCCTTCACGGCCCGGAGGACGAGATGGAAGTCCCCCCAGCGCTGAAGGGCGAGCTGCACCTTACCCTGGGAACCACGGGAATCCGATAGAAAGAGGCGCAGCTCATCCCGCAGCGCGGAGGGGGAGGCAGCGGCCAAGCCGCCGCCATCCTCCGGCGGGGCCCCTGAAGGGTCCTCGCGGCCCACGGTGACGGACAAACAAGGGGCCGAGCTCCGGCGCTGCTGCGCTGGGCAGCCCGTCCCCATCCCCGGCAAAGGAGAGAGCGGCTGAGGGAACAACGCAGCCCCAACAGTGGCAGAAAGGGGAGACACGAAAACCGCCCCCTGAGGGTTGTCTGCAGGCAACGAAGATGCGACAACCCCGGGGGCGGCAGTAACACCAGAGGTGGCAAAAGGAGACACCTCGGGGACAGGATCTGGGGCAAGGGCGGGAGTAGGGGCGGGGCTGGAGACGGGAACAGGGACTTGGGCAGGAGAGGGGACAGGATCAGGGACGGGAACGGGCTCCCCATCTCCCGCTGCCAAGCCGCTAAACTGCGGCTCCCCTCGGCCAAGGTCAGCATCCGAGGGGACGGAGGCAGCAGGGGCAGGGGAAGCCTCAGGGGCAGGAACGATGGAAGGGGCAGGATCGGGGATAGGAACCGGCCGCTCAGCAACGGCCGTCGCCCCGAGGGGCTCGGCGGCCGTGCACGAGATGGTAGTCGCGGCCGGGCTGGCGGGTAGGGCTAAGGGTTCTCCCAGGACTAAGTCGGGAGCGGCAGAGTGGGGCGAGGAACCGGGAGCAGGAGAAGGGGGCGGGACTAAGCCAGCACCCGGATCGGGGCCCGCTGGCAGAGGGTCGTCCTCCCCTTGGGTAACCGGGGTCAGACCCAGGGCCTCGATCTCATCGAAAATGGAGGCGAAAGCGGTCCCCTCGGCCCCGGCGACCTCCCCGCCAGTCACGGAGACAAAGGCCGCCCCGGCATCGGTGGCGGGGGGCACGGACGGAGCAAGGGCCGGGAGAACCGCTACGGAAGCCTCCTCAGGTGTGGGCTCAACAAAGGGGACAGAAGTTTCCCCAGCCACTGCCACGGCATCCACGGTCTCCATGGCCGGCACCTCCTGCTGGGCACCGTCCGGGGGCGCGGAAACAGAACTAACAACGTCGGCCCCCCGCGGCATCTTTCGGGGGGCCTGCTCTCCCTCCTCATCAGAGGGGAGGGAGAGAGCCCGCGACCTGCGGGCACCGCGCTTCCCCTGGACGGTCACCCAGCCCCCCGAGGTGGAAGAGGAGGTGGAGGGCCGGTCAGCAGGGGCAGGGCCAGAGGGCAAGGGCGATGGCTCCGGGGCTCGGGGCGGCAGGGTCGGAGGGACAGCAGGGGCGAGGGAAACCTCCCCCTGGGGCGGGCCCTTCCCCGCGGCCGGCGGAAGCCGCCCCGCCCTCTCCTCCACATGCCCCGCCGATCCAGGGTCGGCGACGGCAAGGCCCGCCCGCCCGGCCGTCTCCGCGGCCAGAGCGGGAACCGCGGCAGAAGGAGGAGGGGCGGCGGCAGCAGCAGTGTCCGAACCGCCAGGGTTGCCGGCGATGACAGGGCCGGCACCCTCCCGGGCCCCGGGGGTCTCGGACGCCCCTCCAGGCCGGGCCAGGGGACAGTCCCTCCGGACATGCCCCGGCGCCCGGCAGAGGAAGCACCGGGCCTCCCCCGTCAAATAGTGGACCCGATAATGGACCCCCCGGTAGGGCACCAGGAAGGACCCCTCGAGCGCCACTCCGGCACCCGCCGCCGGTGGCAGCTGAAGCTGGACCTGCCGGCGGAAAGACAGGATGTGCCGGAGGGCAGGGTCCTTACAGCCCAATGAGAGAGAGCTCAGAATGGAAATGGGCTTCCCCAGGGTGGAGAGGGCCGGCAACAGGGCGGCGTTGGGGAGGTAGGGCGGGACGGAGGTCAAGAGCACCCGTACGCCCAGGTCCTCCAGGGGTTCCAAGGGCACAAACACGCCTCCCACCGCCAGGCCTCGTTCCACCGCCTCCTGCGCAGCGGCCACCGACGCCAGGAAGAACACGGCCTTCCCGTACATCTTGGAGGCCGCCACGATGGCCGTAGGCCCCACCACCCTTGCCAACGCCCGCACATAGGTCTCAATGTGGGGCGAGGCAGGCACCAAATGGCAACGGACGCCATGCCTCCTAGTCAGCGAGGGGAAGGGGCCGTGGTCACCAGGGACAGGCCCAAAGGCGGCGGTCGGGGCGGACGACGGGGCGGCACGCAAAGAGGCGGCGGCCACCTGGGCGTATGCTCTGGGGGCCGGAGGTGGAGCGCCACCAGAGCTGGTGGAAGGGACGGCAGGAGAGGGAGGGGCTGCGGCCGGTGTCGGGGCCGCAGCGGGGACCGTAGTCCTGCCCTCAGGAGGTCTGGCTCCATGGGCGGGGCCCTTGCCCTTCTTCCTCCCTTGGCCCTTCCTGCCGGTGGAGGGGGCAGCCGTGGCAGCGGCGGTATCCGGGACAGGGCCAGCCGAGGGGCCGGCCACTGGGGTGGGCGGGGACGACGGGGCAGGGGCAGAGTCCCCCGCCATCACAACCTGCAGCCGCTCCTCCCCTCTAGGCAAAAGACAACACAAAGGAAAGGCAACCACTCCCCCCTGCTAGGCTGCAGGCTGGGGAGGAGGGTGCCAATGGAGAGGGCACACAGGAGCGAAAAGAGAGGGGTGGGGCACAAGTGCCAAAAAAGGAAAGCCGGCTCCCCCGGCTACACTAGGGCGGGGGGGGGACTACAACAACAGTAAAAGGGGGGGTGAACAGTGCAAAAGGGGGGGGCAACAAAACGGGGGCACAAGCGCGCACGGGGGGGCGAAGGGGGGGGGTGCACCGGAGCAGCGGCTCGGAAACAGAATGGAATGTCCAGCCAGCTGCAGCCCAAGGACAAGGAGGGGTAGGAGGAAAAACTCCAGCCAGCCGCAGCCCAAGGACAGGGCCGGGAACACAGCCAGCAGGCTAGGAACCGAGGGGGGGGGGGGGAAATGGGCACCAAACAAAATAAACCGAAGGGGCTCAAAAGGAGTGGGGTAGGGTAGGGCCAACTAATACAAAGGGGGCTACAGGGAGGGGACCCCACCAGCGAAACGTAGTTGGGGGGCAGGAGAAATCCAGGGCGAAGGAAAAGGTGCACCCACAGCGTTCGCGAAGCGCAGGCTCCGCCGTTCACTGCTGCAAGTAAACAGTCCCGGATGATGGAAATGGCGGGGGGAGCAAACAGCCCTGCCGAGGGGCGAAAAGCAGGTCCAGGTGGCACGCGGGGCGGTGGAGGGGTTGTCGGCAGCTGTCGGCGGTGGGGGTGGTGGTAGAGGGGGAGTAGATGAACGAAGGGGGGGGCACCGCACCCCCCCCCCGCACCCCCTTCAACAGTCCGCTACGGGGGACGGGACAGCAGGATCCCAAGTCGACCTCGGAGCTTCCTGGCAAGCGACGGCTTCCAGTCCGAGGAATTACAAACGAGAGGCTCAGTACCGTCCACACTCCTAACGCGACTGGGGGCACCACCACCCCAGGAGCAAAGATGGCAAAGTCACTCAAAACACAGTCCTCAAACAACCCCCTCCACAATCTCCCGAACCAGGGACGCAGTCTCTTCGCACTCCGCGACGGAGGCAGCGGCTCCCACACAGGAACAGCAGCAGCAGCGAGCGGCAGTCAGCCGGCCGGGCAACCGGCCAGGCAGGCAAGCAAGCAGGCAGGTGGGCCCCCAGATGGTATCGGTGTTGGCGTTGGGGGGCCGATGCTTCTCCCTCTGGAGGCGAGGGCGAGGGGGGGGGCAGGCCGGCAAGGCCCCCCCCTCCGCACTCCTCACTCACGCACGCAGCAGCAGCAACGGCAGCAAAAGCAGCAACAGCAGCAGCAGGAAGGGGCCAGGGAGGACGGAGGGAGAAGGGAGCACAGAAAACTCCAGCCGGCTCCCGACGGCCCCTGAGGGAGAGGAGCCTGAATTGGCACCCAAGTGGGCGGAGCCACCGCCACCTGTTCCCGCCCCCCGGAAGTCAAGGGGCGGGACAGGAAGTATAAGAGCCAGGCCCCAGCCCTCAGTTAGAGCCCAGCAGCCGGAGAGGCCAGACGTGCCGGTGCGAGCTCCGGCTAGACCAAGGCTTCCCAGAGCCAGGTACCCGGACACGGACGGACCGAGCTGCCCCAGAGCCAGATACCCGGACACCGACCGACCGGACCTCCCCAGAGCCAGGTACCCCGACGCGGATTGGCCAAGCCTTCCCCAAGCAAGGTACCCCGAGGTAGACTGGCCACCCTTGCCCCGAGCACGGTACCCCGAGGAGGGGCCCGAGCGCCCCCCTGACCGGAGACCGGAGGAGCAACCCGACCCGGACGACCCTCTGCGAAGTGAGGAACCCATGGTGTGGGACCCCGCTGCCGAGCCCAGCGGGGAGCAGGTACAAATGGAGGGGGAAATGGAAAGCAGCCCGGGGGTAGCTGACCCCAGTCTAGCTACAACAGAGAGCGAACCAATGTTGGTGTGTTGCGGTCAGGACCCCACCAACACAGCGGCAGACTGACTGCCGCTCTTAGGGCCCCGGGCTGGGACACAGTGGAGTGGGTGGGCCTGTGTCCCCCCTGCCACCCCACTTAACGGGTGGCAGTCTCCCCCTCCAGCCAGCGCTCTGGCACCGCCACTGAGCTATCGCTTGCTGCCCTGAACGAGTGCTTGTTGCCCCACCCTGACTGAGGGTCTGGGGCGTCCCGAGTTTGTCCGTGCTCAGCTCCTGATACCCAGACCTGAACCCGAACCCCTGAACTATTGTTTGTTGCCCCGCCCTGACTGAGGGCCTGGGCCTACTAACTTTGTCTGGGCTCAGCCTGAAGAAAGGTCCTGAGCCCCTGAACTATTGTTTGTTGCCCCGCCCTGACTGAGGGCCTGGGGCTACTAACTCTGCCTGGGCTCGGCCTGAAGGAAGGTCCTGAGCCCCTGGACTATTGTGTGCTGCCCCGCCCTGACTGAGGGCCGGGCCTGAACCCCTGACTTTACTGCTCAGCCTGAAGGAAGGTTCTGAGCGCCCTGGACTATTGGGGGTTGCCCTCCCCTGAATAAGGGCCTGGGACGTCCTGAGTTTGTCAGGGCTCAGCTCCGGATCCACGGAGCTGAGCGCCCGAACTATTGTTTATTGCCCCGCCCTGAGCTAGCGCGGGGGCTTGACGGACTTTGTAATCCCCAGCTCCGGCAGTGAGGACCGGAGCCCGGGCCTGAGTTACTGCCGGACCCTGACGGAGAGCAGGAGCTCATTGCAGAGGCCGTGTACCTTTGGCCTAGTCCCTGCCAGAGGGGCGGAACCCTGAGACCGATCCAGGCCGTGTAGTGAGGCGGCCTGGCCCCCGACGGCCCCTGAGAGGGCCCGACCCCCGCACCGGACGTTTACACAGCCCTACATTTCTATGATTCTATTATTCTAACATCATTCTGGTCTCTTGTGCTAGGAGTTCTCCCATTTTAGAGTCCTCCACGGGAAATGTTCTGTCTTGGGTTCAGAAAATTTCACTGTAGTAAGATAACAAGGAATTTTCCTCCAGGGTAGATTGGCTGAGCCTCTGGAGGTTTTTCACCTTCCTCCGCAGCATGGGGCAGGGATCACTAGCAGGAGGGTCTCTGCCAACTGAAGTCACTAAAACACAGGATTGGGGACTTCAACAGCAGAGTCCGGGGAAGGGGTAGGGATGGTTTTGTGGCCTGCAGCATGCAGGGGGTCAGACCAGATGATCATAATGGTCCCTTCTGACCTTAAAGTCTATGAGTCTGAGTCTAACACATTTTATTTCTCTTATTTTGGTGTCACCATGTGGTTACTTCATCTCAGAAATTTAAAATTATTTTTTAAAATCAGAAGTTACCATCACCAGCACTCCCAACACACTACCTGATTTTTGATGGCAGTCATAAAATACAATGAATGGCTATCTGAATGCTCTTTCTACTTTCCCCTCCCCCCTGAACCCAATACAAAATAAGCAACGAAGGCCACACAGCTAGCAGCTCAGGACATACCTAGGTATACAAAGGATGCCGAGGGGGTTACATTTTAATGTACTCACCTGATTTGACTTTTCCACTGTACTGCTGGGAACTTCTGTGGTGTCCTTCACAAAAAAGTTATCTATGATGTGTCTCTCTGCACATTCCTGGCTGCAAATTGGACAGCGGATAACACCAACTAGAGAGAAAAATAAAGAGCAAGTTCAACTGGTAAGAAATCTTAAATTGATAAGCTTACAAATCTTAATCAAATAATTTTTAGAGAGATATACTTTTCTGAAAACTTTCAGTTAGTATTTCTAGAGTCCAAGGGATAAAATGCCAATTCTTATCCACTGCCAACCCACAGACTTTGGGTCTCTGCCCAGGGGCGGCTCTAGCTTTTTTGCCGCCCCAAGCACGACAGGCAGGCTGCCTTCAGTGGCATGCCTGTGGGAGGTCCGCCGGTCCCGCAGCTTTGGCGTACCCGCCACCGAATTGCTGCCGAATCCATAGGACTGGCGGACCTCCTGCAGGCAAGCCGCCGAAGGCTGCCTGACTGCCGCTCTCGCAGGGACCGGCAGGGCGCCCCCTGTGGCTTGCCGCCCCAGGCGGGTGCTTGGTGCGCTGGTGTCGCCACTGTCTCTGCCTGAAAGTGGCTGAGTATCTCAGCTCTTAGTGGGATTCAGACACTTTAGTTTCAATAATCAGTTTTATTAGAATCATAGAATATCAGGGTTGGAAAGGACCTCAGGGAGATCTAGTCCAACCGCCTGCTCAAAGCAGGACCAACCCCCCAGACAGATTTTTGCCCCAGATCCCTAAATGGCCCCCTCAAGGATTGAACTCACAACCCTGGGTTTAGCAGGCCAATGCTCAAACCACTGAGCTATCCCTTCCCCTTCTTTTTTTGTGAATCTTCCACTGATTTCACCCCTTTGCTACTCAAAGGTTCATGTCTTCCCATGAGCAGTTTGTTGCAAAATGACTAGAGAGTCAGTTTGTAAGGTACCAGATACATTCAGCAGGACTAGAGGTACATAACTGCAATAGTGATGTGATGGGCATGGAATTGTTGTGTAATAATCTACGAGTATTGAGATAATTTTATGAATACAAAATACTGTCTGGTCAATGAGGAGAAGTTACTGTATATTGGTTATAAGACTTTCCTGTTCTAATTAATAGGGGGCTTCAGGAAAAGCAAGCAGGACAACAACACAATAGCTATAATTACAAAACAATGGCGTACTTCCAGGCTCCAGCCCAAAGTGAGACAGACATTTTACCAGTCTGGAAACTCATAGATCAAAGGGTTATAAACACTTAAAGAGCTGTCAATTGTCAAGGGGACAGGTTAACAAAGGCCCCGTCTACACTGGCAAGTTTCTATGCAGTAAAGCAGCGTTCTGCGCTGTAACTCCTGAGGTGTACACACTGCCAAGCCACTTAGTGCACAGAAACTGTGTAGTTGCAGCGCTGTAAAAAACAAACACCCCAACAAGAGACGTACAGCTTTCTGCGCCAGGGTTACAGCGCTGTGGTGCCAGCGTAGACACTGTGGTCGAATACAGTACTGTGATTGGCTTCCAGTAGGTGTCCCACAATGTCTGTTCTCACCTCTCTGGTCATCAGTTTGAACTCTACTGCCCTGAAGTGACCAACCTTCATCCCCACCCCGTAAATTCCTTTGGAATTTTGAAAGTCCCCTTTCTGTTTGCTCGGTGATGTGTGCAGTGGTCTCAGTGCATCTTTCTAGGTGGCCATGCCTGCTCCACGCACCAGGCGATCCCCCACTGGGAGCAATGCTGAGCTGCTGGACCTCATCAGCATTTGGGGAGAGGAGGCTGTCCAGTCCCAGCTGCGCTCCAGCCGTAGGAATTATGATACCTACAGACAGATTTCACGATGCATGATAGAAAGGGGCCATGACTGGGACACACTGCAGTGCAGGGTTGAAGTGAAGGAGCTGCGCCCATGAGGCGCAGGAGGCAAACCGCCACTCCGGAGCTGGACGCGATACTTGGCAGCAACCCCATCTCCACTGCGAAAACCACTGTGGATACTTCGGTGGCTCACATGCCAGTCGAGAGTGGACCGAGCCAAGAAAAGGAAACCTTGGACAAGGATGTGGAGGGGAAGGGGAACCCAGAGGCAGAGGATGACTCGGAGGTCAGCAATGCATGCAGCCAGGAGCTCTTTGGCTAGCCAATCACAGCTGTCAGATGTTGGCGAACCGCAAACAGGAGAGGAGGCCCCTGGTAAGTGGATTTGATTTTGAGACTCGCTCAAGCAAGTTGTTGGGGGCAGGAGAGTTGCAGAAATCAGGTGCGTCTCCCACTGCGTTCCTAGTCTGAATGGCTGAACTGGCTGTTGATTGACTCCCTCACTTCTTGGGAATCTGCCTCAGCTCTCCAGGAAACTCTCATGGAGACAGTGGGCAATCCACTGCCGCAGGTTCCTCGACGGAGCTGCTTTGTTTCTTGCCCCATTAACAGTAACTTTCCCATGCCACTGTGCCATCGGGGGGTGGTGGGGGGTGGGGCATTGCTGCACACAGGTGAGATACACAGGGGCCAGGGTGGAAGCCACAGGCTTAGAGACTACCTCCCTTGATTCCCTGATTACCCTCAGCAGCGAGTTATCTTCCATAATGATCACATCCTGTGGAAAGTGTGGGGACACGAATGATTTATCAGCCCCCCCCCCCGTGCTGGCTCTCCCAGAGAGCTAAATGCCCAGTGTACAGCAGAGTCCGGGAAGAATGATTTATCCTTCCCCTGCGGCTACTCATCATTTTGGGGGTCTTGTGGCTCATGTGTGTTTGCCTGGGGTCAGCCAGTTAGTGACAGATGTGTGAGTATTGGCTGTGTTTTAAAGCACTGAATCAGTGTTGACTGTGTTGCAAACAATACTGCTTCTGTAAAATGTCGCATTTAAACTTCACAGAGATTACCTTGGGAGCCCAACCTCCCTCTTTGTTATCGGCGGCTGAACGGCTGCGCAGAATTAGAAAGCGGCCAAGAAGAACTAAGGAGGACTTTCTGCATGAAGTTATGATGCACTCCCTGGCCGAGAAACAGGAATTGAAGGAGTGGTGGGACAGCGAGAAGAGGGGCCGAAAGGAGAATGTGGCACGCCAGAATGAAGCCACAGAGCGGCTCTCAAAGGTATGGAACACCAAGCAGACACACTGCAGGCGATACTACCTCTTCAAACCGAGCAGCCCCGCGCCCACCCTCCCCTGCAGCTGCTGTCGCAAACTCTTTCCCATGCTCCCACCAGACATCGCCAACACACTGTTATCAACCTCCTGGCTTCAGTCTATACTCTGGCATTCCACTCCTCCCCCACACAGTCCAGCACCGCAGACTCCCACTAAACTCAATACCCATCCCTCTGCAGTTTGGCCCTGCTTAAGTACAGTACCTGCTGCATTGTACTCCAAAAGGAGAAGGTTGGCTATGATCCCTGGACATACACAAATCTTTAGCCACTCCCACCTCCTCCTGGGACCTTCCCTTCCCCTATCCTCTCACTGCTGATGGGTTTTTTTTTGTTTAACTCTCTCCTCCGGTTGTTGTTTTTTAATAAAATAATTGTGTTGGTTTGAAAGCAATCTTTATTTAATTAATTGAAAGCAAACAGAGCCCTGCAAAACAGAAAATTATGTTAAACCTTCATATTGCACCACCTGCACCAATCACAATCACCTCCTAGCATTAGAAACACTGCACTTCCAAGTATAGTAACAGATATTCGTGGCTTTCAGCTTCAAATTGCTGCCTCAAGGCAACCGTGATTCTTATGGCCCTGTGCTGCGCCCCTCTAATAGCCCTGGACTCTGGCTGTTCAAACTCAGCCTCCAGGAGCTGAGCCTCTGTGGTTCAGCCCTGAGTGAAGCTTTCACCCTTCCCTTCACAAATATTATGGAGTGTACAGCACATGGCTGTAAGCATAGGAATATTGCCTTTGGCCAGATCCAGCTTCCCACATAGGCCAAAAGCACACTCAACAGTCATGCTGCATTTGGATCACAATGGGCATTTCAACTTCCCCTACGGTGATCTTCTGGTCCGGAAAGAAAGTCCCTGCTTGCAGCTTCCTGAACAGGCCAGTGTTCCAAAAGATGCGTGTGCCATGCACCTTTCTGGACCAGCCTGCGTTAATGTCTCTGAAACGCCCACAGCGATTCACAAGCCCCTGGAGAAATATCCTTTGCGATTAATGTACTCGGTAGCTAGGTGGTCTGGTGCCATAATTGGAATATGCATGCCATGTATCGCCCCTCCATAGTTAGGAAAGCCCATATGTGCAATGCCATCCACAATGTCACACATCTTGCCCAAAGTCATGGTCTTTCGGAGCAGGATGTGATTAATGGCCCTGCACACTTCTGTCAACTTGAGTCCAACGGTCGACTTTCCCACTTCGAACTGGTTAGCGACCGATCGGTAGCAGTCTAGAGTAGCCAGCTTCCACAGTGCTATCGGCACGCGCTTCTCCAATAGCAGGGCAGCTCTCATTCTCGTGTCCTTGCGCCGCAGGGCTGGGGCGAGCTCTTCACACGGTCCCATGAATGTGGCTTTCCTCATCCGAAAGTTCTTTAGCCACTGCTCGTCATCCCAGACATGCATCACAATGTGATCTCACCACTCAGTGCTTGTTTCCTGAGCCCAAAAGCAGAGTTCCACTGTGGTCAGCACCTCCATGAATGCCATACGCAATCTCATGTCGTAGCTAGTACACGTGGCGAGATGAATGTCACATTCCTCTTGCCTTTATAGTTTAAGGAGTAACTTCACTTTCACTCGTGATGTGTTAGTCAGAGCGAGCAGCATAGAGGTCAACCGTTTGGGATCCATCCCTGCATCCCAAAGAAGCTGGGCGCGCAGTACACAAACCATTGAAAGATGGCACCAAATGTGGACAGAAGCACAGGGATTGCTGGGATGCAAAGAAACGCATCACAGGACCTAGGATGCTCCGCGACCCCCTCCGTCTTCCCACAACTCTTAGCTGCAGAAGAGGAAGAAATGCTCTGTGGGATAGCTCCCCAGAGTGTACCACTCTGAATACCGCTACAAGTGTGAACACGCTATTGCGCAGACAACTGACATTGTGAACACACAACTGCAGTTTCCCTTCAGAGCTCTCTGAGCAGTGCTATAACTCTGGCGCTGTAACTCTGCCAGTGTAGACATGCCCACAGAGAGGCTCTATGGAGTTGACTGAGTTGGGACCTTCCCCAGATCCAGGGAACAGTAAACCTTAGAGAAATGCAGGCATGAATATAGACTGGTTTGTTTTCTTAAGATCTATTTTCTCTTAATTGCTTTGGTTATGCTTTAAGAAAACTGTCTCCCTAATATAAGGGGCAGCTAGAGACCTGAGAGAAGGTGTGCTGAAAACAGGAGGGGTCAGAGGGGCAGTTAACCTGGTAACTGTGACACCTGATACACCACTTCATAGTTAAGTCTTTTAAACTAACAAAAGATGATGTAGAAGTAGAGAGTTAAAATATATAAATTTACTACATAATCAACTATGTTTCACATTGTCAGTGCTCTGAACTCGCCTTTTACACAAGCCTCCCCATAAAATTCTACCAATGTATCTTAATGGGTATTACTAACCTCCCTCCTATACAAGAATTAGGCCTTTTCTGATACAAGCCCATTGATTTTCTCAGAGTGGCTTTGTGATCTGGACATTCATTTAACACAGAGTATACAGAGTTCAGACTTGTGCACTGCATCTTACCTCCACCTCATCACATTTAAAGTTGAGTTTGACAAAATACATTTACTTCTATGCATATGATCGTAGATATGCTAAGCTCTTATTTCAGGCCCCAAATCTTTAGCAAAGAGGAAGGATGAACAGCTTACATATCCCAAAGACAGTTGTACTGCATCACTAGACATGTGTGTGATAGCTGCCCTCTTGGCAGACAGACCAGGAACTGACCTGGGGACCTCTGGAACTGAAAGCATGAGATGCTACACCTTCAGCTAAATAGCCAATACTTTATAGCTGCAGGTTGTAACAACTCTTTCACTGTGGAACAGCACGTAGAAGGATCTTTAACACACATTCACCAATGGATTGCGCGCACACTTTCTACATCCTAGTCAAAACTGAAGTAGAAATCTATTACCATCATTCTGGATATAACTCAAACTCTGTTTTCAAGAAGTCTGATAACTCTAGAGCTTAACTCTGGAGCTAAATTCAAACAATACCGAAACACAGGCCTGGTCAATACTACAAAGTTCAGTTGATGACTCAAGACAACTTATAAGCTCTTTTTGCACATGTCTACACTCAAATTTGTCTCTGACCAATGTAAGTGTTGCTTTTGGTGATTGCCCACCTTGGCAAGCATGCCTATAAACTCTCCCTTGTTGTGTGCATTGTCCAATGTTTAAAATTTAAAGATGGTGACTGGCCCACCCCCAAAAGACATAGGTACTGACTTCCCATTATTTTACTCATAAAGTAGTACAACAGAGAGGTAGAGTTGGCATCTGCTTTTCGTTCCCCTCATGGGATAAGTGAAGGGGAGGGGTGGGTTGGGAGGGGGCATCATGCAGAACATCTAGAGGAAACTTTCATGGCAATACTCAAATTCTCTCCTGAAAGTTTTTAGGGATGGCTGCCTTATTTGTTCCTCTGTGGCAGGACATTTTCCCATGCCACTATGTGATGAGCTCAGGTGGCACCACTGCAGTAAACAGGCTAGTAGCATATGGGCCAGGCAACTTCAGGATGCTAGTAGCAGCTGGACTTTGTGTCTTTATTACCCTTAGTAGTGAGAGATCAGCTAAAGCCACCATTGCATGTGGAAAATGGTGTCAATATTAAGTGCCACAGTCCTGTGGAATAGGGACTGAAATTTTAGTGCATCATGCAACCAAAATTCCTTCTCCTCCCTACCGCCCCACCCTGGTGGGCCATACTCACCGTGGCTGGGACTGTAGAGCGACGCTGTGTAGAGGCTCTCCAAAGCTGAAGTGTTAATAAGCATATCTTATTAAAAGTTGTTATGGGAATAAGGCAAAACTCCCTTGCCTTATTCTCTTTCTGTTGTGACTGTAAATCCAATGATACAACTGACTGTTTTTAATCAGCCACTGCTGCCGCTGCAGCCTTGAGGGGTCCCCCTTCCATAGCCACAGAATTCCTGACCCTGATGAGGAAAAAGGAAGAGGACTAGGGATGGCATGTTCAGGAGATCCTGCAAGCTAGTGCTGTGTTAGACACCGAACAAAGGGCCTGGAGGGCCAACATGGCAGACAGCACGGAGAACTCCATGGTAGCAGCTCCCTAGCCCCTCAACATAACACGTGCCATCATGGGCTCCATCCTTACCCTTACCACTGCATGCCAGGGAAGACTAGAGCTTCACACACACAAACAGTGATTCTTGTTGGATGGTGTATACGTAGCCACAACAAGCTACGTTTGTGCACTGAAATAGGCATTTCCTGCTCTTCCAATTTTGAAGTCCTAATCTGTTAATTTATATTTAAATTTTGTATTACATTGCCTGTTTTTTTTTTTTTGTTTTTGTTTTTTTTACACACCGTTTTTCTGCACTGTTTTTGACAATCAATAAATTTCTATTTTTTTTTTTAAATAAAATTATCTTCATTAGTTCACAATACATATTTGGAAACTGATTTAGGCTTCTGAGTTTAAAATTGCTGAAGTGACTTTTTATCATATTTTACAGTTAGAGAATAAGTAGAAGTAATGGTCTAAATACAGGGGGCAGAAACAGACAGTATTTGTCACTGTGTACTGATAGAGCACTTTAAAGAAGAAAAACTATATATATCCATTTTAGATAAGGAACAGTGAAAAACCTCTCTAAAATAAGTGCCTAACAAATCAAACTAAGAATGTTCTAGAAAAAGGAGAAGGATTTAATCTGTCATTCTCGTGATGCCAGCCTTTATTGCTCATTATACAATTCTCCCACAAAACATCTCCTCACTTCTTGTTAAGTTGTTCCTTAAGAATGTAATGATATTATAGGGATTAATCCATGAGGCAGTTAAGCTCTCTTCCCTCAAATCCCTCTTCAAGACGCACTTCTATGACGCCTACAAGTCTGTCAGTCAATGATTAGGTTGTGCAGAAGTGAGGGCAAACTGATTTTTTTTTTTTTTTTAAATCTAAGATTTGGAAACATGAAGTTGTACAATACTTATGTACAACTGTATTATCTTGTTTTCATTAACCTCATCCTTCCTTGTTTGGTCACCCTCACTGCCTGTGTTTTGCCTGAAGTTACCGTAATCTTTTCAATGTGGGGACTATATCAACTTGTGTTTATGCAATGCCTAACTACATCAACATATGTCCCAATTGGGTAAGTCCTGGAGAACCCACATACAGATAGTATTATACTAAGTGTTCAATTTATTTCATTGTTTGCTTTTATTTCTCTTACCAACAGAGTCTTCCCTAAATGAAGGAAACTATGGGAGAGGTAGAAATTACATTTGTTGCTATTGTGACAGCAAAGCTTCTTACAACTTATAACCCCCTAGGGATCTAGGGGTTATAGTGGACCACAAGCTAAATATGAGTCAACAGTGTGATGCTGTTGCAAAAAAAAGCAAACGTGATTCTGGGATGTATTAACAGATGTGTTGTGAGCAAGACACGAGAAATCATTCTTCCGCTCTATTCTGCGCTGGTTAGGCCTCAACTGGAGTATTGTGTCCAGTTCTGGGCACCGCATTTCAAGAAAGATGTGGAGAAATTGGAGAGGGTCCAGAGAAGAGCAACAAGAATGATTAAAGATCTTGAGAACATGACCTAGGAAGGAAGGCTGAAAGAACTGGGTTTGTTTAGTTTGAAAAAGAGAAGACTGAGAGGGGACATGATAGCTGTTTTCAGGTATCTAAAAGGGTGTCATAAGGAGGAGGGAGAAAATTTGTTCACCTTAGTCTCTAAGGATAGAACAAGAAGCAATGGAGTTAAACTGCAGCAAGGGAGGTTTAGGTTGGACATTAGGAAAAAGTTCCTAACTGTCAGGGTGGTTAAACACTGGAATAAATTGCCTAGGGAGGTTGTGGAATCTCCATCTCTGGAGATATTTAAGAGTAGGTTAGATAAAGGTCTATCAGGGATGGTCTAGACAGTATTTGGTCCTGCCATGAGGGCAGGGGACTGGACTCTATGACCTCTCGAGATCCCTTCCAGTCCTATAATCTATGAAACTTAAATGCACAGGGCCAACTCTGCATTTCAATCACTCAGAATGCACCTACTGACTTTCATGGGAAACCCCATGAGTAAAATTGAAGGAAAGTTACAGTACATGGTCAAAATTTCAGCCACACTGAATACGAAGGGGGGTGAGGGGATGTCAAACTGATATCACAACAGTCCTTAAATTCCACAAGAAAGATTTAATACGCAACCTCATCCCTAACACTATTATTGCTGTAAAGGGCTTTGAGACAGTGAGTGGATCAAACTGTACATTAAAGGAAGCTTTCATGGGCAAAGAAACATTTGGAACTTTCCTCAGGGTAAGTGCCCACTACACTAGAAGGTACTTACCTATAAGAGGTAAGCTAAGTTGCTGTCTGGCATTTTGAACAAGTCATTCTCTCTCTTCTTTAGTGCCTACAGCTGCATCACGTTGCACTGCCAACAATGAAAAACATGAGAAAGCCAGATATCTACAATTACATTGTGAAATACTAGTTATTGGTGAAGATCATTAGGTGACACTTGCCTCTGGGCCAGAAGATTGTGCATTCAACTCAGCATGTAAATACGAGGCTCAAACTTGTTGATACTGCAATGCACAATGCTCTTGCAATGTTAGAAGGAAAATTTTTCAACTGTTAAATCTGCACAGACAGCTGTTATATTCCACCGTGAGTCTATTTTGGGCTTGACTGCACAGAAATGTAGTGTAAATGCAAGAGGAGAGGATTTGGAGTTGTGGTGGGCATCGAAAAACCAGCAGTTATTGTTAGGGATGGGTAAAGTTCTATTATATTCACAGTACTTACTGAAATCGTCACAGGGGCAGAGTTAAGGTTGCGTGGGAGTAAGGTATGGCAGGTATTACCTTAACCCTGCACTTTCTGGTTTTATAATGTTAGTGCTTTGTTTTGATGTATTTCCAGCTTCCCAGGAGGTTTCAGTTTTCAGCTGCCAACTTCTGTGTTCTAGTGCACTGCTAGCCAACTTTAGCTCCCTTTTAATTAAAAACATTTATTTAATGAGTTTCTTTGCTCAGATGTACTGAATAAAATGGATCTATCAGAGAGAGAGAGACGGTTGAGACCTGTTTCTGCTCTTACTATCCTTTGTGAAGCAAGGACAAAAACTAGAGTACATTTCAGCAGAAGGAAACTGGGATGAAAACCAAAAAACACACATAGCCAGGACTGATTCTGGCCCTTGCTGGTTTTTGAGAAGGAAGAGCAATTAGATTACAAGTTGACATACTGAAGATACAGAACTGAAGACTTAGAAGCTAAGAAGTTCATTTAGCAATTTAATGGTCTAAGCACACACAAGTTTACTCTTTGGTCAGAAGAAGGGAGGCTTTTGGTCCTAAGGGCATGCAGAGGTAGAATGTTCTCAAGAATGATAGCCACCATGTTTTTTTAAATATAACAGCCATATCCAATTCACAAGACAGTTTTGTGGTTTCCCTGGAACAAGTGTTTGTGGAGTGGCAAGACTAGCAAGTTAATCAGTAATCAGTTAATTCAGGTTAAAAACTCGAGTGTAGACATATCCCTAGAGTACCAACAGAAAGTACAGTAAGTCTTCTAGTTAGTGACCTGATTTTTCTCATCGCCTGTACTTTGAGGTTAGTCTCAGAAGCGTTAAGTGAAGAGGCCTTGTCTACACGAGAAAATTGAACAGTTTGTAATTGAACTGATTTAAGCACAAAGAGCTCAGTGTGTCCACTTTACTCAAGCGGAATCAGTCTATCCTTGTCTTTGCTATGAACAAGTTGTGTTCTTAACTAACAAGGCCCTTAAGAATTTTGCCCGGCATCCACACTAGCACTATTTTAAACCATTCAGTTTCAATTACCTTTGGATATCTATTCCACAGTTTCCAACTCAGCTCCCAGAAGCAATATGGAAAGATTTCGCAAGGCACTCTGCGACAGTAGTGGGAAGACCAGCTGAATTAGTTAAATCTAGCGTGCACTAGCACTGCACTAAACTAGTTAAACTTGCTGAAAAATAGCCCGTTCCAAATGGTAATTAAACCAGTTGTAAGCCATTTGGAGATTTGGGGCGGTTTTGCTTGAGGAGAGGAAATGTCCTATAAACATTCTAGGGGTTTAATGGTTAAATAGTGCCAAAATAATCCAAGCCAAAGCTTAACTGTTACCTGTTTTAAAGGGCATTTCCCCTGAAGAGTGCTTGGGAGCAACCGGGGACCTTTGTTTTCCCCAAGTATATCTATGGTTAGGCAGATTAGTTAGCATTGTAAAAGGTGGTAAAATGACAGAACTTCAGCAAGACAGGATTTTCCAACTTCACAAAAATTCAGAGCATGAAAATTCTTAGTTGATGCAAGATCTTTATAACTGATTAATTAAAAAAGTATAGTATTATAAATACTGAAGAAGAGTTATAAGTACAGAAACCAGGATTTAAAGATGGACATGGTAGTTTTAACAGAAAAAAATCCGGGTATTTTAAGTCTTAAAACATTGCCAACCCATAACTGTTTCTAACTCAAAAATAAGGAAGTTTCACTTGTAACAAAGAACTTCCTTGCCTTAATATGTGCACATAACTCCCATTAATATTACACAAATATTGTTAAACATATATATGGGTGGGGGAAAAACTGGTTGTAGTCCTCATATAGGTCACATTTTTAATAAATTTTGTGTAACATTTAACAAAAGACATAACACTGGAAGATACTACTACTCGCAATAAGCCTAAATACATTTTAAAAAGATACCCCTTTCCTCAGTGAGTCAATCCTGTGCTGGCAAAATTAACAACTTCTTCAAACTGGTTTCCTCCAGAAAAACTGCTTCTATCTAGTTCTAGCAGTCTGCTGCTTCTAATGGAGTTCAAATAGGTTAAACCAACAAGCACACGTGTCTCTAGAGGAAACCTGCCTCTAACTGCCAACCTATAAATCAAGCAAATTCGTTTATTAAAATCTGAATGGTGTATTTAAACATCATATAAAATGGATTAATATATTAAAGATAAGAGACTACCTGATTGCAATCCCCCTCTCTGAAAAAGTGTTACAGGCCAGTTTTGATGCAGCAGTGCATTGACTTTCTTGGAATGGAAAGCACTGCAGAGCAGAATTAAAAATACTTCAGCTGCTCTGCAAAGTGACTTATTGTTTTTACCACATATGCCAGCCTTTAAATGTTTCACTTAACTATCAACCTACAGATTTTGCAACTGTTGTGCTGCACTGAAACTTATAACATTATGAATGCAAAATGTATGGCTGCAAGCAAGAGTATTTCTTCTCCAATTTATTTTCTTTAAAAGACAATGTTAGTGGTATGAGAAGTGCCACAATGCCAGACCAGCATTAATCATTAAGGTGTACAATTCCTCTCACCTCCCTGTCCTCAACTAAACCTTGACCTAAAGACTACCAACAATTACACCAATTGTGATGGCTGTTAAAATTATGACTATTAAAGAAATATCTTTTCGTGTCCTGAAATCTACAAGTGCTCCAATGCTTATATTTATCGGATATGTAATGAATCCAATTTCACAAGACAAAACAGTCTTCAAAGAGAGACTTTTGTTAAATTTGATATAATTTGTTGTTCTAAAAAGAAATTTCTAACTTTGAAAACTCTAGTTCCCTGCAAAGAGGTGCTATAATCTGAAGGTTGCCAATAAGTGAAAGGCAGGTTTGCGGCTGCAGCCAAGGAAGGAAGCACTGGGATGTGCAAAGCCCAGGCCTCTAGTGCCATGGAAGGGCACAGAGAGAGGTAACATGTAGCCCTGTGGCCCCCAGAGAACTCCCTTACAGGGTAACAGGTCCCCAGCTGTGGGCAAGTTTTCAGGGCTGCAGCCAGGGAAGGCATGCCCCGGAATTTCCTTCCCTGGCTGCAGTCCCGCAAACCTCCCTAAGGCCAGGGCTTTTCTTCCAAAAGATATTCTCGATAAGCGGTATGGCTGTTGCCAATACTTGAACCCCATTAGGCTCAAAGTCAATGGCTCCCAGCAAAATGTTGCTATGAACTGAAAGTCATTAATATTCGGATTGCTAAGACTGACATCCACTGTAGTTTTAATACTGCCTAGGCTTATAGCTTCTGTTAGGAACCTTACATAAATGCCACTGAAATAATATTTTGCAAATCTAAATTTTATATATCTACATTCCTGGGTCTTATATTGGTGGTCAAGGATATAGTGCCCCAGTGCTTCTCCAGAGTACGGAAAGCAATAGCTCCCCTTTCCTCTCTGCTTGCCAGAAGAAAAAACAAACAAAAAAAAACCAACAACACAAGTTTATGGTTATTAATAAATATATTTAAGTGGGAGAGTGTTGCTGTAAAAGAACTCTTACCAAAAAACTGGCATAGAGGTGGGTCTTACATTTAGCTCTGAAGATGGCAAGGTTAGTAATATTTTTTATTTCTTTTGGCATTGAGTTCTATAAGTCTAGATTCTGTGAAATTTCAGTCTCCCACTACTAATTAACACCTTTGGTGTTGTAGTGGAAGCTGTGATTATGGTGAAGTAGAAAGACACTGTCTTTTAGGAAGCTAGAGCCAATCCCAGGCAGGACACCACAAAAAAAAAGAAGATTCAGGAAGACTTCAGAGCAGTGAGACCTTGGTTGCCTACATAGCAGATGAAAAAGTACGTTCTCTGAGAGGTGATATTCTTTCCTGTTGCTACAGCCAAGATCCTCTGGTAGACACTAAAATTATGAAACTGGTTGATTACAGGTTTAGAGACAGCTATCACTAGTATTTGGATCAGGGCCCTGTGAGCACTTTCTATCTTGATTTTTCCACCCCACTCTGCAGGTAAGATGTATCACAGCTCAGGGCAACTGCACCTGTATTTCTCCTTAATGGTTCAGCAAGGGCATCCACTGTCAGGCTCCTGGCTTCCTACTAGTTGCCCAATCTTTGGTGGATGCCCTGGTCAGAAGGGAGAGAGGCAGGTATTTCAAGTCCGACCAGTTCCCTGCCTTCAGTGTCATTCCCAGCAAAAGACAATCTACTTAAATAGGCTCTCTCTTCAGAGACTAATAACAATGTAATTGAAACAGTTATAAGTTACCACACAGCATTTCCTATGTAAGCTTATTTTATTTTTTAAAGCAAAATCACTACAGAGAAAACAAACAAAAAAAAAAATCAAAAGAAACTACACCCCTGCTAATAAGCTTACCAGAGATCCCCTCAACTGCCTCCAACATGGGCTCTATAAAGGTGATTCCTTAACACCCTGTAAAGAGGTCTCTTTTGTGGTCACAAGCTCATAACAGTTTCAGCTCAAAACTCCAGGCTTGACTTGACATGAGTAATTGGACATGAGGGAGACTCATTTCTCATTTCTTGGGAAGAGAGGATTAGAGAGGTAAGTAGATTAGCAGACTGGAAACGTCTGTGCCAAGATAGGTAAATGGGTCACTAAGCTAAGAGACAGAACATCTGAACTAGCTAACACAAGGGGAAACATCCTGGGAACCATTTGCAATGGACAACATAACAATGGACAAGATAAGCCTAGGACACAGGATGAGGTAAAAAGTAAGTCGTGCATGGACAATGTGTGGACAGAGCATGTTGTACGCGGATTGGTTACTGCAAAGTAACCAAGCCAAACTCCAAAATGTGTGACGCAATGTAATGGGTAAATATATATAAAGGAAGAGGTTTTTCTGTGCAACTTAGCTTTGTGATATATCCTTGCATCTGAGTCTGATCAACTCAGCATAGCTTTGCTCTATGCAAAATAAAGATACCTAAATGTCAAAATCTGGAGTCGAACTGAGTTCTTAGGAAGCCAAGTGAAAGAGTGGTCTCAGAGGGAATCCCAACAAGAACTAGAACCCCAAGAAAAGTTAGTTCTCAACTTTAGAGAGTTTGGTGGTCTTTGAACTGGAGTTTACAGAAGCAGATATAACTTAGAGAATTTTTCACTTGACCAGATAATTAACAAACAGATAGTTTCTCTCCCCAGGATGTAGCTTCAAAAGGATGGCTCCAAAGTGGGCCATCTGCATTCACTTCACTCCCAGGTACTTCCTAGGAAATTCACTTCACGCGTTGTCCCCAAAAGGTCTTAATATCACCAAAGATTACATTAATCCTGTCTTCCGTTAAAGAAGTTCCATACAATCCCGCAATAGTACATAAACATTTGCATTTTTCAATGAACCTCAAAGATATTCACTAAGGTTTATCCAGGATATTTCAGGACACTGTCATATCTGACACAAATTGATCTAATGAATACTGCAGAGAGAACTCGAAGAATTTTGCATTCATAATAGTGGTCAGGTTGAAAGCGATCCTGTGAATAAACTTTAGGTGCCAGACTTCAATGTGATGTAACCACATGCTGGTATGCCATCCTATATAGAGATCTTACTTGATTCAGGGCCTAGGTAGAAGATCGTTGGGTACCCACTAGGAAACATTTCCGACACAAGATTGCCACTAGAAGACTTCCAGGAGTACAGTAGTTTCAATTCAAGTACTGTAACATGTTCATGCCACAGCACAGCATTTGGAAACCTTAAAAAATGCATTAAGATAGGTTTTGCAATTAATATGTTGCAAATGATCATGTAACAGTGAGGTAGTACTCAGGATTCTCATAGCAAAATTAACATCCATTGCTAAATTTTAATCCATTTCCTGACTTTTGTGTTTACATTAGACACCTTAATGTTACAAAACAGCTTACAAAAAAGGAAAACTTCTTTTCAATCTTTAATCCGCATCCCACGTTTTTTCTTCATGACCTTTTCTCCCTTTCCCATTAAGTTCACATTTCTTTCCACTCTACCCTGTTTCCTCATCCCTCTTTGTCTGAGGACTTTGATCCCTCTCACCACCAGGTAAGTGGGCAACAAGAGTGGCACCTTCTTTCCTCAACCCCTTCCAACACCCAGGCTGATCACAACTGAAGCTGTTTTAGGCATAGTCTAACTAGAACATTAAGTTGACTTAATTACGTTACTCAGGGTTGTGGATACTTCAGGAGAACGCTGATATAACCCCCCATCATAGACAGTGCTAAATCAATGGAAGAATTATTCCATTAACCTAGCTACTGCCTCTCAGGGAGGTGGATTACCTATCTCAACGGGAGAACCCCTACAACAGCTGGAGAACCCCTACAACAGTTGTGCTACTGTGGCATTTCAAGTGTAGACAAGCCAAGGTAGATAAAAATCAATGATTTTTTTTTTTAAATCAGATTTTTGAGGGAAAAAAACCTAAAGATTGAGCTATAATGCATCTTAATTAAAACTAAGACATCTCATCATGGAATAGGGATTATAAATTCTAATTCTACATTGTGAGACAATATATTCCTGTAATGTTTAAAAAAAGTTTTGTAAATGAGTTCCAATAGTTTGTGGATTAGGGACCCATTCTTACAGGGTTCCAGTGGCTTCTGTATAGATTATTTAGGTTAATCTTTCTATCTACCCAATGGGACTCAGTGCTCAGTCTAGAAGATACCATCAGAGATGCTTAGTTTTGCAGTTCTCAAACTGGGGATTTGTGTCTCCAGAGATAACATGCTTGTTAACAGCAAAAATGTTTTAAATAAATAAATAATACACCTCTACCCCAATATAACGCTGTCCTCGGGAGCCAAAAAAATCTTACCGCGTTATAGGTGAAACTGTCTTATATCGAACTTGCTTTGAACCACCGGAGTGCGCAGCCCTGCTCCCCTGGAGCGCTGCTTTACCGCGTTATATCCAAATTAGTGTTATATCGGGTAGTGTTATATCAGGGTAGACGTGTATATAGAGGTGAGAAATAACAGACCTCAACCGTACTGTCCCGCTGAAAATTTGTGTACAGAGTCAATCCCTTACCTCTCTCTCAAAGTGCAAAGTTTCAAAAAGTTCAATGAATAGAAGATTGTTGGGGGCGGAATAGATCTGGACAAGGAAAAGAAGTCTGGAGATAAATGTGAGAAGGGAGGGACAGGCAGTAGAAACAAAAGTGAAACTGTTTGAGCAGCATATTCCAGAAGTCTTGTGGTCTTTCTGAGTGTAGCCTTCATTGATTTGAGATCTACCATACCATTCTCTCATTAGAAGGGAAAACCTATAATGGCAGCAGGCCATGAGAGAGACCCAGTTTGGGAATATTTTAATGAAGTTCCTCTACCTGTGGGTAAGACAGGCATGCGTGCAAAATGCAAACAGTGCAACAAAGAAATGCAAGGCCTGGTTGCCCGAATGAAACAAAATCATGAGAAGTGTTCCTTCTCAGGAGGAAGCTGCGTTGAAGATGATAAAAGGAACATGTCTGAACATGCAGGATCTTCAGGTTGGTAAACTTTTTTTATTTCATACTTCTTTCTTAAGGACTGCCTGTCTTCCTTCTAGACTATTCTTGAATTCTCATGTTTGAGCAAAAAATATAGCTGTTACTCTATGGTACTACGATTTTTGATGCAGTTGTGATAAAAAATAAATAGCTGAAATAGGCAGATCTTCCTTTTACAATTTCACCTTTAAAGTAGTACTGAGTGTCAGTGAATGCAATGAGTAATACATGTAGTAATAAATGAGCAGTACAGTAATAATAATTAAATAACTGCATGGACTTTGTGTTTAGGAGAATCCATCCTCAACATACAGGATTCTGAAGCCTATCCACCTACAAAATCACCATCGTTTTCTATACTTTCAGAGTTATCTGCCAAAGATAGTGTTTCAGTCATATCATGTATGTCACATAGCCACAGTATATCACCTGTAGCAAAAAAAAAAAAACAAAAAAAAAACCACAAACCTCCATCATCCAGGAACAACTATAGATAAATCTGTAATAAGAACCAGCAGATTACAAAAAGGGTAATTGATGAAAAAATTGCCCAGTTTGTTTATGCAACAAACTCTCCTTTCTCTATGATTGAGAACCCACACTTCATTAACATGGTTCAGTCATTAAGACCAGGATAAAGTGTACAAAAGAGAAATAGAGCAGTGTGCAAAAGGTCTAGAGGGTAAAATTGTTAACCTGAGTCTTGTTGGGTGGAGCAATGTCCACAATGATCCTGTTGTATGTGCTTGATCACAGACAATGCTGCAAATGTATCTAAGATGAGAAGAAATTATTTAGAAGAGAGTCCCAAGCTAATAACATGCGCTTGCAGTGCTCATTTGATGCACCTTCTAGCCAAAGACTTCAGTGTTCCAGAAATAAAGGCTAATGTTGTTGAAATTGCAAAATACTTCTGTAACAACCACTTTGCAGCAGCTGCTCTGAAAAAAGTGGGAGGAACCAAGCTAACTCTCCCACAAGATGTGCGAAGGAACTCAGCAGTGACCTGTTTTGAGCACTATATCAAGAACTGGCTTAATCTGATAACAGTTTGTGAACAAAATGGTGAAATAAATAGATGGCAGTGTCACAGCCAAAGTTCTCAACATTGGGCTTAAGAGAAATGTTGAACACATGCTGAGTACCCCGAAGCCTATTGCTGTAGCCTTGAACAAAATGCAGGGAAATAGCTGTTTTATTGCCGATGCTGTTGAAATCTGGAAGGAACTGAGTGAGATCTTAAAAAGAGAAACATGCAATGACAGAGTTAAATTACAAGCATTAAAAAAAATGAATGGGACAAGCATTATCTCCAGCTTATTTTCTTGCAAATAAGCTCAATACTCAGTACCAGGGTTAAACCTTAAATGCTCAAGAAGAGGAGTTGGCTATGACATGGACATCCAGAAATCATCCCTCCATAATGCCAACTATAATAAACTTGAGAGTTAAATAATAAAATTCAAGAAATATGTTTGCTGATGGTGTTTTAAAGAAAGTCACACCAGTGAACTGGTGGAAGTCACTTATGCACTTGGATTCAGAGACTGTTGAAGTGAGAATCTCACTTTTAACAGCAGCAGCTTCTTCTGCCGGTGTAGAAAGAATATTTTCTTCCTTTGGACTAATTCATTCCAAACTGAGAAATTGTTTGGCACCTGAAAAAGCACGATAGCTTGTTTTTCTTTTGCAGATTATCAACAAACAGGAAAATGAAGATGACTGATTTACCTGCAGAAGCCAATGTTACATTTCTCATGTTGACCTGGCTGATAGTCGATTGTTGGGGTTTTTTTTAAATATTTCATTTAACCATTTTAGTTAAAAACAATTTTAACAAAAACAAACCTGATTTTAAAAAACTTGAATGTTTAACTTAATTCAAAAATTCATATGCTTGTTTTGTTAAAATATTATATGTTTGCTGTTGAAGAAAAAAAATCCAGAATCCATAATGTTGTTGTTTTAGTTACATAAAACATTTTAAAGTCTGTCTGGTGATGTTCTCCTCCTAATACAGCATGGCAAAAAAATCCTCCAAATATTAATGATTAACCTGTTGCATTGTAGATATTTATGAAGTCATTGGGAGAAAAACTATCTGTATAGTGTGTACCTTCTAAAAATGAAACCTACATCTATCTCTGGGTTGTGAAGAATACGTATTAAAGTTATAACAACCAACAAGAATGCACTTTTATGTAGAAATCCATGATTAAACCGAGTCTTCCTGAGTAGAGATTTAAATCATGATTTAAATCAAATCCACCCTGAGACAAGCCCTCTCTCTATCCAGGTCATGATGATCATTAGGAGACCAAGGCTCTTCTGCACTCATCTGTAGGCCTCTGATACCAGCGGCTTAATTTTTTCATGCTCGTCCAGTGATATTACTTCAGCACTGAACAACCGATCAGTCAATGCCAATTCCCTGCAGGAAAGAGCAGCCAAGAAGCAAATAGCAGTGCTGCTTTTACAGAGTGCCTGAAGAGACTCTGCCCCACAGCTCCAAACAAAACCCTGATGGGCTGCATGCTCCCTGTGGGCAGTGCATCAGTGCCCAGAGCCATCTAGTCTTTAATTGGGCTCAGTCTACATTATCCAGGCATTTGTTTTTTGAAGTGAGACAATACTGCTCACAAAATAAAGTTTCAGATTCACTATTGTTGCATAAGCCAAGAGTTTTGAAAAAGCAGTATCTTTTCCTACATATTTAGCTGAACGTAGGAATAAAGACTTCATTTTAAAGCACTATTATGTAAACAAAATCATCTCTGAATACTTCTACAACACCCCCCACCTACTCTTCTCCACTGAATTTCCCAGCAGCCTCCCTCTGTCGCCTTCTCTCTCTCTCATCTTCGTGCATTAATCCATACTTGCTCTGTTGCCAGTAACCCTTTACTTATCTCAAGTGTTGGTATATACCAAACTTGCACCAAAGTAACTAAAATCAGTTTTAATTCACACCTTGTATCATTACAAATCTGTGTGTACATATGCTGTGCAGACAACACGTGTTAGCTGGTATTTACTAGCATAAAGTGTATTGTATGGATCTTTGTTTGCTTTATCCTGCTTCTCAGTTTTATTTTGAGTGTAAGTACCATGAACTTAAACACTGTTGTGCTGGGGGGTTGAGTGAATCATCATGAAACTGGTGGACATAATAGCTGTCCTTCACTCAGGCTAGGTGTAAGAAGCAGTTAACTTCCTTTTAGAGTGAGATAGTTGAAAAACAGGAGCCAACGCCCAAAACCCAGCCCACATGCAACTCTGAGGGCTTGGCTACACTTGTGAGTTACAGCGCATCAAAGGAGCCCCAGGCACACTAGCTCACTATCCGTCCACACTGGAAAGGCATGTAGAGCGCTCGGACTCCACGGCTACGGCGCTCCTGGAACTCCACCTCGGCGAGAGGAATAACGTTTGATGCTAGAGTGCTCCAGCATCAGTGTGAACAAGGTGTTGCATTACTGCGCTCTGATCAGCCTCCAGAAATGTCACATAAACCCCTTAAGTCAAGTGGCCACTCGTCATTGTTTTGGATATGCCCTTTGAAAGCTCCGTTTGACAGCCGGCATGCTTATCTGCTCCGAGACAAAGCAACCATTACTGTGGAATGCTGGGGACGGGGGGTGGGCGTTGAGGTCTGCTGCTGTCTGAACTTACAAGACAGCATGCTGACATGCTCTCAGCCCCCCAGAAACCCACTCTCTCTCCCCCCCCACATACACACACACTCCCTGTCACACTCCACCCCCCACACCATTTGAAAAGCACATTGCAGCCACTTGCATGCTGGGATAACTACCACAACGTGCTGCTCTCTGTGGCCATTGCAAGAGCTGCTAATGTGGCCACGCCACAGCGCTGTCAGCTCTCAGTGTGGACAGACTACAGCGCTTTCCCTACTGTGCTCTACGAAGGCTGGTTTAATTCAAAGTGCTCTATATCTGCAAGTGTAGCCATGCCCTGATAAAAGCTGACCTATTCAGGTGTAGGAGTTTCTCTGGGGGCTGAATGCAAATAGAGGGCTGGGTATTGGTTTAGTGGAGAGAAGACAGAGAATACAGATGCAGTCAGAAATGCCACAGAAGATAGAAGAGCGCAGAAAGCCAAGGACAGCCAGACCTGATGCCAGGTCTACCCCACAAAGTTTTGCTGGCATAGCTATAGTGTTGGGGGGGGGGGGGAGGAGAATCATACCATTAACAGACATAGTAATGCAAGCAAAAACACCCCCCCCCAGCAAAAACAAACAAACAAACAAAAAAAACCATGTAGACATATCTTATACTGGCAAAAGAGTCCTTTTGCTGATACAGTCATTTGGGGGGAGGTGGTTTGACTATAACAGCAAAAGGATATAAGCTACATCTCCACTTTGGTACATTGTTGGTATAGCTGTACCAGCAAAGTCTACTACAGTGGTTCTCATCCAGAGGTCTTCCAAGGGGTACATCAACTCATCTAGTTATTTGCCTAATTTAACAACAGCTACATAAAAAACACTAGCGAAGTCGGTACAAACTAAAATTTCATACAGTCAGTGACTTGTTTATACTGCTCTATATACTGAAATGTAAGTACAATATTTATATTTGAATGGATTTTATAACATGGTAAAAATGAGAAAGTAAGCAATTTTTCAGTAATTCTGTGCTGTAACACTTTTGTATTTTTATGTCTGATTTGTAAGCAAGTAGTTTTAAGTGAGGTGAAACTTGGGGTATGCTATACATATCAGACTCCTGAAAGGCATTCAGTAGTCTGGAAAGGTTGAAAGCCACTGGTATAGACTAACCCTGAGAGAAAGCTTTTTTGGGTCAAGTGCTTGCTGGGAAAAAAAGGCTTGGAATACTAAGCAGGGAAACGGTCTCCTGTTTGATTTCTACAGCATTCAGGACTTTGGGTACATTCTTTATAATGAAACAAGATTGCATCAAAGGAATACATCTCTACCCCTATAATGCACTGTCCTCGGGAGCCAAAAAAATCTTACCGCGTTATAGGTGAAACCACGTTATATCGAACTTGCTTTGATCCGCCGAAGTGCGCAGCCTCCCCGCCCCGGAGCACTGCTTTACCGCATTACATCCAAATTTGTGTTATATTGGGGTAGAGGTGTACCTATCAATTTCTTCTCCTAATGAAAACAACCACCAAGACCCGAAATATTGGCTAACCATATGAATCAAAAGATATTTTTAAAAAATTAAAATTAAAGGCTCATTTTAAAGCAGCTTGTGAAATCAAACAGAATATATACCAGCATGATATACTTTTATAAATTTGATAAGTGGAACAATTGAATAATTAGCATATTTCTGCTGGAGGAGAAGTTAAAAAGGATCTACTATACAAGTCGGTAAAGATGTATAATGGATTAACATTTAAAAGGAAAACAGCAAGAAAAGCTTGTTTTGTTATTTTATATAAAGAAAGCCTGAAAGTTGCTTCCCACCATACAAAACTTGTTCTGCCTGTCTTTACATTAAGAGTATCGGGTCTTGTCCAGTAAAAACCAAGAGAGAACTTGTAGGATGAGAAAATTAGTAGGATGACCTCATAAGAGAGGAACCTCAACTGAATGTGTTCTTTGTATTTGTTAAACTATTAACTGCCATTTTAACACTGTCTTGTGTTTGTTTTTAATTCAAACACATGAGGAAAAAGTGGTTTGGGGGGTTTATTGGTTTGTTTTTTAATAATTCTCAGAGTGGTAGCCGTGTTAGTCTGTATCAAATCTGCCCAAATAAATTTGTGTCTAAGGTGCCACAAGGACTCCTCGTTTTTAATAATTCTGACATCCCACCCCTTCTATTCAAGGCTGCCTTATTTGCCACAACTTTCTAGACTTTAGAGGAGTCCTCCAGCAAAAACAAGATAAGATTTGATGTTGCTGATACCTCTCAGATTATTTTCAGGTCTTCATATATCAAAAAGAAGCAAAACAAGAAATCTGTATTTTGCTACATTGATATCAATTTTTAAATTTCCTCAAGGCCATTGTGCAGGGCAGGTAATTCTCAATATCTTCATTTTCCACAGTACTTAAATTGCAACAGATTAAACCTGATGTAATTGTAATGAGGATTATCAGTTTTATCAAGAAATTACATAACTGCAGAGAGGAAAAACCTGTACATACACACACCACCCCAGGAGGACAGCATATACAGAGAATAGATAGAGGCAAGTTTGTTAACCTATGGATCTGATACTTCAGGTTTGGATATTAGGGGATAGGGATACACAGTTTGTTTTGGATTTTTTGGAGTTTTCTGTTTTGTTTTGGGTTTTCTGTTTTGTTAGTCGGAGAAAGATCGGGATATCCTGCAGGGAGAGTTGGATGACCTTGTAAACTGGAGTAATAGTAATAGGATGAAATTTAATAGTGAGAAGTGTAAGATTATGCATTTAGGGATAAATTTTAGTTATAAGCTAGGGACGCATCAGTTGGAAGTAACGGAAAAGGAGAAGGATCTCGGAGTCCTGGTTGATCGCAGGATGACTATGAGTCGGCAATGTGACGTGGCCGTGAAAAAAGCTAATGCGGTCTTGGGATGCATTAGGCGAGGTATTTCTAGTAGGGATAAGGAGGTGCTGGTTTCGTTATACAAGGCACTGGTGAGACCTCATTTGGAGTACTGTATGCAGTTCTGGTCTCCCATGTTTAAAAAGGATTAAATCAAACTGGAACGGGTACAGAAAAGGGCCACTAGGATGATCCGAGGAATGGAAAATCTGTCATATGAAAGGAGACTCGAGGAGCTCGGTTTGTTTACCTTAACCAAAAGAAGGCTGAGGGGGGATATGATTGCTCTCTTTAAATATATCAGAGGGATAAATACCAGGAAAGGAGAGGAATTATTTCAGCTCAGTACTAATGTGGACACGAGAACGAATGGATATAAACTGGCCGTCGAGAAGTTTAGGCTTGAAATTAGACGAAGGTTTCTAACCATCAGAGGGGTGAAGTTTTGAAACAGCCTTCCGAGGGAAACAGTGGGGGCGAAAGACCTCTTTGGCTTTAAGATTAAGCTTGATAAGTTTATGGAGGGGATGGTTTGATGGGATAAAGTGATTTTAGTCAATAGGTCAATAATGTGCCATTGCTGGTAATTAGCAACAATGGTCAATGATGGGATATTAAAAGTTACTACAGAGAACTTTTTCCAGAGGGTATGGCTAGAGAATCTTGCCCACATGCTCGGGGTTCAATTGATCGCCATATTTGGGGTCGGGAAGGAATTTTCCTCCAGGGTAGATTGGCAGAGGCCCTGGAGGTTTTTCGCCTTCCTCCGCAGCATGGGGCAGGGGTCGCTTGCTGGAGGATTCTCAGTGATTTGAAGTCTTTAAATCATGATTTAGGGACTTCAACAGCTGAGTCAAGGGAGAGAATTCTTCCGGGAGTGGGTGGGTCAGCTTTTGTGGCCCGCATCATGCGGGAGGTCAGACTAGATGATCATAATGGTCCCTTCTGACCTTAGAGTCTATGAGAGGGAATTGTTGGACAAAATATCCCTGTCAAATAGAAAAATGAAACTACAACTCTGACTTGTCTCACAGACACTAATGAGAGTCAAATATTTAGCTGGGTTACCAAGTAGCAAACCTAGCTTCCTTAGGCCTGGTCTACAGGGGTTGGGGATGGGGGAGGTGCGGGGGAGAAAGAGATGAACCTAAGATACACAACTTCAGCTACGAGGATAGAGTAGCTGAAGTCGACGTATCTTAGGTCAACTTACCTCACGTCCTCACGGCATGGGGTAGACTGCCGCTGCTCCCCCGTCGACTCCTCTTCCACCTCTTGCCGTGGTGGAGTACAGGAATTGACGGCAGAGCGATTGGGAATCGATTTATTGCGTCCGATAAATCGATCCCCAAAAGATCGATCACTACCCGCCGATATGGCGGGTAGTGTAGATGTACCCTTAGTGTCATTTCTGATTCATCCACGGCTAAGTAATTTATTCCAACTAAAGAAACTACAGAGCTGAATCAGTATTTAGATTAACTTCGCTTCTAGAAATATCATCCATTTATCCTTACTGTTCTGCAGTGTAACTCCAGCTTGTGTTGATATAAAATAAACTAATAGGTATCACATTTACACAAAACATTTATTTTTTAAAGGAAGTTTTAGACTCCAACCCAAAATTATAATTCATGCTAATTACAGTGTCATTGCAATAAGCTATTCACTGATGACATAACTGTATACTCACCATAAAGTACAATGTCCAGCACACTTGTATCTCTAATGACAACAAAAACCCACAACTTTCTAACTTGTCTTTATCAACAACTTCTAAATATTTTATAAGGCAAAGGTTTCACTTTATTACTAATCCGTTGCCATTAAGGTTGCGATGTTAGAGCTGAGATTTGTTTTCACAATAAACCTGGGATTTTTTTAAAATCATGTGTGCAATAGTATTTGCCCCAGGATAAGAGTGAAGAAAGCACAAACACTTACTTTGGAAAATCCTTATTTTGATACACTTGCTCATTAAGAAAAGCGATATTGCTTTTGGCAATTTCCATCAGTAGATTTCTGAGAGCTTTTCAAGGCTACCCTTCAAAAATTGGGTTTTATTTAAGACAGCTTTCCAAATTTTTAAACGCTGAGTTCCCTTCAGGAAATTTAAACCAAAAGCACCCCTTACTGTCCTCACTGTGTTGCTAACGCCTCCCCAACTTAATTTATACATCTTCATCCTTTCAGGTAGTTCTTCATACCCAATACTTTTAGAAACACTGATGTGGATCTGCTTAATGTACTTTTCTTACCTACGACCTGATCTACTCTTAAAAGTTACATACCAGTGTAAATATTTTGATAGGATGGGGGAGGTAATTTTCTTTAAAACCAAAATAGTTATACCAGTAAAATCTCTAGTGTAGATGCAATACACTGTTATAAAGGTACTTTATATCCTGGCAGAAGTCATCAGGCGGTAAAGTGAACACTGACGCAAGTGCTGTGTCCAGAGAGGAAGATGGAAACATAGGTCAGGGGTTTGTTACAGGAGTGGTTGGGTGAGATTCTCTGGCCTGCGTTGTGCAGGAGGTCAGACTAGAAGATCATAATGGTCCCTTCACCTTAAAGTCTATGAGTCTACGAATCTCTTGCTCCATCAGTACCATTGGAACTAGTTTGAGTGGCTCTTCTTCTATCACTGGTTCCAAGCACCTGCTGGAAGGAGCATGGGATGGGGAAATTGGAGAAATCTCACTTGCTGATCACATGGGTTCCAATGGCGGGTATTGGGGCCAAGGTCCCCAACATGGGCAGCATGACTAATCTGGAGGGGGCTGCAGAAGAACCCATGGCATGGGAAACCAATGGCTCCATGGCGGCTGCAACAGAGGATACTGCCATGGTGTAGGTAGCTTCCTGCAGTAGTCCTGGTGGTGGCGGCGCCATGTGATGGACAGACCCTGCCCATCATCCAACTCATCTGAAGATGACAACTTGGAGACTGGTTTCATAGGAGGTACTGTCAGAACTGGTGGAAGCGTGCGGACCACCCGAGTGGGAGATGAGCCGTGAGCCAAATGTGGCATGTCTATAGGGGGGGAGGTACAATCTCCCTAGAAATAAAGGGTCTGGACAAGCGTGGAGAGGTTGAGTCTCCCAACTAGGCCCTGGCATAGGGTCCATAGTGCTGGACTCAGACTCTGTTGCCAGATGGGCACTCTTGGCTGTCTCAAGCTGACGTACAGGGAGTCGCCGGCCGGTATTCGAACGAAGCCTCATAGCAACTTCCATGAAATGCTTCCTGAGGCAGAGCCTGACATTCTCGGATACGTCTAGCAGATACTGCACCTGGATGCAATGTAGCCCTCTCCCAAGCAGTAGAGGCAGCATTCATGTTCCTCACTGACCAACAAGGAATGCAGACAGGAGGCAGAGATTTTAAAGCCTGGGGTCTTCAGCATAGTCCATTATCCACGGGAGGTACTGGATCTGATCGCTATATGGGGGACGATTCCGTGCTAGCAGAACTATGTTCCAAAAGACAAAATGCCAAAACATTTGAAAAAAATCTCCAAGGGCATGATGGAGAGAGGCCACAATAGGGACTCACTACAGTGCCGTGTGAAAGTTAAGGAGCTCAGACAAGCGTACCAGAAAACTAAAGAAGCAAAAATGGAAGGTCCAGGGCAGAGCCGCAGACATGCTGCTTCTATGCTGAGCTGCATGCAATTCTAGGGGGGGGGCCGCCACCACTACCCCACCCCTGACTGTGGATTCTGATGAGGGGTTACTCTCAGCCATGCCTGAGGATTTTGCGGACAGGGAAGATGAGGAGGAGGACGAGGACGAGCTTGCGGAGAGCACACCGTTCTCCCCAACAGCCAGGATCTTTTTCTCAGCCTGACTGAAGTACCTTCCCAACCCTCCCAAGGCGGTATCCCGGACCATGAAGCCATAGAAGGGACCTCTGGTGAGTGTACCTTTGTAAATATAAAACATGGTTTAAAAGCAAGCGTTTAATGATTAATTTGCCCTGAGGACTTGGGATGCATTCGCGGCCAGTACAGCTACTGGAAAAGTCTGTTAACGTGTCTGGGGATGGAACGGAAATCCTCCAGGGACATCTCCATGAAGCTCTCCTGGAGGTACTCCAAAAGCCTTTGCAGAAGGTTTCTGGGCAGGGCAGCCTTATTCCATGCTCCATGGTAGGACACTTGACCACACCATGTAAGTAATCTGGTATCATTGCGTGACAAAGCCTGGCAGCGTATGGTCCCAGTGTTTGCTGGCATTCAAGCAACATCCGTTCTTTATCTCGTTGTGTTATCCTCAGGAGAGTGATATCGTTGAAATACGGGAATTTAATTAAGGGGACAGAGGTGGCCGTTCCTACTGGGCTGTTTGCCTGTGGCTGAAAAGAAATCCTTCCCTGCAGTTAGCCAAGCGGGGGCAGGGGGGCCATTGGCACTGAGCTGTTCGCATTTGGCTAGCAGGGATCTTCTCTGATACCAGCCACGCGGTGGGGGAAGGGGTAAAGCGATCATTCCAGATAATTGGATGGGGGGAGGGGGTGAGATTTAGTTTGGTTTCTGCTGCTGCACATTAACACGAAACTGCAGCACTCAACGGGCTTTGCTTGGTATGGGAAAGGAGGGCGCTGCTTTTATGAAGGTTGCAGAAGCTGAAAGACAATGGCTTACCATGGCTGCATGCACGCCGAATTCTGTTGCCCGGCCCTGCATCCGTGATCTCTAACACCAAAGCCACAGGCACTCAATATTAAGATGCAAAATGCGACCTTGTACCGAAATTACATGTGCTATATAATGTGAATAGTGTTGTTCACCGTGAAAGAGTATAAGCATTGTTCTGTAAAATGAATCTTTTTAAATACTTCTCTTCCTTTTTTCCCTCCCTCCTGCAGCTGCAAATTTTTCAAGCCTCCCTCCTCCGTCCCAAAGGCTCGCTCAGATAAGGCGGCGGAAAAAAAATGGATGCGAGATGAAATGTTCTCTGAGATCATGCAGTCGACCCGCAATGAAAGAGCTCATCTGAATGAGTGGAAGGACACAGTATCACAGTACAGGAAAGCGGCCAACGAACGTGAGGACAGGAGGGACACTCGAGATGAGAGGTGGCGGCAGGAAGATCAGAGGAGGCAGGATGCAATGCTGGGGCTACTGCGGGATCAAACAGACATGCTCCAGCGTCTGGTGGAGCTTCAGGAACAGCAGCAGGATCACAGAGTGCCACTGCAGCCCCTGTTTAACCGCCCTCCCCAAGTTCCATAGCCTGCTCACCCAGACGCCCAAGAACGTGGGGAGGCTCCGTGCACCCTGCCACTCCACCCCAGTGGACAGCCCAAGCAAAAAGGCGGTCGGTCATTCAACAAGTTTTGAAGTGGCCTTTTCCTTCCCTCCTCCCCATCTCCCACACCCCACCTGGGCTACCTTGTCAGTTCTCTCCCTATTTTTATAATCAATTAATAAAGAATACATGGTTTTTAAACGATAGTGACTTTATTTCCTCTGAAAGCAAGCTGTGATCAAGGGAGGAGGGTGGGTGGCTTACAGGGAATGAGTCAATCAAGGGGGCGGTTTTCATCAAGGAGAAACAAACAGAACTCACATCATAGCCTGGCCAGTCATGAAACTGGTTTTCAAAGCTTCTCTATGCGCAGCGCTTCCTGGTGTGATCTTCTAATTGACCTGGTGTCTGGCTGGGCGTAATCAGCTGCCAGGTGATTTGCCTCAACCTCCCACCCCACACTAAACATCTCCCCCTTACTCTCTCAGAGATTGTGGAGCACACAGCAAGCAGCAATAATAATGGGAATATTGGTTTGGCTGAGGTCTGATCGAGTCAGTAACGTGCGCCAGTGACCCTTTAAATGTCCAAAGGCACATTTTACCACCATTCTGCACTTGCTTAGCCTGTAGTTGAACAGCTCCTGACTCCTGTCCAGGCTGCCTGTGTATGGCTTCATGAGCATTAAGGGGTCGGCTGGGTCCCCAAGGTTAACTATAGGCATGTCAACATCCACAACAGTTATTTTCTGGTCTGGGAAGTAAATCCCTTGCTGTAGCCATTTAAACAGACTAGTGTTCCTGAAGACGCGAGCGTCATGAACCCTTCCTGGTCAGCCCATGTTGATGTTGGTGAAACGTCCCTTGTGATCCATCAGTCCTTGCAGCACCATTGAAAAGTACCCCTTGTGGTTTATGTACTAGCTGCCCTGGTTCTCCGGTACCAAGATAGGGATATGGGTTCTGTCGCCCCACCACAGTTAGGAAATCCCATTGCAGCAAAGCCATCCACTATGACCTGCATGTTTCCCAAAGTCACTACTTTTGGTAGCACCAGCTCAGTGACTGCTTTGGCTACTTGCATCACAGCAGCCCCCACAGTAGATTTGCCCACTCCAAATTGATTCCCGACTAATCGGTAGCTATCTGGCGTTGCAAGCTTCCACAGGGCTATCGCCACTTGCTTCTCAACTGTGAGGGCTGCTCTCATCTTGGTATTCTGGAGATTCGGGGCAGGGGAAAGCAAGTCACAAAGTTCCATGAAAGTGCCCTTACACATGCGGAAGTTTCGCAGCCACTGGGAATCGTCCCATACCTGCAATACTATGCGGTCCCACCAGTCTGTGCTTGTTTCCCGGGCCCAGAATCGACGTTCCATGGCATGAACCTGACCCATTAACAACATGATCTCCAAAGCGCCGGGGCCCACGGTTTGAGAGAATTCTGTGTCCATGTCCTCATTACTCTCGTCGCCACGCTGCCGTCGCCGCCTCCTCCGCGCCTGGTTTTGCAGGTTCTGGTTCAGCATAAACTGCATGATAACGCGTGAGGTGTTTACAATGTTCATGACTGCTGCGTTGAGCTGAGCGGGCTCCATGCTTGCCGTGGTATGGCGTCTGTACAGGTAACCCAGGAAAAAAGGTGCGAAATGGTTGTCTGCTGTTGCTTTCACAGAGGGAGGGAGAGGGGGGCCTGACGACATGTACCCAGAACCACCCGTAACCATGTTTTTTGCTCCATCAGGCATTGTGATCTCAACCCAGAATTCCAATGGGCGGGGGAGACTGCGGGAACTATGGGATAGCTATGGGATAGCTACCCACAGTGCAACACTCCGGAAGTAGATGCTAGCCTCAGTACTATGGACGCACACCGCCGAATTAATGTGCTTAGTGTGGCCACATGCACTCGACTTTATACAATCTGTTGTCAAAAATTGAATTCTGTAAAATTGGAGTAATCCCGTAGTGTAGACATACCTTTAGTGTTAGATGGCTTCTGTTTGCCTACTAGAGCCATTAGAGACTAGATAATAGCACGAACCAACCCTGCATCCCTCTTGTGTTACCACCCGTACATAACCACAGAAGTTATTGATAATCTCACTTTATTTCAGCTACAGTGAATCAGAGCAAAGATAAAGATAGGCTTGTGTACTGAATGAATGGTTTAAATTTTTTTCGCTCATATGCCAACCTTTATTGTGCCAAAGGAGTCACTCAAAGATTTACTCAATGAAGTAAGCTTAAAAAAAAAAAAAAAAAAAAAAAAATGACAGTAGCTATGACGGCAAATGAAAGACAAAGTAAAAATCTGTTAACTATTAAAGAAACTAATGTGGGAAATATCTGTAGCGCTATTGGGACATTAGAGGAATAACAATCCAGAGATTCCCCAACTGCTGCCAATACAGAGCTGTCATGTCAGAGAAACAAGCTTTCCAAGTTTGAAGATGCTGTTGAATTGTGCGACAGCACAACTGTCAATCTGCCAAATATTGCTGGTCTCTTAGAAGTAATTTCTTCTAGTTCTATTAAGCAGCATTTCCTCTGGGAGATTGTTCAGCACTGTCGAGGGTATCTATGCTGATTGCTGCCCAACTCATCCTCAAGTTGCATGGCGTTGAAGTGCAATTTGGAATTTTTAATGTATTAGTGTTTGGAAGGAGTTCTTTCTAGTTTGAACGAGCTGGGAACTGGGTCTCCTGCATTCTTTTCAGGCTCTGCCATTGACTCATTGGTTTTGTCTATACTAGAAGATTTCCTACCCATTTTACTGCAACATTAGATAACAGTATAGTAAAAACCTCTGCACCCTGTGTACACAGTTGATAACTCCAATGCAGAAATTTACAGAACATCTAATTAGATGAACCCATTGTAAGACCTTGGGCAAGTCACTTAACTCATCTGTTAATCAGGTATAAACAATTCTCTACTTCATAGAAGTGTTGAAACTTAGTTATTTATGAAGCACTTAGCCTTTGATGAAAGAGCACAACTGAACTGCCAAGTAATTTATGTTTGTATTACAACACAGTAAAATCACTATGACCTTGGGTCACATTCAAACAGTAATTGTTAAGATTTTTTTTACTGGAGTCATCTGTTATATGCATGATAGCTTTAAAATACTGTTATAGTCACATAATTGTGTATTTTAGTATCACAGAACTCCAAGTCATGTATCAATGTTGCACATTACTACTATCTAGTAAAAGTAATAACATAGAAATCTTTTTAAATGCAGGTAATAGTAGCAATACAACTGTTACTACCATATATAGGCAGCAAAACATTTTATTAATGCTACTTTTAATATGCTGAAGTTAAAGATTTGTACAATTTGTCTAATGGTATTTGAGAAATACACATAGGCACTAGCGCAGGGGTTCTCAAACTTCATCACACTGCGACCCCCTTCTGACAACAAAAATTGCTACTTGACCCCAGGAGGGGGGAACCGAAGCCTGAGCCTGCCCGAGCCCCACCACCTTGGATGGGGGAGGCCAAAGCTGAAGCCCAAGAGCTTCAGCCCCCAGCGGTGGGGCTCCATTTTGGCCCCAGACCCCAGCAAGTGTAATGCCAACCCTGGCAACCTTACTAAAATTAGGTTCCAACCCACAGTTTGAGAACTGCTACACTAGAGAGTGTTCTGTCAAAAGGTGAGAATTTCTAAACCTTCCCTGTTTTGAGAAAGTGTTTGTCCAAGATTAGTGAAATGGACCATTTTCAATTTTTTTTTTTTAAAGATGCAATTAAAAAGATTTCATATGACTATTTTGGATCAACTAAAGTATTTTTTTATTGAGAAGTTATATGAACATTTAATTTCTTTCAAGATCACGTCATTGAACAGTGAGACAAGGACACTGCTGTGTGTACGTGCACAAGTGATGAGATTTCTTTTAGATAAAATGTGATATCATTAATCCATTTTCTATCAAAAAGAGATGAGGATACAACAATGTCCATTTTTAGTGGTGTCTTTTAGGAAGGTTTTTGTCGGTATGCATGCACTTTAAAAAACAGGGGAGACAGGAACATCACAATCTCTTCATATGAAGAGGGCAGAGAGTACAGGACCCCCAAAGTAAGAATATCGGGTTCTTTATAGAAAATCTGGCTGAACAGACTTCTAACCCTCACTGCAGTGCATGGGGGTACCAAGTACCTCTACAAATAAGGTTGTGATCAAGCGTCAAAAGGGAGGGAGACAGCACAAGCCAGAAGGAAGGAATGTCTAAAGAGCAGTGTCCTTCAACTCAAGATGAACAGATGTTCTACAAAGGAAGCCAACAGGGGAGGAAAGCTGCAATTATAGGCAGGTCAAGAGCAGAGCCAGCAGCTCCATCCAAGTCAACTTCTCCCTTGGACAAAAATTCTAAATTTTGATGGAGAGAGCACTGCTCCCACAGCAATCTGCTCTCTGTCAATGATGCTGGGAGGGGAGCGGGGGGAGGAGAGACAGGACACATCTTGTCTCAGGCCAAGGAGATGGTGTTAATATGGAGCATTAATTGAGAGCAGATACCCCCAAGATGCCTGATCATCCCCGAGTCAACTACTTACTCCTTCCATACCTCCATTCTCCCATAGCTGTGTTATTTCCAACACCATCCTGCCGAGACAGTTGCTTATTAACTGGGCCTCCATACAGCACTACTATCCTCTCCACCCACAAACAGGTTAAAAAGCATAGAGGTATTGGGGGTACCTCCGATACATGTGGGTCCCAAGACAGAGCGATTCAAGGTTTGATGTGATCCACAGCCTGTCAAGAAAAGCATAAGTCATCTCTCTAATTTGTTGGACTAACAGGGAAAATTTCTCCCATCTTTTTTTTATTGGCTGTTGGGAGACAAAAGTCACAAGTCTCCAGAAGCCAGGTTCTGCTCTCTTAGCCACATGCTTTTTCTAAAAAAAAAAAAATAATCAGGTACTGATCAGGTTTAGGGCACGATTTTTCAAATCTAAGGCTATGTCTACACTAGAGACCTTACAGTGGCACAGCGTACCGATGCAGCTGCACCGCTGTCAGGTCTCCCCTGTAGGTGGTGCATAATTAAACAACTCCCAGCAAGCGGTGGTAGCTATGTTCATGGGAGAGCATCTTCCACCGACATAGTGCTGTCCACACAGGTGCTTCGGTCATGTAACTTATGTCCATCGGGGGATGGTTTTTCACACACTGACCAATAGAAGTTTTACTGACAAAAGTGCTGATGTAGACATAGCCCTCATCAGCGTTAATTTCTCACTCTTCAAACTGCAGGAGGAGATAAGCATAAGAACAAAAGCATGAGGTTAAAGACACACCCTGCCTGAGAAAGCAGGAAGGGAGTTTGAGAGAACATTATGGTAATAGTTATTTGTATGACTGTAGTGCCTAGGAACTCCCAGTCATGGACAAGGATCTCAATGTGCTAGGCACTGTACAAACTGTCCCTGCCCCAGCCCCAAAGAACTTACAATCCAAGTGTAAGACAAGGGAAAACAGACTGATAGACAGACTGCGGAGTACAAGGAAATAATATTGCCTAAATAGACAAGACACACAGGGTCAGAGAAGGGTAAGTAATTTTGGTTAAGTCATTAAGATTAATCAGTTACCTACATCACATTTCTTGCAAATTTGTTGGACTTCAGGTTACTTCGCCAAACTAAAATCTCAAGACTTCCTGTAGCTATGTTTTACTAATCAAAAACACAACTTTGAAAAGCTAAACAGGTGGACTTATAGAGGAGGGGTGGCCAAACTTACTGACCCTCCAAGCCGCACAGGACAATCTTCAGAAGTTCAAGAGGCGGGGCGCACCCCGAGACCCACCCTCTCCGCTGGGCAGAAGCCCCTACCCCACCACCCTGCTGCAAGGCAGAGGTCCTGAGCTCTCCCCATACCCACCCTCAGTTTGGTAGGTGGAGATGGGGAGGGAGGGGTGTGGGGCTCCATGAGCCGCACTTTAATGGTAAAAGAGCCATAGTGTGGTCACCCTTGTTATAGAGCATTTAGTATTGGCCCAAGTCTGTTTCCAGTGAAGTCAACTGGAAGCAGAGTTAGGCCAACAGAGTGTCTCTGAAAATCCCTTCCAAAGTAAGTTACAGAAAATAAATAAAAAGTTACTCAGTGCTAATACTTGCAAACTTAAGAGAATTTAACATGAGAATTTACTAAAGTATATCCAATCACACCACATTCAAATTTTATCAAAGTCTTACCGCAATGATAAACTTATTCAAATTCTATATTCATGAGTGGGTGATTTTAAAGTCAATATTCAAATAGAGCCTTAACAGATTTGCCAAAAGTTATAGAATTGTTGGTGTGAATTTAAACAAGATTTACATACTACAAATTTGAACAGTTACTTAACTACTGAAGCTTCAAAACAAAACTGCGTTCCCAGATTTTCTGTGGGGTTGTGGGGTATTTTTTTTGAAACTCACAATCATCATTAAATTACTACCTATTAGAAGTTATTTCTAAATCCTCTTGAATTTGACCAGTAGAGATTATTACAGGTAACCTGCAATCCTAATTTTAGCTTACTATGAACTTTGAAATTTCTTTTTCAATTGTTTTATCACTTGGTTAACTGAGTTATAAAATTAATTCAAGCTTTTGTCTGAGAGATTATCAAATCAATGGCCTCACAAGTCATGAACTAGGCATGCAAGTTCTCCAATATCTTTACAATGCATATGTAAAGCTCCCGTTAAACTAATGCTATGGTGAACTAACAATGTACTTCCCATCTGCACATTTTAATCTCTGATTGGCTCAAAGTTTCTAGGTACTGAGGTGCAGTTTGTTAGTAAACAAAAAAGTCTAGATTATACATTTAAAACTGACATGCTTTTTAATTCAGGTACATACTTTCTGGAAAATATTTAAATAATTAAGTCACTTGGGTAAAAAGAAAGTACGTGCTTTCTTTACAACATAGAGCTGGAGTATAGACTGATCTAATATGACAATTCATAATGATTGCTTGATATTTCAGTTCAGTTTCAGGTGGTATTTCAGCTGTAGTCTTGTTTTATTCTACTACTGCTGCACTCTTCTGTTAGGGACAGCAAAGTAGAAAGACAGGTAAATAAGGTGCTTACCTGTGGCAATTTTTTTTTTTTTCCAGTTCTGACCATGAGTAGGAATCCCTCCGTGGTAATCAGCAAGTGCAGCACTCAGGCCATGTCTACACTACCACTACCTCAAGGGTGTGAAAAAACACCCCCTTGCGCAGTATAAGTTATGCAGGCTTTCCTTTGCATTACAGTTAAGAAACTAATCACCTGTGAGTTTCTGAGCTATCCATGCCTCATTTATGACTTGCCTATACAACGGTATTATTTCACACTAACAGAAGAGGTTTTTCCCATTAAAATGTCCTGCATCCACCCATCACATTTTTTCTTCTGAATTAACTGACCAATTAGTGCCAATTGGATAATCCACTTTGAACATAGGTGCTGACTCCATGGGTGCTCCAGGGCTGCAGCACACAGAGAAAAATTGGTGGGTGCTTAGAACACACCAGAAGCCAGCTCTCCCCTTCCCCCCAGTGCCTCCCATCCGCCAGTGGCCCCGATCAACTGCTCCCCCTCCCTCCCAGTGCATCCTGAAGGCTGCAGAACAGCTGTTTCGCGGCATGCAGGAGGTGCTGCAGGGGAGGGGGAGGAGTGAGGATGGGGCACACTCAGGGGAGGGAGCAGAAAGAGGTGGGGAGGGGGTGGAGTAGGGGCATGACCTGGGATTGAGCACCCCCAGGGAAAATTAGAAGCCGGCACCTGTGACTTTGCAAGTAGAGATTTTGAAATAAAGTTAACATAGGAAAAGGTTTGTGCGGACAAGCATATATTCGGGATTAATTTCAGTCCTCACTTCTATTCCACACTGCATTGCTTCACACCAAGACTGACCTGTCTGTTTACCCATGTGCACTCTACTGGAGTAACGATGACTGGATGTCACCTCCCTGTTTACAATATGATGCACAGCCAGGCATGCCCTATTTGCAGTCACGCACTCCTGGAGTAACATACCCTTCTCAGCATTATCACAGCCATGCCTCGTGCATCTGCATGAGCCATGCAGAGGTCATGGATTCCACTGTGATCTAGGCAGAGGAAACTGTTCAGTCCTGCCTTAACAGCAGCCACTGTAATAAGAAAATATATGTGTGCATAGCAAAGCATATGATCAAGAAAGGTCACTACCAGGACAACACTCAATATCACAAGCAGCTCTGACGGAATTATTAATAAAAAAAAAAAAAAAGGCCACACACACACACAAGGACAGAAACAGGACTTTGACAGTGCTCCAAATACCTGCCCTACTTTGAAAAGCTGACTGGATTTTTCCCAGGGAGGCAACTGAGCCCTGGTATGCTGTGGATAGCACCAAAGGAGAATCTCTACACCCCTGCCAGGATTCTGATGAGATTTCCCCTGAAGGCTAGGATCTCTTCCCCACACAAGAGCCCAAGGCAGCCCTACAACAACAGACAACTCCCAAAACCCAGGTATGATAGTACTAAGCAAAAGGTACTGTTTTTGGGAGGTGGGAAGTGGGGAGGGAGGCAGGCACATAAAAACAAGAACATATCAATGATACGTTGTATGGATACATTGTACAATGTACCAGAGTGCTTAGAGCAAACAAGAAATTTTAGCTTGCCATGTGTCACAGGTGCTACTGTAAAGCAGGACACAATTCTACAGTACCATATAAAGAAAGAGCTTTTAAAACCCCATAAAGCAAACTTATAAAAAACTTACGGTATATTGTCTCTGTAAGCGAAACAGTACTATACTTATTGTTAGGGATCCTTACATGAAACACAAATTAAAACCACACAAGATTTTACAACAATAAAAAAATCTAAGAACAAAATTTGTCCAATGTTATCTGCTTTCTATATTTTGCCACCTTCACCTGTAAATCCTTCTTAATTTTGCATGCAGCTGTTCAAAGCAATGACTGGCAAAAAATATCCACTACATGTAGCTGCACTGTGAAGGAAAGCTCTTCAGGTTCATCATCAGATGCACTATCCTTTTGTGCCTCAGTCTGTTGGTGCTTTCCAGCTGTTACTGTCTCCAGAAACTCAGCATCAGAAAGCTCACCTTTCATCCCAAATAACTGGGAAACTAAACAATGGCCTCTGCAGTTAGATCTTCAGGAACAGAAACGTGAGCCAGCACATCAATGTCCACCAGGCCATCATTTTCTGTTGCTGATGAAAGCCTTCCCTTTCTGAAGGAGTTTAGAAGAGTTTGTATGAGAACGAAGGCCTATGACTTCTTAGTGAGATGAAGTGCAATCAATCAGCTTTTCTGGTAACATCCACTATTTGTAGACGTGGTCAGCATCCAGAGAGGCAATAATGTGCACATTAAGATAAGCACGGTAGTGACGTCTGAAGTTTTTAATGACGCCCATGTCCATTGGCTACTTGACAGAGGTTATGTTTGGGGGCAAGAATTTTAACACAATGTGTGATAGTTCTGCATTAGCTGAATGAGCTTGGCAATTGTCAAATAAGAGGCACAGTTTGATCTTCTAGCCACAGCTCCCTGCTCCAGTTCTTAAGCCAACAGCAAACTTGTCATTCATGCATTGGCCGAATTTCAGTGGAACATAGGCATCTTTGACTGGACCTCAGGGAAACAATGAGGGCACTTGATCTTTCTGATCACCAGAAGAAGCCACTTCTCCATCCCATTCATGTTTACACTACAGAGCAATGTGATGAGGCCCATAGTTTTTTTCCCCTCCTGCAAACCCTTCTTAGAATCATAGAATATCAGGGTTGGAAGGGACCTCAGGTGGTCATCTAGTCCAACCCCCTGTTCAAAGCAGGGCCAATCCCCAACTAAATCATCCCAGCCAGGGCTTCATCAAGCCTGACCTTGAAAACCTCTAAGGAAGGAGATTCCACCACCTCCCCACGTAACCCATTCCAGTGCTTCACCACTCTCCTAGTGAAAAAGTTTTTCCTAATATCCAACCTAAACCTCCCCCACTGCAACTTGAGACCATTACTACTTGTTCTGTCATCTGCTACCACTGAGAACAGTCTAGATCCATCCTCTTTGGAATCCCCTTTCACGTAGTTGAAAGCACCTATCAAATCCCCCCTCATTCTTCTCTTCTGCAGACTAAACAAGCCCAGTTCCCTCAGGCCCTCCTCTTAAGTCATGTGCTCCAGACCCCTAATCATTTTTGTTGCCCTCTGCTGGACTCTTTCCGGTTTTTCCACATCCTTCTTGTAGTGTGGGGCCCAAAACGGGACACAGTACTCCAGATGAGGCCTCACCAATGCCGAATAGAGGGGAATGATCACTTCCCTCGTTCCGCTGGCAATGCCGCTACTTATACAGCCCAAAATGCCGTTCGCCTTCATGGCAACAAGGGCACACTATTGACTCATAACCAGCTTCTTTTCCACTGTAACCCATAGGTCCTTTTCTGCAGAACTGCTGCCTAGCCATTCAGTCCCTAGTCTGTAGCAGTGCATGGGATCTTCCATCCTAAATGCAGGATTCTGCACTTGTCCTTGTTGAACCTCAGATTTCTTTTGGCCCAATCCTCTAATTTGTCTAGGTCCCTCTGTATCCTATCCCTACCCTCCAGCGTATCTATCACTCCTCCCAGTTTAGTGTTATCTGCAAACTTGCTGAGGGTGCAGTTCACACCATCCTCCAGATCATTAATGAAGATATTGAGCAAAACCGGCCTCAGGACCGACCCTTGGGGCACTCCGCTTGATACCGACTGCCAACTAGACATGGAACCATTGATCACTACCCGTTGAGCCCGACGATCTAGCCAGCTTTCTATTCACCTTATAGTTCATTCATTCAGCCCATACTTCTTTAACTTGGCAAGAATACTGTGGGAGACCGTATCAAAAACTTCGCTAAAGTCAAGGAATAACATGTCCACTGCTTCCCCCTCATCTACAGAGCCAGTTATCTCATCATAGAAGGCAATTAGGTTAGTCAGGCAAGACTTCCCCTTGGTGAATCCATGCTGATTGTTCCTGATCACTTTCCTCTCCTCTAAGTGCTTCAGAATTGATTCCTTGAGGACTTGCTCCATGATTTTTCCAGGGACTGAGGAGAGGCTGACCAGCCTGTCGTTCCCCAGATTCTCCTTCTTCCCTTTTTTAAAGATGAGCACTATGTTAGCCTTTTTCCAGTCATCTAGGACCTCCCCCGATCGCCATGAGTTTTCAAAGATAATGGCCAATGACTGCAATCACATCCGCTAACTCCGTTAGCGCCCTCAGATGCAGCACATCCAGCCTCATGGACTTGTGCTCGTCCAGCTTTTCTAAATAGTCCTGAACCACTTCTTTCTCCACAGACGGCTGGTAACCTCCTCCCCATGCTGTGCTGCCCAGTGCAGACCTTGTTCATGAAGACAGAAGCAAAAAAAAGCATTGAGTACACTAGTTTTTTCCAATCCTCTGTCACTAGATTGCCTCCCCTATTCAGGAAGGGGCCCACATTTTCCTTGACCTTCTTCTTGTTGCTAACATACTTGTAGAAACTTTTCTTGTTACTCCTAACATGCCTTGCTAGCTGCAACTCCAAGTGTGATTTGGCCTTCCTGATTTCACTCCTGCATGCCTGAGCAATATTTATTCTCCTCCCTGGTCATTTGTCCAATCGTCCATTTCTTGTAAGCTTCTTTTTTGTGTTTAAGATCAGCAAGGATTTGCCAAGCTGGTCGCCTGCCATATTTACTATTCTTTCTACATATTGGGATGGTTTGTTCCTGCAACCTCAATAAGGATTCTTTAAAATACAGCCAGCTCTCCTGGACTCCTTTCCCCCGCATGTTATTCTCACAGGGGATCCTGCCCATCAGTTTCCTGAGGGAGTCAAAGGCTGCTTTTCTGAAGTCCAGGGTCCATATTTTGTTGCTCTCCTTTCTTCCTTGTGTCAGGATCCTGAACTCAACCATCTCATGGTCACTTCCTCCCAGGTTCCCATCCACTTTTGCTTCCCCTACTAATTATTCCCTGTTTGTGAGCAGCAGGTCAAGAAGAGCCCTGTCCCCAGTTGGTTCCTCCAGCACTTGCACAAGGAAATTGTCCCCTACACTTTCCAAAAGCTTCCTGGATTGTCCGTGCACCGCTGTATTGCTCTCCCAGCAGATATCAGGGTGATTGAAGTCCCCCACGAGAACCAGGGCCTGTTATCTAGTAACTTCTGTTAGTTGCCAGAAGAAAGCCCCACCCACCTCATCCCCTGGGTCTGGTGGTCTATAGCAGACTCCCACCACAACATCACCCTTGTTGCTCACACTTCTAAACTTAATCCAGAGACTCTCAGGTTTTTCTACAGTTTCATACTGGAGCTCTGAACAGTCATACTGCTCTCTTACATATAATGCACCTCCTCCACCTTTTCTGCCCTGCCTGTCCTTCATGAACAGTTTATATCCATCCATGACAGTACTCCAGTCATGTGATTTACCCCACTAGGTCTCTGTTATTCCAATCACATCATAATTCCTTGACTGTGCCAGGACTTCCAATTCTCCCTGCTTGTTTCCCAGGCCAAGGCCTCTGTCAGGAAAACCCCAGTAGGATACACCAGTCTGGTCAGCCCTGAAGATGTCATGTGACTGGTACTGCTCTAGAATGGTGGGTAAGATGTCTGCCTGCAATTCAGTAGCTGCCATAAGGTCAGGGTCTTGTTTCTCACTGTGGTCCTTATGCTGAATCATGTTGCAATGGGCTTTCCAACAACTGAACCAGCCATCTGGAGAGTTAACGTCCTTCCCCTATTCTGCCGTCAGCTGCCTCGCTTTCTGTTTCAGCAGTAGCCCAAGAGTCCAGCATCTTATTCAAGCTTATGCTGAAACTATAGCCACAGAGCGTCACCAACACCTGCCTCCTTTCCCTTATGTTGGCACTTGTGGCCTCAGTTTATATAGTTCCTGTACTCCTGTAAAATGTTCTGGCTGTTCTTCTGAATGCACAAGACAAACTTTGAGATACCACACCCCTCACTTACTCTCACTTGCTTAGCACTGTTGGGATTCCCTCCAAGACCTTTCCACTCAGTTTAACCAGAACACATCCAGTTATGGACAAATACTTCATCCAATTCTCCGGGATCAAAAAAAAAAAAAAAAAAAAAACACACCTCAGTTTGACTCCACCTCGTTATTCAGGTTATCATATTAGGCATGTAGCAGCTCTTTGCCAACATTGGCCACGCCCAGACACTGGGGATTTAGGTACAAAGTGATACCACAATTCCAATTTATTTCACATACCAAAAAAACTTTATATACATCTTTCCTAGCGATTAACATCTATACTGTGAGCAATCATCTGCAGATTGTGTAAGGTAAGCTTTTCAGGTGCAGGTGTTCCTGCCTACTTTATTTACTATAGACATTCACAATAATCAGTAGTTTCAGCAATTACTTATTCAGGCTTGTCTTAACTTGGGCCTGCTCACATCAGCTAAGTTAGCCCCACAAGAAGTGGGCTCACACAGGGTCTACAGGACCTGAACTTTATCAGCAAGAGATAGCACACAGTGAGAGCACTCAGCTGTGTATGCTCAGAGGCAGGAAACTGATTACACATAGAACCTCCCCTCTAAAAGAGTTGCTATTAAGCAACATGCCTGTTGCTAATATCTAAACCCCATTAACACGATGTTAATGGGAGAGGACTGGTTCCTGGCAATATGTTGCCCTTAAGGAGAAGTTGTTATTATCAGGATTGCTATTAAGCAGAATCTACTGTAAACCATATAAACAAAGTGCCCTCTCCAAAAATCATTGAACACAGCATTTAAAAAGCAAAATACACTTCTATCTCACTTAATCTATACACCGAGTAATGAAAGCTTGGTATAATAGAGCATAATAAAATTACATTGCAACCTTTCAGCTCTTTACCTTAAAGGAGGAGTACAGGGCAGGGTATCCCTGACCCTGAGGCCCTGAAGATTTGCTTCAGTTTGCAGAGAAAGCCTCTCAGGAAGTTCCTAGTGTCCTGAAAGTCTCTGCAACTCTACCTCCCACCAATCAGTGAGACTCCCTTGCTCTCACAGATGCTGTGCAAAATACAGCAAGAAGTTACGATTCAGTAACCTTCAGCCTTGTCATAAGATGCCATCTACCCTTCAAATGCACACTCCACTGTCATTCTTCAGCTACTCATTCTTCAGCTGAAGAGGCCTTTTCTCCTATCCAAGTGTCCAGTAAAAGGTTTCATAAGCTAGGGAAGCAAAAGTAAGCTGGGAATCCCAGCACGATGGGGAGAATCACACCAGCACTAATATCCACAGTGGTCTGGGCAGCAAATTTTCCATTTGTCATTAAAGAAAAGAGGAGTGAGTTCTTAAAGATCTTAGCATCATGGACCTTTCCAGATCACCCAGGATTAATACTCGTGCTAGTCAGGCCTTAGAGCACCAGGGAGAAGTACCCCTTTTTGTTGATGGACTTTGAAGCCTTGTGCGGATTGGGGGGGGGGGGGGGAGGGGGGGGAGAGAAGGAGCGCAAAACAATAGGGACTTGGGCTCCATCAACTGCCGTAATACAATTAGGAAATTCTAGCTCCGTAAAATCCATCAATAGCCTCCTGGACATTGCCAGCCTTATGATTTGTATCATCAGCATCTTAAAGCAGCACAAACCTGCACGACAACAGCCCTGACCCACTGATCTACCAATACCCAAAATGACTAGCTGCTGACCGGCAGTAATCAGTAGTGGTTAACTTCCAGATGGAGATGGCCACACACTTCTCCACACCATGGGGAACTCTCATGTTGGTGTGATGCTACTGCAGCTCCAAGGTGAGCTCCACACAGATCTCTAGCAAAGTAATGCAGAAATTATGCCTCCACTTCTGGTCATCCCAAGAATGCAACACTATCACTTCCTACCAGCCATTGGTTTCCCAAAAGCAGTAATGGTACTCAATAGAGTAACGCTACTCCAGGAAAACTTTTCCCAGTTAGCTGATTGATTTCTTCCTCCTCTGAAATCATCTCAGCAATACAGTGGCTGGCTTCCAAAGCCAAAGTCCCTTGGCTGTATGACTGCAAATACATGGGCAAAGCTTCTGTGTATTAGTCAGGGTGGATAAAAATCAATGATTTAAAAAAAATAAAAATCCCAGATTTTTTTGATAATTTTTTTCTTCAAAAAGCATTTTATCTAAAGATTGTTTCTTAATTAAAACTCTCTCACTCAAAGATATCTCATCATGAAATAGGGATTGTAAGTTCTAGTTCTATAGTATGAGACAATATATTCCTGTAATGTTTAAGAAAAGTTTTGTAAATTAGTTCCAATAGTTCATGGATTAGGGACCCATTCTATGGAGTTCCAGGGGCTTCTGTATAGATTATTTAGATTAATCTATCTACCCAATGGGACTCAGTGCTCAGTCTAGAAGATACCATCAGAGATACTTAGTTTTGCAGTTCTCAAACTGTGGATTTGGCTCCCCATAGATAACATGCTTGTTAACAGCAAAAGCATTTTTAAATAAATATATAGAGGTGAGAAATAACAGACCTCAACCCTACTGTCCCACTGAAAATTTGTGTACACACAGAGTCAATCCCTTACCTCTCTCTCGAAGTGCAAAGTTTCAAAAAGTTCAATGAATAGAAGATTGTTGTGGGTGGAATAGATCTGGACAAGGAGAAGAAGTCTGGAGATAAATGTGAGAAAGGAGGGACAGGCAGTAGAAACAAAAGTGAAACTGTTTGAGCAGCATATTCCAGAAGCCTTGAGGTCTTTTTGAGTGTAGCCTTCATTGATTTGAGATCTACCATACCATTTTGTCACTAGAGGAGAAAACCTATAATGGCAGCAGGCCATAAAAGAGACCCAGTTTTGGAATATTTTAATGAAGTTCCTCTACCTGTGGGTAAGACAGGCATGCGTGCAAAATGCAAACAGTGCAACAAAGAAATGCAAGGCCTGATTGCCCGAATGAAACAAAATCATGAGAAGTGTTCCTTCTCAGGAGGAAGCTGCGTTGAAGATGATAAAAGGAACCTGTCTGAACATGAAGGATCTTCAGGTTGGTAAACTTTTTTATTTCATACTTCTTTCTTAAGGACTGCCTGTATTCTTTCTAGACTATTCTTGAATTCTCATGTTTGAGCAAAAAATATAGTTGTTACTCTATGGTACTATTATTTTCGATGCAGTTGTGATAAAAAAAATAAATAGCTGAAATAGGCAGATCTTCCTTTTACAATTTCACCTTTAAAGTAGTACTGAGTGTCAGTGAATGCAATGAGTAATACTAAATGAGCAGTACAGTAATAATAAATAACTGAATGGACTTATTGTGTTTAGGAGAATCCATTCTCAACATACAGGATTCTGAAGGCTATCTACCTACAAGATCACCATCATTTTCTATACTTTCAGAGTTATCTGCCAAATATAGTGTTTCAGTCATATCATGTATGTCCCATAGCCACAGTATATCACCTGTAGCACAAAGAGAAAAAAAATCTCCATCATCCAGGAACAACCATAGATAAATCTGTGATAAGAACCAGCAGATTACAAAAAGGGGATACATCAGGAAATGCACACACAGCAGAATACTTACAAGAAGTAGCAGTAAAAGTTTTAACAAACTGTGAAAAAAAAACTGAAATGTCTAGTACGCAGCTTGGTCACAGACAATGCTGCAAATGTATCTAAGGCTTGGTCTACACTAAACCCCCAAATCGAACTAAGGTACGCAACTTCAGCTACGTGAATAACGTAGCTGAAGTTCGAAGTACCTTAGTTCGAACTTACCTCGGTCCACACGCAGCAGGCAGGCTCCCCTGTCGACTCCGCGGTACTCCTCTCGTCTAGTTGGAGTACCGCAGTCGACGGCGAGCACTTCCGGGTTCGACTTATCGCGTCCAGACAAGACGCGATAAGTCGAACCCAGAACTTCGATTGCCAGCCGCCGAATTAGCGGCTGGGTGTAGACATACCCTTAGATGAGAAGAAATTATTTAAAAGACAGTCCCAAGCTAACAACATGCACTTGCAGTGCTCATTTGATGCACCTCCTAGCCAAAGACTTCAGTGTTCCAGAAATAAAGGCTAATGTTGTTGAAATTGCAAAATACTTCCGTAACAACCACTTTGCAGCAGCTGCTCTGAAAAAAGTGGGAGGAACCAAGCTAACTCTCCCACAAGATGTGCGAAGGAATTCAGCAGTGGCCTGTTTTGAGCACTATATCAAGAACTGGCTTAATCTGATAACAGTTTGTGAACAAAATGGTGAAATAAATAGATGGCAGTGTCACAGCCAAAGTTCTCAACATTGGGCTTAAGAGAAATGTTGAACACATGCTGAGTACCCCGAAGCCTATTGCTGTAGCCTTGAACAAAATGCAGGGAAATAGCTGTTTTATTGCCGACACTGTTGAAAACTGGAAGGAACGGAGTGAGATCTTAAAAAGAGAAACATGCAATGACAGAGTTAAATTACAAGCATTTAAAAAAAAAATGAATGGGACAAGCATTATCTCCAGCTTATTTTCTTGCAAATATTCTCAATACTCAGTACCAGGGTTAAACCATAAATGCTGAAAAAGAGGAGTTGGCTATGACATGGACATTCAGCAATCATCCCTCCATAATGCCAACTATAATAAACTTCAGAGCTAAGGGTGAACCATTCAAGAAATATGTTTGCTGATTATGTTTTAAAGAAAGTCACACCAGTGAACTGGTGGAAGTCACTAATGCACTTGGATTCAGAGACTGTTGAAGTGAGAATCTCACTTTTAACAGCAGTAGCTTCTCCTGACGGTGAAGAAAGAATATTTTCTCCCTTTGGACTAATGCATTCCAAATTGAGAAATTGTTTGGGACCTGAAAAAGCAGGAAAGCTTGTTTTTCCTCTTCCAGATTATGAACAAACAGGAAAATGAAGGTGAAGACGACTGAGTTAGCTGCAGAAACCAATATGTTAAGTTTCTCATGTTGACCTGGCTGACATAATCAATTTAATTTTTGTTGTTGTTTTTTTAAATTTCATTTAACTATTTTAATTAAAAACAATTTGAACAAAAACAAACCTCATTTTAAAACAACTTGAATGGTCAACTAAATTCAAAAATTCATATGCTTGTTTTGTTAAAATATTATATGCTTGCTGTTGAAGAAAAAAAATCCAGAATACGGAACTTTGTTGTTTTAGTTAAATAAAACAATTTAAATGTCTGCCTGGTGATGTTCTCCTCCTAATACAGCATGGCAAGAAAATTCTGGAAATATTAATGATTAACCTGTTGAATTGGAGATATTTATTAAGTCATTGGGAGGTGAACTATCTGCTTCAATTACCTTTGGTAAATGAAATAACCAAATCATTCATTTTCTGATATAGCTGTAAAACTAATCTGAAAAGTTTTCAAAATAAATCACTTTAAAAATGTATAGTGCGTACCTTCTAAAAATGAAACCTACATCTATCTCTGAGTTGTGACGAATATGTATTAAAATTATAACAACCAACACGAATGCACTTTTGTGTAGAAATTCATGATTAAATCAAGGCTTCCTGACCAACAATTTAAATGATTCAACTAAGACATACAACAATGTGCCCTGCATTCCAGCGCACCAAAGTTTGAAAGTGGTGCTAACTTACAAAAGACATCTAGAATGAAAGGAGAGGAATCATGGGAATTTGTTACTGTGACCCCAAATCCCAGAATTCCAACAGCTTCTGGTCGATATCCCACAATATGCCATCAGAAAAATCCCAGAATGTACAGAACTCAGCAGCAGGACAGAGCACCTGTCTGGAATGCTGAATACTTAGACAGAAAAAAAAAAATTATTGCCATGTATATGCACTGATTTGGAGGCAGGTAAGTAAAAGCCAGCCATGTGGATGAAATTATTGCAGGATAGTAATTCCACAAGTTAGCACACACGAATCTAAATCTACAGAAAACCTGTGTAGACAAGGCATTAGCAATAAACAAGTATTTTATGACACTTTCAATGGGTCATTTTGAAGACTTCCACTTCATGTTGGCTTTTCAACATTAAACTGATATAGCAGATACTTAGCAAATATAATTATCGAAGGTATGTCCAATTAATCAACATTTCGCATTTAAAAGAAAAAATATGCTGATGATAGGATAGCAAACTGTGACTACATAGTGCCACCTATCAATATAACTTCCTCTGACATTAAATATTTCAGGGGAATCTCTGCCCAAATATTTATTAAAAATCATTGAAATTAAATACAAAAAAAATTAAGCAGTACATGTTTACTGCCAAGTTTTAAAGAAAGTTAAACCAGTTCATTGATTTGAGCCTCTTCTGTGGGTGTAGGGAATATTTCTTTCATTTCAGTTTATTTGACTAGTTCAGTTCAATGACAAGTTCATTTGAAGTTAAGAAACCAACTGGGGCTTTGAAAAAAAACAGGAAAAAAGTTGTTTTCCTCTTCCAAACTATGAATAAAAACTAGATGTAAGAGGATGAGCTCTGCTAGTTCTAAAGTCTTGAAAGACACGGTGACAGAAACAAAATCAGTTCAATATCTAACTACAAAAAATCATTCCTTTGTTCAATAAATCCGTTTTTTAAATGCAAAACATTATTTTGATAAATATCTCTTTTTGTCTTCTGCATCCAGCACATTTAAGATAGCTTTATTCAATAAAAAGTTGAAGTGATATTTTTGTGCATTTAATTTAATTTGAATTTTCATTAAAATGGAGCTGGACAAAAAAAAAAAAACAGTCTAGTAAATAAGAAATGCATCGTTCATTTTCGAAGATAAAAATGTAAATTAAGCTATATAATTGCTTATATACATGTGTATAGATATCAAACAACTTCCTGATTAGCAAAAAGAAGCACCAAATTTAATGTAAAGGCTATATTCAGTTGCAAATAAACATGTCCTAGTGATTACCAAACATCGAGAACCTACCTTTTAATTATTTTCCTATAGAAAAGTACAAATACAAAACACGATTAAAATTGATTATTTAAATCAATCCACCCTGGTGCATGTCTCAAGGGAAACAATATTGCAAAGTGATTGGCCTGCCTCTGTGACCAATGAAATGGTGATAGTGACACCACCACAGCCAGTAGTCTACCAAAAAAATCAGGCCACAGGAGGGAAAAAAAATACCATCCTCTCATTGAAGGATCATAAGTGTTACACTGCAAGAAGCAGAGAAAATTTAAATCTTGGTATATCCTGTGTAGTACTTATGTGAGACATGGGGGGTGAAGCAGCACACAATTTTATGAACAAATCAAAATAGTTAAATTTAAAATAAAACCAAAAAATAATTAAAATATGTCCAATGTTGCCTGCTTTTTATGATCTGCGACCTCTAGCTGTAAATCCTTCTCAATTTTGCATGCAGCCTTGTAGTCACTGTCAACGTCACAATACTGGAATATCCTGCGGAAAATGTCCACTGCACATATTTGTTCTGGAAGCAAAGTTTGTTATGTGACACATTACTCTCTTGTGGCTTTTCAGCCTCTGGGTGCTAAACAGACACAAGAAGTTTGGCATCTGTGAGTCACCTCCTGTCTCCAGGTGACTGTCAAGCTCAATAATGGCTTCAAATTCCTCTGCTGTTAGATTACTGGGACAACACATTGTCCACCAGGCCAGTATTTTCTGTGGATGATTCAAACCCTCTCTTTCTGAAGCAGTTGTAAACAGTCTTGGGAAGAACAGCATCCATGACTCCTTAGCGAGATGTGCTGCATCAATTAAAGGATATTTTGTTTTGTTTTGCAAAATCCACCACTTGTAGGTGTGGGTCAGCATCAAGAGAGGCAACGATACACACATTCAGATGAGTCTGATAGACACTTCTGAAGTTCTTTATTACACACCATGTCCATCAACTGCATGCCTGATGTGGTGTTGGGAGGCAAATTTTAAACACAATGTGTGACAGCTGTAACTAATGACCAGGATAGCTGTTAATCAACAGGCACATGTGACTATTTGTAGGTGCAGCTCCCTGTTCAAAAAGTCTTCAACCACTCTTCAAATAAACTAGTCCTCCAGGCATTGATAGAGTTTCTGTAGCTATGGGCAGTTCTGAATGATCTTAAAGGAAACAAAATTGGTGCTTGCTCTTTCCAGTCCCCATATGAAGCAGTTTTCTCTGTCCCAGCCATGTATGCACAACATAACAATGTAATGAGGCCCATGGCTTTTTCCCCCCCGTCCTGCAAACTCTTTCTTCACCAAACCAAGGCCTCTGTCTAGAAAGCCAGGCAGAAGAGAGCAGACTTAGCAATGAAGAAGTCACATGGCTGGAACCGGACTAGAAAGCTGGCCAGGGTGTCCACCCTCCAAATCAGAGCTGCTGGAAGGTGAGTGTCTTGTTTCCTGCCATGCTCCTTACACTGAAGAACATAGGGTTGGCCTTTCCAGCAACTAAGCCAGCCATCAGAAGGGTTGAACTCCTTTCCCTGAGCTGCTGCCAGGTGAGCTGCTTTCTGTTTCAATATCAGCATGGAAAAAATCCAAGTACTTTGGCGACAGGTATATGTTGAAACCAGAGCCGCAAGACTTCACTAATGTCACTAACGTCCACCTCCTTGCCATTGTGTTGCTACTTGAAGCCTTGGTTTGTGCTGCTCTCATGCTCCTATTAAAATATCACTGCTATTCTTAACAATGCACAAAACAGATTTCAAGACACCAAGCTTTTCAGCTACCCACTCATGCGTAGAACTGGGCTCACATAGGGCCTCCCGAACCTTAGCTCGGTCAGTGAGAGAGGTCCACCATGACATTGCAGCAGAAGTGCTCTGCTGCCCAGGTTGAGAGCCAGAAAATCGATTACAGGTAGGACCTCTCTTCTAAAAAGAGAAGAAGTGGTATTCCTGTTGCCAATATCTAAATCCCATTAATATCAAAGTCAATGGGATGGGATCAGTTCCTGGCAAATTGTTGCTATTAAGGGGAAGTTGTTAAAATTGTGATTGCTATTAAGCAGAATCCACCGTAAAATGTTATTTGATTAAATCACACAGCATAAATGGCAAATTTTAAAATCAAGTGTACTATTAGAATTGAGCTTTCATAGTATTTACCATCATGAAGTCTGAGTGTTCAGTTATGCATCAGAGGTTGTTCATACAATTAAGTCAAAATTCACTTCTGACAGATTAAATATTTCAGGATTTCCCCAACCCTATAAGGGGCTCAGCTGCAGTAAGCAATACCAACTTTATAGATGTACCATAATTGGGCAATTCCACCCATGTTACACGGAAATTCCATCCACAGCAGGTAGATGCAAACTCCTGTATCCCTTTGGCTTTGAAAGAATGTTTCTAGTGTCCAAACAGTGCACTAAACACCATGGCCTTGTTTTCACTGGAGAGGTGGAGAGGGGAAGGTGTGTTCTTAACTCAAGTTAGCTAATTTAAGGTAAAATTCTAATGAGGAATAGGTAATTTGTAATCTTCACATAAATTAACTTGTGTTAAGACTACCAATGGTCTTGTCTTCAATCTTCACTAGGATTTTATCTCAAGTTAGTTAATTCACCTCTCTCTCTCTCTCTCATCCCCCGAGAAGACAAGGCCCATAAGGTAAGATATATTTCCTTAGTCTATGGCTTAAAGAAGCATCACTACCAAGAGTGTAAAAACAAACCTGAAACTCATGACCAGACACCCCTCCAGTTAATTGCATCTCTTACCTGAACAGATACAATGGTGTATGCTTTTCTTTTAATTTTAAAAACAGTCTCGTCAATTATCCTGAGCTGCAAAGCTTTCTATATTTCTTTAACATTACTAATTGGTTAATAGGCACATTCTTAATTCTGAAACAATACAAATTAAGGTTCTACAAAGTTGGCTTCTCATGCCATAGGAGACAAGGCCTCCACACAAGGTGTAGGGTATCTAAAACTTGTAGGACAGAGACCCTCCCCCCCCCCCACCAAAATATTTAGTGTCAGATTTAAGCTATGACTTGGTTACATGTGTCTAGTCCGACTTCCTGTGTAACACAGGCCATAGAAATTCCCCCAAAATAATTCCTAGAGGATATTAATGCATACTACCTTTCAATTTCATTTAACTTTCTTTTGTTTTTATACCGATGCTATGCAAACAACCGATGCTGATTATGACTAAGGCTACGTTTTAGTCACGGGTATTTTCAGTAAAAGTAATGGATGAGTCACGGGCCATAAACAAAAATTTAAGGTCCGTGACCTGTCTATAACTTTTACTGTATACCCTTAACTAAAACTTGGAGGGGGGGGGCGCACGCAGGTGCTCTTGGGGGGATCCAGGGTGCTGCAGGGGTGGCCCGGGACTCCTGCTGGTGCAGGGGGAGTGCCTAAGCCGCAGTGCACAGGCCAGGGAACCCTGCAGGGGGGAGGGAAGGCAGGCCATGGCGCGCGGCCTGAGATCCAGGACCCCGCAGGTGCTGGGGGGGGGTTGGTGAGGCTCGCAGGCTCCCTACCTGGCTCCGTGTCCCTGCAGCTTCTAGGGGGAGGGGTGGCCAGGGGGGCTCTGCATGCTGCTCCCGCCACAAGCACCTGCTCCGCAGGCACAGTTCCCATTGGCCGGGAACTGCTACCAATGGGAGCTGCGGAGACAGAGCCTGCTGGCAGGGGCGGTGCATGGAGCCTCTCTGGCTCCTGCACCTAGGAGCTGCAGGAACATGCCAGTGGGAGCCAGGGACTCCCCCCGCCCCCTCCAGGTAAGCACCCCCCACACCCCAACCCCCTCCCACAGCCAAACCGCCCCAAGGGCTGCCTGGCTCAGGCTGGCCCTGAGCCAGCACCTGCCACTGCAGAAGTCACGGAATCCATGACTTCTGTGACAGACACGCAGCCTTAATTATGACATCTTTGAGGTCTCAGATTTCCCACACCAACCTCCTATAGCATCAATACAGGACACAAAGGTTGTTTGGGTGTCATTTCCATACCTAAAAGTGTTTGATTTCCTTTAATCAAGCACTAAATCTGAATTCCCTCAGTTTCCAATGCTGGTGGGATAATTCGCCCTGTACTTGTTTTTACCTTAAAGTTACTGATTAAAATATTCCTAGACAAAGTACTTATTTAAAATTTCATATATTAACACTGAATAAGAAACTTGGAAGAATGCTACCATATGATATCTCTATTTAGTTGAAGATATGTAATAATTTGTTTGTTTCTTTTCATTTTAAGGCCAGAAGCAATTTAAAGCAGCTGGAGCATACTGGTCACTTAAACCCAGGTTCACAGCTGTTTCACGTTATGAAATGCAAGGCAGCTGGAGCATACTAGTGAATCTAAGTCTTAATTTGCTAGCATACAGCCATCAAACTTTTAGGAACAGAGAAAACGGGGTCAACTGACACAGAGAAGAGCCAAGTAGTTGAAGACAAGACTGAACACAAAAAGTCACTGTGACAGTCTGTAACCTTACATTTACCCCTTTTACAAGACCATGATACATTTTGTAAAAAGTATGCTTTGTGAAAAGTATGGCTGATCATCGAAAACTCAATTGTTGATCATTATTGTCTTGTGTGTGGCAACATTGTATTTAAAAAGCACCTCTCACTGACATAGCGCTGTCCACAATGGCACTTTTATCGGTGAAACTAATGTCAGTCAGGGGACTGTTTTTTTCACACCCAGGACCAACAAAAGTGCTTGTGTAGACAAAGCCTGATACATAGTCCAAGTTTGCAAAAACAGCCACAAACCAGTTCTTCAGAAAGAAAGAGCAAACTGACAGCTCAGCTAGGTGTCAACAAGATCAAATGGACTATCACCTGGTCAAATGGCCATTCTTTGGCAAGAAAAAAGGTGTGAGCGAGAAATTTACGTCTTGGCAAAGAAACAGCTGCAGGTTCTCATCTCCACAGACTTTGTCTCCTGAACCTCAGCTGGAGATGATTTTCAAAGAAAAAAAAGAACTATAAGAAAGGGGAACAGACACCCCAAAATATTCCTCCCTTTCTCTCTGCCCATGGCATCAACACCTGAAGGATAAGGAAATTAACACTGAACTGGAGGAGGGGGACCTAGCTGAAAGGATGCACCCAGTAAGACTGCTGAAGCATGTGGCAAGAGAAACCTTTGTTTTGAATTCACTCTAGCTTGTTAAGCTAGGTGTTAGCTACATTTTACCTTTTATTGCTTTGTAACCAATTCTGACTTTTATGCCTCATAACTACAGAAAAATTTTATTTGTTTTATTGTTTTATCTAAACCAGTGTGTGTTCGGGAAACTTTATTTGGGATAACAGGATTTGTGCATATCATTTTCTATTAATGAAATTACAGATTTTATATGACCTTGTATTGTTCAGGAGGGTGCTGATAGTACAAGACACACACTTCTGGGGGGGGGGGGGGGGGGAAGTCTGGGAATGGGAACTTGCTAGTGTTGCCCTGCAGTGTAGTTCCTGAGTGGCTGGCTATAAACACTCATACAGTATATCTGGGAGTGATTTACATGCTGGAGGCGGTGTGGAAGCAGACCATGAGTGGTTGCTCTTACAATGAAGCAATGTAAAAGGCACCCCAGGTTGGAGAATTGAGGGGACACAGCTATCCATCAGTCCAGATTGTACCCTGTGTAATGTCACAGTCATACATACATTGCCCTCTTCAGGAAACAGTCTTGCAGTATTACACCTTGCACTGTAAGCCTGCTTCTAAGGTATGCATTCAAACCCAGCCATATTTATGCCATACTTGTTTACAATTGATAGAAAACTCCACAAATTCCTCTGTATTACCAGAGACCTTTTTACCTAGCTCCATACAAGGTTTGCAAGACACAGAGGCATCTGTAAACCAAACAGACTCAATATAGATTACCAGGTATGGAATTACAGATGGTTGATTGAAAACTTGATAAACCTCAACAGAACATAAGTCTTATTTTCTGACAGACCCTACACAAAGAACAGAAGTTACAATAATTTGAGTAGTAAGTTTCCACAGTAAAACTTAACATGAAGAGAAAGCATTTGAAAATCTGATATACCATGATTGCTTCTAGCTACTTTCTTATACTTGCTGTACAACACACCTTATTCACAGGTTTCAGAGTAACAGCTGTGTTAGTCTGTATCCGCAAAAAGAAGAACAGGAGTACTTGTGGCACCTTAGAGACTAACAAATTTATTAGAGCATAAGCTTTCGTGGACTATCACTTCAAAAGTTTTTTTTCTCTTAATTAATTGGCCTCTCAGAGTTGGTAAGACAACTCCCACCTGTTTATGCACTCTGTATGTGTGTATATATATCTCCTCAATATATGTTCCATTCTATATGCATCCGAAGAAGTGGGCTGTAGTCCACGAAAGCTTATGCTCTAATAAATTTGTTAGTCTCTAAGGTGCCACAAGTACACCTTATTCAATCACACTTGCAGTTAGAACAATAAAGCAGTTTACATTTTTGCTTAATACATCCATTCGCCAGAGCCATGACTCCTAGTCATGGTTGGAAGTGTCATTGGACAGGCCAGGGTAATACTTATGCTAAAGTAGCTGGCTTCTGCCTAGTCTTTGGTTACTAATATGTCCTTATGTGGACTTGCTTAATGATGCTTATAGCTGTTGTACAGGACAAAGGTGATTTTTTAAAAAATTTTGTTTTGTTTTTTTAAACAGAATGTACTGAGCTGAAGGACATTATATAGATAAGAGGAAGTTATCAGTACAATGAACACACAAAATGTACTGCCAAGAAGTCCCTACACTGGTAAGAGGTGAAAGGCCTGGCCAGCATGCATGATTAGTGGTAATAAGAAACGAAACATGACAGAGAAATAGCATGGGCAGAAAAATGTATGTAAACTGAAGCTTTCACATGGTATTGTATTTGCTATGTAAAACAATGCTTAATGTTGACTGGATGGTCATATAATCTGGAATGGTATAGATGTTAGAATGTAAAGGGAAATTTCTTGTGACCCATCTATGCCCCAGGAGAAGGTAACGGATCAATTTATTTTTCTGTGTAGCTGTCATTCATTGCTTTTATAGTAATTGCAACTGCAAAGCCATGTTTTTGGTTCAAACAAAGGTCTGAATTAATAAACCTGAGTGTCTTGACCCCAAGCGTGTGGTAAAACTCACCCAACATTAGTACAGTTTCATTCCATATATGTGGTATAACCACCACTGCAGCACCAGCATTACATATAACTAGCTTCATAAGCAGTAGTTTTCAACTTCATCGTAGGTGTAGGCATAATGCATTAAGTGACTCTGGTTCAGTTTGGTCAAGAGTTCTCATGTCACAATGGACCTGAACTATAATGCGGTAAGTGTTGAAAGGAGATACATTGTATTCTCAATAAGGTAAGCAGGGATTCAACTTCTTTGTGAAGTGGGTGTGATGAGTCATCCCTGAGGCCAGTGAGTGTTCTGAGGTAATTACCTGCAAGTCCTCTGATAGGCCCATGCTAATGAATCAGGGCCCAGACAATCCACAAGCAAGAGCCTAACTTTAGGAGACCCCAAAACAAGGTATATAGGCTCCTTAGGAAACAAGCCACTTCAGCCTGCACAAGACTGCTACCTTGTGTGACAGGATCCCCAGGGTACAACCTGGAACTGGGGTACTGCTGTGCCCCCTTTACTCTCCAGTATGAGCTATCTCTCACAATACTTTACTAGCAGCAAACCCCTCCAGGTACTGTGATCACTCAGCACAACAGCATGTGGAGCCCACCAGATAAGATTGCCAGACACTCACAAATGACACCAGCCAACTTCCCCCAGCTTTCCAACCTTGCACCCCAGAGCTGTACCATCTTGCCCTGGTCCGAAGCCTAACCAGTGTAAGTTTATTATCTAGTCCGCCCCCCCTCAATGTGGAGAGGACATACACAAGCCTTTGTAAACCGAGCTGAGATTTCCCAAGCACTTCAGCCAAAACACACTGTTTTAGGTAAATATAAAACAGATTTATTAACTTAAAATTTATCTTTCTGTAGTTATTATAAGTGGCAAGCATAAAAGGTCAGAGACAGTTACCAAGAAAATCAGTCTAAATCTTAAACCTTATTAGATCAAGCAGTTCTCACCCCACTAGAAGTTACGATACTTAATACAAAGGCTTCTCTCTCTATCCTGGGGCCAGTCTCCTCTGTTGAAGTCGGTCTTTTCAACATTCTTGTTGCTTCAAGCATAGGTGGGGGAGGAGAAAGGCCAAGGCACGATGCCACTGTCCCTTATTTTATATCCTCAGTTCACGTGCTTGGAAAATACTAGCCCAGACATGTCCTGGTGGGCTTTGATGAGTCACAGGGTTGAGCAATCTCCCTGGTATGGTCTTGTGCAACTGAGTCCTAGAGTTGAGCAGTCCCCATTGTGTGGTGCTTGCGCAATTGTCATTGAATTGTAAATCCCTTGATTACAACTCCCCCGATGATTAATGGTCACCGAACACCCTCATAGGAGTGGTTTGCCTTCTTTGTCTGTCACTAGCAAACTTATAACACATTTCAATAATATATAGCAAAATCTCATAACTTAATACATACTAATGATATACTTTTTTTCCCATAACAATGGGTTTCAGCAGATCATGACTCTTCATATGACATCTTACATGGCATGCTTTGTATGAAATATATCATAATTACATGACAGGTGTGAATATGGGGGTTCCAAGGTGCTGTTTTGATGTACAGAGTGCCACACTTTGCCAGGATTCCCAGCTGCCTGGTAGTTCTGACAGACTGCTCCTCAGACTGTGCCTGTTCCTGCCCCAGCCTGTGCTAGCATCCCGGCTAGCCTTACAGTGGAGGGAAAAAAGCAACCTTAACCAAATCTTTAAACTACAGTTGCAGCCATCACTTCCACAATCATAAAAAAGGTAAAAGACAGAAGTGTTCAATCTACGCTTTCCATTTTTTTTCATTTTATGTACTTCTACTATACGTCCCTCTTGTTCAAGTAATCTCTGAACAGTCCGAATCTTTTCACTCTTTCCCTACATCTTATCTGTCTCCTGACTATGGACCTCTTCTATATTTAACTTGTCAGTTTGGATTCACGTTTCATTGGGGCTGTGTTTGCTCATGACCTCAAAACTCAAGAGAATACACCAACAAAAGATGATTATATGACCTAACCCCACTGTCATGGTTACAGGGCTGGCTGTAACCCTATCCCCTTTCTAGTCTCTGAATGCACCACCTCATGTGTCAGGTCACATGCCTTTACCTCTCCTGGGTGGAGCTCTGCAATCCTTCCACCCCTAGAGCAGGCCCTGGGCTAGAACAACCTATATATCAACAATGCTTACCCAATAAGTTTGACTGGGTTCAGCCCATGCAAAGTCTAATGCCTTTAGCGTATGTAGTGACCAAACCATCTTCTTAAAACCAAAATGTTTATTTCACAGTAGAAACAAAACTTCCAGAGAAAATTTTTTAAAACAAGTCTACATGCAAGTCTATCTTACCTAATGGCTCACCATCCTCTTATGGATTCAAATAATACAAGATGTCAGGTAATCATTCATGAGAAAGAAAACACATTGACCCACAGAGCTCTTTTCACCATATCTGGTTTATCTAATTGATAAGCTAAAGACACATGTAACCAAGTCATTGACAGAAAACATCTGTAAGGAGTAGTTCCTGATAATGAGCTATTGGGAGAGGAGTTTAACTTATCACAGAGAACATCTGCCCTTCAGTGACAAGCAGTCCCTTTCTTGTGGTTCCATCTAGTTTTGCGGGTTGGCTAGGAGGAAGTAAAATATTCAGAGCTAGAGTTCTGACCTTGCCCCTTAACAATCCTTGTTTGCTGAGGGATGGCTTATATTGAGCTATTCTATTCCCTTCCTGCTTTCCCCGACCCCCACTTTAGTGTTTCCTATTGCAGTGGTTTTCAAACTGCGGGTCGCAAACCAGTACTGGGTCGCGGAACGTAAGGCACTGGGTCGCAGTGGCTCTGGTCAGCACCATTGACTGGGCCGTTAAAAGTCCCATTGGCAGTGCTGCTGGCTAAAGCAGGCTAATCCCTACCTGTTCTGACACTGCACTGTGCCCTGGAAGTGACCAGCAGCAGGTCCGGCTCCTAAGCGAGGGGAGGAGGGCAGGGTTCCCGGCCAATGGGAGCCGGGGGGGGGCGGTGCCTGCGGGTGAGAGCTGTGCAGAGCCGGTTGCGCACCTCTGCCTAAGAGCCAGACCTGCTGCTGGCCACTTTCGGGGCATAGCACGATCCATGGTGCCAGGACAGGCAGGAAGCCTGCCTTAGCACTCCCGCTGCACCGCTGACCGGGAGCCACCGAGGTAAACCCATGCCCCAATCCCCTGCCCCAGCCCTGAGCCCCCTCCCCAAAAACCCAGAGCCCCTTCCTGCACCCCAAACCACTCATCCCCAGCTCCATCGGGTCGTGGGCATCAACAATTTTCTTCAACTGGGTTGCCAAAAAAGTTTGAAAACCACAGTCCTATTGAACTAAGTTTACTCATGGAGTAACCATCCCAATAATAGGTCTACCTACATTATTACAGAGCAGCTCTAATTTTGTTACACCTTCTTTTTCCCCCACAATAAATATATCAACTTCACTCATTTCCATCCCAAGCTGCTTGTTTGAGCTTTTCTTCAGGATGAATTTATGCATAAGAAAGGAGATCAGGAAATTATTTTTAAACTGTTTTCCCCATTTTTTGACAAACTACTAACAAAGTACTAGATTTCTGGTACTATGCATCTATTTCCTAGAAATATATCAGAGATCAAAGATCTTTACAATCTTCACATTCCCTTATAGACAACTTCATCTTGGTGCAATGTCACACCTATAAAAGGTGTAAAAAAAAATCCATCTAGGGCTGCTTAAAAGCTTGCTCTTAACATGAATAGTTAAACTTCGGAACACAAACAACTTTCTCACCACCAAATGACAGATCTTTTACTGCCATACTTCTTTTCTCCCTACCACAAGCCCTTCTCAGCTACCTTTTGCAGTACGGAGCAAATCAAATCTCTTCAACGTGCAAAAGTGATCAGTAAGAAGATGCAAAACCACAAACACATCCACATCACAAACTTCACTGCACAGTTCGGCTTTCTCGCCTTCCGTTTAGGACATGCAACTTGTTACAGACGATTATGGGTGTGGCACCAAAAGGAAATAATAGAAGCTCCTTCCAAGAACCAGAGCTAGATCGAGAGAGTCAAGTGCCGGAGAACACCAGGCAGAGAGCAACCCAGCAGCGTGAGGGGGGTGGAAGATGTACAGGGTATCAGAGGGTTTTCCCGTCTCTCGTTTCTAACAACACAGGACGCACCGCACGAACAGCGGCAATGATGAGGTCCCCGACAGAAGAGTAGTAGTTAAAAAAAAAAAAAAAAAAAAATCACAACCCCCCATTTGCTCCTGGAAGTTGCCTGCAGAGCAGACACAACAGAGGGGCCGGGCTCCCTTTCAATAGCCCCCCTTCCCCCGTATCGCGACATGACCCAGGCACTCACTCACCACCCTGACCAATTCCTCCCTACACCACAGCCACGGTGGGAGCGGCCAGAGCCCACAGGCCGCTCCCCCTGCCCGCCAAAGGGCGGCGACCCACGCGAGCACCTGCCCTCCCCTTCCAGAGGGGGCCGCCGCGGCGCTTGGGAGAGCGGTCGCACGAGCGGCGCCTCTCGCCCTCCAGCTCTGTGGCGACGCGGCAGCCCCCTGGCGAGCAGCCCGGCCTGGGGAGGGATACGGGGGGGCGGGCAGAGCGGCACTTACCCGGTGTGCAGTGCAGGGGTGAGGTCGGCGAAGGGACGGGCGAGCAGGGCGACGCCGGCGGCTGCAGCTCTTTGGGGGTGCCCGGGCCGGGCGAGGGGGACGGGGCGGCGGGGGGCAGCATGAGGTAGCGGTCGGGCTGTGGCAGGCAGCGCAGGCAGAACGAGTGCAGGCAGGGCAGCAGCTTGGGCCGCCGGCTCTGGATGTGCTGCCCGCACACGGCGCAGGTGTCCAACAGGTTGAGCTGGGCCGCCTCCCCGCCGCGCTCCGCAGGGCCCTGCCGGCTCTCGGCCTCGTTCTCCCCGCTCAGCGCCGCGGCCCCCGCTCGATCCGCCGGCCAGGCCCCCGCCGCCTCCATTGTCCTTGCGCCGCCCGGCGCCTCCCGCCCCCGGGGGTGGGGGGAGTGCGACTCCACCGGCCGATCCCCACCCGAGACCCCGGGCCGCGGCGCCCACGAGCGGACCCTGCCCCCGCCGCCCGCCGCGGTGTTTGTTATCCTCGGAGGTTGCAACTGCACCCGCGCGACACGGCCAACGGCTAGCCGGGCCCCGCCCCCTCCTAGGAGATGGGTCTCCGCCTAGCCCCGCCCCGCTCCTCCCACTGGCTCAGCCCTTTCCCCTTCACCGCGCGCTGGAGACCCCGCCCACCTCCGCTTAGCTCCACCCTCAGCACCGCCCCCTCTGCGCACGGTTACCCGCCCTCCCCCCTGTCTCCACTCACAACCTGTTTCACTGCTCTACAGCCAAAATGCTTCTGAAATAAATGTAGTCAAACTTGACTAATTCTGGGTCACTAAGAACGAAAATGATGCTTAAAATTGTTGATTGGCTCTAGTTTTCAAGATATGCTATTGGGTCAGTATACACGACCCTTGACTTGGGAATGGCGGAGGATAAGTGAGTTATAAAGAGAAGGGATCTCAATTTAAACCAGAAATGACTAAAATACATCTTTGAATAAATCTATGACTGGGTTTGGACAGTACTTGCTTTTTAGGCAAAACAATGAATGATGCAATCTGAAGCTGGTATTGCGTCATACATGATATGAATTGCATCATGTTATTCCTAGAAGTCATGGATGATGCAATCATAACAAAGCTTACATCACTCTGCTGAACAAATTGCCCTAGATCAGCTCTAGAAATCATACAGTGTCGTGCTCTCTTATTTGTCAGTGTTTGATTTTGCAAAGGGACACATTTCTGTTTAGCCAAAGTGAGCAGAGATGTCTCGTACTTGTGTGAACAGTGCAGATAACTTCTGCTATGTTTGTGCTGAAGTGACTTTTGCATCACAAAAGTGCAGTATAACCACTACGGTTAAGAAAGCCTATCACCTTTATTTTGGCTGCAAAATTGGAGATCGGGACAAGAGGTGGGCCCCACACATATGCTGCAACACTTGTGCAACAAATCTTTGCCAGTGGTTGAACAGGAAAAGGAAATCTATGCCTTTTGCAGTGCCAATGATTTGGGGAGAGCTAACAGATCATACCAGTAATTGTTACTTCTGCATGGTGCCTCCAGTTGGGAAAGGTGTGTCAAAGAAGAAAAAGTGGACTGTGCATTATCCAAACATTCCATCAGCTATACACCCAGTACCCCACGGAGAAGGACTGCCGGTTCCTGATGTACCAGAATAATTCTCACTTGAGTCAGACGAGGAAGGGGAAGAGGATGAAACTTCTGGTCCTGAACCATCAATGTCACAGGAACAAACATTTTCTCCCATCCTCCTCCTCTGAACCACACCTCATAACACAAGGTGAACTGAATGACCTTGTCAGGGATTTGGAACTACCCAAGAGTAAGGCAGAGCTGTTGGGCTCCAGACTACAGCAGTGGAATCTCCTGGCAGGTGATGCTAGGGTTTCCATGTTCCATGACCGTCAAAAGGATCTTGTCCCATTCTTCTTCATGGAAGGTGATCTTGTAGCCTACAACAACATCGATGGTGTGATGGCAGCCCTCAACATTGTTCACGATCCAGATGAGTGGAGACTGTTCATTGATTCATCGAAGACGAGTCTTAAAGCTGTTTTACTGCATAATGGCAATGTTTTGCCATCAATTCCAGTTGCTCATACAGTCCATATGAAGGAAACCTATGACAACATGAAACAACTTTTGAGGTGCATAAAATATGACCAACATCAGTGGCAGCTTTGTGGCGATTTGAAGGTTGTTGCTCTCTTGCTTGGTCTGCAGACTGGATACACAAAGTACTGCTGTTTTCTCTGCGAACGGGATAGTCGTGCAAGAGATTCCCACTACATCAAGAAAGATTGGCCACTCCGACAGTCATTGGAGCCTGGGAGGAAAAGTGTTCAGCATCCACCACTTGTTGAATCGAGGAAGATTTTGTTACCACCCTTACACATCAAGCTGGGTCTGATGAAGAACTTTGTCAAGGCCATTTACAAAAAACAAGCAGCTTTCAAGTACCTCCATGGAAAATTTCCAAGGTTAAGTGAAGCTAAGATAAAGGAAGTTGTCTTTGTTGGTCCTCAGATTCGTGAACTTCTTCGAGATGATGCATTTGACCATGCACTGCGTGGCAAGGAAAAGACGGCATGGAAAGCCTTCCAGTTAGTGGCAATAAATTTTCTCGGAAACAACAAAGCAGACAACTACAGGTTGTTGGTGGAAAACCTCCTCAAGGCATACAAAAGCCTTGGTTGCAACATGTCACTAAAGATACATTTTTTGCACTCTCATCTAGATTTTTTCCCACCGAACTGCGGAGCAGTGAGCGATATGCACGGCGAGCGATTTCACCAGGACATTGCAACAATGGAGAAACGCTATCAGGGCAAATGGAGCCCATCAATGCTTGCAGACTATTGCTGGACAGTGACAAGAGATGCTCCATTTAATGAATACAAGAGACAAGCCAAGAAGCGCCGAGTAGACACTGAATTGGACTAAACTACGTACATAATAGTTTTTTGCCTTTTGTTTCATAATAAATTTTATTTATATAACCTTTTTGCTGATTTTTAAAGTGTTACATAAACAGGACAGGTGAAATATCATCATGTAAAGCAACCATAAACACATGAAAAGACCTAGGTTTACAATTTATGATTAAAACTCTACTATCTACACAATATACATAGACATAAAATGTAAAAACTTAAATATCTTAGAAACAGTAGCCAATCAGTTGTTTTAATTGTCATATTTGAATTCAGCACATCAAAATACATAATAAATAGCACATTTTATCTCTGAAGCAGACGACTTCTCAAAAATTGTAGACCAGTGTTTCCTGCCCCGTCCCCTTCCCTAGCTCCACCCCCCAACCCTCTTATGGGTGTCCCTGGCCTGGGAGTCCTGCTTCTGCAGTCCTCCTGGCTGGCTTCTGACTGAATTCTGCCTGGCTTCCTCATCACACCACACTCCTTCCTAAAGTGAAACTGTACTCCCTCTCAGGACAATACACCTGGCCTGGGGGGAGGGGGGAAGTAGGGGGTTTATCCCTCCCCTTTCTTCTTCCCTACCCTTTCTAGGCTTACCACCTTTGAAAAGCAAAAAAACTGGCACCCACCCCCCAGAAGGCCAGCCCACCCCCACACCAACCATAAGGCAACTCTACAACCCCCACCCCTTCAACAGTCACTTACAGTATCTACAGAGAAAACACACATAGAAAAGATTGATACCATTGCACATCTCCTCACTCGCACCTGACTCAAACCCTCTCACACGCCTGCGTGGTGTGCTTACAGTGTTGGTGGTCAGACAGCTGCTGTATTTTCAACTGTTTTGATCTGTTAGCGCTTAAACTGCAGAAATGAGAACACTGCAGCATCTTTAACAGGACACACAAACTTTTAACCAGGGCTGTCAAGCAATTAAAAAAATTAATCATGATTAATCGTGTGATACAAAAATTAATCATGATTAATTGCGCGATTAATCATGCTGTTAAACTACATTTTCAAATATATTAATTTCAATTACAACACAGAATACAAAGTGTACAGTGCTCACTTTGTATTTATTTTTATTACAAATATTTGCACTGTAATAAACAATATAGTATTTTTCAATTTCACTGAATACAAGTACTGTAGTACAAGCTCTTTATCATGAAAGTTGAACTTACAAATGTAGAATTATACACACAAAAAACTGCATTCAAAAATAAAACAACGTAAAACTTTAGAGCCTACAAGTCCAATCAGTCCTACTTCTTGGTCAGACAATCACTCAGATGAACAAGGTTGGTTACAATTTGCAGGAGATAATGCTGCCCACTTCTTGTTTACAATGTTACCTGGAATTGAGAACAGGCGTTCGCATGGCACTGTTGTAGCTGGCGTTGCAAGGTATTTACATGCCAGATGCGCTAAAGATTCATATGTCCCTTCATGCTTCAACCACCATTCCAGAGGACATGCTTCCTTGCTGATGATGGGTTCTGCTTGATAACGATCCAAAGCAGTGCAGACCAACGCATGTTCATTTTCATCATCTGAGTCAGATACCACCAGGAGAAGGTTGATTTTCTTTTTTGGTGGTTTGGGTTCTGTAGTTTCCGCATAGAGTGTTGTTTTTTTAAGACTTCTAAAAGCATGCTCTGCACCTCGTACCTCTCAGCTTTTGGATGGCACTTCAGATTCTTAAACCTTGGGTCCAGTGCTATAGCTATTTTTAGAACTCTCACATTGGTACCTTCTTTGCGTTTTGTCAAATCTGCTGTGAAAGTGTTCTTAAAACAAACATGTACCGGGTCATCATCCAAGACTTCTATAACATGAAATATATGAAGAATGCAGGTAAAACAGAGCAGGAGACATACAATTCTACCTCAAGGAGTACAGTGACAAATTTAATTGACGCATTATTTGTTTAACGAGCACCATCATCATGGAAGCAGGTTCTCTGGATTGGTGGCCGAAGCACGAAGGGGCATACAAATGTTTAGCACATCTGGCATGTAAATACCTTGCAACATCAGCTACAAAAGTGCCATGCGAACACCTGTTCTCACTTTCAGGTGACATTGTAAACAAGAAGCAGGCAGCAGTATCTCCTGTCAATGTAAACAAACTTGTTTGTCTTAGTGATTGGCAGAATAAGAAGTAGGACTGAGTGGACTTGTAGGCTCTAAAGTTTTACACTGTTTTGTTTTTGAGTGCAGTTATGTAACCAAAAAAATCTACATTTCTAAATTACACTTTCACGATAAAGAGATTGCACTTCAGTACTTGTATGAGGTGAATTGAAAAGTACTAATTATTTTGTTTATAATTTTTACTGTGCATATATTGTAATAAAAAATAATAATATAAAGTGAGCACCGTGCACTTTGTATTCTGTGTTGTAATTGACATCAATATTGAAAATGTAGAAAAACATCCCAAAATATTTAATAAATTCAATTGGTATTCTATTGTTATAGGTGTCAAGTATCAGAGGGGTAGCCATGTTAGTCTGAATCTGTAAAAAGCAACAGAGTGTCCTGTGGCACCTTTAAGACTAACAGAAGTATTGGGAGCATAAGCTTTCGTGGGTAAGAACCTCACTTCTTCAGATGCAAGAATTGTTATAGGTGAGATTAACTATAAAAAATTAATTGCGATTAATCGCATGAGTTATCTGTGATTAATTGACAGCCCTACTTTTAACATTAGCTATCCCAGTGTATTGTGATAATAATGCAAATCTTTAGACCCCCATAAAAAAAAACCCCAGCAGATTAATTTTTTTTTCTGGCCATTGACAAATCCATACAAAAATCATCCAGGCCGCTCAAATACAGGCTAGGTGGTAAGCCTAATGCCCTCCTTTCCTCCCACTTTTTTCAACTAGCTGTTTCCTCCACCTGTCCCAGGGACACTTGCTGGCTCTCCCATTCCCTAGCCTTTGGCCAGAATTAGTGAGATGCAGAGATTTGGGCATAGGGTGACCAGACAGCAAGTGAGAAAAATTAGGACGGGGTGGTGCATAATAGGTGCCTCTATAAAACAAAGCCCTGAATATCAGGACAATCCCTATAAAATCAGGACATGTGGTCACCCTACTTGGGCATTATGCTGTGTAGCAACCTGCCAACCCATCAGAGATGAGGACTGTTCACAGATACAGGGGCTCAAACCCCAAACAATTTAGAAGGATCCCACCTAATTCCAGCACCTAGCCACAGTGACTGTCTCTCTCGCTCTCTCTTCATTTATTTTTTTAAATGCTGAGTTTGGTAGAGCTTGTCATGCCAGTAAAAAATCTTAAGGCTCCTCTTCACCACTTTTACCCTAAGGCTCAAACTACGCTAAACCACAAACGTTTTACACTCTGGAACAAGCATGTGGGGCGTGTCCAGACTAGCCTTTACAGATGTGCCAACTACTTGAAGTTAATTAGAAATCAATTAACTCAAAGTGGAAGGAAAAAAAACTTCCACTGTAATGCAGCCATACTATTACTGAAGTGAGCGCTAACCTAATTATCTCTCTCCTCCCCACCCACAAAAGACACTGCCTCCGCATAGGGACATAATTAATCAGCCGAATGGGCACACGAAGAGTATTAGTGTAAAAAGCTTTTAATGATGTAAGACTATTTTTTTTTTACCACACAGAACAATGCTTAGTAAGCATGCTCATCTTCACGATCCAGCCTCAACAATTACAGTAATAAGCACATGATCCCACCAAGTTGTTTCAGGACAGAAGCAATTTTGGATTTAAATAGAGAGACAGTTAAGAGGTAAAGCTCACTCTCTTCCTGGGAATAACACCACACGGCCAGGTTACTCTTTCTTAACTCTTCTGTCTTATTTATGTTAATAAGAACGAGGCCAGCCAGCTCATCTGTCTTCTGCATGTCTTCTTTTCTCCAGTCCTGCTGTATCTCCCTGCCTTGCTTAGAGCAATCAACAGAAGGGTGGGGTCTTCAGTTTCAGTCATTAATATTAATATACACTAGCTTTCACTAACGCTCTCGTCTCCCCTCCTCCCCCTTCTCTTCCCATTTAAGGTGGAAATGTTGTGGGATATCCAGAACAAGACAAAAAGCCATTTAAGGGGGAACTGGAATAGCCATTGCAAGATAAGTAGCTATTGACTTGCAATTGCAATAGAACCGGTCAATTGCAATAGAGTGAAACAAAAAGCCATTCAAGGTGGAATTGCAGTAGTTGAGTACTGAAAAAAACTAATTAATGCAGTTCATTTTTTTTCTGCCTGTAAAAGAACCCCAGCAGTTTCTTTTTCACCTTTCATTTACATGGTAGAGAAGGGATAGTAAACACCAGGTCTGTTATGACATCCTCAAATAGATACATTTTTAAACTAGTCTTCACTGAAATTCATATAAAAATTTTTACCTCAAAAGCATGCCAATATATGAAACAGGAAAATATTCTACAATACAGTAAAAATAGAAAATTCACTCTATTGCAAATTGATTTCAGAGGCAATTGCTGTATTTCAAGAAATAAAAAAATGATATTTAGGTCTGCAGACTGGAGCAGTCACAGTGGGAAGCAGTTCAGATAATTTAGTGTGTACACTAAAAATTGCATTGCCCTTTTTTACAGATATGGATACTGAAAGTACAAAAGGTTACTACTCTTTTGTCAAGTATTTTTCTTCTTTTTATTATTAAATGTTTTAACTGGTCTCCTAGAGAAACAAAATGGGTAAGATAATATTGTTTAGTATCAGGGGGTAGCCGTGTTAGTCTGTATCTACAAAAACAACAAAGAGTCTGGTGGCACCTTAAAGACTAACAGATTTATTTGGGCATAAGCTTTGGTTTTTACTCACGAAAGCTTATGCCCAAATAAATCTGTTAGTCTTTAAGGTGCCACCAGACTCTTTGTTGATAATATTGTTTACTGGACCAATTTCTGTCAGTGAAAGAGACATGCTTTCAAGCTTATGCAGAGCTCTTCTTTAGGTTTTCTGCCCCGTTGCTTGATGCAGTTTTAAAATCTTTGTTTCCTCTTTGGTCATAAAGAAATATCAGGGCTGGATTAAGGCAATCCTATGCACACCACAACACAGGCCCTCCATATCTCCATGTTATGACCCCACCCCTATCAGTGGCAGGGCCCTCTCTCACAAAAGTTGGCTGCTGGAGGAGGATTCTCCCACCACTCCTTTTTGGAAAAATGGGATCTCAAATCCTCGAACAGGCAAAAATAGCAGCAAGCCCCCACTCTTCCTTGTGGGCACAATGGTAGGCATGGTGGTAGGACCCCTCCAAGAAAGGCAGAGGCAGTAATATGAAGTCTTTTTAAAGAACAGGAGTACTTGTGGCACCTTAGAGACTAACAAATTTATTAGAGCATAAGCTTTCATGGACTACAGCCCACTTCTTCGGATGCATATATATATATATGCATCCGAAGAAGTGGGCTGTAGTCCATCCGAAGAAGTGGGCTGTAGTCCACGAAAGCTTATGCTCTAATAAATTTGTTAGTCTCTAAGGTGCCACAAGTACTCCTGTTCTTTTTGTGGATACAGACTAACACGGCTGTTACTCTGAAAGTTTTCTCCCAGTTAGCGCTATTGTTTTAATGTGTCTGCTGTCTTGGGCAGACATATCTGTATTTCTCAATTATAGAGACAAGGTGAGTGTGGTAATATCTTTTATTGGACCGACTTCCGTTGGTGAGAGACAAGCTTTTGAGCCACACAGAGCTCTTCTTCGGGTAACCGACATGGCTTCAGCTACACTGCATGCCTCACTCAGTTATACCCATTTCATATTCTCCATAACCACAAAGACAAGAAACTTACTTGTATTGTAATGGAAGCTGAGATTTTGATGTAATCTCATGGCTAGAGGAGTTGGGACTCTGAACACTGATTTAGGGTACATCTACACTACAGCGGGGAGTCGATTTAAGATACGCAAATTCAGCTACGTGAATAGCGTAGCTGAATTCGACGTATTGCAGCCGACTTACCCCGTTGTGAGGACGGCGGCAAAATCGACTTTTGCGGCTTTTTGTCGGCGGCGCTTACTACCACCTCCGCTGGTGGAGTTAGAGCGCAGATTCGGGGATCGATTGTCGCGTCCCGACGGAACGCGATAAATCGATCCCCGAGAGGTCGATTTCTACCCGCCGATTCAGGCGGGTAGTATAGACCAGACCTTAGAGTGCCTGGGCCTTAATTTTGCATATGGAGCATAAACCAGAATAGGAAACGTTTTTCCCAGTCTCACTTTTAAAATCAAACTCAGTCTACTTCTCAAGCCCTGAATACACTTGTATCCATTAGAAATTGAAAAGAGAATAACACGCTGTTACCCCTTTTTATCCAAGTGGCTGGTCAAGTTCAGGGTCCTGCAGGTTGTTTCCACTAAGCAGGGCCGGCTCCAGGGTTTTGGCCGCCCCAAGCAGCCAAACAAACAAACAAAAAAACCCTGCGATCGCGATCTGCAGCGGCAATTCGGCGGGAGGTCCTTCTCTCCGAGCAGGAGTGAGGGACCGTCCACCGAATTGCCGCTGAACAGCTGGAAGTGCCGCCCCTCTCCGAAGTGGCCGCCCCAAGCACCTGCTTGGTAAGCTGGTGCCTGGAGCCGGCCCTGCCACTAAGAAAAGAAACTGATGATAGAGCCAGCCAGGTATTTCCTTTGATGCAATCTTATTTATTTACAAATATTGTACATACAGTCCAGTTTCCCAGAACACAGTAATCAAACAGCAGGAGACAGTTCCTCTGTTTGCTGTTTCAAACCTACCTTTCCAGCCAACACTCTATGCCCAAAGAGCTTCCTCTCGTAGCCTTCTCCCACGTCCACATTACCTGTGCTTCTGTTACCATCTGCTTGGCTTTCTGGTCAAGATTATGTCTCTCTCTCTCTCTCTCTCACACACACACACACACACACACACAGATAAAAACAGTTTCTCCAGTCAAAGCCCTTGCCCATGCATTTGAAATCCCTTAGCCACATAGTTCTGCTTCTATTTAAGCTTTGCTATGCCCCTGTGTTTTGGGTGCTTGCTACTGCTATTGTTTCAGCCACTTCTTCACAATTGTTCTGACTGAAAGCTGGTGATTACATCCAATCCATAATAACAAAGTTTAACCCTACCTCTAACAATACTTCCAAAACACACTTCTTGAAATGTAGCAGAGAGGCATTAGGTCCTTTTTTTGGAGGGAACTGCCAATGCCTCCCTTAGGTCTTGTCTACCTGGAAAGTTTTAACAGTTATACCGAGATAATATAACATTATAGTAAAACCGCTATAGTTCATTGATATAAACCCCCAGGTGGACTCTTATTTTGGAATAAGTGGAATTATTTTTGTTTGTTTATCTTAAACCCCTCCCAAAGTGACAAACTAAACTGAAAAAAGGCACTCATATCAAAAGAAGTGTGTGCATATGGAGAGTTATACTGGTACAACTGTAGCACTTTAAATGTACACCCAACCTTATGGTCAGGGCCGGCTTTAGGCCAATTCCACCAATTCCCCCGAATCGGGCCCCGCGCCTAAGAGGGCCCCGCACCCAGTGGCAGGGCCACCGGGGTCAGGGCAAGTGGCCGAGAATCCCTTCCCTGGCTAGAGGCTCCTTTTTAATTTTTACTCACCCGGCAGCGCTCCAGGTCTTCGGCGGCACTTCAGCGGCGGGTCCTTCACTCGCTCTGGGTCTTCGGCAGCACTTCGGCAGCAGGTCCTTCAGTGCCACCAAAGACCCGGAGCGAGTGAAGGACAAACCGCCGAAGACTATGAGTGCCACCCAGTGAGAACAAGCCCCACATGTTTTTTTACGTGTTTTTTTTTTATTTTCAGTCATCCCTGCCGGGGCCCCGTCAAAACTGTTCGAATCAGGCCCCGCACTTCCTAAAGCCGGCTCTGCTTATGGTGGTATAACTTTCCCATGTAGACAAGACTTTAGAGAAGGTGAGGGCCAGTTCCTCCTAAAATGGTGATCCTTAGATCTTTGCTTAAGAAATAAACTTTTTACTTTGGGAATCCTGTTAATTATCACCCAATCTCTAATCTCCCTTCTTTGGAAAAATGTGTGGAGAAAGTGGTAGCAAAACAACCCTGACAATATCTGAAGTCCATAGAGTTCCTTGTCCCTGATCAATCCCATTTTAGACCTGCCTATGGCATCAATACTATATTGATTTTGTTGATCAATCATCTCCTTCTGGTGATGGATGAGGATTGAGTGAGCATGCTGAATTTTTTTCTCCTTTTTTTAGATCTGTTTGATGGCTTTGTTGCCAGATTGCTGGTGATCACAACGAGTCATTGACATAATTGCAAGCCCAGTGTAAGAAAGAAAGGGTACAAAACAAAATTGATTACCCATACCACCTTTCTCAGGGTTCTTTGAATTTTGATTGCTTAAATAAAGAAGCAAAGACTCCAGAGTTTAATTTAATTTTATTGAGTTTTATTAACTATCCTTAACTACAGCAACTAGTCCTCTGGTCTATAAGAAGGCAAAAATTATATTGGACTATAATTTTACTAACATAAACTAGAAAATTGGTTGATGCAATAACTATCCAGGTTTTCAGAATCAAATAAACACAATCACAATAGAAAATGACACTTACTTAACCACTATCCTGAGAAGGTGACTTTCTTTAGTTTTTTTAGTAGGTCGCTCAGAATAGGTCCTCTCCTAACTACCTAACATGAACTGTTACATTTATAACAAGTTGTACAGACTGAGAAGAGTTCAAGAGTCTTGCACGCTTGGTCTCCTTTTATGTCTAGAATTTGAAAGACAGTATGAAACCATTAACTATGGTAGACACATAGTGTTTCACAATGTTAGTTAACCATGGTAACTAGTTCATATTCAAAGCTATTTTACAGCAATCTGTTACCAAAATAAAAAAAAAAAAAAAAGACACATACTGTAACTCTGTGACTTCACAAGTATGTACTCTTCCTTACTAATTAGCTACCCAATTTCCAGATGTAGTCAACTGACTGATTTATCATCCAGGAGAAAATATCTGTGTTACTTATGATCAGATCTGTGTTCAGCATCAACTTTCAGCTCAGCTACCATCCACAGAAGGGATTGACACTGCAATACATTTGGAGTGAAGGATGGACGTGACTACAGTCTTTTCCTGGTGTGCTAGCAGATAACCCAAATGGCTGGAAAATAGAAAGAGACAGTTAAAGGTGCCTATATAAGATAGGTACTGGATATCACCAGGAGGACTCCCAGGTGGGTGGCCCAGGACCTCAGTCTTCTCCCTTCCAGGTGTCTTCTGCTTTCAGGAAACAATGTGCTGAAGCAGCTGGGCCCTTTTATCCCATTTCTATAGGGTGGTCCAACATGGTTCCTCTTCTTAGAGATGCTGGTGTGGACCAATCAGATGATGACTCATACTCCTTCCAAAGATTTGAAATGTCCAGTCAAAATGAGAATTATCCTCTCTCACCATCCAATCAGGGAATGAGGCATCACACTTGAGTTCTTCCAAGTGAGGCTGGAATTGTCCAGTCTTATTCTATCAGCTTGTATAAGACAAGATAGGCCATAGCTATTGGTTCAATCATCTTGGGACACAGGCTGAACCCTGGCTGGTTTGCTCTGGTCAGGAACTTACCTCCATAAATCACTTTATGACCCTCTGTGGTGCAATTGTCTGGGCAATTCTTAAATAGTAATAACTCATAATTTTGGGACTTAGTCATTATACCTGTTTGGGGCAAATGGAATTACTTCTGAGTTGCTCCATTCTTTGTTCTCTCAGAGGACCCAGACAGTAGCCCTGGGAGATTGTTCATCTGTCCCAAGGCCATTTTCATGTGGAGTGCCACAGGGTTCTATTTGGTCATTTCATCAATTTGTCAACACGTTTGTGACATTGTTAAAATATGGGAGAGCTCAGCTTCGCCTCCTCTGGTAAAGAAGAGGAAGAGTTGCCCCTCCTCTCACTAACTTGAAGTAGCTGTGCATCTCTCCTCTTTGTCTGGCATGATGGGAGCTCCTCTTCCTGTTTCAATCTACTGTAACCACAGTTGTTTGGGGAGTTGGTGAGGCAGTATGGCATGCGCTATCTTCAATAGCCAAATGACAGCTAATTCAATGTCTCTTTTTCATCAGAGTCAGAGTACGGTTTAATGGTTTCTCCAATATCTAGCTGTGAATGGAGCAAGTTGATAGTGGTGGCTGAAGATGAGAGCAAGCTGATATTCAGCACAGATAATATGGAGGTTATGCTTACTGGATGCAGAAAAGAAGAAGAAGAAATAGTGAGATCAGCTCCGTCAGTTCAGGGGCTTGCCTGCTATTTTTTACTCATGTTCACAAATTATAAGTTTTGTTCAATCCTCAGCTAGGTATCCAGATAACAGCACTTTCCAAGAGTGACATTTTTCCATCTGCAGTTGGCCTGGTATTTTGGATGTAGACCTTGCCACAGTAATCCATGTAGTCAGTTGTTGGTTGCATGTGTGTGTTCTCTCTGTGTGCTGTCACAGCTCTGCGCAGATAGGGAACACAGCAGACTTTGATTGAACTGCCCAATAGGACCACAGACTCGGTTCCATAGCGAAGGCGCTTGGCCGGGTTTATTGACAATGAAGCACGGACCTAATGCCCTGGCTCAATGGTTACAGGTACACTAACACATGTAGGCTCATTGCAATGGACTCGGCTCAGTGAATGGTGGGACTTTCCATTCCCCTTTAGGCCACACAAAGACACACCCTCTGCGATGCTTCTTTTATACCCTGATATAACCAAGTTACATATTGCCCCTTTGACATGGTTAATTACCACCCTTTACTTTGTTCATGTTGGTTTGATTGAAACATCTCTATCCATCATGCTGTCATCCTGACCTTATCTTTAGGAGCGGGGGTATGCCCCTATTATCTTCAGGGAGTGTGTTTATACCATGCTTGGTATTGGTGTGTTCTGGTACTACTCTTCTGTAAGGTGTTTACGTGAGTGTCCTGTGCCTAGCACTTGGAGTGTTTGTGTTTTTGCAACACCAGCTTTGTTCTTGCCAAGTTCATGTATTGGGCAGTGAACCTGCAGGCAGGCATCTGCTTTTTTGCAGGGCTTGACTCTATTTGGGCCTTAGGCCTTATATCTCATGCTCTTTCTATTACAATCCATATTTTTGTCACCTTCAGACTGGATTACTGCAGTGTATACGTGGAGTTACAATCATAGGCGGTGCATGGCTTCAGTATTTGGGGAGGCTGGCGTGAGCATCAGAAGCTCCTGTGGTGCCCAGACCATGGCTCTGCCCCCAGGCCCACCCCCACTCGACCTCCTCTTCCCGAGATCCTACCCACACTCCACCCTCACTCCGCCCCAGCCACCCTGCCCATGCTCCACCCCTGCTCTGCCCCAGGCCCCACCCAAGCTCGGCCCGAGGGCCCATTCCCACTCGCCCCCCCTCCCTGCTTGGCCTCCCCACCCACTGAGTTACTCTCCTCTGCTGTGGGGGCCTCAGGAGAAGGGAGGTGAAGGAGAGAAGCGACTCAGCGGGTGGGGGCTTCGGGGGATGGGGTGGAGGAGAGGAGTGACTCAGTGAGAAGCAGGGGCCTCAAGAGAGGGTGGTGGAGGAGAAGAGTGACTCAGTGAGTGGTAGGTGGTGGTAACTTTGGGGGAAGGGGCGGAGGGGGATGGGAAGGGGCAGAATGAGGGCAGGCCTCAGGGGAAGAGATAGGGTGGGGACGGGCAGAAGAACAGCACGGGCAGGGCCACGGGGGAAGAGAAGGAGCTTGGCTTCGGGGTGGAGTGCAGGCAGGACCATGACCCAGGCATGACCATGACCCAGATGTCCGCACACTCAAAGGCAGTGGGGACTGTTTGGGAGACTTAGTCTCCCCTGGACTATTATACTCACCGCCCATGGTTACAATTAAAATACTTCAACTACTGAAGAATATATTGGCTCACTTGTTCAGTAGTGCCTTTCATAGACAGTATACAGTAGAACCTTAGAGTTACAAACACCTCGGGAATGGAGGTTGTTTGTAACTCTGAAATGTTCAGAGTTCTGAACAAAACATTATAGTTCTTTCAAAGGTTTACAACTGAACATTGACTTAATACAGTTTTGAAACTTTACTATGCAGAAGAAAAACGCTGCTTTCCCTTTATTTAGTAGTTTATGTTTAACACTATTTACTTTTTGTGTATGCCTCTGCTGCTGCCTGATTGCATACTTCCGACTCCAAGTGAGGTTTGTGGTTGACTGGTCAGTTCGTAACTCTGAGGTTCTACTGCAATTAGAAGCTGTGTAACCACCAGAATTTGTCTGGAGGGTCCAAATTTCTGCTCTTACCTCTGGCTGCTTCCTCTCATGAGTTTCTAAATTTTCTAGCAGCGGTGGCTTTCTTTTTTAAATGCACAAACCTCACATTTTTCCTGCAGCCACCACTAGTGAGTGCTTTCTCTTCTGAATATGCAGCATCCATGTAGCTGTGAGACACTCTGCTTGGCTGGAGGGCTGCTCTAATCTATGCTGGTTGCCTATGGCTTCCATGGGTTGCCAATGGCTCCCATCACACCTGGAGATCGCAGCTCTATCAGGGTGTCTCAGCCACACCTTCTATGTGGCAGCAGTGGAGGTGCCTCTGTGCTGGACCTATGCCACTGAAGAATCCCCTTTGCACTGGGGTTATCCTAGAGCTGGATATGTCAGCTCTATGGCCAGAATCTACCAGCTATGTAGCACAAAGCAGCCATTGGATGGTCTGGCCCAAAATATACATTGTTTCCTATTCCAGTTTTTCTTGATTAAAGGATTCCTTAATATATTATTTATGTTGTCAAATGAATACCACAAAAATGTAAAAAATGTGCAGTGTGGGCCAGATGACTGCATTAGAAATTCATACATAGACAGATTTAATATATTAGCCTTTCTGGCTACAGTGAACAAGGAAGGACTATTATGCCAGAATAGCTAGAATGAGCAGTGAATAAATATATGTGCATCATTGGCTGTAGTGGCTATTTTAGGAATTAATGCACAATATGGTCTAGGCTTGTTTCCAATCTTTCTAAAATCCATTCTCAAGAACCCAGTAAAATACTGTTTCCAATATGTCTTCCAGTTAAGTAAGGAATAATAATGCTTACCAAGGACGCATTCTATTACATGTTCAAAGAAGTTGCCAAACATTAACAAATTCATTCTCATGCTACCCCATGAAGTATTATGACCCCATTTTACAGATGAGGAGATAAAGGCTTGCCCAAGGTCAGACATGGAGTTAAAACTCAGGGGGCTACTCCTAGGCTATGTCTACATTAGAGAGCTTACAACAGCATCGCTGCACAGCTGTTAGGGCTCTTGTGTAATTGCTCATAATTAAACTCCCCCAATGAGCAGCGATAGCTATGTTGGCAGGAGAGCATCTCCCACCGACATAGTACTGTCCACACTGATACTTCTGTCGGTGTAACTTATGTTGGTCAGAAAGGTGTTTTTTATACACCCCTGACTGACAAAAGTTTTACCGACAAAAGTGCCAATGCAGATATAGCCTTAGTTAGGGCTCCCATTGAGAGTGACCAAAAATGTGTTTAAGTCCAACCCTCATTTTGGGCCTCATGGCTCTCTCTCATGGAAAATTCCAGGGGTGAGACCTAAAGGGGAGGAAATCTCAGTGAACTTTCTCTTGCAGTGTTCTACCCAATTGTTCCACAGAGGGCAGGTTTGCTCCCACCTATGGAGCAGTTGCAGGTCCCATCCCTAAGCCCCAGTGGATCTTATAGATTCATAAATTCTATGGCCAGAAGGGACACTGTGATCATCTAGTCTAACCTCTTGTATAACACAGGCCATGGAATTTCCCCAAAATAATTCCTAGAGCAGATCTTTTAGAAAAACATCCAATCTTGATTTAAATATGGTCAGTCATGGAGAATCTACCATGACCCTTCGTAAATTGTTCCAATGGTTAATTACCCTCACTGTTAAAAATGTATGTTTTATTTCTAGTCTGAATTCATCTAATTTCAACTTACAGCCATTAGATTGTGTTATATCTTTGTCTGCTAGATTGAAGAGCCCATTATCAAATATTTGTTCCCCATGGAGGTACTCGTAGCTGGTAATCAAAACACCACTTCACCTTTGTTAAACTAAAGAGTTGGCTGAAGTTCACTGTGATTCTCCCCAACAAGCAGGTATGACTGAGTCCAGCAGCTGTGCTTTGCTTTCTTTCCAAGGGCAACGAACAGTGTATGCCAGCAGTTATATGTTACCACACAGCTCTTTCTAAGCAGCACATTTATTCATGATAAAAACATACAGAGAAAACACATAAAAACCAATTAAAAGGTTTTCCACATAGGGGGATCTGCAGGAGGTTAGGGCTATCTGTGCAGAAGCTTTGTACCTCAGCACTGGATCTGTGCCCCTGGAGGATCCTCAAATCCGTGGCTGTGCAGCATGGAAGTGTGGAATTCCAGTGTGATGAATTTGGAGCTGCCCTGTGATAATGTATGAATGCAATATGTTGGCCTGGTTATAGGGATGTTTTCTGTTTGAATATCTGTGTTTTAACTCACTAGAGGTTTGGTCAGGCAGGCAGGCAGGGGGAGATGGCTCCAGATAGCCATCCATCAACAGACACTTTAGAGTCATTACTGGATAATGCCAAGCCAATGGCCCTGAGGACTCTGGTCTGATCACCTTCTTCCTGCCTGTGCTCCAGACCAACACTAGTTAGTTAAACCCAGATATTCATACCTCAGACCTCCCAATAATCAGACCAACATAACATATTCATAAATTATCACAGGGCAGCTCCAAATCCATCACACCAATTTCTCTTCTGACACATAAAAGGCCAGAAATAGCTTTTCCCAGCAGGGCAAGTAACACTGTTAGTGTACCAGATTCACTTTAAGAAACTCAGGAATTATCTGGGCAGGAGGAAAGAGAGGGGAGCACAGCTTCTGCTGTTATATATCTGTAATCTCATAGGGTTACCATACGTCCGGAGTTCCCGGACAGACACTTTTTTTAAGCCTGCTTTCTCTGACCGGATGGGGTTTTCAAATAACATGAAATGTCTGGGGTGACAGAGGATTCTTTTGTAGAGCAGACAAGAGGCAGCTCAGAAAGAACCCCCATTTGGTCTGCTTCCCGATTGGTCCATTCTCCTGCAAGCCACAGCTGCTGGATCCCAGCCCTCCCACCTCCCAGCCCTGGGGAAGGAGTCCCTTGGGGAGGTGCTGAGTGACAGCTTCTCACTGCATCCCGGGGTTGTGCCAGCCGCCCTGCCACCATGACAGGGACCAACACTTCCCCCCATTTGCTGCGCCTTGGCTACAACACATGGGCGTCAGTGTGAATGAGGTGTTGGGTTACTGCGCTCTGTTTGGCCTCCGGAAACGTCCCATAATTCCCTTAAGTCAAGTGGCCACTCTTGTCATTGTTTTGAACTCCTGTAGGAATGCGGAAATGCCCTTTCAAAGCTCCATTTCTGACAGCCAGCATGCAAGCCATTAGTGTGGAATGCTGTGTGTGAGAGAGAGGTGGGGGGGAGGAGGGGTCTGCTGCTGTCTGAACTTACAAGACAGCATGCTGACAGCCCCCCAAAACCCTACTCTCTTTCCCCCCACATACACACAACACACTCCCTGTCCCACTCCACCTCATCCCCCCCTTTGTAAAGCACGTTGCAGTCACTTGCATGCTGGGATAGCTGCCCATAATGCACCCACTCCCAATGCCGTTGCAAGTGACACAAATGTGGCCACGCCAGTGTGCAAGCAGCTGTCAGTGTGGACAGATTGCAGCGCTTTCCCTACTGCGCTCTCCGAAGGTGGGTTTAACTCACAGCGCTCTACATCTGCAAATGTAGCCATGCCCTAAGATGCTGGCCTAGGGAAGAAGGGTTGAATGGGTTCTCTGCTTACAGTGCTGCAGCAACGCAATTGCACTGGTGCAGCTGCACTGCTGTAGCGTTTATTGAAGACACTGCCTATGCCAACAGGAGAGCTTCTCCCGAGAGGCAGTCACTGTGTTGACAGGAGAAGCCCTCAGGTTGAGATAGTGCTGTCTATGCCTGGAGTTCTGTCAGTATAATAACACATCCCAGATTTTCCACACCCAAATGGCATAGTTATACTGACATATGTTGGTAGTATAGACCAAGCCTTGGAAACTGCAGCAAACAGTGTGTCTTTCCGAGTCCAGGTGTAACTGGGTTGAATGGAACTTACAAAAGCTTGCAAGGAAAAAATAAAGTTTTTAGGAGAGGACAAATATTATTCATCAATTTTCCTGAACATAAAAACTGTTTACTTCTGTAATAAGGGTACGTGAGGGACCAGAACCTCAGCTAGTGTAATTGACATAGCCCATTGAAGTAAATAGAGCTACACCAATTTACTCCTCTGGAGGATCTGGCCAAATGTTCCTATTTGTAGTTTTTTATGGCTATTGTTTTGTTTCCTTAGTTTGCAGTGAAGAATGTTTGAAATAGTATGAAATGTATCATTTCATTTCTTAACTTCTCTCTGATTATTCACAGTCAAGACTGATAACCCAGGATGGACTAATGTAAAAATGAACCTGTGATAATATGCTACTTTCTTACAACTGATATAGATGTGTCAGGGAGACAACCTTTTGCCCTGAGGGAATAATATAAACAAAACAGGAGTGTAGTAAAAGCAGTCTTAAATTATCTTCTAGAAAAAAAGCCAATACATTTTTCAGCTAGAACAAGCCAGCTATGACAAAATTATGTAAATATATACAGTCAGTTGCCTATAAGATTCTAGAAGACAAAAATAGAAAGGGACTATTAAATCATCGACTGTAGCCCATCCTTTAGACTCAGCCAGAGCAGAATTATTTTGTATAATCAATTTTCTAGTAATTTGTCTAGATGACCACGTTAAGTATCTCAAGCTAAGGGAAAATTTCACTATAGTTTAAGGAAAGTTTCTGAGGAGTTTGGGGGAAGAAAAATCACATGGTGCCAAAGAGAGACAATCCTTAAAATGAAGAGAAAATGTCTCTACACATCAACTGTTGTCAGAAAAAATGTGACAGACAGAAACAAGGAGAGAGAAATTCCTTAGTGACATTACAATCTACTAAAATCTTAGTTATTCAAAGTTCTATACAAACAGCCACCACAAATATCTCAAGCTAGATGTCAGTGATATTACAGTAATTCCCTAGTCAAACCTCAGTCCTGTGACAGTTATGTACTGGTACATTATACATAAAAGAAATGATGTTATCAAGCAGCATTCCAGTTGCATCAGAAAAATAGTAGTGAATCAGGCAGCCTTTATAAAAAATAAGTTCCTGAGTTCTAAAAATTAAAAACACTTAGAAATACATCAGCATTACTAAAAGATTAGAATAGTAGTAATAGGGGAATGAATGATATACTTTTTATCAGAGACAATGGCATTGGGTTGCTGCCCATCCTAATTTTTCCAGGAGAGTCTTAATTTTGAAGGAATTATCCCATGACCTGCAATCCGATTAAAATATTCTGACATTTACTATTGGCTGGTGTAACATAATGTTTATCTGTAGTTTTGTTGCAATGTAACAACAGAATGTTGTCTTGCAACAACCTTGTTCTACAGGACAAACAAACACATCATCTGATTTGCTGAATTCAGAAAGCCAATTTAACATTGTGGATTCAACATTTAATTCTGCAATACCACCTTTTAGAAGTGTGATGCTGACAGTTTGGAGCCAGACCATTTCACTTGTGTGTGAATAGCAAAGAAATGGTAAGTGTATTAGTATGCATGGACCAAGTCATTTGTTTTAGTTTAGTTCAAAGGGTATGTTAATGGCATTGTCTTCACTTATCTATAAACCTGTTGATTGCTATTGCATGACATTATGTATATCCCTGTAATTAAATAATCCTAGATCAAAGTGTGTGTATATTAAGGTGTTAGAACTTCATGAATATTTCATGGGTCCTAATTGGGAGAGGAGACAGAGGCACAAATAGGCAAAGTGACTTGCCCAAGGTCACATACCAGGTCAATGGTAGAACTGGAAAGAGAACCCACATATCCTGCATCCAAGTCTAGTACCACAATCACTGGACTATGCTGCCTCTAATACCCCAGTTCTTTTATCAGTTTGAAATAGCTCAAACTCCACTTTGGTTTAGAGTTAACAGAACTGAAAGGAGGTGGGCTGCAATGGCCAATTACATCCAGTGCCGGGTTTACAATGGCGCCAGTGTTGCCATGGAGCCGGGCCCATGCTCAGAAGGGGCCCTGGCCTGCTCTGCTTGCACTGTGCCCAGAGACCCTGCCAGCCCACTGGCTCCCCCACCCCACATCACTTACTCCTCTTGGCCTGCCTGCTGGCCCAGCTGAGGGCTCCTCTCCACCCTTTGCCTGGACCCTAGTGCACCTCTGGCCCTAGGCAGTCTCTGCTTCCCACCACCTGTGGGGCCCTGCCTGTCTCCCCGGAGCTGAGCCACCTGGGACTGATACAGAAGCCTGTCCAGTCTTGGCAGTCAGGGGGGAGGGGAGGGAGGGAGGGGCTGGGCCCCTCCAGGCAAGTGGGTCCGGAGGGAGGCCGGCTACGGCAGGTCCAGGCCTGGCTGATTGTGCCACTCCCAAGGGGCCGGAGTGATTCCCCATCCCAGGACCAGCCCTGGCTATGATGTCGGCTCAGCCCGGCAAACACCATCGCCTCCCAGCAAGACCAGTGAGTGCAGCCAGGAGTCAGGGAGTGGGGTCACGGGTCTCTGGGTGGTCTGGGTCAGGGTGCTGGGCTGTGAAGGGGAGGAAAGGATCTGTGTGTGTTGGGGCACTAGGGAGTGGGGACTCTGTGGGAGGTGCTGGGCAGTTGTGGTGGGGCTATGGGCAGCGGTGGTGTTGTGCAGGGTGCTGTGCATTTGTGGGAGGGTCTCGGGGATGGTGCTGGCCATAGGGAGTCGGGGGTGGGAGTGTTGGGCGGGGTGGTTGTGTGGCACGGCATAGGCCCACCCCGGACAGGAAGGGGCATGCTGGCAGCACAGGGCCGGGTAGGACACTGCGTCTGGCAAAAAATAGTGCCTTTGCACTAGGCTGGGCGGAGCAGGGCCGCCCCTGCCATACCATGTCCCTGGCCAGCCCCTCGTTCCGGGGACTGATTTCCCCATGTCATGCTCCATTGCTGCCATGGGGGCCCACACATATATTTGGCGCCAGGCCCACAAAAGGTTCACATCACAGAAGAGAATCTCATCAAATTCAGAATGGCCTGAAATATGTACACTGGTAATAGATCCCACAGATTGGGAGCCACTGATATAACTTCATGCACTAATGGAGGTATTTGGGTGAAGGGGAACAAGTTCAGTGGTGGAACCTAAGTTCTACAATTGTGCTGTGAACCCCAGGCACAACTGAGAGTCACAACAGAGTGCAATTCACCCCTATACAGAGGGCCAGCACATGTGCACTACACCACTTAAGTCCCACTTGAACTCTCTTTGGATTTCACCTAATAGGGAATAGAGCACAATTTAAAAAAGCATTACCGTTCATATCTATGTGATCCAAAAAACTTCACATATTAAAAACAAAGGTAAGTGAAAAAATAAATCCAGCTGTACTAGGAAAAAGTTAGCTATTTAAATAGCACAGTAATCAAGGCACAGGGCTGTCTTGGCATATAGGAATTGCCAGACTGGATCAGACCTGAGGTCCAGCTAGTCCATGATGAAGTCACTGACAGGGGCCAGCACTAGATGCTTCAGAGGAAATTGCAAGCGACTTGGAGTAGGTAGTTATGGGAAAATCTGACCCCAAGGAAAGTTTTGTTCTCCAGTGGTCACAGGTTGGCTTATGCCCGGATTCTGACTTCCTTACCATCATTCAAGATTCCCATGTGAGCAGATTGAACAGATACTTGACAAAAAATGGCTTTGTGGAAAAAAAAATTTTTTTTGCAAAACATTTTTTCAAAATTGTTTTGCTTTAACCAAAGGAAACAAAACAAATGTTCAAATAATTCCAAATAAAATATCCAATTTCTGTTTCCAAAACCCTTAACAATGTTCAGTTTTTATATTTTTAATTAAAAAAAACTATTTTTTTGGTAAACTTTCCACTAAAAAATAAACTGCAATAACAAAATCCTCTTTTGACCAGCTCTGGTTCTGATATGTGGCTTTCTGAACTCTGGGAGAAGAGAGGCCAGTTAGCACAAACAGGGCCTTTTTCATACTCTGACCTTGTAAACTAACTCTTTTCTGTTGTGGCTGTTTTTGTAGCAATCACATCCTTGTATGGCTGAACTGTCTTTTTCTTATTTGACATTTTTATATTAAAAATATTTTGGCACTGACACAATATATCACACAAGTATTATCTGCACATGATAAAGGGCAAATGTGCCAGAATAAATTGAGTTGCAGAGTGTAATAACTGTGTCCATTGGGGGAGGAGGGGAAGGGCATTGTATTAATTTAGATGGAAAAAATGGAGCAAAGATGTTAACCTAACCCACTCTCTGTCCAACATTAAACAGTGTTAAACAAGGTTCAGGGTTTGGTATAGAGACCTTAGCCTACCTAGTACCATGGCAAACACACCATTAAACATCCTTTTAACTTTTTCTTAAAGATACAGAAAAGAAGAAAAAACAGCGTAAGTATTTGAAATGTAAAGCACTCAATAAGGCTTTCATTTTAACAACATCCCTTGGTCCCTTTCCCTTTAGCTGGAGAGGGTTTTAGAAGGAAAAAACCCTTATTTGACAGTCTCTTAGATGATAACAAAGATGGTAATAACTGTCCTTTTGGGAAAAAGAGAAGAAGTTAGTTGAGATGGGCTGGAGCTGTTGTTGTTACTCTGGTTGTTAAAATCCATTCCCATTTCATTTCTGGTAGTGTTTGGGATTCAGCTGTAGCTGATCATGGTGGCAATGTTATTTGGGTCTCTCTCTCTTTAGTTTAGTCTGGTCAGGTCTTCTCCTGGGGTCCAGGAACCAAGGGTGGTAGCGAGGACGGTAAAGTTCACTCCAATTGTGTACATTTGTTCTTCTCTATTTCCCACCCCCACCCCCTCTTTTTTTTAAAAGGACCCACAAAGGACTAGTCCATCCCCTCATTATTTTGTCCACCAATTAGGCCTAGTGTCAGACACACCAATTTTGGTTCATTAATTTCTGGTTCCATATCTTCTATTTTTAACCAAGCATGATTTTAACATAGTCCTTGAGTTATATCAGTAGGCCTTTTTGTTTAAACTAATTCAATTTTTCTCTCCCCCATCAAAATTTGTTGTTATAGGTTATTGTGACATTTTATGAACTTTTACATACCTTTTACAGTTGAGCTTATAGTGGGTAATTTTGTAGGCCCAATTACTACAAGAGGGACCCCATCAAACGTAGGACTGATCTTGTATTTTCTAATAATTCTGTATAGGATATTTTGGTTACAGGTTCCTCATTATAGACTAATCTCTCAAACATCAGATTAGATGCAGGTTGAAAGAATGTCCACAATATCTCATATGTTACAGTTTCACTTCCTACTATGATACTGAGCCACCATTTCCTTACCAAAAAATTACTAGGCTAAGGGAAAAATATTTTTGTATGTATAGTAGTTAGTAATGAGCATTCCTTAGGAATAAAATACATTTCTATAAAGTAAATTCTCTCCTATTTAACTGTACCAATGCTAGATAATAACATAAGTCAGGCCCATACTAGAGCAGAGAATGATGGAAGTCACTTACACAGAGTGAGTCAGTATCATGGCATGAAGTGAGTCATCTTCCAGCATGGCATAAGGTGATTCAGATGATAACCTTTCTTTCTTGCAAGGGCATACTTTATGCATGTACAAGTAATAAGGGTCAGTAGGGTGGTTAAAGATGCTATGACATTTTTTACAAGATTAAAGGTGCTAACCCTAATGTCTTGATTATACTCCATATTCTTCCTACCTAAACATTATGTGATCATGTAATTAAAGAGTGTAACATGACACACATTCATAAGGGGCAGAATTAAGATTGTGTAACAGGCTCGGAACTGTACAGGCAATTGTGATTCAGGTGATTCCTAACTTTTAAGGGCTTTGCTTTGTAACCTTAAAAATGTCTTTTAAGGCAGTTTTTTATATTATAAGCTGTGATGGTAGCATCACCTATTATTAAGTTTGCCTGAGGCTTCCCATTATAAGACCTTGTTGTCAGTTGCTTATAACTTTGCCAAACTTTAACCGTTCAGCTGAAATTTTTGCATGCCAGGTCTCAGCCTCAAGCTGATTTTTTTCCCCCTGCAAAGTTTCATCCAAAATGATTTTGCCATCTTCAAAAGAGAGGCTAGAGAAAAATGTGTTGTTTCTGACCATGTCAATAAACTCTGACCACCTTTGTTTGAAAATCTCTAAAAAACCCTCCATGCTTTGGAGAAGGGACTTGACATTTGGCAGCTGGCGGTCTTTGAGTCAGGAATATACCTGCTACTGTCCCTATAAAAATCTGTCTAAATTTGACCAAGGGATAAGCCTTTGAAAAAGTCACCAGTTTCACATGCTCCCTAGGTTTTAGCAGTTGAATCCCCAGAAGAGTCTGTCTACACAGGGCATGCTCCAGCCTGGGGCTCTGAAGGATTTTCCGTGCCATTGCAGATCTGAGCTGCTGTGGGCCATGCCAAGGCCAGGCACCCATAATGAGAGCAGGAAGCTGGTCTCTCCTATGCTCTCACTAACCCCACTGCTGGGCCCAGGTGGCATGGAGGAGGGAGCTGCTTGATTCAAATGCAGAGGGTACAAGAGCTGGACTTGGGGGCAGGGGGATATGGGGAATAGATTGGGACAAGGAGCTGGGGGGGTAACTAGGTATTTGAGGCGGGTGGGGAGGAAAACTGGGACTAGGAGTAGGGGTGGAGGGAGACACTGGAACTAGCGGAGCTAAAAGAATTGTATTAGGAATAAGCGAGGCAAATAGGGGTTGGGTGGAGACTGGGAGCCAGTAGATGAGGGGAGGACTGAGAATGGATGAGGGACTTGGGGGGGGGGACACTGGGTCTGGATGGACAAGAAGACTAGGACTGAGAACCAGTGGGGCTGCAGGATGGAGGTGAAGAGGCAGGGGTGACAGAGCTGACAAGGAGCCAGGGTGTAGAGGAAAAACAGACTTGCTGGGCAAAGATTGGGACAAGGAGCTGGGGGAGTGGGCTGGTGGGGAGACATTAAAATTGGACAAGGAGCCCAGGGAGGGAGATTGGGGCTGGAAACTAGTGGGGACAGGGAACTTGGGTGGGGAAGGGCAACTGGCGGCCAGAGTGAGGGAAAGAGATAGATCAGATGAGGAGCCAGATGTGGAACTGGAGCTGGCAGGGCAATGAGGCTGGGACTAAGATGAGAAGGCTGAGGAATGGAGACTGGGACTAGGTAGGTTAGGACTGGGATAAGGAACTAGAGGTTTTGTAAGCATAGCTGGGACTACTGTCATCATTATGACTTCCTGTGTGACATAGAACGTCCCTGAATACATTCCTGTTTGAACTAGAGAATATATCTTTTAGAAAAACTCAATGCTGATTTAAATATTGACAGTGACGGATAAACGATCATCATACCACTTGGTAAATTGTTCCAATGGTTAGTTACCCTCACTGTTAAAAATTTGCACTGTATTTCCAGTCTGAATTTATCTAGCTTCAACTTCCAGCCATTGGATCTTATTACATCTTTCTCTGCTAGATTAAAGAGCCCATTATCCAATTTTAGTTTCCCCTTTAAGAATGTGATCAAGTCACCCATTAACCTTCTCTTTGTTAAACTCAATAGATTGAGCTCTTTGAGTCTATCACTATACGGCACACTTTCCAGTCCTTTAATTATTCTTGTGGCTCTTCTCTGAACCCTCTCCAACTTATCAACATCCTTCTTGAATTGTGGGCACCAGAACTGGACACAGTATTCCAGTAGCAGTCACATCAGTGCTAAATACCGAGGGAATATAACTGCGTACAATAAACTTATAACTGTGTAGAATAAAAATACATTGTTACTAACAAGTCACATGCCAGCCATCACCATGATCACTTTTCTTGTACATTGTAGATTGTAAACTCTTTGGGACGGCCACTGTCTTCCTGAATGTCTGTACAGCATCCAGAACATTTTCTAAGCTACTTACAAAATAAGACCAATTTCTGGGGGCTGGCCAGGAGTAAGTTGAAGATCTCATGATGCTTTTCAAAAGAAAAAGGGGATCAGCTTTTGGTGTCCTGGCCAAAATTCCTTCTCTCAATGAAACATGTACTAATGTCCCAGCTTGTGTGGGAGCTATTGCTGAACATGTAAAGGCTGACACATATGCCTACATGCACTTATGAGTAGGGTGACCAGATGTCCCAATTTTATAGGGACAGTCCCAATATTTGGGGCTTTGTCTTATATAGGCACCTATAACCCTGTCCTGATTTTTCATCTGGTCACCTTACTTATGAGGAAGTGTCATCTCAGATATTTGTTTCAGTTAAATCATTGATTTCATAGGTCTACCACTTGTGCTACAGTATTATTCCCAAGAAATGAATGATAGGACACAAGCAAGAGTATTGAAATGTCACACAGTACTATTAAAAGATACCTTGTTCATTCCATGATCAAATTTTATCAAGCTCTAGATATATCTAAGAACACAATAAGGGAGATGATAAAATCTGTAGTCACGGATCTTCTTATTTCCTTTGTGGCTTGTCACCAGCAGTCCCCTACACCTGCCACCCTCTCTAGTCCTCTAGACTTTTCCCTTTGCTCCACTGTGACTACAGCAAGCACTTGGCAACGTACACTTGGCAGCATCTTTTGGCAACCCTGCTCCCTCAAGTATTTGACAGAGTACTTCAGACTGAATACCTTTAACTCCATTTTACTTCGCTGAGGTAAGAGCTTAATTTTCCTTCTCTTCAGAAAGGCTCACAACAACTCGCTCCCATAATAGCTGATAAACCAAATTATCTTAAATAAAGCAAATTATCTTTAACAAAGAAAGCAGAGAGCTAATCCAAGTATATACAGGTTGATTTTCTAGTAACTATAAGCAAAGAAACATTGATTCTCATAACTTAGCCACATTGTACATACATAATATTTTCAATTAGCTAGACTGTTAAAACTTAATATACAGTGGTTAAAATATTATGGCACTGATTTTCCACAGTGGGAATGTGTTATAGCATCAGATGGTTACAAATCAAACAAAAGTCCATTTACTTCATAGTTAACTAGAACACTATTGCTGTTCAAAGCCAACCGATGATGAGTTCTCTCAGGGAGGAGCAAACGATCACAGCCCATACAGCATACCATATGATGCAGCAGTTTTTGTACTGTACTAGCAGTGATAATATTAAGTAAGAACTGGGTGGCCTAGCTGCTGGTGAAATGTGCTCAGACTGAGCTGATATGCACACATCTTGTAGTTTCTTCTCTGAATTCTGTCACCTGCCCCATAGGTGGCTGGAACATCTGCTGTGCATTCACATTCTCTCTCCTGTCTAATGATTGCTCCTGTTGTGTCTTCTACACAGGGCCGCCCGGGGTGGGGCAAGTGTGGCAATTTGCCCCAGGCCCCCATGAGAGTTTTTTGGGGCCCCTGGAGCGGGGTCCTTCACTCGCTCTGGGGGCCCCGGAAAACTCTCGTGGGGCCCGGGCCCCCGGAGCTTCTTCCACTCCAGGTCTTCGGTGGCAATTCGGTGACGGGGGGGGGTGTCCTTCCGCTCCAGGACCCACCGCCGAAGTGCCCTGAAGACCCGCGGCGGGGGATCCTTCCACCTTGGGACCCGCCGCCGAAGCACCGGGTCTTCGGTGGCAATTTGGTGGCGGGGGGGCCTCTGCAAAGTCCTTGACTCAGTTTAGTTGATGACTGTCTGACCTGTTCACCCAGCATTCCCCGTAGTCATCAAAGTAAGGGGCGTATGTGTTTGAAGTGAACACAGTGGTGGCTGGCAGCTAGGGTAAATTGTATACTCAAGAATGTGAGTGGGAAGGTCAGTCAAGCAGGATTAATATTGTGGATTCTGGCTCCTGTCCTAAAATATCAAAACCAACCCTGCTCTCGGTCTGGCTTTGAGCAGAGTACAAGAGTTGGGTTGGTGCTGAGATTTCCATACATTTCTCAACATCCACAAATGTGTGCTTTGAAGTACACAGAAAATCCACTCTATATCCAGCAGTTAGATGAAGCCATCTCTGGGAGTGTGGTCTGCAAAAGCATCAGTAGTGAGGAAAAAAGGTTGTTTTTAAAAGTTAGCAAGTTCTATATAGGGTTAAAAACATTATTTTAAAAAGTTAGGGGTGCATAGGAAGCGGGAAGCTTCGGGGTGAGATGAGCAAGGGATGAAATTGAGGGGAACAGCAAGAAGAAGCAACTTTGCTCATGCTCTCACATATTATCCTGGTTCCCGATAGAAATGGGTGAGCTCAAAGGAGGGGAAGAGGTCAGCTGTAATCCTAAACAGGAGGAACAAAAGAATCTTCAAGGAGATTGTGGACCTGCTGTGAGGGAGGAAGGATAAGGATACCGGCCCTTTAATTTTAGTAGTGTGAGCAGCTAGTAATTGGACCAACAAATGCCTGGCAGCTCAACAACAGCTGGTGATCTGCCTGGCAACAGGGTTGGGCAATTTCTAGCACCTGGTGATCTGCCCGGCAACAGGCTTGAGAGCTTCATGTGCATCAGCTGATCAGTGCATATTTGTTATCTTACTAATCAGATCAGTGTTAAATGTAAAATAAATAAATAAAAAAGTGTTATCAGTCAAGACACACAGTGGAATGTGAATCCGAAACATAACTATGGACCTGATTCGGCAAAGCACTTAACCATAAGTTAAGGTTTCATAGAAGCCAATGAGAATTAAATTCCTGTTTAAAGCTGAGCACGGGTTTAAGTGCTTTGCTGAATCATGGTCTGTATACGTGGTATAATGCATAATGCTATCTGTGATAACAAATACTATAGTTAAGGTTGCATAGAAACTTCCCTGTTTTCTCTTGCTTATATTTAAGAAAAATTCTCTTTTAGGGCTGAAACTTTCCAAACTTAGGCTGAACCCAAGGATGAGTTTTCTTTTCCAATTTAAGGAAAATCCCTAAGGCCATTACTGAGTTATTGAGAAAGGAAAAAATACATACACCTTTTCAGAATGAAAAAAAAGAACAGTTATGTTTTGTTTTGTTGTTGGTTTTTCCCCTCTTTCTTCTCACCACTAATTTAAGAACAGCTAAGCTATAGCACTTAACATGTGGCTAGTCCTCTTTGAGGGACAGTATAATAAAGGATATTACTCTATTCTACAGCAATGATCCAAAACACTAACTCTTACAATAATAATGCTATAGTGTCTGTGGTGATGACTGTAGGATAATGTATTTATTTGTTTAAAACAAACTATGTTTGAAAACAAAATTATTAGTCTTCAGAACATGTTCAATAGGCAACTACTAAGATATGTATACGGTTGGCAGAATATGTTTTTTTAAATCTTTTTGATCGATAATATTTATTTAAAGCATTTTTTCCTATTTTTACTGATTCAATTTTCACTGTTGATTAGGAGTTTTAAACTTTTTTGAAATTGTATCTATTTAAATTATCACAGTTTTGGGAAATTATGGAGGATCAGAGAATAATAATATAATGACAATAGGTGATGAGATTCCAACAGTCTACATTTTATAACCATTAAAACACAAATTGTCAACATCATATGTCAAAATATACAAGTAAATACACCTCTACCCAGATATAACGCTGTCCTCGGGAGCCAAAAAATCTTACTGCGTTATAGGTGAAACCGCGTTATATCAAACTTGCTTTGATCCACCCGAGTGCGCAGCCCCGCCCCTCGGAGCGCTGCTTTACCGCGTTATATCTGAATTTGTGTTCTATCAGGTCGTGTTATATCGGGGTAGAGGTGTATCCTTAAATCAAAACTTTAATAATTTCTCGAACAGCATTTTACTTACTTTGCCTATCTGTAAATTTTGATTATTTTATCACCACACTTAAACAGCCCCTAAGCCCGAGCCTCTTAGCCCGAGTCAACTGACATGGCCATCCATGTCATTAATTGCAATGTAGACATACTCACTGAAAATCACAGCAAAGCTCTCCCTCAAAACTATGTGACATCAGGGACAGAAGAAAATCACACTGATCATGTGATTTTTGCAACATACCACAACTTTGTGATTTTTGCAACATACCACAACTTTGTGCAAATCCTAAACTTCCGTAGTTTCTATATTATTCTATTGTAGAAAGTCTGATTTGGGGAATTTGTCATATACAATTTATGAATTCTGTTTGAGATTATGAACTGTCTGTATCAGATTGCAAACTCCATTTTGATTGTAAGACTGGTCTTTGCCTTTCTGCTGTCTTTTACCTCCATCTTGCACTAAAATTACAAGGGCTAACAATAGACTGTCGTTAAATTTTAATGATCGTCCATTCAAATGGAGCATTCTTGGATAAAGAGATGGCTTCCACCCATGGCACAAGAGTTTTTCAGGTCTGAACTCTAGAGGACTGGTAACTGAGCAACAGATTGCGTGGTGGATGACTTAAATCATCTGGGGAGATTGTTCATGGGTCTCTTGACAAAGGGGATGGAGCTTATAAAAGAGAGGGTCTCTCATTGGCCACTTGAGAAGAAGTGACAGAAAGGAAAAAAAAAAGAAGAAAAAGAGGGAATACAACGGACAGACTCACTCTTTCCATTTTTCAGAGGGGAAGTCAAGTGTGGGAGGGCAAGGAGGAGAGAAAAAGCTCCTTAGAAAACAGATTTAAGGCCAAGGGAATACTCAAGGTGAAGAAATTGTGACAGGGAAATGCAGATAGGTGTGTTCATTACTTTGTCTAGAACTGTATATTCCTTATGTTAGCTACAGTCAAAAGTGGCTGTTTAGAAACCTTTGCAGAGCCTATCTTTGTGTCTGTTTTCTTCCCCTATCCTGTGTCCCTGAAGAGTTAAACTAGAAACCCAGAGTGTCCACAATGTTGGAGTTCTAGAAGCGGGTGTGCTTGAGATATCTGGGACCGGCAAGTAGATACTGAGATATCTGGGACTGGCAAGTAGTTCTCCTGGGGCTGGAGGGCAGCTGAGGGGGTAACAAACAGAGTCTGTACCAAGTAGTGCGTCGGAGGGTATGTCTACACTGCACACTAAGCTCAGGATCTGACCTGGGTGTGCGCCTAAGCCACCCTTCCATCCACATTGCAAATCAGCCTGAATCAGGACAACAAGTACTCAGGACTCTGGTCCTAGTACTGTGCTAGGGAACCTGAGTCCCACTGCAACTCAAGCCATCTCATTTTGCAGTGTCGACGCAGCTGCACACCTGAGTCAGAAGGTCTGTGTCAAGCAGTATGGATGTGTTAGCATGGCTGTGAGACCTGGGTCCAGCAAGTGTAAACCCAGGTTTACAATGCAGTATGGATGCTCAGGCACTGGCTTGGAAACACCAAGTCCACAAGCTGGGTCCCACAGACCTAGGGTTAGTGCTCAGTGTAGACATACCCAGAGAGGCCAAGGGGAGAGACAGTGCTGCAGCCAACTGAGACCTAGGAAAGCTTAAGAGCCCTTGGGTCTAGAGATCCAACAATGGAGTCAGGGGAGTGTCTGTCCAGCAGAGGGAACTTTATCAGGGCTGTGTGTGACAGTCTGAAGAGAGTGGTTTCCCAATATAGCTGTATATGCTGCTGCTTGTTTAATCTACCATTGCAGAAAACTGTCTATACTGCAGGCAAACAGCAGCAGAAAAGGTTTCAACTCATCCTCCATTCACATCAGAGAGGATATAACTAATGTGCTTAGGAGGGCCATTTAAAATGATTAAAAACTAGTATTTTCTCCCCCCCCTTCCCACACACCTTTTCTTAGAAGACCAAAAATAACATCTATTTCCCCAAAAAATTAAATGGAAAAACCTACATTTATACCAGGTTAAAGCTATACATTCAAATAAAGAAGATAAGACTTGCAAAATATAACAAACCTCATAGTAACAATCGCTATGCATATTGCATATGCAAAATATTTTAGATGATTAGCTATTCTGTTATTTTTATATCTAAATATTCAGTATCTGCAATGTGGATGAATTATGTATGAGATATCTTCATTATTGCATTTCCTGGCTTGTTTATTTAAGTCTGAGATCTTAATATTGCATGAATGTAATATTTGGAGTGTCACATGCTTAAGAAAAAATCCCCCAAAACTTTCCTCAATTTCAATTGTGTCACAAAATATTTGAATGGAACAGGGTCCTCTCATATTCCCGCAAGATTAGATAAGAATTATTTGGGCTAATGAAGGCCTAGGGTAAACAGGTGTAGTGTAGCTACACTGCTGTTGCTGGAGTTGCACCAACTTAGGGTTTAACTTGCTCTTTGTGTGGAGCCCAAATTCCCCAGAATTTCCCCCCTCAATTGGCCCTGATCCGTTCTGCAGGCATGAATGGTATAACAGCATCTGCTTTAGCAATGCACTGATGTTTGCCAGCAAGTCCCACATACTGTATATAGCTTAAGGAAAATGAACAGGAATTGTGTTTTCTTCTGCCATAATTTTCAGGTGGGCCCCAAACTCAGAAGCCACAAAGATTTGCCTAGCAACTAGCAAATTGTTTCCACTCCAGCAGCAGAGCTGTGCATAAGTGTACTAGGGAGCAGACCTACGTACATGAGCTAGGCAAAAAGCCTAAGAAAAATTTCCACATAAATACATATGCAAATTTACATGTACTCTCATAAAGTAGGCACCTCATGGCACAACTCTCCCCAAACCAATCTCTACCGTCCATATTCTTCAGTCTTCTCACACTATGTTTCATCTACACATCTTCTCTATCAAGTATCTTTTCTTTTCTTCTTCCCCACCAAATATCCACTATTGTTCCCCCATTCGTTCTCTCTTCTCCCCCTTCCCTATCCATTATGTCATACACAGGCTTCTTTTTTTGTTCGGAGTCCACTTCTTAGAATCTGCTGCTGCTGTTGTAATGCCATCTCTTACCTTACCCAACCTGCTGCTTAGCTTTCCTTCCCCGGACTTCCTCTGTGTCTCTCTCATTGGAGGAGAAGGGCAAGCTAAGGACAGGAACAACTTTAATTAGATGACAAGGGATGAGAGAGGAAGGGAGTCTGAGCCACTGTCCTCATCCTTCTGGGTAGACAGCCAAAACCTAGAGAGACTCCACCAGGGAGGCTGGCAAGCTGTAGCCAGTGTCAGAAAGCCAAGGGTTAGGCAAGTCTGTAGTGGGACCTACAGCAGTGCACAACTGAGGGAAACATACTCAACACACACGCCTAAACACATTACTTGGTGTCATGGTGGCAATCACCACCCTGCTTCTATGGGTCAGAAACACACGTGACAATTGGCAATGGGACTGCAGGACGGTAATGCCCATCAACACAATAATGAGTCACTCAATTGTACTTAACTGTCTAGTTTCTAAATTGTGTAAACTCTTTTGGGCATGGACTGGGCCTTCTTGTGTGTTTGTACAGCACTTACTAAATCTGGAGCACTACCAGAAACACACACATAGGTAAATATGTGTTGCTTTGTTGGAAAACTAACTAGCTGTTTCCCTGGATTATTATTATTATTATTACTACTAATTATTTGTATTACTATCACACCTAGAGGCCCTCGTCATAGATTAGGACCCAAGTGTGCTAGGTGCTGTAAAAACACAGGACAAAAAGATGGTTCCTGCATCAAGAGGTAACAGCCCAGCTCTCCACCTTCCCTCAATAATGCCTCCTTCCTGAGCCCACAACCTGCATCAAAGGGCTTGTCTGGCACCAGAGGAAATTTGGGCTTGTCTACACAGCACCAGCAGTGCACAGCAAGGATGTGTGATTTATAGAATGCTCAAATGTACAGTGCTTCAACTGCCTCACGTAGATTCTGCTGTCATGCTGTAAGAGGTACCTAGTTCGCGGGACTCCATTAGCACAATCTAGGTATTTCTTGGAGCATGTCAGCAGAGTCTACATGAGGCAGTAGGAGCACAGTACATTTGAACACTCCATAAATCACATGCCCCTGGTGTGCACTGCAGGTAGACAAGCCCTTTGATGCAGCTTGTGGATAGCACATTCCTTCCCCTGAAGTCTAGCTCCAATTCCTCATCCAGTATACTGTGTAATCCACAAATGGGAGTTCTGACTGGTTGCCACTGATCCTTTCTAGCTGTATGGCTAGGATATGCTAGATTGCTTTTGCCGACTCATGCTCTTCTTGACATGATGGAGGTTCTAAAATTACATGAATCTGTGGTGGGTATGGAGAATTGCCCCTTGGTGGCCTGGGTCTGCTGCAGGGGCAGACTGGCTCAAAGCCTGGTTGCTTCACAGGGGAACATCACTGTAGTGGAATCACTTTAGTGACCTCTTAGAAAAGAGCTCATTGAAGAGGAAACAAAGACTGAAAGAGACTGAATAAAGGAGACACCCAAACAGAAGAAAAGGGGGGAATGGGGGGAAGGTAAGTAGCCTTGGAAGTAAAAGAAGGAGGGGAAAAAAAACCCGGGAGATAGAGTAAGTTGTTAATTATTATTTGAAAGAACATTTTTGTCAAAATATGACAAAACTCAATTATTATTCATATATTTGTACACACATGGCAGAATCCTCAGCCTCAGTGGAGCTACACTGATTTATACCAGGTGAGAATCTGGCTCACCGTGGCAGAAGCTACAGGTACAGTTGAGATATGGTATCTTGCCTTTGGTGACCCATCTGGGGAGTAGCACCAATGATGGTTCCTCTGCACTCCCTCTCTGGCAGGGAAGTGGCAGCAGCACTCCTTCATTCAACTGCACAGGGCCAGCTCCACTTCACTCATCCAGTGGAGGAGCAACACCCTTGGGCCATCTTTAAGTCCTAGAGTGGCATAAGTAGCTTAAGCTCCTTTATAAGCTTTAAGTGCCTAAGTCTTCAAAGCTGCTTAAAGCCATTAAGCTGTTTAAGCAGCTTAAGACACTTGAGACTGTTGGCATGTTGTTTGGGGTTGTAGCATAATGTCCTAGCCTGTGAAACGGCCGGTCCACCCCTGAGTTAATAGGTTTGAACAGAGAAATTGCTAGGCTGGATCTGACCTTTGTAAACTCAACCTGGCTAAGTTTTGTTTGTTTATTTTTACACTTCTCTTTTCACTCTGTGGATTTAAAGCTGTCCTTGAGAACCAGACAGGTTTGGCTGTTTGCCATGGAGTTCCTGCAGACCTTTAGTCACCTATGAATGCCAGGGAGTAACTTTGCAGACCTCAGTGAATCTGAACTCATAGCTATTACTGTCTGTCACAGGTCCAGATGACCATCCCAATTCTGGTCACTCACTGGATTGCTGTGTGGGGACCCAGCCATTGAGTCCCGGCGTGTTTTAAGATCCCAGAATCTGAATGCGGTTCAGGCACTGTTGCTGTCTTTGGGCCCCTGGGCACACTCTCTGGCATCCCCTCCTGAAAGCTGCAACCACGTGGCCCCTTGCCCAGCCAGCCTCTTGAACCTATGCTGACCCTTCCGACCCTCCCCATAGCTTAAACACATCCTCTCCCAGACTTCTATCTCAAGATATGAGCCTTCTGGTTTACCTCTTGAAGAGAGCACATGATAGGAGTAGCATATAACACACAGACACTTAGCACAGGATTCTACAGCACTTTTGCTCTTTCTTTAATAGCACAAGAATTACACAAGTCTATATAAAAATAATAAACCCTCCATGCATTTCCCTGCCTTGGTTTCCTCACCATTCCAGAACGTTCTTTGAGGTGGAATCATGGTTGTCTGGGGCCGTCCAGTTTCCTCTGCTGCAGTGCATGCCTGGAGTTCTGAAATGCGATGCCTTCTCCTCCCCTCTCCCCAAGCTTGCCTCCTCTGACCTTGGCTTGTCTGTCCCCTTCCGCCCAAACTTCATGCATGTCTGAGTCTTCCCCTTTTATAACCTTCTGTTTGGTCACCTCTCTCCCTTTGTCCTGCTTGGGGGATTTCCACTCTCTCTACTTCCTCCTCTCTTCAGACCACTGGAGGAAGTATCTTCTCCTAGGCTCCAGCAAACTCACTGTCCAAAAGTGCTTCACCTGAAACAGGTGGTCTTTGAGTTCTAAAGACCCATCATTGTACCTGGTCTGGGAGATGCATACTTAAGGTTCGTCAGCAACAGTGGACATAGAGATAGAGGTTGATCCCAGGAATAAGAGCTCTGTGTAGCTTGAAAGCTTGTCTCTCTCACCAACAGAAGTTGGTCCAGTAAAAGCTATTACCTCAACCATCTTGTCTCACACAGAGGCACATTCATGATACAGCAATTTTCATAGTGACAACTTCATAACATCAATGAGAATTCATAAGTTGTATTCATAAGTTCCCCAAATCACCACACTATCACATTCATCCACTTGCATAAAACGTCAAACCAGTAATCCATCTAGTTGAAAAGATATTATTAGTACACCTCTCATTTGATATTTAAAAGTCATGGATATCTTTAAAAGAACATGAAAGTCATGGCCAAATTTAGAAGACAAAGCTTTAGCCACTTTTAGATATGGACTAAAACCAGAGCTTTGCATTTGAACACATGAATTTTGGGAAAGTTCTTCATGTATTTTAGATATCGTAATCTGGAATCACTGTGCTTCCTGCATGTTAACTAGTGAAAGTAAAGGCATCAAGTAGATGCTCTGCTATCTCTCTCATCAAGTATCTGCTTTGCATAAGCTTGGAAAATTGGTCTTATACTTCTGAGGCCTGGTCTACACTAGGTGTGCATTGCTGGTATAGTGATACCAGTATGCTATACCAGCAAAGCAGTCCTAGTATGGATGCATCTTATATTGTGCTTTATATTCCAGCCCCCCTGTGGGAAATGAGTTATACCTGCAGAAGTGTAGTGTCACAGACCTGAGTGAACTCCCCCTTGCTGGATTCTCACCAGGCTGCTGTGCTTGGATCCAAACCTAGGATCTGATGTGTTTCTGAGCTCCCCTGGGTCTCAGCAGGCTTCATCCACTCTCTCTTTGGCCTCTAGGCTTACTTCCTGGACATAGACGCTCTGTCTGGTATCACTTCTCAGGAGAGAGACCCCCAACATACAGCTGCCCTATGCTCCAGGACCAGTGCTGATTCCCCAAGACATCCCAGTAGCTCAAGCACACTCTTTCTCAGAACTTTGTCTTTGTGGGTTCTCCGGTTTATAGTTTAACCCTTTGGGAACACAGGTGATAGCTGAAGCAAGAAAACACAGACCTTGCCAGAGGAGTTCTAAACCTATCAAACTTTACTCATAGACAACACAAGAGATATTCAGATCTATGCAAAATAAGAAACACCTGCATGCAAATCCCTGCCTCACTTTACTCACCACTCTAAGAGTCCTTTGGGATTCAGTCAGTGTCTGTTCAGGAAGTCCAGAAGTCTGCTGTATCCCCTCTCCTTTCTTCCTTACTCCAACTCAGTTTTGCCTTCTTACTCTAGTCATTGAGAGACAGCTACTCAGAGCAGACCATGCCATTTTATAACTTCCAATGGTGTCTGTCAGGTGACCTCTCTGATCTGCTTCAAGTGCCCATCAGGTGACTAAAATCTCCCATCAGGTGATTTGTTGCTTGGTTACCAGCCCACCTGGGAGAAGTGGATTTCCTTGGGTGGTAATCAGCCCTTTATCTGAGGGCACTTCCATTTGAATGGAAGTCACCAAGGTTTAATAAAAAGAAGAACAGGAGTACTTGTGGCACCTTAGAGACTAACAAATTTATTAGAGCATAAGCTTTCGTGGACTACAGCCCACTTCTTCGGATGCATATAGAATGGAACATATAATGAGGAGATATATATACACACATACAGAGAGCATAAACAGGTGGGAGTTGTCTTACTAACTCTGAGAGGCCAATTAATTAAGAGGAAAAAAAAAAAAAAAAAAAAAAAAAAAAAACTTTTGAAGTGATAATCAAGCTAGCCGAGTACAGACAGTGTGATAAGAAGTGTGAGAGTACTTACAAGGGGAGATAGTCAACGTTTGTAATGGCTCAGCCATTCCCAGTCCTTATTCAAACCGGAGTTAATTGTGTCTAGTTTGCATATCAATTCTAGCTCTGCAGTCTCTCTTTGGAGTCTGTTTTTGAAGTTTTTCTGTTGTAATATAGCCACCCGCAGGTCTGTCTATATGCATCCGAAGAAGTGGGCTGTAGTCCACGAAAGCTTATGCTCTAATAAATTTGTTAGTCTCTAAGGTGCCACAAGTACTCCTGTTCTTCTTTTTGCGGATACAGACTAACACGGCTGTTACTCTGAAGGTTTAATAACTCTCCATTGTTAGCTCTCTGCTAGGTGCAAGAATTTCTCCTGGTACCTCCAATGTGTTTCAAGCTCAATATGAAGGCTACAGAGCCAGCGTGAAAGCACAGAACAGATTTACAATCAAAATGGCCTTCACAAAAACAACAACAACAACAAAAACAAATGGAGGTTGCAGATTGATACAGATAATATGCAGACATATATTAATTATGACTGTCAAATGATTAAAAAAATTAATCGCTATTAAAAAAATTAATCGCACTGTTAAACAATAATAGTATACCATTTATTTAAATATTTTTAATGTTTTCTACATTTTCAAATATATTGATTTCAATTACAATGCAGAATGCAATGTGTACAATGCTCACTTTATATTTATTTTTATTACAAGTATTTGCACTGTAAAAAACAAAAGAAATTGTATTTTTCAATTCACTGAGTACAAGTACTGTAGTGCAATCTCTTTATCATGAAAGTTGAATTTACAAATGTAGAATTATGTACAAAACCCCCCTGCATTCAAAAATAAAACAATGTAAAACTTTAGGGCCTACAAGCCCAATCAGTCCTATTTCTTGTTCAGCCAATTGCTCAGACAAACAAGTTTGTTTACATTTGCAGAAGATAATGCTGCCCGCTTCTTGTTTACAATGTCATCTTAAAGTGAGAACAGGTGTTTGCATGGCATTGTTGTAGCCGGTGTCGTAAGATATTTACATGCCAGATGCGCTAAAGATTCATATGTCTCTTGATGCTTCAATCACCATTCCAGAGGACATGTGACCGTGCTGATGGCGGGTTCTGCTCAATAATGATCCAAAGCAGTGCAGACCAACGCATGTTCATTTTCATCATCTGAGTCAGATGCCACCAGCAGAAGGTTGATTTTCTTTTTTGGTGATTTGGGTTCTGTAGTTTCCGCATCAGAGTGTTGCTCTTTTAAGACATCTGAAAGTATGCTCCACACCTTGTCCCTCTCAGATTTTGGAAGGCACTTCAGATTCTTCAACCTTGGATCAAGTGCTGTAGCTATCTTTAAAAAATTCACATTGGTATCTTCTTTGCATTTTGTCAAATTTGCAGTGAAAGTGTTCTTAAAATGAACAATATACTGGGTCGTCATCCAAGACTGCTATAATATGAAATATATGGCAGAATGTGGGTAAAACAGAGCAGGAGACATACAATTCTCCCCCAAGGAGTTCAGTCACAAATTTAATTAATGCATTATTTTTTTGACGAGCGTCATCACCATGGATGCATGTCCTCTGGAACGATGGCTGAAGCATGAAGAGGCATATGAATCTTTAGTGCATCTGGAACATAAATATTTTGCCACACCAGCTACAACAGTGCCCTGAGAATGCCTGTTCTCACTTTCAGGTGCATTGTAATTAAGAAGTGGGCAGCATTATCTCCCATAAATGTTTTGCCAGTATATCTGTGTTAACACTAGGTGCTCTTGCTGGAACAGCTATGTTGGTCAGGGATCACACCTCTTCATCACCACGCACCGCACCATAACAACTCTAACTCAGGAACCAACCCATGCAACAAACCTCGATGCCAACTCTGCCCACATATCTACACCAGCAACACCATACAGGACCTAACCAGATCAGCTACAACATCACCGGCTCATTCACCTGCACGTCCACCAATGTTATATATGCCATCATGTGCCAGCAATGCCCCTCTGCTATGTACATTGGCCAAACTGGACAGTCACTACGCAAGAGGATAAATGGACACAAGTCAGATATCAGGAATGGCAATATACAAAAACCTGTAGGAGAACACTTCAACCTCCCTGGCCACACAATAGCAGATGTAAAGGTAGCCATCTTACAGCAAAAAAACTTCAGGACCAGACTCCAAAGAGAAACTGCTGAACTCCAGTTCATTTGCAAATTTGACACCATCAGATCAGGATTAAACAAAGACTGTGAATGGCTATCCAACTACAGAAGCAGTTTCTTCTCCCTTGGTGTTCACACCTCAACTGCTAGCAGAGCACCTCACCCTCCCTGATTGAACTAACCTCGTTATCTCCATACTGATTTATACCTGCCTCTGGAAATTTCCATTACTTGCATCTGAAGAAGTGAGGTTCTTACCCACGAAAGCTTATGCTCCCAATACTTCTGTTAGTCTTAAAGGTGCCACAGGACTCTCTGTTGCTTTCTACTTTCTTTAGTCATTACAAAGTAATAAGTCAGAGGTTCTCAACCTTTTTCTTTCTGAAAGTCCCCACCCAACATACTAGAAAACCTCCACGGCCCACCTGTGCCACAATAACTGGTTTTCTGCATATAAAAGCTAGGGCTGGTGTTAGGGGGTAGCAAGCAGGGCAATTGCCTGGGGCCCCATGCCACAGGGGCCCCCACAAAGCTACATTGCTCAGGCTTCAGCTTCAACCCCAGGTAATGGGGCTCAGGGACTGGACTTCAGCCCAATGCGGTGGGGCTTTGGTTTTCTGCCTTGGGCCCCAGCGAGTCTAATGCTGGCCCTGCTTGGAGGCCCCCCTGAAACCTGCTTGAGGCCGACCCCTGGTTGAGAACTACTGTAATGAGCGATCCAAGTCTGTTTGATCACATCCTGGTCCCTGCTGGATAAGAGTCTGCATCGCAAACACTAATTACAATTGCGTACAATTAGGAGTTTTAGAGACAGGTTCAGAAATGGAATAGTAAAGGGCGTTACAGTTTAAAATGGAGGTGCATGGGCAAATTGTGTGAGGGGGCTTACACATTGCTTTTCTGCACTATGCCCAGTTGGTTTCATGAGCTATACATTCACCCCACACATTAGAATATACTGAAATAACACAACAGGAAGTATTTCTTAACAGTGAGACTTCTTAGACTGTGGAATTATCTTATTATGGAAATGTTGGAAGCCCCATTGCTTTAATCATTTAAACTAAAGTAGGCAAAGCACTAGAAAACAGGGAACAACTCTGCATGGTAAGAAGGATGAATAAAATGAGCTAATAGATTTTTTACATGTCTAAAATGTCTGTGAACAAAATAATGCAGTAAAAATTGCAAATATCAATGGGGAGCTCTAAGTTAGCTCAAGTTTCTACATCCTGGGATTCCCAGGACATAACATTACAATTTAAACTAGGGCTAGGTCTACCCTACAAACATTTGTCAGCAGAGCTAGGTTGGTTAGGGATGTGTAAGAGGTGTGATCTCTGATTGACATAACTGTCCCTAGTGTAGACACAGTCATACCAGCAAAAATTCACTGGGATAGCTTATTTTGCTTGGGGAGGCTTGAATAAGCTTTACCTGCAAAAGCTCAATTTTGCAAATATAAACTGCAGTCACACCAGGAGCACTTTGCTGATATTATAAGGGGCTTACCAGCAATCAAATGTTTTCCCCGTCCCTGACCTGTCAGGCCCTGCCCATCTGTCACCCTAAGACCTGCCATGTGGGGTATTACTTCCGGGGTCAAGATGGATACATGACTCAAAGCAAGGGGTATCCTCTGACCCCTCTAAAAACTCCTCCCATCGTCCTCTACCAATTGGGATGGGTTTTGCCCCCATATGACCACCCCAAGAGGAGATTTGACCAATTGGGAGAAGTTCGGGGGTGGGGTGAGCCATCTGGAAGTGGGTCATGTGACCCCTCTAAGAACTCCTCCCATTGCTCTCTACCAATTGGGGTGGGTTTCAGCCCCCTTAGGCTGTCCCAAAAGGGAAATGTGTACCAATCAGAATAGGGGTAGCACGTAGGTCTAAGCTGGAACCCCCCCGATCTGTGGACCTTGACGGTTGGCCGGCTGGCAGAACCCGGCCCGTAAGTCCCAGCGATGCACAGAAGAGGCCATCTTATTTCAAGAATGCGTGTTTCAGAAATCGTGGAAACACTGAGAGGAAACATCGACTCTTTCACCACCTCTGTGAAAACTTCAGAATTTGTTTTAGCGCCGAAGGCCTTCAAATGCCTGTAGAGAAAGCACTACATCAGTGATAGATAGTTCCGAGGAGGAGGAGGGAGTGGCTGAAGGGAGCCTTTTGACCCAGCTGTTGATGGATACGCTGGAACCCGACCCCAAAACCCAACCATTTGTGAGGCAGACCAATGAGCTGCATGGAACCAGTAGGAGCTGAGCCGGGATTGTGTAAATCTTAAAAAAAAATAGGCGTGGGGCTTACAGTTGTTTCTTTTCTGAAAATCTCTTGACAGCTTAATGATACCTTTCTAAAGGCCCTGGAGAGCGTTGCATCAGACAGCGAAGATGAATTGAGCCCATCTTATTTTTGCTCAATGCCGGTACAAGTTGCTGATGAGGACGCTGAGGATGACAGCTATATGGATTTAAGGAGAACCCTTGGCATAGAACTAACAGAGCCAGTGCTGTGTCATGAGCATAAAAAAATCATGCTGTCTATTGTATGTGTTGCTGTTTATGCTGTCCTTAATCACTGCCTAAAGGAGAAGCTTTTCAAAGACTCGATGCCAACTCTGCAAACATATCTACACCAGCAACAACATCACTGGACCTAACCAGATCAGCTACAACATCACCGGCTCATTCACCTGCACGTCCACCAATGTTATATATGCCATCATATGCCAGCAATGCCCCTCTGCTATGTACATTGGCCAAACTGGACAGTCACTACGCAAGAGGATAAATGGACACAAGTCAGATATCAGGAATGGCAATATACAAAAACCTGTAGGAGAACACTTCAACCTCCCTGGCCACACAATAGCAGATGTAAAGGTAGCCATCTTACAGCAAAAAAACTTCAGGACCAGACTCCAAAGAGAAACTGCTGAACTCCAGTTCATTTGCAAATTTGACAACATCAGATCAGGATTAAACAAAGACTGTCAATGGCTATCCAACTACAGAAACAGTTTCTCCTCCCTTGGTGTTCACACCTCAACTGCTAGCAGAGCACCTCACCCTCCCTGATTGAACTAACCTCGTTATCTCCACACTGATATATACCTGCCTCTGGAGATTTCCATTACTTGCATCTGAAGAAGTGAGGTTCTTACCCATGAAAGCTTATGCTCCCAGTACTTCTGTTAGTCTCAAAGGTGCCACAGGACCCTCTGTTGCTTTTCAAAGACTGTGAGGGCTGTATCATTGACGCACCAGGCCAACGGCACCATGATTGTGTGACTTGGACTTCAGAGGATATAAACTGCAAGTTCCGGGACCTGTGCGCTGACCTGTGTTTGGAAAGCTTATTAAATGCTGTTATTGCCATAGGTTATGCTTTGCAATGTCTGTACCTAACCCAATAAAATTTAGCACAAGGGGTGACCTTGGTAAATGCTGTGAAAAGTGCTCGACACCCGACAGTGTTTTAAAGAAAATGACAAAAACGGAGGATACCCGCTTAGCGCATTATATTGACCGTCTGGTCTGCACAGTTACCGAACCCTGCTTAAGAAAAAGTCTATTTGTAAGAAATCTAAAAGGATTAAGTTAGAGAATGGTGAGGGAACAATCATGCGATATAAAGCTTGGTAGCTGTAAATAAAAATATCTATTGAAAAAGGCTTTGTGACTATCTGTGTTTCTGTTAGGTCTGTGTGGCCCTTAAATAAGATAAAAGTTTTGATGGAGCATTTTGGTTTGTTTTTAAGGGGCTGTATGTCTTTTAAATAAAAACAAAACAAAACAATAGTTTGTGAGAACCCAGATGAACTCGTGTCTTTGTGTAAACTCCTGAGGTTTTATTTGAACTGTCCAATAGCATTCTACAAACTCCTGAGATTTTATTTAATTTAGCAGCATTAATCAGAGCTCACCATCCCCACCCACCCATCTTCCCTACTGTGGGTGTACACCCATCAAACTTAATTACTGATCACTAATACATTTAACTCTGATGGAAACAAAGGTGGATAATCATATCTAGACTTACACCTATAGACTCAAGGCAGTAGAGTCAGTAGGGGTGTGGTTAAACCATTCAATTCAACAGGGTGAGTCAGCTCTATTGTATTCAAACACACGTCTCAAACATCCCTGTTTTATACACAATATAGGAGCTTTTTTTTTTTTTGCTTTAAAAGCTTTTTTTTTTGTTTTTTCTCAGGATTCTACTACACACATTTAAGGTTTTCGCTGTAAATAGGGCTTTTTAAATAAAGACACGAGAGCTGGGTTCTCACAAACTATTTTTTGTTTTGTTTTTTGTTTAAAAGACATACAGCCCCTTGAAAACAAACCAAGATGCTCCATCAAAACATTTATCTTATTTAAGGGCCACACACATCTATACTCTGGTATAATATACTGGAAAAACTAACAGTGTAGTATATAAAATATGTTAAGTAGAAATTAGACTTTGGCCTAAACTTAGCCTAAGTGTAGAGGAGTATGGGAAATTGAGATTGCTAATGTGGAAAAGTTACAGATAAGTGGGAGACAGTAAGATGCGAAAATTGAAGTTAGCAAGGACATGACCCAAGGTTATGTTGCCATTACATTATGGTTATAACTGGTTTAAACAAGGTTTTTAATAGTGTTTTTGAGAATTGTGAATGTTTTATTAAATGCTATCTATATTGATAGTATGGGAAGGACATTGGTGTAGATGTCAATTTAAATACAGTAATGTGTAATGTAAAGAGGCAATAAGGAGTTATCAGAAATATAATTATGGTAAGGCGTAGTTTAATGTTAATTAGTATGATAATGGATTATAAAAGGAGTAGTTTTGTTAATTTGGGAAGAGCTCCAACTAACATCAGCAGGGTACCATTAGGTTCCAGGATTATAAGGCTGTACTTCACTCTGCTGTCAACGGCTTTATCACCCATTGATACATTATTTCATCTTTGAGTGTAAGTATAATTGCAGTATTGGGTAAGTGGTCATGGCATGCCTGTTTGCTTAACTAATCATTTTCCTTTTAAATAAAGTTTCATTTTTCTCATTCACAGTGTCACCTAGTGGTTCTCTACTAAATAATTTTTCTGTAACCAACCTAGAGGCTCAAATCTGTAAACTAAAGCTTTGTCTACACTAGTTCTTTTGTTGGCAAAAGTTTTGTCGGTCAGGGGTGTGAACCCCTCCATCCCCCCCGAGCAACATAAGTTTCACTGACAAAAGCGCCGGTGTGGACAGCGCTATGTCGGCGGGAGATGCTCTCTTGCCAATATAGCTACTGCCGCTCGTTAGGGATGGTTTAATTAGGCAGGCAGGTGAGCTCTCTCCTGCTGGGATAGAGTGGCTACACAGGAGACCTTACTGCAGCGCAGCTGCAGTGGTACAGCTGTGTCACTGTATGGTCCATAGTGTAGATGTAGCCTTAGTTAGGTTTTTATTGCACCCTTATCTTTAACAATGTAATATAAATTGGGGGCATTTCAACATAAAGGTCACAACATGTAACAACTGGCAAAGTATTCCTTTGCTCCGCCCTAGTTCTCACCTTTGTAACATATATACTAGCTTTAAAACAGTATCATCAGGAGGAGAGGGATAACCTTATTCAAAGCTTATAAAATCTGCTATGAGAAATATCTGTGGCTGGAGGAAAAACAATGAGTTCAGTGTTACAGGGGCAAATCCAGTGTTTAAATAAACAATAGTTTACAGATAATTCCAGGACACAGCAGAGAAAACATGGATAAGAGTAAAAAGGTTAAAGGTATATTACTGGAGCTGTTTTTGTGATAGTGACTAGGAACTGATTTTGGACTTGTCTGAGAGCACTAGAATATTATGTTTTCCCGCTCTAAAACTATATATGCAACCTAAGCAAGAAGGAGAAGGCTTCTTCATCAACAGATATGGCATCCATGTAAACACAGCTGTCAACTCAACCTAAATTTGCCGGCATCCCTTTCAAAATAAACTCCTCATCCCCATATGTGGAGTTGGAGTTTCCTCATCCAGATTTTGGCTGAAGGTCAGTACAACCACTGAGGAGAATTTAGAGTTTGGATGCAGCCCAGTGTTTTGATTGGCCAGCAGCCAAGAAAGTACTTAGATAAAGGCTGGGGAGAGAGTTGGGATAGTGCATGGTAAAGGTGACCTGAGTGGGAGCATGAGGCCTCGCAGATCTCACACCCAGGTCTGCAGGCAGTGCTCAGATTGCAGCCATACCCCAGGAACTCACTAGTACCAGTAGGGAGTGTGGGCTGGTAGACCCTAAATCACCATAGGGACTGCCCACATGGCTCCCAATTGGAGGAGATATCCAGTCTCTCCAATTGGCTCAGACGCATCAGAAGAAGGCACTAGGTGAGTTGTTGGCTGGCTACTACATTTTGCAATTTGCTCAAACAGGAACAAGAGTTTTGATAATTCTCAAGGTTATTCAAGCTATTTTTTATTTTCCAGATATAAGTCTTTGAACAATGCCACTCAGATGAGAGAAAAAATGTCTGAAAAATTTCCTGGCCATTGACCTGAGATGTGTCATCCAGTTTCAGGTCCCTACACCTTTGGGACATGACATATCCGATAACCTGGAAAGTTCACAAGTGAGTTTAAAATTTGGGTTTGGTTCCAGCATATCTATGTTTTCTTTGATGTGGACCAACTCTAAGAATTTAACCAAATCTAATTCCTTTTTTTTTTTTAAGGGCTAAATTCTACAGCCAGACAAGAACTATAAGGTTTGAGCCTGATCAATGCATCTTGAAATGTCAACAGTGTCTTTATTGTATTCTAGGCATAGGTTAAGCAGGTGCTGATCTGGAAATCAGACAGTAGTGTTGGAACTCACTTCTCCATTAATGCACCTGCAGGAATGGTATTTGCAACATAGGAATTGCCATACTGGATCAGACCCAATGTCCACCTAGTCCAGGATCCTGTCTTAGACAATGGCCAGTTTCAGATGCCTCAGAGAAAGGCGTAAGAACCTCACAGTAGTCAGCACTGATTACATTTTAGCGTTTCTTTCTAAAGTTCTTAGCCAGGACATAATTAAGAATTTTAAATATTTCAGTACTTAAGTATTTTGTTTATCATTAATGGGTCAGTTTATCCTTTCAGCTGCAGCAGCTCAATTCTGTTATTTCAATGGAATTCCACTTTTTTATTAAATACATATTTAACCACTATGGCTATTAATGGCTTATTGATAGCAAGCTGAGATATTGGCTAGATATAAAATTAATGCTCTATTTGCTCTTTAAACCCTTCTCAGATGATGCTAAATTAGAAGGGTAAAAGCACCGAGCTGCCTGAATGCCATCTTCTTTGATCCTTTGCATTTATTTTCTTCTTTCTCTGGAGAAGTGGATGTAGATATAATTTAAATCACTGCACCACTAATCCGTTTATATTATATTCTGATATAATATAATCAGTTGGATTCTGCTAGGAATACACATCTTCCATGTAGTATTTTATAAGCGTGAGGAAGTGTTATGATTTTTGTTTCAATATATATTGATGAGTAATTGGGTGCTTTTTAATTTCATTCAGGTCAAAAACCATATTTTTGCTTTTGATATGTGAAAAAGGAAAACATTTATTAAAATACAGACATTGAAATTAAAACGCCACAATTAGTCTCCCATTTTTCTTCTGCATGTGTTTCTTTTGTCCATTTGTGGACTTGAAAGAATGCTTGTTTTACATCAGTGGCAATATACAAATTTTATCTTGAGTTAATTGGTGTCATTTTCCAAGCCCTGTTCCTTTTTCAGATCTCTTCATTCCTCCTCTAGCCATAGTCTGCCTTTGCACAGCCTGTCCCCTCATCAAAATGCTTTTGTGTCTGCTCATAGCCCTGTACCTACAGCATACTCCCTCTTACATCATGGTATTGTGTATTGCCTCAGCAACCTCTTCTGTATGCACTACCCATCTCTGCACAAAGGCCTTTGCTCTCTCTGTACCCCTTTCTCTCTCATCTTTTGTTGAAGCCTACATTCATATCCAAAGTATCTTCTACCCAGCCTTTTATGTGGTGTGCTTTAAAGCCTTTTATTCCTTTGATGAACATTCTCAGCTACCCATTCTCTCCCTTACAGGGAGGTGGATCTTCCTCAAAGTTATTATGCAGCAAGAAGAGACTAGGCCCCATTATTTGAATGTCTTTTTGATTTCACACATCGTTTAAATTAATTGAATATATGTGTAACCAATGATTGTCCATTAAAGTAGCGACACTGATCAGTGCTTTTCAGTAGGGAAGAGAAATTAAAACCACTCTGAGTAAAGAAGCAAGAATCAGGCTTTGTGCTGCTTTCTTTGAATTAATATTAGATGACAAATCCCATATTAATACCACATAGATACTTCTATAGCTACCAAGAGTTCATCGTGACTTACAATATTACAATAAAGTGAAAAGAAATGAATGATTCGATTATGATTTTAAAGCTTTCCTGTTTTTATGAAAATCATTATATTATTTGCAGAGGAATGTACCAGAAAAAGTGGTTCAGTGACAGATTTTTTAGTATTATAAAGCCCCTTTTAGAATTATTATCGGGGATAGAGAAAGTAAGGCACAGGGTGCCTTTCATTTAAAAAAAAAAACTAGCCCTTACACAACATTTTTTGCATCACAAAACCACTTCAACAATTTGTCTCCACGGGGGGAGGGGAGGGGGGGGAGGAGTGTGATGGGGTGGTGGTGTTGAATATTTGAACAGCAGAGTATCTGGCTGGGATAGAAACAACAGCAATAAAGCTAGTAAGGGGAAGTTTACACAACACCTGCTTAGTCTATGCCTAGCTACAGCCACTATAATTAATCTTGCACTTTATAGAGCAAAAATATGGGTTTTTTTTAAAGATCGATTTTCTACTATAAACTTATTTTCTGCAAAATAAATGACAGCCTTACAGAGTACCAGCCCATTAAAACAGCATTATGAAATGTTAAATGGGTCTGATTTAAACACACACAGGCAAATTCTGATCACAGTTACTTGGGTGTAGCTTCCATTGACCTTAGTGGGAACTGCACTTCCACCCATTTAACTAAGTGCAAAATTTGGCCCATAAACAAGGAAAAAATTCAGAGTAAGGCTGAAACTGACTTCAGCTAAGCCTGTTAGAATTAAATCTTCTAGAAATACATTTGAGATTCATTCCACTAAATTCTCCTAGGCTTCTAGAGGCAACAGCAGATCCCAAGGTACCAACTGTTTGAAGACTTTGTTTAGACATCTGGACATATTAATTAATAACAGCATTTTATTATTACTTTGGAATTGCCGTGAGGTTTCAGAATTTAACGTAGGCCTTTAGGCCCAAATCCTGCCCCAAAGCTCTGCTCCCTTTACACAGCTCAGGCAGAGCAAAGGGAGCAGTAACTCTCAGCCTCCTTCTGGCTGGGGATTCTTCCAGCATGAGAGACTTTCAGTGGGCTTAGAGGCAGAGTAGAGCATGCTTCTTTGCTACACCCTTGAGGGTAGGGTTGCCAATTTTCTAATCACACAAAATGGAACACTCCTGCCCCGCCCCTTCTGAAGCCCCGCCCCCTGGTTGTTCCATCCCCTCCGTCGCTCGCTCTTCCCCACCCTCACTCACTTTCACGTAGCTGGGGCAGGGGGTTGAGATGCGGGAGGGCTTGAGGGCTCCAGTTGGGGGTGTGGGCTCTGGGGTGGGGCTGGGGATGATGGGTTTGGGATACAAGAGGGGGCCCTGTGGCCTCTAGGCGCATATGCAGCCAGGCGGTTCTGTGCAGTGTGCTTTGCCTTCACGCCCACAGGCGCCACCCCCTACAGCTCCCATTGGTCGCGGTTCCTAGCCAATGGGAGCTGCGGAGCTGGTGCTGGGGGCAGTGCGCAGAGCCTCTCTGCTGGCTGCTTCCAGGAGCAGCATGGAGCCAGGGCAGGTAGGGAGCCTGCCTTAGCTCTGGGTCTCCACTGTGCCGCTGACCAGACTTTTAATGGTCCAGTCGGTGGTGCCAACCGGAGCTGCTACGGTCCCTTTTCGACCAGGCGTTGCAGTTGAAAACCAGACACCTGGTAACCCTACTTGCAGCCCCATGGATAGGGGGGGTGTCTGAAGCAATCTGTGCTATGGCAATCCCTAGCTCGCAGATGCCCTTTGGGGCTGTAGTCAGCTGCTGTATCATAGTCTAAGGACAATTTACAACTGGTCCAGGGTTAGGGTGCCATAAACAGCTCTTTTTTACCTCTGCAGATGCAATCAGTGGCATGTGTAAAAATGGTGGCAGTGTAAATGCAAATTAGATAAGTTTCATTTATTACTGTAAACTACATTTGTTAATTGATTTATTGAACTGCCCCTTGCTGGTTTAAATTGACATTTAATCTGTCTGTTATATCATGTTTTCTTAAATTGTTAAGTAAAGGTGTGTTAACTTTAATCTAAATGTAGATTGTTTATAAATGGTATTTTTGAGTTAGACCCATTTAGGGTGACCAGACGTCCCGATTTTATCGGGACTGTCCCGATATTTGCTTGTTTGTCCCGCGTCCCGACCAATGTGCGGTCGGGACACTGGACAAACAAGCAATTTTGCCCTCCCGGAAGGGCTCTTGCCCCCCCCCCCCCGACTCCGCCCCCTCCGTCCCCCATTGGCTCCCTCCCCAAATCACCGCCCTGGCCCCGCCTCTTCTGTGGGGATGTATCATCCTTACAGCAACCTAATGGAAAGTTCCATGAGGAGGTAAGGGTCACGATGGGACACTTGCCAGGCAACGGCTCATGGCCTTGCAGGTAAACAAGGTAATAAATCATGGCCTTATGTAAGGCCCCCTGGTGGTCTAGGGATTATATAAGATGTGGTAAACAAGGTAATAAATCATGGCCTTATGTAAGGCCCCCTGGTGGTCTAGGGATTGTATAAGATGAGGTAAACAAGGTGATAAATCATGGCCTTATGTAAGGAACGGTTGAACCAATCGGTGTGGGGCTATACATGTGATAAACACATGATTCTCCTTCTTGTCCAATCCGTAGATGTGTGATTATAGCCTAATTGTGTTATGTAATGTTGAGAAAAACTATAAAAGAAAGCTTGTAATGAACAGGATTCGATTCAGCTTGCAACCATATTGGTCGTGTGTTTTATCCGCTCCGCATGGGACCCCACAAATGGTGACCCCGACGTGATTCAGCTTGGACATCGAGGCAGCCGACTGAAGCGTTTGGTGAGAAAAGGCGGAGGTGGCAGCCGCGGCAGGAGGTACCGGAGGATACCAGCTCCTGGTCGTCCGAGAGAGACGTTCGTGAGCTCACAGGTGAGCGGCTGCATTTGATAAAATGGGCTCTGCTTTGTCTGCAGAGGAGGAGACGGTGCATGATTTTTTATTACACATCGCTGAAAAGCGGGGAGAGAAGCTTCCCTCTGATGCGTTGTCCCGTTTGTTGAAATGGGGGCAGAGACGCAGGTTTTTTGTTACTCCTGATACTGTCTTTGATAAGGCAGTCTGGGAAAGTCTAGGCTCTGACCTCTGGGAGTCGGTCTCTCACGGCAACAAGGAGGCCGTGTCATTCAGCCAAATATGGTGCAAATCTAAGAAACTGATAGAGACGCTTGCGGCAGAAGCCGAGGTCCAGTCGGCCATTAATGACCTCTTTCGGCCAAAAGAGGAGCCGCCTTATGTGTTGCCGGTGGGAGCCCGTGAGTTCTTTGGGGGTGAGGACACTATCATACCACTCATCCCCAGTGCACCCGAAGTTGATCCTAGTATCGTCTCGTTACCGGACGACCCTGCGGATAAAATGGAGGTCACGAGCCCAGAAGGGGATAAGTTACAAGAATTTTGGGCGGAAATGTACAAACAGGGCCTTCAGCTACAGGACATGCTGAATCAGTTGTCCCATTTGGCCGGTGAGAGCCATCCCCTGCAGTCCCACACATTGCGAGCCCTGAACCAGCCCAGCTTTCCTGTCACCAATGATGTTTGTACCCCATAGTTCCGGGCGGAGTTCCCGGGGCAGGGTGAACAGTTGCGGAATAGGTTGGAAAGAATGGCGAAGCCAGGCTTATCTAACTTTGAAAGGACATATAGGAAAAAAACACCGGATAAGATCCCTCCGGCGGATGATGTAGCTACCCCCTGTCCTCGTTGTGGTTTGTGGGGCTGCGCAATTGGGTGCACTGGACGGGATAACGTGTCCACGCACCGGCCACTGGATGTCGCCAACCCGTTTGCTCCAAAGCCTCCGGCATACTCATCCGATGTTTCCACCCTGCGACATGCTTCGGACAATATCCCGGGAGGCTCGGGCCCCCCGGACCCTGTAAGGCGTTGGCATGGACTTATTAGGGAAGCCCATATAGAGGGGAATTTGCGCCCGAGGCTTATCCAGTAGTGACACCGGATCCACAGAACCCCGCCAGACGGCAATGGGCTCCCTTAGATTGGAAGCTTGTCCGGGAGGCCCAAAAATCTATAATGTCATATGGTATGCATAACCCATATGTGCAGTCCTTGATCGAGCAGATATTTATTGGGCAGGCCATGTGCCCTTATATTCTGTGAAATTTGCTGACATGCTTTTAACGCCGACACAGCGATTATTGTGGAAGGATAACTGGGCGAAGCATGTCGAGATGGCTATAGTGCGTAACCTAGACTTACCTGACGATAATCCGCTGCGTTACGCGACCCAGGACATGCTTATGGGAAAAGGGGTCTATGTGGAGCCACAACTCCAGGCGCGCCTCGACCCGCGCATCCTGCAGCAATCACAGGGACTGGCGTTGGCTGCGTTCAAGGAAGTTCCACAAATGGGTAAGCCAATCCCCCCATATGCCAAAGTTACCCAGGCCCTCTCCGAACCCTATTCCACCTTCTTGGATAGGTTACAGGAGGCAATCGATCGTTCCCCCAATTTAACGGCGGAAGCAAAAGCTGCCGTTGGGCTTGATTTAGCCATCCAAAACGCCAACCCTATCTGTCGTCGCATTTTGGCAACACTACCCAAAACAGCCTCGTTAATGGAAGTGATCGAAGCTTGTAATCGAGCCTCCGTGTACGAGGAGGCTGAAAAGGCGGAAGTGCACGCCAAGGCCCATGCGTCTGCGTTGGCGGTGGCGCTGCGCCCCCTGGTGGTAAGCACGGGCCGTGGCCAAAAGGGCGTTGCCCGGCCCTCCGGGGTTTGCTTTACCTGCGGAAAATCTGGACACTTAAAACGTGAATGCCCTACAAGAAATAGTAAAATAGGGACCGAGAATCGGCCAAAGGCTTTTGCCGGTGTCTGTAACCGGTGTGATAAATTTGGACATCGCGCCTCTGATTGCCGGTCCTGATTCAAGAAAGACGGCACCCCATTGCCAGGAAACGGGACGACGAGCGCCCGGCGGGGGGGCGCGACGACACAAACCTTCCCCAGTGCCAGGCCGGTTGTTTGGAATACCTCTCCGGAGCCACCCGAGGGAGTGCCGGAGTGGACCTGGCCACCGCAACAGATGTAACACTGGAAGATGACAAGGTACATGTTATTTCCTCCACTGTGTTTGGCCCCTTGGGCTACGGACTTAGCGCTCTTTTAATCGGCCGGTCCTCTACATCCAAACAAGGTGTTTTTGTGCTACCTGGCCTTATTGATGCCGACTATACCGGGAATATCGGAATCATGGTCCGCGCCCTCTTCCCGCCGGTTAACATTGTGGCGGGTTCTCGTATTGCACAATTGATCCCTTTCCAGGGTGCGGTGCCCTCTACCGCTGCGGTAGAACGCGGCCCCCGTGGTTTTGGATCCACCGACTCACCGCAAATAAACCTCACCATGACAGTTACGCAACGAAAGCCACTACGGAAGGTGTGTTTCATCGGTCCAGACGGGCGCCAACTCCAACATGAAGCCCTTATAGATACTGGGGCCGATGTGACCATCGTGCCCGCTCAGCACTGGCCCGAGTCTTGGTCCTTACAAACCGCCACGTCGTCGGTCCACGGCATTGGAGGTACTCAACTGACCCGTATCAGCACATACTTTATCACTATCTTTGATGAGGGAGAGCCCGCGGTGACAGCAAAAGTACGACCATATGTTCTCCCTGCCCCTGTCTGGCTGCTGGGACGTGATTGTTTAAGCCAGTGGGGGATTGTACTACAGACTTCTCCTTTTGCTTAGCGGCCATTGAGGGGCAGCCGATCCTGCAGCTGGAGTGGTTGACCTCTACTCCGGTATGGGTCGCTCAGTGGCCGCTTCCAGCCCATAAGCTCGCCCATGTACGAAAATTGGTCCAGGAACAGTTGAGCAAGGGCCACCTTGAACCCTCCGTGAGCCCTTGGAATACCCCCATCTTTACTATTCCCAAAAAATCGGGGAAGTGGCGCTTACTCCATGATCTTCGTGCAGTGAATGCCGTTATGAAGGACATGGGAGCTCTCCAACCGGGACTGCCTACCCAGGGCCGGCTTTAGGCCGATTCCACCGATTCCCCTGAATTGGGCCCCGCCCCTAAGAGGGCCCCTTGCAGATCGGGCAGTGTCCCTGCCTGAAGCAAAGCTCTGTGGCTCTCCCGGAAGCAGCAGAGGCAGCGGCGGCTGTTGCAGGTCAGGAGGGGGGAGGGGAGGAGAAGGCACATGTGCTTTGCAGCCTTCCCCTCCCCTCCCCCCAGCACTCACCTGGAGGAGACACCGAGGGGGCTTCCGGTCCGGTGGGAGACAGGAATCTCGGCAGTGGACCTCACTCACCTTAGCAGCTGCTGGGGCTTCGGTCGGTGAGAGTTTGACCCCGTGATTCCCCAGAGGTGTGTAATATTGGGTTGGTTTTGTGGTTTTCGGTGGTGTTGCTGTTTGAGGGTGAGTTGTGCCTGCCTGCGTCTGTTTCAAAACTAAACTCGGGATCATGTAACCCAGGAAGAAAGCCCCGAGCCAGTACTTAGTGCTGTGAATTCCAGGTGAGAGAGAGAGAGACAGGGAGGTTTGGAGGAGGAAATCAAATACATCAGGAGGGGAGAATGCGAAAGGTCTGCAACACGGCAGGCTGAGACTTTTATCTCTCCCTTCTCCCCTGAGAGAGGGGAAACTGAGGCACGGAGTGATCTGATTCCCCTCCCCAAATTATTTTGCAAAGGAGGGGGACGGGGGGCTCCTATCCAAACCAGTTCCCTTCCCATCAACTCTGCTTCCCCTGCTGCAAGACTGCTGTAGGGGCTGAATATTTCCATTAAACTCTGGCTCCTTCATTTGCCCTACAACAATAAAATAGACTGGCTTGGGGGGGAGGAATATCCCCCCTCCCCAAGCTGTGTGGACATTAAGGTTTTTTTTGGGGGGGGGCACGATAACATTCCAGATCGATCAAACGCCCAGCTCAGCTTTCTAGCCATCCAGCAGCTCTAGGGTAGGGAAGGAAGGGGCTCTTGGTGCAGAGTGGTCACAAAACAGGGGTGAATTTAGCAGGGGGGGGGTCCGGTTGAAATCCCACCTGATGCAGCCACACAGAATCTCTGGCGGCGCTAGGAGAGGCCAGGAGTGGAAGCACGTGGCCCGGGGGTGGGGGGACATTTGCCCTCAGTCCTGGGCTCTGGGATGGACTAGACTGGGTGGGTGGTGGGTTCAGTCTAGTCTTCCAGCCTGTTGCTCTCGCTGGGGTTTGTGGTTTTCATCTGGCTCCACCAAAAAGATCAAGCAAGCCCAGTAGAAAAGGGGGGTGAGAGAGGCGGGAAGGGGTTTGTAAGGGGTTAAAGTGACCCATCAACGAAAGAATAAAACCAGAGTTTGACTGGGTTTCCCCCCAGCCACCACTCCTGCAAACACTGGGCAAGGGGCAGCCCCATCCCCCACCGAGGCTATGGTGAGGGGCAGCAGGGGAGGAAGGAAGCCACATGTGATGGCAGTCCCCTCCCCCCAGCACCCACCACCCCCTCTCCAGCCCCCAAACTCTGTCCCAGAGCCTGCACCCACCCCTCCGCACTCCCTCCCAGAGCCTGCACCCCTCCATCCATCCTGCACCCCACACCGTGCCCCAGCCCAGAGCCTGCACCCAAACTCTGTCCCACTCAGCCCTGGGCAAAGCTCTCCTTGGCTGGCTCCCAGCCCCTCTCCAAGGGTTGCAGCTGTCTGGAAGTGCCTGCCTTCCACACCTTCCTCATTCACACCTCATTCATTCAACAGGTCAAGTGATTACAAAGTGGGGGAAGAACTTATTCTACTTCTAGCAAAAAGACATTTTTCTTTTACCTTAATTATACTACCTTAGGGGCCAGCTATAACATTACCAAGGTTCAATACAAAGTCATATAAAAGTTATACAAAAATGCATAATGCAGAGATTTATCTTCAACTGCACTGATTGACTGCTGTGTGCAGTAATATAGTGACCCCTGGGTCTTTGAATGAGGCTTTATACTTGGGGGCGGCGAGCGGGTGGGCAAGCAGCGGGTGGGCAAAGAGGCAAGCAGTGAGCCAGCAGGGGTTCTAGGGGATGGGGGCATGGGGGTTTCTGGCGGGGGAGGGAGAAGGTGAAAGGAGGCAAGTGGTGGGTGGGGGACTGACTAGGAGGGACACAGCAAGCCAGCGGGGGGCTAGGGGGTGAAGAGGGGTGTGATGGTGGGGCCGAGCGGGGAGGGGTCGGGTCCTATTTTACTGCTGTGATCTGGTCACCCTATGTCACCCCCCCACCCCCAAACCTTCCTTTTCGGCCCATAGCTGTTTCGGCGGGGCGGCCCTGGGGAAGCAGAGTTTGTTTCCGTGGGCCGGGAGGCGCTGGGGGGGGGGGGGGGGAGGAGGAGGGCACAATTTTATATCAATAAGGAAATATTTTATAAATTTTAATAAAATAAACATTATTGAAGAAAATCAGTTGTACAACTATCAAAACATAAATTATTTTCCTAATATGAAGGTGAAAATCAGCTAATTAATATATAATTTTGTTATTATTTATATAGTCATGGAAAGTAAATAATACATGGAAGAAATGAAAGGGTTCTTTTTAAGTGGCTTTTTTTTTTTAGTCATCCCTGCTGGGGCCCCGTCGAAACTGTTCGAATTGGGCCCCGCACTTCCTAAAGCCGGCCCTGGCCCTGACGCACAGAAAAGGTTAAAATGGGGCCACCCTGGGCACGCCTGGCAGTTAATAAAAGCATCCCACAGCCTGGCGGCCCCCACGCCAGGGCACAGCCGCAGCTGGAAGGGTAATTGGGGTAATTGCATTGGCCTCAGTGGACAGTGATTTATACCAGCTGAGGATCGAGCCCACGTTGCATTGCAGTCTGATTAACAGCCTCCGGGCAGGGCTCCCCAGCGCCTTCCCCTCTTGCTCTCAGCCTGCCTCGGACTCCTATGCAGCCATTGAGGGAACGCTCTGGAGAAACCCGCCCGGTGGCGAGCCCAGAAAACATGGGAGAAGCAGCGGCACGCGCTGACGTCCGAACAAACCGACCTTTCCCGGAGCCTGATCAGAGCTCCCTCCGCCTGCGCCTCCCACACCTCTGGCCTGCTGCATGCCACGGCCAGGGCTCTGAAATGCACAGCCCACCACAGCAGGCGAGGAGTCCAGCTCCACGGGATGACAGCCGGATCCGTCCTCTACAGGTAAGCCATCAGTCGAGGCGTTTCTGGGCATTCTCCAGTCACGGCCCAGCCCCGGTTCACAACAGCGGCTCTGCCGCTCCCTGTGCTGCTGTCCATGCCGGAGATGACCCTCGCAGGTAGGAGCCCCGCGGGGCGAGGTGCTGCACAAACGTAGGGAGGGACCGTCCGTGCCCCTAAAAAGACAAGCCAGACACACGAAGGCTCATTGTCCCCATTTTGCAGACAGGGGGCCTGCGGCCAAGAGCGATCAAGGGCCAGATTTTCAGCGTGCCTAGAGCTGCAGATAGGATTTTCCAGAAGCAGGTGGCACCCAAGTATGTTTGAAAGTCTGGCCCTGAGGAACGTGCCCTTTCACACAGGGATGCTGAGGCAGAGGTAGGCCTCAGAGGCAGAGGTAGACCTCAAAGCCAGACCCCTGAGCCAGAGGTTACTGTCTTCACCACCCAACCAGCCCTCCGTTCCCAGGGCTGCTCTAGAACGTCTTCAGTCAGGGTATTCCCACATCCCCTTCAGGCGGCTCCTTCACATGGGGGCTGAGGCACTTTGCCAGACAATGTGGGAACCGTCTCAGGCGCTCGGGCTCTGCATCTGGCCCCTAAATCGGCTTTACAAATGCTACACTCCAACTCCCGGTAAGTGTTTTGCCTGGCGCCCTCCCCAGCTTCCCTCTAGGTAAAACCCGGCGTCCATGGGGCCTTCCATGAACCGGCTGCCTCCCCCTGGCTGCGTGCAGTCCTGACCCAGGATTTTAGCCCCAGGTGATGATGCACGTTGTGCTGGCGGCAGCCTTATCCCCGGCTGAGCTGGCATCCGAGTGAAGCAGCATCTCACGGAGAGGCAGCCGCGTGCTCTGCAAATCAGAGACCGTTTCAATGTAGTGCCAGGGGGAAGCAATGCTCAGTCTGTCCTGAAATCCTGTGTGGGATGAGTCACAAAGCTGGGAACCCGCTGCAGGGAGCTTTCCTGAGCCGAGTTACTGAGCTGCTCCTTCTGGCTAGAGGAGATGGGGCTTCGCACAGACAGGGCCCTGGACTCTTCACAAGGCTGGGAGAGCAGCTCTGGGGGGGAAGGTGTCCTGGGGGAAGGCAGCGATTTAATGGTACACCATTAAATTTGAGATGCTCTCTCAAAGGGGGTGGCGTTCCCCAAGCCAGGGGCTTTCTTCCAGAAAGGTCACCGCTCAGGGAAGGAAATGGCAGGAACAAAGGGAACCATTAGTCTCCTCTCCGGCCGCTAATGAGCTGTCGTCCCAGCCCTGATGGAATTAATGGTCTCTGTTATCTCCAAAAAAAGAAGAACAGGAGTACTTGTGGCACCTTAGAGACTAACAAATTTATTAGAGCATAAGCTTTCGTGGGCTACAGCCCACTTCTTCGGATGCCACAAGTACTCCTGTTCTTCTTTTTGCGGATACAGACTAACACGGCTGCTACTCTGAAATCTGTTATCTCCGCTCTGCAGCCTGGTGCCTGCTTTGTGATGCCAACCTGCCGAGAGAGAGAAAGATCAGAAAGGAAACAATGCCTAAGTCTTGTATAACAGGCTGTCACTGTCTGCAAAGCTTTAGCCGCTGCCCTGGGGAGCTAATCGGAGTGGGCGGGGGAAGAGGAGGTTCACCATTAGGTTTAGAGAGTTTGGCAGCCAGGTGCAATTCTAATCAGTTGAGGATATCATACAGGCCCAGAGGAGGTGTCAGCAGAGTACTTCTGTTCTGCACAGCTGGGGGACAGGACGAGTCTGCTGGGAATGGGCAGTTTTACGCCACCACAACCGTGCCCACATGTCCATGCTGCTTACCAAGCTTTGGGTCCAGAGATCTACTCGCCCAGAACAGGTAGCCCTGCCTGTGACCTTGTCGCAAGGGATGCAGGATTGGGAGTCCAGGAATGGAGGTTGTTCATAACTCTGAAATGTTCATAACTCGGAACAAAACATTATGGCTGTTCTTTCAAAAGTTCACAAAGGAACATGGTCATCATACAGCTTTGAAATTTTACTATGCAGAAGAAAAATGCCGCTTTCCCTTTATTTATTTATTTATTTGTAGTAGTCTACGTTTAACACAATACTGTACGGTTCTGTAGTTGATTTTGTGCATGTGTGTGTCTCTGCTGCTGTCCGATTGCTTTCGGTTCCAAATGAGGTGTGCGGTGGACAGGTCAGTTCATAACTCTGGTGTTCGTAACTCTGAGGTTCTACTGTCGCTAGTATTGGATGGGAGAGCGCCAAGGAAAGCCCAGGGTGCCGCCAGAAGTGGTGGTGGTGAGTCAATAGGTGGCGCTCTTCCCTCTGGGTCAGCACTGAGCCAGTGCCGATGGGACACTTTGGGGAATCTAGGTGCAACTTCAGAATTCTGGCTGATCTTCATGAAATTGTTGTGTAAGGGAGTTCGCTGGTGTACGTGGGCTCCACCCTCATCTCTCCCAGAGCAGAGACAATGGAGAGTCATTAACCTGAATGGCTCCCATTCATATGGGAGCACCCTGAAATGAGGATGGTCAGTTTTCTCTAACTTCTGTGCAGGGGGCTGGGGAGTAGGGCACCAGAGACAGGGTGAGGAGGGGGCTCCCAGGAAAAACAAAGGATGCGGGGGCCGACCAAGGGCAAAGGAAATTAGCAGGAGAAAAGAGTGAGATTCCATGATTCAGAGAAGCCATGAGCTGTAGGGGGGAGGGACCCTGAATTCCTTAAAAGACTCTGGCCTGGCCCAAAAACACTTGAGAGTGGGGAGGGAACTGAGGGAGGGAAGGTGATTGTTGGGTCTGGAGCTGTATATCTTGTGTCCTGTCTAAAGTAAAGAGTAGCTGCTTTAGAAGCCCTTTTTGCAAAGCTTCTGTCTTACGTGGTTCAGCTACAGGGGTGAGGATCTCCAGGGTTGGGACTCTGGAAAGGGTGTGCTTACGTGACCGGGGAGCTGGCGCTAGTCTCTGTGCCTAGGCACTTGGACTGTGGGGTCTCCACTCCCAGAAAGGGATGCTAGACAGAGCATGTGCACCCCAAGAGTTTGCATAGAGACACGCTCTGGGTTCAAACAGAGGCAGTGCCTGAACTCTGCTCAGACTCAGGCAGTTTAAAGCACGTGGTGGCCAAACACTCCAGCAAGGGGCGCTCTACCAGGAGCATGTGGCAGCTCCATTCTGATGTTCCATCTTTCAGACGGGGCATAAAACCAAAGTCGTGATCCTTGGGACTCTCTCCAAGCATGGGAACGTAGCATCTAATTTGGAGGTTTGCACTCCATTAGGATGACCAGATGTCCCAATTTTAAAGGGACAGTCCTAATATTTGGTGCTTTGTCTTATATGGGTGCCTATTACGCCCCCACCCCCATCCCTTTTTTTCACACTTACTATCTGGTCACCCTAGCTTATATTCCACCTGCATGCTGCATGCTTGCTTACCTGAGGTTAACTATGGTGCTGTTAAACGCCTGCTATGTCCCATCCCCCCTGGAAGAGGTGGTTGGACTTCTCTTGTGGGTATAGTGAGTTTTATACAGACCGTTTGTAAAATGCATCGGGCTCCCATGCAATGAAAGCTGCTCTGCATCTCCACATTATAGTTATGCCTCCATACATAATCACAGCTTCTACATAGTCCATCCATACCGCCCTTCTGCATTAAGTCCATTAATGGCTATTAGCCAGGACGGGTAAGGAATGGTGTCCCTAGCCTCTGTTTGTCAGAGGGTGGAGATGGATGGCAGGAGAGAGATCACTTGATCATTACCTGTTAGGTTCACTCCCTCTGGGGCACCTGGCATTGGCCACTGTGAGTAGACAGGATACTGGGCTGGATGGACCTTTGGTCTGACCCAGTACGGCCATTCTGATGTTCTTATGTTCTCACCCTCTGGGGTATCATTACAGTTCCCTGGAGGCTGGTTATTAACCTGCCTACGCCACCTATTGCAACCTGAAATCTGGATTTTGCTGCAGAAGGCCCATCTCTCTCCCCTGCCGCCCCCCCAGCGTTTTGTTTAGCGGCTGAGGTGTATGAATAGGATCGTCAAAGGGGCCGTATAGCATCTTTAGACTCTATAAGGGCAGGGTGGCTTTTATAGCTCACCACTAGGGAGACCAGACAGCAAGTGTGAAAAATCGGGACAGGGGGTGGGGGATAATAGGATCCTATAAGAAAAAGACCCAAAAATCAGGACTGTCCCTATAAAATCAGGACATCTGGTCATCCTAGCACACCCCCAGGGAGTGGCGGGGACCCACACACGTGAAACGGAGCTCATTAATAACCGATCAACAGCATATATGATGCAATGTACAGAATATATAATTTTATTATTTATATAGTTATGGGAAAGTAAATAATACATGGAAGAAATGAAAGGCTTTTTTTTACATTATTTTTTTTGTTAGTCATCCCTGCCGGGGCCCCGCCAAAAATGTTTGAATTGGGCCCCTCCCTTCCTAAAGCCGGCCCTGCTGGAGAGAACAGGAGGATTCAGTCAGCAGGGGCTGCCGATCCGTCCCATTCACCAGGGCTGCCATCCTGCGGCTTCAGCATTAGTGGCTGGGGTGACTTGGGGAAAGGTCTCAACCTCCCCACATCCCACTTCACTGCTGCCAGAATCCCTCCTGCCCCCCCGCTACAGTCCCCTCCCTACCCAACCTGGGTGGGGCTGGAGGAGAGGGGTCTGAGAACTTGAGCTGTGGATTGGAGGTGGAACAGCTGTCAGGGGCACTGACGGGGGAAGTGGCAGGAGCTCCCCGTACAAGGAGGGGGGTTGCCACTGGAGGTCACTAGGAAGGACAACAAGACTCCATCCTGGGGGTCAGGAGGGGAAATCCATCCCTCAGAGGTGGGCAGGGGCTGGGTGGAAATGCTGCTGGTTCCAGGGGCCGTAATCCCCCCTGATTCCTCGGAGGCGTCTGAGTCTCAGACAGGTTCTCGTTCCCTTGCAGCAGGCGGACATCACGGCCAATGTGATGCGCCAGCTCCATATCATGCGGCACTTGCGCCAGGTGCCCGAGGCGCTGCAGGGCCTGTGCCTCTGAGGCGACCATCAACTCCCGCTCCCTGCTGCAGGTACTGTTCTGGCTCTCTGTAAATGGGGAGCTAGTGGAAGGGGAAATGGAGCCCCCTGGCACTCACAGAAAGCTGATTACAGAATGAGCCCGAACTGAGAGGCACCATATCCGCCCCCCCCTAAAGAGCCAGACTTCAGTGGTGATACAGCCCAGCTGGGGTAGCAACAGGATTGAGAACGAGGTAGGAAGTTCAGAGCAGCAAGGAAAGCCTGGAGGGGAACTTGAGAAGAGAGGTTGGAAAAGTGCAGCAAAGAGAAAGGTGCAGACCTAGCTGTTGGGTCCAGGGCCCTGAGCTGCTATCAATGTCAGGGTGGGACTGGGTTCCCCTACCGGCGTACACGCACCTGGAGAGGGTTCCCAAGCCCAGCAAGGGGGCTACAGGCTGAGCAAGTGCCCCAGCGATGGCAGAAGGACTTCTGTCTGTGGAAAGACCTCTTTGGACTTTTAGTGTGAGGCAAGCTGGGCCCCAGAAGGGTGGACTAAAGGTGGTGACCTGGCCGGAGTTACCAGGCAGAGAAACTGCCGTGGTGCTGGAGCGACCATGGATGGGGGACGCTAGCCCAGTGAGAGGGCTGTGATGCCATGCCTGGCCGCCGGGGGGCACCTAACAATGAGTAGATTCATTTATGATTGGCATAGTTGGCAGGATTGAGTTCCCCCTGTGATCCGTGAGGGAAGTCTTGGTTGCTGAAGGAATCATAGAATATCAGGGTTGGAAGGGACCTCCAGAGGTCATCTAGTCCAATCCCCTGCTCAAAGCAGGACCAATCCCCAGACAGTTTTTTGCCCTGATCCCTAAATGGCCCCCTCAAGGATTGAGCTCACAACCCCGGGTGTAGCAGGCCAATGCTCAAACCACTGAGCTATCCCTCCCCCAAGCAGGTGTATCAAGGGACCAAGCTGGTCGCTGGATTTCCCACTTCAGTTCCAGGGACTGGCTAAGCAGCCAAAACAGATCTAGGGGTTTCTCCAGCAGCTCCTAGAAAACCAACAGACGCAGAAGGAAGTGCAGGTGGAGCTACAGACGCAGCAGCAGCAATACCTGTGAGAGATCCTGCAAAGGGAAATCAACCCAGGATCTGCTATGCCCATGGACAAAAAGAGCAGAGAAGGAGAGCATGCCTGGGCTGTGCTGAGAAGGTTAGCCCAGGGAGAAGGGCATGAGAAAGTGTACAAGCGTGGCCTAATGCCAAGATGGGAGCAAGAGTTCTTTGTTTTGGGGGCAGAGAAGCAGGCCATATCAAAAGACACGGCCTGCTTAGGAAATTGCTGAGTGGCTGAACGAGGGGCCAGGGCCCTAAGAAGTTAGAAAGAAAGGAGAAGGTGTCCTCTGACACAAACCCCCATGAGGCAGGCAAGGTGGAGGTGGCTGGGGTGGCCATGGACCTTGCAGACCCTCCACCAACACACCCTGTCGGGTGCTGCCGGGAGATGAAGGACGAAATGATTGGCCCAGAGATGAAGCAGACTGGAGGAGGGACAAACACAAGGGTGGAGCAGTCCATGGTGGGTTCTCAGACCCTGACCGAAAAGGTTTTGGCATATGCAGCGGCAGTAGCAAAAAGGCAACAGAAGACGCTAAAGGCTTCAGAACAGGCTCTGCAAGCAGCTGTTCATGAGACTGAGTGGCTGCAGGAAGAGCGTCGGGATACTGCAGAAGAGAAGGTTTGCCCCGAGCGAGCTGGCAGTGGAGCTGCAGACACTGCGCACAGGCTGTACAAGCGCGCAGCCGGTGACGGCGATGAGATGAGGAAGGATGAAGCTTGGAGAAGAATAAAACTTGCCCCCGCGTGGGCCAGGTTCTAAGGAGGAGGGTATATAATGGGGGGCTTGGCCTGTGGGCTATAAAGCCGGGAGCTAGGCCAAATGGATTACAGAGTGAGCTACAGCTGAGGGGAAACCAGGGGAAACCGCAACAAAGGTACAGGAGCAGGCCTAGCTGTTGGGTACAGGGCGTTGGGGCAGAACCTAGAATCCAGGGTAGGACTGGTTCTCCCACGGTCTCTAAGGAAGGGCATGTACAGGGCCATAGAAAGGGCTACCAAGGCCAGGAAGGGCAGGCCGAGCCAAAGTCAGGCTGAGGAAAAGCCCCCAAGGGACAGAGGATCTTGTTTCAGTTAAAGACATTTTTTGACTTTTCGTTTGGGATGAGCGCGACCCAGGAAGGAGTGGACTAAAAGATGGTCGCCTGGCCGAAGGGCTGAGTTCCCAGCCAAAAACCTGCTGGTGGGCGTGCTAGCCCAAGAAATCTGTGACCCCAGGCCTTGAAGGAAGGGGCACCTATCGGTGAGTGAACTCAGTTACAAGCCCGCTTCCATTGTGGAAACAGCCTGGTATTGGAGAGTGGTGGGGATGGCCTGTGGGCGAGGATGGCTGGAGGGGTTATACAGGAGGGGCAGCAGCGTCCAGTGAGGAGATCAGGGAACGGGTTGTTTGCAGTCCTGCCACTGAGCGGTAACGTGATCCTGGCCAGGTCACTCTCCCACCTGGTGCCTCACTTTCTCTATCTTTGAAATGGGGATCATCCCGACCCACATTAAGAAAGGGTTTGATCCTCTGCTCTTGCTTGCCAAATCCCTGCCCTCCTTGCCCCACACAGGCCTCTGCCCTGTTGCTCAAACTCCCATGCACATGTTAGTGCCTGTGTCACCCCCGCAACTGCAAGGTCTCATGTACAGTCTCCTGCCAGCAAACTGAAGCTGCCACTAGATCCAGAATAGGAATTGCAGTTCCTGTGCGCTGCCCTGAATGGAGTCTAGACCCTGGGCATGGGGAAGGCCAACGCTCACATCCAGCTAGATCATCAACCTACTCCTCTGTCCCAGGAGCAGGAAGGCCTCTGCTTCGTGCTCCCTTCGGCAGCTGGAGCTGCTGAGTTGGGAGTGTGGTGGGCAGAGATGGGAACAGGCCATAGGATGAATCAAGTGTCAGGGGGAGACTCCCTGTGTGTGGGACATGATGTTGCCCCTCTGTGGGGAATCCCTTCCTTGCAGATGCTGGGCTTTGGGTGCTGGACTCTGCCAGGAAGCCAAGCTCCCATCCCTAGCAGCTTGGCTGTTCCCTACACTGCTGTGCACCAGGCTCTCTGCAGAGAGCTGCTCTGGGCAAGGACTACAGAGCCTGCTGTCATCCTGGCAGGTATCACCCCAGGTTCCATAATCCTGACCCCTGGTCTCCCTCCGCTGGCAGGCTCTGAGCAAGGCCTGCCCAGAGAACATGGATGACGAGCTCTCGATCCTGCTGACAGCACCCCCCAGCACAGACAAACTCCAGTACATCTTGGAGGTGAGCAGAATGGGGAGGGGCAGCAGGGGTTTTACCTTAGCCCTGGGGACTCCTAGAAAGAAGAGACTGGAAAATCTATGTTTCTATTGGATTGAGTAGGATAGGGAGGTGACACAGCAGCAGTGAGACTGCTATTGGAATACTGCCTCCAGTCTTGGTGTCCTCCTTTGAAAAAGATGGTCCTAGAAATTGGAGCTGGGGCAGCAAAGAGCCACCAAATGTTCTGAGGGCTGGAGAAAAATGCCTTCTAGTGACCTATTGAAAGAGCTTAACCTGTTTAGCTTATCAAAAAAAGATTGAGGGGGACTTCACTGAAGTCTTGAAATGCCTTAATGGAGAGAAAATATTGGGTATTAAAGGGCTCTTTAATCGAGCAGAGAAAGGCAGAACAAGACCCAATGGCTGGAAGGTGAAAAGAGACAAATTCCTATGACAAATAAGGCACAAATATTCAACAGCGAGGATGATTGACCACAGGAAGAAGCTACCATGGAAAGTGGTGGATTCTGCATCTCTTGATGTCATTTAATAAAGACGAGATGCCTTTCCGGAATGTGTTTGCCCCAATAGTAGCTATTGTGGTAGACAGGAGGCCTGTGATATGCAGGGGGTCAGATTAGATGCTCTAACGGTGTCTGCTGCCCATAAAGTCTACTCATTTCTGAGAAACCGAGTGTAGCATTGGGAGCAGCCTCTGATTATTAAACAATCAGTTTGTCAGAACCTGCAGGACAATTTGGTTCTTAGCTCCTTCTTTGGCAGGGTTAGGGGCCTAGTGGAGGTGGGTAAACAGTAGATGTGATCTATCTTGGTGTTAATAAGGCTTTTGACACAGTCCCATAGGACATTCTCACAAGCAAACAGATGCTGCTTAGCACTGTCAGAGCAGCTTTTGCTGGGGGATTCTCCCAGCACTTTCCAATAGTGGGAAAGTATGAAATCCCCATTTGACTGCTGGGGACAGAGCCTAGAGCGGGGAACAACTTACCCAAAGTCCCACAGGTCAATAGGAAACCAGCAATGGAACCCAGGAGTCCTGACTCCCAGTTCCCTGCTCCAATCACTCCAGCGGAGCACACTCCCTCTCAAAGCAGGGGGACTGGACATGAGGGCCTGGTTGTAATTGCCAGCTGTGGGAGGGAGTGTGCAGCAGTGGTTAGTGAAGGGGCCTGGAAATAAGGACTGCTGGGTCTATTGGAGAGTGTCACTAGGAGCAGTGCATAAAATGAGGTGTCCTATCATGTTTACTCAGATCAGATTAGGACATAATAGAATGGCTGAAATAGTTTATTTTATTTGTATTGTATTATTTTGCAATTGTTAAGAGCAGCAACTACTTAGCTCAGACTGAAGCATCTTATCTAATTTTTGAGATCTAAGTGTCTTCTCTTTGAGTGCCACGAGACAAGTTAACACATTGTGACAAAGAATTTACTTGCCACTTGTTATGATTTCAAGAAACAAACTGGTTTAGTTTGAATAGGATTTTTGGTCAGAAACGGTTTCAATGAAATTTCCCCACCATCTCGATTCCTGGGCTCTATCTCTGCCTTTCAGGGAGGGGTTTTCTGTCTGTTAGAACAGGAGTCTGATTTGGATAGGGATAGAGATCTCTTCAATGTTTTTAATGAAGTAAATACTAATGGGAATTGTGTGATCATGGGAGACTTTAACTTCCCAGATATAGACTGGAGGACAAGTGCTAGTAATATAATAGGGCTCAGATTTTCCTAGATGTGATAGCTGATGGATTCCTTCACCAAGTAGTTGCTGAACCAACAAGAGGGGATGCCATTTTCGATTTGGTGTGGGTAGTGAGGATCTCTTAGAAGAAATGGTTGTAGGGGACAGCCTTGGTTTGAGCGATCATGAGCTAATTCAATTTAAACTAAATGGAAGGGTAAACAAAAATAGATCTGTGACTAGGGTTTTTTTTTTCAAAAGGGCTAACTTTAAAAAATTAAGGAAATTAGTTAGGGAAGTGGATTGGACTGAAGGACTTGTGGAACAGGTGGATCAGACTGAGCAGGTTCCAAACCTCTCGGAGGCTCTGACCTTCTAAACAGGGACGTCTGTTTTCTAGTAAAATCAGGAAAAAGAATGGAGAGAACTCAAAAGAGGTTCCTCCTGGTGCTCACGTATGTGACCCCTAATACTCTCTCAGACCTCAAAGAGAGACCTCGAGAAGGAGACTTGCTGAAGCAAAGCTACAGGGGACTCAGAGGTTTCCCTGGCCCTGAGCCCCTGTCCTGCCTGGCTGATGTCAGCATCTCTCTGTGAGGTCACCACCTCCCCAGCACCTTTGACCAATAGGCTGAGCTCCTGCAAAAGGCCTTTGTGATGTCACTGTCACACCCACCCCTCCCCTGCAGTGCTAATGTCCTGCCGCAGGCCAGACCCTTTGGAGGTTTGAGCTACTCTCTGTGGATCACCCCGCTCAATGAGTGTTCATTCTAGGAAGCAAGCCGGCTAGACAGTAAAACAGCAGAGGCTGCTCCCAATGCTACACTCGGTTTCTCAGAAATGAGTAGACTTTATGGGCAGAAGAGACCGTTAGAGCGTCTAATCTGACCCCCTGTATATCACAGGCCTTTCTGCACCATATGGGGCAGGCAGAGCTCTGCCTGGGCGCAGGGGGAATGGGATGGGGGTAGATCAAGGAAAGGGGGGAGGGGAATGGGTGTGAGGGAAAGAGCTCCTGTCCCAGATGAAGGAATTTGGGGGCAGAGGAAAGGACCCTGCTCCACAAAGAGGGGAGAGGGTTTCTGTGAGTGCCAGGGGGCTCCATTTCCCCTTCCACTAGCTCCCCATTTACAGAGAGCCAGAGCAGTACCTGCAGCAGGGAGCGGGAGTTGATGGTGGCCTCAGAGGCACAGGCCCTGCAGCGCCTCGGGCACCTGGCGCAAGTGCCGCATGATACGGAGCTGGCGCATCACATTGGCCGTGACGTCCTCCTGCTGCAAGGGAACGAGAACCTGTCTGAGACTCAGACGCCTCCGAGGAATCAGGGGGGATTAACGGCCCCTGGAACCAGCAGCATTTCCACCCAGCTCCTGCCCACCTCTGAGGGATGGATTCCCCCTCCTGACCCCCAGGATGGAGTCTTGTTGTCCTTCCTAGTGACCTCCAGTGGCAACCCCCCTCCTTGTACGGGGAGCTCCTGCCACTTCCCCCTCAGTGCCCCTGACAGCTGTTCCACCTCCAATCCACAGCTCAAGTTCTCAGACCCCTCTCCTCCAGCCCCACCCAGGTTGGGTAGGGAGGGGACTGTAGCGGGGGGGGGCAGGAGGAATTCTGGCAGCAGTAAAGTGGGATGTGGGGAGGTTGAGACCTTTCCCCAAGTCACCCCAGCCACTAATGCTGAAGCCGCAGGATGGCAGCCCTGATGAATGGGACGGATCGGCAGCCCCTGCTGACTAGGGTTACCATACGTCCGTTTTTTCCCGGACATGTCCTGCTTTTCGGCAATCAAACCCCCGTCCGGGGGGAATTGCCGAAAAGCCAAACATGTCCGGGAAAATGCCAGCCGGGCACTTCCCCTCCTGCGGCTGTTCTGCTCCGCTCCTCCCCTCTCAGACTTTAAGAGCCGAGCTGCCCGAGCCAGCGCTACCGGCTTCGGGCAGCCCCCCCCCGCCTCCGAACCCCGAGCCACGGGCCAGGCACTTCCCTTCCCAGGCTCCAGCTGAGGTGCTCCGCTCCTCCCCTCTCAGAGTTTAAGGCTCCAGCTGCGCTGGGGAAGCACCGGCCGGGGGTGCAGGTTCTGGGGGCTGCCCAGCAAACCGTGAAGCCGGTAGCGCTGGGGCAGCCCTTTCCCCATGGCTGGGAGTGGGAGGGAGGAGGGGGCTGAGTTAGGGCGGGGAAGGGGCGGAGTTTGGGCGGGGCTAGGGGTGGGGAAATGGGCGGGGCCAGGGCCCGTGGAGGGTCCTCTTTTTTTATTTATTAGACATGGTAACCCTACTGCTGACTGAATCCTCCTGTTCTCTCCAAAACAGGTCCAGCCTTGCCAGTAGCAGGACTAGCGTCCCGTGCCCATGTGCCTCAGCCCTGCCTGGTCAGACGCCATCACCCGTCAGTCCTTGGCCTCCCAGGCTGCCAGTGATGGGAGGAACTCTGGGTGGTGGCTCGGGTGACACAGACACCAGACCACTAGGAATTGGGTGCGGCCCTGTGGGACAGGAGAGTCTCGCAGAGGGCACTTGGGGGACTCTCCTGCCCTTCCCAAGTGCGTTAGCAGCTTGTCCTAGGAACATAAGTCTGGGATGAGGCAAAGCTTGTCATTAATTAGCCTGGCTTAAGAGCTGGGTGGAACTGCTCCGGCGACAAGCTGGCTCGCTCCTGCTCATGGAGGTGAATTCATCTCCCTTCCCAGGAGCACCTGCTCTCCCTTTCATTCCCCACCAGGCTCCTTGTGCCAGGCCAGCGAATGGCCACAGGATGGGAATGAGGCTGGGCCCCGCCCCAATCTCCTGAGTCTAATGCAGCTGCTCACCTTGTCCCCCATCAGCTGCTGGGTTTCCCCCAGGAGGGAGTAGGTGACAGGGAAAGAGACACACACACATTTGTCCTTCTGGTTGCAGGGCTTGTGTCCTTCCAATCCCATTGGTGGCTGCACAGTGGGCAGAGTCCTCGCTGCGTGCCCGGCCCAACAGAATTGCAGGGCGTGGTGTGGAACACAGAAAGAGATAGAGAGAGTCATCCTCCAGCCGGGGTCAGTCTGAGAGAAATTGGCTGGGGTCCCAGTCTCACTCTTCTAGCGGGTGCCATTTCCCAGCTGGGTTCCTTACCCCTCTGGTGCAGCAGCAGCTGGTAGAGCCGGTAAACCCCCTCCCTGGCCTGCCGGCTGATGTCCTTGGCTTGGTCACTGACGGACAGAGCCAGCTGTGCCATGTGGTGACCCATCCTGGGGAATTCCGCTGAGTTCTAATGGACGGGAGAGGGGACTCCATCAGCATTTTCCTGTTAGCTCCCAGTCCCCCCCGGGCCAGGACTCTCCTTCCCCTCAGCCCCTCTGCAGGAGATGCTAGAGGATAGGAGCTAGAGCCAGACCCTTAATTTCCTCTGCCCCCAAGGAAGCCTGGAGCACAGGGCTGTGGGCAGGGGCCTCCATGAGGACTTGCTTCCCCAGCTGCTCCAGGATGACAGGGAGGCATGAACCTGGAGCACAGTCCCCTTAAAAGCCCAGAGTCACCACTTAACTAGGACAAGAAGAACTTGACTCAAGCCAGGCTCACTCTCTGCTCTGACTCTGCCTCCCCAAGAGGAACACTCCTAACCCACAGCCCCTGCAGCAGCAGATCCTACAGCCCGTCGGAGGCAGCCCACCTACCCCTGGAGTCAGGAAGCTGGGGTGATCTACCTGCACTTGGGCGGTGTCCTTCTCCATGCCCAGGGTGAAGACGGCGTGCAGGGCAGCTTGGAGGAGGTGGCTCTCCAGCTCTAGCTCCACGGCAGGTGTCATGGTGCTGGCAAGAGGGAGGAGCCGGCATTAGACTGTGCAGTGCGGGGATGGGACTGGCACCAAGACTCAGGTGAAACTGCAGCGAAATAGGCACAGGCTGGCAAGAAGGGAAACTGAGGCACTGAGCCAGGGAATGACAAGGCCAAGGTTTCTCACACAGACAGTGGCAGGGCAGGAATAGCCTGTTCCCTGGACCCTGCTGCCCCTCCTGTATCTGATCCTGGGAGTGAGCCTCTCCCCAAAGCCGTTGCAATGTTACTGGAGTGAAAAGAACAGCCCAGCCAGGAGAGAGTGAACCTTCCCCGCACCTCTGCCAGAGGAGCCACCCTTGGGCGGTGACCTTGGAGTGGGAGGGGCAGTGACTCCCAGCCCTGGGCCTGAGCAGCACTGGGGTTAGGGGAACCGGGCCGGATGGTCTCGGTACCTGAGGTTGCCCACAGCAATCAGGGAGTTAGCGAGGACGGCGCCGGGTAGAGAGTTATCAGGCAGCTCCTCAATTAGCTCCTGTGAGACCCAAAGGAGACAAAGGAGCGTGTGAGATTCGGGCCTCACTGACACTTCCCAGCCATTACACAGCCAGGACCCCACACAGCCAGCAGGATCCCCCCACCTGCCCCCTGCTCCTCCGATTCCTGCCCAATAGTGACCACTCTCCGAATTTCTCCCGTCTCTTCTCCCCAGTCTTCAGCCCCAGCAATCCCTGCCCTCTGCTGCCCCTCCAGCACCAGCCATCCCCCATCCATTGGCCTGGGGAGACCCCTGCCTCTCCTATGTCTCTGTCTTTCCTCCAGCTGCTGGGCACCGTGTCTCGCTCACCACAATCCTCTCCGCCACAGCCGCTTTGCAGCAGTGCGGCTCCAGTGTGTCCTGCCCTCTCTGCTGTGCAGCGAGACGCGGGGTGGATGGCGTGCAGGAACACGAGCTGCTGGGCCTCCTCCTGCACCCACCAGGAGTGGGGTTAGGGGAGAGAGAGCCAGTTAGCCAGGGACCTCCCTGCCCCCACACAGCAGCTGCAGGACTCAGGCCTGAATGGGGGATAGTGGGGACCCGCCCATTGTCCAAATCACCCACCACTCCACCACAAGCAGGGTCAGGAACTGGGACAGTGCCTGTGGGGGGAGGAGACCCGGCTGGTGTGTGACAGACACCCCCACCTCTGGGGTCCCAGATCATGGAGGAGAAAGGTCCCCATTAGGGCTGGTGGATCATCAGGGACAAGACCCTCTGCAGGGGGTCAGGTGCTGGGAAGGGGCAGGACAGTCTCGGTTCCAGCACAGCTGGGGAACGTTTGTACCTTTTCTCCGTCTTGGAGCTGCTCTCGGATGTTATTGAGAGCAGCCTCCTCTGTGGCCATGTCCACCCATTCCTCCTGCTCGTCCCCTGAGTCCCTGGCGGTCCCTGCACCAGGGAGAGAAGGTAGGGTTACCATATCTCATAAATAAAAAAAGAGGACCCTCCACGGGCCATGGCCCCGCCCATTTCCCCACCCCTAGCTCCGCCCCAACTCCGCCCCTTCCCCCACCCTAACTCCGCCCCCTCCTCCCTTCCACTCCCAGCCAGGGGGAAAGGGCTGCCCCAATGCTACCAGCATCACGATTTCCCGGGCAGCCCCCAGACCCTGTGCCCCCAGCCGGCGCTTCCCCAGCACAGCTGGTGCCCGGGAGGGGAAGCGCCCAGCCGAGGGCGCAGGGTCTGGAGGCTGCCCGGCAAACCGTGAAGCCGGTAGCGCTCAGGCTTTGGGCAGCCCCCATGTCTCCGGACCCTGCGCCCCCAGCTGGGCACTTCCCCTCCGGGGCTCCGGCGGCTCTGCGTAACTTACACTGTATAAGTTACAGAGAGCCGAAGAGGAGCAGAGCCTCCAGAGCTGGAGGCTCTGCTCCTCTTAGGCTCTGTTTAAGAGCCGGGCTGCCCCAGCGCTACCGGCTTTGGGCAGCCCCCGTGCCTCCGGACCCTGCGCCGCCGGAGCCCGGGAGGGGAAGTGCCCAGCTGGGGGCGCAGGGTCCGGAGGCAAGGGGGCTGCCCGAAGCCGGTAGCTCTGGGGCAGCCCGGTTCTTAAACAGAGCCGCCAGCGGCTGGGGCTCTGTGTAACTGACACTGTGTCAGTTACACACAGCCCCGGCGGCTGGAGGCTCCAGTCCCCGCGGCTCTATTTAAGAGCCGGGCTGCCCGAGAGCTACCGGCTTCGGGCAGCCCCGTGCCTCCAGACCCTGCGCCCCCAGCCGGGCACTTCCCCTCCCGGGCTCCGGCGGCGCAGGGTCTCCAGGCACGGGGCTGCCCGAAGCTGGGAGCGTTCAGGCAGCCCGGCTCTTAAACAGAGCCGCCATTTTCCCGGACATGTTCCGCTTTTTGGCAATTCCCCCCGGACGGGGGTTTGACTGCCGAAAAGCCGGACATGTCCGGGAAAAAGAGGACGTATGGTAACCCTAGAGAAGGGGACAGGGTGACGCCTGCTGCCACTCGGGGGAAGGACAGGGGCACGGTGAGGTAATGTGTCCCCTTCCCAGCTCCGGGACCCAGGGCAGATCGGGCTCCACACTCCCCCCTCTCAGTGATGCCTTCAGCCCCCAACTCCTTCAGGAGCCCATAGCAAAGAGACCCCCCCACGCTGTCCTGGACTCCCTGGGAGGTGCCTCCCCCCAACTGGAGCTCCTAGGACCAAAGTGGCAGCATCTAGTGTCAGTGGGGTTCATGTGGCTCAAGCCAGACCCCTGGACTGGGGACCCACCCCCATAGCACTGATCGAGGGCCTGGGCCCAGGGTGTTCACAGCCCCACCCTCACCTCTCCCTGAGCCCAGCCTGACTTCTCACCTGGAACAAAGCAGCGGCGTCCATCAGCCTCGCTGCTGCCCGAGTCCCAGGCACTGCTGGTGTCCCATGGGGAGCGGGCCGAGCTGCTGGTGGTGGGACAGGGATCCTCCACCTCCTGCCCTGGGGAGGCTGGAAGGTCCTCAGTGACCGGGCAGGGCGATGCCTCCTGCTGGGAATCAGGGCTGGGCTCCTGGGGCCACTGCTGCCCACACAACATGCCCCAGAGTCACCCTGCCCGGCTCCCCTCCTGAGCTGGGTCCCGCCTGCCCAGCCGCAGCCTGGCCCAGCTCCATTTCGACCTGGCCTCTCCCACCTCGGCGCCTGCGCTGGGAGCGGGTTTTCTCCGCCAGAAGGCTGGGCACTTCCACCTCCTGGCCTGGCCGGGAGCTCCTTCCCCGCCAGTGGGGACGGAGGGGCCGCTCTGCTCCGGGGGAAGATGGCAGCTGCTTCCCTCAGGCTCTGGGGCCACCTGCAGAGCCTTCTTCCTGAACCTCCTCAGGAGCCTGGCCATCCTGGAACCCAGCGGGGAGCGGGCGTGATTCTGGGGTCAAGGCAGCCTCTCACTAACCAGCCTGTTTGGTCCCTCCCCATCCCTGCCCCATCCAGAGCAGCTCTTCCTCCCCCACAGGGGTGCACGTAATGCAATCTACACGCATTGGCATGAGATCATTGCATGATCTGCTCCCAGCGTTCCCCCTCGTCACCCCTGGGGCTGCAATGCCCGGGGAGTCTCCTCCTTTTCCATCACTGGGCTCAGTCACTTTGGACAAGCAGCTCTCTCCTGCCGTCCCAGGCCACACTCCCCCCAGGCTAGAGAAGGAACAGAACCCAGGAGTCCGGATTTCTCCTGGGAAACCATTCCCCACGTCAAAGTCCCGAGGCAGAGCAAGGCCAGGGCCCCTGCCATTCCCATTGATTTCCATGCTCAGCAGCTCACAGGGTCTGGCCCAGCTCAGAGACGCTCAGCCTGGGGAACGGTCTCCCACAAGGGAAGGGCTGGGAGCCCCATTGCTGGGACCTTTCCAAACACACTGGAGACGGCTCTGGAGAAGCCCCTCCCCGGTCTGAGAGCGAGGGGCTCCTGGGGGCGGTTTGCAAATCCAATCTCCTTTGGGAGAGATTCCTTCCCCCTCTTTCTGCCTCTCCCCAGACAGACAGGAGACACCAACGGGGAACCCTAATGCAACTCACTTGCTCTGTTGACGGAGCGATGGATGGAGGATGTTCAGTATCGTCCCTCGCCCTCCTCCTCACTCCCCAAAGCCAAGGCAGGCTGGAGAGGGTGGTGGTGACCTGAGGAGTTACCCTGCCCAGCCAGCAGGCAGGGGGATAGCACTGGGCGATCGACTGGCTGTGAAAACAAGAGTCTGTCTTATTGCCAAGGGACAGAGAAACTCGGCCAGCAGCAGGGGGTGCAGAACACTGGCCTAATGCGGGGGTGACAGCACCTCCGGGATCCTGACATCCCGGCACTTTACACACCTTCCTGGAGCCTCCCAACCCCCCTGGTCTGTAGGGGCTGCTACCCCAACCCTACTGATGGGAAACAGGCCTGGGGCGGGGAAGCTACTGGCTCAGGGTCACACCAAGTGTCAGAGCCAGGGATGGGACCCAGCAGTCCTTATTTCCAGGCTCCTTCACTAACCATTGCTGCACACTCTCTCCCATAGCTGGCAATTACAACCAGGCCTTCATGTCCGGTCCCCCTGCTTTGAGAGGGAGTGTGCTCCGCTGGAGTGATTGGAGGAGGGAACTGGGAGTCAGGACTCCTGGGTTCCATTGCTGGTTTCCTATTGACCTGTGGGACTTTGGGTAAGTTGCTCCCCGCTCTAGGCTCTGTCCCCAGCAGTCAAATGGGGATTTCATACTTTCCCACTATTGGAAAGTGCTGGGAGAATCCCCCAGCAAAAGCTGCTCTGACAGTGCTAAGCAGCATCTGACCATTAGAGGTCGGAGCGCACTGCCCAGGAGGAGGAGTGTTTGGTTCCGGGCTGTTGGAGTACGGGCTTTCAACCATCTGTGCACACATATTATACTAATTGCATCTAGACCACCTCTCCCTAGTTTGTTTGTGAGAATGTCCTTATTAACACCAAGATGGATCACAGCTACTGTTTACCCACCTGCACTAGGCCCGTAACCCTGCCAAAGAAGGAGCTAGCATTGGTTTGGAATGATTTGTTCTTGACAAGTCCATGCTCAGTAGTCCTAAGAACCAAATTGTCCTGTAGGTGCTGACAAACTGAGTGTTTAATAAGGAGTTCCAGTATCTTTCCAGGTATGTTAATGGATGGGAAGATGTTCTTTTTCAGGGATCTTTGACGAGAACTGGGACACAGCACCTAGTTTGTTGAGGCCATAAAATGGAGACAGGCACCTCTTCTCTCCTCCCAGCACCCCAGAAACCTAAAAGATTGGGACTCACATCCCTCAATGGGCTTTAAAAAGGACAATGGTTACAATGTGGCCCCGACCATTTCTGGTTTCTGCAGATTAGATGTTTTAGCAAAGTTTAGAATTCCTTGGTTCTCAACACTGTGAAACTCCCCTTTCTCCTTTACAAAGGGCTTTAACGCCCCTTATCTCACCCAGGCTCTCGACTGCCCAAAGTTGGAGAATTGTCCCTGTTCCCATTGCAGAGCACCCCCTACGACACACACACAGAGAACTCCTGGTGGTGGGAGGGGAACAGAGGAAAGGACAAAAGAAGTAAGAGATGAAGAGAAAGGAGGGAGGGATGGAGGAAAAGGTAAAACAAAAAGGACAAACCCTAATGTCCCCAGTGATTCTAAGGGACAAAATCCCAGGTGGGGAATAAAATTCGGCCACCTTAAGCTAGTGTTTTCCATGCCTAGAATTCAGCTGGTGCCAGATGCATCAGACTGAACAGGTTCCAAACCTCTCGGAGGCTCTTACCTTCTAAACAGGGACGTCTGTTTTCTAGTAAAATCAGGAAAAAGAAAGGAGAAAACTCAAAAGAGGTTCCTCCTGGCGCTCATGTACGTGACCCCTAATACTCTCTCAGTCCTCAAAGAGAGACCTCGAGAAGGAGACTTGCTGAAGGAAAGCTATAGGGGACTCTGAGGTTTCCCTGGCCCTGCGCCCCTGTCCTGCCTGGCTGATGTCAGCATCTCTCTGTGAGGTCACCACCTCCCCAGCACCTTTGACCAATAGGCTGAGCTCCTGCAAAAGACCTTTGTGATGTCACTCCCACACACACCCCTCCCCTGCAGTGCTAATGTCCTGCCGCAGGCCAGACCCTTTGGAGGTTTGAGCTACTCTCTGTGGATCACCCCACTCAATGAGTGTTCATTCTAGGAAGCAAGCCGGCTAGACAGTAAAACATCAGATGCTGCTCCCAATACTACACTCAGTTTCTCAGAAATGAGTAGACTTTATGGCCAGAAGAGACAGTTAGAGCATCTAATCTGACCCCCTGCATATCACAGGCCTCCTGTCTACCACAATAGCTACTTTTGGGGTAAACACATTCCAGAAAGGCATCTAGTCTTTATTAAATGACATCAAGAGACGGAGAACCCACCACTTTCCTTGGTAGCTTCTTCCTGTGGTCAGTCATCCTCGCTGTTGAATATTTGTGCCTTATTTGTCATAGGAATTTGTCTCTTTTCACCTTCCAGCCATTCCCAAACCTCAGCCAGCATTTGTAGCTGACAAATCTCACGAATTGTCACAGATTGCGGTGTTACTGGAGGAGGTTTTGGAATTAACTGATAAGTCACTGGGACCAGATGGCATTCACCCAAGAGTTCTGAAAGAACTCAGATGTGAAATTGCGGAACTACTAATTATGGTTTGTAACCTGTCCTTTAAATCAGCTTCTGTATCCATGACTGGAAGATAGCTAATGTAACGCCAATATTTAAAAAGGGCACTATTGGTGATCCCGGCAATTACAGACCAGTAAGTCTAATGTCAGTACCGGGCAAATTAGCTGAAACAATTGTAAAGGATAAAATTGTCAGACACATAGAAGAACATAAATTGTTGGGCAAAAGTCAACATAGTTTAGGTAAAGGGAAATCATGTCTTACTAATCTATTAGAGTTCTTTGAAGGGGTCAACAAACATGTGGACAAGGGGGATCCAGTGGACATAGTGTACTTAGATTTCCAGAAAGCCTTTGACAAGGTCCCTCACCAAAGGGTCTTATGTAAATTAAGTTGTCATGGGATAAGAGGGAAGATCCTTTCATGGATTGAGAACTGGTTAAAAGACAGGGAACAAAGGGTAGGAATAAATGGTAAATTTTCAGAATGGAGAGGGGTAACTAGTGGTGTTCCCCAAGGGTCAGTCCTAGGACCAATGCTATTCAACTTATTCATAAATGATCTGGAGAAAGGGGTAAAAAGTGAGGTGGCAAAGTTTGCAGATGATACTAAAGTGCTCAAGATAGTTAAGACCAAAGCAGACTGTGAAGAACTTCAAAAAGATCTCCCAAAACTAAGTGATTGGGCAACAAAATGGCAAATGAAATTTAATGTGGACAACGTAAAGTAATGCACATTGGGAAAAATAACCCCAACTATACATACAATATGATGGGGGCTAATTTAGCTACAACGAATCAGGAAAAAGATCTTGGAGTCATCGTGGATAGTTCTCTGAAGACTTCCACGCAGTGTGCAGTGGCAGTCAAAAAAGCAAACAGGATGTTAGGAATCATTAAAAAGGGGATAGAGAATAAGACGGAGAATATCTTATTGCCCTTATATAAATCCATGGTACTCCCACATCTTGAATACTGTGTACAGATGTGGTCTCCCCATCTCAAAAAAGATATACTGGCATTAGAAAAGATTCAGAGAAGGGTAATTAAAATGATTAGAGGTTTGGAAGGGGTCCCATATGAGGAGAGATTAAAGAGGCTAGGACTTTTCAGCTTGAAAAGAGGAGACTATGGGGGGATATGATAGAGGTATATGAAATCATGAGTGATGTGAAGAAAGTGAATAAGGAAAAGTTATTTACTTGTTCCCATAATATAAGAACTCCACTAGTAACCTCCCTCCAGCCTGACAGTTCACCTTTCAGTACGACCCGTTGTAGTCTCCCCTTTAACCAATTCCTTATCCACCTTTCAATTTTCATATTGATCCTCATCTTTTCCAATTTAGCTAATAATTCCCCATGTGGAACCGTATCAAATGCCTTACTGAAATCGAGGTAAATTAGATCCACTGCGTTTCCTTTGTCTAAGAAATCTGTGACCTTCTCAAAGAAGGAGATCAGGTTGGTTTGGCACGCTCTACCTTTTGTAAAGCCACGTTGTATTTTGTCCCAATTACCATTGACCTCAATGTCCTTAACTACTTTCTCCTTCAAAACATTTTCTGAGACCTTGCATACTACAGATGTCAAACTAACAGGCCTGTAGTTACCCGGATCACTTTTTTCCTCTTTCTTAAAGCTAGGAACTATGTTAGCAATTCTCCAGTCATATGGAACAACCCCTGAGTTTACTGATTCATTAACATTTTTTGCTAATGGGCTTGCAATTTCATATGCCAGTTCCTTTAATATTCGTGGATGAAGATTATCTGGGACCCCCGATTTAGTCCCATTAAACTGTTCAAGTTTGGCTTCTAACTCAGATGTGGTAATATCTACCTCCATATCCTCATTCCCATTTGTCATCCTACCATTATCTGTAAGCTCCTCATTAGCCTCTTAAAGACTGAGGCAAAGTATTTGTTTAGATATTGGGCCATGCCTAGATTATCCTTAACCTCCACTCCATCCTCAGTGTTTAGCGGTCCCACTTCTTTCTTTGTTTTCTTCTTATTTATATGGCTATAGAACCTTTTACACCTTTTACTATTGGTTTGAATTCCCTTTGCAAGGTCCAACTCTACATGTTCTTCAGTCCAATCCACTTCCCTATCTAATTTCCTTAATTTTTTAAAGTTAGCCCTTTTGAAATCAAAAACCCTAGTCACAGATCTATTTTTGTTTACCCTTCCATTTAGTTTAAACTGAATTAGCTCATGATCGCTCAAACCAAGGCTGTCCCCTACAACCATTTCTTCTAAGAGATCCTCACTACCCACACCAAATCTAAAATGGCATCCCCTCTTGTTGGTTCTTCAACTACTTGGTGAAGGAATCCATCAGCTATCACATCTAGGAAAATCTGAGCCCTATTATATTACTAGCACTTGTCCTCCAGTCTATATCTGGGAAGTTAAAGTCTCCCATGATCACACAATTCCCATTAGTATTTACTTCATTAAAAACATTAAAGAGATCTCTATCCCTATCCAAATCAGACTCCTGTTCTAACAGACAGCAACCCCCCCAAAGACAGGGATAGAGCCCAGAAATCGAGATGCTGGGGAAATTTCATTGAAACCGTTTCTGTCCGAAAATCCCATTCAAACTAAACCAGTTTGTTTCTTGAAATCATATCAAGTGGCATGAAAATTCTTTGCAAAAATATTTTGTTGCAAAACAAAAGCATCTTCTGTGTCACAAAAAGAACAGGAGTACGTGTTTGTCTTGTTGCACACAAAGAGGAGACACTTAGATCTCAAAAATTAGATAAGATGTTTCAGTCTGAGCTAAGTAGTTGCTGCTCTTAACAATTGCAACATAATAAAATACAAATAAAATAGATTATTTCAGCCATTCTATTATGTCCTAATCTGATCTGAGTAAACGTGATAGGACACCTCATCTTATGCACTGCTCCTAGTGACACTCTCCAATAGATCCCCATCCTCCACCTGTCGGGAGGTAGGTAGGAGCGGATTGTTATCCCTACTTGAAAGAGGGAGAAGCTAAGGCTGAGAAAGGAGAATTGACTTGTCTTAGGTCACACAGCCAGTCCGTGGCAGAGTTGGGAATAGGACCCAAGAGCCCTGATTTTCAAACTAACCATCAGATCTTGAATTTCAGACATTGAATGACCTGAATAAAGTGAGTTCCAGACCAGCAAGAGTTCATAGTAATTATTCAGCAAGTATTTTAGGAGAACTGGAATGGTAGAGAAAATAATGAACTGCAGAGAAGCAGCAAAATTTGTCGAACATATGACTGGTTATGACTATTTTCTTGGTCTTAAAAGAAAACAACAGGGACCTGAGTCTCCTCCCTGTCAATAACCCCCTGCTCAGCCAATCAGGGTAGCGACCGAGGGGCGGGAGGATGAGGGTTCTCACCAGAGAGCCCAAAGGATGGCCCAGGTCACCGCTGGGGATCACTGTCTGAGCACTATTTCAATGCCACATTTTTCGGTGGACCTCCCACAATGGGAGTTGTAGAGCATCCCCCACGACACACACCCCCCCCTCCTGGTGGTGGGAGAGGAACGGGGAAAGGACAAAAGAAGTAAGAGATGAAGAGAAAGGAGGGAGGGATGGAGGAAAAGGTAAAAGAAAAAGAACAAACCCTAATGTCCCCAGTGATTCTAAGGGACAAAATCCCAGGTGCGGAATAAAATTCGGCCACCTTAAGCTAGTGTTTTCCATGCCTAAAATTCAGCTGGCGCCAGATGTATCAGACTGAACAGGTTCCAAACCTCTCGGAGGCTCTTACCTTCTAAACAGGGACCTCAGTTTTCTAGTGAAATCAGGAAAAAGAAAGGAGAAAACTCAAAAGAGGTTCCTCCTGGTGCTCACGTACGTGAACCCAAATACTCTCTCAGACCTCAAAGAGAGACCTCGAGAAGGAGACTTGCTGAAGCAAAGACACAGGGGTCTCTGAGGTTTCCCTGGCCCTGCGCCCCTGTCCTGCCTGGCTGATGTCAGCATCCCTCTGTGAGGTCACCACCTCCCCTGCACCTTTGGCCAATAGGCTGATGTCCTGCAAAAGGCCTTTGTGATGTCACTGCCACACCCACCCCTCCCCTGCAGTGTTAATGTCCTGCCGCAGGCCAGACCCTTTGGAGGTTTGAGCTACTCTCTGTGGATCACCCCGCTCAATGAGTGTTCATTCTAGGAAGCAAGCCGGCTAGACAGTAAAACATCAGAGGCTGCTCCCAAGGCTACACTCGGTTTCTCAGAAATGAGTAGACTTTATGGCCGGAAGAGACAGTTAGAGCGTCTAATCTGACCCCTTGCATATCACAGGCCTCCTGTCGACCACAATAGCTACTTTTGGGGCAAACACATTCCGGAGAGGCATCTAGTCTTGATTAATGACATCAAGAGATGGAGAATCCACCACTTTCCTTGGTAGTTTCTTCCTGTGTTCAATCATCCTCGCTGTTGAATCTTTGTGCCTTATTTGTCATAGGAATTTGTCTCTTTTCACCTTCCAGCCATTGGGTCTTGTTCTGCCTTTCTGTGCTAGATTAGAGAGCCCTTTAATACCCAGTATTTTCTCTCCATTAAGGCACTTCAACACTTCAATGAAGTCCCCTTCAATCTTCTTTTGATAAGCTAAACAGCTTAAGCTCTTTCAAGAGCTCACTAGAAGGCATTTTTCTCCAGCCCTCAGAACATTTGATGGCTCTTTGCTGCCCCAGCTCCAATTTCTAGGACCATCTTTTTCAAAGGAGGACACCAAGACTGGAGGCAGTATTCCAATAGCAGTCTCACTGCTCCTGTGTCACCTCCCTATCCTACTCACGGCTCTGCTCCTACGTCTAATGATGGCTTTAGCCCTGTTCACCACAGCATCACACTGGGAGCTCATGTTGAGTGGCTTCTCCACTCTGGCCCCTAAATCCTTTTCAGAGTCACTGCTTTCCTGGATACACGTCCCCATTCTGGAGGTGTGGCTGGTGTGCCTTGTTGCCACGTATAGGACCTTGCACTGGGCTCTTCTCAAACTTGTTTTCTTTGAATGGGTCCAGCTGGCCGAATGAGCCAGATCGCTCTGTATCACTGCCCTCTCCCGATCAGGAATTACCACTCTGCCTGTATTTTGTCACCCCTCAATCTTATCCGCAGTGATTGTATGTTTTCTCCCAATTCATTGATAACAATTATTTAAAAAAATTAGTCCTTGAGAGCTTCTTCAGACCCTTAGTACCCAGGACCTGCTCTCCACATCACAGTGAGAAATGCTGTCCAGCCCTGCTGGTACATAGGGGATAAGCACAGAACAAACGTACCTTTAGGAGCTGTGTTATCCATAGGACTTTGAACAAGATGTGGGGGTCAGCAGATTACAATTGCACGACAGACCTGTAGTGTAGACAGGTCCCAACTGTGTCTCGGTTTCCCACCCTGTAAAATGGGGAGAACAAACAAAACCTTGATTAGCTCCATTTGATAGCTGGGGAAACCGAGGCACCCAGCGGTGCAGAGACTCGCTCATGGTCCCAAAGCCAGGAATAGAAAACAGCAGATCTGATAGCCAGGCCTGGGACCTAACCCTGGTTTTCCTGGCCTTGCTGCTCTAAGTTTAGTCACAGCCGCCATGTCTTTTCCCCCGTGTCCCTTAACCCCACGTCACTGCAGAAGAGAGATTTTCTGCTAGCCAGCTGGCTCTCCAGCATGTGGATGTCATTCCAAAAGACGTGCTCTGGCTCAGTCCCATGCTATGGTTGGCTGAAGGAACCACTTGGTCACATTCTAGCCCTGAGTTATACAGGAGGGGCGACTAGATGCACATAATGGTCCTTTCTGACCTGAACCTCGATCAATCGCTACATTTTCTGCTGCTAGGAAGAGAACTCTGGACCTATTTTCTCTCATTCACTTTCAGTCGGAATAATTTCAATCCAGGCCAAAGGATTTCCTCTTCCATTGTGTCTTCAGCACCTTTGGGAGCAACCAGTTACTGTTACCCACAGGTTACCAGTTTCAACCTGTCCCTGGGTGAGATGGCCAGGAAAGGGGTTGGAGCTCAACTGCACCTAGCCCAGGTGATGCAGCTCCCTAGGGCGAAGGGAATAAGTGTGGGGGTCATGTGACAAGATGCAGACTGTGACTAGGACCCAGGCCTGCTGAGATATAGAAGGGCAGCCTGTGCTCAGCCAGGAGAGAGACCCCAAGAGAAGCAGGCATGGGAGGGGCTTGGAGAGTCCTTTAAAGGTGAGGGACAAGCTGGGAAGGGGCCAGGCTGAGCACTAAGGACAAGGCCCTAGGAGGGAAAGACAGGGCAGTTTAGGAGATGGGGCAGATAGTCCAGTTGGTTTTGGCTCCCAGGACCAGACACCCAGAGGTGAAGGTGATTGTCGGGGCTTCTGTCCTTCTTCCCCAGTGTAGATTTGATAGTGGAGAAGACTGATGCCGTAAGGGGGAAGTGAGTTACCCCAAGGTCACCCAGTGAGTTTATATCACAAATGCATACTCGGAAGGATCCAATAGAAACATGGATTTTCCAGTCTCTTCTTTCTAGGAGTCCCCAGGGCTAAGGTAAAACCCCTGCGGCCCCTCCCCATTCTGCTCACCTCCAAGATGTGCTGGAGTTTGTCTGTGCTGGGGGGTGCTGTCAGCAGGATCGAGAGCTCGTCATCCATGTTCTCTGGGCAGGCCTTGCTCAGAGCCTGCCAGCGAAGGGAGACCAGGGGTCAGGAGCCTGCATTAGCACCGGTGTGCCATTGACCAGGAGCTGGCTGAGGTAGGCGCCGCCTGGCCGGAGCTCGCACCCAGAAACTCTGCCCCAGGTCGGAACCCCCTCCCACACCCAAATTCCCTCCCAGACCTCACACCCGGCACCCCAACCCCCTGCCCCAGGTCGGAACCCTCTCCTGTACCCTAATCCCTCCCAGACCCCACACCCCCACCCCAATACCCTACCCCAGCCCTGAGCCCCATCCCGCACCCAAACTCCCTCCCAGAGTCCGCACCCCAACCCTCTGTCCCAGCCTGGATCCCCCTCTGGCACCCCAACCCCCTAATCTCCAGCCCAATCCCAGAGCCCGCATCCCCACCGGAGCCCTCACCCCTCCCTGCACTCCAACCCCCAGCTCCAGCCCAGTGAAAGTGAGTGAGGGTGTGAGAGCGAGCGACTGAGAGAGGTGGGCTGGGCTGGAGTGAATGGAGGTGGGGCCTTGGGGAAGGGCATGAAAGGGGTTGGGTCAAGGGCGTTTGGTTTTGTGCAAGGAGAAAGTTGACAACCCTACTTAAGGACCTTTGAAAAGCAGCCTCCTTAGCACCGCTCCTGATACCAGGGGCCAAGGCGCCCCCGGACATGAGAACCACAATAGGCCAGAGCAAAACGCTGCGTTAGAAATCGGAGCTCAGGCTGCCAAGCGAACGATAGCTGACAGAAAGGAGATGTGGGAATTAAGGTTGTGCCTTCAGCCAGCAACTGGTGTTCATAAGTTTGCACCACACACACACCTGTAGGCAGGGCCACTATTTCCTTGTCTGTCTGCCTGTTTAGCGTCTCTCGGGCCTTACTGTGCCCATCACCGTGGTGTCTGAGTGACAAACCAAGGGTTTGACGTGTGCATATGAAACTGCCTGACTGGAAGGACGTGGTTTGGTGTGGATCAGTGACTGCTGGGGCGATTGGTGGCAGAAGGCTCTGAGGGCCTGGCTCATTCCGACCTGGCTCATTCCAATGGCTTCTACAGCTCAGAGCAGCCCAGTCTCCTGCCTGGGTCCGACGCAAACCAGGAAGTACAGGACCACGGTTAATAAGAACAGCTCAAAAGATCATTTTCGCTGACCCAGCCCTGCACAGATTTCCAGCTTAGGTTTGCATTTTCAGCAAAAGTTCTTCTTGATTATTTTCTCCCAACCCCCTTCTGCCTCCATAATAGCCAGCCACCCCGTCAGTCGCATCCTGGGGCACTCCAGGGACAGCGTGTGTGCGTGTATGTGTACATCTGTACATATGTGTATGTGTACATGTGTGTATGTATGCGTGTACGTGTATGTGCACATGAGTGTGTGCACATGTGAGTGTGCGTGTGTATGTGTGTACATGTACCCCAGTCAGATGTATACATCTGGATTTCCTTTGAAAGAATTTTCAAATTGAGCTGATCAAGTGCAATGGCAAAGCACCCAATTCCTCTGCCCCCCAACGCCTTCGCTGCTTTAACGTACAACCTGCTCTGCTGGCAGCTCTGACTCCTGAAAGCCCTAACGCTCCAGGGGAGCAGGCCGTGCCCTGCCCTGGCTGCCCCGGGTGTTACCTCGGAGGGAATCGTTCCAGATTCCAATGGGTGGCAGGTCCAGGGAAGAGCCTTATCTGGCGGGAGGCTGTACCAGACCCGCCCGACCCAGGCAGGCTCCCAGGTACTCTCTGCTCGGGGCTGATAAGGCTCCTTAGCAGTTTCTCTCCAAACAAATTCCAGTTCAAGACACCTGAGAGCTCCACAGCAGGGCAGCATCCCCAGAGCGCAGCAGGGCGGAGGTTAGGGGGAGCAGTCGGTAGCAGCACCTGCCCCTCGTACGGCAGGAGCCACAAGTGCCAGCCTCTCTGCACAGAGCAGCAGCGTTCAGCATGGGCCAGACGTGCTGCGGTGATGGGTAAGAGCTGGCTCGGAGAGCCAGAGGGTCTGTGGGGCAGCGCTGGGCCCTTCTGCTCCGCACTAGGGCCGGGTGGGCGTGTTCAGCTGGGATTGGAACCCACCAGCACTTGTGGGTGTGAATGTGGGGCTGGAACTCAATGTGGGGCGCTACTGGGGGGAAGGACAGAGAGACACCTGGGCTGAGACCAACGCTCCAGGGAGACAGTCACTCCTGCCCAGCCGGGTTAAATTGCCCAGCTGTGTGACAGCCCCCACATCCCCGAGGGGTTCCCCCCCCCGGTATGTCACAGCAGGGTAATGTGCGTACTGAACGGCAGGGGTTGCCAGAGACTGGCTGGGAGAGGCCTTTGGGGATGGAGGAAGCAGCACTAAGGCTTGGTCTACACTAAACCCCCAAATCGAACTAAGGTACGCAACTTCAGCTACGTGAATAACGTAGCTGAAGTCGACGTACCTTAGTTCGAACTTACCCGCGGTCCAGACCCGGCAGGCAGGCTCCCCCGTCGACTCCGCGTACTCCTCGCGGCGAGCAGGATTACCGGAGTCGACGGGGAGCACTTCTGAGTTCGATTTATCGCGTCCAGACAAGACGCGATAAATCGAACCCAGAAGTTCGATTGCCTGCCACCGAACCAGCGCGTAAGTATAGACAAGCCCTAAGGTACATGCCAACCTCCCTGCAGAGGAGGGGCCGTGCCCCACAGGTGTGGGGCAGGGAGCTGGGACACTGCACGGTGGGTCATTGTCTGGCCCAGGCCCTTCCTAGCAGGAGGCCGAGGCATTTTCTTCAGGTCACCTTCCGCTGCAGCTTGGCCACGGGCCCCCATACCCTCTAGCCCAGCCAGGGATCCCAAGTGGGGATTGTCACGGCTGGCTCCTGCCTGCCGCCAGCAGCTCTTCACTGCCAGGGAATTCCTGAAATCCTGTGTGCTCCTCCCCCCCACACCTCCTGGGGCTGTGAGTGCCCCCCCCCGGACAGCCCCTTCCCCGAGCTCTGAGTGCTCCTGGCCAGTCCCTCCCCTCAGCCCCCCCCACTTCCTGGGGCTCTGAGTGCCCTCAGCCTGTCCCCCTCCCACACCCCGGGGCTGAGTGACCTTGGCCAACCCCCGTCCCTTCAGGAGGAACTCCCAGTACCCACCCAGCACCCACACCTCAGGGTTCCCCTCCCTGCGGCTCTGTGGCCATACCCCCACCAGGGCCGGCTTTAGGCCAATTCAACCAATTCCCCTGAATCGGGCCCCAGGCCCAAGCCCCGGTACGGTGTACAGGCAAGAGCCAGTGCGCTGTACCAGGGTGGTCCGGCTTCCCCAGGGGGCAATTTAAAGGACCTAGGGCTCCCAGCAGGGGCCGGAGCCCCAGGCCCTTTAAATTGCCACCAGACCCCCACTGCTGGAGCCCTGCGGTAGGGCTGCGGGGCTCTGAGGGCTATTTAAAAAGTCCGGGACTCCCGCTGCCTCTACCGCCCCGGCCCTTTAAATAGCCACTGGAGCCCCGCTGCTTCCCCAGGGCTCCCGCGGCTATTTAAGGGCCGGGGCGGTAGAAGCAGGGGAGCCCTGGGCCCTTTAAATAGCCCCCAGAGCCCTGGGATAGCGGGGGACTCGGGGGCTATTTAAAGCTGCCTCTGCTGCACCCCGTCCCCGCACCAGCCCCGCACCCCCTGCCCTGCCCGCAGCCAGCCCCGTCTCCAGCCAGCCCTGCACTCCCTGTCCGCAGCCAGTCCCTGCTGCACCCCTGCCCTACCTCCAGCCCCGCCACCCCTGTTCTGCCCGCACCAGCCCCGCCCCCCTGCCCTGCCTGCAGCCAGCCCTGCACCCCCTGCCCACAGCCAGCCTCTGCCGCACCCCCTGCCCTGTCTCCAGGCAACCCCTGCCGCACCCCCCTGCGGCCCTGCCCAAAGCCAGCCAGCCCCACACACCCCTGTCTCCAGCCAGCCCCGCACCCCTTGCCCTGCCTGCAGCCAGACCCTACCTCCAGTGAGCCCCTGCCCTGCCTCCAGCCAGCCCCATATCCACTGGTGCCCTGCAGTTCCCAGGGCAGTAACCCTGCACACCTGCTTCAATGAGGGGGGCAGGGAGCAGCTGGGACCCACACATGTGCACACCACTAGGGTGACCAGACAGCAAGTGTGAAAAATCGGGACAGGGGGTGGGGGATAATAGGATCCTATAAGAAAAAGACCAAAAAATCGGGACTGTCCCTATAAAATCAGGACATCTGGTCACCCTAGCACACCCCCCGGGAGTGGCGGGGACCCACACACATGAAACGGAGCTCATTAATAACCGATCAACAGCATATATGATGCAATGTACAGAATATATAATTTTATTATTTATATAGTTATGGAAAGTAAATAATACATGGAAGAAATGAAAAGCTTTTTTTTCCATTATTTTTTTTGTTAGTCATCCCTGCCGGGGCCCCGCCAAAAATGTTTGAATTGGGCCCCGCCCTTCCTAAAGCCGGCGCTGCTGGAGAGAACAGGAGGATTCAGTCAGCAGGGGCTGCCGATCCGTCCCATTCACCAGGGCTGCCATCCTGCGGCTTCAGCATTAGTGGCTGGGGTGACTTGGGGAAAGGTCTCAACCTCCCCACATCCCACTTCACTGCTGCCAGAATCCCTCCTGCCCCCCCCCAGCTACAGTCCCCTCCCTACCCAACCTGGGTGAGGCTGGAGGAGAGGGGTCTGAGAACTTGAGCTGTGGATTGGAGGTGGAACAGCTGTCAGGGGCACTGACGGGGGAAGTGGCAGGAGCTCCCCGTACAAGGAGGGGGGTTGCCACTGGAGGTCACTAGGAAGGACAACAAGACTCCATCCTGGGAGTCAGGAGGGGGAATCCATCCCTCAGAGGTGGGCAGGGGCTGGGTGGAAATGCTGCTGGTTCCAGGGGCCGTTAATCCCCCCTGATTCCTCAGAGGCGTCTGAGTCTCAGACAGGTTCTCGTTCCCTTGCAGCAGGAGGACGTCACGGTCAATGTGATGCGCCAGCTCCGTATCATGCGGCACTTGCGCCAGGTGCCTGAGGCGATGCAGGGCCTGTGCCTCTGAGGCCACCAGCAACTCCCGCTCCCTGCTGCAGGTACTGCTCTCGCTCTCTGTAAATTGGGAGCTAGTGGAAGGGGAAATGGAGCCCCCTGGCACTCACAGAAAGCTGATTACAGAATGAGCCCGAACTGAGAGGCACCATATCCGCCCCCCCCTAAAGAGCCAGACTTCAGTGGTGATACAGCCCAGCTGGGGTAGCAACAGGATTGAGAACGAGGTAGGAAGTTCAGAGCAGCAAGGAAAGCCTGGAGGGGAACTTGAGAAGAGAGGTTGGAAAAGTGCAGCAAAGAGAAAGGTGCAGACCTAGCTGTTGGGTCCATGGCCCTGGGCTGCTATCAATGTCAGGGTGGGACTGGGTTCCCCTACCGGCCCCAGAGGAGGCGGCGTACACGCACCTGGAGAGGGTTCCCAAGTCCAGCAAGGGGGCTACAGGCTGAGCAAGTGCCCCAGCGATGGCAGAAGGACTTCTGTCTGTGGAAAGACCTCTTTGGACTTTTAGTGTGAGGCAAGCTGGGCCCCAGAAGGGTGGACTAAAGGTGGTGACCTGGCCGGAGTTACCAGGCAGAGAAACTGCCGTGGTGCTGGAGCGACCATGGATGGGGGACGCTAGCCCAGCGAGAGGGCTGTGATGCCATGCCTGGCCACCGGGGGGCACCTAACAATGAGTAGATTCATTTATGATTGGCATAGTTGGTAGTATTGAGTTCCCCCTGTGATCCGTGAGGGAAGTCTTGGTTGCTGAAGGAATCATAGAATATCAGGGTTGGAAGGGACCTCCAGAGGTCATCTAGTCCAACCCCCTGCTCAAAGCAGGACCAATCCCCAGACAGTTTTTTGCCCTGATCCCTAAATGGCCCCCTCAAGGATTGAGCTCACAACCCCGGGTGTAGCAGGCCAATGCTCAAACCACTGAGCTATCCCTCCCCCAAGCAGGTGTATCAAGGGACCAAGCTGGTCGCTGGATTTCCCACTTCAATTCCAGGGACTGGCTAAGCAGCCAAAACAGATCTAGGGGTTTCTCCAGCAGCTCCTAGAAAACCAACAGACGCAGAAGGAAGTGCAGATGGAGCTACAGACGCAGCAGCCGCAATACCTGTGAGAGATCCTGCAAAGGGAAATCAACCCAGGATCTGCTATGCCCATGGACAAAAAGAGCAGAGAAGGAGAGCATGCCTGGGCTGTGCTGAGAAGGTTAGCCCAGGGAGAAGGGCATGAGAAAGTGTACAAGCGTGGCCTAATGCCAAGATGGGAGCAAGAGTTCTTTGTTTTGGGGGCAGAGAAGCAGGCCATATCAAAAGACACGGCCTGCTTAGGAAATTGCTGAGTGGCTGAACGAGGGGCCAGGGCCCTAAGAAGTTAGAAAGAAAGGAGAAGGTGTCCTCTGACACAAACCCCCATGAGGCAGGCAAGGTGGAGGTGGCTGGGGTGGCCATGGACCTTGCAGACCCTCCACCAACACACCCTGTCGGGTGCTGCAGGGAGATGAAGGACGAAATGATTGGTCCAGAGATGAAGCAGACTGGAGGAGGGACAAACACAAGGGTGGAGCAGTCCATGGTGGGTTCTCAGACCCTGACCGAAAAGGTTTTGGCATATGCAGCGGCAGTAGCAAAAAGGCAACAGAAGACGCTAAAGGCTTCAGAACAGGCTCTGCAAGCAGCTGTTCATGAGACTGAGTGGCTGCAGGAAGAGCGTTGGGATACTGCATAAGAGAAGGTTTGCCCCGAGCGAGCTGGCAGTGGAGCTGCAGACACTGCGCACAGGCTGTACAAGCGCGCAGCCGGTGACGGCGATGAGATGAGGAAGGATGAAGCTTGGAGAAGAATAGAACTTGCCCCCGCGTGGGCCAGGTTCTAAGGAGGAGGGTATATAACGGGGGGCTTGGCCTGTGGGCTATAAAGCCTGGAGCTAGGCCAAATGGATTACAGAGTGAGCTCCAGCTGAGGGGAAACCAGGGGAAACCGCAACAAAGGTACAGGAGCAGGCCTAGCTGTTGGGTACAGGGCCTTGGGGCAGAACCTAGAATCCAGGGTAGGACTGGTTCTCCCACGGTCTCTAAGGAAGGGGATGTACAGGGCCATAGAAAGGGCTACCAAGGCCAGCAAGGGCAGGCCGAGCCAAAGTCAGGCTAAGGAAAAGCCCCCAAGGGACAGAGGATCTTGTTTCAGTTACAGACATTTTTTGACTTTTCGTTTGGGATGAGCGAGACCCAGGAAGGAGTGGGACTAAAAGATAGTCGCCTGGTCGAAGGGCTGAGTTCCCAGCCAAAAACCTGCTGGCGGGCGTGCTAGCCCAAGAAATCTGTGACCCCAGGCCTTGAAGGAAGGGGCACCTATCGGTGAGTGAACTCTGTTACAAGCCTGCTTCCATTGTGGAAACAGCCTGGTATTGGAGAGTGGTGGGGATGGCCTGTGGGCGAGGATGGCTGGAGGGGTTATACAGGAGGGGCAGCGGCGTCCAGTGAGGAGATCAGGGAATGGGTTGTTTGCAGTCCTGCCACTGAGCGGTAACGTGATCCTGGCCAGGTCACTCTCCCACCTGGTGCCTCACTTTCTCTATCTTTGAAATGGGGATCATCCCGACCCACATTAAGAAAGGGTTTGATCCTCTGCTCTTGCTTCCCAAATCCCTGCCCTCCTTGCCCCACACAGGCCTCTGCCCTGTTGCTCAAACTCCCATGCACATGTTAGTGCCTGTGTCACCCCCGCAACTGCAAGGTCTCATGTACAGTCTCCTGCCAGCAAACTGAAGCTGCCACTAGATCCAGAATAGGAATCGCAGTTCCTGTGCGCTGCTCTGAATGGAGTCCAGACCCTGGGCATGGGGAAGGCCAACGCTCACATCCAGGTAGATCATCAACCTACTCCTCTGTCCCAGGAGCAGGAAGGCCTCTGCTTCGTGCTCCCTTCGGTAGCTGGAGCTGCTGAGTTGGGAGTGTGGTGGGCAGAGATGGGAACAGGCCATAGGATGAATCAAGTGTCAGGGGGAGACTCCCTGTGTGTGGGACATGGTGTTGCCCCTCTGTGGGGAATCCCTTCCTTGCAGATGCTGGGCTTTGGGTGCTGGACTCTGCCAGGAAGCCCAGCTCCCATCCCTAGCAGCTTGGCTGTTCCCTACACTGCTGTGCACCAGACTCTCTCAAGAGAGCTGCTCTGGGCAAGGACTACAGAGCCTGCTGTCATCCTGGCAGTTGTCACCCCAGGTTCCATAATCCTGACCCCTGGTCTCCCTCCGCTGGCAGGCTCTGAGCAAGGCCTGCCCAGAGAACATGGATGACGAGCTCTCGATCCTGCTGACAGCACCCCTCAGCACAGACAAACTCCAGCACATCTTGGAGGTGAGCAGAATGGGGAGGGGCCGCAGGGATTTTACCTTAGCCCTGGGGACTCCTAGAAAGAAGAGACTGGAAAATCCATGTTTCTATTGGATCCTTCCGAGTATGCATTTGTGATATAAACTCACTGGGTGACCTTGGGGTAACTCACTTCCCCCTTACGGCATCAGTCTTCTCCACTATCAAATCTACACTGGGGAAGAAGGACAGAAGCCCCGACAATCACCTTCACCTCTGGGTGTCTGGTCCTGGGAGCCGAAACCAACTGGACTATCTGCCCCATCTCCTAAACTGTCCTGTCTTTCCCTCCTAGGGCCTTGTCCTTAGTGCTCAGCCTGGCCCCTTCCCAGCTTGTCCCTGACCTTTAAAGGACGCTCCAAGCCCCTCCCATGCCTGCTTCCCTTGGGGTCTCTCTCCTGGCTGAGCACAGGCTGCCCTTCTATCTCTCAGCAGGCCTGGGTCCTAGTCACAGGCTGCGTCTTGTCACGTGACCCCCACACTTATTCCCTTCACCCTAGGGAGCTGCATCACCTGGGCCAGGTGCAGTTGAGCTCCAACCCCTTTCCTGGCCATCTCACCCAGGGACAGGTTGAAACTGGTAACCTGTGGGTAACAGTAACTCTTTGCTCGCAAAGGTGCTGAAGACACAATGGAAGAGGAAATCCTTTGGCCTGGATTGAAATTATTCCGACTGAAAGTGAATGAGAGAAAATAGGTCCAGAGTTCTCTTCCTAGCAGCAGAAAATGTAGCGATTGATAGAGGTTCAGGTCAGAAAGGACCATTATGTGCATCTAGTCGCCCCTCCTGTACAACTCAGGGCCTAGAATGTGACCAAGTGGTTCCTTCAGCCAACCATAGCATGGGACTGAGTCAGAGCACGTCTTTTGGAACGAAATCCGCATGTAGGAGAGCCAGCTGGCTACCAGAAAATCTCTCTTCTGCAGTGACGTGGGGTTAAGGGACATGGCGGAAAAGACATGGCGGCTGTGACTAAACTTAGAGCAGGGTGGGGAACCGAGACACAGTTGGGACCTGTCTACACTACAGGTCTGTCGTGCATTTGTAATCTGCTGACCCCCACATGTTGTTCAGAGCCTATGGACAACACAGCTCCTAAAGTGTGTTTGTTCTCTGCTTATCCCGTATGTACCAGCAGGGCTGGACAGCATTTCTCACTGTGCTGTGGGGAGCAGGTCCTGGGTACTAACGGTCTGAAGAAGCTCTCAAGGACTAATTTTTTAAAATAATTGTTATCAATGAATTGGGAGAAAACATACAATCACTGCGGATAAGATTGAGGGGTGACAAAATACAGGCAGAGTGGTAATTCCTGATGGGGAGAGGGCAGTGATACAGAGCGATCTGGCTCATTTGGCCAGCTGGACCCATTCAAAGAAAACAAGTTTGAGCAGAGCCCAATGCAAGGTCCTATACGTAGCCACAAGGCACGCCGGCCACACCTCCAGAATGGGGACGTGTATCCAGGAATGCAGTGACTCTGAAAAGGATTTAGGGGCCAGAGTGGAGAAGCCACTCAACATGAGCTCCCAGTGTGATGCTGTGGTGAACAGGGCTAAAGCCATCATTAGACGTAGGAGCAGAGCCGTGAGTAGGATAGGGAGGTGACACAGCAGCAGTGAGACTGCTATTGGAATACTGCCTCCAGTCTTGGTGTCCTCCTTTGAAAAAGATGGTCCTAGAAATTGGAGCTGGGGCAGCAAAGAGCCATGAAATGTTCTGAGGGCTGGAGAAAAATGCCTTCTAGTGAGCTATTGAAAGAGCTCAACCTGTTTACCTTATCAAAAGAAGATTGAAAGGTGACTTCACTGAAGTGTTGAAATGCCTTAATGGAGAGAAAATATTGGGTATTAAAGGGCTCTTTAATCGAGCAGAGAAAGGCAGAACAAGACCCAATGGCTGGAAGGTGAAAAGAGACAAATTCCTATGACAAATAAGGCACAAATATTCAACAGCGAGGATGATTGACCACAGGAAGAAGCTACCATGGAAAGTGGTGGATTCTCCATCTCTTGATGTCATTTAATAAAGACTAGATGCCTTTCCGGAATGTGTTTGCCCCAAAAGTAGCTATTGTGGTAGACAGGAGGCCTGTGATAGGGGGTCAGATTACATGCTCTAACGGTCTCTGCTGCCCATAAAGTCTACTCATTTCTGAGAAACCGAGTGTAGCATTGGGAGCAGCCTCTGCTTATTAAACAATCAGTTTGTCAGCACCTGCAGGACAATTTGGTTCTTAGGACTAGTGAGCATGGACTTGTCAAGAACAAATCATTCCAGACCAATCCTAGCTCCTTCTTTGGCAGGGTTAGGGGCCTAGTGGAGGTGGGTAAACAGTAGATGTGATCTATCTTGGTGTTAATAAGGCTTTTGACACAGTCCCATAGGACATTCTCACAAGCAAACAGATGCTGCTTAGCACTGTCAGAGCAGTTTTTGCTGGGGGATTCTCCCAGCACTTTCCAATAGTGGGAAAGTATGAAATCCCCATTTGACTGCTGGGGACAGAGCCTAGAGGGGGCAGCAACTTACCCCAAGTCCCACAGGTCAATAGGAAACCAGCAATGGAACCCAGGAGTCCTGACTCCCAGTTCCCTGCTCCAATCACTCCAGTGGAGCACACTCCCTCTCAAAGCAGGGGGACCGGACATGAGGGCCTGGTTGTAATTGCCAGCTGTGGGAGGGAGTGTGCAGCAGTGGTTAGTGAAGGGGCCTGGAAATAAGGACTGCTGGGTCTATTGGAGAGTGTCACTAGGAGCAGTGCATAAGATGAGGTGTCCTATCATGTTTACTCAGATCAGATTAGGACATAATAGAATGGCTGAAATAGTTTATTTTATTTGTATTGTATTATTTTGCAATTGTTAAGAGCAGCAACTACTCAGCTCAGACTGAAGCATCTTATCTAATTTTTGAGATCTAAGTGTCTCCTCTTTGAGTGCCACGAGACAAGTTAACACATTGTGACAAAGAATTTTCATTGCCACTTGTTATGATTTCAAGAAACAAACTGGTTTAGTTTGAATAGGATTTTCGGTCAGAAATGGTTTCAATGAAATTTCCCCACCATCTCGATTCCTGGGCTCTATCTCTGCCTTTCGGGGGGGGGGGGGGGGGAGGGAGGGTTTGCTGTCTGTTAGAACAAGAGTCTGATTTGGATAGGGATAGAGACCTCTTCAATGTTTTTAATGAAGTAAATACTAATGGGAATTGTGTGATCATGGGAGACTTTAACTTCCCAGATATAGACTGGAGGACAAGTGCTAGTACTATAATAGGGCTCAGATTTTCCTAGATGTGATAGCTGATGGATTCCTTCACCAAGTAGTTGCTGAACCAACAAGAGGCGATGCCATTTTAGATTTGGTTTTGGTGAGTAGTGAGGATCTCTTAGAAGAAATGGTTGTAGGGGACAGCCTTGGTTTGAGCGATCATGAGCTAATTCAGTTTAAACTAATTGGTAGGGTAAACGAAAATAGATCTGTGACTAGGGTTTTTTTTTTCAAAAGGGCTAACTTTAAAAAATTAAGGAAATTAGTTAGGGAAGTGGATTGGACTGAAGAACTTGTGGAACAGATGGATCAGACTGAACAGGTTCCAAACCTCTCGGAGGCTCTGACCTTCTAAACAGGGACGTCAGTTTTCTAGTGAAATCAGGAAAAAGAAAGGAGAAAACTCAAAAGAGGTTCCTCCTGGCGCTCACGTACATGACCCCTAATACTCTCTCAGTCCTCAAAGAGAGACCTCGAGAAGGAGACTTGCTGAAGGAAAGCTACAGGGGACTCAGAGGTTTCCCTGGCCCTGTGCCCCTGTCCTGACTGGCTGATGTCAGCATCTCTCTGTGAGGTCACCACCTCCCCTGCACCTTTGACCAATAGGCTCAGGTCCTGCAAAAGGCCTTTGTGATGTCACTGTCACACCCACCGCTCCCCTGCAGTGTTAATGTCCTGCCACAGGCCAGACCCTTTGGAGGTTTGAGCTACTCTCTGTGGATCACCCCACTCAATGAGTGTTCATTCTAGGAAGCAAGCCGGCTAGACAGTAAAACAGCAGAGGCTGCTCCCAATGCTACACTCGGTTTCTCAGAAATGAGTAGACTTTATGGGCAGAAGAGACCGTTAGAGCATCTAATCTGACCCCCTGCATATCACAGGCCTTTCTGCACCATATGGGGCAGGCAGAGCTCTGCCTGGGCGCAGGGGGAATGGGATGGAGGTAGATCAAGGAAAGCGGGGAGGGGAATGGGAAAGAGCTCCTGTCCTAGATGAAGGAATTTGGGGGCAGAGGAAAGGACCCTGCTCCACAGAGAGGGGAGAGGGTTTCTGTGAGTGCCAGGGGGGCTCCATTTCCCCTTCCACTAGCTCCCCATTTACAGAGAGCCAGAGCAGTACCTGCAGCAGGGAGCGGGAGTTGCTGGTGGCCTCAGAGGCACAGGCCCTGCAGCGCCTCGGGCATCTGGCGCAAGTGCCGCATGATACGGAGCTGGCGCATCACATTGGCCGTGTCGTCCTCCTGCTGAAAGGGAACGAGAACCTGTCTGAGACTCAGACGCCTCCGAGGAATCAGGGGGGATTAACGGCCCCTGGAACCAGCAGCATTTCCACCCAGCCCCTGCCCACCTCTGAGGGATGGATTCCCCCTCCTGACCCTCAGGATGGAGTCTTGTTGTCCTTCCTAGTGACCTCCAGTGGCAACCCCCCTCCTTGTACGGGGAGCTCCTGCCACTTCCCCCGTCAGTGTCCCTGACAGCTGTTCCACCTCCAATCCACAGCTCAAGTTCTCAGACCCCTCTCCTCCAGCCCCACCCAGGTTGGGTAGGGAGGGGACTGTAGCGGGGGGAGCAGGAGGGATTCTGGCAGCAGTGAAGTGGGATGTGGGGAGGTTGAGACCTTTCCCCATGTCACCCCAGCCACAAATGCTGAAGCCGCAGGATGGCAGCCCTGGTGAATGGGACGGATCGGCAGCCCCTGCTGACTAGGGTTACCATACGTCCGGTTCTTCCCGGACATGTCCTGCTTTTCGGCAATCAAACCCCCGTCCGGGGGGAATTGCCGAAAAGTCAAACATGTCCAGGAAAATGCCAGCCGGGCACTTCCCCTCCCGCGGCTGCTCTGCTCCGCTCCTCCCCTCTCAGACTTTAAGAGCCGAGTTGCCCGAGCCAGCGCTACCGGCTTCGGACAGCTCCCCCCGCCTCCGGACCCCGAGTTACGGGCCAGGCACTTCCCTTCCCGGGCTCCAGCTGCGTTGGGGAAGCGCCGGCCGGGGGCTCAGGGTCTGGGAGCTGCCCGGCAAACCGTGAAGCTGGTAGAGCTGGGGTAGCACTTTCCCCATGGCTGGGAGTGGGAGGAAGGAGGGGGCTGAGCTAGGGCGGGGAAGGGGTGGAGTTGGGGCAGGGCTAGGGGGTGGGGAAATGGGTGGGGCCAGGGCCCGTGGAGGGTCCTCTTTTTTTATTTATTAGACATGGTAACCCTACTGCTGACTGAATCCTCCTGTTCTCTCCAGAAGGGGTCCAGCCTTGCCAGCAGCAGGACAAGCGTCCCCTGCCCATGTGCCTCAGCCCTGCCTGGTCAGACGCCATCACCCGTCAGTCCTTGGCCTCCCAGGCTGCCAGTGATGGGAGCAACTCTGGGTGGTGGCTCGGGTGACACAGACACCAGACCACTAGGAATTGGGTGCGGCCCTGTGGGACAGGAGAGTCTCACAGAGGGCACTTGGGGGACTCTCCTGCCCTTCCCAAGTGCGATAGCACCCTGTCCTAAGAACATAAGTCTGGGATGAGGCAAAGCTTGTCATTAATTAGCCTGGCTAAAGAGCTGGGTGGAGCTGTTCCGGGGACAAGCTGGCTCGCTCCTGCTCATGGAGGTGAATTCATCTCCCTTCCCAGGAGCACCTGCTCTCCCTTTCATTCCCCACCAGGCTCCTTGTGCCAGGCCAGCGAATGGCCACAGCATGGGAATGAGGCCTGGGCCCCGCCCCAATCTCCTGAGTCTAATGCAGCTGCTCACCTTGTCCCCCATCAGCTGCTGGGTTTCCCCCAGGAGGGAGTAGGTGACAGGGAGAGAGAGACACACACATTTGTCCTTCTGGTTGCAGGGCTTGTGTCCTTCCAATCCCATTGGTGGCTGCACAGTGGGCAGAGTCCTCGCTGCGTGCCCGGCCCAACAGAATTGCAGGGCGTGGTGTGGAACACAGAAAGAGATAGAGAGACTCATCCTCCAGCCGGGGTCAGTCTGAGAGAAATTGGCTGGGGTCCCAGTCTCACTCTTCTAGCGGGTGCCATTTCCCAGCTGGGTTCCTTACCCCTCTGGTGCAGCAGCAGCTGATAGAGCCGGTAAACCCCCTCCCTGGCCTGGTGGCTGATGTCCTTGGCTGGGTCACTGACGGACAGAGCCAGTTGTGCCATGTGGTGACCCATCCTGGGGAATTCCGCTGAGTTCTAATGGACGGGAGAGGGAGAGGGGACTCCATCAGCATTTTCCTGTCGGCTCCCAGTCCCCCCCGGGCCAGGACTCTCCTTCCCCTCAGCCCCTCTGCAGGAGATGCTAGAGGATAGGAGCTAGAGCCAGACCCTTAATTTCCTCTGCCCCCAAGGAAGCCTGGAGCACAGGGTTGTGGGCAGGGCCCTCCATGAGGACTTGCTTCCCCAGCTGCTCCAGGATGACAGGGAGGCATGAACCTGGAGCACAGTCCCCTTAAAAGCCCAGAGTCACCACTTAACTAGGACAAGAAGAACTTGACTCAAGCCAGGCTCACTCTCTGCTCTGACTCTGCCTTCCCAAGAGGAACACTCCTAACCCATAGCCCCTGCAGCAGCAGATCCTACAGCCCGTCAGAGCCAGATCACCTACGCCTGGAGTCAGGAAGCTGGGGTCAGAGGTCACTTACGTCAAACTCAGGGAGGGTGATGGTGAATCTGAGCAGGGCCGTGCTGCTCTTAACGGCCCTGGCTCTCTCTCGCGGCACCCTGGACACGATCCAGTAGTTAATGTGCTGTGGGGAAAGGAGGCATTGCACTGACTGCCCTGACCAAGGATGCCCACTGGGGGCCCGGCTAGGAGGACAGACTGGAAAATGGATCTAAGAGTGAAGGTAAAATTGCCCCCACCCCTCTCATCGGGCTCACCTCCAAGATGTACTGGAGCCTGTCGGTGTCTGGGGACTCTGCCAGTAGGTTCCCCAGCATGGGGTCCAGGAGGTCTGGCAAGACCATAGGCAGATCCTGAAAGGAAGGGAGAGCCATGGGTCAGAGTTAGGGAAACTGGGGCTAAACTTGCCACAGGATGGGAAGTGGGGTCTCTGGGAAGCACTGGTGTGACCCCCAAACACATATCCTGGCCTCTCTCATTCACATCCCACTGCAGGCAATTAGCAAGGACTCATGGCAGGATGACAGCTGGCTCTTCAATCCATGACTTTAGCTGATCTACCTGCACTTGGGTGGTGTCCTTCTCCATGCCCAGGGTGAAGACGGCGTGCAGGGCAGCTCGAAGGAGGTGGGTCTCCAGCTCTGGCTCCACAGCAGGTGTCATGGTGCTGGCAAGAGAGAGGAGCCGGTATTAGACTGTGCAGTGCGGGGATGGGACTGGCACCAACATGCAGGTTAAACTGCAGGGAAATAGGCACAGGCTGGCAAGAAGGGAAACTGAGGCACCGAGCCAGGGAATGACAAGGCCAAGGTTTCTCAGACAGACAGTGGCTGGGCAGGAATAGCACCTGTTCCCTGCACCCTGCTGCCCCTCCTGTATCTGATCCTGGGAGTGAGCCTCTCCCCAAAGCTGTTGCAGTGTTACTGGAGTGAAAAGAACAGCCCAGCCAGGAGAGAGTGACCCTTCCCCGCACCTCTGCCAGAGGAGCCACCCTTGGGAGGTGACCTGGGAGTGGGAGGGGCAGTGACTCCCAGCCCTGGGCGTGAGCAGCACTGGGGTTAGGGGAACCAGGCCGGAGGGTCTCGATACCTGAGGTTGCCCACAGCAATCAGGGAGTTAGCGAGGACGGCGCCGGGTGGAGAGTTATCAGGCAGCTCCTCAATGAGCTCCTGTGAGACCCAAGGGAGACAAAGGAGCGTGTGAGATTCGGGCCACACTGGACATTGCTGGTTTCCTATTGACCTGTGGGACTTTGGGCAAGTTGCTCCCCGCTCTAGGCTCTGTCCCCAGCAGTCAAATGGGGATTTCATACTTTCCCACTATTGGAAAGTGCTGGAGAATCCCCCAGCAAAAGCTGCTCTGACAGTGCTAAGCAGCATCTGACCATTAGAGGTCAGAGCGCACTGCCCAGGAGGAGGAGTGTTTGGTTCTGGGCTGTTGGAGTACGGGCTTTCAACCATCTGTGCACACATATTATACTAATTGCATCTAGACCACATCTCCCTAGTTTGCTTGTGAGAATGTCCTTATTAACACCAAGATGGATCACATCTACTGTTTACCCACCTCCACTAGGCCCGTAACCCTGCCAAAGAAGGAGCTAGGATTGGTTTGGAATGATTTGTTTTTGACAAGTCCATGCTCACTAGTCCTAAGAACCAAATTGTCCTGTAGGTGCTGACAAACTGATTGTTTAATAAGGAGTTCCAGTATCTTTCCAGGTCTGTTAATGGATGGGAAGACGTTCTTTTTCAGGGATCTCTGACGAGAACTGGGGCACAGCACTTAGTTTGTTGAGGCCATAAAATGGAGACAGGAACCTCTTCTCTTCTCCCAGCACCGCAGATACCTAAAAGGGTGGGACTCACATCCCTCAATGGGCTTTAAAAAAGGCAATGGTTACAATGTGGCCCCAACCATTTCTGGTTTCTGCAGACTAGATGTTTTAGCAAAGTTTAGAATTCCTTGGTGCTCAACACCATGAAACTCCCCTTTCTCCTTTACAAAGGGCTTTAACGCCCCTTATCTCACCCAGGCTCTCGACTGCCCAAAGTTGGAGAATTGTCCCTGTTCCCATTGCAGAGCACTCCCCACGACACACACACAGAGTCCTCCTGGTGGTGGGAGGGGAACAGAGGAAAGGACAGAAGACGTAAGAGATGAAGAGAAAAGAGGGAGGGATGGAGGAGGAGGTAAAACAAAAAGGACAAACCCTAATGTCCCCAGTGATTCTAAGGGACAAAATCCCAGGTGGGGAATAAAATTCGGCCACCTTAAGCTAGTGTTTTCCATGCCTAGAATTCAGCTGGTGCCAGATGCATCAGACTGAACAGGTTCCAAACCTCTCGGAGGCTCTTACCTTCTAAACAGGGACGTCTGTTTTCTAGTAAAATCAGGAAAAAGAAAGGAGAAAACTCAAAAGAGGTTCCTCCTGGCGCTCATGTACGTGACCCCTAATACTCTCTCAGTCCTCAAAGAGAGACCTCGAGAAGGAGACTTGCTGAAGGAAAGCTACAGGGGACTCTGAGGTTTCCCTGGCCCTGCGCCCCTGTCCTGCCTGGCTGATGTCAGCATCTCTCTGTGAGGTCACCACCTCCCCAGCACCTTTGACCAATAGGCTGAGCTCCTGCAAAAGACCTTTGTGATGTCACTCCCACACACACCCCTCCCCTGCAGTGCTAATGTCCTGCCGCAGGCCAGACACTTTGGAGGTTTGAGCTACTCTCTGTGGATCACCCCACTCAATGAGTGTTCATTCTAGGAAGCAAGCCGGCTAGACAGTAAAACAGCAGAGGCTGCTCCCAATGCTACACTCGGTTTCTCAGAAATGAGTAGACTTTATGGGCAGAAGAGACAGTTAGAGCATCTAATCTGACCCCCTGCATATCACAGGCCTCCTGTCTACCACAATAGCTACTTTTGGGGTAAACACATTCCAGAAAGGCATCTAGTCTTTATTAAATGACATCAAGAGACAGAGAATCCACCACTTTCCTTGGTAGCTTCTTCCTGTGGTCAGTCATCCTCGCTGTTGAATATTTGTGCCTTATTTGTCATAGGAATTTGTCTCTTTTCACCTTCCAGCCATTCCCAAACCTCAGCCAGCATTTGTAGCTGACAAATCTCACGAATTGTCACAGATTGCGGTGTTACTGGAGGAGGTTTTGGAATTAACTGATAAGTCACCGGGACCAGATGGCATTCACCCAAGAGTTCTGAAAGAACTCAGATGTGAAATTGCGGAACTACTAATTATGGTTTGTAACCTGTCCTTTAAATCAGCTTCTGTATCCATGACTGGAAGATAGCTAATGTAACGCCAATATTTAAAAAGGGCACTATTGGTGATCCCGGCAATTACAGACCAGTAAGTCTAATGTCAGTACCGGGCAAATTAGTTGAAACAATTGTAAAGGATAAAATTGTCAGACACATAGAAGAACATAAATTGTTGGGCAAAAGTCAACATAGTTTAGGTAAAGGGAAATCATGTCTTACTAATCTATTAGAGTTCTTTGAAGGGGTCAACAAACATGTGGACAAGGGGGATCCAGTGGACATAGTGTACTTAGATTTCCAGAAAGCCTTTGACAAGGTCCCTCACCAAAGGGTCTTATGTAAATTAAGTTGTCATGGGATAAGAGGGAAGATCCTTTCATGGATTGAGAACTGGTTAAAAGACAGGGAACAAAGGGTAGGAATAAATGGTAAATTTTCAGAATGGAGAGGGGTAACTAGTGGTGTTCCGCAAGGGTCAGTCCTAGGACCAATGCTATTCAACTTATTCATAAATGATCTGGAGAAAGGGGTAAAAAGTGAGGTGGCAAAGTTTGCAGATGATACTAAAGTGCTCAAGATAGTTAAGACCAAAGCAGACTGTGAAGAACTTCAAAAAGATCTCCCAAAACTAAGTGATTGGGCAACAAAATGGCAAATGAAATTTAATGTGGACAACGTAAAGTAATGCACATTGGGAAAAATAACCCCAACTATACATACAATATGATGGGGGCTAATTTATCTACAACGAATCAGGAAAAAGATCTTGGAGTCATCGTGGATAGTTCTCTGAAGACTTCCACGCAGTGTGCAGCGGCAGTCAAAAAAGCAAACAGGATGTTAGGAATCATTAAAAAGGGGATAGAGAATAAGACGGAGAATATCTTATTGCCCTTATATAAATCCATGGTACACCCACATCTTGAATACTGTGTACAGATGTGGTCTCCTCATCTCAAAAAAGATATACTGGCATTAGAAAAGGTTCAGAGAAGGGTAATTAAAATGATTAGAGGTTTGGAAGGGGTCCCATATGAGGAGAGATTAAAGAGGCTAGGACTTTTCAGCTTGGAAAAGAGGAGACTATGGGGGGATATGATAGAGGTATATGAAATCATGAGTGATGTGAAGAAAGTGAATAAGGAAAAGTTATTTACTTGTTCCCATAATATAAGAACTCCACTAATAACCTCCCTCCAGCCTGACAGTTCACCTTTCAGTACGACCCGTTGTAGTCTCCCCTTTAACCAATTCCTTTTCCACCTTTCAATTTTCTTATTGATCCTCATCTTTTCCAATTTAGCTAATAATTCCCCATGTGGAACCGTATCAAATGCCTTACTGAAATCGAGGTAAATTAGATCCACTGCATTTCCTTTGTCTAAAAAATCTGTGACCTTCTCAAAGAAGGAGATCAGGTTGGTTTGGCACGCTCTACCTTTTGTAAAGCCATGTTGTATTTTGTCCCAATTACCATTGACCTCAATGTCCTTAACTACTTTCTCCTTCAAAACATTTTCTGAGACCTTGCATACTACAGATGTCAAACTAACAGGCCTGTAGTTACCCGGATCACTTTTTTCCCCTTTCTTAAAGCTAGGAACTATGTTAGCAATTCTCAGTCATACGGAACAACCCCTGAGTTTACTGATTCATTAACATTTTTTGCTAATGGGCTTGCAATTTCATATGCCAGTTCCTTTAATATTCTTGGATGAAGATTATCTGGGATCCCCGATTTAGTCCCATTAAACTGTTCGAGTTTGGCTTCTAACTCAGATGTGGTAATATCTACCTCCATATCCTCATTCCCATTTGTCATCCTACCATTATCTCTAAGCTCCTCATTAGCCTCTTAAAGACTGAGGCAAAGTATTTGTTTAGATAATGGGCCATGCCTAGATTATCCTTAACCTCCACTCCATCCTCAGTGTTTAGCGGTCTCACTTCTTTCTTTGTTTTCTTCTTATTTATATGGCTATAGAACCTTTTACACCTTTTACTATTGGTTTGAATTCCCTTTGCAAGGTCCAACTCTACATGGCTTTCGACCTTTCTCACTTTGTCCCTACATTTTCCGACCTCAGTAAGGTAGCTTTCCTTGCTGATCACTCCCATCTTCCACACCTTGTAGGCTTTCTGCTTTTTCTTAATCATCTCTCTGAGATGCTTGCTCATCCAACTTGGTCTACAACTCCTGCCTATGAATTTTCCCCCCTTTCTTGGGATGCAGGCTTCTGATAGTTTCTGCAACTTTGACTTGAAGTAATTCCAGGCTTTCTCCACCTTTAGATCCACAAGTTCTTCAGTCCAATCCACTTCCCTATCTAATTTCCTTAATTTTTTAAAGTTAGCCCTTTTGAAAAAAAAAACCCTAGTCACAGATCTATTTTTGTTTACCCTTCCATTTAGTTTAAACTGAATTAGCTCATGATCGCTCAAACCAAGGCTGTCCCCTACAACCATTTCTTCTAAGAGATCCTCACTACCCACACCAAATCTAAAATGGCATCCCCTCTTGTTGGTTCTTCAACTACTTGGTGAAGGAATCCATCAGCTATCACATCTAGGAAAATCTGAGCCCTATTATATTACTAGCACTTGTCCTCCAGTCTATATCTGGGAAGTTAAAGTCTCCCATGATCACACAATTCCCATTAGTATTTACTTCATTAAAAACATTAAAGAGGTCTCTATCCCTATCCAAATCAGACTCCTGTTCTAACAGACAGCAACCCCCCCAAAGACAGGGATAGAGCCCAGAAATCGAGATGGTGGGGAAATTTCATTGAAACCGTTTCTGTCCGAAAATCCCATTCAAACTAAACCAGTTTGTTTCTTGAAATCATATCAAGTGGCATGAAAATTCTTTGCAAAAATATTTTGTTGCAAAACAAAAGCATCTTCTGTGTCACAAAAAGAACAGGAGTACGTGTTTGTCTCGTCGCACACAAAGAGGAGACACTTAGATCTCAAAAATTAGATAAGATGTTTCAGTCTGAGCTAAGTAGTTGCTGCTCTTAACAATTGCAACATAATAAAATACAAATAAAATAGACTATTTCAGCCATTCTATTATGTCCTAATCTGATCTGTGTAAACGTGATAGGACACCTCATCTTATGCACTGCTCCTAGTGACACTCTCCAATAGATCCCCATCCTCCACCTGTCGGGAGGTAGGTAGGAGCGGATTGTTATCCCTACTTGAAAGAGGGAGAAGCTAAGGCTGAGAAAGGAGAATTGACTTGTCTTAGGTCACACAGCCAGTCCGTGGCAGAGTTGGGAATAGGACCCAAGAGCCCTGATTTTCAAACTAACCATCGGATCTTGAATTTCAGACATTGAATGACCTGAATAAAGTGTTCTCAAGTGAGTTCCAGACCAGCAAGAGTTCATAGTAATTAGTCAGCAAGTATTTTAGGAGAACTGGAATGGTAGAGAAAATAATGAACTGCAGAGAAGCAGCAAAATTTGTCGAACATATGACTGGTTATGACTATTTACTTGGTCTTAAAAGAAAACAACAGGGACCTGAGTCTCCTCCCTGTCAATAACCCCCTGCTCAGCCAATCAGGGTAGCGACCGAGGGGCGGGAGGATGAGGGTTCTCACCAGAGAGCCCAAAGGATGGCCCAGGTCACCGCTGGGGATCACTGTCTGAGCACTATTTGAACGCCACATTTTTCGGTGGACCTCCCACAATGGGAGTTGTAGAGCACCCCCCATGACACACACACACCCCTCCTGGTGGTGGGAGAGGAACGGGGAAAGGACAAAAGAAGTAAGAGATGAAGAGAAAGGAGGGAGGGATGGAGGAAAAGGTAAAAGAAAAAGAACAAACCCTAATGTCCCCAGTGATTCTAAGGGACAAAATCCCAGGTGGGGAATAAAATTTGGCCACCTTAAGCTAGTGTTTTCCATGCCATAAATTCAGCTGGCGCCAGATGCATCAGACTGAACAGGTTCCAAACCTCTCGGAGGCTCTTACCTTCTAAACAGGTACGCCAGTTTTCTAGTGAAATCAGGAAAAAGAAAGGAGAAAACTCAAAAGAGGTTCCTCCTGGCGCTCACGTACGTGAACCCAAATACTCTCTCAGACCTCAAAGAGAGACCTCGAGAAGGAGACTTGCTGAAGCAAAGACAAAGGGGTCTCTGAGGTTTCCCTGGCCCTGCGCCTCTGTCCTGCCTGGCTGATGTCAGCATCCCTCTGTGAGGTCACCACCTCCCCTGCACCTTTGGCCAATAGGCTGAAGTCCTGCAAAAGGCCTTTGTGATGTCACTGCCACACCCACCCCTCCCCTGCAGTGTTAATGTCCTGCCGCAGGCCAGACCCTTTGGAGGTTTGAGCTCTATGGATCACCCCGCTCAATGAGTGTTCATAGCCTAATTGTGTTATGTAATGTTAAGAAAAACTATAAAAGAAAGCTTGTAATGAACAGGATTTGATTCAGCTTGCAACCATATTGGTCGTGTGTTTTATCCGCTCCGCATGGGACCCCACACTCTTCCCCATGCATGTGGCACTCCTCCTCCCTTCCAGGCTTGCTGCTGTAATGGCAGGGCAAGCCTGGAGGGAGGGGGGTGGTGGCCGGCTTCCAGTTCCTGGAGCTGGTGAGTAGGGGCACTGGGCGGGCAAGGGAGGCTAGCCAGCGGGCTGCTCCCCCAAGAGGTAGAGGGTGGGCTCCGGACCCCAGCAGCCGCGGGGGAGAGCGGCTCGGGGCCGCACGAGTGGCCATATAAAGTTTATCGGCTTGGACGGGACCCCGGCCGGCTCCCCGCCCCGCGCCAGCATGTCGCACCAGCCGCCACAGGCCAGGTAAGGAGCTGAGTCGCCCTCTCCCCCCTCGTCCTGGCTCCTCAGCTGAGCCCCCCCGTCGCCATCCCGGGGGAGCAGCCCCCTTGCCAGCCCCCCCTTGCCTGCCCGGTGCCCGTACTCACAAGCTGCAGGAACTGGAAGCCGGCCAACACCCCCTCCCTCCAGGCTTGTGCCGCCATTCCAGCAGCAAGCCTGGGAGGGAGGAGGAATGCCACTCAGCTGAGGAGCCAGGGGGAGGGGGGACTCGGTTCCTTTCCTGGCCTGCGGTGGCCGGCGGGACATGCTGGCGCGGGGTGGGGATACTGCCCCCCTACAGGGCAGGACGAGGAGCCGGCCGGGGTCCCCCCCAGCTGATAAACTTTGTGCCCACTCGTGCAGCCCTGAGCCGCTCTCCCCCGCCGCTGCCGGGGTCCGGAGCCCCGCGCCTCTCGCTCCAGCGGCTCCTTCCCCGTGGGGCGGCGGGACGTGCCGCATGTGCCCTGGGGGGAGGAGAGGGAGGGGCAGCAGCCACGGCGCAGCCGGCACCTGCAAAAGCAGCTTTTTTTCTTTTTTACTTTTTTTTTTGCTCCGCCCCCCCCCGCGCATCCCGATATCCCCCTCCCCCCCCCCCCCCCGCGTCCCGATATTTCCCGTCAGTGATCTGGTCACCCTAGACCCATTGCACAGATTAGCTTAGATTTATTTCTAGAGGCTCCCAGGGGATGTACAAGGTGGGGGCACAGCCAATTTTAATTTCCTTTACAAGTAAAAGGACTGCAGCAGAGGGGTGGACCTTTCCACCATCGCCACTGGGATACTCAGGATTTCCTTTACTGTCAACCAACAGTACCAGGTGCCTGGACACACAGAGGAGTGCTGCCTGCTCCCGAGTAACCCAGGGAGAAAAGGGGAGGAGGGTTACATTTGTTTTTTTACAAATTCTCAAATTGCAAATTGCATGTTTTTTTACTTGCTTTTAGTAAATTTTTTGCAGGAATGCAAACATACCTCATGCCCCTGCACCTTTACAGAGATCACTGGTCACATTTTTATATCCTTCTGTTTTCCTTGAAACTCATATAGCAACTAGTTATCCCTGCTGAAATTTTAAATTAATTCCCAACTCTTCTAATGTTGGTATGAACATCTTAGTGCAGAAGCAGGACAAGCATTCATACAACACCACGTGAACTAAATTATATTGTATGTGCTCCCTTATGGCAAAGCTTTTAAAATAAAGCAATAATGAGAGAATATACACATTTAAGCTTCAAAGAAAAAACAAACCGCCCTTGCTGACAAAATCATTTTCATTGCTCCGAGAATTAGAGAATACAATTATTTATTTTATTGCATTCTTTCATTTTGATGCCACAATGCTAATCATGCTCCTGATGTTTTAAAATCTATAACACTGCCTCCTGCCACTGAGTTCCAATTTCTTTATTAACCCAAACTTTTAAAATTCATTCTTTTATGCCTGAAACAAAGACCTGCTAACAGTCTATTATCTTACGATGGCACCAGTGAAGATAGAAATGGCAGAACATTGGCTGAAACTGTAGAAAAGTGATTAACATTTTCTAGGGTGAACAGCATATACTTCCACAAAGAGTGAATGTGAAATGATCTGGCTTGGAGAATTGGCACAGTCCAAAGCATGAGTAATACAAGTTATGAAATAATATCTCCATACACTTCTATAATAGAACATGGTTTTGTATAGCTCCTTCTATACACCAAACATCCCAAAGTACTGCTGAATGAAACACTGGTGGTGTGCTGACACTGTAAGCAAACAGTCACCCCATGATTAGAGATGCAGCTCACATCTAACCAAGTGTGACAGGGTGTATCAACCCCACACTGGCAAGGTAAGGCTTAAGGAACTTCTCTGGATGCATGAAGCCATGCCCCCTCTCTGTTGGGCATGCTCCCAGTGGTGGGAGCGTTCAAAAGGGAGCAGCTTAGCTCAGTCTGGGCTGACAGAGGAGGAGAGCAGTTGGGTGCAGCAGCCTTCTGCCAAGAAACTGCCAGGCCTCCAAGCTGCCAGGACCGAACCCATAGCCAAGCCACTAGAATCCCTTCAACCGCAGAAGCCAAAGTTGACAACTCACTGTTTCCAGCAGAAGAGACTCCAGAGACAGATCAGAGGGGAACACAGGAGGGATCCCTAGTCCAACCCATGATGTTGTCAGAGGGACTGGAACAAGGGTAGGAAGTGACCCAGGGAGCAGGCTTAGGAGTATCAGACCCTAGACTAGGGGTGGGCAAACTTTTTGGCCCGAGGGCCACATCTGTGTGGAGAAATTGCTTGCAGGGCCATGAATGTAGGGCTGGGGCAGGAGGTTGGGGTGCAGGAGGGAGTGTGGGGTGCAGGAGGGAGTGCGGCGTGCAGGAGGGGGCTCAGGGCAGGGGTTGGGGTGCAGTGGGGGCTCAGGGCAGGAGGCTGGGGTGCAGGAGGGGTGCAAGGTGCAGAAGGGGACTCAGGGCAGGGGGTTGGGCAGGAGGGGTGCAGGGTGTGGCAGGGAATGGGGTGCAGGCAGGGGGCAGCAGGGGGCTCAGAGGAGGGAGTTGGGGTGCAGGAGAGGTTCAGGGTGCGGGCTCCTGTCCGGCCCCACTTACCTGGAGTGGCACCGGAGTGGTAGCAGCACACACCAGGGCCAGGGCAGGCTCCCTGCCTGCCTGCCCTGGCCCTGCACCGCTCCCGGAAGCGGCCGGCACCATGTTCCTGCTGTTCCCCGTTCCCAACCAATGGGAGCTGTGGGGGGAGGTACTCACAGGTGAGGGCAGAGCGCAGAACCCTCTGCTCCCCCCCTCCCCACACAGGGGCCACAGGGACATGGTGCTGGCTGCGTCAGCAGGTAAATAAACTGGCCCGGCCCGCTAGGGTGCTTACCCTGGCGAGCCGCATGCCAAACATTGCCGACCCCTGGTCTAGAGAGCAGGCAGGGGCTACACCTTATGAGTCAGCAAGACATGTAGGAGCAGGCCCATGGACAGAACTCTATGGCCTTGGCTACACTCTGGACTTCACAGCGCTGCCGTGGCAAGTGTAGTCGCGCCTCCAGCACTGCGAGAGAGCTCTCACAGCACTGTATGTACTCACCTCTCCGAAGGGAATAGCTTGCAGGGCTGCAAGCTCTGATTACACTGGTGCTTTACAGCGCTGTACTCGCTGCGCTCGGGAGGTGGGGGGGGGCGTTTTCACACCCCTGAGGGCAGCAAGTTGCAGCGCTGTACAGCACCAGTGTAGCCAAGGCCTAAGGCTTTTCCATGCCATGTGCTGTGAAGCTTGTGTTTGGGACAAAGAAAGTAGAGTCCACATGGCAAAGGATATAAAAAGGCAGCTGCATCTTCTCCGTTTAGTCTTCATTCCTGTTTCTTACCTCTGGAGTAACTTTTCTACAAATGAAGTTCTGAACAAATGACTGAATGACCCATCCAAGCTGTGGATGTGTTCCAGAGACTTTCAAGCCGGCAAACTCACCAATACTGCTAAGAACCTGATATATGGACTTTGAAGTCTCTGTATGTATCTGGTTGCTTTACCTAGGGTTACCATATTTCAATACTGCAAAAAGAGAACACTCCACGGGCACCTGGCCCCGCCCCAACTCCGCCCCAACTCCACCCCTGGCCCCGCCCCAACTCCACCCCTTCCCTGCCCCGGCCCCTCCCTTTCCCCAAAGTCCCCGCCCCAACTCCGCCTCCTCCCCTGAGCATCCCGCATTCCCCCTCCTCCCTCCCGCCCCCCCGGCTGCTGCTGTGCTGGGGAAGTTGCTTCGGCCCCCGCTGCGGTGGAGAGCGGCGGGAGCTGGGAAAGTTGGAGCCCGGGGAGGAGACGGTCCCCTTACCATGCCTTCCTATTTTCCCGGACATGTCTGGTTTTTTGGAAATTCCTCCCGGACGGGGATTTGAGGCCCAAAAAGCCAGACATGTCCGGGAAAATCCGGACGTATGGTAACCCTACCCCAGAGCTGCTGCCCGCCCGCCCGCCAGACCCCCCCCCAGGCCTCACCCCAGAGCTGTCTCCCGCCCCCCCAACCCCCCAGGCCTCACGCCAGAGCCACCCGCTCTCCACAGGGCCCATCCTCAGCCTTCTCCTGCCTCAGTGCCCCCTCTCCTCAGAGCCTGCCCTCCGCAGCCCCCCCACTCTCCACAGCCCCTGCCTCAGAGCCCCCCACCCCCTCCCATAGCCCCCACCATCCATAGCACCCCCCACCTTAATCCTCCCCTTCACCTCCCTCCATAACCCCTACCCTTCATTTCCCCACCTCCTCCCATAGCCCACCCCTCCCAGCCCCCCACTCTCCACAGCCCCTGCCTCAGAGCCCCCCACCCCCTCCCATAGCCCCCTCCCCTCAGAATCCCCCCACCTCAGAGTCCCCCACCCTTCACCTCCCTCAGGGCAGCCTCCACCCCGCTCCCAGCTGGACCCGGCAAGGCTGTGGCAGCTCAGGCTGCGGAAGGCGCTGCAGCATGGACCCTTCCCAGGTGGGGGAGCTCAGGCTCCCGGGAGCCGCCACCGCACGCCGAGAAACTTTCCCCTGCGCTGGGACCCGCCCCCGGGCAGCGGCTCCGCCAGGGGGAGGCAGCCCCAACTGCATGGACTGCTGGCGGTGGGGTTACTTGCACGGCCAAGACGGAGGGGGGAGACTGAGGCTCTGCCAGAGCCACAGGGGATTCTCGGAGGAGGGAGAAGCGACTGCGGGTCCCCCGCACCAGCAGCTGGCTGCAGAGACGCCAACGCTCCTAGCCATGGGGCGCAGGGTTGCAGCAGTACTGGGGGGGGATTGCAATCTGCAGGCTGAGTGAGCTGACACCCCAAGAGAGAGGGGGCAGTGGGTAGGGTTATCATACGTCCGTATTTTCCGGACGTTTTTATATATTTAAAAAATCCTTCCGGACGGCAATTAACAACTAAAAAGCCGGACATGTCCGTGGAAATACGGACGTATGGTAACCCTACTTTACCATTTAACAACTCTCTTTTTTTCTTTCTTTCTTTTTTTTTTTATAATAAACCATTAGTTTTAGACACAAAAGGATTGGCTGGTAGCATGGTATTTTGAGTAAGATCCAAACCAATATTGATCCGGTAACATGCCTGATCCTTTTGGGTCAGAAGAAAATTTTGTATACTGAGCAGAGTTTTTAAATAACTTCTCACTGTACTGGATCTATGTGCTGATTGGGAGCCAGAGAATTGGAATGTAATAAAGGGGAGGGGGGGGGGTGATTTCTTTTTTCAGCTTCTTGATAACCAATGTGGTGTCAGAAGCTTAGTTTTTGACTGGTTGGTGAGTTTAACCTCAGTGTTAACCACCAGTTTGGGAAGTGCTCTCCCTTTTGCAGTCTGCCCTGGCCATGGCATTTTCAGTGAGGGTTGCCCCAGGCACCCCAGGTCACATTCTCTAAGGCTGGATTGCAGCACACAGAATCCTCCTAGCTGGAACACTCCCAGTTAAGTTCAGAGGCCCCTCTAATAAAGGGTGCTTACACAAACCACCCAATCAACAAAACCTGCCCCCCATCACACACTATACATGCATAAAGAGTAGCAAGATCTTGGGGTTATTAAACTTTGCACACAAAAAAACCCCACCACCACCAACTATCACCAGAAGCAGTGACAGAGAAAGTAGTCAGGGAAAATATAAACAACTGGAACAACTAGGATAAAATAACGAATTAGTAGAAGGAGCAGAAGGCAAAAAAACCCAAAAACAAACAAACAAAAAAAACAAATAAGAGAACATTTGTACCAGATATCTAGAAGTTATAACCAAAATAGGGCCAAAGTCTTAGTTCTGCTCTCTTTAAAGTCAACACCAAAACTCCCATTGCACTATTAAAATACATTTGACATTTCTCCTATGCATTAAACAACGAATATTTAAAATATTATTTAATAGTCAGTGAAGAGTCAGCTGAAGAGACCCTTGTGTTGTAGTAAACAAAGACCAGCCCACTGAAGTCAGTGGAGTTGTCTGCTAATGCAAGCACTGAATTTAATCCTACAACAGTTTTACTATCTCTGAAATTTTGATGTACTGTGTACTGATCATGTTACATGCTTGTCACTGCAAATTAAAAAAAGAGGTGATTTTTTTCTGTCTTGAATTGTAATTTGATTGCAATTTAGATTTTCTCCTGTTTTTTCCCTTTAATAGCTCCTGGAGGCTACTAAATTTGGCAACTCAGATTTCGTTGCAAAGAGAACAAGCAATTTGAGTTTCCATATATAGTAAGTCAGTCTGCTGGTATTACATTAAAGCCTAATTTAGACTGAACTTGTCCTTCTCTCAGTTGATTAATTGCTCTTACATGGTCTTTTATGCGGGAATACTACAGAATATTAAATTACAGATGGTTACATTTTAAATTGGCAAATGTAAGTTATTTTGTAGTGGTTATTATACATCTTAAAGATCTTATCTGTACAGGGTGCGAGAAGACCCAGGGAAGAATGGAGCAGAGGCCAAGAATTAAGGGAGAAGTCTAAAGGAAACTAGACTGCTCAAGAAATGGGATTTAGTTCTTTTATTATAAAGAGGGCTAGGAGTTATAGGCCAGGGAGAGAAGATGGACCTGAAGATAGGATTCAAAGAGAGTCAGGAAGCCAATTAGGCTCAGAGAAGCAGTTCCAGATGGGAACTGGGAATGTGTCTGTACAGTTTATGAGGGCAGCACAGGAGAAGAATCTAACTGCCGGCAGTGGAGAGACAGGCAGGAGAAACGGGATATTTTAATGATTTCTATTGAATTACATACACAAAACTACATTAAAAGTTTGCAAAGTCAAGTATTCAAAAGGTAGGAAAATGCCTATAGTGGCAACCTTAATTTGTCCCCCTTGTGTGTATGTATTATAATAGTTTTTAATGACATGATCACATACCCTTACTCTCCCCCTCACCAGCCCCCCACACCCTCTCACACTGTCTCATTCAGTGCATAGGACGGACGGTGTTCATTTGATGAGCAGCTATTCAATATTTAGTTTTATCATAATCCATGTATGGCTGCATGCATCATTTACTGAACACTATTAAAACCCTGCTCTGAATACAGAATTATTAATTTACTCATAGGATATTCTATGGAGCTCATCGCTGTAGCATCTCTTTGCTTCATGAACATTAATGAATTTATATTCACAAAACCCTGTAAGAAAAGGTGGTATTATTTCTATTTTACAGATGGGAAACTGAGGTATGGAGACATTAATATCAAAAGTGTACATTAATTTGGGTGCCTAATGTGAGATGCCCTGGATGCAATTTTTCAGAGTACTTAGCATTATATAGCACTTTATTAGTTCAGAGCACAGCTCTCATTGACTTCAGCTGCAGCGGTCAGTGCTCAGCACTTCTAAAAATCAGACGCCAGGTGTCTCAAGTTGGGCACCTAGAAAGCGATGAACACAAAGTCAGTGACCCCCATTTGGTTTAAGTGACATATTCCTACTCTAGCATAGGAACTCTGTGGCAGAAGCTGTGATGATCTGGGAATGTGTCTGTACAGTTTATGAATTCTTGTTGATATTGTCAAGTTGTATCATGAACGCCTATATATGTGCAAGAGACAAGGTGGATGAGGTAATATCTGTTATTGAACCAACTTCTGTTGGTGAGGAGACAAGCTTTGAAGCTTACACAGAAGAACAGCCTTTGTAAACTCAAAAGTTTGTCTCTCTCACTAATAGGAATTGGTCCAATAAAAGATATTACCTCACCCACCTTCTTTCTCGAATATCCTGGGACCCACATGGCTTCAACTACACTGTGTGTATGTATATATATATATGTGTGGGTCCACCACAGCTGATAATTCCTGTAGCAGGGACTCACCAGACAGAGATGATAGAAAATACTTAGGGTTAATGATGGTTCTTAGCCCTCATAAGGACTATAGCTCAAGCCTTGGAAATCTAGTCTAGCTTACCATCCTCAGGCAAAGGGGTAAGATAGGCGCAGTGGAAACTTACCAGGAGTAGGACAAAAGAGACCAGGGGTGGTTTAAATAAAGAAATACATAGAAACAGGGAGAGCCAGAGAAGAAGAGGAAGCATGGGGGCAGTTGGGTAAAGGGCTTCATAAGTGGGAGAGCGAAATGAGACATCATGTAATAGCCTGCACAAGCCAGGGGACATAAGAGCATGAAAACGGCCTTACTGGGTCAAACCAATGATCCATCTAGCTCAGTATCCTGTCTGGAACGAACAGAACAGGTAATCATCAAGTGCTCCATCCCTTGTCACCCATTCCCAGCTTCTGGCAGATGCTAGGGACACTTCAGAGCATGGTTTCGCATCCCTGCCCATCCTGGCTAATAGCCATTGATGGATTTATCCTCCATGAATTTATCTAGTTCTTTTTTGAACTCTGTTATAATCTTGGCCTTCACAACCTCCTCCAGCAAAGAGTTTCAGAGCTTGACTGTGCGTTGTGTGAAGTGATTGTTAATTTTAAACCTGCTGCCTATTAATTTAATTTGGTGACCCCTAGTTCTTGTGTTATGAGAAGGAGTAAATAACACTTCCTTATTTATTTTCTCCACACCAGTCATGATTTTATAGATCTCTATCATATCTCCCCTTAGTCTTTTTCAAGTTGAAAAGTCCCAGTTTTATTAATCTCTCCTCATATAAAAGCTGTTCCATACCCCTCATCATTTTTATTGCCTTTTTCTGTACCTTTTCCAATTCCAATATCTTTTCTGAGATGTGGCGACCACATCTGCACACAGTATTCAAGATATGGACTTACCATGAATTTCTATAGAGGCAATATGATATTTTCTGTCTTATCTATCCCTTTCCTAAGGATTCCCAACATTCTGTTATCTTTTTTGACTACCACTGCACATTGAGTGGATGTTTTCAGAGAATTATCCACGACTCCAATATCTCTTTCTTGAGTGGTAACAGCTTATTTAGACCTTATCATTTTATATGTATAGCTGGGATTATGATTTCCAATATACATTACTTTGCATTTATCAACATTGAATTTCATCTACCATTTTGTTGCTCAGCCACCCAGTTTTGTGAGATCCCTTTGTAACTCTTTGCAGTCTGCTTTGGACTTAACTATCTTGAGTAGTTTTGTGTCATCTGCAAATTTTGCCACCTCTTTATTTACCCATTTTTCAAGATTTTATTTATTTATTTAAGATCATTTATGAATATGTTGAATAGTACTGGTCCCAGTACAGACCGCTGGGAGACACCACTATTTACTTCTTTCCATTCTGAAAACTGACCATTTATTCCTACCTTTTGTTTCCTATCTTTTAACCAACCAGTTACCAATCCATGAGAGGATCTTCCCTCTTATCCCATGACAGCTTACTTTGCTTAAGAGTCTTTGATGAGGGACTTTGTCAAAGGCTTTCTGAAAATCTAAGTACACTATATCCACTGGATCCCCCTTGTCCACATGGTTGTTGACCCATCAAAGAATTCTAGTAGATTGGTGAGGCATGATTTCCCTTTAAGAAACCATATTGACTCTTCCTCAACAAATCGTGTTCATCAATAGATAATTCTGTTCTTTACTATAGTTTCAACCAATTTGCCTGGTACTGAAGTTAGGCTTATCAGCCTTTAATTGCCAGGATCTCCTCTGGAGCCTTTTAAAAAAACTGCACATTAGCTATCCTCTAGTTATCTGGTACAGAAGCTGATTTAAATGGTAGGTTACATACCACAGTTAGTAGTTCTGCAATTTCCCATTTGAGTTCCTTTAGAACTCTGGGGTGAATACCATCTGTTCCTGGTGATTTATTACTGTTTAATTTATCAATTTGTTTCAAAACTTCCTCTAATGACACACTGCCTCCCTGCCTTCCTGAACCTAGATGGTTCCACAAGGATTTACAAGCAAAGAATGAGGTAGAAAGTGAGGGATATTGCAGTGTCATGTGATTATTGTTTTGTATTATCTGAATTCTCCTGTGCTTTACAAGATTTAGTAAAAAAAGAGCTGTGCAAAGTGTGTGTGTGTGTGTTTTGACTGCTTCACAACTGCAGCGTCCCCTGAAAGAGTTAAACTGTAAACCTACCTAGGAAAATGAAAGAGCATATTGTCTGACCATGAGGAAAAGACTTCTATCCTTTCATAGTGGCTGCATCATAACAAGGTCACAGAATGATAAAAAGTATCGTTTAGTTTTATTTTATTATTTTGCTGGCCTGTTCAGAAGCTCTAGCAAGCCACAGCCTAAGCCAAGAGACATTATGGTAAGATTAACATCATAAAATCAAATAATTATTTGTAAATTTCATTATTTTTTTCCCCATGGTAGAGGGTGGGTTTCCTATGAAGGAACCTGTTACTTGCTTCAGTTTTACTATCCTTTCAGGCAGGACAAGCTCTCAAAGACGTTAACCTCCTAAGAGTATCTGAGTGGAAGCAAGAACTTCATTTCCAGGCTAGCAGAGGAAAGTCATCCATCTATGCTAAGGAGATTTTTCCACATCTGGTGACTGACCAGCGCATCTACAAATGGAGGGGTACTCATGCCTACAGAGGCAACCATAATAATTTTGCTCTGCCCCGGAATTTAACCAACTGCCTAGAGTTCCTACTCCATGTGAAGTCAGCATGAATCACTAGCCAGGTGTGACAGGGTATTCTCTAGCACACTGGTCACTGCGGCTGCTGCAGCACTGGGAAGATTGCAGGATTAATTGAAATTAATTAACCGATTTCTGTTGGGGATTACTGGGTGAGAGTTGCTGGGCTAATGAGGAAATTGGCTCAGTAATTGGGAGGATATATTTGGGAGCAAGTGGGAGAAAAGAAAGGCTCGGGGGACGGAGCCAGGGAGCAGAGAAAAAGCTGTGTGGAAATCTCCTCTTGCTGTATACCTGTAGTTCCTTCTGTTATGCTTGGAAACTGAAGATTAAAAGCACACATGGTGAAAGGGAAATTGCCTCTGTGTGTTTGTGGCTAGAAGACAGCAAGAACAAGCCAGGCAGCAGTATTCGCGGGGGAGGGGGGGGGGAAGGAGCACCCTGTGACACCAGGAATGAAGGAAAATTTGTGGCAAAATCAGTAAGACCTGATGGAGGACGGAGTGCATTACAGCCCCCTTACAACCACCCTGCATTCCTGTGCAGACCAGACTGGCAGTGGCATCCTGGCACTAAATGCATCCACACTGCAATTTGGACTGGTAAAGTAGGCAGCCCAGAACACGTCAGCAGTGTTCAGAGAACATTCTGGTGTGGCCGAGTTATCAACAGAACTGTACATGCAGAAATACGAATCAAAGCTTGATAAAGCGAATACCCCAGTCCCTCTAACAAACATAAGTGTTTAATTAGTCAAAAGTTAATGCTGACTGCTTGTTTATTCCCCTCCCCCACCCCCACATCCTGGAATCCATACTGATACCACATGGTGGTGGCCAAGGAGATGGCATGACTTTCACCTTCAATGGAAGCCCCTTGTATGTAATAATAATTGTATTGGTCATAATCTGGAAAACCCTCCCATTCTTACTAACAACCACCAAAAATAAATAAATAAATAAATAAATAAATATGGCAGTTGTAACAAACCGGGCTCTGCAGCTTGTTGTGCTTCTGCCTCCTCTGTGAGCCACTCCCCAAAGCCATCCCCAGACAGGTCCGCTGAATATGGACCCAGGATATGCTGTAGTTGGTCCAATCACATAGCCTGATCCGGGCCCTGTGACAGCAGCAGTCCCTTTGTGGGTCTCCCCTGGTAATTGCAGGCTCTTCTCAATGCTGTCTCTGGGATTACAAATATGCCATCCCCGCTCAGGAGACTGTCATGCTGCATTGTGGGTCCTGTGCTTGGTGTACTTCTCAGCATCTGCTCAAATTCCTTGTAGCAAGGGTAGGTAGCTGGGGAGTTCCCTGATGTATGATTTTTATTCCTCACATGCAGTAGGTGGTCTTAAGGTGCTTGACTCACTCCCAGAACTGACTACTGGTCTGCTGGATCACCAATACCACCAGCCTCTTGGATACATCTATGTAAACATGCTTGTTTATTGTACTATTGCTAAAGTCATGTATCTTGCTCTCCGCACACCCATGTTGACCAGAATCTTGGTTTGTCCTTCTAGCCAGCTAGCAGCGTGTCAGGTGCAGGGCATTTTCTCAGTCGAAATTTTCCAGCAAGATAGGCTTAACTGTGCTTACAGTTGAGCAGCCTGTGTGGAAAAGGAAGCATTTAACACTGAGCAGCTGCATTTGAACCAGGAGGTTGCTTCTGGTTCCTGGGAGTTGAGTGGGAAGTTTGGTCAGAGAAGAGTCAGGCTACACAGATCCAGGGGACTATGGGATAGCACAGGCAGACTCTCTGAAAAGGAGCCTGGCAACCTTAGTTTTTCCTATGTCCATACTGCAAAGGAAGTGGGCTTGGACGTGCCTTACAGAAAAATGCAGGCTCAGAGCCATGCCCCTCGGCAAGTCAACAGGCCAGGGTTCTGAGAGAGTTCTGGTGCATGTCAGATGGATTTGGGTATGCAGTGTGTGTGTGTGTGTGGCTTTTGGGCTTAAACATGAGACAGAACCTGGGTTTATTATGCAGTGTAGACATACCCATGGAGTCCACATATCAGACTTGACATTTTTGTCTCCTCCCAGTAAGGGGCACAAAATGTCTGTCATGGTTGTGCATCAATATATGAAGCCCTTCTGGGTAGGGACTGTCTCTGTTCTGTGTTTGTACAGTTACATAGTGGAGTCAATACAAATAATTCTCTGGCACCACAGACCTCTCATTTGAGCAAAGCTCACACAAAGTATCAGAAATAACCCCCAGGCTCACCAAGTAGTTCATTCTAGGCCAAATTTTGTTCAGAACAGGCCTCCTGTATGGTTTACCTACACGTTTAATCCACTTTAAAGCAGGTTAATCCAACTCTTCTTTCATTCCTCCATGTAAACCATATGTAAATAAATCACGTCTTTGTGGGCTGTTTAATATTAAAAATGTTGTGTGGAATCATCAGGTTGGTGACCCTGAAGCGTCAAGCACTGAGAAAGGTGAGCCTCTGCATCTGAATTGCTCTTGGAAGCAATGAGGGAGGCAATTCTGACACATTTAGCTGCCAAGTTTAGGAACTGGAAAGATGTCAGACCTGATCTTGTAATCCTGACTCAAACCAAGTTCCCTTTTGAAGTCACTGTGACTTTGGCCTGAGTAGGGGCTGCAGCAACAGATCCTAAGAATTATTAACCTTATGGCTGGATGATACACATGGTTTTTGAGTTTTTCTGTGATTGATTTAACTATATCAAGTCAGAACCTAATATAAACTGATGCAACCCCCAGTTTGAATGCAGTTATAGAGATATAAAAGTTTTAAATATATTATTTAACTATATCTGATACAGTTTAATGGGAGCAAAACCTGTGTAGCCAAGCCCTTAGACCAGGATTTTTCTGACTCTTGCATTCTGTGCACCATTTCATTAAGACTGGGACTTTCTCATGGACCCATTTCCCCAATGTCCTAACTGCTACATTCTAAAAATATTTCATTCTAAGGGCCACTAGGAAGGGATCTGCAGACTACAGAACACAGTTTGAGCACCATTGTCGTAAACTTTATACCACCATGATGTAATGACTTAGGCCATGATTCTCAGTTACACTAAAACAGAGTTGGCTGAAATGTGCAGTTTTCATTCTGTGGGAAATTTGGACATTTCAAAAGTTTTTGTTCCTATTCGGAACAAACTTAGACATTTCAAAATCTCCCACATAAGGGAAATTATGATTAATTATTTGTTTTGGGAAAAAACGGTTTCTGTTAGATTTCCACTCTCCCTCCCAGCCCCCCCAAAATGAAACAGCTGTCTGCCCGTGACTTCTGGGCACTCCCCGGGCTGCCCCCCCTTCCTGGGGAGTCAGGAGTCCTGCCCCCACTGCAGAGTGGGGAGCCTAGTAGAAGCCCTGAGAGCGGCAGCTTGAGCCAAGGTTCGCAGGGCTTCCAGGCTCCCCATTGTGGAGCAGGTAACTGAGTCCCAACTAGAGCATGGTAGGACTGCCACAGACCCTAGAAGCCCAGCATCCCCAACAGTCCAACAGGTTTCTGTTGGAAACCTGCTCATGGTTCACTGGAAGTTCATCAAACCTGATACGTTTCCACAACAAATCAGCGTTTTCTGACAAAACTCTGTTACTTTGGAAAATTTCTGACCTGCTCTTCCCTAAGGTTCCTTTACACTGCCAGAATGGTGTAAAGAGGAATTAGGGTAAATAAGAAACAGGACTTTTATCTTTGTTATTTATTTTTAATGGTTTTTTATTTATTTGATTAAAACATCAGGGAACTCTTTTACGATGGAGGTTCCACATGTCTCCCCCCACCCCACATATAGAACAACTGCACTTTAACAGGAGGTTCATTGTAACCAGGCACATAGCTTACAATACAATGAAACAAATTAGGACTTCTGTACTACCGGACAATAAACAAAACACTATTGTGTCTGAGTGTAAACTGGTCACTGTCACTGTGAGATCATTGCATATGTCAAAAGCCACGGTGAAATCTAATGCAAAGGGAAGTATTATAGGGAAGGTAAGATGAATACTATATACAAGAAAAAAATACTTCAATGTATGTTATTTATATACCCAAAAAAACAAGGTTTACCAAAGCTAGTGTAGAATGCTGTAATTCAGTCTCAGATTTTTAGTGACACACAGTAATTAAATCATTTGAATTTCTTTTTTGTGGTTACTTACCTCAAAAGACCTTGCGTGAACTGAATAATTCATGTTTGTGAAGTGCTCTGAAGATTAAAAATACTTTAAGTGCTAAGTATAATAATGATGTTGTCACAAGAATTACAGCTCTGCTATGCAATGGAATTACAGCCTCATTTACCACTGAAATCCATATCCCTTATTTAACCCTTTTTAGTAATTTGATCGAATAATCTGTAAAACATTTTAGTAACCCGTAACAAATGACTAATAGACGACACTGATGCGTCATAAAATATTTAAAACGATGCGCTGTGGGTATTACTGTTTGCAGAGCCATTAATAATCAATCATATGGAGATTTATTTATAAAGGTTGTAGACATGTTCTTTAAGGCCCATACATTAAAATGTGCAATGATTAAATAAAGTAGACACACCTTTAGTAGTTGATGGTGTAATAGGACTGTTGAAATAACTATGCATATGTGATAGAGGGCATGGATACTGTCTTGTCCCCAGCTCATCAGGTTAACTGTAGGTCATATTCCTCCCCCGTTTCCACAGATACACAGGATTACAGAGCGAGGCAGGATGAGTTTACAGGCTAGTGGGGTTTCCTGGCAGGAAACTCAATGAGAAGCGCCTACTTGGAAGTGATGTTGGGGATGCTTAGGAATAACTCCACACCCAGGTTCAGATCATGTCCACCTACAGGCCAGAGGAAGCTAACATAATTTGGGGGTTTCTGGCTTTGTTTTCCTGCAACGTATAGACAATTTTCTTTGTTTCTCTTGTAACTTGGCATTATGAGACCCTCAGGCCATTTATTTTATGAGGCTCTTGGATAAATCCATTGTTAACATTTGTGTACTGGCTACAGCAAGTCCTAACTTTTATTGGTGGTGCTGGCTTTAATTAAAGTTGTCTGACAATTCCCATTATAAGACCCTGTTTTCAGTTGCTTATAGTTTTACCAGACATTAACCACTTGGGCTGAAATCTTCCAGGCAAGAGTGTCTACCTCAGGCTCCCCCACACTCCACAGCAAAGACGCCATTTCTCAGAATGAAGTTGGGAGAAATATGATATTTTCCCCATGTTACAAAAATCTTACAAAAGTTTGAGAAGCTTTTGTACTTCTATACTTAGGAGCAGGGGCTTGAAATTTGCCAGGGATGGGATGGGGGTGCTGCAGGAGCTAAGCAGAACTTTCCCTGCAATTTCCAGTAGCCAGCTCTCAACACTCGTCTCCTGTCAGAAAATAGCTTTGAAACCCACTGGAAAAATGTGGCCCATATGGAAGATGACAAGTAAACCTTCTATTGCTGTCAATTATTCCATTATTTGAAGTGGCAGACTTCTGTGCTGTGCATTTAAAGGTTCTAACTCTGCTGATGAACCACATGGGAGTCAATATGGTTCCACATGATGGAATTTCTATTTATTTTTAGTGTGCTTTTTAAAAAACAAACAAACCCCTAAACCTTGAAAGCTATATTTAAACAAATTAATTACAAGAACTTTAGAGTTGCAAAAATCAAGCACTTCAAAGCTAGGAATGTCTGTACACCCTTAATTCAGCCCCCTTGCATGCATGCATTTATGATACAGTGTTTAATTACATGATCACGTACTATTTTTTCCCCACAGGCCTCACTCAGTGCACAAAGTGAACTATGCTCTGGAAATTAATTGGGGGTAGGGTAGTGCATGAGGCTGTCTGTTGCCTCTGCCTCATTTGTTGCAGAAGTTGAAGGGTGTGTTTAGTGAATGAAGCAGGGGACTGCAGAAAGAGAAATTATGGTCTTCCTGCTTAGGAAGTTGCATGCTACCCATAGAACCTCATTCTATCCTTGCCCCTGACACAGATCCTACTGAGTGCCCCCTTCCTGGCCACCTACTAGGGCTGCTGTGAGGGGAATCCAAGTCTCTGTGCTCTGGATCCCTTTGGGTATGTTAAGCTTGTAGAACCTCAGCAAGATGCAGCACTCGTTCCTTCCTTGGCCTCTCTGGTACATTTTCTGGGCACTGACTTTCAGTCTGCTACCCCATCACCTCTTCACGACCAGGGCCGCCCAGAGGATTCAGGGGGCCAGGGGCAAAGCAGGGGAGCAGACATAAAAAAAGGCACCACCCACTGCTGCGCTTGTACTCAACGTGTGGTGCTCCGAGTCTGCGGCGGTAGCGGGTCCTTCACTCGGTCCGCGTTTTTGGCAGCACTGAAGGACCCGCCGCCAAAATGCCGCCGAAGACCTGGACCGCTGCCAGGTGAGTAGACAGGGAAGGGATTCTCGGCCAGGGCTCGCAGGGCCCCTGTGGGGCCAGGGGCAAATTGCCCCACTTGCCCCCCTCTCCTCCCGGGCGGCCCTATTCATGACACCTGTTCTAGGCCTCCCGGACCACTGCTGACTCCTGAGATACCCCAGTTATTTAAACACACCTCTAATCCAGAACTCCACCACAAAGGTAGAGGCAAGGAACTAGGAAACTGGGGAAATGGACACTCAACCAACACGGGGAAAGGAAAAGAATCAGGGACAAAATGCAGCAGGACATTTTGGCCAAGGCAGATGAACAGCTGGATTTTCACACAGAGAGAGTTGCAGAGGAAGGAGGAGGCAACCTAGCATGAGGAAAGAATGGGTGCACACAGTTCCTGGAACATGACCAGAAGTTGAGTGAAGAGGACAGAGCGCAGAAGGAATACTGAGAGGCTGCTCACACTTATGACTCCCACGTTAAAGGCTCTAGTACCAGCTCTACTGCCAGCTGAAGCTCCAGCTACTGTCCATCCTCCATGTTCTCAGTCCCCGCCACAGAACCATGTCAAGCAGTGGACAGTTTTGGGATTGTTTGATCCATGACCCAAGCAATGAACTGTTCATGGAATCGTCAAAATGTACCCAGTGCAACAGTCCAATGAGGCCCACGCATGTAAAATGCTCCAGAAGGAAGAAGGAGAACAGAGGGGACACACAGTTCCACTACCCATGAGATTGTAGTGATTGCACTATATATAGTTTGGCAGTTTTGCACTTTTGTTGCTTGGGTTGTTTATTCTGCACTTTTTGTTTTTGCTTTAATGTCTTTTGCCTCTTTCTGGCAGCTGGTCTGCCTATAAATTTTGTTAGATGTTATTTAGATACATGTTTCAAATAAAGTGTTTCTTTTCCAAACAAGAACAAATCCTAAGGTTAATAAATAAATTAATTATAAATTAATGGAGATATCCTATCTCCTAGAACTGGAGGGGACCTTGAAGGGACAATTCTTTATTAAATTCATTAAAAAATAAAACTCCATTACAGCACTACAATAATCTGTATATAGAGCTACATGAACCAGTTCTATTAAATTCGTAAGCTGTATTGGCCCCAGAAATTGTGGGATAACTTAAGTATGAGAAAACTATACTACTTCATTTCCCCATATCTATAGCACCCTGCAAATCCATTATGTGGGTTCACAAGGCACCCTGATTTCTCTTGTGTGTGGGATGCTGCCCTAGTAACAATAGGTGTGCTTTCTAGTTGCGTGTAACCATCTTGCAATGCAGCAGTGTCTTGAGTCCACTCTTGACAAAATGACGTCGCTTTTCTCCTTGCAAATGTTGTGCAGTGCACAGCAGGCCACAGCAATATGGATGGTATTGGCAACATTGGCATCCAAACGGTTCTGAAGGCAGCACCATCTTGACTTCAAGCTGCCAAACATGCTTTCCACTACCATGCTACAGCTCCCGAGTGTATAGCTGAACTTTCTTTTGCCAGGGTATGGTTTCATAAGCCACGGCAGAAAGGGGTGCACAAGGCTCCCTAAAACTGAGGGGCAGAGACTCCATTTATACCAATCTCCTTTGGATGGAATAACATCCCCGTTCATCCATGAAGTTAAAATCCTGATCTCCAACCCCCCCGCCCCCCCGGGCTCCATGCACTCTGCCAATATGTCCCACATTGGTGTCTATGAGTTACCTGCTTCTGTGGTCCCCCAAGGCCTGCATAATAAAGTAGTAGTACCCTTTGCCCTTTATGTACTCAATTACTCCTTGTGGAGGACAAGTTCTGGGCACGAGAGTCCCATCCGAGTTTAGGAAGCCCATTGTCTGAAAGCGGCAATTATTTCAGTAACATTGCTAGGCTAGCCACCTTTGGATAAGCAACAGTCCTGATGGCCTCACAAACCTCCACCACCACAACACCCACAGTTGAGTTATGAACACCAAACTGGTTAGCCACAGATCTGTAGCAGTCTGGGGTAGCCAGATTCCTGGTGGCTAGAATAACTCACCTCTGGACTGGTATGATTTCCCTCCTGCATGTGTCCTGGCACCGGAAAGTCAGTGCAAGCTACTTGCACAGGTCCAGGAATATCTATTTCCTCAGGTGTTAGTTCTGGACCCACCACTGGTCATCCTGGTCTCCAGGAGGATATGATCCCACCAGTCTGTGCTTGTGGCCCTGCTCCAGAAATGACAATCTACATATGGATAATCTGCTGTGGGGTGGCAGGAAGCATCTCTATCAACTAGGCTGCAGATGAAATCTTTTTGCCTCTCTCTGAGAGCTGATTTCTATATGACAGATACTACCACCAAAAACGTCCACCAATTCTCTGCCTGAATTCGAAAACAGCTGTGAAACTGCAAGCGGGAGAAGGTCTTCCATTGGAGCTGGCTCCATAGCCTGTCTCCAGTAACCGGGAGCATGCAGACCCAAAATGACTCTCCTGAATGTGTTGGGTGGGCTAGGGGCACATCAGGTGAAGTGCTGCAGGATGGATAAACAAGTTTTCCCACACACACCATGAACCAAGCCTTAGAGTGGCTATAGCTACTGAGGGCCCTAAGAGCCCTAGGATATGCCCTCCAGAAGTCAGTCAGTCTGACTCATGTCCTGCTCATCAAAGTATGAATGTGCCGGTACAGGTATGAGGAATGCATAGCAATGCAGTGTGGATGCTCAAGCGCAAGCTTGGGGGGGAAAAAAACAGGTTTGCAAGCATGGGTCACACAGACGTGGGTTTACTGTGCAGTGGAGATATAGTTATGAGACACATATGTTTTATATTCATGATCTGTCATGTAGTCTATCCGGCTTGGGGAGAGTGCTGCAGGGCTTGGTGAAGTAATTCAGCCAGCACACAGTAATATTACATTTTTTTTGTTTAGGGGATGGAGTTTCTCAAAGGCCGATGGGCCAAAGACTTGGCGCTGAGGCAGTTAATCAAATGACCGAGGACAAGACAGGGTACTGCACCTTTTGCAAATAGAACAGCGCAATTACATGCAAATTAAAGTTGTGGGAGTGTGATGAGAGGAAACTGAGTATGAAGTCTGTTGTACAACCTATAATAATAAATGTAGCTTCTACCTTGCAGTATCTCTCTCAGCGAGGAACCCACATTTTAAAAATCCAAGATCAACATAAATAGCCAAATATAATGCTCCCTTGCACCAAAACCCCCTTCAAATGTAAAGCTCTGAGCCATAATTGTAAGACTTTTAAAATACAATATTAAGGAACTCATTTTTACAAAAGCCTGTGAACTTGAAAATCTAACATAGAAGGGACACAGGCTGGTGATTTTCTCAGATTACAAGGATGTGGGACAAGAGGGCTAAATTCAACAGAGCAAGAGCCCTAGTCAAATGATTGGTTTGTATTATTTAATTTGCTTCCCTGCTCAAGAGGAAGGCAAGAAAGATCTCCTCTCTGATTGAATTTTGACCCTCCTGGCCCTCTCTCCAGACCCAGAAAGCAGCTTTGGCGGCCGCTGCTGTTAGCAGGTTGCGGTGTTACAATATGGACACACCTGCTTTGCTTGCATTTAGCACTCCCATCCTGCTCCTATGATTCCAGTGCACAGAGTTCCTGACTCCAAGCAAATCACTTCACTGGACCTGGGGATTCCTTACTTAAACCCATGAATTGTCAACATTCAGCAGAGAAGTGTGATTTTGTTTTCTATCTGAGGCACTATCCCGCCTGGCACCTGTTCCAGCCCCACCCCATCTCAGCTGATTGTACTTTGTTTCATCCCCATCTAATTTCCTAGAGTCTGGGTTTATAGTAAATCCAGAAATAGGCAAGCCAATTGCCCTAAATATAAACTCATAAGAGATACGAGATCTAAACAAGTGAAGATTTCAGTTTAATGATGAATCTTTTCAATTCCCCAACTGTAAAGAAATCTGATCTCCTAAAATGCTATCCAAGAAATCATTATTATTGCTGGTGATGATTCACCAAGTTGCTGAGAATGTGTTAGTATGAGACAGTCTGTTGCTTTTTCAATAATATTAATTCAGGTTCTTTTCCTTAGTTTTTACTTTTGTTAAATGAATTGAAATAAATGTTATACCAGCAATGTAAATCGGCATAACTGTTGGGCAATGGCGTTCACACAGTAACCAGCATGGACAAGGCTCTAGTGGCCAAAGTGTAAGCAGAACAATTCTGCCAAAAAACCCTTCTCTGAAAATGGTCCAGTTATGTTAGAATAAGGTATGGCTTTCTTATCTATCCATCATGGATTTGTTCTTAAGTTTAGATACTAGTCTCCCTCCTCCCCCACCCCATTTTGTTGTTGTGGATAGTGCATGCCCTCCCATGATATTAGACTATTTTCTGTATACAGTTAAATGGAATCCAGTTATACCCCACATGGGTGTTTCGGGGTGTGGGGGAAGTGAATGAAAAGGCCATCCCCTTGTAACCGCCTGCACTTAGGTCCTATTTCCATTTGGATAAGTGTTATGTATTTTTTAAATTGATCCTTGGTCAATTTTGACCACTTTATTTCTTCTTCTATCTTTTCATGGTCTGCCTTAACTGCTCCCTTTTCCCCTCCTGCCCCCAGGGTGGTGAGGGGGTACCCAGATATGCCATTCCTATATCTGTAACTAACAATGGCCCAAGCAATGACACTGTCTAGGTGCCCGATAAAGAGATATTTGACCTAAATACTCTTTAAGGCTAATATTATAAGTTGTATTTCCTGGAACATCAAAGAGGTGAATCAAAAAGAATGATCATCCATCTAAAAAACAAAGAAACCCACCTTAATAACTTGGAGGAAGAGAAATTTAGGAGAGGGTGGATGGGGGAAGGAGAGTTTAACAATTTCTCCTCCTCAGCCAAAGGTGTAGCAATATTGCGTCATGATAGATTCAATTTACAAGTTCTAGATATAAATAAAGATAAGGCAGTTAGATTTTTGCTGATGAAAGCTAAGATCTCTGACTCTATTTATATCCTAATTAATATATATGGACCCAATAAAGATGATCCAAGTTTTTTTAAATAAGCTTTTCTCCCACTAGAATCAGGCACCATAGCAAGAGATTTTAATGAGGTGTTGGATCCTTTTTTAGACAAGTCAGGCCGGCCCAAGTGTACACAATTACACGTTAGCAACATTATACCAGATTATAGGGAAGAATTAGGGTTAAAAGATGTATGGCAATTGCAGATCCCTACAATAAAGGATTTTACTTTTTTTCTCCTCCCCACATTCCACATATGTATAAAGAGATTTCTACGAATCTGGTGAACTCCGTGCTTAATAATGAAATCAAGTCTATCATGAGCTTTGATCATGTACTAGTGATACAACAATTTCCCCCTCCCGAGAGGAATTGGACTGGTAAATGATGGAAACTGAACTCCTCTCCTTTGAAAGATAAACATTTTCAGAACTATGTCACAGAAGAAATTCGTTTTTTCTTCTAAATCAGTGACACACCAGGGACATCTCGATCCATCCTATGTGATAAACTGAAAGCTTTTATTAGGAGCAGGATCATTTCCTACTCAGGGGACAGAAAAAGAACTAGTGAGGCCTCTATCTCAAGGATAACTTGAAACGTTGTGTAGCATGCAACCCTATCATGTGGCCAGGCTGGATTAGGAAAGGGATTTTGACCATCAGTCAAGTTATTGAAAACGGTACTTTCCTCCTTTTTACAATATTAAAAGAAAGGTTCAATCTAGAGACTAAAATGGAGTGGTAATATATCCAACATAAGCATGCTATCTCCCATCTGTTTGGTTGACGCCTATGCTACCCCTGACTAGGGTGACCAGATAGCAAGTGTGAAAAATCAGGACACTTTTTTTTCCCCGGGGCCGGGGTGAGGGTATAGTTGCATATATCAGACAAAGACCCTAATATCAGGATGGTCCCAATAATATCAGGATGTCTCATCACCCTACCCTCGATCCACCTGAACTACTTTCATTTCTCCAAATATTACCTAGATTGCCAAGACCTATGGCAACACTATATGCATACTTGGCCAGCAAATTTGAATTAAACCTGGGTTTCCTAAAAAAGAGAAGGGAGGAGGAACTAAGCCAATTATTCTCTTCTAACCAATGGAAACAAATTTTAGACAGTGCAATGAACTGTTCCTTGGACTTCCGTTTAGGATTAATCCAGCAGGAAGTCATGTGGAGGATGCATCGGACCCCTCTCCAACTGTTCCAGACAGGTGCTGCTAAGTCAGACAAATGTGGGTGCTGTGATTCAGCAGGTGCTAACTTAACTCATGCTCTGGGACTGCTCCTATACCCATATGTTTTGGGCAGAACTTAAATTGAATAATTAATTTTTTCCCTATCAAATAAAATTGTGTTATATACTGAACCATATAATTTTAAATCTAGTAGATGTTAATTGGAAGCTGAATAAATCTGAAAAACTTTGGCTAAGCAGAGCACTAAACAATTATTAAAAGACTAATACTACAAAAAATGGAAAGCCAAAAAGCGACCAACAATTGAAGACTGGAGCATACAAATTGTAAGTTTGGCCACTGTTGAAAGAATAGTATACTGTTATACCCAAGAAAAATTCTCAGAGATATGGGATATTTTCCTGGAAGTATCTGAATGATCTTATTAAATTCATGTGCCCCCCTGCTTGCCTCTTTCTTCTCTCTGTCCACTCCCTTCCCTCCCTATCTCTATCCCCATCTCCAAATTTTGCTTCTTTATCTAAATTTTTCTTTAAACTAGTTAGATTTTTATAAACAAATTTTGTTTGTAAATTGTGCAATTCAAATTGATTTAGTATTTTAACCATTCGTATTCTATAATTAAATATTTCAACTATAGCTAAAGTTAGGTAGCAAATGGTTAATGTATTAAGAGATGTTTATGTATTAGGAAAAGTTTATGTATAGTTTGTTATTTTGTATATATATTTAAAAAATAAAAAGTTAATAGAAATAGATGTTTTCTTTAACCATAAATTCTGGTAAAGATTCTCAGTCTAATAAAAGGTAGTACTTGTCTGGTAGCTGCAAGGATGCAGAGGTGTGTTTTGATCTTTAGCCTGGTCCCCACTAAGCCCCCACTTCAGACTAAGGTATGCAAATTCAGCTACGTTAATAACGTAGCTGAATTCGAAGTACCTTAGTCCGAACTTACCGCGGGTCCAGACGCGGCAGGCAGGCTCCCCCGTCGATGCCGCGTACTCCTCTCGCCAAGCTGGAGTACCAGTGTCGACGGCGAGCACTTCCGGGATCGATCCGGGATCGATTTATCGCGTCTAAACCAGACGTGATAAATCGATCCCAGAACATCGATTGCCTGCCGCCGGACCCGGAGGTAAGTGTAGACGTACCCTTAGTTACATATTGTCAAAGGTTTGATTTGATTCAATAACAAGAGATGTCATAGCTAAATTGAGTCAACTTTTTAAATCAAAGTTTATTAGTCAAAGCTGAATACTGCATAGTACAGAAAGGAAGGCCAATACGTTACCAACCCATCTGGGATGCAGCAGTGCAGCTGGTTAACTGCCTCAAAACCTGAGCTTCACTCTATTCCATAGATACTAGGGATGTTTACAACATATGAAGATTTCACCATTTCTTTGCATTATTTCAAACATACCCAGCACGATTCTTATTTTCTTTAACATATTTTTGAAGACTTTTTGCTAGACTTGAACAGACCCTGCATATAAACAGGACAGAGATTGCAACCAGTTTCTAATTTTGTGTTGACCATAGTAATCAAGAAATCAGCAAAACTTTAGACATATCCTGCATCAGCTACAGCTTGGTACAGAAGGCATGTTAGTTAAGCACCAACAAAACTGTTCATCTTGTCCTGTCCCTCTGGAATGCCTTAGTACCTAGCACTGAAATTACTACTCTTCACATTTCCCACCTGGTTAAATATTTAAACATAAGTAAAAAGCATTTTGAGATGAGCATAACGTGAATTAAATTCATAGTTATACAAAATCCATATGTGATACTATATATAATTTTGATATTGTGTATATTAATACTGTATTGTATGGATATTGGCTAACACTATAAAGTTTATAGACTCTCTCTTATCTGGCTCCATATATATTCGGAAAACAGATGGTCTGTAGTAGCCAGGCATAGCACCAATACCTGGAGTCTTGAGTGTATTTTGCAAGCTTTGTTGTACCCTCCAGCAGTATAAAGAGCTAGAATTATTCAAAGGTTACAGTATTGAACTATAGGACTATTCTAGAGTTATACAATTCAGCATGAATATAAAGAATTCTAAATATAATGTACTTTAATTACTATTAGCCACATTCTTATTTTGGTTCCATAACACCTTTTCCAATCACACTTATAGCTACAGCAACAAACCGTTCCCATGTTTGGATCAATACATTTTTCTTGTGAGAGCTGAATGCATCTGTTTTCTCATAAATTGCATAATTGCTAATTACATTTCTGGTTAATAGTTCTGTTTGTGAGAGCTGGTTTCCCAGTATAACTGTTTACAAGAATCGGCTTCACAAACCTAGATAAAGTTCCATTGCTTATCTGGTAATTGCCCTGCAGCATTTAGCAGTGTATGACTTGCTTTGGTCAACAATAGTAATATGACATCCAGTAGTAGCCTTTAGTGCAACATGCTAATACTGATGCACTATCTGGATTGCCTTGGGGGCAGGCCCATGCTGCTCCACACAACCCCACCCAACACACCCCAACTCCCTATGCCCAGTGCCCCCCGGACCCACTATGCCCAGTGTCCCCCCACAATCCTCCCATCACAAATGCACAGCGCCCTGCACACAGCCACACACATCCCCACCACAACTGTCCAGCTCCCCCATACAGAATCCCCACTCCCTAGCACCCCAACATACACAGATTTCCCCCACCACCCAGCTGCTGACTTCCCCACAGCCCCACCACCACAATTACAGTGTCCCACAACCCCCCCAGTGCCCAGCACCTGAAACACAGACCTCCTCCACTGCCTAGCACTCCAAAACACACAAACCTCCCCACAGCGCCTCCCACCCTCTCTCAGCCCAGCCCCCCAATCTGCACTCACTGGCCCTGCTGAGCTAGCACAGAGCAGGGATCCCCTCTCCCAGCAAAGTGCCTACATGGCTGCATAGGGCGCCCAAAAATTTGGAGCACCCCTGAGTCTTAGTGTCCACCCTTCCTCCTCTTTCTATCCCTGTTCTGACCCTTCCTGCAGGCTCCCACTACAGCCAGCTGCTGCAGCCTGGTGAATCTTCCTCTGGAGGGGATCTAGTACTTAAAAGTGAAAAAGACTTCTAGCCTGCCAGACCTATTAGCTCACTGAAACTGTTAAAGAGCCATTGAAGTGGTAATGAAGCCATTTAACAGGCATTTGCCAACCACCCGGTATAGACTGTCAGTTTCTGAATTTACTGAGGGCTAGTCTACATTGACAATGTTAAAGCGTTGCTGTGGCAGCAACAACTGGGGCGCAGCTCCCAGCGCTAGTGCACTGTCTATACTGACACGTTACAGCGCTGAAACTTGCAGCGCTCAGGAGGGTGTTTTTTCACACCCCTGAGCGAGAAAGTTGCAGCGCAGTAAAGCGCCAGTGTAGACAAGCCCTTCCAAAACCAGTTGTGCATTACAGTAATATTTACTCAGAACATGTTAGTTTACAGGACCTTAGTTTAAAATTTGCTTTAAAAATATTTCATTTGTGTGTTGCTGAAGATTGTAAAATGACGTCTCTGTGCATCTAAAAATCTATGCAAGGATTTTTTAATCTGAGTATTCATCTTTAGTCTTAAATGCTTCAAAAGACCAACCTTAACTAAAATACACATGTGAGCCCGGGCTGCCATCAGGCATAGGGGCACCAGTTTAATAATACGGCATAGGGCCCCATAAATCCTAAGGACGGCCCTGGAGGCAGGCCCTGCTCCCAGGGAGCCCGAAGCGGACTGTCACTGGCCCGGAGCAGCAGTGGCTGAGGGCTCCTCTCCGCCCCTGACACTGGCATGTAGTCAGCAGGTGGGTGGAGAGGAGCCCTCAAACTGCTGGCCAGCCATTGGTCAAGAGGAGAGAGCAGTGGGCGGAGGGGAGGGGCAGGGGTGGAAAGAAACTATGGGCCAGCTGGCCAAGAGGATCGAGCAGTGGGGGTGGATGGACCAGGGGAAGGAAAGGAGCCAGCAGCTTGAGGCGCCATGCAAGTGGAGTGGGCCAGGCTCCCTTTTGTGCGTGGGCCCGGCGCTATGGTGCCCCTGGCGCCATTGCAACCCGGTACTGTCTGGCACAAGGAACAAACAGCAGCATAAATGATTTCAGGGAGGGAAGGACTCTTGCCTTAAAGATTCTTGGCTGTACTGGCAGAGCCAACAATCCTCAAGGCAAGATGTGTTTCTAGAGCACTCACCATGCCAAACTCAGTAGAAAACTTCCGTGCATATCTTACTGTGCAATTTGCCCTTGTACTTTAACTGAAGTTTGAGGAATGAAAAAGAATTTTTTTAAAGGAGCCAACATTGCTGAAAAACTAAATCAAAGCACAAACAAGTCAGACTTCTCGGGAGTGGAACCCATCCCACACCAACACAGAGCTTGCTATGTCTGTCACTAGTCTTCAGCTTTAGCACTGAAGAAGCAGGTGAGGTGGCAGAGAGCCAGTGACATTCTCATCCAGAGCTTGTGGAGATTCTGATTGTCACCACGGACCAAATGCATGACATTCTTCATGGTTTGGGAGAGAAAAACCTATAAATGCTTCACCAGAAAGTCTAGAGCAAAAAAAAAGAGGGGGCTGGAGGAGAGATAAAAGCACAATATTGGGAGGAAGAGGAGAGGAGATGGAAAGAAAATTCAAAGAATGCAGTGGCAGTAGAGAGTCACTGAAGGAAACAATATCAAGGCACCACAATATTCACATCAAAATGAAGAAGATGAAGCATCGATTAATCCAAAATAGCTGTGAACTGTTTCATACAATTAAGAAAGAAATATAAAAATGTCCTCATTCTGAATTTTTGGAATTGGGTAAACATGCCCAGGATGCAAAGATCATGGGACCTTCACGCCCTCTGTCGACTGCCATTTTCATAGGCCTCTGCCCGCACATGCCAATGGAAAACTATTACACGGATGTACTGTTGCCCCCAAAAGTTTAGAAACTGTACATGGAAATAAAAAATGGTTGCTGTATTTTTAGTACTATCTGCTATATTGATCTTTCTGGGTTATTTATGGCCATACCTCATTTTGAGGGACATTCCCCCATTTTAGTCCTAAAGTTACCCAAGTGCCTCCCAAGTTTGGTGTCCCTTTACTTTTAATGTTGGAAATAATGCACACCAGAAATAAAGTATCATGAAAGGAAGGTTATAGAAAGAGTTATTTACACTACAGGAAGGACTCCAACAGCATTTTAAGCTACTTGCACGAATAATCTTTGTGTCCCTCATTTTGGGTCTTTGTCACACATTGATTTGCACATTTGAGCCTTGGCAGGTTGAGGAGAATGTTTATTGGTACTCGTGCCAGGCTGCGCAGGTGACAAAGAAGGGTTTCTTTGCCTCCACCAGAGTATCTGCAATGTTTCAATGAGTGGCCTGTCCTTACTTGTTTTCAAAAGAAGACAGATCTTTGAGAAAAGGAAGCCATTCAAAACTGTTGGCTAAGTCGCTCATGGAAATTGCAGTAAAACAATAGACTGTTGTTAAAGCAAAATATTTAAGAGAGACACCAGTAAACAAAAAAATGGAAGGAGTGCTAATGGAACTGATTAAACAGGATGTAGAGTTTGACAGATGTAAAAGAGCTTAAAGAACTTAATTTTAATATTATGGCAGTAGTGAGGTTTTGAATGGAAGATTATCCTGTCAGAAGCCACACCCAAAGCTCGAGGTGGTGCAATTAAAACTTGCTCAAGACTACTTGGAAAAGGGTGAAGTGTTTTGGAACAGAGCTTTATGGCTTGATTAAGCTCAAATTAACATAGAGCCCTCTACCACAAAGAGATAAGAGTGGAGGCGAGAACAAGTCTAGTAGAAGGATGTCTGGCTTCTACAGTTTAGCTTCTTAACAAGATAGTTTCTTGGGAGCCGGGTTGGCTGTATACCTTTTAAAGTCATTGCCAAGCTATGATTCATTGATAGAATCATGGGCGGTACACTGTAAGAACAGATATTAGCATATAAAAGCATTCCTATTGTGAAGCATAGTTATGACTTTGTATTATTCAATTACATGAAGAAAATACTAATCAAAATACACGTTGGCCATAGTTGGGCTTCAGCCATGGGTGGCTGGCATTGAGCACAGCAGCACCAGTGCTCCCAATCAGAGACAAGCAGAGCCATGATTGCATCTGTTCCACTTACTGCCACTTGAAACCTGGAAGTTACCATTTACTGAGCACAGACAGTGAATGTAGTGCTGCACAGAGAGAGGAAGACACTACCCCTTGGCCAAGGAACTTCAAATGCAAGTCCTCTCTCCTGTAAACACTTGCTCACGTGCTTAGGGTTATGTGCATGGATAGTCCCACAACGCCCCTATCCATGCACATAAAGTTAAGCATGTTAGCAACTGTTTTCAGGAGTGAGGACTTGCATTTAAAGTTCCTTGGCCAAGGAGTAGTGGCTTCCTCTCTCTGTACAGCGCTAGATGTGCTCAGTAAATAAGTTCCAAAAGACAAGAAAAGATTCTATAACTGTTGGAATTATTATTATTAATACAGGGTACCACCACACCACCAATTTAACCAGACATTCCTTTACTAAATCCAAAAGGCCAAATGGTATTTAAACAGCTGCTCCAAGAGTGCCTTAAATCAATCACACCCATACTGTAAAATGCAGTTATGAGCTTTGATCAGATACATACAACAGGACTAGACCCAGGATACTCAAACCCATGTTGGCACCGGCTCCAACTGTACAGGCAAGTACTAGCAACAAACCCTTTAATAGGTCCCCTTTTATACCTTATCCATCGGGTTCTACATGACTGTAGTCACTGCTTCTTGAACACATTACTTTGCTAAAAAAACCTGAGAACCATTTTTGATATTGGGGCTTTTTCTTCAAAGGTTTTCCTCCTATTTATCAGCCACACTTCAGGTCTACTGTTCCAATTAAGCCACATTCCAAGCCTAGTATTTCAATTAAGCATACCTTCTTTCAAGGCCTTCCTGCAACTGTTAAGCGCCTGCACTTTATACAATTTGTAAAGCATATATATTCTTTAACCAAGCTAATTTAACCTTTATATACCCATCTAATCCTACAACAACAAATCCTCCATTAACTTCCTCTACAAAGTGTTACAGGTGAAACAAAGGAAGGATAATTTCACAGTTAAGGAATTGGACTAGCACTGAGAAGATCTGGGTTTAATTCCTGGCTCTAATCACCAGACTTCCCATGTGACCTTTGGTAAGTCCGTCTCTGCAATGTATATAATACTTCCTTTTCTCCATCCATTGTCTTGTCTTGCCTATTGTCCCCAATCCTGCAAAGATGTATGTTCATGCTTAACTTTATGTACTGTGAATAGTGCTAGTCACTTTAAACTATATAATTGACTTTAATTACTCAATGCAGAAAAATCAGTTTTATAGTCTGAAGTGAATGGTAATACTCACAATGCATAAAGTTAAGCACGAGCCTATGTCTTTGGAGGACTGGGGCCTTTGATGGTAGGCTCTTCAAAGCAAGCACTGTCTATTACTATATATCTTACACAAACACTTCTTAGAACAATTGGACCTTGATTGCCATAGAAGTTTCTTGGTTCAAATCATGTAGAAAATGTTACATACAATGTTTCAAAAGAGATGGGGAAATAATGTCACTTAAATTTCTCAAGAACAATATCAAAGAATTGAAATATTAAAAATTATGCTTCAAAATGACAAACCTAAGCACATATGTGTTTTACAGGAGTGGAGCCCAATTCAATGCGATTTTTTTTTTTGCTTCTTTTAGATGATATCAACAGTTGTTTGTGAATTTAAAAAAAGACAAATTGCATCAAAAATTTTAAATAGGTAGAAAAAGGAATATGTTTCCAAGGCATTAAAATATAAAAAAAAACCCAATGCAATGTAATTAAAGAATATCTCTGTTACTTAAATACTTTCTAAATGTACAGTTCCTAAGAACAGCAGAACTCCCTGAGATTAATAGCGGCTACTGAAACAGAATAGCTTTAGTTCTAGAAGGTTCTGCATTTACCAGGTTTCTACCTTATCATACAATAGGATTTAACATTCAGCCACTCTTTCTGGAATGATATTAAGATTCAGATGCTAAATGTGGCAATTGACTGAGGAGGTTCACTGTATTCCAAGTAGCTCACTGCACCTGTTCACAGCTGATTGCCTCATTATCATTTTGCACAGCAGGAGAGAAGCTAGATAAATTCCACTTAGAAGAACATTGAAAATTCACTGGCTTATTAAAGCCCCTCTCATCTGCAGTCCAGCATGCTGTTTCATGGAGGTTATGGTGCTGTGCCTTGTTAGAGGGGAGCTTTATTGCTGTGTACAGCATTATATCTGCAATGAACAGTATGCTGTGATGCAACTAGTAGTAGCGTGGCATACCAGATACAGTGGGGAAAGAAGAAGCCAGGCTGATAATAAATATTTTTGTCAGATGGGTAGATTTGATGGAGTGAAACCATGGAATATAATGTGTGGATAGGAGGGAGGCAGACAGAGCCACCTATACGCAGCGCCGTATTATTGCCTAGGCCGACAAGGCCTAGGCCTAGGTCGGCAAATTTGCAGGGGCGGAAGCTCCCCTCCGTGCCCCGCCCCCCTGCTCCAGCTCACCTCCGCCTCCTTGGCAAGCGTGCCGCCGCGTCCTGTTTCTCTCCCCTCCCAGCACTTGTGCTGCGAAACAGCTGTTTTGTGGGACAGGGAGGGAGGGGGGAGGAGGGGGAACTCTGTGCGCTGGGGGGAAGAGGCGGGGCCAGGGATTTGGGGAAGATCCAATAGGGGAAGGGAGGGGACGGAGTTGGGGCGGGGACTTTGGGGAGGGGGTTGGAATGGGGGCGGGAAAAGGGCAGAGTCGGGGCGGGGCCAGGGCGGCAATTATTTCCCGGCCTAGGGGTGGCAAAATTATTAATCCGCCACTGCCTATACGTTGTATGAGGGGAACACACTATTTGCCATGTTCTGATAAATAATAAAATGCCTATGCCAGGTGGACCACATGCTGCTGGTGCATACAATCTGAGTTTGGTCCCAAAGCTGGATTCCCAAGTCCTTGTGCAGTTCTTTCCTGATTGTTCCCCTTCCCCATGGAATAGTCCATGGGATCCATCCCCAAACCTAGCAGACCCCAGAGGCCCTGTACCAGCGCTGATCTGTTTGGATTCTAACAGGGCAGAATAACTGAATGAGAAGACGGAGATGCCCAGAGTTCTTCTGGGTAGCAGGAGACTGGCAGTTTATTACATCACTGCCACCATTTGGAGTTACAAACTGTGATTCACCTGTACATATATTTTACCTGCTTTACCTCTCAATAACCATCATCCTTTTTCCTTAGCTAATAAACCTATATTTAACTATAGAATTGGCTGCCAGCATTGTCTTTGGTTTGAGATTTGGAGTACCCATTGATCTGGGGTAAGTGACTGGTCTCTTGGGACTGGGAGATATCAGATGTGGTGTGGTTTTAGGTTTAAGTAACCTTTTATACCAGAGTTCAATTTGTTTGGGTGGCAAGATAGACTGGAGAGTCTACCGGGACTGTCTGTGATTCCATGATAAGACTGGCATAGTGATCCAGGAGTTCACATTTGTTACTGGCTTGGTGAAATCTAATGATAGAACATGCCACCCATTTGGGTGTCTGCCTTTGTTTTCTGATAGTCTGCCCTGAGGTAGGCACTCACAGTTGTGAGCCACTCCATACAGCATGACATAGTCTCAGGCTTTATTATTTTTTCTAACTAAACTCTGTTTGGCTGGAGGAGGAAGAATGCATCTCTTTGCCACACCCTCCTTACCCACTCCACTCTTTCTACTTGGTCCACCCAGTCTACAAGTCCTCACCAGCACTGGCACTTGACCTACATATCAGCCTCTATGGGGTCCAGAGGAGGGGAAACAGAGATGTGGGACTGGCTGGACCCAGCTACTTCCTGTCACAGAGTAGAAAGCCCCTCTGTTCACAAATTTGGGAAAGTTGTGGCCTATGTATATTTAACCCACTCCCTTCAAAAAACAAAAGAGAAATCAAATTAACTTTTTTTATGCTACATTTTTGAGATATTTCCTAGTGATAGTACTTTGTCTCCCTCACTTAGGGGATTGCATTCTCTCCCTGATGGCAGTTTCCCTACACTCTAGAATTTTATTGAAGTAACAAATTAGAATTTGCTCCAGAGCGTAAGTGGTACACCTAAGAGATTGCACCACCTTAAAATTTAAAACCTCCACTGTAAAATGGAGCAGCTTGTTAGCATGCACAGATGATCTTTCAACACAAGAATATTCTACAGATAATATATTCAGTTTGTCTGATAGAAGGTAGTTTGTGTATGGAAATCAGGTTCTCTGGCCTGCGTTATACTGGAAGTTGGACTAGATAAGTGGTTCCCAAACTTGTTCTGCCGCTTGTGCAGGGAAAGTCCCTGGTGGGCCAGGCCGGTTTGTTTACCTGCCGCGTCCGCAGATTCGGCCGATCGTGGCTCCCAGTGGCCGCGGTTCGCTGCTCCAGGCCAATGGGAGCTGCTGGAAGCGGCGCGGGCTGACTGGGCAGTGCTTTAACGTCAGCTGCGTACGGGCTGGTACTGGCAGCCACTTCTTACTGGTACGCCGTACTGGCCTGCTTTCACCCCGTGTAAAGGCAAACTGCTCAGATCCTCGTGTGCTGGAAGGAGTTCCTTACACTGTTCTCTAGGACTCCCTCTAGTTAACAGAGGGAGTAACTTTGAGCTATGTCTGGCTATCCTCACTGGAAGGAAAGTTGTTGCAGTAAGAGCTTGGTGAATGCAAAAAGTATTGAGCAGATATTCAAGTATTGCAGATTATCTCTGCCAGTATTTGAAACTCTTTAACTTACATTTATTTTCCCATAAACATCCTTCCAGGCCAAATTTGTTCACGAGAATATTTGCAGAGAGGTAAAGCTTTGCAAATAATCATTCAAATACATCTTTTCCTGACTATACTCACCTGAAGTGTCTGTACAATGGGAATGGGAGTCATCCACTCACAGACCGGTAACATATGACATGTGTGACCAATCATATACTGTGAGTAGCAAGTTATGAACAGCAAATACTCAGTGCAATGGATGTGTTGAATAATTTGCAAGGGATCCATGGGCTGGAATATATTTGCATAAACATTCATAGAATAATTTTGAATAACAAATTTGCACAATATTAAGTCAGCTCACAGATAATTTGCAAATATGCAACCCTTTCTTTACCCAGAGCCCCCTTCTCCTACTAGTTTCACTGCTCTACAATTACTTACCTCTCTCTCTCACACACAGACTATTGCTTCATTGCCCCCACCAACAAGCATGTAGCTGAAACTCCTTTCCTTCTAATAGCAAGCCAGATGCTCCAGGCACAACTTTCCTTTCCCCACCAGCCGTGAATACTGAGAACAATAGTCAACATGAGTAAAGGGGTTAGAATCTAGGTTCTTTCCTTACAACAGCTTCCCAACAGTTTTTAAAGATCTTCTGTCAGGTGTATTTGATCTTGAGAATATGAAAAATGAGTGCTAAGACCTTTCTGGTTCCATTCTCTATCGATATGACAGCATGCTTTGGACCTCTAGATACTACAGTGAGCGGTATCACAGAAATGTGTTTAACGACAAATCTTTCTCACAAGTATTCCTCAGGTCCTGCGTTAGGCATTTAAAGTATGATAAATGGAAAGCTTATCATGAGGGCAGAAGTTCTCTAGTTTTACTAAGAATGTCAAAAAGGTCAAAGAGGTGACTGGTCTGGGAAGCACACTACACTAGATTTCTACTTACTGTAGTAGACTGGGCTTCTGTGCAGTCAAGAGTAGTAGTAGACTAATAAACTGGACTAACTGCAGTAGACTGTAGTAGTGGACTTCTACTGTGCAAATGGTGAGTAGTGCTTGAATTGTTCCCTTTCTAGGTTAAAGGATTCACTAAAGATGCAACAAAAACGTATATTCTTCTCTGAGAACCTTACCAGTGAAGTCTAAGATTTCTATTGAAACAAAAAACCAATCAAACCAACAACAAAAACCAAAAGGGAGATCCTGTTTATTCAGGGTAGACATGAAATATGCTCTGCACTGAGTTTATAGAGGTAGTGGCCGCACATAATCCTTAACTTCCAATTTCCTGTTCCTCATCACAGTGGCAGCCTTATTTAAACATAATTGGTTTGTTTATTTTTAACTGAATTCCTCATTTCACAGAAGGTTATAAAATGTGAATGACTACTTGGCAGGCATCTTTTGTGCGGTTTTAAACCTCGCCTAAATAAGGACCTGATCCAAAGCCCCCTGAAATCAATGGGAGTCTTTCTATTGACTGGAATGGGCGTGGAATCAGGCCCTGGATAAGTTAAACCTTGTACAAATATATGTTTTGCCACTTTTTATTATGCACTCAGTAAACTGAAAAGGTTCCTATCTGCAGTAACTGCTTTTTGAAGGTGAATATCGTAGCTGCTTTGAAGAGCAGCTGATGCTTTCTGGAAAAGCTTTGAAAGACATTCTATTTAGAAACAATTGTATCAATGTGTCATATATAGAGTGTATTTCTCTCTTCTCTCTATTTTAATTGTTACTCGTATCATTACAATTAATGCCATTACAATGGGTTACTATGGAGATTATAAGGATTCTGCAAACAGAAGATTATGATTGACTTCATGTGGCATATAAGCAGCAGGAACTAACAGAGACCTTGTTTTCATGCAAATGTCTCATAATTAAAAGAAGAGGGAATAGAAAGGGGAAAAAGCAACATAACCACAATTGTCGCTAAATAGAATGCTTTCTGGTATATTGCAGGAGAGGCTATTGTGACTGTTTTTTTTTTTCAAGATATCAAAAGTTATAGGCCTCAGTCCTTATCAAATGTATGTTTCTGAAATCCGCCCTTGTTTTGGGAGACTATAATGTTTTTTCTACCTGTGTAATTTAAAAGTTGCCAGGGAGATTGAGTGGCTCAGGGAATTGTTCAGGAGATGTACTACAGAGCATCTGTCCTCAACAAGCTGGACTAAGCACTATCACGATCAGAACCTCACTTAGCATTACCTAAGATACAGTACCAGCTACCCTAAATAAAAACAGATTTTACTGGCACATAATGGAAACAGAAAAGAAATCATAGACAAGGAATAAGTAAAGGAGACTTTTGGCTAGTGAGATACTATAAAAAGCTCTCTAAGCAAGGCGGACATCTTCAAATTATCATTGTTGAAGATTGCTGAAAACCTTACGAGGCAAGGTCTGGTCATTTTCACAGGGTTGAGCAAAGCATCTGTGTAACCACAGTGCTTGCCTGCCTTCCTTTATAGCTCTGCTTGGCTTGTCAGTTCAAGCTAAAGAATACTATTACTCCCCACTCCAAACATACATGGATATGTAAACAATATAGGCCTGACTTTCAGAAGTTCTGAGTATCCACAGGTCCAGCTGAACTCAATAGGAGCCGCAGGTGCTCAGCTCCTCTGGAAATCAGTCCCTCTCTTGTTGCTGTTTTACTGAGCAGCTGCAGATTTTGGAACTTTGCAATGGGTCAGTTTCCTTCCCATGGGAAGAGAAATTGGTGTCACAGACTACACAAGTGTAATTTATTTATTTACACAATATACTCAACTCTTGTTTACCTTGAACAGAGGTAGCCAAAACTGCATACAGGAATTCCGCTTGCCAAAGCCCCAGCCAAGACACCACTGAGACAAACTTTATTGCCACAAAACAGCTAGATCTCTTCTCTTTCACCTTGGTTTCCGTCTCTTTGTTTTCAGGCCTCTGCTACTCTTCCATTCTGGGCCCTGGGCTTATTACCTGGGAAATTCCGGAGTTCAAACTCACTTGCCCATGGCCACAGGAAGCTTGTTTCTGAATAGTAAGCATGCATTGTTTCAAGGGAGCCTGGTCATTAGTAACATGCATTTCATTAACATCTATGCCATGGCAATATTGTTATTTGCAATATTATATATTTGGTTCCCATTTAGGAACCAAAATTGATGATACCAAGTCAGTTATACTTTTAAGACCTGAAGAAGAGCTTAGTGTAACTTGAAAGCTCGTCTCTCTCACCAGCAGAAGTTGATCCAATAAAAAATATTACCTCACGCATCTTGTTTCGCTATACTTGTACTGTTATTTATTTTAAAACGTACACCAGTCCTGGATCCCTCAACAGTCAGCCCTCTTCTGCAGGAATGCTAGGTAAGGAATCACTACCTTGTCCCAAGAAGCAGCTATTTTGAGGCCATGTTCACACTACAAACATTGGCTGACAAGTTACGTTGGCATACTGCCGCTAGAGTTTGTATATCGCATTTGCACGTGCAGACTTGGCTGCTTATGTTGGCATGGCGCATACTCATCGGGAGTGTCTGTGTTGATGCAAGGTGCAGTTCACCAATGGCAGGTATCCCAGTGTGCCAGGTGCTGCTGTCTTGCACAATGCCTTCTGGGAAATTTTTACTAAGTGGTGTAGGGTAAAAATGAGCCACACAAGAGATCTGTGGGAGCTAGAGGTCAAGTTCCCATCAGGCAATTTTCTGCATCCCATAATACCATCCATTTCCAATAATTTTGCACCTTTAAAAAAAAAATCACATAAACCTGAGTGGCACTTTTCTGAGTCTACCATGTCTGAAAGAAGCCTGGAGCTCACAGATGTCTGTGTGTGACATTCCCCAGGGTACAATCTGGACTGCTAAACAGCTATTTCTCCTCAATTCCATAATCTGGGGGGCCTTTTACTCTGCTTTCTTGTGAGAACAACCACTCCAGGCCAGTTCACACACAGCCTCTAGCATGCAAAAATCACTCCCAGCTAAATGCTCTGCCCAGTCATATCTGAATTACATGCAGGGCAACATCAGAAAATTCCCAGTCCCAGACTTGTCCCCAGAAATGTGTGTCTTGTACTGCCCAGCTCTCTCCTTCTGGTCAATACAAGCTCACAGAAAGTCTGTCATTTCATTAATGAAAAATGATATGCACAAACCCTGTTATCTCAGTTGGAGGTTCCCAACCACTTCAATCCATATCCACATTGGTTTAAATAAAACAATAAAGGAAGTTTATTAACTACAGAAAGGTAGATTTTAAGTGATTATAAGTAATGAGGCATAAAGAGTCAGAATTGGTTACAAAGAAAATAAAAGATAAGATGCAAACTAATACCTAACTCAGGGGTCGGCAACGTTTGGCACGCGGCTCGCCAGGGTAAGCACCCTAGCGGGCCGGGCCAGTTTATTTACCTGCTGATGCGGCAGGTTCGGCCGATCGCGGCCCCCAGGTAAATAAACTGGCCCGGCCCGCTAGGGTGCTTACCCTGGCGAACTGCGTGCCGAACGTTGCCAACCCCTGACCTAACTTAAACTAAACATACTTAAAACCTAAAGGTTTTTCTCACCATAAGCTTACAGCAGACTGGCTGGATCGCTTCAGCCAGGACCTCCCGCCAGTTCAATGATGCTTCCTTTGATTTCCAAATGTTATTGATGTCATGAGTAGAGATGAGGGGGGATAGAGGTGATTTGGGATCCTCTGTTTCTCAGTCTTATACTCAGGGCCAGCTTTAGGCACTGCAGGGCCCGATTTGAAAGAGCTGCTGCTGAAGACAGCGGTGGGACTTCGGCGGCAGCTCAATTGGCTGCTGGTGCCTTCGGCGGCACGGCGGCGGAGGGTCCTTAGGGACGTTGCGGGGCCCTCTTAGGGGCGTGGGGCCTGATTTGGGGGAATCGGGTGAATTGTCCTAAAGCCGGCCCTGCTTATACCCTTCTCCCATCTTTCAGGATTACCTCCAGCTGGGGTTCAGGTGATGGTTAGTCTGTTCACTTGGAAAAACCCCAGCTGTTCCATTGCCAATATAGAAAGTTCTCGCTTACACTCTTTCCTGTCAAAGAATGGCAGATTAACCAGGTGATATTCAACTATAGTCCATTTGATTCGGCTGATACCTAGCCGGGGCATCAGTGTGTTCTTTGTGTCTGAAAAACTGGTTTGGGCCTGCTTTTCTCACTTTGGAACATGTCACAGCAATGTTATACAGTAGCTTATAACTTTACATACAATATTGCCACACATATTTTACCATAACAATAATGTTCAGCAGATTATGAGTTTTCAAATGCCACCTCACAAGGCATACTTTGTACAAAATTTATCATAGTTTTGTAAAAAGGATGAACATAGGGGTACAGTCTGTCACACTGTGCTATTCTAATGAATGTTGCAAATACAGGATGCATGATTATCCTGTATTTGCAAATCTTCTGGAAGTACCACAACTAGAGGGGACATGAGAATTTCTTCAAGGACAATTTACTGAGGGACATAGCAAAAAACACTTCAAGGGTTTTGGTGGTCTTCATGCGGCAGCTGCAGACGGTGGAGTGGTGCTTTTGGGCCCAAGAAATGAGCACTGACTGGTGAGCTTTCATCGTAATGCAGGTTTGGGATGAGGAGCAGTGGCTGCAGAACTTTCAGATGTGAAAGGTCACATTCCTGGATCTGTGTGCCGAGCTCACCTCAGCCATCCCGTGCAGGGACACCAGAATGAGAGCTGATAGAGATAGTGGAGTATCAGTGGCAATCATAATCTGGAAGCTTGCAACTCCAGATCAGTACCAGTCAGTGGAAAATCATTTTGGAGTTGGAAGATCCACAATGGGGACTGATGTCTTTCAAATGTGTAGGGACATCAGTCATCTGCTACTTAAGATTGTGGCTCTTGGCAACGTGTAGGACAGAGTGGATGGGGCACTAGAACTGCAGCGGGATGAGAGAGAGCATATATTTCCCTATTTTGGCACCAACCTACCTTGCCTCAGAGTACAGCTACAGAAAAGGCTATTTTTCTATGGTTATGTACATGGGCAGCAGGTATAATAGGTAAGGGGAGGCTTTGCTTCCCCTAGTGCAGTTGTCCCTGCCACCCGACACCTGGGCCATGATGCCCCCTCCCCCCTGCCTCTTCCCCTCCTTGCTCTGACCCTTCCCCGAGGCTCCCACGGCTTCTGCCTGGGGTAAGTCTTCCTCCTCTCCTCTACCCCCTTCAGAGGTCCCCGCAGCTGCCAGCTGTGTCCCTCCTCCTCACCCCCTATCCATGTGGGGCACGGGGTGTGTGTGGATGGGACAAGGGAGTCAGTGGCAGATGGGGGGAGTGAGGAGGCAAGCAGAGGGGATCCCTGAGTAACTTTACACAGTGAAAAAGCCTCCCAGAGACCTAGTAGCAAATCACTGAAACTGTTAAAGAGCCATTACAGTGGTAATGAAGCCATTTAACAGACATTTGCCAACGCCCAGGAAGCTCTTGGGCCCATTCAGCTGGATTTTATATTGTAGGAAAATGTGTTATTGGGGTTAAAAACAGTTTCCAAATGACACCCCTTCAGTTATCCTCTGTACCCAGCAGAAGGAACTGCAAACCCGGCTCAAGGAGGAGCTGACACAGCCAGTGAGTTTATTTCTTGATCTAGCCATTTTATTCAAACCCAGTTTAAGTAAACAAGTCTGGCAGAGAATTCTGTGTAAGAAATATTATTAAACTACTGCCTTAATGCAGGCGGCCAATGACAAACACTTTTCTAAAGGAGAGATTAGGCTTCAGGTTGGCAGAGAGAGCCTAGCTTTTCGTCCCTCTCTATACAGTATACACCAAACTCCCTGCCATGCAGGGGAGAATCCAGCTGGCAATTGAGCTACACCTGTTGCCTGTTCAGTACCCTGGGGGAATATTATTAGTGCTTTAAGGTGAAAAGGGGAGGTGGTGTTTTGGGGTGTGTGTGGGGGGCAGAGAGATGGGCAGCAGCAGGGTGAGGAGGCAAGTGGTGAGCCAGCTGCACAGCTGGTGTGTGTGTGGGGGGGTCTTGTGGCAGGCAGGGGGAGGGGGAGGAGGTGAGCAGCAGGTGGGCGAGTGGGGGGAGGTGGTAAGCGGAGGGGAGAACCTCACGGGGGAGGTGAAGAGATGAGTGGCAAGTCAGCAGTGGGTGGGGGGGTGGGGTCTGGGGCAGAGCAGGGGTGCAGTGTGGGCAGGGCTGTGGGTGGAAGAGGCAGGACAATGAGCTAGCCTCCCCCAGGGGAAGTTACATAACCATGGGCAATGGGTAAAAGCACTGGTGGATCAGTGGAGACACTTCACTGATATCAATGTGGGCTGGCCATGGAACGTGCACGATGCTTGCATCTTTAAGAACACAGGACTGTTCAGCAAGCTACAAGCAGGGACATTCTTTCCCAAGGGGTCGCTTACAACTGGTGAAATGCCAGTACTGATTGTGGGGGACCCAGCCTACCCCTTACTACCTTAGCCAATGTATGGCTTCATGAGCTATCTGGACAGCACTAAGGAAAGTTTAAACTTGAAGCTAAGCAGCTGCAGAATGACTGTTGAATGAAGAGACACTGGAGTTATTTTCTCACTGAGATCCAATCTAGTGAGTTAAATACCCCCATGGTTATAGCTGCCTGTTGTGCCCTGCATAATACCTATGAGGCAAAGGGGGAAAGTGAACACTGGGATGGAAGGCAGAAGTGGAATGTACATCTGCTGACTTTGAAGGGTCATTAGAAGAGGGCAGTCTGGAGTTATGCAGTTGAGAGAGGCTTTGTAAGAGCACTTTACCAGTCAGCCACATGAGTGTTCTGTGCTGGACAGTTCTCTGGGCCTTGTACAACAAGAACTACACAATTTCTAAGTATGGCTGTTTTCCTGAACCTATGAGTTCTAGGGTGCTTGCTGTACATTTACAAGGACTGTGCCTTGAGCAGCAAAAACAGTGAAGAAAACCAACTTGCAAAGCAACATAAAAGGTGAATGGAACAGAACTTTAAAATTGGAAAGGCAGCAAATGTTTTTGTCTGTTTCAATGCACAAGACTACAGTCTGTGCTGTTGTAGCTACGCACACACAGCAACTGTGGTTTTCACAGGTTAGTGTACGTGAAGCAGTGCTTTTCCTTGCTGAAAATTGGAGTGGAGTAGTAGTGAAAAGAATGTGGCCCCTGATGTCAGCTGGGGGCTGCTACTGAGTTCTCTGAGTACTGTAAATGGTGGGGAGTCAAGGATTTTTGGAGATGTAGGTCAAACATGGTCTGCAGCCCGAGAAGATCCATTATGTCCTGGGGCATTTCCCTCTCCTTTTCTCCTGTCTGCTCTTTGCTTGTCCAGGCTGTCAGCCATGTTGGCCCTCCAGGCCCTTTGTTCATGGTCTGATGCAGTACTGCATATGTCCTTCCCCCCCACCCCTGCCTAAGTCCTCTTCTTTCTCCTCATCAGGGGCAGGCATTCTGTGGCTGTAGAGGAGGGAGGGGGCACCTCAAGGCCGTGACAGCAGCAGCTGGTGATAAAAACAGATGCATCACTGGCTTTACAGGCACCATGGAAAGGAAAAGAAGTTTCAAAACTCCCTTTCCTTATTCCTATAACATCTTTTAATAAGTGCTTACTGACACTTCAGCTTTGGAGAACCTCTTCACAGTCTGTTGTAATGTTCCTTTTTTACCTTCAAGTGGTTTTGATTGTTTGCAGTTGTCTTTGATGGTTTTCCATTGACTGTTCTGTGATGGGATAACGGTAGACAATTGAGACTTGTATTACATCATCAGCTAGCCAGGGAAGGGAGGCAACTCCCTCCCACATGAATAAACCTATCTCGGTGATAGCTATCTGCTGGTGACTCCTTTTAGCCTTAAGGGCATAAACTTCAATATAGTTACATTATTTCTTAAATATTAACCAGGGCATGATGTGTGTATGGGTATGAACATCAATAAATTGCAAGCTTTCAGTTGAGACCTTACCCGTTACCCTTTATGGACAAATATCCTCTAAGCAATTTATTTGTGTAGTGAATTTGTCATGTCTGAGAGAAGAGTTATTTGTAAAGAATGGGGAACCCTTTGCCAAGAGACCTATGCATCATAGAGGGGAAGGGTTTTCTGTTGCATGAAGCTATAAATCTTCAGTACCTATTCTATGGTGTCAAGGGTTTCACTCACCACTGTAGCACCTCCTGCTGGCCATCACAGGGATTAGCTCTGCATGCCTGTGCACCCTCTCCTGGTGGTGCCTCGCCCATCGACATCACCACCTGCAGACCCACCTCAGTCCAAGTACTGCAGCATGCTCTTCATGACTCGGCCCTCCGGCCGTGTCACTGTGTGTTTTCCCCCTTTCGGGGGAGAGGGGAAGATCTCAGTTCTAGAGTCTAGCTACTTCTCTAATGGCAGGGGGGGGGGGAAGAGGGGAGGGAGACCTGGAACCACCCTTACTCCAGGTCCCAGCCCAGGGACCCTGTAGCTAACAGCCTCCTGCTGCCTCACCTTAACTTCTCAGCAGTGCTGCTTCAATTCCCTGGGCCACTTCTCAGGGCCTTGAGCCTATAAGTCCCAGCTGCCAGCCAGGAGCTCTCACTCTAGCGCCCCTGGTCCCTGCTAGCAGCTGCCCTGTCTGAGGTGCTACCTTCCTGCAGCCCTCTAAGAACCCAGTGCTCTCTCTTGGTCTCCCTGCAGCAACTGAGTGTGTCTGACCCTACAACTCTTTTTATATGGGTCTGATGGGCCCTGATTGGCTGCTCCTTGCAGCCTGTCACCTATATTGACACTATTTTCCACAGGAGGTGGTGGTTTTAGCTGATCTCACAAAAATTAAGGTCAACCCAAACAAAAAATATTTTGTTGCAATTTTCCCAAAGGAAAATTCCACTAAAATGTGTCTTTTCATACAGAAAATTTCAACTTTTTCAAAACCCCATTTTCTGACAGGGAAATTTCTTTTGAAAATTTTCAGCCAGCTTTACTTCTGATACAAACAACACTTTTTTGGCCTTTGTTTTCCACAGCTCTTAGAATAAACTGCAAAAAAACCGTCAATATACCAAATTACATTTTAAAACGATCAAGTAAACTGAAGCTGAACATCTAAACGAGAATTCTATCAACCATCAGCTGAATCCCTGTAGCCAGAAAGTTATTGTTTTTATTATAGAGAATGTCCATGCCTACCAGCTAGTGATATTTTTAGTCGGGAACAGTAACGTTACTATTAAGACTCAGGTCTGCAGAACTAACTTTCTTTGGTTTTAGTTGAAGTAAGTAGATAAAAGCAGCAAAGTAAAATAATGAAATCAGCCATCTTTACTTTCAAAGGTGAGCAGTTTTTCCTAGTCCCTTTTCCTTATTGAGGACAGAGTGATACATAGCATTCGGCTCTAATTCTAGCAATAACATGAATGTATTGTATGTTACGAATTGTATCTATGAAGTTCCTCCATGTTACAATACCTTTCTGCTCTGGATGACAAAAGTCCAGGCTCAATCTCCAAAATCCTTACTATCATTCATAGTTCCTTCTCATCTCAGAAGGATATTTGAAACATTTTATAAAAAAACAAATAAAAGACTTAAAACATTCCACTATCCACCACTGAACACCAAGAATGAGAGAAACAGAAGAATATTTAGCTAATATAAACTTAACTCAATCTCTCTTCCACTGTAAGGGTGGGTAAGTAAAATTTATAACATAGTTTACAAAGCTACAATTTCCACAAATCCTTTTTCACCTGAGTTGTTCCCAGTCATATGAGTAGCCCACAATATAGAAGAGTCACATCTTATTGTATGCATGTTCCCCTTAAGATAGGGACTGCAGCTAAACTCAATTGCTCAGATATGTTTTATTTTGTGTGTGTGTAAAATGAACTCATAAGCATAGGGGTGATTTTGTTTTAACACACATACACCATTCTCATGTATAACCATCCAATTCAGGTGCTTACCTTTATATTAGAGGAAACATAACTTTAGAAATTTCTACATATGCTATAAGTTTTACCTAGCTCTGAGTTCTCTTCCACTGTAAGAGTGGCTAAGTTTATATAAGCTAAGTATTCTTCTGCTTCTATCATAAATACTTGGGGGTGGGGATGATGTCTACAGTGAAATGTTTCAAGATTTGTGTTGGTTTTTTTTTTTTTGGTTAGACTATTATTAAGTTTCCCTTCTTCATCCAACTAGTTTAGTGGTTCTCAAACTTTTGTACTGGTGATCCCTTTCACACAGCAAGCCTTTGAGTGTGACCTCCCCCCCTTATAAATTAAAAACACTTTTTTATATATTTACCACTATTATAAATGCTGGAGGAAAAGCAGGGTTTACGGTGGAGGCTGACAGCTCACAATCCCCCATGTAATAACCTCACAGCCCCCTGAGGGGTCCTGACCCCCAGTTTGAGAATCCCTGAACTAGTCATTAATTACAGTCTGAGCTTCTGCCTGCTCAAGTTGCCAAGCATGGAAGTTGCCTGCTTTGTTCTCCTATTCACGCACTCTTGTTTTATGAATTTGTAATGCTTTTCCTGCCATTTTGAGTACTAACTGTCCATACCATTCACCAGTCTTATTTGAAGTAATGACTTCAATGGCACTACATACCATGTCTAGACCATGCACAAGTCTCTGTAGGATTGGGCCCTTCGGCCAGAAACCACTGAGAATTTTTACATTCTATCACATATTAACCATTTTGAGTAAATTTTAACAGGCCTGAAATTAAGTTTTTAATAAGCTACTATAAATATTTCTGAGGCATCAGTGGACCCTTCTGATGAGAAGACACCACTAATCAGTTTTCCTTTTTGACCGTCAGCTGACTTCCCCCCTCACTTATATAAGTCTCCTTTAGAAAAAATAATATCAAAAGCCTTTCTGTGTCATTGGCTTATCCTGGCTTTCCCCCTCCCAGTTTATTTTTTCTTCGTAGGTTTCATGACCAATTTTTTTAGTACTGGGTATTACCCAGTTTCAGATTTCTCCACTCTGAAATTATACTTAGATTAAGTATAGTTTTATAGCATTTTGATATAAATTAAATATTTGATTCCTACATATGAATGCTCTCTTTGTATTACAATTTTTTCCTTTATTTAAAAACAAACAAAAAAGTATTTACCCTCTTCTTCACACTGCTTTTTCTTAAGTTATCCTTTTTCTGTAACTTATCACTTCTTCCTTTTCCTATCAAGTTATGCAAACTAGTTTTGCAACCCAGAACAACTATTAATTCTCTTTTTAACCTTTTAATCTGTGTTTTACAGTAAAGCTACCAAACTACTGTTTTACTCTATTTGGGTTTATCCCTGTTCTCTGAGAAACCAATGGGAGATTTTCTTTCCCTGGTAGCAAAAGAAGGCCCTGTATATTGTAACAGGACTGGCTCCTTTCCTGTCCTGAGATCCCTCACAAACAGCCTTTTGGGTGGTTACCTCTAGAGTTTTATTTATTACCTTCACCAAAACACTATCACAATCCTAGGCAGGAAGTCTATTTACAGCTTTTCCTAATCCTCAAACCTCCCTCTATAGAAAAGAGGCACTCCCACCACCCTAGGGCCTGTCTTCTTCTAGGCTCTGCTAATCTTCCCTTCTTTATGCTTCCTTCCTGTGCTTTTAACTAGCCTCTCCAGCTGGTGGGATAATTAACTCCTTAGCTTATCAGTCCCCACTCTGCATAGGCAATTAAATACTTCCCTCCCCATCAGTCCTTTCCTGGTGGAGTTAGTTAATGTAAATGATCAGAGTGCTGGGTTGACTACTGGCTCTCAGCACTCTGTCACACATGTTCATCAGAAGACAAACTACTGTATTTATTGCACTGAACTGGGTACTTCTTTCAGAAGAGAGTTTAAGCACAGGAGATTTCTTAATAAGGACTCACTATATTTTATCCTCCTTTTGTATACTAATCCATTATGTCCCAGCATTAGTCATTCATTGTTGCAGAAGATATATATCCAGAAGAATAAAGTTTAAATGAGTTAGCTCTTATCCTCTAGACACAGGATCCTACATGAAGAATTTTAACAAGCAGAACTTTTCCCCAGCTCCCTCTGGATCCTTCAGCCCGGCTACCTGATTCTAAGCAGTGTGAAGTGATTGCTCCTACATCCCCCTATATCTGCTCCCATTGTGCAGGCAGGGAGAGGAAGGAGGAAATCAGAGCGGGAAATAGGTCCCATTTCAGCAAAGCACTTCAGCTCAGTCATAGAATATTAGGGTTGGAAGAGACCGCAGAAAGTCATCTAGTCCAAACCCCTGCTCAAAGCAGGACCAACATCAACTAAATCAAGCTTAATTTTAAGCACATGCCTAAAGTTAAGCATGTGAGTAGTTCCACTGAAGTCAAAGGACTACTCACATGCTTCAAGGAAAGCATGGGCTGAAATGCTTTGCTTGACTGGGCCAAAGTGGTTTGGTCTTACCAGTGAGAAATATCACAAATGAAGCTGCACAGACCATGGCAGCTGTGAGTCTCAATATTTATTATCAAATGTAAGTAAGAGAGGAAGGCTGGTCCAGTGGTTAGGGCATTAGCCTGGGACTCAGGAGACACACAGCTTCAATTCCCTGCTGTGACACAGGCTTTCTGGGTGACCTTGGAGGAGTCACAAAATCTCCCTCTGGGCCTTGGGTCACCATCTCCAAGTTGGGGGTAATAACCTTGTCCTATGGCACAGGGAATTGTGAGGATAAATGCCAGATTGTGAAGTGCTCAGATATGGGGGGGGGGGGGGGGGGGGCACATAATGACTGAGAACATATGGTCATGTTCAGCATCCTCCATCATTCTGAAATTTTGATGATATCTGAGCTTAATTGGAAGTAAAAGAGTAGCTTGAATCTCTTTCAGGATATTTACCACTTTTCTGAATCACCTCCTTCTCTTATTAATTTCTTTGGGAAGATGTAGAGGGAATTTTGCCCCCTTGGGTGAATTTTCCATGATTCCTACCACGTGCTAAAAAGTTATCTTTGTTTCTGATAACTCACCATTTCCATGATGACAGTATGTGGTCTGTTTTCAGAGAAAGGTGTTTATGTGCTCTCGCCACCTTCTATATGTACATAAAGGCATTTCCCCCCATTATCTTAGTAATTAGCTTGGTTACAAGTCCAGCCATCCTTTGGAAAGCCTGTTTTACAGTGAGAAACTGAAGAAGTTCAGGGTATGTCTACCAAGCAAAAAAAGAAAAACAAGACCTGTGGCAGCAAGTCTCAGAGCCTGGGGCAACTGACTCAGGCTCTGACTCATATGCTCACATTACAGGGCTAAGAATGGCAGCATAGACATTCAGGTTTGGGCTGAAGCACAGGCTCTGTAACCTGGGAAGGGGCAGGGTCTCAGAGCCTGGGCTGCAGTCCAAGCCCAGGTGTCTACACTGCTATTTTTAGCCTTCCAAGCCTGAATCAGTTGACACAAGCTCTGAGACTCATTGCTGGGGGGGGGGGGAGGGGGTGTCTTTTTTTTTGCAGTTTAGACATATCCTCAGTCTATTTGACTTAACAAGAGAAAGTTAAGAGGTGATTGATAAGGGTTTATAAGCACCTCCATGAGGAGAAGATTTCTGATAGTAGAAAGAAGAACAGGAGTACTTGTGGCACCTTAGAGACTAACAAATTTATTAGAGCATAAGCTTTCGTGGACTACAGCCCACTTCTTCGGATGCATAGTGGACTGTAGTCCACGAAAGCTTATGCTCTAATACATTTGTTAGTCTCTAAGGTGCCACAAGTACTCCTGTTCTTCTTTTTGCGGATACAGACTAACACAGCTGCTACTCTGAAACCTGATAGTAGAAGGCTCTTTATCCAAAAAAAAAAAAAAAAGGCACAATGGGATCTAACGGTTGAAAGCTGCAGCTAGACAAATTCAGATTAGAAATAAGGCACACATTTTTAACTCTGAGGATAATTAGTAGAGCTGGTTTACCAGCATCAGACAATTTACCTAGTGATATGGTGGATTCCCCATCACTTGCAGTCTTTAATTGAAGAATGAATATTGTTATAGGATGTGCCCTGGCTCAACCAGTCTTGTTGCAGGAACCACTAGGTAAAATTCTACAGCCTCTGTTATGCAGGAAGTAAGACTCGTTCCTTTTGGCTTAAATAGCTAGAATTTTTTGCCTTAATGTTCCTCTGTAGCACTTATTATTTTTAAGCCCAAGCATTTTCAAGATTTTAAATTTTATTATCTGCTTATTTTAATCTTTTCCAGATCACTAGATAGGCTCCTCAATCTCTGTCATTTTAGCAGTGCAGTTTTCTAATTTAGAGCCTTACATTTTAACAAACTGCTGCAACTCTGGCCTGATCTGTAGTGTTCTCACATGGATTACTACAAACAACATCTGAGTCCCTGGAGAGCTCTCTGAGGTCAAGTCAGCAGCAGTCATTACTGACTGCTGGATGCTCAGAGGGGAGCTCATAGCCTTGTGGAAATAAATTATTTTCTGTCTTGGAGTCTTGTTTGTCATTTCTTCCTTTGCTGGCAAATTCTCTGGTCTTCCTAGGGACATTTAAATGAAACATCTTGGAGGTCTGGAGGTGGGTTTTTTTTTTTAAGCATAAATGAAGAAGTGTGAAGTGAGGCCCTGACAGCACATCTCTTGACAAGGGGCCTTCTATCTCCCCTACAGTCCTGCCCCCAGAAAAACAGATTTTTGAATGTGAATCACAATAGACAATAACAGCTGCAGTTAAGTTATTCTACTGTATAGACAGATGTTAACAATAAATGCAGTGGAGCAACCCTATTAAAAAAGTTGTGGTATTGGGGACGGGGAACCAGGAGTGAAAAATTATTAGTCTTACAGTCACATTCTGTAGGACATAACAGTTGGTGTGTGTGTGTGTGTGTATAGACAGGGGGGAGATACAAGGAAACATGTTCCTCAGTCTCCCCTAGTAGTTCCCCCTTCGCATTAATGGCATTATTTCCACTATTTAGAATCCAGATCAGTGCAATGGGATGCTCACAGAGAGCTCTTTGACATTTCTTGCACTGCTTTAAAATAGTTTGTAGTATTTGCAGCGTTGACCAAACTGAATCAGAGTCCCATAATGCTCTATGGTTTGGCCAAGTTTTACTGTAGTGAAACTATTGTAATCTTTGTGTAACCTCTGTTCTATGTATGTGGGGAATCTGTCAGGGGGTAAGGCCCAGTTGAGGTTTGCAAAAGTAGTACACCATCATCATGTTCCTATTACGCCACTGGTGTTTAGGGCATTGACTAAGCTCCTCCACTCCTGTCTGTTTCTGGCAAGTCTTTCAATGGTTCCCCAGCTGTGCCCCAGGTTTTTCAGCTCGGCTTCCACAGCTCTTCGCCATGTTGTTTTCGGGCGGTCTCGTTTTCGCTTGCCTTCAGGTGTAGATCTTATTGCTACTCTGGTGACGGAATCAGTTTCCATCCAAAGTACATGACTGATCCATCTCCAAAGCCTTCTGGCAATGATGGTGCTCAGGTCCTCTTGGCTGTACTGTGTCAATAGATCTTGGTTTGAGATTGTTCTGGGCCAAAAGATACAGAGGATTTTTCTGAGGCAGGTTGTATGGAATGAAGACAGTTTGGACATGTCGTACTTTCTCATTCCCCAGCATTCTGCACTATAAAGTAGTGTTGAAAGTACACAGCTCTGATAAATCTTGAGTTTGGTTTTGGTGTTGTATTTTGATGATTTCCAGACTGTATTTAAGCTCCTGAAGGTGTTCCTGGCTTTACTGATTTTGTTCCGGATGTCCTGGCTTGTTCCACCATCCTGGCTGATGGTGCTGCCCAAGTATGTGAATGTTTCTACACTGGTGAAAACATGATCCTCTATCCATACTGGTGATGGTGAGGCAATACACCAGGCATAAGATCATTATTTTTGACTGAACTTGATACAAAATGCCTCTGTGTCTTGCAAAACATGTATGGAGAAAGTCGAGAAAGTCTGTAAGCTCTGTGTTAGTCAATATCACATACAATATTAATATTATACACAAATATCAATATTGTATACAATATCGCATATGTTTTATAATTATAAATTGTGTTCATGCTAAGCTCTTCTCAGGATGCCTTTTACTTATGTTAAGCTGTTTAACCATAGGGAAAAGTAAAGTGTTATAATTTCAGTGTTAGTTACCAACATACCAAAAAGACCAGATAAGACAAATGATCTTGTTGATGCTTAACCCACATACACTCTGTGCCAAGCTCCCTCAAGAAGATGTCTCTAAGTTTGCTAACTTCTGGGATGTTATATTCAGAACATGATAAGACACATAAAATTGCTGTGTAAACCGTGGGTAATGCATGGAATCTCCGATTTTGTTGTAAACAATTAGGATATATAAACAGGTGTTTTTTGCAATCACTTTGGAACAGAAGTGAAGATGCAAATCTGCTCCCCAAACAGTGACCTTTACCTTCCTGTGTGACTAATAAAACTGATTGAGCCAGGGTTATCTGATGTCTCATCAATAAAATATGACTCCTAACAGCAGTTTAGGCATTATCTGCCATTTTCACATGGATGGCAGGAAATTTCAGCATCTAACGACGCCTCTGCCCTCCCCCCACCCACACTTAAAATCCTGTATATCTTTTCCTGAGGCAACATAAAGACCCTACCACAGAAAAAGTTTTGTAACTATACCTTGATACAAGAAGTCATTCCTAATTCTTATTGCTTCAGCTAGTAGTTCTAATGACAAACTAAATAGTAACAGACACATTGAATATCTCTGCTTGTTCCTCAAGCAACTTGTTTGTGCTACAGCCTCTGGACAACTATAGATTATGGATGTAGATTTTAGATAACTAGAACATATTAAACATGGGTGTGTGTTATAGACTGTATAGAGACATTTCACACTATCAAACACCTTTTCTGACTCAAATGCTATAGATGCTACAGTTCCATCTTCTGTCTTGATTCCCATCACTTATGCAATAATGGCCTCAGTTTATCAGAAGATGATCTCTTTGGGGAAGTCTAACCTAGTCCTTATCACTTAAATTTCCAGAGGGAGATTTTCAGTTAGGTGTCTAAATGACATTAAAAGTTTCATTTAGCTTGTTAAACAATCCAAGTTTAATAATGAAACTGGTTAATAATGCTGACCCAAGGAAGACTTCTTCTTAAGCTTCGAGATGAAAGAGATAATAAATTGTTCTTATTTTACAGTGTGACAGACACAGACCAGCTGGGTTCAGGAGTCTGGTAGAAGGAAAACATACTGGACACTGGATGAATAAAAATAATGAGGAGGCCTTGTGGCACCATGGAGACTAACAGCATAAGCTTTCTTGGGCTAAAACCCACTTCATCAGATGCATGGAGTGAAAAATACAGTAAGCAGTATATATATATACAGCACATGAAAAGAATGGGTGAATATCAAGAGAGGAAAATTACTTTTGTAGTGCTAATGAGGCCAATGCAATCAAGGCAGACATCACCATTTCCAGTAGTTGACAAGAAGGTCTGAGTATCAGCAGAGGGAAAATTACCTTTTGTAGTGACTCAGCCACTCCCAGTCTTTATTCAGGCCGAACTTGATAGTGTCCAGTTTGCAAATTAATTCCAGTTCTGCAGTTTCTTGTTGAAGTCTGTTTTTGAAGTTTTTTTGTTGAAGAATTGCCACTTTTAAGTCTGTTATTGAGTGTTCAGGGAGATTGAAGTGCTCTCCTACTGGTTTTTGAATGTTACAATTCTTGATGTCTGATTTGTGTCCATTTATTCTTTTGCATAGAGACTGTCCAGTTTGGCTAATGTACATGGCAGAGAGGCATTGCTGGCACATGATGGCATATATCACATTGGTAGATGTGCAGGTGAATGAGCCCCTGATGGTGTGGCTGATGTGGTTGGGTCCTGTGATGGTTTCGCTAGAGTAGATATGGGGACAGAGTAGGCAACACGGTTTGTTACAGGGATTGGTTCCTGGGTTAGTGTTTCTGTGGTGTGGTGTATAGTTGCTGGTGAGTATTTGCTTCAGGTTGGAGGGCTGTCTGTAAGCGAGGACTGGCCTGTCTCCCAAGGTCTGTGAGAGTGAGGGATCATTTTCCAGGATAGATTGTAGATCGTTGATGATGTGTTGGAGAGATTTTAGCTGGGGACTGTACATGATGGCCAGTGGTGTTCTGTTATTTTCCTTGTTGGGCCTGTCCTTTAGTAGGTGACTTCTAAGTATCCGTCTCGCTCTGTCAATCTGTTTCCTCACTTCCCCAGGTGGGTACTGTAGTTTTAAGAATGCTTGATAACGATATTGTAGGTGTTTGTCTCTGTCTGAGGGATTGGAGTAAATGCAGTTGTATCTTAGGGCTTGGCTGTAGACAATGGATCGTGTGATGTGTCCTGGATGGAAGCTGGAGGCATGTAGGTAAGTATAGCAGTCAGTAGGTTTCTAGTATAGGGTGGTCTTTATGTAACCATCATTTATTTGCACTGTAGGGTCCAGGAAGTGGATCTCTTGTGTGGAGTGGTCCAGGCGGAGGTTGATGGTGGAGTGGAAATTGTTGAAATCCTGGTGGAATTCCTCAAAGGCCTCCTTCCCATGGGTCCAGATTGTGACGTTGCAGGCTATATGGTTTTATAAAAATTTAATAAGTGAATATAATGTAACTGGGATATGCTTCATGCAAAAGGTCTCTTGTAAGGTATCATTACAAAGCTTATAATCTACTGAGTGTGATCATCCTATTTGTATAAATGTACCACTCTTGTATCTAAACTAAACTAAAAATATAAAATATAACTCTGAGGGCCTATTGTAATTCTGCAAAGTGTGGGCCATTAATCGTGGTTTGGAATCTTGATGACTCCCATTAACCAGGACCAATGTCTGCAGATGGCTGTGTTTACCTGTAAGTCTTCCTGTATATGTGTGTGCTGGCAAGTGGGTAATGAAGTCTTGCAGTGACATGTGATCATGTCACCTGAACTGGAATCCATCTTTAACCTGGTACTTTTCCAGTGGGGGGGGGGGTGGAAACCCAGAGGGACAAAGGGTTCCCGCCTTACGCAAAAGATATATAAAGGGGTGGAACAGAACAAAGGGGAGGAGAGAGGAGCCATCGTGAAGAATCCCCTAGCCACCACCTGAGCTGGAACAAGAGCTGTACCAGGGGAAAGAATTGTGCCCAGGCCTGGAAGGTGTCCAGCCTGAGAAAAAACTTACTGAAGCATCTCTAAGGGTGAGATTATCTGTATTCAGTCTGATTAGATATAGATTTGCACGTTTTATTTTACTTTGCTTGGTGACTTACTTTGTTCTGTCTGTTACTACTTAAAACCACTTAAATCCTACTTTCTGTATTAATAAAATAACTTTTTACTTATTAATTAACTCAGAGTATGTATTAATACCTGGGGGAGCAAACAACTGTGCATATCTCTCTGAGTGTTATAGAGGGCAAACATAAGCTTTATACAGGGTAAAACAGATTTATTTGGGTTTAGACTCCATTGGGAGTTGGGCATCTGAGTGTTAGAGACAGGAACACTTCTGTGAGCTGTTTTCAGGTAAACCTGCAGCTTTGGGGCAAGTAATTCAGACCCTGGGTCTGTGTTGGAGCAGATGGGAGTGTCTGGCTCAGCAAGACAGGATGCTGGAGTCCTGAGCTGGCAGGGAAAATGGGAACCGGGATAGTCTTGGCACATCAGTTGGCCTCTTCTAGGGGGGTTTCTGTGATCCAACCCATCGCAGTCAGATGATGAAGATGTCATCAATGTAGCGCAAGTAGAGTAGGGGCGCTAGCGGACAAGAGCTGAGGAATCGTTGTTCTAAGTCAGCCATAAAAATGTTGTTATACTGTGGGGCCATGGAGGTACCCATAGCAGAGTCAGTGACTAGTTTTCTGTTTCCTGAGTGACCAGGGCAGGGGTTACCCCAGAGCAGTCAGGAAGGTGCTAGAAGCAATTAAGTCAGGCAGACTCCATAAGACACCTGGAACCAATTAAGAACTGATTAGAAGCAATCAAGGGAAACAGGCTAATCAGATCACCTGAAAAGCCCATTTAGAACCAGCTGGAAATAGTTTAAAAGGAAGCCCCTTCAGAGAGGCCACCTGGCAGAAGCAGGAAGGTGTGTTGTGGGAAGACTGGGAGAAAGAAAGTCCACAGTAAAAAAGCTGGGAGAACAAGCTTGCTCAGGTATCTAGGAGGGGCTGTTTGGGGAAGTAGCCCAGGTAGTATAGGAAAACTACCTGTTTCTGCTGCCAATTAGGGTCCCTGGGCTGGAACCTGGAGAAGAGGGTGGGCCTGGGTTTCCCCCAATCTTCCACACCCCCACAAATGCTCCCTGAGTAGGAAGGTAGGGACAAAAGAGGGTTCTTACATCAAACCCGTTAACTGGCTGATGATGAAGATGACCCAGTAAGCTGTAACTCTTGCCTCTAAAAGGGAAGAGAGGCTACACTGAGTGCCTCAGCAAACCTCAAAAAAGCAGTGCAAGAAATGTCAATGCCCCAGGCCCTTTAAATTGCCACCAGAGCCCCACTGCCGCAGCCCTGGGGTAGGGCTGTGGGGCTCTGGGGGCTATTTTAAAAAGTCCAGGGCTCCTGTTGCTTCTACTGCCCTGGTCCTTTAAATAGCCACTGGAGCCCTGCCACTTCCCCAGGGCTCCCATGGCTATTTAAAGGGCTGGGGTGGTGAAATTAGGGGAGCCCCAGGCCCTTTAAATAGCCCCTGGGCGGCGGCTGCTGCTGCTACCCCGGTGGGGGAAGAAGAGAAGGCACTTACAGTACAGGGTGGGCTGTACCTGCACCCCCTGCGGCCCTGCCCGAAGCCAGCTCTGCACCCCCTGTGGCCCTACTTGAAGCCAGCCCCGCACCCCCTGCCCTGTCTCCAGCCAACCCCTGCCACACACCCCTGCCTGAAGTCAGCCAGTCCTGCACTCCTCTGTCTCCAGCCCTGCCAACCCATGCCGCACTCCCCTGCGGCCCGGCCTGTAGCCAGCCAGCCCACCCCACACACCCTGTCTCCAGCCAGCCCCGCACCTCTTGCCCTGCCTGCAGCCAGAGCCTAGCTCCAGTGAGCCCCTGCCCTGCCTCCAGCCAGCCCCATGTCCAGTGGTGCCCTGCAGTTCCCAGGGCAGTAACCCTGAACACCTGCTTCAATGAGGGGGGCAGGGAGCAGCTGGGACCCATACATGTGCACACCCTAGGGTGACCAGACAGCAAGTGTGAAAAATTGGGAAAAGTGGTGGGGGTAATAAGATCCTATATAAGAAAGACCCCAAAATCGGGACTGTCCCTATAAAATTGGGACATCTGGTCACTCTAGCACACTCCCAGGGAGTGGTGGGGACCCACACATGTGAAACAGAGCTCATTTCTAGTTCAGGCCCATCTTTTTTAAAAAGAACTTTAGGTAGGGTTAACATACATCCGTATTTTCCCAGACATGTCAGGCTTTTTGTTCTTAAATCACCGTCCGGGAGGAATTTTTAAAATTTAAATGTTTACAATTTAAAAATTCCTCCCGGGAAAATACGGGCATATGGTAACCCTATTGGTACAAAAAATACATACTGTGGCACATCCCTTAAATCAGAACTTTTTATAGGGAACCGGTTGCTAAAAATGAAAGTCTTCTTTTTTTTTTTTTTAAGTCATCCCTGCAGGGGCCCTGCTGAAAATGTTCGAATTGTGCCCCGCACTTCCTAAAGCTGGCCCTGCCCCCGAGGCAATGCCGGTGCTCTGCCACAACAGCAAAACATCACTATTCATAATTATTTGGTTAAATGAACCCAGTAATTAAGGGGAATTGATATCATTAGATTCCATATATAGTTCTTCTGAGATGTCATCCTCTCCAATGAATATTTCCATTCTAATTTTTAATAATCACATATCTCCCTAGCAAAAAAAGATTAACATTATTTTTCCTCTATTTCAAAAAGTTTTGGAAGCTTCAAAGTGGGAATGAAGATATTAAAGAGACACTTCTCTCCTGCACATCTCAGAGATAAAGCAGATGGATGTATGCTGATTTTTGTAGAATTGAAGAATTCCACATTAGTGTTGTTAAAATATTGTAGGACCCACTAATTCCAACCCAAGGCCCTAATCCATTCAACCAATAAACAGGTGTGTAAAGTGACCCACCTGAGTGGTCCTATTAAAGTGGATCACTCAGATGAATCAAGTTACACACCAATGTAAGTCTTTGATTTCTGATGTCTTTGAGCTAAAATCAACCAGTGCAGTGCCCTTGTTTTCAATGGTGTTATATTCGTGTAACACAGCAAAAGGTATCATTTCATTTGTCATTTTATCATATGGCTCAGCACTTTTTAAAATGAAATCACTTATTTAGGTGCCTAAATATGGACTTAAGAGCCTCATGTTAAGCACCCAGCTTTGATGTTCTTGGCCTTGATTTCTCCCTTATTTATCTCATGCCCAGCCAAACTCACTTTGTTCTTAAAAAAGAAGCAATATTTTAAAAAACCTGCCATATCACAGTCTCTAGACTGACTTGTAATACAAAAACAAAGCAGGCAAAAAGTGATTGAATAATGTAATTCCCTTTCACTAGACTTCAAATAGTATTATCAGTTCCTTCAACAGAGTCTGGTTTTTGGCACATTAGCTAGGCAGCATGGTATGTTTCTTTATCTATACTCCTTAGAATATTCTAATGAATTAGTTTGCTGGCAAGAATGGTTAGGAAGCAGAGAATGTTAGCAAATATTGGAAAATATTTGTGGAATGTGAATTTTTAATTTGTACTCAGAAATCTGCTCCAGGAATTATTAGTAAGGCTTTTGCTCAATCAGAGTCAGTCAGGGAACAAAAACATATCCCGTGGGTTGTTTGTACAAGCCAAACTCAGATTTTGAATGCTCAGTACAAACTGCTTGGGCGAGAAAAACTGTAGCCGAAGAACAACAATTAAATTCAAGACTATTATGATCTTCTCACAGACAATTCAGTAACAGAGAAAACAAGGCAAAATCAGTTAAAGAAGTTATTCTTATGCATTATTCACTCATCTCTGTTTGACGGTATATTAATATAGCTGCATTCAGAGCCAGGATGTTTTTATATAGCTCTTTCCCTACGATATACTAGATATGTTGTGAATAGATGCTCATACTCTCCGAAATAGAGAATGGAATGGGATCAGAAGGGTGCATAGTTTTGAACTATTCTTATCCAGGTTGACTGAAGCTTCTTGATGTCTTATGTAGAATTTCTTTTTTGTAGGTAGAAGCAAAGGCATATGCGGCAGTGCTATTGTGTAAATGGGAGTGTAAGATTTAGCGAACAAGGCAGATTTCTGTATTCCGTTCTATGAAAATTGTGTACCTCAGTTTACCTGCTTAATATTATTCTGGCTCACTGTATGGAGTTAAATCAAAGAAGGCTGTAAGGGGTGGGGGTAAGGGAATAAGCAGGAAATGAGAAGCAAGCCAGAGATAAGTATCTTCAGGGAGCATATCAAGCATCCTTAAGTGAACAATGCGTGAGCTAGTCATTGGGAAATACCTACCTGCCTATTACCAGTCAGGTTAACAGGCCTATTTTTCCAAGACCAGAACCTAAGATCAAAAGAACACTAATCCACTAAAAAAACCCAGCCTAGAAAGAGAAAGGGGTGGGGAGCGAGGGCCACAATAGCATGGGGACAGATGCTGTGATAGAGAGAGAGAGAGAGAAGGAAACTGCAAGAGCAGAGTCAGTCTCTTTCTGCCCAGATATAGACGAAGCCTGCAGCAAGCTGTGGAACAAAGGCAGGGCCTCTGTGGGATGTGTCTGAGGCAGCTGGGCTCATCGGTTGTATTAATTTAGATGGATAAATGGGTCAAAGGTGTTAACAGAACCCAATCACTGGCCAACTTTAAATAGTGTTAAACAACGTTCAGGGTTTGGTAGGCAGAGACCTCAGCCTGCTTAGTACCAGGGCAAACCCACCATTAAACATCCTTTTAACCTTTTCTTGGAGAAGGAAAAACAGTTAAAGCTTTTGAAATGTGAAGAATTAAATAAGGCTTTCATTGTAACAACATCCCTTGTTCCCTTTCCCAGGGCAGAGTTTTTAGAAGGAAACCTCCCCACTCCCCCAGTTGTTTGACAGTCTCTGTATTATCAAAGATGGCAATGACTGTTCTTTTCGGGGAAAAGAGGCATTAGTTGAGACAGGCTGGAGCTGTTAAAGACATTTCATGCAGGTGACGTTTGAGATGCAGCTGGAACTCACAGAGGCGGCGGTGATATTTGGGTACCTCTCTCTGGCCCAGTCTGGTCAGGGCATCTCTCAGGATAAGGATGACAAAGGCCCGGGGCTACAGAATATAGAGGGGGTGACAGCCATGATGGTGAAGCTCGCTCCAGTAGTCAATTTTGCCACTCAGTCTCCTTCTTTAGGGACCCGCAAAGGGAGTGCTGGGCAGAATACCCTAGATCATTATTATTTTGTCCACCAATTAGGCCTAGTTTCTGACATACCAATTTGGGTTCACTGATTTCTGATTCCACACTCTTCTTATTTACCAGGCGTGATCTTAACACATTCTTTGAGTTTTATCAGTGGGCCTTTTTGTTTGGACTCTAATTCATTCCTTCGGCCTCCCTTTTGCACCTTTTCCCATCAGCGTTTTTCATGATAGATTATTGTAACCTCTTATGAACTTTCGCATCCTTTTTGTAGTCGACTTCACAATTGCATTATATTTGTAGGCCCAATTATTACAACACACCTAAGCTTTGAGAAAGACGATGATTAGCGGTAGGCAAGACCCAGATGTACAGACTTTGGGTGGCTTTTAACCCTTTATTCTGTTTTGGGCGAATGGATGTTTGTTTAGAAGGCACTGGTTTTGTGTCATTTTAACCAGCCACTGGTCACAAGCACCCAGCGGGGAGTATCTTGAAGGTACCAGTTGCAGTTGGACCTCTCTTGTTAACAGTTGGAAACGGGGGGGCTGCCATCCCAAGGGTCCAGTCTAAGACTGCGAGAGCTATGGGGTTCACCTGGAAGAGGGGGGAGGTAACAGAATCTGTCACCTGAGGGGAACACTCACGAGGGACTGCAAGGAGATATAATGCATCGCTCAAATCTGTAACTAGGGGGGCATGATGGGAACAGGTGTAGCCTGGTGATCCAGTCTAAAGTGGGAGAACCATGCAGTTCCAGACTATAGAAAGAATGCAGGTAGAGGCCTGTCATTGGAAAGAGAGGCTGTGAGCGACAGATCACAGATGCAGCTCCCCCCATAGCCATCACATAAGACATAATGAACGATGTGCAACTTATTAACTGCATGTAATCTTGGAGCCCATGAGGCACTGTTCTCATGGGAAACACGCTGGTTGAATAGTACATACCATATTTTATTCATGTCCAGGGTGTTAAATGAAGGCTGGATATTTGAAGTGAAAGGCATAAGAAAGCTGATAACATGATTTATTTTGTCTGTGCGAAGTAGTGAGAAGGACATGAATTTCTTTAAAAAAAAAATGCACGTGCAGTGAGAAATCTCAGTTGACCTTGGTTTCTGCTATCATAAGAATTAAGAAGTTGGGTGTAGGAGGAAAGAAGTTAGGGATTAAGAGGAGCTATTCCAATATCAGTACCTCTGACATAGGAAAGAGCATGAAAAGATGCATCACTGAAGATGGCGAATAGTGAGGAGGCACATGTGGCAAATGTGTATATATGTGGGGAGCTGAGGGGAAGCTGCATGAGAAGATTTGTGAAAACGTGAAGAGAATAGGAAGAAAGACTAATGCAAATCCTGCAGAGGATACCTCCTAAATTCATGTCTAGAGATTATTTCTCATGGATGACCGATGGGATAACAGCTAATATGGAAACCACATGGGGGAGAAGAGACTGTAGCATAGACTGTGACAAGTGAAAATATTGTTGCCTGGAGTGGTAGGAGATTTTTCAGGGAGTTGTAGGGCAGTTTCCCATTTGGTGCAGAAAAGAGTGACATGGAGCTAGGTATTTTCTCAAGGTAGTCTGTTTTTTTACAAAATGGCCATTAGTCCTGTGTTTTGAAGCAGGGATTGTAACAAATGGCAATCAGGCAAACCCCTCTGGGAGAAACGGCGGGCCCAGCACCTCTGCTTTGCCCTAAGAGCCTGACAGCTCTGGTGTCTCAGTCTGTCCCAGGGACCAATCCAGACCCAAAGACTTAAGTGGCATATAAGTCTTCTGCATAGGAATGAATTTTACTCTCTCTCCTTGTATCTCAGTAGGAGAACTAGTATTTTCATCAGGGACTTTTTGGCCACACACTTTATGTACCAGTATAATTATTTTGGGTATGGATGTGATTTTTCTACCAAAGTACAGTAGCTAAATCAGTACAACTGCCTTAGTGTGGACAGTTATACTGTTATCAAGGTGCCTTAGTGACATAGCTTATTCCCCAAAATTTACAGGAATAAGCTATATCAGAATAAGCCCGGCTGTACTGGTATAACTGCAGCCATACAAAGGAAGTTGCACTGCTTTAACTCTACTGGTATTGTTAGAGATGTACAATTTTTGTGCGTAGACAAGCCTGAGTATAGGAGTAGGTACTGGCACGTTTCTTAAGGTATTCGCCCTGGCACTGCTGGTGCAGATCTGAATTGGGGAGGTACAAGAACATGCTAAAAGCAGCTTTCAAAGGAACAGGAGCATTGTTCTGTGAGATTCACAGATTGTACTGACAAGTGTCCAACTTCCCTGCTGTTAGAGCCATGTCCAGTGACATTATTAAGCAGAAACTGGCATTCAGAGCTCAGATCGAGGATAGAAAAGATGCTAACATGAACATTTGAAACCTGCAGGAAACGATTTTACTCTGGGGGGAAATAAGAAGCCATGTTAATATTTTCCAGCATTTCAAATGTGCAAATTAATTGAAAATTTGTTTCCTCAAGGTGAAAAATCTCAGGATGGCATTTATTTGACCAGACATTGTGGGGACTCTTATAAGTAAGAGGCCTCTGGGATATATTTTGAATAATACATATTCTGACACTAAGTCATTTAATCAAGAAAACAAAAACATCACAAACAATAATTCAGATGGTGACTGATTATTATTTTAATGAACTGGTTTGGAACTAAAATCCCTGATAGAGTTTGCTCAGTCTTTACACGGTGGAAATTTTCCTTTCCTTTCATCTGACTTAGGAAGCTCATGGTTCCATGTTATGAGTAGAATGTAGAAAGTGAATTAAGCAGATTATTCCTTATTGGTGATATTTAGAATCATGGAATATTAGGGTTGGAAGAGACCTCAGGAGGTCATCTAGTCCAACCCTCTGCTTAAGGCAGGACCAACACTAACTAAATCATCCCAACCAAGGCTTTCTCAAACCGGGCCTTAAAAACCTCTAAGGATGGAGATTCCATCACCTCCCTAAGCAACCCATTCCAGTGCTTCACCACCTCCCTAGTGAAATAGTTTCTTAATATTCAACCTAGACCTCCCCCACTGCAACTTGAGACCATTGCTTCTTGTTCTGTCATCTGCCACCACTAAGAACAGCCTAGCTCCATCCCCTTTGGAACCCCCCTTCAGGCAGTTGAAGGCTGCTATCAAATCCCCCCTCACTCTTCTCCTCTGCAGACTGAATAACCCCAGTTCCCTCAGCCTCTCCTCATAAGTCATGTGCCTCAGCTCCCCAATGATTTTTGTTGTCCTATGCTGGACTCTCTCCAATTTGTCCACATTCTTTCTGTAGTGGGGGGACCAAAACTGGATGCAATACTCCAGGTCTGGCCTCACCAGTGCTGAATAGAGGGGAATAATCACTTCCCTCGATCTGCTGGCAATGCTCCTACTAATACAGCCCAATATACCGTTGCCTTCTTGGCAACAAGGGCACACTGCTGGGGCACATATCTAGCTTCTTGTCCACTGTAATCCCCGGGTCCTTTGCTGCAGAACTGCTGCTTAGCCAGTTGGTCCCCAGCCTGTAGCAGTGCATGGGATTCTTCCTTCCTAAGTGCAGGACTCTGCCCAGTGCAGAAAACGTGTGTAAGGTATATGTATACTTTAAGTCCTCAAAGGGTATTTCTACACTGAAATTAAAAACCGGTGACTGACCCATGCTACGGCTAGGGCTGTGGGGATGTTTAACTGCAGTGTAGACTTCTGGGCTCAGGCTAGAGCCTGGGCTCTAGGACCCTGCAAGGTGGGAGGGTTCCAGCACTCTGACTGCAGCCTGAACTGGAACATCTACACCGCAAGCAAACAGCCCCACAGCCTGAGCCCCATAAGCCCAAGCCAGCTGGCATGGGCCAGCCACAGGTGTCTAATTGTAGTGCAGACATACCCAAAATAGGATTTACATGACACTAAAGTGGTGCATAGACCTTGCACTGGCCCTCGGCACAAGGGGGAGTATCGCCCTATTGAAGAATTCTCTTAACCTATGCATGATGCCATGGTATCTTAGAGTATCACCATCACTGGAAGGAGTCTGGTACCAACTGTAAACAAAATGTTATTACTTGGAGTTCTTGTCAGTTATTATAGTGGATATGAAACTATTGCTGCCAGCCAAACCTGTAAGAATCCACCCAAGACAAAACAGTGATATTATTGTCCCTTTGGCATGAACGGTTAGCCAAAATTTGGGGTCTTGTATGGTTCTTTCCGGTAGGAGGAGAAATCAGGGTTATGCATCAGTTAGATCTTTGCTGTAACTTTATTTACAAAGAACATACACAAAGTCCTGGTTCCCCAATCACAATGGGAACAAACAGGCAGTTTTCTTGCTCAGAAGTCCCCAAGTCTGCCACTCCAGCAAGCTCTGTGCTCAAGATTGGTCTCTGCTTCTTCTCAGTTCATCACAATTCATCTCTCACTTACAATTCATCTCTCCCTTTCTGCTTCTAACACCCACAGCCTATGAACCCAAACTGGTTTTCACTCAGCGAACCCCTCAACCCACACAATTTAGCTCTGATCAGGCCTTGCCTTGTGGCCCAATACCTTAGGCAGGAGTCTTTATTGTCTCCATGGGACTCACTACAAAGGAGTTTAATTGTTCCTTCCATTGAGCATGAAAGAGTGCATGGCATACCCATTAGCTTTAAAGTGATATGTGTTTGTCTTTCGATCAGACTCATTTCATGGTGAACATAGCACCTTCTAGCACAACAATATATTATATTATCTATGAAAATATCTTTATAAATCTGATTTGTACCATTTTACATCAACACAATTAAAAAAAAATTCCCCAGCAGGTGGGTTTCTACTGGACACTTCATCCATATGTGGGGCAAATCGCAGATAAATGGGGCTAGGATGAGACTAAACTCATTTTCTTAATGACTTAACACCAGCCATTGACCCCAAGACTCCAGAGGTCAAAGGCCAACAATCTACCCAGCCTCTCAACAATGGAGGGATTTCTAGATCTGTTCCAATTAATAACCTCAGAGAAGAGAATGAGCCCCATTCCAATTACTGTAAGCATAGAACCTTGGCAGACAACTGTGCCAACAACTCTAAGCCCCCTTTGTGCAAAAGGGGGTTAAGTATCTGGCTGTGGGTATTCTAATGGCTAAGCAACATTTTCCTTGTGAGCACCACTTTGCTACAAGGAGGTACCCTGAATTCAGCTGGTGACCTTAAGAACAGAACATTTTGGGGGGGGGAAAGCAAGCGGCAAATACAAGTGGCGTGAGGAAGAAACTCTCACAACAAGTCATTTTTTGCATTAAAATCAAAAACATTTTTTGCTCTTATCTGAGTTGCTTTGCAAAGCCTTATTTTAGCAGGGAGAAACCAAAAACATTTTACCCTGGTTCATAGACCTTGACTATTGCTACAGTAGATATTTGCTTTATTTGACAATTCTAACCTGCATGCCACAATAAACAAAGCTATCTATCTTGATGATACTTTAGGTACTACCTGATTGGTGCTGTGGAAAAATCATTATAAAGCAACTTTTGACCCAGGTCAAACTTTATTACAGCAGGAAATCATTGGCGCACAAATGATCAGATTATTCACATATGCTTAGATTTCATTAGCTTTTCAGAAGTTTATGGAGATGGATTTAATTTGCACCATGCAAATTATACAATGGGTTTCCATTTGTACTTTCCCCGAACCTCCACACCCATAACCTTTCTATTTCTTCCTAGGAATGCTGATCCAAAAAGAATCCTTTCAATAAACAAAGGACTCATCAGAAGATCTGGTTTCTTGTTCCATAGACTGTGCCATAGACTTCCTGAATAATTTTAGGCAAGTCACTTATCCCCATTACAAATAATGAGGTTATTAATACTAGTTTACCTCACAGAAATGCTGTGAGGCTAAATCAATTAATGCTTAAAGGTTAGAACTGGTGAAAGTTTTAATGTCTTTTTAAAGTGAAAAAATAAAAAATATTGATATTTTTGAAAAATGTCATGACTTCTTAATAAACATTTTGTTGATATCAACACTTTTTTCCAAATGAAGATCAAAATGTTTCACTTAACACACACCAGTCTTTGGTACATAAAGTGTGAAATTTTTCCAGGGAAAAAAGGGCCAAATTTGAATCCCACCAAATGGAAACAATTACAATATTTTTGATTTTTTAAATAAAAATTTAGATACTTTGATGAAATGGAATTATGTAATAAAAAGTATTAACTCAAAATAACCACCTTTTTCCTGAGTAATTTTTTAAAACTTGTCTCAAACACACTAAATCTTAAAATAGAAGTGGGTGGCTCTGGAGATTATATTGTGATTACTTTCAACTGTAAATTATTGGTTTGAATATATATGAGATTATAGGCAAGGATGGTAGCCCCCTCACCTATTATAAGGGTTGCCCAACATGTCCTATTATAAAACCTTGTTTTCAATTGCTTATAACTTTGCCAAACTTTAACCTTTCATGCTGAAATTTTTCATGCTAGGTGTCTGCCTCACACGTTCTTTAATTTCAGCCACAATAGTTCAGCCATTTCCAAGAATGAGGCTTGGAAAGAACACATAGTTTTGCCCATATTAAACAATTCTAGTGCACTTTTCTAGCAACCCCATGCTTTGAAGGAGGGACCTGAAATTTGGCAGGGAGGTGGTCTTTGTGTCAGGCATGTGCCTTTTGCTTTTCCCCATGAAAACCTGCCCAAATTTGGCTGTTATAAGTCTGAAAAATGTAGTTTGTATATGTTCAATAGAGACTTTGATTTTAGCAACTAAAATCTCCAAAGATTCTTTCCCCACTGTGCGTGCTCCATCCACTCACCGCTCCAATGTATAACCAGACTGCACGTGCCATCTCCTCAGAGCAACTGAACATGCTCGAGCCAGGGCTACAGCGTTAACCCAGATTTTCCCTGTAATGGCTGCTCTTCACTGGGCTGGGCCAAGGTCCTGGCTCTCCTGTGCTCTCAGTGACCCTCTCCCTCTCCTCCTGGCATCCAGGAGTGTGGAGGAGGAAGCCATATGATTTGAATGCAGAGGGCATCATAGTTGGACTGGGAAGGGGAGTAGATTGGGATAAGCAGTCTGGGACTGGATGGGCAAGGAGGCTGTGAGTTGAAAGATGGGGAGGAAGGAAGGTTGGGACTGGAAGTGAGAGAGGAATTGGATGCTGGGACTGCTTTGGCAAGGAGACTGGGAGCAGGTAAGGAAAACAGGGGTAGTGGACTCAGAATGAGTTGCTGGTGGGGGCGGAGGGGAACACTAAGGCTTTGTCTACACTACAGGTTTTTTTTGGGGGGGGGAGGGGACAAAACAGCGTAGGTATATGCACTGGAATGCAACTTCTGGTGACACAACTGTCCTGTTCTGCTGACAAAATAAAACCAAACTCAACGAGAACCATAGGGCTTTTTATGGTAAAGTTTTAAGTGTCAGTGTAGACACTGCGGTTGGTTTTGTCACTGTAAATGGCCTCCAGGCGATGTCCCACAATGCCCAGCCTGACTGCTGTCATCAGCAGTTTGAACTCCGCTGCCCTGCAGCCAGATCAACCACCATATGCCTGTCCCCCTTTCAAGGCCCATACATTTTTGAAATTCTACTTATTTGCTCACATCACATCTTCCCAGATGACCATGGCGGTTCCACACAGCAAACGCTCTCCTGCTTGGACCAATGCGGAGCTGTTTGATCTGCTCAGTATATGGGGAGAGGAGGCTGTCCACTCCCAGCTACATTTTAGCATAGGAATTTTGATACCTATTGGCAGATTTCTTGTGGATTGTGTGAAAAGGGCCACAATCGGGATATAGTATAGTGCAGAGTGAAGATAAAAGAGCTGAGGTAGGCATGCCAGAAGACAAGGGAGGCAAACCATCACTCTGGTGCTGCATCAAAGACATGCCACTTCTAGAAGGAGCTGGATGCCATCCTCAGCACAGACCCTACCTCCACCACCAAGAGCCCCGTGGATAGTTAGATGGGACTGGAGGCAGCAGAAAGTGGACCTAACCCAGAGGATGAAGTTGAGGTCGAGTGGGAGGACAATGTGGTGCCCATGGCTGGGTCACCAGATGGGGCGGCGAGTCAGGCACTCTTCTCCACTCTGGAAGTGTCTAGCTAGTCCTAGTAGTCCCTCTCTGCTGAGCAAGAAGCAGGAGAGGAGACCCCAATAAGTGATTTTTTTTTTTTTGAGTTGATGCTGCTCAGTTATATGATGTCAGCTTTCCTTTGCTTTGTGGAGTGCAGAAGTGGGTGAAGGGATAGAAATGTACAAGGCTAGCTGTGTTTCTGGGTGTTGCACATTCCCCTGTGTGCTGCACATTCTCCACAGAGATCTCTAGGAAACTTTCCTGGAGGTACTTAGCAACCACTTGTGCTGGGACCAAAGCAGCACACAGGTGAGCAGCATAGGGACTGGGTCTGAAGCTGCACTCATGCAGCTAGATGCATCCTTGCTCAGGAGTGAGCTTTCTGCTTCAATGACTCCCACCTGTGGAATACGGTGGGAGAATTTACAATATTGTCCCTAATCACCTGCACTGCAACCCTTGAATCACCACCATCACTCTTTACCCCAGCTTGAATGCCCTCCTCCCCCAGCCTGGGCTGAATGCACCATGCTTAGGGTGTTAACCGAAATGTGTGCATGCCAAGGTCAATGAGAAAGTGCTTGGTATGTGTTGTGGGGCGACGACTCACCGGCACGGCACCTCCTGCTGGTTGTCCTGGGAATTAGCTCTTCCACCCTGGAGCACCCTCTGCAGGCCCTTATGTCCCTCCCAGACCCCGGTGCCCCTCTGTCAGGGTTCTTCCCCCAGCAGTAACCCACAATCTGGGTCTCTCCACCCAGGGGATCCCCCAACCCTCTATCCCCACCTTGCCTCAGTGGCTACTGCCAATCACCATCCAGCCCCCCCCTCACTGGGGTAGACTGAAGTCTGTCATGGCCACTCATCATCAGCAAGTGGGGTTGGACCAGCTGCCTCTGCCTATCTCTGGGCTACCCCTCTGCACCCCTAGTACCTTTTGTTGGCCTTTGACAAGGCCTGCAGCCTGGGGTTTTACTAGGCTGGAGCTCCCCAGATCCCTCTGCCCTTTCTCAGCACTGCTCTACCCTAGGTACCCTTCTCAGCTCCCAGGCAGCCAGGTCCCTCTCTCTCTCTCCAGCAAGAGAGAGACTCTGCCTGAGCTCCTGGCTTACAGCCCTTTTATAGGGCCAACTGTGGCCTGATTGGGGAAACAGCCACAGTTGGGGCCACGCCCCAATCAGCCTAGCTTTTCCCCACCTCTGTCCCAGGGCTGTTTTAAGCCCTTCAGGGCAGGAGCGGGGTGACTACCCTGCTACAGTATGCTACAAGAGGTGTATTTTACTGTAATGATTCTGTGCAGTGTGTGAACTCACAATCATGCTTCTGTTAATTGTTTCTTGTGCTTTTGCAGATGTGGCCTTCAGGGGAACCCCCTACATGCTGGAGGAATGCCTCTGCCAGATAAGGAAGTGACCAAGATGGAACAAGGAGGACAAGTTCCAGGAGGTGCTGCAATCCTCTGATGCAGAAAAAAGGAAACTCAGGGAGTGGATTTCAGAGTAGCAGCCGTATCCGAAGAAGTGGGCTGTAGTCCACGAAAGCTTATGCTCTAATAAATTTGTTAGTCTCTAAGGTGCCACAAGTACTCCTGTTCTTCTTTTTTCAGGGAATGGAGAGAAAGGGAAAGGCAGGACAGTAAAGGAAAATCAGGAGATTGTTCAAAAGGGCACAGAGTGGATGATAAAAGTAATGAAAGAGGAAACAGATGCTGAAGTCCCTAATCACCCTGCAATCAGAATAGGTGTGTGCTCACACTCCTGCCCCTCCACTGCCCATATAGAGCAGTTTTCTGTGCCTTCCCCAAACTCCTCCCACACATTCCCTTCAACTTTCCAGAACTTCTTGGTTTCCTGTTCACTCCACCCCTTTGGACAGCTTCCAAAATGATAGCTGGATTTACGCACAGCTATGACAATCTGCCCTTTACTGGTACCTTCCTTCCCACCAAGCCTTTGCTTGTGTGTTAATTGGTGTTTAATAAAACCAAAGTAACTGAAAGATAGCTAATCTTTATTTGTGTCCTACAAATTGTGATAGCAGCTGGCAGTAAAAATATACAGACAGTTTAATCATTTGATTACTGAAAACCTAGTCCAGGAATCATCACAAGTGCTTCCAAACAAAACTCGATTTAATGAAGCATGGCAGATTGCTGCATAGAAATATACATCACTGGTTCTCATTCTCAAAATGTTGACTCAAAGCTCCCTGATTCACATTGCCCCCCACTGTGCCCCTCTAATAGCCTTGGTATTAGGATGCTCAACATCAGCAGCCGGGCAATCTGCCTCAGCACTCCACCCCTGAGCAAATCTTTCACCCTTAGCTTCACAAATATTATGCAATGAACAACACACTACTAGGGCCATGGGAATATTTTCCTCATTGAGGTCTAACCTGCCATAAAGGCATCACCAGAGCACCTTCAATCTGCCAAATGCATATTCAATGGGCATCCTGCACGTACTCAGCCTATTGTTGAACTGCTCCTTACTGCTGTCCAGGTTTCCTCTGTAGGGCTTCATGAGTCATGGGAGTAAGAGGTACACTGGGTCTCTCAAGATCACTTCCTGGGATTTCAACATTCCCCACTGGAATCTTTTGGTCTGGAAAGGAAGTCCCCACTTGCAGCTTTCTGTACAGGCTGGTGTTCCTGAAGATGTGTGCATCATGCACCTTCCCGGACCACCCCGGGTTGATGTCAGTGAAATGCCTTCAGTGATCCACTAGTGCCTGCAACACCATGGAGAAGTACTCCTTCCTATTGATGTACTCTGTTGCAAGGTGGTCTGATGCCAAAATTGGGATATGCGTGCCATCTATTACCCCTCTGCAGTTAGGGAAATCCATTTCCGCAAAGCCATCCACACATTGCCAAAGAGTCATAGTCCTTTACATCAGGATGAGAATAATGGGCCTGCACACTTGTGTTAATGCAGCCCCAACAGTCGTCTTCCTGACTCTGAACTGATCTGTGACCGACCAGTAGCAGTCAGAAGTTGCCAGCTTCCACACCGTGACTGCCACACGCTTCTCCACCAAAAGGGCAGTTCTCACTATGGTGTCCATGTGCCGCAGAGCATGGGCAAGCTCCGCACAAAATTCCAGGAAGGTGGCTTTACACATCCAAAAGTTCTGAAGCCACTGGTCATCATCTCAGATGTACATAACGATGCAATCCCACCACTCTGTTTCATGAGCCCAAAAGCAATGGTCCACTGTTGTGCAGCTGCTCTGTGAATGCCAAAGGTCATCTGATGTTGCTTCTATCCATGGCACACAGCAGGTCCTGCAACTCTGACTCCTGTTCAGATAGGAACCTCATAATTAACTGCACTGCCATCTGCGATTTGTTAATGACAGTTAACAGAAGAGCAGTGCAGGATCCATCCTTTCACACAGAGAGGGCACACAGTAAACGGGCCGTTGAAAAATGCCACAAACTGCAGTTGGAAGCCCATAGAATGCTGGGACTGGAAAACAATGCATCATGGGATGTTGAGCCTGCACTGTGATCCACTCTGCCAACCCACAAGTCCTAATGGCAGACGATGGAGAGTAACACTGTGGGATAGCTATCCACAGTGCACTGCTCTTACTGTTAATACTAGAGCACCAAGTGTGGACATGCTCTGCCGACAGAAGGAGTATAGTGTGAACATGCAATAGTGATGTTATTATAGTGATTTTTGGCCATTGACATAATGTTTGTTGACAAAACTCTGTAGCGTAGACAAGGCCTAAGATCAGTTGAAGAGGAGAGAGAGACTGTTGTCTGTAGGACCTCTGTCTCATCTGTTGCAGTAAACCGTAGACCACAGGCAACCTTAATTCCGGGCATTTCCTAACTTGTGAGTGCTTGAATTTGTAACCTTAAGAACATTCTTTTAACATATAGTTTGTTTGTTTGTTGTGAATAATATAAAAATGTGAACTAACATTATTTCATTTAAGGTTGTCTGGTGCCCTATATGAAATGCATTGGTTGTCTCAATCTACTCCTTATGGGACAGATGACCACTTCACAGAAGCCACCAGCACAAATGGTAGTAACCCATCCATCTAAGGTACTTATATGGCTCCCATCACCAGAGCATCTGAGCACCTCGCAATCTGTAACATGTATTCTCACAACACCCCTGTAAGATAGGGCTGTGCTATTATTCGCAATTTACAGATGATGACCCAAGACCCAGAGAGACAAGAGCTTGTCTACACTTAAAAGCTACTGTAGCACTTCAGTGAAGAGCTACCTACGGTGATGGGAGGGGTTCTCCTGTCTGTGTTAGATAATTCCCTTCCCTGAAAGGTGGTAGCTAGGTTATGGAAGAATTCTCCCATCGACACATCGCTATCTATACTGGGGTTAGTTTGGTTTAACTGCAGCGTTCAGGATTGTAGATTTTTCACACCCCTGAGCGATGTAGTTAAACCAACTTAATTTTCTAGTGTTGACCAGGCCTCTGTGACTTGGACGTTTGTGGAAGATCAGGTAATTGAACCACAGTCTCCCAAGTCCCAGGCTAGCCCTCTAACAACCAGACCACCCCTCATCACTGTAACTGTCACCCTTGTGGCTAGTCTAAGCTTAGAGGCCAATGATAGATGGGTATGGAGACCAAACTATCCTCCCTTCCCTTAAAGATGAAAGGAGAGGAATGAAGCACAATGTGGAGAAAAACTGTGCAGCCCTGTTCTGTAGGTAAACAGAGGACTTTTTCACTCTCCGAGGCTTCTTTTATGGACAATAATTTCACTTACAAATGTTAAATCATGACAGGCACTGGCTGTCTCCTGAGATGTCACCATATCCCAGAATAAAATACTGTTGTCCTTTTTGGCCTGAGCGGTTAGCTAATATTGTAGGGGTCTTTCTGTTAGAAAGAGAAATCGCTGAAACAAGGCAAGTATATTCTCTGAGTTTTTTTACACAAACTATACACAAAATCCCATTCCCTGAACACAGTAAAAATCAACAGCAGGCAGTTTCCTCACTCAGAAATCACCAAGTCTGCCCCTCCAGTGAGCTCTGTGTCCAAGAGGTCCTCTTCCTTCCTTTCAGGGTTTGTCTATAGTATGAAGACTATACCGGCATAGCTATGTCAGCATAGCCCCACAGTACAGATGCATTCTACACTAACAGAAGGTGTTTTAATATCGGTGTAGGAACACCACCTCTCCCAATGACATTAAAGGCCTGTCTACACTTGAAATGCTATAGTGGCACAGCCATAGGCGCCGACTCCGTGGGTGCTCCAGGGTTGGAGCACCCACAGGGAAAAATTAGCGGGTGCTTGGCACCCACCGGCAGCCAAGCTCTCCCCGCCTCGCCTCCTCCCCCGCTCCCAAGTGCACTGCGTCCCCACTTCTTCCCCTCCCCCCCAGCGCTTCCCACCCCCCTGCTGCCTAACAGCTGTTTGGCGGTGCTTAGGACTCTCCCGGGGGGAGGGAGAGGAGTGAGGACGTGGTCCGCTCAGGGGAGGAGACGGAGAAGGGGCGGGGATTTGGGGGAACAGGGTGGAATGGGGTGTGGCAAGGGTGGTGCAGGGGTGGGAAGAGGCAGGACAGGGGCAAGGCCGGGGGGGTAGTCAAGCACCCACAGGGCAGAGGAGAAGTCTATGCCTATGGGTAGTGTAAACACTACCTATGCCAATTAGGGTTGCCAGGTGCCCTGTTTTCAACCAGAAAGTCAAAAACCTGGCAGTGTCTGGTCAGCTGTACTGACTGGACCCTCCAAAAGGCTGGTTACCATGGGCGTGGGGAGGGGAGGGGAGGTGCCGTGCCATCAACCCACACCAGCCCCTGCTCATCCAAGGGCTGCCTCCTACCTGCCTCCGGCAGGCAGCAGCCACCGCATCAGGCTGCTGCTCCAGAGCAGAAGGAGCCCAGTAGGAGTCGGGAGAGAGGTGGAGAGGATCCAGCTATGAGGAAGGGAGAGAGGGGAGATCAGCGAGTGACAGGAGAAGGGCGGGGAGAGGAGCAAGTGTGTGGCGGGGTCTGGAGGAAGAGGCAGAGCAAAGTGCAGGGCAGGAAGGTCCGGTTGTCAGCAATTAGAAAGTTGCCAATCCTAATGCCAGTGGGAGGGGTTCTCCCATCAGTGTAGGTAATCCTCCTCCCCGAAATGCAGTAGCTAAGCTGATGGAAGAATTCTTCTGTTGACCTAGCGCTATCTACTCTGGGGGTTAGGTCAGCTTAACTACGTTGCTCAGGGGTGTGGATGTAGATGGGTCAACCTAACTTTTTAGTGTAGACCAGGCCTAACTACATCAATGAAAGCATTCTTCCATCAACATAGTTGTGTCTACACTTGGGATTATGTAGTTTTTTCACATCCCTGATATAACTTTCAAGTGAAAACCAAACCTCAAGGTCTCACTCATAACTGCTTCTTCAGAATTTCTGATGGCTTCTCTTCTGCCTCTAAAGCACACAGACTGCAAAACCAATATCCTAGAATCTAGCCCCTGCATTTGCAGTCAGGGAAACCCCTCAGCCCAGACGGCTTATCTCTGACCTGCCATCTGCCTTGGGGACTCCCTCCTTTTTTGTAGCAATTGTTTTCTATATAAAGCAGCTTGATTGCCCCTTCTATTGAGCTTGAACAAGAATGCCTGGCACACCCATAGGCTTTCATTTGGTCTCAGATTGTCTTTAGATCAAAGACTCGCTTGAATGCAACCACTAGCACCTGTCATCATAACAATACTGAGAGACTAAAGCCAGGAATCCAGGTTACAGTATCCCAACTATAGAATATTTCTGAAAGCAGAGTTAAGTACAGAAATGTTAAAAATGATGGAAATTACAGGCTGCATTCAAGCAGGATAGATGTGTTCTGAATATTAAAAACAAAATAAAACCCCAAACTAATTTTGAAGTATTGTGGCTAGTGCAAATCTCCAAAGAAATTAATTTAAATATCTACAGATGAAAAGATTCCTTATAATGAGGGAAACAGAACAGCCCCTGCTCTTTAGATATGGGGAAAAAATTCAGGGCCTGATCCCTGCATCCATTAGAGTCAATGGAAAGATTAGGAGGGTGAAGCAGTCTCTTTTATTGGACCAAATTTTCTTGGTGAAAAAGAGGTGCTTTTGAGCTTACACAGAGTTCTTCTTCAGACTTGAAGATCCAATTGTGACGTTGCAGTCTATATGGTTTTATAAAAATATGATAAGTGAATATAATGTAACTGGGATATGCTTCATGCAAAAGGTCTCTTGTAAGGTATCATTACAAAGCTTATAATCTACTGAGTGTGATCATCCTATTTGTATAAATGTACCACTCTTGTATCTAAAACTAGAAATATAAAATATAACTCTGAGGGCCTATTGTAATTATGCAAAGTGTGGGCCATTAATGGTGGTTTGGAATCTTGATGACTCCCATTAACCAGGACCATTGTCTGCAGATGGCTGTGTTTTACCTGTGAGTCTTCCTGTATATGTGTGTGCTGTCAAGTGGGTAATGACGTCTTGCAGTGACATGTGATCATGTCACCTGAACTGGAATCCATCTTTAACCTGGGTGCTTTTGCAGTGAGGGGGGGTGGAAACCCAGAGGGACAAAGGGTTCCTGCCTTATGCAAAAGATACATAAAGGGGCGGAACAGAACAAAGAGAGAGAGAGGAGTCATCACGAAGAATCGCCTAGCCACCACCAAAGCTGGAACAAGAGCTGTACCAGGGGAAAGAATTGTGCCCAGACCTGGAAGGTGTCCAGTCTGAGGAAAAAGCTTACTGAAGCATCTCTAAGGGTGAGATTATCTGTATTTAGTTTGATTAGACATAGATTTGCGCATTTTATTTTATTTTGCTTGGTAACTTACTTTGTTCTGTCTGTTACTACTTGGAACCACTTAAATCCTACTTTTTGTATTTAATAAAATAACTTTTTACTTATTAATTAACTAAGAGAATATATTAATACCTGGAGGAGCAAACAACTGTGCATATCTCTCTATCAGTGTTATAGAGGGAAAACAATTTATGAGTTTACCCTGCATAAGCTTTATACAGGGTAAAATGGATTTATTTGGGTTTAGACCCCATTGGGAGTTGGGCATCTGAGTGCTAAAGACAAGCACACTTCTGTGGACTGTTTTCAGGTAAACCTGGAGCTTTGGGGCAAGTAATTCAGACCCTGGGTCTGTGTTGAAGCAGACGGGAGTGTCTGGATCAGCAAGACAGGGTACTGAGTCCTGAGCTGGCAGGGAAAACAGGGATAGAAGTAGTCTTGGCACATCGGGTGGCAGTTCCCAAGGGGGTTTCTGTGATCCAACCCGTCACACCAGTCAAAGATATTATCTTACCCACCTTGTCTCTCTAATATCCTGGGACCAACATGGCTACATAGAATAATGGAAAGACTGAGATGCTTGCTAGCTAACAAGGTGCTGACATATATAAATCGGCTATTAAGAATTAAATCACAAGAGGACATACTACCTGAATTAAACATAAATGAAGCTAGGAATGACTTGATTTGAAGGTCAGGCTAGATTATCATAATAGTCCCTTCTGGCCTTAAAAATCTATGACTTGTTGGATTTATAAATGACTGACCTACATGCAGAGAAATCATGTGTATAACCACCAGATTCCCATCCTGGAGAGAAACTGATTGGAGATTAGTGAGAGTCTTTCAGGTATTGTTCTTAAGAATATGACAGGCCATGAAGACATAAAGGTGGCCCACACTGTGGCCCAATGCCATGCTCCTGTAATTTGGCACAGCTATATAGAAGTCAATGGAGCGGCACTCACTTACACCGTCAAGAATTTGGCCCTCTGATTTTTTAACTTTTCCAGGATCCTGTAAGTAGGCACAATCAGCAAATTAAGATTACCACTGCCTACACAATGTGTCGAAGTACATTTCAGTTTCAGGTAGATGAATATGCTATAAGAAATATCAGATTTTATATCCCTGATTCTTTTATTAGATAATTATATATTATTGAAACCATAAATTAACATCTAAGAACACTATTTGTAGTGAGGATTCAAGACTCAGAGGGTGACAGACTCAAATTATACATTTACAATTTCTATTTTCTTTTCTAATTTCTCCTTTTAAGGGGAGAACTTCTCCTCCATCCCTGTGCACGTCATCTTCAAACAATATCACAGTCAAAGATTCTTTAAATTATTCTTCTCTAACAGGTGTGGCCAAGATTTTCAAGAATGACTAATGATTTGGGGTGCTTATGACTCTGAAAAAGCTTGATTTTCAAAGGGCAGGTGTGCTTCTCTTTTTGAAAATCAGTCACTTTTATGGAATCTCAAGTTGGGCCCCTCCCCCAAAATAGATGCTCCTAAAATCACTAGCTGCTTTTGAAACTCCTGGGTGGGCTTTTCAGAAGTGCCTAAGACCCACATCCTTAAAGGTATTTAGACACCTATCTCCCAAAATGGGAACTAGGTGTCTAAAATACCTTTGAGTGACTTAGGAGCACAAGTCAATGAGTGCTCCTAAATCATATAAGAACTCTTAAAAATTCCACTTTTGGCCTTTTAAAATTGTTTCCATTATAGTTCAGCAATATGGTTCCGACTTGTAATGCCTGGTGACTTGTGAGGCCTCCCTTATCCTGTCTGTTCTAGTGACATTCAAGTCAGCCTACTGATCTACCTGATTAGTCCTAAAAAGAGTACATTCAATAAAACATGCATATGCATAAAATATTTAACATATAATTATGCATTTTCCCTAAGGAATTAGCATTGAGAAAGCTAACAGTTGTCTTGTGAAACACATTCAAAGCATACTATGCATATTTATAGCAAACAACAAAATTACTTACCTGTAATGTTGTTCTCTGAAGATACATCTCTAGGGATCACTACTCCTGGATCCATGCTCTTAGCACATCACCAGGAGGAAAGGCTTCTCAGTCTAATGCTGAGCCATTACATTACACAGGAGTCTTGGATGACCCCTTTGCACAATGTCTGGGCTCCACTTCAAGGTTCTACGGTCAGCGGCTTTATTCACAGGAAGAGAATGTTCCCAAATAAAAAGTCAATCAAAATAAATGCAGAAGTTACAGAATCCTCCAAATTTGGGCCCCTCTCTAGCAGAGTACTTAAGCACATGCCCAACTTTAGCCATATGTTTAGTCCCATTGACGTTCTCCCTGTGTTAGGGTTGCCAATTCTCTCCAGCCAGAGTCAATGAGACAACTCCTGTGCACAATGTTAAACATAGACCTATATGCTTTCCTGCGTCGGCTGGGAGATGAGGGAAAGGTGAGTAACTGGTAATTCATTGAGAAGCATATTGTCAGCAATCAATGAGGCTTAGGTGCCTAACATGCTTAGATGCTCCCCACAGACCCGGACACACCAACTCAAACCCTGCCAGAACCACCGATACAAAACCTGCAGACATATCTCAACCACTACAATAATCGACACCCCCCACAACACACCTTGCAACATCCATGGATCCTACACATGCCTATCACAACATCTGGTGTACCTCATCCAGTGCACTAAATGCCCCAATAACAACTCTGCCTGGTTTCACCCACAATCACTATGCTCTTGAATTAACTCTCACAGGAAAATGATAAAACATAAAAATACTATAAACAGACTCCAATGTGCAGCTGCAGAACTGGAATTAATTTGCAAACTAGATACCATCAGATTAGGTCTGAATAAAGACTGGGAGTCAGTAGGAAACCTAAACTTAATTTCCCCAATACTAATTTCTCCCTACTGTTACTCACACCTTTTTGTCAACTGTCTGTAATAGGCCACTCTCTTACCACTTCAAAAGTTATTTTTCCTTTCTTGGTACCCTGATTAATTGATTTATCTCATTAGATCTACCTAACACTTGGTAAAGCACCTCCATCCTTTCATGTATTTATACCTGCTCCTGATTTTTTTACTTCATACACCTGATGAAGTGGGTTCTAGTCCACGAAAGCTTATGCCCAAATAAATTTGTTAGTCTCTAAGGTGCCACAAGGACTCCTCATTTTTTTTGCTGATACAGACTAACACGGCTACCACTGAAACTTTTCACAAAGTGATCACTCTGTAGCTGACCTATCAGAGCTCATCCTGAAAAGAATCTGTGACGGGTCCTCCCCAAGTGCCACCTGGAACTGGGGTACAGCTGAGCCCTCTGTCTCACCAGTCTGGGTTCCCTCTTGCACTGTGACCTTGTGACAAGCTGCAAAGCCCTCCAAGTTTCTACTCACACCAACAGCCACAGGCAGGGACCACACCCAGCTGTATTCATGAATGCTCTGGTCAGCCACTCATGAACCCACAACAAAGAGCCTACAGCCAAAATACTCCCAGCTCCCCAGCCTAAGATCCCAGAGCTGTATTGTCTTGCCCTGGTCAAAACCCGACCAGTATGTCTTTATTACCCAGCCTGTCACTTCTACAAAGGAAAGTGGACTTGCACCAATTCTTGTTCATGAGTTGAGATTGATCACCTTTGCACTTCAAACACAGTGTTTTAGGTACAATATAAAATAGGTTTATTAACTATAGAAATATAGCTTTTAAGTGATTATAAGTGATAGCTAACAGAGCAAAGTAGATTACCATAAGAAATAAAACAAAACCATAATCTACGCTTAAAGCATTAGTTAGGATTTGAATCAAGCCATGTCTCACCCAGTTCGATAGTACAAGCTGTACAGGAAGATGTCAGCAAACCAGTAAAGTGCCTGAAACCACTATGGCTTATTGCTAAAAGCAGCCAAGTCAGCAGGCTGCAAATGGGCCATGTCACAGCCTCAGCTTGACCAAGGCAGGAGGGGAGGGGGCTTTGGGTGCCACAGAAAGGGCAGCTTGACCCCGCGTCCTTCCTGATAAGAATTGTGTTGAAGTTGCTGATACATGCATTTTAGAAGAGCAGGATGTGCCCCAGGATTGTCTATTGGGGCCTCCAGGCTGCAAATTCTGGAAAAACCCACACCTGGTTAATCAATAATCAGAAAGAACCTCTTGCATGACCATTGAAACTGCTTGCTTGACAAGTTTTCTTTAAGGAACATGTCATTCTATTACTAATGTATAAATAAGGGGGAAAAGTTTGAGGTAGTTGGACTCTTCTGGACTCTCCCTCTGGATACATCTTGAGGTCCGCACCGACAGACAGAAGATTTGGCCACCGGAAGCCTGCTGCTGTGCCACTCGAGAGCCACACTCAGCTTTGGTAATTATCAAGAGTTGGGGGTGTTTCACTAACCTGTTGCGGACATGTGTAAATGCTTGAGACTAAGTAAAGTTTAGCTTTAAGTGAAAGCCCTCGTGTTGTTCTGTTTGTGCCAGTCATCTATCGGTCGGGCGGCCGTTTCTCCCCTGATTTATTTCCTGACACCACCTCGCACAGAGTAAAAGTTACCAAGAGCTTTGGGTTGAAAGAACCCCAGGTAACACAAGCAGGTTATCTTTTCATATACAGGTAGGCTTCCTTCTTTCCTGCTTGGGACCAGCACTCCACACCCTCTCCCACCTCCCTGCCCTCAGTTCAATCTTTTTCCTCTGGTACTTTTCAGGTGTGTTTTTATAGGGAGAGTGAGGTCCAGTCATGATGTCATTTCCTCCTTTTATAGCTTATTCCAATTTTCTGGAAAGCTCTTTTGCTGGGACCTGGATCAAACAGTTCCCATTGTGTAGTGCTATCTCTGAGAGGTTTCTATTGTACACACTTCCTGGGGTAATCCTTGAGCTTGTGTGCATTTCCTCAATAAGCCATTAACATTGTTTGGCCTTTTTTATTGTCATCCCTGAAAGGCTGCTTGTGGGGGTTCTCAACCTCACATGTTTCAGTAGCACATACATAGCCAAACTTCATAACTTCACATACAATGATAGCACATACAATCCAACGAGATTGTTTAGCCGATCAAGACTTTTAGAATGATACATCACAAGGCATACTTTGTACAAAACATATCCTAATTATATGACATTGGTGAATATAGGGGTGTCAGGGTGTCACAGAACCCTCCACAACACTTTCAAAAGATGAGCCTGGGAACTTAAATTCTTAACTTTGCTAGACTTTAAAAATGATGGACTGAACAGACACACTAGATTTATAGTTTATTACAATAATCTGTAACCCACTAACCCCACTTCACCTTGAATGGTCCCTTAGAATGTGTGTTAACTACTTATGCTAAACAATCTGTTCCACCTTGTATTTAGCTGTGACATTCTGAGCCCTGGTCTACACTACAGAGTTAGGTTGTCGTAAGTTAGCTTATGTCAACCTAACTCTGTAAGTGTCTACACTAAAATATAGCTCCCACTGATGTAACTTGCCCACTACACCGATTTTATAACTTCACCTCCATGAGAGGCATAGCACTTCGGCTGATGTAGTTACATCGACAGTGTCAGTGTAGACACTGCATTGCTTACATCACCTGTTGCTGCCTTTCAGAAACCGTCCCACAATCATCAGAGGTGCTAGCCATGTTAGTCTGTATCCACAAAAACAACGAGGAGTCTGGTGGCACCTTAAAGACTAACAGATTTATTTGGGCATAAGCTTTTGTGGGTAAAAAACCCCACCTCTTCAGATGCATGGAGTGAAAATTACAAATACAGGCATAAATATACTGGCACATGAAGAGAAGGGAGTTACCTCACAAGTGGAGAACCAGTGTTGACAAGGCCAATTCAATCAGGGTGGATGTGGTCCACTCCCTCTAACTGATGAGGAGGTGTCAATACTAAGAGAGAGAAAATTGCTTTTGTAGTGAGCCAGGCACTCCCAGTCCCTAATCAAGCCCAAATTAATGGTGTTAAGTTTGCAAATGAATTGCAGCTCTGCAGTTTCTCTTTGAAGTCTGTTTTTGAAGGTTTTTTTGTTGAAGGATGGCTACTTTTAAATCTGTTATTGAATGTTTAGGGAGATTGAAGTGTTCTCCTATTGGCTTTTGTATGTTACCATTCCTCATGTCTGATTTGTGTCCATTTATTCTTTTACATAGAGACTGTCCGGTTTGGCCAATGTACATAGCAGAGGGGCATTGCTGGTACATGATGGCATATATCACATTAGTAGATGTGCCTGTATCTGTAATTTTCACTCCATGCATCTGAAGAAGTGGGGTTTTTTATCCATGAAAGGTTATGCCCAAATAAATCTGTTAGTCTATAAGACGTCACCGGACTCCTCGTCATCCCACAATGCTCCACACTGGTAGTTAAATTGGTATAAGAGCTCCTGGTGAGGACATACATTGCCGACACAAGGACTGTAGTGTGGATGTGTAAAAAAACAATTCAATTACTGCAGTGGCTGTACAGCAACGTAACTTAGGTCAATGTAATTTTGTAATGTAGACTTTCACTGAGTATCTTTCCCAGGAAGAGCTCTGTGTAGCTCAAAAGCTTTTCTCTCTCACCAACAGAAGTTGGTCCAAGAAAAGATATTACCTCATCCACCATGTCTCTCTCATATCCTGGGACCAACTTGACTTAAGAAAGCATTTGAGTCTGAGCTTTTGTAGCAGCCACAGGACTGTCTATTGCACATTGTGTGGGTCAGAACGAATCAGCGATTGCATTTCATAGGATTACTATGGAGTTCTTTGTGGCATTACATTTTGTGAAAATTCACTAGGTAACTTGGAAGTTAACTTATGTCACCACAGTAATGAAATTGGCCATCGTACTCAGAAAACATAGGTGGTACTATGGTATGTGTAAGCAACTTTTCAGTTCACAGTGTACTATCATTTATTCTCTGATTATCTCACAGCTGCAGACTCTCAGAATTAACATGCTTAGCATAGCCTACTGGAATATAATTAGGGCTGCCACTCCACTGGAAATGGTAGTGTCACAGATTGTATGATTTCCTATGTACTTCAAGAGGTTGCAAAGGCTGCTAACATTTTTCCATCCCTTCCTATCCTCATGCCTGTAACATTCAATTGCTGATTGCGTTTCTCATAATACGAGGTAGAAACGATCAACAAGGAAAGGATCCAATGCAGTGTTCCCAATTTGGCAAGCAGGAAATGCAACATGAGGAATTTATACCCAGTGTTGGAAAACTCTTTTAGGATATTACTTACATGGAGGCCCCATCCCCTGAATCCTGTTACAGGCCCAATATTTCCATTTATCAGAAAAGCAGCTCTACCTATCAATGCAAAATCTAGCTGACTTCCAAAAGACATGAACTTTGGTCATCAAATCTCTCTAGGACAACCTAATCATACATGTCAGCCAGGTCCACTCCTGACTACGTGTGCCACTAAAACCTCCACAAAAATTCTCCTGAGAGATGAGATGGGATGTTAACACCAGAGTCCTGGCCAAATTCCATTAAGGTAATTATATTTTCTCTCTCTAAATTTGTCCTGTTATCTCAGTTTTGCATGGTATTCTTTTGTCTCTTCATTCCAGTCCTAAACTGTGTCTTTTAAAAACAGCTGTAAGGTTTCAACTCTGGGTAGCTACATTCTCAGTTGTGAGAGAAACGATTCCTTCATATTCCTTACCTACTTTAGAGATGTGGTATAAAATTTAATTACAGTAGCTAACATTAGAACCTATTAGAAAAGATTAAAGTATACAGCAAGAGTACCAAGTATTATTATTATTTAAAATATGGATGGACTGTAACTCTGAACATATTAAAGAAATATTACCATATCTTGTTCCTACTTTCTCTGTTCTTATATTATATGCACACACTTTCCTACTCATAATACCCTGTTTCCCCGAAAATAAGACATCCTCCGAAAATAAGGCCTACTTACAGTTTTGCCTCTCGTTGTAATATAAGGCATCCCCCCGATAATAAGACCTCCCCGATAATAAGGCATCCACCGATAATAAGGCATTTTTCATTTCTGAAAAATAAGACATCCCCTGAAAATAAGACCTAGCGCATCTTTGGGAGCAAAAATTAATATAAGACACTGTCTTATTTTCGGGGAAACAGGGTATGTATTTAGAAGCTTGAAAATATTTCCTTCCCAAGGTGATTTTTCTTTTTCCATTTGACAAACAGTATCCCCATCATCACAAACATTTCTTATGAAGCACAACTTAGTATACATTTTCCAGTCAATGTCCTCCTGGCTTTCATAAGCATTGGCCTTTAGGCATTACTGTAATATAAATATTTTTGTTTGGTTTGTACAGTGTCTAGCACAATGGGGTTCTGTTCATGACGGTACCTCTCAAGTGCTACAGAAACACAAATAATAAGTATGTTAAATACAGCCAGCTGAAATTTTGTCAACAAAATATTTGTTGACAAAAAACAGCGTCTTGTCCAAAATTAAAATGTGTCCCTTTCTCAGTAACATAATGGAAACCAAAGCCAAAATTATTTTTACAGAATAATATTGTTTTCTGTCAATGTTTTCAGTTTTCTGTAAAAAAAAAAAAAGTTGTTTTGGGGATTTTGAAAACTAACTTCCTAAAAACCTTAAAGTTTTTAAAATTAAGAACTGTTTTTGAAAAAGTGAAAAAGAAATCAGTTTTTTAAAAAACAAAACAAAACAAACCAACCAAAATTGTGGTGAATTTTGACGAAACGCTACTTTTCCCAAAAATGTCCATGCAAAGGATTGGCATGTTTTTGCCCACTCAAGTAAATAAATGAATAAATAATATTGGTGAAATGTTCAATGTCAGTGTGGGCTTCTGCTCTTCAGGAGCCACTCAAAACACGCATGAAGTAAGAGATTTTTTTTTTCCTTAAACAAAAATATTTGGTGACACTAAAATGACAATTTTTTGGTCACTGGCAATCAGCAGGATAATGTCAACTAAATTATAACAGTCTATGAGCCAGTCATATTTTGGCCCTAGACTAGTTGAGATTCTCACTTCAGAACTATTACCATTCAGTTTTTGTAGCTTTGGAGCCTAGTATTTCTGAACCAAGACAAAGCGATTCCTTCCAATGGAACAGAATATTCAGATTATTCTTCTCTTCGCTGAGAGAAGTGAAAGGGCATCATTGTGGATCATTAAGAAAACAGTACTCTATTAGCACTGACAACAATAATACTGAGAAGGAATTTGGGAGTTCTGTTTATGCACATTACATTTCAAACAAATGGTTCTTTGGGAGCTTGAGTGGTTTTGTGCGGAGCTGAGCTAACTTTCCTGAGCCTAACAGTTGCCATCCAGAAAAAAAGTCCTATCTCCATGGAAACATTTGAGGTGGACCAAGCATGGATTAATCAAAATACAATGAATCCTTTTTGCAAGATAGTGGGGAAAAAATTCCAGTTTAAAGTGAGCACTGCTTTGTCTTCCTCCCATTCACACTGGAAAGCATGGGAAATTCACCACAGAGGCACATGTGACACACACTTTAATTAGTATGGTAGTAAGTTAGGTTCTTTTTTACATCTATAATTAAAATGTGGTTATGAACTTACACTCCGTCAAGGGTATTTTTTAAAGTTAAAGAAAGAGAGGAGACCAAATTAAAACTCTCACAGTGTCTCTTTTATTCACCACTGACTTTTCTATCAGATTAGCTCAGTTTAGGCTGATAATTCGTAAAATGATGCTTGTGAATAGTTAGCATTGCAAGCTAATTCCGGGTCTACAATGTAACTGTGCTTTCTCTGTTTCACATGATAAAATATCATTCCCAGCTATCACATCACCAGACGAGAAGGTTCTATAATCAAAATTCACTTGGTAGTTCTGCTGATGCACGAAGGTGAGCAAACAATGTATTCTGTTCAAAAGAGAACCCCTGTTAGACAATGTTCTGTGTAAAGAGCCCATCCAAACAGACTACAGTTTGGCTCCAGCTTTATTACACCACTTCTGTTAAGGAAATTTGTTTTGGTCCCTCGAGTTACCACTATAGACAGATTTTACTGTAATTCAGCTCACACTTTTGTGACAACATCATTGTCACTGCAATATGTTAATAAAAATTCATTTTTAAATCAGTAAACTGAAAAGAAAATTCTCTGAAGACATGACACAGAAGGGCAGCACATACTGATTTCAGTGAAAACAGCTAGGCCATTGTCAATTTTTTATGAAAATCCTACTCAGTCAATAACACAGCACTAATTTTATAGCAGAAAACGATAAAGGCTACTTGAAGGTGAGGCTCTATTCTGAAAAATGACTGAAAATGGTATTAGAGAGACAGGGTGGGTGAGGTAATATTTTTTATTGGAACAACTACTGTTGGGGAGAGAGAGGAGCTTAGGCGCCACACACAGAGCTCAAGGTACTCCCAGCATCACAGCTAAATGTAAGTTTCAGAGTAACAGCCATGTTAGTCTGTATCCGCAAAAAGAAGAACAGGAGTACTTGTGGCACCTTAGAGACTAACAAATTTATTAGAGCATAAGCTTTCGTGGACTACAGCCCACTTCTTCGTATATGCATCCGAAGAAGTGGGCTGTAGTCCACGAAAGCTTATGCTCTAATAAATTTGTTAGTCTCTAAGGTGCCACAAGTACTCCTGTTCTTCTTTTAGCTAAATGTAAGGTGGAACAGATTGTTTAGCATAAATAGTTAGCACATATTGTAAGGGACCATTCAAGGTAGAATGGCCCATTAACACTAATGCATATAACAATGGTGTTGGGAGGGTTCCATGTTTGTATTTTAGGAAGGCTCAGTATCAAATATGCTTAGCTAACAAGTACTTTTTTTTTCTTAATGCCATTCAGCCTGGGATCTGAGAATCAAGCTGGGTTTTCCTTCTCATGCATCATCACCAATAATAAAGATTCCCATGATGTCAAATTGCCATGCCAGTAATGCCTGTGCAAACCCTCTGTCTGCAGTAGATTTGCACAAATGTCATTTTATAAAGAATTCTTAGGGCTTGTCAACACTTGCAATGCTACAGTGGCACAGCTGCAGCTGCGTTGTTGTGGCGCTTCAGTGAAGACACTACTTATGCTAATGAGAGGGGTTCTTCCACTGAAGTAGGTAATCCAGCTCCCCAAGAGGCGATAGCTAGGTGGATGGAAGAATTCTTCTGTTGACCTCACACTCTCCACACCAGGAGTTAGGTTGGCTGTGGATTTTTTACATCCCTGAGTGACATATTGGGGTCAACCTAATTTTTTAGTGGAGACCAGGCCTTAGATTGGAATGTAGAATGCAATTCTGTTGATGGACAAGAAGGAACAGAATCCTAATCACTGGCACCTGTAATTTTAAAAGGATTAAAATGCAGCAAAACCTCATTTTTGTCATTCAAGCTAGCAGACACAACTCTGAATACACAAAGACCTGTTGAGTAAGATAATACCATTATTTTATACAGTCACTTACCACAACAGAAACACAGTGAGCAACAGGATACACAAGTTCAATTATGATTTGCATTATAGTAACACCCACAACATGCTAAGTGTTGTCCAAACAGGGAAGACATGGTCCCTTCCAAGACAGCTTGCAGACTAAGACAGTCACATCATGCAAAGGGTAGGAATAAGGGACAAAGTTTTAGTAGAAGTAAAGCAAAAAACGTTACCTTATTATTTCTGTCTGTGCTCTTTTGTTATTAACTGTTAGCAAGTTCTGGAAAAATAGGCCACAGACTTTTCAATTTTCTGCTGCAGATCCACCGGCCACAGAATCAGTTGCTGAGGTATGATAGAATCTTATGGGCTATAGTATTTATTAATGATGTGGACACAGAAACATATTCACTGTATGGGGATAACAAAGGGGTTTCCTCCTTCACTAGAAAGTTAGATGAAAATTACTCGTCACTATACAAGAAATTTCTCTACACTTTAAAACCAAAATATACAGCATTTTCCCCCTACAGCAATTCTTCTAAATCTAATGGTTCATTTCTACACTGTTTTCTTTATGCTGCTCAGTATATTGTTGACAATTATTTGAGGGCTACATTATATATTCCTAAAATACCATATTAAGAGACTGGAGAAAAAAAATCTGACAAAAAAGAAAAACATTTAAATCCTTTGGATTAAAAGTGCCATCTAGTGGTTCTTCTAGTCCCTGCATCACAGCAGGGCAGATTTTACTAATCCTAAACCAACCCAACAGATTCAGCTCTAGTCCTAAAACTCCAATTAATGTAATTAGACAACCTCCTGAACGATTGGTTTAGCAAGCAAGATTTTCCTCATGGTAAAGTTAAGTTTACATTGCATCAGGGAGGACTTATTACTTCTTGTTCAGTCCTCACTGAGGACTGAAATAATGACTCGCCCCCCTCTTTATTAGGCCCAGGCCTATATCCAGATAGCTATGTCTCCTCTTCTCCTTTTCTCAAGATTGGAAATGCTCAATTCTATTAACCCTTCCTCAAAATTAATAAAACCACCCACACAGTAAAGGACTGAGTGGTTTCTTAATGCCATTCATGGTAATGGACAATGAATCCTTTTATTCAGAGAAATACATACATTAGGAGTTCACACATGTGTAGAGGTAAAAATCAGAATCTACTCTGCCTAAAAATATGCTTGATATTACACTGGGCGGCAAAAATTCTTTAAAACTGCTAGATGAACCACTGGTAACTAGTCTGCTCCCAAGTCCCAACTCTGAGGATTCCTACCCTCCCTCCCCTCTGACATCATTGTAGACTAGGCCTTAAATTGGACACTGAAAAGTTGAGTTTTCCACCAAAAGGGATGCTTTAAAAAAAAATGTGACTTTAACCTGCACAGGGACCAAATCTTGCCCTATGTTTAGGGCCCTACCAAATTCACGGCCATGAAAAACACATCATGGACTGTGAAATCTGGTCTTCCCCCATGAAATCTGGTCTTTTGTGTGCTTTTACTATACAGATTTCATGGGGGGAGACCAGCATTTCTCAAATTGGAGGTCCTGACCCAAAAGGGAATTGCAGAGGGTTCACAAGGTTATTTTAGGGGGGGTCATAGTATTGCCACTCTTACTTCGGAGCTGCCTTCAGAGCTGGGTGGCCAGAGAGCGGCAGCTGTTGGACGGATACCCAGATTTGAAGGCAGCTCTCCGCCAGCAGCAGTGCAAAAGTATGGGTGGCAATACCATACCATGCTACCCTTAGTTCTGCATTGCTGCCTTCAGAGCTGGGCAGCTGGAGAGTGGCGGCTGCTCACTGAGGGCCCACCTATGCAGGCAGCAGTGCACAAGTAATGGTGGCAATACCATACCATGCCATCCTTACTTCTGGATTTCTGCTGGCGGCGGCACCACCTTCGAAGCTGGGCTCCTGGCCAGCAGCCACCGCTCTCCAGCTGCTCAGGTCTGAAGGCAGCGCCACCACCAGCAGCAGCTCAGAAGTAAGGGGAACAGTGCCACAACCCGCCCCCCCTACAATAACCTTGCGACCCCTCCCACTCCATAACTCCTTTCTGGGTCAGGACCCCTACAATTACAACACCTTAAAATTTCAGATTTAAATAGCTGGAATCATGAAATTTACCATTTAAAAATGTCTATGACTATGAAATTGACCAAAATGGACCCTGAATTTGGTAGGGCCCTACCTATGTTGCTCAAATGCACTAGAGAAAGAGGAAGAGAGAGCATTTTCACCCCCTCATCCACAGCACACACACACAGCAACGAGTCAGGATTCCTCGTTAGATCTCTTCTGCTCATTCCTCCTCAATAAGTACTGTAGTTTGGACCTGTAGCCCTTTTCCCACTCACCCTACATGCTGATGTTGAAGAACAGGAAACCAAAGTTACCTGTCCTAGACAAGCTTAGATTTTTATAATTCAGAGTGCCTGAAGCCCAGAAGGCTGTGCATATGACTACTCTAGTAAAGATGACAGCACATGAGCAAAGTTATTTAAGATGTGAAATGGACATATAACTCTGAAGTGTCCCTCATTTTTAGGGACTTCACTCATTTTAGTCCCAAAGTTACCTGCATTCCACCCAAATTTGGTGTTTTCTCACTTCTCCTCTTGAATGTTATTTACTAGAGCTGGTCACAAATGCCAGTTATTTTTCCATTGGAAATGTTGTCAAATATTTGGTTTTTTCCCCAAAGTTCCCACATGCAGTTTTTTTTTTTTTTAACTGAAGAAAGATTCAGTTTTCAAAAAAAAATCCAGTAAAATATTTTAGTTGTCGGTAAGCATTTTTTGTTTTCAGAAAACAAAGACAGAAGGCTTTTATTGAAAAGCAAAACAAAATGTTTTTTCTTAAATACCAACACTGAAAATTGCAATGAAATTCTCTGCAGAAATGTACATGTTGGTAAACAAAACAAAACAAAATGTTTTGACAATTTTTTTTTAAACAGCTCTATTAGTTACATCAGAAATAAAGAATCAGGACTCTGAGGTTATAGAGAGATTATAGCTGAGGGAATTAGTCTCACAACATTCATATTTCCTCTGTGAATAATATTTATGACTTTGTCACACACTATGTCCCAAATCTGGGCCTTGGCATATTGAGAAATATGGGCCTGGGCCTGGCTCACCAGCAGCTGGCAAAGAAAGGACAATGTAGTGAGACTTCTGTGCTCCAAGGCTGGGTGGCTGTTGAGGTGGGGTATAATAATAATAATACATAGCTATAATCTTAATGATATGATACAATACTTATACTTATCTCTTCATAAGTAGATTTCAAAGAGCTTTACAAAGGAGGTCAGCATCATTAGCTCTATTTCTAGGTGGGGAAACGGAGGCACGGAGGAGAGACGTGACTTGCCCACAGTCACAAAACAGGTCAGGAAAAGAACCCTGGTCTCCCCAGTCCTAATCTAGAGCTCTATCCACTAGATCACATTGCCTCTTAAGGGGCTTTTCTCAGATATCAGCAAGGCAGGAAATCCAAATTGGAGCAGTTAGGCTGTAAGGAAAGGGGAGAGGGTGACAGAGACACGCACAGCAAAAAATCAATACAAAATTTACAAAAACAAAACAGGTGAAACAAATTAATTTTTAGAACTTGTTCTTTTAAGCACACATCTTCTGGAGGCCAGGTGAATGATTTACCAGTAAAACCAATGCAGTCAGCATTTGGTCCCTGTGCATGTATTTTCTCCAGGATTTAGGCCTCGTTCCCCACACGAACACACACCATTTTAATTAAAGGTGGTATTTTATTTAAACTAATTGGGTTAATGTGATGCAAGTTTGTGGGTTAATGTGATGCAAGTTTGTGGGCTTGCCTACACACACGAGTTGCACCAGTTGAATTTAGCTTAGTTTAAAAACGAATTTAGGGCAGGTCCTGAGCGATGTAGTTATACCGATATAGGTCTGTAGTGTAGACCTGGCCATTGTTTGGGATCCGAGCTTCAACCTTTATGTTTTACTTGTTTATTGTGTTGAAAGGAAGCGTGGCACAGATATTTCTTGTCAACTGTCTGTAATGGGCCACTCTCTTACCACTTCAAAAGTTATTTCTCCTCCCTTGGTATCCTGCTGTTAATTGATTTATCTCATTAGACTGACCTCACACTTGGTAAAGCAACCCACATCCTTTCATGTATTTATACCTGCTCCTCTATCTTTTACTTCATACATCTGACGAAGTGGGTTCTAGCCCACAAAAGCTTATGCCCAAATAAATTTGTTAGTCTCTAAGGTGCCACAAGGACTCCTTTTTTTTTTTTTTTACAGATATTAGAGCACTGAAGTGAGCGATACGACTCCTGAATTGGGTTCCTGAATCTGCCAGTGGGAAAGTCACCTCCTCTCTTTATGTCTGTTTCCCCATTTGTAAATTGTGGGTATTTAACTACCCCATAGGGAGCTGTGGAGGTTCATTAGCATTTGCAAAATTACATTGAGATCTTCAGATGGAAGGTGCTTAGAAGTAGTAAATAACACCTTGATTCAGATGATTCACGTCATTGCATTTCAGACCCAGCTATTAACATTGCTGGGGGCAGTTGTCCTCTGAAAAGGGACATGCTGTTTTGTATATCTCCCATTGCTCTGTGGCTTTCCAAACAAACCGGGTTTCCCTCCCTGCAGGTTGTGAAAGGCTACTTTACTGTTTCAGGTAAGTTCAGGCTAAACTGTGCTCCCTTTAGCCCTGCAGAACTAATTAGATCTTCTGAGGAGGAAGCAGTTTTTTATTCTGGCTCACCCATCATCAGCAAAATTGTTATCAGAGTATCAATGCAGTAGCATAATTTCCCTGGGCCATTGACTGCCAGCCACCACTGTGAAGCCCTCTTTGTGCTTTAGTGTGCTACCAGAGATCATAAGGCTGCCCGATATTGTAAGGGGATTTGTGACGTTGTGCAGTCTATATGGTTTTATAAAAACTTGATAATAAGTCAATATAATGTAACTGAGATAGTTTTAGAGAAAATATGGTAATAAGTGAATGTAAGTAACTGGGATATGCCTCATGCAAAAGGTCTCTTGTAAGGTATCATTACAAAGCTTATAATCTACTGAGTGTGATCATCTGATTTGTATAAATGTACCACTCTTGTATCTAAAACTAGAAATATAAAATGTAACTCTGAGGGCCTATTGTAATTGTGTAAAGTGTGGACCATTAATGATGGTTTGGAATCTTGATGACTCCCATTGTCTGCAGATGGCTGTATTTACCTGTGAGTCTTCCTGTATATGTGTGTGCTGGCAAGTGAGTAATGAAGTCTTGCAGTGACATGTGATCATGTCACCTGAACTGGAATCCATCTTTAACCTGGTGCTTTTCCAGTGAGGGGGGGTGGAAACCCAGAGAGACAAAGAGTTCCCGCCTTATGCAAAAGATATATAAAGGGGGGAAGAGAACAGAGAGGGAGAGAAGCCATCATGAAGAATCCCCTAGCTACCACCTGAGCTGCAACAAGAGCTGTACCAGGGGAAAGGATTGTGCCCAGGCCTGGAAGATGTCCAGTCTGAGAAAAACTTACTGAAGCATTCTGGAACTGGTGAGGAAATTATCTGTATTCAGTTTGATTAGGCATAGATCTGCACATTTTATTTTATTTTGCTTGGTGACTTACTTTGTTCTGTCTGTTACTACTTTGAACCACTTAAATCCTACTGTCTGTATTTAATAAAATCACTTTTTATTTAGTAATTCACTCAGAGTATGTATTAATACCTGGGGGAGCAAACAACTGTGCATATCTCTCTATCAGTGTTATAGAGGGCGAACAATTTATGAGTTTGCCCTGCATAAGCTTTATGCAGGGTAAAACGGACTTATCTGGGTTTAGACCCCATTGGGAGTTGGGCATCTGAGTGCTAAAGACAAGCACGCTACTGCGAGCTGTTTTCAGGTAAACTTGCAGCTTTGGGACAAGTGATTCAGACCCTGGGTCTGTGTCTGGAGCCAGACGGGAGTGTCTGGCTCAGCAAGACAGGGTACTGGAGTCCTGAGCTGGCAGGGAAAACAGAAGCAGGGGTAGTCTTTGCACATCGGGTGGCAGCTCCCAAGGGGGTTACTGGATTAGCGGGCACTGTTTCCATCTTCTGGTGCTTTGTGAAAGCTGAGTGAAACTTGTAGAGTGGGATGGATCTGTCATAGCTTTATTTGACTCTACACAGCAGTAGCGCTCTAACAACTAAGTCTACCAGAGGGGCTCTGACAGATGAGAATTTTCAACACAGTTTCCTAAGAAATCTGGATGCCAAACCTTCCCCATGCAACTGCACTGCAAGCCTCTGGATTCAGGGCAGCTGTACTGGTATTCTGTTTAGGCAGTAGAATTTGGGGCAAAAGTCAGTTAGTTTCAGCAAGAAATAGCTTTAGCCCAAAGTACCATGAAGGTGCTTATATAGCCACCATCAGCATAGGATCTGAACACCTCCCAAGTATTCAAAAATAGAAACAACTGCCTCTCCCTTTGTTGGAGAAGTACGGTATCTTGGATTAGTTTATGTGATGGGGTTGGGTGACTGTGTTATATATCACTGTGTATGTATATGAAGATTTTATATATAGGGAATTGGAGGGTATGATCAGAGTTACAATATTGTCAACCTGGGGCATTCAAACAGCATGAGATTTGCTTAAAAAAAAATCAAAAGATTTATAAACAAAAACGTAGGCTCTCTTTTAATTTGCCTTCTGATTTCTGAGCCTTTAGGGTGCATTTGGGTCACAGTTTCAAGCTTTTCTCTGAAACCGTGAGCCACCATGCCCCAGTGAGTCACAGCTGGGGATGCCAAATTCAGGACAGACTGCTGAGAAATGGGGCATACTCGCCCCAAACTGGTGGAGATTCTATCATTAGACTCTACTAAGCCAGTAACAAAGTGAACTTCTGTAGCACCACATTGGTTACCAACAAGCCAAAAACATGATCTCCTTAGGCATTCCAGCCCTTGGCTCACCACCCAGACACTGAATTTTATGATGAGTGGTTACTGAAAACCAATTTCATCATATATAAAGTCCTTCCAAACCCAAGAGATCAGCCACATAGCCAGGTCAATATATAACTCAGATCATACCCAATAATCATGCTGATGCCAATCCTTTAGTAACTAAACACTAAAGGTTTAATAATAAAATAAAAGAAGAGAGTTATAAATGGTTAATAGACCTATACATACAAGTGATTGCGAAGTCCTTGTACCAGGTTTGAAGCAGTTATGGAAGAAACTGAAAGCTTGCAAAAGTCTCTCTGGAACTACCCAAACAGACTGGGAGTCATCAGTCCTGGTTCAAAGCTTCCTTGTTGGAAATACAGTCCAGAGAAAAGAAGCAGCAAATGAAGAAAAAATGTAGATGTCTCAGGTGCCTTTTTATAGCCTCTCCCCATGTGCATGGAATTTTACTGTCCCAAACAAAGCCCACAGCCCAGGTTCATGGAAAATTACTGGCCCAAGATGGAGTCTAGGGTCACATGAGCATATCACATGCCCTTATATGCTTTGATGACTCACAGAGGCAGCCATTGCCCATATTCTTTCTGAGGCATCCACAGGAAAGGTTTACTGGGCAGGATGGATAATTTTAATGGCCCATTGTGAGTTGAGAGGCCTTAATGGGCTATCAACACATAGCTATCTGGCCCTAATGTAAATTCTATCTGGTGGGTGTCACCCAGGAATACAACACACGTGTAAGATACCAGGATATTGCCAATTTTCATAACTTCCGATACAACGATGATTCATGCATAAACAGGGTAATCACACTTAGAAATTCAGAACTTTTCCATTGACACCTTCCATGACATACTTAGTACAAGATTTGTTGCAATTGTGTAACAGTGGCAATGTCAATTATATAAATGGTCATATTCAATCATACAGCATCACACAATATGGGCTAGAATTTACAAGAAAGAAAGATACTCACAAAACCACTTGACTTCAGGGGATGGGAGTTGAAAAAACCACCACCAACAACTTACCTCAAGACTCATGATAAAATTGTGAGAATTTGCAACACTGCGTTTATAACATTGCTTGAGATCTTTCCAGGTAATAATCAGTGTGCTGCCTCTCCTGAATCTGTCTATACAAATGCCATCTTGTGGCTGCCAGATAAAGTTGCAGTGCTGATCTATGGAAAGACTGTTTGGGATACTTTTTTCCATCATGGGGGTTTCACTTGTCAAAACACTCCCTGAAGTTTGAGGTTTCAGGTTCATGGAATGAGTTTGATCCTGAGCCTAATAAAATACAAGTTGTGCTGCAACTTCAAGCTGCTGGCTTTAGATTTCACTCTGAAAGCCTTGGGGGAAGAAACCTCATGAGTAAGAGAGTAACACCTGGTCAGACTCCTTTGATTAACTCCAACTTGCTAGGTGGCCAAAGTTTCTTGACTTTGATTTGTAGTACAGACTGCACATGACTGCAATCCACCTGTGATATAGTGTGGACTGGTTAACTGTTGTTAGCGCAGGCTCCTCCTGTTATGGGGGCCTCTGAACCTTGATGGGATGCTTTGATTAGGCCTTTATGTACCATGTATTGGCTCCAAAGGATTACAACTATTTCCAATTGAATTGGATGGGCTAGCCCAGTGGTTGGCAACCTGTAATTTATTTACATTGATTGTCCGCAGGCATGGCCGCCCGTAACTCCCAGTGGCCGTGGTTCGCCATTCCCGGCCAATGGGAGCTGTGGGAAGCAGCAGCCAGCACATCCCTGTGGCCTGCGCTGCTTCCTGCAGCTCCCATTGGCCGGGAATGGTGAACCGCGGTCACTGGGAGCTGTGGACGGCCATGTCTGTGGATGATCAATGTAAACAAATTGTCTCGTGGCCCGCCAACGGATTACCCTGATGGGCCGCATGTGGCCCATGGGCTGCAGGTTGCCCACCACTAGGCTAGACACTGCAAGGACTACAACTCCATAATGTTTGGCATCCTCTGGAGGAGGGACACTTTGAACTTTTCTCCAGGATCCTGTATCTATGCTGAAGTGGAAAATCAGGAGATCCTACAGGGATTGCACTGATAGGCTGGGAGGCAGAAGGGCAGGGCTGGCTAAGGGAAGCTGGAGGAGAGAAAGGAAGCTGAGCTTAGAGCTCTGTGGTGCTGCCTTGACAAGACTGAGTGTCTGGTGGGACTGGAGCTAGAGGCAGTTGCCCTTGCCGGGAGCTGGAGATTTGAGAGGCTCTGCTGTCAAGCTGCCCTTGCTGAGACCACCTGATTGGTGCAGGCCAGGCTGCACCTGCAGGCCTGCTAGCCCCAAGCTTCAGCCCATTGATTCCTTCTCAGCAACCAGCCACTGAAAGCTGCAGCCAGAATATGCTGGTTGAACTTGCACTGGTGGATTCTGAGCTGTGCCCACAGACAACTGTGGAAAGTGTGAGTACCCAACGATTGTCCTCCTTGTTTGGGGTGACCCTGTCAGTCCCCTTGGTGGGCTGGTGTGCAAGTCTTGGCACTCGGGACAATGTCTCATCGCGGGCTAGCCAAGGTGAAGACCAGTGAGCTTGTAAGAAAACCTTAGTGCTGGTGGTTTTGTTTGATAACGAGGATTGTTACCAACTACCGCTGTGTCAGTCTGAACCTGCTCTATATATGCCATCATGTGCCAGCAATGCCCCTCTGCCATGTACATTGGCCAAACCGGACAGTCTCTATGCAAAAGAATAAATGGACACAAATCAGACATCAAGAATTGTAACATTTAAAAACCAGTTGGAGAGCACTTCAATCTCCCTGGACACTCAATAACAAACTTAAAAGTGGCAATTCTTCAACAAAAAATCTTCAAAAACAGACTTCAATGAGAAAATGCAGAACTGGAATTAATTCGCAAACTGGACACCATCAAATTAGGCCTGAATAAAGACTGGGAGTGGCTGGATCACTACAAAAAGTAATTTTCCCTTTGTTGATACTCATACCTTCTGTTGGGAATGGGCAATGTCCACCTTGATTGAATTGGCCTCGTTAGCACTAGAAAAAGTAATTTTCCCTCTGTTGATATTCACCCCTTCTAGTCAACTGTTGAGAATAGGCTGCTTCCACCTTGACTGAATTGGCCTCGTTAGCACTGACGCCCAACTTGGTAAGGCAACTCCCATCTTTTCATGGGCTGAGTCTCCCCAAATCCATCCACCCCGAGTTCCTAACTACCAGATGCTGGGATGTTTCCCTTCTGGTTCGTTGCTTCTGAGGGTGTAAAGCCTGCCCTCCCGAAGCACCCCTCCCCCGTTAGCAGTTCACCTTGGGGGCACATTCCACACCATTTGCACACCAGAGACCTGCTTGGGGTAAAAATTAATTTAAAAAATTATTTAATAAAAAACTCACAGATTCAAAGATGAAAGTGTAGGGAAAGGAAACATGTACAAGTTACACAGCACATAAACATGAAGATGTAACTTCAGGCTTTACACTTCTATAGGAGATAAATTCTCCTCTGAACAGTTTCCCAGTTTACCAGAGAGGATCCAATATTCACAGACAGACCTCTGCTTTCAGTTCTGGATGCCAAGCCTCAGACACAAGCCTGCTTTTACAAGGCTTTTCCTCCCTTTTTTCACTCCCTTATTCTTGGCCTGATGACTCATGTGACTCAGAGTGGGGAAAACTCCCATCTTTGTAGTTTTCCAAACTTGGGGCTTTCTTTTCAATGCCAACATCTTTCTATTAACTATAATAGTCCACCATTGTCTCTTTCTGGCTGGACAATGGGTCGTTACGTGGAGCCAATGTCATGTAAACAGCTGGCTTGGGAGATGCCCCTCCCTACCTGCTTGCTTCCCCCACCCCATTTTGAGATGCTGCTGCAGTTGCACCATAGCTGCAATTACGATGTTCTATATATACCCACATACATTCATAACCATAACCTGGATATACATCTCCTAATGACCAGCATGTTCAGGACATTACATGAGTTCATAAAAGACCTTACCTGACATATTTTCATACATAGTAACATTGTATACAAACAGTTGATTCAACTGCTTATTCTTTGGGGGTGCAGGCCCCCTATTCTCCCTTGCGGTTTGTCACAAGGACCCCCCCAAATTATGAGGTTTTTTTTTTAAAAATACATTTTGGTTTCTTTTTATTTGCTTTCTGGTTTCTGAGCCTTTAGATTTCACTTGCTTCACATTTTCAAACTATTCTGTGCAACCAAGGCCACTAAAGACTTCATTTTTTTTTAAATGAAAGCTAAGATTCTCTTGCAATCTCTTGATTTCAGGAGCTGGAGATTTAAGTAATGTACCCAAAATCACAAGAGTTGGCAACACTGCAGTCTTAGGTCTCAGACTGTCTATTCAGGTCTATAGAGTTCCCCAAATCTAGAAAAGTATGTACCCCCTTCACCTGCAACCTCTTAAATCCATTACCTAATCAGAGAGTAGCACCCACTGGAGATTGGGGCCCTAGTATGCTAGGCACAGTACAAACACATAAGAGATGGTCCCAGCTCCAAATAGCTCATTATCTCATTATTTACTATTTATACTGTATGTAGCACCCAAAGCCACAACCAGTGTGGCTCCCATTGTGTTAGACTCTGTAAAAACAAATAGCAGTCACTGTCCAAGAGCTGACAATCTAAAAGTCAAGATGTAACAGGTAGATGAGACAAACAAGTGTGCTAAGTTGTTGTGTAGAAAAGACAGGGTAACAGATGTAATAAGGTGTGCATGATTCTCAGCCATTCAACAGTAGGCACCACAACATGCCAGCTGCCTAAACCATTCCCAAATTTCAATTTCCTGTATGCATTACAGCAGAGATGGGTTTTGAGGTGGGACTTGAGGAGAACAAGATGGTGGCTTTGCAGATTTTTACTGTGTGCTTTCCCCCCTTTTTGCTAGGAAAAAAGTAAGAGAAATGGAGAACTAAAGAAAGTCTCGGTAATGGTTTTGACTAGAAAATTTAAATCAAAGATTTTAATTTAATTTGGAAAATGAACATTTCACAAAAAATCGTGAATGAGAAAACAATGTTTTGCGTCATTAAAACGATTCCATGAAAAATAATTCTCATTTTTTGATCAGCCCTAATGTTTTGTCTTCTCTACTTCCGTTTTTTGTTTGTGATTCAAATTATTTGGCTAATGGGTTATGGGGTTTGGAGGGGGAGGTGGGAAGGGAGGAGTTAATTAGGAGCAAGGGAGTAGAAAAGGCAAAAGAAGGAGGAGAGGGACCTTGCACAGGAAGGGAAGGGAAGGTGAGAGAGAAAAGAGGAGTGTGAAGGTGGAGAAGAGCATGAAGAGCAAAGAGCATGGGTAAGGTACATTGGGAGAAAGGGAAGGAACTCAGAGGAACCAGCCAATCAGCAAATTGAAAGCCAGTCTGACATCAGCAGGACACAAGAGCTCAGGTAAACTATCTAGTTCCTGGAGCTTTCTACACCCCTGGAAGTTCTTACTTTTCCTCCTCTGAGTCCACATGGCTGGATGAGGGAGCCACATGGAATTTGGTATCTCAGAAACTCCTCCAAATTCAGCAGCTGTGGAACAAGAACTAAAGAGGGTGAATAAATCCATAGTTATTGTAACCCGCTCTTCTCTCCAATCACCTAGGAGCAGGCAACTGTTCACCTCTTGACTGGGTGCCTGATGTTCTTGAGGATAATGAAGATCCTGGGGAAGTCCCAGCAATGGTGTTGGATAGGTGGGACTCTTCTATCCACCCATCTGCAGCAGCTCTCTTCTCATGGGAAGAATGACAGTTGGCAGTGCCTCCACCTAGTTATGCCCTGTTTACCTCTGTTGGGGTACCTGAGTAGCTTCCAGGAACAACTCTGGCCTAAACCATGCAATAGGCCTAGCAGATAAGAGTAAATGATCATCGTTGTAAGGAAAATATTCTTCTGCTGCTGCTTTCATATGGAAATAGCAACATTTTACATGTGAATAGAAAGGTTTGAAATCTATTTGAGGACTTCAGGAGATGCAGAATGGACCTTTGCTATGCTTCCTGGAAATGAAAAGATGGGGCACTTATTCACAATGTGTTTGATGGTTTGGAGGTCTCTGCATTTACATGATGGAGAATCCTTGATTTTCCATATGTGCATCAGCTGCGTGCATCTTCCACATAAGATCTTAATATTGTTGATGGTTGTCCACCATCTTCAGTGGAGAAAGAAACCAGGTGGTTTGACAAAGGGGTCATCAGGGAAAGCATTAAACTACTTTTGGTATTGGCAGCTCAGACCCATGAAAAACTGTCAACAGCTTTCCATCTTAGCAATTTTGAAGCTAAGAGGATGCTGAATGTAAACTTCTGTAGTGATGATCCTAACCCCCCCCCCCCCCCAACTAGGAGTCACCATCGATTTCAAGCCTTACCTACCAACAACATCTGAAGCAGGTGAGCTATAAAACGAAGAGTCACATTGTCACATTCTGGCGGGGGCAATCCAGACCAGTGAGGGCTTGCGTCATTGCCTGCCCTGTAACTTTGAGTGCTTCACAATGCTTTACTGCTGTAGCTCCCAACCTGGGCTGCTCACAAATAGCCTAACAATATGCAGGCACACCCTGAGTGTCTAGTGTGCTAGATAGCTCTGGTTCAGCAACTCTGACCCCAGCAGCCAGTGTACAGCCCTGAAGCCCCTCTCTGGTTTCCACCAGAGTCGGTTACTAATTGCCGGGTGACCCCAACACATTCCCAATCTGGTATTTTCCCCAAACACTGTGCTTTGCAATGTCCAGCCTTCTCCGGGCCAGTTCAGAGAAATAAAAAGGTTCATTTGCTCCTTTAAAGACACACAAACATGTCACAGCTTATTAACTTAATGCGCGGCAAATACAAAAACCCCAGCACTGAGTTGGTTTGTGGTAAAAATGAAATAAATTTATTAACAAAAGATACATCAGATTAAGTGAGTTCAGGTATAAGGAACGAAGGTAGGGAGAGTCACAAGTAAAACAAAACAAAACACGCTTCTAAAAATCTAAAATTTAATCTAGCAAGATACAAGCTTTGTTCAAGATCATTTCTCTCACCAGTCATTCTTCCCAGCCGTGGCTGACTTTCTTTCAGTCAGAACCTTCCACAAAAGCACAGAGTGCTGCCTTACTTTGTCTTCTCAGATGAAAGATCCTTGCCTAAGTAGGTTTCTCACCTATATTCAGTTTTAGAGACTTCAAACCCCCCACTTAGTTGAAGGATCCTCTTTCTCGGCTTGCAAGGGTTCTGTTCTCTTGTGTCTGTCTAGAAATGGATGCCAAAGATGGCTTCTGTCCTAGTGTATATCTCCCAGAATCCAATGAACTTTGGTGACCTCATGATGTTTTCCCCTTCCTGTGGGCTTCCCATCCCCCTGTATGATTTCTATGTAAATGGGGCTTCCATTGTTTCTGATTCCACCATGCTTAGTTTTATATTGGAGACATTCCCTCCTATCTGGGCAAACTGTACCGCCTAATACCAATGAGTATTCATAATTCTTTATATAGTGTTAATACATATATTTCACAATGATATTAATCAGCAGTGTGTTGTTAGCTTTCAGAAAAGACCTCACTTTATTCACTTTGATAATACAGTAATATTATATACAATCAGTTGATTCAATTGCTTGTCACTTGAGGTTCTGCCCCCCTGTCTTTATAGACCAGTAAAGCTTTGAAATGGATTCTTCTGAAAAGTAAAACCCAGACCAAGCTTCTCTCTCCTGCTGGGTGTAGATGCAAGCTGTCTTCTCTCCCACTTGTTAGTGTGAGATTTGCCTCCAACGCAGAGTTTTGTGCCATTGGAGTCACCCCCATGCCATCCAACAGCCACTTTCCTTTTCGGCTGGAGGTTATACCCAGAGCCATTTTCCCCTCTCTTCGAGACAGCAGTAGGCTAGAAAAGGAGGAGACTTTCTTGCCTCCAAGCAACTGTTGAGAGAGGGAGAGCAGAGGAGTCATTACAGCAAGTGGAGGCAGAGAGCCATGAAATAACAAGTACCAGGTGTTACATTGCTTTGTGAAATCTGCCCAGGAAAGGGGCTCAACTTTTCTTAGGGAAAGAGTTGATAATCCCACCTCCCACCCAAAAAGAGAAGTGGCTTCTAAAAACCAGCAAGTACCAGAGTATTTTGTTACCCCATTCCAAGTTTGCCCAGGCAACACAAGAGTCCCTCTATCTTTCATGAAAGTGTCATTGGGGCTGGGTTTTTACACTGCTTTCAGACTCAGCTAAGCAGACACTAGTTGGCACTGTTGCTCCATTGGAAACGCTGATGAAAAGAGCTGTGTGATGAACAGCAGCAGCAATAGTGCCCCAAAGCCCAACCATCAACAAAACAGAAGGAACAGGTTTTAAGAGAGCAGTTTGTCTCATATATATTAACTAACTAATATATTAACTAGTAATTAATTGTACTCAGACAGTGGTGCTGGCTAACTGTATTGGTCCAGCTACATTTAATCCTTGGCCAGGAGCATTGCCTTCAATAGTGTGTGCAGCCTATGTGCTCTTTGTTATGCCCAGACTAAATTTTATAATTATCACCAGGTCATTGACAATCGTGCTCCATCTGAGCTCCAGCAATAAGATGTGCTTCCTTCTTCATGGTCTGCAACGCTGCTCCGAGAGAATTAAAATGATCATGGCCCAAATATTCAAACCAGCAAGATTACTTAAAACTGCCTAAAAGGGAATCCAAAATGAGGTGTTTTCTTCTACATGAGTGAGACTTGGGAGGGTTGCTTTTTCACCACTTTCTGAAGCAGTGATAACTGTTGTGCATGAGAGAGGTTGAGAACAGATGCTGGGTGGCTATAATGGAAATGCAGCCCAGGCAGAACTTGTGATATGGAGACACAGACATTTGACTTTGGAAATATTAGTGAGGCAAGAGGAAAACTAAAACCCTGTAACTTTGCCACTCTGTAGCTTTTCTAAGTTGAGGAAGTTTTCAAAAATTAGGGTGGAAAAAGGAAAAGCCCTCCCTCTGCCCCCACAAAATAACCCAACAAAATACCCACACAACAACCCTGGATAATATTCAATGTATTGCAAAAAGTGAAAAAGGGGGGCAGGAGGCGGAAGAAATATAAAATCTGAAATGCTGAAACGGTTTTAAAAATAGTTTTCAAAAAATTAGAAAAAAAAAATCAAAATTGTTCCACTCTGAACCCTGTGAAATGGGAACAACTTCAGAACGTCACATTTTTTTGAGCCAGCATTGCCTAGGGGCTTTTACCACAGCAGCATGCAAACCTGCTCTCCCCCAGAGACCTCCACTAGTGCTTTAGCACTGGCACGGTTGCCCTGCAGCAGGCTGTGGCTGTAGGACAGGTAGTGATTGTTCTAATGCAGAAGTTCCTGAGAAGGGCTGAGGGAAGCTTGGGTTGAACAGAAACAATGGTGAGAGGGCTTTTCTGGGTGGTTGCTTGTTTTGTGGAGCAAACCTTTTCTGGAAAAGAAGAACGATTGAGAAATAGCAAAGAGTCATTCATTGAAGGAGATGGCTCAGTTGAGGGGGGCTCTGAAGAGAAAACTGGCAAAGCAGCCAAAGCAGAAGTTCTCTCTTTTATTAAAAAAAACAAGAACAAGAGAGAGCTTTGTCTAAATATTGTGCCACGGAAAATATGGCAAAATACTTTCCTGCTGTGTTTGCAGCAGCAACAACTAGAGAACACACTAGGAGGTCATCTACACATTGCACAGGGGTTAATAGCCTGAAAAATAAGCAATTAGTTCCTTTATATTGAGGGAATATGATAAATTCCTTGGAATGGATTGGGGGAGGGGTGTGGGACTGAGTTCTCATTTCTGACTCTTCCCATGAACTCCGAAGTGGGAAGGGAAAACTGTTCCCTTCTGCAGTCCCATAAGAGAGTTTCTCCACCAATTGTTAGCTAATCCTAGAAGAACATTTTGCTAGAGATTTTTCCTGTGCGCATGTATTCACTCAGACTAAACCCACCACTAATATGAAGGCAGCCAATGATTGTAAAATATTTACCAAGGAAAATCCTTGCACATCTTAAAAGGAAACAGAAAGATACTAAATATTAATTTCCCCCTCTTTTTGATATTTATTTACTGTACTGGTTATGTTACTCTATCTAGTTATGTACAAAGACCCCATCACAGTGGTGTCTAGGCATGGGGATTACGGGCTTAAGGGTCCCACCTATGCACCATGGAGAGATGGCATATGGCTGGAACATCATCAACAGCCCAACAGGCCAGTCAGAGCATTGTTTTAGACAATCTAGGACAAAAAAATCTGTGAGTCCAAATTGTACACTGAAGTCTCTTTAATACACGGTCTAAACTGAGGTTGTAAAACACATTTGGTGAAGTATAAATTACATCAAATATGGTTTATGGGCAAGATCTACAAAGTTAGGGACTACTCACTACTCTTTAGTCCACAACAGATCTTCCACTGACATTAATGGGAAGTTCATGCAGTGACTGTGGGTTGAATTTGGCCCCTTGTGGTAACTAAAGTTTTAGTTAGTAATGTCACATTCAGATTACTTCAGTGGGAAAAAGTGACAAGGAACTTTTAGGCCTACTGTTATCTCTGTTCTTTGTTTGCTAAAGCATTTTCACATGCCATCGCAGTAACAGTAGAAATTAGGTGCAGCTAATTATTTGAAAGTCAAGTTCATAAGGTGCCAACACTAGACTTAAGAGTTAATATACCACTGAAAAGAATGTGGGCAAATCACATCACAACCTGGAATAGCTTTGTTTGCAGACTCTGGAAGGCCACATCAGGTTTTGCACTGATTGCTCTTCATTTACATTGGGAACGTTTTCTTCACTCCCCTCCTGGCTAGAAACTGACAGCCAGATCCTCAACTGGTGTTAGGGAGTGTAGCGCCATAGATTTCAATGGAGCTATGCCAATTTACACCAATTGGAGAGCTGGCCCTTATCTTTTAAAAGACAAAAACTTGCATTCTGTAGAACCTGGATTTGCCCTGGGGGTGAGATAAATACAATTAGATAGCAAGATCTGGCCCAGGGAGCAGGTGTTGGACCCCAGTGGCTTAGATATTTCTTTGCAAAACTTGCTCTTTTCAGGTCTGTGAAATGCTTCTTCAGTTTTATTCAGTTCACTCTTATTGCATTCATTGCAGTTTATCTCTTATTGCATTCAAAGCAGATGACTGATGGATGCTGTGCTAAACATTTGGTGAAGCGGGTAGAAGTTGATCCCAACCCCCACACACCATTGACTTCACTGGTAGGTTTTCTGTAAAACAATGACCACTGTCTGCTTTAATGTGGAGTTCAGACTGCTTAGGTACTCAAAGGTGTTAGCCTGTTTTTCTGAAAGCCATACCTTTTTCAAAAACAGTATCCTGTTCTGAGATCAGAGATCAGGTCTTTTCTTAAGGCTCTCAAGAGAAGTGATGGAAACCTAGTCACTTGCATCATTTAAATCTAGAGTGGATAAATTAGTAGAGAAATTTACAGTAGAGAACAATTCTGCTGTAGTACAATGTCCCGGGGATGGGTGAAATGACCTAATACAATATTTTTTCATGCTCTCTAATTTCTATGATTAAAGTAGTTGACATCAACCTCTTTACTATTTAGCCTTCTAATTAACATTACCATGCTATTCCCTCTACTAATAGGGAATCTCATGAATAACCTGCTAATTACTTTGAAATAATTGTAAATATTTTAATGACCACCATTGTAGGATAATCTGATATGCTGCTATTATCAGATATTCCATTCTTCATTCTCATGCACACTCATGTCTGTTCACCCTAAACTAAGAGGCGGCAGACTCACTGCTGTTCCTTGCTTTACAGAATGTTCCGAAGTCCAATCAAATGCTGTGAGAACAAGCTCCTCCCACCACCATAACTGGACTAACTCCTTCCTTCCACAGCTAGCTTCCAAACATTATCATGCATTAAGTTCTGGCTTGTTGATAGAACAAGGAACACCCAGGACACTAGTATGTCCCCTTTAGGTGCCTGAAAACTATAATGGGATCACCTCAGTCTTCTGTCTTCCAGTCTATCCCCTGCTTAACCTATCCTAAGCCAGAGCTTTCTAAACCATGAATTAACTTTGTTTTTCACCTCTTTGCTCTCTCCACAATCTGAATATTGTATTTTAAAGCCAGGCAATGTGGACACAATATAATAGGTGGGGTATGCTTAGTCCTCTGATTTGAAATGTTTTCTTGTTTTTCTTATTTCCATACTTTACAGCAGTGATACTCAGACCTCAGTGGTTCAGGAGCCAAATCAGCAATCAACATTACCCCAAAGAGCCACAGTAGTGTGAATGCATTGTTTCATTTACTATAGTACTATATATTCATATTTAAACAGTATGACAGGCAAAATATTTAGTTTATCTATTATTCTCACAGCAAAATGATTGGCCAAGTATTATTTTGTCAACTACAATTGGTTAATATAGTAAAATCATCCTGATTTAATTATTAACCAATCACACCATGTTTTAATATCATGTGCTGCAATGAGCTGCAGGAGACACATTAAAGAGCCACTTGCAGTTTGAGATCCACAGTCTGTGTATTACTGCTTTACAGGAACAAACAATGAGACACACTCCCCACTGTGTCCATTATGCTGCATTAACAAATGCATAATGTACAGTAAACGTTTTTCTGCTTCCCTCAGCTTGGGTCATGTTAAGAGGAGAATGTTCAGAATTGATAAGAGAGCAATGATAAAACCACTTCTCTGCCAATTCTACCACACATGTGACTTGCAATGAGTAGATGCCAGGCTTCCCTTACTGGACTTGAGACTTTGTGCTCAAATTAGAAGGGGATCCAAAAGGTATCAGATAAGAAGATGGACAAAACAAAATAATCAAACAAAACCTGAAGGACTTTGAAAATGAACATATGCAGGGGGGATACTTTAATAAGGGGTTTATTTGTTTCAGCATTTAGTAATGAGATTCTCTTAGATGAAAGAATTACATTCTCTCTTAGAAGGAAGCTAGTCACCAAGAGTTAAATGCTGAGGTTTTTAAAACAGTGCAGGAAATTTAGTCACACATTTTTCATTATAATGAATGTGAGATGTGTGTCTAAATCTCCTGTGCTACTCTGATACTCAAAGACTGGGGGTGGGACAGGCAGAACAGATGTGGGGGTTGCAATGGGCAGGCAGATTTGATGTCACTTTCATTTCTGTAGAAAATGAGAGACCTCCCACTTTTTTTCAGCCCACTGGAAGCACTGACCATTACACCATCTAATCTGATGTCTTGATAATCACAGGCCATTATATTTCACCCAGTTACCTCTGTATTGAGCCTAGGTAAAAGTGGTAGAAAAAATAACCATTGTATTGACAGCTAAACATAACACAGGGTGCACAAGGGTCTGGAAGTAGAGAAGAAAAACTGACTAAGTTACATTCCATGTAAACATCTAATGCAGAGAAGATTCCCTCTTTAAATCTCTCCTTTGCTGTGTTGCCTACAAATCCTGTTAGGCTGCTGGTGTGCTAACACTACTGTCTAGCATGTTGACCAATATTATCTCATTGTTTCCGTGTATTCCCACACTGGGTCTCTCTCTGTCTCTTTCCACCTGTTGTCTTTTGTCCTGTCCTTAGATTGTAAGCACTTTAGGGCAGACACTGTCTTTTTACTGTGTGCACACAGCACCTAGCACAATGGGGTTCTGCTGCAGGACGGTGACTCACAGGTGCTACACAATACAATACAAATACTGTCATAAGAGAAGCAGAACAATGGAGAACTTAACCAGACTACGCTCACCAGGAAAAACCTGGCCATCTCTCCAGAAAAATACTAGTGAGCACCTAATATGAACAGATTTTAACTGATCTCCATGGCCAGAGGGCAACATAACTTTAGCTAAAGTACAAGACTGTTCATGGTATAAAATATGAACTTCAGTGACATGACAGAGGGAAATATCTTTAGGAAAATTGGGCTTGTCTACATGCAGAGTTGCCCTGGGTTAATTAAAGAAAACTATTTTAAACCAATTTAGTCAAGGCAGTGTTTAGTTTAAATATACTGAACTTAGAGCAGTTTAAAGAAGCTTATTTCAGTTTAGCTTAAATCAATCAGGAGCAGGTTAAGGTAACCAAAAATAAACTACTCCAACTAAAGTAAGTGTCCACACTAAATCGCTAACAAAAAAAAAAATCATACCAGAGTCAAACTGGTGCAACTTTCTCATGCACACAAGCCCTTAAATTGAATGTGATCATTATCACATGTAACACACGCACTCTCAGTTGCTTCCACATCCTCTGAAACAAACAGTTATGATGCATGCAATTCAATGTTTGCTTTATCTTTTGCTGACCTAGTTTTTCCAGCAGCTATCAGGGTAAACTCCCCGCACTGCTCCACAATTATCCCTGTTCCTTAAGATTTAGATACTTGGTAAGAGCTTCCCCCCTCCTACCTGGACAGGAGCAAAGATTAGAAGTTTCACTTTTACTCCAGTAAGGTATAGTTCATTGAACTTGCACTTTGGAAACCTCCAATTCATTTTGATTGTAGCACTAACACATAGGTCAGGATAAGGAGGTTTAAACCAAAGGTCCTTTCGCGTTCAGTGTCAAAGAGTAACTCTGCTTACTATGTGGCCGGGATTCATGAAAGGAATTTGTACCATTCGCCCCCTCCAACTTGTACAACTTTGAAGCCTGAATCAATTTTCAGTATATGAGCAGCAGCTCATGAAATTTTGAGGGCATCGTAATGCCTAGGGAAGAGTCCCTCAGGACAGAAAGAAGTGGGTTTTATAAAGCCCTACCTTCTCCTTAGGCCTTCCAGCAGGAAACTCCTAGAGCAGAGTCACAGCATAATAGTAGAATGTTTCTGTCTTTGTTAAGGAGGGAGGGAGAGGAAATATGAAGGCTTAACCTTAAACACTGACCTGAGTGTTTTCCTGAATAGAGATGGACTTGAAGTTAAGCACATACTTAAGTGCTTTGCTGAACTGGGGCCAAAGAGGGGTAGAAGCAAACAGAAAGAAATACAGCTTGCAAAGAGCTTCTTAAAATAAATGACATCAGCTGGTAAATATAATAAGAGATACTTTCAATTGCTCCAGATTAATGGAATCTCAATGATGGTTTCAAATTCCATTTTAATACCATAAAATAATTAGCAAACGAGCCTAAATTCTGGGGGCGTGAAATCCCTATCCAAATCTGGATCTGATTCTGAACAGATCCCCTACATTTATAAATAACTGGCCAAGGCAAAACCTCAATATCAGAACTTCTCCCTCTTGTCTCCCCACCAATCTTGGAGTATTAGACATATGAATCCAAAGCTAGATTGTGTAGCTTAAGCCCATTTCTAATATTAGTTAACTATAAATATCAAGCAATCCAGGTTTTACAGAGGCTTCAATTTAAATACACTACAAAAATCTTAATAAAAAACATTTTTAAGCCTATGTAGACCTATATCAACACATAGGCGCTTTCTGGAGGGAAAATGAGGGCACCATAATATGCCTCAGGGCTTTGAGCACACTTCCTATGGCTCCTCTGAGAGCTCTGTCCTGGGATAATGAACAGCTGGGACTGACAGCTGGGACACGTAGTACGCTGAAATAACTCATAAGGGAACTACTAGCATGCAAAGCTCTGCTATTTGACTGCTTCAGCTGAACGATGCTGGTTAATCAATAGTGGTGATCAGCAAATACAGTGCTTTGATTTATTCAGTTCAGTGACACAGTAGATGCTGTTGTACACTTCTCAAAAAGTAGACTCTGACTCCCAAAGTTCTCGAGCACAGAGGAGGAAGCCATTGTAATGTCTATAGTGCAGGAGAGCTTATCTGCAGGGAAATTTCTAGAAGGTTCTTTAGGGTATCACTTGCCCTTTTCACACACTGCAATGTATGTGCAGAAAGCGTAGGGTATGTTTACATTAGAAACACTACAGCGACAGAGCTGCAGCACTGTGGATACATTGCTGTAGTGTAGACAAGGGAAGGGTTCTTCTATTGCTGTAGTAACTCCACCCAGTGCCAGATTAAGATATAAACTAACTAAGCTACAATTTAGGGCCTCACAATATGAGGGGCCTCTAAAGAAGAAAAAAAACCTGATTCCATTTCAAATTTTATCAAAATCAGTTAATAAATAAAGGAGATATGGGAAAAATAAGGTTCTCTCTAAATATAGACATTTTCGTTCAAATACAACAAAAATATACACATTTGGCTACACAAATACCCTTACCCTACCCTTACCCTTCACTAATAGTTCATTATTGACAGGCAGGAGGCCAGGGCTGAGAAAAAAAATGATAATTGCACTTGTAAAATTAGTATTTCTACAAGTAAGTCTGCTATCAGTTGCTACTGGTAAAATTCTGACCATGCCTTCATAACTTATTAAATAAACAAATAAATAAATAATCTGACTGCCCATAAATTTGGGAAATACGTGAGGTCAGAGACAGCTGTGTTGTGAAGCAATCCAACCAAACTCATACTCGTATGTTAGTATGTTCTGTTTTCTTTTGATCTGTACATTCATACAATTGTGTATTTTAGTGCGCATGCCACTTTCTGCTTCATGCACTATCCATGCTTCACGTGATTGAATTTGCAGGGGATCATCTTATGGACTTGGGTTGAGTGGATCTTGACGAGGATAAATTTGTGTTGGCTTCCCTCCACCAGTTTTGGGAACCTTCTTAGTAAACATCAGAGAGTGCTGACAAAAGGATAAATAGAGGATTTTGAGAGAAGTGAAGGAAGAGACACATATATATCAAAATATTCTGAGTACTTGGTGACCAAGTTATTTCAAACTAGGTGCATATATGATAGGCTATTAAAGACTATAATATTCATTATATTTGCTTGAATATAGTGAGGAAAAACTAGCCTCTCTCAATGCCTGTCTGGAGATTACAAGTCTTTTCTGGTAAATTCTTTCTCTCTCTTTCGCACATATAACTTGTTGTCACTCTGTGTCCAAGGTGTTTACTCAAGATTAATTAATGGTCCCTGGGGAATGTCGTGGGTCAGGCCCACGGTCATGCCTGTGCACCCCCAGGTGGGGCTGCGCAGTAGAGTGGACGGAGTCAATAACTGGGCGGGGCTTCTATGCCTGTTGTTTTCTGGCAGGCGCCTCCCCAGCAGTCATCGGACGGGGTGGGGGGCTTACAGCCCTTGGCTCATGCGGGGGGGTGACTCGCTCCGAAGGTTGGCCTGAGTCCCTGGGGGTCTTGGACCTTTTACCTCGCACCTCCAACCCTTCAGCAGCCAGGTAGTCTTCCATGAGGGTGGCAGCCTCCGAGAGCAAGGTCGGGCAATGACGTTTCACCCACTCCCTCCCTCCGGAGGGGAGGATCTGCGTGATTTGCTCCAGCACTACCACTTCAGCCACCTGATCCCCTATGTACTTCTCTGGCTCCAGCCAGCGCCAACAGTAGTCCCGTAGCTTCTGGGCCCCCGCCCTGGAGCAAGCCCCCAGTGGGTAAGTTCTGGGGGACACGCCCGTCTGATCCAGGATAGCTGCTTTGACCTTCTGGTAATCTAAAGCATCCTGCAGGTCTAGATTGCAATCGGCAGCCTGCGTGGAGCCAGTCAAATATGGCACCAGGAAGGTGGCCCAGTGTTCCCCTGGCCAGTGTGCTGCGGTGGCAACCCTTTCAAAAGTGACCAGAAATGCCTCTGGGTCATCACCAGGCCCCATATTGGTCAGGTGTAGGGGTAGTCTCGTCAGGCCCCCTGCGGCTCCTAACACGCCAGCATGGGCATCCGGTGTGTGTGTGGGGGGTGGCCTCCATAATGTCACCACCTGTTGCATCAGGTGCTCCTGTTGGGCCTGGTGCAGGGCAGACACCTCCCATAGTAGCTGTTGCTGCTGTTCCTGATGCTGGGCCAATTGCTGCTGCTGCTGCTGAACCGCCAGCTGTTGCAAAGGCTGCACTTGCTGCTGCGGGGCCGCCTGCTGTTGCTGGCTCTCCAGCAGCCATTTTAGGACCTTCTCGGCCTCCATTCACATAGGTCACTAGGGGGCCCTCATGGCCAAAAGGAAAAATGGCCACAAAAAAAACAGGGGAAAGAAGAGGAATGGCTGTAGCAGGCCTCTCTTTCAATGGGCCTCCCCCAGGCCCGAATTGTTACCTGCATATTGCACCAAGTTGTCATGGGTCGGGCCCACAGTCATTCCTGCGCACACCCAGGCGGGGCTGCGCAGTAGAGTGATCAGAGTCAATAGCTTCCCCCAGGCTCAGGGTCGTGTGGCCCAGCGGCTAGAGTCAGGATGGGCCGTCACCTCGGGGGGTGGGGGGGCCAGCAGCCAGGATAGGGGGACCCGGGCCCTCCTTCTCCGCTGGGACCCAACCCAGAGCCCTGTCGGTGGCAGGATTGCCTGCCACCAGCTTAGTGGGATTCAGTCGAAACATGCTGAGCTGGCCTCCAGTTGTCCAACCAGCTCCCCGCAAAGACTCCCTGGGTTACTCCCTACCCGTTTCTCCACATCTCGTGGCTTCCTAGTTCCCTCGGTTCCTTCGCCCTCAGTCGCATCCAGCCCCTGGGGGTTGAGGGTTGCTGTCAACTGGCTGGCCTCCACATCGTGAAGTGCCCATGCCCCTTCAGCAGGGGCCAGCAGCACACCTCCTTCCCCTACAGCAGTCTGCCCAGACTGAGCGAGGTTGCTCCCTCTTATACTGGTGTTGCACTTTGAGCATGCCCCGTAGAGCTGTGGGGGTGTGGCTTCCTTAGCCCACAGTGAGGGGTTAATCCCCACAGTCCCAGTGCTGGCCATACCTGCCCCGTCACAGGGAGACAAAGGATAGAGAAACAAATGCGAAGAGAGATGTCTGCCTAGAAAAAAGACTAGGATTTTCTGCTTGGTGGGTTTGGAGTGCGCAAGATATTTTATTATAGGTAGTATGCTAAGTAAAAATTCTTATACAGACTTATAAATCACATACCATATGCATAATACATTATATTTGTATAGTATGGCAAAAGAAAAATCCAAACAATTCATTGTTTTGTAGCAAAAATTAAATCGGAATAAAAATTTGTAAATATATTTTATGTATAGTCTGGATAAATTTTGTATTTCCCTAACAAAATTAATCAAACTTTTTTCATTTATTCATATGAAAAGAAGGATAATTTTCCTTATTCATGGTGTAAAAAAATTATATATCCTCTCTTGTTTTCCTGTGAGAACACAGACAAAATAGCACTAACTTTCACAGAAATATCCTAGTAAAATAACACAGGTTTTTGGCATATATATATAAAAAATAATTGTATATTTAGAGTATCTTCTCTATTGGAGCATCTAAATTATATAATATATATAGAAAATATTATTTGTTGTGTAGATATATACATCTCAATATTTATAATATACAATTATTTTTTACTGGTTTCAATAAACACTTTCTGCTACTAATTTTAGGTAATTCAGCATAACCTTCTATAAAAACAAAACAAATCAATTTATTAGAAAAATACAATTCACATATGATTTTCTGATGGTTTGCTTATTACCTGGGTGTAATTCATATCTATACAAGTAATAGCTGAGCTTTAAGCTTGTGGGTTATCTGCATCCTATATCCTCTATTGCCTCTTGTATCCTCTATTGCCATCTTATATCCTCTCAGAGTCTCATTGCGTATTTAGACAAGAAATTCCATAATTTAGATGCCCCAATAGAGAAGAAAAATTTTCTCAGAACTCTTCTAGTAAATTGTATTATTTACTTTATTTTTTATTTTTTTTTATATTGTATTGTTTACTTCTACTTTACTTACATAGGCAATTAGTTCAAAGAATTTGTCTAAAATTTATTTCTGTCATGATGTCATCATTACAGAGAGGGCTGCTGAAAATGAAGATTATTATTCTATTTTTACAACTTCGCCTTTGTATATAAGCAGATATAAAGCTTTTGTTTTTATATATCCAATGTCCTTTCTGTGAAAATAATAAATTCATTTTTTTTTTTATGGTATGGGGCCTCTTACACTTGGCATAGTTTAGGGCTTCAAAATGTCATAATCCGGCCCTGACTCCACCTCTTTGAGAGGTGGTAGCTAGGTTGACAAAAGAATTCTTCCATCAACCTAGCACCATCTATACTGTGGCTTATCCAGCTTAACTAGGGCCTGGTCTACACTAGGCGTTTATGTCGAAGTTAGCGCCGTTACATCGAATTAACCCTGCACCCGTCCACACCACGAAGGTATTTAGTTCGATATAGAGGTCTCTTTAATTCGACTTCTGTACTCCTCCCCGACGAGGGGAGTAGCGCTAAATTCGACATGGCCATGTCGAATTAGGCTAGGTGTGGATGGAAATCGACGCTAATAGCTCCGGGAGCTATCCCACAGTGCACCACTCTGTTGACGCTCTGGACAGCAGTACGAGCTCGGATGCTCTGAACAGCCACACAGGAAAAGCCCCGGGAAAATTTGAATTTGAATTCCTTTTCCTGTCTGGCCAGTTTGAATCTCATTTCCTGTCTGGACATTGTGGCGAGCTCAGCAGCACTGGCAATGATGGCCGTGCAATCTCAGAATAGAAAGAGGGCCCCAGCATGGACTGATCAGGAAGTCTTGGATCTCATCGCTGTGTGGGGCGATGAGTCCGTGCTTTCCGAGCTGCGCTCCAAGAAACGGAATGCAAAGATCTACGAGAAGATCTCTAAAGACATGTCAGAGAGAGGATACAGCCGGGATGCAACGCAGTGCCGCGTGAAAATCAAGGAGCTGAGACAAGGCTACCAGAAGACCAAAGAGGCAAACGGACGCTCCGGATCCCATCCCCAGACATCCCGTTTCTACGAGGCACTGCATTCCATCCTAGGTGCGGCCGCCACCACTACCCCACCAGTGACCGTGGACTCTGAGGATGGGATATTGTCCACGGCCGGATCCTCGGACATGTTAGCGGACGGGGAAGATGAGGAAGGAGAAGAGGTGGACGAGGCAGTCGACAGCACTCACAACGCTGATTTCCCCGACAGCCAGGATCTCTTCATCACCCTTACAGAGATCCCCTACCAACCGTCCCCAGCCGTTACCCCGGACACAGAATCTGGGGAAGGATCAGCCAGTAAGTGTTGTAAACATCTAAACATTTATTTTTAACAGAACAGGAATATTAACAATTAAAAAAATGGGTTTCTCATGATTAGTTTGCCCTAGGCGCTTAACGGTTCAGTCATGGGCAGTGCAACTATTGAAAAAAAAATCTAGCAATGTCCAGTTTTGCATGATTGTCCTGCCCAAGCCGCTCTACTGTTTAGTCACTGCTACAGCAGCTAGAGTAAAATGCGGTCTATATGTCCGGGGATGGAGCAGAAATCCTCCTGTGACATCTCGAGGAAGCTCTCCTGGAGGTAATTGGAAATCCGTTGCATTAGGTTCCTGGGGAGAGCGGCCTTATTGGGTCCTCCGTAGTACGACACGTTGCCGCGCCACGAGACAAGCAAGTACTCGGGAATCATTGCTCTGCACAGCAGGGCGGCATACGGCCCTGGTCTTTGGAGGCTTTCCCGGAGCATTCTCTCTTTCTCGCTGTCAGAGATCCTCATGAGGGTGATGTCGCTCATGGTGACCTGCTTTGAATGAGGTAGGGGAATGTTAGTGTTGGGACTGCTTTACCGTTCCTTTACAGAACTGTAACCGCTGGTTTGCAGCCACGCGGTGGAGGCGGGAGAGGGGCAGCCGAAAGGGATCGTTCCCGGGGACAGCCGCGAGGGTGTGGGACAGGAGCAGAGTTCCTGCTTGCCGGATTGCTGGCAGCAGGGACCGACATTGATTTCAATGTGAAATGAGGCCATTGCTAATATTAAAGTTTTAAGCTGCCACGAGTCTACGGCTTACCATGTCTGCCTGCAACAGAAATTCCGTTGTCCTGACACGCTTCTCAAATGTGCTGTGCAAGACCCCAGGCACTGAATGCGAAGGCCGAGAATTCGACCTTGTGCTGAGTGCGCATGTGATAGGTGCTGTGCATGGTCTTGTTCACAGAGAAAGACTATGTTCTTTGTTCACAACTACATTTATCTTTCTGAGGAATTCACTCCCTTTTTCCCATTCCCACAGCCCCATCTGCAACTGTCTCACAACCTAGCCTGGCATCACACTCCCAGAGGCTAGCGAGGATTAGGCATAGGAAGAAGAGGACACGGGAGGACATGTTCTCAGAGCTTATGGCCTGCTCCCGAGCCCAGGCAGCGCAGCAGACCCAGTGGCGGGAGAACTTGTCCCAAATGCAGCAAGCAAACATGGATCGGGAGGAGAGGTGGCGGCAGGAAGACCAGCAGGCGACTCAAACCCTGCTTGGACTACTGAGGGAGCAAACGGACACGCTCCGGCGCCTTGTGGATGTTCTGCAGGAACGGAGGCAGGAGGACAGAGCCCCACTGCAGTCCATCTCTAACCGCCCTCCCCCGCCACCAAGTCCCATACCCCCCTCACCCAAAGTGCACAGAAGGAGAGGCGGCAGAGTCCACGCAAACTCTCACTCCACCCCTGCAGAGAGCTCTAGTAGCAGAAGGCTCTCATTCCCCAAAATTTGACAAGTTCTTTCCTTCCCGCCTGACACAAGCCCCCGTCCAAGTTTCACCTCCCAGTTCCATGTGTAGTTGATAATAAAAAATATGTTTCTGTTAACTAATGTTTCCATCATGTTCTTTTGGAGGAGGGGGGGAAAGGGGGATGGTAATTGGACAGGACAGTCACCTTTGGCAGGGTACATAGGCGGGGGCAGGTACAGCAGCAGGGCACATACACAGTGCAGTGACTAGTTGCCCTGGTCAGTCTGGGAGGTGGTTTTCATGTTCTGTAGTGGGGGGTGGGTTGCTCTGTGACTTTGTGGCGGGGGAGGGCAGTTACAGATCTTAAGCGGCGATCCTTATGCAGGATCACAGAGCCACACAGCAGGAGATCTGTAACCGTCCTCCCCCTGCCACAAAGTCACATAGCCCCCCCATACACACAGTCCCGATCAGGAGGGGTGACAGGCTCCGTTGAAAGAACCAGCCCACCACAGCGGAGCCTGTCAATCCTTGAGTTTAGAAGCTTTCTTTGCGTCACTACACTACACCCGCTCCGCACCACAATCCGCGTCCCAGTTTTAAAAAATTCCCGCGAAAACAGTAGTAAAGAAAACGGTGTTCATTAACAAAGTAGAACTGATTTTATTTCGAAACGTGTGTTGGAAGGGGGGGAGAAGGGGGTATGTAACTGGAGAGGATAGTCAACATTAACTGGGTAAAGAAACGGGGGCAGGTTCGGCTTCTCTGTACACAAACTTTACAGTCACAGGTTACCCTGCTCACTCAGGAACCTAGCTTTCAAAGCCTCCCGGATGCACAGCGCGTCCCGCTGGTCTCTTCTAATCGCCCGGCTGTCTGGCTGTGCGTAATCAGAAGCCAGGCTATTTTCCTCAACCTCCCACCCCGCCATAAAGGTCTCCCCCTTGCTCTCACAGAGATTGTGGAGCACACAGCAAGCTGCTATAACAATGGGAATATTGGTTTCGCTGAGATCACAGCGAGTCAGCAAGCTTCTCCATCTCCCCTTGAGACGGCCAAAAGCACACTCCACCACCATTCTGCACTTGCTCAGCCGGTAGTTGAAGAGTTCTTTTTCACTGTCCAGGGCGCCAGTATAGGGCTTCATGAGCCAGGGCATTAGCGGGTAGGCTGGGTCCCCGAGGATGACTATAGGCATCTCCACATCCCCAACAGTTATTTTGTGGTCCGGGAAGTAAATACCTTGCTGCAGCCGTCTAAACAGACCAGAGTTCCTGAAAACACGAGCGTCATGAACCTTGCCCGGCCATCCGACGTAGATGTTGGTAAAACGTCCCCTGTGGTCCACCAGTGCTTGCAGCACCATGGAAAAGTAGCCCTTTCTGTTAATGTACTGGCTGGCCTGGTGGTCCGGTGCCAGGATAGGGATGTGAGTTCCATCTATGGCCCCACCGCAGTTTGGGAATCCCATCGCTGCGAAGCCATCTATGATCGCCTCCACGTTTCCCAGGGTCACTACCTTTGGCAGCAGTACATCAACGATTGCCTTGGCTACTTGCATCACAACAACCCCCACAGTAGATTTGCCCACCCCAAACTGGTTCGCGACTGACCGGTAGCTGTCTGGCGTTGCAAGCTTCCAGAGGGCTATGGCCACTCGCTTCTGGACAGTCAGGGCTACTCGCATCCGGGTGTCATTGCGCTTCAGGGCAGGGGACAGCAACTCACAAAGTTCCAGGAAAGTTCCCTTCCGCATGCGAAAGTTTCGCAGCCACTGGGATTCATCCCAGACCTGCAGCACTATGCGGTCCCACCACTCAGTGCTTGTTTCCCGTGCCCAGAATCGCCGTTCCACGGCATCAACATGACCCATTGCGACCGTGATGTCCTCGGCGCTGGGTCCCCTGCTTTCTGAGAGGTCTGTGCTACTCTCAGACTTCAGGCCATCACCGCGGTGACGTAGCCTCCTCGCCTGACTTATCTGCATCTGCCTCAGGGAAAGGTGTATGATAAGCTGCGAGGCGTTGAGAGCGGCCACAACTGCAGCGATGGTCGCAGTGTGCTCCATGCTCGCAGTGCTGTGGCGTCCGCGCTGTCACTGACTAGAAAAGTGCGCGAACTGATTTCCCGCCGGCGCTTTCAGGGAGGGAGGGCGGGAGTGATGGACGGATGACGACAGTTACCCAAAAGCACCCTGGACACATTTTTTTTACCCAGAAGGCATTTGCGGCTCCACCCAGAATTCCAATGGGCAGCGGGGACTCCGGGAACTGTGGGATAGCTGCCCACAGTGCACAGCTTCCAATGTCGACGCTTTCCCCGTTAGTGTGGACTCACAAAGTCGAATTACTGTCCTTAGTGTGGACACACACGTTCGACTTTGCAATATCGATTCCAAAAATTCGATTTAAGTAAAATCGAACTACTCTCGTAGTGTAGACAAGGCCTAGGTCTCTCAGAGATGTGACTTTTTATTAGGAGATAATCACTGGTCCCCAGCACTGCACTCAGAGTTATGGAAAGTGTGGCTAATTCGGTTCACATGAACTTTTGACCTTAGTTCAAATAGGTGTGCTGACTTCCACCTACCTATGAGGCAGAAGAGATGAACAGACCTAGGTACAGTTTTTCAAGTGAACAGTTTATTTGCCAAAAAATGCAGTTTCTGATCCACTGAAACTGTAAATGTGACATAAATCTGCCAAATAGCTTCAGAGAAAAATTTGGGGGAGGAGGACATAGATTCACAAGGGGACTCGGGGTATGTCTGCACTGCAAAGAAAAGCCTGTAGCACCAAGTCTCAGAGCCTGGGTTAATTGACTCAGACTTGCAGGGGTCTAGCTGCAGAGCTAAAAATAGTAGTGTAGACCTTCTCACTCAGGCTGGAGCTCAGGCTCTAAAACCCAGAGAGTGGGGAGGGTCTCAGGGAACAGCTACGCTGTTATTTTTTTAGCTCTACAGCCTGGGCCCTGAGAGCCTTAGTTAACTGACGTGGGTTCTAAGACTCTCTGCTGTGGGTTTTTCTTTGCGTTATAGATGTGACCATAAGTGCTATTCACAAAACCACTGGAAGTGGTGGTGAGTGGCTTATTGGGCCAGAGAGAGTTAGAATAACTCTAGAGCCTGGTAGTTAAGGGTACTCATGTGGGAGAGTGGACACTTGAGTTCCAGTTCCTGCTCCAGTGACTATTTATGTATGTTATATACAAGTGCCATAGAAGACACTGAGAAAGACCTACCCCAGATTACTGTATAACCCACTGGTTAGGTGCTCACGACTTTATGGGAGATGCATGTTAAAAACTCTACTCTAAATCAGGGAGAGTGGGGACTTGAACCTAGGTCTCAAACATCCTAGGTGAGTTCACTAACTGCAGGTCTATAGACAGATATATACCCACCTCCTCTTCCTCCTCTTTTGTCAATGTTATTTCCAAATTTCCTTTCCTTTGTTTAAAAATGCCTAAAATCAAAACAAAAAATGTCATTTGCTCCAACATGAACTTTTTCAGTTTTCTGTTTTGCCAAGAAAAAGGAAACAATTTTGTTTTGGGTCAATTTGGAAGGGTTTTTTGTATATTTTTCCCCAATTTTTCACTTCAGCCAGCAAACTGAAAAAAAAAAATCTATTATTTGCCCAACTCTTTGATAAATCTGCTCATGACCAATAAAATTTGGACCTGAACTCTCCAGAAGGTTCATAAACCTTTCAGAAAACTACCCTGAATTTTGATTTCTAACAAAGTATCAGAACTCAACTTGTCTGGTTTCAGATTTCATGGGGAAAGTTTTGTTCTAACACGGATATAAAAAGAAACTTTTGAAACAGCTTTTTGGCAAGTGTTTGTTTGCTAATAAAATGAAATTCAACAGGGTTTTTAAAGACCTATTGTACCAGCACTCAGTCACAGGGAAACATTTTAAAAAGTCATTTGAGCTGTCTTTTAACATTAGGTTCAGACAAATGGAACCAACCTTTTTTTAAAAAAATCACTTAAAAAAAAAAATGAAATCCAGGAAAGCTGACTTATCCGAAGAAGTGGGCTGTAGTCCACGAAAGCTTATGCTCTAATAAATTTGTTAGTCTCTAAGGTGCCACAAGTACTCCTGTTCTTCTTTTTCCACTAAGGCAGACACCATCTGTGGGGGAAGATAGTCAACTTTGAGCACTTTTAGGTAAGTTCCAACCTATATTTAAGTGTGTATGATGAGAAGATGGGCTTTCATGCTAAAGAAGTGGCTGATTGAATGTTAATACGCTAGATCCTGTTCCCCCTGAAGTTAGCAGTTAAATCCTCACTGACTTCAATGAGAGCAGTAGCAAGCCAGTAAGTAGCAATCAAAATCTTCTGTTTTTCCTGTTTTGTTTTTTAAATCATCCTTTTCACACAAACATGGCCACCTTCATGAAGTAACTGCAACCTTCCATCTCCCTAGAAATACTGCAATTTTTGCAGATTCCTCTTACAATTCTTGTTTTGATCTGACTGGAAATAAGGTGTAAATTTTTACCAATGAGGGTAATGAATCATTCGGACAATTTACAAAGGGTTGTGGTGGCAATTTTTAAATCAAAATTGGATGTTTGTCTCAATCATATGCTCTAGTTCAGAGGTTCCCAAACTGTGGCATGTGCACCATTGCTGGTACATGGGTTTGTTGGAAGTAGCATGCCGAAAGCTCTAAAAAAACCCAAAACCAGACATTTCAGTTTCACTCATTGCGCTCACTGCAGCATGCCAGGAAATGCCCCAGAAGTACGATGCTCTTTCCTGGCTGCGTCCAGCCATAACGGTGAACACTCACTGACCATAGTCATAGTAATTTTATTTAGCAGTGTATTGTGTGCTATGGCTGTGCAGCTAGGCACTCAATTCCACAGTGCAAGATACTGAGGTGAACTTGTGAAGTCCGTATCGCACTGCCAGAGCTCCTCTCATTCCAGAAGATATGTGCATACAACAGGAATGACCAACCTGAGCCTGAGAAGGAGCCAGAATTTACCAATGTACATTGCCAAAGAGTCACAGTAACATGTCAGCAGGCCCCCCATCAGCTCCCCCAGCCCCAGCACCTCCCACCCACCAGCAGCCCCGCCAATCAGCCCTCTCCCTCCCTCCCTGCATCTCCTGATCAGCTGTTTTGTGGTGTGCAGGAGGCTCGGGGGGTGGAGTGGGAGGAACAAGGGCATGGCAGGCTCAGGGGAGGGGGCAGGAAGGTGTGGAGAGTGGGCAGGACCTATGGCAGAGCCAGGAGTTGAGCAGTGAGCACCCCCTGGCAAATTGGAAAGTTGGCACCTATAGCTCCAGCCCCAGAGTCAGTGCCTATACAAGGAGCTGCATATTAACTTCTGAAGAGCCGCATGTGGCTCCAGAGCCACAGGTTGCCCACCCTTGGCATACAAGGCTGGTTCAGAACAGCTGCAAAACCTGCAGCCCCAAGGAGTCCCAAGATCAAAGGCCCATGTCCAGGATTGCTTTTACCTGCAGATGGCCACCAAAGCTGAGTGAGTGTTAATGCAAGTCTGCCTCAGTTTTCTTTTCATTCAGCCAATCACCAACTAGCGCCTTGTCTGGTAGTTGCTCACTATGACTCCAGCTTGCTGGATGGATTGTTAAGAGTCTCTCCTCTTTCAGGGCAGTAAAGAGTCTAGCGAGTCTCTTTATACCAAAAGCAGCTGTGCAAGTTAATGGGGTTACAGCTCCCCCTCTTTGAGTTACATAGAGGGACTAGGCAGCAATGTTCACTGTCTCGTTTACTTTTTACATTGTGCAAAAGGCTCCATGGCCAGAGGATAAGGAACAATGAAACTGAAAGAATAAACCTTGCGGGAACACATCAGAAAACAACTTTATAGTATTATCATCTAATATTTTTATCTAACGCAAACATTTTCCTAAAATTAATAACGAAAGAAATCCATGACTTTGGGAAAACATCTGGATTCACAGTAAATTATCCCAAATTTGAAATGCGAGCTATTAATTTGCCAAACTCTGAGAAGTCATTCTCCCAGAAAACTTTTGGATGCAAATCGGCAACAAGTTCTATACGATCCCTGAGAGTTCAAATCTCAAAACAACCTAGAAGAGCTCTATGATTAAAATGTCAAACCACTGCTTCAGCAAATGAAAAAAGATCTGGAGTGTTTGGGGAAGCATGCAGTTTTTTGGTTGTGAAGAGCAGCCACTGTCCAAATGAATATTTTGCCAAGGATATCTTTCTTGTTTCAAAATTGATCTGTATTCATCCCAGATAAAATCTTATCAGGAATACAGAGGGTGGTGTTAGACTTTATACGGAATAATGAAAGGCCCAGAGTAAGTGCAGGGTATACTAGCTGTTCTAATTACATGGCACTGCCAGTTCAAAGCAGTAGTGGATTGGGGTACTCTAACCCAGGTAAACATTGGGTCTTTACTGAACAAAACAACTGTGGTAGGCTACCATGGATTGATTATATATCACACACCCAGATATTCATACACATAGCAAAGTCTATTCTATGGGTTTGGGTTAGCACTAGAGACAAGTTCTTTTCCCTTGCCCATGACACATATTGCAAATAATCCAGACCTTAACCCAAAGCACAAACCAGACAACTTTAAAGATTGGCAGAGCCATGGAATGCAAATAGTTGACCAGCCATTGAGAAACTTTTCTAACTTATTGAACTTATTGAAAGATAAAAACTAACTTTAACTGGCCCACTCTCCCTTGGGCACCTGTACTTTCAAGTTAGACATTATGTTTCTCAACTTTCAAGGAAAGTTTTTTTATACAGAAAGCCAACTTTAATAGAAGTGATGGTATCCAAGATTAAGATTAATTAAGAAACAAAATTATTACTAGTTTATATCAATCTTTGAAGACAACTTTCTTCCCAAAACAAGCAACCTCCTCTACCACCCCCATCCATATGTGACATGCTGGCAACAGGATCTGGACAGATAAGTTACCCCAGATGTATAGGATATGATCTGGAAAAGAAGACTGGCAATCTCAGTCTGTAGCACAAAAGAAGAAAATTTATTTAAGATACTCTTTCAATGGTATCTTACACTAGTGCATGATAAGCTTAAAATATATATACAGAGAGATTGAATGGGGGTAAGTGTTGGAGAAATAGAGGAGAAAGAGATTTTATGCATATATGGTGGACATGCCGAATCATTAGACAATACTGGAATGCTATTTGTAACCAAATATTATTATTATCATCCTTGGGTAATTCTCCTATGGATTCCTAGCAGAAATGGTCACATAAAAGAAAATGAAGACTTAATCTCTTATCTGTTAGTGGCTGCTAGGCTACTGGTAGCCTCTCACAGGAAAACAAATAGTCCAACTCTAGAGGAATGTTTAAAATATGGGAGGTTGTTATGGAACAATTAATGCACCAGTTACATACCCAGCAAAATAGACAGAGGACAAATAGATACTTTGCTATTTGGTTATCATCTATTCAGTACTCAAAGTACACTCACCTTCAAAAAAGCCCAGCACCTGTCCAACTTCTTTGATTACTAAGATTTGATAGATATGCCTGCTTTGTAAAATATGTATAATCAGAGGTTTCACTCAATTTAATAAAGTCCCTAGAAACAGCATGTCATGTCAGGACATTGCTTCTTTGTACATTTCACCCCTACCTTTGCTTCAGAGGTGCACTGTCTTAACTTTTTGTTCCCCTCCTGCAGTTCTGAGCTGTTATTTATTGCCAAAATATGGATCCAGAATCTCTCCCCATTCTCCCAGTTCTGGCTGCCCCAGCCAGGGTCACATTCATTCTCTGGTCTTTATTTTAAAAGATATTAAACTTTATAAAAACATGGAAGTACCCAAAGGGTTAAATGCTAAATACCAAAGCCACATCACACTTGTCTGGCACAAGGGTCTGTCAGTGTTGCAACTTTGAATGAGAGATTCAAATGGAGTTTTAGTGGCATTGGCTTTTTTTTTTAATTTAAAAAACAAAACCAACCCAATTTATCTTAAACCTACAAACAGGATTTTACAAACCATGAGTGCTGGTTTAGGTCCTTAAAACCTTACATAATTATACAAAAATATTTACACACACACACAAATTCTCTTTTGCCTAATACCCCTTGCACTGCTTTCATTTTTTTTTTTTACGCAACTGTATCCAGATTACATTTCCATCTTGTACAATCGGAGACAGTCAAGTTTCAGTGGAAACTCCTTATACTTATTTAGTGATTTTGATTAAATCATATTTACAAACTATTTCTGTGGGAAAAGAGCCCGTTTTCCTTCAGAATAGCTATAAAGGCTTCTGGGGACAAAAACTGTGGTTGTAGTAGCCACCTGACCCCCTTGTATAATTTGTTTAACTACCAGGGTTCCACCCAATATGACTGTACCAAGTGGAACATATATTTATATTTCCATAACTGGGTTTTATTATCAAACCAAAAACTTCCTTCTTATGACACCACAACTGTTACTCTTTAACATCTTCACAACCGTTACTTTTTAACATTTCCACAACTCCCAACTGTTTACTTCCCTTCAAATTCCCTCCAAACTCTGTAGCATTAATTTCTGCAAAAGCTACTTGTAACTCTTCACTCACTTTAAATCACTTACTTCTGCATTCAATTCTTTAAGGTGGTACATTTTGCCTGTAACCCGTGTGACACAGCTGCCTTACCCTGTGCTTCCTTTACCTTGGGATTATTTAAAAAGGCAGTAAAACATTTGTCTCCATGGTCACCCCTGGGTCTTTTACTCCAAAAATTTCAATGGAATCGAGCAGACTTCTGTCATGCTTTGTCCAAAAGAACTTTCTACTAAGTATCCAAAGTACCCTCCATTAAAATTTCATGAAACCAAAAGTGTGAGAGGGGCGGGTGGGGTAGAAAGCAACCAGTTAACCCTGTGAGGTTAGTTTAAAGTACAGGCTAACAGCTAAAACAGTTGGGAACCCTTATCCCTAGATTTTTATCCTGGCTCTGAGAGAAGAGTGGGGGTTGTTACCCACTCCTGCAAACCCTGAATTTGTTCCCCCAGTATCTGTTTCTTTTGTTTGCACCCCAAATGAGTTGCAGGAGTGCCTTTCTCCATTGCAATTAACTGCTTCCAAGCACCTCCATGAGTTAACTGGCTCACTATCTGCTTTTCACTTTGAAATTTTTTTTTCTTCACTTCCATACAACCAAGTCACAGCTCCCCTCTCTTAAGGTGGTCTGTTAACTCTGCTTCTGACTCCAAACTGTTTTGTAAAATTATTCTTTAGCCACCCCTAACTCTAATTTACAATCCTCCAGTTGCCTTTGCTGGAGTAGCACTGAACTTGAAAGATTACTTGCAGCCTCCCATAATGAGGTATTTACTTCAAACCTCTTACAAATGGACTGAAGTGCCTCCTTTCCCTGGAAGGCATCCTGTCCCCATGGGCACAGACCTCGTTCTGCTACCCATTTACCAAAGAGGGTGGGCTCCTCAGCCAGCCCCCACCCCTCCAGGTCCTGTAACATCGTCCCCACTTCCTTTTTAATCTCATCCCTGATTGACCCCAGCTTGCATGGACCCATAACTACCATCATGAGAGCCTGCCAGCTGTGCAGACAGTTGGGAAGGGGGACTTACCTGGCTGCTACTTACCTATCACAAGTTACAGCACCAAGATGTTAGAGGGCTTTCCCTTGACCCTCTCCCCCGGTTCTTATCACACAGACAGAAAGCAGAAGACCAGAAGTCTGAAGTGCAGGCAATTCGATGTTTATCGGGGTTAGTTCCAAGCAAGCATATTCATAGTTCTACACGCCGGCAGAGTCTGTTTCCCAGTGTTCCATTCCCAGCTATGATGCCACAGAGCCTTTACCCCGTGTCCCTCTTCCCAGCTCTGAGCCTTGCCTGTGTCCCTGTTCCCCATTCCCACCTCCTCCTATCTGCAGTACACACCCCTAGTCAGCCCCCTTACAACTTACAGTTCTGTTCCATTTTTGAGGGTCATGAGTTGGGGTCTTCGTCCCACCCTTTTTTTGTACCCTGGCAGGGGTAAGGAGTGAGATTGTGTTCTGGCCAAGGCCAAGCCTTTCTTCAGCTTTTAGTGTTTCTTATGCCTCCCCCCAACCCTCCTTGCCCCTCCTAACTGGTTGCTTGACCTTGCCTTGAGATAAGGAGTTGAGGTAGTCTAAGTGTGCGCTCATATATTACATTCCCACCATGCCCAGTAACACTTTAGCTGTAACCCTTATTTTTTCCCATTGTACTAAAAGCCCCATCTGATTGTGGGAAATGCAACATACAGTCTCTTTGTTCATTGTTCTTCACACATACTAGTATAAGATATGAGTATCAAAACATCAAACCCAAAATTCTATCTCAGGCTGCCAAACAAGCCTATATACTAACAAAGAGGCTCCGGGTGGTGAAGATCCCAGTAAAGACCCCTCCCCCCCACAATCGCCCCTTCCAGCCAAGCCTGGCTTGTGTTCAGCAATGGTCCGGATACGAAATAGCAGGAACTTCCAACTTAAAAGACAAGTTAAAGTAAAATCTGAACGTAGTTCAGCTGTGCTCATCAAAATAGATCACAGCGCCATCTGCTCCTTGCCATTATAGTAACATAAAAGTAGTAGAAGAGTAGTAACGGTTGCTTCATCCTGTTTCTCTTTGAGGCACTATCTAAACATCTGAGATGTTTAAAAAGGACGTGCACAAAAAGGAGACATCAGTTTTTTAAGCAGATGGAATGTGGACAAATAATGCTTGAGAACCACTGCACTAGTTCCTATAGCGTGTGTTAAGCAGAAAGCCAAACTAGGATCACAGTGGTCCCTTCTGGCCTTAGAATCTATTAAGCTACTGTATATGATTATCTACACACACACTTGTTTCTTCTATACAAGTGTTCTTGACACTCTAGTTTCTGTCAGAGCAGACAGAAACATAAATCCATTACTACATCAGAGTGCAATTTTGCACCTGTGATATTAATTACAATACACATATATATTATTAGTGTTTTTTGATTTACCCAAGTATGATTACTTACTCAGTGCAAACCTTCTGTTTCATAAAGCTGTATTTTTGTGTTATTTATGGAACTAATTATTTTCATAACCACACAAAACATATTCACTACATCACCCCTCCTTTTGGAGAATTACCCAGTTCTTTGCTGTAGCTCACCAACTTTTCAATTGCTAGATATATTAGCCAACCATATTATCTAAACGCTAGAAATGAGATGAAAAATAGGGAATATTGACACTGCGCTGGTCGTTATTTTACAGATACAGAGAAAATGGCTGCATGTGGCTTTTTGAGAAACCATTCAAAATTGAGACCATAAATTATGCTAAGGAATTTTTTAAATCACTTATTGCTTTCAGCTTATTCATCCATCTGTTTTTCATTATATTTGCTATTGATGTTTCTCTGAGAAAGTAGTAGTGGGAAAGAAAGAAGAATTCTGTGGTCAGTGAAAAGTAGAGCATACCAGAATGATACGATGAGAGAAGCAAAGCTGTTAATATAGAATGAATTTAGAAGATCTTAGCTCTCTATTCAAGGATTAAAGTAGTTCAGGGCAGATCCAGCTTTAAACATTTTCTACTATAATGCAGAGCTCCACAGTTGTTGGCATTAGTTTCCTTGGGAGTTCCATGCCATCATAAGGGGAATCTCTCTGTGTCTCCAATGATATTTCAGTAGTGTTACTACAGTATTATGCAATAAGATGCACTTGGGTATAAAAAAACTAGTTCACATTTTTGTAATTCAACTGAGGAAAAAAGTCACTGATCTTCATCTATAATTATTTACGTGCAGGGATCATAAGCTATATACAGTATGTGGATTATTACATATGCCTCTAATGCATTTAAAACATACGTATATATTATTGAAAATATTGAATAGTACTAGACCCAGGACTGACCCCTGCAGGACCCACTAGATATGCTCTCCCAGTTCAAAAGCAAACCATTGACAACTACTCTGAGTACAGTCTTTCAGGCATCTGTTCACTAACCGTATAATAATTTCACGTATACCACATTTTCCTAGTTTGGGTATTAGAATGTCATGTGGGACTGTGTCAAAAGCCATACTAAAAATCACATATACTGACTCCCTCCTATCCTCTAGGCCAGTAACCCTGTCAAAGAAGGAAATTAGGTTGGGTTGGCACGATTTGTTCTTGACAAATCCATGTTGGCTATTTCTTGTAACCCTATTATCCCCCAGATGCTTACCAATTGATTAATAATTTGTTCCAATATCCTTCCAGGTATCAAAGTTCGGCTGACTATGATTCCCCAGGTCCTCTTTTTCATTAAGCATTAAACATCTCCGTTTTCTTGGTGTCATTAGTTATTAGCTCTCTATTTAACCCTGGGGATTGCCCTGGGAAGTTGTTTGGGCAACCACAGAGACTTTGGCCTGCTGAGATTCCAGACTTCACCTTGTCTCCTGATTTCTGGTCTCTGATCCTAGCCTGATTACAACCCTGACTCTTGCCTCCTGATTCCAGCCTGGTACTACCTCGGACCTCTGCTCTCTGACCATGGCCTGACTCAGAATCTTGCTTACCGAACTCAGCTCTTGTGATTCCTCCGACTCCTGCTCAGTGACTACTGCCCCTGACGTGCAGACCCCAGCCCACCTATGACGGTTAGTCAGACTATCTATGCCTGGTCCCTTATACCAGCTGTGCGTAGGGCCCAGGCTTTAAAAACATGCAGGCTCTGAGTGGCTGGTGAGATGAAGGCAGCTGGAAGATAAGGGAGTTAGCCAGTAGAGAAAGGCAGGGAGGTAGGGTTGTGTTATTTCCCCCCCATTCCTTAACTTGCTGGTACCCGACAAAGAAGAACCCACAATGGGAGGAAAACAACATGTTACCAGCGCCACTTCCTCTGCGTGCATCTGTGGTATGCCCACCAAACAGGCATCCTGACCCTGGAGGCTTCCACCCAGGCCCTGGTCTTGACTTACTGGAAATACGGCCTGCATGTTCCCACTGACGAAAGCCAGGCAAGGGGAACCACACAGAGTGAGAAGTGTCTGTTGGAGGAGTTTCTCAGGCAACAGGCAAGAGAGCTGCAGGAGGAGGGGGCTCATCTGCATAACATCCAGGAGCATGAGGACTTCGATAGGATGCACATGGAAACATCTGGGTTGAAGGATGCTAGCTGACTACAGAGGATTACACTGGCATTAGAAGACAAAGGAAAACCTTCTGCTCTATGGGGAGAAGACTAGTTGCTGGTCACCTTGGCCAGTAGAGAGTGCTCCACCCGTCACCCAGGTCCCCCGTCCATCTCTGTCAAGGACCAGTAGGCTGTACTGGCAACAAGAGGTGAAAAGCAAACTCCAGTTGCAGAGAAGGAGATGTCATCTGTTTCCAAGACTTGGAGCCTCATGATCACTGCATGCAAGAGGAGGAGGCATAGGGTGCTCGTGCTTGGGAACTCCCTTTTGAAGGGCAATCGAGGCATCCATCTGCCAACTTGATATGAAGTCCCAGGAGATGTGCTGCCTGCCTTGAGCCTGCATCCAAGAGGTCACAGAAAGGTTGCTGAGGCTCATCAGTCCATCTGACCACTACTCCATGGTGCTCATCCACATGGGCACTAATGATACTGCCAGATATGACCTTGAACAGATCAGTAGTGACTACAGGGCTCTGGAAGTGAGGGCGAAGGAGTCAGGGGCTCAGGTGGTGTTCTGGTCTGTTTTCCAGGTTGAAGGTAAGGGTCCAAGCAGGGACATGCACATCCTGGAGATTAATGTATGGCTGTGCAAATGGTATTGATGGAAGGGCTTCAGCTTCCTCAACCATGGGATGCTGGTCCAGGAAGGATGTGTTTTGAAAAGACATGGGGTCCATCTGACTACTTCTCATTGACCACTTCTCATTGACTTAGGAACCGAGTGAGGAGGGCTTTAAACTAGGTTCAAAGGGGGCAGGGGACAAAAAGCCCACAGTTAAGCCTAACAAGAGACAACCTTAACAGAAGGTTAGATGTTGGGAGGTGGTGGTGAGAGACGGCAACATGGAAAATTACAATAGGTTCAAAAGAACAACAAGAGGGAAATCAGCAGGGGAGTCTGCTCAGCATCTTAGATGTCTATACACAAATGCAAAGAGTATGAGGAATAAACAGGAAGAAATTGAACTTAACTGTCATCACAGAGACTTGGTGGGACAAATCTCATAACTGGAATATTGGTATAGAGGAGCCTAGCTTGTTCAGCAGGGCAGGCAGGAAAAAAGGGAAGAAGGGGTTGCCTTATACATCAACAATATATATTCTTGTTCTGAGGTCCAGAAGAAGGTGAAAGGCAGACCAGTTCAGAATCTCTGGGTAAAGATAAAAGGGGAAAAATAGGGGTGACATTTAGTAGGGAACTACTGTAGACCGCCAAATCAGAAAGACGCGCTGGCTGAGGCATTTCTAGAACAAACAACAGAAATATCCAAAACACAAGATGTGGTTGTAATGGGAGACTTTAATTACCCAGACAGACATCTGTTGGAAAAGTTATATGACAACACAACACCATGTTTCCAATAAGTTCTTGGAATGCATTGGGGATAACTTTTTGTTCCAGAAAGACAATGAAGCAACAAGGGAAACAGCCATTGTAGACTTCATTCTGACCAACAGCAAGGATTTGGTTGCGAATTTGAAGGTGGAAGGCAATTTGGGTGAAAGTGACCATGAAATGTTAGATCCCTAAGAGTAGTTAAGATCTGGAACAGGCTTCCAAGGGAGGTTGTGGAATCCCCATCATTGGAAGTTTTTTTGAACAAGTTAAACAAACATCTGTTAGGGATGATCTAGGTTTACTTGGTCTTGCCTCAGCACAGGGAGCTGGACTTGGTGAGTTTGAGGTCCCTTCAAGGTCTACATTTCTGTGGTCCATGAACTAAGGTCCATTTAACTGCTGGTGGACAAGAGGACCATGTCACAATAGGCATAGCCACAAGTTGCCCTACCCAGGCCATCTGGGTTGGGATTGGTCCCACTTCAAGATGTTGTTACAGACTGTGATGGGGTGTCCACTCCACATAGGACTGGAAGGAGTTAAGGAGTTCAGGTAGACCTATTAACTCCACAGGCTGCACCTGAAGGGAGAGCCTGAGAACTAATTGCAAGCAGGTTCAGCTGGGCAGGAATAGGTGAGGCCTATAAAACCAGGTAGCTGGCACGAGATAAGGGCTGTTCCTGGGAAAGAGCAGTCACTCCGTGGGAAGAGGGAGGAGTGTTTGGAGGCTGCAGAGACTTGTAGGCTGCAGTCACTCTCTGGGAGGAGGATTGGAGCTGGTACGCCCAGAGAAATCAGGGAAACCAGAAGTGTAGGAAGCAGTCCATGGAAGGAGCAGTGAAGGCTAGGAGAGGAAAGCCCAGAACTGCTGGGTGTAGGGTCCCTGGACCTGAATCCGAAGTAGTAGGCGGACCTGGGTTCCCCTACTAGCCACCGAGGGTGTGGCATAGACCAGCAGGGCTTTGAACAGGAAGACAGCCTGGGTCACTGTGGGAGTGACAGAGAATTGAAGGCCTGTACCCCAAAAGGGGGGAAATGCTGAGTGACCTAGCTGGAGGACTGAGTCACGAAGAGGACGTTGCGGTTCCAGGGATGAAAGGAGCTGCAGACCTGAGAGAGAGAGTCAGTGCACTGGCGTGCAACCATGGGAAGGGACGGTGACCTTGAGAGCTGATCTCCAGAGTGACAGGGAGGCGGCAGCAGACAAGCGGTGCGTGGAGCACCCCATGACACAGACTTTGTTAACGGGGTGATAGAGGGGCTGAGGAAAAAGAACAGATGTTAGGGATTTCTTTCCTTTTGAGAACAAAGACCTGTTCCGGCTCTAGACAAAGACCCGATGAACCAAATGGTCAAAAAGTGCCACAGGACATGAGGGGCAAGACTTGTGCAAGAGGAACTGAGACAGTTGTGTGGGTGAATTGGAAGAGCCACAGTGGCCTACATCCCCAGAGTTCCACCTCCTGAGCCAACTCCCACTGATGGTGGGAAACCATTGGGGTCCTCTAATTTATGTCTTGAGCAACAAAATGAGTATGCCTTCTGTGTTTATGAAGAAAGGGATAGCTCTTGTAGACTGAGAGGTAATAAGACCAGAATTGTCTACCTGTCTGCCATGCTTTGAACTATGAGACCTCCAGCGGGTGCTGGAAAGTATGCCCAGTACCCATACCCCACATATTCAGAAAAGAGTTACTGAGGCTGTCCCATGAGATACCAGTGGTGGGATACCTGGCCATGAAAAAATACTCACTTGTCTGTTGCCTTACTTCTTTTGGCTGAGGATCCATAAGGATGTAAGAGGCTACTGTGCATCCTGTCTGACTGCCAATTAGTGGCCCCTAACTGGGTAAAACCAGACCCATTTGCTTCCCTTCTGTTGGTTCGAATGGTACTTCCATGAGTAGGAATAGACCTAAGAGGCCCAACAGAAAAATGTTCTGCTGCATAGTAATACATTCTGGTCATGATAGACTATGCCACTCATTACCTAGAAGCTATTTCCCTTCAAACCACAATCCAGGTGATAGCATTGGAATTTAAGATATTTGTGAAGGTAGGACTACCTAAGGAGATTTTAGTTGACCAGGGTGTGAATTTTACCTCCAGACTGATGAAAGAAGTATGCAACTTACTGTGAATTAAGAGCTTACACAACTCTATATATCATCCCCAGACCAATGGCCTAGTTGAGAGGTTCAATCAGACCCTAAAAGGAATGATCAAGCACTTCATTAAGACTGACCTCCACTGCTGAGAGCTGCTTTTCTCCCCTCACCGTCTGTCCACGATATAATAAGACTCAAGGGCCTCAATGAGTTTCACCTCCTTCAAGCTCCTCTGTGGTCCCCAGCTGAGAGATGTGATGAGCTTAGTGAAAGAGGGCTGAGAGGAACAGGCCAATACAACTCTTAATGTGGTACAGTATTTTCTACAACTTAGGGACTGCTTGATGACTTTGCGCAGCAGAACCTATAAAGAGCCCAGGTAATCCAAGAACAGGATCCTATACCAAAGGAGAAAGACTATGCGAGTTCAAGCCTGGTGAGCAGGTACTAGTGCTGTCACTCACCTGGGAATCTAAGTTATTAGCAAAATAGCAAGGCCCATTTGACCTGGAAGGTCAGGCCAGTGCTGAGTTTCAGCAGTCAGACTGTAAGAAGGAAAAACAAATCATATCAATCTGTTAAAAGCCTGGACAGCCAAAGAATGGTTCCTTACAGCCCCATATTCCTATGAACCAGAACTAGGACCATAAATACCAATGTCTGTTACATGCTCAGAGGTCCAACTACGTGAATGCTTGACCCCCAGGCAACGAAGGCAGGCTGGGCTCTTGGTAAGCAAGTTCAATACCATCTTCTCAGAGAGGCTGTGACAAACAAGTCTGATGTTCTACTGAGCCCAAACCAGAGAAAGTGGTGTGGGAACCAGGTCCTTGAAAGACAAGTTGAGAAGATGTGAAGGTTAGGGGTTGTTGTGGAATCTCAAAGTGCTTGGTGCAGTCCAACAGTTCTGGTCCCCAAACCCAACCACTTAGTCAGATTCTGCATAGACTTCTGTTAAGTGAACAAATCTAAGTCTAATGCCTACCCTATGTCTCACCTGGAGCAAGCCTGGTATATAACGACATTAGATCTGACCATAGATATCGGCAAATCACCCTGACAAGAGCACTTTGGGAGAAGACACCCCGGGGACTATGAATTTACAGTCATGCCCTTCAGCCTACATGGTACAGCAGCCCCTTTCCAACGCTTAATGCATAAGAGCCTATGACCACATACCAATTATGTGGCTGCCTATTTAGAGAATGAAGTCCTCTTCCGCCAGGACTGGGAGACACACAGAGAAAGTTACAGTTGTTTTACACTCCTTAAAGGCTTCTAGACTGACAGTGAACCCAGACAAATATGCTATCATCAAAAAAGAGACCCAATACCTAGGGTACTTTCTGGGAGATGGGGCCATCAAACCCATAATTGATAAAGTGCAGGCCTTGAGAGACTGTCCAAACACACCCATGACCAAAAAACAGGTATGGGCTTTTTTAGGCCTAGCAAATTATTCTAGAAAATTGGTACTGATGTTTTCCGCACTAGTGGCACCCCTTACAGAACTAAGGCCTCCAGCCCCTGAAAGGTACATCAGACCGCCAAATGCCCAAATAGCATTACAAAAAATTAAAGAGATTCTATGTAGCCAACTGGTTTTATGAACTCTAGATTTTGAGAAGCCCTTTATACTCCAGACATCATCCCAGGGGTGCTACTGTCCCAAGAACATGACAAGGAGGAACATCTGGTGTTGGAACTGCAAGTTACTTCCTCATTAACAAGCCTATGCGATATTCCAAAAGGAGTATCTCACGATAAAGTAGGCCACTCAGACACTATTCTACTATCAACTAGGCAACTGCTGTGGATTAGTGACCAAACGTGCTCCGCTGAAATGGCTGAACCATATGAAGGACAAATATCCAAAGAGACGAGGTCTGCCATGGGCTCCCTATACCCAGGCTGGATTTGGCAGCCAAAGGGTTAAAGAAGCAACTTCCTGTCTGCTCAGCCAGAACTGACTGGCAGCCCAACTGCAGCTGAGAGGATAAAAGGGCTGCAAGGCAGGTGAGGGGGCACAGCTGCTAGAGAAGCAGAGGTATTGTAGAGAGACGATCCCTCCAGAACACTGGTGAGAAGCTGCCAGACAAATCCATACTCCAGAAAGAGAGAAGCAGGACAAGAGGCTGGGGAAGTCTACAGAGAAGGAGCAGTAGCAAGGAGCTCAGGAAGTACCAAGGGACGGATAAGGACTAGCTCCGGCTGTTCCAAACAAGAAACCTGAGCTGGAACCCAGTGGATTGGGCAGGCCTAGGTTCCTCCTAGCTACGCCAGCCAGAGACTTTTGGAGAAGGAGGTCCTAAACCCAGGCACCAGAACTTCCAATTCCCCATTTTCCTGAAGGGGACAGCGACTATTAAGGATTTAAATACAGAGATGGAGCCAGATTGGTGTAGCTCCCCAGGTCGCTGTGTGGGACCACTAATTGACAAATACTATTCTATTTTTTTAATCAAAATGTCAGGTGGTATCAAGTCAAATACCTTAGAGGTGTCTACGCATATTACATCAACACTATTACCTTTATCAATGTAACTTGTAATCTCATAAAAGAAACATATTAAGTTAGCTTGACAGGATCAGTAGCGTAGCTGGGAGGGAGCAGGGGGAGCGGCCGCTCCCCCACTGAGCACAAGTGGCGCCTTTTTAATTTTTTGGCGCCTTTTAAATTTTTACTCTGAATGGGGGGGCAGACATAAGAAAAGGCGCCACCCACTGTGGCGCTTGTACTCACCAGGCGGCGCTCCAGGTCTTCGGCGGCACATCCTTCACTCGCTCCGGGTCTTCGGCGGCATTTCGGAGGCGGGTCCTTCAGTGCTGCCGAAGACCCGGACTGAGTGAAGGACCTGCGGCCAAAGTGCTGCCGAAGAACCAGAGCACCGCCCAGTGAGTACAAGCACCGCAGCGGGTGGCGCCTTTTTTTATGTCTGCCCCCCCCGTTTGCTCCACCTGGCTACACCACTGGACAGGATTTATCTTCCATAAACCCACGTTGACTAGCATTAGTTATGTTGCTCTGCTTTCATTCTTTATTAATTGAGTCCCATATCAGCTGCTCCAATATCTTGCCTAGGATCAATGTCAGACTGACAGACCTGTTGTTACCCAGGTCATCCTGTTTACCCTTTTTAAATACTAGCACAACATTAGCTTTCTTCCAGTCTTCTGGAACTTCCCCAGTGTTCCAAGATTTACTGAAAGGCAACATTAATGGTTCAGTGAGCTCCATAGCCACCTGTTTTAAAACTCTTGGAAGTAAATTATCCAGACCGGCTGATTTAAAAACCATCCGACTTTAGTAGCTACTCTTTACCCCTTCTGAGATAACACTCTTTCTATTCCACAGGTATCACCCAATGATGAGAGTTCATCTGTTCCCCCTTCCCCCAACTACAGAACAGAGATTGAAAACTTCTGCCTTTTCTACACGGTTACTGATAATTCTACCACTTCCATCTAGTAATGGACTGTCACAGGGTAGCTGGTCTCTGTGTTTCGACTGAGCCCAGCTCCCCTGAACTGGAGCTGCCTGAGCCTAATCCAGGCCTGGGCTACACCTGGGCCTATAAAGGGCTGCTAGCATGGGCAGAGCATGAACTCCCCCTTTGGAAAGGCTAGCCTCCCCCACCCCACCCCTTCTGCCCAGTGCCCTGAGCCCCACCCCTGGCAGCTGGAGCCCCAGTCCGCCCACCCCAGCCGCCCCGCTGACACTCCGGCTGGCCTGAGCTGAGCCCTCACTGGCTTCAGGGGAGAGGGGACGCATGGGCAGAGCCACAGCCTGGGATAGGGGAGGCTTATCCTCCCCCGGCCTATGATCCCCATACCTAGTAAGCATCTGGGGGAGGAAGGACTGAGACAAGCTGAGCCCTGGGGAGCAAAGCCATGCTGGAGTGGAGCTAACTCCTGTGGTAGGTTTCTGGAGCAAGGGGGGCAGGGACTCAAGGAAGCAACCCCATGGCTGTGGCTCCAAGGGGACCAAAGCTGGCAGAGGTAAGGAAGCTACCAGGAGCTGGAGTGCCACAGACCCCTGGGAGGGGTGACCCTGAAGCCTGGGGGGCAGGTATTGAGTTAAGATTGCATTCTGTTTGTTTGTTAACTTTTGCTATAAAAATAAACCTTCTTGACTGACACTGAGTATGTCAGCGGATGATTGGAGCTAAGGAGAAGCAGCAGCCCTTCATGACATGGATCAATACCATTGTCAGGATTATTTTGGGTCTTAATATACTTTAAAAAATCCTCTTATTGTCCTTATCTCTGCGGGCAATAGGTTTTGCCTTGTGTCCCTTTGCTTCCCTTATCAATTTTCTATAATTTTTAGCTTCTGATTTACATTAATTACTATCAACTTCCCTTCTCCTCCATTTGTCTCAAGTCTTGCTACTGCTAGGGCCACAAAAAGTCTATCCCCTGTCCTAATTGCAAGACTTGATAGTTTCCAGCTAGAGCTATTTGAAGGAACAGCATAAAGCTCGGGGGGGGGGGGAAATCAAATTTCTATCTTAAATGTCACCCCAGCTATGGTTACAGCTAGTAACAATTAAAACTACTATAATTGAAGTAAACCCTATTTAATCTTATTTGTGCTGTGTGCATTTGACAGCACTGTGCCTAGTCAGCTTTTCTGTTTTCCCTTTCTAAACAGCTAGGCCTCTGATCCTATGAGAGTGTATAACTTTAAGCACAAAGATTCCTATTAAATTAAGTGGAACTACTCATGTTTGCATGATCAAGACGTTAATTAGTCAGTTTCCCACATTCTGAAGAGGCTCTTAGAGACATCAATATGGCAACAGCAACAAAACAGGTATACTTATTTTTTGAAGATTTTTTTAGAAATTTCAGGACTTAGTAGTTAAACAGTGCCCAACAAAAGCTGAACATTTTTAGTAAAAAAAATAATAAAATAAAAAAACGTGACACTGACAATGTCTAAGTAATTCTGACATTTTAAATAAAGGTTTTATATCTACTCTGAAGCCACCATCTTCTAATCCACTGTGATCTCTGAAAGATATTAAATTAACAAACTAAACTGGAAAAGTGCATTTTGTTCTTCCTTCTTCAAACAGAACCTTTATAAATGTTTATTAACCTAATTACACAAAATCTAATGAATTATCTCAGAAAAATAACTCACTTCAGCTCCCCTTTGTTATGTAATCTTAGGGAAATCACTTAATTTTGCCTCAGTTTCCTCATCTAAAATGGGGATACTACTACTTGATTGACAGAAGCATTGTGCAGGTTAATTCATTAACACGTGTGGAGTGTTCTAAGACTCTTGGATGGAAGGCAATTTTTAAGCCCCAAAAACAATACTACATCACAGCATAAGATAACAGGACAGCTCTTCACTAGAGAGACAAGGTGGGAACGACATGGCTACCACTACACTACAGTTCTTCACTAGGCTACAGCTCTTCACTAGGACAGTGACACAGCAGAAGCAGCTACACTAGCTGGAAGCTAGGTTTATTCAGGAGGAAGACAGAATATGGGCACTTCAGTTCAAAACACAGATATTTCATAAAACATTTTGAGGTTTCCCAATTTTTAAATATAAATACACCCCTCCCCCAGGTCAGTGGCATTAGGGGAAAAGAAAAATGATGAGGAGAGATGTTTGGATTTGTGAGTGTTTCAGTGAAAAATCAGAAAGGCCATGTTCAATCAATTAGGTGATGCACCTACATGTGAACTGTTACACCAAAAGTTGTGTTGCCTGGCACATTAAAGCATGTGTGGGCACATTTTAATAATCCACTGATAAGACTATTAAGTCTGCCTATGGGTACTTAACTTTGAAGACTGCTCTTTTGCATTGCCACTTTCTCCTTGCTGAGAGCATTTCCTGTGTGTACTTCAGTGGCAGGGGGCACCAGTGAAACCTGCCTTTGAAATCTTTGAAGTAGCCATAGGAAATGCTTTCAGTAAGAGAAACCAGCAGGTTTTAAAAGTTTTCCCTTTGAGCTTACCTGCAATGCTGTCTTTACAAGTCAGCAGATTTCCTCCACTGAGGTTGGCATTAACTCAACTCATAGGTACTTCAAAGGCAAGACTCTGGGATGGTGGCTGAAGCTGAAAGCACAAGTGCTGGGATCAGTAGAAACTGGAGGCTTTAGGAACTTCATGATCTCAGAACCACCAGTGCTTTTAGAATTATAATATGCATTAATAGTACTAAGCAAAAGAGGGAGAACATTGCAAGTGTTCTCTCTCTAGTATTTTTGCTGGGCATCTTGTGCTAGGCATTCTCCTTGTTTTTTGGATAACAAGTTCTGATCTGTACACCTGCTGTGCTAATAACAGGACAGGTGGGAACTTGCAGGGCCGGCTCTAACTTTTTTGCTGCCCCAAGCAGCAAAAAAAAGCGCCGCCCCCCACCGAGCGCCGCGCCACCCCCCCCAGTGCCGCGCCCCGCGACCCCCCCAGCACCATGCCCCGCCCAGTGCTGCCCCCTCGCTGAGCGCCGTGCCGCCGGAGCCCACCCCCCCCGCCGAGCGCCGCTGGAAGCCCCCCTCCCCCGAGCGCCGAGCCCCGCGCCGCCCCCCGCCGAGCGCCGCGCGGCCATAGCCCACCCCCGCCGCCAGAACTCCCCCCCCAGCACCGCACCCGCACCGCCCCCCCACCGAGCGCCGCGCCGCCAGAGCGCCCCCCCCCGTGGAATGCCACGCCACACTCCCCCCCGCCGCCCCTTACCAGGTGCCGCCCCAAGCATGTGCTTGGGTGCCTGGTGCCTGGAGCCGGCCCTGGGAACTTGGGTTTACCCACTGAGTTAGGTTTTTGGTATGTTTGGTTTCCTACTGGAGATAAGAAAGAGAAACAAGCCTGTTATCTGCCCCCTCAACATGCTAGGAAAAATCTTGACACAGGGAAAAATTGAAAACATCTATTTATTCAGTGCAGGGATGTGGGGAATAATATATTAGAAAATAACCAAGAAGGCTAGAAAGCACAAGATACAATCAAGAGAATTATGTGATGGGATAGATATAGGGTGAACATAGGGTGATGACTCATGAAAAAGGAGTAGTGTAGTAAGCCAAGCTTGATCAAAGCTTCACACTGCCAGGGGAATTATCTTGCCGCCTTAACTGAGGCAAGTTCAGGTCAGGTGATGCATCTTACTCTCTCCCAGGAATTCATGTCTGTAATAGGAGACAGATACACAGGAGTGCTGCTAAGAGTAAACCGGTCTATCTGATCGGGCACAGGGTGACAGAAGTAATTACCTTAGTCACATGACAGATAGTGTCCACAGTCAACAATCCAGAAGTTACTCATTTGATTCTTTTTTTTTTTAAAGACAACAGCAAGGAAGCATAATCAACTCAAGTTACTACCAGTTACTGTGTCTAAACTGTAATGGCTCTGAGCACCTAGCCACTTGTTCTCAAACAGTTCCATCTGCAGGGGCTTACTTGTTTAGCCATTGAGGTGAATCTGAAACCTGGAGTTATACGTGATATTCCTGCTGCTTTTCCATTGACGGTGTCTGGTGGGACATGTGTTACTGCTGTCAGCACAGGGGCACTGACAGCTGCATTATGGAGGTCCCCAAGAAAGACAATGGTTAGTTGCCTTCTGTTCTATATGTAGGAAACTTATGACCTTGTAACAGGTTACCAACCACTTTGTTTAGAATCTTATAATTTCTCTGTGACAGAGGCCCCATTGGTCATTCATTATTGTGTTTCAGCAACTCCTATCAGGCCTGACAAACTCACTATACCTAACACATAGCTGTCATAGTATTTATATATAAGAAATGTCATGTGCAGTATCAAATAAAAGCTGGTGACATGCTGGTCATGAATACCATTGTGAAATGTATGTATTAATGCTATCTGAGGTCTTATGGATATTTACTGATATTATGCTTTCAAGTCTGAAACCAAACACAGGGAGAAACTTGGTTTCTTCCAGCAAGGAGTGGAGATAGGTATCTCCCCCACCTTTAATGTAAATTTGGTATTGTGTGTCAAATACCATGGGAGTTATCTTTTCAAGTAAAGTATGCAGGAAAAACAAAAGCAGCATGGCACTGGCATATTGGAAAAGTTAGCGGTGTGTCTGCTTCCCTCCGAAAGGTCAGTTACAGAGTTCCCTCTCTGTGTTTGAGTCACAGTCTGCTTTCCTGGGCAGACAGATGCTGAATCAGCCCCTCTATCCTGGGCATTCCCTCCCAAGTGATCAGCGTGGGGACATTCATGAGTTAACATTACTTTCCATTTTTCTTCTCTGGAGCCCCCTCTCAGACACATCTCTCCATGCTCTCTAGCATGGGCTCTGTGTGACCTCGCTCAATTGCAAAACTCTGGCAGTTAGCAATTGCACAGCCTTTCCAATAACAGGCACCCCCCTCCCCTTGGCTCTGCAGTGCTGGAGCCAGTCAGTCTGTCTGTCTGTTTCTCTCTCCCTCCCTTCCTGGAAGCATGCTGCTTCTCCTTGCTGCAGAGAAGTCAGAGGGACCTTTACTCACTTCCTCAGCAGATTCTAAGGTTTTATGATCTTTCTCTGGGATTTGAACACCATCATCCCCTGTGCTGCAAATTACTACAGAGACAGCTTTAGCACAATGGAAAAAAATCATTTCCAACAAGCATGTCAGCAGGGAGACCTATTACCCCCACAACCAAGTGCTTTCCAGGCCCTCAACTCCGCATGAATTTTAGCAAAAGGCACAGGAACCCTGGATCCACCCACTACTATAAGTTCTGCTGGGTCATCAGGTAACACATCAGCTTCTTGAATTACACTCTGTTTAAGCAAAGAAATGCGTGCCCTTCAGGGCCGGCTCCAAACACCAGCGCAGCAAGCAGGTGCTTGGGGCGGCCAAGGGGAAGGGGTGGCACGTCCGGCTCTTCAGCAGCAATTCGGCAGTGGGTCCCTCAGTCCCTCTCGGAGGGAAGGACCTGCCGCCCGGTCATTCATTTTAACAGTCTCAACATGTCCCTTATCTGGCTCTAGAGAGCCAACCCCTACAAAACCAATATTGTTAATTCCAGGTGCAGAACCAACCTGTATAAAACTCGCCAGGTAAGTTGTAGGTGCCTCTGAGGCGCCTGCACCAGAGGTGTCTGGGCTAATAGCAGCTGAATTTACATGAGCATGTTGGGGCTTGGTTTCCTTTAATTTAGGGCAGTGATTTCTCAGATGTTCAGTGGAGTTACACTTATAACACCTCTTAGTCTCCTCACCCCTTTCAGGAGAGAAACTACCAGCGGAACAGTTTGCAGCGGCGCCACACACACTCTCTCACGGTGCTCCCAGGCTGAGGAAGCTGCAGCAGTGCCGTAGCGCGCTCTCCCTCCCAGCGCGCTCTCCCTCCTAGGGTGGACAGGTGAGTGTCTAGTCTCCCAGCCTCTTACCTTCTTCCCACGGGAAAAATGGGGACCCTGCTTCCCATCAGGCCTCTTTAAAGGCTTCTTTCTGTGATTTATTCTCAATAGATAACTGGGTCTGCTCAGAGACATCTGCTAGAGCCAGGGCTGGCTCTAGGCACCAGCAAAACAAGCTGGTGCTTGGGGCGGCACATTTTTTAGGGGCGGCATGGCCGGCGCCAGAATGCCGCCCCTAAAAATGTGCCCTGGCCGCCCTAACTCACCTCCGCTGCTGCTGCTCGCCCTCCCTCCCAGGCTCTCAAACCCAAGCGGCCGCAGCGCGCGAAATAGCTGTTTCGCGCGCCGCGGCGGCTTGGGATCTCCCCCTCCCTCCCAGGTTTGAGAGCCTGGGAGGGAGGGGGAGCAGCGGCGTGCAAATTAGCTGTTTCACGTGTCGCGGCGGCTCGGGATCTCCCCCTCCCTCCCAGGTTTGAGAGCCTGGGAGGGAGGGGGAGACCCCGAGTGACCGCGGCGCATGCGCTGCTTCTCCCTCTCCCTCCCTTCCTCCCTCCTAGGCTTGAGAGCCTGGGGGGAGGAGGCAGGGCTGGGGATTTGGGGAAGGGGCGGAGTTGAGGCAGGGCCGGGGGGGTGGAGTAAGAAAAAAACGGGGGGGGGCAGCCAAAATTGTTTTTGCTTGGGGCGGCAAAAATCCTAGAGCCGGCCCTGGCTAGAGCAGCCATTTCTTCCACAGATGTCACAGTTTTATCCCAGAGACAGTGTTTTACATCATCTTTACATATACTCAATCAATGTTCCTGACCCATGAGATCAGTCACTTGGCTAAAATTTTCAATACCTTTCCCCTTAACGCACTTCCTTATCAGGGCATTCATCCTCAGAGCTGTCCCTAGGGAATGGCGAATCGGGGTGACCGCTCCAGACCCCACGCTTTGGGGGACCCATGGGCAGGCGCAATTGGCCAGTGCCGCATGGCCGGTAGGTGAACTGCTGGCCGGGGGAGGCTACTCCCAGTCCCGCCCCTTCCACCCCAGGGAGAGCGCGCTGGGAGGGAGAGCGCGCTGCGGCTCTGCTACAGCCTCCTCAGCCTGGGAGCACCGGGAGAGAGCGTGTGTGGCGCCGCCGCAAACTCCGCAGCCCTGGGAAGGTGAGCAACGTGGTTCCAGCCCCCTAGAGCCCAGCAGTGCTGCCGAAGCAGGGCCCTGGGGCATCGCCTCCCCTACTGGCGCAGTCGGTCCTGGAAGTGACATCACTTCCTCCCCGGGCCCCACACCCACCTAGGGATGGCCCTGTTCATCCTGTACATATATTCACCATTACCCACATTGCTCTTGAGATTTCTAAATTTTACCCTGTGCACATCAGGAGTAATTTGGAGCCTTTTCAAAACAGTTTCTTTAAATTTAGTATATTCTAAAGCAGCCTGAATTGGCATTCCATTAAATATATTTTGAACGTTACCAGTCAGTTTTGCAACCAGGGTGGGGACCTTCTTGTTATCAGGAATTTCATGGACTTCACATAGCCTCTCAACAGTGATGAAATATTCCACAATACAGTCTGACGTTTGGTATGCAGGACACAGTTGTACCCACTTAGAAACTTTTGGCGTGATGGGAATCGTTGGGGGGCTCTGCTTTTCTATCAGACCCAGTTGGCATTTGTATTTTTTCTCCTTGTCTTCATCCTCTTTGGTTTTCAGCTCCATGGCCCTCCTGAGTGCAGCTTCTTCCCTGGCAGCCCCCCTCCTTTCTCCTTCATCTCCAACTCTTTCATTTTTATTCTAATTTATGCTTCTTCCATCTGGTGCTGGTGACTTTCCTCTGCTTCTAATCTGAAGATGTCTGACTTTGTAACTGTGTTGCTCTCACTAATATCTATGCTTTTTCTGCTCCTTTTCCCCTTTCTCAAAATAAAGAAACAGAAAATGACAAAAGCGTAACCTTTTCTTGACTGTTTCCAGGGGGAGGGATAGCTCAGTGGTTTGAGCATTGGCCTGCTAAAGGTTGTGAGTTCAATCCTTGAGGGGGCCACTTAGGGATCTGGGGCAAAATCAGTACTTGGTCCTGCTAGTGAAGGCAGGGGGCTGGACTCGATGACCTTTCAAGGTTCCTTCCAGTTCTAGGAGAGAGGATATCTCCATTTATTTATTTACCACACTTAAAATCACTAGACCCGTGTATGAAGTGCAAGTCTCACTCAAGACAACAAGCTGTGCATTTCACTCTGCTTGCTGCACCATTGTAACATCCCCCAGGGTACAGTCTGGACTGTACAACTCTTGTGCCCTCCTTTAACTCTCTAGCCCAGGCGGTCTCCTTCACTAGTGAACAGCAAACCCCTCCAGACTCTCTTAATTCAGCCATCAGCATGCAAAGGCACAGCCAGAAAAGTACATGAATGTTCTCCCCAGCCACTCATGAACTGTGTACAGGGAGACACCAGCAATTCCCCCTCCCCCAGCAGTGTGCATCTTACACTGCTCAAGACTTTCTTGAGCAACGTAAGGTCATTAATTAGTTTGCCACTCCAACAAAGGGTATCAGGGGTAGCCGTGTTAGTCTGTATCCACAAAAAACAACAAGGAGTCCGGTGGCACCTTAAAGATTAACAGATTTATTTGGGCATAAGCTTTCGTGGGTAAAAAACCTCATTTCTTCAGATGCATGGAGTGAAAGTTACAGATGCAGGCATTATGTACTGATACATGAAGAGAAGGGAGTTACCTCACAAGTGGAGAACCAGTGTTGACAGGGCCAATTCAATCAGGGTGGATGTAGTCCACTCCCAATAATAGATGAGGAGGTGTCAATTCCAGGAGAGGCAAAGCTGCTTTTTGTAATGAGCCAGCCACTCCCAGTCCCTATTCAAGCCCAGACTAATGGTGTTAAATTTGCAAATGAATTTTAGTTCTGCTGTTTCCTCCTTGAAGTCTGTTTCTGAAGTTTATTTGTTCAAGTATAGCCACTTTTAAATCTGTTATAGAATATCTAGGGAGATTGAAGTGTTCTCCTACTGGCTTTTGTATGTTTTGTAAGGGTAGTGGACATGCACCTGCCTTTGTAACCTGAGTATGTTCCCCAAACTTTAATCAAAAACACATTGGCTTAGATAAAACATTGGAATACGTTTATTAATTACAAAAACATAGGTTATGTGATTTATAAATGGTATAGGCATAAAAGTTCAGAACTGGTTACACAAAGAAATAAAAGATAAAATCAGTCTACTTCCTAAACTTTATCAAGCTATGTCAAATAATATGAAATGATAAGGTTTCTTACCTAAAAACTTACAGCAGTCTGTGCTAAATGGAAACTTTTCCAGTTAGGGCCACTCCTCCCAGTTCAAATGTTTCTTTGTCTTCCAAGAGGCCTTGTTGCCTTCACTGTAGGTGGGGGAGGAGGGTCAGCTGGTAATGTCACTGTCCCTTATTTTATACGCTCCCAGGTGCTGAAAAAATTCTTGCTGTGTCAGGCAGGTTAGGCAGCAGCAGGGTGCATGTGCTCAAGCAAGTGTCTTTCATGTGAATTGTAAATCTCTTGTTTACAACTCCCCTGCTGGCAAATGGCAGGTGATGGTTGCTTGACACCTGCCTAGGTGTTGGTCCCCTCCCCCTTTGTTGCCACTGAAGAACCAGTCTGTGGGCATTTCCCAGACTCGCAACAGGTTTCAGTAACAAACATAGCAAAATCTCATAACTTCATATACAATGATGATACATATTTTTCAACAGGACAGTAATCTGTTGACTTTTGACTTTTCCAATGATACCTCACAAGGCATACTTTGTGCAAAACACATCATGTAACAGTGGTGAATATGGGAGTTTTAGGGAGCTATTTTGAGGTACAGTAAATCGTAAAGTAAAGAATGGCAGAGCTTCTGAGGAGATTGTTTTGGTGGCTAACAGATTGGAACAATAGGGAGCTGACACCCAGGTTAGCTCCAGCAAGTCTCTCTCTCACTGAGCGAGGCAGGGTGTGTGGGGGGGTAACAAGGTGACTCACAGTCCTGCATACCCTGAGAAAGTGTCACACTTTCCCACTGGAAATTGAGTTAGCAACTCATAATTGTTGTAGTGTTTCCTCTGTTCTAATTTCTGGTGGTATGGCTCTTTGGTAACCAGTTTAGGTGACCTTCAACTTTGCTTTTGGTAGATTCTTTTAAGGGGATTGCCTCAGCACCTGAGGAGTATCAAAGCACTGTGTCCCATACCTTTAACGTTCTGGATGGTACAGATCTGCTGATTCTGGGGAAGTCAACAGTACCCCAATGGGAGATTGCACAATGCCCTACAGTGTCCCTAAGGAAAGAACCTTACATTGTACAGGCCCAAGTAGCAGAAAGGGCTGTCTGATATGAGCTACATAGGACACATTCGGTGACCAAGATTAATGCTTCCATCACATGGCAAGGAACCCTATCCATGCACTCCAGTAGTTAATTAAAATTTTGACTTTAGCTGGGGTTCTGAGGAAAAGTGCATGCCAGCTTCAAAGCTGCAGCAGCCAGGGTAATACCTGTGCAATAGCAGAAGGAGATCTGGAGTAGAAGCTGAAGGCATGGCTGGCAAAAGGGAGTACTAACAGCAGGTGGAAGCCTTGGAGAAGACAGCTGGCTTCTGGTTTGACTACTAGCAAGCTCTGCTAAAACTGAACTGGATTGTGCAGACAGGGCCCAAAAGAGACATGGTGAAGTGGGAGGTGCAGAAAGAAGCCACCTTCATTTCAGACACATGGTAGGGTAATAAAAGGGCTACTGCCTTTCAAAAAAGCCTTGATGTTTATGGGCATTAGGAGCACCACCTCCCCGCTTCCTGTAACTAAAAGCCCTTCAAAGGCTGTTTGTGCCCCTTTCCAGGCCTGAGTGGTGATCTCTATAGGCTACCTGAAGAAGTTAGAGCACAGCAGACCAGCAGTTGAAAGAAGATCCCATTTAGAGAGTAGCATGGCCCAATGGATATTGCACTACAGTGGGACTCAAAACACCCGAGCTCTATTCCCAGCTCTCCCACTGATTGACCATATGACATTGAGTAAGTAGTGTAGAGCGGAACATAGATGGTCAGGTCTAGTGGTCACAGCATGAGCCAGGACCTTGAGCTCAGAAAGAAGACAGACTTGGGAGTCAAGCCTAGGGTGAGAGTCAGAAACAGGCATCAAGCCAAGAGTTGAAGCCAGGAATGGGGTGTGGAAACAGGGATTTGCAACAAAGCAGAAGGGCAGGAACAAGGCAGGGTTCATGAGTCAGGTGAGAAGGTAGAGTCCAATGCAACAGCCAACCAAGAACCCACCTAGTTGCTCACACAACTTTGGGTGCCTTCTTCAGGCTCAGACTCACTATTTATGCCAATCAGAGCGGCCAGACATCTTCTCCAATCGGGAGCTTTGTGGGCAGTGCCTATGGTGAGCTCGGGTTCACCAGCCCACACTCCCTGCTGGTACCAGTGAGCTGCCAGCTGGTGGATGCAGTCTGAAGATTGCCTACAGACCCAGGCTCAAGACCCATGATCCCTCACACCAAGGGCAAATCACTTTGTTTCTCCCCCCGCCCCCTTCTATCTTTTATTGGTCTTATCTAGACTGTGAGTTTTGCAGGGTGGAGACTGTTTTAGACTGTCTGAGCACCTAGTATAATCCAGTGCTTCTATTATCGCAATACAAATAAGCCAGCGAGGAGGTGAAAATGAAGCTATGTGGTAGCTCCCATTTGGACAAGACTTTCCTACTCATGCTGCAGCAGAACTAAGCTGTGACACTGCTGGATCTGCAGTAACCCCTCTTCAGGCAGCATTGCCAAGCCTGCACTCCCAGGGGGACCCTGGCTCCTATCATACCAGGCACAGTGTTACATTTACTGCTCATGATCGTGTACTGTGTGGCATGAGGTGGTAACTGCTTTGCAAGGAAGCAGGCAGGGCCAGCTCCAGGCACCAGCCCTCCAAGTATGTGCTTGGGGCGGCACCTGGAGGGGGGCGGCGCTCACCCGGGGAGAGCGGGGCTGCGGCCGGGCTCTCTGCCCTCCCCCCGGCACTCCGGCCGGCCGGGAAGAGTGGGGCCGCGGCCGGGCTCGCCGGCCGGGGAGAGTGGGGCCGTGGCCAGGCTCAGCGCCCTCCCCTGCCGTGCTCCCCGCCGGGGGGCGGTGAGAGGCTTTTTTGCCTGGGGCGGCAAAAAAGCCAGAGCCAGCCCTGGAAGCAGGATGGCCATTTCTACATGCAGGGGTTCTGTGAAATTCGTCCAATGTTGCTTTAGTTCAGTGGTGCTCAAACTTTTGTACTGGTGACCCCTTTCACGTAGCAAGCCTCTGAGTGCGACCCCCCCCCCTTATATATAAAAACATATTTTTAATTTATTTAACACCATTATAAATGCTGGAGGCAAAGCGGGGTTTGGGGTGGAGGCTGACAGCTCACAACCCACCCATTTAATAATCTCGCAACCCCCTGAGGGGTCCCGACCCCCAGTTTGAGAACCCCTGGTTCAGTGCAACTCCCCTTCACTGCTAGGAACAGTGGGAGGGCAGCATGCACCATCAGCCAGTGATATTAGTGAACATAAATCAGAAGCTAGGAAATGTAGAAGTTTGATGTGGGAAGCAAGAGGGCACAAAGTGACACCTATAGCCAATAGGGTTAAAGACAGACTCCTTTTTATTGAGGATATCAAGAACAAGAGGAATCCTAACAATTGTATTTTCCATTAATAGATGGACACAGTAGAATTGTCATTAGTAACACAGAAAAGGGAAATGTTTACATCTTTTTCCAAACTAGAGAACAGAAATATTATGTGACAAAATAATCTTCACTCCAACAGAGTCAATGGAAGATGTTTTAATAGCAGTCACTAAAGCTTGACTAATACAAATAGCAAGTCCAGATAACTTGAATCTAAGAGTTTTAAAAGAGGTGGCCAAGGAGCTCTGGTCTGTTTTAAGGCAAGTCTTAAAACACTGGAGAAGTGACAGACAACTAAGAAAACACAATTTGGTGTTAATACTTATGGGTATATCAGATGACCCAGATATCCATCCATCAGGGCACCTAGGGCTAAGAGTTTTTGTTAGCATACCCCAGCATGAGGGAGCTGGGTGTTAGCTCCCAGGGAGGCAGTCACTCAAGCACTCTCCTGTAAGCTATGCCAGCCCTGCTGATCGACAACAGATGCTCTCTGGCCACCAAGTCCCTACAAAATGTCCCTCTGTGATATCCAGCTATGATCACTGGATACTCTCAGAAATCTCAGATGCTCCATTTCCAGGGGAGGAGGAGGAATAGCCCACTTTACCAGTTGTACCTTAGACTACCATTTCTGTAGCACATGCAGCATGTGAGATCAATTATAGTAAAACTATAAGGAAATTTTAAGGAAGAATAGAGATTCAAATAGAAACAAGGGTGAGATTAAAAAAAAAAGATACATACAAAACAAGAATCATAAAATGTGAAGTAGAGCCTACACTAATAGTTACCTTTCCTATCTACTACAGTAGATCCTCACCCCAAAATTCAGTCTTTTGCAGTGTTTGCTGGCCCCAAGGAGCCAGGACCCAGTCTTTCATGAAGCATCCCTACTCATCAAGGTACCTCCTCAGTGAATGCAGCCAGAGTGTCTTTCTCCACCCTGTGATATCCTGATGGAGTCTTGTCTTTATTCACAGACAGGGCAAGCCTCTTGCTGTCATTGTTCCTTTTCACTCCCAACTGGTTTCAAGGGTTCATAGTCCATCTTTGGTGGTTTTCCATGGAGTTTTTCTGGATTGGTTGATGGTAAACAACTGGGCAATACATTACATAATCTGTTCGTTTGACAACTGCCTGATGCTTGAATGGGCCAGAACCGAGACATGATTTCCTAGTGAATCACTTTCACGCCGAAACCATAAGGGCGTGATTCTCAATATGTAGGTGCATTATTCCTTAAATATTACCCATACTCAATCACAGAGATGTATGTATTAAGTTATACACTTTCAGTAAAGACCTCACAAGCTGCCCTATGGATAGGTACCAGAAAATCAGTGTTAGATGTGGTGAGTTTGTCAGGTCTGAAACAGGAGTTCTAGTGGGGTCTCATGTGTAGGGTCAAGAACATGATTTGTCTTTTTTTTTTAAATGACTTGGAAAACACTAAATTACTGATGAAGTTTGCAGATAACTGGGGGAGTGGTAAATAATGAAAAGGACAGGTCACTGATACAGAGCAATCTAGATCTCTTGATAAACTGGGCACAGACAATGTGTATTTCACTATGGCCAAACAGAAGGTCATATACATAGGAACAAAGAATATAGATCACATTTACAGGATGTGGGGACTTCTCTGGAAAGCAGTGACTCTGAAAGAGACTGGGGCATCATGGTGGAGCCAGCAAAACATGGGCTCCCAGGGCAATGCTGTGACCAAAAGGGCTAATGTGATCCTTGGAGGTATGAACCGGGAAGTCCTAAATAGAAGTAAAAAGGTTATATTGCCTCTTTATTTGGCACTAGTGCAACTGTTGCTAGAACACAGTGACCACACTTCAACAAGGATGTTGATAAGTTAGAGAGGGTTCAGAGAAGAGCCTAAAAATTAATAGAAGATTGGAAAACATGCCTTATAATAAGAAATTCAAAGAGCTGAATCTATTTATCTTAAAGAAGGTTAAGACTGGTCATGTCAGTCCTAAGTACCTACATGAGGAACACAGATTTGATAAGAGGGCTTTTCAATCTAGCGGACTAAGGTATAACAAGATCAAATGGCTAGAAGTTAAACTGTAGGCAAATTTAAGCTAGAAATAAAGACATACTTTAACAGAGAAGGTAATTCATCATCAGAATAGCATGTCAAGTGTGGTGTAGATTCTCCATCACTGGCAATTCTTAAATCAAGATTGGATGTTTTTGTAAAATAGGCACTCTTTCAAATGGCCATAGGATTTGAAATAGGAATACATACAGAGAAGTCTTATGGCCTGTGTTATGCAGGAGGTCAGACTAGACTATCACAATGGTCCCTTCTGGCCTTAAATATATATATACATATACACACACACACAGATAAATCAGTTACCTTTGTAGAATTCTTGAGAATCACTAGAGCCATGCTAATTTGGACTTGAGGGGAGGGACAGAGAATGCTCATGGAGAATACCCTGCTAGCATCCACCCTTTATATCAAGGAGGATCCAGCTTGGGCTTCTCTGTAGTAGTAGGAGGAGATACTACTTGCAGAGGCAGCGATTCTCTGCAAGGTCCCCAGCCATTTAGTCTTTGTCGATCAGAACGCATCTTGAATTCTACCTAGAAGCCAGTAGGCAGCCAGTGCAGATCTCAAACCAGAAGTTGTGTCCGTGTGGTGAAATACTCATCCTAACAAGTAGGCCACTGACTTCTGATCTTCTAAATGGATTTGTGGTATAGCCCTAGGTAGAATGTATTGCAGAAGTCCAATCTAGAGCTGATTAAGTCTTCATGCAAAAGAGAAGGGCACAGCCTGCTGGCCAAGTGTTGATGGAAAGAAGCTTTGGTCACTGCCACTATTGGCTCCTCTAAAAGCACCTGAGAATCTAACCTCCCCCCAGCTCCATTGTAAGCTGTGGGTACATAGGATGTATGTACCCAATGTCACCCAGGGGAGAGGAGCCTGATAACTTCAGCCAAATCCTCCAGTTGCTCCCCAGACAACTTGCCTTAATCTGTTTACTACTTAATAAAAAAAAAACCAGTCAGGCAGCAAGTCCTCACCTATGCCCTAAGGGTGCCCAACCACATTCCTTGGATAAGCTGTAATATCAAGCTGAATGATCCTAAAAATCAGCTGTCATCAATATAGTGACCACCCTTAGCCCAGCTCACTCAACTCTCTCAATTACAGACACTTGTTTAAGAGAGGGTGATAGACAAGTTCCTTGTCACACCCCACAGAAGGGGACCACTGGGGAAAAATAGGGCAACCCTGCCCTTTGGAGTCACTCATAAAAGAAGTAGCCAACCAAAACTCAGTCCGATCCACTCCTGTCAGGGATTGCAAACACAAAACTGCCTCACAGTCAACATCAACAGTATCAAAGGTAGCTGGAAGACCTAATGATATCAGTATTTACACCTGATTTATATCCAGCACCAGGAGTAGATTTGCCAACATAAGCGAAGTTTCTATGCCATACCTAACTTGGAATAAAGTTGTCAAAGAAGTAAAAGGGAGTCCGAGTCTCAATTATTTCATCCAGCTTTTTCCATAGTCTTGACCAAACACACATAGAAGGGTTTCTTATATGTGGAGTAGAACATGTTTGTATTACACATGGTATTGTATGCTTGTATACTGCCTCTCTGCTCTACTTTTCCTATGTCTTCACAGAGTGATTAAAATAGTTTAAAGACAAACAAAAATCCTGATGATACATTTACGCCTTGGCCCCTAGGGGAAGGGATAGCTCAGTGGTTTGAGCATTGGCCTGCTAAACCCAGGGTTGTGAGCTCAATCCTTGAGGGGAATCCTCTGATAAACGCTGGACATTGTACTGTTGGTGGATGTCTGTCTTGCAAGGAGTTGGAAAATGCAGTGCGAGCTGAGTGACAACGAGTCTAAGGTCTCTTCAAATAATTCACTCATACAGTCTTGATTGCCAGCATCAGAGGCTCATTGCCACAAAGTGATCAAGTTACTGTGGAAGGAGCAACCTTCCTCCACACTGAACTTAAGTGTGGTCTTGTTAGACAACCTCTAGCATAGACTTTAACCACGTGGAACCTCATCTCTGCATGCTTACTCAATGCTCATTGTGTGCTGCTGAGGGCTTGTCTGTTATGGGCTTCTGATTTAGGTGCCTGAACCACCATAACTGGACCTGGATTTCAAACAGTGGATATGCCATGAAGGAAACTGACCACACCCTCGTTAGAAATCACTCCATAATGAAATTTCACTGGGTCCTCAGCAGCACCGAAGCACCATCAAACTGAGACCAGAGATTAATTGTCACTCAGCTCTCACTGGAGGGATGTTACATCTACCTAAATCCATTCCTGTAAAGGTTCTGACTCTTGATTCAAGTGACCTATTTAATCTTTAATCTTAACTCATTTAATCCTGTTTGCATTGCTCTGTTCCCTTATCCTCACCCTTCCTGTTCGTGCCACTGTCTGAAGGCCCCTGAAGAACTGTCCTGCTTTTACTTACACCAATATAAACTGGGGGCGATGCCACTGACCTCAATGGAGTTACTTTGGAGTAAAACTGGTGTGAGGGTGGAATCAGGTACCATGTCTGTACAATAACTAGCACTAGGGCTTTGCTGGCATAGCTGTCAGTTAAGGTTGTGACTTTTTTTCCCCCTTCACATTTCTAACTGACACTATGTTGCCAAAACTTCTAAGGGTAGACCAGGCATTTAGCTCTAGACCCATGTAAATTACTTGCCTACATATCATGCCTGAATTCTGGTTTTGTAACCAATCAAAATCACAGACCAGGCCTGTTGAAGGGTCTGTTAAGGTTCCCAAACCCAGCCACAGTGCAACAGGCCCAGTTTCAAGTGAACCTGGGCTGACTTATGGTTCTATATATGTCATGCAAAATTAGTCTTGCATGGCTGAGACACAACCAGGTCAACCAATGTGGAAGGATCAACCTACCTATGTGCTCTGAACCCCTGTGAAACAAAACTGCCAAACTTCACACCGTTCTGCTCAAATCTCCTTTTAAACCAAAGTAAGATAAGGGACCAATCATAAGGCTCCTAAATCTGTCCTGGGCAATTTTTACACTCCTGGCTGCCGCTATCAGTGGTGGTTCAAGTAACTCTGGGGGCTCCTGCAAAGCCTTTTAATTTGGCCATCTGTCTGCAAGACTTGAGTCAACATTATCTACTCTGCACACTGCATTACTCAGAGGCCTATTGGTGCCAACTGGCAAAGCGTTCACTATTCATTACAACCAAATCCTGTCTCAGACCTGACAAACTCACAACACCTAACACTGCTTTCCTGGTATTTATCCATAGGGTAAGATGTGAGGTCACAACTGAAAACATGTAACTTATTGATACACACTTCTCACAGTGATTATGTATGAGTAATGTTTAAGGAATAATGTAACTATATTGAAAATCATGCCTGTATGGTCCTGGAGTGAAAATGAGGTACTAGGAATCCTGTATCTGGGTGATGGCCCATTCCATTGGGAGGCAGTTGTCACCCTTCTCTGGCTAGCTGATTAAGTATGGTGTTGCTCAATTGTCTATCATTGTAACAACCCAAAAAAGTCAATGGAAAACCATCAAGGACAAATTCTAAACATCAAAACCATCTGGGAGTGCAAAGGAACACTGACAGTGAGAGGCTTGTCCTATATGTGAATAAAGACAAGACTCCACCAGCAGGGCCGGCTTTAGGCCAATTCCACCAATTCCCCCGAATCGGGCCCCGCGCCTAAGAGGGCCCCGCACCCAGTGGCAGGGCCACCGGGGTGGGGGCAAGTGGCCGAGAATCCCTTCCCTGGCTAGAGGCTCCTTTTTAATTTTTACTCACCTGGCAGCGCTCCGGGTCTTCGGCAGCACTTCGGCAGCAGGTCCTTCAGTGCCACCAAAGACCTGGAGCGAGTGAAGGACAAATCGCCGAAGACTACGAGTGCCGCCCGGTGAGAACAAGCCCCACATGTTTTTTTACGTGTTTTTTTTTTATTTTCAGTCATCCCTGCCGGGGCCCCGTCAAAACTGTTCGAATCGGGCCCCGCACTTCCTAAAGCCGGCTCTGTCCACCAGTATAGTACAGGGTGGAGACTGGGGAGAGACATTTTGGTTCCATTCAATGAGGAGGTACCTTCAAACAGCAAGAGGGCGTCATGACAGAGTGGGTGCTGACTCCTCGGAGCTAGCATACATTGCAAAAGACTGAACTTTGGGGTGAGAATCTGCTTTAGTAGATAGGAAAGGTAACTTAAGTGTAGGCCCTAGTTCATGTGCTATGATTTTGTTTTGTATGTAACCATTTGTTTCCATCACTCACCCTTGTTTCTATCTGAATCTCTGTTCTTTCTTAAATAAACTTCCTTTTGTTTTATTACAGTTGAACTCAAGTGGTGTATAGGATACAGCAGCAGTGGACTAAGGTAACACTGGTGAAGTGGGGTACACTCCTCCTTTGGAATGGCAAATCTAGGATTTCTCTAAGTATCCCTCGACCAGGGCTGGATATTACAGGGGGACACTTTAAAGGAACTTGAGGGCTGGGATTCATCCATTGCAACCAGCAGGGCTGGTATAGCCCAGAGGAGAGTGCTTACATGGCTGATTAACTGGTTGTGTCAGGGAGCCAACACCCAGCTGACACAGGCAAGACTTCCTCATGCTGGAGGCAGGTGGCAAGAAGGAGCCTTGCTATCCTGGGTGCCCTGAGGACCGTCACAATTACACTGCACAGTAAACCCAAGATCTGACTTGAGTTTCTGCCTCAGGCCTCCCTTCTGTTCAGACACTCGGTCAGCAGATATTCAGGACCCAGGCCTTGAGAAGACTCTGGTCCCAGCCCTGTCATTTTTTGCAGTGGAGATGGAGGTCAAGCGCAGACCTGAGTCAGAATGTGTGCAATATGGATGCATTAGCACAGCTGAGACACCTGGGTCCAGCAATTAAGGCCAGGCTTACAATGCAGTGTGGACGCTCAAGTACTGGAAATAAAGCCCACAAGCTGGGTCCCCGGAGCCTGGGCATAGTCTGCAGTGTAGTCATACCCTGGATCACTTCCTAGGCCCATCTTCTCTGACCCAAATGTTTCAGCTATGGAGCAGTGTCTCTGTTGGGTACCCAGGCAAAACACAAGGGGAAAATAGGAAATGTGTCCACAACTAGCGTCGGGGGGCGGGGGGAGGGGGGGCAGGGAATTAGGGAAATAGTGGATTAAAGTTTGTTTGCTTCCCCCTTCTCCTGCATAACAGAAATGTGCCCCACCCAGGGTTATGAGGAAAGGGTGTCACTGAAATTCTTTCTCTGCTGTTCGTAGCACTGAAGCGCTAGTATGGACCAGCCTGTTCTGAGCATTCATGATCACTTGCACCTAAAAAAAACCCACCAGTTTTTAGTTGAGATCACAACAATGTCTAATATAAATTAACCCCCACCTGTATGCAACACTTAAAGTTAGGATATTGTCATCTAGATTCGTTTTTTAAGAAGTTGTAAGGATGTTTTGTTACAGGCAGCATGAGAATCACCAGCATCTGGTGCAGTTTTCCTTACACACTATAGAGAAATATCTTAAGGACTCCTGTTCCCTAATGTGATTTGATGGCTTGTAGCTGACACTAACCAGCATCCGCATCTTATGCCTTCTCTGCTAGAACAGGGGCTCACCAATTGTGGTATATGCATCAGCTTGCTGAAAGAGGTATGCCAAAAAACTCTTAAACCTTCATTCACTTTCAAACACATAGTGGCCTCATGCACTGCAGCACACCAAAATATACCCCAGAAGCAAAATGCACTCTCCTGGCTTTCTGCCATAATACTGTAGTGAAAATAAAGCTTTCCCACCATGCTAGCGTAGTCTTATGTATCAGGGTTGGGTGCTGTGGCTGTGCAGATGGACACTGTACTCATTTGGCCCACTGCTGGCTTTCTGCTAGGCCTAATATTCAGTTTGCGTTGAGTTACGTAGCTCAACCTACTGAGGTGAAGTTCCAGGTCCTGCCCCACAAGCTCCCTTCATCTGAAGAGACAAATGCATACATAGCTACTTGAGAGTGGCTCCAAACCTGCAGCCACAAGGGATATAGCTACACTGCAGGTGGGAGTCCTTTGATATCAGGGCTCCTGGAGTATGTCTAAACTGTAGCTGGCAGTGAACTGCTAGCACTGAGAGGCAGGGCTTGCATGGGCTATTGCCTATGATCTCTGCCCCCTTCAACTTTCCTACAATCCAAAATCTTGGCTACAGGACTAAGGGGAGTTGCCTGACTCCTCAGCAGAGGAGCAACCAGCTGTCTGCAATTTGAGCCTCCTCCCAGCACAGCTAGCCCTGTGCAATATACTCAGACATACAGGCATCAAGGGGGCCAGAGATGCCAAGGAGAAGAGGCTCCTGGAGCTGAAGTAGCCTGGTGCCTAGATAGAGCTCCCCACCCCCATTCCCTACTTCCCTTTCCAGCCAAGACTAGCTTGTGTTCAGCAATAATCCAGAGACGAACTACCAAGAACTTTGAACTTAGAAGACAAGTAAAAGAGTCAAACCATTGACTATAGCTCAGCTACACTCCCCAAAATGGGATCACAATGCTATTTATGAGAAATGTATTGTTTCTTGTAAATGGAGTAATGCACAGGACATAATAGTAATGGCTGCTTCCTTGTTTGTTTTTGATGCAGGTCTAGAAGCCTGAGATGTTTAAAAAGGAGGTTATTAGTGAACATTTCATTTTAGGCTTCCTGGTGAGTCATTTGTTTTACTATGTAGTCTGGAAAAATGTAAATTAGGCTTGTCAGGACCTGAAAGAAATGTGCACAGAAAGGAGAAGTTTGCACGTGGTACTTCAAATATCAATTTTCTAAGAAGGTGGTAGGTACGTAGCCCAATAATGGTTAGAACCGCCTGTGCTAGGAGGCTGATACAAATGATCTTGAATACTTATGGATCAGAGTTGTCCGTGATTTGGAAACAGATAACGCCATATTTGACAGTGCCATTCTCCCCTCTGTGCACTCCTAAATAGGTTCAGCCAGTGACACTCATATATGCTGCTTCAAATTGAACACCTGCTACAAAGCAAACAAGTGGGGTGCTAGGATGTATAAACAGTGAAATAACCTACACCACAAAGATGGGGGTTGAGGAATAGTTCTGCTGGATCTCCATTTCATTTGGATACAAGGCAAGACCCATAAAATGTTTCTACATATGTAGATTTAAAAGTGGAGTGAAGATACCAAGACCTTAATTATAGGATAGAAAATAATTAGATGAAGCACAAATGGAGCTGGGAAATCTATTTACACTGAGGGATAAGGGCATAACCTAGGAGCATGGTGTGAGATTAGAAAAGGAGAGATTTACATTGGATTTCAGAAAGGGATTGTCCCCTCGGGCACATCATTGGTATGTGGGATAGCTTATTACAATAGTTCCTGCTCTATTTGTGGGGGGGTTAAAATTCAGAATAAATAAATGAAGAAAATCATCATGGGATAAAGTTAGAGAAGTTAGGACTTCTGCCCACAGTGGATGGACCATTCATTGATTCCCTGTGCTCTAAACTTTCTCCATTGCTATCAAAATGCATTAGTAGCATTTTACCATATTTCATGCCTCTCAAACTGTTTTGGGGTGGATAACTGCAGTCATTTGTAATTGCAATATATTAACTCAAGCATCTAGAGTGCCTAAAGTTAAGCTCTCAAATCTGTGTTTAGCCACCTAAATAAGTTGGCCTGTTTCTCTTCTCCTCTCCCCATTTCCTAAAGTATCCAGCAGCTCTTACTGAAGTCAATGGAAGAGGTTGGATGCTCGGTCTCCCTTCTGAAAAATCAGGCCCTTTAGACAGCTAATCATGGATTTAAAGGCCTACTTAAAAATAAATAAATAAATCGGTGCTATAATATCAGGTGAGGAGGATGTAACACTCTTCTGTGCTGAGAAGAGAGACTGAACCTTATTTCCATCCTGGCCCCAGCACCTGCTCCTTTTGTATTTAATGTATAGATTGGTGGATTGCAGCTGAATGAGTCTGTAACACTTTTTTGCTTGATGCATGGACAGAACTGTGAAAAGGTGCTTAAATGAGAATAACCAGGAGAAAGATTTTTTTTTTTTAAATGCCTGAATGGGGGAAGGACAAAAAGGGTTGTGTGAAGATTAGGTACAGAAAAAGGCACATGCTGAATGCATTTGAAATGGAAACTAAATTGATCAAGGGATCTCCTGAGTGTTTTGATGCATATGTAATTCCAATTGACTTCAAGAGTGCACACATGCAGCAGCTGAAGAAGTAAATCCTCAATGTCGAGTTTCTGAACAGCATTAATAGCAAATAAGATTCAAAAGGAAATTCAATGTGCCTTTTTACAAATACAAGTTTAGCACAGATAGAAGTGATGGGAATAAGCGAGGCTTCATGCTAGTAACTGGGGTATTAATAATCAAAGGGATAATCTCTTCTACTAATATATAAAGCAATGAACAGCTGGTGCTATTGACTGAAATGTTGGTCTTGTGAGTCTTTCACCTGGGTTGGAGTTGTCCTTTCATTACTGGAAGAATAATGTAAAGACAGAAAAGCACCCTCCCAAAAGACGACCTCTGACTTTGGGCAGGGGAATAAATTAGCTAAATCTGATCTAGAGGCAAACAATGACAACGGGGGATGGGTCCTAGATTTCCTCTCCTGAAAGCAAAAGAATGGACTGATGTAAACAAGGGGTTTTAAACAAGTCTTCCATTAACAAAATAATGGGCCATAGTCCTGAAAGTGAAAGGACTTGCATAATCTGAACCCACCTGCTTAGAGCGGCAATAGAAACAGCCAGGGGGAGCAGAAGAGACTGAAGGCGAATCCAGGGTAGTAGCTACTGCTCTAAATGGTTTGGCACACATAAACCGCTGGGGCGGTGAAGATTGAGATTAGGGCTGATGGGTTTCTCCTGGTTTGACAGGACCAATGTCTTGTTCCCAATACCCTTATTTCCTCCTGTGACGAGCCCTGAAATGATATGAGGAGTTACCAAACAGACAAATCTTGTTTTGCAGTGGAAGCATAGCCACCCAGACCCCCTTCCCCCCTCCCCAAAATACCACCACCCCCTTTCAATCTCCTCTCTCTAATCCTTAACGCCTAGCACACCCTTGTTTTTAGCAGATACTTAAAGCCACCTGGAAAAGAAAAGCCGCGTGCTTCTGATGAAGATGATTAACTGGGATCATCTCTCAAATCTCTAATGCGCTGACTTGCTCCCCCCTCGCCTAACGAGAGCTGGTAGTTAATATTTCACCCTCCTGCAAATTTGCTTTCAGGAGACTAGAAGGGTAACCCTGGGTTGGCCTGTCAGTCATGTCCAATGATGACGTTGGAAACGCTACCCTAGGCTCTTCTTAGCCGATCGCACGCGTGTTGCTGGCACAGAGCAGGTTGAGAAACAGAAGTTTTCATTCTCTCTCTCTCTCGCCCTCTAGTGTTATAGCCTGGAGCACGCGACACACACGAAGCGGGCTCTTCTTGCTGCTTTCATTCAGTCTGTTAGAAAGTTGCAGTCAAGTGTTTTATCATCTGCATCATGAATCTAACGGCTGCAAACCACCGCATACCTCTGAACGACGGGAACAGCATCCCCGTGATTGGACTTGGCACCTATGCTGACCCCAGAAAAGTAAGTATCTATCCTCTACCTTTCCTTTTCATAAACACACTTACGGCTCGGAGCAGGCTGCCAAACTCTGTTCCAGAGGACTGTTAAGTTGATACTTTCCTTTCAGAGGTACTGCTGACTTATGCACGTGCCTTACAATGCCTTTCTGCTGGTATCCTGGAGGGTTCTTTACATTTAAGATTGTTAGCAGTTCAGGCAAAGTGTGGCCAATCTACAGACCTCTTCTGTGGTCCTCTCATTCAATTTACTGTGCAGACTTTAAAACCTCTAGTTAACAATGGGGCTTTCACATCCTGAAAGCAGGAAGGACTAAAAATATTATAGCAAAGTTTGGACTCTTTGTTGCTAACTTCCAAATATTCACAACTCAGTAGTTTACAGCAGGCAACCGGTGATTGAAATGCAACTAAAGCAGTGGATAACTCCTAGCCCAAGTAATCTGTTCTCTTTAGGAATACTGAATAATCCCTAGCATTGATACAGCATTTTACATCCTCAGTACTTTACAAAGATTCCCTTTGTAAAGGGAATTTGTTTGTAAAATTTGTTAGTCTCTAAGGTGCCACAAGTACTCCTGTTCTTTTTTAAAGATTCCCTTGTTATCTGGGTTGATAGCTAGCTACACACCATGATACAGGCATATTTAATTGAAACTTGATAGGACAGGCTGGCATTTGTCTTACTGTTGTTCAGTTCTGTATTGTTATAAGAGATACAGTACACAGACACTTTGAGATAGGCGTGTACTTGGAGAACAGTGTTCCGTCCTCCTATATATGTTTTGTTGACAAATTCTGCCATATACAACTCTGACTTCATTAAGGTTGCACAGGCTGCTAATCAGGAAAGTTTTAAATTATTGCTAGTCATCTTGACAGCTGCAGACTGGCTTTAGCTGAGTCCTGAGTTCCCAGAAACTCTGATTCCAGCTGAATCTGTTGACGGACAGATGCTGGAGAGCAAAGTATGCTTGCTGCACAGTGACTGGGAGACCATCTGCCTTCCCTAAACTCAGTAGCCTTCAAGTGCAAGCAATTTCTGAGGCTGTGAGCTGGTCAGCAGACCTGCTGTGCTGAGCAAAAAGGAAAAACTCAGTTTTCTTGTAGACTATCTTACAGCTGGCTTGGACACTTTCAAAGGAATATTCCTTTGACAAAGAGTGATTCCTACATACTGATTCCTGTGGCTCCCAAAAGCTTAAAAGGTACCAAAATATTCTGTACTCCTTGATGTGATGTCCTGGGTATATAGCCCATAGAACCTTTGCTGCATCATTGCCATGGAAGCATATGTGATATCTCTTCTGTTTCCACACCGGGCAGTGCGATATGAACAAATTGGCTGCCTCCCTCTCAAATTACAGAGTTTTTTATATGTTCTCTGTGTCATTGTCCTGTGTGAAGCGAGATAAAAATTGTGGGCAGAACCCTGTGCCCCGTAGTACAGTATTGGAGTTAAAATGAACAACTAAGTGTGAGTCAATCACCTGCTATGAAGGTGATTACTTGGCCAACAATGATCTTTGTACTTTAGCATATACTAACAAATGAATGCACCAAGGTAAGTATGATCAAAGAGAAAATCCCTTTTGAATGAACATAGCATTGTTGCAGGCAGTACAAGAGTGATCATCATTGAAGGCTTCAGACTGTCTGAGTTAAGACACTATTGCAGAAGAAGGGACACAGCAGTGAGAGAGGTTCTCACACCCAGATACTAGCCCTAGAAATGGGGTGAGTGATGCCTAAAGTCCTCCAGCAGCTTTACAATTCCATCAGATGAATATTCAGAAGGTAATTGATGGGTGGCTAATAGAAAGTTAAGGCTGAATTATTTTTGGCAAGTGAAACATGTTGTAGCAAAGCAGAATGACTCCTCCCAGTTTATGCAACAATCTGGCAAATATAACACCTTACTTCAGCCATTTCACACTCTACTTAGCACCAGTTGCTCTGGGCACCTAAAGTTTAGGGCTAGGACATCAGCTTTAGGACATCTTCCAGGTGCCTCACCCTCTGTAAACTGGATGGGAGTCAGGTGTTTGTGGCAGGGAGAGGTTGGACTCATGAGAGGGCTAGGCATTTGAGAAGGGTCAGGTCACCCCTCAAGGGAGAGGTGGAGAAACTAGGCAGTGGGGAAAGGGGTGGTGGAAATGGGGAGCTGGGGGGCCAAGGCCCCAACCCTTTTTTTCATCCTATTACTGGCCATAAGGGTGAGCAATGGGGGAGGGGGCAGAGAGGAACAAGCAGGGTAAGGGGCACTTCTGTGGGGGCGGAGGCCACGGTTTGGGCATTGGTTTCCCCTCCACACACACACTTGTAGGGAGCTTCTGTTGCTCCTGGATGGATGTTAATGAATGTGCTAGGGAGAATTGCAGGAGTGTTTTGCATTGGTGACTGGGGCTGTGGCTACATTACAGAGCTTACCGCAGCACCGATGCAGCTGCAGTGCTGCTAGTGCAGGGGCTCTAAGCTGATGGGAGAGCTCTCTCCCACTACCACTCGTCACAGGGGCTGGAGTAACTATGTCAAGGGATAGAGTAGAGGGCAGGACACCTGAGTGGATAGTGGTTAAAGGTTCAGCAGTTTGGAGATGGGCAGCTCACTTGCTGGGAGAGTTGCAGGGAGAGTCTAGCATTTGTCAGTTGGCAGGTGATATCCTGACTAACTTACACTGCACTACAGACAAGTTGATTTGCCTGAAAGTTCTAGCCATCCTGCCTTCAGGACCTGTGGAAGAGCTCTGTGTAGCTCAAAAGCTGTCTCTCAACAGAAGCTGGTCCAATAAAAACTATTACCTCACCCACCTTGTCTCTAATCTCCTGGGACTGACATGGCTACAACTACAACACATACTACACACATTTTACCAGGAACAGAACTGGACAGTTAAGTAATCTGATAGTCTTATTGAAAGTCTTTTCTAAGTAAAGGGGGATTTTCTCATCAACTGGATACAGATCAAGAGTACCAAAATAATTATTTTATCCCTCTGGCAATGGCTTTGTGCTTTATTCTCCATAACCCACGGTCTGAGAATTCAGTATTGATTCAATATCAGCAGCCACACTTGTGAAATAATTCCTTTTCGCTGGAGTATAGTCCCCTATGCCTTCGTCTACACTACAGAATTACTTCAGTTTAACAACATCACGCAGGGGTGTAAATAATCCACAACTCTGAGTGCTGTAGTTCAGTGATTTTTCAAACTGCGGGTTGCGACCCAGTACTGGGTCACAGAATGTAAGGCACTGGGTCACGGTGGCTCTGGTCAGTACCACTGACCGGGCCGCTAAAAGTCCCATTGGCAGTGCTGCCCGGCAAAGGTAGGCTAGTCCTTACCTTTTCTGACACCGTGCTGTGCCCTGGAAGTAGCAGGTCCAGCGCCTAGGTGGGGGGGGGGGGCAGCACGGGGCTCTGCATGCTGTCCCTGCCCCAAGCACTGGCTCCAGTTCCCGGCCAATGGGATCTGCGGGGGACAGTGCCTGCGGGCGAGAGCTGTGCAGAGCCGCTTGCGTGCCTCTGCCTAGAAGCCGGCCCTGCTGCTGGCCGCTTCTGGGGCGCAGAGCAGTCTGCGGTGCCAGGACAGGCAGGAGCCCCCCCAAAACTCAGAGCCCCCTCCTGCACCCCAAATCCCTCATCCCTGGCCCCAGACCAGAACTTGCACCCCTAGCCCAGAATCCTGATCCCCTCCTGCATCCCTACCCCAGCTCAGAGCCCCCTCCCACGCCCTGAACCCCTCATTCCCACCCCACAGCCCTCATCCCTGCATCCCAACCCTCTTCCCCAGCCCTGAGCCTCTCCCACACCCCAAACCCCCTCATCCCCAGCTCCGTTGGGTCACGGGCATCAACAATTTTCTTCAACTGGGTTGCCAGAAATTTTTTTTTGAAAACCACTGCAGTTATACCAACCTAAGCGCCAGTGTAGACATCACTCTGTTGGCAGGAGAGCTCCTCCCACTGACATAGCTACTGCCTATTGCAGAGATGGAGTAACTAAAGGCTATGTCTACACTACACAGCTTTTAGCAACATGTCTGTGTCGCTACAGCCATGCCATTAAAAGTCACGCAGTGTATCCACTGTCAGCTCTCCTGCTGACCAAAAAATGTCCACCCCAATGACCGGCATTTGCACTGTCGGCTGGAGAGCGCTGTTCACGCTAGCGCCTGTTGTCGTCAAAACTTTTTTATCTTTCAGGGGTTTTTGTTTTTTTTAACACCTGTGAAAGAGAAGCCTTTTGTCATTCAATTGCCAGTGTAGATGTAGCTTAAGAATAGGATCAAAAGGTTTTCTTGTTAATGCTTTACTATTTTAATTGGCCCTTTAGTCACTTTAGAGATGTGACTGAGTGCAAGGGCCAGTGTTTACAGGTGACTTTGGCCATGTTAGTCTTAATTCCTCTCTGACTCAACCTTGATAATTACTGACCTGAGGTAAAGAACAAGGTAGCTGTTGGGTCTATTAAAAAGGCTAGTGTACTGGAGATTCCTAAAGAACTTGAGGTCTCCTTGGAAACAATGAAGGTTGGGCTCTTGAAGTCAAGAGGCCCTTTTGTAGGGAGGAGAAGGGAAACTCTGCAGGAGTCACAAGTCAACTTCAGTCCTTTTCCCTTCAAAATAGGTCAACTGTCTTTTTGCCACAATACCTCACATCCAGCATAATGAAAACCTCAGATGAGCTATCCCACTTCCAGATGCTTCTGGAAGCTGCCAAAGTGCAGCACTCACAAGACTTCCAGTACATCCTCTTCTGGTTCTAACTGGAATCTACCTTTTCGTTCCGCAAAATGAAATACCTCTATGAAAGAATACCTCCAACCTCAAAGGTCACACTTGAATGGATTTGAGAGCAGAGTGAGTAATTGCTACATGAATTAACTCCGGTCATAATTGTGCTCGTTGTGTGTATTTAGCATAAATATTCAGCCAATAGAGGTCACCTAATCTTTCCACTATAAATTAGGATCAAATTTGAGGGAAGAGGTGGGGATATTTGCTGGGTTTGGAAGTTGCCTCAGTCCCATCTTCCTACTGGTACCTCTAAAGCACCTAGTGCAGTCCGTCATAGTGACTGGAGATGGCTAAAAAAGCCATTGGCTCATCTTCTAAACAGGTGTTGCTACCTTAGGTTGCAGGATTCTTTTTCTTCCTGGACTCTTTGAGGAGTGCTTTGGTGAAGAGGCAAGAATTTCACTGGGCTATTAAGGCACCACATGTGGGACTTTTTTGTTTGTTTCAGAGCTTGACTTTGAGGATGGCAGATGGCTCCTCTGCCAGATCAGGCTGGCAGCTTATCTTCAAATGTGGGGGGCCAAATGCTACATCCGCCCCCCTACACAAGCAATAGGAAGGAGGTGGTTCCTGGATCCACTAAAAATCTCAAAGTTCTTGCTTGATTGCATATGTAGGAAGTAAAGAGAGAGAGAGAGAGAGCCTGGCTCAAATGAAATGTGGACTGGGGCCAGATAAGGTATTCCCTAGCAATCAGGCTAAAAAGCTACATGGCTCAATATTTAAAGAGCTGATGACAAATCATGGTGAATGAACATGACATGCAGTGTAAGCAAAATAGTCTCCATCCTGCATCCCCTTCTCCTTTTTGCTCTTGGGACTTGCTCTATAAACCGTAACCTGGGGCTTGGGAGTCTGTTGCTTATTCCTCCAAGTCGTAGAATTTTTGGTGAGATCTAGTTGCCAAGAGTGGATAAAGATGGGATATATTTAGTATTGATCCCCAGCTGCTATACAGAAGCAGGCATCAGTACAAGGCATAATTTTGTAGCCGGCAGCAGAACCAATGCTGCTGGGAAGAGCTGGGCTGCCTTAGGGCTTGTCTACACTACGAAGTTCTGTTGACCGAACTTATCTTGATACCTAAAAGTTGACACAACAAAAATTACCACAGGGTGTTCACACTTGCTCCCTCTCTTGACAGATCATGTCCACGTTGGGAACACCATCATCGACAGGGTGAGCAATGCACCGTGGGTATGTATCCCACAGTGCAGTGTTGTGGGAAGGAAGAGCTGATCGCTGCGCAGCTTAGGATTCTCTCCCAGTTCTCCCACAGCCCCCTCAGCTGCCGAGAGCAGCATCATGAGTGGCTCTGTGAGCTCTCCGTGCTGAGGAATGGCAAAGCAGCACAGCAGTCTGCCTGCCACTGTGTTCCTAATGCCAGGCAGAGCCGGAGCATTCCAATGATTTGCTCTTTGTTTGTTCCCCAAACAGAGCAGCACACAGATACTTCCCGCAGCTTTGAAAGGAGAGGGGCGCATGCCTGCAGGGTAGCAGAGATCAAAACACCGAGCAGCACAATCAGGGCAGGCATTGTGGGATACTGGCGGAAGCCTGTTTTGTCGACAAATCAGCAGCGTCTACCATAGGCGCCAACTTCTGCTGGCACTGGTGGGTGCTCAACCTCCCCCTTTGCCCCCGCCCCAACTCCGCCCATGCCCTACCCCTATTCCAACCCCTTCCCCAAATCCCCGCCCCGGCCCTGCCTCTTCCCTGCTTCCTGCCCTGAGCGCGCCACGTTCCCGCTCCTCCCTCACAGAGCTTGTTATGCCACGAAACAGCTGTTTTGTGGCGGCAAGCACTGGGAGGAGAAGCGGGGATGCGGCGCGCTCAGAGGAGGAGGTTAGGTGGAGCGAGGCGGGGAGTTTGGCTGCCGGTGGGTGCAGAGTACCCACCAATTTTTCCCCATGGGTGCTCCTGCCCCAGAGCACCCATGGAGTCGGCGCCTATGGTGTCTACACTGGTTCTTTGTGGACAAAAAAGGGAGGGGAAAAGACAAGGCTCTCTTAGGGGTGGAAGTTTTTTGCTGTCATTGTAGTGTGTATGCTCTTGCTGTTTTGTCACCAAAAGGCAGTTTTTGGTGACAAAACTTGCCAGTGTAGACATTCCCTTACTTAGGAATGAGATCAGACTTGAAAAAAGACATTGGGGGAGGAATCAACATGGGGATTTGGGAAACTTCAGTAGCTCTGGGTCTTACAAATGTTGGGCTGTTGAGATGTGCTTCCCACGACTTCTAGCATTTGTGTACAAGCACTTTAAAAACTTTTTCAAATGCTGTTATAGTCCTAGCCTTCACAACCTCCTCAGGTAAGGAGTTTCACAAGTTGACTGTGCGCCGCATGAAGAAGAACTTCCTTGTATTTCTTTTAAACCTGCTGCCTATTAATTTCATTTGGTGACCCCTAGTTCTTGTATTATGGGAATAAGTAAATAACTTTTCCTTATCCACTTTCTCCACATCACTCATGATTTTATATACCTCTATCATATCCCCCCTTAGTCTCCTCTTTTCCAAGCTGAAGAGTCCTAGCCTCTTTAATCTCTCCTCATATGGGACCCGTTCCAAACCCTTAATCATTTTAGTTGCCCTTTTCTGAACCTTTTCTAGTACCAGTATATCTTTTTTGAGACGAGGAGACCACATCTGTACGCAGTATTCAAGATGTGAGCGTACCATCGATTTATAAAGGGCAATAATATATTCTCAGTCTTATTCTCTGTCCCCTTTTTAATTATTCCTAACGTCCGTACGTGGTCTCTGAGGGCCAGGAGCTCCTTGCACCGAATGCACACACATGCCACCTGCCCACAGGGCAGGTAATCATACATGCTACACTCAGCGCAATAAACTGGATAGCCCCCACTCTGCAGTTGGGCTTCTGCCTGCATTGTCTCTAGTTAATGAAAGGGTTGTTTAAAGCAAGAAGTTTTGAATGTAGTTTGGTTTATATGTTTTAACGGGAATAAAGGGAAACAGATAGAACTGGCAAGGGACCCCTGCTCCCTTCCCACTCCCCTGCGAGACTCCCTGTTAGCAGCCCCTGTTCACAAAGCTCCCTGGTCGCTTGTGTGCTGCTTTATAAAGCCCTAGCCTGTGTGAATGCCCCGCCCATTGATTAAGTCTCAGCCAATTACCAGAGGCTTCTAGCTTTCAGACCTTCCTTGGAAGCTCACAGCTTCCAACTGCCAGCCACAGCACACAGTCCTTCAAACAGACTGACAAACACAACCTCAGCACACAGCAAGTAACCCACAAACACACACTACACACAGTCACTTACCCCAATGATGCTGTATTTGCTCCTCCTTCACCTGGAGAACTCCCTTGCATAAAAAAGAATCTAACACATCAGAAAAGGGCAGACAAATAAACAGTGACAAGTTTTTAAAGAGCTTGTACACAAATGCTAGAAGTCTAAATAATAAGATGGGTGAACTAGAGTGCCTTGTGATAAAGGAGGATATTGATATAATAGGCATCACAGAAACCTGGTGGACTGAGAGCAATCAATGGGACACAATCATTCCGGGGTACAAAATATATCAGAAGGACAGAACAGGTCGTGCAGGCGAGGGAAGTGGCACTATATGTGAAAGAAAATATACAATCAAATGAAGTAAAAATCTTAAGCAAATCTGCATGTTCCATAGAATCTCTATGGATAGAAATTTCATGCTCTAATAAGAATATAACATTAGGGATCTATTATTGACCACCTGACCAGGATGGTGATAGTGATGATGAAATGCTATCAAAATTAAGAACTCAATAATAGTGGGGGATTTCAATTATCCCCATATTGACTGGGAACATTTCACTTCAGGTCCAAATGCAGAGATAAATGACTGCTTCATGGAGCAGCTGGTACGGGAACCCACAAGGGGAGAGGCAACTCTAGATTTAGTCCTGAGTGGGGCACAGGAGCTGGTCCAAGAGGTGACTGTAACAGGACCGCTTGGAAATAGTGACCATAATACAATAGCATTTAACATCCCTGTGGTGGGAAGAACATCTCAACAGCCCAACACTGTGGCATTTAATTTCAAAAGGGGGAACTATGCAAAAATGAGGGGGTTAATTAAACAGAAGTTAAAAGGTACAGTGACTAAAGTGAAATCCCTGCAAGCTGCATGGGCTCTTTTTAAAGACGCCATAATAGAGGCCCAACTTCAATGTATACCCCCAAATTAAGAAACACAGTAAAAGAACTAAAAAAGAGCCACCGTGGCTTAACCACCATATAAAAGAAGCAGTGAGAGATAAAAAGACTTCCTTTAAAAAGTGGAAGTCAAATCCTAGTGAGGCAAATAGAAAGGAGCATAAACACTGCCAAATTAAATGCAAGAATGTAATAAGAAAAGCCAAAGAGGAGTTTGAAGAACGGCTAGCCAAAAACTCCAGAGGTAATAACAAAATGTTTTTTTTTATGTACATCAGAAGCAGGGAAGCCTGCTAAACAACCAGTGGGACCCCTTGATGATCGAGATACAAAAGAAGCGCTTAAAGACGATAAAGTCATTGCAGAGAAACTAAATGGATTCTTTGCTTCAGTCTTCACGGCTGAGGATGTTAGGGAGATTCCCAAACCTGAGCTGGCTTTTGTAGGTGACAATTCTGAGGAACTGTCACGGATTGAAGACGTCACGAGAGGAGGTTTTGGAATTAATTGATAAAATTAACATTAACAAGTCACTGGGACCAGATGGCATTCACCCAAAAGTTCTGAAAGAACTCAAATGTGAAGTTGTGGAACTGTTAACTAAGGTTTGTAACCTGTCCTTTAAATCGGCTTCTCTACCCAATGACTGGAAGTTAGCTAACGTAACGCCAATATTTAAAAAGGGCTCTAGAGGGGATCCCCTACAGTTTTTGGTTCTGGCAAAAATCATACCTCATTCTAAGATGAATGGATTTTTATGTTAGCAGAGAGAGTCATGTTCCCCTATATGGGAAGTTGAATTTACTAAAATCTCCACATTGAGGACCTTATTTACATGAATTTTACAGTTCTTTATAGAAACCATACAGTCTTAATTTGATTAATTCTTCTTTAACTTCAACTGCTTCAGTGGCCGTGCATGCACTTAGTGTTTAATGAACGGCAACCAATTAAAGATTGCACTTAGTGATATGGCCACCATACAGAATCTCCAATTAAACAGGAGCGTCCTTATATGCGGTGTTGTAGCAGTGTCAGCTCCAGGATATTCGAGAGATTAGGTGAGTGATGTAATAGCTTTCATTGGCTCAGCTTCTGTTGGTAAAAGGCCATTCTGGTTTACACTTGTGTAACTGAAGGCCATTGAAAGATTAGAGTCAGGATATGAAGTACTTCTAGGAATTACCACACCCACCCTTACCCTGGAAATCTATATTCCCATAAAATGATGCCCATTGTTGTATCACTCAAAATCTGAACTTGTTTTTTAGCCTGGTGCCAGGAAAGGGATATGAATAGCATGGATTCTCTACAGGCCTAATTGTATTTCAAGTCTCAAAGTCTGTTCTAAACAGTGTAGACTTTGAGGAAATGGTCCCTAAACTCCAGCACTCTTTTTTAATACCTTAGCTGTAATGGACACCTCTTCAGAACACTCTAGTACACAATGGCATAGTCCTATGTTGCAAAGTGTAAAACTCAATTTAGTGAAAATATTAATAGCTTGATCGTCAACTGGTGCCAATGGAGCTATGCCAAGCTGCACCAGCTGAGAAGCTGTCCATAATAGTCAAACTGGCACTGTTCACTTGGCTTCAGAACACTTTGACACATGCAGACCTGTTCATATGCAAGAGTAGTCCAGCGTGAAACTCCCAGAGCACAAGACAATGCTGGGGAGACAGTGAGTTTTAGGCCTTGAGACTGCACCCCTTTCTGAATCTGATTGTTGGTTAATTCCCACTGGCACTGACACATAGCAACTTCTGTATGTTAGCTGTAGCTGGGTGAATGGCTGACAACTTCAGTCCACTTGATTACACAGTATCGATTCAAGGGTATATTAACCAAGAGCAGCAGAAATTTTGAAAAAATAGTAAAACTTCAGATATCAGAGGGGATTTCCCACTCTTCAGCCAGAACCACTTGAGGAGTGACCAAATAAATAGGAGAGCTGTTCACACTGCTGTCACAGCCGTTTACTGTAATGACTAGCGTGAGAGTTAACTGTTTTCTAATCCTACCTGTGCTACTGTGGGTCCTGGATCATCCAAAAGCTATTTGCTAAGTGGCATAGCTTGATTCTGCCCCAAGTTGCACAAGTGCAAGCCAAGGGCAGAACTTGTCCTGCAGAATCATTAATACTGGTGCTGAGGCTTTAAGACTCATGATTTGCAAACCCTTGGCAATACATGCATTGGGTTCTTTTTAGTTGCCTTCTAGATTTTGAGCCTGCAAGGCTCACAGTGTCATGCTCTTCTCCCAGCCAGGCAGCCTAGAAACTCTTGCTTAAACAAAAACTCAGATTCCTGCAATTGCATGACTACAGGAGCTGTCATGAACTGAATGTCATCAACCTGTGCATTGGCAACACTGCAGAAGTGAGGTTGACCTAGTTCAACTGGAAGCCTAAAAACCGTTCTAGGGCTCTAACTGGTCCCTTGATTACTTGTGGGTCTGGAAGTTAGGGAGGGGTGTGTCTCTAGTTTCTTGAGGCTAGAACCACACTTCAAGTGACCACCATAATGTGTCCCATGACTTAGTTTCTCTTTAGAATGGCATAGGCCTCCTGCAAAAACAGGTAGCAGCTCTGCTCATAGGGGACCATGCTTAATTTTGGCCTCAGTCTTTCACTTGTTCATGAGGCCAGGCCTACTAAAACTCCAGACGATACTACAAGAAACTTGGCTGTTTTTCAGGCTTCACTGAACCAAGCTTTTGCTGGTTCAACCTCTCAGCTAGCTTGGTGTTGAGGCTCTGATACAACTGCAAACTCCACCTGTACCCTCATAACAGTCCCAGAAATCTTACCTATAACTTGATTAGGGGCTGAAGAGTGAACTGACTCGCAAGCCACTTCCCTTCTCCCCTGTCACCAGGGATGCTGGTGCCCCTGCTTTTTCTGAGATCATCAGAAGACACTGGGGAGGGCCATATAGAAAGATTTCATTTTTAAAGGAGTTCTTGGAGTCTTCTCACAGGGTGGCTGCCCTTCCAATTAATATGTAGCATAGTGTAGCTGTGATGGTCCCAGGATAGTAGAGACACAAGGTGGATGAGGTAATATCTTTTTATTGGATCAACTTCTGTTTGTGTGAGAGAGACCAGCTTAAATTAGTCCAATAAAAGAGATTACCTCACGTGCCTTGTCTCTCTTCCAATTAACAGACAGCTTCTGGGGCTGTCAGGTTGCCTTGTCCTCATGCTGTCCAGGAAATTGTCCTACCCTATTTCAGCTGCCAACTGAATGATCCCACATGGGATGTGACACACAGAGAATTTGAGCAAGCCATCGAACCAGAAGCATGAGGCACTTTATGCCTTGCAGTGCTTTCAACCACTGGCTGTTGAACAGTTCTGTTTCACGTCTGACACCCAAAAAGGTGGAATGGTGTCCAGGAAGACCATTCCTGATAGGTAGCAACATCAAACATTAAGACAATAGGTAATTTGCAGGCCACCTGCTAGTACCTTTTCTAGGAGGCTTCAAAGGTAAAGGGCTTCCCCAAAACTTGGCTTCATAAATCTGCAGGTTTTGACAGAGGTTTTCATGGCTCATATCACCAAGAAATGTGACTGTTTCATGAGAATTAATGAATGTCTTCACATCTAGGTTGGACATTAGGAAAAAGTTCCTAACTGTCAGGGTGGTTAAACACTGGAATAAATTGCCTAGGGAGGTTGTGGAATCTCCATCTCTGGAGATATTTAAGAGTAGGTTAGATAAATGTCCATCAGGGATGGTCTAGACAGTATTTGGTCCTGCCATGTGGGCAGGGGACTGGACTCTGACCTCTCGAGGTCCCTTCCAGTCCTTGAATCTATGAATCATCCCCACTTTACAGAGATTGGGGATAGGAGGAGAACTGAGCCCTAGAAGGGTTACACGATTTTTACACAGAGGAGCTTGGCATTGAACTTGCATCTCCTGAGTTCCAGTCAGTTCTCTGACCACAGGACTATCCTTGCATGTACTTGAAACCCCTTAATATTTGCTTGAGTCTCAAAGGCTGCAAACCAAAACTTCTGAGTACAGTTTGAGGAAACTTACTGAATCAAAGCCAATGGATTTCTCTGCTAACACTAACAACCTTTAAATGTGCCTAGGAAGAGTAAGAGCTCAAAAGTGGCTTGGTAGCTGCATAAGCAGGGCCTAAGCCATGTTTATCAAACAGCTTTGCTTTTCTGCAAGGCTGGGTTAACAGGACAGCAGCCCATTGGCTCATGGAGGATATATTCACAATGCTTCAAAGCGTTTGTGTTCTATGGAAAGTTGCAGATTCTGCAATCTTTTATTTGCTCTGGTAAAATAACTGGGGCAGACTATGCCAGCTACAATAGTCCTTAGCACAGCTTTGGCTAAATCCTAGAACAACAACCTAACAGGAATTTTAGAAATGCTAAATCTAATTATGCATGCTAAGTTGCTATTGCAAGGAAAAATCAAACCTCACGCTTCAGAGTATAAATTGATGGCCTGTTGCGGTAGAGAAGAAATCCACCCCGTTTTCTCCTAGTCATATCATGGCACAAGAGGTAAGATGCATTATGGATTTTCCCCTACTTTTCTTCAGAAGCATCTAGTACCAACCTCTACCAGAAGCAGGATACCAGACTAGATGGAATAGTACTCTGGTCCAGTGTGTGGCAAGTCCCCAGATGGCTTCCCCATCAGAGTGAATAGTGTACGGTACATGGGCTGCCAGCAGTGCTCTTCAGCCATCATTTCTGAGCTCTGTCAGTTTTTGTAGGGATAATTTTATCTGGATTTTGCTTCCTTGTTGATAGTTGCTAACGTTTCATGGGTATAGCTGCCAGATTTTTCTGTATAGAAGCTGGTTACATTCTGGTGATTGATATTTTCCAAGAAAGAGGCACAGTCCAGTTTCTTGTCTGCAAGAGTAAGCAATTCTAAGAATGTTCCCTTGTGCTGTTTGCATCCTTAGTCCACAAAGTAGATCTGGCTTTTCCTGTAACATCTCAATTACTTAAACCAAGTGGTTTTTCTACAAAGTTGGAAACTTACTGGACACTTGTTCTCTTGCTACTTTATTCAGAAAATAGGCAAAGGGAAGTAGGCTCTATTAGATAACGAGGATTCCAGAAATTTTAAATATGAAAATCTGTTTGCAACTTCTGGGCTTTTGCAAGGTACATCCCGACACTCAAAGTATCCCTAAGATTCCTAAACAGCAACTTGAAATCTTAAATTATGATTGGAACTGGTATATTTAATCCACAGCTTGCCTCTTCAGCATGCTGTAGTTAAAATCCAGTGCTTCTGGAGGGTGGTCCTATTCTTCCCAGCACCCCAGTCCTCTCCTCATGGCAATCTTTCCTCTAGTTTGAGGTGGGCTGGATACCATTGGCCAGATGGATTGCTCAAGACCATTGCACACTGCTCCTTCCCTTCAAGTGTTGCCTCTGCAGCTCCCAGTCTCTACCAGTCTGGGAACAGACAGCAAGACTGACACACCTACATAACTTTATTGAAGTGAGAGACATGGCAGGATACTAATTCTTATTGGTTTTCTGCCATTTGTCCATATTTATTAACCTAGTAATCACAAAGTAATATAACCCTGTAAAGGCATAGCACAAAAGCACTGCCTGTAATAGCCTAACTTTTTCCCTTGTGCACGTGCTCCTGCAAAAAAGCAATCAGGCACAGTCAGCAAAAAAATATTTCACTAGCTTAGTGGTTAGAGTAATAGAACCTTCCCCACTGCCCTCCATCAGCTGGAAAGCTGAAAAGGTAGATTGCAGAATTACCTCCCCATCACCAGCTAGGAAGCTCTTCAGTGGGAGGAAAGGGAACAGGGTGAGAATCCTCCCCATTCCTGCAGCCATAGTGGGCTGCAGTGGCACCACAGATTGTAGACAATCAATAACTGGAGGCTGTTATGAAAGATGGAGACATTTGGTGTCAAGGGACAGGGCTCTGCTAAGAATCCAGAACTTTCCCTGAGCACTGCCCCTGAGTGGTCCCCTCCCTCAGATCTCCATCTTCAGTTTGTCTCTGGTTAGTAAGATTAGCCCTCTGGATACTGAGTGGCTAAAATGTCCAAGCTAGCGCTGAGAAGGGGAGAGAGATGGGATACATTAGAAGTACTCTGTGTGAGGACTTCAGTGAGAGAGAACACAATAGAGAGAAGGAAGGGATGCTAACATGACAGGGAAAAGAGACTTACAGGAAATAAAGTGGAATAAAAGCAGGAAGCAAAAGTGGTAACAAGTGAGAACTGTAGTAAGAAGGGCTATTTGAATGCATTGGATGAGTACCAGTGCTGTTTGCCTTTTATGCACTAAATATTATTCAAACAGCTTCTCAAATACGGCTCAGTAAATACTTAAGCTAGAAAAATGCTAGTGAATTTCATATGTGCAACAAATATATCCTTCTGTTGGGTTCTTCAAGCCTAATATTAAGCAAACGTTTAAGACTGAACATTCTCTGGGCCAGGGAAGAGCTGTTTTAGACAAGTCACTGGGACTGGAGGATACACACCCAAGAGTTCTGAAGGAACTCCAGAATGAAGTGGCTGAGGTGCTAGTAATGTGCAAACTCATTAAAATCTGTCCTGTTGGAGGAATAGAAAGCAGCAAATATTGTACAGCTGTAAGTGCTTGGGTGAACGGGTAATTAGGTGAGAAAAATCCCTCAATGAACTCAATAATCAGGAGGTAAGAGGTGGAGTATTGATCAATTGGCTAAACCCGGAGTGGATGTGGCGAGTTATTAGCCTTTTGCCATCTCATAAAGACTTGTACTACATTAAATACAGGGCCTACTACTGATGTGGAAAATGGGATGCATGGAGGATAGAAGGGCCAAAACTAAACTAGGTTAATGGGTAGCATGATTACTTGGCAGTTCATCTGTTACCTTCACTGATAGGCATAACCTGAACTACTCATAATGAGTTCTAAATTAGCTTCTGGTAGGGAAGGAGATGCTTTCATTGAGTTGCCTACTCTTTGTATAGTAGGGGTCAAAAAAAGCCAACCTCTGTTTCAGGAGGCAAAGAGTGAGATTATACAGCTTTCATCATCTGCCACTGTCCACTATAGATTCTGATTGCTGTATCTCCACAACTATGGTAGTTCAGAGACTAAGGCTATGACTATACTAGTGATCTTACAGCGGCGCAGCTACACCACTGTAAGCTCTGTGCAGCTGCTCTAAACTGACAGGAGAGAGCTCTCCTGTTGGCTTAATTACTCCAGCCCACCATGAGAGGTAATAGCTAGGTCAGTGGGAGAAGCTCTCCTGCCAACATAGCGCTGTCCACACCAGTGCTTAAGTCGGCATAAGCGATGTTGCTCGGGGGGGGGGGTGTCGCTAATTCACACTCCTGAGCGACATAATTTATATTGATTTAGGCTACTGCTACACTATGTCTTAACTGTTCTTCTAGGTTGAAAAACTTCAGAAAGTGTGGTTTTGCCAAATTTCAGATTTTCTCCACACAGGAAAGTGTCATGTGAAGGGGTGTTTTTTTTTTTTTTTTGGACTGGAAGAACTGAAGAAAAATCCAGTTTATGCGTGAAACAAAACACAGCTCCATTCAATACCATGTCTTGTTTTAGACACCTCTACCATGTCTCGTCTCTAAAGAAAGCATTCCTAATCTTTTCAATATCTCCTCTCATGGAAGTAATGTCCCTAGAAGAATAGTTAAGATGTAGAGTAGCAATAGCCTAAATCAACATAAAGTATGTCGCTCAGGAGTGTGAATTAGCGACCACCCACACCTCAAGTAACATCACTTATGCCGTCTTAAGCGCTGGTGTGGACAGGTTGTTTTGTTTAACGCATAAACCGGATTTTTCTTCAGTTCTTCCAGTCCAAAAAAAAAAAAAAAATACCCTTTCACATGACACTTTCCTGTGTGTGGAGAAAATCTGAAATTTGGCAAAACCACACTTTCTGAGAGTAACTTTCCTTGTGATACTTTGCCCAGCTCCAGTATAGAGCAAATATTATCAGTTATGCTTATAAAAAGTCAGCATAAGCTCTCAAACGGGGGGCGGCATCACCAAACAAAACTGAAAGGCAACATAATTAAAAATTATAAATACTACTTAACGCAAGTGTCCTGTGGAACTCATGGCCACAATGTACCAAAGCCATAAAGCTTAATATTGCAGGATCCAAAAAAGGATTAGTCACATGGATAAACTATACTATACACCTCCACAGTTGTACTAGAATAAAAAACATAGTGGGGTTACTAATTCACTTCTCTGGAGCTAAGACAACCTGTCTGGAAGCAGGGTTGGCAGCAGAGCCAGTCTATGGGCAACCTAACAAGCACAGCTGGCCTGTAGTATGCTGCCTGGTTAGTGGGAAGTCAATGGACCAGCTCTTAAGCTCAGCAACAGCAGCAGTTCGGTGACGGTTCAAAGCATTTACTCATTGCTGTATAGCTCCTGCTCCCAACTTGTTCCAGACCAGCTCCTGTCTTAGACCCTCACAATACACATTTCAAGACCTAGCGGTCCCACACGTGTCTATCACAACATGTGGTTTACTTCATCCAATGCATAAATGCCTCAACAACAAGTATGTGGCTGAAACAAGAGAGACCATCACTACGCCCTCGAACTCTCTCACAGGAAAATGATAAAAGACAAAAACACCATATCACCTGTGGGTGAATACTTTTCATAAAGCAATTACGCTACATCTGTCCTCTCAGTCCTCATCCTCAAAGGAAACCTGCACAACATTTTCAAAAGTTAAGCCTGGGAGCTTAAATTCATAACTTTGCTGGCCACTAATCAGGGTTTTAATAAGGACACTGTTATAATCTATAAATCCAATCTGTAACCCACTACCCCTCCCCTTTTTGTCCTGTGGCTGCAGGAGTGTTAACAGGCCTTGAATGGCCCCTTAGAATATATGCTATCTGTTCCACTTTGCATTTAGCTGTGACACTGGGAGTACCTTTCCCAAGCCTGAAGAAGAGCTCTGTGTGGTGCTCAAATGACTGTCTCGCTCACCAACAGAAATTGGTCCAATAAAAAATTACCTCATCCACCTTGTCACTCTAGGAAGCTCTCTATGTTAGGACTTCTTGCATCTTCAACTGAAGCATCTAGCACTGGCTGCTGTTCTAGCTAGAACACCATGCTGGCTGGAACATTGGTTTGGTCTGGTGTGAGGCGTGCTGTGTTTCTAGATTTTTAAAATAAGCCTCGTGCAGTTGGTCTTACTCCAGACTGAATCCATAAAAGCCCTCCTGATCTCAACGTGGAAGTCCTCTGAAGACTGAGATCAATCCTTGAAAGAAAAGGTCAGTACATTTGTATCAAGATATACAGATCTATCATTAAAGCTCAAAAACAATAAGTATTCCATAATATCTGGAAGCTTCAGTTTTTCTAAGGCTGTGAACTGAACTTACTAAAGCAGACTATTTGCTTGACTCAAGGAAACTTCCTCACTTCCCTTCTCCCTTTTTCAGCATCTAATTCTGCTCTTCTTTTAGCTATTGGCACGGTTTCCTGGCCTCACCTGTCCCCTGGAGACTGGGTCTCCAGGGCTGGCGATCAAAATGGAGATGGTCATCCAAGCAAAGATGCATCACTGACTCCATCCAAAAATTCCATAACTGTTCCCAGTGCTTCCTGAAACCTACAGTGCCAGGATGGATTCAATCTGAAGAAGTACTAATGGTTTGACACAGGAATACATTGAATTTCCTGAAACTTAATCATCACTCCAATTCACTAGGGCACCAGAAGCGGCATTCTGAAGTTGGCCCCTGAGGTGTCAAGGCCCCTGGATGCATCAAAGTGCTGAAACTTGCCCCAAGCACTGGCGCCAACCTGGTGTGAACTTGGTAGAGCTGAAGGCCACCATCAGGCCAAAGAGTGCAAAGATGCCTGTTATATTAGCAATATTTGTCTAACAGTGTTGGGGAGCCTGATAAATCAAACTCTAAAAGAGAGATGGAAACTTAAAAAATACTTCCCAGAAACCATACCAAGATGATAGGACTGAGACGCTTGAGCTACAAATGGAAACTTTAACTCTTAAGTAGATAAGATGCCTTCAAAGGACAACTACAGATATACAGTCTTCACCTTATGGTTTCCTTAAATCCTGTCCCTGCAGGTTTAGGTACCACACAAAGTACAGTATAAAGCAACAGAGGGTCCTGTGGCACCTTTAAGACTGACAGAAGTATTGGGAGCATAAGCTTTCGTGGGTGCAAGATGACTTGCATCTGAAGAAGTGAGTTTTTTACCCACGAAAGCTTATGCTCCCAATACTTCTGTTAGTCTTAAAGGTGCCACAGGATCCTCTGTCGCTTTTTACAGATTCAGACTAACATGGCTACCCCTCCTGATACATAAAGTACAGTATGTGTTTGAGTTTGCCATTGCTCCATGCTTGATACACCTAAAACTTTTTAACTATCATAAACAGGTAAAAATGTGGCAGGACAGTGACTTGGTCTCTTCAGTTTTGATGTCTTAGCTGATAGGATCTTCATTACATTCTGGCATGGCCCATGCTGCCAACTTGTAAAGGGCCTTGGCAGGGCCTGAAAGTCCCTCTAGAAAGAAGGAAAGAATTTGAACAAGTGTTTATCTCCTTGTCGGTGTACCTATTAAGTGAATGAAATTGCACTCCGTTTTCCCCAAGGTGGGGTGGCTGGCCAAACAAATAAATTTGGCCTCTCAAGTTTCCCTCAGACTTTTAACCAGCAAGGGTACATTTAAGTCTCCACATTTAAAAAAAACTTGAAGTTTTAATACTCCTGCTGAATCACGAAGTTACCTTTTTCTTGTACCTTCCTAGATATACATGTGAGCCCTGGCATGTTGAGAGCTCTGGATAAGGATATAAATATAATAATGTACAGACATAGCATCAGTACTTTCCAAAAGGTGAAGTTAAACTATGTCACCACAAGGACCTATGAGTAGGGTTCCCCGGCAGTGTCCTCTATTTGGGAACTTGAAATATGGTTTCCATACCTCCTGTAAGTTCTTTGAACCACCCTCCAATAAGCAAAGACACTGGCAAGAGGGAGCCATAGCATCAAGCTACTTGCAGTGATCATCTTAGATGTGGTGACTGTGGTTGTACTTCTGCTTTACACACTGTACTCTCCCCCTAAGTGAACTTTTTGTTTCGCTTGGCTGATGTGCATCTTGAACTCCAAGCTGGTACATGGCAAAGAGCTGAGTTGCTCTGAAACAAACCCAAATTTACTGATTATTTTTTTAAAATTTATTTATTTTTAAAGGGTAAGTCAGCACGGCTTTCTTTTTATTAAAAAAAAAAAAGTGAAAGTAATATACATGTTCTTAGGCAGACTGTGAAACCACTGCCTACCTGCGATATGCTAATCCAACAGGGCCCAATTCTACTCTCCCTCCCTCTTTCCCCCTCTCCCCCCCCCCGGTGTAAAATGTATAAAATGTAGCAACTCCAATAGTGTTGAGCTGGTGAAAGTGAGGAGGATCAAGGTAATGTCTGAATTCCTCTTCCCCCTGCCTCAATAAGTTGTCACCGGTGTGCTGGCAATTTGTGTTACAGGTGAGCATTGCTGTGTAGGCAATTTCTGATCTGTTTCAATAGAGCAGTGTTTCAACCAAGAACTTTCCCATGGGGTCTTGTCAAATGACTTCTTATGGGAGAGCTTTGATTTGACAGGAAACTTCACAATGAGGTCATCTTAATCTAAAATGTTTAGTTTTGCTTTTGGGGGGGGAAAAAAACAAACCACTTTTCATTTTCTTCCCCCCCCCCCCCTTTTTTTTTTTTTTTTTGTGCCACGGAGTGCATTAAAATAAACCATGTCCAAGAGCTTTTCCACTTTCTACCCCTCTTCTATTTTCTGCTCTAACTCTTCAAAATGTGTTCAAATTTGGAAAAGTAGTAGCAAAAGGAAAAACTAAATTCTGTCTGTCACTTTTCAACTCTTGAAAAGTTAGGGTGGCAGAGGGGTACACATGGAGAACTTAGCATTCTATTCCATTCAGTGGTGAAAAGGGGAACTTAAAGTCTCCATAAATTGAAATTAATTTCTATTCGGAGCACAGCAGTTCCATCCTCGCTCTTTCCCAGGAGCCTAGTATGTGAACAGAGTTGTGGGAGTTGTAGACTAGGAGGTGAAATGTTGACTAGTGCTTCCCACTCATTCAGATTTAGCACCGTCCCACTGCTGCTCAGAGGAGCACAAACAAAGTCGTTAACATGTTGCCCTTTCTCTTGTCTCCATTAGACTCCCAAAGGTACCTGTGCCGAATCAGTGAAGATTGCCATTGATGCTGGTTACCGCCATTTTGATGGGGCCTTTGTGTACTACAACGAGCATGAAGTGGGACAGGCCATCTGGGAGAAGATTGCAGAAGGAAAAGTAAAACGAGACGAAATCTTCTATTGTGGCAAAGTGAGAAGTTACATCAGACTACTTACTCTTGTGATTTATTTTTGTGGGTGTTCTGGTGGGCTGAACATGCAGTACATTTCCTTAATTTCAAGTTAAATCATCCAAATATTTCAGTACTTTTTCAAACCCAACCTTCTGAGGTTTTGCTCATCGTTCGCCTCTTGGAACTTGTACAGTGACTCTTTCTTTGCATTGCACATGCACATTTTCCATTGCAGGCCTTTTCAAACACCACGGCTTGAATTAATTGTTTTAAAGAGACTTAATTAATTTACAGGGAAGGGAAGGGAGGGAGTGGGAGAGGAAAATCTGTAACTACATGGAGGCTTCCAAAAAGAAAAATGCTACCTATAATTTTAGGCTTAACTTTGACAGTCGTCTCATACAGCTGGATTTCCGAGAAACACTTCACATAAAAGCCAGCTTTCATTGTGGGATTTATATGTGAAATTCAGTGATCAATGCAGAAAACTGTCTTGTGCTGATGTAGTCTTGTGCTTAATTTCAAGAGGGGAAAGGCTCCTGAGAATGAGTCATGAGCTAGTCAAAGTTTAAAATCTTAAATCTGACACTTTTTTTAAAATCATCCAAACAAGTGAAATGGAGAACTTTAGTTCAAAGTATTGATAAAGGGATTCAACTTTAACTTTAGGTCATTGGTACAAAAGTGGTACCAGTTCAGTTATGCGTGAAATAAGCTAGCAGGCTCAGGTCAGTTTCTGACAGGCAGCTGTTCATGTTATAAAATCCCCCACCACACTTAACACAGTGCTCCTGGCATCTTCCTTTCTCTGTACAGTGGATTTTAAATGTGCACCACAAAACATTGGTTTAATAAATATTTCAGACATATAAAAAGTATGCATGCAGTGTTCTGAACAATTGTAGCTGTTTACTTCCATAGCACCTTCTGTTCTAGGAGCTAAGTACTCCGCAAACTAGGAGTCTAAGCCACAGCTTCAGATGGTTTTAAGGTGTAAGTGAGTTCTCAAAGGTTAGAGAGCAAGTCCATGGCAAAGCTGTGAACAGATTTCCAATCCAGCGCTTCCGCTATACCATGCTAGCTGCTTTCTGTCACAGATGGGTGGGAAACCGTTTTCCTGTTACGGGGGTGGGGGGGGTTTCAAACTCTTCCCCAAACTGGGGCAAAGTCAGTCACAAGTTTTTCACTAATCAAAAATCTAAACTCTGGATCAGGTCAATCAAAGCAGTTTGTATTGAGCACTCTAAATTTTTCAAGTGATTTTGACATTTTTGAAACGAGAAGTTGTTTGAAAACAGGACCTGACAATTTTGAAATGTCTCAATTTTTTAAAATGGGAATTCAGCAAAATTAACCCTTTCTTGCAGGAAGCTTTTGGTTTCAACAAATTTGTTTTTCCAGCAAGAAATGCCATTTTGAAAATTTCCTACCCAAATCTAGAAACAAAGTCTTCTAACACCCAGTCACCTGATCTAACCCCTAGACAGCCTTTCTATTAAATGCACTTCATCAAACCATTGGCAAAACATCTTGTATTTATTCTTGAGTCAATGTTCAGCTGGACAGAGTTTTTCTTTAGGGAGGGTGGAACATGTGGTTCCCAGAAATGAGGTTGTGATCCTGATCCTATTAGACTGTAGCTTTTGTTGAGAGAAAGACATTCTGGTTCCAACCTTGGCTGCAATAACATGCAATATGTGGGAATTCCTCTACTGCAGCTATCTTTCTATTCTTTTGTCTGGTCACTACTTAACAAGATAAAGATTTAACCTGAACCTTTGGGGTTAAATGTATATTTCATCTGTGATTTTTTTTTTTTCCCCTCCCTCCCCTTCCTGAACTTTGATCCTCCTTTTTTTCCTAAAGCACAAACTGAGTTAACGGCAAATCTCTAGCATATAATGGCTGACCAACCCTAATTCTTTGCATTATTAGAGACGCAGCAGTAAGCTCACTAGGCCATTTATTACCAGGGCCGGCTCCAGGCACCAGCCCACCAAGCTTGTGCTTGGGGCGGCACCTGGAGGGGGGTGGCGCGGTGCTCCGTCTCCAGCCGCCGGGGAGAGCGGGGCCATGGCCGGGGCTCGCCGCCCTCCCCCTGGCGCTCTGGCCGCCGGGGAGAGCGGAGCCGCAGTGGGGACTTGTCGCCGGGGAGAGCGGAGCCCCAACTGGGACTCGCCGCCCTCCCCCCGGCGCTCTGGCCGCTGGGGAGAGCGGAGCCCCGGCCGGGGCTCGCCGCCCTCCCCTGCTGTGCTGGGCGGGGGAGGCGGCGGCCAGAGGCTTTTTTGCCTGGGGCAGCAAAAAAGCCAGAGCCGGCCCTGTTTATTACTACAACATGAGAAAAAGCTATGCTTCTTTCTGACCTGACCCCCAAACCAGCAAGTACTAGAAATTTCACAGGAGAACCTGGCTTTATTATGCAATTTCTCAACTGAAGGAGTTCAGGTAAGTCTTTAAATGATTTGATGATACAAATGTCACACCAGCCCATCAGCCATGGTTAACAAGACTAGGCTCAGTTGTACTGGAATAATGACTTTGTAAAGCCATATGCTATCTGCCAGCTGAAATCAGGATTTGTGCTTGGCTCCCGCTGTTAACATGTTGATCACAGACAAAGCATCCAAAGATTTCAGAGGCTTTCTATCAATTGCCAACAATCTTTGGCTTATGTACTAAGGCTTTCATGGTTGTCTCTTTCACCCCAGAGATTTTTCTTTTCTTAAGCTAAAAAGTAAGATTTCCAGGGAATGTGGTGTTCTAGAATGCCACAGCTGCTTGACAGGTTTCTGATAGGCTGAATGTTGACCCATAGATGTAGATAACTTTTACAAATTGTGAAAGCCAGTTAGGAAACTCACCTAATATTTTTTTGGCACCGGTGAAACTAAGGTAACAGGTTTCAGAGTAGCAGCCGTGTTAGTCTGTATCGGCAAAAACAATGAGGAGTCCTTGTGGCACCTTAGAGACTAAGACATTTATTTGGACATAAGCTTTTGTGGGCTAGAACCCACTTCATCCATGCATCTGATAAGGTAACAGGTTTCACAGCCACTGCTGCAGCGCCTTTCTTTGAAGCCTCTGTGGCTTTTTAAAACTGCTATATTCATGGCACTTAATCACTGATGGGTATTTGTACAGGGCTCCCTCTAAGGTAGAAAAGCATTTGGAAAAACCCATAGCTAGAACTAGCATTTTGTTTAATCTTGAAAATCCAATTAAAAATAAGGAGAGCTATCCCCTTGGTCATTACCGTTTTAATAAGGTAAACTGTCTTCACATGTAAAACAATGAAGAGCAATCCCTACCCCCTATTGAAAGTGTTTGTGCCGCAGTCGCTCTCTTAACTGGTAATTCCTGAAAGCTGGGTCAGGTAGGCAATGACTAACCCCATGGACCTCTGAATTGTTCAACAGGTCAGCATAGCTCGCGTTATATAATGCAAATAAAATAAAAACAACCCAGGAAACTATAGACCAGTTAGTTTAACTTCTGTGCCAGGGAAGATAATGGAGCAAGTAATTAAGGAAATCATCTGCAAACACTTGGAAGGTGGTAAGGTGATAGGGAACAGCCAGCATGGATTTGTAAAGAACAAATCATGTCAAACCAATCTGATAGCTTTCTTCGGATAACAAGCCTTGTGGATAAGGGAGAAGCTGTGGATGTGGTATACCTAGACTTTAGTAAGGCATTTGATACGGTTTCGCATGATATTCTTATTGATAAACTAGGCAAATACAATTTAGATGGGGCTACTATAAGGTGGGTGCATAACTGGCTGGATAACCGTACTCAGAAAGTTGTTATTAATGGTTCCCAATCCTGCTGGAAAGGCATAATGAGTGGGGTTCAGCAGGGGTCTGTTTTGGGACCGGCTCTGTTCAATATCTTCATCAACGACTTAGATATTGGCATAGAAAGTACACTTATTAAGTTTGTGGATGATACCAAACTGGGAGGGATTGTAACTGCTTTGGAGGACAGGGTCATAATTCAAAATGATCTGGACAAATTGGAGTAATGGTCTGAGTTAAACAGGATGAAGTTTAACAAAGACAAATGCAAAGTGCTCCACTTAGGAAGAAAAAATCAGTTTCACACATACAGAATGGGAAGAGACTGTCTAGGAAGGAGTACGGCAGAAAGAGATCTAGGGGTTATAGTGGACCACAAGCTAAATATGAGTCAGCAGTGTGATGCTGTTGCAAAAAAAGCAAACATGATTCTGGGATGTATTAACAGGTGTGGTGTGAGCAAGACACGAGAAGTCATTCTTCTGCTCTACTCTGCTCTGGTTAGGCCTCAGCTGGAGTATTGTGTCCAGTTCTGGGCACCGCATTTCAAGAAAGATGTGGAGAAATTGGAAAGGGTCCAGAGAAGAGCAACAAGAATGATTAAAGGTCTTGAGAACATGACCTATGAAGGAAGGCTGAAAGAATTGGGTTTGTTTAGTTTGGAAAAGAGAAGACTGAGAGGGGACATGATAGCAGTTTTCAGGTATCTAAAAGGGTGTCATAAGGAGGAGGGAGAAAACTTGTTCACCTTAGCCTCTAAGGATAGAACAAGAAGCAATGGGCTTAAACTGCAGCAAGGGAGGTCTAGGTTGGACATTAGGAAAAAGTTCCTAACTGTCAGGGTGGTTAAACACTGGAATAAATCGCCTAGGGAGGTTGTGGAATCTCCATCTCTGGAGATATTTAAGAGTAGATTAGATAAATGTCTATCAGGGATGGTCTAGACAGTATTTGGTCCTGCCATGCGGGTAGGGGACTGGACTCTATGACCTCTCAAGGTCCCTTCCAGTCCTAGAATCTATGAAAATTATAAAATGCCTCCTGATATTTTAGGCTCTTATCTTGTGTTCAATGCTTGCACATAATAGAATGTGCAAAGGATGCTTTCTTGGTGTGTTGTGTGTGCACTGATATTGGCATGGGCATGCTCTTAACACTCAGTCAATTTGCAAAGACTTTTAAGGAACATTTGCTAAGGCATGTGGGTCTTTTGCAAAATAAAACACATCACCATTACCCCCTAAGTAACTGTGTCTGCTAAAAATGACTTTGGCCCAAGCTCACCCACATAGCACCTGCAGGTTTTCCATTAAACATCCTGCAACCTAAAAATGGCCAGCTACATATTAAGAAGAAAGTTCCAAAATCTAGGCTGTCTACCAAAAAAATGCCCTGCAGCCTATGTTCAAAAATTCCCCATCTCCTTTCGGATTGAGAAACACCTTGAATTTCCCCCAAAAGCAGATTTAAGGCTATGTGCTGCACAAAGCATAGATACTCTGCTCAACTCAAGCTGCCCCTGTTAAGACAGGTGGCTACATTGGCAGGTGGTAGCTGAAATTTTGGTGTGGTCTTCAAGAATAGCCCTAAATAGAGCAAATTTCAGTTAACCCAGATGGGAGAAGACATAGGCCTGGAATACTGCATCCGAAATGTCTGTCTTCAAGCTAATCAGATGATGGGTATCTTGGGTCACAACTAACACATGGGAATCCAAGAACACTGATGGTTTTTATAATCCTTGACATCTGGGAATAATCCCTCAATGGAGGAAGCAGGCATAATTAGGGACTATATAAATCATGTGGGTGGTTTTAGAAAATTCATGACCGTGTAAATGGCAATGTATTGAATTTCACAGTTTGCACAGAATGAACGTAACCAGCAAACTTTAGTCAATTTCATTTGCGCCTGCGACTTTTTTTTTTTTTTTTTCCATTCTGTTTTCCGGCTAGATGTTTTTCATATGCACGTACACAGCACTCAATTCCTCTGCATGTGTACAGCACAGTAAGCTAAGGTAATATTTAAAAAATCCTAGTATGGGGGCATTTTCATGATTTCTGTGCCCCCTATGAAATTGTTATTTACACAAGGCCCTAGTTCAGTTTTCACTCAAACCACATCTGCTTCATGCCTACGGAGCATCAATGCAGCATTTATCTTTCAGTGAGGTTCTGAGCTTAAACAAAAACTTCCCTAGATCATGCAGAGACTCAGTGGCTTTGGCCACATCAGAAAACCAAAGCTTCCGCTCAAGCCTAAATAGTCCTTTCTTCATAACATCATTTGATCACATGACACAGCATCAGCATGATAAAAACTGACCACAGACATTGCAAATTTTTAACAAAAAAATCAGTATATGCTGGGGCTGTCAAGCAATTAAAAATCACACGATTAATTGTACTGTTAAACGATAATAGAATACCATTTATTTCAATATTTTTGGATGTTTTCTACATTTTCAAATATATTAATTTCAATTAAAACACACAATACAAAGTGTACAGTGCTCACTTTATATTTTTGATTACAAGTATTTGCACTGTAAAAAACAAAAGAAATGGTATTTTTCAATTCACCTAATACAAGTACTGTAGTGCAATCTCTTTGTTGTAAAAGTTGAACTTACAAATGTAGAATTATGTACAAAAAAAAAACTGCGTTTGAAAACAAAACAATGTAAAATTTTAGGGCCTGCAAGTCCACTCAGTCCTACTTCTTGTTCAGCCAATTGCTCAAACAAGTTTGTTTACATTTGCCGGAATTAATGCTGCCAGCTTCTTGTCTACAATATCACCTGAAAGTGAGAACAGGCATTCTCATGGCACTGTTGTAGCTGGCGTCCCAAGATATTTACATGCCAGATGCACTAAAGATTCATATATCCCTTCGTGCTTCAACCACCATTCCAGGGGACATGCGTCCATGCTGCTCACGGGTTCTGCTTGATGACAATCCAAAGCAGTGCGGACTGATGCATGTTCACTTTCATTATCCGAGTCAGATGCCACCAGCAGAAGGTTGATTTTCTTTTTTGGTGGTTCGGGTTCTGTAGTTTTCGCATCGGAATGTTGCTCTTCTAAGACTTCTGAAAGCATGCTCCACACCTCATCCCTCACAGATTTTGGAGGGCACTTCAGATTCTTAAACCTGGGGTCGAGTGCTGTAGCTATCTTTAGAAATCTCACATTGGTACCTTCTTTGCGTTTTGTCAAATCTGCAGTGAAAGTGTTCTTAAAATGAACAATATGTGCTGGGTCATCATCCAAGACTGCTATAACATAAAATACATGGCAGAATGCAGATAAAACTGCAGGGGACATACAGTTCTCCCCCAAGGAGTTCAGTCACAAATTTAATGCATTATTTTTTTTTAACAAGTGTCGTCATCAGCATGGAAGCATGTCCTCTGGAATGGTGGCCAAAGCATGAAGGGACATATGAATCTTTAGCGCATCTGGCACGTAAATACCTTGCAACGCCAACTACAAAAGTGCCATGTGAACATCTGTTCTCACTTTCTGGTGACATTGTAAATAAGAAGCGGGCAGCATTATCTCCTGTAAATGTAAACACACTTGTTTGTCTTAATGATTTAGCTGAACAAGTAGGACTGAGTGGATTTGTAGACTCTGAAGTTTTACATTTTGTTTTTGAGTGCAGCTATAACAAAAAAAAAATCGACATTTGTAAATTTCACTTTCACAACAGAGATTGCACTACAGTACTTGTATGAGGTGAATTGAAAAATACTTTATTTTGTTTATCATTTTTGCAGTGCAAATATTAGTAATAAAAATAATACACACTTTGATTTCAATTATAACACAGAATACAATATATATGAAAATGTAGAAAAACATCCAAAATATTTAATAAATTTCAATTGGTACTGTATTGTTTAATGTTCAATTAAAACTGTAATTAATCACAATTTTTTTTAAATCGCAATTAACTCAAAAAATTAATCGCGTGAGATAACTGAGATTAATCGACATCCCTAGTATATACCAAACTTGATAAATTTGGGGAGTTCATTTTTGTTTCCAAAGTCACTTGCTCAACCCTGAATAGATACTTAGTGACCTCTACTTGAAGCCACAAATCTCTGCAATTTTGTCCATGTGCAGACTTCAGAGCATGAATACAAGTGTACAGCTCAAAAAAAAATTTTTTTTTTTGTAGATTCTCTTGCTAGAGAGGGAAAGGAGAGCCCTCCGGTGGGAATAAGCAAACTTCAGAAGGTTCAGAGTCTGACTGTGGCTTAGATAACTATTTGAACTATTCTAACCATATGAGACCTCTCTGAAACCTTCCCTCCCTTTAGCCAATCCTTTCCAATCACAGGACCCTTGCTAAACATCCAGCCAAATTCAGGAAATAGAAAGTTGTTTTCTACATTTTAAGTATGTGGGTGTGTTTAAAATCTACTGTTTCAGGTCAGGACATGTTTGAGTTATGGGTAAAGGTTCCGGTCCGTTCTCTATGCTGATCCATCCTAGGGGGGAAAAAACGGGGCTTCTCCTTTGTGTAGATAAGTAATCCAATAATGCACTGACTTGCATCCTGTGCTAAGCCAATGTAGTCTGTAGTGCTGTCTAAAGGGGAGAAAGGTGGGGAAATCAAGTAACTGAATTTATATTTATCTCACTAGAACCAATAGTGTTTTTTTGTTTTTGTTTTGTTCCCCTCCCCTAGTTGTGGAATACATGTCACCCACCGGAGCTGGTGCGTCCAACTTTGGAGAAGACGCTCAAGATTCTGCAGCTGGATTATGTTGATCTCTATATTATTGAGCTGCCAATGGCATTCAAGGTAAAGAGAAAAGTAGCCCTAATGCTTATCACAGTATCTGTCTGTGTGAACCAAGTCCTCGGACTCAGGTAATTCTTCAAACTTACAGACAATTGTTTGTTTAAAAAAGTGGTTCTTTGGTGGTAATGTAATGCTTGACATTCTTTGGATGTGCATATTGCTCTTCATTGAAGAAGACAAAGCACAATAACATGAACTTTGAAGTGGAGACTCCTGGCTAAATAGAGTAAGCATAACTTGTCAAGTGGAATAAAGTGGGCCTTTAGCACTGGTGCTAGGAGAGCTCCTTTAGCTGGGATGAGAGGGGGGGATATTAGTCCTGAGGGCATTCTGCACCAAAAAATTAAAATTCTGTGCACAATATTTTAAATTTCTGCAAAATTTTGGAGTTTTTATTTGTCAAATAAATGTGGAGGTTTCAGCATTGCATTGGGGAGCAAAGGCCACTGGCTGCACAGAGGTGGGAGATCACTGTGCAACTATGCCCCCCCACTCCCCTGGGACATGGACTCAGCGGTGAGGCTGCACCCAACCCTGATGCAGTGCAAGGACCGTGCCTGCCCCAGAAACATCCCAGGGCCTTGCCCCTCCATACCAGGTGTGAGCAGGCAGGCTTAAAAGTCAGGAACAAAGTGTGGAGGGACTTGGTATAGAGGGATCCAGGTGTGGGTTAAGAGGGTTCTGTGTGGGGGAATCTGGGTGCAGGTGGCTCAGTGCGGGATCCAGGTGCGGAAGGGATCTGGTGCAGGGGGAGTGGGGCTCATTAGTGAGGTTCTGAGTGTGGAGGTGTGAGGCTCGGCGGGAGGGTCTGAGTCTGAGGGGGTCTGGATGCATGGGGGTTGGATGGATGGGGAGCAGCTCCTTATACAGGGATATTGCAGCTGAGGAGCGATGGATGCAGGAAAGGGGGGAGTTTGCAGAGTTTTCCTGTAGCCGGGGGAGAAATCTGGAGGTGAGTCTGACCCGGCCCCAGATGCCATGCAGGGGAAGAGGAAGTCCCATCCTCTCCTGCCCAGACTACCAGCTGAGCCAGGCGCAGGATAGGAGCCACCAGACAGGTCTTCCCCAGTCCCACCTCCTGCCCCACAGTGATTTACCTCTCTGCTGTTTGCCCTGGCCACCCAAAACATATTGCTGGGGAGAGTCACATGACCATTCTTGTGACTTCCCTTTGCTTCTCCATCAGAAAGTAATTTTTCTGCAGGGAAGCAAAGAAATCTGCATGCACAGTGATGCAGAATTCCCCCAGGAGTAGGATATAGAAGTCTGTAATAGTCTATGAAGCCCTCTATGAACCTAGTGTACTATCCCCATTTTCCAGATAGAGCATAGGCTGGGTCATAGAGTCCAGTCCCCTGCAATTAAAGGCAACTATGTTGTTTTGTAAGCTCCATCTTAAAACCACTTAAGTTTCTTGTCCCCTATTGGAAGGTTGTACTAGAACCAAACTCCTCTGATGGTTAGAAACCTTTTAATTTCCAATCTAAATTCACTTCTGGCCAGATGGGAAGATTAACCAGAGTTAAGTGACTTACAAGGCAACACTGAGTTAGTGGTAGAATTAGGGAATAAAACTGCTCTGACTCCCAGCCTTTGTTCCAACCACTAGACAGTCTCCATAGTATTTAAAGGTATTGTGGGAAACCATTTTCACAAAATCTTGCGTATCTGCTAGTTTGTGGCAGTCAGCTAGACAGACAGCTTTAGGAGGACAGACCTAGCATCTAAACATGGCTTATCCGAGACAGAAATTTAAACAGTCATGACTCCTTGTTCCCTCATTCTGGGAATCACTGGTGTTTGTGGAACTGGTATCATTTCTTGCAGTGTTGCCAACTCTTGCAATTTTATGACCACTCTCATAAGATTTGGTGCTTTTTCTTGAAGCCCCAGCTCTTAAACCATCGCAGGGGCTGGGAGCATTATGAAAGGAAGTCACTAGCCTTCATGGTTTCAGAGAGAAGGTTGAAAACACAATGCAAGTGCTCCCCAGAGCCTTAAACCAGAAGGCAAATATTAAAAACCCCAAAGAGAACTAAGCCATTCATAACTTCTTTGGAGGGGAAGGCTGGATCACTTTTAAATGCTCTGAGAGGACAACACTGCTTCCACCAAGCAAGGAATCTACCCGAGTCTTTTGTTTCCTGACAACTCTCAAAGCTCATGCCTTTCTGTGACTGGTGCATTCAAATGCCAGTACCTCTAGAGATCAAAAACCAGCACATGAAACTCACTCAGTTAGAGGCCCTACATTCCCTTCTCTCCTATGGAAGTGGCGTCCTGTTCCTTACACAAGAGTAATTGGCCTCAGATGTTAAGGATTATATAAATAAAGCTCTAGTATGGAACCCTTTTAGGTGTACTTTAGAAAATAGTTCCCACCATCTGGAATTTCCGGTTTCCTTTTACTTCTGTTGCTTTCCTCCCCTAGTTCATTCTCCCATATGGTGAAGGTCAGTGTCTCACAAAATAAAGATATTGACAGCTGACTTCTAATAAATCTACTTTTGATTCCCTAAATCTTGCTGCATCAAGACACTTTCATTTGCTAATGCAGTTGCAGTCCTGGAGCTCCGCTCATGCTTCCCTTTGGGGAGGGGAAAATCCCTTTCTTTCTAACACAATATGCAGTGAAGTATGGAGCAACGTCTGGACCAAATCTGGGAAGCATCTCTTGGAATTGGAACAGTTGTTTCTGCAAAAACCACACACAAGGCAGGATTTGTTTGGACAGCTTTCCCCATCTGCAACAGCTATTGTTGGGCTAGGTGTTGTTTAATCTCCCTAAAGCATCTTCAAATTTAACTTTATATTTGTGTGTTAATAGTACTCTATCAATTGGCACACAGACTTGTGTATTTTGTTTAGTAACAATTATGCCAGCACACATTTGCCACAGAAAGTGGCATCACATTACAAAAAACTCCTGTTTTGCCCCAGACAGAGGCTTGTTAGTTGAAGGAGACTTCCATTCTTGCAGCCAAAAATCTCACCTGCAAAATTAGCCTTTTATTAATATGTGAAAATATTGATGCTTGAGGCAAAATTCACAATCCTGCCTTTTGTTTTAAAATTGTAAACTCATCTCTTTGCTGATTTTACTGATGCAAACTTTTTTCATATAGATCTTTGGGAGGACTTTGTTCTGAGAGCAAAACAAAAAATTCACTCTGAAAGAGTTCTGAATATATCCAGAAAGGCTTGATATCTCAGTTCTTCTAGTGTCTCCCATCATCATAGTATCATTGGCTTATTTTGATTAACTTCCTGCCTTCTTCCCAGATGCAGTGGTGGCTAGGAGTTGTTAAATAGCCATTTTTCTCTTCCTTTTTTTTTTTTTTTTTTTTTTTTTTTTTTTGATTGCTAAGTCAAAGTGAGTTTGACACTTGGTTCTGAAGGCAGTGAGATCTAGAGAACTTATTTCTTTTGGAAATGAGTGTGTGGGTCTATTTAAGATGGACCAGTTGTAGATGGAAAAAAGCATTTATTGTAGTCATTGCTATGTATCCTGCAGCCATAAGAAGTCAAGGAGGATCCCACTCTATGGACTAACTTGACAAGCTGTGGGAAGAAATCTCTGAAGATCTAGTAACCACAATTGCTTCATTTTCCAAACTGTCTGCCTCTTCCCATCAGCATTGCCTCCATCTTGTCTGGTTCATATTCAGCCAGATCTTTCATCTAGGTGCTTTCTCTGGAATGCAGGTAGCTGTGAGATGGTCCTATTTGCATCAGTGATAAAGGGAATGTAGAGATGGGTACCATCTGCCTACTATGGCTTTTATAGAGACGGGCATCTCAACTTCCCACAGCAGCTCCATCTAGACATTGTTATAAAGGATTGGAGAAGGGATTAAACCTTGTAGAAATCCACAGGAGGGAACTCTAGATCTTGCTGTTTCTTTGAGCCTTTCTTTTTCTTTGCTGTCTAGAATACTAATACTAGGAGCAAAGGAATTTGGAGGTGGTCCCAAGTTAAACATTCTCTTTCTATCTAATGAGAGATGGCCCTAAAACCAAACTCCTAGCTCCAGATCCAACCCAGTTTGCTAGAAGTCCATACCTGCTTTGCAACGACCCTTACCTTTATAATGATCCCTATAGAAGACGCCAAACTTTGGAGTAGGATGTTCCAGAATCCTGAAATGTTTTGGCTAGGATCCCATCTTCATGAAGAACTCCAAACCCCTCCTCTACTCTTCTCTCGCTCACATGCAATTTGAGATGGAAAAGACCTAAAAGCCATCTTACTTTTTTCCTGACAGTGCAAGGTTCTTCCAATAAGACATAGTAACAGGCCTGTCTCTTGGGACTTGCTTTAAGGAATGCTCTAATTTTTGAGGCGAGAAACCTACACTTAATTCCACATCATACTCCAGTCTCTGAAATGTGAGGATGCTTTGTTGTACTAAGGTTCATTTTCACCCTAAAATACCTTGCAGCTGCACGTGTTGAATGTGGTGGCGCCAGTCACTGAGCACGTTAGTCACAGCTGCATATTCCTGAGGAATTACCCTGTCGACACGTTACCCCGCACTTTTTGAACTATGGCCCTCTGTGGTGTCTGGTAGCTGATCTGAGTTCAAAAGGCATTTAAGGAAACAAAGTGAAATTAATATTAAATGAATGATTGGCATTTTAAAATATACTGCCTGTAGTAGCAACAAATTGATCAGCAAATGAGAGAAAGTGGTGCACTTATGTACTAGGCCTATGGATGCTTGCAAGCATCCTGAAAGTTCTCTCTGGGGTATCAAGGGAGATAGGAGAACTTGGGGCATGATCCTGAAAGATTCTTGGCACATCCTGCCAGATGTCCAATGCACATAACTCTCATTAGCATCACTGGGAATTGGTCCCTCAAGATTATCTTGCAATATCAGATGTTTAACCTGCATTGCTCTTCAGTGTCCCTGAATGGTAAATCGCACAAGCAAGCTGCCTTGGAGGGGAATTGGGCTTTTGCAGTAGTCTAGGCATGTGGAAAAGTTTGGCTGCCATAATGGAATATCTGGGAAATAGGGGATTAGTCTCTTGAAAGCCATATCCCCTTGCAACCTCCAGGATAACATGGCATAACTCAAAATGGAACTTTTTAGTGCATAGCCATATGAGGGGAATATTTCAGGAAGTGCACTTAATGACTATAGCATTAAAGTGCTGGTAGATGAAGGGAGGATGTGGCAAGTGCAACATGAATAACCTCTTGAACTTGGTGTGTTTAGAAAGCCTCTGAATTTTTGTCCACTGATAAATGTACAGTGTGTGTAAAAACCCTGTTCTGAGTAGTGAAAGTTGAAAACTGTGACTTTGTTTTTTCAGCCTGGAGATGCAATCTACCCTAGAGATGAAAATGGAAAATATATCTACCATGAGACAAACTTGTGTGCCACTTGGGAGGTATGCAGCTGTAACATTCCTATGTATTTTAATGCTGTCACATCTGGGAAAGTGGTTCCTCTGCACTTTGGCTGAGGAACCTTGACAAGGCAATGTACGTAAACTTGCGTTTCCACTGACCATGCACTGACTCCCTGGATAAACAGGACTTGTGTGTGCAAGGGTATCTCATTCCACCAGCATTAAACTAACTCTGAGGATACGTCTATGCAGCAAATGAAGGTGTGACTAGCACGGACCGGCGTACCTGGGCTAGTTTTCATCTAGCTCATGCAGGTAACAAAAGTGAAGATGTCCGCTTGGGCTAGCAGTGCAGGATGAGCCTGCTGAGGACTGTGGGTGGCTGTCTTGGGTTGCTAGCCCATGCCAACATGTCTCTGCTGCCAGCGAAAATAAAGCTAGCACATATGCCAACACACGCTACAATCACACTTTGTCATGTAGATGTACCCCAAAAATGCTTTTAGAAATGGCTTTTCACGCTCCCTGATCCAGACATTGCACTTGCCTTCTGTTAGCTGGGGCTTCTGGAACTGTTCAACAAGTTTGTAGTGGGCTGTCAGAGACCACCACATTCATTGCCATTGGAGCTTTTCAAGTCTTACTACTTTCAAAGAGATGGAGGAGATAGTGGGCCTTAGTGACACATGACTAGCTCCTTCTTGGTAACAAAAATGTACAGTTTCAAGGTAGGATAGAAAATTATGTTGCCTCACAAAAAATAACTCTCCCTCTATTCTGGGGTATAAGTTACCAGAAGGGCATTCAACATTTCTTTTCATTACCAGGATTTTAGAGCAGTGGTTCTCAACCTTTTCAGACTACTGTACATCTTTCAGGAGCCAAGTTTCACCTCACTTTAACTACTTTCTTATAAAAATCAGACAAAAATACAGAAGTGTCACAGCAAAGGATTACAGAAAAAAATACTTACTTTCTCATTTTTACCATATAATAAATCAATTGGAATATAAATATTGTACTTGCGTTTCAGTGTATAGTGTATATAGAGCCGTATGAACAAGTCATTGTCTGTATGAAATTTTAGTTTGTACTGACTTTGTTAGTGCTTTTTATGTAGCTATGCTGTAAAACTAGGCAACTATGTAGATGAATTCCTGCATACCCCTGGTTGAGAACCACTGCTTTAGAGGGTAGTAGAACTGCATAGGGGCGCTGAATCTTAAATTGTCAATGGGCTGTGCCTTTCAAGGTTTCCACCTTTTAAATATCTCAAACCTGCCCTTACTTAGAAGTAGAAACTTTGGTTCAAGTAAAGGGGGCAGGGCAATACACAACCCATCCTTAGTCACTTCTAAACACCACACTTTTTTTTTTTTTCTTACACCACAGGTAAAACAGAGTCTTGATCTCAGTCTAGTCCTCACTTTTGCACATCCTAAGCCATGTGGCTTTTAACGACTTACTCAGCACAAGCAGCCTTCTCTTCTCAAGAGATGGGAATAGCCCAGGGTGCTACATGTCCGGATTAAATCTGCACTGGCAAAAGTTGTGTAGTGATGCCCTGTACTGGTTAGCACGAGGTGGTGTTGGTCAAGGTTTGGACACAATGGCAAAATTCTGAAGTGAGCTCCCAGGACTGGAATAAGAGAGGGGTGTCTTCCAGGGAACTGAGCTGTGCACGTAACTTCCAGAGTAGCTGCTCACAGTACGCTTGGCCCAAGCCAGTGTTGGTTGTTCCTCAGATTCACAAGTCAAATTCACTTAAACATGAAAAGAAAAACATCTGTCAGATGTTGTCTGTTCAGTCCCTGCAGCTTGTTACCCTCAATCTGTTTCTTATTGTAAAGCTATAGTATAACATGACAGTCTCTGTAACAATAGGCAGGAAAAACTCAGCTGCTGCTGCTGAGAAAGAGGTCATCACTGCCCGTAAATATTAAGATCAGTCTATATACAGCCAGCTAAACTCCTCCCTGGAGTAATTTAATTGTTTCAGTGTGGCTTCAGCAGCCAGTATTGTGGCTATTCTTGTTACCTCACCATTGAATGATGAAAATCATATGACAAGAAGAGGCCAGCCAGAGGCCATAAAATAAAGGGAGTCTTTTGCTTCCCTAATTCCCCTATTCATTTAAATCAGAAAAGAATAATAAAACTGACAAGCAGGACATTCAGTACCCAGATGTTGGAGACAAGAGTAGGGTCTACTGTAACTCTGCTTGATTGCACCACTGAACAGCCACTGCATTCCTCGGAGGGGTTTGGGGAGAGAGGAGAAGACTCTCTCTCTAAGCCAAGATACTCTTCTCCTGTTAATGAAGCATGGCATCAACTAAAAGCAGAGTATCAAAGTATGTGTAATGAAGGAATTATTGTATGTTTACCTTGTTCTTATAAGCTTCCTTCACTGCATGCCTATATTTGTTTGAAATGCAAATCCTGTAATCCCCTCAGCCCCATCTTCTCTTCCTGTTTCATTTTGCAATGAAGTCTTAATGCTGATTTTTTGTAATGCACAATTTCATGGCAACATTTTGGTGTTACAGGCATAAAATTGTGACTTAACTATAGACTCTGGCGGGAGAAGAGCCTGGGCTAACACTGGCACAATAATTCAGAAAGTGACAGGGAAGGGAAGCTGTCTCTTGTTCAGATGTTGTCTCCCTTTCCCCACCCCTAAAGCTGGAGCAGTGTGGAAGTCCCTCTAAAATTTGAAATAAAACTCTGGAAGTGAACATGTGACATTTATAAGTGCTGTCTCTCAAATGTTTCTTCTGATTTGCTCTGCTTCCTGGGAAAACTCTACCCTAGTATGAAGTAACAACATTGAAATCTGAGGTGCCTTGGTTTGGTCTTCTGAAAATCTATGGCTGCATGAGAATTGGGTTTAGAATAGGAAGAAAGCATCAATAGGAGTGCTAGTCCCTCCAAAGTAAAGGCCTTTCCTATAAGGCATGCACATGTAGCTCTCTAGACAGAGTCCTGAGTAAAGTATATTTCACTTAGCTAATAATGCTGACTTTCCTTCCCTCGAAGGTTTCTGTTGAGACTTTCTTTCTAATGCTCTCCGTTGCTATCTTTGCAGGCTTTGGAAGCATGTAAAGATGCTGGCTTGGCAAAATCTATTGGAGTGTCCAACTTCAACCGCAGGCAGCTGGAAATGATTCTGAACAAGCCCGGGCTCAAGCACAAACCTGTCAGCAATCAGGTATGATCCCAAGCAGAACCCTAATTCTACCTGAAACTGGCACTGTGGTACAGTGCTCAGAGGGACTACAAATACTTCTGCACATATGAGGACTTGTGTGCATGCACAGATGACCTACTGCAGGTAGTAAGCTACCCACCATACCGCCAAACTTTCCTCCTTTGGAGTGAGCGTGACTGATTTTTTCACTCTACACTCAATATAAATATCCAAATTTGCTGGGAACATCCATTTCCTTCCAGATCCCTCTCCAGTGCTTGAAAAACCTGAGTTTGTCCCATGTTGTATGAGTTTTAAGGGCTGTATGAACTCTTGTCACTGCAGGCATGATCAAAAAGGTTCAGCCATGTACCTCAAGTGATCCAAGAAAGTTCCCAACAGCCTGAGACATGCATGCCACTACCCAGAGGCTAACCAGCCATCAGTGAAGCAAGATGGCTACCTCATTTAAAACTATTAAAGTCCAACCCTATAGCATATGGGATATTGTGCTATTCTAAGCTTTGTGTGTCTGCTATAAGGAACTATCTTTAAGAAACTACAACAAGCCAAAGAAGTTCTAAGGCACTTTTCTATGTCCTTTCCATGGGTCATTCTGTGGAGGTACTAGACCAAAGAACTAACTTAGCAATAAGACTGTCTTACCCTCAGCTGAAGCTAAACTTGCCACTGAAATCATGGTGAAGTCTAAGTAAAACCCATGACAATGGGGCCCATAACCATTTATTTCTAAGTAGCTGGTCTGGATACAAGTCATTAGCATTGGGTGGTGGTTGGGGTGGCTTCTGATTTGGAGTTGGAGAGATGTCCAGTGACTGATATCATGGCTAGTGCTAATGGATATCCGTGTCAGCAGCATCAGAAAAGAGGCCAAAGATTGCATGGGAAAGAGAGGAAACAATCCTTTCACCCTCTGAAGTTGGCCTTGGAGGGACACTGGCAAGGTAGTGTTGGGGAAGTCTGCCACTGTCCTGGTACCTGTTCTTTGGCTACACAGGAATTTCCTTGTCTCTATGGCTGTCATTCTAATCCTTTTTTCCCCCACCAGGATTAAAGTTCAAGTTTAAAAACAAGTTATCAAACGAGCACCAAACACCATAACTGCTTCTGGCTGAATTGTCTGACTCCATTCCCTCACACCCCCACCCCCAAGACTATATCAATACTACCCTCTGTGGGCGTAGTAAAGATGCAAGGAAGAAGGTTATGATTTTTTTAAACAAGCAATTCTTAGGGTTTATTAACTTCAGGAACTTATTATAAGAGCAAGCTGCTTTTATAACTCAGGAAAAATTGAGCACATAGCCAGAAAAACTCACTACGGGCAACACAATAGCGGCAGGCTGGAAAGATAGAGGTTTGGAGAAGTCCATAACAAAAAATGTGGGGGTTTGTTTGTTTGTTTATTTCAATTTTCTGTTGATGGCATAAGCTGTCACCAACTTTCTGGAGGCAAACTAAGACAGCCATCATTTTGGATACAAAGAGAAGAGACAAGTACAATCAATAGGTAGCCAAGATGCTCCTCCCTCCTGGCATAGATCTCTATTCAGATGGCTATACATAAATGTTGGGCAGAACATAAAGGCTGGTGAGTCAGTTCAATAGTTACCCTCATGCTCCCAATCTCTCTTCCATATCTCATTTGCCATCTACCCGTTGGGGAGGAGGCAAATTTCCCCCCATGTAATTACAATCATGAAGTGCAAAGGTGTTAAACTGTCTGAATTGTTTCCCAAAAAGGAGGTCCACATTCCTCTTAGACTACTGTATATATTGATTCCCCCCACCCCCTCTTGCCTGGACATGCTCAAGGTCTGTCATCATTGGAGCTGTGTGAAACTTTTCAGCTGATACGTTGTTAGCTGAAAAATGCAGATTTGGGGTCAACCAAAATATTAGAATTCATGTTGAATTTGCAGAATTGTTTAGATCAGGGGTCGGCAACCTTTCAGAAGTGGTGTGCTGAGTCTTCATTTATTCACTCTAATTTAAGGTTTTGCGTGCCAGTAATACGTTTTAAGGTTTTTAAAAGGTCTCTTTCTATAATATATAACTAAACTACTGTTGTATGTAAAGTAAATAAGGTTTTAAAAATGTTTAAGAAGCTTCATTTAAAATTAAATTAAAATGCAGAGCCCCCCGGACCAGAGGCCAGGATCCGGGCATGTGAGTGCCACTGAAAATCAGCTCATGTGCCACCTTTGGCACCCGTGCCATAGGTTGCCTACCCCTGGTTTAGATCAAACCTAAAAATTCCAAAATCTAAAAATCTCATTTTGACACATTTGAAATGAAACATTTTTCCCCAAATCAAAACTATTTTTCATTTAAAAACTCTAAAATCTTAGAAAAATGAAGTGTTTTGTTTTGGGTCAACTTCTCAGTGAATCAAAAGTCTGAAAGTTTCTTTTGGGTTGATCCGGAACACACTCTTGGTATGGCCAATGAAGTGAAAAATCAATTATTTCCACAATGCCTGTCAGTCTCTCCCCTGGGAAGGTCAGGATGGCCTGCCATGACCAGCCTGGCCTGGATTTGAATGATTAATCCAGGGGCTAGAAGATTCCATTTTCTTAAGACATCTTCCCCTACAACCTCTAATTCATCTGAGATTATGGTTGGTCAAACATGCAGAAAGAGATATCAAGATATTATTCAGTATCTGTCATTATTTAATTTAATTGCTCCTTCTGTTTCATTCATGTAGGTTGAATGCCACCCATATTTCACCCAGCCCAAGCTCTTAGAATTCTGTAGACAACATGACATTATCATTGTTGGGTACAGTCCACTAGGAACCTCAAGGGATGAAACATGGTAAGTCTTCATACTAGCCTCACTTGTGCGGTGAACACTGCTACCAGAGGGTTGCAAGTCTCCCCACAGAGATCCAGCAAAAAGTAATTTAATGGCTTCTCCCAAACTCTTGCTGTCCCCCAGTGGGGCAAGTATGAGCATTTGGAGCTGGGCTTTTCCCCTTTTTGGAAACATGCTTCAGAGAAGCCAAAGTTCTTAATTTGGGATTTGGGTAAATCTACCCCACCATCCCTTTTACTAAGCTGTAGCTTCTCAGCTCTAACTTGGGAATTCAAAATGTGATTCCCAGTATTCCTCAGGCCAACGGGCTATACAGGGTACGTCTACACTACAGCTGAGAGCAAGCCTCACAGCCGGGGTAAACGGACTGAAGTTAGCGCACTAAAATTAGCAGTGTGGACATTCCAGCTCTGTCTCAAGACCACCCAACCCCCTGGGTCTGAGTTCAAGTGGCTTGCCCGAGTCTCCACTGGAGCGCCACTGTTTTTAGTGTGTTGGCACAAGTCTCTTGACTTGTGCTGGGAGGCTTGCTCCTAGCTGCAGTAGACCTAGGCAGCACTGACTGACCCTCTGAACTGATCTCCTTGCCTTGCTCTGTCAATAAGGAATGCCAGTGAGTCAGCCCCATACAGTTGGCCAGAAGAGAGGCAATTGTAATATGGAGCTCTGAGGCTGAAACGAGTAGCTGCAAGGAGGGCAAACACTAGATCATTTAGGGCACCAAACAGAACAGAGGACCTACCCAGTGGAAAACACATGGGACTCTTCCTAGAAGTCATGAGGAACATCTCTCCTCTCTTCTCCACACAACTGATCCCATGATAACTTGATCTGGGCTGTTCAATACCTGACTCAGAAGCAGATCAGGATTATCAAGAAACAAAGGTACAATATCAGGCTTCCCAAAGGCTAGAGGATGCCTGTATGCTTTGAATCTGATCAGAGGTTAGAGGTGGACAACTTATTAGATCACCCAGTCCATCTCTCTGCTCATGTAGGACTGATTCCCTTGGTACGCTTTCTAGAGTCCTGTCCTGTTTACTAGTAAAAATTCCAAGTGATGTTGCTTCCTGTGGGAGACTAACTGCCTTTCAAATCTTATTGCATTATTTAGTGTTCGGCTCATGTCCTACTGTAATTTATTTGACAATCAAACTTCCAAATACTTTCCAGATTGAATAGGATGAGTGCTGGCTCGTGATCTGTAAACTGCAGATCAAGAGTGGACAGATGAACTTACGCATGTTACTTCCACAAATCCTATTGATTGACGGAGGCAGTGGGAAACAGTGCAAACATGGTGATAACTGATGCATTTAAAATTAATCTTCATTTCATAATAGATTGTCCGAATCCGTTTTTGCTTTGGATTTCTGCTTTCTGCCACTTTCTTTAAATACTCCACAATCAAAATAAAACCCACTTTTTTCTTTTTTTTTTTAAATTCAAGGGTAAATGTGTCTTCCCCTCCTTTACTGAAGGACCCTGTGCTGAATGTCATTGGGGAAAAATACAACAAGACGGCAGCACAGGTTGCTCTGCGTTTCAGCATCCAACGAGGGGTGGTAGTCATTCCCAAAAGCTTCCATCCACAGCGGATCAAAGAAAACTTCCAGGCAAGTTATAGATTCATCTCTGCTCCACTGATATTGCTGACCCCTGCTTAGAGTGTCTTCCCCTTCTCTCCTGAGGCAGAGAGGAGACTTAACAACCCATAAACCTTTCCTATGTTGACTCTCTTACTAACCATCATTTCTATCACCTGGTGATGGTGCAATAGAGGGGAAGCTAGTATGGACAGGACACTGGACTCTTCTACAGTGTCATCTAGACTTATTCTGAGTAGACTAAAACTCCAGCAGCCAGTCTACACTAGTGCTCTCACCTGTAGTAGTGCAACAGTGAGAGAGCAAGTAAACACTGAATATAGATCAGTAGTTATTAGTTTTATCCATTTTAATGACACTAAACGTGTGTGCAACTTGTGTCCTTTATTCCCAGCCATGGCTTGTAGTTCCTTGATAGCCAGACACAGAAGAGGTGTTGTGTACCCTTCTGCCTACATGGTAGGAAGGTTTACAACTTTTCCTAAATGTGTCTCTCCTTATTGCCCCCCCTTTTCTAGGCAGTGTCTCTCCCTTAAGAAACCAATGGTCCAAAGGAGTTAGCAGAATTGCCATATTGTCCTTGAGACTGAGCTTGGCAAATATTACAGGAATCTAATAAACCCTCCCCAGAATTCGGCTTTCATATTTAGTTAAAATGCGCAAGGACTTTTGCATTTGTTTCTGCAAACCAGTTGAAATTTCATAGAAATGTAGGGCTGGAAGGGATCTCAAGAGGTCAAGTCTAGCCCTCTGCGCTAAGGCAGGACCAAATAAACCTGGACCATCCCTGACAAGTGTGTTGTCCGACCTGTTTTTAAAAACTTCCAGTGATGGGGATTCCACAACCTCCCTTGGAAGCCTATTCCAGAGCTTAACTACCATATGGTTAAGTTTTCCCTAATATCTAACTTAAATCTCCCTTGCTGCAGATTAATCCTAATATCTTTTTTCCCTAGATTTTTGACTTCTCACTCACTGATAAAGAAATGAAGGACATTGAAGCACTGAATAAAAACACCCGTTACGTGGAGTTGCTGATGTAAGTCCAAGCTGTATCCCAGCCTTATAGCAAGTGAATGGAGGCTCTTGAACAGTGCTGGGTTCTTAATGTAAACCCTGCCATGCCCACACTTCCATCCACAATCACGACTACCTTATTTCAAGAGATTATCTCAAGGTGACAAAAGAGCATCTGAATTTCAAACACCAAAGCAAAGGGGGGGTTAAGTCTAGTGGTTCAGCACATAAGATGACTTGTAAAACTTCAAAACTTGCAATATTTGCATATGGTTCAGAGTCTGAACAGCCTCCTAGGTCAAGGGGCTTGTAGGTGGTGGTTGGTTCAGTTCCATCTCTGTTTTAAAACTCTCTCCTCTTTCCTCAAGTGGTGGTGACTGTCCCAGACCGCTAAGGAGCATACTGTAGAGATCACTCAGTAAAAGGAATTGCTCAACAATTGTCACTGTCTCTCCACTCCTAGGAGTGGAGTACTCTCTTCACTCTGCTGCACCGCCATTGCTTTCCTCATATGAGCGGTGTCACAGTTCAAGGTAACTGCACCTGTATTTCCCCTCAGTGGTGCATTAAGGGCATCCATTCTTAGGCTTCCGGCTCCCCACATGTTGCCTCTCTTGGGTGGAAACACGTGTTTTTGTCTCTCCCTTCTAACTGGGATATTTCTACGCTGAATAGTCCCCTGCCTTCCTTGTGATTATCCCCAACAAAATGCAGGCTGCCTAAGCAAGCTGTTTTGCCTTCTCTTCAGAGATGGTACATGGTGTAATTGCCACAGTTCAGCTACCACACAGCTATATCTAAGCAAGCACACTTAATTCTTAAGCTAGTCAGCATGCACATAATTTCTTTACCTTATCAGTGGTCACCCCAGCTTCACCATGGGCTCTGGTTGGTGATTTAGTCATTCAAACCCTACACAGGTTTTTCCTGTGGTCACAAATTCATCACAGCTTCCACTCAGAACAAGCACCCTTGTGACATGGAATCATCATTTACCCAGTGTGGGCCTTTCAGGACATTGTGATTACCTAATCAGCCAGACAACGGTTTTCTGCCCAAGCCAAAACTTCAAAAGGGGCGTGAGTCACTGTCATTCCCTTCACATGAAGTATTTTCTAGAAAATCTGCTTAACATATGTTCTTCTGAGAAGTCCTGTTGAAATTCCTAATGCTTCTCAGAGAGTGCATTAATCACATCTCCTAGAGAAGTTGCATACAATTCCACAATAACACGTAAATAAGGCAGTTTTAATACAATGGACCCCAAAGGCATTAATTTAATTCAATAACATTTATCTTAATTCCATAAGTCATCCAGGATAGTGTTATCTGTCACAAGTGAGCGCTGGAGCTGAATCTCAAATTCCTATCATGTGCATAGTGCTATCACTTGACAGTTGCATAGTGCCTTTGATCCTGAAGCATCCTAAAGCACTTGCCAGTGTCCCCTTCTGAAGTGCTCTCACCTCTGAGGTGCAACACTATAGTGGCTTAACTGCATACAATACACCTGTTTAGCACCACAGGTAAAAAGGAACAATATTTTAATCTGAAACTACCCAAGAAATGTAGGAAAGTCTAATATAATCACTCAAACCCTAGAATTTGCCCAGGACACTAAAATTCGCCCTACTCTTGCAAAGTGTTTTATCTTAATGAGAGACAGCCAGGAGTTTAGTTTTTAAGGCTCTTCGGAAGTTTACTAACTCAGGAACCACCAGCATCACCCCTAGAGCCATCCTAAGTCACACTTTCCTCTGAATCCAAGCAGAAAGAAAGAATGTACCTGTCTGAACCACAAAAACCACTTCCTGCAGGTCCCATCCAACTGCTGACCCGGCCTGACCATCTTTATCTTGCAAGCTGAAGTTCACCACCCAAGGCGGTATTGCTGCAGCTGCATGGGACACTTCTCTTAGGACTCCTCCAAGTGGGCTGAGCATGAGACTATCCACCTTCTAGTACAAAAGCATGTCCCGCCTATGGCTATACTGTATGTTGGCCCCTTTTCAGGACACTCACTGTGTAACCTAAAGCAACAAAGGCATTAATTTTGGTGTGTCCCTCTCCACCTTCTTGGATTAGCTCTCTTGTCTCCTGATCACTGCGCTGGGACAAAAGCTCTAAAAATTCTAGGATTGCAGCATCTCTAGAGCATTATTAGCTTTTTTCCTGCCTTTATCTATGGTTAGAAAAGTCTACCAGGAACAAATGGACCAGATTACCTAGCTACCTAAAAGGTGACTGACTATACACAATAGGAAAGGTTAATTAGGTTGAAGAGGCACTAAAATCTCAGCAAGGTGCTTGTAATCTATAATTACTGTTTGTTTGTTCATTCCGTGAATCTGGGGATAGCCAAGTGATCAACTTGCAATAGGTTTTCAATGATTGTCTTTTTCTATTTAAAAATTGTCTAAAATTATCATGTACTTGATACTAGAAATTGTTCGGATTTCTTAGCTAAAATTCCTAACCTGCAGATATTTCTAATTTATAATTCAGACTCAGCTTGTGACAAGTGAATCTTGGCTGGAATTCATAAATATCTTCGTGTAGGGAAGTTCAATGCCCATGGGGAAGGGGGAGAATGTTGAGAAGAGGGAGGACATTCAATTAAGTTTAAAGGTGGTAAATTCAAAACTAATAAAGGAAATACTTTCACATAACACATCATTAGCCTGTGGGATTCATTGCCACAGGAAGTCAATGAGGCGAAAAACTTAGCAAGACTCAAAAAGGGAGTGGACACTTTATATGGATAACTAAAATATAGAGAGTTGTCATAATTATCCGCTTTTGGGTGGAGATGTTAAGCCTTTGGCTTAAACAGTGAAGCATATCTCAAATTTTTAGAACACAATTTTGCCTAATTTGTGTGGGGCAGATGACACCAGGTCTGCTTAAGAATGTGTTAGAACACTCTATTAAGCATCTGGACCAGCCCCCGTCAGATGGGACATTGTCTGGTCTGATCCAGCCTGTTAATTCCTGTGTGAAAAGGTCAAACAGTAACATGAAAATATACTTTTTGCTTAATGTACTTGTGGGGAAATATTCCACTATTGCAGGTATGAATGAACGTTTTTGACCTTCCCATGTTTTTTCCAGCTATAAACTAGAATAGAGCTGTGTACAAGTACATTTCATTTTGATAACATGAGTAAGCCTTGGTAACTAATAAGATAATGCTAACTGCAGTGGAATTTTACACCAACATGTTTGACAAACAATGCAGTGTCTGAAATCTAAACTCTCTTCAGGAAAACTCTGATTTTGTTGAATTTTGTTTTTGTTTTTCCAGTGGGAAATCTAAATGTTTCAGGTCAGCTGATCTAGGTCAGCATGATGTGCCATAGTGCCTCATGGGAGTTGAAGTTCAGGTGCCTCATCCTGCCACATTCTCCCCTGTGAGCTAGGCTTCTTGGCTGGACTACATCTCCCATGATGCACTGTCTCTTCTTTCGTTGAACCAGTAGCAGTGCACCATGACCACAGTATATCATGAGGTGTGGGGAGCCTAGCCCAGAAAAAAATGGAAACATGAGGCACTGTGGCTACTCAGGGACACAGATTAATGCAACCCAAGCTGAAACAAAACATCTTGATTTGGTTCAACAAACTAGTTTTTTCAATCTGGGAATGTCAATGTTTCATTTTGGTTGAAAATGTCCAAACAAAATGTCTTCACATTACTGAATTGAAATAGGGTGACCAGATGTCCCGATTTTATAGGGACAGTCCCAATTTTTGGGTCTTATATAGGCTCCTATTACCCCCCCCCATCCCCTGTCCCGATTTTTCACACTTGCTGTCTGGTCACCCTAAATTGAAATGTTTGAAACTTTCCATTCTGCAAATTTCATCCTTAATTCGGAAGGAAAAAAAGTCAATTATCACTTCCCATGGGATAAATTCCAGTTTTTATCCAGCTTTACTGGTAATACACTAACGGTGCAGGTAAATAAGACAGCTGCCATGATGCACTCAGCAGTGTTTCACACAACCAGTTATTTTTACGGACAGGAAGTGCTGGCCTACATATTCATTATAACCTACTTTATTTCAGAAACCACCTATAAATATCTGTTTAGTTAGCCAGAAGACTGGAAGTGTAGTGTAACCTCCAGGTTTTCTGGGACTAAAGAGGGAAATATGGAAGACATTTGTATTTGCCTGCATTTGGCTCTGGGAACATGTCTGCATTTTATGGCATTCCTAGATCATCTTTACTTTTCCCAGACATACACAACTTATAGGGAGTCTGAAGTCTTGCAATCAGATGGACATAAAACAATTGCATTAACATACATGAACTTCCCCACACCTTAATTAGGTTATTCAAAGGCTCCTTGTGACCACTCCAGAATGAATGCTTTTAAATAACTAACCAGGGTATCCACACCCATGCTGAGTCACTGCAATTTAATTAAAGGGGACAGCCAGGAGTAGCTCTGATGCAAAAGACTCATGGGGGGGGGGGGGAGGGGAGAGGAGGCCAAGCCAGAGCAGACCCATCCATGCCAGCTCAAACAACTTGAGCTAAAGAAATGAATCTTTTTTCAGAGCTGCTGTTTCTGACCTTTCTCCAAGTTTAGCCAGTACTGGGACTCTAGCTGAGGCGTATTCTAGCCATATGACATCCATCAAACAAACAGTGGCATTTTTTTCCCCTGCAGAAGTAGGAAAACCTGCAGATTTACCCCTATGTTCTGAAACCTATGTAGAATGTTTTGCATGAAGAGGGTTTAACATAGGTCTGAAGTCTCTAGCAACAAGGCAGGGAAAGCTTGCCCTAATGTGCCTTGTATCTGACCTGGAGGGGACCACCTTTTTTTTTTTTTTTTTTTTTCCCATTCCTGGTAAGTCTCTGGCTTCCTGAGTCTACCCACAAAGCTGTCAGTGCCAGTGCTGACTTGTGTGGTATGAATACGAGTCCACACAGAACTTAACTAACTCACACATCCTGCCCCAGAACTCTTCATGTAGGTCAATGCACAGCTTTTGATCACTTTCACTCAGTAGAGTCCTTCAGCTAACATTTGAAGCTTACCAACTATCTTCTTTTCTTAAGCCTATTTGGGTTACCACTAGTAGCACTTTATTATAGTAGCAGGCAGAGACCTCAACCAGGTCTGGAGCCTGTTGTGCTAGGCACTGTATAAATAGTACCAGTGCCCAGTGTTGCCGTATGTAATAGCTTTTGTAGTGAAGACTCTTTATCTGAATTCTCTTCACAGGTGGCGTGACCATCCGGAGTATCCCTTCAATGATGAATATTGAAAATAAACCATAGCAGCATATATTCAACTCAGTATTGTGGGGCTGGGTCCAAACACACCTAGTTCTAAAGATGGGGCTTTCACTGTAATGGAGACTTTCCAGAACATCAGAATTAAAACATGAATGAAGTTACAGTTCATTTGTCTCTTCAAACTTTTCTTGTCACCCTTGCCAACAGTTGAAGGATAGTTCTGTTTAAGTTACTGATGGGCCCAAACCATGTGAGCTGAATACCTTAATTTTTTTTATTTGGGGCAGGGTGGAAGGGGAGAAGAGCATGCAGGACCCAAAATGAATCCTGTTTCTGAATTTTAATGTGCAATCTATATAAAAACAAATCAGAACATTCCTGACTTGTAGAGTTTTTAAAAACTGGGTTGAAACTGCAATGCAGGCCCATTGCTACCTCAAATTGAACACTGCATGTCAACTCACCATCATGTTTGATCTTGCAATGAAACCAAAGCATTGAATTTGTGACATCAGAATAATTTCCACAGCAATAGGCTGGCAGCACAAACACAACATTATCAAGATCCAGTGAAAAGGCTGGTTGGGAGGAGGAAATTACTTGGGCATTTTAAAAAAATGGTCTAAAGGAGGTTTTACTTCTGCATATGGTCTCTTCTGCTTGAGTGTAGTGTGGAAACCACCACTTTAAAGAGCTGAAAGTGAGTGTCTCTCTTGCGCTTTCTTTCTTTACATCAAGCTGAGCACATCCTTCTTGCAAATCCCAAAAATGATGATTCACTCAATAAACTATTCATTTCAAAGCTCTGAAAAAACTCTTATTTGTAGTGTGCTTAACGGTGAATACAAATTCCTGACCCAGTCTTTCCTGCTCTAGTAAATGTGAATTTAGAAGAGAGATTTTGTTAAATATAATTTGTCTTTGTATTGTGCTTGGTGTGAGGCAGTACAAGACTTGTAATTTCAACAGTATCAAGGAAAGGAATCTGGCTGGACATGGTACACTTGTAGAAACTTCCTTGTATTTCCTCCAGAAGCAGAAAACATCTCAATTTGTGGAAGTTTGACTGGGTAAACAGGGTCTGCAGTAAGGGAAGGCCCCATCCTCTTCTGACTGGAGTTTTCAGGTTAAGTATTAGAAAAGCCACTCTCCACCTCATGCCCAAAAACACCAAGAAGGAAAAGTTGTCTTGGGGTAGCCCAGAAAATTGAAGTCCATTGTTGAAGGGGAAATAAAGGGAAGAGGGGTGGGGGATTTTTTTAGGTTTGTATTTTTCTCAGATAGGAAGATAGTCAGACCGGAGATAAATAATTCTTGGAAAGGTAAAACACAGCTACCTCTGCTCTGGTTAATAAACTCAAGCCTTGAATGGACATGCGTCCTGTGCTGAATTGCTTAACTGTAGCACTGTGCACTACTTTCATACTGTAACCTGACCAAGCTCAGGTTGCATACCCAGCACTCAGGCCAGGTTTGGCAGCATTGTTTTGTAAATTAGAAGTTGCCTTGATTTCTCAAATCTTGTCCTTTAAACCATTCTCTGCAAAACCTAGAGATGAGATCTGCACTAAAATGCTTGATCTAACCTATGCATAACTCTTGGCTAAACCTGGATTCCAAACACCCCTCTGCATCTAGACCGTGCCTGAAGTTCTAAGAAATGAGCATCCCTTCATTTTCCTGTGTAAAGGGAATATGCAGAAGCCTCTACCCTCAGCAAGCTATAATGATGTACATATACTCACGCCATCTTTCACTATGGAGATAAAGAAATGGATAGGACTGACTGAAAGCTTCTCCACTCTATACTCTGCTATCACAAGACTGTCCCTTCATAGACTTCTCCTGGCCCATGTGTTTTGCCTAGTTGAAATGGGTGATGAAAAAGAGTCTATTTCCCAGGGGGAGATTCTTCCATGCAGATTTTCACTAATTATGAAACTATTCCTGACATCTAGCCTAGATAATCCCTTTGCTCAGTTTCAGACCATTGCTTCCCATTCTACATGTTGCCCTAAATCTATGAGATCTAGAGAAGGGGAAACAAACAGCCTTGCAGATGCGATCCTGAGTCATGCATTCCAGCTGCTGCTGCACAAAGGAAAAAACAACGGAACATGGAATTCACTTGCCTGTAACCCATTTAAAAGTGCAGTTTAATTCCCTGCCTGGTGTGAAATATGTTCCTCCTAAGCACTTCATGCTGCTCTGCTCCAAGTGGAAGGGCCAGCCCTGGCCCAGGGGGCTTAAGTGCCTGCTGTTCTAATAATAATTACAGGTGAAAAGAACAGACCTAAAAAAAAAATAAAACTTGTTCATTTTTACTGCACCCAGTAAACTGACCCCTGCCAAAAATTCTTCCAGACTCAAATGCAAAATGAAACCCAGACCAAAGATGTCTACTTTACACTTTCATGTGTTTGAAAGGGATTTTATTGCCAATAGCGCATAAAGGAATGCCAGTCCACCAGTATAAATCACTCTCTCCCTCTCAGCTACATGAACAGCACAATCAACTCTTCACATTCAAAGTGAGCCACGCAGCTGAGGTGAGGTGGCTCAGGGGATTCATAAGGGAACGTGAAGTTTTGCACCACCAAGCATGTTAGTACAGCAAAATCTAGTGGTGAGCAAGGCTGGCTTGTCACTACAAAAATCTTATGTCTGAACATTTCAACAATGGCATTAGCTGAAGAGGACTTAACAGGTGTCAAACACCACGCCAAAGAGTCATTAACTAACAGGATGCTGAACATTAATAGGTGTGTTCAGGCAAGGTAAAACTCTTATGTAGATCAGATGCATGCAATGGCCAGCATGCAAAAGGCCATTTTAGTGGACAAGTGTCCACATCAGAGAAACAATCCCCACTGCTGGCTTTTTTTTCCTAGATGGTTGGTATAACTGAGTATCAGCATAGTGGGACACAACTCCCTGCTGCTACAAACAGAATTTCGGGCTGTGAAGCTGAGCCCTTTCATGAGTGTTGAAAACAAGCAAGCAAATTAGAAAGGTCCTAGAAACAAAAATCTTATCAATCCAGGAACAAGATCCAGGAGTAGCAGAATGATACGTATGGGCTCTGATGTCCAGCTTCATCTCCTGCCAGACATCCACCAGAGCCTCATTTTCTAAGTGATGCAACAACTTTGCACTTGTTCCTTCCAAATACCCTATGTGTATATCCGATCCGTCCAAAGTAGGATTAAGCACCTCGTTAAAATCCCCCCCCAGAATAATATCCCTTTCCCTAAAACATTTTAACCCCCCCCCCCGCCCCCCAAAAAACCTGATCAAAAACAGGTTGCCCTTGATTGGGAGTATAGGCATTGGGTAAGATCACAGGAGCGGCAGAAGTGCACTAAAAGTAGAGGGGCCAAAGGGGCCTGAACTGTGTGTTCCCCCCCCCCCCAATACCACACTGCCCTCTAGGCCTCCCCACACCACCCCTTCTCTCTAAACCCCCACCCTCACACTGCCCCTTCTCTGCGAGCACTGGGCCTGTTGCACTGCCTCTTCCCCCCCCCAAGACCCCACCCCCGCTCGCTCCTCTGCTCCTCTCTGTCCCCTCCCCCCATTGCTTACCCTTATATGGCCTGATAAAAAGTGGGAGGGCCATGACCCCCTGTCCCGCCCCCCCCATTCTGGCACCTCTGGCAAGGTGAGAAGTTTACCTTTCAAGGACCCCTTAATTAACATATATCTGCCTTCTAATTATGCGTTTGCTGAGACAATAAAAGGGATGTGTTTAGCAAACAGTATTGCCACTTCTCTTCTATTAGAGTCCTTCTGGAGAGACGTGATAACCAAGAAGTATTCAAATATTAATCATAATTTTTCTTCGAGTGGGTTTTTTGTAAATAGATTATACTACAACAATCCTTTTTCAGTGAGCAGAATACCCCCTCCCTTTTTGTTAGATCATCCATCCCCTTAACATTAACAGTCATGACATTAATAGACTCTCCCATGAGTATTAAGTCTGCTTTCACCCAGTATATTACCGTTTGTTAAAAGAAGAAAGCCCCCGCTCCCGCCCCAGCCAGATGCAAGCTCTCGATTACATTTGTGCCTCTTTAAATAAGACATCTGGGAGTTATAACTTAGTCTGCTCATGCCCCTGCATATATTAGATTAAAAGATTGGAGTTCAGTGAAAAAACAAAGGGCCTGGCCGTTGAATGGAGCTTTGTTGTACGATCCCCTTAGAATTCAAGACCAAGAAGAAATTTTCCAGAAGTATATAGAAGAAAACGATACAGAAGGGATCAACAGAAGTGTTCTCTGGTATGCTGGAAACGCAGTAATGAGGGGGATCCCTGTAAAACATCATTCCACAAAAAGATGAGAGCTCTTTAAGAAGAGAGGGGTTAGTTAAAGTACGTTCTGCTTTGGAAGGGAGACATAAATCTACCAAATCTACCAGTATATAAGTAAATAATTGAGAGGAGAGAGAAGATTAAACTGTTACAAACAGGTAAGGCTGAGCTAACACTTAACACTTAGATATAGTAAACAAAAATATTATGAAAAGGGCAATGAAGCTGATAGGCTTTTAGCCAGAAAGTTAAACAAGAAATAGGATCAATCAGCCATCCCTCTTGTTAGAAATAAAAAGGGGCATTTAGTAACTGATTCACCAAACAGATCTCTGAAACATTTGCTAACTTTTTCCATACTTTATATGTTTCAGAACATCCAAATCCTGACCCTATAAATAGCTATTTGAGAAGTGTGAAACTATGTCAGCTCTCAGAGGATGATGTGGCAGCTTTTGAGGGGCAAAATTGCTGCAGAGACAGTTGAAGATGTAATCAAGAAGTTAAAATCCAATCCAGCTCCATGTTTTCTAGGGTGTATTATATAAAGCTCTAAAGCCAGTGTTGGTCCCTATTTTAACGGAATCGTTTAATGGTATATTGCAGGGCAATGAGTTTGCAGATCCATGCAAAGGGGCAAAAAATGTGGTCATCTGCATCATTTAAGACCTACTTCTTGATCAGTGTGGATGCTAAAATTTATGCCAGGGTGCTAGCAAACAGATTGAGTGTTATCTTTCCCAAATATGTTCACCCTGACCAGCATGGGTTCATTGCTGGTAGGCATCTATTTGATAATACCAGAAGAACTCTGAATTTGATTCATAAGCTTTATTTCTAGCAATTCGTTCTGTGCACTACTGTGTTTGGATGCTCAGAAAACCTTCAACCAGCTGGAGTGGGAGTACCTCAGATTTTGGTAAGGTTTGCTTTTGGAAATCAGTTTTATAGGGGCATAATGACCTTATATACTCATTCTCAAGCATCTGCTTTGGTCTTCAATCTTCTCCTCCTAATATGTCGAGGGGTATGAGACAGGGTTGCCCATTATCCCCCTGTTGTTTGCTTTGGCAACCCAGCCATTTGCAATAAATGAGAGAAGCAGTCCCTCGGTAAAGGGCATCAGAATGTCTTCTGGCTTGAACACCAGATAGCTTTGTATGCTGACACTGTCCTGTTATATTTGCACAAGCCAGAAGCTTCATTAAAAATTATAGAACAATTGACTCTGGCATTTGGACAGGTATCAGGCTTCAAAATAAACTACTATAAATCTGCAATTTTAGGAAATAATATTCCCAAAAGGGTCAGAACAAACTATTGTCAGCTACATAAATGTCAATGGGTACAGGAATCTTTAAAATATTTAGGAATAAATATTGTAGAGAAACATAAGCATATTTTTAAGGCAAATTACCCTCTACTACAGAATAAAATAATAAAAAGACTCGGCGGAATGGAATAAATATGAGCTTTCTTGGCATGGCAGGGTAATCTTGATAAAGATGAATGTCTCCCCAAAGTTGTTATTTTTGTTTCAGTGCATCCCAGTTGGTAACCCCAACATGACAGTAAAAACATGGCAGAATGCACTTTTAAAATTCATATGGAAATATAGAAGACAAATGGTGAATTCTGAAGGTCCGTCTAAGCCTATAGAGTGGGGTGGACTAGCTTTCCCCAATGTGGCTTATTATTATGCATCACAATTAAAAGATGTGATCAGATGGGTTAACAAGAGACCATCCAAAGAGTGGGTAAAACTCAAACAAGACTGGAGTCCAAATATTCATAGTACTTGTTGGATTAAAATGAAATTTAGGCCACCAAAAATAAAAAAAAGCTCACCCCTTCATCCAAAGGACCTAAGCAGCTTTGAACAAGTTGTCTAAATTGCTGTAGCCAAGGCTCTCTCCCTTAGCTATGTTCATTAATAATCAGCAATTTATCCCAAGAACATATCAAAGCGACTATTTTTGTGGGTAAGAGGTGAAATTACTCAATTAGCATAGCTGTTGGTGGGCCCTGATTTGAAATCCTACCAGGAGATGAGTAATAATGGAAATAATATAAAGATCCCATATTTTCAGTATTTACAAGTCAAACATTTTACTGTGAAATCTGGATATGAGGCATCTCTATCTAGACCTTTACCCACATTTGAGGAATTGACCCAGGAGCAAGCTGGAACAAAAGGTTTAATGTCTAAGATATATTATACAATTTTGATCAAAAAAAGTTGTTGATAGAAATAAACAGATGAAAAGACGGGAGAGGGATTTGGACAAAGAAATGTATCTGTGTGAGTAGGTTTCTATATAGGAAAGAGACATACAACTTCAGTTTATGTAGTTCATAAGGAAAATATTTATATATTACTGTATGGGTGGCTTTTGATTCCAGTTAAGATCATATTTTTGCAAGTAAGGAGGTGATCTGTTGGAGGGGTGCAGGGAAAAGGGAACATACTTACCCATGCAGTAGTTGTGTCTGGGAATTAGATGAGTCTGGGAGAAAATTATTAAAGAGATTCATCTTATGATAAAATGCCAGTTTCCCAGAGATCCCCAGACCTGCTTACTGAATGCTCCAGTAAAGGAGCTACCTTTTGAAAAAAGTAATTTGTCATTCTGTTTATTACAAAGCTAGACTTTGTATTGCAAATTACTGGAAAAATGTAATCCCTCCTCCTGTGGAATTGTGGTATAGTAAAATACCTTGCAATGGAAAAGCTTTCACACCAAATACATACACAAAAGAAGCCCCAAAAAGAGGACTCGTATTTAGATATTTGTTTACACTTTTTTTTAGCGTACTCAGAGGAGGAGTGCTCCCCAGCTAATAAGCCAGAATCATTATCCAGGTTCTTTGAATATTACCCTGATCCCGAATAAGCAATGTACAATGAAATATGTTATTATTCTATTGTAACTTTGCACTAATGAAAAGGTTTGAAAAAGAAAAAGAAGAAGCAAGCATTGTTTCTAAAGCAGTTAATGCAACTTTCGAATATTGTCACTGCAAAGCAAGCATTTCTGAGCTGCTCATTTAGCTGAAATCCATTCAAACCACAGGAGCCCAACTTTGAGAAGGATTTCCATTACAAATTCCACCTTAAGTTTTATGCATATACACAAAGCATTGGATAGATGGGAACCAGTTTGCAGGGAACTGTGTGTGAGAGATAGTTATGAATTAGGACATTAGCAAAAGTCTTATAAACAGAATAGCCTTTCATTTAATATTAGTGTATTAACTGATGATACCAAAGTGACCTTAAAAGACTTTGCAAATGCATGAAATAGATGCTGTTCATGCAGTGAGTAGAGCCATTGTACATTTAGCAAAGAGTCCTGTGGCACCTTATAGACTAAAAGACGTATTGGAGCATGAGCTTTCATGGGTGAATACCCACTTCATTGGATGCATCCGACAAAGTGGGTATTCACCCACGAAAGCTCATGCTCCAATACGTCTCTTAGTCTATAAGGTGCCACAGGACTCTTTGCTGCTTTTACAGATCCAGACTAACACGGCGACCCCTCTGATATTGTACATTCAGTAGTTATTAGTATACAATCTTTGAAATAGAACGGATACCTTTTAGAACCTATAACCTATTAGAACCTAAAACTCTCAACCCCCAAACTCTGAAATGAGGGACAGTAATCCTCAAAATAAGGGACAACAATTTTTTTACTGAATATTTCCTGTATTTAAAAAAAGTATGTACAAGTATGCAAATAACCTGGACAATAACTTATTGTCATGAAACTAAACAGTGATTCTGTGTACTCAACGCATACTGTATGTGATTTCTCTCTGATTGCTCCTTCTTACATTTTGGTGAAAGCTCTACAGCCGGGGTTCTCAAACTGGGGGTCGGGACCCCTCAGGGGGTCACAAGGTCATTACGTGGCGGGTCGCGAGCTGTCAACCTCCACCCCAAACCCAGCTTTGCCTCCAGCATTTATAACGGTGTTAAATATATTAAACAGTGTGTTTAATTTATTGGGGGGGGAGGTCGCACATGGAGCCTTGTGATGTGAAAGGGGTCGCCAGTAAAAAAGTTTGAGACCCACTGCTCTACAGTTTCCCCTTGTTCTTTCTGTTAGAGAGCCTCAAGGACCACAGGACAACTTTAACAAATTGGGCCAGGTATAGGATGCCTGCACAATGTGGGACATCTAAGAGGTATGCTACATTAGAGAGAAAGGGCAGTCAACATACCAATTACCATATTTTTCACTATGATAAAGCCCAAAGGCTACCTGCTATTAGGATCAGGACTCCATTGTCCTGGATGCTATACAAATACCTGAAGACATGGACATCTTACAAATTAACTCGAACCAAGTGAGGGAAGCACATGTGACAAACAGCAGGAGGGGAAGGAGAAGGATGGTAACAAAAAATGTGATCATTTGGCTACCTGGGCAGGTATAGGCAGAATTGGATGACTCCAAATCACTCGAAAGGTTGTTGTTGTTTTCTAAAAATTAATGGATAAAATCAGCATTCTCTGACTGCTGTTCAGTCCAGATAGTGTTTGAATGATTTCTTGTAGGCATCACAGCAAAAGTATGAAGAAGAGGAATTTGATGGATGAGAGAGTAGTGGCCTCACTGCTTTAATTAAGGGTTAAAAAATGTCTGAAGGCTATTTTCTCCTTTTCATTGCCCCATTCCTGCGGCTTCTATGGCCCTTTATTTCCCCTTAGACTGCTAATTAATTGCATCTTTTGTTCTTTTTCCAGCCATTTGTAAGGGCAGGTTCCATTATCTATGAAACGCTGGTTAAGATGTGTCACGCTGTGTCCTTCCTCCCCTGAAATACATTTAAAATATATTCAGCGCTCCTACTCATACAACTGTGCTTTGAAGGGAAATCTCCTCTCTCTGCCAGAAAGAAAACTGGGGAGTGGAGAAAACTGTGGTTTTGAATATCATGGATGGACCTAAGCAAGCTCTGAACTCTCCAAATGTTTGGATGTTCAGATCCAGGGGGTTGGAATCGGCTTGTTTCCCAAGAGCACCTTTAAGCAGGCTATCCTGTGTCTATGTTCGTTCTTTTTTTACTGGGTTATTTCCACACACTAGGTTTTGCAAAAGCAGAGCTAGTTATGGACAACTGCCAGTATACTAAGTGATTAGTCAACAAACCCCCAGGCCACCACTGGAACCTTCCCAAAAAAGCCAGAGCCATGGTGTGAGCAGCAGTACATAAAGAGGAAAGCCTCGAAGAACACTTGTAGCAAGGAGACCAACAAAGGGGTTAAAACCTATCAGAAACAAAGCCTAATGTGATTCCTCACAGGACAAAACATGGGATTCAAATCCAAGCAGGCTAACCTTACAGGAAAAAGCTTGAGCTGAATTCCTATGAGCACAAACTGATCTATTCCTGACAGGACAAACTATTGTAGTTTGTTCCAGGACAGCCTAGAAGAATCCTGGAAAGACAAACAAATAGGATGGAATCCCTCTGGACAAATCAAGGGGAGGCAGGAATTTTGCTAATTGGCTTTTCTGTTATTCTCCCACTGATATCTATCAGCAGGAAAGGACTCGTAATTTTTTTCTGTGTAACCCTTAAAATAGCCCTATCACTTCAAATTAAAACCTCAAGATCACACAGTAATTGCATAATAACTTTTCGTGAACTCCCGTACAAAAAGTGCAGTGGCTGAAAAGTAAACACATACAGAGATGTTTTGATTTCCCAAATTTGTGTACGCAAAAACTTATATTTATGAAAGTGACAGGTAAATAGCACTGGTTAAAATCAGGGATAGTGTGGACAGGCACTGTATCCCCTACACAAATGTCAGTGCACCATGAGCATGACATGAGACTCACTGTTACCTGAGTCCTAGCCCCACACACATTCTGTCAATGCATTCAGCTCTGCTCAGCAGTCCAGTCCTAAGGTCTTCCTGAGCAGAGATGCATAATTGTGCAGTGAATTAGTAATGAGTAGCATGAGAGCCAACATACTCATTTCACTTATGATCTAAACCAGGATTGGCAGGTTGGCCTCTAGGAACAATACTGAGACTACCACAGCCTCTATGCTAATCTGATTCTCAGTGCCTTGTTTCAGCTCTTCCCAATATTCTGCCAATCCCTGGAGCAGAATTCTAGTTAACCAAAAAGGGCTGTCAAATGTGCAAAAAAGAATCATTTTTAATTTTTCGGTGCCCCATGCCTAAAATTCCATGGGAGGCTTAACCAAAAATAACTGAGCAACACTCACAACAGGACAACATACCTCCCAAAGAGAAAACAGAGCCGAGCAGAGCGGAAAAAAGATGCCCAGAGGGAACACACACACAGCTTGACAAGACAGCTCAGTTTTGCTCCACAGACTTCAAAGCTAACAGAACATCAAACCAATCAGAGACCATTGACCAAAGAGGATGCAAATCCTGCCTTGAGGCAAGTACATAATCATTTACAAAGGATATGAAGTCTCCCATAAACCTAAAACATCTCTCACACTGGCCACATGCATGAAGCAAGGGGGGGTTGTGCAAATGCAGCATTTCTATGATATTGGATAGAATTTTGCTCTCTGTTACAGGGCTCTAATTCAGAGTAACTCTATTGATTTCAGCAGAATTACTCAAGTTTACGCCAGCGTAACAGAGCAGAATCAGGCCCATATTTCCTGCCCCAAGGAATATACAGTCCAAGAATTCCCTCTCCCCAATTTAGAGCACTAGAGCGGTTGCAATGTCATAATCCTAATTTTGGATAAATCATATTTAGAGTTTACATGCAGCGAGCTTTACATCTTCAAAGGGTTTTATTGGGGAGACTGCACTCGAGCCATATTGCCTCAGAGGCAAGAAAGAACACCAAAGCTGGAGTCCCCTCAGTTTAAAACAGAGGAGGCTACTGGCAAGGCATCCTTGATAATAAAATTAAATTAAATTAAATAATGTTAATTATGGTACTGCCTAAGACCAACCAAGATTGTGCTAGGAGCCCATGACTTTGGAGTTCACTCTTCCACTTAACGCAAAATAGCCCCAATCTCCTGATCATCAACACATGTTGTACAGCCCTTCTCCACTTGGCCAGGCTTGGAGCAGTGACTGAAAATGGGGCAGGACATACTCGGGGCTGAGGGGTGGGGCGGGGGGGAGTGGTGGGAGAGGATCCACATCTCCTTTCCTGGGATGCTGTTCAACTTATTTTCATTGTGTAAAATTGGCATTTTTAATGCACATCCAAGGTGCCTGGAGCTTTTGGATAAGGTGCTTCTTAATATAGTTCAGAAATCCAAATAAAAACATAGTCTCCACAACACCCCACTGAGGTATTATCATCCCCATTATACAGAACCAGAGAGGTTAGAGGTGGGATTTCCAGACACAACTTGGGAATTTAGGAGCACAAATCCCATTCACTTTCTATGGCAAATGTGTTCCTAAGTCACTTAGGTGCTTTTGAAATCCCATCCTGACTGACTTGCCTAACTTCATGGAGGGAATCCATGCCAGCACTGGGATTAGAATCCAGGATTTTCTGGCTCCCATGCCTTGGCTTAGACCAGATCTCTCTTGGGCCCTGTCTACATTGAGAGAATTTGCAACAGTGTATCTAGATGGGTGTAACTCAGGGGCTCTCAAACTTCATTGCACCACAACCCCCTTCTGATAACAAAAATTACTATATGACTCCAGGACGGGGGACCGAAACCGAAGCCTGCCCGAACCCCACTGTCCCAGGTGGGAGGCCCAAAATCGAAGCCCAAGGGCTTCAGCCCCAGGCCGGGGGCCTATAACCTGAGCCCCACCACCCGGAGCTGAAGCCCTTGGGCTTTGGCTTCAGCCCCGGGTGGTGGGGCTTTGGCTTCGGCCCCGGGCAGTGGGGCTTGGCGTTCGGACCCAGGCCTAGGCACGACTAACTCCAGCCTTGGCAACCCCATTAAAACAGAGTTGTGACCCACTTTGGGGTCCCGACCCACAGTTTGAGAACCACTGGACTTAATCCAGTAACATACAGGGTAAAATGCACCAGCATAAACTCTACTTATTAATGGAACTGCATATCTATATTAAAGGTTTGCAGCAATGTGATTACATTGATGTAGCTAGCTAAGATTTTGTGCCAGCCTGTAATGCAGATGCTCCAATCAATGTAGTAACACGGTGTGAATTTCCTCAGTGCAGGTAGGGACTTAAACAGGGCTGAAAATTGCTGAACACGTTGCAAACAGGTGCCTTGTATCTTGGCAAGCCACAGCTGTTACATGATCCCTCCATTGGGCCTTCAAAGTTTTCCTCTGCAGTGGCACCTGCCTTTCCATCCCAGGGGCCATGTTTTCATTCTAGAATAGTCTGATGTCTCTGTACGTGTTAGAAATGTTTGATTTGTTTTATTTCAGAACCTCAAGCAAGCCACAGCTGAGCCCTCTCAGGTTACCGCTCTCTAATTGTCACCAGTTACAGCAGCCAGTTTGCGAGTAACAAACTATTTTTAAAAAATGGCCGACTAACAGCATGTGGAACAAACGAGCCAGACTGTGCCTGCAGATGTTTCTGCTGCATGTGCCATCATTGGCAAGCTGGTAATTGCACACAAAATCTCAGCAAGTGTGTGTATGTGTTCCAAATGTTCTGGAAACAGCGTTTGCCCTGAAACATTCATCCACCGTTTCTTGTGTAATATTTTATATATTGCAAGTGACTATGTAAATAGTCATTACATCACAGGCTTAGCATTATCAAGTGGTGCAAAATACTAATATGTGGATTTGCATTTTGTTTCTTTGAGGTTTTAGGTTTTATTATTGTGATAACATTAACCCTTAAAATACTGCTTAGCAGGATGCTTTTTTCCCAACAAGTTGCACTGAGATAGTACACAAACCTTATATATTCATTTGCAATTACTACTACTTCTCACAAAGTCCCCCCCACCCCCGCACTCAACTGCTCAACCCTCCCGCAATCCTCAGTGAGTGACCCAATATTCTTGAAAATTAACTATGCAAACCCTGGATTTGCCCCACAACCGGACTCCCTTAAGCCTCATTCCGATTCAACCCCAAGCCAGATAACCACTTCCATCCATCCTACTTACTCTCTCTTGTGCCTTTTTTGTTGCCATAGACCTGGATATCCACTCCAATCAATCTTGCTTCCCAGCTAGAAGTTCTCTCTCTCTCTCTCTCTCTCTCTCACACACACACACACACACACACACACCCCTATTCCCTGCTGTAGTGCATCTGCCAACTGTCTCCAACCTTTTGGTTTCCTCCTCCTGACTAAGAACAACAAGTGCTTGACCTGACCTGACTCCCAGAACATCCATCCCCACCTGAGCTACTTCCCAGCTCTTACAAAATCTAAGATCAGTTAAAAGAGGTTGGTTGGACTAAAATTTCTCTCCCTGTATTGTTTGTACCTCAAATATTGCTAGCGCAGGAGAGCTAGAAAGCTATGCTAATTATAGGCTATTGTGATACTGTCTCTTTAAAATTAATCATGCATAATCACCAGTGTAAGGGGCCTCTCACAAGATGCAGATGCAGTCAGGGTCTGTGCTTAGAGTCTGCAGGACTTGTTATGCATCTAATAAAAGGAATGTTGTGGTTTCAACTTTATATCCCTGGTCTCTGTACTTCAGGAACCCGGAATGAGGCTACAACAGACTCACAAGGAAGAGGCTCTTGGCTGCTTGGTTGTGTTAGAGAGCACAACACTAACTAGAAATGAGAGACAACATAAGAAGGTGCCTTTTTAGAGTAAAACCACACCTTGAAGATGGAATCTCAGCCTGAAAGAGATACTGATAAGCCAGTCATTGGGCATAGGTCCAGTTTACCCCAGAGCACCCAAGGCCTGGGACATGGCTGAGAGAGAGAAGGCTCACACAAGGGTGACAAGAGTGGTGATAGGGAATGGGAGATTACAAATTGCAGAGCTGTTTAGAACAGAAAGGAGAAAAACATAGATGGGAATTGATTGAAGTGATTCAAATTATGATACAGGGAGAACTGATTCATCTCTCCTGTGTAACCTATTGCATAAGACAAGAACAAAGGAGTACTCCTACAACCTAAAGGGCAGTGAAAGCAGAACAAAGCCATGAAAATGTTACTTTATGTTAAGGCACCATCTGGAATTCACGGTTACAGAATGGCACAGTGCCAAATGTTGTGACCGCAATTTTCAAAGTAGTGGATAAAGGTCACTAATAACATTTGATGCTCAGATAATATGGAAAATGTATGGAGCTAAGGAATTTTCTCCCATGCTAACCCCATGCATAGCATTATTCAATTACATTGGTGGACAAATGAAGGGGATTGGTCCCTCTTCTAAAGGAGCAGGTATTGCTGGGTGCTTGATGAGGGCCCAGTGAAACCTGTGTGTGATGTTTTTAAAGTCACATACTGTAAAAATACCATTTTAAAAGAAAAAATTTCTCCTCAAAAATCTCTCTGTTGCTCCAAAACAAGAGCTGAAATATAGAAACATCGCTTTTCAGCTGAGTGACCTAACATACATACTCATGGGCATACACATGTAGTTCAGATAGTCCCTTCAATCTTCTGTGCTCTCATGAGCTGGCAAGGTATTACATTTTCCAAGAATGCGTCTCTCTTTACAGAACAGTGCTCTGCAAAGTGTTCCTAGAAAGATTCTGAAGTTCAGAACTCATTCCCAAAGGAGACCCACTGCATCCCACTCGCATACCCATGTGCAGCAAAACCTGCCATATAACTCTGTCTGTTTACAATGTACACATGCTCAAGAATCACGTCAGTACTCAGAAAAATACTGTTCAAGCCGCTCAGCACTCAAGTTTGTAAAATTGTTATAATGTGGTGGAAAACATCACCTGGCTCAAAAAATCTAAGAGAACAGGCATAAGAGTTCGGATCCTAAGTCAATATTAGCCACAGTTTTAATAACGTTGCTTGGCTGTGGATTGGGGAAGTGTTTTATGGCTTTATGCTTTTTCTACTCAGAAAGAAAAACCAAGGAGTGGAACAAAACAAAACAATGGCCATGATCTGTGCTAGTAAACACCCCTAGCCACAGTGAACTACTACACTATGGCTAAGTCTCATTAAGCTATAGCCTGTTCAAAGCACACTCCTAATGAACATCAGCCTTGTTACATCCTCCAATCACAACTCCTGCTCCTACAAGCTGTTCCATGCAGACTGAGCCCTGTGTTCCGGTATAGGCCCATTGATTTCAATGGGACTGTACACTGTGGATCCACTCACTCAAGACAGCTGGCTGGATCAAGACCGGAGCATATTCATCAGTCACGGCCCCTGCCCATCCAAAACACTACTTTTCCAATTGTTTTGATGCCCTGGAAATAAATTCCGGATATGTCTACACTGTTTTAAAACCCACAGCTTCAGAGCCCAGTCCTGAGCATTTACACTGCTGTTTTTAGTGCCGCAGTGCAAGCCTGAGTCGGTAGCCCTGGTCTCTGAGATTCGCTTCCACAAGTTTGAAAACACAGTTAGGGATCTGCACAGCTGGGACGAAGGTTTTTATCATGTAGAGAAGAAAGATGATCCAGCACTTAGGGCGCTACCCTTGGAGTTGGAGGTCTGGGTTTCAGTCCCTGCTTGGCCACAAGCTTCTTGAGTGACCTTGGACAAATCATTTAGGCCCAGAGCCATATCAATGGAAATTAGCTCTGGATCTTCGTGGATCTGGACCTTATTCTTTCTGTGCCTCAGTTCCCCGCCTTCAAAATGGGGATAGTTGTACTGCCCTACGTCCCGGGGCATTGTGGGGGTAAATACATTAAAGATTGGGAGGTGCCTGATACTACAGTAATGGGGACCATAAAAGTTCTGTAGCTAGATATGCCCTTTAGCTTTTTCTATTAAGAAATCCCATAGAAGTGAAATCCTACAAGTGGCTGGAGGAAATGCCCCTCCCTCTGCTCTCCAAACTCTGGGGCTGTTCTTTTTTCACATTTCAGTCTCTTTTGGCACTGAAAATCTCTTATCTTGTGCTGTGTGTGAAGCAAGGACCATGAAATGGATGGCGTGTGGAAGGCATTCACCTATTGCCTTTCCTCTTCTATTTAAATCTCTGCAACATTATCTTTCCAGCCCTACCTCAGAGCAGAAAGGGACCTGTTTCCCTTCTCCCTTGATTATCCGAGGTGAGGAGCTAACTGAAAAGGGGCACTGTGGTTGTATTTCTACCTATTTTGTTTAATTTGCTTCTCCTTCCCCCCTAGCTCCAGAGATAGAGGCTCTTACCTGATAGAGTCAGGGTGGAATAATAATAGGGGTCCTCACCAGCTTGAGCCCAGAAGAAAGGCTGAATGGGTCAGTTTGTTCCTGATAATCTGCTACCCTTAGGCCAGAGCCAGCCCAACTGCTGCTAATTTAAGCAGTCCCAGGTGCAGTTGTCATCAATTAGTGAGGAAATGAGGCTGCAAGGGTAACTGCTGCAGGAAACAGTCAGACATTTCTAAGATGGGCTAAGGCGATAGCATGATGGAGATAAGGCAGGGGAAAGCTGTGGAACTTTGTGAAACTACAACCCACGTGTAGTTAATTTTCCTTTTCTTTATTATAACTTTTGGATGTATGTTAGCTCTGAGTCCGCTAGCGCTGAGTTTTCAGTTATTTTCGTCATTTGGCTGGTGATGATGATAACGGAAGTGAATAAATTAGCATGTTATTGTCAAGTTCCATTTGAAAGCAAATTCCACAACACCTTACTTTGCCATTCCATGTTTTCCAAATTGAAAAGATCCAAATGGACAGCACCCACAAAAGAGTCATATTTAGACATCTAAGGTGGCACAAACAATGAAGTGTTAAAAATAAAGTGAAATTAGTTTGAAAACAAGAAACGGACACTTTTTTGCTAGTAACCTTGTAGTTTGTGAATATTAAGGGCTCCCTCTAGTGGGTTGCTCTGGCTTTGTTATAGATCTTTTTCCTTTTGATTTTACCTGCCAACTGCCCAAACTGGAGAGAATTTAGTGTTTTTACTAGGGGTACGTCTACACTATGGGATTACTCCGAATTTACAGAATTCGATTTTGGGCAACCAATTGTATAAAGTCGAGTGCATGCGGCCACACTAAGCACATTAATTCGGCGGTGTGCATCCATGTACCAAGGCTAACATCGACTTCCGGAGCGTTGCACTGTGAGTAGCTATCCCATAGTTCCCACAGTCTCCCCCGCCCATTGGAATTCTGGGTTGAGATCCCAATGCCTGATGGGGCAAAAAACATTGTCGCGGGTGGTTCTGGGTACATCCTCCCTCTCCCTCCGTGAAAGCAATGGCAGACAACCATTTCACACCTTTTTTCCTGGGTGAACTGTGCAGATACCATACCACGGCAAGCATGGAGCCTGCTCAGCTCAAGACAGCAGTCATGAACATTGTAAACACCTCACACATTATTGTGCAGTTTATGCTGAACCAGGAACTGAAAAACCAGGCGAGGAAGAGGCGGCTATGGCAGGGCAGTGACGAGAGTGATGAGGACATGGACATGGACACAGAATTCTCTCAAACCATGGGCCCCGGCGCTTTGGAGATCATGTTGTTAATGGGGCAGGTTCATGCCGTGGAACGCCGATTCTGGGCCTGGGAAACAAGCACAGACTGGTGGGACCGCATAGTGTTGCAGGTGTGGGACGATTCCCAGTGGCTGCGAAACTTTCGCATGCGTAAGGGCACTTTCATGGAACTTTGTGACTTGCTTTCCCCTGCCCTGGAGCGCCAAATACCAAGATGAGAGCAGCCCTCACAGTTGAGAAGCGAGTGGCGATAGCCCTGTGGAAGCTTGCAACGTCAGACAGCTACCGGTCAGTCAGGAATCAATTTGGAGTGGGCAAATCTACTGTGGCTGCTGTGATGCAAGTAGCCAAAGCAATCGCTGAGCTGTTGCTACCAAAGGTAGTGACTGTGGGAAATGTGCAGGTCATAGTAGATGGCTTTGCTGCAATGGGATTCCTTAACTGTGGTGGGGCGATAGATGGAACCCATATCCCTATCTTGGCACTGGAGCACCAGGGCAGCCAGTACACAAACCGCAAGGTTATTTTTCAATGGTGCTGCAAGCAGTGATGGATCACAAGGGACGTTTCACCTACATCAACGTGGGATGGCTGGGAACGGTTCATGACATTCGCATCTTCAAGAACACTAGTCTGTTTAAACAGCTGGAGCAAGGGATTTACTTCCCAGACTAGAAAATAACCGTTGGGGATGTTGAGATGCCTATAGTTATCCTTGGGGACCCAGCCTATCCCCTTAATGCCATGGTTCATGAAGCCATACACAGGCAGCCTGGACAATAGTCAGGAGCTGTTCAACTACAGGCTGAGCAAGTGCAGAATGGTGGTAGAATGTGCATTTGGACATTTAAAGGGTCGCTGGCGCATGTTACTGACTCGATCAGACCTCAGCCAAACCAATATTCCCATTGTTATTGCTGCTTGCTGTGTGCTCCACAATCTCTGTGAGAGTAAGGGGGAGACCTTTATGGCGGGGTGGGAGGTTGAGGCAAATTGCCTGGCCGCTGATTACGCGCAGCCAGACACCAGGGCAATTAGAAGAGCACACCAGGAAGCACTGTGCATCAGAGAAGTTTTGAAAACCAGTTTCATGACTGGCCAGGCTACGGTGTAAAAGTTCTGTTTCTTTCTCCTTGATGAAAACCCATCCCCTTGATTGACTCATTCCCTGTAAGTAACCCATCTTCCCCCCTTCCATCACAGCTTGCTTTCAAAGATAATAAAGTCACTCTCTTTTAAAAATCATGTATTCTTTATTAATTGATTATAAACATAGGGAGAGAACTGACTAGATAGCCGGGGTGGGGTTTGGGAGGAGGATAGGAGGGAAGGAAAAGGCCACTAAAAAAGTTCAAAATAATGACAGCCTTTTGCTTGGGCTGTCCACTGGGGTGGAGTGGCAGAGTGCACGGGAGCTTCCCTCCCCCACCTCCCGCATTCTTACACGTCTGGGTGAGGAAGCTATGGAACTTGGGGAGGGGGAAGAGCGGTTATACAGGGGCTGCAGCAGCACTCTGTGATCCTGCTGCCATTCCTGAAGCTCCACCAGATGCCAGAGCATGTCCATTTGCTCACGCAGCAGCCCAAGCATTGCATCCCGCCACCTCTCATCTCGAACGTCCCTCCTCTCCTCATGTTGGTGCTTCCTGTCCTCATGTTCACTGGCATCTTTCCTGTACTTTGATACCGTGTCCTTCCACTCATTCAGATGAGCTCTTTCATCGCGGGTCGATTGCATGATTTCCAAGAACATTTCGTCTCACGTGCTTTTTTTTCGCCGCCTTATCTGAGATAGCCTTCGGGACGGAGGAGGGAGGCTTGAAAAATTTGCAGCTGCGGAAGGGAGGGAAAAAAGGTAGAGAAATATTTAAAAAGATACATTTTACAGAACAATGCTTATACTCTTTCACGGTGAACAACACTATTCAAATTACATAGCACATGTGATTTCGGTACAAGGTTGCATTTTGCATCTTAATATTGAGTGTCTGCGGCTTTGGTGTTAGAGATCACAGATGCAGGTCCGGGCAACAGAATTCAGCTAGCATGCGGCCATGGTAAGCCATTGTCTTTCGGCTTCTGCAACCTTCATAAAAGCAGCACCCTCCTTTCCCACATACCAAGCAAATAGGGTGACCAGACGTCCTGATATTATTGCATGCTGCAGGGATGGGGCTTGCAGGCGCCAGCAGCAGCAGGGCTGGCTCCAAGGCTTTTGCCACCCCAAGCGGCAGGAGGGGGGGGGGAAAAGCTGCAATAGTGATCGGCGGCAGCTCCACCGTGCCGCTTTCTTCTTGCCTGGAGCTGGCCCTGGGCAGTGGGCAGAGAGTCCCCCCGCCTCCCACCCAACCTGACCTGACCCATGACCCTAAGAGCCAGAGGGACCTGCCTGCCGGATGCTTCCCTGGAGCCGCTCCAGGTAAGCACTGCTGGGATTCACCTCGCCCCCTGGCAGGTCCCTCGGGGGGGGGTGTTCTGCGTGCTGCCGGTGCCTGCAAGCCCTGCTCCGCGGCTCCGGCAGCTCCCATTGGCGCCTTTCCTGGTCAATGGGAGCCGCCAGCCACGGAGCTCACACTTGTGGCGGATGCAGCACGTGGAGAGTCTGGAGACTCCCCTCGCCGCTCTCACCCTAGGAGCCAGAGACCTCCCAGCAGGGCTGGTGAGTGCGCCAGGGAAGGGGAAAGGGTGTGATGGAGTGAGTGTCTGGGAGGTGTGTGTGGGGGGGTGCTGGGCAGTGGGGGAGGTTTGTGTGTTTTGGGGTGCTAGGCAGTGGGGGCCTATTGGGGGCGTACTGGGAAGTGGGGGAGATCTGTGTGTGTCAGGGCACTGGGCAGGGGGGGTCTTGTGGGGCATTGTGTAGTTGTGGTGGTGGGGCTGTGGGGAAGGGCACAGGGAGGGAGGAAGGGGAAATCTATGTATTGGGAAACTAGCAGGTGGGGGTGTTCTGCGTAGGGTGCTGGGCAGCTGTGGTGGGGCTGTGGGTGGGTGGGCGCTGGGTAGGGGTGGTGGTGTGCACAACACTGTGCATTTGTTGTGGGGGAGCTCTGGGCATAGTGGGTTCAGGGGGTGCAAGGCATAATGGATCCAGGGGGCTCTGGGCAGGGGAGCTGTGTGGCGCAGCCTGGGCCCACCCCCAACAGGAAGGGGCATGCTGGTAGAACAGGGCCAGACGGACCAGTGTGCCTGGCCGGCCCTGCCATTCCTGCTGCTCACCTCCTCAACTGAAGGCGGGGGTAGGGAATGCAGGGGTGGCTCCCAGGAAATGGCCAGCAGGTCCCTGAGGTAAGTGTCAGAGGCTGCATCCTCCTCCCCAGCAGAGTGTGTGCAGACCGGTCCACCTTGCTCATGGCAGAGCCAAGGAAAGGAGGCACCTACCTCTGCACATGCTGATTCTATGCAGGCCGGGGCTGAGAACTGCAAAGCTGCTGCCCAGGTCACTTACCCACATTAGCAAGCAGGGATTGCATCTGGCAGCGTACATCTGCTTGATGTACAATCGGGACGTCATTTGTCCTGATATTCAGGTAACATTTTACATTTGGTAGTTAAATAGAAAATAAGTTGATTGGGAATGTCCCATTAAACCCAATTGTGATCTGTTATCTACTGGCAATTTTGGTTTTTCAGGTTGTTTTCCGGTGTAACGCAAATTTACGGTAGGAATATGTAGTTTACAGTTCTGATCCACAGTGCATACCGTAGGACAAACTACAGTGGGCATGTAATAACACATAAGAAGCACAGAGACTGTGCAGTTCTTTTCAGTCACTAGCTGTCTAGCTAACGGTCTTCAGCCCAAAACCCCACCTGAAATGGCAACGGCAAGGGAGGAGCCAACTACCAAAAAACAAAAAAGACAATGCAGATACAGGACAGAATGGGAAGCCACTTATACCTGGATTCGGAAATCCTATGAGTGTGATTCAAAAGCCTTTTGTAAAGCATGCAGGAAGGAATTTACCATTTGCCATGGCGGTGAATCTGATGTTAAGCATCATGCTGAAACAAAAAATCATGGACAAAACACCCAGACTCACAAGAGCAATACCCTGGTCTCACATTTTTTCAGCAAGCCAAATGAATCCTTCAATAACAAGGTTATCGCTACTGAGCTAACTCAAGTTTACCACACAGTAGTCCATCAACACTCCTATCGCTCGTGTGACTGTGAACTTAAACTGGCACCTACCTTGTATCCAGATTCAACGATTGCGAAGCACATCAGCTGTGGCCGGACTAAAGCGGAGGCATTGATCAAAAATGTTCTGTCACTGTTCTCAATAGAATTTTTAAAAGACCTCAGCAAAACAGATGGTCCCTATTTCTCAGTTGCCATAGATGCATCTAACAAGGGCAATGTGAAAACTTTCCCCTTATCACTGAGATACTGGACACCTGAACATGGGGTCCAAGATAAACTGTTAGACTTCTATGAGCAAAGCGAAGAGACTGCAGAGGCAATAAGCACCACATTACCTGAAAAACTTGCGACACACAAACTAGACCTAAACAAAGTGTCTTCCTACTGTGCTGATAATGCAAACGTGAATTATGGAAAGCGACAATCAGTGTACCAGAATTTAAAACAACAAAATGAAAATACCTTGCCAGCAAACTGCCCTGCCCATGTTGTGTACAACGCCGTGAAACATGGTAGCAATACCCTACAAGTTGACATTGAGACTCTGGTGATTAAGATGTTCAATCATTTCAGCAGTTCCGCTAAGAGAGTAGCAGCATTGAAGGATACGTTTGACTTTGTGGATATGGAGTATGCCACTGTACTGCGCCATGTTCCGACGCGCTGGTTGAGTCTTTTCCCAGCTGTAAACAAGCTTGTAAATATGTGGCAGGCTGTTAAGTGCTACTTTGTTTCTCTGGGCAGTGAGAAGTGCCCAAAATTTCTATGGATGCTGTTCTCAGACAGGGAAAACGGTGAACAAGGTGAGGGGCCTCGCAAAGTTGAGGTTCATCTGTTTTTCCTCCAGAATGTCCTGAAAATCTTCAGTGATACTGTGCTCTGTTTGGAAAATGAGAGTATGACAGCATGTGAACTGTATGCCATAATGAATACTCTGAGAACTAAACTTCAGCAACAGAAAAATGACATATTCTTTGGCTCCAAAGTTGAAAGTGCATTAACTGAGATGCTGCCTGTCACTGCTGCATGTCTCCAGAAAGACTTCACGAAATTTTACGATGTGTCGATCCTATATTTGGAGAAATGGTTTGATTTTTCAACAACTGGCCACTTGTTCAATACCAGTGCTTGAACATAAAAGTTAATAGGGTATTAGAATACAAGGATCTGTCTGCGGCCATGACAGCTGTAAACCTTCAGAAAACAGTGGAGCTTGATCAGCTCTCTCATGAATACTGTATGATCAAAGACATCAACTCCAAGTTGGAGCCTGGAAACTATTCAGTTGGGGAACTCTGGTCTCAAGTGCTGAGAAACAAGGACAGTAGCACTGAATTCCTGAACATGGCAAAGCTGGTGTCATACGTGCTCAGTATACCCGTAAGCAATGCATACTCAGAGCATGTAGTTTCAATCATGAAAGGTGCATGGGCTGATGTCCAGAATCGAAGCAGCATCGACTTGGTGCGGAGTGAAACCCTTGTCAAAATGCATTTCCGGATGAGTTGCAAGGACTTCTATAACTTTGTGATTGCCCAGAAGCAAGTCATGACTATGGCAAAGTCATCCAAGAAGTACTAGACTTCTGGCATATCTGAGAGGTATGCAAATTGGGAAGTTGATTTATTGACTGAATAAAAAACCCGGCCCTTTACCCCTGTTGTTTGTTTAGTGTACAAATAAATCTATATGTTTAAATATGTATTATAACTAAGTCTATAATTTAGACTCACTGAGGGCATGGGGGAGAAGGGTTACAAGAGGGACCTCCAGCAGTTTCATGTGAAAGTAAAGGAACTGCAGCAAGGCATACCAGAAGGCAAGGGAGGTAAGCAGTCATAGAGTCATAGACTTTAAGGTCAGAAGGGACCATTATGATCATCTAGTTTGACCTCCTGCACACTGCAGGCCACAGAATCTCACCCACCCACTCCTGTATCAAACCTGTGTCTGAGCCACTGAAGTCCTCAAATCATGCTGTAAAGACTTCAAGGTGCAGAGAATCTTCCAGCAAGTGACCCATGCCCCATGCTGCAGAGGAAGGTGAAAAACCCCCAGGGCCTCTGCCAATCTGCCCTGGAGGAAAATTCCTTCCTGACTCCAAATATGGCGATCAGCTAAACCCTGAGCATGTGGGCAAGACTCACCAGCCAGACACCCAGGAAAGAATTCTCTGTAGTAACTCAGATCCCACCCCATCTAACATCCCATCACAGGCCATTGGGCATATTTACCGCTAATAGTCAAAGACCAATTAATTGCCAAAATTAGGCTATCCGATCATACCATCCCCTCCATAAACTTATCAAGCTTAGTCTTGAAGCCAGATACGTCTTTTGCCCCCACTACTCCCCTTGGAAGGCTGTTCCAGAACTTCACTCCTCTGATGGTTAGAAACCTTCATCTAATTTCAAGTCTAAACTTCCTGATGGCCATTTTATATCCAGTCACTCTGGTTCGGCACCGCAGTCATACCACTGTTACAAGGAGCTGCATGCTATCCTCTGCGGTGACCCCACCACCGCCTCCAAAGGCCTTGTAAATACATTGGAGGAGAAGTCACGTGCCACAGCAGGCAGGCCTGAAGATGAGGTGTTGGACAAGGAGAAGGAGGATGAGAATGGGGGACAGGTGACCGGCGAATCCATAGTACCAGCGACCCAGGAGCTGTTTGTACCCCCTGTGCAATCCAGCCAGTCGCAGCACTCCAGCACACGAGCATGATGTTGGGAAAGGATCCTCTGGTCAGTATGCAGTTCGCATTGATATTGTAGGGCCACAGCTTCTCATTTATTATGTTTTATTTGTGTTACAAAAAGTAGTGAAATAACCAGCAGAGGTAGCATAGCTATCTGCTTCTTATTGCCCGGCACAACCAGGCAGAGGGAGCCCTGCAAAACAGTTTATGTGCCGGACCGGGATGTCACGTGACTCCTCCACAGAGTTCTCAAGGAAACTTTCCTGTAGGTACTCTGCAATCCGTTGCCGAAGGGAGGGCAGCCTTATTTCTTCTGCCGCAGTAGGACACTTTTCCTCACCACTCAACTGTTAATTCATTGCAGCACACAGACTAGCAGCATACGGACCCAGTCTGCAGCCAGATACATGTGGCAGCTGTTCCCTTTCTGTCTTCATTACTCTAAGGAGTGAAATATCAACTAAAGTCACCACTGCCTATGGGAAATGGTGCCAGTATTCAGTTCAATTGCCCGAACAGCAAACCCTAGTATCTGTGAGTCATTCCCCCCCATCCCCACACCCAGGCTGTACTCACCACGGATGGGACAGCCAATGCACTCAATGAATACCTGGCCGAAATGCAAATGCATCAATAAAGGGCAGTGATTTCAATATAGCAAGTTTTCCATATAGCTTGTCTATGCACTCTCAATAGCACCTCTGAGCCTTGTCCCTGGGGGGACTGTCACATCAAGCAGTCAGTCACTCCTCACCAGAAGTCCCAGTGGAGGGGCCAGGAGCTAAATTGAGTGTGGGGCCCCCCACTTCTCACCTAGGGGGAAGTAGGTGGAGGCAGGTAGCTCCCGCTAGCTGTCCCACTATGGGGGTGTGATATGCCCCTGGTATAACCTAGACTGCAAGACCACTGAGTCCCCTTAAACTCTTCAGCCTGGGCTGTCTCTCCCAATGCTTTGCTAGTAATAAGCAGCAAACCCCTCCAGGTGCTGTGATCACTCAGCCATCAACAGGCAGTGGCACACACAGGCTGAGTTGCATGAATGCTCTCTAAGCCTCAGGGAGACTTCAGCCAATTTCCCCAGCCCCCCAGCCTTGCACCGCATGGATGTCCCATCTTACACTGCACAAGACCTTCTCTTGAACAGTGCAAGCTCATTAATTAGTTCACCATTTCATCAAAGGAAAATGGACATGCACCAGCCTTTGTAATCGGAGCAGTTTCCCCCCAGGTACTTTAGACAAACTCACTGGTAAGGATAAAACATTAACATAAGTTTATTAACTACAGAAAGATAGATTTTAAGTGATTATAAGTGTTAGGCACAGAGGTCAATGTTGGTTACATAAGAAATAAAAAGAGAATCACTGTCTAAATGCTAAACTTTAACAGACCAAGCAAGATTTGAATCAAACAGCTTTTCTCACCCTACTGGATGTTCTAGGAAGCTTACAGTTCTTAATACACAGGCTGAGTTCCCTTCTCAGCCTGCGACCAATCTCCCTAGTCAAAGTCTTTGTCTTCCAAATAATCTTCCAGGTGTTGAGATGAGAGAGGAGAGAGGCCAAGTGATGCTGTCATCGACCATCATTTATACTTTCTCTCCAGGTGCTAAAAAGATCTGTGCTGTGATGTGGGGTTTAGGTAGCCCATTGTGTACAGGCTGTCTCTGAGGAGACTCTGGGATATTGGATTCTTCTTGATAGATCATCAACGCCTGTCAAACTAGATGTAAATCTGTCTTGTCAGTGTTAGTTGCTCCTTTGTTGCCACTGGAAGGCTAGCTGTGGGCATTTCCCACTTACCACATATTTCAGTAACAAACATGTATCAATACCTCATAACTTCACATACAATGACAGTACCTATAATCCAACAGATAGTAATGTTCAACAGAGTAAGACTTTTTAAATGATCCTCACAAGGCATGCATTGTACAAAACATATCATCATATCACTGTGGTGAATATGGAGGTTCCAGGGTGCTATTTGGACATATAGAGTGTCACAGGAGTGCCTGGGAAGGTGGGATCCCGGGGCTGCTGCCCCCAACCCAGCAGGAGGAGACAAGCACTGAGTATCCAGAGGCAACAACTCAGCAACACTGAGCATACCCAGTGTACACCCTCCCCCCAGCTCATGCTGCTTGGGGGACAGAGACTTGGCTGGCTCTGGCAAGGGTGCGGGGTCTGGGGGGGAGCTGGGAGTTATGACTCTTGGGTTCTTGCCCCAGCTCTGGGAGAGGAGTGGGATGTAGGGATTAGCACAGGGTGGGGTGGAGGGAGTGATATTTTGAGATTACAGCACAAGGTGCATTTGCAAGGTTACGTTACTACACACACAGCACTCACAGCAGGGTGTCAAAAACACATTGGCTGGCACAACACAACACACATTTCTGTGGGTCATTTTTTAAATCACCTTTGAAAGCCTTCCTGAGCTGTATAGCTTCCCACTGAGCTCTCATTATAGCTCTGGTCTCTGGCTGCTCAAAATCAGCAGCCAGCCAATCCCCCTTCACACCGGCGGAAACTTCTCTCCCTTTGCTCCACAGATATTATGATGCACACAGCAGGCAGCTATAACCATGGGGATATTTTTTTCACTAAGGTCTAAGCTAGTGAATAAACTGCACCAGTGCTCTTTGAGATGGCCAAAGGCTCATTCAACAGTCTTTCTGGCCCGCTCAGCCTATTGTTGAAGCGCTCCCTGTTGCTGTCCAGGTGTCCAGCTTCATGAGCCCCGGGAGTAAAGGGTAGCCTGGGTCTCCCAGGATGACTCTGGGCATTTCAACATCTCCAATGGTGATTTTGTGGTCTGGAAATAAAGTCCCCGCCTGCAGCTTTCTGAACAGGAATGTGTTTTTAATGATGCATGCGTCATGCACCTTCCTGCGTTGGTGTCAGTAAAACATCCCCGGTGATACACCAGTGCTTGCAACACCATAGAAAAGTAGCCCTTTCTGTGCTCTGTGGCAAGGTGGGCTGGGACCAAGAAAAGGATGTGTGTGCCATCTACCACCCCACTGCAAAACCATCCAGTATCTCCTGCACATTGCCCAGAGTCACACTCCTTCTTAACCCTCATGGCCCTGCATACAGAGATCACAGCAATGCCCATGGTGAATTTCCCAACTCCAAATTGATTCCTGACTGATCAGTAGTAGTCAGGCATTGCAAGCTGCCACACAGCGATCGCCACTCGCTTCTCCAATGTCAGCACAGCTCTTATTCCAGTGTCGCTGCGCTGCAGGGCTAGGGAGCTCTGCACACAGTTCTAGGAAAGTGGCCTTGTGCATACGAATGTTTTGCAGCCACTGTTCATTATCCCATACCTGCATAAGGATGTGATCCCACCAGTCACTGTTTGTTTCTCGGGACTAGAACCAGTGCTCCACCATGTTCAGCTGCTCCGCGACTGCGATTTTTTTTTTCTTTCCATGGCTTCCAGCAGGGCTATATAAAAGGAATTGCCATATTCTGCCTGGCAGCTCCTCTGGTAGGTGTGGAACTATTGCAGGATCAGGCGCATGGTGTTCACAATGCTCACCACAATAGTGCAGAGCTGTGCCAGATCCATGCTTCTCTACAGGTGGCGGACATGTGGGTGATGTTAGGCTTTTGAAAATAGGCATTAAATATTATGGGCTGTAGCTGAAATTAGGGGAGGGAGAAAACTGCATCATGGAGTATTCACGCCATGTTCCCAGTCATCCCTGCAAGAATGTTTTGCCCCCCTGGGGCATTGCAAACCTTTCCCATAACACCTTGTGCTAGATGGTGGTGAGTTGCACAGTGGGATAGCTACCCACAGTGCACTGCTCTCTGGGTCAATGCAAACACTGCTACTGAGGATGCACTCCACTGACACAAGTCGCATAGTCACAACTGACTTACTTACTGTGGTGGCTGCATGTCAACTTAAGTCGATTTAATTGTGTAGTGTAGACCTGCCCTATGTCATTTGGGCCCTGAGGTTGTGCTCTGTAGGAGTAGTATGGTTCCATGCAGGACAGCCTCCACCCCAGCTCCAACACCAATCAAGCAGGATGGTGGTAACGGGCTCAGTTAGTGCAGTGGTTAGGCTGCTGTCCTAAGACTTGAGAGACCCAGGTATATAGACTCTACTATAGAGACTTCCTATATGGCCTTACATAAGTTACTTGGTCTCAGTCTGTGCCTCAGTTCCCCATCTGTAAAACAGGGACAATACTATTTCACTACCTCACAGGGACATTGTGAGGATAAACATGTTAAAGATTGTAAGGGGGCCATATAAATTTCATAGTGCTCACAGCTTCCACATTTGCATACACCTAATGACCAGGAATTCCCACCTCTAAATGGGGTGGAACAGTACAACAATTCTAATACATAGGCTGCACCAAAGGGTCTGTACTTGCAACCCCTTACTCAGGTGGTGAAGTTAATCTCCCCTAGCCCTTGCTCAGTCCCCATCCAAAGACCATTAACTTAGGCTTTGTGTAAAGGGATGAATTTCACTGTATAGCATAGAGGGACGCATGAAATTTGGACATTAATTTTGTTTGTTTGGAACGGCTATTTTGACTGTTCTTTACTTGGTCAGGTTTTGAAAACACTTTTGAGTAATTTTATCTTCTTTCCTTTTCTATCCTATCCTATCCTATCTCCTAGAGCTGGAAGGGACCTTGAAAGGTCATCAAGTCCAGCCCCCTGCCTTCACTAGCAGGACCAAGTACTGATTTTTGCCCCCGATCCCTAAGTGGCCCCCTCAAGGATTGAACTCACAACCCTGGGTTTAGCAGGCCAATGCTCAAACCACTGAGCTATCCCTCCCCCCAATATCAGGGATTGTTTTAATGACAGAGCGGAGCCATTTAAATGAAGGCAATTTAAAATCACTTGATTTTACACGAAATAAGTCATTTTAAAATCAGATTGAGGCTTGGTAAAACTATTTAAAAATGCGTGCTATTGCCATTTTAGATTTAAATTTGTAACAAATTAAATTATAAAAGCTTTTTAAAAAGCATGCTGCTAATGGTAAAGTAACATTGAATTTTACAAAAACACTATAAGGCAAAAGATAGTGAAAATTAAGGTCCAGATCCAGCAAACAAGCAGGTACATAACTTTACTCACATGAATAGTTCCATTGACTAGTTAGACTTTCAATAAAGTTGGTGAACATTTTATATACATGGGCCAAAACTTTCAAAAGGAGCAGACTAATCTTAAAATCCTAAACCCATATGTAGGCACCTAAGGGAGGGATTTTCAAAAGCAGCTAAATGATTGAGAAGCACAAGAGCCCATTGACTTCAAATTGCAAATGCTGATGGAGCAGTAGAGGGTGATCAACCATTTCAGCTTTCTTGACTTGTGGAAGTTCAATCTACTGGAGGGTGATATTGGTTGCAACTATATCATGGGCTCTTTATCAGTTTTGTGGCTGACTGTATGTTGTTTTCACAGTAAAGATATTGATGAGACCTTGCACTTGTCTTTCACAATACAGAAGAGCTTCTAAGCATGAGACTTCTTAGTAGATTAAAAAAAAATCTATGTAAAATCTGAAATTTTACTAACAATTAGGAATCTAATTGAAGGACTCTAAATTCAGAAAACTAGGGAAATGTGGTCTAGATTAAATTATTATGAAGTGGGTGCACAAGTGGTTGAAAGACTGCACTCAGAGTACTTATCAGTGGTTCATAGTCAAAAAGACATATCTAATAGTACCACAAGGGTCAGCCCTGGGTCTGGTACTGTTAAATACTTTCATTAATGACTTGGATAATGGATTGCGGGCTGCAGTTATAAAATTTGCAGATGACACCAACCTGGGAAGGGTTGCAAGCATTTTGGAGGACAGGATTAGCATTCAAAAGCACCTTGATAAATTGGAGAATTGGTCTGAAATCAGTAAGATGAAATTCAGTAAGAAGTGCAAAGTACTTCACTTAGGAAGGCAAAATCAAATATACAAAGTAGGGAATAACTGGCGAGGTAGGAGTACTGCTGAAAGGGATCTGGAAGTTATAGGGGATCACAAACTGAATATGAGTCAACAGTGTGATGTATTTGCAAAAAAGGCTGATATTCTGGGGTGTATTAACAGGAGTGACGAATGTAAGACACAATAAAAGATGTGGACAAATTGGAAAGAGTACAGAGCAAAAAAAAAAAAAGTTAGAAAATCTGACCTAAGAGGAAAGGTTAAAAAAACCACACATTTTTAGCTTTGAGAAAAGAAGATTGAGGGGGCGGGAAGATATTAAGAGCCTTCAAATATATTAAGGGCTGTTATAAGGAGGACAGTAATCAATTGTTCTCCATGTCCGTTGAAGGTAGGACAAGAAATAATCATCTTAACCTGCAGCAGAGGAGATTTAGGTCAGATATTAGGAAAAACTTTCTAACTATAAGGGCAGTTCAGTTCTGGAACAGGCTTCCAAAGGAGATTGTGGAATCCCCATTATGGGAGGTTTTTAAGAACAGGTTAGACAGACACCTGTCAGGCATGGTCTAAGAAGTATACTTGGTTCTGCCTGACCATAGGGGGATGGACTAGATGATTTCCTAAGGTCCTTTCCAGCTCTTTCCTTACAATTATATTACTCTATGACTCTATAATTAAACAAGTAGAAAGCACTTCCTTTAGCAATTTTGCTACAAAATGGGAAGAAAATAAAGAATGAAAAATCCGCAAATTAAAAATGTGATATAAATTTTTTTAATTAAATTTTAAAAAGTTAATTTCAATTTTGACTCTTATTTTTATCCATGCTGGTTAATGGCTTTTAGCCATGATAAGGAAACATCAACCATGGATGAAATAAAGGACCAAGAGGAATATAAAATCATGGAGGTAACATCAGTCCTTCTAAAAAGCAAATTCTCCAGCTTTTTATCTGCTGGATCTGTAGAGGCAATAGCACTCTGTACTGGAATACTTCTTTTCACCAAGAAGAAGATTTTGGAATCCAACTTAGGGGATAGAACCAAATCTTGCCTGCTTGTCCTTTGGTTTTGGGCGGGGGGGTTGGTGTTTGTGGGGGTTGTTTTTGTTTGTGTTTTTCTTTTTTTATATGCACAGGGTGAGAAAATTTTAGGAATGGATTTTGCTTAGACTCCCTGGCGTACTGGTGTTCTCAGATGGCAGAGGAAAGGACCTTTTTAATTTCTTAGGTAGAGCTTTAGCAGGGATGCTGGTCTACACTAAGAAGTAGATATAACCTAAGGCTATCTCCATCCTGAATGGCGAGGAATATAATTTTTAGAACCAGTTTATCAGTATCCCCATAGTGAAGGTTCTGGATTCAACATCTGAGACTCCATAGGAGCACTCATAGGAGGTGGAGGAGTCAATCTTATGACAAAGAGGAGAAAGCCCTTTTAAAGTCCATTTTTGATGCTTTTCCCAACAATTTATAAGCCTTAATATTCTAAGAGGGGAGCCTGGGGAGGACAGGGACAACTTGGCAGGGGACATTGGTGGGTAATGGTGGGCTTATCACCTGGGCTTTGGGATAGAAAAGGGTGGGGGGAGGGTGTCAATGAATGTGGAGCAATAGCAACTGGATCCCTCCTGGTAAAATCCCTGGGAGGGGTGAGCAAGTTAAGATGGGTTGGGTTGGGTTGGGTTGATCTTTTATTGTAACTGAAAGTCATTGTGCCTGGGAAATCTGCCCCTTTTATTACAAGAAATAATGGAAGCTCTTGGTAAGGATTTGGGGTACAGATTAAAGTGCTGTAAATCGGAGCTACTATACCTTGTTTCCAAAAGATATTCGAACAATGATATATTCCCACTGAAAAAACAGTAGATACATTAATGCCTAACTAGCTAATTAAGTTATCAGCGGAACTGTTTAAATTAAATATTGATTGATTAATAACAATTATTTACAATTACTTAGATGGACATTACCATAATTGACACTTATTGATGGAATTCAAGTACTTAAAGTAAATGGCCTGCTGCCCAGGGTCCTGTATCCTTTTTCTATGAATCCCTTTACATGCCCAAAAATGTCTTTAAGAAATTTTTTTAAGTTATCCGAAGATGCCTATGGTCAAATCAGAAACCAAGAATCCAAACGGAATGGCTGGAATGTTCCACTGAGATGGGAGGCTTAGTGCTACCAGATTTTAAGATATATTATAAAGTGGCACAAATCAGACTGCTAGTGGAATGGATCTCTGCTGGAAAGAATCCATCGTGGATACAGCCAGAACAGAAACTGGCAAACCCAATCTGATTTATTTGCGTGCTAGATCCAGAATCTAAAATTCTGGCACCCATAAAACATAACCTTTTACCTAAAAGTGCACTTACTAATTAGGCATATTGGAGGCACTTGACTGAAGAAATGTTGGAGAGCACCATAATTATCAAAAATAAGAAATAATGTTTTCATACCCATGCTGAATAAGAAAGTATTTAGATGTTGGAGCAATTATCACAGTGATAAGTGGAAGAATTTCTTTAAAGATGGACAACCCTTAAAAAAAATAGATGAAAGTGATATATGAAAGAATGCACAATATGAGTTGATACAGATTACTTACTTTATTGAAAATCACTTTCAGAGAAGAAGTAGGGTGACCATATTTTTCCAAAGAGAAAACAGGACACCCCATGGGGCTGGCTCAAGGCCCCCTTCCCTCTCCACACAGGACCAGCCCAAGCCCGCCCTTCCTCCTACCCGCATGGGCTGGTCCGAGGCCTCTCTTTCTCCCCCATGCATAGGGCTGGCCCAAGGTCTGCCTCCCCCACCCCATGTATGGGGCCGGCCCGAGGCCCCCTGTTGCCTGCCTGCGCAGGGCCAGCCCAAGCCACTCTCCCGAGTCCTCCATCCCATGCGGGACTGGCATTGCCGCTTCCCCCCTGCACTTTCCTCTGCACCCCGCTAGCGGTCGCACCCCACTTTTTTGGCAAAACTGTACATTTGTCCAGTTTACTCTTGCCATTTGATGATCAGTTGGCAAAAGCAAATGGGACAAATGCCCAGTTTTGCCAAAAAAGTCAAGACACCTGGGACAGGGCTTAGAAAAGGGCGTGTCCCGGCCAAAACGGGACGTATGATCACCCTAAGAAGAAGGGAACCAACAAAGCATTAGAAAATTTCATACAACGGTTGATGACCTCTTGAGGTCCCTTCCAGCTCTATTCTTTCTATGATTCTGTGATGAAATAATGAATTTAACACACAATCTTTCAATGAAGTAAAAATTAAAGCAATACAAACCATAATCTCATTACTAAATATAAGTTACATGGTGAATTTACATCTCCCACAAGGTAATGTGCAAGGAAATCCAGTTTTATGTTCTTTTCAATTGATTTGAAATTAAATGTTTCAGGTCAATTCAATAAAATGAAACATTCCAGTTCAGATTTGACCCCCAACCTGAAACAAAATATATCATTTTGATTTCCCCAACAGAAAAAGGGGTTTGTTTTTTTTGGTTTGTTTGTTTTTTGTCTAAACTGACATTTTCCCGTGTCAAATTTTGATTTTGCATTTTCTGAAGGAGAATTCCCGACCAGCTCTAGCTTAGAATTTGTGGAGCTAAAAATCTAAAATTCAATAACAAAAGAAAACCACAACCAAAAAGAAATATAAATGCCACAGTTTAGGAACACAAAATTGCTGTTCATTACAGAATATCACAATCTGACTCTTCTATACATTGTATTATATATTCTGGATAAATCTGATGTTTCTTAAAGATGACAAAAATAGAGACATCAGATACATTGTTCACATAGCTGTCACAAAACTATTTGGATTGTTAGGTTTGGCAGAAGGATGAAGATGGCTGGAGTCTCCAGAAGCAATGTCTCCCACCAGAACTCTAGCTACCAGCATGAGCCTGAATTTGGTGTCAGCCTGACAATAGCAATTGGAATAACTGGCATCTCTGGCAAAATAAATTCCTAATAACAAAAAGACCCTACAAAACGATTAAGAATTAAACCCCACTTATTTTAGATGCTAGTGCAACATTAAGGTCCAGAAACCAACCTCTCAGAGGTTAGAGAACTTCCATTAGTTAAGGTTGCCCTGACAAAATACTTCAGCTAATTTGCACATCATAAATTTTATGGTATATCTTATCAATAATACAATAAGCTTGTTAAGGAAAATAGGAAAAGCAAATAATTATTTCCAATGTGGCCAAGTTAGCATTGTCAGAGGTACCTTAACAAGAGTAGAATGACTAGGATATCTGGCAAATGGCCCATAATTTTGCTCAGTCCAAGGGCAAGCAATGATTATTTTAAGATATTGTAGCTCAAGAAACAGCAAAGAACATTATAAGCTATTAGTAAGTTAGAAAGCGCAGGTGACAGCATGCATACTGTCTAGACTGACTTCTCTCTTCTTGTCTCCCCCTTCCTGTTCTATGAGCCCTGTTCTTTAATATTCAGCTTGAGGGCTGGTCCTGGTGCTTCTTGGGAGCAGTGTTGGGGAGGGTGGCTTGTGTGTAGGCAAGAAGTGCCAGTGAGTGATCCTGCTGAACTTACTACTTTGACTTAATTGGTAGGACCACTGTTTAGAAAAGTTTACTCGTACAGAAATGTAAGTACAGGTTTGCAAAGTGTTTACTAGCCCTGACATGACACACAACATTGAACCTATCAGCACGAGTGTCCTCATTTTTATTTTTTACATGTTTTATTACTAACTGCTAATTATATAAGATTCCAATAATTTAATAAAAAACTTAATTTGTCCCTCAGTTGCAATTCACCCTTCCAGAACAGTGTGAGATCCATGCTGCTGCTGTCATCAAAAGCAGTTCCTAATTCCACATTCAAAAAGAACTACCACAGTCCTATTGGGTTTTAAATGTCCAATATATTCTGTGCTAACTTCATTAGGCAGTTGTAGCTTCTTTTGACCATGAAAACTAGAAATGTTTACAGTGTCATAATAGGAGAGGTGAATTGAGGTACCTGAACAGAGGAGGGGAGAACTGTGGGTCAAGGGGTACATGATGGAGCTTTCTAGAGAAAGTGGGACATTTCAGTTTCTGGCTGATTTGACAGGAAAATGGCTGTTCCTTCATTAGCTCTCTGAAAACTATATTAAAAAGAGGGAATGTCAGTGAGATATTTTTTCTGGCTATATTGTAGATTAGAGTGAGAAGGTCTTTACAACAGCATTTAGGACATCTTAATTTCCAGTGCTAGAGCATAACACAAACAAAAACTACGTTTACTCACAATTAAGGTGCACAGTTACAGCAGACTAACCTCCCAAGTGCTTAGAACATGTGACACTCAGATATGCCAATCTGTTGATATAAAACCATGAAGACCCAGGGCTCTGTGACAGGCAGCCCAGAAGCCCTAGGGTCCCCAACCCTTGGGTATTCCGCATAGTGAGGCTTCCTGGAGTCCAAGCTCTCCAGCAGCCCACCAGATGAGCTGGCATGAAACCAGGAAGGGGTCAGATGGAATCCTGCTTGCGGTTTGTCAGAAGTTCATTGAACCCAATACATTTCCATGAGACATTTCAGCTTTGGCAAAACAGCATTTTCCAATGACAATTCCCAGCTACCATTCGGGGAGAGCAGGTATCTAGCTAAGGTACTTATATGGCACCTGTTATCATGGTACCTGAGTGCTTCACAATCTTATAATATATTTATCCTCACAACACCCCAGTGAGGTAGGGAAGCGGTATTCCCATTTTATAGAAAGGGAATGAAGGTACAGAGACTATGTGACTTGCTCAAGGTCACACAGGAAGTCTGTGGCAGAGCAGGGAGCTGAATCTGAGTCTCTCAGGTCCCAGGCTAATGCCCACAGGACACTCAAGAAATCTGCTGCCTTAGGCAAAACTTCAGTGTGTCTCTCCCATGCCACTCAAATTTGCGGGGAGCGCAGCAGGGGAGGGCGCCGAGCCCGGCTGTGGCCCTGCTTTCCCCGGCTAGCCAGAGCGCCGGGGGAGGCGCGGCCCCGCTCTTCCCGGCCAGCCAGAGCGCCGGGGGGAGGGCGGCGAGCCCGGCCGCGGTCCCGCTCTCCCCTGGTGAGCGCCGCCCCCCTCCAGGTGCCGCCCCAAGCACATGCTTGGAGGGCTGGTGCCTGGAGCCGGCCCTGGTAAAAAGACCATTCTAGCCTCATTGATTGCTGATTTTTCCCTTGCAATGGACAAAGATCAGATGTCTGCTGACTTTCTCACATGAGTCAGCAGTCTTTGATACGTGTGGTATAAGCAACATAGCCCTTGCTTGAGTGGTTTTGTTCTTTATTCTCCAAATGTGAAAGCCTGTTCCCATTGAACTCAATAGCAAAACTTCTTTTGATTTCAATGGGAGCAGAATTTGGCACCAAGAGATCAGATAATGTGATGTTGATCAATTGCTTATCTGTGCAGAGACAGTTCTCATGCATGTTCTGGCAGGCTGATTTTGATTGCCCATCCTGTATGTCATGCTGAGGAAAATAATAAAACAATTTGGGCTGCAGTTTTATCAAGATGCACATGGCACACACAGTTCTATGCCTCTTTTCTATCAACCCCACATGGTGCGGCACCTTTGCTTTCATAGTGCCTGGCGGAGAGTGATACTTAGGCCTTGTCTACACTGCCACTTTACAGCGCTGAAACTTTCTTGCTCAGGAGTGTGAAAAAACACACCCCTGAGCGATGCAAGTTTCAGAGATGTATAGTGGAAGTGTAGACAGTGCACCAGCGCTGGAAGCTGCGCTCCCAACACTGGTAGCTACTCCCCTCGGGGGATGGGGGGGTGGTTAACAGCCACGTTAAAGCGCTACCGCGGCCTCAGGAGGCATAAGGGAGGCACTGATAGTGTGTTAAGGGAAAGTGGGGTGATTGTCTTTCCTATCCTCCTTTCATTTAAGAAGTTTTCAATTTCGGGTGCTGCTGGATCCTCAATGACACCTGGAAGTACAGGTGGCACCAGGGGTCCAAAGCATCATTTTACAACTTAAAAATTTTAGACAGGTAACAGGACTGTCGGAGGGAATGGGGAGAGCATGAGGACCCTGGGCTGGGGGCGGGGTGGGGAGGAGTCACAAGGAAGGTCATGTGGGGAGGTCACATGCCCCCCCCTCTTGTGTCCCTCCCATGAGTGCAGTAGCAGCAAGAAATGATTTCTACTTGCACCACTGGAGCCCTGCCACGGGTGCACACTTGGAGGCAGAGAGTGCTGGGGCGAGTTCTGCCTGAGGGACAGGACAAAGGTCAGGCTCCAAGCAAAAATCTAGTCAGCTTCCAGTCACCAAGGAGATGGGGAACACCCCACTGTGGAGGCTGCCTGACATGGAGGGGACTGAGAGTGAGGTAAAGTGCAACTAGCCTATTCCATACACCCCTAGTGCACCCCTCCCCCGTCAAATCCTACGCTTTATGTGAATTTCTCTTTTTCTGTCTGGTACAAGACTGTTATACACAAGATATTTTCATGTTCAAATTGTGTTAGGAAAAGTCACATGTGGAAATTATGATATTTTTTCATTTATGGCCTCTAGTTTCACTTCTAGTTCCAGTGAGCCAGGACAAACAATTTTAACCACGCAATTCAATTGTGAAAAAGTTCTATACGTCTTCAAACTGCAGATTTCGATAAACCATGTAAACTGTTTCTCTCACACACACGGTTACATGAACCCATGTGAAACCAAACAGGCAAGGGGTTGCAAAGCTTTAATAAAACCCCTCACAGATCTATAGACCTGATAAAGGGACCCAGAGCTACACATTCATAAAATAGAAAATGTATTCTTTATACATCACGGTTTATATTCAGCACTCAGGAGACATTCATCATTTGTAAAAAGCGACAAAGAGTCCTGTGGCACCTTATAGACTAACAGACGTAGTGGAGCATAAGCTTTCTTGGGTGAATACCCACTTCGTCAGACGCAGGTGACATCATTCATCATTTGGTGACTCACAATAACAAATTATCAACACATATGGAGGGAACATATGGAGCCTCCAGCATCTATTTTGACCACGCAAATAAAAATAAAATAAATACAAACCACTGAAAAATTTGCCAAAGGGATGGTTCTGAATCCTCTGTAATCTGTACATTTTAGAGTCTCATTGTCTTCCAAAAAAAGTCTGTTTTTTTTTTTTTGCATATTCACTGAGTGTATATCACTGATCTGCACCATTTAAAAATTATAAAACACAACAGAAATCATGTGTGTCATAAAAAGTTTTCATACTTCCCAATCTGTTTGAATTAATAGAACACCCAACCTCATCATATCAGACAGAGTGCCATTCTGCAAAGGTAGGATCTGAATTCAAAGTTTCCTCAAGTTTGTGGGGGAGATGGAGTCAGATAAGAGATTATGGTTTGGAGATGAACCAGATGTGAAGTTTGGATCTGGGAAAGTTTGGATCCTTAGTCGGGGTTTTCAGATTCAGGAGTTTGTTTTAAACCCATCGCTACATAGGCCAAGTACAATAGTTGTAATAGTTTTGTTAAGAGGCTACTTACCAGTAACTATGGTTCTTTGACAGTTGCCTCTATATATTGACATTCATGAGTGTTGCTCCAGTACTTCACAGATTTCAAGCCCAGAAGGGACCATTATGATCATCTAGTCTGACCTCCTGTATAACACAGTCTGTAGAACATCTCCAAAATAATTTCTAGAGCAGATCTTTTAGAAAAAAATATCCAGTCTTGATTTTAAAATGGTCAGTGATGGAGACTTCACCACAACCCTTGGTAAATTGTTCCAAGGGTCAATTACCTTCACTGTTAAAAGTACACACTTTATTTCTAAACTGAATTTGTCTAGCTTCAACTTCCAGCCATTGGATCATGTTACACCTTTCTCTGCTAGATTGAAGAGCCCATTATTAAATATTTGTTCCTAAGGTAGATATTTATAGACTGTCACTCCTTAGCCTTCTCTTTGTTAAAATAAATATATTGAGCTCCTTGAGTCTAGTTCTATAAAGCATATTTTCTAATCCTTAAATCATTTTTGTGGCTCTTCTCTGAACTCCCTCCAATTTTTCAACATCTTTCTTGAATTGTGGGCACCAGAACTGGACACAGTATTCCAGCAGCTATCACACCAGTGCCAAATACAGAGGTGAAATAACCTCTCTGTTCCTACTTGAGTTTCCCCTGTTTTTGCATCCCAAAATTTCATTAGGTCTTTTGGCCACAGCGTCACATTGGGAGCTCACGTTCAGCTGATTATCCACCACACCCAAATCTTTTTCAGAGTCATTGCTTCCCAGGATTGAGTCCCCCATCCTGTAAGTATAGTTTACATTCTTTGTTCCTATACATATATGTTTACATTTAGCCATATAAAAATGCATGTTTGCTTGCTCCCAATTTACCAAATTGCTCTGAATCAGTGACCTGTCCTTTTCATTATTTACCACTCCCCTAATTTTTATGTTGTCATCTGCAAACTATCAGTGACGGTTTTATGTTTTCTTCCAGGTCATTGATAAAAATGTTAAACAGTACAGGGCCAAGAACCAATTCCTGCAGGATTTCACTGGAAACACACCCAATTGATGATGATTCTCCATTTACAAGTACTTTTTGAGACCAGTTAGCCAGTTTTTAATCAATTTAATATGTGCCACATTATTTTTATATTGTTCTAGATTTTTAATTAAATGTTATGTAATACCAAGTCAAAAGCCTTACAGAAGTTTAAGTACGTTACATCAAACACATTACCTTTATCAGCCAAACTTGTAATCTCATCTAAAAAAAGATATCAAGTTAGTTTGACAGGATCTATTTTCCATAAACTCATGTTGATTTGTATTAATTATTTTATCCTCCTCTAAGTCTTTATTCATGGAGTGGCTAATATGGGACTCAATTATCTTGCATGTGATCGATGTCAGACTGATCAGCCTAAGATTACCTGGGTCATCCCATTAACCCATTTTAAAAATTGGCACAACATTAGCTTTCTTGCAGTCTTTTGGAACCTCCCCAGTACTCTAAGACTTATTGAAAATCAACATTAATGGTCCAGCAAGCTCGTCACCCAGCTCTTTTAAAACTCTTGGATGCTGATTTAAAACTGTCTAATTTAGTAGTTTCTGGTTAACATCCTCCAGAGATACTAGTCAAATGGAAAAAGTGTTATCACCATATTATGAGACTATATCAGCTGTTTTTCCCCTAAATACAGAAACAGAAATATTTATTGAACACTTTTGCCTTTTCTACATTATTATTGATAATTCTACCATTTCCATCTAGCAATGGATCAATACCATGTTTAGGATTCTTTCTATTCCTAATATGTTTTAAAAACTCCTTATTGTCCTTAACACTTCTGGCTGTAAATTTCTTGTTGTGTCCCTTTGCTTCCCTTATCAATTTTCTACAATTCATAACTTATTATATTTACTCATTACTAGCAACTCTCCTTTTCTTCCATTTGTTACATATAGTCTTATTTATAGCTGCCTTTACTTCCCCGCTAAATCAGGTCAGCTTTTTAATCAGCACAGTCTTCTTCCCCGATTATGTTTTTTTGGAAATCTAGTAGTGTGTTCTTAAAATTATTTCCAATTATCATTCATATTTTTCAGATTAAATTCTTCCTCCCAGATGATTTGGCTAATAATTGTTTTCAGCTTTGTGATGTTAAGCACAAAATTAATCAAGGAACCAAAGGACATGGAGAAAAGAAATTCTTGAATTCCTTATACCCCACTGTTAGGAGCATGGACAACAAACAAGAGGAACTGGAATCACTCAATTATGAGCATACATTTGATCTAGTTAGTATTACTATGCTTTGCAGGATGACTCGCATAACTGGAATGTTAAAAATCAATGGTTACAGTCTGTTTAGGAAGGATCGAGTGGGCAAAAGGGGAGGGGGAATGGCATTCTAAGTCAAAAATGGCATTACTTGTTTCCAAGTCACTGATAACTTGGAAACAATGATCCTGAATGCTTACAGATCAATGTTCTAACAGTTAAAGCATGAGATCGAGTATTAATTGGTGTTTGTTACAAACCACCAAATCACACTAAGGAACAAGATGACTGCCTCCTTATGCACCTATATGTAATGTGTAGGAAAAATGCTGTGTGATCATCAGAGACCTCAATTTGGAAGTCTCGTGATGCCAGTACTAAAACATCCTTGGAATTTCTAAACATTGTAGGTGACAATTTCTAACATAAAAAGCGTTGCAGCCAACCAGGGGGAATTCTTTTACTTTCCTTCTTTTTAGGTTGCTTTCCCCTTTGGTTGTTTTCCATTTGTATAAAACTAGCCATATCAGATTCTGTGACGTGTTCACTCACTATTCTACTTCTAACTGTAAAACATTTTGTGATACTTTGTATGGAGGATGGCATATAAAGTCAGTTACATTGGAATGCATTAAAGTTTTATTAAGGAGGCACACTACCTTGAAAATTGCTCATATACTAGTGAGAACCAGCCCATAATCTAATAGTGTCTTCCTAGTCCGCTAGAAACGCAGTCTCCAGATATCCAGGAGTTACTGTGGCAATATGATGCTTTGTATGTTATGGAAGGAAAGCATAAGAAAACTACACCAATTAGAAATTGACTCTTGCCTGAATGCACACAACAGAATAGAATTTGGTCTGTAATCTATGACTTTTCTTTTCTTTAAAAAAAAAGATGATTGCGGTACATTAAACCAGCCTGGTGTGCTTCTGCCTATGTAAGATTAGTAAGGATTCAATTGTTTTCTTAGAAGAAGGGTCAAATAAATCAGTCCCATAGGAATCAGCTAAAGAAAGAGGCTGCAAATCTTGATTGGTGGTGCTTACAAGGTCAACATTCCCAAGTATAAAAGCATTAAATCCCTCCTTTCTTTTCTCCCTGCCAAGGAGAGTGGGGCACGTTAGCCATAGTGTGCATTCACCATGTTCAGAAAAGATTGTAAGTACTGGCCTCCCTGGATAAAAAACTGTGTGAGGTTAAAACATAGAATTTCCATAAAGTTACAAAGGAAAACAAATATGAAAGGATACGGGAGAAGGCAAAATATTTTTTGAATGCAGCAAACAGAACTGGGGCCTTAAATAGTGGGGGTGTCATAGAAAACTCACCTAGAAATAGCCCTAACAAGTTTTTTTGGCCTTACTAATGAAATCCTGAGGGAAGACTAAGAACATAGCATACGGGTACATTTGGGAGGACTGAATGAATACCCGTGTGACATCTAAAGTGCTCTGTCTCCAAAAACAGCCAGCTGCAGAGGGAGCTGCCTGGCTCCGAGTGTTGTAAGATCATTTCTTTCCCATATTCAATCCATTGGCTGGCGTCATCCAACCAACATCAGTATACACTATTGTCATGATAGAATACACGTGCTGAGTGACAGATACCAAAGTGGTGCAGAAGTACAGGTAATCTTCTGGTCGCTTCCTAAACACCAGTATTAAGAATAAAAAGTTCAGAATTAATATTCAGAACTGTAGAGCTAGAACTATATCTGCTCTAAACTTTAGGAGACTGGTCGGTTGCCTGAGGACTAATTTCTAAGATTTTAGAGAAACCACTGTATGGTGGGTGAGGGCACAGCCGCTGCTGAAGGATCAGGATCATCTGTGCCACTGGGAGGCAGTACCAGATCAGAGTTTCTGCACTGAGTGAATCTCAACTTCCCTCTTCCTCCTGTGCAAGAAACCAAATCCCCACTGTAAACTATCACACTAATGCATGACCAACTTGAGTATCCAGCAGCCAAACACGCTCCTGCTATTAGGCAAATGTGTTACTTTCTTGCCCATTCCAAGTTATGACTCCAAGCAACTAATATTCTTTCCCTCTTTCTTACTACTTTAGTACATTGCAATCTCTTGTTTAACACTCTCAAGAGAGATACTTTCTAGTTATAGTATACATTTATAATTGGCTTTGTATTTAGAGGATATTATTTTATTATCTACTACTGGGTCTAAAAAAATTCCAAGACTGATTTTCAAGACTGGTCCCTAGTATCCAATGAACAACAAGGAGAGAAACCTTTCAATGTAATAGACCTTAAAAATATTCTAATCTAAATTACAGGATAAAAATTGAAGTGCAAAAATAATCCAGTTTGATTAATTCTGTGAACAAAAAAACTTATAGAATGATTAAAGATTTTTTAGTTTCATGAGTTGACAAAATTCACTATTTCAATTCTTTTTTTCTTATTGTTTCTACTGTATCTGTGTCTGCATGTTCCACTCCTCAGAAGAGTTAATCTAGGCAGACCATAAAATATAAATTTTACTAACATCCGTGGCACTCAGATGAATTCCCATGATCAAGTGTTAATTAGCCTTGACATTTGATTTTTGGCTTTCGGGCTAACCCCCAGATCTTCTCCCTTCCAGGCACCAAACTGGAACATTTCCTATGAGCTTCCATTCTTTTAGCAGAGCCAGCAGCTGTTATTTCCCAGGAGAGCTACTAACCCTGTGGAGTCATTACAGTTACACACTCCATGCATTTCCCATACTAAAATAAAATATTGATATATAATTACTACATTTCACAGGAGCCTTTCACTGTAGTTGGAAGTGATTTTACCTATTTGACAGTCTCCTCTCCCTCTTCTAGATTTTTAGATTCGCCATCTTCAGATACCTCCTCTTCAGGCCAATAAAAAGCCATTTTCAGTAATTATAGTATCAGCTTCAATTTCAGTGTCATTTAAGTTTTGGCAAAGTATCTAGTCAATGGGCTGCTTCATTATCTCCCCTTGAACCACTAAGCATTTGGGTCATTGGGCATAATGTTAGCCTGAGAATACATTTCTCATGTCCCTTTTTCACAGAGGGTAACTGACTTTAAATTCAAAGGGTTAATTTATAAAAGGCTCAGTAGTGCTCCAAGCAGTGCCCTCCCTTCATGATCAGATCACCCAATGAGAGTCTGTTCTGATGAGACCTTCCACAGAGGTGGAGCTTCTACGGATGCTAGCAAAAGGGAACTCTCTCTTTTTGCCTTGTGCAGAGTCCCTTAAATCCAATGCCATCATATGCTTCATAAATGAAAGTGTTATTTTTCTAATGCTTCCAGACTAAGTACTCGAACTGATACCATTTAAGAAATAAAAGAATATAGACATTCTTTGGGGAGGAAAAAAGGCTAAAGGATAGCCTACTTGGGAAAGTAAGACTGGATTATACTCTGAGAAGAGAGTTTTAGGACATATGAGAAAAATCTAGAGTAGACCACTTAGTACAGAGCAAGGAGATGAAGGGCTGTATTCCCATCCTGGCTCAGCCCAGCGATGTTTGCTTTGCTAAAGGCCTTGTGACACAGTGTAACATGGCAGGTATCCTGACCTAAGATACCTCCCAAACAGCTTTGGACACCCTTTGGTTTGTTCTCACCTCTGTGAGTATTATTTGTTACCTTCCCCCAAATATCATCACAATCCTGTGCACTGCAGCAAATCTATTTGCAGTTTTTTTCTAATCCTCAGCCCTTTCTCCAGGGAGAGGGTGAACTCTCACCACCCTAAGACCTTTCTTCCTCTAGGCTCTACTAACCTTCCCCCCTATGTACTTCCTTCCTGTGCTTTTAACTAGCAACCCTAGCTGGGAAGGGAGTGTGGGGGGAATAATTAGCTCACCAAGCCCCAGTCCACTTAAGCAATTAAGTACTTTCCTCCTCCACCAGGCCTTTCCTGGTGGAACTAATTAATGCTTAAGTAAGCAGAGTGGCTCTTGTCACTTTGTCACACATGGGGAAATTTAGATAAACCTGAGTCTAATGTTTGTTACAGAGCATCTGAAATATGTAGTTACACACCAATTACAGCCTCCCAGTCCCTGAGCCTGCAAACACTTCCATACATGCTTAGCTTTACTACCATGAGTAGCCCCATTGAGATCATTACTCTAGATTGTAAAGTTAACCATGTGCATGTGTGTTTGTAGGATCAGGGCCTAAGGATCCATTCTTGTAATTTATACACCCCTGTACCTTACCTGAGTAGCTCCACTGAATGTAATAGGGCTGAGCAATTATGCACACGTATGAGCAATTATGCACAGATGTAACTTTACTTGCAGGGTTGGGCTCGAAAGTCCCAGTCCTACAACTGTGTTCACACAGGCAGACTCCTGTGCCCACATTGATCCATTTTCAGGACCAAGAACTAGTGAAATTGACAAACCCTGGATTAAGAGTTGTCTCAAATCAGATCAGATTTAATGTGTGGGTGTACTGGGTTTGGAGCAGAGATATTTGCAGGTTTATTTTTGGACACTGATATTTTGGTTATTACATAAGGTGAGGTGCAGAGACTTTTTTAAAAATTAACCATTCATTTTATCAATTAAAAAAATTCAGTTTTCCTAAGTTCTCCTTTCCCTCCTGGTTACATGGAAAGTGCCAACTCTGTTCATAGCTGCCAAGTGGGGGTAGGTCCGTGTGTTACATTTTGTTCACATTAGTTAATAGGCTATTTGCATCTGAACATAAAATTCATCTTATGGTAAATAGACGCTACTCCTAACAGCAGCAGAACATGGAACTTCAAAAAATTTGGTTGCTAAGAGTCTGGTTACATGGACAACTTTAATTCTGGCATTTCCTAAATTTGAAGTAATCTAAATAATATTGCATCTAATTTAACTTATCATTGGACTTCCCTATTAATAATGCAGAGTTGTTGTGGTTTTTTTTTAACTATAGCCATTTAAAATATTAAAAAAAAATAAAAAATAAAAAGCAAGTATCAGAAGTACATGGTTTAGGGAACTGTCCTGCATTGTCAAGGAGATAGAATAGGTCTTTTTCCATCTCTAGCCTCAGATGGAGACCAAAAGAGGCTTTCTGTTACAAAAAGATTAAAAATAGAGTTCAGAAAGGGAACAGAAGAGGGAGGGATAGCTCAGTGGTTTGAGCATTGGCCTGCTAAACCCTGGGTTGTGAGTTCAATTTTTGACGGGGCCATTTAGGGATCTGGGGCAAAAATTGGTCCTGCTGGTGAAGGCAGGGGATTGGACTCAACTCAATGACCTTTCAAGGTCCCTTCCAGTTCTATAAGATAGGTATATCTCCATATTTTATTATTATAATAGTCCTTCAGCCTTCACAAAGGCATTACTGTACTATTATGAATCCCTATGCTGGAAAAAAGTGGGCATGTGATTCAGACATTAATAAGATAAGGATATTAAAGAGGTATACTTGCATCAAGCCAGCATCAGTGTTAATTATGGGTTTTTACACCCTGCCTCACCATTTATGTCTTTAACCTTCTGTAACCCCCAAGGAGATTACCAAGATTCCTGGGCTCTGTCTGCTGACAGCTCAGGGGTGACGCACACTGTCCCTGGCAGGACTGGCTCCAGCTTTTTTGCTGCCCCAAGCGGCAAAGAAGAAAAACAAAACCCGCTGCCAAATTGCCGCAGAAGCCTGAAGCGCAGCGATTAAGCTGCCGCCGAAGAGGACGAGAGGGACAGAAGGGTCCGCCGCCGAATTGCCGCCATGGACCCGAACGTGCTTCCCCGATAGCGGACGGAGTGCCGGCCCTTTCTATTGGCCGCCCCAGGCACCTTCTTCCTCCGCTGGTGCCTGGAGCCGGCCCTGGTCCCTGGTAGGGAGGGGGAGTCAAGGCAAACTCAGAGTCTGCCCGGCAACCAATAGGGAGTGAGATGCCCCTCCCAGGGAGTTCAGGAAAGGGGAGAAGCCATTTTTGAGTCAGTCTGGAGCCAGCCAGGGCAAGGGCAGGACTGGCTATGTGGGGAGCTAGTAAGGCCTAGGCCTGCATGCAGGATTCCCCCTGAGAACTGGCCTCTAGGAACCTGAAAGCAAGATCCCTCTGCTGGGCTTTTCCTTCTTCACTGATGATTCCCAGTTTGTAAAATTTTGCTGGGAAACTCCCCCAGCCAGGCTGAGTTAGCCGTCCAGCTCCCAAGGTGAGACCAGTCACAACATGGTCAGCTCTGCTCTGCCTGCTAGTTCAGGGCTGCTGCCTGCTGTGTGTGTGTCTAGATGCTGGGCTAGGAGACGACAGTTTGGATTTTAATACAGTTGTGTAATCTGCACCTTGAGCCCTGCATCCCTTTGTGGTGAGGGGAAATCCTGGGACCGAAGCAGCCGGATTCCTGCCTGAAGAGGATCTTTGCCAGCAGAGATCAGCCCCTCTGCAGTGACCAGTGAGTCCAGAGCCATCTCTGAACCTGAGGATCATTCATGGAGTTTGTGAGTGCACCATCTGTTAGTTAGTCAGTTAAGGAATTTGTTTTGGGGACTCCCTGAACTGTGTCCTCAAGCCAGGGAGTGAGGGTTTGGGGATTTTATAACCTGCTGCATATTAAACCTGTGGAGGGATTTACCACCTTCTCCCACTTGTGAGTCCTTTGGGCTGTTCCGAACCCAGTCAGCCACACTGCTAAACCACTGCCAAGAAGAATTTTATGGTCATAAGTCATCAACGGCCCCAACAAAGTACCCGTACCAACGGGAGACTAATCTTATATTTGCTACATCACGTCACGTGACTGGGGAAAGTCACAGGTATTAGCACCGTCGGCACCAGTGACCCTAACAATAGTGCTTTCCCCTGTTATGTTATATTTGTCTCCTATTTAATATAATTATTGTGTTGAATATATTGTATGTGTTTGTGTTATTTGTTGGAGACTTCCAAGAAATAACACAATCTGGCAAGTAAGTGAGGATTACCCTGTTAAAATTTTCCTCCCAAGCTGCCCTGGTGACCCTGCCAGAAAGGAGTGAGAGGGGTGGAGGCACCACCAAATAAATTCATAGGAAAAAATAAAGACCTGCTGAGTGGGTGGCGGGATCCAGAAGAACCCAGACCTGTCCATCAAAACCTATAAGAAAATTGGCATTAAAGAAGGTAACCGGGTGGAGAGGGGACGCTACACGTTCCACATGAAAGTTTTTCCACAATTGAAAAAGGTGCTCCTTTACTCCAGTTTTACACATTTCTGTGATGGTAAATACTATACTGCTGATGCTAGTATGACAATGATTTATAAATTTGTTAAAACTTTCTAAGTTACAGTACTTAAGACTACTGTAAAGGACACTTCATATACAGTGGATTCTGCTTAATAGCAACCTGTCTATTGACGACTTTTTGGTTAACAGGACTTGGCTGGGAACCAATCCTGTCCCATTGACTTTAATGTTAGTGGGGTTTAGACATTGCCAATGACGTGCCATCTATTAACATTTTTTTATAAGAGAGGCTCCAGCAGCACTGCAGCAGGCAGCTTTGCAAAGCTGCAGCCAGGGAAGGAAGTGCTGGGATGTGCCTTCCCCAGTTGTGGCCCCACAAACCTACCAGTGCACAGGGACCATACAGGAAGTAAGGGGCTATGGGAAGGGCAGTAGCAGGGTGAGAGCCAGATGCCAGGGTTCCTCTCCCTGCTCTCTCCAATCTGTGCCCTGCCAGTGGGGCTGCACCCAGAGAAGGCAATGCTGGAATGTGCTGAGCTCCAGCCCCCATAGTGGGCAGGGAGAGGTATGGTGCAGCCCCACAGACCCCCTGCTCCTGGTAGAAAGCCCCAGCATCAGGGCTGCAGCCCCCTTCCTGCTGCTACCCTTCCCACGGGCAGCTTTGTGGAGCTGCTGCCATGGACGGCACGTCCCAGCTCTTCCTTCCTTGGCTGCAGCCCCATAAACCTGCCTTGTGCTTATTAGCGCTTGTCTAATGGCAGCTTTTTGCTGGCAACTAAAGGGCTGCTAATAAGCAGAATCTACTGTATTCAGGCATTATCCTGAATTTTAGAATCGTAGACTTTGTCAGAAGGGACCATTATGATCGTCTGGTCTGACCTCCTGCACAATGCAGGCCACAGACTCTCACCCACCCCACTCCTGTATCAAACCCCTAACCTATGTCTGAGCTGTTGAAGTCCTCAAATCGGACTTCAAGGTGCAGAGAATCCTCCAGCAAGTGACCCTTGCCCCACACTGCAGAGGAAGGTGAAAAAACCCCAGGGCCTCTGCCTTGGAGGAAAATTCCTTCCCGACCCCATATATGGCAATCAGCTAAACCCTGAGCATGTGGGCAAGACTCACCAGCCAGACACCCAGGAAAGAATTCTCTGTAGTAACTCAGATCCCACCCCATTTAACAGGCCATTGGGCATATTTACCGCTAATAGTCAAAGATCAATTAATTGCCAAAATTAGGCATTCCCAACATACTATCACCTCTATAAATTTATCAAGCTTAGTCTTAGAGCCAGATATGTCTTTTGCCTCCACTGCTCCCCGTGGAAGGCTGTTCCAGAACTTCACTCCTCTAATGGTTAGAAACCTTCATCTAATTTCAAGTCTAAACTTCCTGATGGCCAGTTTATATCCATTTGTTCTTGTGTCCACATTGGCACTGAGCTTAAATAATTCCTCTCCCTCCCTGGTATTTATCCCTCTGATATATTGAAAGAGAACAATCATATCTCCCCTCAGCCTTCTTTTGGTTAGGCTAAACAAGCCAAGCTCTTTGAGTCTCCTTTCATAAGACAGGTTTTCCATTCCTCGGATCATCCTACTAGCCCTTCTCTGTACCTGTTCCGGTTTGAATTCATCCTTCTTAAACATGGGAGACCAGAACTGCACACAGTATTCCAGATGAGGTCTCACCAGTGCCTTGTATAATGGTACTAACACCTCCTTATCTCTACTGGAAGTACCTCGCCTGATGCATCCCATGACCGCATTAGCTTTTTTCATGGCCATATCACATTAGCAGCTCATCGTCATCCTGTGATCAACGAATACTCTGAGGTCCTTCTCCTCCTCTGTTACTTCCAACTGATGTGTCCCCAGCTTATAACAAAAATTCTTGTTATTAATCTCTAAATGCATGACCTTGCACTTTTCACTATTAAATTTCATCCTATTACTATCAATCCAGTTTACAAGGTCATCCAGATTTCCTGTATGATATCCTGGTCCTTCTCTGTATTGGCAATACCTCCCAGCTTTGTGTCATCTGCAGACTTTATTAGCACATTCCCACTTTTTGTGCCAAGGTCAGTAATAAAAAGATTGGTCCCAAAACTGATCCCTGAGGAACTCCACTAGTAACCTTCTTCCAGCCTGACAGTTCACCTTTCAGTATGACCCGTTGTAGTGTCCCCTTTAACCAGTTCCACCTTTCAATTTTCATATTGATCCCCATCTTTTCCAATTTAACTAATAATTCCCCATGTGGAACCATATCAAATGCCTTACTGAAATAGAGGTAAATTAGGTCCACTGCATTTCCTTTGTCTAAAAGATCTGTTACCTTCTCAAAATTAACCTTTCAGTAAGAGAATATTGAAACAGTATCAAATCAGGAGTCCCAGGAGATCTTAGTCTAGATATTCCTGTAAAGGAAAATTTATATTTGATCGTTTTAGAGTTATTCATGCAAATTGTAGTGTTAGTTTAGCTACCCTTTGACAAATAACTCTTTGCTAGACAGCTGAACTTCTCCCTATACAATAGAGGATTGTGCAGTCTGTGGACACATTTCTCATATGATACCTTCTCTGGAGATTAAGAGTGAAGATTTCAAGGAAATGACAATTCTGCTTCTGTCTGTTCTTCAGACATGATCACCCCAAATATGACAATTCCAACCCTGGTGCATTGTGTATTGCAAGTCCCTCAGTTCAAGGAGATACTGACCAACTTTTAAGGAGTGTTTCTGGCTATCATAGTGTAATATAAAGCCACTCCAGTATTATGATCCTTGTTCCAGAGTACAGAATGTGCCTTAAACATTTGCCCAGGGGATGCTGCAAGTTCTATACTTCGTGTTTTTTCTTATGGGTAAATCCAGGCCTAGCCACTGGAGCAAGGAGAGCAGAGACAACCCGTTGTGGGAAATAGCTGATGAAGGATTTCATCTGAAAGCGGAGATACTGCACTGTGGCATGCAGCGCTACATGTACGCCAGTAGATGCCAGCTGCAGTTGGGTGCTAATAGGTGCTGGTCTCATGGGGGCAGGGAACAGTGATACTTCTCCAACGTGCAGGATGTGAAAATGGGGCCTGACTAAACTGAGGCCCCTACACCTCTTCCAGCACTCCTATGCATTATGGGAAACAGGCTCCCTTCTTCTCCAGACCCCAGCTCCTCTCCCTTTAGTGCAGGAGTAACCCTTAGAGTTCTGTATTTTAATACATAGACAGTTAATATACCAAAGTGCCAATATCCATGATGGGATTGGCTACTCCTGTTTTGTTGCATTTCAAACTGTTTCGTAACAGACACACACAGACAGTAGTTCCAATAAATATATTTTAAAATAGGAAATATGTAAAATCATTTGACTGTCTCAGTGTAGGAAAGTGATATTGCTGTCCATTACAAGATCACACAGCTGTACCCTTCTGCATATTCTATTATATATGCTGGGTAAATCTGGTGCTTCTCAAAGATGACAAAAATGGAGGGATTCACTAGGCTGTCCACACAGCTGTCGTAAAAGCTGTTCGGATTGTTAGGTCTGGGTGGAGGGCGAAGATAGTTGTTGCTTCCTTGAACAAAGTCTCCAACTAGCACTCGAGCTACGATCATGGTCTTGGAACTGGAGCCAGTCTGACAATATTGATGGGAATAACAAGCGTCTCTGGCAAAGTAGCTTCCTAAGAACAAGAAAAAGCCAAGATAAGAATTATTTCTTTAGAATTTATTTTACGCTTGTATCTATTACTGCCATAACAGTTGATGCTCTAGCTTATAGCATTTCAACAAGTGCCCTTAACACTGTATGTACCTCCAGGTAACTATAGATATCTCCTAAATCATACTCGTACTTAGTTTATTATGAATAAGGTAAATATCTAATCATGCTTTCTAAGACACCCTCGATCACCCATAGTCAGTAAGTTAGATAACTAACCAGTGCAACTATTTTGGCTTTTTAATGTGTTTTACTTCATGGACTGCACCCTGCGCCTAGTTAAGTCAGCATTGGGGCTTGTCTAAACATAGAAGTTGAACGGCTTTTACTATACAAGTATAGTTAAACCCCTAGCGTGGTTGCGCTTAGAGGTACAACAGTACCTTACTCCAATATAGCTTATTTCTGTAGTAAAAGAGGAACAAACTGTACCAGTATAAGATACTGGTAAATGTGTCAATCAGGGATGTGACTTTTTCCCCCCCAAATACCAGTAGAACTCCTAGTATGGACGCATGTAAATAGGTATAATACTATCTTGTATAACTGTCCACACTAAGGGTTGTGCTGGTATTTTGGAAATGAAGTTACACCCCTGACTGACATAGTTATGCCACTAAATCTGTGTGTAGACCAGACCTTAGCTGGTCAGAAAGTAGTTCTCTCCCCTCTGGGAAAATCTTTTGCTTTTCAGATTAAAACAAACAAACAAAAAAGCAAAACTTTGGCATGGCCTATATTTAAAAATTTATACTGGCATACCTATGTTGGTCAGGGGTGTGGGGAAAAAAAAAACACACATCTTGTGACAGCTATGCTGACAAAATTATCGGTATAGATGCAACTGTGCTGACAGAAGAGTGTTTCTGTTGGCATCGCTAACATTGCACAGGGAGGTGGTGTTCCAGTACCAGCAGAAAAACTCCTGTCAGCGTATGGTGTGTCTACACTAGGGTGCACAGCTACATTGGCAGAGTCAGCATAGGCTCTATTAGCATAGACACAGCCTCAGAGGAAAGAAGTCACTTTCTGCAAAAAGTTCTCGTTTTGTCAAAACCCCAATTTTCCATAGAAAAAAGCAAAAAATTTTGACCAGCCCCAGTCAATATCCAAGCTCCTATTGACTACAATAGGAGAAGGAGACGGCCTTTTGAACAGCATCTAAAGCAATGTTTCTCAACCTTTTTGATACCAAGGACTGGCTTGCTGCCTTCCTAAACTGCATCAGGGAGATCTCAGGGATTGGTGCCGGTCCACAGACCATTCGTTGAGAAACACTGCTCTAAAGCACGTGGTTGCCTCAAGAGTGTTTGACAAACTTCTATTTCTTCAGATTTAAGAAAAAGAGCTTCTGCAAGAGGGTTCTCAATCCTTTTTTTTTTTTTTTTTTTTTTACAAGCTAGCAGATAGTAGTCGGCTATGAATTCTGCAGTTAATATTCCAACAATGGAATCTTGAGACATCATGAACCATGAAGACAAAGCTAGAAGTTTTTAAAGTGATGCACAATAAAAACCTAGTAATAATGTTAAACTTCTGATTTGAATCCATCTTTTCTTAATTTTCCAACAGATAAGGTTGCTCTGAAAATATTATACAGAACCAGACAAGCCCTTCTACAGTTAACTATTCACGGAACTCCTACCTGAAAGAAAGGATCCTTTCAATATTTCTAAATACCAACACAAAAACTAGTCAGAAACAGACCAAAAGTGTTGCTAGAAAGCAAGCGCACCTTCTACATGCCCTTTGATATGCCTGACTAACTTCCATTAATATTAAAACACAATCCCGTTAAAATCAGTGGGAGGTTTCAAACTGAGCAAAATAGCACGATTGAGTTCAGAAGGGTAGAATAGATCTTTTAAATTTGAAACAATATTGCTCAGCACTTGGAGTAATTGTTTACACCTGTAAAAAGTAAATGTAAAATGCCAGTTCAATAGCCTTTGCACTCACTCTGCATTGGTGTAAGTGGCCACTAAAGTTGCAAGGCAACAGAGAATCAGGCCCAGTATGTAGGAAGTTGACTTCTGCAGTATTAATTTGAGTCTGTTTCATTACATTCCAGGAACAGAGAGAGAGAGAGTTCATGTTACATTTACACACACTACCTCTATACCTTTTCCATATAATGTTCCATGGGTCCCACAGATTCTCCAGTCAAAGTTTTGTCCACAGATGGCATGCAGATGGGATGTACTTGTTCCATGGAATAAGAGCCTCTCATCCACATCTCTTCCTCTGTTTGTCTTCCTCATCTGCTCCTTTTGCCTAGTGATAGAAATGTGTCAAGGTCGGCAGAAAGCAAAAAAACCCAAAACATTTATGCCAGGGCAAAATGAGGTTTCCAATCTTCCTCTCTGCTTCAACCATATTCCAGTTAAACCTTAAACTTAGAAAGCGGAACAAAAGAAACACTGAAGGGTAAATGGGTTTACCTGGTTTTCCTCTTCCCACGTTATCCAATAGATCCCTTATGCTACGTGTTATGGCTCTACCTACCAGAAAGCAAGGAGGCCACCAGTCAAGACAATATAAGGCAAGGAGGCTGCCAGTTCCACTTCAGTCTAGAAACGTCTACAGCAAGAACAGAAGTATGAGAACACACTGAGTACAAAGAACGAAACGCCACCACGGAAGAACAAACTTCAGAGGATATAGGAGAGACCATGACACAGAATTGCTGGTAAGAGCTCTTGTTGTAAGTCTCCTCATCCTTTGCCCTAGCTTCCTTATACTAAAGATATGTAGCAATAAGCTAAGAAGAGAGAGTTTCTTTAAAACCAGCGTGTGTGAGCACATGCATGCGCTCACACATGAGCATACCATTACAGTGCAATTAAGATCCCTAATGTCAGGGTATTTTAGGAAGGGTTTAAGCCCACCTGAGGCATTCTTGTCCTCTAAATCGGTCTTCTATTTTGAACTAAGAAGTAAGCCAATAAAGTAAAAAGGCCTGCAGGACTTCCTGACAAATGAAACAACCCATGGCACAACAGGAGTCAGAGCATACCAGATTTCTAGCTTTTTAAGTTTCCTAACGGAGGAGGGAAGGAATGCCACCACTGGTACCCTGACTGAACTAGTTATAGTGGCATTTGAAACCAGAATAGCAAATTCAGGTCAGAACTCTCTTTCTGAACCCGAGACTTCATCTCACACACATTAGGGGAACAGTAACAGGGAACCCACTCAGCTGGGTACAGCTTCTGTTCAGCTATGGCATATAGCAACATGGCACCCATAGATCAAACTAGAATGATACAAAACTAACATGGCAGATACTACATGGATTAAAAGCTGACTAACGGGGAGGTCTCTAAATGTAATTGTAAACAGGGAATCCTCAAGGAGGTACATTTCTAGTTGGATCTCTCAGGGAAACTGATCAGAGCCCTTTGCTAGTTAACATTTTTATCAGTGATCTGGAAAAAAACATAACATCATTTCTGACAAAGTTCACAAATAAAGTTTGGGGGAGTGCTAAATGATGAAGAGGACTGATACAGAGCACTGATTCAGAGCAATCTGGATAACTTGGTGAGCTGGGCGCAAGCAAACAATATGCATTTTAATTCAGCTAAATGTAAATGAATACATCTAGGAACAAAGAATGTAGGCCATACTTACAGAATGGGGACTGTATCCTGGGAAGCAGTGACTATGAAAAAGATTTGAGGGTCATGATGGATAATCAGCTAAACAGGAGTTCAAAGTTCAATGATGTGGCCCAAAAGTTTAATGCAATCTTTGGCTGAATAAACCAGGGAATCTCCAGTAAGAGTAGAGAAGTCATGTTACCTCTATCTGGCATTGGAGTGACCACTGCTGGAATACTGTATCCATTTCTAGTGTCCAGAATTCAAGAAGGATGTGGATTAATTGGAGGGGGTTCAGAGAAGAGCCACAAGAATGATTAAAAGATTAGAAAACATGCCCTTATAGTGATAGATTCAAGGAGCTCAGTCTACTTAGTTTCCCAAGAGAAGCTTAATGGGTGACTTGACTTTACTACAATCTATGAGTACCTACATGGGGGAGAAAAAATGTGATAATCAGCTCTTCAATCTAGTGGAGAAAGGTATTACAGGACCCAACGGCTGGAAGTCAAAGCTAGACAAATTCAGACTGGAGATGAGGTGTAAATTTAACGGCGAGGATGTTTAGCCTTTGGAACACTGTAGCAAGTGTTGTGGTGGATTTTCCATCATTGGTAATTTTTAGATCAAGATTGGATTTAAAAAAAAACAAGATATGCTCTAGTTCAAACGGGAATTATTGGGGGGGGGGGTCCTATCACCTGAAGTTCTACAGAATGTCAGACTAGAGGATGACAATGGTCCCTCCTGGCTAAAAAGTCCCTTTAGCTTGGCATGGTGCATATTAAAGGAACAGTCGTATCACACGCACATAGCTTCACACTAGTAGAGATCCTTCCTTTTTGTTAGTTACACTGTGGTAGCTCCGAAAATGCACTAGTCAACGTACATACACATGCAGGAAGACAGTTCCAGTCCCAAAGAAGTTCTAATACCCCACTCTATGGGCAAGTCTACACTACAGTGCTACATTGGTGCAGCTGCACCGATGCACCGATGCAGCTCTGCTGCTGTAGTGCATCTGGTGAACATGTGCTATGCTGATGGGAGAGCGCTCTCCCGTCTGCATAATTATTCTACCTTGGTGAGAAGCATAAGCTATATTGGCAGGAGAGTGCCTCCTGCTGACATAGCGTCAGCGTGGACAGCATGAAACTTGTGTTGCTCGGTGGAGGAGGGAGGTCCACACCTAACATACATTGCTCAGGGATCGACTTAAGCAGTAGTGTAGATCTGCCCTATATCTTATTAGAGTGGCACTCAAATGAGTGAGGAAAGTATAACTGTCTCACTTGAGTTATCTTCAAACTTTTCACATGGCATATCAAGGATTGCTGGGGGGTTTTCCACGTTTGACTTGCTAGCTAGAAACACAATAGCCTCTGTTTTTGTAGCTCTTCTCATTCTCCATCCAGCTATTTGAAATCCTAACTTTCCTGCTTTCCTCTAACTTTTTCCGCCTGAGGTGGTCGCTTCTGGAATCCTAACCAGTACTGATGAATGGGTACAATGCAATCTTAACTAAGTTCTCAGGTCCAATGAGCCATGGGAAGGAATTTAGAGCCCACTTCTGTATCAGTTTTACTGTTCTAGAATGAGTATTTTAGCATAAGAAAGGATTTGCTGTCTTTTCAGACAGCTTTTATTTGCTGATCACATAAAATTAGCCAGCAGAAATCCATGTATGTCTGTTTAAAAACCTGCAACAGTTCTTCACCCCCCTCCACCTCTCCTTGCCCCCCTCCATCTTAAACTCTTGCACATGCCAGGTTGAGGCCTAAACTGGAACACTGCATCTGCACCCCCATAAACATCCTCGGCCCCCCAATTCCCAGAGTTTGGTGGTGGATGTTTAGTTTGTGATCTGGATTCAGATCTGAATTCAGCAGTTTACTTATTTGCATATGGTTAGTTGAGCCCCGAACACCCTAAACTTAGGGAATGTTTAAGATTTGGTTCTGAATCCAAATTGGGACTTCATAGCTCAGGCACATGCCCAATAAGTATATTAATGAGCAAGAAGCTTTGTTAAAGCCAATTATGTTTTTTGGTGTAGTCCAGCTAACATCCAAAAATACAAAATTTTACAGATGTGTCTTTCAAAGGCTTGAAAGTTAGAACATCTGGCAATGAACAGTTAAGGGATCCAGTCATTTCTCAAAAACAACGAGGAGTCCGGTGGCACCTTAAAGACTAACAGATTTATTTGGGCATAAGCTTTTGTGGGTAAAAAACATCTGAAGAAGTGGGGTTTTTTACCCACAAAAGCTTATGCCCAAATAAATCTTAGGGTACATCTACACTACAGGGGGGAGTCGATTTAAGATACGCAAATTCAGCTACGTGAATCAACGTATCGCAGCCGACTTACCCCGCTGTGAGGACGGCGGCAAAATCGAATTCTGCGGCTTTCTGTCGACGGCGCTTACTCCCACCTCCGCTGGTGGAGTAAGAGCGTCGATTCGGGGATCGATTGTTGCGTCCCGATGGGACGCGATAAATCGATCCCCGATAGGTCGATTTCTACCCGCCGATTCAGGCGGGTGGTGTAGACCTAGCCTCAGTCTTTAAGGTGCCACCGGACTCCTTGTTGTTTTTGTGGATACAGACTAACACGGCTACCACTCTGACACTTGAGTCAGTTCTCAGCCTTTTAATCCTTTATCATTCATCTCTAACCCCATCCAACTTACTGTGCCCACACAAACTTAACTTTTCCCCTCAAACTTTCAACCTTCAATCCCAGACAGCAGATAACTTCGAGCTTCAGGCAGGGAAATACCCAGGTAGTCCTTAACTTGTGAACATAAGTAAAATATAGCCTTTCAGTTTCCTTATTCCTCCTTGCTTCCCATGACATGACCGGGGCAAGCAAGCACTTCCTTTTCCCTTTAGGGACCCTACCACAGCATTCTGCTGAGCCCTGCCCTGGCTTGATGAACCCTTAGTTCATTTCTGTTCTGCCTACATTAGAGTGGGGAAGCAAACGCAGTTTGTTACATAGCTAACTTGTTCTCCTTAATCATCCCCTTCTTTCTCCTTCTCCTCCTCCTCCACCCCAAACACCACAAAACAGCCTTCTCAGCAAAGCCATCAAAATCAAATGCAGTTGGTGTTTCTAAGAAACTGTTTTGGAGAGATTCTGAATCCCAACCCTATCTCCCAAAATAGAGAGAAACTCCCAAGTGAACTTCAGGTAAGTTTTCAAAACACCATCACTGATTTTTGTTTTTCTTTTTTAAACCAAGAAACTTGTCCCTGGAATGATAGTATAACATGCAATATTTCAGGAAGATGGGTTCATTCTGGTGTGAGGAGATGGGAGAATTAAAGAGAAAAAAAACCAAGGTTATAAGGGGAAGCAAGCAAGCTACAGCCACTCCATCACACAAACACACTCACCTCTTACAGGGATAGGGACAATAGACTAAAGGGCAAAGTGTGGCCTTGCTCCCCTATAGGAACACTGCTGCACACATGCTTTTGCAGTTGTGCTCTCTACCCCCTCAATCACCCTTCCCCAAGAGCTGCAGGTTACCAGCTTCTGTTCTCCAAATCTTCATTTTTTTCCTAATATAACGGTCACATCTGCTTTAATGTTCACGTGCAGGTTAATAAGCAGATCAAGGGCCTCTGAAGCACTAATGCAAACCTCAACTGCTTCAAATCTTCCTTGAAAGCTCTGCAATTTCAGATTAGTGCTTTCCACAAAGATTTTCACATCATCCAACTCTGCTGTCAATAGGATTTGCTGCTGGTAGATTTTGCCAGATCAATCTTGTCTTCCTGATCCATCTGCTGTGCCACCTTCTCCTCTTCATGGCAGCTTCTCTTTGATTCAGCCAGGGTACTCCAAGGAAACATCTCTTCGAGCAAAAGTGTTTAGATTTAGCACAAGTTACTTCCCCTGTCTCAGGGTTCTGATGTTTAAGGGCCAGATTCTGCCCACAGATATACCCATACAACCCCATCAATGTAATTGGGAGATCCACATCCATAACTAAGTGCAGAGTGGTTTTGTTGTTTTTTAAAGTTGAAACTCCTTGTCCAGATTTATGCGGTGGCTTTCAGCAAGAAGGAGAGGAAGTGAGACAAAATGCATCTAACCAATACTACGCTTCCTAGTGGCCTCTAAAAATCAAACCTTAGTGTGATCTCTCTCTCTCTGGGCACTAGGATGCTGACCACAAGGGAATTTCAAGATCAAATAATGTTTCGTTGGGAAAGTCACATGGAGGAAGTCATAGTGTTTTCTATTAACCCCACTTCTAGTTCCATTAGGTCAATGCAAACCCATCTAGCCACAAGATTCAACCATAAAGTAACGGGCTCATAGGAACATGATCCTTTTTATATCCTGCAAAGCCACGTAAACTGTATTCTGACAAGAAGATCTACAGACACATTTTAAATCAAGCTAGGAACAGTTTGCAAAGTTTCAGTAGAAAACCTCACCAACCCATAGCCTTAATAAAAGGGACCCAGAACTGCACATTCATGAGAAATCAGCATACGTGCTGGACCTAGAGGTGCTATTTCACCCCCTGGTTTGAAGTGGTTTCCATCATATACATGGTTTACAGTTTGGTTCAATGGCTCTCAGCATCCCCATTATACAAATTGTTCCAGCACCCCTGGAAAACAGTCTTGAGCTACTTCAGTTATGGTATTTAGGGGGAATAGTTTCTTCTTGATTAGTTAGTGAGACTCATCAGCACATAAATAGCTCAGTGGTTTGAGCATTAGCCTGCTAAACCCAGGGTTGTGAGCTCAATCCATGAGGGGGCCACTTAGGGATCTGGGGCAAAATCAGTACTTGGTCCTGCTAGTGAAGGCAGGGGACTGGACTTGATGACCTTTCAGGGTCCCTTCCAGTTCTATGAGATAGGTATATCTCCATATATTATTATTATAATGAGAGAGAACAAACTCTAGAATTATCAGGATTACTCTGCTGCACCCAGTTAGATTCATAGACTTTAAGGTCAGAAGGGAGCCCCGTGATCATCTAGTCTGACCTTCTGCACAACGCAGGCCACAGAACCTCACCCACTCCTGAAATAGACCCCTAACCTCTGGCTGAGATACTGAAGTCGTCAAATCCTGGTTTAAAGACTTCCAGTTACAGAGAATTCACCATTTACACTAGTTTAAACCTGCAAGTGACCCATATCCCAGGCTGCAGAGGAAGGTTAACACCCCCCAGGGTCTCTGCCAATCTGACCTGGAGGAAACTTCCTTCCCGACCCCAAATATGGCAATCAGTTAGACCCTGAGCATGTGGGCAAGACCCACCAGACAGATACCTGGGAAAGAATTCTCTGTAGTAACTCAGAGCCCTCCCCACCTAGTGTTCTCTCTCCAGCAGTTGGGGATTTTTGCTACTGGCAGTCACCAATGGGCCACATGCCATCATTGGCAGTCCCATCATACCATCCCCTCCATAAACTTATTGAGCTCAGTCTAGAAGACTGAGGGTTTTTTAATTAAATAAAATGGATACAAACCACTGGAAAACTTGCCAAAGTGATGGGTTCTGAATCCTCTGCAATCTGCAGATTCTGCAATTTTTCATTGTCTTCTCAAATAGGTCCTTGACTTCCTTGTATTCACCGGTAGTGTCACTCAGCTCCACCAACTAAAAACGATAAGCACAACAGAAATCAAGATGTTAAAGTGTTTTCAATGAGCACTCCCCAAGCCTTTCACAAAAGGAAGCACCCAATCACACTGCATTAGAGATGTAACTACCCCACAACTACACTCACAATTAAAGCTGAGTGAATAGTTCATTTTTTTCAGTTTGGCCCCCAAACTGGGGGGGGGGGGGAGGAGGGGGAGTTTGATTTGAACCAAAGAAATCAATTTTTTTTATTTCATCAAATTGAGACCAATTTTTTTCTCAAGTTTTGAATCAAAATGTTTGAGTCAACTCAAAATGAATTTTCTTTGAGTTTTTCCGTTTAGGTCTAGTCATTTTTGAGTATGTTTCACCTGCGTATGCAAGTGTGTGTTTTAAATTGGTCAAATTTCAAAAAAGAAAGCAAGCTGTACTATACTCCAAACTTTCCCAGAGCCCACCCTTACTTATTAGAGGTCTTTTCACACTTGAAAAGTAATACTAACTTTACTGTAGCAAATTATTTTAAAATAGCATTGTAACCATAGTGGCCGACATTTTAATGAGGAAAGCAATGTAAGTGTCTCCATAATATTTTTTTACATGACTTGATAATCTTCAGAATTCCCCTCACTATGAAATTCTTCAGTGTGTTCATTTTTAAAGAAAAATACTGCTGGGGATTAAAAAAAAAAAAATCTGCATTGAGCTATGGAGCGTCATGCTCCAAGTCATTAGTTGGAGTCCAGATCAAATCAGTAGTGACCAAAAAGTCATTATGATCTGATGGCTGTTCAGTCATGCACTCCTGTGGAATGCGTTGATGGTCTTAATTCTCTTCCCAGTGACATGTCTATGTCAAACATGCCAACTCTATATTTCCAGCTTGCGCATATCACTGGAAACACCACATGAACCTCCTCTCTTGAGTTTGAGGGTTGCATTTTAAGTAGTCTACCTTCCACAAGAACCAGTATAGGAAAGATATCTCCCTGAGTAGAGCTAACAGATCAAAGTACCTTGTACCCTAGGTCAGGCAATGCCGATTGGTCCCAGTTTGGAGGAAAGAGATGAAGTGGATAAGTAGTTTCCAATTGGCTGTTTGCAAACAAAAGAAATGAACAGCAGTGAGCCTACGGCACTTCCACACTAATGATCCTGCCCTGGAGCGTCAATCAGCTCTAAACGCTGTCTTGGAGACACAAGCCACAGTAACTATTTTATCTTGGTAACACTAGTTGCCAATTCATGCATATTACAGTGACCGGCTAGAATAGGAACAAGAGGTAACTTGTTGCCAGAGAGAATAAAGGGTACCCTAAGAGTCAGGCAGCACAATTAAGAGGAGGTAGAATGGGTAGGAAAGCTGCTGAAACTTAATCTTAAGGACACTTCACATAATGCTTCCAGAGCGAGTTCCAATAGCTGCTTGAACCTCTGGGAAATTAGGATGTTACCCCTTTCTCTTTGCCTGGGCTATGCACACACAAAGTAGCATGCCAGATCAGATTAGTGGTCTGTCTAGCCCACTATCCTGTACCAGACCCTTCAGAAGGAGGCACAAGAAACCGAAGTGGACAGTTATAGCATAACAAGTCCATAAGGAATGTTTATTCTAACCTCCATCAGATAGTTGTGAAACTCTCCTGATTCAGGGTGTTAAATAGTCCTTCCAAAATACAATGATTTTATGTTCGATAATATGACTGTGGCTATTCTTATCCATATAAATCCTTTTTTAAAATCCTGCTGAACTCTTGGCTGCAAAGATATCCTGTGGCAATGAGTTCCAGAAGCTGTTTTGTGTAAAGAGAAAAGCAGCACCGTAACGCTTGTTCTCCCAGCTGGGATCCAAAATTTTGTTGAACCAATCGTGCTTTAAATTCCCTCTCCCTAACTTTATTGAGCCATATGCTGGAACTTCCTCAAATTAACTGAAGTTCCTTAAATCCGCGTGTATGATTCACTTTAAGGAAACCTTTCTGCACATCACAGCATCCCTGGGCCTCCAGGAACAGCATTCTCTGGCTCCATCCTAGCTCTCCGGAGTGGCATTCCCCAGCTCCTATTTTTTGTATGAAGGAAATAATTTTATTCCTTTGGTCACGTACATTAAAGAACAAATAGATGCTTTCTCAAGCAACAGAGAGATATATGCGTCTGAAGAAGTGGGCTGTAGCCCACGAAAGCTTATGCTCTAATAAATTTGTTAGTCTCTAAGGTGCCACAAGTACTCCTGTTCTTTTAGTGTTACCAATAGTAGCAAAGAGTACACAACTCCTCCAGCTATCTGCAAGCCATCAGTCGCCACAGAGTGCTATCAAAGCCTACATCCTGGAGGTGCTGGGGAACCTACACTCACCATCACATCCACAACACAGCCTAGCGTTAACCCAAACTATCGTATGCCAGAGGCTTCCCTATGAACTGACACTCCGTGTAAGGCACTGTTTGGCAATAAAATGAAAAAGTAAGTGGTCAACACACTCGCCAGTACCTTCTCTCGCTCTTGTCTCCACCACCGAAGAACACAAACTTTGGCCACCTACAGACTTTTCTCCGAGTTTGATAGTGCAAGTTTATCTGGACCATATCTTGAAAGAAAGAAAAAATGTAACATGGCAGGAGTTAAAGAAACTTCACTACCCGGGAACTCTGTTTATTTAAATAAAGATATAGTACAGCTATGTATTGCTCCTACCCTGGCCTTCAATGCTTCCCAGGTTGGGGTCACTCTTTCACCTGTCCTACTCCTACTTGAAGCCCTTTTTGTTATTCTGACCCATTTCCAGTTCTTCTAACTCACTGTCATTAGGACTTTATGGGGGAAATCTGACTAGATGTAGTGCTATATCACCATCATCAGTTTTCCTGCAATTCCTCTTACCATCTAGGTTTCTGCTTATGGAATTATAAGGACTAAAAGAGGAAGACGCATTAGGTCATCTAGCTAGTGCATTCTTCCTGGCAGTACGGGATTGCTCCTTAGGGTTTAAACAAAAGCTTCCCCCTTGTTTGCTGGTTTTTTGATCCTGTACTGATCTCACAGATAAAGCATTATAACACCACTACCACCTTTGTAGTGAAACACAGACTATGTCACTTGTGGTGTTCTATGTGCACATGCATTTTTGGGAGCCACACACCCTTTTTTTATTCATGTGTCAGATACCAAATACTTTTGAGACATTGGAAAGCCAGTTGAACTTTTAATTTATTTCACAATATTATATCTATGTCACAAACAAAAACTGCTGAGCTTGAATTGATTTGCAAATTAGATACCATTAACTCTGGCTTGAATAGAGACTGGGAATGGCTGAGTCATTACACTACTTGAATCGATTTCCTTATGATAACGATCCTTAATCTCTTGTCAACTGTCTGTAATTGACCATCTTGATTATCACTACAAAAGTTTTTTTCCTACTGATAATAGGTCATCTTAATTAATTAGCCTCTTAGAACTAGTATGGCATTTTCTCTGCATGTGTATATATATATACTCTTATTATATGTTCCATTCTATGCATCCGATGAAGTGGGCTGTAGCCCATGAAAGCTTATGCTCAAATAAATTTGTTAGTCTCTAAGGTGCCACAAGTACTCCTGTTCTTTTTACAAACACAAAGATCTCTCTGGATTTACTGTTCATTTTCACCTTAGTCCAAGCAACTGGCTTCTACCCTGGCTGCATCCTTTATGCCTTCTCTCACCATAATGAGTCTGCAAGACTATCCACTGGTCTTCACATCTTCACCATGCTTTAAGGTTCAGTTCTCCTCTTTTACTTTTCCCTTTGTTCTTGCATGAGAGTAGCTGTCCCAGAGTTCATAGAGAGTTCACTCACTAGTCTGTTTGTCAGCAGAGAACATCTGGAGAGACTTTGCACGAAGGAAGCTATGTTTAAGTCAATCATGTTGTAATGTGTTAAACTTTAAACAAGCAGGTACCTTACCTTGAAAGTTTATCTCATACTGCTGAGAACCAGCTTGAAACAATACAGTGCCTTTTCGGTCCGCTAGAAATGCCGCCTCCAGATCCGCAGAAGTTACCGTGGCAGCACAATAATTTGCATACTATAGAATGAGAGCATGGGAAAATTACACCCATTACAAATGGACCTCTGGCTTCAATGGCATTGTATGCATGCAACAGAGCAGAGGTTAGCCTATAATCTATTCATTTTTATTAAGTCAATGATAGTGTTAAATTAGGTCAGTTTGGCGTGCTTCCTCCTACCATTGGAAGAAGACTATTTAGCTCTGCTCAATGACTATTAGTCTGATTTAATGCTGAGTTAGTGCACAAGAGATGGAAAGGATTTACTCAAGAGGAGCCAAATAGGACTCACTCAAAGAGGCATCAGCTGAAGATCCGTTACAAATTTTGATTGAAACGGTGCTTACAAATGCCAACACTATTTCTGAGAAACACCATTAAACTCTCCCTTTCTTTGGTCCTGCACAGAGTTCCAATAGGACCAGCTATAAGTCCACTGTGACAGATTAGTGGATATAGCACAGCTATAGATCCACCCTGTTCAGAGGAGATTGAAAGCACTCTATAGAAAAAAGGGCAGTTGGACTACAAGCCTTAGGATTTCCATAGAGCTACAGTGCAAAGCATAGTTGAAAGGATACGAGAAGGCAGGATCTTTTCTGAATGCAGTAACTGGAAATGGGGCTGTGTAACAGAAAATACTAGAGCAGATCAAAAGAATTTTCCAGAGGGAAGAAACCTTTCACAAAAATGGTTTGTTTTCCTTAATTTTCTGCAGAAGATTTCGACTTTTCAGCAAGAATTTTGATTCAAAGGGGCGTTGCTGTGCCTCCTGGGAGTTGTAGTTTGGGTGCCTTATACTCCCATTTTGTTCTATGGATTAGGCTGTCTGGCCAGACTACATCACTGGTGATGCCCCGTTCTCTCCTCTTTTGGTGGGGAGGAAGAGGCGCATCATAGGAGATGTAGTACATCCAGAAAGCCCAGCCCACAGTGAGAATGGGAACACTCAAACGATAACTCCCAAGGTGTCATTTTGAATAAAAGTGCAGTATTTTGGTTTTCATGCTTTCGGCTGTCTGTGAAACATCAACATTTTCCTTGGAAACCCAATACCTTTCATGGCACAATTTGTTTAGCTGAAAAACAGTTTTTGACCAAAATTATATGACCAGCCCTAGACAAATACACCAATTTTTAGAGCTATTCCTCAGAAGCTTCTATGGAGTATTAATGAAATATTGCGGAACAACTAAAACACAGAGGCACACCTGAGAATACAGTAATACACCTGTGCACATAGAGAGCACTGAGAGAACATCTGTGTGACATCTAGAATGGCTCAGAGTGTTGGGTGTCAGTCGAACACAAGCTCACCTGTTTCCCATATTCAATCCACTGCCCAGATCCATCCAACCAGTACCAGATGTATTCCATTCTGACAATAGATTGCAAATGCATGACAGATGGTGCAGAGAGATGTCAAAGTGGTGTAAAAGAGCAGATTGGCTTCAGGTAACTTCCTGAACTCTAATATTGAGAGAGAAATCCCAACTTAACACAAGCCTTAACAGAGCTGTTCAGATGGTATCTTATCTTCTGTAAGCATTAGAACACTGGCCATTTCTGAGGTAAAAGCAAGGCTCATTGTATGCTTGGCAAGAGCTCTTTCAACAGCAATAGCAGAATCTGTGCAGTGCTTTAAACAAACAAAAAAAAACCAAGGGGGCTCTATTTAGACTGTGATGGATCTCTGCAGGAATCAGGTTGCAGACCTTTTCTGGGGGTGCCCTGCATGAGTATAGTGGTCAGTATATCCATGCAATGTAATGAGTATACTTATCCTCAGGAGTCCTCCTAAGGAAAAACTGGCTTAAGTCAAAGTACGTCCCACAATAGTGGCTTGAGGATTCAGGTCCAGTGATTTGTCCTCTCTCTCTCTCAAAGTGCCCACTAAGCCAGTTAAGAGTACAGGATTCCACAGAACAAAGGAAGTGTTGTCTATGCATTTATAGGTCCAAAATGTATTTTGTGAGAAAGCCGGTTTGGCGGGGGTAGGGGTGGTACAGGGAGGCAGGGTTAGGCTTAATCCATTCCATAAAGACCAGCTCTGCAGTTTGGATTTGAATCAGACTTCCATAAAGTTCAGGCATGTTTGGCTCCAGGGTTTTGGTTTGGGCCCATATCTCGAGGCTAGTAGCAGATGGCCAATGATGAGCAACATGGCTATCCATCAGCCAAATATTAATAATCCTACTATTTGGAGAATATGGGGTGTTTGTGTTTTGGGGAGGGGGGCGGACAAAAAACCCTTTTTTTTTAAAACTTGACCATCTCAATATTTGACTCCAAATCTCTTAGTAGGCTTTGAAAATTCCACCAGACCTGCTTCTAGATCGGAAAAGAGCAACTTTCAAGACCCAAGTACCTGATTAACAAGAAGAAACCCAATCACTCAATTTAAAAAACATATTAAAAAAAAGCCTCGGGTCTAAGTTTATCCGAGTACAAAGATTAGAGCACAAAGGTCCAGTCTGAGTAATTCCAGGAACTAAAAGGCCTGTGAAATGATCAGAGTTCTCGTCTTTTGATTGCCTTGACAAAATCCTTTATTCAGATTCTTTCCCCTGCACTGTTGTTCCTCCTTAATCTATAGTAATATGTGCAAGGCCCATTCCTATAAAGATGAGCCTTGTTTGTTCTCATTCAAATCCCACTGCAGGGGAGTTGCTAGGCTTATATTAGCACCGGTTTCTTTTTCAAAGCCTTCAAGGGTGGCACTTGTGCACGCCTTTTATTTTCACTTTCCAAAGTTGTGCCTGTCACTAAAGTTTCTCAGATCTTTAATTTACTATAAAATCATGCCAAAATTGACGGTTTTAAATGTTTTTTTTTTTTAAGCTCATAAAAATACCTCTCATTTTGAGGACACTTCAATGGATAGACATCCCACACCTTGTAGTAGAGCCTACAAGCAGCCAAATAGAGGGGTCTTCTTAAATCAGAAAGCCAAGTTCTCCCTTAAATATAGTAGTTTTTATGCTATCATAGATTGTGCACATCAAAAGCAATCTTACAGTACATTTCTTACTGACAGTAGATTTCAGATAGAGGAGTGAGAAGCAAGCAATTAAGGAAAATACAGTTTCTTAACAGACACATCATTATGTTACTCACTGCAAGCAGGCATTCTTCCCAAACTACATTTAAAACAAAATCCACATGCTGTCTAAACACACTCACTCCCCCTCGATTAGCTTTACTAACAAAGCCCAGAATAAGCTATTTTCTCCAGAATTGGGTGTTCATAGGGCTCTTACCTAAGGACTATCCTGCCACAATCCTCTACAGGCAGGGAGCCCCTCCCACCACCCTTATACACAGGTAGGGTAGTTAGTCACCTGCCTCTGAGTCAGAAGAACCCACTTAACCCCTTCTCAGCAGAATTAAAACCTGCAGCCTGGGAAAGATGTTTCAGAAAAACACTGCCATTTTGTTACACACAATCTAACTACATCTATGCATGCTGTCGCCTTTTCTCAAGTATTTCCCTTTCTGAGGTGCTAGGCTATCCTTTATATTTAAAGTAGAACTCCTTAGAAAACTGAAGCCAATAACATTTCCTTGCAGTTACTGTCACACACAGTAACACTCTGGTGTTAGAAGGAAGTGCAGATGGGACAGATGGCTTTGGCAGGTATGCTGATTCCAGTCTCAAGGCATAAGTCAGTCTTTTTACCTTTATTGTTGGATTCCTGTATCTCCTACAATGTGCTCGAACTATAAAAAGAGGCTCAGACCCTGCTTGCTGTCTGTGGACTGCTTGCCACCCTGCAAGGAGAGTGAGAGCAGTCCAGGGCTTTGTAGCATCTTCTGATTCTTTTAACACTTCCTTTGTTTCTGTTACTTGCCCCAATTTTGTGGCATGTTGTCTTAACCATTTAACAGCCATGGTTATAGTTTGCAATATTTTACATTTCAAGGCTACAGTTTCTGCCCAAGCCTTACAAATTTCATTCCAGGTGTCTTCCCCGCTGTATTTTTAAAATTCATATGGACCTCTTTTGCTAGCAACCCAGCGGGTCCACGAGTTATCAAACTCTGTGGGGATTTGAAGGGAGGGGATAATGGGGTTCCCTAGCTCGTGGTTTTCTGTCATGTTAGATCGCGATTCCTACAGCGGACAGCTCGCTTACTCACCAGATCAGCGGTCGAGGTCACCAATGTCATCAGACGTCACCGGTGTGGTGCTCTGCTCTGTTCAATGTGGATAACAGTCGGCTGCGTGTGTGCGTTCCCTCTGTGTGCTGCCCTGGCTCTGCACGGATAGCGGACACCGCAGACCCCAAGAGAACCCCCAATGACCACAGACTCAGATGAGGTACGAAGGCACCCAGCCAGGTTTATTATCAAACGAAGCACAGTAATAGTTTCCCACAGACTCTACAGGACATACTACGAATATGTGCCCCCTGCCAATGGACCGGCTCAGTCAGTGGCGGGACTCTCCACTGCCCCGTAGGCCGGACAAAGACAACTCCTCAGGGGTACACTTTTATACACCGGTACAAACAAGTTACACATCACTCCCGCCGTATTGAGGTACAACCCCTCTACGTGTTAGGGTGCCTCCTCTCACCTTGTACATGTTGGTTCCAACAAATACAACTCTATCATATTACCCTCCTGCCCATCTTTAGGATGGGTCAGCCTTTTCCTTGTTATCTATCTGGAATGTGCTCGTGCTGGAGTGTTCTGGTACCATCCTGGCATATGTTTATATCACTTGTGCCCAGTAACTTTTAGATGTGTGTTTTTGCAGCATCAGCCCTCTTCATGCCAGATTCTGTGAGCAGGGCCTGCCTCTTGCTCACAGCTTAACTTTGCTTTATGTTACCAAAGTCTTGACCATTACTTTAGTTCAGGCCTTAAGTTTCATACCAGGCCTCTGATACAAGGACTTACGTTCCAGGACCTCATCTTACAACAACTGGATTCATAAAATGTTTTTTAGAATTTGTTCTGTTGGCTTGATTTTGGTCTCTTTTTCTTCCTGGGATGAATAGTTCCCTCACTGTGTTTTCTCTAAATTAAAATCTTTGTTTCTGCTTGTTTCGGTCTAACTCCATCCTTCTGTTCTCTATTACAGCTTTTCCCTCCTGGGGGGTATGTGTTGTCTTTTGAGTTCACTTTTGTTCCCCTTTCGCTGGGCTCAATCCACCTCACTAGGAGTTACACTGAGTAAAGACCTCCAGAATTTAGCCTACCCTTATTATAGCTCTTTATCTGGTGCCCTGTGTATTTTTTATTCCTTTACCTTGAGGTTTAAGCCCACACTAGACCAGCTTTCCTCACTGCATCCCCCATTCCTTCCGACACTGCCCTCTCCACAATAGTGTGGATCTCCTGAACATTTTACCTCCATGAAGGGAAGAGAGGGGCTGAACAGGATGCAGCCGGTGGTTGTAAAGTTGCTGGGACGACAGCTATGAATCCTTTTACTTCCCTTCCCTTGCTGTCTGCTCAACACGCCTCCCATCAGAGCACCAATTTAGATTCCCTTCCTGTACCTACCAAGGGAATCGCAGGGTAGGAAAGAGAGAGGATTCTAATCCAGGGATACCATAAATGGCACTAGAAAAGGTTCAGAAAAGGGCAACTAAAATGATTAGGGGTCCCATATGAGGAGAGATTAAAGAGGCTAGGACTCTTTAGCTTGGAAAAGAGGAGACTAAGGGGGGATATGATAGAGGTATATAAAATCATGAGTGATGTGGAGAAAGTGGATAAGGAAAGTGAATATTTACTTATTCCCATAATACAAGAACTAGGGGTCACCAAATGAAATTAATAGGCAGCAGGTTTAAAACAAATACAAGGATGTTCTTCTTCACGCGGCGCACAGTCAACTTGTGGAACTTCTTACCTGAGGAGGTTGTGAAGGCTAGGACTATAACAACATTTAAAAGAGAACTAGATAAATTCATGGAGGTTAAGTCCATTAATGGCTATTAGCCAAGATGGGTAAGGAATGGTGTCCCTAGCCTCTGTTTGTCAGAGGATGGAGATGGATGGGAGGAGAGAGATCACTTGATCATTGCCTGTTGGTCCACTCCCTCTGGGGCACCAGGCATTGGCCACTGTTGGTAGACAGGATACTGGGATAGATTGACCTTTGGTTTGACCTGGTACGGCCGTTCTTATGTAAATCATGGGAAACCTGAAAATGCTGACTGTGGCTCTTATCCAGAGTAAAGACGGGGCCAACTTCGGCTTTAGGGAACACTCCCTCATTTGGCTCAGAGTGTTGAGACTGCAACCACAATCACTTAACTTTATTTTTTTCCCAAATAATAAAAAAAGTGAGATGCAAGTGAGATGCAAAATTGTCAGTGCTAAGCCTGAAGCCCTCTGTGTATCCATGGAACAGGTACAACCAGCAAGTTTCTCTAAAGACAGTATGGTGATACAGAGGCCCTTTGGTGGTTCTGTGTCAGTGACTCTTGTCATGCCTGACCTACTACACCTCACATAGCGTTGTCATAATCTGTATCTAAAAGGTGTCATGTAGGGTATCAGATACAAACAGGTAACACCCTGGTCCAAACAATCATTGCATGATGTATGTAGGTGTGTGTCCAAGGAGTTACGGGCTAGAAGTAGGTGCTTAAAATGTGTTTGGTAAGAAATGTATAAGCCCAGTCTGCCCTAGGCAAACAAATGTATATTTGCTTGTCTGACCTGCCTGGTCATCAGGCACAGACAATGAAGGCACATTTACATGCAAGATGAACAAAGCCGTCAGGACAGCAAGTGAGGAAAGATGACCACAATCTCCACAGGATGTGGAGACTGTCCTATCTCCACCCCCGCACCCTACAAGGCTTCTTGCCTCTTGAAGCACAGTCAGTGAAATATGGGAAGAAATAAGGAGAGAGGAAAAAAGCCACTTTGGACTCCATACAGGATCCTGGCCAGAAAGGCTGCTCAGCGATTGCTGGAAAAGAGAGTCACTGAGAAACACAACTTTTCAGAACAACAGACTCCAGCAAAGGTGAAAGTAAGCCGCTATGGGCCAGTACAGCGTACCAGTAAAAAGTGGCCGCCAGTACAAGCCCGTGCAGCCCCCATGCCTCCGGACCCTGCACCGCCGGAGCCCGAGAGGGGAAGTGCCCGGCTGGGGGCGCAGGGTCCGGAGGCAAGGGGGCTGCCCGAAGCCCAAGCGCTACCGGCTTCACGGTTTGCCGGGCAGCCTCCAGACCCTGCGCCCCCAGCTGGACGCTTCCCCTTCCGGGCTCCAGCTGCGCTGGGGAAGCGCCAGCCGGGGGCGCAGGGTCTGGGGGCTGCCCGGCACACCATGAAGCCGGTAGCGCTCGGGCAGCCCTTTCTGCGTGGCTGGGAGTGGGAGGGAGGAAGGGGCGGAGTTAGGGCGGGTTGGGGCTGGGGCAGGGCTGGGGGTGGGGGAATGGGCGGGGCCAGGACCCCGTGGAGGATCCTCTTTTTTTATTTGTTAAGTATGGTAACCCTAAGCCATCATGAAGAATCCCCTAGCTATCACCTGAGCTGCAACAAGAGCTGTACCAGGGGAAAGAATTGTGCCCAGGCCTGGAAGGTGTTCAGCCTGAGAAAAAACTTACTAAAGCATCTCTGAGGGTGAGATTATCTGTATTCAGTTTGATTAGACATAGATTTGCGCATTTTATTTCATTTTGCTTGGTGACTTACTTTGTTCTGTCTGTTACTACTTGGAACCACTTAAATCCTATTTTCTGTATTTAATAAAATCACTTTTTATTTAGTAATTTACTCAGAGTATGTATTAATACCTGGGGGAGCAAACAACTGTGCATATCTCTCTATCAGTGTTATAGAGGGCGAACAATTTATGAGTTTGCCCTGCATAAGCTTTATACAGGGTAAAACGGATTTATCTGGGTTTAGACCCCATTGGGAGTTGGGCATCTGAGTGCTAAAGACAAGCACACTTCTGTGAGCTGTTTTCAGGTAAACCTGCAGCTTTGGGACAAGTGATTCAGACCCTGGATGTGTGTTGGAGCAGACGGGAGTGTCTGACTCAGCAAGACAGGGTGCTGGAGTCCTGAGCTGGCAGGGAAAACAGGAGCAGGGGTAGTCTTGGCACGTCAGGTGGCAGCTCCCAAGGGGGTTTCTGTGATCCAACCCATCACAGGTTTACCTAGGAAGACAAGGGAAACCAGGTCCTTGTGCTTTTGTGGAAGGTCCTGAGAGAAACCATCTTGAACAACACCTTTCTCTTTCTAGATTAAGTTTATTTGCGTGTAACCTTTTCCAACATTATTCCTTTTACTTGGCATCACTTCACTTATGGCCTATTGTTAAAAATAAAACTAATTAATTAACTATAAACCAACTCAGTGCAGTGTTAAAATGAAAGCATCTATTAACCCCCCATTATGTTAATAAGCTGGAGCATTTGGGGCTTTTCAAGAAGAAACAGAGACAAGGCATGAGGGGTGCATGGGGGGGGGGTCACATGCCCCCCGCAGATTTCTGTCAGGGTTTGCTGGCCTGCTCAGTCACCTGGTGCAGCTGGAACTCCTCCCTGCACGGCAGCTACTGGAGCTGGCAAGCTGTGCCCCCCAGGGAGAAGCAGGAACAACAGCTGAGAGCTGCTGGAAGGGGCCGCTGCTTTCTGAGCGGGGAGACTGAGGGGAAGGGGGTCCTGCCTGTGTGTGTGGGGACGTGACTCTAGCTGTTCCGGGGGCAGCTGAACCTTTAAATTGTGTCCCCGCACTATCAGCAGGTCTGGGTCATCTCTGAGAGCAAGTGAACCTTATTATTTCTCTGAACTGTCAAGGAGATGGCTGGACATTACAGAGCACACGATATTCGGAAAATTCAGCACGGGGAGTGGGTTGCAGTCACTGTTCTGGTTGTAACCAAGGCTGGTGGCAGCCAGAGTGCTGATCCAGTGCGGTCTATCACACAGACACATAGGGGCCAGGGGCGGCTCTAGCTTTTTTGCCACCCCAAGCATGGCAGGCAGGCAGGCTGCCTTTGGCAGCCTGCCTGTGGGAGGTCTGCCGGTCCCGCGGCTTCGGCGTACCCACCACCAAATTGCCGCCAAATCCGCGGGACCGGCAGACCTCCCACAGGCAAGCCGCCGAAGGCTGCCTGATTGCCGCCCTTGCAGGGACCAGCAGGGCCTCCCCGCGGCTTGCCGCCCCAGGCACGTGCTTGGAGCGCTGGTGCCTGGAGCCTGAAGGCTGATTGTGAGCAGCCCAGGTTGGAAGCTACAACAGCAAAGCATTGTGAGGTACCCAAGGTTACAGAGCAGGCAGTGACCAACCCCTCAGTGGTCTGGATTTCACCCCCCAACCACCACCACCTACCCCAAACTGAACTCTCTTGACAGTATTTCAGTCCCGTCACACTCATTCCATTGTTGGTTTCTCTGCTAAAACTGGCAAAGAGGAGACCAACTCTCATGGAAATGTTTGTGATCTGGGCACTGTATGCTAAAATCTGCATTGAAACCACCAATTGATTTTATAGGCTGTAGAAAGGCCATCAGATGGTATTAATTTGGTGATAGTACAGGCCTGGGCTGTGTTCACGGCAGCAACTTAGTAGAGGAGAAAGCATCTGCAGATTGTCATCGATCCCCTTAGTTGTCTTCTACCACTAGACTGACCAGACAGCAGATGTGAAAAATCAGGACAGGGGGTGGGGGGGGGTAATAAGACCCTATATAAGAAAAAAGACCCAAAAATCGGGACATCTGGTCATCCTATCTACCACCACCAAATGTTATGATAAATGCTGACCCCTATGAGTTGTCTGTGCACATATAGTTCATTCTAGGAGAATGTGTCTCCATCTCGTGGCTGAGCTATATAAAAGGTCAATGAGTCTTCTTCAGCTTGTGGATTTTAGATTAGTAGAGATGCTTTTAGTGGTAAAAGCCCCAAGTTCAAACCCCACCAACAGTTCAGTTATACATATCCACTCAGATTTTTCGCAATTAAGTTTGACTGAATTGACTGAAATAAAATTTGTTGTAACTAAGCTGTTCAGACCAAACCAGTAACCACTGAGGTTTATTCAACCCTAGTCTGACTTTCTGGGAACACTAGTTTGTGTTATGAATGCATCTTTTGGGCACAGTCTGAAAAAGCCAATATAAGGATCAAGTAAACTAATTTACAAGGCACGTCAGTGTACAGACTTTTCTAATTCATCTCCATCTAACCTTTTCCAGTGACTCATGACCTTTCACCAAGGACAAGTGCAGAGTCCTGCACTTAGGACGGAAGAATCCCATGCACTGTTACAGACTAGGGACCAAATGGCTAGGAAGCAGTTCTGCAGAAAAGGACCTAGGGGTTACAGTGGATGAGAAGCTGGATATGAGTCAACAGTGTGCCCTTGTTGCCAAGAAGGCTAACGGCATTTTGGGCTGTATAAGTAGGGGCATTGCCAGTAGATTGAGGGACGTGATCGTTCCCCTCTATTCAACATTGGTGAGGCCTTATCTGCAGTACTGTGTCCAGTTTTGGGCCCCACACTACAAGAAGGATGTGGAAAAATTGGAAAGAGTCCAGCAGAGGGCAACAAAAATGATTAGGGGGCTGGAGCACATGACTTATGAGGAGAGGCTGAGGGAACTGGGATTGTTTAGTCTGCAGAAGAGAAGAATGAGGGGGGGATTTGATAGCTGCTTTCAACTACCTGAAAGGGGGTCCAAAGAGGATGGATCTAGACTGTTCTCAGTGGTACCAGCTGACAGAACAAGGAGTAATGATCTCAAGTTGCAGCGGGGGAGCTTTAGGTTGGATATTAGGAAAAACTTTTTCACTAGGAGGGTGGTGAAGCACTGGAATGGGTTACCTAGGGAGGTGGTGGAATCTCCTTCCTTAGAGGTTTTTACGGTCAGGCTTGACATAGCCCTGACTGGGATGATTTAGTTGGAAATTGATGCTGGTTTGAGCAGGAGGTTGGACTAGATGAACCTCCCTTCCAACCCTGATACTCTATGATTCCCATAGCAGTGCTTAATCACTTCCTTGGTTTCCCAAACTCCAGTTTTTTATTTAACCCATGAGCTATGACATGTCAGATGCTGCAATGTTATTGTAGGAGAGTTGGTCCCAGGATATGAGAGAGACATGGTGGATGAGGTAATATCTTTTATTGGACCAGCTTCTGTTGGTGAGAAAGACAAGCTTTCTAGCCACACTGAGCTCTTCTTCAGGTGACAGGTGTGGGAAACGTACTTGAGCGCCACAGCTAAATACAAGATAGAACAGATTGTTTAGCATTAGTAGTTAATACATGTTTCAAGGGACAATTCAAGGTGAAGTGGCCAGTTAACACCCCTCCAGTCATAGGGAGGAAAAGGGGGGGAGAAGAAGCAACTGGGAATTGTAGGAGGTTGGTAATGGGTTACAGATTGTTGTAATAAGCTATAAATCCAGTGTCCTTATTAAAACCATGATTTTTAGGCCTGGTCTACACTACGACTTTAATTCGGATTTAGCAGCCTTAATTCGAATTAACCCTGCACCCGTCCACACAACGACGCCATTTAATTCAAAATAAAGGGCTCTTTAAATCGATTTCTGTACTCCACCCCGACGAGCGGAGTAGCGCCAAAATCGATTTTAGCATTTTGAATTAGGGTTAGTGTGGCCGCAATTCGATGGTATTGGCCTCCGGGAGCTATCCCACAGTGCACCATTGTGTCCGCTCTGGACAGCAATCTGAACTCAGATGCACTGGCCAGTAGACAGGAAAAGCCCCGGGAATATTTGAATTTCATTTCCTGTTTGCCCAGTGCAGAGAGCGCAGGTGACCACAGATAGCTCATCAGCACAGGTAACCATGCAGTCCGATAATCGAAAAAGAGCACAAGCATGGACCGTACGGGAGGTACTGGATCTGATCGCTATATGGGGAGAGGATTTAGTGCTAGCAGAACTTCGTTCTAAAAGACGAAATGCCAAAACTTGAAAAAATCTCCAAGGGCATGATGGAGAGAGGTCACAATAGGGACTCAGATCAGTGCCGCGTGAAAGTCAAGGAGCTCAGACAAGCCTATCAAAAAACAAAGGAGGCAAACGGTCGCTCCGGGTCAGAGCTGCGGACATGCCGCTTCTACGCCGAGCTGCATGCAATTCTAGGGGGGGCTGCCACCACTACCCCACCTGTGACCATGGATTCCGGGTCGGGGATAGTCTAATCAGCTACACCCAAGGATTCTACGGATGGGGAAGAGGAGGAGGACGACGACGAGCTTGCAGAGAGCACCCAGCACTCCGTTCTCCCCAACGGGCAGGATCTTTTTCTCAGCCTGACCAAAGTACCCTCCCAACCCTCCCAAGCCAGTATCCAAGACCATGACCCCATGGAAGGGACCTCAGGTGAGTTTACCTTTTAAAATATAAAACTTGTTTTAAAAGCAAGCGTTTTTTAATGATTACTTTGCCCTGAGGACTTGGGATGCATTCGCGGCCAGTTCAGCTACTGGAAAAGTCTGTTAACGTGTCTGGGGATGGAGCGGAAATCCTCCAGGGACATCTCCATGAAGCTCTCCTGGAGGTACTCCAAAACCCTTGGCACAAGGTTTCTGGGTAGTGCAGCCTTATTCCGTCCTCCATGGTAGGACACTTGATCACGCCATGCTTGCAGCAAATAATCTGGTATCATTGCCTAACAAAGCGTGGCAGCGTATGGTCCCGGTGTTTGCTGGCATTCAAGCAACATCCGTTCTTTATCTTGCTGTGTAATCCTCAGGAGAGTGATATCGCTCATGGTAACCTGGTTGAAATACGGGAACTTAATTAAGGGGACAGAGGTGGCCATTCCTACTGGGCTGTTTGCCTGTGGCTGAAAAGAAATCCTTCCCTGCAGTTAGCCAAGCACAGGGGGGGAAATTGGCCCTGAGCTTTTTGCGTTTGGCTAGCAGGGATCTTCCCTGTTACCAGCCACGCGGTGGGGGGAGGGATAAAGCGATCATCCAGAGAATTGGATTGGGGGGGATGGTTAGTTTGTTTTCTGCTGCTGCTCAATGTTAACAGGAAAACCACAGCACTCAACGGGCTTTGCTTGGTATGTGGGAAAGGAGGGCGCAGAAGCCGAAAGACAATGGCTTACCATGGCCGCATGCAAGCCGAATTCTGTTGCCCAGACCTGTGATCTCTAGCAGCAAAGCCACAGGCACTCAGTATTAAAAGGCTAAATGCGACCTTGCACAGAAATCACATGTGCTATGTAATGTGAATAGTGTTGGTCACCGTGAAAGAGTATAAACATTGTTCTGCAAAATGTATCTTTTTAAAAAATTCTCTTTTTTCCCCTCCCTACAGCAGCTGCAAATTCTTCAAGCCTCCCTCCTCCGTCCCGAAGGCTATCACAGATAAGGCATCGGAAAAAGAAGACGTGAGACAAGATGTTTGCAGAAATCATGGAATCCACCCGCAGTGACAGAGCTCATCTGAATGAGTGGAAGGACACGGTTTCAAAGTATAGGAAAGAAGCCAGTGAACGTGAGGACAGGAGGGACCAACGTGAGGACAGGAGGGACCAACGTGAGGACAGGAGAGTCGCTCGAGATGAGAGGTGGCGGCAGGAAGATCAGAGGAGGCAGGATGCAACGCTGGGGCTGCTGCGTGAGCAAACAGACATGCTCCGGCGTCTGGTGGAGCTTCAGGAACGGCTGCAGGAAAACAGAGTGCTGCTACAGCCCCTGTATAACCCTCCTCCCCCCTCCCCATGTTCCATATCCTCCTCACCCAGACGTGTAAGAACGCGGGGGGCGGGAGGCTCCGTACACTTTCCCATTCCACCCCAGTGGACAGCCCAAGCAAAAGGCTGTCATTTTTTTAAACCTTTTTTTAGTGGCCTTTTCCTTCCCACTGATCCTCCTCCCAAACTCCACCCGGGTTCCCTCCCTCTTTTTATAATCTATTAATAAAGGATAAATGATTTTTAAACGATAGTGACTTTATTTGGTTTGAAAGCAAGCTGGGGGAAAGGGGAGGGCGGGTTCCTTTCAGAGAATGAGTCAATAAAGGGGGCGGGTTTTCATGAAGGAGAAACAAACAGATATTTCACACTGTAGCCTGGCCAGTCATGAAACTGGTTTTCAAAGCTTCTCTGATGTACAGCGCTTCCTGGTGTGCTCTTCTAATCGCCCTGGTGTCTGGCTGCGCGTAATCAGCAGCCAGGCGATTTGCCTCAGCCTCCCACCCCGCCATAAAGGTCTCCCCCTTACTTTCACAGAGATTGTGGAGCACGCAGCAAGCAGAAATAACAATGGGAAGATTGGTTTGGCTGAGGTCTGAGCGAGTCAATAATGATCGCCAGCGACCTTTTAAACGGCCAAATGCACATTCTACCACCATTCTGCACTTGCTCAGCCTGTAGTTGAACAGCTCCTGACTCCTGTCCAGGCTGCCTGTGTATGGCTTCATGAGCCATGGCATTAAGGGGTAGGCTGGGTCCCCAAGAATAACTATTGGCATTTCAACATCCCCAACGGTTATTTTCTGGTCCGGAAAGTAAGTCCCTTGCTGCAGCCCTTTAAACAGAGTAGTGTTCCTGAAGACGCGAGCGTCATGAACCCTTCCCGGCCAGCCCACGTTGATGTTGGTGAAACGTCCCTTGTGATCCACAAGTGCTTGCAGCACCACTGAAAAGTACCCCTTGCGGTTTATGTACTGGGTACCCTGGTGCTCCGGTGCCAAGATAGGGATATGGGTTCCATCTATCGCCCCACCACAGTTAGGGAATCCCATTGCAGCAAAGCCATCCACTATGGCCTGCACATTTCCCAGAGTCACTACCTTTCGTAGCAGCACCTGAGTGATTGCTTTGGCTACTTGCATCACAGCAGCCCCCACAGTAGATTTGCCCACTCCAAATTGATTCCCGACTGACCGGTAGCTGTCTGGCGTTGCAAGCTTCCACAGGGCTATCGCCACGCGCTTCTCAACTGTGAGGGCTGCTCTCATCTTGGTATTCTGGCGTTTCAGGGCAGGGGACAGCAAGTCACAAAGTTCCATGAAAGTGCCCTTACGCATGCGAAAGTTCCGCAGCCACTGGGAATCATCCCACACCTGCAACACTATGTGGTCCCACCAGTCTGTGCTTGTTTCCCTTGCCCAGAATCGGCGTTCCATGGATAGAACCTGCTCCATTAACAACATGATCTCCAAAGCACCGGGGCCCGCGGTTTGACAGAATTCTGTGTCCGTGTCCACGTCCTCATCATGCTTGTCGCTGTGCTGCTGCCGCCGCTGCCACCTCGCCTCGTTTTTCTGGTCCTGGCTCAGCATAAACTCTACGAGAACGCGTGAGGTGTTTACAATGTTCATGACTGTTGTCTTGAGCTGAGCGGGCTCCATGCTTGCCGTGGTATGGAGTCTGCAGTGTTCACCCAGGAAAAAAGGTGCGAAATGGTTGTCTGCCATCCGTTGCTTTCATGCAGGGAGGGAGGAAGGGGTGAGGCTGTACCCAGAACCACCTGCGACAATGTTTTTTGTCCCATCAGGCGCTGGGATCTCAACCCAGAATTCCAATGGGCGCGGGAGACTGCGGGAACAATGGGATAGCTATGGGATAGCTACCCACAGTGCAACGCTCCAGAAGTCGACGCTAGCCCCGGTACATGGACACACACCGCCGAATTAATGCGCTTAGTGTGGCCGCATACATTCGACTTTATACAATCTGTTTCCCAAATTTGAATTATATAAATTCGGATTAATCCCGTAGTGTAGACATACCCTTAGTGTCTAACAAAGTTATGAATTTAAGCTCCCGGGCTCATGTTTTGAAAGTGTTGTGCAGGCTGCCTTTAAGGCTGAGGACGGATAGGTCAGACATAGGACTGATGACATTTAGTGCCCTGGATGAGGTACACCATATGTGTAGGAGCGATGGATCTTGAAAGGTGCATTGTGGGGGTGTTGATCACAGTAGCAGTGGAGATATGTTTGTAGATTTTGCATCTGTTGTTCTGGCAGGGTCTGGTGCTGCTTTGAGTTGGTGTGTCCTGGTCCGTGGGGAAACCTGTGAGGAAGAGCTCTGTGTAAACTTGAAAGCTTTTCTCTCACCAACAGAATTTGGTCCAATAAAAGATAGGAACACAAACCTGGCGAGGTAATAAGATGCTGCAGCTTCATTTTCAAAAAGTGAAGCTACTGGCAAAAGAGTCTCCTGAACTGAGACCAAGAGCAACAGTTAGGTGCCAGGTGTCAATTCTAGCAATTCTGACTCGATGGAAAATTTCTTTAAGTCCTTGCCAGGAACAGCCCAACTCACTTTCTAAAACAAGTAAGTGGCCACAAATTGAAATCACTGAGCTCATCCAATACTGGTGTTTATTTTCTGTTGAACATTAAGTGATTTGATGCTTTTCATCAAAACAGAAGCCTCCATCCTGCCATCAGATCGATGGTGATAGACCTTTGCACCCATTGATTTCTAGTGTCAACAGTGCACAGAGACTGCCACTATTTTAAAATTTTCAGTGTATAAAACAGCTACTTGAACTATTTTCTTTTGTAATGCAGCAGGTAAGGACCGATAACCTGCCTCATATGTTGTAGAAGAATTTCTGGAGCACTATCAGACTGTTAGCCATTGAACTGAAATGGGGTTTTCCTTTATTTAGCCACTAATTTATCATCTGTAAATGATGTTCCGTAAGAAGAAACTTGACCTACACACACAAGATGTGCCTATTTCACACATTCTTCGTTAGGTATGAAACTCCGTTCTTGTTCATTTTTCCCTATAATGGGGAAAAGGTTTTATTTCATCCACTTAGGGATTCCTCTGTATGGGGGAGGTGGAGCTGCTCTGTTGTAGTTTAGGAGTGTTGACCTGGTTATTGGGACAGTTACTGTATGCATGTTGGTTTAGTTTAATAGCAGGCTGTTGGAAAAACAGGCAGGAAGCAGAGCAATGGCTCAAAAGCCACCATCTACCAACACTGACAGGACAATACAAGAGTCATTCACTCGGATGTTCTGCCTCTGCCCCCATCCTGAGCTCAGCAGACCTACTTTGTCAAGGAGGAGACCAAATCTGTGAACACAGGAGAAGACCTGACTGGATTTGAAAGGAGACTCCCCCCATGGAGAGAGAGAGTTAATGGGACCCAGACTCAGACTGACACCCAGACGCCAGAGGCTAAGGGTGACTGGGAAAGTGAGGCCTGCGTAGGATCCCTACCAGGGCCGGCTCCAGGCACCAGCTTAACAAGCCAAGGGAGAGGGGCGGGACCTGCGGCAATTCGGGGGCGGCAGGTCCCTCCCTCCCTCCCGCTGAACTTTTTTTTTTTCCCCGATCGCAGCTTTTTTTTTTTTTTTTTTTTTTGCTTGGGGCGGCAGAAATGCTGGAGCCGGCCCTGGTCCCTACCAAAGGATGGCAGGACTCTAAGTAAAATAGACATGCAGATAGACCTTTTGTTGTTTTAAAATCCTCTCTGATGTCCTGCTGTCTTCATACTGTAATACTTTGGTTTAAGAAAGCTGCCTGGTCACAAGCTCCTGAAGGGAAGACCCACAGGTCCTGACCCCAGTCCGACCTAGTGGGGTAAACACAGTCAATACACAGGGTGCTGTAGCCCAGGGTACATTCTAAGAGCGGTAGAATCACGCGATTCCACTCCAGGAGAGAGATAAAGGTGTGAGGCCTGATACTGAAGGGATGCATTCAGGGACCGGATGGGTCAGAGGTGCAGCTAACCCTGCAACGGAGACAGTCTGTTCTAGTTCCACTTTAGCGTGAAAACAAACAGACCTCAACAAAAAGAATGACTGTCCATCACATCTGAAAACTTTATTTGAAAAAGGCTTGATAGTACATTGAATAGGGTTTTGATTGATTATATTACAACTCCGTAAATGCTACTTTGGTTTTGATCTAAATATTTAGAGGCTTAACATGAAGTACTTAAAATGCTTCGCGTTCTGGCTAGATGGACAATTCCTGATATAGTGATTCTCATCTTTTAAAATTTGAGTCACACTTTTAAAAGTTGTTGTAAATAACTGATTATTGTGTCATCTGGACAGAATTTTGCAACATCAATATTACACTGTAAACCAACAATATTAACTTAACAGAAACTTTGTTCAAACGAACATGTAGGTCCCGATTCAGCAAAGCATCGGAGCATGTGCTTACAATTAAAGCACATGCTTAAGTGCTTTGCTGAATCAAGACCTTAATAGCTGTGCATTCTTACTGCATTGAAGGATATGTTTATTAAAATCCCTGCTCTCAACTCACCAATGACTTCTGGTTGAGATTCCTTTAAGATGCAGTTATACCCTAAAAGTGACTAGATAAAAATTGCACCTTCTTATTCAGACCTGCTCCCTGTGTGAATTCAGGGTCATGGGTGCTGGCTTTAGAGACAAAAGATTCTAGTATTTACTCCTCTGATGTGCATTGGCTGTGAAGAACTCCGAGAAAATGACGTGTATTCTAGTTTAACTCATGCATCATCTACAGGAATTGTTAACTAAACCTTTGCAGAGCCAAATTCTACTATGCTACTTGATTATACCTGTGCAACCCCACTTCTGTGGGGCTGCACAGATGTGAGGTCGGAATTTAGCCTGGAGAATCTTTACTACTAATGATGCTTAAGAAGGAGAAAAAAGGTCAACTTTCAGATTTTGGGCAGGGCTGGTACATCAAAAAATGAATAGGTTTTGTTCTTGTAAACCAAGCAAATTTGATTGGGAAATCACTGAGACATAAGGCAGTTTTGAGTCATTTTTCAAAGTAGAACTGAACTCTAAATCCCAAAGATTATTTTGTCCAATGGAAGGAGAATGGGAGTTCTCTTACTGATTTTCCCACTCTCCAATTTTACCTTAAAAGCATTTGACCATCCTCAGCACATCATTTCAGATTTCCATAACCTTCCATCTGAAAGCTGAACTTGTTTTCCATAGCTGTCAATTTAAATGATATTTGGATTGTGAAATAGGCACTCTTCTTCACCTTGTCTTTCCTCAAGGTCTAGGAAGTCGAAAATTATGTGTGTCACTGAGAGATGAACCAACCTACAAAATTTGAATCCTGATTTTGAACACCTCCAAAAGTCAGCTGTTCAGATGTGAAGTTTGGGTTTAGAAAGATAGAAGTGGATGCAAAATTCTGATTCAGATCCAGAGTATCAAAGCTTGGAGGTGTTTGGACCTAAGTTATTTGTTCTGCACATCTATAGTTGCACCGCACTCACTGCAAAATTAAGAGTGCCTCCTGGTCTCTTAGCAGGACAAAAGGATCAGAAATGGGACTAGTGGCTTTCATTGGACAAGCCACTATGTTTTCTTCTCCAATAAGATGCGATCTTCAATAAGTCCTGATTTCCTGTCTGACTACTTCCAGCAGTACCTGAAGTTTGAATGTAAGATAATCTGCCACAAGAAAAAAAGGAGAGAGGAATGCTTAATTTGGTTTTTGAACTATGTTAAAACTGGTATTTGAATGGAGTATTTTGTGTGGAGAAACAATTTATTTCAATACAATTGAAACTATGTCTAATACAGCCCATTCTTTAGCAAAAGGTATCTCTGCTACCTTTCCTTCTGTATCTTCTTAAACATTTTCAATGGTTGTTGACAGTACAGAACCCAGGGGCAATTTACTAATGCACCAAGTCTAAAGAAGTCAGGGTGCAGGATAAAACACAGATGTGATCAATGTTTATCTGAGAGACAAACATTGTATTAAAGGTGGCAGAGCTACCCCTGAAACTTTGTGCTTAATACCACATGGGGAAATCCTTTCAAAATATATCTTACTTGTATTCCAGATCCATTGTCCATACATACTTCATAAGATTTTTCTAAAGACTGGATAAAAATCTTGGTGTTCTATGACCAACATGTATATTTTGCCTGTTTACAAGTATATACTGGGAACTAGAGAAAACAAATACAGTATTTCCCTTCTCTTCCTATCAGTGCTTTCCCCAGGCTTTCAGCAGAAATTGGTATGTACAGCATCATCATTGGGGTCTATCAAATTCGTGGGTGTGAAAATCATGTCACGGACTGTGAAATCTCATCTCCCCTATGAAATCTGGTCTCTGCCCACCCAGCTTTGAAGGCAGAGCAAAGAGCTGCGGCTGCTGCCCTGGTGCCCAACTCTGAAGGCAGCGCCACCCGCCAGCCACAGCAGAGAAGTGAGGGTGGCAATATCGTGATCCCCTAATAGGCTTGCGACCCCCTTTTGCGTCCAGGCCCCTAGTTTGAGAAACACTGCAGAGAAATCACATATTTTTCATGGGTTGGTCATGGCATAAATAGCAAATTTCATGGATGTGTAACACATCCAAGAAATTTGCTATTTATGCCATGGCCAACCCATGAAAATGGTGTGATTTCTCTGTGATTTAAGTAGACCCCTTATCACAATAAATTTTTATTAGAGATAGGGCCAAATTGCAACCCTAGAACCAAACCCCTCAAATTTAGTGACATTCAGATCTGGAGCCAATCACTGCAGCTTGGGTCATCCTCTAATTTTAATTTCTATAGTTCCTTGTATTAAACCCAAACTTAGAATACACAGCCTCTCATAGGCAGTCATTTATGAATCCTGAGTAGAATCTAATACTACATTATGTTTATGGTTATCCCTTTTATCAAATTTATACTCACAGATTGTGGTACGGCAATAGTCAGGTATTGGCCTGCTGATCACCAAGAAGTAGACTGGAAAACCACTTAAAACCATGGCACAGCCAATGCTGACATACACTGGGTCTGAGTAGAAAGACATTCCCACTGCGAAGAGGCAGATGACGGTGAAGGAGACAGGAATGAAGAGGGGAACCTGGGGAAAAGAGCACAGACCTTCCTAATCATATCTGACCATTGTAATTTGTCTTAATTTATCCAAACACATTATGTGTTAACTTGTACCAAATATTTATCAATAGCTAGACTCCTGTGTCCAGAAGACAAGACACCTGGCCAGTCCAATCTTTCTGTACAGTCTGTCTCCAACAAGTGGGATGCATGATCTCTTGGATATGGTCAAATCTACTACATTACAGTAACACCACCAGCACGTTCTCTCACCTCTCTTGATGAGGCACAGAAGCAGACATTAGTCACTATCTCAGGAGTCGCCATATATAAAATTTAACACCTTATGCAGCCAGGAATTTAGCAGGAGGCAGAAATCAGCCATGCCCCAGCTGCTTTCTGAGTTTATTATGGACTGGTCTTAGCTCTCATCTGTTGATATTGCTGGTAGAAAATCATGAGCATGTGCTACCATGAGTAGCATGTGCCCTTTCAAGTAAATGATTTTCAATGTGCTTATGTAGTGGTGTAATTCGTTTTGAGCAGTCTCTCGTTTGCCTCAGGGAAGGCCAAATAAGCTTGAGAGACTGCTTCATGCTAGCAGCACCATACTTCAGTGTACAGTTTGAGTAGCTACCACTGTAACTTAGAAAGCTCGCTAGGAAGCCAAATGACCTGGGCTGTTTAAAGTTCAGGATAAATTAGCAGACCCTAATAGAACTGCAAAGTGATTTTTTTGGATTGTGGATCCAATCTCACCCAGTTTCCATACAATCCAATTGAAAAGATGTGATCCTAATCTCTGGAGAAATCTGACAGTTCACCTAAAATAAAAATCTCCCTTCTCGCTCTTTTAGACTCTAGTCTTTCGTAATCAGAGGTGATCTGCTGTTCATGCCATGACTGCTATAAACTAACAAACAACTCACAGGCTAGTTTGGTTCTCTTTCCTAGTCTGTGTTCCTCAGGGTCAGCACACTTTAGCACGCATAGCAGTTAGTTAATTAAGTAATGAAAAAAAGCCAAGCAAGTAATCACCTAGGAAGAAATTAAACAATTGGTTGGGAGTTAGTAAAAAAACCCTCAACCTCCTGCATCTTCTGTATGTTCTGAACCCCTTGTAATGGAGATCATGGTAGCCAAACCAACTCAGGATTCAAATTGCAGTTCAAGGATCTCATTCCCGTGCAATTACCAATAGTACTGCTCCTCTGTTCAGGGGTGTGTAAGGGATGAAGCTTCTTGCTTTTGTTAGTTTTCTATTATTTTTAAGCATAAAATCTACAGAAAAAATGAGCAATCATAATAATTATACAAATAAATGGAACAATATCAACAGTGAGGATTTTCCTCTATGGCCACTAGAGCGCAGCATCTGTACATATCACACTTACACTGGTCTTTCCTCTTTCAGAAAGAGAGTTCCTCAGGCAGAAGAATAAAGCCTGTCTAAATTGTCATCTCTTCTATTCAATTTGTCTCTTTTCAAACTCTCAGAAGTGGTTTAAAGCCCAAATTTAAACCCAATAGAATGAGGTAAAATCCTTGGGGGGGGGGGGAATCAGTACATTGCTGATTTCTTTGATAAACACTCACGCTTTATCAAACGATTCTAGTTCAAGAAAATATATTTTTAAAAGGTGGTTCTCAGTGAATTTGTGGGTGCAGCCAGCATGCTGTCTGGGAAAGTTGAGGGTGTCTTTTAATACGTTCCTTTAGCAAGGACTTGGAGTGGGGTGGCAGGCTGGGATGGAAAGAAAATTCACCCAGAAAAAAGGGTCAGTACAGTTTGGGGGATAGACAAAGGTTCAAGCTGGTGCTTGTTTTTTTCTTGAACTGCTTCGCCAATCCCTCCTCTAACACATATAGACCACGGCACTCTGGCATCAGTAACTGGCTGAAAGCACACACAGGCAGAGAATGGATATAAACAAATTCTTAGCATCTAAATCAGGGACGGGCAAACTTTTGGGCATATAAACTGTATGGCGGGCCATGAGTGCTCACAGAATTGGGGTTGGGGTGTGGGAGGGGCTGAAGGCTCTTGTTGGGGGTGCGGGCTCCGTGCTGGGGCCAGAAATGAGGAGTTCAGGGTGCAGGAGGATGTTCCAGGCTGGTGGGTGGTGAAGGCTTTGGCTGGGGATGAGGAGTTTGGGAGGTAGGAGGGGGCTCTGGGCTGGGACTGAGGGGTTCAGAGGTGGAAGGGGGATCAGGACTGGGGCAGGGGGTTGGGGCGTGAGGGCTCCGGCTGGGGGTGCAGGTTCTGGGGTGGGGCTGAGGGGTTTGGGGTGCAGGAGGGTGCTCCACATTGGGATTAAGGGGTTTGGAGGGTGGGAGGGGGTTCAGGGCTGGGGCAGGGGGTTGGGGCACGGGTGAGGCTCAGGGGTGTAGGCTCTGGGTGGCACTTACCTCAAGCAGCTCCTGGAGGCAGCAATATATCCCTTCTCCGGCTCCAACGTGGAGGCATGGCCAGGTGGCTCTGCACACTGCCCCGTCTGCAGGCACGGCCCCTGCAGCTCCCATTGGCTGCAGTTCCCAGCCAATGTGAGCTTCAGGGCCAGAGCTTGGGGTGGGGTCAGCATGCAGAGCAGAGTTCCCTGGCTGTCCCTACACGTAGGAGCTGGAGGAGGGCCATGTTGCTGCTTCCAGGAGCCATGTGGAGCGGCTCCTGACCCCACTCACAGGTGGAGTGCCGGAGCGGGGTAAACCCTGGCCCAGACCCTGCTCCCCAGCAGGAGTTCAAGGGCTGGATTAAAATGGCTGGTGGACCAGATTTGCCCTGCGGGCCAGTTTGCCCACCCCGATCTAGATAAAACACCATCCATGCACTTAGAGCTCAGCAGACTGTCCATCCAGGACACTCAACCTGGGGGGTAGACCTGACAAGAATGGCATGGGCCGGAGAAGAGGAGCATTGTGGGAGTCAGTAAAACTGCATAATCCAGAATCCACTTTGATTCCCCATTGCAAACAAGATGCAGCAAAGAAAATGGTAGGCAGGTTGAAACCTACTTTCCCTTCCTGCTCCTAAGGTGGTCCCTAATACATCTGGAAATAGGAAATGCTCCCACATACAGGACTATGGGCTCAGGATGCAGCTCTCCAGCCCAAACTTTGTTGCTCTCATCTGCCAGAGTCTGTGTCTCTTGACCCCAAAGAGACAGACGATGCACATGAGTTGAATGGGCTAGATCAAAATGACGACTTCTATAAGCTGCTGTTGGTTGATTGCTGTGCATTTCTTACTCTTCTAAAGCCTGTATTGGTGGTGGCTGTACTTGAGCAAACTTACAGCACAATGTTTGGGGGTGGGATGGAAGAGCTGTTGGAGGACCTCTCGGGGGAGAGGAAACTAGGGGCTGGGATAGAGGGATCTTGCGGGGAGAAGCTCTAGGAACAAACTAAGCTCAGGAGGAAGTTTTAGCTGAGGCTTGTGCTTTGTTGTGGCAAACCCCATGCAGGGTGTTTGGACACTAGCCTTCTTGTGTGCGTATCAGAGAGTGTGGTGGGGGCTGTCTAGTCTCAACAGATCTCCTGACTCCCAATCTGACCCCCTACCCATTGGACTATGCTACCTTCTTAATTAAACCTGACTGTTCACACCTTGGTAGAACACTGCTTTACTGAAGGCTGTCTGACCTTTCCAGTGGCAGACAAAAGGTCCCATATACCGGGTTACCTCTCCTAAGTCTAAATGGAACTGAGGCAATGCTCAGTGGTTTGAGCATTGGCCTACTAAACCCAGAGTTGTGAGTTCAATCCTTGAGGGGGTCACTTAGGGATCTGGTGCAATATGCTGCATTTTCTAGCTCTCAGTGAACGATGCAGAAAGAAGCCAGTTACAACAACGATGGGCCTGGCTTTGAAACCGGCCGTGTGTTACCTTGAATGGCCTGGGCAGCTCTGGGTGACGGTAACGATGGATGATGAGTCCCAGTGTGGCTAATCCTATGAAGAGCCATCGGGAAAAGCTGAAGAAATTCAGAAGGTGGTAGATGTCTCCAACGCACACCATGGCGGTAACCAATGGCAACTGGGGGTTGTAAAAATGAAACATTCATTAAATCCTCATCCCAGCTTTAGCAATTTAAACATGGATGGGTCAGAAACTCACATTTACAGTCAGCCGCAGTAAGATAAAGCTGGCACACTCTGGTTAGGGACCGATTTTAATGCTGAGCTGAGACCACTATATTCTCTTCATATGAGGTTTCAGATGGGAATGCATGGTAGGTAAAAGGCTGCATTTTTAAATAAAGGCGTTTTCACCACTTCAATCAAAGAAGACACTGCTGGTGTTAGAAAGTACCTAACCATGGCCATGCAAAATTGGTGGAACATTTTGCACAAAAATTCATTCCATGTGATTTCACTCCATCCCCGAAATGTCAGTGTTTGTAACATTTGAAGGACTCAGTTATTGACAAAGAAAGCAGACAAAGCCTGGAAGAGACATTTTTGTGGGATAATTTTGAGAAATTGTTGTGGAAGATGGAGGTGGCAGCAACCCTTTTAGTTTAAGCCACACGTTAAGTGGATTTTAACTCAGGATAAGGAGCCAGGAGGTCTTGAGTTCAAATCCCATCTCTGTCACTAAGCAACTTTGATAATACTTTGCAATATGCAGTCAATGTAAACTCGTTTGCAGGTGTGAATGAATATCCACAGAAACCTTTCTGCAGTATTCTATCCCTTTAACTCTTTACAGACCTGAAAGTAACTTGATTCCCTTTAAAATCTCACACACCTGTCCAGACTTTGCATAGTGACACTAAAATAAGAAGCCAATCAGAACTGCAGGACAGTAGAAATTCCAGTTGTAAAATCGGATCTCCTCACCATTAACATGACGGCTGGAAGGGGAGTGTGCCTTCGGATGTGGATCATGGAGAAGAGAGGAGGCCATTGACCCTCCCTTGAAGCCACAAATAGAGTCCTGAGAGAAGACATGGAGCAGTACAAGAACCTGAGTTCCAGTCTCCTGCATCTGCACTAGAGAACTGAATCACTGGCAGTTGAATGGGTGACATAAAGCCAGCGTAAGTACCAACAATACAGGCTGTCCACACTAACCATGCTAATTAGGGTGCAGTTTAGCCCCAAGACCACACTTGAACTTGACTACATCCTTGTAGCTGCACCATCCTCTGCTAATCTATCCCACAGTTCCTGGCACAGCTTCCTGAAACAGTAGTTTGTGGGAGATTTTGAAAAACAAAGTCAAACTCCCTTTATTCTCTGGGAAATTCCCATAAGTCCCCAAGAACTGGCCCTGTTTCCAAGCTCATTTCTCATGTTAGAGGCCAGGGTGTTCTGGCACTGCCTTGGAGAACCAGCAATTCCCAGGATTACTTATGTGCCAACTAGCTGATGAGTGATATCTACTTGTGTGTTGTCAACAGATTTGGCGCCAGTGCTCTCCTCCTGTTTATACTATCAATCAGTTAGCAAGATTTAAAAGAATCTGACCTTGAAAATGTAAAAATCCCCCCATTCATGGTTCCAAAGCAGGACAGGGCAACCAGGATGGGAATCACGGAGACAAGTCTTTGGAAAGCTTTTTGTGCAAAACTCTGGAGGAAAGACACGCTTCAGTTCAGAAACAACCTGGTAATCCCTGAATGGCATCAGAATTAATGGAAAGAGCTGGATGGCCTTCCACTGAAAGGCTTAAAACAGAACTGCACTTACTCCCAAGTCTGCATTACCTATTCCTCTTCCCCCACTGCCATCTTGATCTCTATTTCTTATTCCATCTCCTCAGGCAAAGCTAAGAGATGTTATAGCTTGCTGATACTCTTGAAAAGTGACAAAGCTGAAGGCCTTTCCGCTATAAGATCCATTATTACTTTCCACATCCTAGAAGCCTCCCCATCCCCACCCACTTCATGTAAATTGATCCCTCCGAAGAAAACTAATAATGGGGTTACAACTCACCACAGCCACAGCCTGGGAAGCCAGCACATCCTCTGCTGTCAAGACTGTATAATAGGAAACGTTGGTGAGCATGTACCCCACAATTACAGTGACCACAGACACTATCACAGCCAGTGGGTTATTTCTACAAAAGAGGGAGAGAGACAAAGCGCTAATGAGCAAAGCTGGTTTTTTTAACTCACAGATCAGTACTACCATGCCAGGTAGTTAGAAGAACTAGCACTCATTTTTCTTTCCATTTAAAAGGCAGCTTATTTTGAAATAATGCTGTCTCCAATTGCTGATCTTAAAGGCCCCTCTCCTATTCTTACCGTTCAGGTCGGACCAGTTCTTCTCGCACAAAGCTAGTTTGAAACCTGCAGAGTGAAAGACGACAGGTTATGGCAGAGTTTAAATGATGGCTCTGGAGAAGCACCGTAGACTTAGGAGTTGATGCTGCCATTCGTTAAAGTACCCTGACTGCACATACCAGCCTGAATATGCAAACATCCCAGCGTAAAAAGCCAAGGGCAGTTTGTCCAAAGCCAGCGATTGACTACTGAAAGCATCCTGGAAATTTTCAGTGTGGCCTTAAAAAAAAAAAGGAGAGAAACGCAGGGTTAGAGCGTTTCAGACAGAGACAGAGACTTCCCCTCTAGTGTTGCCAAAAAAAAAAAAAAAAAAAAAAAAAAACATTTGCAGAAGAGGTTCAATTTCTCTCTGTCTCTCATACAACCCCAAGAGTTTGTGGTTGCAGGATCTTCAATTATTTATAATGAATTTCAGATTTGTTTTGTTACTTTAATTCACAGAGCTCAGTTGACTTGTTAGTGCCCAATACAAGCTCTGCTGTAGAAGAGATTTTTGAAAGGGGAGTGATGGTGATTGGTTCCCTCTCTCACACAGTCTGCTCTGGAGAAAGCAGATCATAGAGCTGAGGAGGCCAAACATGGCCTGAGAGAATCTCTACTCGTAGAAAACCTCTTTCTAGACCTGAAATGAACTCCCTGACCCCCAAACTCTGGATGTGTGCTCCACTTCGAGGTTGCGCAGCCAGCTAATGCTGCTCAAACTGCGCTACCCTGACTCCTTAGCACTAGCACCGACCCCAGCCTCATGCTGTGTACAAGATGGGAATCACAAAACGAAGAGCTCTAGGAGGTAGCACAAAGAGTGGAGTTAGTGCTCCTTTGGAGCAACTTCATGAAAACACACTTCCCTGCCTACACTGCACTGCTCTCTCTCCACTGACTGCTGGAGAGGGAAGAAAAATTGAAGAGCTGGAGGGTTGAGATGGACAAAAACAAAGGTGGTTTGGATGGGGATCCCATTTTATTAGGTGATTGAGAAAACAAAGCTTGTGGAATCAAAAGAAAGCGGAGGTTGAAGAAAACTAAGCAGCAAGTTAAAATAGTATTAAAGAGCCTAGAAAAAAAGGGACAGTGTTCTTTAAAACACTTAAGAAATGGTAACTACAATAGAAGGACAAAAAGAAAGGCAAAAAGGAAAGGAAGAGAGAAGATTGGACAAAATTCTCTGCCGGGATCAATGGAAAGGTGAGTGGGTACAATGGAGAAAGCTGCCTACGTTTGGGGGAGGTTATGTATCTTCTAAAATGTTTGCTGATAAATGAATATATAATAAAACAATTTATTGCAGGGGTGACCAACCTGTGGCTCCGGAGCCGCATGCGGCTCTTCAGAAGCTAATATACGGCTCCTTGCATAGGCACCGACTCTGGTGTTGGAGCTACAGGTGCCAACTTCCCAATGTTCACTGTTCAATCCCTGCCTCTGCCACAGGCCCTGCTCCCACTTCACTCCTTCTTCCAAGGCCCTGTCCCTCCCCCGAGCCTGCTGCGCCCTTGCTCTTCTCCTCACCCCGAGAGCCTCCTGCATCCTGCATGAGCCACAGGGAGGGAGGGGATGCGCTGATCGGCAGGGCAGCTGGCAGGTGGGGCGGGGGAGTTGATGTGGGCTGCTGACATAATACTGTGGCTCTTTGGAAAGGTACATTGGCAAATTCTGGCTCCTTCTCAGGCACAGGTTGGCCACCCTGATTTACTGTTTGTGATGATTTACAATCCCTGTAATGTATAGTTACATTAAGTACAACCTGGAATTCTGAGGTCTCTAACCACACTTCTCAGATCTCACTAGCATGATTCCTACCACGGGGGTGGTGCCAGGCATCCAGAGTGTCATTTGAGGGCATTCTGAGCAATAAATTGCTGAGGATTTTCTGGTTCAGGTCAGAAGCACAGCCAGCCTGATGGGCTTTTTGCATATCCCATTAAGCTGGTTCCAGATGACAACCAGAAATATGAACATTCACCCTGATCCCTTTATTCTTTCAATGGAAGAGATAAAATGAGGACACAAGATTAATTATCCCAACTGTGAACACTGTGGAAGACTGGTCTACACAGGAAAGGTATATACCCAGTGTAACTCCAAATGTGCCCACTATTGTTCTGGTATGAGTGTCCTTTTTCAGTTTAGTTTATGTGCTTTGGAAGGATTTTAAACTAAACAAAAAAAATGATACACTTATTTCAGAATATGAGCATCTACGCTGGGAGCTATACCAGGGTAACTATATCTGTTAAACTAAGGCAGTAGAATTATACCAGTCAAAAGATAAAACCTTCCCATGTGGACAAGCCCTTAGTGAATGCCCTCCCGCAGATCACAGCTGAGCAGACCCACCTTGGGCCAGAAGCATCATCCCTGGCACAATGATGAGTGCGAGAGCCAGGAGTTTGATGACAGATAGGACATTCTGAAGCCTGGCACTCCAGCTGACACTCCAAGAGTTCAGGATGAGGACTGTGTCTGAAGGAGAAGGCAAAGAACACCATGTATAGCTGGGGCTCAGAAAAAAAAAATCAGACAAATTTTACTCTCATGCTTTTCCCATTGTCTCAGCCTATTGCCCTGAGCACACGGAATAGAGAGACAGCAACACTCCCTGTCCTTGGTGCTGGGAAGAATTCTTAGAGACCAGAAAGTTCAGAGTGACAGATATTTTAAGACCATATAAATGACCCAGAGCATGACATTTCAAGTGGAAAATGAGGTTACAACCTTGAGAGTGGAGAACAATCTAGTTCACTTCCCTCACATTTGCTGTTGTGTAATCTGTGCCTGGCTGATGAAATAATCCATGAGTGCAATTTCATTTTAGCTTCTCTGCCTCAGAGCGGTCCTTGCATTTGAATCTACTGGGACTGGAAAGGCATGGAAACTTTCACCTGTCAACGGCACTAGTTGGCATTCCCGAGTCTGAACCATATGCTGCTATGTTTTGATGGAGCTTGCACAATATGCAGAATCTCTACTCCCAGCATCACTGTGCATAGCCCAGACATCTCCAATTCCTTTCTTCCAAAATGTCATCAGCCGGACGCAGCATCTAGTCAATACTAGACCATAAGTAAAAACAGACCTTGAAACTTACTTGCTACAACTCTGGTTTCATTTCCCAGCCAATCTGATAGCAGTGCATGGCCAGTGATGATTTCTACTCTCCACCCAGCTTCGCAATCTACAGACCCATTTACATCAGCTTTGTCACTTCATTTCCCCCCGCTTTTTTCTAGAGATGGGGCCAACCCAGAACTCCAGACCCTGAACTTTGGATGGCTCAACATTTACTATGCAATCCAAGTTTCACAGTTTCATCAGTAATGGGACAAGCCCAAACCCTGGATGTAAACACTTCTGAATCTGGGGAGAAGGGGTTCAAAATCTGAATTAAAATTTTGTGCCTTAGACCTATATCTGCTTTATACTTACAGAAACCCAAGAGAGCGACAAGCTTCACAGCAGGAAGTGGGGCTGCACAGGGCGCAAAAAATGGTTCCAATATGTAGTTTCCAAATGCCAGAGAAATCACTGCACTATTGGCTGGCCTGTCAGGAGGGATGGATTCATGGAGTTAGAAACTGACTTTCTGGTGTTAAGCAATTTTATATGCAAACAGCTACATTAAAAGAATGTTAACATTTGAAAATTTAAACTGGACAATAAAATCAGGAAATTTAGACTTAAGTCATGCTGGAAGGGCATATCGATTGGGGTGGGATCAGTTCTGGGTCCAGTTCTGTTCAATATCTTCATCAATGATTTAGATAATGGCATAGCGCAGGAGTGGGCAAACTACGGCCCGGGGGCTACATCTGGCCCTCCAGACGTTTTAATCCAGCCCTTGAGTTCCCGCCGGGAAGCGTGGTCGAGGGCTTGTCCCGCTCCGGCGCTCCAGCTGGGTAGCGGAGTCGAGGTCTTACCCCACTCTGGATGGCTCCCGGAAGCAGCGGCATGTGCCCCATCTAGTTCCTACATGTAGGGGAAGCCAGGGGATTCCGCATGCTGCCCACGTCCCAAGCGCTGCCCCTGCAGCTCCCATTGGCCAGGAACTGCAGCCAGTGAAAGCTGCAGGGGCAGCTCCTGAGGACAGGGCAGCGTGCAGGAGCTGGAGGGGGAACATGCCACTGTTTCTGGGAGCTGCTTGAGGTAAGCGCTGCCTGGAGCCTGCCCCTCCGACCCCCTCCTGCACCCCAACCCCCTACCCCAGCCCTGATCCCCCCCCCACCCTCCGAACTTCTCGGTTCCAGCCCAGAGCACCCTCCTGCACCCCCAACCCCCCACCCCCACCCCAGAGCACCGCCCCCAGCCAGAGCCCTCATGCCCTCCCGCACCCCAGCCCCCAATTTCATGAGCATTCATGGCCCACCATACAATTTTCATACCCAGATGTGGCCCTTGGGCCAAAACGTTTGCCTACCCCTGGCATAGAGAGTACATATATAAAGTTTGCAGACAATACCAAGCTGGGAGGGGTTGCAAGTGCTTTGGAGGACTCGATTAAAATTCAAAATGATCTGGACAAACTGGAGAAATGGTCTGAAGTAAACAGGATGAAATTCAATAAGGACAAATGCAAAGTACTCCACTTAGGAAGGAACAATCAGTTGCACACATACAAAATGGGAAATGACTGCCTAGGAAGGAGTACTGTAGAAAGAGATCTGGAGGTCACTGTATCACAGGGGTCAGCAACCTATGGCACGCATGCCAAAGGCAGCACACGAGATGATTTTGAGTGGCACTCACAGTGCCTGGGTCCCAGCCACCGGTCCTGGGGGCTCTGCTGTCATCCTGGGGTCCCGGATGCCAGCCACCCGTGGTCCCGTCCACTGGTCCCACTCAGCCTGCTGCCAGTCCCGGCCACCGGTCCCAGGGGCTCTGTTGCCAGCCTGGGGCTCTGTTCCTGGCCTCAGCCCAGGGCTCTGCAGCTGCCCCCAGCTATGGCCCACTGGCCCCAGCCTGGGACAGTGAGGGGTGCAGACAGGGTCAAGAAAAGAGCTCAGCACCCCCACCTTAAAAACTGTTCCAGAGCCACTATCCTGGGATATTTTTAAGTCCTGATTTGCTGCTTACATCACTATCACGTCACGTGGAACAGCGCACCGCGTTTGACATTGTGCACGCCGTCTGTCTCGATTTTTTTTTCCACTGGAAGTTGAGGGGTACATTTGACAATATGCCAGCTCCTAAGAAAGGCAAAGTTAGAGTCTGTTCATTTCAGCCTTCTTGGACAGACACATTTGGGTTTATTCAAAAGAAAGACTGTGCTGTTTATACTTTCTGTTGTGAAAGTGTTGTTTGTCGCACATCAAGTGTTCGACGACATTTTCAAACGAAGCCTGAGGAAACCTTTCTTGACGAAGCAGACAAGACTGAATCGATCAAAAAGGCAGTAGCAAGATATGAGAAGCAAAGCAGTGTTTTTAAATGCTTAAGTGTAAGTAAAGATCAAGCCACAGAAGGAAGTTACAAGATTGCACAGTGCATTGCAAAAAGCGGAAAGCCGTTTACAGATGGGGAATATATAAAAAGTTTTTCTCAGCAGTTCGGAGGTTTTGTTCAATGATTTGCCAAATAAAGATGTGATCGTATCTAGAATAAAAGAACTGTCTGTCTCTGCCAGAACAGTTGAGAGATGCGTAAGCGAAATGGCAGAAAACATTAACGAAAAGCAGACAACTGCATTAAAAGACACAGCAGTGTTTAGCGTTGCAGTTGATGAGCGCATGGATATAAACAATGTTCCACGTTTGGCAGTTGTTGCAAGATATTGTGCTTCCGATGAAATCCAAGAGGAACTTTGTTGCCTAAAACCCCTGCCTGGCACAACAAAGGGGGAAGATATAGCGGAAACTTTTGTAAGCCATTTTGAAGAATGAGGAGTTGACATCAGAAAAATATTTTGTGTTACAACAGATGCACCAGGTCGGATGCACCAGGTCCTGCCCTGGTCGGAAAACAGAAGGGATTTGTAAAGTTACTTGAAGATCAAATTGGCTGCCCAACAGTCAAATCCATCAAGAAAACCTGTGTGCTAAAATTTCTAATTCAGAGCTTAATAACGTAATGAATACAGTGGTGCAAATTGTGAATGTCCTTGTTGCTCGATCTGCTTTGACTCACAGTTTCAAGCACTGCTAGAAGAGACGGATAGTGCTTATAATGACATTCCACTTCACACAGGGATGAGCTCCCAAAATTTTAAGAACCGGTTCCCTACTGGGGGGAGCGGCAGGGCTCCCGCGGCTATTTAAAGGACCGAGGCGGCAGAGGCAGCTGGAGCCCCAGCCCTTTAAATAGCCCCTGGAGCCCCCCGCTACCCCCAGGGCTCTGGGCCCATACTCACCTCCTGGTTCCCTACCGGGTCTTCAGCAGCACTTCGGTGGTGAAGACCCCCGCCGCCGAAGTGCCGCCGAGAGGACCTGGTAGGGAACCAGTTCTTAAAATTTTGGGAGCCCTGGGGGTAGCGGGGGGCTCCAGGGACTATTTAAAGGGCCAGGGTTCTAGCTGTCTCTGCTGCCCCGGTCCTTTAAATAGTGGCCGGAGCCCTGGGGGAAGCAGTGGGGCTTCCATGGTTATTTAAAGGAGCAGAGGCAGCTGGAGCCCCAGCCCTTTAAATAGCCCCCAGGAGCCCTGGGGTAGCAGGGGAGGCTCTGAGGGCTATTTAAAGGGCTGGGGCTCCAGCTGCCTCTGCCACCCCGGTCCTTTAAATAGCTGCAGGAGCCCCGCTGCTTCCCCCAGGGCTCATGCACCCCTCTGAGAGGGGGGGAAGCAGAGGAGGGACCTGGGGAGCCTTGGCTTCCCCAGCTGGGAGCTCAGGTGGGCCAGACAGGACGGTCCCGCGGGCCGGATGTGGCCCACGGACCGGAGTTTGCTCACCCGCCCACCCCTTTAGGAACTGGTTCTACACCGGCTTCTAAATTTAGCAACCAGTTCTTGCAAACCGGTGCAAACCGGCTCCAGCTCACCACTGACTTCATAGCAACATTTGGTGGCTAAGTCGTGGCAAGGTTTAGGTGCGCTTTGTAAACTGTTTTGATGCAATCAAGGCCTTTGTGTCAGAAAAAGGACAAAACTACCCCGAACTGGATGATGACAAATTGCTGTGTAAGCTCATGTTTTTAACTGACATCACCGCTCACCTAAATGAACTCAACCTCCGTCTCCAGGGTGCAGGGCAAACGGTTCTGGATCTTTATGAAGGCTAGAAGGCATTTGTTGTAAAACTAGCAGTTTTTTCTTGGGATATTCAAACTTCGACTTTCCGCTACTTCCAACACATAAAAGAGCTATCGATACGTTGCACTGTCAGTGTCGATGAGATTGGAATGTACATGCAAGAACTAGAATCAGAATTTTCTGTCAGATTTCAAGATTTCCAGTGATTTGGCCCAATGCTTTCTTCTCTAATTAAACCTGAAAAGTTCAACGAAAGCGACTTGGATTTGTCTGTATTTCAGTGGATGGGTGTTGAAGATTTTGAAATGCAGCTCATTCAGTTAAAAAGCTCAGAACTGTGGGCATCAAAGTTTGGAGATCTGCGGAGTGCACTTAAAGCTACCGAGAGAGATCATAGGGCCTCTATTCTGACCTGTTGGATGCCCCTGTCGGTGAAATTTAATTGTTTGAAGAAAATTGCATTTGCAATGCTTTCAGCATTTGGATCCACATACCTGTGTGAACAGGTATTTTCACACATGGAATCTGTCCTCTGTCCCTCTCAGAGCCGGTTAACTGATCATTCAGAAGCCTGTGTGTAGCTTAAAGTATCCAAATACGTGCCAGACATTGGAAAACTCAGCAAGAAAAAACAAGGGCAAGGATCACACTAAACTGATAAGATCTGCATTTTAATTTAAATTTTAAATAAGGCTTCTTAAACATTTAAAAACCTTATTTACTTTATATACAATGATAGTTTAGTTATATATTATAGAGAGAGACCTTCTAAAAATGTTAATAGGTATTACTGGCACGCGAAACCTTAAATTAGAGTGAATAAATGAAGACTTGGCACACCATCTGAAAGGTTGCCGACTCCTTCTATATCACAAGCTAAATATGAAAGCAGCAAAGAGTCCTGTGGCATCTTTGCTGCTTTTACAGATCCGGACTAACACGGCTACCCCTCTGAAGCTAAATATGAGTGAACCATAGGTGCTGACTTCCCCTCTACCTGGAGGTGCTAGACCAACGCCCCTCCACTCATAGGTGCCCACTTCTACTGGCGTCGGTGGGTGCTCGACCTAGGGTGACCAGATCTCCCGATTTTATAGGGACAGTCCCGATTTTTGGGTCTTTTTCATATATAGACTCCTATTACTCCCTGTAGAAGGGCTTGGCCGAGGCTCGTCCCTTTGCGGGGCTGTGGGATAACCCACCGCCTCGCTACAGTTCGCTCTGGGCCCTTAGTCAGGGGCTGAGCCAATAGTTCAATATGAGCCGTGGCCCTAGGTCAGGGCAGGGCAGCAAACACACAGTCAGGAGCTCAGGCCCTTAAGCAGGGGCTGGTGCGAGGGGGAGACTGACACCCGTGAGTGGAGTGGCAGGGGGGATGCAGGCCCACCCGCTCCACTGCGTCCCAGCCAGGGGTCCTAGCAGCGGCAGAAGACTCGCTGTGTGTCAATGGGGATCCTGGCTGCAACACACGGACATTGGTTCTGGCCCTGCTGCGGCCAGGCCAGGGTCAGCTGCCCCCAGACTACTTCCGGACTCCCCCTCGTAAGGTACTTGGGTTTGGCTGGCGTCCTCGGCAGTTCCTCTGGGTAACTTGCGAAGGGTAGGCTCAGCTGCTCCTCAGGGTAGCTGGTGAGGGGTAGGCGTGGCTGCTCCTCGGGGTAGCGGGCGAGGGGCAGGCTCGGCTAACCTGGCCAGTCCTCAGGTCAGTCGCAGCCTGCTGGCGTTCCCGAACCCGGAGCTAGGTCACAGGCATCTGACCTCTCTGGCGGCTGGCTTTCAACTGAGGTTTGCAGCGGGGCTCTTCTACTTCCTGTCCTGCGCCGTGACCACTGGGGGGCGGGCACAGGACCCACTGGCTCTGCCCACGTTGGTGCTAGGGGAGGCTCGTCCCTCAGCGGGGCTGTGGGGTATCCCACCGCCTCGCTACACATACACACCCCCTTAAGGCTGGCTCCCATCCCATCGGGGCCAGACTCATCCAACTCTCCCAGGAGGGACAAGAAGTCAGCATTTGCGTGGTCCTTACCGGCCCTATGACGGACAGTATAAGCATAGGGCTGTAGTGCCAGGTACCAATGCGTTAGCCTCATATTATTTTTCATTCTGACCAACGACTGTAGTGCAGCATGGTCGGTGACCAGTATGAACGGGGCCCCCAGGATGTAGTACCGCAAGGCATCACAGGCCCATTTTATTGCCAAGGCCTCCTTCTCTATCACTGCATAGCTTCTTTCTCGTGGAAACAGTTTCTGACTGAGGTATATGACCGGCTGTTCCTCTCCATCCACCTCCTGAGAAAGGACCACCCCTAGGCCTACCTCAGAGGTGTCCGTCTGGAGGATGAACTCTCGGTTAAAGTCGGGGCTGTATAGGACAGGCTCGCGGCAGAGACTGTTTTTGAGGGCCTGGAAGGCGCGGTCATACTCCGGGTCCACTCCACACGTCGGGGGCTGGCTTTGGTCAAGAGTCCCGTTAGCGGGGCTGCGATGGAGGCTAAATCGGGGATGAATCATTGGTAGTAGCCTGCCAGTCCGAGGAACTGGCATACTTGGCGCTTCGTGGTGGTGGGCATGCCGCTAGGGCCTGAACCTTTCCCACGAGAGGTCTCACTTGTCCCCTCCCGATAGTGTACCCGAGGTAGGTGGTCTCCTGCCACCCGATACGGCATTTTTTTGAATTGGCCGTTAATCCCGCTGCCCGCAAGGACCTCAGGACAGCCGCTACCCATTCCAGGTGGTTCTCCCAACGGCAGCTGTAAATAACAACGTCATCCAGGTATGCGGCCGCGTACTCTCGATGAGGTTGAAGGAGGCGGTCCATCAGCTGCTGGAACGTTGCCGGGGCACCATGGAGCCCAAAGGGCATTCGAGTGAACTGGTAGAGGCCCGTGGGGGTGGCAAATGCGGTCTTTTCCTGAGAGGCGGGGTCGAGGGGGATCTGCCAGTATCCCTTGCTCAGATCAAGAGTAGTGAGAAAGCGGGCCTTGCCTAAGTGGTCCAGCAGTTCATCGACCTGGGGCATCGGGTACGCGTCGAATTTCAAAATGGAATTGACACGGCGGAAATCAATACAGAAGCACTGCGTCCCATCCGGCTTGGGAACCAGGACTACCAGGCTGCGCCATTCACTTTGCGACAGTTTGCCCCAGCGCCAACATCACCCGGACTTCCTCCTCTACGACCTGCCGCATACGATGTGGCAAGGGCCTATTTGATTCCCGGATCACCAGCCCCGGCTCTGTCTGGATGTATGGTAAACGAGGGTGGTGTAACCCGGCTGGGCGGTGAACGTTTTGGGGAATGCCTGCAGGAGGCATCCGGTCTGCTTTTGTTGCTCCACGGTCAGGGATTCTCCGAGCTGAGGCATTGTGGAGTCCTCGGTCGGGGTTACACGGGGTCCTAGCTCGGGCTCCGCGAGGCAGGGATTAATTAGCAGGCCTTCTCGGTCTCGCCAGGGCTTCAGGAGGTTAATATAGTATCGCTGGGCTCCTTTTTGCCGGTCCAGCTGGTTAATCTCATAGGTGACCGGCCCGACCTTCCGAACCACCTCATATGGCCCCTGCCACCGGGCCAGTAGTTTTGACTCGCTGGAGGGCAGGAGGAGCAGAACCCGGTCATCGGGTTCGAACTCGCGGACTCGGCCCTCCCAGTTATACGTTTGGGCTTGAGCTTCCTGAGACGCCTTCAAATTCTCCCGAGCTAGAGCTCCTGCTTGTATGAGACGTCCCTGAAGCTGGAGGATGTACTGCAGAAGGCCCTGGGCTGGTGACGGGGCTTGCTCCCACGTCTCCCTCATGAGGTCCAGCAGCCCCCTTGGACGTCAGACGTATAAGAGCTCAAAGGGGGAAAATTTCTTGGAGGATTGGGGTACCTCATGGACGGCCAGGAGCAGAGGCGGGAGCAACTGATCCCATCGGCATAGGTCCTCTGGGGAAAACTTGCACAGCATGGTTTTCAAGATACAGTTGAACCATTCGACCAGGCCGTCGGTTTACAGGTGGTAAATGGAGGTGCGTAGTTGCTTAATCCCCAGGAGGTTGCACACCTGCTGCAGCAGCCTGGAGGTGAAGTTGGTGCCCTGGTCAGTAAAGATCTCCTGCGGCAAGCCCACGCAGGCAAAGACCTTGACGAGCTCCTCAGCGATGGCCCTGGCAGTGATGCTCCGGAGCGGGATGGCTTCAGGAAAACGGCTAGCATAGTCCACGATGACTAGGATGTACAGAAACCGGCCCTGCGTCTCGGGAGCGGTCCCACCAAATCCATGGCCACTCGCTCAAACGGCGTTTCCACAATGGACATGGGGATCAGGGGGACCGGGGCTGTCCATGGGGGAGCAGCCAGCTGACACTCCGGACAGGAACTACAATACTCCCATACCTCCTGGTGCACCCCGGGCCAGAAGAATTGGGTCAGAATTCAGGCAAGGGTCTTTTCCGACCCAGGTGCCCTGCAGCTGGGACATCATGGGTGAGTTTCATCACCACACATCGGTGGCATCGAGGCACCAGCAGTTGGGTCTGGACCTCTCCGATGCGGGAATCTCGGTCCACCTGATAGAGGCAGTCATGGCGTAGCTCGAAATGGGGCCAGACCTGGGCTCAGCCGGGTCAATCAGGGCGCCATCGACGGCCGCCAACTGCTCATACTCCCGACTAAGGGTAGGGTCCCCCCTTTGGTCCCAGCAGAAGTCAGTGTCGACCCTGGGGTCGTCAGCAAACATGGGCGGGGGGTCCTCGGGTGCTCCTTCCTGTCTAATAGGGTCCAGTTCTTCTGCCTCCTCAGCGGGGTCCTCGCAGCAGTCCCCCTCCAATGCTGGTGTGATGTTGGGGCTTTCCTCGGCGTTTGAACGAAGGACTCCAGAGAACTCTGGCCAGTCCCGTCCCAGGATCACGAGGTAGGCAAGTCGCGGACCCTAACCAACCACCATCATCCGCGTGACCCCATCCATGAGAAAGGCCAAAGGCCGGGAAGAGTTGGACTTAGCGAGGGGAATTAAAAGTAATAGTAAGAGGTTTTACAGCCATATAAATAGGAAGAAAGCAAAGAAAGAAGAAGTGGGACCGCTGAAGACTATAGCCGGAGAGGAGATTAAAGATAATCTAGGCATGGCGCAATATCTCAATGAATATTTTGCATCGGTGTTTAATGAGGCCAATGAAGGTATTAGGGATACTAGCACCGTTACAGAGGGGCATACGGGATGGGGGATTACCGCATCCGAGGTAGAAACAAAACTAGAACGCCTTAATGGGACTAAGTCGGGTGGACCGGACGATCTTCATCCGAGAATATTGAAGGAATTGGTGCGGGAAATAGCAGGCCCATTAGCGACTATATTTAATGAATCTGTAAACTCGGGGGTAGTCCCGTTAGACTGGAGAATAGCCAATGTGGTTCCTATTTTCAAGAAAGGGAAAAAAAGTGACCCGGGTAACTATAGGCCTGTTAGTTTAACATCAGTAGTGTGCAAGGTGCTGGAGAAGATTCTGAAAGAGAAACTAGTTGAGGACCTTGAAGTTAATGGCAAATGCGATAAATTACAGCATGGTTTTACGAAGGGCAGATCGTGCCAAACGAATCTGATCTCCTTCTTTGAGAAAGTAACGGACTTATTAGATAAGGGAAATGCGGTGGACCTAATATACCTGGATTTCAGTAAAGCGTTTGATACAGTACCCCATGAGGAACTATTGGTTAAAATGAAAAACATGGGGATCGATATGAAAATCCAGAGGTGGATAGGGAATTGGTTAATGGGGAGAATGCAGCGGGTCGTATTAAAGGGTGAATTGTCGGGTTGGAGGGAGGTTACTAGTGGAGTGCCTCAAGGTTCGGTTTTGGGACCCATCTTATTTAATCTATTTATAACTGACCTCGGGACCGATTGCAAGAGTGGGCTGATAAAGTTTGCGGATGATACGAAGGTGGGAGGAGTTGCAAACTCAGAGGAGGATAGGGATACTCTGCAGGGAGACTTGAATGAGCTTGTGAATTGGAGTATCAGAAATAGGATGAAATTTAATAGTAAAAAGTGTAAGGTGATGCACTTGGGGACGAATAATAACAATTTTAGTTACAAGATGGGGACGCATTGGTTAGAAGTAACGGAAGAGGAGAAGGACCTAGGGGTCCTTGTGGACCGCAGGATGACTATGAGTCGGCAATGTGACATGGCGGTGAAAAAAGCCAATGCGGTCTTGGGATGTATTAGGCGAGGTATATCTAGTAGAGATAGGGAGGTCCTGCTTCCGTTGTATAAGGCGCTGGTGAGACCTCATTTGGAGTACTGTGTGCAGTTCTGGTCTCCAATGTTTAAAAAAGATGAACTCAAACTGGAACGGGTGCAGAGAAGGGCGACTAAGATGATCAGAGGAATGGAAAACCTGTCGTATGAAAAGAGATTAGAGGAGCTTGGGTTGTTTAGTCTGACAAAGCGAAGGCTGAGGGGGGATATGATTGCTATCTTTAAATATATCAGAGGGGTTAATACAAGGGAGGGAGAGGAATTATTCCAGCTTAGTACTAATGTGGACACGAGAACGAATGGATACAAACTGGCCAGGGGGAAGTTTAGGCTTGAAATTAGACGAAGGTTTCTGACCATCAGAGGGGTGAAATATTGGAACGGCCTTCCGAGGGAAACGGTGGGGGCGACGGACCTGTCTGGTTTTAAGATTAAGTTGGATAAGTTTATGGAGGGAATGGTTTAATGATAAAACATAGTAGCCAAGGAAAACCAAGCAATGGTACATGAACAGCATAATGGCCAACATGGGTCAGGCTAGAGACTCTTGCCTATATGCTCGGGGTATTACTGATCGCCATATTTGGGGTCGGGAAGGAATTTTCCTCCAGGGTAGATTGGCTGAGCCTCTGGAGGTTTTTCGCCTTCCTCCGCAGCATGGGGCAGGGATCACTAGCAGGAGGGTCTCAGCCGATTGAAGTCACTAAAACACAGGATTGGGGACTTCAACGGTAGAGTCCAGGGAAGGGTCTTGCGGCCTGCAGCATGCAGGGGGTCAGACCAGATGATCATAATGGTCCCTTCTGACCTTAATGTCTATGAGTCTATGGTTAGTCGGACTCGGGCACTGGAGTAAGGCCGGACGACGCCGTGGATGCACTGCAACTGGATGGTTCCCAGCCGGGGGTCCGCCTGGAGGCCTAGGCTTTGGCAGACTAGAGTCTGGCCACAGCCAGAGTCAACCCGGGCCCGCGTCTGGCATTCCCCGACAACTATGGGCACGGTGACCTTGGTGGTGTGCGGCGGTCGGGCACGGTTATCCCCTGTGCAAACGTGCCCAAAGCTGCAATCCATCTCTGTGCAGTCCCGCTGCCGGTGTCCATGTTTCCCACAGGAGAAGCAGGGCCAAGTTCTGGTGGGCCGGGTCAGGCCGAGCTTCCCCCAAGGCTCCTGGGGGGACTTTGCGGGACCCAGCCACTCCTGCTCTCCGGGCCCACACAAGCGGGTCCCTCAGGACGTCTATAACGGGCTTGTGACTCTGCGGTGGAGTTTGCAGTTCGACCCAGGCGCTCGCCTTCCTCTCGAGGTCAGGGCGCTCAAGCCCTGGCGGGTGGCCCCGAGTAGCCGGTCCAACCGGGGCGTCCGCTGCAAGGAAGTCTTCCATGAGAGCGATGGCGGCGGCTACCGTTGAGGCCGATGACGGAGGACCCAAGTCCTACCCCACGATGGGAGGATATGGACGAACTGTTCCAGGATGACTTGCTCAGTGAGCTCCTCGGGGTTCCGCCTGTCGGCTGCAGCCACTGCTTGCACAGGTCTCTCAGCTCCTGGGCCACCAGCCGGGGTCGGGCGCCCGGGGTGTAGGACAGACTCCGGAACCTCTGCCGGAAGGTTTCTGGGCTGATGTCTAAAGCATCTAGAATTGCTGCCTTTACCCAGGCATAGTCCCGGGCGTCCTCCGCGGATAGCCCTCGGTACACAAGTTGGACCATCCCCGTCAAATACGGGGCCAGAAGGGTGGCCCACTGGTCAGGTGTCCACCCTGCGACGTGTGCCACCCTTTCAAAAGTCACCAAAAAGGCTTCGGGGTCATCCTGCAGTCCCCTCTTAGTCAGTTGCATGGGCGGTGCGGGGCGGGGTGACCCGGCCATGTCTCCCGGTGAGGCTCCGTGGGATGAGGCAGTGCCGTCAGCTGCTGCAAGCATTGCTACTGAAACTCTCGGTTCTGCATGGTCAGGTCCCGAACCAGCTGCTGCTGCTATACCCCCAACTGCTGGATGAGCTGCTGTTGCTGTTGGAGCTGGGCGGCCTGCTGCTGTTGCTGGAGCTGGGCCGCCTGCTGTCACTCCTGATTCTCCACCAGGAGTGTAAAAAGTTTGGATAAATCCATGTCTCCAGTGTGGGACCGTTCTCCCCAAGACCCTTTCTCACAGGGGTCAATGGCTCGTGCCCACATCCTGGGCAAGAGTCCCCACTTCTGGTACCATGTGTAGAAGGGCTCGGCCGAGGCTCATCCCTTCGCGGGGCTGTGGGGTATCCCACCGCCTCACTACAGTTCACTCTGGGCCCTTAGGCAGGGGCTGAGCCAATAGTTCAATATGAGTCCCGGGGCAGCAAACACACAGTCAGGAGCTCAGGCCCTTAAGCAGGGGCTGGTGCGAGGGGGAGACTGCCACCCATGAGTGGGGTGGCAGGGGGGACGCAGGCCCACCCGCTCCACTGCGTCCCAGCCCGGGGCCCTAGCAGCAGCAGAAGACTCGCTGTTGTGTCAGTGGGGATTCTGACCGCAACACACTGACATTGGTTCTGGCCCTGCTGCGGCCAGGCCAGGGTCGGCTGCCCCTGGACTACTTCCAGACTCCCCCTCGTAAGGTACCTGGGTTTGGCTGGCGTCCTCGGCAGTTTCAAGCACCATCGGTTCCTCCGGGTAACTCGCAAAGGGTAGGCTCGTCTGCTCCTCACGGTAGCTGGCGAGGGGTAGGCGCGACTCCTCCTCGGGGTAGCTGGCGAGGGGCAGACTCGGCTAGCCTGGCCAGTCCTCGGGTCGGCCGCAGCCTGCCAGCGTTCCTCAACCCAGAAGTAGGCCACAGGCATCTGGCCTCTCTGGCGGCTGGCTTTCAACTGAGGTTTGCAGCAGGGCTTTTCTACTTCCTGTCCTGCGCTGTGACCTCTGAGGGGCGGGCGCAGGACCCACTGGCTCCGCCCACGTTGGTACTAGGGGAGGCTCGTTCCTCAGCGGGGCTGTGGGGTATCCCACCGCCTCACTACACACACACACACCCTGTCCTGATTTTTCACACTTGCTGTCTGGTCACCCTAACTCAACCCGCCTCTGCCTCCGGCCCTGCCCTGACTCCACTCCTGCCCTCTATAACACTAATAGAGAGATATACACAGCTGTTTGCTCCCCCAGGTATTAATATTTGCTCTGGGTTAATTTGTAACCCTTCTGCCCATCTAAGTTGGCAACAACAAGGGCCGGGTTCTGTATCTAGGGGTTCCGCTTCAATAACACAGTGCAAAACCGGCTCGAGCCCCCACCCAGTGACCTGGGACAATTACATACCACCCCCTGGGTGCCTCTAAGAGGCAATACTTCCCCTCTCGCAAGCACAGAGTCTGAGTGTAACAGAAAATGTTTAATAACATGAGGTAAGCGACATCAGCATTAAATTGGAAAAACACCACAACTAGAGTTCATAGACCAAACCATGAGCGAAGACCCACCCCAGCAAATTGGGCCGTGTCCTCTCCCGTTGGTTCTTGAAACCAGCGACCCAAGAATCACCAAAGTCCCAAAAGTCCGACAACCCCCCCAAAGTCTCTGTCCCTGATCAGTGCAGCCCCAGAGTTCAAAAGGGGGGGGGTGTGAGCAGGGTGTTAAGGGGCACCTTACGTGATCCGAGGCCAACCGGCTGCTTCTCCGTGGGGTTCCACCCAGCCTTCACCACGAACTGCTCCACTCCACCCGCAGTCCCACTCCTGCCGTCCCACGAACTGCTCTGGCAGCTGCTCCGCTCCGCTCACCGACCTGTGAGCCGTGCCGCTCCGCGCTGCTCCGCTCCGCTCACCGACCTGTGAGCCGTGCCGTGCCGCTCCGCTCCGCTCACCGACCTGTGAGCCGCTCCGCTCCAGCCGTCCCTTGGGCCGCTCCCACAAGGCTCTGTTCTGTTAGCTGCTCCTCCAGCCGCTCCACTCACCGACCTGTGAGTCGCTCAGCGCCACTCCAACCGTCCCACAAGGCTCCACTCTGCTAGCTGCTCTGCCAGCCGCTTAGCATTATAGCTTCAGGCTCCCCCACTAGTTAACACCGCCTCAGTGATCTCAGCTCTTTTGTGATTTCAGCTCATAGTAGGGGAGCCCCAGTGCTAGTGCACCACTGGCCCAAAGTGAATTCAGTTCAGCAGTCTGAAACTAGACTTCTAATGGAATCAAAAGTTAGCTCTGATATTCAACAGTGGAGAGAGGAGGTAGTGCAATTGGTGTTTCAACCCCCTCAGAGAGGGCCCATACCATCAGGTACAAATACCTGTCCCCATCCTCTCTCAATTCACTGGGTTTTGTAACCCATGCCCCTTGACAAGCACATGCTACTTAGGTAATGGTGAATGACTCACTCAGTCCTTCTGTCATACACAGTTCCACTGGCCTTGATTCACAGAATCAGGGTAACAAAACTTTATTCTTCCTGCCCCAATAACAGAGAAACTGGGGATCCCACACCAGCCAAAGTAACCACTTTGAGTTGCTGTTGTTTCATGCCAGGCGAGTGGGTGTGCCTATGCAAACAAGATCAGCCCCTGGAGTTCTTTTCCACACTCGCCATAATTCACCACCAGATGTCAGGGTAGAGCTCATCCTGACTCTGCTTACAATTAATAAGCAAAAAGTGATTTTATTAAATACAAAAAGTAGGATTTAAGTGGTTCCAAGTAATAACAGAACAAAGTAAATGCTAAGCAAAATAAAACAAAAACACACAAGTCAAAGCCTAATACATTAAGAAACTGATTACAGATGAAATCTTACCCTCTGAGATGTTTCAATAAGCTTCTTTCACAGACTACACTCCTTTCTAGTCTGGGCCCAATCCTTTCCCTGGTACAGTCCTTGTTCCAGCTCAGGTGGTAGCTAGGGGATTTCTCATGACTGCAGCCCCCTTTGTTCTGTTCCACCTCTTTATATAGCTTTGGCACAAGGCAGGAATCTTTTGTCTCTTTGAGTCACCACCCCTCCTTCTAAATGGAAAAGCACCAGGTTTAAGATGGATTCCAGTACCAGGTGACATGGTCACATATCCTGTGGGACCCCAGCCTCCATTCTTCCCAGCCTGACTCACAGGAAGGCTTACAAGTAAACAGAGCCATCTACAGTCAATTGTCCTAGTTGATGGGAGCCATCAAGATTCTAAACCCACACTTCGCATAACTACAATAGGACCTCAGAGTTATATTTTATATTCCTAGTTTCAGATGCAAGAATGATACATTTATACAAATAGGATGATCACACTCAATAGATTATAAGCTTTGTAATGATACCTTACAAGAGACCTTTTGCTTGAAGCATATTCCAGTTCCATTATATTCACACTCATTAGCATATTTTCATAACATCATTTGGAGTGCAACGTCACAGGGGCCGGTATTAAAGTTCAGTTTTTGCTCTCTCATGTGTCATGTTTATCTTACCTTCTATGTGGGATTTTTTCCTAGTCATAAGTAAAATATGGGTGAAAGTGATTTGTTTTACACTTTCCATAATTATTATTTATTCCGAGGACTGGACCAATCCAGAGAATTTTCAGCACAAGAGAAACAAGAGAAAGCTCAAAGTGACTGAAAATAGAAGGTTTAAAATAAAACTAGCCTCTAACTTCAATTATAACATTGTTATAACAGTGCTATAATGAGGGTACCAAATATCCTGGAGAAGAGAGTTTTTTGGACATGCTGGTCTAATGTGCACATCTGGCAATTTACCCCTTCTGCCTTCTTTTTATTTTAGAAGACTTTCGAGGTAATGTGTATGGTTTCTCCCTTTATGCATTTTTAAAAATAATATGAACTGGTTATTCATTTCCATGGCTTTCCCAGGTCTCACTAACATCTCATTTCAGGTAGCAGAAAAGAGATCTTACCTGATAGCAAAGTACTCAGCCCACAGATACAAGAAACTTGGCAAAGGCCCCAGTGTCTCCAGTACATAGATATAATGTCCTCCAGACTTCGTGATTCTTGTTCCAAGTTCTGCATAGCTCAAGGCACCTGGAACAGATGAAGTAAAAATGCATTTAGTAAATTGTCCCATGGAATTACCACTCCACATAGAAATTGAGAATTAAAGGAATCTGTTTAAAATGAGCTAAAAACACAGAATATAAGAGCTGCCATACTGGGTCAGACCATGGTCCATCTTACCCAGTATCCTGTCTCTGACAATTGCCCATACCAGAGCTTCAAGGGGAGAGTACAAAACAGACAATTTTGGAGTGATCCATTTCTGTCTTCCAGTCCCAGCTTCTGACAGTCAGAGGTTTAGGGCTGCCCCACACATGGGGTTGCATCCCTTATCTTTTGGCTAATAAGCATTGATGGACCTATCCTCCATGAACTTATCTAGTTCTTTTTTTAACCCAGTTATATGTTTAGCCTTCACAACATCCCATGGCAATGAGTTCCACGGGTTAGTTGTCAGGGCCAGCTCCAGGCACCAGCGGAGGAAGCATGTGCCTGGGGTGGCACATGCTAAGGGGCGGCATTCCGTCCATTCTTGGGGTGGCACAGTCTAAGCGGGGGTGGGGGGTTCTTGTTTTTTTTGCTTCAGCAGTTCGGGCGGCTTTTTTTTTTTTTTTTTTTGCACTTGGGGCAGCAAAAATGGTAGAGCCATTTGTTTGTATTAAACCCACTGCCCATTAACTTAACTGGGTGACTCCTAGTGTTAGTATAGTATTGTATGAAAGGGTAAATAACACTTCTGTATTCACTTTCTCCCATCAGTCATGATTTTATAAAATCTATCTATCATATCTCCCCTTCATTTAAAAAGTGGAAGTCAAATCCTAGTGAGGTAAATAGAAAGGAGCATAAACACTGCCAAATTAAGTGTAAAAATGTAATAAGAAAAGCCAAAGAGGACTTGGAAGAACGGCTAGCCAAAAACTCAAAAGGTAATAACAAAATGTTTCTTAAGTATATCAGAAGCAGGAAGCCTGCTAAACAAACAGTGGGGCCCCTTGATGATCGAGATACAAAAGGAGCGCTTAAAGACGATAAAGTCATTGCGGAGAAACTAAATGGATTCTTTGCTTCAGTCTTCACGGCTGAGGATGTTAGGGAGATTCCCAAACCTGAGCCGGCTTTTGTAGGTGACAAATCTGAGGAACTGTCACAGATGGAAGTGTCACTAGAGGAGGTTTTGGAATTAATTGATAAACTTAACATTAACATTCATCCAAGAGTTCTGAAAGAACTCAAATGTGAAGTTGCGGAACTATTAACTAAGGTTTGTAACCTGTCCTTTAAAATCGGCTTCTGTACCCAACGACTGGAAGATAGCTAATATAACGCCAATATTTAAAAAGGGCTCTAGAGGTGATCCTGGCAATTACAGACCGGTAAGTCTATCGTCCGTATCAGGCAAATTAGTCAAAACAATAGTCAGACACATAGAAGAACATAAATTGTTGGGCAAAAAAGTCAACATGGTTTCTGTAAAGGGAAATCGTGTCTTACTAATCTATTAGAATTCTTTGAAGGTGTCAACAAACATGTGGACAAGGGGGATCCAGTGGACATAGTGTACTAAGATTTCCAGAAAGCCTTTGACAAGGTCCCTCACCAAAAGCTCCTATGTATATTAAAGTGTCATGGGATAAAAGAGAAGGTCCTTTCATGGATTGAGAACTGGTTAAAAGACAGGGAACAAAGGGTAGGAATTAATGGTAAATTCTCAGAATGGAGAGGGGTAACTAGTGGTGTTCCCCAAGGGTCTGTTCTAGGACCAATCCTATTCAACTTATTCATAAATGATCTGGAGAAAGGGGTAAATAGTGAGGTGGCAAAGTTTGCAGATGATACTAAACTGCTCAAGATAGTTAAGACCAAAGCAGACTGTGAAGAACTTCAAAAAGATCTCACAAAACTAAGTGATTGGGCAACAAAATGGCAAATGAAATTTAATGTGGATAAATGTAAAGTAATGCACATTGGAAAAAATAACCCCAACTATACATACAATATGATGGAGGCTAATTTAGCTACAGCAAATCAGGAAAAAGATCTTGGAGTCATCGTGGATAGTTCTCTGAAGACGTCCACGCAGTGTGCAGAGGCAGTCAAAAAAGCAAACAGGATGTTAGGAATCATTAAAAAGGGGATAGAAAATAAGACAGAGAATATATTATTGCCCTTATATAAATCGATGGTACACCCACATCTTGAATATTGCATACAGATGTGGTCTCCTCATCTCAAAAAAGATATACTGGCACTAGAAAAGGTTCAGAGAAGGGCAACTAAAATGATTAGGGATTTGGAACGGGTCCCATATGAGGACAGATTAAAGAGGCTAGGACTTTTCAGCTTGAAAAAGAGGAGACTAAGGTGGGATATGATAGAGGTATATAAAATCATAAGTGATGTGGAGAAAGTGAGTAAGGAAAAGTTATTTACTTGTTCCCATAATATAAGAACAAGGGGCCACCAAATGAAATTAATGGGCAGCAGGTTTAAAACCAATAAAAGGAAGTTCTTCTTCACACAGTGCACAGTCAACTTGTGGAACTCCTTGCCTGAGGAGGTTGTGAAGGCTAGGACTATAACAGGGTTTAAAAGAGAACTGGATAAATTCATGGAGGTTAAGTCCATTAATGCCTATTAGATAGGATGGGTAAGAAATGGTGTCCCTAGCCTCTGTTTGTCTGACGGTGGAGATGGATGGCAGGAGAGAGATCACTTGAACATTACCTGTTCACTCCCTCTGGGACACCTGGCATTGGCCACTGTCCATAGACAGGATACTGGGTTGGTTGGATCTTTGGTCTGACCCAGTACAGCCATTCTTATGTTCTTGTTATGTTCTTAGTGCAAATCCCTTTATTTGCAATAATGGTGTTTCCAGGGGAGATCTATTTACATCTGGTAAGAACTGCTTGTCAGTTTAATGGCATAACTTCTCCGCTGACTTTATGTGGAAAAGTGCATGAAAGGAAGTTTGTCTTTGCCTTAGAGATTTACTTTAAAACACTTCATTTCCTCTATTTATCTAGGTCTAAGCCTCAAACACACACAAGTCGTCCCTCAAATATAGGTGAGCCAAGGACATGGAAACATCTCTCTGATCATATCCATGAAGCAGCTACATAAGAAGAAGAAAAATTTGATACAGAAGAATGTCAAGAATTTCTAATCAAGAGGTTCAAATACTCTCTATTTCCCCTCCTGTAGCTATGTAAAGATAGATTTTAAAACTGGCCACTTCTGTCCCAACTGTAAACCCCTCAGAACCTACCTGCATGCAATGGAAGGAATATAGGCCCTGATTCACCAAAGCATTCAAACCCATGCTTAATTTGAAGCATGTGTGGTCCCATTGATTTCAATGGATCTGTTCACATGCTTCAAGTTAAGCATATGCTTAGGAGTTTTGCTGAATTGGGGCCATAATCACGTATCAATCTTGCATTTCAAGGGAAAACATAAAAAGGGGGTAAGAGTTATTTAAGGCACTATAGCAAAGAATATTAATGTGACATTAATAAATGGAAGTCTTCAAGCTGGACATTAGGGGGAAATAGTTGAAGAATGAAGTCAGTTAGAAAATTTAGTAACTTGACAAGGGAAGCCACTTGAGTGCCACCAAGACAGGTTTTCAAGAATACACAAGATACACTACAGGTTTAGTGGAGAGAATAATCCTTCACAAGTGCAGATGGTTTGGCTAGCTGACCAATAAACACTATCATTTATTATCCTACTCAGTTAAAAAGAAATCTACATTTGTGATGTTATGGTTTGAGATTTTACATATGCAAAAGAATGAAATTTTAAAGTTGATGTTTCCACAGCAACCTCAGCTAAGCCACATTATACATATATAGTAAGGTATAAGTGTGACAACATCTCCCATAATACAAAATATTACATACGATAAACACTAGAAGGAAGAGTGACAGTTGTTGTGGGCTCTATGATTGAATTTCCTTATTCTTGTGGCTTTTTAAACTCTCAACCACAGCACTATAACAAAGCGGTTTTTTGCACACACAAAGCAGGAAAAGTAACTGTTAAGGAGGGGAAAAAATTTCAAGTCACATACTGAAATAAACACATATCTCCTAGGTCCCCAGAACTCTGTGGTTCTCCATCTAGTGCCCCTAGCTAGAGGCCTAACCTCCCCCAGCCCCCATGCATCTAGAAATTCCACAGACAAGAAAACTACTCCCATGTCTGTGCCCACATGTGGCACCACATTCGTAGATCTTAAGTCTTGGGTTTTCCCCCAAGTCCTTCAGATAAACTAGGGTTACCATACGTCCGGTTTTTCCCGGACATGTCCGGCTTTTCGGCAATCAAACTCCCGTCCGGGGGGAATTGCCAAAAAGCAGAACATGTCCGGGAAAAATATCAGCCGGGCACTTCCTCTCCCGCAGCTGCTCTGCTCCTTCCCTGACTCAGACTTCGGCTCTGCTTAAGAGCCAAGCTGCCCGAGCCAGCGCTACGGGCTTCAGGCAGCCCCCATGCCTCCGGACCCTGCGCCACCGTAGCAGAGCAGCTGGAGCCCGGGAAGGGAAGTGCCCAGCCGGCAGCTGGGGTCTGGAGGCACGGGGACTGCCCAAAGCCCGTAGCGCTGGCTCGGGCAGCTTGGCTTTTAAGCAGAGCCGAAGTCTGAGTTAGGGGAGGAGCAGAGCAGCTGGAGCAGGGGAGGAGAAGTGCCCGGCCGGCGGCTCAGGGTCCGGAGGCAAGGGGGCTGCGCAAAGCCGGAGCGCTCGGGCAGCTCAGCTCTTAAACAGAACCAAAGAGGGGAGGAGCACAGCAGCTGGAGCCCGGGAGGGGAAGTGCCCGGCCGGGGGCGCAGGGTCTGGAGGCATGGGGGCTGCCCGAAGCCCTAGTGCTACCAGCTTCACTGGTTTGCTGGGAGTTAGTGTGGGGACTTTGGGGAATGGGCGGAGTTGGGGCGGGGCCGGGGGTGGGAAAGGGGTGGGGCCAGGGCCCCGTGGAGTGTCCTCTTTTTTTATTTTTTAAATATGGTAACCCTAGATAAACCAGTTAAACAACAGATCCTTGGAACCCTGTGGACACGGGAGCTTATTACTGCTTCAATTCTATGGCATTAAGAGATAGGAGTTTTGGTCCATTGTGTTCCCAGCTTATTTTTCTTGGAGAAGTAAAGTTAGGCCTTTGTTGTAGATATATATCATTTGCTAGTTTCCCCATCTACCAAGAATTTAACAAGAAGGGTAAAGAAACTCATCACCCACCAAATAGAGAGAGAATCCCGCAGGCAAACCAAACGATCAAGGAGACACCCACGTTGCCGGAATTTTTCAACACCCCTTTTGGAGAGATAAAGATGCCACTGCCCACCATGCTGCCAATAAGGAGTGAAAAAGCCCTCAGCAAAGTGATCTTTTTCCTTAGAAAAACAGCCTCCTCTTCTTTCTTGGCTTTTCCCATGGCCTCTACAATTTCAGGGCAGGGGTGGGCATTCAGAAGTTAAGGTTTCCTTGTGGGTCCGTCCCAATCCCACAGTCAACAGAGCTCACCTGTGATAGGGGAAAAGAAAGTCAGGGATTTGTGGAGCTTCTTTGGGGAATGACTGTTAAAGCCATTTTACCAATAACCCATCAAAATCTGCTGGATCTACTCTCCTCACCCATTGGATATCACTGGGCAAAGAAACCCCAGGTGCATAAAACATGCTACACAACCATGCGATCTCTTATGTCAGAACTCCTCTGGGTATCAGGGTTTGCTAATTAACTTTTGCTCCTCCTGCTGCAGCAGAGCATAACACACATAAACAGCCCTTTAGGCCAAGATTTTCAAAAGTGATGAGTGATTGGGGGTGCCACTATAGTTCAGTGTCCAACTCGAGTCCCCCTCCAGGGACCCAATTTTCATAAATGGCTAAACACCCACACTCTGAAAATCAGGCCCCTTTACGATGCTTCGAGTTGGGCACCTATAAATTTAGGCCGAGCCAAATCACTAGTCACTTTTGAAATTTTTGGCCTTAAAAATGTTTTTTCTTTGGCAACGCAGAGCAAAGAATTTAGTTTAATAGACATTTTGTATAAACATATCCAGGGCATCTGTTCTTGAGCCAAAATTGGCTGCTGAGCCTTTAAAACAGTGGTGGGCCACCTGCGGCCCATCAGGGTAATCCGCTGGCGGTCCGCAAGACAGTTTGTTTATATTTGCACAGCCACCCGTGGCTCCCACTGGCCATGCTTCGACCGTTACCGGTCAATGGGAGCTGCGGGAAGCAGCAGCCAGCACGTCTCTGCGGTTTGCGCCGCTTCCCACAGCTCTCATTGGCCAGGAATGGTGAATGGCAGCCACTGGGAGCTGCGGGTGGCCATGCAAATGTAAACAAACTATCTGGCAGCCTGCCAGCAGATTACCCTGATGGGTCATGTGCGGCCCATGGGCTGCAGGTTGCCCACCACTGCTTTAAAAAGTCAAAATAAGCTCTTTGGGTCTCTGATGTGTCAGATTATCTGCTACCGCTCATCAGGGCAGGGAGTAACTTTATGAGTCGCCTAAGGCTCAGACAGGTTGCTGGAACTGAGGAGTCTAAGGGTTGAGGGGTGGGGAATAACAACCACCAATGCTCCTGAGCTGTGAATTGCAACATACAACTGATGTTACAAGTAGACTGTCTTACTCGGTATCTAGCTAATTTGCGTGAAACAGCTACAGTCTGGTACGTCAGTAGCGTAGCTAGCGGGGTGCAGGGGACGCAGCCGCTTCCCCCGCCTTTCCGAAAGCGGCCAGCGGAGCGGGGAGGCGGGCGGGGCGGCATGCGGCCCACAGCACGGCCCGGCAGCCGTGGCCAGAGGAGCAAGGGGGGGCGCAGGCTGGCGGCCTGCAGCATGGCCGGCAGCCATGGGGGGGCGGTGGGCACGGCCGGAGGAGCGGGGGGGCACAGCATGGCGGCCAGCAGCTGCGGCCAGAGGAGCGAGGGAGGGGCCACAGGGTGGCACGGCAGGGCCAGAGAAGCCATGGGGGGGGAGGGGCGGGGTGGCCAGAGGAGGAGCCAAGGGGGGGGGCGCCTTTTTTGTATTTGCTCCCCCTCCTCTTAGAAGCTGGCTACGCCACTGTGGTACGTGTCATATCTCTGAAAGTAGAGCTACAAAGCATGTGAGTCCAATATTCAAATGTAGGATTGGTTAAAGATTTATAGAATCAATCTAAACGAAGGAGTTCTTTTGAGCACAAATATTATTGCTAAAACTTAAAAAGTGCACTTATCTGGTTGGTTGGTTTTGAACAAAGCAGAGAGGTTTACAATCTGTCCCAGACGGTCATCCCTTTCTGGAGTCACAGAGCAGTTTGATGTACAGTAACCAGTAGCTTCTTTTAGTTGGCTGTGAAATTCCATAGTAAAAATAAAAGAAACAGGATGTAAAACCAAATTTATAGACCAAGTTAAGGATTTGAAGTAACTCTTGATGTTTAGCCACATGGTCTGAGACACCAATGCCAGCCAGGAATATCTGGAAACATAATGGACAAACACCACAGATTTCAGGAATGTGAAATCACCTGGGATTTGTTCTACAGGCTATTGGGGGGGGGGGGGAAATAGGGTGATCAGACAGCAAGTGTGAAAAATCGGGATGGGGTGGAGGGTAATAGGAGCCTATATAAGAAAAAGACCCAAAAATTGGGATTGTCCCTATAAAATCGGGACATCTGGTCACCCTAGGGGAGAAACAGAGAGCTATTGCATACCACATCAGACTCCTAGCAATGAGCAGAACAAATTGTTCCAGCTCAGCTTTCTAGTTGAATTCCTGCGCCTGACACACAAAAATACAGCTATGTTAATCCTTGTGGCAATGCTTAATGTGCACTTTAGTATTAAAAAAATGTACAAAGCTGCTTTTTGTTCACCTTTTTAGTTGACTACTGGCTCAAATCCTTCTCACTCCTACATACAGTACCTTTGCATCTACCAACAGCACTGCTTAAAATTACAGCCCCTCAGGTTGCACTTCAAACCAGTGTTTCAAGCAATTTTTACCAACATTTCAAAACAGAATAAAGCACTACTCATCTTACCTAGCAGGACCCGAAGCCTGGCATAGGGAGGAGATGGAGAAAAAGCCAACCTTGAGTAAAGGGGGAAACTTTGTATTACCATAGTGCCCCTCGAGGCCCAAGCTGAGATGGGGACCCCATTGTGCTAGAGTCTCCACACACACGCACACACGCACACAGAGTAAGAGACCATTCCTGTCCTGAAGGGCTTGCAGTCTAACCAGGCAAGACAGATCCAGGGAATATCTCCATTTTATTGCTGGGGACCTGATGCAAAGACCAAGTAGCCTAACACCACACAGGAAATGTGTGGCTCAGCTGAAACTGAACCTAGATCTCTTGAGTCCCAGTCCAGTGTCTTAACCTCCAGACTGTCTTTCCTCCTCTCTACCACAAACTGTATAAATATGTATCCAATTATGTCCACAAACCTGATTTATAGTTTCTGAGGACTATTCCTAACTACTTCCACCTATATTTTCTTTGTACAGACCTCAGTTAAAATGACACCACCAAGAACTTTTTAACTACGTCCCCTTCCTTTTCATACAATAAAAGATGTAGTCACTGAGCTGTGATAACCAGACCTGCTTCTTCCTTTTTTCTGCCACAAATCATCACTCTGTTTCAATGCCCATTAGAAGATGCTGGGTCCAACTAAAAACCAACTGTGAATATCAGAGGGGTAGCCATGTTAGTCTGGATCTGTAAAAAGCAACAAAGAATCCTGTGGCACCTTATAGACTAACAGATGTATTGGAGCATAAGCTTTTGTGGGTGAATACCCACTTCATCAGATGCATGTCACGCGTCTGACGAAGTGGGTATTCACCCATGAAAGTTTATGCACCAATACATCTGTTAGTCTATAAGGTGCCACAGGACTCTTTGTGAATATAAGCTTGTTCATTCATGTATTAAAATAATTTGGATAAATTGGACTGGTGGTGTTGTGGTCTGCGTACCTGACTGGACAATCTATTTAGGAAAACTGAGTCATTTGTTTATGAAACTGTAATTAACACAAGAAACCAGGCTAAAGAAGGGAAGTCTGAATAGACTTACTTTTGGCTTTCTTTATCTACATCAGACTTACTAGCTTACTGTCCTAGATTTAAAAAAACCTGGAGGAATAAATCCAACATGAATTTGCAGTGCCAGATGCTGGTAATAAAGCCAATGTGATCCCGAGGTTCAATATGAGAGCAAAGTGAATAATTCTTAATGAATCCTTTATTTAAGGAATTTTCACTTCTTTCTGTTTGTGAATTGTACCTGCTCAGATTGGAATTTTCTCAAATTTCTTTAATTAAAAATTACTTGCCAAGTAATTATGGGAAATTATCCTTGGGCTGGGTCACCTTTATCCCCTTGACCTTGGTCCCTAAGCATTTCCTGGTCCATCATACCACAGCCTGGTACATCACATCTTCTGCAAGAAGACACCTTAGTCTATGACCTTTTAATGAAGAACCCAGAATGGAGTAGGCTCCACTCACCCACCCCCCTTGGCGAGAGATTGAAGTAAACTAAGTTTGTCCTTAAAACAGCATTTTTGTATAGTTGCCTCTTACCAGAATTTCTATTCTTCATCAAATATAAAATTTTTGATTAAGCCCAATCTGTCAAATAGGTCATTGCAAGTATTCAATATTTTAATTCTAGCTGCATTGATTAGATTTCACTGGCCATATAGATCACATGGTGTTGTTTCTGTTCCTCAGTTGGCTGAGTGTAACGTTGAATTTTAAAATTCATGGCAGAGAGAACTTACTTTGGTAATCTAATAATTAATGTCCCATTAATATTCTGCAATATTTGCTTAATATTGATTCTTTTCACAATATTGCCAGTCGCTAAGTTCTTTCACTATATTAGCAAAAAGGCAACACAAAAGAGGAGCGTGTCAGACGAAAACAGAATACTTCCCCCTTCTATACCACCTGCTGCTAAAGAATCTCAAATCATTTTACAAATATTAAGCCGTACAGCTTCCCTGTGAAGTAGTTAAATATTTTCTCCATTTTTACAATGGGGGAAACTGAGGCTGAAGAGGTTAAGTGACTTGTCACGATGGAATGAGTGGGGAGTAGAACCCAGGATTCCTGGCACCCAGTCCCAGATACACAGCCAACTTGAAGGCAAGCCAGCTAATATAGATAAGAGCTTCAAGGGATTAGCGTTCCAGTTTGACAATATTTATTATGGAATGCTACCATGAACCTGCTACACTTTCCCCTGTGACTTGTCCTCCTTCCACTCTCAGGAACAGGCCACATGCAGGGACTGAGACTATTTGTCCAGTTTTTAAATTGTTTTCTCAGCTGCAAAGGACAAAATAAAAAACAAACAAACAATCTAAACATTCCCAGCAGCAAGATCCCACAGAGGGGTCTGATCCTCCTTCAAAGCAGAGCAAACCCTTCCTGAAATTCTCAGTGCCTTAAACACGTCAGTGCAAAACGAGAACTCAATCACAGCACTCCCATGTACAATTAGAAGATTGTTTGTTTAAAATTTTGACCTAGTGCTGAGCAATGCTAAGGCCTGTCAGGGCTAAATCCTGATAGAGAAACTCCTTCCGCAACTAGTTCTTTGGTTCAGATCTGACCCAGGGTGGCAGTGATAACAGGTGTTAATGCCTGATGGCTGATTGGTGGCTTATGGGAAGTGCCTTGGTGGTTTCAGTCCAATTCCCAGGGGCCATGCGCCCACCTCACAAACACATCCATTACCATTAGCACCCCCTAAAGGCCAAGGGCTGAATGGGCATGGAGGCTGAACTACCTTCCCCCCGATCTCCAGAAGTAGTTTTCTCCAAGTTGAGGCACAGTGGCAGGGCAGCACGGGGAAGCTTGCACTGCCAATGATCACACTGTTCCTGTTTAGATAAAGGACTCCAGCCTTCAGATCTGGCTGACACTTGTTACCAGCAACTTAATTTCCTAAAGTAATTACAAGATTTCCAGCAATGTCTGTCTTGTGAGAGCCAACAACATTACTCCAGTGGGGCTATAAAGCGGCCACACACCCTGCCACCTGTACACTTAAAGACAGAACTCCCTGCCACTGTCAACTATCTTCTTACCTGGCTACTTAGTGCACTCCCCAGGACCCATTTTTTCCAGGAGAAACTTTTTCTTTGTATGAGAGAAATCATTCCCCTCCTCTACTGCACTATCCTGTTATTGGAAGATGGGTCACCTCTAATGAAAATCATCTGTCTACTCTCACTCTGTTTTAGCTCTGTGTCGCTGCATTCTTTCATTTATCCACTCAGAGCCCAGAGTTGCTGGTACTGGAATGCTATGTTCTGGGTCCCCTAATATTTACACTAAGGGTAGATCGAACTAAACTGCTGTTGATTTACAAAGAGGCAATGCATGTGTGCCGTCCCCGCCCCCCAGATGTCTGCCTTCCATTTAGCACAGAGGTTTTCAGTCCCACAATTTGAAAACTGTCGACTCATGCCAGGAGACAGAGGATCGGAAGTTGGTGGGAGCTGCCCAGCTCACTGCAGCCCCTGGCTCTCCGCACTTTGGGAGCTGGGGCACCAGCTGCCTGGCAGCCCTCCCTGCCCTGCTCCCCAAGCCAGGATGTCTCTGCATGGCCAGGCGCTCCCCAGGCAGGACGGGTGGCACAGTTCCGAGCTGCACCCCTGACACGCTCTTGCCTCTCCCCTAAAGGAGCCCGGCACCAGCTGGTGACACCACCAGGACCTGATCCGTGCCCACAGAGCCCGACTGCCATGAGATGCTCTCTGAGATGTTCGCTTGCCACTGCCCAGGTGATCTTGGCTCTGCTGCTGCTCCTCAGCCTAGAGGTGGCGCGTGGGGTGATCACGTGCCCCCACCATCAAGAATTAAGCATCGACTCTAGATCTACCTTCCTGAGCTGAGGTTTCTCCAACACCCTCTAGGTGCTAACTCAGAGCCTGGCTGTTTTCCCCGGGCCTCTAGATAATTCCTTTTGACTCTAACCTCTTAGCCACTCACCTTTAGTCGCTGACTCGGCTTCAGTGCAAACACCTAATTCATAATTACTCTACTGCGTATACGTACTAATTCACTCAGTACTGTACCTAGCTCCTACTCAAACCAAACTCCTCCTCAGACCCGATCTCTCGAGTGCCTCTGCGCTGCTGGCCTCACAGATCAGCTGTTATTGATTTATTACAATATAAGCTAAACACAACTGTAACCAAATGAGCAGTTTCTTTTTAACCCACTGAGGCTTTTTTTTCTTTTGTTCAACACTTCCCAAGCTGTTGGTATTTACTGGACACAACTTCATCCACTGTTTTGCAGAGCTCTGTTGGGGAGCTTCCCCGTCACAACCCACTCAGGTCCTTTGCGGAGGCTAAAGTGACAGTAGCAGGATTAACACGTTCCTCAGATAAATTAGCTAGCAATTGTTGATACCGTAGATTGAACAATGCACTGAAGACCCAAAGCACTACCATCAGCTAATTAGTCTCTAGTAAGGCAGAGAGGTGAGTATCATGATCTCTGTTTAACAAATGGTGAAACCCAGGTAAGGAGAGGTAAAGTTTCTTGCTTACGGTCACACAGCAGCCAGAGGCAAAACTGGGATTAGAACATAGGAGTTTCCGGGTCCTAGTTCCAGTGAACCAGGTCAGTAGTTCTCAACCTTTTCCAGCTCAAGACCCATTTGTAAACAGTGTCCTGTCATGACCCAGTCAATTGCTTGAGTGCCAATAATATCTGTCTTATTAATTACACATTAACGTAATAAGTACTAAGTGCACTTTATCACAGCAGTGATGCCCTGTAGCTTCTGTCCCCCAGGGAGGGCTGGGCTCTGAGGTAGCAGCACTGCTCAGATTTGGCCCCAACTGGGCCAAATTTGTGTGACCGGAATTGCAACCTGATGCATGACCAGGGGGCTGCTGGGCCAAAGCTGAGAAACGCCACAACCGCAGGCGCCAGATCACAACACCCGGAGCGGAAAGCCGAGCCCAGCCTGCTCCATGGGACCACTGCCGCAGAGCGAATGTGAGGCTGGCTCTGAAACACTCCCTGCTTCCCTCCAGCCTCCCACGAGACCCTTTGTCACATTCTGGTGACCCAGTTTTGGTTGTGACCCACAGGTTGAGAAGCTCTGAGCTAGACCACGTGGCCTTATAGAATGAGAAAAGAGGGGGAACCCACAGAGCTGGAGGGGGAGGGTTGAGGTGGGGACGCCACAGGAAATGTAAATAGCCTTTCTAGTTGAACTTTGAAGAGCACCAGCAGTAGTAGGGAGCTTCAAGTTGGGACCAGTGGTGGATTAATGATTTTGCTGCCCCTAGGCCCTGAAATAATTGCCACCCCCGGCCCCATATGAACTTCTTTTAGTTTTCTTACAAATTCATTTGAACTAAAATGAATCTAAATATCATTAAAATAATTGAACATTTACAAGTTTTATTATAAATAAAATTACAAGAACAGCGGACCCTTGCTTGAACGCGTGTCTGTATAGTATGATTTCGCTTGTAGCGCGGGACCACGCATGGATCCAAAACTGAGAACCACTTAATTTCTTCCTTCCGGTCATATTATTAATGTTTAGGATTCTCGCGAGTATGTTTACTAAATGGTGTTGCGCCATCATTGGTGGTTTAAATACGTGCTACGATTGGTAGAATCGCGGCGTCACGGATGCCGCAATTACAAAAATGCTGCTATTATAAATTTGCGGCCCCTGCAAATTTGCCGCCCTAGGCCTAGGCCTTGGCCTTGTCAGCCTAGGCGATAATACGCTGCTGGTTGGGACTGAGCTGCACTGGCAGCAGGGAGGGCTTGGGTCTGGACTGAGCTCCCAAGGAAGAGGAGGGGGCTAAATTTCAGGAGCGTAGGGGGATCTGGTTCAGGATTAAGGGGTATTGGCAACAATGGTTTGGAACTAAAGTCAAGGTCTGCAGTCAGAGCTGTGGTGAAGAAGGGAAGCCTCCAGTGTTGGAAAAGCATTTTACAGAATACTTAAGCAGAGGCTGGAGGCTATTTTAAAAGGGACAACTATTTAAGGACAAAAAAAAAAAAAAAAAGTTTGATTTAAAATTAAATATGAAGTGAAAACATGTTCATGATTGTGTTTGAAAGCATCATGTCAGGGTTTTTTCCCAGTGGAAAGACTCCCACTCAGTGTTGTAAATCCACACACAATGATTTTACATTAGTACATGAGAAACGGAAAGCGAAATGAACTCTGAAGAGAAAGTGAACCTTACCCACCTTTCGTGGTCCAAGCTAATTGAAGTTCAGAGGATAAAGAAATAGCGTAAGTGGTGTGAAAAAGTAGAACCATTGTCTATTTGTTGTTGTAATTAATGATTCAAGGTGTTCCCCAGCAAGGAGTTATTCAGAGATGATTTTATCTTCACAGCAACACTTTAAGCCATTGCTTTTCATTTTCTCCTGTTGGAACCATTCCCTGCCCTTCATTTTCAGCTATTTCACCAACGATTTACGGTGTGATCCCTTCCCCTCCTGCTCCAGCCTCACGACCTGTGAGGGGTCAGCCTCATCCCTGGATTGGCCACCCTTACGTTATAACAATGACAGTAAATACTAAAGGGAAACACATTCTGAAGGGTTTGTGAAGGGCTACAAACCCCCTGCTTAAAGGCATAAGCCAACCTCTAACTACTGGGGATTCAGAGGCCTCTTTCCCTGGGAACAGTTTATCCCATCACTATCTGCAACAGGGTTTTTTGTGCCTTCCTCCAAAGCAGTTGGTGCTGGCTATGGTCAGAGACTGTCACCATGGGACTGAGTATGCTACCGTACTACTTTCCCAGCACCTACAGGAATGGGAGACGAGAACCAAATCAAACCCAGCTCAGCCACATACCTGTACAGATTCCTAGTCCACCACTAATTTTCACCTCTATCAGTACCTCTAAATGGGACGCTTATACTCAAGGGGTCAGGGCATTAATAAAGCCTGGCTTATACCTCTACTGAATGAAGCTAAATCAATACAAACCTAGGCACCGACTTCTACTGGTGCCGGTGGGTGCTCGACCCCCCCCCCCGCCCTCAGCCCCACCCTGACTCCACGCCGCTCTGCCCCCTCCCAACCCCTTCCCCAAAGTCCCCGCCCCCTCTCACTCCCATTCCAACCCCTTCCCCAAAGTCCCCGCCCCAACTCCGCCCTCTCCCGCCCCCATTCAAACCCCTTCCCCAAGTCTCCGCCCCAGCCCCGTCTCCTCCTCTGAGCACACCATGTTCCCGCTCCTCCCCCCTCCCTCACGGAGCTTGCTACAGCTGTTTTGGTGGCGGCAAGTGCTGGGAGGTAGGCAGAGGAGTGGGGACCTGGTGCGCTCAGGGGAGGAGGCAGAGGAGCAGGTGAGGTGGGGTGGGGCAGGGAGCTTGGCTGCCAGTGGGTGCAGAGCACCCACTAATTTTTCCCTGTGGGTGCTCCAGCGCCGGAGCACCCATGGAGTCAGCACCTATGAATACAAAGAAACCTTTGTTCAGTTTAAAAGTGACAGTGAAGAGGGTTGCACTGATTTAACTAAACTGATTTAGAAATCCAGGTAGTTAAATCGATGCAAGTGATCGGAGCTGGTTGCCAGAAGTGCCTGAACACCCACAACTCCAGTTAAAGTCAGTCAGTGCTGCAAGTTCGCTCCTCCCATTCCTGGTGAGTTGAGCATTGCACATACACTACACGACCCTATGCATTTGTACAGCAAGTCAGAATGGTACAAACCCCTTAAGATTCCCTTTGTGATTTTGGGCCTGATCCAAATTCCACTGAAGTCAATGAAATGGGTCCCACTGACTTCAGGGCACTTAGGATCAAGCCATATAGAACTGGATGCAGAGAGGTGCTTGAGGGGTACCTACCACCACTTGGGTGGGACAGTACCTTTGGAGATTAGGCAGCCTAGGCTTCTTCTCTCACCACTGCTCCCCCTTGCTCCATTTCTCTCGGCTGTTTTGGCCTGCATTCCCTGTCCTGCCTTAGACCCTCCTCTCTTTATTTTGCCCCTGGACTTTGAGCCTCTTTGTTGTCTTTGTTTGTAATAATTGCATCATTAATGGCAGGTATATTTAGAACAAATAGAAGTAAATGCAAACTGTGCTTCACACAGTGTGCGGGCAGCTGAGGGGATTTACTGGTGCCTGAGGTTCTAGATCCCTAATTGACTTTACTAGAGAACTAAATCACTCAAGGACCAGTAACTGCATTTGTAGGTATGCATGTTAAGAAAAAAGGAATCAAATCTCATGTTTCAGGGGCTAATTCGATCGCTTGGGGAGGTGGGGGTCCAGAAGGAACTTTTCATTTGCATATAGCTTTGCACAATAAGCTAGGTCAACCTTGCAAAATTCTACTTGTGTAGGGGAAGTAAAAACATACATTTTTCCCCCATTATCACCATAGCGATGGATGGTCGAGCAGATTCGGTGCCTGATCTGGTAACTTTTATAGGGATCTTTATCTACACTGATGTAACTGCACCAGAGAAAGCCATGACACCCACTGGTGCACATCAGCCTCATTTGAAACTGGAAGAAGCTGTACCAGACCAGTTTCAGAGTAACAGCCGTGTTAGTCTGTATCCGCAAAAAGAAGAACAGGAGTACTTGTGGCACCTTAGAGACTAACAAATTTATTAGAGCATAAGCTTTCGTGGACTACAGCCCACTTCTTCGGATGCATATAGAATGGAACATATAATGAGGAGATATATATACACACATACAGAGAGCATAAACAGGTGGGAGTTGTCTTACTAACTCTGAGAGGCCAATTAATTAAGAGAAAAAAAAAAAAAAATTTTTGAAGTGATAATCAAGCTAGCCGAGTACAGACAGTGTGATAAGAAGTGTGAGAGTACTTACAAGGGGAGATAGTCAACGTTTGTAATGGCTCAGCCATTCCCAGTCCTTATTCAAACCGGAGTTGATTGTGTCTAGTTTGCATATCAATTCTAGCTCTGCAGTCTCTCTTTGGAGTCTGTTTTTGAAGTTTTTCTGTTGTAATATAGCCACCCGCAGGTCTGTCACTGAATGACCAGACAGGTTAAAGTGTTCTCCCACTGGTTTTTGAGTATTTTGATTCCTGATGTCAGATTTGTGTCCATTAATTCTTTTGCGTAGAGACTGTCCGGTTTGGCCAATGTACATGGCAGAGGGGCATTGCTGGCACATGATGGCATAGATCACATTGGTAGATGTGCAGGTGAACGAGCCCCTGATGGTATGGCTGATGTGATTAGGTCCTATGATGATGTCACTTGAATAGATATGTGGACAGAGTTGGCATCGGGGTTTGTTACAAGGATAGGTTCCTGGGTTAGTGGTTTTGTTCAGAAACTATATTACAACAGAAAAACTTCAAAAACAGACTCCAAAGAGAGACTGCAGAGCTAGAATTGATATGCAAACTAGACACAATCAACTCCGGTTTGAATAAGGACTGGGAATGGCTGAGCCATTACAAACGTTGACTATCTCCCCTTGTAAGTACTCTCACACTTCTTATCACACTGTCTGTACTCGGCTAGCTTGATTATCACTTCAAAAGTTTTTTTTTTTTTTTTTTTTTTTTTTTTCTCTCTCTTAATTAATTGGCCTCTCAGAGTTAGTAAGACAACTCCCACCTGTTTATGCTCTCTGTATGTGTGTATATATATCTCCTCATTATATGTTCCATTCTATATGCATCCGAAGAAGTGGGCTGTAGTCCACGAAAGCTTATGCTCTAATAAATTTGTTAGTCTCTAAGGTGCCACAAGTACTCCTGTTCTTCTTTGTACCAGACCAGCGCACTAGTGCCTTGGATTTGCATCAGTGCCACTAAACTGGTGGGTAAAACGTCAGTATAGACAAGACACCTTGTGATAGTTGTAGGCAGGGTAACTGTCCTCTGAAGTATCGGGTATTGGCCACTGTTAGAGATAGATTTGCTGGGCCAGGATTCTGATCCACCATGAGAAGCCTTATGTTGCTATAACATTTTGCACCAAACAGAGCTTTAGCTCTGATCCTGCTTGTTGTTTCTTCTGGATTTTAAATTAGCACTATAAGACAACAGGGAAATGTATGGGTCTGATTCTGATCTGAATTACACTAGTGAAAACAGGAGCAAGTCCTCTGAAGTCAGGATAAGTGGGATCAGAACTGTGCCCTTGGGGAGGTCTAAACTGCACACTAAGCCAAGGTTCTGATTCAGGTTTGAGCCCAAAGCCACTTCTCACCACCAGACTGATTTGTGGATTCAGGTCAGACCCCAGGTCCTAGGATCTTGTTAGGGGGTAGGTCAAAGCCATGTAATTTTGCAGTGTGAACGCAGCTCAAGCTGTAGACCTGAGTCAGAAGGTCTGCAGCATGGAGTGCGGACGCATGAGCACAGCTGATAGACCTAGCTCCAGCAATTGTGAATCCAGGTTTACAATGCAGTGTGGATGCTCAAGCACGGGGTTGGGACCACCAAGTCCACAAGCTGGAGTCCCACAAAGCTGGATTTACAGTGTAAAATTCAGAATGTGACACGTCATCTCCCCCTTCTGCCTGGGCTACAAAGCACCTATTGCCTTCCTAAGGAGTCTAATCTTTCACCTTCTCACTTTGCCGTTTTTGTTTGTATGCTTCATGCTTGTTATGCCTAGAGGATTCCAGCCAAGGCTGTTCTCTGGCAGCCTGAAAGCCTAGAGGGAGGGGAGCCTGTACAGGGCTGGGAAAAAAAAAACTGGGGAGGATGTGTCAATCCTAGAAGCCGGGTGTTAGACACAGAGCTCTCGGGAAGACCTGTGCTTGCAGGGCTCAACCAGAGAAGACAGACAGAGAGCAATGGGATTTTGCAGAAAGTCAAATGCGAAGGAGGAGGGAAAAAAGGAGACAGTGTTCCTGAGAAAGAAGATCACCCTGGTGCGGGCCATCGCACTGACTATCGGCACAGTCATTGGCAGTGGCATCTTTATCGCTCCAAAAGGGGTATTGCAAAACTCCGGCAATGTGGGGCTCTCCTTGGTTGTCTGGCTGGCTTGCGGGGTCCTCTCTCTGTTTGGTGAGTTGCTTTTTCTAATTCTCCGGTGTGAGCCAGCAACAACGTTACAACATTGCGAACATCTGTGCGCGTTCTAGAGCTGTGCAGATTTTCACATGAAAACACAGGGAAAATATCAGCAGTACATTGTAAAGAGACTGCAAAACAAGTAGAAAATAACCCGGAGTAATATGGGCTAGACCGGGGTGGCCAAACTTACGGACCCTCTGAGCCACATACAGCAATTTTCAGATGTTCGAGAGTCAGGTCGTGCCAGCCAACGCTTGGGGTGTCAGCCCCGTTGCAGGTGCTTGCTGGGGCTCAGGGCTGAAGCCCCCCTACTGCTCAAGTTCCGAGCCCCATCAGGTGCGCCCTGTGGGGCTGAAGCCCTGAGATTCCCCCTCCCCACTGGGCACAAGCCAGAAGCAATGCGCTGTGGGGGCTGCTGAGTGTAAGAGGGGGCAACTCAAGCTGCTGGGGGGCCGAACCTTTAAATTGCCCCTCCCCCCCAGCAGGCACCAGTCATCTCTGGCAGAAGCCTCTAGTCCCACCACCTTTTGCCCACTGCAGGGCAAAAGCCCTGAGCTCCCCCCCCAGTACAGTAGGCGGGGGGGGACATATGGGGGGCTCCATGAGCCGCACTTTAATTGTAAAAAGAGCTGCAGTTTGACCACCCCTGGGCTAGACCCTTGGCAGGCGTAAATCTGTATAATCTAAGGTCCACGCATCAGTGGAGCTGGGCTGAGCCACACCAGCTGAGGAGCCGGTCCTGTAAATCCAAACCCTATTCAAAAACCTTGGCTCCATAGCACAAAGCCTGCTGAGGCAAGGTGGCCTAGCTGGGTTTCTGAGCTGTGGGAAAAGCCAACTTTCAGAGCCCACAAAGCATGCTGCCATGGCAACCCCACGTGGTTGGGATTCTAAAGGCTTATCTCAGCTTCCACTCTTTAAAAAAAAAGGATGTTTCTAGCCCTTTCCCTTGCAAGGGCATGCAGGAAAATGTAAAGCAATTGTTGGGATTAAAAATCTGTAAGGCTGGAGCTCAGGCCCTGAGACCCCATGAGGGGAAGGGTCTGTGGAGCCCAGGGGCTCCAGACTGAGCCCAAATATCTACACTGCAATTTTATAGCTCTGCAGCCCAAGCCCCACGAGCCTGAGTCACCGGACCCAGGCCAGGTGCAGCCATGCCCCAAGTCTTTTATTGCCTGTTTATCTACCTTCAGGGTATGTCCACACCGTGACCCTCAGCACCTGGGTTGACAGACTTGGGCTCATGCTATGGCTCTAAAAATAGCTGTGGAGACATTGCAGCTGGTGCTTCCCAGCTCTGGTAGACAGACCTGAGTCCATAGGCAGAGGCTCCGGGTGGGTTTCTTACCCAGATGGCTAGTCCGAGCCGCAACCCTTTCTACGGCTGGCTACGCTGCTATTTTTAGCATGTGAGCTCAAGCAGAGCGAGCGTGTCTGTCCACTCAAGGTAGGAAGCACGCTCCCACTTGCAGGATAGACCTATCCTAAGTCAAAGACTCGGCCTGATTCTTCCCTTCCTTACACCTTTTGGAGCCAGATGCACCAGTGGAAAGAAGGTACAAAATGATGTCATTCTGATTTTGTACTGTCTTATACTCACTTTCCACTGAGGTAAATAATTCATAGATTTTAAACCCAGAAGGGACCATTGGGATCACCTACTCTGACTTCCTGTCTAGCACAGGTCATCAGTATTCCCTGAATTCAATTCTGTTTGAATTAATCTCTTTTAGAAAAATCTCCAGTCTTGATTTGCCAGTCATGGAGAATCCACTACAATACTTGGTAAAATGTTCCAATGGTTACTTACCCTCACTGTTACAAATGTATTCCTTTTTTTCAGGCTGAATTTGTCTAGCTTCAACTTCCATCCATTAGATCATGTTAGAGCTTTGCCTGCCAAACTGAAGAGCCCATTAGCAAATATTTGTTCCCTGTGTATGTATTTATAACCTGTGCTCAAGTGATGCCTTAATCATCTCTTGCTTAAGCTAAATAGCCTGAGCTCCTTGAGTCTATCATTGTAAGTACATCTACACTGCACCTGATAGGGAGCCTCTGAGCCCAGGTTCAGAGACCTTCAGCTAGCAAGGCTCACAGTAATGTGCTAAAAATAGCTGTGTTAGACGCTGCAGCTCAGGCTCTGAAGCCTGGGGGGAAAGGAGGAATGAAAGTCATGTTTTCCAATCCTCTAATCAACCTTGTGGCTCTTCTCTGAACCTTCACCAGTTTCTCAACATCCATTTTGAATTGTGGGCACCAGAACTGAACACCGTATTCCAGCAGCATCACATTAGTCCAAATACAGAGGTAATATAATGCCTACAGGGACTGACATTCCCCTGTTTATGCATCCAAGGATTGCATTAACGCTTTTGGCCACCGTAGCTCACCAGGAGCTCACGTTCAGCTGATTATCCACCAGCAGCCCCAACTCTTTTTCAGGATAGAGGCCCCAGTCCTGTAAGCATGACCTGCATTCTTTGTTCCTAGATTTATCATTTACCCCCATTAAAACGCATATTGTTTGCTTGCGCCCAGATCTCTCAGTATCAGTAACCAGACTACACAGAGATGCCAGACAGTCAGTGGAGAATCAGGCTCACAGGCTCGGGGGGTGAGGCAGAGAGGAATAGGAGGAAGAGTGAGGGGAGATGGTAAGACTCCACAGGGAGTGGAGGGCAGCTAGCTCCAGGCTAGGAAGGAGGGTTTCAGGGATTCCTACCTGCTCTCAGGCCCTGCTGGATCCAGCTCTTGCCTTTCCCCCTCCCCAAAGTGTGCATGAACTTACATGGGGAAAGAGCCCCCACAATATTTTCATTGCAGAGGTGCTAGCTGTATCTGGCCCCCAGGTCTGCTGCCCCTACCCATAGATTCTAATCTTGAGTCTGATACTTGATCAGAATGTGAATACGCACCCTTAACCTCTTTTCATCCTTAACCTGGAAAGCAGGGCTGCACCCCTGAAGCCTGTTTTGAGATCCCAGAGGGAACCTAGTGCAAAGGATTATGATGAGATCACAGACTTTTCACTAGTTTGAGCAGAGATCTCTCTACATGCAGTTCCCATGGCTCCATGGTCTATCTCTGTCTTCCACACTTGCCGACATGGGGCTGGTGGAGAGACCTGTAGCCTATAGAGATGCTTGGTTATGTTATATAGAAACATAAGTAGGCCCAATAACCTATTTCCTAAAAATAGGCTTGACAATAGTCAAGTGAGGTCTGGTAAAATATGAATGAAGTGAGACGAGACAATTCAGAGGCAAGTCAGAGATAAATTAGAGTCGGGGGTAAACATTGTTGACCCTCACGGGATTTTACAAGTGTTTTAAATAAAATGTTAATGTTATGGAAAATGCTCTCTCTATATAATGATAGTTACTAGTATGGCAGCATTTACACAGCTGTTAATTAAAGATGCGTTCAATATTAAATAGCCAATGAGGAGGTAGAAGAGGGTATTTTAATTATGGCAGTGGAAATATAGATATGGTAAAAGGCAGGCTTTATGCTAATTAATTTGGGTGTTATTAGTGATTATAAAAAAGGTAGCACCCTATTTTTAAATTATGTGCAGCCATCTACCAGCAAGGAAACACTACAGAAAGGATTATAGGCTAGCCATTCTTACCATCCAGGGAGGGTCCAGATGCATCGTCTCATCTAGCGCATGAGTATCAACGCAGTGTATAGTCACATTGTGACGCCTGTTTGCTTGAATTAACTGTTTTATTTTAAATAAAGTATAATTGTCTCACTCACTGTGTCATTCATAGTCCTCCACTAAATTAAATCATGTGTAACCACGCTGGAGGCTTGAACCTTAAAGAACTCAGTAGTTTTAAGGACAAAGCATAAAACCAAACGAATTGGGGACACAGAAATCAAGTTCCAACTGTAACTGAAGGTGTGCAGGGAGAGGGGCAAAGCTCCCGCACTTGCTTGCACTTGTGTAGTACAGAGAACGCTAATGGGGGCAAAGTGGTAGAATAGCTTAGAGGGTTGTGGTTTTTTTAAAATAAATAGAAACTTCAGTAAAAAAAAAATTTTTTAAATCATAGCCGTAAAGCGAAGCCTTCAGTTAAGTGGCAATTCTGAAGCCGACCCAACGCTCATTGTGGAGAGAATTTTTGTCTAAATTAGAGGGTCTGTTCTAACATGAAAAGACACAGACTTCAGATTAGAAAAAGCCAGAAAAAAAAAAAAAAACACCACCCCCACTTTCATCTGGGACCAAAGGAGGATTTGAACACACGCTTCCAGATACAAAATACTTCTTCATTAGCTCACTGGGATGCCCAGGCCCTTGTGGAACTGACGTCCCAGGTTAAGATAGTCTGTCTGGTAGCATAGTCTTTAGTAACAGTGCTGAGATGGCAGGGGACAACCTAAGCACTCGTTATTTGTACTCTGTCTGCAGCTGTCCTCTGCAGGACTCCGAAGACAGCGTAGGCATTCTAGGACCAATTCAGAATTTTTCAGCACATTTAATGAACCCCACCACTGGCTCAGGGTCCTGCTGCTGTACAATGCCAAGCCCACATTAGGTGCTGTATAATAAATACTCAATGCTAATAATCTTAGCACTAAGTATCACCATAGCACAAACTTGCTGAGTTCCAGCCTTTTGCCTGCCTTTACATAACACCATGGCCTGGATGTGGCCCAAGCCCGCTTGACAACGCAGACAAACAATCCAGTGAAAAATGTGAACCCATAAAACAAGCCAGAGGAAATGTGCCCTCTTTGAAAAGAAAAAGAGGTCTTTATATAGTGAATGCTAAGGACTTGAGAGAATAAAGGTGTGACCTAAGACTTCATATTTCAGCATCCTCAATGTTCCTACCTTTGTTTGCTCTTGTCCTTCCCAGGAGATAACATTTAGATTATTAGTATAATGAAAAGTTCACTGATATCTCATATGTAATCAGTGGCAGGTGGTATGTAGAGGGCATTGGGACATCAAAGCACATAAGCACACACATATACATACATATGCATGTGTGTGTGTGTGTGTGTGTGTGTGTGTCACTAAAAACTAATCATAGACACAGTAAATCTATAGGAGCCTGCTATATAGTTGCTTTGTTCACAATTCATGTTTAGCAGCAGGTTGTTCTTCTCCACCCATCCTGTGGCACATGTCCAATCTGCACAGTCAAGGTCGGACAGGAGTAGCAGATATTTCCTGTAGGGCCTGGGGCATTAGATTCACTGCTTAAGCCACAGGCTTCCACACCCCTCCAATCATCAGGATGGACTCCAGGAGGCAGGTAGGTCCAAGGGCACAACACAAGGGGAAGCCAGACACCCTTCTTTCCCACACCCCAGACATAGTGGGAGCAGAGAGAGGGAAAAGTCTCGCTCATTTCTGGCCTTTCTGGTGGGAAGGGAGTGGGAGAGGTCACAGACAGTACCTCTCCTCCTGCCCCTCCCAACCCCCTGCTTCCCCAGCAGTGCCAGGCCAGGGCGGATGGCACGCAGTAGCAGGTTAGCAGAGAAGGAGTTGGGATGCTGCAGTCAGGACCAAGCCAGGGAGTGTTGGGGTCTGAGCCCCCAGGAGCACAGGCCAGGTCCACCCAGGCAGTGCAGACCCCTGCAGGGAGCAGGATCCGGGCACAGGACAGGCTCTGTAAGGAATCAACCCCTGAGCCCTCTTGCTGCTTCTATCTTCTTCCCATCTCCCCCAACTACAACCCTGCTTCTCCCAGCTGTGCAGGTAAAGCGCCCCACTTGCCCCAAAATTCACCAGCCACCACAGTACATAACCAGGCTGTGGTATATTATGTGACCTCTTTAAAGGCATTAAATCCCAGTGCTCCATAGCAGCGACTGTTCTCTCAGAGAAAGGGTGGTCTCATGGACTAGGATGCAGTATATCTGGGTTCAGTTCCAAGCCATTGACTTCCTGCGTGACCTTAGCAAGTCACAATCTCGCTCTGCCTCAGTTTGCCAACTCTGAGGGGAGATTGTAATACTCCATTCTTCTTCACCTTCTCCTGTCAGTCAGGGTCAGTAGCTCTTGTTCTTTGTCTCCAGTCATTCCTGTCAAGTGTTCCTTCCATGCTGACACCAGCCTTCAGGAGGACATGAAACTTCTTGAACCACCTTTTCCTGGGTCTTCATCATGGTCCTTGTCCAGTGACTAGAAGACCTCATACTCTGTGACCGATACAACTCCTTGGCCATGACAGCTCTTCAGGAGTTTCCATCTTGTTTATATAGATCAAGTTCTTCAGAGTGGGGACTATCACTGTGTGTTTGTATGTTTAGGCTCCATAGGCACTACTGTAATATAAATAAATAATTTCCCCTCCTTATTTTGTGTCTAGGTGCTCTGTCTTATGCAGACCTGGGAACAAGCATCACAAAATCTGGGGGCCATTACATCTACCTCCTAGAAACCCTTGGGCCTTTGCCAGCCTTTTTAAGATTGTGGGCTGAATTTGTTATGATCCGGTAAGAACAGTTCTGCGTTTCCATAGGTGTGTAAGGACAGGAGTGATATGTCGTTGCTGATTTGTATTTATAGACTCCTCTCTTTAAATCTCTAATTGGGGCAGAGTCCAGCTGTGCAGCTGAAGGAGCCAGCGGGTGAATGCAAAACAGTAGCAAACACATGGACTTTCAAATGGCTAGAGGGAGGATAGAGGGAAAGAAGGGGGGAAGTGGGAACCTAAGACAGGGAAATGGAGGGGGGAAAGGAGGCAGAGGAGGGAAATGAAAAGGTAAAAAAAAAAAAGGTGAGATGAAGAATAAAAAAATTGAAAACAAGGAACAGCTTGCAGCAACCGGGTAATGAGATAGATGGACATTTTCCTGCAATCTGCCAACACAGCTGGGTTTTCTGGAAAAAGGCTCCTTAGAAATCTGTTTGATATGTGACCTCCTCCTCTCCCACTCGCCCCCCTCCAATAGCTGCTGGATAAACAGAAATGTTTGCCACAGCACATCTGGGTGTGGCTGTGAGGTCTGCCACCATGGAGAATGAGATCACAGCTTACGCAACTGAACCCCTGCAGAACTGGGACAAAGTAACCAACCTCCTTACTAAATGGATACAATATATATTAAAAAACAAACCATTGTTTAGCCTGTTAACCTTGCCTGTGTTTATGGCCATAAAAATTGAGAGAGGTCACAGGCTGAATGGAAATGGAGTCTGAAATATCCTTTCATGCCTATCTATCCGTCTAAATTCTACATAGCCCCCCATCAGCAAAGCAGCCCCAGTTCCTGGGTGATACCTCCAGGTCTGGAGGGAGAGAGAAGAGCACTGGTAGGGGGTGGGGTGTGTACAGCCACTGCCTCACACGGCACAACACATTTTATTTCATGGGCACTGCATGTCACCGCACTGTGTGTGCTCTCTAGCTCTTTTTCTGTGGTTGGGGACTGGGGAGAAGGCCTCAGATTCTCACCTCAAGGTTACCAGTTCAAATCCCCTCCTAGGGAAGCAGCAATTGAAAAACAGTCCCACTCTAATGGCTCTTCAGTGACCTCATGGTGGTGTGTTAGTATCATCAACCCATTTCCTACACAAAGTAAAGATGGTCCAGTGGGTAGGGCACTCAGGGACGGCTCTGGCTTTTTTGCTGCCCCAGGCAAAAAAGCCTTTCACTGCCCCCCCGCCGGGGATCGCGGCAGGGGAGGGCGCCGAGCCCGGCCGCGGCCCCGCTCTCCCCAGCCAGCCGGAGCGCCGGGGGAGGGCGGCGAGCCCGCTGCGGCCCCACTCTCCTCCCGGCGCTCCGGCTGGCTGGGGAGGGCAGTGAGCTGGCCACGGCCCCACTCTCTCCAGGTGAGCGCCGCCCCTCTCCAGGTGCCGCCCCAAGCACATGCTTGGAGGGTTGGTGCCTGGAGCTGGCCCTGAGGGCACTAGCCTCCAACTCAGGAGACCTGGATTTGATACCCTGCTCCATCACGGATTTTCTGTGCAACACGGTGTCTCAGTCCCTCTCTGCCAAATGGGGATTCTCATACTTCCCTATCTCCCAGGGGTGATATGTGGACAAATACATTACAGGTTGGGAGTCACCCAGATACTATGATAATAGGGGACATAAGTACAATCAATAAATAGATTGCAAAAACTGCTGCCCACCCAATCGGCTTAGCAGAAATGCTGGATGGCCCATGAAGACAATTCCCTTCCTCCACCTTGTGGTGGGCCCTTCAGGTACATTGGTGGGGCAGCGTGGGAAGCTTACACAGCTCCAAAACAAGCAAGCATAAAAGGACTTCAGTTTCCAGAGCTGCCAGTTGGCAATCTCCAGCAGTACTAAGTTCTCTGAAAAATGGGGCTGGAGAGAAATTCAACCCAGGTCCCTAACCCATCTCAGCTGGAAAGCAAAGAGGGCATCCTTAAGGCACATCTACACTTTGAGCTGGGAATTACACCTCCCTGCTTGAGTAGCCATACTTGTGCTAGCTCTGATCCAGCTGGCATATTAAAAGTCGTGTCCTCACAGCAGCGTGAACGGCTAGCTGTCCCGAGTACATACATCACATCTCAGACAGGACTGCAATCAGGGTGGCTAGCCCCTTGCACTGCTATTATTAGTGGGCTAGCTCACAGAGCAAGCATGGATAAATCTCAGCGAGCAGGGAACCACGCACCCAGCTCAGAGTACAGGAATACATACCCTTACTGTTGCAGGAACAAAGACATCGATTGTCCCTAACCTCCCTATTTCCTCCAATGTCAGAGGGGGAAAGAGAACAGACAAAGCTGAAGAAGTACCTGTGCTTTGGGAAGAGTCTCCAGGTCTTCACCTTTCACCACCTTTCACCAGCATGAAAAGAAATCTGTGGATGTTTTTCGTCTCTGTGAGGGGGTGCGTCCACACCCTATTAAGGAGGAAGCTAATGAGCTTGGTGATCCCTAACTAGACACACCTGAAATGCTTGCTCTGCTTGAAGGGAAGAAGCTTAAAAAGGGAAGGCCTGCCACACAAAGGGGTGGTTACAGGAGAAGACTGCCGTGCCTCAGGCACCCGATTACAGGGCTAGATCAGCAAAGGAAATAGGCACTGAGCCAGAAATCCCTGAGACTGCTTGGACCAGGAATGGACCAGGTGTTCCCAAAAAAGGGAAAGTCTAAGGAAGGACTCCAATCCTGATCAGGACAATAAAAAGCCTACAGACAAACCAGAACCCAAAGGGGTGAGGGAGAGACAGACCGAGAAACTGAGCACCTTTTCCCCCACCCTTCCGTTCTTTACCTTGTTCCTCCCTGCCCTCAGAGAGGGGAAAGGAACTCTCTGTTCTGGGAGACACTCTTGTTTAAGCTAGCCCAAGCAGGGGAAGAACTCAGGGTTACTCTACACTAAAAGTGCTACATCGGTGCAGCTGCACCACTGCCGAGAGCTCTCCCATCTGCAGAATAAATCCACCTCCGCAAGCAGCGGTAGCTAAGTCAGTGGGAGAAGCTCTCCCACTGATATAGCGCTGTCCACACCAATGCTTCGGTTGATGTAACTTACATTGCTCAGGGAGGTGGCTTATTCGCACCCCAGAGCAATGTAAGTTATACCAAAATAAGTGGTAGTGTAGACCCAAGGTCGGCTCCAGGGTTTTGCTGCCCCAAGCAACGGGGCGGGGGGGAAAAAAAAAAAAAAAAAGCAGTGATCACGATCGGCAGCACTTCGGCGGCAGCTCCACTGAGCCACTTTTTTCTTCAGCGGCAGGTCCTTCCCTCTGAGAGGGACCAAGGGACCTGCCGCCGAATTGCCGGACGTGCCGCCCCTTCCCCTTGGCCACCCCAAGCACCTGCTTGCTGCGCTGGTGCCTGGAGCCGGCCCTGGGTAGACCTGATTTCAGTGTCAGAAAGGAACCAACTTAAACCACAGTCTGATAGGGACTCCAGGCCCCCTACCCGCCACAAGTGATGGACAATGCAGGCAATTTATGCCTGATATAAGGAAAACAAAAACACAGAGATGGGGCTAGAGCTCAGCAGCTCTGAGCAGGATGGAACCCAACAGTGCTGCAAGTGGTTAGCTGAGATGCAGGAGCTGCAAGCAGCTCCGCAACAGCGGCTCCGGGAGCAATTGCTGCAGCAGTGGATCATCCAGCAGCAACTCCAAATGATGTGGCAGCAAAAGCTGCTGAGAGAGCTGAAGACCCAGCAGCAGGAGTTCCACAAGGAGATGATACAACATAGTGCCAATCTTACGCTCTCCAGGAGTCCTTGTGGGGCACACTTCCACCAAGGTGAGTCCCCCACCAATGCCTGTGAAGCCAACCAATATGGGGCTGGACAATGATCCTGAAATCTTTTTACCACCAAGAGGGTAGCCTTAGCCTCCCAGTAGCCTCCTGAGCAGTGGGCTTTGATTTTGGCTCCATACTCGATGGAACTGACCCAGGCAACCAACCATAACCTGGACTCAGAGCAGGCTAAGGACTATAAAATAAGTCAAGTCCACCATTTTGGACTATTTGGACACTTCTGAGGCAACCCACCCTCAAAGATTTAGATTCAAAACCTATCCGAAGGGAGTCAGACCCTGCATAGCAGCCTAGTGTTTGAAGGAACACCATTGAAAGGGACTCCACCCAGAAGAACAGTCCAGGGCCCAGGTTGCTAAGTCAGTTGTGACTGAACAATTTATAAGGATATTGCCAGCAAAAGGCAGAGTGAGAGTATTATGGCCCCATGCTAGGACCTTGTCAGATGCAGTACAGTTAATGGAGAACTGTCTAGCAGCCAAAGGGTCGCTAGAAACAGAAATCGCTACGGGTTCAAATCTGTGCAGGACCGTCCTGAGAGAGACCAGGGAGGCCAACCTCAAAACGGTAACATCCACCAAACGTTCTCCAAAATAATCAGTCCAGCCCCCAGACCATAGGAAGCCCGAGGGGCCTAGGGATCAGGCTCAGACATCATTGCCAATGCTTCAAGGAGCTGAAGTAGGACCTGCAAAGTAGGTCCTGGCCTCTACTCCGCAGCCAAATTTGCCCCCAGCTAAGAAAAGTAACATTGGTGTCAGCCCAGCAACTTGCCACTCCTGTGGGCAGACAGGACACAAAGAAAGAATACCCTCTTATAGAATGTGAGTATAGCCCAGGCCGGACTGCAGAAACACGCATCCAGAAAATAGCATCCCTCAAGTTGACAGTGTGACAGATTTTTGTTACCAATTTGCCTGGGCCATGGTTGATCAGGCTGGGGCCACAGGATTTTTTGGGGGGAGGAGATGACAAGGCACACCAAAAGTGTTTACATTTTAAAGTTTTATCGATAAAATAAAATAACAGCAGAAAGTGCTGGGAATGCTTTCACGTTACTTAGGGGAAGAAAGAAAGCGTTAATGCCCCAAGCCCTAACCCACTTTTATACTTAAACACGCACGACTCAGACTGGCCAAGTCTGGGTGTAACGTCAGAAGAAGGGGGGCGGGGGGAGAAGGTGAACGGGAGTGCTGTCCTGGGCCCAGGCCGTCCAAGGATCTGCTGTGCTTTTTAAATTGCTTCAGCTTTTAGGAGGGTTTTAAGTCCTGGCTCCTTGGGGGAGAAGAGAGGGGAGTGGTGCTCTGTAGAGGGACCTCTGTTCCTGGTGCCCTCTTCCAAACCAGCTTTCTGTGGTTTTTTTAAGTTTTCCCAAAACACCCAGTTTCAGGGCCGTGAGACGGTTTTGTTTGTTCCTGGTAGACAGAAGGATCTCATGTGCAATATGGGAGTGGGCTAACTTTTTATATCTTTGCTTCCAGAGCCTGTCAGTGTGCAATTTTAACAATTTTTTTTTTTTAATTAAAAGATCTGGCCTTACTATGCTAGAAACATACTGCATTCATTCGTACTGATAAGTATTAAACAGTGATTTTTATTTTTTTTATTTTTTTGCTTTAGCAAGTGTATTAAAACCTTAGTGTTTCTTAATATTACCCAAAACATTTTGTGTTCCAAGGTGGACAAAGCAAGTATCTGCATTTTAGTACATTCCATAGCTATACCAGTATGCATTTTTATTTTCATTTGTTTTTCTGTTAGGCTGTCCTGTAACTGGGACATAGAGCTTAATTTATTTTTAATTACCTCCAGGTTTACCGTAGGTATAATCCCTGCTCCAAAACTAATTTTTTTTTTTTTTTAATATGTTGTCTGCTGCATGAGGATGTTTTTCTGCAGCATTTAATACACAACAATGCTAGCAACAAGACAAACAACACAAAACACGACATAGAACGCAAAACACAATTTTTATTGTGACAGCAGATTCATGGTATTTTGGGTTGTTCCTCAGCTGGTATCTGCTTTTTTTGATTTTTTGAACAAAAGAACATGTTTTTACCCCTGGGGGGGGTAGATTATTGCTGAAAATATTTCTCTCTCTCTTTCTTTACCAGAGTTATGATTGCTTTTAAACTTTTAGCTTCTGCTTTCAAAACACACAGTGATTTGAAAAACAAAACACAACCTATTGCGGCTCCCTTTGGCAAAGTGACAGTTTGATTACACAGCTCAGCGTGGGGCACGGTCTCTCTCTCTTTTCTACAGCTTTTATCTGCTATTTTGTTACAAAAAAAAAACATTTAAATTTTTTTTCCATTTTTCTGGCTTTGATGGCCCTGCTACAGCCACGAATTTGGTCTTTATTTAAAACATTTTAAATTTTGTAAAGCATTGAGTTACCTTAAGGGTTAAATGAGAAATACCAAAGTTAAACAACACAAGTTACCTGTGTTTGGCAAAAGTGTTTTTTGGTTTTGCAACTTTGAATGGAAAATTAAAGGGATTTCAGTGGTATTATTTAAAACACGACCAATTTATTTTAATCCACAAAACAAAGATTGTACACACCCGGAGTGGGTTTTATTAGCAAATTTGACTAACTTGTTCATAGTCAAATGATTTTACTTAGATAACGTTTTTGCCTGGATTATTTACAGACTTTTCTAAAAAAAAAAAAAGGGCCCATTTTTCCTTCAGAACGGCTGCAAAGAAACCAAGAATTTTTTTTTTTTTAACACTTTTTTTTTTGAAAAATTTTACAAAGTTTTACTGCTTAATTCCCTCCAGACTCTGCAGAGTTAACTTCTTACTTTCTTTTTTTTACTTCTGCCACTATGCGCTCAGGGCTTGCAACCCGTTTTTAAATTTTTTTAAACTGTTGCTTGCCTGCTCGTCTGGGCCCGATTTTGTTTTTCTCGTTGAACCGCTTCTTTCCATGGTCACAGACTTTGTTTCACTACCAATTTAGCAAGGAGGGTGGGCTCCTTAACTAGCCCCCACCCTTCCTGGTCCCTTTCCTCTTTATAATCGCCCCCACGGGGTGCTGTTCCTGTAGTTGGGGGTGCCATACATACAACCTTCTCCCCCCTTCACCCGCTGGACCTCTCCTCAGTCTTAATGAGGGCCACTATAGGGGTGCAAGGTTCCACCCAAAATTGAAGATCTTCACAAAAGGAGAGATCAAAGCCCTTACAAGGGTCACCCGAACCGTCCCCCGTGAGGCTTGCCATCTGGACCGAACACCTGGCCAATTGATGTTTTAACTGTTCCATTTTCTTTTCATGGAAAGCACGCTGCCATTGCGGTGTATGCTGGGCACAAATGGTCAAGTCTTTGACAAGTCCCCAAAGGACCGGTACCTGCTTAGCCAGTGCTTCCAGGCGGGTGCATTCCGCCTTTTTGGCCTGGAAGTCTTGTCTCAAGGCTTGCAACTTGTCCTGGGCATAGGCTTGGGTTGCTGCCTGGTTAGTGATCTGCGCTTTCAGTTGCTCAATTTCCCCCCCCCAGCTGTCAGGTACACATCTCTTCCCTTCTTCCCAACTCCTTTTTTTGTCCCCAACAACATGAGATACCACATGGCTATGGCAGTCCAGATTAATCCCACAGCTGCCCCTAGGTTTTTACCCTTCTGCTTTTCATGCTCAGTATATAGATCTAACAAATCCTGCCAAGAATGCACTCTCCTCTGAAGCTCCATCACAGAACCCCAGGGATTGTATCCCACCTTGGCAAGAGCCCTCTCCAGCCGGGAGAGATTTCCCCCCCCCCCTTGAAAGAGGCAGCAGGGTTCCGTCCCTCTTTGCTGCCTCCCCCATGGCTCAGGCATCAAGTCCACCTGCTTCCCGTGACACCAGCTGACTGAGCAGCCGGACTACCATGTCCACGCTCCCTAAAGTGCGTACGTCCAGCATTGAACCCATCGCTGATGCCATCGCCCACGATTGCGGGACTCCTGAGTCCACAGCTGTACCCTTCTGTTTCCTGAACATGCTGACCCAATCCATTGGTACAACTTCTAAAAATTTTTAATTGCTTGAGATTTCACATTGCTCACCTTGGCACCGGGGCTTACAATGTTCACCCCTCCCGGGCCGGAGGGAGAGATGCTAAGATTACGGGGATTTAAAGAAACTAATGAAAAATGCCCACATAAATGACATGATATTTTAATAATCTACACTCAGATTTTCACCCTTATGGCTTTCTGCTTCAGTGAGACAGTTTAAATATTCTCTTTAATGATTATTTAGGATTAGGATATTCAATTGGAGATGAAGGTATGACCTTATAAAACATTATAGATAAGTTGAGAACATTTCCACACAATATACAGTGTGGATCTACCTTCCCAGGGGACTCCCTAAGGGGAGGGGGCCATCGGGTTGTAACAACAGCACCGGTGATGATCCAAGGTAAAAGCGTTCGAGGACTCGGACTCCGGCTGCAGTCAGATAGTATCTAAATCTCCTTGGTATGAGCTGATAGCACCCATAGAAGGCATCCAAAGGAGATGAGTGGGCCAAGGAAGGAAGGGTGGTAGAAGAGGAGATATAATGTGGATTGGGGGGGGCGGGAAGTGTTTTCTCCTGTCTAACATGCTTTGAATTTCTATTTTGCTTTCCAGTCCTGCCAACATTGCCGTGGTGTCCTTGGCTTTCGGTCGATACTTAATTGAGCCTCTCTTCGCCCCTTGCCATGCCCCTGCCCTGGCTGTGAAGCTGGTCACCACCACTGGCATCTGTGAGTAACCCTCAAAAACAATCCAAGCAAAAGTGGGGACGGGAAAAAGAGCAGGCTCGACTGGCTATTCCTGATATGATTCCGCCCTCTCTCGTTTTCTGCCTGTGTCAGCAAGGATTGCCCTTTTCCATGTCTGTCAAGCCCCATACAAAGCAATGGGATGCTCTATAAATATTTATCTGTAATGTCACCTCCCTATAGTAAATCGGGGCATAGCCACGAGTGGGCCTGGATGGGCTACGGCCCACCCACTTAGCCTCCACGCCCACCTGAGCGTCACTCAGGCACCTGAAATCCAGGACGGAGCACGGGCGGGGCCGGAGTCCCCCAAATCCACAAGCTAAGAAGGGGTGAGTCATCCCAGGTGGGGGGGGTGCCCTGAGGGGATGGATCTGGGCGGGGCTAGCACTAGGGCCAGAGCAGAGCCAGGCCGGGCGCCTAGACACATGACTGGGCGGGGCATGAGCAGGGTGCTGGAGACTGGGGCAGCAGCACGCGGTGCAGGATGCACAGACACAGCAGCGCCGGCAGGACAGAGGGACTCGGCTGCGCGGGTGGACAACACCAAGCCGGAGTCGGGAGGGGCGGGCAGAGCTTGAGCACCTGCAGGGCAGAACTTGAACACCTGCAGAGCCTCTCTCCACCCCATGGGCGCACCCGCAGCCTGTGCGCCTCAGGCAGCCTCGCCTTCTAGTGCCTGCTGAGCAGTAAGGACCAGCTGGAATGGGTGGAGGGAGGCGGGCCCTCCGATCCATCATGCCCCCCGCTCCGTCATGCACCACAGTCCCGTCCCTGCGCCCCTAGCTCCAGGCTCTGCTATGCCCCCAGTTCTGTCACCTCACCCACATCCCATGGCCCCTTGAGTCCTGTCCTTCCCCCCCCCGCCAAATCTGGCCCTCAGCCTCTGCCCTCCCCCATCCAGCCCCTCTTCCCCAGTTTTCCCTTCCTGCTCTGGATAAACTTCTCTCTTCCCAAGGTGGTGAGGGTCAGAGAACCAGTTTTCCTGGCTGGGTATCCTGTGCGGGAGGGGAGGTCATAGCCTTTGGACTCTGCTGAACTGAAGACGGGGGGTGTCAGTGCCTATCATCCCCCCTGGCCCTAAGGAATGTGGGGAATGTCAGCCCAAAGGGGGGAACCTCTTTTACCCCGGCAGCTACCCACACTGGAGCATGGGGGTTGGGTCCTGTGCCCAGCTTGGCAGGTGAAGCCCTGTGTCTGGGGGCACCAGGGCTAGGAAGAGGGTGTGGCGTCAGGGGAGAAGCTGAGCGAGCACAGTCTGTCATTGCCCATCCACCTGAAAGTCAGGGCCGAGCCAAATTTCCACTCCTAGTTACGCCACTGTGCTAAATCATCAAAATCCTGCAACCACACCCTCTCAGAATAGTCAGTGTTTGCCTCCATTAGGCTAAGTAAGCGGGGGATTTAATTTCCTTGGGCAGGAAGTGTCACTTCCTATGTGTTTGCATAGAGCCTGGTACAACAGGGTTCCGATCCTGACTGGGGCCTCTGGGTGTTACATACAAACAAATAAATCCAAAGCTAGCACAAAGGACACATTGTGTACATAAAGCACATAGGCTGGTACAGTATTTTCAAAGGAGTGTAAGGCAGTTAGAGGCCCAAATCCCTTTGTTTCAACTGAGATTGAACATCTCTCACATTTGTGAATTTGAAAATCTCCTTCATAAAGAACAAGAGTCAAACCCCTCTTTGGATGTAATGTTCAGTTACAACAGGACACTTATCTATCTCATCATAAGCAGCAGACTTAGCACTCTGGGGTCCTGTGAGATATTACACTACGAAGTTCCAAATACGTGCACTCACTCCCAGAAACTAGAGACTAAAAACACCTGTCAGGCCGACTAGCCTATCCCCTCGTGTTTGCAAGAGGATGAGGACTTTGTCTTCTAGACCAGTTTACAATGAACTAAGATATGGGATTTGTACAACTACCCGGGTACTGGACTCCCCATGAACATAAAGCTCCCATTGTGGGGAACATCAATACCAGGCTCCCTAAAGAGGAATTTCCAAGTTGAGGGGTCATAGAACAAAATAGTGACCTCACACTAGTCCTGCCCAGAAGTGAATTCAGTATATTCCAAGTAGGCTCTTCGGGGCCATAGAGAGAAACTATCACTTCCCTCCTTCTGGAGGGCATTGCCAGCATGCATGAAACTCCAACAATACTGAAAACCCGTGCAGCCGGTTCCCAGCTCTCCTCAGCCCTGAATATCAGGGTTTGGGATTATTTTAGACAGATGTATTTTTCAATTTGTATCTCATCTTAGTTATTTCCTCCTCAAGTTGCTAATGTCTTACTATCCTCACTGGTGTTTTCAACATGTTACAGTTCAGTATCCTCTAAAACATAATTAACATGCCAATGTGCTTACACTTTATTCCAGATCATTCATGAAGATGTTAAACAGGACAGGTGCCAATCTTATTTCCTACTGAACCTCAACTAAACACCTCCCCTCACATCCCTACCTTGCCATTTACCATAGAACTGAGGGTTAGAAGAGACTGCCATGGTCATCTGGTCCAACCCCCTGGCAAGACCCTTTATTTAATACCTTCGACTTAGATTTCAGTCTACAGGAATAACACTGTTCTGCTTTTTTTCATTCCCTCCAAGCCTTAATCATTGCTCTGAACTGCTGGAGCGTCAGTTGGTCTGCAAATATACAGACCGTTCTCGCAGCCCTGAAGATGGTCACCATTGGCCTGATTATCGTCCCTGGGATGATGGCGCTGGCTGAAGGTAAGACAACTGCAGCCTGTGTGTGACACGAGACAGGAAGGAGATAATAGCAGGAAACAGACAGAGGTAGGGGAGTCCTAGGGAGAGGCACAGACAGATGAGAAGGGAGATAGAAAGTGGAGAACAGAGTCAGAAAGAGAGAGACCAGAAAAAGAAAGAGGGCTTGAGAATTTTAGCCAGGAGAAAAACCTCTACTAGGAAAAAAAAAAAAAAAAACACGCTTACCTGTGTCCTACCCTCAGCCTATTTCTCTTGCACTGTCCTTTAGTTCTTCTTTCGTCTGCCAAGGGAGCCAAATCTGAACAGCCCTTCCAAAGTAGGCTGCGTTGTTTGACTGGATTTCTGGTCACTTGCCAAGCTAGGCAGTGAATGACAAGAACATCTGAAATGCAAGCAGCATGATCAACATGCAGACAGATCTCCCTACCTCCCACTGTTTAGTCCATTCATGCCAAGCCACCGCCTTAAACGTTACCCTCTCAGGAGTAGCAATGAAATGGGAAGTACAGCATTGCAGAACATGAACTGCTATCACCCAGGCACTTGGTGAAAATAGGTGCTTTACCATAGTCCTTGTCCCCCCCCCCTCCCAGCCCCTCGGTCACACAACAGGTACTTGGCTGCATTGTTCCTACCTCACCTAGGATGGGCGGTGGCTAATACCCATTCCCAGGGGAGAAGGAGATGAATTCTGCATGTCCTCGAATCAATTGCTAGTCCAGCAGATGATGCGGGCCATTGAATGTTCCATGCCAGCTCAGTGCAGGTTTGGACTTGTCTTTCTTTCTGAGAAATATGAAATGAAGCACATTCAGGTTGCAGCAGAGCTGTGACATTCATGGATTGCACATCATTTAAAAATAGTATTTCTGTGCAGACGGATGTTGGATCAGAGGCATCTTTAGTCTAGCAGGCAAAGGCATAATAAGATCCAACAGCTGGAAGCTGAAGCTAGATAAATTCAGACAGGAAGTAAGGTCTCTTTTTAGCAGTCAGGGTAATTAATCACTGGAACAGATTAACAAGGGATATGGTGGATTCTCCCCCCTTGAAAATCAAATGGGATCTCTTTCTAAAAGATGTGCTCTAGCTTAACCCCAAGTTATTGGTGGGGCTGCATTAGTTACTGGGTGAAAATCTGTGCGCTTCGTTACGCGAGAGGTCAGACTAGATGATCAATTGTGTCCTTAAAAATCTTTGAAATTTGAGGAGTTATTTTAGACTGGCTCTGTAGAGTCTCTCTGAGCTGGCACTGTGCTGTCAGAGCTACGGCAGTGGCTTGGCTGGTTGAATTCTTAGCACCAACTTCTCCGAGACCATCAGATTTATTGGTTGTATTTCCATCTCCTCTCAGGTCACTATGAGAATTTCCAGAATGCTTTTGACACTAGCTCGCTGGCTCTGGACAAGCTGCCTCTGGCTTTTTACTCGGGAATGTTTGCATACGGAGGATGGTAGGCTTCCAGCTCTATACTGGACAACATCTCTTCTAATCACTGATGAAAGCCAGATAAGCCCCAAAGAGTTCAAATCGCTGCAGTATGGAACTTGTGTGGAGCCTGTCTCATCGCAGTTACAGATTCAAATGCACCCTGGATCAGCAATGGCCAAGTCATTGTAGTGGCTGTTTACCTGTCCCCTAGAGACTGGACGGAGACCATTTTACTTAGGCAAAACATCATTCGAGGGGCAAATGAAGTAATGTTGGGGACCTCCAAAGAGCACCTCTGCTCTATCTTACATATTACAAAGGAAGCTCATGTCCAGAAAGTAAAGATAATGATGTTGCAGGGTGCAACTCAAAGCATCTAAATCCTTAATATTGGGGGGGCAGTGGATGAAGGGAGCTTCGATCCCAACAGTTTGATTTTCTAGGAAGAAATTCTTCCTTCACCACCACCCTTAAGAAGAAGCATTTGACTTTCTTTGTAGAAAGTCTCTCTATAGTTATGTAGTAAGACACATGGTCTAAGAAAGGGTGCCCCTCTATTCAGGAAGCAAACACCCAGATGCAGCTTGGAAACAGTGACAGATGCATAACCTGTTCCATCTCACTGTTCAAAGCCCAACATGGGAAATGGACTCTCAGGTCCAGACACTTTTTTCTTCTAATTGCAGGTTCTATGTCAACTTTGTAACTGAGGAAATCATAAACCCTGAAAGGTGAGTACCATGGCCAGCTGCTTGAATTCATATCTGGTAGATAAACAAACCACTGAAGAGGATGTTGATTCCCGTGCCCCAAAGCTGGAGCAGCGTAATAATACAAGCTGTTAAAGGGCACGAACTCACTTCAGCACAACAACATGCCAGTTCATAGAAGTCTGAATATTTTTCATATTGAGATTTGACTTGGGTGCAATTCATTTATGCACATACCGACTGTTGTCAAATTGGAGCAGACCACAGGCCTATCAAGGCCTGTTGCCTAGCTTGTGTGGTGGTCGTGAGCCTGATGGTTCAGTGAAGGAGGCTGTGTTGGAGGGGCGGAATTTCTTCTTGACCCCATTAAAGAAAAAAGGACAGGTACCTGTTCCGTAACTGGCATTCTTCGAGATGTGTTGCTCAGGTGTATTCCACTATAGGTGTGTGTGCTCCCCACATGCACCGGTGCCGGAAGTTTTTCCCTTAGCAGTATCCGTAGTGGGGGAGTACCGCTGCGACCCCTGGAGTGACGCCAGTATATCACGCCATAAAGGGGGCTGCGCGCTCCCCCTACCCTCAGTTCCTTCTTGCCAAACAACTCTGACAGAGGGGAAGGAGGGTGGGACGTGGAATACACCTGAGCAACACATCTCGAAGAACGCCAGTTACGGAACAGGTAATTGTCCTTTCTTCTTCGAGTGATCGCGCATGTGCATTCCACTATAGGTGACTCCAAGCTATCCCTGATGGAGGCGGGTAGGACTGTAAGTATGAAATGTCAAGGGTTACCCGGGCGGAGCATCGCTCTACCAAACCCAGCGTCATCCCATGACTGGGAGACGATCGCACAGTGCGATGAGCAAGTGTGGACAGAGGACCATGTAGCAGCCCTACAGATGTCCTGGATAGGGACATGAGCCACATAGGCCGCAGATGAGGCCTGGGCTCTCGTCGAATGTGCCTTCACGATAGGAGGCGGGGGAAGCCCTGCCAGGTCGTAACAGGTGCAAATGCACGGCGTGATCCAGCGGGCGATCCGCTGGGTGGAGACCGGTCGCCACCTAACGCGCTTGGCTGAAGCAATAAAAAGCTGGGGGGGGATTTCCTAAATGGCCTGGTTCTGTCCAGGTAAAAAGCCAGCACTCTGCGCACGTCTAACATGTGCAGGCAGCGTTCCTCGTTGGAGGAATGGGGCTTAGGACAGAGGATAGGGAGGAAAATATCCTGGTCCACGTGAAAAGCCGAGACTACCTTCGGCTAAAAGGAAGGATGAGGGCGGAGCTGAACCTTGTCCTTATGGAAGGCTGTGTAGGGCGGTTCAGAGGTAAGGGCCCTGAGCTCAGAGACCCGGCAGGCTGAGGTGATAGCCACTAAGAATGCCACCTTCCAGCAAAGGTGGGACCATGAACACGTGGCTAAGGGCTCAAAGTGGGGCCCCGTGAAGCAGGAGAGCACCAAGTTCAAGTCCCAGAGTGGGACTGGGGGTCTGGCGTAAGGGAACGCCCGATCTAAGCCTTTCAGAAACCTGCCCATCATGTGCAATGTGAAAAAACAGACATGCCCTGCACAGGGGGATGGAAGGCCGAAATGGCCGCGAGGTACACCCTGATGGAAAGGACACGAGACCTTGAGTGCTAAGAGACAGGAGGTAATTGAGGACCTGTTGGATAGGTGCAGAGGAGGGAGAGGAACCTCTATCTCTTGCCCACCTAAAGAACCTATAACACTTAGCCAGGTAGGTCCGCCGCATGGAAGGTTTCCGACTTTCCAGCAGGATCCTCCTGACGTCGTCAGAATACCTGCCCTCCTCTGCATTCAACTATGAAGCAGCCATGCTGTCAGATGGAGCGCGGCTAGGTTGGGATGGAGGAGACGTCCTGGCTCCTGGGAGAGGAGGTCCAGGCGTAGCGGCAGCCTGCAAGGGAGGGCTGCTAAGAGTTGCAGGAGGGACCCGTACCAATGCTGACGGGCCCAATCAGGGGCTATGAGGATCATCCTTGCTCCGTCTGACTTCACCTTCTGCAACACCTTGTCTATTCAGGGGAAGGGCGGGAAGGCGTACAACAGGGGCCCCAACCATGGGAGCAGGAACGCATCTGACATCGCCCCATCACCCTGCCCTGCCCTGGAGCAGAATCAAGGACACTGTCAATTCTGGGCGATGGCGAACAGGTCTACGTGGGGAGTGCCCCACTATAGGAAGATCCACCTGGCCACGTCCCCTCACAGGGACCACTCGTGCTGCTGGGAGAATACCCTGCTCAGGCGGTCCGCAAGAGAGTTGCTCTTGTCCGGCAGGTAAAAAGCCCGCAGGAGTACATTGTGGGCTATACAAAACTCCCACAGGAGCTGGGCTTCCTGGCATAAGGCCCTGGAATGCATACCACCCTGCTTGTTGACATAGTACATGACGGTCATGTTGTCCGTAAGGACTCTGAGTACCCTCCCTTGGATGTGCTGGCGGAACACCACACAGGCGAGGTGAATGGCCCTGAGCTCCCTGACATTTATGTGGAGGGTTAATTCCCCTGGAGACCACAACCCCTGGGTCCTGAAGGACCCCACGTGCGCTCCCCAGCACAGGTCCAAGGCATCTGACACTAGGTCTAGTGAGGGAGCAGGGTCCCTGAAGGGGATACCCCGGAGCATGTTGCCCAGGAGGGACCACCTTTGGAGGCCTGCCACCACCCTGGGCGGCACTGTGACTACCATGTCCAGGCTGTCCCTGACCTGGGAATACCTGGAGGCCAACCACAGCTGGAGGGGCCTCATTCGAAGCCTGGCATGTCGCACTACATAGGTGCATGTTGCCATGTGGCCTAGGACCTTAAGGCACAGCTGTGCCGTGGTTACCGGAAAGGCTGTGAACTGGGCGATGAGAGCTTTGAGCATCTCAAACCTGTCCCTTGGGAGGGAGGCCGAGGCTACCCGGGAATCTAGCAGTGCGCCTATAAAGGTTATGCGCTGAACTGGGATTAACGTGGATTTCTCCTCGTTTACCAGCAGGCCTAGGGTGCCACAGGCATCTCTGCTGTTGCTGCACCAGGGATCGAGACTGGCCCTTGAGCAGCCAGTCGTCTAAGTAGGGGAAGATCTGCAGCCCTTTCCTCCTGAGGTGGGCTGCAACCACCGCCATACATTCCGTAAACACCCTGGGGGCCGTAGAGAGGCCAAAGGGGAGGACCGTAAACTGGAAGTGGTCCTGTCCCACCAGGAAACGGAGGTAGCGCCTGTGACCCTCGAAAATGTGGATGTGAAAATACACATCCTGGAGGTCCAGTGACGTAAACCAATCCCCCTGGTCTAGGGATGGAATAATGGAGGCCAGGGACAACAAACCAGGAATTGGTTGAGATTCCGCAGGTTGAGGATGGGCCGAAGCCCGCCCTTTGCCTTGGGGACGAGGAAATACCTGGAGTAAAACCCCTTGCCCTAGGCCTCTCGAGGCACCTTTTCCACCGCTCCCAAGGAAAGGAGGCGTCGTACCTCCTGACGGAGGAGGAGGGTATGCTCTGGAACCCCGGTCTGGCACCTGACGGGGAGCACTTGGGAGGGGTTGCCACAAACTGGAGCCTGTACACTTGGGAGATGGTGCTGAGGACCCATTGATCCGTCATTATACTGGACCATTGGAGTTGGAAAACCGATAAACAGTTGAAAAAAGGCAACTTTATTAACTGGGTGGGGGGAGCACTGGCAACAGGCCCAGTGACCCCCCTCAATAAGTCAAAAACGCTGTTTCCCGGGGTGCTTGCCCTTCGAGGGACCAGGTCACTGGGCCAAGTGGGATTGGCGTTGTGACCTGTGCCTCTGATCCCTCTGCCGCTTAGGCAGGGGTTCATATCTACCCCTAGCTTGTGGAGCGGGGGATTGAGGTCTGGGCTTGTCCTTTGCAAGTGGGACATACAGGCCCAGCATCTGCAGGGTGGTACAGGAATCCTTCATCCCATGCAGATGGGTATCAGTCTGATCAGCAAACGGTGCCTTGCCATCAAACGGCAGGTCCTGCATTATCGACTGCGATTCAGAGGAGAGCCCCGAGAGGGAAAGCCACGATGCTCGCCGCATGGAGACAGCTGTGGCCAAGGAGCGGGTGGCCATGTCCGCTGCGTCCAAAGCAGCCTGGAGAGCCACCTTGGCCGCGGTTGCCTCTTCTTGGACAAGCGCCCGAAACTCCTTCACCTCACTATCAGGGAGGAAGCACTCAAACTTGGGGAGAGATCCCCAAAAGGTTAAACTCGTAGCAACCTAGAAGCACCTGATGGTTGGCCATGCGGAGTTCGAAACTCATCGAGTAAGACTTTTGTCCGGAAGAGTCAAGTCTACGAGCGTCCCTGTCCTTGGGCGTGGGCGCAGGCTGACCACTCCTCTCGGGGTGGTGGACCGACTCTACCACCAGGGAGTTAGAGGCTGGGTGAGTGTAGAGGTACTCAAGACCTTTGGCAGGGACGAAGTACTTCCTCTCAGCCTTTTTAGAAATAGGGGCAAGGGAGGCCGACGTTTGCCAAAGGCCAGCGGTGATATTGGCAACTCCTTGATGAAAGGGGAGCGCCACACGCTCCTGGACCGAGGAGGCGAGGACATTAAAAAGCGTGTCGGAGGGCTCCTCCATCTCCTCGGCCCGGAGCTCGAGGTTGGCTGCCACCCTCCGAAGCAGCTCTTGATGGGCCTTAAAGTCCTCTTGCGAAGAGGGAGGCGGTACCGCAACCGAATCGCCCTGTGCTGTCGAGGTGGAAGGTACAGCACCTTCAACGGCAAGCGTCACCGTGGGCTCTACTACGGGGTCCGGTGCTGGAGCCGGCGTCAGGGGATTGGCACCCACAGCTTGATCCCAGTACCGCAGCGATGCAGGGCGGCCCTGGGAAGCTCCCGCCACGGAGCGAGGACCGAGGTGCACTGGAGCCTGAGGCCACGGCGCTAGCTGACACCACTGACCATGCCATGGCACAGTCTGGAGTAGAAGCATGTCAGGCGCCGGAGGTGTAGGTTTGTCCGGCAGCATGGCTCGGCCCCGGGATAGATGACTGCGCATCGACACCGAGGTTCAGGAAGAGCGAACGGTGCCGTAAGAACAGTTCCGATCATGACGGCTCCTGCCCTGAGACTTCGACCTGGAGTAGGATGAGAGGTAAACACCCGAGGAGCTGCGTCTGAACTGTTCGCGGAGCCTGTGGGCCTGGTGCCTCAGTGCCAGGGAATGCGGGGACACGCTGCGAGCCTGACCTCTATGGTGCCGGGTCCTGGAGTGGAAGCGACGGTGCCAACAGCGTCGCAACCTGTTCCTCTCGGAGTCGCTGGAAGAAGAGGGATGGTGTCGCCTCTTTCTTCCTGCACAACGGCGCTCAGGACCAGAAGAGTGGGAAATGCTCATGGCGGAATCATGACGAGGGGTCGATGTGCGTCGTGAAGGCCTGCTAAGCTGCCCAACTCGGGTCTAGCCTCACCCCTAGTCTTTTACCAGTGCCTCTGAGATTTTCCCGTCCTCTTAGGTGGGGAACGGTGCCGGGACGTCGAAGGTGCCTCACTGCGCACCGAGGACGCGGTATCGGGAGCAGATTCAGAGTGGTGCTCGGGAGCCACTTCGCCGCGTGCTGACAATGCGGATCCCGGCATGGTGCCAGCTCAACGCGCCGGTGCCAATGCCGACTCCATTAAAAGCGCTCAGAGTCAGATCTCACGCTCCTTCTTCGTTCGCGACTTGAAAGAGCGGCAGATCTTACACTTCTCACTAATGTGAGACTCTCCCAGACAGCGAAGACAGAGTGTGGATCGTTTCTGGGCATAGAATTGCGACAAGAGTCGCACGACTTGAAGCCTGGGTCACGGGGCATGCCTCGAGCCAGGCACTAACAGAAGAAAAGTTCAGCAAAGAAACGGTTCAGTGAACTAGATACCACTAAGGCTATAACGCTGCAGCCAAGGCTGGAGCAAGTTCTGACTACCTTCACTGGCGGCAAGAAGGAATTGAGGGGGGGGGGGGAGCACGCAGCCCCCTTTATGGCGTGATATACCGGTGCCACTCCAGGGGTCGCAGCGGTGCTCCACCACTACGGATACTGCTAGGGGGAAAAACTTCCGGCACCGGTGCACGTGGCAAGCACGCACACCTATAGTGGAATACACATGAGCAATCACTCGAAGAAGAACTTACGTTTTTAACCAATGGGGTCAGTCCCAGAATAACCACACTAGCTGAGAATTGGGCTTGGTTAGTGTTCTCAATGCTTATTACGCTGTGCTGTACAGCATTGCCTGACTCAACCCGCTTTGTAACTTAGCTTCAATGAGCACCAGTTCATTGTTGTAACCATGTCGGTCCCAGAACATTAGAGAGACAGAGTGGGTGAGGTCATCTCATTTATTGGACCTCTTTGTAAAGTCGAAAGCTTCTCTCTCTCTCTCTCTCACCAACAGAAGTTGATCCAATAAAAGATATTACCACACCCACCTTGTCTCTCTAATGAGCACCAAGGCAGGAATTTCATCCCATTGCCAGTGGATGTGTAGGGATGAAAAAAGGGACTCTCAGAAGGGGAGGAGAGATATTTAGGGCTGATCCAAATGAAGAGTCTCTTTGATTTTTCCCTTTACAGTGAGGTTTATTCTAATTGTAAATAGGGTTTTAAAAAAGGGACCTAAAATGAGCTTCAATTCCCATAGCAATTCTCCCTCAGTGACTGGGTGCCTAAAATTAGATGTTTTAGCCTACCAGGTTTGGATCTTCATAGGATGTCTTGCTGATGCAATAGAGGACAAAGGGGACCTACTCAAATTTAGCCTTTAGTACCTCCTGATTAAGAAGTATTATTTTAGGCACAGCTGTCTTCTGCCCAAGACAAATATGGGTATTTTGGAAAAAGGTCTGAAATGAAAGCCACAAGAAAAAATGCCACCACAGGGAATTTAACAATTGTTTGCTATGACCTCATTCTCATGATTCTGCATTTACATAATCAGCAACCTACAATCATAATCAGGAGATGCAACACAGGTTCTAGAGCTGGGTAGGACACCGTTTTCCCATCCTGGTAAAAAAAATTCAAAACTTCAGATTTTCTAGTCCTGAATCGGGATGAAAAGTTGAAATCTCAAATTTTCATGAACCAACCACTGGGAAAACAATTTCACTTTCAGTCAATCAAAAACATTTCATGTAACCATTTTGAAATGTTCTGTTTTGTCTTTATTTCTCTATAAGTAGCTTAAGATTTCTAAACAAAAAGTCATTTAAAACCAAAACCAGATTTTTCCATTTTGGAAGCGTCAAAATGGGATGGTTTGACCATTTCAAAATTTGTCCAAACCAAACCTTTCCCACAAAAGTTCTGGTTTAATATCTGCATTTTTCAGTGAAAAAATGTGATGTTGCAAATTCCCAACCAATTCTACTATATTCACATGGGATAGAGGTAAACCTGATGGACAGTTGAGAGGTGCAATAAAAGGGTTGTTTTTATTCTATTGTAGGAATATCCCACTGAGCGTGATAGTGTCCTTGCTCATTGTTACTCTAGGGTACCTTCTCACTAACATCTCCTACTACGCAGTCCTGACAGCAGAGGAAGTGCTGGCCTCGGAGGCTGTGGCTGTGGTGAGTATGGTCCTTTGTTTTTATTGGATATTTTCAGTGTAACACAGATAGTTCACATCTGGGACCAGAGGGGCTACTGGAGCGAGGCCAGAGATTCATTAAAGGAAGGAACAGATTGCAGATTCTTATGCCGGGGCAAATGTCTGTTTAAACATATGGCAAGAAGTATAAAGGAGCTGGTCTAGGAATAGTATTGCTCTCATAAGGAGTGTCTGTCCTCTTCAGCAAGAAGAAATATACTTACAGCCACTGAATTGCAGGGATTTGCCCCAATTTTTCATGGGGTTTATATGATCCATACCCCCTTCCACATTTTGTCCCCCAACCCCCAGTCTTGCAGGCTATAACTTTATATAAAGTTCTTTATACTGACAACTTTGCTCCTGCCTCCCAGCAATTCTTCTGAAATGACTCACCTGTTGGATTGCTTGTAAGGTTCTCTTGCCTCTTAGTAATAATGGAGATGGGATTAGCTTGAGGTGGTGATAAAACCTGGCTTTTCCACCAGCGCAATTATAGAAACTGACATGTGAGACAGGTGTAATGAACTCTGAATAACTGGGTTCTCTATTTTTCCCCCCAGAGCTTTGTAGATCGAGCTTTTAAGAGCATTTCCTCAGCAATTCCAATCCTAGTTGCTCTGTCCTGCTTTGGTTCTCTGAATGGAGGAATCTTTGCAGCTGCAAGGTAAAAGCCTGTCCTTTCTAAAACCAAACATCTCTTCCATACTAAAACCAGCTAATCTTTAGTTCAAAACACACTTTCTGCAGCCCTTGATCTGCTAAAAAACATTCATGTCAATCAATGGACTGAAGACACCCTATCACAAGCGAAAGCTATATTAATGCTATAACAAGTATCCTGCCATCAGGGCACTTCACTCTTAAGGTTGCCATCTATGTTGTATGCCTCTTATGGCTTTCGTTTTGCTGGTGTGGTTTGATTTCTTTCATTGTCTAACATGAAGCTTAAGGGGAAACTCAAGAGCCAGGGAGCTGCAAAAAACACATGCTGTATCATGAGCTCCCCCTGCTGGTGATGAGTAATATTGTATCTATCTTGCTTTCTACAGCTGGTCAAAAATTTCAAAAAGGCGCATAATCAGAAATATTTTCATTAAAAAAAATCCCAAAACGTAACTGAAAATCTTGTACAAAATGAAAATTTTTCACAAAATTGCTTACCTTCTTTCCACCCACTTCTGCTTCTTTCTAACAGGATGTTGTTTGCAGCTTCCAGGGAAGGACAGTGGCCTCCACTCTTCTCCATGATCCATAGGTGAAGAAACACCCCCTTCCCAGCCCTTTTATTAATGGTGAGCAGAGCTTTCTGGATTCTGAACGAGGCTTGAGGGTTTTTTAAACTCTCATTCTTAGAGAATGAACTCATCTGCCCTCCCCACCCCCGCACTAAGCCCATTTCATTAATGAACTATGATAATATAAAAAATTTAAATGTATCATTTATTATGGGGTAACACCTAAAGCTCCACTGTACAAATGTATCATAAGTGACGGCTCCTGTCCCAAGCAGTTGATGGTCTACGGGTGTGTCTACACTGCACGCTTTTTTTTTTTTTTTTGGTGGTGTGTAGAGTACCTACCCATGTCGCCTCTCCCCCAGCACGGGTATAAAGAGCAGTGTAGCTGGTGAGGCGCAGCGTAGGTGATTAGAGAACAGACACACTGAAGGGTGTGGTGGGTATGTATGTGAGGGCCTACTTTACAGGCACTCTACTCACCCAAGCCATGTCTCCCTGTCTCCACTGCTATTTTTAGAGCTGTAGTGTCCTTGCAGCTGGAGCCCTTCCCCTCTCCACTCCCCACCCCCACCCCCACCCTGGGAAAGACACTGGCTGTGGGAGTTAGCAGGGAAAGGCTGTTCCAGCTCCCTATTGTTGGAGCCTACACCTGCAGCAGGGAAAGACTGTGTCAGAGGGGTTTCCTCATTGCCTCCCCCCACCAGAACCTTTCCCTGACACCTGAAGCTACAGACCTCGGTGTGGTTGCAGCCCACTTTTAACTATGGCAAATAGCTACACGTATCGAACGTGCTGTGGGCAGCCCTGTACAGCGCTGATGTAGCCTAAAAGACAAGACAACACAGGTGAATGAGACAGGGAGAGGGTAGAGTAGCAATACCAATGTTTTTGCACAAACTAGCTGTGAGTGTCATTCTTAACCAGTCACTAGCAGGGATCACAACTCCCACCTGTCTAGCCCTTAACAGATGGCATTGTCTGGTCCGCCCCCACAGACTGGAATTCTTAACTGGACTTCCCACTGTCCACATAAATCCGCTGCCATCATAATTGGCACTGTTCAGTGCCCTTCCTGCCCAAGAACACAATGGGTATGCTGGCTGAACTACTGTACCTTCTTCAGAGCAGGATTCGGGACACTTTGGTGGGGCAGCATATGGGAAGCTTGCACTGCTACTTCCCATGTTGTAGCTGTTCGTTGTCTAGACAGAAGACATCAGTTGACAACACTATCAAACCTACCACTCTGTAGGAGTGCTAAATTCACATGAGCACATTTTTATAGAAGAAAAAACTCCTATTTGGAATCCAATTGTGCAATAACTAATCTATAGGACAAGTGATCTGATTTCAGAGCCCTGGACGTCACTTCCTTTCCTTCTCTCCTTTGTTGGTCACAGGAAGTTGTTGTGTCTTGTTTCATATTAAATTGTAAGCTCTTCAGGACAGGAGCTCTGTTACCTGTTTGTTTCCACACAGCATCTAGCACAGTGAAGCCCTGGTGTTTTCAGGTGCTACCACAATAGAATACCTTCAAAGATCCTTGTGGCACCAAGTAATCTGAGACTAATAAAGTGCAATAAGGTCCAAATTCTAGGTCTGGTGGACTTTGCATCAAAGGAAAGGGTTGGCTTTTCATCTATTTCACATGAGAGAGAAATTTTTCAAAGGGCAATTTGACACCCAACTCCCATTGACAGTCAGTGGGAATTGGAAACCTAACTCCCATTTGTTCCTTTAAAATCTCCTCCTAAACGAAGTTTTAAAAAAAAAAACCCACACCTTCTCAACTCAGGGTTTCTTATAGTGCCCCATGAACACAGTAGCTAAGAGTTTCCCAAGCAAACTAAATCTGCACAGTAAGGACTTAAGTCTCCGGCTCTTTTCACTTATTGGAGGCCCTGTGATTTAGTTAATACCATACTTGCACATGTTGAGCAAACACACCAGCACCATTGAGGAGACGGAAAGAACATAAGACAATAGCACTTTATAACTGTTGTAAGACCTACACAAGTAACATGGGGTGGAAAAGAAAAGCATCTTCCCTAGGTGTTCCTGCAGTGCTTAATACTGCATTTTCGTCTGTGTCCTAGTTGCCTCTGATCTTCTTGATGGTGTTGATTGGCGATCTCTATGGCCTATTGAACTTCTATAGCTTTTCACGCTGGCTCTTCATAGGACTGGTGACCCTGGGGCTCATGATACATCGTTATCGGCATCCTGAGATACCGAGGCCCTTCAAGGTACAAGGAGATCCAGCTAACAACAGCTACGCAAAACAACACAATGTGGGGATTTTGAAAAAGGAGTAGTTTAGATGTGAAAGGCTAGAGATCGGCAAAAGTGGCTGCATGAGATCAAATGGTCCTCCAGTATTCTGTACTTGTTTCATCTGGAGACAAGGAACCCAAATGACAAACTATTGTAATTATAGTGAGTTAGATAAGGCCACTAGTTTGTTTCTGCTTATAGAATAGCAACAATTGCAGCCTCCTGGCTACTAGCATAGCTTCCAGAAATTCAGTACTGATATAGTTAATGGCAGTGGTAAGACATGAAAAACGTAGCTGATTTTGCTTAAGTTTTGTATCTGAGCAGGCAAATGCTCCTACTGATACACAAGTGACAGCTGCAGTGTAGAAAGTGACCATATGATGCTTGCCCCCCCCCCCGTCCCCAAGCACAGCAACACTGCAAAATGCAACCAGCTGAATGAAAATTATGTATGTCAAATGTTCAGCACAGCTCTCTCGGCTGCAACAACTTATTTAAAGTCAATGGAAATCATGCAGGTAAAACTGCAGAAATCTAAAACTTAGCCCAGTTATGTTAAGTTTTGTTGCAACAAAAAAACAAAGCTCAGTACAAAACCAATCCAGTCAAGTGCATCCCAAACCAGAATAATGCTCTCTGTCCTCTCAAGTTCAGATATTTTCAGGACTACTATAGCTTAGAAAGTGAAACCACTACCATGCAGTTTCAGTGCTTTGTACAAATGTCTTGTTTGTTGTTGCTCGATATTACCACAGCAATCTAGTCGGAACATGACTGCAAGCTCTGCCAGCTGACTGCTTAGAATGACCTTCTATTTCCTAGATTTCCTCTTTTCCAGGTGCCTCTATTCATCCCATTGGTTTTCACAATAATATGTTTCTTCATCGTGGGAATGTCCCTTTATTCGGACCCTGTGAACACAGGCATTGGCTGTGCCATAACTCTGACTGGTCTGCCTGTCTACTATCTAGTGGTCCAGAAGTCAAGAATACCAGCCAGCTGCAGTGCAATGTTCAGTAAGTACAGGCAGTAACTTTAGATCTAACACCGAATGTCTTTCTAAAAAATAGGTTCTTGTTCAAACATGTGTAATGCAGGAATCTCACTGCTAAGGTTCTATGGCCTGTGTTAATGCAAGTGGTCAGAGTAGATGATCACCATAGTTCCTTCTGACCTTAAAAAGGAAGAGATTCATAGACTCAGACTTTAAGGCCAGAAGGGACCATCATGATCCTCTAGGCTGACCTCCTGCACATCGCAAGCCACAAAACCTCACCCACCCACTGCTGTTACAGGCCCTAACCTCTGCCTGAGTTACTTGATTTAAATCTTGATTTAAAGACTTCAAGTTACCGAAAATCCACCATTTACTCTAGTTCAAACCAGCAAGTGACCCCTGCCCCATGTTGTACTTGTGAAGCAGGGATATTTTAAAACAAAAGTGTGAGTCTTGCATATTCCCATGCAAAATTATGCATACACTAGCAGTGACTCACCACAAACATCCAATTCTAGGATTAAAAAGCGTCATTACCCTTCCAACCACAGACAATAGCAGCAGGCTAGACAGCACTGCAATTATAATCTCCTCACCCTTTATCCACTAGTCATAGTCTGTCTGATTCAGGTTCTTACAACTTATCACTATGCATCTGAGAATCTGCTGTCCTTACCCACTATCAGGCCTATTTGGGAAATAAGGAAGAGTTCTCCAGAAAAAGCACACACAAGACCTTTCTTATGCAACAGGTTGCAAGTCATATGTATTATTCGATTACAGCAGCACCTTGATGCCATAAATCAGGGCCCCATTGTATTAGGCACCCCCTGGTAAGTAGAGGTCAAACAAAACTGCACTGGAAGCCACATAGGAATACTTTAAGGTGGCTATTTAAGACAGAGGGTTGCACAGGGGAGTTGGTCCTTGGTGCAGTTTTCACTAATTCTGTGTAAGAGGTGTTGCAGAAGGAGTGCTGGGGGACTCTTTGGACAGAGATTGTCCTAGTTCAGCAGTTTTCATTTATGGCATAAACTTCCCCTTCCCCGCCCCCAAACTGGCTTCCTTTTCAGCCAGTGTTTTCTCCTCTCACCTCTTCATTGCATTGTGTTTAGATTCCATGACGGTCAAGCTACAGGTCCTGATGGAAGTCATCCCACAGGAAATCCAGACCTACTGAAGGTCTCTTGCATCAATGCCCAGACTTCAGACTTAACACAAAAAGGCACATTCTTGGCAGCAGCTGGTAAAGAATCCAAGCAATGGGATCCACAAGACCTTCAATAATATCAGACCATAAGTGGGGACCAAGGCTATTTTACTGTTAACATTACCATGGTCACCTTCATGAACCCTTACCTAATGCTGGTTTGTTCAGATGCTCGCATATAAAAAGGTTTCTTTTTAGAGTCAGACTACTTCAGTGATGTTACAATCCAGTACTCCCAACACCAATAATTCATTACTGTGGGGGTGAATCTGAAGTCAAACTGGATGGTGGCGTTTTCCAATAAATGGAGCAAAGGTCAAAGCTACCTTCAATGCATATCATTATACGAACCAATAACAGGGAAAGGGAGTAAGAAAATACAATAATTTAGAGAGAAGAAATAGTTTTCCAAAACCCTTAAAGTATGCCTGAGCAACTTTCACATTGAAGCTGCCCAGGATAGACTGAGCAGAGAGTGGCCATGGAGTCTTTCAGTGTAGGGAGGGACACCAGTCTTCTCACCGACCAATTTGGTTAAACCCAGCCACAAAGTCGGAGATCACTCTCCTATCAAACTTCTGAACTTCACAACCAAGCAAAAGAGGACTGGGAGTACTGTTCATGATAATTGTGCAGGAGGTCACTACTAGCCCTAACCCTTAGGCATTAAGTTTATTCTCAAAACAGTAAAAGTGTTATTTAAAGGTGATGCTGGAAAATGATAGTGGCAGCAAAACTGTTGTATTTAGCAACTAGAATTTTTCCTTCTATTTTAAAGAAAATGGAAATTGAAAGAAAAGGAAAGACGAGGGTGGAGGGTAAGGATATGCTGAATGTATTATTTTGATGCTGCTGCCTGAGGACAATTTGAGTTTTCGAAAAAAGTTTAGAAACAGCTATGGTTAGGGTTTCTCACTCCAGAGTCTGGCAATGCTGCAGAGGGGCTGCTCTCAGCTTCAGAGAGAATGTCATCTTTCCAGCCACTTTGAGCAACCGCACAAACTACAGGGAATCCTCCTAGTAGGCATTATAAACATGTATTCTACATATGCAATACACATGGATATTTGTCAAGAACACTACTGAAGATTAAATTTTTAAATTAAATGAAAACCCACAAAACAAAAACGCTGTCAGCAACCACTTCATTACTAAAAAACGCGATTTCTAATCAGGGCAGCTGAGATACCCACTGACGCATCATAAATCACTTCCCATTGTGCTTAAATATTGTGGATTTAACTTTTTAAAAGGTGAATTTCATATGGGTAAAAAAGTTAGGTTAATAGTGTTGAAGCTTGACATTTTATTTAACCACAGAAAAAGTACATTAGATACACTGCATTTCTCCACAACGTCCCACTAGTGCCTCAATCCTGAGCTGGAGAAAGAGTTGCTGGGAATGAAAATTCAGATTGATGTCACATTTAATACTTTATTCTCCCTGCTAAGACTGGAAACTTCAGTGTCACTTGTGGCACTCATTTTATAATGTGCACATCTGACCATTAGCATTTGGAGTGTGATCAACTCATTTCACAGCCAGGAGATAGACAGTAACCTGATCCCCACTGACACAGGCTAAATGTGAACTGACAATCCAGAAGCAAAAGGCTACCTATTATACATCTGAGCCAGCAGTTCTCAAACTGTGGGTCCGGACCCCAAAATGGGTCACACTCCCATTTTAATGGGGTCACCAGGGCTGGCTTAGACTTGCTGGAGCTTGGGGCTGAAGCCTGAGATATTCAGCCCTAGGCTGCAGGGCTCTTACAGGTCCCCTGGCTGGGGCTGAACCCCTTTGGCTTCAGCTTTGACCCCTTCCCGACCCAGGGCAGTGGGGCTTGGGCTTTGACTCCGGCTCCCCCACCCAGGGCAGAGAGAATCAGGCAGACTCAGGCTTTGATCCGCCCTCCTGGGGTCATGTCTTAATTTTTGTTGTCAGAAGGGGGGGTCGTGGTGCAATGAAGTTTGAGAACCCCTGATCTGAGCCATCCAAGCTCCTCCTAACACCACTTTTTAAAACATTCAGTTTAAACAGTGAAAATATTCTTCTGATTGCTTCCCACTCTGAGGATTCAAAACCCACTAATGCAGAAGCACTTTATCCACATTGAAAAGGCACTATATAGGGTCATAAATAAAATAACTGTCACATGATGGAACTGAAGCATGTAATTCCCCATACAATTCATTGCAAAACAGGAATTGCTATACTGGATCTGTCCCATGGGCCATCCAGTCCAGTATCCTGACAGTGGCCAACACCAGATGTTTAAGAAGGTGGAAGAAACCTCCCAATACCTACTAATTATAGATTGGCTTAAGAGTGAAGCATGAAGATGAATATCTCTTTCAAAGTGTATATTAGCATTAAGTAATTAGAAGCTTGTTCACACTCCTCCTCTCCCCATCACTGGGGACTGTATTAGCAGGTCTTCGTTTTGTTGACTTCTTCATAAAAGTGTGGCTTGCAATTTCACAAGTTACCACCAGGGTATATACTTGGATCACAAATAGTTCTTTCAGGTACTACGTTTGCGCCACAGCTCAGTTTAAATCTCTGTGCATGGATGGAAATACCACTCCCAATAATTGCACAAAGTTAAACTGAGGAACTATTATTTCTCATTAAAAATGATCTTTGGGGAGGAGCAAGAGACAGTATGATCCCTTTGTGGTAGGTTCAAAGCAGCACAGACTCCGTGTATTGTATTTTTAGTTACCTTGTATGTTCTCTCAATAAGCTGAGAGCCAGCCTGCGGAGTAAGTGACTTCGCTACGTACACAGGATACAAAAAAACAAAAACCAATTTTTGCCATCCTTTTCTCCTGAGCCCACTGACACATCACCTAAGATTTTAATACCGTGGCATGGCCATCACTGTGATATTGGAGCACACCACTTGCATGGGATAGAGGGAATGTTTCGCCCAGGCAAGTCTTTGCAGCAGTTCAGCAGCACACAGCACTATCTTTGTAGAGAAAGAGAAAACATTACACTAACTCTAAATGCAGTGTGACAGGGCTTCTTCCTCCCAGTGGTGTGGCGACACGTGAATACAAACTGAGGACCAATGATGATTGTGAAAGGAAACATGATGCAGTTGCAGATGGAATGGACAGAAAAGCAGGCAAGGATAAAAGGAAATGAGACAATGTTGGTAAAGAAAAAAATAAAAAGAGGGGGTGAGTGAGTGATAGAAACTTCTACCATAAACAGTACCTCGTCAGTCACCGACAGGAAGAGCTGCTCCCAGAAAAGCCAGAGACATCAGGAACATAAGGCAAACTTGACCAAAAAGAAAGAATATGAAAAAAAGAGGCAAGAAGAAAAGGAAAAAATAATTTCTTTCGGCATTAAAATGTTTCCAAATTGGATCAATTTCTTGAAGTTTACTAAGTAATGGACCCCTGGAAGGCTCAACCATTTCTTTTTACATTTATCTGTCAAAAAAAGACAGTATACATCCTCACAAAATGCATTCAGCTCCCAGAGACTGTTTTGATAGAAAGCAAACTTACACTTTAAAATAGTAAGAAAATGTACTGCACTCCCCACATCTCTCAAGTACATCTTCATCAAAATCAAGAGTCAAATAACGGCCACAAAAATCAGACCCAGAAACAGAATTAAGCTTTTTTTCCTCATAAGACTTTTTTTTTACAACTTTCTGTATTTACACTTTTAAGCAAGTGAACAAAAACCTGTAGAAATTAAACACTACAGATTGCTAAAATCAAAACATAAGTACAACTTTTTAATTTCAATATTTTAAAGTACAGAAACTGGAAACTATGAATATCAAATACAAATTTAAACAAGCCACTTGTCCTCCCCTAGAATAACCAATGTGAGCTACTTATAGAAACTTACAAATTTAAAGTAAAATTGAAATGAAAATAAATACTGTACATACATTTTCCCTGCCTGCAGGCAAAAGAGGATGGGAAATACTGTTATGAATTGAAAAAATGCTCTTAAAGCTGCAGCATCCCCTTTCCCAGCCAAATACTCAACACTGTAGTGCGTTTCTGTAAAAAGACACACCCACCCACACACACCCCCAACGCATGCACACGGAGACCCCTATTCAGGCAGACAAGCCAATATTTTCCACAGATGTTCAAAAAAGGATAGAAATTAGAGTAGAAAAGGGAGAGGGAAAGAAATGGGCCAGCAAAACCTTACTACAAAACTAGTAAATATAGCCAAGAACTATCCCCTTTTTCAAATTTCATGGATTTTAAAAAAAGAAATAACTGCCAAAGCACTGACAAAATTAGACATATCCCAGCAGAAGTGATAATTCATATTAATATAATCTCTTAAAGTGATCCCTTTCACTCCCGTCCCACAGAATGAAACTGTTATGGCTTAATTTTTTTATTAAAAGTAGAAAAAAGTCCTTTTCCAAAAGGAAATGCAGCTTATGAAGAAGCACATGCATTTCCTAATCAGTGCTATTCATATTTCCCACCCCCTGCATGATTCACCATTTGTTTTGCAACCAGAAATGGTTTTGTGGTGTTTTTTTTTGTTTTGTTTTGAAAAATGGATGTTGCAGCTTTTTAATCCAGTTTAACCACAAACAGTAAGGCCTTGGTTTCATTTCTATTTCTTCTGCAAAATAAAGCGGCTCTAGGTTTGCTTAGTCCCAGGGCCATGGACAGCCTTTAATGGTCTGGAAGTATTATATAAAAGAGCTTTAAAAAGACACTAAGATTTTTGGTGGCATGGAGGCTAGAGGGGGTCACTAGCTATGGTTTGGTTCTAGCCTCAGCCATGCTCAGTCCCTACAATTACCAACCAAGGGTCAGTCAGATAATAACTCAGCCCTGGGTTAAACTCCTGCAAAGGTTTCAAAATGTAGGACTTCATGCCCTGGTGAATGAAAGCAGCCTGTGCCATAGAACACAGCTTGGGAAAGCTGAAGCTTTTTAAAGGATGGCCATGACACTGTGCTCTCTTCTCTCTATTAAAATTAATACAGGTACTTCAGCTTAAAATGTGGCCAGAAAGTAATAATTGTTCATTCTTAACATCAAACCCTTTTGAAATGATTTCTTCAAGAATTATTTCATGTAGAATATTATAGGTTGCATAGGTAATCTACCTCAGAGGTCATTAAGGGCTACTTTGTAGCCAGGCTTTATTAGCAAGTATAGTACAGGAAGAAAGGGGAAAGTTGCTGGAAGAGTCCTTGATATAATTTCTAGGTGGTCTTTCCATTTTCACATTTTTCTTTTTAAAAATTATAAGAACTTGAGTACCTGGAGAAGAGCAACCCCCAAGTGTTTAATTTCATATAATTTTTCCTTCTAGCAACAGAAAGTTTAAAAAATAAGTACAGTAATTTTATCTTAAAGTCCATATTCTTCATGTCTTTTTTCCCCCCTTTAAATATCCTCCTTGAAAATGAGTTCCCATAGGAGGGCTCAGTCCCTCGGCAGCCCCATAGCAGTGCTCCTATCCATCTACCCCCCTCCCCCCCAAAAGTGAAATGTGAGAAAAGACAGGTTCTCTCTCCACCTCTATAGCACCAGGATCAGTCCATCTACAAAAAGCTTGGTGCAACAGTGTTTTCTTCCAAGAATATAATAACATCCCAACATACAAATACATGAATAAGTGAGATCAGCACATCCTCTTCATCAAGCTACCAAAAGGAGACTCATTTGTTAACAATTATCAAGACAATTTCTTTTAAACTGATTGACTGAGGTTCCCTCTCACCCCAAATCAAGTTTTAGTCTCTTAAAGACTTCTGCTGGAAGCATGGAAATCAGGAGAAAATGGAAATGAACCTCTGCCTGTTGACAGCCTATGAAGAGACATTAGTACACTCACTACAATGGAGAGCCACCTTGAAAAAGTGGGAGAGAAGGGAAAAAGAAAGAAAACTAGAAATAACCATTAAACATATATGGGTCCAGCCAAGTACTTTTTCTACTAGTAAGATGATAGCTATATACTTTGCTAATGAGGAGGCTTAGAAGAGAGACCTGCTGCAGACAAGTCACAGGGAAAGCAGCATTGTGTATGTTCCATATTCCAAACCTCCTTAATTCCAGATTCCATTATGACATATTTCTGTTTCAGTGAGTAGTGTTCTCAGAATCTACATTAAAAAAAACAGTCTTTACTCCCCTCCAATTCTGCTTGATGTCCCTTGTGAAATACTTCTGTTGTCTTAATTAATATTAAAAAAAAAAAAAGATAGCCAGTAAGAGAAAAGCAGTTTGGTTTGGTTTGCCAGAACTGACCCAGTTACTCAAAGCCTGGCAGGTATGACCTGGTTTCCCTTGAGCAGACACAAACAGACCAGAGGTAAGCTTTTTTCTTATAAATTTAAACCAGTATTGATAACATGCTACATATTTATCAAATATTTCCATGAGAATATATCAGAAGATAGAATTAAAATTTCATACTGAATGTTGAAAGTATTTTTTCCTCTCATCATTACTGACTGGAAAATTTCTTGCCTGAGAACATTATTATTTCTGGTCACTTTTGAAACCTGTAGAGTAACTGCTCCCTGTCTTTTGTTAGATGGTAATTTGCGAGTATCACTTTTATTGTCCCCTTTCCCCAGCACCCTAAACAAGGCTGGCAGCATGCATTAAATAAAAATGGTCTGCCAACAGAGCTTGAACTCATCCAACGGGTTTTTGGCTATGGGTTAGCAAAATCAATTAACTCTGATGTCTACACTACTTTCAAATCAAAAGCTGGGCAGGGACGAAGAGAAAAACAATTTGCAAGTTCTGGAAAAAGAAAAATCATGAATGCTATTTGCCCAATGCATACCCATGTTATATTTTGATATTTTCTCATCCAGAAATGGGCTGGCCCTCACTTAGCTAGTTCTGATCTTTAATCTAGCTGTATACACGGATATAGCTACATGTAAATCAGGAAGGTAAAGTTGAATTTGTTTTTAAGCACAGCAGGAAGAAGCTATCCAGGACAGAATATGGAGGACAGGCAAACTGAGTGGAGTTAAGACAAATCAATAAATAGGATAGCTAAACCAAGCCTTTTCACTCTCACTATACAGGATGGTATCCCTAGCACATCAATGTTTTACTTTTGGCTGGACCCTGCAAAATGCCCTTTTTACAGAATCAAGTAAAGTTGTTCCCCTCTCCGCCCACCCTGAAAAGTTAAATATTTAATTTTATATTACAGAAAAATACAAATTTAAAATCAACATTATTTACAGGTAATTCAGAATTGGCATTTACTATCAGCTCTATGTAAAGCATGGCACAAATGATCATTCTGAGATCAGCTAGCTACTAAACTCAACACTTACATATGCACCTGTTAAGACTGAAAGTGGCTCATGTGCAGCCTTGCAAGCAGCACATGTTCAGCTGCCTCCTTAGTTCCTCAGTAAAATACATTTTTGAAGTACAGTAACGATCATCACTGGTTTGAGTGCTCCCTCCACCCACCACAGGAAGTCATCTGCCAAATCTTAATTCTGCAATTTATATTTTAAGAATTGTTTCTTCAACCAACACACTTATTCTGAAATATGAAACTTAACCCATTATATTGCACTCTCTCCCATCCCCCAGGAAAATATAAAAGTTGCTCTCCTCTGTACTAACATTTAAACTAAGTTGTATAAAACAAAACTTCTCAAAGCGATTTTATTTTTTCCTTAAGAGAGAAAAATCACATGGCCTGGACCGAACACCAACCATGTCAGAAGGAAGAGCATAAACCCCAATTTGAGGGAGGGGTGCTTTTTAAGACGTTAGCTACTGAACTTGAATAATCATGCTCTCCTTGTAGACAGAAGAGTCTTTGCTTTTCCACTTTGGTGAGTCAGCAATGTGTACGGAATGGGGAGAGGCTAAGGGAACTAAATTGGCAGAGCGCATGCACCTTACAGGGCAACAAAAGCCCAACCAATAGCTTATAAAGAGCAGAAAAAAATATAAAATATGATTTCATATGACTTAATTTAAAAATAATTAATAATGCATCACATCCCTGTTTAAGACTATAACCTGAATATCAAATTTAGGAGTCCAGACTAATCACCATTAATGTGGCTCTCCACTGCACCAAACATACATTATCAAGAACAATTAAAAACCTTCACATTCTTAAATCTAAATTAATAACCCCCACAAAAAAGTCTTCCAAATAAATAGTTAAAAATGAATTTAAAAGTTGTAAAAATCTGTCAGAAATAAATTATGGATAACCACCTTTATCATCTCCCCCTCATGAATTAGCTCAGACACTACCAGCAACAAAGTGATATTCAAGCCCTGATGAGAGACTGTTTCCCAGTCCATTGTCTCTCTGAAGATTTCCCCATTCCCAAATGGTTATTGCTGAGCGGGTGTGGCACAGTGAAAATGCAGCATTGGTTTTTTTGTTCATTAGGCAGTGTTCTACATGGTACATGCAAGTCTGCTTCGGGCAGAGGAACAGCAGAAGCTCCAGGCTCTGCCGCCCTCAATACTGGCTGTGAAGGAAAGACAGCAGCAGCAGCAGTAGTAGCAGCTACATCAAACAAAGAAGCGTGCATGGCCATTTCGGTTCAGCTTAAGGATCTTCCCAAGGCGCTGTTTGGCAGTTGCCATTCCTTTCTTTGGACGCTTGCCTGGAAAATTGAAACCAGTATATCAGTCTATTTTTAGAACCGATTTTGTAAAACAGAAACCTAAATGGAAAGCAGATTCTCTCCTGTAGTCTGACTTTTCTACATCGCAGTTCATCTCTGTCCAATTGTTTTGGACCAAAGCAGTGGGCATAATGGACACGTGAAATTCAGAGTTACTTTTCCTAAGCTACAGTCAGCATTATAATAGAGAATTTGATTATATACTTCCGGATTTTCCTAATTTAAATAGGAAAACCCAATAATCTCTGCTCTCTGAATTGTGCCCTTCCCTCAGATTTGTACTCAACTAAATTACACAGCTAAAGAGATAACTAGTTAAGACCATCACCTTTAAAGCCTCATACTTTGAGTATCTCATCTCAGAAAGAAGAAAAAAGCCCAGATGCTTAATCTAAACTAGATATCATTACTTCATAGCTGATAAATTTGCAGAAGTTGTCAGCACTAACTAGGGAAAGCTCAAATTGGGCATAACCCCATTAAATCTCTCTTTTTCCACTATACAACTACCCCATGCCAAAATTTGACTGCAAGGTGATGCTTATGTTGGGTTTTTGTCAAAGTCTAGGTCTTCACTTTTTGCTGCTTATGTTTCAGACAAGTTTTTCTTAAGCTTCTAGATCATCAAAAATAGGACACCAGGTTTTCTGGAGGGAAAAAGGACAGAAGAAGACAATGTTACCTTTTGTGGCCTGGTTGCTGATAGGGGGTGGATTTGACGCCGGCCTCTTGGTTGGGTGAAGGGGTATAGACAAGGATGTCTCACCATATGGCCTATCAGGGCTGAGGCTGCCGTCACTCAACCGACACTCCCCTTGGATCAGGGTCGAGTCCCGCGTGCACTTGCCATGTTGGAAGCTCAAGCCATTGCTGTGTGTAAAATTTCTATTCTCCTGAACCTTATGACTAGCTTCTGATGCACCCTCCTTCTTAATATATTTCTGAGCTTTACTTGTATCCTGGAGCAGAAGGGGGGGGGGGGAAATCAATCACACATGAGGACTTATAATTTCTGAATGCAAACACCTTTTAATTCTTCTCATTGTACTGCTGGACAAATTAAATATTTCTGAATGAAGATACAGTTCTAACAGGAATAAAGCTGGTCTGTTTTAACATCCTGTCCTTTTCTCTACAGTATATGCCCGTTCAAAAACTCAAGTTATAACAACATGATATTTCTGTGTAACTTTTTTCACATGCAGTTATGAAAGTCACTAAAATTGTGGTAAACTGTTTAACTGTTGCTAATACAGATACAGGGAAGTAAGGAACACACAAAAATATATAACCCACTTTTTCCACTTTCATTATTTTGCAGGGACCAAAGTGTGAACACAATGTCCTTGATTTCACAGACAGTTCCTAACTATAAGGAACAATATCACAATCAGTGAATATTTAAATTGGCACTTTGTCTTGAATATTCAGTAGTTAAGACACAGACAGTTCTAAATTAGGAAGTATAAAACCATAAGCCTTACCATGTAATTACATATTCCTCTAGAATACTAAATTACCAAGCAATTAAAATATAGTTACTAAATAGTATCAGGATCCTGTAACTTGAGGTATTACTAACATTTCTAGTGAACACACGCTATAGAGGTAAAATGGACAGCATTTAAGATGCCAGGAAAAACTGGGAGGCTCAGAGGAATTGGTAACAGGATTTAGAGTCGTTCATCTTCTGGCCTCTGACTTGAATCCAGCCCAGATTAAGAACTCAAAGATGACACCAACTACTGACTGTCTGGTGGCCTATGTGAAATGAGTTGAGCTGCCTTAGTCCAGTTTCTAATGGGCAAGTGTCCACATCTCAAAAACCACCACACAATTGACAGCTTTGTATGGCAGTATGACTAGAGGGTAAAGAAAGAGGTGATGAAGTGTCCAAATAAAGTTTGACTGGGCAATATGGGAAAGCTAGAACTTACTCTGTCTGAAGTAAGACTTCATGTCTGTGGATCATCAATCTGGAACCTTTCGTGAACAATAAATTCACCTTTTTTCTTAAGATACCTAGTGTCTTTATAATAATTTTATAATATACTTAGGTTTCCTAAAACATCCAAAGAGGCAGAACAGCTCAGATAAAATATGATACAGATAGTCATCAATTACCAGCTCCAAAGTTATTTAGTTACCAGACGGGCAGTAGGGAGATACCTTCATCAAGTTTACTGGTTTTGTTTTTTGTTGACAGCTGCATACTCCTTGTTCTATAACAAGGGTTAAAATGTTGTCTTACCTGAGGGGTAACCCTGGAAGCTGCATTTAGCTGTCTTGCCCATATTGAAGTCCCCATGCTTCTTTCCTCTTCCCTCGTGTGCTTACCTAAAAAGAAATTTAGGAAGTTGAAACTCTGAAATTCTTAATTGTGACTGAAAAACTTGAAACCTACAATTGAGATGAAATAGAAAAAGTATTGTGAAAGATCTTAGACAAACTATTCTCATAATACAAGGGTCTGTTACCACAGATCTCACACATCAGAAATGTCAGATTTCTCACTTCCCCTCCATACCTATTTGGCACATCAAATTGCCCAAATTTCTGCTGACCCTCAATATGATAGTCTGAAAGTACTGATGTTGAGAACAGCTGCCCTCATTGCCATAGTACTGTCTAAGTACCATCAAAATATGCCTGGTGGATGCTTCCTTAATATCTGTTTCTTGACTTTTCTGCATCCTTGTAAGACAGTCCACAAAAGGTGCAAGCCTTCTGCAACTCACATTCACCACTGGGTTTTTTTGTTTGTTTGTTTTTATTAAAGTGCTGGTATGCTTTGGCTGGATAGTCTCAGCTGGAGTACTGTGCCCAATTCTGGGTGCCACACTTCTGGAAAAATGGGGACAAACTGGAGAGAGAGTCCACAGGAGAGCAACAAAAATGATGAAGTTTAGAAAACTTGACTTATGAAGAAAGGTTAAAAACAGGGCGTTTTTATTCTTAAGAAAGACGACTATGGGGAACCTAGTAACCTTCAAACATGTTAAGGGCTGTTATAAAAAAAGACAGTGATCAACTGTTCTTCATGTCCACTGAAAGTAGAACAAGTAGTAACAGGCTTAATCTGCAGTAAGGGAGATTTAGGTTAAATATTAGGAAAAACTTTCTAACTATAAAAGAGTAGTTAAGCTCTGGAATAGGCTTCCAAGGGAGGTTGTGGAATTCCCATCACTGGAGATTTTTAAAAACAGGTTGGACAAACCCATCTCAGGGAAGGTGGCTTACTTTAATTTGCCCTGTCACAGCACAGGGTGCTGGACTTGACTTCTCAAGATCCCTTCCAGCCCTATATTTCTATGACTGCAAGACACAAAATAGACCCTACTCTACAATGTTACAATCTAAATGCCCATATGAAGGAAAATGAAAGCTGACAACAATGCTGATTTGTAAACCTCATACCCAAGAGCGTCCCAGGACAGCTATTCAGTAAGGTTTCGATGAGGGGATAGGGCTTAGCTGAGAAAACCAAAGGTGGGCTGGGAGCAGAATAGAAGAATTTAACCTACATCAGGCTGGAGAATCACAGCCTTCTTGGTCAGTACAGTTTTAAGGTAATTAAAGCCTTTTTCACTTAGATATTGTGTGTAACTTTGGTTAAATGGGAGATGGGTAGAAAAGGAGGAGACTGCTGGGTCAATTTCTGAGAGGACTAAAAACCTTAACTTTAATAAAAATAGGCTACCTAAGAAACTAATTAACAACTAAAGCACTGTTTAAGACATCTGGGATTATCTTCTCCAGAGCTATTCTTTGTCTGTCATCTCTGGCAGGTGGAAGGAGCAGAGGTAATTGGAGTACTATGCCTCCTTTTACAGACACACCCTAGAATGCTCATGAACAGGTAAGAGCCAAGCAAAGAGGGGTGCGTGAGATGGGCAATGCTAGTTAGGTTCCACCTTCTGAGCTGCACATGGCTGCTGTATCCCAAATGTGGGATTATGCAGAGGCCTCTCAAAGAAGAATCGGTGATTTGACTCTGAATTGGTGAATCATCATGGTAACAAGTCTTTGGCTGAGACTTCATTCCACTTGGTCTAATTCTTGTATCATAGGCAGGCAGTGCTGATCTCTCTTTTCCCTTTCACGTGACGAGTTTTCAAGAACAAATTTTCTCTTTTCCCATGACAGATGGTGGACTGCTTTTTAGATAAAGGGCAACTGAATTTCTTTCTTCCTTGGGAAATGATGCATGTTATTACAGTGGTGGCGTCTGTCATTCTCAGAATAAGTTTAAGACATCTCTTCCTAAAACTCTTACAGACCTAGTCAAAATGGCCTGAACTCTAGTCAGTTTTTTGACATCTCCTGAAAGTATAACCCCTGAACCATTTTACTAATGTAGGCTCCCAGAAGTCTGTCTATGGTAAGTAGTGTTTGGTTCTTCCTGAGTGATAAGCTGGTATTTTGGAACCATCTACTTTTTCCCAGACTGGCTGATGTCCAAAGAATGGACAGTGTAAAGGTCTGTAGCAGCTTTATGTTATCTTGTCCTGATAAGAATCAATACAAGATCCAAGCATCCCAAGGGATCTCACAAGGTGACAATTGTGACTTCTGGTTTCTGCTGAAACAGTCTAAGTATAGCCGTAATCTTTGACTGCTTCACCTACACAATAAATGATCTCTCTTTGTAACTATCTGGACACCTAGGTGAGTCATGATCTTGCTGGCTGCAGATGTTTTTTGTGGTTTATCAGGAAGTCATACTTGAAAGAACTGAATTGTAGTGTTATTGTTGTCTAAGTCCTGATAAACAATTTAAGAAAGAATGGTATGGATTCTCTTCTCTCAAAGAGCTGCTATTGGACCACTAAGACATCTGTGAAGATTATGGGACAGGTCAATAATCTTAACCATAAGAATTTGTATTGGAAATACAAATTGTTATGAGAAAAATGGAGGAATTTCATGTGGAGGTTTGGAATAGGCACGTTTCTTTTAGATCTATTGATGTTGAGAGAATTTGCTGATACTAGAGAGAATACAAGAAGTCTCCCTGTGTAATTTAAATTTTCTTGGTACCTTGGTCCAGTATCAGCACAGATTCCTCCCCACCTACATCCACGCACTCATGGCCACAAAAAGTATTGAGCGACAAAGAGTCCTGTGGCACCTTATAGCCTAACAGACGTATTGGAGCATTGGAGAGGCCACATCTAGTCACACTGTGCTTGTGTGTATGGAGATAAGCTTGGATAGAGTATTTTTCTCTGAACAGATCTTCTATTCCAACTCTGCAGGACTTTCTCCTTTTCCAAACTATTTTTGTAGGTATCTGAATATTGTGGACTACAAAATGATTTCCCCGCTCCTGTAATAGACTGTGATTTCTCCTTTTTCATTTCACCAAAAGGTAAAAGTTTCCTTTATCAACTGCTTTTCAGCTATAACATTTTCTAAGGTTTACCAAACTGATCTCCCTATGAGAATAAGGCTACAGCCATTAACTGTCTAGCCTTTACATCTGCATTCCAGGAACAAATCCATATGTGCTTTTTAGAGAGACAGTATTAGAAGCCATCAAGCAGACTGAGAATCTAAGGTTTATCTAGTGAGGCATATACCATGAAAGCAACAGTTAGAGAGATCTTATGAACTATTGCTTTCAGCTTTTTCCCCTGGAGGGAATTACAGCTTTCAGTTCGTCCATCCGTATCGGTTTAACTCCTGTAACGCCAAAAGGTGCTGAAGAAACTTTTGGGTTGACAGCTAAGGCCTCGTTAAAGTTAGGCTCCTAAATAGATTTGGCCTGGCTTACAGAAGTGTTGAGCACACTTATCTCACTGACTTCTGGAAAGTATGCCAGACTTGTTTAGGAACTTCACTATGGAACTAGGAACCTAATTTTAGGCACTTATTTTTGAAAATCTTACCCCTAGTGTAACATAGCGTGGCAATGATAGTTAATGTAAGTACCTACCACATTCTGTTTTATGACTCTGGGATGGCTGCCTGTCCTTATGCTTACTTCTGGGGTAACTTCTGTGTTCCTGATGAGAGGTTCTTTTATCTGTGCAGTCTGTGCTTTGTATATGACCTGGTAAACATGTGGTATAGTGCAATCCTGCCATAGAAAGCATGCCCTGAATAGCTTCTTCTTCTGTACTTGTCGAGGTAGGACATTCCCTAGAAAAACAGATCAGACAGTACATAAGGGAATTTTAATTTCACTGAAGGAAATAATTTTTATATTCATATTAAACAAAGGCTTACAAATATGTTTGTCTGGAAGTTCTTATCAATTTATAAACCAGACCTCCCACATCATTTATCTCACCCTTTACTTGGAGTTTCATTTTTAGATGGCTTCTGGGTAGTTTGACAGAGGTCCCTTATCATCTTAGATTCCTCCTTGAAATTTGATGTTACCTCCTGTTTCTCTTCATCACCTGAGCTTTCTGACTCCTCTGTAGAGGAATTATTTAGCTAGAACAAGAGCAAATAGTACATGAGATCATGATCATCAACTCTAAAGCTATAATTGCTATTCTAATCTAGACTTAAAGGTTCTCCATCTTCCAGTTAATTCGTTTCTCAGAAATAGCTAATAGTGCAAAGAATGCCATAACACTGAACACACATACAGGTCTAATATATCCAATTTTATCAAATTTGGTCAAAAAGGTTGAAAGTGTGTTTCAGAGATTTACAGCTAACACCTCCAAAAACCTACCTTGTCTTACAAAAACTCTACACTTTATCTTCAAAAATTAAAATCTGAAAATAGGCAATTAAAGAATACATCCAGTTTGCATGTCAGATGATCCATCATTCATTATTCATCTCAGCTGGCTTACAGTGCCCACCCAATCTTAATTATGCCCCTTTTTTGGTTCTGTAATGGAAATATACTCTGGATGTATGCTGTTGAATTTATATATTGCTTATTGAGTATAGAACAAAAAGATTACTAAAGCAATATAAATCTCAGATTTCTATATGTTAAGTACCCTAACAAACTGATGTGTTGATGAAGAATACCTTTATCAACAGAATAGAAATCAAGGCTGTGAAAAATCTGGGACTGGGTTGTCTTTTTTAAAGAAAAAAACTCAGTGGAGGTTACTGTGGGAGGGAATTTAAATTTTTTGAAATTCTGAAGTATTTACATTAACACTTTTTTTTGGTACTATAAAACTTTAGGCTCTAATTTCAAATCTGTGAAAAGGCAAATGATGAGATTTTAGATGCCACCTCTTTCTCAAAACATAACTGGGATTATAATTTAGGTCTCTGTTCCATGCCTTTCAGCAGCTTTTTATTATTAAATATATGTATTACTGTAGTGCCTCAGAACCCCAGCCGTGGACTAAGATCCCATTGTTCTAGGCATTGTACAAAGAACAAACACACAGTCCTTTCAATATCAGCTTCATTTACAAGAGAAGTCTGTTAATCTTTGCCTCCCAAAAAGTGACAGATCAGCGATTATGCTATAACAACTGAAAGGCCAACAACTAACTTTAACAAGAGGAAGTTACTTGCCTTATGCAGTAACGATGGCTCTTTGAGATGTCTCTCTGAGTGCTCCATTGTAGGTGTGCTTGTGTCCCTGCGCTGCTGATCAGAGAACTTTGATAGAAGTGTCCATTCAGCTCACACATGCTCTGTTCCCTCCTCGTGCCCTTCCCCCACCCGCACAAGGCTAACCAGTGCATGCTGGCAAACCCCACTCGGTTACTTCCCTCCCGCAGAGTCCTTAACAAGAACTCCAAAGTAGAGGGGAGACTGGCCACTAGCAAGTTTCGTACTCCGGGAAGCTGATCAATAAGTTTGCTGTTAAAGCTTGATAGTTTGCAACTCTAAATTGCAATGTGGCAGAGGAATAGGCCTTTCCCCCCACCCCAAAGAGGTCAAAGCGTTTCCAATCTCTATCATAAGAGGTGGATCTCACTTTGTATTGGTGACTCTGGGAGTTTACAGCATCCACACCAATTGAACTGGGGAAGGATGAGAAAAAACAACTCTGTATCCCGAGCCGGGATGTAGTGTTTTTTTTTTATTGGCCCATTTACATGACCGATGCCAGGCGTTTGCCAAATAGTCTTGGCTGGATCCAGAAGGGCCTTGTTGATTGGGAGGACTATTCTAGAGGAGGAGCAGGAGAGCAAGATACCCATCATAAGCTCCTGGATATCTTTTTGCCTCTTCTAGAGGTATCTGCAGTGTGTCTGCTACCCTTTTAGCCAAATCCTGAAATAGCCTGAAATCATCAGCTAAGGATGGTGGAGGGGCCATCCCTGCCTTGTCTAGGGAGGAATAGATGTTGGTCCTCAAATCTGCCCTCTGGTTCTTCTATGATCTCCTCCAGATGTTCGGTGGTTCTGAATGTCATGGTTGAGGGGGGAGAGTCTCAAGGGCTCACAGTGAGTTACATGCTGGATGCCTCGGAGATGTGAAGTCTATATGCTGCCCATGGATCCCAGTAGGGCCACTAGGGCAGTGTGATAGTGCCTGGTGGTGGTGCCCATGGCTGGCCATATCATGGTGGCTGAGGAACAGGAGCAGGAGAATACTGAGGAGCCCCAGGTTGATATCGGGCACCATAAGGAGAGCATAAGGAGTGGTCAGAGACAACCTCCTCCAGCTCAGTATCTGAGTCACCACTAGAAAGTAGAGGTGCATGACATGCCGTCAGTGAAGATTCCCATGTCTGGAGAAGACTCTGTACTGGAGCCCCAGCACCGATCAAGGGAGACTCTAGTATATCGGATACCGTGAGTTCTTGAGTGCCAGAACCCTTGTGGTGCTGACCAAACCAGTGCCAATGGCAATTGTTGGTGAGTTGGTCTGGAGGGAATAGGGGATTTTGGCCATGTCGAGTGCTCCGAGGCTAGGTGGCTCACTGTTGACAGTGCCGATGGTGCTGCTCGTACTGGCAGCATCTTCTTAGTGGTGGATGGTTTCTGTCTTTGTCCTTATCTACCGGACCGTTGGCTCAGTGCCTATGCCCATCAGGCCTTTAGACGCATCAACAGTACCTGTCGCTTCTGACCCTCGTGAGCTATGGGTACCGTGTTTGGACTGTCTCGGTGCCGACAGATATGGAGCATGACAGCAATCTTTTTTGGCTGGCTCGGGGCTCTCTTTTTACAAGTCTTACGTGAGGGGTCTGCGGCTGTTTTCTTTGACCCATAGTCCCTAAATATCCAGGGCTATGGGGAAGATTTGTGCCATCTGGGTGACTCCTGGCACGGGTCCAGCGGAGGCTGAAGAGCTGCCTCCATCAAGATAAGTTTTTGTCTCAGCTCCCTGTCCTTCCAAGACCTGGGCTTGACTTGCTGGCAGAGAACACACTTCTGAGAAATGTGTTCTTCCCTGAAGCAGTGGATACAGTGAGAATGTTTAGCTGCTAGAGGGATGGCTTCTTTACACAAGAGGCACTTATTGAAACCAAGTGAGCTGGGCATATCCTGCGCTGGAGGAAAAAGGGCCCTAGACAAAGGGGAACTAAAAGTCTTTTCTTTTGGGGGGAAGGAGGGAGGAGAGAAAATAAAGAAAATCTACAACTAAGAGAAAAAGGGGATTAACTAGCTATTGTAATGCTGAAGGAAAGAGAGAAAATGATCCTCAAACGGACCGCTAATGGCTCCGTCTCTAGCCAGCGGCGGTTGAGAAGAAACTGAGGGGGCTCTCCTGTGCGCGCTGGTTAGCCCTTTGGTGGGGCATGAGGAGGGGACGGTGCATGTGCAGGCCGAACGGACACTGCTATCTAAGTTTTCTGATCAACAACGCAGGGACACAAGCACACCTACAGTGGAGCACGCACTTCTTCTTTGAAGAAGAAAGCTGTTACATTCTTTGATGGCAACTGAAATACTTCACCCTGGATATAGCCCCCCTATAAACACAGATTTAAACAAGGGCTGTCAAGCGATTAAAAAAATTAATCGCGATTAATCGCACTGTTAAACAATAGAATACCATTTATTTAACTATTTTTGGATGTTTTCTACATTTTCAAATATATTGATTTCAATTACAACACAGAATACAAAGTGTACAGTGTTCATTTTATATTTATTTTTGAACACAAGTATTTGCACTAACAGTATTTTTCAATTCACCTAGTACAAGTACAGTAATGCAATCTCTATCATGAAAGTTGAACTTACAAATGTAGAATTATGTACAAAAAAAACTGCATTCAAAAATAAAATGTAAAATTTTAGAGCCTGCAAGTCCTCTCAGTCTTACTTCTTGTTCAGCCAATCGCTCAGACAAACAAGTTTGTTTACATTTGCAGGAGATAATGCTGCCCACTTCTTGTTTACAATGTCACCGGAAAGTGAGAACAGGCGTTTTCCTGGCACTGATGTAGCCAGCGTCGCAAGATATTCATGTGCCAGATGTGCTAAAGATTCATATGTCCCTTCATGCTTCAACCACCATTCCAGGGGACATGCCTCCATGCTGCTCACGAATTCTGCTTGATAACAATCCAAAGCAGTGCAGACTGATGCACGTTTCATTTTCATTATCTGAGTCAGTTGCCACCAGCAGAAGGTTGATTTTCTTTTTTGGTGGTTTGGTTGTTTCTGAATCAGAGTGTTGCTCTTTAAGACTTCTGAAAGTATGCTCCACACCTTGTCCCTCTCATATTTTGGAAGGCACTTCAGATTCTTGAACCTTGGGTTGAGTGTTGTAGCTATCAGGGGCGGCTCCAGGCACCAGCACACCAAGTGCGTGCCTGGGGCGGCAAGCCGCAGGGGGCGGCCTGCCGGTCGCTGTGAGGGCAGCAGTCAGGCTGCCTTCGGCGGCATGCCAGTGGGAGGTCTGTTGGTCCCATAGTTTCGGCGGCAATTCTGCAGCGGGTACGCCGAAGGCACGGGACTGGCGGACCTCCCGCGGGCATGCTGCCGAAGGCTGCCTCACTGCTATGCTTGGGGCGGCAAAATACATAGAGCCGCCCCGGTAGCTATCTTTAGAACTCTCACATTGGTACCTCCTTTGTGTTTTGTCAAATTCAGTGAAAGTGTTCTTAAAATGAACATGCGCTGGGTTATTATCCGAGACTACTATAACATGAAATATATGCAGAATGCAGATAAAACAGAGCTGGGGACATACAATTCTCCCCCAAGGAGTTCAGTCACAAATTTAATTAACACATTTTTTTAAATGAGTAATCAGCATGGAAGTACGTCCTCTGAAATGGTGGCCAAAGCATGAAGGGGCATACGAATGTTTAGCATATCTGGCACGTAAATATCTTGCAATGCCATGCAAATGTCTGTTGTCACTTTCTGGTGACACCATAAATAAGAAGAGGGCAGCATTAACTCCCATAAATGTAAACAAACTTGTTTGTTTTAGCGATTGGCTGAACAAGAAGTAGGACTGAGTAGACTTGTAGGCGCTGAAGTTTTATACTATTTTGTTTTTGAGTGCAGTTATGTAACCAAAAAAAAAAAGTCTACATTTGAAAGTTGCACTTTCACGACAAAGAGATTGCACTACAGTACTTGTATGAGATTAATTGAAAAATACTATTTCTTTTATTTTTACAGTGCAAATATTTGTAATAAAAATAATATACACTTTTATTTCAATTACCACACAGAATACAATATATATGAAAGTGAAGAAAAACATCCAAAATATTTAATAAATTTCAATTGGTATTCTATTGTTCAACAGTGCAATTCAAACTGCAATTACTCGTAATTAATTTTTTTTAGTTAATCGTGTGAGTTAACTGCGATTAATGGACAGCTCTAATTTAAACATGCCAAAAACACTATTATATGTTGTAAATGAAGAGAAAAGAAAAAAAATACAGGTGGAGCTAAAAGCATCATCATCAACATCAATGCAAAAATAATTCAATAATGGCTACATATATCTAAGGGGAAACCGCATTGCTACGTAATGCTACTGATTCTACAGCTGAAAAAATAACCAATAAAATACTGAGTTGAATTGCTGCAGATGCCATCCATGAAGGCAAACAGAAGCATGACAAGGTCTCTACCCCCTACTCAGACAATGAAAGTGAGATAAAGATGACAGAACTTCTGAAGGTCATAAGTATTCAGTACACAACTTAACCTTCATTGAAAAAGTAGTAACACTGAACAATCCAAAAGCATATTACTGAAATTCAAAAATTCTGTAATTCTAAATCGTTTCATGCTTGCCTGACTGCAAAAGGAGGACTGAGGCCGCAGCTTCCCAGTGACTCCTGGCAGAACTTTCACAATGACTGTCTTGCTATATCTGCATCTACTATTTACATATGTTTCGACTTGTGCTGAGCACAAGCAAGACTTATCAAAACAACATGTGTATTACAGAAGAGTCTCTACAGAGGAGCACTATGCTTACAAAAGCAATTGAGGGCATGAGAGTAGGTACTTTCCCCACCTGTTTTAAAAAAAAAGTGTATAGTCAAAACTCATATCCCCATTCTTGAGCTTTCGCTTTATCATCAAAGAAATCAAAGCAGCTAAACTTAAGCCTTTTCTGCAGGCTTAGCTTGTTCTGCACTTCCTTCCTCAGGACTGCTCAGAACATATTTCAGATCCTCCCTACAGTCACCTCCATCTCCTTTTTTAGGGTTACCATACGTCCGGTTTTTCCCGGACATGTCCGGCTTTTTGGCAATCAAACCCCCGTCCGGGGGAATTGCCAAAAAGCCGAACATGTCCGGGAAAATGCCGGCCGGGCACTTCCCCTCCCGTGGCTGCTCTGCTCCTCCCCTGACTCTTCGGCTCTGTTTAAGAGCCGAGCTGCCCGAGCGCTATGGGCTTCAGGCAGCCCCCTTGCCTCCGGACCCTGCGCCCCCGGCCGGGCACTTCCCCTCCCGGGCTCCGGCGGCGCACGGTCGGGAGGCATGGGGGCTGCCCGAAGCTGGTAGCGCTCAGGCAGCTCGGCTCTTAAACAGAGCCGAAGAGTCAGGGGAGGAGCAGAGCCTCCGGCCGCGGCGGCTCTGCTCCTCCCGACTCTTTGGCTCTGTTTAAGAGCCGAGCGCTACGGGCTTTGGGCAGCCCCCATGCCTCCGGACCCTGCGCCGCCGGAGCCCGGGAGGGGAAGTGCCCGGCCGGGGGCGCAGGGTCCAGAGGCATAGGGGCTGCCTGAAGCCCAAGCGCTACCGGCTTCACGGTTTGCCAGGCAGCCTCCAGACCCTGCGCCCCCGGCTGGGCACTTCCCCTCCCGGGCTCCAGTTGTGCTGGGGAAGCGCTGGCCAGGGGCCCAAGGTCTGGGGGCTGCCTGGCAAACCGTGAAGCCGGTAGCGGTCGGGCAGCCCTTTTCGCATAGCTGGGAGTGGGAGGGGGCAGGGAGGGGGCAGAGTTGGGGAGGGGCTGGGGATGGGAAATGGGCGGGGCCAGGGCCCCGTGGAGGGTCCTCTTTTTTTATTTGTTAAATATGGTAACCCTACCTTTTTACCAGGATGGGATAACAAGCCACCTGCCCCAAATCACACAATACTTTCCCTGCAAGATCAATATCTGGAATGGGATGTGAAAGAGGCTGTTACATACCTTCCTCACTAGAGCTCATGGCGTATACACTTTGGTTTCCCTATTATCCTACACAATCCCCTTTGTGGTCCAACTCTCAAAGATCCTCACTCAAGAAATCGTGACAGTGCCAGTGACACTCCAGTATTGGAGTGAGAGAGAGATTTAGGTACAGGAGCAAATTTGCGATAGTTTTTAGTTTTAGATATTGGCCCAATTTGTGCATGAATGGGTTTTTAAAATTGTTTTGTACATATACTCCGAGATTTAAATACATGAATATAAATAAATACTATTTTGATTTTCATTTGACCAACTCCTGTTTCCTTCTCTAGCATTTACCTGGGTAGTGCAATCAGGCTCAGATTCTTCTGAATCAGAAATATCAGAGTACTCTGAGGATCCATTCCTGAGTTCTGATTTCACACTTTCAAAGAACACTGGAAATAAAAGGACAAAATTAGTTCTTAAATCTATCATATCACATTCGCCTTCAAAAACAATAATCACATGCATTTAGTTTTCAACATCTGGTTTCAAAAGCCCCCGCAAATGTCCAAAAACCAATCTATAAAATCTTATGTTATGCTATTTAGTGAAGCCACTTTCCTTTTAAGAGAGCCCCCTCTCTCTAGATGCCTTTACCCCAAATTACTGATGTGTAGTCTCAATCTGAACTACATCTTAACAGTTTGTGTCTTGGAATTTCCTTGTTGTTTCTAATTAAAAGTTTCATACACGAAAACTAAACAAGAATCTCAAGGAGACTATTGCCATGTGATTTTTTTTAAATGATTTGCAGATATGAACACAGTTTAGGTTAGTCAAGACAAAAGAGGATTTCAGTCCTTACGAAGCTAGGTGAATGGGCAACAAAAATGGCAAATGAATTTTTATGTTGATAATAGTGAAGTAATGCACATGGGGAGTCGGGGGGGAGACATACACCTTATAAGGTTCTAACTATCAACTCAGGAAAGGGACCTGGGTATCACTATAGACAGCTCAATTAAGACTTCTGCTTAATGTGCAACTACCATGAAAAACAGCAAACAAAGTATTAGGATAGGGAATGTGATGGAGAACAATATGGAAATTATAATACCATTATATAAAATCTATGGTACAGCCTCATCCAGAATACTGTACGTAGTACTAGTAAGCCCATTTCTAAAAGGATATTGAAGAATTAAAGGGGATTCAGAGAAGGATGGCAAGGGAAAGGGGTTGGGACGGCTTTGTGGCCTGCATCATGCGGGAGGTCAGACTAGATGATCATAATGGTCCCTTCTGACCTTAAAGTCTATGATAAGTCTATGAACATTTGGGGCATGGAAAAAATTTATATGAAGAGACTCAGACTGTTCACCTTAGAAAGGGGATGAAAATAATGAATGGTCTAGAGAAGATAGACCAGAAGCTTCTGTTCTCCCTGTCTCAACACAAGAACAAGGGGACATTTGATAAAATTAAAAGGTAGCAAATAAAAGGAAATACTTTATCATACAACATGCAGGGCCGACGGGGGCGGGGGGGAGAAAGCTGGTACAAATTACCGGTGCCCGGCTTTCCCCCCCCTCTCGTCGGCCCTGTTTAGCCAGTCCGCCCTTGCTGGGGGGCCCGAAAAAAAAATTTTCACCAGGGCCCGAACCAGCTCTCGGCAGCCCTGACAACATGTACTTGAACTATAGAACGCACTGCCATAGGAAACCATTGAGGCCAAGAAGGGATCAGACGTTTGGGTAACAAAAATATCCAGAATTATTGTTAATGCTAGAACAAATTTTAGAATGGATATTAAACCTCATGCTTAAGGGCTTAAGGCAATCTTTAATTACGAGACCTAACGTGGGGGACATATCCTACATTTGCCTACTGTGGGGTTCTTACATCTTCCTTGGAAGCTTTCGGTGCTAGCCACTGTTGGAGATAGGATACTTGACTACATAGATTTCAGGTCTGATCCAGTATGGCAGTTCCTATAAGCAGCCAGAGCACACCAGCCAGTTTTACCACTACTTTGTTTTGCCAGAGCAGTGCAAAGCAGATAGGAGGGAGAAGGAAATTGGGATATACCTTCTGTCTTTCAAATTCTCCATGCCTGTTGCAACTTTCTATATTCCCCTGCACACATCGCAAATTATTCCCTCCCTACCTGTCCTCCACATTCCCCGGCGCAGACCTGCCGCAGTTTCCGCCTCCCTGTTGCACCACTTACAACTTTCATGCGCATACATACATCCACATATACCCTACTTGACCCCTCCCTCCTGCTCTATCCATTGAGTAAATCTGGTGCAACGGATAGCTTTTGAAAACATATTGAAGATATAAAAAGTAAAAAAAAAAAAAAAAAACTGAAAATTTATCTGTCAGCAGAAACTGGTGCATAAATCTTCTTCAGAGAAACTTACAAAGAACTGTCCTCTTTCAAAATTGCCACCATGGCCCCCTGTGAAAATGAAGCCAATCTGCCCCCAAGGAAGATGATGGCTCCTTATGTTGTCAAGAGGCAGAAGGGAGCATTCTGAGGAACAGGTGAATGGAGATAGTGGCCAATCTTTGCTAAGGACAAACTGTGGCCTTAGCCCCATTGAGAACAATGGAAGATGACAGCTCTTTTAAAGACGCAGTTTCTTCATGGAATTCTCTGCATGAGGTTATTCTTTAGCTTCTGCATAAAACTTCAGTTATGAAGAATAATGGCAAAAAATTACCATAAGCCTTAAATTCTTCAACTGCAGCCTATGCACAAAATCTCAGTGAGTTTTAACTATAAGGGAAGTTCAAAAAGTCTATTATTCAATTAAGTCAGACACTGCGGGCTACATTTCTTAAAGGACCCATTTTCAAATTAATTTTTACTCAAATTATTTACCAGATTTACTTGAAAATTCTCAGAAAATTTATTCTTTACTCAGAGTAAGTGCTGTAATTTTAGGAAGGATAACCCTGTATTTTTCCATAAGTAACAAAGAGGTTGAATTCCTGCTGTAAGTGAAAAGCTCAACTCAAAATCTTAAACAATGGAGGCACCAGTTTCTGGTTCATAATTATCTACATACCTACATATCACACACACAGCCAAATGTACCCAAAGCAAGAACCATTTGGTGAAAAGCCATATTCCAGTTGGTTGGTACAAAGTTCCACAGACAAGGTTCACAGTAAAAGTGGACTTTGTTCTGGTCATAAAGGATGCGGAATTGTTTAGTTCCAGCAAAAACAAGCTTACTGTTCAGTGGTTTCTGGGCATCTGCAGTCCCTTGTCCATCCAATCCTGAGCTCTGGTCTTCCATCTTAATAGTCTTTGTCTTTTTTGACCTCGTCCTGTCATCCTCATCCTCACTGTCTGCCGTGTAAAGACTTCGATCTGTAAATGGTCGTCGCTCATCTCTATCTCACAAGAAATTAAAATATTACAAGCGTTATTTACTGAATTGTATATTATTTAGAGTCCTACATAAAATAGTTATTCACATTCTTTATTATTTGCAATATTCTCTTAGAGGCAAGTTTCTCATTCTCACACTGTCTGTCCTTTTCTTCTCCTTTTATCAAACTTTTTCCCACTGCATTCCCTCTGCAGCAACAGCCACATGGTTCTACATTTTACTTCCTTTTTTGTGTATCATAATTGTGTCAGCATGTTTTGGGAAGATTTATTAGTACATTTCATGTTCCTCCTGGAACCTGGACTCTGAACATATTAAATTTGACCCTATGGTATTTCTGATGAGAATTTTTAGTTTGGAAAGTATTTACTTTATCCTTCTAACAAATCTGTGGATTTAAAAATATTTACAATTTGAAGTTTAATCAAATAATTGAATTTAATACAACCTAAATGCACATGCAAGATACCTTCTTTTTTCTTTCCCTCCCACCATCCTAGTACCTCTTTGCTTCCCTAGCAGCACAGAGGTGCTACTGGACCCTTCTCCACTCTGCTTTCAGCATGAAGCCTTATGGTAAGTGTGAGGGAAGACACAAGCTACCAGAAGTAGAAGGGAAGAACTCTGTCAAAAAATGAGAGTGCGCCAATCCAAAATGACTGGGAACAAGTGATCCATAAGCAACTTTTTATACCTGATGATTCTTCCATTTGAAAGCAGGAGGCGTAGATCATTGTCCTTTGTTCTCCATTCAGGTACTGTAGAAGATGGCTGAAAGGGCTTGTTAAATCTTCCATTCAGTTTAGAGTTTGCTATGTCCTAAAGAATCAAAAGCAGGACGGTTTATTATTTCCTCAAATGACAAGAGTTTACACAAATTTCTTTTCTCTGCACAGCAGAGAATCCCCCAATCCACAGCAGCATTTCTCCCCAAAAGATCATAGTGAATATTTCTGATAGCCAGCAGAGGAAAGCTGAAGCTGGCTATCAATGGCTGAAGTGGCTTGGATAGAACAGGTTTGGATATAAGCAATACAAAATTGCTGGATTTCATTCCCTCACCTTTGGATTTTTTCTGCTTATTGTGACCACCCTCCATTGCTATATGCCAACAAACATCCTTCCAGACAAGTATGTTGAAAACTGCTCCCTCTAGAAGTTATCTTTGTTCTCAAATAATAGGAACAGCAACAGGGTGATGCAAACCAAAAGTTAAGTGGGCAACTGGCATGGCAACTACTACCTAACCCACTGTGACAATCAGGTCCAGACACTCCAAGGGGAGGACAAAAAGGTTTAAAACCCAACAAACTAAACAGTTAAACCAAATGATTATATACTATGCTATTTTACTATAAGAGTTTATCAAGTAAGATCTTTGATGAAAGCTTGTAATGCACTGAACTAAACAGTCATTATGAGCTACGTATACAGATTATGGTTATGAAGGCGGTGGGGCGGGGGGGTAATGTGGAAAACTGAAACTAACTGTGGTGCAACTTCAGCAATACCTCCCCCATCAGGCAGAGGGGGGCAACCTCCCCAAACAGATGCGCCTGACTTCAAGCCATCATCCAGTCCAAGAAAAAATAATGAGGAACCATCATAGCAAATGAGAACAGCTTAAAACCGAAAAGAAAACCCCAGTCTTCGGAAACTAAGAAAGAAGGAAAATTTCCACATTTTGAATATCTATAGTGACTAAAGGAAAAAACCCTGCAAACTCTTAAAATGGAAGAGGTTTGAACTAAAGAGCATCCAGAACTTGGAGGAATGTCTTTTTGTGGGAGACTGTCCATGAATGCTGGATCCCTCCTGTAGCTAGGATCTATGCTGGGAAACTTAAGACATCGGTAACTATTATTAGAAAAAATATTTTATCGAATATGAAAGTGTAAAGCCTGAGCTTGCATCTCTGTTTATTTTCTATGTAACTTGCATGTTTGCTTTCCTTACTATTTCATCTTTGAATCTGCGTTTTTTCTATTAAATAAACTTTTTGTTTGTTTTTACCCCAAGCAGCTCTCTAGTGTGCAATTGGTGTGGAGCATGTATATGCTAAAGTAAGCTAATAACGGGGGGGGGTGGGGGAGAGGGAGAGGAGAGGGGCTGGCTTCATGCCTTGGGTGTGACACAAAGGGGAATGGTCTGAGTATCTGGTAACTAAGAACTTGGGGAAGATGTACTTGGGGAGACCTGGAATTGGAAGGTTGGTGTCACTCAGCAAAGAGTAACTAGGCTGGTGAAAACCACGATGAGACCTTATGCTTGAGGCCATACTTGTGTCAGGGAACTGAACCAGCCCAAAGGCCCCCAAAGTTACACAACAGGGAATGACAGCACCCTTTACTGGTCTGGGTGGACCCCAAAACATCACACCGACTAGCTAGTCTCTGCCAGTGGAAAAATCCCACAATGCCCAGTAACCTGCCCATAAATTGAACTTTCTTCCTAACTCCAAGAATGGCTTATCCTCTGAAACAGGAGTGTTTACATCCCTTTTAGAAAATACACAATTACATTAGTTGAAAAACTATGTCCTCAATATCCATATGAATGGAGAAATATTTTTGAATCCTTCTAGGCTCTTTTTGAATTACATCTTGTGGCAATGAGTTTCACAGGTTAATTATTTTGTATACAAAAATTAAATTTAACTTGTTGCCCTTCAGTTTAATGGAATGTCTCTTGATCTTGTATTATGAGAAAACAGCAAATAAGAGCATCCAGTTCACTTTTCTCTATGACATTCACTGTTTTGCATACTTCTAACATACTCTCTCAACCTCTCCTGTCTGATCTAAATATCCCCAATATTTTCACTGTTTTAGAAGTAATTTATGCCATTATTATTTTTATCTTCTCAATCTCCTATGTTTTCCTATATCCTTTTTGAGATAGGATGGCCAGATCTCTCAATAATTTAGGTGAGAGTTACCTAATTTATATAGTGGCATTATAATACATTTTTTATCCAATTTCTTATGCTGTTTTTCACATCTTAATATATGGCTTAAACTTTTTATACATTCTAGTTTTTGTCTTTTATGTCCATGAAATGTAATACTTGCCTCCTCCCATGGAGACATCTCCAGCCTTTTGAGTACCTCCCTTGTGTGGAGCTCCAGGATATCCAGATTAGAAGGAACTTTGATCGTATGATCTCTCAGTTTCCTCACCTTTCTTCTGGAATGGTGAGGAGAGGTTGCTTCATGTGAGGAAACTGGGCACATACCAAGAATTCCCTGAGTTTTAGCTGGTTTGCTGTTCTCCTCCTTTAATTGAAAACAAATATTTCAGAGGGGTCTGTCAGGGACAAGTCCACACATTTAATTAGGATTTCCCATTCACATAAATGAATAATCAATCATAAAAAGAAACAAAAGTGTAGGTCTTTTGGGGAGGTTCTGTGTTTTCTGATGGATCTGTACAGCATCTAGCAGGAGACCCCTCTCCTAATTGGGGCCTTTAGGTGCTACCACAATATAATCACCACCACCACCGCATACAATTGTTAGGGCAGCATATTTGTAACAGTGGTAAAAATTTCAGCTACCATGATTTTTCTGTGTGCCCCTGATCCAACCCAATCATCCCCGCAGCGCTCCCCCTTTAAATAGCATTCCTGTGATTTTATACATCATTTCCTCCTAAATCCGATGACTTTTACTACATTTACTTTTACTGTGATTTTTGATAAAAATTGCTATGACAACTCTGCTGCCTTAACCACTGTTTACACAAAGGAAGTACAGAGCATATACCCACTACACTCAGCAGACCACTACTCTCCTCAGTTTCCAGCACTGCTCTCATCACAGGACTATGCTCATTGCAAAGACTAGGAATCCTAATCATTGAAGGACTCTTAGTAGTAAAGTGCACAATATGCCCAATACAAAATACAGAGAAGAAAAAATGGTGATACACCAGACAAAAGAGCAGAAATGTTCAAAAGAAAAAGGACAGACAAGGGGAGAAGAAAGGAGACAAAATACTAAGATCTAAGAACTCTCAATGTATAATCCTACAACAGCATAAGCTAAAAAAAAAAAATATTTAAAAACTAGATCTCTTAGAAGTTTTCATTTGCTTTTGAAAAGATTTAAGTTTTCCAATTTTAGAATAAAGATTATCCAACTTAAAAATTGCTATGTTTTTGGTTAATCAGAAATACTGGCAGTTAGTCAACCTCCAAAAATTTTCCACCTGGCCTTCTACTTTCAAAAATAAATGGCAAGGACGATAAATAAGTGACACTGCAGAAACAATGACTCTAAAGTTGCAACTACCATAAAGCTACAAGCTCAAAGTGATCAAGTACTCTTTTTGTAAATATGACAGTTTTTACAATACTTTCAAGATATAAGAGAAACACAGTGCAGTTCAGTAATGTCTTCTAGTCTTACCTCTACAGAGCGAATCACTTTAGAGAGTTCTTTGATGAGATGCCCAGGCCTAACATTGTCAGGAATTTCAAAGGCATGTTCTGTTACAAGCTGTACGTGAAGAGTGGAAAAAGATAAAGTAAGTTATACTAAGATAAAAATCAAGTCTATATAGTAGACTACTATAAAGTAGATGAAACTATGAAAAGCCTAGATCCAAAGGAAATCTATTCAAATTAAGCCAGAGTACTTATTAGTAATAGTTAGAGTAGATTGACAGTATGAATGAATATACATGCAGGGGAATCCAGTCAGAACTCTAGAAAGTAGCACTGCATGTTTGGTCTAAAGGATATTTAAGGGAGTGCAACATCAACTATCCCTCAGCTCTTTCCATTTTCTCAGAATCCTTAGCAAAGAATCTAAAGAAGTGGGGACAGGAAGCCGTACTGACGATCTATTTAACTGACTAGTTCTACTGGAAACAACTTCTCTTTCTCCTTTGAGTATGGTCAGTATGGAACCCTACTTGGGGAGATTCCTAATAGTAACAATGTTAAAAGCAGGTGGGGTCTGAAGAGAATTCATTTACATTAAGGTCACAACACTAATCTGAATTGGGCCTCAGATCTAAAAGCCAAATCAAAAGCAATGCTGAGTAAATGCATTAATTGAACTCCAGGCAGCATCCTTGCACATTTCAGTGATAGAGCCTATTTTAAACCTGGTAGAGCATGATCCAAGACCTTATGGTATTGAAAAGCCTACAAGGCCATAATAGTGTGTGTTCACTTTAATCCATTTAGACAATATATGTGCATAGATGGGTTTTCCCCATTAGATTTATCTTCAGTCAGTATAAGTAGTACATGAAGGCTTAGTTCTAGCTCGTTAACTGAGAATTTGCTTAACATCTAAACCAGGGGTTCTCAAACTGAGGATTGGGACCCCTCGGGGGTCATGTCATGAGGTTATTACATAGGGGTCGCGAGCTGTCAGCCTCCACCCTAAACCCCGCTTTGCCTCCAGCATTTATATTGGTGTTAAATTTCTAACAAAGTGTTTTTAATTTATATGGGAGGGTTGCACTCAGAGGCTTGCTATGTGAAAGGGGTCAAGTACAAAAGTTTGAGAACCACTGATCTAAACTATATAACCTAACTTCTCCAAAGATCCACATATAGGAAAAAGCACAAGTATACAGAATGACTGGGATGAAATCAGAGACCACCTTAGTTGAGAACTAATGCCTTCTTTCCTTATGAAACACACTGTATGGAACAATCAGCCATCAGCCTGTATTGATTTTATATTTCTGGCACCTTTTTGAGAATCTAGTTTTCTTTTGATAGTTGGAAAGAGCAGACTCTCCTTTAACAGATGATGTAATACATAGCTGTAATGTTAAAGCTGTATTAATATCATTATAATTGATTTTATGGAAAATATTAAATTGACTGCTGTGAGATTACTTACCAGTAACTGCTGTTCTTCGAGCAAGCAATGCACATTGGGGCTACTTACGCCTTCTATCCCTATCCCCCCAGATGATTCAAAAGAGGAGTGGCCCCAACTGCCCTTCAGTTCCTTCCCTAATTTCACATTTATTTACCTGAGGCCTTGTCTACACTAGAAAGTATTTGCCGGTATAGTTAAATCAGCAAACCCTAGTAGTGGAGACAGTATATACCAGCAAGAGTTCATTTGCTGGTATAGCTTATACCAATTCCCTGAACAAAATAAGCTATACCAGCAAACGAACTTCTTTGCCAGTGTAACTGCATCTACACTAGAGCTTTTGCTGGCATAGCTTTGTCAGGCCAGGGTGTGATTTGTTTCACACTCCTAATCAACAAATCTATGTCAGCAAAACTTAAGTGCAGAACCAGACCTGAGACTTCAAAGAAGAGGGAAAGATGGGTGGTAAGTATTAATATGCAGAGGTAACATTCGAAGAACAGTTCCTGGAAGTAACCTCTTTCTTCTTTGAGTGGCCTCTGCATATTCCCACTTGGAGTTTAGCAAGCAATACAACCCCCCTAGAAAAGTGGGCTGAGGCCTTCTAGGTAAACAAGGATTGCAAATCTACACACACAAAAAACAAAAACAAAAAAACAAAAACACCACACCAGCATCAGTTGTAGACAGCAGGTCAAGCTAATATTGAAAATGACCACAATTTCACCCTCCAATCCTTTTCAACATTTCTATGCAGCCACGAAGTGAACTGGTCAGACGCATGACTCAAGGGCCAGCAATATGCAGATGATACACAGCTCTACCTATCCTTCACTACATAGAACCACCTTACCACCATCAAGATGACCCAGTGCATAGATGAGATGAGCTCACAGATGAATAGCTGGCCGAAGCTGAACCCAAGGAAGAAATCGATGATGCTGGTGGGCAGATGAAAACATACTAAAGAGTACATACCCACAGTGAAGTCTCCTTTGACTGAAGGCACACATCCACAATTGGTCAATTCAATCTGTAGTTTAGGATTACTCTGGGATTCCTTGGAGACACTAGACTCTCACACAGCAGTATCGTGAGTAGCTCTTTTTATCATCTCCAGTTGGCTAGCAGACCCCTTCCCATCCTGGCGGATGAGGACCTGGCCTCAGTTATTCACACCTTTGTCAACTTTCAGATGGAATAAACATGCCAATATATCTGAGCATGAAGCCTTCAGCACTTCGGAAGCTCCAACTAGAACGCTGCAGCACATCTTTTTAGCAATACACGCTACTGTGAGCACGTCAAACCTGACCTCTGCTCCCGACACTGGTTTCCCATAGAACAGTGAATTGAATTTAAGGTCTTGATCATCATCTTCAAGGTACTCCATGGTCTGAGCCCAGGATATCTAAAAGACCGCCTAAAGCTCCAGGATGAAGACTGAGGACAACTTTGTTCCTCTGGTGCAATGGAATTCTACACAATAAAGGCAAATCTCATCAGTGCAGGAGACAACTTTCCCAGGGACCAATCCAAAAAAGCAGAATGAATTCCCCCAGGAACTAAAGACCATCGCTCATCTTCCCACCTTCCACTCCAAGTGCAAGGCACATTTCTTTGACCTTTCCTTCTCTAATATACATACCAACATGTATATTTTAAAAAACCTTACCAAAACAAGACAGGCCCCTGCATATACTTCTCCCCCTGGAGAGGATAAGAGAATAAACATGTGACATTGGTCATCTTGCTTAATACACTATTGGAACATACTCAGATACAACAGTGATGAGTGCAGTAAGAACCTATATGGAATCACCTTTGTCCGGCTTGTCCTCGTCTGTCCTTCCACGAGCACAAGTCAACACCACACCATTCTGTTTTGTTATGAGCACGTTCTTTCCATTTCTGGCCAAAGACTTTTGTCATGGGATCGGCCCAGCGCATTTTCGGTATGCCCAGCAGTTGCTTGTGGTCTCTGGGGATCCAGTCACTGATGCAGGTTGTTCACCTATTGTCTTGCCTGTGGACTACCTGACCGCCCATCTCCACCCTGTTATACATCGCCTGCACTATATCAGTCACCTCTGTACGCCTTTTTGATCACATATTGAATGAGGCGATCAGGAGCATATCTTATACATTCACCTTTCCACTGATCTCTGGGTGACAGCAAGTTTTTCTTCCTCCGCTTTTGTTGAAACTTGGCTACCCCGCCTGTCTTCTCCTACTGCATTCCCCTTCAAACGAGTTGTCTGTTCATCTGCTGACCCAGGTAAATACATTTGTCAACCTCCTCAATTACTTTCTTGTTTACAGTGATGATTCCTGCTGCACAATGCTCATTCCGCATCCACTTAGTCTTCCATATGTTCATTTCCAACCCAATATCATGAAAAAGTGTTTGCAGGTGCTGCAATTTGTTCTCCAGTTCTGCTGTGTCCTTTGCCAATATTACAGTCATCAGTGAAGAGAAAATGTGTTAAATTAATTATGGAGATATCCCATCTCCTAGAACTGGAAGGGACCTTGAAAGGTCATCGAGTCCAGCCCCCTGCCTTCATTAGCAGGACCAAGTACTGATTTTGCCCCAGATCCCTAAGTGGCCTCCTCAAGGATTGAACTCACAACCCTGGGTTTAGTAGGCCAATGCTCAAACCACTGAGCTAACTGTTCTCCATCAATTCCAATTCCTTCTTGAACAGCGACTCCAGTACTGCTGCAAACAGCTTCGGTGACACTGTCATCTTGTCTGACTCCTCTACGTATAATAATAATGCATGGGACATTGAATAATGTTCTCTGTCAAACAACTGCAGTTAATTTTTTCCAGCAGGTCAATGTACCTCAGGTCGATTCAGATTTTGTTGAGCATGTTTTGTACAGCGTTAATCTCCACCGTGTCAAATGCCTTTTGCAGTTGACAAATGCAAGACACAATGGTAATTTGTATTCCTTGCATTTTTTTGATGAGCTGCCAAACAGTGGATGTGATCAATTGTCGAATACCCTGAGTGGAAACCAGCTTGTTCTCTGCTTTCATGCATTTCAAGATCCTTCTTAATCCAATTGAGTATGGCGCGGGTGAAGACATTATACACTTGTGAGAGGAATGTGATTGGACAGTAGTTGCTCAGTTCTTCTGGATCGCCTTTCTTCATCGATAGTATTGTTTTTGATTTCTTCCATGCACCTGGAACACACTTACTATTGATGTCGATGGTGAACCATTGTGCCAACGCTTTGAAGAGAGTATCTTCCCCTGCTTTGAGATATTCCCAACTGAGATTAAGAAGTTGAGTGCCTTCCCATTGGGTATTGTTGCTATCTGAGTACTCAGGTACAGGTAAATTTAAAATAATAGGAGAAGACTGCTGAGGCATCTGTGCCCAAAGCAGATTATCCTTAGTTTATGCATAGGAGACAAAGTCCAAGGTCTTCCTGGCACCATAACAGAATAGCTTCTAGGACTAAAGCACCAGCTGTGCCAGCACAAGAGGACCTAATCTGATTGGAACACAGACCTCCGGTGCTAAGGCAATGAGATTCCAGGAGTGGCTGCCAAAGTTTATTAATTAACTGATTTATTGTTGTTTCCTAGTATCTCAGGAGATATCATACCAATGGTGTCAGCATGAAATTCAATCAACCTGATGGGACCTGTGGACCTCAACCTCAATATTGACCATGCTAGAACCCGGGCAATGAATTAGGTTGACCTGGAGACCTCAGTGCTGGGCTCATTCAGATAAGACTGGGGAGATGGATGTTGCTTACGCTGGACACAGAGCCTCTTAAGGCTAGCGGATGTTCAAAGTCAATGTTGAACTTGATCACAACCAGACAGTCTCAAGAGCCTCCTTTGTTAGAAAGGGAGTGTGAGGCAGCACTCTGGCTCCTGCAGGTCATCCAGGTAACACCTGGGCCCGATGGGTAGCATTTCTTCTTTATTCTTCAAACTGAAGAAAACTGTACTGTTAATTTAACAAAAAAGACAATAGCCCACAAAAGGCAGAACCAAAAAGCACAAAACAGATAAACACATCAATGATATTGCATATGATTCAATCTCACTACACCTTTGGTGGTTAAAAGGGAACTGAAGGATGAGTGTGGCCACTCCCCTTCCCTTTTCTACCCATTGAATCCTTTGTGGGGGGTGAGGGAGGGAAGGGGAAAATGGCCCCAACTGACACTACTCGCTAGAAAAATTCCAAAGCCGCTATATCCCACAAGTGGGAATACCCAGAGGGCACTCAAAAAAACCCCCAAAAAACAGAAAAACCACACACGCTTTCTGTGCAAAATTACAATTCGAACTTCTTCCATAGACTCATAGACTTTAAGGTCAGAAGGGACCATTGTGATCATCTGGTCTGACCTCCCGCATGATGCAGGCCACAAAGCCGTCCCTACCCTTTCCCTTGACTCTGCTGTTGAAGTCCCCAAATCCTGTGGCTTAGAGACTTCAATTAGCAGAGAATCCTCCTGCCATCGATCCCTGCCCCATGCTGCGGAGGAAGGCGAAAAACCTCCAGGGCTTCTGCCAATCTACCCTGGAGGAAAATTCCTTCCCGACCCCAAATATGGCGATCAGTAAAACCCCGAGCATGTAGGCAAGATTCTCTGGCCTCACCCTCATTTGCCATTATACTAATTACCTGCCATGGCACATTGTTCCTTTGACTAAAATCACGTTATCCCCTTAAACCATTCCTTCCATAAACTTATCTAACTTAATCTTAAAACCAGACAGGTCCTTCGCCCCCACCGTTTCCCTCGGAAGGCTGTTCCAATATTTCACCCCTCTGACGGTCAGAAACCTTCGTCTAATTTCAAGCCTAAACTTCCCCACGGCCAGTTTATACCCATTCGTTCTCATGTCCACATTAGTACTGAGCTGGAATAATTCTTCTCCCTCCCTGGTATTTATCCCTCTGATATATTTAAAGAGAGCAATCATATCCCCCCTCAGCCTTCATTTGGTCAGGCTAAACAACCCGAGCTCCTCTAGTCTCCTTTCATACGACAGGTTTTCCATTCCTCTGATCATCCTAGTGGCCCTTCTCTGTACTCGTTCCAGTTTAAGTTCATCTTTTTTAAACATGGGACACCAGAACCGCACACAGTACTCCAAATGAGGTCTCACCAGCGCCTTGTACAATGGAAGCAGCTTTTTAGCTTACTGTGAATGTTCAAAGAAAAGCCTGAGAGGAGATGGATATGCAGTGATTAGTTTCACAGAAGCATGGATGAATGGCCCTGAAGCCAAAGGTGTCCCCTCTTGAGCTTTCAGCCAAGTCTGTAGATCAGATCAATAACCATAGTGGAGGGAGGGGGGAATGGAGAACAACATGTTGAACCCCAAATCTCCCCACAAAAGCAGTACTGTTTTCTTTGGGGGAGGAGGGGGTTGGTTTCAGAATCTCTTTGGTTTATGGTACTGTGTTTTTCCTTCTCCCTTTACTGCTCAATAATTTGGCCTTCAGAGCTCCTTGTTTCAACGAAATTGAGGAGGGGGGAGGGAAATCAAATCATTCAGAAAAGGGAGGGAAAACAAGATCTCATTAATCTTTCCTCCCCCACACAGAGTAACTTTGCTAGAGGTCGGGCTAACAAATATAATACTTTTTTTCCAGACGGGTTCCCAGTGTACTAATGTATTCAGGGTCTCCCCATATTCATTTCTGGATGGTTTAATCTGCTTTAGAGCACCTACAAGGAGCCACTTCTGTAGATAAGCTTTTAAAGGCTATTAGGTCTAAGTTACTGTGCACCATATGTGCAAAATGTGGAGGCAAACAATAGCAAATTCTAAATCAGAATACATTTCTGCCAAATTCTGATCATCTCTGCAGTATAGAAGTGATATCAGTGGACACAAAGTATATTTTGCCAACACGCAATAATAATTTCACATGGGGAAACTTCATGTGATTGCCATCTAACTTATCATACACTGGAAAGAGAAAGCAGGATTAAATGCAATCCCAAGAATTAAATATAGTAATTGGTCTATAACAACAACTGATAGTGGCATACAAAACTATCTCAGACTGCTTTCCCCCAAACCATCCATCCGTAATTTCTAGCAAGTTTTCCAATACTTACAAATGGATGAAAGATCTACAAAATGGCAATACACTCTAAAAGGACTCAGACTTTCATGTAGTTTTAAAATTAGAAACAATTCACTAAAACAACAAATAAACAAATCCACTTGCACTTACTTCTTTTTTCATCCATAACTTTAAAGCACTAAGTAAAGCCTTCACTCCTTGGACTAAGAAGTTCTGGGGCTGGAAACCATCTTCCCGCAGTTCTAAAAAGGACAGAGATTTCAGTTTATAAGCATATTGCAATGTAAAACCACAAATCCGATACATACCTCTCAACCTTTAATAAGCCTGCCAATATTACACTACCAACAAAACATGCAACAAACTGAAATGTAGTACTCTATATGTTTATGTACATCAAACCATAAGAAATAATGTTTTCAAGTACAAAATCTGTTTTCAAGGATAGCTTCTTACTGCGTGAAACAATTACATGAGTTTTGCAATGTGTTACAGGTTACTTAGGACCAGGGGGAGCAGCATATAACAGATTGCACAACTAGTTTAGAGAAAACATCCTGACAATTTATGCTGAAACAATCTTTAGATTCTAGTTCAACACCACACAGGTGTTCAACGTTTTTACCATTTGGGGCTACAAGAAGAGTGGTGTGGATGGATAGTGTCAGTATAAAATGCCTCAATTAAATTCATGCAGCTCCTCCTCACCCATATAAAATTCAAGCAATTCAAGCCAACTGCCTTATGCCACCCCAAATCTCTGCCACAATCCCAATCAATGCTACACACACGCGTACACACAATATTAATGCGGTCTCCCCTGCAGTGAGACCCTCCTCTTCCCTTAAGGATGGTGGCTGCTGCTGCTGCTGGGGTGCAAAGACTCCCAAAGGCTGCTACAGCTACTGGAGGCTGCCACTCAACCTTTCCTTTCACTCTCTTGCCTGTAGCAGAGCTGCCTATGATGAAAGGAGAGCTGGCTAGAAAGACTCATCCGGTTTTATTCCTCCTACCCCCGCACCCCCCTTACAGATAGAATGGGTGAGGACGGAGGTGGCTACTAGGCCAACACCTTCATGGGGAAGAAAGGAGCAGATTTGGCCTGGAGCTGCTGTGCTTTTTCTGCTCCCTCCTCCAATGAATAAGGTGTGGGCCCAGCCATTGAGTTTTTCCTCTTCCCTATCTGAAAACTCCTTTCAGCTTCAAGGCAGCTCTGTTTCTTCTTTGCCAGGATGCTCTCTGCTCTTTGAGCTACGGAAGTGTAGAGGAAAAAAGCAGGGGGTCCCAAAAGGTGCGGCAGAAGCATCTCCACCCACCAGCTATCCCTTGTGAAGGGAACCTGCCATAACCAGCTGCAATGCAAATGTATTGCATGACTGTGGCAACCTGTATCTCAATGCAGCACCCTGAAACCCCCATATTCACCACTATCATATAATTATGATATGTTTCGTACAAAGTATGCCTTGTGAGATATCATTTAAAAAATCTTGATTTGTTGAACATTAATATCTGTTGGACTGTATGTGCTATCATTGTATATTAAGTTTTGCTATGTGTATGTTACTGAGGTATGTTGTGAGGTTGGGAACACCCACAACCAACCTTTCAGGTACAACAATGGAGTAGCCTGACGTGCAGATGGCTCATTAAAGAGAATCCACTATCCCAGGAACTGTATACAATGGAGATTTCTCAGAGAGCACGTAAACAATGGAGAATGCTTGACCAATGGGGGAGGACCCCCACCTCATGAGGATAGATCTTTCCAGCAAACTGGAAGAAATTATAAAGAGGGGGAGTCACATGACTTGGCTTCACTGCCCCCACAACTCAACACCTGGAAACATGCTTGGAGGACAAAGACTTTGAACAGGTGAGGGGGTTCCGGGCTGGAGGAGAATTCCAAGCCTGTGTATTGAAGATCTGTTACCTGTTTGTACTATCTATCAGGGTGACACACTGCTTGATTCAAGTCCTGTCTAGTTTATAGAACTTAGACTGCAAATTTATTTTATTTCTTAGGTAACCAACTTTGATCTCTACGCTTACTACTTATAATCTATCTTTCTGTAGTTAATAAACATGTTTAATATTTTACCTAAAACAGTGCGTTTTGGTTGGGAAATCTCAGCTCACATTACCAAGGAGAGTGCGTGTCCTGTCCACATTGAGGGAGGTGTGGACTGGTTAATGAACTTACATTGGTCAGACTTCTGACCAGGGCAAGACAAGTACAGTTCGGAGGTGCAAGGCTGGGAAGCGGGGGGGAATTGACTGGAGCTTCTCTATTGTTGGTTCATGAGTGGCTGGGAGAAGCATTCATGTAACTGTTGGGTGTGTCCCTGCCTGTGGATGTCTGTAAGTGCAGTACCTGCCAGAGGTTTGTAGCTTGTCAACAGCATCACAGTGTGAGAGGGATACCCCAGGTTGGTGGGACAGAGGGCTCAGCGGTCCCACAGTTCAGGTTGCACCCCGGGAACCCCGTCACAATGATACAGTACAGTTGAGAGCTCTGTTTAGGAGAGCAATCAATGATTTTAAAGTTCTGATTGTGAAACAGATCAGTTTAATGCATGCTACAACACTCATAGTACCACAAAAGTACCTCTGTCCAGCAAATTGTACAAATTAGTTTAGCACTGAAACTTGGCATGAAAGATTTCTGTTCTTGTTTTTCTAAAAGTACATTTTTGTTGTCACAACAATGACAGAATGAGCTTTATACATGAAGAATGTGAATCTCTCCAAGTCTTAAAAATACTGATCCATAAAAAGGCAAAAGATCAAAAAGAACCTCATACCAAATGGCACATTGTCCATTCATAAAATGAATTTTATTGGGATGAGACGGTTACTCACCCTGTGCAGTAATTGAGGTTCTTCAAAATGCGTCCCCCTATGTGTCCCTCCGGTGTAGGTGTGGCAGCGCCCCCTGCACCTGGGACAGGAGATCTTCATCATAAGTGCCTGGACTGCACATGCGCACCTCCCCCTTCTTGTGCTCTGAGCAGGATATATACAACACTGAGATCCAACTGCCCTCCAGGTCCTTCTCTGCCGCAGAGCCTATGTTTGACTCTGAAGAAGAGGGGAGGAGAGTGGGTATTGGAGCACCGATAGGGACACACATCTCAAAGAACTTCAGTTACTGCACAGAGTGAGTAACCTTTTCTTCTTCGAATGATGTCCCTATGGATGCTCCACTGTAGGTGACTAAGAAGCAGTGCCCCTAATTGGAAGGAGGGGCTTTGAAGCAGCATTTACTGCAGATGATAGGACTGTATGTCCTAGGAAAGTGTTTGCTGTGGTGTCATGAGTAAAGGCACAGTGATGGGCAAAATTGTCTGTTGATGCCCATGTAACCACTTTGCAAATGTCAGCAATGGGAACATTACTGAGAAAGGCAATGGAGGTGGAAAGCGAGCCGGTAGAATGTGCTCTAATTGCAGTAGGAGATTGTTGATTGTGTAGTTGGTAGAACAGATGTATACACTACAAGATCCACTTGGAAAGGTATTGTTAAGAGATGGCTGTGTCCTTGGATCTTTCGGTCCATGAAAGGAATAAACACTGATTTTCAGAAAGGTTTAGTCCTGTCCAGGCAGAAAGCTAATGGCATAGAAGGCACAGAGTAGTGGTGCGTCCTATGTGATGAGGAATGCATCTCCCAGAGATACATGTCCCAGTCCTGCTCTCGAGCAGAATTGAGGACAGTGGGCATTTTGCAGTGTGTCAAAAAGATCTATGGTGGGGAATCCCCAGCAGTTGAAAATGAGCTGAAGGATTTGTGTATCCAGTTCCCACTCTTGGTCGTGGGAGAATCTCATGCTCCATGAGTCCGCAGTGGTGACAATGCTGGCAGCGGTAGCTGGGAGCCCCGGGCCAGTTAAATTGCTGACGGAGCCCCATGGTAGCGGTAGCTGGGAGTCCAGGGGCTCTGGCGGCGATTTAAAGAGCTGGGGGCTCCGGCCACTGCCAGGAGCTCCGGGCCCTTTTAAATTGCCAGGCCCCGGAGAAGCTGCCCCTTTTGGCCCCCCTCATCAGCGGCCCTGCCAGTACGGTTGGCTGTGTACTGGCTCTTACCAATATGCCATACCGGATCGGCTTACTTTCACATCTGGCTCTAGGAAGTTGATGTGTAGGGTGGATTCAATTAAGGACCATCTGCCCTGCGCTGTATGATTGTGAAGGTATGCTCCAACTGATTAGAGATGCATTGGTTGTTGAAATCATGGTCAGCACTGGTTGGAGGAAAGGAACCCTGACCTAGATGTTCTTGGGATGTGTCCACCCGGAGTAGCAAGTCCTTGACTCTCATCAGCATGGATAAAAGTTTGTGGAGGCTGTGTCTGTGAGGGACATATACTATACGGAGCCATGCCTGAAGACATTGCATATGTAACCATGCATGCTTTACCACAAAAGTGGCCGCTACCATGTGACCAAGTAGTTAGCGACACGCCCTGGCGGAGATCTGGGGGAGGCTTCTTGGGGGCCTCAACCACACCTTCAAATTTGTTGCTTGGCTGGAGGTTTGTACGAGGTAGCCCCTTCAGGAGTGGCCTGTCTGCGTTTGGTAGGGGGCTTTTGTTGTTGACGCTGAGTGTCATACTTTTACTGGGGAGTGTACTGCGGTGGTTGAGATTGCAGGGGAAGATGATACTTTCCCCGATATCTCTTCAGCGCAAGTGTGTAAATGTTAAGAGAGCGGAGAGTAGCTAGGGAGTGTAGGGAATAATCCGTATGCGCCGCAAATAATTTGGGGCCCTCAAAAGGTCAGTCTTCTACTATGGTTTGTACTTCCTTAGGAAAGCCTGAGAGGTGTAGCCATGATGCCTGCCTCAGGACTATAGCAGTTGCGATGGAGCAGGCAGCGGTATCCACAGAGTCTGAAGAAGCTTGTAGGGCTATATGGGCCAGGAGGTGTCCCTCAGACATAACTGCCTGGCATTGTTCTTTCTTGGCTTCAGGCAGGTCTTGGCAGAGTTCCTCTATCTTGGAGTAGTTGAGGTAGTTGTACTTGGCCATAAGAGCTTCGTAATTCAATATGTGAAATTGGAGCACTGCAGATGAATAAATCTAATTGTTTCGGGTCTCTGTCCTGATGGATTGATTAAGGTTGACATTGCTGTCTTTTTTCTTACACCGCATTAACTACTAGGGAATTGGGAGTGGGATGCGACAAATGAAATTCCATCTCTTTTGTGGGAACATAATATTTTTTGTCTGCCATTTGCAGTTCAGAGGGATGGACACCAGAGTCTGCTAGGGCAATTTTTTCAGGAGATGATGTGTGCAGGATATTGAGTAGTGTGGTTTGTGTTGCTGATCTTTCACTTCTTCCAAAGGAACCTAGAGGGAGACTGCAATCCCGTGAAATAATTCTTGAAAGTGCCTGACGTCGTCAGCAGCAGTAGGAGGAGATGGGGGCATGACAGCCTCATCACAGGAAGAAGAGGAGAAATGTAGTCCTGGTGGAGCTTCATTCTCCTGTTGTTCTTCCTCCTTGTCCAGTACCAGGAGAGGTTCAGTCTCTGGTGGCGAGAGACTGATGGAGAAGGCAAAGGTGCAGGTCTCTGGCTCTGCACCATGGAAGGCTTCCCAAATTGTGCCCTATACATGGCCCAAGGGTCCCAACATGGCCAATGTGTGGGGGAGCAGAACGTGAGATTGCATCCACGGTGGTCCATACCAGGGTTGTGCATAGTGAAAGTATCTAGATGAAGTTGTTCGCTCCTGTTTGGAATAAGACGACGTGATGGAGTCCTCTTCCTCCTTGTCGCTGGGGAAGGGAGAAGCTGTCCTCAGGGGAGAAAGGGAGGAATGTCGTGAGTTTGGAGAGGAGGGTGGAAGGTGGGGGAGGTCGTGTCTCCTGGAGTTGGTGTTTTTACTGAAGCAATGTCATATGAGCTGTAGCCAAGTAAAAATGCCAACTGCTGTGGGGCTGAAGTGAGGACACATTTTTAATACCTTGGCTTCAATGCAGATGGCACAGGCATCTTGCATGTAGTAGTCAAAGCTGAGATGGCAGAATTCAGCAGGAATCGTGGACTGTGTTGAAACAAGCAGCACCAAAACAGATTCCTAGTCCTCAAAACACAGGGCCTTGACTCTCACTTTTGCTTCCAGGATAAGTTACAGCAATTGATTACATCAAAGCTTCAACAGAAAAAAATGCCAAGAACTATAGGGTTTTTTTGGGCAGGGACCTAGTTCTTTATTTACAATGTAAAGCACATACTAGGCTTTGGGGTGCTATAATAATTAGCAAAAGATGAACTAAATAGGTACTTCAGTAAAAGATCGACTAGAAAATGGGGAAGCAAAGGAGTGGAGGTCTGATTATAAACCAAAGTAGAGTTGAGCAGCAATCACTCACAGGACCCCAGTCATAACTCCTTCAAGGAGCTTCCTGTCTGACCGTCACAAAAGAACTGGAAGGTGGAGGCAGCTAGTAATGTGCAACTGATCAGGAAAGTGCAGGTGCAGTCCTGGTGATCTGATCTCCACTACACAGAGGACCGACGTGGTCTAGGAAAAGAAAAATCCTGGGGTCTGTCTCTTGGATCAGAAGGGCAAGAGTTTCCACCCTGAATGGAGTCTGAAGCACTCTTCTCAGTCCAGATCATCAGACTCAGCCCTCCCACTTCCGTAGGCTTCAGAGCCTGAGCTCCAACCTGAGCCCCAACTTCAAAGTGTTATCTACACAGCTATTTTAGAGTGCCAGTGTGAACTCCGCTAGCCTGAGTCTGTCGACCAGGGCTAGAAGGCTTGCTGCCGCAGGTTGTGTAGAGGATAGATAGGCCCAGGGTCAGGTAAAAACTCCCCCACCACCTACCCCCCCCCCTTTTTTTTTTAATTACCACAAAGAATCAGGAGCAGAAACTAAAGCTTCTATTCTGACTGAATAGATGATTGTCCAAAGTGAAAGAGCTTTTGTGATACTGTTCAGGATAATGTTTCTTTTCACTAGGTCTTGAGAGGGGAAACCAGGAAAGTTAGTGGATTGGGATTTTTTAAATCTTTGAAGAAGCCCTTGTTTGAAATGGTAGTGGCTCAGGTTTTAAAGATGTTCTTGAGTCTCTTAGGGAAGATGATCCTGGGTCAACAGGATTTGTCTATGGAGAAGGTCTATCTGAGACAGCCCTTTGGGGTGCGGTAGGAGAATGTCCTAACCCCAATGGCATGAAAGTAAGACTGATTTCCGAATGACTGGAAATTCCAACTGTAGCAAAATGAATGAAGCTCCCCTAGCATTTCTAGATAGATTTAGTTAGATCTAAGACTAACATATCTTTCAAAATTTTTCTAGTCTCAAAATAATTCACCCTCAAAAGGGAGTCTGAAGAGGGTTTCGCTTGGAAGAGGTGAATCAAAACCTGCAGTCACACATTTACGTGTGCTATGGTGTTAGAGAAGACAGACCTGCCAGAGAACTGATGTCGTAAGAACTGCAGATACAGCCTAATATCCTCCTGACAGAAGAAAGCTTTTTCTTAGCATCACTCTTTCCAGTTGCGATAGGATTTTTTTTTAAGATTGATTGAAAGGGCCATATGAGTTGACAACAAATGCTACTTCAGCATATATAGTAATGGAGGAGTATTCAAGGCTCCTCTTAAAAACTCTTTCAATCTTGCAGTCCACGAAGTATTGTGAGGATACTGCTTTATCTAATGGGGATGAGATCTTGGGTAAAATTTTCAAAAGAGCCAACATAATTTAGAACCCTAAATCCCACTGCCTCTCAATGGTCTTAGGCTCCTAAATCATTTAAGTGCTTTTGAAAAAATTTACAGTTTAGCATAAGAGCCAGTCAAAGCTGAAGTTCAAGAAGGGTGAATCAATTTTGATGACATGAGCAACAGATTCCCATGAAAGGGGAAAATGTCAATGGAAGGGAATAAATAAAAACAATGGACTTTGTAAAAGTGACACCTTTTAAAGAAAGAAAGCAAAAAACTTTTAAAATGAATTTGTGCTGGCTGTGTCACTAAAAGTGGAGTTCACTGCTTCTACAAGGCAAAGAGACCATCATCAGAAAAACAGAAAAAACATCCCGTGTAAGTTACTTGAGCTTTTTAAAGAGAGAGTTACATTGGATCAATAATTTCTTCTCAAAAACTGTTACCACAATAAGCACCTCAAGTTTAATGTAAAACCCTGACTTCTTGAAGGAGTCTCTTTGATCAAACTGAATTGAGAATCTCACAAAGACAGACAATAGGAAGAGTTTTACAGAGATAGATAATGCATGATGTTATGTATCTTAAATGCTCGATATCTTTGGAAGGTACCTCATGAAGAGGTGATCTAGAGGAGTTGGAATACATTTTACAACCATCAGGCTTAACATGGTCCTTTCAGTCAGCAGGGAACTAATTCTACTATGTTAGGTTTAGCCTTCCCAGTAAGATTGTATTTTCCCAGGATCTTAGATACCCAGTGTGTCCAAACATAAAACTTAATACTGTTTAGAGAAATTTATTTTCACTGGCCAATTATGCTGTTGGCATCTGAAAAAAACAAACAAACAAAAAAAAAACCACTGGGACATTGAGTTTCACTTCAAATACTAAAAAAAAAAAATGCCAGAGGAATCCATTTATACACCTGGACTTCCGCAAACGGAGTTTTACTGTTAGTCAATCTTCACATCAATATTCAGAATTACCATTTACTGAAAGCAAAAATGATTAGATGAAGAACTGTAACAGTGCAGCATTTGCAAAATCAAAAGAACAGATTTTGGTAAACAAATTATACAAGCTTTTCCCAGTTAGGAACTCAAACCATGCAAAGACTACGTTCCCCAGCTCACCCAACTTCTTCAGATTACATATTTGTCATGAGATGGAGACCATGACCTTCCCAAGGTGAAAGAAAGCCAAGATGCTCAAAATCTTATTAAAACATGAAATTAGTTACCTTTCAAAGTTTCCAGTAAGTTTTTGGCCACAAACCAACAGATGGCTTCAAAGAAAGGGAATTTGAAAAGATCTGGGGTTTTTAGCCTTTTCTCCATTTCATAACACCTAAACAAATATTTTAGAAAGATTACTACATGGGTACATTTTAGAATTAATCAATGCAATATCCAACTTGTACAATGTTCAGAAAAATAAAACCAACAGGTCATGATAAACAAAACAAATCAAGTTCCACGTAGCCAAACCCCAACACCACCACATTCGGATAAGACTGAACTATGATCTTATCCGATCTCTGACTATCAAGTCTGACTACTGCACTTGCAAAAATAAAAGTTGGACTTAATAAAACTAGGATACAAACCCAATGTATAATCTTTTAACAGATGGAATTTAATTGAGATTCCACTGTAATAAATAAAACAGTAGGTTTAGAAGACAGCTCCACATCTTGGACAACAATTAATATAGCTGTCCTGACATCAATCCTGACCGAAGGTTGCTCCTTCCATCTCAGAATTTCACACCTGAGCGACCAGTTTTAGCATCTCTCTTTTTTGTACTAATCTCCAAAGTAGAGCTTGTTTGATTTTAGGATGGAATTAAATTTGTGCAGAACATTCATTGGAGACTATGTTGTTCTTGTTGAAGTGAAATAGATCAAAGTCTGCTTCTGGCACAAACTAAAAAAGGCAGCAATGTCCATTACCAGACCCGGTCTCCATTTAATCCCATGTAACAAGCATGATGAAAACTATCTATTAAATAGAAGGATGCCCGCTTGTGGAGGAAATGGTATAGTCAAAACAGACAGATGAAACTAACCTGAGCTGCATGCCAATATTGAGGTTGTGCAAAAAGTTTCCTCCAAAAGCCATACAGTCCTGAGATGTGAGCACAGCATGAATCCAGCCTGAATTGACAAAAACATGAAACTTAATATGCATCTACACTACAAAATGTTGTACCTGGGTTTGGGAACAAAAATACCAGATGTGTGTGTATACAAGGCCAGAGAGTGACAATTTGCATTTCAGCAAAATACAAGTTATCAATCTGAAACCTAAGTTTTGTTTTTTTGTTTTTTTAAGTTAATAGTAGTTACAGAAGTTACACCTATCCAAAGCCTTTTATGGTTTTAAAACCACATTCCTATTAAAAAAAACAAAACATTCTCTCTCCCTCTTCCCACCCCATTTGCTATGTGAAAAACCCACAAACCCGAGGAAATTGACTTTCATGAAACAGACTATACACAAAGTAATCACAAGAAAAAATAATTTCTTGTTAAACTTTCAGTTCATTGTAATCTTAGGTGTTACTCGTAACAAACAAAATACTTTTGTCTCAACGTTTTATCTAACAAGGAATTATAGCCCTATTTAAGTTATTCAGAAAAGAATAGTGGAAGTACTTCCACTAATTATCCTAAACCATAGCCATTATATAATAGCCCAATGAAACTATGATCAAATTAAAACCAAGACTAATAATCACTCTTACACTACTAATTTGTCATGCAATTGGAAGATTGTGCTCATAATACCACAATTTAATATGATGAGTACAGGCCAATAATATTGTACATCTCTACCTAGCTACTACTGAAGCTCAAATAACTTCAAATATGCACACAAAAGTATATATCTATTGGCTTCTTATTTAAAAGTGGATGTAGTTTAAGTTTGCCTTCAACAGCTTTAATTCAGGTAAATAGCATACACTCATTTTCCTCTTCCCAAACCATTCAATTCTATAGATGTATATTACTGGTAGAATCAATTCAGCAAAGTTCAGTCAACTATTCCCAGACCTGCTGCTAAATATTAGGCAAACCATTTAATCTCCCCAAGTACTTATCTGTGAGCAACTTCTAATTTCAGGCTTTGAAGTTCTTATCTGTTATTTGCTCCTTGTGCAAGAATTGTTTCTTGAACTATGTTTCAGTGATGACCTAGAGCATACCCATTAAACACTACTTGTCCAAATGCAAGATTAAATTTGAATTGCAACTCCATTTGTGAACATATTTTGGAGGCCACCTAACAATCACAGGAAATGTCCATTTGTACCTGGACAGAGAATGGCCAAAATGTTGCAGGTCCTTAGAAATATTAGAAGTGACTGGACACCACATAAGAGGAAACATGTTTTAAATGTTTTGCTACAGAAATAGTTGGCAAATCTCTATCCATGCTGGAAAGTTATCAAACTCTAATCTTGTTTTTTTCTCCTTAAACATTACTACTATGGATCAAGCAACAAAAACCCAAGTCAATTTCTTAAGAAATTTTCCAACTAGTTAAACATTTTAAAGGACTGATATTTTGCTCTGTTTGGGTATCAATTCCAAGTATTTTTAAGACAGACAATCTCTTCCTCAAACTTTAGGCTATTTCTAAAAATGATAATTTAATGCATATCTTTTGATATCCTGAATTTGCTGGTGATACAATACAAGTACACAAACTGCTTGGAGGTGGGGGGCAGGGGGGAAGGAGGTAAAATCTTACCTGTAGGAACAAATAAGGTATGTCCTTGTTTCACCACACATTTATAACATTTGTCTACCTTATCCCCAAAATACACTTCACTCTGGGTGACAGAGGAACTCCAAGATTCATAGAGAGCCAGATTTTCATCAGTAGGTTTGATCAAGTAGAAGATCTTCTCACCCTGTACACAAAAAAATATCCCATATGAGGTATGGTACAATTCTGGAATAGTTTACATAAACAGTATTATTGTCAGGCAAGCCCTGTAATCTAATAGTAATATCCTGTACTTCCATGTGAGTGCCCTAGGTTTTCCAACCCTCTGTCACTCTTTGGTCTACCAGAAGCTAACTGTGTAGTACATTCCACCCTTTGGGGGTTTTGGGACAAGGAAAGTGCCACATTAAGGAACAATTTATTAGTTCTGGTGGAAGTTGTGTCCAGTCATCCTCAGGTACATGGCTGCTGCAATTCAGAAAGCAGTGTGAGCTAATGTTTGAGAAAAGTTCGGTTTGTCATTTCATTCATTTTCTAATACAAAATGCTCAGGATAGCATCCACCTATCTGCTAGAAAGCGCAGAGATGGGCATTTTCATCTAGGGGGTCAACTTGTACAGAGGACTGAACAACAGTGCACAGTCAGTAATCCTCCTCTGCCTCCTTCTCAAACTAACAATTTCATTCAAAATACATGAGGAAATGCCTGAACACAGGTTTCTTTTGTGGCAAGAAGATGTGCACAGGACAAAATCATTTTCAAGCATTCAGGAAGCAAGGACCTTCTTACCCACAGAACATGGTACCAGACTGACGTGCCCCCAAAATCAATATGAAAATCAGTGTAGCTGTCCTGAACTCCCATCAAGCAATATTTCTGAACAAAAGGCTTGGGGAAGACGGAGTCATCTGGCCAGTAGTTTTCCACCCATGAAAGCTTTGTGGCAATGTCAGGGACTTCCACCAATTCAGACATCCTTAAAAAGTAAGTAAATGATGGGTAAGTGCAAGTAATGATGAGAAACATCTTTAAATGTTTACCTTTCCTAAGTCTCTCAAACTGTAAAAATGTTTACTTCTATATGGATTCCATACTGTCCCCAAATCGCAGCACAAAATAGTCTACTCATAGACTTTAAGGTCAGAAGGGACCATTATGATCATCTAGTCTGACCTCCTGCACAACTCAGGCCACAGAATCTCACCCACCCACTCCTGTAACAAACCCCTAACCTATGGGTACGTCTTCACTTACCAGAGGGTCCGGCGGCAGGCAATCGATCCTGGAAGTGCTCGCCGTCGACGCCAGTACTCCAGCTCGGCGAGAGGAGTACGCGGCATCGACGGGGGAGCCTCCCTGCCGCGTCTGGACCTGCGGTAAGTTCAGACTAAGGTACTTCGAATTCAGCTACGTTATTAACGTAGCTGAATTTGCGTACCTTAGTCCGAAGTGGGGGCTTAGTGAAGACCAGGCCTATGTCTGAGTTATTGAAGTCCTCAAATCGTGGTTTAAAGACCTCAAGGTGCAGAGAATCCTACAGCAAGTGACCCATGCCCCACGCTGCAGAGGAAGGCGAAAAACCTCCAGGGCCTCTGCCAATCTGCCCTGGAGGAAAATGCCTTCCTGACCCCAAATATGGCAATCAGTTAAACCCTGAGCATGTGGGCAAGACTCACCAGCCAGCACCCAGGAAAGAATTCTCTGTAGTAACTCAGATCCCACCCCATCTAACATCCCATCACAGACTATTGGGCATATTTACCTGCTAATAATCAAAGATCAATTAATTGCCAAAATTAGGCTATCCCATCATACCATCCCCTCCATAAACTTATCAAGCTTAGTCTTGAAGCCAGATATGTCTTCCCCCCCCCCCCCCCCCCCACTACTCCCCTTGGAAGGCTGTTCCAGAACTTCACTCCTCTAATGGTTAGAAACCTTCGTCTAATTTCAAGTCTAAACTTTCTGATGGCCAGTTTATAGCCATTTGTTCTTGTGTCCACATTGGTACTAAGCTTAAATAATTCCTCTCCCTCCCTGATATTTATCCCTCTGATTTATTTATAAAGAGTAATCATATCTCCCCTCAGCCTTCTTTTGGTTAGGCTAAACAAGCTTTGAGTCTCCTTTCATAAGGCAGGTTTTCCATTCCTCGGAACATCCTACTAGCCCTTCTCTGTACCTGTTCCAGTTTGAATTCATCCTTCTTAAACATGGGAGACCAGAACTGCACACAGTATTCCAGATGAGGTCTCACCAGTGCCTTGTATAATGGTACTAACACCTCCTTATCTTTACTGGAAATACCTCGTCTGATGCATCCCAAGACCGCATTAGCTTTTTTCACGGCCATATCACATTAGCGGCTCATAATCATCCTGTGATCAACCAATACTCCGAGGTCCTTCTCCTCCTGTTACTTCCTACTGATGTGTCCCCAATTTATAACCAAAATTCTTGTTATTAATCTCTAAATACATGACCTTGCACTTTTCACTATTAAATTTCATCCTATTACTCCAGTTTACAAGGTCATCCAGATCTTCCTGTATGATATCCCAGTCCTTCTCTGTATTAGCAACACCTCCGAGCTTTGTGTCATCCGCAAACTTTATTAGCACATTCCCACTTTTTGAGCCAAGATCAGTAATAAAAAGATTAAATAAGATTGGTCCCAAAACCGATCCCTGAGGAACTCCACTAGTAACCTCCTTCCAGCCTGACAGTTCACCTTTCAGTATGACCCGTTGTAGTCTCCCCTTTAACCAGTTCCTTGTCCACCTTTCAATTTTCATATTGATCCCCATCTTTTCCAATTTAGCTAATAATTCTCCATGTGGAACCGTATCAAATGTCTTACTGAAATCGACGTAAATTAGATCCACTGCATTTCCTTTGTCTAAAAAAATCTGTTACCTTCTCAAAGAAAGATCAGGTTGGTTTGGCATGATCTACCTTTTGTAAAACCATGTTGTATTTTGTCCCAATTACCATGGACCTCAATGTCCTTAACTACTTTCTCCTTCAAAATTTTTTCCAAGACCTTGCATACTACAGATGTCAAACTAACAGGCCTATAGTTACTCGGATCACTTCCCCCCCCCCCTTCTTAAAAATAGGAACTATGTTAGCAATTCTCCAGTCATACGGTACAACCCCCGAGTTTAAAGATTCATTAAAAAGGTCTTGCTAATGGTCTTGCAATTTCATGTGCCAGTTCCTTTAATATTCTTGGATGAAGATTATCTGCGGCTCCCGATTTAGTCCCATTAAGCTGTTCGAGTTTGGCTTCTACCTCGGATGTGGTAATATCTACCTCCATATCCTCATTCCCATTTGTCATCCTACCATTATCCCTAAGATCCTCATTAGCCTCATTAAAGACGGAGGCAAAGTATTTGTTTAGATATTGGGCCATGCCTAGACTATCCTTAACCTCCACTCCATCCTCGGGTTTAGCGGTCCCACTTCTTTCTTTATTTTCTTCTTATTTATATGGCTATAGAACCTTTTACTATTGGTTTTAATTCCCTTTGCAAGGTCCAACTCTACATGGCTTTTGGCCTCACTTTATCCCTACATGTTTTGACCTCAATAAGGTAGCTTTCCTTGCTGATCCCTCCCATCTTCCACTCCTTGTAGGCTTTCTGCTTTTTCTTAATCACCTCTCTTAGATGCTTGCTCATCCAGCTCGGTCTACAACTCCTGCCTATGAATTTTTTCCCCTTTTTTGGGATGCAGGCTTCTGATAGTTTCTGCAACTTTGACTTGAAGTAATTCCAGGCCTCCTCCGCCTTTAGATCCACAAGTTCTTCAGTCCAATCCACTTCCCTAACTAATTTCCTTAATTCTTTAAAGTTAGCCCTTTTTAAATCAAAAACCCTAGTCCCAGATCTATTTTTGTTTATCCTTCCATCTAGTTTGAACTGAATTAGTTCATGATCACTCGAACCAAGGTTGTCCCCCACAACCATTTCTTCTATGAAGTCCTCACTACTCACCAAAACCATATCTAAAATGGCATCCCCTCTTGTTGGTTCTTCAGCTACTTGGTGAAGGAATCCATCAGCTATCGCATCCAGGAAAATCTGAGCCCTATTATTATTATTACTAGCACTTGTCCTCCAGTCTATATCTGGGAAGTTAAAGTCTCCCATGATCACACAATTCCCATTAGTATTTCCTTCATTAAAAACATTAAAGAGGTCTCCATCCATATCCAAATCAGATCCTGGCGGTCTGTAGCATACCCCAAGCACTATCTTAGGGGAGGCTCTAGTAGCTTTCTTTCCCAATGTGATTTTTGCCCAGACAGACTCGGCCTTATCCATTCCATCACTTCTTATTTCTTTACAATCTACCTCATCACTGATATACAATGCTACTCCACCATCTTTGCCTTTATTTCTATCGTTCCTAAACAGCACATACCCTTCAGTACCTGTACTCCAGTCATGACTACTATGCCACTATGTTTCTGTTATCCCTATAATATCTGGTTTCACTTCCTGCACCAGTAACTCTAGTTCCTCCATTTTGTTACCTAGGCTCCTCGCATTCGTGTACAAACATCTTAATTTTTGCCGTTTGGCTTCACTGACATTCTTTACCCAATTAGGCACAGACATTCTACCACCAGTATTACCTATTAGACTGGTATCTACACTACCCTTCCTCCTTATGTCCATTCTCATACCCACGGCTGTATCCTTTCTTACTTCATTTTCTTCCCTCTCAATGTTAAATTCCAGCGTGGAGATTACCTGGACATCTCCCAACCATCTCCCCCAAATTCTTAGTTTAAAGCTCTCTTAATCAGTTGTGCCAGCCTCCATCCTAGACGTCTATTTCCCTCCTTACTCAGGTGAATTCCAACCCGAGAGAACAGTCTTCTGTCCATGAATGCTTCCCAATGGCCATATATCCCAAAGCCCCCCTTATAGCACCACTGCCTGAGCCATCTGTTGAAACCATGTCATTTATTTTAGAGTACTATTTACTTATACTTCTACATTTACTCTTTGTTTTAGCAAAATCTACTTTCTACTTCAAAGGAGTCCAAGTCAAGTTGTCTCAAAGTCATTTACTCACTTTGTGTCTGAAAACTCCAGACTGATCACATTTAATACTTTTGGTCGATCAGGATTCATGAAATACTTAATATAATTATGAAGCTTCATTTTACTGTCTGCCTGCCTTGCCACATCAATTACATCTATCACTTTGTCGCCACCTGTAAAAATAAGAAAAAATTAACTTTTTAACAAGACATGTTTAATATTTTCTGCAAGATATGACAATCCATTTGTACGCAAATGAACTCCACTACCCCACCCTCCCCAAAACAAAGAGGGACAAGAGTAACCCAAGATCTTATCTAGATATGATTTGTTACTGTTATTTAAGAATATAACTGAACCTAATCTAAAAATAAAATAAGTCACCACTTCTGTGGTTAACCAAAAGGAAAAGGAGGAACCTAACATGACTAACTGGTTCATATGCTTGGTTTTGTGGCTTCTGTCACCGAAAGGAAGAGAGGTAGGAGGAAGTTATCAAGAATACATTTATTTGTATATATTTCTATAGTAGTCATCACCACAGTATCTGAGCACTTAACTCAATGTCTACTATAAATTTTCTACAAGCAATAATGAAGCTGATCCAGCAAAGGTTTAAGCATATGAATAACTAATCCCACTGGACTTCTTGCATGCTTAAAGATACGCACATGCTTAATTCTCTGCAGGATTTGGTCCTATGTCTATGGATTTTCTTCTGGAGTATTTGTAGTGATATCTTGTGGACCCTTAGAGGGGACATTGTACTTATCTCTGACAAGTGGGTGGCATCGTTGCAGGGGGCCTGCCAGATTATCTTGGCTGGATCCATGAGTGCCTCGTTTATGGGGAGCGCAATCTTCGATGAGGTTGATGTTTGTAAAATGTCTAACAGCTTGTGTTGAGACTCTGCAACCTCTTCCAAGGGTATCTTGAGTGAGTAAGCAATCCTTTTAAATAGCTCCTGGAACTGTCTGAAGTCATCAGCTATTGGGGGGTGGAGGAGGCATAATGGCTTCGTCCAGAGAGGATGAAGAGATATTGGTCGGTAGGGTGACTTCCTGATCAAAAGTCTCTTCAGAGGGTACACCTACTGAGGATTGGGAGCATCTCAGTCTCTCCCTATGAGTGCTAGAAGTCCTAGAATAGTGTTGCCTGTACGCAGCCTATGGATCCCAATAAGGCCACTGCAGTGGGAATGGTATTAGTGGTGGCGGCATCCATGGATGTCCATATCACCAATGCGTGTTAACCCTGGGGTGATATGTGGGTTGTTCCCGTGGACCAGGTCTGGTGATTGCCTGAATGGATGAGAAGTAAAGGTCCCCTTCCTCCTTATCCTCCTCCTCACTGGAGAAAGGAGGGGCCTATCTGGATGGGGGTGTAGATTGGCACTGTATCAAGAATGCTGGGGTAATATCAGTACCAAGAAGGGGAGATTCTGGTGTTGCAGAAATTGGAAGGTCCTTGTGGAAAAAGAATTGTTGAGGTACCACAAGCATCGGTACAGAGGACGTTTTTGTTGGTGCCGCTGAAGTTGTAGCGGTTGTCGGTACTGATCTGGCTGTGCTATGCACTAGGTGACTGGTACAACACGCAGCAGACTACAGCAATGCTAAGCTGCCCAATGCCACACATTTAAGCGGCTCCATCAGTACCATGGAGGAGGTGGTAAGCTTCTCTTTGCCACTCCTCTCAGAGACCATCCCCTTAGGGTCTTTGGCTTTCGTGGTACCAGCAGTATTGGAGGATCCCGCCCACTCGGAGGGGCTCAACAGCACTGTGGTCGGTACCAAGAGTGTTGAATGAGCCAGTTTTTTCTTCCTTTTTAGCTGGTTCCCTGGTAGGGGAGGTTGTTGCCTGCTTTTTGTCCACCTTTTTAGAGTACTTCCTTTTTGAAGGTGGTGGGGAATGTCTGCCGGAGGCTGTCACTGGGATTGGCGAAGACTGGCGTCCAGGGTGCAAAGCGGTCTGGGGGTCAGAAGCCAGGTGCAGTGACTTTTCCATCAGGATAAGTTTCAACTTAAGTCCCCTGATTTTCTGGTGCGAGCCTTGAGGTTGTGGCAATGGGGGCACTTCTGAGGTACGTGTGTCTCGCCCAGACATTGGACACACTGAGAATGCCCAACACTGACCGGAATTGCCTCCTAGTAAGAAAGGCATTGTTTAAATCCCAGGGATCCGGGCATGCCCCTGTCAGTAGCCTTCCCCCAAGTGAAGAAGGTTAAAAGTACACTAAGGATGAAAGAAAATAAATGATGAGAGAGGAGGGTAGCTATAGTTAACTAACTCTACAAACACTAACTCTCAGAGATAAACGTGAAGCAAGCAAAGAGGTACTACCATGAACAGCTCAAGGACAGATGAAAAGAAATTGAGGCTGGTTTGGTCGCATAGCGCTATGTAGCCGCCAGGAGTGGCACAAGACGGGGAGAGCACATGTGTGACCCAAATGGGCACTGCCACTGAAATTCTCCGATCACAGGTGCAGACACACACATTCACCTGAAGTGAAGCACACACACAGACACTCCTTGAAAAAGAACCAGGGAAACTGATGTGCCAAACTGAGTGTGTGGAAGTGTGTGTGGGGTAGAGGGATAGCCCCGGTACAGCCAGACTTCCAAAATAAAGTCACAGAATTGTTGAAATGCCAACTATTCTTCCGAGCAACCATGAGCAATCAACAAGGGGACTGAGTAATCAGTATATGGTCAGGTCGTTCAGTATACTGCACATAGTGTATTCTAATGGAGTCTTAAAACACTGATAAGCACAAAAGTCCTGTTTGTAGTGCATTTCAATATGCTACCAAAAGAACACAAGAGATGATGCAAGGCACACAGAAAACTCTTAGCTGTAGAATATTATGCAGCACATTCCACACTGCAGCTGGCTCAGTCTCACTGAAATACATATTCAGGTGGTCCTGAGGTGGTTAGAGACTGCCCAGCAAGCCTGACGGAAGACTAAATGCTCCTGCTGAAGCTATGGTGCTCCCTGAACTTCTCCCCCACTCCTCCAAGGAGCAGAAAAAAAGCTTATAAAGGGAAGGATCAGATAGACTGAGGAGCCAACAGTTTACAGATATAAGAGGTGAGGAGGGAGGAAACTGATCTGACCCTGAGCTTTCAGTCTCCTCCTGTTCCCTCATCCGCCAACTGTGAATATTTCTGCCCTGCAGCTACCTCCCTCCCTCCTCACCTATCTGAAACCTACTGTCTGCTCCTCTCCTTCCCTCTCAGGCTGCTTTGCTCCTGGGAGGGGAAGGGGCAGAGAGGAGCAGGGGGTTCCAGAGATGCAGCAGCTGGGAGTCCCTGGACTCAAGCAGCAGCTATAACCTCCATGTATTAACAGTGTAGGTGGGGAGATGGTATTTTGGAGCAGCTGGGAAGGTAGCATCCCGCTTTCCCTAAATTCACCCCCACCCCCGCAGCCACATAAGAAGCCCAGGCAAGGACCTTCTCCCCAATACCCCAGGGACACCCTCTCATATGCAAAAGCTTTGTTGTGCAATGCACCATCAGCAACCGATGATTGGTAAATGTAAAACCCTTTGAAAGATGTTCTCACTGTGCGAGAAACCATTTTTAAAATCTGTAACAAAGCCCCCCATCCCCATCATTAGAGTACAGATTGCAAAACTAGCTTATCTGATTCACAGTGTAAGAAAACATCCTCAAAAAACATTACAACCTGTTGCTTATGGTGTGTTGCAGAACAAAATACAGCTGTTCAACATTTTAGTCATCACACATTTTGATAGCTTGTGCCACAAGTTGCCAGGTGTGAATGTTGAGAGCTATGGGCATACAATTGTCACATGCATACCCATACACAAAACCCAAATTGGTAGGTCTAATTTACCCTTGCCAACCTTCTGGTAAGAACTGTTCAATTTAGATTAGGCATATAGTATCCTTTAATTGTTGTAACCATGCAAATATTTATTGTATTTAATTCACTCTACACTGAAGCATTCACACATATTCCAGGAAGTCCCTTACCTACATAGCGTTCCACATCCAAAACGGAGAAAGTAGGGGGAGGGAGTCTGAGCCCAAGACCTTCTAATTTAGGAACCATAATAGGGACATCAAACCCATGTTTCTCCAGGTATCTTTGTGTCAGCTGGCTGCCATGCATTTTCAAAATGATTTCATCAGCACTGTGAGGGGGGAGGAGGAAACAAAATATTAGCACTGAAAAAAAAGAAAAAAAAAAAAAAAAAAAAAGTAAACCTGTTTGAAAGAGAAATTAACAAAAGCTTTGTTAGGTTTCAAGAAAACATCTTATTAGAGTTATATAGCTAATATAAATCAAATTAAAATAAGTGGATACAATTGTATTAAATTAAGCACTCAAGGTAAAGGGAAGCCTGCTACTTACATTTAATGAAACTAAAAGACAACGAATTTAAAACCAAATCAAGGAAGTACACGTTTATAAGGTATAATTAATCTGGGGAACTCTGCTATAAAATGTCATTGAAGCCAAGAGTTTAGGAGGATTCAAAAAAGTCACTTATATGGATAAGGACAACATATTGATATATTAGAATAAAAAGCATTTTCTTTTAAAAGGGATACAAGTCATCTTGCTTTAGAGAGTAAGCCAATTCTTAACTGCTGGAATAAGTAAGAAATTTATTTTATGACCAGGTTATTACATAACTGTGCACCAAGGGATCTCCTTCACCTTCTTCTGAGCCATCTGGGACTAGATAAACCACTGTTCCGATGTTTGTGGTCTACATTAGAGAGAGAAAATGGGAAGTGATTTCTGAGTCTCTTGTTTCCTGGACCAGACAGGCTGAAAATGCTGAAGAGGCAACACACCTAACAATATGGGTTGGTAGTGATAGACTTCATAAGAAATTACATCCATGTGTAGTAATTTGATTGATGGATGCTAAACAAGGTGCCTTGAAGGCAAATATATGGATATGAAACGCTGGATGAAAAAAATTAGATCTCAGACATGTAAGAAGGGTTTTTTTTTGTGATGGTGGTGTTTTTGTGAAGGCAAGTTAGCAAGACTTTTTAGACATGATCGATACCCAAGGTTTCCCCCCTTTTTATGATTTGACTTCTAAGCAAGTTTCCATACCTTGGGAACGAGCGAGCCCGCAGTTGTTTAACAAAAGTCCGTGTTCCAGCTTGGACTGGTTTGGAACCATCATCAAACTCTGTGTAGTCATGTCTGTGCCAGTTCCTCCTCCTCTTCACTAGATTTTTTTAAAAAAGGATTAAACTGAAAATTAGTCAGTGTTGATGGCATGGGTGAGACTGGCTGATGTTCCACCAGTGAACCAACCACGTTAATTAGACTGACAGTTTATTTTTAATTCAGTTGACTTCATCTGTTGCATAAAACAGAGTCGTCTTTAAAATATTTAAAATACGATGGTAATAACAAAATATTAATCCTTTGCATTTCTATAGCTCCTTCCATCTGGGAATCTCAAAGCAGTGTATGAATAATGATTTAAGATTCAATACTCCTGTCATAAGGGAATACAAACACTGACAGCCTGAAACTTGCCCAGAAAACTAAAGAGGAAGCCTACAGCAGAGCCAGAAATAGAACTTGAGGTTTCCTAATGCTCAGTCCTATATTTTAATCACAAGATCATCCTACATCTTCAAGATGAGCTAAATTATTACTATTTATATTACCATAGACCAATACATCCCAATAATCCTGAGTGGGGTTTCTGATATGCTAGCAGTTGTATTAACATATGAAAATCTAGTCTTTGGCTATTATTAAAATGACTTATTTTTGGTTACTCCACCTTCATCCACTCATCCTATCCTTCACCCCATTTGTTTGCCCCATCCACTGTTTACATCTTGTCTTTTAGTTTGTAAGCTCTTTTGAGTAGGGACTGTTATTTATTATGTTTGTACAGTGCCTAGCACAAGGGGTCCAGACCGGACTGAAACCTTTAGGTGCAACTTCAACATACAATCAAGCTCCAGGTGGAGGATTTTATATTAATAAAAACAAAAGGATAAATAGGTGTTCCTTTATGGTTTTGGGCATTGACTTTGGTTCTCTTCTATTAGCTACATGGTATATTCATACAAAGGCTTTAGACTTCTAGAGCTAAACACAAATGTAAAATTAGAAGTCCTCATACAAATTGCTTTGCCAGTTGCACCATTACAAATCACGGATATGTTACTGAAAATATTACACAAAGTCACAAAGGAATTATATGCAGTCTCCCACATCACTTTTTTTGTTTGGTTTTAAGAGAATTGAAAAAAATGACAAATTTACTTAATCTTAAAAGCTTCCCCGTTTAACATAAAATGATTGAATATCACCTTTCCTCAAACCCATTTAATCCTTTCACGAATTACTCTTAATTGCTATCAACCACTTGTCACCGTAATTCAGACAGAAGGACTATGGCTTCTTTTAGAAGCAACAAATGTTCAACCATGAATTTGATGGCAAAGAATGCTGAACACTTTATTAGCACTTTCTACCAACACAATGAATACTGTGATTCTCTTGCACTCAGCTTCTATCATTTCAGTGGCTGCAAACTCCAAATAAATTCCCAACCAGGTGCGTCTAAAAAGGATCATACCACATCAGCTTGGAATGAACTTCGGCTGAGTTTAGCCCTAGTTTCTCACTACCTTTTTATTGATCTGCAATGTACCAGTTACCAACTGAGGGAAGTTGAACAAAAAACTTAAAACTCAGGCTATGCTTATTTTATTCTGATTAATTCTAAAACAAAAACTATGCCGAATTGTGATCAGTAGTATTTGATAGCTGCTAATAAAGACAGATGCCCCCAAGGTATATACTGAGATCAAGTGTGTAATGTAATAATTACTACTCTAGTATTGATCAGGAATTGGTTACATCTGCTGAAAATGAAAGAGCTCGGGTTACTAGCCTGCTCACTCAAATGGGGTCTCAAAAATTGAGACAAAAAAGCCTGGCTAACAAAATCTGGCATCTAAACAGTTTTATTAATATGATAATATTATTAGATCTTCATTCAACACAAAATGAATTAGCCAAATAGTCCATAATTCCAAATATTAAATAAAATTTAGGATGAGCTCTTGTAAAAAGTTCATATTGCACCAAAGACTGCAATAAAACCTAGCAAGTCTGAACACACTATTAAAAAAAAAAATCTGCCTTTATTTTAATAAGCTCTAGAATTTTTTGCTGCTGGTTTTTCAGAAACACCAGCTGCAGTCCAGCACTGATTGACAGCTAATTAATCTATTTGCATCTCCCAGTCGTTATACATGACAGGTAATTATTCCTAATGATGTATTGTTTTCTGTAGAGGCAACAAACTGTGCCCTTTAAAAGTCACTTAGGAAAATAAATTTGCTCAATTAAACATGTGACGTTTATAGTGACTTGCTAACCTGATAATCAGTGTTGTAGAGCTAGTTTAATGAGTAGACTATTCAAATATTCAGTAGTACTTCATGAATAATGAAGCCAAGTTTTAATTAGCTTCCCAAATCTACTTCCTCAATCATAAATAATATTTGAATAATGCAGAGTACTAGCCACTAATTTGATGATTTGCAACATACAGCACTTCCACCAAAATCATCTGTGATGTAATAATATACTGCAATGGAAGAACGCAGTAGTTGCATAATATATTTATTTTTACAGTGCAGTACTGATGTTTACAATCAGTTTTTAACATCTGAGAGCTAGGAATTAATTTTATTTCAGTTAATTCTTTTTCACCAGTTGGTACTTAGGGAGGAGGTACATCATGCTTCCTTGAGCAGGAGAGAATATTCAAGAATACAAAACAGTATGAAAAGTACCTTTCTATTTAAACTGTCAAATTATTTTCTATATTTGGCAAAATCCAGTAAGACACACTAGAACAATACACAAGCAGATAAGAAAATAAGTACAATAACTTTATTGTTTAAAAAAACAAATTATTTGATTTTTGTGATTTAGAATGGACATGTCATGTAAAAAACTTGAACTCTAAGAAGTGGAAGGAAAAAATATTTGTCCCCTCACCAATGCAAACAAGAAAAGCCCTGCCACAATTATAACACTAAAAATGGATTAAGGAAATCCATTGGAGCAGCAGGGATGTTTTAGGAAAAGGAGTGACAGAGAATGGGCCAGAAGTTCATTTTAAGATAGTACAGGATAAAGCATTATTTAAATTTTAATTAAGATTTTTACATTCTGCACGCCAGGCCAGTAACCACTTCTTACTCACTTATGTAAACACACCTTTACTATTCCTACCTGCCCCCCCCGACCCTTGCCTATTGTCTCAGAAAAATCACTATCTAGATTTTAGGCAGGGACTGTCAGTATTATTTGTTTGGTTTGTACAATGGGGATTTAATCCTGTTTGGGGACTTTAAGTGCCACCACAACAGAAACACGCTGGACCTATGGGATTTGAAAGAGGTTGAAACAAGATGAAAAGCAGTGTTGCCAACATGCACGAGTGTTTTTCTTGGGAGCTCCTGATCCTACAGTCAATTGACTACATGAGAGCCTCAGCTTTAAAAGTCCTGTGGCACCTTATAGATTAACAGATGTATTGGAGCATGAGCTTTCGTGGGTGAATACCCGCTTCGTTGGATGCATCCGATGAAGTGGGTATTCACCCACGAAAGCTCATGCTCCAATAAGTCTGTTAGTCTATAAGGTGCCACAGGACTCTTTGCTGCTTTTACAGATCCAGACTAACACGGCTACCCCTCTGATACCCAGCTTTAAAAAACGTGCTAGCCCTCATGATTAGGGAGAGAAGCTTGAAAAACATAACTCAAGTGTAACCTAAAGGCTTCAAAACCAGTAGGCAAAGAATAAGAACCCACAATTTATTAGTAATTTTTAAAATACCACTATTTTTAAGCTACTCATGATTACTCATTTTTTAATGCTTCGAGTTGGCAATAGCGCAACCCTCAACCAAAACACATTTGCAGTGATCACCATGTCTACACAGTAGGAGTAGGAATATGATATGGTGGCCCACATTTTCAAAAACATGTAAAGCTGACATGTGGATACTCAAACTGCATACCCATAGGATACCGTGCATTGTCAAGTCAGGAGCGCACACTTGGGCTGAAGTGTGAAAAATAAATGGAGTCATTTTCTGATATTAGTACATTTGATCTTTACATCTTTAAACTACACAGCAGAGTTCCTTTAGGTACTGAAGTCTGCCTTTATTAGCATAGCGGATTCTTTGGTGAGTCGGAAGTCAGCCTTAATTGACATTTGATAATATGGAGTTTGCACTTTTTATATCTTTAGTCTTACAAGTTAAATTGTTATGAACAATCTTTTAATGATTAGGTGGGAAAATATCCATAACATATATACTCCCTAGAACTGCAATACAACTTCCTTTTAATCTGAACATAATTATGTTTAAGCTTCTTTCAAAACAATTTTGGAAAAACATATTTCAAGTAATAGGGATTATTATTATTATAAGTGCCATGCAAATGCCTGTCCTCACTTTCTGGTGACACTGTAAATAAGAAGAGGGCAGCATTATCTCCTTTAAATGTAAACAAAAACTTGTTTGTCTTAGCGATTGGCTGAACAAGAAGTAGGACTGAGTGGACTTGGAGATATGGATGCTGCAGTAGTCCATCTCAAATGGATATAACCATGCATATTCCTGAAGAAAAAAGTGTAGATCAGAGATGAGTGTGGTGAAGGCACAAGAAACAGCTGCTGCTGAGTTTAGTTCCTTAAGTCTAGATGATCCGGGACTGTGGACTCACTTGAGCAGTAGCATGAGGGACTTCCTTGTACTGCATGGGCCACAGAAAGTGAAAAACTTCATGTTCCCCAAAGACAATGAAAATAGAAGTTTCCATCCATTGCTGGCAGGAAATCCCCAATGGTGACAAAGTGGAAAGACCATGGCTTATGTATTCAAAAACCCACAATGCTGCACACTGTTTTTGTTGCCAACTCTTCCAGTCTAATGTTCCAGCCACATTGGGTTCTACAGGAACAAAGGACTGGAAAAATCTGGCATGCCATGAGAAGGCAGCAAATCAGCAGAGAGTATTCCATATGTGGAAAGAGCTTGAGATGAGACTAAGGTTAAAGGCCACCACAGATGATCAGCATCAAGAGAAGATTGCATCAGAGACTCTTCACTTGCAAAATGTTCTGAAAAGGCTCATTGCCATTATGAGAATGCTTGCTACCCAAAACCTAGCACTGCGTGGCACTTCAGATCAGCTGTATGTGCCAAACAATGGAAACTTCCTTAAAATTGTGGAGCTGATGGCTGAGTTTGATGCTGTACTCCAGGAGCATCTAAGAAGAGTCACCACCCAAGAAATGTACACACACCACTAACTTGGAAAAACAATTCAAAATGAGATCACACAGTTATTGGCAACAAAAGTCAAACAGAAGATTGTGGCTGATCTGAAGTCAGCAAGATATTACTCTGTTATTCTGGACTGCACACCTGACATCAGCCATACGGAACAAATGACTTCAATGGTGTGTTTCGTAACAACAACAGAACCTAGTGAAAAAGTCCCTGCAATAATGACTGTGAGAGCATTTTCTAGAATTTATTGACATTGATGGTACTACGGGAGCTGATATGACAAATGTGCTTCTTAAAAAGCTAGAAGATACGGGAATTGCAATAGCTGAGATGAGAGGTCATGGCTACGATAATGGTGCAAACATGAGAGGAAAGAACAGGAGTGCAGACATGGATCCGAGAGTTAAACCCTCGAGCTTTTTTTGTCCCGTGCAGTTCTCATTCATTGAACTTGGTGGTCAGTGATGCAGCATCAGCTTCTAGCGAAGCTGCTGAATTTTTTAATGTAATTCAAAGCATTTATGTATTCTTCTCTGTATCAACTCATCGATAGCAAATTTTGAAGCAACATCTGGGAACATCTCTCTGACACTGAAACCACTGAGTGCCACATGATGGGAAAGTCGAGTGGAGGCGATAAAGCCTATCAAACACCAAATTGGGAAGATAAATGATGCCATAGTTGCCTTTATGGAGGATAATGCTATGACAGGAACTGTTCGTGGGAGAACAGTGGCAGAGGGAAATGGAATCACCAGAAAAATACATAACTTCAAATTTCTGTGTGGCTTAGTGTTGTGGCATGACATACTGTTTGAAATAAATGTTGTAAGCAAGAGACTCCAAGGTGTTGACCTTGATATATCTGGAGCAATGGAACAACTGGACAAAGCAAAGTCATACCTACAGTCTTACCGGTCAGATGAGGGCTTTAAAAATGTTCTGAAGAGTGCACAGAAGTTGGCAGAGGAACTTCACACAGAAGCTATTTTCCCACCCATTCAAGAATACAAGAGTCACCAAAGACGACGACATTTTGATTACGAGGCACTTGATAATCCCGTAAGAGACCCCAAACAATTCAAAGTTGAATTCTTTAACCAGGTGCTAGATTGTGCAATACAGTCAGTTGAAGAACGTTTCATAGAGCTCAAGGAACACAGCAGTATATTTGGGATGTTGTATGATATTCCAAAACTCCTCACTATACCTGAAGACCTACACCAGCAATGCAGGGCACTAGAGACCGTGTTGACACATGATGACATGTGTGATATTGATGCGAATGATTTAGGTGATTAACTGAAAGCCCTTTCAAGATACATTTCAGCAGGATCAACTCCAAAGGCTGTTCTGGAATATATGTGCACAAATAAGATGACCACCCTCTTTCCAAACGCTTTTGTTACTCTGCGCATACTTCTAACTCTTCCTGAAACAGTTGCCAATGGAGAACGCAGCTTCTCCAAGCTGAAGTTAATAAAAACACATCTACGCTCCACAATGACACAGGAGAGGCTGGTCGGCCTTGCAACCAGAGCATGAGCTGGCCTAGACCGTGGACCTTCAGGAAGCAGTTCAAATCTTTGCAACCAAGAAGGCACGGAAAGCACCACTTTGATTATTCAAACAGATAAAAATGCCAGTGTTTACTGTGCAGACAAGGAAAAGTTACATTTGTTGTTCAGGTGACTGAAAGTTAAGTGTTACTTAACATTTTTGAACAAGGCATTTTAAGTTGTTCATTCTCCTTTATTGGGGTAGGTAGCAGAGCAATACCATGAGAGGAGTAAAACAGGAAGAAGACAGAATTGAGACCTTTCAAAGTTTTGGCCCAAGCGAGGGGGCATAGCAGCGTCATTTGAGCTCCCCACTTCAGGTGCCAAAATGTTGTGGGCCAGCCCTGCCTCCTCCTGCCCATAGAGTCAGTACAGCAATGGATGAGCAGCCTGCTTCTTCTGTCTGCCACCCTTTGCTGTGTTGTGTGTGGTGAGAAGTGCTGCAAGACCTTGCTCTTGTAGTTGAGTCCCACTGGGTTGAGGCTGGATTGCAGGACTCTAAGAAGAAGGCTGTCCAGGACTGTTACTACCATTTAGGTCAACTAGACGGTTGCCTAGGGTGCCAAGATTTGGGGGCGCCAAAAAGTGGCGCCCCCAATTTTTTTTTTTACATCGTTCCAGCGGCCGCTGCGCTGAGAGGGAGAGGGAGTCTGAGACACTAGCAGGCAGCTCAGGGGTTCCCGGCTGCCGGCGACGCGCGGACACGGGAACCCCTGGGCTGCCTGCCGGCGGCTCAGACTCCCTCTCCCTCCCAGCGCAGCGGCCGCTCCATCCCATGCGATTCTTCTCATTGCCGGCAGGGGGGCCGGCGGCTGGGCAGAGCTCTGCAGCTCTGCTTAGCACACGTGGCACAAGCCCGGCGATGGGCGCAACAGCAGGGCTTCTAGAGGAAAGGGGCGGCTGCCTCCTGGCTCAGCCTCCACAGTCAGCCCCAGCGGGAGGCACGGAGAAGAAGAGAGTCTCAGGCGGCAGTCTGGTGGAGCGGAGGAAGAAAGAGGACCCTGACGCCCGTGCCTTGGGCAAAGTAAGTGCTTCCCCACAGCTCGGACTCAGGCGCCTGTGCTCCTGCCCCCTTGGTCCTTGGCTGGTCCCTGCTCCTGCTCCACTTGTGCATGGGCGGCTGGAGAGGACGGCAGCCTGCAGAGCTGAGCTGCCCCAGTGCCCCCCTCTCCCTATTCCAGCCTCTGTCATGCCCAGTATCTGAGTTCAGGGCCACCCGGGGGGAGGGGGGGGGCAAGTGGGGCAATTTGCCCCAGGCCCGGCAGGGGCCCCCACGAATATGTCAGAGGCTCCCCTTGCCCCACAAGCATGTTGGAGGCTCCTGGGAGAGGGGGTAAGCGGCATGGTAAGGGGCCGGGACCAGGCACTCCCGCCTCCAGCCTCCATCCCCCACAGCCCTGACCCCCAGCTCCGAGCCCAGGCCCTCTGAGCCAGAAACCCCCCGACCCCATCCCCCCCACAGCCCTGACCCCAGCCCCTCTGAGCCAGGCACCCCCCAACCCCATCCCCCTCACAGCCCTGAGCCCAGCCCATGAGCCAGGAACCCTGAACCCAGAGCCCTGAACCCAGAGCCCAGCTCCCCACCCAGCCCTGGGCAACAGTAGCACCACCCCCAGGCAGCAACAGCCCATTGGTACCAACCATTACCATCACCCAGCAACAGCCCATTATGTAATTGCAAAGGTATGCATGCCATTACAGCTTTTAATGTTTTTAAATAATGTATTTAGTGTATTTTCAAATTACTACAAATTAATTTGTGAAATACATTCAAAAATTAATTTTTTACATTTCCAAATACATGTTACTATAGTATTGCAACTTTTTTTTATAGAAGGGGCCCCCTGAATCCTCTGGGCGGCCCTGGAACATGACAGTGCTCACACCATTGACTTGGAGGAACTTGTTCCTAAATTTGCTAAACTTAAAGCGCGGAAACAAATTCTAAATTATAACATGTTACTCTGTGACCATGTATTGTGTATAATGTATGTGATTTATTTGAGGGAGGGGGTAGGCAAGGTGGAAGTTTTGCCTAGGGCACAAAATATCCTTGCACTGGCCCTGAGGCTGTCAACTGAACATTCATGAGGCGTACTTAAGTGTGGAACTGATCTCTCTCCTTGATTCAGCAGAGCCAGGATTTATTAGCAGTCAAGGTAAATTACAAAGCCTATTTCCCTCCCCACCCAACCCCAAAAAACATCCATCCATCTCTCCCTATCTACAGGAAAATCACATCACACTTTCGGAGAGGGGGTGAGCAAAAAGTTAGAGGAAGTTGGTGGATATTTACATGCACTATATTGTATTTTGATCCATAGGACAGGTGCACAGTGATGAAAGGTTAGAGAATTGATAAATGTCTTTTTGCAATGGTGTGGTTAACAAGGCTTTTAGACCCTAAACTAAACGTTGCTAATCCTGAAGCTATTAATTACATCTTATATCCTATACAAGAGATTAATTTTCCAAAACAATCAGGGCTGTAACAACTTTAACAATTTATCTCTAATGTTGTTAATTGAGGAGCAGATGTCACACCCATACAGATCAGAAACACTCTAGAAAAGGCAGGCAAAGCTGGAGTCTTAGGTGTAATCTCCATATGCCACTCAGAGAAAGGTCCATTACCCAATCTCTCAAATATCCTCAGGGAATCCGGGGGGGCAGGGGGGAGGAAGGGGGAAATCAATGTTGATAAGCTTTTAGAATAAAATTCAAAACTCCATCCAAAACATTTCCCTAGGTAAGAGCTTAACAAGAAGAGGTTAGCCTTTAAAAAACCAAGACCAGGCCATTATGTACATAAGCATTTCACAAGATTTACTCTTTTCCATTCAATATTCTTCTCTCCATTATTAAAATGTTTTAATCATTACACTCCAAGATACATACCTCTTTGCTCTTAGGGCTGAATGAAAAGGGAAGAACCTGCTCCATCCACTCTCCACACAATTTAAATATGCTCACAAGAGGAAAACATATGCAGTTTGCCACCAAAGAGGCTACTATTTTCTTTTAATAGTAATTTGAATGCGATTCATATTCTTCAAAAGCAGATTTAATCCCAAACTAGCCATTAAATTACAGGAACAGGTACTGATTTAATGATCCAGAGTATTTAATTTTGAACATTTTCTAGAGACCAAATAAAAAAGTCTAATAGGAGCCAGTTTCCCAGAAACCTAGGGTAAGAAATTGTACGAACTTTACAGTATACAGGAGTCATCCCTTCAGTGCCTACTAGCAGACAGACAAACTTGAGATTTTTGCTTTCTGTGTCTCTTCTCTAACTCTTCAGGGTACTTAGTTGTTCCGGTAACCTGTGCTTTTAACTGGCTCAGCTCTTGGCAAAGATATCCGATGCTATCTACAACTGCTCTCACTAACTTAAGTTGCAACCAAAATGATTCCCTGCTTCTTTACTTGCTCCAGAAATCTGTCCACTGAGGTTTGCAAGAAACCCATAAAGGAATGAAGTGAAGTTTTTCATCTTTTCACTTATGATCTGCACCACAAACGGATCTAATGAAGAGGGAATGGATGAAGAAGAAGTCTCTGCTGGCACTGTGTTTGAATGATGGTTTCTTTTGCAATTCCTAGGAGATTTAGACTAATTCCTATGAGATTTAGGTTCACTTAGGGATGTGTGGGGATTTGTTTATAAATCAGGAAACTGGAATGGAGACAGGCAATGAGAAAAATTACAAAGACATAAGAGGATAGCATGGCACTGCACCCCATATTCTTCACAATAATATTATATGATTATGACATACTCAATATATTTTATGCAAGATAGGTCATGTGAGATATCATTGGAAAGGTTATGATTTACTGAATACGATTATCCTATTTGTATGCGGGTATCATTTTTGTATCTGAAGTTAGGAATATTGACTATGTATCTGCATCACAAATGTGTTTACACCTGGGAAACGCCCACTAGGCAAAAGACTGTCAGTCTAGATGGCTAGCTGGGAAGGGCCCATTCAGGTTACAGGGCCATCAGAAAACAATAAGTATTAGAAGAAGATAATCTCCCATCAGGGAGCCTTCCTGAGGACACTGTAAACAGCCTCTGACTCATGGCTGCTAGGACGCTACAGGGGCAGGTGACCAGGTCACCTAGTACTGGACGCCATTGTAGAATACCAGTGTTTTTCCATTGACTGGTGTGGGAACGAAGCTTGGAGACACAAGGTTCCCACCATATGTAAAAGCTATTTAACACAGGGGAGTGATATCATTGAGGTTTTTCACAAACTTCCTGCCCAAAGAGACTCCTGGAAACACCTGAGCAAGGACTGAACTGGGAGGAAGTGCTGGACCCTGTGAAAGCAACACCTGGGATTTTAAGCTGTAAACCAATACAGCTGTCCCCTTAAGAATTCTTGCAGCTTGCTCAAATCATCATTTAGAGTAAGAATTTGCTACAATCTCTTTAGTATATTAAGCTTAGTTTGCATGTTTTGTTTGCTAGGTAATCTGCTTTGATCTGTTTGCTATCCCTTATGATCACTTAAGATCTATCTTTTGTAGTTAAACTTATTTTTGCTTTGTCTAAAACCAGTGTGTGAAGTCATAACTTGGGGTGGAGAGCAGTTGCATATCCTTCTGCACACTGAGGGAGGGGGTGAGTATCATGATCTTATGCTGTACAGTTCTCTGTGCAGCGCAAGATGGTATAATTTTGGATTTACACTCCAGAGTGGGGTGCATGCCTTAGAAACTGAGAGGTGCCTTAGCTGTGCCCCCATGCAGGGGCTGGATAAAGAACCTGTGTGAGTATGTCCCTACCTGTATATGTGCTGGAGCCTGAGGGATTGGCAGGCTAATCACAGCAATACAATGTATAGGGAGCCCAGGCTGGTGGGTCTGGGGGGCTCAGTGGTACCCCAGTTCCAGGTGGCACCCTGGAGGAAACCCATCACAGATAAATCCCCATTGAAGTTGCAGCTCTCAGATTTCTTTGGACTGCCCTTTGTGTGAGGCCTGCTGTTCATGGAAGAAAGAAAAGACATCGAACCTGCCAAGCTGTTCTTTCAATTGCTGGCTTCTTCAGGATTTGAAACTAGAAATTAATCTCCCGTCCTTCCCAATTTCCAAGTATTAGAGACTTGACAAAAAATGGTTACTAACTTTTCGTAACTGTTGTTCTTTGAGATGTATTGCTCATGTCCATTCCATTGTAGACGTGCACTCGCCACATGCACTGGGGACAGAAGTTTTTCCCCTCAGTGGTATCTGTAGGGGACTGGCTCTGGCGTCCTCTGAAGTGACTCACATATGCGCCAGTATAAGGAGTGCCGCTAACTCCCCCACACACACCCCTTCAGATCCTTCTTGCCGGAACTCCGACAGAGGAGAAGGAGGGTGGGTCTTGGAATGGACATGAGCAACACATCTGAAAGAACAACAGTTATGAAAGGTTAGTAATCGTTTTTTCTTCGAGTGATTGCTCATGTCCATTCCATTGTAGGGGACTCCCAAGCAGTACCTCTTGAGGCAGGCAGGAGTTCATGGATGTGTCAATTGCAACACAGCTCTGCCAAATCCAGCATCATCTCTGGCCTGCTGGGTAATGGTGTAACGTGTGGTGAATGTGTGTCCTGAAGACCACATTGCAGCCCTGCAGATGTTCTGGATAGGGACATTCGCCAGGAAGGCAGCCAAAGATTTCTGAGCCCTAGTAGAGTGAGCCTTCACTATCAGTGGAGGCACAGCCTCCACCAACTCGTAACAAGTGCGGATGCAGGTGGTGATTCAGTTTGAAATCCTCCGAAGACACCAGAAGGCCCTTCATCCTGTCAGCAATCACAAAAAAAAGAGCTGAGCTGATCTGCGGAAGGGGTTGGTGCGCTCCAAATTTAAAGCCAGGGCATGCCTGACATCTAGAATGTGCAAGCGTTTTTCCTCATTGGTTGTGTGAGGCTTTTGACAGAACACTGGGAGGACGATATTCTGGATGACATGGAAGTGTGACACCAACTTTGGCAGTAAGGCCGGATGGGGCCACAGCTGAACCTTGTCCTTGTAGAACACCATATACAGGGGCTCTGGAGTGAGGGCTTTATTCTCAGAGACTCACCTCGCTGAAGTAATAGCTACAAGGAATACAATGGACCCGTGAGCCTGGAGAGGACCAGGTTAAGGTCCCATTGGAGAACTGGGCCCCGGATCAGTAGAAAATGTCTTTCAAGGCTTTTCAGGAACCTGATCATCTCCTAATGTGAGAATAGAGATCTACCCTGGACACGGGGATGGAAAGACAATATGGCTGCCAGGTGCACCTTGATCGAGGAAAAGGCAAGGCCCTGGTGCTTCAAGTGAAGCAGGTAATCCAGGATGGACTGCAAGGACAACTGGGTAGGGGAGATATCCTGCTCTGACACCAGCAGGTGAAATGCTTCCACTTTGCCAGGTAAGTCATTCTGTTGGAAGGCTTTCTGCTCTCCAAGAGAACCAAGTAGGGCCTGATGTTTGGACACTCTTAGCTGGAGGCTGGCCATAGAATAAATCTTTATACCAAAAAGATGGAGCTTCTTTGCCTCCTTATTCTTAGGGGTTGATCCCAGTTAGCCTTGTCTATTATGCTCATTGGCTGCTGACGCTGACAGCGAGCTTGAGGCAGCGGGTATGTACTAGTATTCAAACCCCTTAGCAGAGACATAGTACTCCCGCTCTTCCCGCTTAGAGATGGGGGCAGGGAGGAGGGGGTTTCCCAAAGGGCTTCGATCAGTTTCACAACTCCCTCATGTACTGGTAATGCCACCTTCAAGGGGGCTGCTGCACTCAGCACATTGAACAGGGAGTCTGAAGGCTCCGCCAGCAATTCGACTTCCAGCCCGAGATTCAATACCACCCTCTTCAAAAGCTCCTGGTGGGCTTTTGTGTCATCCTGAGGGACCGTGTGAGAGGGCCCTGCTATCGCCTTGTCGGGTGAAGATGAGAAGGAGGCAGGTATAGATAGGCATAGTAACTCCACTGCCTCTGCCAGGGAAGCCTCGATTGGAGCTAGCTGTCCCTGGGGAGCTTTCTCTAACTCCGCTTCCAAGTCGGAGGTGAGCGGGAGACTGTGGACAACCGTCTTTCCGATGCCCCCGAGACCAACCAATGCCCCTGCAATGGTTGGGGAAATGCCCCAGGATTCCACAGGTGTCAGGAGTTGGCCATGACCAGGGGTTCCACAGGTGTCAGGGATTGGCCACTGGCCCTAGAGCCATGCAGCCCCTGGGGGCCCAGAAGGAAATGCCAATGCCCCGGCGGGTGGCCTTGGCCTGCGGGCAGATCTTACTCCTCATTTTCAGAGCCCTAGGAAGGGGAGGCTTGTCTGGGAGACCAGAATGGGACTGATGTTGCCTGTCTACCCTGTTCCCGTCAGCTCTCTCTGCGGACCTCTACTGGGGAGCTGTACCAGGACCATGTGTCTCGGTGCCATGATTGACGCTTCATGCTATGAGAACGGTGACACCCCGTGGACTGGGAGTGAGAGGATCAATGTCTTGAATGTCATCAACGCATCCGTGGGGATCCAGCAAACCGGAGATCCAGACACTCTGGGTGCTGGGGCTCTGGGGACTGGCGACACGCCTCCAAGGGGCTGCTCCAGACAGCCGACGATCAATGCCGGGATCCCGGTGAACACTGCCTACAGACCGGGGGAACCATGCCGGGAACTCTGGCAGGTAAGCCGACCCGCATCCGGGGGCTGGTGATGCTACTCAGGTGAGCGCTGGTGGGGCAACCCCTGCACTGACCGAGACTGCTGGATGGGTCCCAGGGTAGGTTTTCCCCTTGAATTTGGCACCTCAGTAGCTGGTGTGGACAGCACCAGAAGGGACAATATATCTGTAGCGACCTGAGAGACCTCCGGCATGGACAGCACCACCAGGTGCCGAGTGCCTCTGCTGCTTTCCGGGGATCGAAGGGGACTTGACAGCTCAATAGGTGCCGGAGCCTGGCCACAGTCCACGGCAAAAGAGCTGCCCCTCGTGGGTCTTTGCTCTCCTCCGGCTCTCTCCTTCTCTTTATAGGACACAGGAAATGCCCTTTCCCAACATTTCTTTGCTTTTTAGCTGGTACTGGGGATGGGATCAGCTCCGGTCTGAGGTTGGTGCCGGTGGCACATTCCACACCGAGGCTGCAGTGCTCAGAGCAGAGTCCGATCTAGTCGGCTCCGATGCCAGTATGAGAGCTGACTCCATAAGGAGCGCTCAAAGACGAATGTCCCGCTACTTTTTCGTTTGTGGCCTGAAGCTCTTACAGATGAGACACTCACTCATGTGGGTTCCCCCCAAGCACTTAAGGCAGCTTTCATGGGGATCACTGACTGGCACAGGTTTCTTGCAGCAGTCACAAGGCTTGAAGCCCAGGGACCAGGACATGACCCATCCCTAGACTAAGTTCTGTCCAGGACTAATCAACTGTTACTAACTCTAACACTACTGGAACTAGAATACTATACAAGTTTTTAACAACAGTATACAAAAGGTTCACAACTAGACACAGCTGAGAGACGTAAACTTGCCGAGGCAAGGAGACGTTCCAGCATCATCACAGGTGGTAAAAAGGAACTAAGGGAGGGGGAACCTGACGGCACCCCTCTTACCACTACATACACGCACCACTCCAGTACCAGAGCCAGTCCCCTACAAATATCTCTGAGGGAAAAACTTCCGGCACTGGTGTGTGTGGCAAGCACACACCCTACAATGGAATGGACATGAGCAATCACTTGAATAAGAGCTCCTTGTTTTTATAGTGTGGTCCTTTAGGATTTTTGCAGTTTTCATTTCCCTGCTATTTTCACCAGTGTCCAATGAAGCGTGAGAAGAATGATGCACCATCATTGCCTACACTCAAGTCACTTAAAAAGTAACTATCATCCTCTCTCCCCTACAACTCAATTTTGTTTTTTTCAGACTCCAGTCACAATCCAAATATTCAGTTAAATTACTCTGTGTTTGATCTTTAGTTGTGGTTTACATTTTTATGGGATAATGACCATTAGGAAAAAAAGTCTGTAGGTGCTCTAACCCAAGTTATCTGCTGCCATGCATCATGTGAACCTCCCCAGACTATTTTTTAAAACTTAGATTCAGCCATAAATAGCCTGTTACATTTTGAATGCCCTTCCAAACAATTTTTTCCAGTTCCAGGTTGGGGAAAGAATATCCATAGTCATTTACACCCTTTGTTTGAGCATTCAGTACTTACTTAAGGATAGTCCATGCAGAACTGCACAGTTGGGACAGTGGTACAGATCAATATCAACAGCATGGTGCTCCTCTACCTTGACACAGCTGAAAAAGAAAAAAATTGTTTTCAATGCTCATAATAAAAAAAAAAATCTCAATAGTCCAAGTCCTTTTATTTTCCTCTCTATCCCGCCCCACCCAAAAAAAATCAATGTTAAGTCTAGCAACATTTACCAGACCATATTGCAGCTTTATGCACTCAGAACTACATACATCAAGACTCCACTCTAGAGCCAAACTATATTTGTCACTTTCAGCATCTATACAGCTACTTTAACAATATGCAAATCAAAGTTTAATTGGGAATACCATTAAAGTATCTGATAAAAAGTAACCAGATGGAAGTAAATTCCACAGTGTAACTACACAAATGCTTTGATCTTAATTACAAGAAGCAGGGTGTGCAAGGTAATTAAAGCAAAGCCAGAAAAAAAAGGTATTACTGAAGTCTAAGTGCTGGTAGTTTACAGAAAACATCATGGAAGCTCTGTTGCTTCCCATGTGGCAATGCATGTCTTTGGTAGCATACTGTACACAAAAAAATTTTTTTAAAGCACACAGACTGCTATTCTCTCAAACATCAAAGGGAAATAAGGTATGCTATTCATTTTTCCTTATACCCAACAGCAGCTAAAAGTGACCACACTAAGTGTATTCTTGTGCTCTGCAAAACATATGCATCCTTTTGAATAAATAAACTTCTTTATAATGCTTATTATAAAATACCTACAATTAGACCATTTATAAACACATTATTTAGACCAAATATTACAGCAGGTTATTTCCTGTCTTGGTAAGATTACACCAACACATATGGATGGCTATAAAAACCCAGCAGGGTTGGAAAAGGTCAGTTTTTCTAGTCAAGATAGCTGGATATGAAATGAAGTATTGATAGTGATATTTTGCAGGTTTTGCATCACTAGAGATTAATGATTTAGAAAAGCAGTGCTTATATAGAATTTTCTCAAGACAAATTTTATTGTTTAAATACTCTTTTTGCTGAGAGGCATCCAAAGTTTGGCAGAATTCCTCTCTCTTCAAAGTATGTGACTTGTTCATCAATAATGATGAAAGATTAAAGAACAGTTTTTATATCATAAATAGGGCCCTACCAAATTAACAGTTCATTTTGGTCAATTTCACAGTCATAGGATTTTAAAAATCTTAAATTTCATGGATTTCAGATATTTAAATCTGAAATTTCACAGTGTTGTAATTCTAGGGGTGTCAAGGCTGCTTCCCCACTCTGAACTTTAGGGTACAAATGTGGGGGCCTGCATGAAACTTCTAAGCTTAACTACCAGCTTAGATCTGGTCCGCTGCCACCACTCCCAAAGTGCTAATTCCCTTCCCTGGGTAGCCTTGAGAGACTCTTCACCAATTCCCTGGTGAATACAGATCCAAACTCCTTGGATCTTAAAACAAGGAGAAATTAACCATCCCCCCTCATCTCTCCCACCAACTCCTGGTGGATCAAGATCTAACCCCCTTGGATCTAAAAAAAGGAAAAATCAATCAGGTTCTTAAAAAGAAGGCTTTTAATTAAAGAAAAAAGGTAAAAATCATCTCTGTAAAATCAGGATGGAAACTAACTTTACAGGGTAATCAAACTTAAAGAGCCCAGAGGAATCCCCTCTAGCCTTAGGTTCAAAGTTACAGCAAACAGAGATAAACACTCTAGCAAAAAGATACATTTACAAGTTGAGAAAACAAAGATAAAAACTAACACGCCTTGCCTGACTGTTTACTTACAAGTTTGAAATAGGAGAGACTTGTTCAGAAAGATTTGGAGAACCTAGATTGATGTCTGGTCCCTCTCAGTCCCAAGAGCGAACCACCACCAAAACAAAGAGCACAAACAAAAGCCTTCCCCCCACCAAGATTTGAAAGTATCTTGTCCCCTTATTGGTCCTTTGGGTCAGGTGTCAGCCAGGTTACCTGAGCTTCTTAACCCTTTACAGGTAAAAGGATTTTGGAGTCTCCGGCCAGGAGGGATTTTATAGTACTGTACACAGGAGGGATGTTACCCTTCCCTTTATAGTTATGACAAGGGGTCCTGACCCAAAAAGGAGTTGTGGGAGGGAGGGGGTCGCAAGATTATTGTAGGGAGGGTTGCAGTACTGCTTCTCTTACTTCTGTGCTGGTGACAGCGCTACCTTCAGAGCTGGGTGGCCAGAGAGCAGTAGCTGCTGGCCGGGAGCCCAGCTCTGAAGGCAGATCCACCGCCAGCAGTAGCACAGAAGGATGGTATGGTATGGTATTGCCACTCTTACTTCTGTGCTGCTGCCTTCAGAGCTGGGCGCTCGGCCAACAGCCACCACTCTCCGGCCGTCCAGCTCTGAAGGCAGCACAGAAATAAGGGTGGCAATACTGTGACCACCCCAAATAACCTTGAGATGCCCCTCCCCACAACCTCACTTTGGGTAAGGACCCCCCCACTTTGAGAAACACTGTTCTCCTCTGTGAAAACTATAGTTCAGACACTCCCCGAGTTACGTAAACCCGACGTACGCCAATCCGAGCTTACAGAAAAAGTTCTGGAAACAAGAAATGGGGGGGGGGGGGTTGTTGTTGTTTTGTGCAATGGTCGGAAATACGTTTCCGACTTACGCAAAATTTGAGTTACGCATAAGTCGGGGAGCATCTGTATAGGGTAAATACACAAAAAAAAAACAGATTTCACGAGGGGAGACCAGATTTCATGGTCCATGACACGTTTTTCATGGCCACGAATTTGGTTGGGCACTAATCATAAAAGTTTACAAAACAGACAAGACTGAACATTCATATTAATAAATCCCATACAAACAGATAATTACCAATACTATTGCCATGTAAATTAGGCCCCAAACCATAACAGACCCAACATCTACAGCAAATTGGTTAAACATGCAAAGCTCATGTGCCATATCTTGTCAAGAAGAGAGTACTCATCAGTGAAATCCACTGGGGTCTAGGGATCTTATCACATTTAGTCACAAGTGTTTATATATGGTTGCATGAGAAGTCAATTTAAATGTTTGTATTCATGGAACACAACTAATGAACTCTGCATCAAAGTTGAACTGCTCTGCATTCAAAATAAATAGTTGTATTTACACAAATGTTTATTTTATTGTCTATAACAATACATTAAAAGTGGTCTAAAGATAAAATAGAAATGCTCTTAAGTTTAACAAGAAAATATTAAATGCTCTCACTGACCAGATAAAGAAGATTTATCAAATAGAACCTTTTGTAAAAAATATGTAGGTTTCATTGGGTAATTTCACAGCTATCAAAAAACTCAACCAGAGTATTAAAAGCTAATCTCTTCCCCCCCACCCCCTTCACCTTTAATTGTGATAAGAGTTTTAAGATGGTTTCAGACAGATGTTTTTATTAGGCACGTTTTTCATTTTTATTTTTATTATAAAGGACAAACTTAAAAAAAACTTTAAACACATCATATATATATTAAAAGAATGCCATGAAACTCTTTAATTCACTAGAATTGAGAGCCACAAGTCAAACTCCTGACTATGCCATAGAAAACTGTTCTAAGTGCACCACAAAAATATCCACAATCTTTGTACAACATGTACACTCAAAACTTTAAGGCCAGAAGGGACCATCATGATTGTCTAGTCCAGCGGTTCTCAACCCGCAGCCCAATTAGCACACAGCTGGGGCCCACCCGTGCTGCAAAGGAAAGTTTAAAAAAAAAAAAAAAAACAACACTGTCTCTGCCAATCTGACCCAGGGGGAAATTCCTTCCCAAGCCCAAATATAGCAATCAGTTAGACCCTGAGCATGTGGAAAATACCCACCAGCCAGACACCTATGAAAGTATTCCCTGTAGTACCAAGAGCCCTCTTCATATAGTGTCCCATCGCCAGCCACTGGAGATATTTGATGCTAGCTATCACAGATCAGCTACCTGCCATTGTAGGCCGTCTCATCATACCATCCCCCTCCATAAATTTATCAAGCTACGCTGAGGGTTTTTTATCCCCCACTACTCCCCTTGGAAGGCTGTTCCAGAAAGAAAACAGATTAAAAAAAATAATAAAAAAAAATAAAAAAAAAAAACCACATGTGCACAAAATATTTGAGGATACCAAACATTCAACATTTCCCCCCCCCAAGCCCTCTCCTATTCAGTTTCTTCTCTCCTTTCCCATCCAAAAAAGAGCTTTAAAGCTGTTTTGGACCAATATTTGACTACAGAAATGAAGTACAAAACTGAAGTTGCAAGGCAGTTAAATTGAGTCTCCATGAAGTGTTTGCAAAGTAAAATACTAGAACTATACCTGTAACAACGGATTACAAATATACCTTCCCACCACCACTAGTAACAGAATCCTTTCAAAATTAGTTATATTGTTATATTAACTACAGGGTTTATATGGAAGTTGTTTTGGTTTGTTTGTACAATGAAGAGAACCTTAAAACAAAATGATTTATACATAAGTGTATAGCATGCATATTAAATAAAACTGATATTTTGAAGGGGCTTTAAAATAAATTTTAAAAATGACATCTCCACAGGATTTTCTCTCCAAAAGATGCTTTTATAAAATAGAAAGAAAATCCCCATTTTAGCTACTTTGTGATTGCAATAGTTATGTATGTGTTAAAGATTAATACCATACCTTTTAAAATATAAGGTATTATTGCTAATTTTCAAACTACCACAAATCAAAACAAAATTACTACACAAAAGGTTTAAAGCATGGCCTACAGTTCCTATGCTCAGTTTTGTATCTAGGTTGCACATGCCAACTAAACACTTTTATGTTAGTTGTACCTTTATTAGCAGAACCAGCTTTCAACTACTGCAAGATAAGCAAAGAATAACCCCTCCCACTCCTTGTCCCTAGAAAAGAATGCCAACGTGAGCATTTTTATCCAGGGGAATGGGGGTGGAGATACCAAATCAGTTTGGCAGATCCCATGGAAGTCTGGTTAGTCATTAATTCAAGTCAATTGTCTCCAAGTGTCAAAAGGACGCCAAGTAAGCAAAATCTGAAGATTCAGACAACAGAAAGTGCTAAAGATGTCACTGTCCCAATCCACCAAATGGCTCTGGAGATATTCTGTAAGCAGAAAGTGTTCCGTTTAAGTCACAATTTGTCACTCCTTCAGGGAGCACATTTAAACAATCAAAAGATTTTAGAGCTTGGGTTGCAGATGAAGACTGATAAACAGATTGAAAATTTTGTCATCAGATACAAACATTTCCTTCTGTATAGGAAAAGCAAGCTGAAAAAATGAACTGTATTTGAAGGCTAGTCTAAATAACTAAGACAAATCATTAATATTTGGAGAGTAAAACTAAGTCATTTAAACCTTAAATCTAAGATCAAACTGACTGATGAGGAAGTAGACTTAGACAAAGGATTCCAAAGATATTCATTTTTATAATCATGCTACTAAGAATTGACCAAACTGAATTTTCTTTTTTTTCTTTTGTGGAAAAAAAGGAGCCAATAGCCATCCATTAGTCTTATTATATTCCACTGTCATTCCAATACTGCATTATTAGTAAACAAAGATAAGAATGGCCATACTAGATCCATCTAGTCCAGTATCCTGTCCTCCAATAGTGGCCAGCGCCAAGTGTTTCAGAGGGAATGAAGAGAACAGGTAATCATCAAGTGATCCATCCCTTGTCACCCATTCCCAGCTTCTGGCAAACAGAGGCTAGGGACACCATCCCTGCCCATCCTGGATAATAGCCATTGATGAACCTATCCTCCATGAACTTATCTAGTTCTTTTTTGAACCCTGTTATAGTCTTCGCCGTTACAACATCCTCTGGCAAGGAGTTCCACAGGTTGACTGTGCATCGTGTGAAGAAATGCTTCCTTTTGTTTGCTTTAAACCTGCTGCCTATTAATTTCATTTGGTGACCCCTAGTTCTTGTGTTATGAGAAGAAGTAAATAAAACTTATTTACTTTCTCCACACCAATCGCTTTTTTAATAGATTCCTATCATATCCCCCCTTCGTCATCTCTTTTCCAAGCTGAAAAGTCACAGTCTTATTAATTGCTCCTCATATGGAAGTTGTTCCAAACCACTAATCATGTTTGTTGCCCTTTTCCAATTTCAGTACATCTTTTTTGAGATGCACATCTACATGCAGTAATCAAGGTGTGGGCGAACCATGGATTTATATAGAGGCAATCTGAGATTTTCTGTCTTATTATCTATCCCTTTCTTAATGATTCCCAACATTGTGTTAGCTTTCTTGACTGCTGCTGCACATTGAGTGGATGTTTTCAGAGAGCTATCCAGTGACACCAAGATCTCTGAGTGATAACAGCTAATTTTGAACCACCACTTTATATGTATAGTTGGGATTACGTTTTCCAAAGTGCATTATTCTGCATTTATCAACACTGAATTTCATCTGCCACTGTGTTACCCAGTCACCCGTTTTGAGAGATCCCTTTGTAACTCTTTGCAGTCTGCTTTGAACTTAACTATCCTGAGTAGTTTTGTATCATCTGCAAATTTTCCCACCTCATTATTTACCCCTTTTTCCAGATCATTTATGAATATGTTGAACAGCACTGGTCCCAATAGAGAGCCCTGGGGGACACCACTATTTAGCTCTCTCAATTCTAAAAAATGACCATTTATTCCTACCCTTTGTTTCCTATCTTTTAACCAAGTTTCAGAGTAACAGCCGTGTTAGTCTGTATCCGCAAAAAGAAGAACAGGAGTACTTGTGGCACCTTAGAGACTAACAAATTTATTAGAGCATAAGCTTTCGTGGACTACAGCCCACTTCTTCGGATGCATATAGAATGGAAGAAGTGGGCTGTAGTCCACGAAAGCTTATGCTCTAATAAATTTGTTAGTCTCTAAGGTGCCACAAGTACTCCTGTTTATCTTTTAACCAGTTACTGATCCATGAAAGGACCTTTCCTCTTATCCCATGACAGCTTACTTTGCTTAAGAGTCTTTGGTGAGGGACCTTGTCAAAGGCTTTCTGAAAGATAATATTCAGCTCTTATGTTGATTTAATTATGCGGACTCATTTGTTTCTTATAATTTATGCCAAACTGCTATGAACTAGGTAAATAAGTAGTTCCTCATACATAACAAGCATAATTATAGAGCAAACTACTCAAGATGGGGCCAGTGATTATTATTTATATTTATATATTTTTTATTTATATTTTTGAACTGTGGTTACTGGTAAGTAAGCATGGGAGCTTTGCAAAAATACAGGTGGATTTATAAATTGTTCAGATGGATCAGCAGGCCTTCTGGTACTCAGACACCTTGGCTGCCACCAGATTCATGCTCTTCCAACCTCAACTTACATCCAAATTATAGGGTTGCCAGGTGTCCATTTTTCGACCGGAACACCCAGTCGAAAAAGGACCCTGGCAGCTCCAGTCAGCACCGCCATTTAATGGGGGCCATTAAAAGTCTGGTCAGCAGCGCAGCAGTGCTAAGGTAGGCTCCCTGCCTGCCCTAACTCCATGTCGCTCCTGGAAGCAGCGGCACGTCCCTGCGGCCGTAAGCACAGGGGCAGCCAGGCCATGGAGACTCCACATGCTGCCCTCGCCTAGAGTGCCAGTTCTGTAGCTCCCATTGGCTGGGAACCGCGGACAATAGGAGCTGCGAGGGTGGCGCCTGTGGACTGGGGCAGTGCGGAGAGCCACCTGGCCACCTTCAAGCCAGAGGGTGGTACTGGCCACTTCCAGGAGCCACCTGAGGTAAGTGCTGAGTAGAACCCTTTGCCTCATAGATGTTGAAGTACTGGTTCTATGGCTCCTAGTAATATATGGAGATATACCTATTTCCTAGAACTGGAAGGGACCCTGAAAGGTCATCGAGTCCAGCCCCCTGCCTTCACTAGCAGGACCAAATACTGATTTTGTCCCAGATCCCCAAGTAGCCCCCTCAAGGATTGAACTCACAACCCTGGGTTTAGAAGGCCAATGCTCAAACCACTGAGCTATCCCCTCCCCCCAGATCCTTGAAGGGGCCACTTAAGGATCTGGGGCTCCTAACTAGAGGAGATGATCTACCTCTTGTCATAGTAAATTCTCATGAGAAGGATCCCTGAAGACATGGTGTGATGGAGGAGGGAGGGAGGTAAAATGAATAGAGTACCCATTGAGAACCATTTTTAAGACCTATTGGTCTGATATTATGTGCTCCTAAGTGCTGTGGAACGCTGCCCAAATGGGTGGATAGTAGTGCTCAGCTGTCGAGGTTGGCGGGGGAGGGGGAGTGGTCTATCGACGCCTCAACCAACATGTCAAAATTGGTGCTTGGACATGGACAGCTGGGATGAGGAAGATTGCAGGTCAGATGGTTTATGCCACAAAAATGTCTCTCTCTTTGTGGCTCGTAGTAATGCTAAACCATGTATTGGGAGTTGTGTAGTTTGTGCTGGGGCTGCTGACTAAATTTTCTCTTTTGTCCTGGCATGCAGATGCCCAGTGAACAGCGAATGGCACTAGAATCCTTCAGTGTGTGACAAAAGCCATCACTCTTCTCTGCAAAGAGCTTTGAAGGCACTAAGGGAAGTTCCTCAACAGTCGACTGCACCTCTTTCGGGAAGCCTGACAGATGAAGCCATGATGCATGTCACATCACCCAGACATGGAGATGGACCTGGCCACCGTGTCAGCTGCATCGAGGGCAGATTGTAGCATTGTCTTGGCCGCTAACTGTCCCTCTGGGATGATAGCCTTAAATTGGTTGCAATGCGACTCAGGCAGCTGCTCAATAAAATCGTTCAGTTTCTAATAGTTTACATAGTTGTATTTTGCCATCAAGGCTTGGGAACTGGCAATTTGAAACTGAAGCATGGCCAAGGAGTATGCCTTCCTCCCCAAAAGGTGCAAGCACTTCCAGTCCCTATCATAGGCAGTGGACCTCATCTGTTATTGACGGCTGTGGGAATTAATAGTGTCCACCACAATGGAGTTGGGTGAAGGGTGGTAGAAGAGGAATTCAGTCTCTCACTGGGACATATTTTTTTGTCTGCCTGCTCTCAGGTAGGTGACACCGATGGTGATGGTTTTTGCAGGGTCCAGAATTATCTCATTAATGGGTAGGACAATTTTTGAGGCAGGGGATGGAGTATGTCAAGGAGATGATGATGGTGGGTGCCCTCGACTTCTTCTAGCAGTATCTGGAGTGTCTGCCACTCTCTGCCAGGTCCTGGAAGAGGCAAAAGTCATCCGCCAGAGATGGTGGGGGAGGCATGACAGGGTCACCTCTTCCTCAACATTGCCCTCTTGTTCCTCCACGATTTCTTCTGGAGGTTCTGAAACTCTGAATACGGAGACAGAAGTGGTGCACTTCAAGGGTTCTTGGGTGGGGCTAGAAGCTCGAGAGACATGGTGGCTATATGCAGCCCAAGAGTACCAGTATGGCCACTGGGGTGGTGGTGGCGGCACAGAGCTCAGTGGTGGTGCCCATGGGTGGCTGTACCAAGATAGCAGTGGTGGGGCCATTCGAGAGTATGCCTGGGGACTCTGTTGATAGTGGGCACGGTAATGGCTTGGGAGGAGTACTGTGACGCCACCTCCTCCAGTTCGCTATCTAAACCTTCACTAGAGAGCAGGGGAGCATGGCAGGGTAGAGGGGAAGATTCCCATGCTGGGCAGAGCCGGTACCGAGAAGAGGAGACTTCAGTACATCTGATATACAAAGGTCTCTTGAGTGTTAGAATACTGGCAGTACTGACTGACTCGGTGCCGTTAACGGTACTGGAGAGGTGGGGGAGTGATGAGGAGATTGCCCGTACCAGTTGCTCTGGTGCTGGATAAGGCGTCAATGACTGTACTGTTGGAGAATCGCGGACCAGCAATGCCTTCTTAGCAGAGTGCTTATTCCTGTCCTTATCCCGCAGCACCATTGACTCTGTGCCCATGCCCATCAGGTTCGTAGACTTGTCAATGGTACCTGCCACTGTAGATTTCCGCAAGCCGTGGATACCAGGCTGGGATTGTTGCAGTGCTAACGGTACCAAGGAAACCGAGCGTGCTGGAGACAGTTTGTGGCTATCTCAAGGCTCACTATGGGGACTTCCTGCTCTCTTTTTCAACTATTTACGAGAGGGGTCAGTGGCTTGTTTCTTCAACCAACAGCATTTAGATGTTGAGGGCTGTGGGAAAGACTCACGTCTGCCAGATAACTTGTGGCAAGGATCCCGAGAGGATCAGAGAGCCGCCTCCATTAACATGATCTTCTATCTGACCTCTCTATCCTTACAAGACCTGGGCCTGAGTTGCTGGCAGAAACCACACTTTTGCTGAATGTGGCCTTCCCCAAGTGTATGCACTGGAAGTGCTTGTCTGCAACAGGGATTGCCTCTTTGCAAGAAAGGCACTTCTTGAAGCCCCATGAACCAGGCATACCCCGTTGGGGGAAGGGAAAAAACTATTACTATAACTACACTAAGTACTAGGAGGCTAACTACAGAAATGCAAAATCGAAAGCAATGGTCGTAATGGACTGTGAATGGCTCTGTCTCTAGCCAAGGGTGGTTGAGAAGGAACTGAGGGGGGTTAGCCTGTGCATACTGACTAGCCTCATGGCAAGACATGAGGAGAGACAGCACATGTGCAGGCTTAACGGAAACTGCTACCAATGTTCTCTGATCAGCAGTGCAGGATACCAACACACCTACAGCGGAGCACCCATAGGGACACTACTTGAAGAAACTTCTTCTCTTCTGTATGCAGACCATGCCACAGTATAGTAAAACCTGCCTTAGTGACCACTTCAGAAGAGAGACCATCTTTCACAAGCAACTAGTTGCAGAGGCCATGGAACTTTTTCCCCTATAATTTAGCTGTGAAGAAACTGAAGAGTGACTACCCGTCATCTGCAACCAGTGACCACATTTTCTTTCTCCCTTCACAGCTAGATGCCTGGCCAGCAGCCGCTGCTCTCTTCTCTGCCTTCAGTACCGGGTGGCTAGAGAGCAGTGTCTGTTAGCTTTTTTCTGGACGTCATTTAACGTCTTTAACTTATAAATGTCTAAAAGGTTAGTGTTCAGAGTACCACAGAGATCAACTCTCTTGTTTTATACTGCAACAGGGGCAACACTGAGGGTGGGGGACTTGCAAGGGCTATAGCCACTCCAAAATTTTCCTTTGCCATCCCCGCCCCATTGCCACCTCTCCCCGCACAAAGGTCAAACTTTACGCAGAAGTAAGGGTGGCATGATATGATATTACCACCCTTACTTTTCTACTGCTGTTGGCAGTTATAGGGGCTGATACATACAACCTACTTGAAACACACACAGTGGCTGGGGAGTGCCTGAGGATATGGCAAAGGATCCAGGACTCTCACCCATGTGGTGCAATCTTGCAAAGCAGGTTGAGCTCCTGGTCTGGCCTCCATTCACAGAGCCTATTGCTCTTTGCACAGGCTTATTAGCAACCAGGGGGCGCACTTTTAAACACTCTTCCTGGGAGGAAGCCACACTGACTTGGACAGCTCAAGTGCAATAGGAGGTGGGCCATTCAGGCAGCGGAGAGAAGCTAGGTGTCTCTCTTTGGAGCAGTTGGCTACACCGAGTCTCTGTGAAGGCTGTCAGAGGGATTCCCCACCTCCTTCTAGGACATTTTTGGGCTAGGTTTGGCTCCACTCTCGGGGCTATGGCTAAAGGTACCTGTGGTAACAGGTGCTGGGGGAGGAGGAGAAGTTATGGCCGGTCCAAGGGAGCATAGAAGCTGTCAGAGTCGGGGGAAGGGATCTGGATATGGGCAGGGTGCATGTGTAGGGGCTGTAGGTGTGGCATCTTAAGGGACCTAGGGTTCTGGGATATATGAAGGGCTGCGGATGTGGGTTTAGGATATGTGGGGCTTTTTTAGAGAGCAGGGGGAGGGGACAAGTTGGCAGAGGTATATGGGGTGCGAGAAGCACTGGAGTTCTTCTGAGTGCTGGGTAGGTATGAAGTGAACTGGGGTTCGCGTGGGAATGGGGGCCACAGCCACTGTTCTCCGGCCACCCAGCTCTGAGAAGGTGAAGAATTAAGGATGGCATAATATGGCACTGCCACGTTTACTTCTGTGCTGCTGCTTGCAGCAGTACTGCCTTTAGAGCTGAGCAGCCAAACAGCAGTAGCTGCTGGGAAGATAACACAGCCCCCCAATTTTCTGTCTAGCCCACCTCAGTGCCCCTTTGGGTAAGATAACAGTCCATAAGGAAAAATGGAACTGAGAGGCAGAGAGCTTCCTGTGAGTCCAGGATAGTAACAGCAGAGCCAAGAAAAAATAGAGAGGTTTACCAATTCCTTTATTTATAGGGAAAGTTGGGAGTTCCTTCCAGTTCACTTATTTATGAATAAGGGTAAGCGCAGAATTAATTTATTCTGGGGTGTAGTTAGGATAAATAACTCAATTTTGTTTTATTTAGGTAGGAGTCCAGGATGGATTAATTGGAGTTGTATGTGATAGAGAGGAAAACATCATAACTGATTTTACTTGTGGGTGGTTAATACTGATTAGCCTGGGGAGGAAGTTGATTTACTGATGGAAGAGAAAAGACATGTCAATGCAAAGTAAAATGGCACTGTCTTTAGAGACCCAGCTTTGCAGGTATATTTCATCCACAGTACAGCAGAACCTCAGAGTTATGAACACCAGAACTACAAACTGACCAATCAACCACACACATCATTTGGAACCGGAAGTACACAATCTGGCAGCAGCAAAGACAAAAAAGAAAGCAAATACAATAGAGTACTGTGTTAAACATACTAAAAAAAAAAAGTTTAAAAAAGATTTCACAAGGTAAGGAAACTGTTTCTGTGTTTGCTTCATTTAAATTAAGATGGTTAAAAGCAGCATTTTTCTTCTGCATAGTAAAGTTTCAAAGCTGTATTAAATCAATGTTCAGATGTAAACTTTTGAAAGAACAACCATAATGTTTTGTTCAGAGTTACGAACAACCTCCATTCCCAAGGTGTTTGTAACTCTGAGGTTCTACTGTAGTAGGCTTAGGCTTTATCTACCCAAAAAAGTTGCACCATTTAATTTTTTTAATTGATTAAATTAAACTGATACAAAAGCTGTATGGCCACTTCCTTTGGTTTAAAATCAAGCTGTCTTTTGTTTACCTTGAGTCAATAACTGAAAAGAAATAAACCTCATTTATGCCAAAATAAGAGCATCCACAGTGTCTTTTGCATAAGTTTAACTTAATCAGTTTAAAAAACATTTTATTTTAAATGCTGCAACTTTTGCATGCTCATAAGGACTTAGGGCTTGTCTACACTGGCAATTAACAACGCTGCAACTTTCTCGCTCAGGATGAAAAACCACCCCTGAGCGCAGCAAGCTGCAGCCCTGTAAAGCGCCAGTGTAAACAGTAAAAAGAAGAACAGGAGTACTTGTGGCACCTTAGAGACTAACAAATTTGTCTAAGGTGCCACAAGTACTCCTGTTCTTCTTTTTGCGGATACAGACTAACACGGCTGCTAGTGTAAACAGTGCTTAGCATTGGGAGCTGCGCCCCTCGTTGAGGTAGTTTGTTTGTTTGTTTGTTTTTTAGAGTGCTCTCCCAGAGCTGCGCCACGATCACACAAGGCACGTTAAAGCGCTGCCACGGCATTGCCAGTGTAGACTAGCCCTTAGTCTTTGAATTAATAGCTGTTAAGAAAGGTTTCAAGCCCAGGGATATAGAAGAAAGAGTGAGACTGTGGACAAGGGACAAAGAGACCAAACTGTTGTCTACACATAAGTTGTACCACTTTAACTATATTAGTATAGTTATGTAGAACAAATCCCATCACCACTGAGTATGGACACAGGCATGCCAGTACAAAGGTGCTTATACTGATACAGGAAGTGGCACTTCTGTATCAGTATAACTGTGTCCACATTAGTGTTTATAACGGTATAGCTATGGTGGTTTTAAAAAAATAAAATAGCACCCCTCATTGACAGTTATTCCAGTACAACTTTCAAAAGTGGACGAGGTCTGAAGGGATTAGCTTAACTGGAGTACATGAAGAAGGGAGATAGAGGAAGGAAGGAAGGAAGGAAGGAAAGAAGGAAGAGAACTGAACACAATACAGAGATAACAAGAAATATTTAAGAGAGGGGGAGTAGAAAGAAAAGAATGCCACACTAAATACAGAAAGACATGTGTGAGAGAAGAGTGGAGTGAAACCAGGAAGAGAAGATTTAGCAAAAGCACAGATGACAGTCCATTCCGTTAGAATTTTAAAACTGTTATAGTTGATAATGCTATAGTTCCATTATAAAGCTGTTATATTCCTTTAGATTGCAGGAGCACAACCGTATTTGTCACCTGAGAAACTAGTCAGTATGTGTACACTGCAATTGAAGATATGATTGCAGCTCAAGTACACATATCCACGCTAGCTTTAATCTAGATAGCACGACTAAAAACCAGCAACAAAGCCACAATGGCACAACCTTCTGTGTGGGCTGGATTAGCCCACCAAGAATCCTGATACACAGGTTCCCAGCATGTACTGAAGCCCAGGCCACGCGGTTTCAGGTCTATTTGTGGTCATACTAGCAAGATTAAAGCTAGTGTGGGTATGTGTACTTGAGCTGCAATCACATCTCAACTCCAGTGTAGACATACCCTTTGTCTTCAGACTAGTAGGTGAAAGGCTTGAAAAGTTTATGTATAAAACAGAATATTGCTTCTCAGGTCTCGTTGCTTCTTGAAATCTGAAAATATATAACAACGCTAGCTCGCTTAAATTAGAGTAATTCTTTCTACTGTTTCCACCAACTTTACAGGGAATGTGAGGGATTAAGCTAACAAGTGGTGTTAATCTATAGTCTAATAAATGAAAGCAATTTGGAATTAGAGACAGTTGCTTATAAAGTTAATGCATCCATTCTTTTGGGCTTTGAAAAAAAAAATCCTTGATATCCAATATTTCAATAACGTGAAAAGTCCATCCATGAACTACCATTGTACCTACTTTAAAAAAAAAAAATTTAAATAAAGTTTATGAGGAGAGATGTCTACATTTTCTACCCATATTCATTTTTCCGTAAGTCTCTAAAAACTGACTCATGTCTGCTGGAAAGTAATGTCCATTTTTATTAAAGCCTCTTTTCTATTTTGCAGATGGCAACGAATGTTTTGCTTTTTCTGCAGACTCTGCTACTGTATCATTAGGATCTCCCAAAAAGTTTTCCTCCTGAATAGTTAGTGAAAGCTAGTAAACACTTTCCACGACAGTCTAGTATCAAGGTCTTCACCATATGCATCTCCTATATACAGCTTTAGAGGTCACTGATCTCACACGATCTTAATGAATTCAATGATTCACTGAATACAAAACATGAGGTTATCTTAGTTCAAACCTGGCTTTAATGTCAACTTTAGAACAAGTTATCTTTCAGTTAATTTGTTCATGCTAACAGCTCTGTGTAAACAGAGATGCTGTAAGAGATTTTAACATAGAACTAGAGAAATGAAGGCAATCTGTCGGCTCTTCTGATGGAATCGCTATTTTTTTTTAACAATGCAATTAATACCGCATAATCTTAGAGACAGTCAGATTTAGTCTACTGCATTAGGGTTGCCAGGTGCCTGTTATTTTCTAGTTTAAACAAACAAACAAACAAACCAAAAAAAAAAAAAAAAACAGGTCAAAAGAGGACCTGTAGGTTGTCCAGTCAGAAGTACTGACCGGACACAAAAGTCCAGTTACCATCTGCAGGGGCACCAAAACAGTGGGGTCACTGCATGCAAACACCACCAGCAGCCTGCTGCCCACCAGCCTGGGGCGGGGGGGTGTGTGGAGAGGAATGCTGGGTCATCAACCTGCACCAGTCCCTTCTCAGGCAGGGCCACCCCTACCTGCATCTTGTGGGCAGGCAGGCTCCACATCAAATAAATCACTAGTCCTACAAACAGCCTCCTTCACTACACAAGCCTGATGCGATCCCTTAGCACCATCTGTACTGTGCACTGAATGAGGCAGGGGCCCTATAGAAAAAAATATGTAATCCTGGACCTAAAGGATGCCTCATAATGCTTATTGACAAGGGGGCCAAATTAAGAATACACAGGTAGCCTTAATTCTGGCATTTCATAACTTCTGAGTGTTTGACTTTGCAAACTTAGTTTATATTTATGTACAGCACTTGGTTTTTTAAAAAGGCAAATTAAAAATAATTTTACAGTATGGAACAATACTGATCCTATAGGTGTTATCAGCAGGGTTGCACTCTTTAGCTCCACAGCATAGAACTCTAACATGTGAGCTAACAGAGCACCTGCTAGTAGTAGTAGGCTATCTTCTATGTGGACCAGCCACTAGAAGCATTTCATTGTCAAAAGAATATTTTAGCAAAGAAGTAAGTAAACTGGACATGTGATTCATAAAATAGAATTTTCATCTCTTCATTATTTGAAAAATATTGCAATATTTTTACCCTAGGATAGCTCAATTTGACCTAGAAATTCAAAACTGAACATACTCTTATTACTCTGATAAGAACTAATGCATAGGTCCCCAATCTGTGGGCCCCAGGGATGCACGGACGAATGTTCGAGCGGTGCAGCTGAGGCCCAGGCCAGCCCACAAGGGGCACTGGCTGCCAGCCCTGCACCCACACCTAGCTAGGGCCCCAGCCTCAGTCCCTCACCTCCCAGAGCCATGGCCCTGCTCCTGGCCCTGGCTCCAGTGGGCAGGCATGGACAGGGGTAAGGGCGGGGACGAGGTAAGAAGTTTGGGGACCACTGAACCAATGCCTTTGAGTGGTTTTGAAATTTTACAATTACATTTTTGAATTATTTAATATTTATGCACATCTTAGGCAAGTCTGTATGGTCCAACACAGATAGTCCAATCGCTATAAGGGCGGGGACGAGGTAAGAAGTTTGGGGACCACTGAACCAATGCCTTTGAGTGGTTTTGAAATTTTACAATTACATTTTTGAATTATTTAATATTTATGCACATCTTAGGGAAGTCCGTATGGTCCAACACAGATAGTCCAATCGCTAACAAGTTTGAAAGGTGATGTAGGTATTAATCATGGATTTCTAGTCTTTATTATGTCAGTGAAGAGTCTAAAGTTTACAGCCAAACTCAGCTTGTGGGGATTACAAGTGCCTAGGCTACTATCCACACGGGTTTTTGAAACAGCAACAGTGTAAAACTGACAAACTAATAAGGGCTTGCCTACATGAACGGTTAGTTAGCAGCAAGCTAGGGTTTAAATCTACCCCACACTAGCCTGCCCATAAACTAAGTGTCCGTGTGGACCCTGCTGCCACACACTAAATGTTCTGTAATGCTCTCTGATCTATTCCTGTTTCAAAGCAGAACAGATTAAAGTGCACAGGAGAACTTCTAGTACACTACAACAGGGTCCACACCTAGGGTGACCAGGTGTCCGGTTTTTGACTGCAACACCCGGTTGAAAAGGGATCTTGACAGCTCCAGTCAGCACTCCTGACCAGGCCATCGACTGTCCGGCTGGCGGCGCCGTGCAGCGGGGCTGGTAGACTCCCTGCTAGCCGCCATGCCTCATGGCTCCCGGGAAGCAGCCAGCATGTCCCTGCTCCGGCTCCTACAGGCAGGGGTAGCCAGGGGGCTGTGTGTGCTGCCCTTGCCCTAAGCACTGCCACCACAGCTCCCATTGGCCAGGAACCACGGCCAATGGGAGCTACGGGGGTGGCACCTGTGGACAGGGCAGCAGGCAGAGCCGCCTGGCCGTGCCTCTGCCTAGGAGCCAGAGGGGAGACATGCCTCTGCTTCCAGGAGCTGCTTGAGGTAAGCACCGCCCAGAGCCTGCACTCCTGACCCCCTCTCGGGCCCTACCCCTGCCCCAGGCCCAGCCTTGATCCCCCTCCTGCCCTCTGAACCCATAGGAGCTGCGAGCAGCAATACCTGCAGATGTTCAGGTAAACAAAGTGTCTCACGGCCTGCCAGGGGGTTACCCTGAACAAGCCATGAACCAAGTTTGGGAACCCCTGTTCTAGAATGATCCAGATCAAATCAAGTCTATGTCTTCTTAAAAAAAAAAAAAAAGGAACACGAAAAACTTCAATTCTCAGAATGTTTTCTTTCCCTCCCCCCACTTTCATGCATAGTGTTTTTAAGACAGCCTTAAGCTGAATAAAATAAAACATCAATGTAAATAGAAACAACATAATTAAATGTAGGAATCAGTTTAGCAGGATAGCTGCAGTTTGTCCACTGAAGTTCTATTGAAAACAGATTTAATACTTCAACATATTAAAAATTTAGAATATTTTGACTCCCTGCATTTGGCTTTTACATTAATGTAGAATGATCTTCTATAGAAGCTTTTTGCTTTTGTGGCAAACCTAAGCGCTTATGCCCTGCAGAGGAAGAATGAACTCAACATTTTCAGCAAGAAAATCTACTTTACTTAATGCCAAAATAATGGAGAGAAAGGTATTAAGTATTAATTCAATTTGAAGCAGAACTGACCTGGAAAGACAGAACTATTCATTTAAACCCATGTTATTGGCATGAAGCAGAAACATATCTGAAGACACTTGAAACTTCTAAAATGTAAGTTAGTTCTGTGTATTCATAGGCCAATGTCACACAATGGAAAAAAGACTGAACCATTTCTCATATTTACCAACAATTTTAAACTCCCTAAATACTTCACCAAAACAACTTAATAGTCCTTCCGCATCATTAAACAGGTCAGTGGCAATTTGCTATTGAACCATAGCTGACTGGAATACTGTTATTAAATTAAGAATAAATTCTTCTTAGACTGTGAAATATCGCTTTTCAAGTCTGTGAATTGAATATATGAAAGTCTTTACAAGTTAAGTCAAAATTGTTCAGACATGGTTCTGAAAAGAACGAACAATGTACTCCAAAGTGCAAGTATTTGTACAACAGGCCAAGTGCTTGTTTAATACACATGTGCCAACTAGGGTTACCAACCCTCCCAGTTTCGCCGGGAGTCTCCCAGAATCAGGCTCTATCTCCCAGAGGCTACTGAAGCCAAACCAGGAGATTTTAGGCCGCTAAAAGTCCGGCAGCGCAGTGGGGCTAAGACAGGCTCCCTGCCTGCCCTGGCCCCACACCGCTCCCAGAAGCGGCCTGCATGTCCCTGTGGCCCCCCCAGGGAGGGAGGGAGATCTCCACACGCTGCCACCGCCCCGAGGGCTGACTCTGCAGCTCCCATTGGCAAGGAACTGCAGCCAATGGGAGCTGCGGGGGCAGTGCCTGCAGGCAAGGGTAGTACACGGAGCTCGCCCCCCCCCCCCCCCAGCTGCAGAGACAAGCCAGACCCTTCCAGGAGCGGCACAGGGCCAAGGCAGACAGGGAGTCTGCCTTAGCCCTGCTGCACCGCCAACTGGAAGCTGCCCAAGGTAAGCGCCACCTGGCCAGAGCCCACACTCCTTATGCCCTCCTGCACCCCAGCCCTGAGCCGCCTCCTGCATCCAAACTCCCTCCCAGATCTTGCCCCCTGCAACCAACCCCCTGCCCTAGGCCTGAGCATCCAGCACGTCCTGGCGGCCTGCCGCTTCCCGCGGCTCCCATTAGCCAGGAACGGTGAACCGCGGCCACTGGCAGCTGCAGGGGGCCCATGCCTGTGGACGGTCAACGTAAACAAAATGTCTCGCGGCCTGCCAGCAGATTACCCTGATGGGCCGCATGTGGGCCGCAGGTTGCCCACCACTGCTCTATCCTAAGAATTAAGGGCCATCCAACAAGGGATCCCATTACGTACACAATTAAGGACATAAAAATATTGGATTCATTAAAAGAGCAACACAACCTACATCCATGAAAATAAGAGCACCTTTATAAACCATGACTTCAATTCTTCAGTCAAATTAACTGTATGTCACAGAAACCAAACAGGAAGTTAATGTACCTGAACATTTTCTATGTAACTTACCTAGATGGTGGTGCAATACAAATTCTCTACTAACGAGTTAAATTTCATACTTAGCACCTTACAGGAACTGTCTTCACTAACTCACTTAACATTTTCTGTAAGAAGTGATTACTAAGTTCAAGTATGCTTCTTTATTTTTTTCAAATGGGTACACTAAACAGGCAACGCTAACAATATGATTGATACAGAGCAATTAAATACCATATAGATTACAACTAAACTGTTTCAACCAATAATTCTAAATCTTAAATTCTTTTAAGCAGCATAGTATAGATAACTATGTAAAACCCATGCTGTTGAATGAGTCCAATTCAGAAAGTGTCAAAAAGCAGAAAATGGCTGAGAACTTAACAACTGGACAGTAACAGACGGTGAATCCCTATAACAATTGAACTTGGCGATATTCTAAACAAAGAACTCTCAACTATGCTTGTAGCTGTTTCCATCACTTCACACTGATTCGAACATTCTAGGCTTCAGAGTGACAATCCTGGAATCTTTTTATTTACATAATAATTCATTTGTACTGTATTACATACTACCAACATTCTAACAAACAAATGTACATAGTATGCTCAATATGTCCTGGCCTGATTCTAGTCTGGAAAACTGAGTTCTGCCTACCTAGATTCTCTTACAGATTTTAATTGGATATAGTATTCTTCACTTCCTGTTCTAAATTTTGCACTGTTATACATTGTTAAACAGCAGCTGTATTTCACCCCAGAACACTCAGTAATGGATAAAGTGATTCCTATGTACACAAGATACTTTGATTCTTCTCATATGAAAGGCACTATTAAAAACTCAAGTTCCCTAACTAATCACCACCTATTTTAGCGTGATGAAATCACCTTATTGTCCTCCCACTGTAATTTTAAGAATGATATTATAAAAACATTCACTGAAACAAAATGTTGACATTATTGCCCAATCTAAGGATTCAAAAATTATGAGTCAGGCTTCAGTCATGAGTAGCTTTAAAAAAATCATAATTTAAAAAAAGTAAACTTCAGAGTCTTTATCTACATTTGAGTTGAGCCTTTAGTGTTCACCTTTTCAGACTTCCCCTTCCCCCGCCCCCAAAATGAGGGCTAGAAGTTAAATTTTTTTTAAAAAGGGAAAGTTAGATTCTCGTTGTCACATGACTCAAGGAGCAGGGGCACTAAAAAAAAAATCAAATATCAGAATTAGGAACATACTATTGATGTAAAGGAAAAGATAATGCATTGCTTTCAAACAGAGCACATATACAAATTGGACAAATGCCAGTTTGTCAAGACAACTGCACTCAAAACAGATATCCACACAATTCCAAGAATTAGACTTTTCAACACTGTTCTATATGAGCACGTTGCACAGATTAAAGAGTTTATTCTGACAAGAGAAGCCATGTCACAGAAGGGGAACTGAGGCACAAAGAGAACAACTTGTTCTCAGTTAGGAAATTTGTGGCAGGGCTGGAATCAGACACCAAATGTTCCGAGTACTACTCCAAAGTGAGCTAAGACAGGGAGGCTTGTTTTTAAAAAGTTGTAAAACAGAAAACCAGTTTTTATTCGGGGTTGGGGATGGGACAGACATAGCCTTTTTGAACTACAACAGAGTTGGGAGTTTCTATCTTGCTTCTGTGGAAATAGTGCTAAATTAGAGAAAATAAGTTTAAGAAACCTTCCCTCACCTTACTTTGGCCAGTCTAACATCAGTTTCCACAGAAACCAAAAAAAACGAACAGGAGTACTTGTGGCACCTTAGAGACTAACAAATTTATTAGAGCATAAGCTTCTATATGCATCCAAAGAAGTGGGCTGTAGTCCACGAAAGCTTATGCTCTAATAAATTTGTTAGTCTCTAAGGTGCCACAAGTACTCCTGTTCTTTTTTCGGATACAGACTAACACGGCTGCTACTCTGAAACCTGTCACAGAAACCAAGTCAATCAAAACCTAAAAGCAAAAAACCTCACTTAACTACAGCAACAAATGTAGGAAATATGAATTATGAAAGCTTAGCTGAGAGCCATAGATTTCTAAATTTGGACGATTCAATGTACATTTTGTAATTAAAAATTAAGGGAACATTCCCATTGCAACAGGAGTACTTTCTGGAAGGGAAAATTAGTTAATTTATCCTGCCCTCATAATCACACCAGATACCCACACAGTTTTAATTAGCCAGGAAAGTTTCAACGCCTCCTTTCATAACTTTATTTGCAACTTTCTCTTTGTCAGCATCCATAAATTGTAAATTGTCAGAACGGACACAGATGAGCGTCCAACCTGTTTTGAAAGCATCCATGACAGGTTAGAGAAGGAATGGCATTCCAAAAGGCACCTCCCGCCACCACCACCTTGAATTCTGAGGGTTGGCCCTTCACACCAAACAGTGATTTCAGAAGAGAAAGTCATAACATTCTCTCTGCTTAACCAGGAATGAAGAAATCTCATCCTCAATCTGCCAAATACTGTAATTAGGATATATGATAAAAGCTACAAAGAGTCCTGTGGCCCTTACAGACTAACAGACGTTTTGGAGCATAAGCTTTCGTGGGTGAATACTCACTGCATCAGACGCACGCGTCACCCACGAAAGCTTATGCTCCAAAACGTCTGTTAGTCTGTAAGGGCCACAGGACTCTGTCGCTTTTTTCCGATCCACACTAACACGGCTACCCCTCTGCTATTAGGATATATGATGTTGTTAATGCTAACAGCCACGGGAACACACAAAACTGGTTTTGAGGTTGATATTGTATTAAATGAATGGTTCTGAGAACATCTTAATGTCTGGAAGGAGATATTTACCATCCTCGGACTCTATAGACCAGGGGTCGGCAACCTTTCAGAAGTGGTGTGCCGAGTCTTCATTTATTCACTCTGATAAACATTTTAAACGTTAAAATGTGCCAGTAATACATTTTAACATTTTTAGAAGGTCTCTTTCTATAAGTCTATAATATGTAACTAAACTATTGTTGTATGTAAAGTAAATAAGGTTTTTTAAATGTTTAAGAAGCTTAATTTAATTTTAAATTAAAATGCAGAGCCCCCCGGACCGGTGGCCAGGACCTGGGCAGTGCGAGTGACACTGAAAATCAGTTTGCATGCCATGCCATTGGTTGCATACCCCTGCTATAGACTATACTTACTCTAATAATTTTTTTACAAGTTAGAATAAAGTGCAATCTCTTGATTTAGTCTTAGACCCGAGAATTGATATAAGGAAGTCTTCTAAAAGGCAGAAGAGACCTTGAGGCATCTGCACTTTTACTAACCAGTCCTCAAACTACAAAATACATGAACATTCTACCTTTTCAAATGAACTATCACTACAGAGACACGTTTGGAAAAGACCTTAGGCACAACTGAAAACTAAATGGCAGAATTCTGTACTGGTAACAATTCTCACCAGAATGGATATGAAGTTACTTCTTTTCAACAGGTTAGATTAAATATGGAATTAAGTTTCTGAGGGTGAGAACTGCATATCAATGCTGTGAATTCAGAGATGACCAAAACTGAAGTTTAATTATTTAAAGTTTCACATTATACTAAAAGTAATGTTCATTATGCACACAAATGGTGCTGTAGTTTTCCTCTTCATGACCCTCTATAATTCACTCACTTTGAAATAACGTCACCAAGAATGTAGCTTCATTTGTGAAATTGTGATTATTTTAAACAGATATGGATATAAACGTCTAAATCTAAAACAGACCCAGGAAGAAACACATATTCAGTTGTAAAAGGCACCAAGTTTGTAGAAACAGGCATCTCCTTTTGGATGATCAACTAGACACTATTCAATACCATTAACATTGAAAAAAATAAGCAGAACACAAAAGGATTTTCAAACAATTTAAAAAATCAGTTATATTCTGAGTGTTTAGCAACAAAGAAGCCTTTCCCTCATTGTACAACCTCTATTATGCTGCTTCAGAAATGGTAAATTTATTTCCTTAAGATACTAGAATAGAATCATTTAACCCTTAAATTCCAATAATTTATGTGCAGTGTTAATGACCACCGTGATCGATCAGTCCATCAGCCCTCACAGAGAACGCGCCGATCACAACACATCATTCCTGTTGTTCTAGCCCAGGGGTCGGCAACCTTTCAGAAGTGGTGTGCCGAGTCTTTATTTATTCACTCTGATTTAAGGTTTCGCGTGCCAGCAATGCATTTTAACATTTTTAGAAGGTCTCGTTCTATAAGTCTATAATATATAACTAAACTATTGTTGTATGTAAAGTAAATAAGGTTTTTAAAATGCTTAAGAAACTTCACTTAAAATTAAATTAAAATGCGGTGGCCAGGACCCGGCAGTGTGAGTGCCACCGAAAATCAGCTCACGTGTCGCCTTCGGCACGCATGACATAGGTTGCCTACCCCTGTTCTAGCCAGTCATTCAGCTACCCACTGGCTGGGCTGTCAGTGGCACTGGATACCTGATCGACATAGCGCACCGCAGTCCAGAACCCCTGAGTGATCTGCCAGCCTGAGCCTCCCAAGGAGCTGGGATTACAGGCACACACCACCGTGCTTGGTATTAATGACCAAGGAAATATAATGGTTCAATACCCTTGTATGTATGCCCTTCTATATTAGAAAGGTAACCTATAATTTATCCCCTAAGTTGTGTGAAGATTTGTGTCTATGACTTTATGTACAGCAAATGACTTGAGTTTTAATTTTGGTAAAACATGTATTACACTACCATCTGCCCAAATAAATTGTGACGCTAGAAGGATGACCTACCATTTTCTGCTATTTTCTATATGCTATCAATGTTCCAATTAGTACCAGCAAGAGGCAGCTACTTCATGATGATGGATAACACTTTTTTCATGGCAGTGGCCTATAACCTTGTGTGAAATTAAAAAAAATCTTACCATAATATTTCATTAGCTAACAGCCTCATGAGATGTGATCGGTCCAGAGAGAAGAGAGCTTGCCTTTCACTGTATCAGGCAAACATTGTACATCCCGATTTAAGAAGAAATTTTTAAAAAGCAGAAGATTCCTTCCCCCCAACCCTCCGTCCCATTAAAAACAATAAATATCAAAGGGCCTGTGTGTCAGGATGCATTGTTTAGCTTAATTCAAATTTCTCAAACAAACAAGGTAGGTAAAGGCAAGGTCCAATCTCACTGTGCTCTGAAAAATGCAGAGCAAATAAATTATTATTTAACAGATAATACAGCAGGAAGATAATTTGTGAGGACATCAAAAAGCTGCAATTCCAAATCTAAACAGATTCTGTATGTGCAGGAGAATAAAGGTGTAATCACTATCAATTTGAAATATAAATCAATTAAGAAAGTAGTTTCAAACCCTACACCTTTTCTAAATCCCCTTGCTAATTTTTGTGGTTTTAGAACTATACTTTCCAATTTTCTCATTTTTTACTGTCCTTTGCTGTTGTGTGAAAGGCTCATATACATGAAGTCTGATTGAATTCTCTGAACACATGCTCAACAAAAAACAAAAAAAGTATTGAAATTATTAATATTCCTCACCCAGCAAAAAAAGTTACCAAAATAATTTTTTTTAATTTTCAAACAAAACCTAAATGTGGGGCCTAAATCTACACCCAGCATCTGTTGCCAGAACTGCTGTCAGATTGTCAATGCACACTCCCTGCTCACAACAACAGGACCACATGCTTGGGATATGAGAAGACAAATACACTTGCAATGGACAAACAAACCCGATAAAAAGTTTCAGAGCTAACTATGCAGCAGAATAATTGATTGGGTTTTTTTTTAACTTTACTGGATAGATAACTTTTGGGCCTGTCACTGCCTCCAGCGTACCTTGAATCTAGAAAACTGAACTGAGCACTAAAAGCATGTGCTCATTCTTCCCATCCACATCCAGCAGAGGGAGACTTGGCTGTCTAGCCTGCTTTACATCGTGAGTCTGTTTTTGTTAAATGGGGGTATTTAAATGTCCTGCTGTCAATCAAAACGTACTTCCTACAATCACAAGCAGCTCCTCCGTAAATATCCCAGCGCTTGGGTCTCTCCAAATAACAGACTCCAAACCTGAGCCAGGCAGCTGGGGCCAGAACCGAACAGCCAGTTGAGCCGCCGAGCCCCCAACTTGTTTCTTTGTTTAAATGCCCGTGAATACCCCCCCCCCCCACACACACACACACACAAACCCCAGGCTGCCGCTGCTTCGGGCCTCTCTCACGCACACTTTACAAAACACACACGAGCCGGCCGCGGCCGGGAAAGCCGCTTGGGACCGGACAAGAAACGTCAAACCCAGGAAAGGCAGGAACTGACCCAAAACACAGAACGAGCCACGAACCCCAGGCACGGCCGCCGCCGGGAGCTCCCGGCGCCGGGGAGCCCTGACGGCCCGGGGCAGGCAGCTGGGGAAGAGGATGTTATCTCTCTCCCCCGCTGAGCGGCCGGCCGGCATCTCCCAGCCCTGCATGACGGAGGCAGCCGGGGGAATCCCCCCCACACCCACATTTAGCACCCACTCACTCCCCCCCGCGAGCTCAACTTCTGGGCAGCTCCTGCCCCCCGCTCTCCGGCGGTCCGAGAGCCCCTCATCTGTTGCTCCCTCTACTTTGAGGGGTGACACCCCCTCGGCGCCGGGCCGGAGACCCCGCACGCGGCTCCCCGCGGGGGCGCAGGGCGGGGAGCGGGGTTGTGCGGCTCGGTGGCGTGGGGCAAAAGGACATCTGGGGGCGGGGCGGGGAAGCTCGCAGCTGCCCTGCCAGGAGGTCCGGACGCAGAGACGCGACGGGTCCCCGCCGGGGGGCCGCGTCCCCCCATTGTTTCCCGCTGGTGGCGGTTGTTGTTACCGGGGTAGTTGCCACCCCCAGGCTGTTCCCCTCGTCCCCCCCCCCCGGACCCGGCGTGGGCTCCCCTCGCCCCGCGGGCTCCCCGGCCCCTACCTGCCGTGGAACCAGTCCTTGCAGATGTCGCACTCGATCATGAAGCGGCTCACATCGTAGGGCTCCCGGCAAACACAGTACACGGGGGTCGCGGTCGCCGCCGCTCCGGCCATCTTTAAAGAACTCACTGACTGAGCCACCCTCCCCCTCCAACAGCCGCCGCCAGCGGCACCAATAACAACAGCGCGCGCGCGCCAGCCCCACGGAGCGCGCGCGCCAGAGGCGACACGAGAGAGCGCGCACGCGCGCGCGTGCGGCCCACACAGTCATTTAGCCAGTGAACGCTCCACCGCTGAGCATGCGCGCCTGGGAACTTCTGCCTCCTGAGAGCAGCCGCTCGAAGACGTACGAGCGGATGCGACGCTTGAGCGTGCCCGCCAGCCGTCTACGCTATATTGGATGCGCGACAGAAAAGCACGTGCCACAACTCCCTTTGGAGGCGGAGCAGGCAGGCAGCTAGGGCACGCGCTCGCTCCTCCCCCCTCCCTTCCCCCGCGTGACAGTTCCGGGCGGGGGAGGGGGATAGAGGGGAGCGAAGGGTTCCGCGAGGACACAGAGAGAAAGAGCTCGAGCGCTGGGAGGGGGGAAGAGCCGTCTCCCTTATGTAACCGAGCGGGGCAGACGGGACGGAGGGGGCTGCCGACTCCTCCGCCTCCCCTCTACGGAAAGTGCCGACAGCTGCCGGACTTGCCCGAAGTTCTAGACTTTGTTTTTTCACGCTTGTGAATGACACAGGGGGATCCCCTATCGCGGGGGCGGGGCGGCAGTGCCCGCGGCCCCTGGGCATGGGGAGCCCGGGGGGGTGTTGGGGAGCCGGCACGGGACGTTGCTGGGATTTCCATGGGGCCTGTCTGGTGCAATAGAGGACACATGGTTGCTAGCGCCAGGTGGCACAAGCCATTTGCTGGGAGTCCAATGGTGCTATAGGGACACGGGGTTTGGCATGAGGCGGCACCGAGCATCTGCTCAGAGGCCGGCCACAGGGCACCACGCTATGGGGCAGTGGAGTTCAGCCTGTGGTCTGCAGACTATGTCTAAGATTTCCAAAGGGGTGCCCACCTCTTCTTGAAAATTGTAAAGGGGCCTGCAAGTTAAAAAAAGGTTGAAAACCACTCTGACATGGAGGAGGGGTAAAAATCGATTTTAAAACAATACATGAAAACCCCATTTTTTAATTTAAATTGGACTTTTATTTTGTTTTTTACCTAATATTTTTCCTTTTAAAAATAAACCCAGTTAAAATGAAATCTGATTTTAATACAAAATATGTTAAGGCCTACAGTTATAATCGTTTAGGACATTAAATTAAAAAAATGCTGAATCCATGAGTCTGTATCAAACACTTTTTTTCATTAAAGGCTTCCTTTCTGTATAAAGAAAGAATCAGGAACAAAACATCTAATGTTTATGGTCAAGCTTTATAAATATGGCACAATAGGTCCCATACTGTATTAAGGGCTTGAGGCTGTCACTGTGCTACTGGGTGAAAGAAAAAGGCATTTGGACCTGACCTCTGACTACAGGAGACACCTTTATGATCTCATCAAGATCATCCATTCAGCTCACCTGGATGCTCTCCCTCTCGTGTTTTATAGCTTTTCCCAATGTGGCTCCTGATTGGCTCAATACTCATCTTATGACTTCACCTACTTTCTCTCCGGCTCATGAAAAAACACTGATCTGCCCAGTAACTACCAGCCCTTGCTTCTGGATGGGTCTGGCCACTTCAAGCAAATGACATTGCTCTGTTTCCATGCAATTGTACACAGAGAGACAAACAGAAATCCATTAATTTCTCAACTGCCTCTCAATCTCCAAACAAAATACTGTAGTGCAAAAGGTATGTGGGTTATGCTAGCAAACGTCTTGGATTGTTGTTTGTTCTTTTGTTTTTCGGGGGAGGGGGGAGAATGTAACAAGGAAGAAGGAGCAGAGTGCAGCCTCTAGTGTTGATTTCAGTACCTGGAAACCGGAGAGGAAAAAAACTGTGATGGCTGAGGGTAATAAAAAAAAAACCCACAACCCTATTTGGGAATGCTTTCAAGAAATCCTGTACCTGTGGGTTAAAAGAGAACACATGCCAAATGTAAACAGTGCAACAAAGAGATGCAAGGCCTGGTTGTCAGAATGAAAGAACAACTTTATGAAAAATGCTCCTCAGAAGGCAATGACTTTGAAGAAAATGATGTGGACATATCTGAACAATCTGGATCAGCTGGTTAGGAAACTTATTTTTGCACCCTTCTTATGGATTGCCTACCATGTCTTACTATGCTAGTAAATGATTAAATGATTGTTATGCATTTGTGTTTTGGGTGAATTTTATGTATGAATTCAAAATATAACTAGTATGTTAGTTTGTAGGACAAGGATATGTCAATTACATTTGTACTGTCACTGCTGGCCTTGTGAAATGATTTCTATTGCTCAATATAATTAAACATCCTAGGTGAAGATTTACTGTCTAAAAGTAAAGTTTTAACATTTAAAAAAAAATCAAGCTGTTTGGTATGTTAGATATAACAACTTAAATAGATTCGGATAATCCTTATGGTTTATTAATTATTTTCCCTATAAAAATTGGTGTAGAATAACTTTTATAATTTAAACAGTAGTGCAGACTGCACTAGGAGGAATCTTTCCTTTACAATTTTTTTTTAAAGCAGTGTACTGTGTAATACTCAATACATGAGTGACTTATTTTACCATTTTTTTCAGGATCCAACTCAGGCAAAAGGGATATGAACTGCCATAATCTGCAGTTTCTACAATTTCAGAGTCATCTATTGATACCACCAGGGCTGCAACTAAACAGACATCAGACAGTAAATTACCTGTATTAAAAAAAAGACTCTTTGTCGTCCAGTAAAACCATGGATGAGTTTATAATCAGGACCAGCAAATCTAGAAGAAGATAACTTAGGGAACCTGAAAGATATACGGGTGCAGTGCTCAATTGATGCATGTTCTAGCCAAAACTTAAGTACAACTCCAGGAGTAAAAGAAAGTAGTGTTGAAATTGCAGAGTACTTCTGTAACAGCCAGTTTGCTTCAGCTTCCCCAAAGAGAGCAGGAGGAGCTAAACTAATTCTCCCCCAAGATGTATGATGGAATTCAGTGGTTGACTGTTTTGAGCTGTTTATTAAGAACTGGCCTATTCTGATGAAAATTTGTGAAGAAAATTGTGATAAAATAGATGGGATTATCATAGACAAAATAGTCAGCATCGGACTAAAGAGAAATGTAGAAGACATGCTGAAGTTCCTGAAACCTATTTCCATAGCCTTGGACAAACTTTTTAGTGTATGTGCAACATGCCTCAGGTGGCACATGACCAGGATTCATCACCGAATTTCGGTCCACTGGTTGGATCATTAGCTTCCCCGGCCCAGGATAGGTACCGACAGGGAGTGCAATGTGAATGCTGATCCATGTCCTCCTTGGGCAAACTCTAGAAAGATTACTGCTGTGTTGCTGACACTGTTGAAATTTGGAAAGAACTTCAAGAGACACTGAAGAAAGTATACCCAACAACAAAGTTAAATTGCAGGCAGTAAAGAAGTAAATGAATCAAGCACTTTCTCCACCTCTTTTCCATGCCAGTATTTTCAACCCAAGGTATCCAGGTAGATGCCTAACTGCTGAAGAACATGCTGCTGTTACAACATGGACATCTAATAATCACCCCTCAGTCATTCCAACTATACTAAATGTCAAGGCTGGAGGTGAACCACTCAAGCAGTACCTGTTTGCTGATGATGTTTTAAAGAAAGTCACACCATTGAATTGGCTAAGCACCTGGGACCAGAGTTAGTTGAAGTGCTAAATCAGCTTTGGACAGCAATAGCTTTTTCTGCAGGCGCAGAGAGAATATTTTCTTCATTTGGACTAATTCATTCAAAGTTGAGAAATCGATTTGGGAGTTGAAAAAGCTGGAAAACTTGTCTTTCTCTTCCAGTCTATGAATAAAAATGAGGAGGAAGGGGATGTGATCTACTAGTTTTATAAGTCTGAATGACAGCCTAAGTAATTTACAGAACTGATGTCTCATTTTCAAGAAACTTAGGCAAGTAGGAACTTAAACTCCAGTCACTTTCACTTAGGCATATTTGAAAATTTTCCGAGGCTGACCTGAAATGATCAATTTAATTCAATGACTACAGTTAATCCCGCTGCTCCTTTAATAAATCACTTAGTTGTAAATGTGAAATTAAAAGAGAAATGTATTTGATTGTTTTGTTTAAGAAAAATAAATGTTATATGTTGTGTGTTTAATTAAATTCCAGTTACCATCCTAATGCAGCTTGTCACAAATAATGATCAAAAACTTAATTATCTAATAAGAGATATCATTCACTATTTTCTTGCATACTAAATATGTACAGTTAAGAATCTGAAAATATTAAATATATCAATACTTAAATAAATGTACATAGTGTACCTTCTCAAGGGGCAAAATAATGTACCAAATCTAGTGCAAAGACCCGACCTAGTTGTAAATCAGCATGGTTTGATGGTGATACGAACTAAAGAGAATGCACCTTTCTTTAGAAAATAACTGCAGTACAAACGAAAAAGTTTATATAAATTGACGCTTTCTACTTGCTGATTTAAATCATCTTGGTTTAAATCAGTCCACCCTGGAACAGATAGGACCTGGTGTGAGGAGGCATAGGGCATTTGCTGGGAGGGGCACAGCATTATAGGGACATGTAGGGCTTGTCACCGGGCAGCACAGAGCACTTATTGTAACACCCACAGGGCATGGTGCTATAAGGATATATAAAGCCTGGCACTAGGCAACACAGGTGTTTGCTGGGAAGCCCATAGGGCATGGCACTGTAGGGACATACAGGGCACTGACTCACAGAATTTAAGACCAGCTGGGAACATCATGATCATATAGTCTGAGCTCCTGCTCATTGCAGGCCACAGAGCCTCATGCACCCACTCCTATAATAGGCCCATCACCTCTGGCTGAGTTACAGAAGTCCTCAAATCTTGATTTAAAGATTTCAAGTTAGAGAGAATCCAACATTTACTCTAGTTCAGCCCATGCCCCCCACTGCAGCAGAAGATGAAAAATCCTCAAGGTTTGCCAGTGTGACCTGGGGAAAGATTCCTTCCAGACCCAAACTACAGCAGATCAGTTAGACCCTGAGCATGTGGGCAAGACCCACCAGCTGGACCCCTGGAAAATAATTCTCTGTAATAACTCAGAGTCCTCCCCATCTAGTGTCCCATCTCCATCCATTGGAGATATTTGGTAATAGCAGTCACAGATGAGCCATATGCCACAGTAGGCAATCTCACAATACCATCCCCTCAATTAATTTACCAAGCTCAGTCTTGAAACAAGTTGCAATTTTTGCCACCACTACTCCCCTTAGAAGGCTGCTGTAGAACTTCCCTCCTCTGATGAATGGAAACCATCATCTAATTTCAAGCCTAAACTTATTAATAGTCAGTTTGTAGCCATTTGTTCTTGTGCCAACATTGGGCTTAACTTAAATAATTCCTCTCTCTCCCTGGTGTTTATTCCTCTGATGTATTTATAGGAAGCAATCATATCCCCCTCAATTTTCATTTTGTTAGGCTAAACAAGCCAAACTCCTTAAGTTTCCTCTGATCATCCTCAGAGTTCTTCTCTGCCACTGTTCCAATTTGAATTCATTATTCTTAAACATTGGAGGCCTCAGTTGCATACAGCATTCCAGGTGAAGTCTCACCAGTGCCTTGTATAATGGTAATAACACGTCCCTATCTGTACTAGATGTACAGGATGTATCCTAGGCTTGCATTAACCTTTTTCATGGACATACCATGTTGGCAGCTCATAGTTCTCCTGTAATCACCCAATACACCCAGATCTTTCTCCTCCTCTGTCACTTCCAACTGATACATCCCCAGATTTCCTGGGAGGCCCATGAGGTACAGCACTATAGGGACACATAGGGCCTGGCATAAGGTGGCACAGGACATTTGCTGAGGAGACCCATGGGGCATGGTGCTATAGGGATGTGTACAGAGTGGCACCAGGGAGTATAGGGCATTTGCTAGGAGGCCCACAGAGCACAATGGCTATAGGGACATTCAGGGTCTGATGCAAGGCTGGCACTGTACTGGTACACATCAATCACCAAGATGTCCCAGCTCCCATCAGGGGCCTTGGCGCCCCTGTGGTTTGTTATCCCACAGAATGATATCACTTTTGCCGCAAGGCCTGTCATCTCAAAGTAAGACTGAATCTCTTACATCAGGAATGTACCATCTCAGAGCAAGAGCATCTTGTGATTGTGGCCTGTTGTTTCAGCTCAATATAACATAACACACCACCGAGGCCTGTCCTCTCAGTGCAGTGTGACAGGTGCATGGTGCATGGTGTTTGCCATCTCTGCAAACCACACCTCACTTCACTGAGGCCGGTGGCAATCTGCTCCATTTTATGGCAATTAAATGCAGTACTTGGGCAGTTGGCAAGCTGCCAATGCACCCTCTAGTTGGGCAAAGTTTGAACTCCCTAGTACTATCCATATCAGTATCACCCCCTCTTTGGCCCTTCTGGACAGGGCTGGATTAACTCATCCCTGGGTCCCTACCGTCTAATAAGATAATAAACAGCAGATATATACACACAGTCCTGCCTACACTGACAAGGAAAAATAACTTTTTAAAGGGGAGTGGGAGTGAGCAGCTGGCTCATGGCCTAACCACTTTTCAGCATGTACATGTCTAGAGGCAGATGAAGGCATGAGATCACAGTGCCTTTCAGGGTAGGCCCAGCCAAAACTCTGCCATGACAGGGGGATAGCCAGTCCAAATTTGAGTGAGTGATGTTGAGACCCAGAGCAAATCTATGCCCCCAATACACCTTAAATGGCACTCGGCAGCCTATGCTTTGTTGAAACGGTTAGAATGTTAGTAAAGTTCTTTCAGTTTGTACACAAATCCACATTGGTTAAAAAACAACCCCTTCCCCCCATGAATTTGGGCCTCAGGCATAGTGCCCCATTTGCCTATGTGTTAATCCCATTTTGCCTCTAGGATGGGGGTATATAGCAAATACCACACATTTAGCTGATTGGGAACCTTGGAGGGAGGGCATCCCGCCCCCCACCCCCAAGTTTTGCTAAAATGAGACTCCCAGTAAACAGATTACTACCTAAAAGCACTTTTAAAAACTCTTACACATCTATTAGAATTTGTTTGTTTAGACCATTATAGTGGGAAATTGTATGTGGAAGGGGATGCATTAATTCTGATAATCAAACCAAAGTGTTTGTATGTGTGTGCCCTTTTCACTGGCTATCAAAAAAAGGAACAAACTCTTGCTTTTGCTGGGTTTTAAAAGAACATGGAGGTTGAGTGTTCAAAATGCGTGTTAGATTGTAGCTATGCACCTGAAGCAGTTTCCATCACAGTGAAGAAACCGTTTCACTTTCAAAAGAAGGATACATTAACTTTTAATGTTAAAGTACACCACAAAATAAAATTTCTATTTGTGCGTGTTTTAACAAGTCTGCTGTTTGTTTCAAGATGTAGAATTCAAAGTGTATTTTGGTGACACTGCAACTTCATTGCATTGGAACATTGGACGGCAACTTGGAATATCAGTACTTCTCAGCACAAACATGAAGATGTTATGATATGAACACTTTTCTCACAAAGAACAACGTAAAGGTGAAAATCAATTACAAATGCTGAGAAGTGAAGTGAGATCTTCATTCTACTACAACCTCTTCTGGATCCTGAATTCATTTAAATGCAGGGAATGAGTTTGCTAAACAGTAAATGGACAGATAATATAGGGAAGGGTAGGAACTGAAGTTATTCTGACTTAGCTCAAGCTATTGCTGACCAGAGAATGAGACTTATCTTCACAGAAGGCCTGAAGTTTTTAATTAAACATACGCTTTATAAGATTGCTACAAGCATAAACATTTCTTCAAGGTATCTGATTCTCTCCTGTAGTATGTCGCATCTGGTTTAGGTAAATGAGCCAGAAGCACCTCACTTAGATACTACTGTGCTATAAGAACCCACACAAAGAGCTTGCAAATGCTGTTTGATTACTAGCATTGCCATCTTTCAGAATTTGGCTTGCAGTAAAAAAAAAAAAAAAAAAAACATGATGTCATACCTCAGTGGAAAATTTTTACCAATCTGAAGTAAAATTTATAAATTCTAATGTTCTTCACATTAGATAAATTTGGGACTACTTTCCAAAACAAGCTGAAGGAACTACTGCTGAGGGAAGTTACAAGAGAGGGACACTTTAGTATTTTTCTGTGACAAAGAAAAATCGTTACAGCATGTGAAGAAAGAAAGTTCTTCCTTTTGAAATGGTGAAGGATTTCTCACCCCTCCGCCCCCTACCATGTGTTTGAAGAAAGGGACAGATTGCTGTGGTGTATTTGCATTTCTTTACATTGCCCAATATCTTCTCTATAAGGGAGCCATTTAAAATAGGAGGAAGTTATGGGACACAATGGCCTGTACAGTGTATGGTCTTGAATAAGTCTCAAAGAGGTAGCAACAGAAGAAAAAAAAAAAAACTTTGAGTGAACCAATGTATAGCATGTTATAGTTATTCAGTTATTTTCATTTTCAGCATCTATCCGTGGCATAAGGTCCTTCCGAATATTAAAAACAAACTATTTCATACAGTTTAAGAGCTACAAAGCATTATTTAACTAGTTCATATTAATCTCACACAAAGAACTTTGTAAGTTTGTAGGCACATCAGCGATGTGAATATATTACATTTCAAGAATATTAGTTTTCAAATTAAACAAAAAAATCTTAGAATCCTAGAAAATTCTGTTAAGGTTACACTTCTCAAACAAAGTTCCCAAACAACCATCACTCTGCCCTTCCCTTCTCCCCCATACGGATGCCCTGTGAAAATCAGAAACTCATACTAGAGACACGCTGAAATGGGAAGTGGGCTGTCATGAGCTGAGGGATGGGGAGGCATGCAGGAGCAACTCAGTGGGACTGGAGAAGGGAAAGCACTAGCACTTACCTGTTTTTTCCCGTTAGTGAACCAGCTGTTGTTTCCAGAAAATAAAACTGACTTCCGATGAACCATGTGAGGTTTGTCAGCTGCAGAAACATGGGATGTTGTAATGCCTTCCCCTGCCTTCTACATCTTGAACTGATTCTGAATATGATCTCTAATCATCAGCTCTTTGGTGTGGCTGCCAGGAGCAGAGGGAGCCCATTTACTTCTGTGCATAGCACCTGCAGCGATCTGATAACTTAAGGAAGTTGTGACAGATGTGGCAATTTCCTGCAATATCCTTGAAAAACCTTATTGAATTAAGTTTAAATATCCTTGGAGTTCATGGTATTAAATGCAAAGCTTATATATTATTGTGGGCCTGGATGATCAACAGACTATATTGAGCAATGTGGCAGATGAAAATAGTCTTTTGGAACAATACATGTGAAGTGGATTTCCTGGGAAATATCACGGGGCAGGGGAGGGGGTTTGAAAGCAAAATCCTTATGCTAAAACCTAGCCTTTTGAAACTATGCCCTGAGAAAGGGACCACTGATTACCTGTTCCCAGAATCTGAATATCAAAGTCTCAGGCGGTATAAAGGAAAGACTAACCTATGAATGGTGTGCTTATTCTAAGCTGAGACCGTTATGAGCTTGTAATCACAGAAAAAACTCTTGGTGGGGTTTGAGAAGACTCCTACCAAAACCCAGGCTGGAGTTGGGGGGTGATCTCTGGTAAGCTTATTAGCATGTGTATAGGTTCTTTTGTTATTTTTAATATCTTTTCTCTATAAGAATAAATGTGCTTGCTTAGAAAGAACTGTGTGGTAATTTATAACTGTGAGCAAGTATGCTGTTTTCAGCCTCTGGAGAGAGAGCAAAGTGCAGATGCTGGCCTGGCTTGCTGGGAATAACAGGGTAGGCAAGGAACTGTGCAACCTGAACAAAATCCAGTCAGGAGGGAAAGAGATGTGGGTCTCCATCCAAGAGAAGTGTCTGACGAAGTGGGCATTCACCCACGAAAGCTTATGCTCCAATACTTCTGTTAGTCTTAAAGGTGCCACTAGACCCTCTGTTGCTTTTTACATCCAAGAGAAGTGATAGCTCAGGGCCAGAAGCCTAAGAGTCGGTCCCCTTGCAGGAGGGGGAATTCAGGTGTGGTTGTCCTGAACTGTGACAGAAGTATTTTCATAAAATGGCAAACCATTATTTGTTTGCCATGTGGCTTCAATGAAAGTGGTTGAAGAGCCAGGCAAGGGTCACAGAAACACAATGAAACAGTATTAGCTGACTGTGTGTTTTGGAGAACCCACTTACCCATGCAAGGATTATCTTTGGCACATTATATGGCTGTAATAGGTCTGCAGTTCCACTTTTCCTTGGGAGATCTGTGAGCTCTGAGACACATCTAAGTTATAAGGAGCCTAGAAAAGGTCCATTGCTCTTGTACTGTTCGGATGGTTTTGTAATGACTTTAACTGTTGTGGAACTCCCAAAGTTCGTTTTAAGGCTATTCCATACTTTATAAAATCATCCTTCATTTCATGGTAGAAAAGAAATGTTGACACCTAATATGCTACTCTGGGGAACAGACTAGTTTAAACCAAATATTTCAGCCTTCTTGAAATCACCTGTTTCCTATAGTTCTTACTGATTTGTCAGTGAAGCACTTGACAATTCCTAATAAGGTATTTTCACTAACCCTGGTTTTCCATCTGCTTGGAAAACCTTGTATTTTTTAGTCTGCTGGCAGGCAGATAGCATCTCAGGGGGGCTGTTGATTATGCTTCCATAGGGGAACCTGCCCCAATAGTCTTATTTTCCATAATAATTATAGCAAATAAATAGTAGAACAAGAACAATTATGATGTGGCAGTGCATGCTACCATGGTCATTATGGTTATAGAATCATATCCAACATTTGTAGTTTACATCCCTTGTCATACATCACCAGCAACTGCAAAAATTCCTATACTTGCATTTGGGTAGGGAACACTATACAGTTAATGTTTCGTTTGCCACCTGCCATTGTGAGGCAAGCTAATCTTAATATTTACAAAGGGTGGTAACCCTTGATTGTTACATCACAGATCACTGAAGAAATTGGGTAGCAAAGCATTTTTACACAAACAACAAAAAACCCAACACACAAGTTTCTTGGTAATCAGAACTAATGGAGAAATAAATACAGGAAAAGTATAGGCCTTTTAAACAATGATAAAGGATGCTGGTCCAAAATTTGATCTTGTTACAAAGCATATGTAACTGTATAAGGGGACGTTTTTAAAAGTCACTTCAGTGCTATTTCTTCTGCAAAATATTCCTGTATTTCAGCAGCATAGAACACACACACAAACGTGTAATCTTCCTCTAACAAACTAGTATGAGCATAATACGAGTTAAAAAAAGATTAGGGAAATAAATAATAGTTTCAAGACCTAAGGGCTTATTATAAACAGTGGGGTAACCATCAACAGCATAATCTATTATTAAAGTATTAATCTTATCCTAATGTATATCTAATGAGCTGTAGATGGCTGGACCTTACAGGTTGGACCTACAAGATCTTGCAAGAGCAATTATCGCATAATCATACAACTACTAACAGACAAAAAAAAAAAAAAAAACAGGACAGCTTTAAGTTAGGGTTGTTATTATGTAGGAGTATGGTGGAATATCAGTTCAAAGAACATAACCATTTGACATATGAATCCCCACCCGAGATAAATGTGTCTCCAAAATCCTCCAAAACCAGGTTTTCATAATGAGGACCACATTCTAGGATCAGAGTGCCCAAGAGCAGGAGTGGATGCTGTAACCCCCAAAAGGGGGGACCAGTGTTACCCTAGTGGAAGACTGCATGTGGGGGCCTCCAGTCATTCACATTTTATGGGGCACAAGAGGTCCCCTGCCACCACTACCACCATGCAAGCAGAGGGCCCAACTGGGGTAATAGGAGGAGCCTTACACACAGGGCTCTCTGCCTGGTGAGGTGGGGTGTGGTTGGAAAAGTCAGAAACAGTGGTCTACCACTAGGGTGGCAGGCAGGTGCTAGCTACCAATGATCTTCAGGCAGGCCATGGCCATTGCTTCCTTGTTTGGGGTGGGTGAGGGTCCGATCCAGAAAGGAAACCTTAGTCACAACCCCAGCAGAGGGCTGTGTTTGGGGGGGGGGGGGGCTCTATTCACCTCTCCCGTCACTCCAGGAGAGGGCCTGAGGTGGGGGACAGCATAAGTTGATTTAGCTTTCATTTACTATGTGGGCAGGATTTGTTTTGTTTCGGGGTGGCTCAGCATTGGTTGATTTAGTGCTAGGAATGGCAATAATTGGAGTTCAGCCAGTGGTAGGCAACTGTCTTTGGCTCAAACAGTAGAGATTGGGCAGGAGGAGGAAAGGCTTGGGCCACCGGTGTCTTTCAGCTCTTCACAGGGTCCTCCGTCTATCCTAGCCTTTACTACAACATAGAGCTTAGGAGCTTTAGACGGCTCCTAACAACTCCTTAGGGTTTTTGTAATAGAAATCAGGTACAGTGTTAACCATGAGGAGACTATTTACAATGTAATCTACGGCTATTGCACTTGACCTCTATTGCAAACTGCATTTCATTGTTCTTTGAATCATAATTTAGGATGAGAAGATATTGGTGATTAGTGGGAACCCCTTGGGGAGAAAAAAAAACCTAGTTTATTTCCTATAAAATATGAAAAATAAAATAGTCCCAGGCTACCTCTACTCTCGGACAGCTCCTTTCTGTCAGTCAGATTCTAACTAAACAGGGTATTGTATGTGAATATTCAGCAAAAAGGTTATAAAAGGCCAAGATTACACAATAGATGAAAAATAGGAGACTTAAAAAAAACACCTTGCATCAATATACTTCCCAGCACTGAGTGAAGCATTTAACAATTTAATCAAATGCATTTCAAAAATACAATTTCATGCCAGTTACCTTGAACATAAAAACGTATAAGTAGATAATTAGGCAAACTAGATGTAGTCTTCATTTAGCCTTAATCTTTGCAAGCATTTATGCATGTGCTTGACTCATGGTAGTAAAGTTAAGCATGTGAGTAAGAGTTCACAGGATCAGGGCCTTAATCCTCTAGTCGCGCAGTTTGACAGGAGAGCACTGGTTACACAAATACTGGAAGTAACATATTCCATAGATCAAGAGATATAGGATATTGCTGGGGAAAGAGAAAAAGGATTCACAGTCCTAAATAGCTTTTCAATGTATTTTTTGCACATTTTGCAAATTCATTCATTTTGATTTTGTTTTAAATCAAGAAGTTTCAAGCTGCCAAAAAGCAAAGCTCTGAAATTTTCCAGATCTCAGCATGAATCTACCCAAAGTTGGCAATATGATCTTTGCATCTGCAAAGAAAATACTGAGTCATGTTGTCCTCCCACACAAGTCTTACAAAAATAAAAGCAGCCCAAAGATTCACCCACACGTCATTTGAAGAAAATACAAATCATTCAGTCATGCCTCATGCTTCAGAGACCTTTAGAGAACTCCTAGTGCACAGAAATCCTCACCCACGTTCTGCCTACACACTACTTGAAACTGGCAATGTCATTTTAAGCTCATTCACTACTGGGTCTTGATTGTGTTTGGTGGATGTGCCCAGAAGGAGGCAGCTTAAATGCTTTTTGCCAGATATTAACATGTTACTTGCAGCTTCATGTGAGATTAAGACAAACTCTTAAAACAAGGCAAGACAAGCAAGGTCATGGATTCTACAAGACTGACTTATTCAAACTCTCAGGGCAGACAAGAAAGTGTCTTGTACATCTAAATCTGGAAGAATTGGCAAACTTGTGGAACAATGCCTAAAAGGTAGCCAAAGCACCCACTTCTTTCAGAGACATCCATGTTGCTCAGCATTTAAATTAAATTAATGGAGCTATCCCATCTCCTAGAACTAGAAGGGACTTGAAAGTTCATTGAGTCCAGCCCCCTGCCTTCACTAGCAGGATCAAGTACTGATTTTGCCCCAGATCCCTAAGTGGCCCCCTCAAGGATTGAATTTACAACCCTGGGTTTAGCAGGCCAATGCTCAAACCACTGAGCTATCCCACCCCCTAAACTGAAATGTTAGGTACTAAAAGCTACATTCTATGGCCGTACTACATGTCAGTTCAGTATCTCTCAGTGTAAAGTCAGTCATCACAGTGTAATGACTTGGGAGCATTTGTGCAAATGTCAGGATTTGACTAGTAAATAATTAACAAGGAAAACTAATTGCTTTCTACCTTCTTCCTAGGTATAATATTACATTAATTACTTATCCGAGCGGGGGAAACAAGTTATTTCAGTTCAGTCTCTTGTTAGAATGAACACTTCCTCCTTTAATGGAAGGAGATTATTGAAATATTAATGAGTAAAGCAAGGTTCTACATAAGCCACTTCCGGTTTGTGAGGGAAGAGGAAATGGTGCTTTGAGTACAGCAGAATTATGCAATATTTGCAGCTCTGAAGGCTGCATATGAAACTTGTCAGGAGCCCAAGAGCCGCACCTAATTTATATCTCCTTTTACATACCATGATTTTAATCAGAGCAAAAGGCACCCAGTTGTGTTTTAGTTACAGAGGGCTGTAAGCATAAACAATTTCACAGGACACACAGAAAGACAGAACAAGCTTTGAGGGCAGCAGAGGAAGAAGCATGAAGAGGAAGCCTGGCACTACTTCTCCCAAACCAAATTCTTGATTTATTGTTCAAGAACCACATGCAGTACAGAGTGAAGGTCTGAGGCTGGCAGTTAGGCAATTGCAGTGTTTTGATTTGTTCCGATTCGTAACAGACAAGAGACTCTCAAATAAGCTTGCAGAAAAATAGCCCTTTCCAATAATTCTGGATTTGTCACTAAGCGAGCAAAATGTTTCCTTCATGAAACCCAAATTAGAGATGATCTAACACAGTAAATCAATTGATTCTAAATGACTTCTACTTCTTTGGTTTCAGCTGAAAGCAGGTGAACATTGTTGAAAACCTCTAAGTGGTTGAACAAATGAATCTTGTAGTTTCTTGATCCATTTACCAAAGGGGCAACCATCACACACATACTTCCTGAGCATTTATTGACAAAGTGGGGAAGGTAATTTGGCTGAAGCTGTCCATCAAAGATAAGCTCTCAGTTCCAGGCATCCTCTGCTCACCTGGCCACTACAAACACTCACTCCATTCCCTAGAATTTGCAAATAAAGGCTCATATTCTCCAAACGTCACTGGCAGCTACAGCCGAAGGCCTCTGCATCTCAAATTGTCCTCATCCATGGCAAGCACAGGTCTTGAGTTTTCATATTTTTAAGTACATGGAAATATTTGTGTCAGTTAAGAATCAAGAAGTGTCTCCAGCCTTGCAGAGAGGGTTGTTGTTGGAATCCCACCTCGTAGCTAACGTATGAGAGTCAGTTTGCTTCAGTGTGTCTTCTTGTACAAATGTAATCTGATGAGGGATCTAAACATGGCCAGACGTTTTTGCCACCCCCTGCTTTCTTTGCTTACGCTTCTCTTTGTTTTTTTCTGCTCCACTGGATTACTTAAATAATTTACAATTAAATAATTAAAGTTGAGTTTTCCACTATCCTCGTTAAGCTTCAGAGTTAACATCCAAGGTGCTGGATAATGAGGATTTACATCTCTCGGTGCTATTTTTCACGCTGCATACAGACACACAAACTACACATTAAACTGTATGAAACTTGGTTTGTATTGGCTTGGCAACCAAGGCTCCAATCCTGCAACCACACATATGCTTAACTTTACCACCCTGTGTGCAATGGTAGTATTTACAGTAGTAAAGTTAAGCACAAGCATAAACATGTGCAGGCTCGGGGTCTACATTAGTACAGTTTTTCCTTCTGTCTGGAGGAAATCTAATGAGTCAGCCTGCTCATTTCAAAGCCCATCCAACCCAGGGTTTGCAGACCTGTGTTTATTATGAGAAACTGAACCCCACTGAAGTTTTTCATTCACGTTTTTCATTCAAACCTTGATTTAAAAAAAAAAAAAATCAAAAACAAAATTTTGACTTTTTCAAAATGTTTCAGTTTGACCAAAAAAAAAAAAAAAAAGCAAAAGTGTTTTTCAGCTAGTTCATCTTTTAGTTTATTTGGGGAGAAAGGGGAGAGAGGCAAATTGAAAAACCAAAAAATAAAACTGGTAATTGCGAGGTGGAGGTGTCAAAAAAAATGGAAAAAATAAAAACAAAATTGCAAAAAAATTTCATGAAAGTGCCTTTTCATAAGTATATCTCGTAAAAAATTTCTTAACATTGTTCCATGAGCGCCATAAGAAATGAAATGTGACACTCAAAATGTCAGTGTTCAAGGGCTTTGCACTGAATGCCCTTCCCTGTACCGCACGCCCAGGAGGCAGCACCCTCTCTGCCGTCAGCCTTTTTCCAGGATACTCTTTCTGCTCCCACATCCTCAAGCACATTTGCTCCCCAAATATCAACAGCTCCTGGAGGAGCTAAGAGCATGTGTGTTTTGGTATGGGAGGAAAACAGAAGACAGAGTCTGATGAATCTGTAAACTATCCCATTTGTAGCAAAGCATTTACTATCAAGGACTCTGGAATCATGATGGAAGTTTCTGTTTTTTAACTTTTTATTTTCATCATCATTAACATACATTAACTTTCCATGCACATAGTAACAAATCTGATTCATAACCTGCATTTATTAGCTTTCAAAGACCCATTTGTGTTTGGTTAATCGCTTATCACTACCTGTATCTTTAGTTCGTTCAAATTCCAAAACATTCCAGACCTTATAAAATCACTGGATCCTGATATAAGGCCATCAGTCATTTTTTCCATTGAAAGGATTTAATGTACTTTATTTCTCCATGCCACTAATGTTGGGTATGGGAGCAGTTCCATTTACACAGGAAACATTTTTTGAGCGCAGCGCATTGCAATTGGAATACAATTGCTTTTGCTCTTTGAGACATCGTGTTTGCAAAGCTGCCTGCCTAGCTTCTTTCCTTTGCAGAGTCTAATGCAGCAGCAAAGACATTGGCCTGGCTGGGAACGTGCAGCACGTGCAGTGTATAGTGATTGGCAGGCTCCTCCTCTTATTGCCGTGGAAACACAGGCACCTCTAACAGGCAGGAAGTTAAGGCACTGGGCAAAGGTGCAAAGTCCTTTGATAGATGTGGAGGTGGCAGCATCATCAGCCATCCAAGATCCAGCAGACAATGGCATCATCCTCATCCCAGGCCTAAGCAGTAGCCCTAGAGACTGGGGGGATGGAGTGAATCAAATCAAAAGCCTGGTGACAGGCTGGGGAATCTATTAATATGCATCTGCTATAGCATGTCACCAGCCTCCTCCCTTGTGCACCACTCACCTGCCTGTCTCACCCTTGGCAGACAGCCACAGCAGGGACAAAGGACCCATGTGAAGGGGGCCACTGTAACTGCCAAAAAAGGAGGAAGGCAGGGACTAAAACCAGCTAATTTATTTGCTAAGAGTTTTAAGGAATGCTCTCTTTTGACTCTATGGTTTTTATTCTTTTGTGCTTCTGAACCAAGACTGTAGTGAGGCAAATGTGAAAGGCTGACATAGGCTGGAAAGTGTTGTTGCACAAAAATTCCTCTATTAAAACATGTTTTTAAATAGTGAATTCAGAGCTGTCAGTCTGGTACATTCCATCCGCACTACCGGGGAACAGGTAGAGCAAAGACTGCAGTAGTGCAAGCTTTCCCATGCTGCCATGGCTATGTACCGGGAATGGGTTACCTAAGGAGGTGGTGGAATCTCCATCCTTAGAAGTGTTTAAGGCCCGGCTTGACAAAGCCCTGGCTGGGATGATTTAGTTGGGGTTGGTCCTGCATTGAGCAGGGGGTGGGACTAGATGACCTCCTGAGGTCTCTTCCAACCCTAATCTTCTATGATTCTACCTCAGTCCTGACCCGTTGGGGGGTGGGGGGAGGAATTCTAAAGAGGAGAGCAGGGGTGATATAAAGCAGTTTGAAATTTTTTTTTTTTTTTTTTTTTTTTTTTTTACACACACTGATTCCTTTGCTATGTGAGGGCATGTTGTCACCACTAGAAACACTACTGTGGTACAGTGACAGCACTGAAACTGCACTTCTGTATCGCAGACACGACAGCGATGGGAGGGGTTCTGCCAACGCTCTAGTAAATCCACCTCTCCAAGAGGCGGTAGCTGGGCTGTTGAAAGAATTCTTCTGTTGACCTAATGCTGACTAGACTACACTGCGGCTTAGGTCAGCTTCACTGTGTCTCTCAGGTGAACATAAGTTTTAGGAGTAGACCAGGCCTGATATTTACAGGACACCCCACGCAGCACCATTGTATGTGACCACCTCCCACATATTCCTAGATGAAGGCTATGTCTGCACTAAAGATGTTACAGTGGCACAGCTGTACCACTGCACATAGGTGCTCGACCCCGCCACTGGCCGCCCCTGCACCACTCTCACCCCACCCCAATTCCACCCCCTTCCCCCAAGTCTTCGTCCCTGCCCTGCTTCTTTACCGCCTCCTCCCTCAAGCACACCGCGTCCCCACTCCTCCCCCTCCCGGAAAGTCCTAATCGTCGCCAAACAGCTGTTAGGCGGCAGGTGAGAAGCACTGGGAGGGGGAGGAGCGGAGACACAGTGCGCTCGGGGAAGGAGATGGGGGTGGGGAGAGCTTGGGTGCCGTTGGGTGTAATTTTTCCCCGTGGGTGCTGCAGCCCTGCAGCACCCATGGAGTCAGCACCTATGCCACTACAGCTGCACTGCTGTAAGGTCTCCGTTATCGCTGCTCTATGCTGGTGGGGGAGAGCTCTCCAATCAGCCATGAGCAGCAGTAGCTATGTCGGCAGGAGAGCGTCTCCTGCTAATATAGTGTTGTCCACACCAGCACATTTGTCGGTGAAACTTATGTTGGTCAGAAGGGTGTATTTTCACACCCCTGACCAACAAGAGTGGTGGTGTAGACATAGCCTTATCCTTGCAACAACCTTGTGAGATATGGAGGTATTCTCCCCATTTTACAGATGAAGATCTGAGGTACAAAAAGATGAAGTGATTTGCACAAGGTCACACAGAAAGTCTGGCAGAACTGGGAGTAGAGCCCAGCTCTCTCAAGTCCTTGCACAGAGCAATCTTTAGGGACCAAGCCTTGGCTGCAACATGACAATAATCTCTCAAGTATTTGCTAGACTAGGCTATTGCCTGCTATGTGATCAAAAAGGCTCCAATTCTGCATACGCTTAATTCTCTGACATCTTCATTCAGTGAAATCAGTAGAACCACTCATGTGAATGAAGTTATCTACATGCTTAAGTATTTAAAAGACTGGAGCCTAATTTAGAAGAACCTGCCAGACTCCACAGGAAATTTGGCTGCTCTAGATAAACAATACATGATGGAGCACATGGCCTATGTCTACCTACCCCCTCGAGTGAGGGGGCAATTTGGTCTCCAGCACCATCGCTGATGGGGTGCCAGTTATGGTGGTTTTGTGATACAGATGCTTGTGCACTAGGAACTGGTCTGAGACTACTCACTTTCTTTGTATAGGTCACCACAGGGGCCAACACGGGATGAAGGGCACGCAGCAGGAGTTGGGGGGGAATAGTAGGATGGGGAGCAGGTTTATTTAAAGAATATCTCATGCTTTTATAAAAGGGCATTTTAAAATTTGCTCATAGAAATCATTCTGCAAGTACATGAAATATTTTTTTCCTGCAGATTTTTCTTTTATACTGTTCTAAGGATTTTACATCAGGATTTCTGATTTAAAGTTCAGCTTCTCTTCCTGCTTTTTGAGCTACAAGAAAATATATTTTAAATGACTGTAAAAATTAAATAACGCAACTACAATCCTTCATTTGTGATGTCAAAGTCTTTCCATAGCAACCAGCTATAATGTCACAGTAGGTTATGATTTTGGTTCAGAATTAAGAAGAAACTGTGAAAAATTCTGTTTTTGGTGCCCACCTCATAAAAAACAAGAGAACAGAAGTAATAAGCACATAAGCAGAGCTGATTCCTTCTAAAATTCAAACTTCTCAGTGAAGTTCTTTAAAAGCGCAGTCAGAAAGTGCACCCACCCAACACTTCCACTGAAGTCAAGGGGTGGTAGGCATACTCCAGCCATAGAAGATTATATTAATATAATCAGTAATGGTAGTTCCTGAAGTCCCAACTGAGATGGAGGCTTTGTTGTGCTAGGCACTGCACATGCGCACACACTTAGTAAGAGACAGTCCTTCACCAAAAAGCTTACAGTCTAAAAAGACAAAGGCGAAGCAACTCACTCAAGGTCACACAGCTGGTCAGTGGCAGAGCTGGGAACAAATTGAGGCCTTCTGACTCTTAGTCCTGTGCTTTATTTGCTAGACCACACAGCGTCTCAAGTGAAAGGTTAAGCCCTAAAGCAAAGATGCTTGCCAGGGCATCCCTGTTGTTCTGTTTCTGCCCCTTCCCTTGTTCTCCCTGCAGCAAGCTGGCATTTCCCCATGCGGACTTTCAGCCAGCAACTGAAAAGGGAAAACATCTCTTGGGTGGGTTGTTACAACCCAGAGTGGAACAGATGAGCCGACACCACGAGCAGAAGACAAAATGTGATAGAACAAAGATACTACCTGCATAAAGTGAGGCCATCTTTTTTCTTTTTAAATTAGGCATGATGGGGGACAGCTTACTGAAAATCAGGGAATTTACCATCTCTGTCCAGCAAACCACTTATGTTTGTGCTTAATGTAACAATGTGAATACCCCTGTAATCAAAGTAAAGCATGTTACATACTTTTTTCATCAAGGTCTTAACTGGGTCTTGAAAAGCACATTGCACCAGCTTTCAAAGAATAAAAAAGATTTTTGGGAGAAAGCATGACCTTCCCACATCCCCACTAGCCCAGCCACATTTAATTTACAACCTTCTATTTGTGCTGTAAATTGATCTGGTTTATTTACCTAGCCACCCTCAGATGTAATCAGCTTCTACTAGTGGTACTGGAGTCATTTACATCAGCCGGTACATCCAATGCATGTGTCACTGGATCCCTATTCTCTCACAACAAAGCAGCTTTGCGCCTCATTAAAGCCTGAAGCAGTCCATGGTATCAGTAGGAAATTCTTGGTCTAAAAGGCAGTTTTTGTTTGGTTTTGAATCAGATGAGTGGATTTGTCAAGTCGGAAATGCTGTACATTTGTAATATTTCCTTTATGCCTAGTTGTTAGCCCTAAATAGAACTATGTCTCCAGTGCCCGAATTTGGAGACAGAAATGTTCAGCAAGCTATGTCACTTGGAAAAAACAATGTCTTTGTCACTGCATGAGTAGGGACTGGTAAGCTAGCCAGCACAGATCTGAACATCACATCAAGAGGTTGAACAGGCTGTTTCTCCCAGGAGTCTCAGTGATGTCATGTGCAAGAAGCCAGCTGTGATTCCTGTAGTCACTAACCTAATGGTACATTAAATCCTCACAGGCTGGTTTACTTATTTTAGAAACTCAGAGCTAAGAGATCAGAGACTCTACATATGTCTATATACTATACTGACCACTAAGCCAATGGGAATGACTCCTTAATAGATAAAGAAAAAGAATAATTTTGTGGTGCTTTACAATTTGATTACCGTATTTTCCGGCGTATAAGACGACTGGGCGTATAAGACGACCCCCCAACTTTTCCAGTTAAAATATAGAGTTTGGGATATACTCGCCGTATAAGACTACCCCTCTTCCAATGCACACCAAATAAAAATTAAAAAAACATCAGATTTGATTTCAATATGGTAATTTTAATTCAAATGCTTATGACATGCAGGTACTTAGCAGGAAAACTGTCACTTATAAACATAAGGCTGTTTGTCATCAAACATGTAAACATAAAACAGTGCAAGTGGATTAAACTTTTCCTAATTCACTCTAAAGCTGAAAGGAAGGATAAGACAATAAACACATGGGAGCTGCCATGCTGTTTGTTTTCTAAGCTGTCAACCAAACTGGAACTGATGATGATAGGAGGAAGATAAACAATAGAGAGAGAGCAAGTGCCGGGCAAGTCCCTGGCGAGTTAGCAACGCCCATCATAACTGCAAGCTACGGTATTTTTACAGGGTTTGCTGGCGTGACAGTTTCCCTTTAAAAGCCTTCAAAATCCTCCTGTTCGTCATCTGATATCATAAGTACATCAATGACATCTTGTGAGGCAGTCATCGTATGGATCGAATTCCGTATCAGATGGTGTGGTCTCAGCTTCGGCTTCCTCTTCATCTTGCCACAAGTAGTCGTCCTCCATACCATCTAATGAATTTGATATGCCACACTTCTTGAAAGACTTGATTACTGTTTCTGCATCAATATCATTCCAGGCTTTTATGACAAACTTGCACAAAACATCCAACTGTGGAGCACGCATGTTTCCTCCTTTTGTGAATGACTTTTCGCCGTTAACCATCCATTCACTCCACTGTTCTCGAATGCGATCTTTAAATGGCTTGTTTAGGCACACATCCAGTGGCTGTACCAACGATGTCAATCCTGCAGGAATAACTGCCACATCTGTGTTTAGTCTTGCAAGCCTTTGCTTGGTGCTGGGAGTTAAGTGAGCCCTGAACATATCCCACACCAGTAGACTACGTTTTTGAATAAGTCCACCTGGTCGCCTGCTCCATACATTATCAAGCCATAGCTTTACCCCTTCTTCATCCATCCAGCCTTTTTCATTCACATGTACAAAACAACCAACAGGGAACTTGAGTTTCGGCATTGTTTTTCTTTTAAAAATAATCATTGGTCTCAGTTTGCCGCCATCAGCTGTGCATCCTAGTACCATTGTAAAACTGGACTTCTCATGTCCTGTTTTAATTAAAATTGTTTTTTCACCTTTTTGATGGACAGTTTTATTTCCAAACATATCAAAATTCATTGGAGTTTCATCCATATTTCCAATACTACTTAACGCATAGCCATGTTTAGTGCGCTGTTTTATTATGTATCGATGGAAACTATTTACTTTGCTATCAAGATCTGCAGGTAATTTTTGGGCAATTTTCGTCTTTTGCCTCAGTACCATATTATGCCTTTCCATGAATCTAGTACACCAGGATACAGTGGCCTTAAATCTGTTGCTGTGATCTGGGTTAGATTTGGCCCACTGAAGTGCAAACAAACGTATTTTATTTCGTGTCACTACATAACCATTTTGGTGATGCTCATTCACCATGTCTGCTACATGTTTTTCGAGTTCTGGCCAATGTGGGGTGCCTCTTCTTAATGCACACTTACCCCTTGGCATACTCTTTAATGCTTTTTCATTTGCTTTCCAGTCCCGAACCATCTTTTCTGTTACTCCATATTGTCTTGCAGCAGCGCAGTTATTATGTTCCATGGCAAAGTTTACAACTTTAAGTTTGAAACTGGCTTCATATTTCTTTCTTCTTGCTGGTGGAGCCATGATGGGGTTTTGACTGTTGGACATTTGTATACTGTACTGTATGTACTGGTGTTGTACTGTATGAACAGGTACAGATACTGGTGCTGTACTGTATGTGGGACCCAGTATACAACAACCAGCCAATCACGGCAAGCGATGTACCTTAACGGCGATTGGCTGGTTGTTGTATACAAAGCCTGCTTGGATTGGTCAGCATTGCATCCCCTTCCTGTCAGTTCTTTCTCTGCTTCCACACAGCTCTCCCTGCCTGCCCAGCCCTCCCTGTCTCCAAGACAATCAGAGCAGTAGACAAACACGCCTCTTTCACCCGTCTGGCCCGCCCTTGTATCCTTTTACCTCCTTCTCTGCCTCTCAGATCTCGCACATGCTCGCCAGGAGCGAGATCTGAGAAAGTAAAAACAGTAGTTTCCAGGCAAGCTTATCTCGGCTAATAGGAAATAAACATAGGCTTGGCATAGCACATTAGGGCTTTGCTATGAGGAAGAAAATCTGTTTGAACAGGGAAGCATGTCTGATGCACACTTTTTTTGCAAGTGTTGTAGCTGTGTGGACCCCAGGCTATTAGCGAGGTAGTATCTTTCATTGGACCAACAGGGTGTAAGAGACAAGTTTTGGCGCATACGCAGGGCGCTTCTTTAGCTCTGGGTTTATTCCCAGAATCATTTATTCCCGGCCCTGGCTGCGCGCTCTCATCCATTAAAAGGCGGGATTCCCGCCTCTCTGCTCTCATTTAGCGCAGCGCTTCCCTGGGGCCACCCTGCGGCACTTCCCATAAGACTCCCAGCCCTGTGCTTCCGCAGAGCTGTAACAGTCGGCTCCAAATCAAGCCAGTCCGCCCCTTGGTTACCTACAAGCAGAGCCAGCCGCTCGGGCTGCCCTGCCCAGGACGTGCACCAGAAATGACGCGCTGGCTACTTAGGAGCCCTGGAAGCGAGCGGGCTGCGCTGCACGAGCTCTGGCCATGGGCTTGGACTTCAGTAACGTGCCCGGCTAATTCCCCCCCGCCCCGCGCTTCGCCGCAGGGTCGGTGCCGTGCCAGCCTGCACATTACACACAGACAAGAGCAGCCCCCCCTCCCCCCATGGTGCGGTGTCCGGTGCGATTGGGCACGTGGCAGTGCCCTCCCTCCCCCCATGTGGGGCTGGTTCGCAGCCCTCTGGGCCCCGCAGGCTGGGGCTGCAGGGGACCCGGCTTGCCTGGCTTCCCGCACAACACGGCGTCCGGCGCACTGGCTCGGCAGCTGATAGGGCTCAGCGCTGTCTCTGGAGCCGGGACTGTGTTCGCTCAGCGTGTCAAGCGAGGCTTGCTGAGGGCTCGCTTTGATAAGCGGAGATCAAAGGCGCCGGGGACCCCAGGTCTTAATCAGCTGAGCCTCGATGGCTCCCGGCTCGCTCACTCTCTCTGTCCGGGAGCCGTCACCCCTTGGGGCAAGATGCCCTCCCGCCCTCCGCTGTTCGCCCCGATCCGCCCCTGGCCTGCTCCCGTGCGGATCGTGGCTCCCTTTCCCCGTAGGGATCCCCCCGCCCGGGCACTCCGCGGCAGCCGCAGCTGGTTCCCACGCTCCTGTCAGGGCGGGAGGGAGCGGAGGCAGCCGCAGCAGCCCGGGAGACATATGTGGTGCCGCAGATTCAGCTCGGAGGTTTCAGCACCCGGCGTATAAGACAACCCCCGATTTCGGAGAAGATTTTCCTGGGTTAAAATGTCGTCTTATACGCCGGAAAATACGGTACCTTGCTACTGGGTGGAATCCCTAACCTGTTTGAGAGAGAGCTAGAAAGACCATGTCACCCTCTACTGGCTAAATAGTGCATCACAAACTGTAGTTAGTATGGTCATGCCACACGCTAGTAGTTCCAGCCTACAAAGAACATAAGCCCTACTACTGCTACAGAAATCTGTTATCACTTGAGGGTATAACAGTACTTACCTAACAGGGGAGTAGTGACATTTTGTTAGCTTTGGCCCTGTGGGGTGCCTGGCCTCTTGTCAGCATCTTGTCAGCATCTCCCATCTGCTACCTACCTAAGGCAGCTCCCCACTTAGCATGCTGGCTTTTGTGGATTGCATTCTAAGGTGCCTGTCTCTCCCCATTCATTGTACAGGGAGCCTAGGTGCTTAACGCAGGCTTTGTGGATTGCCGTGTTGTTCCTGTGATTTTGCAGCACCTAAGTGTCTCTGTGGATCTGGGTCCAATTCCTCAGGTGAAAGATAGTAGGTAAGTGCAAATTATTTTTACCTACCTTTTCCTGGACATTTACAGCAGTGTGTATCGACACATTAATTCAAATGGTTTAAAAAGACACAAGATCAAGTACAAGAAAGGAATAAAAATGAATGGCTCAAGTGAAGGGAGGCAAATACAGGACAAAACAGACTATCAGCACCTCCAGTTTCTTTTCACCGCACACGATGGGAATACAGGTAATTAACACAACTAAAAATGTTACCTCCTCTGAGTGATAAATCTGAGGCATCTGGGTAGAATAAGCTACTTATTAACCAAATCAAGGAGGATGCTAGGCTAGCTAGTTGCTGTTCAAAGTTAGGCTAGAAGCACTAAAGGATGGACCTGTCAACTTGATATTCAAAGAGGAGTATTTAGCGGGGACTTAAGAAGAACAAAGCTGCAAGCCTAAATTTGTGTATCCAGGAGACTGACAGATCACAGTCAACGAGTGGATCTCTTGCTTTGAATCCTGGCTCTTATTACAGCACTGGGACTACACCAAAAAATTAACTATTGTAATAGTTTAAGTCCTTGGACTGAAGAGTCTAGTACAGTTTCTTTCTGCAAGGCAGAAGCCCACACTGCTGTCCTCCCACTGGTCTGAAACAGGGGAACCTTCAGGCAGTAAGGGACGAAGCAACAGAACTGGAATGCAGGATAAATCCAGTACCTTCACCTCCTTCCTTAGGGCAAGATTCCGCCGGCCCTACTCACACTCACACTGATTCCATTGACCTCAACAGGACTACTGAAAGGTAAGGGATTACTCAGAGTGAGTCAGGGTGGCAGATCTGGGCCCTGTGTGTGTGTTAAGGGATCACTGAATTGTAACTGTCCTGCTTTATTGTCCCTGTGTTGTGTTCTGCCCTGCAGCTTTATCACTTTGGCTCTGGAAATGCCAGTGTTCAGGTTGCACACACAAGCTTAACTCTCTCCCCTTGTGCAGGAACCTGCTTAGGATACAAATACACCAAGTGTATTCTCAAGTACACCATGCTGTCATACAGTTTTTCTACAGCCTCGCAAACATCCACCTTGTAAAGGTCCTCATTCACTGTGCATCTTGTACACAAACAGCTTTCGTTGGATCCTGCTGGTCTGGCATGCAGAGTAGTCAACGGCCCTACAAAACACTACACTGGTATAAAAATACTGATATCTCATGCAAGGAAAAGCGTCTTGCAATACATACATGCAGAAGGACAGAGTTAAAGGTGCGCCTGTAACCTTATCTTAGACAGATCCTGATTTTTGAGTACACACCCAGCCAGCCTAATATTCTTTTTAACAATTTTTTGATAGCACTAATATGTCCGAGTATCATTTACCTTGGATCCACTAGCGGCCATTGCTTTAGTCCTGTTTAAATTAGGTGCTAACTGCACTAATAGTTACTAGGATGCCTACTTTCAAGCCCTTTGGGGCATATAATATGTGGACTTTTAATCACTCTTAATCACCTACCAGATCTAGGGGAAAAGACTCTAAGCTGTGTTCTCTATGTCTATTGTTAAGGGGATGGTTCATAACATATTCATCACACTTCTAATTGTACTTTGAGTCTGCAGGAACAAAGTGTTCCCTATCCCCCGCACTTCTAAGGAGAAGTATAAATCAGAGTGAGGATTTGACTTACTCTTCTACAGCTGTGTTCCAGGATATACAAAAGACTGTTTTGTTAATTTGATCTCCCCACATAGGCTTGCTTGCCAGGGCTTTGGAAGAAGAGAGAGGAGCTTTGACGTCAAATAAGGATTCAGTCTCTGGGAAATGGGGGGTGGGGGGAGGACACCCTAAGAAAATTCAGAAAACACTGAAGACAAGAAACGTGGAGGGCAGTCAGAGAGCCTTGATATCTTTGAATTCTCTAAGAGACACAGAACCTGTTCTACTTGGATGAGCAAACAAGCTGCCGGGGTTCAGGCCAGGCTAGACTTACATAATATTTTAAGCAATGAAAGATTTGAGGGGAGGGAGACACCTCCTTTGACTGGATTAATTTACAAGTGTGGGTGATCTGCATAGGAAAAAAATTGGTTTGTGTCCTTTTTATTTCTTTACGAGGGATAAAGAAGACCTGAAATATATTTTTGAGCTGTCTCAGATGGGGAGGACAGCTAAGATGGCTCTCTCTTTGGATATTAACAGCACTTTTGATACTGTGGAGCATATACTTACTTTGAGGTTTATGGATGCGTTGCATTTGGCTGTAGCTTTCTTAAATGGGTGCAGACATCTTACGAGTGACCCAAGGCAGTGGTTGACGCTAATTATTATGCAGACATAGAAAGCAACAGAGGGTCCTGTGGCACCTTTAAGACTAACAGAAGTATTGGGAGCATAAGCTTTCCTGGGTAAGAACCTCACTTCTTCAGATGCAAGTAATGGAAATTTCCAGAGGCAGATATAAATCAGTATGGCGATAACGAGGTTAGTTCAATCAGGGAGGGTGAGGTCCTCTGCTAGCAGTTGAGGTGTGAATACCAAGGGAGGAGAAACTGCTTCTGTAGTTGGATAGCCATTCACAGTCTTTGTTTAATCCTGATCTGATGGTGTCAAATTTGCAAATGAACTGGAGCTCAGCAGTTTCTCTTTGGAGTCTGGTCCTGAAGTTTTTTTGCTGTAAGATGGCTACCTTTACATCTGCTATTGTGTGGCCAGGGAGGTTGAAGTGTTCTCCTACAGGTTTTTGTATATTGCCATTCCCGATATCTGACTTGTGTCCATTTATCCTCTTGCGTAGTGACTGTCCAGTTTGGCCAATGTACATAGCAGAGGGGCATTGCTGGCACATGATGGCATATATAACATTGGTAGACGTGCAGATGAATGAGCCGGTGATGATGTAGCTGATCTGGTTAGGTCCTGTGATGGTGTTGCTGGTGTGGATATGTGGGCAGAGTTGGCATCGAGGTTTGTTGCATGGGTTGGTTCCTGAGTTAGAGTTGTTATGGTGCGGTGCGTGTTTGCTGGTGAGAATATGCTTAAGGTTGGTGGGTTGTCTGTGGGCGAGGACTGGCCTGCCTCCCAAGGTCTGTGAAAGTGAGGGATCATTGTCCAGGATGGGTTGTAGATCACTGATGATGCGTTGGAGAGGTTTAAGCTGAGGACTGTAGGTGATGACCAGTGGAGTTCTGTTGGTTTCTTTTTGGGGCCTGTCTTGTAGCAGGAGGCTTCTGGGTACACCTCTGGCTCTGTTGATTTGTATCTCTATTTCCTTGTGTGGGTATCATAGTTTTGAGAATGCTTGGTGAAGATCTTGTAGGTGTTGGTCTCTGTCTGAGGGGTTGGAGCAGATGCGGTTGTACCTCAGCGCTTGGCTGTAGACGATGGATTGTGTGGTGTGTCCGGGGTGGAAGCTGGAGGCATGAAGATAGGCGTAGCAGTCGGTGGGTTTTCGGTATAAAGTGGTGTTAACGTGGCCATCACTTATTTGTACTGTGGTGTCTAGGAAGTGGACCTCCCATGTAGATTGGTCCAAGCTGAGGTTGATGGTGGGGTGGAAGCTGTTGAAATCATGGTGGAATTCTTCCAGGGTCTCCTTCCCCTGGGTCCAGATGATGAAGATGTCATCAATGTAGCGTAGGTAGAGAAAGGGCGTGAGTGGACGAGAGCTGAGGAAGCGTTGTTCCAGGTCAGCCATAAAAATGTTGGCATATTGTGGGGCCATGTGGGTGCCCATAGCTGTGCCACTGGTCTGGAGGTATATATTGTCACCAAATTTGAAATAATTGTGCGTGAGGATAAAGTCACAAAGCTCAGCAACAAGCTGTGCTGTGTCATCATCAGGGATACTGTTCCTGACAGCTTGTATTCCTTGTGTGTGTGGGATGTTTGTGTAGAGAGCCTCCACATCCATGGTGGCTAGGATGGTGTTTTCTGGGAGGTCACCAATGCATTGTAGTTTTCTCAGGAAATCAGTGGTATCACGGAGATAGCTGGGAGTGCTGGTGGCTAGGGTCTGAGTAGGGAGTCCACATATCCAGACAGTCCTTCAGTGAGAGTGCCAATACCCGAGATGATGGGGTGTCCAGGATTTCCAGGTGTGTGGATCTTGGGTAGTAGATAGAATAACCCCGGTCGGGGCTCTAAGGGTATGTTGATTTGTTCCTGTGTTAGTGTAGGGAGTGTCCTGAGTAGATGGTGCAGTTTCCTAGTGTATTCCTCAGTGGGATCTGAGAAAAGTGGCCTGTAGAATTTGGTATTGGAGAGTTGTCTGGCAGCCTCCTTCTGGTAGTCAGACCTGTTCATGATGACAACAGCACCTCCTTTATCAGCCTCTTTGATGATAATGTCAGGGTGGTTTCTGAGGCTATGGATGGCATTGCGTTCTGCACGACTTAGGTTATGAGGCAAGCGATGTTGTTTTTCCACAATTTCTGCCTGTGCACGTCGGCGGAAGCATTCTATGTATAGGTCCAGACTGTCATTTCGACCCTCAGGAGGATCCATGTGGAGTTACCCTCCCACCAACAACACAGGAAGAAGATCTCTGTATCAGTGCGCTGTTCAGTGTTATCTTGAAAGTATTCTTTGAGTCGGAGGCGGCGAAAGTAGGCTTCCAGATCACCGCAGAACTGTATCATGTTCGTGGGGGTGCTGGAGCAAAAAAGAGTGCCTGAGATAGGACAGACTCTTCTGCTGGGTTGAGTGTGTAGCTGGATAAATTGACGATATTGCTGGGTGAGTTAGGGCTACCCCTGTTGTGGCCCCATGTGGCAGGTAAGATTTTAGACAGCTTACAGTCCTTTTTCCTTTGTAGAGAGGTGAAATGTGTAATGTAGATCTCCTGTCTTATTTTAGTAAAGTCCATTTGTGTGGAGGGTTGGTTATTTATGAAAGTCTCCAGGTTGGAGAGCTCTTTCTTGATGTTTTTCTGTTTGCTGTATAGGATGCTGATCAGGTGATTCGTCAGTTTCTTTGATAATGTATGGCATAATCTCTCACTGTGGTCTGTGCAGTATGTAGATAGCAATGGATTTTTCACCTTCAGTCCATTTGGTATGATGTCCATCCGTTTGCATTTGGAAAGGAAGATGATATCTGTCTGTATTTGTGCAAGTTTCTTCATGAGGTTGATAGATTTCCATTCCATACGGCTAAATGCAGTGCCTTGCATGGTGTCAAGTATCAGAGGGGTAGCCGTGTTAGTCTGAATCTGTAAAAAGCAACAGAGGGTCCTGTGGCACCTTTAAGACTAACAGAAGTATTGGGAGCATAAGCTTTCGTGGGTAAGAACCTCACTTCTTCAGATGCAAGTAATGGAAATTTCCAGAGGCAGATATAAATCAGTATGGCGATAACGAGGTTAGTTCAATCAGGGAGGGTGAGGTGCTCTGCTAGCAGTTGAGGTGTGAACACCAAGGGAGGAGAAACTGCTTGCTAGCAGAGCACCTCACCCTCCCTGATTGAACTAACCTCGTTATCGCCATACTGATTTATATCTGCCTCTGGAAATTTCCATTACTTGCATCTGAAGAAGTGAGGTTCTTACCCACGAAAGCTTATGCTCCCAATACTTCTGTTAGTCTTAAAGGTGCCACAGGACCCTCTGTTGCTTTTTACAGATTCAGACTAACACGGCTACCCCTCTGATACTTGACACTATGCAGACATACTTAATTCTGAGTTGGGCTACTCAGCTCTCCCTGTAAGTATTCACACTCACTGTGGTCTGTGGTGACATTCACAGAAGGAATACCACATAGGGGATATTGATGCGCAGACATGTAGAGCTAGTGCTCTGAAGGTTTGGGTTTTCGGTCTTCTCTTGAACTCCCTATCGCAGCATTAATCTCCATCCTAAAGGACTTCAGGTTCAGGACTAATTTAATAAGATCAGAAACATTGCATATTTAACAGGGTAGTGGGATCAAGAATTCTCAGGAAAGCCTTCCATTTGGATTAGCTAAAGCAGACCAAACTAATCGGGGTGACAATTCTTTTCCAGCCACCTGATGTGTACAAATCCTATTATCCCATCTCTGCTCCAGCAGATTCAGGATGTGCACATGAGAGAGCAAGTTTCTCTTGGTCCTTTCTTGGTCTTCAGAAGGAGGGAATTGTAGCTAACAGCAGGCTCCCTTTCTCATGATCCTGCTGGTGGGAAGGGAACAGGAGAGGAGAAAGATCACTAACAACTTTCCTGCACATCCAAAAGATCTGTGCACCTGGTAGCCCATGCCACCTCATGTGCATCTTGCCTATTGTTTTGATAGGGATGGGCAGGGATTAGAGGATTAAAAGAAAGAGATATGGCTGCACCATCTTGGATATTAAATCCTTTATGCCTTTCCATCACACAGCGTATCTGTGTGTCTCTAAAAACAGTTGCACTGCATGCTATTGTGTTTCAGGCAAAGTCTGGTGTTAATGGCATACAACGTCCATGCTTATGATTGAAAATGCAGGATTTGGAATTTGCCACCTAGAGGCTGCTGGTTAATAAAAAGGTTTTGTTTTGTTGCTTTTAAACCCGAGCTGCTGGGAGTAGTAGCTGAACAAGGTCCCCTGGGACCTTACATGCGTGCTTAGGGCTTGGTTGTCAGCTGTGAATTGCAAAGCACAGGTCATGTTACAAAGTAAACACCTTCAAGGCACTGGCCTGGAATGTGTCAAAAAAACAATAGAAATAATTTGTTCATTAAACACTTCAGGTGCTGAAGAGAATCAGCAAGTCACTGCTGTCCTGCTATCTGACCTGGAACAACAAATACCATTACTCGCATTCAGATGTATTACAGTGCAAAACAGGAAGCTGCAGTCTGTGGACTTGTCTGTTCTGGGGATTTGCCCTGATTTCAACCATCATGGGCCAGCTGCCAATGTAGCTGCACCAAGGCAACCTCATAGCACAGACAGGCAAAGCCACTATTTGCACCAGTACAACGTAACTGCAGTGGAATTGGGGTAAATCCCCAGCATTGGCAAGGCCCCAGTCATGGGCCACAGGGAGACTTGTTCTAGAAGTATAATAGTGACTCCAGTTATCATTCAGCCAGCGCAGACTTCTGCTACTTCTCAACTCTTAGGTGCACTGAACAGCTCTGCTGTTTGGAGACTGGCTTTTGGCACTGTAAATTCTTTGAAAATAAAATGTGCTATGTTAATATGTAAATAAATGTAGTCAGTGTCAATAACCAAAAAGGCACTTGGAGACACTACATAATAGTTAAAAAACAGATCCAAATCTCAATCCCAGCCCATCCCCCAATCTGCAGAGAAGGGTAAATGGAAAGGAAATAGAAGAAGTTACATGACCATGGATAAACTCCCTTGGAGTATAGGACATTATCCAGATAAACTACCAACATACTGCAAAACACTAGGGAAAGCAGAGGCAAATTTTGGTCAGGACTCCAGGGCAAAACCCTTCTCTTACAAAAAGTGCCCCACAATCTTTATTAGTCACACAGAGTAGACAGTATTTTGATTTTAATGTCTCATCCTCCAAAAGACTCTCACACAGTAATCTGCAAGGAACTCAATGTATTTACCTCAGAGAATGAAGGGGTTGAGTCAGTCCAGCCAGGATTAGATTTTGAGAAGCCGAGGAATTTCAGACCTGATGCTTAGAGCATTCAGCTATCCCTTTCAGCAAAGAAATTGTTACTATTCATCCAACTCAGTTTCTACGGTGATGAGCACCATAGAAATTGCCTACAAGAAGAATAAATGCATACTCATTGGATTGCAAGGCTGAAGAGCGGCCGCCTCCACAGATAATTTGGCATGTTACTAATGCTCTTGAGGACATTCATGGGAGGGAGCGATTTGTGTTGTAAACTTCACTCCTGAAGATGATTAGAAGGGAATTTCTCAAAACCGTCATCCCAAATTGTACAAACAGAGCAAGTTAACAAACTAACCATTTTGGGGTTGGGGGATTCAATTATTTACTCCAACCTGAACAAGACTGTTCTAATTAAACAGTAATTAGATTAATTATTAACCATCAACAAGCAATAGACCTAGGAAGAGCATAAATACCCATCAGACACTGATAATTCATGGCCATCAGTACCTGACTCAATATCACAATTTGACTAGAGTTTTAATATCAAAGAATCCTAGCCAGAGATGACAAACCACACAGTACAGTGCCTCTATCAGCCCACTCCCAGCTACCCGAGGCATTCAAACACACCAGAATAATAGGGTTGAAAGTCTGGAGAATGAATTTTCCATACTAAAATACAGCATTGAAAAATACAGTTTAATTTTAAGGATAAGACTTTTCAAAGACGAGAGCCCAGTTTAAAAACAAAACAAGTACACTCCTTTCACCCCACAACCATTTACAACTATAAGGCCTGATCCTGCCCCCTTGAATGAATTGTGAAGCTCACATTGGCTCCAGTGATAGAGGAGCAGAGCAACAGGCCGACTGTGCAATTGGATCTGAGTTGGCATATCGTACCACACACACACAGCCTCACTGAAATCAATGAAGCGTCACATGGGCACAGAGGTCACCCATATGGATTGGGCCCTAAACTAATTTTCAAGGATTTATAGATTTTAAGGCCAAAAGGAACCATTATGATTATTTAGTCTGACCTCCTCCAAAGAACCTCACTCAATTATTTCTGCATCAAGCCAATAATCTCTGGTTGTGCTATAGTGTATATTTGAGAATGAGATCTAGTCTTGATTTAAAGACGTCAAATGATGGAGAAGCCACCACATCCACCATAGGCATAGGTGCTGGAGGAACTGGCGGTGCTACTACAACCCCACAGCTTGAAGTGGTTTCCATCTATACAGGGTTTACAATTTGGTTCAATAGCTCTCAGTGTAACACCGACAGGCCATGATCATTGACGGGCAGGATCGAACCTGGGACCTCTGGAGGTAAACACATGAGCCTCTATTGCATGAGCTAAAAGCCACATGGTTCCTAGATAAGGCTGTAGCAGGCTGACTTATTCATCTCTAAGTGGTCTTGGTGCCACTAGAGGGGACAGAACACCATACCCAGGAGGTGTGTGGATTACATCAGCACCTCCACTATACAAATTGTTCCAGCACCACTGTCCATAAGTGAGTTGTTCCAATAGTTAATAACAGTCTCTGCTAAAAATGTACACCTTATTTCTAGTCCGAATTTATCTAATTTCGGCTTCCAGCCATTGGATCTTGTTATGCCTATTTCAGATTGATGAAAAACTCATCTACTTTCAGAAACCTCTTCCCCATGAAGGTACTTTTAGACTGTGATCACTTCATTGGTTACTGAAAAGCAACCATCAAATCCATCACCGCTGCTATGAAATGCAGAAGCAAAACTACATAGTCCTTTAGGACAGAAAGTGAAAAAGCCATCAAAGCTGGTTAAAACTGCAGATGGAATGTGGGCAGGCAGGATGTAATTACCAGAGTTGGAATTTGGCCTGGACACCATGGAGATGAAATACAGCAGATGGTTAAGGTATACTGGAAACATATGCATAGCACCTGATTATTGATGAGACCTAGAAAATGAAAAAGAGAACCATCGAAGGGAAACTTGCCCCAGAAACTGTTAACTAAAAGAATACTGAACAAAACCTATGGAAAAGTGAATAAACTAAAGTCAGAGCAGATAGAGAGAGAGACAAGCCACAGTATGTATTAGTCTGGCTAATAAGTAGAAAACTGGGAGATAAAAACACCACCACAATTCAGAGGGCGGATAATGTTCAGCATTTCTATAACATTCCACCTCTAAGGATGACAATGTGCTTTACAAGTGTTAAATTAAAGCTCACAACCGTCAGTGCCCTTGGAATATGGAGCCCTAACACAGGAGCAGGAGGGTATTTTATTTATTTAAGTAATTCATTAAACCTCCATTGCAGAAAAGACACCTGGGGGTTGTACAGCAATTCAGTTAAAAACCACAAATCTGCCCCAGTGTCCCAGCTTACTTAAACACAGTAACCAGACCTCCACTCATCCCCCCACCACAGCAGAGTAATCCAGAGGAATAAGGGACATTAGATGGCCATGGAGACACTGAATCAAATGGAAAGGCAGTCCAGGGAGTTCTGAAACCGACGGCTCCTGATGGACGTCCTTAAAGGAGGCAGTGCCACAAACAATGCTCTGCCGCCTACCTAATCCAGAATGAATCCTGGGTGATAAACAAGGACAATCCAACTGACCACAACTGCCGTAGGTGCTGGTTTAAAGTAGTAATAACAACCCAGCAGACAAGGTTTCTGCCTTCAGCACCTCCACTATAGAAATTGTTCCAGCACCACTGGCAACTGCCCTTGAGTGACAGAACATCGCAGACAGTTTCGTGAATACCTCCATCCTACATTTTTCCAGTGACACCTTTAGAGAATGTTACCAACATTTATAGCCCCAAACTAAGGCCCTGACCCTGCAAACAAGTCTGGGAGTAGCTTTACACACAAGTAATTCCATTGAGTTAAGTGGGACTACTCCTGTGGGTAAGGCTCAGGGCCTTGGATGACAAAATAAATAAAATTAAATTTAGTAAAACTTGTGGGGGGGGGGGGAAGGGAGGAAGAACAGCTCCAAGAAGAACACAGAGAGAGTTGATGATGAGGTTAGTGAAATGAAACAACAGTCACACCGGAATGTGGTCAGAACTCCTTGAGCACATACACAACACCAAACACCACACCTGAAAATACATTTTCATTAAGTCCCTTTAAAAAAAAAAAAATAATTACCCACCCTTTCATGATGCCCTGTCCCCATACACCCCTCTGTGTGCTCCTCACACAGCCCACTGGCTGCTGGAAGCCAAATTCATAGTAGTCACAGCTTGGTAACCAAAATAAAAACAAACTCTTTTTATCAGTTCAGACTGATTGGAGTTAGTTCTCAGCTTTCCCTCTAAATCCTCAAACAAAAGACCTCCTGTCACTGTATCTTCTATGTAAATCCTAAAAATAAACAAACCCAGAACTGCAGACAACACGTATCACCGATTTTACAGCATGGCTGCTTGGTGATAAGCCCCCTGACAGGCATATATATCTTCCAGCAGTCTCAGGTTTATGAGTGAGCAATGGAACCAATATTGGAATCCACAGGTTACTTTTCATACCTAAGCATTGCCTTAAAGTTAACCTTTAATATGGAATGAGATCTTTCATGTATTTTTCATGATTCTTGAAAAGCTAGTTTCCCCCTCTCCCAAAAAAAAAATACTTGACTAGACGTCAAAGTCTTATTTATGCTCGTTGGTGACCCTGCAACATACCTGGACCACAGCAGTTTTCTACAATTGCAGTATATTCATGCACAAATAACAATCTGCTCGTTTGGAGAGTCCTCTTGGGTTTCACTGGCCCTCTCATTGATCACCCCAGATGTTCTAAAACAAAATCTGCTGAGAGGCCTCCTAGTTTAGCCATCTGAGCACAGGGCAAGAACACAGAATTCTTGAATCTAATCCCAGTTTTGAGTCCCTCTCTGGCTTTGAGCAAGTCACTTAACTTGTCCTCTTCAGTTTTTTCACCTATAAAAGGGGTATAATATTTCCCTCCCTCACAGGGGAGTTGAGAGGATTAGTTAATCTTTGCACAGTGCTTTAAAAGGCTAAAGCACTATGTATTAATCATTAGTCCCTGAAAAGGCTGATCTGCACACACAACTGCCATTAGCTGCAATGGAAGTTTCCTGTGTGCATTGACCCCTTACTCTGAACATATTCCTTCTGAAATTTAGAAACAAAATGACTCCGTATTAACATTTTAAAAGTCATTAACAGTGCATGCTCAAGAAATACTTATCCTTTTATTGGATCGAGAGTTCAGCTCCACTGCTTTCCTTGCAGAGGCACCTGTTAACATAGCAAAGCAGTGAAAAGTCAAAATGGGTCCCTGGTCCTTTGCTGGCAGCTGCTGGATCACATGAGCCGAAAGGCATCCGCCCATGCCCAGGACTATAGTAAACTTGCCTCACCTGCAAGATGCTCTTTGCTTGATTTAAAGCAACCTGTCCAATCAGAATTGCCCTTGTGCTCATACTTGAGAATAAATACTTAAAAGGTCTAACTCAAACCCGACTGAAATCAGTGGAAAGACTCATAATTTGACATCAGTGGGCTTTTGATCAGGCCCATAGCACTTTTCCTCTATGGATTGATAACAGCAACATTGGTAAAGGCAGGGGAAAGAGGGCATCATTAACATTCCTTTCCACTTAGCCCACAGCCCTGTGTTGTATATTTCCATGTTTGAAGGTGGGACCTAGACTGTACTTCATTGATCCCAAGGGATCTGAGGGACGTGATCTATAATAATAATAATAAAATAAAATAATAATAAACCCTTACATTGTCACAGTACCTATGATGCTAATGTACTTTGCAAGCTAGGACACCCCAAACTTTAGGGAAAGGTCAATCTACATTTTGTGTCGTAAACTCATCTGAAAAAGAAAAGCAACCTTGGCAGGGTCCCTTTAAATGCAGTGTATGAACTCAGAAATGTAGGTGTGTCACTTGCTCTCACAGTGTGGTACATATTGTTTTCTAGCGTGAGAAGAATTGTGTGTCACCTCCACATTCTGTTACTCAGAGTCTCATTTCCCTAAACCACTTCCTTCTCTGCTCCAGGATCATCATCTAAACTTGCTCCACCAGCTCTCTCCCACTCCAACACAAGTGCACACCCACATATGCACGCACGGCTTCATTTCCTGTTTTGTTTTGTTTTTGAGAAAGTCAGCAAATGAAAATCAAAACTCTGTTAAACATAAGCCCTGTTTGATTCTTCAATACAGAATTAAATTAACCAAAGGGCCTCACTTATTTATACTGGCATTATACCCAGTGTATCAGTTTAATTGGGGAAATAAATCTGTGCTAATAGTGGGCACATATACGGTAGTTGTTGACCTTTTAATACTAGGGAAATGCAGACTCAGCAGAAAGCCTTTGAATATTTGCCTCCATCAGATGGAAGGAAAGTGATATTACACATATATGCTTTCAGGACACTATACATAGATACAGAGATAGTGTCTTGTGAAACACAGGATTCATATATTACACCAATATCGTTGTTTTAAAACTGTAAGTCGGCAGTACAGTACACAGACAAGCACACACACACACACACACACAAAATAGGGAAAAGGGTACAGTAAGATGCAACGCACCAATCTACAAAAATATATTAAATCAAGAATGATCTTCCTTTACAGAATACAAGAAACCAGCCACCTCACTGGGAATAGAGCAGATAGGTCATTTTCTGTATTTTATATAAAGTCCAAGGGCAATAAGGTGAAAAACTGACAAAGAAAAAAGGCTTCTTTATATAGAACAGGAGTACTTATGGCACCTTAGAGACTAACAAATTTATTTGAGCATAAGCCTTCGTGGGCTACAGCCCACTTCTTCGGACGCAACAAGTACTCCTGTTCTTTTTGCGGATACAGACTAACAACTGTTACTCTGAAACCTTCTTTATATAGATTTCCCTTTCAGGAGAAAACACTGGTTTAAAAAGGTATTTGTTATGTGTATCTATTTTCAAATTGTTGTTTAGGAGCAGCACTTCCTAAACTTCATTAGTCTGTCTGTTGAGGCTTGTGGATTTCAGCACTCAGCAGCAGTTTCCTATGCAAGTCCCTAAGGAACAAAACTATATAGTGAGCGTGTCTGTTTACAAAGGTTGCCATCCTAGTCTAACAATACTAACTTCAGACTCAACACAATACATTCATTGATGATAAATTCCCATTGTTCAGCTTCTAGTCTCCAGAATTCCTGGCTCTGAGGGCAACCTCACCCAAGCCTCGTGAAGACAATCAGAAGAGCCATCTCTTCTCAGCATGTTTCGTTATCTGCTTCTCCCATCATACACAACTTCCTTGAGGGCAAGATACACTGTGTAATCTGATACTGTGTGGTAAAGTGAGAAGTACAGATTGAAATATTGGACTAATCTCTGTGTACCTAAGGCCAAGAGTCATTATGTTTGTGAACATGAATCCACCTCTGCCACAGTGTCATAGGTATTTTTCAAGTTACTTACCCTTGAAAAATAGTCGATAGTAGACATTTACATACATACAAAAGTGTATGACTTTTTCATTATTCACATGGTATTGACACTTATTCATGCAGTTTTGAAGCTCTGTTTCATTGTGCTCAGATTATTGCATCTTTGGTTTGTAGCAAGGTATTTCTAAGCACTCAATAATGATAGGTAAGTACGGTAATCTGAATTGGCTCTCAATTTCTTCCACTGACAATACTTCATTCTGTTTTATTAATAACCCAGATTCAGTTATACCTGATCCTTATCCAACCATTATATTCTGGTTTGCTTGTCAGTTTGAAGAAGGGCTGTCCATAGACTGAGGTCAATGAAGATGGACAGTTAGATTCTAGGTTAAGATTTTAGGTTTTTTGAGGGTTTTTTTGGTTTGTTTGTTTGTTTTCCAAATTAGCAGTATCCAAGTTTAAGTGGATTTTTTTTAATGATTAATATAGAATACCATATTGCAGAGAAAATAAAATTATTTAAGAGTTGGATAAATGCAGAAAAAAATTGTTCAGGCTCAAGCTAGTATTTCTAATATAGGGCATAGAATCACAGCACTGGAAGGGACCTTGAGAGGTCATCTAGTCCAGTCCCCTGCAGTCATGGCAGGACTAAGTATTAGACGATTCCTGACAGGTGTTTGTCTAACCTACTCTTAAAAATCTCCAATGATGGAGATTCCACAACCTCCCTAGGCAATTTAAATTCAAATGCAAATCAATATTTGGCTGTAAGATAATGACAGAAGTGAAGGAGAGTTAAATGTCGTATTTTGTAATCACCAGATGTTAAAGTATAATCTGGTAAAGATTCATTTAGTAGTTTGTAACAAGGTATAATTTTTATTTTCTATATTATATCTGTCCTGTGTATAGCTTGATATAGCTCAGAATTCTGTGTTGCTCTTATATTGCTAACACAACATATACTTTATAAGTAATACCAATCTATATTAGAAAGAAGCTTTTTGATACAGTTTGTGTGTGTGATATTTTTACTGATGAAGCAGCATACATTGAGTTGTACACACCAGTAGAACCTTTTCATGAGCTGCACTTGCACAATCCACTTCTCAAAGAAGGATGTTTCTGCTAGCACCAAAGCGTACACTAAATCTCTAGATTATAATAATTGTATGTGTTATTTCTACACCAGTTCATTTTGCTATGGCATTTTCTCTTTTGGTGTCCTGGAAACTTGTTCTTTCTAAAGAATTATTCCTTTAATTTGAAAGGGGCTTATTGCATTTTGTATTTGTCACAATGTGATGGTGAGGGGCCCAGCCTGAGATCCAGGCCCCATTGTGTTAGGTACCGTACAATTGTAATAAAAAGTCCCTACCCCAAAGGGAGAGGAGAGATTATCCAATTGTTAGGGCAGCTAGCCTAGGACTTGGGGAGACCCTCGTTCAATTCCCAGCTCTGCCGCAGACTGCCTTACTCCGGAGGCAATTCTGTGCCAAAAAAATAAAAATTCTGCTCACAATATTTTAAAATTCTGCACAATTCTGCAAATTTTGTCAAATAAATGTGGAGGCTCCAGCATGGCATTGGGGAGCAGAAGGCCACTGGCTTCACAGAGGTGGGAGATCACCGTGCAGCTCCCCCCTTGAGACATGAACTCAGTGGTGAGGCTGCACCCAACCCTGACACAGCACAAGGACAGGGCCTGCCCCAGAAACACCCCAGGGCCCTGCCCCTCGGTGCCTGACTGCCCACACGTGGTGCCCCTGGCAGACTCAGCAAGGCAGGAGCCAAGTGTGGAGGGGTTGAGTGTGGGGGGATCCAGGTGTGAGCTGAGAGGGTTCTGTGTGGGGCAATCTGGGTGTGGGCAGGCTTGTTGGGGAGTTCTGGGTTCATGGTAATGGGCCTCAGGAGGGGAATTCAGGTGAAGGTGGTTGGGGATCAGCAGTGGGGGTCTTGGTAAGTGGGGGGGAGATAGAGATTGGCCTGGGGATCAGTGAGGGTCCAGATGCTGGGTGGGCGCTCAGTGGGGTGGAGATCCGGGCAACACATCCAGGTGGTTCAGGTGCAGGGAAAGTGGGGCTCAGCCTGGGGGGGAGGTTCTGGGTGGGAGTGAGGCTCGGCGGGAGGGTATAGGGATGAGGGGGTCTGGATGCACAGGGGTTAGGGAAGCAGCTTCCTGTACAGGGATCCCTCCCCCTGCAGCTGAGGAGCAATGGGTGCAGGGGGGAAGAGAGAGAGAGTTTGTTTGTTTCCAGAGCTTCCCGCAGCTAGGGGAGAAATCTGCAGGTGGGATAAGACCCAGCCCCAGATGCCGTGCAGGGGAAGAGGAAATCCCATCCTCCCCCACTGAGCCAGAACTAGCAGCTGATCCCAGTGCAGGGTAGGAGCCACCAGCCAGGTCTTCCCCAGTCCCGCCCCCTGTCCCACTCTGATTTACCTCTGCTGGCTGCCCTAGGCCCCTGAAACATACTGCTATGCAGGGTTTCATGACTGCTCCTGTGGCTTCCCTTGCTTCCCCCTCAGAAAGTCATTTTTCTGCAGGGAAGCAAAGAAATCTCCAGGGGACATGAATTCTGCATATGCACAGTGGCGCAGAATTCCCCCAGGAGTAACTGCCTATATGACCTTGGGCCAGTCACTAAATGTCTGGGTTCAGTTCCCCATCTGTAAAATGGGGATAACAACACTTTCCTGCCCCTCAGAGGGATGAAAGAAGTACATTAAGACCGTGAGGCACTCAAGTGCTATGGAAATGGGGACCATAAATGTATCCCACATAGAAAGAAACTGATTACAGTCTAAATAGACAAGACAAAGGGTGGGAGGAAGAGACCATCATCATCCCCATTTTATAGATGAGAAACCACGGCACATAGCACCTACACAACTCGGCCAGGAAGTCTGTGAGAGTAGAACCCAGAGCTTCTAAGGCTCAGGTCTGTGCTGTCTCCACAAGACCCACCTTCCTCGAGGAAGCTGTAGAACACTCACTTTACACCCAGGAAAATGCAATTGTTTTAACAGCACTGTTGCATTAACAAGTATAAATGTCCTATAAGAATCACAGAGGTGTTTCTTCTGAATACAGTTTCTCTCTCTGCTCTACTGATCAGTGTATCAAACCCAGTGAAGCCCAGCTGCCAGCAGGAGAGCTGAAACCCCAGTGCTGGTACGAGAGCTGAAGCAGATTGTTGGTGGAGGGGAAAATCTTCCGTGAGATCCTGCCTCCCACTGCCTTCAAAGGCCCCACATTGCCCTTCCCTTCTGGCTGCGAAGGACTGGTTGGGTAGCTCTCACCAGACCCCATCAACATTGTGCCTCAGTCAGCCAGAGGGAAATGGCTCAGATGAAGGATCCCCCACCCAGAAGTTTGGTGTTTTCTCTGCAGTGCTCTCTAACACTGCCATTTCAGAAAGCTGAGGGACAACACCTGAAACCCCCCAGGACTGGTCATTTAAACAGCTGGGCCAGGCCAGATTTTCTAGTAAAAAAGATTGTCTTCTCATCTTGATGTCTCAGCTTGTCACATGATTGCACTACAGACTTCTGTCTGCATTGTCTAGTAGCTGCAGGCTGGGTCATAGCCCTGTAGGTCTAGTGACAGTAGGGTAGTTGTATTGTATGATGGTTAGAGCATGGGAGGGGGAGTTGAACCTCCTGGATTCTGTTCCTAGCTCAGTGTGTGGCCTTAGCCAACTCTCCTAACTACTCTGCGCATGTTTATCCATCTGTAAAATGGGAATAATATCTACTGCACAGGATGTTTGTAAGGCATGTTGAGATCATGAGATGAAGGCACTAGGTGAGGCAAACATCCTGTGTTTAGTAACGTCTAACAGTCTGAATAATCTGCTCTGACACTACACATTCAGATCCAACCACCCACGCACGTTTTTGTAGGCAAACAAAATTCTTCTCTTCCTTTGTAAAACAAGAAACATGCATCAGTTTCAGACAGATTCCAAAGGTAACAGTTGCAAAGGAAAGCATCCCAGGTAGGATTTATTGTAGTTAAACCACTTTGCCAAAGATTATAAATGGGGGAGGGCTAAGGGAATTGGATTAAGGATAGATTTAAAAGGAATTAATACAGTTAGGACCACTGCTGCAGAGTGCAGGCGATGCCAGCTAAATTTTTCTCAACAGCCAATCAGTCTGACTGATAAAGAGCAACTTTGTTTTCTGTAGTAAAGGCTCTTTTCCTCCCCCCCCCCCCCCCGCCCCCTCACCTGTTAAGTGAGCAAGGAATGTATTGTACCAAGAGGCCAACTAGACTGCATGTACCACACCATGGGTCACTCACCCACCTTCCTGGACCACTGAGTTGGGATTGTGGCCTATAGAGCCAAACTAAAATGTTCTCACCTAAACATAATCTGTTTTTTTCTACTCGATTTGAACACATTGTTTCTACATAGGTACTACCCTGGCCTCTGAAGGAGGCTCCTCACCATGGAAATATTCATGCTTTATAAGCATTTACTATGTAAACGTATTTACTTCCGACACTTCATTTATCACATTTTTTCGCCCCCTTTTAATTCTCTAGGGAAGTCCAAGTGTGAATTTATGCAATTCCAAAGTCACCTTGGAGCTCCAATCCACACCCTACCAGAAGAAGTACATCCTTCATCACTCACATCCACCCATACCGTGATTACATTACAATGCTCCCTTTGTTAGTACAGAATGTACCGGCTTCTTCCCAGGCAGCCCGACAAATTAGTGAAGAAAGGATGAAAGAAAAAGGTTGTGGACTAAATTCATCCAAAGGCCTTACACTAGGGATGAATTTGGAGTCTGACCTGCATATTTAGTAGTAGAGGCAGAAACATGAACCAGCCTGAAGATTTTAAGTTCACTGGGGCAGGGACCATCTTCCCTGTATATCTGTACAACATCTAACACATTCTGGGTGCTACTTTAGTAGCAATCATGCTTTAACAACATCCTCCCTTCCTCAGGAAAATCAGTTTTTGAGAACAACCGGCGCATGAGCTTAGACAGACAAGGCACTAGTATAAAAAGGTATCCTCATTATAAAACAGTACATCCCACCCCAGAAAAATCTTGTGTAGGTGCATGCACATGACACTAGATACAAAGAGCTATTCTGCCGTGCCTACCAACTCAGAGTTTGTGCTCCATTACACTTTCCAAGAGAGCCAAAATGGGGGACTCACTTACTAATTGCTGTGGCTAATACAATTCCAGCACTACACTCCATATTATTGCAGGAACACGTTCGCCTGTCTGGTCACCAGTACAGCTGCTTCTTCACATACCAGTGGCTGAAAATGCAGTCACCTGCTTCCGTGTGTTGTGCTTGTCGTCATGAGGTAGGAGAGACGAAGAGTAGACCAGACCAGGTCCAAGCAGATGTATTGGAATGATCTGATGTAAGAGTAAAGATCAGAAACAGCAGTAACCCCTGAGACCATTACATCCCCAAACCTCCATCCACTTGCAAAACCTCTCTTCCCCACAGTAGCAAATCTAGGGTAAGACCTTCCATAACCATTACTCTGTTACAAGCTGCATATAAGCATCTAGCTTTGAGAAGACACATTGCTCCCCTCAGACCTGCACTTTAGATCAGTAATATCAGGAATAGCTAGTTTTGGAAAGCCTGTCCCACCTGCTAGATTGAAAAAGCCAGTGAACCTGTGCCACTGGGGACAAATAAGGGGAACAGGATTTCTTCCAGATGCATCTGGAGTCCAAGAATCCAGAGCATTACAACCCATCCTGAATTTCAGAGACCTCAACCAATAGGTTACAAAAGAGGAGTTTTAAAGACTGTCTGAATAATCCTGTTCTTGTAAGAAGGCAGAGGACTTTTATGCTCTGGATCTGAGGGCCACTTGTATGCTTCTAAGGATGAATCCATATGGGGTGACCAGATAGCAAGTGTGAAAAATAGGGACAGGGTGTGGGGTAATAGGTGCCTCTACAAGACAACGCCCCAAATATTGGGACTGTCCCTATGAAATCAAGACATCTGGTCACCCTAAATCCACATGGGATAAGAATCTAGGTGTCATTCCCATGTCTGGATAGATGGCTGATCAAGGAAAGCGCACAGAGGAATTCAAGTGTCTGAATGCAGAATTTGCCATACCAGATCAGCTACTTGTCTGTCTAATGAAGCTCATTACAATTCAGACTACCCAAAATAAAACAGCTTTTTCCTAAGATAGACAGACTATGTAGGAGCCCTGCTAGACTGATCTCAGACAGAAGCCCTCCTTCTCTATTGAATAGTTTGAAGTATTTTGGAAGACCAAACCGAGTCCCTTAGCATCAGGGGTCTTTGATGAAAATGTTGGATCTCACAGTTGCAATGGTTTTCATAGGCACCCCTGGCACGTCTTCTTTTGGCATCCTCAAAGGGCATTTGCCAAATCGCAGAGACTGTGGAATCAATAGACTGTGGAATGGACTCTTGGGAGAAGCATTGGCTTCATGGGAGTCCAAGAGAACATTCAGAATCAGTTTCCCAATTCTTACTCAATATTGTAGTAACCATATAGATTAATCTATCCTAAGCTTAGGTGACAGAGAAAGGTCGCACATCCAGCATACTTGGTCACACCAGGAATCCAACCACCACAGAAGTATCTAGGAATTGTAAATCTTGCTTGTATTTCAGGTTTTCAGAGAACAGTAGGCAATTTAAAAAGGATCAGATGTTTTAATTGGGGGTGGGGGAGGGAGATGTAAGGGGAAATGGATGCATGGGGAGAAGGAGAGTATTGAAAGTGCACTTTCTCCTTTAGAGCAAAGGTTCTCCCCAAAAACTCAGGAGAAAAAATACATTACAAACGATCTTTATAGGTCCCCTATGGTTAAGGCAAAATCGGGTTCCTACCACTACTGGAGATGGCAATGGCAGATGATATCCAGCTAAGAGATGTGCAGGGTCTGATCACACAGACCCAGGGCATTCCAGTGCATGAGCTTTACTGGCAGGATCAAGACTGACTAGCTTAGTATCTATGGCATGACATTCCACTATTCAAGATGCTTGAAAGGGGTCTACCAGACAAGTGTAATTTAAAATGGGAAAGTATTGTAGGGAGCGGTGCAAAGGGGTAGCCAGTGCACATCCTTTTAATTTGTTCCCCACGAACTCGATTACTCCCTAGATCGGTCACATTCTGGGTAACGCCCAGACACCTGGAGAGCATTTTAGGTATTTTGCTATTCTATGATTTTAAACTCTAAAAATCAACCAATATTTCTGCCTCTCTCCTTGCTCAAATGATAGGTTCCAGAGATCATGGTCATGATCATAGTGGTGGGTGGGCTTTTTTGGTGGGGAGGGGGAATAGAGGGATTGAGGTTGTTTAGCATTATCTTGTTCAAATAGCCATTAAAATGAAAGAAAGTTTTCTTCAAGTACCTAGAGGCTAGGATATTCTGATTCTAGTCATTCACAGAAACATGGAAGCAGGGCAAGAAATGAGATAATCACTACTTCCCAAAAAAATTACTGCTAAATAGTTTTCTTGTATGTAGTGAGGGGCCAGGCACATGACCATGATCTCTGGGTGGCTCAAGAAAGCCAATGTCTCACCCAAATCTGAGTGTACAGAGTGCTACGAAACGAGAACACAATTAAAAAGCTCCCCACTGTGTCCATCTAAAGACAGGCGCCAGGGCGAGTTCAGGTTTGTGCTCAGATAAATGAACAAAGAGGGTGCCTAGCAAGGATAGCAAGCATGTCGTGTTTAATACTGAATGAGCAGCACATGACTTCTATATTCGGGGGGGGGGGGGGGGGAAATCAGGTGTGTGTGGCTTCTCAGAGACCATTAATCACACTGTTCTCAGTGCCTCTGGTAGTCTCACAAAGCTTCTTATGAAATTGATCAGGAAGTGTGCCAAACTGACAAACAGCAACATGTCGCCTCTTTCTGGTTGGGATGGGGATTTGTTGTAAGTGTTCGCAAGAGTTAGGAAGTGAACACCGAGGAGAAACAGGCATACACAGCAGGCAAGGGCTGTGTAGGCCCAGCTCTTCAGAACTAATTACTAGGAAAACAACTGCAACAACACTATTACACCTGTAACTGGGAACTATATATAAAAGGAGGAAGAGTTCTGTTTGGTGAACTTTATGATTTTAGAACGGTGGGGTGGAGTGGAATAAAGCACACAAAAGAATTCCACATGAGTTCACCAAAAATAATGATTTATTCAGATGACATTGATTTGACATTATCAGAATCAAAACATTTCTCATCACCACTGCTTGAGGAAATACACCAGCCAAAAGGGTCTAGTGTAAAAATAAATATATTAAGACTTGGGTGGAATGCACAGCCAATCAAGTATTAGCAATAAATATGCCGTGCTCCAAAATACCCTTTGAACAGTTGCACATACTCTGTAGCTTAGCGTGCAGATGGAGTTTGCAACCAATTTGACATGAAGTGATTTGCTCCCGAGGCTGCAATCTTCATTTCCGTCAGAACTTACTTGGCACCTCGACAGTCAACAAAAGCCTGGAATCCAGAACCTCCATTCTCAGACACATGAACAGACTGGGCAAACAGTGCCACCAACAATTTCCAACATGAATTTCAAGGAGTTCACTTCCATTTGGAAATGGACTAAGGACTGGTTTGGGATCTGAATACTAAGCTAAGTGCCCCAATGAGTTGAGGGCACAAGGGTAGGTCCCCGAACAGCATCTCCTCAGGATCATCCCAAATTAAAATGGCAAAAATTGGAATAAGGGTGGGAAGAGGAAACAATAACATAGGTCCCTTATATGATTAACTGTGCCTTCTCCCCAACCACTGGACTGTCTGAAGGTTAACTAAAAGCAGAGAGGAAGAGATCTAAAAGCAGAAAACATCTCAGACAAAGAAGGAGGACTTTCAGAAACCAAAGAAGAAATAGAGCAACCATGTTTTCCCAGTAAGTGAAGCTGTGAAAACAGTTGGCACTGCAGGATCAGCAAACAATCTCTGAGCAACAATTCAATACAATAAGGCACTAACCATTTCCGACATTAAACACATGATTAAACATTTACATTCAGACATTTAAAAAAAAAATCACTGTATACTAAGTTTAAAAAAAAGGCAGTTTTTCTATTTTAAAAAGTTCCTTTTTTTTCAAATTCTCAGTTACCTAAGAATTTTTCCATCCAGGCAGCAACAATTAATTGGATTGAATATTTGATCAGAAATCTTGTTGGTTAAAAAGTTTCTATGTGAATACAAGAAAAGTCACCTGTGGCAACAGACAGAAAAAAAATATAAAAAGCAGCTGAGAGGTTGTAAAATGATTCAAATAACTTCATTAACAAACATGTGACAGATGTTAGTCACTTGCTTAATGCACTATGGGAAGGTGCTCAGATGCAACGGTGTTAAGCATAGAATATAATTACATACTTTTGTAGCTGGCTTACATCTATTTTTCTTAGGAGTTATCAGACTGACAGCCCTGGAGCCTGAAGGTTTCTGTCTGTCAATCACGTCAATAAAGCCTGGGCAATGCAGTGTCAGTTTCGTCACACTACCCCACTACCGTGCCTCAATCCTAACCCAGAAGCATCACATATAAAGGCAGAGGAATAGTTCAGACTCACTTCATTCAATCCTGGGTCTGCTGTGCTGAGGAAGGATAAATGGCCAACTGTCCACAGAGAACAGGACCGATGACACCAGCTTCTTTCAAGGAGTGTCACCCGAATAGCCATCAAATGCAGAGAGCAACGACTTCAGGTCACAACTGATCTGGTAAAAGAATCTGTATCCCAGTCCCAATCCTCAAAGCCATCTAAGTGGCCGCTGTTAGATCTATAAAGTTTATTGCAATCCTTGAAAATTAGTGTTAAGATGATTATCCCCCCCATGCTACAGTATTTGGCTACTTAAATATTCAGAAATCGCAAGGTTTCGCAACAACAATAATAAATAGATCAAGCATAGAGTTAGCTTCTGATGGAGAAATTATCTGTATATGGGAGGGTTATTAACCAAGGATAGTGGAGATTAATCTGTGTATAGATTTAGCAAAGGTATTTTCAGGACACCTGGACAGCACAAATGCATCCGATTCCAAAGAAACTTTTTGCCCATTCTTCTAAACCAAAGCAAGAACGAACTTCAGAATATTCATGAAGTGGGCTGTACGGTTTCCCCAGCATAACGAGGTCTCACCATTTACTGTAAGATTGATTCCCCATCTTCAGTTTTCAATATCTGACACTTGTCAGGACATCCAGAAATAATCAGTAAAGGTTATGGGAATGGAACCACAAACCAGGAGGAAAGAGCGCACTTGCTGACTTGGAAGGCTCTGGTGGGACTAGAGCCAAACTGATTAATTCCTCTATCTTGGAACAGCAGCTCCATGTTGCAGATGGCCTCAATCCATTTGGGTATTTGATATCCCAACAGCAAGTTCTCAAAGGCTGTTCTGCAAAACCTTGTGGCACATTCTGAATTAGTCCAAACTTGCCGGGCGGGAGGGGGAGAAAAGAAAACAAACAAACCTCCCAGAATTTTGATTTGTCTCCCAGTTGTTGATTTTCCTTGGACAGTCCCGCTGAAGGGAAGTGGCAGTCACCCAGTCCGCATACGCAAGCGTCTCTCATGCAGGAGCAATCTAATTTCCCTCACTAGTAAGGGTGAGATGAACAGGATTGTTGAACTTGTCTGTGGAAAGAAACAACATGAAGGACAATTAGCACATGTACATGCCGCTGCATCTTCCCTCCAACACATTTTAGAGGCATTTGTAAGCACAGAAAGCTGGAAGTGAAACAGGAAAGTCAAAGTTTGCCTATCAGAAGGACAAAAGTGGGCTTTAGACTTTCAGGAAAGTTACTGAATAAGCTAAGGCTCTTCCCTCTACTCAATGGCTTTGCACTGCTCTCTCTGGAGCCTATCAAATAGCTTGTTCAGTTGTTCAAAAAGGAATCACAGAGCAAAGCAAGGCATCACCCCAGCCCTAGCCCTGAAGGAGATGCAGGTGGATTATGCAACACTCCCAGCCACTACCAACCTGAACAGCTCAGGGTGTGAATTCTGATCTCCTAGACCAGGCCTGCACAACATGTGGCCCGGGGGCCACATGCAGCCCGCGTGGGCTCACTGTGCGGCCCATGTGGGCTGAGTAGGCAAGTGAAGGGGGGGGGGCTGAGGAGGCGAGCAGACAGGCAGTGAGTAGGCGAGTCGGAGGTGTGGGGGGCTGAGGAGGTGGGCGGGCGGGCAGGTGAGCCAGCGGCAAGGGAGGGGGGCTGAATAGGCGAGAGGGAGGGTGGGGGACTGAGAAGGCAAGCGGGCGGGCAGTGGTGAGGGGTGAGTAGGCGAGCCGTGGGAGGGGTCTGAGGAGGTGAGCGGCGAGTCGGTGGCTGACCTGTTCTACTGATCTGGTCTGGCTCCCATCCCCTCTCCAAAGGTTGCAGCTGTCTGAAGATGCCTGCCTTCCATGCCTTCCTCATTCACACCTCATTCATTCAACAGGGCAACTGATTACAAAGTGGGGGGAAGATCTTATTCTACTTCTAGCAAAAAGAACATTTTTTTTACCTTAATTATACTACCTTAGGGGCCTGCTATAACATATTACCAAGGTACAATACCTCTGTTTCGGTGGGGCAGCACTGGGGAAGGAGGGTTTGTTTCTGCGGGGCATGTGGCGCTGGGGGGAGGGGTTGTTTTGGGGGGGCTGGGTGGCGTTGGGGGGGGGTTCAGCGGGGCCAGGGGATTTCGGCCCTCAGCTGTTTTCTTTGGAGTAATATGGCCCTCGCCGCTTTACGAGTTGTGCAGGCCTGTCCTAGACAGAAGCACTGTGCTTCCACCATACTGGGCCAGCCCTATAGAACATTTTCATTTTGGTCCCTCCATGTCTGATCATCCCTCCCACCAACCCAAAAGAAAGGACTGCACAAATTACCAGCTCAACTGCGTGCAGATGTGGTCGCCCAGTCTCAAAAAAGATATATTGGAATTGGAAAAGGTTCAGAAAAGGGCAACAAAAATGATTAGGGGTATGGGATGGTTTCCGTACGAGGAGAGTTTAATAAGACTGGGACTTTTCAGCTTGGAAAAGAGGCGACTAAGGGGGGATATGATAGAGGTCTATAAAATCATGAGTGATGTGGAGAAAGTAAATAAGGAAGTGTTATTTCCTCCTTCCAATAATAGAAGAACAAGGGGCCACCAAAGGAAATTAATAGGTAGCAGGTTTAAAACGAACACTAGAAAGTATTTTTTCACGCAACGCACTGTCAACCTCTGGAACTCCTTGCCAGAGGGTGTTGTGAAGGCCAATACTATAACAATGTTCAAAAGGGAGCTAGATAGATTCATGGAAGATAGCCATTGATGGACCTATTAGCCAGGATGTACAGGAATGGTGTCCCTAGCCTTTCTTTGCCAGAAGCTGGGATTGGGTGACAGGGCATGGATCACTTGATGATAACCTGTCTGTTCATTCCCTTTGGGGCACCTGCCATTGGCCACTGTCAGAGGACAGGATAGTGGGCTTGATGGACCTTTGGTCTGACCTAGTATGGCCGTTCTTATGTTACATCAGCTCCTTAGAAACACTGGAAGCCATGTGACAATGCACTTGCACACAGTGGAGTTGGAGGGGGCAGAACCTTAACTTGGAAATTAGAGTGAAATTCAACCAAAATGAATATTGCACACCAAATACAAGAATTTTTAAAGGGGCAATGTCAAGTGCTTCACTTTCTATCACTTAGAAAACCTGCTTTAAAAAAAAATCTATTCTTGTTCATTTGGCAATAATAATTCAACATCCGTTTTTTGATTGGTGGAAGGAACTGATATTACCATGGCTGATTTAGATCACTTCCTGGTGTGTCCCAGCCATACACCAGCTCTGGGAACAGCATTATAATTAATGGCTGTGGCAGAAACAGTTTAAGGTGCGAAAGTCATTAAAGCTCTCACAAAAAAGTCCTATTATTTATTTGTTTATTATTCTAGGGTTCAGAAATTCTTTTCAGCTGCAGGCTCAACACGGGAGAAAAAGCTAAAGAAGAAAAGACCTCTTACCATAAGAATGAAGAAATAGAAAACCCACATCCATCCCAGATTGTCCTGGATCAAAGAAACTAGATACTGTAAAGAAACAAAATACAATATTTAGATCAACATGTGTGCAACTGTGAGGGGTGTTTTTCTGGTGTCACCCTTTCATTTGCATCTCCCTGAGTTTGTGAACCTTTATCGAAGAGGGGAAGAAAAAAGAAAAAAAAAAAGCAAATCACAAATTCTCTCTTTCAGTATCTAGCGGCTCCTTGCCTGGCATAATGGGAGACTTGCTGCCTTAATCCTTCTATATAAATCCATACAAGATAGGTGAAATAGAGATACCAGCCTGAAGCTTTACAGGTAACGATGTTCAGTGAGGAGAAAAACTAATTACAGCTTCAAGGGGTGACAATTTGACTAGACTGAACAGAGGATTTTACTGCACAGAACATACACTTACGTAAGTGAATGTAAATACCCTCAGAAAAGCTGATCACTCTAGGAAGATGTACAACTTAAAAAGGACATGCATTTTCAGCAGCTATACAAACATTAGCTAGTTAACCCTTTCCAACACTCTGTTATGCAGATAAGATGCTCAGGCTTCTGCACTGATTTACATCCTGAGCTCAACAGGGCGTTGCAAGCTTCAAGTAAAGGCAGAAATGATCCCTTATATACAGTATTTGAATACAACTCTGTTTAAAGCTCCTCTGAACCTCTCTATTACTGAGCACATTGGCACAAAAACAGGATCTTCATTTTGGAAGTGCTCCTGGTGCTTCTGCTGCTTATTCACCCACCTGGAGTGACACTGCAGCCATTCCCACTGATATGACTGCAAGTCCAGATAGGGAAGCAGTGACAGGCAGAACTTTTCAGAAAGAGAGACCCACTTTCCATGATACTCTCCTTAAGAAGTGGTACATGTGTGGAAAGGGGAAGATAGAGGAAGCATGACACTGGGAAATTTGTTTCCAAATAAGATTTGAAAGGTGTTAGCAGCCTGTTAAAAGTGGAAAACTAAGACAGCATCTCAGAGAAAGAATGAACATTTCATTTACTGGGGAGAACCACCTCAGTCAGTAGTTAACAAGTTCTTCTCTGCCTGCAATCAGCACTACTGATATTCACAGGAATATTCCCACAAGTGCCAATTATGAACCCAAATTCCTTTGGGAAATGGGGGTGTGGACTCCACTCCAACATACATCTTGGTATTTCATGATGTTACACTCGCTCTAGTAGTATGGGGCCAGTTACATCACAGGCCCTGTCCAACCCAAAAATCAGCACTATGTTCTTTCATGTGCATGAATTTTGTTTCTGCATAACAAGTATGTTCCTATTGCCAATGCCCTCAGCGTCTGTTCAGTAACAATCTGTGGTCAATTCCTACAACGGCACACAGCATGGAAGATGAAAGCAAGTGATACCAGTCTTACAGGTTGTGAAGTCTGCCCTAGGTTAGACTCGAATTAGTCTAACATAACAAATTCTTATGTTCTATGTAAAGAGGACATTCATCTTAAAAACAATATTTCATAAATACATTTCTTCACCAGGGCTGCTAACACCACCTTATTTAAAAACTGAAAATAATTTAAAAATCCAATTTTCTTTTCACTATTTATGGAGTGCAAATGTTTTCCATATCTCAACAGCTCAGGTTATGGAAGTGTCTAAACCCCCTTTCATTCTCAAAGTTTGTTGCCACAATATTTGCATTACAAACTCTGCAGAGAAGGCTTGTTTGTTAAAAAACACTGTTTCCACTGGAAATAAAAAAAAAAGATGAATGGAAACGTTTCAGCTGGGGTTGGAAGCTTTTCCCCCAGCCCTGATGTCACTCCCACGTAGAATTTTAAAGGAACATTCCCTAATTCCCCAGTTCCTCTCTCGTAATCTCACCTGGCCCACTGCAGCTCCAATGCTCCCAGTTCCGTCCACAATTCCTGTGACTGTTGCCAGAGCCTCACTGTTCCCTTTGACCAATTCTTGACGTCCCAGGTCAGCAGAAATCGCAGAGCTGATCATGTTAGATGGGCCTCCAATGAAAAATCCTGAAAGCACCAAAAGACCATCTTCCAATGATAGCACTGCAAAGAAGCTGCCAATGGCGCAACCCGATAGTTTCACAGGGCAGGGATTTTCTGCCACCCAAATGTCAAGGGCTGGGGATGTTCTGGAAGTCTCAGTTATGGGAACAGGTTGCAGTAAGGGGAAGAATGCTTCGCTCCCAGAGGGTTTAGTTATCCCTCACAGCGGTTGTGATGTGCTTCTCTGTGCGTCTAAGGGAGGAAGTTGGGGGAAATTCCCAGAAGCCCCTAAAAGATGCGTGTTTGAAACCAAGAACCCTCACTCACGCTGGTTAATATAGAGTCCTCATCATGGGGTGCTGCCAGGCAAGCTCCCTGGTATGCACCTTTAGTGGCAGAGGAAGCTTACAGCTTCTCGTAGTATAAAGAACGCAAGCGACGCTTGCCATCTGAGCTATTCTAGTTTGCAGCATAATTCCTTATTCTACACCTCTGTGAAAGCTTCTTAAAACAGTGTTCTTTTAAAATTAAAAAAAAAAGTTGGGCCTTCATGGTCACTCCTGTTGCAGCCATGGCATTTGGCTGAGAAGGCAGCACACCTGAATATATTAACAAGGTTTTACAGCAGCGTTATTGTTTCTTTTCGGTCTACACAGCTATTGGGGTGAAAGTGGCGTTTATATGACATACCTGTAATGGCCATGATGAACGCATTGATAGGTTTGCTGTTTGGAGAACCTGCCAGGGGGCAGACAGAAAAGAGGAGTGTTGTTAAAATAAGAAATAATTATATCTAGCTCTTATACAGAACTTTTCATGTGTAGATCTCAAAGCACTTTACAAAGGAGATCAGCTTCATCATCCCCCATTTTACAGATGGGAAGACGGAGGCAAAGAATGATCAAGTAACCTGCCAAAGGTCACCCAATTAAAGGATTCCCTTGGTGCGGCCAGAGAACATACATGGAGATGTTAGATCTTCAACCTTATGATGGCTCCCAAGTCCACTGTTTTACTGAGCCTAGATGTGCCCTTTAATTAGTTGTCCTAACAGACTGTTTCCAAATCCCATTGGTTGCCAGATGCTAGAGTGCTTCTGTAAATGGTGTGAAGTTTAAGAGCTTCCGACTTCCCATCCTTTCCTAGATCATCTCTCACTCTTTGCCCCCCCCTCCACCCCATTGGCTTTTCCTCTTTCAAGATGTTTGCACCTTTGCATTACTGCTTTACGGGTTGTAACTCTGACATGTTGGCAATGCTAGAAATGCAGCCAAAGGAGCACATCTAATACCAGCTTCCTCACTGGCACAAAGAAACCCAAGCACTCAGCCCACATCTTTCCCCATCGTTAACCAGAATCTGAAGAAAGACTTCTTCACAGGTGCCATGATCTCTTGGCACAATACAACCGTGCAGAGTGTGACTGGCCCAGAAATATACTCTGAAGGGCAATATCCTGAACCAGAAACAGGTTCAAGGCATAGAAACTGGCAAGTGTCCATCCATCTGGCCCAAAAGGTCCCCCCCCCTTGCCCACAATAATGCAAAATATACTCACGACTGTATCCAAAGAGAGACCCTATAGCCAGAAGCAAGCTGATCACTAGCACTGGAGCTCGCTTCTGTAGCATATCGGAAATCAAGCCTTGGATTGTCCCACCTGCAAAAATAAAATGAAAGCTCATTGTGCCCTTCCAATTAACATATGTAACACACACACTGCTGCACTTACTGAATTCTGTTCTTTTATCTTTACCTCTGGCATCTCTATTGTGGACAAAACTCTCACTGCCACCTGAGACACAGTCAAGGCAATATCAAATCAGGGTACTCAGGACACAGTAGCGAGGATCGATTACTATGTCTTGCTCTCTCTGCGTTTAGCCAGTCAGTGCTTCTGCTGTTTGTTCCTTTCCCCACACACCCTTCCTGTAATCTCAGTTTAGGTCTGCGCAATGTAACACAGCGTGGCTGTCTCCTAGAGTTTCCTACTGTTCCTATTAATGGCTCTGCTCCGCTGGTGGGAGAACTAGCACATAACCGATTCTAGGCACCCCAGTGACACTTTTAACACTTTGTTGTCTAACCCTGCTCAAAGCAGATCTAACATCACAAGGGTTACAATGCTGGCAGCTTTGTCTACATTAGCATGCCCATCATTGCAATCACCAGTGCAGCTGCACTGCTGATAATGCATTAGGGAATAGTCCTAGTATAAACAAGGCCATAGAGGCAGCAAAGCAGACCCAGAACAGATCAGAACAGGAGTGTCTTGCAGGAAATCAGAGTGGACTACTTACCCAGCCAAGAAACAGTGAACATGAGAGAGCAGAGCTCAAGCCATAAAGAGAGGCTTTCTTTGTTCTGGCTAGGAGGCACAGGTACAGATTTTACCACTGGCATAAACAAGCACAACTACACTTGGCTCCATTGAAGACAATGGAATTGTGCCTGCTTACCCCAGATGAACTGAGTCCTTTGTTTGCAGCAACGTGGGGATGGTTGCTAGGGTAGAGTGTACCCCTAATCTAGGCCTACCCTCTCGCTCAGGGATTCCAGTGGGAAGTAGGACAGGAAACCTGGGGGACATCTGACTGAGTGGGATACTCTCGCGTTCATAGCAAGTGACGAAAAACTCTTATTGCTGAAGTGTACTAATAGGGTAGTACCCCTTTAAACAGTCTGTGAGCTCTCTAGAGGTACTCACTACTCCTATGTTTTACAATGCAGCCAGAGCAGCAGTGTACGTAACCAGGCCTTGCATGCTGGGCACATTCAGTAAACTGGGCCCATGTGGTTCCTTCATGTTAAAGAGCAAGAGACCTAAGAGCTGGGCAACCAAAAAAAGAAGTTGTTTGCTTGCTGTACCTACCTATGATTCCTCCCACATCGTACCAAATTGAAAGCTGGTCAGCTTCAGCCTCCTTCCATCCAAAGTTGTTGCTGAGGTAGAACGGCAGCCAGAAGAAGAAGGAGTAATTTACTAGTTTCAAGCAGGCATAGGCCAGGGAATACTAAGACAAAAATAGCCAAAAAAACAGCAAGCAGTTAGCATTAGAAAAACACAAGCAGCAACTCCTCCTCCTTCCAATAAGCCCCCAGCTGAAGCTCCCATGGTAAGTGCTTCTGCCTTTCACATGAGAATGCAATGTCAGGAAAGCCCAATGCTGAACATCAAAGGGACAGAGTGGGGGGGAGGAGAAAAATCAACCAGGATGTCTATTTTTAGTGTTCTTTTCATTGGACACAATGGGTTGAAACACCAATTCTTCCAGCAGCTTCACTTGAAGCACAAGCTTCTAAAGAGGAAAACAATCAGTTCATCTCCTAGATCGGAGGAAGTTAACCATGTGACACTAAGCAAGCCAGGGGCCCTTAATTTTTTGTGCACTATGTTGAGAAAGACTATGGCAAGCACATTTTATCTGCATCACTATGTGCCATTCAGAATACTGCTACATACTCAAAGCACCCTACAAAGAACTCCTCGTAATACCCAAATGTTTGTATCCCAGAGCTCCAGACACAAGCTTTAGGCATGCTTGAGAGCACCACGTCTCTCTACAGCTGAGACGGTTTGTGGTGCTCTTGCGATGGTTCTGGGGAGTAAACCTGCCTTAGCTTGTAGGAGGGCTCTCTCAGTGCAAATACCTCCCCTCGGGCAGCCCAGAGAACCAGTTCAGCTGCTGTCAGGGTAGGCGTAAGGTATGCTTATTTTGTCAGGTCTTTGGCTGACCATCACTGTCACAGTAGAAGGGAGCCATGTTTGCAGAGTTCCAGCGCTGAGTGGCAAGTGCCGTAACTTTTTAAGGTACCCAAGAGGATAGATTGTGGGTGTGTAATTATTGACTTGTTTTAATGTGGTAAGAGACATAGATGATACAGTGATTAGTGCCAAAGACATTTTGATATAAAATAAATACCTCCGAACACACAGATTTCTTCAGCAGGCGTTTGATTAGCAAGCGGAATAATGGAGGCTTGCCTCCCTTTAAGCCTCCTGTCTTAGAGGGCCCAACACTACCTCCCTCCTGGGCAGGATTCCCACTGAAGTCAGCAAAAGTTCTTCAGGAAGAGCAGACCTGGGCCTTACTGAGCTCACTGCTTATCATTACACAGCACTTCAGAATGGTCGACTGGATTGCTTGAGAGATTAGCCATTCTCAATCTTCAGAGACCCGAGAGGAAGGCTGTCAGTGTAAAGACAGTTCCATTGCACTTGTTCAGTTGGAGAAGGGGAAAAAAAACTGAGGAAAACCAGAGTAGGAATATAGTTGATTTGCTTTATAAGTGTATCTATCTCTTGGAAGTTATCCTTGTTTGTATTCAGGGATCCACATTCACTTTCCAGTCTCACATCCAAGCTGCTCACAAGGCCCCATTAGTACACTGAATTAATTCTGGAACACCACAGGATAGATGATCGATTTGATCTTCCAGTCCTTTGCCCTGGCCACGCAGGATTGTTCCTCCAATGTATTTGTTAGTGCTCTGACCAACCTAATTTTACAGGGTTCAAGTGAGGGGACTTCCACTACTTCCTTGGGGAGTTATTCCACCATCCAAAACTTTTTTCTAATATTCAGCTTCCATTTCATTCACCATTTTATCCCATTTCTCCCAGAACGTCCCCCCGCCCCATCAAAAAATTAGTCCTCTTCCTGTATGGCCTTTACACAGCTCAAGGTGGTTCTGTTCCCCTTAGTCATCACTTCACCAAGCTGTATACATGGAATTCCTCAGTGACTGAGGTGTCTGTACAGCACCCCATCCAATGGCAGCCCTACTCTCACTGTGGCCGTCCGTTGGATGCTGCTGTAAGCATAGGCAGTGCTGCCAGACCCATTAACGTCATCAAACATGTCTCAGTATAAAACCCTGTCTTCAGTTGTTTATAACTTTACCAAACTTTAACATTGGAGGTGAAGTTTTCCATGCCAGGTGTGCCCCTCAGGTTAGTGGGGTTTTGCCTTTAAGTTTAAGCCAAAATTGTTTAGCCATTTCTGAGAACAAGGTTCTTTTGCCCATTGACATGGGGCAGGGTTCCTTCACCCTAGATTCCTGTCTGCAAACAGTCCTCACACACAGCTAGTGACAAGTCCAACTAAAAGGGCTCTAGTCACACTGTAAATAAACCAGAACAAGTTCCCCACATCTGAGGGTTCATACATTCTCCCTAGGCACAGGGTGAGAGGGAAGAGATCTTGGGCTTCTCTGGCCCTTCCAGCTTATCCCTCCCCTCTTCCTGTCTGGCTTTTAGCTGTCCTCAGCCAGTGTGCTGAGCCACCTGGTTAATTGATTAATCATTCAGTCCTTAACCAATTACACCTCTATCCCGATATAATGCTGTCCTCAGGAGCCAAAAAATCTTACTGCGTTATATCAAACTTGCTTTGATCCGCTGGAGTGCGCAGTCCCCCCCGGATCACTGCTTTACCGCGTTATATCCAATTTCATGTTATATTGGGGTAGAGGTGTATCTCCCTAATTTGTCCCATGTGGGGATGTTTACCAAGTGCCCAGAGTGGTGAGTCAGCTTAAGGCTACTCTCACACTGTCCTCCCCACGTTAAAAACATTTCTGACTATTTCTTTGAAAAGTTCTAGTGCCCCACACTTGGAACAGGAAGTTGATGCTTCACAGAGGGGGGCATTTGTGTCAGGATCAGGGATGGCCCTTTTGCTATTCCTGTGAATATCTGCCATGTTACAAGCCGGGGAGCAGAGGGGGGTTGTATTTGCAGAAGTGAAGAGCACACTCAGCTGCAACTGAAGTCCGTGCTTTGAACATATACTGCTAAGTACTCTGAAATAAAAAAATATCAGACCCTAGGCATCTCAAATTGGGTACCCAAAATTAGTGGGCACTTTGATCTCAATCTCTCTATGCCTCAGTTCCCCATCTGTAAAATGAGGATAATACCACCCCTCACCTCATATGGTTGTTATGACTATAAATTACTATTTGTTAAGCATTCAGATACTGTAGTGATGAGCACCATCGGAAAGCCCAGGAGGGAATTAAAAATTCTGTATTCTGAGCAGGGTTTGAATAGTGTGTAGCAAATAAGACTGGGGGCCATACATTGAACAAGGATAAAACAAAATATTGAATAGCTGCTCATTAATTGAGCGCTATCCGTCATGTGCACTGAATGACACAGGTGTCCTGTGGGGAAAAAGTGCAATCATGTAATTAAAGATTACCATAATGCATACACACAAGGGCAATATTGCCAACCCCAAAAGTTTGACATGTATGACTCAGAGCCCTCAAAATCATGACTTGACAACAAACAACAACAACAAAAATTGTGTGTGGCTTTTGCTCTGTCTTGATTTTTGTACTCCCCTTGCCTGCCGCATGCATGTTTGTTTCCCCAAAGTTATAGGGAAAGGTAATTTCGGCCCTCACTGAAGGACCTCTCGCTGGTTGCCTGATGGTGTGGAGTTCCCAGCTTCTCCCAAAGCCTCAACATTCTAATTAATTTTGTGTCCCCCTCACTTCCATATCTGCCCATTCGCCTGGGCAGCAGTCAATCCTGGCTGCTAAGATAACCTTAATCCTGGCATTTCCTAACTTTTGAGTGCTTGATTTTGCAATCTTAACAATGTTCTTTTAAGACAGTTTGTGTGTGTTCAGTGATGTGTTCTATGTAGATGTCCCTCGACCACGTGATGGCGTCTGACACCACAAGCTGCCGCATCAGCCGAGCATAGCGTTGACCGATTCCATGTTCTCTCAGCACTCACTCGTTACGTCCCATGCGCCCAAGGCTCCAACAATCAGTGTATGCGTCTGAACCTGGTAACCCTTAGCTCTCAAGGTTTCGGCCAGAGGGCCGTATTTCTCTACCTTTCGAGCTTGGGCATCATGGAAGGCCGGGGTCGTGTTCTCGAAGGGCACTGTGACATCTACCATGATTATCTTCTTCCGGTCCTCGTTGGTGATGACGATGTCCGGTCACCATTGGCTGTTGGTTCCGGGGATGGCAGAGTTCATGGCAACCTTCCTCACGGGTGGTGGGATGGTTCTGGTGTTGTCTCACAGCTGCCAAGCTCTCGAATGGGGCTTGCAGCTACACAAGACATGGGGTAGCGTCTCATTAGCGTAGCTACACTTCCTGCATCACTTGTCCTGATTCCCATGGCGGAGGGCTCCATTGACCAGGACATAGTTGAGCCAGGCATGGTGGATGAACCGCCAGTCGGCAAAACGAGTGAAGCTGCCCCTGGCGAGGAAGTGGTTGCTGGCATCCCACTTGCACATCACCTCGAATGCCTTGCCCTGGTCTGGCTTCTGTTTCAGGTTTTCCACGTATTGGCAGCGGATGGCATCCTTCAGAGTCCTCTCCAGCATGGTTCTAGCTCTCGGAGTGATGATTGTGTGATCTGTATTCTTCACTGGACATCAGCAATACCAGGAGGAACGAGCTGGACTGACTATGAGAAGCGCAGTCAGGAAAGTAAAATACTTTCCTCGTGGATTGTATTTTCTAAATGGACAACCAACCTAATTTTCAATTACTGAGGGACAATCACCACTCACTGATATATTTTGTTTTCCACAACCAAATCTCTTTACCACTTTTTATGAGTAACGTACCTGAGTATTCGGATTCTAATATCTAAACTGTACTGTTAAATCTATTTACCTAAATTTGGACTATTGCCGATTATGCACTCTATGCATGTTATGACTTTTAAAAACTAACTTTATATTTGTGGATAATCTAAGCACTACACCCAGATGTACAGACACTCTTTTCCTAACCTGTGTATGATATATATATTTTTTAACATTAGCTTTAATAAAAAATTTAAAACTGTAAATCATCGCAAACAACAATGCTGAGCCCTTACCAGTAGAACACCTGGTAGACGACAAGCTTGGAAAAAGCCAATGGCCTTGGGCTGGTTGCTAGTATCAGGTGCTTGAATAGAGTAATTTTGATCATCCTCATCCTCCTCATTATTGCTGATTAAGGGTTTGTTTGCATCTTCTTCAGCACTGCCCTCCTGTTCTTCTCCAAGCTCAGGGAGACCTAGAACACATGAGAATGTACATGAGTAACAAAGGACAACACCATTCTTTCCCCACACAAAACCCATGCTCACTCCTTTTAAGCATTTCTCCCTTCTGACACCCCACTTGCTCTCCCATACCTCCATCTCCTTAGAAACTCTTCTAGATGGTGTTCTGCAGAGTCGCCAGTAGAAACTACCCCTTGTCTTCTAGCGCTCTTGAAAGTATTCTGTCTGATCCTGGCGTCGGCTTTGTCTGTTCTGAGTGTCTGGCCATTAGTTGGAAGACACAACAAATTAGTGCATTTCCCCCTATTTAGTGGCTAGACTCCCTGTGCGTGGGTCCTGCACACATCACCTCAGGCAGTATTTGAACATGGATGCTCACAGTGTACCAGCAGCAGTTCTGACAGAAGAACTAACAGGAAGACTCTGTATGGTGGATTTGCTAGAAGCGGTCTTACGCTGTCTGACCTGGAGGACATCCTTATGTACATTCCAACACTTCAACAGTTACCTCCTCTGCAACCTCCCCAAAAACTTGGGAGACTCCACCATGTCCCTGACAATGCCCTGAAGATCTCTTTTCTACTCACACTGGAGACTCTGCCTTGCCAACCATCTTCTCAGATAAGGCCTATGCCCCCTTCAGAGCCCATATGCCAAGCCTTAATCAGCAGGCAGAGTTTTGCAAACCCAAAGCATTCTTTCCCCTCATGGGATGGAGAGGATTCTAAAACTACTGCTCAACACAATTTACTCCCATGGAAATCACTTGCATGTTCCTCTATTAACTCTTAGAAAAACACCTAGTTCCATAGGAAGGACACTTGGGAACTGGGTGCATTCTAAGGAATATGCTTTGCACACTAGTCAGACCCCTCTTTGACCCTCTGTCCACATGAATAACGTTGTCTGCACCTAGCGTGTTGCAGGCCAGGAAAACGTTCACTCAGGTAGCCACTACTGGGCTTCCAGGCAAGTTTAGAACTGTGTCGGTGACATGAACTTTTGGCAGCGGGAGTTGGGCTTTTGAAGTGACGTGACAATGTTAACCACATTTTTAATGCCACATGAGGGAGCTGCAAACCTGCTTGCCGACTAGGGTTTAAGATGACATAGACCTCTTTTACTTACCCACTTCTTTCGGGGAAATCAAAAGTCCAAAGAAGACAATGATTCCTCCAGCAAATTGCACCGATGCTGTCACCAGGAAGGCATACTGGAGAGAAGAGAGAATAAAAGAACTACCTTTCACATTGCTCTTTGGCATCTCATTCTAAATTCAACATTCATTTCTATTTTTCCAACCACTTTCAATCACACTCTGTACCCCATCTCTGTGTGAGAGTAAGCCATACCAACATAGACTAACTCCATAAAACCTAGAAACACAGTCACCCCTCCCTCCAGAGTAGACTCTATGCTGTTTACCATGCTGGAGGGGGAGCACTGGAATGGAACACATGATGGCGGGGAAGGAGCTTAGATACCGAACACCAGATATTATTCACTTTCCCTTTAATGCAGGCAGATAATGAACATTTCATCTTACAGTAATGGCCAGAGCTAGCACCTCGCTGCTCTTTGTGGTTACAAAGCAGAGTACGTACAGGCATCTACCATTCAGAAGGGTGAACCCTAACAAATGTTCCTGGAGCTTAGCTTCCTGTTGGCAGAGGGGAATAAATTAAAATAATAAGCTATTGTATTTCTATACTATTTTTCAAGTTTGTGCAATAAGGATCTTCAGGCTCCTGAGCAGAGCGCATGAACATTTCTCCCGTTACACTCTGCTGCATTTAAGATTTCCATGAGAGTGACTATTGGAGATGTGTGTATTTAGTCCATAAATACTGCCTTGTTCTCAGGTCACTAGCTATATAATATTGCTTTACAAGGGGCAGGGGTGGGCAGACAAGGAGAGAACATCCTAAAATCAGGTTGTATTGTCCAAAAGGTGAAGACCGGATTTGCAGTCAGTGGACATGCTCGAGCTGGAGCCCCCTCGGTATTAGAGAGAAAAGGCTGCCAACAGGGGGTTCTCTGTGAAGGGTCCTTGACTTTGGAACTCTTCCCCAACTTGGTCCAAAACAGCTCACGTCTGGCCTTTAAGCCACAATGCAAAACCCTTTTATTTTCTCCCTGGCTTTTGGTGATACGGTGGGTTTAACATCTTTTTGTTGCTTGGCCATTGTGGGGTGGAAAAGTGCTGGAGATCAAGTTGTAACTTTGTCAAGAACACCTAGAGCACGGGAGAGCAGCTCTTTTATCCTATAGAACTCAAAATCAATAAATATGTCTTACTGAAGGAACTATTTTTACTCAAGTGATGACTGGCAGTTGGGGGAGGAGTTTTGTTTTTAAGTACAATACTATTGTTCTCAAGCACCAGATTGCACCTGCTCAAGCCAGGCAGGTACAGGGATGTCAGAACAAAGGCCCAGCTTTCTTAGACTCTGCTAAAAATCTTACAAGATGCTCACTGAGCACAGTCAGATTGACCTTAGCACTGATTATTTTTATATCCCGTCCCCAAAAGAGAAGGAAAGCACGAACTCCACAGTGAGAACTACATTTCAAATTTCAGCCTAACCTCTTTAAAAGTATATATAAAAAATATGTAGTAGGAAGGGAAATTTTTCTGGTCCATAACACAAGAACAGCTGAAGGTATTTTACTCAAACTTTCAAAAAGTGTTTACCTCCAGGAGGAAGTCAAGAATAGACAATTCTAGCCCAAAAGGTGGATGTTTTGGGAAGCTGAGAGTGGCTGAAAACAGGTGGTTATAATGAAAGCTGTTTTTCTACCTTAACTATATCATAATTTGGGTCTATTTCTATAAGAAGCCATATTAATTGCTAATCCTTGTTAAATGCTCCCTGAAGCAGCGGCATGCCCATCCCCACACCCTGATGGATGTCCGTGCCCAGGGCCGGATTAAGGTTATGAGGGCTAAGGCTAAAGGGAGGGAAGGGTCTAAGTATGAATTACATATTGCAAAAAAATTATGAAGTCATCAAACATTTATCTACATATGTATCTACATATTATTTATTTATGTAAAATTAACAAGTTTATTCTACTCTCACTACACTCAATTCTTCAAACAAAATTCCCCCCCCCCCAGCTTTAGCAGTGGCAAAGTCATGAACGATGTCATCAAAATTCAAAGACCTGATGATTTCGTTCTCAATTCTCAAAAGGGACAAAGCACTGAGATGCTCTTGAGTCATGGCGGATCGGAGGACATTTTTGACCCTGGTTAGAAGAGAGAAGGAACATTCTCCACTACAGCTAGTGATCATTAGTGACAAATACAGGCATAATGAAATTTCAACATTTGGGAAACATTCTATCACATTGGATTCAGTGATAACTCAGTATGTACAAATACGATTTGCTTTTGTCACCTTTTCTCTCTATATGTGAGAGTGATGCGAATTAAACAAATTGAAGAAATTATTTAGTAAAATCTATTGGGAGATCGTCTGTGTCAGAAGTACCCAGACATTTGATACCTTCACTGACTTCAGAACTTGAAATGAAAAACTTGGTGAAGTGAAAAATTTGTCAGTACACTAAAGGTTTTGTCAATATTTTCGTAAGCCTTGATCCGATGTTCTGATGAACTCTTCAGTTTGTCAATGATTGTGATGAAGGTATTAGCTCTGAAGGCCTCCTTGTCACTGACTGAGTGGGCAGTAGCATGGTTGCATGTCTTCTGTCTTTTGCAGCATTTGGCTGACTTATACCTATTGTTTAGCAATCCTTGCAGCCCCCTGAATTTCATACTCATCAAAACTATCCTGCATTTGTTGAAGAACAGTTCCAAGACTCCTCATTAGGTTACAGGAGTGGAAAGGTCAATTTGAGCACTTTGCAAGCTTAGACTGCACCTGCTGAATGGCTGAAGTATATCATTCCAGACCACAAAATACCAGTTTCCAGAGTGCACATTGCATCACTCAGGATCTTCGCATCTTTTCTTGTTGCTGATTTTTTAGATTAATCATCCTTGATGCTCTCTAGCTCTTCAAGGATGTTAGGGTTTCCCAGAACAACTGCATTCACAGCTTCAGCATTGGCACTCCACCATGTCCCTGAGAGTGATTTGGATACTGAGTATCCCTTTGGTAGTGAATCTCTAAGAATCATCCAACGACTGGTTGATGCAGAGAAAAAAAAAAAATGTACAATTCTTGGACAAAACCAAAAAAAGAAACAGCTTCAACACAACAATCCATGGCAGACTGGCCAATAAGGTTGAGTGAGTGAGCAGCACATGATAGGTAATCAACAAAAGCATTGCGTTCTTTTATCTTTGCCTGCATCCCTGAATATTTGCCACTCATATTACTTGCATTATCATAGCTTTGGCCACGACAAAGGCGGATGTCAATCCCATTTTGGGTGAGGAAATCAAGTAGGTACAAGGCACGTTTCTCCCGTGTGGTTGGTGATGTTTATGAAAGTCATGAAATGCTCAAATGGTCCGCTAGATAGCACATAATGCAAGATGACAGTCAGCTAATCTACATGTGATACATCCGGTGTTCAGTCAACAGACACTGAAAAATATCCCACATCTTCAATCTCATCTACAATGGCTGATAGTATCTTCTTTGCCAACAGTGCAATGAATTCATCACAAATAGTCTTTGATAGATATGATGCATGTCCTTTTCCATAATTTGCGTGTTCATTGATGTGTTGAGTTAAGAAAGGGTCAAACTTAGCGATTAGCTCTAGAACGCCAAGGTAACTGCCATTGTGTTTCGATCCAACACTCTCACCTGAGCCACGGAATGGCAGACCACACTCAGCAAGAAAAACTATGGTTTCAACTATGCGTCTGGGAACGTTCTTCCAATAAGCACAACCTTCCAAAAACTGGTTTTCCATTTGGGTATCAATTCTGCCACTAACTTTCTATTGGGCATGGTAGCTGCTAACTGACACTGTATGCTTCTCATTCATTGTATGATTGGTAATGTATGCAGTATTCGTCCAACCACTGAAGCCTTTGCAGAACATTCCCCACTTCAGAAAACAGGCGACAATAAAAACAGTACACTTTCTTCTTAAAAGGCGAATAGATGAGCCATTCTCGCTTGCCAGTCTGTTTGTTAGGCTTCGCATATTCAGACATTGGTTTGGCCAGATAAGGATTCTGATTGGTGTACTCTCGCTTTGTCCATCACAAGTCAGCATCTAGATTCTGGCATTTCTGTGAGCCCTTCTCAGTCCAATATGCAATGAGATCTTGAGAAGTCACGTCCCACGCGCCTGGATGGCTGGAGAAGGATTGTTTTTGTATTACTATCACTGGGAAAGTCTTGAGAGGGGTGGGGTGAGACTGCAGCTAGAGAGGTCACAGGAGGCTGCTCCTTTTCATCAAGTGCAGGAACAGCAGGTTCACTTGGGCTGGTATTCGCCTGGACTTCCTCACCACCAGACTTAGTAGGAGGAAAAAACGTTAGGAGCGAAGGAATACCTTTCAGTACTACATCTTGTCTTTGCCGTCTTTCTTTGGCCTCCTTCAATTTCTGCCATCCTCCTTTCTTCGACATGGTTTCTATTGTCCAGTGTAGGCCTACTGAGTACAAAGTTCTATATTGCTTGGGCCCACAAACACTTACTTAGCCCACAAAGACAAACTCACAACCACCATAAATAGAAGTCACAATCTTGATGGATTTAATCTGTACAAAGCAATATCTAATGAGATGAAAAAATTTCCCGATGGCCCCCGCTACCGTCGCTCAGCTGTTACTTCAGTATGGAATGGAGGGCCTACAGTAGGGTCTAAAAATTAGGGCCTAAAGTAAGGCCTAAAAATAGGAGGGCCTAAGGCTATAGCCTTCTTAGCCTATAGGTTAATCCGGCCCTGTCCATGCCTCATCACTGCTTAACAGCAGTGTCTGTCAGCCAGCTGACGTGCAGCATTAGATTTGGCTCCAAACAGCACTTTGTCCTCTCCAAGTCAGGAAGATGGTAGGTGACCATGACATAGGGGGTCAGCAGAAATGGGTAAGTTTTAAAGGGACCAAGTGTGTCCCCCCCACAGATGGGTAAGTTTTAAAGGGACAGAGCCCCTCCAAATCTCATGCAATATTCTGTACTCTCTCGAGTTGAGAAGGAAAGGAGAGGATTACTATGCTCTATCACCTGTCGCCACAAAGATATAGGGAACACAGTTCCCCCATAGACATGCGAAAGAAGAAAAACACGTCATTTATCTGCTCACCTGGTCTCAGTGGGCCAGAGACAGGGAAAGACTCCCTGGGATAAGACAGCCCCTACGCATAACTCCAAGTCAGACAGCAACTACTCACCTCATAGCCATACTGCAGAACACAGGAGGCGAGGAATGCTCCCAGAATGTTCCCCACTGATGCACAGGCACTCCAGAGTCCAAAAACAAAACCCCTCCTGAGAAAGCACAGCAAAATGGAGGGGGAGGGGAGGAAGGAGGGGAGAGAGAGACAGAGACGATAGAGAGTTAGAACTGGCTTTAACTGACATGTAATAGTATTAAATTCTCCACATAGAAGTAGCTTCATTTAAAATAAAATATACTGTAAAATAATCAGCTCATAATAGACAAGTTTGTCTATCATGTCCCATTCTGTTTCACTTGAGTCAAACTAAGGTCGAGGTCAGTGGTGTCAAGACATCAGACCAGATCCAGCCCACATGAGACATGATACATTTATCCACGTAAATCTAACAAATTCTGATTCTACAACAGGTCAAAGTTTCTATCTAGCCCTTATGAATGTCACCTGCTGTTGCCCTACCTTAGGTGTTCTGAAACAGCTTCAGAGATGTTTGAAACCTTAAATTTAATGATAACACTTTATGGGCCAGATTTTCCAATAATTCAGCTGTGCAGTTGTGCACTTTGTGTGTGCTCACAGTCACTGCAATTGTGTGTTCAAACTGAGTTTTATATATGCCAATGGCCAAATCAACAAAGAGCAGAAAACGTATAATAATGATACCCAGCTCTTATAGAACATTTTTGATCCCTTGATCTCAAAGCACTTTACAAAGGGAGGTCAATATCATTATCCCCATTTTACAAGGGGGAAAAAGTACAAAAAGTAATGCAAGTTTCGGCACAATACAACAGCCTTAATCTGACCCAAAATGAAAACTATTTTGTCGAGTTAAAGCTGTTATGTAGTGAAGAAATATGCATTACTGTATTTTATATCTGATAAGAGTAGTTTGTTTATTGTTTATTTGGGACGGGTAAGATTTCTGTCATTCACTATTCATTTACTGCTTGTCAATGCTCAGGTTACAATAGGTAAGTACGTTATCATTTAGCAGGATTTGCCAGAGAATTGTTTTGGTTTGGGAATTCAGTCAAGACTGCTGTTCTGCATCACAGATAAGCTACTAAACCAAGGAGAAATACCAAGTACCCAGCTTTTCCAAACCAGTTGCCCATGATGGCAACAACACAGGGCCAGCCAGTGGACTGCAGCAAGCCATTCACAACCCAGAGGCAGCAGTAGAACCATTTGTTGTAGAAATGCAGCCATTCTGTGAGAGTGCCGAATACAAACTCCTGTGGGGAAAGAGAGGAAAACTGTGATCCTGCTACAAATCTTCCAGACTGACCAGAAGTGTCAATGCAAAATTGAAAGGAAAAAAAAAAGAACGAGAGGAAGAGGTTCAAGGCCTATGTTTTACATTTCATTCAAGTGACAGCATCTCTAAAAGCTCAGGTGTTCCTAATACCATGCTCAGCCAATGTTCAGTGATGACTCAGAGGTAACAGCACCACCTGCTGAGTCACCAACAGCATGTCCTGCAGCATCTAAACGTGCCTCCCTCCCACGTGTGGTACCCAGCTTAGTTACAGCCCACCCTAGAAGTAGTGGTTGCCATTAATTTACAAAAATAAAACTTGAATCAAAGATTGATGGACAAAACACCTGTCAAATTAAATATGCAACAATATTGAAATACAGGAAAGTCTCACTAATTCCCACTTTACTGATGCATAAACCCCTGCAAAAAAAACCTACAGTGGTTTCACGGTCTTTATCAGCAAACACTTAATAGCAAAGAATGCTATAGTCAGGTCTCGAATTACAAAATTGTCACCAATATAACAGATGATGACTGTACTTTTACTAGAACACTAGGGAGCATAAGCATAGAATCTCAGCAGTGTACAGCTGAAAGGAACCTCCATCCTCCCACACTGCGGCAGGATTAAGGTGCTTGGTTCACCTGTTCTCAAAAGCCTCCCCAGGTAACCTATTCCAGATCTTAACTATCCTTTTAGTTAGAAAGTTTTTCCTAATATCTACCCTAAATCCCCCTTGCTGTAAAGTAAACTGATTACTTCTTGTCCTGCCCTCAATGAACATGAAGAACAAAAATTGATCGCTGTCCTCTTTATAACTACTTTTACATATTTGAAGATTTAGGGTAGGTCTATACTTACCTCTGGGTCCGGCGGTAAGCAATCGATCTTCTGGGATCGATTTATCGCGTCTTGTCTAGACGCGATAAATCGATCCCGGAAGTGCTCGCCGTCGACGCCGGTACTCCTGCTTGGCGACAGGAGTACGCGGCATCGACGGGGGAGCCTGCCTGCTGCATCTGGACCCGCGGTAAGTTCGAACTAAGGTACTTCGACTTCAGCTACGTTATTCACATAGCTGAAGTTGCGTATCTTAGTTCGAAGTGGGGGGGTTAGTGTGGACTAGGCCTAACAGTCCCTCTCAGACCCCCAGTCTTCTCTAGATTAAGGTCTGGTCTGTACCTAAATCTTAGGTCGATTTAGCTACGCGGCTCATGGATGTGAAAAATTCAGACCCCTGAGACACACAGTTAAGATGACCCTAGCCCCAGTACTGGTATCACTGGGTCAATGGAAGAATTCTTCTGTCGACCTCTTGAGGGAGTGGATTAACTGCAGCAATGGAAAAACCCCTTCCATCGCTGTAGCAAGTATCTATACCACAACAGCGTAGCTGCTGCTGTAGCACTTGTAGTGTAGACATGCCCTAAACATGCCAAGTTCTTTCAACCTTTCCTCATAGGCCATGTTTTCTACACCTCTTTTGTTGCTCCCTCTGGACAGGGAACCAGTTTGACAGTGAACCACTGATAACTATTCTCTGAATATGATTTTTCAACCAGTTGTGCACCCATCTTACAATAATTTAATCAAAACCGTATTTCCCTAGTTTACTTATAAGAATATCATGTGGGACTGACAGAAACTTTAGCCCTAACCTACACTATCCAGGATAAACAAAGCATGCTTTGTGATGCAATATACTTGATTTATGCAGGTGTTTTTATCCATATTCGCGAAATGTAATAATCCACCAATAGGTCTCCCAGTCATTGTGATGAATTAAGGTATGGGTATAGCCATGTAATGTTAATGATTAAAAACCCAATAAGATAAAATACATTCAGTGTTTATCCATGGAAGCTTGAAACTGAAGAAATCTTTCCTTACAGATATTCCCTTCTGATTTATTTCGCCCACCACCAGCTGCAAAATCATGTAAGTTAATACTAGTTTATTAATGTTAGTGTTTTCTTGCAAGAGAAATGAAAGGAAGGATTTGGAAGGAAAGCCATTTTTAAAAAACAGTCCTGATACACACAGAAAACAGACTGAAGAAGAGAATGTGTAGGCCCAGATTTGGGCTCCTCCAACTCAAGCAACTCTTGTTCATATCTTAGTAGGTCACAACATCTATGTTTGAAGAAACGTCTCCACTAGCCTTATACAAATGAATACTGCCACAGAGGCTTTAGGGGGGTTGGAAGTGCTCTTCTGTAGGCCTCAGACTCTGGTCATGATACAAAACAGTAAGTCTGGCCTAATGCCAAACTCCATAAACAAACTATTTTTGCCACAAAGTTCAAAAAATAAAATAAAAATGAGGCATTCTGAACAGCTTAGCATGGCACTCCCCTAATAACACTACTTAGGAAGCACTGGGGTGTAGAGCAAGTATTATTATTATGCCAACCCCTGCACCCACAGGCTAGGGTCAGATAAATTCTGCTATTCTACTCTAAACAAAAACAAGAACCAAGTGTTTTAGAGGGAAGGAGAGTTTCTAAATCACAGTAATCACGCTTCACCAAAACAGAGACATTTTTCAACTTACCACTAAAGCAGAGGAGCACATGCCGAAAGACAAGACCCATCGTAAATTCAGGCGATCCCCAACTATGCCACTGACAAAGAGACCCTAAGAACACAGATGAGTATGTTAAGCAAAGCCACATAGTTTACATTTGTTTTCAACATGATCTGTAAGAAGAGTTGAAGGAATTCTGGGAGCTCAAATCTGACCCCAAGTGCAGGTGTGTAGAAGTCTGGTGGCGGTGTTTGTTTTTACAAGATCTAATACAAACATAAGTGTTTCCATTAACTTATGCTCCTGACATTTCAATCACAATGACTTTGTTTCGACAGAGGCTCTCCTGCTACATTTGCAATGCAAACATGGCAACATTGTGCTAGTGTACTAGATCCAGAAAGTGACACTGATTGGACTATGAACAGAAGCGAAAATTACAAGTCTGTTTTTGGTGTTCAACTGTAGATAAACACAAAGCAAACAGAATAGTGAAAGCTTAGATTTCTAAAAATTCAGCTTTAATAATCTAAGGTGTTACTAATAACACAGGCAAAGAAATTTGCCTAATTTTAGAAATATGACTTAAAAGGTTAAGAAAGTGCCATCCACTTTAGAGTGATCTAATAAGTGTCCCAAACAGCAAGGGTAAATGTACCAGCAAATATTCTACTTTAAATATAGGCTCCCTATCTTCCACAGTCCTTTCAAGCCTCCTGAAGTGCAAATTGCCATGCACCTGTGAGACATTCCAGCAGGGGAATTTGAGCAGGGGGTTGGACTAGATGACCTCCCTGAGGTCCCTTCCAACCCTGATATTCTCTGATGTACCCACATGCAGATGATGTCATATCATTACTACAGCAGACTTCAGTAAGGAGCCAGAGTATTAGGGGAAGTGCCCAATAAGTGTCTTTTGCAGAGTGTTTGTTACCCTGCATGATACAAAACCACTTGAAAAAGCCTCCCTAAATCTGTGCAACATACCAGTGCAAAAGGCATTTATTTGATCCTACAACCCTCCTCCACAAACTCCTCTATTGTCTGGCTCCTTGTTATGTCAGACTTTGTGGTGGATGTGACATGCCGCTAATGTATGGTGTTGGAGACTATAATGGATTCTAGGAGACCTGAAAGAGGGTGTGAGGACAGAGAGGGTAAATTAAAAGCAGATTATATGCCGACAGCCTTTCACCATTGCTATTTGGAGCATTCAGCATGTAATTCTGAAGTAGATGGATTTCTCTTAAACCTATTTGCAGACCCCTTAAAAGATGTAACATATCCAGTATGGTGTGAGGGCAAAAATAATGTAGCCAAAGGGAATCTGTTCACTTCCCAAACCCTTAGTGTTAGCCAGGAGCAGAGAGCAGATCCTGTCCCTCCACCCTCAAACATGATGGGTCATCCTCACCATCCTTCCCACCCAAACTTTGGCAGCTGTGATTAAGTTTTACTCACCACGGCATAGGAAAAGAGAAAGATAGTGTCCAACATCCCCAGGAAAAGAGTGGCTTCTTCTGCATTGGGAAATAAATGGCTACTGTTCCAGAGCTACAAAGAGAAGCAATTGCATCATGAGTCTTCCAAAGAGACAGATCTCATCTACAATACTCAAGAAATACCTGGCTCCAGTAACATCCCATCCCTGACATGCTTTAGCTAATTGATTGAGTCAGGATCAACTTTGACTTCAAATTCTATGAAAAGCACTATTTTCCTGCTAGAGACCTCAACTAACTTCTAGCACACCAGGAGTGAGAAACACTGCAATTAATATTTATGGTAACAATGTTGCTGATCTACATGCTGCTTTATATATAATGCCTGTGTTCTCAGGATCTTGCAATCTACATTAAATGGATAACATAACAGGAAATGACCCGGAGAAGGGAGAGAACAGAGGAATCAGGGGGGAAAGATACACTGTTCTTGGGAGTGATATTTACAGAGAATTCAGATCACTTATTTTGTTCCAATTTTATGTTTAAACTGGAGTTCAATTTTATTTTCAGTCATCTGACACAGGGAGAGAATCAGTAGTCCCAGAGATGAGATTAGTGACAGAACACGAGCTGAAAGTAGCAAGCTTTGAGGATGGATTTGAAGGAAGAGTAGAAGGAATTAAGGGGGGGGGGGGGGGGGGAAGAAATCAACCTTAAAGGTGACATTTCCTATGCTCAACTTTCATCAACTTGATCTATGGCAAAAACTAAAATGAAGTTCTTCAAGGTAGGGACCACCTTTTAATTATGCATTTGCAAAATGGTGCTCTGATCTATGATTGGGGCCCTTAAGCACTATTGTAACAGTAAATGACAGCTGTGCTTCCACACATCTCACTGCCTACAGTCAGGACAGGCCTGGCTGTATTTGGAGTGCCTTCTACCCAAGTACTGGTCACAGCTAGCCTTATTCAACTGACCAGGCAGCAGCTGACAGATGTGGCTTCTATTTAGTTATGTTTTCCAAAAAATGCAGTGTGTAAAAAAGAGATGCAATAATAAAGGTAAAGCCACTGAAGAAAATTATTGCTGCCACTAGAGGTCAGTAGTATCCATCTGTCAGTCTTAATAAACTATATTGCTAGCTCAGAATGCTGAGCATACTGGGAATAAGTGGTTAAATACCGATTAATAGGTAGAATATACATCCACAATACTTCATTTTACATCACCCACAGGTGTGCTAGGCCCTTTACTATAACATAATAAAAACCTAAGGTCCCGATCCAGACAGATTACACTCCAAAATTTTATGCTTTACATTTTACACTTATTACACAAAGGTATCCAAGCTGGAGGGGTTGCAAGTGCTTTGGAAGACAAGATTAGAATTCAAAATGATCTTAAACTGGAGAAATGGTCTGAAGTAAACAGGATGAAATTCAATAAGGACAAATGCAAAATACTACAGTTAGGAAGGAACAATCAATCGCATAAATACAAAATGGGAAATGATTGCCTAGGAAGGAGTATTGCAGAAAAGGATCTGAGGGTTATAGGAGATCACAAACTAAATATGAGTCAAAATTATAATACTGTTGCAAAAACACCGGGATGATGTGACTGAATGAACCCCTATATTCACACCACTGTAATAATCTTTGTATACAATATTCCTCATGAGATGATATTTGAAAAGTAGTAACTCATGGGTCAATAGTATCATGGTGAAATGTATATCTATAAAATGTGTATATTAAGAGTTATGGACATAAACTGAAATTATGACTGAAATCCATTTACCAGACAAGTCTGGGAAAATCCTGTTTCTCAATGACAAAGGACAAGCTGACAGCTCTAGCCGGGTGTCATCAAAGCTGATTGGCAATCACTGGTCAAGTGGCCATTCTTTGGCAACGAAGGGGGGCAGGAAAAGATTGATCTGCATTTTAACAAACAACATGGAACCTTTTTCACCACAAGATTCCATGTCTCGGTCTTCACAGGGGGAAGGAACTTTATCTAGGGTAACTCTCATGAAAATGCATTTCAAAGGGTGACTGGGCTACAAAAGTGAGGGACAAAAACACCCCAGGGATTCTATCTTTCTTTCTCTCTTGCACTCTTTCACCTAAGATGACAAAGGAGCCAGCCCTTTGGAGTGTGGGAGCATACCCTGCCTTGAGAATTTGGTCAGTTATGTTGCTTGGAACACGTGGTAAAGATTTTACCTGGAGCCAAGTCTAGTTTGTTAAGTCTTAGCTACTAGGAAACGTTTTATCTTTATTTTTTTTTTAACCATTTCTGACTTTAATACCCTATATCTGTACTCACTTAAAATCTCTCTCTTTGTAATTAAACAAACGTGTTTTATTTTTTTAAATCTAAACTAATCCAGTGCTGTGTGTAAACTGAACTGTTTCAGGAACTCCAGTTAAAGTAGCAAACTGTTGTATAATGACCCCTTACAGGTGCAACAAACCTCTAATTTCTGAACTGCCCAGGAGAGGGCTGGACAGTGCAGAACACAAGTTTTTGGGAAAATTCAGGACTGGGAGGGTGTTGGGGTCACCCTGCACATGTAAACCAAGGCTCGTAGAAGCGTGAGTGTGGCTGGTGTGTTGCTGACAGGCTACTGGGGTCAGAGTTGCTGGACCAGGGCTGTAGCTATACACACACACTCAGGGTGTGACCTGAATGCTGTTTAGCTGTTTGAGAGTGGCCCCGGTTGGAAGCCACAACAGCAAAGCATTGTGAGGCACCCAAGGTTGCACCACAGGAGGTGACAACCCCTCAGTGGTCTGGATTGCACCTGGAATTGTTGTAAGCAAGACACGAGAAGGAATTCTTCCACTCAACTCAGCACTGATAAGGCCTCAGCTGGAATACTGTGTCCAGTTCTGAGCACCCCACTTTGGGAAAGATGTAGACAAATTGGAAAAAGTGTAGAGGAGAGCAACAAAAATCATTAAAGGTCTAGAAAACATGATCTACTAGGAAAGATTGAAAAAACTGGGTTTGTTAAGTCTGGAGAAGAGAAGACTAAGGGGGGGGGGACATAATATATATACATATTTAAGTATATAAAAGGTTGTTATAAAGAGGAGGGTGATACATTGTTTTCCTTAATTTCTGAGGACAGGACAAGTAGTAATGAAATTAAATTGCAGCAAGGCAGATTTAGGTTAGACATTGGGAAAAACTTCTTGTCAGGGTAGTTAATCACTGGAACAAAGTACCTAAGATGGTTGTGGAATCTCCATCATTGCAGGTTTTTAAGTACACTTTAGACAATCATCTGTCAGGGATGGTCTAGATCAGTGGTTTTCAACCTGTGGTCCGCAGAGCCCCGAGGGTCTGCACATTATGTCTAAGATTTCCAAAGGGGCTGCACCTCCATTTGAAATTTTTTAGGAGTCCGCAAATGAAATAAGGTTGAAAACCACAGGTCTAGATAATACTTAGGCCAGCCTCAGTGCAGCGGACTGGACTAGATACCTATTGATGTCCCTTCCAGTCCTATATTTCTATGATTTTTATGATTTATCCGTTAGCCAAGAATTCAACAAAGGAACAGACATTCCTATGGATAACATGAACATTCAGAGTTACAGTAGCAAGGATTTAAAGAAACAACACCACCCAAGAGGTTTGGAAGGGTAATATCCAAACTCTAACTCATGGGGCTAAGAAGAAGTTTTCCTTTTGTGCAGGTTATATACAAGGCTTCTTGCACCTTCCTCTAAAGTATCTGGTGCTGGACATTGTTGGAGACAGGATACTGGACCAGATGGACCACGGGTCCAATCCAATAGGGCAGTTCTTGCGTTCCCAATACAAGTAGATATATCCCACTTGTGTTGCACTTTAATGGGAATTACTTGTTAGTAAGGAAGGGAAAACAAGTATTTTTTTTCCAATGTGTGATTCTCAAAATAGGAGCCTAGGAAATGTGCAATCTGAGGAAGAAGAGAGTCGAAATTCCTCTCTCTGCTGGCCTAGCCAGCCAGCTGCTCTAAAAACCCCACACCTATCATAGTAAATATTTAGCTGGCTCAGGGCCACCTCCTCACACTCAAGTAGGCCTTGTAGAAGATAATAGGCCATGTTCTGTGCTCATTTACCCCTTGTGGAAATCCAGTACAACTGTATGTAAGCAAGTACAATACATTGACTTCCATAAGGCCAAATCCTGGTCCTACTGACCACAAGGCTACACTCTCATTCACGACAAAGGAACTGGGATTTTAAAGGCAGTGGGAGCTGCTGATAGTTCTGCATTTCTGAAAATCCAGTCACTTACTCAAGTGTTTAAATGTGGACATATCAGCCTAGTGTTAGGAATATCTTGGCCGCTACACATAATGAGCTTGGATTGTAGCAGTTTTCTTCCCTCCCACGTCAGCCGTCCTTTCCAGAAGGAGATAAAAGCACTACCATTGACAAAACCATATCCATGATGTTACTAACACCTCTGCTTCTGAGATGCAATTCCCTCCATTGCTCATTACTCATTTCACACACAGGCACCTGAAGCTACAGTCAGTGGTTTTTCCATCTTTTGCATTCTGCTGATTACCATACACAGATGTTTCTGTGGACCCAGTTCCCATCCCAACACCATGACTCCCCAGCTTCTCAGAAAGTTTCACTCTGTGGCTGACTACGAAAGGCTCTGCTGACCACTGGTGGTCCAGAGACTATAGTGTGGGATCTACTGTTTTAAGTCACCTGAGACTCCCACCTATCCAAGTACTTAAGTAGCAAGGGGTATCTCTGGCAAAAAATAATCTCTCTCGCACCAGTGTCTGAGTTGGGCCATTCATGAACTAGCATTCGTGTGTCTGTATTAAAACTTGCCAGCTAGGTTGATAGTCCTGACTGTTCTCACCTCATATGGCTGGAGCTCCAGGGCCGTGGTATTTATGTCGGAAGGAGTCCATTGGCTGGAAATGCTGACCTTGACATTGCTGAATGTCTTTCTGGAAGCATGGAGCAGGGAGTAACTGCAAGACAGAGAGTGAACACACATAGGTTTGACAGATCTTCACTGGAGCAGAAAGCGAAAGGGACCCAAAATTCCATACAGTTTGCCTCAGGGCCAAGCCAAGAACCTATTCTTTATTTTTTGGTGGGAGTGGAAGCACCCTAATTTGCAGTTACATACTCTGATTGTTGTTAGTGTGGGGAGGAATGCCAGGCCTAGGAGGGTGATCGACATCTCAATTTGGAGGGAGATGAAATGTCCACCAATGGTTATACACTTAACACACACACACACAAAAACACTTGCCCAGCTAATCACCACCATAGGTTCTCATCTAAAGACACATCAGATATCCTCTCTCCTCCAGAACTCTGCACGAGTTCCCATGCGGGCAGGGGACTGGACTCGATGACCTCTCGAGGTCCCTTCCAGTCCTAGAATCCTAGAATCTATGAATCTATGAATCACTGTGTGTAGAATGCAGAGAGGCGAAAGAAGCTACCAACAGCACGCTGTGCTCATTGTTGGGATTGTTTATTTTCCTCTGGTTTTGGAAGGCTCCACTTGCTTCCACTCTTCCGTAGTGTAACTCTGCATGCAGGCAGATGGACAGGTCAATGAAGTCCTTCATCACGAGTACTATTTATGTCAGTGGTTTTCAACTTTTTTTCCATTTGCAGAACCCTAATAAATTGAATGGAGCTGCAGTCCCCTTTGAAAATCCTAGACATAAGTCTGCAGACCCCCAGGGTCCACAGACCACAGCCGCATTCCTCTCCACACTAACAACCAGAGTATCTAACTGCACATTAAGGTACTTCAACTTCCACCTACTTCAACTTCCACCAAAAAATAGGGTCTTAGCTGGCCCTGAAGACCACTACTCTATGGTAACAACAACCTTTTGTGGATCCCTTAGACATAGCCTGCAGTCCTTCCAGGGTCCATGGACCATAGGCTGAAAACCACTGATTTATGTCAGTATTCACACAGGGAATATGCATTTCGTTATTTGAATGCACAGGAAACCCCGGCACAACATTACTGACACTGTGCCTCCCTCCCTCCACACATCACTATTACTACTTGGCCTTTTATAAAACCAATGGTCAGATCTTCTCATTATCCTCCCTTCCTTTCCCTCCACCCGTCCACCCCCCAAATTCAACTGGATGAATGTCATGCAGATCCAGGAGCGGCCAACCTACCTGAAGAAGGTAAGCAGGAACACAGCAATGTGGTGATGAGTGCAATGGGACACAAGGGACCCATCCGCAGGCTGCCTTCGCAAATTCCTAGGCACAGCCATACTTCTGGCCTCGCCCTCCTTCCGGCCCTTGGCCTCAAAGGCTGGAGGTTAGTTTAGGTCATATTTCTTCTCACTTAAAAGGAAAAAAGGGGGGGAAATTTTGAAGAAAAGCTCACTTATAAAACAATGTTCAGCAAGTAGCTGGAACACAGCAAGGGGTACAATGCTATTCCACTTGTTCCCATTGAAGTTCAAGTCTCTAACCTCACCTTCAACGTTCTGCACATCTTTGTGCCCATCTCATCAGCTTCTCCTTTCCTGGCACCAGTAATGCCTGGAACAGTCTCTCTCATGCACCAAGCACCTTCATAGTCCCACTTCTCTCACATGTCCTTCCTATGTCGTCTGTCCGTCTAGGTTCTTAAAGGGTGCCCATCAGTGGACAAACTCCCCAGGGGGTCTCTCCCCACTCCCTGAATTGTCATCCATTCCCTATTCATATTTGTCCAACTTAGATTGCAAAATGCTCAGTGAATGAACACTCTTTGCACCATACAGACTGATCATAAGAGTCTTACTTGCTACTGTTATATGGCTGACACACACCAGTGATCTTAAAGCAATAGTTCACATTCACGTATCTGTCTCTTGCCAGCATCTGCTGGAGTCAAGTGTGAGATTTTGAATTTAAACGTCTCTTCCTTTGCCAATAAGATGTTAACAAGAGATCATATACAAAAGAGAGTGGACACAGTTGGAAAAGGGGGGGGGGGGACAGCTGGAAAAGGGGAAGCTTAGCTTAGAAATTATGGGGTGATGAGATCCAGTAGATGGGCCTCCTGCCTACTAGTCCTGTGCCCTATATTCTAGTCCCATCTTGGCCCCTGTCATGATGTATGACATGGAGCAAGCCACTTAACTTCTCTGCACCTCACCATCCCCATCTGTAGACGGATGTTCATACCTGCCCAACCTTCTACTAATCTAAGGTATTGTTAGTGAAAGGATTCTGACACTAAGGTCAAGTCAAAAACTGTAATATTTTATTTAGAGACTTACAGCTAGATCAGCAAAACCACAGCAAGGAAGGAGTATGCAGTGTTTGCTAAAAACCAGGAGAATGGACTAGACCAATGTTTTTCAAACCGTGGGTTGTGACCCAGTACTGGGTCACCTTGCTCTAGTCAGCACCGCTGACCGGGATGTTAAAAGTCCCGTCAGCAGTGCTACCCAGCTAAGGCAGGCTAGTGCCTACCTTTTCCAACACTGCGCTGCGCCCCTTTTTCAACACTGCGCTGCCCTCTAGGCAGGGGAGCCACAGGGCTCCACGCGCTGCCCCCGCCCCGAGCACTGGCTATACACTCCCATTGGCTGGGAACCGGCCAATGGGAACTGGGGTGGCGGTGCCTGTGGGAGATAGTCGCGCAAAGCCACTTGCATGCTTCTGCCTAGGAACCGGACCTGCTGCTGGCCGCTTCTGGGGTGCGGTGCGGTCTGTGATGCCAGGACAGGCAGGAAGCCTGCCTCTGCACCCCAGCTGCGCTGCTGACTGGGAACCGCCAGAGCTAAGTCCGCCCCCAATCCCCTGCCGCAATCCCCTGAACCCCCCAAAACCTGGAACCTCTTCCTGCACCCCAAATCCCTGGCCCCACCCCAGAGCCTGCACCACCAGCCCAGAGCACTGACCCCCTCCCGTATCCCAACCCCCTGCACCAGCCCAGAGCCCCCTCCCACACCCTGAACCCCTCATTCCCGGACCCACTGTGCAGCCCTCACCCCAACCTTCTGCCCCAGCCCTGAGCCCCTCGACGCCCCAAACCCCTCATCCCCAGCTCTGTTGGGTCGTGGGCATCAACAATTTTCTTCAACTGGGTTCCCAGAAAAAAAGTTTGAAAACCACTGGGCTAGACTCAAGAGGTTCCTTCCAACCTTGTCACTGGCCAAGCTTGGAGCCCCTGCCATTTGATTAGCACAGCCACAGCTTCAAGCACCTCTGCCATTGTCTTTAGATCAAAAAACTGGTTAATGGCACCCTCCAACGCCTTCTTGCATAACACCCCCCATTCTCCCAAAAGAATTTTAACATGCTGATACCCTGATTTATCTCACCGAGAAGAATAAGGAGGGGGAGCATGTACACAGCCCCTGTTATGGGGGTGAAGATGTGAATGGGGCAGCCAGAGCTGTCAAGGGAGAGATTGGGGAACCTGGTATGGAGGCAGGGCAAATGGGGTGAGGGAAAAGATGGTTCACATAGAGCCCTTACCTTGGGGAAGAATAAGGGACCCTATTATGCAGAGAGGAGGAATGGGGGACACAGAACACATGCCATGGGAAGAATGGGGGACTCTAGAATAGGGGCTACACAGAGGCCCTGGCATGGGGAAGAAAGTGGGAATGGAGGGGGAATGGGGCACAGAGCACCCTTGGCAAGGAGAGAGATTAGGTGACCTTGGAATGGGAGAAAAGAAAGGGACGCAGGGCACACACAGAGCCCCTGCCCTGGACCTGTGTGATGTGGGATCTGAACCCTTAAGGATAGTAGAGCCTAAGGGTCATCCCACCCATCCTGTAATGTGTCCCTTTAAGGTTTAGAACAGAAGGGTCTAGGAAAATGACAAAGGCAGGTGTTGGGAAGGGGGCAGTGGTCCTGGGGGAACAGTTTGTGTTTGGGGAAAATCTGTACTGTTATTCCTTTAAGGGGGCAAGACAGCTCCCCTTTCTCCCAAGCAACCAAGGGCCAGCTCTGGGAAAGAGGGCTGTATGTATACATCCTGACTCAGCTCAGACACCAGCAGGAGGAGGCAGTCTACTCGCTGAACCATGGTGGGCTACTTAGAGACCGGGACCAGCTGAAGGAGCCGCTGGAAAGTCATAGCTGTCCTGAGGTAAGAAACACAGGGCACTGACTGATGGAAAACCCCAGTCCCTAGGAAGAAGGCTGGGAAGACCCCTGACACGAAAGGGGTGCTTTTGGGGAAAGCTGTATAAACCAAACCCAAGAGATATATTGTATAAAGCTTCTGGAGGCAAATGGTTTATTTCTGAAAGCCCCAGTAGAGGAAATTGAGGAAAATATGTCTGCAGGACCTTGCTAGGCCAGCAGGAGGCACTACAGAGAAGACATCCCCTCTGACAGATGAGCATGTGGGAATCCTGCAATGGGGAAAACAATGGGACATACAACTCCTTCATGGGGGAACTTGGTGAGGGCCAAGGGGGTCACACAAAGCACCTAGCACAGGGAGGGAAGGGGTGCGCACACAGAGCTGCTGCCAGTGAGGAAGTTGCGAGGGGCACATGAAATAGAGGGGATGGGAAGGTGGGGCACAGGGAGCTGGGGGTTGGGAATGGAAGAATGTAAGGAGCCCCTGGTGCTTGGTCTCTAGAAGCTATGAAGGGTGAGACAGACTCCCTAGTGTAAGACCCCCTTTACTCCCAGCTGCAAAGTCAACCATGAAGTTATTGTTAATTAACATCTACTAGCTCTAACACAGTGGTCTCCAACCTTTTTATGCACAAGATCACTTTTTGAATTTAAGTGCAACCCAGGATCTACCCCACCCCTTCCCCAAAGCCCCGCCCTGCTCACTCCATCCTCCCTCCCTCCCTCACTTGTTCTCCCTGACCCTCACTCACTTTCACCAGGCTGGGGTTGGGGTTCGGGAGCAGGCTCTGGGCTGAGGCCGAAGGATTTCGAGTATGGGAGGGGGCTCCAGGCTGAGCCTAGGGCAGGGGATTGGGGGTGCAGGAGGGGGTGAGGGTACAAGCTCTGGGAGGGAGTTTGGGTGCAGGAGGGGGCTCTGGGCTGGGGCAGAGTATTGGAGTGCAGGAGGGGGTATGGGGTGCTGGGTCTTGGAGGGGGCTCAGGGCTGGGGTGCGGGCTCCCACCAGGCAGCATATACCTCAGTCAGCTCCCGGCGGCGCAGTGGGCCGAAGGCAGGCTCCCTGCCTGCCCCATGCCACCCCTGGAAGGGGCCAACGCATCCCTGCATCCCGTGGGGGAGGAGCATGTGGCTCTGCATGCTGCCCCTCTGCAGCCCCCCCCCCCCCATCAGTTCCCATTAGCCACAGTTCCCCATTCTTGCCCAATGGGAGCTGCAGGGGTGGTGCTTGCAGGCAGGAGCAGCACACAGAGATCCCTGCCCCTACCCCCTGGGCCGCGGGGACCTGCTGGCCGCTTCCAGGAGAGGCGTGGGGCCAGGGTAGACAGGGAGCTTGCCTTAGCGGCAGCGCAGCAGGGCTTTTACTTTTAGCAGCCGGAGATCATGATCAACTGGGAGAGTGTCCGGGCTTGACCAGTCGGCGACTACTACTCTAATACATCCCCTCCGCCCCACCAGGGCTGAACTGTTCCCTAGAGAGCATAGCCTGGATCCTGCTATACAGTTGGCTCTGGGAATATTATCACTAGCTACTGGTATTACCAGCCAATTTCCAGCTAGTTAACACTCCCTTGCCCTCCCACAGTGTATTTTATGCAAGTAAAAAAAAAAAGTGTCAGTACACTGTGCTATACAAACAAACATTTAAAACACTGCATGGGTAGGGAGACTTGTGATTTAGCCCTGTCAACACTGGCTAGCCAAATCAAATTTGTAACACTGCTCCCACTGAATGGTTTTCTAAACAGCCCTGAAACCCAGCAGACATTCTGAATTCCAGTTATGGAAACATTCCTCCTTCGGGCCGTGAGCCAGTTTACCAAAGAGAGCTTAGCGGGACAGGAGAAACAGAATTCCTCTGTCTCCCTTCACATGTGCAGATGCCTTTGCAATGCTTCACATGTTTGACAGGACTAAAATAAAGTGGACGCATCTCAAATTTTCAGCCACACAATTCAATTTGGGGCACTTAGACTGGGTGGTGAGTGTTCTCTCCCTCCCTCTTTTCTGGGTTACTGGTTGCTGCATTGCTTCTCAATTGAGCCCTAGGGCAGAAAAGCAAAATGTTTATGGAAACCCCCATCCCATGGTTACTCCACAGGTTCTTCTGTGGAGGCACAGTACCTCCGCACTTCATGTACTCCGGGCCAGAAGAACCATCGTAGGACTCGTACCAGGGTCTTCTCTACTCCCAAATGCCCCCCAAAAAGATGACTATGAGCAAGACTTAATACAGCGTTCTGGTGTTTTTGAGGTATTAGGATCTGCTGTACCTTCTGCCCCTGTACTGGTGCAACCCGGTATAAGAGATCCTTCTTCATTATCAAGTAGGGTCTTGGTCCCTGGGTTTTTCCTTCCATGGGACCCCATCTATTTCAGTCACCTCCTTCCTAATGTTGTCATACCTTGGGTCTTCTGCCTGGTCCTGTCCAAAATTTCCTCTCCCGGGGCTAATCTGCCCAAGATCTAGGGGTCCAGTCTCTGTTGCCTCTACTGGTTCAGAAGCATTAGGGTGGGAGTCAGACTCAGGTGCTTCTCCCTCCTGCATGGCCTCCTTTTCAGCTGCGCTGGTCCGCCTACCTACAAGAGCGACCCTCTGGCTTTTGGTCAGTATTCGGGTTCCCAAGGCCTTAGCTGCCCTTCTTTCCCTTTTTGTCTTTCTACCCTGTCTGGGAGTGGAGAACAAATCTGGGGATATTTCAGAGAAGATTGGGGGTTGACAATCTGCTGTGGATGCCTCACCAATTTTTGCATCCCCGTCTTTCTCCAATCCCCCTACTGGGAGTAAGTTTCCAAACCCTGGGAAGTCCCTCCCTATGAGCACCGGGGATGGGAGTTTAGGGACTACACCTGCTGCTACCTCAGTAGTGTTCCCTTGGATCTCAATTTTTACTGGGATGGTGGGGTAGTAGCTAACTGTCCCATGGACACATGTTATCCCTGTATGTTTAGCCTGTAGCAGCTGACTACGCTTCAGGAGCTTCCCTGAGATAAGTATGATAGCACTCCCCGAATCAACCAGTGCCATGGTCCCTACCCCATTTAGTTTCACTGGTCTGGTATACATATGTGGGGTTAGTGAGACCCCCCCACAAGGTGGATTAGGGAGCATGGATCTGCCCATTTCCCCAAGTTACACTGCATAGGCTCCTCAGCATTGGGACACTGTGCAGCTATGTGTCCCCACTCCCCGCAGGCATAACATCTGTATGGAGCCCTAGGCGTTCCCCGGTCTCTTGGTTTGGGCAGTCTAACATCACGATCCTCTTCTCCCTCAGTGCTCCGACTCTTTGTGGCCTACGAGGGGCCTTCAGCCTCTCTCTTTTTCCACCTGGGCCCTCCTGGTGGCCCAATCACCCGGACTTTAGGGCTTGGTGCTGCTAGTTTAACCCGGGGTGCCTCTTCCTTAACTGGTCGCGTCAGCGCCCTCGCTGTCCTTCGCCTCTCTACCAGGGCGACAACCTCATCATAGGTGGAGGGTTCGTTCTGGCTTACCCAGGCACGAAGGTTTGGTGGTAGTCCCCTCATGTATCGGTCGATGACCAGAACCGCTAGTATCTCTTCCGGACTCCAGGACTCTGTTTGCAACCACTTTCGTGCGAGATGGATGAGGTCATACAATTGGGACCGCAGGGTTTTGTCTTCCTGGTACCTCCAACCGTGATACTGCTGGGCCCGCACTGCCGTCGTTACCCCAGATCTGGCCAGGATCTCTGCTTTCAGCTGGGGGTAGTCTGCCGCAGCCTCTTCAGGCAGATCATGGGAGGCCTTCTGGGCCTCCCCACACAGGGGCAAGGATGCCAGACCACTGATCTCGAGGCCAGGCCTCCCGTAGGGTTGTCCTCTCAAAGGCCAGAAGGTATACCTCTACATCATCCTCCCGTGTCATTTTCTGCAGCCAATGGCTGGCCCGTATGAGCCGCGTCCCATCACGGCCGCGATTCAGCTCTGTAAGGGACTTTACCTGGTTTACCAGTTCCCGCAACATAGCTCGGTCTTGAGCAGCCTGGTCCATCAGCAGGCGATTAGTCTCTTGCTGCAGCCGCACTGCCTCCTGTTGGGCAGCTGCCTGGACACGGGTAGCCTCCTGCTGGGCCGCCGTAGCTTGTATCAGTGCCCGCACTATGTCATCCATGGTGGTGAAACAAAATAAACCCTCTCCCTTTTTTTTTTTTTAAATCACCCTCCTTCTTCCGCCGCGCTGTGCACCCCAAGATCCCACTCCTGACACCAATGTGACAAAGTTCCTCCTCTATCTTAGTGGGTCCTGCACTTATTGGCGGAGTTTCTTACCTCAGAGATTCACCATGTGAGTTGGGGAACAGCCCAGAGACCTTTCCCTCTGGAAGAATCCACAGTCCAGGTCAATTGGGAGGTTTGGGGGGAACCCAGACCCGCCCACTACTCCGGGTTCCAGCCCAGGGCCCTGTGGACTGCAGCTGTCTATAGTGCCTCCTGTAACAGCTGCATGACAGCTACAACTCCCTGGGCTACTTCCCCATGGCCGCCTCCAAACACCTTCCTTATTCTCACCACAGGACCTTCCTCCTGGTGTCTGATAACGCTCAGTCCTCCAGCAGCACACCCTCTCACTCTCAGCTCCTTGCGCCTCTTGCTCCCAGCTCCTCACACTTTCACACTACAAACTGAAGTGAGCTCCTTTTAAAACCCAGGTGCCCTGATTAGCCTGCCTGCCTTAACTGGTTCTAGCAGGTTCCTGATTACTCTAGTGCAGCCCCTCCTCTGGTCAGTCAGGGAACAGAAAACTACTCATCCAGTGACCAGTATATTTGCCCTCTACCAGACTCCTGTATCCCACTGGTCTGGGTCTGTCACACCACTAACTGCTGATGAATGTTAAGTGGCAAAGTGTTCCAGGGTTGGTTTGTTTCTTTAAATAGGCAAAGCACCTACCCTGGGAATAGTGGAAGAAGAGAAATATACAGGGACAACCATCTTTTGTCTGAAAATCTAGCTACAGGTTATAACTAGGGCTGGTTGGGGACATGGAAGGATACAGAGTGTACATGTGCCTCAGAATAGCCATTAGCCTGACAGTGAGAGCACTCACCTAGGATGTGAGACTCTGGTTCAAACCAGACTATTGGGCGAGTCTTGGTCTCTCATTTTTTCACAAAATCATTCAATAGGTTTTCATTCCATATTGTAACAAAGACAAATATTGAAACCTTGAAGTGTTTCATGAAACAAGTCTTATTTTCTGGCCAGCCTTAGTTATAACAGCATTTACACTGTTACAGTCCCTTCCCTCAAGGATCTCAAAAAGTGTTCAAACATTAATGATTTAAGACTCAGCATTTCTGTGACAGTTAAGCAGTATTATCCTCATTTTACTGATGGGCAAAAAACACAGGTTTCCTGCTTCCCAGTACACTGGGAATAAATTATATAGTTGCTAGTTCTTATATAGCACTTATCAGCACATCTCAAAGCACTTTACAAGGGAAGTCAGTATCATTAGCCCCATTTTACAGATGGTGAAACAGAGGCACAGAGGAAGCGACTAGCCCAAGGTCTCCCAAGGGGTCAGTGACTGGAGACTTGGTTTCTAGTCTTGGCTCTGAGTCCCTGTTCAGCACCCTATCCACTGGCTCCTGCTGCCTCCCTCAACACATAACTATAAGAGCATCTGATTTGCTATACAGAATCAAATGATTGCTGCATCAAATTAGATATCCTGACATCTTTGTCCATCCACCCCTCTCTAGCCACCAAGCAATGAAAAATACCCAGTTCTTTAGAGGAAACCTAAGCACCCCATAAGGCAATTTGCCAATGGTACCGAGAGGGGAAAAAAATCCTTCCTGATGTGATCAGCTTACAGGGATAGTCTATTTTTTTGTCAAGGTCCAAATTTCTTGGTCAATGTATAATCAAGATCCAGACTTCAGAGAAAATGAAAAACAACATAACAATAAGTAAATAAAAAGATTTCAGGGTCCATTCAAAAGCATCTGGTGGACCAGATTTGGCCCCAAGTCCATCTATTGACTACTCCGGCTTACAGTCTGAAACATGAGCGTTACTTGACACTGCTTTAGCCTACACCAATGCAAATCTTACTTGTGAGAGTTGCCCCGCCCTTTTCAATATCTAGCCACAGTTTTGACCCTATGGCCTCTACAGTATTTATAGAGCACATATCTTTATTGTATCTAAGGTGCCCTTCTCTGAAGCTTTTCAATCCCAGCTACATTTCCTGAAGGTGACCTGCAGGGATATGGCAAGGGAAACATACTTTATGCTTTATAAAAGAAGCCTGAGCTTTTTTTTTTTTTTTAAACCAATTTTTCCCCTGACTTTTACACATTAGGAATTAATGCCCTGTCTAGGGTAGAAGATACTGTGACGACAAGAGAACAAATGAAGTGACAGGAACCCAATAAGTGAAAGTTAAGCCTTTAAGAGGGGAAGGTCTTAGTTAAGACTGTTTAAAACTGTCTTGTCAGTTTGTTTATACCTATTTAACTTCAACCAATTAACATTCTGAATAAGCCTTTGTTAAAGACTCAACACTCTCCTCCCCCACTTCAATTAAGGTATTAAGAGCTCATAAACATTCCTCATACCAGCCAGTGATCCTCCAAAGCAGCTAGGGAAGACCCAAATTAATATTCTTGATATTTCTAAGGTGAAAAACTAGAAGAAAAGCTTAAAAAAAAAAAAAAACACTCTTTTCAGACTCTCTCTCTGTCTCTCCACATTGTAAAGAACAAAAAAAGGGTACAAGAGCAGATCTCTCTACAGCCATTTGCAGGTCAGCTCTAAAGCCAGACTATTTTCAATTTTTAACACATCCAAATTTTCTAATTGCTTTAACTGTTATTGCAAGAGAGATTTCTTCACGTATCAACACTGACTCTTAAGTAGAGAAGAATAAATGCTACAGCGTCAGTGAATTCACTCCAAATTTTGAACACTTTCTTTTGACTGTGTTCACTGTTCTTGACTATTTTAACAACTGAGTTTACTGGAAAAAAATCTTAATTGAAAGAGCCAATGCTAAGGAATTTTAGTAAAAAGTGATTGTTGAGTTTGATTACCAGTATTTGCATAGCATCATTACTTGCCATTTCATTAACTTTTTCAATAAGCTATAACCATCTAGCAGTGGCACTATTCCTGTTAAAGCAGTCTGCTGCAGAACACTGAGGTTATTAGCCTAAATTCCAAAGGATACTGAATTGCCCCTAGTTTCACACCTGCAGCGGAGGGCCTGCATTTCTGCACATAAAGGTTCTGAACGTGTGCATTAGGAGCAGGAGTATTGCCCTTTAAAAAAGAAAAAAAAAACCCACCACACCTCAGAGAGGTCTCGTGAAGCATTACAGTTCGCAAAGCATTTCGAAATTCTCAGATAGCAAACACTACTGAATACAAGCAAGTTTTGTTGCCAATCAAGGACCCCAAACCCACTCTTCCAGGCCTGAAAACAGTGACAACTCCTGATCCATACAGACCCTAAACCCCACACGAGGAAACAAGGGGGAGCCCAACTGATATTAACAAAAACAGCAAGGATCTTCTGGCTGAAGAGAAGACAAAGGAGACCACGTCTCTGGAGTAGCAGAAGAGCTAGTAGCTCCCAGATGGCACCTGGGAGAAAAGCTGGCAATACCCCCACCCTGGGCAAAGAAGTCCATTATTAGAGCGAGTGAGGCTCAGCCCCAGGTGGAAGCAGAGGGGCCACATGGCAGCTGCAGGCAGATCGCGCCCCCCTCCCTGAGTGCAGTGAAACGGGGGAGGGGCGAACCTCTCCCCTTCCCTCCCCAGGCACAAGGCCAAGCCCGGCGCTCACCTCCCTTTTTAGGGGCTGAGAAACTTCCCACCGACTCCTTCCACGTCAACACAGCTCACCTGCCAGCATCCCCAGGCCAGCTACAGGAAGTCACGTGATCCCGCCTCTTCCGGGAGGGAAGGCCGCCCGCGCCTCGCTAGTGCATGCTGGGAGTTGTAGTCCTTGTCCAGCTCAATCGCTCTCCGCCCGGCTGAGTTTCCCCCCCCCCGCACTGGGCCAATAGCGTGGCGGTCACGCTAGCGAGTTGCCGCGCTGCCCGCGAGCTGTGGCGGCTGCTGCATCCTCTTCCCAGTGCCACTCCCACGTCCCGCACCGTGCACACCCATCAGACGTCAAGAATTATAACATTCGAAAAGCAGCCGGAGAACACTTCAAGCTCCCATGTCACTCCATTACAGATCTCAAAGTCGCAACACTCCAACAAAAAAAATTCAAAAACAGACTCCAAGGAGAAACTGCTGAATTGGAATTAATTTGCAAACTGGACATCATTAAATTAGGCTTGAATAGCTCAGTGGTTTGAGCATTGGCCTGCTAAATCCAGGGTTGTGAGTTCAATCCTTGAGGGGGCCACTTGGGGATCTGGGGCAAAATCAGTACTTGGTCCTGCTAGTGAAGGCAGGGGGCTGGACTTGATGATCTTTCAAGGTCCCTTCCAGTTCTAGAAGATAGGATATCTCCATTAATTAAGACTGGGAGTGGATGGGTAATTACACAAAGTAAAAAGAACAGGAGTACTTGTGGCACCTTAGAGACTAACAAATTTATTAGAGCATAAGCTTTCGTGGACTACAGCCCACTTCTTCGGATGCATATAGAGTGGAATAAATATTGAGGAGCTATATATACACACATACAGAGAGCATAAACAGGTGGGAGCTCCTCTTACCAACTCTGAGAGGCCAATTAAGTAAGAGAAAAAAAATTTTTGAAGTGATAATCAAGATAGCCCAGTAGAGACAGTTTGATAAGAAGTACTCCACGAAAGCTTATGTTCTAATAAATTTGTTAGTCTCTAAGGTGCCACAAGTACTCCTGTTCTTTTTGCGGATACAGACTAACAACTGTTACTCTGAAACCTACACAAAGTAAAACTATTTCCCCATGTTAATATTCCCCCTACTGTTACTTACACCTTCTTGTCAACTGTTGGAAATGGGCCATCCTGATTATCACTACAAAAGGGTTTTTTTCTCCTGCTGATAATAGCTCACCTTAACTGAGCACTCTCATTATAGTTGGTATGGCAACACCCATTTTTTCATGTCCTCTGTGTATCTTCCTACTGTATTTTCCACTCCATGCATCAGATGAAGTGGGTTTTAGCCCACGAAAACTTATGCTCAAATAAATTTGTTAGTCTCTAAGGTGCCACAAGGACTCCTTGTTCTTTTTGCTGATACAGACTAACACTGGCTGCCACTCTGAAACCTGTCACCCATGGGACTGTTATTTTTAGTTCTTCTCCTAACACTGGACCCCTGTGGAGCTTTTTAGAAAGCGGGGGCAGGTTTTGGGGGTCCCCCAAAGTACTTACACAGGGTAAGGGAGAGATGATAAAACCCCAGGACCACTGTAGACTGGGAGGGCTGCTAGCTGGACAAACTTCCGGGGGCACGTTCAAGGGAAACCCAGTTAATGTGACACAATAACTATTGCCACGGGAGATCTGCGCACATTAGCTTCCCAGCTGGCAGCTGTGGAGGGAAAGGGGAAGCCCCAAGCCAGTTTCCAGAGGATAATGACGTCATGTGAGAGACAACTTCAGGGCCAGGCACCGCAGAAACAGCTAGCCAAGTAACAACGTGCGCCCCTGGCAGCCCCATCGAGCCCGTTCCCAGGCACAGGCGAAGCCCGGGTTCCCATTCTGCACCATCAACCCCCGGCGCCCTTCTGCTGCTCAGCACTTCCCGCCGGGTCTACATGCCACCCGGAGTTTTCCTCTTTTACCGTGGCCCCTCTTGTAATAAACACACCACCCCGGCGACCCTCTGAGCTAATGATTTCATTGACCCCTCCACGTGCCACGTGGAGACACCCTGGTTATTTAAGTAGACTGAGGCATTCTGGAGGGAGATAAAAGATCTCCAACTGAAGCAAATAGGGGCTGTTTTATGAGCATTTACTGAGCTCATTTCCAATTATTCTTCCCGTAGTCAGGGCCGGCTCTAGGCACCAGCGTCCAAAGCATGTGCTTGGGGCAGCACTTTTCAAGGGGCGGCACTCCGGCCCTTTGAGGCAGCACTCTGGCCCTTTTTTTGTTTTGTTGCGGCGGGGGCACTCCGCTTTTTTTTGGGGGGTGGCAAAAAACCTGGAGGCGGCCCTGCCCCTAGTCCACAAAGAAATATTCCGGGGGAGGGGGAGACTGGGCAGGGGGCCCGCTTCCACACTGGGTTGCTAGCTGCCACTGTTGTGGCACTTAGCACGTTTCTAAGGGAGCGTTAGGGGGTGGCTAGAGACGCGGCATTAAGTAGCTCTCCCTGTCTCCGAACTACGTTTCCCAGCAGCCAGTGAGGAAAAGGCCAGAAGGGGCGGGCGAGGGTACAAAGAGAGCTAGCGATACCTGTTCACACAGGTACGAGACAGAGGTGAGTAACAGGTGAGTAAACCTAGGCGGGGGAAGGGAGGCGCGGCGCATTTGGCTTGGGCGCTTATGGCTGCGTGAGGCTAAATGCCTCGGTAACTCTCAGCCGCGCTTGGTCCCCTTGGAGAAGGCAGAGCGGCCGGCCGGCGCTAAAGCCGTGTAGAAGTTGTGAAAGCAAACAAGCTAAGATGGACTCAATTCGATGAAGGAAAGGGTGCAGGGAAGACACGTGGCTTCAGCACACTCTGATTTGGAGGTGAAGCTGCGCCTTCCGGAAAGAGTGTGGGGTTGTTTGTCTTTCTTTCTTTCTTTGTGTTTAAGCCACTTTGCAATGCAGTGGGAGGGGAGGGGAGGCCAGGCGAGTGTTTTTTCGCTTGTCTACAAGGGCACGCAGCTCTAATTAAACTCTCCCCCAAAGTGACTCCCGAAAGAGGAGGCAGAAGCCTTTGGCGGGGAGGAGAGGGAAAGGTTGCTCATCCGCAAGGCGGCTCCTTGCTCTGGGGGAGAGGAGTGGCCCTCACGTGCCAGCGGCTCTGCATCTGCCCGCTGCCCAAGCGCTCTGCGGCTTATATGACCTGTGTGGGAGGCCGCACGCAGCAATTCTCGACCCACGTGCAACACGGGTGGCCATGCTCCGGAGCTTTGAATGCCGTCTCTGTTCTCCCTCCCAGGGGGGAGAGGCTGAGCTAAGGGGGGAGGAGGATGATGCCCTTCTCCAGCTCCGGGTCGGAGGAAGCCTTCGACTACTTGTTCAAGATCATCCTGATCGGAGACTCCAACGTGGGGAAGACCTGCGTGGTGCACCGCTTCAAGTCGGGGCAGTACCACGAGAAGCAGCAGAACACCATCGGGGTGGACTTCACCGTGCGCTCGCTGGAGATTGATGGCAAGAAGGTGAAGGTTAGTGGCTGTCGCAGGCTCGGTGGTGACCCAGAGCAGGGGACAGTTAGGACTAAACATCCTGATCAGCACGGGGGGGGGGGGGGAGGAGACGAGTCTTCCCTCTGCTCATATGCCCTGCGCGGGACAAACTAGCTGCCTGCACCCGAGGATGGGGGAGGAAGAAATAGGTTGCAATGACTAGGAAACTGAGCGATGTTGTACCCCGCGGTCGAGCTGCGCTGTGCTGCAAGGGACGCCCCCCCCGCACCTGCCCGAAACTTACCTGCAGCAAGCCCTGCCTGTTGTTCCAGCCCTGGGCAAAGCTGAGTGCACGCTGCCTCTTGAACCCATGGGTGGGCTCCTCTTGTGATGAGAAGATACCCCCTCTGGAGGGCTACAGCTCGAATACCGCTTATGCCCTCTGAGCCAGGTCACAGCAAGTGAGTGCTAACTTGCAGGTGGGGTGGGCCATCCCTGTTCCTGTCAGCCCCCATGGATGGGGGAAACTCTGTCTCCTAGTTCAAGCACAGGCTACATACACATGGGTTTTGTTCCCATCTCTGCCCAGATTTCCCCTTGGCCTCCAAATTGCTCATTATGCCTTGTGTGCCTTGTAAAATGAGCTGGACTCATCCCTAGTAATTCTGCTGAAGACCAGGGAAGAACTTGACCCCATAGATGTAAATATAGTATTCTAGTGTGCTCCAAAGGAACAGCAGGGTAAAACCTGAGTGCTGTCTGTCTGCATTATTTGTGCATGTATTTTGACTTGTATGTACATTTAAAAAAAATTATAATCTTGAGGATTAACCCCTGATGGAAATAGATGAGCTATTTGAAGGCTGGTTTGGGCGTGGGCCTCTCCCCCTAACCTCTGTGGTGAAGAGGATAGCATTCTAGAAGCTGAATCCAGTGATCAAGTGGGAGACATGAACTTGGGTCTTTGTTCTCCCCAAGATCTGCAATTCCTTGAATGGCAGCGCACTCAACTCTGAGAAAGCTGAAGAACTGGGATACTGTGATGATTTGCACAATAGAAAAACTTAGCTAGCGCTTATTTTGAGCTTCCTCCCAGCTCAGCCCCGAGTATTTGGCGATAGAATAGACTGATGGATTTCATCCTTTTCCATACCTTGGTAGCACAAGATACTGTCTCTTTTCTTCCCTCCCACTCCTAAGGACACAACATGTTCGCCCTCTTCATAATACAGTTACAAACCAGTTACGGAAAATGATTCCTCCAGAATAATGTCCAAGCCACATTATAGCATGGTTTGGTTCTGTCTGCATAGACCAGCCTGAATTGTGTTATAACTATGCTGCACCTTGGTTATAACATAGTTTGTCACATCTACACAGGCAAAACCAAACCATCTTGTCAGGAGGTTCACTAAAGTGGCTGTAGCCTTAGGCTATGTCTACACTCCCATATATATCAGCAAAACTTATGTCGCTCAGGGTGTAAATAAGCCAACGCCCTGAGTGACCCAAGTTACACTGACCCAAGCGCCGTTGTGCGCAGCACTATGTTGGCAGGGGAGCTTCTCCCACGGACATAACTGCTACTGTTCATTGGGGGGTGGATTAATTAAGTCGGCGGGAGAGAGCTCTCCCATCAGCCTAAAGCATCTGCACTACAGAGCTTACAACGTCATAGCTGCATCGGTGGAGCTGCACTGCTATAAGATCTCTAGGGTGGCCATACCCTGAGTGTAGATAAGGCCTAGTAGTATTGAATATCATAAATTCCAGTGTCAAGTATCAGAGGGTAGCCGTGTTAGTCTGTATCCACAAAAACAACAAGGAGTCCGGTGGCACCTTAAATTCCAGTGCAAACTCTGAAGTGGCATTCACTAAACTTCACTGGCATTACTTTTTTTTTTTCTCCTCCTGCAGATCCAGGTGTGGGACACAGCGGGCCAGGAGCGCTTCCGGACGATAACTCAGAGTTACTATCGCAGTGCCCATGGTGCCATCCTTGCTTATGACCTTACCAGGAGGTCCACATTTGAATCTATTCCTCATTGGATTAATGAAATTGAAAAATATGGAGCTGCTAACTTAGTCCTGATGTTAATTGGTAAGTCAAACTTTTTTCTATTTTAGTTTATTTTTGATACATAACCTTAACCTCCCCCCCCCCTTCCCCACACTTCATCTCAGACTCTAGTTACATGAATTTTTCAAAATACAGAGAACAGAATGAGTGTAGTAACTTGAGCTATATGTTTTTGAAAGAAAATGTCCCATTCCTGTCTATACTGCAGAACCAAGCAATATCAAGTATTCATATCCTATTCCTTGTTTTTGCCCCATTATAATAGAAAAAGCTTACTGCAACTCTCTTGAGGTCACCGGATATGGGCCCACTTTCAGAAATGATGAATTTAGCCCAATGGTTCCAATACGCACGAGCATAACAAGTTGTCAATGGGCAAAAATGCACCCATCTCAAACCCCTCTTTGATATTCCATATGTTCGCCTTCTCGTGTCCGTTCTACTGACGTGCACTTGCTTCTACTGCCCAGGGCGGCTGATCCTAAGTGGAAACAGGTTAGCAATGGGGACCCTCTTCCAGAGCAGGAAGGCTGCTGCCTGTGTCTCTCCCTTTTTTTCCTCACAGAGAAGGAGAGTGGTTGATGGGAAGCAGGGTTATTCCTCCCGTCCCTCCCTCCTGCAATCAGAAGTTGTAGTTATTGTTGCTCTCAGCCACAGGAAAGAGGGTTGAGCTGGCAAAGTGAGAGCCTGCCGCTTTTGCCTGTTCTGTTATCAGCACTGTGCTGAGAGCGGCATATTTATACAAGCTGCAGAACAACAATCTGACTTGGCCCCATACCTTGGCAAGGCTGGACCCCCAAGCCTGGTAGCTGTGGGGTCTGAGCCCGTGCTAACACACACTTTAAAATACTATACTCCTATTTATGAAGAATTAGGTAAGTCCTTCCTAGTAGTCTTCTGAAGACATGACGTGAAAAACAAGTTCTGACTTGCATGGAGTTGTAGATCTTGGTGTGAACAAGGGAATAGGCATCACTTGAACTCTATAGCCCTTAATAAACAGACTATTTCTTTCCTGAAATGGAAACACAATCTATTATGCTCAACAAACAAATGAAGAAAGCCCTAAACTCTTTAGAAAATGTCCAGTATAGATTCAGTGTCTCAGAATAAAACATTGACTGTATTTGAAAGGTTGGTACTGCTTAGCTTTTACTTGCTACTCAGACTGTCTACTGAATCTTTCCCATCTATTCAGTTATATATTAATTCATTCTGGTGTAAATTTTTAATGCAAAATAATTTGATTCCTACCCTTTAACATTTGAAATAGGGGGGGAGGGGGGACAGAGAGGAGAGATGTAAGAAAATAAACAGATACACTATAAAGCTGGGGTGTAGGTTTTTTATAAAGCCCCTCTAGAAAAAGATTGACTCCTGACAGTATACATTTTGAATTTGCTGAAAAGACAAGTTTCAACATCCTTGAGCAATTTGAAAGTTATCACTAGTAAAATATCGTACATGCCAGGAGAATATGGAAGTTCAGGCAGGGGAAGAAAACCTGTTTTATAAGATGGATATGCAACTTTATAACCATAACACACATTATATATAAAAATAAATTAAATAGCCTTAACTCAAACTCTAATTTCTCAAGCAGTGTTTTTCCTACTTTGATTTCTATTATCAATGGAAACATTTTTCATTGGTTTGTGTGTGTACAGTGAAATTGATGTTTAATGACACTATTATTAGCTAGAGGTGCCTTCTGGTTTTGGACTAGATTTTGATTTATACTAATTGACTGTATAACAGTTCTATTTGCATATGCAAAGTTGCTGCTTATTTATATTTAAATTGTAGCCTATATAAAGCTGGCCAACAGTGATAGGTTTTATGTACCTTCTGACTTTACCCCAAAACTCCTTAATTGTAATACTGGATCTTGTTAATATCCAAAGCTGGGAAGGTATTCCCTTACCACAGGCTGAGGCTATAAATGTTTCTATTTTCCCCTAGGAGACCTGAATTAGTCCAGCAATATCCCAGTATTGTTGAGATCTCAGCATCCACCTAAAGATATAGGCCAAATTAATTTGGTAGTACCAGAATATATATGGCTTCCATTAATGGTTTTCTGAATGGATGTTTGATACTGGTGAGAAAATTAACACAGATATTTGGAACATATGGAAACATGTTTTATAAGGAGCTATATTGTGCACAAGGTCCTCTTGGCATTTTGTGTGTGATATCCCTTTAACAGCTAACCTACCTAGAAAGAAAAAATAGCCACATTAGAAATAACACCTATATTGAAATGAATTCTGTAACTCAGCAAACTTCTAAGAAGTTACAAAGTGGTAGGTGAATCTAATTCTTTCCAAGTCAGTGCTCCTGCACCATTTCCCTACAGCAAGTCTAGAAGCAAGAAAATGTATTAACAATTTGCAGCATGAATTTGGTAACCTTCACCACAGGCCCCAAAAAGTTGCTGTAGTTTCCATGCATGAAACTTTCTTGGTTTTAGTGTTCTGCTCACTAGAAATCTTGTTTGGCATAATTTTATTCCTTGGCACAAAATCCCTTTAAAAATAAATATTAAAAAAACATTGGGGAAACTAACCAATTGCATTGTTTGCATTCATACATTAGAATGCAGACCATTAATGGAAGCTTTTTTTTATTTAAAGGGAACAAATCGGATGTAGCGGAGAACCGCCAAGTCCTTTTTGAAGATGCCTGTACACTGGCAGAGAAGCATGGGCTATTGGCTGTGTTGGAGACTTCAGCCAAAGAGGCCCAGAATGTAGATGAGGTGTTTACATTGATGGCAAAGGAGCTGATAGCCCGCAACACTTTGCAGCTTCATGGAGGGCATCCTCCAAACAGCATCTATCTGGACTCCAGGCCGGTGATTGTTAGTCCAAGTGTAGAGAAGTCCCAGTGCTCTTGCTGATGAGATGTCTCGATCATAAGAGCTGTGAAGGTGTGGCTGATGACTTCATACGTTTCCTGTTTGGCCTCAAACCATCATTCTAATGTATCACTGCCTTGCTGTTTTGACCTGTAACTCTCTCCAGGAGATAAATGTTGCAATGGTCAAAAGTGCTGGCTTGCCTTGAACATGGCAGCTGTTGGTACTTAAGCAAAGACTTTGAGCTGAGAGGAGAAGACTAGGCGCTGCTAGCCTGCAAAGAACTGTGAAGACTCTTACTCCTAAATGGAAGCAACTGCCTTTGGATAAACTCTCTGAATAGAGTCTTCTGGCTGTGCCAGAGGCTGACTGTAACTAGGTTTTGTGCTGAATGTTTCCTTTAGGTCAGGAAACACAACCTGCTGTAGGTCAAATTCTTTGGTCTTCATAAATAGCTTTACAATGTGTGACATGTGTACTTACACTTTTTTGTTCATGGCCGTTTGGCTTGCATTACTCCAGTGTTCAGATTTCCATTCAGGGAGATGCTGATGGCAGATCTGTTGCAGATACCATGCCATAACTTACTACTGGTATTGTAATCAAGTAGACAATGCTGCCACATCTATCTTCCTCCCTTTGCCAGACAACTTAGCTTCCATCCCTATTGCTTGCATAGCAGCCAGAACAATCTGACTGGTATGCCAGTGGGCCTAGGGGTACCCCCAGGACTTTTTCCCAACTTCAGTGGGTGAGAACTGCCTTCAGTCTTCTTCTTTGGTCTTTCTGCTGACACTGACTGGTACCAGGGCCACATTTTGGTGGTTGCTGTTGTGATATAGACTCTCTAGTGAAACCCCTTCCAAGCCAATAGTAATGGCCAGAATTCAAATGAGAGATGAAAGACTCCCTATTATTTCTTACTAATCCCTTGCTTAAACCGAAGGGATGATTTTTAGTCAAAAGCCTCTCTAAAACAGTTGCTGTTCAGGTTGTGGAAATGACACCATAGTTTAGTCTTAGAACTCAAAGATAGCTTTCAGGCTTCTGTACAGCTGCTTAGACAGGTAGAATGGCTCTCTAAGTACCAGTAATTGATTTTCAGTAATGAAACAGGATGGGGATGCCCTTAGTACTGCTATTGGGTTGCATTTTTCAGTAAGACATTGGCCACCAAAAGCTGGCCCCAATACTGGTTTCAATCAAACTTTTGTATTGTGAAGCTTATCTTTAGCAAGGGGGGTTGTTTTTCTTGTCATGACCTTTCAAAAGTATTCTCTGCAAACCCAGAATTTCTTCACTGCTTTGGGAGATTTCTAATGAGAAATTCAAGGGGAGAGCTGCTAAAATGGGCAGTTGTGTTAACAGTGGACGCATTTTTACCATTCCTGACAAAAGCTTCTGCTTGCAGAGGTCTCCTACTCAGTTTATTGGAAGGCTCCAGGAAGCTGTTCCTTTAACTCCATAATATCAAACTAGTGGTTGGGGGAGGTGAGACAATACCAGTTTAACCCTTTCTGAGGAGATTGCCTGAGGGATACTCAAAGCATGGCCCTAAAAAACCTTGGCTGTGTCCCTCTGTACTCTACTCAAATGCCTCTTTAGTTATGCTGTCACTGGTGAATTACAAGCTAGAATTCCCCCTTTATTACAATAAAATACAGACCTGGACATAATGCACAGGAGCCCTAGAAGTAGGTGTGGGAGGTTTGGTAAACTGCCTTTGGTATCTTAAGGATCACATTTTCTTCTCTGCTTTTGAATAACAGGTGGTAGAATCTCTTTTGTGCTTGATCAGACAAGCCTTTTCATAAAGAATGTTAAACATTGACTTTAAGATTGAAGGCTTGTGGTTCGTTGGGCATATATTTAAACACAATGAAACTTCCTCTGGCCCAGTTTCTTCTCGTGTTTAACATTAGGCACGTTAACAGCTATGTTTATCTGCCATGCTGTTCTATGAACTAAGAGCTGAAGTAATGGGGGATTCCCACTACTGGCTACAGCCAGGGCACTTACATTTACCACGTGCTATTTAGCCTACATTTACCTTGTCAGCCCAATACTTGTCTGCATACTTCTATGCCCCCTGGCTAGATAGACCTAATGGAAAGTTATAGCCTATGTTGGTTGTCACTTAGTTACACCAAACATGCACCTTCAGTCTATCCAGCCCCTTTAGTCACTTATTCCTCTTTTCCATTCCCTCCTATTTAACTTCTTGGTGACCAGGGGCCTAGGATCAAATGCAGACTTAGTTGAACAGAGAGGTAGTGCTGCTCCCTCTGCTGTAATGTGGCATTTTAACCATGGCTTTGGAGCTGTGCTTCGCTCCAGCTCCAGGCAAAAACCTGCAGCTCTGGGCTCTGCTCCAAAGCCCTGGTTTTAACAATCCAAAAATCACTTGAGTTTTTGGGCTGGTACAGTGATTGATGCTTGCTCATCTGACATTACTTAACAGTGTAAAGGCAGGGACTGGAGGTGGGTGTTTTGTTTTTAATTAAAGCATTCCCCCATGCTCTGCATGCAAACCAAGTCCCACTTATGTGAGCGTCCAATTATATCATCCCTGCTTGAAAGTAACTTTCCCTCCTAAAACAGCCTTAATAAAATAAAAACAACCAAAAACCATTTACCCTTGTGCATGTTAGCTGGCCTATTTGTTTAGATAGCCAAGACTGATAAGCCAGTCCACAAAAGTTACCATGAGTAGCCTTTCCTAATACTTCTCGTGCTGATAGAGTGGCTGGAGCCTGGGTACCTACCACCAAAGGCTGCAGGACTGTTAGAGAAGCCCCTCAATGCTTGTCAGTCCATTTGCTAGGTTAATTACATGTCCCTGCATACCTCCAGTACTACTGGACCTACTGTGACTTCCCCAACCTGATATTCCACTAACCAGTAATCGTCCAGTGTAGGTAGCTTCCCCAGGGCTACTGCTACTCGCTTTGCCTGAGGCAATAAAGCTGTCATGGGTGGTCTCTCTTCTCATCAAGAGGTTCTGCAGCATTGTTCCATGCACCATGTGAAGAACACTCACTGGTCTGCAGTTGTTGCTTCACCTGGCACGGGTCCCCTTCCCTCTACCTCGTAGAGGAGGGAGCAGAGCCTTTTTGCATGAAGTGAGTGCCTGCCAACTCTTGCTGGGGGACTCTTGGCAAGTCTTCAGTAGCTCAAGCAGATAATCCTACCACTGAGGATTCAGCTTAGCCTCCATTTTGGGATGATATGAAGAAAAAGGCTACTCTTCCCTGGGACTTCTAGGAGTTTAATCCCATCTCCCACAATTCCACTGAACCCCCACTCAGAGACTCCCTTTTGAAATCTCTCCCAAGCCCTTAAAGTAATCATGCTGGGTCAGAGCCCAAGGGACAATGTGTTTAACAACACTTTGCTACATTCCTGTGTGTGAATGCACAGAAAAGTGCAATAGGAGTGCTAATGCACAAGCTCTAGTATCCTAGGCAATATTAATGATTACAGAGTATTTTCCAGTGTAAATTAAGCAATAACAGTGAGAAACTTTATTGAAAATGGAAGCTTAGATTCTGGGACACAAAATGGCAGCCACCAGAAGAAAAATACCTATCTGCCAAATTTGAACAACTTAACTCTATTTAGCACATCTCCCTAAAAAGCACAGGGGTATATAGCCTGGGCCAAGGCAAGGTGATTTTTCTTTTAAACTGCTCTAGGATTTTTTGTATTTGTTCCACTTCCCACTCCTACCAGCTGTAAATGTATTGTGTTTAACATCTCCATTAAGAAGCGGGTAGAAAATGAGGCTAGACATTCATGGTGCCATTTCACAAGCTTGCTGGTATTTCATGTCCTCCAGTTAAAAGCCCTCTTAGCTACTGAAAAGATGGACGGTGCCTAATTTTGCTAAAAACACACCTTTAAAATCCCATAAAACTAGTTTCAAATGGCTGTTACACTCACTAACATCAGACCTTTACACTGGTGTCAACTGAGACTGTTTGAGAGAAGCCTATGGTTATCAGTGGTGTCCATAACAGATCAACTGCAGTATGGCCAATGCTGAGCATTTAAAAATGAGTCAGGGCCTCAAGATATCATGATTGGCTTAAAAGCCACAAGTATTAAACGTGGGTTTTTTTTACTTGCCTTTTGAATGTTTAGGGTACACTTATGTTTTCAAGTTTTTTTTTTTCCCCACAACGAGGGACAGAACTTATTTTGAGGTGGGGAAAGAGGTGGGGTTTATAATGAAAGTTGAGAGTCTCATGTAATCTCTGTAGGAACTGGGGCTGTCAAACATAAAATATTACAAGACTTAGAAACACCAACTGTTCTTCCAACTGCAAGAGTCAGGTAAGACCAGTCAACAGGAGAGTTCAAATGTTACCGAGAAAGGTTCTACGTGGAATGATGACAAACACTTCTATATCCCCAGACAGGGGCCTCGAGCTTTTAGGGTCTGTTTACACTGGGAAATTAATGAACTGGTTACACCTGTAGCATAGAGCATCATCCATCTTGAAATTTTCAGTACAAACAGGTTAGGCCACCAAAACCCAGTTCTATATAACTGCTCTGTTTTAACTGAACTGGTTTAAAACTGGGTAGAAAGTTCCCCTTAGGAGAGCCTAAGGGTACATTCTTTTAAAGGCACTTAAGTGAGTTAGAATCTTAATTCCCTTTCCAAAAGGAATTTAGGAGCCTAAAATATTGACTTCCAGTGAGATTTAATCTTGCATTACTAGGCAGTAATATGGTTTTTCTAAAACACGGTATAAACAGAGTAAACACTACCTATAATGAGATTTAAAATAGCAATATTGATCACTTCCTGGAAGAAGTGTTTACAAGGTAGCTCTAGTTAAGGTTGTACTACATTACACCTGCCTGCATCAATGTTGTCTGTAGTATGAAACTGAACCATTATTGATTGGACACCGAACCCAGGTTGACTGCAAAGGACAAGCTATGTCCAGCAAGCCAAGGCTCTAGTGACTGCATTGTCAATTTTATTTAATTAAATCAGTGGGGTTTTTTTAAATTTAAATATCGCTGCCATATAATTTCATCTGCCACACCAAAAGTGTCCAAAAAAAAAAAAAAAATCTAGGGCCCTTGGCCCAGAATTAAGATTAGTTTACTGCAGAGTATTCCAGGAATTGAGCATGATTCAGCTCATGTTCATGCTGAAGCTGTGCCATACCTGTTGCAATTTTACTTGCTTGGAAGAAGATTCACCACAATTATGTCCATGCTTGAGGTCACTACACCATTCTTATGCAATTAGACTGAAAGAACGGGCATTGCAGTTGCAAGTGGTCCTTACAGCACAATCCCACAAGGCTCCAGCAATCTCTGGAGTCACTACTCTTTACCTTAACTCCCATTCTGATTTTTCCAGGTTTGAGCTATTGCAGTGCTGGTCATTGTATGTATGCATTGCTACTTATAAAAGAAAACTTAAGCCCATTTAAGGATTATTGCTATGCAGTATCCTTTCATTTTACAAAATGCATGATATGTTAACATGTTAAAATGATATTTAAAAAAATATATAGCACCTGTCCCACTGTGGTTTGCTACGGCAAATAATCCTGCTCCCAGGATCTAAATTCCCTGTAAGCTGCGTGGCCACACAGCCAGCAGGCTAGCAAGGGCCATGCAGGCGGGGAGAAGCGCCCCCCACCCCTGGCCCAACCCAGCTCCATCCCACCAGAGCTGCCACGGCTGATGAGAGGAGCCCCTTCCCTGGCCCAGCCAAGCGCAGTGCAGCCCTGCTGGAGCTGCCGCAGCCGGGGAGAGGCCCCCCTCACACGGCCTCGAGCTGCTGCAGCGAGAGAGGGCTGGGGGGAGTTCTCTCCCCCTGCCGCAGCCTGTGCCCCAAGCCCCTCATCCCCAGCCACACACCCCCACCCCAACCCTCTGCCCCAGCCCTGAGCCCCATCCCAGAGCCTTCACCCCTAGCTAGAGCCCTCACCCCCTGCACCCAACCCTCTGCCCCAGCCCTGAGCCCCCTCCCACGCCCCGAACCCTTCATCCCCAGCCCCACCGCAGAGCCTGCATCCTCATCCAGAGCCCTCATCCCCCCACACCCCAACCCTCTGCCCTAGCCCTGAGCCCCTTCCTGTACTCCAAACCCCACTCCCACCACACATCACCTCCATATTGATGGACATCACAAAATTCCTTCCTCACATGGATGTAAAAAATTAGAGGGAACACTGCACCAGGACCTATGCTGGAATATTTACCCACAATGCAACAGCTGAAGGAGTGTTGTGTGAGCACATATGAACAACTTAATACTATGTGGGATGGGTTGTGGGGACCCATTGCACTATCACAAAATACAAAAGTTAAGTGAACCAATGTAAATTTCCATCGCATAATTCTTTAGCAGAGGTGAAATTTAGCAAGGGCTAATCCAAGATGTCAGAAGAAGGAACATGGCTGTAGGAGAAGTTTTTCTAATTCCAAATTTTCACTGGCAGGATTATGGCTTGAAGCATGAGAGTTTATATATCTTTTATACATTTTTATCCTGAATTACTGTGGATGTTATTAGTCTCATCTACTTCAGAATCTAAAGTTTTAAAAAAACAAACCAAAAAAACCCCACTGTAGTAGCACATTTCACAGATCAATTTTGTTTACAAACATTTCCGCTTACTATTTCAAAATCTGTTGCCTTTCAATCTTATTGAACTTCCTCTTACTCTTGTATGCTGAGAAAGGGTACATAGAAGCCAATGATTGATTATACCATTTATTTTTTGTATACTGCTCACATATCCTCTTCTCTAAGATTTAATCTGTTGCATTGCTAGCCCCATCAGAATTAAGTCAGAATCAGAATTGATTATAAACAAGTCTGGTTATTTATTAATAATCAGACCCATAGCCAGCCAAGTTCAAGTGGAGAGGCTGTGCAATGATATAGGAAGGCACCTCCCCTTGGGAAAATAAAACAGGCACAATCGCTTACATTTTAAAAAATTTAGGAACATTTCATAAGAAAAAAAAAATCAGAGAAAGGAAGTGCCTACCTTGTATTGAGCTGGAATTCTGTACTAGAAGAACCTGTCTGTGGCCAGCTAGATTCTGTTGATATACCAATGAATGAGCACTCAAATTGCCAAGTGCCCAATTGCATCTGATGTGAGATGCAGAAACAAATGGTGCATGAGTATTCAAAAGCCAAAATCAACATATTTCAGTGCACACAGCTTATTCTCAATGAAGATAAAGCATACTATTCTATCCCTAACCCCTACAGAGAACATTGGGCTCCCTTTTCCTTTCCTTTGCACAGAACAAGTCTGCTACCTCTCCGCCTTCCCTCTCAACACTTCCTCCTCTCCCACAAAATATCCTACAGAGCCATATTTTTGTTATTTAACATTATGTGCACATTTGTAAATGATTTGGCACCTAGCTTTCTACAGGAAACTTAATTTGTCCATCCAGGGCTGGTGGTTGCCTAGGGCGGCAGGATTTGGGGTGCGGCATTTTGCCGCCCTCGGTGGAAATTTGGCGGTGGGGGGGTCCTTCCGCTCCGGATCTTCGGTGGAAATTTGGCGGCAGGTCCTTCACTCGCTCCGGGACCCACTGCTGAAGTGCCCCGAAGACATGGAGCAGAAGGACCCCCCGCTGCCGAAGACCCCAGGCCTCCTGAACGCTCAGAGGAGGAGCGCTGCCGCCTATGGCAGCAAAAACCCTGGCGCCGCTCCTGTGTCCATCATGTTTGGCTCTGCTTTCTCTTCATCAAACCCTTTTTTCTTCCTCTCCCATTTCCTTCCAAAACTGTTGTTACTCTCTCACTACATCCTTCCCTATTTCTCCTATGCTTTCATCTCCCCCACCTAGCTCTGTATCCTTTTCCCCTACTCTGCCTGGCCTCTACCACCCCTACATTTCTCCCCCCTATTTGGGATCTGTGCATTCTACTAGCCACCTCATAATGTGTGTGTGCAGGATAAGATATCTGGATAGTCTAAGACCATGGGTCTCAAACTTTTTTTTTTTTTTTTTTTTTTTTTTTACTGGCGACCCCTTTCACATCGCAAGCCTCTGAGTGTGACCCCCCCTAATAAATTAAACACCCTTTTAAAAATATATTTAACATCATTATAAATGCTGGAGGCAAGCGGGGTTTGGGGTGGAGGTTGACAGCTCGTGACCCCTCATGTAATGACCTCGAAACCCTGAGGGGTCCCGACCCCCAGTCTGAGAACCCCTGGTCTAAGAACAGTTTCAACAGTACTCACCTCTTCCTTCACCCCTGCCCCCACAGTCAGTTTGAAAACATTTTCACAGCTGTTTACTTAAATATCTCCCGTTTCCCAGTGACGAAGGCAGTTTACAATGTAATATACACAGTGGCCCGTAAAGAAGGGTGTGGTCTACCAGGAAGTAGTTAGCCTACAGTAGTGCTTTGAGTTCTCTGGATAAACAGTACTAAGTACAAAGTATTATAGCAGGCGTTGATTACCCACTGACACCACAAGCAATATTTGATGTGCATGTTATAAAATGTACAGCCCAGAACAAACTGACAGAATTGAGCCAGTCTTAGAACTCAACTCTGAGAAGGAAAACTACCTCTGTTTCACTCAGTGGTAATCCCAAGCACTTTCATAGTTTGGTGGTCTCAGCTGTCTTTGTTCATAAAATGTTCTCTCTCTTTATATATTATAGAATTTCCTGTTTTGCATAAGGCTGTTGACAAGATACAATTGTGTAATGCTGCAACATGACTATGGCATTGCACAGGACTCAGTAATTCGTAGTAACCAGACTAGTTTACACTAAGGGCATACAAAGAGAGGCTGAGATCTAGAGACTCTCAGCTTAAAGAAAGAACAGACTTCTTGTTTAATTGTTTGTTTGTTTTTTATTTGGGAAAAGTGCTTCTTACAAAAGGCAGCTGCAAAACAATACATCATAGAGCTCAGCAACAACTTCTTATTCCATTTTAAAAGTGAAAGGAGAGGCTGTCTCAGGGCAAGAGAAGCAGAAGAACAGATCATGGGGCATCCATGAGTCATGAAAAGAGCAGCAATAATTTAACGCAAGGTGAAAATTCCTGCATTTGCGCTTTGGTGGCAAAATATGAGCTCTTATCAATGGAATTCTATCTTGCTATTGCATGACTGCTAGTTCTTTTCTAGGTAACTCAATAACTCACAACAAGTTTGCAGCTCTTCCAAGCAACCTGCATAACTCAGATGGGATATGAGCCAGGAGTGCCTTGAACCAACTAAGTAGTATAGTGATTTCCTGGATAAGCTCATGGCTTGAGTGGTTATTGATGGTATAAAACTATGCGAGCAATGCAATTAAGGGATCCCGACTTGATGTTCTACTGGATAACAATATGGTGAGAACCCTCTTCTGGCTAACCAGGTTCCTACTTTTAGTCAGTCCCTATAATATACATTAGAGAGAGCTGGTGTATTAAGGAGTGCCAAGTTATACCTGATGGTTAAGACCATTGCCACAGACTGGGCTGAGACCACTAAACCAGTTTCATGTCCAACTGGAGACTACAATTCATGCACCAAAAGGGGAGGAGAGTTAGTTTTTGGTTGGTTAAACATATACAGAGTCTCCCAGCCCTTGAGATCCAACTCTGCGTTTATTTGTTTATACACATTGAAAGTTCTCCTTTCACGTACAAACACATTTTCCTTTCATGCTAAACACAGTAAAAACCTGGAACATTCGCACCTGGTTCTGGTTACACAGTAGTAATAGTAATGTGCAAGTAAACAAGAGACCAAAACCACAAATGAAGATGTGTACATGAGGGGGTTGGAACAGAACTGAAGCCAGCAAGAAGTACGTGTGTCTGGCACGAAATCGGAAGTATTGATTTGAAGTCCACAGCAGAAAAAGGCCACTGGCCAATTTATATCCCCCACTGCATGGCCACTGCTCTCATTTTTGTATCTGGGCTCTTCAAGATGAGTATGGAAGTCCTGTAAACACTTTAACCCTGGAACTGGGTGAATCCTGTCAGGAACACAGATGAAGCAACAAACCTAAGCTAACTGTTTGACAGTTAATTCATTTTACAAAAACTAACGTTTTAAAGATTTCTTGTTATTTGTTTAAACAGAGAAAAACAAACACTCCTGGGGCAAGGGGAGGAGACAGACCCTGGGTAAAAGTTATTACAACAGCACCTGGAATTGATAGGCCTGCCTAGGAGAAACACAGGCACTGCCACAACACCACAGGAAAGAGCTACTGCCTGATGCCAAGCAGACAGTCCAAACTCCGCTGACAGGTGCTATAGATCCAAGTCATAATAATCTTCCAGCTCGTCATGAAACAAGTCCCACTCGTCCTCGGAGTCTGTCAACTCATCATCACCTCCTGCTGCCAAAAGCATGAGCAACATCTCGCCGAGCTCAAAGGTCACAACCTCATCCTCGTCGTTCTCGAAGGGATCGCTGCTCTCCCTCTCCTCAATGAATTCCCAGAACCGATTCCTTCGCTGGGCCTGCAAAGGGAACACAGTTATTGCTCTTGTGTGACCGAGAGTTACAAGATACATATGCTCCTGGGGCTTACAATGCTCAGCTCCCAGGTATATAACATGCAGCTAGTCATGCTTCCCACTGGGATCTGCATTTACTCCTGCTATAGCTGACTACCAACATTTCTGCCTCAAGATATAGGTGACATTAAGAAATGTGTCTCTTCCACAGTCTCCCCTCCATCACTTCCAGTCTTTGGACCACTCTCCCCTCCAATCCACTATGTATGTTTTACTACATAAGCAAATCTGAGGCATTCACACCTTTTCCTTCCCTCTTCCAAAAAGTCTAAAAGCAGTGAGACTTACCCGATATCTACTCGATGTTCCCACTTTCTGTCTCTGTGGCTCCTCTCGGCGACCATCGGGATATGCATGTTTGTAAAAACAGTTCCCTCCAAATGGACAGCTCCCACGGCCTTCATCAAAATACCTGCATGGCTTGTTGCTGGAAAGGAAAATATCGCAACCCTTACTCACAGCAGAGCCAGTCAGAATTCAGTATTGCATTTGCTTATGGTCCAGGGGGTCTCTTTAAATATGCACCATTTGCCGCTGACGCCATTTTATCAATAAAAAATACATACACAGAAATGATGTATTACACTATGTGCATACCCAACAGATGTGCGCGTGGGTAGATGCATGCATAGGGAAGCTGATGACTCACAGTGCACAAGTCTACTACCTTATGGCTGTATCAATTATGTATTGGGTGGGTAAGGAAAAAGCTTGTGAGGTCAATAAATACATAGGAAAGCTAGGTGACTGTGTTGATACATGCATCTGCGGGTGGATAAGTAAGGATGCACTTCACACGTGTGGGGGTGGAAAGGAGGTATGAGAGGGCTTTAGATAAACACCCTTGTTCTCCAGGTGTGCCCTTATCTCTGCAGTCTTAACTTGACAAAAGGCTGCAGTGCTCGTACCTCATTGCCTCCTTGTATTTCTGAATGAGTTTCTGCTTCTCTTCCTTCTCCTCCACCCAGTACTCACTTGGAATGACAAAGTTAGATGTGATCCGACATTCTGGGCAGGACCTGGGGAACGAAGAGACTGCACTGCAAAATTCCACATTACAGGGGCGCTCTGTCCTATTATAAAACATACCATGGCACATATCCCATCTTTAAAGATGTATCCTATTGTGCCTGGGCACTTACTGCCAGGACTTTGTGCTTCTTTTTCAATCTACGTTCTCTTTTGCACAAGAAGACACCCTAAACTCTTCCTCTTCTTTCAGAACTCAACTCAGCAGCTGATCATTTTGTCTCCATAGAACTTGGGGGAGAAAAAACATTTCACACAGACTCCTTTTTCTTTAGATTTAGATAAATTTATTTTTTGTAGTTTTGTTTGGTTTTTGTATTTGTTTGTTTGGGTTTCTTTAGAACGCCTTAAAGAGGGTATGGGTCATTGGCTGGCTAATTAATCAGGGAGGTGAAAAGTTAGGAAACATACATTCAGAACTGGTTAATCTGTTTTCACCATCTAATCTGGGTGCCTGAAACCTTTAAATGGTAACTAACTGAAGACAAAACATGACTTTCATCCAAATAAGTGGATTTTGCAAACCAATCTAGATTAACTAGGTCAGAGTGTAAATACAAACAAAATGCTACCCCTGGAAGATGACTTCAATTCTGGATTAACATTAGTTAGGATGCATTAAATGCAGTCTTTGTGGGGGGACTTTGTTGCAAGTTGTCACAAGACACTAAATTCTTCTCATGTAACAAAGCACAATCAAGATGGGGAAGTGCCTCACTTTATAATCTTGCTCTCAAATTGTTTAGCGCTCCTCCACTTGCGGATGCATTTGAGACAGTAAGTATGGTTGCAGTTGGAGAGGATCCCAAAGCGGCGCTCGCTGGGGTTGGCTTTTTCATATACCACCTCCATGCAGATCCCACACACCATGTCTTTACTACGCTGGACGGCAAATGAGAGCTCCATGTCCTTCTCATGAGCCTCAATGCAAGACTGAAGAGGAGAGAGAGAGAAAACCAGCCTGTAATCTTGTGCACTATTTAATAGGTTTTAACTCACTAGTTTCATCTTAAGTTTATTCTCGCCACATTCTACACTAAAAAGGACAAACCACCTGGGAGGTTCAGGTCCTCAAAAAACAGTCTTTTAGGTCATAGGAGGCAACAGTCAACGTCAAGTTAAGCTCTTTTCCAAGAACCCAGGCAGAAATAGCTGAACTAAAACTTCACGAAAAGTGACCTAAGTTACCCACATTTGAGTGTTTGAAATGAGTATTAGTACAGTTATACAGACTTTATCCTCAATGCAGACAGGGTCCAGCTTCTTTTAAACAAGGCTGGTTTGAAAACAGCCTTGACAGGAAATAATTCAGTTTGCAATGTGAACCTTCTTGTTAACTGACTGACTTGTATACAGTCAACTTCAGAAGAAAGGGAATGAATGACAAGTGATTGCACAAGGCAAGGGAGTAACTTGAAACTATTCAACACAAGCCATCGGTATGCTTACCTTTATGTGTTGGGATCTCTGGGCAGCATCAACTGGATGTAAGACCTGCAACCCACACATGTCACACACATCCCCATGGATATACACGCAGTTCTCTCCATAACGACATTCTCCTACTGCAGCGTAGGGGCACAGTTGCTTCTTCATCTCCACATTTGCTTGCTGCTTTTCATACTCTTCCTCAATTACCATTCCCTGCAAGGGTGTTTCGATGCAGGAAGGGGCAGCTGCAGGGGTAAGTTAGAGATGTGTTACATTTGAGGGTTAGGGTTTGCAATACATGCTTTTCAGCTATAAAAACTTCGGGTAAACCAACTCCGTTTATCCAAGGAACATAACAAAAAAATGCACTAGGCTTGTGTCAATAAATCCTGCAAACCTTGCCCTAAAATGACTTAGCAATTTCTTCATTCTAGAAGGAAGTGAGGAAGTAGTTTCAGCTCGGATTTTCTCAGCTTTCAATAATAAGCAAGGCAAGGCAATCAGTGCATTAGTGGTGAGATTCAACTTTATCCAACAGGACGAGGTCAATACTAAGAAAACTGCCCAATTCTGAAAGTGGGTAAATACTCTTGTGGGTCAACCATGCTTGTAACAAGGTTTGGTTCAAGAAAGAACTGAATTAAATCATGCTGAAAGTAGGTTAAAAACCCTGTCCCTCTTGCTTTCTGAACCAGTTCAAACATGATTTACACAGGCTGAAACAAGCTTCAGTACATGATGGTTAAACTCTTGTGCTTCAACCACTAAAACTGGTGTTTTGTCCCTATACAGCCAACAGCTAGGCCCTGTAGAAGAGGAAGGATACTTACCAGGATGACTAACTTGGAGCTCCAAAAATACTGCCTCAGATTCTTATGCTCATGAGTCATGTTAGTTAGCATGCTGTTGCACAGGCTGCAGTTCTTAAGCAGTTAATTGCTGGGGTGGCTTTCACTGCTGGACTCACAAGAATGTTCTAGAACAGAGGATATAAAAACCCTGCCCAAGTCTCTGACTACTGTGGCAAATCGCAAATCCCCCTTCTGAAGTGTAAGGAGGGATAATGAGCATGGATTTGTTGAGATCATACCTGCAGAGAATTCTGATCACAGGTAAGTAATCTTTGTTTCCTCTTCATGAATTGTCTCAGCTGTTCTTCATTCTGGGGAGAAGAACTAGCAGCATTAGTCCCCCCAGGAACTAGCTGAAATAGTGATTAAAGGACTGAAGGACTTCTGTTCCTAAACAGCCATATGATTTATCCTGGTCATCAAGAGAACAGCACTGAGTAAACTTGTGAATTAAATTTAAAGAAAATGCTCTCCAAGTTCCTAGATATTTCTACAGACTAAATTAAATTGGCAGTGTTGCAGCAAGCTTAGTAAAAGGAGTCCAAAGAGCTTTTGATTAGCAGGATCCCTGCCTGGTCATAAATTGAGCTGAAAACCTTATCCATGTGTCTTCTCTCTCTGGGCTGAGATGGATTATTCCTCTTGGGATTTCTCCCTCTATGCCAGGAACCTACAGGATGATTTGTGAAATGGTATAACTGAATTTTCTTTTATCATCCGAATTATGGAATAACCTCACCAACTCAGTCGTGAGACAAGAAAAGACAATGGTTCAGTTTAAATGACAAGTGAGATGCCTCTTTGGCATGAGTACAAATCTTAAGTTTATCCATATTGAACACTAAGGAGGATCAGCAATGGCACCTTGCACTTCACTTGCATTTCTGATCCACACTGAAAAATAAGCAATGAAGAAAACAGTAAACTATAGGTTCGAATGGATCTTATGTTGGCCTAGTGAGCACCAGGTTCGGATAGGTGAAAGAAGTCAGCTATTCTTAAAGGCTTAATAGAGGCTTACTTTAACTGTGGAGAAAGATAATCCAAGATTTGATATGGGAAAGAAAACAATCCAATATAAAACAAAGAGGACACGATCTGGAGGCTCTTTCCTTAAAGGAATGAGAAACATTTCCACTTTAGGGCATAAGATTTCCAATGGACAGCTTACAAGATTCTAATGTAATTTGCTGGACTTCTTCCAAGAGCAATCTTCATCTACTAAACTCCAAGATGTAAAATGCCAGAGGAAGGAATTATGGATCTGGGTGCAGGTTCAATCCTCCTTTGCGAGATAACAAGTCTGGAAAAGAAGAGAAGAATCACCTGTTGCTCCTCTGCCAGAATGAGACCTAGAACCAGAACTACTTTATAATCTGGTACTACAAGAATTGTGTGTTGCCTCTTGCATCTCCTCTACAAGAACCACAGGCAAAAGAGCGGAGGGGGAAATAAGGTCTCCACCCCCATGGAGCAAAAAAGTATGGGGCAGGCATCACTGCTTTTGTGCAAATTGTCAGGCATTTGGTATTCTCTGCAGAAGCAAATAAGTATTTCTGGATGCCCCCACTTCAAGGTAAATTGAAGCACAAATGGCTTACTTTAAAGATCAGTCATATTGATCCTGGCTCAGCTTGTTTGCTATGGATTTTTTTTTGCCCCAGGCAAGTGAAAGACAAAAGAATTACTTAATTCTCAACTCACTAATCTCAAAGAATTGCTTCTTAACAAAGAGCAAGCTCTCCAGTTGCTCCCCTTCTTCAATCCTCCATGCATCATGATACTACATTGGGATGAAGGGACCTCCGTTGGTGTACACGTAACTCTCCTCGCTGAGCAAAAAAAAAAAAAATTTGGTCCAGCAGGCTGTTGAGTGAGCCTGCAAGCTATTCTTTCATCTGCATCAAGGGAAGGAAGCAGCTTTCAAGATGTTTACAATGGAGAAATGGGGTAGATCCTGGATCATGAAATTTTCCACTCCACACTGCTTGGCTGTTCTTCTCAGCCACTCCACAGACTAGTCTGGTACCCCCAAGCATGGCTTGCCTCACAGATTAGGAAACACTGGGTTACGGTGAAATGCCTAAGTGCTGGAAGTGAATTGCCAAGCTTGAACCTCAAGAGTATTTCCTGGGTGTTTGCTACTCCGAACATACAACTCAAAGACCAAGGCTTCCAGACTAATCTTGAGGAAAAGTATTGTTGCTTTTCAAGTTACTGTGCATAATTTTCCATGAAAGCTTGAATCTGAACTTTACAGAAACAACCTGGAAGCTCTGAGATACAGATGTCTTCTTAAGGTCACTTTCAGAACATCACATGTATCAGATATATTGTTAGCAGCACACAACATTATCTTTAGCAGTTTCCTGACAGTCCCAAGTAACAGTTTTCATTTCTCTTGGCTAACAATAATATTCTAAGAAGGGCAGGAGGTTGGACTAAAAGGTGCAAATCATAATTTTGTCTTAACACTATGATAAATGGCAATCTTCATGAAGAACCAGAAAAAGAACACAACTGCATTGGCTCTTATCCATTTGACCTAGTGCCCTCGAATTATTTTCCAGAGGTGCTGATCTTACAGCCTTGAAAGACCTGATCTTGTCCAAATAATGGCTGTCAAAACCAGTTGAGAACTTGCAGTCAGGCAAGTCCTTGTGGCCCTGAAAAAGGTTCTTTGCTACAGAAACAAATGGCTAGCTGCAACAGAAGCTTTTTTGTAGACGCCATAAGGGACACTAATATTTCCCTCTTTTGATTTCCAGGACTCTATTTTTAAAGCTAGCTATCTTTTAAAGCTCTCTTGGCACCTAAAAATGCAGATAGTCCTCTTTGAAAATCCCACAAGATGCTCATCTGCAGCTTTATGTACCGGATACCTTTAAAAATCTCCCAACATACTAAAGATTTTGTCTTTTCCTGAACTGCATATACAAAAAGTTCCCAAGATCTAGTATCATTGGCATGTATTAAAACAGGAAGAAGCTGGGATATGTTCCTCATGCAAGTTGGAAGAAATCTCCTTAGTCATGAGTTCCTCTTCAATTCCAAAGTGTCATTTTAATATGTAGGTACTCAGGAGGAATCTCCCCCGGAGCTAGTATATTGTTTGTGTCCTCCCCCCCACAAGTACTGCTCAGAATCCAGTGATTGATGAGCATTTTTTACTCCTGGGAGAATTTTGTGTCACTGTGTGTGTGCAGAATTCATATCCCATACAGATTTCTTTGCTTCCCCACAGAAAAATGACTTCTGATGGGAAAGCAAAGGGAAGCTGCAAGAGTGGTCATGCGCCCCTCCCCCCCCCCCCCCAGCAGCACAGGCAGGCTGGCTCGGGTGACAACGTAAATCACTGCCGGGGGTGGGAGGCAGTTGTGCAATGGGGGGGGGGGGGGGGGGGGGGCAGACAGACAGAGAAACTGTCCCTCTCACTCACTATTGCAGCACACTCAGCATAGAGGGGCAGGGCTTCAGGGTGTTTCTGAGGAGGTAGGCATGGGGCAGGCTCTGTCCCCTCAGGCAGAGCAGAATGTAGCAGCCTGCCTGCTTAGTGAATTGTTCCCATTATCTTTGTGAATTCCCCCAGGAGTATAAAACAGGTGTAAAAGTTTTAAGGCTCTTTCACATTGCCAGAGAGGTGTAAAGGAGCCTTACTGTAAAGGACAGTATGGCCTTATAAATGCTTATGGTGCTTTTATGATTAGAACTGGTCTAAATTTTTGGACTGAAAAAATTTCCTATCAAAATGTGCTCCGTGAACTGTTTGCTACTGACTTTCTGGAGATGGTCAGTAGCCAATATAAATTGTGAATTCGATTTCCCAGCCCTCACTTGCTCTTCAGTTGCCTATGCGGTAACACTGAGCATATGGCTGCATATAGTTGTTGACTAATAATTAGAAATAAAGGGTCAAACCTAGCTACATTACTATTTGGCAAGGGGGCTTGGGGATTTCCTCCAGTGCTCCTGACTCCCATTCACCGTCCACCTTATTGTAGTTTAAATAAATTACCGAAATAATTGAAATCAGAGTGATTATATTGTGTTATTTTGACAAATAAAATAAGCAGAATTTTAAAATATTGTGCGCAGAACTTTTAATTTTTTGGTGCAGAATTCCCCTAGGAGTAACTTTTATAAATTAAAATAACTACCCTGAAGAACTCCAAGGAATAGAGAGTATTTTTTAAATAAAAGGATGTGGAATGAGACTGGGAGAATGGAAAGTTATTTAGGAACATAGGACTAGGAGAGGCCTCCGGGGTCAACGCCAATCCCCTGCTATTGCAGACAACCTCCCATATACAGTAACTTCTCACTTAACGTCCTCCTGCTTAACACTGTTTCGAAGTTACGTCGCTGCTCCATTAGGGAACATACTCGTTTAACGTTGTGCAATGCTCCCTTATAACGTCATTTGGCTGACTTTACAAGCGAGCACTGCACAAGTTCCTCTTCTCCGCCTCTTCCCTTCCTCCCAGTGCTTCCCCCGCTGCCAAACAGTAGTTTGACAGTGCTTAGGACTTTCTGGGAGGGAGGGAAGGAAGGAAGTGGGGAAGCTGCCTCCCCCCCCCCCCCCCCCCCCAGCACTTTCCCCTTCAAAGCCAGCTGGAGAGAAGTGGCACTTTGAAGGGGAAAGCGCTGCTTCTCTCCGGCCGCTGGCTGCGCGGCTGCCCTTGCTCCTCCTGAGTCCTCCGGCCCGTGCTCACAAGGCCACATTCTGAAAGGGGCTTTAGAGCTGCAGGCCAGGGCCCCAGGGGCCCCCTTCGCCCAGGGCCCTGCAACCCCTAAAGCCCCTGCGTTCCGGGTGGCCCTGCCTGCCGGGGGGCGGAAGGAGGGGGGGGGGGGAAGAGCTCCCAGAATCGCAGCCATGGGGGCGGTGCTGCGCTACAGAGCCACCTGCACACCCCCTGCACCAAACAGGAGTTGCCCCAGGTAAGTGCTGTGTACCTCCTGCCTGCCCCAGCCCTGAGCCTCCTCCCGCACTCCCACCCTGAGCGCCCTCCCACACCCTCTCTCCCAGACCCTGCACCCCCAGTCCTGAGCCCCAGGGGAAGCCAGGGGCACCTTCCCACCACTGTACAGTAGTGTACTATATATAATGCCTTTTGTCTGCCCCCCAAAATTTTCCTTGGAACCTAACCCCCCGCATTTACATTAAATCTTATGGGAAAATTGGAATCATTTAACATCATTTCACTTAAAGTTGCATTTTTCAGGAACATAACTACAATATTAAGTGAGGAGTTACTGTAATTCCATTCAGAAACTTACCAACCTCCATCTTAAAACTAGTTAGGTTGTTAGTCCCCATTGTTAGCTCCCTACTGTTCCAGGGCATCACTCCTCAGATGACTAAAAATCACGTTCTAATTTCCAGCATGAATTTATGGGCAGAGCTATCCATTTGTTTTTATGTCAACATTATCCTTTAGCTTAAATAGCTCTTCTGCTGTTTAACTCCCCCAGCCCCTGCAATGTATTTACAGAGCAATCATAACCTTCTCAGCCTTCATTCTTCTAGGCTAAGAAAGCCATGCTCTTTTGGTCTCCTCTCATAAGTTAAGTACTCCATTCCCCTACTCATCCTGGTAGCCCTCCTCTGCACCTGTTCCAATCCCCCCCCCCTTTTTTTTTAATTTTTTAAAACCTGCACATGCAGGACTTGGCTCCTCCTGGCCAGCATCCTGGGCCAGAGGTTCTTGGGCTTTCCTGGGGCACCAGCCCAGCCAGAGGCAGTGGGGGAAGGAAGAGCCTGCCAGCCAGGCTGTTGGTGAACTGAGTGCTTTGACCAGGAGCTGGGGGGCAAAGCAGGGAGTGGACAGTGAGAGGGGGAGTGCATAAAGGGCTGATGGGTGGGCAGCAGAGGCGACATGTAACCAGCTGCCGCCTGCCCACACTCACCAGCCACCACAGCGCACAGCCAGCACTGGCAGGAAACGGGACGGGGTCCGGCTGGCCAAGAGTCGGCACACAAGAGGTGGAGCACTGATGGACCAGCAGGGGATGCAGCCAGCCCCACACACTGCATCTTCACCCCAGCCACTAGCCTTTCACACCCACTCCCATCCCCATTGATGGCCACTAGACACCCCCCCCCCCTCCAGCCAGCAGGAGGACCCGCCAGTACTGATGGGGGGGGGGGGGGGGGGGAAGGGAGGGAGGGAGGGAGGGAGATAAAAATGGGCAATTGTCTCATATCTTCTAAGAAAAAGTTAGGACACCCGCAGGAGGGCTTAAATACAGGACTGCCCCTTTAAAAATGGGACATCTGGTCCCCTAACCTGATGACACCCCAGTTCACAGCAAAAATTCTTGTTAGTCCCTAAATGCATTACCCTGCACTTTATACTATTAAAGTTAATTCAATTTCTATTACTCCAGTCCTCATAGTCATCCAGTTCTTCCAGTATCATCCTCTGTATTGATGACGCCTATCAGCTTTGTTAGACTCATGCTCTGGTGACCCTGAGTCTCCATAAATTGTGTCCCTGACCAAGCATGGAGAGGACCCAACCTCAGTAAGACCAAGCAGGTTAAGAATATTGGCCAGACAGCATTCCTAAATGTCAAGGCACTGAAGAAGAAACATCAAAACACACAACTCTGCTCTCAGATCCAGTATTCAACTGATTTCACAAGCAGAAGTGTTTTGGGTTTTTTTGTATTTTTTTTAAGCTATGTGCCCCTTTGCCCCAGTAAAAGCAGAGATCAGCATACTGTCACTATAGATAAGAAGCACTTCAAGGGAAAACAGGGGGATCTTTATTCCTGTGGACCTACTGGAACATCCAAGCTACATGGACCAAATGATCATCTGCAGTCACCAATTCTGATACCTCCAGAACAGAATTCACCTGCAAGATGACTGCCTTCAAATCAAACAGCACCAAAAGCTGCCCTTTCCTTGGAGTCTTAACTGTGAAATTATTCCCAGTTCACACTAACAGTAGAGGTAGATGGTGGACTCAGTATGCAGATATGAGGGCAGCAAGGGTTGCTGCAGGAACAGAATGGGTCTAAAAAAATCTCAGAACTATAATGAGTCAACCCTAAAGTTCCCTCCACCCCAGACATAATGGTGTGGTGGTAACAGCTACTCATATTCCAAGGTCTTATTTTGTTGCCCTGATTCACAGATGCTATATGGCCAGGCAGCAAAACCTCTTCTAAGTAAGCATTTTCAGCCAGCTTGTTTCCTCCTGGGCCTGGGAATAAAGGCAACACAAAGATTCTTCAAGGCAGACCAGACAACAGATGTATTGATCACATAAATTTTGGTAACAAGAGCACCCTCTTGAAATCTGATTTCTTGCCATCATCATCCATGGTTTTCTACGAAAAGTCAATTATAGAAAGATTCTTTTCTTTCTAGTGTTTAATATTAAAAATTTGTATATGTACAACAAACACATTCACCCCTTCTGTAAGGGGAGAGAGAGGGAACTTGAAGGAGAAGATTCTGCAACCTACTTAGACCAGGGGGGCGGGGGAGGGAAGGAACTGAGGAATTACAGGGTGAGTCCTTCATTATATAGTTTCTAGAACATTTGGGTCTGTGCCCCAGGTGCTCCATTGTCCCCAATAACTGCTGTGGAATCACTGCACTGCCCATGCAAGAGTGTGCGAGCCAACTTCAGAATGGGGGATCAATTAAAAACAATTCATGAAGAATATATTCCACTTTAAAAATACAAACATTCACACTCATTACAGATGGCTTAAGATGACAAAACACCGAACAAGTAGTTTGCATACTGCATGTAATTTGTGAACCCACAAAAGAAAATTACCGTTATCCCATGATCAGCTTACCACGTCCACAATATGGCTGCCCAGGGACAAATTCTACAGCATTCACCCAGTCTTCAGCACCTGCTCCTGTAGCTGCCAGATCTGTATCTTCAACGTCAGTCTCACCAGTGCTTGCTTCAAGTGCTTCAGGGAGAGACGGGAGGTCCGAAGATGCTGATGGATAAGTTTTTGCAGCTGGATTCACAGTAGTCACTTCTTCCCGCTTCAATGGCTTGGTATGTTCATATCTAACAAATTAAATGCCACATGTGAACTCAGTAAGAAGTCACCCATACAATAGCCTTGTACAAAGGACTGATATGCAAGTACAGGGAGATGGAGTCACTGAGGCATAATACCAGAGGTGCCCTAGATATCCCAGAGCTAGATGAGAAAAGTGACCCTTTACATAAACAGATACAGTTTACTTTAAAAGCTACCAGCACTGTTTAAGGGGACAGTAGCTATTGGTGATTTTGCAGGAGATTAAGCAGTCCACAGCAAATTTGCCTGTGTGCTTCTTACAACTGCTTATTTCAACCATATCTGAAGCTGGCCCTTTCAAAGCATATGCAGGTATGCCATTATTGAATACTTTCTACTTGCTCAACATTTCATCATTGTGCCTCATTCAGATAGCCTTCTGTCTAACTTCAGACATTAAAAACCAAACAGCTACTTTGACTCAGTAAACATACTTTCACCCGCCCCATCCAAACTCCCCGGCCTTACATCCATGATGAACACAAAAGGTGGCACTATTTACTAATGAGAGCCCTCAATCCCCTATCCACCAAGAGACTGAAAATGTTGCTTCCTTAGAAGTCCAAGTCCTGCCAGCCCTCAGGCTCCACAGACTAGAAAATTAGTTTCATTCGCAGATCTGAGATTTATTTTTCTGTTAATATTTCAGAGATATTTGCCAAAGATTTTTACACTGATGGAAACAGTTAATGAAGAAGATCCAATTGTTAAAATATAAAAGGCGGAGAAGTGCTCAGCCTGACTGGAGAGGGTGTCCTAGTTCGGTGTAAATCAGTAACATTCTCAAAGGAAAGTCAACCATGCCTCTCAGCATGGTTCCCTTACTCTTTCAATTGACAATCTTAAGCCTTCACACCTACGCACATCTTCAAATGGATGATGACTAAGTGGTATAGGCCAGCATATTAAAATGGCTGTTCAGAGATTTCCCCAGGTTTACATTTATATAATAGTAATTCCACTATCCATGAGAGAGAAAAAAAGATTAGATTTTGTACTAGGTTTTATTTTGAGAACAGTGTTTCTGCAGTGTGCAACTGTACACAATCATGCTATAAATATTTGACTATATGCAGGTGTCAATAACTAGGGTGTTAAGTCAGAGACTTAGAGTAGTCTGAAGTTTATTCAATTTATGACTGTTTAGCCTTGCTAAACCCGGTCCACACTGGGACAATTTCAAAATCCTTTGCATGCACACTCCTCTTGTTGGAGAGTTACAGGCCTCTTATTTTAAGTAAGTTAAGTTTACATGAGCAAGTTCGCATCTGTTTGCGCAGACAATACTTTACATGCCTCGCTACTATACTTCAAAGTTATATTCCCTAGAAAGGGCCTCAAAAGTGTCACATGCTCACTTTTCAACAGCTATGAGTACAATCAGAAGCACTGCTGAAAGGGGAAATCGGTTATTTCTGAAGACAACGACCCACTTACCAAGTGTAACTGATTATCTCACCAGCCCTGTCAGTTTGAAAGTCATCTAGATTTTGACAAATATATCTAATTATGCAATTATTAGATTTGAACTCTGCTTGTGTCTGAACAATGGTCTCCTCCCTCCCTTTGCTGTTTATTCCTGCTGTGAAGTAAGCAATACATTTGAGATATCACTGTAGGACTCAGCAAAAGGGAGGAGGTGGGCTGTGAAGGAGAGATTCTTATTAAAACAATTTGGCAGTTTCAATGGAATATAGGAAAATATTGCTCAAGTTTTATTTTATCTCTTATTTTCTCCCATTAATAGACATCCTCTGTTGAGTCTTCCACACTGGAACTTGAGGATGAAAGCCCCTCTTTCAAAGAAGTAACATTCAGCAATATTTCCTTACCGGCAACGATCTCCGTAAGCACAGCATCCTCGCTGATAATACCTGCACACCATAGCAGACTGACTTGTGGAGAGATCATGGGAGTAACGGCAGTTGTTCCCTTCCTTGCAAACCCCATGCATGAAATACCTGCAAGACAGACGATTACAGAAGTGAACCAATGAAGAGAGCTGTTCAGATTAGGATTTTCAGATATATTACCATCCAAAGTAAATGTAAATTAAGTGAAAGCAATGTTGAATTAATAAGAACTTCAGTAGTAAAGAGTGATGAGCTCTTGGACCACATGCCACTGTAAGGCTATAAATAAAGTTTAAATGAAGGTGGTTAAGAGTAAATCATGGTGAGAGGTACCCCATTTTAAATGCACTTTGGCTGTACTTTTAAATTTAAGATTATGTTGTTAGACTGCCAAGCAGAAAAAAAAGCCAGTGAGCCACACGCTGCCCCGACACTCTGGTGCAAAGGGTAGCAAAACCCAGAAGAAGGAAAGTGGAACACCAATTCTGTGAGGAGAGTAGCAGTTTATTCTCTCACTTTGACCCAGGTACCACAGAAGCCCACCGATGGCTCTGTGCCACGGCAAAGCCAGGGGGCTGAAATCTACCTGAAAGATACTGTTTGTTCAACCAGCTGTAACACCACCTCTAATAATGCAAGCTCTATCACTAAGGCCTTCAGTGCTGTCACTGACAAGACCACATCAGCAAAGTTTCTGAAGGAGCTAAGCTGCCATAGTGAAGTCAGGATCCGAAGGAACCTTGCAGAGGTACTCTGCCTCAATAGTATGCTTCTGCTGCCGGCAAGCGTCATGAAATCAGCACTAGTTTTGGGCCATCAGTGAATTCAGATAGCTGAACTCTGGCAATCCTGCTCCTTACTGGATGATTTGGAAGAAACTGAGGATACGTCTATACTTACCTCCGGGTTCAGAGGTAAGCAGTCGATCTTCTGGGATCGATTTATCGCATCTTGTCTAGACGCAATAAATCGATCCCGGAAGTGCTTGCCGTCGACACCAGTACTCCTGCTCCGCGAGAGGAGTACGCGGAGTCGACGGGGGAGCCTGCCTGCTGCGTGTGGACCCGCAGTAAGTACCTTGTAGTTCGAACTAAGGTACTTCGACTTCAGCTACGTTATTCACATAGCTGAAGTTGCGTATCTTAGTTGGAACTGGGGGGTGAGTGTGGACCAGCCCTGAGCTTCCTACCCCATATAGATAGTGAAGCTCTTCATGCAACCTTTAAAGATAATGTTCAAAGTTAGCCTAAATAGTGTAAACAAAATTCACTTGAATATCATGGTTATAATTAAACTTAACGCAACATTGTTCTTGAGATTCAGAAGTCAGAAAAGGCAAAGTTCTGACTGCATAACAGTCACATTGGACATATTTTAGAATACCATATATGGTGCTTACTTATGCCTACATATGTCCCTGAAAGGCAGCTTGAGATAACATTATGGCTCAAACTGTAAATACAAGTATAGATTCATATTCAAGATACTAGAAATTGAGTCATGACACAAGTGTTCAGATTCCAAAGTGAGCATTTATAAATTTATATTAAGGTAAGATAATCTTTAAATTTAGCTGGAAGCAATAAGCTAAACAGAACACATTATTACATCCTGAGAGACTGAACTGGAAAAAATAGCAACTCGAACGTCTTCCATTTTATAAGTAAAGTTGCTTCTCAAATTTAGCTATCAGAAACTCTTGACAACTATACTGATTTCAATATATTGAATATTTTTGAGAAAGTCAATAAACTAGAAATGTTCAAGAGAGGGTGTAAATTTGAGAAAACACACCCCACCCACAATTTACCATCTCAGGATCAAAATATACAAGTTGGTTTATAGCAATGAACCCTCGTACGATCCTTCAACAAAGACCGATTTAGTCATTTTACCTAGGGTGCCCCTGAATTCTAAGTTAGTCCTAATGACACACTGCCTTGTAGCAACAGCTGTTTCTGAAGGGCTGGAATTGCACATACATGGAGAACTAATTAATTTTGTTGTAATGTGATTTAAATACAGATTCTTGGTGGCCTTTCAAGTTTTAACTATGTTTTATGAAACTTATGTGATCATCAAGGTCTGTGGGAGATTCTGCTGATGTGTCAAATGGAAATTAGCACAGTTGGAATTAGTAGTTGGACCAAGCAGATTTCTTTAGGAGCCCCTCCATCCCCAATTCCCAGCATGAAGGCTAGACTCCATCTTTAAGCCAGTCTTCTTTCTGCCTCCTAATAAGCAGAACTGGCTTGAAAAGCTATGTGAGACACAATAGCACATGGAGAGAAACTAAAAATATACTCAAAACTCAACTGAGTAATTTGGATGGCCAGGACTGAGGCCAGAGTGGAATATGTGAACTGACCAGAGTCGAACTGGAAGAGGCTACCAGGAAAGGTTATGAGTGTGTACAACTGTAACTGTCGGTTCTTCAATAACTCCATATTAAGCACCAAAATGATTCAAGTTCTGGAATTCATCTTGTTAAGCCAGGAAAGCCCAAACTTGTCAGATGCCAAGCACCCTCAACTCCCATTGAAGTTGGGAGAGAACACAATATCTTGCAGGACCAAGTCTCAGGTTTCTACCAAAGATTTTTTTGAAATTGGATTTTAAAAGTGATCCCTTGCACACTGAAGAGGGTCATTTAATCCCACAAGAGAAAGCTTGTCACACAGCAGTGGCCAAGACTTGTATCAGCACAATTTGGAACATGGAGGATGTAAGTAGCCAGCTGATTCACGCTCCACTTCTGTGAAACCTGTTTAGAAATGAAGATATGGCAATCAAACACAGTGAGATGGTCCTCCTATATTCTACAGCATATTGGACATAAATTCTGCAGACATTTCAAATGCCTGCTGCAATGTAAAATGAAAAAGCACAAACACAAGCCCCACTTCCACCCCAGTGAAAGACTTTGCTTATAAATTTTGAATGGTTGGCGTTGTCCTTAGACTATTTTCCTCACTTTATTTTATTATGAGCCAAATGCCCCACCATGCTCCAGAAGTAGTTCACACTCCATCTGCAATCCACATGCATATCACCCATTGAGCCGGACCTCTACTTCACAAGACTTAACGTAGTGTTAGCCTTTTTTGACTGCAACTGTGCAGTAGAAGTTTTTCTGAAAACTATCCACAGTGACTCCAAGATCTCTTTCTTGAGTGGTAATAGCTAATTTTGGACTCATCATTGTATATGTATAGTTGGGATTATGCTTTCAAGTGTGCATTACTTTGCATTTATCAACACTGATTTCATCTGCCATTTTGTTGTCCAGTCAGTCACCGTTTTGTGAGATCCCCCTGTAACTCCTTGCCGTCTGCTTTGGACTTACCGATCTTGAATAATTTTGTACTGTCTGCAAACTTTGCCACTTCACTGTTCAACATGTTCATTAATGACATAGAAACGAAACTGAACTGCACATATCAGAGTACAGAGCCTTGGGTGGATTGCACTGTTCACCTCTCTGCACCATGAAAACTGACTATTTATTCTTACCCTTTGTTTCCTATCTTTTAACCAGTTACTGATCCATGAGAGGACCATCCCTCTATCCCTTGGTTATTAAGCTTCCTAAAAAACCTTCAATGAGGTACTTTCTCAAAGGCTTTCTGAAAATTCAAGTACACTACATCAAGTAGGTCACCCTTATCTACATACTTGCTGACTCACTCAAAATAATACTAACAGATGGGTTGAAACTATAGTAAAGAAAAGAATGATTAGACACATACATAAACTCAAATTGTTGGGGAAGAGTCAACATGGCTTTTGTAAAAGGAAATCATGCCTCACCAATTTGTCCGGTACTGAAGTTAGGCTCACTGGCCTGTAATTATGAGGATCACCTCACCGACATTGCATTAGTTCCCTTCTAGTCATCTGTTGCAGAGGCTTGTTTCAGCAGTAGGTTACAGACTACAGTTAGTGGTTCTGCAATTCCATATTTGAGTTCCTTCAGAACTCTTGGGTGAATACCATCTGTTCTTGATGACTTATTACTTTTTAAATTTATTAATTTGTTCTAAAAAATCTCTTCTATTGGCACATCATTGTTGGACAGCATTTAGATTTGTCACCCAAAAAAGGATAGCTCTATCTGGGTTTCCTCCTCATATCCTTTGCAGTGGAGACCGAAGCAAAGAATTCATTTAGCTTCTTTGCAATGGCCTTGTTTTCCTTGAGCGCTCCCATAACACTTTGGTCATCTAGTGGCCTCACTGCCTGTTTGCCAGGCTTCCTGCTTCTGAGGTACTTAAAAAATAATTTCTTACTGTTAGTTTGTGTGTCTTTGGCAAGTTGCTTCTCAAATTCTTTATTGGCCTGCCTTCTTATATTTTTACACTTAACCTGCCAGAGTTTGTGAATGTTAATTATTCTCACTAGAATTTGATTCTGAATTTTAAAGGATGCTTTTTTTGCCTCTAATGGCCTCCATTATGCAGCTGTTTAGCCATGGTGACATTCTTTTGGTCCTCCTACCATCTTTTTGATTTGGGGTATACATTTAGTCTGAGCCTCTATTGTGCGTTTAAAGTAGTCTCCATGCTGCTTGCACGCATTTTATCCTTGTGACTGCTCTTTTTAATTTCTGTCTAGCTAGTGTCCTCAGGACTTGTGTAGTTGCCCCTTTTAAATGTCATTGTGGTGAGGTTTTTTGGTATCCCGCCCTCCAAAAAGGATGCTAAGCAAAATTTAATTATATTATGGTCACTATTACTGAGCCGTTCAGCTACAGCTACCTCTTGAACTAGACCCTGTGCTCCACTTAGGACTAAATCAAGAATTGCCTCTCCCCTTGTGGGTTATAGGACTAGTTGCTCCAAGCAGCAGTCATTTATAGTGTCTAGAAATTTTAAAAATAAATAAATATATCTCTGCATCGCGCCCTGAGGTGACTGTCAGTCAATATGAGGGTAGTTGAAATCACCATTATATCGTTTTCTGGTTTTGTATCCTCTTTAACATCCCTTAGCATTTCACAACCGCTGTCATCATCCTGATCAGATGATCTGTAGTATAATCCTACTGCTATAATCTTATTATTCAAGCATAGAATTTCTATCCACAGAGATTCTATGGTACGGTTTGATTCATTTAAGATTTTAATCTTGACACCCCACCCCTTTTTTTTTTTTTTAAAAAGATAAGGCCACTGCTTTAGCAGCATGACCTCTTCACCAATATGACCTCTATCATTCCTATTTGTACTCCATTTCCATTTTTAATTTTTTAAATTTTAAGTATAACCAACTGTGAATTGCCTGGATATAAGACTAAGTATCCTATTGAAGATTTTCACTTAATAGAATTATTTACAACCTTAACTATAGCTTAAAGCTCACCTCAGAAGAGAACAAGTATGTTTGTAACCGACTATTCCAAAAAGTGGTCACCTCCACATTTGAGTGCAGATCGTCATAGTCTTGAATTATAAGTTTATATTTGCTTTTTCGGTAGCTCCTGTTATACATCAAATGTCTTATCAATAGTACAACTATTAGTCAAGTCAATATGCAACATTTCCTTCCCATGGATTTGGAAGGTCTTTCTAATAGATTTGTCTGTTCAAGTACACCTCTACCCAGATATAACGCGACCCGATATAACACGAATTCGGATAGAACGGGGTAAAGCAGCGCTCTGGGGGGCAGGGCTGCGCACTCCGGTGGATCAAAGCAAGTTCAATACAACGCGGTTTCACTATAACGCGGTAAGATTTTTTGGCTCCCGGGGACAGCCTTATACAGGGGTAGAGGCGTATATCAGTTCTGAATTTAGTGTACTTTATTCTGTCTCCAAGTAACTCCATTTTCTTTATTCAGCCACTGCCTTCACCCTTTTCACTTCAGTGACACTGACCTCTATGTGGGCCCTGTGAAAATGGACCTAGTTCCTCTTCAGAGGATGCCCAATGCCAACTAAGGAGAAAATATGTATACAATTGTTATTAGCACCTTTTGACATTTTAAGGTGCTGCCTGGGGTCTGTGCCAATCTTTAAATTCAGAAAGCCACACAAATCTGTCAGATCATGCTAGTTTGTATTAGTTTAGTGTCCTAGGACTCAAAGAAACTTGCATGCTTATTATGAACTAAAAAACCTCTCATTTTATTTCTGAACATACTATCTGTTTTAAGAACAGGAGTACTTGTGGCACCATATTTTTCGTCCTTTTTTCTTATCCACCTGAAAAAGATATTTTTCTATTTGTTTCAGATTAAGTTAACAAGCTAACCAGGCTCCATGGCCACTTCATTGTACTCCAGTAACAGATACCAGGGACAGAATTCGTTAGTTTAACTGAGTTCCCTCTGCTGGCTAGGCAGCTGCTTCTAAAGCACAGATAAACTATCTAAGTTTTCAACAAAGATGGTGAATTGAGAAGTGGGTATATGTGTATACAGATCATTCAAAAGATGTTATGAGCCAGTTTGTATAATTTTTATAGGTAGCAATATAAAACTTCACTAGGATCAAATAAATTGAGTTAGTAGTCCGGGGGGGGGGGGGGGGGCGGGGGGAGAGGAGAGAGACAATAAAGAAGTGTGAGAACACACAAAAACATTTGAAATTAACATTAGAATTCCTAAATCAGAGAATCCAGGTCAATTACAGAGAAATCTACTATAGTCATTCGGACACCCTCTTGGAAAGAATTATTCTTCTAAAAATAGAAGGAAAACACAGTGAGTTTAATAAAGGCTAGTATTCTCCTTTCAAGAAGATAGCATTTCATGGAAGGATCAGAATACTCAGTAAAAACAGTATTTTAAAACAGTTGTTTCATGAGTGCTCTTTATTCAGAAGTGACAATTAATTCCTAAATGGGAGGGTTATATGTTATTCACAAACAAAAAAAACCCCACAAGACTATATTAAAAAACAGATATGTAACTGACAAAATCTAGATATTATAATTTATTACCAAGATACCAAATCATTCACCTAGCCATTGTCTATCTGTTCCCCCCCCCCAAAACAGTTGTTGTTCTTCTGCAAGTCTTACACTGTCTAAGGAAGCAGCCAAACACCCATCAATACTGCTGTTATTAAAAAGAGTGAATGCTAGATTAGTTCTGTTCCATTCCCTTTAAGAACTACCATCCTCCAACAGGTATGCAAGAATTTACTTCAGGTAGAAATGGAAAATTGTTTGTTCTTAACATACAGAACACTTTGTACAAACTACTATAGTGATCTAGCAAGCCATCATATCAGTTTCATTCAAATCCTCCAGTCTGCTTATGGAAAAAAGGACACCGTAATACATATCCTTATCTAAAGATTAAGTTGGGGATGCCTCAAAATAAAAGGGGCAACAGAACCAATATTCATATTGCACTGTGAAAGTGTTGGAAGATATTAACAAATGGTGGTCATTTTCCAGAAAAAGAAAGTTGAGGAGAAACTTATTATAAATATAAAAATGGTATAGTTTAAGTGACAATAGCTCTTAGTACAGTTAAGAATATTTGTTTCTATATTTCTATCATATGGTTTGACAGACTCAGCCATATTTCTTGTAAACTGAGATTAAGAGAAACATTTCATGGGACTCATTAAGAAATTCTACTTTTTAGTTGAGTGCACAAAAAGTACCCCTAGATTTATGGTGCACTGCTTGTAACATTATTACAAACAAGAAACAACCCCACAGTAAGTTTCTGATAATTGGTCAAAGAATCAGTTAACACATAATTTTAACCCCTTCAGTTTTTGTTCCAAAAATACACAAGTGGAAGATCTGCAAAAATGGAATAAAAGGGACAAACTAAGGTTCTTCACCCTGTTCACCTTGTCCTCCTCCCCGCCCCCCCCCCCAATTATCTAATGGACACCATACTTGTAATATACCATGGTTGAGTAATCAACAGATTAACAAATCATGCATTCAAAGGAGGTGAAAACTCAGATGAGTGATAATTTCAAACGCAAGTGACATGAATTTTTTGTCTACCATTCTAGGCACTTTCCACCTTTTTGGATAAAACAATATAATTTACAGTTAGGGTATTCCCTAACTAGCCATAGGTATGAAGAATCTATACTAGAGGTTATAACTGCCCCCCGCCTACCTCCCCCCCCCCAAAAAAAATCAGCAAAAGGTACTACAATAGAACCTGCTTCAAAAAAACATACAAGAATTCAAGCAGAATATTTGTTGGGAGACAGAGTCACACTATTACTAGGAAAGGAAGTAGCTCAAAATACTTGGGTTTGAAGAAATATTCTATAGCTAAGAGAAGGTTTTACTGAAAACTTCAAAGGATGGGAGCATGTCTAAAATATCCTCTACTTGATTAGTTGTAGTCGAGTGGCAGACCAGTTTTCCTTGGAGTGCCTAAGAGGTAATTTAAATTCTCTCTAAGTCAAACACTGAGTTGCTTATGGAAGGCATCCAACTAAAATTTATTTTATGTATTTAAAAAAAAAAATTGTATCCCACTTGTGATCTAGGGCTTGATCCTGCAAGATGGATTAGTCTCATGCTTAAAGTTAAGCAGGTGCTTACCTGCATTGTGACTGGGGTCAGAGAACTGAGCATCTTGCAAGAACAAGCCCCTGGCTGCTGATGGCATATCAAACAGTACTGATGCGCGCACAGTTCAATCTCTTCCCAAGACAAAATTGTTGTGGCACTCCCCCTCTAGAATGAGTTGGGTGCAGCTGATTATCCAACAAAACTTGAAGCGCAACTGTGGCGGGATCCCCAGGGTGCAACCTGAACTGTGGGACCGCTGAGCCCTCTGTCCTCCCAACCTGGGCTCCCTCTCACACTGATGCGTGACAAGCTGCAAACCGCTGCAGGTACTGCACTTACACAGACAGCCACAGGAAGGAACACACCCAGCTGAGTTACATGAATACTTCTTCCAGCCACTCATGAACTAACAATAGAGAGAGGCACCAGCCAATTCACCCAGTTCCCCAGCCTAGGACCTAGAGCTGTACGATCTTACCTTGGTCAGAAGCCTGACCAGTGTAAGTTTATTACCCAGTCCACCCCTCCCTTGACGTGGAGAGGACATGCACCAGCTTTTGTACACTGAGCAAAGGTTTCCCAAACACTTCAAGCAAAATACACTGTTTTTGGTAAAATAGAAAACAGGTTTATTAACTACAAGTGGTACACATGAAAGGACAGAGATGGTTACCAAAGAAAATAAAAATAAGTGCACAATCTAAATCTTAAACCTTATCACACCAGACAGTATTTAGATCAAGCAATGTTCTCACCCCCACTGGATGTTAAAGTCCCTAATACACAGCCTTCTCTCCTGAAGCCTGGACCAGTCTCCTCAGATGATCTTTGTCTTTTCGGCATCCCTGTTGTTTCCAGCGTAGGTGGGCGAGGAGAAAGGCCCTCTCATGTTGCAACTGTTCCTTATTTTATACCCTTGGCCCATGTGCCTGGCAGACACTAACCCAGGCATGTCCTGGTGGGCTTTGCTGAGCCACAGTAAACAAGCAGCCCCCAGGTCACAATGCAGTTCCCCTTATGTGGTGTTTGCATAGTTGAGTCATACAGTTGTAATGAGAACGAGGAGTACTTGTGGCACCATAGAGATTAACAAATTTATTTGGGCATACGCTTCCGTGGGCTAAAACCCACTTCATCGGATGCATGCAATGGAAAATACAGTAGGAAGATATATATACACACACAGAGAGAACATGAAAAAATGGGTGTTGCCATACCAACTATAATGAAACTAATCAATTAAGGTGAGCTATTATCAGCAAGAGAAAAAAAACTTTTGTAGTGATAATCAGGATGGCCCATATCCAACAGCTGACAAGAAGGTGTGAGTAACAGTAGGGGGAAAATTAGCATGGGGAAACAGTTTTTACTTTGTGTAATGACCTATCCACTCCCAATTGTAATGGGCGGTCAACACCCACCTGGCTAAGGATCCTTTGTCTGCCACTAGCAAACTTACAGCATATTTCGGTAACAATACAGCACAATCTCATAATTGTATTCACACTAGTGATAAACCTATTTAGACAAAACAGGTTTCAGCAGATTAGGACCTTTCATAGGATAACTCACATGGCATGCTTTGTATGAAATATCACAGCCATATATGAATGATGAATATGGGGGCTACAGGGTGTCATTCTGAGGTACAGAGTGTCATGGTAACTGTCAAGGTTCCTTCCCCACTCTGAACTATGGGGTACAGATCTGGGGACCTGCATGAAAGACCCCCTAAGCTTATTTTTTACCAGCTTAGGTTAAAACTTCCAAAGCACAAATTCCTTTCTAGCTTTAGTGTCACTGCCACCACCAAGTGATTTAAACAAACATTTAGGGAGGGCCACTTGGAGTCCTACCTTCCCCAAATATCCCCCCCCAAGCCCTACACCCCCTTTCCTGGGGAGGCTTGAGAATAATATCCTCACCAATTGGTACAGGTGAACACAGACCCAAACCCCTTGGATCTTAAGAACAATGAAAAATCAATCAGGTTCTTAAAAGAAGAATTTTAATTAAAGAAAAGGTAAAAGAATCACCTCTGTAAAATCAGGATGGTAAATACTTTACAGAATAACAAAAGATTCAAGAACACAGAGGATTTTCCCTCTAGGCAAAACCTTAAAGTTACAAAAACAGGGATAAACCTCCCTCTTAGCATAGGGAAAATTCACAAGCTAAAACAAAAGGTAATCGAACGCATTTCTTTTCTGCTATTACTTACTATTTCTGCAAGACTAGATGCTTAGTTCAGATATACTTAAGAAGATGTAATTTCCCTGCCTGGTTTCTTGGCTGGCTCCGAGAGACACAGACCAAAACTTTCCCCCACAGATTTGAAAGTATCTTCTCCCCTTATTGGTCCTTTTGGTCAGATGTCACCCAGGTTATCTGAGCTTCTTAACCCTTTACAGGTAAAAGAGGAATTAACCCTTTACAGGGTAAAGAGGGATTTTATGCTACCCTTAGCTGTATGTTTATGACAGTAACCATTACTCCTTTCATTTCCATCCATACACATTTCAGTGACAAACCTAACATAAAAAAAGAACACAGATCTACAGGGCATATAGTCTTACACAGAGAAGGTATTAAGATAGATGCAGTTCCACTATAAAATTCCAAAGCAACAACTAGAAACCTTTACCACAATCTGTAAAGCAGAGGGAGGGTTCCCTATACCCAAGTCTTGAATCTCTGTGGATAACCATCCCAAAGTTTCACACAGTACTGAAGTGTTGCTGACAACACAACAACTCATCTAGAATAGTTATCTAGAATATTTCAACCTTGTTTCTTCCTCCTCCTGCTCTCTAACATCAAAATATTAAAACCTTAAGAATCTTCCCGTCTTTGCTTCAATATTACATTTTGTACCATGGATTGAGAACATCTACCTAATAGCTGATATCCATCTGAGGTTAAGCTCTTCAACATGATGCAAGAGATTAAAACATCCGTCAGAGCAAACTACTTGCTCTGGACTTCCTTAGGGTAGGAGAAGCATTTCTCATGAGTATTTAAGATCAAAGAAGTTGCTTCTTGAGGCAAGCCAGTAATCATCTTTGTTTAGTAAGACTATTATGTCCTGTCACATTTCATGGTAAGATTCAGGCTTGTTTTACTAGAACTAAAATAAAATTTCAGAGCACGAACCAAGCCTTTTTACCCCAACTAACCTACAATAAAAACCTCTCAAAGCAATGGCAATAAAAATTCTCTACTACTCCCTATTAGCAAATTGAACTTAGGCAAACTATTCTTTTCACACGTTTGCAAAAGCTTGGAAATGCAATGTACATTTAGCTTTAAAAATCAAGAAATTCACCAGAAAAAAAAAAATCAATCAGGTAACTAGCAAGTTACTGAAACAGAATGAATTCCTCCCCAACACTCTTTGCATCATCACTCATCCACAGCTAATATCACACTTTTTCTGCAAAGCTTGCATTAGAGCACATCAGGTTAGCAGTTATCAAAGAGCAACTTTTGATAGCCTACTATTAACTTGTGGTTGCATGCCTCTGATAAGCTGTATAATTCCAGGGCTATTTCTACTACACTCAACAAAATTCTGTGGGCTTGAATACCTGTATATACTAGTAATTATGTATGGTCATTAGGCTGGGCAATATTGACACTGATAGGTGTGATACTTAGGTATCATGGCAGCAAGTGCTTTCAAAATGACATGACTAGATAACTCATCCATTCATCTGAGCGAATTGCAAACAAGAACGAACACACACCAGATCACTAGTTTATTTAATTTCATGTAACCAGCTTGGCCTTCAGAAATTAATAGGCTACATTCTGTATATTGAAGACAAACTGTTTCCTTCTCTTCCAGTCCACTTAGTACATAGCTAGGCACAGTTCTCTGCCATTTCTCCTCCTGCTGCTTCACATTCAACAGCTCCACACTGAGTCTATAAGCATGTTCAACTGCCTTTGAGATTAATGGGAGTTTCACTTGTGAATAGAGTAGAGTAGACCCAATAGTCCATGCTAAACTTACAAAAATGTGCCAGCCAGCCCTCAATACCCCCACAAAATTCAACATTTTTTTTCCCACTATGTAATCTTATCAGATTTGGGATTCCTTCCATTAGCGGTGCTCCAAAATATCTACACTAATAGCACAAATGACACAACCTCTTACCTTCCAAGGAGTCAGGCATGTCCTGGCTCACATTGTTTTAAACAGACCAGTTTTCCAGCTTGCCAGTTCTCTTACAGGACCTAGCTTTCCTTGTCCAAATAGTCACATCATTTTACTGCTCGCCATCACTCAGAATGGAGATATACAATTCTAAATATCAGCACCATTTATAATAGCAGGCTGTAGACACTCCAAGCCACTTTCAAACGAGCAAACTTCTGAAACATGGTCAGCCAGCTTCCTAGCTAGCTTCTTACAGTAGAACCACAAAGTTACAAACACCAGAGTTACGAACTGACCAGTCAACCACAAATCTCATTTTGCAACCTAAAGTATGCAATCAGCAGCAGCAGAGAGGACAAAAGCAAGTACTGTACAATACTAAAAAAATAATGGGAAAGTTAAAAAAAAAAGATTTGACAAGGTAAGGAAACCCTTTCTGTGCTTGTTTCAATTAAATTAAGATGATTAAAAGCAGCCTTTTTCTTCTGCATAGTAAAGTTTCAAAGCTATATCATGTCAATGTTCAGTTGGACACTTCTGAAAGACCAACCATAGTGCTTTGTTCAGAGTTACGAACATTTCAGAGCGATGAACAACCTCCATTCAGGAGATGTTTAACTCTGAGGTTCCACTGTATTACTTTCAGATAATGGTTTTAATATTTGAGGGTGCGTTTGCTCTACTAGAAGAATATACAGGAGAAGAGACAGATGATATGTGATTCAAAGCTAGAATTTGTTCTTTATACTTCCCTCCCAATAGTTCTCTATTTTACCTCCCCAAGTGGTTTGGAATATTTTTTACTATAGTATATTAAATATGTCCATTTTAATTGCAATTCAGCACAGATTTTGCCCACAAGCTGAGCAGCTCCTTAATTATGCTTCCGTATAACTTGACATTTTTACTTTCTAAACAACGGATTTTATTTAAATGTTTAGATCAAACTCTTGACAGTTTTTCTCTTGCTAATTTCTAAAAGCCTGATATCATTACTTAATGTTTTCTAGTAGAGTCAGCAGTTGACTTTCAAGACAGGAAATTATTTGTCTCTGTCAAAATACTCTTCAGTTTTCTGTGAGTTTTTTTGGTAATCCCACTTATAACATTTTACTGTCACTTATTTAACTACGTGTCAAATTGTCACACCCCTACTTTAACGAAACAAGTGTTGTATGTTCCACTTACAATTAGATTTTAAAGTCAGCAAAACTGAAAAATTAGCTTGTGAAATGAAATCTAATTCTTATGCTGAGAGGGGAGAAATGTAACTACAATAACATCCACTCATATCAATTCTGATTATCAGAACAAAACATTAAGGATTAAAGAGCCAGAGAAAATTTTCATAGACCTGCTCATGACTGAACTGTCATCCTGCATATCTTATTATCAGAATGTGATTATAAACTCTTCAAGTGAGGAACCTGAAGCATCTTTGTGGTTTGTAAAGCTCTATGTACACTTACAGAATTATTGTTATTAATAGGCAAAACACTCCAAGCTACACTCTCTGATAGCAGCTGCAATGTTGCATGTCTTCTAACTTAGAGAATGGGCACACAGCTCTTTTGTTTAATTGCTGTACAAAGCAACGAGGCATAGGGTATTGCAGAATGACATGATCTACTTCTTAATCCAAGAGAGGGATACTTTTTTTAATCTTTGCAATGTCCAACATATTTATATGCCAAGAAATTAGAAGGCTGAGCCCAGATATGAGCTTGAATTTTCATTTTGATGTGTGATACTGTAGTACTTGAATTATTGCAGACTGCAGTATGACCTGATTTTTACCTTAATTATTGTGAATGATCAAAACAGCAATATTTCATATTTACTTCTACTTGCAAGCATCCCTACAATATATGGTTCAAAAGTGGCCCATCCTGCCAATCTTGCCCTGTAGAGTTTATGATTTGCAGATTTCTGTACACTGAGAAAGTCTCAGCACAATGTGTCAAACCTCTGTGTATCTGATGGTCCTGCAGAAATAAAATAAGCTTGAAGGAAGCAAAATTATATAAAGTTAAATAAAAGAATCATACAGTGTAACAAAGATCTTCATAATGTACTGCAAAAGTGAGAAATTTCCCTACTTTTTTGTAGCTTTCTCCTGTGTCCTTGTTTAATAAATGTCAAGCTTTGGGCAGGTCAGCCATAAATCCAATATTTTAGTAAATGCTACATTATTTATATCTGGAATTCAGAATGTAAGGCTCCCACATTTTTACACTTCCTGCATTTATCATCTTCTTTGGAACATCACTGTGGGTCTTCCACATTGTGTTCTGACAGCTATGTGCATCCACCATTGGTGGGATATAATCCCACACAAAGAAACAGTTCCTGTCGTCTAACCAAGAACAGCCAATTGGCTCAACTATAGTAATTTCTCCATGCAAATACCTGCCTAGACACTTTAAAGAGATCCTCAGAATAGATCATTCCCACAATTGAACCAGGTAAACCAGCAGTCAGGAAGAACACCCTCTCTGTCAACCTTTGCCCACCCATCTGCTGCACCAAGTTCCACCCTTCAGCATTTTCCCTTTGGAAGAAGCTGAAATTAAATGTATTTTACATGAGCTGGTATTTTTTGCTTGGGCAATATCTACTTTTCTCCCACCACTCCAACTTGAATGAAGTAGGATAAGGTCTGCCTCTGATTTAAAAAAAACCCAAACACACTGGCTAAGATTTTTCATCACATCGAGTCATTTGTATTACTTTAGATTTTTGGGTGCCGAGTTTGAGATACCTTAAGAGATCCTGATTTTTAGACTGCAAGCACACCCAACATTTTCTGAAAAGCCAGGCCTCTTTAAGAGGCCTCCAGTTGGACCAGCAAAATCTCTAGTCGCTTTGGCAAATCTGGGTCACTGAGATGTTGGAGGGGAGGGGGGGCGTTTAAAAAAAAAAATCTCCCTCCCTCCCTCGGCCTCAGAAGGCGGATCCGATTCCTCACTCTCGTTTACACGGCAGCGCCCAGAGGGCAGGCAGCTCCAGCTTCTTCACAACAACATACGAAGTTTGAACAATTGTACAGCGGGCCGGCGCCGGCATGGGTGGGGAGCTGCTGGATTAGAGGCGGGGCCCGGTCTGGCGGGGGCCCCCCGGGCACAGTCACGGGGGTGCAAGGCTACACGGAGACGATGCCTCCCTAGCCAGACCGCTGCCCGGGGGGCCCGGACAGAGGCGACGCGGGGTCAGGAATTGGGAAGGAGCCGGCCAGGCTGCAGCCGCCGGGGGACCCAGGCGGGGAAAGGGCAGCAGCCCCGAGGGGTCCCCGGTGTCCCTCCGCTCCCCTGGCAGCGCGTTACCTGCAGGTGACCTGCTTGGTCCAGCCGCCCCCTCCTCCCGACCCCGCTGCAGCCGGCGGCGCGGGGGGCGCGGCTGTGGGGCTGGAGGCCGTGGCCGCTGCTCCCGGTGTTGCCGCTGTTGTTCCCGGAGCCGCAGCCTCCGCCATTACTGTTTATCCCACACAGCGACGGCACCGGAACTTCCGGGAGCACATCCTTCCGGTCAGGCGGGGGAGAGAGGGCGAGGGGACGAGTCGGGAGGGCCTCAGGGGACCCCTGTGGCCCCGCCCCTTTGTTTTGCTCGGGGCGGCGGGGGGCCGCCGGGCAGGCGTAGGCTCCGGAAGAACACACCGTGGTACCGCCCACTCGGAAGGACAACGCTGATTGGTGGTTCGGCTCGTTAGTAACGCCCACTCAGGAGCGCGACGTGCGAGACGGGGAGGGGCGTGGTCACAAGGTCGGTGGGCGGGGCGCTTGGAACCAGTTGGCCACGCCCACTCGCCCGTAGAATGAAAGCCGCGGGAACCCGAGGAGCTTCCCCCCAAGCCCCCTCACTGCCTGGCTCTGGCCGCCTGACCCGAACCCAGGGCAGCAGCGGGACGGGGCTTAGCCCGTGGCTCAAGGGGCTGCCTTAGGCAGTGGCCCCAGTGGCAGGGGCTGGGCTCAGGAGCTGCAGGGCCGTTTGAGGCCCAGCACATCATGTTTGCTGGGGCCCCAGCGTAGCTAACACCCCTGGGGGGGGGTCCCAAAGGAACCTGTGCACGGTGCTGTACACCACAGTATGGTGATGCCACATTGTCAGGCACACAGGTGCAGCAGCCAGACAGGGACCTCACCCTGCCCACAGCATCAGGGAAGCCACCGCCTCAATGGGCACAGAGGCATCACAAGCCTCTCACTCTAGAATTGGGGAGGCACACTGGCCAGCCACTTGGGAAGCCCACATGGCTGCTGCCCCTGCTGTACCTGCTCTGGGCATAAATAGAGGCCTTTAGCCTTTGGGGCTGGCAAGCCAGTAAAGCTGTCATGAGCAATAAATTCCTGCACACAGTGAAACATTCTTGCTCACACACAAAATGTCCACATACACAAGACAACTGAAATGCCCTCAGTGACATGCACACAACTGAAATGTTCTCGGTCTCTCTCTCACACACACACACACCTGAAATGCCCCCAGTGACAATGGATTTCTTCAGTGTTTATAGATGTGCTCTTTGAGTTAGCTCATGTGATGTGCAGGCTTCCTGACCTCTCCCCTCATCTATGCAGATTCAGAAACTTGGGCAAATCTCTTCACAACAGCAAGAGGATTTGCCTAGTATCCCTAGGACCTGAATGGTTCCGCTTCAGAACTCTTCTTTGACCTTTTATATTACATAAGTAATTGGATATGTCAAAGGTCTGAAATGGCTTAAAAGAAAAAAAATAAAAGCTTGAATAGAAGTTCAATAATTTAATGGCATTTGCTCTTTTCAGATAAATTATTGATATTTTAATCCACAGGCTTTTGTTTTTTTCCAGGAGAGGCTGAAATACGGGGGATGTCAATTCCTGTCTGTAATAAATATGTTAAATTTACTGAGTCCATTTACTTCCAAGTTTTATTTTTGAGATGTGCATCGGCAATTCTGTTTCCACAGACATCCATAACCATAAGCACATTCATTTAAGACCACAGAAGCAATCTTATAATCTATGATGGTTTTATAGTGCCCAAATATGTGCTAAGTCCTTCATAGACGATATAAGAAAGCATGGTCCACCCAACAAAGAGTTTACAGTGATGCAACCTAAGAAGTCCAGGTAACAAACTGAAAGGAACAGGGTGAAGAAGGATATGGGTTATAACAATACAGTTATGTGGGCACTTTGTTTATGTACTTGAAAAGATTTCATAATTTGAAAAATATGCAGCTGCAAGAAGGAAAATACTTAAATCAGGGAAGATAAATTCTTTTACCCCAATTATGCTTTGCAAATTAGCTACCCCAGAGAGAATCTGAGTGGCCACTAAGTAAACCTTTCTGCCCAATCCATGTCTTAGTATTATTTATTATTTGTATTATCATAGCGCATGGAAGCCCTAGTCATGGACCATAGCTCTATTGTGCTAGGTGCACAGAACAAAAAGACAATCCCTGCCCCCAAAAACTTACAATCTAAGCAAAAGACGAGAAAAGAGATGGATATAGACAGATCAATGGGGGGAGTACGTGAAAACAATGAGACAATATTATTCAGCATGATAAGCAGTACTCTCAGCACACTAGCAGCCAACTTCTATTCAAACTTTTTTTTTCTTTTTCTTTTAAGCCCTTTCCCTCCTAGCAGGAACTTGAAGAACAATGTATATCATCCATGTCAGTGTTGCCAACTTCGCAATTTTATTATGAATCTCACAATAGTTGCTGGTTTACGTAAAAGCCACAGCTCCTGGAGACAAACGAATATTTGAGAATATCAGCTTTCATTAACACCCCTCATCCCAAGTTTCTAGCCCTCACAGCTGTGGTGAAAAGCTCAAACATGTGACCCAAGTGTATCTTAAGGGCCTCAAAAAAGGGCCCACATGTATTCTTTGGTTTAAGCCTCATGATTTTTTGGCACCTGACCTATGATTTGTTATTGTTTAGGGTTGGCAATACTGCTCATTTAATCTTTCTGTCAAATACCTTGTTCAGGGCCAGGTTGTAGTTATTCTGTGGAGAAGATCGTTTACAATTTGTCCTGAGTTGTCCACCTCTGATTTATACTCCATCTGGCACTGGGAGGGTGTCAAATTTAATTTTACTCCCTCAAAACAACAATGACCAGATTAACTGGCCTCTAACCCAGGCTTTCTATTTTAGTCATTTGATGATAATACAGTACCATGCTACTTTATTTTTATAGTTTCTTTCATGCAAGCTGCATCTCAAAGCATGTACAGAGTTAAAACAATTCAGTTACAAAGTTACATAGCAATAGCAGGAGAAATGAAGAGGTACAGTCAAGAGAGAAAACATGTTGAAATTAGATTTGAAAAGAGGAGAGTTAGTGAGATGGAAAAATGCAGAGGAGCTGTTCCAGATAGCAGGAGCTGCAGAGGAAAGGCTCTTGCATCAACAGTGGTGAGTTTGTCCACAGGGGAAAAGAACAGTTTAGTGCTGAATGAGCAGAGGAAGCAGAGGAGGATACCGAAAATACAAGGTCCATTAGGTAATGAACATTTTAAAAAATAAGGTAGTCAGTTTTGAGCTGGAGAGGGAAATGAATGTGGAGTGTGTGACGGACCTGGAATTGGCTGTAATGATTTATCGATGTTACGTGTTGAGTGGGTTATTGTGATGTCTGCTGTATGCATATATAGAGTCAGTGCCATAGCAGGTTGGTCAGGAAATGCAGGTAGGAAGGAGGACAATAGTCCAGATTACAGCATCTCAATGAAGTCCCAGGATGATTGACTTTAATTTTGCTACTCCAACACCCCGCTGAGTCACCTGACTGGTTTAACCAGGCTCGGAAAACACAGGAGAAAAAAGGACTCATACTGGATTCCAAAGGAGTCCCTGAGGGCATGGAGGTGGGGGGCGGTTGGTGGAAGCAGAGACTGTTGGGGAACTTGCTGACATCCAAACCCCAGAGATTAGAAGTCTGGGTTAAGATAGGCCTACCTACGATTATAGGTAAAATAGTCATGCAAGATATACTTTTAAAAATCCTTTTCTCCTGTTATTGGAGCTCACTGAAAGTTGAAATTTACATTCTGTAGGAAATTCTGCAGAAAGATCAAGTCCGCTTTTGAACCAAAAGTAGAATTTTCAGAATTTCTTGTGGAAGGGAAAGTCTGAACAAAAATCATTTAGAAATGTTAGAAACTTTCCATTTCAAAAGTTTTGAAACAAAATTGAGCCAGGGAGCCCAAGCTCTGAGGCTCCTGTCTTAGTCGTGGCTTCTGGGACTTCTAAGTTCCCAGCTCCCTGGCAGCATGGACTGATGGGGAGCTGGAAGCCTAGAAGCCCAGTGAGCCATGCCTGAGCCAGGAGCCTCAGAACTTGGGAGCTGGGATTCCCCGGGCTTCCAGATTCTCTGTCACAGAAATGGGATCCCGGAAGCTCTGGCATCACAGGGATCCCTGACCTTGGGGCAGCCTGCACAGCGGAGTGCCTTGGAGCTGCACACCTGGACGCCCTTGTGAACTGGAGGGAAACCTATGGACACCTCCATGTGTTTCGTCAGAAGTTAATCAAAACATTTTTGTTAGGGATTTCAATTAATCGCAGTTAACTCACGTGATTAACTCAAAAAAATTAATCGCAATTAAAAAAATCACAATTAATCGCAGTTTTAGTCACACTGTTAAACAATAGAATACCAGTTAAAATTTATTAACTATTTTGGATGTTTTTCTACATTTTCATGTATATTGTATTCTGTGCTGTAATTGAAATCAAAAAGTGTACAAAAACAAAAAGTAAAACTTCAGAGCCTACAAGTCCACTCAGTCCTCCTCCTTGTTCAGCCAATCGCTAAAACAAACAAGTTTGTTTACATTTACAGGAGATAATGCTGCCCTCTTCTTAGAATCATAGAAGATTAGGGTTGGAAGAGACCTCAGGAGATCATCTAGTCCACCCCCCCCTGCTCAAAGCAGGACCAACCCCAACTAAATCATCGTAGCCAGGGCTTTGTCAAGCGGGCTCTTTAAAACCTCTAAGGATGGAGATTCCACCACCTCCCTAGGTAACCCATTCCAGTGCTTCACCACCCTCCTAGTGAAATAGTTTTTCCTAATATCCAACCTAGACCTCCCCCACTGCAACTTGAGACCATTGCTCCTTGTTCTGTCATCTGCCACCACTGAGATCAGCGTAGCTCCATCCTCTTTGGAACCTCCTGTAACGAAGCAGCCTTTCGTGGGACACTACTGAGAGTATCAATTCAGGATAAATTGCTTAGTGCAGGGCAGTTACAGCCCAAAGCTGGAGTTCCTTTACTATGAAGGCCCCAAACCAGCCAAACAGAGAGGACTTCGGTTTTACCCCACTGGCTAACCAGAAGTCATACAAGCAATTCCCTCAGATACTCCTGTTCCCTTTATCACCATCAGCACTGCTCCTTATGGGGATGAATGGTTATGAAAACCCAAGTAAAATACCCAAGTAAAAGAAAAGAAAGGGATCTCCTGATCCCAAGGGACCAAGTCCCAAACCCAGGTCAATATACAAGTCAGATCTTACCCATAAATCATGCTTATGCCAATCCTTTAAAATCTGAAGGTTTGTTCAAAAAAAGAAATATAGATGAGAGCTAAAATTGGTCAAAGTAATCAATTACATACAGCAATGGCAAAGTTCTCAGTTCAGGTTTGTAGCAGTGATGGAATAAACTGCAGGCTCAAATCAAGTCTCTGGAGTACATCCACAGCTTGGATGGGTCATTCAGTCCTTTGTTCAGAGCTTCAGTGTAGCAAAATTCCTCCAGAGGTAAGAAGCAGGACTGAAGACAAAATGGAGATGATGCGGCTGCCTTTTATAGTCCTTTTGCCATGTGGCTTGTGCTTCCTTTGTTCCAAGCACAAGCTACCTGGCACATGGCATGGAAAAACTTGAGTTCTGTCCATAGGCATGTCCCTGCATGCCTTGCTGAGTCACAAGGTGTATCTGCCTTCTCTCAATGGGTCAGTTGTATAGCTGATGGTCCTTAATGGGCCATCAAGCAGGCTAGGCAGTGCTGATGCCAAATTGTCTGGGGTGTCACCCAGAAGCATAGCACAAGTTTGAAATACAGACAATATAGAGCCAATACTTATAACTTTAAATACAAAAATGATACATGCATAGAGATAGCATAATCATAACCAGAAAATCATAACCTTTTCATAGACACTTTACTTGACCTCTTTTGTACAAGATTTGGTGCAACTATATGACTTTGGTTGCAACAATGATCTATACTGTCACAGTTCATGTCAATAAAGTCACACGCCCCTTCAGGTAGTTGAAGGCTGCTATCAAATCTCCCCTCACTCGTCTCTTCTGGAGACTAAGTAAGCCCAGTTCCCTCAGCCTCTCCTCTTAAGTCATGTGCCACAGCCCCCTAATCATTTTCGTTGCCCTCCGCTGGACTCTTCAATTTGTCCACATCCTTTCTGTAGTGGGGGCCCAAAACTGGACATAATATTCCAGATGTGGCCTCACTAGTGCCAAATAGAGGGGAATAATCACTTCCCTCACGCTCCTACTTTTGTAGCCAGCATTGCAAGGTATTCACATGCCAGATATGCTAAACATTTGTTTGCCCCTTTGTGCTTTGGCCACCATTCCAGAGGTCATGCTTCCATGCTGATGACGCTCGTTAAAAAAATTGTGTGTTAATTAAATTTGTGACTGAACTCCTTGGGGGAGAATTGTATGTCCCCTGCTCTGTTTTATCCACATTCTGCATATATTTCATGTTATAGCACTCTCGGATGATGACCCAGCACATGTGGTTAATTTTAGGAACACTTTCACTGCATATGTGACAGAATGCAAAGAAGGTACCAATGTGAGATTTCTAAAGATAGATTTTGGAAGGCACTTGAGTGCTGTAGCTGAGAGGGACAAGGTGTGGAGTTTGTTTTCAGAAGTCTTAAAAGAGTAACACTCCAATGCAGAAACTACAGAAACAGCAAAACCACCAAAAAAGAAAATCAACCTTCTGCTGGTGGCATCTGACTCAGATAATGAAAATGAACATGTGTCGGTGCACACTGCTTTGGATGTGATATATATCTACCAATGTGAAATATGCCATCATGTGCCAGCAATGCCCCTCTGCCATGTACATTGGCCAAACTGGATAGTCTCTACGCAAAAGAATTAATGGACACAAATCTGACATCAGGAATCATAACATTCAAAAACCAGTAGGAGAACACTTTAACCTGTCTGGTCACTCAATGACAGACCTGTGGGTGGCAATTTTGCTACAGAAAAGCTTCAAAAACAGACTCCAATGAGAAACTGCTGAGCTTGAATTGATATGCAAACTAGATACAATCAACTTAGGCTTGAATAGAGACTGGGAATGGCTGAGCCATTACAAACATTGAATCTATCTCCCCATGTAAGTATTCTCACACTTCTTATCAAACTGTCTGTACTGGGCTATCTTGATTATCACGTCAAAAGTTTTTTTCTCTTACTTAATTGGCCTCTCAGAGTTGGTAAGACAACTCCCACCTTTTCATGCTCTCTGTATGTGTATATATAAATATCCTCAATATATGTTCCATTCTATGCATCCGAAGAAGTGGGCTGAAGCCCACGAAAGCTTATGCTCAAATAAATTTGTTAGACTCTAAGGTGCCACAAGTACTCCTGTTCTTTTTGCTTTGGATTGTTATCAAGCAGAACCTGTCATCAGCATGGATGCATGTCCCCTGGAATGGTGGTTGAAGCATGAAGGGGCATATGAATCTTTAGCACATCTGGCACATAAATATCTTGCAATGCCAGCTACAACAGTGCCATGAGAATGCCTGTTCTCACTTTCAAGTGACATTGTAAGCAAGAAGTGGGCAGCATTATATCCTAAAATAAACTTGTTTGTCTGAGCGATTGGCTGAACAAGAAGTAGGACTGAGTGGACTTTTGGGGTCTAAAATTTTACATTGTTTTATTTCTGAATGCAGTTTATTTTGTACATAATTCTACATTTGTAAGTTCAACTTTCATGATAAAGAGATTCCACTACAGTAGTTGTATTAGGTGAATTGCAAAATACTATTTTTGTTTTTTTTACAGTGCAAATACTTGTAATAGGGTGACCAGATGTCCCGATTTTATAGGGACAGCCCCGATATTTGGGGCTTTTTCTTATATAGGCTCCTATTACCCACCACACCCTGTCCCGATTTTTCACACTTGCCAGCTGGGCAGCCTAACTTGTAATCAAAAATAAATATTAAGTGAGCACTGTATACTTTGTATTCTGTATTGTAACTGAAATCAATATATTCGAAAATGTAGAAAACATCCAAAAATATTTAAATAAATGGTATTCTATTATTGTTTAAAAGTGCAATTAATCACGCAATTAATCGCTATTAATTTTTTTAATCGCTTGACAGCCCTAATTTCTGTGAAACATTTTGGTTTCAATTAATTGTCATTTTCCAATGAAAACCTCAGAAAATTCCCAACCAGTTCTAGCTGCAAACTCGTTTTCCCTAGGGCTTTGGGAAACAACTTACTTCAGTTTAGAGTCAGATTTGCTGGCTCCCAACTGACCGTCAGTTTTCCTCTCTTTGACTGATTCCAGCTGTCACAGTCTTTTAGACTCCCCACCCTACTCCTGCCCCTATCTCTGGTCCTTCTGACATTACTCACTGTATTCCCCATTCCAGAAGCTTCTGTTCTCTCTAGAACATTGCTGCCAGTCTGCCTCTTATATGGGGGAGTATTCAGTATCAAAGTCATTTATTCTCTTTCACTGATTATGAAGCCTAACGGCTTTAAATTGAACTGAGGGAAGAACTGGTCTCAGTGTATTGCTCACGAAAGCTCATATGTTCATTATGGCAAACCTAAAATATGTACTCCAGATATCTGAGGTGTAAGGTTACAAGAAGTGTAAGATTACCAGCACATGACCAGGGTAGTATAGTGACACCTGTACTCTACATGGCTAAGTTGCAGAGCTGAGCTGCAGTCCTGACACCCACAGAGAGAATGGTTTTCATTTGGTTTGGGGAGAAAAATAACAGAAGAAAACATACACCGAAGGCTGCATTTTCTTCGGAACTGTTACACTTGGATTTCCTGATATGGTGAACTGCATGCTGAGGTCATATTGAATGAGAATGGCCTTGGCTAAAGTGTCAATTCACTAAAACAGGGGTCAACAACTGGTTATGCCGCTTGATTACCAAATTGATTTGTATGGTTAGAGAGGCTGAAATGTTCTTCCACTGGTTTTTGAATGTTATGATTCCTGATGTCAGATTTGTGTCCATTTATTCTTTTGCATAGAGACTGTCCGGTTTGGCCAATGTACAAGGCAGAGGGGCATTGCTGGCACATGATGGTGTATATCACATTGGTAGATGTGCAGGTGAACCAGCCCCCAGTGGCCTTTGTGAAATGAGCTTGTGGTCTCCATAAATGTGCCAGGGGACAGGTATCCATGTCAGAAAAGGCATAACCAAACCTGGCACTAACTCCAGCAGCATTCCTTGCGGAGCATCCAAGGACTGAATGGGCATTTAGAGTGAACTACCTGCTCTCCTCCAAAGGTGGGCTTAACACCTCCCATGTTGGTAGGGCTGTAAAAGAAGTTCGTACTGCTACTTTCTGTACTGTCTGTGGATAAATAAGTAGAACTTAAATCTCCAGGGCTCTCTTTAGTGGCCTTCACCAGCACTAAGTTCATGTTTAAAACCTAGTACAAAGAACAAAGGAACATGAAAAGTGAAAAAAAAAGTGATGTGAAAAGAGGGAAAAATATTTGGCACTGAGTTAGGAAAAGAAATCCCCATCCAGTTGTGAAATCCTCTCCTATCCCCTACACAGGGACCAGTTCCAGAGCTGCTTAGTCTGTTAATGATAGACAGACTATCTCAGCATGAGCATGGAGCATGTGGCTGGAATGCGGAGCAGCTTAAAGCCAATTCTGCAGCAAGCCCCACTAGTCCCACCTCCCTGCAGAGCTGCTTGAGTGACAATTCAGTGCAGACAACAGCCCATGTATGTCAGACAGAAACCCAGAGGTAAGAGACTGACAATATATCAGTCTACCACTTAATGAAATCAAATGCTGATGGTGTGTAACAAAGGGCTGCTGTCTGGGTGGGTTTGGGGGAGGGTTACTTGAAGAAAAGCTAGTTTAAACTAGAACTGTGTGAAACTTTTGTAATGAAACTTCCTATCTTTTGTTACAAACCAAAAGGTCAGGCAGAGTTTGCTAAAATGTCTGCCAAGTTCAAAAATCTCTCAGCAAACCTAGTCTGAATGTTGGCTGAATAGTTTCTAGTAAACCTGAGGTAATGTAAGGTTTTGGGTGGAAACAAGTTGGTTTTGATCCATAAATAGGTGCAACTTGGCAATTTCAGCTGATGTTTCACATTTGGTTTGCGGGCTTGTTTAAAACTGGAAACTCAGCACAAAACTCGATACCCAACTATCTTCAAAGGAGTTGCACGAGGGCTGAATTTGGCCTGTGGGTGGCAGGCTCACACAACTCAAAACTAGAAAGTTTGTGCAAACCCTTGGGGATCCCAAACTGTTGGAGTTTTGCAGAGATCTAATAAAGAACACATATATAGAAGGGGGATTTTGCGCCCTATGGATCATATCTGATTCCAAACATTTAATGAAATGGGGGGTTTGTTTTAGTAAGTACAGATTAAAAAAGGAGTATGGACATCTGGGTTTGGCCCACTGTTTAGGTCAGGAGTGTCTCATCTTTCTTGGCAACTGCTGTTTGGTGGCTTGAGAGAGGATGTCTATAAGAACTATTCCCCCTCTTTGTATCAAACAGACCAGACCCATCCCTCCCTTACAGGTAGATTTCTAAGATTCTAGCAAAAATCACTTACTGAGTGTGTATATATTAATTATTACTATTATAGTAGTGCCTAGAGGTCTCAACTGAGAACAGGACCTCACTGTGCTAGGCACTGCATGAACCCATAGTAAAAGACACTTCCTGTCCTGAAGAATTTACAGTCTAACTGGACAAGACAGACAAAGGAAGTATTATCCCATTTCACATCTGGAAAACTGAGACCCAGAGGGTTAAGAGACTTGCCCTGGGTCACACAGGAAGTCTGTGAGGGAGCCAAGAATTGCTCCAGACTCCCAGTCCATTGCCTTCACCACAAGCCCATCTCTTTCTATGGAGCTAGCTTTCTATTTAGATATATAATTTTTTTAGAATGAAGGAATAGTTTCACAAACATTAATAGAAGTTGTTCAGAGAAAAGAATAGCTTCTGGAGAAGGACTGAAGGAACTATTGCTAGAGTTGAACTGAAACTCCCCATTTCCAGCCCTTTGTACCTTTTTACGTAGTGATTACATAAAGTAAGAGATTAGTCAGTCCTCTTGTTTCTGGGGAAGCTAGTCTGTCTCTCCGTATTTACTATCTGCCATCTGGCTTTCTCTTTGTCTGCAGGTTTCTTTCTTTGCACATTTTACCATACTGCTTACCACTTTGTCTAAAGCACCCAAAACCCCAGTTCATCTATACATAGGATTTTTCCGTCTGTTAGCCCATCCTCTACAACACATACAACTTGTTTTCTCAATCTGGAGATCACAGGGAGCCGGGCTGCAGTTCATGATTAACCAGCGGTTTGGGAAATAATATCACTGCCTTCTATACTACTTTCATTTGACATGGCATTGCTCTCCTGACAGTGCCATCCCTGCACACAGCATGATTGGAAATCTGGCCTGTACCTTGGGAAGACAAACAGCTGCTGTGGCTCCTAGGATCATCCAGATGAGAAGATTCCTGCATGGTGAGTAGTGTCCTCTGAAAAAGTCCCTGTGATTGGAATGCAACCGGGATCCTGAACTGGCAGTGTCTGGGAACAATGTAGAGGCAGCTCACTCAAGGTAGCCTGAGGCCTTTTAAAACTCATTTCACAGAGAGCTTCTGTTTTACGGCATTTATAGGAAAAAATATGGGGCAAGGGAACTTCAGTGCATGATACTGTAATGTCTTGGCTGTGGTGCTATTTTTAGCACTGACAGTTCCACTCTTTTAATGTGCACACCCTTCTCAAATCATGACAGACTTGCAAAGCCCAGTTCTCCTCTCACTTACACCAATGTAAATTGGGATTAGCTCCATTGAAGTCCCTGGAGTTACACAGGTGTAAAATTGATGGGAGAGGATAATGAGGCCCATAATGTTCAATATGAAATTGATTGACAATTGACTTCACAGTTCAGATTTCAAGAGTGGCGTGACTGGGACCCTTCGATGCTAGTTCAATAAAAAAAATAATAAAGAATAATCCTAGTATTAAAAGGATCCTAATCACTCTTCAAGCTCTATATTACTCCTAATAAAATTGTTTGTCTAAATTTGATGGCACCTTGGGCATAGATCTGATCTTGGGCTATCTGAATTCCTACCTACGGTGAGTGTTGTAGGTGCTGAGCTGATATAGAATGAATTCATAGCATTCTCTTCTCAAAATTTCCCCTAAAATTGGTCTCAAAATGATTAATTCTTTTCTGGTTTGTGGCACTAAGTAGTATATTTACTGGAAAAGTCTGAAGAATTTTAGTAAAAATTAAAAAAAAAAAAAAATTTTAAAAATCCTGTAAATTCCATACTGAATTACCATATATGCAAAACAATTCTACGTTTGCTCTTTTTACAATCTGATGCCACTGAAAATATGGAATAAAACTCTCTTTTCAGCCCTTTTTGATTCTGTTGGGTTTTTGGTGTATTCAAGAGAGGCATAGGGTTCAGGATTGCAAATGCTGGTGTGTTACCACCTTTCCCATCTTGTTCTGCAGGAAGAGAAAAACACTCTGATTGTGTGATGAAACTTCGTTGTAAAGCATAAAAGGTTTTTTTCTTACCCAAATGATTTAATCGTTTCAGCAGGTTTGCTTCTTGCATGGCTTTGCAGGACACAGGACAGATTCACAAAAATTGGGATTGTCCCATAAAAATTAGGTTGTATGCTCATCCTAGTCTGATCCTCCAACTCCCTATACAGCTATTCCCACACTGCCTAATGTAGATCAGTTTGATAAATCAAGAAGTCTATTGTCGCCTTAACATATATATTATTTTCCTATATTTTATTCCTAGGAACTCATTTCAGGGTTTCATCTTTGGTGGAGGAAGCTCTGGCTGATGGGAGACCGATCATAGCCTTGGAGAGCACCATCATTACACATGGCATGCCTTATCCCCAGAATTTGAGGTTGTAGATTTGATGATTTGATGACCCTAGTGCAGCAAAACTGAACGGTTGTGTCTGATAATCTATGGGCCTGTTTCTGTATTTGTGGTTCACCCAAAGCTGCCACTAAAATTAGTGAGAACTGAGGGTGTGACAAGTGTGCAGAATATGACCTTGGTTACAAAACAGCTGCATCTGGGCTTTCAAAGATAGCAGAACTACATGACAAACCCCAGATTTACATGTACTATACATATCCATCTGTAGCATCAAATCCCTGGCTTTCTTCACAAAGTGGCAGCAAATGATGACATTGCCTTGTCTGGATAGAGATCTCAGGCATTTGTGGCTGGATGGCTTGTGGAGACCTTAAGTACTCATAAGTTTCTTTGGCTACATCTTTTATAATGTAAAAGTTACTGGAATACAGTGATGACCTCTGCTCATCTGTAAATTGACTGTAAATGCCACTACAATGTTCTCCTGGATTCTCTTGCTGGCCTATGCTAAGACAGCACTGTGCCAAGGAACCCCATCTCTGCAACCAACCCTTTACTTGTGGGTACCCTCTATATAAGTATTCCTCTGAGTGACAGTACCAAAAATGTAAGCAATCTCCCATACTTTTGCTTAGTTACTGAGCCACGGCAGAGGAAGGTTACTGCACTGAATTTTCTATTTGTTTCGTATACAGCCATTATTTTTCTCTGGTGCTCAGGGGTGAAAATAACTTAAAGGACTTACTGGTACGCCTGAGTCCTGAGCGGGGGCGGGGCCTCAACTGGAAGAGGCGGAGCCTTTCAAGATTTAACGGCCCTGGGGCTCTGGCTGTGGCTGGGAGCCCCAGGGCCTTTAAATCACCCTGGAGCTTCCAGCTGCAGAGGCGGCTGGGAGCCCCAGGGCTCAGGGGCAAATTAAAGGGCCCGGGGCTCTGGCCGCCGCGGAGCTCCGGGCCCTTTAAATCACCGCGGGAGCACTGCCACCGCTACCCTGGGGCAGCAGGGCTCCGGTGGGGATTTAAAAGGCCCTGTGCTCCTGCCACTGTGGGGAGCCCAGGGCCCTTTAAAGCACCGCACGAGCCCCACTGCCGGAGCGCCGGCAGTGATTTAAAGGACCCTGGGCTCCCCGCAGCGGCTGGAGCCCTGGGCCCTTTAAATCACCGCCGGGGAAGCCGGTCCAGTCCGGCACAGCATACCGGCTCTTGCTGGTACGCCATACCGGACTGGCTTACTTTCACCTCTGCTGGTGCTGTTCCTTAGAGATCAGAATGCAGTGAGTTCTGTTTTAGTGAGAAGGCAGCTTGAGGCTGTCTAGGGAAGGTACAGAAGCCCTGGGGACAGAAGGACCTGCCAAACCTGCCACAAGAAATGAAGTGGTCTCACAAATTAGTAAATAAAAAGCCTGCAAAGATGAAGAAGCCCCAACTTGCAGCCGTTCAGTATCCCACGCCTCTCACTGTCCATATCCAAAGTCAGTATTATGAGAGGAGGAATCTGAGTGTCTAATGAAGACTTGGAATAGGCAGCTATCCAGTAAAGGTGTATGAGCTGTGACTCATTAGCCAGTTATGCAAAATGTTTTATAAAAAACAATCCCATCCTTCAAGAGGATCATTTACACTAAATACCCTCACTTTTCAAGGAGCTGGCAGCACTTGGCCTACAATCTTCATGTCTTACAAAACATGGCGGGTATGGAGGTACCTAATATAAGCACATACCAGATTATGTGTAATTGCTTCCTTAACATACCAAATCATTACCCTTCATTTCTCCATGATATTCACCTTCCGCTGTTTGGTGGAGAGAAAAGCTGGCAGGGTACAGTAAATCAAGTTAATGGAAACAAATCCCATCCACACCTGTTTGCTTTGTGATGTGGAAAGCCACTTTTAAACAAATAATCTATGGCACAATTTAGGAAGAGTTCTCAGTCTCTTCCACCCACACCTGCCCTAGTTTACCTTTTAGGATGAAGTCAGAACTGATAAGTGACTCGGGACATACAGCACTTTTTTGCTCACTGGCCACAGAATAGACCTGGCTGCATATTAGGGAGGGAAGACTATAATTAAACACCCCGACCACAAATCATATCTCCTCTAATCTATGCAACACAGACAGGCAGGTCAGACCTTCAGACACCCACTGGAAACTAAACATATAAAGGGCCCGATTTTCAGAGCTACTGAGCATTCGCAATGGGAACTGTGGGAAGATCTGCACCTCTGGCAATGAGATCCAAAGACTTCTGCTAGTTGTAAGGAGAGGAACCAGATTTAGCAGAAGTTGAGGGAATGTTATAAAGTAGGAACTGGAACATGGTGGCAGAGAGATCTGAAGATATTTCCCACCTCATCATTTTTCTGTTTTATTTTTTGTTGCTCTGTCTGTATTATTCCAGCATGGCCAGAGAGGTGGAAGAGATTGTAAGGACAAATGGGTCAGTACCTGCAACCGTGGGCATTTTAAATGGCAGGATCCACATCGGCCTCAATGATGAGGAACTTCAGTTTCTGGCAAAGAGCAAAAATTTAGTTAAGGTATCTCGGAGGGATCTTCCCTACGTTCTCAGCCAGGTACTGTATGTAGATCTTCATTGCCATCAAGTTTTCTTTATAGCAATGTTATGCTGCCCCAGCCTAAACCCAGGTGGGAAAAGTACTTCTCAGTGTCTTGGAGAGGTCATATACAATTTTCTATTATTAAGATGACATGTTCACAAAACATGTTCCTAACTAGGTTCCACACTAGTAGATCTAGGAAACAACAATTTGATAGCCATTTCCCCAAGGAAATCATTCCGTGTTGGCTCACAGCATGAAAAGTGAGGCTTGGCTTAGAGTATGCACACTATAGTGAAAAAGCAGTGGTGTGTTGCAAATGATGGCCAATGCAACAACAATGATAGGCCATACACTTTAAACATCCACACAACTGTTAAAGTGATTTTAACTGCTCAGGAGAGTTGCCAATTTGAAAGCCCTGGTGCCTGAAATCTTCTGTTTATCAGCAAAGCACGCATGGCAAAAATGGCAGCAGTACAAGACTCCTCACATAGACTTGCCAACGTGCCTTAATCCTGGTATAATGGGAACACTTCCAGGAATGAAGGGGAGTTCATTTTTTGCCCCCTCTGCTTGGATTGTTAACAAGGGTGCCAATTATTATGGTGGGGTTTTAGTTTTGTTTTTTTTATGATGTGGATGACTGTCCACTAGGAATTAGACTGAGACCATCTGCTCATTTTGCATAGGCCAATGAACAGCAATAAGACAGCAATTACTTTAGGTTATTTGTCTGGACCGGATTCAGCTTGGTGACGAGCCATTACTAGGATTTTTTAAACAAATATTTACCGTACAACCTCATGAATTTGGGACTTCTTGCTTGTCTTCCTTCCCAATAGCTTGGACAAAGATTTGTGACACAGATGCTCCATCTGAATAGTCTATACAGGAAGACTCAAGAGACTTCATCTCCATTCATGATGAGAGACTCCTTTCTCTTTCTGGTGTTATTATGGCTTGTGTGTCTAGTGCTGACCTCTGGAGCCCAACGTCAATGCGTCTGCCTGCATGAGCATCTAGAGACCATAGTACCCATGAATAGCAAGAAAGGATGCCTGTCAGAGAAATGATAGATCAAATTCTCTGCTGGTGTAAACGGGCACAGCCCCATTGATTCCATTTGGCCTGATACCTCTGGCAACAGCAGCCATGTAGTGCTCTCCTTTGGGAGCCACATCATTTCATTACTCCACATCTCATCAGCAATATCTAACAGCGTCTTATCTCATACCAGTCACAATCATTCCTTTTCGTGTATGAATCATGCCTCATTAACCTTTTTATTAACCAGGTAATCACTACTGCTATCCAGAGCACAAGCTTACCTTATAATAATAGTGAATACGTCATGAACATGGCAGCAGATAACATCCCTCACAGAAGTTAGACATGGAAAAGTCCTATTAGACCACCCCCTCCATAAAATGCCCTACTCCGCTGAAAAATGGTAAGAGCTAGGCTGCATTAATTACCCTATCTTTGCAGCTCAGCAGCTTGTGTTTTGTACTGTGTGCCAAATGTAAGATGGCGTAAGACAGACTCTCTTACACGCAAAAACAACGAGGAGTCTGGTGGCACCTTAAAGACTAACAGATTTATTTGGGTATAAGCTTTTGTGGGTAAAAACCTCACTTCTTCGGATGCATATCTCTTACACTCAGTTAGACTTCCCCAGACCTACTTACACCCACTTACTGATATGTTAAGGAGCCCAAGTTAGTGTAATTCACATACTGAGAGGCCAGTAGATACAATAGTATAACTGGCTATGCAAAGAGAGGGCTAGAGCAAGAAAAGCAACATCCATCAAGGTGCAAGACTGTGGAAGTTAAAGACACTCTGCAGTGTATCAGTTATATCAAAATAAGTTTCCTCAGCACTTACTTTTCCATCCCAGTTCTTACACTGCACGTACACACACACACACCCTGCATTATTTGAGTGCCCTTCGGAGTCAGGCTGTGTAAGGAAATTTAAGGTATGCCACCTTACTCAACATCTCTGAGTATGGCCCTATTGTTTATTATTGCAAAGGAATGTTTTTGGTTTTCCCTGAGGATTTGTTAAAAAGAATACTGTAGCAGTACTCTGTTACCTGCAAACTCCGCACAGCAGAATGTTTTGCAACTGCTGGTAGTTTGGCCATGAACATACAGTTCCCCATGTCACATAGTGTGTGGATTATGACTGGCTGTTCCATGACAGGGTTTGTCTGGCGGTACCACTGTGTCAGGGACGATGATTGTGGCACACAAAGCAGGAATTCCCGTGTTTGTGACAGGAGGGATCGGAGGGGTCCATCGTGAAGGAGAGAAGAGTAAGAGGAGCATTGCACTTCATATTGTCTCTTTGTTGTTGAATTAATGTTAAAGTTTTATTTGTTTATGTCCACCTTTTCCCTTGATTAGTCTGTATAGGCCCACAGTATTCTCCTGCTGGGAAGAGTAAAACAATCATCCCCTGCCTCATTCCAAAGATGGGGATAAATCTACACTAAGGTTCTGACCCCACTATGCTGCGTATCTATAGCACAAAGTTTAATTAACCCACTTCTCAGAAAAATATCCCTGACTACACTGGCCAGGGAAATCATACAAGAACCGTACCAGGAACAGGCCTGTAGACACATAGTTGATGCTAGCAATGGTTTCAGCATGAGTGTCGTCAGGACCTCTGATATTTCACCTGCCTTTCTTTCCAATTCTTTCTCTCCACAAGGCTCAACTTCTTTCTCTGGAACACCTATATTTCCCAAGGGAGGTGGGAGCTTCTCTTGACCTTTCTCCCATCCACAGAACAGTGTGTATACCATTTGATGGTGCTTGCTAGCCAGTAATTCAGTCCAATGGGAGCTGGCTGCACCCTTTGTAGTAGCAAGCTATGCTGATACAGACTATCAGGGAAGCTGAAGTTATTGGGGATACTGATAAATATGCTTAGCACTCTGTACTCAGGTGAGACGCTTTTACAAGCGAGCAGAATTGGGGCCTGGTCAGTGCTTAGGATGGGTGACCCATAAAGGACAACCTAGGATGCTGTAGGAACATGACTTTTTAGTGGCATTCTCCCTTTTGAATCAGTACTGAACCAAATGCTCCAGCATAGTGTTGGAGGCACTGTGCTGCTGAAAGGGCTGCCTTTCGGATGAGATGTAAAACCAAGACCATGATCCCTTGCGGTCAAGAAAGATCCCACAGCACATTTTGCAAGTGAGGGGGTATGACTCATCGTGTTCTGGCCAATGCCCAAATGTAGAGAATTATATTCCTCTTATGTAAAATTTGCACTGCAATTTTAATTGGACGCAACATTCTTCTTCACTTCCATCTCCCCAGCAAGTGAGGAGAGCATGACAATTAGGAATGCAACTCTGTCACTAACACAAAGGCCACTTGTCCCTTAACAGCTATGGATGTGAGTGCTGACCTGACTGAGCTAGGACGCACTGCAGTTGCTGTGGTTTCCGCAGGCGTTAAGTCTATTCTGGACATTGGTAGGACGCTGGAATATCTGGTAGGTAGCACAAGTTGCTGTGTGGGCTGCTGAAAATGAGGGCAGAGAACCAGTCAACCCCCTATGATCCCATTGTTCTTGCCAACATTGTCTCACTAAGCCAGATTCTAAGGCCATCACATTTGCCATCACAGTTACGTATCTGACTCCTTGCTTTGAAAATTACTGTGCAATATCTAGAGTAGAAAAGAGGATGTGTAAAACTAACCAACTTCTATTCTACAATGTGGCAACTCTTGGCTGGGTAGGTGGGAAAGTAGCCACTGTTGATGGCTCTTCATTCCATCTGCTGATAATTTGTTCATCTCATCTTCACTGTTGTAGGAGACTCAGGGTGTCTGCGTGGCTGCCTTTGGAGACTCAAGGGAATTCCCTGCCTTCTTCTCCCGCCACAGTGGCTTCCAAGCACCGTGTCAGGTGCAAAATGAGGAGGAGGCTGCCAAACTTATTGGTGAGTTTGCGGTGGAGAAAGGCCCAAGCTGTGAAGTTCAGATTTGGATCAGGTGGCAGGGGTTCACACAGATTGCTGTGTTTTAATGATGTACTTTCTGTGTTAATTTCACCTAGAGGGTGGCTGTCCAGAAGAACACCTTTTCTGTCCCCTTGCTTTGGAAGCAGAGAAAGAGAAAAGGGTCAGCCTTTAGATGGAACCAACTAAGCAGAAGTTACATATGCCTTGAGTCAAGGATGCTGAAACTATTTGTATAGTGGGGGTGCTGAGACCCATTGAACCAAACTGTAAACCCTGTGTACGATGGAAACCACTTCAAGCCAGGGGGTGTGGCAGCACCCCCAGCAGCCCCAGTTCCAGCATCTGTGCTCTGAGTTGCACAGAGTTATTCGTACACACCCTGGCACTCTCACATACATGCAGTTTGCCTGCTCTGAGGATCTGGAGGGGTTTCAGGTGAGCCCCTTGTTAACAAAGCTGGCCTCCGGACCTCAGGAAGGAGAATCACAGCTATCTTTAAAAAAAAAAAAAAAAAAAAAGTCTAAATCCCTTTTCATTGTAAAGATGGACTTGAAAATATAAGCTGATGCAAACGGATTGCTACGGCTGAAGGGACTATGCAGCTGGTCTCCACTTCTGGAGCAGGCTGGGAATACAAACAGATTTCCCTCTACCTCCTCCCTTCCCTTTCCCTGCGCGCGCGCGCACACACACACACACACACACCTGCTCTCCACTTCTGGAGCAGGCTTTGGAAATTTTCCGATGGAATGTTTTCAAAAGCAAAACGTTTTGCAGAAATGCATCATGTCACCTTTGATGAAAATTAGTTTTGAGACAAAAATAGAAAAAAAGCATTTCAATAAGGTTGAAACATGCCATTTCGATTTTTTCAGAACAGAATGTTTTGATCTTCTGTTTCAACATGACTTTTTGTTTCAATTTTTTTCATTTTATCTTATGAAGTCTAATAGAAAATAAAAAAATTGAAACAAAAAGTCATAAAAAAGTCAAAATCAGAACCAAACTATTTTACTTTGTCAAAACAAAACAGTTCAATTGACTCTAAACACTTTTTTTCTTTTTTGGAATATTTGTTTGTAGGGAGTGTTTTGTGTTTTCAATCCCTTCTGGAAAGAAACGATTTTGAAATTGTGAAACTCCCCCTGGAATGAAAAATCTGGGTCCAGCACAGCTCTGGAGTTTAGTTTGGGTATATCCTGAAGAATCATCTCTCGAACTCTTCCCCCAAAATCCTCAGTGCAGCCCCGTGCATGGTATAATTGTGAAAGAAACTGGTTACATATTGGGGGACAATAAATTGTTTTGCAATCTGCCCAGGAACATGAAGCTGGCTCTGCTCGTTAAACTCTTCAGCCCTCTCTGAATTCAGCCACTATTGCTACTGCAAAGGGAATTCTCTCCTTATGTCCCCTGTCATGAGGGAGAACCCACATGGTCCCTGCAGCCCCTCCAAACTTCCACCAGCAATCATAGAATCATAGGATTGTAGGATTGGAAGAGATCTCAAGAGGTCATCTAGTCCCTGCACTCAAGGCAGGACCAAGCATTATCTAGACCATCCCTGACAGTGGATGAGGAGACAGGGCCAAGCTGCTACAGCACTGTGTGGGAGTCTTGTGGCCACAGCAAGCTACTCTTTTGGCCAGAGATTGTGTGTCTGCCCAGCCCCAGCCTGAAATCAGAAGAACTGGTATTAGGAGGGAGTGTGGAGCCATGTTCTCCCACTCACTCTCCCACCCATCCTCATACTTCACCATATTGGGGAGACCGTCTTGCTTACATACAAACCAGCTAGGAGGGACCTCCAGTGGCCAGGGGAGACTTGCCCACCTTAAGAACCAAAAGAAACTTATTCCCCAACTGACTACCCAGCCCACCGCCAGCAGAGAACTGCTATCCGCCCACTCAACCATCCCACAATCAAGGCCCCAGGAAATCTTGTCTGCCAGCATTGCCACTGTTAGGACCAGCTGCCAGGCAAGGGAACTGCTTAGGCAATATGTCTACACTAGCCATTTTCAGGAAATCTCCCACTGCTGCAGCACCACCATTGGCGGCAACAGTGGGAGCACTACAGTAGTCAGAGCACAGACTCACAGGTGTTACCACCACCTACTCATCTAACCCTGCTCAAAGCAGGTCTAGACAACAAGGGAGCCCCTTTTTAAAATGTTGTCTTCACGTCTCTGCTTTCCTCACACATATACCTGACATATACACAGACCTCCCCTCCCCGCATCAGAGTTTACACAGACAACCTACAGGCTCGTGTAACTTATGTGTTCCCAGCTGTGCCTAACCCACAAAGGATGTGTGTGTTATAGCCCCCTGCTATGAGGCCTGATTCTTCTTAGCTCAGTCTGCAGAGACTTGTGCTTTCAGCTCTGGAGATCACTGGTTCATTCCTTGATGCCAGGGAACATTCCATCATACTTATGCACGCGCTTTCACTCTCTCTCTCCTATGCCTTGGTGTTTCACAGTTTGATTGGATTATTCAGCTCACACAGACACAACTAACAGCTGTCTCTCCTCTCTCAGCCAGCACCTTGGCACTGGGCCTGGGCAGTGGAGTGCTGATTGCAGTGCCCTGCCCTAAGGAGGAAGCTGCTTCAGGACAGGTCATTGAAGCTGCCATCCAAGAAGCTCTGAGCAACGCCCGGTGAGAAACACTCCAAACTTTGTCCTTAATTTACTTTGTGGTTGAGACCACCTAAGGGGCTCCAGTGCTTATCATAAGTACTCAACTCCTTGGCACAGACCAGGGATGGGCATTTTAAAAGAGAACAGCATTGTCTTAAAAAAAATTAAATATTCCCATCTCCTCTCCTAAATCAGAATTTATGGGCAGACACAGAAACTTTAAATACATTTATATTTCAAAACAAAAATGATTTGAAAATTAGCTCCCCCTTTCACTTTCCCCTGCAACTATTCATTATGTGTGAAATTCACCCTTGTGCAGATTGCCAAAACAAAATCTATGTATTACTTGAACCCTCTTCTGCAGAGAGATGAATTTCACTCCACATCAGTAATAACTCCTAAGGCAAGCTAAGGAAGTGCAGAAAAATACTGTTCTTTGGAGGTGAGGGAAACCCAGAACACAATTTTTAACAGCTAAGTAAAAGGAGAAAATGTTTTTCTAACTACTTTGCTTTGAAAATGAGTAGTAATTTAAAATCTATACTTAGATTATGTTGCAGATCTCAGGGGCCCCAGACTACTCTTGCTGTGATCATTTCTCTAGACTACACTGCAACAAGGATATAGTGCAGACTATGTCCTTAATCTCAGGTCTGGGTGACTCCCTGATATGATTTTCACTATAGTTCTCTGTACTGAGGCTTGTTTACTGGGCCTTAGATGGCATGCAGTTATATAGCTAGATTATCTGTTAGTAATCAGTGCGTCCACTCTGATGCCCTGCTAGCTCACTTCTTATCAAAAGGTATTTTCTTTTTGTTTGCAGGTCGAAAGGGATCACAGGGAAAGAGCTGACTCCCTTTATGCTACAGAAGGTGAATGAACTGACTAGTGGAAAATCGTTGGACTCCAGTATCCTTTTACTAAAGCAAAAAAATATTCCACAATCCCCCCACCCCCCCAAAAAAAATTTAATTGGACAGGTTGACCACAGAATACCGTCACTGTTGTTAATCTGGAAACTTGAAAGGGCAAATACTTTAGCATTTCAAAACAGCTGAATGCACAAAAACAGTTGTTAAACTTGTTAACACTCTGTCTCCCTCAATTTCTACTGTAAAAACTGGTGACTGGCAAAGAGAGGAGGTGTTCTAAAGCCAAGGCTCTCCTGCAATTTTCAGGACAGGCAGTACACCAAACACCCAAGCTGCCAGGCTCCCTCTGTCTTAGAGAGAAGACTCTGGGCATCATTATTATATGCCACTTGAGTAGCATTTGTGCTTGAGCGTACTGGAGTATGGTCAACCACCCTGCATATGGGGAGAAAAAGGATGGCCCAGCAGTTAGGGAGTGCACTTGGGAGACATGGATTCAACTCCCTAGTACGCTACAGACTTCCTGTGTGATCTTAGGCAAGTCAGGTAGGACCAGATCCTCAAAGGTATTTAGGCACCTAACTGTTAGGCTCCCCATCTGATAGCGTTTCCCTGCGTCCGAGGTATGTGGTAAAGATAAATGCCTTTAAAGATTGTGAGGTGTCCACGCACTAGGGGAATCTGGCATATGTACAATAACTAGAGTGGGGTGAATCAGGACCAAGAGGTCCCCCTGTGTCGATGTCCCAGCCTCCACTTCCTGTTCTCTTCCCCTTAGGGAAGGGAAGTTCCTACACAGGCTTCTCCCAGACCAGGTTCTTGCCGTTTATTTCTTTAAAAAAGAATTTCCATTCAGATATTGCTCTGATCCAGAACAATGCCAGAGTGGGCAGCCGCATAGCTGTGGCCCTGAGCAAGATCCAAACTTCCACAGGGAAGGGCAACCTGCCTCGGCGTGAGAAAGTAACTGCACTTAGACCTGTGAGTCCTCTGCTCTTCTGTGTGTAATGCCTATCTACAAATAGCATTATAGATAAGTTCACAGCCAGTATCCGAAACATGATAACTCTTCACCGAGGGACAAGGACCATCCATTCTGCTGTAAACAGTTGGAGAGTCTCTCTTCGCTCTCATTTCCCTCAGGTGCTTTTTAAATCCTCTTCATTCTTTATTTTCATTCCCCTTTCTAAAAGCTTCTCTGAGCCAGAGTCCTCAGTAATTAGCACTGGCATTGGCCTTAGTCATCAAAGAGGACCCCTGCACATTCAGCTTGGGTTTCCTACAAATGCCTTTAAGGTCCTATCTTGTTTTCACATTTCCCCCCTTCCCCCCCACATAGATACCTTTCCCAACACACACATCAACTTAATTGACGTCAATGCAAAGTACGGTCATGTCTGCACTATAGAGCAGGGATCTCAAACTCAAATCACCACGAGGGCCACATGAGGACTTGTACATTGGTCCGAGGGGTGCATCACTGAAACCTTTTCATACAATGATACAAAAGTATAGTCAAAAATGGAAAAAATGAAGAGTAATATAGTATGCTATTAAAAGTCAATGTATTAACTTTTTAAAAACTAATGCAAAGAGGCGTTTTAATAAAATATAAACACTCCGTAATGCACCTCGCTCAAACGACAAAACATGCATTTACTTTTAGAATTACTTCGGTTAAAGCCCCCGCCTCTGCCCCCAGCCCCGCCCCCACTCCACCCCTTCCATGAGGCCCTGCCTCTGCCCCACCTCTTCCTACCCCTTCCACGCCCCCATTCCAAACCCTTCCCCAAAGTCCCTGCCCCAACTCTGTCCCCTCTCTGCCCCTATTCCAACCCCTTCCCCAAATCCCCGCCCTGGCCCCACCTCTTCTCCGCCTCCTCCCCTGAGCATGCCATGTCCCCGCTCCTCCCCCCTCAAACAGCTGTTTGGCGGTGGGAGGCACTGGGAGGTAGGCGGAGGAGCAGGGATGCAGCGCACTCGGACGGGGGGGTGAGGGGAGGTTGGCTGCCGGTGGTGGGCCATAGGAAATAAGTCCGCGGGTCGCATGTTTGAGACCCCAGATATAGAGCCTTGGCCAATATAGCTATACTGGCAGAGCCCCCTAGCGTAGGCACAGTGTAAACTTGCAGAAAGAGTTATTCTGCTGGCATAGCTACACCCCTTCCCCAAACAACATTAGCTAGGCTGACAGAAGCACTCTTCTGAGTGCTTTTACACTATTTGTTTGGGGGGTTTTAATTATTTTTTCCACACTCATAACCAACATAGGTGTGCCGACAAAACTTTGTATTTTTGGTGTTGGGTGTGCGTCTAATACCCTGCATGCCCCAAGCAATTTATTCTTCTGCGGCTGGCTGTAAGAAGGAGTAGTTCAGAGGGTAGAATTCAGAATAGATTTTCCTTTCTTTCCAAAGGTGCTCTGTGGAAGGACTGTCTGGTCTGGCCTAGCCAGATAAAATCAGGCCTTCACAGTATGATTTTCATCTACTTTGAGAGGTTGGTGGGAGAGCGAGCTTGAGAAAAGCAAACAAAACTCAGCACTTCTTCTGGCCAATTTTTTCCTCCACTCTCCCCCGCCCCTCTCATTAAGGTGGTGATTGGAGGCATCAATGTGGACTTCATAGCCAAGGCGAGAAATACCACCATACAGGTACTGTATCTAAAGCACGCGTAGACACGACCATTCTCAACTACTTTCATGCGAGTTCCAAGCATGTGTAGCGTATCTGAATATGGAAGTGCAGAGTGGGTGCCTAATGTGCCTTTATATATGGGGAGGGTATAGTGTCATGTATTGGTGTGTAATACAGGGGTAGTCAATAGGTGGACTGTGGGTCAAATACAGACCACCAGATGCTTTTGAATGGACCCTGGAATATTTTTATTAACTTATCATCATCATCGTTTTCTTTCTTTTAATTATTTTCTCAAGTCTAGACATTGACTATACCTTGACCAAGACATTAGGGCCGTGACAAAAGATAATTGACTACCTCTGGTGTAATATGTATATGTGGGCACATGTCATAGCCTAATCTGACCTGCATCCAAGCTGATCTCAGTGTATTTCATGGCAGAAGAGGAGGCACAAAAGTGGCAATATACCTCCTTTGTGGCCCTCATGTTCAGAGGCTGTCTCTGGAGGCTGCTCTGACCCAGGTGTGTAAGTTAAGGCAGCTCAAATTTACAATCCAGCTGCTCCCAATCCCAAGGGGCTGTTCTAGCAGAACAGCTGGTGCACAGAGTTGCCCTGCCAGGCTCCCATTTTCTCCAGTCACATCCCTGGTACCAGATGCTGGAAGGAAGGTTATGGAACCACAGAACCATAGAACCATAGAATATCAGGGTTGGAAGGGACCTCGGGAGGTCATCTAGTCCAACTCCCTGCTCAAAGCAGGACCAATTCCCAACTAAATCATCCCAGCCAGGGCTTTGTCAAGCCTGACCTTAAAAACCTCTAAGGAAGGAGATTCCACCACCTCCCTAGGTAACCCATTCCAGTGCTTCACCACCCTCCTAGTGAAAAAGTTTTTCCTAATATCCAACCTAAACCTTCCCAACTGCAACTTGAGACCATTACTCCTTGTTCTGTCATGAGGTACCACTGAGGACAGTCTAGATCCATCCTCTTTGGAACCCCCTTTCAGGTAGTTGAAAGCAGCTATCAAATCCCCCCTCATTCTTCTTTTCTGCAGACAAAACAATCCCAGTTCCCTCAGCCTCTGCTCATAAGTCATGTGCTCCAGCCCCCTAATCATTTTTGTTGGCCTCCGCTGGACTCTTTCCAATTTTTCCACATCCTTCTTGTAGTGTGGGGCCCAAAACTGGACACAGTACTCCAGATGAGGCCTCACCAATGTCGAATAGAGGGGAATGATCACGTCCCTCGATCTGCTGGCAATGCCCCTACTTATACAGCCCAAAATGCCGTTAGCCTTCTTGGCAACAAGGGCACACTGTTGACTCATATCCAGCTTCTCATCCACTGTAATCCCTAGGTCCTTTTCTGCAGAACTGCTTCCTAGCCATTCGGTCCCTAGTCTGTAACAGTGCATGGGATTCTTCCGTCCTAAGTGCAGGACTCTGCACTTGTCCTTGTTGAACCTCATCAGGTTTCTTTTGGCCCAATCCTCTAATTTGTCTAGGTCCCTCTGTATCCTATCCCTACCCTCCAGCGTATCTACCACTCCTCCCACTTTATTGTCATCTGCAAACTTGCTGAGAGTGCAGTCCACGCCATCCTCCAGATCATTAATGAAGATACTGAACAAAACCGGCCCCAGGACCAACCCCTGGGGCACTCCACTTGAAACCAGCTGCCAGCTAGACATGGAGCCGTTGATCACTACCCGTTGAGCCCGACGATCTAGCCAGCTTTCTATCCACCTTATAGTCCATTCATCCATCCCATACTTCTTTAACTTGGTGGCAAGAATACTGTGGGAGACCGTATCAAAAGCTTTGCTAAAGTCAAGGAATAACACATCCACTGCTTTCCCCTCACCCACAGACCCAGTTATCTCCTCCTAGAAGGCAATTAGGTTAGTCAGGCATGACTTGCCCTTGGTGAATCCATGCTGACTGTTCCTGATCACTTTCCTCTCCTCTAAGTGCTTCAGAATTAATTCCTTGAGGACCTGCTCCATGATTTTTCCAGGGACTGAGGTGAGGCTGACTGGCCTGTAGTTCCCCGGATCCTCCTCCTTCCCTTTTTTAAAGATGGGCACTACATTAGCCTTTTTCCAGTCATCCGGGACCTCCCCCGATGGAACAGCTATGCTACTTCTGCAGCACCCTAGGATAACCCTTTTACACTGGCACTTCCCAGGAGGAAGTTTTTTATCCTTTTTGTTGCCAAACCATAGCCATGCAAACCAATGGGAGCAGGAGCCAAAGTCTAGTCCAATGTCTGTATGTAGAGTAGTGAGGGTAGGTTTATTTTGATTTGTGTGTATAGCGCATGTCAGTGTGTCCAATTGCACAGACTATAGCGTGGCGAGTAAGTGTATGATGCAGATCTGGGGGTGCGTACAGGAAGCCTGTGTGTATGAGTAGAGAACATTTACATAGGGGGAACTCCTATCTGTGCAGAAACAAATCTTAAGAAGTCTTTCACAAAAGCTGTGGTGTTACAGTTACAGCCAGTCTGCTTAACTAACTTGGATTTGGATGGGAAATCACTTTCAGTTTAAAAAAAATATGAAGTTGTAAATGTCACCAGCAACTCATTCTCTCACTTTTTTTTTTTTTTTTTAAGGAAGTATCTTTTAAAATCTATTTGGTGTCTCAAGAGTTTTGTCTGGAACAGAATTGTGTCATCTCCATTTCAAAGCATGTCTGCTTGCCTTTAAAATGTATGTGTACTTTTTATTTTTTTGTTTTCTGATGGGAGGTAGTACAGTACAGCTGAATATGGCTTTATGCATTTATGTGAGGTTGAGTGGGACTCCTGGTTGGCCTGGCTTAAATTACAATGCACTGATTGCTGAATTAGGGACTGGGGCAAAATCCTGCTCTCCAATATGGTATCCTGCTCTCCGCACCTGTGCAGGGGAGTAATTGCTGAAGGAATCCAGCATTCATAGCTAGGGAACATGAACGAAGAGGTTATATTGCACACAAAAGTAATAAGATGTGGGCCATGCCAGATCACTCAGAGTGAATTCTAGAGCTGAGAACACCCTGTTGCTGGTCCCCAGGAGTTTTATCTGGGAACTGACATCAGAAATAGCCTTAGTGACAGCAGCTGTGACAGGGCACAGAGGAAGAAGCCAACTGTAAAATACAAGATCCCTAGTCTATTTAAGCTTTTAGGGTCAGATTTTTAAAAGAGCTCTCATTGTTCTGCATTGCCTATTCATATCAGAGCACTGGTGTGATGCGCTCTCATCATGCTGTCCCTTTTAACAAGAAGACAGCTGCATTCTGTACTGGTTATAGCTTCTGAGTGACTCTCAAGGGTAGCCCAAAATAGAGTGCTTGAAAAGGAAAGTAATCTAGCCTGCGGCAGAATGGCCACAATTTTTTGGCCAGATAAAGATGCAGGGGGAGGCAATGCAGCTACCATGGTATGTGGAAATCCAGAAGTAGAGAAGAGTCTATTCTTTCCCCCAAGAATGCACATCACCTTGACAAGAGGTGGATAAAGGCCCTCAATAACAATGAAATCATAGTCCTTATTTAGTTCCCCAAAATGCTTTCTCCTGCCAGCAAGCATCACCTCTGTCTTGTCTTGAATAAGCTCAAGTGAGCAGGTTTTTATCCAGTTCCTAGCTTAGAAAAACAAAAGGAAACAGGCTCTGTCAGGGCTCAGCAAAAAAGAGAGAGAGAGAGAGCTGAGTATCACCCCCATAATTATCCAAGGAGATCCAGAACCTGTTCCACATGGAGTCATCTGTTTTTGCTGTGAAAGCAGGTTGCTAGTTTTCCATAACAGTAATCACCTGCTGCTTTCAAAAGATGTTCTGTTTAATTTCTTTCCGTTGCTGTATGCCTGACCAACCTTAGGGGGGTGACAAAGCTTCACATGCTCTGATCTATGCACAAAGTGATGGTAAAAGAATTGTAGTGGCCGCACTCTGTTTCAGGAGACTGAACAATACCAGGAATTTGCAGGGTTTGCTGTGATGAGAAGAATGATGAGAAGGTTCTGTGAGCACCTTTCAGTATTCTTACTGGAGCCAGTTTTGAAATCTATGTAACTGGGATTGCTGTAAAATGGATTATTTCCTTTTCAGTGGACTCACACTGCGAGCAGGTTGCTTTAACGTTAACATAGGGATGAGTTTTCAAAGCAGTGCCCTTGACTCACGGCACCCTGGCTTTTAACTCCTTGGTGAGATTTTTTGAGGCTACATCTATTGCTGACAGTGGGTGTCAGAGTTAAAATAGCCACGCTTGGTGCTTAGAAAATCTGCTGCTGTCAGTCGGGGCTATGTAAACCTTGCAGCATTCATATAGGCAAGCGCTTAGGGAAAATAGAGGAGGAAATTCTTTACTCCTGGTAGTGCTGAAAGCAAGCAGGAATTCACAGGTACCATTGACAAATTTAACCTATGGGCCAGGTGGGTCAAGGCCAGAGGCAATAGTAAATGAGGGACAACAGTCAGTGGTGAGGGGAGAAAGACTGAAGGGATACCCAGGTGCTTTATTATAAAGTGTTTCCATTTTTATTTGACTCAGTTGTGTTTCTCTCTACACTAACCGGCTAAGTGTGAGCGGGGGAATGGTCCCGCTATTGTGGGGAACTTTCCTGGCTTATACACTACCCCAGTGAAATGGGCTAATGAAAGGATCTGAGTCCTCGCTCCCACTTCCTTTACCCAGAGGCCTGCCTGACCTCAAGGGCTCCCCTTCCACTCTCCTGTGGGGCAGAGTCCTCGTAACCCCAACAAGGCTGGGCCCAGGATTTCTGGGGGGCTTGACCCCCAACCTTGTTGTGGTCACTTAGGGCAGGGACTAGGGTGTCCCCACTCCGGGATGCTCTCTCTACACTGGATGCTTCCCTGACCCACTGATCATTACATACAGTTCAAAGCAAATACAATTGATTAAACAATCAATTAAAAAAAATAAGGAAAAAATGGAAAAGGTTAAAGGAAAACACGTCACCCCACTCTGTGGCACAGGGACATAACAACCAGCGTCTCTGGAATGTAGGGGAAGTTCAGTCTGTTCCTCTCTAGTGAGTCCCAGGCCTCCTGCCCAGGCCCGGGCTGTGCTGCAGGGATGTTGCAGTTGGGCACTTGTTCTGGCGGTGGCCACACGCTCTCAGGCTCTAGGTGGCAGGAGCCTTCTCCCCAGCATCGCCCCTGCCCCGTCGGGGTTACGATCCCCCTCCAAGTCTGGCCTGCAAGGCCTCTTGGCTGGGGGCGTCTCCCTGCGCTGGGCCCGCTGCCCAGGGTCCCCCTCACACTCTCCAGCTGCTCACCGCACCCAGCTCTGGACTGCTCCAGCTCCAGCTCTCTGCCTCAGCACTGCTGCTGCTGCTTCTCTGCCTCCAGCTCCCTGGACTGCTTCTCTGGCCCCTCTGGCTCTGGTTGCTGCAGCTCCCCTCCCAGCACAGGTCTGCTCTGTGGGCTGCTTCCGTGACTCTGCTCCCAGCACTGACCCGCTTCCTGGGCTGCTTTTCTGGGCCCCCTGGATCCGGCACAGCTCTGCTCCCCCGCTCAGCTGGGGCCCCTGCTTTCTCCTTAGCTGGGCCCCCTCTGTCTGACCCAGGCAATTCCAGTTCACATGGAGGACAGACCCCCACCCCCACCCCCCTGATTAGCCTGCCCGCCCTGTCAATCAGGCTGACATGGAGCATTGGTCTCTCCCCATTGTTCCTGGGCACTATCAGTCTCGGAGACCTGATTTCCCATCGACCTTTCCCCTTTCTTTTGGTACTGGGAGCTAGCCAACCAAAACACCCCCCAAGAGACCCCTTACATAAGGCTCTCTGATCTCTGGGACAGCATTCAATACATACTTGTGAATATGTGAAGTTTTGACTGTTTGCCAGATCCGATGCTGTGCTCTCAGGGACAATACTTTTACATCCCAGCCTTATACGTTGGGGGGGGGGGGAAAGAGGGGCAGAGGAAAGGAGCAATACTTTTAGACTAGGCGCAGAACAACTGAAAAAGTGTAAATCTCTCATTGATGGGCCCTGCATTCTGACACCATTTCCCTGCAGGAGTGAAGTGCCAGCACTTTCTTTTAAAGTACTGTAAAACAGTTTTATTTAAAATGGGGTCAAAATATAAAAAAAATACAAAAATGTAATAGATGCCAAAGTATTAGGTCATTGCTGGGTTGGTCATTGCAGCTAGGCAAAATGAGCATTTGCTGTTCGGTATATGCTATGGACAAGACAAGAGTTTCTTTCCTTTTAAATAACTGTTTGTGTGTGTATTACAGGATTGTACACAACTGAGAAAGCTGTTAGATTCACAGACTATACAGACAGTTACACAACTAAATGATGAGAACAGGTAGTAACCCCAGGGTATTAACAATTTATTGTTACTGGCTTTTTTCCAACTTCCAGTATGCATAGTGCTATAGAGCACGGACTGGTAAACAAGTAGCAGGCAGAAATGCAGGTGACTGAAAACTTGGGAAGGTAGGGTAGCATTGTGATTACACCATTGGCCTAGAAATCAGGAGAGAAGAGTTTAATTCCTTGAGTCTGACACAACCTTAATTTCTCTGTGCTTATTTCCCTGTATCTAAAATGAGGATAATAGTAATTCTTTCTTCCTGCCTTTCTTTTTCTCCTGTCTAGTTTGAAGTACAATGGGGCCTTGATTTCTGTTGGGATATTTTCCCTGGAAGGCTGGAATTATTCTGTGTCCGTATTTTAGTTTGAAATTATATGATTTTTCTAAAGCCCACTTTTCCTTGTATGTTGTCTAGTCTCACCTTAAATCATAAGATTCTTTTGTGAGCTATAATATAGCGATACATTTGTCAACAACTACTATTGCTATTGTGAATAGGGGGCATTCTGCAGTGGGAAATACTCCATAATATTACATTTTGTATTTGGAAATATTTCCCTGAATACAGTAAGTTGGATTTGTATTAAACCACATGCTAAAGGTATAACACACTGGCTACGTTGTGTCCCTCTCTAATGGCTGCTCCACATAGAGGATGAGTCTACTGTTCCTCTACCAGTTAAATGAGTAAATATGGTAGTTGGTAGCAGTAATAGGCATTTACAAGATAAAAGCCTACTTGTAATACCAGTAATGGCATTACATGTTTAGCTCATGTGGTAGGGGCCTGGCTTTTGGTGCTGATGATACAGATTCAGTCCATGCGAATGATCCAATGTGAGGATTGTTACAAAGGTATTTTCCAGGCTATTTATGTGACATCAGAAAGTTTGGTTCCAATGGCAGTGCCAGGAAAATGTGTCTAGTAATTTCTCTGACTGCAAGCATCTCCAGCAGCCACTGGGAGGCTGTAGGAGTTCATTTTGTTAGTGATAACAGCTATGTAGCCGAATTCTCTCTAAGGTGGCAAAGACACGGTGGTATGAAGATGACTGTGTATCTTCTGGAACTCGATTGCTCATTTTACTTTTATATGCAGCAAACTGCCCGTCTCTGCATCATTGTGGGCTGCATAAAGTCTGGCTATTAGTCCTTCAGTTCATCCTCTTTGTCTGAGCCTTTGCAGACAATGTTTCCTCACTTAGAGCTACAGTACAGTTGGTAGAAATATTTATGAAAGCATGACCCTTCTAGTTTGTTCTGTTAAGTCAGACATTCGAATGATTGCAGATGCTGCAGGCACCTGGGGTTCAGCGTGGGGAGGTCAGTCATGGCTCTCCGGGTGAGGGCAGGGTTCTGGAGCAACCCTAGGGTCAGCTTAGCGCACCAGCTGTAGCCAGGCCTTCCAGCTCAGGGGGAAAGGGATGCAGTTCATTTGCAACCCAAGGAAGCTACACTGCACCTCAGCCAGGGCTCCCCAGGATGCAGGATCACTGGGCGGTGGGCAACTGCCCTTCCACCTAAATCATGCCCTATGAGCATTTCAGGTTTTTAAAAAGGGGTGGGGGCAGTGGCCCTTTTGCCCCCGTCTCCGGTGCCTACAGGGGGCTGGCTGGGGATGCATTTAGGCACTCAGCACCCTGTTTAAACGTATGCTTGGAAAATATTCCTCCCCTCCTTGAAATCTCTAGGATTTCCAGAGCAATGATAATCCTCATGACCTCCCCTGAAAGAACAGGAAAACGTGTTGTTAGGGTTCCCTCATCACTTTGAACTTTAGGGTACAGATGTGGGGACCCGCATGAAAGACCCCCTAAGCTTATTTCTACTAGCTTAGGTTAAAACTTCCCCAAGGCACAAATCCTTTCCTTATCCTTGGATGGTATTGCTGCCACCACCAAGTGATTTAGACACAAATTCAGGAAAATGGGGAAACAGGGACTCCAAGTGGCCCTGTTTCCCAAAAATACTCCCCCAAGCCCATTCATCCCCTTTCCTGGGGGAGGCTTGAGAATAGTATACTAACAAATTGGTTACAATGTGAGCACAAACCAAACCCCTTGGTTTTTAGGACACTGAAAATCAATCAGGTTTTTAAAAGAAGAATTTTATTAAAAAAAAAAAAAAAGTAGAGGAATCACACCTGCAAAATCAGGATGGAAGGTAACTTTACAGGGTAAATAAAAAGATTTAAAACACAGAAGATTCCCCTCTGACTCTGCTTTTTCCAGTTACAAAACAGGAATGAAATTACCTCTTAGCATAGGGAAAATTCACAAACTAAAACAAAAGATAATCTAATGCATTTCCTTGCCTTACTTACAATTTTTGTAATCTTAGATGCTAATTTCAGGTATGTTTCCAGGAGATGTTTTTCCTGCCTGGACCCTCTCTTCGTCCAGAGAGGGAACAACCAAAGGAAGCACAAGCAAAACTTTCCCCGCTTCCTCCCCCCGCCATTTGAAAGTATCTTCTTTCCCCATTGGTCCTTCTGGTCAGGTGCCAACTAGGTTAATTGAACTGATTAACCCCTTACAGGTAAGGCAATTCAGTACAGCTGCCCTGTGTATATTTATGACACATGTTTCTCTGGTTCTTGCACTAAGAGCTCTAGGACTTGTTGATAATAAGCGATGACACCCCAACTGACTTGAGAGAGATCTTTTACCTGCCAGGTGGGGTGAGGCAAGCAGCCTGTCCTGTTTCTAGCTGGAGGATTTAGGGCTGCTGCATCTCAACAGGAGCCAGGTGAGGTAATGTACTGGTGGGGGAAAGCAGAGTTTGTTCCACAGCCCAGAATCTGACCATGTGTGTGACAGACTAACAGAGCACTTTAAAGAAAGCAAGAGAAAGTTGAAAGAATGGGCAGGAGGAGAGAGAAAGCAGCAGCCAGACAGATGGAACAGAAGGGCATTCATGAGGACGGAGACATTTAGGAAGAGAATGGAGGGGGAAAGGATATATAGATAGTGACGCAGACACTTCTGGGGACAGAGAGAAGGATGCACAGCACAGGCAGACATTGCAAAGCAGAGGTTTAATCCGACACTATCTATTAAATGATTTAAGAAGGATATTCCTAAACTGCTTAAATGAGGGTATGAATGGGTTGGAGGCTGGTAATGGAATTCAGAGTCTGTTGCCCGAGGGCCAGTGGTTCAAGTCCAGTCTGAGTTGGTCACTGTCTTAGTACAGAACTGTTCAGATCACGTAAAACACTACAGTTGGCATCCTTGTAAGTAATCTCAGCACATAAGGCCAATATATTCAATGAACTAGGAGCATGAACTGCCCTCTGACCTACCCCCAGAAGTGGTCCTTTCTGCTCAGAGTTGAAGCAGGTGGGTAGGATAAGAAAGCTTGCACAGTTTTCTGTTCTGAAGCTAGAGGATGTCAGTCTCCACAGCTGTGTCAAGCCTACCATTTCAGAATCATTCAATTCACTTTAAATATATTCAGAGAAATTCTCTCTGTTCTATTCAACTTTCCCAACTTTACTAACTTCCGATTTACTCTTTCAGGCTGGCGGACAGACAAACGCTGGGCAAGTGAGCCAATCTTTTGGAGGTGTGGGGAGAAACCTGGCAGGTGCTTAGTGGTGGGTTTTGTTTGTGGGGGCATGCAAGTAACGGTTTATTGTGTATTGTTTGTATTGCAGGAGTGACTAAGCCCCAATCAGGATCAGAGCCCCACTGTGCTAGACACTGTACAAACACACAAGTGGATGCAGTCCCTGCCCTGAAGAGCTTACAATCTATTAGGAAACCAGATGCAACAAGTGGACATTACAAGAAATAGAAGGGGAGGGCTGGAAGGCAGGCAAGGGAAATGAAAATAAGGTCTTGCAATTACATGCAGTAACTATTTCACAGTGCAATGGCTCCAAATCAGAATTAAACCAACAAACATCAGTCTTCCCTGATAACTGCTGCAAACCTAGTCAGCATTAGTTAGCTGACTTCCTACAGGAGCCACAGTAGCTTTAGAGATTAACTCAGGGAGGACGTTCCACGCATAAGGGGCAAGCATGGAAATATTTGTGGGAGACGCAGACAAAGGGACCTTCAAGGCTGTGATCATTAGGGGGGACATAATAAGATATGTGCTGTGAAGTCATTGGCACCACTCCAATAGCTCAGGTTTAGACTATTTGAATTACCGGTGCCATAATGAGCAGAGCTTGATATTTTGTTTATTTGGGGAAAGGAGAGAAGGTTTAAAGAAAAAACCCTAACGTATCTCATGTAGGAGCAGAGAAGTTATTTCACCTCCGTATTTGGCATTAGTTCGACTGCTGCTGGAATACTATGTCCAAAGTTTTGGTGGCCACAATCAAGAAGTATGTCAATAAATTGGAGACAGTTCAGAGAAGAACCACGAGAATGATTAAAGGGTTAGAAAATGTGCCTCAGTGATAGACAGGGTCGGCTCTAGGATTTTTGCCGCCCAAAGCAAAAACAATTTTGGCCGCCCCCCCCCCCCCCGCCGTTCTTTAATTACCCCACCCCCGGCCCCGCCTCAACTCCGCCCCTTCCCCAAATCCCCAGCCCTGCCTCCTCCCCCCAGGCTCTCAAGCCTAGGAGGGAGGGGGAGAAGCGGCGCCCGCGCCGCGGCCACTCGGAGTCTCCACGCCTCCCAGGTTTGAGCGCCTGGGAGGGAGGGGGAGACTCTGAGTGGGCGCGGCGTGGGCGCCGCTTCTCCCCCTCCCTCCGTGGCTCCCAAGCCTGGGAGGGAGGGGGAGCAGCGGCGCGCGAAACGGCCGCTCGGGATCTCCCCCTCCCTCCCAGGTTTGAGAGCCTGGGAGGGAGGGGGAGACCCTGAGCCCCCGCAGCGCGCAAAACCACTGATTGGCGCGCCGCTGCTCCCCCTCCCTCCCAGGCTTGAGAGCCTGGGAGGGAGGGGGAGCAGCGGCGCGCCAATCAGCGGTTTCGTGCGCCGTGGCAGCAGCGGCAGAGGTGAGCTAGGGCGGCCGGGGCACATTTTTAGGAGCGGCATTCTGGCGCCGGCCATGCCGCCCCTAAAAATGTGCCGCCCCAAGCACCAGCTTGTTTTGCTGGTGCCTAGAGCCGGCCCTGGTGATAGATTCAACAAGCTCAATCTATTTAACTTAGAGAAGGTTAAGGGGTGACTTGATTTAAAAATTGTCATTGGTGGAGAATCCACCATAACCTTTGGTAAGTTGTTCCAATTGTTAATTACCCTCACTGCTAAGCATTTATGCCTTATTTCCAGTCTGAATTTGTCTAGCTTCAACTTCCGACCATTGGATCCTGTTAGACCTTTCTCTGCTAGATTGAAGAGCCCATTACCAAATATTTGTTCCCCACATAGGTACTTACAGACTGTAATCAAGATTGGATGTTTTTCTAAAAGATCTGCTCTAGGAATTATTTTGGGGAAGTTCTCTGGCCTGTGTTATACTGGAGGTCAGACTAGATGATCACAGTGGTTCCTTCTGGTCTTGAAATCTGTGAACCCTGGAGTTAAGCTTTGAGGTCAGACCCCAAATCTTGCTAATGTGAATCTGCCATCACTTCAGAGCAAGGAACGGATGGGCTTAAAAAAAAAAACCCTCCATGCCAGTGAAATATTTGTGATAGTTTGGGAAACTCATTCTCCACTAGGAGTCAGTTCTAGTCCAAGGTACAGCTGGAGCAGTGGAGTGGGAAGCCTAGTGGTGATAGGGTATGTCTACACAGCATTTTGGAGCGAGTCTCCCAGACTGAGTTGATAGATTCAAGTTAGCGGGGCTTGCACTAGTGCTCTAAAAATAGCTGTGTAGACCGCGCTCTGAAGGTGCAGCTCAGGTGGAACTTGGGTTCTGAAGCCCATCCCCATCCATAGGCTTCAGAATCCAAGCCACATCTTCAAAGTGCTGTCTACACAGTCATTTTTAGAGCACTATTCCGAGTCTGTTGACCCAGGCTCGGAGTGTAGACAAAATGCAGTGTAGACGTATTCAGAGTCCATGCATAGAAATGATAGGGGGGGACTCTGGGTTGCACTTCTGCAGGTGGGATCCCAAGGAAGAAAGGTGTTGATTGGGGGTGTTTTTTCCTTGCCCACCTCTCCACTTCCCCCATTACCAATTCAAACTAGCCACACAGCCAGTAGTTTCTGTGGCAGAAGACCAGCATATCAACTTGTCTTTTTCCCATGCCAGACAGACTGATGGGCAGCCACAGGGAGCCCTGATAGACAGTTCTGCTGAAGACGTACTAGCAAGGGACTGGTGATTGGGGAGAAGGGCACCAGTTTTTCCAAGAAGGACCTTCCTACAAATGTTCAAAGATTTCACTCTTCACAGGTTGGAATTTGTGCTCAAGCACGCGGTCCTCTGCTGGGATTATAATCTTGCTCCCTTGCCATTTGTTTTTAGATTGTTTAAGCCGTCTTGGGAAGACCCCTCTCTTTATCTCAGCTCTGGGGAAGGATGAACATTCAGAGTCCATCTTGCGTTACTGCCGCCACATGGTAGGTCATGCAATGACAGTTCCCCAGAGGAACAGAGATGATAACTGAACTTCTTTGGTGTACAGAAACCCCAGAGTTGCATGTGTATAATCCCCTATCATCATCCAAATGTACACAGCTCTCTAACCTGTGCCATCATTCTCCTGAATGCAGGCAGAACAAATCTATTTGGGCAGGGCCAGCTCCAGCTTTTTTGCCACTCCAAGCAGCGAAGCCAAAAATATATATAAATAAATAAAGCCGCGATCGGCGGCACTTCGGCGGCAGCTCTACTGCACCACTTCATTCTTTGGCGGCAATTCGGCAACGGGTCCTTCCCTCCAAGAGGGAGTGAGGGACCCGCCGCCGAATTGCCACTGAAGACCCGGACATGCCGCCCCAAGCACCTGCTTTCCTTTGCCTGGAGCCGGCCCTGTACCTGGGATAATAGCTCAATGGTGCTTGCATTAGAACATTGGACCAAAACTGCCAGGACTGGGAGGGAACTAGCTGGCTTTCTTCAACTCACTAACTGTATTGTGCATCAGTGGGATGTGTCTGGCTGATCATCCATATAAATACCAGAAGTCAGAGACCCCCTTCCTTCCTCAGGCAGAGCATCAGAAAGAAGTGGGAGCAGGGCTCTACCAAACTCTATTGGCGAGATCTGTCACTTCCGTTTACTAAATAATGTATTAGGCACCCATCTCCATGGAGCCTGGGTGCCTTACATCCATTAAAAACAAATCACCAACCAGTATTGTCCACGTTTGGTATTATGGGATTCCTCACTGATGTTGCTCAGCTCAAGATAGGGAGGAAGTGGAACCGAGAACAGATAGGTGGGCTGCCACGAAGCTGTCTGCTGGGGGAAGCGAAACCTGAAGTCAGCTGAGTGTGGCAGAGAAGGGACATTTACTCCATTTATGACTCTTCCTCCTGTTTTAGGACATGGCAGGAGTCCTTCAGCTTGCGGGGCACAGTACAGCTACCTACTGTGCAGTGATTACAGGCAGCGGGGAGCTCAGCCTTGGCTTGGGAGACATGGACATCCACCAGCAGATAACAGAGCAATATGTAAGGACGCCCTCTGACCTATACTCCTTTATTCATGAGGAGGAGCCTGGATGTGTGACAGCAGCAAGCATCTAGTGCACGTGTGCAAGATAATGTGCACGCGCGCTTGTGGGTGGAGGATGCCTAGATAACATCATTATACATTGCAAGTGCGGCATATTGAAAGCAGCATCAACCTGTGGAAGCCTAAGGGTAGCCTCAAACGTGAGTCAGTGACATGGCACTGCAGCAAGCTGCTGGTCCGCCAAAGCTACTTATTTCCAGCTAGCCAGATGGAAACGGAAAACGTTCTTTTCCCAACTGAGGGTCATCAATGCTGCCCTATCCACAAAGTCTATGCCACCGACTTCTCGAAAACTAATCCAAGGCAGCCTATTTCTCTAGGCCCCTTTGAGCCCTCAGTAACTTCATGCCCACCGACCTGGAGATAGTATTTCTCCTTTGGAAACCAAAATAGGTAGCATGGATAGAGCCCCGAAAGCCCATTTTCCTGTCCCATCACCTTCTCTCTACTCCCCCATCCTCTCTGTTTCTACATGCTGAGCTATTTAAACACAGCTAAACAGATCCTGCTTCTCAGCCTGGTGGTTAGGGAAGGTTTCAGGACATTAATGGAAGTGATGTTGATTCAAACAAACCCCCACAGCCCTACCCGCTTCCCCCACTAATTCCACTGTTGACAAAACAAGAGCCTGTACTTAACAACTGATGGAGATTTGGAAGGCAAGTGTAATTTACTTAGCAGCAGGGCCCCCAGGAGGTTCAGAATTCATAGGGGAAAAAAGTGGTCACTGCTCCCACTTCCATCTCCACCCTTCCCCTCCCTACCCCTTGCCATCAGACAGGAAAACAAAACCTTTACATGATGGGTTAATCCTCATGAGCTTTGCAAAATAACCAGTGGAAACTCTGAGCCTAGCTACTGATGAAAGCTGCATTGTGGTGATGTTTACTTCAAGGAAATTTAGCAGAGACGTGAGAGAGAGAGAGACTGCTGGAGTAGGGATGGAAGTCTATGGCACGTGGGTGGCAGCCATTTGTGCAACGTGTTGTCACGCCAGCCACCAAGAGCCACAGCAGGGCTGGGGGACACATTACCACAGTGTCTCTGAATTCTGTACGTTTGCCTCAGGGATGCCAGGGTTGTGGGAGATGGCTACTGTGATAGGAAGCGTTTGCTAAAATGTTGTACCTTAATATTTCAAGCTAAGTAACAAGAAATGCTGGGCTGCTTACTTAAGTGATCAGTCCCTCTGCTCTCTGCTGCCATTCACCCCCAGGTGGTCAAGATCTGGAAGTACTGTAGAGACAATATCTTCAGCCTCTGGGACAGGGAAAGCTTGATCTCACACCTGTGACCCCTTTGGGTAATTAGGGAGCAGCAGAGATGATGCATGCTGAAGAGAATCTCAATTCAGTTCTCACTGGAGGGAAAGATTGCACTGAGGTGAGGCCTCAGACCTAAGAGATAAAGGCAGAGGGGAAATAAGATTCCCTGAACGGATGTTTAAAGGCCAGTTAACAGGTTATGCATAAAAAATTGGGGGCATTTGAAGGCCTGCAAATGGAGTAATAGAGTAGACACAAACACAGAGAGAAGGGGAATGATTTGAAGACCCAGGAATATAGAAGGTTAAGTATGAATACGGGAGTTTGAAGGCCTGTGAGTGGGATATGTTCAGTGTAACACACAGGAGCTCAAAGGCTTAAGACAGTGCTTAAAGTTAGGCTCCTGTGTCCATATTTAGGCCCCTAAAAAGTGGTCTGACTTTCCAAGGTAGTGAGCACCCAGAGGCTCCCATTGGCTAAATATGGCATTTGGAGCCTAACTTTAGGCACCCCACTTCTGATTGGCTAGAAAGTTCGTCTGGTTTTGGTGGTTTCTCCTTGGCCTTCATAGTGTGCAGGCAATTTCTAGCTAGCTCCTCTCCCCAAATGGGTTGAATGCGAACCTCTTTTCCTTCTGACTTTCAGCACAGGCTTCATATGCAGGTAGTGCATTTGGTAGGATTTCCTGGGTGGCAGGTACTCATTATGATAAAGGAATTTGGGGCTAGACTGATGGCTGTGTCACCATTATATGTTGGGATGTCCTCTTCTAACTCAAATCAGTCTTTGTCACCTTTGTACTCATATCTTCTATTTATACCGTCACAAGGTTTCAGAGAGATGAGGAAAACATGTTGGGCTGAATTCAGACCTGGCGCATTTGTTTATATCAGGTCTGAATGTGGCCTGTTATTTCTATTGTTTTGGTTTAGAACAGTTATTGAAAAAGGGCCAGATCTCAAAAGGTATTTAGGTGTCTAGCTGCCATTGAAATAAAATATTTTCAAGGGTCTGAGTAAACTGCCCTCTCTAATCATTCTAGCTTGACCATGAGACATGTTGTAAGTTTTAATGGCTCCTCTCCAAGATAGTCCTGCAATTTAGTGTTGGTACTGCAATGGACTGACACATGGGGATCTGAGAATGAGATTTGGTCCCTTGCTCCCTGGTCTAGCTGAGATTAGGAGCTCTGTAGAGGCACCCCACTGGAACTCAAAGGGGAGGAAGCATCTCATTTTGCTCACTAGAGACCTTCAGTTGCTATAGGAGCAGCAGTAAAGATCTTGAGGGGGAGCCACCAGCAACCTTCCTCTGTGAGGAGGACAGGCTAGTCTGGTACAAGGCTTGATAGTGGAGGATGGGAAAGAGAAGGAAAAAAATTGAGAACCTGTAAAACCTGCTTTCTCTTGGAAAATGCTCTTCTGGATTCATGTCAAGCCTGCGTCTAAGAGTTTCCACAAAAATTGATATTGCAAATACATCCTAGTCACCTGAGTCTATCAGTAAGATGTGCTAGGTTCGCATATCTCATTCTTGTCCAGTTGAGTCAAGCTGGATCAAGTTGCCCCTGTTCTATGTTCTGTATTTTCACTAGGTGTCCAAGTTCAAGGAGAGTCTGTGCTTGGCCCCACTGGTATGTATTGATGGGAACGTGCCAGTTGCCACCATTCAGTACGTCTGTGAAATTGCTAGAGAGCACCAGATAGCAGGTAAGGAGAACTCACTGAGTGGACCCTTTGGGGCATAATCCTGCGTGTTCTGAAAACATGGCCCGCAAGGTGCTGAGCGCCGTCTGCTCCTGCTAACTTCAGTGAGAGACTGGGAGTTGAAGGCACCAACACTATCTTGCATCAAGTTATTCCCCTCTTTCCCCATGTTTTTTTTAAATATATGAAATATGTTTTCATATATTCTTAGTTTTTCTTATTCTGCAGCTACATCAGATTTCTATCAGGGCAACATCTACAGCCCTGCAAATATTAAAGGGGAACTGAAAAGCTAAGCTGAAAGCTGAGGCAGGCACAGACTTGTATGCTGTATGCCTCCCATGGCTTGTGGCATTCAGCAAAGCAATACATTTTAACTTACCTATTTTTAAAAACCATTTGCCGCCCCTGCTCCCTGTGAAAATCTTGGTTTGCTGAAGACTCTTCACAACCCATCTTAAGACTTCAGAATTGTTCCCCCGCCTTCTTCAGAAGTAAGCTCTGCAGGGGGAGACAGTTCTCTAGACTCAGCCAGAGAGCAGAGACTACAAAGGTAGTTCCTGCTGGCTGGCTGGCTCACTGGCCTGTCTATCGAACTAAATGCCCATTCCTGACTGTGCCTCTCATCGCATCAGCACAGAGCCAGAAGCAGTTTAATCATTACTGTTGCAGTAGAAAGGGAGGTTGAAGATAGCGTATCCTTTCCTGGCTATAATAAAGTGTAGATACCAAACACTGTAAAAAATCACAATGAGCATTCCAAATAGTTGTCTGTCCTGAAGCCGAGAGATTGTTACACCAGCTAACCAACTACAATGTTTTTTTGAAGTGTGCTATGAGCCAACAGATGAGAACAAGGCTTCTAAGCCATTCCTTTCAGACAGCTGGAAAGCGCTGACCTACATCTCCCCCAATCTGCGAGAACTAAGGGCAATAAATCGGACCCTCGGGCACCCTGTGCTGGCAGGTATAGTACATTGAAGTGGTAACAAGAGAGAAATACTTTCAGATTAACCTAGACACTGCATAGGGAGCTGCGTTTTCCCCACTCCTGCCGCCATTTCAGACTGACTGCTCCCACTGACCGCAAGTCCCTCGCTGTGCTGAACCAGCACTTCTAGAAGCAGCAGAGCTGTTTGTCATAGTGCTGCCTCCAGAAGAGTTAACTTTGGTTACCAAAACAGCTACGGCAGCTGGAGATTTTACAAATCCCAAGAATCAGGGAAGGCCAGCTTTGGGCAGGGGAGTGATGAACTAGCTTAGAAGCTGCAGTTCACTGAAGCAGAGGAGCTGGTGACCACTGGTTGTGTTCTGAAAGAACATGGATTTTCTAGGGTTAGTATACAGACTTGTATTTGAATTAATTTCTATTTCAGTCCCTTTTTGGTTTTGTGTGTGTGTGTGTGTTAAAACAAATGCACTGAACCTAAAGACCCTGGTTAACTAATGAGGCACCTGGACCACCTCACAAAATCTCCACAAGTTCTAAAACTTGATTCAGATAAGGCAAAAAACTAGTCTAGCAGAGAGTGCTCTAGGTTTGGGGTTGCTACGTAGCCTAGAGTTTGAGTCACTGTTTTTGTCATGCACGCTACAAGCCCAAGGAAATATGATCACTAGTTTATTTCAGATGCCCCAGTGAAGCATCACAGTATGACGGTATTTGTCTTCAGACTGTGACGCTGTCTCTATAGGAGATGAAACATCGCCCTATGCTGACACCAACACAATGGCATTAAGATACTGACAACATGACACAGTTATTTTGTGCCCCTGTGCGCATACACAGGTGTAAACTCATGAGAGGTAGTACCCTCGTTTCAGAATGGAGGTGCACTGGAGGGGCTGTGTGGAAGCCCAGGATTGGAATAGCAGGTATGGGGAGGGTTGCAGGTCAGGAGTGAGAAGCACACAGTGGAGCTGTGAGTGGGAAGTTTGCATAGTATGTCAGCTCTGCGGCTGCCTCTGGCCTATGCTGTCAGCGTTTTCCATGAGCATTGTAAACTCCCGGCTAGACTTTGAAAACCACTCACAAATAGGCCAACATCCCATGACATGGAAAGCTCAAGTCAGCAGTTTTGTGATCTGAAGTGATGTTGCAGCTTTTCTTTCATTGCTGTCTAAAGATCTGCCATCCAGGCTGGAGGATGTTGTCAGGACTGCGATGACCCTAACCCACCCCTTGCTGACACAACTGCATTGTGTGGTGGTGACACTCGGCATGCATGGAGTCCTCTTGTGTGGCAGGAGAGTGGAAGGGAGTGTCTCGCTGTGCCCTGGAACTCGCAAACAGGTAGGCAGCTCAGGAAGACCAACTGAGTGGCAAGGAGTTCTCATTCCCTTGTGCCTGGGAGCACTGGCATAGTAGTGACTCTTCAAGCCTCTCTCACCAAGGTTGATGCTGCTATACATTTACCTGTCCCTGGAGGACTGGACGGCTCTGAAGATTAATAATGGAAATTGAGCCTTCCTTTCCTATGCCACTGTGTATCACAGGGTGGCAAAGGAGACAGGTCCAGGTCCACTGTGCCAGAGCAGGTGCTCTCAGTTTGGCCAGTTGAGAGGCCGAGGCAGCACTTGGGACTATAAATAGTGCCCTATCAAATTCACGGCCATGAAAAATGCATCACGGACCGGGAAATCTGCTCTCCCACTGTGAAATCTGGTCTTTTGTGTTCTTTTACCCTATACTATGCAGATTTCACAGGGGAGACCAGCATTCTCAAACTGGGGGTCTTTCCCAAAAGAGAGCTGCAGGGGGTCGCAAGGTTATTTTAGGGGGCTCATAGCATTGCCACCCTTACTTCTGCACTGCCTTCAGAGGTGGGTGGCTGGAGAGTAGCGGCTGTTGGCCAAGCGCCCAGCTCTGAAGGCAGTGCCTTGCCACCATCAGCGCAGAAGTAAGGGTAGCAATACCGCAACCCACCCTACAATAATGTTGTGACCCCCCTCTCCCACAGCTACTTGACCCCTACAATTACAACATTATGAAATTTCAGATTTAAGTAGCTGAAATCATGAAACTTACGATTTTTTAAATCCTATGACCGTGAAATTGACCAAAATGGACCATGAACTTGATAGGGCCCTAACTATAAAGGATCCAGGAGAACCTGAAAGAGGAAGGAGACTCGGTGAGTGAAAGCGGTCTTAGAGCACAGACTGAGTCAGTCAGGAAAAGGGCAGGTGAGAGCTTCCACACACCAGGGGAATGGTGGAAGGTCCTGCAAGGAAGCTGTAGTTGGTTCCTGGGAAAAGGCTAAAGACAGGAGAGCAGCAAGAGGGGTTTGGTGGCTGGCATGTGTCCCTAAGCCAGAGGACCAAGGCTGAAGGCCAGAAAGCAGCAGTGGGAGTTGCCTGCTGATGTCTAAGCTGCAGCCCAGGGCATTAGAGAGGGCTGAAGATGGTAATGGCATCAGGGCTTACCCCACTTCACACTGGAGAGCTGGCCCCAAGGAAGCAGTGAGAGGGCCAGGGGGAGTGAGGGATGCTCCCCTGGTAAGGCTCTGGGGGTTCCTGCTGGGGAGAGTAGGGCTTACTCTTGCTGGAAGGGCTGGGTTGGCTGTCTTGGCAGAAGGACAGAGGAGGACTGACAAGAAGTCTAGGTGTGGTGGAAAATTCTGGAGTGTAGTATTTGGGGTGGCATGTTGTTGGATTTTTAAAGACTCTATGTACTGGGATGTGAGAAATGGACTATGTTTGGTACTTTTTGTTTTGGATTATTTGAAATATGTTTTTGGTAATAAACCACATCAAAGGACTGGAGGATAAGCTTGCAAGGAGTTACTGGGGATTCTGAAAGGGAAACTGAGGCAAGTGCCTCAGTTATGCTGTAGCTTGCCATAGGAGGGCGCTCCAGGAAGGGCCATCCTGCCATACAGTGATTCATATCTGTGGAGTGATCACAGAAAGTGATCATTTAAAATGTGCTTTCCCCTCAGTAATTAAGAATGCAAGTCTGAAACACACTCTCCATGGACCTACATGCTAGTAAAACTTAATTGCACAAATCTTGGTGGAAAGCGAACCCCAAAAGGGTGCAAACATAGGCAAAGTGAATGTGATTCAAAATGTAAAGAAATAGTATTTGGATTCTAAGTATTGAGGCAGCTGTGGGCAAGATCAGCCAGGTCCAAATATTGCTTCTAGACTTCGGTGAGTTCCCAGTAATGCCACTCCTCCTCTCCCTCTCTACAGAATGCTGCAGGCGAGCTGTGTGCCACCCACTACCCAGCAATCCCCATCTCCAGGGAAGAGATAGTGAATGTCTCAGGAGCAGGTGACAGGTATATTACTAATTACCCAGAGAAAAGATGCAGTTATGGGATTCCTTTATTTTCTGCGGCTGAATTCCAATCTGGAATTTTTAACACTACCATGAAGACAGATTTCACTCTGATTCTTGGGAATTAACACTAAACAGGGCCGGCTCCAGGCACTAGCTAAGGAAGCAGGTGCTTGGGGCAGCACTCTGTCCGCTATTGGGGCGGCACGTCTAGGTCTTCAGCAGCAATTCAGCGGCGAGTCCCTCAGTCCCTCTCTTCCTCTTTGAGCTGCCGCCGAAGAGGAAGAGAGGGAGTGAAGGACCCACCACCGAATTGCCGCCAAAGAATGGAGCGGCGCGATTGAGCTGCCGCTGAAGTGCCGCCGATCGGTGCTTTTTTTTCCCCGCCGCTTGGGGCGGCAGAAAACCTGGAGCCGGCCCTGACACTAAATCCACCCGATAAGGAGTAAGGAACATAATTCCCCACAGTGTGTACTAAGAATTTGCCCATAACAGCTTAATGTCTATTGAAGCCAGTCTGGCCACTCATCCTCCTTTTCCCAGAACTGGCGTGAACATATGCTACAGCATTCTAGGTCCCAGCAGTACAGCTACAAGTTCTGAATTACTCTGGGCTGGGCTGCCAAACTTCTTGAAGTTTATTGGCTACTGAAGTACCATGGCAGTAGTCAAAATAAAGTAAACTACCTTAAGACAAAGCTGAATCAGTTTCTCTACAGTGGAAGTGAGACTTAACCTTCATTGTAAGGTTTGCTAAAAGTGGGACCCACCAGAGCCAGGAAGTGCCTTAAAGGCAGGAGTTGCCATACAAGTCAAAAAGAGAACAGGAGTACTTGTGGCACAAGTACTCCTGGTTCTTTTTTTTTTTTTTTTGTGGATACAGACTAACACAGCTGCTACTCTGAAACCATACAAGTTCAGTTCATCAAATCCAGTTTTCTGCCTGTGGGAGTAGCTGGTACCTTATGCTTTGAGTTCTCACCATACCTTACCTAATCATTGATGCAATGCTGTACATTGGGGTCAGAGGGGACAGGCATTACTTACTGACCCCATAGTGATCAACTTACATCTTTATTATCCTCCTTGTCTTGCATAACTACATGTGATACAGTCATAATTATCCAGACCTTTTTTCATAAACTGCAATGACTGATATTTTACTGCAGTGAACTGTCTGGGAAGTCTGTATGAGGCAGATTTTTCCACATTTATTTGCCACTAATTTAAAGGAGTGATTAGCCTCTCACTTTCTCATGCTGGCGGACAGCATAAAAAGGGACTGGTTAGTTTCATAGGAACCTTAGTAATTCTGAGTACTTTAGTCAACTCTCCTCTACTTTATCCTTTCCAGACTAAATAATCACAATGTTTCTGATCACTCCTCGTATGTAAATCCTGCCATATCTTTATCCCTCAGCATTGCATTTCGAGACTTTTTCAATCTCAGCCACATCTTGAAGGTGGGGTGACCACAACTGGGCACGATACGTTGAACAATGACCTAACCTCCTCCAGAATAATTGTTATAATTGGCCTAATATCTTATCATTTGCTCTCTTTTAAAATTTACCTAAACTTCCTATTTGTTTTAAGCTGCTCCCCTGCCAGACATTGACCATGATATTTCTGATGACACCTAGCTTTTTCTTCCTAGAGGACCCTGAAAGTTCAGGCCCATTAGTATCTGTATTACTGTAGTCCTATTAAAGTTAAACTGATCTGCTCTCATGAAGCTCAGTTTCTCTGAGTCCATTTGGCATTTCTCATAATCTTCTAGTTTCTATGGTAATTTCCTTCTCCTGCTGTCTAATGGCTGTTTCTTCGCTCTGCAGAAAGCCTCTGTTCCGTACAGTGCTGGGTGCAAGAACAGACTCCTTGTTGCCAGGCCTTTAAGACCAATGCTCACACAGGCTATATGTGCTGAGAAACCAAAGCGTACAGGGTGGCGGTGAACAGTTTCAAGGGATTGAACAATGGAATCTAACCAGAAGTAGCCAACACATTCGTGTCTTGATTAGTTTCACCTTCCAAATTCTGTGCTGGGATCCAGCAAGGTTCACTGTGCTGTAGTTAATGGTGCCAAAGCTCTGACTTGGGGAAGGTGCTCAGAGCTACTCCAGTCTCAGTCTCTCCCAGCAGGAGGCATGGGAGGGCATGGTGTAGGTAGGGGCACTGGCTCAAGAGGAGTGTGCAGCTCATTTGTATCTTAAGGTTCTCTTGGAATCCCTGCCCAGATGGCTGGGTCTGCTGTCAGTTTGTGGAAGCTGTTTGTGCCCTGCACCCTGGTTACTGTGACAACATAACAGTGCGTGCACATACACAGCACTGCTAAGGAATCATCCCCTCCCCCCCCCCCCCCCCCCAAATATTCATTCCAAGTCTCAGGAGCTGTTGAGAGATTGAAAGGTCATCACAAACCACAATGTTCTGTGCCTTTTGTTAAGCAGAAACTGAGGTAATTCGTCTAAGTAAGAAATGGAAGTTTTTCCTTCCCATCCCCTAGGATGTAGAGAAGCAGCTGGAAGCTCTTAGCAGTAGCCGCTCTCCAGAGGCTGGTACTGAGTGTAAATCTCTGCTGGCCCATAGCTACCAGATCGAGTGCTTGCCTGCACAGGGCAAGGGTAGCCAAGTGTAGCTCCCCAGACCCGATGAGGCCCTAGCGCTAAATGCCACCTGCAGCTGCTGTTGCCTTTACTAGGCAGATGAGGCCTGCAGAGACCTTAGATGAACCGCTGGCTGCAAGTTGACAGGACTACTTTATCTGTAGAGGACTTCCTCCCTCTGCAAACATAGGAGCTCTGTTTTAGAGCCCTAAGCCCTTCCCGTGATATTAGTGCTCTCTCTCTGCTTTTTTTAAATATCTCCTCCATTCTGCTAGGACTTCCCATTCATCTTCCCCACTCTCCATTTCCTTCACGTCACCACCCCTTTTTTCCTCTTACGATCTCCATCACCTTCTCTCTTCCTCATCTTTCCTTTTTCCCTTCTTCCTCGTCTTCACTGCTGTTTCCTCTCTCTCGGTACTTATTTATTTAGATGTGTACAAATGCTAGAAAGAGGCTTCTATCCATATACCCAGATGCCCGTGATAGAACTTGAATACATCACACGGAATGCCCCACATGCAGCAGCAGAAGTCAATAGAACCAGCCACCAGCAAGTCAGGCAGCTTAGAAGCTCATACTCCCATCCCGCATCTTCCAACTCCAACAATTCCCTACCTTTATCCTAACTATTCCCCACCCCCCTTGTTAAATGCCTACAGGGGGGAGGGGGAGATCGTGAATGGTCTCTTGCAACATGTGGTAACTCCTTATACTAAGCAGTCTGTTCCACCTTGTACTTAGCTGTGATGCTGGGAGTACCTTTCCCAGATCTGAAGAAGAGGTCTGTGTAACTCCAAAGCTTGTTTCTTCACAAACCGAGGTTGGTCTAATAAAAGATATTACCTCACCCACCTTGTCTCAGAAAATTAAAAACAATTTCACAAACATCTCAGGGGCAGTGCACTCTGCCCCAGGAGACTGGGAGTAGCCAGATGTGCGCATGACAAAGGAAGGAATCTCCTGTTAACTCCTCTGTTACGGTAAAAAACGTCACTCAGAGTCTCTATAGGAAGTTCTGTCTCTCTTTTTCACATCTCAATGGTACTGGGAGCTTCTTAAATTAAGGCACTGAGGCTCAGTAGTGAGCTACATATCAGGGGCGCTGGAACAATTTGTATAGTGGGGGTGCTGAGAGCCACTAAACCAAACTGTAAACCTTGTATATGATGGAAACCACTTCAAGCCAGGGGGTGTGGGAGCACCCCCAGTTCCAGCACCTGTGCTACATATTCTGAACTCTACTGGTCATGTCTGTACTGAGTAGCCATGCAGCACTGACTAACCTCCCAAATAGGGCTGCTAATTTTGGTTGGACATATTCCTGGAGGTTTCATCTCATGACATAATCTTTAATTAAAGGTTAATCTTTAATTTTTGGAGACTCCAGGATAATCCTGGAGGGTTGGCAACTCTATTTCCAAAGCCAGTGGCATGCCGGGACAGTATAAAATGAGGGGGCACTCACTGTTTTAAAGTCTTGTCACGAACCCGGGAAGGAACATCTCCAGGACATGATACCCATCACCATTAAAAGGTGAATGTCTGTGACCCAGCGTCCTGAGGTTGGGACACGACAAGAGAGGAGACTTTCAGTCTTCCTTAGGGATACCCAAACCTCTTGTTAGACCCTCATCTCCCCCATCCCAGTTTCTGTTGCTTGTAGGTTGATTTGCTGTAGGGACTCTTAGCTTTGTTTGGTGAGTAGAGACACTTTAGTCTCTCTTTGGGAAGGCAAGGTCTGCAGAATCAAAACCATTCCCCAGTCTCCAAAGCTGCGTTTTCTTTCTCTTTCCAGTTTAATGGCAGGGATAATCGCTGGGCTACTTGCTGGGCATGACACAGATAGCTGCGTCCGGATGGGCCTGCTCGCTGCCTGCCTCTCCCTCCGTTCATACGAGCCCATCTCCCAGGAGATCAGTACTGTCAGCGTGAACCTGGAGCAGGTCAAGGCTAGGAGCTGGCCAGAGGTGAAGATGTGGAAGATGAATTAGAGCTTATGCTCTAGAGCTCTAGCAGATGTTACCTCCCCATTCCAACCACACCTGAAGTGCAACATGACTTCAGATTTCCACCCCCCACTGTCAATCCCCCAATGCCACACAGCCAATATCTGGTACTGCACCTCCCAGAAAGCAAAAAAAAAAAAAAAAAAATCAGGGTGCCTAAACAGCTTGGGTTGCACCTTCCTGAAAAAGCTTGTATTTCTTCCTCCCATCTTTGTAGCGTAGATGCCAATCAGCTGTTCCTACAGCCCAGAGAGTTGAACCAAACTCCTTTCAACAGCCCTGCTCAGCCACCACTTCGGCAAAACAATGGATAGCTCAGACAATATGCTTATTATATATGGGCTGGCCGAACAGCAGCCCACTGGCACACAGTTCTAGGAGATGGCCCAGTGATCAAAGTAGAGCATTGTATGCTGGGACTTAAATATCTAGAAACTTCTATAGCCCCTCTGCAATGTCCAGCTGCTTCCAAAACACAAATGAATGTAACCTCACATCTCCTCACTGAGGTGGGGAAGCACTGTACTTGTATTACAAATGGGGGTTGGGAGGCACAGAGATTAAGTGACTTTCCCAAGGTCACAGTGAGTCGGTGGCACAGCTGGGAATGGAACCAAGAGTTACCCGCTCCCAGCCCAGTGCTTAACCACAAGACCATCCTTCTACCTATGGCTTTTCTGGCATCCATCTTTTTATTACTGAGGGCAGTAACAATTTGCACCATTAATACAAATTAGATATAGTCCTTTGGCTGCTGGCAAGTTGCTAATCCTCTGACCACTGAGCAAACAAACCTATGAGAAGTAGGTTTATTCCATCTGGCATTGGGATGCTCTAAGGGTCACATCTCCCCCACTTATAAAGCTGCAGGAGGGTTAGCCACTGGCTGACCCAGAGGCAGCAAGTCAGACTCCCTTTCCTGGATGGGACTTCTGCCACCATATTCTGTTCCCTTCATTTGGAAAAAAGATGTGTTTTGTCTCCTTTGTCCGTTCTGTCTCCAAGACATAATATCAGAGAGGATCTATAATCTCACCTACAGTGCTGTTACAAACATTTCACAGTGACATTAATGACCAGTGTGTTAGTAGATTTCCAACAATATATTACATGTCACCTTTTATATAAATATAATTGGTGTGAGAGGTGTATGAGGTTGTCAGGCCTGACAAGAGTCGCGGAGACAGAGTAGTGAACTACCGCTGGGCCGCTGTGTCACAGGAGCCTAAATACCTCAGAGGACCTGGGGCTAGGTACCACCACTCAAACCATTTTCAGGTCACAAGTGACAATGAAGGTGATGATTTTAACCCAATTCCTAGCTCACCTCACAAGAGCCACTATGCAAGTCCATGTGCTTGCAGTTCCAAATGCTCAGAAGACATCCATGGGGTTTTACAAGTTAGATGGAAGTATACGGTTAGCGAAACATCCTGTTATTGTTTCAGCCTGAACTTGCTGGCAGTGCTTAAAGTGGTCTTCAAAAAGTGGGAGGTTTCACGTAAGCTGGGAGCAGCAGCAGAGGTAAGACAGTGCTTAAAGAGAGAGAGAGAGTGTGTGTGTGTGTGTGCGCGCCCCTCAGTGATTCAGCTTGATTTTTCCCTCACTGGGTCTCTAACCCCCAATCTTGCAACTTTAAGCACTGCTCCTTGGGGTTGTTCAATTTTCAGCTTCAGAGTTCAGTGGACTGGTGGTTGTCTGTGCAATTAAACCTCCTTCACTGGTGCCCTTATTGATAGAGAGCAGTTGGGGGGTGGGTGTATAGCATTAGCCCTCCAGTATTACAGTGGCCCAACCTTCCTCCTCTTCAAAATCAGCAGGTAGTGTTAGCAATTCATTGGCTAAATTCAGCAACAAGGCCAGCTAAGGTGGATGGTTAGCTTTTCTCTCACCTGTGAGCACTGGAAGTTGTGCTTTGCACCACAGGAAACAAAGCAGGAAACTTCTCTGCCTGTTATACAGTCTCAGGGATATTCATTTTTCACTAAGGCTTTGTCTACACTATGATCTGGGGGTGTGATTCCCTACTTGTATACACATACTCGCACCAGCTCCCATCGAGCCAACACCTTTTCCCACCACCTTTGTGTACTCAGGGGGCAACCTCAGCCTAACCAAAGAATGGGCGTACCAATGGTCTTTCCATTGGAAGCAGTGAAAGAAACACATACCCCCAACATCCCAGTGGTGAAAGTGCATAATCAGTCATCTAAGGTATTTAAAGATGTATGGTTGTAAAAGATGCCTTTGAGACCAAATTAGCCCCTTCCTCTCATGCACCTCCCTGCACCTGATATGCACTGTTTGCCAGCAGATCCATTTATTTATCTCAATCCTGCCTGCAAATAGTTTAGCCAAACTATTCCATGATCACAACTGGGAAAGAGAACACTAGACACACACAGATACCTTTGAAAAGAGGAGGGGGGGGGGCGGTGTTGCTAGTGGGAAGGCTGTGAGAGAGTTTGGGGGAGGGGGAGTTTCCCAGCAGTAGCAGCCAGGTTTGCAGGTATAAGAGGAAAGCTAGAATTTCAGTGTCATTGACACCCAGAAAGAGGGGTGGGGTGGAGGAAAATCTCTGCTTTATAAAAGGGTTTCAGCCGCCTACACTGAGCAAGAGGCAGTTCTGGTCCTCCCTACAAGCACCTGGGCTGGGCACAGGAACACACAGTAGCTGAGAAGAAACCAGAGCCCAAGGATGAAGGTTTATGCAGTGACCACCATTGCTGTCCTCTCGGTGCAGTTCTCTTTCATGGTTCAGGCTGGGGATGGGAAAGGGCTGGTAGCTCCAGAAAAGCAAGTGGGGGCTGAGAGAGTTAGAAAAGCACCTCAGCCATCAGATGGAGGAGAGAAAGCACCAGAAGGCAGCTCAGTGAGGTGTCAGCCTGCCGCCAGAGTGCAGAAGGCAGCAGGAGAAGCTGGAGTTGGAGCAAGGTCCCACAGCAAACTGCTGAGCAAGCCACAGCGAGAAAGCAGTAAACAGAAGGCCACTAGCAAGCAGCAGAGCCCCCAGCTGCAGCCCCCCAAGAGAAAGAGCCCAGGATCCAGCAACCACTTGGAAGGCCACGGGAAATTCAATACTGACACTGTGAGTATAACACCACACCGCTGCCCTCCACCTCTATCTTGCTTCCACCTCACACTCTGTCCCTGCCTAACAGCTGCCTCTGGGGTGGTGGGGAAGTGACCCTAGTTCATCTCATCAGAGGGTGAAATAAAAACCAATGATTAAGGTCTGGGGAGACAACAGAGAATGTCCTCTTCCCCCAGCCATCCCATCCTGAAGGAGCCGCATACTGAGGGTTTGTATGGGAGAGTCGGAGCGAAAGAGTTCTTGGGGGGTCTCTGTGCCTGCCTAACAACCAGCTAAAGCCATCAAGGGGTTCTCCTAGTCTGTGTGGTATGTGCGCATACAGTTTTGTGATCCAGTATAGCTACTCTGTCTGCAAGGCTTAAAGTGGTATCACCGAAGATCTGGGTCTGTCATTCACTAGCTCATAATCAAATTACAGCTTTTTTTTCAATATTTCTGGAGAGATTATCTTTACTAAACAGCAGCCATAGCTCAGATAGCAGTGTGAGATGGCCTGTCTTTGCCAGTCAGGAACCTCGACACCCTGCTCGTAGGTTAGCCAGGGACGGGTGCAGAGCACTGACGCAGCAGAGCTTGTCTCTTCTTAGAGTTCAGCATAAACAGACGAGCCCAGTTCTAAGCTGGAAATGCAAGAAGAAGTGTACAGAAATCTCATTCCCAGGCCATTTGTTCCCTTCTAAACAAGAGCGTTATGATTAAAACAAAGTGAATAATTTGATTTTTCAATTTGGTGCTGAACCAAACCCCCAAATATTCGGTTTGTTTTAAACCAAAACGAGGTTTTTTCCTCCAGTGTTCCCTTGCCAAAACAAGACAAAAAACACAAATTTTCTTCTGGTCGAATGAAACATTTTGAATGGTGATTCAAAACGACATTTCCTAAATGACATGTTGACACAGTCCAGTTTGAAAAATGTCAGAAGGAAACTTTCAACATTTTTGAATTTTTTTTCAGCTGAAACTATTTGCTGAGTTCACCTCAAATTCATGAACAGTTTTGGGGCCCTGAATATTATTTGGCAAATTTACTATTGGTTGAAAAAAATTCATCTCACACTAATTATGTCACCATTGCTGGTACCATTCATCAACATATTTTCAAAACACAGGTGTCTGGAGCTGGGCAACTAAATATCAACTTTAAGTGTCTAAGTTTAAAAATAGCATCTTGACAGAGCAGGTAGTTTATAGGGGCTGTAGCCCATGGGGGCTGAGCTCCACCTCCAATCAAGGGGTGCTACTATGGACTCACTGAATACCTGACTTGTGTTACTTCTCACTGCAGTGGTCTTAGATCTGCCACCCAGGCCACTTTAAACTTTGGCCAAGGTTTGATGACTCACATTAAAACAGATACCAATCTATAGCATGGACCTCGATCAGTACCTCATCATAAGGCTGGGAACACAGCTCCTCCTTAGCGCCTATGACATAGTGTGATGGGGCTACTACCCCACACTGGCAGAGAAAGGGTTAACAGAGCCCTGGGGAGGCTGCGTGGGAAACAGCCAGTAGGAGAGGGACTGGAAGGGACAGCCAATCAGGGCCCAGAGGGTCCATATAAAAGGGAGTTGCAGGGTAGGGGCAGTTGCTGCTGGGAGCCCAGGGAGCAAGGACTGTGTTCCTGGAGGGCTGAGTGAACTGTAAGCACCAAGTTTGGACAGAGCAGTGACTAGTTCGTGGGACTGAATAGCTGAGGCTCTGAGATTAGGGGCTGGGGCCATGGGAAGTGGCCCAGGGAAATAGAGCAGCATTGACCAAGGTTACAGAGAAGCAACAGGAGGCTGCTATTTACAGGGTCCCAGGGTTGGGGCTTGGAGTAGTAGGTGGGCCTGGGTCCCCCCCCACTCACCAGAGGGGAAGTGGCAGGACTGTTGGACAGAAATATCCTCCCCCCCCACCTTGGAAGGGGGGAAAAGTGGATGGCAACTTAACCGGGGGGCTGAGTTGAGAAGATGACACTGCGGTTCTGGGAGCTGAGAGAGGAGCCATAGGCAGGAGCAGAGACAGAGTGCCAGTGTGCACACCACAGACGGGGACATTGGTCTCAAGTTAATTCCCAGCACGACCAGGAGGAGGCGCCAGTGACACATAGGCTCTGCTGTCTGTCAATAGCTCAAACTTATCCTACTCAGTATTAACAGTCAAAGTCAAATTAGAGTTCTATTTAAACAGGATACTGTTTAAGAGAATGAAGAAATGGATAAACCAAGAAATACGATAAAGAAAAATATCTCCTTGAACTTTGTCTAGGTAATGACTACACAAACCCAGCTGCAATGGGTCGTAATTGCAAAAACTAAAGGGTGGTAGAGGTAGCTGTACAAGCCAGAGTCCCCTGTCTGCACCCTTTGCTTTTCCCCCTTTGCCCTCCCCAGTTCAATGGCAGGTATCCAGGAGAGAGCTGATCAACAACTTCTCCCTCAATTGCATGTCCTTCTTTCTGGAAGGGACTGTTTCTTATCTAATAAAACCCAGCTCATTGTCCATGTCCTTGCACTGAGTGTCCACATGTACTATTTTCAGTTCATCCAGGCCTACTCAGACTTCTTCCTCCTAGCTCTCTACATTGGTGCTCAACTCTATACAGAAATGGGTGGTTTCTTCCTGCAGGTTCATTCCAGCAAATTTCAAATGGATGAGGAGAGAGCTACGCCACCTGGAGAGAGCAGAGATCTAGTACCATGGTCCTTCCTTCAGTCAGTTGATTTATGGCTTTTAGAATTTTTGTTTTGTTTTGCTTGTTACGTTTGTAAAAATGGAACTGAAGCCCCCGGACCTTTCTAGATCCTTGTAATCTACTATTTTCTGTCTCTAAATAGAGCCAAGGTCTAGCTAATGTAGACTGTACATCCAGACCATTTAAGAAAAATGAAGCGAGGAGCCCAGAACAGGCAACAAATGCTCATCACATTACTTCATAGTCAGCTTTGCAACTTGGCTTCATTTTCTCCTGGATTCATTAAAGATCCCTCCAGCTGTCTGGGAGAGATAAAGTGGATCTTCTGAGCTCACCTAATTTCCAAACGTCCTATTGCTGTCAATTTGCAAGTGCTGGAGACAATGGCACACGAGAAGTGCAATCCCTGAGATTGACTGACTGACACGGATAAAACTGAATAATGAACTAAATGGCTTTTTGCAGCTCAGTTTAGAAGCCAGCCCTAATTAGTAATGGCACAGTAGCCATACAGCTTTAAACAGAAGCTCCTTTTAGTGGCTTTGGGGTCGATTTTTTCAAAGGCACAAATGGCAATCAGGTGCCTACCTGCCCTTTAATGCCTGTGAAAAGTCTATCCTTTTGCCTCTGCCATGCACCTCTGCCAAGAAAGTAGTTCGCTTTAAGAGAAGCTGCTGTCATGTTTCAGCCCAGGGGCAAGTAATTAAATGTGGTAGTTGCTAAGCCACCTACACAAGATAGGGCTGTTATATAATTTGCTAAATTAAAAACAGGAAGGAGCTGATTTTTTTATGAAGTCCCTGTGGAGCTAGGCTTATTAGTCCCTATTATTGATTTGCAGCTATGCCTAGAGAAGAGGAGAACTTTATTTGGATGGATCATTATTTGCACTGCTGTAGCTCCGAGAGGCCCCACAGTGCTAGGCACCGTGCACACTTTAACAAAAAGATAGTCCTGGCCCAGATCAATCCAGGTTTAGAGGACTCTGAAATCCTCACCCTGCAACTTTAGAGAGTTTAAGAAGAAAGTGAGCACCACGAAGGGGAAAGAGGGAGGAATCAGGAGCTCAGTTCCACCTCACAATGTTTAACTATTAACCTGAAGTGCAGAGATGGGCCTTAACTAAACCTCCAACTGTGGAAACCCCAGACTTTGGACTGAAGGGCACTTCGAAATTGGACCCTAGATCCCACTGTCATGGCTGTTGCTCAGAGCTAGAGCAAGTCAAACCAAACCCCCAGATCCAAATACTGGGGGTAGAAGGAGGAAATGAAATTTGGATCGGGATCCACACTTTCATGGGAAAAGGCCTATGCAGAAAGTAAATGTTTATGTATAGAGATAACCCTCCCCTCAACTGGGGGGAATTCAGTGCATTTACTAGTGTAACCACTAGAAACCTGAATTAAAGTTCAGTATAGTTTGAGGGTGTGGGGATCACTTGGGCTGGGAGTTGGTTGCAGAGGGAGTGTGTTGGTATGACAGCCTCTCTCTCCCTTTCTCCTTCCAGTATTCCTGTCCTGGGATTCAGTCTAAGACCTGCCAGAAACCCTCAGATTGTGATGGCTGCCTTGGCCTCTACACCTGCAAACTGCCTAGGGGGAAGTGTGGTTTGAAAGCTGTTTCCAGGAAGACAGGTACTGCACAACTCCCATGTCAGCCAGCCCAATTCAGCAATGAATGCGTCAGGGGTCCATTACAGATGGCCAGACGGTAGGGCCTTTATGTATGTCACTTAAAAAACCCAACACCAAAATGCCACACTGAACTTTTTCAAAAGGTCTCTTTGTGTTGCACATAACAACTCCTCCAAGCTTCAACAAGTGAGCTACAGGCAGGGAAGTAATGGGGCACTAACTAGCCTCCGTTAACTCTGTATTGAAGACAAGCCCTGAGTGATTTAGGTTGCAAAGTTAAACACTGAAGTTAGAAAATGCCAGAATTAAGCTTGTGTGTGCAACTACCATTAAGCCCCCTTGAGCATATGTGCACTAAGATACAGCTTTTAAGTAGGATCACATACTAGTTTTTTCCTCAGGCTGACTGCTACATTAGCTAACATGATTGTAAATGTGTTACACTGCATCTAGCTTAGCCTTAGCTGCTAATTGGTGTTTCAAATGGGGTTAGCTACCCCTGAGGTAAGTAAAACAAAACTAAAAAAAGAAAAACTCCAATCAAACAGACCACCACCTTTTTTCCTGAGCCTGGTTTACACTCTAAAAAAGTATACTAAGGCCTGGTCTATACCTAAAACTTAGGTCAACCCAGCTATGTCACTCAGGGTTGGGAAAAATCCACCCCCGACAGACATCGTTAAACCAGCCTAAGCCCCGGCATAGACACCGTTACCTTGACAGAAGAATTCTTCCAATACCTTAGCTACCACCTCTTGAGGGTGTGGATTAATCCCAGTGATGGGGAAAAAAACCTCCTATCACTGTAGCAAGTGTCTACGCTATGGTGCTACAGTGGCACAGCTGCAGCACCATAGCTGTGCTGCTGTAGCATCTGTAGTGTAAACAAACCATAGGAGTGATTGTAAACAGATTTAATTAAACCAGTGCAAAACCCTGTGTGGACACTCTAGTCCAGACTACCAGAAGACCCACAGAATCCCGTGTAAGTGTTCTTTGTGAAGCCATAGGAACAACATCAGGAGACCTTAAACAGCATATCTATCTACTGTCATAATAAAATGTGGATATTCTAAAACCTTTTCTGTGTGGGAACAATTTTTCTGTGTAACCTAAGGTGTACATTTAAACCAATATAGTTACATGGACATAACATCCCTCACCCCACCACCATGTGGACAGTCTTATTCTAGCAAAAGAGCACCTTTTTTCAGTTTTTCCTTTATGACGCTTAGAAAGGGGATTAAGCTAAACAGCAAAAAGCCATTCCTATACTAGTATAAACACACGGGTTTATACTAGTATAACTATGCTATGGCAAAACTTTCCCATGTAGACAAGCCCCAAGTAACTGCATTTAAGATTTTAACTTAGATTATTCAAACTATTGAGTCCTCACCCTGTGCGATTTAGTGTTGTGTATGGTGCAATCCTGACTTGTGCCTTTAGAGGGCAGTCTTTTGGGGGCAATTTGACAGATCAGTTAGGGTAAGTCTATACTTGGAGCTTGGGGAGACACACTCGCGCTAGCTTGATCAGAGCTAGTGAGCTAAAAATAGAGCATAGCTGCAGCGGCGCAACAGGCAGCCACCCCAAGTACATGCCTATCGTCTTGGATGGGTAAATACTTAGGGCAGCTAGTCCATCCCACCACTTGCACAGCTGGTGGCCATGCTATTTTTAGTATGGTAGCTTAGCTTGATCAGAGCTAGCACAAGTATGTCTCCTCAAGCTGGGAAACACCCCCACCCCAGCTCCAAGTGTAGAGTAAGTAGGTGGAATGTGCACAGCCTTGTGGTGTTGCTTTATTGAAAAACAGAAAAGTAAATGTACAGAGCGTCCTGTCCCTTTGAAGGCCAAACACAAAAACAGGGGTTTCCTCAGCTAAATTGATGGCATAAGGCCTGGCTTGCTGCAACCAAAGAAAGATCTAAAGTCCTGCTCCGCATATGCTTATTAAAGGGTAGTGAGGGAACTGATTAATTCCCCAGAGCTGGCTCAATCCTCCTCGCCTTGCAAGTGTCTACACTCAGGGCAGCAGAACTGCAATCCTTTATTTAACATGAAACCCCTTTCCTGTCAACCCCTGGACCAGATCTGCATAGCCTGTCACAGGCAGGGACCTGCACAGGAAGGGACCTGCAAAGCACAAATCTATTCTGTAAGCGCCCCAACCATTCAGAGTGCCATATAAATCAATTTTTTTTAAAAAGATCAGTGGAAAGATACTGCTGTTTTCCTTAGATTTGTAATAAGATCTCAGATTTGTCCTTTGACCCTCCATCCCATCACAAGATGCTAAGCATGTCAGTGTAAGCAAGATGAGGGGGAAAGATGGTCTCAAGGTTTAGACACTGGAGTAGCAGTCAGGAGACTTTGGCTCTAGTCCCAGATCTGCACGGGGTCTTGTGTGAACTTGAGAAACCTCTCTGTGCATCAGCTTCCTCATTTGCATAATGAACATAAAACCTGCCCTACTGCATGGTAGGAAGCTTAATTAATTACTGATTGTAAAACAAATTGACATTAGGGGATGGAAAGCATTATAGAAATGCTGAGTGTTATGAACACACAGGCAAACAATGTTGTCTGTATGAATTTGCTATAGGTGTTTAATTAAGGATCGATGTTACTAGAGCTCATTTTTTTTATTTTAACTTATTTACATATTGACTGCTTCTGTTTCTTTGACTGGCAGCTCCATTAGCTCTAAACAAATCAATACAAGCCCCAAGTCTGAAGGAGGAATACAACTGAGATTACAGCTAATCAATCCCTCATCACGCTTATTGCTTTGTGTGTTTTTTTTCTCTGTAGGTGGATTCTACCAAAGCGTACAAAGCACCTGAGGTACTTGGTCCTGCTAACTGTTGAATGACACAGCACGATCTCAAGCTGGAAAAGTCGTACTGCAGCCTAGAGCCCCAAACTTTTTGTATTTCTTCATAGCTCTCATTTTAAATGGAAGAATTCCATACAAGAAACATTTCACAGTCTTGCTTTTTAGTCTTCAACATTCCATATGGTACATAGGTTTGAATTGCTCTTTCCTTAAGACTACCAATGAAACTGTTTCAGTGGCTGCTGAGCCCCTGGGCTCGAGGAGCACATTTACATTAGTCTTACTAAACATAGGCCACAAAATAAGAGGAACATGGCTGTAATTATTACTCCTGAGGGAATTCTGCACCTAAAAATTATGTGCACAATATTTTAAATTTCTGCAAAATTCTGCAAATTTTATTTGTCAATAAATAAATGTGGCTCCAGCATGGCAGTGGGGAGCACAGGCCAGTGCTACATTGAGGGGGGAGATCACCCTAAAGCCACCACCTGCCCTGGTACAGGAATTCGGCCGTGACGCTTCACCTGACTGTGACAGTGCAAGGGCTGGGCCTGCCCCAGAAACACCCGGGGGCTCAGCCCCTCTGCGCCAGGCGCACCAGGTGTGAGTGGGCAGGCTCAACTGAGCAGAATCCAAGTGTGGAAGGGCTGAGGGATCCAGGTGTGGGATGAGAGGGTTCTGTGTGGGCCAATCTGGGTGCGGGTGGCTCAGTGGGAGATCTGGATGCACAGGGGCTTGTTGGGGATTTCCAGGTGCAGGCACAATGGGACTCTGCAGAGGATCCAGGTGAAGGTGGTTGGGGCTCAGCAGGGGGGCTGGGTGTGGGGGGCTCAGTTGGGGGCTGCGGGTGCTGGGAGAGTGGGACTTGATGGGGTGGGGGTTCAGGTGCAGCTGGTTGGGGCTCAGTGAGGTGGGGGTCCGGGTTGGAAGGCTCATTGGAGGGGTCCAGGTGTAGGGCGGTGGGGCTTGTCAAGGTGAGGGTTCGATGGGCCTGCTTAATGGGGGAGCCCCAGCGGCTGCCAAGGGGACGCTGCATGCCAGCCTCCCACTTCCCCCAGCAATTCCTCTATCCCCTTTTCTTCTCCATCCCCCTCCCTTCACTCCAGTGCCATAACAAGGGCAAGGCAAGTGAGGCACTTGCCTCGGGCGCGCAAAGCCGAGGGGCGGGCAGCACTGGGGGGGGGGGGGGGGGGGGCGCAATTTTATATTCTTGCCTCGGGTGCAAAAATAGCTAGTTATGGCTCTGCTTCACTCCCACATTCCCCTCCCCCTACCCTATTCCACCCTCTTCCTTCCCCACTGCCTCTTCCACCCACCACCTCACCCCCCCTTCCCTCTTCCCCCTCCGCTTACCCAGCCCCACTGCAGGCACTCACTATTGCAGAGAAAACTGGAAGGCTCCCACCACACAGAAGGGGAGCCCAACTGGCACTAGGACCCAGGATAGGGTTACCATATTTTGTGCCTCCAAATGGAGGACACCCCCAGGGGACCCGGACCCGCCCCCAGCCCCGCCCCAACTCCGCCCCCTCCCAAAGTCTCCGCCCCCTCCCCTGCTTCCCGCGAACATTTGAGTCGCGGGAAGCCTGTAGCAGGTAAGGGGCGGTGTGGGGGGAGGAGGCGCGGCCCAGGCTGGCCCCCCGGCGGCTCCAGCGTGGGTCGGCTCGGGCCCTGGGGTGCCGGCCCCAGCCCACCACCCCTGGCCCGCCCAGCACTGCCGGCCCCCCGGACCCCCTGGCTCGCGGCCCCGCGGACCCCCCCCCCGGCTCGCGGCCCAGCGGACCCCGCGGACCCCCCGGCTCACAGCCCCGCGGACCTCCCGGCCCAGCAGACCCAGCGGACCCCCGGCTCGCGGCCCCGCGGACCTCCCAGCCCAGCGGACCCCGCGGCCCAGCGGACACCCCGGCTCCCGGCCCCGCGGACCCCCCGGCTCGCGGCCCCGCGGACCTCCCGGCCCAGCGGACCCAGCGGACCCCCAGCCCCGCGGACCCCCCGGCTCGCGGCCTCGCGGACCTCCCAGCCCCGCGGACCCCCCGGCTCACGGCCCCGCGGACCCCCCGGCTCGTGGCCCCACGGACCTCCCGGCCCAGCGGACCCCGCGGCCCCGCGGACCCCCCGGCTCGCGGCCCCGCGGACCCCCCGGCTCCCGGACCCCGGACCGGCACCGCACCCCCGGCTCCCCGCCCGGCCCCGCACCCACCCCGGACCGGCACTGCGACCCCGGCCCGGCACCGCGCGCCCGGCTGGGCTCGGCACCATGCCCCCGGCCCCACGGCACCGGCCAAAGAGTCCTCCTGATTTTCCCGGACATGCCCGGCTTTTGGGGATTTCCCCCCGGACGGGGATTTGAGCCCCCAAAAGCCGGACATGTCCGGGAAAATCCGGACGTATGGTAACCCTAACCCAGGAGGCAGCATTCAGCTGCAGAGTCAGCAGAGTGAAGAGGCAGCCTCCTTCAGCTGGACAGCTCTGTGCTAGCAGAAATGGGGAGGGGGGGGCAGTGGCACGTAACCCTGTGTGCCCCCACCATGCCTCACCTCTGTTGGGGGGGGCAACCCCCCAAAAAAAACACTGTGCCCCTGGGTGTCCCACTCCCACCCTCCACATGGCTTCCCTTTGCTTCCCTGCTGTTTTCTGCAGGTGTGCAGTCATGCAGAATCCCCCCCGGGAGTGAATTATGGCCTGTTTTATTGTGGCTACTATCAGGGGTGTTTCACTAAAAGCTGCCCGGTTCACAACACCAGTTTCAGCATGTCCACATGCAAAATAAACATGAATTTAGAAGGCAGTTAGCATTGTGAACATGTCTGGAAACTTTCCTAGTTCTTCCCCCACTCTGGCTCCAATACAGCAAAGTACCCAAGCACGTGCTTATGTCCCACTGACGTCAAATGTGCTTTACTCAGCTAAGCATTTGTGATGTGTAGCAGCAACTCTGGTGCGTCATTGGGAGCGGAAACATAACTTGAGACCTCGGGTTCTAACAGCATGAGCCTCTATTACCTGTGCTAAGAGACCCAGATTTGTTCACCAACGCCCTAGCATGTTCATCAACCTCTGTATGTGGCCCTGACGCCCCTAGAGGGGAACAGAACACTACACTGCACAGGTGTGGGTTACAGATGCAGTAAAGCACATGGTTAAGTGTTTGGCTGGCCTGGGGCCTGTAACACTAGTTTCTCACCATTTATCTATCATTATATTTAAAAAAAAGGGTCAGGGAAATGTAAAGAAACAGCTTTAGGTTAGTGAGGACAAACTGTTCCGTGGAAATCACCACAGCGGGAGTCCACCAAGATTTTTGGTAGCTGTAGAAACTACTCTTTACAAGTCACAGAATCACAGACAGATAACAGAGTTGTTAGGGCTGAAGAAGGCCCATAGTCTTGATCCAATCGCACTGAAGTAAGTCAGAGTCTTTCAACCGACTTCAGCAGATAGTGGATTGGCCTCCTGGTGCCTCATCCCTGCTTTGTGTGTTTATGTTCACACATTGCTAATATCTGTCAAGTCCTTGCAGTAGTCACACCCTTGGATTACAGATCTGGATTCTGAGCCCATCCCCCCTCCTGTCCACACACACAAGGTTTCAGGATGTTTGGACTAAAATGGCTGAGGTCTCCCTGTAGTTGACTCTAGAAATTAGTGCACTGTAAACAATCCCAAGAATGCTTGGTTTCTTTGGTTTACAATGAACAGGGGACTCTCTTTAGGCCTTTGCAAATGATGTTATAGCCAACAGTTGTGTCTAACTTTTTTCCCCCTGATTATTTGTTTGATTGCATTATTGTGCAAAGCTCTTGCAATACAGAACAAAAACAGTGACTTCAACTGAGCCATTCATCTAACCCACTAGAAGTCACTGCTTGCAAATGTCATTGATTTTCAAGTGGTAGATGGAAGATATGTAGCTTACCTGCCCTATACAGAATGATTGTAAGTGACAATACTTGGAAGTGGAATCTGACATGAAGGCCAAGGGCATAGATTTGTGCAGGTCGATGGAAAAGCTTCTAAATAAAGCAAAACGGTAAATGCCACTTGCTGTATTTATTTTACATTAATTAAGTGAATTTAATGCTGGTGAAAAGTGCTATGCCACAGATCGGCAACCTTTGGTACGCGGCCCGCCAGGGTAAGCACCCTGGCGGGCTGGGCTGGTTTGTTTACCTGCCACGTCCGCAGGTTCGGCCGATCGCGGTTCCCACTGGCCGCGGTTCGCCGCTCCAGGCCAATGGGGGCTGCGGGAAGCAGCGGCCATCACATCCCTCGACCCGTGTCGCTTCCAGCAGCTCCCATTGGCCTGGAGCAGCGAACCACAGCCAGTGGGAGCCGCGATCGGCCAAACCTGCGGATGCAGCAGGTAAACAAGCCAGCCTGGCCCGCCAGGGTGCTTACCCTGGTGGGCTGTGTGCCAAAGGTTGCCGATCCCTGTGCTATGCTGACAGCTCTAGAGACAGAAATTATCCCCAGATCAGAGACAGCAGCAGTTGATATTGATTCAACCCTGTTCTGGAGGAACAGCACCTAGCAGAGAAAGGGGAGTTCAAATCTCCATTCTCATTTGGCCCCCATCAGCCTGTCTGCTGAGACTACTGACAAGGTGGCCAACAAACCACAAATGGATGGTGGGGTTTGTGATGTTGGCAATTGACCGCTGGAAACTGGGCTGTTACATGATCGAGGTGGGTAAAATAACAAATGGAAAAGATCAGTTGGGTTCTCCTCTCTACCTGCTTCTAGAACAAAGCACATTCAATTTAATTTGTAACTGATGGAAGGAAACGGGTATTTAAAAAAAACAAAAAACACCTACACATAATTAACCTTACATTATGCAGCGGGCCCCACTGATTTTTTGTAGATGCCACTACTGGCTTCTGAGGAAAACTGGAAATTAAATAGCACTGAGTTTAAGTGGAGTGTACAGTACTTCTGAGAGCCAGGTGCCGAGCGTCCCAGCTTGGACACCCTAAAATAGCAGCACTGAAAGCGGAGGGGGTGATTAAGATGATAAGCCTCTAGCAACTTTGAGCCTGGACTGCAGGCTCTCTGGCTTCAAATTCCTGCTCTTCCCATTCCACCGTATGCAGAAGGCTGATGCCAGTCTTCTCACACGAAGAGCAAGCAGAGCCACATCATGCCCATCCCCAAACAATCCCACAGGCTCACTATTCCCTTCAAAACCGCCTGTCTTGTTTTTAAATCCCCTCACGGTCTTGCTTCAGACTACCTCAGGGACTCGTTCTCTGCCCCGTTCCCTTCTCATAGCTAGCAACAGCCCCCTCTCACATTCCTACTGCATTTGATGCAAGAGCCTTCTCCTCCGCAGCTCCTACTGTCTGGAACAGTTTCTCTGTGGCCTCAACGCGCCCTCGTTTTATACCATTCGAAAACACATCCCTTACGCTTGCTTCAATTTCTGTCTTCCACTTCTCATCTAACTCAGTAAAGCATTTTGAGAGAGACACCCTGATAAATGAAATAGTATTATACCGAGGTTGGTAAAAAGTCAATAACTTTAGATATAGTTAGTGTTACTAAACTACCACTGCAAATCCAGTCTCCCAGGGGAAGGCTCTTTGGGGCTCTTAAAGGTCCAGCTGAGAACCAGCTGGTTTTACCCTGTTTTGCTGCTGCTCTAGCCCTTCCTGACATCCAGGGTTCCACTTTGCAGCTCTTAATGAAGTTTGTCTATTTATCACTGTCCCCATAATAATCATACTTGTATCTCACATTCAGGGCCAGCTCCAGGGTTTTGGCCACCCCAAGCAGCCACAAAAAAAAAAGCAAAGCCGCGATCGCGATCTGCGGTGGCAATTCGGCGGAAGGTCCTTTGCTCTGAGCGGGAGTGAGGGACCGTCCGCCGAATTGCCGCAGAATAGCTGGACCTGCCGCCCCTGTCCGGAGTGGCCGCCCCAACCACCAGCTTGCCAAGCTGGTGCCTGGAGCCGGCCCTGCTCACATTTATTCTGGGTTATTGCCCAGAGGCCAACCAGGAAGGAGGCCCAGTTATGCTACACACTGTACAAACATAAAGAATATATAAATTGCTAAGCACCATACAGACATTAGCTAATTAACACTCACCCATCTCTCTGAAAGGCACCTGTCCACCCTGCCCACCACTCACCCACTCACTCTTTGCACCCACCACAGCTCCTTCTAAGAGGGGTGCCAACATTTGAAGAAGTTTTGCAGGCACAACTCTCCAGAACACAAGGATCAAAGGCCACCAGCCCCCCAGGTGCTGAGAGGGGACTTTCATATGCATGACTCTGGTGAAATGTAGGCTGCTCTTAAGCTGAATATATGAATTGTCAAGGCCCTTCCATGGTCTGGGGGAGGGGTGTCAGATGAATATCCAGGACTGTGGGTGCTTTTCTGACTCTAGGGATGTCCCACTCCCCCATAATCCACCTTCCCCAAACACCACCATCCCTAAAGCTCCCCTTACCTGCGTGCATCCTCAGGAGACATCTCCACTCACCCTCTTTCTCACAGAAGGTGGATGTGGGGCTTCTCTCCTCTTTCCAGGGAGGAAGGCTTGGGGCTCCTCCCGTCTGGCCTCTCTCCAGGGAGCCGGTGAGCTTCAGGACTTCCCATCCTTCCTCATTTGGGTGTCTTCATGAGCAGGGGTTAAAAGGCAATTGAAATAGGAGAGGGGAACTCTCATGCCAGCCAGGGAAGAACATCTAGCAGCACATCTGCTTTGGTATATGCCCTGTATTCTCCTATGCTTCCCTCCCCCACAACCTTGAGAGAGAGAGAGAGAGACAGAGTAGGACAGAGCATGGTTCAGCAGATGATGTGGAGGGAAACAGCTGCTGCCTGGAACCAGCAGAGCAGGAGAGGAGAGGGGAGGGGAGAAAAGCAACAACCAGCCTCCTGCCCACTCTTCACGGCTCCCCCTCATGGTGATGGGGCTAAACATGTTTTTTTTTTTTTTTTTTTTCTCTTTTAACTGCTAGGCTGGTACTTGGGACCAGGTTCAAAATCCCAGGTGAAATAAGGCAGTCATGTGAGCCACATACAAACTCTCCCACTCCATCCCGCCAAAGAGCTCTCCTAGTCCAGCGTGTGCAGGTGGAGTTAGTGATTTTATTTTTTCTCCCTTGATGTCTCTGGTTGTAGCTTGTAAGTTTTCAAACATCGCGTTGATGGCTAAAGGGACACTTTGGGTCAAATCAGACCCCAAATGTAGGTTTTTTTTAAAACTGATCTTTTTAAGAAAAAACAATAGAAACATTTTGCATCAAATAAGACATATCCAATGAAAACAATTTGCAAAAAAGTATCACCATTCCCCTGGCAGTGTTTGCAGTCTGACATTGCAGCATTGGGCTAGGGCCTAAAAATCTAAAAGAGAAATTAACTAGAAATCCACTCTAAACAAAAGTGGCTTGTCAATTTTCATTGTCCAAACTGAGCGTAATGCAGAAAATAAACACCAGAAATAGTGAAAGCAAATTAGATTATAAAATACTTCCTGCTTTCATAATTTGCTTTCATTGCTAACAATTTTTTTAAAAAAAATATGGTTTTAAACCTAACAGTGTCCTCCTAATAGTCTATATTGCCATGTTAGAGGCCTGGGTTTGATTCCTGGGCCTACACTCTTGCTTCCTTGGCTAGGAGAGGGTGAGAGTGCTGCAGAAGCGCTCTGATTAACACCCACAGAAAGAGTGTTTCACACTGAGCCATCCAGTATCTTGGTCTTGTGCAAGCTCGGGAGGGAAACCTACCTGAGCCTGTTTTATGTGGGATCATATAGGTGTAGGGTGTAAAGTGCAAGGAACCAGTGAGGAGATCCCCAGGGTTCTGACAGGGAACTGGTGGACCTGTAATAAACCCCCAGCCCCATGAATCATCAGCAGGGTGACCAGACGACCCATTTTTAAAGGGACAGTCTCATATTATCCTGCAGGTGTCATGACTTTTTCTAAAAAACGGACAAATTGTCCGGTATTTTCTGTCTTCTCCCCCTCATCAGTACTGGTGGATCCTGCTGCTGGTCAGATCCCTGCTCACCAGCCACCCGCCCACCAGTGGTGAGTGGAGGGGCCCAGTGGCAGATGATGGTATGGGTGGGTGTGCAAGGCTGGTGGCGAGGCAAAGTTGTAGCACATGGGGCCGGCCGCTCCCCCTGCTGGTCCATCAACGCAGCCTCCTCTGTGTGCTGGCTCTCGGCCAGCAGGACCCCGCCCCCCCATCCCATTTCCGGCCAGCACTGGCTGCGCGCTGCAAGCTGTGGTGGCTGGTGAATGTGGGTAGGCGCCAAGTGGCAGACGGTTAAGTGTCGCCTCTGCTGCCCATCCATCTGCCCTTTACATGCTCCCCCTCTCGCTGTCCTCTCCCTGCTTTTCCCCTTCACCCCCTCTCCCCTGCTTCTCCTCCATATCCACCCCACCCTCGGTGGCATGCATCCCACTCCCAGCGCTGCATGGAGAACCAGCCCCTGGTCAGAGTACTGAGCTCAGGAACAGCCTGGCCAGCAGGCTCCTTCCTTCCCCCACTGCCTGTGACTGGGCCGCCACCCCGGGAAAGCCTAAGACCGTCTGGTCTGGGGTGCTGGCCAGGAGGAGCCGAGCCCTGCATGTGCAAAGCCCCGCACAGCGCTGGCACGGGAAATCCTCACAGGGTTTGCACAGAGAACCTTCGATGTCGCAGCACAGATCTCTACCACATCCACAAAAGGAGCCACCTCATTAGCTGGGAGCAGTAATAAGTTGCTATACTCTAGTGGACTAGGAACGAAAGGGGTCATGAAACTGGTTTTGCCAGTGACCCACATAAAGAAATACAAATTCTAACACCACAACATCCTACCTTCAAAGGCTGAGTCCTAAAACTTTTTATTTGCCTTGGACACAGTTTGCTGTTCGCTCCAGGTGCGCCTGAGGTGGTGAACCCATTGGCAGTGCCCCTTCTTTGCCATCAGCCATGTCCTGGCATGCCACCACTGCCAATCAAACACTGTGTAACACTTAATAATTAATCACCCACATTAAAAATGGTAACTTTCCACAGAACAGGGCAGTCAGATCCCATGTAAAATGCAAGAACCAGTCAGGAATTCATCAGCATCACAAGCTAACTACAACAGACACTGCCTGTCTTGGCAGAGCAGAAGGGTTTTAGCTTTGGCTGAGCGGCCATATTTTGTGCCTGAGCGGATGCCCTGTCAAAGTTGGGGTCTGGAAAAGGGAAACCCACTTGAACTTCTGGAAGCCTGTTTCTAAGGGTTGGACGCTGGGCAGGGCTCATGTTGGAGAGCTCTTTGGTGGGCGTTATATGAAAGTGAGAGACATAATAGAGTTGTAACAGGAGTGCTTGAGCATCAGTGTGTGGGTGGGTGGATAAACAACTATTCGATTTGACCACTAGATGGCTCTGTTGACCCACATACAAAATGAGGCAGAAGAACATAAGAACGGCCATACTGGGTCAGACCAAAGGTCCATCAAGCTCAGTATGCTGTCCTCTGACAGTGGCCAATGCCAGGTGCCCCAAAGGGAATGATCGGACAGGTTATCATCAAGTGATCCATGCCCTGTCACCCAATCCCAGCTTCTGGCAAACAGAGAGTAGGGACACCATTCCTGCCCAGAGGCAGGGCTGGCGTGGAGCAGGGGCAGGGGCCCTGGGGAAGAGGCAGAGCAGCGGCTGGAGCAGCATGCAGCTGCGCAGGGCACCAGGAAATTTGGGGCCCCAAATTTCCTGGTGCCCTACGCAGCTGTGTACTTTGCGTATGGGTAAGGACGGCCCTGCTTGAGTGGTAACAGCTAATTTAGACCCCATCATTGTATATGTATAGTTGGGATTATGTTTTCCAGTGTGCATTACTTTGCATTTATCAACATTAACTTTCATCTGCCATTTTGTTGCCCAGTCACCCAGTTTTGTGAGATCCTTTTGTAGCTCTTCGCAGTCAGCCTAGAAGGCTAAAAAAAATATCTATAAATGAAGCAGCAGGTTAAAGAAAAATCTATAATTCTCAGCAATAATTCCCAACTCATTTTCTTTTTACGCCACTCACTTTTAATTACATTGTGTAAGGTTCTCAACTTAGACAATACAAGGAAAGGCCTCTCCACGAGGCCTGTGACACAGCTGCCTTGCAGAGCATAGCGGTCGATTAGTTGGCTGGCATATCAAGTTCTCAGTAGGTTTAGTGGTTCCCCTCCACCTCCTTTCCTCATTCGTAAGCACAACCTGCCCATGTCCTTCGGCATCCCTGCAGTCCTCAGCGTCCTCATTTTTGTCAAGACCTATTTTCATATGTTTCCTCTATTTCTTTCCTCCTTCTGTCCTCCTTCGTTCTCAGTCCTGGGTAATACGACCCTTTCCCCCCAGTCTCCATTATCACATCCAACAGTGCCACTCGGAAAGGAGGCAGGGCATGTGTCAATGGTTAATATTTTTCCTAACCCCAATATAAATAGAACAAAAGTATAATAACTAAGAAATCAAATCCATTTGGAGGTCTGCAAAATGCTACTGCAGAGTTTAGAGTGCTTGGTCCAGTGCATGTTACTGTAGGAGTCCAGAGACCTCTCCAGGCTGCTCTACTGCCATCTGTTCATCTCATGGGGCCACTTTCACACAAGAGCAAATTCTGGCCTTTCTGCCTCCAGAGCTCAGCATCCAAGGCTTTCACCCCCTTGGGAGCAGGCTAAGTGGGAATGGTTGGTAACAGTTCATTTTGTTTCTGCTGAATTTAGGGTGACCAGATGTCCTGATTTTATAGGGACAGTCCCGATATTCAGGGCTTTTTCTTATATAGGTGCCTATTACCCCCCACCCCCCGTCCCGATTTTTCACATTTGCTATCTGGTCACCCTAGCTGAATTGTAAAATCCTTCTATTCCATGGAACGATGGTGCTCGTGACTCTTATTTCTTGTGGAGGAATTTCATTTTGCTACCTGATGGAGATGAAGTGAGGAAAATAGCCGTTACATAGCGACATATACAGTGGAGAAAGTCTGAGCTCCATCTCTCACCCCCAGAGCCAACTGGAGCAAGGACTGAGGGGGAGCTGCTGCCTCGGAATTACCCCCCCCCAGCAATGCTGGGTCTTGTTCAAGAGCAAGTTCTCCCTCCCTCCCTCCCTCCCCCAAGGAAGGAATTGGCTCCTGCTGGAGCTAGGCACTGCATGTGTCAGCCGGACAGGGGCGATTTGAAAGGGACACAAGATACGGCCTTCTCTCTCCTTCCTCCTTAGGCAGGAGTTAAAAGTTGTGCTTTCAAAGGACTTCCAGCCCTCTTTCTCTCGGCCCCTCTAGGTACTTACATGGCTTGCGCTAGCGGAGCGCCTTACAGCTGTTAATAGATTTATCTTCACAACACTGCTGGGAGGTAATCTCCTTATCCTCACCTCAGCAGAGAGGGCTGAAGCACAGGGGGATTAGCTCACTTGCCCATGTGGGGCTCCAGTCCATCCCAGTGCCTTAGCCCACAAGACCAGCCTTCCTCCTTTGGGAGTCAGGTAATGAGCTCAGGGTCCAAACTTTGACACACACACCCCACCCCCGCCTCGGCAATGCAGCTCCCAGTGCCACTGACATATGTGTGCGTTAATACGTGGCCCAACCCTGACCACTGACTGAAGGCCCTGGGGGAAAGCAGATTCAACCCTCGGGAGAGTGGAGCTACCTAAAATAGCATCTTTGTTGCCAAATCACTGAGCTGGTGTTAAGAGTAACTTGCAACACAACCACCGTGAAAAGTCAATGGTTGCTCTGGTATCTTACCGAGTCCTTTCAGGAATTTATTGACTCCACTCTGCTCTCCACTGGGGAGCGTTTCCAGGTACTCCTGGGCACGTACCTCAAACAGACCTGCGGCAAAAAAGACCCACAATCCTTTTGGTTCCAAATATATAACAATAATACCTACCTCTTCATTAGTAGAGCTAGAAGCACTTTACTAAGGAGATGACTACCACTATCCCCATTATACAGAGGAGGAAATTGCAGCTCACAGAGCAGACATTGACTTGCCCCAGATTACCCAGCAGGCCAGTGGCAGACCTGGCCTCCAGAGCCACAGTTCAGTGCTCTATCCACTAGGCCACACTGCTTCCTCATGCAGGCACGACTAGCCAGACTGAGCATCTTTGCTTCGTGGAGGGAATGGAGGAATCTTTTTAAGAGAATTCTCTTGATCTCTCTGACAGGGAGTGAGCTGATAGTAGAATGTGGAGCCATTTGAGGAATTAACATTTGGGGGCCACATTTTCACCATCAGGAAAAGCTCTTTGATCCCTCTGCCATTTCCAATGTCCACCAGTCATTAGATCTTTTGAGGAGCTTGCTCAACCAGCACTGACCAGCCGTTTGGATGAGACAGGCCCCTCAAATCAGTGGAGCCTTAGAGGCCACGGGACAGTAGTTAAGAGCTCCTCAACACCCTTCTCTCAAATGTCTATCCCCAGAAGGAGGCATTACGACAGTAAATACATTATACATCAATACACTGGAGCTAATGCTAGTTCTGTAGCATCCCTGACAAAAACTCAACATAGAATGGAAGAGGAACCACATGTGACAGAAACTAGTTATGCGGCTTAACACATCATGAGAAGGTGCTCACAAGCTAAGAGAAGCACCTCTAAACTGCTGCTATTTCCCAGCATTCATTAATAAACTCATCACTTCAAAACACTTTGCAAACATGAACTAAGCCTCACAACACTCCTGTGATGTAAGTAATAGTTCCCCCAGCTTTACAGATAGGGAAACTGAGGCAGAGAGCATTTAAGTGACTTATCCAAGACCAGAGATAGAGGCTAGGAATGGAACCCAGGAGTTATTGGCGCCTGGGTCTATACTCAAGCCACACTTCTCTCAAAGAGGGATGGGATCACTGAAATCTTTCAAAAACACATGGTCATCATGGCCTCACCCCAGAGCTACAGCCAGTGCTGCTCCAGGGGACGAAGCTGGCTGCTCACCCACCACTCCCAGGGGACCGATGACAAAGATTCCACAACCCTAGCTGGAATAAGAAGAAGAGCCCCAACCTTTGACCCCCTGTTTCCGCAGCTCCCGTTCCTGAATGAATCCTCCAAACATCTGGGTTTCCATGAAGACCTCCAGGAAGCGTCGAAGGCTCTTGGAGGAGACAGACTTGCGGAAGGCCTCCCGCTGTAGGGTCCGCTCTTCTCGCTCGCTGGGGGTCAGGAACAGGGAGTAGTGGCCCATGATCTCCACAAAGAAACGAACAAAGGCTTCAGACACCACTTCATTCAAGGGGCTGGACTCTAAGGAAGAGGTGGGGGGAGAAGCAGAGAAAGCCATGAGGTGACGGTGGTGCTGGTGGTGGAACTGTGAGGATGCACTAGGCGGGAAGGGTCACACCCTGGTTTACTTTGAAGTTGCATTCCTGGCTTTGGTACCACACCACCTTACTAGCCCTGCTGGCCTCTTTAGGAACTGTGCCCTGCCCGGGTCTGAGAGTGAGCAGCAGCTGTGGAGAGAGAACACCTCAACATGTACTTTCCACTAAAAAGCTGGGAGTGGGCTGCCACTGCTTCCAGGAGCACTACGTAGGCTGCAGGCCCCTGGCAGGTGATCCAGCGTGGCACATGCACAAGGTGCAAAACCTCAGTGTGGCCCCCCCCCATCAACCTCCACTCCAAGGTGCTGTTTGAGTCCAGTGGCTAAGCAGGAGGCCTTATCTCCCTTTGCCGATTCACCCCTGCCCAGGATGAGGGTGCTGTGGAGGCCGCAGGCTCTGCCCAGCTGGAGGGGAAGGCTTCACTCCCAGGACTGACACCAAAGCAATCTCCTTGGCTAGAAGGAGTCTGGCTGTGGATAAGGTGTGTGTGTGTAGGCAGGACATATGGGGCAGAGGCTGAAGGAGACCCCCATGGAAGTCAGTCACATAGCAAAGGTCATCAGCGCGCTGGAGAGTTTAGCAAAGCCCAGCTAGTTCTAGCTGTTGAACTGCAACCTCCATTCAAACCTGGGCCAGGGGATGAAAACTGCCCCTTTTGGGGAAGTGACTGAAGGGCCGCTGGGCCGGGCCCACCCGATGAAAACGAGCCGCCAGGCTGCAGGCTGTACCGTGTCTGCCATTCAGAGCGCCCTCCTCCTTGTCGCTAGCCAGCTCATTCCTCTGCTCCAGGATGTGCTCTAGCGCCGCCTGCAGCTTCCGAGGCAGGATGGAGTCCTCGTCCTCCATCTAGAAAACACAAGCACACACTCAGGGACCTTCTCAGGGTCGGGCTTGTGCTGGCTCCGGGAACCTGCATTTCTCCGCCGCTAGCTCGCGTGGAGTCCGGGAGAGATGGGGCAAGGGCATGGAAGGTTATCTGTTATGAGACCGGGAGAGCAATAACAACAATACTCGGCGCTTACCTAGCGCCTTCTGTTCGGGACTGTCCATCCCTTCTATAAGCACTGAAGTGGGTGTCTCACCCCCAGCTACCACCTCGCATTGTACGGATTTGTAACCTTTCGTTTCAGCTGTTCGATCTGAGATCATGTCGCCCGTCTCCCAGCCCTGACCCCACTGCCTTGCTGGAGGTAAGGTGTTGCTCTGATAATATCAGGAGCGGGAGTCAGCCAAACAATGCCAGCAAGCAGCTAGGCAGGCACAGCAGCTAGGCTAAGACCTGCATATGGCTAAGAGATTTTCACCCCACCCCTCTCCCGGCCCCATACGGGGAGCAGCGGGAGAGGCACAGAGACAACACAGACGGATTGGGCAGTAACAGGGTTGGGAGTCAGAAGGGAGGGGTTTGCCACGCTCTAAGCCACTGGAAGAGGGCTGTATAGCCAGAGCAGCTGACATACGAAAACTGTATTGAAAGATAAGAAACAGCCGTTGTCCTCATATCACCCCTAGGAGGGAGGGCAGTGCTATTATCCCCACTTACAGATGGGGAACTGTGGCCCCGAGAGACTAAGAAACTTGCCCAAGGTCTCACAAGGAGTCTGCGGCAGAGATGGGAGTTGAACCCAGCGCTCCTGGACCAGTCCAATGTCTTAACCAGATGCTTGATTTCCTGCCCTAGCCTGAACTCTGTGGGTTGTGGTTGTGATTCACAGTGGATTCTGGTTAGAAAACAAACAAAACCACCTGATAATCAATCCCTGGCTTCCAGGTCTAGGAATATGTTCCAGGACACCCCAAAATTCATGCTCCTCTGCTCCAGGTCAAAGGGAATCAGAAGAGGTGTATTTGTCTGCAAACTGATGGCCAGATTCCCATTTATTGTCTTCCCACTATGGTCTGGTAATGCAAGGACTAGACAGAGAGGAACATGAGAGGGACTGATGAAGACAGAAACTGAAAGATCTACTAAAACCATTCTTCACTGGAAGGTGCAGATATTACCCTAGAAGGTAGTGCTGACCAGTGCTTCGAGCAAAGTGTCAAGACTCGGGTCAATTCCGAGCTTTGCCTGTGACTCACTCTGTGACTTTGGACAACACACTTCTGCAGGCCTTGTGCCTCAGTTTCCCATCTGTTAAAAGGGGATAATGCTTCTCTACTTCACATGGATTATGGAGGGTTTAATGTTTGTAAAGTGCTTTGAGATTCTTTAAGGTGCTACCTAAGCACAAAGAACTGTGACATTACTATTAAACAGCACCTGCCATCAAATCCTGCCTCCCAGCCTGGGTCAAGGCAGGTGCTCCTGGCCCAGCCAGCCAAGAGAATAAGCAAATACAGGTCAAGGCAAGGAAAGGGAGGAAGTGGGAGAAAAAAGCCCCATATGGGACAGCTCTACTCACCTGTCTGAGGAATCGGTTATTAACGAGGTCAACCACAAGGACCTACCAAAGAGAGAATGGGGAATTGTTATTTCCTGTTATCAGAGATTATCCCAAGCCTTCCTGGCTCTCCAGGAAAACTCCTCCCCTCTCACAGAACCACAGCAGCAGGAGGAGATATAAACACTGGTCAACAGCAGGGCCCCTGTTGTGGTTTTCTGACCACTTCACCACAAGCTACAAAATGACAGCTTGAACTGAAAGAAGCTGGCCTTCCCTAACCCTCCTGCCTTCGCCTCTCCCTTACACATCCCAAACCCTTAGACTAGAACACAATCAGATCTATTGTCTAAGCGAAAAGCTTTATAAAGAAGCCACAGGCTATTTTACACAGCCAATGATGAGTGAGTGACCAAAATAATATGAGGATTTATCATGAACTCCGATTTAGTATTTATTCTATCACAGAAAACAAAGCAATGCAACTTTAAAAAAAATTTAAACACATCATCTGTAATCTGTGGGACTCGTTGCCACAGGAATATTGGAAGTAATTGCTCAGTATGACTCTGCAAAGATCAGCTCTGTATGAACAGTGTTGGTAGTTATAGAGCAGGTGTGAAGTGGGGAGGAAACAGGGTCTCTGATATAAGCTTGTCTTTAAAATATTATTTCCCTTAACACCTCACCACCATTAGTGCCACTGACGGGCAGAAGGTTGTAGCCCACCAAAGGTTTTTCCTGCACTGGAGTCTAGAAACACTTTGGATGCATGGCTGAAAAATGTTATGACCTGTCACGCTGTGTGTGTGTGCGTTTGCCCTTGCACACCACACATCAGTCCTGTTCAGAGTTAGTCATTTATTTACAGGCCTGCTTATAATTATTATTTATTTGTAATGTGGGAGCACCTAGAAGCCTTAGTTAGTCACAGACCAGATTGCATTGTGCTAGGTGCTGTACAAACAGAACTAAAACACAGTCCCTGCTCCAAAGAGTTTGTAATCTACATAAGAACATAAGAACAGCCATACTGGGTCAGACCAATGGTCTATCTGGCCCAGTATCCTGTCTTCCGACAGTGGCCAATGCCTGGTGCCCCAGAGGGAATGAACAGAACAGGTAATCATCAAGTGATCCATTCCCTGTTGCTCATTCCCAGCTACTGGCAAGCAGAGGCTAGGGATAAGTATAAGACAAGAGACAACAGATTGATACAGCCAGTCAGACAGGCGTCTGTACTAACTACCACTGTCCCAGGCCCTGGCAATCTCTAAAAAGAACAATTCATACATGACAGACTGAGCGATTGACTCTCCACATGCACTGTCCTGGTAGCACTATAACTATAACAAAACTTGTAATAATAAACCCCACCAGCAAAATCACCACTGGAGCCCTTCTCCCAACTCCCTGTGGGACAGGAAGGAAAAATGAAGGTCATTATATCAGTTCCCCCTACCAATTGCAGCAAAGTCCCTGCTCACTAGGTAGCAGCGTGTGTGTCTTGGAGCCAAAGGTTACGGGTTCTATTCATGATGCAGTTCACTGACAACTGTGATAGCTGTATTTCTGCAGTCACCGGTAGTTACAATGCCACCCTGCCTTAAAACAGTGACACAATCTAAGAGGCAAACCCTTCTGGGTGAGAAGACAACACAGTGCAGCCAACGCCTGTGGCTTTTAAATACAACAATTTCATCTGAGTTCATGGCTCACCTCTTCCACCGGTAGCTCCTTGAGGCGGGGCAGTGAGCTGGTGAGCAGGCCAATCAGGAATGGGGTTGGTGAGCACACAATGTCAATCATGGAAGGCGGCAACACGGGGATGTAGGTGTGCTGCCAGGTGAACGGGTAGAGGAGAGCCACCATGGCATGACAACACTTCGACAAGGTGCTAGAAGACAACACAAAGCACACAGCAGTAGAGGCAAGGCAGAGGGTGAGCACTGAGCACTTGCTGAAAATCAGGCCCCTTTCAGGTGTCTCAAGTTGGGCACCCACAGTCACTAGTCATTTTCAAAACTCTTGTCCCCAATCTTTATTTCCTGGTCTAAAGACACATGGAATGGGTCAGGATTACTGAAAGCTATTCCTCTGTCACATAACAAGGGGCAGTTTCCCATTGCCTCCAGTGCATGCCTGACAAGGACACACAGAAGTGGCTAACTGTGCAACTTTGCTTTCTTTAGAGAACAGAGATACAGTATTGAAGGCACTGCTTGTCCTGATGCTTAATTCTCTCCCAGCCCAGTGACACTCTTTTAATTAACAACAACATCTCTTTCTGACACTCAGCATACACCTCAGTGAAGAACAAGGCTGCAGGGGAAAAGGGTATCAATGCACATATAATGAACTGTTCAGAGAAAACAGACTAAATACTCAATAGAAACCAGGACAAAATACTATACTACCATACAGATCCTGCTCAAGACAGGGCCTCAAAAGGCCAGGCTGACCCAAGAGGATGGTGGGGAGGAACTATATTGCAAGTATGTCTACACTGCAATTGGGAGGTGTGATTGTATACAGGGTAGACATACTTGAGTTGCCTTTATCTAGCTGGATCAAAACCAGCTTCAGTAACAAGAGCAGGGTAACCGTGGCAGCTGGACAGTGGCATCGGCTAGCCTCCTGAGTGCAACCCCATCCAGGACCTGGAGCACACACGTGAGTGACCAGCCATGCCATGTTGCCGCAGCTTCACTGCTATTGTTACTCCAGCTAGCTTTGATCTATATAGATGCCTACAGTGCTGAAATCACACCTCCCAATTCCCGTACAGACATACCCTGAGGAGCTGGGATAGTTCATGCTTTCCCCATTCAAATGCTACCAGTGACTCTGCTGAAAGTTCCTTCACGGACGACTTCCAAGAAGGTTTGGCCAGAGAACTCTTCCAAGCACTGGAAGGAGAGGTGGGTGGGGCGTGCGGTCAGTTTCACGGGGCTATGCAGAGCACGCTGCGGGACATTGGTTACTCATCTGTTCTGGCTTTGGATGTGTTTGTGCATGTCAGGGGATGGGGAGGCTCGCCATAACAAGCTGTGTACATAACGTCATTTCGGTTTTACTAGCATCCAGCTCTTGAAAGAATGGGGGAGGGGAGAAAGGCTAGTCTGGCCTGAAGGAATCACATGGCCAGGAAAGCACTCACAGCTGGCTTGTATTAAACTCCATGGGGGGAATTTACAGTGAGAAATGTGGCTCTGGCAGCTGTTGCTGACTTGTAATGAAAGAGAGAGAAGGAGGTTTGGTAGATGTGGTCTTGTGCTCGCTCAGAAAGTAAGAGGTCTGATTTTTTGTTCCAATTAAGTCTGGTAAATTTGAGTCCCTCCAGCATGACAGCAGAGTGGGCTTAGGAGAATATCATGGTTGGGCTACAGGTTTTGGCTGCTTTTCACTGGATACATTCAATTTGGCAAAGTGTGAATCTGTTGTTGGGACATCACTGTGACCAGGTGAAGAAGTGCTCTGAACAGTTTATACAGAGGTTCATGGCAGCCAGGGGATAATTGAATTCCGATCCTAGGGCAGAGAGAGGAATCCATTTAACACTTCAGTTTAACATGGGGATAGTGGTACTGCCCTCCTTTGTAAAGCGCTTTGAGATCTACTGATGAAAAGTGCTATATAAGCGCTAGGTTTTTGTTATTGTTTAGGCTTTACCAGTGACTCTAACCGGTGAAGAGAATATACTAGGGAATTACTTCAAGGGACTTCCACATGGAGGGAGTCTCTCTTTATAAAAGAGGCCCAGATTTTCATTTCCTTGCTTAAAGGGACACTGTCAACTTGATTTGTTTCTAACTGACAACTGTAAAAAACAAAAATTGACATTTCTGATGGAGCATCTCCTGGATTTTTAAAAAAGGGCAGAGGGCTCTACTCCCCAGCTGATGTTCAGAAGGGTGCAGGACCTTAACACTAAAGCATATTCCCACCCCCTTCTTGCTCTCTGTGCACATTCCCGCCTACTGCCCCTTCACCTCCACTTGCAATTTGCTTCTGCTCTCACCAGCAAGTCCCCTTTTGCAGGGCCTGCACCAACCACAGTTAGTGATACTGACTCTCCACAGAGTCCTGTCAATTGCACAAGGCAAACAACATGAAAAATAAACCTTCTTCGATTGCATTCATTTACAGCAAACTTGTAACAAGAGTAGGCCTGCCATGTGAACATCAGCCTGACTGTGTCCCTTTACAACTGTCTCCTTTAAGGAGATGTTGCTTTTCCTCACACATTTTGGGGCCAACATTATCCGAGATTGAAAAGCAGGGGTTTCCTCCTCCTCCTTCTTTATTTCCTAGCATATTTTTCACCTCCCCAATTTTATAACCTGCAGCAATACTAGCAGCATTTGTGCAGAAGCACTGTCACCAGTTATCAGTAGCGTTATGGGATTATTCTGAGGATAGCATTGGAGCTCTTTTTTTTTTTTTTGAGTTGGGATGCAGGTGGCAAGAGTAGAGGTTAAATCTTTGTCGTGAAGCAACCTCTGCCTCCTTCATTTTCAGGGCACAGCCAGCAACTCTATCCAGGGATAGGAACTGATGTGAAAGGTTGGCCTTAGTGACTAATGAAACTAATTGGTCTGGTTCGAGACAGCTCTAAGGAAGAACATCGTGCAGCCAAAACATTACTCTACCTGGGGGCTAGTGGGATATTAAAACATTTTGTCCTCTACCAGCATTACAGTGACTCTCCATTCCCTCTTCCCCTGCTTGCAAGTCACAGTGGAATACAGAGGGCATGTGACAGCGGAAGTGGGAGGGAAGATGCCTGGGAGGACAGCTGGTGGAAGTCACAGACTCAGATGCATTGGTTATGACAATTTTTTTTTTTTAGTTGTATGCTGTGACTGTACAGGAAGCAAAGAAGGTTTCCTTCCCTTTTACCATAGCATCTCTGAAATCCTGGTCACCAGAACTCTCCCAGGTTAATCCTGGTCATCTGCTCTCAGTGTGGAACATTTCTCCTGTTGCAGAATTTTCAGTCTACTTTGTGGATCAGATTGCTTAGTTTCAGATCCATCAGCATCCGGGAGTGCGGAGAAGTTGCTTTGGGGAGTAGGGGTGTGGGGAAGAATACAAATGTGGAGTCTCCTCTGCTTGAGTTTCAGCCAATATGGCTTGCTGTCAGGGCCGGCTTTAGCTTTTTTGCTGCCCCAGGCAAAACAAACAAACAAACAAACAAACAAACGGCGGCCGGACTGCGGAAGCAAAAAAAAAAAAAGGCAGCCGCAGGAAGCGTGTGGAGGGCGGTCAAGGGCGGCACCCACCCGCTCCCTCCGCCCGTGGGCAGTCCTCCGCCCATGGGGTGTCTCTCCCGGCCGGGCAGGCGGAGCCCCCGGGGGCTGCAGGAGGTGCTGGCTCAGTCGCTCCTTTAAAGGCGGCTCAGCCGGGCTGGGCTCAGAGCGGCACGGGAGGCGGAGGCCGGTACAGGCGGCGGGAGTGGCGCGTCCCGGGGAGCCTGGCAGCACGGTGAGTGGTGGGGATCGCTAGTTCGTGCCCCTGCAGGGCTGGGCTGGCCACTCCCAAAATTGGCCAGAATGCCGCCCCTTACAATGTGCCGCCCCAGGCACGTGCTTTCTTATCTGGTGCCTGGAGCCGGCCCTGCTCGCATTGGTACTGGATGCATTCAGGGAACTTCAGCCTTTCAACTGCAAAATGGAAGCTTTAGAACGATTAAAATCTAGCAGGAAGACACAGGTCCATTATTTGTGGAGACTGTCAATGCCTCCCTTTGGCGTGGCAGATTAGCGGCATGTCATGTGGAAATGATTTTTAGGCACATACTCTCTAGGCTGGGAATCCTATCAGTTACCATCTGTTCTCTAATCTTCTCCTTCAGGTTGAGGGTAGGGAGAAGAGAGAAAAGCAACTCCAGAGTGCTCAGACAGCCTGAGTCCTGATCAGTCTGATTTTAGACCTAGGTATAGCATGGAGCATGTGCTGCTCTTGTTGGTTTGTCATCTCCTACTGGTGATGATCCAAATCAAGTGTCCATGCTGATTCTTTTAGATCTGCCTTTGATACTATTGACCCCGAAGCGTTGTTGACACAGCTGCAGTCCCCAGCAGGGATCTATAGGACTTGTGACGGGGTAATCTGTCCTTTAAGAGCAGTGGTGCCTAATGGTCAACCCACCCCATCACATGGGTTGGCCCTTTAAGAGGGTGAAAGGCCTGATTATATATACAGGGACTTGGGAGACACGCAGAGAGAGGAAGTGGTCCCGGGAGTAAAAAGCATTTGGGATGAAATCCCATTACTGTTTCTTTAAGAACACAGAGCCAGAAGCCTGGCAGAGAGAGAGGGACAAGGCTCCCCTCTCCCCCAGCCAATTGGGATGAGCTGAAAGAAGGGGAACAGCATAAAAGTTGCCTCCTTTCTCATAGCAGTGTGGACAGTAGGCGACACCAGCAGGGAAAGGCTGGTCCAGCTGGGGGTGAAGCTGGTAAAGGTCCCACAGCTGGCTAATCCATGACTCCGTTCCAGAGAGGACAGCTAAGGAATCCTGCTTAGGGAGGACCACAAAATCTGCCTAACAGAGCCCACCCAGCTCCAGCGAGGAGAGTTGGTGAGGCTCCTAGGTGAGGGGAAAGGGTGGAATTAACTCATACAGCCCAGTTCCCAGGAGGAGAGCTGGGGATTCCAGCTTAAGGAAGGACTGAAAAGGGGTAACCCTGAGAATGAATCAAGAAGGGTTGCTGGACCAGAGGCTGTTTTCAGGCACAGGAATAAAGAGTCTCCTGAAGGAAGGAGCCAGAGATGGCTAGCTGGACTAAGCTCAAGGCAACCAATATCCCTGGGTGTACTTGAGTGAGCTACTTGTGCTTGTGGCTGTCACTAATAAATGAGACCCTTGCAAGGAGGGTGCTCTTTGATTAAAAAGATCCGTCTGACTTGATTATAACCCAGCTGAAGGGACGTGAGATGGGGTGCACCTACGATGCCATGCCTGACCATAAGGGGGTGCACCAGGGTGACCTCCAGGCCCTCACAGGACTTGAGACCAAGATTTTCAAAAATGGGTACCTTAAAGGTAGGCTCCTACATCCGTATTTAGGCTCCTGGATAAATGTTCTGATCTCTAAAGTGCTGAGTTCTCAGCAGCTTCCACTCAGCCCAATGGAACTGCCACATTCTTAGCACTTTGGTGAAATCAGGCCACCTATTTAGGTTCGGCTTAAGGCGTCTGACTCTGAGACATCTGTTTTTGCAAATCTTGGTCTTCAGTGTCCAGGACTGTCACTCTGGCACTTTGATTTGAAAACAAAAACTCACTACAAAGATAGTCTAATCCATTTGTGTCACATAGCAGACCTTAAGTACTGGTGTTTTCCCATGCCCACGTGAAGGCCTGTACAGGCCTGAGCAAAGCTGGGGAAAGATTATCTCAATAGAGCAACAATTTTTGGGGGTAGTCATTTTTTGGGTTGAAAGGGAATGTTTATTCTTGTTGCTATGGCCAGGGGGAATAAAACTAGCAACCAAATTCTCTCTTTGTCCACTGCCAAGCTTTGGATTGACAGATTTTTAAAAAAACATTCAATATTCATTCCAAAGATGGAAAAGACAAAAGCATTTCACTTGCTTTATACCTGTTAGATGTGTTTTTGGCTCGGCTTGAAAACATTTAATAATTCACACAGTACTTGGCAAGAGTCCTTTCCACTTCCTTTCACAGAGACTTCAGATTTTGTAGCAATTAAAACACATAAATAAACTATGTGTGTATCATTTTCACTCTCTCTCTATATATAAATATATACATACATACCCTCACAACAAGTACACATACAGATAAACACAGTGATGACATTCACATGATAAATTAGAGTGGTGTGCGATAAACGCAATTTATCACGCACTTTTCAGCACTTCACCTGCACTCTGACCATTAATTCATCCCTCCTGGACTCCTACTAGCATTCCAAACCCCTGAGCAGCTTCAAACAGCTGTCTTTTCTACTTTTTTTTTAAATCTATTTGCCAGATAAATGTTTGTTTTCTTTTCCCCAAAACGTGCAATTCCCATTCCCAAAGTAAACACTATTTAATACTTGGCAATTTCCTTGTCCCCTGTTCCAGGACGAGTGACGGTCAGCCTTGAATCAGTGATAGATTTGAAGTCCAATATCTCAAAAGCCATCACTGATAGGAATAGGAGCTTTCCATCAATGGATGGAAAAGATTCTCAGCTTCCCATTATGATACACTACAGTGTTGCCAATGCCAAATGTTCCAAAATCATGAGTCAGGTCTCAAAAATCATGAGATTGGCTTTAAAAATCAAGGATTTTTTGTTTTTAATATTACATTTGGGTTATTTTCTTTGACTTTTGGTTTCTGAGCCTTTAAGGTACTCTTCAGTCATGTTTTCAACTCGTTACCACAACTATGTGGGTTAGAAACTTAGTTTAAGCTGATGGTAAAAAAAGCTGAGATTCTCATGAAATAACTGACTCCAGGAGCTGGGGCTCTAAAAGAAATACCAAATATCACAAGATTCACAATAAAATCATGAGTGATGGCAACACGGCACATAGTACTTGATTCTAGCCCTTGTAGATTCATAGATACTAGACCTTAAAACCTTTATGTATAGGAAAGCTATTGTATATAATTTTTAGAGGCTTCTACAGTTTGTAATACTTTCTCTCTTTTTTCCAAGTCCTGGACAGTTGGACTCAGTACTAAGGCACCTGGTTTTACTGTCAGAAGAATACTGATAGAAAACATGTTTGCAATATCAGTAAAACCAGGTGCCTTAGTACTGAGTCCAACTGTCCAGGACTTGGAAAAAGAGAGAAAGACGGCACTCATTGGGGACCATCTGCCTAACAATGTGCTGATTCCAAATTTATACCAATAAAATCCTTGCATGGCATCACATATTCTCACTGGCTATCATCATGTAAAGGTTAATCTATGCCCCTGTCCCTAATGAATCCAGTCATAATGCTGCACTTATCCTATATGGGAGGAAAAACCTCCCAAACAAAACCTTGTCATTATAAAGATTACCAAAATTATTCGTGTAGTTTAGACATGGGAAACATAGGATTGTCTCAGGTTAAGGGCAGCATCAGTGCTTTCATGCCTTGCATATTGATGTACTTTTAAGAGGATATGGAAAAATATCTATGTATGTAACATATCAAGCGAATGTAACCAAATAGATCCTCCCCTTCTTGACCCAAAGCAGCAGTAAAGGAGCAAAAGTGGGGAACTGCAGCCTGTGTGCTACCAGCTGCAGCCTGTATGCACTCAGCCTCCCCATTGGTGTGATGAATTTGTATGAGCTCTGCCCTGGACCCCTGCAGGGCGACTTGTTCCTTTGCTCCCCTATAAAAGGGGCCTCTCCGCTTGCCTTCCCTCCCCCAGTCCCAGAGCTGTAGCCCGGCTGGCTGGGATCTGTGAAAACAGACAGCTTGTGGGTATTGTACGCTGCTGAAACCTGATCGCGCTCATAAGTGTCATTACTCATCTGTAGCTTTTCCGTCACCGAGCTTTGAGAATTCTTCTCTCTGAATCCTCAAGTGCTTAAGAGCTGGATGGCTGCCAGGCACCAGCTGCATAAAATCTTAAAGAGACCTGGACCCCTGTGCTGAACTTGTGGGAGTGAATCAGTTTAAACCCCAAACCTCAAGAACCAATATTAAAAAATTAGTCAATAGAATCTGAGAACCTCAGCGAAAGGGCTAAGAGACACTGAGTTCCCTCTCTCCTCTCCCCCACCCCTACCCCTGGGCTTGGTTCCTGTGGGTGCCTGAGCATGGCTGAGAAGGGAACATTGTTTCCCTCCCAAGCAATAGGTGGGGTTCTGCTTCCTTATTGCAAGGAGCTCTGCCTCGGTGAGATTCTGAGTAAAGGGAACTTGGTTTCCTTTGTGCACCAAAGGAAGCTCAGTTTTTGCAAGTTCCAGAGCTGGGCTGAGGTTTCTCGCAGCATGTCCAGTAGAGGGTGTGTCACCTCGTCAGAGCTCCTGCCCTTTGGGAGCATTGGCTGTACTTGCTGGGAAATAACAGAGAAGAACAAAAGAAGAACACAGAGGGGCCAGTACTCCCTTCTCAGTATCTCCTTAACTAACATTTGGTTTACAAGAACACAAGAGAAAGATGCAAAGGTGGGTACCTGAGTTTGTCTGCTATAAAGATCACTCTTCTCTCCAGAAGCAGGGACGCAAACACTCGGCTCAGGTGCCGGACGCTGAGAGAGGAGAACAGGGACTCAAAATCAACATGCTCAAGTCTCGAGTCCAGAGGCCGCCGCAGCTCAATTACCTGCCAGAAGGAAGCAAAACACAGGTCACGGCCTCAATCAGTGCACTGACAAGCAAGGGGCCAGACTCCCCCAGGACTTTAACCAGGGACTCTCTCAACCAAAAGAAACAGCATTGCTGCTGGAGCTAAAGGAGACTTTATGTTAGTGAGTGGCAAGCCTTGAGATTTAGTCTTTCTACAGGACCCACAAATGAAGGCCTGCAGATGAAGCTGAAGGCCAGCACTGGCTTCCCATCATATTTTCCCCACCCCCTTGAGCAGTGATGGTGAGGAGGTCTGAAGCAGATGGCTATCATAGATGAATAGGTTCTCCCAACATGAGGTTCAGCAGACAGGGCTAATAACAAGTAGAACCTGGAGTTCAGTTTGGGCAAGGGCCTATATTTTAGTAGGCCACAGGAACAGTTCAGATTGCACTCTCTCAGGGGCTCTATCCAGAGTCCATTCCAGGTGATGCAGAAATCCATTGCAGATTTTCCCACTGAATTAGGCACAGGGAGCTCCCTCCCTATGTGTGTGATGCCCAAGCAGACTTTTATACTTAGTCTTGACACAGGGCAGTCCCAGGGAGTGGAATTTTGTTCCCATCAGGAATGGATTCTGGGAAGCACTCTGCAGGGTACAGGAGGAAGGATGGAGGCAGGGGATGATTCTAATTCTTCAGTCAGTTCAAACAGCCAGGATCACTTTCACTATGAGAATCTGGACGGGAAGGAGAGGGGAGCAAGGTCTAACTTGTAGACTATCCACTCTGGTAGCAATTACAACATAGACTACTGCCTTTGCTTCTATCTATGCATACAGTCCTCACCATAGCACTTCACTGCCATTAGTGTATTTCTCCTCAGAACACCCCTGTGAGATAGGGCAGTATTATCATCCCCGTGTTACAGAGGGGGAACTGAGGCACAAAGTGACTTGCCCAAGTTCACATAGGAAGTCTGTGACAGAGCAGGTAGTTCAAGCCAGGTCACCCATGTCCTAGGCCAGTTCCGTAACTGCTAGACCATCTTTCCTCTGGTGCAACCAGCTTCAAAGCACCTTGCCCATTCTTTCACAGTATGTCACATGACCCACCCTCAACTTTGGACCTGGTTCTCAGGTAGGCTAAGGCCCCATGTGCTGTTGTGGCAGCTTAAAGGACCTTAGCAGAAACAGCCCCCTAAGAATAACGTACAGTGAAGCTCTCTGGTGTGGGCAGCAGTCCGAGGGTGTGGTTGGGGCATGCTCCACTACAGATATTCTGTATCGGTTTCCCAGAGACCCTAAGGCCACTTAAATTTACCCTCAGGGCCAAGCCAGGCTCTACCCCACATGGCACTGAATGGGTTAATGTGTGCCTGAATGGCCAATTTACATAGCAGGCTACACCTGGAGGGAGAGCCAGGCTTAACTGATCATGAAGCCCGGGACTGGACAGGAACAGGCTGGCTAACATAAAGAGAGGAAGCTTGTAGCAGAAGGGGGCTAGTAAGCTTTGAAGTGCTCCAATACCTAGGCGATGAAAGCCTGAGTGTAATACTAAAATGACAGAATAGCATACGGAGAAAAGGGGAAATATCTAGGGACTGGAAACGTGCTTAGTGCCTCAATGAAGAAACCCAGCAAGAGGGACTCTAGGCCTGAGGCCTACAGACCAATTGCCCTCACAGCATGTTTAGCCAAAACCATGAAAAGACTGGGGATGGAGAGATGAGTAGCACACTCAGAAGGAAATAGGCTCACAGATGGAACATAATGTGGGTTCAGATAGCAGGGGTGCAACTGACACCAACAGACACAGAAGCACAAAAAAGCTTGAGAAGGAACGAATACATGAGAGTAACCTTCCTGGACATAGAAAAAATCTGTGATAAATGTCTATCAGGGATGGTCTAGACAGTATCTGGTCCTGCCATGCGAGCAGGGGACTGGACTCGATGACCTCTCGAGGTCCCTTCCAGTCCTATAATCTATGAATCTATGAATCTATGTGTTACAGAGAGAGGGACTATTATATAAAGTGGCAACCCTGGGTACTGTAGGAAGAATATACAAACAGACAAGGGATTTCCTACACAAAGAACTACACGGGTCTGGGTAGGGATAGCCTTTTCCACTGTATATTGAACTCTACAGGGGATTGTCATTAGTCCATCCCTTTTTAAAATCATGATAAAAATGACCTTCCAAAGGAAACGAGTGCAGGAATAGGCATCACATGATTTGCTGGTGACCAGGCCATAGGGACCAAAAGCAGAAACCTCGGACATGCCACCAAAGGAATCAGCGATGCACTTTGCGGGAGTACAGAATGGGGAAACAGGTGGGGCTTCAAGTTCTCCACTGACAAAACTAAATGAATGATCTGCACAACATGGTGTGATATCTGATCATAAGCTCACCTGGAGGGACCTGTGATGGAGTGTGCTTCCTCCACTTGCCCTGAAGGGGTTAACATAAGCCAGATGGGCCAATGAACCTATTAGGCTGCAAACTAGGGGACATTTCAGCTGAGAGGAAAGCTAGGGTTACCATTCGTCCGGATTTACCCGGACATGTCCTCCTTTTGTGTGCTAAAAATAGCGTCCGGGGGGAATTTGTAAAGCACTCACAATGTCCGGGATTTCCCCCTCCCCCGGCAGAGCGAGCGGCTGGGAGGGCTGCAGGAAAGTCCCGGGCTGGACTCCGGAGCAGCTTCCTCCTCCCACCCCCCCCTCCCTGCATTCTGAGCCGGCCGGCAGCTCCTCCTCCTGCAGCCCGCTCCGGCAGCCCTGTGCAGGGCCAGGGACCGGGTTTTGTCTTGTGCTGGGGAGCTCAGCCATGTGTCCGGCTGGCACAGAGCCCAACACCCTGTTCTGAGCAGCAGGGTAAGGGGGGGCAGGAGAAGGGACAGGGAGGTTCTGGATGGGGCAGTCAAGAAACGGGGGGGGGGCTTTTGGAGGGGAGTGGAGAAAGTTTTGGGCAGTCAGGGTACAGGTAGGGGGTAGGGTCCTGGGGGGCAGTTGGGGGGGGTCTTAGGAGGGGGCAGTTAGGGGACAAGGAACAGGGAGTCTTAGGTAGGGGGTGGGGTTCTGGAGGGCAGTTAGGAGCAGGGGTCCCAGGAGGGGGCAGTCAGGGGACAAGGAGCGGGGGGTAGGGGGCTGGGAGTTCTGGGGGGGAGCTGTCAGGGGGCAGGAGTGGGGAGAGGGATCGGAGCAGTCAGGGGACAGGGAGCAGAGGGGTTTAGATGGGTTGGGAGTTCTGGGGGGGGCTGTCAGGGGGTGGGGAGTGGTTGGATGGGGCGTGGGAGTCCCAGGGGTCTGTCTGGGGGTGGGGGTGTGGATAAGGGTTGGGGCAGTCAGGGGACAAGAGGCAAGGAGGCTTAGATAGGGAGTGGAGTCCCGGGGGGCAGTTAGGGGCAGGGGTCCCAGGAGGGGGCAGTCAGGGGACAAGGAACGGGGGGAGGGTTGGGGGTTCTGGGGGGGCGGGAAGTGGGAGGGGCAGGGGCGGGGCTAGGGCGGGGCTCCTCCCGTCCTCTTTTTTGCTTGTTGAAATATGGTAACCCTAGGAAAGCCCTAATTAAGGGAAGCTCACCTGTGCAGGAACAGGCCGGGCATCTATAAAACCAGGGAGCTGGTAGCAAAAGGGGGTGCTGCCGGGAAGAGGGCTTCAGTCACTCTTCATGGGACAAGGAAGAGAAAGAGATTTAGACCCCAGAGGAAGGGTTTGCCTAGCAGTCCCAGAGGAAAAGGATTTGGCTAGAAGGGTGGAGAATGAAAGCCTGGGAGAGGCAATGTAGGAAGTAGTCCAAGAGAGAGGTAGGAAGGTTTGGGGTAGTACAGACCTTGGCTGCCAGAGATAGGGCCCCTGGACTGGAACCTCAGGGTGGGCCTGGGTTCCCCTACGAGCCACTGAATTAGTGGCCCAATCTGGGCAGTGATCTTGAGGACCATCTGGGACTATCCATCCAGGGGCCCTATCTCCGTCACTGAGGGAGTTACTGAAGCCAGGGCAGTGGATTTAAGGACTGCCTGGGATGCTGTGGAAGACTGTGATAGAACCACGGAAGGGGAGGACTGTTGTGACTTGGCCAGAGATGCAAGCCATGAAGACGAGGTGCTGCAGCTCCTGAGGAGCAGGAGAAGGGCCTCAGGGCGACAGAGCGAGATGACGGGCAGAGAAACCATAAGAAGAGGCGTCAGGCCGAAAGAGCTAATCCCCAAACCAGCCAGTAGGAGGTGGTCCTAGCAGTAAGTTGTGAACCCCGTGACAGGACCATATCAAAAACATTATAGATAAGTGCAAAGGGAGAATCAACTTAGTAAGAAAACGGTGAACCCTAATCAGACCTATTATGAAGTATGGCTGCTAGGCCTTTAGGTCAGCATTGAAAACAAATCTGAGAAAACTAGACTGTATCCAAGCACAGGCATTGCATATTGCAGGCGGTGCCTTCATTACCTCGCCTCTGTATGTGATGCAGATAGCAGCTGGAGCATGCCTATCACTCTGAGAATGAAGCTCCAAGACTTAGCCTTTAGGGCCAACGTACTAGATAATAGTGAAGATAACACTAAGCTAATATATATTAATTGTTGGGAATTAAGTGGAGAGCAGGTAGGACAAAACTCAAAAATCCTCAGTAAGTAGGGTAAGGAAGTGGATAAATGATCTCTGTGAAAATAAAGGCTTAAAAAAGAGGCCAAAATCTCTAGCACTGGGAAAATACTCCATCTCCGGAGAACCACCTCCTCAAGATAGATATGGAACTATATGATGAACAAAAGGAGAAGAATGATTAATATACAAGATATAGTAAATCAATGTATCTATGATACGTGGGAACACTATTGTCAAATGCATACTGATGGCTCCAGAGGAAGGAATGGGTAGAGTGGGAATAGCTTTCTGGGCACCCACATTCAGACTCAAGAAAGCCATAAGACTCACTAACTTTATCTCCGGCTGAGCTAATAGGGATATTGCTGGCACTAACCTGGGCCCTAGCTTTGCGGCCAGCTGCCATGGCCACCTTGTCTGATTCCTTATCAGGGTTGCAGACACTATATAATGGCAAGTCTGACAGCAGACACATATGTAATGAAATATTACTGCTAACAGCTGAATTGGCACAATTGTATGTGACCATAATAATAGCATGGATCGCGGCACACGTAGGGCTAGCTGGCAATGAACTGGCCGACAAAGAGACAAAAAATGATAGTAAGGCCGAACAAGTTGACCTAGAGATCCCCTTAAGCAAACTGGAATTTAAGCACTTAATCAAAAATGAACTAAGGAAGGAATGGCAAGAACTGTGAGCACATGAAATAAAAGGGAAAAAATTCTGTGAATTATGTCCAATAGTTGAAAATGTTGGTATAGTCCAAGGCCCTGAGATGAACATTCTCAGTCCTGCCATGAGTGCAGGGGACTGTACTAGCTGATCTCTCGAGGTCCCTTCCAGTCCTACGATTCTATGATTCTAAGAGCAAAATGGCTTTATTCAAAATGTTAACAGGTCTTTGTGGATGAAATAGTAACCTATTTCCAATAAACAAACAAAAGGATGGACTATGTGAAACATGTACAGCCCAGCAAATGATGGATCATCTCTCATGGAATTGTAAAAACTGTACCAGTGAAAGGAGATATACTAAGGGTTCTGAGTTTTCCATATAAATAAGGATATTTTCTTTGCCAGTCCTGTCCAGAATACAAGGAAAATGGGGGCCCAATTAAAAAAGCTATTTTGCAATTCTTTAAGAATACTGGGAAAGGTGACAGACTTTAAATCATAACCTACCTCCAAAGCCCAGTGCATGGCAGTAAGACACACAGAATGTGACTCTGCTGTGCCACAAAACCCAAGAAGATGAAGAAGGAGGAGGGGGCTACTGGGAGAGAGTCTGCAGTAACTCTCTGGGACTACAGAATGAAGAGGCTCAAGGAAGAAGCCAAGGAAGTTGGCCCTGCAATCCTCTCCTAAACAGAGAGCTCTGGCAGAAGCCAGAAGAGAGATAAAACAGCCGCTGGGAGTGGAGCAGGCTCCAGTGGTAAGCCCTGATAGAAGGGCAGGATTTGGACTCTACCATGGAAAGAGTCCTAGGAAGTGCTCAGTGGAGGACCAGAGCAGCAGAGAGGGATAAAAGATGAAGCCCAAGGAGGGCAGGAATTGACTTTTTCGTTAGTATACCTTTAGTTTGGAATTTGTATTAGGGGACCCAGAGGAGAACCCTAAGAAATCCTGGCCCCTGAGAAGGCGATAAAGAGAGTGGAACACCCTGAGAGAAGGGTGTGAGGACAACAAGGCCCAGACTTGGGGCTGAAGACCTTGTTAGAAAGGCAGTGGACAGTTTCTTTGTGGACTCTCATATTCCGGAAGGGCAGAGACTTTAAAGTGACCTGGCTAGAGGGCTGAGTCATGGGAAGAGGCAGACCACAGAGAACTAGAGCCATTAGTGGCCCTGAACAGCCCCAGAATACAGGGAGCATGAAGGATTTTTGAAGACACCTGCCTCAGGAACAGAGGAACTGAGAATCAATCCCTTTGACTCTAAACTCGAGCCTCCACTTCACAGGAATTTGCATATTCCCACAGCCCTGCACTACAGGTGTAGGCCTGATTTATTATTCCAACAGGTGCCTGCTGGCCTATCCTATCATCCCATCCTCCTCCAGCTCTGGTGTTGTCCTTACTTCAGTCCCTGAGCCTGGTAGGAAATTCTTGACGGTGATGGTCCGGCCCAGCGCAGGGAAAGGAGCTTCCATGACACTCCTCATGAGAGGCTGCACCAAAGCAGGGGAAATCCCCCGTCTTTTCTCAACCTCGTCCAAGATCTGGAAGAAAGAACATCAAGCCACAGATGTATAAACAGGAGGCAAGAGGGAGACAGAGAATAAAATATAAAAACATTAACATTCCCTCCTTACCCCAGCATGTGTGGAGCCCAAATATGCAGTATCATAATACTATGGAGTGAGCAAGAGAGACTAGAGTAGAAACCTTGGGTGAAATCCTTGCTCCACTGAAGTCAACAGTAAAACCCACTGACTTCAATGGAGCCAGGATTTCATCCTTTCTCTTGGTCATTTTATTAAAGGAACAAGACAATGTTTGCTGATCCATATTTTTATGTAATTTAATTTTTAATAGTCTGTTTGCAAAGTTCACGTAATTAGTGTCTGTTCCCCCTCCCAATGGCATCTTCCAGGTTCTCAAGTCAGGGACAGTACTTGGTCCTGCTAGTGAAGGCATGGGACTGGACTCGATGGCCTTTCAAGGTCCCTTCCAGTTCTATGAGATAGGTAAGTCTGAGCCCTCCACTTTACTGAACCTCATTCTTCTAGCCTTGATTTTGCTTTCAGCTTCATTACTGCCCACAGCGCAGGTTCTCTCCCTCTTTCCCCCTCACCTTAGAGAAGAGGTTGAAGCATCCAAGGCGGCTCACAATGCAGTAAACTTCAGGGAGACGCTTCCCTTTCCCACTGGGCTTTCAAAAGAGAAACACAAACGCACCAAAAAAAGGTAGTTAGTTCAATCTAGACAGAGAGCAAGCGATTGCATTCTCTGTGCTGCTCAGGGCCTGATCGCTCAGGAACTGGCTGGTGAAACAGAAGAAGCTCTCATCGCGAAATCGTGAGAAACGCGAAGAGGGGCTGTATTTTGGAGTGAGGGGATGGGTTCTGAAGAGGGACCTTAAACAGAGCAGCACAGGGAAGCAGAAAGCTGGAGAGTCTCCTCTGCTGTGCCTTTTGCTTCTTCACTGAATAGAACAGCAGAAGTCCCCCACCCCCGTCCAGTTGGTGCCAGAAATACAAACACCACAGAGGAGGGTTTCCCCTTCGGACCCTTTTAGGTAACAGAATAATGAATAGTTACCAGTAGCCTTCTGCAATATCCAAACCGTCTACTCCCATCCTCACCAGTCAGGACAAAGGAGAAGGTCTCACTGCAGAACGGAGAACAGAGACCAGAAGAAGAAAAAAACCTGTCACATTAGGAAACACCACCGTACACACACCGACTCCACCGCCCAGAGAACACTTTACTCCTTTCATATTTCCACCTTTCCCCTCTCACGCTGTCAGTTCTGTTCCCTTCTGGACTCTCCAGGAGTGTCTCTGCCCCCACTGGGTTTCTCTCTCTTTGCCTTAACAGCTCCCATGGCTAAGTGAGTTGTACGTACAAACCCAGTTCTCATGGGGGGGGGGGGAGAGGAAAACACTGCCTACCTGGCAAATTGGTAGATGGGCGCCCAGTCTTTAGCATCGGGGAAGCAAAACTGGGGAATGGCTTTCAACTGATCCTCTGCCTCTCGCATGAATTTGAAGGAACGCTCGAGCTAGTGGAGAAAAGAAGGAGGGAATGTTTTCAATTAGTCACGTGGGGATGGAACGGCTTCAAATATTTGTCCTGTGATAAATGAAGAGGTGATGACAGAGACTAAGCTTCTGCCTGGAAGATATTAAAATTGCTGCTCTACTAGCTCACCTGACCTTCGAATTTTTTAAAGTAATTCCCCTCACACACTCCCCACCAACAGGGCCGGCTCCAGGCACCAGCTGACCAAGCACGTGCTTGGGGCGGCACCTTGGGGCAGGGCGGTGCTCGATTTTTTTTTTTTTTTTTTTGGATTTGGCGGTGCGGCGCTCGAGGGGGGGCGGGGGCTTCAGGTGGCGTGGTGCTCAGGGGGACGGAGCTTCGGGCGTCGCGGCACTCGGAGGGGGGAGGGGGCTTCGGGCGGCACAGTGCTCAAGGGGGGGCGGGGGCTTCGGGCGGCGTGGTGCTCGGAAGGGGGGACGGGGCTTCGGGCGGTGCTCGGGGGGGTGGGGCTTCGGGCGGCATGGTGCTTGGGGGGCGGGGGCTTCGGGGGGCGGGGGCTGGCACGGTGCGGCGCTCGGAGGGAGGGCGGGGGCTTCGGGCGGCGCGGCACTTGGAGGGGGGCGGGGCTTCGGATGGCATAGTGCTGGGGGGGTGGGGATTTCGGCGGCACTCACGGGGGGGTGGTACGGCAGGGCAGCGCTCTTCTTTTTTGCCTGGGGCGGCAAAAAAGTTAGAGCCGGCCCTGCCCACCAAACCCTACTTTTTCATGTGTTTGTCCCTGCTGGGTCTCACTTCTATCCTGTGATATAGCTAAGAGCTCGGTAAAGGGAGGAGGCTATCTGTGCGGGGACGTGAGTGCAGAATAAAGCTTGCAGCAAACTCTTGTTACACCATATTGGAAAATGCACTGCCACATGTTTTCATTTGGTCCTGTTTCTCATGCCAAGAGAGACCTGTTGGTAATAGCTTTGCTCTCCCTGCAATGACAGTTTTCTGCACCCTGAGAATCACAGTCGCTGGTCTCCCCTAGCAGTACCAAGTTGCTTCCCTTTTATTGAGATAAGTGGTGGAAGAATTTTGTACAAACTTTCTCCCAGGGCAGTGAAGGATCTAAGTAGCTGCTCCATCTGCATTCGAGAACATCATGAAGTTCACGGAGGGCAGGACAACCTCCAAATTCTCTGTCCTATTAAACAATGGCACAGCAGGGGATTATTCTGTATTACATTATGGGCTAACATGAGAGCTCTAACTTCCCCTGAGAGTCTCCTGTTTAAACATGTGTCCTGCAGTACGCTAGCCAGGAGGGCAATGGGTTCCAGATGCGGATGTAGAACCTAAATGATGAAACTGCTACACCAGTAGGCCTTTGCCCATGCACCGAACCTTTAATGGAAACTGCTGGGTGACTTCAGGCACATATGCAGCCCCAGCCTGTTTCTTGTGCAGTGATACCACAACGAAGTACTCAAACAGCTGCCTCTCTTGGTACTCGATCAAGTCCCGCTCCAAGGTTTGGTACCGTGGGGCTTGCTTCAGGCGGGACTTCACATGTACCAGCCGTTGGCTGTGAGCTACAAAGAGAGAGAGAGAGAGAGAGAGAGAGAGAGTCATTTGATACTGGAATTTGGATAGAGCTCCCGCCATGCTTTGGAATGACCTATTGTGAGCTCATCGTGACTGTAGTGTGTTTCCTTTCCCAAGGGCTGAGTGAGAGGCAGAAACATTTGGAAGTTGTGCTATCCAGCTTCCAAGGAAAAGCTGTAATGGCTGAGACAGTATGTAATCCGAACAGAGTTTCAACACAGGTGTGTAGCACTGGCCAAAAGCACACAGGAAGAGGGGACAAGAGTGTAGGTGCCCAAATTGCAACCTATGGGGTCTAGGTGGAGCAGTGATTTATTTAATAGGTAGGCTTTTCAGCCGGGGAGACCCAAATTGAAATCCAGGTGGGGTAGCAAGTGAAAGAGAGAGTTCCTGGGGGCATCCTCGTCATTATTCATCTCCATGTCAAAGCCAGCACATGTGACTGATGGATAGAGGTTGCTGGCAGCACTTGAAGCCCAGAACTAGAGTAGCTGGGGATACTGTAGGTCAGAACACAGTCAGGCTGAGTAATGTCATGGCCCCAGGGCTGTAATGGCGTGATGAGGGAAGCTGTAGGCCAGGAATGAAATGCATCGGCAGAAGGATGAGTGAAAAAGGTTGCCTGATGCCAGCCCATACTATGCCTGAAGCTAATCAGAGCTCAAATTACTTTTATTTTTTAAAACAAGGGCCAAGTTCACCCAAAGATACTGGGAAAAGAACAAAACTGATCAGCAGCCTGAGACTATCACAATGTACAAACTATGGGACAATAAACACTCCAGTCGGGAAAGTAATGAAAGGCCACCCAGTGGGGAGAGGCCAGACAAGATTCCTTTGGAACATTTTCCCCTGTAGTTTTATAGTTAGGTTCAAAGTAAATCTCCAAAAGTGCCCCCATCCTCCCATAAAAATAAAGTGGTAACGAACTGCAAGACAAGACTGCAGAATACTTCACAGCCAGGCACCAGATGCCCCCAAGTTTGACAGGGGCAATCCATGATGGTGTACTGGAACTGATCAGCACCAAATAAAGTGAATGCAAACAAGAGCTCTGCCCAAGAAGAGGCAGCCCCTTGGAGACTTATATGAATGCCTTGGGCCAGATCTTTGGCCCTTCATTAGGTTGCTTTGTGCTGCTCATGGGTTCCAGCTGAATACAACTGACAGCAGCCCTATGGCTGCTCTAAGTTACACCAGGAGTGAAACAATGCCTGGTCAGGATATAAGGGGACTGGAAATACAGCTTACAATCATCCTTTATCCCCACCCCACCTGCACCAGTCAGGGCCTGGCTATAGGTGGGGTTAAGGCCCTTTATTGTCTAAGGCAGGATTTTCAAAAACATTCAGTGCTGGCCTAAATCTGCTCCCTCTGAAGCTAATGGGAGTTTTACTACTGTCTTCAATAGGAGCAAAGTAGGCTGAGTACTTCTGAAAATGCCACCCCTGCCCCCAAGGATGCATCATGTACACTGTACCCTTCTTTTGGTGGCATGTCGTGTACATACGTGTGTAGTCTCCCTAGCACAGGTATAAACAGAAGGATGAAATGATGAGCCACGGCTTAGGGGAGTAGGTACAGACATGCCTGAAGGCTGTGGGAACATACACTACATGCCTCTCCACTCGCTCAAGCAGTGCCTCCCCATCTACACTGCTATTTTTAGCAGTATAGTGCCCCGCTGCCTCCTGGCTGCTGGGGAAAGGCTCTGGCAGGGGGGAGGCAGTAGGGAAAGGCTGCTGCCTGCCCCCCTTCCAGAGTCTTTCCTTGCTGCAGCTAAAGACTCCGTCAGCAGGGAAAGGCTCTATCAGCCTCCCATTGCTGGAGCCTTTCCCTGCAGCAGGGAAAGACTCCAGAAGCGGGGAAAGGTTCTGGCAGGGAGAAGGCAGCACGGAAAACCTGAGCCTCTGCCAGAGAGTCTCTCACTGCCATGCGTCACTACACGCCGCAGTGTGGACACAGTGTGCTTTTCACTGCCGCCTGTAGCTACACGTACACTACATGCTGCCCGCGGTCGTGTGCAATGCAGGCGCAGCCTATACATCAAATTCTGCCTTGGCTTACGTCTTGTGCAACCCTATTAAAGCTAATGGGATTGCACTGTTGTTGTCATGGCAGAGTCTGGCTTCAGAGCGTTCTCCCTTCCCTTATGGACAGCACTTAAGATACTGTCTCAAACGGAAAGCCCCAAACATAAAACATTTCAATTACAAAACGGGCCCATTTTCCTAGTATTTAAAACAGTGACACCATACTGTTTGGGTCAGGGGAATAAGTGCACGGGGAACACATCTCAGCAACACATCGTGGCTCCAGAGTTCTGATTCACACCTTTATAGAGACAGGTGTTATCTGCACAATCAGATTCAGAGCCATGTTTGGATTCTGAGACCCTCGGAGTTTGGTGCTCTTTGGATCTGAGGTTTTGGTTCGGCTGTGAGTTAGTTTCCCACACCTGAAAAAGAGCTCTGAGTAAGCTCGAAAACGTGTCTCTCTCTCCGACAGAAGTTGGTCCAACAAAAGATATTACCTCACCCACCTTGCCTCTCCACACTAACCGGCTCCTACTCATGGGAGAGCAAAATCCTCCCTTCTGGATTTTTAAAACAGGCAGGTTCCATCTCCAAAGAGATGCACTTTCCATGAATAGAAAAAGCAAACTAGCAATGGAAGCAAAAGCTGGTGAAACAAGGAGAAGAAAGCCCCGAAATCTGCTCTTGTTGAACACATGGAATGCCCACACGCATGTGTAGAATTACAATCTTTTTCAGCACATGAACACATGGGAACACAGAGGCTGTGTAGTTTTTACCACTCTAGCACTGTGGTACAGTGGTAACACACTAACGTTTTTTACTGGAAGATTTTGGTGTAGTGATTGGGCAATGGCTATATGGTATTTCAGTAGAATTGTTCCCACATTGCCTTGGAATGTATGGGCCAAAGAGGTGGTGTTTGGACCCTGATCTGGATTAAGTGTAGGTTTGAGGCCCAATCAGGGCTCTAACTCATGTTCAAACGGAAGGCTCATGAGCTGTCCTCACTAGATTTCAGCTAACTGCAAAGTGGATGACAGGCCTGTGATAAGCGGTCAGGTGCTAGGACCCTGCACGGAGATACAGGCCTATTGAGGTGATTCACCCTGGCAGCCAGACCAGACAGTTCATATTAACTCCAGTCCAGGATTAGAAAAGGGCTCTATGAGGCTCATCGAGTGTCTCTCTGGGTATGTCTGCACTGCAATTAAAAACCCGCATCTGGCCTGTGCCAGCTGACTTGGATTTGTGGGGCTTGGGCTAACGGGCTGTTTAACTGTGGCGTAGACACTTGGCCTCAGGCTGGAGCTGGAGCCTGGGCTCTAGGACGCTGCAAGCTGGGAGGGCTGCAGACTGAGCGTGAACATCTACACTTCAATTTAAAAGCCCCTTAGCCCAATCCCCGTGAGCCCAAGTCAGCTGACATGGGCCAGCTGCAGGTGTCTAATTGCAGTGTAGACATACCTTCTGATGCAGAGATAAGTTGAGTCAGGGATGGGGCCGGCTCCAAGCACCAGCCGAGCAAGCTCGTGCGTGGGGCGGCAGATTCTAAGGGGCGGCATTCTGTCCAATCTTAGGGCGGCATGGCTGCCCTGTTTTTTTTTTTTTTTTGCTTTGCCTCCGGGTCCGGCCGCCCTGCGCCCAGGGGTTTTGTTTTGTTTTTGCTTTGCCTCTGGGTCCAGCCGCCCTGCGCCCAGGGGTTTTGGTTTTTTTTGGCTTTGCCTCTGGGTCCAGCCGCCCTGCGCCCAGGGGTTTTGGTTTTTTTTGGCTTTGCCTCCGGGTCCGGCCGCCCTGTACCCTGTTTTTTTTTGTTTTGTTTTTTTGCTTGGGGCGGCAAAAAAGTCAGGGCCGGCCCTGGTCAGGGACACAAGGGTCCTGCAGGGAAAAACCCTGCTAACAGCTAAATTCAGGAGGATGCTCAGGGTGATGTTTATGTTTGTTTTAATTTTTCTATTAAGGCAACCCCCCAAAAGGGATAAGGTTAGGTCATCTCCAGTACTAGTGCACTGTGTGAGAAGCAGAGTGGGAATGCCACCTGCTTACCCCTGCCCTGCACCAGGATCTGACCTGTTCCCCAAACCACAGGGCTAGGGTTGTATCTCTGCACAGGAATCTGAAAACCCTTATAGTTGGAGGAGTTTTGATTTCAAATGCCAGTTTCGGCTGGTTTCTAATTACAGCTATAAATCCAGACATAATCATAGTGTCACTAGTACAGTGCTGGAGTGATAACCAGGGTAGGGAATTCAAGGAGATTCTGCAGGAATCCCGTGGAGGCTGATTCGACACATAGTTCCTCTAGGGCTGAGCAAACAGTCTCACGTAGGCACAGGAGTTTCACAGGAGAGCGTGTAGTGCAGCGCAATCTCTCCACTGAGTTGTGTTCCTAGCTGCAATAGTTTGCTCCTCAAGTGAGGACTTTAGACTATGCTCATGCTGTCACTTTGCAATGCTGCCTCTGGCAGCCTTCTTCACACATTTGTGACCCTTTACTTATCGAAACCTCTTCTGAACTGCCTCAGTGTCCAAGCCAACTCCCATGACAGTCCGTTTAGAAACTCCCATTCACTTCTGTGGAAGTTGGAACGGGCTCTCGGTTTGTTTTGGGCTCTCATGTGTCTCAAACTGAGCTTCTCCTGCGGTTCTGTGGCCTCTGACTTCTCTCTTTTCTGAGTGGAAATGAGTCTCTTCTCTAAGTGCCTCAAAGAGAAGAGGAAAGAGCTAATACACCCCTGGAAATCAAGTGTGAGTTTGTGAGTTACCATCTCCCATGTGTGTGCGGAGGGCAAACTTTTCTTACCTTTCAGTTTCTCTTCAGTGTCACTGTCCGATTCACTGTTCTCATCTGTAACTACCAGGAAACATGAAATAAAGACAGTCTAAAAATAGTGCACTTCTTATGGATGGCAGAATAAAACCAGGCTTAACCACTTCAGGGGGCAGAATGTATCGCATACAAGGGCTCTTTCTTCCCAGGGTACCCACGACAATGGAGCCTTAGCTCACCATTCTTGATACCTTCCTCTCCATTAGAGGACATTCAGAAAAGAGCAACAAAAGCAATTATGTGTATAGAGCAAAAGGAAAAATCCAGAAAGCTTCAATTGACATTCAGTTGGTTGTATGGATGTAACCAATGGGGGGGAGGGATAGCTCAGTGGTTTGAGCATTGGCCTGCTAAACCCAGGGTTGTGAGTTGAAGGGGCCATTTAAGGATCTGGGGCAAAAATCTGTCGGGGGATTGGTCCTGCTTTGAACAGGGAGTTGGACTAGATGACTTCCTCAGGTCCCTTCTAACCCTGATATTCTATTATTCTAGCACAAAATTTGGATCTCACATGCTTATCTTGGCTACACAATAACTTGAGGGACAGAGGGAGCACAGTTAATTGCCATTCTGGATCAGACGCATGGTCTGCCTAGTCCAGTATCCTGCCTCAGACAGTGTCCAGAACCAGATGCATTAGAGAAAGGTGCAAGAAACCCCCAGAGTAGGCCAAGGTGGAGTAATCTGCCCCCATTAAGGTCTCTTTCTAATCCCTAAAAGAGATTGTTTTAAAACCCAAAACACAAGCTTTGTATATATATATATATATATATCATGACAAACATCTACAAGCATCTGTGAGAAAGAAACACCAAGAAGGGGAGGAATTGTTCAGTGCAACCCATGAGGTTACCATTAGGAGTAATGGACTAAAACTGAGTCGTGGGGATATGTCCTTACAGTAAGAGCTCCTAGGCTATGTCTACACTGCACTTTCCTCAGTAAAATTTTGTCAGTTGGGGTATGAAAAAAACACACCTCTGGCTGACAAAAGTTTTATCGACAAAAAGTGCCAGTGTGGCTAGCACTATGTTGGTGGGAGATGCTCTCCTGCCGACAAAGCTACTGCCCTTGTTGGGGCTGGTTTTATTTTGTTGGCAGAAAAGCTCTCTCCTGCTGACAAAGAGGGGCTACACGGGAGACCTTACAGTGGCACTGCTGTATTGGCACAGCTGTGCCACTGTAGGATGTACAGTGTAGACAGTGTAGGGCGTGCAATGTAGACATAGCCTTAGATAATGGATTAGCCTTTAGCTTCATAAAAAGGGCCCTACCAAATTCACAGCCATGAAAAACGCATCACGGACCATGAAATCTGGTCTCCCACACCCCTCCGTGAAATCTGGTCTTTTGTGTGCTTTTACCCTATACTACACAGATTTCATGGGGGGAGACCAGCATTTCTCAAATTGGGGGTCCTGACACCAAAAGGAGTTTCAGGAGGGTCGCAAGGTTATTTTAGGGGGGATCACAGTATTGCCGCTCTTACTTATGCGCGGCCTTCAGATTGGGCGGCCGGAGAGTGGCAGCTGTTGGCTGGGCGACCAGCTCTGAAGGCAGCTCCCTGCCAGCAGCAGCACAGAAGTAAGGGTGGCAATAACATACCATGTCATCCTTACTTCTGCGCTGCTGCCTTCAGAGCTGGGTGGCCAGAGAGTGTTGGCTGCTGACCGAGGGCCCAGCTCTTCAGGCAGCGGCGCAGAAATAAGGGTGGCAATACCATACCAGGCCATCCTTACTTCTGCGCTGCTGCTGGCAGTGGCTCTGCCTTCAGAGCTGGACTCCCGGCCAGCAGCCACAGCTCTCCAGCTGCCCAGCTCTGAAGGCAGCGCTGCCACCAGCAGCAGCAGTAAAGGTAGCAGTACTGCAACCTCCACAATTACAGCACCGTGAAATTTCAGATTTAAATAGCTGGAATAATAAAATTTATTATTTTTAAATTCTTATGATAGTTAGATTGACCAAAATGGACCGTGAATTTAGTAGGGCCCTTTCATAAAGGAAGCCCCAGCCAGTCCTTTTACACTGAACCAGACAAAGTGTTAGAAAACACACTGTACATCACAGTAAAAAATTCAAGCCAGGTAGAAACTCTCAAAAAGACTCAGCTTTGGTCAATGTTCATTTACCTTTCCCTGAATTGCTCTCCGTAGACTGGGACAGCCTCTTGACGCGCTTCTTCCCCCTTCGGGCTTCATAAATGACGTTGATTTTCAATACCAGCTGCTCAGCAAGCCAGAGACAGAAAACAGAGTTAGTGCCCTTTCCCCAATAAGGGAGATGTAAATGTTATTGTTCCGAAGGGAATTTTCAGTTTCCTAATCCTGGTCAACAACCTTCCCATCACTAGACCCTGTCTACCCTTTGTTGACAATGAGTCCCTCTGGGCCATGCCCTGGACCAGCCCTCCCCACTCCAGTGGATTCGAGAACAACAGATTACCAGTAAAGATTGGGGTTAAACTGTTCTCAACACCTCTTACAGAAAGCATGTTAGAGACCTATTGAGGATTTGAAAACCTACTTAGGTTACTGAGAACCTTATTTAAAAAAATGCTTTAGACACTTTATACATTTTCCACATGGGGGGAAATCAGTGCTAACTGAAGCCACTGTTAAAATGAGCTTTTAAAAAAAGTCTTTTAGTACAGTCCCTTTTGTAGACTAATCAGGGCTGTAGATTCAAGGGGTCCGCTCATCATCCTTCTTTGCACTGCAGGCAGCGAGTGACTCTCACAGGGCAAATGGGGGTTCCCCTTGTGTAGGGAAATCCCCACGTAGTTTGAAGTCAGTATAGCCAGTTCAAGGCCAGGTGGCTCGTGGCCGTCAGTTGGGCCAGTTGGTGTCCTGGGAGTAGGATGAATGGGGCATGATCAGATCTTGCTGTCATCTAAGGCCAGTGGCTCCTAGGATATATAGAGCATCTGAGGCTGATCTACCTTGGCCCGAAGCATTCCCTGGGTATGGGATGGCAACAAGGTGGCAGAATGCAACTTACACACAGGTCGACCTGAAGATCCAGCTCCGAGAGTGTTAAAAAACAATTTCAAATGAATCCCGTCCCATCCAGCCCAGCGGCACAGCTCAATTATTGATATTTTTAAATATGAAATGGATGCCCAGCATGACACAACTCATCGTGCAGATGGGATCTTGGGGGAGGCAAAAGAAGGGGCCACAAGAAGCAGAAAGGCTTTATGTTAACAGTTTGGCTTTGTTACTACGCTAGTACATACACACCTATGAGCGACCCTGGAGAACAACCATCGTGTAATCGACAATGATAAAGAGGTGCTGGACTTACTGACTTAGTACAAATTTGGTCAGAAATGCTTTAAACAAAAGCCTTTAGGAGAGATTATTTATTTCACATCTCGAGCTGTCTGTCCTGGTTCTCATGTTGGTACCAACATCAATGTATATAGTAAATCTTATTCCCGGGCACACAGCACTACACTCACCAATAAGTTCACACCCCTTAACTTCCCCATCCATGGCACTTAATGTGAACTTGTGTACACACATGCACATCCTGAAACGTGAATGCTCTCTCTCTCGCTCGCTCTCTCTCTCTCTCTCTCACACACACAAGCACACTAAGTAGACACATGGGAAAAATCTGCATCTCTTTTTAGGCATGAACACAAACATTGTGAAGACACAATATGTACAACACAGGCATGCACAATTAGATTTGTACACATGAGAACACATGATCAGAAGACATAAATACACACAAGCACACATTTTCCCAAAGGAAGACTGTCTGCTCAGAGACACAGTTGCAGCCTAGCACTGCTAACCTTTGCCAGAGCCTTGCTAAGAGCAGGAAAAATAACCATGTTTTGAAAGCATTCAATACGTGGTCCACAGCCTCACTTGAATTGAACCCAACTACTCCCCGATCTAAATCTAAAATAGTGTCATGATATATGAAATCACAGTCAATCTTATACAGGAAGTGTTATTAAAGAAAATATCTATAACTACAGACAAACAAACAAGGTTCTACGCAGCTTGAGTTCCAGCTTTGTCTCCTTTGTTTACGTGGGATCATACCCCTGCTTGGAACTCTTACAGCACATTGAGACATCTAGTGAATAATATCTTGAAAGAAAATATATATCATCACCAGGTAACAACTATTGGACACATGGCCCTTCATTGGATCCACTGCTCTCCATGTCCTTCAGTAAACATGGTTGGAAACCAAGATGTATTCTTTGCAAAAAATTGATCAATTTTCTATCACCATTTGAATTTCATTAAAAAAATCTAGTTGAAATTTCTAATTCTGATTTTTTTTTTACTTGTTTTATCCCTCACAATAGTGTGGGACATGTCAGAGAGAAAAATACATTCTTTAGACCAGTGGCTCTCAACCTTTCCAGACTACTGTATTCTTTTCAGGAGTCTGATTTGTCTTGTGTACCTCAAGTTTCACGACACTTAACTACTTGCATACAAAATCAGACATAAAAATACAAAAGTGTCACAGCACACTATTATGGAAAAATTACTTGCTTTCTGATTTTTGCCATATAATTATAAAATAAATCAACTAGAATATAAATATTGTATTTCCATTTCAGTGTATAGTATGTAAAGCTGTATAAAGTCATTGTCGGTATGAAATTTTAGTTTGTACTGACTTCACTAGTGCTTTTTATGTACCTGTTGTAAAACTAGACCAATATCTAGAGGAATTGGTGTACCCCCTGGAATACCTCTGTGGGCCCCCAGAGATACATGTACTCCTGGTTGAGAATCACTGCTTTAGACCTTGCAGAGATCTTTGGACCCCTTTTTTCCCCATGAGAAAAAAGGTGGGTGGGATGTAGAAAATGTTTAGTACTAACTGTGAAAGGTTAACGGAAATCAAGTCATAGCCCAGAACTCTTCCTAAATTTTATGGGATGACATTGGAAATTGCACCAAAAATTTGTCCTTATCAATGTAACAACACATGAGAAGCCAGGATAAGGGGGGGAAAAAATCCTGAAGTTACCTTGGGAATCTTCCTTCTCCTCTTGCCATTCTGAGAATCTCCCAGGGAGAAGAAGGTATCATCTGGACTGCTGGGGGTAGAGGGAGGGCTGATTTTGGAAGGGGACCCAGTACCGTCACGACTCAGTTTCCGTATGTCCAGCAGTTTGAAACTCCGCCGCTCTGAGTTTTGTCGAAAGAAAATGGGTTTGGAAAGCAACTGGGGATGGAGACAGAACGGAGGAGAGGAAATAAATTAACACAGCACTCTCTATCTCACTATACGTCTCAAGGAAACATTGTGACAGCACTAATTTCAATTAGGTGAGCTGGAGCACATGGCTAGCACACAGGCAGATGTGGCTTACCAGTATGCTTGGCAGATTCTCACAGGCCAAGAACTTTGCATGGCTGTCACAGTTTTCACTACTGTGCAAGACAATTAAAGACAATATTGTGCCAGACAATTAAAGACAATATTCCAGAGAAAGGTGCAAGAAACCCCATCATGGACAGCAATGGAAGTTAGTTTCTTCCTAACCCCATCAGTAAATGGTTGGTTAAGTCCAGTCGTAGCCCAACAGGCTGATATATTATAGTATCAATGTTCAGATTCTAAATTCCCCAGACCAAAGGAGCTGGGAGTAGTGCCAAAGCAGCATACTCAGGGGGAGGGAGTGCCTCATATATCCTAGGGAGCAACTCCTGGACAATGCTGGGAGAAGCTCCAGAGAGAGATAGGGCCACTGTGAAATGACACTTTGGGGGAAGTGTGAGGAGGGAATACAGAGGGAAGTCATGGAGCCTTCTCTCCTCACCAGTTCTAATCCCTCCACTATTTGTAACTTTTTTATTTAGCGAAACTACAGGAACCTATATGTGGATGTGAAGGTGCAGCTTCCCTTTACATTGTCAGTGTTGGCCAGTGCCTACAATTTTTCCTGTTGGTATGTCACAGGATGAGCTTGGGCCTTTAAGAGGGTCAAAGTTCAACTCACTCCTGTGATAGCAGGATTTTCAAACGCCCTCAGCATTGGCCTAATTCTGCTCCCGTTTGAAGTCAATGGGAGTTCTGCCATTGAGTCAACAGGCACAGAGTTAGGCCACTGCTGTTTAGATAACACGCAGTTAATTCAAATGGATTTCAAATTCAGCTCTCTGGTTAAATCCGAGCAAGCTGCTTTTCAGTGCAATCACTCTCGGTAACAACTTTTATCGCATTCTCCTTCTTTATAGTACAGCAGCACCCGGAGGGCCCGAGCAGGATCAGCTCTTCTTGTGTTGGGTGCTGTACACCCACAGAGACAATCCCTGCCCTGAAGAGCTTACTCTGCCCCCCCTCCCAGGAATGGAACACCTTCCAGGGAGGAAGGAATTGGGGGCAAAAATGAGCCGTCTGCTTCTTCACGGCTTCCGAGAGGGTGAAGAAGCTTCTCCTTTGGAGACTGGCCTCCACTGCTTCTTCCATCAACCCAACGATTCAAATTATTTATGATGGGTCTTCAGGGTGGGGAGCCTCTCAGACATTCGTAGTCAGTTCTGGGTTGGGGCAATGGGACGGGGCAGGGCTCTACCACGATTTGGGTCCAGTAAGGTCTAACAGCACATTTTTCCTGACCAACGCGGGACAGCAATTTTTTGTGTTAAGAACCATGTAGCAGTATAACTGTGTTATTTCAGCTCCTAGATACTACCTTGACAGGGGGCGCCATAAGGATGAAATCCATCCCCGTGCAGAGGGCCAGCACAAGGCCTATGCAATAGTTCAGTCCCATTTTGAGAGCTTGAATGGGACTTACGAGGTGGATGGGTCCTTGTATGTGCCCTCTACACAGGTGGGAATTCCATCCCAAATACCTGTGATGAAGAGATTAGCTATACAGCCATGCTACAGTTTACCTCTGGGGGGTAAGGAGCTGATCAAAAAATGCAGACACATTTTCATAAGAACATTTCATTGCAATTTCACATTTTCTAAAAAATCTCAATCACCCTAGAAGCTGCTTGAAAAACAGCAACATTTTTTTGGGGGGGGAAAGTTTTCAACATTTTGAAAAAATTGAAATCAGCTCTAATAACAATATCTGCAGCTTGGATAGCACGGCGAGGGCTCTTGGTAAGGAAAACTGAGCTTATGTCCCTGCTGTCGACATTACTTGTTACTAGCGTGATCGTCTACTGTCACATGGGCTGAGCCTGAGGCAGCCTGGACAGTGTAAGGCAGCGTTTCCCAAATGCGGCCACCGTGACCACCAGGGGCTTTTCTTGCGGCCACGACAGCCTCCTGGACAGTGGAGGTGGGGCAGCAAAGCAGTGGAACCTCCCCCAGGGCCACCAGCAGGGGTTGGGCCCTGCCCCCATCTGGAGCCCCAAACGTCAGAGGAGCAGGCAACCAGTGAATTCCCCACCTTGCTAGGGGCGGTGAGTCTTGGTTTCAGCCCTGGGTTGGTGGGCAGCAGGATCCGGTCATGTGTTTTTGGGTTCTGGCTCTGGACTCTGGCCATGCGGCGGCTGGTGCCGGCCCTTGGCTCACACACACACGCCTCGCATCTCTCCTGGCCCCTGCTGCCTCACCGATCAGTCATCCACCCCGCCATCGCTCCTGGACACTGCTGTCCCCCTACCCACCTCCCCGTCCAGGGCTTCTGGCTTGCCAGGGCTGAGTAAGTCTGCTGTGAAAATTTATATGTGTATGTTTGTTAATATTACTTTTCACAGCAGACTTACTAGCTAGCTGGGAGGCTGTGAAAAACAATATTAAACATACAAATGTTACTTTTCGCAGCAGCAGACTTACTAGCTATCAAGTCTTAAAAAAAGCTACCAAAAAGCCAAAGAAACAACAAAAAGAGAGAAGAATGTGCAAAGCACCTTATTTGGGTTTCTATTCTGTTTAGATCCAATACAGAACAGTGACAACTGTACATTATTTTTATTATTGAGTCTGCAAAAAAACCCAAACTCTACATAATTAAATTACAATGATTTGGAAGCATATATGTGCGTATTTATTTGTTTTTCCTAAAGTTAATTAAGTATTTTAGGAAAAATTGTCAGGGCAGCCACCAGCAAGAGTTGGTGGCTGCACTCTGAGGTCACCAAAAAATTGGTTGTGAGAACCCCGGGTCTAAGAGTAGAACAGGTACCAGCTGGAACAACACAGAAAGCAGACAGCATGGTTGCTCTTCACTGGATCACAAGCTTCCAGAAAGAGGCGCAGACCATATCTTTACCCCCTCCTCTGGTCTCATTGCTCAAGAGAAAGACAGTGTCAGATTGAGAGTTGCAGCGCTTGTATGAGATGGGGGAGTCCCCAAGAAAGTAGGACCTCAAGGGTGCACTTGTTAAGGCTGTCTGAGCTAGCCAGGAATTCTAGTAAGCGCCTTCCAGTGAAACCACAGGGAGTTGGTTGCTACCTTTAACCAAACTGATCAACGGAAATCCAACAGGACCTTCCTAATGGAGGGAGTGATAGATGCTTCACTTCACAATTCTTAACAGCTGCAAAAATGGATTACATATTGCCCATGGATGCTGATCAGATTACTGGGTCTTGACTGGCGGCGCATCCAGTGCCACTTTAAAGAGGAGGAGGCTACCTTACACTGCAGCAATAAATGGCCTTTCCCTGGTTTTAAATATTGTGCATGAATGTAGCACTCACAAAATTGTGGGGCTAAAAGCGCAAGGCTGAGCGAAATACAAAGCAGCCCAGAACAGGTAAAACTTCCTCCTCATAGCTCTGCCAATGGTCCTCAACTCTAAACCGCAACCCCACCCTGCTCTCTGGTTCTGGGGTTCCACTAGATTGAAACTGAGACTGCCATCTGGTGGGGATTCTCTGTAGAACTGGGCCCAAACCAACACCCCAAATGCAAATGCCCCTGAACCTCAGGAGAGGTCAGCCCTGGAACCAAATTTTGCAACGGACGTCCACAGTTAGTTTTGTGCTGGACACGTGTAGAGACTAGATCAGAGCACAACTCATTTTCACTTGGAACCTAATAAAAATCTGACTCCAGGTTTCCAGAGGCGAAAGGCCAACATGAGCCCACTGCACTATCACAGCCCTTAGCAAGTCTGTGCATATATGAGTTACCATCTTGGTTAAGATCAAACAGCTGCCCTTCCTTTTGTGATCTGCTTGCTTTCCCCCAAACTGCTTGCACGATGGGGAGACTTCACTGGGAACACATATTTACAGAGGAAATGGATCAAAACAGGATTTTGTCCAAAACAAAACATGATCCTGGTATCACACCCTTCTTGCATAAAATCTTAATGTAGCACTGACAATTACAAACCCTTAAATCTTATCACGGATTATTGAGCGAGTTCCAGATGCATGCTCCTGGCATACTGCTTAGGAGTTAACCCCCGTGTGAGAAAAACGAAAACAAGACACCGTACCAAAGGGTGAACATGGCAATTCTTGTGCCCATGACTCTCTGTTCTCGCTCTTGCACCTCCCCTCAACAGTAGCTAAAACCTAAAAGGTAAAATCCTGGCCCCATTAAAGTCAATAGTAAAACTCCATTGGCCTCAATGAGAGCAGGATTTCTCCCAAAGCCTTTTGGGAACTGGTCACAAGTCATGCTGGTTGAACCAGGATACCTTGGAGGGCGTGCCAGGTACAGAGGAGGTGGGGGATGCTGGGAAAGTCAGGACACATTTCTTCCCCAGGCAGCGGCTGTTCATCTCAATGTCTTCATAGGGGTTTTCCTTCGATGGTGGATCTGCAGCAAAGAGCCACACGCTATAGGTAAGAAATGCAGAAAATCCTGGAGGAGTCCCACAAAATCTCTGCTGGGATCCTATGGCTTTCTCCCTCTTCCCCCCCCCCCCCCATCTGCTGGTTAAAAAAAATTGTTCTCAAACATTCTTGCCATCCCTTCCTTCTCTCCAGCTCTGGGAGTCCAGCTGCTTACTGGATTGCATCCAAATCCTGACCAGGATGTATCCAGCCACAGAATTATGTCACAGAAGTTAGAGATGGAAAAGACCCATTAAGTCCTCCAGTCCATTTCCCTGTCAATGGAGAAGTCATAAGGTTTTCATATACCATGGCCCTTAATATCCCTTCTCTTCTTTCTTCTGATTCCCTGTTCTCTCTGAATTAAAGGCCTGTGCTCCATCTAAGTCCCACCTAAGCCTTCCAAATATCATTTAAGTGGGTCTTAAGTGGTGCATAAGCCTCATGCTGCTAATTTGGGGTGCCTTGATTTGTAGGTGCCCACCTTGAGACAGCTAGTGCCTGATTCTTCAGAAATGCTGAGCACCCTCAACTCCAGTTAACTTGAAAGTGAGCTGAAGATACTCAGCGCCTCTGAGAGATCAGGCCCTAGGTGTCTCAGTCTGGGTACCTAAAATCAGTGATGGAAAATGTAGGCCCAAGTATCTGAATGGGCAGGCAATTTATTACGAGCCTTCCCTTTCCTTATGCATACTGTCGTGCCACCACAACGGAGAGCCAGTAGTTAAAAGCAACCTTCTTTCTCCTGTTCTTGTACACACCTAGCTGAGAATGAAACTCGGGGGCCAGTAATGCTGGAGCAGGCACTGCAGCTTAGCTTTGGATCCTGTATATGGTTTGTATTTCTTCTTTGGCTGTGCAACAGCCTGCCCTGCCGGAGGTCAATGGAGGGGCGGGACCGCAGCTGAAGTCATCAGACAAGGACACAACACCACAAGACCTTTTCTACCTCTTCTCCTATGATACTCCATGAGTCTATGAGTGACTGTCTGGACTCACCAAGGTGAGGGAGGTAAAAGTACTTTTGTCTATCAAAGAAAGCTGCATGCAAATGTTCTGGAACCACACACTGCCCCTGAACTAGAGAACTTATTTTAGGTGTAGGTTTTTCATGGATGTGAATTATTCCAACTGTAATTATCTGATCAGCATTTAACACACTGGAGAGACAGGAGCAGTGAGAATTAGCACTCAGGACCAGGGGACACTGCAACTCTCTTCCTGCTGCCAGCGCTGTTTGCAGACTGACCTCTCACTTGATATGGCAACTCTAGGGTTACCATTCATCCGGATTCCCCCGGACATGTCCGGTTTTTTTGAGTTAAAAATAGCGTCCGGGGGGAATTTGTCAATGTCCGGACTTCCCCCCCATGCAGAGCGTGCGCGGCGTACAGGGCAGCCGGCCGGATCGAGCCACTCGCACGGGGCTCCGGCAGCCAGAGCCCCTCCTCCACTTCCCCCTCCTCTGCCCTGCAACTTGAGATCACTTCCCTCCTCTCTCTCCCAACCTCCCCCTCCCCCCTGCATTCGCAGATCGCGGGCCGGCTGTTCACCTCGGCCTCCGGCAATCTGGAGCTCCGACCCTGCTCCCTGCCCCCGCTGTCGAGCGCGCCGCTCTGCAGCACAGTAAGGGGGCCAGGGGGTCAGAGAAGCGGCAGGAAGGTTCTGGGGGGGGGGGTAGTCAAGAGACAGGGAGCAGGGGGGAGGGTTGGATGGGTCAGGAGTTCGGGGGGGGGCTGTCTGGGGGTTGGGGGTGTAAGGTTTTGGGCAGTCAGGGTACAGGTGGGGGGGGTCTCAGGAGGGGGCAGTTAGGGGACAAGGAGCGGGGGGGGTGTTTGGGAGTTCGGGGGGGCTGTCTGGGGGTTGGGGGTGTAAGGTTTTGGGCAGTCAGAGTACAGGTGGGGGGGGTCTCAGGAGGGGGCAGTTAGGGGACAAGGCACAGGGAGGCTTAGGTAGGGGGTGGGGTTCTGGAGGGCAGTTAGGAGCAGGGGTCCCAGGAGGGGGCAGTCAGGGGACAGGGAGCAGAGGGGTTTAGATGGGTCGGGAGTTTTGGGGGGGGGGCTGTCAGGGGGTGGGGAGTGGTTGGATGGGGCGTGGGAATCCCAGGGGTCTGTCTGGGGGTGGGGGTGTGGATAAGGGTTGGGGCAGTCAGGGGACAGGTAGGGGGTAGAGTCCTAGGGGGCCAGTTAGGATGTGGGGAAGGTCTCAGGAGGGGGCAGTCAGGGGACAAGGAGCAGGGAGGCTTAGGTAGGGGGTGGAGTCCTGGGGGGCAGTTAGGGGCAGGGGTCCCAGGAGGGAGCAGTCGGGGGACAAGGCGTGGGGGGGAGGGTTGGGGGTTCTGAGGGGGCAGAAGTGGGAGGGAGTGGAAGGGGCAGGGGCGGGGCTAGGGCAGGACGGAGGCGGGGCTAGGGCGGGGCTCCTCCCGTCCTCTTTTTTGATTGTTGAAATATGGTAACCTTAGGCAACTCCCATCTTTTCATATGCTGTGTATTTATACCTGCTACTGTATTTTCCACTCCATGCATCCGAAGAAGTGGGTTTTAGCCCATGAAAGCTTATGCCCAAATAAATTTGTTAGTCTCTAAGGTGTCACAAGGACTCCTCATTGTTTTTGCTGATACAGACTAACACCGCTACCACTCTGAAATTTGTCAGCTTGGGGAGAGAGGTGTGGCTGTTTAGGAATGGAGGGATTTGCCAATGCTTTAACCCTGTAATATGATCCATGTTATTCCAGCTGGAAGGGTGACACTTACATAGTGGCTTTGACTAGCAGCTGTTAGGCAATCCCCTGTCCTTTGGCCCCCAAACCAGCTGGGGAAAGAGGGCACATAAGGTCCCCCTAACTCTTGCAAAAGAGGCAGGCAGTTTTAAAATTTACAACTAATGCCCATCTCTTCCGATCGGGGAAAGGACAGGGCATCTCCACCTTGTCTGTAGCAAATCCCAAGGTGATGTGTATCCTTTGTGAGACCTCTCTAACCAAACACCATGAGAGTTTGCTAAGATCAAAATGGCAATGCCCTGCTGGTTCCTGTGGCTCTCTCCCATCCCAAACAACATGACCCCCCTCTGTAGAATACAACAGCACTGATTTCCTTCCTCTCCAGCTAAACTCTGCCAAGAGGTTCACTTAACTCTAGCTCTGCGACAGCTAGACTCAAAGCTCTTCAGGACACGGGATGTGTTCTGCTCTACGTTCTGGAAAACACTGTGTATGTAAGTGTAGGATAATAAAATAACATTCCTGGGAATGGCGCTGATGGAATCTCAGCCATCCCCAGGCACCTGCATTAACGCTGAAGGGTGGAATAAATCACAGTGCCACAAACGCGAACCCAGGGATTGTGGGACCCAATATTTTAATTTCACAGTCACCCGTTCACACAATATTTTTCTTCCTGCTGGCTGATATTTTGTGTGTGATGCACCACAGCATGCTCTTGCCTAATAAATACACTCTCCTAGGTTAGGCCTTGGACTGTGACACGTTTTTATCGATGGTCTCCAAGTCTTTTTAGTTATCCAACCCCTCCCCATCCCCCTCTTGAAGCTCCTACCCAGAATGTCTTCATAGACGTTTTCCTCAGATAAAGTGCGTGTGAGGGCCAGCTTGGTCTGAGCGTACCAATCCACCCTGCCATTCTCGGACGACGACTGCAGCAAGTCTTCAAACTCATAGGACTTCCTGTGCCATTCGGGGGGGGAAGGGGAGGGGAGAAGGAGGGGGTGGGGGAGAAATAGGATGGAGAGTGGTAGAGATAAACAGACTTTACAAGTCCAATAATTCAATATCATTCACTCGTCTCCAGCAAGTCACTCAGCCAGCAACATGAGCTACGGAGGAGCCAGTGCACCACAGATCCATCCCGTACAACGTATAAAGCAATGTTGACACAACAATCAGTTTTTACCAGACTGGGACTGGTCAGCAAATGTCAGGGTTGCAATGGTTTATTTAGTGTATAATGATTCTAACACACATGTAAAACACTATGGGCCACAGTCTGCAACCCCTACGGCACGTTTACACGGCAATCTGGGATCTGACTGCATCACGGGTAGACATACCTGCGCTAGCACAGCTAAAATAGCAGTGTAGATGCAGCAGCACAGTCTTCAGTGTGGACTGTCCAAGCACGCCAAGGACCCCGGGGACCTACTCGCAATGCTAGCTCGCACTAAGCCCAGGGTCCCACAATCCCTGGGTTCGCCCCAGTAACACTGCTATTTTTAGTCCTGCTAGCACAGGTAAAGCTAGCGTGGATATGCCTACCCATGCTGCAATCACGCCTCTGACTGCAGACTTGACATATGCTAAGTAGTGTCTTCCTCCACAAGCAGTCCCACTGATTGCTACTCAACATGAGTAAGCATTGTCAGAAATCAGGCCTCCTATGAGTGGTGCAGGAGAGCAATATGCAACATTGAATAATGAGAAGGGACAGCAGTGGAGCATCCTAGCCAGTCGATCACAGAGAGGTTTAAAGTCCTCTCCCAGTCCAAATGAAGTCAGGAATTTTTATTTTTAAGGTAGATCCACTGCAGAGGATAGGCTCAAAAAGAACAGTACATTTTTAAGGCAGGTTTTCCCCCATCACTCAAATATTTGGACTTACAAAAGGGGATGGGGTGAGGAGCAACCTCCAATAAAACATGAGTAAACAAGGAACAGACTTGAGCAAAAAGGGCAGCTCTCCTCTGAAAAGTGACAGTGTAAAAATGGCATGGCAAGGTCCCCCCTGACCATCTCTCAATGTCTTCTGATCAGCTGTGCTCATTCTGCAAGCAAAAAAGATTGTTTGTTTTGTCTTTAAACTGGCAACATCATGAACTCATCCTGGGATCGGCGAGTCAAGCTGGAATCATTCATTCTCACTCATTGTCACTAGTAATAGGATCTCCATCTCAAAGTCATTACACCTGTGGAAACCTATCGGCCTTGAGTGTTTGCACAGGTGTAACAGAGCAGAATATATCCTGCAGGCTCATGATCACTGACATTGCTGAGGCGGAAAGAACACTACTTCACTTTCAGAGCCCAGGGTGAATTTAGGGAGTGGATAGTCAGAAAGACATCCTCCTACTAATGAACAAGGTTGAGACCCAATAAACATCGACCCCAATGATGCCACTTTTGTGGAGGCCCTTTTCAGAAGCAGAACTGTACACCACCATCAAATTAATCAAGAACTCCTGTACCAGCATTAGAATAGTAAAGCCAGAATACCTGTGGTCAGCATTATTCTTATGTTTCCCATTCCATAGTCTTCTGCTGACAGCTGATGGGGGAGGAGAAGAAGGGAGAGGAGGGGGAGGTATAGATGGCAGAGGGGGCAAGTTTCTCTTATTTCTAGCTGCCGGAATCCATCCCTCTTCTCCCTCATGTTTGAAAGTTCGCCTGGGCTTTGGAAGTGGGTTGATGAAGGGTTTCTTCTCCGGTATCCCTGGTTCTGTGTACACATTCTCCACGCTGTGATCCTTGCATTTCACTTGAGATGCTTTCACCTCTTCCAGAGTGCCAAAAATGGGCTCACTGATTTCTGAGTCTAAGCTGAGGAGCCTCTTATTGAGTTCAGAGCCACAAACACCTTCCTGGTCCTCTGGGAAGGTTTGTCCCTCATCTGCCTTCTCCTGCAGACAGTGTGGGGAATAATAAGTACCTGGCAACTGTGGTTGCAATTCTGCTGATCCTTCTTTCAAGGCCTGCTCCAGTTTCTTGACCTGAGTCAGTACTGAAAGGTTCTCTTTCTGGACCTCCCACTTACCACCTTTCACCTCCTTGCATTTTCCAACACTGGAATCAACCTCCTCTTCCTTCTCCTGCATTTCCACTTTCCTCTCTGTTCCCTGCCCCATGCTCTTTGAAGTGCCCACTCTTCTTTCATTCTCTTTGCCTATCCCTTTGCATTCCAACTCCCAGGTTATAAGTCTCTTGGTGTCCACTTTCCTAGACCCCAAAACTTCCCCACTCATCTTCTCCACCACACATGGTATCTTGTGCTCCTCTTTAACTCCTTGCTCTTCCTCCTTCCGACTGACCAGAGGAGAAGGTGTTTCCTTTTTCCCTTCCCACTCGGAAATCTTGTCCTTGATACTGAAGGGCTTATTCCTCAAACTGACTTTCCCAGCTAACTGTAAATGCTGAGTTCCTCCTATCTGTCTCCTTATGATTTCGCTGCTCTCCTTGACATTAAGATCCACAGATTGGTCACTGATAATCATTTTGGGACTCAGCATGTTCTGCTGAAAGCAGTCTAGCCTTGGATCTAGCACCAAGTTCTCCAGTGATTTCAATGGGCTTTTCACCACAGAAGAAACTTGTTCAGCTTTAGGTCCTAGACTCAGAGTGAAACTGGCACCTTCAGAATAATTTTCACTTGAAGACCCAAACCAAAGTCTTTCTAATTCCTTCACCGTGTTTCTATTATTTTTACTTGCAAGCTTGACCCTACACAGCAAAGACAAAAGAGAAGAAAAAATCACTTTTGCTGATCATTCTAGGTTTGGTCATCAGTACACCAGCTCTATATGCTCTATTGAAGCAGGTGAGGTTGGCAGGGATGCTCAAAGATGGGGGCTGCTGCAGAGCATTCTCAGGGGAGGATCCTGGACTCTGGAATGCACTCCTTCTCTCTCTTGCTATGACAGAGCCCAGTTTGATGCAAGACCTGTCTATTATCCCAGGCTTTCTCTGAGGGAGTGGAATGGGGTGAGCATGGGTGGGATTATAGGTTTTGAAAATTAAGAATGTTCATACTGAGAACAGGTCCGTTTGTATTGTTGTATGCATTTTAAATAGAATAGTAGGGCTTTTTTACTTAGTGCATTAGACAGGTGCATCAAAATAAAAGTCAAAATGGACTCTAGTTTATTTAAGATTTAGTAGCTAGCACATGATTATCAAACAGATGTGTAGACTTGGGACACCGTAGGTATTCCTCTAAAGTCTACTCGGTAACGCCTTTCTAAATAGACTATTTGGCTTAATCATCGAGACAAGGCATAACAAGATCCAGTGGCTGGCAGCTGAAGTTAGCAAAGTTCAAACTAGAAATAAAAGGAGGGAAATTAACCAATCCAAATGATTTTCATGCCATCATTTGGAGTCTTTAAATCAAGGCTGGATGTTGTTCTAAAACATAGGGGCTAGATGAAGGAGCCATTGGATGAAATTCTATGGCTTGTGTTACACAGGCAGTCAGGCTAGATTATCACAGCAGCCCTTTCTTGCCTTGAGATCGATGAAACAGAAGAAAGAACCTCACCAATAGTGATCCTCTCCCCCAATAATTTCACCTTCCAAGTTTTTCCAGAGTGCCCATTAACACAATAACATTGCATGTTCATCAGTCACACAGCTGTAACATCCAGGGGACCCACAAAGGGATTAGGCTCCCATTGTACAAACACACATCACACAGAGAGTTCTTGCCCCACAGAGCACGCCATCTAAATGAAGCTTGTCGTGGCTTCACCGATAAGGATAAAAACCACTTAATTACATGACACCTGGCTGCATCAGACAAACATGTACTTCACCGAGCACTTGTCACCCAAGGATTTCAAAGTGCTTTTATCAACATCCATTAAGCCCCAGCTGGGAAGACATTTACATTTATAACATAATCACTTCAAATCCAAAACTCTTCAGAGCACTTTGCAAAACAATAAGGACTTGTCTATGCTAGAAAGATGGCATCACTATAAGTAAATCAATTTTAAAACTATTTAGTTACAGAGGCACAACTCCCTTAAGTTAAACCAGGGGTGGGCAAATGCTCACGAAGTTGGGGGGTTGGGGTGTGGGAGGGGGTGTGGGCTCTGGGGTGGGGCCAGAAATGAGGAGTTCAGAGTGGGAGTGGGGGCTAAGGGCTAGGGCAAGGGGGGTTGGGAGTGGGGTGGGATGAGGCCTCTGGCTGGGGGTGTGGGGCTCTGGGGTGGGGCTGGGGATGAGGGATTGGGGGTGCAGGAGGGTGTTCCAGGCTGGGAACAAGGCGTTCGGAGGGCTGGAGGAGGATGAGGGCTGGGGCAGGAGGTTGAGGCACGGGAGGGGGTCAAGGGTGCAGGCTCTGGGCGGCACTTACCTCGAGCAGCTCCCAGAAGCAGTGGCATGTCCCCGCTATGGCTCCTACATGGAGGGGCAGCCAGGCGACTCTGCGCACTGCCCTATCCACAGGTGCCGCCCCCACTGCTCCCATTGACCGTGGTTCCTGGCCAATGGGAGCTGCCGGGGCAGGGTTTGGGGTGGGGGCAACGTGCGGAGCCCCTTGGCTGCCCCTCTGCGTAGGAGCCGGAGGGGGGACATGCCACTGCTTCTGGGAGCCGTGCGGAGCAGGGCAAGCCCCGGACCCAGCTCCCCAGCTGGAGCGGGGCAAGCCCCGGACCCTGCTCCCCGACGGGAGATCGAAGGCTGGATGCAGCCCCCAGGCTGTAGTTTGCCCACCCCTGTGTTAAACCAACATAAATGCACTTACCCCAGTTTAGTTTAATTCTATCAACTCCTGGATTCATATAAATTGGGTGAAGTGCGTCTACACCAGGGGTTGGCACTGACATAACTAAATCGATTTAGTTACAATGGTGCAAAAACACAGTGTGTAGGTCAGCCCTAGGTTTCCTGCTGGTAGTGCAGTGAGCTTGTAAGCAAACCTGGCAGCCATTATGCATCCAGCCATAGCTAACACCCAGCCTCGGACATTGGCATCTGTGGTTGCCAAATAGAAGGGAGATACTACCAGGGTATCATTGTCCCCAAGTCTCATGCTCCTGTAATTTCTGCCTATTTCAGTGGGAGGAGGGACTTTCGTGTAACCTTTTGGATGATGCCTCTAATGGGGTGGACCCCCACACACACCCCTAGTCTAGCAGTGCACTGTGGTATCATCACAAGTTATTAGACTAACATCAGGATGTGGGATTTAAACGTACAACCTGATGGCCTAGAGACACCGGCTGAGGCATATTGATGCTAGAGGCACATTTTAGGCTATGAGAGAGAGCACCAATGGAAAGTAATGACTCCCTCTCCACTTCCCTCCCTTGGGAAAAAGAAAAACAAGAATTTAGGACTTTTCACCTCTCAATGGATTTGCAGACACCGTTTTCAGACTTGCTGCTCACGTCGGCTGCCTTGCTAGCTGTCATCGTGTCAGCACCTGGCATGGTGACAGGTCACCTGGGGGAAGTCAAAGCAACACTGAAATGATCAGAGGTATTGTGACAGACTAACAATATCCTGTAGTATCCTGACCAAAGGTTATGGAATGAAGATAAATGTTACTGAATTAAGTAAAACGTGATTGAATCAGGGTTAGTACCTTGGGGATTCCATTGTATTAAAATGCAATTGTGTACGTGTTACGGGGCACTGTATGGACCTTCTCTAGGAAGAGGGGGATGCTAATGTACTTCCTCTGTTATCAGCCTTTTGAAATGTTCCTCCCCCTCCCCCCACGCAGAGATGTGCATATGCTAGTTCAAATGGGATTCTCCAGTGACCAACAGTCAAATTTATTGGATAAATAGTCTGGTTTTAAACTGACTTGGAGCCTTCTTCCTCATCCAGCAAACATGGTGCATGGAGGGCCCCAATCCTTACGGTAGGATTGGAAGGATGGGGCCTACTGAGACCCCATAAGACTGGGTACTTATATGGAGCTGAAGCTGTGATGAACTTGTGACCACAAAGGAAACTCCTCAGGTGGCGTGTCGAAGGACTGCTCCTGTCAGAGCCCTTGTTAGGATAATGTCTGGTACGTTTATTGACACGCGGGTAGGTTTGTCTATTGTTTTAAACACGTTTTCTCGACAGTGCTTTTACCCTAATAATAACATAGGCTCACATAAGAAGAGCTGTGTGGTCTCTATAACCATGGGCAGTCACACTGTTAACTTTCAGAGTAGCAGCCGTGTTAGTCTGTATCCGCAAAAAGAACAGGAGTACTTGTAGCACCTTAGAGACTAACAAATTTATTTGAGCATAAGCTTTTGTGGGCTACAGCCCACTTCATCGGATGCATGTAGTGGAAAATACAGTAGGAAGATATATATACACACAGAGAACATGAAACAATGGGTGTTACCATACACACTATAAGGAGAGTGATCAGTTAAGGTGAGCTATTATCAGCAGGAGAGAAAAAGAACTGTTTGTAATGGTAATGAAAATGGCCCATTTCCAGCAATTGACAAGGAGATGTGAGGAACTGTAGAGGGGGAAAAGTAAGCATGGGGAAATAGTCCACTCCCAGTCTTTGTTCAAGCCTAATTTAATTTGCAAATTAATTCCAATTCAGCAGTCTCTCGTTGGAGTCTGTTTTTGAAGTTTTTTTGTTGTAATATTGTGACTTTTAGGTCTGTAATCGAGTGGCCAGGGAGGCTGAAGTGTTCTCCGACTGGTTTTGGAATGTTATAATTCTTGATGTCTGATTTGTGTCCATTTATTCTTTTACATAGAGACTGTCCAGTTTGGCCAATGTACATGGCAGAGGGGCATTGCTAGCACATGATGGAATATATCACATTGGTAGATGTGCAGGTGAACAAGCCTCTGATAGTGTGGCTGATGTGATTAGGTCCTATGATGGTATCCCCTGAATAGATATGTGGACAGAATTGGCAACGGGCTTTGGTGCAAGAATAGGTTCCTGGGTTAGTGTTTTTGTTGTGTGGTGTGTGGTTGCTGGTGAGTATTTGCTTCAGGTTTAGGGGCTGTCTGTAAGCAAGGACTGGCCTGTCTCCCAAGATCTGTAAGAGTGAGGGATCGTTCTTCAGGATAGGTTGTAGATCCTTGATGATGCGCTGGAGAGGTTTTAGTTGGGGGCTGAAGGTGATGGCTAGTGGCGTTCTGTTACTTTCTTTGTTGTGCCTGTCCTGTAGTAGGTGACTTCTGGGTACTCTTCTCGGTCTGTCAATCTGTTTTCCAGAAAACAGATTGACAGACAGAAAAAAATCTGTTTCTTCACTTCAGCAGGTGGGTATTGTAGTTGTAAGAATGCTTGAGAGAGATCTTGTAGGTGTTTGTCTCTGTCTGAGGGGTTGGAGCAAATGCGATTGTATCGTAGAGCTTGGCTGTAGACAATGGATCGAGTGGTGTGGTCTGGATGAAAGCTGGAGGCATGTAGGTAAGTATAGCGGTCAGTAGGTTTCCAGTATAGGGTGGTGTTTATGTGGCCATCATTTATTAGTACTGTAGTGTCCAGGAAGTGGATCTCTTGTGTGGACTGGTCCAGGCTGAGGTTGATGGTGGGGTGGAAATTGTTGAAATCATGATGGAATTCCTCAAGGGCTTCTTTTCCATGGGTCCAGATGATGAAGATGTCATCAATGTAGTGCAAGTAGAGTAGGGGCCTTAGGGGACGAGAGCTGAGGAAGCGTTGTTCTAAGTCAGCCATAAAAATGTTGACATACTGTGGGGCCATGCGGGTACCCATAACAGTGCCGCTGACTTGAAGGTACACATTGTCCCCAAATGTGAAATAGTTATGGGTGAGGACAAAGTTAACTGTCTCCACAAAGAAAGCAAGCAGATGTGCTAGGGCAGCTTGTCTGAGCTGGGAATACTACAGTGATGGCAGGGAACTGTTCAGCCTGCAAATACCCCAGTCAGAAGGGACAGAGATGCAGATCTCCATCCAAAAAGTCAACTGCTGGGGCGCTGGAAGCCTGAGAGTGGGCGCCCTGGCTGGACCCCTGAGGGGGAACACAGGTGCAGTTGCCCTGAACTGTGACAGGTAACACTGTCTGTTCCAACATGACAAACTTCCCTTGTCCCTCCTCTCTCCAAGCACACACACAAAACCTGCCCCTGGAAATCCAGTAGGATAATAGCAGCAAGTCACTTCATCTCTCTGCCTCCATTTCCCCTTCTGTAAAATGGTGATGAGCATTTTTATCCACCTACCTCCCCAGAGTGCTGTGAGAATTAGATAGTCTTTGGGGCATGGGCTGTCTATTACTCTGTGTTTGTACAGCGCTGTGCGCAGTGGGACTCCCGTCTCAACTGGTCCCATAGGCACTGCCATAATAAACATGATTAGTAATATTACTAGTCAATGGCTGTACAGTGATTTGAACAGGCAAGACACAACATAAAAGCTAAACATTTTTGTTATAACACTTGGGTATCTGTCTTCCCTCAGGAGACTGTTAAAAATGGCTTTAAAAATAATCTGTCTGATCCAGAGAATTAACAGCCCCATGGCTTATGAAGCCACTGTATCAACAGCTTTCTTGGACTGGTACCCAGCTGAGAGGTTTATTGATTAAACTACTGTAGATCCCATGGTCACTTTGTGCTCAGGTTCCTGATCACCTGATGTATTCTCACTCTAGTGGGTCATTATAGAGAGTGTTACTGATCTCCCTTGGGAATTTAAGGGGTGAAATGCATCCCTGGCCTAAGGTCTTTAAACTGCAGAAGTTGTTTTGGTCACTGCTCACTATTCTTTGCATGGTGATTTCTAATCTTTTTGGGGCAGGGGTGTCAATCTATCCTCTTGGCGCACCTTTGCAACGAAGGCCTGGTCTACACTAAGAGTTTAATTTGAATTTAGCAGCGTTAAATCGAATTAACCCTGCACCCGTCCACACAACGAAGCCATTTCTTACGAAATAAAGGGCTCTTAAAATCGATTTCTGTACTCCTCCCCGACGAGCGGAGTAGCGCCGAAATCGATATTGCCATTTCGAATTAGGGTTAGTGCAGCCGCAATTCGATGGTATTGACCTCCGGGAGCTACCCCACAGTGCACCATTGTGACCGCTCTGGACAGCAATCTGAACTCGGATGCACTGGCCAGGTAGACAGGAAAAGCCCCACGAACATTTGAATTTCATTTCCTGTTTGCCCAGCACAGGAGAGCACAGGTGACCACAGAGAGATCATCAGCACAGGTAACCATGCAGTCCGATAATCGAAAAAGAGCACCAGCATGGACCGTACGGGAGGTACTGGATCTGATCGTTATATGGGGAGAGGATTCAGTGCTAGCAGAACTTCGTTCGAAAAGACGAAATGCCAAAACTTTTGAAAAAATCTCCAAGGGCATGATGGAGAGAGGCCACAATAGGGACTCAGATCAGTGCTGTGTGAAAGTCAAGAAGCTCAGACAAGCCTGTCAAAAAACAAAGGAGGCAAACGGTCGCTCCGGGTCAGAGCCGCGGACATGCCGCTTCTACACCGAGCTGCATGCAATTCTAGGGGGGGCCGCCACAACTACCCCACCTCTGACCGTGGATTCCGAGGTGGGGGTAATCTCATCAGCCACACCTGAGGATTCTGTGGACAGAGAAGAGGAGGAGGAGGAGGAGGACGAGCTTGCAGAGAGCACACAGCACTCCATTCTCCCCAACAGCCAGGATCTTTTTCTGATCCTGACTGAAGTACCCTCCCAAGCCAGTATCCAAGACCATGACCACATGGAAGGGACCTCAGGTGAGTTTACCTTTTAAAATATAAAACTTGTTTTAAAAGCAAGCGTTTTTTAATGATTACTTTGCCCTGAGGACTTGGGATGCATTTGCGGCCAGTACTGCTACTGGAAAAGTCTGTTAACGTGTCTGGGGATGGAGCGGAAATCCTCCAGGGACATCTCCATGAAGCTCTCCTGGAGGTACTCCAAAAGCCTTTCCACAAGGTTTCTGGGCAGTGCAGCCTTATTCCGTCCTCCATGGTAGGACACTTGACCACGCCATGCTAGTAGCAAGTAATCTGGTATCATTGTATGACAAAGCCTGGCAGCGTATGGTCCCGGTGTTTGCTGGCATTCAAGCAACATCCGTTCTTTATCTCGTTGTGTAATCCTCAGGAGAGTGATATCACTCATGGTAACCTGGTTGAAATATGGGAATTTAATTAAGGGGACAGAGGTGGCTGTTCCTACTGGGCTGTTTGCCTGTGGCTGAAAAGAAATCCTTCCCTGCAGTTAGCCAAGTGTGTGTGTGTGGGGGGGGAGGGGGAATTGGCCCTGAGCTTTTCGCGTTTGGCTAGCAGGGATCTTCCCTGATACCAGCCACACGGTGGGGGGAGGGAAAAAGTGATCATCCAGAGAATTGGATGGGGTGGGGGGGGTAGTTTGTTTTCTGCTGCTGAAGGTTAACAGGAAAACTGCAGCACTCAACGGGCTTTGTTTGGTATGTGGGAAAGGAGGGCGCAGAAGTCGAAAGACAATGGCTTACCATGGCCACACGCAAGCCGAATTCTGTTGCCCGGACCTGCGTCTGTGATCTCTAGCAGTAAAGCCACAGGCACTCAATATTAAGAGGCAAAATGCGACCTTGCACAGAAATCACATGTGCTATGTAATGTGAATAGTGTTGTACACCATGAAAGAGTATAAGCATTGTTCTGTAAAATGTATCTTTTTAAAAAATTCTCTCCTTTTTTCCCTCCCTCCAGCAGCTGCAAATTTTTCAAGCCTCCCTCCTCCGTCCCGAAGGCTATTTCAGATAAGGTGTTGGAAAAAGAGGACGCGAGACGAGATGTTCGCGGAAATCATGGAATCCACCCGCAGTGAAAGAGCTCATCTGAATGAGTGGAAGGACACGGTTTCAAAGTATAGGAAAGATGCCAGTGAACGTGAGGACAAGAGGGACCAATGTGAAGACATGAGGGACCAACGTGAGGACAGAAGGGACAACGTGAGGAGAGGAGAGACGCTCGAGATGAGAGGTGGCGGCAGGAAGATCAGAGGAGGCAGGATGCAATGCTGGGTCTGCTGCGTGAGCAAACAGACATGCTCCGGCATCTGGTGGAGCTTCAGGAACGGCAGCAGGATCACAGACTGCCGCTGCAGCCCCTATATAACCCCCTGCCCCCTCCCCATGTTCCATAGCCTCCTCACCCAGACGTGTAAGAATGTGGGGGGGGGGGGGCGGGGAAGGCTCCGTGCACCCTCCCATTCCACCCCAGTGGATAGCCCAAGCAAAGGGCTGTCATTATTTTAACCTTTTTTTAGTGGCCTTTTCCTTCCTTCTGATCCTCCTCCCAAACCCCACCCAGGCTACCTTCACAGTTCTCTCCCTCTTTTTATAATCAATTAATAAAGAATACATGATTTTTAAACAATAGTGACTTTATTTCCTTTGAAAGCAAGCTGTGATCGAAGGGGGAGGGTGGGTTCCTTACAGAGAATGAGTCAATAAAGGCGGGTTTTCATCAAGGAGAAACAAACAGAAATTTCACACTATAGCCTGGCCAGTCATGAAACTGGTTTTCAAAGCTTCTCTGATGCGCAGCGCTTCCTGGTGTGCTCTTCTAATCACCCTGGTGACTGGCTGCGCGTAATCAGCAGCCAGGCGATTTGCCTCAGCCTCCCACCCCGCCATAAAGGTCTCCCCCTTACTCTCACAGAGATTGTGGAGCACACAGCAAGCAGCAATAACAATGGGGATATTGGTTTGGCTGAGGTCTGACCGAGTCAGTAACGATCGCCAGCGACCTGTTAAACGTCCAAATACACATTCTACCACCATTCTGCACTTGCTTAGCCTGTAGTTGAACAGCTCCTGAGTCCTGTCCAGGCTGCCTGTGTATGGCTTCATAAGCCATGGCATTAAGGGGTAGGCTGGGTCTCCAAGGATAACTATTGGCATTTCAACATCCCCAATGGTTATTTTCTGGTCTGGGAAGTAAGTCCCTTGCTGCAGCCGTTTAAACAGAGTAGTGTTCCTGAAGACGCGAGCATCATGAACCCTTCCCGGCCAGCTCACGTGGATGTTGGTGAAACATCCCTTGTGATCCACCAGTGCTTGCAGCACCATTGAAAAGTACCCTTTGCGGTTTATGTACTGGGTACCCTGGTGCTCCGGTGCCAAGACAGGGATATGGGTTCCATCTAACGCCCCACCACAGTTAGGGAATCCCATTGCAGCAAAGCCATCCACTATAACCTGCACATTTCCCAGAGTCACTACCTTTCGTAGCAGCAGCTCAGTGATTGCTTTGTCTACTTGCATCACAGCATCCCCCACAGTAGATTTGCCCACTCCAAATTGATTCCCGACTGACCGGTAGCTGTCTGGCATTGCAAGCTTCCACAGGACTATCGCCACTCGCTTCTCAACTGTGAGGGCTGCTCTCATCTTGGTATTCTAGCGTTTCAGGGCAGAGGACAGCAAGTCACAAAGTTCCATGAAAGTGCCCTTACGCATGCGAAAGCTTCACAGCCACTGGGAATCATCCCACACCTGCAACACTATGCGGTCTCACCAGTCTGTGCTTGTTTCCCGGGCCCAGAATCGGCGTTCCACGGATAGAACCTGCCCCATTAACAACATGATCTCCAAAGCACCGGGGCCCGCGGTTTGAGAGAATTCTGTGTCCATGTCCATGTCCTCATCACTCTTGTCGCTGCGCTGCTGTTGCCGCCTCCTCCTCGTCTCGTTTTTCTGGTCCTGGTTCAGCATAAACTGCACGAGAATGCACGAGGTGTTTACAATGTTCATGACTGCTGTCTTGAGCTAAGCGGGCTCCATGCTTGCTGTGGTATGGAGTCTGCAGTGTTCACCCAGGAAAAAAGGTGCAAAACGGTTGTCTGCCGTTGTTTTCATGGAGGGAGGGATGAGGCTGTACCCAGAACCACCTGCGACAATGTTTTTTGCCCCATCAGGCACTGGGATCTCTATCCAGAATTCCAATGGGCGGGGGAGACTGCGGGAACTATGGGATAGCTATGGGATAACTACCCACAGTGCAACGCTCCGGAAATCGACGCTAGCCCCGGTACATGGACGCACACCGCTGAATTAATGTGCTTAGTGTGGCCGCATACATTTGACTTTATACGATCTGTTTCCAAAATTCGAATTCTGTAAATTCGGATTAATCCCGTAGTGTAGACATACTCACAGTCAGTGCAACAGATGTTCTCCTTTTAGTCTTGTCCTGAAAACCAACTCTGGCTCTTTAAGAGCCAACCACAAGGCAGTGTCAGTACTTCTCAGGAGGGCATTATCTGTGGCCACTGAAAAGCATTTCAATGACAGGAAGGAGTTCATTGTCTCTTACACAATACTTTGAAACCCTGAAAGCCTCTGGAGTCTATCCACTTGGCTGGTCTATCAGATGCTTCCCTGCCACGGCCGGAGTTTGGCAGCAAGACCAATCGCATCAGTAAAGTTAGTAGTTCCTAGGACTTTTCAAGAAAATGAACATATAAAAGTATTTCTCATTTCCATGGTCTACATACTTTTAAAGAGAGAGAGGGAGAAATAGAAATAATTCAGTCTTGTTCTTTTCTGAGCTCTCACCCCGCGCAGGCAACATTCTGTAAGACAGAGTGAACTCTGGATCATCTCAATGAGTACAGGTTCAGGGTAATTTATTACAAACCATGTCCTCTCTTTCCCCAGGCAATAAGCCCCGCTGCTTCTTTTCCTCATTAGTAGCTGGCACAACACCCAATTCATTTTTAATGACAGAGCATCCTTGCAAAATTGTCAGGAAAATTGACCAGCCCAAGGAAGCAAAATCTATTCACCCACTCATTAGCTGTTATGTTTAAGGATAATGAAAAAACGGAAGATCATTCATTCCTCTGTCCACAGAATGACTCACTCAGGCAAGTGGGCAAGTAGATTTCTGCAGAGCTGTAACAGAGATTGTTCTGCACTTAGATTGTAAGCTCGCTGGGGCAGGGACCATCTCTTTGTGCTGTGTTTGTACAGCACCTAGCACAATGGGGTCCTAGCCTATGACTGGGGCTCTTAGGAGCTACCACGATATGAATAATAATAGAGGCTGGGATATATATAACCACTTCATTTAATCACCATTCTGGAGTTTCTCTTCTGGCAAGCTCCGAAGTCTATCACAATAGGATTGGGGGGGCTCCTCTCCCTTCCCTGGCCCATGCAATCCCCCACCCAATAAACTCTGACTCTGCCAGCAGAGCCCTCTGTGGAAAATCAGGAGAAAGATGCCACCCACCCGCACCAATGGGTGGGGAAAATTGATGGGGCCAGCAGTGAAAGGGGGCCAGCCCCTGTAGTAAGGGAGGGAGGCACTTGCCAAGGGACAATAGGTAGCTCCTCCCATGGGAGTCGCTAGCACCCATTGGCCAGCTGGGGGGAAGGGGTGCTGATTGGCCAGCATTCCCCAGCTCCCAGAATTTAGCTCAGCAAAGGGGCCATTTGGAGCCTCTTTTGGCTCCATTCCAACAGCCCATCCTGCCCACCAAAACTAGGAAGGGGAACCCAGCTTGACAGATGCTGTGGGTCTAGCCTGTGTAGGGGTCAGGAAGGAATTTTTTCTTCTATGGGTCAATTGGCAGAGGACCAGGGAGTTTTTTCCCTTCCTCGCAGCATCTGCAAGTTGCTTAGTATCTAATTGAGGTACTGGTATGGTGCTGCTTACTTGTTGCAACATGCAGCCGGTTTCCAGTGAGGTTGAGAGAATAAAATGAATGGTTCCCAGAGGTGAAAGACCTGGGATTTTGGCCTTGGGCTCGTATGATAGGATGAAACCTTGTGGTCTTTGTGGGCCACGCTCAGACCTTGTGGCCCTTGTGGGCCAAGGTCCCCACCCTCCTGCCCCCTTTGTCTCCCTCAGGGGGAGGAGAGTGCTAGGACTCACAGAGAACTGAGTCCTGGGGGGTAGGCTGAGGAGAACCACCCCGGATTAGGTAAGGAGCCCTGTAATACCCGCACTGAAACCAATTGAATGCCTGGTATAGGTGAGTAGTGGTGATGGGCAGGTAGTGGCCCTCCCCTACGTTCACATTTAATAAAAGTTGCAGCCTGCCACTTAATTCCATGCATGTTTCTGTCCTTGCTTTGCCACTGTGTCCCTATCTGCTAGCATTCAGATGTGGACAGATGGGCGGTAGCGGTCAACATGGGTCATACGTCTGATCCGAGCACACTGCTAAACTAGGCACTGTGGGAGGTGGGAGGAGAGGCTGAAGAAGAAATGGATCATCATTGGCAGGGGGAGGGAGGAGGGTGCAGACCTGTTCAGTCTCCCACTAAAGCCAGGAGAGACTCCTGTCCGTAGCTGCTTTCTGCACTGCTCCTGCTTAGGAGCTGAGGGACACTAGTCTGTGACCACATGAGCAGGGCTGCTCTAGGCAGGAGGGTTCACTTCTAGCCACAGAGAGACAGCTGAGAGTATAATGCCTCATGTGTATTTGGGACTTGAACCTGTAGCTAGAGCAGCACATCTCTCCCTGGCCACATGGGCCTGTAGCAGTGACTGGAAAATAACAGGGGAGGAGGCAGAAGGTAGCCATAGGCACCCAGGGAGTGGTGCCGGAACGGGGAGGGCAGGGGCCCATGGCCCTCCCACATTTCGCCAGGGCGGATCCTTCCCCTCCTCTTCCCCGGGGCCAGGCCAGCATGGAGCCCAGCCAGGGAGCCCAGACAATTGTGGGAGATGCACGTGTTGACCCTCCACCCGCCTTCGGTGCAGGGGGGCTGAGGGCAGCCCCCAGCCCATGTCCCCACCCCCAGGCTCCCAGCACAGCCCAAAGCCAGTGGAGGGTCCACGATTCCACGCTGGCTCACCACAGCTGCCCACATGGCTCTCCCCGACCCAGCTCCAGCGTGCGGGGGGCTCAGAGTCGCAGCCTGGACATGGTAAGAGCTGTGCGGGCAGCTGTGGGGAGCTGCGGTGCAGCCCACCACTAGGGTTGCCAACTTTCTACTCGCACAAAACCGAACACCCTTGCCCCGCCCATGCCCTGCCCCCCTCAGAGGCCCCACCCCCACTCACTCCATCCCGCCTCCCTCTGTCACTCGCTCTCCCCACCCTCACTTACTCGCTCATTTTCAATGGGCTGGCTCAAGGGGTTGGGATGTGGGAGGGGGTGAGGGTTCAGGCTGGGAGTGCAGGCTTTGGGTTGGGCCCAAAATGAGGAGTCCAGGGTGCAGATGGGGACTCTGGGCTGAGGCAGTGTGTTGGGATGCAGGAGGGGGTGAGGGCTCCAGCTGGGGTTGCATGCTCTGGGGTGGGGCCAGGGATGAGGGATTTGAGATGCAGGAGGGGGCTCCAGGCTGGGGCTGAGGGGTTCGGAGAGTGGGAGGGAGCTCTAGGCTGGGGCAGGTGGTTGGGGTGCGGGAGGGGGACGAGGGCTCTGGTGGGGGGTGCAGACTCTGGGGTGGGGCTGGGGATGAGGGGTTTGGGGTGTAGGAGGGTGCTCCGGGCTGGGGAGGTGGAGCAAAGGCGTTTGGAGTATGGGAGGGGGCTCCAGGCTGAGGCAGAGGGTGGGAGTATGGGCTTTGGGCTGAGGGTGCAGGTTCTGGGGTAGGGCCAGAAATTAGGGGTTCAGGGTGTGGGAGGGGGCTCCGGGCTGGGGCAGGGGGTTGGGGTGTGGGGGGGAGGGCTCTGGCTGGGGGTGCAGGCTCTCATGTGGGGCCAGGGATGAGGGATTTGGGGGGTAGGAGGGGCAGGGGCAGGGGTGCGGCAGGGGGTGAGGGCTCTGTCTGGGGGTGCAGGCTCTGGGGTGGGGTTGTGGATGAGGAGTTTGGGATGCAGGAGGGTGCTTCGGGCTGGGACTGAGGGTTCAGAGGGCAGGAGGGGGATCAGGGCTGGGGAATGGGGTTGGGGTGTGGGGTGTGGGAGGGGGTCAGGGGTGCAGGCTCTGGGCGGCGCTTATCTCAAGCAGCTCCCAGAAGCAGCGGCATGTCCCCCTCCACTCCTAGGCAGAGGCATGGCCAGACAGCTCTGCGCGCTGCCCCATCTGCAGGCGCCGACCCTGCAGCTCCCATTGGCTGCAGTTCCCGGCCAATGGGAGCTGCGGAACCAGCATTTGGGGTGGGGGCAGCATGCGGAGCCCCCTGCCTGCCTGTACGCGTAGGAGCCGGAGGGGGGACATGCCGCTGCTTCTGGAAGCCACGCAGAGCCACGGCAGCCAGGGAGCCTGCCAGCCCTGCTGCGCCGAACGGACTTTTTAACAGCCTGGTCAGTGGTGCTGACTGGAGTCACCAGGTTCCCTTTTCGACCAGGCATTCCGGTAGAAAACCGGACACCTGGCAACCCTACCCTCCAACTGCCCTGGGTGGGGGGCCTGTCCAGGGGGCAGAGACACAGCCTGGAGGCTGCTCTCGGTGGGACCCCTGCACTGCAGGCAGGTGGAGGGTCCTCTGTGGCTCTTATCATGGCTGGGCTGTGGCTTCGAGGCACTCCCCCAGCCAGAGCCAGGTCAGGGAGAGCCGCGCAGACCACTGTGGGGAGCCTGGGTCCTCCACCTGCCCTGGGCGAGTTGTCCAGGGGTGGGGACAGGGGCTGCTTTTGGCCCGCCCCATCTCAGGGAAGCGGGCTCCCTGGCCCTGCTCCAGCTTCCGGCTAGGCCAGGGGCAGGACTTTGGGGGGTGGGGCCCCCCAGGCCTTCTATTTTTGGGAAGGCTCCGACGCCCTTGCACCCAGCCAGGGGAGATGTCAGGGCCAGCCTGGAAAACAGTACTCCTATATTCCTAAAGTTAATTCCATGCTGCAGCCTAGTCAGGCTTAAGTCCTGATAACCAGGACATTATGAAAAGGAAATAGGTGCGTCCATCTCTGCAGAGACCTAATGAGGCTCACTGAAGCAGGAAGAAGAGAAAAGTACATTGTTCCCACCATAGAAGATATAATCTGCAATGGTCTTGTTCTTATTAGATGCAGATAGTGGATTCTGGCAAGTTCCTGTCTCCCCTGGCAGTGACCAGCTGACAAGTTTTGGAATGAAAGATATGGCTTTCCTCACCTCATCCTCAGTGTCACAAGCACCCCAGAAATCTTCCAGAGGAAAATGAACAAAACTCTGCCAGGCCTAGAGGGAGTTACATGGATGAGAGCTGCGTTTATGGGAAGTCCAAGGAAGAATATAATGTCAGCCTGGCACATTTCAACGGCATTACAATTACTTTCTTTATAAAACAAAACCCAAAAGAAGACTATGTCACGTGTGGGTCCACAGAGGACTGAGCTCAGGGGCACTCCACTACTGTGTGAACTGGGACACCAGGCTATCATGGTCCATAGATTGGCAAGAAGGGAGGCCAGATGTCAAGTCCCAGTTAGAGATCCTCCCCATTACAATGCACTCAGGAATCCTTGCCATTGTTTGGGGGGAACAAAGCAGCCATCTGACACCATTTCATAACAAACCAGGGAAAGGAATGCCACCAGAATCATAGATAGATTATTAGGGTTGGAAGGGACCTCAGAAGATCATCTAGTCCAACTCCCTGCTTAAAGCAGGATCAATCCCCAACTAAATCCCCAAATGGCCCCCTCAAGTAGGGTGACCAGACAGCAAGTGTGAAAAATCAGGACAGGGGGTGGGGAGTAATAGGAGCCTATATAAGGAAAAGCCCCAAATATCGGGACTGTCCCTATAAAATTGGGACATCTGGTCACCCTATCCTCAAGGATTGAATTCACAACCCTGGATTTAGCAGGCCAATGGCTCAAACCACTGAGCTATCCCTCCTGCCTTAAAATAGTGAGATATACCTATCTCATAGAACTGGAAGGGACCTCAAAAGTTCATTGAGTCCAGCCCCCTGCCTTCACTAGTAGGACCAAATACTGATTTTTGCCCCAGATCCCTAAATGGCCCCCTCAAGGATTGAACTCACAATCCTGGGTTTAGTAGGCCAATGCTCAAAAGAAGAAGGGGAAGAAGCTCTCAAACCTGTTGACTGGACTGTGGGAAGGATGCAAAGTCTCAGGACAGAAGGCTCTCCACATATCTCCCACATGCACATGGCCTTACGATTCCCAGGGTCATGTGACAGGGACTTCCTGCTGCCAAGCAGAGTGAGACCTGCCTGGACCTCTCTCTTCCAAACAGAGTTCCTGCCTGCTTTGTGTTTGCAACGAGGCGTTTGTTTACTGATCTATCATTGGCATGCAGGAAATGGCCTGGAAATGAGCTGTAATCATCTGTCACCAGCAGTTGCTGTTTGGTTTTCTTCTAATTTAAGTTTTCCTTTCTTTCCTTTCTCCCCAACCTCCCACTCAAAACACAGTAGTAAAATAAAGCACGTGCTTCTCTTTACAGATGCTAGATGCTTTAGGGAAACAAGGGCTTAGCATTTCAAAAAGGACTAGTGATTTTGGATGCCCAACTTGAGATATCTTAACAAGGGGGTAATTTTGTAGTGATAATCAGGATGCCCCATTTCAAACAGTTGACAAGAAGGTGTGAGTAACAGTAGGGGGAAATTAGCATGGGGAAATAATTTTTAGTTTGTGTAATGACCCATCCACTCCCAGTCTTTATTCAAGCCTAATTTAATGCTGTCCAGTTTGCAAATTAATTCCAGTTCTGCAGTTTCTGTGTGGTTGCTGGTGAGTATTTGCTTCAGCAACCACACAACAAAAACACTAACCCAGGAACCTATCCTTGCAACAAAGCCCTTTGCCAACTCTGTCCACATATCTGTTCATGGGACACCATCATAGGACCTAATCACATCAGCCACACCATCGGGGGCTTGTTCACCTGCACATCTACCAATGTGATATATGCCATCATGTGCCAGCAATGCCCCTCTGCCATGTACATTAGCCAAACCGGACAGTCTCTATGCAAAAGAATAAATGGACACAAATCAGACGTCAAGAATTATAACATTCCAAAACCAGTCGGAGAACACTTCAACCTCCTTGGACACTCAATTACAGACCTAAAAGTCACAATTCTTCAACAAAAAAACTTCAAAAACAGACTCCAACGAGAAACTGCAGAACTGGAATTAATTTGCAAACTGGACACCATTAAATTAGGCTTGAATAAAGACTGGGAGTGGATGGGTCATTACATAAACTAAAAACTATTTCCCAATGCTCATTTTTCCCCTACTGTTACTCACACCTTCTTGTCAACTGTTTGAAATGGGCCATCCTGATTATCTCTACAAAAGTTTTTTTCTCCTGATGATAATAGCCCACCTTAATTGATTAGTCTTGTTAGAGTTGGTATGGCAACACCCATTTTTTCATGTTCTCTGTATATATATATAATCTTCCTACTGTATTTTCCACTGCATGCATCTGATGAAGTGGGTTTTAGCCCATGAAAGCTTAAGCCCAAATAAATTTGTTAGTCTCTAAGGTGCCACAAGTACGCCTTGTTCTTTTTGCTGATACAGACTAACACGGCTGCTACTCTGAAATCTGCTATCAGAACAGGTACTCACCTTCTGCAGCTTTCTAAACACATTCCTGAAAGCTGTAGGACAATTCTAATTAGGTAAGCCATGGGAGAACCAAACATTAAACAGTTTAGTCATTGTATCTAATGAAGTCACGGAGTAATAATAATAAGCCTTTTAGGGCTCCCTCTTTGTTACACTGTTTATGGTGCTATAAAAAAAGCACATTTCACATAGGACCTTGTAGTTTTAGAGATGTTCACTGTACAATGAACCTTAGCCATTTGTAACCTGGAATAGAGCGCCAGCCACCAGCATGTTAGAGGATAAGGCAATATCTCAGATTACAAACTTTTGGGGGCAGGGATTCTGTGTTTGTACAGCACCTAGCACAATGGGGTCCTGGTCCATGACTGGGCTCCTACATGCTACAATAATACAAATAACAATAATAATAAATATTATCTCACATCACCAGAATGACAGCAGAGCGCTTCACCTGCCAGTTTGCAGAAACTGTTGCCCAAGGAGGGTAAAGACCTAAAGATTATAGGAGGGACAATCCCCAGTTTCTTTTCTAAGATGCCCACAAAAAGGTTCCCTCCCCCACAGTCATTTACATTTGAAGATATCTAAACCACATCAATTTCTTATTCAGGTCCATAAGACTCAACAACAATACACAGCATTTTTATAATGCTTTCAAATTTCAAAGTGTTTTACAGTGCAAATATAACATACAGAAGACAACACCCAGCAAACAATATATAAAGAAGAGGAAGGATGCCAGGAAGACAAAATACTAACAGGAAGATCACGAGTAGGGCTGAGCCGACAGTTGGGAACTTGAATTCAAACCCCTTCCACCCCACCCTATATTCTATTTAAAGGCTATTTCCCTTTAGGGGAAAAAGAAATCGCACACACAAAGCCCTCTGCGTGGCCTGCGTGCAGGTTCTCAACATTCAAAGGAGTCTCCTTGTTATGCATGTGCATGTATAGGTCAGATAATTCATTTCCTCTGGGATCTCAAACAGCAGTTTGACCTAGATTGTGTCAAATCACAGAGAAACAGAGAGGAAGTCTCCAGGGCAGGGATATACGCTCCCAGTGCTCTAAAGGTAGCAGAGCCTGGCATGAAGGAGATGGGAGTAAGAACCAAGTGGCAATTTCCCGTATGGAGCAGGCGAGCTCAGTGGGTAGGAAATGCTGACTCTAGGGGCCCAATGCTGCCCTTCTATGGTGCAAAGCATGGTAAATAATCTTGGTCACAAAGATGTACCAGGGACCAGTTAGGAGACAGAAATGGGTTTTATAAAGGATGGGATGATATGAGGTCCCTGACACTCGATCACAGGATATTTATGGCCTGATCCAAAGCTTATTGAAGTATAGCCTGAGAGTTCCATTGACCACAATGGGCTTTTATCAGGCCCATAGTCAGCAATAGCTGATCCTCAGAACTACATTGAAGGGGTTTCTCCGAGTCACCTTCATTTCCTTCCCTCACCCATTCAGCCTGGCAGCCCTGATACTGTGGTGACCCTCATACCTGCAAGCTGTAGAAACCCACCGTGCTTTTCTAAGCATTGGCTCCGTGCATTTACTTGAGAGCAACGTAAAGCATTCATCTCTTTCCAGGATCTGAATGTGCCAGCTCTATAGTGCTCCTGGCTTCTGCTGACCAAGTCGATTCAAGAAACTCAGAGCAGAACTCCCATTATTACATTTCAGCAGGATCTTAATTGTAGATTTCTAACTCCAAGTCATACATATAAAAAGTGAGTGAATTTATGCAACAGATGTCCCTGAAGTGTCACATGGAAGCGCTCCATTTCCAGCTTCAGACTCCATTTCACAGCAGGATGCCTCATGATCATACCTAACAAAACAACAGTAATAACACATAGCACTTTTCCTATTCAAAGTGATTTATAAACCTGACAATATCCACGTGTGGTAGGATAAATACCATTATCCATTTTATGGATGGAGAAACAGACAGGTTATGTGACTTAGAGCACATAGAGAATCAGGAATAGAACTCAAGGGTTTCTGACTACGAGGCCTGTGCTCAGACCATTAGGCAAGACACAGACAGTGTCTGTGTGTATTTATTGTGTACACACACACACAGAGACACACACACACTTTACAAAATTGACTTTAACTGATCAGCGCCTATGAAAATCAGGCCACATCAGTATCTATAAATGAATTTAGGCACTCAACTTTAAACACCTAAATTTGAAAATCTTGTTAACTTTAAGACTGAGTTAAAGTTGAGAGGAAATATCTGGATGAAATCCATACTTTATTGAAGTAAACGGGAGTTTTGCCATTGACTTCATTTGGGCCAGAATTTCATGCCAGTAATTTCAGAATAACAGAAAAAATAAACAAACATCCAAAAACATGGTAGTTATTGAAAAAAAATACCAACCATTAGAGACCATTATGATTACGTTTAAAAGGAACCCAAATATTTGACAGTACAGGAAACAACCTGCCACTAAAAAGGCTTTCTTAATTCTCCCTTAAAATGCAGAATTTCCCCCCGAAGTTATACTGCCTTAACATGTAGAATGGGCCATATTCAGCTCTGGAACAGTGACTGTTTTAAGGTCTGATACCTTGTGAAGCATCTGGGCTAGAAACTGGAGTATCATTAGAGATCTTGCAAGGTCCACTGGCATAAGGCTACTGTTCACTTCTAGTGCTGTAGCCCATAGGGCTAGCTTGCCTTTATTATATTCACTGCCTTGCCTTTATTATATTCTGCTTTTATTATATTCAGCAGTAACCTACAAGCCTGTATCCTGTAAGGAATTGGCTTCAGGAGCTAGCATGAAGCTTGAGGCCTATGAACTTTGGCATAGATAAACAGCTCAACGGTAACCCCTAAGTTTTAGGGAACTAGAAACAGAGTGTAACGGAGAATTTTGTCCATAATGACATCGGCCAACCACTAAAACATGAGCTAACACCAGCTTTTGGAAAGTTTTGGAAAGAACATCCAACCACAAGAGTGCCAGGGCAACAAATTGACGTATATGAATCATAGAATCATAGAATATCAGAGTTGGAAGGGACCTCAAGAGGTCATCTAGTCCAACCCCCTGCTCAAAGCAGGACCAATTCCCAGCTAAATCATCCCAGCCAGGGCTTTGTCAAGCCGGGCCTTAAAAACCTCCAAGGAAGGAGACTCCACCACCTCCCTAGGTAACGCATTCCAGTGTTTCACCACCCTCCTAGTGAAATAGTTTTTCCTGATATCCAACCTGGACCTCCCCCACTGCAACTTGAGACCATTGCTCCTTGTTCTGTCATCTGCCACCACTGAGAACAGCCGAGCTCCATCCTCTTTGGAACCCCCCTTCAGGTAGTTGAAGGCTGCTATCAAATCCCCCCTCATTCTTCTCTTCTGGAGACTAAACAATCCCAGTTCTCTCAGCCTCTCCTCATAAGTCATGTGCTCCAGACCCCTAATCATTTTTGTTGCCCTCTGCTGGACTCTTTCCAATTTTTCCACATCCTTCTTGTAGTGTGGGGCCCAAAACTGGACACAGTATTCCAGATGAGGCCTCACCAATGTCGAATAAAGGGGAACGATCACGTTCCTCGATCTGCTGGCAATGCCCCTACTTATACAGCCCAAAATGCCGTTAGCCTTCTTGGCAACAAGAGCACACTGTTGACTCATATCCAGCTTCTCGTCCACTGTGACCCCTAGGTCCTTTTCAGCAGAACTGCTACCTAGCCATTCGGTCCCTAGTCTGTAGCAGTGCATGGGATTCTTCCGTCCTAAGTGCAGGACTCTGCACTTGTCCTTGTTGAACCTCATCAGGTTTTTTTCTGCCCAATCCTCTAATTTGTCTAGGTCCCTCTGTATCCGATCCCTACCCTCTAGTGTATCTACCATGCCTCCTAGTTTAGTGTCATCTGCAAACTTGCTGAGAGTGCAGTCCACACCATCCTCCAGATCATTAATAAAGATATTAAACAAAACCGGCCCCAGGACCGACCCTTGGGGCACTCCACTTGAAACCGGCTGCCAACTAGACATGGAGCCATTGATCACTACCCGTTGAGCCCGACGATCTAGCCAGCTTTCTATCCACCTTACAGTCCATTCATCCAGCCCATACTTCTTTAACTTGGTGGCAAGAATACTGTGGGAGACAGTATCAAAAGCTTTGCTAAAGTCAAGAAATAACACATCCACTGCTTTCCCCTCATCCACAGAGCCAGTTATCTCATCATAGAAGGCAATTAGGTTAGTCAGGCACGACTTCCCCTTCGTGAATCCATGCTGACTGTTCCTGATCACTTTCCTCTCCTCTAAATGTTTCATAATTGATTCCTTGAGGACCTGCTCCATGATTTTTCCAGGGACTGAGGTGAGGCTGACTGGCCTGTTGTTCCCCGGATCCTCCTTCTTCCCTTTTTTAAAGATGGGCACTACATTAGCCTTTTTCCAGTCATCTGGGACCTCCCCCGATCGCCATGAGTTTTCAAAAATAATGGCTAATGGCTCTGCAATCTCACCCGCCAACTCCTTTAGCACCCTCGGATGCAGCGCATCCGGCCCCATGGACTTGTGCACGTCCAGTTTTTCTAAATAGTCCCGAACCACTTCTTTCTCCACAGAGGGTTGGTCACCTTCTCCCCATGCTGTACTGCCCAGTGCAGCAATCTGGGAGCTGACCTTGTGCGTGAAGACAGAGGCAAAAAAATCATTGAGTACATTAGCTTTTTCCACATCCTCGGTCACTAGGTTGCCTCCCTCATTCAGTAAGGGGCCCACACTTTCCTTGATTTTCTTCTTGTTGCTAACATACCTGAAGAAACCCTTCTTGTTACTCTTAACATCTCTTGCTAACTGCAACTCCAAGTGTGATTTGGCCTTCCTGATTTCACTCCTGCACGCCTGAGCAATATTTTTATACTCCTCCCTGGTCATTTGTCCAATCTTCCACTTCTTATAAGCCTCTTTTTTGCGTTTAAGATCAGCAAGGATTTCACTGTTTAGCCAAGCTGGTCGCCTGCCATATTTACTATTCTTTCTACACATCGGGATGGTTTGTTCCTGCAACCTCAATAAGGATTCTTTAAAATACAGCCAGCTCTCCTGGTAATTAGTTGACATTCTTAATATACTAATCCATAAAAGAAGGACACTGCAATATTAGTAGAATGAAGAAATACAAATAAGGAAGAGGGGAGAAACCCCTACTGAATATGCATTACAGAAACCTTTGGATAATATAGAATATCAGGGTTGGAAGGGACTCAGGAGGTCATCTAGTCCAACCCCCTGCTCAAAGCAGGACCAAGCCCCAGACAGATTTTTGCCCCAGATCCCTAAATGGCCCCCTCAAGGATTGAACTCACAACCCTGGGTTTAGCAGGCCAACATAATTGTGTCAGCATAACATATTATAAAAGTTACACCCCAGCCTATGGGCAGTGGGAGAGAGAGATGTAGCCCTTGGGAGGTGCCAGAATGATGGCCACTGGCGATGAGGAGGAAGGGGATGGTGATGAGGAAGACAATGGGTAACATTTCAAGTTGTTCTACAAGGGATGGTGTGAGTATATGGATGTTCAAATATACATTCTGTAGTACTGCTATCTACCTTACTGAGTTAGAGGGTTTGTGACTTTGCTAAATGGATTAATAAACTACTTGTAAATATAGAAGAGTTCCTATAGTGTGAGTGTTGCAACTGTGCACATCTGGGTTCCCAACTATATCGTCATTTTAATAATACTGGGCCTGATCTTGGGACAAGGACCTGTCAACCCTCAAAGTAATAACTAGGAATTCTTAAGTAATCACTGGTTTCAGAGTAGCAGCCGTGTTAGTCTGTATCGGCAAAAAGAACAGGAGTACTTGTGGCACCTTAGAGACTAACAAATTGTTAGTCTCTAAGGTGCCACAAGTACTCCTGTTCTTTTTAAGTAATCACTATAAGCTATACATAAGCTATAGATTAGGCTACACACAGGTGACTCCCAAAATATTAGAGCTCCAAATCACAACAGTACTATATATGGCAAGGCTACTTTAGCCTCAGTTCAGCAAAGCCCTAAGAACATCCTTAGCTTTAGTTGCATACTTAAGACAATTGACTTTATTGGATCTTAAGTGCTTATGTGCATTGCTGAAATGGGGCCTTAGGTAAATTGCTGATTACTAAAATGTATTTCTCTCTTCCTCAAAGGCCTGGAGAGTTGACCTCATGTTACTGAAGGAGCCTGACCTTTCAGCTGGAAATAAGAGATATAAGACCAATAAAATGGTTTCATATTTCCAGAAATGGTTTTCTTTCAGTCTAGTAGGTGGCAGGATTAGGGGCTGATAGCATGGGATGGGACAGAGGTTTTATTGCTGTGGCGCTTGTTTTTCAGAAGTATTGAGCACTTGCAGTTCCCACTGACTGCAGCTGGAGTTAGGAACGCTCAGTCACATCTTTGAAAATCAGGACAATGAAGTTTGGGGTGGTCTACATAATTTATGAGGGGTGTGGCCATAAGAGAAAGTCAGGTCATCCTGGCTGAGGTAGAGGGCCTAGTTTTTTCAATAAGCATTGGTAAACTCACTTTGTAAGATGGTGGTCAAGCCATGAACCACATTTGAATCTGTTTTGGACATGGGTTAGGTAACACCATATTATTCCAGGCAACGTGTGAGTCCTAAAAAAAAAAAAAAGAAGTGCTGGAATGTGCTTCTGGAACCATCACTCATAAGTGATAGCACCACAGCGTTCCGGAGCACTGTGGCATGACTTGAGCCTGATTCCAGTACAGATGGGACCTTGAGTGACCCCTTCTGGCTAGGTCAAGTTTGTTGACGAATGACCCCACAAAGAACTCCCTGGCTAGAAGGGCAGATTGTCATCAATAAAGAAGGGAAATAAAGAAACAAAAAAAGTGGAGGATGCCAACTCCTCTCCAAAGTGATAAAAATAAATTATCACCAGGGAGTAAGTGGTGGAAAAGTGAAGACAACCCCAACCTCATCTAACTTCTCCTGCTGCTGTCTTTACCCTGCAGTGCACTGAGCATTGGATCATTCCCCTTCCTAGCAAAATTTAATAAACCCTTGTGAGGTGCTCATCACCCTTGGATCTGGGCACCATCTGTAACCCATTAATGAGACTGTGTTACAGCTACCCCACTGTGCCAATTCACAGAGGATAGGAGGCTGGACTATGACAGCCACCAACTACAGAAGCGTATCTCTTTTGCTCAAGCCATAACAGCCCATTAGTTTAGCTCCAGAGATCTCTGGTTCAGTCTCCAAAGTGTCAGCTCTCACACATCCACGGAGCAGAATTAAGAAAGATGGTGTTTCCCGAGCAGGGAACAATATGTGCTGCACCCCATAATTCAACTTTCTTAAAAGGAGACCAGCGCCAGGAGATAACCAGCCAGGATATCAGCCACCAGAGGGTCACCCATCATCCTTGTTTGGAAGAAGCCCAAACAGATTGCTCTGCAGAAAGGACTTGAATTTATTTATTTTTAAAGGGGGAAAGCTGCTGTGTTTGTAGGTTTGTCAAGACAATAGAAAAAGGATATTGAACTGGAGCTGCCAGGAAACAGTCGACCATCTGCCTGCATGAAGAGAAATTTTCCCCTTTCTTTTGTAATAGAAGGAATGTAGCTCAGAGAGCCTCCATCCGCCCTACACGAGGGAGGAAATATGAGAGCCTGTGCACTGCAAGGGTAAAGGAAGTGTGGGGGAGGGAGCAAGCTGAGATGATGTGGTTAAGTGGGTCATTGCACTGATGGCCAATAAAAGGAAGAAAGAAAGAGAGAAAAAAAGAGTCTAAGCAGAACACTTGGGAAAAAGAGTCTTTCCTCTCCTGCTTCCCCCTTTCAATTCTCTCTCTCTCTCTCTCTCTCTCTCTCTCACACACACACAGCAGTAATTCCAAAGGAAGTATACATTTCTATTGGAGGATTTCAGCAGAGACCTTGAAATACAGTGCTAGTGTCAGGAAGGCGGTGGCCTGTGGAAATACAGATTCTACCACCTGCAGCTACAATTGCTACCACTGCTAAAAACAAAACAATCAGAGATTCTGGGATCTGACACCTAACAGTTCAGATGCCTCGAAATTCCTCTCAGGAGAGCCCTTCACTAATCTGATTTTTGGCAATTTGAATAAAAAACAGTTTAGACAAAGTGCCTTTAATCTCTTTTCTCCGCCTGCAGTGAAGCGTGCACTTGCATGTGTAGGAGGTGTAGCATTTGTGTTGCTTGTGTTTGTGTTTACATTTTTCACTGACTTTTTTGTAGCTTGAGAACCATGCAGCAATTTATAGGACCAAAATAATGAAAGAGCTGATCTTCTCATGGTGTTTAGTCAGTGGATGGTGAAAATACAGCAAGAGGACCATGTCTCATGTTCTTTTGCCCTGCTAAAAGACCTTTGGCGGCAAAAATAAAATAAAATAAAATAAACCTCAAGGGTAAAATTTTCAGAAGTGACTAAATGACTTATTAGCTTAAGTCCCATTTTCAAAAGTGATTTAGAGCCAGATTTTTAAAGCGCCTAATGGGGTTTTCAAAAGTGCTTAGGTCCCATTGATTTCCCAGTGATTTCAATAGGCTATAGACCCCTTGGCACATTTGAACATTCCACTAAGCACCTATTTACATCTTTAGGTGCCTAAATACCTTCAAAAATCTGATTCTTAGAAGCCTAAGTCTTGTTGACAGTCAATGTGACTTAGGCTTGTAAGTGCCTAAGTCACCTTTGAAAATAGGACTTAGGTTAAGTGCTTTTGAAAATTTACCCTAAGTAAAACAAACATCAAATTAGTCAGGCTGATTCGGATTCCTTTGAAATCTGAATGCACATTACAATGTGTGTCTCTGTACAGTCACATACCCTGTCACAAGTTCATCAAGGTTTGGAGTGCTACAGAATTACCTGAAACACACATCCTCCCCTTCTTGAAAGACTTTTACGAGGAGGGGGTGGGGTGTGTGTGTGTGTGTGTGTGTGTGTGTGTGTGTGTTTAAATGGAAAAAGTTTCTATGTTCAAGAGGGTTTGTTTATTTGTTTCTAAATTTTTCACATTAACTGGCAAGCAAGCAGCCAAAAGGCGGCCAAGATGAGAGCAAACTGAAGAAAAGATACAAAATAATGGTATTCTTGACATTTATACTCCAGCTGACTCCAAATTGCTTGTCAAATCTCACAAATGCAGTACAAACTGTTATGGAGCCATTGGTCATGACTCCATAGTTAAGGCTGCATTGCAAAATAGTGTTAAAGTGGAGACTTATTCCATTGATTTATTAGCAAAGAAAAATATTTCCTTTCCAAACTCACATCATTTAGTAAGAGGATCCAGATTTAATTTCTGTGAAGGTTTTTAAGTGATTCCGTGAAAGAGATTAAAAGCCAGAAACATTTTAAATGACTCATTTGGAAATTTTTGCTTTTTTATTGGAATGTTTCTTTGAGTCCCTCATTGCTGAAAACTTTGAAACTTGAGACTTACCACGTATGTAGATATTGATCACTTCTCCAGTCAGGGAGATGTGCTGAATTTCAGATGTACACAGTAAAGTATTAACCTACATTTTTGCCTTTACTTTTATTTATGCCAAGCCATTTGACAAACACATTTTGCCCACAATTTATAGATTAATAGATTTTAAGGTCAGAAGGGACCATTATGACCATCTTCTAGTCTGACCCCTTGCATAACACAAGCCAGAGAATTTCACCCGGTAATTCCTGCATCAAGCCCATATCTTGTGGATGAGCTACAGTATATTTTTTATAAAGACATCCAGTCTTGTATTCCAGTGTCCTACCCTGTATGCTCTGAATCAGGCCCAAAGATATTTTACTGTGCATGGGGAAGGCATTTGCTCCAGTGAAGCTAACATAGAATGCATTTCACCAGCACTGTAGCCAGGATTTACAGGGTCCAGGACAAAGGGTCAAAGCAGGACCCTTCTGTAGTCAAGTCCCTTGTAGGGGCTCCAAAGCTCCCAGACCCACTGATTGCTCCTGGCATCATCGTCTGAATCACCATTGCCTCACTTCTCCCTTAATTTCAATGGAGCTAGCACTGCACCCTTAGTTTTTAATGTCCCTCTTGCTCAATCAGGCATCCACATTCAAGCAGTTGTTCCCTCACGCTGACAGGAATTCCCAGAGAAATGAGCACATGGTGACAGCGTGCTGGGCAACAGCAGTTGATCCAGCACTCTGATCACTGTGACTTCAATCAGTGAATATATACCTGAATATGGGAACTCTGCTAAATTGGTAGATTGAAGATAGCTTTTAACTCTCCCCAGCCTAATTACCTCAGTGACTCAGAAGGTGCAAAGGCACAGGAAGGAAGTGCCAAGTGGGGAGAGAGAAAGCGGAAGAGCTGTAGGCTGGAAGAGCCAAGGACACAGGATGTCTCCCTTGCAGGGCTCAGGAGCCATAGAGCCCCAGGATACTGTTCTAGCTGCTGCCACCAGGGCCGGCTCCAGGCACCAGCCGAGCAAGCTGGTGCTTGGGGCGGCAGCTTGTAGGAGGCGGCATTCTGCTCAATCCTAGGGCGGCACCGACGCTTTTGTGTGTGTGTGTGTTCCGCTCCGGCCGCCCTATTGGGGGCGGCGGCGCGGAGGATGGGAGCGTGCTGCAGCAAGCTCGGCAGGGCAGTCCGCGTCCTTCCCTCCCAGCCGACCGGAGCGGCACGGAGCCCTCCCAGCAGGCGGCGCGGGGGTAGGAGCTGTGTGGCAGCGCCCTGCTGAAGCCCTGGCCACCCCCTTCTCTCTCTCCCTCCACTCCTTCCCCCTCACCCCCCTGCACCCTGGCTCCGGCCACGCCGCACCCTGGCTCCGGCCACGCCGCAGGTTGTGTTTTTTTTTTTTCCCCGCTTTGCCGGGTTTTTTTGCCGCCCGTGGGTTTGTTTGGTTTTTTTTTTTGCTTGGGGCAGCAAAAAAGCCAGAGCCAGCCCTGGCTGCCACGATGTGTAAAGGTGGTGGGTGGGAATGAACTCTGTAAATCAATCACTGGGTCTTTTGCCTGAAGAAGGTCTCCAAACAGTTTGCTTGTCTGGAAAGAGGCAGGGGCGGAGCACACCCCTGCCACACACACTACACTCAGTTGAATTCAATAATGCTTTGATGACGTGACAAGTACCACAAGTGTTACCAACATGTTAACCAGATAGCCTATGCAGTCTCTCTGAGAGATAAACATAATCTTCCCAGGATTGGAGACAGATTACCTTTGCAATCCTTCCCCTCTCCAATGTGTGTCAGGTTCCTCTCTATGACCAATCCACAGAGGATGGGAGCCTGTCATAACTCCCAGGTGCAGTGCTTTAGCTAAAACTGTAGCAGTCATGCTCTGAGGTCCTCAGTTCAGTCCCAGGTCTGTCGGCCTAGACAGTGGCTTCCACAAGAGCACACACTCAACTGCATCCAGTTACATTCACAAGATTACATAATAGTCCATCTAATTTGGAGATCCATTTCTCAACATTACGATGCATTTTAATAGGAAGGAATTACGGTTAAACTCTATTTCGGTCCTGTGTTGTTTAAGTTATCTGTGACTGCAAATAAAGATGATTTTGAGGATATTGTCTATATAGGAACTATTAGTAGACCAGACCTAAGAGGAAATTCTCCCGTCATCTTCTTTTCACTAGAGGAGGCCCCAAAAGTGCTTTTGTAATGTTACACTTGATCTACTCCTTGGCTGGTAAGAAGTATGTTTAGCATTTAAATATGCATTCCTCCTGCCACCTCCTCCATAAGTAATAAACAGTCACATGTGACAGTATTTACTTAATGAAAATCTGTCATCAGCTTACTTTAACATTTACATTAACATTAACATTAATTGCATTAACATTTACAATCCCAAACAAAAAGGAGGGGAGAATTTTCACCATAACAAATTGTGCTAACATGGAGCTAAGTCAATTCCTAATTGAAAGGAATGTTAAAAACATAAAAAATTTTCAGGCAAACCTGCTTCACAAACTTGAGAAATCACTTCTTTCACACAACATTTCATCCAAGAGTTATATACTTGAATAGAAGTATAAATAAGAATTCAACCTTAACTCTGACAATATATTCATTGCTGTTTCTCATAATATTGTACTTTACAGTAGGATTAAGAAGTTTCCATGTCAAATGTATTGTTAAAATACTTATAAAATTGTGTTTACAGAGTACTTTGTGTGGGAATATAAATCAGCATATCAATGGAAATATAATGTTTGAAATAGAATCACAGGTTGCCACCAGTTCATTTCACATGAGTCATGAAATATCTTTCAAATGGCAAACCATCTTGGGACCAGATCCTCAACTTGTTTAGACAGTTGTAATTCAACTGCAGTCAAATGGAGCTATGTCATTTTACATCAGCTGAGGAACTGACCCTGGTCTCTATTGGCCACGTCCATATTCAAGCCAATATCCTCCCCCTCTAATAGATCACCAATTTTTGTTGGCTCTTTGGGACAGTTGTTTAAGAAAAGTTGCACAGTACAACATTTTATTTTATTCCGGATTAAATTAATTCATTATAAATCATACCAAAATCATCTTCCATAGAAAGGATTGTCCACAAGTGGGGAAAGAAAGAGGGAAAATATAATGCTAAGTCCCGACATGAAAGAAGAATAGGGTTGGTGTACATCTGTGTGCCAGCCATTTGTGGAGACTATTTTCTACATGCTTTTATTAAGGGAAAAAGAAAGTCTAACATAGTTCAAAATCACACTTGACTTCTTAAAGAGCAGAAAGCCCAAAATAAAATAAGAGTTTGAATGGAAGCCTAACCTCGCTGAATTACTAGAGGGATTGGAACCAGGGTGCATGAATAGCTCCAGTTCTGTGTACGTGAGGTCTGGGATTCTTATTTCCTCAGTGAGTGCTGTCTGCGCTGAAAAACCATGGTGCTCATGAGGAATGAGTTCTTTGTCTCTGAGAAAGTCCCCAGACTGTTCAAACTCAGAAGAGTAATCTCTCCCCACTGTCGTATGTAACTCTTATACAAGCTGGGTATTAAGCACCCCAGAATTTACAAGTGTAAAAAACCAAACAGCTCCTGAAATGCTGGCACCTTTTGGTTAAATTTGTGGTTATTAAAGCCAATCCCATTTTTTCTTGAGAAGCTCCCAGCTGCCTGGCATCTTTGGGCATCTAAGGAACGTAACAAGACTAGCCAGTGGCCCCTCACTAGATTTTCTTTCCACCTCAAATTTTCCTCTGTGTAGCCCAACAGTGCTAGCAATGGTGGGAGTTAGCCACCAGTATTTTTAGTACTGTATTGTCTAGGATTGCTCAGAGCTAGATGTTTGGATCACTCAATGTCAGTAACCAATTAGAACCATGTCTATACTAGCGCCACTGTTGCTGCCACTGATAGAAATGCACCAGTGGGAAATCTTAGGGAAAATATTCCAATGCAGACACAGCCACTGAGTCTTGGTTTCCCGGTGGTGGGACTTTAGGCTTCTACTCTGTGTTTGGCAGGACTGGAATGTTGCAGCCATCTTGGTAGAGGGATTCTTATTGGTCAAGCTTGTGAAGGCCTTGTGCTGAATTTGAAGGCATTTCTCCGTTTGTCAGTCAGTCTGTCTGTCTGTAACACAATAACGTATGAATACAGCATCCAATCAATCTCAACATTTCAGGGAATGTTCTTGGCATCAATGACCAGAACCCTACTGATTTGGGGTAAAATTGGAAAACAAAAGGGAAAAAAGAGGGAACACCTGAAGCCCCGGCTCTCTGCTGAGCCTAGCAACATGGAGCCCTGGTGCGTGCGGTAAGCTTGGTCTATGCGCTACAAAGTGCATGACCCCTCAGTGTAAATTAGAACAAAATCCATCACCCCAAGGCCGCTTCTCAGTACCTTTGAGAATTCAACGATGGGTTACTGTACGCGCAGCCTAAAGTGGCAAGGCAGACAAAAGCAGATTCTCAATTAGGGCCGGATCCAAAGCCTGTTGAAACCACTGGAAAGGCTTGCATTGAATTCAGTAGGCTTTGGATCAGGCCTATGGGGTCTATTTTGGCCAGATTTTGAGCTCTGCAGTATAAAAGCAGAACATAATGTGTGGTGTGAAAAGAAGCCCTTCCCAATATGGTGGAGGCATTTACACTTGCTAACATGCCACTCGGTGCTCTGAATAACCCAACACTGCACTCCTAGAAGGAATCATATTTCTAGATGTTTAACCCTTCAAATGTGATGCACTTTTGAATGAGTTCCCGGTACATGCCCCAGATCTTTTGATTTTTAGACTTTTTCGAAGTAAATCTCAACAATCGAAAAATGGAGTGGAATTTTTTTCTTCCCTTCTCAAGGTATGTGCTGGAGCATCTGTAGTATCTTATAAAGTATTGTTTGGTTGATACTGGGTTTTAAGATATGTGTTTATGAGTTCTAATATTGCTCTGTGAAATTTGCAGTGCTGCTCCACAAAAATTGGCACTTTTTGCCATGAGAATAAAACCTCCAGCATTATGGCCCACCAAGCCTCCTGCATTGTGCATTCTCCTCACTCTGCTGTGCTGTGTGGCTTTATGGCAACGGAATCTCAACAGCTTCACATCTGTGCAGTGGGAAACCTTTCAGCAAAAGATGCAGAGGAGCATGTTATCCACCCCTTCCCCAAAGCAAGCTCAGTGTTTTCTTCTCTCAATAGGACACTCTGATGGGTTGATTTAATCATTCACATGTGCAGGTCATGCACAGTGCTAGCAAAATACCAGCACTATTAGCACATCTCGCCTGAACTGCTTGTGGTAACGTGGCTCGTCAGAATGACCTTGGCAAAGAATCTCACAGGATATTAAGAGGAGGGCAACATTCCTGCCTGTCTCTAGTGTGGAAATGCACACATGCGTGGATTCAACAAAGGACCTGAGCACATGCTTAAGTCCATCCTTATTCAGGAATGAACTTAAGCACATGCTTAACTTTAAGCACATGCTTAATTCCCATTGGCCTCAATAGGACTTAAGCCTGTATTTAAAGTTCAGTACCTGATTATGTGCTTTCCTGAATTAGTGACCTAAGTGCTTTGCCAAATAGGAATAGACTTAAGTACATACTTAAAGTTAAACATGAGCTGAAGTGTTTTGCTGAATCAGTGCCATAGATCTGAATACTCTACTCCCCAAAGTACTTCATTGGCTATAGTCCCAGACAAAACCAAGTCCCAAGCCCACACACCTTAGTTATGCTTGCAAATATCTATTAATTTAACACAAAGTGATTAGAACACTGCTGGTATTTTAAGTTGTCAAACATTTAACAGTCAGGAAAGCAGAACACTGCAGCTCAAATCTAAATGCCAGAATCTGGAAATCCTCAATTAAGGATCCAACACCAGCCTTGTCTTGAACCCCTCACTGTTGCAGGCTAGCACTAGAACTGGGCAGAGAATGGGAATTCTACTTTGTAAAGGATTTTGAGATTTTAAAATTTAGCTTCATTCCGAATCAGAGCAAAACCCAAAATATCGAAATTCAATGTGAAGGAAAATTTAAAAAATAACATTTTTAGGTCATTCAAAATGTTTTGATGTTTTGATTTGATTTTGACTTTTTCATGGGAGGTATTATATTAGTTTCTTTTGTAAAGCTGGAATAAGATGTTTTGACATTGTCTGCACTCTCCCCCCGCCCCTTTCTTTCCTCTACATTAAATTCCAGCAACATTGACCTGATCTTCCAAAGCGTTTTGATTTTGACAGAACCATATATTCCAAGGAAATATTGCTCCATCGAAGTTCCTCCAACGAACTCTAGCTAGACCACCATTTGAGTCCCAGTTCAGCAAAGTACTTAAGCATGTGCTTAATTTTAAATACCTGAGTAGTCCCATTGCCTCCAACTCAAACTTAAAGTTAAGCCCATGCTTAAGCGCTTTGCTGAATCAGAGCCTAGTTATGACATGAAAGGATTTGACTCTTCCCTATACATGTGAATTATAACACTATCTTTTGCTTACATTTTTACAACTAGAACATACAATCCTGACATTTGGGGAGAGTGAAGTGAGATGTGTCTTGCCGATAGTTACCCATGAGTGAACGTTTTGGTCCTGGCTTAAATTTGATTTCTGAATTTTTATTTAAATATTGACACAACATTTTAGTTGCCTGACTTCCAGATGTTCACTTTTAACCTTAAACTCCTCATTTCATATTTTTAAATAATAAAACCTACAACCTTCTAATAATGTTCTTTAAAATAATATTTACATTTAATGAGAAAGAAAGAAAGATAAAAAACCTTGTGAAGTGTTATTTCTACATCTGCCTTAAACACTATTTTCTTGAAAAGCTCTTTTAGATAAATCATATACAAACTATTCACTAATTTGGGTAAAAAAAAACAATTAAAGAAGCCAAAACAAGACAAAGAACATTACAAATAAAAATTCCATTGATTCATTTATAAGGAGATGAGGATTTACATTAATAAACCACAATCCAGCAGGCAGGTTAAGCATGTGCTGAACTGCACACATCATTGGGGTTACTTGCATATGTAACATAAGCTACTTGTCTTCATTTTCAAAGCTCTTCATGACCTATCCCCACCCTACTGGTCATCTCTTATGCAGTATCAAAAAGTCAACTCCCACCTCAGATCGCCCCACAATGCCAGCTTCCACCATCCATTTGTTACATTTTCCATCAAGCATGTTTGTGCTCTCTCCAGTGCTGCCCCTCATGCTTGGGAGAAGTTCCCTATAAACAGCCACAAAACCAATCGATCCTCCTTAAAACTCTCCTGCTCCGTGAAACTACAAAAAACTGAACAATGGTTAAGCTGCTGGAGTGCTGAGATCACTGCCTGCCGTGCTGACCAATACCATGTCATCCTTTCCTTGTACTGCTTCATTGATCTGTCTGTATCCATCTGTTGTCTCACACTTGGATTGTAAGCTCTTTGGGGCAGAGACATTCTTTTTGTTCTGTGTTTGTCCAGTGCCCAGCACCATGGGGGCCTGTTCCCTGAGCAAGACTCCTAGGCACTACAATAGTACAAATAATAAAAATAATGAGCCTGGCAGAATTGAGGCCACAATGCCCAGTCCAGGTCCTCTCTGAAGCCAATAAAAAGTCTTCCATTAATTTCAGTGGGAACTGCATCAGGTCCATGCTGAGCATGGACTGGAAATTCCTGTGTGGAGCCCTGACCCTGGTCCGGCAAAGATGGCTCGCCTGGGATGGGAAATAGATGGAAGCTTTATTGCAAACTCCATTGCAGAGTTTGGAAATTCTACCGTGGAGATGCTGCAATGGCAGCCCCATTCTTTCAGAACACTGTACTCTTCTGGTCCTGCAGACAGTACACACTTGAGTGGAGGTGTCAAACCTCAGGCTGATAACTGAAAACTAAACAAACGCAACCTGCACTCTGGAGTGATGGTATCTATACCACATCCACACAGGAGTGCAGAAATATCGCCATCAGGCTCAGAGAAACTGTCCGGTAGTGTTGTGGAAGTGTAGGGAGCAGGACAGTTTAGCTAAATGCCCAAGGGCAAAATCCTAGTCTTATGAAAGGCTTGTCTACACTGGGAAATAACACTGGATTATAACAGGTGTTAACTAACAACACAATATTAAGTATTAAGAGCAGGCAAGAACCACAACCAGAGGACACAGTTTTAACTATGACAGTCCTTAAATGTGTAGAATCACATTTAACATCACATTAGTATGGCCTGTGTACCAAGGAGAAAGATAAACCTAGTGGCACCTTCTGCCCTACAAATGTATTACATCATTCTAGTCAAACCCTAGATCTCACTGCAAATCTCAAATCCATGCAGAGCAGACCAGGATCTCGCTTTTTAAGCTGTCACACCAAACCCCTGAACAATACTGATTTCACCTCCTTGTAATGATGAAGGGCTCAGTCAACTGGCAGGCTCTGCGCTTGTGACCCCACGAAGTCTAGGTACAGCGCTAATGTCTCTGCTTTGCACCAAGCCATCCCTTCTGCACTCAAACCCACTATGGCTGATTCAAAAGAGAGTTGTGGTGCTGCAGTAGTCACTGCAGGTGGGACTAGTCCCTCCCTCACAATGCATCAGCTCCACTGCAGGTACTACAACAAAGGCAACTGCAGTGAAGCAGCCCCCATGAAGCGTACATTGTGATTGTGGGGAGGGAAACACCAGCCTTCTCTCATGAAGAGAAGCCATGATGATGAGCCGGGCACTAGATCATCAAAACAAGGGCTAACTTTTCAAACCTGGGTGCCTAACGATAGGCTCTGAAATCTGTATTAATGGTCCTAGATGAGTGTGGCCTGATTCTCAAGCGCTGAACGCCCAAAGTTCCCGTTGACTTCCTGGGGATTCATGGGCGCTCGCTCAGCACTTCTGAAAACCAGACCACTTCTATGTAGGTTTCATTGTTTGGTCCCATGTTCCTAATTTTTGGCTCCCAGGTTTGAAAACTTGGCCTAACAGTTCTATTTCCCCCTAACGAGCGGTGTTCCTTTTAGGGAACTGGGCTGCATAGCTACCAGCGCCACTCCTGCTGCAGCCCCAGCCAGCGAGCTGCCAACGCAGCACCAGCTGAGGGATCTAGCTGGCATCACTGAAGTTGCTGGGGGAGCCTGGCAGGGAGAATGGGGCACCCCATCAGGCAGGAGGGGGATAGATTGCACTGTCAGCTGGTGAGTCACGGTCAGGTTGCTGGTTGAGAACCTGAAGAGCAGGAGAAAGCATAGCAGGATGGTCGTGACGGGAGGCCATGGCTGGGGGTGTATTTCTGACTGGTGGAGAGAGGAACCCTCTCCCTATCTCTCCCAAGTCAGATTTCTAACTCTCTGTGTTTACTGGCTGTATCTACTTTGGTAAACAATAGATCGTTAATTCACGCCCAGTTGCAGCTCCACCAGTGTTAGCGACCGTGAAGTTATAGTGCAGATCATGGCAAAAATGTCTGACACTTGTCTACACTACATCTTCCAGCACTGCTACCACCAGCAGTGCTACACCTATGCCAGTGTATGGGGCCCACTGTAGCCAGTGCAGACAAGGCCTCCAACAGCTTAATTTACAATCCCTGTTCGTCTCATTTTGGCTTTTACTTTGGTTTTCCATCCCATATTTTTAAAGGGCCAGCATCCCACACTGAACTTACCTACTGCTGAAAGTGAGTTATTGTTGAAGGGGTATCTGAAGCCACTGACCTGAGAAAAGGCCCACTAATGAACTCTGGCGCAGCTGTTACCGTCTGATCTGTGCTTGGGTTTGAGGTTTTATTTTCACTTCCTCTGGTTCCTCTGCTTGTGGGCCGCTCTTTCCCTGCTCCCCCACCCCCCCGCCCATCTCTCTCTGCTCATGAGGAGAGAGTTTCCATCATGGCTGGCGTAGGGCCAGTGTGTGTACGCGTAAAGGGAGCAGTCAAGAAAAGCCATCTTCTGTTCCCTTTCATCGCATAAACATTGCTGCTTCCCAGCGCATGAGAACAGAACGGAGCAAGGCCTTCCACAGCTGTTAGGAGAGCCTGAGAATCAGTTAGAGCGAGACCCGGCGCTAACCCCCTCAGTCTCCATTGAGCACAGCAGCTTGCCCACTGAATTACTGCTCCCGCTCCAACTGCTCCAATGTGCACACCCACTAGGGTGACCACACAACCAGGGTGAAAAATTGGGGCAGAGGGTGAGGGGTAGTAGGCAGCTATATAAGACAAAGCCCCAAATATGGGGACTGTCCCTATAAAATCGGGACATCTGGTCACCCTAACACCCACATGCCTTTGCATCCTCCACCCCTTTGGGAGGTAATCACAGCATACACACATACCACTGTGGCAAAGGTCATGTGTTAACGGACCTTCTTAGGAACTAAAGACATTAGGTAACACTTGGGCCTGATTCGCAGTGTGAAGCGGCCTTGGTGTAAACAAGAATCAGGCCCTCGCTGTTTAATCCTTTCTTTCAACAAGCTTAATCAGTCTAAAGTGAACGTCAGTGGTCATGCCACACTGCTGACTACTCTTTTAACTCCTGAGGTTGAAACTGGGCTGATTCTAGCCCGGCTTCCCTAACTTAGGGGTTGTGAGCTTTTTATTTATTTACTTTTTAAATGAGGATTGCATTACAACTGCCTCTCTCTCAGATCCAAGGGATGCCATTCCTTTACATTTCCCTAGAGTCCAAGTCCGTTTTGTTATGGAAAATTATTTACATCAGAAAGGATGAAACAGAGACTATCGAAAAATATTACCTACCGTGCAGGAAGGAGTGACACGGCATTTCAAACTTCCTGCATGAATCATTTCTGGTGTCCCTACCTTTAGGTCTTGGTCACACACATTGTGTCCCACACTGGAACCGTGGCAGGCTGAGAGATGTGTATATAGCTAAGCTCACATTGGAGAAAGCTTGGGGATATCCCAGAGCACCACTGTTCTGGACCATGTACCCGGGCTCTCGCAGAGGAAAAAAATCCTTGTCTGCAACAGTCAGGGAAAGCATGCTAGAACCATGCTATAAATTTGGCATTAAATATCTGTCTAAATGACTTCATAGCATGGCTGTCTCCCTATGAAGCTCTCAGTGAGACACACTTCAAAGGAGGTTCTCAACCTGTTCCATACTGGACCCTCTCATATCTAGCTGGGAATCTAACCAGAACCCCCCTCCTGTTTAACAATATGGGAAGGGCAGGGAGGTTGCCACCCTGACATAATGCCATGACCCCTCGGTTGAGAAAACAGGCTTTTCCAGGAACAGACCATCCCTCTAATGCCACTAGCCACACATACCTGGGTCAGAATTTCCAAACTTGGTGCCTAAATCTAGATCTGGGCACCTAAACAAAAAAGACCTGATTTCCAGAGGTGGTGATAACCCTCAGCTCCTGCTGAAGCCAATATTTAGATACTAAGGCCACAGGCGCTATAGAAAAACCATGGATTGAATAGTGTGGAACACAAATAGCCAATCGCTAGCGACTAGGATGAAACTGAACTCAATTGCACTTCACTAGGCACAAAGAACAGCATGTAGATGAATCCAGTTTGATCCCAGCTATCACTTCCAGCTATTTACATATATAGTTAGAACTATTTATATATGCAAAACAACAAACAAGCAAACAAACAAAAAAATCCCACAAGCAAAATGCAATGCGTGCTGAACCAGTACCCCCGACCCATTTGCTCTAATTTTCTATGGGAAAAACATCACCTCTCCCCGGATCTCATTACGACAAAGTAGTGCTCATCTTGTATCCTCCTAGTTCAGCAGCATCTAGTGAATATCAGCAGCTGGTTTATTTTTCAGTTCATTAGAGTTGTGTCACAATAGGCTGTCAAAGAGAGGCTGGAATGTCCAGCTCCTGATGGTCCTCACCTCCCCAAGGGTAGACTTTTAGTCCTTAAGAAACTGACAAGCTGATTAATGACAAATCTTATTTCAACTTTCATTCTTTAATGCAAATGCCACCCCTTCTGAGCCTCCTCAAGCCAGCAATTGGGATTCTGTCAAAAGCTGTAACAACCACTAAAACTTAAGCCCTTACCTAAGAAATGTTGTCCTGAAGAGCTGATAGCCATGCCCTGACTAGCTGAGAGCACCTCTCAGCATCTGAATTAACCTGCTCCCACAACAGAATGAACTTGAAGAAACCTCCCGGCTAGATCCCCTCTCAACAGCCCTGGATTTCACAAAGAGTGGGATGAGGAGAATTATCTCCTCCCAGTTGGGCCTCCATCTGGCAGGGTGATGTTTTCATTTTGTTCCACAACCATTCAGGAAAGACAGAAAGTGCCAACTGCTACAAAAGAAAAACAGAACCACACAAGCACATGGCAACATATCCACAGGGAGCCAAAAAGGGTGTGACATCCTTCAGGTTATTTCAAAATACCCCGTCGTCATATCACTCACATTTAACCAGCTGGCTTTCTGGCCCCCAAGTCAGATTGAAGTACTTCTTAGTTTGCAAGCTCTTTGGGACAGGCATTATGTCTGCCTCTATGTTTTTAGAGCGCCCAGCACAACGTGGCTTCAGTTCTGATCTACATAAATAAGTTATGTGCCATCAAAGCCTGATTTTCAGAGTTCCTCACCCCCAGCTCCTATTGACTTCAGCTTGAGTTGGAAATGCCCAGCACCTCCAAAAATCAGTGCCTTAACTAATTATGTATAGTCTCTATTTTTTTAATATGAAAATTGTGGAATGACTAATGTGGCAGGCATGGTGGAAAAGTTTGAAGGAAGCTAGCATCATCCTCTGGGTCTCCCAGTGCATCTTATGTTGCCTTTTCATTTAGGCGGTAAGTTCTTCAGAGAAGGAACCATATTTTCCTTTACATATAGCACTGAGCATGCTGTCAACACTAAACAGAGGATGTAGTTGCCCCTCTCTTTTTAACAGAATAGTCAGCATCACACCATGCCCTGTATAGCCTGGGTATCCCAAAGCACTATACAGGGCAGTGAGCTAGATAGTTGTCATGCTGCAGCTGTCATTAGAATCTGTTTAACTGAGACAGAGAATGATGTTTGGGACACAGAGTTTATCCCTGACTTCACAAGCAGTACCATGGGATCTTCAACAGCTACTACAAAGAGGCAGAAAGGACCTTGTTTTAAGCTCTCAGTTTGAAGAAGGCCATCTCTAGCAATGACCTGTTCTGCACTGCCTTGTCAGCACTGACTGCTCAGCCAAAGACTGGTGTAAGACATCAAAAAGTGCTACCAGTTGAGCTATAAATCTGCAGCTTACTTTGGTCACTCTAGCACTCTTTGTTCTCAGTTCTTATTCTTCACTTCCTCTAAGAGCTGCCTGTTGTCTTGGGAATCTTTTGATTTCATCTCATTTAAATACTTTCAGCTATTGAAAGACTAAACATGATGATTAGGACCTACTGACATACTGAGATTTTGTATAATTTTTTAAATTCATTATTGCTGAGACCAGATGTGAAAACACAAACGATATAATGATGATGACAACTAAGATTACAATGAGAGGCTCTCAGTGTCAAGGGAAAATATTCCACTCCGACAGAGCTAAGTGCTGGTTTGACTTGGTGTTACTCACTTTCTGGTGGTTCAGAAATGCAGCCCTCAAGCTTTATTAGAAAACTCTGTGCCAGAAGCATGTAGATCATTGTGCAGTAATGAACCACAATCCAGTCACAGAAATTATCCCAGGATTATACACAACTGGATGAGACGGTAACCACATGTTTCTGGGACCTTTGCATTCCTGTTGGAGCCCTCAGGATTCCCCTTCCATCTCTCCCCTACTCTCAGAGCCACCTGTCACCCTGCAAAGTGTAACTAGGCTAGTGAGAGCCAGGCTGGGGCCTTCTGCTTGTGGGCAGGCTATTGGTGTCAGAGAATTGAACCACAGCTGCATAGCTCCGAGGCTATGCCAGCTGAGGTCTCACAGTCTAGATGCCACTGTCTCAAGAGCCTAGCAACACCCCTGCTTTAATGGCAAGAGCTGCTACAGAGCCACAAGTTACTAAGCTTTGCCCAGGGTCAAGTATTGTCTCTAGGCTCTGCCAACCAGACCAGCAATTAAACTGTGGTCTTGTGAAATGCCCTGCAAAGTACTAACCACCAGGGCCACCAAGTCTATTTAGTGTTTATGATTAGGAGGCAAAAGAAGCTTGTAGTCTATTCCTTTGAGCTACAAGTACTGGTGGGAAGATGCTGCTTCCAGCTATCAGATTCAGGTACTATGGTGATGAGCACAGTATAAATGCCTAGATTCTATCAAGGTTCTTGTATAGCACCCCTACCTGTGGCATCTGGGCACCCCACAGCTTAGATTAACAGATAGAACCAGAAGCTCTGGGTCTGACGGGCTGTGCCACCTCACAAAGTTTGTCCCTCATAGTGCATTTCACAATATAAGAACAGAGGATCAAAGATAGCTGTACATTCTCTCCCACTCCCCTCCCAGCTGTTGTTCCGACTGAGCCCTATGGCTAATTAATTAATGTTCATTATCATAAGACACTATGACAGGGAGGTGATTTGAGCCTCTCTTCTATGGTCAGGTGTGTTCTCTCAGGGTCACCATCAAGGGTAGAAATCAGATGCCATGTTTACTGAGCCACTTAATGTAGTTAGTGCTGAGAGCTCCATCTATAGTAAATTAAATAAGGACATTTTAAGCAATCCAAGAAATGAAAAGCCAATCAAACTAAAAATTACGAGTGAGATCCTGACCCCATGAAGTAATTTTGCCATTGACTTCAATGGGGCCAGGATTCCATCCTAAGAATTAGTTCATTGAGCATTTGATTGTGGTCATTGTGTTATTTTTTACAGTCAAATTAGTGCTAGACAAAGGCGCAGGATTGAAAGCACCAGAGAGTGAAGTCTCCAGTTTAGTAGCAAAAGACCACTGATAGCTGCCAAGCAAGCTCACCCACTTTGCCCCATCCATTCCCCTCAGCCTTGAAATAGGGACAACCTCTAGGGTGAGACATTAAACTAGTTATGTGCCCATCTCTATTCAATCTTCCATGCCTTTGCTGAATGCCAGTTCAGTAGTGGGTTTTGTGACTAGACACTAGTCCACTGGGAACTGGACTGAGACTAGCAACTTATTTCACATAGGTCTCGTTGAACGATAATAAAATAGCTATTATTGAGAGTCACTGCTTATCTGGGCTACATTCAAACCAGTGACCTACACGTGACTGGTTTTGGATCTCAATATTCTTTTGAAATTTGCTTTTGTTAAGAAAATGCTGGATTAAAAGTACACTACAGACCGCTACAGAGCTAAGGAACTGACATAAATTGGGACTGGACGACAGGGTCATTTGAAATAGCCTGGTTCATTTCATTCCATCTGAACCATCTGGCACTGGCCTCTGACAGAAGCCAGGATACTGGGCTAGATGGACCATTGGTCTGATCCAATATGGCTGTTCTTACGAGGGAATATGCTTACCACCTTTGTTTTCTGTCTCGTAAATCAGAAGCAAATATTTAGACAAAAAAAAATTGAACAGACAAAAATTTCCTCTGAGTTTTTTGCATTTCTCTTCCCAGGGGTGATACACAAAACCAGTTTGCACATTGCTGCTTTTACCTAATTTCTCAAGTCCCTCAGCTCTATCCCTTTAAATCATACCTTTATCTAAAATCTCCAGCCACGAGAAAGCAAAAGTCCTATTGTCTCTTTCCTGTATATCAGCAGAAATTAAAACAACTTTTCCTTGTGCTAAGAACAAAAAAACCCAACAATGTCGTTTCCTTGCAAAGAGTTTGCTTTGACTCCACAATGGGTCTTAAAGCAGCAGAGTGAAAATCAGCCATTATTACATGACATAGCCCAGCAACTCTTTTTTAATTTCTGTTCTATTTATTACTGCTTCCCCCCCTATAATTTAGAGGGAAAATGTGCCTGTCAGTTTTTCCACTTGGGAACGTGCTGCTGGAAATGTAAAGCATTATAAAGGCAATGGAATACTTACAATTTCTCCATCCAAGGGAGACTAACTGTCGTTGAGCTGGGGAAATTGTTTTCATTATGATTATTTATTATTATTTATTTCTCCATCCTCAGGAATTCTAATGATGGTCTGTTATGAAGGAGAGTGTGCTTTTGAAGTGTGATGGGAAAGACAGCAACATTACACAATCTTTTCATCCAACACCCTTCTCACTGCCCCCGCCCCCGAGCGGTTTTGATATTTTGTTTTGCTTTCAACCTGGACTTTCAAAATGATTTAGGGAACAGTCTGTTCCTCTCTGCTGCAACATCAATGCTTTTACAATTGATAACTGTGTTGAAATGTTTGGGAGACTTTTCCCCCCTTTCATACACACAAACACCAAGTCACTGTAACTGATGGACTTCCACTGAGTTGCTCCTGATTTACATAGGCGCAAGCGACAAGAGAATCAGGCTCACAGACCTTTGCTCCCTTCCAAAATTAATCATCCTTCTTCACGGTCTCCACCCCATTCCTGCAGTGCAGTGTGTGAAATCAGTCAGTTCTCTAGATAGCTGCGCTTTCCAGCTAATTAATTCTTTGGGCTGGGGTGTGTGTGTGGAATGGAGAGAACTTTAACCATTTATGTTTCATTGCTGGGAAAAAATAAATAAACCAAGAGGCTAATGCAAGTACTTCTCCCAGCCAAATCAAAGGGTAGAGTTAGAGACGTGTATGTGTACGTGCACATATCATTAGCCTTATGTTACAATGACATTAAACAGCTCCAGCCCCGCTAGACTGAGCCTCCATCTGGCTCCTTAAAACAACAAATGATCCCTAAAAAGGAAAGAAAACCCTCATGTGTAAGTCTGCGGCGCGATCTACATTCCTGGGAGCTCCGCATGGCAACTATAGGGGGGAAAGAGAGTGGTGAGATGGACGGGGGGAGGCTGCTTTACTCTCTGCATTGCTGATCGCCCCAAAACTACTTGTGAGCAAGACGCTGGGCTCTCGCTGCAGATCTCTTTTGTTAGCATGGATGCATTTTCTCCCTTTAAAAAAAAAATAGGGGGCACCGCAATCTGTTTTGTCAATGACCAATTGGAACTAATTACAATGTTCCCTCCTCCCCACACCCTGATCAATGCAGCTGCTTTGACAAGTTTGTTCCACAGCTCCAACACCAGTCGCAGAATGGATCCCCAAACTGCTCCCCCTCTATGTCACCATCCTCTTCCACCCCAGGCCCTTCCTCCCAATCCCTTCCCCACTCCAGAGCCTAATTTCAGAGGAGTTCTGACACTGGCATCCCAGTCCTACCTTTCTCAGTGGCAGTAGCTGGGCTGCAGCTGTTTTACCTTCAGTTCTCATTTTGGGGAACTCCAGTTCCACCCGGGTAGCAGCAGCAACATCTGGATGCATGGCTCCCTGGCTCGCCCCCTCTTTTGTTAGCAGAGTTCCTTACAATCCACTCGACAGGATTTTTCCTTTCGCTCCAAAGCCCCACGTTCCCGCTCCATACAGATCAGTTTCCATTCTCAACCATTCCCCAGTCACAAGCAGGAGAGCGGTTTCTTGCCCAGAGCCTTTTCCTGCCCCCGTTGGCTTTTGTGGAGCTTATTTCCCCTAGACTCTTCCGTTACTTTTTCCTCTCTTTCCTGATTTTGTGACTATCTCTTCAAGCTCGTGACGTTAATTCCACCCCTTCCCCCTCCTGTGTCTTTCTTCCCACCCTTCCCTAGCCTGACCCATCCTGACTCCTTTCCAGTGAGCTAATCTGCAGCTGGCTGAAGAACAGGCCCCATTACCATGGAAACCCATGTCCCTGAATACTTGACTGACTTGGGGAAACTACAGTAAACAGGACCTTCTGCTGGACACTTTTCTTTTTTGGGGGGGGGAGTGGGAGGTGCATTAACTCCTTCAGTGCTGCTGACTTTTAAAATACTTTCTCACCTCTGTGAACTGGCCCCTAAAGTCCCAGCGGCTTTCAAGCTCACCAAAAGCTCCCTAGCAAAACCGACTCTCTCCTTTGCTGATCTAAAGGATCACCCTTATAAAATCAGTAACTGCTAGTACTTGGTTAGTGCCTTTTCTCCAAGGACCTCAAGGCAATTTACAAACAGTAATTAACAAATAGCACCGCTCTGCCAGCCTCCTGACATGGGACCTGGGGGAGTTCTGCCCAGCACGGTATGGCAAGATTGGGCCCCAAGATTTACACCAGCATTTTAGGGCACCGTTCTCCAAAACACTACAGCTCACACTGATGTCACCGCAGTATGGCAGATCGCTGCATCCGGTCAGCATTTTATTCTTTTCGTTAGGGGAAGTGCAGACTTTTGTAGGGTATCATGAGCAATGCAGCATGTGAGAAGTAAAAGTGGTCTTACCATTATACAGTGCTCCCCATCCTTAAAGGTTTACAAACACACTGATATGCACAAAGGAATCACGGTGCTGAAACAGCCTCCTCTGGCGTGGAATGGGGCGAATGTTCAGCACTGCACAGGCACACTATGCAACTGTTTGGGATAGGAAGTACTATGCCCATTGTATCACCCACCCCAAGCGTTCAAAACATATAAGGCCTCAACAATCATGAGACTGTCTTAAAAACCACGAGAAATAATAAAATAATACTAAACTGGAGGGTCTTTTAATTTGTCTCCTGGTTTCTGAGCCTTTAGGATCCACTTGGGTCACATTTCCAAGCTTGTCTCTGCAACCACAAAGACTAAAAACTTCCTTTTTGAAGAACTGGAAGCTGAGAATATCATGAAATAACCAGACTCCAGAAGCTGGGACTTTAGGAAAAAACACCAAATATTGCAAGGCTTGCGATAAAATCACAAGAGGCGGAAACACTGCGTCCATTTGGTGCTGCATAAGAAATGCAGGGGGACAGTATGTACTAATCCATCCTGGTATGAGACAAAGGCTGAAAGGAGGAGCAGAAGAGTAAAGTGACTTGCCAAGGGTTGCTTAGCAGATCAGTGGCAGAGTCGGGAATTGAACTCGGCTCTCCTAAAACCCTGTCCATTACTTTACCTGCTGGACCCTGCTGCCTCCCTTGTTGTTTGAAAGTTATCTCTGCCCTTCTGTGGGAGACACAATAATGAAGAGATTTACCAGCCTACAGCTGCTTTCAATTCAGGAGCATTTCCCCCACTTCCCCCTCTTGCTCTTTTTCAAATGCTACCATACTGGCCAAGAGGAACATGGCAGAGAGGCAACGCTTTCCCTGCTCAGGAACAGACACATTAGAGAAGGAAGCTGCAAATCAGCGTTTGCCCATGAAAGTGCGCCAGTCTCCCTGACGTTTTGTTGTTGCCAGGAGAACCTGCCACTCCAGCCTTCAGGTGCTTCACTGAAAACAGTTAGTTACTAAGGTCCCACTCCTGCAAAATGATTTACATGGGCAGACCTGCAGACCTGCACAGGGCCCCAGTGAAGTCCATGAGACTCCGCAGGGGGGCAGGATTGTGCCTGTATGGATCAAATTGCAGGATAAGGACCAAAAACAGTTAAGGAGAAAACTGGAGGCGGAAAATGGGTGTATTTTTACTAAGGCTTTGTCTACACTACAGAGTGTTGTTGAGAAAAGAGTGGAAGCCACAAGTGTGTAGTAGATGCAACCTCACTTCCCTGTTTACCTTCAGCAGTGAGATATCTGCTACAATGACCCCTGCCTGTGGAAAAGAATTTTAGAATTTTTTCCCTAGTCGGCTGCACCATAACACTTGTAGAGTGCTCCTTCCCCCATGTAGAGCGCTCCCCCACCCCAGCCAACACTCACCATGCTTTGGGTGTTCACAGAGGTGTGTGCTTGCCAAGGGTCAGTGAGAAAGTGATTGGTATGTTACCAGAGATATATTTTACTGAAATGTTTCAATGCTGTGTGTGAACTTAACAATCAGGCTTCTGTGCATTGTTCCTTGTGCTTTGGCAGATGTAGCCTTGAGGAACACCCCACACACACCGTCCGAGCATCTCTTCCAGATAAGAAAACGCCTAAGAGCAAAGAAGACGTGTTCCAGGAGATACTGCATTTCTCCAATGGAGAGAAAAGGGAATGCAAGGAGCGGAGGGAAGCTGAAAGGCAGGACAGAAAAGAAAATCAGGAGTTTGTTAAGGATGCTACTGAGCGGATGAGTAAAATAATGGAGGAGCAAACACAGATTCTGAAGTCCTTAATAAAACTGCAGACTGAGCAGATGCATGCCCACCCTCCCCTGCAGCACATTCAGAAATCTTTTCTGTGCCCCCCAAAACTCCGCCCGCACAGTCCTTTCCCCTTTCCGGGACTTCTCAGTTTCCCCTTCACTCCACCACCTCAGATAACTTTCACAATCATAGCTGGACCTCACACAGCTCTGAGAGTCTGTCCTTCCCAGGTACCTCCTCTCCCACCAAGCGTCTTTGTGTGTGGGTGTGTGTTGTTTCTTGTGCAATAAAAGCAAAGTTTTTGAATGGTAACTCACCTTTATTTGTTTCCTACAGATTGAGATAGCAAGCACCACCAATACATACAGAGGTAGTTTAATAATTTGCTTACTGAAATGTAAGGCCTCAAATGTCACCATTGCTTCCTACGAAAACTACATGTAATGTAACATTGCATCACCAATCACAGAGATATACATTACTGGTTCTCATTTTCAAAGTGTTGCCTCAAAGCCTCCCTGATTCACATTGCCTCCCCCTGGGCCCCTCTGATAGCCCTGGTATCTGGCTGCTCAAAATCAGCAGCCAAGCGCTCTGCCTCAACACTCCATCCCTGAGCAAACCTTTCACCCTTAGCTTCACAGAGATTATGCAATATACAACACGCAGCTACGCCCATGAGAATATTATCCTCATTGAGATCTAACCTGCCATAAAGGGATCGCCAGCACGCCTTTAATCTGTCAAAGGCATATTCCACGATCATCCTGCACCTACTCAGCCTATTGTTGAACTGCTCCTTACTGCTGTTCAGGTGTCCTGTGTAAGGTTTCATGAGCCATGGCTATAAGGGGTATGCTGGGTCTCCCAGGTGTTTTTCTTAAAGACCCCAACTGCTGGAATCAGGTTGTAACCTTGAGAATCTCAGCTTTTATTTTTTTTAAGTAAGTTTCTACCTCTCGTGGTTGCAGAGAAAAGCTTGAAAACATGATGCCTGAACCCTTCAGCACAAGGAGGCAAATAAAAAGAACCCAAGAGTTACTATTTTAAAATCCAAGATTTTGATGCTAACATAATGACTTCTTTTGAGGACCTGACTCACGATTGTTGAATGCTGGGGTTGGCAATACGGCATAGGGCATGATGAGAGAGGTGGTTTCTAAATAGCTAAAATTCAGACCATAAAGAACTTGAACTGCATCTGGGAAATAACTCAAAGCTTTGCAGATTCAAGATCAGGATTGTAACATGCACCATACAAAACATGCTCCTAAGTAAGGGCAACTCTACACTACAAAAATTAAGTCAACCTAAGTTAGGTCGCCATAGAGGTACTGCAGTTCAGGACCACACTACGTCCCCTTTGTCAGTGGTGTACGGCCTCAACTGTGTGGGACATTGTAAGGCACTGTCAGCTGAAGCTCCCCCGACCCGCACAGGGCTCACAGCTGGAGCCACTGCCCTCCCCCGCCTGGGGCTGACAGCTGTGAGCGGAGGTGGAGTTTTTAGGTTGGTGTAGGGGTGACTTACATCGGCAGGCACAACGTTGTAGCATAGACTCTTACAGAGTTAGGTCAACGTAAGGTGCCTCAAGTCTCAACCTAACTCTGTAGTGTAGACCAGGCCTAAGAGGCAGATGCATTCTGAACTGAGTGAAGTTTTCATGCAGTCTTCAGGTGGCTCTCCTTGTGGTGTGTACTGCAGTGACCCAATCTAAGGGTGACAGAGACACAGACACCTGCTGCGCAGGCTGCACCAAGGAAGAAAGGTCACAATCTCTTTATTAGAGAGACAGATGGACAAATCCACTGCTGCTATTTGACCATCAGAAAGCAGTCAGCAGTCCAGCAGGACCCTGCTTTGCACGTCTGACTAACAAAAGGCAGCGGTGTTGTAGAACTTTTGGTTCCAGGATACTAGAGAGACAAAGGGGATGAGGTAATATTTTTTAATGGGATCAACTTCTGTTGAGGGGAAAAACAAAAGGTAGGCAACAATCCTTCATTAAGCAGGCTGACACACCTTCTGCCATCTCCTCCAGACAACGTCCCCAACGAACTGGCGTCATCTCCACCCTGTGTGGATTGTGTTTCAGCCAGCTCACTCTCACTGAGACCCCACATGCCCAGAGTAGGTCATCCTCCTAGTTCAAAGAGGAGGAAACGCAGAGCTGAACAGCAGCAGCATCATGAAGGCACTGCCGCCCATACTGCTTCGCCATCTCCCCCTCGAGCCTCACACAAGGTGCAAAAAGCTGTGGCATCTCCTCATACAGAGAAGAGGGTTTTAAGGCACAAAAACAATTGCCTGCTGCTTCCTTTTGGATTCTCTCTGAAAAGAGCTGAGCTACTGAACCAGTGCTTCATCAATCACTCCAGATTCGTGGTGTCAAAAACCCCTCAAGGGCAACAGTATCAAAGACAACTATAGATCCAAAAGAGTCAGCATGGGCACATGGATTGTTGATCGCCAAAAGGAGACGAAAAGAAGAACAAGGCTCAATGTTCTGCCATCATAACTCAGTCCTGGTCTACACCTAAAACTTAGGTTGACTTAGTTACGCTGCTCAGGGCTGTGAAAAAGTTTCTTCCCTGTGGGACGCAGTTAGGTTGACCTCACCCACACTGTAGACGCAGCTCGGTCGACAGAAGAATTCTTCAGTCAACCTTGCCACTGCCTCTTGAGGGGGTAGATTTCCTACAGTAATGGAAAAACCCCTTCTGTCACTGTAATAAGTGTCTACATTACGGCATGACAGCAGCACTGCTGCAGCTGTGCCACTGTTGCACTTGCAGTATAGACATACTCTTAGCCTAAAACCAGACCGGAAGAGGCCCCCGAAATCTGAAAACTCCAGTGATTGCCAGTTGTCTCTCCACAAGTGAACAGCTCCATATCTAATGCTCTGAGTTCCCAACCAAGGTTAAAAACAAAAAAAAAGTTGAAGCCTCGTCTAATGGTTACGGCACTAGACTGGGCTTGAGAAGAGTTGGGTTCAAGTCCTTTACAAAGGACTAACTGAATAACCCTAGGCAAATCGCTTAATCTTTCTCTGAGCCTCAGGCCCCTGCCATAAAATGGAAACAATAATCTTATTTTCTGTCTATTGACAGTATGCACCCTTCAGGGCAGTCTCTCTTACCAGTGGATATGGGCAATGGGGCTCCAATTTCAGTTGGGCCCTTCAGACACTACTGTAATACAAAACCCAGTAATAATTAAAGGGCAGAATTTTACCTTGCCAAGCTAAACATAACCACACTGTTGCTGCAATACAATGGCATTCTCCTAAGTCAATAGCAAGATCCATTTGAGGTGCATTTTATGGAGCCCTGTTCCTGTTTTTCTTAATGCAACACAGAAACTGGCAGTCTGAAAAAGCATCATATATCTTACTAGGATGCTTCCCACACACAATACCTAGGCCCCATCCCCATAACTTTCAGATACCAAAACACTGGCATCTCAGGCATAAGAAGAGGAGATTGATTTCATCCCCACAGATCTCCATTCAAATTATTTTTGCTCTTGAAATGTAATTACATCTCTCTGATTAAATTGTTTTCCCCTTCCCTGTGCTGTGCTGACCCTGTTGTGTGGGGAAAAAAAAAATCCCTCTTCCTCCTGTTTTTGTTAGGATCAAAAATAATGTGTATAGTAAAAGCAAGGACAAGAACTGTATGTAAGAAAGTCATATATAAGTATCCTGGGGCAAATATAACATGTCTCCCATTGCAAATAACTGTTGACTTCATAGAGAATTGTAATATGTGTAACAGTGAAGAAAATAAAAGAGAGAACACTGTATGATTCCAGTCTGTTTTCTTTTTGCAGGATATTTCAACCTACATAGAATCTTCAGTCTGTAGCCTTTTATTTTATTTAAAGGAAATTTAGTGATGTCGTATTACAGAACCGTGGCTTCGGCTCTGGTTGCTACAGTTTCAAGCTCAGACTGAAATTGCCTCTGGTGATTTTCTGAAATGTGGAGACTCTAGGAACACATGAAGTCCAAGGATAAGGACCACAGACACAATTACAAGTACAAAGTACATATCTGTACTGCAAGGGTTATTAAAGCAACAAGAAAAGTTACAATTTCGCATGCATATGGAAATCCTATAAAAAACCTATGCAATAATTATAACTGTAGTCATACTCACAGCCTCAGCGATATTCTAGGATCTGATGGACCTCTCAATAGACAATCATGACTAGAGGGATGGTTCCTGCTGGTGTTTCCTGTGGGGTCATCCCTTGGGTCTTCCCACTTTTACCAAACCATGGAACCCTCTTTTATATTGTACTTGTGACCACACCTAACACCTTATGTATATGCATGAAAATGTCAACCCTCTTTTCCTTATTTGTACTTCCACACCCCATGAATATTCGTTTCCCCATTTTTCATAGGTTGTTTCTACAGTAGTTCCTCTTATTCTCATTAGCATTTACACCTGACATGTATCGTGTAGTCAAGACAGACATTCAAAGACGTTACTATCAGGTGTCTCATGGTCTTGGGCAATACATTGCAGTCTATCGCAATCACCTATTGGCACATCTTTAGTTACCTTGTGACCTTATGGGCGTAGGGTTATTCCTAGGTCACTCATTCATGTTAAGCATTCTTAAGCCTATGGCCTAGTATGGCTAAGCTAAAAACTTACAGCTCTCAGCCTGCAGGCCTTGCATTTCAGCCAGGGGTGGCTCTATGTTTTTTGCCAGCCCAAGCACGGCAGTCAGGCGGCCTTTGGCGGTGTGCCTGCAGGCGGTCCGCTGGTCACGCGGATTCGGCGGTGTTTCTGCGGGTGATATGTGGGTCCCACGCCTTCGGCGTACCCACCGCCGAATTGCCGCCGAAACCCCGGGACCGGCGGACCTCCCGCAGGCATGCCGCTGAAGGCCTCCTGACTGCCGCCCTCACCGCGATCAGCAGGCTGCCCCCTGCAGCTTGCCGCCCCAGGCACGCGCTTGCTACGCTGGTGCCTGGAGCCGCCCCTGATTTCAGCCACGCTTTACTTGTATACCTACTACATAGTCATCACTCCTAAATACTTATCAATCCTATACTTCTATAATCCTACAACTTAAATCTATTTAGCATACATTGATTATATATGAAATAGCATATAAATTGACCATAACATCATATAATACAATGATAAATAGATGATAAAATGAACTAATTGGCTACAAGTCTGAGGATCTCAAAGCACATTACAAACTGAGGTCTCTGTCCTGCCAACATTTACACATGTAACTTTATGAGTTCAATGGGACTATGCATGTGAATAGAGTTACAGTCTTGTCCTTTGCTCTTTTCTCCATATTGTTTTTGTTGTGCTAACATACAAGCACAGTTAAGTCCCAGATAACTGTGTTTACTGAACAGCTGATTAGTTTTGCTAAAAAAACTGGCAGCTTCTAAAACATAACACATACAGTGAGTGCCAATAAAAGGCTCAAAAATTATTTAAAGGGATGCACCCTACCCCTATACACTAGTTACTCACATACATGTTTGTAAAATCAGGCCCTTAACTAGTCCCCACAACACTCCTATGAGACAAGTATTATTTTGCCTCCACTTTAGAGATAGGGAACAAACATAGAAGGTGAAATTCTGGCCCTAAGTCAGATGGAGCTTTGCCATTGGCTTCACTAGAGCCTGGATTTCAAGTGACTTGTCCAAAGCCATGCTGCAAATCTGTGGCAGAACCAGGAAAAGAACCCAGCTTTCCTGACTGTCGCTGCCAGCCCTAGGCTCTACTCATTAGCCCATACTGCTGTACCCCCTGCCTCTGGCTTGTAGTAAGAACTTAATGATTTGTATGTGACCAAACACAAGGTTGATTATTTGGAAAATTGTAATAAATGAACCAACGAAACTCTCCGCACAGAATCCCTGCACCTTTCCGTGGAGGGCCAACTGGCAACTCTAAGGAGTTCTTAGAGGCTGAACATCAGAAATGTGGAGAGTGCCATCTAGCTGTGATAATGTACAACTACAACAGAAGAGGCAGAAACCTCTGGACCCTGGGGAGGGAAGAACATCCACCGCAGCACTGACATAGGTCATTCTGCCCTGAGGAAAGTGCTCTTGAGCGACTTCCTCCAACCAGCCAAATTTGGTGTTAAGAGGGGTCAGTAAATGTATCATAAACTAGGAGGCTGGGACTCCTGGGGTTAATAAAGGAGAACAATGGAAGGAGAGAAGGATTCCTACAACTTAAAGGGGTCCCTAAACTGGAATGTTTAAAGCAAAAGTTGTCTTTCCCTCCCCACACCCTCTCAGAGGTTCTCTTGGGAGACCCCTTGTTCTCCCCTATCTCCAGAAGCTCACACCTAGCAATGAGATACTCTCTGAGGATGGCTGGATGCAGCATCCCACAGAGGAGCTGAGCTGTGGTTGTGAGCTCCCATGCTCTGTGCTGTGACATAGCTGGGCTCCATAGTCGGTCAGAAAATGGAAAAATAATTTCCTAAAACGTTTAATCTTTTGTTGACCTTTTGCAACCAGCTCTGGGGTGCCACTAGCCCACCTGGAGGACTGAGGGACATTGAGTCATTTAATGACAGCAGTGCTCAGCTCTTTGTACCATCTCTCATTCCTTTGGATAATATCTCACCAAGTTTCTGTCCACTCCAAAGTTGTTTGGTGGGAGGGGAGGAGGAAAGGAGTTCCCGCAAGGATCTCTTCTCAGAGGTCCTTTCACATTGTCATGTCAAGGGGCGTGGGTGGAGAGAAGTTTAACTCCAGCAAAAGATGGTATAACATGGTCCAATGGCTGGAAGTTGAAGCTAGACATATTCAGACTGAAAAGAAGGTGTCAATTTTTAACCCGGAGAGTAATTCGCCATTGGAACAATTTACCCAGGGTTGCGGTGGATTCGCCATTGCTGACCATTTTTACATCAAGATTGGCTGTTTTTCTAGAATATCTGCTCTAGGAACTATTTTGGGGAAGTTCTACGGTCTGTGTTATACAGGAGGTCAGACTAGATGATCACAATGGCTCTTTCTGGACTTGGAATCTGTGAATCTATAAAAAAGGGCACAGGACCAATTCTCGAACCTAGGGATCCAAGGGAAGCCAAGACCATCTGCAGAAACCCTTTGCCCCCACACTGTCTCGGCCCCTTGGAAAGTCTTCCCCCAGCTCCCTGATGGCAGTGCTCCATTGAAATCCCACTACACTGGACTTCCCCTGGGACTTCCCAGAGAGTCAAGTGTAGGGGCCAAGGTAAGAAGGAGCACTGGGAAGCACAGTTCTCAGAGCTCTGCTGAAGGCACAGGGAGAGCTCCCCCTCCTCTCCCTAGGTTGGGGGAGCTCACTTCCCAGAGCCAGTCCCACCCGCACTCTGGCCCATACAGGAGGACTCAGGCAGGAGAATTTGAAGTGGAAGCAACAGGAAGAACTGCTGGCTCACTGGCTGTGGTGTTTCTGGGGATTCTAGTGTTTCTTGCCAATGTTCAGAGTAATCAGCAGCCTGACAGGTGCTGAGCCCTTTTGAAAATGCTGGTCTTACTCTCTCTGTGCCTCAGTTCTACATCTGTAAAATGGAGATAATACTTTCCTCCCTCACAGGAGGGGCGGAGGGAGGATTAGAGCTGAGTGAATAATTGAGTTTTGGTTTGAAGGGGAACTGAAAAATAAAATTAAAGAATGGGTCCATTTCAAATGGATTGATTTTCCCCCAGCTTTTCAGCACAGAAATAAAAATAATTTGTGGGGGGGGGTGAACAAAATGTTTCAAATGACATTTTCAAAATGAACTGTCAATGTGAAACAAAATGTGGAAATGATTCCTTTCAAAAACATCAAAACCTTTTGACATTTCCTAATTTTTTTCACCCACAATTATTCCCCAAATTCAACCTGAATTTGCAAATAATTCCAGTGCTCTAAAAAAAATGCATTTTTCAGCTAATTTACCATTTGCTGAAAATCAATTGCCCAGATCTAGTGAGGGTTAATTAATGTTTGTACGGCCCGCTGAAAGACTAACACAACGTACCGAGAAAGCAGTCACTCGATAGTGGCTGGGCCACAGAACAAAAGACCTGCTGGCGAAAGCTCTGGGGTTTTGGAGCTGAGGGAGGAGGGTTTCTCCTCCAGCCTCTGCAGTTCCATGTGTGATTTATTTGGTAGTGTGTCTGCCACCCACAACTCATGGGTTTGCAATTTTAAGTGTGCTGAGCACCTGCAGCTCTCTCTGATATCAGAGGATGTTTTTGGCTGGGGGCTAGCACCTCTAAAAACTGAGACGCTTCTATTTAGATCCCTCACTATGGATGTAGGTACCTAACTTCAGGCACTCAAGTTTGAAAATGTTGGCCTTCCCTTCCCTTTGGTAAGGCAGAGAAACCCCAGTCCTGCTCCCTGTGGTTAATGATGTGACAGGGGCAAGAGATTAAAAGCAAACAAACGAATCTGAAATGGGCCTGGAGACCACCAAGTTCAAACCCAGACCAGATTCCCAACTCCCTCCAAGTGGGGGTGGGAGAGAAGGGCATTCAAGGGGTTTGGTTCCAGACCACAGTGAGCAGACAGGAACTCTTTGCAGGGCTGTAATATTACTGGGTTGGGAGAGCTAAGTCAATACACAGTTTTTTCAATCGTATGAGAGTAGCTGAGATCCCAAGCATTTTCCTGGAGAATTCCCCCAAAGGCTCAGTACAGCCCAGCTCTCCAATATTTAATACACAGTTCTGTAACCGTTGAAAAAAGACACATTGTCCTGTACTTTACCAGCCACGGAGACGTACGACTCGTGGTTTTCTTCACATTGTTTTCCTTTCAATGCCTGGACCTTTTCCTATATTTATTTAAACACAAGCCTAGACTCTCTTTCCTACATTAAACCAGAGGCATTTACACCAAAATGTGGAATCACTTGCTCCTGAGAGCAAACAGATTGATGGATTCTCTGTAACGTGAAGTCTTTAAATCATGATTTGCAGACTTTAGTAACTCAGAGGTTATGGGTCTATTACAGGAGTGGGTAGGTGAGGTTCTGTGGCCTGCAAAATGCAGGAGGTCAGACTAGATGATCATGATGGTCCCTTCTGATCTTAAAGTCTATGAGTCCCTGTCCTGGTTTTATCTGAGCTACCCAACTGCTTAACTGAAACACAGCAAATGCTCCTGCATTTGTTACATTCACTCCAGAGCACCCCCATCCACCACCAACACACACATAGGTAAAACCTGTCTTGTCACTTAGATCAGCTAACCTTCATGTCCATCCATAGCTCCCAGGCATTTCCAGTTATCTCCCTCTCTTTCAGTATTTTTGGAACAAAATTAAATAATCACAGTGTGTCTGTAATCACTCCAATCTATATTAGATTAGAGATTCCAACAGTGTGATATTTCAGCTTCTTTATGAGAGTGGTGACTTTTTGCTGAAATAAACATTAGATGATTTTAGCTTTTTTACCCATATGAAAAGCCTTGAGCTGTTGCGATCAGAGCTAAAAATACACAATACAATAACTTGTCTTTTAAAAGGAATAAATACCATGATCTTGTCTTCCACCTATTGCCAGTAACAATTCAGAATTTTATGTACAAGATCTCTCACCATATCCCTATGTTTTATAAAGCTAGAGGCATGTTATCAATTCCTAGTTTGTTGATCAAAAAGACTCTTTCTTTCCTTGACATAAACCTCGATCAACCAGCTCTTTTATACTTGGGCACAGCAAAGAATAAATTCATGTAGACGGAGGTGAAACTTTTCATCTGAAACTTTTTTTCGGTGAGAAATGCAGATTTGACAACACCCAAGATATTTTGCTAATTCAAGCAGATTTTGCTGAATTGTTTGTTGTGAAAAAAATTCAGAAAAAATTTGAAATTTTGTTTTGATATTTTTTAAAAATGAAACATTTCAATTTTTGGTTTGAAATGATTTCAAATTTTCCTTTAGTTTTGTTTAAAAAAACGGTTTAAAATGGTTAAGATAAAAACAAAACATTTTGATTTTGTCTGAACAAAATGCTTTCTTCCACCCAAAATGATTTTTTCTCTTTTCAATTGACCAAAAATTTTAGAAAATTTTTGTTTTCATTTCTAACCTCAAATAAAACTTTCCCCTGAATTTTCAAAATGGCCAGTGAACTACAAAATCCATCATTTTCCCCACTCAAATATAGTTTCTCCCCCAGGAAAAGGAGCTACTGTACTTTTACATATTCTCCCTCTAGTAACAAGATGAAAACAAGAGAAATATCTCAAAAGTTAAAACAAGATTAAAGAACAAAATAAAATGTCCCACACAGAAGTCACAGAGCAGAGAATTAAACCCAAAATCTTAAGACTTAGACTCAAAATCAACTTAAAATATTATTTTCTGCTACTAGAAGGAGAGGCTGGGAAAAGCCATAATAGTTTTTGCCTGCAAAACAACCTTACTCTTCCAGATGAGATGCCTCTATCCCAAACTATCTGAGCAGTGGACACGGACTAATTTCCCCCCTGCCAGCGGCTCTACCTGCCGAAATTAACAAGGGATGGAAAATGTAATTTACCAGGAAGTAGAACACCTTTTAGCATCATTTTAATAGCTTCAGGGATTGACTCCACGGTACAGTACATAGGTTAAGTGAGACCTGGCCAGGAAAGTTAGGACCAAGATATATTGATAATGTAGGACCATAAAAGCTTGTAACGACTACACTTGAAACAAATATTTAAACACAATAATAAACAACAATACAATTAATATCAGGACGGGAGATACAAATGTACAGCACAACCTATGTCTAAACAGACAATGTCCTAAATTAATAACTGTCCCGAATAGACAGAATTTACCGCCAGCAAAGGAGGGATCTAACTGGCTGGCGAAAGGATAACGGGGCCAGCTGGAAGGTTGTTACAAACATACACCCCGCTATATAAACTTGCGAAGCACCAACACTGCGTGCTTGATACCTGCGATCCGTAAAGGAAAACGCGCTCCCTGCAAGCCCCACAACGTACAGCAGGGACGGTCTTCCCCCGTGCTTTGCACAGCAGCGCCCAGCGCCAGTCGCTGTCTCTTTAAGGGGCGGGGCCATCGTTTTCCACGGAAGTCCGTGGGCTTGGAACGTTGTGTATCATGTTCGCTTCGCCCCGCGTTCTGCGGAGTGAGACTGTAGCAGATCGGCCGCTGCCACCAGCTCCCGGGTGGTTTGGATCCACGGCTGGGAATCGCCGCTGTTCGTCACCCAGCTTTGCCTTCTGCTCCCCGGAGGGAAGCTGAGTATGAATGAAACTGACTCAGTGGAGGAAACGAGCGAGATGGGGAAAGTGAAGGGACGAGCGGTTTGGCTGTGAACGGAATGCAGAGGCTCGTCTCTAGCAGAGCCTGGCTGTGGCTCTCTGCCTCTGTTGCCAGGCCGTGCCTGGTGGAGGTTGCGCTCTGACGTAAGAACAGAGACTCTTGACCTGATTCTCGTGGGGGGGGGGGTCTCTACTTACCCATGGAGGGGAGCAAGTCAGCCCAAACCCCAGCCTCTGATCCCATAACAGCAGATTGTGGAGCTGACAGGCACAGACTCGCCGATGTTGTTTTTTTCTTTTTGCACTTTGGTGTAACAAACAAAACTGAACCTTGTAAATCCAGTTTTTGAGCATCATCTCAGGTTTTTTATTCTCCAGTTTTTCACCAACATTGAAGCAAAACAGCAAATGACAAATGTTTGATTTGGTTGCTGTTATTCCCTATTTAGGCTGCACTGCCCACCAATAGATACACAACTTTCTCTGTCATTTTTGACCTCCAGGATTATGTTTGCCTGGGGCTGCACTGCTAGGATTTACCTTTTCAATTTAAGGCCCCTTAATGTAAGGAAAAACCTGGTTTGGATAAGATGGGGTAATAAATCTGGCAACTCCCCATCTAGTGATAAACACAGCTTGATCAAAACGCAAGCCTTGGTTAAGACCACCTTAGTGTGCTGGGGGATCACGAAGGTGTCTGTTGTGAGATGCCAGGAAGTATCAAACCAATGTGCATCCTTATTCCCTGAACCTGCCAAAGACAAACAACCTTCAGCTGGATTTTTCTGGCGTCTTGGCTTTGCCCTTCGCCTGGGACTCCGGGCTTGTGTTCTCTTGTTGAAGTTTGGCCCTTTGCTTCTGCTTTATCCAGTGACCTACCTGTCTTCAGGTTTTGCAGCCCTCTGGCTCCATCTCCTGCTGAAGGCCACAGAGTCCTCGGGTCCCACTTATATCAAGCTGGGCCAGTGGGCATGCACCAGGAGAGATCTCTTCTCTGAAAAGTTCTGCATCAAGTTTTCCAAGCTTCATGTCAAGGTGACACCTCATCCCTGGGTTTACACCAAACACTTCCTCAGGAGAGCATTTGGGGAAGACTGGAAGAGAGTCCTCAGGTTTAAAAGCAAGGAACCCATTGGCTCAGGTTGTGTTGCCCAGGTATATAAAGCTTATGCTGATGCCACTACTATTGATGACCCCCAGTTCGAGGAACTAGTGAAGAACTCTGAAACAGAATCTGCTTTTGAAGCCTGGGAAGTGTCTGGTCTTAGGGGCCTTTTCAGGTGGCCCTGGAAAGGGAAGGGTGGAGAGAATTTGGAAGACAATAGTGCAGACCAGTCACTTAAGGAAGAACGTTTCAATGAAGGTATTAATAGAAATGCTACCTCTGAGGAGCAAATGTCTGGATCTCCGCTAACTACAAACACATCATCTATTGACAGTTTAGATGCGATGGACCATCTTATTCCAGTAGCCATTAAAGTAAGTAATCTATATTGTAGGCGGATGACTGGAATTAGAGATTGCTGAGTGAATCTGATGGAGAGTTTAGTTCTCACGAAAAATTAATAGATGTGGCATGGGCTAAGTGCAGTGCAGGAGAGGTGCTGCTTAACCTTTCTGCCCAGGCAGTTTTCCCAGGACTCTTCAGTTCCAGCCTGTGGTACTGCTTGCCACAAAATGCTACTAATGCTCCTCAAACTTGATCCTCAACAGCCCTTGCTGTTGCATGTCTGGGACTCTCCAAAATACAGACACTCCAGTCATGCCATGTTGACTGCCATGTGGGCACTAGACATGACCACTAAGGCCCAATTTATTTTAAAACTGTGTATTGAGCTAGACTTCACTTTTGGTCTTAAGTAAATTGTCCAGCCCTTCTCTGCTTCTTTAAGGGAGGATGGGAAACGCAGTTGTAAATTAGTTTTGGTGACATTGTAGACTCTAAACTGAATAAATCTGAGCAGTTTAAAGAGTATTCTAAAGACTTCCTTTAGTCCCATTTTGAACCATGGATCCCTGGGAGATGTGCATTGTTGACAGAGCTAATAGCAGACCCTTCTTAGTCCGTTATAGCCTGGTGTGTGACTTTTCAGGAGCTATCCTCTTAGCTTATTAAACTGAATGGACTGGCTTCCCTACAGTATCGGCATTATGCCCATGGGAGATGATCTGCCTACAGTTGTTTCTCGCTCAGGTCCTGCATCCTGGCCTAGTCCTCCAGGTCCAGATAGATCTGCTTCTGATGAAGATGGGCAGCAAGATCATTGGGCTCTTCCCGGGCCTCAAGTGGCTCAGTCTGGCTGAAATAGTGGAGGAATTTGAGAAGCTCATGACTCAACAGGTGAGAATAATTCTATGCTCTGCATATACCGAAGCACAGTTGCTTCCTCTCTTTTTCATGCATCCACCTACCTGTTACTACCAGCAATTACAAAGAGATTCTGTCATCTTGTGCAGCAGCACTGCATTCTGGTGCACAGTAGTGACATCAGTAATTACACCAGGGATGTCTTCAGCCCGGGGTGTTTAGTGCCTCCTCGGTCGGGCAGCCAGGCCTTTTGCCTAGGGTACAAACTGTGAGAAGAGTCAGGACAGGATCAGTATCTGAGAAACTTGCCCTTGCTTCCTTTCATTTCTCTTTAGGGGGATAATTATACTCACAGGATAGTCATCATTTCCAAATTATGGAGGGGATGTCACCCTCATGCTTCAATCCTCAAACTGCAGCTGAGCGCTAAGAAATATATGTTGGGGGGGGGGGGAATATGAAGGAGTGTGACTTAGAGAGGAAGCATGGGCTTGTGCTTAAGGCACTGGATTGGAACTCTGGAATCCTGATTCAGTTCCCGACTCTGCTGCAGACTGCCTGGGTGACCTTGGGGAAGACGCTTCTAATTACTTCCTGCCTGAGTTCTCTGTCTGTAACATGAGGATGACACTTCCTTTCTCCTACCCTTTGGCATGTCTAGTTAGATTGTAAACTCTTTTGGGGGCAAGGAATATCACTTATGTGTATGTACAGCACCTAGTGCAATGGGTCCTGATCTTGGTTGTGATCTTGAGGCACTACTGTAATACAGATAATAAATAGTAATATTTGTCACTTTTCTATCTAATTGAGGTAGTTCTAAGATGCCTACCCCTGAAGTGCCTCATTCTGTAATATTTCCACCAGGAGAGCTTAGCTAAGGAGCACCATCTATTTTTTTTTTTTTCATTGAGGTTCTTGCTTTTTAACCAGTTTTCTGGTGGAGTTGGCTGAGCTCCATTGGTGTCAAGTGTCAGGCAGTGTGATGGTAGCTCAGGCAGGACCTTCCAGGCTTCCTGTCCTCCTAGATCTGCACCCCCTGCACCACGCAGTCTCCCTTTTCTCTTCATCCCTCTTTAGCTTGACCTACGCTACGAAGCCAGAAACTTGGAGCGCTTCCAGAAAAATTTCCTGGATGTGGATTTTGTGAAGTTCCCAACTCCACTTCGCCCCTTTGTAACGAGAAACATCCTGGTGGAAACGTTTGAGGTAAGAGCTACAGCGGCCATGAGACGGGTGGTGGTGCTGGAGATTTACACTCAATGGTTGATCTTAACCTCAACACAAAGCCCTTTTCTAGAGGTGGCCTTGGGAGGGAAAAATGAGTGGTAGGAGAGTGCATCTCTCTGCTATTGGCTTAAATGTGTCTGGGTCCTTCTTTCACTCTTTCCTTTCTTGCTCTTCTTTTCAAGGTCGCATTCCCTGGAATAAGGGTGAGAAATGTAGTCTCAGCTCAGTGTGAAACTCAACTGGTTTCCTGGGTGCCAAAAGGAAACCAGAACTGTTCTTTAGCAATCTTATGTTTCTGTTTGCGTTTTCTGCCCATAAAACACCCTCTAGTTCTCCTTTTCTGTGTTAGGGTTGGGTGTATACTTCAGGAATCTAACCTGAGCTGGTCCATATAAAGGGATATAGTTGGGTTTGTTGGTTCATCTTCATTGTGGACCAGCTTTGAATCAGCTCCCAAAGCCGTTCTTTCAACCCCACTCCGTGTGTCAAATCTAGCTATATATTTTCTTTAGTATTTCTTGTCCCCAAAATCCCTCACGGCCTGTTTCACACCCACTTAGCCAATCACCTCCCAGTCCCAAACCTTTGCTTCTCTGGTTTCATCAGCCACAGTAAATTCAGCCTGTATTAACCTAGCCCCCCCCTGCGGCATCTTCATTGCTCTGCCAAGGACAGGAGAGACCCTGACTCTGGAATGCGGGTGGTGAAGTGAGACATAGGGATCTATAGGATCTGTCTGACTCCCATTCTGTCTTTGTTTAAGGAGAGTCAGCCCATATCCCAGTATCTGCACGTGGACATTTCCTCAGAGCTCAGGAAGAGACTAGCCAAGATGGGCATAGACATGCTCCTAAAGATGGTAAGAGTCTGGGCTGTGTTGTTAGAGTTGAACTGAGGAGGAGGGTGCCTTCCCATTGTTAAAATAATTCAATTAGCCTAATACATATGTATGTGTATATACACACACACACACACACAAGTGTATTGCTCTGGGGAGCCATAGAACTGCATTTAATTACTATTTACACATCTCTTTGGAGATGTAAAGCACAAAGTTTTAAGTGTCATCTCGACGGAGGCTACAGGGCTTATAAAAGCCCCAGGGAAACCAGCTAACTTTCTAGTTCCATTTGTCAAAGCATCTGTTGCTGCCAATTTACAGGTAGGTGAAATATACTAAGCATGGAGCAAAGAAAATAAATCTGGCCAGCTCTTGCGAGCAATGCAACGTACCCTCCTTATTTTTCTATTGAATTGCAAGGCAGTGAGCCCAGTGCGGGTTTGGCAACCTGTAACTATTCAGTTCCTCAGTCATGGCCAGAGTGAAGGCTGGATTCTGAATGGGTACTGACAATGAAAACCCTGAGTTCTGTCCAGTTAGGGCTTATTTCCAGAGACTAATTCTTTCCTGGTCCGTGATTCCCCAGAACTATCTTGGTCTCATAGCAAATCTTCCTTTTTGCTACATGCAGCTTTGCTGATGCACCCTGACTTTCGCCTACAGCATCTCCTGCTGTTTCAGCATTGGGCCACTCCTGAGCAGAACTACTAACTGTATCATTGTGTATTGGTTTTGTGATGTGGCAAGGAGATCACGGGGGCAGGACTGAACCCACCCCACTAATGCCGTTTACCATCTAGTCAGGTTTTGGAACCAGGTCTCACACCGTGGAAGATTTTACTCCAGTTACCTTTGTCCTTTTCATATGATAAATATCACCCCCTCCAGGTGTTTGTTGATAATTTTGTCCATGGTGACCTGCACCCTGGGAACATCTTGGTCCAGGGCACTGCCCATTTCAGCACTGGTCGCAAGGATCAGACCTCCATTGTGGACATGTGTGACACGCTGATCGTGGAAGTGCGGCCGTCCCCCTGCCCGCTCCGTCTGATGCTGCTGGATGCAGGGATTGTGGCAGAGCTGCAGGGAGCTGACCTTCAGAACTTCAAGGCAGTCTTCACAGCTGTGGTACAGGGACAGGTGAGGCCTGCTCCGGATGGGAGCTGACGGCTCTGGAGTTGGGGAAAAGGAGAAATCTGGAGTTCTTCAGTCATCTCAGTTGTCAGCAGTACATTATACAACTGTTCCCCACACGAGTGCCATTTTGGGTTCTTAAAAGGGGGAAGGAAGGTTGCTGCCTCTCAGACACTCTCAGCTGTCTTGATAACTGTATCACACACAAGAAAGTGGGTTCTCTGGGTTCTCCTTCTGAACAAGTTCAGTTAGCCCAGGAGAGTGCCAGGCTTGATTCGGGAGTCAGAGGGCAGTCGCAGCTCCCCAATTCAGGGTTGCTCAACCCCATGGCAAGTTAGAGCTCCATGCAGGCAACCCCAGCTCACGCAGCGTGTGTAAGGTCCCTCAGGATTTGAGCCAGATTGGCAGAGGCCGTGTAGTGGAACTCTGCTCTGCCACGCTGCTCCCCTCCTCCCAGAATGCCCACAACACACCCCTTCTCCTTGTCCCAGGAACTGGGGAGAGCAACAGGCACAGAAGGCAGAAGAGCCTTGCAGGGGGAATTCTCCACTGGCCATCTCCAGCCGCGTTGTGCCTCTAGTGAACTGGATGATGATGATGATAATGATTTATTTGTATTATCGTAACACCTAGGAGCCCCAGTCATGGGCCAGGCCTCCATTGTGCTTTGCTATACAACCATAGAATAAAAAGACGGTCCCTTCCCCAATTGAGCCCTGAAGGCTTCTGTTTATCCACAGCACAGGTACAGCCCACACGTCAGCACTTCCACAACCCTGTTGCTGCATCTCATTCTTGAGCTGGAGGGTTCACCTCACTGCAAGAGAATGTAGTTCTGTCTTCATGCCCATTCAGTCCTTGGCCTCTCTTCTGAGACTGCCAGCATGCATGGCAGTTAGTGCCAGCAGAACTTTGTCCTGCTTGGCTGAGAGAACAGGGAGTTCTGGCCGGCCCAATGCTCCTACTCCCAGGCCCTAAAAGGAACAGGAGCTTTAGGTTTTCCCACATACTGATTCCCCTCCCACCCCCAACCACTTCCTCTCGCTCAGTGTCAGTCTCTATCTGCCCTCAAACTCCTGAGGAGGGTAGTCTGACCCCTGAGAGCTCCCCCTCTGGTTGAAAAGGTGCCAGTGGAAGCCTGAGAGTGAGGGCATTGTGCAGCTGCATTACAGATCTGGTGGTGTTACCATGGTCTGGGATTCTTCGACACATCTCTTCCTACTTGTTTCACAGGGGGAGAGAGTGGCAGAATTGATCCTTCATCACGCCAGGGCTAACCAGTGCAAGGACATAGAGAGATTCAAAGTTGAAATGGCAGAGCTAGTGACCAAAGCCAGGACGAACACTGTAGCACTGGGAAAGGTGAGCAGACTAAATATGGTGCCCAGCCCAGGACACTAAAAGCACGGGTGTACTCAATAAGAGATAAACGGGCCCAGATTGAAAGACCAGACGCTTACACATCAGCCATCTCTCTTGTCAGTGTTACCAATTCTTTACAATTCTTTATTCTCACAGCTGGAGAAAAACTCTGTCCACACCCCTAACTCGTCTTTTATTTCTTTCTAACTCAAAATAGTGTTGACTTTTTTTTAATCCAAGGAGTCGTAGCCTGTATCCTTCTGGCTAAATCCTGCTGGGACTCCCTTTGAAACCAATAGAAGTGCTCCAGTGGTGAGGTTGCAGAGCAAAGCAGGGGCCGATTGTTGTCTCCTCAACCCTCTTACCTCCTTCCTGGGCGGTGGGGTTAAGAGAACCATAGATATTGGTGGGGTCTCAGCTGATGCCCTGTGAATATTTACCAACATCCTGATGGATAAGGCTGTCAATGGAGCATAGCAAATATTGTTCTCTGAGCAATATCTCTAATAATAAAATCTGACACTTAATATTCTTAGACTTTAAACTGATCATACAATATGCCAATAGCTTACTCTGGTAAATCCCTCCCGTTCCTGCTGGCAGTAGTTTTCATGGTCTCCTGATCAGCAGAGTTAACTTTTTCTTTGTATCTTTACATCCCAGCTTCAAGTGGCGAATCTGCTCTCCAGTGTCTTTAAGTTACTGATGACCCACAAGGTGAGGTTCTCTGTGTTCATTTCATTCTCCTTAAAAGTTGTGCCAGGCTTTGCCATCTGAAAAATGAGCAGGGGGGAACCATTGGGATTGCAAAGGTGTGAGATGAGGGAGAGTGTCTGAAATGTGCTGGGGGATCGTGCATGCTGTATTGCCTGCGATGTTTGGAAAAGAGTGCCTTAAAGCCTTTGAGGCCAGTGACTGTTTTTCCATCTATTTCAAGGGGCTTTGGATCTGGCCTTCAATAGCCTGCATTTCAGAACTGACACCAGACCGTAAAAGGCCAGTGTCGGTGTCTCCATTTTCCTTATTGTTAAAAGTAAAATTAAAACAATTTGCTTTTTTCCCTCCATGCATTGATTGGTTATTGTCAGGTTGTGTAGGAGCGCTGGGCTCCATGTGCCGGTTTGTGAGGGGGTTACGCAGGAGTCGGGAGCTGCTGGCACTTACTTTAAAGCAGAAAAAAAAATCACTTTTGTTTAATTGAATTCAGCTGAGCTATGACAAGTTATACCAGCTGAGGATCTGCCCTAGGGACTTTACAAAGATCAGAACAGTGTCTAGGTCAAATGCTGGGGTGCTCGACCTGGACAGTGTCCCCACAAACTTTATTTTATTTCAGCTTTTTGGATGTTAAACCCCATCGAACTATCCCCAATAACATTAAATGTGACCAAAGCCCCAATAAGGGCAAATCCTGCCTCCCGCTCAGCAGATATGTAAGGCAGTAGGGTGTGGAGCAGTTCTCTTGCATGGCTGGGGGGCAGGCTGCAGGCAGTCCAGATGTGGAATAGGGGTCTGATTCTGTTCCATGGGGCTCCCTCCATGGCAGAGGGGAGGGGGGCACATTGCCCCTTTTCATGCATGTGTACTTGCCTTGTCCATGGAAGCTCCTTCAGCAGAGTTGGCACTGGGCAGCACTGCTAACTCCTGCTCTTCCAGGGAGGGAAAAATCTTCTCCTATATGGAAGTGCAGAGCACTGTCTACTGGGCTGACTTAGGACATCTCCTTTGAAATGATCAGCTTCCCCCTCCTTCTGAATTGCAGCAAGGCTGCTTTGAAACTGAAGGGAAATGAGTGAGCTCCTGTGTCGCAGTCCAGCTGTCTAGGCACACACATGCCCTCCCAGCCCCACCCACCGCAGGCTGGAACCTCAATGGAAGGGGCTTGGAAAGCACAGACACCCAAGTCCGTTACAACCTCTGCACTTATGCTTTCAGGTGAAGCTGGAGAGTAACTTCGCCTCAGTTGTCTTTGCCATCATGGTTTTGGAAGGGCTTGCCCGTTCGTTGGACCCCGAACTGGACATCTTGGAGGCAGCTAAACCACTTCTCATGAGAACCGCTGCTTCTCTCCTAGAGTAGCAGCAGCCACTGACGTTTGTCTTGCATTGCTGGGCTCTTTGGCAGGACTGTCTGTGCTCCTTGGCAGCCGATAGGGGAACAGCCTGAAGCTGGGGACAGGCCCTCACCTCTCATCTCTGATGAGAAGCAGTGGGCTATTCCCCATTAAACTGGGTATCCGCCATCACCACCTAGGCAGCATCCAGGTGCCAAAGACCTTTCCAGCTGGCTTCATGGTTCCCCATCCTGCCTATGAGAGAAAGCTGTTCTACAACAATAAAGCCCTTTAATTTGTATCCAAGCTTGAGTAACAAGTATTGACACTGAGCTCGGTGAGACTTGTTAGGAATCAGGCCTCCTTATTGATTAGTCCCTCTTTGCTGAAAGGCACTCAAACTGCAATGAGAAGAGGTCATACAAGTGGATAGACAGAAAAGCCTTGGAAATGCAATTGCAAACATCAGACATTTTGCAGCTTGAAATGGTGGATGGGTTCTGACTCCCTTAGAGAGAACTTTGCTTTCAGCCTTATGGGCCTTTTAGAATTTTACACGTTCATACAATCTGGTGTTCTTTGTTTGTTGGGTTTGACAGGATGTTGGGTTTTCCTTCAGCCTGACTGAAGTGACACTGTCAAGTCAGCTAGGTTCCCAAGATTGCTATAATCTGATGGGGGTAAGTTGTCTGGGTTAGAAACATCTTTGAAAAATGTTTAGATCTTACCACTGTGGTCAGGTGTTTTAAATTAAAACAAACAAACAAGACCTCTCTTGTGGAACAAAACCATGTGTGATCTCCCCCGTAGGCTAGCTCCTAAAAGCTATTGTTGGAATGGGCTTTAAAGAGCCAGATCAACTTCAGTGTCATTTCAGTCCCAGGGGAAGGGATCAGTCATTGTCAAATAGGGCGGTGGGGGGGGTATTATTTTCAGGCTTTGAAGAAATAGAAGCTATACATATTTTTTAAATAGTTGCTAAGCATCTCTTTCTTTGGGGAGCTGGTGATCTCCAGGTGTTCTGTTGCTGGAAGAAGATTGCATCCTATTTAGTGTAGGGTCTGACACTGTGTACAAGCTCAGCATGGTTTTCCTCAAGCACCAGCAAATTAAAGATGGATCTTCGTGTGCAAGGAGCAGAAGCGTTTGCTGAAGTCTGAGGAGCAGGGGCTCAAGCCTGCCCTTAACTTCAGTGGATGCAGGATCAGACCCTGTGCTGCTTAGTGTGAATAGCAGTGAGACGAGAGTGCAGAGAAGACTCTGCTGTTCTGACTTTTGGAACAGCAATGGAGACCTGGTCTGACCTTCCTATAGTGACAGCATTCATTTGTCTTTAAACGCTACCCTTCCTAACGCCATTTGAATGTTACCCATAAGCCTTTCCACAGATTAAATGTTACAAAATGGCTTTTGTTTTGTTACTATTTTCTTGAAAGAGTAAGCACTCTGGCGAAGGATGTAATTTAAAATGCACCATTTATCAATCCTCTCTTGGCTGACACATTTTGGAGTAGTTGATATTGTAAGTACCTTTACATGAAACACGATTTTACAAAAAATCTGTTGGCTTATGAACATCTGAGTAAAATAACTTTGGAATATCCAGCTGGGAGAAGCTGCTGATTTTTATCCGATATAACATGCTGAACTGCAACTGAGGACAAGATCAGATGGCTCATCATACATAGTTTCAGAGGCCTGTCAGTCCATTTTTATATTGAAATGTTTGGGGATATTTTTTCATTCTTTCCCCCTGTCGATCAAAATTGTTAAAGTAACTGACTATACTAACGACATTGTCATTGTATTAGGCGTGAGTAATCGGATTATGTGAAGGAACAATATTCACTACATTGTTACTTTTCTGAGCCATCCGGCATGAGTGGTGATGCCTTGGTACCCAGTGTGACCACAGAGGCCTGGTGCCACCTACACGAGTGAGTTAAAAGTTCTGGCTATTAAAATCATCTGAAAAATCAAACATACTTTTCACTGTATTATTTATCAATATCATTTCTATTTGTACCGCCGTAGTGCCCTGAGATCCCAGTGAGGAGCAGGGTTCCCCTGTGTTCTTAATCATTTTGAACAAAATCAACTAGTCAGTTTTTTCACTCTCAGGTTCTGATGCGCTACCCCAGTGCTGTAGAAGTTTGAGTTATAAACAATAAAGGAGATGATTTGTTTTAAAGAAAAAGTTGGTTCCATAATTAAAGTGCAATCATGGGAACATTTGTTAGTCATGGTTTGAGAGAGCTGTTCCAAGGGAGGTATGGCGAGGTTAAAAACAGTGACAACAAGGCGCTTTAGACTCAGACTCAAAGGTCAGAAAGGACCATCAGGATCATCTAGTCTGACCTGCTCTTTCAGAGGTAAACTTAGACAAGGTCAGTCCAAGGCAGGTGTGTAGTGCTACCATTGCTTAGTTTGCCTTGTGATAAAACTAAGATGCCTGGTCTTCACTGTGTTCTTACCTTGGCATAGCTCATGCTAGTTACCTGGTGTAAAAAAATTACACCTTTTTAGCAGTGATGCCAAGGCCCTTAGATTGCTTAGAAAGAACTTGGATCCATGACCTAGTTCTATGTAACTGGCATTCACTGAAAGATCTGAGGGCATGCCCTTCAAGCCTCATCTATGGGAATATCTTCTAATGCTTGAAGAGCAGAAAGTGCAAGTGGTCAGCTACTCTGCGTTAAAAACGTGCTAGAAAAAAAAAAGACGCTTGCTCTTTTGAAAAGGCCAGTGTCTATAAACAGCTGGTCTTGGGAAGACGTGAATTTATATAATCCCTCATCTCTGTGGGTTTTGCATTGTACAATCAATATTCCAAGCAATTGTTACAGTTTCCCAAAGTGCACGGAATGTAATGTAGTAGTAGTGTTATCTATTTAATTAAATCTTGGTTCTGTAATATTATAATTTGAAACACAGTATCTCAAGTGGGGATTATTCTTATCATACCGTATAGGAAATCAGACCATTTAGAGTTGCAATAAAAGGGATTCTTATCAAATGAAGTGGCTAAATCTCCCATCACAGGAGAGGAAAGAAAAACACGTGGATGTAGTAGTAGCCTGTATTATTCTGGGTGTGATGCTTTAAAGATACGTGCTCTTGTCCAAGCAAGGTGCTTGTTGGGGCCTCCCCTCCCCTTGCTGGGAAGGCCACATGCAGGGGAAAATGTAGGAACGTAGAGCAGAGCTGACAACTTGCCTATGGCAGTGACCAGTGCTGAAAACTTCTATACAGTATCAGCGCATCAGGAAGGAAATACTTCCTGTTCTCCAGCTGCTAATCAGTTTCTGCAGGAAGCATGAGAAATGATAGCCCTTGTAATTTCATCCTAGAGTTGTTAGTCTTATTCACAGAAATGTTTAGTTATGTGCCTGACTACTCTCCTCCTTGGCTATTCATGGTGACAGTGAAGGGACTCTGTTCCTCAGGTTTACCCATCAGTGTCCCTAGTCAGTTAGCTGCCACTTCCCCCACAGCAGAACAACAGGAAGGGGCGACATTTTACAAGAAAATATCCATAAGTTTGGTTTCCAGATTTATAGGTTGCATACTCCTCCCTATGGGGAGTGGCCTGCATCAGGGGGGAGGTGGGAGAGAGTGTGGCCTGATGGTTATTCAGAGATGAAGACGCTGAAGTTAAATTAAAGCCAAACCTGGCTAATGTTTGGTCATCTATAAGCTTTTCTAAAGTACCCAGAACTGCACTGACTGTCCTCTCTGCCGCCTGCAGCAATATCTGTGACAAGCAGTGCAACTTGTTTATATGCTGTGCAGCCACTGGTTCCCCCTCTGTGGTTGCTTACAACTACCCCCTCCACTGGTGAAGGAGGGTGCAGATGCGGGGAGTTAAAGCTGCAGCATTAACTTTACATGGCAAAGCATTGTATAACTAAACCTGTTTCCACAACTGCATGCCACACACCTTGCTGCTCCCTGACTCCCCCTCCATGCTTCTCACAAGACATGGTATCACTGTAGTGGGGGCAAGTGTGTGTGTGGGGAATGCCACATAGCTACCTTTCCTAGTCCATAGTGCTCTTGTTGCATATGATAAACATGCGGTTGCAACCCTTGTAGAGCACAGCAGAGTAGGGCCCAAGACCCAGAGAAATCAGAAGTGGAAAAAAATTATTAGGTTAGGTTTAGGGCTTCTGGTTTTTAATTTTAACTGAAAAAATTTGCTCTCTGGAGTGGCTCACAATTGTGAGTTCCTACCTCAGGGCAGACTATCAAAAATAGGGCAAAGACCTCAAACTTGGTGGTATGGACTATAATTAGCTTTTACCAAGCCAGTAACAAATGTGAACTGGCTCACTATAACAGTGTTACCATGGAGTCACAGACAGTCCCCTTAGACTCTCCAGTCTATCTTGCCACCCAGAGACAAACTAGACAGTGATAAATGGTCACTTACATCAAAAAGCACACCACATTCAGGTTACTTTCAGTCCCAAGAGAGCAGTCACTTATCCCAGATCAATTGGTACACTAGATCTTACACCAGAGACAACACCTGTAGTCAATTCTGTAATAAACTGTCTAAAGGTTTATTTTATGAATGAGCTCCTAGCCACTCATGAACCATCACTAGAGAGGCTGAAGCCAGTCCCTATAGTTCCCCAGAATTGTACCATTTTGCACTAGTCAGAAGCCTGACCAGTGTAAGTTCATTATTTAGTTTGCCTCTTCTTCATAGGAAAGTGAACATGTACTAGCCTTGGTAATCTGAGCTGCAATTTCCCCAGCACGTCCACCAAAACACACAGTTTTAGGTAAAATGTAAAACAGATTTATTAACTACAGAAAGATAGCTTTTAAGTGATTATAAGTGATAGGCATAAAGGTCAGAGAAAATAAAAAGCAAACACGCATTCAAAATCCTAAACTTTTAGTCTAAGCAAGAGTTGAAACAAACAGCTTTTCTCACCCTGACAGATGGTCCAAGCAGGTTGCAGTTCCTCATTACAGAGGCTGGGATTACCTTCCAACCTGGGACCAAAGTTACCCAGTTCAAAGTCTTTGTCCGCAAGACGTTCTTCCAGGTGTTGAGTTGTGGGGGAAGAAAGGTCAAGTGATGATGATGTCACTGCCTCTCTTTTATGCTTTCTTCCAGCTTGCTGGAAAGATCTTTGCTGTGATGTGGGTTACGTGGGGTACGTGCCTTCTCGGAGAAGTCTCTGGGATATTGAATTGTGTGTTGATGAGCTATTATTGCTGTCTGGCTATTGATGGCGTCTCCTTTGTTGTAACTGAAAGGCTAGTTGTCTGTGTGTGCTCAACCTCACAACATATAGCAATACTTCATAACTTCACATATAATGATAGCACACACAATCCAACAGGAGATTAATATTCAACAGATTAAGACTTTTAAAATGATACCTCCCAAGGCATCCTCGGTATGAAACACATCTTAATCATCTCATAGTAGTGAATATGGGGGCTCCAGGGTGCTACTTTGAGGTACAGAACATCACACCTAGTCACATGGTTCACCCCCCTGCCAGTGCTGAATTGTTCACAACACTAGACTTCCTTTGGCTGTGCCCAGGCTAGTTTAAAATGGCTACAGGGATGGGGCTTCCACAATTCCTATGGGAAAGTTTAACCCACAGTTTAACAGACTGTGCTTTCAGGAAGCTTTTCCTGACATTCAAATGTTTCTTATTTTTATGTCCCTACTCCTAAGTATACCTCTTGTAGAAGCCTAAATAATTATTCTCCTTCCTTGGTGTTTACAGCCTGATGTTCCTCTCTCCTGGCCAAGCTATACAGTATTTTTATTTTGACTCTAATCATTATGGTACTTCACTCCCTCCAGTTCATCGCCATCTTCCTTTCACTGAGGGGCTCAGAACTGAATGCAATATTGCAGGGATGCTCTCATTGGAGTCCCACAGGCAGGGCCTCTCACCTTCCTGCTCCCTGGGATGCCTGTGTCTGAAGCTCAACATTGCGCTGTTTTTTTGTGCTGGCAAATCACACTGCAAATTCCTCTCTCGTTTGCTGTGCATTATCATCCATAGCCCTGACCTGGGCTGCATCCATCTGCTAGACTACTACACATGTAGCACATAAGGCAGAAGGAAGCTAGACAGCTGGCTGGGAGTCTTCACATTGAATAGTTGGGTTAGAAGAAAAAGAAAGGCCTGTAAGCGACAGATACCTGAAAAGGCCCTCTAGCTGTGATGAAGGGGAGATATCAAATAGCTCTAATAATAATAATTCTGCTTGTTTCAATAACACCATTTCCTAGGCCCCAGCACACGGACTCGTACGTAGAAGACAGTCTTTTTATGACAGCAGCGAGGCCCGGAGCATCAAAAGTTTCTGCTCTCTGAGGTACTGTTGGAGGTGATAATGTTTTTGGCACTCCTTTTCCAGCTTCTGTTGGAAAAGATCCCGATTTTGGAATGCTCTCCATTTGGCATCTTCACGCTTCCTCTGCTGGGTGTCCTGCTCCTGGATTTCTCGTTCTAAGGTCTCCTGCCGGGATTGCATTCTGCTCCTCAGCATATCCTACAGCAAAGGAAGTGAAGGGATGTTTGAAGTCCTACAACCAGCTCTCAGTCTCAGTCTCATCCAGTGCCTGTTTCTGGTAGAAGCTGGGAATGGGGTAGTTGTGAATTTGCCACAGCCAGCACCTTCTAAACAGTTCTCTACATGGACTCCTGCTGCAGAAGGCTGGTATGCAGCATTTTGAAATAGTCCTTAGAGATATGGAGATCTCGGTCTCTCCTTTCATCAGTTTGCACATGTTAAATTCACATTTCATATTTGTATCTCCAAATAATATCACTATTTTAGACAGTGTGTTGGTGCCAGTGCAGGGGAAGGAAGAGTCCAAGAAAAGCATTAGTGGAATAACCCTTACCTGCCTCTTTTTGTCTTGGTCATAGTTCCTCTGGTTGTATTCTGCCTGCAACTCCTCTCTCTGCAAGTGCTGTGCCTTTAAGAACTGCAGCCTTTGACACTCCTTTCTTTTCTCCTCTTCCTGCAAGGAGGACTCCTTTCTGCTCCTCTCTGCCCTGGCAGTCTGGAGCTTTGCCATGTGCTGGCGGGCCATGTTATTGTACTCCAGCTGCTTCTCCAAGCTTTGCAGTGTCCTCTGAAGAGACCTCTCTCTGTTTCCAAAACAGAATTTCCAGAAAGCTTGTCAGAAACCAGGAGAAACAAAGGGTCATCCGTAGAAGTGTCAATAAATAGGATGTAAACCAGAAGTCCAGACAATTTTTGGACATTGAAGATACAATACCACTTTTTGCAATGTTAAGGAAATTAACCCCAATCTCCTGGCCAAATTCCTGCTCAAATAATTACTACAGATGGTGGGAAAATAGTAAAAAGATGTGAAATTGTGTTGTCTAAAGTGTGCAACCATCGCTAGCTATTAGATTCTGCATCCCTCTGTTCATCTTGCATTTTCAAGCCACCATGTATTTCTTTACTTCTTGTTTTATTGTGCCCAGTTTTGCTATGTACTGTTAGAACAGGGGTGGCTAAACTGCAATTTGTTGCCAAATGCAGCCCACATTTACAGTCTACAATCTAGCCCAAGACTACCTTAATATTTACTAGAGATACAGCCTGACTCAGCAGGTCCCAGCATACACTATTCTTTTTTCACCAGCATATGATGAGATCAGATCAAGATGGGGCTTGTCTACACAGGAAAGTCAATTTGAATTAAGGTAGGGTGTGAATTCAAAGTGGAATATCTATTCCTGATTAACTCCCTGTATAGATGCAGTTTTCCAGAATAAGAGTGCCTTCTTCTGAATTAGCATAATCCACTTCCAAAGTGGATTACGCTAATTTAGAAGAAGGCACTCTTATTCCAGAAAGAGAACATCCACACAGGGAGTTAATTAGGAATAATTCCTCGTGTAGGCAAGCCCAAAGATGAGGACAACTGTGATCCCACTCTATTGCATGCAATTAGGTGTTGCCCTCACAGGCAAGTTACCAATGCAGATTCCTCAGCTAGGCATAATTTTGACTCCTCTGCCTCATAATAAAATATACCGGTAAGAATGTTTTCATACTAAATGATGTATGATTTCATGAGTCACCACTGGAAATTCCTCAGTTAATCAAACTGCAGGAAGAAGAGGGTAAACTCCAGCTGCTGGGGAGGGCAGAAGGAGTACATTTCATAACCATAACTAAACCAACTGTACTATTTAAGGGCCCAATCCTGCAAGGTGGTAAGTGCCTTCCCTTCTCTTGGAAGCGGATGGGAGTTGAGGGTGCTCAACCCCGCCAAGTCTTAGGCTCTAAATGGACAATTGTGACCAGCATTCAGACACACGGGTGGGGAAACACTCTATAAACATTTAAGATAAATAGTACCAAAGCACTAGCTCAGGAAGCATGCACTACAGAATACCCAGTACTTATAAAGGGATGGACAACCCTCAGGAGTTGCTGAAATCTTTCCTCCCCGCTGTGACCTCCCACCTGCACCCCACACCGTTACCGCCTGCTGTCGCGCATCAACTGGCGTTTGAGGCCTTCTGCCTCTTGCTTTTGTTCCCTCTTCTGCTGCCTCAGCTCCTCTTGCTGCCTTCTGTGCTCAATCCTGGCTGTGTTGAAGTTCATCATTCTCAGGCTCTCTTGAGTTGCACCTTTGGTGACTGATTTCTGAAAGAAAAAGTCCTTAATATCAGTAAAGGTTTGTTCCTAATGTAAACTGAAGTCCTGTATAATCAGTAAGGCTTAGTTTTCCAATGTCATTCCTAAGCTCTGAGAGCAACACTTATTGATTGTTGTCACAGCATCATTTCCCAGCTGTGAGCATGATGGGTCTGACACTAGCACATTTCAGGAGCTCTATGGAAGGGTCAAGCATGGTCTATAACTAGCTGGGTGAAGGAAAATCCAGGTTCTTCAAGAAATGGTATTCACAATTCAGTAGGCAGTACTGTTCCAGCTTAGTCAGTACTGACCCAATACATGGAACTGCTCTATGTTGTTGTTACAGCAACTTTTGGATTAGAACAGAGGTTCTGACCACTTGTGGTTGTTAAAAATCCCACATCGGATTTTACAAGAGTTTGGGGTATTAACCTACATGTGCTGACAATTTCCAGCGGGGATAACTACATTCTGCCTACCTATAGGAAAGGAAATTTCTCCCTGTAGTTTTGAACAGATATTATATTCATGACTTCCTGGGGTGTAATGTTGCTATCCAGTGTTAAGCAGTTGTCATGTTTCACATAAGAAGTGGCTGTATTTTAGTGCTGGAGAGTGTTTCTTATTTGCAGTTTGTAAAAGTATATCTTTAGGGATGAAAAGCATGAGCAATGAAGCATCCACTGAGTTCTTATCTCATTGTGCAGTGTTTACTTTGTCTCCTGAATATGCAATGTACTCCTAATACAAGTGTACCTGAAGCTTCAGATACAAGTTTGAATTTATATAACAATAAGCTATAGTTCCTTTGCTTTAGGAACTGTAGGCTGCAATTGCCTTCCCTATTTTCCTGGTTGTCCTTAGAAGACTCATCTAGTGTTTCTGCTGTTTTTTAATTAAAAAGTCAGTGTCTGAAGCTGTAGGTATCTTTGCTAAATCTTTCGAGTGTTTTCCTATTCTTTGCTGTGTGGCATGTGCAAAACCTAGGCCCTGTGAGTGGTTCATGCTTAATGTGTTACAGCTGGAAAGATTTTAAACAAATAAAGTGAAACTTCAAAAAATTAAAAGGTGCTTTATAAATGGAAGATGAAAAAGCGGTGTGATCTAGTGCAGTGGCTCTCAACCTTTCAGGAGTCTGATTTGTCTTGTGTACCCCCACATTTCACCTCACTTAAAAACTACTTGCTTACAAAATCAGACATAAGAATACAGAAGTGTCACAGCACACTATTACTGAAAAAGTGCTTACTTTCTCATTTTGACCATATAACTATAAAATAAATCAATTGGAATATAAATATTGTACTTCCATTCCAGTGTACAGTATATAGAGCAGTATAAACAAGTCATTGTATGAAATTTTAGTTGGTACCAACTTCACTAGTGCTTTTTATGTAGCTTGTTGTAAACCTAGGCAAATATATAGAGTAGTTAATGTACCCCCGGGAAGACCTCTGCGTACCCCCAGGGGTACACATACCCCTGGTTGAGAACCACTGATCTAGTGGCTAGAACACAGTATTGAGGACTAAGACACCCTCAATTTTCATCCCAGCTTTCATATGGACTCCCCTTATGGCCTTGGGCTAGTCACTTAACAGTTCTGTTCCTTGGTTTCCTTATCTGTAAAAGAAGAATTATTCTTTTATATATTGCAAGGATGATTGAGAGGATTAGTCAGTATATGAAGATGAAAAGCTCCACAGAAGGGCTAAGTATTAATATCAGCATACAAGAAAATGTCCTGTTCCTGGACAATGACACCATGCATTGATGGGGGTTTGATGTTTGTATGGGTGTATGTATCTTCTATCGCAGTACATGTCACCATAAAATAGACAAAAATGAGGCCATGCTAGTTGATTTATACCATGCCCTGTGAATAAGTCCTGTGAATCTAATGGCAGGAACTAATTGGGCCAGATTGTGTGTTGTAGTACAGCTGCTTTGCACCACACTCTCCACATACTGCAACCCTTAAAACAGCATAGTCAGGCCCAGAGGATTACACCATTGAAGGATTCCCCCACAATAGGGTAGAGGTACCTACACCTCCAGCTGCCAGCAAAGAGTGTGACTGGGGTTTGGCCAGGTATCCCTGTCCTCTTGACAATCAACATAAATTAGAGCAGCCCTCAGACTGTCTAATTTATGCTGGCATAGAGATGGCCAAGGATAATGGGAGTTGGTGCACTGGAGAATTTGAGCCAGTGTCCAGTAGTCAACTCATTCTCCTGACATTTAGCCAATCAGAGATCAGACTTCCTTACTTCTAATTAGGCCCATATGAAAATAACCTTTCGGGAAATTGACAAAAAGAACTTTGTGGCACAAGCCAATCATGAATCTATTCAACTGATTTAAATAGGCTTTTGACCAGGCATTGGGTCAGCAATAACAAATGTTTGCTTTATTCTTCCTAGAAAATGTTGTGTGCTCTTAACCTGTGTACTCGGAGCACTGTGGGGTCTCTGTATACGCAGAACTGATTCAATGGTCAAGCGGTCTTTCTTCAGTGATTGATCCACTCGGTCAAACATAGCTTGGAGACTGGAAGTGCTGAAAGCTTGTGCTTTCATGGGAGGGTTCCTTGGGGGATGCTGGGCTGGAGCTTCTATCATGCTGGACTGAAAAAGAGCTTTCAGACAAATTAGAGATATAACAGATGATGGACACCTGATAAAATGGTGAACAGATAGAAAGAAAAGTGTGTTAATGTAAAATGCATTCAAGCAAGACCTTTCTATTACCAGTAAGTACTATTTCTCCCCAAGGAAGTGAGAGCTTTTTAGTGACCACAGGACAGTCACCACTTTCAAAAATAATCTTGCCAACATAGACAAGGAGGAGTTTTTACCCCGTAACTGGGATGAAGCGTTGACTGTGCTCACATCTACTGAGCCTCTCTCAGTAGGAGTTACTGTAGGTTACTGGCTGTGAGGAAATGTGCACCTCTGCTATACCAGCTTCAGCCTCTCCACGTAAGAGGCAGGATAGGGAATGGGACAATGGCACTAAATAGGTGGTGCGGCTGGAGGAGGCTTTTGGCCTTTGGAATCCACTCCCAGTTGCCTGCACATCTCACAGATCTCTCTTAAATGAGGAAGGCATTGGTTAAAGGGGACTTAATTAAAAGATGTTTTAGACTATGAACCTTTTTTATAATACTAGAACAAGGGGTTACCCAGTGCAATTAAAGAGCAGTAATCTCTTAAATTAAAGTGCAATTAAAGAGCAGAACAAAGAAGAGTATGTATTTCTTCACACAGATTATAGTCAACTTGTGAAATCCTTTGCCACAGGCAGTCCAGTCAAATACTACAGTCAGATTTTTAAAAGGGTAGGATAGCTTTAGGACTAATAACATTTGTAGTGCATGCTAAGACAGGGGCAATCAAAGATCTTACTTCAGGGAAGGTGGCAGCCGCGGGAGTCCAAAAGAAACTGTTCATGTTTCAGAGGAAGATAAGTAAATCACCATAGTGCACAACCACTAGTGCCTACACATACCAGAGCATGATTGACCAGATGCATTATGGTGTTTTTTCATCTTCCTTTAAGGCACCAAGAATGACAAGAGACCAGACAGGAAGAACCAATGCTCTCATCTAGTATGGCATGTCCTAGGCTTGTATGAAACAGCTAGTTGATACAATATCAATACCAGGTTCATTCTTCAGAAGAGAGTCGGGATCAGCCCCATAGTGTCTGCTCTCTTCTTTGTCATCGTGCATTGGCTCCGTTAGGCAGGTATCTGGGTGGACAGCAATATCAACCATGGCACGAGCACCTCCCATCAAACGTGTTGAAGTCATCTCCTTCTGAGGGCTCTGGAAACAACAGGAAACTATCAAAATGCTGAGCCATTGGGGAGTAGAATGTGTCAGTAACATGAAGTTACAAAATAAGCTACTGTATGATCTTGCCATTACTGCACTAATCCCATCGTTAGTGTAAACTAACCCTGGCTGATACTACTTGAATGACTGGCGAGCCGTCAGCTGTAAGGAAACATTGCTTGGAGAGGAAGAGCTGTCATTGCTGACACAGTGGTGACCAACTTTACTGTCATTTTGACGTGGACACAAGCAATCCAAACTTCTTCTTGAAATTGGGGTTTCAGAAGGAAAATAAAACTGGTTTCTTCATTCAAGGAATAAGTGAAGCCTTTAAACATAGGAGTTTCTGCCCATTTCTTAGGTTTGTCTGCAGCTAAAAGCTACCCCACAACTGACAATGTTTCTGCATTAAAGGGACCCAAAATTGGAATAGCAGGCCAGGAATAAGGTGCATTGGCAGACACGCACTAGAAGGAGGTGAGGTAAATCAGAATTGTGGTTCTCTGGAGAGCCATATGAAGAAGCTTGCACAGTACCTGCATGAACTAGGCCTCGTTCTAGCTGATAGCCTTCCCTCCCATGAGCACCAAATTAAACAGAAAAGGAAGAAATGCATTCATTATTAAATTGCAAAATCTCAGGGGAGAGATCCTCAGTTGTATAAATTGTCGTAACTCCAGTGATTTCAAGTTACTGAGTGAGATTCTCTGGCTTGTTTTATGAAGGAAGTTCAACTAGATGATCATAATGGTCCCTTATGGACTTAAAATGTATTAATCTAGGAATGGAGCTCTGACAATTTACTCTACTAATTGAGAATCTGCCTTTAACACTCAGCCCAAGGAGTCATAAACTACAAACAAAGGAAATAAAATAAAACCCCCAAATTCTGAAGGACTGTTTAGTATTACAAAGTGCTTGTGTATAAAAAAAAAAAGAATCTTTATTCTAATCTTTGGTTTAAAAATCTTTGGGGGACCAAATTTGTTAAAGCCAAAGAGACTCATTAGTGTGCACAAAAATGCCTATATTTGTACAAGCAATTACCATGATTTACATATGGCCAGTTAGGTATGCTGCTAATTAATTGTACAGACATCCGATGCAATAAATGTTATCTTTGTATGTGCATTTAACACTGTATTATTTCATATATTAATGCAGAACAACAATAACCAAGCAAATCAAATGTTAAGAGTGAATAATACAAGTTACTTTGGAACCAATAGTCAACATGTCCATGAAACAATAAACATGCCAAAAATTCCTGAGTGTGGAACCAATATAGGCCAGATCCTCAGTCTTAGTCCTATCTCCTTTGTGTCATGGATGGAACTGCCTTAACAGGGTGAATAGGGATTCCTTCTGTACTTAGTGGTACAAAACCATCTTAGTGAGACCCTCTCCTGCCTGTACCCACACTGTAAAGGGGGCATGCCAAGTCAGGATGAGGTGTGGCTAGATTGTGTTGTGCTCCAGTGATCCTGAACAGGTGGAGTAGCCACTAGGAGTCTATTCCAGCCAGTGCCAGAGAATGAATGAGACCCCAGCTATTCCCTGGATCAAAGGCTCAGAAAAGTGGTAGAAAGCCATCTATGATTTCCCCATCCTTAGCAGAACTCAGGTATACATGATAATCTAGTCCAGTATTTCTAATAATTTTTTTGCCACAGAAAACAGAATCATGGATATTACTGCAGCTATAGCAAAGGATATTGTAATACCATAGTGTGTATGAAGCACTCTCTACCTTCTTGGGTTCTGTAACCTTGTTTCCTATCTCCACACAGGATCCTAAATCTTTAGGGACATTTTCTTTCTTCTTTTCCTTTTTATCTTCCTCTTTGGAGACCCTTTCTGAAATGGGGACTCTCCCTTTAGACAGCTGTTCTTCTATCTTCCTGCTCAGCTCTTCTGTGGTCAGGCTTGTTCCTGGGATCAGGACATCTTCTGGTTGTGCTCTGTTCACTGTGGGCCTGATGGGCACCCAGGCTCCAAGGCAGCAATGGCAAAGTGAGGAACATCCAGAGCTGCAGTTAGGACATGACTGAATCTGTGTGGAACCCTGCCAGCAAACTGGATCTAGGTGATCCTGTCTGCCATGCCCTGAAGCTCTGTAACCAGGTGTCACAATGTAGGGATAGTCTGAGCTTGAGTCCACCAACATTTGCCTGGCTACTAATGGCATCTGAAGTTCCAGGATGATGCGTTCACTCAGGGGCAGAGGGATCCTTAGAGCTAAATCAGAGGACACCTTCTTAGTCTGACCATTCCAGAAATTCACCAGCACTCCGCTGTTTTCACTGGCTACAAATAGAAATAAATGACAAACAGTACTTTAGAAGCATGCCAAAAACATGCCTGATTGACCTCTTGGAGACCTGGAGATGAAACAAGATCTTGTACTATAGAAAGCAGGGAAAGATTTTGTAACCATTTAAAAGTGGTTTTGCTTTATATATTTAGGATTCACACTCATCTCTTTCAAACTTACTGAGAAGACAATGGGTAAAATCCCGTCTTCACTGAAGTCAATACAAAACTCCCACTGACTTCAGTGAGGCCAGGATTTCACCCAATATGCATCTGGAGAGTAGCCTAAATCATCTGGGTACCTAAGAGGCCCCAGAACTTTTTTTTCTCTTTATGTTAGAAGTGGTATCACCTGGCTCCACAACAGATTAAATGCTTTCGAAGTCCCCATTCATAAAGCAGCCCTACAGCTTGATTCATGGAGCAGCACTAGATTCTGGCACTGAACAGGAAAAGGTTACTTAGCTGCACTGAAAGGAAAAGAGAAGGGAGGAAGAGGGAAAGCAAATTACAGATTGTATGCTCCTTGTGGCAGACACTGCTTTCCTCTCTGTACAGTGTCTAGCACACTTCAAGGTGCTACTCCAATGTAAATAACAATAGGAAAAAATGTACTGTACCTAACTGTGCTTCACTGCTCTCTGCAGCTTTTAGTACAGTGCCTGGGCCATATCGTTCACCTTTAGCCTCCCATGGTGCCAAGACTCTGTCTCCTGGAGCTAGTGGCTGTCGCCTGGCATCTTCATAGTGGATAATGTCATAGAGCGGTGTTTCTTGCATACGAAACTGTACCTTGCCTTTCAGCAACCGACTTCTCTCAAACTCGATTAAAAAACGTTCCCTGGAGCCCTGCAGGATTAAACCATGCAGTATGCAAGGTGAGTCCCACAAATGGCCAAACACAGGGGCTAGGGGCTGCTAACACTAGGGAGAGGGAACTGGCAGAAATTCCAAGAAATAGCACATGGTCAGAGAATCCATTGAACCTAGAACACTCATTTTTTTACTCTGTTCTGTCCACGTTTGTCTTTAAGGGTAGTTAAAGAGCTTGAAGACCATAGCGGATTGCCAGGTAAAGCCCTCCCCTTCCTTCACTCTTGGATCTTGCAAGTAATGTGTTCACTGGGGATGAGCAGCACAACTGCCATGCTAAGGAAGACCTCTATCACCCCAGTCGGTGGAAAAAGGGTAGCCAAGACAGACTGCTTTTGGCTGCCTGTTCAGTTAATAGTAATAAAGGGGAAAATAAAATGGTAAAATGCTCCCAATGCCATAATTTTTACTGCTTTAATTTGAGCATTCACTATAGGAGTGGGGAGTAATTCAGGGAGTTCCTCTGCTCCACAAGTGGCAAATTGTTGGGAAAGGTCAATGTTAAATTCTACAAGGGCCAAGAAGCCAACATCCTTTTCTCCTGTTTTTCCCAAAACAGTCGGTTTCCCTGCTGATTAAAACGAGAGAGGGCATGGTCTTTTCCACTATTGGGGTAGGTCACAGAGTTAACAATGGTGATATAGAGCAGCTATTTCAGCCAGCCTGCCCCCTAGTATCCTCATCCTGAACTCAGACACATCATCTTGCAAAATGTTTGATTTCCACTGGCCCAGATAAAATAATCTCTGAAGGGCTTTGATAACATCTTCCTTTTCCCTCACAAAACAATGACTTATATTAACTGTATTGGGGATTTCATATGGAGAGTGATTGCACATTCGAATGCTATCAACGCTTTGCAATAGTCACATTTGTTTAATTTAAGTGATCCTTAGCTCAAACCCTGGTTCTTTACCCAGCTTTTCCTTGTATGGCTATGAAATACTCAGTTGACCATAAAAGGTTGCTGATTGCACATTTCCAATGAGAAGAAAGCCAAGGAGGCCTGAGATTATGTCATCTTAAAAACCAAACACAATTCATACCAATGGAATTCTTCAGTAAGCATTCCCTTCTTCAGAAAACCTGTCTTTAGTTGATAACTACAGAGATTGGCTCCATAACAAAAGCATTTTTGTTCACTTTTGTTATACAAAGGCCAGGCCCTCTGCACAAAGAGCACTGTAATGGCATATTCTGGCCCTTGTGTCATACTCCCCCAGAAGGGGAAGTCTTGGGAGCCAGGCCACTCCATGGCAGGTGATCTGCTGCAAATAGAGACCCAGGGAACAACAGAGGCCGCCACTGAGAGAGAGGGGAGTCGAAAAAACCCACCCCAGCAGAGATGCCTGTGGAGGAAGGGATCCAGGAGAGGGGCCTTTTTAGTTTGTTCAGTTTTTTGGCAAGCGTTGTTTAGCTGCTAGACTTTCCTGCCAGCTTGGATGGAGCTGGGTGAAGGCAATATAAAAGACTTGCTGTCTGTGACTGGCTCTGAATGACAACTTGTGGCATTCACCAAAAATGTGTGTCCTTCTGATTGCAGGGCTCCTTGCTGTAAACAGCTAAGAGTCATTGAAAAGCAAAGAACAACATAATTAGGAAACCCCAGACACCAGCTTATGCCAAGGACCTCAAGCCTCAGCGGAACACTAACAAATACATTACTGGAACCATTCTGGCTCACCTGTGTGTAAACAGGCGTTAGAATTATAAAAATGTGCTTAGTGTTTAGACTTTATTGAATGCTTGTAAGCTGCTGCATGTATTAATCTCACTTCTAACATCTGTATCCCATATTGTAAGGTAATATTTAAGCATTTGTATTATAAGTCTCTGTGATTGTGTAAGTCACCAGACAGGAGACATTAATTAGTGTAAAAGTGCTGATCTCCAACAGAAGATGTTATGTCCTGTCTCAAAAGAAAGGCCCAGGTGAACTATTGTGAAACATCAGAGAGGATAAAAGAGTTTGTTGATTGCTCTCCTCCCTCTGATGAAAAGAAGTCATGCAAGTGATTTCCTTTCATCAGCTGAGTTTTCAGCTCAAAACACGTGAAGAAGAAGCAAATAAAATGCCATAACAGGGAGGAACTGTATCTTTATATTGCTTGGACTCTGAGTGGCAAGAATTACTAAGCATAAGCAAAAGATCCTCAGTGCTTAGCCTGGGTTATCCCTAAAGGCCATATAGAGCTTGCTTATTATGGAAGCTTCTATTACTTTTTAAAACTTAAGATTGGAACTCATTTGTGTGTATATATGCTTACCTGCTTTAACCTTGTAAATAACTCTTGTTTCCTTTTCCTATATAATAAATCTTTAAATAGTTTGTTATAGGATTGGCTGCAAGTGTCTAGCACTTGGTGTGAGATCTAAAGTGCAATTGACCTAGGGCAAGTGACTGGTTCTTTGGGACTGAGAGTAACCTGACTATAGGGTGACCAGATCACTGACAGGAAATATCGGGACGCGCGGGGGGGGGGGGGAGGGGAAGGGGGGATATCGGGACATGCAGGGGGGGGGGGGGCGGAGCAAAAAAAAAAGTAAAAAAAAAAAAAAGCTGTTTTGCAGGTGCCGACCACGCCGTGGCTGCTGCCCCTCCCCCCCCTTCCCCACCAGGGCACATGCGGCACGTCCCGCCGCCCCACAGGGAAGGAGCTGCTGGAGCGAGAGGCGCGGGGCTCCAGACCCCGGCAGCGGCGGGGGAGAGCGGCTCAGGGCCGCGCGAGTGGGCACATAAAGTTTATCAGCTGGGGGGGGGACCCTGGCCGGCTCCTCGCCCTGCCCTGTAGGGGGGTAGTGTCCCCGCCCTGTGTCAGCATGTCTTGCCGGCCGCTGCAGGCCAGGTAAGGAACCGAGTCCCCCTCCCCGCGGCTCCTCAGCTGAGCGGCATTCCTCCTCCCTCCCAGGCTTGCTGCTGGAATGGTGGGGCAAACCTGGAGGGAGGGGGTGGTGGCCGGCTTCCAGTTCCTGCGGCTTGTGAGTAGGGGCACCGGGCGGGCAAGGGGGGCTGGCAAGGGGGCTGCTCCCCCAGGAGGGTGATGGGGGGGCTCAGCTGAGGAGCCAGGACGAGGCGGGAAGGGGCGACTCGGCTCCTTACCTGGCCTTTGGCGGCCGGTGTGACAGGCTGGCGCGGGGCGGGGAGCCGGCCGGGGTCCCGTCCAAGCCGATAAACTTTACATGGCCACTTGTGCGGCCCCGAGCCGCTCTCCCCTGCTGCTGCTGGGGTCCGGGACCCCCCCTCTACCTTCTGGGGGAGCAGCCCCCTGGCCAGCCCCCCTTGCCCACCCAGTGCCCCTACTCACCAGCTCCAGGAACTGGAAGCCGGCCACTACCCCCTCCCTCCAGGCTTGCCCCACCATTACAGCAGCAAGCCTGGAAGGGAGGAGGACTGCCACATGCATGGGGAAGAGGCGGGGCCAGGGCGGGGATTTGAGAAGGGAGCCAATGGGGGATAGAGGGGGCGGAGTCGGGGGGGGAGGGGGCAAGAGTGCTTCCGGGAGGGCAAAATTGCTTGTTTGTCCAATGTCCCGACCGCACATTGGTCGGGACGCGGGACAAACAAGCAAATATCGGGACAGTCCCGATAAAATCGGGACGTCTGGTCACCCTACCTGACTATTGCTGTGATCTTTGGTGTAAGGGACCACTGATCACAAAAGTAAGCTTACCTGGGTGGTGAGATACATCAGAGTACTCAAGGGGACTGTCTGCCTGAGGAGTTTACACTTGACAATTGATTAGTGACATCTACATATAGAACTCACAACCAGTTTGGGGTTTGTGCCCTGTTTCCTAACAATCTGCCCTGAGCTTGATTCCCACCATTGTGAGCCACTGCAGGACAGCTTGATACCCATCCAGCAAGAGAGAGAGAGAGATGGGGTAGCCAAAGGAGACCCACCCTAGCGAAGCCCCAGGTGAGGAATAGGGAGAAACATCACATGTGACCCAAGGAGGAATCATTTACAACCATCATTTACATTAAAGACTTACCTTCACCTCTTGGGCAATGTGGCCCAGATAATAATATCCATCAGTCTCTCTCCTAGCCAGGACTCGGGCCCCTCTCAGCAAATGGGGAGCCTCTGGGGACCAGTCCATTAAATCTCTCTTTGTCAAGGTTGTCAGAGGTATAGTAGGGGAATTTGCACAGACGTACACAGGAAAGCTGTGGAAACAGGATAGTGGTATGTTCTAGGAAGGGATGAAGATTCTCACAGTAGATAATGCAGATTTCTTCAATTTATGAAAATTAAAGCCAAAGAAAATCCACCCAAAACTGGGGTGGTTTCCCAGTTGTTTCCATCACTGGGTTATCAAATTGAGCTACTACGCTAATGGTTCTGGCAGTCCCATGCTCCACATTTTGGACTTACTGTGCTTTGGGAATACCCATCAGCAGAGAACAAGAGGGGTATTTACTGATAGCATTGCAACAGTGGATGCTTGAGGTGCATCCTGGGTTTACCTGGAAAACAGGGAAGAGAAGCAGAAAATTAAACTAATTTCTGAATGAAGCCATAAACCCATAAACCAGTTATTTTATAGTTAAAGCTTCAATTCACACTCAAACAAAATTCAGCAATCTACCTTGGTTCTTAACCACACCCCTCAATGTATATGAGCTCTTATAAGTGTGCTATAGTTGATTTCTGCCATTTCAAGCAATCTAAAGGTTTAAAAGGAGGAACATTAAGAGACTAGAAAATAAATACAAAATAAACCAAAGCTGTGAACATGTGGTAGCTAAATCATCATCTGTTTCTTTAGTCAGTGTCCAAGTGCCCTACATAACCCTTTTATTAAGATGTGGTCCACACTGTGGAAAAAATCTGTGAAAACCTATGCTAGATAAATGCTAAGTGTTATTAATATTTTGCTTACTAAATGCACTGCTTAACAGTACCGTTATTTTTTTAGAAGGACAATATTCAATGTTACCTGCTGACGGTGATCCAAATAGCAATGGGATGTCTAAAAAGATATTTGGACCTACTGTAGCCATCACTGCTGCACAAACAGCTAGCATGGTAAATGTGAAATGAATTGGCAGGAGTAAGGTATACTTTCTTTGCAAGGGCTTCCTCCAGGATCTCCATTTCCTTCCCCGATACCACGGTCTCTCCTTTCAAAAGCTGAAATCAGTTCATTTGAAAGCCTATCTGCACCACTTCAGAGGCCAAATTCAGGTTTGCACCTATGTATATCTAAATTTGAACCCTAATACTGGTCTCAGGTATTGTTGTTCAAGAGCAGTATGAGATGCTCCTTTCCCCCTGAGGTAGAGCATACTGCATGCACTACACTCCCAAGTATGAGTCTAAAGCTGTGAGCACTACAGAAAGGGAGAGAGTACTCAGAACAACTGTGTGCATGTGCAATCTTCACATGGGGGGGCAGAGATAGCTCAGTAGTTTGAGCATTGGCCTGTTAAACCCAGGGTTGTGAGTTCAATCCTTGAGGGGGCCACTTGGGGATCTGGGGCAAAATCAGTACTTGGTCCTACTAGTGAAGGCAGGGGGCTGGATTCAATGACCTTTCAAGGTCCCTTCCAGTTTTAGGAGATGGGTTATCTCCATTAATTATTATTCAAATTTCTGACATAATCTTTAACAGAGATTCTGAATGTATTTCCTTTTTTTATTCACAGGAAGCTCTGTTTGCAGGTAGCCAGACAAAATATGTACTGGCCACCTTTCTAGAGAAAAATTTTCCTCTGCCCTAGCTCTGGTTTTGTGAAATTTTGTTTATGTGGACTGGGAGTACCAAAAATGCATTTAATCTAAAACTGCTGTTATTGACTTACCTCTTCTGAAGCTCTAGAAGGGTGCAGGGTGATCACCTGAAAGGATCCTCCAGACTGTTTGGCTACTTTCTCCATTTCTTTTTGTGTGCTGCTTTCACAGTCACCTGGCTTTTCTACCAAGTACACAGTGTGCACTGGGCGTTCCTCGCCAGTCTCTGCAAGAAGACTACAGATTTCCTCTGAAGCACTCTCAGAGAGTGCATCAGTGACCAAGTATACCACCTGGCAGGTGGGATCTTCAAATGCCATAGCCAAAGCACTCACAGCATCTGCACCATTCCCACACTGCAGAGCTCTAATCCAGGCCGTTGCTTCAATGATGTTACTGAGCGAACATTTGACCAAACTAGTGCACCATTTTACCACCTGTACAAAAGCCAAAATTTGTAACCAAACACAATAAACATCTATTAAGCAAATATTTTATAACACAGAATTTTTTAAAAAATTGATAGAACTGAGAAATGGGTTAGCTAGTTGATATTTTGGTAAATGGTCTGACATATGTGAGATCCGGGACTTGATTCTCAGCCTGCTCATCCTCTGGGATGGAGAAGGGAGTTTCTCACATCTTGCAATACAATTGTTCTAGTCAGTTAAGATCTGATGGGCTCTAAACTTTCTGGAGAAGAAACCGGGGTGCCATTCTATGGACTTTAAGGGTGAGGGGAGTTTTGAGGCTCCCAACAGGGTTGTAGAGGATTTCTTTGGAGGAAGATGGAAGGAGAATACAATGAATTTATCACCCATCAAGGGCTGTGGTAGAAAGCCAGAAATTTCCCTGGTTAAAAATGAAAAGGAATGTCAGTCTTATGATGGTGTCTTATGAGACTCTCTGTGTAATCACAGATTCCAAAGCCCAAGTTTATTGCTGTCTACCTCTGCCTCATGTTTTTCTGTGTACCATCTGTATAACTCAGTATGGTAACTGTGAGCTGACTGATTTTAGTCAATACGCTAGATTACTCTAACTCCCTCTGTTCTAGAGTTATTTCAGTCATGGACAGAGAGAAAAGACCAAATCTAAGTGATGTTATGAAGGGAAAAACAGCAAGTTTTGGACATGTCCTGGCTGTGTTGGGCTAGAGAGAAGGAAGAGTCAAACATCATATCACATTATGGGGCTGGAATGACAGGAAGGATGGTACTGTTAACAATAGTGACAGATAGTGGGAAGAGAGGTCAGAAGTTCAGTTTTGTCTATATTAAGCTTAAATTGTTGGTGAGACATCCAAGAGAAGATGTCAGAGAGATGGGTTCCATGTTCCCTCAACTAAAGGAAGATATGGTGATAGGGCAGCAGGAAAATCATCTTTTACTATTCTAGAAGAGGACCACATGGATGGGCAAAGTGCGAAAGGGATGATGAGGACCAGGCAATAAGGAAGCAAGTGTAAGGAAGCATGCATGAAAGATCCCAAGGCATCTACCAGCAAATCCCATCCCTTTCCATTTGTTCCCAGAGCTCAGAAGCCAACATTGCTACTGCATGAGAATGCTCTTCCAGATTTTGGAGTATTACCATGAAAATGTGTGGACCAACCATCACACTTGATGTTAGAATTCCTTTATTTGACACTGCCACAACTGTCAGCTCTCAAACAGGAGCAGGATATACCCAGGCCAGCTGTGGAACCAAGTACTCAAAACACAAGAAATTATACTATGAGGAATAATCCTATGCTGGCAGGGAGAGGGACTGGGTAATCCACTAGGCATTTTCCAACCCTATTATATTTATTTCACCCCACTGGGGACGTTAACTTGTTACAGCCACCTCACCTGGCAGAGATTACACTAGTTAATTGCTATAATTCAAACACAGCAACAATGATAAGCATTGTTTCCATTGATGTCACCTTTCTTATAAAATCTTAACCCTTTGCCCAGCAATGGCTGGGTTGGCATTACCTTGCTGGCAAAACTTATGATGTTGAATGTGGACTCTGTTGGACTGTTGGCCATCGAAAAGAGAGTCTTTATGAGATGCTCCTTCAGAAAATCCTGCTTGGAGGACATGCCTTCCAACATACTGACCACAAAGGTGACGTTCTGATCTTGGAGATCACCAAACAAAGGTAAGGTGGCACAGCAGGGATGAGAAAGCACCGACATGGCCAAAGCACGAAGACAATCAGCTGCAAAACAAACAGACCATTTATGAAAAGCTTCTTAAAACTGACTTTACAAAGGGCTTGTGGTACAAGGTGAATCCAATCTATTCCCAATATCTGTGCTAAATTAGCAGTCATATGTCACTCAGTGTGTTTACTTTCCCATAGTTCTCCAACTGCTTTAAAAACACCCCCCTTTGTCTACACTACAGCATCTGATCCCAGTAGCAGGATGCATCATGTAGGCACTCAGATGAATGAGCTTGCACCAACTACAGCATCACCCTTAGAACTTGTAGAGAGTAATTTTCACAGACTGTTGGCCAGCAGACATCAGCTGTAGCATCAATTTGTGTGTGGATGCAATGTCACTTCCCATTAACTCAGGGATATTACAGTTAACTTATCACTCTCTCATGCAGATAAAGCCTTTTAAAAATAATTCCCATTGGTGCTATCACTAGTTTAGCTGCATGGGCTAATAGAACCAGCAGGGAACTTAGTTTAGGGAAAGATGTGCTGGTTTCCAGCATTTTAATACTTTGTTAATTGCAGAGTTGTTGCCAACTCTCATGATTTTATCATGAGATTCACACTACGTGGTTGGGTCATTACACTAATTGAATTTTTTCCCCCCCGCATGTTAAGTTCTCCTCACACCTTCTATGGGTCATCTCGATTATCACTTCAAAGTTTTTTCTTCTGCTGCTACTGATAGCTCATCTCAATTGATTGGCCTCTTACAATTGGTATGCGTACTTCCACCTTTTCATGTTCTCTGCATGTATAAATATCTTCTGCGTGTTTCACTCTATGCATCTGAAGAAGTGGGCTGTAGCCCACGAAAGCTTATGCTGAAATAAATTTGTTAGTCTCTAAGGTGCCACAAGTACTCCTGTTCTTTTTGCGGATACAGACTAACACGGCTGCTACTTTGAAACACTACGTGGTGTTTTTCTTAAAGTTCCAGTTCCTGGAATCATGTGCTTACAAGAGTCTCTCAGCTTTCATTTAAAAAATAAAACTAAGTTTCTAGCCCTCGGGCTTGAAAATGTCACCTGAGTGTGACCTAGAGATTCAAACACCAGAAAGAAAATAAAAATTACCCAAAATTTATTATTTTTCTTTAAATCTCTTGATTTTTAAGTCAATCTTATGATTCTGGGGGGCCTGAGTAATGATTTGTGAATATTTGGGTCTGGCAATCCAACCTTCTCCTCCATGCCTATGCTTGGTACCAGGGCCAGCTCTACCATTTTTGCTGTCCCAAGCAATAAATAAATAAATGGCGCCCTAACTGCTGAAGCAAAAAAACCCAAACAAACAAAAAAACCCACTCGGACTGTGCCGCCCCAAGAATGGACGGAATGACGGAATGCCGCCCCTTAGCATGTGCTGCCCCAGGCACGTGCTTCCTCCGCTGGTGCCTGGAGCCGGCCCTGCTTGGTCCTTTCTCCCCTAAAATTCCCTATCATTCTCTGAGCCTTTTCTGTCTGGAAGGTGGTGGCCATCACTGCCCAGCCCTGCTTTCGACTCTCCGAACAGCATGGACCCCAATGTATTTATATTTGTGAGATGCTGAGACTGGAGTGCTCTGGGTTCTGACCCCTTCCATCCACTGAGCAGGACAGGTGTGTGTCTGTGGTTTCTTCCCCCCACCCCAGGGCAGGGCAGGTGTGTGTGTGTGGGATCTGTTCCCCCCACCACAGGGCAGGGCACAGTGTGTGTGTGGGGGATCTCTTTCCCCCACCTCAGGGCAGGGCACAGTGTGTGTGTGTGTGGGGATCTCTTTCCCCCACCTCAGGGCAGGGCACAGTGTGTGTGTGTGGGGGGATCTCTTTCCCCCACCTCAGGGCAGGGCACAGTGTGTGTGTGTGGGGGGATCTCTTTCCCCCACCTCAGGGCAGGGCACAGTGTGTGTGTGGGGGGGATCTCTTTCCCCCACCTCAGGGCAGGGCACAGTGTGTGTGTGTGGGGGATCTCTTTCCCCCACCTCAGGGCAGGGCACAGTGTGTGTGTGGGGGGATCTCTTTCCCCCACCTCAGGGCAGGGCACAGTGTGTGTGTGGGGGGATCTCTTTCCCCCACCTCAGGGCAGGGCACAGTGTGTGTGTGTGGGGGATCTCTTTCCCCCACCTCAGGGCAAGGCACAGTGTGTGTGGGGGGGGATCTCTTTCCCCCACCTCAGGGCAGGGCACAGTGTGTGTGTGGGGGGATCTCTTTCCCCCACCTCAGGGCAGGGCACAGTGTGTGTGTGGGGGGGGATCTGTTCTCCCCACCCCAGGGCAGGGCGGGTGTGTGTGTGGATCTCTTCTACCCCACAGGGCAGGGGTCAGTGTGGGTGTGTAGGCGTTTCCCTCTGGGCCCCCAAGGCAAGGCCGGGGTGTGTGTGGTGTGCCCCCCCCCCCGGGGCAGGGGTGTCTGGGGATGCTCCTTCCTCCGCCCCTCACTTACCCGGGCTTCGACTCGCCTGTCGGAATCTGCAGTTCAGGATCCCGTTGCCTGGTAACCAGACGCCGTGGACGGAACCATCTCCGGCGCTGTGGGGAGCCTTTTTCTGCACGTCCGTTAATACAGACTAAGGTAACACACACACCCCTACAGGAGGACGGGCCATGTATGGCTCTGTGGAGTTGCCATGTTTCCTCCGCTCTTTACCCGCCTTAATTATGGGGTTCAGCTCACCGGATACCCCTCCCGGGACTTGGTAGCGCCTGGACCGCTACCACTCCTGGAAAAGGGGGGGGATAACAATTATTTGCTTACCATAAGAGTGGCGCTTCTCCGCATTACTGGGACCGGGAGGGCACCACTTCGGGTAAGGGTCCTCGCCGCAGGTCGAGGCGGTACGGTTGTCTCTGTCTCTCTCTATTTCCCCCCTCCGTGGTTACAGTTGGTATGTCCCAGCTGGGGCTCAGGCCAATCAGAGCGGCTGTTGTTGGGAGGTCACGTTCACGCCTCCACACCGGAAGGTGACATTGGTGGACCGGCGGGCGGCTCGGCTCGGCCTGGCCGGTGGCGTCATGCTCGGGGCTCTGGGCCGCACCGGGGGCGGCCTGGTCCGGATCCTCCGCGCCAGAGACGTGAGGCGAGCGGCCGGGCTCCGGCAGTGAGTGGGGGCCGGGGGGCGGGACCCGGGGGCAGCGGCGGGGGCGGGGCTAGGCCGGGCGCTGACGGGCCCTGTGTTTGTCTCCCTTGCAGCGCGGGGGGCGAGCCCTGCTACCGGCAGTTGCCGAAGGTCACCCGCCGGCAGGTGATCCACAGCGAGCTCCTCAGCGGCTTCATGTGGTTCTGGATCTTGTGGCACTTCTGGCACAGCCCGGGCTCGGTGCTGGTGAGAGGGGGCTGGGCCCGGCCCGGCGGGGGAAGGGGCCCGTGAGCGGGGAGGTGCCAATGCTGATGGCTGCGGTGCCTAGAAAATCCTAGGACCAGCCTGCGCGGCACAAAGCCCGAGTTAAGCACCTCCGCCCCCAGTACAAGGGGGAGGGGAGGGGAGGGGCGGGGCACCTTTCTGCCAAAGTGCCCGTGCTAGGTGGTGAGTTGTGTAAGTTAGCCAGGGGGCGATGCTGACTTGGGAGGGGGATGGTATGTTGAGTCCTACCTCTTTCTCAGGGGGACTGTTTGGTCTTGCTGGAGGGAGGCTTCTAGCTCTGCCCCGTGATCCATGAATGGGAACCCCACTTCTGGAGTCAAGGGGCTTAAGTGATTACGCTGTTTCTTATGGGTATGATACGCCTGGGTGAATTCTGGGCCAAAACATTTAAAATTCTGTGCACAGTCTTTTAAAATTCTGTATGTTTTATTTGTCAAAATAACACCATATAATCCCACCAGTTTCAATTATTTTTGGTCATTTATTTCAAAATGCTTGTCAGCAAGTATGTCTGTAACAATACAGACAACAAAAAAGATTCAGGAAATGTTTTTTGACAAACAGATTCTTTACTAGGCATATTAATACAGAACACTGAGTAATAATTCATTTAAACTACAGTACAGAACTGTATTTCCCGCACCCCTCAGAGGCAGTGCAATGGCCTGGGGAAGTCAGGGGTAACAGAGGAGCTGAGGGAGACAGAAGTAAATTTCTGCGAAGGAGCGTGGGTGTCAACTGGGGGGGAGCGGGGGTTGTTGTGTATGGGTGGGGAAAGTATGAAACAGGTTTTTTGTGGGGTGTGGTGGGGCAGCTGCCCCACTCCTGAAGAACAGGGATTAAAGCAGCCATGCTAGGCTGATTGGGGAGGCAGCAACAGCTGTGGCCAACTCAATCAGGGCCCAGCTGGCCCTTATAAGAGTCTCACTCTAGCCCTGAAGGGAGAGGGGCTAGCTGCCTGAGAGGAAAGTACCTGAACCAGAGCAGTGCTGGGGAATAGGGCAAGGGAGCTGGAGAGCTCCAGCCTTGTAAACCCCCAGGCTAAAGGCCTTGATGAAGGTCTATGACAGGGTACTGGGGCTGCAGAGATACAGCCTGGGGTTAGGCAGAGGTAGCTGGTCCGAACCTCTTGCCAATGAAGAGTGGCCATTACAGACTGCAGTCTGCCCCAGCGAAAGGGGGCTAGATGATGACTGGCAGTAACCCCTGAGGCACGGTGGGTTTAGAGGGTTGGGGGTTCCCCAGGGAGGGGAGACCCAGAGTGTGGGAGTACTGCTGGGGCAGAACTCTGAGATAAAGGGCACCGGATCTGGGAGGGACATGGGGGGGCCTGAGGCAGGTGAGCCACCGGCCAGCAGAGGGCACTCCAGAGCTGGAAAAGAGCTAATTTCCAGGATGACCAGCAGGAGGCGCTGCACCGGGGGGAAGTGAGGTATTGTTAGGGAGCTTCCCCCATGCAGACCCTGGCTGACCCCTTGCCTCTCCCATTCAGTCAAGCATATCTGCCTCTGTCCCCATGTGTTCCTGCACCCCGTGTCCCTCCACCCCCACTCAGGCACCCCTCCCTTTGTCCCACGTGGCTCTGTACCCCCTCCCCTGGCCCCATGTGTCTGTGCCCCCACATAGCCACTCCACTGTCTCTATACCCTGTCCCTATGTGTCCCTGTACCCCTTCCCCCCTGTGGCCCAATCTCTCCACTCCCATTCAGCCCCTGCCCTAGTCTGTCCTCCCCCACTAGCCCTTATAAACCCCTGACTGACCCCACCAGAATCCCATGCTGTCTGTCTCCTCATAGCCTCTGTTTCCTGACCTGGCCTGATAGGTGCTGTGAAGAAAGTAGGCTCTTTCTCTTCCCTCACTGGCCAGGAGCTGCTGCTGTGCTCTAGCGCTATAGCGCCCTCTGGTGGGCAAAAGGCAGAACTGCATCAACATTTCTGCAGAAGCTTTTTTATTTTTTTTGTGCAAAAAAAAAATAAAAATGTGTGGCTCATTAATTATGCACACAGTAGTTCAGAATTCCCCCAGGAGTAGTATGAGTTAAGCAGCTGCCTCACTCCACACAAGATGGGCTGAAGGAGGAGGTGGCAGCGCTGGTAGTTGAGCCCAGTGGTTAGAGCACTCGGGATGTGGGAGACCCAGGTTGAAGCTGTGCTACTGTGGATATATAATGAGATATTCATAGTCTTAGATTCCAAGGCCAGATGGAACCATTGTGATTATAGCACAGGCCAGAGAACTTCCCCAGAATAATTCTTAGAGCAGATTTTAGAAAAAATCCAATCTTGATTTTAAAAATCCAGTGATGAAGAATCCACCTTGACCCTTGATATTTTGTTCCCATGGTTAATTATTTTTGACTATTAAAAATGTAAGCCTTATTTCCAGTCATTGGAATAAGAGGGCTTGCCCTGGGGTCTCCCATTTCCCAGATGGGTGTCCTAGCTACTGGACTGCAGAATCCTTCTTATATTCTCTTGTTTCCTGGGTCACTGACTATTTAAATATTTTTCTAAAGTGGAACAGTTATTGGGCCAGAGAGAGAGAGAGAGAGTGTAGTCCATTGGTTCTGGCACTTGCCTGGGAGGTGGGAGAATTCAGGGCTAGACTTCTTGCTCCAGTCACTTTATCATTTATCCACAGTGGTACAGTTTCAGCAGGAGACATGGAGGGAGCCCTACATCAGAATATCCCTGAACTCAAAATGGTTCAAGCACTCTCCTGAGAGGTGGGAGTCCTCGGTTCAAATCCTTTCTCCCTGTCCAGAGGGATGGGGGTGGGTGGGAGAATTGAACCTGTATCTCCCACATCCTAGGCAACTGCTCTAACCTATAGTCTAAAAGTGGAGGAGTGCACCACCACCTTCAGCTCCTCCTCCATCTGAAATTTGGTGCCCTCTAGGCATGCCTACTAGATTGGGCCCTGCGTGTGACTTAAGTGGCCAAATGCCTATCTTAACGCTGGTTTGCAAATCGCTGTGGGGATTAGGTGGGAGATAGGTGTCCAGACTCCTAGAGGGAGACAGCAGTGCACCTGCACAGAGGCAGAAATCTAGATGTTCAGGGAACTTTTACCCAAAAATGTAGGTGACAAGCACGTTTAGGTGACCACAGGGTTTGGCAGCAGTTTTGTGGATCACAGTGGAGCCAAAACTGGGATTTAGGTGCCTAAGTACCATTCAATCCAATGCCTTTGCCATCCCAAACCCATCCAGTCCAGGGGGAGATAGATGTTATAGCACCCAAATTTGTTGTGTTTGTAGAAAGAATGGGCCTCTAGCATCCATTATAGTTACTAACCAAGTATTTGGGATCTCTTCTTGGGGTAGTATATCAGAAGTTCCCAAACGTTTTCCCTGCGTGACCCCATTTTGTCATGTATTGCTTCCCATGCTTTGCTCCTGAAATAGCCTCCTCCATGCAGCTTGACCTTGCACACATTGTACCTGTAAGGTCATGCCATATGGATTTTGATTTTCAAGATCGGCACACACCGTGTGTATGTGAGATCACATTGGAGAGGGACCACCATTTTGTAGAGCAAAATAGCATCCTACATGACCTTGCACTCATGTGTGAGGTCACATTGTGCAGTGGATGCCATTTAATGAAATGGTGTCATCCATACACTCAGGATTGCTATGACCCCCATATATTGATGGAATGATCCCACTTGAGGTCACGACCCTCAGTAGAAAATGAAATATTCACTAACTATTGAATGTTTTTCCTCTGCTGCAAGGGTCACTTTCCTTACCCAGATTCTTCGGAATGGACAGATGAGGAATTGGGGATCCCTCCTGATGATGAAGAATAGATTTACAGCTCAGCTACCAATGTGTAGGTTCTCTTGAAACTTTCCCTTTTTCAGATGATCTTTAGAATAAGCTATACTTGTCTTAATGTCCAACCTCTGACCCCTGTGAATTGATGTAGATGTACAGTGAACACTGAACAGGATTCTCCCATAGCACAGTTGATTCCGAGTTCAAGATGAGTCCTTAGGTGTTTGTACTGTCCTATTTGTCATGCTCAGGGTATTCCTGAACATGAAGAGGGATATCTGCCAGTAAGATTTACTGGCAGGCTTCAGGAGCCTTTTGCTTTCCTCTGTTAATGTACTGATTCACAGAATTGGGTAGTTTTTTTTTTTTCTTAGCTGTTTGCATTGTCCCCTATTGTCTGGGACTTACATGAGCTTAGAATGCTTTGTGACTATCCTTATCTAGTTTTGAGGACATGCTACTTTATGGGACAGAAGAATAGATTTCACATTCCTAGCCAAAGGAGTATTTGCACTTATCCTGCTACTAAGTCATTCAGTAGTTTTGTGATAGCCTTAATCTATTTCATGTAGTGGGATAAATCTTGTATCTTCTGCCACTGTTCACCATGGTTTTTTTATAAAAGTTCAAGAATAAACTAAAGCTTTTTTGCATTGAATTCTCCATCTGTTTCCTGATGCCATAACTTACTGTACCCAGTGAAGTAGAGTTGAAAGGCTCTAGATCCCATTCCTAATACTAAATGCACATAGGCCCCTAAGACTAGTTTTAATCCTAACAGGATTGTGCTTCAAAGTTTAGTTGTATTCCTTTTTAGGATTTGTCTGGAATGTAAACTGACATCTGTTAAATCTTTGAGTGGGCACTTGAGTTCTAAAAGCTAGTAGGAGGTACTATGCTCATCCAGCAACTGCCTTCTGCTGCCTCTACTAATGCTAAGAACTAGTGATCCACCGAAGAAGGATGTTACTATCCCTTTTAAAAGTGTAATGGAGACATTGATTTAGTTCTTCACACACACACCTCCCCCCCATTTGAAGCTCTCCAGTTAAAGGAAGTATCTTCCCTCCCTTTCCAAGTGTCAAAAAGATGAAAGTATTTGCTGTCAAGCCCTTGTTTCCATCTAAGACTGGTTAAAAGACAAACTTCTTCCATTTGCGGTGGGAATTCAAACTTTTAAAAAGGTCTTTAAAAACCATTGAAGCTGTTAATGTAGGTGTTTTTTGCACTAGAACATTATCATGGGAAAACAGGTTCCTGCCAAAAAAGGCTTAGTAGATGGTTTGGGTTTTATTGGCATATGCTTGTACTGATATGGGAGGGACTCTGACAACCTGAGTTTCTCTTAATGTTCTTCCCATCTGTCACTTGCAGGCCCTGTGGTGGGATCTCTGGAGAAGTTGAAGCTTTGGCTCTTGTATAACTGTTTCAGCAAATCCATATGGTAAATAAAAACTCAAGTTACAAGCTTGTGCTTTGTTTCTTTTGTTGACTAAATCACTGTTCTATAGAAACTCTTTGCAAAATAATCATCTCTGTATGGGGGGAGGAAAGGGCAATTGAATAAGTTACCTTCTATATACTTTCCACTCTCCAGCCAAACATGTTCATGCAGTTGCTTCACAACTTTACTTTGAATTGGTCTGTGCTACACTAATGAACTGTGGTGGCAGCTGAAGATGTGCTGAATAGTATTCTGCAGCAAGTGTAATCCCAGACAAATCCATGTTCAGAAAGTGGCTTCATGTAGGGGAGGACAAAGCAGTTAACTTAGTTTTGTATAACTAATACTATCTTCTCATTTTGTTTAGGAAAGTTACAAAGTGTGTGTGTGGGGGGGGGGGGGGGGGGGGAAGAAACTGAAGTACAGCCTCTTAAATGTCAATAATATTAATGCCTAACCTAAAACTAGCATCTAATGATATTTCAACGTAGGAAGAACTTTCCACAATAAGTGGGCTATTTTAAAAATAAAAACTACTGACAACTGTAGAAAAATGCAAAGCAAACTCATAGTAGCTTTCTGCTGCAGGCAGGAGGGGATACTGCTACCCCTCAGACACAAAGCATATGTCTAAACTGGAATTGGGCACTAGCCTAGGAAGTGTGAGACCAAGGTTTAATTTCCTGCTTCACTAGTCTTCCAGTGTGACCTTGATCAAATCATTTAGCCTCATTGCCCTAGCTTGAACATGTTAATACTTCACTACCCCAGAGTGGTGGTGTGAGGATAAATACATTAAAGACAGTAAAGCACTTTGAGATCTATTGCTGAAAAGTGCATATGTAAAAGCTAGCTAATGTATTTCCTCAAAGGCAGTGTGGAAATTCAAATCCAAATTTCTTAAAGTGCAAATATCGCTCTAATAGAGGTCAATAAACAGACAAGGAAGACACAGCCCTTTAGCCCTGTAAAGTTGGGTTCTACTGACTCCCACTCTTATGAGCTGATTATCAAACTTCAGAGCTGTCACAATAACAAAACTATGCTTGTTAAAACACATCTGGGACAATGTCTTGTAGACTGGACCCTTAAAAATAAATCTCATCTCAGATGTTTCTCCATGCAGTCAATCTTTATTATAGCAGTAATCTCATATTCACATCAAGTACATAGAACTTTTTGCCTTTTATATAATACAGAGTTCTTTAAATAACTTTACACAGAAAGTTTTCTTCAATCAATTTCAGCTATCAAATTTTTAATGTTTTCTTTAAGTCTCCATGCTCTCTAACCAAACTGGACAATATTTCCCATTGTACAAATTTACATGAGAAAAAACTTCAAAGTACAAATGAAGGGGCTTGAGCAGGAAGGGGTAACAAAAGTAGAGGGGAGGGAAACAAGCAAGAAAAATAATTTTTATTAGCAATTACTGTGGGACATTGGGAAGGGAAAGAATGGGAGTTGCCATGGTCTGTGTAACAGAAAACTGAAAATAAACATTTTCTTATGAGTTAAAAAATAAATACAAGTTTTAAAACAATTACTCCATTGTAGTTTTTAAAAGCAGCTATAGAAATCTACTAACACAATTGTTTTCTTAAGTAACCAGATTGGACCTTCTACAGTGAAGACTCGGACCCTCAAAAAACTTCTGGTGGTAAAAAATACAGCTTAAAGGAATGTTGTGTTAGTTAGCACAGAGTTCAAACTGTGGGATGTACATTTCATTGCACTAAGTAAAAAAATCAAATCTATATATGATTTCCCTTTCCTCTCCTTATTAGAGTATTTTGTTGCTCATAAACAAAGTATTATGGAGCAACATCTTTATAATTTTTTTTTTAAAAAGCCATCCTCCTTGCTTTTCCCCATAGGGTCCAACTAGTGAGTGCTATGCTTTCATGAACTTTTTAATGAAACATGTGGAGAAAAGACCACTGCACCTTTCCTAACTTAGGGAAAGCAGCATGATCTTGAGTGAGGAAGGGAGAGACTGTGCAAGTACCACACAAGTGATTAAAAATATGTATAACTATTCCTTCAAAACAAGGTGGAGTAATAGGAGAAAACAGGAGCCAGCCTGCATGCTTGTTTTGACAAAAGGGATATAGAGGACCTGAGCAGGAAGTTGCTGGCCCTCTTCCTAATTGCTTAGGAAAAAAATCCTCTGCCCTGCACTGGGGCCCATAGCCAGAACAAGTGCCAGTCATATGCAGAGGAAGGAATCTTCCTACTTCGAGAGGCTACTCCAATGGCTGGAGTAGGTTCTGTACCCCTGTGAAGAGGAGGGACACAGCAGATCCTCAGGGCCCCTGCCAGTGCTCCAGCCTCAAGGGATGTTCACAGCCTGCCCTTCCAAGTGAAGCATAGCAAACTGGCACTATAAGGAGGCTCCAGGGGTGCAGAAGTAGGGGCAGGATTTGCCTTGTTAGTCCTACCAAGGGGGATTTAGATATATTTTTTTTTAATGGCATGGTTTAGATAAGCACATATTAAATCATGATACTAGATAAGACATGCAGGTTGGCCACTGCCAGGTTTCAGTCATTTGGGGAGAAACGGAGGAAAAACAAGGCTCAGGAAGGAATGATGTGCATGTCTTTTTTTTTAAACAGTTCACAGCTTTGAATAAAAAGCACATTTATTGCACTTACATTTTATTTTAGACAAAGTTATTTAAATTATACCCACCCCCACTATCCCCAAACTACCCACCATCCCAGTTTGGTCCATTTTACCCCTATCCCCCCAACATCTGTGCCCAGATAGGGTTCATTGCTCGTCATGTCTTAACATTTTACTGAACTTCCAAACACACAAAACAAATAAATTGAGTTCAAGCAGGGTGAGCACTCAAATGAAATATCTGTCAAAACAAACTATTATTTAAAACTCAAACAACAATCTTGGCTTTGTGTTTTACTAATTCAGAAGTAAATGACATACAGGCTTATTCTAAATTACAATTGCTGCAGATATGATAAGCCAGACAGAAAGACTGGATAGTACATGTAGGCTATTAGGGCATCTGGATGGGTTGACCATACTGTTGCTATGACATACTAAAACAAATGCTTAGGCAGTTGAAAAGTTCCCCAATGTTACCCTCTCCCCTTCACAAAATAGGGAAATAGTTGTGTTTTTCAGTGCGTGGGTTGGAAGAGGGAGAAAAGTTCCAGATATTTCCTGGGCATTTAAGTAAAACATTTAAAAAACATTACACCCTGATTTATAAAGAACTAAAAAGGGGTTAATAGAAGTCTAATATTCTGTAATAATTGTGCATTTAATTGCACTGATTTATATAACACAGAATTATATCCAAAGTCCTCCAACAACAACAAAGGCAGGGAAAGGACTTGAAAAACATTAAGAACAAAGACCATTCTCTTTTCCTTATGGACATACAGATGAAATATGACACTCGTATTAAAGTACTGCCAGGAGCAAAGATAAGTTTGAAATATGAACACATCAAATCCAAACATATCTTTTGCCCCTAAACTGATAATATACTCATCATCTCCCAAGGTAAACATGTGATTACAGGATATATGATCATTAAACAGTGGCTGGGGTTGTAGAGGTTTAGCAGTGTATCAATATGAGGCCTGAGGAAGAACTAAAGAAACCTGCTGATATTCCATTAAACAACGTAACCCCGGACCAGGAAATTACCATGATGTTCATGGCTTACCAGTACTGACAATCAGCCTTCTATTCTAGATCTCACTTTTCATACACTGCTCTGGATATTCTGACTTTCTCTCTCCTAAGAACTTTATATTACATTTCCATAACAAGATGCTTGATTTTTGGAGGCATCAAAAAGTCTTAATTTTTTTTTTTAAATGCAACTCATTTTATTTTCTGCAGAATAGCTTCACGTTGCAGATTTTCTCAGACATGCATATGTCTTGTATACACTTCATTTTGGATACAAACACCAGATATTTCTGTAAATTCTCCCCTCCCCATCACCTCCATATAGCTTTTGCTTACATTTACAAACTCAAAAACTGCTAACTTTTGTGAAAGGTCCATATTTGCATCTAAATATGAAGACACTGCATTGGAATTAAACCAAAGCCACTGCTCTAGTTACAAAGCACCTAATATATATGTATTGTTGTTTTAAGTCATGAAGGCACAAGATCATTTGGCAAATTGCAAAGGTAACTTTTGGGAAGCCTCACGTATACCATTTAAGAGAGTTTCTGGACATCTTTTCTATATAAATATTACTAACTTTCACTTCTTCGGTTTGTTCACATCAGCATCCCCATCCTGCTATTTTTGAGAAACTGCCCCTTCATCCCACACACACACTTAAGACTATTACTATTCACTGCTCTCATGGTGCTGACTAGCTTCTATATTAGCATCTTTAAAACCTAAAGACAAACAAAATGTTTGTACTCCAATTGTCTCAACACCTGTTTTTGATGCATTTATTTACCAAATAAGAAATAATAAAGCAGCCAAAAAAGGTAGTGTGTGTGTGTGTGTGTGTGTGAGAGAGAGAAACTTGTATGTATAAAGAAAGTGTGTGTGTGTGAGAGAGAGAGAGAAAGCGAGAGATAAACTTGCATCTATAAAGAAAATGTGTGCGTGTGTGAGATAAACTAGTATCTATAAAGAAAAAAAAAGCCAAACCATTGAGAGACAAAACATCCAGTATTTTCGAAGTGATGCCATGACAGTCCTGCAACTGGTTTTCACCTGAATCTCGAATGTACCTAAAAGGTTAGACTATCATATTATGTCCTGGTGACATTGTTTCAATGGACGGAAAGATACTTGTCTACAGTACTCTGAATAGTTTGTGCTACACATGCTGCACTCACAGTCAAGAAGGGAATATATTCCATAAAAACCTGCAGGCTGGAAAGGTGTGAAATGTTTGCACACTTCAGCTCTTAATTCGGCCCTCCACTACACAGATACCTTCAAGAACTATCGATGCCTCAACTGATATTAGATCATCGTGTCTTTGGGGAATGGACCTTGTCTTCAAAGTGTTCAGTAAAGCACCGTGTAAATAGACAGCACAATATAACTATAGAGGCAATTCTTCAGTATGTTTTTACTGCTGGACATTTGCATAAAGATGTGATCTTTGTTAACAGTTCACACTTCTGTTTATTCATTTCATGTCATAGTAGGCCAAATGTCCTCTAAAGAGCACATATACTGACTTAAGTAGAAGCCACAAAAATATGATGGCAGAATTTGACCCAAAATAATATGTATTATCAGTAATTGCCAAAGAACTCAATTGTGAGAAAGGATGATTTCAGGTAAGGAATAAAGCAAGCAGGAACAGATTAACTCAGTGACCTGCAAATGTTTTGTGAAAAGTGAGAATGGCGGGACTATGTCGAATATAGAGACATTCAGCATTTAACTGATGCTATTACCTTAAAAATAATCAGGCTCCTACATTCACTCTGTTTGACTTCAATGCCACCATGATGCCCCAGACAATATGCTGTGGGAAGAATCCTGCATTGACAGGGAGATGGGACTAGATGATAGGACGGGTATTTTCTAATTTCTGTATATGGGGGAAGAAGGGGTGTTTCACAGCTAATGTACTCCATGGAGTTGGGCTATGGGTGCTCAAGTGGTGGTTTTGAAAAGGTTTATTAGCTGCTCAGATATGTTGGATCTTAAAGCAGTATAAGTGCCTAGATAATTTTATATCCCAACAGGTATAAAAATATTTAATAAAATTACCAAACCCAGCATGTGGGTTTATGCCCTAGTGCACTGAGCTGGGGAAATCAGATGAGCTGAAGCTGTATGGTGTGAACAGAGAGCCTGAATTTTATTTTATTTTATTTTTTTTAAAAGAGTTCATTGTTTTCTTCACCCCCTTGCTATCTGAGGCTTTCAATACATGTCCCTGCTACTGTCTCACTGTTTACCAAACACCTGCAAGGCACCTTTAAAACTGATCCTATTTTCATGCAAAATGTCCTTAGTAATTTCTGAAGGAAAAGAAATGAAGAAAAACAATTATTTACAAACCAAATTTTCCCAAAGTTTTGCATGAGGATTAAGGTGGTCTTTATACAGATAGGAAGCTAGACACAAACATAAAGCATTACAGGTACTTTAAGAGAAAAAAACTTTGAAGATAATAGAAATGAAACCTGAAAGACTTAACTAAACAACAGTCAAACAACATACATGTTTTTCAGGGGGCGGGGGAAATCAAAGACCATGTGTTACTTATAAAGTGCTTTGCATGGACAAGGATAGCAATTTTCCTTGTGCTTTTCCTGTGGGCTCAAGAAGCATATTGTAGACTAACAGGTAATGAAGGATTACAAAATAAATTCATTTAAAATAAGGATAAAAATCATTCCTTACTGTTTTATTTTAACAAATACTTCTCTGCCAGCAAGAAAATATAGAAGGAAACTAGGATTTTCATCCAGTACGTTGAAATGATCATTCTTAACCTAGCAATACATACTTAGGCTATACCTTTCTTTAGGAGCATATGTAATTTTCAGTGTGCCCTACATTTACAAGCTACATCACAGGCCAAAAAAATAATAATAAAGAAAAAGGTTGAGGGGAAAACATTGATACAGTAATGACTTCACTCTCTTGGAGTTAATATTTGTAAAAATTCTCAACTGTTGCTGACAACTTGGTTCCTAGCTTTCTCCACCTGGGTCTGTCACCTGCCTCAGACAGCATTGTATACAGCCATTACACTAACATGGTGCATGGCGACTTCACCTGACTGGGCACTACTGCTCCCTTTGCTTGCTTCTCCACACTGGAAAGTACAGTAGACACTGCTACTGATTATTTTAATTCCTGCCCATTTCAGGAAGGAAAAAACCTAATAGCAGCTGAAGACCCACAGCGGAGAAGAAAAAAGTTGTGCTTGTTCGTTAAAATGCATCCTGTACATAAAATCAATTCTATTCATGTAGCAACATGAATTGCTTCATCCTTGTAGTAACTTCACGTCACTCTCTATTGCTGTCTGGCTAATGTTTGTGGAATTAACATGAATACACAGTATTTCAATTATATTTCACTTCAAATTAATCAGGACCCCTTAACCACAGTAAATAATAATTGACAAACATAACAGGCTACCTAGATCTCCAGGGGCACCCTTCTGTACACAGTAAAGGTCCCCGCTCACCTAGTGAGGCAGAAACAATGTGTTCAGCCAACGCCATGTGCGTATGTACACATTTAATTCCTTTACATGCGTCACATGATTTTATTCACCTAAAAATAGTGCTGCCAATTAGTGGCGTAAATTCTCCTGCCTCATGTAGAGTGGGATAGGGCAGATATTAATCGAACTCTGAAGACTTCCGTGTGAGCTTGAATTTCTTTCTACTATGGTCTGACTTGCCTCTGTACAAATATTTTACGTTTAATACCACATATCGGAGAATTCTGCAAACAAATCACATCACAAGATATTCTACTAGAGGTAAACACTGTGCTGAACTTCATGAATTTGTCTTCTGATTTGGTAGCTTGTCACAAAGCTACCAACCATTTGAGAACTGGGCTTGGAGGGCAGGGAAACAAGGGAAACTTAATGTGGATACTGCCACCTTTATCCTAGTTTGCAAACTGTGGAAAAGGGGAAAATGGAGGGATGGGAACAAGAGAATCAAACAGAGGGAACCAATGAGAGGAGAAAAGGTCAGCATGGATCCAGCAAGTACCGTTTTTTGTAGTAATTGATTGTTTTCTAAATCTAACACCTTGCCATTGGGACAAGATGCTCCACATTTACACACCCACTTATCAGAGAACACTGAGTTAACAGGATAAAAATCCTTTTAAAAAAGCTCTCTAAGTACCAAAACACAATTTGCAGAATGTCTAGTTCAGGGGAGGAGGGCACTTTTGTTTTTTTTTTTTCCAATTCAACCTGAGAACTATTTTTTCCTGTTTATGAAAACCTTATACATTGGTAAGGTACCTGGCATTAACCTGCACCCTCATTTAAAATAAAACTTTTAAAATAGGTACATACACCATTCCAGAGTCTGTATTAGCAGTTTTACAGACTTCAGATGCCATTATCGCATTTCTCAAAAATACATTGAATTAGATGATACAAAAAAATATTTTGAGAACTTGCTACATTTTTTTTTTTGTTAACTTTAGTTTGTTGCTGGACCAACGAGAGGAGCTTCCCAACCCTTCTGAAAGATGCCCTGTCTGAGCACACCAGAAAGTATTAGAAACAAGAAAAGGGTAGTTTTTGGATAAGTGAAAAGTAAATTTGAAAAATGGTGCAGCATCCCCTTTTCCGCCAGATTAACTTCTCCCGAAGCCATCTACCACCCCTCAAAGTATCAAATATGACTGGGATAAAAGTCAATGACATAGATCGATTGAAATGTTTGATATTTGCATTTAAATGAAAAGGGGATACTGCATTTTGACCCATAAATCAGTAAGCATGCCAGGAAAAAAATAAATCAGAACAGAAGATGATTCTTTTGATTAGCACTCTCATCAGATGTTCAGCCTCTGATGATTCGTTGTTAGAGGGAGAAAGCCAACTGGCAGACATCCAAAGCAAGTCTCCTAAGTTGCTGCAGCAGTTCCATCCCCTTATGCCTGAGCACCAAAGTCAAAACACGCGTGCCCTCTCCTCTCTCCTGGGAATGATGACAACGGTACAGGCAGCCACTGCGGGTCTCTGAATACACGTGGTGTTTTGTGTTGAAGGAGAAACACTGGCAGCAGAGAATTCTGGTTCCTAAAAAGATTATTCCCCCCCACCCTTGTGTTGGACCAGCAGTTCCATTCTGCTCCGCTCTAAGCTTACAGATATCTTTTCCTAAATTGCTTTAGGTTTTGAGGAGCAGAACAGAGTTTTGATGTTAAGAAACTGTAGGAACACAAGACTTAAATAATAGAGTAGGTGCTGCCATGGCGCTGTGGCTACTTGAACGCTGCAAATTCTCCTGTAGAGGGAGGACAAGAGGGAGGACAAGATCTTGGTTTAAAAAGGTGATCTCAATTATCAGCTGGACAGAGATTTCTGCATTCTAGTTGAACACTAGGCTGAATATGTCAGATGTTAAAAAAAATGCAACAGTTAAAATTAAGGCACAGAAAGATCATACTTGTAGTGACAGAACATCAAGTGTACTCACAGCATACTTCATTGAAGTAACATTTCTTAAAAGCAAGCCATGCCCATTTTGCTCAGGGCAGAGGTCTGAACATTCACAGGAAGAAATCTTTTTCATCATGAGTTTTAAAATAAAATGCTGCCTTAGAATTTCATTTCTAAGCTTCCTACTGTCAGATGCGTACCACTTGCTGAAAAGTGACATTTGTAATAATGGCAGTTTGTCACCCTGTAAACCAGTTTTATCTTGCTTGAAAACTGGTTTAATAATCAAAAGAATTACTGTGCTTACACATGAGTCTTTAAGTGTTACGCATTAAAGTCCATTTGATTATTAAACCCAATACTAAAGTACATCAGAAACTGTTTATAGATCAATGCAGCAATCTAGTGGGATGGGAACCTGAGATGTGAGCTCATCCATTCACTCCTGAGCCAGAAAGCAGAGTGGTGGAAGTACATTCACTCACCAAGGACAGGAAGCACAACAATGGGTGCCTAGCCTGGGTCTGAAACAACCCTAATGGCCATTTTAGAATTATTTAACAATAAATAATACTTCTATACAGTGCCTTCACATACACATTTAATTAAGCCTCAACACCCTGAGTGGTAGATCCATATCCCCACTTCACAGAAATGAAGCCGTGGCACAGAGATTAAGATTGTTGCCCAAGATCACCACAGGAAGCCTGTAGCAAAGCCTAGAATAAAACAAAAGCCTCTTGCCCCCAGATTCTGTGCTTTAGCCAAAAGACTTTCCTTTCCTCCCTACCAATAAATTGTACTTTGGCAGGCTTTTCATGGAGGATCTCTATATGTGCTTAACTAGAGGGGACTGAATGTGAGGAAAAGAAACTGGTCTACAGTCTCCATTACTGGGTTCACACACTGATGGTAGGACAAGTTATGCCACTCTCCTGCAAGAGGATACCTGTCCATAGGAACCTTCAGAATCCTTTTCCAATAGTGGATGATTGATAAATGCACAGAACAGTCTTTGTTTTGCTCAGCAAAGGTATTCTGTACACTGTTCCAATCAAACAACTGCTCCCTATCTTGGTATCCTTCCACCTTCAGAAAAACAGCCCAAATAGTCTAAAGAAAAATAAGTACAAGTATTGTCTTACATGTATACCCTGAATACGGGGGGGGAAAAAAATCAGAAATATATTCACAAGTAGCATTTAAAAAGAATTACGTTAATTCAATTCAAAATGAAACTCAGTTCCTCAAAACGTGTAGAACAGCCTGCTTTACAAAGGAAGGAACCAAGGAGAGTGAACAAAAGTCTCCATGTGAGGAGAACGTGCGCAGAGAGTACTCTTAGAAATAACTCATACAGAATTGCATGCACTGAGGTATTCCCTAAGGACACAGGAGCACACAAGGGAGTCGGAGTTGGGGAAACTAATCAAAGGTCTTGACTAGAAGGAGAGTGTCATGGGAAGTGAGTGAGGGAGTGCTTCCAAGATCTCTAAATAAGGGGGACTGGGATAAAGAAGTGGGCATATTGTAATCTACAGAACCATGTGTATCTTGTTTATTGGTGGGGTTATTTTTAAGTAGTAACAATGCAAAAAGCATTTCACAATGTTTAGCTTTTTCCAGACTATCCTTTTGCAAGCTCAAACATAATTCCTTCAGTAGCACTTTTGTCATCCTTCATTTGGCAAAAATCCAATACAACTTCTATTTGTTTATATCTTTCTGGGAATCAGCATTAAAGAGAACACCAGAATAGTGGTAAGCTTGGAGGATGAAATTTATCCAGGAGCAGAGGGGCCAGCCCAAGTTCACTGCACTGCTTAAGCCACATTTAAGCTTTATTTGAAGGCTTAACTGGGATGTGAAGAGTGCATAATAAGCCTTGCACTAGCCCTCTACAAGGATGAATTTCATCCTGAGAGCAGCAGTAGGGACATTATACCAAAGCAATGTTCATTTTCCTCACTTTAAATCTTCCAGCATCACAGTTGTTGATTTAAGGTATGGGGTGGAGGGAGCACAGGAAGAGAACTGTCTGGAGAATGTCTCACCATTTTAAAATTAGTCAAATTTGGGGCTTGAACAGGTTTAGCGTCCCTGTAATATGCGAAAGTCACACACATGCAACTTGCAAGTAAAAGTATGCCCTCTGACAGCTCCAGTACTCTATTGCATGTAACTGAAAGATAATCCTGTTAAATGAAGTGTTTTATCCACGTGGTCAGTTTACTGTGTTAATACTCATTTAACCTAACAACAGATGAAACCCTTGCTCTCAAACACTCAATATATTTAATGTTATCCTTGCCTCTCTCTGGCATATATACCACATCTTTTAGTAAAACTCATGACCTCGTGTTTTTGTACTTTTTTTGAAAGGGAAAAAAGACAAAAGGTTACAATATTGCCTCTTTGAGGTTAACAGGCCAAACTGTCTAAACACGTTCTATTTAATTTGCTTTTCAGTCTACTTTCCTAAACGGCTGATTAAAGATTAATTTATAAACAAGAGATTGCTCCCTCTTTACTCATCTTGTGCCTGTTTCAACTAATAGTTCAGTTTTTAATTGTTGCTAAGGGACTTCAGAAGATGAAAGATGAACTACTGATATGAATGGGCAGGAGAACAGAGCTAGGAGGTCAAAGTATTTCAACTAGTGACTGATATGATGCATAGAAGAAGCAAACAGGTCAATATTGTCAGTCATTTTTCAGTCTGTCTACATCTACATCTTAGTAAAGTGACATTTATAACAAGCGGATTTTAGTCTATCCTTATTAACATTCAGGTGCTAGCCTGATCTCAGATAATAAATCTTAACTGAATGGTTGACAAATTTAGTGCAGATAACATGCTGGCCCTGTAGTGGTACATAATCAAGATAATTTTCTTCTAAAATTTGATAAGACTACATATATTAAAAAAAAAGTCTACTTGCCAACAAAAGCTCTTGTTCTGCAAGTGCATTGGCTCCACACAGCCATGCTGCAAGAGTCATGTGTCCAGCCATACGGCCACAGAACTCTGTTGAGCAGTAGTTGGCAGTTAAGAGCAAATTCCCTTATCCCAACATTTCATATGCTGAGGATATAAAAACCTTGCCTCAGCCGATCTATACCCCTAGCCCCCCAACCTCTATCTGTAGAATGACTGACTTGACAAGCACAGACCTCTGGTTCTTGAAACCCACCAAACATGCTGTCATATGAAGTAACTTGAGATGTTCACTAGCTAGCTGTTCTGCTGGGACAAGAGATCTGGACTCTGAGGAAGACTGAATGGATGATCTTCAGACAGTGCGATAAACTCTGAGAACAAGTCTGCTGTGCCCAGCCCAGCGTGAATAGGGTCAGGCTGGTTCTGTCATGCTGAACCTTATGCAATGCTCTGGATGCGAGAGGAAACAAGTAAGAGAATTTTTCCCTCAGCACGTAAGAAAAATATCTGATTTTTGGATTTCTGCCTTCTCTCAATCAGAACATCTGACACTTGTTTTGACTTTCAGCAAACAACTCAATTTCCAAATGCCATAGATTATTTGAATGACCACTTATGATGGTCCCCATTTGTCTCAAGTAGTTGGCTAAGGCATTTTCATACTTGTTAGGTGCAGAGCAGATGGACCCACTTTGTTTCAAATGCACAATTTCCAAAAACTGCTCTAATAAGAGGCAACCAAGTTCTCCCATGTATGTCCATATAATAAATCACATTCATATGGTCTGTACTAGCTGCTCCTCATCTCTGGGAGAAAGGATTTGTGATCCAACTTATGGATCTTCAGCTCTAGCAAATGTATGTGGACTCTGGACTCTTGAGGTTTCCAAAGACTATTCACAGCTCCAAGATCCTCAATGTGCTCCTTAACCCAGATTTGACGCAACACTGTCTGAGAAGCAAGCTAAGAGAAGGGCATCCCCTGGCCTTCGAGATGCACACTGGCAGTATCCACAGCAGTAGTGAGTATCTGATCCACCGAGATGAAAATATTTCTACACCAGCTGCAGCTACCTCTACCTGGGTCACATTTATATACTTGCAAAGGGGGCTGACATAGGTGCAGGTCTCCATCAGGCCTCATGCATACAGATAAAATCTCACAGGACCATCTAGCATGGACATGGCTAGGCTGACTGACTGGGATAGGCAAGCTAGAACTCTTGTAGAATTTAGGGTGGGCCTCTATGAAGATTAGAGCCTGCCCGGGGACCAAGTTTGATTTCACTTTGTTTAGTCTCAGACCAAGAGATCTGAAGAAGGAGCAAGTCTCACTGGGAATAAACTATTTCACAGTAAGACTGGGCTCTAATGAACCAGTTATCCAGATACAGATACACCTGTAAATCTTGTCAACACAGATGAGCTGTAGTCACTACTAGTTACTTGGTGAATACCCTGCAGGCTGCTACCTTGTACAGGTTGTTTTCCCCCATAAACTTAAGGTAGTCACTGTACTTTTGCCCTAAAAAGATAAAGAAGTAGGCATCTTGAAAGGATAAGGACCCATACTCAATCCTGGGGATTGAGAATAGGGACTGGGTTCACCCCAAAGAAACCATGCAAAATTAGACTTTCTGGAGCTTTTTTCCCCTCTCTCTCTCTTTGCATAGGTCCAGGATAGGTGATGGGAATCACAGAAGGCCCTGCTATTACTTGGAGGAGAGGAGGAAGCAGTTAAGACGGTCTCATCAGAGGATGAGGTAGACAGTTATATTTCTGAGGACTTGATTTCGTATGAGGAAAATTAGTGAATTCAGGTGGAGATGGCAGAAGGATCCCTGCTAAATCCTTGACCTTCTCAGGAGATTTTTTGGGAGAGTCGGAAACCATGGTTTTTTGTTACCACTCCTCGCTGAAGAGACCTCTGACACAGGTGGTGGAAGACCATAGGGTAAAAATCCCCAAAGTGTGTTCAGGAGGGAAGTCTGGGTAAGATTTAAACTTTGGAGCTTCCCAACCTGACACCTGAGGCTCCAAGGATGTTCCTGTGCCCATACAGGGCTCCCCTTGAGGTGGACCTGCAGCAGAATGGCAAGTAACCCCCTTTTTTTTTTTTTTTTGGGTTCCAAGAAGTCCACTGCACTCAGCTTAGATATAGCAGGAAACGTGGGCCCCATATATCTGAGTAGGATACTGGGTTTTTCCAGAACTGTGGTTTCCACAGCATCGAAGGCTCATCTGCACAGCACTGAGGGGAAGACTGCTCCCAAGAATAGCTTGACCAGATCTGACCAACTGTAAGAGGGAGTAAACTGGGGCTGGGCAGTGATGATGGCTCTGTGTTCTCTGACAGCCCCACCACTAGAGCCTTCAAAGGTTATTGGCTCCTGGTACTTAGATGACATGGAAGGGTGCCCCGATGTGGATGACTGATCCAGCTGGCCCAGATCCAAACAAGTTCTACTTTTCTCCGAGATCCAGGGAAGCAGAAAAAAATCTGACTGTGGGATCCTTGTCAGAGCACCTTTTTTCTTATCAAGAGGCCTCTTGAGTCTGCTTACTCTGCACCCTTATCTGAGGGAAACCATTTTGACGGTTCCTTGCAGGATAATTTTACGAACCCAGGAGAGGATAAGCCCTTTCGGCCTGGGATTCTGCATCATATCTTGTTTTGACAGCAAGAGAGGCATAGCAGCCATACTACTTGCTCTGGCGAGGCATTGTAACCTTCAGCTGAGTGCCCTTTCCCAAAGCATAAGAGGCACTTTTCTTGACTCTCTGAAGTAGGGAATTTCATGGGCAAGAGAAAAAAAAACCTTTTAAACTCTGGTTTTAAGATAGGTCTGCCATGATGAACTAAAAATACCCAAACATTGACAAAACAATGGTAAAAATGTTAAAAAAAAAAAAAAGCTTTTAATCCTAAACCTAACTCTTAATAAAACCACAATTTACAATTGGAGTTCCTTATCTTACGAAATGGGGGCGGGGGGGAGGTTTGTTCTGTTACTATTCCAGCAGGTGGATAGAAAGGAACCAGGGTGACTATTAGAGGGGCTAGGCGATTATTGTCAGCCTCTGGAATGTAGGAATTGCTCACGCCTCTTCAAGCCCTCAGCTACCAACTACTGCATTACAAGGATCTGTGACCATATGGCTAGCCACTCTACTCCTACAGCGGGGTCTGGCATGCAGGAAAGCTTTTTTCTGTTCCCCCACATTTAACAGCAAGATATCCTGGCAGCACCACTGCAAACTTCTCTACGAATTATAAACCAGAAGCCATTAGGAAATATTTTCCTTTCCTTGAAGGCCCAACCAGAATAGCAACATCTTGTATCTGTTGGAGAGAAACTGTTCACAGTAAATAGCTTAATATTTAAAAGAACTGTAAAATATACAAGAACACAGTTCAAATAGGACAGGAATATGACAATGCACATTGAAAATGTTACTGTTTTAATGTCTGCCACTAGAGGTCAGTGTAACATGAAACAGATAGGACTACTCTGTCATTTACCTGTTCCAGATGAATAATCCAAAAAAAGAGAAAAATAGGGTGTGAGCTGACATTATGATCTTAGCAGGGTTTCTAGTTTGCCTTGCTAGGTACTTGCAGTCAACCCAGTAGCTTCTATACAAAAGTAAAAAATTCTCCCCACAGAAAAGAGACTACTTCGGCAACATTACTAACTAAAATAAAGTAGTGAAATAATAGCAAACCATTTTTTAAAACTGAAATTGATGGTACAATATTGATTTCCTACTGAAAACAACTTTTCAAGTTTACTGTTTTGTTTCTACAAAATAAGTTTTTCCTATTATGGGTGTTAACATATTATTGCATAGCAGACGCATGTTTGGTTATGTTCTCCAGAGTCGTCAAGTTTCTTAAAATAAGGCTCCTTCTAATTTGGAGGATACGGGGATGATTATTCGTGATACATGTGCTGTTCAGAAGCAACACCAGACATCTGAAGTTTGTTCTACGTTGCAATGATATGAGAGATTTGTAAAAGGTTTTAAAGTAGAACTGGTCAGACCATTTAGACAAAAACCAGATACCTTCTCTGGTAAAAGATATTTTCCAACCAGTACTCTTTTAAACCATATATTTAAAAATAAAAGTCACACACTGCCGAAGCCTTCCTTTGCAATCTGTGTTGTGTTTGCTCATCTTTGCTGACTACACCAACTTTTGGCTGTGCTCAGCTTTGAAGCTAAGCTCTTTTTGCCATCTTCACATATCACCACTAATTTGAGAAGCTAAAACCTGTTGCTCATGGATATGGACAATTCAATTGAAAAAAATATATAGTTTGATTATTTAAACATTAAGACAACGCCCACAACTAACCCAACCAGCAAAGTAAGGAAAGAAGGCATAGAAAGCAAAGGAAATGCAAGGTATGACCCAGTAACCCAAACAGGCTTTTTTGTTTTGTCTGAAGTGACTTTTCCCTTTTCTCTTAGATAACCTTTTAATCCTTTTGTGCTGGCAATTCCCAGGGCATCCATTTCCAGCAACAGTCTTCATGCCAGGAACATACAATGCCCACACTCCTAAAACGTGAGTGTTTACTCCCTCAGTGCACCTCTAAAGAGAACAGAAGGTAGGAATTCAGAACATACGCACACTTGTGCATGCACACATGGGAACAGACCAGCACTCACACAGGCACATGCTTTTAACGCCTTTTCAGTGTACTGGAAACCCACCGTATCCCCCTGCCTGGATGGGTGTTTTTGGAGAAGCACAAGTATACAGACTAAAATCCTCCGTCTGGAAGCCAGCCCGGTTTAATGAGGGCTCAGATGCACTGCGGTGAATTTTTGGCAATGACCGAGCCAGAAGCTCAATGGAGGCAAGAATCTAAAAGAAGCAGAAAACAAGAGAAGATCAAACCTGGTGCTGTAGAATGGCAACAGCACCCCAAAGCCAAAGGCAGAACACTGAAGAGTTACAAACAATGAGTGACTCAAGGTCAATTAAGCCACCACTTTTTAAACAGTTTAACATTTTGCACTCAAGTTTTTGTTATACTTCCTGGGGAGACTGAAAAAAACATCTATGGAGAAATTGCATCACTTTTTCCCTTAAGGAATATACTGTCTCTTCTTCAGTGAGTCTGACGAAGGTGACAATATTTTTTTTTACCTCCTTGTTTATGCACCAGCATCAATGATGTCACCAGGAACGAACATAGCTTTGGAAAATAATTTGATTCAAACCACTACTGTAAAGCCTGCAGAGGGAACTCACCTTTTTATGTTTTTTAAGTGTTGAACTCATGTACTTAAAAAAAAAAAAAAATACAGCCAAAAATGTTTAGAATCCAAAGTTATTTTCACTCATAGAGGGATTGGCAGGTCAAGTTTTGGAATTCCCCTTTATAGTGTTTTGGGGGTAATTCAGAGATTTAAAAATTTCAGAGAATATATAGTAAGTACTAAAACTGAGAAGTTAATGCAGCATCCACTTGCTGTGTGAATGTGCCTTCTTTGCACTTTGCTAACTATACATGCCAACTATGTGCTAAACTTTACAATCTTACTTAGGCTACGTCCTCACTACGGGGGGTGGTAGTAGTGGTGGGGGGGTCGACTTAAGATACGCAAATTCAGCTATGCTGAATTCGACGTATCTGAGCCGACTTACCCCGCTGTGAGGACGGCGGCAAATCGACCTCTGTGGCTCCCCCGTCAACGGTGCTTACTCCTACCTGTGCTGGTGGAGTACAAGCGTTGATTCGGGGATCGACTGTCGCGTCAAGACGCGATAATTCGATCCCTGAGAGATTGATTTCTACCCGCCGATTCAGGTGGATAGTGAAGACGTAGCCTTAGTCAGATCTTCAGCTGTAACTCATGTCCCAGTTTAAAGGGAGAACCTTGAATCAGTCAATAAGTACATACTATAGCTGTGTTTCTTAGACCGGGGTTTCTTAACCCATGAGTTGTTACTCAAAACTGGGTTGAACAATGTATCAAAGAGTCATGTGGGAGGCCAGAGGGAAAGGAGGATGTTACAGAGCCCACCTCACACTCACCCCACAGCAGCGGCTCCTGTGGCTCTGGTCCTGTGGGGTGGCTAGGGTTGGCTCCCAGTTCTGGGCTTTGTGACCTGGAGCACGGAGTCACAGTGATGATCGGGTTTAGCCCAGCCACCCTTCCATCCTGATGACAGGGAAAGAGCCAGGCCAAATTTGAGTGAGTGGTTCTGTGTCCCTATGCATCAAGCCACAGTGCCACTCTCACAAATTCGGCCTGGCCAGATCCCCATCAGGGCTCAACCCTGGAGATTGCAATACCCAGAGCAGGGAGCCACACCCAACCCGCTTTTGAGACAGGAGTCATCACTATGGTATACACAATGCATTTATTTAGTACTTATGATATTAATTTGTATATTATATTACTCCTGGGGGATTCTGCACCAAAACATTAAAAATTCTGCACATAATATTTTAAAATTCTGCATATTTTGTCAAAATAACACAATATAATCCCACCAGTTTCAATTATATTTGGTCATTTATTTCAAAATACCTGTCAGCAAGTATGTCTGTAACAATACAGACAACAAAAGAGATTCAGGACATGTTTTTTGACAAACAGATTCCTTACTAGGCATATTAATACAGAATTCTGAGTAATAATTCATTTAAACTACAGTACAGAACCGTATTTCCCACACCCCTCAGAAGCAGTGCAAAGGCTTGGGGGAGTCAGGGGTAACGGAGGAGCTGAGGGAGAGGGAAGTAATTGCTGGGAAGAAGTCTGGGTATGAACTTGAAGGGTTGTTGGGTATGGGTGGGAAAAGTATGGAAGAGAGAGGAGGGACTGTTAGGGAGCATCCCTATGCAGACCCTCGCTCAGGGGTTGGCAACCTTTCAAAGAAGAGGAGCCATTTTTTTGTTTTTGTCTTTGACCAAAATATTTCAAAAGCCGCATCACACGCAAGACTACTTATAGAGTTAAAATTTATCAACTAATAATAATTGAACATATTAAAGTTATTACTACTCACCAATACTTTTAATGCAACTAGAATCTAGGTGCTTCAGCGAGGACTGTACCAGACTGCCCACAGCCTGGGTATGTAGCTGTGGTGTTAAACCATGCTGGGTCCATGCTGTTGCATCTTCAGTGATATATTTAGCTACGGTAGCTAGATTAAAGCTAGCAGAGCTGCAATCACGCTTCTGATTACAATGTAGGCACACCCCCTGCATTTGTACAGCACCCCTAGCACAATGAGGACCTGATCTCAGTTGGGGCCTACTGATGTTACTGACATACAACTAAGTTTGGACCCATCTCTCCTGCAAACACTTGCATTCAGATTTGGGTTTGTTAAAATGCATTTGCTACAGGGCCTGCAGAGACGTGACAGTCCCTCAAGTGAGGCTCAGAATAAGGCCAGGGGTCACAGTAATGCAATGTCACTGTACAGTATGTGTGCTCCCTGGGGGATGAGTGGTATCTGCCCTTCTGAATCATGGAGTGCCAGGAGCATTGCATACCCAAGACGACACAATAACTACACCTCTGCTGTGGTGGATTATGTGCTTATGAGAACCTCACCCTGGCTTTGTATCAGACTCCGAATCCCCCTCATGCAAACCTCCCACCTCTTCTACTGGGTGCCAGTCTTCCTTGATAACAAACCAGGGGATTGGGGTGAAGGAGTGGGTGCAGGGTCTGGGAGGGAGTTTGGGTGCAGGAGGGGGTTCTGACCTGGGGCAAGGGGTTGGGGTGCGGGAGGGATGTGAGGTGCAGGCTCTGGCTGGGTGGCGCTTACCACAGGCTGCTCCGAGCCGACAGCGCAGCAGCGCTCAGCAGGCTGCCTGCCTGCCCTGGCCCCACAACACTCCCAGAAGCGGCTGGCTGCTGGCACATCTCTGCGTGCCCCTGGCAGAGGGGCGGCGGCTCCGCGTGCTGCCCCCACTCCCAGCACTGTACTCACAGCTCCCATTGGCCAGGAACCAGCCAATGGGAGTTGCAGGGGTGGTGCTTGCGGGCAGCACACAGAGACCCACTGCCCCCTCCCCACAAGGGGCACGCAGAGACGTGCCAGCAGCCAGCTACTTTCGGGAGCGGCGTGGGGCCAGGACAGGCAGGCAGGCTGCCTGCTGAACCCTGCTGCACTGCCAGCCGGGAGCTGCCTGTGGTAAGCGCCTCCCGGCCAGAGCCTGCACCTCGCATCCCCTCAAAAAACGGCTGCCCGCAAGGGGGCAGCCAAAGAGCCTCATGTGGCTCCATAGCTGCAAGTTGCCAACCCCTGCCCTAGCCTCTCCCATACAGTCAGGCACATCTGCTCCTGTGCCCATGTGTCTCTGTGCCCCCACTCAGACATCCCCCTTCCCCCTGTGGCTCTGCGCCCCTTCCCCTTCTGCTCATGTGTCCTTGTACCAGTTCAGCCAGCCCCCTTCCCCCATCTCCATGTGTCCCTGCGCCCCCTGTGGCCCTGCACCTCCCTTCCTCCTATGGCCCTGCACCTTCACTCCCATTCAGCCTCTTCCCCAGTCTGTCCTCCCCAACTAGCTCTTATGAGCACTTGTCTGTGACCCCCCGCCAGCAACCCCACACTGTCTGTCATCCCATATCTCCTGTCTCCTGACCTGGCCTGACAGGCGCTGTGAAGAAGGCATTGCAGGCTCTTTCTCTTCCCTATTATAGCTAGAGCTTGCCAGGAGCAGCTGCTGTGGTCTAGCGCCACAGAGCCCTCTGGTGAGCAGAAGGCGGAACTGCAGCAACTTTTCAGCAGAAGCTATTTTCTGCACACACAAAAAATATGCACGGCACATGAAATATGCACATGCGCAATGGCGCAGAATTCCTCCAGGAGTAAATATATTGTGGGTAAGAAATATTTCATAAGCCAGATGTTTTTAGCACCAATGCTATTTACTGGATCACGGCAGGCCATCTAAGTCTACAAATGGGTCCTGAGCCCCATAATGGATGAGAACCACCAGACTACTTTTTACCTGCCACCTCAATCCAAAATGGGGACATTTTTTACCTGTGGAAAGAGGGGTCGCTCATCTCTTTTCTTCTTCAAGCACTCTGCCATTAGCCTCTTCATGGCTTTTGGACAGTTACTTCGCACTTTACTGAGATCTGGAGACAGGTATCCTCGTCCCACCATAAAAATGATCTTTTTAAAGAAAAAGGGAGAGGGAAAATTCATAAAACAAAACCATGTAACAAATCGGAAAGAATTACACATATTTAACTGTCAATATTCCAGAAGTAGTTCTCTGCACATATGTAGAAGTATCTGGCATAGTACATTTCACACCATTTGAGATGAATGACTTTGCTGATATACTTCATAAATCATTTCAGTAGAAAGGGAGTTATGCTCTTTTTACCATTCCCCTTTTAAAAAGGAACTAATGGGGAACCATAAATGCTAATAGACAATACTATTTGCAGGAATGTATATAAGGAACAATTCTTGAACACCGAAAGAGGTTATAATAAAAGGACTAAATGGCTCTGTTGCAGGACTAAAGGATAAATATTCTGTGCCATTTAATGATTTTGTGCTATTTTATCCAGAAATCAGTGGCAAATGCACACCTTAGGACAATTAAAGAAACATATGGCACCATACTTTTCCATCAGAAATTCTCCTGATTCTCTTCTGACTACTTTTTCTTAACATATTGGGAAAGGAGAGATTGCCTCTCTTCTACTGAGCCAGAGTGCTATGGGTCTGCTTTGTTTGGAAATAGATCTTGCATTTTCAATACCAATTTATTGAACAGGGAAGGCCTGCATTCCAGAAAGGACTAAAACTGAAGCACACAACTCCAACTCAATAAATATCTAGTGGGAAGGCAAAGTAAATTCTGGTGCATCTTCTTTTAGAAATATGAAGCAGACACTATTATGTAAAGCTAAGGTCAAATATAATGGAGCTTGAACATTCCGTTGATACTAAAAACCTCTTCAAACTAGTCAAAGATCTATTCATGCTGTAACAGACAAACACGACCTTTGCTGAATAACTAGCCAGATGGATCCAGCAGGCGTGTTGTGACTTCACATTTAAAGAAATGTAATTATTTTATGTCTTGTATGGGAGGCAAAGCAATTACATGTCAAGTTACATATGGAGGCTGCTTAAGTTAACATATTCTACTGCTCCTTCTTTAAACTTTGGACCCATATTCTACTGCTCCTTTCTTTAAACTTTCTGCCCTCCCTTTAGGAGATAGCCTGAAGCTCCCACACATCATCTTTGGAAACTCACAAGCACCAACTAAGTATCCAATGTAAAAACTTGTCTAGTCTACCCCTGGCTTCTGCTCCAAAGAGACAGACTTTTTGCCATCCAGGAGACAGCATTCTTTCGACTACAGGAAATATTTAACACTGAAATTATTGATAATTTGTTTTTGTTTGCTGATTTCAATATTACGGGTTTAATTAACATTGAGGACTTTATTTTTTTTTTTAAATCTTTACGAGTAGAGGAACATCACAAGAACAGTAGTCCTAATCTAAGGCCTGCATAATCTATAAACAGGCATGCCAGAGTTCAATTACATCACAGAGCCAATAAGGAGTGACATAGATTTTGCCCATTGTCAAACTTGGACTTAACTTTTCATGTCATAGCTAAACTGTTTGTTTTCTTCGTGGCCTAGAACTGTCAAAATATACAGCACCCTGTTTACATCCTTTTCAGTCAATGGACCGAGGAAGATAAACTCAAGGCATTTCACTGCATTTTACACATCAGTTGCACCTGTGGTTTAAAATTTGTTTCAGAAAACAACAGTCAGCATCCATGTCATCTATCACCAGGTAGACAAAACTGATTCATGAGTCAGAGCTGTCAAAAAATTAAAATGAAACAGGGCCAAGTACAACTTGTAAGTGGTAACAGTCTGCTGGCTGGGAATGTTGGCATTTCCCCCTCCTTTAAAAGATGTAAAATGCAGAAACAAGAAAGCGAATGAGTCACTCAAGAGCTGATGAATTGTGAAGCATTCTGACATATATGGAAGCAGCCTGTCACAGGGCGCCTCTGTCACTATCTGGTGAACCTCACTGCCTGGCCAGTTCAGTTTATTTCTCAGTCACAAACACATACCAGGCTGTTTAGCTTTCACCAAAGTGTGTATTCATTCCCCTCTTACATAACAACAGCATGCAACGCAGGCTTATAGCAAGGGTAGGCTTCTCTGCCGCCCTCACGCCCCAGCCCAGATTCACCCTCTGAGCCCCTCTCAGGCTGCCCCTTGCAGACTGTTTCCTCCCCTTATATTCTCCCCAATTACCTTGTTAACCCAGTGATTGTCACCCAGATGCTCCCAGTCCCCCATCAGAAAGTGTGTAATTGCCTTCAGCCTTCTCCAGGCTGCAGCAATGTCAGTGATCAGGGGGCTGCTGATAGCACCCTGTCACACAGCCATATAAAATTAAGTTCTGTGGATGAACATTGCTATGGCTGCATTTCTCAATATTGACACTCCAAGAACAGGGATGGAGACACAAACAATGTAACAAATGGCATCACCCAGACCTTAGACAGTTTTCACTAAAGGCCATGACACATACACACACATCCAATTTCCACATTAAACTGAAAAATTATGAAGAAAGTAAGGTCTCTGAACATTGTTACATGGAGGCATATTATGTTCCCTCAACACTGCCTGACTTACTGATTAGTTGGTCACAATTAAGTAATCTTCTTCCAAGGATATGCACACTTTGGAAAGCCATGTGTTTCACTAAGCTGACCTTGGGAGCTGCTTGAAATCCTGAATTTCAATTAACTAATGTATGCACTTTTCAATGTATGAGCTGAATATAGGACACAATCTGTTGGCCTCCTCAGTTCTTTTCCTGAACTATTTCTCAAGCCTATGTTAATTTGAAGTAATCAGCAAGGAGGAAGGTGGATAAATGTAAATATACGGAAGATCATCTGCTTTTTGCAGATCATTAAAACTAAATTAGATTACCATAAATAACACGTTCTCTCTTTAAGCAGATTCCTGCCACACAGTTTTCAGAATTTGAAACTTGCAGTAAGAAAAACAGAAAAGAATTAAAAGAAGTGTGAGAATGATGCTAGGTGGCCAAAATGAGTCTACACTGAGAAGGGACAGCTGAAAAACATTAGCTCGTTCATTTCACTAGCCTAAATTCTACATTGCAGTTAACACCTACAACAGACTAGTGAGACAGTGCAATCAAAACCTCCCCAAACCCATGGTCTCTTTACCTGGTCCCTGTTGTTGATGTTTGAGTATGGTAACTGCCCAGTCATCAGCTCATAAAGAACAATCCCAAATGCATATACATCTGATTGAAAGCTATAAGGGTTTTTATCTTGCATCCTGATTACTTCTGGTGCCTGTAAAAGGAAAGAGGATTATTCTGCATTTTACCACCTAAGGCTGCCATCTCACACACCAAATACAAAACTTTTGCTTTAAAAAAGAACAAACAAGCAGTGAAACAACACCAAGTGAGGTGCCATGCAAATGCAGTCTTTCAGTTTTAGGCTCCAACTGCTCAATAGGAAAACACATAGGCTTCCATGCTCTCTCTCTCTCCTCCGTACTGATTACCCAATTTCTCTCAGTTAGTTGCTGTACCAGAGGTATTTGTTAAAATCTTGTAACTTTGGAAACATGTACTTGGATTTGTTCAGGTCCACTGCTGAAAACAGATGCTCTAGAACCAGGGCCGTCCCTAAGGGGGTGCGGGACTCAGGACAAATCAGCCAGTATAGGCCCCTCTTAATATTTTATATACAGGTGAAATCTAGCGTGGGGAACAGACACCAGTGCTTGGAGGGTGAGGGAAGATGGAGAGTCACATGGTGGCACCAGTGCTAGGGGCTCCCAGAAAAGAGAGGGGTCTGGGGCGGAAGGGCAATGGATGAGGTCAGCCTGGCGCTGGCGTGTTCTGGCGGCGCTAGGACACTGAAGGCCAGTGCAGCATTGGGCGAGCAAGAAAAAAAAATACAACGCATGCTTCCCGCCAGTGAGTGCAGGCCCGAACCCCGCTGCTGGCACCAGGCCCCCGCTAGACTCCCAGGCCAACCTGGTCCCCTGAACCTGTAATCCCACCCCCTGGGCTGCCCTGGCCCCCCAGGCACCCCTAACTCCCCCCCCCCCACCCCAGGCCGGCCTAGCACCCCCCCCCCACATGACACGCACACTGAAGCGTGGGGCCTGGAGCTGTTGCCCTGATTCGCCATATCCAAGGGATGGCTCTGTCCAGAACTGCTGGGGCTACAGCATTAATATGGTGGATCTGAACATGGATTTCTAAATCCATTGGCTATCAAACTGGGCGAGTTCATTACTGCACTATGACAGGCCAACTGACACTTTACAGACTGAGAAGCAATTCTGAAACTGGAATTACAACAGTGCTAAAACAACCCTGACCGCCATCAAAGTTTTAAGGTGTGGATGGAGGGTAAAGCTGGGCTAAACAAAACTAAATAAGTTTCTTCTGAAGAGGTAATCAATCTGGATAATCTTTATGATAGTTTCTTCACATCAGCTACACTTGAATATATCAAACTTAAAAGCAAATTATTTTTAAACAAACGTGAGAACATTTCAGATTTTGCTGATTTTTTAAAAATGTATTTAAAGAAGAGTTACACGTATTAATTTAGTTGATCTTGACCATGTCAGCTTAAGTCAGATTCTATACGTCTGAGTGCTTGAGGGGTGGTGTTTGGAGACCTTTGGTCAACCTTGGAAACCTTTTGAAAAAATAGGAGCTGATGTTTCAAAGACCATCTACAGCCAAATAATTTGAAAGGACTACACCATTCCCCTTTACTTACCATCCATAGAATGGACCCAGACAATTGTTCAAACTGATGGGACCCACTCCATCGTGATTTCACTGTGGCTAGACCAAAATCACCTATTTTTACAGTAAGGTCTTCATGAAGGAATATATCTACGGAGGAAATGTAAAGGAAAAGAAGCAATGACAATACAGATTCCTATCAAGCACGAACACATTACATGACCCTCTGCCTGCAGTGTTAGGTGTACCAGTTTGTAGCATCCATACACAGTATAATTTTCAAGTGATCAGTTCTCGCATAGGCCTAGATTCCAAATAGCCTGTGAAGTCCTATCCTCTAAAGCAGCTCCCATTGGCCGGGAACGGCGAACCACAGCCACTGGGAGCTGCGAGTGGCCATACCTGCGGATGCTCAGGTAAACAAAGCATCTCGCAGCCTGCCAGGGGCTTACCCTGAACAAGCTGCGAACCAAGTTTGGGAACCTCTGCTCTAAAGATAGCTATAATGGACTAGTGGGTTAGACTAGTACTAAGCAGACTATGGACCAGATGATCACACTGCAATGTCAAATTCTTAAACGGCTGCTGGAAACAGCAGATATAGTGGAAGTCTGTGAGTGAGTTGTCAGGATCCTTCCATGTTTATAAGATGAATGGTTATCTGAAGTGAATGCTGATACTTCAACAAAACTTGCTTTCCCTTTGTTAACGTATTATAAGGCGCAATGAGTATTTCTTTTCTGCTCTTGGTACTATTATCCCATTCCCACCCAAATGTCAACTCTCCTCTAACATTTCTGAAAAGAATCACTTGTGAGCTGCTTTTCACTTTGGGAAGTTCATTTCTGGCTCAAGAAAGAGGCTTCATGTCATGTTCCAAGGTCACATCTTTAGGAAAGGATACTATTACTCTTGAGGTCTCTGTGGATGATTGACTTGGCGTGCAAGTAACTGAAAAGAAACAAAGAATGTTTTGGGATGGATGGGCTAAAGGATGTTTCATTCATCAACAGTTCAATGTACACTCTCTATTCTAGTGAAGCAACCAACAGTTTACATATTAAAAATGCACAGAGTCAAAGTAGTAAATCTTCAGTTACCCTTGATAGTCCTATCAAACCAGGAGCAGTTTTGCAGAAAGAATTAGATTTCTAGTGTCAAATCTGGCATTGCTGAAGAATAACATAACCAGCTGTGCTGCAGAAACCTTGTTTTTTATTTGTGTTTAACTCAACATTCGAAGCCAGCATCGAGGAATTTCAACCAAAGCTTTTGAAATGACCTTCTGTGTTGAACAGTTCCACCTTCCAGCCTTCTTTATGGTGATCCCCAGACATCAAGTCTTGACTGAAAATACCTCTGTATTCAGCATAGAATCTTATCTACTGGAACTATTATTAACTTTAGTCACTTTGATAATTTTTCAGTCAGAGGGTGAATCTTGACCTTACTAGTATTTTAATTTGTTGAAGTACAGAATATGGGTCCAATAAACACTTATTTACACAAATTGTCCTATTGACTTCAGTGGGACTACACCTGTGAGTTAGGATTACTCACACAGTCCTTGCAGGATCACCTGAGCTCTTTAAGGTTGATATGAATAGCTGTATTATTCAAATACTGAATTCTAGTATTTAAATTAGAAACTCAAATATCTGTATCAGAATTGGAGATTGACATGTTTAAATTAACAGTAAAGAAACTGATCCTGAATGCTGATGAGGTAATCTGCCTTCTCTGGTATATTGCAGAGTTCTGTTTCATTGCGCATTCGGAGTGATTGTTTTATTTTTATTTTTTATTGTAAGGTGCTAGATGCCTGGGATGGGGATCCTACAATGTGTAAAACTGTATAAATTACTAGAAGGCAAGTAGAGATTGCAAAATCCCAAAATGCAGATCCCATATTTACAACTGTTGTACATAATTCAACACAAGTTTTTCACTGAATGCATGAAATATGATTGTATTCTAAATTACAAACAACAGCACACATATGAATTATCAAAGTAATCAACAGATTACAGTCCTAAAGTTATTGTTTTACTGCTATTTTAGGATTTTTAGGTAAAATCTCAGTGTTAATAAGCCTCAGGTTAAAGATCATAATGACTACTGATTTGGTCCTTTGCTTTAAACCTAACACTATATCTCAGAGCTCATAATTAAACCTTGGCATCCCATCTTTTTGATAAATATTCTTCCTTCAGTCTTGAAACTCTATGTTTTATATTAGAATTGATCATCCACTGCAATAGAAGTGTTGGCAATAGCTAAAGGATTTGCAGGATTTGGTTTTTAATCAAATACTCTGGATACAGATTTTCAGATTTCTGCAAATTTACTGTTTCACTCTTCTTAACACAAGAACTACAGGGGCTTTGATAAACAGTCTGACTAGGCTACAGTTAGACATACTAAAGTGTATCTAATTACCTTTAATTTTTGTTAAGTACCTTTATTTCCTTCTGAAATATTACTTCTTGGAACAATATTCCTTGTTGAATAATATATCTCCATGCTTCTAACAGTAGTACATTAGAAGGCCTATTTTACTCTTTTCTTCAGCAGCAATAACTCAGTACGGTCATAAAATGATGTGATATATCAGGACAGGACTCTGGCCGTGGCACATCGATATTAACTTCATTTTGCACTTCAAGTGCAGCGCAAAAGAAAAAGAAGAATTCAATATTATCTCAAAGTTCATTTGCAAACAAGTGATGCAATACTTACTCCATGCCTTGTGCAGTCTGTCGTGCAATATCAATGAGTTTGATCATCTCAAATTTGGTCTCAATGATATGCAAATGGTGATACAAACTGGAACCCTCGCACCACTGAGTCACAATAGCCAACTGTGGCTTTGTTGAATAACCCATGAAAAGTAGGATATTCACATGTCGGGTTTTCCTGTAGAAGAAAATTTTCACTGGAAATCAATGAAAGCACTAATGGACATTTCACAATCCAGATGATGTGACTGCCTTTAGATGTACTAATATACAAATGCAGGTTTCATCAAGGAAATATCACAGCCTGGGTGTGCACAGTATTCTAAACTTCTTTCACTATATGGAAGGATTTAAACACTTCTGATGCCAGGTCAAGAATTGCTCACTGTTCAAATTTATCTTTAGAAAGGAAAAACTAGGAATAGGTCCAAAATATTTCTGAAAAATGCTAATTATTTCTGCTTCTGAATATTATGATAAAGGGAATAAGTGCAGTGTTCTGAATAGAATACCCAAGAGTCATAACTCCTGAAGCTATGTAAATGCATATTGATTATCTAATGTAATCAAAAAGATAATTTACACATTCTTACCTGAGCACTCCTACTTCATTCTTGAAGGCCTGTAATTGCTGAGGCGTCGGTGCTGTAACATTCAACATTTTCACTGCCACGTCACCTTAAAAATAGCCATTTAATAAACAAAATTAAGATGTATATAGTATACACAGACCACTCAATGAGGAAATGCAACATAGATCAGAACACACATACACATACTTCTGGAAATCTTTATTCAATAAGAGATGGACACCTCATGCTCATGAATAATTAGGATTCACCTTTAGTGTGATAAATTACTTTACTCACTAAAATTAGCAAGGTATCTGTTTCTTAACTTGTTGAAGTTCCAATATCACACATTTGATCTACTGCTTTGTTTAAATGAAAAATTAAATAAAAAGACACCCAGACAACTTCCTCTATGAAGCTTGGTAACAGTACTTTACCACAATGATTACATACCATGCCACTTTCCCTTGTAGACTGTTCCAAATGATCCAGATCCTATCCTTTGTCCGACTGTAATCTGCCCATCTGGTATCTCCCAATCATCACTTGAGTCCCGTCGACCAAGGGTTTTCTTTGAAAAGAAATGCAACTGTAGTAATCTTCATTAAAACAGGTTTTTTCCCAGCTAAAGGCTACTTGGGTATCTTTCTAAACCTGAAGCCTTAATAGGTCATTTATCATTAGGCAAAATTTATTTTCATTTGATTTCCAGAGTAAGTACTTAGTAATATTTTATTTACAATTTAATCTTTACTCTTAAGTGTTTGTGATTATTTTGAAGATGAGCACATACTGTACCTCTATACTCTGGCACAGAGGTGCACTACATAAATTTCCTATCATGGAGGCATTCATCACTGAGTCAGATTTTTGGTAGTTGTCACTAGTAAAATTGAGATATTATTAATAAACCAAAAAACTCATGACTAGGTTGGAATTTGAAAGACAAATAATGGTTAAATTGTGAATTTTAAAAACCCAGTAACTTTCAGGGGATTAGGCTAAATCTAGAATCAGGAAGCTAAAATGTGTGAGATGTAAGAAAATTCTAAAAGTTTTTCTCTCAGGGAGATCAGCATCCCACACTATGAAGTATATAGAATCTTTTGGATACCATCTAGAAAACCTGTATATACTCAGTGATTTACAACTGATTCATACATCTGTCTAAGTAGCCTAATGTTGTCCTGTTATCTTATTTATTGGCTTAACGTATATGATAGCAAATATCAGTTTCTTCAGAATAATTCTACATGGCTTTGATGAAGGAATAAGGATGCCTAATACAAAAGCAGTAATACATAGTTGATCTGCCCCTTACCATTCTATTCCTGTCTTCTGAGGATGAGGATGACTTCCTCTCTCGTTGTGGTCCGGGGGACTTCTGTAAAGCTTTCACACTGGTAAGGGACCCAGGCAAGGAGGCAGGTGGGGTGGCAGACAAACCGGTGGTTGAACCTAAATTGGAGATTAGATAAATGGAAGAATTTTTATGTAATTTTTTTTATAAAGACAGTGTATATACTAATTTATTGTAAAAAATATTAAGTGCAGGAATTGTGTTTAAGATGCAATATCTCCAAACACAAATGTAAATGTTAAAAGTACGGAAACGTGCACTTAGGAATACTGTATTAATATCTGATTAGTACTGAAGTCTTACTCAGAAAGCAGGAAAGACCAAAATTTAATCTACAGCAACATCCCTGTATGCCAAAGAGTCTTCAATACCTTGTTACTGATTTATTAAAAGGACAGTCTCTTTGAACAACAAAAACACCACTACACATTATTTTTGATATATCCAGTTTCTTTGATAACAAAAATAAAAATGTAATACTTTAGTTAACAGAGCCAGCTTCCCAGACTTGCTGTTGCCAACTTTTTAGGGCCCTGACAATTGCAGGGATGCAACAAATTGGGATTAAAATGGATTGACTATAAAAACTAGAGATGTTTTCCAGTTGAGTCCTCAAGTGCCATCTCAAAAACATTTGGCTGTTTCAAAGCTAGCTGCTAGCAGAGAGCACTTATTTCAAAGTAGCATACTAGAGTGCACTGGGGATTCAAAAGAACAAGTACTTTAGTTAGCTGCTTGAGTTTTATTCCATTAAATACAAAAAGAGCAGTCCATCTGCCTAGCATACAGTGTATGTAAACAAAGCTACACAGAAAAATGTCACTAATAACAGGATTGCATTTCAGAGCTTCAATGCCTGTTTATACAGAACACTTCAAACTAGATACTGCTTTCTAAAATAGCCTATAATTATTAGTAGCGAGGTTAAACTGACACTCCCAATATGAGGGACATAAAACAGGGCCACTTTTTAGTTAAGTTTGTGCTGCTCTGCTAATCATTACATGTCACCATGCAAGACCTCCAGTATTTCACAGATATTTTCTATTACAGTGGTGCTTGAGGAATTGGTACAAGCCACTTATTTTTCCTTCCTCTAATTCACGCAGCAGCTCCATTCCTGTTAGAAAGGAGACTTCTACTGAAGCAGTATTAAAATCCCAATTAATAACTGCTGCACTAGAGCTCAATGGTTCCTACTTTTCAGGGTATACCAGCCTGCCAGACTGAGACCACGGCTGCTACGGCCCTTTCAATTAGGTTTGATCTCATTGCTCCAAAACCCAGCGTTGAAAAGGGGAGGCAGACAAAAGGGATACACAGGCCATCATGAAAACTCATCATAAAGGTTGGGAAGGAGTAGCTAGAATATTATCATAAAGGTGTGAAGCACTAGTACTGATAAATGTGCCAGGTGTCTTACCTAAGCAGACTTGTACTAATAGTTGGAAACCACTGATTTTGCAAGGGTGGGGTTTTATTTTTAAAATCTAATACCTTAGTATTTCCTCCTTTTTATACTAATATCATAGTAGCTAGGTTTTTTGTGTTAATTTTACCATGTTTCTGAATTACAAACATTTCAACTTAACTGTCTGACATTTAAAGGACAGGTGCTATTTTCCTATAACCTTCTTAGATTATAGATTTTAGCTGTAATGTCAAAGTTCAACAAGAATGGTTTCTTCCTTAGAGGTAGGTCTTGTACTCAACTTTAAACAGAAGATACAGAAATAGCAATACAATACTCAGCCTTCTATGAGAATATGATTACAGCACAAAGTTAGAACTGCTTTAGTTAATCTATTTGTAAGTAACCTAGAAGCCTTGTTTTTCCAGTAATTATAGTTTGACTACTTCAGCTTCTGTTGGACTGAAACTTGTACAGCAAGCCATCAGCCTGCAATCTGAAGATATATTTTATGCACTATATTTAATTAATTCTGATTTGTTTAGTCATGTCTGTTAGATGAAAACTGAATAGCAAATGCCTCTCTTCAAAAAGATCATTGGAACAATTTTCCAAGAGTTTAGTCCATAAAGTGAATTGCTCTTAGTATCCTGAAACAAAAATCTTTGAAACAGCCAGGATAGTAGTATTTGAAAAACATATACAGTATGCACTGGACTATCCATTACTATCTATCTATCTATATATACACACACACACACACACACACTAATATTCTAGGCTATTGTTTAATACTTGGTATCTTTAGTATATGAAATCCCACTGAGTACTCTGGGATTTTGTACAATACAACAGATCTATTGACGGCCTCATGCCTGAGAGATCCTTAGGCCTGATAAGAAATCAAAATGATGATCTTGTTTAGTAATTTTAGTACACAAACAAGTATTGACTTTAATGGGACTATGCAGAGAACTGCAATAACTGCACACTAGTGTCTGATCTGATCCAACTTATCTAGATCCCCAACTTGATGTCAGTGCAACTCTCTGAAAACATATGAATCATAGCAAGTTGACACTTACGTGATCTCCAAAAGCCTAAGACCTAACAAAATATCAAGGGAAATGTTTGCAATTTGCATTTTATTTCTTACAGTACTTTTAAAAAACAGAGAATGTTAAATATAGAAAACTCTTAGAACATTAAATTGACAGTCAAGGAAATTCAAAGTTAAGGATGTCACTATGTCCTTGGCCTCATTCCACTGCAATCTGAGATCCCTGCAATAAACAAGCTATATTAGGGACAGTATGGAAACCTTAACTCTGAAATTCCTTGCTTTAGAACCTTTAAGTCAGATTTAACATACAGTAGTTGCATATGTATAAAGGTGGACGTGAGTATGTGTGAAAAGCACATTCAAAGCATTCCAGCCAGGCCAAGCAAAAAATTGGGGTGTTTTGGTAAACTCACACACTTACATACACACGGTGTGAGGGTGAGGCACAAACAGCATCTGTAGTGTTACTTATTTTGTTTGGGGTGAAAACGAGAAAGAAGAGCCCAACTACCTCTGAACACTGGGCCAGGCTCAAAATCAAACACTATTTCACTGGGGACAGAATGTAGGAGGGGACTGGGAGTCCGGGATTGGTATTTCCGAAGACAGCGCATCAGCTGGTTCAAAGGGGCTGTTAGAGAGAAAGAGACGGGCAGGCAGAGACAGGTAGACAGACACACAGAAGAAATGAAAGAAGTCATGGGAAATAACTAGGAGGCTTTGACGCCTATTCATAGATTGCTTCTGGATTTTGAAGGGAAAAAAACATCTCCAATTATTAAAAACATACTTTCAAGAATGGGAATAGCCAATTGTTCTCAGATGCCAAGCAGACAGCTTATGACCAAAGTTAAAACTGACATGATAGTATGACATTTAAATGCTGGACATAATGGGCAAAACTTGTTGAAAGCCACAGCTATCAAGACATACAAGATAGTTAAAACTGGCAAATTCTTTATAAGTAGGTTCATGGATTTAAGGCAGGGGAAAAAAGGGGTGGTACTAGAGCCAGTATAAGGAATCATAGCTCCTGAAAACACAAAGCAGTAGCCAGCTACCACCTTACTAGTTACCAGATACAGATGGCAAAACCAAAGTCAGCTGTAGCTTAAGGTATAAGACCCTAGCCACTGAGCTAGAGAGATCAGGCTAACTCAAGACTTTGCTGAGGGGTGAAGCAAGTCATAGTTAATAGGAAATATCAGGCCTGTTCATTATTTGGAGCAGGGTGAGTGGTCACATACATCTCCTCTTTATTAATAGTCAGCTATGTCATCTCAAGTGACTAAGTACAGCAAAGGAGACATTTTCACAAGACCTTGACAGCCAATGCTTAGGGTTCTTCCTAGGGAAAGCAGACTTCACAGTAGTGATTGTGGGCTCATGTGTGACACGTGAAGAAAAATGGTAATTCTGTCTTTTTTCACTAATTTTGCCTTAGCTAAGAGTTAAGGCTGTCTACAACAGTGCTGTTGAAAGGCATACAAGAGATCAGGCTTTAATAGTCATAATTATTTGTTTCCCAGGTTAACAAAGGCATGCAGTACAGCAAAGCAGCAGCTTCAGCTGGGGAGAAGGGAAGAAGGAGCTCAAGTATCTAATGACATTTACAACACACAGCAGTTTATATGGCCAGGTTCACAAATATGTTGACAGACTTCAAAGGAAGTCCCTGATGACTCCTTAGGTGGAAGGGTCATGGCTGACATAAAGGGCTTTGAGAATGGGATTGGAGGTTAAGTATATGTTGGGGAGAATCCTCAAGGCTCCATCAGGAACAGAGGGAATTCCCCTTTGGAAATACAATTATTTTAAAATTAAAAAACACTGGCTACCATTTCACAGCCTTTCCTCCTTCCCTCTCCCCCACTCCTAGAATGACTGAAACCCTGATCAGACAGATGCTAAACATCATGGACAAACAAATGTAAATACATTTCATTGCTCTTTTCACATTTCTCTCTGTGTCTGTGTTTGGAGGAATGAAGTAGTACAAAGGGGAGGGGCTAAGGCAATCATGTAATTACATTTAGTAAGAGAAGATAGTTCTAAGACTACTTACCTCCCTCTCCTCGTAACCCCTGGTCTCTAATCAAGTCCTACAAACAAAAGCACAAGTGTATGTATCTGGTTCATATATTATTATTTGTATCACTGTATTGCCTAAAAGGCCCCATCAGGATTGAAGCTCCATCACACTAAGAATTGTCCAAAGAGTAAAAGCCAGCCTCTGCCCTGAAAAGCTTACAATCTAATAATTACAGTAGCACTCAAAATATATAATAATGTATGAAACTTTAAGAAATCACTTAATTTCAAATAGTGTAACCCAACACTAATCTGAAATATAGGCTAGTTAAAACAGATGCATACTTGTAGGTATTGATTTAGGCCTGCAATTAGTCAACATGAAAGGGGAAATATTGAACCAAATCAGGAATCATTTTTCCAGTTATGTTGTGAGAGACATAAAATGCTCTTGAATGTCATATCAGAAGCTGGGACACCAATTTCGTAAGTGGACAATACTGATTCACAAAAGTTTCCTTAAGCTTTTCCTGTAGCAAGGTACCTGATTTCTACACCAAATGCTCTCAAGTTCTTTTCAAAGATGTTAATTAATTTTATCAGGTTCTTTTAGGTTGCAATGTAGTATGCATTGATTGCATTTGCTACAAAATATCCAGGGACCATAACACAATAACTGAGCAATTTTACAAGTAGTAGTAAACAATCAATTTTTGAACAGAGAAAAGTTATGCAAATTCCCTTCACGCATCACTTTTCATTAATGAGCCTTAAGTGTTTGAATCTGGTGGCCTGGTGACCCAGTAGGTTAATGCACTAACCTTTTGCTCTTACTTAGATCACAGGTTCAAGGAGTTTGTTCATCTTTATGTTTCGGTAGCTTTGCTGCTAAATCAAAACAACTCAACTGACAACTCAGTGATTTTCAGAGGGCAGGCTAACGGACAGGTAATGGTACTAAAAACCAGGATTCAGGCTTTAGTACCCCAATCACATCGCCAAACTCATCCATTTTATCCTCACCCATAACAATTTTACATTCAACAACACTTTGTCCAAATCATGGGAACAACCATGGATACTGGGATAGCTCCCCAATATGCCAATTTCTTCATGGGCCACCTTGAGGAAGAATTTCTGGACAAATGCACCATGAAACCAATGATATACCTGGGATACACTGATGATATTTTCATCCTCTGGACAGATGACCTAAATTCCCTTACTCCACAACTTTAACAACCACCACCCACCCATTAAACCTTCTCTAGAACACTCCCACACTAACATCAACTTCCTGGACACCACGATTAGCTTTAACCATGGAACCCTACAGACAACTAAATACATAAACCCACGGATCATCATACCTACTTTCACAGATCCAATAACCACCACAAACACACCAAGAAATCTGTTGTCTACAGCCAGGCACTCAGATACCACAGAACACGTTTTGAGGAGAAATTCCAGGATATAGACCTTAACACTCTTAAAACCGCCTTCACCAAACAAGGATACTCCAACAGAGAAGTAGATCACGCCATAGAATGGGCCACCCATATACCCCGAGAGAACCTGCTTCACTATAGAAATAACCCCCCCCTCCAACTGTACATCCCCAGTTGTCATCTATTACCCCACATTGGAACCCATATGGGGTATCATTAAACAGTTAAAACCCATACTCAATGGAGACCACATCCTGAAAGAAATCTTTCCTGAACCCTGTCTTATGGCCTCAAACATAGCCCCAATCTCTCCAAGCTCATCATCAGAAGCAAGCTCCCCAGAGACCAGGATACACCAACTCAAAGCAGCACCAGACCCTGCCAGAACAGATTCAAAGTCTGCAGACATATCTCCACTGCTACAATGATCAACACACCTTTTAAGATCCTACACATATGCCTAGCACAACATGTAGTATACCTCACCCTGTGCACTAAATGCCTCAATATCAACTACATAGGTGAAATAAGACAATCACTACGTTCTCGAATGAACTCACACAGAAAAATGCTAAAAGACAAAAATACCATATCATCTGTGGGTGAACAGTTATCACAAAAAGATCATTCTATATCTGACCTCTCAGTCATCATCCTCAAAGGAAACCTGCACACCTTCAAAAGACGAGCCTGGGAGCTTAAATTCATGAGTTTGCTAGAAACTAAAAAAAACAAGGACTGAACAGAGACATTGGATTTATGGCTTATTACAACAATCTATAACCCATTAAATCTCTCCCCCAGCTTTCACCCCCTATGACTGGAGAGGTGTTAACAGGCTACTTCACTGAATGTTCCCTTGAAAATGTGTGTTAACTACTTAGTCTAAACAATCTGTTCCACCTTGTATTTAGCTGTGACACTCTTGAGTACATTTCCCAGCTCTGAAGAAGAGCTCTGTGTAAGCTCGAAAGCTTGTCTCTTTCATCAACAGAAGCTGGTCCAATAAAAGATATTACTTCACTCACCTTGTCTCTCTAGGATACAGGTATGTGTTAGAAAAACTGGGAAGATACTGGTGTTAGTAGTAGTTTGCATAGTGCTGGACAGCATTATGCCTAGTTCGAAACAATGTATTTGTCCTTCATTTTCATAAATGTTAAAATTCAGCCTCCAAAATGTCAAAGGATACAGACAAAAAAATTCAAGACAATCATATTGTAGAAAATTATTGGAGGTTCAAGGAGAATGTTAAGGGTGATACATGTGGGGCAATAGACGATTTCTGAGATTCAAAGCAGCATCTGGTAATTTCAAATTCAGTTTATTGCAAGAACCACATCCTCCAACGCCAGGAACATTATTCCCATTGTAAGTGATACAAGAAAGCAAACATTTAAAACAACATTTCCAATACTTGGGATGTCTTACATGAGTTGTTACTGGCTTTTCAGGATCATCACTGTGGGGTGTTGCTAGCAATAATAAGTTCAGGAATTGATCTTAAAACTAATTGTTAGTGGCAGTGTGCTTGTGTGGAGAAGTGGGGATATGATTGTCAAGAGAGATTCAATATTATTTGTGAAGGGATTGCTTGATTTTTTCCCAGTTCTGGCTGGTAAAAACTCTTCTCTTGTTAGTTAGATTTATGAAGATTTAAGCAGATCAACAAGGATTTATTTAGAACAATAACATTTGTGTGTTTTACGAGCTCAGTGGCATGTATTAAGAAAGCTGATCAACTCCACTGTTATTGATCAAACTTATATTGATACTTACATCAATATTGACAGGCTCTATTGTATTGATGTGCACATTGGGTGCTGAAGACGAGCGGTCTCGTTGCCCAAATTGATTCCGATGGTCTTCATCTGCTGGTCGGAAGGGCTGTGGGATTGGAATGGATTTTGAAGGAGAAGGACTAGGGAGAATTGGTGGTCTGAGAAACAAAGTCAAGGAAAAAGAGGATTTAGGGGTACAAATGGCTTCACATATTCTATAGTGGGTGTGGCAAATCCTTTTCTTTTCAATTATGATATATATAAAAAGATCATTTCTTTAGTAGGCCAGTATAAAGACCCAATCAAAACCAATTTATATTTAACTGTCTATACTCCCCTAGGATTAATTGTAACTAATCCCTGCTGTGTGAACTCCCTAATTACAAAACAGTGAAACAGAATGTTCTGGGGTTAAAGCATAAACAATCTTTACTGCATCTAGTTACCTGTGTTAATCCCTTTATGCTAGGAATCAATGAGGTCAGATGTGCATTGCAGAGAATGGGATGCTCCACAGTTTCTTATACTAAGGGGCAAATGTGGTACCCCTTTCTTAACGGTAACCCAATGAGAATTAAAGGTGATGTACTACACCAGTGACCTGCGTTTGAATGATCTCGCAGAATAAAGTGCATATAAGAATAGAATTGCTGCGCAGTAGAGATGGACTGAAAACTATAAGTTAGCAAAGGTAACAATGTTACGGCTGTCATTGTAATTGGAATTATTAGTATCAAACTAAAAATAAAAATACTAACTTTTAACCTCTGTCTTCAGCAAATCACTTAAAACAATTAAATATTTTTAAACATTACTTATAAATATTACAATAACTGAATTGGAGAGCTTTGACCTGAAACATACAGTTCAGAATATATAGACCAGTTTTTGAGGAAAAGTAGCTGTTGCAGGTCATTAAAATGCCACTAAAACCTTAACCTTTGATTTGTGGAGTCCTGTGCATTTACTTAACAGAGAAAGTATCTACATGTGCCTATCCTTTTTATGAGTAAAAAGGCAAGATGTCACTTATCTTGGTACTCTGGTTAAGGGTAGTAAATCAATATTTGTCTATTATTCAATTCAAGGTCAATCATTGCTGGGTCTGTCGGTAAGATTTAATAGATTTAGGCAAAAAGTCAATGAGAAATGCCTGCTTTTCTTCTTCAAAGGTCACTTTACACTTACAGCACACTTGATAGCAGGTAACAGTCAATTTGAACTAACTGCAAATATGTCTTCTCATAACAGAGCAGTACTCTAGTCTGGAGACTGATAGATGAGTTAACCACATCCACAAAGGCTAGGCTAGGGAAGCGCTTTAGAAGTGGAGGCAAAGGACAAAGCAGCATGTAGCACCAATAAAGTTCTATCATGTCCCCTTTAAATAAATTCTTTCTAATCTTTTGTTCACTGATCTTTAGGGGCAACAGCACCCTCAACAGAGACAGTGGTCTTTTTTTATTTTTAACCCAAGGAGGATATCTTGAAGTCTACCTTATGGGCAGAGCTATATTTATCCCATTTTTCATTAGAGATTTTATATAGTTTAGCATAGGCCCTGGAAATAGATGGCTTCTTTCAACCAAATTATTGTGCACTCACTACCCTTCTCCAAAATGCTAAGCATCGGGGAAGCACAATCTGTCTTGATTTTCTTTTCCTTCTGGGGAACATTTGCAAGGGAATAAGGGACCCTGAGTTTTCCCATCTAGGATAGCCTGCATCATTTACTTTTAAGACAGTGGTACTCCGACCTCAGTGGTTCAGGAGTCAAATTAGAACTCAACATTAGACAAAAGAGCCACAGCGTAGGTGTTCTCTAATCAGTAGCTCAGGGAGACAAGAACTTTGGTAGCAGTGTCCATTCGGCCCGCACGTACACTGTACTCCCCACTGTGCTCTGCCATGGGGCTAACCAGCGCTGCATGGGCAAACCCCCCCTTAGTTTCTTCTCTATTGCAGAGTCCCTGACAAGAACTCTGAAGTGGAGAGGAGGATGGTGGGTCATGGAACACTCCTAGGGATATGCATCTCAAAGAACTATCGTTACTGCACAAGGTGAGTAACTTCCTCTTCTTCTTCAAGTAGTATCCCTATGGGCGCTCCGCTGTGACTCATGAGCAGTATCCCAATGGAGGGTTGGGGCTTTGGAGGTGCATCTGTTATAGATGATAATACTGCAGCACCAAAGTTGGCATCAGAAGCCGAGTCACCTGTAACTGCATCGTGTTCTGCCAAGGTATGTACAAACACCCAGGTGGCTGGTCTACAGATTTCCAAAATAGGGACATTCTTGAGGAAGGAAACTGAGGTGGAAATTGACCTGGTGGAATGGGTACAGATTTCAGATGGACGAATGATCTTGTAAATCTCATAACATCGTTTAATGCAGTTCGAGACCCATTTTGAGAGTCTCTGTGCGGATATTGCTGTACCTTTTGATGAGTCTGCAATGGAAAGGAAGAGCTTAGGAGATTTCCTAAAGGTCTTTGTCCTATCCAGGTAAAAGGCCAGAGTCCTTCTAACCATGTGTAGTACAGCCTCCCTGTTATCCCAGTAAGGCTTAGGGTAAAAAGTTGGGAGGTGAATCAGTTGATTCATGTGAAAAACCAAAATCACCTTGGGGATGAACTTCAGGTGCGGTCTGAGAGTAACCTTGTCTCGAAAGAATACTGTATAACGGGGGTGAGCCATCAGTGCCGATATCTCCCCTATTCTCCTTGCCAAGGCGATTGCCACCAGGAATGCTGTCTTCATTGACAGGTATGTGAGCAAACAAGTGGCCATGGGTTCAAAGGGCGGCCTAGTTAGGCTCTTCAGTACTCTAAATTCTAGGTCCCACATTAGGGTGGGACGCCTGGGTTAGGGAAAAAAGTTTACTATACCCTTGAGGAATCATTTTGTAGTTGGATGCGAGAACCCTGAGTATCCCTCTATTTGTTGATGAAAGGCTGCTAGGTGTACCTTCAGTGAACTAAGAGATAGTTCCGATTTCCATTTAGAGAGTAGCAGATGTCAGGGAAATTTGCTTGGAATTACATCAAATCTGAAACCCGGTCCACTTTTGCAGGTACATATGACGAGTAGCCGATTTCCTACTGTGTAGTTACACTTTCTGTACCTTCTCAGAGCAGGACCTTTCTATGCGCTGAACCATGAAGGAGCCAGGCGTTGAGACGGAGTATCTGCAGGTTGGGGTGGAGAGTGTCTTTCGTTCTGCAAGAGGAGGTATGGAGTAGGTTGAAGAGGGGTTGGCAAACACCTTGCCAGCTGTGATAGGTAAGGGTACCACAACTGTCTCAGCCAGGTGGGAGCAATCAGTATGATGTTTGCTCTCTCTCTCTGTATTTTTAACAGGAATTTTAATAACAGAGGGATGTATAGAAGGCCCTTATCCCACGAGAGAAGGAGAGCATCCCCTAAGGAGTGTTGTCCGAGGCCTGCCCTGGAGCGGTAGGATGGACGTTTCTTGTTCAGGTTAAGTGGCGAATAAGTCTATGGTCTGTGTCCCCCACCGTCTGAATATGTTGTGTAGTACTTCTGAGTTCATCTCCCATTCATGGTCATGTGGGAACCTGTGGCTGAGACTGTCTGATGTTGTGTTCTGTACTCCTGGAAGGTACAACGCTGATATTGTGATACTGTGGGAAAGGCACCAGGTTCCATAGCTTTAGTGCTTTTGTGCAAAGGGAGGGTAATCTGGTGCCCCCCTTGTTTATGTAACGCAGTACATGCATGCTATGTTGTCTGTTATGACCCTGTATGTGTACTTCTGATCAGCGGAAGGAAGTGAGCACATCTGACTGCTCTGAGTTCAAAGAGGTTGATGTGAAGAGACGTCTCCATGGATGACCACTTGTCCTGTGTCGTGAGGTTGTTGAGATGTGCGCACTACCCTATGAGGGATGCATCAGTGGTGAGTAGTAATGATGGGGAAGATTCTGAGAAGGGGATCCCTGTGCAGACATTTGTTGGGTCCTTCCACTAGTCCAGGGAGTGTTTGACTTTGGTGGGCAGCGACAGAGGTTTGTCTAGTCTGTCTCTGTTCAGCCTGTAAACCGAGCAGAACCACACCTGGAAACACTTCATGTGAAGCCTGGCATGAGTTATCAGGGACCTGCTTGCAGCCATATGCCCCAGAAGTTGAAGGCAGTGTCTGGCTGATATTAGAGGGTGGTTTGTACTGAATCTATGAGTGTGGACAAGTTGTGGAACCTCTGCTGTGAAAGGAGCATCCTCGCCTGTGATGAGTCAAGATTGGCTATAAATTCTAGGCACTGTACCAGGGCGAACGTCGATTTTTGGACATTGATCTGTAGGGCCAAATCCGTGAAAAACTCCACAGTTGTTTGGGTGATCTGAAGAGCCTCGTCGAAGGAGAGGATTCTGAGGAGACAATTGTCCAGGTAGGGGTAGATCATGATCCCCTTCCCACTACGGAGAGGACCTTGGAGAATACTCTCAGAGCCGATGAGCGACCAAAGGGGAATACTCTGTACTGGTGATGATCCTGGTCCAGAGTAAATCTGAGGAATTGTCCGTCAAAAGGTAAGACTGATATGTGGAAATAGGTATGGGCCGAGAACAAAATCTCCCTGTTCCAAAGATGGAATAATCACTGCTAGTGTGACCATCTTGAATTTTTGAGCCTTCACAAATTTGTTCAGTGCTCTGAGGTCCAGCATGGGGTCTCCAACCTCCCTTCTTCTTGGTATCAGGAAATAAAAAGAGTAAAAACCTTTGCCTCATAGGTGCTGAGTCACAGGTTCTATGGCTCCTAAGCAGAGAAGGTGATCTATTTCTTGTTAAAACAGACTCTCGTGAGAAGAGTCTCTGAAGAGGGATGGGAAAGGGTGTTGGGGGAGGGGGAAGGGAGATAAAATAGATTGCACACCCATTGTGGATGATTTCCAGAACCCATTTATCAGATGTTATTTGTTCCCAGTTGTGGAACAGAGCAAGGCGGCACCCAAATGGATGCGACAGGTTGGCTAGCTGGAGTTGGTGTTGAGGGGAGTGGTCTCTCTAATCAAGGCATCAAAATTAATGTTTTGAGGCGGATGGTTGTGAAGAGGAAGACTGAGGGTCTGATGGTTTGCATTTTGAAAATCTGGATTTTTTTCCTCTGAGGCTCATAGTAGCACTGAGTTGGAAAGTGTGCTGTGTGGGATTTATGTTGAGGTTCAAGACTAAATTTTCTTTTTTGTCAGGTATATAAATCCCTAATGACTGAGGAGTAGCCCTGGAATCTTTGAGAGTATGGAGGGACAAGTCAGCCTTCTCGGCAAACAATTTGTTGCCCTCAAAGGGAAGCTGGACAGGTGCAACCATGATGCTCGCCACATAACAACAGCTGTGGAGATGGATTGGGCTGTTGTCTTGGCTGCATCAAGCACTGACTGCAGTGCTGTCTTGGCCACCAGTTGTCCTTCATTAACAATGGCATGAAACTGTTCCTGGTGTGATTCTGGGAGCTGATCAATAAATGTGTTGAGCTTGGAGTAACTGACGTAATTATATTTTGCTGTCAGGGCCTGATAATTTGCAATTCTAAATTACAGTGTGGTGGACGAATAGGCCTTTCTCCAAATAGGTCGAGATGCTTCCAGTCACTGTTATAAGGGGTGGACTTCACCTGGTGTGGATGACCTAGGGAGTTCACTGCATCCACAACAATTGAATTAGGGAGGGGATGGGGAAAAAAATTCTGTATCCTTAGCCACGACATAATATTTCTTATCAGCCCATTTGCAGGTAGGCATGACCAATGATTGAGTTTGCCATCTAAGCTTGGATTGGTCCAGAAGAACCTCGTTGATGGGGAGAGTTATTCTGGAGGAAGAGGAGGAGCGCAAGATGTCCAGAAGTTTATGATGGGTGTCTTTTACCTCCTCAAGAGGTATCTGCAAAGTGTCTGCTACCTATTTTGCCAAATCTTGAAATAGCCTGAAGTTGTTTGCTAGAGACAGCAGAGGAGGCATCACTGCCTTGCCTAGAGAGAAGGAAGAGATGTTGGTCTGTAGTGTGACCTCCTCCTCAAATCTTACCTCCTCTTCTTTCATGATCCCTTCAGGAGGTTCAGAGGTTCTGGATACTGTGGCTGAGGGAGAGCGCCTCAAAGGTTCATGATGTGCTACACTAGATGTTCGGCAAGCCTGGAGTCTGTATGCCATCCAGGGATCCCAGTAGGGCCACTAGGGCGGTGGAAAGGGTCTTCATGGTTAGGCTCATGATTGGCCATACCACAGGGGTTGAGGAGCAAATGAAGGGTATGACTGAGGGGGCCAAGGTTGGTAGCGGACATTATAAGTAGTATGGTTCTCCTCACTATCTGAGTCTCCACCAGAGAATGGAAGTGCATGACATGGTACCGGTGGAGACTCCCGTGTTCAAAGTAAACTCAGTATTGGGGCCCCAGTACTAAGCAGGGGAGACTCTGGTACCTCACATACCCATGAGATCCTCTGAATGTCTGTACTCTTATGGTGCTGTCATACTCAGTACCAACGGTGGTTGTCAGTGCTGGGTCCATGGCACCGAGGCAGCTGGCAATCTAGGCCATACCGAGTGCTCTGAGGCTGGATGGCATGTCGTTGATGGTGCCAATGGTAATGCCCATTCTGGCAACATCTTCATGGAGGTGGTACGGTCTCTGTCCTTCCCTTTCCTTGTCAGTACTGTTGCTTCGGTGCCTATGCCCATCAGGTCCTTAGGTGCATCAACAGTACCTGCCACACCAGACCCTGCCGCACCAGACCCTCAGGAGCATGTTCGGATGGCCTTGGTGCAGTTGGTACTGATGATACCCAACGTGACAGAGATCTTTTTCTGCTATCCGAGTCTCACTCTGGGGACCCCTGGCTCTCTTTTTTGAAACATTTTTTTGAGGGATCCATGGCTGTTTTCTTCTGCTCATAGTCCTTAGATGTCAAGGGCTGTGGGGAAGATTCACACCACGTGGGTCACTCCTCGCACAGGTCCAGGGAAGACTGAAGGGCTGCCTCCATGAGGAGGAGTTTTAGTCTCAGTTCTAAGTCCTTCTGAGATTTGGATTTTAATTGTTGGCAGAGACCACACTTTTGGGAAATGTGGCTTTCCTCAGGGCAATGGATGCAGCGGGAATGTCTGTTCGCTACTGGGATGCTCTCTTTGCACAAGAGGCGCCTCTTAAACCCCAGGGAATTGGGCATACCCTGCACTGGGGCAGTCCCCAGACAAAGGGGAAAAAACTAGAAGAACTCTACTACTAAGAATGGGATTAACTATTTGAATTCTAATAGATAACGATCCAATGAACGGACTGCCAATGGCTCCATCTCTTGCCAGAGGCAGTTGAGAAGGAACTGAGGCAGTTGAGAAGGTTTCACCTATGCAGTGCTGGTTAGCCTTGTGGCAGAGCACAATGGGAAACAGCACATGTGCAGGCCTAATGCACACTGTTACCAAAGTTCTCTGATCAGCAGCACAGGGATGCAAGCACACCTACAGTGCAGCACCCATAGAGACACTACTTGAAGAAGAAGGGATAGTCCATTGTCCTTTGGGGTATGACCTTACCTGTGTGTGGGGTTCAGCTGCAGCTCTAAACCCCAGCCTACAATATGGGTACAGAGTGCTGATAAGGAGGGGAAGACAGAAGCAGCAGCAGGTGGGAGAGAAGGGAGAGCTGCTAACAAAATCCAAGGAACAGTAGCCTAAATCAGAGAGCAAATAAAAGGAAGTATTTCTTCACACAATGCACAGTCAACCTGTGGAACTCCTTGCCAGAGGATGTTGTGAAGGCCAAGACCATAACAGGGTTCAAAAAAGAACTAGATAAATTCATGGAGGATAGGTCCATCAATGGCTATTAGCCAGGATGGGCAGGAATGGTGTCCCTAGCCTCTGTTTGCCAGAAGCTGGGAATGAGCGACAGGGGATGGATCACTTGATGATTACCTGTTCTGTTCATTCCCTCTGGGGCACCGGGTACTGGCCACTGTCAGAAGACTGGATATGGGGCTAGATGGACCTTTGGTCTGACCCAATAGGGCTATTTTTATGTTCTTATGAGAAGCGCTGTTTACTGTGGCACAGATGCAGCAAACTGGTGCTGTGATGCACTTCCAGGACTCATAAAGGAGGGGAGTAGTTTATGTGCCAAATTCTGAAAGTCTGCTGCTTCTCTGATGTTTGTGGCTGTGGTTAACTCTCATTTTCCAGGCTATATGAGAAGAGAGTTCTTTCTGGGCATACTGGGAGGTTTGTCACATCAAGCACAGTATCTTCCCAGGCCCATATACATATATTCCAATCTTCCACTGTGGAGGCCTTTAAATCAGGCATAAATAAAATATTAATGGCCTACATGGCAAATGCCTGGCACATCCCTACCCCTTAAAGACATTACTTTAACTCCTATAACAATTGAAAACAGACTCTGTATTTCTACAGTGTGTTTGTGCTAGAAGGGAGGATGAAGTCCTGTTTTGATTCCTATTTTACTGACATCAACCTGCAGGAATTTCTGTTAGAGAGAAAAGTAACGTTCAATCTCCCAAGAAAGGAGAGCATGCCTAAGCTATTGCACTAATGAGACCGTCTAAGATTTAATCTTTTGCCCACTGTCACAAATAGCAACATTCCCATTGACTTCAAGTGATGCAAGTTCGAGGCCACTGGGAATAGGAATGCAGCTCGGATATATGCCTGCAAATGACAATTAATATTTCATAGATCTTACAGAACCACAACTCCTCCCCACCACACACACACACAATGTCCTCAAAATATCTAAATGCCCGAAACATTTTTTTAAATATATAATTGTCTTTTAAAATTCTGTTCCCCTTACAAATACCAAAGATGAATTGTCTATGTTTCCTTACACCCACCAACGTGACTTTTCATGTGCTTAAGGCTTTGTCTACCCAGGAAAGGTTTTTTGACATAGTTTTTCCCTCACTATAGTTATACAGATACAATAAAAGTGAAAGAGTGTATCCAACATTGCTTTGTCTAAAGTGGCTTAGGCCACTTCGCTTGTGAGAAGCAGCATCCACACAGAACTATGATTTTTCAAAATAAGAGCCATTTTCTGGGCTGGTATCTCAGGGTACAATTTTCTGGTGCTAGGTTGCAATGCATTATAAGTTATTTGTCATGGTAGATTGTGAGATACCTACTGGAATTCTGGGACTTGGGTCAAACTCCCATGATTCCTTTCACTGTATGCCATAATTAGCCTGTTTTTCGCTAGCCAGCACCATTTTTTCGAAGTTTCAAACAAATTTTCAAATTACAACCCGCCAGGATGCTGAGCACCTTGATCCTGACCATTATTAGGGTTGCCAAGTGTCTGGTTTTCTGGTCAAAAAGGGGACCTGGCCGCATCCCGTTAAATGTACAGACCATACTCCAAAAGTCCTGTTACCATGGAGGGGGAGCTGGGCAGAGGCACCAGGTCATCAACCTGCCTGCCGGCCCCTATCCAGCCAGGGCCACCTCCTATCTGCATCTCGTGGGCAGGCAAGTAGCAGACTCTGCATCAGGCTGAAACTCCCGTCCCAGCCCTGGAGCAGAGGGAGGTGGAGAGGACCAAGCAATGAGGAAAAGGGAGGGGGGAGAGCGGGGGCGGGGCCTCAGGGGAAGACGCAGGGCTGGGGTAGAGCCTCAGGGGGTCCGGTTTTTAGAAATAAGTTGGCAACCCTAATTAACACAAACAGGGCACTCCAGATGTATTGGTAATCAAGCCGTTGGCTTTGAAGGCGATGGAAGATCGCTAGAGCCCTGTGTTTTACACAAATATGAAATAACACGAAATAAAACAAATAATGTATAAAAGAAAAGAAAAGAAAATGAAAAAACTCAGCCCGTAGCGGTGGCCCCTGTCCACAGGGTATGGCCTGGCTCCTCATTCAGGGCACATGGTCGCATCACCCGGAGTAGGGAGCCAAGCTCAGACCCTGTAAGGCAAGAGCTGCTGCTGTGGGGTGAGTGCAGGGCAGACTTGCCCAGGGCTTCCCACTGCCTGAGGGCAAGAACCCCCTTTCCCCTTAAGCCAGACTTGACCCCTCTCCCTCCATGTGGATAAAATGGATACCACAAACAATGCCAGGCAGATACTACTAGAGAAGGAGCAGCTACTTCTGCACAACATTTTCTGGGACAGGCTTTACTCAGTGCAACATTACTTGTGGCCCCAACCAGTCAGCACCTACTGGTGGGCTGGGACAGTGCTGCAAACTTTCAGGACACAGAAGGGCACTTTCCTAGAAATCTGTGTAGAACTCAGTCTGGAGTTGCAATGCTGGACCACCACAATGAGTGTCCCCCCTTAGCATGGAGAAGTATGTGGCCACTGCCATATGGAAGGTCACCACCTCCAATTGTACAAGTCAGTAGCTAACCAGTTTGGTGTGGCTAAATTGACAGTATAGAGACTTTTGGAACACTATGAATAGCCGGAAAGGATACCTCAACCAAATGTCCCTGTGGTCCACGGAACTAGGTAACAGGTGCAATGTGCTATTTGAGAGCAGGGTGCAGGTGAGGAAAATACACGTAATGTACTGAATGAAATGAATACAAAGTAATATATATAGTTTGTGAATTAACTTTATTAGGAATGCATATTGGTAGGAAGAGCTGGCTGAAAAACTTCATTGACACAAGTGCAATGGTAAACAAACTATTGATTTAACACATAGGAAAATTCTTTTTAAGTTTGCACTTAAAGGTATAGAGGGAATATATGTTTCTTAAGATAGGGACTCAAAAATGTGTAGGTGGGGATCACTGGCAGTCTCTCCTTCTCTTGGGGGTTGAATGGGGTGGGGAACTGTCTCTCTCTTGCAGTTGGGGAATGAATGGGGGCTCCTAGTACACTGTGATCTTAATAGGCGGCAGTGCAGGATTAGGTTAGAGTGTTACACAGGAATATAGCGTAACACTGTTCTCCAGCAAACTTGTCTCCTTCTGCATCATGTCCAACATGTCCCTTTCTCTGGTCAGTCAGTCCATGTGCTCTCTTGACAACTCCTCAGCATATGCCCTGTTGTCCTTTCTCTCATTCCTATCCCGCAGCACAAATCTTTCGCTCCGTTCCCTGGGTTTTTTGCACTCTGCTGGGACTCATTCATGAGGTCACCAAACATCTTCTTTATCTTCTCTCTCTACCCTTAGAGGACTGCCAGGAACTCAGCTATTGGTAACACCCCATTCGATGTGGGCTGTGCCATGCCACAGACTAGGAGAACAGAGAAACCATACACGTAGTTACTATACCAATATAATAGCCACCATGCCAAAAATGACAAAATGTTACTTCTCTTCAAATTTTCTCAATTTTGGAATTCCATTCCCTTGAGTTCTTCCCAGCCTGCGGTACGCTTGGATATAATACTTTTTTGACATTATTTGCCCTCTAGTGGGGTTCCCTGCAATATGGTGTAGTAGCGCCTTTTAAATTAAAACTATCCTTACATTTTGTGTATGTGTGTTTGCTTGTCTGGGGATGGGGGAATGGAAGGCATGTGTGTTCCCATGAGACAGGCTAATTGATTGTAGAACCCTGCAGCCTGCCCTTACATTGGTGGGTATTACTCTGAGGCATGTTCAGAAAGCAAAGGACAACCAGGAAGATATGTAGCATCGTTATTTGTTATTGGTCACTGAGCTGTTGCGGGAGTGAAGCATCACCTACACGAGTCTCTCTGGGAAGGCAGCAATGTCTTGTAATGTGTGTGTCAAACTATATCACTATCTTTGCTTAAAAGTCTTATTTCTAATTCTAAACCATCTGATCAGCATAAAGCACACTACAAAATAAACAGAATTTTGCAGCTGTGATGCATGTCCTGTACTGGCTTTACCAACGCAATGTACTGCAATAAATGAGTGCTTTGTGAAAAGCCTTTTATAATGCCTGCCACCACATATGCCTTCAAGTCTATGTAATATGAAATGCCTAAAAGAACCTCTAGTGGCCAATTTATCTTGTTTACCTTCACATATATGGAAAAAGCTCAAGGCAATGACTAAACTATGGTCTTACATGAATTTTCTACTACTTCTTGCTTGTTCTTTCCCTACATCGGAAGCAATTTGTTTTTACATTTTTCTCTCTACTATCTAGTCACCATGTTGTGTAGTGCCATATGGGTGGTAGTAGGTGGGGGCAGAGGTGGTTGAGGGATAGAGAAATTTAACATCAAGCAGCATGGAGAAGAGGTGGTGTGGTGTGTTTTGGTCTATGGACATGGGATTAAATATTTTGCATGGGGAGAAAAGCTACTTTTAACAACTTGTATTTTCAGCTTGTGTTTCCAGCTTCCATGCTGTTGGGACCAGAGAAAAGCTGAGTAAGCCAAGGAGTAAAGGTGCTGCAAAGAGATGGACACGTCTGCCATCGTTATAGCAACATCCACTAGACATGGCGTCGCACAGCCAGCACCCAGAAGAAAGGTTTCCAAATCCCCCTAAGCAGGCACTAACGGGATGGATAATAGTAATACAGCACTCAGTACTTACTGGATGAGATCCCTCTGCAGCATTCTCACTCTAGCTCTCTGGCAGGGTCCCTGGGGGTGTATCAAGCTGGGTCTCTGTTAAAGAGATCTTGGCTGCACAGGGGAAATCCCTCCTGGTCAGGTGTCCATGGTTGCCTGTGTAGTTTCCAAAGGTGTGTCTGTTTTATTACAGACCATGGCTCAGCTGTCAACATATACCGGGGTTCTGTGGTGGCCTCTTGGGCAAAAATCCAGTCCAGCTCTTCAAAGCATATATATGTGATGGGAGCATTAACGGAGGTCTTGTTTTTATCTTTAGCATTTTTAGTAATTCTGAATCAGCTGCTTGCTTTGGCACAGCACTGGCTCGTGTCCCAGGAGTACCCCTTCTCCTGCGTTTGCTCTGCTAGCTGCTGGTGAATCTTGGCATTCCGGTGATTACTGGACAGATGAGAGTAAACATATTCTTCTCTCCGCAGGGCAAGGCAGTACAGCATTCCCTGATGGGAACATGCAGAAGTACAGAGCACGGTGGCTTGAAAGGATTTGGTGTGTGTGAATTTATCACAAGCTGGCATCGCAAACAGATGGATATGGATATATGTCAGTGTTTAAACAGAGGGGGGACATCCAGTCAAGAGGACTCCAAAGCACAGGTAGCCAGGCAGGCCAATGTAGATGTGAAGTAATGTGCAGGTAGGGATGGTAGTGGGAGGACTACCTGAAGCAGTGTTGTTCATCTGAAATGGAGATGTGTCCATACAAACCTTACACTTCCATAACTCACTCTGAAATAAAGTTATGTTGCTTCAAAGCGAATTATTTATAGCTGGATAAGATACAAAATAAAGCAAAAAGAGAGAACTTGTGTGTGGATGCAAAGCAATTTATACTGAAAAAACCTAAAGATATATCAAAAAACTTTCCAGTTTAGACCAGGCCTACATTACCACTATAGGCAAAAAAGTACAACTAAGGTCCCTATCCTGCAAACATTTATGCATATGCTTCACTTTAAACATGTGACTAGTTCCCATTGAAATCAGTGGTACTACTGGTGAACTTAAAGTTGAGCACATGTGCGAGTATTAGCAGGATGGGGACCTAATTACGCAGGTGAGCGAAGAGGCTCTGAAGGAGTATTCTGAATACATCAAGGCAAACAGTACTAAAATGTCAAGTCATTAAGCAGCAGAAGTAAGGTCCTACCCAATAGAATCTGATGGGGGCACTGAGGAGTACGATCCAGATGCTTGGGTGGTCTCTCCTAAGGAGGCCTCCTCCTGCGATATTGGGTGGTGTTCAAAGAACTTGGAGACAAACAGCAAACTGTGAGGCAAGAACAAAAACAAAACAAAAACAAACCTAACTTGTGCAAAACCCAGAAGGTTCACAACATAATATGCACAGAAGAAAAAAAAAGTCATGTATCAAATTCTAAATTTTAGAATAGAGAATGCACTGGCAGACTACCCTGTACATTTTCACAAGCTGTTAGTTAATTGCAAGGGAGCAAGAGTTAGTGCTTTGCACACTATTTTGTCTAAAGTTATTTTGACCTTTGAGTGCTAGAAATTGTAAAAACCTAGTTTCTAAGTAGTGTAAAAGCAGGCAACTTATACCTTTGTGTTAAATCACAGTAATTTATAAAGAAGACTGTGATGTAAGCTTATATGGAAGATGGTAATATAATATTAAAAAGGGACTTTCAAATGGGGCTATAACTAGGATAAAACAACTGCATCCACAACTCTTAGTTCATCATCTAGAAGAGGCCAGGGGACTTTTGATGAATGCAAACTGGAAGTAAAACTTTATTTGAAAAACATTTGGAAGCTTTCCCCAATGGGGAAGTCTTTTTAAATGGTTTTACTTGGCCCTGTTGTAACTGATAGGTACTAAGATTACTACAGATTGAGCAGAAACCTTGGTTAGGAATCCTGGTACAGAACAAATTGAAGAACAAATAAAAGAACAAATAAAAATTCAAGAACAAATGCATATTGAAACATTCTGCACTTTTCTTGATTCTGCTTGATACTTTTTACCCAGGTATATAAAAACCACCAGTGGGTTTTATTTTTCAACCAAGCCTGCAGTAAAACAAATGTCAACTTCATCTAATTGATCAAGAAAGTCCAATGCTATTTGAGACCAAATTAACTGTACCTGACCACCTGCATCTAAACACATTTAAGTGAGGCACTATCATTCCCCTCATAAGGAATTTTTTTTGACTGGATAATAACACATGTGACCAGTGCAAAGTTTGTCTTGCTGAATCAAGATTTCAGCCCTCCTATTCATCTTCTAAGAAAGAGTTTCACAGTACAAACAGAAAACTTGAACTGGTTATCTGAACCAGCACTGAGAAAATAAGAACTATATACTCTCACTGAAACAGCTTCACTATTGTATTTTCTCAAGACACTTCTCTTGACTTTTTCAGTCACATCTGTCAACTAGTTCTTGTGTCATGTAAAGAAACTCAACAAAAGTCTGAATTAAAGAACACAGGAGTTTTGATTACTTACTCAAGCTGGTCATAATTAACACACATCAGTGGCACCTCTGTACTACAGCGCTGGTGAAATTTATAACCACAAGTCTGGCATCGGAATCCCTGGAAAAGCAGCTTTCGACAAAAGTCACAGAATGCTAAAGTGAAGAATGTCTTTCGTACCTGTAGTGTTGAAAACAAACAGTTAGTTAGATACTTTTGTAATCTGACAGGGCTCTATGTTTCCACTAAGATATTACTGTCATCTTGCCCTGAAAAAAATACCTACAACTCTCTTTTTTGATCTTGGAAATATACTTTATACACAATAAGCGAAGAGTATTATTTTAAACACATAAAGATCTTACATTTGATGTAATCTTAGTTAAACCATTATGGCATCCTCTCAACTTCTTATCAGACTAATATAAATACTATACAAAGTATACTGAGTAATAAAAATGGAATAAGAATTTAGGACAAAGTTTTCAAAATTTGGTGCCTAGTTAGTCACCCAAATCCATACTTAAGCATCTAGATAGAAGTAGCTAGATTTTCAGAGGTGCGCATAACCATACTTCAGTAGGAGCACAGAAGCATTTGGCACCTTTGGTAATCATATTGCTTTATGTAGCTGCCTAAATATGGATTTAAAGTGGCTAACTTTAACATCCAAGTTTGAACATTTTGATCTTTAGCCTCTAAGTGCCCCTAAGATTCCCACCATCTGAATTAATGTGCATCACTCCATGAGCAGTGAAGACGATGGCCACAGGACTGTGAAGCAAAGTCAAAAGTATCCCTGTGTCAGAACTGTAAAAGAAGCACCCCTATTTCAAAGATATGACTCTTGCAGACATTTAAATTATAAAATATATATAAAAAAATATATATAGTTGACGGAGAAAACAACTCAAAGATATGTAAACAGAATGTCCCAAAACACCTTGTAAATAGTGGATTTGAGAGAAGGCCTGTTTTAGAGGGTTTTGTTTGTTTATCTTTATCAGATAACCCCCTTCCTCAAAATCAGAGGATTGGGAACATTCAAATGGTTTATAATTAGCCTTGGAGGGTTTAATTTTTATTGGTAAATGTCTGTAAATGTCAATGTCACCGCACACATAAAACTAAAGAAAAAATATTTCCATTAATAATTATCTCAATATACAGACAGGCAAAGTAAGAAAAATGCTGCTTGAGAACTTATTAGAGTTTGATTTAAGGATATTTACCTTGTATATTTTGACATGTGATATTGACAATGTGTTTTAACAGTTAAAGCTTTAACTTTTTGAATCTCAACATCTACTACCATTAAATAATTATTGTCCGACCGACCCCACTCATGAAAGCTCCCATAATTTCCTACAACTTAAATTTTTATCAAACTTAACACTATTAATTTGGGCTTGAATAGGGACTGGGAGTGGTTGGTTCACTACAAAAGCAATTTTCCCTCTCTTGGTATTGACACCTCCTCATCAATTATTGGGAGTGGACCACATCCACCCTGACTGAACTGGCCTTGACAACACTGGTTCTCCACTTGTAAGGTAACTCCCTTCTCTTCATGTGCCAGTATATTTATGCCTGTATTTGTAATTTTCACTCCATGCATCTGAAGAAGTAGGGCTTTTTACCCACAAAAGCTTATGCCCAAATAAATCGGTTAGTCTGTAAGGTGCCACCGGACTCCTCGTTGTTTTTGTGGATACAGCTGTGTTACCCCTCTGATACTAAGCCTTCCTTGGCTCTAGCAGAGTACTCTGGTCCAATGGAAGAGTTGGTTTGCATTGTAAACCTAACGTCTGTTCATTCCAGTTTGGAAGGACAATTGAATGTAAGGGTTGAAACCTTTGCCTACACTTAAATGCTGCATAAGGTTTATTTCCTGGCCACAGTGTGAATGAGGTTTGCCACCTATCATACAGTGTGGACAACAGGACTACGTGGCATAGAGCAGACTGCTGGCTGGTTGTACTAATATCCTGAGGGACACCATACTTCTGAGTTCCAGAGAAAGAGCTCTTTTTAATTACCAGAAATGTTCCAGACTTAACCCCTTTCTGTGCAAAAATAAACATCGATGTTATCCATCACAATTATAAAAAAAAAATCAAATTCTACCCAACTTATTTATAATTTTGTTTAGTAAAACCTGGAAATGTTTGCAATTGTAAAAAAGAAAAAGCTACACTACAAAGCCAAACTAGAAGGCACAAAACTTGTGTTCTATTTTGGTTCCCCACCTTAAAAACACAACTAGCCTAAAAGTAACACAAGCAAGATTTCCTACAAGTAACAATCAAAAGTTTTAAAGGATGCTGTCCAGAAATTTTTATAATGGCTTTTATGCATTCATTTAACGGTCCACTGTTTGTATAATACACCCTAAGCCTAAAAATAAAATAGCTTTCATTTAGATTTTGCCCTTTTCCATGTGGTAAATGTTATTTCCAGGTCTGTGTATGGACCTAGAATTATCCAGAGGGCTTCTATTAAACAGTTTCCACTCATGTGGCACCTCATCGGGTCAAAACATATTTGTGCACCGGCATCACTGATGAGGTCAGCATTGCTCTCGGAATATGGTTCATTAGTTAATTGCTGCTGCGGAGTCAGCAGGGAAGCACAGAACACATTTTATAAATACAACCATACAAAAATAGTGGATTATTATTACCGCTCTGCAATGCAGTGGTGATTTAAAATGTTAAGGAAAGTCAAGTTGTGTTTATTTTAATGTCAATTATCTCAACTGCAATAAGATTTAGTTCATCTGAGTCTGTTGGATTAAAAACCTCTTATGCAACAACCTTCCCCACTACAGATACAAATGTTTGTTCAAAAACAAAGTTATTTTGATTTAAAATGTTCAAAAGTAGATTCAACTCTAGTGAACATTTTAGACAGTTCATAATACAAAGTACGTACAAAATTGTGTGTGGTAAGCGGCACATTCTCCAAGACTTCCACGTGCAACTCCTCTCCTGTGAGCCAGGAAATGTCAGTGTCCCAGCCAATGGGCTTCTTCTCTCTGAAGTGTAAACAAGCCCTTTATGGTTACCAACCTGCAAACCTTTGCAAACATTATGCTAAAGAAGTGAAAAGTTGTTATCGAGAGGATAGTGGTATTGTGGGAGGTTTGCTATCCAGTCTTCCACTATTAGAAATTTAAATGGCAAGAAATTAATCTGAGTTTACCCCCAAATAATTGCATCACTCTTGGACAAACAGCAGGGTAAAGAGATGCACTCTCTTCTTCAAACCAGCTTCAGCAAAGATCTACAACTGCAGAGAATGGCTGGTCCTTTGGGTCCAAAATTGACAGATACTTTTCTATCCATTCAAAGAAAAAGAGTGCTTGTGTGACAATTTGTCCCCATGTTGTATACAGTGTTGTTGTATCCGTGTCAGTCCCAGGATATTAGAGAGACAAGGGAGGTGAGGTAATATCTTTTATTGGACCAACTTCTGTTGGTGAGAAATAAAAGTTTTCAAGCCACAGAGAGCTCTTCTTCAGGTCTTGGAAATGTACTCATATGTCACAACTAAATACTAGAACAGGAGTACTTGTGGCACCTTAGAGACTAACAAATTTATTTGAGCATAAGCTTTCGTGGGCTACAGCCCACTTCTTCGGATGCATAGAATGGAACATATATTGAGGAGATATATATACACACATACAGAGAGCATGAACAGGTGGGAGTTGTCTTACCAACTCTGAGAGGCCAATTAAGTAAGAGAAAAAAAACTTTTGAAGTGATAATCAAGATAGCCCAGTACAGACAGTTTGATAAGAAGTGTGAGAATACTTACATGGGGAGATAGATTCAATGTTTGTAATGGCTCAGCCATTCCCAGTCTCTGTTTAAACCTAAGTTGATTGTATCTAGTTTGCATATCAATTCAAGCTCAGCAGTTTCTCCTTGGAGTCTGTTTTTGAAGCTTTTCTGTTGCAAAATTGCCACCCACAGCTATTTCACATTTGGGGACAATATATACCTTCAAGTCAGCGGCACTGCTATGGGTACCCGCATGGCCCCACAGTATGCCAACATTTTCATGGCTGACTTAGAACAACGCTTCCTTAGTTCTCGTCCCCTAACGCCCCATCTCTACTTGCGCGACATTGATGACATCTTCATCATCTGGACCCATGGAAAAGAAGCCCTTGAGGAATTCCACTATGATTTCAATAATTTCCATCCCACCATCAACCTCAGCCTAGATCAATCCACACAAGCGGTCCATTTCCTGGACATTACTGTACTAATAAGCGATGGTCACGTAAATACCACCCTATACCGGAAACCTACTGACTGCTATACTTACCTATATGCCTCCAGCTTCCATCCAGGACACACCACACGATCCATTGTCTACAGCCAAGCTCTAAGATACAACCGCATTTGCTCCAATCCCTCAGACAGAGACAAGCACCTACAAGATCTCTATCAAGCATTCTTAAAACTACAATACCCACCTGCTGAAGTGAAAAAACAGATTGACAGAGCCAGACGAGTACCCAGAAGTCACCTCCTACAAGACAGGCCCAACAAAGAAAATAACAGAACACCACTAGTTGTCACCTTCAGCCCCCAACTAAAACCTCTCCAGCGCATCATCAAAGATCTACAACCTATCCTGAAAGATGATCCCTCACTCTCACAGGTCTTGGGAGACAGACCTGTTCTCGCTTACAGACAACCCCCCAACCTGAAGCAAATACTCACCAGCAACCACACATCACTGAACAAAAACACTGACCCAGGAACCTATCCTTGCAACAAAGCCCGATGCCAACTCTGCCCACATATCTATTCAAGCGACATCATCATAGGACCTAATCACATCAACCATACCATCAGGGTCTCATTCACCTGCACATCTACCAATGTGATATATGCCATCATGTGCCAGCAATGCCCCTCTGCCATGTACATTGACCAAACCGGACAGTCTCTACACAAAAGAATAATGGGCACAAATCTGACATCAGGAATCATAACATTCAAAAACCAGTAGGAGAACACTTTAACCTGTCTGGTCATTGAATGACAGACCTGCGGGTGGCAATTTTGCAACAAAAAAGCTTCAAAAACAGACTCCAACGAGAAATTGCTGAGCTTGAATTGATATGCAAATTAGATACGATCAACTTAGCCATTCCCAGACTCTATTTAAGCCTGAGCCATTACAAACTATCTTCCCATGTAAGTACTCTCACACTACTTATCAAACTGTCTGTACTGGGCTATCTTGATTATCACTTCAAAAGTTTTATTTTTCTTACTTAACTGGCCTCTCAGAGTTGGTAAGACAACTCCCACCTTTTCATGCTCTCTGTATGTGTATATATATCTCCTCAATATATGTTCCATTCTGTGCATCCGAAGAAGTGGGCTGAAGCCCACGAAAGCTTATGTTCAAATAAATTTGTTAGTCTCTAAGGTGCCACAAGTACTCCTGTTCTTTTTGCGGATGCAGACTAACACGGCTGCTACTCTGAAACCTGTCACTAAATACAAGGTCGAACAGATAGTTTAGCATATGTAGTTAGCACATACTCACCTTGAATGGCCCTTAGAACATGTGCTAACTACTTATGCTAAACTATCTATTCAACCTTTTATTTAGCTGTGGCACCCTGAGTACCTTTCCCAGACCTGAGGAAGAGCTCTGTGTAACTTGAAAGCTTGTCTCTCTCTCTCCAACAGAAGTTGGTCTAATAAAAGAGATTACTTCCCCTACTTTGTCTCTTTAATTTGTCCCCATAACAGACTTTCAGAGGGCTTACTAATTTGGGGGAATGGTAGGATTTTAATTAGAAGTTTAAGGATGGAAACTCATTTTAAGAGCTATTCATGTAAATCCTGTGTCTAACAAAGCTTCACTTTAGACACCCACTTCAGGTAAAACCAAATAAAAGTTAAAAATTCAAAACAACCCTACTTTATAGTTTAAAACTATATGTTTTCACATAGTTTTGCAGCTAAAAGAAGACCTCAGGGATAACAGCCTGTTGCATTCTGTTAGAGATTTCCCCATAAACTTTTCATATGTCATAGCCTTTTAGGCACGGTTTTGTGGCTATCACCCCATATTTTGTGTTGGCCCAAACCATTTTAGCACAAACTAAATAGTTCATTCTGAATTTAGTGAGATTGATCTTTACCTTCACAGTGTTGAATGGAATTGGCCCATGCTGGTATACTCCTAGAAAGAACCCTGATAGCGTAAAAAACCCACACCCACATAAACCATACCCATCTTGTATTCTGTAAACAGCACAGCATTCTGGGATAAGACCTCTCATCATCAGAGCTTTCTTTAGACTGTCCCGGACTGTCACCCCACATCTTGCTGGAACCTGCAAGGTCAAATATAAGACATAAGCATTAGAGGAAGAGATTACAATTCATTCTCATGGTTGAAGCAAACTAATGTTCCAGTCCCTAAAAAGTATACAAAAAGCGCCAATTTTCATTTTTACAGAACTTCATAGAATCCTAAATAATAATTTCTCAAAGTACTTTGCACATTGTGGACGTTATGTAAACTGCATACAAGCCATACCATTATGAATTCCATATCAAACCCAGCTCAGCTGGACATGCATGACACCTAAATTTCTAATGACATTTGAGAGAGAAAACTTGAGTTGACCCTGGGTGACCTTCTATCCTTATCCATTTTGCAACAGAGATGGCAGAGAGATAGGTAACTAAAAGCTATTTATACATATGTTAATTTTGAAGAGCTTGTACTGCAATTAAGTGGAGTGATGTGTCATTTGGAACTAAAAATAAACAGGCAATAGGCTTGGATGAACTAGCTTGTACTGGACTACTTGCCACAAGTTTATAAAATTCATTACGTAAATATTGAAATAAGATACAGATCTCTGAAATGGAAAATACCAACTTCAAATCTAGTCAATTTAAAAAGAGAAAAAAAGAATTAATAGTGGTGTCTGGTAACACACCTGTCCTTGAGGCCCCCGCCAATATTTGTGATTCTACAGACACATTTTCATATCTGTAAAGAATATTTTTCTTTCCCCTTTTGCTGTTTGACCCCCATGAGCAAAGAGGAGTAGTTGAATACAAAGGAAACAGATTAAAACTGACCAAACACAAAGTATTGTGAAGTGCACAAACTATACAGTTCTCTAATATAATTTTTCCTTTAATCTCTTCAATGATCTTAGGTGTTTCCTGTAACAGTAGTAAAGCTTCTTCTTTTTTTTTTTTTTTTGTAAAGAGCAAACTGTGATTTTTAATTGACAGTGTTCCTTAAGCAATCAAAAAAAAAAAAGGGTAAGATATATTAGGGTGACTAAACATATCAAACACTACCATTTCAATACTTCTGGTGCTATTTACTGAACTGGTATATACACCAGTACTTTCCCTTCTGCTCATCCCTAGTATTTTATTTTTTCTGAAATGAGCCCATTCCATGCTAGGAAACTCCTCAGCCTTAACTAACCAAAAAGCCAGTCAGACCACATGAAATTTAATTATTTACAGCTTATCAGGGGCCTGACTGAAAGCCCACTGAAGTCAATAGAAGTCTTTCCATAGACTTTAAAGGACTTTTGATCACAGCTCAGTTGAGCAGCTAACATTTAAAAATTCTAAATGTAGATAGAAGCCTGTGTCTCCTACTTAAAGATAACAATGACAATCCTCTTTCAAGTGTCCTTGTGAATGCCACTTTACTGAGGTTACACTACTTATTGCATTTCTATGACTCTACGTGTATGCTCTCCTAGAAGAAAGAAATGGAAGTGACCTTTTTGGTCCTGGTCCCTCTCCCTGTCAATGTACAATTGCTCCTTACAGTACATTTTATCTAGTCTATTTTTAAAAGTTCAAAGAAATGGGGCTTCCAGTACTTCTTTTATAGAAACTATTTTACAGACAAATGTGTGTCAAAGTTTCTCTCGCTATATAGCCTAGACCTTCCCTTCCATAAATCCACTCCATTATTCCAAAATACACCATTTCTCCAACCTCCCCCTCTATAGTGTTTACACCCCACCCTTCAATTATTTGTAGAATTAGGTTCTCCCTAGGGTTACCATACGTCCTCTTTTTCCCGGACATGTCCGGCTTTTCAGCAGTCAAACCCCCGTCCGGGGGGAATTGCCAAAAAGCCGAACATGTCCGGGAAAATGGCGGCTCTGTTTAAGAGCCGGGCTGCCTGAACGCTACCGGCTTCGGGCAGCCCCGTGCCTCCAGACCCTGCGCCGCCGGAGCCCGGGAGGGGAAGTGCCCGGCTCGGGGCGCAGGGTCTGGAGGCACGGGGCTGCCCGAAGCCGGTAGCGCTCGGGCAGCCCGGCTCTTAAATAGAGCCGCGGGGGCTGGAGCCTCCAGCCGCCGGGGCTGTGTGTAACTGACACAGTGTCAGTTACACAGAGCCCCAGCCGCTGGAGGCTCTGTTTAAGAGCCGGGCTGCCCGAGAGCTACCGGCTTCGGGCTGCCCGAGAGCTACCGGCTTCGGGCAGCCCCGTGCCTGGAGACCCTGCACCGCCGGAGCCCGGGAGGGGAAGTGCCCGGCTGGGGGCGCAGGATCTGGAGGCACAGGGGCTGCCCGAAGCCGGTAGCGCTTGGGCAGCCCGGCTCTTAAACAGAGCGGGGGCGGCTGGAGCCTCCAGCCGCCGGGGCTCTGTGTAACTGACACAGTGTCAGTTACACAGAGCCGCAGCCGCTGGAGGCTCTGTTTAAGAACCGGGCTGCCCGAGAACTACCGGCTTCGGGCAGCCCCCGTGCCTCCGGACCCTGCGCCCCCAGCCGGGCACTTCCCCTCCCGGGATCCGGCGGCGCAGGGTCCGGAGGCACGGGGACTGCCCAAAGCCGGTAGCGCTGGGGCAGCCCGGCTCTTAGAGCCTAAGAGGAGCAGAGCCTCCAGCTGCGGGGGCTCTGCTCCTCTTCGGCTCTGTGTAACTTATATAGTGTAAGTTACGCAGAGCCGCCGGAGCCCCGGAGGGGAAGTGCCCGGCTGGGGGCGCAGGGTCCTGATGGCACCTAGACAGTGTGGAGGAGGAAGCCAGCTGACTTAAGTGCAGAGGGGACAAGGGAAGGGGTAGATTGGGACAAGGAGTTTAGTAGGACTGGGGGGATTGAGGGAGGGAAAGAAACTGTGACTGGGATTTGGAGGAGGGAGACTGGGTCTGCTCTGGCAAGGATACTGGGAGAGTTGGGTGAGGAGATAGGGGAGGCTGGGACTGGGGGCTGTAGGGGGTAGAGACTAGGACTGGGAGCCACTGAGGAAAGGGAGGTGGGGGGAACAGGACTGGGAGCCAGTTGGCTGGGGGGAAACCTGGCTGGTTTCCATTAAAATTTTTGAATGATTTGGCATGTTCCCACAGAATGTTTTAATTCCATCAAATCAAACCTTTCTGACAGAAAACTGCTCACTGGAAAGTTTCAGACCAGCTCTAATCCATACCCTTATATTCCTATCCAAGATAGGCTGAACTAAATTTTGATTTTGGATTCAATGAGACTACATAAAATGCTTTATTAAAATTCACATATCTACCACTTTTCCTTCTTATCCATTTATTCTGTAATTATATAAAAATAAACTAAGTTAGTTTGGCAATATTTATTTCTTATAAACTCAGGCTGCACATTGCTCATGTTTGTATTATTTCCAGAAGTCTAGTGATTTATTTTTTCTGAATCTAAGTTACTTATATGCACTCTTCCCAACGTGCAGTTTGAGACAATCTTGAGTAAAACCAGAAGAGAAATTTAACAGGCCAGTTCTCCTTCTCAACCTCAGCTAATATTTTTTAATCAAGGATAACTAGAATTGTTGCTGGGACAAATTATTTTCTTACATAAGCTGTAGGAGAGGGTGTTGAATATATATCGTAAGGGAACACTGCAGAGCTAAGGCTGTGTAGATTGTGAGCTGCATTAAGTACTTAAAAATCAAGTAAGTTACATCATTTTTAACAAATTACTCAGTTTAACCCATTTGATGCACTTTTCATCAAACATTCAGGAAAGTATTTAGCCATGTGCCTAGCTTTGAGGATGTAAGTAGTCCCAATGAAATGACCAGGATTACTTGTGCTTAAAAACCTTCCTGAATCAGGGCAGTAGTTCAAATTAATCTATTTAGACAATCAATTGTTCCATTTCTCAGTTCTTTTGTTCTTATCAAATATTTGCAAAGTGTATATGCGTATTTGCAACCATATGGCTGAAATACATTAACCGCAGTCACAAGGATCTAAGCAGGTGTCTAGAAATGCTTTATTTCAGTAAATCTGTGTTAAATTACGGTAACACTGTAATAAGAGGATATGGGGCTATATCCCTGAAATAACTCTTGCATCAATTTTCTAACATCAGACCTTTCACTTTGGGACATTCCCAAGAGATAGAAAGCTGGTTCCATGCTGTTAAGCGAAACTGTATAATGGTTTATTTTGCTGGATGAAGGCAAAAACATATGCTACTGAGTGCACAGAGACATGGACTCTTGGATGGAAGCTTCATCCAAACTGCTCATTTGATACTTTGGGGGCTTTGAATTTGAAGAGTCTTTGGTTGGCTCATGAGGAGAGGGAACAGGATCAGAGAGGAGATCAGACAAATAGACAGCAATCAGGAAGGGAAGCACTGCAGGGCTCTTATAAGATTAGATTTTCCCTCTGGGAGTAAGAACAAAAGGGTTACTGAAAGCTATTAGTATGTTTCTTTTATGTTTAATCAGGTTAAATAAAAGTTCAGTGGTTTTTCAAACCCAGAAATCAGAGACATAGTAGTTTTGAAGAAATCTACATGGCCCTGGAAGTAGAGTTAGGAGAAGCAGCCAGGATCGCCCAATATTCACAGGCAAGCATCCTGAGAGGAAGCTGAGGGTTAGTGTCCTAGAGCCACTGGTGTTGAACAAGGCCTGGCCCCAGGAAGGGGCAGGTCATGACACACACCATGGTATCCTTTTAGTATTTTACTATGAACTGTGTCAATTTTGTTTGCAAATCTGGCATGCCAAAAGTAAAATGAGGTTACTTACCTATAACGGGAGATTTTTTGAGATGCATGGTCCCTATCTGTATTCCACTGAGGGTTATGTGCATGCACCACATGCCCAGAGCCGAAGCTTTTGAAAGCAGTACTGTACGGTGGTCTGCGCATGCGCTCTGTGCCACCTTGTGGTCTCCCCTGAGGCAATAAAGGATGCAGTGGGCCGCTGGCATGTCCAGGTCCTTCTCTACTGCAGAGCTGTTGAATCCGGAGCAGAGGGGAAAGAGTGAGAGTTTGGAATACATATCGGGACCACACATCTTCAGTTACAAGTAAGAACTTCATTTTCTTCTTTGAGTGATGATCCCTATTGAATTCCAGAGAGGGTGATTAACAAGCAATACCTATGTGAGAGGATTGTGCAAGGAGACTGTGGAATGGAGGACTTCTCCTCTGAACGAATCATACATTACAGTGTTGTGTGTGGAAAAGGTGCGTACCAAACTCCACGTGGATGCCCTGCATATGTCTGCGAAGGGCACTTTGTGGAGTACAGCTATAGTTAATGCTTGCACTCTCATGGAATAGGCCTGAATCCCTTCAGGCGGGGATTGTCCCGATAATTGATAGCAGCACGTAATGAACCCTGAGACCCACTTGGAGAGTCTCTGGGTGGAAATGGCTTGCCCTTTCATTGCTATGGCAATGAAAAGTTGAGGACATTTCTCAAAGGGCTTTGTCCGATCAAGATAAAAAGCCAATGCCCTTTGAACATCTAATGAGTGAACCTTCTTTAGTTATTTGAGGCATAAGGCTTGGGGAAGAAGGTAGGTAAATGTACGGGTTTATTGAGGTAGAATTGGGAAACCACCCTGGATAGGAACTTGGGGTGAAATTGTAAAGAGACTATATGGAAAGGGTGAAGGGGAGGTTAACCATCATGGCTCCCAGTTCACCATCCCTCCTTGCTGATGTAATGGTGACGAGCAAAATTACTTTCATGGAAAGGAGAGATAGTGAACATGAGGTCATAGATTTGAAGGGGCGGACCTCAACAAGGTGAGGACTAGGTTAAGGTCCCATTGGGCGGCGATAAGCTGAATGGGAGGGTATTTTTGCAGAAGGCCCTTCCAGAACCACACAGTTAATGGCTGGGTAAAGATTAAATGGCCGTCCACTGGCAGGTGAAAAGCACTAAGGATATCTGCATGCACCTTAATGGAACTGAGGGCCAGTCCCAAGTCCCTCAGATAAAGGAAATATCCAAGAGTAGTGGGATGTCCACCACTTCAGGGACAAGGCCCTTCTGGGTAGCCTAGGCAGTGGAACGCATCCATTTGGCTCGATACGAGAGTCTTGTGGACTCCTTCCCTGCTGCTTCAGAGGACATCTTGCACTGCCAGTGAGCATTCCTGCGCTAGTGGAGGTGTCCATCCAAAAACCAAGCCATCAGATGAAGAGTGTGCATGTTGGGGTGTCTGAGTCTGCTGTTGTGTTGGGTCAGTAGCTCCAGGAACGTCCAAAGCGTCAGTGGAGGGTTGTTCGACATACAGAGGAGAACAAGGAGCCAAAATTGGCAAGGCCATTAGGGGGAAATCAGGATGGCTGTTGCTTTCTCCTATCTGATCTTGTGGATCACTTGTGGTAGGAGGGGTAAAAGGTGGGGAGGCAAAATCTGTCAGATCCGACCAATCGAGGACTCGGGTGTCCCCGTGTGATTGAGTTTCAAATCCTCCCCTTGAACAACATTGGGTGCATTTGGTATTGCTGTGGGATACGAAAAGATCCCTCACCAGGGTTCCCCAGCCATTATAGAGTCCTGCAACTCCCATTCATGGTCAGTTGCAAAGTTTCTGCTGAGGACATCGGCAATCATGTTCCAGTAGGTAAGCTGCTATCAAAAGAATATGGTGTGCGACGCACCATTCTCAAAAGTGTATAGCTTTCACACACTCAGAAGGCTCAGGATCTTGTCCCCCCTTGTTTATGTAGAAGACTGTGGTGGTGGTGTTGTCTGACATGACAAGAACATATCGGTTCTAGATAGCTGGTCAGAACACCTGGCAAGCATTGCGTACTGCTTGGAGTTACAATATGTTTATGTACAACTTGGTCTCTCGTGTTGTCCAGGTGCCTTGTGTCATGCGGTCACCCATGTGGGCACCCTAGCCCATGAGGAATGCGTCCATTATGGTAGCCACAGTGAGCGAGAATGGAAGGAAAGTCATCCCCGAGCAGACTTGTAACAGGTTCATTCACCATTGGAGAGAGGAGAGAACTTCTGGTGGCATGTGGAGCAGAGTGTGCATGGGTTGATGCATGGGGGAGTAGACCCTTTCAGTCAGAGTTGAAGGCCATGACATATGTGCAGGCCTCCATGTGTCCCAAGACAGAGGCAGATTTTGGCCAAAATCAAAGGGTTGGAAGACACCAAAAAATGATTAGTTCTCTCGTTGTCTGGAATGTTTCCCTTGGTAGATAAGCTCGGGTGGAAGTCGCGTCTATGCAAGCTTCTATGAACTCCAAGGATTGTGTAGGGTTTAAAGCTGATTTTTCAATGTTTACGTTGACTCCCAAGGAGGAGAAGAGTAGAAGCAGTTGGGATGTTGATTCTGGGCCTCTTGTTTGGACCATCCTGCTATCAGTCATTCAGATATGGAAAAACAAGGATTCCTTGATGTCTGAGATGGGCTACCACCACCGAGAAAACTTTTGTGACTACTCACGGGACAGTGGTGAGTCCAAACAGTAGGACCCTGTATCGAAGATGCCGAGGCCACATCCCACCCCAACCTCAGGAACTTTCTGTGTGTCGGGTGTATATTGTTATGGAAGTAGGCATCTTGCATATGGAGATCCGTAAACCACATGCCTTTTTCTAATGAGGGATTGATTGGTGCGAGCATGACGATGCAAAATCTTGGTTTGGAAAATCAAGCAGTTGAGGCATCGGAGATCCAATATCGGTCTCCATCCTCCAATCTTTGTGGGGACTAGAAAGTAGCTCGAATAGAGCCCTGTTCCCTGAAAGGAGTCTGGGATTAGCTCCACAGCTCCCCTCTGCAATAGGAAGTCATCCTCAAGTTGGCGGAGATCGTCACATGGGTGTTCTATGCATGTGGACCGAGGAAGAGGGCAAGATGGGGGTGTCGCTGTAAACTCTATGATGTAGCCACTCTGGATGATATCTAGGATCCACTGTCCATTGTTATAGCTTTCCATGTTGACAGAAAGAGTTTGAGGCGACCCCTGAAGGCAGTAGACAAAATGGGCATTGGTGTACGGAGTGGTTGACTGCTCTCTAAAGACACTCAGAAAAACTGCTTATGTGATGTTTGGATGTGTTGCGTTGATGGCTGGGTAGTTGACATAGGTTGATGGGGTCTATGAATCTTAGGGTGCTTTTGAGGAGGCTCATAGGTGCATTGGTGGTATAGCTGTGGGACCCTTTAACAATATGATTAGGGCAGGTGGTAGAATTTCCTCGAGTGCTGGTGTGAAGATACCAAGAGACCTTGAAGATACCGAGAGGTCTTCTGATTGAAGAGATGCAATTTGTCGAATGGGAAGTCTTCTGTAATGTTTTGTACCTCCCTGAGAAGCCAAAGGAGTGTTACCAGGATTCCCTCCTCCTGAAAATCCCCATTGCCAGGACATGGGAAGCCGTGTCTGCCGAGTCCACTGCAGCCTGTACCATTAACCTGGCAAATAACTTGCCTTCCTACAAAACTGCCTGGAATTGGTTGCGATCTTGCAAGTGTAGCTTGTCTGTGAACTCAGCCAATCGCCCAAAGTTAACAAAATCATATTTGGCTATCAGGGCTGAATAATTTGACCTACCTAACAAGAGTTGTGATGGTGACGTGGGGGAGTCGTCCCAATCCAAGTGGGATCGTTCGGAGGTTGAGTATGGGGGCCACAAGCTGCAGTATGGCCAGCTCGGTTTACCCTGCTGTTGCATAGCCTCTGACCACGGTACCGGCAACCAACTCTTCAGTTAAGGCAAGGTGGGGAACTGCCACAGTGCCATCAGAGCCTTCTGGCACTCATGCTTCCAAAATGGGAGTGGTGGACCATGTCGAACAGCCGTATCGTCTGAATCAGAGGAGTCAGAAACCTCACCAAATGGCTGCGCAGTCAGAACCACCAGAACGGAATGCAGCAGGAACATAGTGGGAGAAGGGTCCCTTTGACCTGTTGATCAGATTGAGCGTCATGGAGACCATAGTCCCTCTAGTGTGAATAACTCGTAGGAACCCGAGGTGCTTCCGAGTCTCCCAGGGGTCAATGGTATCCATTCTGTTGAAGGAGTCAGTATCGGGAACTGTGTCTCTCTGGAGACCAATGGTTCTCGGAATATTGGCGGAGTCAACGGGTCCATAGTCGGTACCGGTGGATCTGGCAATTGGTGCAACCATTTCTCAGTCTTGTGAGACTTAGAATGTGTGGTTCCTTCGTGGACAGAACCCATGGATGGTGCAGAGTCCTTCTTAGACTTGGAGGAAGACTTACTGCCATGCTTATGGGCATGCTTCCTTGGTTCGGCCCCAATGCAGGGTCCTTAGCATGGGTATTCACGGAGCCTGATGGAGGCTCCGCGGTAGGGGGTGCTCTTCATCTGTTCAGGCTGATGTACAGAGGGGTTCCCTGGCCAGGATCCGATGCCAGTCCCATGGCAGCTTCCATAAGGTGTTTCCTGAGGTGGAGAGTCCAGTTCTCCCAAGCATGGGCAGGAAAGGAAAGGCAGATACTGCACCCAGACACGATGTGGGCTTCCCCCACGCAGCACAAACAGCGTTGGTGCTCGTCACTGATGGAAAACAAACAAGGGCAGTATGCACAGGTTTTGAGCCCCTGCATCTTCGGCATAATCCAGTACTCAGGCCCAGGTACTGGGGGATGAGGGGGGCAGTAAAGTTTGGTGGGAAGCACCACCAAAGCCAAGTCCTAAATCAGGTACGAAAAGGAAGAATCGAACAGAAAACAAAACAAAACAAAAAATTCCAGAATAACAAATCTAAACTACGAACAGTACTAAGGATAGTTCTGAAAAGTTTTGGAAAGTGTGTTACAAGGATGAGAGGAGTAGAAGCTCCAACTCAGACCATGCAGTGGTGAGAAGAAACTGGAGACGCTGGCAACCCCCTGTGCCCTTTATTACCTTGGGTGAGACCACGAGGCAGCACAGGACACATATGTGGACCGCCGAACAGTACTACTTTCAAGAGCGCCAGCTCCAGGCACATGGTGCATGCACTATGATGGAATACAATAAGGACCAAGACTCCAAGAAGAATCAAAATTTCTACTGGTATTCACTCCAAGAGAGAGAAGTTGTAATGCCAGCCACTGTCAGCTGTACGTTTTTCCTCCAATCCTCAGGAGTGAGCTGCTGGCTCATTTCTTTTTCCCAATTTAACTTTATGTTGTCAATATTGACCTTAAGTTCTGTAGAAAAAAAGTGCACGCAGTTTGGCTATTTTTTTTTTTTTTACCAGAGATCTATCTTGTCATTTCAAACTATTTCTAAATCTGATGAGGTTCAACAAGGACAAGTGCTCGACAGAGTCCTGCACTTAGGACGGAAGAATACCAGGCACTGCTACAGGCTGGGGACCGACTGGCTAAGCGGCAATTCAGCAGAAAAGGACCTGGCGATTACAGCGGACGAGAAGGTGGATATGACTTAACAGTATGCCCTTGTTGCCAAGAAAGCTAATGGCACATTGGGCTGCATTAGTAGGAGCATTGCCAGCAGATCGAGACATTGGTGAGGTCACATCTGGAGTACTGCATCCAGTTTTAGGCCCCCCACTACAGAAAGGATGTGGACAAATTGGAGAGTCCAGCGGAGCGCAACAGAAATGATTAGGGGGCTGGGACACATGACTTATGAGGAAAGGCTGAGGGAACTGGGCTTATTTAGTCTGCAGAAGAAAAGAGGGGGGATTTGACAGCAGCCTTCAACTACGTGAAGGGGGGTTCCAAAGAAGATGGAGCTCGGCTGTTCTCAGTGGTGGCAGATGACAGAACAAGGAGCAATGGTCTCAAGTTGCCGTGGGGAAGGTCTAGGTTGGATATTAGGAAGAACTATTTCACTAGGAGCGTGGTGAAGCACTGGAATGGGTTACCTAGGGAGGTGGTGGAATCTCCACCCTTAGAGGTTTTTAAGGCCCGGCTTGACAAAGCCCTGGCTGGGATGATTTAGTTGGGGTTGGTCCTGCTTTGAGCAGGGGGTTGGACAAGATGACCTCCTGAGGTCTCTTCCAACCCTAATCTTCTACGATTCTATGATATTTTTAAATACAAGGCCTGTTTTTCTAAATTTATATTTCTCATGAAATTGTATGAAAAACGTTAGCTGAGTTTTGTCAAATTTTATATATTTTAGTACCATACATCTTGTGGAATTAGCTATATCTGGGATATTATAAGTGGTGGAGTCTATTTTGAAATATCACTAGGAAATACTTGTTAGAAAGTCATATCTTGCCACATTTTCAACACATGGGAAAGCCGTGGATTCTTTCTTGTAAAATGGTGTGACACTACCATTTATTAGTCATACAAAATTCAGTTCATGTTAGACCAGGTGTTTGTCTTTGGGAAAGGTGGGGGGAGAGGAAAGGTATTGCTTAAAGTAACTACTTCTGCCTTCAAAACTTTCAGCTGTTTTCTTGCTAAAACCCCAAATCTGAGATCCAGACTATCGCTGGGCATTTATTTCTTATCCAGAGCTGTTCACAGGACATTTAGCCAATCATCTGTTAACAGCGGTGCAGGGTAAAATTGACTGCTCCCTGTTAAAATAAAAAGTAAGGGTTTTGGACACTATGTGAAACACAGGAAACATACAGAAATGTCCTCCATAAAATTAGAAGGAAGGCAGCTTTTCCCCCATTGGATCTTGGGGTCAGCCTTTATGTTCTAACCTCCAGCAAAAGCAGTAGTTTAAGAAAATAAATTCTTAAAACAGCATCAATATTTACAAAAAGATTATGGGGGAACTGTTCCATTGCAGTGACACAAACCCTCTTCCAAAGCAAAGCTGAATAGAATTGATCTGCTTTGCAAGATTTAACATTCCATTAATCATGCTTCTAAACTATTTATAGATAGTGGCATCAATTACTAGTGACTGTTCTTCCACATGGTCATCATGAAGCAGTTATTTGTTTAATAGAAGGGAATATTTTATGGTGCCAAAGGTGTAGGAAAACCCAGAAGTAGTTTAGTACAATAGAATGGTGTTAGAGTCCTATAAGAGCAAAACACACCACAGGCCCCTCACATCTGGAACTGATTGCTGATAGCTGCCATGTCTTCATGTCATTCATTCTGCAACCTAACATGCTATGTTTTGGGGTGTTGTTTTTTTGTTTTTGAGCACAGCTGCACATATTCCAGATCTTCATTCAGCTGTCCCAATGATACTTAGGTCCATTTTGTGAGCCAATACCATTAATAAGATCCCAGTACGGTAGGAGTAATTCATATTTTTCCCTACCGTGTGCATTACTGTGGATTTAACAGCACTGAATTTCAGCTGCCATTCACATTACCCATTCACATAGCTCAGTTAGACCCCACTCAAGCTTTCCTCACAGTCTTTCCCAGATCTGAAGTACCTAAATTTTGTGGCAACTATAAATTTCACTTCACTCCTCAGCTCCTTTTGAGAAATTAATAAATATGTTAACAGGTTTCAGAGTGGTAGCCATGTTAGTCTGTATCAGCAAAAACAACAAGACTAAAGTACCACAAGGACTCCTCGTTTTTTTTTTTAAATATATTAAATAAGTCTTATTGATGAACTGAGGCACTGCACGGTTAACCTTTCGCCATGATGAAAAATGACCATTTATTCGTACTCTGAGTTATTTGAGTTTAGTCATCCAGCAATCTCATAATATTCCATCCACTGCCTTCTTCATTCTATTCGGCTTAACGGTAGCCATCACTTCACCCAGGGTTGACAGCAGTACCTCTCCAGTTTGTGTATGAAGATCACCCTTTTTTGGCAATGCCACGCCGATACCATTTTCCAGTCTTTTGGCACCTGTGCTTTCACCCATATTTCATTTAAGAGTTTTGCGAGGTGCTCAATCAGAATTTTGCCTGCTACCGTTAGTACCTCTGCTTAAATTCTATCAATCCCAGGGGCTTTCCCGTTTGTAGCCTTTGATAGCTGTTTTAATTTCATCAGATGTTAATGGTCCCTCTTCTATTTTTAACTTAGCATTGGCATTTCTCTCAAACCTGTGCAGCAATTATTCAAATAGATCAGGCTGTGAACAAATATTCACTCTTTGACAGATAATCAAAAATACTACTGTTTGGCAAAAGCCCATCTTAATCAACTTTAAGAAAACATTCAATAGTGTCCACAGAGAGACCCTGTGAAACATGGCTAGAAGCTATGGGATACCAGGCAAGCTGATCAACAAGATAAGGCGTTTATATGATGGAAGCAGACATGCAATCAGATTGGATACAGGCCTGGCTGAGTGGTTCGATATTGTGACTGGAGTTAGACAAGAGTGCATGTTAATACCAATCCTCTGTGTTAGCAATAGACTGGGTGATAAAGCAGGTAACAAAAGGCATGTTGGTGGTGTACAACGGGTGTGCAGAGATGAATTACACAACCTTGAGTTTGCTACCGACATTACTGTACTAAGTATAATGTGGAAAGGAATGATTTCACTTACATCAGAGATAGAACAGGAAGCAGCAAAAATTGGATTGAAAATAAAAACAGAGAAAACTAAGATTATGAAGGTAAGAAACTGCACAATAGATGCAAGAGTGTACACAGAAAAGAAATCAAACAGATAGAAGAGTTCTATTATCTGGGGAGTGTGATGACATTTGAAGGTGGGTATGATAAAGATATTCATACAAAATTAGGAAAAGCAAACACTACTTTTAGAAGGATGAACAACATCTGTTCATACAGAGGTCTCCACACCAAACTAAAGGCCAGATTATATGATGTGATTATACTTAGCATGCTACTGTACTGAGTAGAGAGGTGGCTAACAAAAAGAGAGAGAGTGCAGGCTGCCCATCACAGATGGCTGAGGAAGATATTACACATTTTATGGAAAGAAAATATCAAAGAAAGAAGTCTCAGGTGGCTGGAACATTTACACTATATGGAAAATGGGAAACATGTTAAGCAAGCATTGAATTGGGTACTCGAGGAAAGAAAAAGGGAGGAAGGCCAAGGAAGAACTGTCAGAAGTCAGTGACAGAAGATATTGAATGAACTGGCATCACCTGGGAAGAATTATTACAACTAGTGGGCAACTACTATCAATGGAAGAACTGGATTGTCCAATGTGTAAGCAGCACAAGAACCCCTAAGGGACTAAGGAGAAGCCTGGATAGATTGACAGCATAAGATCTACTGAAGGATTAGTGCAGTAAAATCAATAAATTTACCTGGAAGTTACTGGTTTGTTTTACCCAATATGTTCACATTATACATATCACGTAAATTATAACCAACAGTATTCAGGTCCATTTTGTAAGTCTTCATTGCCACAGACTGCACAAGAACTCCATTTTCAATATTTGATTGATAAATGTGTGGGTAGTTGTAATTGGATTAATCCCATTAGGTTATGCCAGTCAAAAAGAAGGTGAGTAGTGGTAAGAAACTAATTTATTCAACTGTCTGGAACTTCCAAGAAGGAAGAGTTCCTCATACTTGACAGGTGAAACCAGTAGGACTACTTGAATGCCTGTAGAAACTCAGTGGTTATAGTTTGCAAACTTTGAGGGGTATCACACTCAGAACACAAATTACAGAAAGCAATATGCAAATCTAGAGGCAAAATGGGACAAATATATTATGGATAACTTAATTACCTAAAGCTTGCTCAAATAAATTTAGGAACAGAATAGTAGAAAGGATCCAACTGTGTACTGCATAAAATTAGCCTATGTCAATCACTTAGGTACTAGCAAAAAGTAAGATCTGGTTCTCCCAGTTTTCACACCCCTAGGGAAGAGGAGCAAATCAAATGGTCCTTTTACTGTAATTAGAGGGCTGGTGTTCTAATTTAGAAAAAGGTGTGACAAAAGTCAGAACTCTGAGTAACAAGCACTGTTGTCCCTATGCAGAACAGTGCTCACACTCCTATTTAGTTTCTGGAATTCCTAAATGCCTTGGGGATAAAAGAAAAGTCTAGGAAACAGTCCCATGTTGCCTGGTATTTTGTATATATTGCATTGCCTTTGTTGTTGTGATTAACTGGCGTTATTTTAAATACAGAAACCCATGATATTTATATACACACAAAATGGCGGTGTGTTTAAGGTTTGATGGGTGTAAGTGTGCAATGATTACTATGCAGATCATCTTCAACAAGTACCATAACATCTTTATACACAGAGCATGAGAAACCACACTAATCTGTGATGAACAGAAAGCTTTTCTGTACCAACATATGGTCTGCAAAATCTAAGCTTTCATTATAAAAAAAGTTTCTATTCCTTACAGTTGAAGAAAATTTTCCAAACAAACAATGTAAATGGAGGTAGTCCTGTCTTAAATCTGCAGATAGACAGTCCAAGTGACTCTGATTCTCATAAGCTTTTCCCAAGCAGAAAAGAGTGAAAACTATGGGCACCAGCAAGGGCAGGAGGCACTGGAGCTACTTGTTAGAGAGAACCATGTAGCAACATGAGAAAGATAGAACTTAGACATCCAAGTACCCTTGCAGAAGCCAAGAGATTAAAAGGAGGAATAAAAGGCGGAAATGGAGAAAAATTGTTCCTTCCCCTTCCAGTAGCCAAAGGAGGGTGGGGCAAAGGAGACAGACTTCAAATTCAGACTAAAAGCAATGGGGGGTGGGGGGGTTGGAGGTCTCAAGTAAGTTTCAGAGACACCACTGCTGGTTCGAAATGTAGCAGCCTCACCCATTTCCAGCAGCTTGAGGTTGGCAGGAGGAGGGGGAAGCAGTTGGCTTTGACAATAGAGCCTTATGTGTTTCATTTCATTCTGAGGCTAGGAACGTTGATCTGTCCCTAAGTGTCTACCACTGAAGTCAGCGGGAGTCCTTCCACTGTCTTCACTGACTAATGGATCAGGCCAAGTTGTCTGGTAAAGTTTCCAGGCCCCAGGAATGGATCCCTCAAGGGCTATAGGTGTTAGAATGAAGGTGGACTGAGTTGGAAGAAATTGATGGCATAGCATGAATTAGAAGAGGCACAGTGTATATTCCATAAACAAAATCTATCTGAAAGTTTAGATAAGTGCGAAATACCCCCAACGCAAAATGATAAAAGCAAAAATCCGCTAAATTACCAGACATCTCTTAACCATACAGCATATTTCCACTCTAAAGGTATGTCTATAGCTCAAGTGAAGGTGTGACTGTAGCACACACAGGTATACCCATTCTAGCTTTAATCTAGCTAGCGTGGGTAACAGTAGGGTAGATGTGGTGGCATGGCCTAGCAACCCATGTACATACTCTGGCTCCCCAGATGTCTTAAACTCTGGTCACTAGTCCATGCCACCCTGCCTATGCTATAATATTGTTACTTGGGCTAGTTAGATCAAAGCTAGCAGGGACATGCCTACCCCTGCTATAAATACACTTTAAAGTGGTGTGGAGACATACCCAAGAATCCTAGAGAAAGTATAAGGTCATCACTAAAGTTTTGTGTTAGGTGAGGAGACTAATATTAATATGTAGCATTATCTTATCTGCTGGAGAATAAATCATAGAATCATACAATTGTAGGACTGGAAAGGACCTCAAGAAGTCATCTAGACCAATCCCCTACACTCATGGCAGGACTAAGTATTATTTAGACCAGTGTTTCTCAAACTGGGATCTGTGGACCCCTGGGGGGGGGTCCGCGAGGGTACCCTGGGGAGTCCGCAAGCCCCGCTGATCAACTTTTCCCCCTCCCTCCCAGCGTCTCCTGCATGCTAAAAGTCTGGTGGCGTAGCGGGGCTAAGGCAGGCTCCCTACCTGCCCTGGCTCCATGTCGCTCCTGGAAGCAGCCAGCACATCCCTGGGGGAGGGGGGCAGGGGGTCTCCGCATGCTGCCCCCGCCCCTAGCACTGACTCCACAGCTCCCATTGGCCAGAAACTGCAGCCAATGGGAGCTGCAGGGGCAGTGCCTGCAGGCAGGGGCAGTGTGCGGAGACCCCTTCCCTCCCCGACCCAGGAGCCGCTGCTAAAGGGATGTGCAGGTCTCTTTCAGGGCTGCCCAAGGTAAGCGCTGCCCGACCAGAGCCAGCACTCTGCACCCACACCCCCTCCTGCACCTAACCCCCCTCCCAGAGCCTGCACACCCTCCTGCACCTCAAACCCCTGCTTGCCCCACCCTGGTGAAAGTGAGTGAGGGTGGGGGAGGGCCAGCGATGGAAGGAGGGTGTATGGACTGAGCAGGGGTAGGGGGGCGGGCCTTGGTGAAGGGGGCAGGGCAAAGGCTGAGTGGGGGGCTTTGGCAATACCCAAAATTTTTTAAATCAAAATGGGGGTCCTCGGGTTGCTAAAGTTTGAGAACCATTGATGTAGATCATCCCTGACAGATGTTTGTCTTATCTGCTCTTAAAAATCTTCATTGATAGAGATTCCACAACCTCCCTAGGCAATTTCTTCCAGTGCTTAACTACCCTGACAGTTAGAAAGTTTTTCCTAATGCCCAACCTAAACCACCCTTGCTGCAATTTAAGCCCATTGCCTCTTGTCCTATCTACAGAGGTTAAGAAGAACAATTTTTCTCCCATCTCCATGTAACAACCTTTTATGTACTTGAAAACTGTTATGTCCCCACTCAGTCTCCTCTTCTCCAGATTAAACAAAACCAATTTTTCCAATCTTCCCTCATAAGTAATGTTTTTTAGACCTTTAAATCATTTTTATTGCTCTTCTCTGGACTTTCTCCAATTTCTCCACCTCTTTCCTGAAATGTTATACCCAGAACTGGACACAATACTCCAGTTAAGGCCTAATCAGCATGTAAGAATTACTTCTTCTGTCTTGTTTACAATACTCCTACTAATACACCCCAGAATGGTGTTTTGCAACAGTATTACACTGTTCACTCATATTTAACTTGTGATACACTATGACTCCCAGATTCCTTTCCGCAGTACTCCTTGGTAGGCAGTAATTTCGCATTTTGTATGTGTGCAACTGACTGTTCCATCCGAAGTGGAGTATTTTGAATTTGTCCTTATTGAATTTCATCTTATTTACTTCAGACCATTTCTCCAGTTTGTCTAGATCATTTTGAATTTTAATCCTACCCTCCAAAGCACTTACAACCCCTCCCAGTTTGGTATCGTCCACAAACTTTGTAAATGTACTCTCTATGCCATTATCTAAATCATTGATGAAGATATTGAACAGAACCAGATCCAGAACTAATCCCTGCAGGACCCCACTCAATATGCCCTTCCAGCATGACTACTGTGAACCACTGATAATTACTCTCTGGAAACAGTTTTTGAACTAGTTATGCACCCACCTTATAGTAGGGTGACCAGATGTCCCGATTTATAGGGTCAGTCCCGATATTTGAGCCTTTTTCTTATATAGGTGCCTATTACTCCCCACACACTGTCCCGATTTTTCATACTTGCTCTCTGGACACCCTACCTTATAGTACAGAGGTGTGCAAACTATGGCCTGCGGGCCACATCCGGCCCGCGGGACTCTCCTGCTTGGCCCCTGAGCTCCTGGCCGGGGAGGCTGGCAGGCCCCCAGCCCCTCCCCTGCTGTTCACCGTCCCCCGCAGCCTCAGCTCACCCCGCCGCCGGCGCAATGCTCTCAGCGGTGCGGCTGCAAGCTACTGGGGCAGTGGCTGTAGCACCGAGCGGGCGGTGCAGCTGTAGCGCCGCCAGCCACTGGTGCTCCAGGCAGCATGGCAAGGGGCAGGGAGTGGGTGGGGAAGAGGGGTTGGATAGAAGGCAGGGAAGTTCAGGAAGGTGGGTAGGGGTTGGAGCGGTCGGAGGGCAGGGAACGGGGGGTGGATGAGGCAGGGGTCCCAGGGGGGGCGGCAATCAGGAAGGAGCATGGGGGGGTTAGATGGTGCAGTGGGGGGCAGTCAGGGGCAGGAGTTCTGGGGGAGGTTAGAGAGGAAGAGGTGGTTGGATGGGGAAGGGGTCCCGGGGGGGGAGGGGGAGGCATCAGGAATGAGAGGGGGGTTGGATGGGGCAGTGGGGTGCAGTCAGGGGACAGGGAGGGGGCAGATAGGGGGTGGGGTCCAGGCCACAACCCCCTCCCCTAACCGGCTCTCCATTCAATTTCCAAAACCCAATGCGGCCCTCAGGCCAAAAAGTTTGCCCGACCTTGTTATAGTAGCTCCATCTAGTTTGTATTTCCCTAGTTTGCTTATGAGAAAGTCATGTGAGACAGTATCAAAAGCCTTACTAAAGTCAAGCTATATCACATCTACCACTTCCCCCCCCATCCACAAGGTTTATAATACTGTCCAAGAAAGTTACAAGGAAGCTTATTTTCTAGGTGTTTGCAAATAGATTGTTTAATTATTTGCTCCATTATCTTTCCAGATACTGATCTGTAATTCCCCAGTCATTTGCCTTTTTATAGATTGGCACTATATTTTCCAGTCCTCTGGAATCTCTCCTGTATTCCATAACTTTTCAAAGATAATTGCTAATGGCTTAGATATTGCCTAACTCAGCTCCTTGAGTATTACAGGATGTATTTCATCAGGCCCTGGTCACTTGAAAACATCTAACTTGTCCAAGTAATTTTTAACTTGTTCTTTCCCTATTTTAGCCTCTGATCCTACCTCATTTTCACTGGCATTCACTATGATAGATGTCCAAACGCTACTAACCTTTTGTTGAAAACTGAAAAAGTCATTTAGCACTTCTGCTATTTCCACATTTTTTCCTATTGTTTCCCTCCCCACCCTCATTGAGTAACAGGCCTACCCTACCCTTGGTCTTCCTTTTGCTTCTAATGTGTTCGTAGAATGTTCTGATGTTACCCTTCATGTCTCTAGGTAGTTTAATCTCATTTTGTGCCTTGACCTTCCTAATTTTGTGCCTACATACCTGTGTTATTTGTGAATATGATGGAAGAGATAGGAGAAAACAATTGTTAATAACTTTAAATGCAACCTAACTTCTTCAAACCTGCATTCATCACTATCCAGCAATGAGGTTTAACTATAAAGTCTAAACAAGCCAGCCTTTTATTAGCAACAGGGTGGATTGGTTTAAATCAAAGTGATTTAAATCACCCATTTTAATCATGAATTAAACCATTAGTTTTAATTGCGTTTTGCATTTGTACTTTAGTTATTTCCCTACCATTGGTGAATAACCCTTAAAACACGTTGATTTGCAACTAAGTATACCCTTTACATTAAATTTGGTGCTTCTTTTTGGTAACCAGGAGGATACAATATATTTATACACATTTACTTAAGCCAACATCTAGTTTAGTCAGACTCTTAATTTTTACCTTTTTTTATTGCTAGAAAATGATGAATGATGCATTTATTATTTACTACCTAATTAATTATTTTACTTGGGATTTGTGTCAAGTTCTATTTTCACAAAACATTTTAATTTTTATTAAATGAAACTACCATACCTGTGCTGGATCCATAGGGAAAAAAATTATCAAAATGTGTTTTGCATTTAAAACTGATTTATTAAACAAAATAAATATCTGTAGTTAGTGAACTGAACTACCGTTATTGTTTCTGGTCACCATGTCCTTCAAGATTTTAGAACTACATGATCTCATCTTCTCACACCAGTTTTGATTCATAGATAGGAAGCAGAAAACAAACTTTCCTTCTTTTTCAATTCCCAACTGGTTTCTGAACTTTGAAAGAACTAGCTGAATACTCTGAAACTAAATATATTCTCTCTACACTTGCAGAAAAGGCTATTGCTATCAAAAGGTGGTTTAGGACTACAACAAACTCTGGTTGCAGGTGCTTAGCCACGGTCTTCCAGCAGCTCAGTGGTTTGACTTTCTTTAAAACTTGGCCGCAAACATTAAATACAAAAATAATAAGTAGTCCATGTAAATTATTTTAATAGATTGTAAGTTGGCGCCTTAACATAGGCTGTGTCACAACCGGAACATGGACAGTCAGACCTAGTGATCGGACCAGGAGTCAGGTACTGGGAAGTCAAAGTGCAAGATGAGCCAGAGGGTAAACAGAGTCAAATGTCAGGTTGGCTCAAGTTACCAGGAGATTTGGGTGGGGTACCAGGTTACAGACAGCAATCAAATAGCTAAGTTGAGGACAAACCAGGGTCGGCAGCCGGAGTCTAGGGTCTATTGAAAGCGGAATCTGGAGCAGAAATGGGCGGGCAGACAGTCTGTGTTGCTGCTCAGAGAGCTCCCCTTCACAGCTTCCTCGTTTAGATACTGGTATTTGCCAATCAAGGGATTGGAAAAGGGACTGCCACTCCAGTCCTGCTGTACTTCCTGCTGAGCCCAGCCTCACAGGGACCTCCCACAGAAGCCCAGCCTAAGCCTCCTGTGGCTGTGTATGAGTCAGCAGCCTAGAACCCTCAAGGTCCCAGCTTCCAACCCTGTAGGTTCGAACAGGTTGCCACAAGTTTAAAATTAAACAGATTTATTTTTCAAAAACATTTTTTTAAAGGATGCTTTTATTTAGTCATTGTTTTTTATCCAACTTAGTTAGCAAGACATCGGAGAAACATCAGAGAGGAAACTTTTCCTGTAGGTCCTATTTTAAATTAATTTGAACTCAAACTAACAGATATACTCTTAAAACCCAACAAAGTTTAATTTTTACTCACAACGTATTGTAAGTTTGGAGATTATACACTGTATTCTTCATGCAAAACAAAGAGGTTGGATCCCTGCGCTTTAAGGGCTAAAGAGCCTTAAAGGCAGTACCATGCCTGTAATAAGATTTGGGGAGGGGGGGTGTGGTGGAAGAGGGGCAATAGCAACATAGGAGAAAATGATAAGTATAGGGACAGAGAAGGAACAACACTGAAAACAACGTAGGAAGTGATACTCTCTTTCCTATAATGGATCACAGTGTAAAGAGTAAAGGCAGGTAGGGGCCGATGGTATAAACAAACAAACAGAAATAGTAATGAGTTCTAATTTAGTAACATTCCATGGACTCTCTTGCCAGATTTCACTGTTACTTATTGAATAGTTTATTTAACAGAACACAAGAAGTGCACTACTATTTTATTCCTTCAAATTGCTGGGGGAACAGCTGTGGAGAGGAAGTGGCATCAGACAGTCACAGTTTGTGTATGCATCAAATCATTTTTTCAAGCTTTTGTTTCTGTCAAACACTGAAGAGAAAGAGATACTGGCTTTTCCAACCCCCCCCCCCCTTTTTAAAAAAAAAAAAAAAGTAGATAATTGCACAAAACTAATACAGATGGAAAGTTGTGAAGAAGAGCTGATTTCATTTACAATGTGCATTTGTTGGAGTGATAGCAGTACTAATATACATTCAAGAACTAAATATTTCCCTAAATAGTTTTTCTATCATGTCATTATTTAAGGTCCACTTTCTCAATACACTTCTCTAGGAACAAATGCTTTACATTAATAAAAAGTTGTGAATCCCTGCTCTTCAAATCACAAAGGAGTTATTTCTAGCTTTGGCACGTTGCAAAAAAAATGGGTCCTTAAAACTGTCATTGGTCAAAGTCTGAATAGGTGAAGCTAAATTCTAAATCCTTGCTTTTATCCGATACACATTTGAGGGGTAGCATGATATTCTTGTGGCAACTTCTTTTTACTAAAATGACAGCCATTTGAAATTACTGAGAGGTTTGGAACATAAAATACTGTAAAAATGTATAAGTAGGGAAGAGTATAGATGACAAGGCCACGGCTGAAAAAATAAGTGTTTATTCCAGGGATACATTAATAAAAGGGATTTATTCCATGACAGGACTTGCTTTAGCTCTAAGTTTCGTGTACTCAAACGCAGCATTAATTCCTAATATCAGCAACATATGGGGGAGAACAGGAAGAATTGAAAAAGGCTGTGAGAAAGGCTAATGCAGTCCTAGGATGCATCAGGCAAGGTATTTCCAGTAGACAGGGAAGACAAGGCACTGGTGAGACCTCATCCGGAATAGTGTGTGCAAGGCACTGGTGAGACCTCATCTGGAATAGTGTGTGCAATTCTGGTCTCCTATGTTTAAGAAAGAGGAATTCAAAGTGCAACAGGTGCAGAGAAGGGCTACTAAGATGATCCAAGGAATGGAAAACCTACCTTATGAGAGGAGACTCAAAGAGCTTGGCTTGTTTAGCTTAGCTACAAGAAGGCTGAGGGGAGATAGGATTGTTCTCTATAAATACGTCAGAGGGATAAGTACCATGGAGGGAGAGGAATGAAAGTTAAGGGCCTATGTGGACACAAGAATAAATGGATATAAGCTGGCTATCAACAAGTTTAGGCTTGAAATTAAGTGAAAATTTCTAACCATCAGAGGAGTGAAGTTCTTGAACAGCCTTCCAAGGGGAGCAGTAGGAGCAAAAAACCTAACCGGCTTCAAAACTGAGCTTGATAAGTTTATGGAGGGGATGATATGATGAGACTGCCTGCAATGGCATGTAGCTGATCTGTGACTGCTAGCGGCAAATATCTCCAACAGACAGTGATGGGACACTAGATGGGGGAAGGCCTGAGTTACTACAGAGAATTCTTTCTGAGGCATCTGGCTGATAGGTCTTGGCCAAATGGCTCAGGGTCTAACTGAGCACCATATTTGGGGTCAGGAAGGAATTTTCCCCCAGGTCAGACTGGAAGAGATCCTGGGTTTTTTTTGCTTTCCTCTGCAGCATGGGGCACAGATCACTTGCAGATTTAAACTAGTGTAAATGGTGGAGTCTCTCTAACTTGTAGTCTTTATCATGATTTGAGAACTTCATGAACTCAGCCAGAGATTAGGGGTCTATTACAGGAGTTGGTGTGTGAGGTTCTGTGGCCTGCAATGTACAGGAGGTCAGACTAGATGATCACGATTGTCCCGTCTGACCTTAAAGTCTATGAGTCTGAGACTGGATCGAGATTTTGGATAACAAGATATAAACCTTTTGCCTCTAAGTCACTGGTTGTATTCTGACTCATGTATGCTGAAGTGACTAAAAGGCTTACTATCCAATAGGTGTTTGGTGATTTAAAAATTGAACTTTTGGTGTTTATCTAATTTCTAAGGAACAAATACGTAAATCACAAAAGTCATATTCATAACTGACATCAATTGGCATCTTGTTGCTGGTTTCAGATGATGCATGCAGGACTGAACAGGCATAAAGGCTTCACCTTTAGAAAAGAACTGAGGGGGGTGAAGCTTATACTACAACTGTGTCTGTTGTACGTTCTGTAGATAAGAACTTACTTCACCAGAGTGATCAGTCCAGCAGCTCTCATGAACAGTAAACTCATTTTTATTGACATCTCAAAGTCAAGAAATACATTTATAAGTGCAACTGCTGAGTTGCCTAGAAAGTGTTGCTGAGCTGCATGGGTAACCGCAGGCTAAGAGAGTGGGGAGTGAGGGCAAGAATAGACTCACTGGACAAATAAAATGCGATCAGCTGTTTATAACAGTACACAAATCAGCTTAGTTCAAAGAGGTCTTGTTAACAGATTTATGACTCATCCCTCATTGATCAATATTTCCCATTTTCAGTTTTGGCCAAAGAAAGTGTACTCATCCAGTAAGGATGGTTATACTCTGATATCATGAATAGTGGTCATTAACACACTTGGCTCTTTTTCAAAGTTTTCAAATACCAAATGCACACTTCCAGATGTCCTCAAACTCTTTCTTGGTATGGACTAGATCTTGGATACATTTTCTCATGAACCACCTTCCAGCCATTATTCACCATCCTTATGGCAATTACAGCAACTGGAGTAAAGTATTTTAAAAAAAATACTACCCACAGAATATCTTTTTTAGTTCTCCTTAATGCAACCAAGTTTCTTGTAGGGTTTTTTTTATTTAAGCATTAAACAGTCAATTTAAAAAAGTTAAAAGTAGTTTCAGGTACAAAAGTGGTTCAAGTCCCCATGCCATTTTTTGTGGCTTCACAATTATGTTTTCCTATTTTTAAAGTGTTCCTCCACCAGTGGTGTGCAAAAGTCCCACAAAAAGGAGGAAAACTGACTACACACAAAACAACGTCAAAGGCAGTAAACAGTTCAAAAAGTACAGAAAATATTTCTCTAATCTTGCAGTGTGTTTCCCAAATAGTAGGCCCCGACCTACCACAGGTGTCCACCCCCCACACTGGGGCCTGGTCTACACTACGAGTTTAGGTCGAATTTAGCAGCGTTAAATCGAATTAAGCCTGGACACGTTCACACGACGAAGCCCTTTCTTTCGACTTAAAGGGCCCTTTAAACCAGTTTCTTTACTCCACCTCCGATGAGGGGATTAGTGCTGAAATCGGCCTTTGCAGGTCTGATTTGGGGTAGTGTGGACGGAATTCGACGTTATTGGCCTCCGGGAGCTATCCCACAGTGCTTCATTGTGACCGCTCTGGACAGCACTCTCAACTCAGATGCACTGACCAGGTAGACAGGAAAAGCCCTGTGAACTTTTGAATTTCATTTCCTGTTTGCCCAGTGTGGAGAGCACAGGTGACCATGCAGAGCTCATCAGCACAGGTAACCATGATGGAGTCTCAGATCGCAAAAGAGCTCCAGCATGGACCGAACGGGAGGTACGGGATCTGCTGGCCATATGGGGAGACGAATCAGTGCTAGCTGAACTCCGTAGCAGTAAACGGAAGGACAAAATATTAGAAAAAAAGTCTCAAAGGCCATGAAGGACAGAGGCCATAACAGGGACACACAGCAGTGCTGCGTGAAAATTAAGGAGCTAAGGCAAGCCTACCACAAAGCCAGAGAGGCAAACGGAAGGTCCAGGGCAGAGCCGCAAACATGCCGCTTGTACACGGAGCTGCATGCCATACTAGGGGGTGCAGCCACCACTACCCCCCAAACGTGTGCTTTGACTCCATCAATGGAGAATCACGCAACAGGGAAGCGGGGAATACGAGGAAGATGATGATGAAGACAATGAAGATAGCTCACAGCAAGGAGGCGGAGAAACCGGTTTCCCCAACAGCCAGGATATGTTTATCACCCTGGACCTGGAACCAGTAAGCCCCGAACTCACCCAAGGCGTGCTCCCAGACCCTGAGGGCACACAAGGGACCTCTGGTGAGTGTACCTTTGTAAATATTACACATGGTTTAAAAGCAAACGTGTTTAATGATTAATGATTAATTTGCCCTGGCAATCGCGGCCAGTACAGCTACTGGAAAAGTCTGTTAACGTGGATGGGGATGGAGTGGAAATCCTCCAGGGACATCTTCAGAAAGCTCTTCTTCATGTACTCCCAAAGCCTTTGCAAAAAGGTTTCTGGGGAGGGCTGCCTTATCCCGTCCACCATGGTAGGACACTTTACCACGCCAGGCCAGTAGCACACAGTCTGGAATCATTGCATAACAAAGCATGGCAGCGTATGGTCCCAGTGTTTGCTGGCATGCAGACATCCATTCCTTATCTCTCTTTGTTATCCTCAGGAGAGTGATATCATTCACGGTCACCTGGTTGAAATGTGGTGATTTTATTAAGGGGACATTCAGAGGTGCCCGTTCCTGCTTGTCTGAACAGAAATGTTCCCTGCTGTTAGCCACGCGGTGGGGGGGAGGGGTGAAGTGATCATCCCAGAGAATTGGGGAGTGGGGGGGTAGTTGGGTTTGTGCTGCCTGTTAACCCGGAAACCGCAGCCCCTCCTTTTACATTGCAAACCCATTTTAAATGGCCAACCCAATGGGTGCTTGGTATGGGAAATGAGGGCGCTAGTGTTTGAAACCATTCCCACATGTTAAGAAGGTTAAAAAAGCCAAAAGACTGTGGCTTACCATGGCTGCCTGCAAGCCGAAATCTGTTGCCTGGCACTGCGTGAGCGATCTCTCACACCAAACTGGCAGGCCCTCAATATAAGAGGAAAAATGCAACCTTGTAACGAAAGCACATGTGCTGTGTAATGTGAACAGCAAAATTTAACGTGAAAGAGCGTACCCATTGTTCTCTAAAATGTGTCTTTTTTAATCACCTCTCCCTTCTCCTCCACCAGCTGCAAATGTTTCTCCTTCACAGAGGCTAGTGAAGATTAGAAGGAGAAAACGACGGACTCAGGATGATATGTTCTTGGAGCTCCAGATGTCCTCCCACGCTGACAGAGCACAGCAGAATGCGTGGAGGCAGTCAATGTCAGAGTACAAAAAGCACAATATGAACGAGAGGAGAGGTGGCGGGCTGAATCGCGGGCTGAAGAGAGCAAGTGGCGGACTGAAGAGGATAGGTGGCATCAGCTTGCTGACAGAAGGCAAGAGTCGATGCTTCGGCTGCTGGAGCATCAAACTGATATGTTCCAGCATATGGCTGAGCTGCAGGAAAGGCAGCAGGAGCAGAGACCGCCGCTACAGCCCCTGTGTAACCAACAGCCCTCCACCCCAAGTTCCATAGCCTCCTCACCCAGACACCCAAGAACGCAGTGGGGGGGGCCTCCAGCCACTCCACCCCAGATGATTGCCCAAGCATCAGAAGGCTGGCCTTCAATAAGTGTTAAAGTTTTAAAGTTTTAAACTGCAGTGTGTCCTTTTCCTTCCCTCCTCCCCCATCCCTCCCGGGCTACCTTGGCAGTTATCCCCCTAGTTGTGTGATGAATTAATAAAGAATGCATGAATGTGAAGTAACAATGTCTTTATTGCCTCTGCAAACGGTGCTCGAAGGGGGGAGGGGAGGGTGGTTAGTTTACAGGGAAGTAGAGTGAACTGGGGGGGGGGGGGAGGAGGGTTCATCAAGGAGAAACAAACAGAAGTTTCACACCGTAGCATGGCCAGTCACAAAACTGGTTTGCAAAGCTTCTCTGATGCGCACCACACCCTGCTGTACTCTTCTAACCGCCCTGGTGTCTGGCTGCGCATAACCAGCGGCCAGGAGATTTGCTCAACCTCCCACCCCGCCATAAATGTCTCCCCCTTACTCTCACAGATATTGCGGAGCACACAGCAAGCAGCAATAAAATTGGAATATTGGCTTTGCTGAGGTCTATCCGAGTCAGTAAACTGCGCCAGCGCGCTTTTAAACATCCAAATGCACATTCTACCACCATTCGGCACTTGCTCAGCCTATAGTTGAGCAGGTCCTGACTACTGTCCAGGCTGCCTGTGTACGGCTTCATGAGCCATGGCATTAAGAGGTAGGCTGGGTCCCCAAGGATAACAATAGGCATTTCAACATCCCCAACGGTTATTTTCTGGTCCGGGAAGGAAGTCCCTTCCTCCAGCTTTTGAAACAGACTAGAGTTCCTGAAGACGCGAGCATCATGTACCTTTCCTGGCCATCCCATGTTGATGTTAGTGAAACGTCCCTTGTGATCCACCAGGGCTTGCAGCAGCATTGAAAAGTACCCCTTGCAGTTTATGTACTCGGTGGCTTGGTGCTCCGGTGCCAAGATAGGGATATGGGTTCCGTCTATCGCCCCACCACAGTTTGGGAATCCCATTGCAGCAAAGCCATCCACTATGACCTGCACGTTTCCCAGAGTCACTACCCTTGATATCACCAGGTCTTTGATTGCATTGGCTACTTGGATCACAGCAGCTCCCACAGTAGATTTGCCCACTCCAAATTGATTCCCGACTGATGGGTAGCTGTCTGGCATTGCAAGCTACCACAGGGCTATCGCCATTCGCTTCTCAACTGTGAGGGCTGCTCTCATCCTGGTATTCTGGCGCTTCAGGGCAGGGGAAAGCAAGTCAAAGTTCCATGAAAATGCCCTTACGCATGCGAAAGTTCCGCAGCCACTGGGAATCGTCCCACACCTGCAACACGATGTGGTCCCACCAGTCTGTGCTTGTTTCCCGGGCCCAGAATTGGCATTCCACGCCATGAACCTACCCCAGTAACACCATGATTTGCACATTGCTGGGGCCTGTACTTTGTGAGAGGTCTATGTCCATGTCAATTTCCCCATCACTCTCGTCGCCGCGCTGCAATCGCCTCCTCGCCTGGTTTTGCTTTGGCATGTTCTGGCTCTGCATATACTCCAGGACAATGCGCATGGTGTTCATAGTGCCGCGGTGATCTGAGCGGCTCCATGATCCCAGTGCTATGGCGTCTGGGCTGAAAAAAGGCGCGAAACTATTGTCTGACGGAGGGAGGGAGGGACGAGTGACGACATGGCGTACAAGTACAGGGAATTAAAATCAACAAAGGTGGCTGTGCATCAGGGAGAAACACACACAACTGTCACACAGAATGCCCCCCCCCCCCAAAGATTGAACTCAAAACCCTGGGTTTAGCAGGCCGTTGATTTCACGGAGGGAGGGGGAAGCAAATGAATACAGAACAAATCTGGTCCATCTATTTTTTTAGATCTTAAGCTGGCACCAGACGGTGCAGCATGACTGATAGCCATCAGCATCTTCTGGCTGCTGGCAGAAAATGCTGTATTACGACTGCTAGCCATCATCGTCAAGACGGTTCAATAAAGTCCTGCCGGCAGGACTGAGTCTCCAGGAGACAAAACATGTCTGCCCAGGTGCCTCTGACCGAACTCACTGAGGAATACGATGACGATAGATACCAGTCGTAATACACCATCCACTGCCAAAAGCCAAGGAGCTGCTGCTGTATAGCAATGCAGCCCCACGACTGCCAGCACCCAGATAGATGATGACAGCTACCAGTCATACTGCACCGTCTACTGCCAAAAGGCAATTAGCTGCTGCTGTGTAGCAATGCAGTACCACGTCTGCCGGCACCCAGATGACATATGGTGATGGTGAGCTGAACTGAGCGAGCTCCATGCTTGCCGTGATATGTTGTCTGCACAGGTAACCCAGGTAAAAAGGAGCAAATCGATTGTCTGCCGTTGCTCTGACAGATGGGGCGGGGCCTGACGACATGTACCCAGAACCCCCCCCCGACACTGTTTTTGCATCATCAGGCATTGGGATCTCAACCCAGAATTCCAATGGGCGGCGGAGACTGCGGGAACTGTGGGATAGCTACCCACAGTGCAATGCTCCGGAAGTCGACACTAGCCTCGGTACTGTGGACGCGGTCTGCCGACTTAATGCACTTAGAGCATTTTATGTGGGGACACACACAATCGACTATATAAAACCGATTTCTATAAAACCGGCTTCTATAAATTCGACCTAATTTCATAGTGTAGACATACCCTGGCTCTCACTTCCCTTGGGCAGCAGGCAGCAGTCTGAGGAGTGGGATCTGGACAGCAGCAGCACGGAAGAAGCGGCCTGAGCCAGTGAGCAGACAGCCAGCAGCCTGGAAGAGATCGTGGCCATGGTCGGTCACGGGGAGAGAGTGGCCAGCTGGGGCTGCAGGAGGGGGCAGAACTGGGAGAGTGAGGGCAAGGGGGATGAAGGGAACCAACTGGGGTAATGGTGGGTCCCCCAAAAAGACAAAATGCAGTTGTGTGTGTCACCTTTGTAAAAAGTTTGAGAACTGCTGATTTAGGGGATACTTTTAACTATTAGAGCGACAAGCTGGGTGAGGTAATATTTTTTATCGGACCAACTTCTGTTGGTGAAAGAGACACTTTTGAGCTACAAGAACTCAAAAGCTTGTCTTTCACCAACAGAAGTTGGTCGAACAAAAGATATTGCCTCATCCACCTTGTCTCTCTAATATCCTGGGACCGACACGGCTACAACGCTGCATACAACTTCTAACTATTTTAAGTTTAAATTTAAAAAAGTCAAACGTCTACCTGAAATATAAGTTAACAACTGCCCCTTTATGAACTGTGTACATTTGTTCTGTACTTATTCTCCCCCCATCTGTTTTGTTTCTCTGTACCTCAGACACATGCTTCCCTGATGTCTGGCCCTCCTCTCCCTTGGACATACAACCCAAGTACTTGTTTTCCACTCCCTTGGACATTTCTCTACCATGAGCGATTCCAGTTACATTAGCAGGTCCAGGCAGCTACAGTCTCAGGATAGCCAGTTCCTCACCTACTACACTTCTATGTAGCAATAGCCAAGTGGATGCAAAAGAGGCTGGCTCCACTATCTTGTTTCCTTCCTGCTCCCTTCCTGCTTTCACTGCTGCCAAGGCTGCTCTTGGTAATGAAGAGCCTGGAATGCCTTGTAGAAGTAACTGGAGGCAAAGAACCACCACTACTATGACCTCCATGTGTTCGTAAACCACCAGCAGTTCAGAGACCAGTCTGGAAACCAATGTGTTACCTGCAATACACATTACATGGAAATATAACACTAATCTCCAACACCCAGAATAAATATACAGTGAAACAATACTACTCAAAACTAAGTCTGGGAAATAGCTATGCTGACTGTATTTGTTTCATTGACCTAGATTTAATTTTTGAAAACTATTCTAAGCATCCATTTTTGTATCATGCTTGAAGTTAAAGCTTTACCTCTTTTGTTGCACATAACAGAATCAATCTCCTCAGTGTTAACACTGTACAAAGCAGCATGTGTAGCAAGGTTGAAATAACCTACAGACTTTGGCAGAACACAAGAATTACATTACACTTTTTGCTTTCATACGTCCACAGATACATTTTTTGGCTTTCAGGTTTGATTCAAAAACATGGAAAGAGGGGGACAGATGCACAAAAAATTAAGGTTATGAGCACGTATGCAGGGCTGACTCACCACTGTCCTCTGTTTGTTGGGTAGGAAGACTCTAACAATAGGTTTTTGTGGAGACTTGGGGTTATTCCGTGACATATCTGTGGGGTTCTGATAAACTGAAAGGGATGAAGGTGCTACAGAGAGGCTAGAGGAGGAAGATGATGTAACTGTGTCTGTTGAAGCTGAGCTGGAGACAGAGAAATCAGTTCCATTCCCCATGGATTCCAATAACTGCTGTTCTCTTTGTTGTAGAGCATCTAGCTTGCTGGTGTACTCTTCATAGGCCTGTAGAGGGGAAAAAGTTATTTAAAATCAGTTAGGCATCTTGGATGCATAAGCTGCATTGAGTGTGAATTTGTAGCCATAACATTTTAGGCTGTAATTACAGAAGATTCAAGTTACACAAAATTAGGCCTGATAAGTTCTGGGATAGGAGACAGGGGTTGAGGGGGGGAGAGAGAGAGATAGGAAATACAGGACATTGCTACTGATTTGTTAAGCCAAGCTGATACTGAACCAATACCTCATCTTTTGATGGGATATAAAAACCATCATGACGATCAACTCCAAATTAAATGCTCCAAAGATACTGTAGTACCTAAAACAGGCAACTTAAGTTATGAGCTTTAATGGGGGGAGGGATAGCTCAGTGGTTTGAGCATTGGCCTGCTAAACCTAGGGTTGTGAGTTCAATCCTTGAGGGGGCCACTTAGAGATCTGGGGCAAAATCAGTACTTGGTCCTGCTAGTGAAGGCAGGGGGCTGGATTCTATGACCTTTCAGGGTCCCTTCCAGTTCTCTGAGATAGGTATATCTCCATATATTAAAGTTTCCTGGTTACTTCACTGAACTCTGCTACAAACTGATTACTCCGTTGGAACCAAAACCAAACATATGCAGTGTAAGAATGAAGGGGGAAACAGAAGTTTTCATCTCTAGTATACACATTTTAGTATTTCATCATCATTGAGAAATTATAACTTGAAAAGTTGCCAAAAACTACACAATAAAAGTTGCTAATAACTACAGCCCAGTTCTCTAACACTAGTTGTGCACTAAATTAAACATGGTTCTCTCTTTTTTTAAAGTGTCAATTAAAAAAAATTCTTATTTTCACTCTACGTTGTTATGCCCCTTCAGGGGTTCATGAATAGCATTGCTTTGCCTCCTATTTTGATCTCATATTTTTCATCATTGCTGACTGACAAGCTACCCTGTTTATTCCTCATCATCCCTCATCTCTTACATTATCAAGGATGCCAGTACAGCTCTTAAAAACACCATTTTAATTAGAAAGTGCACTCAAGTTGAAGGGCTTTTCAGCAGGACAAACAATTGCCAGGACGTAAAACAATTTTTAAAAGATGGTATTTGGTAACTGTGTGACAAGTTAAATATTTTGAATCCAGTGCATTTCCACCAGATAATTAAAGCTGGCTCAAAATTTGAATCCAAAACTATTTGACAGTGTCCCTTATTTGAAAAACAGCACACTATCCTTTGAATAGAACAGTTCTTAAGTCTGGCTATAAAAAAATGTTTTAATACACAGACACAAGAAAGGAAAAATCACTCATTGTGCTGTGGACTTTCCTGCCAGATGAAGACAAGAAACCCACAGAACAAATATGATATCTGCAATCAGACTCATTTTCAACCAAAACATATACTATCAATAGCCTCGCTTTATTTTCATCTAGAATGTTGAACTCTGCAGCCAGCTCACCAGAAGTGTTTCTGTTGGGTGTGTTAGTTAATACTAACATTAAACTTTCAGATTAGTTGCAATGATTCTCTGGAGTTTGGAGGTTTAAAAGAGTATACACAAGTGTACGCGCTGCATTTTACAGACAAACTAAGATAGATCTCTGCCCCCAAGAGCTTGCCATCTAAATAGCTGAAGAGGGCAGAAGTTTTCCCCTTTATCCTCCACACAAGAAATCAAGACTGATGTCAAGGTGCATACTGCCTGCTTTGACTATTATTAGAGGGGCTTCCTTGTTATAGAAACATTAAAAAATTTCCAACTTAAATCCATTTGTCTTTCTCATGCTTTTCATATGCAATGTTTTCTAGCTATAAACTTCCTCCAATTGATTTTATAGTAATTTTAATGTGCTGAACTGGTCTTAATTTTTTTATTATTAGAAATATTTTACAACTGAACTAACAGAATATCTTACAGATTTTGGAGTCCAACGCCCATGTGTGGAGAAGCCATTAGCATTCACTGGAGAGAAAAATTAACACTTTCAATGAGCCTGTCATAAGCACTCCATTTTGTCATTTTTGTATTTCTCCTTCACAACTGCATTTGCAAGTTCAGCTAACCACTCTGCCTTTATTGAGCAAACAGTCTTCCTCTTCCTCATTATCAGCCTTTACCAACTATTCAAGATGGAGACGTGCTCTGAATTTGTGACATCATTTCTATGCCAATAGACTGACAAAGAATTATGACTTCACTGTGGGATTAAGAAAAGTTGTGAGAAAAAACAATCAAATTCAAATACTAAATCTCAACGAGAACCCAGAAAAACTGAAAAGGAAATGATAGAATCTTTATACACCAGAAAAGGGTCTAGTGCTTCACAAATGGACACCAAATTCTGCCCTAAATTATATTCCATTGTCAAAAAAGGTTACTCCAGATTTATTCAGGTGTAACTGAGGGAAGAATTTAGTTCTGTCTATAGAAAATCAGCTTTTAATACAAGTTTCTCTCCTACTTCCAGGAAAGTGGAATGTTTTTCCATATATAATTCCAGTAAATTATACGCAGAGAATTATCTTAAGCCAAACAAATGTTAAAAGTCACAAGCTTCTACTATAGTTTTGCCAATATACTTTTCCAAATTTATTCTTACTTCCTTTTTTCATAAACATTAGCTCAAATAATGTTTTGTAACACACACAGTATCACATTGCTGTAAGATATTTGTGGGTTTAACTTAGTTCCTGGACAAAATTACACATACTTTTCAAAATACGCAGAATGTTTATTTTGGCAAGCTAAGATATTACTATTGCAAACCTAAGTTATACTTTATAGATAAGTCACTTGACTGTAAGTGACAGACATTGGTAAACTAACTTTGGGCTCCTTCCCACCAAAGTCAATGGAAAATACTCATTAACTTTAATGGGAACGGGAACACAGCCTGTTAGACTTTAAACTGTTAGTCAAAGAGTAATAGAAGAAACAGCAAAAACATGTCACACAACTAGATATCCATGACTGGATTTTAGCAGTTTGTTTAAAAGTCAATCCCTTGTATAAGCAAGAAGCAATAACAGAACGGAGAGCTGGTCAGAACATTTTCAATTTAATTTCATTTTGTCAAAGCCAAAATGTTTTGGAGACATATGGGTTTTGACTGATTGCTATAGTACATATAACAGAGTCAGCTGCACAGTTGCACCATACTGGAAAAAAAACAAAAAATCCTCCTACTGTACTTCATTTGGGTAAAAATATACGACTACTGTATTACAACAGAAAGGTTGACTGACCTATGTTAAACATCAGTTAGAAGAAGAGGATTCACCCTCTATTGAAAGTTGTGATAAACTGCACTGACACAAATAGAAACTTTGTCTGTCTATACTGGGGAGTTGCATTGGTTCGGCTACACCAATGGCCCTTAAAAAAAAAACAACTAGACAATCTAGACAAAGCCTTAATAGTCAAAATTGATTTCTGCTCCTTCTTTTGCTTATTATAGTGGTTGATTTAGTTGATGAAAAAGTAATGCTTATTTAAAATGGAGTCTTAGATCATCTCCACTGTATTGTAAGGAAGGCCTAGTTAACTAAATATTGTCAACGTAATGAGCAGAGTTAAAATTGTAATAGGGTTTTATAAAATATTTAAAAAAATTAGGTTGAAATCTGTTAAGTTTTTGCTTTTCCAATGGAAGCAAGCAGTATTCTGCTACAAGACAAGTTTAATATTTGTGTTTAGCTCCATATACAGCCAAGAAAATAAATGTAGACCAGTGGACTGTGCAAGATTGAGGACATGTAGCACTTGGAGATTAAAAACTGCAGTTTTTAAAGCCTTTATGCTTATCCAGCAACTAAAGCTGGTGAAGCGTGTTCAGATCATCCCCTTTTCACAAGGAACCTGGCACCTGTGTTCTGCACCAGCTGGAGTTTGTGGAAAACCTTATTACGCAAGCCAACCTACAGGGAATTTCGGTAATCTAATCTTGTTATGACAGAAATGTGGATAACCATTTCAGAGACTGACGTGTTACAGAAATGGATGCAAGCTGTTTATTCTCTGACAGGTAAAAACTAGCAACAGAACTTAAATTTCTCAGGAAAGAAGAATCTGAAAGACACTCAACATTTTACTGAAGCACAAGATAGAAACCCTCCCCAAGCATGACATCCTTGGATCTTCTCTGAAAGCAGACTTTTCAATAAAGCATGACATTACTGGTATCCAAATTCACAGCTATGTGAGTAATTGCATAACCACCCTTGGCCTAAGTTTCCTCCATCTGGAAGAGAGGTAATACTTCCCCCTGAACCCTTCCGGGGTTTCGGAAATAAATTTGTGCTTGTAAAGTGCTTTAGGCTACTTGATGGAAGGTAAGTAAGTGCAAACTATTCCTAAAACTACATTTTTTTCTACCCAATATTTGACCATATTTTCACTACATTTACCTGTACATCATGAAGGTGTCAGAACAGAAATTCAAGCCAGCAGGAATACACAGAAGCAGCAGCCTCAGCAGGTACTGCAGGAGGGACTGTTGAACACTAAAGAGGTCACTGAAAACTGTTAGAAAGCAGTCTAATCTGGACACTATCCCCTTTGCTGACTGGCTATTTACTACAGCCCTCTCCCTCAAAAACTTCACATGAGCCTCTTTCCTGCACTCTTGCCCTATCATCTCCTGCCCGGATCCCATGTTCCTCCTTCCTACCTTTGTTTTTCCATTTAGAGAATCTCCTCTTAACACAACCCCACTGCAGAAAAGACTTCACCAAAAAAAAAAAAAAAAAAAAAAAAAAAAGGTCATGGAATTAACATCAGTCTGCTTGTATGTTATATCCCTTTCCTTTACTCTGTGGGCGTCTTCTTGATTTACACTAAGGTCTTTGGCACATGGACAGTGTATAATTCTGTTTGTACAATGCGTAGAAAAAGGGGCCCTGTTTTTGGTTGGCCCTTGCACACTGCTGTTATGCTGCTAATACTACCAAAATATTACTAAATTTGAATTAGACAATAGTCCATATAAATGAAGTGCATTTGATAAAACTTTGTTCTTGATATATTATGCTCATTTGCTCACTAGTTCACAGCATAAGTAATTCACGATGGGGATGGGGCTCCGAGTTAGTATGAATCTGTGAGATTCTACTGTATTTTACACAATTTAATGAAAATGTTATAATATTTAGCCTCAGACTTTAAGGTGAGATGGGTCAAACATGATCATCTAGTCTGACATCCTGCACATTGCAGGTCACAGAGGCTCACCTACCCACTCCTGTAATATAGACCCCTAACTTCTAGCTGAGTTACTGAAGTATTCAGATCATGATTTAAAGATTTCAAGATACATAGAATCCATCATTTATACTAGTCCCATCACTGGCCGTTGGAGATATCTGCTGTTAGCAGTCACAGACCGGCTACATGCCATTGTAGGCAGTCTCATCATACCATCTTCTCCATAAACTGAAGCTCAGTCTTGAAGCGAGTTAGGTTTTTTTGTCCCCACTACTCCCTTTGGAAGGCTGTTCCAGAACTTCACTCCTCTGATGGTTAGAAACCTTTGTCTAATTTCAAGCCTAAACTTGTGGATGACCAGTTTATATCCATTTGTTCTTGTGTCCACATTGGCATTTACCTTAAATAACTCCTCTCCCTCCCTGGCATTTATCCCTCTGATGTATTTATAGAGAGAAATCCTATCTCCCCTTAGCCTTCTTGTGGTGAGACTAAACAAGTCAAGCTCTGAGTCTCCTCTCATAAGGTAGGTTTCCATTCCTTGGATCATCCTAGTAGCCCTTCTCTGCACCTTTTACACTTTGAATTCATCTTTCTTAAACATAGGAGATCAGAACTGCACATAGTATTCCAGATGAGGTCTTACCAGTATAATGGTACTAACACTCCCGTCTCCACTGGAAATACCTCGCCTCATGCATCCTAGGACTGCATTAGCAGCCCTTCTCATAGCTGCATCACATTGGTGGGTCAGTCATCTTGTGATCAACCAATACACCCAGGTATTTCTCCTCCTCTGCCGCTTCCAACTGATAATAGCTCATAGCAAAAATTCTTGTTTAGTCAGTCCCTAAGTGCACAACCTTGCACCCTTCACTATTAAATTTCATCCCATTTCTATTACTCCAATTTTTAAGGTCATCCCGATCTTCTTGTATGATATTTCGATCCTTCTCCATATTGGTAATACCTCCCAACTTTGTGTCATTTGCAAATTTTAATAGCACTCCCACTTTTTGTGCCACGGTCACACATAAAAATGTTAAGTAAGATTGGTCCCAAGACCAATCCCTGTGGAACTCCACTAGTAACCTCCCTCCAGCCTGGCAGTTCACCTTTCAGTATGACCCATCATAGTCTCCCCTTTAACCAGTTCCTTATCCACCTTTCAATTCTCATATTAATCCCCATCTTCTCCAATTTAACTAATAATTTCCCAAGTGGAACAGTATCAAATGCCTTACTGAAATCCAGGTAGATTAGATCTACTGCATTTCCTTTGTCTACAAAAATCTGTTATCTTTCAAAGGAGATCATGTTGGTCCGGTACAATCTACCTTATGTAAAATCATGTTGTATTTTATGCCAATTACCGTTTACCTCTAGGTCCTTAACTACGCTCTCTTTCAAAATTTGTTCCAAGACCTTGCATACAATTGAGGTCAAACTAACAGGCCTGTAGTTTACTGGATCACTTTTTCTCCCCTTTCTTAAAAATAGGTACTATATTAGCATTTCTCCAGTCATGGGTATGAACCCCAAGTTTACAAATTCATTAAAAATGCTTGCTATTGAGTTTGCAATTTCATGTGCCAATTCCTTTAATTTCCTGGATTATGGGAGGAGGGATAGCTCAGTGGTTTGAGCATTGGCCTGCTAAACCCAGGGTTGTGAGCTCAATCCTTGAGGGGGCCACTTAGGGATCTGGGGCAAAATCAGTACTTGGTCCTGCTAGTGAAGGCAGGGGGCTGGACTCGATGTCACCTTTCAAGGTCCCTTCCAGCTCTATAAGATAGGTATAGGTGTATATATATTATATATATAAAAATAAAATGGTGATTATCTGTCATTGTCCCCCTCCACGATTTAGTCCCACTAAGCAGTTTGAGTCTGACTTCCATCTCGGATGTGGTAATGTCTACTTCCATATCCTTGGTCCTATTAGCCACTCTGCCACTGCCCCTAAGCCCTTCATTTAAAGGGCTAATCCTTTGCTTTGAAGTTTCCACATATTCCACATGATAGAGAACACTATTGTTATCTGAGACATTACAGCAAGTTCATTTATATATACAAAAGATATAATGGAAGTGAGAACACTAATGAAGCTGCAATGAAAATTCCTTCCTGACCCCAAATGTGGCGATAAGTTAGACTCTGAGCATGTGGGATAACAGCATTCATTAAATACATTAAATGTATTTACTACACCCTTTAAACAGGTTAATTAGAGAGCATATCCAAAATGTTACACACAGTTGGTGTGTTTTATATGGAGTGTATACATTCACATACCATAATATAGCTGCCTACCCCATCCCCTCCCACAATCAATACAGGTGAAAAAGTAAAACCTCTTAAACTTAAACGTAGTTACCTATTTGACAAAATAAATTTACTAGGGAGAGTTCATGAGAATCAATATATCCACGAAACAGCAAACTGCATTATATTCTGCAGAAGTGCCAGCAAAATTCTACTTCCAGAATCTTTGCTGTTGGTGATAATTTGCGAAGTTTTATAAAGAGTGTCTTGATTTGTGGTGGTCTTAATTCAGCTTACAAATCACATAAGAATTTTCTAACTTTACACAGAAGTGAATGTCAACAAATAAAAGAATTCTAATGTACATTTTAGAGAGTCACTTTCCTGGGCCATAACCAGACTTTACTCATTCTATTACTACTTTTCTAAGGAACAAGAAATGTCAAGAAGAGAAAAGTTTTCAAAAAGTTAATCTGAAATGTCAAGTGGAAAAAGATGGGTATTCCCTAGCAGGAGTAGTGACTTTTGGTGAGAAACTAAGTCTTATCTCAAGTAGGTAGAGACCAGATCAGAACCCTGAAATGTGTGAACGTTCAGAGTTTATGACATGGTTTCCAGATCTGGGACCTTCAAGTTGGGCTTCTAAACAAAAATGGCCTGATTTTAAAAGCACTGAGAACCCCCAAATGCCACCAAACTAAATGGGAGCTGCAGGGGTCAAGCATTGTTGATAGCCAGGATATTTTTATTTAACAAACTAAATATGATTTAGGAGTCTAACTTTAGACACTCAGATTTTGTCCCAATCCATTTTATCAGTTGAGTGTGTGTGTGTCAGGGTCATGGGTTTAAGTTCAGTGAAGATTTATACGAGTCTGGTATTTATTCCTACACTCACCCAAACGGGAGAATACCACACAATAACTCAGCATCACTGTGCCCCTACCCCTGCATGGTAGTACTTTCCTGGTAGTCCAAGGAGCAATATGAAATGATCTGGGATCCAGCAATTCCAGTTCTTTTCAACTTTACTCTCTAGGGTTACCATATTTTAAAAATAAAAAAAGAGTACACTCCACAGGCCCTGGCCCCGCCCCTTTCCCACCCCGGCCCCGCCCCAACTCCACCCTTCCCCAAAGTCCCTGCCCTAACTCCCCCTCCTCCCTCCCAGCCACGCGAAAAGGGCTGCCTGAGCGCTTCCCCAGCGCAGCTGGAGCCCGGGAGGGGAAGCGCACAGCCAGGGGCGCAGGGTCTGGAGGCTGCCCGGCAAACCGTGAAGCTGGTAGCGCTCCAGCTTCGGGCAGCCCCCATGCCTCCGGACCCCGAGACGCCGGCTGGGTACTTCCCCTCCCGGGCTCCAGCTGCTGTGCTCCTCCTCTGACTCTTCGGTTCTGTTTAAGAGCCAAGCTGCCCGAGCGCTACCGGCTTCAGGCAGCTCCCTTGCCTCTGGACCCTGCGCCGCCGGAGCAGAGCAGCTGGAGCTCGGGAGGGGAAGTGCCCGGCCGGTATTTTTCCCAGACACGTTCAGCTTTTTGGCAATTCCCCCCGGATGGGGTTTGAATACCAAAAAGCCGGACATGTCCGGGAAAAACCAGACGTATGGTAACCCTATTACTCTCTGTATCTACAATTTACATGCTGTATCTACAGGAGAGTTATCCTGTTAAGAAAACCTGTGGGTTCCTGAAGACACTGAGTTATGTAGAAACCTGAAATTAAATCCTAGCCCTACTTAAGTCAATGGCAAAACTCCCTAATACAGAAAAGCAAAAGTTGGGAGAGACCCAGAAAGGGAGATGAGAAATTATGCTATCTGAAAACTCAACCCCACCTCCATCCTTGTAATTCTAGATTGTCTCTCAACAGAAGGAATTGGGAGGGAAGAAGATTCCCCCAAACAAAAATAGAAGCCATAAAACCATTTAGTCCTCTTCCTATATTTTGATTAGCCCTCTCCTTTTCATACTGGGTGTACATTTGCAAAATAGATTTTCTGTAACAATTAATTCAGGGTATTGGTATAATAGTTTGAAAGAGCAGGCGTAGATGTGATCCCTGAAAAACCTTTAGCAACACCCTCCAATCCAGTGGTTCGCAAACTTTTGTACTGGTGACCCCTTTCACATAGCAAGTCTCTGAATGCGACCCCCCCTTATATATTAAAAACACTTTTTTATATATTTGACACCATTATAAATGCTGGAAGCAAAGCAGGGTTTGGGGTGGAGGCTGACAGCTTGTGACCCCCCCATGTAATAACCTCATGACCCTGAGGGGTCCCGACCCCCAGTTTAAGAACCCCTGCTCCAACCTAATCTGTACCCATCTACAGAACTACTATATTCTGGCATGTTACTACTGCTATATCAATTCTTTAAACTTCCAAAAGCCTTTCTCTGCCATCCTTGCATACTGTCACTTATACAGTAGTGTAAATCTGGGCTCATAGAAACATTAAGTGAATAAACAGAATAGGTCTACTACTTCACCGTCGTTGGCTCATTATCACTTGCTTAAATAAATTATTTGGGTTTTTAAGCATGGCCTCTCCTTTATAAATCCGAGCTGACTACTTTTGACCTTTCTGTAATGTATACATGTTTAGCTTCTCCATAATCAAAAACTAAAATACGTTTTTAATACCAAATTTGAACTTATAGGTCTGTAGTTTATCTATTTCCTCCCTGAAGTCTCCTTTTGCATCAATGTTACATTACCTCTTCAGTCGCTGTAGATCATCAGTCTTCAAAAAGAACAGGAGTACTTGTGGCACCTTAGAGACTAACAAATTTATTTGAGCATAAGCTTTCGTGGGCTACAGCCCACTTCTTCGGATGCATAGAATGGAACATATATTGAGGAGATATATATACACACATACAGAGAGCATGAACAGGTGGGAGCTGTCTTACCAACTCTGAGAGGCCAATTAAGTAAGAGGAAAAAAACCTTTTGAAGTGATAATCACTCTCACAGATCTTGGGAGACAGACCTGCCCTCGCTTACAGACAACCCCCCAACCTGAAGCAAATACTCACCAGCAACCACACATCACTGAACAAAAACACTGACCCAGGAACCTCTCCTTGCAACAAAGCCCGATGCCAACTCTGTCCACATCTATTCAAGTGACATCATCATAGGACCTAATCATATCAGCAATACCATCAGGAGCTCGTTCACCTGCACATCTACCAATGTGATATGTGCCAGCAATGCCCCTCTGCCATGTACATTGGCCAAACTGGAGAGTCTCTACGCAAAAGAATTAATGGACACAAATCTGACATCAGGAATCATAATACTCAAAAACCAGTGGAGGAACACTTTAACTTGTCTGGTCATTTAATGACAGACCTGCAGGTGGCTATTTTACAACAAACAAGCTTCAAAAACAGACTCCAAGGAGAGACTGCTGAGCTGGAATTGATATGCAAACTAGATACAATCAAATTAGGCTTGAATAAGGACTGGGAATGGCTGAGCCATTACAAACATTGAATCTATCTCCCCTTCTAAGTATTCTCACACTTCTTATCAAACTGTCTGTACTGGGCTAAGTTTTTTTTCTCTTACTTAATTGGCCTCTCAGAGTTGGTAAGACAACTCCCACCTGTTCATGCTCTGTGTGTGTGCGCACACACACACACACACCCTCAATATATGTTCCATTCTATGCATCCGAAGAAGTGGGCTGTAGCCCACGAAAGCTTATGCTCTAATAAATTTGTAAGTCTCTAAGGTGCCACAAGTACTCTGTTCTTTTTGCGGATACAGACTAACACGGCTGCTACTCTGAAACCTATCATCAGTCTTGTTGCTAGTGTCAAAAGTGACACTAGTTCTTATTTTGAGGATTCTAAAAAATAAAAATATAAGTCCTGAAAGTGCATATACCAGGTCTAACAATCAATTTTCCTTTAGGGTGCTCGCAATATGATCAGCCACCTTTTAAGTGGCCAATCACAGCTAATCATACACTGCACATTTGGGGAAACAGCACTTCAGCAATTGTTGTCTTTCCACCACTTTAAGAACAGATATTTTTAATTCCAGAGTGCAGTTTTTTAGTGGCTGTGATACAGAATACTACCAAAGTGTACTATAGAATCTCAAGATGCTCTTGCAGCTTCTCCAAGGCAAAACAATACAATGTTTATTCATCTCTTCTTTCTGTATTAACCAATCCAAAAGTAAATTGAAAACTTGACACTACCATCCAAACTAAAAAACATAGTAAGACCACCAAAACAGTGCCACCATGGCTAAACAAAGTAAAAGAAGCAGTTTAGAGACACTAAAGCAAGCTTTAAAAAGTGCAAGTTAAATCCTATTGAGGAAAATAGAAAGGAGCATAAACTCTGGCAATTGAAGTATAAAAATATAATCAGGAAGGCCTAAAAAGAATTTGAAGAACAACTAGCCAAAGACTCAAAAAGTAACAGCAAAAAAAATAAATAAATAAATAAAATAAAAAAAATGTTTTTTAAGTACATCAGAAGCAAGAAACCTGCTAAACCAGTGGGTCCACTGGACAATCAAGATGCTAAAGGAGCACTCAAGAAGATAAGGCCATTCCAGAGAAACCAAATAAATTCTTTGCATTGTCTTCATGGCTGAGGATTTGAGGGAGATTCCCAAACCTGAGCCATTCTTTTTAGGACAATAATCTCAAGAACCAGTCCAGATTGGAATAAACTGATATTTATTTACTGGTATTGGAATAAACTGATAAACTAAAAACAGTAATAAGCCACCAGGAGCAGATGGTATTCACCCAAGAATTTTAAAGGAACTCAAATATGAAATTGCAGAACTACTAACTGTGGTATGTAACCTAATCATTTAAATTAGCTCCTGTACTAAATGACTGGAGAATAGCTAATGTGACACCAATTTTTAAAAAGGGCTCCTGGCAATTACAGGCCGGTAAGCCTAACTTTAGTTTTAACCAATTTGCCAGTTACTGTAGTAAAGAACAGAACTATCAGACACATAGATGAACACCATTTGCTGGGGAAGAGCCAACATGGTTTTTGTTAAGGGAAACCATATCTCACTAATCTACTAGAATTCTAGGAGGGGGGGGTCAACAAGTATGTAGACAAGGGTGATCCAGTGGATATACTGTACTTAGATTTTCAGGTTTCAGAGTAGCAGCCATGTTAGTCTGTATCCGCAAAAAGAACAGGAGTACTTGTGGCACCTTAGAGACTAACAAATTTATTAGAGCATAAGCTTTTGTGGGCTACAGCCCACTTCTTCGGATGCATAGAATGGAACATATATTGAGGAAATATATATACACACATACAGAGAGCATGAAAAGGTGGGAGTTGTCTTACCAACTCTGAGAGGCCAATTAATAAGAGGAAAAAAAACTTTTGAAGTGATAATCAAGATAGCCCAGTACAGACAGTTTGATAAGAAGTGTGAGAGTACTTACATGGGGAGATAGTTTGTAATGGCTCAGGCTTAAATAGAGTCTGGGAATGGCTAAGTTGATCGTATATAATTTGCATATCAATCCAAGCTCAGCAATTTCTCGTTGGAGTTCTGTCTCTGAAGCTTTTTTGTTGCAAAATTGCGACCCGCAAGTCTGACATTCAATGACCAGACAGGTTAAAGTGTTCTCCTACTGGTTTTTGAATGTTATGATTCCTGATGTCAGATTTGTGTCCATTAATTCTTTTGCGTAGAGACTCTCCGGTTTGGTCAATGTACATGGCAGAGGGGCATTGCTGGCACATGATGGCATATATCACATTGGTAGATGTGCAGGTGAACGAGCTCCTGATGGCATGGCTGATGTGATTAGGTCCTATGATGATGTCACTTGAATAGATGTGGGCAGAGTTGCAAGGATAGGTTTGTTGCAAGGATCGGGCTTTGTTGCAAGGATAGGTTCCTGGGTCAGTGTTTTTGTTCAGTGATGTGTGGTTGCTGGTGAGTATTTGCTTCAGGTTGGGGGGTTGTCTGTAAGCGAGGACAGGTCTGTCTCCCAAGACCTGTGAGAATGAGGGATCATCTTTCAGGATAGGTTGTAGATCTTTGATGATGTGCTGGAGAGGTTTTAGTTGGGGGCTGAAGGTGACAGCTAGTGGTGTTCTGTTATTTTCTTTGTTGGGCCTGTCTTGTAGGAGGTGACTTCTGGGTACTCATCTGGCTCTGTCAATCTGTTTTTTCACTTCAGCAGGTGGGTACTGTAGTTTTAAGAATGCTTGATAGAGATCTTGTAGGTGCTTGTCTCTGTCTGAGGGGATGGAGCAAATGCGGTTGTATCTTAGAGCTTGGCTGTAGACAATGGATCGTGTGGTGTGTCCTAGATGGAAGCTGGAGGCACGTCGGTAAGTATAGCGGTCAGTAAGTTTCCGGTATAGGGTGGTATTTACGTGACCAACGCTTATTAGCACAGTAGTGTCCAGGAAATGGACCGCTTGTGTGGATTGATCTAGGCTGAGGTTGATGGTGGGATGGAAATTACTGAAATCATAGTGGAATTCCTCAAGGGCTTCTTTTCCATGGGTCCAGATGATGAAGATGTCATCAATGTAGTGCAAGTAGAGATGGGGCGTTAGGGGACGAGAGCTAAGGAAGCGTTGTTCTAAGTCAGCCATGAAAATGTTGGCATACTGTGGGGCCATGCGGGTACCCATAGCAGTGCCACTGACTTGAAGATATATATTGTCCCCAAATGTGAAATAGTTGTGGGTGAGGACAAAGTCACAAAGTTCAGCCACCAGGTTAGCTGTGACATTATCGGGGATACTGTTTTCAGAACGCTTTGACAAGGTCCCTCACCAAAGGCTCTTAAGCAAAGTAAGCGGTCATGGGATAAGAGGGAATATCCTCTCCTGGATCCGTAACTGGTTAAAAGATAGAACTAAATGGGCAGTTTTCTGAATGGAGAGAGGTAAATAGTGATGTCCTCCAGGGGTCTGTACTGGGACCAGTCCTATTCAACATACTCATAAATGATCTGGAAAGGGGGTAAACAGTGAGGTGGCAAAATTTGCAGATGATACAAAACTACTCAAGACAGGCAAGTCCAAAGCAGACTGCGAAGAGTTACAAGTGGATCTCTCTAAACTGGGTGACTGGGCAACAAAATGGCAGATGAAATTCAATGCTGACAAATGCAAAGTAACGCACATTAGAAAACATAATCCCATCTATACATATAAAATGATGGGGGTCTAAATTAGCTGTTACCACTCGAGAAAGAGATTTAAGAGTTAACATGGATAATTTTCGGAAAGCATCCACTCAATGTGCAGCGGCAGTCAAAAAAGCTAATAGAATGTTGGGAATCATTAAGAAAGGGAGAGAAGACAGACAATATCATATTGCCTCTAGACAAATCCATAGTACTCCCACATCTTTGAATACTGCGTGCAGATCTGGTTGTTCCTTCTCCAATAAATAAATAAATAAATATTGGAATTGGAAAAGGTTCAGAAAAGGGAAACAAAAATTATTAGGGGTAAGGAACAGCTTCCATATAAGGAGAGGTTAATAAGACTGGGACTTTTCAACTTGGAAAAGAGATGACTAAGGCGGGGATGTGATAGAGGTCTATAAAATCATGACTGGTGTGAAGAAAATAAATAAGGAAGTGTTATTTACTCCTTCTCATAACACAAGACCTAGGGGTCACCAAATGAAATTAATAGGCTGCAGGTTTAAAACCAACAAAAGGAAGTATTTCTTCACACAATTCACAATCAACCTGTGGAATTCTTTGCCAGAGGATGTTGTGAAGGCCAAGACTGTAACAGGGTTCAAAAAAATAACTCGATAATTTCCTGGAGGATAGGTCCATCAATGGCTATTAGCCAGGATGGGCAAGGATACAAAAGCATGCTCTGAAGTGTCCCTAGCCTCTGTTTGCTAGAAGTTGAGAATGGGCAACACAGGATGGATCACTTGATTATCTGATCTGTTCATTCCCTCTGAAGCACCTGGCATTGGCCACCGTCGGAAGACAGGATACTGGGCTAGATGAACCATTGATCTGACCCAGTATGGCTGTTCTTATGCAGAGTACCTGCTGAATCTGGACAAAACTGTGCCCTAATACGATGAGTTATTGAAAGAGAATTTGAGAAAAACTGAGATGACCCAAAATAAAATTAACCCTCAGCTACACTACAAAAAATATGTTTAAATGTGGCTGTACCCAAAACTGGTTATTCCATGTAGGCTGTATGGACAGAAGAGCCCCGATACAACCATGTTAGAGAATACTGGGCTATACTTAAGTTGATAGATTAAATATAACAATAGTTTATACAGAAGACTACTCAGAAAAATATTTAATGTTGTTTTGGCTTTCTAACAAGACACGTGTTTTATCATTTTTGGTCAGTTAATCATATTGTATTTTTTTTCTTCATTTCACCTCTCCCTCTTCTCCTTCACCACTCTCCTGCAAGTTTCTCTGCAGTTATGTTCCTTTTTGTCCCCAACCCGTGTCCCTGTCACTTACAGTATATCCACACAGCCCATGGGAGTGAGCCTCCGAGCCCAGGACAACAGACGTGGGTTAGCAAGGCTTGCACTAGAGCTCTAAAAATAGTTGGGTAGACAGCAACTTTGAAACTGCAGCTCAGATTGAAGCTCCAGCACTAAAACCTAGAGAGGAGAGTGGGCTCTCAACCCAGGTTGGGAGACTTGCTCCTGTAGGCTGTGTAGACATTTTCTTAGCTCCCTTCCCCCCTTGACATGCTTCCCGAACGCGTCACTCCTTTTTCACCTCAACATTCTTCTCCTGCGGACTGCTCTAATACTTGGCAGTCTCTCCAGTCTTTTCTCTTCCTCCAAGTAGCAGTGGACTCCAGCAGAAGGAGAGACAAGGGCTCCTATTTGTTTCCAGCTGCTTTTACAGGCATCTATACTCTTCTTTGCAATGAAGAGCTTTGTCAACTGCAGGAGCAGCTGGAAACAAAAACAGCCAGCACAGCTCTCTGTAGACTCACTGCAAGTGTTCCAAGGAGTATATCTGGAAATCTTTGATGAGGGTTAAGGGCTGTCTCCCTGACTGATTTTTCATTCCTAAGCACCTTACACACAAAACAATACATATGTGCTTGGTGGCAACAACTGAATTTTTGCTCTGTTTTTGTAGAAGTAACCAGCATCCCCTTTTTTACAGTCACTTGTTGGATCAAGAGGAGCCAGCAGCAACCGTCAGTTGTATCACTTTTTTAAACCATTTTTGAGTGATTTTTTTTTTTACATAAGTTGTGTTTTAGTCCCCAGAAAGATGTTTTGCATGTTTCCACATCTTTCACTGCTCAACACTGAAGCAGTTTTTCCCTAGCAGTGCTCAACTATTGTCACTAAGTTCTCAGTATTCCAACAAAGGGCACACTAAGTATCAGAGAAGATACAATGGACAGATACTGATGGGAAGTACAAAGAAAGAGTTTTAAGGAGGATTTTGAAGGAGGACAGTAAGTTAGTTTTGCAGATGTTCATGGGGAGTTCCTACCATGCATGAGGGGCAGCATGGAAGAAAGCACAAAGGTGCTTCTCTGAAAATTTAACATGTAGGCAATGGAGGCTGGTATCATGGGTCAATCTGAGACAAAGTCCACATCTTGATAGTGAATGAGAGGACAAGAAAGGTGAGGACAGGCCACAAAGGGCCTTGAAAACAAAGACAAGTATCTTATGTTTGATTCAACAGAAAAAGAGATGCAAAGAAAGGGCTGACATTGTCAAAGTGATGGGCTAGGAAAAGTATATTTGCAGGAGAATTCTGAATAGGCAGGAATGGGGCAAGATTGCATTGGTCAAGGACAGGAAAGGATGTTGCAATAATTTACACATGATATGATCAGACCTGGTCAAGAGTTTTAGCTGTGTGGATGGAAAAGAAAGGCATATTTTAGGTATGTCATGCAAAAAGAATCTGCAAGATTTAGACATAGCCTGGTCATGAAAACCAAAAGAGGTCTGATTTGAAAATGATGCCCTGGTAAGGGCCTGAGCAACAGGCAAGATGGTGGTGCACAAGTTATCCACATTGTTTTTCCATTTTTATTAGATTTCTCAACGGTATGCACATCTGTTGAGCTGCTTGTAACTTACTTATCAGTATTCCCTTATCTCCCTTCTAAAGTCTCTTATATGTAGAGAATTTCTTGGTGAATTTGTTCATGTGCACTTACTGAAATTTAACATTTGTCTTCCATACTTTGGCAACCATACTGTTTCTAATAAAATGGTGGAACATATTTTCTACATTTTTGTACTTTCAACCCTGCAATCAACACCAAGATGTGTTTTTGTTTGTTGTGTGTCAGGCTGCTTTATATCCAGCATTGTGATACACTAGAGTTTCAGACCAATTGTGTCACGGCAACTTCTAACAAGCTAGTAAGCGCCAACCACTACTTTTGCACCAGGCTAAAACAAACAAGTTGATCAAAGAAATCTTAACACGTTTAGATATAGAAATGCACAGTCAAGACAACCAAACAACCTTATCTCTGCCTGCAGTGATGTTATGCAAAGAATATAGGATTCTGATTAAAGTATTTTAGTGTTTCTGGTCCCAGATTAGGTATTTCTTTCATATGTTTAAATATCAGTTTTAATCCTATCTCTTTATCCCCTAGAGGCATCTGGGTGCCTTAAACATGCATTTTCATACCTTAACAAATCTGGATTTCTTTTAAGTGTAACCTTATCTCTGAATTTCCTGGTCGAATTATAACATTCCTGTAATGTTTTTATCCTTAAACTTACTGATGTGATGAAGTTAAGGTTAAGAGAAAGTAACAGCTTTTTGGTTTGAGAATTATCTTCATTTTTTAAAAATGTCATATATGAACACCAAGCAAGAAACACAAAGAGAATGGATCACATATTTATAATAATTTGTTAAAAATATAACAATTTTTTATTATTTTAACTTTTAAGAGCAGTACACCAAAGCAGAGCAAAGCAACCTAAGTGTAATGGTGAATCTGGCCCTTAAACTGCAATGGATTTATCAGAGTGCTGTGTTAGTAAAATCAGTGCTATGTGAATAAAGGCAGTGAGAACTCAATCCTAGAGTCCCAGTGTCCATGCTCTAAGGGCTCCCCCTGTGCTTGAGCCCCCAGCAGTTTTGCCTTAACATGCAATGAAGCAAAGGCAAATTACTAGCTCACTAGTCTGCACTACAGAATCTTTAAAGAGCAATGACAGTTGGGGCAAATAATCTAACCAAGAAGAACTCATTGTATGTCCAGTCTCCCTCATACAACTGAGCCATTACAACTAATAAAACTGTTGCATGCAAGTTAGATGTACAGAAAGGGAGGGGAATTGGTTGCATTGATGTCACAAATGGTCCCATTTGAGAGTTACCTGAGCTGTTGAACTGATCCCATTTAGACAACAACATAGCTTAATTATAACTAGTTACCTCAAACAGTTTAAGATTTCAATGAATTTCAACTATCATGGTAAATTTCAAGTATGTTATTCCATTAGGATTGTTTGGAACAAAAACCAAATACTACTACATTTCTTAAAAAGTAATAATTTTATTAATTATAATGCAAACAAATTAACAGATTTACTTATACATTCTCAGAAAATTCATTCTGCTCAAAGAGTAAGTGTTCTAAATTTGGGGAATTGGTTTTAAGTTTGTATTTCTCCCTAGACAAAATAAAGGTTTCAATGCACAACACAACTCTATCTTACCTATGGAGTTGCAACCAGATATATACATATGCACACCTACACGCACTTAGAATGCAGAACGGAAAGCTGCCGCTAAGAGTTTATGTTTTACGCTAGTTGTAACAGCACACCTACTTCAATAGTTTTCTGCCTTTCCCTCAGTAGTACACACATTACTCACCAGGAACCCTGCAGCTTGTCACAAAAGAGGGAAAGACTCACTAATATCTCTTTTCTATCTTTAAGTATTAGAAGCATAATTTGTTTTTATATAGTCAAGGAAGAAATAGTTGTCTATTACAAGTATTTCTGTTAGTCTTCTACTGGACAATTACTTTATACTTGAAAAATATACAGCATATTACACTAACTCAATGGAGTTCATTTGATACTCAAAGCTTACCTCCAAGTATATTGATGGTGGGTTATGCTCTCCTCCAAACTTGTCCAGCAGCGCCTCTATGTGTTCTTGTGTTAATTTAATCATCTGTTTGATATTCCATACCTAAAATATAAAAATATATTTTTATAAATCAAAAGAGGCAAGTCTGGGACAGATTTTAAAAAATTAAAAACCATGAACTCACATCTTAATAGCTAAAAACTAAGTTAATCTTTAAGGCTGAAAAAAGTCAGACTCCATATTTTACTGAAATGACTGTAAAATTTGTCCTAGACCCAAATTAATCATTTTTTCCAGAGCTTTGTTGACAGAAGTCCTTAATGAAAATACCGTTTCAAAGTATCAGTAACGTCAATCAAAAACAGCGACTGGTGGTTATTATGATCACCTACTATCTGTATCAATACAGTCTCGGTTCTGTTCCAGTCTTAAACTAAACTGAGCAAAGACCCTTTCATTTTGAAATGCAGGAACTGCTAAAAACAAACATCTCTCTCATATATTACTTTTTATATGGAGATCTCAAAACACTTTACAAAGTCTTATCTCCATTTTACAGATGGGGAAACTGAGGTAAAGAGGTACAGTGACTTGTCTAAGGTTACATAGGATACAGTACAAAACAGAAATCTGATTAGAGGAGAAAACTAATCTATGTAATGTTCAAAGTTTCAGGATTTTATTAATCTGTTCAAGTTGCTATGATGACACTTGCAAATCAACAAATGTCAAACATTCAGTGGTAAACTGGTAACTACTGTAATCACGTGATCTAGATCAGGGGTCGGCAACATTTGGCACGTGGCTCGCCAGGGTAAGCACCCTGGCGGGCCGGGTCAGTTTTATTTACCTGCTGACGCGGCAGGTTCGGCCGATCGCGGCCCGCACTGGCCGCGGTTTGCCGTCCTGGGCCAATGGGGGCGGCGAGAAGCTGCGGCCCGCGCCGCTTCTCGCCACCCCCATTGGCCCAGAACGGCGAACCGCGGCCAGTGGGGGCCGCGATCGGCCGAACCTGCCGCGTCAGCAGGTAAATAAAACTGGCCCGGCCCGCCAGGGTGCTTACCCTGGCGAGCCGCGTGCTGAACATTGCCGACCCCGATCTAGATATTTCTAATGTACCTATCACTGCAGTATTTAAATGCCCTGATCTTAAACACATTGTACACTTGGGGCTCTAGATTGCTTCAGTTTGCAAGTTTTTCCCACTGACTCTGTAACTTGTAACCACTGTTAGTATTATGAGATGACTATGAGTGCTACCTTGCACTGTAAGTCATCACTATGCAATGTTCAATTGCTGAAGCTGAATCAATACAATAGTAAGTTCACTTACAGGAAAAAAAGGTACTTTGATCCAGTAGAAGTCGAATTTTTTCACTTGTTGGACCAATAGACTCTGGCCTCCAGAAAAGAGATTTTTATTTTTCTTAGAATTACATTTGCTAGCAACTTAATGTGATGAAAACTGAGAAAGATTTAATTTCTACAAGCCAGAGAAAAAATACTTATCTGTTCTCTGAAGGTACCATTTATAAAAGTATCACTATTCAAAACTGATGCTATTACTTAGAGACTAGTGAGAAAGTAATATAGCTCAAAATTCAAAAGCCATCAGCTCCAGGATGGAGACTTGCATACTGCTTCTTCCAATAGAACCTCAGAGATTCCTGTGACCTGTCAGTGAAAGAAAATACAAATCCCTCAGTCTCTAAGAAGAGAGGTGGGATGGTGGTGATAGAACTTATACCGTTACGGATAAAATGGCAGGGAATTAGCTTTATGTTCTATTAAAAGATACCAGTAACAGAACCCCAACTCCATTAATGTCTCAAACATTATACTAGAAGTAAAGAGAAAAATCTTTCTGCAACACAGAACAAACATGTTAGAAGTTCAAAACACACCTAACTCATATTTTAATAAAGATATCTGTTATTCTGTAGTAGCTATTAAGGATGGGGACATCACCAAAATAAAACAAGGTGGAAAGACAGTTGGGTAACCTCTAGCCCAATACAAGTTTGAAGCACTGATGATAAATTTTGCTTCTTCTCATGAGGCCAATTTCAACAGAACTCTGTGGCTGCCTTCCAAATCTTAATATGTAAACTCAGTGGAGGCTGGCTGTAAAGACCAACTTTTTCTCTGAACTCACACAAATGTTTGTTAATATGACCATTATGCTGTATGCCTGCCAAGAAGCAGCAATGAGAGAGCTGTGCAATGTATGCATATCAAAAGAATCAGAAGGCTCTCTCTGTCATCTAATCTGTTCCAGATAAGAGAGTAGGGAATTTTACTTGGTAAACTGATGGAATAAGACCCTGCTGGCTTGGATGTTGGGAAAGAAACTTGGCAGGAGGATTAAGGTGGAATCCCAGCACTACCTTGGAAGATATTTAGCAACTGGATCTGTCAACAGAGCCCTAACGCTCACTCAAGACACAAGCTGAAATCCCCAGTATCAAAGGAGGACCTTCATTTAATAAGTCTGCTCATATATCAAGTGGTTGAAAAGGAGGTTGTTACACTAAAGTTTAATCACCTCGTTGACATTCAGCACGGGCACTTGAGCTTATAAATGTACTACACACAAAATAAAAAACTTATCTACCTCCAGTGTTAAATAGGGCTTTAGGTATCCTAAAACTAAGCAGAGATCACAGAGTTCCCAGCCCACACCACACTTTCTGTGAGCATGAGAAATCCACTCTACCACTATGGCTGGAGTCCCTAAGCTATTTCTCCACTTGGTAGGGTTGGCAATTTTCAAGAGCACTTAAGTGACTTCAGAATCAAGTCTCGCTGGCTTTCAATGCAACTTTCACTTTTAAGTCATTTAGGCACTTCTGAAAATCCCACCCATGGATAACCACCTCATGGAGGGGCTTAGGACTCAACATCCCATTCCTACACTAACAGCATCACATACATAGGTGGTTGAGGAAGGGATTGCCAGCGGACAAGGTGGTCTCATTGGTTGTCCCTGTACTATCAGAAGCTTCCCCATTTCTCCTCTGTGGTGGCTGGAGGGTGAATGACTTCCTCCCTCCCTGCAAATATGTTTTCTACTTTGCATCCAACAGTTACTATTCTGAGCTGCTTTTTCTCTCTCCCTCCTTCCAGTTCTACTGTTCTAACACTATTATGATAACAGAAGTAGCAGCACCAGGAGGAACAGAGGGCCTCTCTATTCAGCAGCTGATAGGCAGATAGAGAGCAGCCTTTCAGAGCCAAAAACTGGAGTTAAAGCCCTGGAAAAGCCCAAATAGCTGCCAAATGTACTCAAAGGAGTTGGGGAAGAGCACACAATAAGTTCTAAACCATGCCTTTTCACACTGAATCATGGACCTTTTCTATTGGAATTGGTTTGTTTTCCTAGATGGTTGGAAGGAGTCTATCAGAAAAATTAACCTCTTGAGCTCTACTCCCTTAGGTGCATTACTTACAGGAGGAAAGGTACATGAACTCCCTCCCCATCCAGTAAGTAAAGAAAGCATCCCTCAAAATGGATCACTAAACGAGTTATGCACAACTTCAATAGTGTGTTGCTTGCAGACACCACAAACAGATCTCTCTGGTATGCCCCACTCGTGAAAGAGCTAGCTTCAATCTGAGACAACTTCACATGGCTCTCACATTGATTGAAATACTCTGTCTACAATCAGGTTCTCTTTCCTGCCAAGTAACCAGTAATTAGACATATTGTGGTACACTGCCCAACCCCATCCTTGAAGAATTGCTTAACACAGGAGACAACACCCATTCTACCTTGCACATAGAGAGGATCCTATATGTTTGAATCAACCATTTCTGGGAATACTAGGTCAGTGAAAGCTCTAAACCTTACCCCATGGATCTTATCTCAAAAAAGCTGCATCTAGAGCAGAGGTCACCAACCAATCGATCACAATCTCTGGTGGTGTAGCGTGGCTGCCGCTAAGGCAGGTTCCCTGCCTGCCCCAGCCCCACGCCGCTCACGGAAGAGGCCAGCGCGGCCGCGCGGCCCTGGGGGCGGGGTGTGTGTGTGTGTGTGTCAGGGTTCTCCCTCTGCGAGCTACTCCTGCCTGCAAGCACCGCCCCCGCAGTTCCCATTGGCCAGGAACAGGGAGCTGTGGCCAATGGGAGCTGCAGGGGCAGTGCTTGCAGAGAGGGGCAGCGCACAGAGCCACATGCTCCTCCCCCTGGGGCCGCAGTGGCTTGTTGGCCCCTTCCAGGAGCAGCGTGGGGCCACAGCAGGCAGGGAGCCTGCCTTAGCCTTGCTGCACTGCCAACCGGGAGCCACCCAAGGTAAGTGCTGCCTGGTAGGAGACCGCACTCCAACCCCCTCCCAGAGCCAGCACCCCATACTCCTCCTGTACTCCGAACCCACTCTTGCACCCCATCCCCAAGCCCTGAACCCCCTCCCAGAGCCAGCAACCCAAACCCCCTCCTGCACCCCAACCCTCTGCCCCAGCCCTGACTCCCCTCAGAGCCAGCACCCCATACTCCCTCCTGCACCCCAAGCCCCAGCCCTGAGCCCCCTCCCAGAGCCAGCACCTTGTACCCCCTTACAGCACCTTAACAGTCTGCCTCAGCTCAGAGCCCCTTCCTGTACCCAAACTTCCTCCCAGAGCTTGCATCCCTCACCTCCTCCTGTACCCCAATTCCCTGCCCAGGCTCAGCCCAGAGTGCCCTTCCACACTGCGAACCCCTCAGCCCCAGCCCAGAGCCTGTACCCTTCCCAAACCCCAACCTCCGACCCCAGCCTGGTGAAAGTGAGTGAGGGTGGGGGAGAGAGTGAGCAACGGGAGGGGGGGGTGGAGTGAGCAGAGGGGATAGATCCTGGGTTGCTCCTAAATTCAAAAAGTGATCTTGGGCATAAAAAGATTGGAGATCACTAATCTATAGACTGTCCTAGAGAGAACAGCTCCTTAAGAATGAAGCCCCACGTATGTACAACCCATCTCAAGCAGGAAGCATGTGATTACTCAATCTGATTGAGGCAATCTGGAAGTCCCTGTCTAACTGCAGCTAGCCAGTGAACAAGCCACTACTTCATGGAGGCAGTCAATCACATGTAGCACAAGAACACTTGACTTTAACACTACAGCATCCGTAGCTGTCACCTCATGCCATGCCATTAGCTACTGTTATGGGTATCAGGCCCCAAATCTGTAACTTAATCCATTTTGAAGCCTGATGGCTTCAACATCTCTTCTCTGCTAGGTCCACACCACTGATACTGTACCAGTGCAGAAGGCCTTGAGTCCAGTTAGGCTTCCACACAAGATACCCTATGTGATGGGCTGGATCACCAAAACCCTCTTGGGACTGCCACCTGATGTGCCCAGACTACTTCTGAGCCTGTTTTCCCTGTCAGCTTGGTACTTCAGTGCCTTGCCTCGTTTGAGCCAGACATGCTTGCCTGCTGCAAACACAGATCCAAGACTGAACCACGTCCCCCACAAGCTGCAGGCTTAACTGAAAACAGCTTAAGAAGTGCTCCTGTCTCCAGCTCTCAGATACCCAATTCCCAATGGGATCCAAACCCCAAATAAATACGTTTTACCCTGTATAAAGCTTATACAGGGTAAACGCATAAATTGTTCGCCCTCTATAACGTTAATAGAAAGGTATGCACAGCTGTTCTCTCGCCCCCCACCAATATTAATACATACTCTGGGTTAATTAAGAAGTAAAAAATGGTTTTATTAAATACAAAAAGTAGGATTTAAGTGGTTCCAAGTAATAACAGACAAAAAGTGAATTACCAAGCAAAATAAAATAAAACATGCAACTCTAAGCCTAATACAGTAAGAAAACTGAATACAGGTAAATCTCACCCTCAGAGATGTTTCAATAGGCTTTTTTCACAGACTGGATGCCTTCCTAGTCTGGGCCCAATCCTTTGGAGGAGGGATAGCTCAGGGGTTTGAGCATTGGCCTGCTAAACCCAGGGTTGTGAGTTCAATCCTTGAGGGGGCCATTTGGGGATTTAATTGGTGTTGGTCCTGATTTGAGCAGAGGGTTGGACTAGATGACCTCCTGAGGTCCCTTCCAACCCTGATGTTCTATGATTCTTTCCCCGGTACAGTCCGTGTTCCAGCTCAGGTGGTAGCTAGGGGATTTCTCATGACTGCAACCCTCTTTGTTCTGTTCCACCCCCTTATATCTCTTTTGCACAAGGCAGGAATCCTTTGTCCCTCTTTGGGTTACCACCCCTCCTTCTAAATGGAAAAGCACCACGTTAAAGATGGATTCCAGTTCAAGTGACAAGATCACATGTCATTGTAAGATGGATTCCAGTTCAAGTGACAAGATCACATGTCATTGTAAGACTTTGTTATCCACTTGCAAGCACACACATATACAGGAAGGCTTACAAGTAAACAGAGCCATGTACAGTCAATTCTCCTAGTTGATGGGAGCCCTCAAGATTCCAAACCACCATTAATGACCCACACTTTGCATAATTACAATAGGACCTCAGAGTTATATTTCATATTTCTAGTTTCAGATACAAGAGTGACACATTTATACAAATAGGATGACCACACTCAGTAGATTATAAGCTTTGTAATGATACCTTACAAGAGACCTTTTGCATGAAGCATATTCCTGTTACATTATATGATTTTATGAAAATATGCTAGAGTGCAATGTCATACCCCATTCATGTATGTGGGAAAAGCTGAAATGTTGGGTCTTTAAGAAGGAAGCCCACTGCCTCCAGCAGCACGAACAAATGTGTAGGTTCCTTCCAATTGTCCAAACAGCAAGCAAGTGCATATGAGCCTCTTATGGCTCTAGCTACACAAGAGATCATCACATCTCATTCTCCCTTACAGCTATCTTCTGTCACAACAACTTATGGGCAACTTAGTCATGGGAGACAGGATCTTTGCAAAAACCAGCCCAAGACTATAGAACTCACTGCTGGATAGCATAATAAACACCACTAACTATGTGACTTTGCAGGCTAAATGCAATACACCCCTCTGTTCTCAAGCTCTCTTCTAACTGCACCCTTACCTGCACCCATCACTTTTTCCAGGGGCTTGTCTACAGAGATTTAGTCACACCAGAGGGATGTAAATTTTAGTCCTCACTAGTGTGTCATGCACTACTGGCTCCTGTGGAGCCTGATGGCATGCACTAAAGTATGTCAACGCAGTCTATATTAACACGCACTAGGGAACTTTTAGTGCACCACACCTGGGTCAGGTTAGTGTGCAACACAAGAGGATTAAAATTTACATCCCTTTGGTGTGCACGAAAGTACCATGTTGACAAGCCTTAGGATAATAAATACAACATACGCACACACACAAGCCTACTTTTGCTGTGGGGAGGGAGGAGGGGGGGGGAAGAGAGTGAGAAAGAGAGAGAGATGTTCTTACTCTTGGAAGGCTGTGACAGTTCTTCGGCTAGCCAGGACTGAGAGTCACCTTGTTACCCCCTGCTTTCCGCAAAAGAGTCTTTATTGAGGTAGCTGGGCATCAGCTCCAGGACGCCACCAGCCTTTCAACCACTCAAGCACTCTCCTCTGGGCTATGGCAGCCCTAAATTTGCCTTGCAGATTAACAATAGATGCACCTCAATCCCCGAGTCCCTTTGAATCATTCCCGTGATATCCAGCCCCCGACACTGGCTACTCACAGAAACTCCAGATTCTCTGCACCCAAAGTTTCAGCTAGGGCTACCATACGTCCGGATTTTCCCGGACATGTCCAGCTTTTCGCTCTTTAAATAGCCGTCCGGGGGGGATTTCTAAAATGTAAAAATGTCCGGGATTTCCCCCCGGTCGGCTATTTAAAGAGTGAAAAGCGGCTGACAGGGCGGCCGAGCGCCGCTCGCACTGGGGCCTCGGCAGCCAAAGCCCCTTCTCGGCTCTCCCCATCCCCTGCAGCCTTAGCACACTGCCCGGCAGCACTGGGGGGGCGGGGCTGTGCGCCTGTGAGGGAACGCGGCGGTGGGGCTAGCAGCAGCGACCAGAGCCCCTCCCCCCCTCCTCCACAGCCTCAGCATGCCGCCCGGCCGAGCGGCACGGTAAGGGGACTGAGGAGTTGGAAAAGGGGGGCAGTCAGGGGACAGGGAGCGGGGGGGGGGTTGGATGGGTCGGGAGTTCTGGGGGGACTGTCAGGGGGGCAGGGGTGTGGAGAGGGGTCAAGGCAGGCAAGGACAGGGAGCAGGGGGGGTTAGATGGGTCGGGGGTTCTGGGGGGACTCTCAGGTGGGCGGGGTGTGAAGAGGGGTCGAGGCAGGCAGGGAGCAGAGGGGGTTGGATGGGTCAGGAGTTCGGGGGTCCTGTCAGGGGGCGGGGAGCAGTTGGATAGAGTGTGGGAATCCCGGGGGTCTGTCTGGGGGCGAGGGTGTGAATATGGGGTGGGGGTATGGATAAGGGTCGGGACAGTCAGGGGACAGCTAGGGTCCTAGGGGGGCAGTTAGGGTGGGGGGTTCTCAGGACGGGGCAGTCAGGGAACAACAAGAAGCAGGGAGGCTTATATAGGGGGTGGGGTTCTAGGGGGCAGTTAGTGGCAGGGGTCCCAGGAGGGGGCAGTCAGGGGACAAGGAGCAGGGGGAGTTGGGGGTTCTGAGGGGGGCAGTCAGGAGTGGGAGTGGATGGGGGTGGGGCAGGGTGGGGCTAGAGCGGGGCTCTCCCCCCCCCTTCTCTTTTTTGATTATGGAAATATGGTAACCCTAGTTCAGCATACCCCAGTTTACCTATTTTACCTTAAACCACCACTCCTGTACAACACACAACACTTGTGAGCACTTAAACTTATTTTTGTTTTGCTGTAAAAATGAAGATTTAACTAGAAATAAGAACGGTGGAAACAAAAGTGTGTGTGGGGGGAAGGGATAGCTCAGTGATTTGAGCATTAGCCTGCTAAACCCAGGGTTGTGAGCTCAGTCCTTGAGGGGGCCATTTAGGTATCTGGGGCAAAAATCTGTCTGGGGCTTGGTCTTGATCTGAGCAGGGGGTTGGAGTAGATGACCTCCTGAGGTCCCTTCCAACCCTGATATTCTATGAAAAGGGTTACAATATAAAACAAAATCATAAAATGCGAATCTGGGTCTACACTTATCAACAGTTACCCTTCTATTTAATAAAGTAGATTTCCACCAAAAGGTCAGTCTGTTGCAGGGATAGCTGGTTTCTTAAGAACCATAATCTGAAAGTTCAGAAAATCATCCCCACTCCACACAGGGTTATCCCCAGTAAATGGATGGGGTGCTTCTCCCTCCCTGTTGTACCAAAACCAGCCTTCAGTTTCTATTCATAGGGTGAAAACCTACTTGTTGTAATGTTTTCTTATTTGTTTTTACCTTTAATTGGTTTCATTTGTTTGTTGTTGCCTCTGATGGCTTCCCATTCAAAGTCTTAGTATTGCTCAAGGCTAAACAACTGAGCTTGCATAGCATCACCAGCCAAACAGGGTGGGGTGGCAACTCCCCCTTGCCCAAATGGGCCATTACATTATCTCCAGATGATTAATTTCTACTCTAAGTGCAGAAAGCATACTTTCAATATATATACACCTTGCAATGATTATGAATCTTAACAAGTTATGAGCTTTGTATAGATATCTTACATGTTACTGTTTACAAATAAATGTTGTGTAAGACATGTTTAGTTTAGTCTGTCAAATCTCAGTGAGAGATGTTTGAGAATAGGGGAGCCATTGCCAAGGGGTCTCTGTCTCAGAGGTACTAAAATATTATGGTATTAGGCTATGGCTGCCATAGTATTTTACAGAAATGCATAACTGATGTCAGACCAAAAGGCAACACCCAGAATTATTAGTGTTGGTCTCTTATAAGAAACCTGTGATATTTCCAGTGGTTGCACTACATTCCCCCACCCCACACCTCCAAACACACTTAAGTGTTTGCAGAAGTCTGGAGAGCACAGCCAGTCACCTTCCTTAGGAAGCTACATAATTGCAGACACACTATTTTCTACCTTTTCCTACCAGAAATACTAGATCCTTTATATTGAGACACTCCATGCCTTTTATTTGGAAATACCTGATATAAAGAATCTGTTTCTTCTTTCACCTAGTGGCATGAGCTGAATGGTATTCTTCGTCAGGAGAAATTAAACTTCTGGCAGCCTTCAGGAAATCATTTAAGATCAATTCAGTAGCCCCATTTAACATTGCTGGAGACCCAGAGCCTTCAGTGACAGATGTCACTTAAGTCTCTCCCCTCTCCTTTCCTCATAGGGAGGTATACTAGCTAACCCAGAGAAGCCAAAGGATTCCAGGCCAACAGCTCAGTGACACTGGTACTAGGGTTTTGCACCAAAAACGTCTCTCATGCACTTCATGCTGAAAAAGGTGACAACCCCAAAGGGATTCACTGCAACAAATAAGAATGCTTAAACAAGTCTTTCAGATCACAAATTTTTGTAAGTGTTCCACAAAGCTATGCTAGAATCATGAGATAGGTTAGTCCTAAAATGCCCTGATACAGGACCAGCTGAAAGAACTACATATGAACATGATAAAAGTGGTTTTTCAAACTGATCTGCAGTGTGGACATGCTGCATCAATGCAAAGACAATCCATGCAACCAACAACTTATATGCAACCCATGTCCCTATAATAGCATACTTGCTTAGTACAGATGAAACCAAAGAATTCCAAAGAGATGTACTCTAACATTAATTGGACATGCTGCAAGAAAGCCTGACAGCCCTACGTATCTGGAAGTTTGGGATGGAGGAAGACTAAAAACAATGTTTATATATGTTGTAGGTAATACTTCATATTTGTAATCTAAACTGTGTGTCAAACGATCAACACATCATAATATCCTAGTAGATACACTTATTTACAATTGATTATTTAGAGATTTTCTTGCATTATGTCAAATACATTTATTTTAAGATACGTGGAACCTGATTTGGTAACTGCAACTGGAGTAACTGCTGCAGATACTTGGTAAAGAAGACCACTGACTCTGGCCCATAAGGGAAGCAGAAACAGGAATGTGGTAACAGTGTGGTCACTCCGTCAAGGCTGAATCGGGTTTTGATTCCCCTTCCCAGCTAGTGCAGCTGGCATAAGCCAAGGTGAACATAAGGAGAGCCAGAAGACCCAAGGGATTCCAGACCTGGTCATCCTTATCCACTGTGAATGTGTGAGATATTTTTAAATTTTGTAAATAAGCACCTAGGTGCTAGATAATAAAAAACAACCAATAAAAGGAATGGCCTGCTTTTCCTGAGTCACAGAGCAATTAGGACACTGAAAGATCTTTTAGTAACTCTAACAAAAACTGTAAGCTCTTTTCAAAATGTCTGGAATATAAAGTTTTATGGCATACCCTTTCAGCTTGCTCTGCTGGAGGTATATTTGTAGAAGCATCAGCTACCTGTTTCCTTTCCCTTTACTAGAATATTTAAATCATGGAGAATACTGCAGTAACTAAAAAAGTTATTGTGCCCAGGACATCTGGATGAAGGGGAACAGAGAAGAAGAAACTTTTATTCCATTAAATTAATAGAAAAAATTCTGCCCAGGCTGAAGTTTACAAGTCAAAGATGACCTTGTGAAAGGTGTTAAGGGACCTCCCAAAAAAAAAAAAAAAAAAAAATTCCCAAAAAGAGCAATTTTGCTTGCAATGCTTTGCAAAAAAATGAAGTTCAGACATTTCATACATTAAAATAAGGAACTTGTAAAATGTTTTCCTTATTTGACATCAAGGAAAGTTACAGACAACATTAAGTAAAATACATGAAAAAAAAAATCAGACTCCATGCTCTATCACACTCACTCATGCAACAGTTCAAATACTGTTTTAAAAACTAAAATTACCAATTTTCAGCAAGTTTAACTGTTTCAATTTATCTTACTAATAACATTGTTTCAGAGTCTTAAATATGCTATACACTTAAACAATATGCTGCAGAAATTATTGCTAGTATCCCTCTACGTAATAGAATTCTTATTTTTAAAAACTCACTGACAACTGAGCTATGCAACCTATTTTTATAGTAAAAACATTTTAGTGTATTAATTAGTACATTTCTTTGCTTGCTGTTGGGTACTTTGGAGAAAATTATAGTGCTTCTATAATAATAGGGTATCAACAACATTTCATGTCACAGAGGGTATGTCTACACTACGGGATTAATCCCAATTTATATAATTTGAATTTTGCAAACAGATTGTATAAAGTCGAATGTATGCGGCCACACTAAGCACATTAATTCAGTGGTGTGCGTCCATGTACCGGGGCTAGCATCGATTTCTGGAGTGTTGCACTGTGGGTCGCTATCCCATAGCTATCCCATAGTTCCCGCAGTCTCCTCCACCCATTGGAATTCTGGGTTGAGATCCCAATGCCTGATGGGGCCAAAAACATTGTCACAGGTGGTTCTGGGTATATCCACCCCCGTCTCCAGGGAAGCAACAGCAGACAACCGTTTTGTGCCTTTTTCCTGGGTGAACAGTACAGACGCCATACCATGGCAAGCATGGAGCCCACTCAGCTCAAGACAGCAACCATGAACATTGTAAACACCTCGCGCGTTATTGTGCAGTTTATGCTGAACCAGAACCTGCAAAACCAGGCGGCGAGGAGTAGGCTACAGCAGCGAGAGTGATGAGGATATGGACATGGAATTCTATCAAACCGCGGGACCCGGTGCTTTGGAGAGCATGCTGTTAATGGGGCAGGTTATAGCCGTGGAACGCCGATTCTGGGCCTGGGAAACAAGCACAGACCGGTGAGATCGCATAGTGTTGCGGGTGTGGGACGATTCCAAGTGGCTGCGAAACTTTCGCATGCGTAAGGGCACTTTCTTGGAACTTTGTAACTTGCTTTCCCCTGCCCTGAAGCGCCAGAATACCAAGATGAGAGCAGCCCTCACAGTTGAGAAGCGAATGGCGATAGCCCTGTGGAACCTTGCAACGCTAGACAGCTACCGGTCAGTCGGAAATCAATTTGGAGTGGGCAAATCTACTGTGGGGGCTGCTGTGATGCAAGTAGACAAAGCAATCACTGAGGTGCTACTACGAAAGGTAGTGACTCTGGCAAATGTGCAGGTCATAGTGGATGGCTTTGCTGCAATAGGATTCCCTAACTGTGGTGGGGCGATAGATGGAACCCATATCCCTATCTTGGCACCGGAGCACCAGGGTACCCAGTACGTAAACCGCAAGGGGTACTTTTCAATGGTGCTACAAGCACCTGTGGATCACAAGAGATGTTTCACCAACATCAACGTGGGCTGGCCAGGAAGGGTTCATGACCCTTGCGTCTTCAGGAACACTAATCTGTTTAAACGGCTGCAGTAAGGGACTTACTTCCCGGACCAGAAAATAACAGTTGGGGATGTTGAAATGCCAATAGTTATCCTTGGGAACCCAGCCTATCCCCTTAATGCCATGGCTTATGAAGCCATACACAGGCAGCCTGGACAGGAGTCAGAAGCTATTCAACTACAGGCTGAGCAAGTGCAGAATAGTGGGTAGAATGTGCATTTGGCCGTTTAAAAGGTTGCTGGCGATCGTTACTGACTCGCTCAGACCTCAGCCAAACCAATATCCCCATTGTTATTTCTGCTTGCTGTGTGCTCCACAATCTCTGTGAAAGTAAGGGGGAGACCTTTATGGCGGGGTGGGAGACTCAGACAAATCGCCTAGCTGCTGATTACGCGCAGCCAGACACCAGGGTGATTAGAAGAGCAGACCAGGAAGCGCTGTGCATCAGAGAAGCTTTGAAAACCAGTTTCATGACTGGACAGGCTACAGTGTGAAATTTCTGTTTCTTTCTCCTTCATGAAAACCCGCTCCCTTTATTGACTCATTCTCCGTAAGGAACCCACCCTCTCCCTTCCCCCAGCTTGCTTTCAAAGGAAATAAAGTCACTATCGTTTAAAAATCATTTATTCTTTATTAATTGATTATAAAAAGAGGGAGAGAACCTGGGTGGGGTTTGGGAGGAGGATCGTCGGGAAGGAAAAGGCCACTAAAAAAAGGTTAAAAAAATGACAGCCTTTTGCTCGGGCTATCCACTGGGGTGGAATGGAAGGGTGTACGGAGCCTCCCCCACCCCGCGTTCTTACACGTCTGGGTGAGGAGGCTATGGAACATGGTGAGGGGAAAGGGGGGCTATACAGGGGCTGTAGCGGCACTCTTATCCTGCTGCCGTTCCTGAAGCTCCACCAGACGCCAGAGCACGTCTGTTTGCTCACGCAGCAGCCCCAGCGTTGCATCCTGCCTCCTCTGATCTTCCTGCCGCCACCTCTCATCTCAAGCATCTCTCCTCTCCTCACATTCGCTGGCTTCTTTCCTATACTTTGAAACCGTGTCCTTCCACTCATTCAGATGAGCTCTTTCACTGCGGGTGGATTCCATGATTTCTGCGAACATCTCGTCTCGTGTCTTCTTTTTCCGACGCCTTATCTGAGATAGCCTTCGGGACGGAGGAGGAAGGCTTGAAAAATTTGCAGCTGCTGGAGGGAGGGAAAAAAGGAGAGAATTTTTTAAAAAGATACATTTTGCAGAACAATGCTTATACTCTTTCACAGTAACCAACACTATTCACATTACATAGCACATGTGATTTCAGTACAAGGTTGTATTTTGCCTCTTAATATTGAGTGCCTGTGGCTTTGCTGCTACAGATCACAGACACAGGTATGGGCAACAGAATTCGGCTTGCATGAGGCCATGGTAAGCCATTGTCTTCTGCGCCCTCCTTTCCCACATACCAAGCAAAGCCCGTTGAGTGCTGCCGTTTTCCTGTTAACCTTCAGCAGCAGAAAACAAACTAACAACCACCCCCATCCAATTCTCTGGATGATCACTTTACCCCTCCCCCCACCGCGTGGCTGGTATCAGGGAAGATCCCTGCTAGCCAAATGCGAAAAGCTCTGGGCCAATTCCCCTCCCTGCACTTGGCTAACTGCAGGGAAGGACTTCTTTTTCAGCCACAGGCAAACAGCCCAGTAGGAACGGCCACCTCTGTCCCCTTAATTAAATTCCCGTATTTTAACCAGGTTACCATGAGCGATATCACTCTCCTGAGGATTACACAGTGAGATAAAGAACGGATGTTGCTTGAACGCCAGCAAACACCGGGACCATACGCTGCCAGGCTTTGTCATGCAATGATACCAGATTACTTGCTGTAAGCATGGCGTGGTCAAGTGTCCTACCATGGAGGAGGGAATAAGGCTGCACTGCCCAGAAACCTTGTGGAAAGGGTTTTGGAGTACCTCCAGGAGAGCTTCATGGAGATGTCCCTGGAGGATTTCCGCTCCATCCCCAGACATGTTAACAGACTTTTCCAGTAGCTGTACTGGCCGCGAATGCATCCCAAGTCCTCAGGGCAAAGTAATCATTAAAAAACGCTTGCTTTTAAAACAAGTTTTATATTTTAAAAGGTAAACTCACCTGAGGTCCCTTCCATGGGGTCATGGTCTTGGATACTGGCTTGGGAGGGTACTTCAGTCAGGCTGAGAAAAAGATCCTGGCTGTTGAGGAGAACGGAGTGCTGGGTGCTCTCCGCAAGCTCGTCATCCTCCTCCTCTTCCCCGTCCGCAGAATCCTCAGGTGTAGTTGATGAGATTATCCCCGCCTCGGAATCCACGGTCAGAGGTGGGGTAGTGGTGGTGGCTCCCCCTAGAACTGCATGCAGCTCGGCGTAGAAGCGGTACGTCCGTGGCTCTGACCCGGAGCGACCGTTTGCCTCCTTTGTTTTTTGATAGGCTTGTCTGAGCTCCTTGACTTTCATGCGGCACTGATCTGAATCCCTATTGTGGCCTCTCTCCATCATGCCCTTGGAGATTTTTTCAAAAGTTTTGGCATTTTGTCTTTTCGAACGAAGTTCTGCTAGCACTGAATCCTCTCTCCATATAGCGATCAGATCCAGTACCTCCCGTACGGTCCATGCTGGTGCTCTTTTTCGATTATCGGCCTGCATGGTTACCTGTGCTGATGAGTTCTCTGTGGTCACCTGCGCTCTCCACGCTGGGCAACCAGGAAATAAAATTCAAATGTTCGCGGGGCATTTCCTGTCTACCTGGCCAGTGCATCCGAGTTCAGATTGCTGTCCAGAGGGGTCACAATGGTGCACTGTGGGATAGCTCCCGGAGGCCAATACCATCAAATTGCGACCACACTAACCCTAATTCGAAATGACAATATCGATTTTGGCGCTACTCCGCTCGTCGGGGTAGAGTACAGAAATCGATTTTAAGAGCCCTTTATTTCGAAATAAATGGCTTCGTTGTGTGGACGGGTGCAGGGTTAATTCAATTTAACGCTGCTAAATCCGAATTAAAGTGATAGTGTAGACCAGGCCAGAGATACTCAGTTTCATCAACAACCTGTAACTGATTGCAATCATTTTTCCAAACCAAAAGTAATTGATTTCTAAGATTCAGCTTTCAACAAAAAGAGTGAATGTTGATACATGGACTCTTTCAATGCTAGCATCTTGTGTCTTGTAATGAGGAAAATACAGTGAGTGGCATCATCATAGTAGAGTACTTCCATTGGGAATGCATATTGCATTAACTTTCATCATAAGAAAAAATCCATTCAATCCCCAAACATCTGTTACGTAAAGTTACACTTGGCAGGAAAATACTTCAAAAGGAGAAAAAAAAATGTTTTCCAAACTAAAGAAGTATGAACTGAAGTATCACTCAATTAAAGGTGGCTTCTCACTAGGGCTGGGTGGAAACTTGATTTTTTGTTTTGTGGGAAATGCTGTGAGTTTGAAAAATAAACTGTTCCAAAAGAGAACAAAGGCAAGAAGTTTCAAAATGTGGGGGGAAAGCTGTTTCAGGTCAATAGAAAAATGTATTATGGACTATTAAAAATTAAAATAATTTCAAAACTGAAAATAACGACATGTTCCAAAAAGGCTGAAGCAGAACTTATTCTCCCCAGCCATTAAAGTGGCATCAGGAGGCCAATAAGTCTGGGTGTCTCCGCAGGGACTTCCTGAGTCATCTATTTTGAATTTCTTCCTCTGAAAGAACAGAATCTAATTGGAATGATTTAATAATTCTGGAACTACTCCCCAGTGACAAGAATATATAGTCTCTACTCCCAGCTGATAAACACATCCAACCATCCTGCAACCCATGATGCTCCCCACCTGAACGAGCCTGTGCCCTGAGAATCCATCCTGGGGTGAACCAGCCTGAATTCTAATGTCCCCGAAACTCACCCAAGAGTAGACAGACAGCTTGAGTCCGGGCAACTGGATTGGCCACTGGGAGCTGAGGAGGATGCCTCAGTCTCCATGCCCCAAGAGACAGGAAAGAAGGCAAGACTCAGAGGGAGCTCCAGAGGGCTGGTTTCCCACCTTGAAATGTCCACCTTGCCCCCTCTTAGAAGTCGGGTATAATACTTTAATTGTTCCCCAAGGCTCATCTCTAGTTCTCACCAGGTCCTGAAAACCCTGTCCTCATCTGAGAGTCCAGCTTATAAGAAAACAACTGATGGGAATGGAGTAGGGGGGTAAAAGACATATACCCTAAATGCACTCGCCTCCAGTGTCTACAGGTCCCGGTGCCTCTAGAAAGTATGTATTTCCTACTCCGGGGGGAATTCTGCACCACTGCGCATGCGCAGAATATCTCCCGCAGATTTCTTTGCTTCCCCGCAGAAAATGACTTTCTGACAGGGAAGCAAGGGGAAGCTGCAAAAGGAGTCATGCACCACTCCCTAGCTCAACAGGTACATCACTGCAGGCACCTGGAGCAGCCAGCAGAGAGGTAAATCACTGCAGGGCTGGGGACACCTGAGCCGGGATCAGCTGCTAGTCCCGGCTGGGCTAGAGGCAGGAGAGAATGGGACTACTTCTTCCTCTGCAAGGAGTGGCTAGGGGTGTGTCAGACACACCCCCAGAAACCTCCCCCAGCTGCAGGAAGCTCAGCATCCTCCCCTGCTTCCTACCCCCATTGCTCCTCAGCTCCAGGGGGGGAGGGGTCACTGTACAGGGAGCTGCTCCCCCATCCACCCAACGCCTGTGTATCTGGACCTCCCATATCCAGCCACCCTCACCAAGCCTCATCCGGTACACCCAGAACCCCACCCCACTGAACCTCAACCCCTGTATCTGGAGCCCCCCTGCACCCAGTCCCCTGCCTCCAGACCCCAACCCCTGCACCCAGACCACTCTCCACTGAGCTTCCTGCATTCAGACCCCCATCCTGATAAGTCCTACCCCCTGCACCACCCTGAACTAGGATGACCAGACAGCAAATGTGAAAAATTGGGACAAGGGGTGGGGGGGGTAATAGGAGCCTATATAAGAAAAAGACCCAAAAATTGGGACTGTCCCTATAAAATCTGGACATCTGGTCACCCTACCCTGAGCCCCCACATCCAGACCTCCATACCACGGACCCCCAACTAGCTGCACCCAGACCCCCCGTGCTGAGACCTCCACACCCAGACCCCTCTGCTAAGCCCAAACCACTTTCACCTGGAAGCCCCTGCAAAGTCCCATTGCCCCTGCAACCCTCCCCGCATCCAGATCCCCTCACACCTAGATCCCCCACTGAGCTGCCTGCACCCAGATTGTCCCACACAAAATGCTTTCACCTCACACCTGGATCCCCCCCCACTGAGCCCCTCCACACTTGGATCCTGCCTGGTTGAGCCTGCAAGCCCCATGCCTGGTGCACTTGGTGCAGAAGGGCAGGCCCAGACCTTGTGCTGTGTCAGGGTGAGGTGCAGCCTCACCACTGAGTCCGTGTCCCGGGGGGTGGGGGGGGAGGCTGCAGGGTGATCTCCCACCTTCGTACAGCCAGTGGCCTGTGCTCCCCACTGCCATGCTGGAGCCTCTGCATTTATTTATTGAGAAATAAATCTTGCAGAATTTTAAAATACTGTGCTCAGAATTAAATTTTTTGGCACAGAATGCCCTCAAGAGTAATTTCCTAAATGTACCACGCTTTTGTAAGCACATGTATGGTTCCAAGTACACTTATGAATCCTGCATGATTTTTCAGATGAGAGGAGCTCTTGCAATTACTACATTCTGGCACAGTGAATTCTTCCCACCACACCACCAGCTATAAGCTTTTAGTTTTATGCATGTATTCAACTTTGTTTTCTTTACCAGAGCAAGTATTAATGATCAATACACTTTATTATGACAGGTTTTTTATCTAATGGTTAGGGCTACAGAGATAACATCTGAGGCAAGAAGTTCAAGATTTCATAAGAATTCTTCATAAAGACTTAACTACATCTGCCTAAAAGTTGGGTTTTTTTTTTTTTTTGGTTTAAATCCTAGATCTTGGTAAGGTATTACTTCAGCTCTGGCCATTAGCCACATAACCTCATAGTAAGGCATTATGCTTTCAGTATAAATTATCTACTCAACTAAAATACAAGTAAATTTGTGTTGAAATACTAAGTCAGTCAGTCTTTTTCAAAATTTCCCCAACACTTTCGCCCCCTTTTTTTAACATTAAAAAAAACAAAAACTATGGAATAGCCCAAAAAAGAACATTACGAAAAAAGCTACATTTCCTGTAATGTGTCAGTAAGTTCAGCTTAGGTTTTCACATGGGCTCAAGACAACATTCACTCTGACCCTGAAACCATTCTAGATATTAACTCAAAGCAACTGAAGCTGAGCTTTTTAATGAGACTCTGTAGTAGGTACTTAAGAACTTTAGAATCCCATTGTCTTTTTTCTTAAAGAATTCTTCTCTACAAATCTGTGATTGGGAACTTGACAGAAGCATAAAGTATATAAAAACGAGGGTGTTAGAATTTAAGTAGCTATCCTTTTCAAGAGCAAAGTCACCCCTCACAAGATGGTTTGGTAGGTCTCTTGTTTCATAGCTAACCAGACCTCCTCAAAATGTGTGTGAGCTGAGTAAGTACAGACCATAAATATACATTTTTGCAACTGAACATATCAGGGCTGAATTAAAAAGTGTATTCAGAATAGCCAAAGTTCCTCATTATATCAACTTAATGTATGTAAAGTATGGTGCTTTATCTGTTACAAATCTATTCTGTTTAAAGGCTATGTACAAAATATTTACATTTGCAGGTGAACACATTACATGAATAAAACTGGTTCCTACTGTTCTATTCAGGTTTTTACTTAAAACAAACGTCTTTGGTCCAAGAGCAGTAGCCACTTACCAGTAACAAAATACGATAATTCTTGCTACATACCCATCACTTTCTCTTCCTACATGTTGTGTAAAATATAGAGAGCGTGCGTGCACACACTGATGTGATGGCATTTAAATCTTTAAACTGTAAATTCCTTTTTTGTATCAGGAATAAAAATCTCAGTTTTTACTATGTATTAGCAAAGTTTTGACTGCTGACATTACCATTCTTGTCTACTACGCAAGTAATGCTATTAGAACTAGAGTTAGAAACAAATGATGATGATGATTACTTACAGAAAAGAATTATTATGTGACTGACAGAAGTCTGAGTTGTGGGATCAAGAGTCTAATCCCAGCCCTGCCATAGACCCATTCCCTGTTTGAGTTTTCCCATCTGTAAAGTGTACTGGATGTAATTTGGTTCATGTGATATAAGTAAACATGAAGACACTTTTACTGCTAAGGTAGGAATATGGCAACTGTTTAGCAACTGGTGTAGCTAAAAGTAGAGGTCCTAGAAGTAGAGTCTGATGACCCAGAACACTTGGATGCCCAGGCTCCCAAATCACTCACATGCTTTTGAAAGTTTTACCATCAGTGACTGATGCAAGAGACCAGAAGTCAGGGTTTCTGGGTTCTAAACCCAGCTCTAGAACCAATTTGCTATGTGACATTGGTCAAGTCACTTTGTCTTTGTGCCTAAATCGCCCAAAAACCTCAAAATACTTTGCATATCCCAGTGCCGAACTCATTCTGCAAACAGCAATTTAAACCTCAACACCCCAGTAAGAGAGGTATTACCTCCTTTTACAGATTGGGAAACAAACACCGGCTAGTTAACAGATATGTCCAGGAGTCTCACCATGGCTGTGACAGACACAAATTAGAGCCCAGGTATCCTGAACCCCAACCCAGTGGCCAATCCACGGGAATAGACCTTATGCTTCAATAGCGATTAAGGGCACAATCCCGCAAACACAGAGATTCGGCAATATCCGACAAGTGCTTTGAGATTCTCAGCCACAAGATAAACTGATTGCAAAAGCGTACTACAGCTTCTCAGATGCACAGCACAGAGGAGCCGGAGGGGGGATGCCTGAAGACCCCCGACTTTCGGTTTTGACCCAGAGACAGATCCCTTGACGCTGCACCTGTCACTACCAGCGGCCCTACATCAAAACGAGGCGCGCAGTAGCTTCTCCAGCTCTCCGGGCAAAGGGAGGCCGGGAGCCCCGCACAACGAGCAGGGACCTTGCCGAGGCGACCCCGCGCTGCAGATACACAGCACTACCCCGGCCCGCTGCTGTCCGCGCCCCAGGGCCAGGCCGCCCGCCGGAGCCACCTGCGCCGCCTGCACTTGTTGAGCAGGAGCAGCGTGTGCGCCGGGCCCCCCTGCCTTAACCCTTGGGAGCCAGGCGCTGTCGCCCTGGCCAGGCGCAAAGCGGCCGGGGTGGCCCGGGGGAGCGCCGGCGGCAACCGGAGGCGCAGCTGAGCTAAGCAGCCCCCTCCCAAGCCGCAGCATCGGAGCAATGCGGAGCGGCCCGGGCTGGGCCTGCCGGCGCCAGGGATCCCCCTTTGCCGCGGCCTCCCCCGCCCGTCATCCCCCGCCCAGGGAGACCCCGTCATCCCCCGCCCAGGGAGACCCCGTCATCCCCTGCCCCCTCCCGCTACATTGGGAAGGGGAGACCCCGTCCCGCCGCCGCCGCGCCCTTCACCTGGGTCCCTGGGCAGCCCCGGCCCCGCCGTGCACAACCCGCTCCCGGGCCACACAGCGGGCAGCCTCCGGCAGGGGGCAGGGGCCAGGGCAGCGCGCACCTCCTGCCTCGCGGCGGCAGCTCAGGCCGCAGAGCCAGGGGTCGGGGAAGCCCCAGGCAGCGGCTCCGGGGGGTTCCAGTACACCCCGCCCGGCGGCCCCTCTCCCCGCCCGGCGCTCACCTCCTCTGGGATGGCCGGCTCGCCGCCGCCGCCGCCCCCCGGGAACGAGGCCCCAGCTCCGGGCGGCGGCTCAGGCTCCATGTCCCCGTTGAAGAGCGAGGCCCCCTCGGAGCTACTGCCGCTGCTCAGCGCCGCCATCTTGGGTCGAAGCGCTGGAGGAAGGGGAGGGGGAAGCCGCGTCCCCGCTGCCAGGCCGCCCCCAGCCGCGACCCGTAGTGGGAGTGGGGGGGGGAACCACACAACCCGGAGAGCTCCAGCGGCCCGCACCACTAGACGTCACACTCGGTCCGTGACGTCACCTGTAATAGTCGCTGTCACTGCGCATGGGCCGTCTGACGTCATGGGGAACACCTTGACATCACGGCGCGACTAAACGTCATCCAGGGAACTCAGAGGGCGCGGGATGTAACCCCGCCCCTTTCCTATAAGCTCCTCCCCGACCCCTTCACTAACATCCTTAAAGCCCCTTTCCAGTCTCTCCCAGCTCCGTTCCATTCTTTGCCTCCCCACAATACCATCTGCATAGTACTCCCACCTCAGCCCTAGAGCCTATTCCATACACACCCTCCCTCCCTGCTCCCTACAACTAGGGTGACCAGATGTCCCGATTTTATAGGGACAGTCCCGACTTTTGGGTCTTTTTCTTATATAGGCTCCTATTACCCCCCACCCCCTGTCCCGATTTTTCACATTTGCTGTCTGGTCACCCTGCCTACAACCTTTCTCCTCTCTACATATACCTCCCTCTCCATAGACCCCCTCCTTCGAGCCAGCCCCTAACAGCCTTCCCCCCCCTACCATCCTCCCAGGGCCTATGCACTCTTTCCTTACCCAATACCCCAGCCTTTCCTGGGGCTCTCTCCCCCTCCGAGGCCACCTCAAGACTCTTACCCAAGTCAGGGCAGAAAATCCCTTTGGTATAGTGTTAGCCTGTTGATCCCTCATTCTTCCAACTTAGCAATTAGTAGTAGTAGTATAAAGCACTGAAGTTTCATATTTTCACCTAAAAATACACCATTAGCAAATCACGCAAGGGCAGGAAGCACAATGACAAGTCACTAATTGGAAGTAGGATACTAACTTCTGCTAAGATGGGGTCTCTACTCGGAGAGGGGGCTCAAAAGGTTAAAGTCTGGCTCTGCTATATAGGAAGACAGTCTTCCAACAAGTGGAGGGGGGTTCAAAAGCAACAACAATAATACATCAGAATGTGCTGCTCCTCTACTAACCTGGCATGCCACAAAGCATGAAGTAACTAAAAAAAACAAACACCTTTGTACTGAGAAAATATTACATAAGAAGAAAAGTCATTTGTAAAGAGTCTTTAGGACAAATTTTTCAACTGTGACCACTGATTCTAGGGTAACCAACCTGAAGTGCTTAGGATCTGATTTTCAGAGGTGTTGAGTGCCTGCAGCCCCCATTGGCTTTATTTGGAAACTCATGCCCTAGATGTCTCAATTTAGACACCAAGGTAAAATCCTGGCCCCCCCTGAAGTCAGTGGGAGTTTTGCCAGTGGTTTCAGTGGGACCAGGACTTCACTTCTGAAATTAGTGGGCAAAATGTGGATATAAAAAAGGAGGGTGTGAGAAAGCTGAATGTAAACTTCAAAGGGCCCACAATCACAATTCTGTATATTTTTATGGGTAAAATAGTCTCTTCAAAACTACAGTATGTTCTAGAACCTTAAGGCTTTGATCCTGCAGAAGAAGCCATAGGCACAAGGGTCTGCCTGTGCAGATCCAGTTGAATGATTGGGGTCTAAGGGTGCATATTTAAGTACTGAATATCAAAAGAGTCCAAAGTTAAGATTGTACAGACAAAATTATCTTTAACCCCTTTACAATACTGTCCCTAATTATATAACATACTGTTTCCCAAGTTGCAGTTGGAAAAAATGCATAATACATGAGTGCTGACAATATTATTAAAATACATTTCCAAGAGAGATAATACATTACAGTATAAGTTAACAATATACCAGAACATTGACAATAAAAATTATTATACAATAATGGGGAACTATTGCAAGAGGCTACAACTGTTTAAATTTATTAAAAAACTATGATGTAACATTTGAGAAATGTTATGTAAGCATGTATGTAAGACATTTTTATAGACATGCACAAAAGGAACAGTTAAAGGAACTCTGCCAGCTTGAAAAATCAGTTTTCAGACATAATTGTAACTAGAGTAAAATACATTTAACATCTAAGATTATTAAAACAGAGAGGAGTTAAAAACAAAACACCGCTAATATTTTCAGTTTGTTTATTGACAGCTTGAGCCTCCAAACATTATGCCCATTCTTAACTTTATTCATGTATGTAAGTGTTTACAGGATCGGGGTTTTAGTTGCTCTCTTGCTGAAAATATTCTCATGATATCCTCAAGAAAGCAACAGAAAAACCTCATGCACATTTTTTAAAAGATTACCAAAGATACATCAAAACAAACAAACAAATCAAGACATCCTATTTAAAGGATGTTCTGTCACAACCTGGAATATTTTAAATTAGTCAATTAAACAGATTCAAGTTGACAGCGTCCCTTTGAGATGGCACAAGCATCCTTAACTTTTGCGTTTCCTGACATTTGACATGCAGCCTTCTCATTCTATTAATGTAGTTTTGGGATGCTGAATACTCTATAAAATATATATACACACACAATAACATTTGGTTTTATATGGCACCTTTCACACTCAAGTTAGTGCTTTGTAAAAGCACTTGGAAATGAGTTCTGTGCTGGTGGTACTATAAATATTAACTATAAGTATAACAGCTATTTATTGTATGAGCTCAGCAATAGCTCCCATACAGGCTGGAACTAGGGTGACCAGACAGCAAGTGTGAAAAATCGGGATATGGGGTAGGAGGGTAATAGGAGCCTATATAAGAAAAAGCCTAAAAAAATCGGGACTGTCCCTATAAAATCGGGACATCTGGTCACCCTCGCTGGAACGTTAGATCCTGTTTTATTAAGAGGAGGAACTTTGGCCGCAAGTCTGGTCAAAATTATTTCCTGCTCTGTTCAAAAGGCCACACAATATTTAACTCCCACCTGGACAGCCACCAGAGATATGCAGAAGGGATTTGTTTAACAAGTCATCTGACATACTACACCTTAATAACACAGCACCTCCCTACTAGGGCAGTACAGTATCATCACTGAATAGAAGCTCAAATTTTTGTGTCACGGGTGGCTCGGAGTACTACCACCACTAACCAACACTTTGTAAGAGAACCAAACATAAAAACTAAGTTACTTGCCAACTTTGTAACTTTACGCCTTACAAATCTGTGTTCTAAACATACTGTTGAAAAGATAATAGTCAACAATGCCCTATGTGAGATAAGAATCTGAAGTGTTGGCAAAAAGTGTACACAGCCTGTAGGCAAAACACAGATTAGGAAATAAATGTAACAACGAAGATTAGAATGTTGAGAGAGATTTCCCTGTACTTGTAAGGAAATTAAAAGAAGTGCAGTATTAAGTACTTATCTGGTAGGCACATTCCTTAGGTAGCTGATGTTAATGAAAAAGAACAGGAGTACTTGTGGCACCTTAGAGACTAACAAATTTATTAGAGCATAAGCATAAGTGCCACAAGTACTCCTGTTCTTTTTGCGGATACAGACTAACAGGGCTGCTACTCTGAAACCTGTTAATGAAAAAGTCACTGGGTGAAATTCATCCCTGGTGTAACTCCTTTTGCTTCAATAGAATTTACTACAGGGATGAATTTGGCCTTACTGTGCAAAGTTTAGTCATAATCCATGTTTTATTCTCCAAACAATTTACAGTCCGGGTGTAAGTCTAACATCAGCACCAGTAGCCTACCATCAATCTACAATTTTTTAGTACATTTTCCTACTGCCTTTAATAATCCCACATTGCTTTGTTCTTGCCCATTTTATTTTATCAGGAGGTTTGCGTTCACATGGAGAGTGTTAGTCATACTATGTTATTATTATTTATTATTTATACTGTGTAACACATTAAGGACTGCAAGTATGAACCTTAATGCTGCCAGCTGAGAACCAGAACTAGAATTAGAGCTAACAGTTACCACCTAATACATATGGTGTGGGTGGGTTGTTTTTTGTTTGCTTGTTTTGTTTTTAAATAAAAGAGAGAATGCAATGCTGCTAAACAGGGCTGGCTCCAGGCACCAGCCGACCAAGCATGTGCTTTGGGCAGCACCTTGTAAGGGGCGGCCAATCTTGGGACAGCAGGGGGTGCTTGGGGTTTTTTCTGTTGTTGTTTTTGTTTCGGCCGGGCCGTGCTCGGGGGGGTGGGTTGTTTGTGTTTCGGCGGCGTGGCGTGGCACTTGGGGGTGTGTGTTTCAGTGGCGCGGCGCTGGGGAGTGTTTCAGTGGTGCGGCGCTCAGGGTTTTTTTTTTATTTTTGGTGCGGCGAGGTGGCGCTCAAGGTTTTTTTTGTTGTTGTTGTTGTTGTTTTTGTTTCGGCCGGGCAGCGCTCGGGGGCGTGGGTTGTTTTTGTTTCGGTGGGGTGGCGTGGTGCTTGGGTGGGGGGGGGGGGGATGTTTCGGCGGCACGGCGCTGTGGGGAGGTTTCGGCAGCATGGTGCTCGGGGTTTTGTTTTTTTTTCCCCGGCGGCGTGGCGCTGGGGGAGGGGTTTCAGCAGCACAGCGCTCAGGGTTTGTTTTTTTCCGGTGGCGCAGCGCTCGGAGAGGGGGGTGTTTCGGCAGGGCGGCACGGCACGGTGCTCGGGGGGGGTGTTTCAGCAGGGCGGCACAGCGCTCGAGGGGGCATGTTTCGGCGGCGCGGCGTGGCGCTCGGGGGGGGGGGCGGTGTGTGTTTCGGCCGCGCAGCACTCTTTTTTTTGGTTGGGGAGGCAAAAAAGTTAGAGCCGGCCCTGCTGGTAAGAGATGATGGCTTGAGAAGGTTCACACTGTACCTCCTTGCTCTTTGGGAGGGTCCACATCCATTGATGAATATAATTCATATTTCGTGGTCCTGCATCATCTTTGGTTTCTCTGCTTAGGCCCTCAGAAAGGAGGCTAATCAGTGTTAAATGTAACAGTGCTTTTGATACAGAATTCTGTTCACTAAGGATCAATACCACCACTCCATTTTGCAGAGGCTACCAGACAGCCTTTAGCTGCTACTTCCAGTCACTATCAACATAAGTTCAAGTCAAATTAGTGCCCTACATATGAATGTGGATTGCCACGGGCACGCAGGGTGAAAGAAAATGCAGGCCTGTTGTTTACCAGGCTGCACGTGGCAATAGACTATATTGGTAAGGGATGCAAGGAGAGTATGGGTCACACTGCAAACTGCAGACACACACACACACACACACTAATCAATTTAAAGTTTTATTGGGGATAATTACAAGGGGTAAGGGAGCAGGGTTTGATTAGCTAATAGAGTTAATGAAACTTAAAACACACAATGACTAAAATGTCTACTAACAATATTTATAAACAAAGATGCAGCATTTAGTAATAACTGATACTTACAAATACAAACCAACGCATAACGACCGGCAAACGTAGAAACTCTGTTTGAAACACGTGAGCTGAGAGAGAGGCTTCGAGGTGATCAGGCTCGGTTACGGGTGTATACAGGATACACAGGATTCGTTTTTCTTTCTCCTCTCCCTGCCTGCACATGGCAGGCAGCCCATAAAGTACCAACTATGACATCATAGAAGTGTCATAGGGGACGGGGCCCAAAACCTGTTTGTGTTAGTTTATGATTGGCACAAGCAAAGTTTACACCAAGTAGGGGAGCAGGTGCCTCAAAGTCTGGCTTCGCCCCCAAAAGGTGAGGAAATGCATATTGCTTTAGAATGCGTGCAACACTGAATGACAAAAGAAGAGGCCAGGGCAATACCGGTGTGGGCAAGTTTTACGGGATGCAGACAGGAACTCATCTCAACAATGAAGGGCTCTGTTTTTTCATTGCCCAACCCTTAAACCATCCAGACCTCTGGGTGGATCATTCCTAGGACGTAGTACAGACAGTCTAACTGCTATTATGGCAAGTAATTTGTATTTGTAAACATAAAAAAACCTGCCCCTTTCCAAGGAATGTGTACTTATGCCATTTTTTGCACCAACGTTTTTTTTTTATTATTTTTTTATTTTTAAGAAAAACGTTAAATTCTGTTCAGAAAAATAAGTTGGTTAGCTAGTTAAAGGGCACAGACATCATTTAGATTACCCAACATAATTTGACCAATACATGTTAACACACACATTTTTAAGACAAAATGCTTAGTCAGTAGAAAATAAGACAGTTTACGTGACAGTGCCTAGCCCAATATAGAAATTTGAACACATCAGCTGTCCTTCCACAAAGAAATCACATTACCTTGACAGAATGCTCAGAAGAAATTAGTGTCCAGTGGTGTGAAAAGGCTTCTCAGTCAGACCTAAGATAGGTCTTGTTTGCCATCTCCTTTTCAAAGAAGGGAGCATTTTGAAACAAGTAAATGATAAACAAACACCTTTTTTGCCGCCCCAAGCAAAAGAGTGCCGCCCTGCTGTAACACCCCCTCCCCGAGCGCTGCGCCGCGCCACCCTGCCAAAACAACCCCCCCAGCGCCGTGCCACCGAAACACACACCCTCCAAGCGCCGCACTGCCGAAACACCCCCCCAAGCACCACCAAAACACCCCCCTGAGCGCTGCGCTGCCAAAACGCCCCCCCACAAGCGCCACACCACCTAAACACCCCCCTAGTGCCGTGCCGCCAAAACACACACCACCCAAGCGCCGCCAAAAGACACCCCCCCGCTGAGACAAACTCAGACCTCAGCCAAACCAATATTCCCATTGTTATTGCTGCTTGATGAATGTTCCACAATCTCTGTGAAAGTAAGGGGGAAGACCTTTATGGCGGGGTGGGAGGTTGAGGCAAATCATCTGGCCGCTCATTACGTGCAACCAGACACCAGGGTGATTAGAAGAGCACACCAGGAAGCGCTGTGCATCAGAGAAGCTTTGAAAACCAGTTTCATGACTGGCCAGGCTATGGTGTGAAAGTTCTGTTTGTTTCTTCTTGATGAAAACCCGCCCCCTTGATTGACTCATTCCCTGTAAGCAACCCACCCTCCTCCCTTCGATCATAGCTTGCTTTCAAAAGGAAATAAAGTCACTATCGTTTAAAAGTCATTTATTCTTTATTAATTGATTATAAACATAGGGAGAGAACTGACAAGGTAGCCTAGGTGGGGTTTGGGAGGAGGATAGGAGGGAAGGAAAATAATGACAGCCTTTTGCTTGGGCTGTCCACTGGGGTAGAGTGGCAGGGTGCACGGAGCCTCCCCCCTCGCGTTCTTGGGCATCTGGGTGAGGAGGCTATGGAACTTGGGGAGGGGGTAGGGCGGTTATATAGGGGCTGCAGCGGCACTCTGTGATCCTGCTGCCGTTCCTGAAGCTTCACCAGATGCCGGAGCATGTTTGTTTGATCATGCAGCAGCCCCAGTGTTGCATCCTGCCTCCTTTGATCTTCCTGCCACCACCTCTCATCTCGAGCGTCCCTCCTGTCCTCACGTTCATTGGCAGCTTTCCTGTACTTTGATACCGTGTCCTTCCACTCATTCAGATGAGCTCTTCCATTGCGGGGCAACTGCATTATCTAAGAGAACATTTCGTCTCGCATGCGTTTTTTTCGCCGCCTTATCTGAGATAGCCTTTGGGACGGAGGAGGGAGGCTTGAAAAATTTGCAGCTGCAGGAGGGAAAAAATGGAGAGAAGTATTTAAAAAGATAAATTTTACAGAACAATGCTTATACTCTTTCACGGTGAACAACACTATTCACATAACATAGCACATGTGATTTCGGTACAAGGTCGAATTTTGCATCTTAATATTGAGTGCCTGTGGCTTTGCTGCTAGAAATCACAGACGCAGCGCCCAGCAACAGAATTCGGCTTGCATGCGGCCATGGTAAGCCATTGTCTTTCGGCTTCTGCAACCTTCATAAAAGCAGCGCCCTCCTTTCCCATACCAAGCAAAGCCCATTGAGTGCTGCGGTTTTCGTGTTAACGTGCAGCAGCAGAAACCAAACTAACCCCCCCCAATCCAATTCTCTGGGATGATCGTTTTACCCCTCCCTCCACCGCGTGGGCTGGTATCAGGGAAGATCCCTGCTAGCTAAATGCGAACAGTTCAGCGCCAATACCCCCAACCCTCCCACCCCCTCGCTTGGCTAACTGCAGGGAAGGATTTCTTTCAGCCACAGGCAAACAGCTCAGTAGGAACGGCCACCTCTGTCCCCTTAATTAAATTCCCGTATTTCAACCAGGTTACCATGAACCAGATCACTCTCCTGAGGATAACACAGCGATATAAAGAATGGATGTTGCTTGAATGCCAGCGAACACCAGGACCATTCGCTGCCAGGCTTTGTCATGCAATGATACCAGATTACTTGCTACTAGCATAACGTGGCCAAGTGTCCTACCATGGAGGACGGAATAAGGCTGAACTGCCCAGAAACCTTCTGCAAAGGCTTTTGGAGTATCTCCAGGAGAGCTTTATGGAGATGTCCCTGGAGGATTTCCGCTTCATTCCCAGACACGTTAACAGACTTTTCCAGTAGCTGTACTGGCCGCGAATGCATCTCAAGTCCTCAGGGCAAAGTAATCATTAAAAAACCACTTGCTTTTAAACCATGTTTTATATGTACAAAGGTACACTCACCAGAGATCCCTTCTATGGCTTCATGGTCTGGGATACCGCCTTGGGAGGGTTGGGAGGGTACTTCAGTCAGGCTGAGAAAAAGATCCTGGCTGTTGAGGAGAACGGAGTGCTGTGTGCTCTCCGCAAGCTCCTCCTCCTCATCTTCCCTATCCGCAAAATCCTCAGGCATGGCTGAGAGTAACCCCTCATCGGAATCCACGGTCAGGGGTGGCGTAGTGGTGGCGGGGCCCCCCTAGAATTGCATGCAGCTCAGTGTAGAAGCAGCATGTCTGTGGCTCTGCTCCGGATCATCCGTTTGCTTCTTTGGTTTTCTGGTACACTTGTCTGAGCTCCTTAACTTTCACGCGGCACTGATATGAGTCCCTATTGTGGCCTCTCTCCATCATGCCCTTGGAGATTTTTTCCTGTGTACCTGGCCAGTGCATCCAAGTTCAGATTGCTGTCCAGAGCAGTCACAATGGTGCACTGTGGGATAGCTCCCAGAGGCCAATACCGTTGAATTGCGTCCACAGTAACCCTAATTCGAACCGGCAATGTCGATTTCAGCGCTACTCCCCTCGTTGGGGAGGAGTACAGAAATCGATTTTAAGAGCCCTTTATGTTGAAGTAAATGGCTTTTTTGTGTAGACGGGTACAGGGTTAATTCAATTTAACGCTGCTAAATTCGACCTAAACTCGTAGTGTAGACCAGGCCTTTGAAAGGCTGCACATTAGATCCAAACTTTCAGAGATTTTACACTATTAAAAGATTTGTTAAAAACTAAATGTTAAAAATGACACGTGTTTTATAGTTTAAATATATCATATTTAATGTTTGTTCTAAATATTTATGTAGAACATTCTATTTTTTAAAAAATAATTCGGAATATTAATTTAAGAAACTTCATAGCTTTTCCTCTTTAATATATATGCCTTTTGTATTTATTTAAAAGAAAGAAAAGTCCACAAAGTTCTTAACTCAGTTACCATTCTTACATTTTAAGAAATGATGTCCTAAATAACCCCCTTTTAAAAACAACTTTTAACTTCTTATTTTGGAAGTGGTAAGAGGCATATTTACCGAGACACAAGCTTTTAACTGGTCTCCATTTGAAAATAACTTTGCAGGATCATTTCTGATAAAACATTACTCTGAAATACAACTCACACATTCAAGGTGACCTTTGAAAAGCAAAAACCAAAACATTTCCCTTTTGATGGACTATGCACATCAGGGAGGGCCTTGGCAGCTGGGAAGGCGGTCAGATTGGGCCATATGTCACATAAAGGGGAGGGCCTGGAGCACATATCACTAGCTAAATAAGAATTAATTTCTCTCCCTTCCATCCCCTGCATGTCTTTCAGCACCCTCACAACAAAGCAAAAACCACACACACCAATCCACTTCATCTCCTACCCTAATGGTGACTTCAAGGTCAGAGGTGAAAGTAAGCTGGTACGGTCCAGTACACCGTGCCGGACTGCACCAGCTTCCGCGGCTGTGATTTAAAGGGCCCAGTGCTCCTACCGCTGCAGGGAGCCCCAGGCCCTTTAAAGCGCCACCGGTGCTCTGGCAGCCGAGCTCCCATGGTGATTTAAAGGGCCTAGAGCTCCGCAGTGGTCGGAGCCCCGGGCCCTTTAATTTGCCCCGGAGCTCCCAGCCACCTCTGCAACTGGTAGCTCTGGGGTTATTCTGCAACTGGTAGCTCTGGGGTTATTTAAAGGCCCTGGGGTTCCCAGCCACAGCCAGAGCCCCAGGGCCTTTAAATCTTGAAAGGTCCCACCTCTTCCAGTTGAGGCCACGCCTCTTCTGGATGAGGCCACGCCCCCGCTCAGGACTCCAGCGTACCGGTAAGTCCTTTAAGTTACTTTCACCCCTGGTCCTGAAGTGAAGTCATCATTAAGATAAGAAAGGGGGAGCAGGCAGGAGGTAGCTATGGGAGAAGGCGGTAGAGAGGCAGGGGTTGGATAGAATATTAGATGGAGAGAGAATGAAGTAGGAACAGAAGCCACCAGCGAAGGGGCAGAGAGGCAATGTACGTGGGGAATGGGAGGCTGTGGAAAATGGGAAGGTGAGGGAAGAGAGAGAAGTAGCTGCACTGCCTGCTTTGTTTTGCTGAAACAGGGATCAAATGCCATACTTGGTAGAATCAGCCAAGACATTGCTGTTAACTTGGCTTTCTACTTATGCTTCTCATAGCTTTGATTTATGCTATCATGCAAATATCTGGTTTCTAAAAAAAAAGTCTATCGTTAACAATTCAGATGTATCAGCCTTTAAGTGCTAAATGGCTGTAGATTTTTTTGTATTATACTTCCACTTGATGGTCACATTTCATATTCTACAACTGCTTAACTGCGTACAAAACACAGCTCAGAGAACTTACCGGGGCTGTAGGAAGGGGAATTTCAAGGATTCCACATAAAACAGTTTAATTTGGTGTCCAGACAGTTATACAGCCTGGTCTTAGAAGTTTCTTCCACAACTCCCAGGCTTGCATTTTCTGTCTTTGTTTCCTTGAGCTTTCCCTTTGACCCCAGCACCTGCTGTAATTTGATTTTTTTTCCCCCCAGGACTTTCAAGGAAGTGAGGTTCTCCCTGCATCTCTGATCTAATGTTAACAGATAAGCAAGTGAATGCATCCCCTCACTCAGTTTTTTTTTTCTCTTCAGTTTTTACCTCCTTCACAGAACAGCAAAAGTCATTAGGGATTATATGGGTCTGGAGTAGGAAAGCTGTAAGACAAAGAAGAGGCTAAATCAATATGGTGACTCAAATACAGAAACTGCGGCTTTGGAATGGAACAGTGAAATAATGTTGCCCAATCAATGGTCATTGCTGTAAGAGATGTTGGTTGTATTGGTTTTATGACTATTTCTGCTATTTCAGCTGGGAATTCTTTGCAACTATTCCATGGTTGTTAAAGAGGCTGATTGGAAATGAACCTTGTAGCTACTGCGAAGGAGAGTGGGCATTTCCTCTCCACTTAATCTTCTTCAGAGGCTGGCCTGCTAGCCTGCCAACCCTCCCCATCTTCACTGTTTATTTTCACAGAACTCTGGGGTAACAGAGTATCAAGTGATAAGAGTAAAGAACAACAATTTGTCACTGTGATAGGGCAGTCTGCCTCCTTAAGGGTAGTGATGTCCCGTTCGTGATGTACAGGTTTTCCCTGAGCTGGAGAATCCTCCAAAGAAAAGGGCAGGAATTCCTCAGCACAGGAGAAAACCTGTCTAGGAGAGGTGGAAGCTTCTTTAGCATAAGCAGGGATTGCCTCAGCACATGGAAGTCACATGCCCTTGAGGAGTGGTGCTTACCTGTTATATGCTCCAGGCCCTCTACCACCTATGCTTCTCCCCCTACCTGCCTGATGCCCCTCCAAGGTCCATCAACATCCCATGCTTTTCCCTATTATTCCACAACACACTGCCTACGTGTCCAGACAGAAATTTTCAGTTGATGGGTATGTGTCAATTCATGTTGTGAAAATTGTTTGTCAGAATTGTGTGTTAAATTTTAGCTGGGGATTTCATTTGTTTTTAATATTTGTTCTTCAGCAATGCATTGAATGCGGATTGGTTCTTAATAGAAGTTTTATACTGAAATATATAGATATTAAGGTTGCGTACTGATGGGGTTAATGCCACAATTAATAGTCCGTCAGTGGTAAAGAAAAAAAAAAAAAAAAAGACTTGCTTACATTTAGTTTCCCCTAAGATGCAATCTGCTTGTCTAGCATCTGGGATTCCGGCAACTCACTGAAATACTCTATGGTTATCATTTCTATGAGTATCTGAGAATGCTTAAGATGCAATAGACCACAGGCAAAATTTCTGGTGCAATGTTCAATGATCTCTCAAAGGCTTTTGATGCTGTGGATTGCTTGCAGCCATCAGTTACACTAAAGGCTTCTGGACATGGGTATTCCTGTTCTAATTTGATATGACTTCTCCCTACAAAAGACAACAATTTGTTTCAGTAAATGAATACAACTCCCCGATACTCCCTACTGGGGAAGTTCTGCAGGGCTCCATCTTAGATCCATTTCTTATTTCTGTTTTTATAAATGAATTGTAGGTTTTGTAAATATTCATCTATACTCAGAAGGCATTATTGTTTATTATATAGAGAGCTTTTATTTGATGGCACGTTGGACTTAACTAGCAGTTTGATTTTGACAACATACAGAGAGAATTTATAGCTGTGCCTGGGTTAATACCAGGCAACAGAGCAGTGCCTTGAAAAATGACACAATATATAAGCAGGGTGGCTAAGAGCATAAACAAGCCAAGAGGCTATGGAATGCTACTTTCCAGGAGAGTCAATTATGACTGCAAGATTCTCATGCTTTTGGCTGATATTTTTTTACTTTATTTTATTCTTTTTTTTTTTAAAGTGTGAATTTAGTGTTTGTGAACAGTGCTAGACTGAAAGTCCATCCATTGTCTCTTGTCTTAGTATTATTATCATAATGCCTATTTTGAGTGTAATCTCGGTGGGGGTGGAGAAGAAACTTTTTTTGTTCTGTGTTTGTACAGTGCCTAGCACATTGGGGTCCTGCTCCATGACTGAGTTCCTCACTGCTATGATAATATAAATAATAATAAGAACAGGCACAGAACAGCCAGGCAGCAGCAACACAAGCTTCCTATACTGCACCTCAGTCCCAACCTGGAAGGACCATCTTTTGAGTAATAGGATAGGTCAGTCTCCACTTGGATTCAGCCTTTGGTCTTCCTCCTCCACCAGTTGTGATCATGGTTATGGACATGAACACCAGCCAGCTGAGAATATCCACTCACTTCATGCAGGTTGCTGAACAGCCCTCAGATGCTAGTATCTTTTGGTCACTATTGACCTGAGCTAGATTTGTTGTGGTAACAGAAAAAGGTTCTATGGCCATTACCAATCCCTCTGAACCATCCAATGTCCCTGTTTTAGTTAGGGAACTATGGCAGCCTTAACGTTGAATTTCTTGGTAGTTGGTTTGTGTGGAGACTTATTTCCAGAGACTGCTTCTACCTTTTTCTTGTAAGTGGTTCACTCAGGTGAAGCAATATCCATTCAGGCACATCCCATCTTTGTTTAGTTTTTTATACACGTTCCTGGTAGTACTTTAACAAAAAAAATGTAACCTATGATTAAATCTGCTGAAAACAAAATAAGTCCCCAGGTCAGAGGTGTACTTAAACACATTTTTAAGTTGATCCCTTTTCACTAAATGCTTAAAAGTAAGCACTTGCTTAAGTGCTTTGCTGAATTGGGGCCTAATATGCATTAGCCCGTGCTGAATCAGGTATACAAAGATTCTCCAGGGACTGCATCCTGAGGTCCTCACTAAGTATTTACTTAGGCCCAGCTTCACAAAGGGATTTAGGAGTCACAACACCTAACTTTTAGGTGCCTAGAAAAATTGCTGGAACAACAATGGAATCCACAAAACCTGATTAAGTGGCCTAGGCTCCCTATACAACAACTAGGGAGATAGACACCTTAAAATATAATCCATAAAAGCCAGCATGCTAGTGGGGAGCTGCCTAAGCTTGCCAATGCAAGATGGCAACAAGAGGGATGTGTCCTTAGCCCCACCCCTCTCAGAGTTAGGTACCTAAGTCAGGGGTTCAGGAAGGCATCTACCTCAGTGCTATGAGCTGGGTTAAACCTTGTTATGGGTTGAGTTAAAACATGGTTGAAACTCATGTGTGAGTGCCCTTCACTTAAGATTGCTGTAAAGGGCAGTTAAGGGGCCACATCTAAAGCAAGGCATAATGGAGTCTGCCCAGAAACTAGCACCATTTGGGCAGAGGGGTCCGCTGGGGATTGTTCTGACCAGTTGGGTGTCTGCAGGTATGGAAAAAAAGTGTAGGTGGGCAAACAGACAAGAAACTGGCAGAGACTTAGAGCCAATGAAAAAAAACCAAGCAGGAGCCTATAAACACAACATGACCTTGGAGAAGCCCAGACAGGGCTTTGGGGTCTGGTGCTGGCTAAAGAAGCTTGGGGCTGTAAGCAAAGCAGCTATCCCTTGTTTTTGGTTTCTCCTGCATTTGGACAAGCAGGACTTTAAATAAACAATAGCATAAAAAAATACCAGACTCCATCAATTTCTACTCCCATGTGGAGCACCCCGAGAGCCCCTCAATCTCTCCTGTTGATGCTGTTCCACTTTGGAGAAATACCTAAATAGTCATTGGGCCAGAGAGTGAAAGAATGACTCTATTGCCTGGTGATTGGGGAATGGAGGTCGGAAGTAGGAGACGCAGGATCCAGTCCCCCTGCTTCAATGAGTCTGTACTTTGTTATGTACAGTGGAACAGCTTCAACAGGCAAGATGGAGGGAGACCCCCTACCCCCACATCATAATATCCAATAGCTCAGTGGTTAGGGCACTCATGAGAGGTGTAAGATCCCTGTTCTCTCCCCAGCAGCCAGAGGGAGGAATTGAACCTGGGTCTTGGGTGAGTGCTCTAACCAGTGGGCTAAAACTTACAGGGGGTACACCACCTCCTTCTGAATTTTGAATGGGGCTCAAGCCAGTAGGCAGCTAGCTTCTGAGCACATCTACCAGCTCAGGCACCATAGGTGAGATAGATCTTCCCCCAGTTCACGGATCACACCGGGGCTTAGGTGGGACAGGAGAAGGCATCTGGATGTCTAGAGGGTGGCATTCTACACATGGCTGGAGGCAGAAACATAGGCACCTAGGGAACTTTTACAGTGACAGTTTAGGGGCCAAGTGAGTTTGGGCACCTAGAGTTAGGCAGCAGCTGAAAGTGGGTTTTATGGATTACGGTTGCAGCTGAAGCTGGGGTTTAGGTGCCTGCATCCCTTTATGAATCTGGGCCTCAGTCCTTACACAGGTATTAGTCTAAATGAAATCAATGGGTGATACTGGGCGCTCAGCATTTTAAAAATAAAAAAATAAAAAAATCAGGCCACTTCTTTAGTTGCTTGAATATAAAGCCTAACTTAAGCCACCCACCTCTGAAATCCTGGGGTGAGCAACCCTATGAATCTGTATCCAGACAAGAGTTGTAATGAAACATTAGGTTCCCTATATGTTTACTTTTACCTTTGCTGCAAAAACATTGCTACAAAAAAAAAAAAAAAAAAAGAAAAAGTGTTGCTATGTCATGTCAAGTTTCTTAGTTTTTTCCAGATTGAATGCATTCTGCTTCTGATACTGCTAAAAGGTCCATTTACTGAAAAAGCACATAAGACAAGTAACATAGGTGAATGGGGCATACCCACTGAACTCCATCAAATATTTACAAATGGTTTGAAGAGCAGGGGGATGAAGTAAAGAACTTTCAGATTTAAACAAAACACCATAAGGCCCCCTCCCCCCTGTTTCTTATCCCTTGGAGAGGTTTGTTTTCATACACTCATAGCAGCTAGAGATGGAAAAGACCGGTTAGGTCAGCTAGCATATCTCCCCTCCCCCACAGCACAGACTTGTTCCATACACTGTATTTTACAAAGCTTTGTCCAATCTAGCTTTGAATGAATGGCTCAGGCCAAGGAGGTGTAATCTACTTCTTTCAGGATCCCAATCCACAGTCCACTACATAACCATTTTAGAAACTTTTCCCCACTATTTAGCCTAAATTAACTTTCTCAATTTCATTAAATAGTTAATACTTGTAGAGTACTAAGATTCAGCAGTGGCAGCAGAATCAGCAATTGGTTAGTCCTATTTATATCCCCTTAGACAATTCTAAACAATCCCTCAGCTGCATTGGTGTTTAGAAGCGTCAAATATTTGCAAACAATTATATAGCTATTTAGTTAGCATTTAACCACATTTTAGCTACATGGCTCTTTTTATTCTATGATCATAAATTAATCCTCTCAGGACTAACAATTTTTATTCCTTTTTTCCCCTGTATTCCCTAACACAGATTGGTTTTGAAGGAGGCAGGAAATTGTGCAGGGAGCAGGAAATAAGATATCAGGCCATGCAACCTTTACACCTCCTCTTCCACCAAGCTGATCTGTCCCAGAAAGGTCAGTCTTAAGGCTCTGACCCAAGATGTACCTACCTAGTCTAATTCTCGCCTAATATAAAAACTACATAGGTTATGTAAATCATTTGTTTTAATTTGCTCCTCTCTCTAGTCTTACTAAGTATTGTTTTTAATTAGATGCTTGAGTCTAAGACTGTTATATAGGAATTTCATACAAGTAGTCTGGGAGACATGAAACAGCCTCCAACCTCTAAGATGTTGCACAGGAAGAGTGCCTGCCCTTACACTTGGGATTCTCAGTCAAGAGGGCACAGACCAAGCCTTCTCTCTACTGCCTAAAAAAAAAAAAAAAAAAAGTGTATATTTTACCACATGGTAATGTGCATACAAGCTAGCCTGAGGTAAAAAAACAGTGAAGAGAAGGCTTTAGTTTACCACAAGGTAAACTAGGTGAGTTGCCTAGGTTTGATCTTGCCTAATTTATCTCATGATAAAAAAGTGCTTTGTTTCCATGGGGTTTTCATGTTGGGATAGCTCACAAGTATTAGCTGCCTGGAGGCCCTTTTTTTTTTTTTTTTTTTTTAAAAGTATTCAAAACTGTCTTAACTCATATCTCTAAGGGAATGTGTGTTTACACTTAAAAGTTGCAGATACATTTACCATTTAAAACAAAATGTTTGAAAATCAGCTTTTTCTCTCCCCCGCCCCCCCCCCCCCCCCACTTATCAACTAAGTCCAGAGCAAGCAGCTACTGGAGGGGAACATTGCCAACATCTAAAGCAGAACAGTGAATGCAGAGCTCCATACAGCTCGTTTCAGGTGTTATTGGTGTCATCAACTCTTTCATGAAAAGAATCCCTCTGAAATCAGGTTTTGAAGTATATTTTCCATTGTAGATTTGCTCCAGTTACAGCCACCATAGCCAGCCATTGGCATAGTTACACAAGTGTAGGCCCTAGTGTAGACAGGCAAAGCTGCTATTTGCACAAGTAGGAGCTTACCTCTGCTTTGAATGGGACATACTCTACCAGTGCAGGTAGCATCTTAACCGCATAACACTTCTGAGAGGTAGGTAAACATTATTCCAATTTATAGATGGGGAAACTGAGGCATAGTGAGACAGAGTAAACAGGAACTCATTGGCAGAACTAGGGGCATATTCCAGATCTCCAGCTACCCAATTCTGCACTCAAACTAGTGGAATAAAATACCCCCTCCCCCAGTGAATTATCATCATGAATGAAGCACACATGCCTAGGGTGTGAAAAAAGTTCTACTTGTTCTTTCCCCCCCCCCTACTATTACTGTTATAGTAATATACAAGTTATCAATCAATTTGCCCCACATTTTCAATAAGTGGTGCTAGTAATGGCTACATTCACAATAGTATTTATTTTAACTTCTTCACTGTGTTTCCAAAAGAAACTTGCATTTATTAGACTAGAATATAATAGGAGGCTGCATGATAGACATGATTTGAAAAGACAGACAATACTGGATCCCATAAAGGTAGGGCTGTGCAAGGTCAATTATTTTGCTCAAAAAAAGTCCTCATCGTGTCTCTATCAAAGGAAATACTTGCCCTGTTGTGCCTTCTTCTAGCCAAATATGGTTTGGCAGCACCCTGCCTCAATTTCTCCTTCACTCAGGGCCCCTTAAAAAGTCCACATAGGCCAGATATTCAAAATATCCCCCCCCCCATCTGATTTCTTAGATATGAACCCTCTCAAAAGAAAACTCAAACATATGAAATCTTCATCCTGGTTTCAGCTGGGCTCTGTCCCACCTCCTTGAGGATCTTTCCTTCCCTTAAATTCATTTCATTCACCCCCATCTGAAGCTAGACACTGCTCTTCCTCCATGAGGGTCTCTCTCTCAGCACCTCTTACCTACAGTTTGGTCTTCTCTACAAGCCCTCCCAGTTGGTGCTTTCCCCCTGCTGACTTAGGAGCCTTCTTACTAGCTGTAGTTTCTGTAGCTATCTCCATCATCCCCTCCCAAGGCCCAGTTGCCTTCCCATAAACCCTATTGAGCAGCAGGTAATCAGTCCAGGTGCACTGGATCCTGCTCCCTTTTAAAGGGGCCAGTCACCCTGGTACTTGTTTGTGTCATAATGAGAGAGTAAGTTTTAAAGAGCCCCATGAACCCTATTTTAGAACATTGTTACCCTTAAAAATACCCTGCCTGAATTCAAGGTTGCTGTTATTATCATAATATACAAGTATAAATGTATTCTAAAGATCAAGGCTAGATTTTCAGATATAGAGAAACATATTTCTTTATACTTTGTAATGTTTTGCTAGATCTCAAAGCACACTTTGAACATCATGCCTCACTTGAATTAAACTGTGACACTGACCCTCTTACCTTTAGGATACAAATTGCCCAAGATACCTTGATAAACCTGTTCAGGATACAGATAAAAGCAGACATTTGGCTCTCAGTTCCTTATTTAAAGGTCAATGAACCAAGTTTGTCATCATCAAGAGCTGGAGCACAGGTGTAACATTATTTCAGGTGCTCTCAGCCTGCATGTCATCTAAATATCAAAGTAAGGTAATTTCACTATAAAAACAACAGTGGTTCTGAATCTAAGAAAGGTTATACCAGGGCAAAGCACATTGTAATAAAAAACCTGCAGCATCCAGTTTGAGACCCTGGCTCAGCTGACTCTGCCTCACAGGGTGGCTGCAGGCCTAAAAACTGCAAAGTAGACATTCCGGCTCAGGCTGGAGCCCAGCTTTTGAGACCCACCCCCTCATAGGATTTGAGAGACCAGGCACCGGAGTCCAAACATCTCCACTGCAATTTTTAGCCCTGCAAGCCCAAGTCAGCTGATTAGGGCCAGCTGTGGCCAAGCCACAGATCTTATATTGCAGTGGAGAGTGCCCTGAGAATCTCTTTCTCAGCTCTCCATCTGTAAAATGAGGATAGTCACACTTCCCAACCGAATGGGGGCATTGTGAGGATAAATGTATTAAACATTATGAGGTGCTCTGATACCACAGTAAAGGGGATCATATAAGTACTTCAGATCGATAAAGTCCCTTTAGGATAAGAGAGATGGGGCTGCTGGGAGGTGATTTCTGGTGGAAACCTATGCCTTGAAACTCACTGCCCTGCAGCTTCAGTTCATAGCCTGAAGTTTATTATTCAGGGCATGCTGTAAGAACCATCTCTTCTCTCTGCCCCGCAAGGAGTTGGGAGGGGGGGTGATTGAGGGGAGGGTAGTGGTTGTTTGGGTGTAAGTGCTGGAGTTTATTATTTTTTAGAGCAGGGGTCAGCAACGTTTCAGAAGTGGTGTGCCAAGTCTTCATTTATTCACTCTAATTTAAGGTTTCATATGCCAGTAATACATTAACGTTTTTAGAAGGTCTCTTTCTATAAGTCTATAATATATAACTGAACTATTGTTGTATGTAAAGTAAATAAGGTTTTTAAAAAGTTTAAGAAGCTTCATTTAAAATTAAATTAAAATGCAGAGCCCCCTTGACCAGTGGCCAGGACCCGGCCAGTGTGAGAGCCACAGAAAATCAGCTCGCGTGCCACAGATTGCCTACCTGTTTTAGACATTTGCCAAAGGTGGCCAGAATTTGTGATGCGTGCTCATTTGTATAGTGTAGTATGAATTGGAAAAAATAAATTATGTAATATTAGTTGAGATTTTAAATGCTCAAAAGCCTAGAAACAAAGTTAAAGTCTCCTCTCAAACTGTGTTTCAGCACTCTAAACACACAGTGTGTGTGTGTGAGAAAGAAAACCTAGTTGATTACTGTTTGCCAGGGAAGACACCATAAAATAAGGATTAACTAACATAAGATACATAGAAAATCTCATGTACAGTAATACTAAACACTAGAGCTGCCCAAGGAGTGGATGGTATGCTCCAGAAGCCATATTTTTGAATTTGGATTGTCTATATAAAACCTTAACCCTAACATGACTGTAAATGCATAGACCCACACACCTATTTCTACTGGGTATCTCCAGTTGGAGTATACCTATCAAGTTACCCCCATTCTCAAGTGCATATAGTATAGATACACAGGGAAGAGTACACCTCCCTGATTATTTTTACCTTCAGTGTGTGTCTGTATGTTCCAGGGTATGCAGAAGGTGTTTATTTCAGTAGGTGCCTCTGGAGTTTGAAAGCTTGCTATGTACTACAATCTCCCCCGTCATGCACACAAGCCTTTTAACTTGGCCCTCTCCTGCTAATTCGCTTGCCATATCCAGGAAGGCAACCAAGGGAGTACTGTTAACAGTACATTGTGCAAGTGGGGAAAGGGAAAGTGCTGGGCCTATACACTTGGAAGAGAAGGCATCAGCACGTAAAGTGGGAAGAGGGCCAGAAAGGTACACCTAAAACACAGGAACAGAGGTGGACATATCTTCTGTTGCTGCACCCACATAATGGGAAAGAATAGACAGGAAGAAAGACAAAAGAAGGGTAAGGAGACACATAGTTGCTAATATGGATAACGCTGTAGGGAGCCTAGCTATAAAGGTGCCCCTAATGTCAATGAACTAGAGTTAATTTCCTTGTGGAATACTACATACATGTCCTTACAGAGGAACAAACATCCTTGTCTGATCTCCTTTTGGAGTAATACATATTTAACAATTCATTTGGTAGGGACCAGAACTTGGAAGCAATTTAGAATCCTCACACCACAACTTCTATCATCTGTAGATCTAATTACACACAGTACAATGAGAGTACTGTGGCCAGGGAGGGGACCAGGAAGTGCCCTCCAGTGCAGAATGCAAATGAATTGTTTCTAGTATTAAGTAAAAGCAACCACCAAGGTAAAGGGTAGGGCGGGTAAAGCTGCATGCATTATAAATTGATGTTGCAGGCTACACAGTAGCAGAAGGCATCATTCTTACTGAGTCTGAACCAAACAGCACTGGGATCAATATAATGAATGAAAGAAGGTAGAACATGTATTTTGGTGAAAGTGAAAAGTCAAAGAAACAAGGACAGAAAGCAGCAGAGGTGAACACCAAAAATGTAGACTTATTTTTATTGCTGACTCAGGTAGAAAAGGGCTCCCATAGCACTTGAAACCCAAATCAGCATCATCATGGGTGCTGAAACATACTGAATTATTCCCATATATACAGTCACTGGTGAAAAACCTGAGTGCTCAAAGAGGCCTAGTAAAAAGAGAGTTCAATTCAGAGTTTAATATCTGGCAGACTGCTTACACCCAATCCCCACTGCAGCCATGAACTCAGCTGCATGCAAATCCATCTCTGGCTGGGAAGAAAGGGATAGGGTTACTTTTGCTCTGACATTTCCAAAGTAGTCTGTTGCAGTTCCAAAGTAGCACTATTTCTTCTTGGTAGCTCTCTTTCCTTCTCCTTTCTTGGGTTTTCCTTTACCACGGAGCTTCTTTAGCCGTCTCATCTCTTCCTTAAAATCTTGATGTTCATCTCTGGATGGAAGAAAGAGAGGGAAGAGGGTTAAATTTAACTTCTTCCAAAAGAACAAGAGTGCAGTGGATTCTGGCGGCCAATACTTCCCACTCAGAATGGTAGATTCCCACCTTGAAGAATGGAGAGCTGTACACAAAACAAGATGAGAACTAAAGTAAACATTATACAACATGTACATTATCCTAGTGTGTTTTATATCAAGAGGAAAACAAACCAACAACATAATATTTTGCATTACAGCAGCACCTTCCATTCAAGAATCTCGAAGTACTTAACAGAAATTAAGGAATGAAGCCTATCATCAACATGTGAGGTAATGTTATTCCATTTTAAAAGGTGGGGTAAAACCAAGACTTAAAAGTGAAGGGAATTGCTCAGAGTCACACCAAGTCTGTGGCAGAATGAAAAAAAGGATTGAAATCTCCTGGCTTGCAGTCTTGTTGTTTATCCAATGCTCTCCAACTCCCACACCCATACCTATTCCCAGGCAAGTCTGATGGTTGTCCAGATGTGTTAGAGAATGAAGCCTATATTGAATCTCATTACGTTTAGTGTTAGCAATAATATTGCAAACACTCACAGAATGATTTGAAAGATTTCCTTTGGTACTGATGGAATTAACAAGATTGCCTTTATCAGCAACAAATGATATATATTTCTTACAGTATATTTCTTGATCCATTGTGCTCAAATGGGAAGTAAAATATAAAATCAACAAGAGAAAAAAAAAATCAAAATTTTCCCCCTCCAAGCTAGCTCAGAAGTCTCATCTTGTGTTGTAACACCATGCAAAGACTCAAGTTTGGGTCATTAGCTCCTGAGGAGAGAGGCAAGGCGGGCTGCAGTTACACCTGGCATTGCTCTCAATTGATTTAACTGAAGGGTTCTGGAGGAACCTATGGGATCAGTGGGATCTTTATTATTTATTTGTATTATCATAGTGCCTAGGAGCCCTAGTCATGAAGCAGGACCCTCCTGCGCTAGGTGCTGTAAAAAAGCAGTAAAAAAGTGAACAGGGGTGGGGAAGGACAGGATAGGAAATCCTGGAGAACCCTTTAAATAAATTCCACTCCATCTCCCATCCAAATGCAACTTAGCAGTGGAAAGCGTGGGGAAAATGGGTAGTAGCACCTCAAGCTTGTCTAAGGCTGCTGCCCTGCTATTTTTAATACTTCCAGAAAAGTATAAGAATTATTCCCAGGCCCCCTTGGTCTTTAGATCTGTGTCTAACGTCTACTGCCTATCACAACATTTATTTCTGAATAGCACACCTGAGCCACTGCAGGCCTCTCTGAGCATACACAAGAAACAAGACACTTGAGCGAGTACAGTTTATAGTTTGGCGTTTTGTGCCAAGAGGAAGTTATTCTAGGAAGTTTTGTTCTTACAATAGTGCAGGCAACACCTGGATGGTCACTATACCATACTAGAAATAGAAATCCTACCTATTAAAGAAATTCCTATAAATTCCATGCCAGTTGGCCAGAGTAAGGGCTGCATTTAACTGCCTCAAAGAACATCTACAAGTAATTAGTTCAGTGTTTCCTTACTCAAAATTGTAATACTCATTTAGAAGCTTGAATATAAGTGTTTCTAGTCAATTTTGTCCTCCTATATTTGGAAAACAATTTCCCTTCATTTTGGATGGTTTGAAGGTGACCTAGTTTTTTAAAACTTAAAGAAAAATCAACCACCACCAAATTTCAAGGGTGGGTACTGACGTAGCCATAAACACAGGGTAAGAGTATTTTAGCAGTTGGTGTATTAACATGCTATACATCTTTTGCAGCTCCTTGAAAGATCCGGACACCCCATAATTGTTGCCTTAGCTTCTGTTCTGCAGACAGACATCACACCTATCATTCATCAGCTTTGCAAAGCAATGCTTTCTTAATGGATAAGGCCCCTGTCCCAAACAGCTAGAACAGGGGTTCTCAAACTTTATTGCACCACAACTCCCTTCTGACAACAAAAATGATTACAAGACCACGGTGGGAGGGGAGGGGGGGACGACAAAGCCTGAGCCCACCCAAGCCCTGCTGCCTCCAGTAGAGGGGGGCAAAGCCAAAGCCCGAGCCCCACCGCCCCAGGTGGTGGGGCTCAGGCTTCAGCCCCAGTCCGGGTCAAACCTGTGCTCGGGTCTCAGCTTTGGGCCCGGGCCGCAGCAAGTCCAACGTCAACCCTGGCGACCTCATTAAAACAGGGCCGCGATCCACTTTGGGGTCCTGACCCACAGTTTGAGAACCGCTGAGCTAGAAGAAACATGCCCCATATTGACATGCGATTGCTTAACTACACCCATTGGTCTACGAACTCTTGCCCACAAAAGGTTCGGTGCATCCAAATAGGAAAAACTACATAAACAACCCGTCCACATTTTACTCTATTCTTCCCACACCAAGCACACCAAAAAAAGTGCTTCTTCTATACGGCCTGTTTGTCTTCTGAACTGCACCACTTTAATAGTTCTGCTGCTGCTTTAACACAACCCTAATAGAAGCTATAGCTCCTTGTTGCCCAGTCCATCCCCCTCACCCCCCAAATTACACACATGGATCACCTGTAGAGGCCAAGGAAGCGGAGGTTCTTCATGAGGGCAACGTAGGTGTTGTGAGGGGGATACCAATCGTAGACTTCCTTCTGTTTGGCAAGGGGCTGCTCGCTGAACAGCTTCACTACTTTCATAGACTTATTGTCTGTTGGCCTGACAACTTCTCCAAATATCCGGGCACTCAGGCGGGCCATCCGCAAGGCATAATTGGAAAGAGCAGACATCTCCAGGCAAAGAATGGACACGCACGCATATACACACTTCCCTACAGAAGGAAGAGGAAAAACTGCAACTATTTGAGATGTTCCAGGATCCCAAGCATTTGCCAGTATGATCCTGTCTTCCACCCTCAAATCACACTTGCAATTCACACGAGATGAGGGGCATCATGCTTGAGGCTGCATTTCTCACTGCAACACAGTTGATGCCAATGTCATTTGCATAACCGTAAAACACATTAAGTATCACTTTTAGCATGTCTGAGGTTTGTCATCCCAGCTCTATGTAAAATTAGTCTAATTCCTAATATACAGTTCTCCATGTAGAGACATCACTTAATTTGGTAGTCTCTGCCGAGAAGCCAGGGATTAAATGGTATGAAGACTCGGGCCAAGATCCTCAAAAGGTTTTTAAGCACCTAGCTCTCATTGATGTCAATATAGTTAGGAGATTCATATCTCCATTTCTTTCTTCCATTCCTCATCTCTTTGGATTTCATGCACGTGCTCCACCACGTCATCGTTTTCTGTCAGTTTTCTCTCATATCTGTCCTTTTGTTTGAAGCATGTCCCCGCCTCCCTCTTCCAACTATTTTTCCACTTTTGCCTTCTCTTTTCCAAGAAAACCAACATGACAACAAACTTCCCTCCAACCAAGGAGACTCCCTCCAGAGTCCCTCACTTCTGCTCCTTCAGACAGCCAAATGGAATCTCTAGAATATAAGATACTCTCAGAGTGATACTCCAAACTTTTAGCCATTACTGCTAGACCACAAGAGCAATTCTTTCTCTCCCAACCCTAATGATCCCTTTGATGTTTTTCTTCAGCTCTCTTCACATTTCTCCTTCCCCATTTCTTTCCTCATCTTCCTCTCTATTTAAATTTGTTCTTCCCTACAGAATAGCTCTCAAGCTCCTACTGTCCACTTAATGAAACCTGACAATCCTTGTTAGTTTCACTCTACTTGCTGGGATCAATGGGGAAGCAGCTACACAAGATGAGACAAATGAGAGAGGGAGAGAAGGAAAAGATGAACCCTTTTATTTGTCTTGCCTTCAGCAGCAGAGCGCCCCTCTGATATTCCTGTTTATAGCTGTCAAACCTACGGAAAGAGGAATAGCACATACACAGAAGAGGATTAGATCTGCTTTTCTCTATTATTGTAGTCGGCTCCACTGGGGAAGCATTGTATATGAGGCACAGAGGTACAATCCTCTGTTTGGGATATTCCTGGCAGTGGAGTTTCAAGCAATTTATGTTATATGTCATATAGGGTTAGTGAACAAGATCATACGGGATTCCCATGACCCTGTAATGACTTCAAACCCCCTGTGCTGCCCATACCATGCCTGTCTGGTGAATAGGTGATGGTTTAAATCGCTAGAGCTGTCAGCCTTCTTTCATGAGCGCTAGATCGTCTTTAAAGTTTAAAGTCTGTGTTTTCTTTTAAAAAGCATTTCACAACTGCATCCAGAAACCAACAACAGAATCAAGATGAGCATAAAATATTGGAGATGTATAAAAGCAACAGTGAAGACCATCTGTAGGACAGAGCCAAGTAGATTTAACTAAATCAATTGGGAATATTTTGTTTAATAACATTATCTTGAAGTAAATATTACCCCACATGGGCTTCTACATAGTGGAGGAGCTGGTGCACAATCGCCTCCTTAGATTTGCTCCCACTGGTGTTCAATAGTGCGACGAAACAGGGGGAGGAAGTGAATTCAGCACCCAAATAATAATGAAGTGTTCTCGGTCAAAAGAGAATATGAGAAGAACTACAATGGGAGGGCAAGCAAAGTGTCAGAGGCTTTAAGGCAAAGAAATGTCTTAATGTGAGAAGAGAGAAGTTCTGGAACAGCTGCAGTCCAGTATCTCAGTTTATCACAACCATGGGCTACATATGGTAGAGTTAACATAAGCCTCTCCTGTGCTACAGTGGCTCTCTTTCTTCAGCAGCTAGAGAACATCACACAGCCATGCTGAATCACAGCACTGGCCCTTTCTAAATAGATATCCTAAAGTCCTGTATTTGCATAAATGGGATTGATTATTATTTTGCATTGGCCACCACCTTCACAGATACCAATGCACTCTACTGTGCCACAACCAACCCTCTCCAGTCTCCCTTTTCCACTGTGCCAGGAGAGCTGAAACCACTCTTAGCTCCTAGATGATGCAAGACAGCAGAATGGTGATGGGCTTTTAATTTAATAGTCCCTGCAGGGATCTTCTAAATAGCCTAATCCAAGGTTGGAGTCCTTTGGTATTCTTAGATTAAATAGGATTAGCTGAGAGATTAAACGGGTAAAAGTTGAAAACTCTCACCAGTGTCTGGGGAGCTATCCAAGTTGGTCTCCTTGGTGACCTGAGTTTCTGTGAGAAGCAGATAGAAAGTCTGAGCATAGTACGTGAAAGACTACTGATACTGCACGCTGCCCCTGCCCCAAGTGGTTCTGTGCCCTGCCCCGTCCACAGGTGCTGCCCCTGCAACTCCCATTGGCCACAGTTCCCGACCAATGGGAGCTGCGGGGGCAGCAGGCAGAGCCCCCTGGCTGCCCCTAGGCATAGGAGCCAAAAGGGGGACATGCCGCTGCTTCCGGGAGCTGCGCAGAGCAGCCCCTGGCCCCACTCCCCAGTGGGAGCTCGAGGGCTGGATTAAATTGGCTGGTGGGCCAGTCCGCGGGCTGTAGTTTGCCCACCCCTGAGCTAGCCACACTAGGGGCTGGCCCACACTTCTGGATGACAGCGATGTTATCAGACTGACTGTTAGCAGTTTAACACTGAACGCTGTTTTCTGATAGGTTGTTTGCCCTGACCTCATCTCACTCCTTCACTGTCCTCCCCATCCCTTTTCCTCTTGAATGCCACTCTTTCCCTCTCCTTTGCTCCTACTAACTCCTCCCGCATATTGCCTCTCCCTTCCTCCACTCTGGCCCCCACAGTACAGTCTTTAAAAAGACCTGCAGACCACAGGATTAGTTCTCCCTTATTAATATAATTTGTAACCTGACAGTGTCTTTAGAGATAGGCAACAATGCAAGAGAGGGCCAGAAGCAGAAGAGAATGATCCCCATCAACAGCCACCTGTCTCCTTCCAATAGCTTCTGATAAAATATGAACTAATTCTTAATGTTACATTGCTATCCATTCTAAGGGCCCTACATTATTTTCAAGTGCTTTCCATGAAGAGGAAGGACACCAGCATTCTAAGTAGGAAGCACAGTTTAGATTTGACAAACAAGAATAAAGGGGTTGGGTTACAGTACCAAAGTATAACAAAAATGTTCCCATTAGTTTTATTTTTAAAAAGTGAAGGAATTTTTTTTTTTTATAAAAACAGTGAAACATTTAATCTCATTGCCGCATCCAGAACTCACAAGACCCTGATGGAATCCCTGACGAGCACCAATTGCAAAAGCCTGCAGTACCCATGGCGGGGATATCGCAACATGTCTCTGTGGCTGGGAACCACTGATACAGTTCAGGGCCAATAAATTCACTCCCTACACTAAGTTATTCGTTATAGTTAGGTACAGCTGCTACCCCACAGACAAGCTTCTCCTCCATCCCACCCAACTTGCCTAGAAGCCCCCTACATAGCAACATGCCTCCTTCCCACATCATAGCACACAGGAGACCCCTCCCCCACTATATACACACAAGCCCCTCCCAACTATCACCCCTCCCCGCACAGATACCCCTTTCGCAAGATATACACGCACGAGCCCCTCCCTCTTACTAGCCTCCCCACAGGAACCCCCAACACACACACGAGCCCTTCCCCCTACCACAGGTACCCCTCCTCCCCAACACACGCACGAGCCCTTCCCCCTACCACAGGTACCCCTCCCCCCCAAACACACGCACGAGCCCTTCCCCCTACCACAGGTACCCCTCCCCCCCAAACACACGCACGAGCCCTTCCCCCTACCACAGGTACCCCTCCCCCCCAACACACACACGCAGGAGCCCCCTCCCCTTGGCGCACAGTCTCCCGGGCTCCCTGCTTTCCCCCTAACCGGGCCTCACCAATCCGACCTCACCTCTCTGCCCTGCCCGTCATGCAGCTGCCACTCCACCGGAAGCGTCCCTCCCGCTAATCTCTCCGGGCTGCAACAGGGAAGCCACAGAGCGACGCTTCCCCGTCACCACCCAACCCAAGCAGACTGTTAGCCGTGCGCATGCGCTCTATGGACGCCGCCAGCTTGAGTCCCTTCTTCCCCGGGTGGGTGACGTCAGGGTACGGTTGTTGCAGCGCCGAGGGTGGGGGCGCGGGGCGCGCGCCCGCTGCTGGGTCATCGCCCGTTCTTGGGCGGGCGGCGGCTGGTTCTTTCCCTCTGACTAGGGGCTTATCCCGGCACGGGGTTTCCTGGGAGAGGGGCGGAGGGCAGGGGCGCGCGCCCGGCGAGAGCTCTGCTAGGCAGCCGCTGCCTACTCCCCAGGGCAGGCAGAGGGTGTTCAGTAGCCCCCCAGGAGTTAAGGGGATGGAGGCAGCACCCTCGAGGCATTCATTTAGAAGGGGGCTCTTTGCACGATGCTCAGCAGCCCTTCCCCCCGCAGGGAGCTTTGCCCCACGGCATCTGCCGGCCTGCTACCCTAAAAGCTAATTCCTGAATGTCAGTAAACGCCACAGATCTTCTGCCACTATTTTAAATAAGTGAATTACCTGCTTGGAACAACCACCTTATTGAAAGGGATAATGAATGAGCCAATGTATGGCACAGAACAATCCGACGCTGGCAAGGCACTGACTAGATGACCTAGCAGGTGCTTTTCTTTTCTAATTTCCCTTTTAGTGTTGGTTGGCCTAAAAATGTGCCTATTGTAAAGGTTCTATTTCCATTTAAGTTTTTATGCAGCATAATCACCATGGTGTCTGATTGCTTAAAATAATCCTGCTTGGTTTCAACCTAAGGGACATCTAATGTCTTAGGCTAACGTTAGAACTGCTACACTATAAAAGCTGCAGTAACTCATGACTCAGGCAAGATTCAAGCCTACTGGGTTCTGATCTATTGTTATTCATTGTGCCACTGGCTCCATCATGAAGCAGTCCTGCTAGAAAGATCTTCCTCTTCGTCTCAATGTTGCCTGTGCCCTGCAAGCATGGACATGCTTAAAATTTGTGAACATGAGTGTTCCCATTGTGGGAGTAAATTTAAGCATGTGCATAAGTGCAGAATCAGGGCGTATATTTCGGTTTGCAAATCAATAGTTCCTTCTATCAACAAAACAACAACCAAATGTTATTTAGTCTTAGACCAGTAGTAAAGTAAAAAATTGTTTTCTCATCAGTTCCTTATCTGTTACTACTATATGTATTTCTATTAGTTATTATGGTAGCATGCAAAGAGCTGCCAGGATTATGGCCCCATTCAGCTAGGAACTGTACAAACATACAGGAAGACAAAGTCACAATAGTTAACAAAGCAGAAATGTAGTTTCCACTTAGTGCCTGTTACATTGCACCTGGAAAGTAAGGTACTTTTTACAATCTGTGAAGCTGTAAATGGTCTGAGAGATTGCCTTTATCTCTCTAGTGCCCATCAAGAAGTTTAATATCTGCGAGTTCCTAGACTTTATGGGACTAGTGGAGGGAATCATCTGTAGAGTACTCCTGACTGCAGAACTTGTTCTTCCTGAGGTCTTGCCTATATTAAGTACAGTAGTATTTACAGTAGATAAGAAGTGCAGTAATGTTAATTGTCTATGGTAGTGCTAAGCACCGTTGTGAAAGCCTCGCAAGTCTGTAGCACACTACTCATTTATATACAGAATTGTTCCCAAAGGTCCACAAGTGATCATGCTCCTGTTTCTATGGTCCTAGTTGGATTCCAAGACCATTCACCATTTGCTAAGGTGAATGGGTTGGAATGGAAGACTCCCACCATCTGGGACCATTGCTAATGATATAGTGCATGGGTGATCACTTGGCTGGTACTTTATTATGAGCGCCTCTAGTCACAGAGAGGGGCTCTTTGCTGTCCAAGGTGGAAGGAGACTTGCGTGGTGGTGGTAAATACAGTAAGCATATCTGTGGCCCTGTTTCCATGGCATTCTTTCCTACATTCCTTATCCACCTCCATTCCAGCCCAGGATGATGAACACAGGAAGATACGGGTTGAAGAAACAGAGTGGGTTCACAAGGCTTACACTTCACCCTGTTTCCTGAAGTTGATGGTGTTCAGAGCACAGGGCAGTTCAGAGCACAGGGCAGAGCTACTTCTTTTTAATTAGGCTTTTATTTTGATTATTTATGCAATACTAAGTAAGTAAACAGTGATGCACAAAGTAGGCAACATCTATACTTTGGTGGTTGAGTGGTGGAACAAGTGAATAGGTTTCCCTACTTAAGGGATCTAATAACTTCAGACAGGAGATGTGATGAAGAAATCAAGAGAGGGATACAGCTTGTAAAAGATATATTCAACAACTTCCAAAGATTTATATGTTGTCAAAATTTAAAACTGCACATCTGCACTAGATTGCTGAAGTACTACATATGGACAGCCTATATCGGCATAACTTATGTTAGTGTGAATAAACCACCCTCCTGAGCGAAATAAGTTATACCAACATAAGTGCTTGTGTGCACAGTGCTATGTTGGTGGGAGAGCTTCTGCCACTCGCTGAGGTGGTTTTTTTTATGTTGACAGGAGAGCTCTCTCCTGCCAGCATGGAGCGTCTTCACCAGATGTGCTGTACCAGCATAGCTGTATCAATATAGCTGTGCCGCTGCAGCACTGTACGTGTAGACATATGAATGAAGAAATGATGGGAAGGATTAATTTAAAAAGAGTTAAATTACTTTGAGATCCTATGTAAAAGACTAACATCTTTTTGTGGACATTTCAGCACTCATACTATCAGGCAAGATCACAGGAAAACCAGGAAGAGGAAGAAAGAGAGTCAGTTACACTGGAAATGTCATCAGGTGGACTGGCATCCAAAGAAGAGTGGAGTTTTACAACTTTGTTGTGACCGCAAAAGATGGAAGTTGATGGTCAACAGCCTCTACGTTGGAGACCTCACTTGAAGAAGATGCAGTACTATAGGTGTGCATAGTGCTTTACTGACAAATAAAGTGACGTTTTGTTCTGAGCAGTTTATAATCTAAATTAGACTGACACAATGAGGGAGAAGAAGAGCAAAGGGAGGGGGAATGGGAGGTATTGGAGGGTGACAACAAAGAAAGATTGAAAGATAAGCTGAGTGTTATGAACATGTCTTTTTAGAGCTTTCTTGGCTTTTGGTTCTTAATAAAGTAATATTTTTGACTTGGACAATGTCTAGGATGAGGGTTGGTAGTACAAAGGTGACCAAAAGAGGTGAGTCTTGAAGACGGTTTTGAAGGAGAGTTACATGGGGCATAAAACCAGGGTGGAATTCTAGGCATGGGAACTTGAGATGAAGGAAGTATCAAGACACAGGGCATTGGCAGAGTAGAGCATAGAAAGGAGTGGTTAATCAGACATCATGGTAAAAGTGCAGGGCAAACCCTGTGTGCAGATTACAGGGCAATAACATTAATGATATGAAGTCACCTATTTGGTTGATTCATATTTTTTGTACATTTTAGTTTAAAATTGAACATAAAGAGGCCTGGACAGTAGGACTCTGGACACACTATGCATGCTGGAGCCTGTCTTAGTCTATCCATTAGAGGGCAGTAGTACATCCACCAGTAAGTACAATAGATCTGTGCACCAGTTAGTTTGTGACTCACAGATAGTCTCAATGTATTAATTTTTATTTATGTTTGGAAATGTGTAATACGTGGTAATAAATGCTAGTCCACTGTGGATGGGATAAATATCCATAAGCCTATCAATTTGCTCATAGCAGGTAGTTCATACTGTAGAAGGAATACCTTTTAGACTTCTATTTTAAATATTGAAGTTAGAAGATGTATTTTGACTCAAGTAGAGAGTTCCTTAGGGCACTGTGTTAATTTGCATTGAGTATCAAGTGCTGTCTTTTTTAAAAAAATACATTATTTCTGATATTGTTTTCTTTCTTTCTTTCCTTTTTTTTTTTTGTGGTTAATGATTAACGTGATTAATTTGTGAACTTGAACTGGGCTGTCTTTTCCAGTGATTCACACTAAGCCCTGAGAATAACTAGTAATGCAAATCCCACTATGGAGAATGTGTTGTACTAGGTGGATGACAGTCTTTGGGTGAGGTAATATCTTTTATTAGACCAATAGTCTTTGGGTGGGTGTTTGCAACATATTGTGGCTTTAAGATAACTCACTGAAGTCAGTGCTTCAGAAGGAAATCTGCAAGGAAGCCGCTATTAAATGCTGCCACTTTGGCCCCGTTAGAAACACTGTGGTGTAGGAGATTTCAAGACTGGCATCAATTTAAAGGAAAAATCTAAATTATTTTTTCAAAGCATGTTTGAGTCTCGAGCTCATTGCTTTCCAGGCCAGTGGGGCTGTGGAGGCAGCAGTCTCACCTCCTGGGGAAAGAGAGCAAGCACACTTTATGTCTCTAGTGCTACCCTCTGACTGATGCTTGAAATGGTATTGACCGTATGTGAGGGAAGTGCATCAAGTCCTTTTTGAATGGATTAGTTGATCAGCACAGTATGGGGTACACAAGGATGAATGGGGACAAATAAAGGGGGATACAGAAAATTCCCAGTCCCTCAAATGCATGTCATCTAGACTGAATGATTCATAGTTCAAATGTATGTCCTAATACATGGCTAACATTAGATGGAATATTTAAAATTTAAGAGAGGGAATGGTTCCTTGTGGTTAGATCAAGGGCCTGGAAAGAGGAGGTTGCTTATTGTTACTGGACATTCTTTGAGATGTGTGGTTACTGTCTGTATTCCACACGTGGATATGCATGCACACCGGGTGCCTGAGTCTGGAAGTTTTTCCAAGCAGTGTCCGTTGACCCACAGATATACAGTATCTTCCCTCATGCTCCTGACCGACGGTATAAGGGATGGTGTGGGTCGATGCCTCTCCAGTTCCTCCTCTTATCGCCGTGCAGTAGGATTCCGAACCAGAGGGGAAGGAGGGTGGGTAGTGGAATACAGATTGGGACCACACATCTCGAAGAATTTCCAGTTACAGTAAGTAACCTTGTCCTCTTGGAGTGCTGGTCCCTATATATATTCCACAGGTGGGTGATTTGCAAGAAGTGATCAGTGTGGAGGTGGGTGCGAGGAAGCTGGTAGCAGAGCTGCCTGTAATATAGCCATTCTTATTGCTGCATCAGCAGCTGCTGCTTGAGTCAGGGTGTAGTCTGCCATAAATGTGTGGACAGATCGCCACGTTGCAGCTTTGCAAATGTTCTGCAATGGGATGTCTGATAAGGATGCTGTGGAGACTGCTTGTGCTCACGTGGAGTGAGCTGTAACACCCCCGGGAAGGGGAAGCTTTGCTATTTGATACTATTCTAATATGCATTCCAAGACGCACTTAGAAATTCTCTATGAGGTTATGGCTGGGCCCCTTGGTCTTTCTGCTATAGCGACAAAGAGTCTCAAAGATTTCTAAACTACAAGACAACTATTTACATCAAATATTTACAATATTTTTTTTAGTGATTGCAAAAGCGAAGGAGGACAGGATTGCAACTCAGGCCATGCGTAAGTAATAAGGAACTGGAGAGGCATAGACCCGCACCACCTCCTCAGTCGGGAGCACGAGGGAAGATACTGCGCATGTATGGGTCAACAGACAGCTTGGAAAAACTTCTGGACTCGGACACATGGCATGTATGTGTATCCACGTGTGGAATTCACATAGGGACCAGAACTTGAAGAAGAATTGGGATTGTTGAATTCTATTCCTAGCTCTGCTGCTGACTCCCTGTGTGATCTTTGGCAAGTGAATTAACCTGTTTGACAACTTACGCTTCTGTAAACTAGGGATAATAATATACTTCACAGACGGAGTGGTGTCAGGAGTTTCTGGTCTGCTTCCTGATTAACTTTGCTTCTAGGTAACCCATGAGACCAGCTGCACTGCTTTGGAACTGACAGAGTGGCCACAGCCCCTGATTGGCTGCTGGTTTAGCAGCCCTACTGATAAGCCTGGCCCCCCACAGCAGATCAGCAGCTGCTCAATGTGTACCATGTCTTCAGCTGTGCTTGCCCTTGTTCCAGTCCCTGCTCCTGCATTGTTCCAGCCTTTGTTGCAGTCCCTGCTCCTGCATTGTTCCAGCCTTTATTCCAGTCCCTGCTCCCCACCGGCTTCAGACTTCTGGCTTAGATCTCCAGCTTTGCCTCTGGCTTATGGCTCTGGTTGATCATCTAGTTCTGGCATACAACGTCTGTCTCTCAGGAATTGATCCCTGGCTCTGTCTCTGGCTTACATTTCTGATTTACCCCCTGCCTCTGGCATTTGGCTTCTGTCCCTCTGATACTGACCCTTGGCTCATTTCCTGACTCTGCCCATCATGGACCAGCTCTAACTGGTAGCCTGAACTCTTGCTTCCACCTGTGCACAGCCTTGTCGGCTACAAATGGTGAGGCATAATTGAGGTTTGTAAAATGCTTTGACGTATGCAGATGAAAGGGGCTTTTACCTATGTAGAGTGTTCTTGTTACTTTACCAGCATTTTATATTATATTCAACAAAACTTTTTAAAAGTAGCAGCAACAAAAGCCTGTCATTTTGACAAGAACGAAATATTGCATTGGAAAAGAAAGGAAAAATTAAAATGACAGAATCCACTGAAAGGAAAAAGACATAATGGAGACATCTGGCTCTGTGCTGATAAAAGCTCTCACAGCTCCTATCCCATCATCCCTTGCAGAGCTCATCTGAAAGCGTATCTTTCAAGGGTTTCCAAAATGAAGAAAAACATCTGTCCAAGTCTAACTATGTTTGACCAACTGTTTAAAAAAAAAGTGTTCCAGTGATAAAACCCTTAGGAAGATAACCATTTCTCAAACAAAAAGTCCGAGAGGGTTCATCAGCCCGTTTGAGTAATAAACAGAAGTGTGCCCTCACAATCTCAGGGGTGACCTGCAAATGCATATTAAACTCTCCATTCTGTATTACATAATTTTCTCTTCTTTTTATAGCACAGGCTACCTGAGAATTTACTCCCCTGAGAAGTTAATATCCCTCCTGGAACCTTTAGACACTTATAAAAGCTGTCTGTATAGCTCTGTTGGCAGCATCTTGCCTCTTACTCAGAAGTCATTGGGCTCAATCCCACACTAGGCTTGGCTTCATTATTTTTAATGCTGACACTGCAGTGTGGTATTTGGAGTGGGGTGAGGGTTGCTGCTGCTGAGCAGATATTAAACTGAACTCCCTTTGTCTCGAGCTGCTGTGGCATATTTCAAAGAGAACTAGGGATAGGGCATTTGACTAGGACATGGGGTTTTCTCAGTAAAACAGATTCCCAGTACCAAGATCTGTGTCAACTGTTGTGGAGCTCCAAATCCTGCTCCTTCCTCCATGCGCGTAGAGGGCCCTGCCTGAAGCAGTAGAGGTTCAGCGCCATTGAGGGGGGAGGAAACAGATTTTTTTAGAGACTGCAGCCAGGGGTTATGCACACACCCAGCATCCCTACAGAACTCAGCTCCGTAAGGGTTCCCACACAACCATATGCAGTGGCTGTTTGGATGTAACACAGTAACAATTGATCTGTTGTTGCACAGAATCTCCAACATTGACCCAACATGTGCAGGGGTACAGAGGCTACTGTAGTAGCACCAAGATAGATGTGGGGAGTGCGGGAAGATCTCCTCCCTCAGCTCCCTCGGAAAACACCAGTAGCTAGCCTAGTTATCCAGGCTGGGCACTGAGAACAGATATTTCCCCACAGTGCCTGGTGACTGCTGATTTTGCTTTCACAGTCACTGCGCTATGAATATCTAACGTATTGTTGTAAAACACTTGGGTATCTCAAAAGAATGGCCATACTGAGTCAGTAGTCCAGTATTCTCTCTTCTGCCAGTGGCCAGTGATCCATCCTTTCAAAAGTCTGAAAGGTACCATAGGAAAATGCTAATCTAAGAGAGAGATGTCTTGCTATAGGTTTATAATAATGCCTCATTTTCCATGTCAGCTTTAGAATTATAATGTATCAGATTGCAATTTTCAATGGGAAATAACTATGGTGTCTAAGAAACTGTGATCTCAGTTCATTGTTGGTTTCGGAAGTAGAGCTGCTGACACCACTTGGAAAGCCATCCTACGTAGCAATTCTGTAGAAATGCATATCTTCTTTCCTTAGTAATAATACAGAATGAGAGAAAGAGAAGGAACCAATGACAACTGCATAGAAACTAGGTCTCCTTGCGTGAGAGTTCATCTCTTCCTGCTGCATATTCCCTACCTAAAATTATAATCCTCTCTTTGTGATCTAATCATTTCCACAGCAACCAATTGTGATATCACAAACACTTCATGTGGGGGGAAAAAAGCTGCAGGAATAGATGAACTCTGAAGAGCCAAAGCATGCATTTTTATGCAAATACCTTTATTAATAAAGAAAAAGGAGCAAAATTCAGAAGTATAAGAGATAGCAGCAGACTTGTTTCTAAACAGACTGTTTTTCATCGTAGATGTCACCTGCTCTTATAGAAATTGTTTTCACTATTGAAAGAACCTGCTCAGCTGGGACTCCACTGCCAACAAAGATACATGAGGATTGTTGACTGGTGGCCCCAAACTGACCTTGGAGGGCATATGGTTTTGGGTAAAATATAATCTATTTGCTAACATCCTTAGAGAAATAATATACATTATTGAAGCTGTAACAGGAACTAGAAAAATCCAAATATATGTTTTAAAAATAGGCTTGGCTATAGGTTTTTAGTATTAAGGGCTTAGTGAGGTCCAAAAGTAGTTGGCAGTTGAATAAACTAACATGAGTATTCTGTGTTAGCAAAATGTATCTTGTGATAGTTTAGAAATGCACTATGTGATAAATAGGTAAACTACAAACGAACATACGGTTGTACCTTAGGGTACCTTTGCAATAAGGTAGCCATGCAGCTAACTGCATTCACATATCAAAACTATTGGTACATTAACACAAATGGGTTGCACCAGTGGTCAGAAGTTTAACTAGGCTTAGCTGGAAGAGCACACATGGGCAGGGGCCAAAACCTTATCATATATGGTCCCGGACATGCATGGATGAAATAAGAGGTGTATAAAAGATTTAAATAGAGACTGGGAGTGGCTGGGTCATTACACATATTGAATCTATTTCCCCATGTTAAGTATCCTTACACCTTCTTGTCAGCTGTCTAAAATGGGCCATTTTGATTATCACTACAAAAGTTTTTTTTCTGCTGCTGCTAATAGCTCATCTTAATTAATTAGCCTCTTACAGTTGGTATGGCTACTTCCACTTTTTCATGTTCTCTGTATGTATATATATCTTCTTACTATATGTTCTATTCTAGGCATCTGATAAAGTGGGCTGTAGCCCACGAAAGCTTATGCTCAAATAAATTTGTTAGTCTCTAAGGTGCCACAAGTACTCCTGTTCTTTTTGCGGATACAGACTAACATGGCTGCTACTCTGAAACCTGTCATAAAAGATTTAGTTACGCAACCTATTGTTGGGGCACCAGGGGAAGCCTGGCCCAGTGCTCTCCTGTGATCTCCACTTACAACTTTATGGAGAGCCTTAGAAACAAAGATGAAAGGAAAATAAGTATGTACAGTGAAAAACTAAATATGAACATCTTATTCTTATACTTACGTATATTGATTTTTCCCAGGATTTCAATTATTTGTATTAAGTAAAGCTCATAACATCTGTGTATGCTTCACCAATTTCATCTTCAGAATTAACTAGGTAGCCACCTGAAAAAGAACCGGTTATTCAAGACAAGTACCTGTTGCACCTCTATAAATTTTATAATTATAATAATTGATCAGGCTATAGTATCAAGGCTTCTCTTCTAAGTCATGCTTCAGAATTAAGGAACTTTTTAGAGAACATGCTTTTCTGGCCAGGTGCTAGTTTTTGGTTTTGTTAACTGGCTTTTCTTCCAGTCCCTCCTGTGATTTTTTCATGATCTTCTGTGAATTACATTTAAAAACAAACAATTAAACCTTGTCTTTCTTTTGTTGCCAACAGAAGCAGCAAATTGAATTGGCAGCTTGGAGTTGGCATAGGCATGATGCAGATGTGATACACTCATCCCTAGGAGAAAATGTTAAGCTTAGGCTATGGCTCCATTTCTCAGTGGACTAATGCATGAAATATCATTGATATGATCTGTGGCCAAGAGTCCCTTTGGAAAAAAAAAATAGTGTCACGGTAGCCATCAGTAACAACCACTATGGGGAGGTACAGAATGACCTTTCACCAGATGCAGACTTAACAGCAGTAGAGATGCGCCTTAAGTATAAGACCACATATATGAACCAAATATTGATGTGCTACAGCAAGGTATGAATTATTCAGTGGGAGTTACTAACAGGCTTTAATAGCAGTGTATTAGGCCCAGCTTTAAGAGGTGCCACTGGACTCCTCGTTGTTTTTGTGGATACAGACTAACACGGCTACCCCCAGATACTTTATGAGTAGGAATCCCTTCTCACCATACGTGCTGTTGTCTGTAGGACCCTGATTCATTGGTTGCTGAAGTTGGAAGGTGTGTAGGGAATGTGGCAGAGAACTGCAGGAAGAGAAAAGATGTTGCATGGTTAAAACAACCAAATGCTGCCCTGGAGAACTGGATTCTATCCCTGCCTCAGCCACAGAGTTCCTGTGAGAGGCTAGGCAAGTCACGTGAACCAACATTTTCATAGGTGACCTCTGTGTGTTCCTCATTTTCTAGGCACCCCGCTTGAGAACACATGGGGTCTGATTTGCAGAAGTGCTGAGCACTCACAACTGCAACTGAGGTCAATGAAAGCCGTGCTCTGAAAATATAAAATGCTAGTACAGTACTCTGAAAAATGTGGCCCTATACTTCTCAAACTTAATGCTCAGAATATGTTGGCACTTGAGAATTTTGGCTTTAATCTCTGTGCCTCAGTTCCGACTGTGTAAAATGGGGATGGTACCACCTCAGATGTAACACATGGGTGTTGAAGTTAGTTCTTTACAAACATTAATGAATTTAAGACACTACGCTGACAGGACCATAAAAAAGCCCATGAGGAAATTAATAATTCTGTATTCAGTGCTGGGTTTTGCCAGTGCATTAAACAGTGCATAGGACCACACAGCGAATGATGAAGATAAAAAGAAGTGGTGAATAGCTGTTCATTAAGTGAGTGCCATCTATCCTGTTCATTGAAAAAGGCAAGAGTCCTGTAGAAAAAAATTGTATGTGATCATATAGTTAAAAGCTATCATAATGTGCAGACATACATATGAGGGGTAAATTACTATAGCACAGGTAGCCTTAATTCTGGCATTTCCTAATTGGATGTTTAATTTTGCAACCCTTAACATAGATTTTTTTTTATGTAATATATCTACCGATGTAGAGAAACAGTGTGTGTATGTATTGATAGGTTTCTAATTTGTGCAATAATATGATATATCTATCACCTGGGAACATCAGTCAAATTTTACTCTTCTACATTGGTGAAAATCTGGAGTAATTTCTTTGCCATTAGTAGAATTTATCTGGATTAGGTGAGTTTACTAGAGCAAAATTTGATCTACAGTAAAAGCTTTGTAATCCAACATGTTGGGGGAATGGGGGAGGTGGGGTGCGGGTTAGTCAAAAATTTCGGTTAATTAAGAGTTATACTTACCAACGAAATACCAATTTTCAAAGAATAAGAATACAATAAAATGAATAAAGTATAAAATAGTATACAAGTACTCAGCAATCCAGTAGTTTTCTATACAGTAGGTTATCTTAAAACACTACATATCGCTATGGGCAGCGCATGGCATACACACAGATCACTAAAAATACACTTAACACTAAAACTATACCGAACATAATTTAATCTTTGATGATTCAGAAGGCACTTCAGGATCTTGCAGTGCCTCAGGGTCATCATTATCAACATCAATTATCATTGTAGATGTTGAAGGTGTAGGAGATTGGGCTGAATCTGTAATGACCCTATGACACACCTTGGAAGCTGCTTTTTTGAATAAATCCCTGATATCAGCTTGCTTATTTGTCTTCTGCCTCTTTCGCATAAAAGTCGATTGCAGAATGTGCAATTGCATAACCTCCTGGGCAGTATACTAGTCCCGGATACTAGACTGAAGATTTGTATTAGGAGATATCAGAAATGCTGATTAATAGAGCTTTCTGGTTGATAAAATGCCAGATAGCACAGCTTTTACTCTATTACATTGTGTAAAATTATCACTATATTGTGTCAAGTATGTATATGTGTGCTGTCTTACTATATAATTTGTAGAATGGGAGCTTTTGGTCTCCCAAGAGGAGACTTTGCCCCTGGATTCATTATTGCATATGTCGCACTGAAAAGAATTAATATAGGACAATGTGCAATAGTAATAATTTGAACTACATTAGGGAACGTAGAATTCATGAGCTTTTCCATAAAAAGCACAAATTATATATGAATATATTTTTAAAAAATGATCTATGTTTATTTATGACACATAGGAGCCAATTCACTAAATTGAAACTAGGATGTAATTTGTAACAGCATTCGGGGGTTTTGACTGAAATATAGTAAAAGAATGTGAGACAGGGCTGTAAACGATTACAGGATGGGTGATCATATAGAAAAAGAATGGATAAAATTTGGGGTTGAATGAAAAAGATCAAGAACTAATTATTTATATTACCGCAGTGTCTAGAGAGGCTCCAACCAAGACTGGAATCCCATTGTGGCAGGCCAGTAGTTCTCAACTTTTTGTATACAGTAGTGCCCTTTTCACTATGATGACTGACTTCCAACTAGCTGGGATCTAGCCCATTTTCCAATCTTATTAACATGGGAGGAGCAGAGTGGCAACAACCTCCGACTCTTGTTTGTGTCCATCCTACAGGCCACAATCCCCACAGTGAACTCCTGTGTTAGGCACTGTACAAACTTAAAGTAAGAGATAGTCCCTGCCTCAAAGAATTTACAATGTAAATAGACAAGACAGAGAAAGGGCAGGGAACTGAAGGACTAAGTGATTTGCCCTCTGATGCACAGCAAGTCTGTGACAGAGTTAAGAATTGAATCCACATCTCTTGAGTCTCTGTCCAATGGCTTGACCCCAAAACCATCCTTTCCCTCTCTATTTTAGATTCCCTCTTATAGAATCTGTGATAGATCTTGTATTGCTTGTGCACCCAAAAACTCATGGGCAGTGGGTGAACCATGGGCTTGGGGAAGCTAGCCCCCAGCCCGACCCACCCCTTCTGCCTGAGGCCCCGCTCCTTCCACCAACCCAGACCTCCCCCCAGCTGCCAGTCCCCCCCAGCCACAGGGTGCCGGGTGCGTGGCATGCAGCCCCCCCCACCATGCCCCAAAGCACTGGGTGGGCGGTGCGCGCCCCCCCCCGCTCCGGAGCACCAGGTGGGCAGCGCAGCCCCAGCCACCCAAGTGCCAACCGCCTTAGCCCCAGCCCCAGCAGGCTTCCCTTCTGGAAAGAGGAGCAGCCTGCCTGGGCTGGGGCCAACTGGCAGCAGGAGGGGCCTCGGGGTGGAGCGTGGGTGGGGCCACACAGGACTGTTTGGGGAGGCACTGCTTTCCCCAGCCTATTATACACTCTGCCCAGGCTAGTAGCGCAAAGAATTGCCAAAGAGAGAAGGGAAATACTAAGGCTCAGCTCTCTCCATTGAATAAATTGAGTTAGCAGCACAGATTCCTGTGAACAGGACCATGTATTGAGCTGTTTGATCCCCTCCCCCACTAGATGGCACTGAACTCTCTTTCTTAAAAAAGAGAGAAGGACAATGAGGAAAAATATGGTGGAGGTCATTTTGATTTTAAAATATGAAGAAAAGCAAATTGCAATTGATTCTCCAAGCAACCCTGCCCTTCCCCCACCCTGACCCCCAAATGCCCGAATGCACCTTAGTAGGGCCTCTCTCCGTAACTGACGTTTTCTTGAAAGACATTAGGCTGCTGTGTCTAAAGGATGCTAAGGAGAACTGAAACAGTCCTGCAAAGAGAGGGAGAATGGACTGTCATTATCTGTAAGATAACATCTGTGGTGAGGTCTAACCAGTAATACAGGCAGCTTGTCACAACGAATTTGTTCTGAATGGAATCTTTGGGCTGTTCCTTCAGACATGGTTTTTAGTGCACCAGTGCCTTATCTTGTCTATCTTTCATAGATATTGTAATCTACACAAATAAATCCCTCAACTTTCATTTTAATAATTTCCTCAAATTACATCTTTATATCCAAACTGATTTCAAATCATTGTATTAATCCCCTTCCCTGAGACACCCCTAATTAACTATAGAGAAACATTTGTATATAGGACCCAAAAGAGTCTGTGTACTCTTCTATACTTCTTTAAGATCGTTCTCCCATCTTACATTCATCAAAGGATCCACAATGATTGTTTTTCCCTTGGTGAGGTGGGGGCAGCATGGAAGTAAGAGAATTTAATAATGATCTGTTTATGCTGAGATGGGGCTGCCTATAATAATCTTGCTAGGAGTCAAAGAAAATGTTTGTAAGGTCTGCATTGAGCAGTAATCTACCCCTTTTGAGAAGAATGAGACAATGGGAAAAAATCTTAATTCTAAGAGTTAAATAGAAGTTAATCTGAAACCCTACACTTTCTTGAACATTTATATACTGAAAGTGACTTGAGGGAGGATATAGATTGCTGTCTGACAGTGCTACAAATACAAGCAAAAAAATTGCACATAGAGTGCCACGGGTTTGCCTTTGAAAGGAAACAATTGAAACCTGGATCTAGGTGGATCCTGCTAATTTTTGGCCTCAAATCCCCAGACTGTAGGTGATCAAAATAAAGAGCAAGTCTAGCCTCTCCAACTGCAAAAAAAAGGGGAAAAAATCCAGCCCCTGATGCATCCAAGAGCAAGAGTATCACAAAAACCAAAGTCTGGTACATGGATCATGCTGAGCCCTGCCAAAGTTTGGCCCCTTGCCCCAAATTCTAATGTCTAAATAGAAAACATGTGTAGACGTTTCTATCTTAGATTATTCCTGTGGCCCCTGATGCATCTTGGCTCCATATCACTGGGAAAAAAAAACACAGATCTAGTAACCGGACAATGGATTTTTAACCCTGATCCCCCCAATTCCACAGTCTCAATAGACAAAAAATAGCTTCCAATACACCACAAAATCTAGACCTTGTGTCACAGAGTCCACTCACTGCTAGGGCACCTCCTTTTGTCTGTTCCAATGCCCCTTTCCTCACACCTGCCTCCACCCCCCAGGGACTTGACGTACTCCTTTGTGACTAGGCTCTCCAGCCAGGTCACTACAGTCTGCCCTTCCAGGATATTGAAGTCCCAATGGATGACTATCCCAGGCAGTCTTTTGCTCCAGTACCAAGTCTGTGCCACTTCCCCAGTGGCTGATATAGGATCCCAGACACACTCTCTACTCCAAGGACCCTACATCTAGCAACTGCAGTCTGCTCTCAGACCCTGTTGCTCTTTCCCTGGAATCCTTCCTACAGCTTCTGGCTCCCCCTCTCCAGGCTTACCAACTCAAATTCCTTCCTCCCAAGACAGCCCACTTAACTCCATAGCCCCAAACACACCTCCCTTTTATGAAGACTGAAGGCTACCTCCACTGCAGCCCCTTTCTGCTGCCAACTTCCTGGCTTTATGGCAGCTCCGCTGTTCCTTCTCAGTTGAGCTGATTCAGTCGAGCCCTGACTCTCCCCCAGGTGGAGCCGGTCAGGTTAATTAACCTAATTTAATCTGCTCTACCTTGTGTGGGGTGAACACCTCATCCCACCTAGTTTCAAAGTGGTGCAACAGCACCATAAAACATGCATTTAGGACTTGGCTTCTGCTAGGTTGGTTGTTTTAGCCCAAACCCCAAAATTCTACCAGCAGCAGGAGTATAGCTGCTCTAACTGCACTGTAAAAATCCAGATGCGTATGTATTGCTGCTCAATAATACTGTAAAAGACACTTATCTAACACCCAGCACCTCCTGGATCCTAATATTTGTGCCCTATGCCAACACATTGTTCCATCAAAATAGACAATGCATTTTGCCCCTCTTTTTTGACCAGTGAATTCCAGGTTCTTACACATCCCCATGCAAAAGCAACCTAGAAAGACATAGCTGACATCTGAATCATTCTGGATCCAGCAAATGTTTGGCCACAACCCTCTAAACTCTACTGTCTAAGTGGAGACCAAAAGTGTAGCTGCTCCTAATCCATTATGAAAATTGGATCCCTGTGCAACATTACCCTGGGTGAAATCTGAACTGATGGACAGCTGTGTCCCCTCAATTCTCCAACTTGGGGCACCAGCCTCTAGAACCCCAAGTTACTTGCAGTTGTATTGCATGAGTGCTATGGCCAACCACCCTTGAATTATTCTACAGAGCAACACCAGCAAATTCCCAGTCCCAGACTTACCCCCAGAAATGTATGTCTTGTACTGCCCAGCTCTCTCCTGGAAAATACAAGTTCATATAAAGTCTGTCATGTTATTAATAGAAAATAATATGCACGAATCCTGTTATCCAAATGGAGCTTCCGAAACGCTTGAATCCAAACACAATGGTTTAGATAAAACAATAAAACAAATTTATTAACTACAGAAAGATAAATGTTAAGTGACTACAAGTAATGAGGCATAAGAGTCAGAATTGGTTACAAAAAAATAAAAGTAAATTGCAACTAATACCTAACTTAACAAGCTAAATAGATTCAAAGAAAAAGTCTCTCTCACCACATGTCTTAGCAGTCTTACTGGCTGAATTCTTTAGGTCAGGATCCTTCTCCCAGACCAATGTTGCTTCCTTTGTTCTTCAAGTGTTGTCAATGCTGTGAGTAGAGAGAAAGGGAGAGATCATTTGGGGCATCTGCTCTCTCTTCTTATAGTTATTTCTCGTCTTTGAGAATCATCTCCATCTGAAGTTCAGGAGACAAAGACAGGAACCCCCAGCTGTTTCTTTGCCAAGATGTAGATTTTTACCCACATACACTTTCCTGACAAAGAATGGCCACTTAACCAGGTGATGGTCCATTTGATTTTGCTGACACCTGGCTGAGGTGTTGGCTAGCCTTTTGTCTCTGAGGAACTGGTTTGTGACTGCTCCCCAGATTTGGAACATGTTTTAGTAATATCATACAGTGGAATCTCATAACTTTACACACAATGTTGCCATACATATTTTACCAGGACAATAATGGTCAGCCAATTATGAGTTTTCAAATGATACCTCACAAGGCATACTCTGTACAAAATTTATCATAATCTCCTAAAAGGAGTGAACATAGGAGCACCGACTGTTACACCTTGATATATCCTGGAACATGATCACTTGAAAAATCCAAATATGGATGTGGATCATTTTTCACCTAAATACTCCAAGTTTTACATTTTAGATAAACAGTGAAGGGAGCCATATTTCTACATCTGATTAATCTTTATCCAATGTGTTGTTTCACTGAAACCACAACAAACTTAATCTGACATCTGGATCTTTCTAGACACCAGCCAAAAACCAGTCATACCATAACATTGAAATTTGGCAATGGAAGTGGTCTAGCAGATGTGGATGATCACATTAAAGGTAGGTTTAGATTACCATCTTTCCATTGTGATTTCCCAAACACCCCATGTGATTTAAACATATTTTTTTATTAATTTTAAGCATAAATTAATGTAAGCTGTGTATCTAAATCCAATAGGCTGCTTTGAAAGTCACAGTGGACTGGAATCTGGATTTTTCTGGTTAAACGGGAGATGCTACATGTGTTGTCTCTTTTGCTGGTACAATTTGTTTTGGCTTAAGGCCAAATTTGGTAGGATCAAGCTGGATTCAGATGCTCGATCAACATTTTTGTGATGCGGCTGCATCACTTTGCAACAGGATCTGAATTTTTTTGGTGCACTAGGAATTACTACATTTCTTTTTCTATTTAGACAGTAGAAGAATTTAAGGGATTGGGTTAAAAATTGGCAGGATCCAGGTGCCAGATCTATGTTTTCCCGTGCTGCTGGGGCCATGATGCAGCAGAATCTCTATTATTCCAGTAAAGTGGGAAAGGCTGCACTTTCTGTCTCTTTTGATTGTACAATTTGGGTATTGGGGCCAAAAGTTGCAAGGATCCATATGGATCCAGGATTTTGCAATACTTCTTCTCTGGAGTGCATCGTGGTCTGGATTTTTTGAGGCAGGTGTGCCTGTACTTGTTTTCTATTGGAGGGCATAAAACTGGATGAATCCATGCATAGGTGCTGGAACTAGGGGTGCTGGGGTGCTACTGCACCCCCTGGCTTGAAGTGGTTTCCATTATATAGAGGGTTTACAGTTTGGTTCAATGGCTCTCAGCATCCCCACTATACACATTGTTCCAATGCCCCTGAATCCATGTGTCAGGTTTGGGATTTTGCGGTGTGCTTGCTCCACGATGTGTCAGGGTCCAGATTTTTTTTGATGTAGTAGGAACCACTGTACTTGTTTTCTATTTCAACATTATGACTGGGACTGGGGCCAAAATTTGTCTGGAGCCAGTAGAATCCAGGTGCTGGATCCGGTTTTTGGCGAGCTCATGTGCCATGGGATACGTTCGGGGGGTTGATTTTGTTGGTTCAGTAAGACACGGCTACACTTGTGTATTTTGGTGGCACCATTGGAGGGCTTGTGGTTAAAAATCAGCAGACTCCAGCAGGGTACAGGTAGATCCAGGTTTTACCTCCGCCCCCCTTTAACAGAGCAAGACTTAGACGTTTCCTGTCTATGAAGTGGTGCAGTTTATCTTTAAGGAGGCTAGAGAAATAAGAAATGAGTCTCACGTTGCATGGGTGACATCACTGGCTTTTGGCTCAGTGCTCTGTATTCTCTGTCTGTAGGCTTTAGCCAAGGCTGCAGGGCTCAGTGTTTGAACAAGGAATGATTCCCAGGTGTACAGAAGATTGGATTCGCTCTTATTTGGGTTGAACACGGTGAAATGAGATTTTTAAAGCTCGCGGACTCCAGCTCGCCTTCTGTTGCTCCCGATCTCGGCGAGATGGGTGAGTTATTCCCGTTAGAAAAGAAGGGAATGGAAATTTAAGCAAAAAAAAAATGTCTGAATATATAACTGCTGAGGCTGGGGATAGGAATCGCAGGATGCTGCTGAGCTAGTGATCTTGGCTCTTATGTGGAGATCAGGCCATATGTCAGAGAAATGGTGCAGACCGAAAGCTGTTGACAACTGTTAGAGGCTGTTTTCCTTCCCCCCCTTCTTAGGTTGGTTGTTTTTTCCCTACCATCCTTTTAATCAGCCCTAGCCCTGCCTGCCTGCCTGCCTTCATTTTGCAGATGGAGAACGTGCCTGTGTATTAGGAAAACCTTGCCCAACGAATTGAAGCCCCGGTGAAAAAGGACTCTTTGCAACAACAGGAGGGGAACGCGAGGGAAAAAAGGCTGGGGTCTAGGACTGCCTTCATTGCTGCCTGAAGGAAGCTGGCACGGTCCATGGTGCTGAATCCTGCATCTCTTCCAACCCTCATCCTCCAGCCGCCTCACGCTGAGCCCTGGGCACCGGCGGGGCTGCTGCGTTACTGTGGATGAGAGCAGAACCCCGGTGCGGTGGGTAAGTCGCTGCGCTCCAGCTTCAGCCAGTCAAGGGAAGAAACTGATCCATTACGTTGCCTTGATGACAGCACCACCGACAACAAAACAAACCTAGTGAATGGCAAGGCTGGGACAGAGGCGGAGGTGGTTTTGAAACAAAGATGTCACTGGCTGCACACCTACATGCAGTCTGCTAATGGAAAGACGCCTGCGAGTGTGGATCGCTAATTAGGGGTGGAGGGATCCCCCCCCCAGACCAGGGATTGAAATTAAAACAACACATTTCTTCCCCACCTCCCCTTCCCGACCCTAACCATCCAGCCAACCAGCTGATGCGCTTGTCGGGCTACTGACAAAGAAAAGGCAAGTCATTGATTCTTGCAACCAGGATAGCTGTGACTGCTGCCGTTGAACTTTCCTCTCCAGCCCTGTGCTCTTGGGATGTTACAGGTCACACGCTGATATTAAAGGGACCCTTCTGTCTTCGTCAGCTGGCCAGATCGAAAGAGCTTGGTGGACCGATCTTACGGCCAGAGCCTTCAGGACACTGCAAGGGAAGATTCCTTGCCCTGACCCCCAGACTCCTTCCATGCCCATGCAGCGGGGGGCACACACCTCTGTACAGGCACGCCTCTGTTTTTAAGTGGGAAGCTCAGATTCTTCGCCGGGTCTGCACTTGACATGCTCTGCGCTGGAAGAGTGGAGCCATAAGAGAAGGGGGTGAGTCTCCAGGATTGCCTCCAGGCCAGAACTTCGTAGAGCTTTTCCAGGCTCCGGCGGCTTGGATGTGAACCCGCCCGAGTTGTTGACATTGAAGGCAGACGCGCTGTCAAGTGACTCCCAGCAGCTGCTCCTGGAGGTTTCCGCGGGGTCTCGCGTGGAAGGGCTTTGCCTGTTGTGAAGATGTCCATGGTGTTGCTGTGAAGCTGAGGTATGGCTGCGGGAAGGTTACTGCTCTATGCTGGCCTCTCTCTAGCTTTGTGTGCCCTGGGCATGCTGGCGGTGGCAATCTGCTCCGACCACTGGTATGAAACGGACGCCAGGAAGCACAGAGAGAGGTGCAAAAGCTTCACCACCAGGAGAAACGACCCTGGCTTCATTTACAACTCCAACAACAACCTGCCTCTGAGGGCCAGCAGATCTAGGTTGGACCGCTGGGAAGGGAAACTCCTCTTGGCAAGGAACAGGAGGCAGCTCTTTGCAATGAGCGCCGCCGATGAGTGCAACAGACAGTACAACTCAACCAACATGGGGCTCTGGAGGAAATGCCACAGACTGGGCTTCGACCAAGAGCTGGAGGAGCTGATTGCCAAAGGTAAGGCCCGCTTTGCAAAACGAATGAGCTGAGCTGGGCTGAGTTACAGCGCCTGACAGGGGCGCTGGAATAATTTGTATAGCGGGGGTGCCCAGAGCCATTGAACCAAACTGTAAATCATGTGTATAATGGAAACCACTTCAAGCCAGTGGGTACGGCAGCACCCCTAGTTCCAGCTAGTTCCCACTATCTAACATAGCAGAGCGAACATTCCCAGCCATGGACCCCTCCTTGCAATGGGGATTCTGCAGTTTAAGGTTCTGAAGTGTGTAATCTCACAAACCATTGCTTAACCGTTTGGTACAAGGTGTCCAGTTCTCTGTTACTGAGACTTGAAGGGGAGGGAGTCTAGAATGGCATGATTACATATTTGCAGGGAGGGTAATCTGTCTCTCTGTCTAAGGTTTTCATAAGGCTGCCCTCTGAGCACCTGCCTGGAGGAGTAAACAATATTAATAATTCGCAGATTAGAAAAGTCTTCATTTGACCCTGCTGGTCCAGCCCAGTTTTTGTTTGTTTTGTTACCCCGGCTGTACATGTGTGTATTTCACTATTCCTGATTGCCACATCAAATTTCAACATTAGCTCTCAATTACACAATTTGCCTTAAACACACAGGCTTGCTCTAACATTGAAAATGGGAATAAACAAAGGGAAATGCCAGAGAGCAAGAGAGAGAATACAGCCTGCTTGCTGCTTATTCCAATCCAGATTCTGGAATATGTTCACTGTGCCAAAACTGATTCATCAAGAAGGGTCTGAAGAGGAATGGTTTTCTCCCAAGAAGGAGACACAGATGTTTGCCAGTAGCATCATTGTGCTGTTCTTGTTTTATTTTTCTGAGGAATTGGTGAGGATGATGGTTAATTTGCCTTGAACGGTTCTTTGATCCAGAGCGCAGCACAAACAGCTGTGTACAAACACCAACTAAGTTAAACATTCCTTCAAAAAAGATGGATGTTTTTGCAAGATGATTAGGGTTCCAGTTGAGGATTACAGCATCCTTGCTGGTCCCATGATGCTATTCCCTACAACAAAACATCCTTTCTCGCCAGAGTCCTTATGATGAATTCAGAGGATTACCTATCAGTATATTTTCCCCAAAATGAATTGATTGCTTCTTATACAATATAATCTTTAAAATCACTTGTGTTTTAAATATATTAGCTATCCAAAATTCTAGTGATTCTCTTTGCCTGTCCTACTCCCCTTTACAAATACTACATGCAAAAATATCAAAGGAGCTAATCACATTTATGAATATAGAGTTTACTTCTGTTTATTTTAAAAGTGAACCGCAAAAGGTTAATAACACCACATAGGCACACGAAGTACAAATGCGTAATGAAATATGGAGCCTTTCACCTCTAGATTGCTAGTTCAAATCTAGCCCAGGCTGTTAGTGAGCAAGTCATTACTATGTGGTGGCTGTTCAGTCATTTATGTGAAATAGATTGGAGGCTTCAGTCCATTTTGTAATGGACAAATGACCACATCCAAAACCTGTCATCGCGTCTGGCACCCTGATTGGCAGTCACAGCTGTGAAGCCAAGGAGTCCTTTAATCCCTCCAGGTCAGGGTTGAGGCATAATGGTGTGACAGTGCAGGGATTGCTTGCACTATAATGTGTGCTCTGCCTGGTATAAGGATAAATAGTGAATTTCAGTCTCCAGCAAATTTCACAAATACTAAGTCTATTTAAAATGTAGTTTAAAAGATTATAAATGCATTTCATTTTAAAACAAAATATATGAAAATCAATCCTCCTTTTGCCTGCCTGCTACGTCCTAAGTTGAGGAATCTGTTTCCCCTAATAGAGCTGTTGAAATCACTTAACATCTGAACCACTGTAAGGACCACTGTTTTAGGTGTTAGTGATGGTGGAACACACAGCCATAACCTCAGGCAGATAAATATTTGCAGAAAGAGTTGATTTTTGGAAGATCTAGTTTTAATTTTTCGTGTGTGATCAGTTTAGCCTAAACATATTGAGGCAGATATTCAAACGGAGGCAGGTGCCTAATTTATGGACTCAAGTACCCAATGCATGCCTGCAGATTGGATATATGATTACGCCAGGGCCAGCCAGGCAGTTGTCAATGTTTGTGCACAAATATCAGATTTGTGTTTGCATTTTGGGTAGGTTGCACAATTATATGCATGCAATTGGTTGCCATTTGGTTTGAAAATTGGGTGTATATTGTTGCATGATTTGTGAGCTTAAACAATATTTTGTCTTTATCTTCTGAAGCTTCGCAATACACCTTTAGCTTTTTCTGTGTGGGTGAAGAGGGAGAGGTAAAAGGAGGGAGGTTCTTTTAAGGCAAGTGTCAATATTACAGTGAAATGGGGGATTATTTTGATTGAGGATACATCTATATAACAACTCTGAGTCATTATGCAGCGTAATACTTGCTCATTATCTTTAAAAATAGGGGGTTGCATTGCCTTATAACTTTAAGAATTAAAACACAGAAAAGTAAAGATTACGACAACTTAGGAATGTGAAGCTTTACCTTACTCAAAAATAAATTCTCAATCATCATGCTACAGTATAACTATCTTTATATGATATCTATATATGATACAAAAATATCAAAGAACTAAAGGACTTTACTTATTACCATAAAGTAATTTTTTTAAAACTCCATTAAAAATCTTTGCATCCAGCTATCACTGCAAAAGGTATTCAATATATATATGTGTATAGGCCATCCTTATATGGGCAACCAAATAGTGTCCCAGTTCCATGTCCTGAGGGCAGAGATTCCTGCATTTCTCTAGGTTCTGTAGTAATATTGTGGATGTGGTGTAAGTATATTTTCCACTGCTGTCAGGTGTAGAGAACAGTGTTGGGTCCAAAATGAGGCACTCTGACATATTCATGATCCTTGGATGATTAATCTCTCATCACAGAATCTCCTCCGGTAGTAGAAACTGAGTGTGTAGGAGCTGGGCTCAGCATGCCATGTGTGAACATGAAGGATTCTGAATGACCTTACTATGCCTGCAGTAGTCAAATACCACAAGTGGGCTGCATATGCACTACTGGTGAAATCTCCCCTTGGGCAGAGGGCCAGCACCATGTAAAACCATTTGGAGCATTTAAGTGGTGCACCAACCTTGTGTTGCCCCTCTGCACAAATGTCATTTTCAGCCAGTGTGCCTATTTATGAATTGTTTAAATCAATGCAGGTTGCAGCTCCAAATATTGCATATGGAGATATCCTATCTCCTAGAACTGGAAGGGACCTTGAAAGGTCATCAAGTCCAGCTCCCTGCCTTCACTAGCAGGACCAAGTACTGATTTTGCCTCAGATCCCTAAGTTGCCCCCTCAAGGATTGAACTCACAATCCTGGGTTTAGCAGGCTAGTGCTCAAACCACAGAGCTATCCCTCCCCCCTACATGAATAGTCCCATTGGATTCAATAGGACCACTTTTGGGAGTAAGGCCTACTTATGGGAGTAAGTGTTTGGGCCTCTGATTCTGTTCTGTCTTGGGGTTTAATCTTTCCCATTGACTTTAGTGGGGCCAGGATTTTACCATTGATCTTGAAAGCCTTTCTAGTGTCTAAGTAGCAGGAAATTAACTTCATTTTAATTCAGCTGAATAATCTAGGTTTCTTCCAAGAAGAATGAATTTTACAGCACTGTTGCTGCACTCATTTTGGATTTAGGAGTCACTATACCATCTTGGACCAGTGGTCCATCTTTCAGTAATGATTCTCTAGTGGAAAGCAAAAAACAAGCCAGCAAGCAAAGACCTTTAATGCACAGAACTGTCAATTCAGTGTGGTACATGGTTGGGAGAGGGAGGAGTTTATTTCCTGCCTTTGCAGTAATCAGATTACATCCTATTGTGTTTGACTCATAATAACCCAAAAGGAAAACAGAGCTTCTTGAGTCTGTATCAGATGGCAACTTTGGAAGCTCCCTCTGTATTGATCAGTAAGGGAAACAAGAACGGGGAAAAAAAAGATTAAATCATTTCATAATAAAGCTACAATACCACATATGAAGAAGTTACACAATAACCTGAGATCATTCCATTTAGACAATTACTACTCAGAGGACCTTTCATCATGTGTTTGGAAGACTGCCAATTAAAACTGTCTGGTATGGTCTCCGCTTGCTGCCACTGGAATCCAGTTATAGAAAAATATGGCAATAACCTTAATTTTTTGCCCCCAAAGATACACAGCAGTCATATTAAGTCCTATTTTTTAAACACTTTATTGTGAGTATTTTTATCCCATGCCAACATAGAAACAAAAAGAAAATCTAATTCCCATGCAGGCTAACTCCACAGCAAATAATGTGCAAGGATTCTGGAATGAAGGTACTCTGTGTTTAGATTTGTCAGATGCATGGCACAACTGAATGAGAAAGGCATAACAAGACCATTCCAGTGGTCACTAGGGATTATTTATAGGCAGTTGGAAAAGTCTGATGAGCAGCTACTGCGGGTATGTATAGGAGTAGAAAGATTTATGTCCGTTAAAAAAATTGCAGTATCCTGCAGTTCTTTGAAATTGACTTTTTTTTTTAAATCAGTGTTTTGCCAGGTGAATAAGGACATTCGTTTTTCACGGATTCTTCATAAATTTAAAGCAATCTAATGATATTTTATTTCAAAACAACCAAAACAATTATCCTATTATTCCATCTTTATGAAGTGGACCTCACTGAGGGCTTAATCCTGCTCCTGTTGAAGTCAGTGGCGAAAGTTCCATTGATTTCAGGACTGCAAGCACCTTCAAGTCTCCTCCAAGGTTAAAGTTGTCCTTGTGCACATGTCCAGCACAAGGCCCATGCACTGCTAAGGTACTACTTAAGGCTACGTCTACACTGCACACCACCGGCGGCGGCATGCTGTGTACGTGTAGCTACGCACTGTGGTGAAAGGCAGGCTGGGTCCATGCTGCGGTCTGTAGCTAACACACAGCAGTGATAGGTTCTGGCAGGGTGAGGCAGTAGGGAAAGGCTCCATCAGTGGAGAGCTGCTGGAGCCTTTCCCAACTGCTTTCCTCTGCCAAAGCCTTTTCCCATTACCGGGGTCTTTCCCTGTGGTGGGGAAAGTCTCCAGCAGCAGGGAGCTGCCGGACCTTTTCCCTGCTGCTGGAGCCTTTTCTGTGGCGGGGAAAGGCTCTGGCAGTGGGGAGACAGTGGGACACTATACTGCTAAAAACAGCAGTGTAGACGGGTGGCATTGCTTGGGCATGTAGAGAGCCGTGTAGGGTACATACCCACAAGGTTCAGCTGTAACTTTACTTAAAGCAATGCCTCACCATACGTTATGCCCAGGCCTTGTGCTGGGTCTCTGAAGGGGAGTGAATTTCACCCTAGAGCACCACAATTCCCATTGCAGTCATCAGCATAGAGATGGTAGCTGAATTTGTGTTTGCAGGTGAGCTCGCCCATAGATAAGGGATAGAGGGAGAAGAAAAAGAGATGAAGGACCGCCCTGTGGAACTTCCATAGAAAGTTAGAGGAAAAGGTGGAAGATGAGGATCTTCCGAAGGTCAGGCTGAAGGAATGGTGGATTATTTTAGATAGGAAAGACAAAAGCATGCTTGTGTGAAGAGCAAAGAACCAGAATATAGGAACGGCCATACTGGGTCAGATCAATGGTCCATTTAATCTAGTATTCTGTCTTCCGACGCTGACCAGTGCCAAATGCTTTAGAGGGAATTAATAGATCAGGGAAATTTCAAGTGTTGTCCAGTCCTAGCTTCTGGCAGTCAGAGATTTAGGGACATCTGAAGCCTGGGGTTGCATCCCTGACCATCTTGGCTAATAGCCATTGATGGACCTATCCTCCGTGAACTTACCTAATTCTTTTTTGAATCCAGTTATACTTTTGGCCTTTACAATATCCCCTGGCAATGAGATCCACAGGTTGACTGTGCGTTATGTGAAAGAAGTACTTCCTTTTGTTAGTTTTAAACCTTTATTTCATTGGGTGACCTCTGGTTCTTGTGTTATATAGTCCCTATTCACTTTCTTCATACAACTCATGATTTTATAGACTTCTATCATATCCCCCCCTTAGTCATCTCTTTTCTAAGATGAACAGTCCCAGTCTTCTTAATCTCTCCTCGTATGGAAGCTGTTCCGTACCCCTAATCATTTTTGTTGCCCTTTGCTGTACCTTTTCCAATTCCAATATATGTTTTTGAGATGGGGCAACCAGACCTGCATGCAGTATTTTATATTTTCTGTTCTGAAGAGGGGACCTTGTCAAAGTTTTTCTGAAAGTCCAAGTACTCAACTGGATCACCCTTGTCCACATGCTTGTTGACACCCACTAATAGAATGGCTAGGCATGATTTCTCTTTACAAAAGCTGTGCTGACTCTTTCCCAACATATCATGTTTATCTGTGTGTCTGTCTGATAAATTGTGTTCTTGATTATAGTTTAAACCAATTTGCCTGATACTGAAGTTAGGTTCACTGGCTTGTAATTGCCAGTATAGTATCTGGAACCTTTAAAAAAAATTGGTGTTACATTAGCTATCTTCCAGTCATCTGGTACAGAGGTTGATTTAAGCAATAAGTTACATACCACAATTAGTAGTTCTGTAATTTCATATTGGAATTCCTTCAGAACTCTTGGGTAAATACCATCTGGTCCTGGTGACTTATTTCTATTTAATTTGATCAATTTGTTCCAAAACCTCCTGTATTGACACCTCAATCTGGGAGAGTTCCTCAGATTTGTCACTGAAAAAGAATGGCTCAGGTACAGGGATCTCCCCCATATCCTCTGCAATGGAGACCAATGCAAAAAATTCATTTAACATCTCTGCAATGGCCTTGTCTTCCTTGAGTGCTCGTTTAAAACCTTGATCATCCAGTGCCCCCGCTGCCTGTTTGGCGGGCTTCCTGCTTCTGATGTACTTAAAAAATGTTTGCTGTTAGTTTTCGTGTCTTTAGTTAGTTGCTCTTCGAATTCTTTTTTGACCTGCATTATAATACTGTTATACTTGACTTGCTAAAGTTTATGCTCCTTTCTATTTTCCTCACTATTATTTGACTTCAAATTTTTATAGGATGATTTTTTGCCTGTAACCTCCTCTTTTACTCTGTTTAGCCAACGTGGCATTTTTGTTGGTCCTTTTTTTTTTTTAATTGGGGAATACAGAGAGTGAGAAGTTAAGAAGATGAATAAAGTAGGGGAATGAAAGTGGGCATAAGGGAGATCGGGAAAGAGGATGGAGTCACAGGGACAAATGGAGGGGTGAGAGGAGGACAGCAAATGAAAAACTCCTGCATCTGTGACTGAGAAGGAGAAAAGAGTTCTAGGAGGAGGGGAGAAAGAAGAGTAGATGGGAGGGGAAGGTTACATTGTATTTTGTCCATTTTTTCTTGAAAGAAATTCATGGGATCTTTTGTGGAGACAGAAGTCAAGGCAGCAGGGGAGGCGGATTTGAAGAAAGAGTCAAAGGTCTCAAAAAGGCACTAGGATTGTAGGTGTGGGATTCAATTAAGTTGGAGACATTAGCTAGGAAGATGGCAGAACTGAAAAAGGAGAGAATGAGTTTGTAATGGAAGAAGTTATCCTCATCACAGGATTTCTGCTAAGGACATGAAGGAGCAGAGGAAGTGGATATTGGGGGTGGTCTAGGGCTAGGGGATGGCACGGCAGACCTCGCGATAGGAGAGAGGGGAGAAGTCAAGGGTCGAGGACAGTGAAGCATACAGACTCTCAATGACCATATCCATGGGAGAAAGGAAAGAGAGGGCAGGAAGGAGAAGGCTGAGAACAGCTGACAGAGCAGCAGCAGTGATGGTCCAGAAGTCATGAAATGGCCAAGGGACGGGGTGTATGGGGGTGGGGATGGGAAGGAGAGAGGGGATGGGTGATGCTGAAGAACCAAGTGATCATTAGACAGAGAAACGGAAAGACCAGAGAAATAATGAAAGTAATGCTTGGGAAAGACCAAATCAAGCGTGTGACCCTTTTGGTGAGTGGGAGAGTTGAACCAGGGCTGCAGGTCGAAAACCTGTGAGGGTGAGGAAATGTGCGGCTAAGGATCATCAACATGGAGTTGTCTGTCTGGTCTATTTGGAATGAAATTCTGTACACCCACCATTAAAGTCAGTAGGGGTTTTACCATTGACTTTAATGTGGTCAGAATTTCACCCTTGGATTGTAAGGGACCGTCTCTCACTATGTATTTATACAGTGCCTAGCACAACCAGGCCTGGATCTCAATTGGAGCCTTTAGGTGCTATCATAATAATAAAATAATAATAATGATGATAATAAATAATGAACTTTTCAGCTTGTCTTACAGATGAACAAATTCAGGCTATTTTCGACTAAAGGGTTGAGAGGCCATGCCAGCAACAACTTCTCTCGTATACCAACACTCCTGTAGCTCAGGTGCCTCTACTGATCACAGTGTCTCAGGTAGGCCGGTTCCAAGCCACTTAGGACTTGATAGGCCAGGACCAACATCTTAAACTCCACCCAGAAACTGCCAGCCAACCAGTGCAGATTCTGGAATGCTGCCATCGTGGGATCATGATGAGACTCATTGCTTAACAAGTGGACTGCTGTGTTAGGAGCCAGGCTGTAGGGGTCAGATCTACTGGTTGGAGCAGTGGCGGTCATGCCCAGTGGTCATGGCAATGGCACTCAGAGGCCAGGAACAGTGCCAAAAGCAAGAGCCAGCATCAGGAACCAGGAGTCCGAGCCACAGTCAAGAATCAAGCCAAAGGTCAGAGCCAGAATTGGTAGCCACTAGTCAGGAGTGAGGCATGGGGCAGAAATTGGAAACAAGGCAAGGGGCCGGAATGGAACAGGGAAGGAATTGGGAATGAGGGCAGGAGGAAGGCAGGAACCAGAAACAGGACAGGAATGGAGCAGGAACCAGGAACGGAGTTGGAGGCAGATTGCAGGAGTCAGTCAAAGAGCAAGGTCGATGTGGCAGCAACAAGGAGTCTGCACAGTTGCTTGGACCTCCCACCTGGGTGACTTCCTGGTTTAAGTAGTAGGTCTAAGCCAATCAGGTGACCCCAAGTCTTGGGAGCCCTAACAGGACTTCCTGTGGGGCCTGACCTTCCAGGATTAATGAGGTGCTGCTTTGTCTGTCTCCCCTGCTGGCGACAACAGTGTGTCAGAGACCCAGAGTCCCACAGGTGAAACTGGGGGCCCTCACTCCTGGATCCTTGCATGTTGTCTTCTGTACCCACTTCAGTCTCCGAATTGATTTAAGGGGTACCCTCGTGTAGAGCGCATTGCAGTAATGCCTTCAAGTTACAAAGGCCTGGGTGCTTATAGCAAAGTTCACATCAGGGAGAAAGGGTGATGAGAATTTAACATGACTGAAAACTGGCAGCCACCCACCTTCAGTCAGAGGGGCTGACAGAATCTTTACAATCTCCTCCAGTTGCTTCCCCCAACAACATCACCTCAGTCTTCCCTAGACTGGGTCTTAGCCAGCTGCTTTACCTCTGTGTCGCCACTACCATACACTGAGAAGGAAACTCAGCCACATCCACTGGGTTGGACAAAATGAAGAGAGCAGAGTTATTAGCATCTGGAGGATTTCCCAGATCTGATAACAGTAGCTGGTGTCAAGTTAGGGCCAATCAGCCAATTGATTACTGAAGTCTACTGTGCAAACAACATTAAAGATAAATACAAATCCAGCCTACATTTTCAAAAGTGACTAGTGATTTTGGGTGTTTCAATTTTTGGGTGCCCAACATGAGATGCTTTAAAGGGACCTGGTTTTCAGAAAGTCCTGAGAACCTTCTGGAAACAGGTCCTTTTAAGGTGCCTCAAATTACCACCCTAAAATCAGTGCATCCAAAATCATTAGTCATTGTGAAAATGCAAGCTGGCCATATTTAATGGCAAGCAGATCTGCAGTTTATTGGATCTTTTAATTAAACATCTTTTAAAAAAAGCCACCTTAACACAGTTTGACTGTATCTGATGGAGCAGAATGGCTCCTTCTAGTTCTATCATGCAAACAGAGAGATTTGAACAAAATCCTTCAGCTTAAATATGAATGGTGTTGACCCAATTGCTTCAATAATTAATACTTGCTTTTGAATGTATGAAGGCTTCTTTTTAAATAAAGAAATTTCATAAAAACCCATCTGAGATGCCACCCCTTTCTGCCCCAGGGCAGTTTAATAATGTAAAGATTGTAACAGAAACTGACTAAAGAAAGAAAATTAAAAGTTAAAGGCCATATTCTCATCTGGTGCAAATTAGGGTTGTTGCACTGATTTCAATGGAGCGCACTGAACCACAGTAGCTGGTGATCCAGCACAAATTATCTATTTTAGGTACTTGTATGGCTCTCATTACCATAATCTGAACACTGTGCAATCTTTAATGTATTTATCCTCACAACGCCCTGCAGAGGTAGAGATTACCCCATTTTATAGCTCAGGAACCTAAGCCCAGAGAAACTAAGGCCTGGTCTACGTTAGGATTTTACATTGGTATAGCTACATCTCTCAGGGGTGTGAAATGTAGAGATGTAGCTATACTGATCCACCCCCAATGTAGACAGTGCTAGGTCAATGGAAGAATTCTTCTGTTGACCTAGCTACTGCCTCACTGGGAGGTGGATTAACTATGCTGATGGGAGAACCCCTCCTATTGGCATAGGTAGTGTCTACACTGAAGTGCTGCAGTGGCACAAATGTGCTGTTGTAGCATTTTAAGTATAGACAAGCCCTAAGTGATTTGTCCAAGGTCTGCATTGATTCAGCTAAGTTGCAGGTGTGGGATGACTGTAACAGAGCAGGGACTTGAATCCACATCTCCCAAATCCTACATTAGCCCTAATCACTGGACTATCGTTCCTCTCTATTTTAAGCTTTGAGAATTCATGCACACCTGTGATGCCTTATTATTATTATTTTTTTTTTGCAATGACGCAAACTAAGGAAGCAGCTTAAGAGCTGACTTCATTGGCTTTGCATCCAAAATGTAATGTTGGTTAAAGGGAGGGTAGTGGAGGTAGGTTATATTTAATAATGCTCCTTGCTTGTAATGAGACAGTGAATAATACACAGAGTGAGACTCTCCAAAGTTGTGCATCTGACACTCTGATCCCATTAGAAAGACTCATTTGTTTAAAAGGGTTCTCAAGGTGGTTAGGTCTTAAGGAGGTAACTCATGGCAAACTTTGAAATAAAAATCTACTGAGGGATAGTTTTATATGTAGGTGACCTCCACGGAGCACTGCTCAGTGTGTTTGGCAAGGGGTGGTGGTGATTCACTTTTCCTCCTGAGGCAGCACCAAACCACTGCCCCTGCATAGGATCAGAAGCACTGTGCTGCTGAAAGTGCCATCCAATGTATGAAATGTAAGTCTAAATATCTGGCCACTTGTGGTCATGCAGAATCTGATGGCATGTTTTGTAAAAGAAGGGATATAAGCCCTGTGTACAAATTCCTACTCAACTAATTATAATCCCCTAAGACATTTGCCCTGCTGTTTCAATGAGATACAATGGTCTTCTTCACTTGTCATCAATTCATGCAATGTTGCATTAGATTGTTAAATAGCTACCCCCAAAGGTGGCTGCATTTCAGTGTTGAGTATAGAGATTGCTATCTATGACTTTACTATTTCATGGGGCATCAACAAACACTTGGGGTAACGTTTTCAAAAATACATAGGTGATTTAGGCAACTAAAACCCATTTCAAAAGTGATTTAAGTACGTAGGAACCTTAAAAACTCCTAAATCAGTGGAATTTAGGATCCTAATATCATGATTTTCAAGAGTGACTATTAATTTTAGGTGTCTCAGTTTCTGAGTGGCCGACTTCAGACACCATAAACGGACCTGATTCACAAGGGGTTTCTCAGCACCTTCTGAAAATCAGGCCTGTTTATCAAATTGGGCACACTAAAATCCCATCACCTTTGAAAAGCTTGCCTTAAGTACCTATGTCACTTTTGAAAATGGGACATCAAGTCCAAAGTCACTGGGGCACATTTGAAAACATTAACCTGGAGCATCCTTTGATGAGAAGTTTGTTACAACAGTGCAAGGAATTATCTTCCTGAAAAAGTGAGCAAAGCCTGAATTCAGTTACAAGGGCCTTGCTGACTTAAAAATGCTCTGTAGCAGACTGGACCCAACGGGAGGAACGCTCAGCCCAACCTGTGTTGCAGAGCCCTGGTATACATGTAGAACCTGATGCTAACTACCACTGCATGGTGTGTGGGAAGGAATTTCAGACAAGCCAGCTGCTCCACTTCACTCCACTGCAGGGATTAGATTACATGGATCCGAGGCGTGCAGTATTTCCTTTGCATTATGCCCCTGCACATTCATTTAGGATTAGGACCAGGAACATATTTTCTGTCTCTCTCCTTCCCTCTTTTAGTTAACAAGAACTTTGTTTCATGTCAGCTAATCTGTTTTTGTTTCTAATTGCCTCTGTTCTGCAAAAGCAAACAGCTGTCTGTTAAATTCTCAGCCACAGGTACATATAGGGTGTGGGAGTGACTAGTCACTCCTTGTTAGCTCAGTGCTTGTAGCACAGTGGCCACTTATTGCTTTCCAAGTGTCCCCTTGTAGCTAGGGTTGCCTCTGTGGCCTCTATTTCCTCTTCACTTTACAGGGCCCATTTAAGAACTCATCGTTCAAAGGTAATTGAAATAGTCCCCACATGAGATCCCATTTATTTATTCTTCAGGGTACACATTGGCTCCTCAGACCCAACCCATAGTTCAGTGTCTCTCATCCAGTAGCCCAAAATAAACTCTCACAGTCTTTATCCCAATTTCATCTGGGCATATCCTCTTCTCCCAGAGGGTGGGTCAGTCTGTCTGTCAGCTTTCCAGTTGCTTCCCGCCTGGAGTTTGTCTTTTTTCCAGAGATTTTCTCAGCTGGAGTCTTCCCCCTACTAACTCAAATGTCTCTTCACTGCTCCCTACAGGGATAGCTGCAGTTTCCTAAGCTTTTCCAGCTTAGTTCCAGGCTTCCTGCCTCTGGCAGCATCAGCTCCTCTCTCAACCACACCCCTCCCTGCAGCGTCCTACTGCCTTTTCTATGGGAATCCTCTCAGGTGGGGCTCATCTTGCAATCAGGGTGGCTTAGCCCCAGGCTCTCCAACCCGCAGGCAAGCCACCCTGTTACAATGCTCTTTCACTTTTTCATGGAGAGCAGTTCATGTACAATAAAATAAAACAAATGCAAGCCATGGTGTTTTCATACTTTCCTTAAGTCCTCAGCACTGCAGACAGGGAAACAGTCTCAAAAATCTTATCCACACACGTTTGACTTAAGAAGTGTATTTTAGTTCAGAAGCCCAACCACCTGATTGGTGAGGGCAGGGATGCTCCATCCTACAGTAAAGGAGTCCGTCACAGAGTGAGCTGGACCTGTGAGGTTAAAGGCACCAAGCTCTGTGTCTTAAATCGAGGGAGCGGGAGGATAAAATGCTCTTCATAGGCAGACAGTGTCAAATGGCAGGGAGATAGATTTTAGTTTGGGTTCTGGTTTCACCCTGGGGGGGGGGGAAGGGAACTACTATACAGGGGTAGCTTCCAGTAGTTTATTCCTTCCTCCCCCCAGTTTTCCTGTCTCTGAATGGGAACCTGGGCTCTGCCATGAGTGGTATCACAGATTTTGTGCTACAACAGAATCAAGGAGCACATCCATCCTCATGTGCATCTTGTTCACCCTTTAAGGTTATAATGCTACCTGGGACACAGCAACTAATTGTGTTGTCAATGACTTTGAATAAAGAAAAAGCAGCAGGAGCAGATGAACTCTTTAGAAACAAGATCCTGTTTCCTTATGAATAGCTCTAGGAATAATAATTTTTGAACAACAACAACAACAAAAAAAAAAAAAGACAGGGAGGAGAGGCACAGAAAAATGATAGCTAAGGAGAATTTCTCTAAGGAGAACATTTTCCAAAGGTCTTAGACATTGTCAGGTTTTCAGACCCAACCTCTGTTTCACTTGCTTTAGCTTTGCTCCTGACAAAGGGTTTGTGACATTCCCACGATTGTTCCAGTGCTGTATTTGACAGCATTACTGTACTTCAATTGGATGACAGTGTTTGGCTCTGAAGGCACTGGGATCACTTGGACTGCTTTATTTTTCCACCTCCCTTTGAATTACTTTTCCTCCTCCTTTTGAATTCTTGCATGGCCGGATTTTGGACCTGCACTTTGAGGGCACGTGTATAAAGTGCAGTTGCTTTACTGCTGTGTTGGGATGCTGCATTGTGTCTGGCACCTGGAACACGGGCTGATATACCACGTGTTCCATTTGGGCACACGATTTAGGCATCTGTATCCAGCATCTGTGGCCTAAAACATGTCTTGAGGCTCCCAAATGGCATTTGGGTACGTACTTTAGGTGCCCATGTTTCAAAATAAGGTCCAAATGGCCAGATTTTCAGCCTGTGTAAATTGGCATAGCTCTGTTGACTTCAGTGGAGCCAAGTTACACCAGCTGATGATTGGGCTCTTACTCTGTTTGATCACTTATCTGTTATGAACACTTTTCCTCCATTAAAATTACTTCACCTTCTTGACTTTGAAATATCAAAAGGATCCAGCTTCTTGTCTGGAGTTTCAGGCTGTGTTAAGGTATCAGTCTAAACCACTTCTCTCCCTCTGAATAGGAACACATAATGCCAAGTTATATTGAAGAAGCTCAGAACAGCTCTGCTGAGCATGGCAAATACTTATTAGCTGTTGTGAAGAGAACAGGTGAGAATCTGGGGATCTGACTGCACTATATGTATTAGCCCACCTGTCAACCTTGTAATGTAAGAAACAACCCCTTTGGGTTCTGTAGTCAAGCCCCCCGTGCATTCTGCAATTTCACAGCTGTGGATTTTGCCACAGGTTCCACCCTCACTGCAGGATGGTGCTCCTGAATTTAATTTTTCCTTTAAAATAAGTGTTTCTAGCCATCACCGTTGTGAAGATGACCTTGAAAATATGAACCGAGTGTAAACCAATGCAGGGCTGTGTGCACGAGTCTGCACATAGCCTGAAAGAGTGGCTCGGAAAAAAGCAAGAAATTGCCTCACACAGCTCCATAGGTTGTTAATCCCGAAACCTAAAGATCACAATATAAATGTTAATTAGTTCACTGCTGATCATTTGAGCAGAAATATCCACCTTCTCGCACAATCCCATATTGCCTCCCCAGGTGTCTAGAGCCCCAAGTGTCCTCACTCAGCTGCCAAAACCTCCAGCTTTGCTCCTAACAGCTTTTACCCAGAGCCGGCTTTAGGAAGTGCGGGGCCCGATTCGAACAGTTTTGACGGGGCCCCGGCAGGGATGACTGAAAAAAAAAAAAAAAAAAAAACCACGTAAAAAAACATGTTGGGCTTGTACTCACCGGGCGGCACTCGTAGTCTTCGGGGGTTTGTCCTTCACTCGCTCCGGGTCTTTGGTGGCACTGAAGGACCTGCTGCCGAAGGGCTGCCGAAGACCCAGAGCGAGTGAAGGACCTGCCGCTGAAGTGCCGCCGAAGACCCGGAGCGCTGCCGGGTGAGTAAAAATTAAAAAGGAGCCTCTAGCCAGGGAAGGGCTTCTCGGCCACTTGCCCCCACCCCAGCAGCCTGCCACTGGGTGCGGGGCCCTCTTAGGCGCGGGGCCCGATTCGGGGGAATTGGCCTAAAGCCGGCCCTGCTTTTACCCTGCAGTTATTGTCAGTGAAAAGGTCTGTGGCATACAGAAAACCTAGGGACAGGGTAGAATACACTGAATTTAGTATCAAAATGAAAAACACAGGGACTACTGTCCTGACTGTATTATTCATTTTCATAGTTAATTCATCAGCAACTGCCATTTTTTAAATTTCAATAAAGCTGCAGTAGAATTTCCAGCTTGCCACACCAGGGCGCTGCAGAACCCAGGGACTTTGCAGCAGGATTTAGGTCCGGCTTGCCAGAGAGAACATGGGGGGGACTTGCCTGTGAAGGCAAACTAGGGAAGGAGCAGTATGTAGGACCTGAGCCAAAGCTCACTCTAACTCAGCGTTTTTCAACTGGTGGGTCATGACTCCTGGGGGCTACAAAAGGCCACTGGGGGATTGTGCAGCATTGAAAATATATTACAACCTAAAGCAAAGCACACCCGTGCTGTTCAATGTCAAGTATTCTCTGTGGACCTCCCAAAACACACACACACGTGAATTATATAGGCTTATTATCATCCATACATTTTCACTCTTATAGTAAATATAAGGGGGTTGCAAATTTTTTTGACTTCAAATAAGCAGTTGCCAACCTGAAAAGGTGGAGAAGCACGGCCCTTAGTCAGTGGGAGTCGGCTTCAAAGGGTTTTTGATCAGGCCCTTAAGAAGCCTCCAAAGGGATGAAAATATAATACGAGCAAAAAATAAAGGGACTGGATACTCCTGCATCTGTTATTGCTTTGTCTTGAATTCGGAAACACTTGGTGCTGGTGGGGGAAATCCATCTGCCATGGTATCCAGTTCTCAGTTTGCTCACCTTTGCAAATTTGAAGGCACAGTGGATAAAACAGATGTGATCTCTCTGAGGGATAGCTTTGATGTTCAGCAGCTCTATCATTGACATATAGGAAAAATTCATACTGTGTAAAGTTGTCCAGTGTTACACTGCCAAGGTCAGGGAAACTTTGGGATATCAACCACATTAATGTTAATGAAAGCATCAGAGGGAAAGCTTTAACTGACACCTCCAGCTTGTTAAAAAGACAGCCTACGTTCTGGGTTCAAGAATATCAACATGGTTAGCTTGTTAGAAAAAAACTCCCATTTGTCTCTTCCCTTCCCCCATATCTCCTATACTGTTGTGGTCCATACTGCTATGCCCCTTTCATTATATGTCTCACTGCACAGTACAAAATCTGTATAGGTGAGCTGCAGTTTCCTATGAGTTAGAGGCTACAGGTGAAATCATCCTCTTAGGGTGATCCATCTGTGCTTTCTCTCTATTACATGGAGATCTCTGCATACCAGTGCATTTTAAATCTTCTTCCTCTTCTGGCCCTTTGAATTTGGATGCTATTTGGATGACTGAGGAAAGACTTTGGAGATCCACACACTTCTGCATTTTGGAGTTTTCAGCTAATAGTTAATTCTATATCTGGGGCACAGCAATGCATGTGTTCTTGGGCTAAGGTCCCATGCATTCTTTGGCTGGCACTGATTATCTCTGTATTCAATCTAAGGAGACAGTCATCACCACAACAGAGCTTGACATGCATGGCGGCAGGGTGCAGGCCTAGAGCATTCTGATTTGTGGCACAGCATGGCCCTACAGGCACCCTGTCCTCAGCTCCTGTGTGATTCTTGCAGTAACTTGCTCACAGGTCAGAGTACCTAAAGTAAGATCCCCCTTTTAGGGTCTTATTTATTAAGTATTTTCAGAATACTGACTATTTGGCATCTCAGTCCCAAATCCCTCTTCTCCTCGGTTCAAGAGTCCCACAACCTTCCTTCCTGGGGGCTGTACTACAGTTCAGGGAAAGGTTCTTCTCTTTGTCTCAAGAATCCCATATTCCTCCTTCTTGGGGCAGGCAGAGATATTCTCCTCTACAAGCTGTCTGCTCATGCTGTCTCTCTCTCTCCTTCTTTGCCTCTCAGGAGGCTTCTCTTATCTCCAGGCCTGGATTGATTTAGACACGTGACCTTCCTGTCATGTGGCTACATTGATTTTCCCCACCTTGGGAGGAGAGCTGAATGAGTCACAGATGAGGCTGGACCTTTTAAAGAGGCCAGTCATCCTGTGACAATACCCACCAAGGCAATGTTTCCATCCTTCCTGTTTCTACCTTCTCTCTCTTAAAACAGATAACTGCAGTATGACACTGCCAGCTACATCCCCCTTATACTTTCCCATGTGTCAAAACCTGCTTCAAAAACAGTGAAATACACTGTGAAGGCCACTTATGTGGCACTCCAAAATAGGAGGGCCCAAGTGACAACCTGTGTCATTTTGTCATGGCAGAACCTCCCAGGAAACATTCACTTAACTCACCACACAGTTCCCAAGTGCCCTGTTATGTTCCATCTGGGCTGTGTCCTCCATCAGTCCATGCTGTGCATCACCAACAAGTGTAAAAAGCTTCTGCCACAAGGCAGAATTCTTCCCAACCTCTCCTAAAGGTCTTGGAGAGATGTACCCAAAAGGAGAGAGGTGTAATGAGCTCCCAGCACCATACTGGGCCCAACCTCATGCAATCCTGCCACCACTCTTGTAACATAATGCATGTAGGATGCAGAAATGTTCATAGTTGGCCATCTCCATACAGACTGTTGCTTCATCAATACATATGTGGTTTAATGGATAGGGCACTGAACTGGGGGTCAAGAGTCTTGGATTCTAGTCCGGGCTCTGCCAGTGACTTTCTGTATGACTTTGGGCAAGTCACTTCTGTTTCATTTACAAGGAACCGAGCTGAAGGCAGGTTAAGTTGAACAAGGGGAACTTTATTAAACTCTGTGGTCCACTTTGTCCATGCATCTGAGGCCTGGTCTACACTTGGGGGGTGGGGGTGGGGTCGATCTAAGTTACGCAACTTCAGGTATGTAAATAACATAGCTGAAATTGATGTACTTAGATCTACTTACTGTGGTGTCTTCACTGTGGTAGGTTGACGGCTGATGCTCTCCCGTCGACTCCGCTTCTTGCTCCGGTGGAGTACTGGAGTCGATGGGAGAGTGCTCGGTGGTCAATTTATCTACACTAGACACGATAAATCAACCCCCGCTGGATCGATCACTGCTCGTCGATCCAGCGCGTAATGTAGGCAAGCCCTGAGTTGCTTCCAGCCTAACTCCCCATGTTCCCTATTTTCTTTACGCCTCATTAATAACAGTCCCTCCAGAGAACATAGGCTCCCTGACTCTAGTTCCAGTGATCATGATACGTCTTCCTTATTTTACAAACATTTTAATATAATCATTAAAAACAAATAATTGATGCCCAGGCCTCCACTCATGTCCCTTTGACCAGACGCTGCTAGCACATTGCTGATTTGAAGTCTTTACCACATACTCGGCTGGTTGCATGGTCCTGAGATAGTTGCCTATTCAGGAGAACAAACTACATGTGGAGACAGCTGTCTTTGTGTCCAAGTCCAGCAAACTCTCTCTGTGTGAAGTCTCTTGCCTTCCTGTGGGGTGGGCCTCCACTGGTTTTCTGTCTCTCCAGTCTGTGGTGATCTCTATATCTCTGTAGGCACTCTCTGGGTGTTGTGTCTGCTGGCTTGCAAGTGTCTCCTGTTTGTTTGGCTCACTTGTCACTGTTGCATAGTTGCCTCGTACGACCAGGGAGCCACTGCACTCCTCATGACTTCTTTAGTCCACTCCTTCTGGTGTCTCTCTAATGGCTGGATCCTCACAGGAGTCCCTGTCTCCAGGACCGGTAGGTCTTTGGCTCATCTGTTGTACTCTAGTGTCTGTTTCTCTGATTGTTGACCATCTTCTCTCAGTGGTGTCTCCATCCTTTTGGTACAGGAGGTCTCCGGTTGTTGGTAGCAGGTTTTGGTCCTTTGTTCCATCAGTGCTTGCGCTGGACTGTTTTGGCACCCCAGTGATGGGGTGTTCTTGTCTGCCAAAAATGATAATGAAGAGTCTAAACCAGGAAAAACAGCCTTGTGTGACATCTCTTAGCTGTTTTGACAGCTGATTCCACCTCACCATTACTCAGAGGGTATGCTGGGGAGGAGGTATGGGTCAAATTCCCATTTGCATGCTAATTCCTTGAATTCTTCCAAGGCAAATTAGGGTCAGTTGTAAGTGAATACAGTGTCTGGAATGCCATATCTTGCAAAATGGGCCCTCAGTTTGCCAATCAGTGACTTGTTCCTTGTATCAGGCAGGAGATCGACCTCCCAGAAATGTGAGTTGTAGTCCACTGTAATCAAATACTGCTTTTCCTTTAAGATAAATAAGTCTGCTCCCATTTTTCCCATGGTCAGGTGGATAGGCATGGGAACTAGGGGTGCGGGGGGTGCTGCAGCACTGCCAGGTTTTACATGGGGCCAGCGCCTCCACTCCCTAGCCCGGGGCTTGGGTCCCAGCCCTGCTCCCCAGCTGCTGGCCCCGTACCTGGGGCTCTGCACCAGGGCCCCACTCCTGGCCCCGTGCCTGGGGCCCCGTGCCCAGGACTCCACTCCCTGGCCCTGCGCCCGGAGCTCGGGTCCTGGCCACTGGCCCCATGCCCCGGTCACTGAGCCTGTGCCTGGGGCTCCGCGTCTGGGGCTTTGCTCTTGGGGCGCTGGCTCCCCTCTCTGGCCACTGGCCCTGTGCCCACTAAGACAGCTGTCAATGTCCAGGTGAGAAGCATGTATTTTTTGCATGACATCCTTATGTAATGAGGCATGAATAACAGCTCTGTCCTCAAAATACGATTCCATCCTGCACACTAAACTCATCTTTAATTTGAAAATATGGTTCTTCTACTATTTGACTTTTGTGGTCTAGCCACGCTACTTGTATCTCTCTCTTTACTGGCTGTAGTTGGATGTCCTTTTCCTTAGCCTCTGATTTCTATCAGCTTTGCTGTTGAAACTGGGAGATTGAATCCATTAACATGCCACACTATGTCCTAATCTCCTTCCCTGCTCATAGTATTGGCTGATGCTACTAATCGTCTGGGAGAATATTTGACCTCTAGCTGGTATTACTTGAGGTGCATCAACATGTGTTGTAATCTCTTTGGAGTACGAAGAAGAGCCTTTGTTATAGTTGTCTTTAGAGGTTTGTGGTCTCATTGCATTATTACTGGGTGGCCATAGGTCTGCTCCACTCACAGACACTGGCTTCCTCTGGGCCCTGGGGATGCTTAACCCTCTGCTTTGCTCCAGGCCTTGCCCCTACCCGTCCCCTTCCCCCAAGCCTCGACCTCCGCCCCTCCTCTTCCTGCCCCCGCTCTGCCCCAGACCATGCCCCACTCCCACTCCATCCCTTCTCCAAAGCCCCTACCCCTGCCCTGCCTCTTCTTGCCCAGTTCCTCCCCCTCCCCCGAATGCACCCTGTCCCCGCTCCTCCCTCTCTCCCCCCAGCGCCTCCTGCATGCCGCGGAACAGCTGATTACGGTGGGCAGGCAGCGCTGGAAGGGAGGAGAAGGGGTTAATCGGCGGGGTCGCTGGTGGATGGGAGGCGCTGGGGGAGAGGGGGGAACTGGCTGCCGGTGGGTGCTAAGCACCAGTTTTTTTCCGTGGGTGTTCCAGCCCTGGAGCACCCATGGAGCCGGTGCCTATGGCTCCATTCCAGATACCACAGCCCGAAGCTCTTTTTCTATTTGTGCATACCCCTGTTCAGTCTGACAAGGCTTCATTGGCATAAGTGAACAGCTGCTCTTGCAAAGAGCTACATCCAATCCTTTTTCCAATGCATCATGCTGGAGTGTCAGTGGCTCTCATGGCTGGTAGTACTTCAGGGGCATCCATTATCATTTGTTTCAGTGTGTCAAATGCTTGCTGTTGTGACGGTCCCACTCAGCATCCAGCCCTGTGAGTTGACGTATGGGTTCTGCCACTGTTGCCAGGTGTGGACAGAAATTGGACAGAAGATTTATCATTCCTATGAAGCTCTGTACCCCTTTCACATCCATTGGAACTGGCATGACTCTGACTGCCTTGATCTTGTTGGGATCTGCTTTCATTCCCTTTGCTGTGAGCAGATGTCCAATATATGTCACCTGATGCAGTAGAAAAGCTTGTAGTTTTCTGTCATGGTCTCATTCACTTTGTGCATCATTGGTCCATTCACCTACAATGAAGCTATAATTTGCAATTATTTTCACCATAGGCAGTCCTTCCAGCATTTCTATGAGTCTTCTCTGTACCATTTCTGGCACTGGGCTTATGCCCATTGGCATGCTGAGTGATCTGTAACGACCAAATGGTGTTGCAAAGGTTGACAGCATGCTGGACTCATTAGCCAGGCGTATGTGCTCAAACACATTCCTCACATCACAGACTGTAAAGATTCTGGCTTTGGAAAATTTTGGCGAGTCATGTCACCAATTGTGGGCAGTGGAGAGTGGCATCTTTTCAATGCCTGATTCAGTGGCTTTAGGTTTATACAGATGCATAATTTGCATGATGGCTTCTTTTCCACCACCATGCTGTGTACCCTGATTGTACTGGCCTCTACAGTTGCTCTGATACCCCTGCTGTGCAGACTTTTGAGCTCCTTGTGTACTGGATTTTGTAGTGCCATTGGAATTTTCCTTCCTAGTAAGTACATAAAGTAGATTCCACAATAACAACAAGGAGTCTGGTGGCACCTTAAAGACAGATTTATTTGGGCATAAGCTTTTGTGGGTAAAAACCTCACTTCTTCGGATGCATAGAGTGAAAGTTACAGATGCAGGCATTATATACTGACACATGGAGAGCAGGGAGTTACTTCGCAAGTGGAGAACCAGACTGGAGAACCTAAGTCACAGCTTTCCTTCGAGGCACCAGTCACCTTTGAAAACATTTCAACAATGAAATTGTCTCCATTGTCCTTTTTGCAGCTATAACATTCTGATGCTGCACCCTGATCAGATCCATGGCTTGTGTTGCTGTATATCCAAAGAAAGGTCTGTGGTGTTTACCATCCACCACCAGAGACTTCAGTTGGTACTGTTTCTTTTTTGGGAGGTTAGTAACTATGAGGTCATCATGACAGATTCTAGCAAGCGCCCTTTCCTGGCCACTCACTAGCATTGTCTTTACACAAATGCGAGGAGTATGGGAATAAAAAGGCAGAACTGGAAGTATTAGTCCATAAACTAAATTATCACTTAATTGGCATCACAGAGACTTGGTGGGATAAGTGTCAAGACTGGAATAGTCATATAGAGGGGTATAGCTAGATCAGGATGGACAGGCAGGATGAACAGGGAGGAAGGGTTCCATTATATACTTGTTCTGAGGTCCAGAACGGGGTGTGAAGCAGACCAGTTGGAAGTCCCTGGGTAAAGTTAAAAGGGGTAAAAAACGGGGTGATGTCAGGATAGCAGTCTACTTTAGATCACCAAATCAGGAAGAAGAGGTGGATGAGGCATTTCTAGAACAAACAGAAATATCTAAAACATAAGACCTGGTAGTAATTGAGGACTTTAACTATCCAGGAAAAACACAAATTTTCCATTAATTTCTTAAAATGTATTGGGGACAGATTTTTGTTCCAGAAAGTGGAGGAAGTAATCAGTTATTTTAAACTTGATTTAAACTTCCCCCAGGGAAGAATTGGTAGAGAATCTGAAGCTGGAAGGAAATTTGGGTGAAAATGATCATGAAATGATAGATTTCATGATTCTAAGAAAAGGAAGGAATAATAGCAGCAGAATAAGGACAAGGGACTTCAAAAAAGAAGACTTTAACAGACTCAGTAGGTGAGGTCCCATGGGAAGAAAATCTAAGGGGAAAAAGAGTTCAGGAGATCCGGCAGTTTCTCAAGGAGACAATGTTAAAGGCACAACTGCAAACTATCTGTATGTGAATGGAAGATGGAAAGAACAGTAAGAGGCCAATATGGCGCCATCAAAAGCTCTAATGACCTGAAAAATCAAAAAGGAATCCTACAAAAAGTGGAAACATAGACAAATTGCTAAGGAGTAATAAAAAAGAAAAGCACAAGCATATAACATAAGAACATAAGACTGGCCATACTGGGTCAGTCCAAAGGTCCATCCAGCCCAGTATCCTGTCTACCGACAGTGACCAATGCCAGGTGTCCCAGAGGAATATCTTCACCCTCTGAGAAACAGAGGCTAGGGACACCATTCCTTACCCATCCTGGCTAATAGCCATTAATGGACTTAACCTCCATGAATTTATCTAGTTCTCTTTTAAACCCTGTTATGGTCCTAGCCTTCACAACCTCCTCAGGCAAGGAGTTCCACAGGTTGACTTTGCACTGTGTGAAGAAGAACTTCCTTTTATTTGTTTTAAACTTGCTGCCCATTAATTTCATTTGGACAAAATAAGAAAGGCTAAGGCACAAAATGAATTACACCTAGCAAGGGACATAAAAGGCAATAAGAACAGGTTCTTTAAAGTCAATAGGAGCAAGAGAAAGATGAAGGAAATGACATCAAGAAGAGCAAGGTCTTTAATGCCTATTTTGCTTCAGTCTTCACTAACAAGCATAATGGTGACCAAATCCTCAATCCAATTCATATTAACAACAAGGGGGAAGGAACATAAGCCAAAATAGGGAAAGAATAGGTTAAGGAATATTTAGATAAGTTAGATGTATTAACGTCAGCAGGGCCTGATGAAATTCATCCTAGGGTACTTAAAGAACCAGCTGAAGCAATCTCAGAACCATAAGCAATTATCTTTGAGAACTTGTCGAGGATGGGTGAGATCCCAGAAGATTGGAGAAGGGCAAACATACTACCTATCTTTAAAATGGGGAACAAAGAGGACCCAGGGAATTATAGGTCAGTCAGCATAACTTCAACACCTAGAAAGGTACTGGGACAAATTATTAAACAATCAGTTTGTAAGCACCTAGAAGTTAATATGGTTATAATGAATAGCCAGCATGGATTTGTAAAGAATAAATCATGCCAACTCAACCTAATTTCCTTCTTTGGCAGGGTTACTGGCCTAGTGGGTGGGAGAGCAGTAGATGTGCTATATCTTAATTTTAGTAAGCTTTTGACACAGTCCCACATGACAGTCTCATAAGCAAACTAGGGAAATGCGGTTTAGATTAAATTACTATAAGGTGGGTACAAAACAGTCAAAAGACCATACTCAGAATAGTTATCAGTGGTTCGCTGTCATACTGGGAGGGAGTATCTAGTGGGATCCCACACGGGTTGGTCCTGTGTCCAGGACTATTCAATATTTTCATTAATGACTTGGATCACGGAGTGGAGAGAATGCTTATAACACTGGCAGATGACACCAAGATGGGAGGGATTGCAAGCACTTTGGAGGATAGGATTAAAATTCAGAACGACCATTACAAATTGGATAATTGGTCTGAATTCAATAAGATGAAATTCAATAAAGATAAGTGCACATACTACACTTAGGAAGTTAACATCAAATGCACAACTACACAATGAGGAATAACTGGCTAGATGGCAATACACCTCTACCCCGATATAACGCTGTCCTTGGGAGCCAAAAAATCTTACCACGTTATAGATGAAACTGTGTTATATTGAACTTGCTTTGATCCGCCGAAGCGCGCAGCCCCCCGCCCCCCCCCCCCGGAGTGCTGCTTTACCGCATTATATCCGAATTCGTGTTATATCGGGTCACGTTATATTGGGGTAGAGGTGTACTGTTGAAAAGGATCTGGGGGTTATAATGGATCACAAATTGAATATAGTTGCAAAAAGGTTAATATCATTCTGGGGTCTATTAACAGGAGAGTCATATGTAAGACACAGGAGGTAATTGTCCTGCTCTGCTTGTGACTTGTGAGGCCTCAGCTGCAGTACTGTGTCCAATACTGGGTGCCAAACTTTTGGAAAGAGATGGACAAATTGGAGAGACTCCCGATGAGAGAAACAAAAATGATAAAAGTTTTAGAGAACCTGACGTATGAGGAAAGGTTAAAAAACTGGGTATGTCTAGTTTAGTGAAAAGAAGACTAAGGGAGAACCAGATAACAGTCTTCAAATATGTTAAGGGCTGTTATAAAGAGGACTGTGATCAGTTGTTCTCCTTATCCACCAAAGGTAGGACAAGAAGTAATGGTCTTAATCTGCAGCAAGGGATATTTAGGTTAGATATTAGGAAAAGCTTTCTAACTATAAAGGTCGTTAAGTTCTGGAATAGTCTTTCGAGGGAAGTTGTGGAACCCCTGTCATTGGAGGTTTTTAAAAACAGGTTGGACAAACATCTGTCAGGGATGGTCTCAGTTTACTTGGTCCTGCTTCAGCACAGGGGGCTGGATCTGATGACCTCTCAAGGTCCCTTCCAGCCCTACATTTCTATGATTGCTGTGAGGGGAATCCAAGCCTCTGTGCTTTGGATTCCCAGGGGTGTTTAAGCTCCTGGAGATGAATGGAGTCCAGCCACTTCCCCAATCTAAGGGTCCCTAAGCTCATGTTCAGGGCACAAACCTTCTATCTGGCATACCCCTCTGAATTTTGGAACCCACTGTCCAGTCACCTAGCCCCTCTGGGCACAGCACTGACCCCTTTGGCTTCTGGTTTCCAGTTTAACTCCCTCAGGGCCATGCAGCAGTTGTGAGGCGTCAGTACACATACACGTTGTACAGTCTAACCGTTTTATGCTCTTTATATTTAATCATGTAATCATATTTAATCATGCACAGGAGAGTACAGATCATACAAAAAACAGAACATCCTAACCACAATTGTCCGTCATTAGCTTACCCGTCCCTTGGGTGATCATTTGTGTTCTGTCCGGTTGGCCGGCCAGCAGGTAAGCAGGGTCCTCCGCCCCTTTGCCTGCCTGCAGCAGCCCCCCTCATCTTAATCGGGTGCAAAATGTCTCTCTCTGCCAGTTGCCCCATGTGAGTCCTTTTTAAACTCTTTCTGGGGTCACCTGCTTCTTTTGTTCTTCATTTTGGTAATTTTCCAGTACTCCTAACTCCCCCTCCTTCAGATAAGTGGAGGAAGTGTCTTCTCTCACTCGGAACAAACCTATTGTCCAAAGAAGTTTTACTCTAAACAGATGATCATTGAGTGCTGGTCACTCCCCATTGTCTCTGGCCTGGCAGAGACATGACACCGCCCTGTTGGGGATCCACATATAATAAAGGCTTTCCAGGACACAATAATTTCATGATAAAATTTCATAAAATCATTCAAAATTCAGAAGTGGGACTGGCAGAACCCCCAGTTCATCGCAGTCACATTTTCCTGCAGGCTGCATTATGCTCTCATGGTACTTTGTTAGATTGTTCCTGCTCTTTGTAATGGCTGTGTTCAAGTCCAATTCGCCCAAAGGAATCACAGTGCAGGAGGCCCCATTATCCAGCTGAAATTGCACAGGATCTTTCCCTATTAACTTGGTTGCATGCACAGAGGTTGGTATTGTCTCTTATTGCTTTCCTGTCCCAACAGCCTGAACCCGACATGCTCTTGGACTTAACGAGAGAGTTGTGATGTCATCACCACTGGCTCATGTGCCATTTCCCTCTTGTACAAGCCTGACTGAATCTTTCTGGGACCTTCCTCTGCTCCTGTACACACTGCTAAAGTGGTTCAGCTTGCCACATTCCTTGCAATGCTTTCCTAGTGCATCTCACTATTGGTATGGTACCCTGGCCACCCGTTCTCCTTTGCTGTTGTCTCACTGCATGTTCTTCTGGGGATGTTGGGTCTCCTGGGGCTTTCACCCTTTCTCTTGAAGCATCTGCTGTGCACCCTATGTATAAGCATCTGTGAGATTGCCTTCCTCCAGGTGGTGATCCCAAGCGACGCAGACGATCCTGTCCTCAATCAAGGAGTTTGTTGAGTCCCCAAAATTGCAAGTGGTAGCCAATGTGCCTCAGGCAGTAACACAGGGGGTCTATCTCCTCCTTCAGATTGGTCTCCCATGAAAAACCTGTGTGGCCCCACAGTTTCGTTCTGCTTTGGGGAGCAATAGGTCTCCAGGGCTCCTAGGATTGCTGTGAGGCTTGCGTCAGTGGTGAGCTTGAGAGTGCTGTAGATCTCTCTGCCCTGTTCCCCAGAGAGGTAAAATAGCAGTTTTACTTTCCTGCTGTTGTTGTCCTTCTGCCTGGCCAGGTCTGTGTACAGTAGGGGTATGAGACAGCGTGTGAAAAATCAGGACGGGGGTGGGGGGTAATAGACGCCTATCTGAGACAAAGCCCCAAATATGGAGACTGTCCCTATAAAATCAGGACATCTAGTCATCCTAGTGTACAGCTCAAACTCCTCCTTCCACTGAGTCCATCCCTGGATTAAGTTTGTATCAGTGGACTCCAAGGCTTTGGAGGGGCTTTAGACTGAGTTCCATGGCTCATGCTACTGCCAGCTGCTGCACTGCAGATAACTCACAGCTCAGGCACTGCCACCATGTTTAATTTGTAAAAAGCAAAGCTGAAGGCAGGTTAAATAGAACAAGAGGAGTGTTATTAAACCCTTGTGCTCTGCTCTGTCCATGTGGCTGCATTGCTTCCATGACTGCTCACGTTCCCTGTTTTCCTGGTGTTTTATCAATACAGTCCCTCCAGGGAACATGGGCGGTCTGACTCTCCTTCCACTGATCATGATACAACTTCACCGCTCTGCTTCAGTTTCCCATTTGTCCGGGCTGTTTACACTGTAAGCCTTTTGGGGCAGGGACTATCTCTTACCATGTGTTTGGGGCCTTGATCTTGGTTGGGGCATCCATATACTACATTACTATAATAAAAACATAATAGCATAGATCTCGGATTCCATCATCCTAAAGGTCACCAAAATATCCAGAGCATAAGAGCTGGCTATATTGTTAAGGGGGAAATTGTTACCACAGTCACTTAGGCCCAGATGCTTAAAGGTATTCGGACTCCTAACTTCTGTTGAAATCAATGGAAGTTAGGAGCCCAAATAGCTTTGAGGATCTGGGCCTTAGTCCCACTCGTAGTTCTTCCATCTCTTACAGATTTGCCTAGGTAGACATCGGCACTAGAATGTGGAAGCAACATGTAATGAACTGAATGTAGAAGTAGGTCTCTTACCAATGGTGTTCAATAGTGATTAAACAGACAGCTTTCCCTAAGTCAGCACAGTGTACATTCTCAAGGGCTGATGGTGATTGCTTTTCTTCTGTTTCTGAGGGTCTTCATGCCAAGAGGTGACTCTTTTGACATTTCAGTGCACAGATGTAAGGAATGTGAGTACGTTTTTCACATGAGACATATAGGAGCCAAATTGTGTTTGTCACAGTTTGCCAATCCAATTTCAAAGGGTCTAGGAAGACACATCCTCCAACAAGTGCTTGATATTCTTGATCACTGATGTTTGTTTTGTGACCTTTCCATCAGCTGCTATGGGTAGCTATATGTTCTAGTCTGTTTACCCAGGGCTCCACCTCTGTGATAGCTATTGTACATCAGTTAATTACCCTGAGAGAAGGAATATCATCTGTGCTTAACGTGGCCTTCATTTGGGCCAAATTTGGTATGGTATGATTTGGAAAAAGGGTATTATGAGTGAAGCCCAAAAGGCCTCTTTTAGCCAAACGCTGCTCTGTTCTTCAGAAACGTAACATTCTAAGCACATGTGGTGCACAGGTGTCTATTTCAAAGGTGTCAGATATGACCTGTAAGCCAGATTTGGCTCATATGATGTATTTTTGGGGTCCACATGACATATTCAGAATCTAAGCTTGCATTAAAAAACAAGCCAACAACCCCTCCCATGTTTCTAGCCTCCATGTCTGTAGAGAAAACCTTCCACATGTGAACCAAGTGTAACCACTGTAAGAGTGTGTAGACAGCCTGAAACAAAAAATGATGCAAAGGGGCTAGCACCATTAATCTGATTGGAGCATCAGCTTTAAAGCCTATACAGGACCCTTCACTTTCACTGGCTATTTCAGTGGAGGAAACTGAGGTCAGAATGGCAGTGAAGCCCACTAGGGTGGGAACTCAGAGTGGCTGCAGGAAAAGAAATGGGGAAAAAGAACAGAAGACACTCACAAAAACAGAGAAAAGAAAGAGAAACAAAAGAGAGACTAGGAAAGGAAGAGAAGCAAGGGACAGAGAAAATAGAGGCCCAAAGGGGAGCAGATTTTCTCCTGAGATATGAATGTGACAAGAAGGCACTGAACAAATAATAAGTGATGTAGTAACTAAGCATTCAGTTACTACCTCAAGGCCATATTCTGCTCTTGATCTCTTTGCAAGCCCTACTGACATGGGTGTTCCGCTGTGCATCGTGGAGAGCATATAGTCCCCATGCTGGCCCACAGACCATACTGAAACATAGAATTCACCTGTCTCCTCTGAATGAGTTTGACACCCTTGGTCTATTTGGATACTGGAAGCACCCAGAGAAGCAGCATCACCATAGCACACCTGGGATAAATTGCCCTTGTCTTGACAAATCTCTGATCGACCCTGTGAATTTTGTGGGGATGATTTCCTCTGTAAACTATGTTCAAACAGAATCTCTGTGGGGGCAAGTCTTCTTGCAGAGCAGCAGGTCTCTTCCTCTGCGCAAGAGCACCTCTGCTTAGGTTTTCCTCCTTGATCTGAAGCAGGAACCAGAGCGATCAGGAAAGCCCTGCATATAAATATCTTGTTTAGTTAGTCTAATAAAGGTATTACTAACAGCCCTGCTTTGAGGATTTATTGGGGGATTTCAGTAAGACAGTGTGAGCCGTGGAATTATATTCATTCTCTGGTAATACCTTGTCTATGCGAGAGAAAATAACGTTGATCCAATCAGAGATATTTTACAGGATCAATGTAATATTCTCCTGCATAATCACCACGGAGGGATTACAGCCCTGCCCTGGTAGTGACAAAGGATTGCTTGACAGATCACAGCCTCATTCATTCTCATTGTTTGAACTATTAAAATATAATAGAAATTTTTAGAAGTGCACCTACATACATATGTATTTTAAATAAATCCGAACACCTTCAGGCAATAGGATTGATTTCCAGGCGGTTGTTTTTAAACAATATTGTGAACTGCATGCATTTTTCATAACTCAGCTACAGGCTCCTACTGAAACATCTTGGTGTGACCTTGAGATACCTCCCACTGAAATCCAGGAAGAATATGTACATGAAATGGGAGAAGAGGTCTGCAGAGGGCAGGGATGAGGAGAAGAGAAATCGATATACAGCACAAGCTATATAGTCCAAACATCATGGGAGACGTTGACTAAGTTTGAGTAATTGAGCTTTTGGATAATCTAAAGATTTCTCTGGGAGGGATGAGAGTAGTTCAGATCACAGTGAAAACAGGAGAAGCTAGAGAATACTATCATATGGAGAATAATTTACAATAAAACAAGACTTCCCCAATTGTTATGCCTTCCTCATTGGTAAAAATCTTTCATTTTTAAGGGCCCAATCGTGTCCAATTGACTACAATGGAAGTTTTGCCATTCACTTTGGAGGATCAGGCCCTGAATCCTTCTGGCCATATCTCTCTGTCTGTACTTACCCAAACAGTTCCATTGACTTCAACGAGACTTATTCATTTGAAGAAGCTAAGCAGGATGTGGCATGGTGTGTGTGTGCGAGAGGGAGATTGTTTTACCACCTGTGATTCACTGGCTCCTTTGGATTTTCACCATAGGTTGTATAGCTCAGCGAAGGACAGAAAGGAAAACCGGTGGCTGAGGAACAGCATGATGGCTTGGCTTTTGAGAACATCACAGTCCATTTGAACTCCAGTCCTGTGGTTTCAGATAACTTCAACTGCAGGACTGTGAAAGTTATTTTTGGAAAAAATCTACTATGAGTGACACATAACATTCGACTGGACAAAGTATTAGGAAAAATACTGCAGGGAACACTCCGGCACTGGCAGGGGATGGGTTAGATCAGGGGTTCTCAACCTTTTTCTTTCCGAGGCACCCCAACATGCTATAAACACTCCATGGCCCACCTGTGCCACAACAACTGTTTTTCTGCATGTAAAAGCCAGGGCACACGTTACTGGATAGCAAGCAGGGCAATTGCCCAGGGCCCCACGCCACAGGGGGCACCGTGAAGCCAAGTTGCTTAGGCTGGTATCAGCCCTGGATGGTGGGGCTTGGGGCCCCGGGCTTCAGCCCCATGTAGTGGGGCTTTGGCTTTCTACCCTGGGCCCCAGCATGTCTAATGCTGGCCCTACTTAGCAGACCCCCTGAAACTTGCTTGCGGCCCCCCAGGGGGCTCCAGACCCCTGGTTGAGAACCACTGGATTAGATGACCTAATACATCTTTTCGTCTTCAGCTCCTATTAGTAGCTTGTAACTAGCTCTGGGCGTGTGCATGGAGAAATAGGGAAGAGAGCACAAGAAACTTTCCCATGCCTTGTGACTAGCCATTGCACAGGAGCTCAGTCCGGAGAGCAAGGGCTCCTCCAAACTACTGCATGCCATGGACTTGTCCTGCATAAAGGGGGCAGGAAGAGACAAGAGGAGGGTAGGATTGAGGCTGTCCCAACTCTCAATGCTAGCTAGCGGAGCTGGCTTGGCCTGGGGGAAGCAATGCATGTGGTATCTTTTCAAAGTCCACCTTGACTTCCAGTGCTCTTGGAGGCACTGTATATGTCCACCAGGTCTCACTGGGGGTGCATACCTCAGCCATCCCTACTACAAGACTGTTTTCAGAGCCACCATCTATTCCCTATAGTTCCATGAACTGACCAGTTATTGTTGCCTGAAAAATAACTGGATACATATTGCTGATTGTTTTTTATAGGACATGATTACTTTTGCACTGTGCGTGCCCACTAGGGGCAAAGTGGGTACAGCACCATGGATGGCATCATTATTCCTGGGCAAGATGGGAATGATAGGATTGCCAAGAAAATTAAGTGAAAGTAATCACAGTGCCTTTGTTACCTGAAATAATCAGTAATCAGATTACTTCTTAAAAATGCAATGCTGAGAAGTAATCACTTACTGTCTCAGCCCCAGTCATTGCAGCCCTTCTGATTTATTTATATCCCTGTAATTCATGGCTGCCTGTCAGTTATTCTGTTGGTGAGCCTGTAGCAAATCCATATTAAAAGAACATTAGGGGGTCTGTCTTAAACCCAGAAAAGCAACGAAAATCAGAGTAAATCCATGCTGATACTCTGCCCTTCATTGCATAAGTTCAGGATAGACTCTGATCCCAGATTTCTACTCTTAACTCTTAGTTTCTGGCTCTTTTGAGTTTACTAAGATCCCTGATATTACTAAAACACATGTTTTCTATGTTATTTTACACACACACACACAATGCCTAGGGCCGTACCAAATTCATGGTTCATTTTGGTCAATTTCACAGTTTTAGGATTAAAAAAATTGTAAATTTCATGATTTCAGCTTTTTAAATCTGAAATTTCACAGTGTTGTAATTGTGGGGATCCTGACCCAAAAAAGGATGGGGGGGGGTTGCAAGGTTATTGTAGGGGGGGTTGCGGTACTATTACCCTTACTTCTGCGCTGCTGCTGGCGGCGGCGCTGCCTTCAGAGCTGGGCAGCTGGAGAGCGGTGGCAGCTGGCCGGGAGCCCAGCTCTGAAGGCAGAGCTGCCTCCAGTAGCAGTGCAGAAGTAAGGATGGCCTGGTGTGATATTGCCACCCTTACTTCTGCACTGCTGCCCGAAGAGCTGGGCCCTCAGTCAGCAGCCACCACTTTCCGGCTGCCCAGCTCTGAAGGCAGCAGCACAGAAGTAAGGATGGCATGGTATGGTACTGCCACCCTTACTTCTGTGCTGCCGCTGGTGGGGCGCTGCCTTCAGAGCTGGGAACCTGGTCAACAGCCATCGCTCTCCAGCTGCCCAGCTCTGAAGGCAGCGCATAAGTAAGGGTGGAAATACTGCGACCTCCCTAAAATAACTGTGGGATCCCCACCCTGCAACTCCCCTTTGGGTCCGGACCCCCAATTTGAGAAATGCTGGTCTCCCCTGTGAAATCTGTATAGTATAGGGGAAAAGTACACATAAGACCAGATTTCACGGTGGGAGACCAGCATTTCAAAGTCCATGATGCGTTTTTCATGTCCGTGAATTTGGTAGGACCCTAACTATGCCCCATTATGATTTGCATTTTAAAAAAGCACTCACTATTTATTTCCTTGATAAGCTGTGATGGCAGCAGCTGGACATCCTGAGGGCCATATTCACTGAAGTCTTGCATCTGAAGAAGTGAGGTTCTTACCCACGAAAGCTTATGCTCCCAATACTTCTGTTAGTCTCAAAGGTGCCACAGGACCCTCTGTTGCTGATATTCTCTGAAGTCGTCCCAGGGCAAAATCTTGAAGATTGTGCACAGCTTTTATTTAGTTCTGATCAGGCAAGACTTCTGCTGAAGCCAATGGATGAAACCCTGGCCCCATTGAAGAGAATGGCAAACCTCCCTTTCAGTGAGACTAGGATTTTACTGAATGTGTTGTCTGTGGAGGGGCTGAGTAAAAATGGAGGAAGGCCTTCTGAATTAGTCTTTCCAGCACAGGTCTAACCCTGTGAGCCCCAGGGAAGGATGTGCCCTGTGGCAGATCTGAAGGTAGGCCTAGAGGTAATAAGTTACATACAATTCATGTGATCTGCAACATGTACAATTAAAAATACACATATTGATATGATAAAAGCATCTCAACAACAGTCTTGCCAAATTTTACTTGCTATTTTGTTGGGGGTAAGTACTTTTTCTGAGCGGTGATTTTTTCTTCATTATTCTCATAGTCTAAGAGGCAAGTGAGTAGATTTTGTGCCCAGGCTGGTAAGTTTTCAGGACAATTTTTCAAGGCTATTATAACTATATATATAGAAAAATGAAATCAAAGAGATTTCATGTTTGTAAAATAAAATAACCTGACAGTTTACATCAAGTAATATAAACCCTTTACAAATGGGAATATTGAGAGTCACTTAACTAAAATGGTCCATCATGCCTCCCCTCTTTCAATTCTCTCCCCAAAACTTACTTCTCCTGTGAAAGCTAAAAATGCTCATCTTCCCTTTAGACAGACAATATCACTCACTACCAGAGAACTCAGAACTTCCAAGATGCATTGAGTACCAACTAATTCATCTGCATAGTCTTACTGATGTTACCTTCATCCTCCTCTGTCCCCTTCTCTAAAGTATTTGTAATAATTATGAATCAAGTTACCTTAACCTGAAGCCTGAACCTGTGAACAATGCTGAGTGTAATACTTCCACAATGGAATTGTTCACTATAGTAAGTGTTACACTGTTAATGAGTAGTTAATGTCTAGACATTCAATTATAAATTCTTTAGTGGTCTGATTCTGCACTCATGTCACACCAGTTATATGCGGGTGTACCACTACTGAGACCTGGCTAAATATAAAATGATATTTGTGTCGCTAAGATTCTTATACTATGCTATCGTGGTAGAATCTGAGTGCACACACACATGGAAACACACACAGATTGCCTGGAATAAGATATGCCACGTATTATTAGCCACCTAAATGGGGCATTGTTATTAACATTTGTAATATGCACTCTACAACTTTAATAATCATTTAAAAAATCAAATATCACTTTATTTTAAATTGCTTGGTAGTGACTGGTTTTCGGGTGCTTACTATTGTAAGTAGGTAAAGTTAGACATCTTGGGAGGGTGTGTGTATGGGGGAGGGGTGTCCTTTCTATTATGTGGACTTATTCAGCAAGATGGCTGATACAGGAGCAAGATATATATATCAGCAAGTGCTGGAAGAGGAACACTTAATTGAAGCTTTATCAATTGCCTGCAGAACCTGACCTCAGACCAGCAGAAAGAAAAAAACAGTCCTGAATGGGAGGGAGCCCACAGTTTTCACTGATGACTAAACCTGTGTGCACAGAAAGGATTTATTTACCCACAGGTGGCAGAGCACTGCTGAGCTAGGGGTTACTTGAACCATTCTGCTTCATCAATGTAAATAGCTAATTTCAGACTCATAGCATGGTCTACATTTGAATTTGATAAGTGGATACTTGTGTGTAGTGACTGATCTGAGATTTAATTTAAAAAATGTTTTGCTGATTCTATACATCTATGGGTGATAGTAGCATGATGATGACAAAACATATGGCAGAATAATAGCACATTCTGAGCCTACAAAATTTAATTCTCTGCATTCTTATACTTGTTGGTTGATATCAATACAGTATATATAGATTGATTTCTATCTATTTTGGATAGCTACATCACTGCACCATATGCCTGTAACTCTATATCACTAAAATATGTGAAGGAAGAGCTGACCGGGTAACATTTCACAAAGCTGAAAACAATTATGAGCCAAATCAGTTGAGAAAAAGAATTTTAACAAAAAATGTGAGTGAGAATTGGGAATTATTTAAGCAACACTTTACTAGATGCTCAATCCTCAATTCCACAACTGAGAAAGAAGACTGCACTGGTTAAAAAAAATCAAGCTGGTTTACAGGAAAAGTGAAAGCAGCTATAATTTTTAAAAAGCATATATAACAAATAAAAGAAAGGGAAAGTTGATAGTAATTAATATAAATCAGAAGCTAAGCATTGTAGAAAATTGAAAAGCAAAGCAAAAGGACATAAAGAGACATCTATGGGCTGCAGAGTTAAAGACAATGAGAAGGAGTCTTAAGTGTATTAGAAACAAATGAAATCCTAACTATGGTATTGGTCCATTATTAGATGGAAATGGTAGAGCTGTCAATAATAATGCAGAAAAGGCAGACGTGTTCAACAAATATTTCTGTTCTGTAATTGGGAAAAAGCCAGATGATGTATTTATGTCATATGATGATGAAATATTTTCCACTTCAAAAGTAATTTAGGAGGATGTTAATCAGCAGCTACTAAAGCTAGACATTTTTAAATCAGAAGGTCTGGAAAACTTGCATCCAAGAGTTTTTTAAAAGAATTGATCAAGGAGCTCTTAGACCATTAATGTTGATTTTCAATAAGTCTTGGAACACTGCGGAAGTTCCAGAAAGTTAACATTGTTCCAATAATTAAAAAGTGTAAATGGGATGACTCGGGTCAGTTTTACACCTGTCAGTTGACATCAATCTAGGCAAAATAATGCAACAGTTGATATGGTATTTGATTAGGTATTAAAGGAAGGTAATATAAATAATGCCAATCAACATGGGGTTATGGAAAATACATCCTATCAAACTAATATAATATCTTTTCTTGATGAGATTACAAGACTGGTTTATAAAGTTAGTGTTGATGTAATATGCTTAGATTTCTGTAAGGTATTTGACACGGTACCGCATGATATTTTGATTAAGAAATCAAAACGATACAAAATAAACATGGCAGACGTTAAATAGAATAAAAATTGGCTAACTGATAGGTCTCAAATGTAACTTTAAATGAGGAATCATCATTGAGCAGGTGTGTTTCTACTGGGGTCCCATAGAAATCAGTTCTTGGCCTGAGCTATTTAACATTTTTATCAGTGACCTGAAAAAAAACCAAAGACATTACCAGTAAAGTTTGCAGTTGACACAAAGATTGGGGAGTGGTAAACAATGAAGAGGTCAGGTCACTGATTCTGAGTGACCCTAGATCACTCGATAAGCTGGTGCAAGCAAACAGTGTGGATTTTAATATGGCCAAATGTCAAAGTATAAATCTAGGAACAGAGAATATAGGCCATCTTTACAGGATGCGTCCTACTATCCTGGGAAGCAGTGACTCTGAAAAGGTCATGGTGGATAGTCAGCTGAACATGAGCTCCCAGGGCAACACTGTGAGCACAAAGGCTAATGCAGTCCTTGTATGTATAAATGGGGAATATTGAGTTGGACTAGAGAGATTATATTGATTTAAAAATTGCCAGTGATGGAGAATCTCCCACAACTCTTGGTGTGTTAGTCCAATGGTAATGTTCAAAAGTCGCACCTTTATTTCTAGTCTGACAGCTTCTCTACATGGTGGGTTAATGCGCTCTATGGGGGTGTGATTTCTAAAGTGCACTAACATGTTGTGTATTAATTGCTCTGTCTAGACCAGTGGTGGGCAACTTGCGGCCCACAGGCTGCACACAGCCCGTCAGGGTAATCCGCTGGCAGGCTGCGAGATAGTTTGTTTCCATTGACCGTCCACAGGCATGGCCGCCCGCAGTTCCCAGTGGCTGCGGTTTGCCGTTCCCGGCCAATGGGAGCTGCGGAAAGCGGCAGCCAGCACATCCCTGCAGCCTGCGTGGCTTCCCGCAGCTCCCATTGGCCAGGAATGGCGAACCGTGGCTACTGGGAGCTGCGGGCAGCCATGCCTGCGGACAATCAATGTAAACAAACTGTCTCGTGGCCCGACAGTGGATTACCCTGACGGGCTGCATGTGGCCCACCACTGGTCTAGACCCTTCTGATGTGCTTTAACTTAATGCTGTTTGAAAGAGTACTATGTTAGTGCGCACTCGTAAAATTTTAGTGTGCATCAGCATGGTCTACTTAGACCAATTAATGCGCAACAAGTTAGTGCGCTTTAGAAAAGCACACCCTTGCAATGCCCCACTATGCAGACAAGCCCTCAGACTAGAAATAACCATTGGAGCAACATATCAAGGGCTGTGGTGGATTTTCCATCACTGGCAGTTTTAAAATCAAGAGTGAATGTTTTTCTAAAAGATCTGTTCTAGTTGATGCAGGAATCAATTCATGGAAGTCCTCTGGCTTGAGTTACACTGGGGTCCGCCTAGATGATCACAGTGGTCCCTTTTGGCTATTCATCTATACAATATGAATGTATGAACATTAAGGAGCAGCTTTAACCCTACAACAAAAGGAAGGACTGACACCAACATTCCCAGGGTTTTTCTGGCTTTCCTGAGTGTAAGTCAAAATCCAATGGTAGAGGGGTGTGTGTGTGTGTGTGCGTGCGTGCGCGGAGGTGGAGGAGTGAGCACAAATAAGTTAATTGTAGAAGCCCAGATTCTGACCATGGTTTTGATAGCTGGGTTGATCTAGTGGCATAGCAGCACAGTAATCCAGATCCTCTATGAACAGTGGGCCACATTCTGCCGTCACACTGATGTAAATCCAAAGCAACTCCATTAACTTCAGCAGAGTCATGCTGGATTTATACTTGGGGAACTAAGAGCAGAGTGTGGCTCAGTGAGTCAGAATTGTCCTGCGGCGTTGTCAGATATCCCACACCATTTCTGTTCTCTCTGGGTGACAGAAGCAGGGAAGGAAAGGGTGAGAAAACACAAGAGGGAGGTAGCAAGGAAGGATAGACACCAGAACACAGGGGAAAGCCAGGGAAGTGGGTGGTGCCGCTGGAACGCTAGATTTAATATGTATCTAAAAAAAGTAACAAGAATTATTTTAAAAACCATATTAGACAGGGAGGAAGGAAGAGAGGGAGAGACTGAAAGAGAAGGAATGACTGAATAAAAAATGTGGAAAGAGAAGACGAGCAAGAAGAAAGGGAAATGCCTGTTAGGGATAGTGAACTTCCTTCATTGTTACCATGCTGTATGGGAATAAATAAATCAGTATCTCCCATTAAGTTAGGGTTACCATACGTCCAGATTTTCCCGGACATGTCCGGCTTTTTGGGACTCAAATCCCCGTCCGGGTGGAAATCCCAAAAAGCCGAACATGTCCAGGAAAATCCGGTGCCGCTGGGCCGGGGGCTGGCCCGGGGCCGGCGGTGCTGGGCGGCCGGGGGGTGCGCCGGGCCGCCGGGGGCCGGCAGTGCTGGGCGGCCGGGGGGTGCGCTGGGCCGCCGGGGACCGGCAGTGCCGGGCGGTGCGCTGGGCCGCCGGGGGCCGGTGGTGCTGGGCGGTCGGGGGGTGCGCCGGGCCGCCGGGGGCCGGTGGTGCCGGGCGGCCGGGGGGTGCACCGGGCCACCGGGGACCGGCAGTGCCGGGCGGTGCGCCGGGCCGCCGGGGGCCGGCAGTGCTGGGCGGCTGGGGGGTGCGCCGGGCCGCCGGGGACCGGCAGTGCCGGGCCGTGCGCTGGGCCGCTGGGGGCCGGTGGTGCTGGGCGGCCGGGGGGTGCGCCGGGCCGCCGGGGGCTGGCGGTGCCGGGCGGCCGGGGGGTGCAGTGCCGGGCGGTGCGCTGGGCCGCTGGGGGCCGGTGGTGCTGGGCGGCTGGGGGGTGCGCCGGGCCGCCGGGGACCGGCAGTGCCGGGCGGTGCGCTGGGCCGCTGGGGGCCGGTGGTGCTGGGCGGCCGGGGGGTGCGCCGGGCCGCCAGGGGCTGGCAGTGCCAGGCGGTGCGCCGGGCCGCCGGGGGCTGGCGGCCGGCAGTGCTGGGCCGCCGGGCGGTGCTGGGCGGTGCTGGGCGGTGCTGGGCGGGCCGGGGACCGGGGGTGCTGGGCGGGCCGGGGGTGCTCGGCTGGGGGCCTGGGGGCCGGCAGTGCTGGGCGGGCCGGGGGTGATTGGCCGGGGGCCGGGGCCGGCACCCCAGGGCCCGAGCCGACCCAGGCTGGAGCCGCCGGGGGGGCCAGCCTGGGCCGCGCCTCCTCCCCCCACACCCCCTTTACCTGCTTCAGGCTTCCCGCGAATCAGATGTTCGTGGGAAGCAGGGGAGGGGGCGGAGACTTTGGGGAAGGGGCGGAGTTGGGGTGGGGGGGCGTGGGCGGGGCTGGGGGCGGGGCCGGGGCCCCGTGGAGTGTCCTCCATTTGGAGGCACAAAATATGGTAACCCTAATTAAGTTATGTCACAGCACAATGTAAATGAAGAGCAGGATGTTGTTACAGCCGGGATTTGATGCTGAATTGCAACATTACACCTAACCAAGCCCTCCCCATCCTCCACCAGACAATTATGCATTATATGCAGAGTGCCTTGAATAGCTGGAGAAAGGGCTATTCAGCACATTTGGAATGGAAATCTCTGTTTTCTTCTGCAGGTCATGAAGTGCTGCCCTCTTCTACGTCCCCTGGCTCAGCTCACAGCCTCCCATTCCAGGCAAACTCCCTAGGCCATACTTTGCTAGTGTTATTTCACGCAACACTGAGCTCTTTTGCATCTTGCAGGGGTTTTTAAAACACGCTATATCATATAGTTATTTAATTTAATCCTACTTGAATGTTACACCCTATGGTATACTGTAATATTAAAATAGATAGCAATGGACTATTTTAATTAAAACACCTCCTTTATTCCTTTAGCTAGCCTCCAGGCTTCACACAATGGTCACAGGGTCAGATTTTCAAAGACTCTGCACCCCCAATCAGGGACAGATTTTCAAAAGTGCTCAACTTCCAGCAGCTCCCACTGTGACACTTCTGACCATAGGCGCTGACTCCGTGGGTACTCCAGTGCTGGAGCACCCATGGAAAAAAAAAAAGGGTGCTCAGTACCCACCTGTAGCTCCACCAATCAGCTCTTCCTCCTCCCCCACAGTGCCTCCTGCCCACCAGTGATCAGCTGTTCAGTGATGTGTAGAAGGTGCTGGGGGGGAGGAGGAGGGGCGGGAGCAAGAAGAATTGGGGGTGAAGCAGAGGCGGGAAGAGGGGGCATGGGGTGAGGTGGGGGTTTGGGGGAAGGGGTTGAGTGGGGGCAGGGCCTGGGGCAGAGCAAGGCTCTAGCACCCTCGGGGCAAATCACAAAGTCAGCACATCTGTTCTGACCAGATTTTCAGGACCTGCAAGCAGGCCTGGACTGTGGGAGTGGAAATTGGGCCCCATGCCATTCCCAGCTGAGTGTATTCTGGAGCATTAATGTAGGGGCTCATGTCCCATGAGGAGAATGAGGTTGTGCTTTGCAACAATATTATCAACTGGGAACCCCCCCGTCACCCCCTCCCTCCCTCCCCCAAGCCTGCCTCCCCAACCCAGCGTTTTATGTGAAACAACAAATGTGCTGAATTCCTTCCCATTGCATTTGCAGCATTCAGCAAAAATGCTGCTTTCATATGCTGCTTATTAGCTTCATGCAGTACTGTTATTGTAGGGCATGTAGTTTAATTTTCAAGCCCCAGCTTGGAAGAAGAGAGTGAGGCATAAAAACAATTAAACCGAATGAAGGCAATGCAAAAGTGGAAAAGAAACTGGAGTGACTGTAGCCATTTTTTGTTAGCTGTCTGCTTGGAAGAAGAAAAGACGCACATTCCTCACGGGTGAAATTCACCTCTGTGCTGAGGGCTTTCGCACCACTCAAGCATTCAAAATAGAATTCTGAGACTTAAGAGGTTCATAGGCCTTTGAGCTGGCCCTCTGTACGGGGGTGAATTTCTCCCTATAGTCACCCAATATGCTAGCAGTCCAGCAGAAATTCACATTTCTGACAACAAAGGGTAAGGTGAAAGACATTTTCTTGCTGGCATTTTTAGTTTTCTATGCCAGCCACGCAGGTCCAGTCTTACACTCTTACTGCATATTGGCTAGAGACTGGATGCTTTATGGGACTAGTCATAGAATACAGAGCATTTCACTTATTGATTGCAGGTTGAATCTTGCCCACATTAGTAGTGACCAAAGTTATCACCACAAGTGAAGTGTGTTGTCTCAGTCTAATTATTAGCAGACAAATATTTACATCACCAAACCACATTCACAAATGGAACCCTAAGGGCGGCTCTAACTTATGCCAGGGACTGCTTCAGTCCCCAGTCAGTCTCAATATCCAGGAGATGCGAAGGTGGCATAAAGCCATCATTGCAACCTCTGCCTCCATCTCGGCTCAGCTAGACTAGAGAAGTGGAGCCCTGATTGTGCTGATCAGTTTTTGACCTTGTGCTTCTGTGCAACAATATACTCAGTACCTGTGCTGTGCAGGATCTGACCCACTGTGCTTAAAGAGGACAGCTGTCTTCAGGGCTGACAGTCCTGTGCCTTCTTCAGTCATACATTCACATAAAAAAGTTATATTACTGCCCCTATACACCGGGCTTTGTGGTAAACCAAATGGGCTGAGAGTCTGTGTTATACCTTGTAGAGATGCAGAACTGAACTCGGGGCCCTAGGGGAGGGAGAGCAATGGTGGCATTATACCTTCTTTGTACTTTCCCAATTCTGGGGTGCTCCAGGGACTGAAATGACCCTCCGTGTAAATGAGGCAGTTCATGGGGGTTGCCATAAGTTACAGCTCCCTCCTAAGGTAGCCCGGTGGACTGCAGTGCCACCAAGAATGCTTGTAGTGCTATGGGCCACCTCTGCCACTCTGAACACGACCTCTATGCCAGGTCTTGCATATAGAAGATGGATGGGGATTAAAATCCAACTCTTTACGTTTTCATGGCCAGCTGCTCTGGATACTATTGTTACATCATTTGAGTTTCCAGCTACTTTTAAAATATGGCCCGCTCTGGATTTACTGTGTGTCTTTTTCTTCCCCTTAGTGCTTTTGACATGTTTCTGGAGTGAGTGTAGGATCACTCCCACCCACCCTTAAGGGACTCATCTTTTGCTTTGTCTGCTTCTTTTTACAGTGGACTTCACTTTAAGGGTAACATTACATTTTTGCCAGTGTATTTTTTTAATCATAAAGTTTCCCACCCCCTAATCACTAGTTAATACAAAAGGTGGACTTAGCACTCAGAACTTATTGAGTGTAAGAGCACTGGGCATGCCTCCGACGCCTGCTGCCTGGCAAGGCCTGGGTTGAATTTACTTTCAAAATGCGCTATTTAATTTCACATACCGTGCTTTCCAGGGACAGATTTCCCAAACCCTCTTTCCCACCTCAGTGTCATCAACTCTTTGGTGGCAGAAAAGCAGAGTCATGAGCAGAGACCGCGCTTGCTGGTGGAACCAGGGTTGTGGACTCCCCGTGGAGGAAAATGTGTGTGTGAACTACCCCCATTGCATGGGGGAGGAGGGGAATTGGAGTACAGCCCAGAAACTGGGTGGAACCAACCAGCTAGGGAGGAGTGTGGCCAGGGCCCTAGCAGATATTTTTGGGGATTAAAATTTCACTGAAGTCAATGGAAAAACACCCATTGACTTCAGTGGTCTTTGGATCAGACCCATTCAGGGCATTTCACAGGTATTCTCCATTAGTGATGCCCTTGTGAAGCCCTGGATGCCTTCCTGTTGCTGAGCCCCGGCAAGAGAATTCCCTTCCCTATCACTTTCTGCTCCATAACCCTGCGGCAGTTGTATGACATTTCAATATCCCTTTTCACAGTTGTAGCAAAACAGCACTCGCAGGGTTAAAACCCTAATCTTCCTGGAAGCTGATCCCAAGTGGGGATCTCTGCCTGCATCCTTACTTGCGGCAGTTGTATCCACCACAGGACACAGGTCAAACCCTGCTCTCTGGTAACCCCCTTACAGTTGCCTCTGTGCTGAGCCCTGGGTGCCCCCATTTTGAATGATCACAGGATTGGGAGCCCTCCAGAAAGCACTGCATTCATTCCCAGTAGTGTGAAACCCCCCCAGCAGAGGAGTGTCAGTTGTTTGATCTCACTAATTTTTTTATAGACAGCCTTCACTGTGGTGTCTGAATCCCGGTTGTCCGGAGACAGCTATGTCCAGCTACTATCAGCTTAAAAGGCGGGTGGAGGGCGGTGTCCCCAGAGGCAGGGAGGCTCACAGACAGGAGCACGGGAGTCACAGCAGATAATGGGGGCATGGTTCTCCTCTCACTCACACTGAGGTAAATCACTAGTCACTGCACTGACCTCACTGGAATTACAAAGGCATGAGGTGGTATAAATGAGAGGAGAATGAGGCCCTGGGGGTGTGCTGAGAGGCTGACGGAGCCAATCAGCTTCCATTCCCACTTGCAAAATGGAAATTCAACAAAATAGAAGGGCTTCAGCCTGCTGGAGGAATCCTAGAGGGAGCTTGCTGGTGAGGAAGTGACCATTTATGAGCATCGTGCACCCCCCCCCCCCCTTAAAAGCATTAATACTACACAAAGATTGCAAAAAAATCAAACACTCAAAGCTCAGGGAGTCTGATTCCCAGTTACGCTAAGATCCCTTTACATTGTTCTGGCAGAGCTTAGAGGCCCCAACCAAATCAGGGCCAGGCACTGTGAATATACATATTAAGAGACAGTCACTGCCTCCAGGTATGCAATCTAACTGGAAAAGACACAGGGCAGGAGAGGGGGCAGTACTATTATCCCCTTAGAGAGATGGGGAACTGAAGCACAGAGAAATTAAATCCCAGATCCACAAAAGGTATTTAGGCTCCTAACTTCCATTGATTTGGAACCTAAATATCTCTGCGTATCTGGGTCTGTCTAGCCTGAGGTCACAGACAAAGTCTGTGGAAGAGCTGGGAATTCAACCAAAATATCCTGAGTCCCACTCAAGTGCATTCACCACAGGGTCATCCTTGTAATACAAATAATGTATTGTTCCAGGAGGTAACACACTGTAAAGCTGAGTAATGCCTCAGGTTTTACATTTAACAAGGGAATAGTAAATAGTACAGCTGTACAACATGGCTGAGTTAATATCGTTGGATCATTCTTAACTTTCGGAACATCCTGACTTTTGACAAGCTGATCTTGCAGCCTCCATGTTACACTAGCGCTGGGGTTCTTGCATTTTAATTTTTTTTAAAGGAAAAAGAAAACAGGGTAAAAATGGAAAAAAATCAATTTAAGATCTGGACATAATCAACTTTCACAGTTTATAAGGTCTGTTACATGATCTTGTAAATATCTTGCTCCACTTCTATTCATCTTGTGCCGTTTACAATCTCCCCTGACTTTATCAATGGGTCATTTAAGCTCTTTGATCTCTATCAAAGCTTGAAAACCTTATAAATAAGCTCCCTTGGCTTCCATTCTCCACAGCTGTGTATTGTGTCACAACAAACATCAGACAGACTGACAATGATTCTTGCTTTTTTTTTTTCTCGGTTTATTTTTCTTTTCTACTGTTTAAAAAAATTCAAAGAAAAGTAAATTCAAAACAGAAAATCTTCATTCAAATAAAGTTAAGTTGCTGTTGTAGTCAGAACAGTGAATTTGGCGGCCCCGGAGTGGGGGCAGCAGGCCCCAGCCCCCCCATCCCGCTTAGGTCCTGCAGGGGAATGAACGGGGCTGGGCTGCCAATGCTTCCGCGCCGGGGCCGCTGCAGGATAACACCAGCTGGGCAGCAGCCCAGACACGACTGGCCAGGGGCTGGGCCCAGCGTGCGCGCTGCTGGGTCCACACAACAGGCCCCGGCTCGGGGGGTTCGGGGGCGCCAGAGCCGCAGCCGCGGAGCGCCATGGCCGCTTCCTCCCCCGCGGCAGTGGGAGCTGCAGCAGCGGCTGCTCCTGAGTCCCGCTGCCTGGGGGGGAGAACAGCCGCCGCCTGGCCCTGCGGGCCGCCCCCCTACTCTCCCTACCGCCCGACTGAGTCCTGCCTGCTCTCGGGGCCAGGCCGGACTCTCACTCACCCCAGCCCCGCGCTTCCCCTGCGTCTCCTGGGCCTCCCTCCACAAGCGTCGGAGGGAGGAGGAATGGCGAGCCTGGGGAAGAGGCAGGGATTCGGGGAAGGAGCCAATGGGGGAAGGAGGGGGTGGAGTCGGGGCCGGGGAGTGGGGCCGTGAGCACTTCCGGGCTCTGGAGTATTTGCTTGTTTATCCAGTGTCCCGACCTAACGTTGATCGGGACGTGGGACAAACAAGGAAATATCGGGACAGTCCCAATAAAATCGGGACGTCTGATCACCCTAATTGGTTCTGCTATGCTAACTGGTAAAAACTCACTTATGTCTGTAAAGCAACCAGACGTGTATTAGGAAGAGAGCCAGAGACATATGCCATTGCATCAGAGGCCTGGTTTTAGGCCTGAGGCCTAAACTAAAGTTGTGGTCAAGCCTCGCTAATATAAAGCAAATGTTAGCAAGAGCAGGCTGTGAGCTCACAGAACCTGGCAACAGGGCTGGTATTGCAAAAACACACACATTCCTAAGAAAAGCTAGGCACAGGACACTCATGCAAACACATTCCAGAAGGATGGTACCAGAACATCTCCCTGCCCCCAAAGATAACAAGAACACACTGACCCCTCCTAAAGATAAAGTCAGGATGACAGCGTGATGGATAAAGATGTTTTGATCAAACCAACATGTACAAGGTAATGGGTGGTAACAGCCTATGTCAGAGGGACAATATGTAACTTGTTTGTATTGATGTATAAAATGATTCCTCAAAGGGAGTGTCTTTGTCTGGCCTAGGGAGGAATGGAAAGTCCCATCGATCACTGAGCTGGTCCATTGTTACGGGTACACATGTATTAGTGGTCTGGTAGAATCTGCAGGATACTAGTACCATGGGTCGTCGACAATAAACCTGGACAGGTGCCTTTGTACCTTAACAGATCTTGAGGTCATTGGGCGGTTTGCTCAAGGTCTGCTGTGCCAGCTTTCTGCGCAGAGCTGGGATGGCATACAGAGGGAACACACACAGCCAAACATCTGACAACAACATGGAATGGCTTGAAGACAGTCATGGAACAGATCTATTAAGCAAGAAGGCACCATTTTTATATAGCCCATTGTCTCACAGCTGCACTTTTTCTTAGCTTAGTTTCTTAGAAAACTCCAGTCCAGCTTCATTCATGGCTTTACACCGGCTTCCACCAATACAAGTCCTGCTAGAAGTGCCCCAGCAGTAGAAAGTCCACCAGCCAGGGTTTGTAGCAGTAGAAGGCAGCTTCAATTACACTTCCTTTGGAGGAGAATGGGACTGCAGTGGGCCATAGGGTTGGTGCCATCTTGGGAAGGTGCTGTCTGAGAGGTGAGCTGATTTGGCAGCCTCAGTCAGCAGATCTCCTGGGAACCCTGACCACAATTGAAATCTGCTTCCTCCCCTGGAGCAAACCCTGAGGCACCCCTTCTGCCCTGTCTATGGGTGAATCCCGCTCAGGTGCAGAGGGATGAGCTGCCCCAGGGAGATGTAATTTCCACTTCCCTGAACCCGTTTGGGTGCATGCAGCATTCCAAGTTGATACTCTCTCTTTTCTGGGCACTGGTACTGCCTCAGCTATGGCACTTGACACTGAGCACTGTTCCAAGATCCCCGGAGGGTGCATTTGTATATCTAATTTATGTGTTCTGCAGACTGACAGTTTGTGACAGAAACCATCGGCATTCTGTGCGGCAAGCTGCCATATTCCATCTCTCCAGGGCGAGGCGAGGACATGGTTTCAGCTTTCATTGAGTTCTCACTACTCTTTTCGTGGGTGCTGAGTCTGACCTTTAACATTATTTTAACCCAATTGTTATGTACTTAATGCACTGAGCAATCGGGGGAGAAGGGGCAGCACTGTCTGATCAGACATTGCTCCCCTTACGTGAGTTCCCAGCATTTCCCAGTGACCACACCCCATTTCATAGACATAAGCTAGAGCGAGGTATTATTATATTTCTGCATTGCATTTTGGTCTATTCAGTTTCTGTTTGGAAAAATACAAGATCTTGTTGGGTCCTTTCAGAGATGTGCATTTGGGTTTTGCCTCAGCAGCAATGGATCTTGGTTATTATCTTTAAAATCAACTGAATCACTGACAGGTCTGTGTCTATGGCTCCTCTCCTGATATTGCATCAGTAATGCTTGAAATGCAGAGGGTGGCTCCATTCATCCCCAAAAAGATGCAATTGTTTTCCTCTGGGTGTGGATCTGTGCCTGAGCTCTAAGAAGCCCCAACTTTTTCTTTGTTTTAGTTCACCCATCCCGCCACAAAGGCCTTATGTTGCAGTCCCCAACATCTCAGTCAAGGAGGACTGAATGGGACTCCCTTTGGAACCTGGTAAAGCCACTTCTAGGTCAGCCAGTGGGAATGTGATTGTGACTGATACGACATTCACCCCTAACGGGCTGAGTGCACAGATTTTGCTAACCTGCAAAGTGAGAGACCAGAACTGAGATTCCTTTCTTGGTGGTCTCACTCCTATTCTTCTCAGTCCTTTGATCCTACTCCTCTCCATTCCCTCCTTTTCTGTGCTTTTCCCTAACCCTGTTCTCCGGTACCGCCCGCACCCTCGTGAGCTAGCCTGTTATTTAATCCACCTTCCAGCCCCTGCCCATTCTGCACCGACCTCTTACCTTCCTGCGTGAATAGAAAAGTGAACCTTACAAGGTTCCTGATCTTAGAAGTGCCAAAGATCTTGTGTCACATTGATGGCTGCACACAAACGTAAGCTCATATCAGTGCAGCAAAGGATCAGATCAAAGGAGGGGAGGGTGGAAGCTGCCAATACCATGTACCTGCATACACTGACTGACTGCAAGGTCTGCAGCTAGCATGTGGTGACACATGGGATTCAAACTGCTTTTCTTCAGCACCCTGAGACATAGGGAGGCACCAAGGATTTGTATTACTGTGTACTTGGGGGCACACAAATCTAGAGGGGCACATCCTGGGAAGGGAGCTCTGCCCCAAGCTGACCAATCCTGCGAATGGTCAAGATGGTGTGGTGAGGGTGTGGAGTGGCTCCCAGCCTCACAAGGGGATGGGGAGCTCATGCAAAGCGGCTCCCTACCCTTTCCCCCAGCTCTGTGCAGCTCCTGGCCCCTCTCTTACTCAGACAAAAACAGCAAATACTACTGAAGTTGTGGGGTTATATTATAGTAACTCTCATGTAACAGCCTTCTGGGGGAGCCCAAAGATAGAGAGTGAGCAACTCAGCATGGGAACCTAAATCTTAGCAGGCTGGTGGGTGGGGGTTTAGAGAGGTCTGAGGTCTCTCCTCCGCCAGTTACCCATTAGGTGTATGAGATATGAGAGATCTTCCTTTGGGACCCCACTCACAGCTGTTAGCTAATTATTAGTTCCTCAGTGTCTCCCTGGTTGAGCTTCCTATCTGTCAGTCACCCAGGTTAACACTATGCCACATGGCCCAGGAAGCATTGTCTCCCCGTCATGGCATTCCCTAGCAATGCCACTGATCGTGGACATTGAAATCATAAACTTCACCTTAAAGGGGACAAAGAGGTTATACACTTGTTGAGCTGTTGAGGATTGTGTGGGTGTGGCTTTTGGCTGTTCCTTGGAGATCTAGATGGGCTCTGCACTCACACAGAATGGGGGTCAGGATTCAGCCCAGTTAGATTGTTTTTCTTTGAGGAGCCACGCATTGTGGAGACTTCAGGACATTTGCCAAAGGCCCCCTGCTGATTTGCGTAGCATACTCTGATGCTGTTGTCATTGAGGCCTGCTGCATCTGTGTGTATATTCAGTATCAATTAGATAGATTTTTAGCTCAGAAATATGCAAGATCTGGGGAAAATAATCCAAGACACACATACTACTCAAAAGGAGGGAGAGACCTAGAGAACAGTAATGCTGAGACCAGGGCCGGCCCACAACATTTTGGCACCCGAGGCGGGGAGCTCAAATGACACTCCCATGCCCCCTCGCTTGGGCCAAAACTTTGAAAGGTCTCAATTCTGCCTTCTTCCTGTTCTACTCCTCTTATGGTACTGCTCTTCTACCTACCCCAATAAAGGAGAACGAACAACTTAAAATGCCTTGTTCAAAAATGTTAAGTAACACTTAACTTTCAAACGCCTGAACAGCAAATGTAACTTTTCTTGTCTGCATAGTAAACACTGGCATTTTTATCTTTTTGAATAATCAAAGTGGTGCTTTCTGTGCCTTCATGGTTGCAAAGATTTGAACTGCTTCCTGAAGGTCCACAGTCTGGGCCAGCTCATGCTCTATTGAGATGGTTGCAAGGCCGACCAGCCTCTCCTGTGTCATTGTGGAGCGTAGATGTGTTTTTATTAACTTCAACTTGGAGAAGCTGCATTCTCAACTGGCAACTGTTACAGGAAGTGTTAGAAGTATGAGCAGAGCAACAAAAGCATTTGGAAAGAGGGTGGTCATCTTATTTGTGCACATATATTCCAGAACAGCCTTTGGAGTTGATCCTGCTGAAATGTATCTTGAAAGGGCTTTCAGTTCATCACCTAAATCACCTGCATCAATATCGCGCATGTCATCATGTGCCAACACTGTCTCTAGGGCCCTGCATTGCTGGTATAGGTCTTCTTCAAGTATAGTGAAGAGTTTTGGAACATCATACAACATCCCAAATATACTACTGTGTTCCTTGAGATGCATGAAATGTTCTTCAACTGACTGTATTGCACAGTCTAGCACCTCGTTAAAGAATTCAACTTTGAATTGTTGTTTGGGGTCTCTTATGGGATTATCAAGTGCCTCGTAATCAAAATGTCGTCTTCTTCGGTGACTCTTGTATTCTTGAATGGGTGGGAAAATAGCTTCAGTGTGAAGTTCCTCTGCCAACTTCTGTGCACTCTTCAGAACATTTTGAAATCCCTCATCTGACCGGTAAGACTGTAGGTATGACTTTGCTTTGTCCAGTTGTTCCATTGCTCCAGATATATCAAGGTCAAAACCTTGGAGTTTCTTGCTTACAACATTTATTTCAAACAGTATGTCATGCCACAACACTAAACCACACAAAAATTTGAAGTTATGTATGTTTCTGGTGATTTCATTTCCCTCTGCCACTGTTCTCCCATGAACAGTTCCTGTCATAGCATTATTCTCCATAATGGCAACTATGGCATCATCTATCTTCCCAATTTGGTGTTTGATAGGCTTTATCACCTCCTCTCGACTTTCCCATCATGTGGCACTCAGTGGTTTCAGTGTCAGAGAGGATGTTCCCAGATGTTGCTTCAAAATTTGCCATCAATGAGTTGATGCAGAGAAAAATATATAGATGCTTTGAATTACATTAAAAAATTCAGCAGCCTCACTAGAAGCTGATGCTGCATCACTGACCATCAAGTTCAATGAATGAGAACTGCATGGGACAAAAAAAGCTCGAGGGTTTAACTCTCGGATCAATGTCTGCACTCCTCTGTTCTTTCCTCTCATGTTGGCACCATTATCGTAGCCCTGACCTTCATATCAGCTATTGCAATTCCCGTATCTTCCAGCTTTTTTAAGAAGCACATTTGTCATACCAGCTCCTGTAGTATCATCAATGTCAATAAATTCTAGAAAATGCTCTCTGACAGTCACCATTGCAGGGATATTTTCGCTAGGTTCTGCTGTTGTTACAAAACGCACCATTAAAGTCATTTGTTCCGTATGGCTGATGTCAGGTGTGCAGTCCAGAATAACAGAGTAATATCTTGCTGACTTCAGATCTGCCACAATCTTCTGTTTGACTTTTGTTGCCAGTAACTGTATGATCTCATTTTGAATGGTTTTTCCAAGGTAGTGGTGTGTGTACATTTCTTGGGTGGTGACTCTTCTTAGATGTGTCTGGAGTACAGCATCAAACTCAGCCATCAGCTCCACAATTTTAAGGAAGTTTCCATTGTTTGGCACATACAGCTGATCTGAAGTGCCACGCAGTGCTAGGTTTTGGGTAGCAAGCATTCTCACAATGGCAATGAGCCCTTTCAGAACATTTTGCAAGTAAAAAGCAACAAAGAGTCCTGTGGCACCTTAAAGACTAACAGATGTATTGAAGCATAAGCTTTCGTGGGTGAATACCCACTTCGTCAGACGCATATCTTTAAGGTGCCACAGGACTCTTTGTTGCTTTTTACAGATCCAGACTAACACGGCTACACCTCTGATACTTGCAAGTAAAGAGACTCTGATGCAATCTTCTCTTGATGCTGATCATCTATGGTGGCCTTTAACCTTAGTCTCATCTCAAGCTCTTTCCACCTATGGAATGCTCTCTGGTGATTTGCTGCCTTCTCATGGATTTCACACCAGTAATGTGTTGGATGGAAACTTCTATTTTCATTGTCTTTGGGGAACATAAAGTTTTTCACTTGCTGTGGCCCATGGAGTACAAGGAAGTCCCTCAGGTCTACTGCTCAAGTGGGTCCACAGTCGTGGATCAGCTAGACTTAAGGAACTAAACTCAGCAGCAGCTGTTTCTTGCGCCTCCACCACACTCTTCTCTGATCTACACTTTTCTTCAGGAATGTGCATGGTTATGTTGCCAGCACAGAGTGCCCGAGGACAGCAACAGTGGGGTTCGTTGCCCGGTGTGCTTCGCGCCAATAAACACACCAGGGTGGAGAAGCAATCAAAGTTTATTTGAGATCTCAAAGCGGTGCAAGGAGACTGGCACGTCTCAAATCAAGCACACCATCATAAGCAGTTTCTCTCTTCTTATACATTTTTGCAGCTAAGCCTCACCCCTCCTCTTCCCTGGTAACAGTTACTAAGCAAATAGCAATTACATTTAAGCAGTTAAGTCATTCTTGGCAGCTATAAGTCTAGCTTGTTAGTAACTTCTTTAAACTGTTATCTTGTCCTTTTTCCCTTTGAACTGTTATTTTCCCTTCAGCCAGAAACATGCAGGCCTCATTATTACCACTTGGTGCCGGTATGAGCAGGGGGTTGCACACAGATAACTGGTTGCTTACACATTCCAATTGCACCTGGCTTGTGAGGTTGACTAGAGTTTAAATATGGGAGAAGTTTGGTTCTTTTGGGCCTAGTGCAAGAAGGCTTCATTGACACTAGTGGCCTTCCACCCTCCCGAGTTACCTAGGGTTATGCCTAATGACACCAACAGTTACATCCATTTGATATGGAGATATGGATGCTGCAGTAGCTGCCAAGTCACCTGCACTCTGACTAACTGGAAGATCAGGCATCTCCTCACCACTCACATCCTTACTGGGGCCGGAAGGCTCATTGTGAACATTTGTGTCTATGTACCTTAGGAGAGCTCCTTCCTGCTTAGATAGAAAAGCTTCCTTTGTTTTCTTTCATTTTCTGAATGCTGCCCCAGAGGGGCGTTTTCTTCTTTCATTCGTGACTGCTGTTCTGTGCCAGCTATAGTGGCTCTCGACACTCAATTGAAGGGGACAAATAAGCAGGCTGGTAGCAGGGCCTGAGTGAGAGAAGATATCAGTGTCTTAAGGGTCTAATTGGCTCTTAATATTTCAGTTAACTGCCTGTTCTCTCAAGTGGGTTCAGGGAAACAGCAGGAAACAGGAAGCTCCCTGAGAAGCTGGTGTTAATCAGTCCAGGCTCCTGGGGGTCCAAGAGAGGTACATAAGAGGCTCCTACTCCTCTCTCTCTCTGCTACTGCTTCTGCTTTCTGTTATTCCCTCTCACCTTTTCTCCTGCCTGCCTGTTATGTCTCTTGTGCCCTCCTTCCTCCAGCACAGCACTCCACCATCTCTGTGCATCTAGAGCAGAGAGAATACATATGCACCAGCAGCAGAAACAATTTTCTACACTCTGGGTTCTAGTGGCGCTCCCCCACAGTCTGGCACCTGAGGCGGCCGCCTCAGTTCACCTCATGGTAAGGCCAGCCCTGGCTGAGACCTAGGGATGATAGTGGATAACATAATAGACATTCGTTCGTAAAGCATTATGTCCAACAAAAAAAACCAATACAATTTTGAACTGCATATATGGAGGCATCATAGAAATGTAGGGCTGGACGGGACCTCAAGAAGTCATTAAGTCCAGTCCCCTGCACTGTTACAGAACAGGATAGTAATAGATTGATTCTATACTGCTCTGATGCATTCACACCTGGAACATCACACTCAGCTCTGGGCACCATATTACCAGGAACATACTGGCAAACTGAAGGAAGTTCAAAGAAGAGCAATAAAAATGATCAGGAGACTGCAGGGTTTGAATTATAAGGAAAGATTCAAAATGCTAAAATTGGCTAATGGATGACTAAGATGGTAATGTGCTAACAATCTCCAAATATTTGGAGGGTGTTAATACTAGGGAGAGGGAGGAATTATTTAATGCTATTCAGGGTGGATGTGTAAGGGACCAGGGCACAGGCAGTCACAGCTCAGCTGGTGTCCCCAAGTCAACAACAGCCACAAAGCAGGAGTCAGCAAGCAGGAATCAGAGTAACCACTAGAGCCAGGATCAATAGGCAAGAGTCAGGCTGGGGTCAGAGATCAGAGGTACTGACCAGATTGGAATCTCCACACAAGAATCAGGCAAGGATCAGAGACTGGGGAACAGTAAAAGGTTTGGAGTCACAGCAAGCCATAAGTCTGCATGGCTGCCTAAATAACCCTGGAGACTGGCCCAGTAAGTTGAGTAGTGAGTATGCACCAATCAGAAGGCCACTGGGTGCTGTCCCTCTGGGTGGTACTTCTTGCAACACACACAGTGTTCCTTGGATATGGTTCTACCTGATCCTCCCATGGTGATGTGGGAACAGCAGCTAGCCTGGGCTCTACAACCCTGAGTTTTAATCCCATGGCCCCTTATGGGGTATAATGAGTGATGAGACAAAATTGAGGAGAATTTAGCCTGAATATCAGGACAAATTTCCTGCCATGGAGATGTATAGTATCCTTATGCTGCCTATCTCAGGGTTTTGTTGCCTGGCACCTATCACTAAAGGATTTGAGCTGCCGAGGAGCAATCTCCCCAGGAAAGACCCATTACTTCAGACTTTAATAATTAGATAAGATGAAACTCTAGAAGAAAGTACTGCATGGAACAATCCTACCCTGGAAGAGAGAGGGACTAGAAGATGATCAAAATAGCACTTTTCTAGGAGTTTGTGATAGATCTGTTTGTCCTTTGAAAACTACGTTCTATGTGATTAATAATGCCTTGTCATTTCTCCACCATCCTTTTTCTTCCAGTTGTTCTGCTGTTTTAAACTAAACTAGGATCAGCTGGGCTAGGGAGGAGGAAAACCCTCTTATGTTTCCCTTGGGGATAATTGTTTGATCAAAGGGCAGAAGTACTATGTGTGTTTGCAATTCTAGACACATATGACTTCAACCATTTACTTAGAGTTCTGGTGTCAGTAGCCAAGTCTACTGAGGTTTTCGTATTATCCATTTTTATTTTAGTTTCTTTCTACCCCAAAGAAGCTGTATATTGCTTTTCTTTATTTGATCTGCTGCAGTGCTCATGGCCGTTCAACATGAGAACAGAATGGGTTTAGTGCAGATAAAGATATTCCAAAAATATTTAGCATGAGCTGTACACAGGAGCACATTTTCAGCATGTGTGCAACGTTCATAGGAATTTTGTGGGGGACAAAATGCCAGGACAATGAGCAGAATGTTTCCCCCTTGGCTTGTGGATACTTGCCTTGCAGCTTTTTGATGGAAAGAGAAGTGAGAGAGAGACGGAAGCAAGCCCTCTGCATTGGTTCGTTGCATCTCCTATATTTTTGAACACTCTTATCTCACTCTTTGCCTGATGACCCATTTTACTTTAGCTGCTTGATACACGCTTACTACTGTGTGAAAAAATAGCATAAGGCCCCTAGATGTTAATTGCGTCTGTCTAGTGAACACTGAAAATACACCTGAGAAAATATATGATTGGGCTTGTTTTTGTTTGTTTGTTTGGGGGGGGGGGGGTGAGGGTTGAGGAAAATCCCATTTAACTCAACATTGTGGTTGAAGGGCCAAATCCTGAGCTAATATAAGCAGTAGCCAGCATGGATGCCACTTGTGGCCCTCAAAGGCCTCTGTTAAGAAGCAAATGTGTACTTGACTACAAATAGAAAATGTGCTCCCTGAGCTGCATCCTATGGTTTTTAAATGGAGCAAATCAGCTCTGTCAGTAGGGGGCACCACCTGCCTCCCTGCTCTAATGTGAGCCGCTGCTCAGAGCCAGAGGTCTCTGCCTGCCTCTCCCTTGCTGGCTGCCTGCTGCTGCATCACAGGAGAGGGAGAAGAGTAGTTCTAGTTGCTCCATGGCTATGCTGTGGGAGTCCCAGGGAGAGTAGGACAAAAACTCAACTGGCTTTGCCTGAGCCTTGCTCCAACTTGTAATAATGGGAGGCAGCTGTGTACTTCAGTACCCATCAGGGAGAGCAGGAGGGTTCTGTTATTCTAATAAAGTGTCTTCTCAGCAGAGGCCAGCTTCCTTCCCAAGGGTTGTGCAACTTTTGGGCTGGGTATACCTTTGACTGACAATTGGAAAGGGTTGTCCTAGACCCAATTTTTGCTCTTCTGGCATTATCTACAGTTGGATTGGACCAAAGGAATTTATTTTAGAAAGTAGGAGCTAGATTCTCTGGTGTTATTGCTCCTTTGTACTGCTCTGCTGCAGCAAAGGGGCTATGCAGTCAGCTTAACTGGCTATCTGGAGATCCTGGGCAGTATAAACCTGATGTAGGTTCCCCTATTGTAGGTGCTTTTGCTGAAGTGAAGGGGTATGTTTGCAATGCTTCTGTGCCCTGGCTAGCCACAGCATCAGGGAGCTGACAAGATGGGTGGAAGGAGTATGGAGGAACTGAATTGGGAAGACCAGTTGCACCAATGCGGCTGAAATGCCAGTACTGGGGTTCTATGCTAGCACTTCAGCATCCACAGGCAGGATGCAATAATGATGAGCCTCCTTGGAGTAAGTGCAATAGCAGCAGTGCTTATGCACCACTGCAGATGCTCTCTTGTGTGGACACAAGGTGTGTTAGGGGTGTGGCAGGTGCTCGCAATACTTGCGGTGCCGTGCAAGAGCTGCCATTGTAGCTGCAGCCCTGCAGCAGGCATTAGAAACCTCTAGCAGCTCTCAGATGCCCAGCCTGGGAGAATAGCTCACAATAGCCTGTAGGCCACAAAGCTTCCTCCCCCTTTGCCATCTGTTCTTAGCAGACATGCCAAACCCATGGGAAAAATGCAAAAATTGGGCTTTTGGGGGGGGGGCTTAATTGGCTTGAGAGTTGTTTGGTTTGTTTGTATAACTTGTTGCTGCTTTTTTTTTTTTTTCTTTTTTCTTCAATATGGCCTCCTGGCAAGGGGTGGGGCAAGGCAGGGAGAGAGTCAGGGTGCACAGCAGGCCCACCACAGTCCCAGATTGCATGCCAGGGGGTTTTAGTCAGATAGTGTTGGGGTTTTTAGGGATTGGCTTGTTTTGGCCTTGTTTTGAAATGGGATTAGCTTGATTTTTTTTGTCTTATTGTGAAAGTTGGGGTGCTTATTTACCATGTGAAAATTGGCAACTGTGGTTCTTAGCTCCTTCCAGGGAGGCAGACTGTGGAATGGTTTTAGGGAAATGGTGGATGCCTCATTGATTAGTTGGTACAAAATTAGACAGGTTTGGGTACTAATAAATGTAGTGTCAGGAGCAGTCCTGCTCTGGTTGGGAGAGGGATTAGATAATCCAAAGGTCTCGTCCACCTCTTTTGTCTAGGATTATAAATCTGGGGTTGGGATCAGAAGAAACCCACAATAATTAGTATTTAAGCAAACTTTCGTTCTGGAAAGTCAACGTTCTCCTTATGTTTGTTCATTAATATTGGAGTGTATTCCAAATGGGGTTATCAATTCCCCATGTTAAGCTCCCCTGTTCAACATGCCATCATATTCTCTGTGAGATGGTTGCTGCCACCAGCAATTTGCTTATAATGGGTGATACAATTTAAAAAAACCCTATTCTTCAGTACATTTCCCAGTTTAGTCTTAGGGAAAGAGTCTTCTCATCCTGTGAAATTTCACAACTGATGGGGGTGGATTAAAGATTTCTCTTCTTTTTGATTGTCAGGGTGGCCTGCCCCTTTAAGAGCCCTGGGGCTAGCCAGCCCTGCCTGTGCCATAATTAGCTGCCTCCTAGGGGGCTGGACTAATTGGGGTCAGGTGCCAGTCTGAAACACCTGGGCTTCATCAAAGTACTGAAAAAACTGAGTTTGGAAGGAAGTTGGGCTCCTATAGATAGTCTGGGAAGGCTCTAGGGAAGCAGCCTGAAAGTCAGCACTGGATCTCAGAGCAGGGAGGACTGAAAGGTAGCTGGGAGAAGCTGAAAGCATGTGAGATGACTTAGGAGTCAGAGCTCTATCCTGGAGCCAAAGGTACTTAAAGCTAACCCAGAAGGGACTGGCAATGAACTTCCAGGGTGGGCTGAAGAGGAACCTAAGCAGGGTGGGAGATCCCTTTGTTTGAGCTCTTGTTACCCTCGGAAGCTGATTAGACTCTGATTAGAGCAACCCACCTGTATGGCTGAACCATGTGAGGGATGGGGAGAGAGAGAAAGAACCCTGGTGTGGGGCCATTGTCAGTGAGTGCCTGTAGTGGTGTGCTTGGCCAGTAGAGGTATTAATGGCAGGTATGGCTGTGGTCCCCAAACTTTTTACCTCATGTCCCCACTTACCTCTGTGTCCTCCCTGCCCTGTCTGTGGCCAGGAGTGGGGGGATGCAGAGAGGGGTAGGAGGGCTGGGGCCACTGTTTGGGGTAGCTGCATGGCCCTGGCGGGCATGGGGCCAGGAGGGGTGATGGGTAGCACTTGCTCCCTACCTGCCCCCTGTGAGGGCTGGCCTGGGCCTCAGCTGTGCCCCCGTGACCATTCTTCTGTGCCTGCCTCAGTTTGGGGACCTCTGGCATTGCTGTATTAAGAAACAAACTACATTTAGCAACAGGTATGGTGACAACACACCCTATTCACCCAGAACCTTAAAAGCAAGGAAATGAAATTTTAAGAAGAGTTGTGCATTCCTTGTCACCTTCCGACTCCTCCAATGCTGTTGATAACACACACCATAAGGCTTTCCCTTCCATCTGCACCAGCTAACCAAAAGCACTGGTGTAGTCAAGGGTAAAGAAATTTACACTTTTCACTGGGGAATATAGAGTTTAGTGTCATTTGACTTCTTTTTTTAATCCCCTGCCCAAAAATAATACATACCCCAGCTTCATATAACACAAAACATTAACAGTGGCCTTGTGTTTAATATTAACAGACCAGCACATCTGACTGTGATATTTGAGAAGTTATTCTGCTTTAATGCTGCTGAGGTCACCGTTAAGGTTTTGCCTGGGAGTGCTACCGCTGCCCAGTAATAGGCCTGTAGGCCAACACGGCCAGTGAGTGTGCTGTCAACAAATGCACTCAGACTTGAAGCATGCAGTGTTTATTTGTGAGTAGATAAAGCTGATTAAACAAATGAGATTTATTAAAATCTATTGTTCACTTGGGCCCCAATTCAGCAAAGCACCTAAGCATGTGCCTAGCTCCATGGACATTTATGGAATATTCATGTTCCTGAGCTTAAAGTTACACATGGATTGAAGCGTTCTACTGAAACAGGACCGTGTCTGGGCAGAGAGAGGGAGATAAAACTTAGAAGCTGGCAAATTGTATGCTTAGCTAGTCTATGCAACCTTGTGCTCCTATTATCTACATCTTCCCTCTTCTTCCCTTCTCACATTTTGTCCTTATTTAGGCCTGTATTCTGCAAACATTCATGCAGGTGCTTATCTTTAAGCATCTCAGTAGTCCTGTTAACTTCAATGGTGCTGCTCAGAGTATTTAGCAGCGTAGTGTCCTGCTGCTGGAGCCTTTTCACCTCTTCAGGAAAAGACTCTCCCAGTAGGGAAAAGCTCTGGTGGGGCTGGGGAAGAAGGGAAAGGCTTGGGTAGCTCCCTGCTGCTGGAGAACTTCCTGTCTCTCCTCTGCTAGAGCCTGTCTGACACACATCTCTACACCCTGCAATGTGGATGCAGAAGGCTTTTCACAGTGGAGCATGATAGCTACACATATATTGCCTGCTGCTGCCAGTGGCGTGTTGTGGAGATGTAGCCTCAGTCTCTCTAAAGGCTTGCTTACTTTGTGATGGCCTCTAGTGCAATGTAGTAATAACACAATTTCCATAAGAGTAACAAATAGCAAAGGCAACAAGTTGCCCATCTCAAGCTATAATAAACACACTTCATTAAGTTGACACGTCTCTATATTACAAATTAAAATAAACACTTTTGTGTAACATTCTGCACCAGATGATCTCTGTACGCCCCAGCCTGATTCCCCACTGCCTTGTGCTGTGTGTGGAGGTGTGTTATATGTGTGGCAAGTGGTGCCAGCAGTGCCAAAACTCTCATGTGAGACCTAATTGCCTAAGGGCTGCATTATGATTCTCTTGTTCATACTGAGCAACGTTTTACTCTTTGAGTCATCCAGCATGGCCAGCCCCAAGCATGCAAAAGTCATGATTTAAAAAAACCTGCTGGTTTTGTTTGATTTTTCTTTTGGGTTTTGAGCCTTTAGGATACAGTGAGGTGACACTTTCATGCTTTGCTCCCCAACCATGAAGGCTAGACGCATACTTCTTGAAAATGAAAGTGAAGAGTCTCACAGAATCACTAGACCTCAGGAGCTGGGCCTTTAAGAAAAAACAAATATTGTGAGACTCGTGATGAAATCGCAAGAGTTGGCAACACTGGCTATCCTGCTGGAGTCAAGGAGACTCCTTGCAGCGCAAGGTGCTACTTAGGTCTGGTCTATACTACCCGCCTGAATCGGCGGGTAGAAATCGACCTCTCGGGGATCGATTTATCGCGTCCCAACGGGACGCGACAATCGATCCCCAAATCGGCGCTCTAACTCCACCAGCGGAGGTGGTAGTAAGCGCCGCCGACAAAAAGCGGCAGAAGTCGATTTTGCCGCCATCCTCACAACGGGGTAAGTCGGCTGCAATACATCGAATTCAGCTACGCTATTCACGTAGCTGAATTTGCGTATCTTAAATCGACTACCCGCTGTAGTGTAGATGTACCCTTAGTGTACTCAGTGTGGATAAGGGTATTGGAATGTGGCCCCCAAAGAGCACCCCTCTTGCGTGGCTGGCAGGAGCATCTCAGCTGGAGCCCCATTGGGATAAGAGAAGGGGCTGCTAGCAGAGGGTATGCTGAAGAGGAAGCAAACAGCATGTTAATGTAATTCATAAATGTGTGATACAGTACTTCTTCCTGCACACAGAATCATCAGCATGATGCCTATGCATCTCTTAGACCAGTGCTTTTCAACCAGGGTTACGCATACTGCTGGAGTACACAGAAGTCTTCTGGGGATACATCAACTCATGCAGATAGTTGCCTAGTTTTACAAGAAGCTACATAAAAAAACACTAGCAAAGTCAGTACAAATTAAATTTCATACATACAATGACTTGTTTATACTGCTCTATGTACTATACACTGAAATATAGGTACACTATTTATATTCCAATTGATGTATTTTATTATATGGTAAAAATTAGAAAGTAAGCAATTTTTCAGTAACTGTGCTGTGACACTTTTTGTAAACAAATAGTTTTTAAGTGAGGTGAAACTTGGGGGTGCAGAAGACAAATCAGACTCCTCAAAGGGATATAGTAGTCAGGAAAGGTTGAGAGCCACTGTCTTAGACCTTATTTTTTTGGGGGGGCTGAGTGACTCTTAAGTGCATCATAGGCCTCATACTGGCCTTCTGCACAGAGGAGAGTTTTACTGATATACTGTACTAGGAAGAGCTGCACACACTGGTCAAGACAGGGAAAGGGAACTAGAAAGACTAAAAACACAGAAAATAACAAAATGAGAGTCTTGGAAAAATACAAGAAACTAATTGCGCATACAGAGCAAAATAATCAGGAACATATAGTCAATGGGTGGGGATGGGGGTGAGGGGGAAGCCTTGAGAATAGAAAGAGACCCAGGAATTTGAGCTGGTAGAAACAGGGGAAGATAATCATACAAAAAATAGTTTCACATAATTTGAAATAGATCCATTTTCTTATTTTTGTGAGATTTTCCATGACATTTTAAGTGATTTTTTTTAATTGAAATTGTTTTTGAAATTGTTACTGAATTGAAAAATGTGGGCTTTTTAATGAAAAGTGGGGGATTTTAATAAAAAATGGAAAAGTCACAAAAAATTGAAAATGTCGATAATGTTGACTCTTCTGTGAAAAGTTTAGCTTTTGAAAAAAGGTCATTTAAAAAAAAAATAGATGTAATTTTTTTTGCCAAACTCTACTGTGGATGATGATGGACACTAAAAGAGACCAAACCATCACATCCTGGACCATAGGTGATTATGATATTTCTATTGTCTGACTGCACAGGATTATTGCATTCAGTTCTGGGCATTACAATACCAGAAAGACACTGAGCAACTTTGGAAAACCAAAGAACAAAAAAAATTATTTGGAAATGGGGAAGATTCACTTTTTAAATCTTTCCTCATAAATTAAATATATAGGGCCAGATTTTGCTACCCTTATTGACGTTGAATATCAACTCTCCAAGTAATGCCAATGAAATCAGTTCTCTCCAGTTGACTATATATAAGAAAGGTACTACTTGGCATAAATAAGGGTATCTGAATCTGGCTCATACTTTGGCAAAGAAGCAACTGAGAGGGAGGACATAATAGTCTACAATCTCTGAAGGGTGTAAACACCAAGGAGGGAAAGTAGGAGTAATGGGAAAAAATTAAGAAAGAGAAAAATATCAGGCAGAATTCCTGACTGGTTATAGAACAGACTCCCAAAATAAATGCTGGAAGCCCTCTTGCTTGGGCCTCTTGAAACTTGGTTGGAGAAACTACTAGAAATTGTATTGTAGAAGACAACCCTAACTTGGTAGGCAGATGCACCGGATAGCCTAATAGGTGTGTGCATCTTAAACTTCTCTGGTTACTGTAGAGCTGACTGAAAATAGAAAAGCAGTCTAAATATTTTTTTGGAATTTAATAAGCATACTTTATTTTGATTATGTTCATGTCCCTTTTATATTGGCTCAAGCATTACTGGCACAAGATGCATGCAGAAAGCTAATTTGTAACTGGAATGGTTGAATATTAGACAAAAGTGAATTTCATGTATATTCAAATGTAAAATTTGGTATATGCTATATGAGTCACATGGCATTGTTTCTGTACCCTGGATGGAGGATTTGTATAACCAGCCAACAGACTATCAGTTGCAAATATTGTAATCAAACATATACCATATACTCATTCATTAGCCTGTTCGTTTATAAGCCGACCCCCCCCCCCCAGATGGATAGGAAAAATAGCAAAAACTGTATGACTTTCATAAGCTGACTCTATATTTCAGGGGTTGGCAAACTTTGGCTCCTGGCCCATTAGGATAAGCTGCTGGTGGGTCGGGATGTTTTATTTACCTGGAGCGTCCGCAGGCATGGAGCCCCTCAGCTTCCTGTGACTGCAGTTCGCCGTTCCCAGACAATGGCGAATAGGAAGTGGCGGCCACTTCCCGCAGCTCCCATTGGCTGGGAACAGCAAACTGCGGCCACAGGGAGCTGAGTGGCTCCATGCCTGCGGACGCTTCAGGTAAACAAAACGACAATTTATTAGATATTCAATTCAGTGATTCCATAGAGTTCAAAATCATGCGTCACTTTTTTACCAAAAATATTTGGCTTATGACCGAGTATATACGGTAACTAAAAATGCATTTGCTAGTTAGCTACTTAAACTATGAGTTAGTTATATAAGTTACAAAAGTTCATTACATAAGTTACACCATGACTTGCAAATTGTATATTCAGTTGTAACATTTACAGTTTGAGATATTTGCTAAGCCAAGAGTTATTCACTGAAGATGTTTATGAATAATTTTGAATAATGAATAAATTTGAGAATTTTGCAGTCTGTTAGCAGACAGTTAATGAAAAGAAAAAAAGGGCAAAACTTGTCAAATAAGTTGTGTTGTGAATTATTCACTTAACTCTAGATTACTGACCTTAGATTGAGTCAAATAGGTGAGCTAAATTAGAGACTGTGTAGCTCATTGCCAATCTGTGTGTGTTTAAATAGCAATATGGGACTTTTTCCAACTCTGGAGGCAGCAATACCCTCCAGGTGCTTTTCTCCATAAACCATTTGTCTAACACTTAAGTTTCCAAATCACTTTGAGGATGGATCATTCTGGAAGGGCAATAACCCCTTCATTAAGAAATGGGGGGGGGGGGGGAACAGAATTGGAGTTGGCAGGTCTTATCAGTAAACCTTTGACTTTTTATGCAGGGTTCAAATCCAGCCTAACATGTCAGTAAATTTGGTGGTCCTGAACTCGCTTCCCAGTGGGAAGCATTCACCATGGCTTAATTAAAGCAGCAAAGCCTCCCTAGCATAGATGCAGTTATACTGGTATAAATAGGCTTATACTGGTATTGCTTATTCCAGTTCGGGAGCCAAAAATAAGCTATAGTGGTATAAAGCATCCACGCTAGGCTGTGTCAGCAAAACTCGCACTCCTTACCATCGTAGTTACTCTGGTAACACTTTTTAAACTGTAGATCAGCCCTAAGTATCTCTTCCATTTTTTTTCTATTTTTTTTGTCAATTTTAATGAAATCTTTGATTAAGTGCTGTTCTATATGTGTGTTCATTGGGATTGGGCGCCAAGCTGCTAAATTGTGTTCCCAGATTTGTCATTAAATTGCAGTAGAATCTTGGGCAAGTTACTCGAGTGGAGAGAAGCATTGGGCTTTGTTTCACAGTTCTATAAGTGCAATGTTTGAAATGGCCACAAGGCAGTGTCCTCTAATTCCAATGACTTGAACAGTGGTTTATAACAGCGGTCTACATCCTTGGGTGACTCATTTGGATAAACTTCGGATAATGACTCCTTGGTCCTGATTGTAGCTCAGGTTTGTATGCCTATGTGCAGATGTTGCTTTAAGCCACCTTTGTGCTTCCCAGCTGCAGTGGTCACTTTTCACCACTCCAGTCCTAGTTGGAGCAGGCTTAAGGCCACTCTAACTTGTGCTGGCTGCCAGTGCCTTCAAAAAGCTGTTGTCAGTCAGGGATTGCCAGAGTGTAGGGATTCCCTGTCCATTCTGCCTTTCCCATGGCTACAACCTCTATGCTGGCCTCAGCTACAGGCAGAGCTGACCTGTGCCTGCCAATAGTGTGTGTGTGAGTGGGGGGGGGGTAGGGGGGGCAGGGCAGGAAAGGGGCAGGTGGTGTGAGGGCAGCCGGCTTTAACAGTGTTACTGAGCATGCTCAGTACAACCTAAGCAGCAAATGAGGGGCACTTGACCCTGCATGTCCTCCCCCCCCCCGCACGCGTTGCCTATGGTTACAGGGATGATATAGGAGATATCACAGCAACTTTGTGCCAAACTTGTATCCTCTATAACCAGGGCATAGTACTCCTGGGACTGGCCTGGCTGACCAGGTCAGCTTTGTACCAGCAGAATGATATAAAACTGATCTAATGGAAGGAAGTAATTAGTGTCTTGTCTCAGTTTACTTATCAATGAAATAATTTTATTATAATGTGTTAACGGTGATGTGCTTTGTGATGCTTAATTAAAATTCTAGGAGATGCTAAAATGAAAGGCATTAAATAGGTGCACAGTGGTGTTACTGAAAAGCACTTTTCACCTTAGACCCCCCCCTCCCCCACACACATATGCAATGAAAGCAGAGGAATGGATTTCTTTAACTGTTGGGCACATTTTCAAAATAACGTGGAAATTATACACACAGAATCCATTAGTGCAATTAATGGGCTGCTCTCCATATTTTAACTGCAACACTGGGAAATATATGCCTGACCTGACAAAGATGTCCTGTCCATAACCTGAACCATATAAAAACATCCTGTCTTTGCAAATTATGTTCACTTTCCCCTGCAGATGTCAGGGCTGTGCCTGATCTGAATGAGGAATGGAATTTTTCTTGGTAGTTTATAGCTGATGTTGGACTAGTTCCTGGTGGGTAAAGAAATGGGAATATTCAAAAGGATGTGTTTTGTGAGAGCGAGATGGGGACAGAAAAAATAGGAACAGAGAAGCAATTGGGTCTAATGATCAAGTCACATGAATCCCCTTCTAATATCATAGGTAATCTAGCAGAAATTGGGGGTGTAGATTTGAGCTTCCCCCAGCCATCTCTAAATTGACCGACCAGCAGTTATTTAGCAGATTATTGCAGAACTTGCTGACCTTGACTTGTGTTAACCAGGGGTCACTTTTTATGAGTCTCTGCATTGCCTAAGTCCCCTTTGCACCATTCCAGCAATGCAAAGGAGACTTAGAGCAGCCTCAGGTAGACAGCTGAAGATTCCCCCAGTGCAAGGAGATCCTCAGCTGGTAGAGCTGGCCTTACGCCAGTCACATCTTAGGTATTTTGGGGGCAGGGCTTAAGCAGACAGTCCTGTGGCAGATCCTTGGCTGGTGGCGCAGTCCTTATGGGATTGCTCCAGGTGATGTATGCAAGAGCAACTCTTAGACTGCCTTTGGCCCCTGGTGGCATAAGGGTTGGGTTGTGGGAAGATGGCTTAGAGCCACCCTCCTCCCTTCCACGCCAGCCGATTTGACCATAAGCTTAGCCCAGCTGAGACTCTATACCTTTGTTTATAAACCACTGTTCAGTCACTGGAATTAGAGGACATTGTCTTGTGGCCATTTCAAACATTGCATAATAGGACTGTGAAACAAAGATGGGTACTTCTGGCCCTGGCACTAGAAACATACTAGGTCTTTTCTTCCATCTCTGATATCAATGATTCTCTCGTGATAGCTGAACTCTGAACCAGGAGTTCTCTAATTCCCATAGGCAGAACTGCGCAGTGGAACATTATCTTAATTTAAAAAAATGTTCCTAGAAGACCAACACACATGAGTTTTAAAACAAAAATGTAATCGTTTCCTCTCTCTCCATTGCTACAGTGAAATAGTCTATTGTCATTGTCAGCATTCTAGTGCTATTAGAGGACAAGTAATGTTCAGTCAATCAAACATTCTGATTGGTTAAGTATTGCTGGGTGCTTTATAACCATACCAACGAACTCCGTTCCTGAATAAACTGACCTGCATGTCTTCTGTTTCCACTGATATTTCTTCTCCCCCCCATTTTGATTAATTTATTGTAGCTATTGTAAGGAAAATCTCAGCTTCCCTTATTGTTGGCCTTCCCTTCTGTCCCTCTTATGGTATTCTTTTATTTATCCGGCTTTCACCATGATGGATAACAAATTTGTTTAAAAAAAAATATGAAATTTAATGCAAATACATTAAACAGGAATCACTGTTCCATATCTGCAATAGAATGAAAGGAGATACAATTCATTACCAGGCAAAGTAAATTCAGAAGCATTTTCCACCCTTCAAGAATAAACAGTACTTAGAGTCCTTTAGTGCAGTCTGATTATGAAACAGCACAATTCCAGTGGCACAGAAGCAACTATGAAGCTCCTCCCAAACAGTACTTTCATGGGACCAGAGAGGGAAGAAAGGGTGAAATGTGGCATCAAGATGGATTATCTTCGCCTTTATATTAGGAGATCAGTTGTGAGGCCTGGGTTTAATTTCCCAATAGTGTGGTGGTGTCACAGCAGCAAAGCATACAGAGTCTAAGGGCTGGTCCACACTAACCCCCCAGCTACGTTATTCACGTAGCTGAAGTCGAAGTATCTTAGTTCGAACTTACCGCGGGTCCACACGTGGCAGGCAGGCTCCCCCGTTGACTCCGCATACTCCTCTCGCCGAGCAGGAGTACCGGTGTCAACGGCGAGCACTTCCGGGATCGATCCCAGAAGATCGATTGCTTACCGCCGGACCCGGAGGTAAGTATAGACGTACCCTTCGTAGACTTGAGCCTTGAATAGCTTCTCTTTGCCTCTTCCCTTTTTTGTGTTTCCAAGAAACCCAAGCAGTCCCCTGTGTATTACTATGTTTTTTGCTCCTCCTCCTGAGATCTATTTCTGCTAGCCCTAAGCTTCTGTCTAACCTTTCACCTTCCACATTCTAGCCACTATTAGTGTGAGAGTCTTCTCCTTTGCAGCTCTTGCCATCTGAAACAGCCTGCCTATGCCTCTCTGCCTCATTGACTTTGTCTCATTTCAAAACTCATCTGAAAACATATGTTTTTCCTTTGCCAGTGCCTCTTAACTCCTTTCCCCATCTGCTATTATTTACCTCTACAAAGCATTTTGGGATAAATTTGTATGGTACACATTATCTAAAGTAAAGTTGTGTTTCATTGTACCTGCTGTGGGTAGCTATTGGTTGTAGTAAAAAATGCAAAATATTTACATTAGGCATTAACAACATCTTGTTTTAAATGCATAACTTCCATTGGTGTCAACAGTAACCCCATGAGCCTGTGTTTCTCCCATATGTGGTAGAAGATGCACCTATATTCCCATATTTGACACTTGCATTCAGAGACACAGGCATTAATTCAGACCCAGCCCAGGTAGCAATGTGGGGTTATGTGTTGAAGGGCTGTGCTTTACTGGAGTTTTCAGCACAGTATAGCTACAGTAATGCAACCCCCTAGTTATAGGCGCATTGCACTGACTGAACGTGGAGGTTGCTCTGGGGTGATGTATCCACCTTCACATCCAGTTGAAAGCTATGGCTATGTGGCGCTGTAGTGTGTGCTATGAGGGTGTGAACTGCAGCATGCCCCAAAGTGCTGAGCTGTAACCGCCCTGTGTGGATGCTGCTAGCACGAACTCAAATATAACTGGTTTGAATTAACCTAGAACTCCTCAGGACTACGTTAACACAAACTAGGTACCTGTTAGCTCACACCAGCAGTGTCCATGCAGGGCAGTTGCAGCTCAGCACTTTGGGGTATGCTGCAGATCATATCCCTGTAGTCTGAACTGGAGAGCCATGTAGACAGACCCTAAGACACATTGATTCAAAGCCTGCTTTCAATCAGTGAAGTGCATCTATTTTGGTCAATTGCTACATCAAGGCAAAAATCCGCCCAGTATATACAAGCCCTGAGAGAGAGTGCCCTGCTCAAAGATTAAGAGTGGATTCTACAGTGCACTGCCTCTTGTGCAGTCATTTACTACAGTGCATAGTGAGTGCACAGTGGGTATAAAATACTGCCACTCTGGCTTGGTTTTACCCTTGCTTTGCCCTCTCAGCATGTGTGAATGACTGCACAATGTGCAAGACAAAGGAGAATGGGGCCCAGTGTAATCTATCTACACTCTTACTTTACAGAATAGTAGAACTGTAGGGCTGGAAGGGACCTCAAGAAGACATCTAGTGCAGCCCACTGCACTGAGGCAGGATTAAGTACACCTAAACCATTCCTGGGAGTATTTTGTGGTTCCTGAGTTCCTCTGCCGCCCATGTGGCTATCCTAAGCTGCAGGGCATTTGCGAAAGGGGAAAAAAATACGCAGAAAAACAGATATATGGGCATAAATCATGAAAGTCAGAATAGTTCCTGAACTATGTAACAAGACACCGGCCTATGATCAGAATAACTATTGAAGTATTTTTGAACCCCAATGGAAGATGCTTTGCATTGTGACTTACTCTGAGGAATCACTGGGAGAAAGAGTTTCTTTTATATTGTTAAAAAAATCATATAAAAATTGTCATTTCTCCTTCCATTGCTCATTCACTGTTGTCACTGCCTCCAGCTGCAGTTTACTAGAATGGATCAGAATCTCTGAGTAGCTCTTAAACCAAGGAAAGATTAAACATCCAGCTCTCACAAAAGCTGATACTTAAGCTAGGAAAGGGGCTGAAAAAGAAAAGGACATTAGGAACTCGTAACCCAGTAGCACTGCTCATACTGCTGTGAAAAAAAGAGACAGGCAGCCACCCTGAAATGAGATTTGACTTCTTGCCAAAGTGCCATAGGGAAAGAAATCAGGACAAGCTGTGTCCACTCCTTTGAATATTACTTAGCCCTCGTTAGTTATGTGATGGCTTTTTAGTGTAATGGTATAGTCCTCTATGATCTGTGAGCTATCTTATTCAGAGCTTTAATTCTCATAGGGTGCTGTATTTGCCTTTTGGGGCGGGGGGGCTGATGGTTGTCAGGGGAAAAAGGAATAGTTCTGCCTGAGAAGAGCTTTAGTAATATAGAAGTTGTACACTGAAAATTAAGATGGGGGAAGAAAGGGAGGGGAAAAAAGGAAAGAGGCCTAAGACAGTTGCTTTTCTGCACCCTTTGATCTCTAGCTGAAGCAGCCAGCACAATAGTTCATATCGATTCATATCCCTCACTCATAAAACAATCCGCTCTGCTTTCTGAAAAGACTATTAGTTCAGTAGCACTGGCTGAGCTTGGATGGAAGTTAATTTTAATGGTAATTCAGAACCTGGATTATTTCTTTTTTAAAACCAGTTTTATACAGACACAGCGACTTTTATTCCTAATTTATTTTATAGCTGTTCAGTAGTGGCACATGCTAAGTGGTGTGGTCCGTGCTAAATTACTTAGTTTGGGGTGGGGAATAGACGTTAGGTTCCTTGCCTCCACGAGTCCTAGCAATCCACTTGCATCCACTGTTCGTTTTATGACTGTAGTTGGTGGTCCAGAGAGGGTGTGTTTCATGGATAGGAAGTGAGGGCATATGCAGTGGGGGAGGATAATTTTAGAGGCTTCATGGTGAGCCACATTTTGTCACATCACGTAACCCTTGCCACAGGAGGATTTGTCTGCCTGATGGGACATGACACAGAGCTTCTGGCAGGAAGGTGCTCATATTTCTTCCTCTCTCAGGATCCTTATGCCTGACTGGGCACCCTGGCACAGCACTGATCTTCCAGCAGAAAAATCCCCATTCCCACCCCCCTTCCCAGGATCTTTCTGCCTTACATAGCAGATGTGGCATAGCTCTCCACCAGGAATGTCTTGCCTCACTCAGGACTGCTCTGGCTGTCATAACACAACACCTTCTGCATCCGTCTGACAGGGCAGTGCCATCCTCTAGCAGAAGTGTTCCCCTCCCTCCCTCCAATAGGCTTATGGTGTATCAGGCAGCAGCATCCTCCAGCCAAAGACAGGAAACCGGCCACTAATTTAGCACTGCCTCCCTGCCAAGGGCATCCATGGTGACAGTGATTTTCTTCCTTGCAGAGTTGAGACAAGGATCCTTCAGGTCCAGAAAGCAAAGACTGTACAGCACTACTTAAATTCCGCCGCTGTTGTGGTGGACAGTACCAGTCAGGAGGACAACATGCTAAGCATCACAAGCATTAAGACATATCTACAGAGATTTTAGCTTGTAGAGCATCCATGGTGATCTGCCTAGGAGCTGTCTAGTACTGAAATGCATGTTCATGATGAGTAAGGCCCAGTCTACACCTAAAGTGTAGGTCGACTTAGCTACGTTGCTCAGGGCTGTGAAAAATTTCACGACCTGAGCACCATAGTTAGGGCAACCTAAACTCTGTGTAGACATGCCTAAGTTGATGGAAGGATCCTTCCATAGACATAGCTACCAGCACTCGGAGAGCTGGATTACTTACATTGCCAGAAAAAGTCCTCCCGTTGATGCAGGAAGCGTCTCCGCTACAGTGGTGTAGCTGCGGCACTGCAGCTGTGCCTCTGTAGTGTTGACAGAGCCTAATTTGCAGTAAACCCCTGTACTGATTTTTATAGGACTTTCTTACAGAACAGGATTAGGGCTAAAGAAGAGATCAAAAGTTCAGGCTAGATTTCATAATATTCAGACTAGGAAGTCGGTTACTGAAAAGTTAGGAAATGCCAGAGTTAACCATTTTAATTTGGTCCCCTTGCACCTGTGCATTTTGATACAGTCTTTAATTACCAGATCACGTACTGTTTTTTCCACAGGAACTGAAGGCTATCGTCTGCTGAAAGCAGAAGAGGGAGAGTGGCTAGGAGAAGTTAATTCTCCAACTATAAAAATGACTGGAGACATTTGCAGAGTGTTTTCCATGCGTTGGAATGGTAATAATCCCCTGATCCATGCCAGCAATAATAAACCTGAACGTGTCCACAAGAGACACCTAGCGTGTGTGAGTGAGAGAGTGCAGATATGGTTGAGCATGGTGAGGCTGCTGAGAGGGGGCATCTTCTTCTACAGAGTTTGATTATTAATAATATTTAGCATTGTGTGCATGTAGCGGCGCCTTCTCCCGGCCTCTCCACAAACTCAGTCGGAGACCGCTCCGAAGTACATGCACCAGTGCTCTTTTATTGTTTGTGCCCATCCCCACCACCTACTATTTACATATCTTACAGACCAACACCCTGGGAGACCGCTAGCTTCTCCTGCCAGCAGGCGTCTAGAGCTCCTTGCTCCTCCCTTTCCTGTCTCTCCCCCCTTACTTCCTCCCAGCCAGCTTTATATAGCAGGCTGGCCACTCAGGCCCGCAGTTGCATCCCCTCAGGTGATTAGGGTGTGGCCTCCCCTGCCAGTCCTAACTAATCCCTCTTTTAAGCGGAGCTGGGCTAACAGGGACCTGCTTGGATCTCCTAGCCAGCACCGTGTTACAGTGCAGCTCTTTTCTTCCATAGATTTCCAAGCATTTCACGAAATAAAAACTGTTATCCCTATTTTATAGATGGGGAAATGGAAGCAGAGAGAGATGATTTCCTTAGATACTTTGACTGACTGTAAATTCTTTGGGGGCAAGAACAGTATTTCTGGTCTGGATTTGCACTGCACAAAGCACAATGGAGTCCTGTCCATGACTGGAGCTCCTGGATGGTACAATAATACGAATAATTAATAATAAGTAAACCTGTAGCAGGGCTGAGTGTACAACAAAGGAGTCCTGTCTCCAACCTCCTGTTTTGAAGCAGCATACAATGCTGCATCTTGATACAGCAAGCTTTGGTGAAAGAGGCATAATACAAGCTTCCCCAAACCTTGCAGCCTCAACGACATGCAAAGCCGTTAGGCTGTCTCTTCATTTCATATTTATTTTGGCCCGCTGCCTGAATACACTAGTTAGCACTGAATTCCATAGCCAGCTGGCTAGTATTTTAAAGGGCTCTGTGGGCCTGGATGCCTGCTTATTTCTCCCCCTAGTACCCTCCGTTCTCTCTCTTTTTCCCCCGCCCCCTTTTCTTCCTTTTTTTTTCTTTTCTTTTTCAAGAGGAGATGTTTGCTGGAGGCTGGAAAATCCTGCCTTGGAAACCCTTGGTTTCTAGGTACCAAGGGATTTTTCCCTTTCTGCCTTACTTGTTCACTCATTGATATTGGAAAAAATCGTTATCAAACCTTTGGGGTTTTGTATTGCTGAGCTCTCTTTTCTTTAATGCAATAAATTACAAAGCGCTGACCTGCAGACTCAAATTCTGTGCACACGCTTGGCGGGGAAGTGGGGGGTTTGTAACCAGGGATTCAGTTAGATTAGTGAACATTCAGTTTGTTCCCTTTTTGGCAGCCCCAGTTTGGCATAATCTGCCAAAACCATGGGGCCACTTAACCAACGTCGTATAGCTGTTGGCTGCGGGTATTTTTCAGGAAGAAAACTATGTATCATCCATAAGCCTGGAAATTAGAAAGCAGCTGTGTTTGTAACCAGCGAACTGCAGTCAGACCACAGGAAGAGGATGTTATCAGTAAACATATACACCCCAGAAATAGGAGTCTCACCTTTTTGCTTTCTTCTATTTTGTTCATGCCCTTCTGCTACACAAAGTGCTATGCATGAATCATAGAAGATTAGGGTTGGAAGAGACCTCGGGAGGTCATCTAGTCCAACCCCCTGCTCAAAGCAGCACCAAACCCAACTAAATCATCCCAGCCAGGGCTTTGTCAAGCCGGGCCTTAAAAACCTCTAAGGATGGAGATTCCATCGCCTCCCTCAGTAACCTAGTCCAGTGCTTCACCACCCTCCTAATGAAATACTTTTTCCTAATATCCAGCCTAGACCTCCCCCACTGCAACTTGAGACCATTGCTTCTTGTTCTGTCATCCAGGGCTGGCTCTAACTTTTTTGCTGCCCCAAGCAGCAAAAAAAAGCGCCGCCCTGCCGGACACCCCCCCCCCCCCCCCGAGCGCCGCGCCCCGCGCCGAATGCTGCCAGAACCCCCTCCCCCGAGCGCCGTGCTGCCCCACCGCCGGAGCCCGCCCCCCCCACCGAGCGCCGCCGGAGCCCCCCCCGAGCGCTGTGCCCCGTGCCGCCCCCGCCGCTGCCAGGGGGCCCCCCGAGCACCGCTCCCCGCGCCACCCCCCGCTGAGCAACGTGCGCCGCGCCGTTGGAGCGCCCCCCCACGGAATGCTGCGCCGCGCTGCCCCCCGCCACCCCAAGATTGGCCGCCCCTTACCAGGTGCCGCCCCAAGCATGTGCTTGGTTGCCTGGAGCCGGCCCTGCTGTCATCTGCCACCACTGAGAACAGCCTAGCTCCATCCTCTTTGGAATCCCCCTTCACGTAGCTGAAGGCTGCTATCAAATCCCCCCATACTCTTCTCTTCTGCAGACTATATAAGCCCAGTTCCCTCAGCCTCTCCTAATAAGTCAAGTGCCCCAGCCCCCTAATAATTTTCGTTGCCCTCTGCTGGACTCTCTCCAATTTGTCCACATCCTTCCTGTAGTGTGGGGCCCAAAACTGGACTCAATATTTGAGATGTGGCCTCACCAGTGCCGAATAGAGCGGAATAATCATTTCCCTCGATCTGCTGGCAATGCTCCTACTAATGTAGCCCAATATGCCATTAGCCTTCTTGGCAACAAGGGCACACTGTTGACTCATATCCAGCTTCTCGTCCACTGTAATCCCCAGGTCCATTTCTGCAGAACTGCTGCTTAGCCAGTGGGTCCTTAGCCTATAGCAGTGCATGGGATTCTTCTGTCTTAAGTGCCGGACTCTGTACTTGTCCTTGTTGAACCTCATCGGATTTCTTTTGGCCCAATCCTCCAATTTGTCTAGCAAAAAGAAGAACAGGAGTACTTGTGGCACCTTAGAGACTAACAAATTTATTAGAGCATAAGCTTTCGTGGACTACAGCCCACTTCTTCGGATGCTGTAGTCCACGAAAGCTTATGCTCTAATAAATTTGTTAGTCTCTAAGGTGCCACAAGTACTCCTGTTCTTCTTTTTGCGGATACAGACTAACACGGCTGCTACTCTGAAACCTGCAATTTGTCTAGGTCACTCTGGACCCTATCCCTACTCTCCAGCATATCTACCTCTCCCCCCAGCTTAGTGTCATCTGCGAACTTGCTGAGGGTGCAGTGCATCCCGTCATCCAGATCATTAATGAAGATATTGAATAAAACTGGCACTAGGACCGACCCCTGGGGCACTCTGCTTGATACTAGCTGCCAACCAGACATTGAGCCTGACGATCTAGCCAGCTTTCTATCCACCGTATAGTCCATTCTTCCAATCCATACTTCTTTAATTTGCTGGCAAGAACATGCTTCTGATTTTGTTGTTTGCTCCCTTTACACCACTCTTCACCCTCAAGTGTTAGCACTGCAACCCCCAGTGGTGCTGGAACACTTTTAGTAGTGGGAGTGCTGAAAGTCAGCCCCCTTGCCCCTGTCTGCGCCACTCCCCCCAAGAGCTGGGGCTGGGAGCAGAGGTGTGTCTCTGGGAGTGGGGGACCCAGACAAGGATAAGGGGGCTGAGGCTGTAGCCACAGCTGGGAGCGGCGGGGGGCTGGGTGCAAGGCCCCGGGTGCAGAGCATGGGGCTGGCCCCCAGGATCTGAGCTGGGGAGTGGAGCCCTGGGCATGGGGCTGTTGGCCCCTCATAAAACCTGGGGGTGCTGCAGCACCCCTTGCACTTCTACTTCCCAGGCCTATGGCAACACCCATCCTTTTAGCCATGTAAGACTGGAGGCAATTTCCTCTTAGCATATCCATGCAACTCATAATTTGCCAGAGGGGTTCAAATCAATTCCAGTCCTCCTTGCCCCAGTAGATAACCACAAAAATCAAACCCAGGTCTCTTGCATTTCATCACAAAGCACTAACAGGTAGTCACTGGGCCTGCCTTTTCTCTAATCTTCTATCACTTCTGATGAGCTATGAGACCAATCTTATTTCCTTTTCCTTCCAAAGAGGAAACCCTCTGTACTGAAGGTAGTAATGTGAACCTCAGCTGTGCTACTGCTGTAACAATCTATTGTCCATTGTCTCCTTTTGGTTTGGCTAGTTGCAATGTTTAAAAACTGGAATTGATTTGAGTGAAGTTGACTTGTTAGATGGTATCCCATCAGCCTCTTCGTAATGCTGCAGCTGATGGTTCCTCTGATGGCTGGAGTCTCTGGACAAGATCAACAAACAGCTGTCTCTCTGGCTTTCTGTACTATGATCTTTGTTGTCATTAAGGCTTACATTGCAAAACCCCAGGGAATCAGGAAGTAATGCTGATGGTGGGGTTTTTTTTTTGTGTTTTGGATGTTTTTCAAGGAATGGGTTATTCCAGTAAGTTGATGTGTCCTCTTCACACACTCCATCAGAAATGCTGATGGCCCATTAGAGACATCTTAGGTCTCCTCTGCTGAACTTGCATTCAGTGAGTTAGAACCCTGTCCTTTTTGAAACTCTGAGAGGCCAAACGTTGTCACTACCAGAATGGGAGGAAAGGTAAATAGGGGATGTAAGTTAGCATCTGCTTGGTCTTTTTTTCCAACCACTATGACTTTTATGACTTTCTGAGGCAGCGTAGGAAATTCATGTTGTAATAAGTTGCTGTCCTTTACTTGGCCTATGAATAAACAGGGATCCTCGTCTTCTCATGTTGATAGTTCTTGAACTTATAATTGTGAATTTATGGGTGAAAAATAAAAATAGATTTGTTCACCCCTCTTTGCAGATATTTAAATGAAGGACTAGTGTCTGTATGGCAACAAGCAGCCTACTGTGATTAAGGGTGGCAGTGTTCCTACTGGTTAGAGCATGGGACTAGGAGTCCGAGGCTTGAATTCTGCCACAGGTTAGGTGTATAACCTAAGGCAAAAAGCAACAGAGGGTCCTGTGGCACCTTTAAGACTAACAGAAGACTTTTTACAGATTCAGACTAACATGGCTACCCCTCTGTTACTTAACCTAAAGCAATGATACCTACCATTGTATAATACCTTGGAATCTTCAGATGAAAAATGCTCCATAAGTGCAAGGTAGTATTACAATTAATGTTAGTGCTATTATTATTATATTGATAAGTGCATTAGGTGCTGAGCTATAGTGCAATTAAAACATTTGTAAAACTAAATGTTATAACTGAAGAGGTATTCTCTTTACATTTTAAACAAAACTTGCAAAGAGATAGGGAAGGGGGTATGCAAAACAAAAAAGGAATAAAGTAAGCCTTCCAAGCCAGGGATTGTCTCTTTCCAATGTTTGTACAGTGCTCTGCACCATAGGCCCTCACTCCCGATTGGGGCCTTTGGGTGCTACCAGAATATCTATTTATTACTGCTACTACTAAGGTAAAGGTAATGAATAATGAGTCACAATAGTCATAAAGCAAACATCCACTTCCCCAACCCTTCCTCTCCAAATGTAAAGCATTGGTTTAAAAATAGGGATGAAGATTCTAATATGGATTTCAAGGGGGTTTCATTACCATACCCTCAGGACCACTACAGCAAAGGCACAATCATCTGCTGACCTCTAGTTCAAACCGGAATTATTTCTGGGAAGTTCTCTGGCTTGTGTTATGCAGGATTTCAGCCTAGATGATCACAATGGTTCTGGCTTTAGAATCTATGAATTTCACCTGCTGACCTCAGATGTGGTGACTGGGTCTCCAGAAGGGGGATGACTCCTTTCAGGACAAGGCCCAAGAAGTAGGTCTTGAGTATAGCCAGGGCCAATACTTCTATGGGCTGTGAAAACAAATAAGGCCAATGTAAAGTCAGCTAATCCCTTTAAGTGCAGGGCTGGAGGGGCAGGAGTTGTTCTTACTGTTGGGGTACATACCTCATGGATAAAACTTGTTGCTGCCGTGAATAAGGTTCTTTCAACCAACCTAACCGCTACTCTTCAAGGATCTCTTTTAACTTACAAACCGTACCTGACAGGCAACAGAAATGCTCAGTCTGTCTTGCTTTGGCCAGAAAATGTTCTATGGTGAAGTGAGTGGAAGAAGGTTTCACACAACGACCCTCTGATGTGATTTGACAATGCAGGCAATGGGATATGAGAAGCGGTAGATTACTCACACAAGTGACATGAGTCTGTTCCACAGACAAGGAACTGTTGTACTGTAAAAAGAGCACTCCCACGACTGCTCTAACCTCTCAGTAGGCACTTACTGGCTGAGAAAGTTTTCATCCCTTAATAATAGACTTTCAGTCCATTTAAACAAATGCCAGCTCTTTCAGTCTAGTCTAGTGTAATATGTATTTTTATGACCATTTGTATCTTTCTTGGCATCTTTAAATCCGCTATTGATGTTACTGCAGCTGCTGAGTTATTTCTTATGCTTTCTTTCAGTTTTGCTATCCAGTCATGTCACCTGAGCTGCCTTCTGCTGTCCAATCCATTTTGACAGATATGTTAAATTTGCATAATTTATGCATATGCTATAAATAAAGTAAATACCCTGATTCTCTGCTATGACTGAGCTAGTGGAGAGCTGCAGCCTCAAGGCGCTAGGGACCGCAACTTGATCCCTGGTCGCCCCATCCTGGTGGAAATTGGAGCAGCGAGGGGACTAATCTATCCTCCACCATGGATATAAGGTCCATAATGGATGTTACACAAGTGGAGGATCAGAAGTGTCCCTTCCTGTCCATGCCACCTCTCTCATGGGATTAGGGGGATGGCTGGCTCAGGAGGTGGTGAAAGTTTGTCCTTGCCAGGTTTCTGTTTCTCTGCGTAAAGGGAAATTCTCCTTTGACTGTCTCCATTTTAAGATCTTTGTGCTGTTACTCAGTGCAAAGTGCCCAGTGCACACTGGAGAATCTAGGCCTAAAATGTTTAAATAAAAATTAGTGTGTGAATGCAGCTGGCACAACCTGCAGGCACCAAAGATGTGCTGCTGGAAAGCCAGCTAAGGGGGACTATCATTAACTAAGGCTTGTGGACACAAGGGCATATGATGATGTTATTGCAAAAATTCATCATGGGATAAAGGACACCCTAGTCAAATTACGCAGTTGGAAAAATATCTTTTTTGGGACCACCTCTTCTCTTTAAAATCCCTCCTCAAGATTAACTTTGTGCCTGCAAGGAAGCAGCCACCCATGATGGCTAGGGAGAGTGGTGGTTGGGGAGAGTTTTTTATAGTCCAAATGTTTCAGAATGATCAAACTGTGCACTTGCCAGCCTAGGATACTGCAGTGTAACTGCACAATCTTCTTCCTCTTCCCCTTGCCTTCCCTGTCCTTGTACACCTCTTTGTTGCATCTTGTTTTATTTCGATTGCAAGCACTTCAAGGAAGGGACTGCCTCTTTTTGTCTGTTTGCCCGACACCTCGCACATTGAGGCCCTGCTTCTGATTCAGACTGCTGGGTGCTACTCAGTGTAACTCAAATAACAATCATCGAACAAATGGCCTTACATGGAAAGGGCATGGTCAAATAGGAGACCAACATTCTTCTGCCCTACCTCGGAGGGGGTCCCTTTACAAAGGAAGAGGGAGCATCCTTATAATGTATGATCTCAGCTCACCAACACTTGCTTTTCCAGGGTTTATGGCAATGTAGCTCTGAGGTGTTTAGCTGGCAGTATCACCCAAGGTGTCATCTAAGCAGAGACAGAACTTGCACAGTTCATGGAGCAATAGATGTGTATTATCAGCTATTCTACTCAATTTTTAGGAATGATCTTGCCCACTGGCCTTAAACTGTATGTACATACAACAACTGTAGGAGACCTCCATGCGCGCGGATGGCCAGCACTCTTCCCTTTGCTGAGTGATGTCTTGATAATGTCCATCAATAATGACAGCACAGCCACAACCAGGGCCGGCTCCAGGGTTTTTGCCACCCCCAAGCAGCCCAACAACAAAAAAGCCGCGATCTGTGGTGGCAATTGGTCAGGAGGTCCTTCACTCAGAGCGGGAGTGAGGGACCCTCCGCTGAATTGCGGCTGAATAGCTGGACGTGCCGCCCCTCTCCGGAGTGGCCGCCCCAAGCACCTGCTTGCCAAGCTGGTGCCTGGAGCTGGCCCTGGCCACAACACTTGCATTAAGCAACTGGGATACATAGGGGGCAGAGCAAAGAGTTGAGTCTTGGGGAACCCAGAAGACCAAGTACGTGCTCCCCAGAAATCAAGTCAAACTCTCCCAGAGGGAAAGAGTATGTTCAAAGCCCAAGGTTTTCACAGTGAAAAGGCCTGGAAAGTCCAGCATAAAGACTGTCTATCTTGCCTACAAAGAATGTTGCAAACTCATTGCAGAGATCCGTTGAAAGCACTATTTATGGGCAAAACAGTCTGCATTAATCAGAATTTTCCTGCTTCACCAATGGGCGGGAAAAAATCAATCTTGATTGAATTCTGACCTTAGCCTAAAGAAAATAAGGCACAGAGATTTCCTCTTACATTTACTCTACAGGAATGCCATTCTTCTGGATGCTATCAATTTCTATGGTGATCGTTTCAAACCCTTTTATTAAAACATGCAAAAAGATGTGAGATTCATACGAAAGTCATGTTATTCCTGGGTTATTTAATCCAAACAAAACCTGCCTCCTATGTGATCCCAAATGTAAGTTAAGAAACAATTCTGGAGAAAAACATTTTGTGTACATGCCATCTTTGAAGGCATTGGAGAAGGCATTTAGCCTAAATGTTTGTCTACACTATTTTTTCTTTTGTTTTATCCCTATGAATTTCCACATATGAAAGCCATGGGGGCCACCTGCGGAGCTCATGACATCTTCCAATGTGAAACTCATAACTTTCACCAACATCGGGTGAAGAACATAAATTCTGCATGGAAATGTGATGAGTATAATCTAGACACATGCTGCAGTCCACATGCATGTTCTTTTAGCAAGGTGAACTTTCTAAGGGAGAATGTTCTAGGGCTCTCGATCAGACTGGGTCTATAAGTGTGACCTTTTGGGAGATGGGCTGAGACATAATGCAGACTGTAATTCTGGACTGTGGGCTGTAGAGCACTTGAATTATTCCCTTTGTCATGTTGTGCTTCTGCTGTTAAGACACTGGGGTGAAATACTAAAAAAAATATTTGCCAAGCATACTGTCTAGCATGGCAATTTGTGGAGCAGCCAAAAACCAGCAGCAGGGAGACCTGGAGAGCGGGATGTGTGTTCCTCTTTCCTCAGCAGGCAGAGAGGAACACGTTGCAGGGAAAGGCAGATTTACATCTTGGAGCAACAGAGACAGTAAACAGTTTTCCAAGGTACAGACGAGATTCTGTTACACAAAATGGGCCAGGTCCTGAGCTGGTGTAAATCAGTGATGTCAATGGATCTGTACCTATTTACTAGGGTGACCAGACAGCAAATGTAAAAAATTGGGACAGGGGGTGGGAAGCCTATATAAGAAAAAGACCCCAAAATCGGCACTGTCCCTATAAAATAGGGACATCTGGTCACCCTACTATTTACATCTGAAGAACTGGCCACACATTTCCAGCCCCACTCTTAGAAACAGGGCCTGTGTCTGCCTGATTCTGTCTGAATTTACACCATTGTGAATCTGGAGTAACTCTATTGAAATCAGAAGAGTTACTTGGGTATAAAAGCAACATAAGTGTGAGGAGGATCTGACCCAGTGTATTTAAATGTGGAAGGGCTATACAATGAGATCAGCAGAGAGATAGAGATACTGACACTGCCTGCATGTTAACAACTCGGTAAAAAAGCTCAAGGCCTGTAATCAATGCTGTGATTGGAGAGGAGCTGCTCATACAGTGAGATGGCTTCCTAGATCAGTGAACACCGTTGTCCATCTGATACTTGGAGGCTAGAGAACCAAGGACAAACCTCTCCATGCCCACCTTAGCCCCTCTCTCACCCTGTTCTGCTGTACAAGCCTCTACCATGCATACTCTCATCCGTCTGGCAGTGCCGGATCTTCAGTGAGTCTTTACTGGTCATTGCTGTCTCCATGACTCTAAAAAAACAAGGAGTCTGGTGCATCCGAAGAAGTGAGGTTTTTACTCACGAAAGCTTATGCCCAAATAAATCTGTTAGTCTTTAAGGTGCCACCAGACTCCTTGTTGTTTTTGTAGATACAGACTAACATGGCTACCCCCGATACTTGACTCCATGACTCTATTGATCACTTAATTTCTGTATCTAGACAAGCAGGAATAAATAATTTACAGCCCTTTTAACCTCTTCATCTCTCCTTCCTGCCCGCTCTCCACCATGTAAATAACTGGACATGAAGATTAACAAATTCAAATGGATGTCTCTCTACCCCTCCAGTGCTTCATGGCCTGGAGATTGTTATTAATAGCAGAAATAAGAAAGTGTTTCATAACCATCTTCCTGGCTTCAGCTTCCTTGAAACTCCCTTCCTCTGGTCCCTTGAGAGAAAGTGCGAGCTGCTCATTTCCCAGTGGAAATTCAAAACTTGGTCTCATACTTGGCTTCTTTTCTTATCACGGGTAGAATATTTATGCTTCCATCAGCGGAACAGTTTCAGTGAACTGCAGTTTGCCAGCTGTGGGTATGCAATACATGGGAAACAGCATTGGCAAAAGCTGTGTAGACTTTTTCTATCTCTTTCCTTACTCTTGAAATTCAGCTGCCTACTGAGGGTATTTTTATAGGATTATAGCTAGTATCCCCTCATCAATTTCTACTGATCTCCTTCCCCCAGCTGACCAGTATCTGTACAATTTGCCCTAATCTAGAGGATCTGAGATGCTCTTCATTTGGAAGCAAATTGGGAAGAAGTACTAAAGAGAAAGAAGTAAGAGGAAAGGAAATAGGAAGTTTCCCCTCCTGGCTGCAAAGAAAACTTTTATGCAGGGGGGAGGGATAGCCCAGTGGTTTGAGCATTAAACCCAGGGTTGTGAGTTCAGTCCTTGAGGGGGCCACTTAGGGATCTGGGGCAAAATCAGTACTTGGTCCTGCTAGTGAAGGCAGGGAGCTGGACTTGATGACCTTTCAAGGTCCCTTCCAGTTCTAGGAGATGGGATATCTCCATTAATTAATCTATATTTTATTTATTTATTTATTCCTTTTCCTATTAAAAATCTCTGGCTAATACATATATACCCTTCTGCCAGACAGTGCTGGCAGCAACAAGGGCCGGGGTTAATTGCTAGGGATTCCTCTTAACATTACAGTACAGAACTGGCTCAAGCTCCCACCCAGAAACCTGGGAAAACTAAACACCACCCCTGAGTCCCTTTAAGAGGCAATACTAAGGCTCACGTGGCGGTCACCTGACAATATGACAAAGAACCAAATTGACTGTATAATGATATAATGCTGGAGTGCAAGTTTCCAATGGACAAAGACTTTCCCGAGTGCAGACTGCGGGTCAGACCACTAGCTATTAGCCTCAAACATACAATTAAAACTTTAAAAAGATATGACGTTCAACAGCTCCACTGCCGTTGGGCCCGAATCTCAATGAAGATTATATAATCTTCGCTCAGAATGGGTCTGAGGCATTGGCATAGGAGAAAGAGGAGAACACTCCCAACAAACTTTGAAATAAAATGAAAACTATCGTGCTTGAAACTGTTAAAGCACACATTCTGAAACGTCCGTGTTGGACTGCACCTGGTTAACTGAAAACCTGGGTGAGCTGGAGGAAGAATTACACAGAATGAAAGAGAATGGCTTGAAGGTGGAAGAATATAGGAAAGAATATAAGGAACTGAGCAGACAGATTTAAAGGCAGACTAGATGAGATGACTGAATATATAAGGGGCAAAATGTATGGAACTTGAGAATGATAGAGAGTAATAATACAAAAGGTATGTTCACAGTGGTCAGACTTCTTACCAAAAGGTTTTCCCTGTGATCAAACATAAAATATCATGATGGCAGAGTCTTCACAGAGGGTGATTGTGATGGGATGTACTGGGCCCTTTGAGGCCCCCTTCTGGAGGTTTTAGGGTCCTACTAATCCCTGCCCCAGAAAAGGAGCATTGAAGGTGGGTCCTCTAGGCCTGCCTAAAGAGGCTGCAGGGAAGCAGCCAATAAGAGCGCAGCAGGCCCAGTTAAAAAGGAGCTGCAGGGCCTGAGCAGATCAGTTGCTGGCTGGATCCCAAAGGAGAGGAGTTGAGATCTTCAGCCCTGAGGTAAGGACTGAGCTATGTGGGAAGTGGCCCAGGGACTAGCAGCAGCAGCAACTATTACAGGAAGCAGCACATGGCTGTTATTTATAGAGTCTCTGGGTCAAGACCCAGAGTAGTGGGCGGGCCCTGGTTCCCCCAGTGGCAGAGTGGCCTAAGCCCCAAGAAAGGGAGGTCCAGGTGAAGGGCAGGATTTAAAGAGTCTCCAGGGAGGAAGCCCTGGGGACACTGCTCATTATCAGGTAAGACACAGGCTTAAAGCTAGCCCAGAAGGGGCTGAGTTCTGAGCCTAGAGACAGGGCTAAAGACAGTAACAAGGGCACAGGGACAGGCCCTGTTGGACCTTTTACTCCGGAAGGGATTCCTTTATGTCCAGGGTTCTCAAACTGGGGGTTGGGACCCCTCAAGGGATCACAAGGCTATTACATGAGGGGGTTGCAAGTGGTCAGCCTCCACCCCAAACCCCGCTTTGCTGCCGGCATTTATAATGGTGTTAAATACATTAAAAAGTGTTCTTAATTGATGGGGGGGGGGGGTGTCACACTCAGAGGCTTGCTATGTGAAAGGGGTCACCAGTACTAAAGTTTGAGAACCCCTGCTTTATGTGGTTAGACCATGTGACTCAGCTGGAGTCACTGAGGACCAGCTTGATGAGGGCAACAGCCAACAGGGGGCACCATAAGCAGAGAGAGTGCAGGTTCACATCTGGCCAACAGGAGGCAGAGGTGAGTGGGCACCATTACTGTGATATTAAGTGCAGGTGGAGAGATTACTGTCCCAATCTGTATGCCTCACCAGACCCAGTCCTAATACGGGGTGACAGAAAAGAGAGTATGGAACCAGAGCCGTCAATCGTACAAGGGGAAGTGGAGCATGCTATTATGAAAATGAAACCTGGGAAAGCACCAGGGGTAGATAACTTGCCTGAAGAATTGTTAAAAGTGGTTGGCAAATGCAGTACTGATCTTATGCAGAAAATTTGTAATGATGTACGGATGACTAGAAATTAGCCGGAGGACTAGACAAAAGAGAATTTTTTTGACCTTAACAAAGATGAGAAGCATAACAGAGCTCAGTAACTATTGTATCATCTCCCTGGTATTCCATGGAAGCAAAGTTATGTGCTACATAATCAAGGATCTCATGAAACAAAGGATAGAAAGAGAACTACCACCACAAATTTGGTTTCAGAGAGGGCTGAAGCATCCCTGACCAAATAGCGAATATCCATCACATCACTGGAAAATGCAGAGTACACAATCTCATTGATCATGGGTTTCACCGACTACTCAAAAGCATTTGCTGTCTGACATGACCATCTTTGGAGGATACTGGCAGATGTAGGGATTCCAAAGCATCTCATTTAAATTGTCATAAGTCTTTTTACCACCAACAGCAGACCACGGTGCAAACAGCAGTAGGAGACAGTGAGTTGTTTTCCACTGTGGATTTTGTCCCAAGCATCTTTAACATAAATGCAGAATTTATTATCCGACAAGCTGTTTGAAGGTTTTGACAAAGTGAAAGGAGCTGGGATTTCCATTGATGGACACCTCTTAACCAATCTCTGATATGCTGATAACATGATGCTCTTTGCTACAACCATCAGTGCAATGCAACAAATGTTGGAGTCTGTAAAAAACAGTTTAATGAGGAATATTGACCGTTCCTGAATATGATGAAAACAAAATGCATATACATTGACAGGACTAACAAGTGGACATTGTGATTAATGGACAAACTGTAGAGGCAGTAGATGAATTTAATTAGTTGGGATCATATATCAAATCAGGGAGGCCCTTCCAAGGAAATCACAAGAAGATTAGGAATGGCTCGGCCAGCTATGGGTTCCCGTAGAAAGTGTGGGGAGAAAAATATGGCATCTCAAAATGTATGAAGGTGCAATTAGTGAATAGCTTAACTTTTTCAATAGCAATGTATGGATGTGAATCGTGGGAAATTAAAGCTGCTGGCCAAGTTGATTTTTCCAGAGATGGTTTCATAGATATTAAGGCCATAAGGGATCATTACAATAATCTAGCCTGACTTCCTGTATAGCACAGGCCTCATCTTAGTTGTCTGACAGTGGCATGACTGAAGGTGCTGCTCCAGCAAATGACTTCTCAAGGTAGTCAGGAACATCAAGAAAAACGTCAGTTTGCACCGATGGCACTGATGCCATATTGATCCTAGCTTTGATAGATGGGGGTTAAATCCGAGGGGAAGGGTGTTGTTTTTATGGAGACAGTGACTGACTCCTCCCAGTCCCACTGGAGGACGCATCTCTGTTCCCCACATTCAGAGCACCACATCATGAAGACCATTCTTACAAGTTAGAAAGGGGTTTATTTTGGACTTATTAATGGCTTTCCTTCACTAGCCAGAAGGCTCAATGTTAACAACATGGGAACTCTTCCCACACACCACCTTCCATGAGCTGCCATCCTGGAGAATGAGGGGCCAGGAATCCGACATGGCAGTTGCTGAGAGCTCTGTCACTAGGCTTAATTTGTTTTGGATTACATTTGACAGGGACAATCTAAACTTCACAACAGATTTAGCCTAGAGCACTGACCCGACAGAAACTCCACAGAATGTTTCCTTTAGATAGACAAAGACCAATCAGCTAAAAGCATTTGTCACCCCCCAGTGTGTACTTTGATTTCTTGGAAAAATTCAGTTGTAGCCCCATCGTTTGTTTGTTCTATTGTTTGTTACCATGGACTATGGTACTATGAGCTTCCCCAAGAAGACTGAAGGCAGCTTTCTCATTCCTGTGTTCTAGATACAGCTGGGTGAACTGTTCATAACAAACAATTTATTCCACAAATTTCAACCTTTGTTCTGGCTTTAATTTTTACAACTCTGTTCTTCAAAATTATTAGACAAACATGTTATATGAACCAGAGGGGTAGCCGTGTTAGTCTGGATCTGTAAAAAGCAACAGAGAGTCCTGTTAGTCTTAAAGGTGCCACAGATGTATTGGAGCATAAGCTTTCATGGGTGAATACCCACTTTGCCAGACGCATGTCTTTAAGGTGCCACAGGACTCTTTGTTGCTTTTTACAGATCCATACTAACACAGCTACCCCTCTGATACTTGCAAGTAAAGAGACTCTGATGCAATCTTCTCTTGATGCTGATCATCTATGATGGCCTTTAACCTTGATGTTCCTGACTACCTTGAGAAGTCATTTGCTGGAGCAGCACCTTCAGTCATGCCACTGTCAGACAACTAAGCTGAGGCCTGTGCTATACAGGAAGTCAGGCTAGATTATTGTAATGATCCCTTATGGCCTTAATATCTATGAAACTATCTCTGGAAAAGTCAACTTGGCCACTCTGGTCAGAGTCCTCCAATCCACCAATTATCAGCTAAGGAGAGGTACTAGCCTGAGAGCCTTGGAGATTGAAACCCTCTATTTATTCACAGAATAGGTTCAGCATGGACAACATCAGTGTGAGTGTCCCTACTAATGTGCCTCAATGCTGTTCTTTACTGCCTCTGAGGCGAGAGGGCAGTTTATTCCCCATGCCCATCCTTGGTCTCTCTGCTGACCCTGCCAGCAAGTGTGACGCTTAAAGGGCAAGTCGTGTGTGGGGGCACAGGTTCATTAGCACTTGGACTGAGGCCATAATATTGGAATGTGCTTTGAAAATGGAAGAGAGCGTGGTGAGCCAGGGTATTCAGGTGGTATCCCTGCCATGCCATGGTGTGATGGTTCTCCTGGAAACAATTCTCCTTTTATAGGAGTGGAAGGGAGCCAAGGGGTGGAGCAAGCAAACTGTGAGGGCCTCCATTATTTGTGCCGCACAAACTTTGGAAGATGCTAGCAGTCTGGGTTGTAACTAATAATTTTGTTGTATAACATTTTATTCACACTCTGAATCCATGGTGCATTGTTTCAGTTCATGCCAAGTAATGTTTATGACCTGAGGCAGCTTGAAACCTAGTTTTCCAGAGGCGAATAGTGAAAGCATATGTAACTCTTTTGGAGCTGGCATCAGCCTATGGTCTGCTCTGACTTCTGCTAATGGTGGAGGACTGATGTAGCTGAGCGCTGCTCTGCTCTGAGTTCTGCTCAGGCCCCTTGACGCACCCCTTACCTGGCTCCTCCCTTTGCCAGGGGCGAGTGTGTGGGGCAACCAGCACAGCAGCTACTGGTTTCCTTCCACAAGGGGGACATGGGATGCGCTACATCTCCTAGTTTAACAGTTCTGTAGCCATATTGTCTTGACAGCGGCCATCCGTATTATTCACTTCGGCTGCATAGATTTCAGGGTCATTGGAAAAAGAGCGCACTCAGTGTGATTTCCCCCCCCCCCCCCCCCAAACATTGGCCCCAGTCAAGAGCTGGCCCTAGGCCAATTGGTGCCCCAGGCAAAGAGTGTTTTTGGTGCCCCCTTTCCATTTGTTAAACTTTTGAATCCTTATTTTTTATTACATTTGTAGCCCATTTCACTACTTTGATGCACAATTTGCATGCATGATTTATCCTGTCATACAAGATGATAAATTTGCATGCTAGGATCTGTAAATTTGTTGTTCATGCCATATGTAAGCAAATAAAAATTGTTTTCTCTAAGCTTATAGAAACTTTTTAATTTTAAGAACTGAAATGTACTAACATCAAGTCATCAAACATGTTTTAAGCACGGCAAAAGAAGTAACAGCATTTTTTATATTGTTGCGCAGATAAGAGTTCGATAGATATCTCTGGCATCTCATTAAATATGTCCTTTATTAGTCACTATCTACACGCTTCAAGTTTTAAAACACAAGTACACTTTCACAATTACACAGTAAAACTAGGTTCATAATATCGCAGCTGGGCTCTCACTTTACTTTGTTCTTATATCTCACTGACTGATTGGCAACGTCCCCTCCCCTTACATACCCGCAAGGGCATGGCTGACAGCATTCTAGGAGGTTCAAGGAAAATGTAGTTCTTGGAAAGTCTGGAAGGTTCCACGAGATTCTACAAAGAACGTTCTAGGAGGGTTAGTGGAAAATGAATCCACATACAGAATATCTGAAACATGTTATTGCAACATTCTATTTTCCCTTTGGTTGCTAACAACAAAAACAGCACACTGGGCCCAGCGCCCCCCCTCCCCCGCCAGGCCCGATACCCCAGGCAGTCCCTGGGTTGCCTGCCTGTAAATCCAGCCCTGGCCCAGTCACTTGAACTGAATGTGAATCTCTGTGAGCTGTAGCAGTATTAAATCTTTGTGCGTCAATGTGATGGGGTGGAGACACCTCGCTCAGTGGATGAAAAGGAGAGGTTTGAGTTTCTTTTCTCTCTGAAAAGAAAAGCCACAGTTGCATGCCCTCATGAGTGCAGGGATTTTCAGCGAGCCTTCCATGAGGGAAGTAGTTCTGGGCCCAGTTGTAGTGAATCATGTCCTCCTCCCAGGGCACTAGAGGATGAGTACTCAGAGGACTTGGAAGTAATTTACATTATGAGCTAGACCATCTGTGGGGGTGAAGGGAGCAATCTCTCTTGTGAAGTACTTAAACATTGGCGGCACAAAGTCCTCTTTTTGTTGACTGCGATTAGAGACTTTGACAAAGAAAACCCTTTTGGATGTTTAAGAGTGAATTCTCCTCTCACCAGTTTCACACCAGTGCAGTTCCATTGACTGGAGTGGAGTTTACTCAGATCTACCCTTGTGCAAGCAAGGTCAGAATGATGACTTGAGTTTGTCTCTGGCTACAGGAAACATTTTGTAAATTTGACCAGGAAATCTTGAGTGGACCTTATTACAGCTCATCTGCCCTGTCTATCAGACCTGAAGAAGAGATCTGTGTAGTTTGAAAGCTTCTCTCTTTCACCAACCGAAGTTGGTCCAATAAAAAATATTGTCTCACCCACCTTGTCTCTCTAATATCCTGGGACCAACATGGCTACCACAATACTGCAAACAACTGTCTGTCAGTGACGGTGAGTAGAAAGCAGTCACAGTTGCACATCCTTTCCACAGGGAGTGTGTTCCACCAGTTGTCAGTGTTGTATAATCTGAAATAATTCAGGTGTGTTGGACAGTTAATCAAATGTGGTTCTGACATATTCTGAACTACATTCTCGGTAATCTTTTAAATTCTGTAGGCACAGGAGGAATTTACTGATATGGCATTCTACTCGCCTAACTATTGCCAATTTTTTTCATCATAAATGCTGTATATCCAAGGCCTGGTCTACACTAGGCGTTTATGTCGAAGTTAGCGCCGTTACATCGAATTAACCCTGCACCCGTCCACACCGCGAAGCTATTTAGTTCGACATAGAGGTCTCTTTAATTCGACTTCTGTACTCCTCCCCGACGAGGGGAGTAGCGCTAAATTCGACATGGCCATGTCGAATTAGGCTAGGTGTGGATGGAAATCGACGCTAATAGCTCCGGGAGCTATCCCACAGTGCACCACTCTGACGCTCTGGACAGCAGTACGAGCTCGGATGCTCTGACCAGCCACACAGGAAAAGCCCCGGGAAAATTTGAATTTGAATTCCTTTTCCTGTCTGGCCAGTTTGAATCTCATTTCCTGTCTGGACATCGTGGCGAGCTCAGCAGCACTGGCAACGATGCAGAGCTCTCCAGCAGTGATGGCCGTGCAATCTCAGAATAGAAAGAGGGCCCCAGCATGGACTGATCGGGAAGTCTTGGATCTCATCGCTGTGTGGGGCGATGAGTCCGTGCTTTCCGAGCTGCGCTCCAAGAAACGGAATGCAAAGATCTACGAGAAGATCTCTAAAGACATGTCAGAGAGAGGATACAGCCGGGATGCAACGCAGTGCCGCGTGAAAATCAAGGAGCTGAGACAAGGCTACCAGAAGACCAAAGAGGCAAACGGTTGCTCCGGATCCCATCCCCAGACATCCCGTTTCTACGAGGCACTGCATTCCATCCTAGGTGCAGCCGCCACCACTACCCCACCACTGACCGTGGACTCTGAGGATGGGGTATTGTCCACGGCCGGTTCCTCAGACATGTTAGCGGACGGGGAAGATGAGGAAGGAGATGAGGAGGAGGACGAGGCAGTCGACAGCGCTCACAACGCTGATTTCCCCGACAGCCAGGATCTCTTCATCACCCTTACAGAGATCCCCTACCAACCGTCCCCAGCCGTTACCCCGGACACAGAATCTGGGGAAGGATCAGCCAGTAAGTGTTGTAAACATCTAAACATTTATTTTTAACAGAACAGGAATATTAACAATAAAAAAATGGGTTTCTCGTGATTAGTTTGCCCTAGGCGCTTAACGGTTCAGTCAGGGGCAGTGCAACTATTGAAAAAAAATCTAGCAATGTCCGGTTTTGCATGATTGTCCTGCCCAAGCCGCTCTACTGTTTAGTCCCTGCTACTGCAGCTAGAGTAAAATGCGGTCTATATGTCTGGGGATAGAGCAGAAATCCTCCTGGGACATCTTGATGAAGCTCTCCTGGAGGTAATTGGAAAGCCGTTGCATCAGGTTCCTGGGGAGAGCGGCCTTATTGGGTCCTCCGTAGTACGACACGTTGCTGCGCCACGAGACAATCAAGTACTCGGGAATCATTGCTTTGCACAGCAGGGCGGCATACGGCCCTGGTCTTTGGAGGCTTTCCCGGAGCATTCTCTCTTTCTCGCTGTCAGAGATCCTCATGAGGGTGATGTCGCTCATAGTGACCTGCTTTGAATGAGGTAGGGTAATGTTAGTGTTGGGACTGCTTGCCCGTTCCTTTACAGAACTGTAACCGCTGGTTTGCAGCCACGCGGTGGAGGCAGGAGAGGGGCAGCCTACAGGGATCGTTCCCGGGGACAGTCGCGAGGGGGTGGGACAGGAGCAGAGTTCCTGCTTGCCGGATTGCTGGCAGTAGGGACTGACATTGCTTTCAATGTGAAATGAGGCCAGTGCTAATATAGTTTAAAGCTGCCACAAGTCTACGGCTTACCATGTCTGCCTGCAACAGAAATTCCGTTGTCCTGCCCCGCTTCTCAAATGTGCTGTGCAAGACCCCAGGCACTGAATGCGAAGGCCTTGTGCTGAGTGCGCATGTGATAGGTGCTGTGCATGGTCTTGTTCACAGAGAAAGACTATGTTCTTTGTTCACAACTACATTTATCTTTCTGAGGAATTCACTCCCTTTTTCCCATTCCCACAGCCCCATCTGCGACTGTCTCACAACCTAGCCTGGCATCACACTCCCAGAGGCTAGCGCAGATTAGGTGTAGGAAGAAGAGGACACGGGAGGACATGTTCTCGGAGCTTATGGCCTGCTCCCAAGCCCAGGCAGCACAGCAGACCCAGTGGCGGGAGAACTTGTCTCAAATGCACCAAGCAAACATGGATTGGGAGGAGAGGTGGCGGCAGGAAGACCAGCAGGCGACTCAAACGCTGCTTGGACTACTGAGGGAGCAAACGGACATGCTCCGGCGCCTTGTGGATGTTCTGCAGGAACGGAGGCAGGAGGACAGAGCCCCGCTGCAGTCTATCTCTAACCGCCCTCCCCCGCCACCAAGTCCCATACCCACCTCACCCAAAGTCCAAAGAAGGAGGGGTGGCAGAGTCCGTGCTAACTCTCACTCCACCCCTGCAGAGAGCTCTAGTAGCAGAAGGCTCTCATTCCCCAAAATTTGACAAGTTCTTTCTTTCCTTCCCGCCTGACACAAGCCCCCGTCCAAGTTTCACCTCCCAGTTCCATGTGTAGTTGATGATAAAATATACGTTTCTGTTAACTACTGTTTCCATCATGTTCTTTTGGAGGAGGAGGGGAAAGGGGGTTGGTAATTGGACAGGACAGTCACCTTTGGCAGGGTACATAGGCGGGGGCAGGTACAGCAGCAGGGCACATACACAGTGCAATGACTAGTTGCCCTGGTCAGTCTGGGAGGTGGTTTTCATGTTCTGTGGTGGGGGGTGGGTTGCTCTGTGACTTTGTGGCGGGGGAGGGCAGTTACAGATCTTAAGCGGCGGTCCTTATGCAGGATCACAGAGCCACGCAGCAGGAGATCTGTAACCGTCCTCCCCCTGCCACAAAGTCACATAGCCCCCCCCATACACACAGTCCCGATCAGGAGGGGTGACAGGCTCCGTTGAAACAACCAGCCCACCACAGCGGAGCCTGTCAATCCTTGAGTTTAGAAGCTTCATTTGCGTCTCTACGCTACACCCGCTCCGCACCACAGTCTGCGTCCCAGTTTTAAACAATTCCCGCGAAAACAGTAGTAAAGAAAACGGTGTTCATTAACGAAGTAGAACTGATTTTATTTCGAAACGTGTGTTGGAAGGGGGGTGAAGGGGGTATGTAACTGGATAGGATAGTCAATATTAACTGGGTAAAGAAACGGGGGTAGGTTCAGCTTCTCTGTACACAAACTTTAAAGTCAGAGGTTACCCTGCTCACTCAGGAACCTAGCTTTCAAAGCCTCCCGGATGCACAGCGCGTCCCGCTGGTCTCTTCTAATCGCCCGGCATTAGCGGGTAGGCTGGGTCCCCGAGGAAGACTATAGGCATCTCCACATCCCCAACAGTTATTTTGTGGTCCGGGAAGTAAATACCTTGCTGCAGCCGTCTAAACAGACCAGAGTTCCTGAAAACACGAGCATCATGAGCCTTGCCCGGCCATCCGACGTAGATGTTGGTAAAACGTCCCCTGTGGTCCACCAGTGCTTGCAGCACCATGGAAAAGTAGCCCTTTCTATTAATGTACTGGCTGGCCTGGTGGTCCGGTGCCAGGATAGGGATGTGAGTTCCATCTATGGCCCCACCGCAGTTTGGGAATCCCATCGCTGCGAAGCCATCTATGATCGCCTCCACGTTTCCCAAGGTCACTACCTTTGACAGCAGTACATCAACGATTGCCTTGGCTACTTGCATCACAACAACCCCCACGGTAGATTTGCCCACGCCAAACTGGTTCGCGACTGACCGGTAGCTGTCTGGCGTTGCAAGCTTCCAGAGGGCTATGGCCACTCGCTTCTGGACAGTCAGGGCTGCTCGCATCCTGGTGTCATTGCGCTTCAGGGCAGGGGACAGCAACTCACAAAGTTCCAGGGAAGTTCCCTTCCGCATGCGAAAGTTTCGCAGCCACTGGGATTCATCCCAGACCTGCAGCACTATGCGGTCCCACCACTCAGTGCTTGTTTCCCGTGCCCAGAATCGCCGTTCCACGGCATCAACATGACCCATTGCCACCGTGATGTCCTCGGCGCTGGGTCCCGTGCTTTCTGAGAGGTCTGTGCTACTCTCAGACTTCAGGCCCTCACCGCGGTGCCGTAGCCGCCTCGCCTGACTTATCTGCATCTGCCTCAGGGAAAGGTGTATGATAAGCTGCGAGGCGTTGAGAGCGGCCACAACTGCAGCGATGGTCGCAGCATGCTCCATGCTCGCAGTGTTGTGGTGTCCGCGCTGTCACTGACTAGAAAAGTGCGCGAACTGATTTCCCGCCGGCGCTTTCAGGGAGGGAGGGCGGGAGTGATGGACGGATGACGACAGTTACCCAAAAGCACCCTGGACACATTTTTTTTACCCAGAAGGCATTTGCGGCTCCACCTAGAATTCCAATGGGCAGCGGGGACTGCGGGAACTGTGGGATAGCTGCCCACAGTGCACTGCTTCCAATGTCGACGCTTTCCCCGTTACTGTGGACTCACAAAGTCGAATTACTGTCCTTAGTGTGGACACACACGTTCGACTTTGCAATATCGATTCCAAAAATTCGATTTAAGTAAAATCGAACTACTCTCATAGTGTAGACATAGCCCAAGTTAAACAATTACCACTGCAAACACAGGCCTTTGTTGAGGAATGCATTCCTGTTCAGGATAACAGTTAAGCATGTGCTTAAATCCCATGGATGCCAATGGGACTTAAGCACATGCTTAAGTTATGCCCTGAATTGAGGTCATAGTCTCTTTCTTGTCGTAGGGTTTGATGCTGCAAGGTGCCGAGGTCTCAATGACAGCAATGGGAATAGAGGGTGCTCAGCATCTCACAGGAAGTTAGCACAGCCCATCAGTGTTGATTGCATTCCTTTAAACATATTAATAAATGGAATACTATGTGTTTTTGTTTTTTTTTTCAGTTGTGAATCTGTGTTCCTTGCTGCTGCTTTAGGCAAGTCCTCTCTCTGGATAGGTATCGGATAACATGAAGATTATTTCCAGACAAATAAGCAATTTCCATCTTTCTGCCAAAATTTCTGAACCATGAATGTAGCTGAGCAAAAGCGGGTAGAATGTTTTTACAAATTAGCATGAAGACGTTAAGTTCATCACTAGGAAGGTTGATATATATTTTTAAAGAAGATCTTTCCACGGTAGCTTTCTTTTTTTAAATACTATTCTTGGTTTGAAACTTTCATTCTGGGCGTACATTTGGTGCCCAGATGGTGCAGGCACACACAGAAGCCCATCACGCTGTCAGGGCAGGCGGATACATATGTAAATATTTTGCCTTTTTCCCCTATAATATTTGGCTTTGTCTAATCTAATTGCTGTCAAAGGCAGAATGCAAAGAACACTTAAGAAAAGCAAACAGTGAGGACCTCCAATGTTTGTGCTGCACTAACTTCAGAAGATGCTAACAGTCTGGGTTGTAACTAATAATTTTGTTGTATAATGTTTTATTCACACTCTGAATCCATGGTGCATTGTTTCAGTTCATGCCAAGTAACATTTATGACCTGAGGCAGCTTGAAGCCTAGATCTCAAGAGGCGAATGGTGAAAGCATAATTAACCCTTTGGAGCTGAAAGACAGGACTCTTGGCATCATGTGTTTAAATGCCTTTTAAGTTGGTGCTAATGGTGGGTGCTCCATTCCTGGCCCTAGTACTGGATTGCATCATTTTCTCATTTGTTTTATTGGTGTATGGCGTATTGCTTTAATAAATGTATTTTTCTATCATCTGTTGAGTATCAATCAGAGAGGTAACTGTTAGCAAAGTCTGTGTCTCCTCCGAGTGGTGAACTGAGCATGGCAGTGGAGTGACACTGAGAATATTTACTTATTTATTAAGGACCTGATCCAAAGCTCATGGAAGTCAAAGGAAAGTTGACTTTAGTGGGCTTTTGGTCAGACCCTAATTTCTTAGCAAAATGGTCTGATGAAAGAAATGTTGATGGGGGTGCCAGGGAAAGGGATGTAGGAACCCCTACTGTCATTGCAGCCATCCTTGCATCACTGAACTTCTAAGTGTTTCTGATCAGAAGCAAACATTGGCTAAGGCATGAGTTGTGGGGGAGCCTGTGACTAAAGCGAACCCATTGCTTCCATGGGCATTACTTTCACTGAGAGGTTCCTCAGGAGACCAAATCTTGCAGTGGGGATTATTGTGGGGAGAGGGGAATGGCTATAAAAAGAAAATGTAGTCCCTCCAGCATCAAATCAAACAAAAAAGTAGTATCACATACAGCTGCCTCCCATAGACTGCAGATGATGAAATCTCAGCTACACAATAAATAGGGCACAATGCTGGCCATTCATGTTTGAGTTTGAAGCTTGTCATTTTTTGGTCATGTGATGCCACTGCATTCTGCTTCTGTTCTGTTCTCTTCTGATTCTTATACCATACGCATCACCATGGTATTTGAGCACCTTCCAGAGGTACACTAAGCTGCATGACTATCATCTGTCAGGTGTGGTTCTCTGTCTCCTTCCTGTTCCCAGGAGAAAAATCCCTGTGAGAATTATTTTTATATATATATGATGAAATATTATATATATAAAAATATTTCATCTCTGCTCTACTATGCTTTTTCTTACTGAAGGACAGATCCAAAAAGTGTGCCCTCCACATCTGTAAGTAGGATAGCCCTAGTGAGTCAAAGACAGCCCTAGCAATCCCAATAGATTCAATGAAGTTACCCAAGCAGTTAATTTGGCTTTCACTCTGTTTTTTGGTAGTGAAGGGCCTTGACTGGGAGAACAAATTGCTCTTGTTTAACAACATTTTATTTATTTTTCTTTTTGGCTGTCACAGGAGCAATTGATCAGTGCACGTACATCAAGTACCACTACTCCTCAGCAACAATTCCCAAGAACCTCACCTACAACATCACCAAGACAATCCGCCAGGATGAGTGGCATGCCTTGCGTAAGTGTGTCCATCTTTTTTCTTCCTTTTCTCTATTGTGCACATAAAGGGCAATAGTAACCAGTAAAGGTGAACTGGGGCTTTGACAGACAACCCAATCAGAGATGCCTCGTGCGGATAGTCGTCATGGCAGATAAGCCAATTTGCTGCTAGCACCCACAGCTCTGTGTATTTGTTTGGGTGACTGGAAACTCTGCATTAGCATGAAAGCATTAAGTGTGTGTGTGTGTGGTGGGGGGGAACATTCATATGCAGAGGTTAGTATTGAATTAAATATGAACATGAATAAAATAATTTTTGTAATTTTTAATTCAGTAAAATCTTCTGCATTTGCATTTTTCCCATGCATTTCACGCTGCTGCAGAATTTCCAGCTTCCAGCAGAATTCAGTACTAGCACATAGCAGAAATTGGTAGGTTCTGTCATGAAATATGTGGTTCTACCCCCCCCCCCCGTCTCTTGGGTGGGAGGCACTGCTCAGTGACACTTCTTGCCTTTGAGAGTCTGGGAAAAGAAATGCTGCTCTTTAAAGGCACAGGGAAGGATCCTGGCTTCTGGTGATAATTGTGGCCATTGGCCATCAACTTGTAGCAGTGACTGAAGCAATAAGACATGACAGGGATGGAATTGCCTGGATATGCAGAGCTGGCCTTATAGATTCTCTTCCTCCTTATGGGCTTGGAGATGGACAAAGAGTTTTCACTGACAAAATGGAAGAATTAGGATTTCACATGAAAGGGAAGATGCCAACAGGAGTGCATCCTCTTGTTATACATATATATTGGATACTGTGTTGTACTTTGGAAATTCTTCTCCTCTATTTTGAGCAGTAGTGACTATCTCCTGTCACCACCTTCTGGGAATCTCGCAAATTAATGCAGGAATGATTGTCTTTAAAAAAACATGTATCTTTAACTAAGCAACGTTTAGGGTTATGGGTCATTGAGAGGATGTACATGTATTTTCTTTCAACTGAAGTGTAATTGCTGACATGGCTGGTCATATTGGTCCCTTGGAGTGCTTCCCCCTTCCTGTTCTAGTGCTAAGCTCCGTGGGAGAATGCAAAGTGTTAGCAGCTGACTAGAATCTTTAGTAGCATATTTTCCAGTCTCTGAAGAGGCAGTCTAGACACAGAGTGTTGACACATTTACATATCCAGTTTGGTCCGAGGCACTTTCAGGGTGAGGCTGTTGTTTATTTCCTCACTGTGGAAGGTACAGGGAATGTATGTGTGGGCGGGCGCATGTGCATCTGTGCATATTCCTGACCTAGATTTTCTTGATGCTTCATGAATCAGATAAGTGTAGGTAGATAGTTGTATGTGATTGAGGGACGAATCTGTGTCCCTCTCAACAAAGGTGAAAAAGGAGAGGCGTGCCTTGATAAATCTGTGTTGTTTATAGATCAATTTGTCTTATGCAGTGGCTTTACATTTCAAAGTATTGGATATGTGGGGTTAATGCATAGCCACTAGAGGGTCTGAAGGTCACTGTATTTAACAATGAACTGATGCCATAGGTATATTTACTGTGTGGAGGTAGGTGTGTTTGTGACTTGCTACCTTATCAATTGACCAACTTTCAGTTTTAAAGGAGGGAGGGGGCTAGAAAAGCTCTCATTAGCAATCTCCTTTCAATTTCTTTTTGGGCTGGAGGAGGTGTTCCCTCTTCAAAGAGCTTCTGGAATTTTCATTAGGTGGTCACTAGCTTAGGCAAAGAGCAATACAATAAGTTTACTCACACAAACTCTCTGACCATATCCCCCTTCATACCCATGGACAATATATTGTACAGCTAGGCTGGTTTCATCCAGATCACAGCCTCCAGTTCTGGGACAGGTCACGGTTCTCCCAGCTGTGTGGGGCACACTAAGAGACAGGCCATAGCAGATACAGGGGCAGGCCTTCATTAAAGATGTTGTCCATGCGAATGAGGATGGTTTGATGGAGTCCATTCTCCTTTTCCCTTCCTATACCTGCTGGCTGATATCCTCAAAAGGCTATGGCAGCAATAGGCATAGAAGCTATTTGATTAGAAGAGTTACAGCTGTCACAATATTTGGGTTTATACTTTGTTTACCTTTGGCCTGTTACTCAGTTTTTAATGTTTCCTTTGCCAATGTAGCTGGAAGCATAAGTTAATTTTTCAAGAGGACAGAAATGAACCATGAGTTAATAGGAACTTGGCGAGCCAGAAAACATCCAACCCCCTAGTGTACCAAAGCTAGGAATTTATAGACATCATATTATATATTAGGAGTATAAGTCTTGGCAAGTTATGCCTTTTTGAGAGACCTCCAAGCAACATGTAGGTGTTGCAGGAAATGGATTGGTGATTCAAAGGCAAGGTTCCCTCTGAGGTTATGTCTATTCTGCAGCCATGGGGTGTGACTGTAGTTTGAGTGGACATTCCTGAGCTAGCTTTAATCTAGCTAGCTCAGGTACTGGCACAGTGAAGCCGCATTAGTATGGGCTAGCCCTGTGAGTAATTACCCAGGGTTCCAGGCGGACTTGTACAGCTAGCACTGAAGCACATGCTGCCACGGCTACACAGCTCTGATATCTGAGCTTGCTCGACTAAAGCTAACTCAGGTATGTTTGCACAAGCTACAGTCATGCAGTATAGACATACCCATAGTCCGTACTGAGCCAGTGCCCTAAGAAGCCCTGTGTGGCTGTAGTAGCTGTTTTCTGGATGAGCTATAAAACCAAGGCCCTGATCACTTGTGCTCCTTAAAGGTCCCCTGTACCTTTTTATACGCAGGGAGGTGTTAATGTCAGATGGATTCAAACTTGTGTCATTTATCCATCTCCCTTCATACACTTTTGGGGGATTCTGATAAATTGGGATCTAGATCTGAACCACCCCAGATTTTAGCTGTGCAAAATCAAAACTCTGACAATGAGGTTTTGCGAAACCAAAACCACTCCTGATTTTAGCCATATCTAGTGTTGATGTCCTGGTCAAGATTCAACTTTGTTAATTATGAACTGTCTTGCTAGATTTTCTCTGCAGTTTTAACTGGCTACAGTATTCTTCAGTCCCTGACCTAAATGGTTGTTTAGTATTGCTGTGCATTGTTAAACAGTTCCACCCCAGAGGTGGCTACATTTCAGAGGAGGCTGATGTGATTCCTATGTAATTACTGTTTGTAAAGGACTAAAGAGCACTACATTCCAGTAAATTATTATTATATTGCCTGCTATACATGAATAATACAAAAATATTCAGGGGCAAATAATACCTGAAAACAAAGGGATCCATGGTTCAGCAATGAAGAGATGACTTGACAGTGAACATCCTAAGGCAGCACATCTTGCATCTTTCACATTTAGGATTATTGTCGCAGAGGCAAAGGATGAAGAGAATAGGAAACTGGAAAGCTGTGAAAAACAAGAGAGATCTTAACTGTCTTCAGGATTTTTTCTTTCCAGTGGATCCGCTTCCCCCAACCCATCCTGAATCAATCCAGGAAGTAGCACATACTTTTGCTTCAGGGGTAATAGCAGTCTTACTTCTAGCTGTGCACATCTGACACAAGGAGTCCTGAGTTTGGTTTTGGTAGCTATTATGAGCAGAGGCCAGATTGTATTTTGTGGTGGACAGTGAAAGTATTTGAAACCAGAACCACAATTAGCATAAGCGGAAAAGCCAAGACGTGACTAGAGATTGAGCTCCCCTCCTACATTCAGTGCTGGTCCTCGCTATTCAGGGTTGAGGGAGTGTGACAAAGTTACGTGGGAGAAGGCTGGGTTATGGCTGCCTGTGCTTTACTCAGTCTATGGCTTCATAGAGGTACAAGAAAGAGGTAAAAGGTATAGTTCAGTACTCTAGCTCTAACCTTCCTCCAAAATTCACTCTGTGCCTTAGCTAGAGTCTTTGCTCTCCTTTGCCATCTCTAAATCACTATGCTATGATTTCCCTTCCCCCTCAGATAGGAAAAGATTGCTTTAGTTGGAGTTAGGAAGGAATTCTATTGCTCTTGCTACCTTTGCAGCAGCTCTCTTTGGTCTCATAACAGACTGTTAAGTGGTGGAGTGAGGGATAGATGGGCCCCTAGTGGTGCTGAGTAGCCCATTTTTCTCAGCCTGACAGCCACAATGGACTCTCCAGCACATTCCTTTTCAAGGGTGGGAGAGGGTGAGGGGTTATTCATTTGATACAGAGGACCCCAGTGACAGCAGTCAGCACAGTGAAGTATATCCTATAGCTGTGCTTCGAGTGATGCACCAGAAGAACCCAGGGGAGATGCTGGACCCAGAGGAATGACTGAGGGCAACTTTTTCATTTTTGATTTTAGCATTTTTTTTCAATTGTGTTTGGGATTTTCAAGATAGAACCTTGGCTTCAAATTGATTGCCTGTGGCAGTGAGAGCCAGGGAAATAGAACTTCACTTCCCTGTAATCAGTTCCTCTCAACAGTCTCTTGTTAAATAGGAATGGCAGGGAGTGTGACTGTAGATTTGCCAGCTCCCCCCATCAGGAGATAAATGTTCATCCAATTAAACAAAATGACAATCTGTACTAGCTGGGAGGGGAAGAGAAGAGGGAAGGAAAAGAACATTTTGACCATCAACTTTTAACATGTCTCTCTGGAAAATCCAAGCATAGTGATAGGGCTGGGGTACTGTAAGTGTATTTACCAAATGCAATGCTGTGAATAAGGCCCTGTGTACTGCACAGCAAGGTGGAGAGGAATTCTGCAGTAGGGTAACTGGCTTCTAAAGATCTTTGGCAACTTCATTAAATATTTTTTAAAAATTGAGATTTCTATTGAATTAAATCTGAAAATAAATAATCCAGTTAGGACAGCTGTTTCCGGGCTATTTATTTTAATATTAAAATCACTATATGTTTGGTAGTGGCATACTTTGGTTTAGCTTAAATCTGTTCTCAGTTGATTTAAGTTAAGCCAAAATAAGTCTGATTTAACCAAAATAAGAGTGTCCACACAGTGGGTTGACTAAACTGATTTAAAATCACACCCTTTTTTTGGTAAATCCAATAATAGTAATAATCATATCCTCGGCTGGTGTGAGTAACTGGAGCTATGCCAATTTATACCAGCTGCAGATCTGGCCTTATCTATTTTGCCTATCTTGAAAAGTTCTGGAGACCTAAATCTGGTGTACAGTGGTAAAGTGTGTGAAACATTTTGGTTGTTTTGAAGGCCACATTCCATACACCAATGAAACCACTAGGGAAAACAATGTATCCAGTTTGTGTGCCAGCTGTGCCCATCTCTAGTGCTGCTGAGGAATGAGGACCAGCATATAAAAATACCTCTTGTGGCACTCGGGGGACTGGAGAGTAGCTATTCCTTTGGTTCCACCTCACTGGAGCAGAAATAACCACCAGCTGACTCGTCTGGCATTATGAGCCATCAGAAAGTTTTTGGAAATGGGATAAGCAACAGAGAGCCTAGGATCTGGTTTGTTCCTTTGCAGCTATTAGGTGTTGGCCGTTGCTGAAGGCAGCATATTCAATGAGATGGACAATTGGGGCCAGAGTTTCAAAGCTCATTAATCACCTAGAGATGCAGATAGATGCTTAGTGGGAATTAGGCATCTAGCTTGCCGACGTACCTTTTTTAAACCCCACTAGGCACCTATCTGTATCTTTAAGAACCTAAACACCTTTAGAAACTCTGGTCTTAGTCTGCTCTGGTGTGGCTGCTCCTATGTTTCTGTGTCCTAATCCAAGTCCACAAAAAATAGTGGATGAGGCCAGCACACCAGTTTATGGCAACACTTGACACTTCTATCTATGAATCTCAACGTATTTTGTGAATATTAATGATTTAATGTCATGCTGCCTCTGTGAATATCATCACCCCCATTTTACAGCTGTGGAACTGAGACACAGAGAGGCTCAATGACTTGCCTAAGGTCATACAAGAAGTCCGTGGCAAAACAAGGACTAGAACCCAGGTCTTCCGAGCCCAAGACCTGTGCTTTAGCCATAAACCATTTATTTGTATCCCAAACCTGCTCTAAGGAAGGCAGGTAGCCAAATAATGTAGGAAAGGGAGGAGAATAGAGATGGGGAAGTATTGTACCCTGATATAATGTTGTTTGGTAAGAAAATACCTTTTTAAAAGAACTACTTTGGTATGATGGCATTTTATTTTTGCCCTTCACTTCTATGGCTGAGTCCTTTTGGTCTAAATGGCTGCATGTGCTACGCTCATTTATTTCTTCCTTTTAAAATATTTTTATTCATTGTGTGTGTGTGTGTGTGTGTGTGTACACCCTATATTATTATTAAAACATGTCACTAAGAAAAATAATACAGCCATTAGAAGGACTCTGCCTTCTGAGCACTGTCACCCCAAGTGTACCTCTCTCTGGTTACTGAGCCCTAGTCAGGACTGCAGTCCTTGGGGTATTCAGGCAGACTTCTGCATCATATTGCTTAGGGCAGGAAGGGAAGAACTGCTCCTCAGGAGGCCACCGAGAAAGGTATTGGAGTCTAAAAAGCTTACAAACAAACAAATTCCTGCCATATGTTCCTGGTTAATAAGATTTTTTTTCTTCATGAAAACAAAACAAACCCCCTGGTGATAGCAGGAACTGTGGGCAAATGCTACATGAAGCCCATACTGTTTGTAATCCAAAACACTGATGTGTGTCCCCTCCAGAGATCATATTGTATCACGTGTAGGCCTCCCAGATCAGAAGGGAGATAAAACATGCTTCCCTCTCTCCAAAGACCTTTGTTCTTCTCTTTCACAGGGCTCCACTGTCCTCCACACTACACATATTTCTGTATTTTTAAACCTTCTATTTCAACCTTCTGTGTATCACAGGCCTGAATTTATACTTTGGAATAAACTTGGCTAAAAGGGGAAAAAGCGTTGTCTGTTTTCCTCCAAGCCTTGCTGCTGCCACTAGGCCTTTCTTCCCCGACTACCTAGGCCTTTCCCATCAATGGTGATGGATGAACAGCTGTGTTTTGTGTTCCGGAACATGGGGCATGTGTTCCATCTGGTCATAAAGTGACCGTGGAATTGCTATGGAAACTGACTTCCTTTCCCTGTGCAACTTGGATAGAAATAGTGTCGCCAGACTGCTTTAGAGAGATTCAACTTACAAATAAGTAGCTGATGCTTCCCCCAAAATGTTTAGAATATCCTGTTTATTTGGAAACAATTATGGTACTGTGTGTCATCTCCTCTGTATGTTTCTTTGTATGTTCATGATCATTATTACTAAGGGCATTGGCATTGAGCATACAGCTTTTATGTGGCCAACCCTATTGTCAGGAGCAAAGGAACCATTATGCTTTGGCATGTTCATTGGAATGATAGCTGCCTCTTCTCCATAAACTCATAATGTAAGCTCATAATAATCCTATATATATTCATAATGTGAGTGCATAATAATTATATATATAGCATCATGGAAGCCACCTGCAAAAAACTTATTGTGATGTCAGAAGGAGAAGACTTTGATGGTGGGCAGGGGGACAATCATCGGGGAAAGTGAAGAATTTATGGAAGATGGACATATATTTTTATTTACATAGCAACTTCCATGTTAGGAACTTGAAGCATTTTACAAGCATGAATGATCTAACCTAGTGGTTTTCAACCTGTGGTCTGTGGACCCCTGAGGGTCAGCAGACTATGTCTGAGGAGTCTGCGAAAGGTTGTCGTTACCATAGAACAGTGGTTTTCAGCAGGTTGTCCATGGCCCCCAGGGGGCCTACAGACTATGTCTAAGATTTCCAAAGGGGTCTGCACCACCATTTGACCTTTTTTTTAGGGGTCAACAAATGGAAAAAAAGGTAAAAAACCACTGGTCTAACCCTCACGTTGCCTCTGTGTGGTGGCGGAGACGAATATTATCATTATTCCCCAATTTCGGCTCTGCAAATTACTTCAGCACTTGCTTAAGACCCATTGAAGTCATGAGGGATCTGGATGGATGTCCTTTTGGGGCTCATCTGTGATACTTATACAGTAGCTAGCAAGTATTACTAGAGAAAAGACATGGGGCTTCACTTCCCAATCCTCAGGAGCTAAACACATCTGCATCCATCCCAGGAGCAAGATGCCGAAGTTGGCACAGACACTCAAGTCGTCTGCTTGACAATGTATAGGTAACACCATTCTGCTTTTTGGGCTGACCTGAGCTGATATTTGTAAAAGCAAGGGTAAATTTGTGTGGTTGTCGTTATATCCAACGATGCTGTCACCGCAGCACGTGTTCTCATGGGGCTGTATAGTTTGATCCGTGAGGAGGAAGATCATGAACAGATGTTATATAGGAATACGCCGGCTCCCACTGAAGACTTGGCATGAAGCTTGGCCTTTTCATTTTTTTTTCTCATTCAGTTTTTCACATCTGTTCTCCTCAAAGTGTTAACAACCTTTTTTGATAGCTGCTCCCCATTCAGGTCTGTCCTTAAACTTCAAAGAGTAGCAATCACTATTTATGCTGCATAAGGGCAGATTCTGTTTAAGGGTGTCCTTCAAGTGTTTTTGCTGACTACCCCTCTTGCGCTTTCCGAAGTTCAGCTCACTACAGAAAGCTTTTTTGGGGGGAGTCTCTCGTTACACATTCTGATAACATGACATGTCCATCTAAGCTGAGCTTTGATGCTCATTGCCTTGATGCTGGTTGTTTTTGCTTTTTCAAGGATGTTAATGTTTGACACTTTGTCATGCCAGTGGACTTTCAGAACAGAGCTGAGACAGTGAATGTAACATTTTTCAAGTTGCTTAATGTGTCTGTGGTAAACTGTCCACGTTTCACATCCATATAAAAGGGATGCTATCAGTGTTACACTGTATATTATCAGTTTTGTTGACTGTTTGATGGTATGCTGGTTGTGTATCCTACGGCGAAGTCTTCTGAAAGCCTGCCTTGCCTTTCATATTCTATTTGATGTTTCCTGATCCAGCAAACCATCACTTGAGATGGTATTGCCAAGTTATGTAAAGTGATGAACGTTCTGTACTATCAATGATGATGTTTGGCTCAATGGTAACGGTTGATGGAACTGGTTGGAAGAGGACTTCACTTTTTTCTAGACTGATGCTGAGTCCAAACTGTTCAGTTGCCTCTGAGAACCAATTTAGGATAAGCTGTAGGTCACTTTCACTGTGACTAAGTAGAGCACAATCATCTGCAGAAAGGGCTTCACGTTTGAGTTTCTCAAGAACTTTTCTTTGTAGTAAGTCTTCGGAGATTGAAGAGTTTTCCATCAATTCTGTACCTTATGATAAATATGTCATTATCATATCTGTATTAAATGCTGACTGCAGAGAATTTTTGCCCTAATTTTTTCTGAATAATAAGGAAAGCCGTATGTACGCATAGCTGACATAAACAATCAACATCCTTCTTTCCTTGCTGCTATTTTTCTCTAGCCTTCCCATGCTCCTTCTAGCCTGCTATCCATTCTTCACATCCTCCTTCCTTCCTACCGCCAGAAGAATATCTGCGTTGTTTTAAAAATTGCTAACTTGGCTTCAAATTTATGGACACCAAAGTATGACATCACCGCACCAGTCAATGCCAGTTGTTCTTCCTGAATGCATATTGCTTATTAATATGGGTTTGAGACAGACCACTAAGAAGGTCAGTCATTTGGCAGCTGCCCATAGTCTTTCGAGTTCTGAAGGTCTTGGAATTCCATAATACTGTCTTCAGAGCAGGGTTTGAATAGTGTGCAATAAATAATACCTAGGGTCACACATTGAACAATGAGGATAAAACCAAATATTGAATAGCTGCTCATTAAGTGAGCACCATCCATGGTGTCATAACCATACATACGAAGGAGCTGGATTAAGGTTGTATGGGCAACCATAATTCTGGCATTTCCTAACTCTTGAATGCTTGACTTTTCAACCTCAATAATGTTCTTTTAACATAGTTGTTCTATGTGTAATATTTGAGAATATTCTGATTCTGTGAACCTCCTGGCTGGCTGGGCTTTTTCTCTCATATGTATCATAGAAGAGAGTGGAAAGGTGCCTACTTTCATCCTTGAAAACAGATATAGGGCATTTAGGGAGATCCCCAGAATTATAGCACCATTGAAAGTGACCACCCCTCTCCCAAACCTTATCTATGATATTCTGCATAGGAATATTAGAGGCTTTTCCTATTGCAGTGTGGAGATGTTGACAGGTAAAGCATACCATCACTAATCATGTCAAATCATTCAGCCAGTCAAAATATAGCTCTATTAATATGCATGTGGCGCTCTCTCTGTCTCTCTCACTTTCTCTCTTGAGAGAGATGGGGGGAGGGCGTTTTTCTATGTCTCTTGGCTAATCAAGAGTGATGTCTGGTGCATTCATAGGGTGAGAACACTGCAAAATACAAACAGGATGATCTGATGGGTCTTTTCCATCTCTGACTTCTTTAATTTTTTATTTATATACCAATTTAATGGCTGGTTTATAGTGATTTATATCCCAGTTTATTTATACACTAATCTGATGCCACGCCCCATGCTGTTTGTGAAATGAAATCTGGCCAGTTAAATATTTCAAGGTGATTACATGCACACCGGTTTACCAATGAGAAGCAAATATTGCCTTGCTTCAATACAGACAGATTTTATAGCAGAATATTTTGGAGGTGAGGCTCTTCTGATCTGCTTAGATAAAGGCATACACCAACCCTAATAAAACATCACAGCACTCAGTATGAGAGATGTGACTACAAACTAGGAATCAACTAACCTGACTTTGACCTGTTACAATCTTGAAGCTGAATCATGTAGGTGTTTTTAAAATCCTGATAGTCCTAGACCAGGGGCAGGCAAACTTTATGGCCTGAGGGCTGCATTGGGTTTTGGAAATTGTATGAAGGGCTGGTTAGGGGAGGGGTGTGTGGCCCCCCACCATTTGCCACCCCTGGTTCTTGCCCCCTGATGGCCCACCTCCAGGACCCCTGCCCCATCCACCCCCGGAACCCCCGTCCCTGACTGCCCCCTGCTGCCCCATCCAACCCCCCTCTCCTTCCTGGCTGCCCCCCCCCCCCCCCCGGACCCCTGCTCCCATTCAACTCCCTTGTTCCCCGCCCTCTGACCGTGCCGACCCCTAACCACTCCCCTGCCCTCTATCCAACCCCCTCTGCTCCCTGCCCTCTTACCGTGCTGCCTGGAGCACCGGTGGCTGGCGGTGCTACAGCCACGCACTGCGCAGCACAGAACGCTGGGTCAGGCTGGGCTCTGCAGCGGCACTGCCTCAGGAGCTTGCCACCCAGAGCATTGTGCTGGTGGTGGAGCGAGCTGCGGCTGTGGTGAAGGGGGAACATCGGGGGAGGGGCCAGGGGCTAGCCTCCCGGGCCAGGAGCTCAGGGGCCGGGCAGGAGGGTCCCACGGGCCAGCTGTGGCCCACGGGCCGTAGTTTGCTCACCTCTGTCCTAGACAATAGTTGCCATTTTAATTGCTGCATTGACATAAAGATATTGTGAATTACTGCCTGGAGTTGATTCTCATGTACACTAACACACCTTTACACCAACTTGGCAGAATAAAGAGGTCTTAGATACAATGAAATTATGCCCACATTAAGGCCCCTTTACAATGCCAGAAGGATAGAAAGGGGCCTGAGTAGAAATGAGAATCCGATCCACTGTGTGCAATTCCAACACGGAGCCACAAGGATTTATTCACAGTTTTTTACTATTGTGTTTTGCATTCCCTTAGAAAATTCCTTACTGAGTTTTGAATTCCCAGTGGTCTGCCATTTTGGTTAACACTAGAGCTAAAGTAAGAGGAAGGGTTTCATCTCTAGCAACACAAGAGAATTATTCCAGTGATGTTCAATTGTAGGACAGTGAAAGGGAGTGTTTAGATTTGTACTAGCAATTTTTATAAACGAATCCACTCTAATGGCATGTAATCATTGTGCAATTACTTGTCTAAATATCTGCCAATCAAAGCACTGCTATGTTATCAGTGCATCACTGGTTTAATTCCAATGTGGTAAAAATTCCCCTGTATTGCTGTTGTTTCATGTTTTCCTAAAAACCTTGCTTTGATTTATATGATGCCTTTTCAGGTCCTTAAATAAGTTAGGCCACATCTACACTAGAAACTTTTGCTGGTATAAAGATGTCACTTAGGAATATGATTTTTATGATGCTTCTGTACCAGCAAAAATTCTAGTATGGACACTATCATACCAGTAAAAAAGTGCTTTTCCCAGTATACATTGTTTTGTTTCGGGGACTGTACCAACAAAAGCCCTGTTTTGTTGGTATATAAGCTGTACTAGGAGGGTTTGCTGGCATAGCTACAGCTGGGTCAGATTCTGATCTCAACTAATGAGACAGAGAGGAGCTGAGTGGATTTGCTCCATATAAACACCAGTGTAACTGGGAATCTGAATCCTTTTCTGTACATCTAATGTAAAGCATGCCAGTATTATTGTTTTGGTAACTAGCGAGAAACTATTGTTGGTAGTATCCCCAAGAAAGCTCACACTGTTGCATCTGGACTTTGTTTTTGCGAGAAACTGTTTGGGCAAAGGGCTTGTATTAATAGGACATGTAATGAAGATCCTGCTGGTGGCGAATACTATCTGACAAGACATAGGGGCATGGACTAGATGACCTAATATGATCCTATCAGTGTAAGTTATTCCCTACACAATATACTCCAATGCTTTGTTCAGTTCACTTTTAAATGATCCATGTGATGGCATTTCCACTGCTTCCAGTGAAAGACTTTTCACCACCTTAATAAACCTCATTTTCCAGAGGTCTTTCCTTATATCCAGCCTATCTTTTTTTTCCTTTAATGCTATTACTCTTAGTTAACTTCCCTCATTTAACCCGAAACCGTTTCCCTCCCTTCTTGTGTTCTACAGCCTTTAAATACATACTGAGAAGTATTTGTTGTAATTTAGGGAATGGTGGTGTAGTCCGATGGTTACAAAAATTGAAAACACTAGTACAGGAGTCTGTTGGTGTTGGGGAAGGGAAGGAAAATGGGCATTGCAGGTACAGGATTTCTTTCTTTGGGTTCCTCTTCCCTACTGATGAGCCCTGATCATTTCACCACTTAACTAGACCCCACGCTTCAAGCCTCAAATCACAGTTGACCGTCATTCTGGCCTAGGCAAATGAGAGAGGATTATCTTCAAAGCCCATCCACATGACTCCTCAATTGACTGGGCGGATCACAGCTGAGCTCCTCCCCTCCAGTGGTGAGTGTGCTGTTGATGTGGGAATGGGAAAGCAGGAACATAAATCAGCTACATGTCTCTCCCATGGGACTTCAGGGCTCATCCACTCAGCTCTCATCCGGCCAGCTCAGATATAGGTTATTCTTAATGGAAGTTGAGCATGTGTGTGCCTGGGCATCATGACCATTCTGACAGCTAATTAGAGTCTTTCCATCATTGATGGATACTAGAGTTGATTGATCTTTGTCACATATATAAAAATCTCCACCATCTCTGTCTCTATCAGCCTCTGTCTCTGTCCAGTTTGCCCTTAGCTTCTGTTTATCTTTTGATATTTTTCAAAACTTAACTCTCACCTTGGGATCCTGAGGGGGGAAAATCAATGGGAGAAGATCGCTTACTGACAAATAAGAGAGACTCCTCTGCCATACACAACTAAGGCTGTGAATAATTCAATAGGGTCCCAGTCTCCTTTTTCCTCCCTCATGGCTGGCCTTATTAAAATTGTATGGGAAAGCAGGAGGAGATGGCTGATTGGCTCTGTCATTTATCTGATAAAATCTGTAGCTCATGTATTAGCTCAATATCACCACTCCCCCACCCACCACACACATTTTCATACTAAACAGGATCTTCTCTTTGGTGTCCATTCTGCTGCATGTTGTGCTCAGACATCTGTGCACAACCAAACTTTACCTATACCTCTCATGTCAAATCATGTTGCCATGGAAAAAGGATGCTATCCATCAAAGCAGGGCACCGTATAGTCTTTTTGTCAATATAAGGAGAATCAGTAATGACATGAATCCACGTTCATGGGGATCCTTGTGTGTGTGTGTGTGGGGGGGATAATAAGGCTGGGAACTAGGAGACTGATTCTGCTTTCACTTACACCAGTGTAAGTCAGGAATAAATCCACTGAAATCAAAGTAGTTAGTCTGCTATAAATACAATGTGAAATCAGAATCTGGCTCCAGAAGGTTTTAATGGAATTTTCAGGAAAAGAAATCAACTTTCTGAGGTTTTAGACATTTTGATTTTTAGACTCCAACGAGGTAGACTGATTCTAGAATTGCACAAGACTCCTTTATTAATAATAATAATAATTAATATGCATAGAGAAACTTCCATCAACGGATCACAAAGTACTGCACAACTATTACTCCATACAACATTTCTGTGGAATAGATATGGTATAGGAAGTATTAATATAGCATAAGTATTATGCCCATTTTACAGATAGAAAAACAAAGACACAGATGTTAAGTGACTTGTCAAAGGTCATACAGTTACTTGGTGGGAGAGCCAGGAATGGAACTTAGGTCTCTTGACTCCCAGTGCTAGGCAATTCTTCTTCCTTTAGTGTCATAGGGTAGGTCTATACTTACAGCGGCATGTAGCATACAGACACTGCACTCCTAGTTAGCATGGGCATAAATAGCAGTTTAGGCAGTGAGACATTACCTAGGCAAGCAGAGTGTAGGGTGTCCTACATGCCTGAACCCTAGAGTATATACCCTCTATGTCTCTGTACATGCCCAAGCAGTGCCTCCCAAGTCTACACTGCAGTTTTTAGCGGTGGAGTGTCCCGTTGCCTCCCTGTTGCTGGGGCCTTTCCCTGTTGCACTGAAAGACTCCGGCAGCAGGAAAAGGCTCCAGCAGTGCGGAGGCAGCAGGGAAAGGCTGAGCCTTTCACTGCCGTGTGTAGCTACATGTACGTTATGTGCTGCCACAAGTGTAGGCAAGATCATAGGCCAGGGATGGCCAACCTGAGCCTGAGAAGGAGACAGAATTTACCAATGTACATTGCCAAAGAGTCACAGTAATACATCAGCAGCCCCCATCAGCTTCACCTCCTCCCTCCCCGCACTGCCTGATCAGCTATTTCATGGTGTGTAGGAGGCTTGGAGGGGGATGGGGAGGAGCAAGGGCATAGCAGGCTCAGGGGAGGGGGGAGAAGGGGTGGAGGGGGCGCAGAGCCAGGAGTTGAGCAGTGAGCACCCTCCAGCACATTGGAAAGTTGGCGCCTGTAGCTCCAGCCCCGGAGTCGGTGCCTATATGAGGAGCCACATGTTAACTTCTGAAAAGCCGCATGTGGCTCCGGAGCCACAGGTTGGCCACTCCTGTCGTAGACGCTAGAGCATATATCCTAGAAAAAGACCAGGGTATAACCCTATTGAGGTTAACAGGGTTATTAAAGATAATTTTTAAAAAGTCAATTAATTGCATGTGAATGATTACTGGTCACAGACTAGAATCCATTACATATATTACTGGTGATTTTTTTTTTTCTAGATACAAGATCCAGGATTTTAAAAAATGGCTCATGATTTTTGATGCTCAAAAAGGCTGGTGCTCAGCATCTTCTGAAAAACAGGCCCTGTGAGGAATCTCAAATCGGTACCCAAAATTCCTAATAATTTTTGGAGCTCGTCTCCATTAGATTGTGGATTAATATTAGGTGGCTTTTCTGCCATGTGTGAATCACACACTGAGCGTGTGTCCCTGTTAATTGCCATGACAACTTCACTTATGCTCAGGGCAAGAATAACATAATTGAACTGAAAAGTACCTGCAAGAAATGTGCATTATTGTTTGACCTGGAAATTAACCAGATTACTTCTCAGAATGTAATGTGACACTATAATCAGTTATTTTAACTAACCTGAAGGTAAGCTTGAAAAAGATGTTGATGCCTCATGGAATATATGTAAAATAATATTTTTTTTTTTAAGAAACACTGTCCAGTATGATGTGGTCCAGATTCTTGGTCCTGGATGGCACAGTACAGGGCAACTCAGCAGTCAACTTGTATAGGAGAATTCCAGGCTGGCATAGAGCCAGTTCAACTGGCTCTGCAGCCCCAGTTTGGCCCCCCCAAAAAAGCATAGTGGGAATATCAAAGATATGCTGAGAATGGACCGGGCGGGGTGACACGAGTGCCTCTGCAGTCTGATGATTCCTGGCTGCTTGTGCAGCCCCTAGGGAGATGTTACCAGTAAGTGTAAGTTACAGCAGTTCTCCATTTGCTGTAACTTATGCCTGGGGCTGACGTGGCCCTGGGCCTGTCCTAGAGTGGTGGTGGTGGTGGTGGACGGGGGAGGTCCTCCACTGAGCACAGCATGGCTGGTCCTGAGCATCTGGGTCTACATATTAACTGTATTTTTTTTACCCTTTGTTCTTTATTCCTAAGCGCTTTTGCAGGATCTTGTTTTCTGAAGTATTCATCCGCTCCTGTTCTTTACTCCCCATCCGAAGCTTTAGTTGTCTGTCTTCCACATCATCAAACTGTGATGTTACAATGACTAGGATCATGTCCCATTCAGTGGATTGTGATTTCAGGGGGGAGCAGATTAATTTTCAAGCAGAAGGAGTAGTGAATTTTTAGGAAACAGAAATTCTTTTTGTGCCAAAACTCTTCATAATAAAGAACAAGGGATGAGAAATTCAGAATATATTTGACATGGCAGTGGTATTGTTTCTCAGTAGAATGCTTCCAGAGTTTTCTAGGAGGCATAAGTGGCACTGGAAGGGGCTGAATTGACAACTCTGTTAATTGAAGCTCTTTGTTGACAGACCAGATAGCACAGACAGTGGCAGTGCAAGTGTCTTCACAACGCGGAGATGGATTAGATGAGCTAATCCATCTCTTCTCTTCTAATTCCAATGGCTCTGTGATTAACGATCTCCCCTTTGCCTTCTGACAGCTGCATGAGATGGCACCTCCTGAGCAAAAGGAGAGGACAGAACTTCAGAGAGAATGTTTTCTCTGTTTTACTGGGGAAGAGGTCAGAGGGCTCATGCAGTGATCTTTGTTTTTATCACTGCTTTGGGGAGATCAAATGTTCCATCAGCAAGGGGTACAAGCAAAAAAAAGATCCCTTGTCATCTGTTTGTTGGCTTCGTGATGAGATCTTGGCTGCCACTTCTTTACAGAGCATCAATGTTGCTCCAGCTTGGTATTATAGCAGACAATGGGAAGAAATGATATTTATAGTTCAAGAGGTCAGCAGTGTTACTGTGGTCGAGAGGAAAGAAGATCAGAAGTTGGCCTGTTGGAAAGAGGGAGGGAAGGAAGGAGGGGTATACCAAGAATAAAGCATAGAGGAACCCCTCACATTTTCTGATGTTGATAAATGAGAGGGACATAACTCCTGCCTTGGGCACTTGTCTGATGATCCAGCCAGCAACAACAGGGCTATTGCAACTCTACAGCCCCTTCAGTCCCTAATCCTGACACACACACAAACAGTGAAAATGGGCTCCTGTGCAAGTGCGAGACCCACCGATGCAGTGGTAGTACAGGGAAGAGGCAGTGCCTTGTGCTGCAATCAAGTTATCTCTGCTGGAGGCCGTGTGGGGTGGCACTGATGGGTTATGTGAGGGTAACGGCAATGAGGGCTTTCATGATACTCTGTTACTGTGGTGATGAGGGCTAATAAAGTATCTGAATAGATAGGTTGGGGAGAAGTAAGGAAGGATAATAGAGAATCCCAGGGAAATCTTCCTTAAGCCCAACTGGGCAGCAGGTAATCAGTCTGGATGCACTGGACCCAGGGCCAGCTCCAGGCACCAGCCTGGCAAGCAGGTACTTGGGGCGGCCGCTCCGGGTCCAGTGCATCCAGACTGATTACCTGCTGCCCAGTTGGGCTTAAGGAAGATACCTGGGTCTTATAAAGGGAGACAGCTGCCGGTTTTGGGGAGGTGCCTACAGATGTTGTAGGGAGTAAGAACGCTCTTGCAGGGCCTTGAGTTAGCAGGAGGGAAGACATTAGTGGGGAAGGTCTGTGGAGAAGGCTAAGCTCCAGAAGAGACGTGCTGGGAGAGCAGGAAGACAGATCCTTGGGGAGGAAGGGCTTGGAACTGATGCAGAAGAGTGTTTGAACTTTGAAGGGAAGACAGAGCTCAGGGAGGGGCTGGGCCCAGCAGAAAGTGGGAGGGAGACTTTCATAGAAGATTAGGGTTGGAAGAGACCTCAGGAGGTCATCTAGTCCAACCCTCTGCTCAAAGAAGGACCAGCCCCAACTAAATCACTTTGTATGGTCGAGTACTATTTTGAAAGACTTTGTGCGGCACTTAATAAATTTGACCTCGGAAGGGGAATGTTGTGAATATCTGAACTGTGTGGACTTTTTAAGGGGCCCTGAGTGAAGGGAAAACTGAGGCAGGCCTCAGCAGAGCCCTGCTGGCCCATCATGGGGGGGGAGAGGGCACTACAGGGCAGGCGTATCCTTGACATGGTGTAGTCAGCACAATCCAAGCTCCTCCCTCCCTTAATGAGAGGGAGGGAAGGAAGAAACAAGTCAGTGTGTAGAGCAGGAGCAGCAGGAAGTTTCCGGGGAGTGGCTGCCAGAGTCCTCTGGAAGGGGAGACAGTGACAACCGGCTAGGGAAAAAGGGCCTCAAGGGAGAAAACTTTTGGAGGCAGTGCTCAGTTAACAGAGCACAGAAGAATCCTACAATAGGCCCTGAAGCAGGAAGGATGAAGGACAAAGGGGAAAATCCATCTGTAGCCTAGGGAGGCTAAGGAACTATTCTTGCTGTATTTGCTTATATCTGATAAATCAGTGGTTTTCAAACTTTTTTTTACTGGAGACCCCTTTCACATTGCAAGCCTCTGAGTGCGACCCCCTAATAAGTTAAACACACTGGTTAATCTATTTAACACCATTATAAATGCTGGAGGCAAGCTGAGTTTGGGGTGGAGGTTGACAGCTTGCAACCCCCCCATATAATGACCTTGTGACCCCCTGAGGGGCCCCGACCCCCAGTTTGAGAACCCTGGTGATAAATCAAACTGTTCCTAGAAAGAGCTTCTGGGTGTAGTAGTGGGTCCTCTATGGGCTGGGAACAAGCCAGTACCTTATAGTCCCCAAGTACCAATGCGTTGGTCATAACGAGAAGGACTTATGAAGGGGCACTCATATATTAGTGATATATTCACACTATTAGCCAGCGAGCAGCTATACTGGAGGAGTCATTGACCACTCAGAGGACTGAGCTATAAAAACACACTGTACAGTATGCACTAGAAAATGATAGGTAGCCACAGCAGCCATGAGGACTATCAGATAAAAGACCATTTCAGGAACATAACCAGTGGCACACAGGAGCTTTTAACCAAAGTGGGATACTCCTGGTAGAAAATATCATAAATAACATTAGATTCCTTTGTTTTACAAAGGAGTGAAAACTAATTTTCAGTTGTCCTGAATTCAATGTGGGGTTTTGTTTGTTCTGCTGTAAAGATGGCATCATCAATAAAAGTAAAGGAGACACAACTGGATGTGAATGTTCTGATGGGCTTCTGATGTGAATGAATGGGCACCAGAAACAGAACACTGGCTCCCAAAATAAGATGAGTTTTCCCTTTATTTTAAAAAATGTGAAATAATTAGGGCTGTCAAGCATGATTAATTGCACTTTTAAACAATAATAGAATACCGTTTATTTAAAGATTTTTGGATGTTTTCTACATTTTCAAATATATCGATTTATACAAAACACAGAATACAAAGTGTATAGTGCTCACATAGCGACTGGCTGAACAAGAAGTAGGACTGAGTGGACTTGTAGGCTCTGAAGTTTTACATTGTTTGGTTTTTGAGTGCAGTTACGTTAAAAAAAAATCTACATTTGTAAGTTGCACTTTTACAACAAGGCTTGCACTACCGTACTTGTATAAGGTGGATTCAAAAATGCTATTTCTTTTGTTTATAATTTTTACAGTGCAAATATTTGTAATAAAAATAATATACACTTTGATTTCAATTACAACACCGAATACAATATATATGAAAATGTAGAAAAATATGCAAAATATTTAATAAATTTCAATTGGTAGTTTTTAACAGTGTGATTACAACTATGATTAATCGCGATTAATTTTTTTAATCACGATTAATTTTTTTGAGTTAACTACGATTAATCAACAGCTCTAGAAATAATGTATTGCTTATGAAAGCGAGGACTGATTAGCACTGCCTGCATACTGCAAGCAGGCACTGGGCAAGCTTCCCAATTACAGCTATGCCAGTGCACTTCAATCACAACTTACAAAACTGTTGTTCTAGTAACATGCGATCCCTGGCTGGCCTAGCACAGTGCTTTTCCAATGAGTCTCAAGCCTGGCCTGCAATTATTTCTGCTCTTCCTGAAATGCATCTCAGTTCTGACTCTACCCACTAGTCTCTCTTCTTTGAGATTGCCAGTTGTGTCAGATTGCGCGGTGGTCTGGCACTGTGTTCTGTTGAAAGACTCAGGGTGGATCAATTTTAATCATGATTTAAATCAGCAAGAAGAAAACCTTGATATAAATCATCCATTTTTAATTGTTTTTTGTATTTGTACTCTTTAGTTATTTTCTTAAAGAAAGGTTGATTCTCATTGGTTGGTAACCATTAAAACACATTGCCTTGCAAATAAATATAGCCTTTACACTTAATTTTGTACTTTTTTGTTAACCAGGAGGATGCACGATATCTACACACATTTTATTTAAGAAGTTATATAGCTTCATATATTCATATTTTTAATTTTTACATGTATTTAGTTAGAAAATGGTGAATGATGCATTTCTTGTTTGAGATTATTAATTATTACTTGTGATTTGTGTCAAGTTCTGTTTGGATGGAAATTCAAAATCAGCTAATGTACAAAAACAGCATTTTAATTTTTTTATTAATTTAAACTATGTTAAATGTGCTGGACACATAAGAAAAAAGTTTATCAAAACATGTTTTGCACTTAAAAATGATTTATTAAACAAAGGAAGTATTGTCTGTAGTAAGTGAATTGAACCAATTGTGTCTGGTCAGCATCTCCATCAAGATTTTAGAACTAGTAGATCTTATCTTCTCATGCCCAGATTGTATTAGTAGACTGGAAAGGGGAAACAAGGTTTCCTGGTTTTTCAGCGTCCAATTAGTTTCTTAATTTTATATGAACTAGTCCTGGAACTGAATTAGTTAAATAAACTGAAATGAAGAAAGTATTTTCCAGGCACCTGCAAAAGGGGCTACTGCTGTCAAAAGCTGGTTTAGCACGTCAACAGACTCAGGGTCCAAGTGCTTAGTCAGTGACTTCCACCAGGTTAGGGTTTGACTTTCTTTACAGCTTGGGAGCAAACCTGTACTACGTAATACTTTTTGTATTTAATGTAAATGATTTTAATAGATTATAATAAGTTAGGCCCTAACATAAGTTGTAGATTTAAAATTAAATTTTAAATAAGTTTGTTTTTAAAAAATCTATATTTAATTTCAATTTAAACATTCAGTTGTTTTTTGTTTTTAAACTCATTGATTTTTTATCCACCTTGGAAAGACTATGGTGAGCCTACTAAACTCTTCTCCATCTGATAACTAAGACAAGATGTCAGCACAGGGCCTTGATCTTTGGGTGCAGCTGAACTGTCTTTAGCACCGGGCCTGGAGTGTGGGACAAAAGTGGCTTTATGACACATTTACATGCTTCCATTTCTAGGGGTAGGCAGGCCCCTGGCACGAATTAGGGATGTTCTAACTTGCACTGAGTGGTAATGGCCCTCAAGAGGCCATTACACCTGCTGGGATTCACTGGAGTCCGAGAGCTCTCTGGCCATACCCCCAACACACCCTTACGGTGGGGGCTGTGAGGGAATGGCACAGAGCCAGCGACTCCAGCTTTATGCCACCCAGAATTTCCTCAGCTGTCTGCTTAGAGCAGGTTTATTAATGCTTTTGCAGCCAGCGTGGTACAAAGGGGCTGTATCAGGATTGTGTATCTGGCCCTACATCTCTAGAAATGAAGGACGTACACCAGGGGTAGTCAGTTATTTTTTGTCAGTGTCCAAATTTCTTGGTCAAGGTATAGTCAAGGTCCAGACTCTAGAGAGACATTTTTAACGCCGCAAGTGCCCCTGTTCAACAAACATATTCAATGCTGTCTATTAGTAATACACCCCCTTGTAATATTTTTAGTGCATTACATGAAAAATAAAATCAAACCATTGTACAAGTTAAACATAGCGGTTGCGCCTTTGGACACTCTGGCAAAAGAAAACAGTAAGCATCGGTCCACTCTTCTGTAAATGAACAGTTTTCGGTGTCAATTTTCCTTTTTGCTGTTGTTGGTGCCATGTTTAAACATAGTGCTGTGAAAGGTTGAAAGCGCCGCAGGTGGGACTACAGCTTTCAATAGGGTAAAGGAGCCTCTGAGCGTACAGTGGAAAATGTAATATTTTTTAAAAGGAAAATACTCTTGTGTTATTTTTTTTTTTTAATTGGTGAAAACTGATAGCTCAAACCAAGTGAATAGGAATTAAGGAGAACCAGTCAGTCATTAATTCAAAGTACGATATATTGGAGATCGCATTGTGAGAGAATGAGAGGGTAAAAATAATTTTTAAAATAACAATAATGACAACAATAAGTAAATAAAAATATTTTTGCGGTCTGTTCAAAAGCATCTGCAGGTCTGGTTTTGGCCTGTGGTCCACCTATTGATTATCCCTGCCTTATGCGCTGTAATTCAGTGTGCCCTGCAGCTTCTTGCCTATCCTATGGTAACCCCTGCTACCCTCTCATATGATTTTTTTACTGTACAGAAGTTCTGCAAAGAGAGAGAGTGTGTTGGAGATTCTGCGGTAGAAGAACAAGGGGCAGGGAGAAAAAGGTCTAAAAGCTTATGGAGCACTATTACATAGAGACTGTGTGAGGTGAAAGGTTATGATTGCCATCAAATCAGACAAAATCCCAGCATCTCAGAGGCAAATTGTAGCGAGCCTAAACTTGACAGAACCAGCCTCCTGTGAAATATTAACTGGTTTAGCTACCCTCTTCAGCCCAGGATTCTTTGAGGCAGTTTAAAAATGACCATGTGTCCCTCAACTCCAGGGAAACGACAGGGGGTAGGCTGGGGAAAGAGTGGCAGAAAAGAAAGAAAACAAAAGACACAATTAGAGATTTCCTGCAGAATATATTCAGCACAGACTCTTCCAGGGGTATTTGTTTTGTGTTGTTTTTTTTAAATAGAAGTTATTTTTAGCTTTCCAAATCCCTATATGAAAATGTTTCAGCCTTCATCCTTTATTAAAAATCAGCTGCAGTAGCACATGTATAGAATTTTTGTGACTTCTTTTCTCTTCTCTTCCTCAATAAAATAAATTAATTAAATTAAATCATCCCCTCCAGCCCCTTCCCCCAGAATATTGGCTGATATTACTGGGATGGCAACAAGATAGAATCATACAGCTCTACTTGTCCCCTTTCCTACTTCAATGCAAAGCTGCCTGCGTAAGTGCTAGTGGGGTAAAGGAGAGGCTTAATACACAGCACACCTACCTCATTCTCATTGCTGCTTCAAAGAAGGGCCTGGCAAAGAATGGCTGTCCCATTCATTGCAAATATACTGAGTTCTGAGCACCCTACAGATGAGAGTCTGTGATTTATCTTCAGACTAGTGGGCAAAGATTTAGCTATGCATCTATCATTAACGTTAACGAGAGTTGGGCAACTGAATCCCTGTTCACTGGTTTGCAGAGTGATAATTTACCCAAGCAAGTCCTGAAGCAGGGATAGGCTCTTAGTGGCAGGTAAACAAGTTGGTAACTTGTCTCCAGCTCCTTGTAAATCCTTTGTACGTTATTTTGATCTTGGTTTCTGTCCTCTTCCAAGTTATTACATTTTGGTGACTCCTTGATCTTGACAGGAAGGAGAAGGCAGCATGGCCTCTTTCCATATGCTTGGACACTTCTGTGTCAAGAGCAAAGGGCACGTTCCAGATATCCCAGGCTAAATTTTCAAAGGGGCCTTAAAACCCAGAGTCATATTTTGCCCCAGCAAAATGATGGCTGTTTAGAAAAAAATGGCCTACGTGATCTTTAGGCAGCAGTCTGAAAAGCATGCTGAGAGATCCTGAGATTTTAGTGTCATTAGAAGAGACTGTTGTATCAGGAGAATGGTTTTGGCCAATTTTAAATATTTCTTTATAAAACTATATTAAATTAAACATAAAATTTTCAGCCGTGATTAGTGAATCTGGGTGTCTCAAGAAATTGAGACCTTAAAAGGGCCTGCTTTTCGGAGTATGGGTGTTCAACACTTCTCAGCATATAATGTGAGTAAGGTTATGAGAATTTGGCTCTGTGTGTGTGTGTGTGTGTGTGTGTGTAGACTTTGCGGTAATCTGTCTCCTACAATCAGGAGTTGCCTGATAAGCATGGTCTCTTGGAGAGGCTTCACTGTAGCTGTTTTTTTCTCTCTGTCAGAGGACTGTGCGATCCACAAAGAAAATGCTGTCATTCTATCTCATGGATGTTAGTGCAGTTAAGTGACAATTGCTCACTGGATTGTTTGCTGCAGGCTTGCATTTTGACTGGCCCAAAGAGCTTCAGAAAAATAGAAACCAGCAGACTAAGAAAAAAAGTCTGTTTGCCACGTTTACCTGAATTGCTGATTTTTTTATTTTTTTTTTGGTTGGTCAAAGTTTTATTTTTGTTATTTATGATCAATTTCCTCCCCACATCTAGTAGATATAAATGCTGGCAGAAAGCACCAGCATAGTGATGGCTCTGGAGATTGAATTCATTTAGAATGGGATTTTCAAAGACACCTAAGTGACTTAAGATCCCAAGTCCCATTGAAGGTTAATGGGACTCATGATCCTGAGTCACTTAGGCACTTTTGAAAATCCCATCCTTAATGCACAGAGCAGGTGGCGGTACAGCATGAGGAGTATCACTGCAAATTGCCCTGCTTCTTCTTAGTGTATGCGCAATGTGCCTCGGGTGGCATGTGACCAAGATTCATCATCGAATTTGGTCCACTGGTTGGACCATTAGCTTCCCTGGCCTGGGCCGGGTACTGACAGGGAATGCGACGTGAATGCTGATCCATGCCCCCCAGTGCCCTGCTGATATGACTGTAATGTGTTTTGGAGAGACCCTTGGCAGGGGTGAGTGAAGAAGTCCATCTCGTGGCCTGTTCAATAGTTAGCTTCTTTGCTGAGACAGCCAGCAAGAGTCTCCCTCAGGGGTATGTTGCCGACATTTTGAAAAGGGGCTCCCTCAAATTCCACCCATGCCCCGCCAAGTTGGTGATACATTTGACATTCCCTGGATAAATTACTTCCTCCTTCCGTTTTCTTCACTTCCGCTCCTAAATCTATCAGTTTTATATTCTTTCCTACCTCAAAATTTCCATCAGTCCTCCTTCTCCCAGCCTCACTGTGTTTCCCTGTCTCCAGCGCCTGGTGAAAGTTCTTCTAGCTGGCTCCTTTCTTAAACACCCGGTCCTTGCAGCAGCTGAGGTGGGGGCAGGTGGGTCATCCTGTGGCCTCTGGCAATGGGGAGGTTTGCAGGATTGGGAGCAGGTTCCTTCTCAAGGTGGGCTGGGTAGTCATTTAGGGATGGGCCGTCCTCTTTGGTTGCTGAGATAGGAAAGTCTTCCTTGATTGCTGGAGGTCTCTCTTAACTGGTGTGGAGAGCAAGATAGGGGAGCAAATCTCCCCTGACTTAAGTGAGGTGGCAAGCTTGTTTCTCCTGGGTGGTAGGGACCTCCAGGCTCTCTCCCAGTACCAGCTCTTTAAACTTCAAACTAGGACTGGACTGACAGGCACCAGTGAGGAGAGATGTGAGCTGTACCTTCTAGTCAGTGCAGCAGTAGTATGGCCCCACCCATCTTCACCTCATGTGCTGCTGGAGCAGCAAGGTAGGGGATGAGGAGGACTACACAGTGGTTTCCAGTGCGCTCTTATTGGCACTAGTGAAGGACCCAGGAGGGGGGAGGAGGTCCCCTTGCAGCAGCTGCCACAGCAATGGGAGGGCATATCTGCACCACAGATGCTGCCTTAGTGAGCAGCTGCCAAATCAATCTCTGCTCCAGCAAGAGCTGAAAGAAGCCAAGTTGGTGTTTGCGTTTTTGGGGTAGGCTGTGGAAGAAGTGTTTGCTACCTTTCCTCACTCCCACCCCTGAAGCATAATCTCTTTCTGTCCACCATGATTACACCTGTAGGCACAAAGCCAGTCTAAGGATTTTACGAAGGGTGAGCAACATGAAACGTTGGGTCCGAAGAAGTGGGCATTCACCCATGAAAGCTTATGCTCCAATACATCTGTTAGTCTTAAAGGTGCCACAGGACTCTCTGTTGCTTTTTACAGATCCACACTAACACGGCTACCCCTCTGATACATGAAACTTGGGATACACCTGCAACTGAGCTGACTGATAATATATGCAAAGACTCCTCTGTGCAAGGAATTGCAGGATTCGCAAGCGCATTGGGTGCACATGCAAATTTTCCAGGCTCAATTTAGGCATTTGAAAATATGGCCCTAAATTTGCATTGCCATCATATCACAAGTGAAAACGTAGTTGCTGTGTGGTGGTATTCGTCACTTTCTTGAATGGCAGAGGGTGTTAATGAGATTCATTTGCTGAGCTGGGTGGGATCCCAGGACTGGAATAGCACAGGACACTGCAGAACAGGATGAAGGTAGATTTTTTTTTTTTCAGCTCTCCTATGAGGCCAAGCATGAAAACACCAGGGAGTATTTCAGGTGAGGATTGAGTCTTAGGCTCAGAACTGGAATAACGGGGGATGATGCAGATTAGGATTGAGATGATTGGCAGAGTTGTGTGTTTAAAAGAAAATCATGCTCAGTCACTGCCCCCCACTTTCCCATTGTAGTTCAACCTGAGTCCATTATTTCCATGATCAGTAACCTAACCCATGGCAATTAACCAAACTAACAAAGTCCTTTACAAAATACAGCACCCCCAAACAGACTTTGGAAGCTGCAATGGTGGTGGGGTGGGGTGGAGGGCGGGGAAGTACAGTCCTCTGTAAATACTAGTTGTGGGTGTACTGAAAAAATTCAGTCATACTGAGTCTTCATGCCACTTCCCCTCAGCCGTGTCCTCTGCAGTCCTGCCGACTCCACCACCACATCTAATGATGACTTTGACTTTTACTCTTAGTCCTCAGGCATCTGTGGATGTTTTCCCAGTGGGAGCATCTCTCCCAGACACTGCCAAGACCGATCGAATCAAGAGTCGGCTGTTGGAGGGGAGGCAGTGGGGTGTTATTTGCAGATATATATCTATATCTATATATATCTATAGATATATATAAACATATGTTTGAAAAATCTGCATACAGCAGCTCCCTGAGCTGATCTTGTTCTCTCTCTCTTTCCCCATTCCCTCTGTCTCTCTGACTCCCATATACACACACACAGCTTCATTTCAAGATCTTGGGTCCAGCCATTCTGGGAGCTGCATGCATGTATCTTCTGGGATGTTCAGGCCCCTAATGTTCTAAAATAGCATCACTCAGACTTTAATATATGCTAGCATTTGATGGAGTTGCAGAGAGCTTCAGTATTGTAGCATTGCAACATTCTGATAAGGGAGAGATAAACCAAAGGGGCATTTTGGATTTTGGTGCACGGCAAATTATTCTGTGGGTTTGCAAAATTTGTCTGAATTCATTAATCTCAGTCATAAAGGTGCATTAACTGTAGATATAGCTTTTGACACATACTTTCCTCAAAATTCAATAACTGGACAGATATCTGCATGACTGAATTATTTGTTGTTACCTCTGGAGTTGACTTCTTAATACTTGTACTAGCTTGACAATACAGATATCTAGTTGCATTTATTTACAACAGGCATGAAAAATAACTTCACTGTAGTTACATCAATTATGGTGTAAAATGCAAACCGTTATTACAAGATTCTGGTATCTGAAGAATACCAGCATAATTTATTATGCCAATGGTACATTTCTTATTAACACCAGTGCATTGGCAATTCATTTCTCATTTGATTGTACCTTTGTTTTGATACTGTTTATAATAATTGTATATTTGCAGATTACATTAACAAATGTCTGTGACTGGGAGGGAATTTTGAGGTTATTACTACATACTGTATATCACCAAGTCATTCCCTTCTTACAGAAAAGACTATAAAAGAACCTAGCTAAAGTTTAAAAAAAAAAATGTTAGATGTGTAACAAATTGGAAATTTTTAGCTAGGTTTAAATGTTAATATTAATTCTCATAAATTTCTAATTTCCATACTGTAAAATTGACTCTTAAAATTTTAACCTTAACTCAGCTTGCAAAAGCTGCTCTCAACAAATATTTTTGACATTTACACGTTCTCAGTAACAAAACCCTACACACTCTATTGCAAAACAAAGAATGTGTTGTGCTCTTTAAATTAATGTCACAAGAGGGGAGTTATTTTTCATGTATGTTCGCTGCCAGGATTGGGGACATAGTGGCATAAGCCACATGAAACCTCCTATATCCAGCTGCTGCCACAAATAAATGGGAGTAGCCTAGGGAGGAGCGGGGCCAACCTGACTAATAAATGTGCTGAATCAGTACATCTGCAGGTAGCTGTCAGTAGCAGGGTTCCTATGGATCTCTGGTCAGAATTTTAAAGCTACCCTCCCAGGGCCGGCTCTAGGATTTTTGTCGCCCCAAGCAGAAACAATTTTGGCCGCCCTCCCCCCCCAGTTTTTCTGACCCCACCCCTGGCCCCGCCTCAGCTCCGCCCCTTCCCCAAATCCCCAGCCCTGCCTCCTCCCCGCAGGCTCTCAAACCTGGGAGGGAGGGGGAGCAGCGGCGCGCGAAGCAGCTATTTCGCGCGCCGCGGCCGCTCGGGATCTCCCCCCCTCTCCCATGTTTGAGAGCCTGGGAGGGAGGGCGAGCAGCGGCGCGTGAGCAGCAGCAGCGGAGGTGGGCTAGGGCGGCCGGGGCACATTGTTAGGGGCGGCAAGCTGCCCCAAGCACCAGCTTGTTTTGCTGGTGCCTAGAGCCGGCCCTGTACCCTCCCCACAGGGAATCTCTGAGGGAGGATGACAACAGTTCTGCTATTTATCTTCCAGTTCCTCCAGAGGTGAATCATCTCTCTGGCTCATATATTCCATGTGTGTTTGGCTTGTGGTGCTGTTGATTAGGATGCTGTACTCTTAGTGTTGCTGAGAGTAGATCAAGGATGTCTTTGTGACATTAGGCATCATGCTTTAACAAATGTTACATTTGGATCCTGGCTTGAAAGCCTCATGGTATGAGCCCAACTGTTAAGAAAGCCTTCCTGTCTCCCCTTCTCCTTTCTGAAGAATCTGACAGAACCAGATTCTATCTAGTCTGAAGGGTAGAGAAGGAGAGAGGGTTCTGTGGCTGATCTAATTTCCATGGTAATTAGTTCCCATCTCTACCATCTTAACTGGCTATCTCATGCCAGTAAGGAGAACAATCTGTACTTTCCCTGGTGATGGAGAACTTGAACCTTTCATTCAGAGAGATTGCACATTACAGTGATTTTCCCATGTGGGGTATGATGAAAGGGAGAGAAATGTCAAGGGTCTATTAAAGGCCAACTTACTCCATTTATACCACAGCATGCAATTTTTAATTTCCTGGGGCCAACATTAATTTTGGTCTTTCATTAACACCTTATTAGATCTCTTTTTCTAACACACTCACTCACTATATTAGCCATTATATTAGACCAGATTCAAACCTGGAGGAAGCAGGTATAACTTCTGTTGATGCTATTTGGCCCATTGTGTATAAAGGCTTGTCTGCCATGGGGGGGCCATAGTCATTCTGTGGTTGGGAGGCAAGAGACTGAGCAGTGTAAGTAACATTTGTGACTGTTAACTGCAGTCCTGCAGGGGACTTTCAGAAGTTTTCTTGGTACATTATCCTGGAGGGGAAGTAGAACTGATATTTACCAGACTTTGCATTGGGGAGTGCCTTAGCTGATTGCTGATAATTTAATGATTGGAGCTTTTGTTAACCCTTTGTTGCCAGGAGGCAGAATTTCCTCTTACACTAAAAACTAATGAAAAATTCATGAGCAATGAGAAGCAATAGCTCTTGGCCAGGGAATGCTCCAGGGATTAATTTGTAATAAGGGGCTTCTTAAGGAGACTTGGTTTAAAAACTCAGACTACTTGTACACTATGTGTTTGGAGTCATAGTTAAGTGTCTGGAGATGAATTAGAAAGTTAACAGTCTCCTCCACAGAGCTTTGTTCAGCTGCACAAGTCGGGGAGCTCCAAAGTGTCCTCAGAAGCAGCTGGGACCATTTCAGATCAGTTTTCACTGAACTCTGTTCTCACAGTATAATTCCTTACCCAGTGAAATGCTAGACAGAAGCATTATGATGGAACGAAATCTCATGGCAGCGAGCTCAGTGATCTTGAGGGCAGGGCACTGTTGCCTAGCAACTCTTGAGCGCTTTCATGTATGTTTCATTGTACCACAAAAGCCTTCTTCAGTAGCTTTTGCCCTTGTTCTCTTTTTATTAAGATTCCTTTCCCCATCCTACAAGCATGTGATTATGGGTTCTCACAGACCAGCGCAACATGAAGATCTCAGCTTTTTCAGACTGTTTTTCTCCCATACCCTACACCTAGTGCAGCTGCCACTGTAGCATCTTGTATCCAGATGGGAGGGTGAAATTCCCACTGGGGGATACTAAAGCTCAATGAATTAATTCACAGGAGATGCAACCTCCCTTCCCAATCATATCATGTTCTTGGTGCCCTTGAGACCAGCGTGAGGGACACAAATCCAGTACAGTCATTCTGTGCAGCAAGGCACTGTGTTTTAGCTCTGAGCTTACCATTATATTGTTTTTGGTCTTTGGTCTCATCACAGCCTCGTAGTACCAGTGTTCTTCCATTACTAAGAGCTTCCTTTCCTTTTGCTATAGGTCGGTGTAGGACTATCTGATGTGATAGACTGAAGAGAAATTTATCTTAGAAACAAGCAAAAACTCTGTGGGTATTGCCATCTCATTTCCTTTCACTAGAAGATTCATCTCTCTCCAGTTGGCTTTGTTTGGACTGGGAGGCATTTTTCCTATTGCCAATATCTGCCTGTACACACGCACAGTCCATTATTGCTTGCCCCAAGCCAAAAATACCTGTCATCTTTTCCAGCGGACCTGTGGGTGGGATAAAATGCAAATCAAGGCTAAATTAGGCTATTTCCAAGACCACCATTGTTTCAGTTGAGTACTGTGAAACTCCAGGGGACTGGATAGTTCATGCGATTAGTAATATGACACGCAAGCCTGATCTTGATCTCTCACTGATGTAATCTAGGATTAACTCCATGGAATCAATGGAGTTACATGGTATACGAGTAAAGTTAATGAGATCTGAATCAGGCCCATAGTGCTTGAATAATTGTTAATCTGTGGCCCCTTTATACCAACTAGACCAGTGCAAAAGGGCGGATGCAAGTCCCCCTGGAAAATACCCGTGGCACAGAGACATCTGCACTCAGGTTTAGAGCCGATTCAGCCAACTCTTTACCACCTCTGCAACAGCTCCATGTGTTCTGCAGTGGAGTGAAGATGGGCTGGAGGAGATGTGGCTGGGTTGGATCTGAACCCTGGCAATCCTGCACTTCTGTAAAGGACTGTAAGGGTCACTGAAGCAAGGGCACAATTTAGGGCTGCTTTTGTCTATATGGGAGGCGATACTCGCCTTGCAGCCCCTGAATAGAAGAGGTACAAATTGCCTCTGTCTATGCCAGCAACTGCACCAGCTCAGAGATGAATCTGGCTCGTAGCCTCCTTAGGCCTCTGGCTTGATTCCAGCCCAGATCACAAACCACCAACACAATGGACACCAACTAGCAGTCTCAGAAAGAGGTGTCAAAAATTGAATAGGACAAGAGATTGTCATTTTCTAGCCATTAGGAAAGCTCCTGCCTGGTGACAGTTGCAGCACAAAGCTGCTTCTGTTATGTGAATAAATAGGGGACTCCAGTTTCAGCCTGACAATTTTATTAGCATTAAAAACGTACATGCATGTGCACATGCACACACACTTTCAAGAGGAAACAGGAGAATCAGAATGCAACAAGACGTTAGTGTTTGCCTGATACACCCTATTCTGTTTGCAGGTGCTGATACCACTAGAAAAGAGTTCAGTGGGTTCTGCTAGACTAAATGAAGACAATACACTGTTGCCTACCTAAGGTATAAGTGAGATATAAGGGATATATATTCTGATACAAGTGAAGGTGCTTTACAGGGGAAAGAGAGGATCTAGAGTGTGGGCTGAGCTGTCCTGAGATAGGAACCAAGAAATAGCCAAACCTGAGGAGAATGCTTGAGCTGAACTTTGTGTTATCTAATTGTTGATTAAACAGTGTGTGGACTTTGTTAACCTGTTTGGGAGAGACACACAAAAATATGCTGGTTGAAATTAATTGAAGTAGGCTGGAGTATAGTTATATGATGGTTCTCCCCTGTGAGCCTTATGAAAATGAGATGTATATCAGAAGTCTTGACCTTTTGAACCCCTTTGGAAGAGGATTGGACTGATGGATACGGAGGTGAGCATCCAAACCCCACTGGAGCTGTTGTCAGGACTGGCCTATGAGTGCTCCCATGTAAGATGCTGAAACAGCCAGACGTTTAGTTCATCAATGTGGGCTCTTAAATCATGTGGAATAGTTGGCTTTGGAAGGGATTGCTTGTAGAGTAAGGTATTACTCAGTGGCAGTAAGGATATCATGATTTGAAGGCATCACCTACATCAATATTTGTCAGGAGGTCTCAAATCTATTTGAAAGATTTTTGGGGGAGAAAATTCTGATTAGTCCTGTTTTAAAAAAAAAAATACACTTCTACCTCAATATAACGCTGTCCTCGGGAGCCAAAAAATCTTACCGCGTTATAGGTGAAACCGTGTTATATCAAACTTACTTTGATCCACCGGAGTGCGCAACCCCCCTCCCCCTCCTGGAGTGCTGCTTTACCGTGTTATATCCGAATTCGTGTTATATCAGGTCCCGTTATATTGAGGTAGAGGTGTACTCAAATTAGGTAGGAACATGGATTGCCGTATTCAGGGCTATCCAACAAAATCTCTTTATTGGCACTTACAAGATATCTCTGGCACTTCTTCCATGGAGTACTGAAGAAGTATTGGGGAGGGAGGCAGGGAAGAAAACCTGTTAATCCAGTACTTCTCCGGAATTGATTGGATCCATGTCTGGCCCAGTACTTGACTAGAACTTATCCAGCACACTTGCTTGATCACTCTTATTAGATTCTCTAACAGATACCAGGGAATTTGTTTGTATTTCCAACATTTTATGGATGGGAATGATTGCCCTTTGTATTTCTAACATGAGCCCTGTAGAGCAGGGACCTTCCCCCTATGACCCAAACACTCGTGGATGGCGAAGGTCTGCACCTTATGGTGCAGTCACTCTCCCCTTCATTTTTATACAATGTGCTCTTTTCCTTACAGAGCCAATATTTTGTTTTGAGCGCAGAGCTGGGATTCCTCCCACTGTGACTTTAATACTTCCTGCTGGGGTTTCTCAGCCAAAGCTAATGTACTGTTGTTGAATGTCAGCAGTTCCTTACAAATGAGAGTGAAGAGTGAGTGGAGGAGTGTGACAGTGTTAGGTTTGGCAGGGCGGTATCTTTACTTTGAACCGGATGTGTTTAGTGGTCACATGAGAAGCAAATGGCCTTTAACTGCCCCCAATTCTGTGTGTACACACAGTGCGGCTCTTAGGAGGAAGTTTGCTAATGCATGTTACCTGGAAAATTCACTCTGGGGGACCTAGTCAACTGGCTGCTGATAATCCTTCAATTTATCTCTAAAGGTGTCCATCAGAATAGTAGGATTGTGACTTTTTTTTGTACCTACACATGCATTGTAGAGAAGGGGGAAAAAAATCCATGATAAATCCCAGTCAGGTTAGAAATTAAATGTGCGGAGTAGGAGACTAGACCGTTCACAGGTTTGGTAATGGGATACTGAGCCTGTCTCCTCAAAATTCCAGCAGAGATCAGGTCAGTAGTACCAGAAATCCTTTATAATCTGAGCCCTGTTTGATAGCCTCTGAAATAATTTGCTGGTGTGAATCTAGTTCAGAGTGGCGAGATGTCCATAGCACAAACAGATACTTTTATTGGCAATCACAGCAGACAGACCAAGAGTACTGAATAGACATGGAGATTAAAGTACTTTCTTGGCTGTGTAAGTGGTCCCTTCAGTAAGGTGTATTGACAGGGTGTGTGTGTGTGTGTGTGTGTGTGTGTGTGTGTGTGGGAAAGAAAGTGTTTGCTGCTGCTGCTGTACCTATTTTGTGGATAATTAAGACTTTTACCTCCAGGGCTTTAAATCTGCCAACTTTCACTAGCACTAAACTAGCAAGGAGAAGGAAAAAGAAAACAATTATCAATTAATGTATGAGAAGAGGAAAACTCTCCCGTTCCAGCTTTCAGAATTCCCAATTTGGGTTACGTTTGTGTGTGATGCTCCACATTAGCGTGTGTTATCACCATTGACTGAGATCACATATTACTATTTAAGTAACCTCAAAATTGGGACGTTAAAACTGAGAAATTATGGGAAATGTTTTAAGTGATTTAGTGTTAGAGAAATATGCCAAATTGAAGATCTTTAGACAAAGAACAAATACAGCGTAAACAGTAACTCTACGAGTTCCCCATATACAACACCCCAGCGTGCTGGAACCTGATTTTGGGGGAAAACCCTCTAGTTCTGTATATCTTTGGTACTTATATGGCACCCATTACCACAGTATCTTTACAAGTCCCTTCTCAGGTAGAGAATTGGTATTACCCCAATTTTAGAGAACCATTGTTCATGAAAATTTGATCCCAGGTCCTTGTTCCTTGATTTTCCCAGCAATGCTGAGTGCAGCATGCCTAAGTGCTTTTAAAAATTTGGATCTGTATCTTCCTGTATGCATGTAACAAGTTATGAATATTCCAAATATGCATTTAGAAATGATCAGAAAATGTTCCCCCTCCCGCAATGGAAAATTTTGCCAAAAAAGAAAAAAATTACATTTTTACTGACATTTTCAGTGGAAGATTTTGACTTTTTGTTTAAAAAACAAACCACCACTGCCTCCAAACCATGTCATTGTGGAATGAAAACTATAATATTTTTGAGGTTTTGCCCTCTTTTGTCTGAAAAATTTCAGATGATAATTGAAAAATTCAGTTTTTGCTTTTCTGATTAAAAATCTTCAAGGAAAGCAGCCACTTTCCACATACATTTTTGTTTAGTCAAAAATCCAATTTCTTGTTTAAAAAAAAAAAATTGAAACATTTTGACCAGCCCTAATAAATGCTATGTTGTTAGAAGGCACCCATTTTTACATAGTCTCTTTCCTGATTGCACTTCAGCTCTGAAGTATTTTCTAGTACTTTCCAGCAAGTTGTAATGGTAAAATATAAGACACCGGAGACCGGATACTGTGCCAAACAAAGACTACACACACATTGCATAAATTCCAAATTCTACCCTCATCCTGGGATTTGGCTCTATTATCAAAGTAACTCAGGCTAATACAACATAAATTTAAGTCTGAGTGTTCTAATTAAGGTTTGGCTGCTTCTAGGCTTCTTAACTCACGACCTGTCTGTCACAGAATTTAGCTCCTTTTGCCAGAGGGCTACTCCTATTTCCCTTATATCCAGGGTGGAGTTGAAAAAGCTGCCTTTTCCCCAGTCAGTGACCAGGAATTAACCAGTGGCTCCCTGTAGGATTCCAGTGCCTGCTAACAGGATGATGCAAAACCGCCCTGTTACAGAGAGACTTAGACTGATTAGTGGCCTTGGGAGCCCAAGCACTCCTGAGTTCTAATCCTAGTTCTTTCTGTGGCCTTAGCAAAATCACTTAATTTCTCTGAGTTTCTTCATCTTTAAACTTGAGATGATAATACTTATTCACCTCGCGGGGGAGGAGGGGGGGTTTGCAAGGATTAGTTAGTTAACAGCTGGGAAGTGCCAAGTGCTATTAATAATGCAAAGCAAGAAATGTTATGAAACAGAAACAAAATTCTTGCCTTTTATTTCAAAGGAGAATTTCCTGAACACCATAAAGACCCTGCTTTCTAATTAGATGGATTAGTTTACTTCTTGTGGCATTAAAGAAATACATGAAATACTATGAAAGGGTGGCAGGATCTCCCTAGGGCAAGGTCACTCAGCATATCACTGCACAAGGGTAGCAGGCTCCCACTCACGAGACGCACCTGCCGAGAGCAGCCCATGTTGCTCTCTTAATCTAGTCTGTCAGGGTTTCACTCAAAATAATTACTTACATCCTTCATTTTTAACACTCTGTCTCCTGGCAGAGCCACAGAAAGAGTGAGAAAGGAATAGACTTGTCTTGCTATGTCAGTGAGGGGTGGGTAGAGATAAGGGAGACGAAGGACAGAAAAGGATAGAGGAGAAGCCTACAGCTGTGAGGAGTGAGATAGGGAGGCAGGGAGAAAGAGGACACAAAGGACAAGACAGAAAAAGAGAGAAACAGAGAGTATCAGAGGCAGAAACTGGAAATAAACAGAGAAAGGCAGTGAAAAATGGTGGAGCAGGAGAAGGATGAAGAATCAAAGTGCGAGAAAGGAAGGGGGAGTGAAAGACCTAGAAATAGAAAGAAAATGAGGGAAAGAAGAGGAGTTTGTTTATTCCTGTTTATCTGATTCGGTAATGAATGTGGTGCAGAATTTGCCTGTTGGTGAGCCAGTGAAGATCCTGCTTTGCTCCCCACTCTAGCTTCTGATTCGAATGTACTAAAGAAGGGCATCTGTGTTTGGTCCAATGTCTCTTCCTCTGGTACCCCTACCACACTCTGTACCCTCAGAACAGTATTACCTCCTTTATTGCTGGTTCTCCACTACCTTAGCTGGGCTGCCATCATTCAGTTAACATTCCATTGAAATGAATGTTATGTCATTCCTGGGATCAACCACACAGCTGTTCCATTCCAAAGGGACATATGTGGGATGTTTGGCAACATAGCACGTACATTCTGTCTGGACATATACCTAAAACACCTGGCAGTAGTTACATGGTTGAGAAAGAACACACATCTACTAACAACCCCCAAAGGTCTATACACGGCACATCATGTCCTCCATATCTGCACAGCAAGACTGAGGTTTAGGAGCTTGGGCTCATGCCTTTGAACTGCATCCTTCAACACTGACACCTGGGGAGGCTTTAGGGACTTCTCCAGACAAAATTTTATTATGTTCTCATGCTCCCCTGCAATCTGTCTCCCCACTGCACTCATTAACATTCTCTGTAGGCAGTAACGTATGCTTCCCCACTGTAGGCATTGCAACAATCTGCAATCAGTGTGTTTGCTGCTGTGATAACAATGCAGTACAGGATTAGGGGCCGGGGCCAGCTCCAGCTCCCAGTGACGTCAGTGACACTGAGAGGTGCAGTACAAAAGGCTCAGCCCAGGATGAGGAGGAGGCAAAGGTGACTTGCACCCCAGCATAAGTGAGAGGAGCCGTGGGAGCTGCTCCAATTTATTATACAGCCCTGGGGAGGTTACAGTCCTCCAGTGCTGCAGCCACTCTGCTTTCCAGTCCCAGAATGCACCCTCATTTCCCCAGTGTGTCCCCCCATACTAAAGTTTGCAATAGGAGGAAGCATAGAGTTGCTTCCTTTGGCCATACACCTCCAGCTGCAGTGTAAATGTGCCCCTTGTTTCTCACTGCCTCAATTCTCTATCTATAAAGTTGGGATGATAATACTTCCCGATCTGACAGAAGTCTTGCAAGAATGAAGACACTAAAGATTGGGAGGTGCTCAGATCCTATGGTAGTGGGAGGCATATAAGTACCATAGATGCAGAACTAGAGGGGTTCCCCCCACATCAGGTTTCCAACATGTTGGTGGGTTGTGTGAGTTCAGCTTGTAGAGTCACTGCCTATGTTGTACTGGTCTGTAGCTAGAGGTCATCAAATTGGAATATCTCTCTTAATCACTTAAAAATATTTCCCAGATTTTTTTCACTTAAATCATTTAAAAATATTTCCCAGATTTTTTTCAGTTTTCTGTCCCTATCGTAGGGTTACTTAAATAGTTATTTTAAAAATGTTTAAGAAGGCAATGTTAATTGTTCTAGGCTCAAAGTTCAATCAGTTATGTTCTGATGTAGAATTGCCTCTGAATTCTAACTGCCAAACTCTGCCTTCAGTTACATGAATGCTGCTTCCTTGGATTTCAGTGAGAACTGGAGGCATGTCTTGGAGAGAAGAGTTTGGCTCGTAAAATCTATTTTTACTTTCAAAAATTCAATCTCCATAATATTGTTTTTTAAAACCATTTTTGCTGGATTGTGATGGGGTGGACTAGGCCCAGAGGTCCCCTGCTGGCGTCCTCAGGTTCCTACCACATCCAGTCTCAGAAAAGAGCAGTAGAGAAGTCCTCCAGGCTGCCTAGAGTAGCTGAGGGGAAAGCAGCCAATTGGAGAGAGGCTGCAGGAAGCAGCCAATCAGGGCCCAGGAGGGCCATATAAAAGTAGCTGTAGCTAGAGACATTCAGTTGCTCGAGGAGTGAGGACTGTGTTCCTGGCTGTTTGGCTGAAGGAGCAGCAGGACCATGGACAGATCAGTTCCTGGCAGCGTCTGTGGAAGCGAGAGGGAGCTCCTGGCTGGCCGCTGGGACTGAAGATAGAAGAACAGCTGGGGCCAGAAAGGCCCAGAAAGGGTGAAGAGTCTACAGGGAGGAAGCCCTGGGGGCATGGCCCTATACCAGGGTCTATTTGAAGGCTAGCCAAGAAGGGGCTGTGGGACTGAGCCCAGGGAGGGCTGCAGGAAGACACTGTCTCCAGGGAGGAAGCCCTGGGGGTATGGCCCCATATCAGAGCCAGGACTATTTAAAGACTGAGCCTAGTGAGTGCCACAGAGATCCCAACGAAGGGGTACTGGGATAGGTCCCTGGTGGACTGTATACCTCAGAAGGGGTCTGGTTTGTTTCACATACAGACTGTGTGTGTGTCTCAGCCAGAGGGCTGAGTTACTGAAAACTGCCTGAGAAAGCACCAACAGACTAAGAGAGTACATGCACATGTGCTCAGCCAGGGGATGCTTGCGAGAAGTGAGTGCCACCCCATTACATGGACCTATACAGAAACAGTGTTAATTCTCTTGTCCTCCCACTGCTGGTTGTACTGCAGTTATTAACTTAGAAAACAAACAAACCCACAATTCCCAGAACTAAATCCACTTCAAGATTCTACTACTGATCTACAACGCATATACTACTTTAAGAGCCTAATGGAATATCTGATGGGTAGCCTATGTCTGATACTGAAAGGGTAGGCCAACTTAGATCTAAGATTGCCTCTTCTTCCAAGACTTACCACAGCAGTTGTCCAACATATTGCAACTGACAGAGCCCAGGTATAAACATAGGAGAGTCGTAGGTAGAGTTTCCTCAACAGTGGGAAAAACGCAATGGCAAAGGCCCTGTAACACCCTCCTGTGGGAAGCTAGAAAGTATTCAAGCCTTCCTATTTTCGTATCACACTGCAAGACTCATCTCTGCCAAAACCTTCTCCAAAAGATGTGAAGTAATGGAAAAACCCAGTTGCAAGTTTTAAGGCAGAAGTCAGTGCTTAATTTCAGATTGTCCCTTCTGAACGGATTTCTTTAATCTGTGAACTGCCGAGATACTATGACAGGCACTTTAGAAAGGCCAAAAAACAGATAGACAGATCTGGTAGACACTGGTGCATGGACACTGGAGAAAACAAAATGGGGTCACATTGGCTTTTGCAGCTTCACAAGTGCAGGGAGAAAATTCAGCGTTTTCCAACAGTAAAGGGAAAAAAACAACGGAGACAAAAATGTTGTTCTTTTCCAATGTCTCAATGGTGGCTGCATACAAAAATGAGAGTCCATTTAATCCCACTGTTAATTTTCTGTTTTATTCCTTGAAATGATTTCTCATCCATATTAGCATAATCTGCAATGGCAGCAAGAGTCTAAAACAGTGGTTCCCAAATGTTAACAGCCCGCAAACCCCTTTTACTAAATTGTGAAATCTTGTGAACTCTCTCCTAAAAATGAATATTTCCAGGGATTTACGTTTAAATTTTCTCAGTGTGATGGATGCGCTTGCTTTGCTCAGCATAGCTCTTGGAAGTCCATCCGGAACCACTGGAGAAAGATAAAGTCTCAGGTCTGGTTCGGCATCAAGTCTGTTTCTGTATTTGGTTTTCAGATTTGCATACGAGGAAAACGCTTTCTCACATAAGTATTTTGTTGAAAATGGTAACAAAACTGCAGCAGCTTTTTCTGTCAGAAGGGGGTACTCCTTTCTTAAACTCAGCCAAAAGTTGATTGGAGCGCTGGGGTTCAGGCTGCCGGCTCCCTCGCTGACGGGGGCAGGGCTCGGGCTGCCAGCCCAAACTGTCTGGCCCCACTCTCCCTGGGGCTTGGGCTGCCAGCCCCACACGGAGTGATGGGGTTCGGGCTGCTGGCTCCCCCGGGGATGGGGGCGGGGCTCAGGCTGCCAGCCCAAACTGCCCTATCCCGCTCTCCCTGGGGCTCAGGCTGTCGGCCCTGCAACTGAGTCCCACCTGCTGCCTCCAATGCCCGGGGTCCTCTGGCCGCCATTAGTGAAATTTTTCTGGCGAACCGCCTGTAACATTCTGTGAACCCCCAGGGGTTTGCGAACCCCAGTTTGGGAACCACTGGTCTAAAATATACTTATGTAAGTTTGACTAGAGCTTGACAGCAGAGTAGCACTGGAGAGAGAGAATCTGAGTACTGGATTTGTGATTGCTGGTGAAATCTGGGTATTTTTAAATTTAGAGGGGCATTGGGGCATCTTTACTACTGCAAATTTGAAGTAAACCAACTGAAGTTAATGGAGCTACCCTGGATGACCATTTTAACTAAGATTAAATTCTGGCCCGTTGGTTTTAATTTTTGGTATTTTATGCTTTTCTTATTTGTGAGACCCTCTTAAAAGGATGAAAATAAAATCCCTTTTCTTAATGTTTTCATCTTTTGCCATTAGACAGACATAATGTAGAGTCTTTTCCCCACTTCCATGTATCCCATGGATTTTTAATTAACCTGTTTTTTCCCATTTACTTCCTTGTCTAAGCACCTGCACATCGATAATGCTCGCACAGCTCTGGGAATGGGTTTTTCTTTAATTAACTGATGCTACCTCTTCTGGTTATGAAGCAGCATAAAGTAACACAGTGCAGGTCCTACGTAAGCAGAGACTGTTACTCTTGGAACATTTCTTGGCAACAATAGTGGATTAAACATACACACCCCTGATATAGATTTCAAAGCCAGAAGGGACAATTGTGATAATCTAGTCTGACCTCCTGTTTAATACAATCTGTAGCACTTCCCCAAAATAATTCCTAGAGCAGATTTTTTTTAGAAAACCATCCAATCTTGATTTAAAAATGATCAGCGGTGGAGAATCCACCATGACCCATGTTTAAATTGTTCCAATGGTTAGTTACTCTCACTGTTAAAAATGTAAACCGTATTTCCAGTCTGAATGTGTCTAGCTTCAACTTCTAGTCATTGGATAGTGTTATACTTCTCTGCTAGATTGATGAGCCCATTATTAAATATTTGTTCCCATGTACATACTTATAGATTGTAATCAAGTCACCCCTTAACCTTCTGTTTGTTAAACTAAATAGATTGAGACTCCTTGAGTCTGTCATTATAAGGTATGTTCTGAATCTTTTAATCATTCTTGTGTCTCTTATCTGAACCCTCTCCAATTTATCAACATCCTTCTTCAATTGTGGGCACCAGACTTGGACACAATATTCCAGCAGTGATTACACCAGTGCCAAATACAGAGGTAAAATATTCCTACTTGTGATTCCCCTGTTTATGCAAACCAGGATGGCATTAGCTCTTTTGGCCACAGCACCACACTGGGAGCTCATGTTCAGTTGATTATCCACAGTGAGCCCCAAATCTTTTTCAGAGGCACAGCTTCCTAGCATAGAGTTCCCCCAACTTGTACGTATGGCCTACATTCTTTGTTCTGGGGTGAAGCTGACAGGTGCAGAGGAGCACTTGGTTTGGTCGGAAATGTTCCTTAGGGATGAATTTATTAAAGGGGAAGCTCTATATCCTAGTAAAGAGGCTAGGAAAGAAGTTGGTTAAGTACAGGTAGGAGCTAGTGAGGAACAGTCAAATGAAACAGAGTCCCACCTAAATATAGCACATGAAAGCAAGCAATTGAACATTGACAACATGTTCTTATATACAAATACTTATATACAAATGCTAGAAGTCTAAATACTAAGATGGGTGAACTACACTGCCTGGCAATAAATGAGCATATTGATATACAGGCATCATGGAAATTTGGTGGAATGATATAATCAATTGATTATTTTATACCCTGGTATTACATATAAAGGTGTGACAGAATAGGTTGTGCTGGTGGAGGAATTGCACTATATCTTAAAGCATTGCATCATATAGGGTAAAAATCGTACATGAAACAAAATTTACCATAGAATCTCTGTGAATAGAAATTTCATGCTTGAATAAAAAGAGTATAGCAGTAGGGATATACTACCAGCCACCTGAGCAGGATGGTGACTGTGAAATGCTAAGGGAGGTTAGAGAGGCTAAAAATGCAGAATGTGCAATAGTAATGGGTGATTTCAACTATTTTCATGTTGAGTAGGTAAATGTCAACTCTGGGCATGAGGCCAAGATAAAATTTCTAGACACCATAAATGATGGCTTCTTGGAGCAACTAGTCCTGGAACCCACAAGAGGAAAAGCTATTCTTGATTTAGTCCTAAGTGGAGCACAGGATCTGGTCCAAGAGGTAACTGTAGCTGAACTGCTCAGTAATAGTGACCATAATGTAATTACATTTAAAATCCTTCTTGTTGGGTGGGGGATCATTCCAAAAAACCCACCCCAGTAACATTTAACTTTAAAAAGGGGAACTGTACAAGAATGAGCATGCTTGTTAGGTGGACATTAAAAGGAGCTGTCACAAGAGTTAAATGCCTACAAGTAGCAAGAGAACTACTTAAAAACACTGTAATAGAGGCTTCGAGTAAATGTATGCTCCAAATCCAAGAAGAAAATGTGAGAAGCAAAAGAATGCCTCCATGGCTAAACAGCTGAATAATGGAGGCTGTTAGAGGCAAAAAGGCATCCTTTTGAAGTCAAGTCCTAGTGAGGATAATAACAAGGCTCACCAATTCTGGCCGGTTAAGTGTAAAAGTATAATAAGGCAGGCCAATAAAGAATTTGAAAAGCAACTTAGTAAAGATGAAAAAACTAGCGGTAAGAATCTTTTTTTTAAGTACATCAGAAGCAGGAAGCCTGCCAAACAGGCAATGAGGCCACTAGATGACCAATGTATTAAAGGAGCATTCAAGGAAGTCAAGGCCATTGCAGAGAAGCTAACTGAATTCTTTGCATTGGTCTTCACTGCAGAGGATGTGGGGGAGATACCCACATCAGAGCTATCCTTTTTGAGTGACAAATCTGAAGCACTGTTCCACACTGATGTGTCAGTAGCAGAGGTTTTAGAACAAATTGATCAATTAAAAAAGAATAATATCACTAGGACCAGATGGTATTCACCCAAGAGTTCTGAAGGAACTCAAATATGAAATTGCAGAACTACTAATTGTAGTATGTAATCTATTGCTGAAATAAGCCTTTGTATCAGATGACTGGAAGGTAGCAATTGTAATGTTGACTTTTTAAAAGGGTTCCAAAGGTGATTCTGGCAATTGAGTGAGCCTAACTTCACTAGCGGTCAAACTGGTAGAAACTGTAGTAAAGAACACAATTATCAGACACATAGATAAACTTGATTTGTTGGGGAACAGCCAACATGGCTTTTGTTATGCCTCCCCAGTCTATTAGAATTCTTTTGAGGATGTCAACAAGAATGATTCAGTTGATATAGTGTACTTGGATTTTCAGAAAGCCTTTGACAAGATTGCTTACGAAAGGCTCTTAAAGAAACCAAGTAGTCATGGGATAAGAGGGAAGGTCTTGGGGTGACTCTAATGCTCTGACTGCCAGTAGCTGGGGATAGGGAAGGGAAAGACAGGGGTAGTTCACTCTAACTACCCTGTTCTGTACACTCCACCTGAATCTCTGGTACAGGCCATTCTTGGGGACAGGATAATGGGCTAGATGGACCCAGTATGGCAGTTCTTAGGTTCTTAGATATTTACATTTAGCCATATTAACCACATGTGTTGTTTGCTTGTGCCCAGTTGACCAAATGATCCAGATTGCTCTGAATCAGTAACCTGTCCTGTCCTCTTCATTATTTACCACTCCCCCAGTGTTTGTCATCTACAAACTTTATCAGTGATGGTTTTATATTTTCTTCCAAGTTATTGATAATGATGTTAAAGAATGTAAGGCCAATAATCAATCCCTGCAGGACCTCACTGAACATACATCTGCTCAGTGATGATTCCCCATTTACAGGTACATTTTGAGCCCCATCAGTTTGCTAGTTTTTAATCCATTTAATGTGTTCCATGTTAATTTTATATCATTCTAGTTTTTTATCACGCCATGCAATTCCAAGTCAAATGCCTTACAGAAGTCTAAGTATATTATGTCAACACTATTACTGTTATCAGCCAAACTTGTAATCTCATAAAATATATACAATCAAATTAGTTTGACAGGGTCTGCTTTCCATAACCCATGCTGATTTGCATTAGTTACATTATTCTTCTTTAATTATTTATTAATCAAGTCCTATATCTGCTGCTCCATTATCTTGCCTGGGATCAGTGTCATACTAACAGGCCTATAACTACCCATTTACCCTTTTAAAATTTGGCACAACATTAGCTTTCTTCCAGTCTTCTGGAACTTTCCCAGTGCTCCAACACTTACTGAGAATCAGCATTAACAGTCCAGAGAGCTCCTCAGCCAGCATTTTTAAAACTCTTGGATGCAAGTTATCTGCAACTACTGATTTAAAAATGTCTGATTATAGTGGCTTCTGTTTAACATCCTCCAGTGATACTAGTGTAATGGAAAGAGTATTATCACCATATGGTGAGACTACATCATCTGTTTTTTTCCCCAAATACAAAACTGAATTATTGAACACTTTTGCCTTTTTTGCATTGTTATTGATTAGTTCTACGGTTTCCATCTAGTAATTGACAATACCATTGTCAGGATTCTTTTTGTTCCTAATATATTTTTAAAAACTCCTCCTTAGTGTCCTTAACTCTGCTGGCCATAGATTCTCCTGTCTCTTTTGGCTTTCCTTCTCATTTTCTACAATTCCTAACTTCTGATTTATATTCATGCTTATCAACTTCCCCTTTCTTCCATTTGTTTTATATCTATCTATAGACATATTTACAGTTGCCTTCACTTTCCGTCTAAATCAGGTTGATTTTTTTTTTAAAACCAGTAAGGTGTGCTTGCTGATAGAGATAATATTAAACTGCAGAGTGATGCAATACATTTAACAAGTACTTCACCTGGCCTCTGCCCACTAATTTGCTTTTGTGTGACTTATTCTAACATTTCTTCCCCTGTACATCTTGAAAAAGCTGATGGTAAATAGATAAAACATCAGCCTGCCAGAGTAATATTTCCTCTTTCCCTGCAAATGTGGGATTTTCCCCTCCAAAGTAACCAATGTTCAAAGCCCAGGATGGAGAAAGTCCAGTCCTCAGCCAGTAATGGCTTTTCTAGACATAAAACTAAGTATGTGGTTCTGCAGGGCTAGAGACTGGAGTTTTATACCATTGGGAAGAGAAGATCCCGGGCTTCTCAATGGGATCAGCACTTGCCTCTAACTCTTAAAAGGACTTGAGGTAAGAGTCTAAAATTGTGATATTTTTAGGTATAAGAAAGCTATTTTAGGTCATTTTTTGCAGTATTAATTGTTCCCTCTGAGCCCTGTACAACTGAGCTGATGGTAACTAAGGCACCTGGCTTTACAGGCAGAAGGATTCAGTCCCAATAACAGTTTACAAAACTCTTTGAAACATTCTTAAAATAGTTTTTCTGTAGCATATGTGGCACATAGAGAACATACATGATGGTTCGTGATGGTCGAAAGGTCATATTAGTTTGAGTTAGGGATGATCTGCACAACGTGGCTTTGTCACTTATGACTATGACCACCACCCCAAATGCATGCAGATAAAACCTGTCTTCCACACCTGTCCATCCTTTTCTCTCCCTCGGGAGCTATATAATCAAGAGGAGTGAGGGAGAAGGAATAATAGGACACTCCTCACAAGACTGTAACAGTTTTAAGTTAAATAAGAGTTTGAGTCTAAGATACTTGACCGTCCTTTTAATAACAGATTACAATTACTTTTATTCCCAGTAAACGAGCCCTCTTGCCTTTCACACGAACAACTGGCCAGTAGTTCATTAGAAATCCAGTTCAGCCATTTGCCTGCCTCCATCGGACACAGATAATACATTCATTTAATCCTTTCCTTGAGGCTCTGTCTGTTCTGTTTAATAGGCACTTTCCTTAGTGCCTATTAAATATGAAAGGACATATTTACTTGAGGTGTTTTCAGCCCATAACTTTCAACCTTCACGGGGCAAAGCCACAAAGCCTATTAGCAGAAGGCACAGAAACTCAATTCAAGTCCTTGTCCTCTTTATTCCAACTGAAGTAGTCACTGGGTAGAAGTGGGGAAGAAGGGTACCTCTATCTAAGTCTGACACTAGTACAGGTTTCCCTCCCTAATATTCACCTCTTGGGTCAGTAACCAGGAGATCTGGTCTGTAGTTTTTGTGCCATGCACTGCTCAAACATCTCAGACAGCCTACAGATCTTCTGGGAAATGTATTCATTTTTGCAGGGAAACCATCTGAAATATTTTTCTCCCAGTTCTCATTGTTCAGTTTTTATCTATATCATTTCTGAGATGGTAATTCATACAAATAAAAAGTCAGATGCTGTGCTGTGCCTTCAGGAGGAGGGGATACAAAACAAAGCTTAAATAATCTTTGCATTTCTGGATTGTGGGCTGCTGCAGGGGCCTAAAACAGCCTCTAGCCTAACCTAGGCAGCCTTGGGGTCTGCTGTAAATGATGACAGCCCCCGTGGTTGTCTATGGCTTGCAGTGGAAACCAGAATGGCCACAGTGACCTGCATTATAGCCCCCCTCTGTCCCACCCCTGGCTTCACCAGTGACATGACTCCTGTGCTACAGGAATTCTCTTAAATTCCTTGAGCATACGGTTGAGAGCAGGGACTTGGATTCCTCCCACAACATGAAAAACAAAGGAGAGTGAACCAAAGGAGGAATTCCTGTGACAAAACATATTGTGCTTTGAAAATGTGGGAGATCCCTTCTAGGATTGTTTTACATTACTTTGACAATGTGATCTCTAGATCACACGGAGAACCCTGATACCTATGTGTGTGTATTGGCTATGCCACCGATTCCTCCTCCGATCAGCTTTTGATTCTAGATCTGTGTGTGTGTGTGTGTGTATTTATATTTCATATATAATATGAAAAATCCACTCATGCCATGAGAATTGTTTGAAGCCTGCTTTAAATAACACTTTAAAGACACTAAGCAGTGACTGGAAGGAGATTTTTAATTCTCAGCCAGATGATGCTGGAGCTGCCATGTTAATGTTTATCTCTTTAGCCTCAAGTCATTTCTTCCTCTTTTGCTTTTCTTTAGTAGGAGTCACACACAAGTTCCACTAGATGTCACTGTACTAGCTCTTCTACAGGCAGTAACAAAGAATTTCTCACTTCTGAAGGCAAAATTGATGCAGTTCAGTAATAATGTACTGGAGATGATGGGTACCAGCCCCATCCCCCAGTATTTCTGATTCAGCAGTGCGCAAAAGAGCATCCTCTTGGTTTCCCTGGAATTGGGTGATGAAACTGCTTCCTCATGTGGGTTCCTTGATGATTTCCCACATGGTTTAGATAGGTGAGGGAAAAATCAAAAGCCTACAGTATCACCTTGTGATTGCTGGAACATGTATACTCCAGGCTACAGTGTCACATTTAAGATAGTTGGAGTGAAGAGGAGGAAGCCTTTCACATATATGGATTGCTCTCCCTCCTCCTTCTTCTGGAACTATATTTCTTGCAACTAGGCCACCAAGAGTTAGGCAATACCTAACTCTGGACCTCTGGTATGGAAAATTAAAACACGCCCCCCGCCCCCTTTTGAAAGGGGCATTGCATGCTCTTCTCTCCTCTATTAGGCTTTAAGATGACTTGGCTTATTCCAGCTTTTCCTGCCCCTTTCATACTAACATCTTTAGTTGGTCTTAACCTCCTCTGTCTCTTCAGCTTCCTCGCTGCTTCTGGTATTCATTGATTTCACTTAACAGTACCCTAAGCAGCAACTATATTTAGCAGTCCCAGTGCTGTTCCTATGCTGGGTTTTCTCACTTGGCAGCACTGTGCCCCAGTGCCTGTCATAGTTGTAGACAGTGCTCTCATGCCAGTGGGGAACGAGCAGGGCCGGCTCCAAGCACCAGCTTGCCAAGCAGATGCTTGGGGCGGCCACTCTGGAGAGGGGCGGCACATCCAGCTATTCGGCGGCAATTCGGCGGACGGTCCCTCACTCCTGCTCGGAACGAAGGACCTCCTGCCGACTTGCCACCGCAGATCGCGATCACGGCTTTTTTTTTTTTTTTGCGCGCCGCTTGGGTCAGCAAAAACCCTGGAGCCGGCCCTTGGAACAAGGGGGTACGTGCCCCTGTTGTTGAACTTTCCTGTTCTTTTGAAGCACCACTAGTAGAACAGAGAGCAGTCATGAGTCTTTCCTACAGTGTTATATATGTGCCAGGCCAGGCATTAACATTTGTCCCAGGCGAGCCTGAGTGAATGAGGTTCCCAGACCAGTTGACAGCATGATTTGAATTAGTTCTGTCCAGTTCAGGTCAGGATTGATTCCTTTTACTGGCTGAGGCTAGAACTTTGCAGTTGCTATAGCAACTTTAAAGCCAAGGGCCTCAAAGCCCTTTATAAACATGAATCATGTCTGGCCTCATAAACACCCCTGTGTGGTTGGTAGTATTGGTCTCATTTCACAGATGGGGAAACAGAGGCACCAAAGTTAAATGCCTTGCTCAAGAACACACGGTGAGTCATTGGCCATGATTAAAACGTAGGAGTCCCTCCCAGCCTTGAGATCATTCTTGTAGAATCCGATCATACTGCCTCTCTCTAAATGACCCTTTCATCTGCCCTGAGCAAGCTCTGTGAGCATATTAATTAGTAAATGCCCTTAAAGTGATTTTTGGATTGCCACACCCTCAATTCAATCTGGGACCCAGCTGCCCTATTCTCCCCTTTCTTCCTCTTTCCTGCCTTTGCCCCATCACCCACTCCCCCTTCCTCCCTATTGTACTTCTGTCCTTCCGCACCTATCTTCTCTCTGTCACCCTTCTCTTTCTCCCTTTTTTCCTTCCTCTTCATCTCTCCCTCCCTTCTCCAGATGGTCAGCCCTGTGCCGCCAGGAATGGGAGGAACTCCTAGGCTGGCTCATTTTGCAAGCAGCTGCTTTCTCTCCCTGCCTGCCCTTCCCCTTCCTACTTTGGGAATAACAGCGCTGACATAAGACTAAACCTTCAATGGAAGATAATTAACCGGGATTTGGTTGCAGCACCCATGCACTGGAGGGATGCCAGTGGGGAATGGGACTGCAACAAAAGGGAAAATACAGATGTCACTCTCCACCTCCACTCTCCTGCTTCAAGAGGGGGCAGAGAAGGACAGGCTTAAAGCCCCCTTGGCTCCCTGGCATGGCTCTTTTTGTGGCCCACAGATAAGCTAATTCTTTATCGTATGCACACTGGATTCTGCCTAGATGAGGCCATTTATTGTTAGTCACCACGTTCCCTGTCTCCCTAGCCTGTGCTTTTGTTTTCTGTTTTGTGATTTTAAGTGACTGCATTCTGCTTCCCATGAGGAGCCCCCCAAATGCTTCTCTTATTCTCTTTGGCAGCTGGGCTTTAAAGGCCATAGGAGGCATTAAGTCAATCCCAGAAAACACAAAGGCGGATGAGCCAAATAGAGAAAGGGTGGGTTCTTTTGCCTGCCTAGAAATTGGGTAAGTGCCCCAGAAAGCATGCACCTGACCCACTGATCCTTTCAGACAGGCTGAGAGCCTCCCAAAGCTATGGTCCTTCCTCCCAGACGCCTTCTGCGTGTCTGGAAAAAAGGGAGGGTGCAAGTGGGGATCCCTCCCAGTTTGCCTGCACATGCAGAACAAAACACTCTAGGTTGGGAGGGGGGATTGTTTGTTTGTTTGGGTTTTTTTTGCTTTGCCAGGTATTTGCTGCCAGCACACAGGGAGCGTGGCATTTGCACAGCACGAAACTCACTCTTGTTTCGTTGCCCCTGTAGCATTCTGGCAGGATTTTCCAAATGCTTTGTCTTTGCACTCTCAGGCTGGCTTCCGTGTTCCACAGGAGAAAGGTTGTAACTGTGTGAAAACCCCTTCAGCAGCTCATTGTGTTGGAGGGAACAGAAAGCACAGCCTTCCCAAATGGAGTGGTGGCTTTTACCAGTGAGAAAGCTGCCTTCCAAAGAGTGAAAAACACAAATAAATGTGCAGTGACTACCCCAGATACTTCCATTTGCCTGATTCAATCTTGCACCTAATTTTCCCAGCAGCATGAATGTTTCCCCACAGCACCATTTAAAAGAAGTAATAATACTTAGTGCTTTATGTTCCCAAAGCACTTTGCAAACATTAATTAAAAAATGATCACAACACTACTGTGAGATAGGGAAGATTAACCACATTTTACAGATGGTGAAACTGAGGCGCGCACCGATTAGGTGATTTGCCTAAGGTCATACAACAAATCAGGGGCAGAGGCAGGCTTAGAATTCAAGAGTTTATGACTCCAAGTTCCATGATTAGTCCTTTGCATCAGGCAGTCAGGTCAGGATTTTTTTTGCAATGTTGACTGGAAGATTGGGGGGTGCCCAGTTCCCCAATCCAAAATGCAGTGCTTGAAATTCTCCACACACACACACACCTCCATTAGATACCTGGATGTACTGTGTATCTCAGCTATAGTATTGGATTCGTATTATTTTTATTCTTCTGTGGAGGGGGGGGGGAAGGGTTCCCTTATGATTTTCTCCCTCTCTCACCTTCCAGCCCACATTCTGGGGCCCCCCCTCCTGAGCAAGAAGGTCTGGATGTGGCTGTGTCGCAGTCTGTTGCCATAGGTCTGAGAATTGGCCAGTGAAGATCACTCATAGATTCCAAGGCCAGAAGGGACCATTGTGATCATGTAGTCTACGCTTCTGTATAACACAGGCCAGAGAATTCTGTTCTATCCCCCCCCCCCCCCCCAAAAAAAAAAAAAAAATCCTAGAGCAGATCTTTTAGAAAAACAGCCACACTCGACTTTAAAATGTTCAGTGATGGAGACTTCACCACAATCCTTGGTAAATTGTTCCAATGGCTAATTACTCTCACCATTCAAAATGTATGCCTTAGTTCCAGTCTGAATGTAGCACACACAGCTACGCAGGAAGATAAAGAGGGTCCGTACACCCCCTTACTCCCTTGGATGGTCACAATCTCTCCCCTAAGTATTAACCACCATCAGGGAGGGAATTTCCCTGCAGTTAATGACTAGCTTAGAGGAGTTGCTAAGGCCCTTTAGCCCAGCCAATCATTAACTGCTAGGAAATGCCCAACCCCGGAGGACATTATTGCTATTATAAGCCATGCAGGATGCTTTTTTTTTTTTTTTTTTAAACTGTCGCATCTTGAGCTCAGTGCTCTGGGTTGTTGTGATCTGCGTACAGCATATCACTCTCATCCCAGTGGTACAGGCACCCTTGGGAAAGCAATACTTCATGAAGTTCATATTTAACTTCAGGTCCTGTCCATCCACCTCTCTGTTGGTCCATCCATTCTGTGATGTGCACAGGCTATGTCTTTGCTTCCTGAAGGAGTTCAAGGTGAGCACTGCCTCGATCATCTCAGTGGGATGCTAACTAACATGTCCAATTACAATCATTTAAATTTAAACATTGTTAACTAGTCCACCACTACTGATCAAAGCATATCAGGCAAGGTCTGCCTAATCGTCTGTGAGTGACATCTTATTTTGGTGCTATGAGTGGATGTTAGATGGGGAGAGTACCACCACTCTTTAAAATTGGGGCTCCAACAGGCCAAAGGAGAGGAGCACAGGTGATTGGAGCATCAGGGACTCCCCCTGCCCCCCCTCCTTGAGTAGCAAAGGCTGAATTTGCTGTTGTGGAGGAGATGAGACCAGATGTCTTCTACCCTGGCTCTAGTGGGTGCTGCTCTCCTTTCACTGGAGGCTACCTGCAGGCTCAGGCAGACAGTGTTCCAAGTAGATTATAACTCTTACCAGTATGGTACCGACCCTCCGACCCCACCCTTCCTCATAAAAAATGTTCCATCACTAGAGACTTGTGCGAATACAAATTTATACCCGCGGATGCGGATATCCATGGATAGAAATCGGTATCTGCTAAACCGCAGGGCTTTCCCGGGAACCATAGCAGTGAAAGGAGCAGAACGTGGGGCCGCCGCTCCTAGGAGCCACTGCCCCACACCGGCAGTTCCTCTGGCACGGTTGTATCGCCCCAGCCCTGTTCTCCGGTGGGGCTGTACAGACCTCAGACAGGAGATGCAGCTGCATGGAAGGGCTGCGGGTAGGCACTACAGCTGCGCCGGAGGAGCTGCCAATGCGGGGCACTGGCTCCTGGGAGCAGCAGCCCCACGTTCTGTTCCGTTTGCCGCTGCAGTTCCCAGGAGAGCCCTGCGGTTCAGTGGATACCGATTTCTATTCATGATATCTACATCTGTGGGTATAAATTTGTATCTGCACAGGGCTCCACAGTTCATTCTTGAAAATGTCTCCCCAGTACAGCGTACCGGGAATAAATGTCTTAATGATATGGCGTACCTGACCGTATTAGCTTACTTGCACCACTGGGCAGACATCACTATGTTGGTTACACTCACTTCACATTTCTAGGCTTTTCTTTACTTTGTGCAATTCTGGTCTCCCATCTTTAAGAAAGATGAATTCAAACTGCAACAGGTGCAGAGAAGGGCTGCTAGCATGGTCAGAGGAATGGAAAACCTAAATTATGAGAGGAGGCTCAAAGAGCTTGGCTTATTTCACCTAACCACAAGAAGGCTGAAGGGAGATATGATTGCGCTCTATAAATACATAAGAGGGATAAATACCAGGGAGAGAGCGGAGTTGTTTAAGTTAAGCGCCAATGTGGGCAGAAAAACAAATGGCTCTAAACTGGCCATCAAGAAGTTTAAGCTTGAAATTAGGTGAAGGTTTCTAACCATCAGAGGAGTGAAGTTCTGGAACAACCTTCCAAGGGGAGCAATGGGGGCAAAAAACCTAACTGGCATCAAGACTGAGCTTGATAAGTTTATGGAGGGGATGGTGTGATGAGACAGCCTTCAATGGCATGTCGCCCATGACTGCCAGTAGCAAAAATCCTCAAGGGCCAAAGACAGGACACTAGATGGGGAGGGCTCTGAGTTACTACAGAGAATTCTCTCCCAGGTAACTGACTGGTGGGTTTTGCCCACATGCTCAGGGTCTAAGTGATTGCCGTATTTGGGGTTGGGAAGGAATTTTCCCCCAGGTCAGATTGGTTTTATTGGGTTTTATTTTGTTTTGTTTTGGGTTTTGTTGCCTTCCTCTGCAGCATGGGACATGGGTCACTTGCAGGTTTTAAACTAGTGGTGAATTCTCTGTAACTGGAAGTCTTTAAACCATGATTTGAGGACTTCAGTAACTCAGCCAGAGGTTAGGGGTCTATTTCAGGAGTGGGTGAGGCAACGTGCAGGAGGTCAGAGTAGATGATCACTATGGTCCTGTCTAACCTTAAAGTCTATGAGTCTTTACAACCTGGAGGTCTAGACACTTTTTATTTTAATGAAAACTGAGATTCTGATTTCATCACTAGTCTGGAAGAAAGGACTCTGTATACATACACCTTTTGCATCTACGCCTTAAGCCAGTCCTGTCTAAGAGTGTATCTGAAACTCCCTGAGGGAGGAGACCAGCAGAATGCTCATGATCATATTTTGAACATCTGCAGAATCCGTGAGTGATGTTTCATTTTGTTGGCTGAAGGCAGAGGTTGGTTAGTAAGGGAGTATCATCACTTTCCCCCCCCCCCCCCAGCTTGATACCTTAATTTCCTTGCTTTATGTGATAGATCAACACATTGTTGCCACTTAGCAACATAATGGTTTCTCGATTGCAAGGTTTTTTTTTAAAAAAATTAATTGCTATTTTTGTGTACAGGTGAATAAAAACACAGTTTAAAAAGAAAAAATAAAAAGGGATGGAAGGGCTCATCCAATTATTAAATTTAAGAAGTGAACCATTCTGCCTAACCTAATAATTTCTGAAAACCAACATTGATACTTCTCTAGTAGCTTTGAAATTGTCCTAGGGGGAAAAAAATCAATTAGTGAAAATCCATGGTATACAAACGATCCATTAGTCCAGTATCTTTGCTTTATTCACTGAAAGATTTTAATGATGATAGGGGCTGTCAGCGAATATCTTCTGTCTTTTTTACATCAGCTTCAGTAGTGCAGAATTGTATTTGATTTTCAAATAATGGCAATTTGTTCAACATTTTACTGTCCCTGTCCTTGAAAACTGCCTGTGGTTGCACTAGCCAGTGTCAAAATTTCTCAGTTCCGTCCATTGGCATTTTTAAGGCATTTACCACTGTGGTATTCATGTGCTGTACATAGATTAAAAAACAGCAGGGAGGCTGCTTTGCAGTAGTCAGTAAAGTTTACTATGCTTGAAATGTTGTTGTGCTGTAATGGTTTTACTGGGCTGAGAGAGGAACACAAAGAAACATTTAAAACTTTGCAAAAGAATTTTAAAAGTATCCGTTTTAAGCAGGGCTTGATTAAGGCAACACAGGGCCCCCATGGTCCTATCCCATTGCCCTGGTCCCACCCCACACTTAGAGTGGCAATGGTAGGCTTCCCCCCCGCCTCTCTCAGAGAGGCATGTGCCTTGTCCCTCTTCAGAGAACTCTCCTGGGGTTTGTTTGTCTCTGTAAATGCTCAAGTCTCTAACTGGCCCAGACAGTAAACAAAGTGCTGGCTCACAGATGTCATTGGTCTCAATGTTGACTGAGTTAGCCCTGAGACTCCACTTCGCTTCAGGTGACAAGTTTCACTTCAACAGTTTTGCAACCTAACATTTTACATATCTCTTAAACTAGTTCCTGTACAAACATCTCGGAATAACCACAACATTCAGCTAGTTTTTAGCTTTCAGCAGAAACCACACATGAGCCCCTCTGGTGAAATATTGAGACGATTACCAGACACGGGTAACATACCTGCCTGGCCATATCTGTGTCACATAAGTAAACCTAGACCATCCCTGACAGGTGTTTGTCTAACCTGTTCTTAAAAACTTCCAGTGATGGGGATTCCACATCCTCCCTTGGAAGCCTATTCCAGAGCTTAACTACCTTTATAGTTAGAAAGTTTTTTCTAATATCTGACCTAAATCTCCCTTTCTGCCGTTTAAGGGGATTACATCTTGTCTTACCTTCAGTAGACATGGGGAATAATTGATCACTGTCCTCTTTATAACAGCCATTAACATATTTGAAGACTGTCATCAGTTTCTGTAACCTTTCCTAATAGGTCCGGTTTTTTAAACCTTTTATTATTTTTGTTGTTCTCCTCTAAACTCTTTCCAATTTGTCGTCTACTTTCTTAAAATGTGGCACCCAAAATGGGACACAATACTCTGGTAAACCCTGGCAGGACCCTAATTACAACCCAAACTATGGAGAGGCTTCCAACTTTTCCATAATAACCCAAAGCCAGGACTATATCACAGGTTGTATGGCTCCAAAAACACAGACCATAAGATGAAGGAAATTATCCCCCTCCAATAAAAAGGTTTATGAATCTGCTATTTCCTATAAATTAGCGGACCTGTCATTTAGCTCCAGAGGTGAAAGTAAGCCGGTCCAGCATATTGGCAAGAGCCAGTACGCTGTGCCAGACCGGCTTCCCCAGGCTGGTGATTTAAAGGGCCCAGGGCTCCTTCTAGCGGCTGGAGCTCTGGGCCCTTTAAATCACCCCCCGAGCCCGGCTGCCGGGGCCTTGGGGTAGCGGCGGCAGAGCTCTGGCGGTGATTTAAAGGATCTGGAGATCTGCTGCGGTAGCAGCGGCCGGACCCCCTGGCCATTTAAATTGCCCCTGAGCCCTGGGCCTCCCAGCTGCCTCTGCAGCTGGTAGCTCCGGGGGTGATTTAAAGGCTGCTGGATTTAAAATTTAAAGCCACAGCTGGAGCCCCTGGGCCTTTAAATCTTGATTTAAAGGGCCCGGGTATTTAAAGACCCCGCCTCTTCTGGTTGAGGCCACGCCTCTTCCAGTTGAGGTCACACCTCCTGCTCAGGATGCCAGCATACCGGTAAGTCCTTTAAGTTACTTTCACCCCTGTTTCGCTCCAATGTAGCCATAATCATTGTTTTGTCCACCCTCTTTTGCACCTGAATTCTTGCCCAGTGTTTGTGTGTGTGTGTGTGTGTGTGTGTGTGTGTGTGTGTGTTGGTGTTAGAATGTGAACTCTTTGGGCCAGGGACTGTGTTTTCCTTGTACATCTGTGACATTGTAGTATGTAAGTAATAATGATAATACTAGCTAAGGGGAAAGATATTAAACATGGGGGTATCTTTCTGATGCCACTGTGTATTAGTTTATATTTAGCATTTTGATACTCGAGTGATGAATGCTCTACAACACCTTAGACAGACAAATTGATAGATAAATCTTTAGCACTAAACCACTAACCACGAGAAAACCAGGTCAGCTGAATTTTACATTTATTACTGAACATGTAATTCCTCAGTCTATCCCAGAGACATTAAAGGACATTTGTGTGCCACTAGCGGATGTCCCCAGGTCCCTTGCCTTGCACCCACCCAGCCTCTGGTCTGTGACATCTGGGCATTCCACCACATCAGTTCAGTTGAAAGAGGCTCAACCCTCTAGCTGAGCCCTGGAGAGTCTGCCCCTTCCAGAGCTGTCACCAGACACAAAAAAGAATGATCAGTTGTCTCATAGGTGTGGTCCCAATTGGGCTCACAAGCTAATATGGAAGAATAGTCCCATTAAAAGTGGATCAGCACCATGCCCTCCCTTCCTGCAGGGAAGGGGTCCATTGGGCAACAGTTATCTGAGGAGTGCTTGCCTTCAACCAGCCCTGCTCCAGGAGCTGTGGTCTGGAGGTCTGGTCTGCCACCAACTGGACTGTGCTTTGCCTCTTTTAGGCTATTCCCTCCAAATCGGACATCTGTCAAAGGCGTGGTGAGGTGGGGCTGCCTGAGACCACACTAGCTCATTAACATGGTGTTGCCCCGTGGGGAATTTGTATACCCCATCCCAGTGCTCCTCCTCTGCTAGGTCACCACTTTGCTATGTGGACAATTATCTCTAATTTTTAAACACTGAGTCTCATGATGAGCCAGTTATGCTCTGTTAGAACATACCTGCTGTGCAGTCAAACGTGCCAGGTACATCCTAACCTTAAATTGACTTTGGAGGAGACCAGTGGTGGAGGAGTTAAGGATGAAAGACTCGGTGCAAGTGAAGGGCACTATATAGATTCATAGACTCTAGGACTGGAAGGGACCTCGATAGGTCATCGAGTCCAGTCCCCTGCCCTCATGGCAGGACCAAATACTGTCTATGATAATGTTCAGTTAATACATTTTCTGACTGAACCCCTTTATTCCCCTCCCTCACCTCTCCACATTCAGATGTTAGAACTGGATCAATGGGCTTCAGGGAAGGAGGCTTTCTAGATCCCAAGTCCCTGGATGGCATTGGCTGAGATGATGAAGTGGACTCCTGCTTTGTTTGAAAAGCTGCTGCTAATCCTTCTTTCCCATTAAGAACCTGCCACTGAAGAGCAAACTTATTTCCGTGTGTTTTGACAGAAGATGAACAATTACATTTACAGAAGCCATTTGAAAAATTGTAAAAGCTGTCAGCACAATGAATGTGTGTGTGTGTGTGTGTGAGAGAGAGAGAGAGAGAGACCACATGTATGTCTATGCACAGAGATTTGCAGGTGCTTTGCCTTTCTGTGCGTGTTTGTACAGGCAGTTTTGTGAGTATGAGAGAGAGAGCATGTGTAGGACTGGAAGAATGTCTGGAAAGTCACTAGCCAGGTTGTTTTATTATATACCCAGGGATGAGTGGTTGCTTAGTGGCTGGCAGGAGGTGGCAGGAATGATTCAGAAAAATTAACTTGATTCTTCTTTCTCCTGTGCCTGGTGCAGTCATTTATACCCGCACAGAGTGGGTCTAAAGTGCTACCGTTCTGATCTGGTGGCATTTTGCATTGGTGCAAATGACTATACAAGGTGTGAGGCAACCGAGAACCTGGCCCAACATGTTAGAATTAGGGCACCCAGCAATACTATTTTTTCTTTTTAACAAATTATTGAATGATTTGCTTCCTAAAGAAAGAGCTCTACATGGTCCCTGAATGAGCCAGACATAAAAAAAATTCAACTGTTCAAACATAACTCTGTCTGTAGCTAGAGATTATAGTAGGCTGCTGAATCACTAAGATCCATCACCAGTAACCATTCCATACGTTGAAATTGGCATCTCTGTCCTTCTACTCTTATATTTAGCCAACAAACCAATACCCTTGCTCTATCTTTATGCCCACTCCACTAGCTCAGCAGTCCCCGGGCCCACTCCTGTCATTCTCCAGTCCAAACATGCTCGTTTCACCCACAGTGTTCACTCCCTCACGCTCCAGCTCCCCCTGACAATGCCTGTCCAACCCGATGGTGCCCATTCTGCACATTCTCCAGCTCTTGAGTGTCTCCTGCATCTGCCCACTCCCATTATGCTCCCTTTCTACCTGCACTGCTCAGCCGTCTGTCCCTCATTTCCACACCCCAAAGGCCACTCTGCCCACTCTCCACTCCATCGCCCTGCCGAGTGGGAGAAGGGACAATGAAAGAGAGGCATTCAGAGGCACATCCTCCTCTTTCTTTCCTCTGTTCAAGCAGCTGCTTGCTGCTCCTCCCTGCATCCTAACCATGACTGCGGTTCTCCCTGCCTATCCAAGTGTCTCACCTGGGGGAGGGGCTGGACTACAGTTCCCCTTGCCCAGTGACGTAAATTAGCTAAAACAGGCTGCAAGATGATCACAGCGGCTGTTAGGTCCACAGAGCGCAGCAGCATCTTCCTTCACCCCCCTCTTCTGATGCCTATCCCATAGTGGCACTGCCAGCCCCCTCGTTCAGTTTCCCCTCCAGCAGTCAGTAACTGGTATCACAGGTTGAGGGTATTAGCTCAGCTCACTTTCCTGCTCCTCACTCAGTCCTAGAAGCAGCTGGGACTTTTCTTTCTTTGGTCCAGGAGAGGCCTGGGATACTCACTTTCCCTGCCCCTCAGAGCAGTGTAGGCAGTCACTGTATCAGCCTCATAAATTCACTTGTTATAGGGTAGTTGGAGACCATAGTCTTACAGCTCTAAGCATTTGCTTGGGTATGAGGGAGGGTGTATGGCTACTTGTGTGCTGCATTGAAGTGTGTGTGTGTGTGTGTGTGTGTGTGTGTGTACAGTTGCATAGATGCGTATGTGTATCAGGGTTGGCATGTGTGCAAGCACTTGTGAATTTATGCTTGTTGGGTGCAAGTGTTTTGGGGGCGGGGAATGATAGACTGGGAGTAAAGCTAGTAAGGAGACAGGATGATATTCTGTGTAATGTACAGTACTGGGAGTCAAGAGATCTGGATTCAGTTTCTTGCCTGCCAAGGTCCTGCGTGACCTTGAACGAGTAATTTAATCTATGTGAGCCTCAATTGCCCATCTATAAAATGGGAACAACACTTTCTCATTATTATTTGTAAAGCACTTTGAGATCCTGGGCTGAAAGATACGACGTAAATGCAAAATATTATTATTATTATTGTACTTTGTAGCAAAAATGTGCTGTTTGAGCAATCAGTTTCTCACAAGAACACAAATAAAGATTACATCTTTTCACATCATTTGAAAGAGGCAGTTAGTAACAGCATAAAAAAAAAAAAGTACCCTAGAAAATTCAGGCACAGTCATCTACAGAGCAAACACTTCAGCTTTTAGCCTTTTATCTTTCCTTTTCAGTTGAGAGTTTCCTCCCAGTATGCCCTGAAGACCGTGCCTTTGTGTGACACTGTACTTTACTGCCATGACTGCTGAGAGGTGTCCTCCTCCCAGTACCCAAAGTCCTGGTTTCCTCACAGCAGTGGATATATATTAAAGGGTGGGTGGGAGGGGAAGGATATTCTTTGTCAGTTTATATTGTAAATGGTGTTTAATACACTTTGTATATGGGAACAATAATAGCCACTGCTGCTGTGGTGTTGCTTCAGGGTGAATGCAATAAATAGGGATTTTAGTGGCTGATCTGACGATGAAGATGGGGGAGGAGATTTCATTTGATGATACTGTGCTCCCACTGGAAGTCTCCCTTCTCATCTCAATGGAATAAAATATGGATCTTTGTAGATTCTGACATACAGAACATGAGCATGTGGGATTCTCTGTTCCAAATTCTTACCCATATTACATACTTTGACGTATAATATTTTGCAGTCACATAGCAACTTTCATCTCAGGATCTCAAAGCATGTTCAGATATTAAATACGCACCACAACACCTCTGAGGTAGGTGAACATTATTATTCCCATTTTACAAATACGGAAACTGAGACCCAAGGGTTTTTTGCCCATAGCTACACAGTGACCTCTCCTGGTCTATCCTCTACGCCACATACTCTCATTGAAACATCAGCAGGAGCTCCGACTTTAGGTATTTGTTCCTGAGCTCAGAACCTCTGCATTTCCCTTTCAACCTGTCCTCTTCACAAGGCACCTGGGATTCATGTCAAGCACGTCAGAGCCTGCAGAGCATGGTTTAAGGAAGAAGTCTGCAAGTGGATAAAATACAGCTGCCCTGTTTATTATAATAAAGGAATGGGTTTAATGTGTGCTTTATGAGCAGAGGACAGAAAAGAAAGACTCCCTCTTAGCAGGTGTCCCCTTTGCTTCCTAAAGACCCATGCCATAGAGGAAGCTGCTATGCCACTTCCTGCACCAGAGTCAGGTGCAGCTGTCGCGTGAGGCAGTGGGACATGGAACTGTCATTTTAGTATTATTTCCCCCCCCCCCCTCCAGAATCATCAGCGAATACATGATTAGCCAGAATCTTTTTTTACATGCTCTGAAGTTGTCATGAATGTACTCTAAATGGCTGTACTCTAAATTGGCTGGGCTGTCTTTAGACTGCTTATCCATCTCTTCATACCTGAATGTACACAGAAAGGGCCAGTTGGATTTCTCAGCTAGTTAAGAATTCTGTGTGCTTTTCATGTGCCTTGTAGATTTCTCTAGGAACGCTTTTTCTTGGCTTTGTGAAGACAGTTCCACTCAGTTTTGAATGAAGCATTTAGTGGGGTAGGGGAGTACAGCCAAGTTCTGAAGCCCTCACTTAGTTCCTACTGAGGCAAAACTCTCACTGAAGTCAACAGGAATTTTACTCAAGTAGAACTTCAAGATTTGGCCTGGTATTTGGGGGGTCTGTCAGATCCTGCAAATTCTTCTCTTGTGTTTGTATGTTTAGTCCCATTGAAGTTAATGGGAAAAGTTGCATGTGTAAGGACTGCTCGTGTGAATAAAATGTCACAGAACTGACTGTGTAGGCAGAGTTGGCCCCCAAATATATATCTCCTTCTCTTCCATGTTGAATGAAGTAGTTATTCTAGCTAATCTGTCTAATCTCTCTATTTTCCATAATCTCTCCACATATCCTTAATCTCTCTCAATCTAATCTCCATAATTTTGCTATATAATCTGTCTAGTACGCTTAAAATCTCTCTAACTAATCTATTGGATCTGATCTAATCATTCTACCCAGCCTCTCTAACCTTTCTTTATAATCTAATTTATACAATTTTCTAATCTTATCTCTCTGTCTAATCTCTCTATTTTATCTAACCTCCTATCTAAATCTCAGGTTTTCCTGAAGCATCTGTATTATCTTGGTACGGTTGTCCCTTTGACCCAAGCAATAAACCAAAATTTGGGACCTTGCAGGGTTGTTCCTGTTGGGATAAGAAATTGGTAAAATATGTCGGGTACATTCTTGGCGTAATCTTCTTTATTTACAAAAGTGTACACAAAGTCCCGTTTCCCTAAACACAGTAGAAAAAAAGCAGTTTCCTTACTCAGAAATCCCTTAGTCTACCATTCCCATGAATGCTGTGTCTCCATAGCTCTGTCCTCTGCTTCCTTTCAGGGCCTTCTGTCTCCAGTATACATAGCCTGAAGCCCCTGTGTTTGCATCCAGGAATCCCTCAGTCCACACAGTTTAGCTCTGGTTTGTCATATGGTCTATTGCCTTGGGTGGTCCATTGTTTTCAGTTGCTTTTGCTACCTAAGGGGCCTTTGATTGCTCTTTCTGTTAGCCTGAACCAGAGTGTTTGGCATGCCCTTTGTCTTTAATGAGTTCTAGGGTAGTCTTTGGCTCTAAAGCCAGACCTACTGGCAGCCATTAGCTCCTTTCAGCATAACAGTACCTAAACACAGTGGTGTCTAATCCTGGAAAGGCCGTACTCCACTTTTATGATCTGAAACAACATCCAACATACCCCCAGCCCCACATTCTGGTCACACAAGTCAGATATTTCTCTCTGAAACAGACACAGCAACTTTCCGCAGATGCAGAAGGGTTAACAAAGATGGAGCTTCTCACGAGAGTTGATGAGGTACTGAGGCCTAGATTATTGTGCTTTATTATTGCACAGGCTTCCGCAGAAACCATAGCACCACAGAGGGAATTAGGGAGGGATTGTGTCTCAGGGAGCATTCCTCTCTGAGCTCCCTAGAATGCATAGGTTTGCACAGACAGCCCCACCCTTTGGGCGTACCCGCAACATCTACATTACAAAGGCGTGGGCAATGTGCAACCCTAGAGGCATGTGAAAGGAGCAGCTCCTGCACTTCCCACCAAGTAGAGGAACTGCATTTGGACAGGTCCTTGCACACTGCACCTCCTCCCCCACGTAACCATGCAAGGACCAGTCATCACAGTCTGGCCATGCACGTGCGGGTATATTACTTACAGGTCAGACAGCCTAAGATGGATGGTTCACCAGTTTTGTTGCTAATCCCTGCCTCCCACACCCACCCATCCCCACACACACATACACTGCAGACTCTGCTCTGAGATTTGACTGAAGCTGGGAGGAACTTATAGCACTGCGATAAATTCAGTGTAGGGTTGCCAATTTTGGTTGCATGTATTCCTGGAGGTTTCATCACATGACATAATCTTGAATTAAAGGTTAATCTTTAATTCCTGGAGACTCCAGGACAATCCTGGAGGGTTGGCAACCCTAATTCAGTGTGAGGAGGGCAAGACCAACCCCATCCACAGAATAGTTCACATTTTTACTTCATGTTCCCCTTAGTGCAGTGAGACGTAATGTCAGCGGAATGCAGGTGGTGCTGTGACAGATGCATACCCACCACAGATGGTGCAGCATAGTCTTTTTACGGTATTGAAGATCTGGCTGAGTTGGTTGGGTCACCATCCAGACTAGCTGTTGCCTTCAGTGCCAGTTCTGGAAACCAGATATAAAGAGGAGGCAGCATGCTGTTTATCATTCTCCTCAGCATAAGAATCAGGGCCAACACAAACTGTCTCGCACTCGCGCACACACATGCACGTCTCCCAAAATTTTAAAGTGGGACACAGTGCCACTCAGATTTGGCCTGGATACCAATCAGTAGAAGGAGACAGAGGAGTGGACAGACCGAACCTCTGGGTGACCCTGAATGCAGGAAATGTTCTGCTTTAACTGGGACGGGGTTTTGGGAGTCAAAGCGCCACAGTCCTGCAAAACCTGGGACTGTTGAGAGGTCTGCACACATGCTTCCCTCTGACCTCCCCCACTCCCAAGTGTCACGAGTTTCAAGTAATAGAAAATGGGCAGGAATTAGATTTAAAAAATCAACATTTTAACAGGAGCAACAGTGATGCTATAACAGTGCTATATTTAAGGTTTTAAATTGGTTTCAAATCCCTGTTTTCAGACAGGAATAATTTTGTGAAGAATTCTCCATTTGGGCTGAATTTTTTCAGGCAGGGGCTCCACCAAAACATGACTTTTTTGGGGAGGGGGAGGTTAGATTTTTCCTCCCTTTCTTTTCTTTGATGTTGGAACAAGCTGTTTTTGATGAGAGTGAAAGAAAAACTTCTCGTGCCTTTTTATTTATTTTATTTTTTATCAGTCCTTCAGTAGAAATGGCCGATGCTTGAAAGTTGCAATTTGGATTGGAAATAGTCCTCATTGAGGAGCAGTGCATGGCCTTTTTCCAGAGGAAATTGTATTTGATTTGACAGAGTTATTAGCATTTTGAAAATTGCATACTGAGCCTACACAGTAGAGTGTTTTCGCTAAGTTTAAGTGCACACCTTAGAAACTAGGCACTGTGCATGAGTGAATAACTTAGCTCTGCAGTCAACTGGCTAGGTCCCAGAATAGCTTCAAACCAGCATGGACAACTTTATAAATGGTTTGAAAAACTCACGGTAAAGATGTATCCTTTTTTTTACTCCTGCTGCTCTACCAGTCGAAATGCCTCCTTAGCCCAGGGAAATATGCACAATTGTAGAGTCAAGAGGGCATGAATCCTGTTTCCTGTTCTTCTGTGCTTCATAACTTTCTGCATTTTACAACCCTTATTTAGTGAGGCTGGCTTGTGCTGAATTGGCTGGAATTTGGAAGTTGCAGGTCAATATGGAAACAGACTGCACTCAGGAGCAGCAATTGGCCTGGTTCCTATGAAAAGTAATTTTAATTTGACCAATTTAAGAGTTTTTAAAAATCACATACTGAACCTGTCCAGCAGAGATTTTGGTAGGCTTCTTAACTGAGCATCTAAGAGAGGATGTGCTGCATAAATGTGCCTCTGTCCTGTAATTAAATGCACACTAAGCTATTTAATCTCCCCTGAAGTGCTACTAATTCGGACATACTTTTCAAACGGTGGTTGGGTTGAATTTTGATCAAGCATGGCAGAATTTTGATAGTATTTAGCAAAGCAGTTTTAGATTAACAAACTGTACTGCAATTTTTTGCGAGCTGGAAGAATTTTAAATCCCTGGAGATTTAAGATTCTTCATTTGATTTTTCTATTTTTTTCTTGAACAAACACTCTCGCAAATTAAATGCAATAAGCTATGATAAGGGGACATTAAGGATGCATTAAGGATTCCAAAATCACATATGCAGCCTTAACCCTGCTCCTTGTATTGCTGCATTACAACAGGATCACGTTGCAAGGATGTGATGACAGTGCTTTGTGATGTCACTGCACAAACTTTCAGTGTTCCAACGCTAGGCCTTGAGTTGGCGATGGGGAGGTAGAATGCAGTACAGGACTTTGGGGAAATATCATGGGCTTCTCATTCTGCACATTAGACTCCTGGATCCATTCTGTCCCCTGACTGGCCTCTGCAGTAAATCCTTCATGTGCACACAGTAAAGGCAGAGCCCTTCACCACCTGACAGGCTTTGCAGCCAGCTCTGGAAGATGGTAATAATGAGGGGGATAAGGGCCTGTTTCAGGTTAATAGATCCTGACAGCATAATTTCCCCTGGTAAAAATAAAAGGGAATAAATCTTACAAATATTGCAAAATCAATAGCCAACTGCCAATAAGACCCTCTCCATGGAGCTCTTTTCTTTCTTAAATTGTGCATTTTCTATTTGAAGAGAATGGGATCCTCCACAGTCTTGCTAGTGCCTGGTGATCTTCAGTTCGCCCTTCTTTTACACTCCATCCTCAGGGCTTACATCTTAGCTACCAACCTTGGTGAGAAGGGCAGGGCTTTCTTTAAGGTGCTTAGGCAGGAGAGTAATGGTGGTGGAGGAAAGAGGAGATTCACAGTAGTATTCGCAGCTCTTAGAGAGCGTCTGGGGCTTGAACTTAGATCTCCCATGTGGACGCCCAGGGCTGGCGCAACCTATTAGGCAACCTAGGCGGTTGCCCAGGGCCAGGGCCGGCTCTAGGCACCAGCAAAACAAGCTGGTGCTTGGGGCGGCACATTTTTAGGGGCGGCATGGCCGGCGCCAGAATGCTGCCCCTAAAAATGTGTCCCGGCTGCCCTAGCTCACCTCCGCTGCTGCCGCTCGCGTGCCACGGCGCGCAAAACAGCTGATTCGCGCGCCGCTGCTCACCCTCCCTCCCAGGCTCTCAAACCTGGGAGGGAGGGGGAGACTCCGAGTGGCCACGGCGCGCACGCCGCTTCTTCCCCTCCCTCCTGAGCTTGAGAGCCTGGGGGGAGGAGGCAGGGCTGGAGATTTGGGGAAGAGGCGGAGTTGAGGCGGGACTGGGGGGAGGGGTAAGAAAAAACGGGGGGCGGGGGGACGGCCAAAATTGTTTTTGCTTGGGGCGGCAAAAATCTTAGAGCTGGCCCTGCCTAGGGCACTGCGATTTGGGGGGCGGCGACCACGGCGGTATTTTGGCGGCGGGACCTTCCGCCGCCTCTGTGTGTGGGGGGGGGAGCATTTCGGGGCGGGACCTTCCGCTGTCGAGGGCGGTGGAAAAGCTGGCGGCACTCCTGTGGACGCTCCCAGACAGCACTCACTAATACTTGGCCTTTTGGACAACCTCGCTTTGAGGCTTTTTTTTTTTTTTTTTAAATCTACAGCAGTGTTTCGTACCGTAGGGCCCCTCGCTAACTCTAGTGTGGTACCACTCCAGAGGAAGACTGCAGCCTGCGTTAGTGACCTGAAATATGGGACGAGTTAACTTCACCTTTCTCTGCCTTTCCTACGTCAGAGTTTAGCTATCTTGGAGTGAGCCACCAGCATCTGCCCTAGATAAGTCACAGAGCCCATTTAGAGTGATTTAAACAAAATAAGTTTTTATTGGCAGTTTGACAGAAGAAGAGAGAGAACTGTAAAATAAAAGATAGTTAAGCGCATACAGCATGTGCCTAAATGAACACCATGGACCATATCGTTAGACTGGCACTGAATGGACAATTACTGTACGAGGGGTTTAGGATTCTTCTGTTTACCCTCTCTTTAGTAGGTGTTCGGACCCTTCTGGGAACTACTGGTGGATTCTTGCTGACTCACTGTTTGTAGCAGGTGGGGCTAATTCCATGCTGTATAAGGTCGGGGTACCTCTCTGATCAGAGAGGCTGAACAGTCCTTCAGGAATGTCTAAGGGAGCACTCAAGTGTGCAGAAGAAGGCTTGAGCTGGAATGTATGTAATACTGTTATTCATTTCTCTGTGAATAAAGCCAAATCCCAGTGAGAGGGAGGTAGAGGTTTTACCTAATACCATGCCTGGACTGTGTTTTGGAACAAGGTGGGAAAGCCACCTGGTCACAGTTACCAAATATTGAAGGATTATTTGGGTTTACTGCGTGGTAGAAACAAGTCTGCTGTCAGAGAAAAGAACAGTGAGACAGGGTTCTAACTGAGAGGAAGATTGTGTGTGCTGGTAATCCTAACCTTTCAATTACAGGGTTCTTGCCCTTTTCTCTGGAGATGTTTGCCTTTGTACAACATGTGTATTTGGTCAATGTCATGTTCTCTCATTAACAGGAAGAAAGGGAGTATCTCCCTTTCTGTGTCTCCCTGGTACAAACATATTCTCACTCCCCACCCTCACCCCCTCCCAGTCTGCTAATTTCCCATTCCTTCTCTCTGCTGTTTGGCACATAGTGACAGTTTCCCATTTCCAACTGGAATGTGGTTAAGTCATTGGACTTGGACTCAATTTGTGCCAAAGCTAGGTCACGTCACCTTGAGCTTGACCTCTCTGGGCCTGAGTTCCCCATCTGCAAAATAGGGATAATAATACTTCCTTTCTTTCACCTCTTGTCTGTCTTGTTCATTTAGTATTTAAACTCTTCAGGGTATGAACTCTCTCTCTTACTATGTGTATGTACTATGCCCAGTACAATGGCACCCCCATCTTTGCTGGGGTACCTAGTGGCTACTGTAATACATATACAATAATAGAAGGGACGATTTCAGATGCAGATTTCTCTCTAAAGAAGTGCTGCTGTTCTATTGTGCCAAATCTTTCACCTCTATTCTTTGTAGTGCTAATGACTTGATACAACACGCTTAGTTGAATTTCCTCACCATGCAAACTGTGGCAGACCCTTTACATGCAGAATAGCTCAAAATAGAGAAATGTATCTTTAAGAATACTAATTATTAAAATGATCAGTGTTTCAGCACTGGCTAGAACTAATGTCAGACAGGATGGACACCAGGATGGACTGCAGCAGGGACAGTGGGCTTTTTCAAAGAAAGAGGAAATTTCTAGCCCACATGCAAGAATTCAGCTATTTTAAAGTGACATAAAATACAGAGCAACATTACTTACTTTATGCATAAGAGCCTAATTTAAATAGCAAAGGCAAATACTTGTGGTTTTTTCATAGCACCTTTTTTGTGGGAAGATCAGGAAATTGATGCATTAGAGTTCCACCTCTCCATTGTGAGATATAAACAAGAATCAAGATGCTGCTTGCAATCCATGTTTGTTTACAAAGAGGAGGCTGACATCAGGCCAGCAAGAGAATATCCTGGTGTCACCTATTCATAGTATCATGATTTCCTCGGCAGGGGTAGCTAATAAAATAATCAGAATATTGAATAATAATAGAACCCAGGTCTCCTGACTCATAGCACAGCAGTATATTCACTAAGCCATGCTGTCTCTCCTATGTTACTGTTGAGTCTCAGTAAAAAAGTGCCATGGGATCTTAAATGTCCATCTGGACAACACCTAGAAGCAGGATCATCTTGGTCATTGCTGCATGTTTGTAGTAACTCCAGAAGAGCCAGTTGAATCTCCACACAATAGTTAAAAATGTGTTTTCCATGTTGAGAGGATCTATTTATTCTGCAGCAGCAGGCAGAGCTGTGGTGCTAGAGATGAAGTGGTTTAATACTTTACACTGCAGCTTTCAAGGTGACCTTCACATTTTAAGAAAACCTAATCAAGCAGCCTTATGTATTTATAGTTTATAAACCACATGTGGACAAGATGCTTTACAAACACCCGAAAGACAAAGTCCCTTCCCAAGCAACCTCTGAGTTCATTTCTGACACATACATTATGCCGGGTAACAATGTAACGTCATTCAGACCTGGCTGCTGTGGAAATCAAATTGGAAGGATTTGCAGAATAAGGGCCTAATCCAAATGGGAGTTTTTCCATTCACTTCAGTGGACTTTGGATCAGGCCCTAAATGCATTGTGTACTGAATGTAGCTGTAAACTGAATAAGGGGTATGTTCAGAAATTGAAAATGTATCTCAAATCCCCATCTGCAGCCAGTTTGTGAAGTACAAACCTGTCATGACTCTTTACATCACCTGCTCAGTCAGTGTACCTCCCGTCTTGCACTGTGCTGGTGGCCTCACAATCACCACTGATGGCTGCCTGAGCAGACACACTGCCTATGAGTATTAGCAGAAGGTGTTTTCTCCATTGTTACATGGTTTTCTAAATATCTCCCTTTTAAGATTCTCTTTTTGGATCCCATGCATTGTGAAATACTTAACCTACTGCCAAATATACCAAGTATGGCTAGGATACCAGTGTTGCAATTGAAAAAGTCTTAGTGCTTTGGTTTTGGTGGCATGTCAACAGAATGCAGTAGTACAGTATGCAGAGTGGTATCTTGAAAACCATGGTATGGTTCCTGTTGGTATGTGCTGCTTTTTTTAAATGGCAACCACTTAGCCATTTACTCAGCAACCCTTTTGAACAGCCCTGTGTCACAGTTCAGGGCAACTACACCTGTATTCCCCTCTGTGGTCCAGCCAGGGCACCAAAACCTCAGGTTTCCAGCTCCCCAGGTGTTGCTTCTTCTGGATGGAGACCCACATCTTTCTCCCTCCTGACCGGAGTATTTCCAGGCTGCCCAGTTTCCTGCCATCGCTGTGTATTTCCTGGCATAGACAGGTTGCTCCAGGGCTACAGCTTGCTTTCTCTTCAGATACAGCTAACAGGTTTAATTGCTACAGTTATAAGTACCATACAGCTCTTCCTATGCAAGCCTATTTTATTATTAAGGAAAAAAGCACTACACAGAAAACATATGTAAAATAATAAAAGAACCTACGTGCCCACTATTAAACCTACCAGACATTATCCCAACCTAACATGGATTCTGGCAGGAGCAGTCCTTCAGTACCCCACCCAAGGGAGGGATAGCTCAGTGGTTTGAGCATTGGCCTGCTAAACCCAGGGTTGTAAATTCAATCCTTGAGGGGGCCACTTAGGGATCTGGGGGGCAAAATCAGTACGTGGTCCTGCTAGTGAAGGCAGGGGGCTAGACTCGATGACCTTTTGGGGTCCCTTCCAGTTCTATGAGATAGGTATATCTCCATATATTATATCAAGTAGATTTTTTTGTAGTTACCAGTTCATCACAAGTTCAGCTCAGAACAAGTGCCCTGTCGTATGGGACCTCAGTAGGCCCAGACATTCCAACCCTCCCCGAAGGATTGAGGCCCTCCATGCACCAGGGATCCCATCCACTTGCTGGATCAGGAAGAAGGCCCTATGCCAGTTTAAATCCCCGGCTATTTATTCCAAAACCCTTCATTTGTCTATAGGTCCCTGGAGAATCCAGTTTGAACAAGTTATATGCACATTTGTTATGGGCGTAGCTTCTCTAGAGATGTTACAGCCTCAGTGAATTTGCCTAATCAGCCGGTGCTGTTCTCCTATTTACCCTTCCCATGGAAATACATACAATTCCACAATAACACATGCAGCACTGCATTTTTAACACAGTGAACTCCAGAGACATTAAAATTAATTCAATAAGGTTTAACTTAATTCAATAAAGTTCATTCAGGATATTGCAGGAAATTATTAGTCTGTCATACCCTGATTGACCTTGGGATTTTCAGAGCTGTCCAGCATCCGTTGCATGCATTCCAAGGTGGGGAACCTTAAACACAGCCTCTCCAGAGTTGGCTGGCTGGTGGGCTGGCTAGCATGGACTCTCTTCAGACTCTATAAAGCCAGGCCAGCACATCTCTGCCCTGCTTTGGTAGTGGGAAGACATAGCTTGGGCTTTTCAGCATTGCCCTGCCCACCTCGTGCACTGCTCTGAAATGGTTTTGGCAGAGGATGACTATAGGCTATTTGTAAATCTCTCAGGACTCTATGGGATGAAATACATTTTGTTTATGTAAGATTCTGTTATTATTAATGAGTATTATTAATATTTATTTATTTTTATTATTGTTTCCATTTTAGAAATAAGTGCAGATCTGCGTCTGGAATAAAAACAAATAAACCCTGAAGCACTGAGAGAATTGAAACTGTGTATCTGGGACAGGACATTTGTTCTGGCGCTCAGACCCGGTGCATTTCCCCGAAAGGGAGACCATATCTCATTGGCTTTTGCTGTCTTGCAGCCTCTTTATTTTTCTTTTTACATTTTAAATGAATATTTGTCTTTTTATTTGACATGTATTGAGTATTTAATATTTAAACATGATCAATAAATCTGGACATGTAACTATTGTGGTAAGAGCAATGAGGCTTTCCCGAGTCCAGATCCCATCCTCTCCCAGGGCCATTGTCTGCATTCCATATAGAAACAAACCAAAGACAAACCCAGGCAGTGTCAGTAAAAAGAACTGTGCCCTGTGTCAGTAAACGGGACACACTGTCTTCACTTCCCACTGGCAGCGCTAGGCCACGGGCTCTGCAGGGAATCCAGTGCCAATTCAGGCTCTGTGTTAGAAGGCTGACTGGCATGGCCTTAACAAGACACCAGTGACTAACACCAGCAAACGCAGGGATGGCGGTGAGCTGGGCAGGGACAGGACAGCTCAATCTCCCCAGGGATTTAGGTGCTGTTACTGCTGGGCACCTGCAGTCTGCCAGGTTGTGTTAGGAGGCGTTGATGACATAGCCTGTGGCATGGCAGTTTTCGTCTCTTTCACAGTTTATCTCCTCGCAGATTTCCTTTCTTGACCTGATGTTGACAGGTTATCGCTTTCTTTAGACTGTCTCCATACTGTTACTTAACTTCCCCTGTCAAAATCCTGCTCTTTGCTCTTGTTCAATTTTGATGCATTTCACTCTGAAGATAGATTCTGAGAGTTCCATTGTCCCCTCCGGTATGGTATAGGAACCTGTTAGGTGCAAATGGCTTCCTTTGTGCATCTCTTTACCTCAATTCTTACCATCCATATCCTCCTCTTTGCTAGGGTGACCAGATGTCCCATTTTTAAAGGGACAATCCTGTATTTAAGCTCTCCTGCAGGTGTCCCGCCTTCTTCTTAAAAACAGGCAAATTGTTCCATAATTTCTTTCACCCTCCCTCCCCCCATCAGTACTGGCAGGTCCTGCTGCTGGCTGAATCCCTCTCACCAGCCGCCCGCACAGCAGTGATGAGTGGAGGGGTCTAGTGGCCGACGATGGGGGTGGTGTGCAAGGCTGGTGGCGGGGCAAAGCTGCAGCGCGTGGGGTTGGCTGCTCCTCCTGTTGGTCCGTCAGCACAGCCCCTTCTGCGTGCTGGCTCTCGGCCAGCAGGGCCCTGCCCTGCATCCCATTTCCGGCTGGTGTAGTGGCACAAACTGCAACTGGCACATTTTCCCACCAGTAGCAGTTACTGCCAGGTAAGGATGGCCTTCTTTGTTTACCCAGTAGGATTTGGCTACCTTTGCTACCCTGAAATTCTGCCAGGAAGCAGTTTGTGCCACTACGCCGGCACTGACTGCGCCCTGTGAGCTGTGGTGGCTGGGGAGTGCTGGCAGGTGCCAGGCGGCGGCCGGTTACATGTCGCCTCAGCTGCCCATCCAACGGCCCTTTACGTGCTCCCCCACTCGCTGTCCTCTCCCTGCTTTGTCCCTTCACCCCCCCCAACCCCACTGCTCCTACATATCCCCTCCCCGACGGTGAGACGTGTCCCACTCCCAGCACTGTGCGGAGAACCAGTCCCTGGTCAAAGTGTTCAGCTCACCAACAGCCTGCCTGTTGAGCTCCTTCCTTCCCCCACTGCCTCTGGCTGGGCCGGCGCCCCAGGAAAACCCAGGACCTTCTAGCCAGGGGTGCTGGCCAGGAGGAGCCAAGCCCTGCATGTGCCAAAGCCCCGCACAGCGCTAGCATGGGAAAGCTTCTCCACCTCTCAACTAAGCTCTGAAGTAGCGGGGTGGGGTGGGGTGCAGAAGCGATTTCCAGCTTGTTCCTGCCCCGAACCTGCAGACTTTACAGCAGCCTCCCGGGCAGGAGCTTAGCACCCTCTTCACACACACCCCACCTGGGTCCTGCCCCCAGGGAGCACGGGGCTGCTCCGTCCCCTATGTACCCTCCCCTGCTGAGCCATCTCTCTGGCCTCATTTGCTGAAGCCCCTGCAGTCAGGATTCCTGGGCCCTGGTGCACAATGCATCCTTAGGGCTTAACCCCTTCCTGCCTGCGCTGTAGCCGGAGGCCAGCTGTAGCCAGCAGCAGCCTGGAGGTGTTAGCTGCCTTTCGACACTGTGTGGGCAGGAAGGGACAAGCTGCTTCCAGCCACAGGGGAGCAGGTGCGGGGAGGATGCAAGTGGTGAAGAGATGAGCTCTGCAAAGACATGGGCTAGGTCATCCTCCTTCCCCCACCCCACCCCCACAGCTGGAAGCAGCTCCCATCCCTTCCCTCCGCACAGTGCCGAAAGGCTGCTGCTGGCCACGTTCTGGTGCGAATTCTGGCAGCAGTCTGGGGATGGGGGCATGCGATTTTGCGTGTTCCCCCACATGTTGCCTCAGGAAAATGTGGTACCAGGAGAGGTGGGCATGGAGGGCGGAGAGCGCTGGGCAGGGAGGTTTGGGTCAGCCGGTCACCCCCCACTGTGAGAGAGATGTATGGGAGTGTGTGTGTGTCACCTCTCCCTGTGTGAAATAAAGCCTTAAAGATAAGAAGGGAAATAAAAAGAATCCAACTACACAGTATTTCTTTTTGACAGAGCCTCAGTCAACTTGATGTTAATTTGAATGTTGGTACTGAATAGTTCTGATTGATTGCCGTCAGGGCCGGCTCCAGGGCTTTTGCCGCCCCAAGCAGCGAGGAAAAAAAATAAAATAAAAAAAAAGCCATGATGGCGATCCGCGGCAGCTCCACCGCGCCGCTTTCTTCTTCGGTGGCAATTCAGTGGCAAGTCCTTCCCTCCGAGAGGGACCAAGGGACCCTTCACCGAATTGCCGCCGAAGAGCCCGAAGAGCCCTTCCTCTTGGCCACCCCAAGCACCTGCTTGCTCAGCTGGTGCCTGGAGCCGGCCCTGATTGCCATTGAACTCATTTGAATGCAAGTAATTTTACCAGGTGTCCAGTATTCAGCATAGGGGAATATGGTCACCCTACTCTTTGCCCACACAACGATGCATTTGGTATGACTGCAGTATCCCTGTGGCTGCTTTTGCACCACTAGATTTCCCAGTGTCACAGCCACCTCGGGTATTTGGCACAAGCACTGATAGTGGGTCTGCTGAGCAGCCGCACTAACAAAAGAAATGCTTAATGAGGATTCTGTTTGGCGGCCTCATGATTTAAAAACAGTGTCATTTGTGCTACACGGAAATGTATTTCTGTCCTAAATTCATTCCTTGGGCGAGGTCTGGGAAGGTTTAACAATGACACCCATCTTGAATTTCCTGGCACTGTCCTGATCTTGAAGGTCAGTTTTGTATTCTGCAAGTCCACTTTGCAGGACACTAATGATTCCCACATTTAATTCAGGTAGGAAAAAAATTGTGTGGCATGATAGTGAAGTAGCTTTATGTCATGAAGTAGCTATACAACCTCACCACGTCTTGATGCATTTTCATCACAGGCCTTAATTTTCCAATTTGGGCACTTAAATTAAGTGCCTAGATCCATATCTGATAGTTTTCACTCAGATTTTCATTTGGTTGCCTAAAATGGTTATTTTGGTGCTTAAATGCAGTTTTGAGAACCCATCTGTAGAGCTGAGAGTAAGGTGATCACAGGGTCGGCACCAGCGAAGGAAGCAGGTGCTTGGGGTGGCCAATGGAAAGGGGCGGCATGTCCGGGTCTTCAGCGGCAATTCTGCAGCGGGTCCCTCAGTCTCTCTCGGAGCGAAGGACCCACCACTGAATTTCCGCTGAAGAATGAACGGTGCGGTAGAGCTGCTGCCGATCGCGGCTTTATCTTGCTTTTGTTTTTTTCGCTTCGCCGCTTGGGGCGGCAAAAAAGCTGGAGCCAGCCCTGGGTGAGCAGATGTCCATCCCCCAAAGAATAACACGCAAATGTCTTATGTATTTTAGGAATAGGGCTAAAAGCAAGTATTTTAAGGTCAAAATGAGACACACCACAAATATGGAGATGAATGTCCTCCAGTTGCTGAATGTCTCTGCTTATAGAATCTATGAGCTGACCCTGCTGGCTCTTCAGTGGACATCTAATAAAACCCTATCCTCAGAGCTCATTGGCTTCTGGCTGACATTCCAGGGTGGTTTAAATAGTGCACAAGCTATGGGGTGCTATCCAAAATCTCATAGAGTGGGGGATGCACATATGTCCCTTAATAATAATATATGGAGATATACCTATCTCATAGAATTGGAAGGGACCCCGAAAGGTCATCAAGTCCAGCCCCCTGCCTTCACTAGCAGGACCAAGTACTGATTTTGCCCCAGATCCCTAAGTGGTCCCTTCAAGGACTGAACTCACAACCCTGGGTTTAGGAGGCCAATGCTCAAACCACTGAGCTATCCTTCCCTCCTTATGTGCCCATGGAACAGTATGTTAAGCATACCAGGTTCTGCATGGCACGACAGCACCTGCATGCCCACCCCTCTTCTGCACACGTGCACACCACGCTAAATGGGAGCATTAGGGATGCAGAGAGCTGATCCACAGTGTAGTAATGAGGTGCTCAGCAGCCATTGTTCAAGAAACCCAGCGCTCCTACTGTGCCATAGCGCTACCTCTCTCACTCCCTGCACGATAGGGATCAGAGTGAGCTGAGTAAGCCCCAGGAATCTCCTCCCAGCCCTGTCCGCCCCACTGCTCAATCCTGCTTGCAGTCATGTGTGATTTGTAGACAATATCAACACTGTGTGAGGGTGGGGGGGTGATACTAAAACCAGCATCAGTTTTAAAGCACAGAAAATTAAATATAGCATGAGTCACCTGAAGGAACGGGAGAGCAGTACTGAAGTGAGAATGTTCCTTATAATGTATATTAGAGTAAATATTAATATTGAATATACTAATAGTCATTAACATTGTAGGTTATTAATGGAGGTGGGAGAACCTGTAAAGTTTTGGAAGTTTTGTGCACTCCAGCGCTGAAAAATATTAGAGACTTTGGGGTGAGGGTTGGAATCTGACCTGCACCTAAATTTTGCAACTGGTCCCAGTCTCTATAATAGGTCTAATCAAACCCTAGGACCCAAATTCCCATGCATTTGGAAGAGTTTGAAATCTGGAGCTGAATGTTGTAGCTCAAATTTTTCCCTACCCAATTTTGAAGTTCATTCCCTAAGCCATCCCCTTCCTATGACCCAGCAGTAGACCCACTTTTCCTAATCCCTGCTCATGGCTTTCCAGCAGCCTTCTCTCCATCCAAGTTAAATCACTGCAGCTCATCTGTGCCATTCTGGATATCACCCAGTAGTGACACTGAAGTGGGGAGGGTTCTGCAAGTGCCTTTGTTTTTTTAATAGCACATTAAAAGGAAGTTTATGAGACTATCCAGCAGCATAGCTACAAAATCGCAGGTAGGGGGGTGGTGGCAGCTACATGGGTTATTCAGTTTTACTGGTTAGCTCATGTTTTGTCAGCAGAGCTATTGTTATTAAAGCTTCTGATAAAATAGCGTAGCAAAATATACTGGTGATGTGCGTGGATGTGTTAAAGCTAAAAGAGGACTGGCATGGCTAATGGAAGTAAACAGTCTATATGTTCATTCTTATCCTCCAAAGAGATTCCTTTCAATTTAGGAAATAAACCTGAGCATGTTCAAAAATGTCAAGGCAAATTCCTTCAGGGTGTATAATTTGATCATGTGCAGGCGTCAGGAAGGAATCTCCCTGTTCCCCCGCCCACCCTATACAGTATTGCACAACTGATGATGTACATTATTAGCCTTTCTCTGAAGGATCACGTATGGGCCTCTGCTAGCAGTGGGATTCAGACTTGAGGAACAAAAGATCTGATACAGATATGGCAAATCATAAGGAAACAGGGGCTGAAGCAAATATTCATTCCCTTTCTCAGGAATGAGAACACTGACAGCTTGGTTTCATTTATCACAAATTTTTATTTTACTGATCACCCGTGCTTCTATCAGGGATCTTCTCTTGTCAGCTACTGTCTCTGGTCTGCCACTCTGTCTGTGAACTGGAGCACTGTTTGTAGGACTGGCACAGCTAAGGGGCTGTCTGTTGTCCAATGTCCTGTCACGCCTATTAAGATCTCTGGGGTTGGTCCATCTGACCATCATACTGATATGTTATAATCTCAAGTGGACAGGAATCAGAGGTGCCTCTGCTAACAGCCAGAAACTCTGAAATGCTCTTCCCCTGAACATATACCAACATATATTTCTGTGACATCTTTCAAAGCAAGTACTCAAAATGTTTTGGTTTCTTTTGAATTGTTTGGGAATTGTATTGTTTCTTATAGAATTGTAATGTAACTACTAAAGTGCAGAAGTGGGTGAAGAGTGGAGGAAAATATTCACAAACATTTTGGTAAAATTCAGAGACTGATTTGTAGTTCACCATATCTGTTTCTGTTGCAAACACACAAACAAACTTTTGTTCTTGGAAACGAGTTTTGAGTCTGCAGACCAAATTTGTTTTCTTCCAAAACACTCTTCAGCTTGGGAAGAAGCAGAAGTAACAGACTTCCTGGTTTTCTTATTCACTTGGTCCAAAAACTTGTCTCTTTCTTTATTCCATTACACTCGTCCAATCCAGGGACCAGAAACAATACCATGTGAGTAAAGTGACGAGTCACACAACAGTAATAATAACTAACAAATAATAAAAACATATGGTAAACAATCCATAGGTTGAAATTTGCAGTAGGGATTCATCAATTTTGAATTAACAAACACATTTGTAAAGATCAATCTGCCTGCAAACCGGAAAAAAAAGGGTAAAATGCAGTGAATAAAACATTTCCTACAGATAGTTCATCCAGCTCTACTAGAATCTAATCCAATACCCATTGAAGTTAATGGAAAGACTCTCATTGACATCAGTGTTCATTGCATCAGGCTCCTAGTGACTTCAGTGGGTCTTGTGCTTCTAAGCCGCTCAGACTTTTTTGAAAATCCCATCCTATATGCTCACTGCCCTGGGTTGGATAGACCTGCTCAAGTGAGACTATGTTGTCCACTAGTGCATGGTCCAGAGAGTACAGTATATAAACTCTAACACTCTACAATTAACAGAAATACTTTGGCTAATGGATTGAGTGTTGGTCCTTCTCTTCAGGACAGCCTGACTGCACACTCAGAAGTTAACATGAGGGGATGGAACAGAGCTAATAGGGCACCTGTCTAATTGTAGCTGGCGGTTGCCAGAGTGCTCAAAGCAACACAAGCTGGATGTGTATGCATCCCTGTTGTCTGCAGGAGTGGTTAGAATTCATCAGTTCCTTTGTATCCGCTGAAAGGAAAAGATCTGCAAAGAGCACACACTGTAAACCGGCAATGATATTAGAGATAATATTTTTGCTTCAAGGCCTTCTTCAGGCTGTGAGGGGAGGGGGAAAACAATTAGAGAGCAAGGTTAGTAGAACAGCTAACCTTTGTTACGCTTTTTCAGGAGTCATAAGAGGGTTTGGCAGCAGAAACATTGCTTGTAACCTTATCTTCTATTTCTAGCAAGCATTTTCGTTAACCAGTAACATTTTCAGTTTGCAGTTGCCACAGCATCCATCTTCCTTACAGCTGTATTTTCAAATCTGGAAGGGGGAAGGGAAGGGAAAGGTGGGGAAGAGAGAGAGAGAGGGAAAAGATGTTTTAATTTGTAGCCAGAGGGGAAAGGGTTGTCTCTAGAATGGGCTCAGAGTCAGAAGTGGGAGTGTAATGATTCTACAGCCTATTAGGAGGCAGACCTTTGTAGAGTTGCAGGTAGGGTGACCAGACGTCTTGAGATTCGGGGCTTTGTCTTCTATACACAACTATACCTGCCCCTTGAAATCAAAGTGTCCCGATTTTTCACACTTGCTATCTGATCACCCTCAATGCAGGGTCCTTGAAAATTGCTCCCTTTGCTGACTGTGAACTCTGGTACATGGAGAGCTTTCCCCTAGAATTGTGCACCTGCATCTATGAGAGCATATGGAGGTACATACGTGCTGTGCTGCACTGAAACTTGGACTGTTGCTGCCTGTGCTGTACCTGGGATGAGAGGATAAGCTTTAGCTTCCAAGCATTTTAGGTCCTTGGCTTCATTACTGAGTGATAACAGTGATGTCAACTCTAGTAGTATTTTTCTACAGGGACATCAGTCCACTGTGAAATGGAGCGAGACCACCAGCTCATTTCATACAGGCTACTGAATAGTGTCAGTCTGGAACAACTTTCATTTGGCTTTCATTTACTAGTGAGATGATTTGGATTCATACTGGTGACCTAAAGATGAAAGGTTTTGTATCCTATTACCATTCCCCTGTTCTATCCAGTCACCCATTATTATGTCACTTTCATGGGTATAATTCATAAATAGAGGTTTTCATTATAGGAAGTGATGATGTGAATACAGAATGGTTACATGTTAAGATGATCTCCCCTTCTGCTGCACGTTGTGGAGAAAACGAGTGATTAAGAAGAATAAAAGGATTATAAATTGCAAAGATAGGTTCGGCTTCAAAATGTAGATCTGGATTGCAAACATCTCAGCTTTTGGTGGTGTTTGGTTTGGGGGGGTTGATTTGGACTTATCTCAGATAATAAAAAAAGTCTGATTCTCATGAAATTTGCAAACCTGAAGATCTTGGAAAATACTAGAGAACATACGCTTGGAAATCTGTGGACCTGATTTTCCCCTGCCTTGCACCTTGTAGAGCCATTTAGAAGATGAGTGCAATGGGGGTGTAAACTGCTGCCACGTCATAATTTACCACCCAGACCCGGAAAGTACTTTGCATCCTTGTTGTGCCCACCTTGCACTGGTGCAAGTGATGACACAAGGCTTAAGGCAGTGGAGATCAGGCCCAGAACTGCTTGCATAGTATAGTACTTAAAAACAAATTCTCAATATGTTTCTGTTGCATTTATGAAGCTGTACAGACTCTCACTTAATGCCTACAAATTCCCCTCACTCTTACCAAGGCTGTGTAGTTTATTGGCTAAAGTGCCTGTCTTCAAACTTTAAAGGTTTTGAGTTCAAATCCTGTTTGGGGTTAAGTCTTTAAGTGAAAATACTCCCTCTCTGTTTTCTTCAGTGTGATACAAAGGATTAAATTCTCTGCACGTGGTTATTCTTATCAGCCCAAAACATGCTGCATTGGACTAAAACATTTCAATAGCTTTTTGTACAGTGGAAGAAAAACATATGAAGTGAAGTCTGATTTTCCAGAAATATTGCAGGCGTGATGAGAGCTTTGCTGCATAGGAAGGTGGGGAGATGTACTTTCAGCTCTCTATCCCTTTGCTTCTGGAGTTCCTTCCCCCTCCTCCTTCTATTCCCGTATAATTCTGTGCAGCTGTGTTAAACAGGCATTCCACTGAAGTCAATGGAATGAGAGGATTTGCTTGTGTATGTTCGGCAGCCCAAGAAGTGCTCAGCTGCTAGACGGGCCTGGTATACAATTGGCAGAAGGGGAGCAGTTAATTAGCTTCTTTTATGCCAATGTCAATATGTTTCCATTTCAATCATGGGTCCACGTTGGTACCCTCAGGTGGCTAATTTACATGAAATTTCATGTGTGTGTGTGTGTGTGTGTGTGTGTGTGTGTTAAGCTTTAAACAACATCCTAGGTAGCCTAGTGAATAAGGCTGCTAGTACCTTTTATAGAAAAGACTGAAAATTCGTCTCCTGTTGGGACTGTTTTCATTAACAACAACGTCACCACAAAGATATTAATACCTGTCTTCCTCTCCCTGTAAATGAATAAATCCTTATCACTGTTTTTTTTCCAAACAAAAGAAATGATCCAAAACATTTAAGATGTACAAAGTCAAGCTGTGCTATTTATAAAAAGAGCCAAGTGAGATAAGGAATGATTTATGATAGTCATATAGCGCCATTCAGCCAACTGGATTGCACAGCTTTTTACAAACTGACTGTGTGTGTGTGTGTGTGTGTGTGAGAGAGAGAGAGAGAGAGAGAGAGAGAGAGAGAACAACACACAACAGTTTAGAACAGGCAGTGTAGACTATCATGTCCAGATGAAACTGTGGCAGGAGTGGGGAAGAGTTTAGGTAGGCAGAATGTAGTTTACTCAGGTTGGACTTCAGGCAGTGCTAACACCCTTACTTTTGTGACTAGTGCTATGTGATCTTTAATGACCACAAATAGTGAGGATCTCAGGTTTACATTGTGACAAGCTTCTACCGATAGAAGTCAATGGAGCTACATCAATTTACACCCATTGAGAATCTGGCCCATAGAATGGAGCAGCTTTATTCAAGTTGTAACCCACTGGTCAGCGTGTGTTGTGTCTCCCCACTCTGTGCTCAATATACATAAAATATGAGTATGTAACAACTGCTAGCTAGTAACCTGTGAGTAGCTGTGTATTAATACGTCTAGTCTCCAGACGGGGAAACGGAGGCACAGAGCAGCTGAGAGATTTGCATAAAGTCACAGCAAGTCAGTGGAAGAGCTGAGGAGAGAACCTGAGAATCCTGACTCCTTTGCTGTCCCCTGTCCTAACTGCTATAAACAATCCCTAAGGAGCTGAGTTGAATCAGGCAGTTGAGGAAACCTCAACATTAGCTGATAGCTTTCTACAGGTAACACAGCTAAGGACCTCAATATACCGTATGAGCTGTAATAAAATACAGCCAGAAGTGAGTTGACGACAGTCCCTCTCTAAACCCCGTAGCTTCTATTGTTTTCATCCAAACCTTTGGCAGAGTTTGTGTGTGTCTGCATGCCTGTATTAACAGAATAGTCAGAAATGAAGACGATAGAGAGGGCAAGCAGAAAGATATAGGAATACTGATCTCCATTATTCATAAAGTGTGGAGAAACTAGTGATACATCTGTGTTGTTTGGCAAGATATTTGAGATTGTCTTCCTTCTGTCTTGAGGGATATGCAATTCCGAAAGGATAAAAGGGGATGGGTTCTATGATTATCTATCTATCTGTAACACCGACAGACCCCAGTCATCCGTGGGCGGGATCGAACCTGGGGCCTCTGGAGCTTAGTGCATGAGTCTCTACTGCATGAGCTAAAAGCAATATAACTCTTAGCTAAAGCTGTTGAGCAGACTCATCTCTCTCTCTCTCTCTCTCTCTCTCTCTCTCTCTCTCTCTCTCTCTCTCTCTCTCTCTCTCTCTCTCTCTCTCTCTCTCTCTCTGCTTGTCTACACTACGCAGCTTTTAGCGACAAGGCTGTGTCAACACAGCCTTGTTGCTAAAAGTCAGCGTGTGTAAACGCTCTTTGTCAGCGCTTTTGCCAACAAAATACTTCCAGCCCCGCAAGCGGTGTTTGCTTTGTCAGCGGGAGAGTGGTCCTGCCGACAAAGCCGCGTTCACGCTGCCACTTGCATTGGCAAAACTTTTGTCTTTCGGGGTAGGGGTGTTTAAGTACCCGTGAAAGACAAAAGTTTTGTCGACAACTTCACAGTGTAGACATACCCCCTGTGGTCTCAGTGCCACTAGATGGGACAGAATACCACGCCCAGGAGGTGTGTGGGTTATATATCTATTCTAATCTATCTAAACTATCTGTCTAGTAGGTGCTTACAGGACCTCCATCAACACAGTATCGGAGTCCCACCCAAGTAATTAAAAATGGAAACAACGTTAACAATTTCTTCTTTTTCTCTTTCACCCTCCTCAGACTGTAAAAGAAATAGCTAGATTAGTTTGTGTAGGTATGGGTGAGTGTATGGCAGCTGGCATGTGTGTGAATTTGTGAATGTCTTATAGAGGAAGAGCCACATCAGGTGTGTTTTGCATTTAGTTCTGAATGAGGTGAGGCCTGAGGTCATTCTTAATTCTTACAGGTGTGAATTTCACAGTCTGTGAAAGTTCTTCCTCCCAAGAGCCTCCTGCTGTTGGTCAACCATTTTATTGTTTGAGTGGACTATAGCTGGGAGGTCATAGTCACTGATGGAGAGGTGATCCCTCGATATCTACTCCCTATCCCATGAAGGACTTTGAATATCAGGACAGAAAAATTGAAGTGGACTCTGTATTTAAAGAGGAGCTAATGCAGAGATTGCACAGGGTGATGTGTTCATGGTGACCTGTGTAGATAAGCAGACGAATTGCTGCATTTTGCACCAGGTAGAGCTTTTTCAGGGTGTGTAGCTTCATTCCTAGATCTTATGAGGTTCAATAATCAAGTCTGAGGGTCATGAATGCCTGAATCACTATATCCAGGTCTATGTCTGATAGGATGGGGGTGCAATCTTATAGCCAGTGGCAGATGGAAGTGTTGTGGGTTTTTTTCTGCCATGGCTCTCTGGGTATCCAGTAGCAGCTGAGGACTCCAAGCAGATCCCAAGTTTGTGGACCAACTTGACAGTCTGAAGGCAGATGCCTTGAATAATGGGAACAACTTAGAGAAGGCAAGTTTTTTGAACTGCTTTCCTCTTCCAACAAGCATCATCTCAGTCTTGCCTGGAAAGCTGGGGGATGATGCTGTTTGTTTTATGTAAAGGGAATGTGGAGCTGGGTGTCGTCTGCATGAAGCTGGCACATCAGCCTGTCTTTTCTCATTGCCAATCCCAACAGCTTCAGATAGATGCGGACTAGCGTGGTCCTATCTGTTGTTTGTTTTTGCATCCAGGAAGGATTGCTGCTTTGCTGCTGCTGCTCCCAAATGCAGGAGATCCTCCCAGTGAAATAAGATGATAATCCTTGCAAGGAGAGGTGCTGGGTTCTGGAGCTGAGTGGTGGCAGTCTGGGTTTATGATGTGATTTATGAATGGGAAAGTTCTTCAGAGCATGATATTGCTGCCTCTATAGGTTCTCAACCTATTTACCATCGTGGGCCACATATGCAGCTCTCTGTGTGTTATATGGACTGCATCTACATAATATATATACTACTACTGTATGGCCCTGAGAATGTCACATGGGCCACAGCGGTGTGCTGATTGGGCCGTAAGTGGCCAGTGGGCTGTGGGTTGAGAATCACTGCTCTACAGCCAGAAACCAAAGGCTTCCTAGATGAGCTGGTGGAAACACTCTGAAATGGTGAAGGGAAATGTCAGAATCCACATTGGTAATGCTGTTGATCCAGTAGTCCAAAACCTCCAATACAGACTTTCCACCTTGGGTTTCTCACAGGTGTTTTTTTTGATTCACACATACAGTCAGCCATATCCTGGATGGGCTCCTGCAAAAATTGCCCCCTTAATGTGGTCAGACCACATCCTCCTCTGGGTGAAAGTAAGAACTATTCCTCTTGCAAGACGGGAAGAAATGACTACCACAGTCCATCCCTGGAAATTCTTGTACTCCACCAAATTCCAGAATTTACTTATAGAAAAGTCTACTTAACTAAGAGGTTGCAAAATAGAAGATTTAATGAAGCATCACAACTGACTGTTGCAATAGACACTCCAATATCCCTTCCAGACCTCCACCCACACAAATCACCATGGTTTTCAGGTGACTTTCAATAAGAAAAAAACAGGAAGGAAGAAAACTCATGAATAAGTGACAGAAAATGCAGTCTAACACCTACCGATTCAAATAAAAAGAATCTGTACAAACTTGTGCCACTTCCATGAAGGAGGTAAAGAGCTCCGGCTTCTCTTATTGAATTCCTGTCAAAAGCAGAAGTCAGGACATACAATTTCACTATGAGAGGCTAGGGACTGAAGAAATATAGGCAGAATTCCTCTAAACATAGAGAAGTTAAGGGACACAGCCAAGAGAAAAATCATGGACCATGTTCCCTGTTTGTGTATTTCCACAGAGTTATGCCAGCAGAGAATTTGGTTTTACGTTTAAAACAAAACAAACATTCTTATCTATGTTACCAATAATTAATCAGTATCTTAGATGTCTATATACTAATACAAGAAGTATGGGGAATAAGCAGGAAGAACTTGAAATGATAGTTAATGAACACATCTGTGACATAGTTGGCATCACAGAGACTTGGTCGGATAATATGCACGACTGGAGTATTGGTATAGAAGGGTACAGCTTGCTCAGGAAGGACAGACAGGAAAAAAGGGAGGAGGAGTTGCCTTATATATTAAAAATGTATACATTTGGTCTGAGGTTAAGGTGAAAATAGTAGACAGACTTGTTAAAAGTCTCTGGGTAAGGATAAAAGGGGTAAAGAAACAAAGTGATGTCATGCTGGACACAATAGGCCTCAGCTGGAGTATTGTGTCCAGTTCTGGGCGCCGCATTTTAAAAAAGATGTGGAGAAATTGGAAAAGGTCCAAAGAAGAGCAACAAGAATGATTAAAGGTCTTGAGAACATGACCTATGAAGGAAGGCTGAAAGAATTGGGTTTGTTTAGTTTGGAAAAGAGAAGACTGAGAGGGGACATGATAGCAGTTTACAGGTATCTAAAAGGGGGTCATAAGGAGGAGGGAGAAAACTTGTTCACCTTAGCCTCTAAGGATAGAACCAGAAACAATGGGTTTAAACTGCAGCAAGGGAGGTCTAGGTTGGACATTAGGAAAAAGTTCCTAACTGTCAGGGTGGTTAAACACTGGAACAAATTGCCTAGGGAGATTGTGGAATCTCTGTCATTGGAAATTTTTAAGAGCAGCTTGGACAAACACCTGTCAGGGATAGATCATACTTAGTCCTGTCATGAGTGCAGGGGACTGGACTAGATGACCTCTTGAGGTCCCTTCCAGTCCTACGATTATATGATTCTAAGATTATTAAAAATGAATATTTAAAAAATCTAGTTCACTTTGACTCCTTTGTGCATTTTTCTCATTTTTCTCGAATAGTTAGTTGGTTTCACTTTTGTCTAACTAGTCGTTTTCTAGTCAATTTCACTCTGATATTTACACAATAACTTGGGCTTCTGCTTTTTGAGTTAATTTAATTTTAGGGAGTTGTTTTTAGCAGTTTTGGATGTGCTAAACTCATGTGTTTTCAGGGCTTTCTGTTTGTATATACTGTACTGAGTAATCTCTTTGTAATGTTCCCTGGTGTGCTTTAACATAGTACTGTTTCAAACAGCGCTATGTTAAAGCGCACTAGGGAACCTTTAGTGTGCACCAGTAGGATCTACATGGACCAATTACCATGCAACACATTAGTACGCTGTAGAAATCCTCCCTGTAGGCCGCATTATTACTCTGTGTCAACAAGCCCTTAGATACAAGTAACCATTTCTGGTGTTTTCCAGTGTTTGTTGGATAAACACTGATTTCTCTCTTCTCTATTTGTTTGTTTATATATCAGGATGTTTTAATCAGTGTTTATCAGTTAAAACCAAAAATCAGAAGCCCTAGATATAACAGAGATCCAATTGCTGCAGCAGATTTTTAGTTTAGATTTAAAATGTTCCATTGTTGTGTGTGTTTTTTTAATTAAAATATAACTTCATGGAAATGTTTCTGTTTGTCTTAGGTTTTGTAAAATTTTATAGAACCTAATTTTTGGACTAAATATGACTTACCAGTACCCCATTAACTTACTGAATAATGTGAACCCTGACAGGAATGAAGAATTCTGGTGACATTACTAACCACAAAACCAAACTTGTGTCACCAGAACCTCAAATGAGACTTTATATATGTTTTGTGTACTGACGAATCACAAAGCAATCACTTGAATTTGCCTAACAAAATGTTTCACTTTTATTAAGAACAAAGTAAAAAGGTTCTGAGCAGTTTAGAGATCAGTGCTGCCAATTGCACCAGTCTTTAGAAGCCACTACATCTAACAGCCAAGCAGCTCTCAGAACAGATCAGAATTAGTTGTCCAGGTTGAGAGCTCAGAACTTTCACCTTTATTGTATGTTAAACATTCTAGACAGTAAAAAAAAAAAAAAAAAAAGCAATATGAATGGATTCCCATTTAGACCACGTGAAAATGTTCCAGAACTCTTTAACATGTGGTATGTATATTTTGGAGGTATGCAATTCTGAATGTGGTATAAATGAGATGCACAGTTCAGACTAAACCTCCCTTCGTCTCTGTTATAGCACAGCTTGGTGCTCTCCCCTCCTGCTTTGACTAAATCAAGTTTTATATCTGATCTTGGTTGCAGGATTGTATCTTACCCTTGCAAAGGCAATGGACTTAATATTCAAAACGTTTCTTTCCACCTCCTATATGTAGAAATGAACTCCCACAGGCAATGACAGAAGAACCTAATAAAGTGCTTTGTAAAATTGCATTAAGTATGATGGGCCTGATTCTCTTCTCCCTTACACTAGAGTAAATCAAGAGTAGCTCCATGGCAGTCATTGGAGTTACATGAATGTAAAATTAGTGTGATGGGCAATAAAGCCCATTGCTTTTAAAAAAAATTATAGATCTAGAAAATATTAGATATTAAAGGGAATGTTTTAAGGAAATGTCTGCAAGAGTCAAAGTAGATGACCTGGAAGGTCTTTTCTGGCTCTATCATCTATGATCCTGTAATGTTGTGGGGCACTTCAAATGTTAATTTAAGTGAGGGGATGGAATGAGATGGACTTCCTGAACTACTTTCGTTCTTAACATAGCAGAGTCTATCTAGTCATTGCTGCAAATCTATAGAATTTGTCTGATACAGAGAGATAGGAAGAGACCTGAGGATCAGAAGTAGGTGGATGGTCTGGAGAAAGGGGTTACTAATACAAAAGGAATACAGACTCAAAGGTTTACAAATGACAGATACAAATAGATCAGGTATGTAGATCAGGCACACTGAAACTATGATCTGCTTGTGGAGCTGCACTGGCAATGTGCTGGTAAACATTCCTAATTTACCTACAATGGAAGAGAAGGCAAGCATGCTCATCTGTAATACAAACTGTGGTGAGGTCTGGTCAAAACATTTGTCAAAACTATATTTTCTGTGGAAAGTTCGGTTTTTGACTAAACAAATTTTTTTGTATAAAGTGTCTGCTTTCCTGCAAAAATTCTGGGTTTTGGCCTAAAGTGAAAATTGAAACGTTTCAGCCAAAATCAAAAACGTTTAGTTTTGGGGTTTTCAGTTTTTCAATGAAACCCCTCCCCCCCCCTTTTTTTTTTTTACTAAAAACTTTGATGAAAACTGTTTTTTGGTCAAAATCTTCCATGACCCCTCCTCCCCATTTTTGAACAGTTCTAATTTATCCATTGGAGACAACAGCTTCCGAATATGATATTCCACCTTGGTCTGAGCAATGTGTCTGCAGTGTTGTGCTTTAGGGAGGTTTGCGAATGCTGTGTGTACAGATGGACTCCAGAGGTGTGTTGGTAGACTGTCCCTATGTGCATTGTGCTATATGCTGCTAAGCTATGGAGAAGTCAGCAACTTTTCAGTGATGCAAGATGCCTCTTTGAACCTTCTGTATCACTGACTTTGTATATCCTAGGCAGAGCTCTTCGGGGAAATGAATATAAATGTGCCTTTAGAGCTGGATCCCATTCCCACTAGGATTTCAGCATGGTAATGAGGCCTGAGGTACTAAGGTAGTGAAACACCCAAAGGGACCAGATGTGAGAATATTTTTCTTTTCTTTCCTTTCCTTTTCTCATTGGATAATGTTGATGGGACTGGCCACTATCATGGCAAGAATGTAGGGGGATTTCCTGGTCTCTGCAAACAAGTGGCCAACTGTATATAAACCATTGTTCAGTGGATGTCTTGCATCTCCCTGTTGTGGCTCATCCACAGCGGTTTAAGGGTCTGCTATAGCTCCCAGCGAATGGATTTATTCCTTTTGCTCAAGTGGTAGAAGCTTGTGCTAGGGAGTCCTGATGGTCCTGGATTCAGACCTCAATACCAGCCCAAGCAGGGTTGGCTATATTCAGATCAGCTTCCTTTCTCTCTTTCACAGGTGCTGAAAGGTAGGACAATGAATTGACTGGTTGGGTGGCAAAGTGGAGAAAATGCCACTCCCAGGGTCATAGGGCTGAACTTCAAGCTGGGAGAATTTTCTGTGACTCTTTCTTTGCATCCTTTAGGTTGTTTTAATTATGTGTAATGAACATTCTCCCTTGGGAAAAAACCCTTGCTGACTGCACTTGCATTTCTCTTCAGTTTTTGTGGGGTAACGATCTCCGACAAACCACGAGGCCTTTGTTGCAAATGAATATCCTAATGAATCCGTGTGCACATTGCGTGCACCTTATGTAAGGAAGGTGTATGTTATGTATGTAAGAGGGTGTATGTTATGTAAGGAAAATATGTAAGTTTCTTTGTATGTAAGGGTGCGTGTCTGTAAGTTTGTCATTACCTAAGAGTGAGTTGCATGTTTCTTCTGGTGTGCTTGGAGCTGGTTTTGTGTTATTGAGTGTGGGTATGTGCATTCCTTCGTGTGTCTCAACAGATGTGTTGTTTCCTGATGTCTCTGTGTATGAACTCTATCAGCGACATTATACATTGTGTCTCGTAGAGATGCAACACAGCACTTGCAATCCAGAGGAGGAAATCAAGGATAGCTCCAAATTCCAAGTCATTCCAGGGAAGTGCCTTAAATTACAGCAGCCTGTCCCGAGCTGGGGCAGTGCTGACCAGAATCTCCATGGCACTACCAGCCTATCCTCTCTTACTCCTGGCACATCCCCTCCTGCCCCCAGCATGCCAATGGTTATCCGATGCAATACGATGCAGAGGGAATTCTCCCTCAACCAGTGGCAAACAGAAACCATAGCAGGGATGAAAAATCTCACCATAGGTTTGTTTCTTGGTGTGTGCCTGGTCCTTTAGGGAACTGGATGGATGTGGTCACGATCTTAACACTAGCCCTGGCTGAAATTTGTTAATGCCTCATTGCTGCTGATTGGTTGATGTAAAATGAGTTGGAGGTCTTAGCAGGGCAGGTTTCTACATCGCAATCAGCAGTAATTTCCACTCTTGTTGGCAGCCTCAGCAGAAAAACTAAGGACTGACGGAGGTTGGAGAATGAAATAATCCTTCTCCTGTAAAGACAGACTGTTCTGGTCGGTCGGTGGGGCAGCATGGGGAAAGCTTGCTCTGCTGTTGCCCAGGCTAGACGTGTTCTGTGGATAAAGAGCTCTGTTCTGCAAACTGCTGAATGCGTTCTGAGAGAGGCTAAGTACCCTGGTCTCCCACTCACGGGAACTGAGGGCACTCAGCAGCTTGCGGCATTAAGCACAAAAGAGGTCTGTTAGTCTGGTCCTGTCCCCGAGCCGCAGAGTGATTTAAAAAGAAATGTGTGTCTGTTCCTTCCTGTTTCCATTTGTAGACGTGTATGTGTTTAAATGATGTTTGTGAGTCTGATTGTGTGTGTGAGTGGCAGCTGAGAAACACTAACAAGATGCCTAGTTTTTAATACAATTGCTTCATCAGGAGAATGGAGAGGGAGATAATGAAGACTGTTAAAAGGGACTAGCTCTGCCACTTGTTTTGCTTCATAAATATTCATGAACTCCCTCTCCCATCTCCTTGCCCTTGGGCTCGTTCTGTTAACTGGGAGCCATTAGCTGAGGATGAGGCCAGAACCTCACAAACCATTTGGTTCATACCTGGTGCATTACATGGGGAAGCTGTGGAAATGGACATTGCTGATGTTCACATCCTAGGGGAACAATTCCTAATATGGTGAGAACTGTCTGAAATGACCAGGCAGGGAACCAGCATTATTCAGGTGTCTAGCAGATACAGGGCCAGAACCTCAGCTGGTGTCAATCATCCCAGCTCATTGGAGTCACTGTAAATATGCCAGTTACACCTGCAGATCTGACCCATAGCTTTTAATGAAATGCTTTTTTACAACGAGCAGTTTGCACCAGATTAAACTAAAGTGTGAATTAAATCACTTTAATTAAAGGGGTCTAAACTCATATGTGAACACTCAGTTTGAGACTGGCTTGTTTTCATTTAAGTCAACTGGAAACAGTTTTAAGCTAAACTGAAATAAGCCAGAAATAAGTGTTTGCACGTGGGGTTTGCACAAGGGCTGGTCTATACTCTGAAAACTTACATTGGCATAGCTAAGTCTCTCACTGGTGTGAAAAAATCCACACCCCTGAGAGTCGTAGTTGTGTCGACCTACCTGCTGGTGTAGCCAGTGCTAGGCTGACAGAATAATTCTTCCATTGACCTAGCTACTGCCTCTCAGGGAGGTGAATTACCCATAGCGATGGGAGAACCCCTCTTGTCACTGTTGTGTCTACACTAAAGCACTAGAGCGGCACAGCCACAGCACTGCAGCAGAGCTGTAGTGTAGACATGTACTACAGCAACAGAAGGGTTATTCCATTGCTGTAGTAAATCCACCTCTCTGAGAGCTGATAGCAAGGTCAATGGAAGAATCTGTCCATCAGTTGAGTTGTGTCTACAGTGGGGGCTAGGCTAACCTAACTACGTTGCACAGGGTGTGCAATTTTTCACAGCCCTGAGCGATGTAGCTCAGTTTTAAGTGTAGACCAAGCCTGAATCCATTTAAATACCAGCCTGGTCTACAGTAGGAAATTAGATTGGTGTAACTATGTCGCTCAGAAATATGAAAAATCCACACCCCTGAGTGACGCAGTTATACTGACCTAACCCCCAGTGTAGACAGCACTAGGTCAATGGGAGAGTTCTTCTGTTGACCCAGCTACCACCTCTCAGGGAGGTGGATTACCTACGCCAACGGGAGAATCCTTCTCATCAGCATAGGTAGTGTCTGCACTGAAGTGCTGCAGCAATGCATCTACACTGCTACAGCATTTTAAGTGTAGACAAGCCCACCGATTTAAGTAGTGGTCTCTCTATTCTAGATGGTTTGTGGAGCAGATTTTATTATATATTATTCCATTCTGCCATTCTATATGCATCTGAAGAAGGGGCTGTAGTCCACGAAAGCTTATGCTCTAATAAATTTGTTAGTCTCTAAGGTGCCACAAGTACTCCTGTTCTTCTTTTTGCGGATACAGACTAACACGACTGCTACTCTGAAACCTGTCATTATATATTATGCCAGTCTTGGATATCATTCCCAGACATAGCTCCGCTAAAAAGGTTTTACTTCTGGGAATATCATTACTAGCTCCAGGAGGCCAGAGTTTCTTGTGCAATGACATAATTTCAGGATGTAATGTCTTCTTGAGGTGCTACAATAGCCAGTGCTGGAGCAAAAAGATAATGATTGGTGACAATCCTGGTCCAGACACCCCAAGAGGAGAATAGAAGGTCTGAACCCCAAAAAGCAATTGAATGAAATGGTTGTACACAATGGTATTGTATATAAATATATGTCAAATAAGGTCTTTTCTGAAAGCTTGCCATGTTCTGGACTTTATGGTCATTAGGAGATATGTATCCAGGTTATGGGTATGCATGTGTACAGGTATAGAATATTGTAATTGTAAGTAGGGTGCAACTACAGCAGGGGTTCTCAAACGGGGGATCGGGACCCCTCAGTGGGTCACAAGATTATTACATTGGGGGTGGGTGGTCATGAGCTGTCAACCTCCACCCAAACCCCGCTTTGCCTCCAGCAGTTATAATGGTGTTAAATATATAAAAAAGTGTTTTTAATTTATAAGGGGGGGTCCCACTCAGAGGCTTGCTATTTGAAAAGGGGTCACCAGTACAAAAGTTTGAGAGCCACTGAACTACAGCATCACTTCATAGCAGCATGGGGAAGCAATCAGGCAGGGAGGTGCCCCTCCCAGGCTAGATGTTTACATGAAACTAATCCAAGCACCTAGCATTGTAAAACCCAGGGAAAGACAATTGTGGACCATTCAAGTGAATGGAAAGCCATTGGAACTGAAAAGAAACCCCCAGTCTTGGAAAACCAAGGAAGGAGTGAGTTTCCCCCACTCTGTGGCTATGGCTACACTACAGAGCTCACAGCAGTGCAACTGCACTGTTGCTAGTGCAGACACTAGTGCAGAGAGCTCTCCCATCAACTTAATTACTCCAGCCCCCGCAAGCGGCGGGAGCTATGTTGGCGGGAGAAGCTCTCCCACTGACAGTGCTGTCCACACCGGCGCTTATGTTGGTGTAACTTATGTCGCTTAGAGAGTGGCTTATTCATACATAAGCTGTACATAGCCTGCGTAACCATGAATTACCATAGTCGGGGAGAAAGAAACCCCCCCTGCAATCCCTGTTAAAAGGGAAGGGGTTGGAAGGGAAGCTTATCCAGAAGCTGAGGGCCAGCATTTAAGCTGGGTGCTGTCCGTGAAACATTGAATGCCCTCTGGGACACAGGGCATGCTGGGAAACTGTTCAGAGGCAATAGATAACTTATATTAGAAAAGAGAATTTAGCTAATATAGAAGTGTAAAGCCTGAGGTTGCATTTTCATGTTGTTTCCTGTGTAACTTGTATGTGTTCGCTTTCCCTTACTATTGCATCTTAGAATCTACGATTTTTCTATTAAGTAACTTTTTTCTTTATTTTACCCCAAGCGGTTCTCTGTTGGAAGAAGTGTGTGCGCCAATGTGAACTGATAATTGAGGGCAGGTTTCATTTCTTCATAGGTGACAAACCAGGGGAGAAAATTTGGAAGGTGTTGTTGAGATCACCCTGCCAGGAGTAACAAGGCTGGAGGAAACCAGCATTGAGACCTCTATACTTGTGGGTTGGCTACTGGTGTCAGAGCTCTGAGCCATACAGCATAGCATTAAGGCATCCAGAGTTACGAGGCAGGTGTGACAGAACCCCTTACTGGTCTGGGTAATCCCTAAAATGTCTCAGAAGCCCACTGGGCAAGTGAAGGTGTTTTACTTACAGCTCAAATTAAAGCCTTGCTTCTAGTGTAAGTACCAAAGACAGCTACAACACTCCTGCCTCTGCCGAATGAAACGGGCTTTGTAATCCTTTTGTTCTTTAGCTGTTGGTGTCTCTGACCAACATCGCATTTATATTCTGGGTGAGAAATCCCCCTGCCCCCAATATTCAATTTTGCTTTGGGGTTCTCTAATTCAAATTGCTCACAAAGCTGCAAACTTACCTGACAATGGGGTTTGGAAATGGACATTTTAATGATCTGCTAATGCCTCATAGGAAATGTTCTATTTAGACGTAAATCTGATTATATTGTAGGTTATATTTTCCATATAACTCATTCGCTCATTATTTCTTGCTGCGGAAATTTCCATGTAAAACACGATCATTGTTTCTTCAGAGTTCATCTGCTCCTGCTGATTATTCCCCTTTTGAAATCATAAAGCCTCTCTTTGTGACAACACAATCAATTGCTGTGGAAATGATTATGATGTCACAAGGAGAGGATTAGGACTTCAACTGGGGAATGAGCAGCAAGGACAGATGAACTTTTCAGAAACAAACATCTTCTTTCTCTGCAAATGTCCCTAGTGATAATAAACAAGCAAGGGAGAAACGCTGACAATATGTGGTGTGTGTGTGTGTGTGTGTGTGTGTGTGTGTGCTCCTTGGAATTTTTGTTTATATATATTTATATAAACAAAAATTGCTTCCAAGGAGAATATTTTATTAAATTTCCCATCAAATAGCAGCACCTCTTTTTAAAAAAAGCAGGGAAGGACGCTATTTCCCTCAGGCCCTATTTACACTGGGATCAGAAGCTGGTTACCGGCAGCCATGTTCAAACACGGTTGACTTAATTCATCACTGCTGAACTCAGCACTGGTAGAAAGTATGCATGGGGGGACATAGTATCGCTCTGCTGGGGGTGGGCACCTTTTAAGTACAGTGTAGGCTCCAAAGCAGCCACATTGTTGGAGGCTCCCTGGGATACGTGCTGGACCAGCATACATCCTGGGTGCCTTGGTGAAATTCAGGTTCTCTGGCATAGAAGGCACCCTGCTACTTTGTGCCACCAGGGTCCTCCCTCCCAAGTTTCCATCAGCAGATGTGAATCAAGCCCAAGGATTACTAGCTTAATAATGACATAAAAAACAATTTTGGAGGTGTGACCGAATGCACAGGGCTGGCTCCAGGGTTTTTGCCGCCCCAAGCGGCGCAAAAAAAAAAAAAAAAAAAAAAGCCGCGATCGCGATCTGCGGCAATTCGGCGGGAGGTCCTTCACTGCGAGCGGGAGTGAAGGACCATCCGCCGAATTGCAGCGGAATAGCTGGACATGCCGCCCCTCTCCGAAGTGGCCGCCCCAAGCACCTGCTTGGCAAGCTGGTGCCTGGAGCCGGCCCTGCAACTGCACCACTGCATTCACACCCTATACACCATTGTAATCATCTTTGTACAAAATATGCCTTGTGAGGTATCGTTTGAAAACCAATACCTTGCTGGTCAATAATATCATAGTAAAATGTATGTAGCAACATTATATGTAAAGTTATGAACATAAGCTGAAATTATGACTGCCGTGTTTTCCAGAGAAATCTAGGGAGGGGTAAACCTGTTTCTTAAAGACAAAGGACAAGCTGATGCCTCTAACCAGGTGTCATCGAAGCTGATCGGCAATCACTGGTCAGTGGCCATTCTTTGGCAATGAAGGGGGGCAGGAACAGATCAATCTGCATTTTAGCAAACAATAACATGGAACTTCTTTCACCATGAGATTCCATGTCTCTGTCCTCAGAGCGGGAAGAACTTCATCTAGGGGTAACCCTCAGGAAAATGCATTTCAAAGGGTGACTGGGCTATAAAAGTTGAGGGACAAAAACATCCCAGGAATTCTCTCTTTCCTTCATTCTCTCTCTCTCTCTTTTTCACCTGTTTGGACTTTATGGAGGAGACAGGGTTTTGACCTGAGAATTTGGTCAGCCTTATTGTTGGGAACATATGGAGGATTTTACTTTGAACCAAGTCTAGTTTAAGTTTTAGTTACTGGGAAACGTTTTATCTTTATTTCTCCTGTAACCATTTCTGACTTTAATACCCTCTCCCTGTACTCATTTAAAATCTCTCACTTTGTAGTTAAATAAACTTTAATCAAAACTAATCCAATGTTGTGTTTAAACTGAACTGTTTGGGTAATGCCAATTAAAAGAGCAAACTGTTGTATATTGACCCCTTACAGGTGCAATGGACCTCTAATATCTGAACTGTCCAGGATAGGGATGGACAGTGCAGAACACGCATTTTTGGGAAAATTCAGGACTGGGAGTGTGTTGGGGTCACCCTGCAAGTAGTAACCGAGGCTGGTAGAAGCCAGAGTGTGACTGGAGTGTTTCTCGAAGGCTGCAGCTGTACACAGACACTCGGAGTGTGACCTGCATGCTGTTTGACTAGTTATGAGCAGTCCAGATTGGGAGCTACACAGCAAAGCATTGTGAAGCACCCAAGGTTGGAGGGCAGGTGGTGACACAACCCCACAGTATTGCACCTTGGAATGTGACAGAAGGATTCACTTGTAAACTTAGATCTAGGTGGGAAAAATAGGCTTTTGGATTACAAGTGCCTTCTTGACTTCTTTCTGTGTGCATCTATTCCCTACACTGACGTTTCTTTTCCTGCCTGCTTCCTTCTTTAGTTTGGCCTGTCTCCTGAGCCTGCTGAATAACACCAGCTGTGATGGTAGCTTTAGTGCTGGGTTCCACTAAGGACTGTCCTGAGATCACCAACTCGTATCACAGAGATCACCAAATGCTAGCAACTCTTTGGTCACTGCCAGTCTGACCTGGATCTGAATTGATAATTTAGAGGTGACATTTCTAGATTACATAATCACTCTGTTAAACTATCCAGTTCTCCAAATCTATCCTCTGCTAGCCTTGCAGGGTGTGGGACAGATCATCCAAATCAGGACTGTCTTATGCTATTGAGAATGGGTGGAAACTTTCAAGCCAAATTATTCTTTGCTAAAGCAGATTTTGGATTTAAGGGTAAAGCAACAAAATGACCAGCTGCTTGTCTGAAAGGAAGACCACGGTCATGTCATTTAAAAAATATTATATTTTACGTTCATTTATTTATTATGGCTATTTGTGGATTGCTGATTCACCACCACTTTTTAATCTTTATTCAGGCTCCCCTCCCCTGCCATCTTTCCAAATATTTTATAGAAAAGCTGCAAATTACAGGATGTCTAATTAGGAGGCTTTGAGGAAAAGATGACAAAGAATCAGTCGCCATGGAGACAGAAGTTGCTAGCTGGGTTACAGCCAGATAGACAATGCAGGAGACTCTGATAAGCTATTCTTGGGGACAGTGGGAGCGGGAGAAACAGGGAGGCTGGCATGCAGCATGTCACAGAGGGGCAGAGCTGTCTGCTGTTAGAAAGGCTTGAGTTGAAGTACCCTGGTGCAGACGGGTGAGTGCACTGGCTGTTCATCTCAGCAGATCAGATTCATATCCTGATTTCAGACATGCTCCAAAAGCTTTTGAAGTCAATGGAAAAACTCCCATTGACCTTAGGGGGCTTTGGATCATGCCTTAGGTCACAAGTGAAATTAATGTGTTGGTCTCATCCTTGACCCTACTGTAACAGGGTTCACTCACCACTGTGGTGCCTCCTCCTGGCCGTCCTGGGGATTAGCTCAGTTTGCCAGTGCGCCCTCCTCTGGCAGTGCCTTGCTGCCATCACTCCTGCTCTAGGACCCACATCTCTCCAGCAACCGTGGCATCCTCTTCAGTGACACAGCCGTGCCACACACTGTGCTCCCCCTTTCCAGGGGACCTGCAGTCCACTGTTTAGCCACTTCCCTTAGTGGCTACTGCAGCTAATTGTCTGGCCACTTCCTTGTGGCCTCAGCCTGCAAACCCCGGCAGCCAGCCAGGAGCTGTCTTCCGCTCCCCCGGTCCCTGCTAGCAGCACTGCTCTGTCCAGGGTGCTGGCCATGGCCGACTTTAGGCCGATTCCCCTGAATTGGGCCCCGCGCCCTAAAGAAGAGCGCCTAACTTAGACGCTTTTTAAATTTTTTTACTCACCAGTGGTCCGGGTCTTTGGCGACAGGTCCTTCACTCGCTCTGGGTCTTCGGCGGCATTTCGGCGGCAGGTCCTTCGGTGCCGCAGAAGACCCAGAGCGAGTGAAGGACCCACCGCTGACGACCCGGACCGCTGCCGGGTATTCGAATCGGGCCCCGCACTTACTAAAGCCGGCTCTGGTGCTGGCAGTTCTCTCAGCCCTCCAGAGGGACAGTCCTTCCTCCCTGGGCTCCCAGCAGAGAACTACCCTCCTCTGCCCTGCAGCTCCTTTTTTATATGGGCCTCCTTGGTCCTGATTGGCTGCTCCCTTCAACCCTTCTGAGTGGCTGCTTCCTGCACAGCCTCCCTAGGGCTCTATTAACCCCTTAGAGCCCAGTGTGGGGCAAGTGCCCCATCACACCTATGTGCAGAGGTGGACCTGAGCCATAAAATATAAATCTAAATTTCCAAAGTTTGAGGAAGCTCAGATCTGTAGTTTTGATTCAGCCATTATAGAGATTGGGTTAGCTACAAAATACAATGGCAGGTTCTGATTCTTCTCCAAACTTACAGAATTGTTCAGATCCAGGATTTTTGGTTCAGGGCTATTTTTACATGAGACATTTGTCCCTAGCAAACAATTTGACATGATTGGCAACCTCTGCTTAAGAAAAGCTGAGTACTGGAGGTATATTGAGAGAGGTCTGTTACTACATGTGTGAAAATTGCATGATACCTGAGAGGGTTAAAGTATATAACAGGCTTTGACTTCAGACTGGGAAATGAGTCCTTCTGAAGATTTCAGATCTCTTGTTTTGAAGGAGAAGGTTCTCAGTTCTTGACCATTTCTTGAGTTTTAAGAATCGGATGATTCCTCCCAGTTTTGACATGATTTAACCATCCTGGACATGGTGTGATACCATCACCACAAAATGTCATATAGGTGACATCACACCCAGTCCTCTTTCCAAGCAATACTGTGCATGACGGAATCAAGTCCATGAAAACATAATGGGGACAAAAAGAGCCATGGGAGTCTGGGATAGTTCTGGCGACATTTTGGCACAGATGGTCTCTAATAGTAGCTATAGAATGACCTCACAAGCATTTCCCGTTAGAAAACCTGGTGCAGTGCATGGTGGTGAACAGGTGAAGAGATGGGTAGGTAAAAGTGCAGATGCATGGGGGTGGGTAGTTAAAAGTGTAGGTGTCAAATCCACATGGACAAAGGTATCTGAACCCCAAACCTTAATGGGAATGAGAGGAGTTGGTAGAGAGATTGTCTTGGTGTGACTAGGATTCCCTGTGATCAGAGGTACTGGAACAGAATAAAGAGGGAAGTGGGTGGCGGTGAGATCTTCTGTCTGTGTCTTTCTCCTGAAGATCTCTTTGAGGTGAACACTCTCCCACCAAATCAATCCGTGCAGTTATGCTGAGCTGATGAAACTGTGGGCTCCCTTCTTGGCTCTCTTACCCTCTGATCTCTTAGCCCAGTAGTTTGCAGTGCAGACATCAAGCCTAGTCTAGCTATGTGAGTAGGCACACCCCAATTCCTCCTGGGGTGACACACAAATTTACCTCAGGAAAAGGAGGACAGTGTCAGATGAGGATTTATATGGATAAAATTGCTCCTACACCCCATTTCCCAATAGAACAAAAATCCGCAGCATATTGTCCATATTCCCAGCTGTGTGTACTGTATATTCTGTAGAAGGAGAGCACTTGAGCCAAGTAATTAAATGTGTCAGCTCTTTATCCAGGCGAGTATTATATTAAATTATGTACAGTAAATATTTTTGGAAGGTGGAACTCTAAAGAGAACTTATTGATTTATGGCAAACTGCCTAGCTGCCAATAGAGGGTGGAAGGTGTGCTTGGAATCCAGGATAAGTCTGGGTATGATGTGTGTGCTTGGGGTAGTGGGGTTGATTTTTTTCATGACAACGGCATTCTGGAGTATCCATAATTCTGAAACACCCCCCCCCCACACACACACACACGCACACCCTTTTCCAAGTAAATGTGCTGCAGAGAAAAATTCTTAGCTTCCCCCGTTTTTCCGCATGCCTGTTGAATCAATAACGGGTGTTGTGGAAACGCTTGGTCAGCACCGCTGTCTCAGCTATTCTTGTAATTGGCGATATTAGCAGGGCTACCCAGGCAGAGCAGGCAAGGATGGCCGTGAAGGGAGGATGGAGAAGAATGTCAATAATATGGATGGCAATGCCAGTGCTGTCAAGGAGCTTGTAAACAGGCAGCTAGAGACGACATTTCAGCTCCACAGGGAGGTTGCGGGTGGGAAGTTCATAATATTTCTTTATCTAGGGAAAAACTGCTACTATGTGGGAAGTAGATGCAGATATGCTTGTGTACACTGTGTCATGCAGATGTCAGAATGTTGTGCATATGTGTAGCTCAAGAAATGGGCATGGGTTGCATATGAACATGGTATGTTGCTGAGACACTGTATGTGGGTGTTCTGTGTTTACGTGTATATGTATATATGAGCCCATCAGCTGGGTCATATAAAACAGTATGGGACAAAGTACTGGAAATAATTCTGTAAAGAACAATCCCATACTGGCAGAAGGATCGTCTAGATCACCTGAAAGGGATTTTACATCTGAAACTTCTTTTGTTATCTGAGTCTGTTTTGCTGCGATGTGTGTATTATATCGATGGACATATATGTTGTATCTGTATATAGAATTTGTTGCAGAGTTTTTAGGCTAAGCATGTCAATACGTGTATTTGGTGTTATGCAGTATGTGGCAAGGATGTGTGATGACGACTATGTGCATAATTATGTATGTACATTTGTGACGTTCCCCTCTGGTGTCATCTGGACTGGCGATCTGCTAGGTCACTCCAATCCTCGACTCTGGGAGCCAACCTTACCCTGCTCTGCTGTGAGAACCCCCACTCCTGGGCTGTTCACGTACAGCCTCTAGTATGTAAGCTTCTCCTTGGATTGTGCAACCGAATGACACTAGCCAATATCTCCGGTTTGCAGTGTCCAGTTATGCCCGCTGGACGCTGCAAGCTTATATGAGTTCGTCAATTTAACAAAGAAATTGATATGCACCAGGCTCGTTATCCCACGGACAGTCTCTGATACTCTTCAACCAAACACACTGCTTCAGGTAGAATAAACAAACAGATTTATTAACTACAAAGATAGATTTTAAGTGATTATAAGTCAAAGAAGAGTAAGTCAGATTTGGTCAAATGAAATAAAAGCAAAACGCATTCTAGGCTGAACTTAATGCTTTCAATGCCCTTACAAACTTGGATGCTTCTCACCACAGGCTGGCTTGTTGCTCTTCAGCTAGGCTCTCCCCTTTGATCAGCGCTTTAGTCGCTTAGTGTGGTGTCTGTAGATGTAGGTGGAAGAGAGAGTTTTTGCCTGGTCTTATTTTAAGCCACGAAGACACATTTTCAGCCTCATAACTATATACGTGAAATTATAACCTAGAACACTACTATGACATTACTGTAACAACAATTACTATGACATCATTATAACAATAATGCTCAGTATATCATGAGCCTTCCGAAGACACCCGACATGACAAACTTTGCATTGGATATCACACATTCATATTATAAGGATGAACATGGGGGTGCTGGGTGTTCCCCCGAGGTACAGAGCGTCACAGCATTATATAGTGAATTACAGATGTGTGTGCAACCTTATGCGTACATGTGTAAGGTTGTTGATACAGGCAAGTATGGAAGGCATATGATCTTTTATCTTGTATGTTATTCAGATACCTTAGAACAGGGGTCGGCAACGTTCGGCACGCAGCTCGCCAGGGTAAGCACCCTGGAGGACCGGGCCAGTTTTATTTACCTGCTGACGCGGGAGGTTCGGCCGATCGCGGCCCCCACTGGCCGCAGTTCGCCATCCCGGGCCAATGGGGGCGGGGGCGAGAAGCGGCGCGGGCGAGCGATGTGCTGGCCGCGGCTTCTCGCTGCCCCCATTGGCCCGGGATGGCGAACCGCGGCCAGTGGGGGCTGCGATCGGCCGAACCTGCCACGTCAGCAGGTAAATAAAACTGGCCCGGCCCGCCAGGGTGCTTACCCTGGCGAGCCGCATGCCGAACGTTGCCGACCCCTGCCTTAGAATATTGTACACACATGTATATATGCTGTATGTTTCAGAGATGAGTGGTTACATTTTACATACATGCATATAGATCAGTGGTTTTCAACCTGGGGTCCGCAGACTATGTCTAAGATTTTCAAAGGGTGTGCACCTCCATTCAAAAAATTGTAGGGGTCCACAAATGACAAAAGTTTGAAAACCACTGATGTAGCTGTTTCCAAGATATGTGTGCGTGTGTGTGCATGCTAAATGTTGAAGTGTAAGTGTCTCTGTATTTGTGTATACATTTTGTGTTGCAGAGATAGGTGAAGCATGTGTCTGTACTTTATAATTTTCAGAGATATGTGATTATGATGTGTAGAGTATCTGTTGTGTGTTGCAGGCATATGTTGTACATATCCATGTATTTATGCTGTGAGGTGTACAGATGTGTGAGCATATTTTCCTATGGCATTCTCCTTTTCTTTTCAGCTGGGGAAGTTAATAACTTTCTTGATAGCTTCCCAAGGAAAAAGATCTGTTGTAGTTCAGTGTACGGCATTATGTTCTCTGCAAACGGTCATCACTTGTTATTTAAAGATGGTTCTTCATTTTGCAGAGTAAGGTCATTTCATGTCTAAATGATGAAACACTATCTTACCCATAAAGATCTTCATTTAAAGTGCCTGTTGCCACTCTTCAGCTGGGCGAGAGCCATTATCTGTTCCAAATGTGGTTATCACAGCTGAAAAGAAGCCAAAGCAGGCAGGTTTCCTGTCATGATACCCCCATCTATGGATGACACACAAACCCAATTGGTCCATCTCCACTGACTTACAGCTAATGATGGTTGATCCAAGAAAGGTTTAGAGGTTTGGGACAGAGAAGCACCCAAAAGTTTTAGATACTTATCTGAACCTTTTCAAAACTTCTTTTTCTGCAAATTTGAGCTAGAAATCTCATGAGGACAGGCTTTCTTGTGAGATTTCCGAGTATTATCTGATTCCATTTGGGCTAGAAAATAACCTAAATCAGAACAAGTATTCAAACCAGACTTTAAACTACTTCATGCAAATTTTGTGCATGTCATCACTTACATAAATAGATTGAGTTAACTGCACGTTTAACCTCCACGTTTGCATGTACAAATCTGTTTAGGAATAGACAAAGGTGTCTGAACCATTTTAAAGGATAATATGACATTTTGACCTAATAAAGTTTTAGCATTTAATTTATTTTTTTAAAAGCTCTCCTCCCCATCCAGTTACACAACAATGGTATGATCTATCACATATTCTATTACATAAGTCGCGGATGACACTAAGCTGGGGGAGAGGTAGGGTCCAGAGTGACCTAAACAAATTGGAGGATTTGGCCAAAAGAAATCTGATGAGGTTCAACAAGGACAAGTGCAGAGTCCTGCACTTAGGACGGAAGAATCCCAGGCACTGGCTGGGGACTGACTGGCTAAGCAGCAGTTCTGCAGAAAAGAACCTGGGGATTACAGTGGACGAGAAGCTGGATATGAGTCAACAGTGTGCCCTTGTTGACAAGAAGGCTAATGGCATATTGGGCTGCATTAGTAGGAGCATTGCCAGCAGATTGAGGGAAGTGATTATTCCCCTCTATTCGGCACTGGTGAGGCCACATCTCGAGTACTGCGTCCAGTTTTGGGCCCCCCACTACAGAAAGGATGTGGACAAATTGGAGAGAGTCCAGCGGAGGGCAACAAAAATGATTAGGGGGCTGGGGCACTTGACTTATGAGGAGATGCTGAAGAAACTGGGCTTCTTCAGTCTGCAGAAGAGAAGAGTGAGGGGGGATTTGATAGCAGCCGTCAACTACCTGAAAGGGGTTCCAAAGAGGATGGAGCTCGGCTGTTCTCAGTGGTGGCAGATGACAGAACAAGGAGCAATGGTCTCAGATTGCAGTGGGGGAGGTCTAGGTTGGATATTAGGAAAAACTATTTCACTAGGAGGGTGGTGAAGCACTGGAATGGGTTACCTAGAGAGGTGGTGGAATCTCCTTCCTTAGAGGTTTTTAAGGCCCGGCTTGTCAAAGCCCTGGCTGGGATGATTTAGTTGCGATTGGTCCTGCTTTGAGCAGGGGGCTGGACTAGATGACCTCCTGAGGTCTCTTCCAACCCTAATCTTCTATGATTCTATGATAAGTCAACATTTTTTTTCCCAAAATAGTTGTTGGAATGTTCCATCAGTTGAGCAACCAGAATGGCTGAACATTCTTGGGCACTGTAAAAATAACTAATGTTCTTTTACCTGGTTGGGACAGTTGCAGAATCCCAGACTCAATTTGCATTTCTACTTTCCCTCTTCTACAATATTCTAAGCTAGTGAGGATCAAGTCCTGGGGCCAGATTAACCTGCTGACTTCACTTGTGTTGCACTAGTTTAGGCTGGCAGTGAATTTGGCTGCAGGTCACTGATAAGAGATCAATCACAGGAGCTCTAACCTTGCAGGGAGCTTCGTGATGCTCTTCAGGCGCTTTTCTAATGCAGAAAGCAAGAGAGAGATTTTGGTTATGATGCAGTTAAACCCTATTTAATTTAAAAGTGATTATAATTAATGGAGAAAATCTTATAAATTAGGCAATTATATACTCCAGTTCCCTTTCAACCTCCCTCTTTCTTCACTCCCCACCTTGTTTTCCACTTTGGAAATCAGAAGATCAAAAAAAGACATTAATCTTGGGCTCTGATTCACGCTCAGCTCCTGAGTCAACTTCCTTGTGGCCAGCTTACTTCTCCCTGAGACAACAGGGGAATTTAAAACCCAGAATGCGTTTGTGCTGTTGTGATTGTTTAAAAGTGAGGGTGCGAATGTGTGCGTTTGTGTTCCTTCCCCCCTTACTTTCTATATACCCTCTCAAGTCATCTCAAGCCTCTCTCATAATAAGAGACGAACTAACATCTTACAGTTTCTGTTGCAGTATGAGGATGTCTGTGAATGAAAACGTTACTGACCAAAGGTACAAGACTCTCTTTTCCGAAGGGTGTTAAGTGGTATCACAGACATCAGTCTAAATCTACCCGTATACAATGCTTTACCTCTATGTAGCATGCACAAAGATAGCTGTACAGAAAAGGAGTGATGTGCTAGCAACTAGAAGGCTCTATATACTGACCTTACACCCCTTGGAGGTCTATGCAGTGCTGCTGACCTGTGGAGCCAGAGCCTAGGACTGGTAATCAAAATCAATCCTCTTGCATGTCAATGAAGAGAAACTGGTCATCAAGACAGTATTTATGGGGTGATTTGAGCCTGTTGTAGGGTAAAAACAGTGAGCAGAGACAGAATATGGAGAATCTACACTAACTCGGAGTTAAGGCTGCCAGCTTTTCCCCACACCACAAGTGGGCGGACACGTGGAAATAGAGCAGGAGTGGGTGGGGCAGGTGGCAGTGGAGACCTGGAAGCAAAGGGGACAGGTGGAAATTGAGGAAGAATGTGTGGGACTTGTGGAAATGGAGTAGGAACAGGTTTGACATGTGAAAACAAACCAGGAGTGGGTGGAACAAGTGGAAGCAGAGCAAGAGTGGGTAAGGCACACAGTCTTTTAAAGAGCAAATTTGTGCTTCTGAGTAGTTCATCAGTTTTCTTATCTTTGGCTTGGGAGTAATGTCCAGTGGGAGGTTCTAATCCAGAGGTAATGATAGCATGAGGGGAGAAAATCAATAGCCTCTTACAGCTCAACTAGGGCTGAGGGAGGGAGACTTTTTAAAAACTGTTTAAATATCCTGTTTTCAAACACAGAATCAGGAATGAAGATGTCATCAGCTATCATATTGCTTGGCAACAATGTGTGTTGCAGCATCCTCTGTGGTGACAGTGTCAAAAATGCTTGTTTCACATTTTTTACTCTCCTTTTGCCTGGGGGTGACTGAGGGGTTTTTACTTCAGAACCTGCCAGTGTGGCTCCCTGATCATCTGGAGGAGTGACAGTTAATTGACATACAGCTCTCAGCTACTGAGGGAGGGGAGAGCCTTAGGTGCAGCATTACTAGCACCTCCTGCTGGTCTGTAGAGAGAAAAGCAAAGAGGAGGAGTCAGACATAAATGTCCTGCTTGTCGCTGCAGCCATGGCAAGCCCATGTATAGTCTTCTCCAAACTGGGAGTTGGGTGCCATCAGAAACCTCTAGCCAAGATCAAGTGGGCTGGTGGGGTTATAAAATAGAAAGTGGAAAAGGGAGAAGGAGAGAAGAGAAAGCAGGCAGAAGATGAGAAGAAATAGTGCTTTTTAGCTATCCTCTTGTGATGAAGTGGGACAGTTCTTAATGTTTCCTCTGAATACTGTAGGGGTGCCTTAGTTTCCCCTATGCATTTCTTAAGTCTCTAGGTGGTGGGATAAAGGCCAGTGTGCATAAATGGCCAACATTCTGTCTCCTGGCAACTAATGACCGGGGCCCTTCCCCCCTGCAAGGTGATAGCTAAAGGTGTTGGAGAACAAAGGAATCAGGTTACCTCCTGGCCCGGGAAAGGAAAAAGCCCAGAGGAGGAGGGGCTGGAGGGTGAGTCAGTTTGAAGCTAGCTGGGGACGAGGAGTGAGTGCAGATGTGGGTGTTTGGCTCGCTGCCCCTCCAGGATGGACCCGGCTGAGGGGTCCTGTTCTCTGTACCTACAAGCTCTGTTTTAGACCATGTTCCTGTCATCTAATAAACATCTGTTTTACTGGCTGGTTAAGAGTCACGTCTGACTGTGAAGTGGGGGTGCAGGACCCTGTGGCTTCCCCAGGACCCCGCCAGGACGGACTTGCTGTGGGAAGCACACGGAGGAGCAGAGGATGCTGAATGCTCCAAAGGTCAGACCCAGGAAGGTGGAAGCCATGTGAGCTCCTTGCCCTGAAGGAAGACAGTCTGCTCAGAGAGAGGAGACTTCACCAGAGTCCTGACTGGCTTTGTAGGGAGCAGTTCCAGAGCATTACCTGGGAACTCCGTGACACTCTCTCCCAGCAAATATTTCATATAGCACTCACTATACATCCAACCATGCAGGATGACGTGTTTTGGATCTGGAGCTAACCCTATTCCCATAACTGAGAACTCTATGGCGACAGAGGCGTACAGCATGATGGTGTGATTAGAAAACTTTCAATTTCAGTTATATTTACATTTCTAAAACTTTCAGTAACACTTGTAAACAACCTAAAGAAATCAGAATAGAGCTGGTAGGATTATTATTAGTTGCAAATAAAGAATCCAGTGAATTTAGCCCTCTTTTGGGTTTGCAAACTCATCCTGTTTATGGTTAATGTATTTGTTGTTATGTAACTACTTGCTGAATAGTTTATGCAAACAAATTTCAGCCCAGGGAGTTTTCAGTCACTTAAACAGCTGTCCACTATGGGAATGACTAGTCATTTTGAGTTTGTCACATGGTATGGTTTTCTGCTCTTTGATTGGGTGACCAAAACTTTTTAAACAAAAGTATAAGAGGGTGGCTTGCTGCATGGGTTGGAGAGCCTGGGACTCAGCCAACCCTGATTACAGGATGAGCCTCACCTGAGAGGGACCAGGTGCTTCCCAAAGAGCAGTAGGAAGATGGTGAGGTTGCTCAAGGAGAGATTGCTGGAGCCTGCTCACTCCTAGGCAGAGTCTTTGGATCTGGGGTTGATGCCAGCCAAGAAGGGCTGGGAGTAGCCTGCTATGGCAGGAAAGTCCCTGAGTAAGCAGGGGAAAGAGTGAAAAAACTCTCCAGGCAAGGAGGCCTGGGAGTAGGAAGAGAGAAGTTTGTTTGTTGGACTTTAATTTGGGTCTGTTATTTTCTGTTAATAAACTGAGTCCCCAAGGAAGGGTATTTTGACCACAGAAAAAGTGGGTGGAGTCTGTATAAGAGCCCTGAAGAGGGGGAAACAGAGGCAGGGTGCCACAGAGTGACCTCTGGCCATTAGGGCATGCTCAGTAAGTAACCTCTATGCTACAAAGAGACTAGACTATCCTGAGTAGGAAATCACACGCTTCTGGTACCAGGTTTTGGACATTTGTGAAACTTTTGGGATTTGCAAGCATTTTTATGTACCAACCAATAAGTTATCCAAATAACACAACAAATAATAAACAATATGATCCCATTAATAACAGTGGTGTGTGCTCTCCACTTTTATTTACAAAATTATTTGCACACCTCTTTTTGTACTATTCAGCCAGCTCTACCATAGGCAACCTGTGTACTGCTAGGTAGGTTGGAGCTGAGTTATCTAGGGATTTTGATACTTTAGTGGTGCTTCTGTTATAAACATCCTGATTCACGAACAATATGGCTGATCGAGGGTCCGAATAGCTGCCTGAAAATGAAACCACTTGTTTTGTGCCAGTGATTGAGAAAAACACACATGATAGGATTAAACCAAAAAACTACCAATAAAAATGGGGGCGGGGGAGGGAAGATGACGTGTGTTTACTTACACCCCTGAAACCAGCAGCTGCATTTGACCCTTTGTTGAATTATCTATATTCAAACCAGAGAGAGAGGGAGAAAGAGAGACAGGCTGCTTACAGCCTGCTGTTGCTATGGAAACCAGAGGAGAGACTGGAGGCAAAGGACTGAGGGAGAGGACAACTTCTGAATAAAAAACCAGGGTTTCCCCTCCCACCCCCATCCCCCGATTGCTGTTTGTCTCTCTCTCTATTCTAGGGATGTGTGGGGTATGATGGCTTTGGTAGGCAAGGTGAAGAAGGCAACACTTTATCCTGGAGAATGGTCGGTTCTCCCCTCATCCTTCACGTACCACCTCCTTTGCAACCAAAATATAGAGTTTTGTCTCAGACTTGGTCCCATAATCCAGACTGCAGCATGAAATCTCTCCCCCCAACCCCTGGAAGGGTTGGGAGGAGGTGTAATTATTTTAATTTGAACTAATGCTTTTAACCCTTATGAGTGGGTGGCAGGGAGCGGGGGGAGAATTTAATTTTGAACCTATCTCCCTTCCATACAGAATGAATCTGTGGATTTGGAGCTAACTTGGAGAGTCTTTCTATCACCATCTTCCTCCTCCTGTTTTTCTTCCGGGTTCCTTCCTCAGCCTTTCTCTTGGGTTTTCACCTATTTCACAGACATTCTTGAGGTTCACTTTTTAAAAATATATATGCTTGTCCTGCCCTCAAGCTTAGGAGGAATTGGGTTGGAACAACAACAAGCAGAGTTTTGGATTTGACAGTATTCTTGTAAAATTGGGGGGGGGTTCCCCTTAAAGCACTAAACCAGTGGTTCTCAAACTTTTGTACTGGTGACCCCTTTTACATAACAAGCCTCTGAGTGCGACCTCCCATTATAAATTAAAAACACATTTTAATATATTTAACACCATTATAAATGCTGGAGGCAAAGCAGGGTTTGGGGTGGAGGCTGACAGCTCACAACCCCCCATGTAAAAACCTCGTGACCTCCTGAGGGGTCCCAACCCCCAGTTTGAGAACACCTGCACTAAACCATGAAGCTTATGCAGTCCATGTATATTCCCCCTTTTGTCATAAGCTACCCCTGATTAGTTCTTAATGCTTAATACCAGGTTGAGGGGAGACTGAGTCACCAAGTTGTGATTCGGCACATCCCAAATACCACGGTTAGTAATTATTTCATTAACATGCAACATCATATAGAAAAGAATTTGTACTCAGGGTTCCCAGCCTCCAGAAGCTGCGTTTCTGCATACAGCCAGGACCAGACCTGGCAGACTTTAAGCAATTTCTTCCCACCCACCCAACTCTGCAAAATGTACTCCTGCAAAACACCTGCTTTTTCCAATTCCAAACTCCCACCCACCACTCAGCTGTGCCAGCCCTGGTCTATAGCACTTCATCTAAGGATCTCAATGCCTTATAATACAAACATCAGTCAATTTAGCCACTCAAAAGCCCTGTCAGTGATGGAGCTATTATCCCAGTTTGGAGATGGGGAAACTGAAGCCCAGCAGGGTGAAATGTTATGGGTCACACAGGAAGCTTGTGGCAGAAGCAGGAATAGAATTCTGGAAGCCTTCCAATTCCTCCATCTTAACTGAGATTATGCACGGTTGCCACCCTTCCCACTTTCCACTGCAAAGTCCCGGTTTTGATGGGGCACCCTATGTCGAAACAGTTCTGCTTAAATGTCCTATTTTGGCGGGGGGCACAGGAGAGGATTACTTAATTTCTTACTATGAGGGACGTTTGTAGGAAGACGTGACCTTTCTTTCTAAGTTCATAATTCTGCAGCTTTCTCACCACCTGATGGAATTCACGATCCTCTGTGTCATCTCCACAGCAACCAACTGAGGTGTTAAAACAGAGGCTGGGGGGCATGCTGGCCCCAATCCTGCAAAGTGCCGAGATTTTCTCCTGTGGGGTTCTGAGTGAGGTGCCTTTTAATGGCAGTTGAGAGTGTGCAACACCTCACAGGGCCAGGCCCCATAAGCAGCAGTGCTTTTAAAAGGTAAAGACCCTGTTTTCATACACATCTACTTAACAATAAAAAATGGGGAGAGGTAGAAGGGAGGAGAGAGATTTCACATGGAAGAAGAGTTTCCTCTAAATAGAATCTCCTTAGAAGCCTTCCATGAGATGCTGCTCAGTTTTTAATGAGAGAGAGAGAGAGAGAACATTACACCCATGTAAAAATCAAAAGAGCAATTAATCCTTGCACCCCCTCCCCCATCTCCTACCACCCCCTGTGTTTAGCTTAGTCAATAAAACTCTCAGGGGAAATAAACAGTTTTCTTCTCTGGTGAATCATGGTTGTAATTCCCCCATCTGGGCTCACCCACTTCTTTGAAATAAAAGTCTTCCCCTGGCTTTGCAGAGGTCCTTCAATAACTAGGGATTCTGGGGTGTCTTCCTCCTCCTCAGCACCCTCGCTCCTGCTTTGCTTCTCCTCCCCCTCCTCCTGCCTTGTTGAACTGGGCTCTGAAGTGTCCATGGTGGTTCTCAGAGTGGAGGTGGAGTCGCCCCCAAGTATCACGTCCAGCTCTTTGTAGAAACGGTAAGTCGCGGGGGCACCACCAGAGCAGCGGTTTGTCTCGTGGGCTTTGTGGTAGGCATTCCACAGCTCCTTCACTTTAACCCTGCACTGCAGTGTGTCCCGGTCATGGTCCCTTTCCATCATGTCCTTTGATATCTGCCCAAAGGTATCATAATTCCTACGGCTGGAGCACAGCTGGGACTGGACAGCTTCGTCCCCCCAAACACTGATGAGGTCCAGCACCCCGCCATTGCTCCATACTGGGCAGGCTCTGGCTTTTTTGCCATCCCAAGTGGCGAAGAGGGGGGGGAAAAAAAAGCCGCAATCGGCGGCACTTCGGCGGCTGCTCTCCCGCGCTGCTTCATTATTCGGCAATTCAGCGGCCAGTCCTTCACTCCGAGAGGGATTGAGGGGCCCACCGCCGAATTGCCGCCGAAGACCCGGACCTGCCGCCCCCTTCCATGGGCCGCCCCAAGCACCAGCTTGCTGTGCTGGTGCCTGGAGCTGGCCCTGATACTGGGGATCGCCTGGCATGTGAAGGCATGGTCACCTGGAAAGATTCGCTGAGAGCACTCCACGCCTGGCTGAGCAAACAGGAAGGGGATTTTCAAAATTCCCAGAGAGTTTAAAGGGCAGGTCTGATGGTTGGTCACCGGAGGGCAGGGCAGTAGAGTTCAAAGTGATGACCAGAGTGGCTAGAACAGGCATTGTGGGACGCTTCTGGAGGCTGATCAGAGTACATTAACAGACCAGGGCGTCCACACTGGTGCTGCGGCGCTCCTGCGGGGGCACATCAAACGTTATTCCACTCACCGAGGTGGATTACCAGGAGCGCTCTAGCTGCAGAGTCTGGGCGCTCTACATGCCTTGCCAGTGTGGACACATCGTGAGTTAGAGCACACAGGGCTGCTTTAATGTGCTCTAACTCGCAGTGTAGCCATGCCCTAAGTAGAAAGAGCCTTTGCACTACTGGAATGGCTCACTGTCTCTCTTAGTGTGTGAATAACCCATACGTTTGGAGGTCAGTTTGCGTGTGAAGTTCTCCTGCTCTGCAGGCAGCTTGCACCATTTCAGCCTATTTTGACCTTTGACTTTCGGACTCTGAAGCAGGAGGGGTATTGCTGGGTGAAAATTTAAAAATACTTTTGATGCTCTTCCCTTTAAATGGGGAGAGAGGCAATGAAAGGCTCATTAATGATTCCCTGGGTGGGGACCCCATTCTTGGCCTTGATTGCTGTATCTCACCTCCACTGCTGCTCTGATTCCCTTTGTCCTACTGCCACCCTGCTCTGGCTCTCTTGTGGAACTGTGTGTGTTTTACACTGGGAGCTGTCAGCAGCACAGAGGCCAATGGCATGCACTCTGTCACTGTGACATAAATGGCCCCTTGGGTAACATCCCTAGAGCAGATACTTTCAGCAGTGCTGATCAGCTTGACAGCAAAGAACCAACTGTGCTGGGTTTTTTTACTTTCCAAGAGATAAATTCCACCTTCACCTCTTCCCACAGTGCCATTTCTGTTTCTCCCCTCCAGCTTTGAAAGCAGGTCAAATTCAGATGGGCGAAATGCCAGATATAGTGAGGATCTGGCACTGACAGAATAGTACAGGAATTCTCCTGATTGTCCAAGGTCTTGCAGGACATACCGGGACTGGATTTAGACTCTCATTTTGTTGAAATCCACAGGCCCCAACTCGTCACTATTTCCAAGCTGAGCTCAGATACAATGAAGAGTTATGGCCACTGGGAGCTGGCTGCAGCTTCCTCATCCTTAGTCCATGGGGAGAAAAGTTGATGAAGGAGGTGGCTGCTCTGCCTCCACCAGCTTTAGGCCAACAGAGATTCCTGTTAGGAATCAGGACATGCAGCAGAGCCAGTCTGTGGGCAACCTAACAAGTGCAGCTGGCCTGTAGTAGGCTGCATGATTGGTTGGAAGAATCAACAGATTGGCTTTTAAGCCCAGCAGCAGCAGCAGTCCAATGTCTGCTCAAAGCATTTCTTCACAGCTGTGATAGCTCCTGTACCTACTTGTTCGCAGCCTTAAGGTTCCAGCCTTATTTCAATCCTGCTCCACACTTGTTCCAGGCCCGTGCCTGCCTTGCTTCACTCTAGGGAACCCAGTCCTGACCTTCACTCTGGTTCCTGACGTCTGACTCCAGCTCCGACCTTTGGCTCTGGCAGCTAACCTGTAACTCCAATTCTGACCCTGGGCTCCAACTCCTGGCTCTTGACTCCAGCTGTGACCCTGGGCTCTTGCATCTGGCCTCTGACTTTGGCTCTGACCCTGGGCTCTGATTTCACACTACTGACTCATGCGCCAACCACTAGGCACAACCATCCACGTCGTGGTCAGTGACAATTCTCCTAGACAGGGGAAGTCTCCAGTCCGAATCTCCAGTTGGTTTAATTTCACTTTGTGCCACATGAGTGGTCAAAGTGAACTTGTTGGATCAGGTGCTGGGCATCTGCTAATCCATTCCTGGGTCTTGAGCAGAGTCTGCCATTCATGTTAGGGTATGATGTGGCATTTGGAGGTGGATGAATGTTCAGTAGGGCCTAGAATCATAGACATGTAGGGCTGGAAGGAACCTTGAGAGGTCGTCTAGTCCAGCCTCTTGCACTGAGACAGAACCAAGTCATCCTAGACCATCCCTGGCAGGTGTCTTTCTAACCTGTTCTTAAAAACCTTCAGTGATGGGGATTCAGCAACCTCCCTCTGAAGCCTGTTCCAGTGCTTAATTTTTCTTTTTAACTGTAAAGATTTTCCTAATATCTAACCTAAATCTTCCTTGCTGCAGAGTTAAGCCCATTGCTTCTTGTCCTACCTTCAGTGGACATGGAGAACAATTGATAACTGTCCTCTTTATGGCAGCCCTTAATATATTTGAAGACTGTTAGCTGGTCCCTCCCTCAGTCTTTTGTTCTCAAGACTAAACATGCCCAATTATATTAACCTTTCCTTGCAGGTCAGGTTTTCTAAATCTTTTATAATTTTGGTTGCTCTTCTCTGGACTTCCCAGAGTTTGTCCACATCTTTCTTAAAGTGTGGCACCCAAAACTGGAATGAAACTCCCAAACTTATTTCACTCAGTTAAGATGTGAATTCAGGTTCCCAAGGGCCAGTACCTGAGCACACAAAACCATCTCTCTCCCATAAAATACGTGTTGTTGAAAATTCTCCGCTAAATCTGCCTCTCTTTTAAGAAAAGCGCTTCTCGACATGTATTGAAACATTTAACTTGTCAAGTAAATAGGTTGTGTTGAATGGAAAATTGCTTCATGTTGATGTTTAGTGATTATAGCATGCCATGCAAAATAATTTATTTTCTAGTTGTGATTTTTCATTCAATGTTAGAAAAATTGTGGCAAAACCTTTGAGCTGCAACCCAAAGAGCTGAAAATTGTCCCATTGTAAAGGAAAAATGGCAGGTTTGAAGGGTTTCCTGTCAAGTTTGAAAAGCACTTTGCCCAAACAATGGAAGGCCTTTTTACACTCTCTAGACAAATTTCTGCTAAAAATTCAGTGGCTAAAAAGGAGGTAGTATGGATTTACACTGGTGTAAATGAAACAGAATTTTGCCTGCTGTATTTACCCACTTTCCCTCACCAGCTATACTGTAACATCAAAGCTTAAGAAACAGCCTGTTTTACTACAGTTTACTCCAATTTTATGCTGGTGTAACTACTGATTTAAATGAATTTACCAGTGTAAAAATGGAGTAATTCAGTGGTGAATCAGGATCTGTGTCTGTGCACGCAGCCTACTCCTGTTCCTCATGTCCTATCTACTTTCATCTCTTTCCACTTATCCTCCCACGACTGCTTCATTTCCAGATGTCTGGTCTGCTCCTTCTGTTTCCATCTAAGCTACCTTCTTTTGCTCTGTTTCTACGTACCTTAGCCTCTTCTGATCTGTTTCCTTTTGTACCACCCTCCAGTTCAGTCTCTAGCCTTCCTGTCGGATTAACATCTCACTAAATCATCGGCATTGTTGTCGTTCTTCAGTTTTTATTAATAATCTTGTTTAAATAAAGAGAAATGAAAATCCTTTTTCAGACTATTGGAGAGACCTACACAGGCAAAAAAAAAAAAAAAGGGGGGGGGGGGGGGGAACCTGCTCAAATCACCCCAGGACTGAGTTCCCAAGGCAGAAGTGACAGGTTTCATAGTGGGAAGTTCAAAACCCTTATTATATAACTTCTGGATGTAAACCTTCACAATATTGTTTCATAAACCTTGCCTCAGATATCGTGCTCTCCCACCTTTAGTTATTGTGTTGACTTTTTCACTATCTGCATACCACATCCCATTTTACCCTCATTAACCCTTCATGTCAGAGTTTTATATATAGAACCAGTTCATTGTGAGCCATCATGTCCTAACTACTTGATTTCATACTAGATCAGTGTTCGTTAATTTGACCATATATTCTGGATGGTAAAGTAGTTCTGAGGTCCTGGGTAGGAACACATTCCTAGACTCTAGCCAGCAGTTTCTTAGGCAAGTGTCTCTGGTGTGCCTGAGCTATACTGAAAACAAATGGTCTGTGGTGGGGACGGAAATAAGTGGCTTTCTGCCTCCCTATACCCTGCTTCTAGGAGGTAACCAGAGACCAGTGCCGGTTAGAACAGCCTAAGGCTGTTGTGCTAGGCCAGAATTTCTGGAAGAGCAGCATGCTCCAGTGACCATCCTCCCACCCCCTGTATATTGTGTGGGAGGGAGAGGCAGGAACATGGGCCACCAAACTGACTTTACATCACCCAGGGATTCACTGGCACAAAAGGAATTGCAAGCTGGCTGTTTAAGCCAGTTTTCTGTCCCCATTCTACCATTCCATCTGGCCCTTAGTTCTGTTCTATTACTGCAGCAGCATGGAGAGAACTCAACACAATATTCTACTACATCAGTTTGCTGCATACCAAGATTACAATGCAAATGGCTACTGGTTTCCATAAGATACATGTTCTGTTGGCCAGTACTACAGCAGTAAGTGCTATGCATTCTTGGACTAGACAGGATTAATAATATTGGCTAACGCTATGTAATGTGCTGCAGGGTTTCTCAATCTTTTTCATAGTGTGAACTGCATTTTAATATTGAGATTGCCTTGGTGACACCTGCCTCCAATTCACCATCCTGCAGATCATCTCCCCTTCCATTCACAATTGCATAACTTTCCTCAATTGCCTTCTATGGAAAAATATTAGGAAAGTACTTAATGTATTTTTAGCTGCCTTGAGTGGGAACTAGAAGCTGGAACCAAGAAGCAGAGCAGCTTACACTCCAAAGACAATCAGCAAGTGATCAATAAACCAACCTGGTCTATAGGTTGCATTTGGAGATCCTCTGTGCTAGAATTGGCCACATAGAGCAATGGTGCTGCAGTTAGAATTCAGGGACTTTGAATGCCCAGCACATGCACGCCTTAGAAGACAGGAATAATAGCCCTTGCCCTAGCGTGCAAGTGGTGGGACTGCAACTTGAACTTCATAGTGCAGAACAACCAGGGTTAGGCTTGGTCTACGCTTAAAAGTTAAGTCAGCGTAGCTACGTTGGTCAGGGATATGTGAAAACACACGTTCCTCACTGATATAGCTATGCCAACCTACTCCCCAGTGCAGATGCAGCTGTGTCGACAGAAGAATGCTTTCATCAACATAACTAACTTGATTCAGGGAAGTGGGTTCCTACACTGATGGAAAAAACCCTTCTTGTCAATGTAGACTGAATCTATGCGATGGGATTATGCTGCCACAGCTATGCCCACATAGTTCTGCCGATATAGTCTCCATAATATAAACACAGGGTGTGTCTACACTAGAAATGCGACAGTGACACAGCTGCAGCTGTGGTGCTGTAATGTAGACACTTACAACAGCAATGGGAGGGGGTTCCTCCATTGCTGTAGTAAATTCACCTCTCCAGGAGGCGGAAACTAGGTTGATGGAAGAAGTCTTCTGTCGACCTAGAGCGGTCTATACTGGGGCTTAGGTTGACTTAACGACGTCTCTCGAGGGTATGAATTTTTCACGCCTCTGAGCAATGTAGAGAGGTTGACCTGAAGTTTGGGGGTAGACCAGGCCACAGTCTTACAGTTAAGCAGGATCCCCACACCAATTTGAGAAGGGGACTCATACACTTGGACGGCCTGATTCTCTTCTGATTTAGTCTGTTGAAGTAAATGGCGTTACATTGGTGTAAGTGAGGGGCGAATCAGCCCCATAGAGTAAACTATGTAGCACCAGTGATACAAGCTGGATATATGCATTTCTAAGCACTCATCAGCTGTAATGATCATCACCACAGTAATGTTTAGGTGCCTCCTGATCAACACAGTTGTCCTCTAGTGCTGGGATTAGAACTCGTATCCCAGCCATATAGTGTAGTAGAATTCCCTCAGACCAGTGCCCCGTGTTAGGAGAGGAATTCACAATCTTACCACGTAGAAGGTTCTGGACACTGATGCACCATTCCTGAGGCAGGAATTCACAACCTCTGCAAAAGGTGATATTAACAATACAACATGTTAATGATAAATTGGAGCTGTCTGCTTTTAGTGCAGCAACAAGATGTATTCAAATAACTCAGTTAGGAAGAACCACCAAAGTAGCTATAAAAAGAGATGTTAATTTCTCTCTGATTCCCACGTAAGCATCAAAGCCAGTAAAACATAAAATAAAAAAAAAGAAATAGCTGTAATTAACCAGATTATTAATGATAAATATGTATGGAGATGGGAAACCTACATAATTTTAAATGAATGGAACAGCCAGAACATGTTGGAGCTTTTTAGTTTTATATAAGGGAAGACACAAAGATGGTCTGTGGTGTTTAGATCATTTTAATAGGACACAGCAGGATAACGTCAATGAGACTTTTGAGAACAGGTTCACAGTGACACGGTCCCCTCTCTGAAGACCTAAACTGTAAAGATTAAAAGCAGTTATTTGTAATGAATTATGCCATTATGCTAATTTGTGCCACCCTCCCAAAGACTGTGTTTCTTTAGTAATAATGTTTTAGTTAGCCCAGTGACATCGTAACACCATTTTGTATTACAATGGGAGAGGCAGGGGTTTGGGAGCAACCAAAAGAAATTAAATTTTCCGGCTCATCCCCAAGTGGAGAATACCAGGTATCCTTCTCTGCTGCACCGTAGTTAATTTTGCAGCAGTATTGACAGTAACTGCAGAAGCGGTGGCTCTTGAAACGGGAGAAACAGTTGTCCCAAATGGAAAAGGTGGGTCATATCTACCTATGCTTCGAACTAGTATTCTTGCCAGTCTCACAAATTACTCAAGAGGGTGATTTATTCACTTCCCTAATTTACTCATAGACTCATAGACTTTAAGGTCAGAAGGAACCATTATGATCATCTAGTCTGACCTCCTGCACAACGCAGGCCACAGAATCTCACCCACCCACTCCTGTAACGAACCCCTAACCTATGTCTGAGTTATTGAAGTCCTCAAATCATGGTTTAAAGACCTCATACGCTGTAACCCTCCTCATCAGTCTCAAACCATTTTCTTTATTTTCACTAATATCAGCATCCTTATCCCCATGATAGTTAGCATTTGCCCCATCATCTTTCTGCTCCTCATCCACTTCTCTCAGTGCACTGTGTCTGAAGAATGGATAGCACTCCAGGCACTAGCCAGAAGAGTTCAGGTTCTCACCTGTGCCAGAGATCTCTGAGAATGTCCAACACTCAACTGTATAGTTCTAGAAACACTAGGCCAGATCCTTGGCCCTGCTCCAGCCACTTTCTACCACTCTGGTAGCATAAAGTGTCTAGAAAGCCTGTATAACTAAGCATGTGGGGATTTCTCTTATATGGGTGGAATCAAGGTGGTATAGCTGGCTCCAACAACCTTGCACCACCCATTGGGGATGTGGCCAGGAAGAAGGAGCATGGCTGAAATGTCACTGCACTTCAGTGATCCCTGGCTGATGTACTAGTCCCTTGAGGCCACAGCTCGCTAGCATAGTTCAGAGCAACTCTAGATGTGCTGTAAACTATGATAGGGATGGGAACAGAGTAGAATGGCTCTTTGACAGTTCCCCAAATCAGCTGTACCCAGCCCTGATTGGACACAGATAAGGATTGAGCCCATGTGTCCTTTAACTAGGTGTCTGCTGTGCAGATATTGTAAGACTCCCTATGTGTCTCCAGTCAGGGATTGACTGATAATGGGGTATAAAGACTTTCGCTTCTGGTTTCCTTGTTTGATGCAGGCTCAAAGTCATTGCTACATGACATCATTTCAGTGGTGCCACGTGTGTAAGTAGATTGTTGATCTCAGCTCATTTCCTTATGGGCACGTGCCCGTACCACTAACACAGTCTCCGCGGATAAATCAAGAACTAAATGGCCCTGGAGATGGTAACTCCGTCCTCTAGAAGTGGTCCCTCCCTTTCCGGGTTGAGGCATATTGGCAAGGCAATGTGAGGAAACTTGTATTGCTAACATCTATGCTGTCTGTGATCTGTGGAGAGAGGACTTCTGTCTCCAGGACTGTCAGTGTGACACTTTTCACCAGCATTAATTAAAAAAAAAAAAGAAATATTGGTAAAAAGCAGGATTCTAACTCACGGCATCTGTATACTGCTGCTGAGGGAGTAATGCTCATTACTGTCACCTAATGGATATGCTTTTAACGGAGATAGCATCAGCCCCTTCCTGCAATGCATTTCTCACTGCCTTCCACATCAAAATTAGAGACAAATAAGGTATCCAATGAATAAGCTTCCTAGGTATATTCTTGTGGGCTCCTGGGAGAGGATGATTTATCTGCCATATGACATCCAGGGCTAGAGATGAAAGATGACATGACATGCACGACAGAAGGACACATTTTTATTGCATCACAGAGAGCAATGGGGTAAGGTTAGTTGCTAGCACTTGCTTCGTAAGTAGAAGATGGGAACATTGGAGTTGGAGGCAGGATTTGAAGAAAGGGAATTAAGCTAGAACTAGGCATCCATTTGCTTTATAGTGCTAGAATACAGTAACTATACAAAGGCATAAAGGATAACAAATGGTAGTAACACATCATAAAATAGTGAGCGAATATTAGGCCAGCCTAACATCTTGACTCACTGCACTGGGCTAAATTGTTGAGCTTTCCCTCTGCCTTCTTGGCAAATGCCTTGCCTTGATTGAGATGGTGGGCTCCAGGAGCCCATAGTTAAATATCTGGTACTTTCTACTGCAAATAGCAAATTGTTGATAAAAGGCTCTCAAATTTCTCTTTGCACAGACAAAGCATTTGCTGAAATTTTTCAGAGCCATCCTTGGCTGTCTCTCGGCTAGCCCTGTGATATGGCTCTGAAGTATCCAAAAGTGAAATTACCTAGAGGAAGATGGTATGCTAAAAGGCATCTGTGACGTTGTGCAGTCTATATGGTTTTATAAAAACATAATAAGAAGTGAATATAATGTCACTGGAATATGCTTCATGCAAAAGGTCTCTTGTAAGGTATCATTACAAAGCTTATAATCTACTGAGTGTGATCATCCTATTTGTATAAATGTACCACTCTTGTATCTAAAACTAGAAATATGAAATATAACTCTGAGGGCCTATTGTAATTATGCAAATGTGGGCCATTAATAGTGGTTTGGAATCTTGATGACTCCCATTAACCAGGACCATTGTCTGCAGATGGCTGTGTTTACCTGTTAGTCTTCCTGTATATGTGTGTGCTGGCAAGTGGGTAATGAAGTCTTGCAGTGACATGTGATCATGTCACCTGACCTGGAATCCATCTTTAACCTGGGTGCTTTTGCAGTGAGGGGGGGTGGAAACCCAGAGGGACAAAGGGTTCCCGCCTTATGCAAAAGATATATGAAGGGGTGGAAGAGAACAGAGGGGGAGAGAAGCCATGATGAAGAATCCCCTAGCTATTACCTGAGCTGCAACAAGAGCTCTACCAGGGAAAGAATAGTGCCCAGGCCTGGAAGGTGTCCAGTCTGAGAAAAAGCTTACTGAAGCATCTCTGAGAGTGAGATTATCTGTATTCAGTTTGATTAGATATAGATTTGCACATTTTATTTTATTTTGCTTGGTGACTTACTTTGTTCTGTTACTACTTGGAACCACTTAAATCCTACTTTCTGTATTTAATAAAATCACTTTTTATTTAGTAATTTACTCAGAGTATGTATTAATACCTGGGGGAGCAAACAACTGTGCATATCTCTCTATCAGTGTTATAGAGGGCGAACAATTTATGAGTTTGCCCTGCATAAGCTTTATGCAGGGTAAAATGGAATTATCTGGGTTTAGACCCCATTGGGAGTTGGGCATCTGAGTGCTAAAGACAAGCACACTTCTGTGAGCTGTTTTCAGGTAAACTTGCAGCTTTGGGGCAAGTTATTCAGACCCTGGGTCTGTGTTGGAGCAGACGGGAGTGTCTGGCTCAGCAAGACAGGGTGCTGGAGTCCTGAGCTGGCAGGGAAAACAGGAGCAGGGGTAGTCTTGGCACGTCAGGTGGCAGCTCCCAAGGGGGTTTCTGTGATCCAACCCGTCACAGCATCTATACTTTAGAACAGGGGTCGGCAACGTTTGGCACATGGCTCACCAGGGTAAGCCCCCTGGCGGGCCGGGCCAGTTTTATTTACCTGCTGATGCGGCAGGTTCGGCCGATCGTGGCCCCCACTGGCCGTGGTTTGCCGTCCCGGGCCAATGGGGGCAGCGGGAAGAGGCGCGGGCGAGCGATGTGCTGGCCGCGGCTTCCCGCCGCCCCCATTGGCCCGGAACAGCGAACTGCGGCCAGTGGGGGCCGCGATCGGCCGAACCTGCCACATCGGCAGGTAAATAAAACTAGCCTGGCCCGCCAGGGTGCTTACCCTGGCGAGCCGTGTACCAAACGTTGCCGACCCCTGCTTTAGAAGGAACAGAGCAGTTGGGGTAGGAGAGAGCTCCTTAAGTCTGAGCCACTTCAGCAAAATGTTGCTTTGGAAAGGCTTGCTGTTAACGTGTATGTAGGAGACAGCATATAGGTGGACAGCAGGAGAACTGGTTTCACCAAGAGAAATAGAGGGAGAAGCAGACCTAGGGCTAATTCATCTCTGATGCAGCCCCCCTTTTGAAGTCAAGGGTTTTAAACCAGTAAGAAATGGTTCACAGAGAGAAAGAGACAGTGGTAGAGAGAAATAGAAGAGCAGGGAGGGGGTCTTTGTTTCCCATTGTGGAAGGAAGGAAGGAAGGACCATCTTATTTTCAAAACGAAGTGTTGTCTGTGATTGGTGGGAATGCTGCATTACAGGTAGGCTTCAGAGGCCGAGCTCCAGGCCTAGTCCGAATGGCTACACAGCTATTGTTAGCGCTGTAGTGCCTAGACCCAGGCTCTCAGACTCGCTGCTGCAGGCTGCCATTTGCAGTGGAGATGTGTCTTATCATTTTACTCTCCGTAATGTATTGAAAGGAAGTGCCAATAGGTGCCACTATCTATTGGACAGAACCAGAACTGCTTACCTGTGTTTCATAGACCCCATACTGCTTACAACTAATTTGGCTCAGTGCTAAGGGGCCTGTGCTTTTTGGAGCAGAAGGGTCTGGAGTCTGGTTTCAGTGACTCCATATAGTTTTGAGTGGCCAGCATGTGCAGAAGTAATGATCACTCTGAAGTCCAAGGTGGACGCAGATATTTTTACAATATATAAAAGCTCAGTGCCAGTTCCTACTGACTTCTTCGCACAGAGCTGGCTCCAGTGTGGCTCACCTTGTAGTAGAACAGCTACGTACAGCTGTGTAGATTCCCGTTTAAGCTATGCAGCTCCAGTGGATGGACTGGTCACATATGCAGCAAGTCTGGTCCTGGCTGCTGAGGAAGGTTATTGAGGCTGACATTCCCAATCTCCTCACCTTCCTGACTATATGGGAACAAATGGAAATGGAAGAGAAGCAGAAACTCAGATGCAGTCTGGTTAATTTTAATTCCCTTCTTATAAATGTGGAAAATCTAAGAGGGTTTAGTCATTTTAATCAAGTCAGTCAGTAACGGGATATGTTGAAACAGTATGTGCTCTTGGGCCATGCCTCTATGTGCTCATCTCACACTTGTCCCTCATGACCCTTGCGCTCTAAGAGAGAATTTTATCATTTCAGCCTAACTGATGAGAGAGAGGCATTTCTCCCCCACCCTCTTCCCAAGAAAAATTAAGCCTAAAGAATGCTAGCAATTAATTTTTGTCAGGGTATTTTGCTTTTAAAATCCCTGTTCATTTTCCTGCCTTGATTACATATTAGCCAGGGATGTTTTCTTGTATTTAACAGATACGCCTTCAGGAAGGCATCAAGAAGACCCACAAATACTTTAAAATAAACCCCATTTCTTTAATTTTTTTATTAACTCTTCTTTTCTTTTTCTCTTCTCTCCAGGATTATGAATTCCCTGCATAATTGATCTCTCCTTGCCTTGCCTTGCTTTTCGCAGGTACATAAGAGATCCCCAGCTGCCCAGCATTTTATTTTCATTTTGAAGGCCCCTATAAAATTGCATTCAACGATATATGGCGTCGCTCTTGTGTAACAGTTTATAATCTGTTTTATGGACCTTAAAACCATTCAATAGCCTGACTCCCTAAAGATAGCTGTTGAAGTTAAATTGCATGCAAAGGCTTGTTCTGTGAAGGAGCTGTCCTTTTCTTTTATATAGAGAGCTTATTTATGTTTCTGTGTTTATTTATTTAGTGTCAAGGTCCCTCACCAAAGGTGAGGACAAGGTTCATCACCAAAGGTGCTTAAGCAAAGTAAGCAGTCATGGGGTAAAAGGGAAGGTCCTCTCATGGATCAGTAACTGGTTAAAAGATAGGAAACAAAGGATAGGGATAAATGGTCAGTATTCACAGCTGAGAGAGGTGCATAGCAGGGTCCCCAAGAATCTGTACTGGACCCAGTACTGTTCAACATATTCATAAATGGTCTGGAAAAAAAAGGGTAAACAGTGAGATAGCAAAGTTTGCAGACAATACAAAATTACTCAAGATAATTAAGTCCAAAGTTGACTGCAAAGAGTTACAAAGAGATCTCACAAAACTGGGTGACTGGGCAACAAAATGGCAGATGAAATTCCATGTTGATAAGTGCAAAGTAATGCACATTGCAAAACATCCCAACTATACACGCAAAATGATAGATGTTACCACTCAAGAAAGAAGATCTTGGAGTCATCATGGATAGGTTTCTGAAAACATCTGCTCAATATGCAGCAGCAGTCAAAAATGCTAATGGAATGTTAGGCACCATTAGGAAATTGATAGATAATAGGACAGAAAATATCGTAATGCCCTATATAAATCCATGGTACGCCCACACCTTGAATACTGCATTCAGTTCTGGTCACCCCATCTCAAAAAATAGATTGGAATTGGAAAAAGTACAGAGAAGGGCAACAAAAATTATTGCATATGGAACAGCTTCCATATGAGGAGAGATTAAAAAGACTGGGACAGTTCAACTTTGAAAAGAGATGAGGATATGATAGAGGTTTATAAAATCATGAATGGTATGGAGACAGTGAACCAGAGGTCACCCAATGAAATTAATAGGCAGCATGTCTAAAACAAATTTCTTCACACAACTCACAGTCAACCTGTGGAACTCATTGCCAGGGGATGTTGTGAAGGGCAAAAGTATAACTGGGTTCAAAAAAGAATTAGATATGTTTGTGGAGAATAGGTCCAGGGACACAACCCCATGCTCTGGGTGTCCCTAAACCTCTGACTCCTAGAAACTGCGACTGGATGACAGGGAAAGGATCACTCGATAAATTGCCCTGTTCTCTTCATTCCTTCTGAAGCATTTGGCACCAGCCACTGTTGGAAGACAGGATACTAGGCTAGCTGGACCATTGTCCTGACCAGTATAGCTGTTCTTATGTCAGAACAGGCATAACCCAGCCATCCTGCCTTCTCCAAAAGTTCTGGGTTCCAGTCCCATGTAGGTGGCAGCTGGCCTGTGACGGACAGCAGAACAAGAGGGTGCACGTGAGGCACTCATTACTGCTTCCTGTGCACTTCAAGATGCCCCCATGAAAAAGCTGTAGCCAGACTCTCTTCGGGAAGGTTGTGCAACCTTCCTAGTACATGCTCATATCATCCTGTTCACTGGGCATTAAACAACATAGTGTGGGCTCCACCCCTTCCCACATACTGCAAGCTAAATAAAAAGCCTCAGGGTCCCAGCTATGCCAAGCCTGTATCCATAATGAGCTTTTAAGGATGTGAAATTAATGGGGGGAAATCCCATTGAACACCTTGTTATCCATCAGTAGCCCAGCATTCATGTTGTCTGCTACTATGCTCTGAATTGACAACATAGGTGTTATTGGCTATTTTATTTCATTTTATTTTATTATTGTAGTGCTAGTGTGCAAGGCACCTTATAGTCTGAAGACAGGGAACCTGTCCCAAATACTTACAATATAAATAATGGTTAATATTTCAAAGGGACTCTGTTAAGGTGATATTAAAATATCTCTCTCCTTCCCCCACACCACTCCTTGTTGTTTCTAATCCTTTATTAGAAGCTCCACCATAACTCTGTTTTCCTTACTAGATTTATCTTTCCTTATGCAGCTTCTCATGTGGTTGCAGTTCTGCTGTTTAAAATGGCTGACTTTTTCTTCTTTGTTTGGGGGGGAATAGGGTCTTTCTTGTGGTTAAAGCACAGAACTGGGAGACAAGAAGAGCTGGATTTTACTGCTGGCTTTGCTACATGCTCTCTGGATGATCTTGAGCAACTCATTTACTATTTTTATTGGTCAAATTCAACACTGCTGTAAGAAAGAACAATTCCCGACTTCAAAATTCACTTACACGAGGGCTAAATTTAGTGCTGTCCTTTAGTTTCCTCATCTACCAAATGGGGATAATTCTACTTACCCACCTCAAAGAAGTGTTACAGTATTGCCAACTCCAGGCATGACTCAAAAATCATGAGTCAGGTCCCCAAAATCATGAGATTGGCTTAAAAATCATTTGATTTTTTAAAAATGGGGATCTTTTTATTTACCTTCTGGCTTTTGTGCAATTAGGGCTCACTTTTAACAACAACAACAATAACAACAACAACAACAAGCTGAGGTTTGGTCTATACTACCCGCCTGAATCGGCGGGTAGAAATCGACCTCTCGGGGATCGATTTATCGCGTCCCGTTGGGACGCGACAATCGATCCCCGAATCGGTGCTCTAACTCCACCAGCGGAGGTGGTAGTAAGCGCCGCCGACAGAGAGCGGCAGAAGTCGATTTTGCCGCCGTCCTCACAACGGGGTAAGTCGGCTGTGATACGTCAAATTCAGCTACGCTATTCACGTAGCTGAATTTGCGTATCTTAAATCGACTCCCCCCTGTAGTGTAGATGTACCCTGAGATTCTCATATATCCACATGACTCCAGGAGCTTGGGGCTTTAATCATAAGTCTACATTGCAATTAGATACCCGTGGTTGGCCCATGTCCACTGACTCAGCCTAGTGGGGCTCCTGCTAACGGGCTGTTTAATTGTGGTGTAGACGTTTGGGCTTGGCTGGAGCCCGAGTTCCAGGACCATCCCACCTTGAGCCCTGCCCAAGCCTGAATCAGCTGACCTGGGCCAGTCGTGGGTTTTTAATTGCAGTGTAGTCATACCCTATGAAAAACACCAAATATTGTGAGGCTCATGATACAATCATGAGAGTTGGCAACACTGCGGGGGGAGGAGGATTAATTTGTTAATGTGCAGAAAGTGTTTTAAGGTTGTTGGGTAGCAGGAGCGATAGAAATGCAAAGGATTGTTGTACCATGTGCATCACCAAATGAAGAGCCTCAGACTTCTAAAAACTTATCTGAAGTGAGAATGCAAGGCAGTGAAGTGTTTCCATCTCCAGTTGTTAATGATCCCTGAGCAGGTGTTTGTATTCTAAGCTGTCTGCACACGGCTTTATTTATCATTAGATTAACTATACATTTTTGTGTTCTGTTTTTAACTAAATAACTTTGTGATGAGATGAATGAGTTTAAAGAAGAAACTTCGCTGAAGCAAACAATCTCCATCAACATTTCAAGTGCGTCTGTGTTTGAACCTGGAAGAATGACAGTGCTCCTCAATACTGTGGGATCTTAAAAGCCTTTTACTAAGAGAGGTATATTTTCTGGGCTGGAATATAGCTACCCAACCCCCAGTATCATCAGTGGGATTCACATGGTTAAAGCTTGCCACACTGGACAGTTACATATAAGAACCGAGTCTTGTTTGAGTGTGTGTACTGCTAATAATTTCACTGACTGCCACTGTGGTGGATCTGAGCTGTCCACATGGAACCATGTGCCTGACCAGGACTGGAGTCTGAGTCCACACTCCTAAGTATGAATATTCATTTCTCTGGGGTGGAAGGATTCCCCAATGGTTTCTGCTCCATTCAGGGCCTTATCCATTGACTTCAGTGGGCTTTGGATCAGGAACTTAGAAACCAGAGAAAGGAAATGGTTATAGCTGCTGGGACAGGGAGCCTCAGCAGAATTCCTTAACTGCGCTTAGAGTAAAGAACCCAACTAAGATGAGGGGAGAAGGAGGAGATCTTTTCCTCCATCCTTTCAAATGCAAATCTTGAGGCATATCCCTCTCACCTAGCCCTCTCCTCTGCTGTTCATTTTCATGCCAGGTCACGTCTTTCCAAAAATCCCATCTGCTCATCAGTGACATTCCAGTGCAGGGTGTTCTCCAGGGACTTGATGCTGATTAATGGCCTCAACACCATTCCCTAGGCTGTGTGAGGAAGGCAGAGGGGAGGGAGCCTGTGCCAATCAGAGACTTAACTAGTGAGGTCTAAGGGTTCTTCTCAAGAGACCTGTGCTGCTTCCAACTGATCAGAGCAACAGCAGCACTTGCCCTATATGAGGTTTCCTCTCACTGGATTATTAACTTGCAGCTTTCATGCAGTTTTGTGTAAAGAACAAAGAACCAAATTGTCCTTTCCTGACTTTTCAAAGCCCTCAAATGCGGTGTAATTGGAGCTGGAGGTCAGAACTGAGGTGAGTTTGGTGCATTCATAGAACTAATGCAATCAAGAGTTGGTGGGGAGTGAAAGAGGGGAATCGGGGGGGGGGGGTGAGGGAGGGCTAGTATCTCACCAATGAAAGCAAAGTTCAAGTCCATGCTAAGTGGCGGTATGCCTAGAAATCCAGAAAAAGGTTTTGATACACCAATGAGTATCGCCAGAGCCCATTTCAGGGGGACCCTCAAGCTTCCCATTCCCATTTCCCTCTTCATCAATGTTCTGCATGAGTCAGAAGGACCCCTGACCCGTGATCTCAACCTGTCTGAGACAGACCTTTAGCACTTAACCTTTCTTTTGTCTCTGAGGTTCATAGATAAATCATGACCTTGAGTTTGGTACCCACCTCTAATGGATTCTGGGTACCATTCAGGTCAGTTGATTTATTGCACCATTTAATCTTTGCTAATTTTGAGTCCAGTTGTATGTGGCCCTGGTTATTGCAGGGCTGGGAAAATTTATTACCAGGTTTGGGAAATTTTCCTTTAGGCATAAAATTCAAATATTCATAAGTCTGTCTGTATCACTGGATCCTGCTCCATTTCTGCATATCCCCTTTGCTCTATCTGCCACTCACCCCTGTTCCATCGCCTCGTGTTCTTCCAACTTTGGATTTGTTTTACACATGTCCTGAATATCCACAACTGCTCTGCTTCCCTGTGTCGTAGAGTCATAGACTCAAAGAAATGAGAGATAGAAAAGACCATCCCCTACATGTGGTATAATGCAGGCTTGTTCCCTACAGTATAGTTCCAGGGTTTTTTCTACTCTAGTTTAAATGTCCAAAGCAAGGGGGCTTCCAGCAGTTCCTTTGGGAGGCTATTACACGTTCTATCAGACATCAGTGTTAGAACATTTTTCTGATAATCAGCCTATATTTTCTTTTGCTTCAGTTTCAGCCTATTATTCCTAGATATGCCCCCACCACATAAATGCATAGAAACGTATACACCACATGTGACAGTCTAAGCACATTCTCTCCCTCCCTGGTGTCTGCACACTTCATTTACTGGTACTTTCAGGTGGTTACCATGTGCAAGGGCTATCTTTTCATGCTATGTCTGTACAGCGCCTAGCACTGTGGGGTTCGTGGTCCATGGCAGGGGCTTGTAGGTCCTACCACTTAACATGCAAATGCATAATAATTAATAATATCCCTTCTGGGTCATCATTTAGTCAACTTACAAATTTAGTTCCTTTAATTTTCCCTAATAAGTAAAATAAACCAAGTAATAGCCCAATTCACCATTTAACCATTCTGTTGAGTTTCTCTGAATGGCCCCAAATTTGACATTTTTCTGAGAAAAGGTGCCCAGATCTGTGTATATGATCCTGGGTGCAGTCTCACCGAGTGTCCTCGAAATCCTTGTTTTGTTTTCCTGTCTCTTTTCCCCCATTGTGTCTTGCCTCTTCTTGTTCTGTTTCTCTGTGTCCCTCCCACTCCTGCTCTGTTTCCTTGAACCAACCTGATAGTTCTTCATTCCTATATTTCCCACCCACTGTCACTCTGTTTCCCTGATTCCCCTCAGTATCTCCTCCATTCCCACCAGTTTTGCCCACTTCTGCATCCTCTTCTTTCATCCTGTTCCTATTCCTGCTCCGTTCCCATCTGTCTCACACCACTCACCTTCCCTCCGTCCTACACATTCCTAATTTGTTTAAGCTTTTCATTTTCCTGGAGGCTTAAAAAGGCACCTCAGCTTCTGGGTTCTTTGCTCATCAGCTTTTTCTATTGACTCAAAGAAAAACCTTTTCCATTCTTCATTTTCCATTTATTCCAAGAAAAACATAAGCAGGTATAATATGGGGAGAACTTAATGCAGGGAACAAGAAAGAGTGAAACACTCACTCTGGTACATATATTTATAGTAGAACATGTGTCTGTAGCATGTATGAGCGAGAAAGAGAGTGTGTATCTACTTAAATTCTTCTCTGCTGCTAAGAAATGCTCTCTGAAGCCCCATGGGTAATAAAAAAACATATAATTTGGAATGATGTATCAGTGTTTCCCTTATACTGGAGAGTGACTAGAATGAATGGAGGACGAGACTTGGCAAGCTCCTCTGTATTGAGTCATATTGTCTTAAATGTTGGGAAGAAGGCGTAATTTAATTAGCCGATCAGTGCACATTATCGCTGATATTTATTTAATGTACCCTTTGATATGACAGAGATAAGCTAGACCCATCCACTGGAATTAGCTAGAGCAGTGGCTCTCTCAACTGGAGGTCCACAGCCCACTAGGGGTCTGCAAGCAGGTTTCACGGGGTTCGCCAAGAAGGGCTGGCATTAGACTCGCTGGGACCCAGGGCAGAAAGCTGGAGCCAGAGCCACGCTGGGGCTGAAGCACAGGGCTGAAGCTGTGGTGGGGAGGAAGCCCAAACCAGAACAACTTTGCTTCTTGGGGCCACTTGTGGCATGGGGCCATGGACAGTTGCTCTGCTAGCTACCCCCTAATGGCAGCCCTGGCTTTTATATGCAGTAAAAACAGTTGTGGCACAAGTGGGCTGTGGAGTTTTTATAGCATGTTGGAGGGGCCTCGGAAAGAAAAAGGTTGAGAATCCCTGAGCTAGAGAATGATATAGGTTGATAGTGAAGGGAGTGAGGCCTTTGCTGGTCAATTAGGTGCTTTCAATTGCTGGCCTCCCTAATTGCTGTCACCATGGTTACTAGAATAGTAGGCATTACCCCTTTTTCTTCTTCACATGGAGACAATCCACAGCAGGGAAGAATTTACCATGTGAATGGGGGTGACATGAAGGGCTGTGCATTGTTCAGACACGTGCATCTGTTTGGCTGCACTCACTCGACAGGCTGCTCCAATGCAAACTCTCGTCCCTTCTCTCTCTCTCTCTCTGTGTATGCGTGCCTGTGTGTGGGGTAGTAGAGAATGCAAATGTTTACACTTCTCCCCTTATCCTCTCCCCTCAAGGTATCTTGCAGGCATTGCATTTCATTCCAGTCTCAGCTGTGCTTAGCCAAAAAAATCAACATTTCCCGTACAAAAATGTGCTACACTAAATTAAAGAAAAGAAATATCACATTCATGCTCTAATGAATTACATGGTAACTTCTCAGGTAAGAATGTCTTGCAACTCCAAAGCAATTACGGGTACCCATAGATTACTGTTTAATTCCTCTTACTGTATTAGATCCTCCAGTAGCTCCACTGTAATCTGCATTGTGCATTAGAAGGCAGGTAAAGTTGAAAGCATGACACTGTTATGGACAATAATTAGTATGTAATTACAAAGTTACAGAGGAATTACTTCTTTATGCTAAATTCACCTATGGTATATACAATCACTTAGCATAATTATAGTATCAGTAGAAATAACACAACAATACATGCACCAATCAATGTCAGCAGATGGAAACAACCTCCTCACCCTGCCCCCTGAGTCAGTCTCCTCAGAAACAGCCTAAGTAAACATCTAACAAAGTCAGTTTCTGTAGGACCAAGAGGAAAAGTGAATTCCAGTGGTGAAGGCCCTCTATTGGGAATGCCTTGCTCCCGACACCCATTTAAGAAAATCTAGGGATGGTCAGTTCAAGAGTCCTAGGTGTTCTCACTTGTCAGGGAACAGTACAAAGGGAGGGGTATCTATAGGCCAATGCACAGAACCCGGATCACAAAAAGTAGTTCAGTACTTCAGGACAAAGGATTCACTGGCCAACTGGCCCACAGGTTATTTTAAAACTGTGCTATTACATGAATGAAGTTTTAAAAAACTCTCACCTCAATTATTTTCTTTGTGGCAGACTCCCTCCTTTCCTTTCAAGCTTCCACATGTGGGAGATGGCCCACCTCGTCTCTCTTGGGATGCTTTTCTTTCTCCACATGTGGCTTGATCCTTCCCACCCTGGATGTTGTCATAGCACCTATGCCCTAGATCAGGAGAGTTGGATAGGAGCCATCCACTGAGGTCTTTGTCACTCCATGGATTCACCAGCAGAGATCTTCTGAGAATGACTATGCAGGATGCTCAGCTAAAGAGGTCCTGGTGTGCTAGACCCAATACCAATGCATACCCAAATGTCCTGACACAGCAAGTTCACCCTTTGAAGTGACACCTCCCTGGCAGAAATGCTGTTTCTGAGCCAGGGTCAACATCTTTAACTTAATATTATTCCCAGAAGCCTTGCCTCTTGGACATTCCCCTTCTGGAAACAAGGTGAAAACCCTTCTGATATAGTAGCTCCCACTCATGGCTGGAGCCTGGTTATAAAAATATCCACCTTCCCTATGGTTTGGGGGTTTATCCCTGCATTTAGACAGCCTATGGAGCTACTGGTAGCATTTGCTGTTGATTTATAATTGCCCCTTTCTTCCTTGATTTGGTCAAGAGATTTCCATTTTCTGCTACTCACTCTGCTTCCCATTTGGTTACCTTGTACCCTGCCCACTATGGAAGCCCTGAACATGAACCTGAAAAAGTCCAATCCCTGGAGTTGACATCACTTCTCATAGCCCTGATTCATGTTTGATTATCTAAAGCCTATATTGTCATATGGTACGGTTATGTATATGGAGATGACAAATCAAGCCAGCTGCAGAAGCCAGCTCTGGTCCCCAAAGAAAACAGCACTGAGCTTCCCAGTTTCTTTAGGAGAAAATTTGCTGTATACATCTATACACAGCTATGATCTAAATCTCTGTCACCTAAATATACATACGCACTAGCAGGCCCGTGCACACGTGTGCACTCTTCCAGGTTTTGACAGCCTGTGCTGTCAGGAGATTAAATTATACTGTGGAGAATGGTGTGAGGGAAATAGCCTAAGACAGAATTCTCTGATATTGACTGCTTTCCTGCGAGAGATGTTCGTGTTAATTCTCTGCTTCCCTCACTCCATTTTTTCCCTGTAGAGGTTAGCTGCAAAATCTAATGAAGTCAGCATTTTGGGAGTGAGATGCCCAAAGCATTAGCAGTGAAAAACAAACCACTTGGATTAGCTCTTATCTCAGGAGAGGCTCCAGGGGCCTGATTTTCTGAGGTGCTGAGCAGTCATACTGCTAGTCAAAGTCAATGGGAGCTGTGGGTGAAAAGCAGGCCCTAAATGCATTGCTGAGTTAGGCAAGGACTTTTTTTTTTCTTCTCTATTCCACAGTAAGCACAGAAAGCTGCCCATTTCTTTCTCTCTCCTCATCCACTCTTCCCATGTTCTTCCCTTCCCCAGCTTCCCCATCTCTGTTCCCTTCCCTCTCAGTCATGTTGTCTCCTCCTTACTTGTCTGCCTCAAAGCATGGAGAATCATAAGGGTCTCGGTGAAATCATGCACTGGCCTTTCACTTCTGGACACGTGGAGCTGGATCCTGGTCCCTGTTGCAGCCCTTTTGCGACTCCAGCACACGGAACTCCTGTGCTGCAGAACAATGTGCAGTAGTGGTGGCTGCACTTGGCTAGCTGGTCTGATTTCTAAACAGTGCTGGACTGGCCCTTATGGCTCTGTGGAGATCTATATAAATGTATATTTATAAGGGCTGCCAAGTGATTAAAAAAATTTTAATCACGCTGTTAAACAATAATAGAATACCTTTTATTTAAATATTTTTGGATGTTTTCTACATTTTCAAATATATTGATTTCAATTCCAACACAGAATACAAAGTGTACAGCGCTCACTTTTTTTTATTACAAATATTTGCACTGTAAAAAACAAGAAATAGTATTTTTCAATTCATCTCATACTGTACTGTATTGCAATCTCTTTATCATGAAAGTTGAACGTACAAATGTAGAATTATGTACAAAAAATAACTGCATTCAAAAATAAAACAATGTAAAACTTTAGACTGTACATGTCCTCTTAGTCCTACTTCAGCCAATCGCTCAGACAAACAAGTTTGGTTACAATTTGCAGGAGATAATGCTGCTCATTTCTTGTTCAAAATGTCACCTGACAGCGAGAACAGGCAGTCGCATGGCACTGTTGTAGCTGGCATCGCAAGATATTTATGTGCCAGAGGCACTAAAGATTCATATGTCCCTTCATGCTTCAACCACCATTACAGGGGACATGCCTCCATGCTGATGATGGATTCTGCTCGATAACAATCCAAAGCAGTGCAGACTGACACATGTTCATTTTCATCATCTGATTCAGATGCCACCAGCAGAAGGTTGATTTTCTTTTTTGGTTCAGGTTCTGTACTTTTCACATCAGAATGTTGCGCTTTTAAGACTTCTGAAAGCATGCTCCACACCTCATCCGTCTCAGATTTTGGACGGCACTTCAGATTCTTAAACCTGGGTCCAGTGCTGTAGCTATTTTTAGAAATCTCACATTGGTACCTTCTTTGCGTTTTGTTAAATCTGCAGTGAAAATGTTCTTAAAATGAACAACATGTGCTGGGTCATCATCCAAGACTGCTATAACATGAAATGTATGGCAGAATGCGGGTAAAACAGAAAAGGAGATATACAGTTCTCCCCCAAGGTGTTCAGTTACAAATTAAATTAATGCATTATTTTTTAATGAGTATCATCAGCATGGAAGCATGTCCTCTGGAATGGTGGTCGAAGCATGAAGGGGCATACAAATGTTTAGCGTATCTGGCACATAGATACCTTGCAATGCCAGCTACACAAGTGCCATGCGAACGCCTGTTCTCACTTTCAGGTGATGTAAATAAGAAACAGGCAGCAATATCTCCTGTAAATGTAAACTAACTTGTTTGTCTTAGCGATTGGCTGAACAAAAAGTAGGACTGAGTGGACTTGTAGGCTCTGAAGTTTTCCACCTTTTTTTTTTTTTTGAGTGCAGTTATGTAACAAAAAAAAAATCTACATTTGTAAATTACACTTTCACAATAAAGAGATTGCACTATGGTACTTGTATGAGGTGAATTGAAAAAATAGTATTTCTTTTATAATTTTTACAATTCAAATATTTGCAATCAAAAATATAATATAAAGTGGGCACTGTGCACTTTGTATTCTGTGTTGTAATAGAAATCACTATGAAAATGTAGAAAAATATCCAAAAATATTTAATACATTTCAGTTGGTATTCTATTGTTTAGCAGTGCGATTAAGTGCGATTAATTTTTTTAACCGCGATTAATTTTTTGAGTTAATCGCGTGAGTTAACTGCGATTAATCGACAGCCCTAATATTTATAGCATTAGCAGAAAAGAGACTGAAGTTCTGATGCACTGTACTGGGTAGGGATTGTAGGAGCAGATAGGATGGGGTGAGAGAGAGTGAACAAGGATGTTGAGGAAGAGGAGGAATGAGAAGAAAGCGGAAGAGGATTGTGAGCTATAAAGGAGGGAGGGAAAGAAAGAGGAAAGGGTACGGGAAAGAGGGGGAAGAGAGCAAGGAGGAGAGAGGAGGAAGAGAGGGAAAGGTAGAAAGAGAGGAAAGGCAAGAGGGAGACCAAACAGAGGAGGAACACTCAGAGATCAGGGCCGGTGGAGTGGAAAGAGGAAGGGAGATAGAAGTATTAGAAGGGAGAAGAAGATGAGAGGGAATGCAGACCAGAGAGAGGGGACAGGAAAAATAAAATGCTTGTTGAGTTAATTTCCTTCCCAGTGGAATAACCCTGTTAGGGGAAAAAACAGTAATTTAATAGACAGAATGTCAGCTTGAAATAACACACACGAATTAATATTACATTGCATATGATTTGCTAAATTCTATCCCCTCAGGGACATCTTTTGGTGGAAACAAATTTTGGGTTTGTCAGAATGAGGCTCTCTCTTTGAAGGTAAAATTGCTCTGTCTTTAGTGTTGCATACCTGGCACTGATTCAGAAGCTGACAGAGGCACAGGCTCAGGTGGAGATGACAGGTTTTTTCCATTATCCTGCTTGTGTACCAGAGGGGCGTGCACGGATTCATTCTTTCTAAAGAGAAATATCTGCCATGGACAGGGGAAGAAAAGAAGAGAAGGAGGGGAGGAGGGAAAAATGAGAGGGTGAAAGAGAAGAGAAGTAACGGGGAGGGAGGTAAAAGTGAACGGAGAAGGAAGCCTGCACTCATCCTTTTCTTATCTTTTCACTATTTCATCCCTCCTTATATCTGCTTTTATCCTCCCCTAACTTTTCTGGCATTTCTTCCCATTCCATTTGCTTCTGTCCCCATATCTGCCTCACCTTTCATCTGTCATCTTTTTCTTGCATTCACTATGCCCTAATCTCCATCCTTGCATGCCCTCATCTCCAATTCATAACCACCCAGCACACATCCCTTCTGGCCTCTCACATGCTCTCAGGACATAATCCTCCTCTCTCTTAGACATACTCCATGCCATTCTTCTCTACCCTTCTTCTGTCTCTGGGCTAGTCTTCACAGTTAACCCAGGCTCTTTCTTGGATCTTGCTCCTAACCCAGCTCCCATACACATACAAAACCTTCTCTCCTGAGTGTGTTGGTGCTTTCCACCTAAGCTAGATGGCTTGTATGGGGCTGTAGGCTAAAGCCCGAGTGTTGTTTTCACTCGGGCTGGTCTGCCCATTCTGCAGTGAAGACACTGGCGAAACCCCTCGAATAATGGTAGTCCTCCAATGCCTTCCGATAATCCCCGCTGCGTGCCCAGGAGTTCTCCCACAATTCACTAATAAAGAATCACAGAGAGCCTAAGCTGACTGCAGTGCTAAGAACCATGGGATCTGACCACAGATGTTCTAGCACCTCACACAGATGAATGGAGCACAAGTGTGGATGCAGCTGAGTGGACACACTCAAGCAGGGCTTTGCAATGTGACCGCTCACACGCGGGCTAGGCTAACCAGGTGCTCAGATCTGGATGCCAATCACCCAAATTAGCTCTGCAGTGAAGACGCACACAACCCCCTTTTCACACTCCTCAACTCATTAACATCTCCTTTTCCCTCAGACACTGCTAGCAGACACACATCTCTTCTCACCCTTGCAAATGGAGATTCTCCTTTAGCACACATGATTGAGTTCCTCCATTGGGGCTAAAGGTCTTGAATTATATTTGGTAAAGCTGCATGTCTGTGGCTTTGCTTGTGTTTGAGGTGACAATGCATTTACTGTATGCAGATACAGACTATTACTAGATATTTAAAGTAGGAATAAATTATTATATCTGGCGGAAATGAGTTCCACAGGCCAATTGTACTTTACGATGGTGTAAAAAATATTCCCTATTATCATTTTTAAATTTTCTACCTTTCCATTTCATTGCATGTCGCCTTTTGTACAGTCACAGAAAATTAAGGCCAGAAGGGACTGTTAGATAATCTAGTCTGATCTCTTGCATATCACAGGCCAATAAATTTCACCCAGCTACCCCTGTATTAAGTCCAATGACTTGTGTGTGGCTAAAGTAAATCTTCCAGAAAGGCATCCAGTCTTGATTTAAAGACATCAAGAGCTGGAGGATCCACCACTTCCCCAGATAGTTTCTTTTTCCAATGGTTAATCACCCGTACTGTTAAAAAATTGTCTAATTTCTAATTTAAAATTGTCTGACTTCATCTTCCAACCATTGGCTTATGTTATGGCTTTCTCCAGTAGATTAAAGAGCTCTTTCTCCCCAAGAATGTGCTTATACGCTGTTAGCAAGGCGCCTCTCAGTCTTCTTATTGATAAGCTAAACAGACGCAGCTCTTCAAATCTCTCACTGTAAATCAGTTTCTTCAGGCCTGGAATCATTTCTGGGGCTCCTTTTTGTACCCCCCTCCAATTTATCAACAATGTTTTGAAAATGTGCCCCTCAGAACTGGATGCAATATTCCAGTCTTAGTTACAGCAATATTATATACAAAGGTAAAATCACCTCCCCACTCCTAATCCCCACTCCTCTACTTATATACCCAAGGATCGCATTAGCCCTTTTTGCCACAGCATCGCACTGGGAGCTCATGGTCAGATGCTTGTCCACTAAGACCCCTAAATCCTTTTCAGAATCACTGCTTTCCAGGACCCAGTCCCCCATTCTGTAGGCATGGCCTGTATTCCTTGTTCCTAGATGTGTAACTTTGCATTTGACTGTATTAAAAGGCATTTTATTTGAGTAGGCCCATCTTATTAAGTGGTCCAGATTACTTTATATAACTCCCCTGTCCTCATCATTATTTACCACTCTGCCAATCTTTGCCTCATTCACAAATTTTATCAGCAGTGATTTTATATTTACTTCCAGATCACTGATGAAAATGCTGAATAGCATCAGATCTAATACCAATGCCTATAGAGCCCCTCTAAAAATACCCCATTGGTCGTGATTCCCCATTGAAAAATATCTTTTGAGGCTGTCAGTCAATTAGCCAGTTCTTAAACCCATTTAACGTGTTCTCTATTCATAGAAGAATCATAGAATATCAGAGTTGGAAGGGACCTCAAGAGGTCATCTAGTCCAACCCCCTGCTCAAAGCAGGACCAATTCCCAGCTAAATCATCCCAGCCAGGGCTTTGTCAAGCCGGGCCTTAAAAACCTCCAAGGAAGGAGACTCCACCACCTCCCTAGGTAACGTATTCCAGTGTTTCACCACCCTCCTAGTGAAATAGTTTTTCCTGATATCCAACCTGGACCTCCCCCACCGCAACTTGAGACCATTGCTCCTTGTTCTGTCATCTGCCACCACTGAGAACAGCCGAGCTCCATCCTCTTTGGAACCCCCCTTCAGGTAGTTGAAGGCTGCTATCAAATCCCCCCTCATTCTTCTCTTCTGGAGACTAAACAATCCCAGTTCTCTCAGCCTCTCCTCATAAGTCATGTGCTCCAGACCCCTAATCATTTTTGTTGCCCTCCGCTGGACTCTTTCCAATTTTTCCACATCCTTCTTGTAGTGTGGGGCCCAAAACTGGACACAGTATTCCAGATGAGGCCTCACCAATGTCGAATAAAGGGGAACGATCACGTTCCTCGATCTGCTGGCAATGCCCCTACTTATACAGCCCAAAATGCCGTTAGCCTTCTTGGCAACAAGAGCACACTGTTGACTCATATCCAGCTTCTCGTCCACTGTGACCCCTAGGTCCTTTTCAGCAGAACTGCTACCTAGCCATTCGGTCCCTAGTCTGTAGCAGTGCATGGGATTCTTCCGTCCTAAGTGCAGGACTCTGCACTTGTCCTTGTTGAACCTCATCAGGTTTTTTTCTGCCCAATCCTCTAATTTGTCTAGGTCCCTCTGTATCCGATCCCTACCCTCTAGTGTATCTACCACGCCTCCTAGTTTAGTGTCATCTGCAAACTTGCTGAGAGTGCAGTCCACACCATCCTCCAGATCATTAATAAAGATATTAAACAAAACCGGCCCCAGGACCGACCCTTGGGGCACTCCACTTGAAACCGGCTGCCAACTAGACATGGAGCCATTGATCACTACCCGTTGAGCCCGACGATCTAGCCAGCTTTCTATCCACCTTACAGTCCATTCATCCAGCCCATACTTCTTTAACTTGGTGGCAAGAATACTGTGGGAGACAGTATCAAAAGCTTTGCTAAAGTCAAGAAATAACACATCCACTGCTTTCCCCTCATCCACAGAGCCAGTTATCTCATCATAGAAGGCAATTAGGTTAGTCAGGCACGACTTCCCCTTCGTGAATCCATGCTGACTGTTCCTGATCACTTTCCTCTCCTCTAAATGTTTCATAATTGATTCCTTGAGGACCTGCTCCATAATTTTTCCAGGGACTGAGGTGAGGCTGACTGGCCTGTAGTTCCCCGGATCCTCCTTCTTCCCTTTTTTAAAGATGGGCACTACATTAGCCTTTTTCCAGTCATCTGGGACCTCCCCCGATCGCCATGAGTTTTCAAAAATAATGGCTAATGGCTCTGCAATCTCACCCGCCAACTCCTTTAGCACCCTCGGATGCAGCGCATCCGGCCCCATGGACTTGTGCACGTCCAGTTTTTCTAAATAGTCCTGAACCACTTCTTTCTCCACAGAGGGCTGGTCACCTTCTCCCCATGCTGTACTGCCCAGTGCAGCAATCTGGGAGCTGACCTTGTGCGTGAAGACAGAGGCAAAAAAGGCATTGAGTACATTAGCTTTTTCCACATCCTCGGTCACTAGGTTGCCTCCCTCATTCAGTAAGGGGCCCACACTTTCCTTGATTTTCTTCTTGTTGCTAACATACCTGAAGAAACCCTTCTTGTTACTCTTAACATCTCTTGCTAACTGCAACTCCAAGTGTGATTTGGCCTTCCTGATTTCACTCCTGCACGCCTGAGCAATATTTTTATACTCCTCCCTGGTCATTTGTCCAATCTTCCACTTCTTATAAGCCTCTTTTTTGCGTTTAAGATCAGCAAGGATTTCACTGTTTAGCCAAGCTGGTCGCCTGCCATATTTACTATTCTTTCTACACATCGGGATGGTTTGTTCCTGCAACCTCAATAAGGATTCTTTAAAATACAGCCAGCTCTCCTGGACCCCTTTGCCCTTCATGTTATTCTCCCAGGGGATCCTGCCCATCTGTTCCCTGAGGGAGTCAAAGTCTGCTTTTCTGAAGTCCAGGGTCCATATTCTGCTGCTCTCCTTTCTTCCTTGTGTCAGGATCCTGAACTCGACCATCTCATGGTCACTGCCTCCCAGGTTCCCATCCACTTTTGCTTCCCCTACTAATTCTTCCCTATTTGTGAGCAGCAGGTCAAGAAAATTGATATTGTACAGTGCTAACTTTTTAATCAGAATGCTGTGGGGGAGTAAGTCAAATATCTTACAAAAGCCTAAGTATGTTATATCTACACAGTTACTGGAATCAACTTGTAATCATCTTAAAGAATAAAATCCAGTTTGCTAGACAAGATCATTTCCCATAAATTCCTGTTCTTTAATTCTTTATCAGTTGAATCCTATATCAGCTTTTCCATTAATTTTGCCGAGGACTGATATCAAACTAACTGGCCTATAGTTACAGGGGTCATACCACTTGCCATTTTTGAATATTGGACAACATCAGCACTCCTCTAGACGTCCAAGTTTCCCCTATCAATTTTCTGCACTTCATAATTTTTAATTTATATTGATTTCTATTTATTTCCCCTTTCTTCTATGTGTTATATATTGCTTTTTTTATTTCTAATTGCTACCTTCTTTTCACCACTGAACCAGGATGGGATTTTAGCCAAAGCTGTCCTTATTCTTGATCTTGGAATTGTGGCTTTTTGGCCATTTAATAAACTCTTCTTAAAGAATTCTCAATTTTCATTCACATTTTTTCTGTCCAAATTTCTCTTCCCCCTCAATTTTTCTCATAATTTTCCTTAGCTTTGGGAAGCACCAAATATATCTATTATTGGTTGGGACTGTCCTCTTTGCCCATATTGAATGTAATCAGGTCATGATCACTGGCCCCTAGGCAACCACTAACTTCCAGTTCAGTGATTATAAAAGAACAAGTTGAATTAGAGAGAGAGAGAGTAAATAGGAACACATGATTTACCTTCTCTGTACCATCCATGGTTTGTGTACCGCTATCATGTCTCCACTTATTTTTCTCCTTCCTAAACTAAACAGTCCCAATCTTTTTTCATATGGAATTTTTTCCATCCATCATTTTTGTATCTGACCCCTCTTGCCTTCTGCTATATGCTTTTAAATATAGGATTAGCAGAATTGAAGTGGGGTAGTATCATCAATTTCTGTAATTGCATTATAATATTTTCAGTTTTGTTCTCCATCCCATTCCTTATACACCTTGACCTTTTGTTTGGTCTTTTGACTGCTCTTATTGCACTTTGAGCTGTCCACAGTGGTTACAGTAAATTTAGACCCCACTAATGTTCAAATTATTCCTTCCAGTCTGAAATACTTTGTCAACATTGAATTTCATTTGCCATTGTTGTGCCCATGCACCTAGTTTTGTCAGATTCATCGGAAATTCTTCAGTCTTCTGCACTCCACTAAACTAAATAAATGTTATTATCTGCAGATTCTGCTACCCCACTTTTTACCCACTTTTCTTGATCATTAATAAATATATTAATGCTACTACTAATATGAAACCAAAACAGAATCACAAAACTCACAACCTTTCAATCTTGAAAAGTTCCTGCAATTTCAGAGGCAGGGAAAAAAATTATTTTGAGGTTCAATAAAAAGGTTCCTGGGGATGCAACTGGTCCAAATGGACACTCAGCTGCTTTCTATTCTGAAAGTCAATAGAATTTAGGGTTTGTCTACACTAGATATTAGTGCACTGGCAAGCCAGGGTGTGAATTTACCATACACGAGCTTGCTGCGCAGTAACATCCCATGTGGATGCTGCTCCAGCACACTAAAAATGCAGCTTGGCTGTTACTATTTGTAAAGTGTAGTGTGCTGTACAGTCACACCCTGGCTTGCCAGGCAGTAGCCTCCCATGTAGACAAGCCCTTAGGCTCATAAACCACTTAGGCACTTTCAAAAATATTATCCAAAAAGCTTTGGTTGGAAGGATTTTTGATTTTTATTTTGCTCACAAACGGCTGTGGTCTAAACAAAAATGTTGTAAACACATCAGCTCCTTCTCACTCCATGCTCTCATTGGAGAGCTCCACTCCCTTTCCCTAACAGTTAACTCAAAAGGAAGTTCAATAAAAACGAGGTAAACACAGTGTGAGATCAACTGAGTGCTCTTTCCTGCTAATAAGCCCAAATAGACATCCTCACAGCATGCTACCAAATATTGATCTTTGCATTATCAAGAAAATGGGCCAAAATCTGCTTTGTTACTTGACTAAAGTAAAGCTATATTAATGTAACCGAGAGCAGAATTTAGCTAAAGTTTCAAAATTTTCAAACCTTAGTGCCTGTAGCTAGATGCCTAACTAAATATGAATTAAGAACCCTAAATGCAAATGGCCTGATTTTCAGAGGTACTGAGTACCCATAGCTCCCTACCAGGGAAGGTTGTCTGGCTGGCTTTCAGCAAGCCATGGATGCAGTGATTTGCTGAGTGGTAAAGGAGTGATGGATAGCATCCTTTGCTGAGCGTGTGAATCCTCTTTCAGACAGGAAGGCACTTGCTTTTAATCTTCATTCTTTCTTTGCTTGGATTTATGTGAGCAATTGTCATCAGGATACTTTTTGGATCTGAAATGGGGTCTGCAGAGGGCTTTCTCTGTTGAAAGCTCTGACATGTATTCAGTCAATCACTGATCTAAGCAAAGGAAATCTGTATAGATCGGCCTTAAAGCTAACATAAAAGGGAACCTTCAAATGTTTAGCATTAATCTGAGGCGTTTTGTTTGTGGGACTCGAGACTGCATATAAACAATTTTAAATAGTTTGTGGTACATCACAGCAACCTCCCCTCTACCCCCCATGGACTTGTGAAAAGAAATGCTGGAAAAACACCCCCTGGAGTAGCTTCCTCTGCTTTCAATTGACAAGTTTCAGAGTAACAGCCGTGTTAGTCTGTATCCGCAAAAAGAAGAACAGGAGTACTTGCTTATGCTCTAATAAATTTGTTAGTCTCTAAGGTGCCACAAGTACTCCTGTTCTTCTTTTTGCTTTCAATTGCAATCAGCAAATAAAGCCACGCTTGCATCAGTCTTGATGAGCTGATAAACAAATCTATCACATTTGCCAGTCTGTTGGAATCCCAGGCTGTCGAATGGTAGATGGAGGTAGGGGTTACAGCAGGGTGGAATTTGCTGTAGCTGGGAGCTGAAGTACAATAATAATACAGTAATAAATGCTCTGCTGCTCCAGCAGTGAGAGCAGAGCTGGCAGGGCTGTGAGGAATTTGGAGGCGGGAGGAAGCAGCAGTGGGAGACCAGAAGAAATATGGAGGAAGGGGAGGAGGAAGCAGCGGGAGTCCTGGAGGGTGATGAGCAGAGGAGAGCAGCAAATGTCCAGGAGCTTGGGGAATGAGAACAGAGGAAATGGGAGTTTGTGAAGAACATGGGTCTAAGATTCTGATCATGCATTACATGAAATGAAAAACAGGCACATTTTGGGAAATAGGGTTATAATTTCATCGTGGGATTTTAGTAACTAGACAAAGCATTCAACCTCTCTGTGGAACTGTAGCCCCTTTAATTCGCAGTTGCCTGCAGTGTGTGCACACACACATGCACACACACTGCAATGCCTGTCTATTCAATTTGGCTTTTAATGAGGGGGACTGAGCAAGGGGGCATCTTAGTTTTGTACGTTGGGGAGGTTTTGACTGACATTGTGTCACCTTAGAGTTTTTGTAAAATGTATTGTTGGGGTTTTTTTGTTCTGAATTGTGCATGTACCCGATAAACAGGCGCATGTACGTCTTTGAGTGATGGTCCCTATTGCATTCCACTGTGGCTAATGCATGTGCACCATGCATCCAGAGCCAGAGAATTTAAGTAGTAGTGTCCATGCATGCACCCTCACTCACCTCATGCCTCCAACCGATAAAAGGCAGGGAGGACTGACTGCCTCTCTGGTTCCATCACTCCGCTGCATGATCCGGGTCGGAACCTCTCTATGTCCATAGCTTCAGCCTCGTCCCTTAAGATAAGATTTAGCTTTGTAAATAGTTTTAGCATTTTTTACAATTTAGAGCTTTAGTGTTAGATTAATCTTTGGGTGGACACACACATACCCATACCCCAGGCAGGTACTGAACTAAGCCCAGGGCTTGAGGCTTCAAACTTTGAGTGTCCTACCTGCTATCCTTCTCGGCCAATGACAACCAACAACACTGCCTGTACGGCCTTGGGGAAGCTCACATCGCAGCAGCATCTGACTCTTTCCCCAGCCGCACCTGAGAATGGCGGGAACTCCACTTCCAAAAACACCTCATGGAAAAGACCATGAGACCTCAAATTGTCCCCAGATTGGGGAACCCCCCTTGTATGTCGGTCTGACTCATCAAGAAGTGAACCTCCTGCTGCTAAGTCCAACTCTGGTGCCAGAGAATCTACCCCCATAGACTCCCTGGCTGGATCTTCTCGGGAACCCAGAAAACTCTTATACTCATGAAACTAAGTCTTCCTTGAAATTCACTTAGAAAAAGTCAGATTTGACTCTCAGCAAGCCCAGCATCTCAGTCCAAGAGGGCTTAGTATATCTTAAGTCCTGAGGCTTGACAAGAAAGTCCATAAACATTGGGCTCCATCAGCACTGGAACACGATCCATCGGTATCATCATCCTTGGCACCTGCCAAACTTTGGGATCTGCCAGCACCAACGAAGACTGCTCACTGCCTATCTGTGGCACCATCTTTGACGGCACCGTCTCTGGCTCTGATGGTCTAGGCAGAGACAGCCCCTCTCACTCTGGGAAGAACTGGGTCCCATGCCCCTCCACAGGACAACTTTGTACTCCCAGATCTGGAATCCCCTCCATCAGGTCTATTCCTTTCCAGACATGTCATAACACCACCTAAAGCGAAGTGCCTTCCTTGAGATACAGCTTCCTTCCAGCAGCATCGGTAGTACCGCCTCCAGAACAGGAATCAGCTTTCTCCACATTGGGAGACTCTGATCCACAGCCTTAGTTTTTTTACCCTAGGTATCCACCACTGCCCAAAAGACTTACACCACCTTGGGACCAACCTTTGTGTTTAGCTCAAAGCCACTGGTATCCATGCCCTGGGGACCTCCACATCCCCCTTTTGATCCTTTCTAACTGGTCATATTGGGGGCCCTGGAACCAGTACTCCCCTTCAGAGTTAGTCAGGTCTGCTGGGGAGTCACTCCTCCCCACCCCTTGAAGGAGGCACTCAGATCCCCCCTTGATCCTTCTGAAGAGGAAGAACAAAATGCACTGGATCTAGTGGTTTTGCCAGAACCAGCAAGACTGCCACCTTCATCTCTGGACAAAGCAGTAACCCTTATCTCTCCCTCCCCAGTGAGGTCAGGCAGTTCCAGGATCTTCTTTGCAGAGTTGTTAGTGAACTTCAGATTCCTCTTGAAGAATCCACGAATCCAAGCACAAACTCCTGGACATCCTCCACCCATCTGGATCCAACGAAATAGTGCTCCCCATTAATAAGGCTATAATGGAGCCAGCTAGGGCTGTTTGACACACTCCCGCTACCTGTGCCACCTCCAGGAGAGTAGAAAAACACTATTATATGCCGGTCAAAGGGGTTGATTCCTCTCTGCCAATTCTTTGGTAGTCCAAGCAGCTTCCAAAAGGGGTAGACAGCAATACCCCCAGTCTACCTCTGCAGAGAAAGAGGGTAAGTGTCTAGATCTATTGGGGAGAAAGGTCATCGTCACCTAGCCTCAGGTTCAGGATAGCCAGTAGTTCCTGATAGGTGGCTAAGTATGACTTCCTGAACTACTCCAAGTTGGCGGAGTTCACTTGTGCAACAGGATAGAGTTTGTTTCCAGGCATTGGTAGATGAAGGCAAACTAGTAGCACAGACCGCTCTCCAATCCGCAGTCTATGCCACTGACACCTCCTCTAGAGCCATGGCTCTCACCACTGTTATGCCCAGAGAGTCATGGATCCATGCATCAGGGTTCCCTACAGAAGTCCAGAATACTGTGGAGGACCTCCCCTTTGATGAATCATGATTCAGTCAGAGGATGGATGAGTCCCTCGATACCTTAAAGGACTCCTCTCCGCTCTCTGGGGATATATATATATATATATATATATATTGCCCCCAAGAGAAAGTTCCATCGACAATCATCTAGACCTAAACCCATGGCTCAACAATTTTTTCATCAGAAGCCCTATGCACCGCCATGCAAAAGACAGAGGGTTAAAAGACCCACTTCCCTAGATCTTCTGAAACAGGCTCGGCATCCCAATCTCAACCCCCCAGTGAGGTGTTATTTTTCATGGGACCTCAAGAGCTGCGAGCTATCACTTTCTCAACACTGGCATGCAATAACAACAGACCAGTGGGCACTGAATGTCATCTGCTCTGGCTATATGATTGGGTTTGCATCTCTACCTCTTCCACAACCCCCTTTCCCTCTCCTCTTTGGGGACCACTCTCATGAGAACATCTTCAAGCAGGAGATGGACTCTGTATTACACCAAGGGGAGATAGAAGATGTCCCTCCTCAATACCAAGGGAGCAGCTTTTACTTGACTTACCTTTCTTATACCCAAAAAGAAGGGCAGATGGAGACCAATTCTTGACCTCCACCACCGCAACCACTTCATTCACAAACTTAAGTTTTGTATGGTCATGCAGGCCTCTGTAGGACCATCCCTAGACGAGGACATGTGGATTACAGCTCTCAATGTGAAGGACATCTACTTTCATGTCAATATTCATCCCTCTCACAGACGCTTCCTCAGATTCATGGTGGGTTCTGACCATTTTCAGTGCAGAGGACTCCCTTTCAGCATAGCGACTGCCCCCAAAATCTTCACCAAAGTGTTTGCAGTAGCAGCAGCTCTCACCAGATGCCTCAGTCTCATTGTCTTCCCCTGTCTCGACGAATGGTCCCCTTGTTGCCAAGTCACGCCCCGAGGCCCAGGTGTCAACTCTAATGATGCTACACCTCTATTCCCTGAGGATCAGCATAAATGTCTCAAAAATCTGTTCTTGCAGTCACACGGTCTCTGGACTTCATCAGGGCCATCCTGGATTCAGAGCATACTTGTCCACAGACAGGTTTCAGACCATGAACAATATTATAGTCCATATCACAAACAGCCCTTGAGAACCAGTCAGGACATGTCTGTTTCTTCTAGGCCATATGGCCTCCTGCACTCACATCACTCCATTTGCAAGACTCCATCTTTGTTGCCCTCAAGTATGGCTCAAGTCTGCATACACTCTGAACTACCAGCCCATGAGCTTCATGGTAACAATCCCTGCCAAGGTGGTTTTTATGGTGGATGAATCCTTGACAGGTGTGTGTGGGCATCCCTTTTCTCCCCTTCTCAACAGACAGGACCATAATCACAGACATGTCTTTTTTGTTGGGGAGCCCACATGAACAACCACACAATACCAGGTGCCTGGTCACCAAGAGTCCAGGATTCACATCAATATTCTGGAGTTACAAGCAGTAGGGAAGACATGTAAGGCTCTTCTTCCATTCACCAAGTCCTGATACTGTCGGGCAATGTTACGACCGCCTTCTACATCAACAAACGGGGAGGAGTGATATCTGTCTCCTTGCATGTGGAAGCGATCAGCTTATGGAACTGGTGTGTCTGCACCCAAATCACCCTATCAGCAGCCTACCTTTCTGGGAAATGACAAATGCTCACAGACTCCCTCAGCAGATATTTTGCCGTCAACCACGAGTGGGAATTCCATGATTCAGTGTTACACAATATCTTCGATCTATGGGGAACTCCAACCAGCCTCTGTAGTGAACAGAAAATGCATCACATCCTGCTTCAGAAGAGCTGTAGGTCACTATTTAATATATATGGAGATATACCTATCTCATAGAGCTGGAAGGGACCTTGAAAGGTCATCAAGTCCAGCCCCCTGCCTTCACCAACAGGAGCAAGTACTGATTTTTGCCCCAGATCCCTAAGTGACCCCCTCAAGGATTGAGCTCACAACCCTGGGTTTAGCAGGCCAATGCTCAAACCACTGAGCTATCCCTCCCTCCAACGTTATGCTCCACTTCTTCCTTGGTTAGATCAAATGAACTATGCATTCCCTCCACTACTACTCCTGCCACGAGTTCTACGCAAAATCTAGCAGCACCAGGCACCGGTTATCCTGATCACCCCCTGCTGGCTCAAATAATTTCGGTTCCCAACTCTCCTGTGCATGTCATTCCAAGTACTGATCATCTTCCCAATGCTTCCAAGCTCCTGACCCAGTGGATCAGCAAGATCAAGCACCCAAAACCGCATTCAACCTCGGGGTTGTTTTTCGGATGGGCATGGTCCTTAGAACACTTGTGTGCTGCAGCCGTACAAGACATATTTTCCAGTAGTAGGAAAGATTCCACTAGACACTGTTACCTGGCTAAATGGAAATGTTTTTCTTCTTGGGCACATCAAAAGGATGCTTTTCCAGAAAATACAGATATCCCTCTCATTGTAGACTGTATCCTTTCTCTAAACACATCAGGCCTATCCATCAGCTCCTTATGACTCCACCTGGCAGCAATCAGTGCGTACCATCCTCCTTCTCAGGAGTACTCGGTCTTTGCTCACCCGCTGACCACCAGATTTTAAAAGGGCGTAATCAGAACCTTCCCGTCTATTCACAAGCCTACCCCTCAGTGGGCCTTGAACCTTGTTTTCTCTGCACTCATAAGGTCACCCTTTGATCCCCTAGCTTCCTGCTCAATATCCCTTCTCTCTATAAAGGTCAGATTCCTTGTACCCATCACCTCAGCCAGAAGGGTTTGCGACGTAGATCCATAAAAAATAGGTTTCTTTATGTTCACACCCCAAATTCATCCTCAGGTTTCTTTCAGAATTTCCTTTGAACCAATCGATCCAATTGTCTGTTTTCTTCCTTAAACCACACGCCTCTTCAGAGGAACAGAGACTCCAGGCCCTCAGTGTCCAGTGAGGCTGGTCCTTTTACCTGCACAGAACAAGATCAGTGGAGAAGTCCCTGAAGCTATTCATCACTATAACAGAAAGAATCAGGGGACATGCACTCTCCACCCAGAGGATCTCCAAGTGGATCTCTGTCTGCATTCTACTCTGCGAACAACTGTCAAACCTTCCCCCTCCTCATGGGGTAAGAGCTCATTCCATGAGAGCACAATCAGCGACTATGGCATGGCTTCAGGTCCCTCCTTGGTAGCTGTAAAGCAGCCACGAGGGGCTCTGTCCACACCTTTACGAGACAACGTGCCCTAGTCCAGGACTCCTCTTCTGATGCCTCCTTTGGAACAGCTGTCCATCGCTCATCCCTACTGTCTACCTCATTGCCTCCTCCTCCTACTTAGGAACTGCTTGTTAATTACTCATGGTGGACTACAATAGGGACCATCACTCAAAGAAGAAAAGGAGGTTACTCACCTGTAGCTGCAGGTTCTTTGAGAGGCTTGGTCTCTATCTGTATTCCACTACCCACCCTCCGTCCCCTCTGCTCTGGATCTTCTCTGATTAGTGGTGGAAAAGGAACTGGAGAGGTGATCGGTCCACCCCGCCCTTCATCCCCTCTGGCAGAAGCACAAGGTGAGCCAGTATGCATGCTGGACCAACACACTACTTTCAAATTCTCCGACTCTGGACACATGGCGCACATATGTAACCCACAGTGGAATACAGATAGGGACCTGTGACGATGCGATTCTGGCGGAACCCAACTGAGAGTGCCAACTCAGGACAAATTGCTTAAACAGGGCAGTTACAGCCCAAGGCTAGGGTTTTTCCACCTCTAAGGCAAACCAAACCAAACCATCCAGACTAAGAGGACTTCGGTCTCACCCCACTGGCTAACCGCAAGTCTCACAAGCAATTCCCTTAGACACTCCAGTTTCCCAGTATTACCACCAGTACCACTCATTATAGGGACAAATGGTTATGAATACCAATACCCAAGTAAAAGAAAAAAGGTTCTCCTGATCCCAAAGGACCAAGCCCCAGACCCAAGTCAATATACAAATCAGATCTTACCCACAAATCACGCTGTTGCCAATCCTTTAGAATCTAAAATCTAAAGGTTTATTCATAAAAGGAAAAAGATAGAGATGAGAGTTGGAATTGGTTAAATGGAATCAATTACATACAGTAATGGCAAAGTTCTTGGTTCAGGCTTGCAGCAGCGATAGAATAAACTGCAGGTTCAAATCAAGTCTCTGGAATACATCCCCAGCTGGGATGGGTCCTCAGTCCTTTGTTCAGAGCTTCAGTTTGTAGCAAAGTCCCTCCAGAGGTACAAAGCAGGATTGAAGACAAAATGGAGATGAGGCATCAGCCTTATATAGTCTTTTCCAGGTGTAAGAACACCTCTTTGTTATTACTGTGGAAAATTACAGCAAAATGGAGCCTGGAGTCACATGGGCCAGCCCCTGCATACTTTGCTGAGTCTGAAGGCATATTTGCCTTCTCTCGATGGGTCCATTGTATAGCTGATGGTCCTTAATGGGCCATCAAGCAGGCTAGGCAGAGCTAATCCCAGCTTGTCTGGGATGTCACCCAGAAGCATAGCATAAGTTTGCCATACAGACAGTATAGAGCCAATATTCATAACTTCAACTACAAAACTGATACACACATATAGACAGCATAATCACAACCAGTAAACTATAACCTTGTCTTAGACACCCTGTTTGACCCCCTTTATACAAGATTTGGGTGCCACTACAGGACCTTGGTTGCAACAATGATCTATATGGTCCCAGTTTATGTCAATAACATCACAGAACCACACATCTTATATCTATACAAACATATATACATATAGTTAGCTATATACATTGATATCTATATATGAAATGGGCCAGAGCTACAATGTTCAGAGTCTGATGTGAAGTTCTCCAAAGTTCAAGGGTATTTGGTTCCAGGCTTGTGGTTTGAGCTTATCTTTCAAATATATGTAACATTAAACACACATGTAAACGCTTAAGGAGCAAGATGACATGACTGGGCAACACTCAGTACTTCTGACGACAAGAATCACCCACAGTTTCTGTGTACACAGAAGAGACTATTTCACTGATAAGAGCAAACTTGTGCTGATGACTCGGGTGAGGAGACGGAGAAAGAAAGAGTGACATTTCAGTTACATCCGCATTTTTTAAAAATTAAGAAAGTAGAAAGAAAGGGGCAGAAGAAAGAAACAAAAGCCCCTCAGAAGCACGGTGGTGTTAATCTAACCTTCAGCATGATGAAAACTCCACAGGCAGGTGAGCAGAATTATTGATGTTTGAAGTAATTACTTCAGCAGGCACCGCTATCAAAATTCATAGTGATTGATTTCCCACTAGTCAGCTTATCTCTCCCAGGACAAGTACCCTGGAAAGCAGCTTATAACCCCTTCCTAATAAGCTCTGGCACGTCACTGGAGAAAATGGCATCAGGCTCTTTTTGTTTTGCGTTCATTGCTGTTAAAGGTTGAATCATTTAGAATTTTGAAGCATACTGCGCTCTCTTGTTTTCTCCTTGAGATGATCTGGCAATGGCGCCGTCCACTCCCTTCCCTAGCGCCCCATCACCATCCTCTCTAGTACGCTGTTAACCAAATGAGACTTTCAGGCAATTTCTTTCAATAATACCAGGGAAAAGCCAGATTTAAACACATGCAGCCAACAACTTTATTTTTTAAATATTTAATGTTATATCAAAGCGGACTGGGAGCTTCTTAAATCCAGGCACTGAGGCTTAATAGCCAGGTGTGTAACTATGAGCTTTATTGATGATTTCTGTGCTGCATGGGCATCCATGCAGCACTGACTTAAACCCCCAAAATCCTGTCCCAGCAACAGCAGGCCCAGCATAAAATCAGCAATGGTTGTTCCAAAATACCACTCAGGTGTCTAGAAGAGATGACCCAGGCCATAACAGTTAACTGGAGCAGTGAAGAATGGCAACATTGTGATGAGAATACAATTTAACGCTTTTCATGCTCCAGGTATCCCAAAGCTATGAGTTAGTGTCACATGGTGCTGCAGCAACTGATCAGGCAAACACAACATCCATCCCATGTGTGCTGAGAAGCAGCTCTCATGCAGCCTTTGGACATCAGAACCTGATTTACTGAGAGAGGATATCGACCCTGGGCCCTAGGGTTAATCTCTTACCCTCCTGCCCATGGCTGTTTTTATAAAGAGACATGGAGTTAAGAGAGATGGAACTTCAAGCAAACTTGACTTTCCTATAGAACGTCGATGAATCCCCCTTTCCCTCTCCTCTACCTCCCATCTGGAGCTGTTCCCTGCTCCTGCACCACCACCATCCCTTGTAGGTAGGGTGACCAGATGTCCCGATTTTATAGGGACAGTCCCGATTTTTGGGTCTTTTTCTTATATAGGCTCCTATTACCCCCCACCCCCGTCCCGATTTTTCACATTTGCTATCTGGTCACCCTACTTGTAGGAATCTCCCCCACTTTAGCTTCTATTTGTTAAAGCTTTCCTGGCTCCATCCTAAAGTCTGTGAGCTGCCAAGCACCCCCCTGGGTTGTGCTGTCTCATTGCACAGAGCAGAGGTGGCCTGTTTTGTGAAGCTGTGTGACATTTGCTGATGGTGAGAAAAAGTTACTGATTCTCCCCCTACCCAGGGTCCCAAACAGCTGCTCTTCTGGTTGCTCTGCTCTGCCTCCTCCTCCATGGGGGCTGCAGGCTACCTGCCAGTGCCCCCGGAACTAGCAGAAGCAGAGAGAACATCTGCAGAGAGGCCACTTAATTACCTGGAACGCAGCGCCACAGCATCTTGGAGGAGGAACTGCTGCTGTCTGCCCACAGTCCTGCTGAATGCATAAGATTATAGCTGGGATTCAGGCACATACAACCGAGCTGCCAAATGTCTGAGTGTCACACCTGATGAGTGATGCTTGTCAGCTTTGATAGACTTAGCCCTCAAAATTCAGATGTGGATGTGGGTTTCTGACACTCCAAACTTCAGAGGTTTGGGTTCTGTCCCTTGTAAAGATGAGGTCATGTGTGAAATCCAGATGTCCTCAAAGTCTAGGAATACTCAGCACTGGGCTTTTAGTTTGGGTTTGGGCCCATCTCTGTTATTGTAGCACATATAGAAGTTCATGAGAGATTTGCAGGTTTCCTGCAATACTGAAGCACATGGGATAGTGAGCCAAGGACAAAGTGGGAACAGACAGGGCTCCAAACCACCTGACTTTTCATCCATTTGTGTCAGGAGGCACATCATCTGAAAGTGTTTTCCCTTTCATTTCAGCTTGTTTCTCTTGTGTGGAAAGCTGGAGTGCTCTCTTGTACAGATATAGTCACTCCACTCTGCCATCTGGCACAAGTGCATGGGAGGCGAATTGTACCGTTCAGCAGGAACCAAAAAGAGAATTTGCCGGAACGGTTTTATGAAAGAGAAAGAGAGAGAAAACAGGGGAGGGGGAAGCCATTTTCTATAAATGGCAGGAAATCTGCAGAACAAGAGCACTTATTATGGGAAAGGTGAGCTTATGTTTGACAAACTCAGGTGTGACAGGCTGCTTGTGAGCAGTGCCTGGGGGAGATGGAGATAGAAGGAAAAGCAGAGGGATTACTGGGAGGGATGAGCCAACCAGTTTATACAAATAAGAGCTGATCTGAACCTTCACAAAGAATTAAAATTAGATCTTTTTGAGGTTTGAAACTATTTGGTCAAGTTTTCTCCTTCTTTATTTGTCCGTTTTCACACACCTCTGTGCTTCCTGACCTTCTGGGTGTGACACAGATACCTTTTATGTTGGTCTCTGTGGGTGTGTGGATTTCCTTGTAGATGTCTCTGGCTCAGATTCTTGGCTCCGCTCCATGCCCTTTGCACTGCTGAGGTGGTGCATCAGGAATGGAAACCTCCCTCCAGTCTCCAGCTAGCAATACTCTAAGTGTGGGGCAGTTCTCAGCCAGTGGATAGCTTGCACAGCCAGCTCTGACACCTCCCTTCCCACACAGCCCCTGGTGCAGGGGGCATGTTGGGTGCAGAGGGGCAGGTGGAAGAAGTGGCCAGAAAGCAATGTGTTCTGGCAACCCCATGTGCTCTGGTATATGATCCCTAAGGGTCCGTAGTCAGCTGGCATAAGTTAGAGCAGCCCCCAAACTGTTACTACCTGTGCAAGAATCAAGGGGCAGGGAGATATTTAGGGGGTCACCATCAGGGAACTGACAGGCACCCCATACTCTTGCACCTAACAGAAGCTGGAGGCAGCAGAGAATCAGGCCCTCTCTGTGTGCATCTTTATGCTCGTGGATTTCTTTGCTTGTATCTCTTTAAGCCTGGGTGACTTCGGGGATATGTGATATGTGCAGCCACACAGAACGCAGCTCTGCTATGGGCCCCACACCACAGTCTGCCACCAGTGTGCCAACCCCAGTTCCACATCCATCTCCTGTCAGACTCCAGTGCAGTGGGCCACAGCAGAGAATGAATTCCCAGTGGCCCTCCCTGAGTGGCAAGCTGGGCTTCAGTTCCAGTGCCTGGTTCCCTACTCCAGGCAGAGTGATCATCAGAGCCCACAGAGACTCACAAAGATGAGGGAGCAGATGGTCACAACAAGGCAAGTGGGTTATATTAAGGGAGGAACTGACTGAGGGTTATTTCTTAGGTGCACACAGATGGAAGAACCTGGTCTTAGGTAAGGAGAAATCCAGATGAGGCCCCAAATGTGTTACTTTGCATGAGCTTCTGAAGAACCCCATCTATGTGTCTCTCTGCATGTCTGTCTGTCTGTCTGTCTGAGTTCTCGCTGATTTTTGCATGGTTGGCAAACCAAGCACAGAATGCAGACCGGATGGTTTCCCTTTGGGGTTTGCAGCCTCACTTTGTCTGTAATTGTTTCTGACGTTTCACCTGTCACATTGCAAGCTTCTTCCGGGGAGGATAAAACGTTTGGGTTCCAGAATGTGGAGCTGGCACGCCGTGTTCCCTGTCAACAAGAGATCAAATATGTCAGGACTCAGGAGGAAAGTCAAAAATAAAAGGTGGGAAAAGAGCAAAAAAAAAAAAAAAAGGGGGCGGGGGGAGGGGAGGAGAGAAAGAAATAGGAACAATTGCCTGGAGACAGGTGGACAGATGCCTAGCAAACCAGATAGACAGACTGCTGTGGCAGAAAGACAGCATGCTCCTTGCTGTTCTCAGGCTGTAATTAGCAGCTATTTAGGCAGTAAGCCCTAGCAAACCAGTTATTATCAATACTTAATGACTCTGAGGTGAAGCCCAAAGCAATTAATGCCCTTTGAGCACTGGGGGCTAACGACAATGAGCACTGATTTTGAGAGACTGTGCGTGTGTATTAGTTTTTTTTCATTACATAAAAAAAGGGAGGGAGCCTATGGTGAGCAGAGCAGCTATGGACTACACAGAGCGAGATTCTGGGGGCTGGGAGCAACCGCGGATGATGTTGTCTCTGCTTGCATACCCCTTTTCTTTCAGGGGAGAGGTCGCTGTCTGAATTGATAGTGTCCCCCTTTGGAGATATCCAAAATACTCACCTCTAAGCTCCCAGAAGGCAGTGTGGGGGCTGCACCTCACTCTTTTCTACTAAGTATCAGGGGGGTAGCCGTTTTAGTCTGGATCTGTAAAAGCAGCAAAGAGTCCTGTGGCACCTTATAGACTAACAGACGTATTGGAGCATGAGCTTTCGTGGGTGAATACCCACTTCGTTGGATGCATCATGCTCCAATACGTCTGTTAGTCTATAAGGTGCCACAGGACTCTTTGCTCTTTTCTACTGAGGTACTTAAAGGGCATTACAGTAGCATTTGAGCACCTTACAAATATTTATGAATTTATCCTCATCACAGCCCCGTGAAATAGGGGAGCTTGATTAGTCCTATTGTCCAGAGGGAGAACTGATGTACAGAGAGAATAAGGCTACATCTACACTACAGGGGGGAGTCGATTTAAGATACGCAAATTCAGCTACGTGAATAGCGTAGCTGAATTCGACGTATCGCAGCCGACTTACCCCGCTGTGAAGACGGCGGCAAAATCGACCTCTGCGGCTTCCCGTCGACGGCACTTACTCCCACCTCCGCTGGTGGAGTAAGAGCGTTGATTCGGGGATCGATTGTCGCGTCCCAACGGGACGCGATAAATCGATCCTCGGGAGGTCGATTTCTACCCGCCGATTCAGGCGGGTAGTGTAGACCCAGCCTTAGTGTCTGAGGTCACACAGGGATTGAACTCAGATCTCTGGAGTGCAGTGTTTTAACCTGCAGACCCTCCTGAACCCATCCCTCCAGGTGGCATTTGGAAGGGCATTGAAAGGGTCTGAGGGAGCCACTCACAAGCTGAGAGAAGTTGGGGGAATGGTGGGAAGAAAAAAAAAAGTATCCCTGTCCTAAAGGAATCCTTTGAAAGAAAGAAAAAAGAAAAGAAAACCTGCCTTTTTATCCCACTGCATAGACTGTCCTCCTCATAGGCACATCCCTGCCCCCAGTCTCTGCACAAAGATATCTACATCCATACATGTGCAGTCACCGCATGCACATACACCTCTATATGTGTCTCGTGAGCCAAATTCCCTGCTGCTGTGAATTGCTACTGCTCCATTGAAGACAATGGAGCCCTGCTGATATATACCAGCTGAGGATCTGGCCAGTGGTTTCTGAAATCTGTGTGTAGCTGCAGACAGCATCAAAAGCCTTATCTAGTAACCAAATGACATATACTGTCCTGGCGTGCACAGTGCTTTATTAGCTAGTGGTAGGCACTCCCAAGCCAGAAAACTTAAGACAATTTCCAGTCCCATGCCCCAGGCTAGTAGGAGATGCTGCAGAAGCAGAGCCAAACTCAGCTTCTCAGGGAAAGTTTACCTCCTGTTGCTCAACAAAAATTCCTCCAGCCATCCAGGCCTGCTTGGCTGGGAGAACAGTGGCTGTGACATGGGTGATGGAGGTGAGGGTAGGAGTTCTTGCCCAAATGGGGACACTGCTCCCTAGAGGTCGGGGGGTTGGGGCTAATGATAATGTATATGAGTCTATATAGAAAGTTAAAAGCAAAGTTTGATGTTTCTAACTGGCCGTTTCAGGCAAGCTGTTGGAATTATTAATATTAGTATGGGAGACCACCAGACACTAATGTAACCATAAAGTCTTTTTTTAAGCCCAAAGGGCAAATGGTATTTTATACAATTTCTCTAAACATGCCTAACAGCCTAAACATAAGCAGTCACCATTCTCACTACACTAACAAAGTATTCATAAGCATGTGATCAATACACCTACAAATAGGCCAGACCTAGGAAAACCATCTCAGCTTGGCATGATCCAGCATGTTCAGGTTGGGTCTGACATAGACCCTTCAGACTCATGGCTCTCTTTATACCCTTCCGCTAATTTCAGCTAGTTTTAGCAAAAACCCATTTTGAAGCAGTTTATTCTTGCTACTTTCCCTTCTCCATGGCCAGGGCCGGCTCCAGGCACCAGCAAACCAAGCACCTGCTTGGGGTGGCACATTTTCAGGGGCAGCATTCTGGCCATCCTTTTTTTTTTTTTTTTTTTTTTTTCTGCTTGGGGTGGCAAAAGCCTAGAGCCGGCCCTGGCAGCAGCAGCGCGTCCTGCACGGGGGGGAGGGCACCCTGGGGCCGCTGCGGTTCGCGTTGGAGCAGCGCCTGCACTTTATGGCTGGGCGGGCTCTGAGCGCGGGACACTTGGGCTGGGGGCCGCCCTGCGGGGCGCACGGAGCCACCTGCAGGTGCCACAGGGTGGCTGCCCCCCAGCGCCGCAGCCGGGGCTGGGCGAAGCGGCCCAAGCCACCCAGGGACTGTGACAGGGCGTTCAGGAGCAGCAGCAGCACCAGCAGAGGGGCCATAGAGGGGACCGGTGCCTGGGACATTGCCGTGAGGGGCCCACGTCCCGCTCTCTGGGGCTCCACTCCCTCTGAGGCTGCCCTGCCCCAGCTCCTCAGCCCTCTGCTGAGCAGTCCCCCAGCTCTGCCCTCCCGGGTCCCGGCTGATCCTGGAGGCGAGAGCCCCAGCTGGAGGGACCCTGGGCTGAGGCGTGGCCCGGGAGCCCTGCTGCTTACCTCAACCCTGCCAGCGCTGGACTGGCTGGAGGCAAGGGGGAGCGGGCGGAGTCAGCACTGGTGGGGGGGAACCCAGGGCTCGGGCGGCAGGGGGTGCGGATGGGGTGGGGGGAGAGCCCAGGGCTCAGGCGGCAGGGGGTGCGGATGGGGTGGGGGGAGAGCCCAGGGCTCGGGTGGGGGGCAGCCAAAAACTTTTTTGCTTGGGGTGGCAAAAAACCTAGAGCCGGCCCTGTCCATGGCCTTCCTTTCTTATCTCTTGCCCTGTCCTTGCTTATCAGCAGAACAGTGGGAAGGTTTGGGCTTGTTTCTTTTAAGGCAGTTTTCCTTTGTCTTGTTACTGCAGCTTTTCACTTTGTTGGTTTACTTTTGGAACCATACATTTTTCCCACACTACAAGTAATAAGTAATATATTAGTCTCACGGCGTTCTTCTACTTGCTGTTTGGGGCCTTTTCCTTACTAGCCACAAACCATTAAAACAAATATATTACGTTCTTAACCAAAGTTAAGTTAACTTTAATTCTTTTAATTTCATAACTACACACACCATAGAACCTACCAGGGCAAAGTCAGGAAGTAGGGCTTGTGAGTTGCCCCTGAGCTAAGAAGACCACTCTGACATTGAGCGGGAAGGTGTTTTGAAGATGCTGTGGATATGAAATGGCTGCTTCCCAGGGCCCTGTCCTGTCAGAGACCCTCACCCAAGCACTTTTATTTTGTTCTCAACCAGAGAACACCTCCACCTTTATTTGGTGTAGTTTCATATAAACTGCACCCCAAAGACTTTACAAAGTTACATGACTGAGTCAGCAATTGATAACAACAGCCAGGGGAGAGAGAAACGAGGCAAGGGAGCAAAGCTACGTTTTTAGCTGAGATCTGAATAGAGAGGGGCTGCTGCAGATGGCAGGAACTGCAGAGGAGAAGGCCTTTGCATCAGTTGTAGTGATGAGGTTGTAAGAAGAGATGAGTGGGAAAGGGAACAGAGAGAGACCAGGGGCCCAATTCTTAACTCACTGAAGTCTAGAGTTGCGCTTATGTGAATGACATCAGAATTAGAACCGTAAGATAAGTTAGGTCAAACAAACAGTTACAAAAAGGAGCCAAATTCTGTTCTGAATTATATGGAGACAACCCATCTACTTCACTGGGAGTTGCACCTGTGTAACTGACAGAATTTGGGCCAAGGAGGTCGATTATGAACTAGAGAAGCCCTTACTAGACCCTAGAGCTGTGAGTAAAATGTGTGACTATCGCATTTCCAGCAGATGTTTTGCTAAACTGGGTGAGTAGAACTTGGTAGGGGAGGAGATGGAGGGAGGTACCCACTGTTCAGAAATCAGGTTGAATAAAGTTAAGTATTTGGGCTCCGTGACCCACTTTGTGCTATTTCCCTCACCCTGCAGCTTCCGCATGGCCTAAAAAGAAACATTCGGTGAAGCTTTAAAACTGACTAAATTGATGCCATTGAGATATATTTTTTTTTTTTTTGGTCTGTGCACATTAGTATAAAACTACCAAACTGTGGCATATTAAACATAGTGCCTTTTGCCATGGGCTAGAACCAGAGCTGTGTTCTCTATTTCATGCAGTGACTTTCAAAATCCCTTTGGCCTTATGCTCCACAAACCATGGAGATGCTTGAAAACCAATTGTTTTTCCTTACTGATTTTGTCCTTTTTTTCATTAGGTGTATTGCTTTCCTCTGTGTATTCTGAATGGAGCTTGACATTTACAGGGCTCTGATTGTTTATTTCCTGTTTTTGCACCAGTCCCAGTGATGATGTCAGTACATCTGACTGTGATTTATTAGGTCCATGCTGTTGCTGAACAGAGGTTTTATATTAGTCCAACCTTAAATGTGGTATTGCATTGCACAATTGGGGCATATGGGTGTATTCCAGCTCCATCAGACGCAACCAGCTTAGGCCACTGATAGGGATACCAAACGAGACAAACCACGGGCCTTTTCTATTATCACAGTTCTTATATTCTTTATGTTGTGTTTTCAATTCCACAGCGAAAGAGATCATTTTAAAGAAAATACGTGCTTAGGAAGTAGGAGGTGCTGACACCCGCCAGTCTGAACTAGCTGTCAGAGATGATAGTACTCCTTGACAGGAGACTTGTGTGAAATGTTTGTAACTGGAATGGCCTGGAGGTATCCCCACCAGATTGCTCACCGTAAGGTTGGAACAACCAAAGCTCAGGCTGCCCTTGAAGAATCCATCCCAGGTTTATGCTGAGCCTGCTGCATGATGGGACAAGGCTTTGGAAGTTTAGTGAGTGCTGTGGAGATGCTCCTGGTGTGCAAGCAATGATTAATGAAGTTCATAGATACCTCTACATGTTTCACTAACAAGATTCAGTGTCTTGATTTAAAGAGCGTTCAGTATCCTGGGCCATAGCCCACAGTCACACAGAACTCCCCTGCTTTGAAGCTTCATCATGAGCTCCAAACTCATCCTAGTTATGCTGAAAGGTTTGCTAACTTTGGGAGCAAACATGGGCCCAGTTTGGAGCAATGGCTGATGGATCCTTTTGCACTAAAGCGATGTGAAACTTGTTTTATATGTCTCCTTCCCCACCCCCCACAAAACAAAGAAAGAAAGAAAAAAGCAACCAAGCAAGAAAAAGCCTTGATTTTTGAGTAAGCTGAATTTTTTAGGTTTATTTGATATCCAAATTTAAAACAAAAATAAGAAGGTATGAACCCCATACAAAATTAGGCTGGAAAAAATATGGAATCACTGAGAAATGAAACCACCGTTTCCTACATCTGTTTGCTGCTTCCTTTCATAGTTTTTTTTGTTTTTTTTTTAAGAAGAAACTTGAGAAAATGTACCTGTTTGGTGAGGTGGTGATTTTAATTGTTGACTGTACTAACTGGCTGGCCTCTGTGAATTCTCTCTCTGATCTACCCCACTGCAGTTTTATTCAGAAGAAGAGAATGAAAGCTCTCAACAGAATCACTTCAAGACACCCTCTCCGTCCTTCCCTCCACCCCTCTCCTCTGGCTCTTTGTGCTGCATGTTCCCGTTTTGCAAAGTAATTTCATGGCTTGTGCACTTAAGATTCCATCAGAAAGCTGAGGCTTTGATCAGGCTGGCAGACGCCCTGCTGGGATTTCATTGGCAAATCACAATTCCCTTAATTAACACAATGTGGCTTTATATCACTAAACTGATTCAAACTGGGTCCCTGCGCTTTTTACCTCCAGATTTACCTAGTTTGGGGATTCTTGGCTCCCGACAAGTCCAGAGAAACAGAAAACATTGAAAGGCAATTGCTCCGGTCCCCTCCCCATCTAATCCTGCTGCTGTTGATCCTCTCACCACCATCTCAGCAGTAGGGAATTGTATCTCTCCCATAGGTTTACTTGCACATTAGTACAAATCAGTCGGAACTGCAATGACAGGGATTTGCTCTGTTTCTTCCCAGTGCTCGGTAGAGAGGAATGGGTGGTAAAAGGGGAGTAATAATTGTAGCGATAATCCCTTTGCTGTGTTTTTCGGAAGCTCTGCTCAAAGTGAAAGGCAAGTAGGTGTTGAAATCCAGGGTAGATTCTTTTCCTCCTTATGCCATGTAATTACACCACCCCTCAGATATTCTTCTATATGTCTAGCAGCTAAGGCAAAAAAAAAAAAAAAGCATAACAGTGCTCAGTTAGGAATTTGGTTACATTCCTGGTGCGCCGAGCTAGCCTGTTGTATTATCCATGGCAGAGTGAACAGCTCTGTAGAAACAAAATATGTGAGTGAGTACCTGTTGCGGGGCTTGGTTCCCATTCTGCTAACGAGAGAACGTTTGGCATTGGTTTCAAGGGGTGATGGGGAGTTGGAGACGGTGCACTTTCTTCAGAATCACCCACATTTACACCTCTTCCCTCTTTACTTCCCCATTACCCCTTGAACCTGCACCAGAGACCATCTTGATGGAGATGTAGCTTCCTTAGAACGATGCTAATGATGTTGAGACTGGCCAGAGAGGTCATTAGGAGGCAACACGAGCCTCCTACCCCACTACCGAGAGCTACCAATTGCCTCCGTAGTGCTGCCTGCCCACGGAAGGAAGACTATGCTCCAGAGATAACATGTCTAAGTATCAACCATGCTGGCCCCGATTAATTTGCTATAAACTGTTTCAAACTGTTTGCAGAGTTCAGATTTATTATCTGCTGTAGATGGGGGTGGGAGGAGGAGATGCTTAAAAACTCGCCAATTGCTTGACAAAACTAAGTAAGTATTTGCAGCTAGATCACCTCACTATCTGCAGTATTCAAGGTATTTCCTCTGTTCAATATAGTGAGGTACAAGGCCAAACTACAAATACTGATGGCACCAAATCTGCTATCTCTGATCAAACTTGGTAAGGGCAATCATTCTATACGGGCAGGTTCTTCCCAGAGAAAAATCAGCACCTTGCCACCCCCCTCCCTGCGTGATGAGTGCTTCACAAAATGACCCCCTTGCGTATCATCCCCAAACTTACCACAATTACTTTTTGACTACAGAATTAATTTTCTGTAGTCTAAATAAATCTGATAATTAGTTTGAGTTAAAAATTAATTTAAAATAGATCCTTCGAGAAATTTAGCATCTGTCAGTCTTTTTCTTGTCTCAAATTATCTTAACAATGGAATAACGCAGATGCTTCAAAATTCCCATATAGTTTAAATTAATTGAAATCTTGCACATAAGGCTATATATGAAGACATTAAGTTGTAATTAATGAAAGTTATTAATGATCGTTGTATCTAATTGCTGTGGTTATATAGGCTTCTGACAGGCTCAGGTCTACAGCTCAGATAACTCTTGGGTGGTGCTATTGTGACATCACAAGTAACTCAATCAATTATTATCCTTCCTCTGTAGTTAATTTGCATGCAACAATTCTACAGGTTGCAATGACTCAGTGGCATTAGGGATACTGGACACCATGTATCAGGAGTTTTCATTGATAGATTACTGATCCCAGCCATCTGTGCTCTTTGAGCTGGTAATGCTGTCTTGGCTCACTGTGCATTGAGGCACTGCTGGGGAACTGAGGCAGGATGGAGGGGCAGCCCTTAAATCACAGAGATATTTGGACTGAGGGTCTGGGCTGACCCCATGCACCCCTTCACATGTTGCTGGTCTCGCTAATCTAGCCCTCTAAACCCACAAGTCAATTGCAACTTAAGGACCAGATTCACCAGTAGGCTTTGGCTGCCTTGCAGTGATATAAAACGGCTGTAAACCCAGCATACCTGGCTGGTGCACTCTGGCTGCTTTTTGTTGCTGCTTTCAGGTACTGCTGAATCTGCCCTGAAAAGTTAGAATGAAAAAGAATGATTTAAAGTTGTTATTACATACCCGAGCATTAGAAATGTCACATGGTAGCATTCTTCTTGAGTGCCTTGTGAGTATTCGTGTGTGACAAAAATACTTAGGTTAAGATGGAGTGAAAGTTGAGAGTATATATCAGTAATTTACGGGTAAAAAGCCTTTGAGGGATGTTGTAACTATCCCAGAACCAAGCAATAGAAAGTTAAGATTACACTTAAAGGAAATCCACATATGTTTTACGTTAAGACATGCACAGTTAAGGCTCCCAGACAACCTTAACTTAGCCCTGTACTGATATCACAAAACAGGGGAGGGGAGGAAGCATGTGGTTTTAAAAATAATATTAATCTACTCTGAGACCACAAACATTGGTATGGTTATTGCAGGCCATCAGCAGCAACCATAAGGTCTGAGCATTAGTAGCATTAGGCTTCCCTAATTCCTTCTCTTGGCCATGTATGAGATTTGATCTCTGACTACAAATCCTCAGAGGGATGAGATCTTACAAATGACCAGGAAGATGTCAATATGTATGTGCTGCACCGAGAAAGCATGAAAGCATGAGAGAGAAGGTAGAGGGGAGGGACATTATAGGGTATAGGAAGCAGGATAGAGAAGAGAAGGGTGAGTATGAAGGAGAAGGGTAGGGTGATGGAAATAATAAAGAGGGCGAGGATGGAAGAGAGAGAAAGAGGAAAAGCAGAGGGCCAAGAAGGGGAGATATGCGGGAGACAAGCTGAGGAATGGGAAGGAGGGGCGAGAGTGAGAAGGAGAGAGGGGGGAAGGGTTGTAGATCCTGTCCCAGTCGTGTACATTTTCTTCTATAAGATGTGTGGCCTGCTCTCTATCTAGATGGACATGAGTTAAAAACGGAGAATGAGCCCACTGGGCTCTGCTATAGTGACTCCCTTCTTGTGGTCACCAAGTGTTTGGCAAGATAAACTATTTTAATGGGCACATTACTGCCCATCTGCTCCCCTGCTAACGAGCAAGGCAGGAAGATAAATCATTACTGTATCCTCATAGAGTACAGCAGAGGTGAGTGAATTCCAGCCCCTGTATATATTTGCTTTCCCACAACAGTGTGTGTGCTGGAGATTTTTCTCACATCTCACACACACCATCCAGGAGGCAAACGGCTCTTCCCCAATCAAACTATGTTTGCCTCCATTTCCCATCAGGGCATTTACAGTACCTTTCTCCTGCTCCCCACGAGCTGAGGCAATTGTTTTGATATGCAGAGGGAACGGGCCCGACTGCCATCTTTTCATTCCCTCTTGCTATTTCCAACTGCCTGGTGAGATCAAACAGGTTAACGGAATTGGGGATCTCCTAACCGCACGGCAAGGAAATGTACCAGAGTGTTAGCAATACACAAAGGACATTTCCTTCCTCTCTCTCCTCCCCCTTCTAAATATACCCTTCACAGCTTCAGTCAGTACCAGGAGGGACCCAGTGAAATGCTAGGAACTAAATGAAACACCAAATAAAGCTGAATTGAAATGCTTCATAAAAAGAGAAAAAATCTTACAAGGATTTTTAGGGTCTCATATTAATGGAATAACTCCTGGGTAGGCATAAAACGTAATTAGAAGTCATTTTAGAAATCAAATATTTGAAAATCAGTTTGTCTTCATGAACTTGCCAAAGCCCTATCAATGGCTGGAAGGGAAATATCACCACTCTGTTACCACTCAGGTACTGCTGGGATGGGCGCAGAATAAATATCTACAAAGAGAACGAGAGGGGTAGGCAGACAGATCAGTAGGTAATGCCACAAACGCCTGCAATGAAGCATTGTGTTGCACTGCTGTTTTTGTGGTCGCACTGTGGAAAGACTGAGGGCAAGAGCCTCTTGTGTAGTGTGGTCATTTTGTGCTAAAAACCTGCATTGTCTGGCCATAAAGCTGGTTTAACCAACCCAAGAAGACTCACCTCACTGTAAGGGTGATCTTCCAATGAAGTAGAGCCAACGCAGGAGCTCTTATTCTTCTCACTCTCCCCGCTGCCTTCATAATAGAGGGGAGAAGGTATGACTGAAGAAAGGGGGCATGATCAGAACACCCCAATGCTATCCCAGTGCTGATCTTTAGCTCATTTTGGCCATTGCAGTTTGGTGCAAGTTAGAGTAGACCTGGGCTGCTCTAACACAGTGCAAGAGGGATGACCTATAGATAGCAACAGTAGGATATAGGAGAATATAAAGGAGAACTTTTGTTACCTTTGTACACCACTCCCAACTTGTGTTCTATGCACTCTGGCCACATCTAACAATCTGCATCAGAAGCTTGGACTCAAGTCTTTGAAGAAAAGAAGTGAAGGAAGAAATGTGATCTGGTGAACTTTGTGACTTCTGAGTTCACCTAGTGTGCCATTCCCCTCCACCACCAACAATCACCTTAGGTGCTGCTGTCATAAGATCGTATGACCTGTCCACAGCTATATCTGTATCTCCAGACTGTTAAACTAATTAACACTTTGTTGCAGGGCACAAAAATCAATCACACATTATAGTCATAGTGGTTACTGACCATTTAACTATCTGGCCATTCCCATACAGTAGTGAGTAATTACACATTAAATAGCATATCAGTGGAGTTACTCCAGATTTACACTGGTGTGACTGAGAAAGGAATCTGACCCCTTGAATAACAGGATAACTTCTTTCCTCTCAGGAAAACTAACGGGCATGTTGCATGGTAGGTTATTCTAGAATCATTGAGTGTGACTGTGAAGTATACGTGCTGTACAGGATGTTTACTAGGATTGTGCACAAATACCAAATGGTGTGAACATCATACATGCATAAATTAATGTCACATTCAGGTTCAGCAACATTTATATCTGTCTACTTTTTTGCCATTTCTTCCATGCTTTAGAACTCTGGCAAGTCCTGAATTCTGATTGATTGATGAGGTGCTGAGTGTAATGTATTGATTTTCTAGATAACACCTTTTGTGCTAAGATCACAGTACACTCTACAAACTTTAGAGACTGCATAGGATCTTCAGTTTCTGGGGTGGATAATAGCAGCAACAGTCAACAAGAATTCAGGACAGAAAGTGAAGAACACAATGTGCAAATGAAGGTAAATGGGAGATTTTTTTTAGTTAGACAGAATGTTACCTGAAGTGGAATTTGGCCAGGACAAAAGTGCTAACACTCCCATGAACTTGTAGAAAGTGTAATAGGATCTTTAATATCTCTTTTATTTCTTATCCAAAAATCAGCACCTTCACAATTTTAATGTCTTACAACACCATAATGGGCCATTGGATCAGCACTGACTCAAAAGGGTGAAGTGTTACTTACTGATTTGTCAATAACACTTCCTGCAGCACCCTGCAGTGTACTTAAAGGATTCTGTAACTGGGTGGCAGGTTCCAGAAGCCTGTGTAAAGATGCAGGTCTTTCATTGGCGTATCCTGTTAACAGGAGTTACAAAGCTGCTGAAAAAAGATTTGCTAATTGAGTATCATTTTTCAGGCGCTATCCCACTGTTGTATTAGCCCTCAGATGAGCTTTTCCAGCGATAGCAATGGTGGCAGCACTAAAGACAGGGCTCCCGTGCTTTACCACTGTGTCATCTAAATTCACTGACAGCAAAGTGGTGATGATGCCTGCTGACACTAGCCTTCCAACTATGGGTGGATGATTGACGGAAAGGCTGGCAGCCTGGTAAACGAGGAGGACAGCGCAGTCATACAGAGTGAAACGGATTGCTTGGTAAGCTGGGCCTGTTCGAACAAAATGTGTTTTCATACAGCCCCATGCAAAGTTATACATCTAGGAACAAGTATCAGAGGGGTAGCCGTGTTAGTCTGAATCTGTAAAAAGCAACAGAGGGTCCTGTGGCACCTTTGAGACTAACAGAAGTATTGGGAGCATAAGCTTTCATGGATAAGAACCTCACTTCTTCAGATGCAAGTAATGGAAATCTCCAGAGGCAGGTATAAATCAGTATGGAGATAACGAGGTTCTTACCCACGAAAGCTTATGCTCCCAATACTTCTGTTAGTCTCAAAGGTGCACAGGACCCTCTGTTGCTTTATCTAGGAACAAGGAATGCAAGCCATCCTACGGAATGGGAGACTGGAAAGCAGCGACTCTGAAAAGGATTTAGGGGTCACAGTGCACACACAACTGAACGTCAGCTCCCAGTGCAATGGTGTGGCAAAAAAGGATCATGCGATCCTTGGATCTCTAAAGAAGAGAGGCAGAAGTAGGCGTAGAGAGGTGATTTTATCTCTTCATACAGCAATGATGAGACCTGTACTGGAATGCTGTGTATTCTTCTGCCATCCATATTTTCAAAGGGATATTGAAACATTGGAGAGGATGCATAGGGTTACCATACGTCCGGATTTTCCCGGACATGTCCGGCTTTTGGGGGCTCAAATCCCCGTCCGGGGGGAAATCCCCAAAAGCCGGGCATGTCCGGGAAAATCGGGAGGCTCGGGGGGCCTCTTTGTCCGGGGTCGGGGGCATGGTGCCGGGCCGGGCTGGGCGCGGGGCCGGGCGCGCGGGGCCAGGAGCCGGGGTCGGGGAGCCGGGGTCGGGGGGTGCGCCGGGCCCGCGGGGCTGGGAGCCGGGGGGTGCGCCGGGCTCGGAGCCCGGGTCGGGGAGCCGGGGGGTGCGCCGGGGTCGGGGAGCCAGGGTCGGGGAGTGCGCCGGGGTCGGGGAGTGTGCCGGGGTCGGGGAGCCGGAGCCGGGGGGTGCGCCGGGGTCGGGGAGCCGGAGCCGGGGGGTGCGCCGGGAGCCGGAGCCGGGGAGTGCGCCGGGAGCCGGGGAGCCGGGGTCGGGAAGCCGGGGAGTGCGCCGGGGAGTGAGCCGGGGAGCCGGGGGGTGCGCCGGGGAGTGCGCCGGGAGCCGGGGAGTGCGCCGGGGAGTGAGCCGGGGAGCCGGGGGGTGCGCCGGGGAGCCCGGGGGGTGCGCCGGGGTCGGGGAGCCGGGGCCGGGGAGCCGGGGTCGGGGAGTGAGCCGGGAGTGCGCCGGGGTCGGGGAGTGTGCCGGGGTCAGGGAGCCGGAGCCGGGGGGTGCGCCGGGGTCGGGGAGCCGGAGCCGGGGGGTGCGCCGGGAGCCGGAGCCGGGGAGTGCGCCGGGAGCCGGGGAGCCGGGGTCGGGAAGCCGGGGAGTGCGCCGGGGAGTGAGCCGGGGAGCCGGGGGGTGCGCCGGGGAGTGCGCCGGGAGCCGGGGAGTGCGCCGGGGAGTGAGCCGGGGAGCCGGGGGGTGCGCCGGGGAGCCGGGGGGTCGGGGAGCCCGGGGGGTGCGCCGGGGTCGGGGAGCCGGGGCCGGGGAGCCGGGGTCGGGGAGTGAGCCGGGGGATGCGCCGGGCCCGCGGGGCTGGGAGCCCAGGGCCCGAGCCCGAGCCGACCCAGGCTGGAGCCGCGGGGGGACCAGCCTGGGCCGCGCCTCCTCCCCCCACCCCCCTTACCTGCTTCAGAGCACCAGGTCCGGCCTTGGCTCTGCAGCTGCGCTGCCTGGTAAGAGCTCGCAGCCCCGCCACCCAGAGCATTGCGCTGGTGGCGCAGTGAGCTGGGGAAGGGGGGAACAGCAGGGGAGAGGCCGGGGGCTAGCCTCCCAGGCCAGGAGCTCAGGGGCCAGACAGGAGGGTCCTGCGGGCCATAGTTTGCCCACCTCTGGCCTATGAGCTGAAGGAGGGGAAGGGTCTGGCAAGCAGGGTCAGAAATCCCTTGAGAGATGTTGGACCAGATACTCTTTCCATTCCCCGCAAAACCAGTGTAGCACCACCTCCCACAACCTGTTACTCTTGCTTTGCGCACGGGGTTGTGAATTTCACTCACCAGCCTTGTGGCATGTGAGTACCAGGAATTCAGACTGTTCAATAAAAATACTAAAGACCCAGTCAGCAGATGTATGATGTAAGCTTTCTCACTTTCCAAGTGTGGCATCCTTTCCCCCAGAATGGGGCTCTGCTCCCATATGTGGGTGGCTGGGGTCTCTTCCCCTCTAGTCATGAAGCCTAAGATCAGATCCACAATGTAACTGTGCTGTCTCTGTGTCATAAAAGTACAGAAGTGTTTTTAGGAACAGGAAAATTCCTCTAGCCCAAGTGTTGCTCTTCAGATGATACTTTAGGGCCACTTTCCTGGTCTTTCCCTGCCCTTTTTCAGAAGCAAATGTATGCATCCCTTGAACTAATCTGTGGTCTTTGCTTTGCTCACTTCCCCAGCAACCGCGAGGTGAAGTCTACCTTTGATGCACATACGTTAAAGGGTTAGAAAAGATGCCTTGTAGTGAAAGACTCAAGGAACTCCATCGATTTAGGTTATCAAAGAGAAGGGGAAGGTCACGGTCTCTTAGCACCTACATGGGGAACGGAAATTTGTTAATTAGCTCTTCAGTCTAGCAGAGCCAGGTATAACCAGATCCAATGTCTGGGAGTTGAAGTTAGACAAATTCAGACAGGAAATCAGGTGCAGCTTTTTAGCAGTGAGAGAAAGCACCTGTCCTGGTGCTCTGGGTGGTGCAGCTGTAGCACCACCAGCCACTAGTGCTCCAGGCAGCGCGGTAAGGGGGCAGGGGTGGTGAGATAGTGGGCAGGGAAGTTCAGGGTGGTGGTCAGGGGGAGGGGGTGAAGATAGGGGTTGGGGCGGTCAGAGGGCAGGGAATGGGGGGGCAGTCAGGAAGGAAAGGGGAGGTTGGATGGGGCAGCAAGTCTGGGGGCAGTCATGGGACAGGGAGCGGGGGGGAGGTTGGATGGGGCAGGAGTCCCGGGGGGCTGTCAGGGGGTGAGAAGCAGGGGAGGGGGCGGAGACTTTGGGAGGGGGCGGAGTTGGGGCGGGGGTGTGGGCGGGACTGGGGGCGGGGGCGGGGCCCCGGGGAGTGTCCTCCATTTGGAGGCACAAAATATGGTAACCCTAGGATGCAGAAAGGAGCCACAAAAATGATTTGTAGGCTGGAGATAATGCTTCACAGTGAGAGACTTGAAGCTTGTTGATGCAGGGAAATAGACCAGAATAGCTGTTGTGGTTCAGTTTCATCCACTTTAGAAGTGGTTCATGCTAAAGTGGGAAAAGGCACATTTAGTGCAGAATGAGTGTGTCCACACAAGGAGCTAGTGCAGAGTAGCTATTACACTGTAAATTCATACCCTAGCTTATCTCTATAACTTCCCCATGTAGACATGTCCTTAAAGAGCTCAGTTTGTTTAGTGTATCAGAAAGAAGACTGAAGTGACTTGATTACAGTGCATAAGTACCTTCATGGGGAAAAAATACTGGGTACTAACTGGCTCTTTAATCTAGCAGAGAAAGGCATAACACGGACCGATGGCTGGAAGGTGAAGCCAAACAAATTCAAATTAGAAATTAGCCACCTTTTTTTTTTTAAATCAGGGAGAGTGATTAACCATTGGAACAAACTACCAAAAGGGACTAGTGAATCCTCCATCTCTTAATGGCTTTAAATCAAGCCAGTGGATGCTTTTCTGGGAGTTCTGCTTTAGCCAAACACAAGATATTAGCTCACTACAGGGATAACTGGGTGAAATGTCATAGCCTGTGATATACACACGGTCAGACTAGATCAGGCCTGCACAACTCGTAAAGCGGCGAGGGCCATATTACTCCAAAGAAAACAGCTGAGGGCCGAAACCCCCCAAGTGCTGCCAAGCCCCCAAACCCAGTGCCACCCAGCCCCCCTGAAACACAACCCCCCCCCCCCCCAGCACCACACACCACACGGAAACAACCCCCCCAGCGCCACCTGCCCCGCGGAAACAAACCCTCCTTCCCCAGCGCCACCCCACCAAAACAGCAGTATTGAACCTCGGTAATTTGTTATAGCGGGCCCCTAAGGTAGTATAATTAAGGTAAAAGAAAAATGTCTTTTTGCTAGAAGTAGAATAAGATCTTCCCCCCACTTTGTAATCAATTGCCCTGTTGAATGAATGAAGTGTGAATGAGGAAGGCGTGGAAGGCAGGCGCCTCCAGACAGCTGCAACTCTTGGAGAGGGCAGGGCCGGCTCTAGGATTTTTGCCACCCCAAGCAAAAACATTTTTGGCCGCCCCCCCCTTTTTTTTTCGTGCCCCCAGCCCCGCCCCAACTCCAGCCCTTCTGAACCCCTTCTCCAAATCCCCAGCCCTGCCTCCTCCCCCGGCGTACCGCATTTCCCCCCCACCATTGCTTCCTGCAGGCCCCACGCGACCTCCCGCCCTAGCTCACCTCCGCTCCGCCTGCTCCCACGGGTGTGCTGCCGCTCCGCTTCTCCCCCCTCCCTCTCAGCCAAGGGAGGGTGGAGAAGCGGAGCAGCGGCGCGTTCAGAGGAGCAAGCGGAGCAGAGGTGAGCAAGGGTGGGGAGGCGCAGGAAGTAACGGGAGGTAGAGGAACCACTCCCCCCTCCAGCTCACCTCCGCTCCACCACCACCGCTGCCTCCCCCGAGCGCCCCGCCGCTCGGCTTGTCCTCCCTCCCAACCTTCCTGCGTGAAACAGCTGTTTCACGCGCAGCAAGCCTGGGAGGGAAGGGGGAGAAGCGGAGTGGCGGCGGCGCGCTCAGGGGAGCAAGTGGAGGCGAGCTGGGGCGGCGGGGGCACTTTTTCCCCATGCCTCGGAGTTGGCGCCTATGATTTCCAGAATGCTGCCCCTAGAAATATGCCGCCCCAAGCACCTGCTTGTTTTGCTGGTGCCTGGAGCTGGCCCTGGGAGAGGGGATGGGAGCCAGACCAGATCAGTAGAACAGGTCAGCCACCGATTCACCGCTTGCCTCCTCAGCCCCCCTCCCCTGGCTCACCTACTCACTCCCCACCTGCTTGCCTACTCAGCCCCTCCCCTTCACCCACCGCTTGCCTACTCACCCCCCTGCGGGCCGCACAGTAAGCCCACCTACTCAACCCCCGCGGGCCGCACAGTGAGCCCATGTGGGCCGCATGTTGTGCAGGCCTGGACTAGATGATCTCATGGTCCCTTTTGGCCTTCACTAACATATCATAGGATCATAGAGTTGATCTGCCATCCAAAGCTACCTTCCAAGCTCCACTAGACTAGTATAGTGTTATAAACATATTGTTTCCGTTGCTGGTCACACTGAAATACTGTCAGAATCCCCTAAAAGAGCAACTCCCTTGTCACAGAATTTGCTGGCAACCAGCATCAATATGGTACCCTGTGAACATTTTGCCTAATCTCTTCCCATAAGGAATACCCCCTGCATTTGCCAGTCCCCTATGAGAAGAGACCATTGGAGGGCACCTCTGGCTAGGCTGAACTTGCCAGGAGCCTAAGCCTAGCTTTATGAGCATGTATTTTCTGGGGCACATACAGCTGTGAGAACGGCGGCATTCCTTTCATTTTCACTCAATGTAACATCTGTGCAGGGTATTTTTGTTTGGATGGTTGACTGTTTCTCTCCTTCTTCCCTCTAGCTGCTTTGGCTCCTGACCTAGCTTTCGCCATGTTGCAAATTTATATTCCTTCTGCTTTCGGCAGGCCCATATGTAGAACTGTCAAAATGTCACTGGCATCAATTGCGAAAGGGTAATGCCACACTGTAGTCAGCGAGTTTATTAACGGAAATGATTGGGTTTTGGAGAAGGGGAGGGGAGGGCAAAGGGGAATCCATTTCCCAGGCACCTGCTTCTCCTACTGCACATTGTTTTCTTATCACCTATAAATTCAGAAAGGCTTTGCCATCTGCATAGCAAAAATCCTTAGTGGATGCTGCCAGAAATACAAAGCCCCTTCCTAGTGAGGCTGAGCAGGGGAAGTCAGATACAGAAGAAGTAAGAAGCTACAGTTCACGTGCTGCAATTAGACGAGGCATTCGTGTATAGAATTTAGAAATGGACTTGAGCGACAAAATTCAGATCCTGGTCAGGATCTAGGTTTTCACCACCCCTGAAGTTTGAAGGTGTTGGATTAATGGTTTTGGTTTGGCCCATCATAAAGAGTTACAAAATTCAGTCAGGGTTCAGATTTTGTACACCCTCAAAGTTTGCAGGTGTTTGGACTCCGCGTATAGCAATGACATCTCCCTGTCTTATTTATTTTCATTTATATGCTGCTGCAGATTTAATTAGATTTAATTAGAGAGAATAGAACTATGCAAGAAGTCAGCAGTGAAAATCAGTGGATGCCCCCCACGTATCCTGCCGTAGTTTACAACAAGCTTTATATCTAGCTAAGTTATTTCTATGGCCCTTGTTCCTAGAGTATCTGAGCACCTCACAATTTTTAATGTATTTATTCTCCCAGCACTCTGCTGGGATAGAAACTATCCCCATTTTACATATGGAAACTGAGGCACTGAGAAACTGAATGATTTGCTCAAGGTCACGCAGGAAGTCTGTGGGAAAACAGGCAATTGAACCTGGATCTTCTAAACCACAGGCTAGTATCCCACCCATGAGACCATCTTTCCTCTTCCATAGCCCCTATTTTTGTCCTTTGGCTTTGTACATTTTTGTTTCTTTTAAAGTAAACTGTCTAGCTGACAGCCATGGAAACTGAAGGGCCCTGTTTGTCACAGAACAGGCACGAGCAACGTGAGTTCCCATAGACACACCACCACCGCGCTTCAGCCATCACCTTCTCGAGGGGTCGTTGAGTTTCCACATCGAGGCCACCCTGCGAAGGCTGCCAAAGTGTGGTGTGGACAGTTGTCTATCAGCAATTTTATGGAGGCCCCATAGCTTTTTTCACATAAGCCACTGCACAGCCCTCACATGATGGCTTCCAGTTACTACCATCCTGCCCTAGAGTCAAACCAGTGACCTAGAGGTGAAAGACACCAGAGTCCATTACCAGTCCCCTGGTGGCATCCAGTCTTAGCTTGTCTCTGCTTATCCCTTTTCTGACATGGCAGTAAAGGCCCTGTGGGTTGCTGATAATGCGCTGCTAAGGGATAGAATGCGTGTCTATCCTTTTCTGTAGGAATGATTTTGAAAATGAGGCGGAAAAAAAGGAAATGAATATTAATAATTGGATTGTCCCAGGGATTCTCTAGTGGAGATGAAGCCCTTTGTGTAGTGGAATTAGAGCGAACATCACACGCAGGTGGCCTTTTGTTGCTCTTTGAATGGTGCTGGTAGGTGAAATTTAATTTCATCACTCAGGATAAAAACCAAAAGGGGATTCTGAGGCAGATCGCAGGGAAAGTAGGTGAGACGCCTCTGCTCACAAGAGGCAGAAACTCCCCCTTTCTCCTCCCTGCTCTCTCCATACACAAGTCGGAAACCTAAGACGAAGGAGCCTGGGGCTGTGGGTCAGCGATGAGGAAATGGCACGTAGCTCTAATGTTCGCTCAATCAGTCAATCACTTTTGACAGAGGGGAGTCAAAGTGTGTCAGGCAAGGGGAAGGGATGTGTGAAGCGGGAATATTCCTCACCTTTACCCTAGCTGATATACCACAAAATAGTTTTTGTAGCTCCACAGGCGCAGAGTTGGTCTCGGTCTCTCTCCTCAGGTGCCAGTCCCACAGCAGAGTATTTAATGCCGAACCAAATCCAAATTACATACTAGGTTCCTGTCTCTATAATGGGCTGCACCCAAACCCCAGATCCTACTGCATCTGAACTTCATGGGGGTTGAAATCTGAATCTAAATGCAGGAGTTGTGGCACAGGTCTATCTCTAGTGGCCATGTGACTTCACTCAAAACGAATCCAGCCTGGTCTTCCAAAGCCCCATTGACTTGTCTATTGCCAGATCCTTTCCCAGTTAATACAGCACCTCTCAGCAGAGGAGCTGAAAGCGCTTTACAGAAATACGTAACTATCATCCCCATTTTAGTTGGGGAAACTGAGGCACAACGTAGCTATGCGAACTTGCGAATGGTCTGATTCGGCAGCCCAAAGGGAGCAGGCTTATTGAATTCAATGGGATTATTTGCGAGTGCAAGTGTTACTCGTTGGGAGTAAGGGTTATAGAATCAGGCCCAACATGGGGAATACAGACCAGATCTCTTGTCTTCCAGTCCCATGCTCAAACCAGCAGACCATTCTGTCCTCTGTAGAAGCTGAAATCCTCTTAAATGGAACATCAGAGATCAAAACCTGGGTCTCTGGCAATTAAGCAGCCATCCACCCCTCTCCTCTTCATTCCAAGTAGGATTTTAATATACTTCCAGTTTCTCTTTTTTGAAAAAAAAAATTAATAATCATTTATAGGGTGAGTTCTTTTCAAGAAAATGGAGACGCATTCAGTGCTGATATATATTTTCCCCTTTTTAAATGTTATCTATTTAAATGCAGATTTTCTGGCTTCCTGTATGGAGTTTGGAAGCTACGCCTTTCAATTTAAATGTTAATAGACGAGTAAACTTCAAAATCAAAATTTCTCCATGAGGGAGAGCGCTTTTTCACTCTATTTAATATATTTCTATACTTTCTCCCTCCTTCTTCCCCACCTTTCTTCCCCCTCCCCAATCTCTCTTGTATGAAATAGTCTTTTTTTCTAATTAAGAATACACTTTTCAAAAATCCTAAATTAAAATGTTTAATGCTGGGTTCTGTGGAATGAGGATGTTTGAAAAGAGCCCTGAGGTGCTGATAAAGCAGAGATATCATCCTTCTGCCTCCAGCCTTTTCCATCCCAGCCATTTATCAAACTTGCTGCTCTGAATGCTTTATGATGGCATTATTCTTGGGCTGGCACTGCATAATATTCCACCGGTCGCTGGAGGTTAGTGGGGAGACACACAGGAAGAAAACCTTTAGAATAATCTTTCTAAAGTGAGCAGGAAGATTTTGATAGGGGCCGGGGAGGGTAGCAGTGGCCGAAATGCCATTGGTCTTTAAGTGATGGTATGAAGTGGCACAGCAGAGATGGTGCTACAATGTCTGTCCCTTTCCGTCTGTCCCAGGGCCCAATCTTGGGAGGTGCTGAGTACCTCCCACATCATTTATCTTCAGTGGGAGCTGAGGGCGAATCTGTATTTTGTGGAAAGCTCTCAGCACCTCTTGGGATCAGGCCCTTGCATACCATCCTATTCCTCTCCTCCTCTTTGTCTCCCTCTCATCTTTCATATGAACTCCCCTCTTTCTTTTCTCATTTCTCTCTTTTCTTCCCCTCCTTTCTCCCTCTCCTCATAGCTCTTCTTTCTTCCATCTGTTGGAACCTTTCTTTCTTTTTTCGTTCTTTCCCTCACTCAAAGAGGAAGAAAGAGAAAAAGCTCTTTAAGCTCTTTTCCATTTTCTCTTCCCCTTTACTCATTGCCCTATTAACCTCAGCCACATTTTGCTGGCTGTGACTTAGATAGACTCAGGTTTCACGTGTGATAGCCTGAGATTAAATTTTAATCAACTCCCATGAATTCAGAGAGTGAAGCACTTCCAACAGTCAAGATTCCATCTTAATAGTAGTCACCACAGTGATTAGGTAACACCTCTTTCCTCTTAGTCAAGGAATCCTAGATAGGGGAGACCATCCGCATCACTCCAGAGGGGTCACTGCCGAACAAGGCACTCAGATGCCACAATGATTGGTGCAGTACAAGAAACAGAATAGAATAGAAGAGAATGAGGGTAGGTCTACACTTACCTCTGGGTCCGGCGGTAAGCAATCGATCTTCTGGAATCGATTTATTAGGTCTTATCTAGACGCGATAAATCGATCCCGGAAGTGCTCGCCGTCGACGCCGGTACTCCAGCTCGGCCAGAGGAGTACACAGCATCGACGGGGGAGCCTGCCTGCCGCGTCTGGACCCGCGGTAAGTTCAAACTAAGGTACTTCAAATTCAGCTACGTTATTAACATAGTTGAATTTGCGTACCTTAGTTCAAAGTGGGGGGTTAGTGTGGATGAGTCTCTTGCCCTTCCTGGACAGAGTGTGCACCCTCCACAGAGAGACATTTGTAGACTGAATGATGATACATTTAGAAGGATAATGTGCTACTTTGTTAACCAGTGGGAGGAGAGACGGGACCCTCACCCTGTGGGGCATTTCTCCCTCTTCACTGCCATGGCTAATCTGTGGACTTCTTCTCAGGACCTGGTCTTGAATGAGCTTGAACAAAGCAACTGGGGGAAAAAAGTCAATTCTCATTTTTTCTCTCTGATTAATTTAGATATAATTGTTTGGGGGATGTTTGGTTCCCAAGGTGTCTTCCCCCACAGTGCTCACCTGATTCTCATTTTGGGGGTCTCAGAATTTCCCCTTTCATCTGATGTGCATGGAGATTGGAAGCAGATTTTTCTAGCCCTAAACCACCACTATATGTTCAACAGAATGGACTAAATTACACATTTTTCTCAATGGGTTATAGAATTGAATAAAAATGAGGGACCGTAATGGGATTCAGAGCTTTTTTGCACCTAGGTCACTTCTTCAAATCTATTTACATGGCCTTGTCATATTATTATCTGAATGCGTCACAAGCAATCTATTTTCACCTCCTGTAAGATGGGGAAGTATTATTCTCCTCTTACAGGTAGGGAACTGAGGAGCAGAGAGATGATGGATTTGATTTTCAGAGGTGATGAGCACGCACAACTCGAGTTGATGTCACTGTGAACAGCGAGTGCTCAGCACTCTTGAAAATCAGGTGACTTGCCCATGGTCACACAAGAAGTCAGTGGCAGAGCCAGGAAGTGCACCCAGATCTCCTGAATGCCAATCTAATACTTTAACCACAAGATCCTCCTCCTTCTCAAGTCCAGGTTGATACCTGACTGGAAATGGCCCTGCCATCTCCTGGCTGGACTGTTTATTGATTCATGTGCCCTGAACTGATAGTCTAGGGAACAGAGTTCCTAGAAGATAAATGTTCACATTGCAGAAACCAACCTCACAAATTACACACAGGACTTGGTTCTGTGAGGTGCTAGACACCTCCCCACACACTCCAAGAGCTTTTGAACACCCTCAACTCCCACCATCTTAGTGGAAGCGGAGGCAGCTCAGCACTTCACATTAAGTTCTCATTACCTCACAGAATTTGGCCTTAACTGGCACCTTTGTTGACTGTCTCAGTAGACAGCCTGAGCACTGAATGGCCCTGGAGACAGAACTCACCCCTCAGCCCAAGAGGTGGCCCCTCCAGCTCAGGGTTGAGGAACATTGGCAGGGCAGTGTGGTGAAGCCTGCACTGATGCTTTTCCCTGGTTGGTTGATAAATAGAGGAATTCGGTTTTCAGGACTGCCAATCCCACACCTTTCCCCAGCACTAAATTCACTTTACAAGAAAGAATGTGTTCTTTGCTCTGAGACCCCGAGCCTATTCCAGCTTTCTCCCAGACCATTAGAGAATACAGAAGAATTTCCATTTAAAAAGCCAAGCTTTCCACCCAGCCTCTCATGCGACCAGCAGAGCTAGAAATGCTATGGAACAGAGATAGCACAGTGGGAGCAGGGAAGGGAGTGCACCACATCCTCCCATTGCAATCCAATTTAAAGTGCTGTTGCCCAGCTGCAATGCATTCCTCCTTGGCCAGCAGAGCGGAGCCCGTGATGTGGTTCCTCAAAGGTCAGACATTGTAAAACTCTCTACCTTCAGTTGTAAAACCCTAGGGTTACCATATTTCAACAATCAAAAAAGAGGACGGGAGGAGCCCCGCCCTAGCCCCACCCCTGTCCTGCCCTAGCCCTGCCCCTGCCCCTTCCACTCCCTCCCACTTCCCGCCCCCTCAAAACCCCCAACTCTCCCCCACACTCCTTGTCCCCTGACTGCCTCCTCCTGGGACCCCTGCCCCTAATTGCCCCCCAGGACTCCACCCCCTACCTAAGCCTCCCTGCTCCTTGTCCCCTGACTGCCCCCTCCTGAGACCTTCCCCCCATCCTAACTGGCCCCCTAGGACCCTACCCCCTACCTGTCCCCTGACTGCCCCACACTCCCACCCCCAGACAGACACCAGAGACTCCCACGCCCCATCTAACCACTCCCCACCCCCTGACAGCCCCCCCCAGAACTCCTGACCCATCTAAACCCCTCTGCTCCCTGTCCCCTGACTGCCCCCTCCTAGGACCCCTGCTCCTAACTGCCCTCCAGAACCCCACCCCCTACCTAAGCCTCCCTGTCCCTTGTCCCCTAACTGCCCCCTCCTGAGACCCCCCCCACCTGTACTCTGACTGCCCAAAACCTTACACCCCCAACCCCAGACAGCCCCCCCCGAACTCCTGACCCATCCAACCCTCCCCCCTGCTCCCTGTTTCTTGACTACCACCCCCACCCCAGAACCTCCCTGCCGCTTCTCTGACCCTCTGGCCCCCTTACCGTGCTGCAGAGCAGCGCGCTCGGCAGCAGGGGGAGCAGGAGCAGGGGGTGGAGCTCTAGACTGCCAAAGGCCCCAGGCGAATGGCCGGCCAGCGATCTGCGAATGCAGGGAGGGGGAGGGAGGGAGAGAGAGGAGGGGAGTGATCTCAAGTTGCAGGGCAGAGGAGGGGGAAGTGGAGGAGGGGCTCTGGCTGCCGGAGCCCTGTGCAAGTGGCACCATCCGGCCGGCTGCTCTGTCAGCCGCGCGCGCTCTGCATGGGGTGGGGAAATCCGGACATTTACAAATTCCCCCCGGACGCTATTTTTAACTCAAAAAAGCCGGACATGTCCGGCAGAATCTGGACGAATGGTAACCCTATAAAACCCTCTACATCAGTTCAGAGCTGCATCTAATCTTCCTTAAACTTCAGCTATACAAACGCAGCCTTTGCGCATCGACCTCCCTAATGTCCATATCAGAAAGTCTCTTGAAGGCAAATCCTTTTCTTCGGTCCCTGATGAGACATTTCCTGCCTTTTCTTTTTTTCCTCTCACATACACAACCCAGGTGTCTTTTTTGCCTTCTTTCTTTTATTATTGTGTCAAAAGGCTCTTGACACACACCCACACCCTGCACTATGGGCCAAAAGCCAAGAGTGACAGTGGGACCTGTATCAGGCCACAGATAGGGCTGCCAGCCATCTCAAATTTCTCAAGGCCCCCTGCTATTGGCAGGTCTGTCCCATGTCCTTTGAGAATAGGCTGCAGAACATTAGCAAATCCCAAAGGTAATCTTTAATCGGGAACCCGCTATCATTCGGGTGCATTGTGATGAGAGTACATAGGGACGGGGAGTCATGACAGTGCATGGCAATCTGGAGTTTTTGTCCTGAAGCTAAAATCTCTATAATGATACCAATCCTAGTCATGCCATATTATTCAACATCTGTCCGAAGCTGTTGGGATTGCTGGGGAGACAAGATGGGCTGAAGTGCCAGCAGTACACTGGTGACATCCAGCTCTCTGTCTCCTTTACATCAGATGTAAACATTGCAATCTCCCAGTACTCACAGTGCTGAGCCAAAATCAACACCTAGATGAAGAGCAGCCGGCCAAAGCTGAACCCAGGCAAGGTTGAGGTGGTTCTGGTAGGGAGAGAGGAACACCTCAAACAACTTGCTTCCTCTAGTAATGGCAGTTACCTTCAGATAGTTTTGTCCAGTGGTTCTCAACCAGGGATACCCGTATCCCTGGAGGTACGCAAAGGTCTTTGAGGGGGTACATCAACTCATCTAGATATTTGCCTAGTTTTACAACAGGCTACACAAAAAGCACTAACAAAGTCAGTACAAAATAAAATTTCATACAGACAATGACTTGTTTATATACTATACATTGAAACGTAAGTACAATATTTATATTCCAATTGATTTACTTTATAATTATATGGTAAAATGCGAAAGTAAGCAATTTGTCAATAATAGTGGGCTGTGACACTTCTGTATTTTTATATCTGACTTTGTAAGCAAGTAGTTTTTAAGTGAGATGTAACTTGGTGGTACACAAGACAAATTAGACTCCTGAAAGGGGTACAGTAATCTGGAAAGGTTGAGAGCCATTGGTAGTCAGTCTACAACCTCTGGGTCTCTTTGGACTTCTCAGTGCTACGGGATACACAAATAATCTGCTGAGAAAAAAAATGGGGACTTATATTTGCACCAACCAGAAGGCTGAGCCCTGTCCTATGAGATGCAGACCTGGCCACAGTGATTTGTGCATTTGTGACATCCAGGCTTGGTTATTGTAACTCATATCTAGGAATGAAGCCACATCACCTGAAAAAGCTCCACCTGGTAGAAAAGACAGCTGCTTATGAACACAGGTCACCATGAACATGGCTTTCTGGTGCTCCCATTTCTGAACTAGTTCCCCATTGAACACAAAGTCCAGTTCATTGGCTCTGTTTTGAAGTTCAAATCCCTCCTTGGGATTGGCCTTAGGTGCATGAGAGATTGTGTCCTCACACAATGGCTACATTCCACTGGAAAAAAGAAACTATCATCATGATGAGGCTCAAAGAGTGCAGAAGACAGAACTTTCACAGGAGTTTGACTTAGACTATGGAACTCATTGCCACAAGAGATAGTGACCAGGGGACTCAGCACATTCACAACGAAATGCAAAACTCATCTCTTTGATTTGCTTTTCTTTCCTAACGATCTTAACAGAGTCATACAGACACATAAAACCCCAAACAAAAGAACCTTATAAACTAATCAAGCTGTTCTTCCTGCAAGATGGAAAAGAAGAGAGGGAGAGAGAGTGTTATTGCTGTTTCTATTTTTGAATAGTTGTGGGAGTGCTCAGACACTCTGGTGCAGGGCGGTTACTAGATAAGCACCTAGGCAGACAGACAGACAATTCCCCATGACAAAAATGAAAAACTTGTCAGAATTTCCAATATAAGCCCAACCCCACCATGTCTGACAGAGCTCAGCCTGACTAGCATGAACCACAACCAGGGACAAAAGTTTGTGACTAACATGTCTATGTTAGTTAATACGGGTTAAGTGTTTGGCAAGTGTTACAACAGGACCAAAACTCTAGTCTAGACAAGACCTTTGTGTTTTGCAGATGAAACCTTCAGAAAATGTGGTTCTGTCTTCTGTGCATTTCCATTACAGATCCCATAGCACTTTATGTAAATGTAAGGGTCCTCTAAATCCCATTTTGCCAGTGTTATCTGCCTGGCTGCCCTCTCCCTTCCAGAAGTGGCTGCATTTCAGTGGGTTTGAATATACGGTTGTGAATCACTTTGTGGTGAAAGGTCCTGTGTATAAACGTAAACTATTAGTATTTATATTAAACCAGGTTTTTCTTGTTATTGCTGCTTTGTAGGAACCCTTATATTGCAAAATGAGATTCCAAGAGCAGCAATTGTGCAAAAAAGGAACTCATAGGTGAATGCATTTTGGCGGTGTTTCAGGCAAACTGGAAGCATTTCTTCCATTATCTTGCTGTTCACAGAATGAAAAACACCAGACCAGCATTTAAACTATGAGATGAGCAAGCCACAAAATGCACAGTTAAAACTACCTCCAGAAGTGCTCATTTACCCAGTGTGATTGAGTTCTGCTGGTGATGGTGCTAAATCCGAGGTCAGTGTGGAAATTGCTGTTTCGCACATCTCCCACTTTCTAGCTTGATAGCAGTGTGTTCTGAAGTGGAGGAAAGGGAAAGGACTATCCCCTGTGGCTGATTCTCCTAGCAGAAGTTTGTAATTTAGAGTACTGTGGGCCAGATCTTCAGCTAATATAAATAAGCATAGCGCCATTGAAGTCAGTGAACTTTGCTCTTGGATCATGTGAGAGAATTTAGAGCTGTAGAAGAACTCGTGCAGGGATCTGCATAATTTAACTGTATAATAGACATACCCCCAGCAAGGGAAGGGGGAGATGTCTGTGATTCTGATGTCTCTGGATAAACTTAAACCAACATAGGTAAGGAAAATTTGAAGTCAGTCTAAATCTGGGAGGATCATGAATTAGAATGACCTAGTATGGAGGCGTACATTGTCCCAGTCCATTTCTACTTATTTATAACACAAACCCTAGACACCTAGGCCTAGCTGGGCACGGCAATCCGATTCAGATTAGTCTTTGACCAAGGGGGCGGGGCAGGAGGTTTGAGAAAGAGGAGCAGTTTTACCGAGAGTCCATTCTTGTGGCACAGAAATCACCTTTAGGATGATCTCCCTCTAGGGCCTGCACCCAGAGGCTATTCCAGAGTGTGGGGAGAGGGAATAGGGTAGACAGTGTAGCACAGAATACCTAGCACATTCTTTACAGCAGCTCTACCCTTCTTATTGATTTGATAGCAAACTCTGGGTGCAATTCCGCATCCTGAAGTCAGAAGGATGCTCTTGTGGTTAAAGCATTCACCTGAGATTCAGGTGATCTAGGTTCACTTCCTGGCTCTGCTACAAACTTCCTGTGTGATCTTGGGCAAGATTCTTAATCTCTCTGTGGCTTAGTTTCCCATCTTTAAAACAAAGCTCACATTTTCCTTCCTCACAAAGCTGTTGCAAGGGAGAAAAAATTCTAATATTTGTGAGGTATTCAACTCCTGTGGTCATAGAGAGGCAAACAGGTATCAATGGGAGAAAGACTGAGCCTTGGTGATTTCACTTGTGATTTCAAAAGAGAGAATGAAACATCGATGGTCAAAAAGGCACTCTGATTTTTCCAAGTAACAACACTGATTCAAAACATGTCCCGTTTGTGGTTACTGGGGTGTGAAACTTCCCACACATTATGACGTTCAAACCAGAGCAGCATAACAACCACAGATGGACAGATGTCTGAGTGAAAGCAGAGGGAGGGGCATTTGCAAACTCACAGCAAAAGATCATGCTATTTGGAGAAAATAAATCTGTATCAGCTTCTCTTTTGCCTCTCATTACACCCAGGAAACCTGTAGAGTAAATACTCTCCAGCTGAGGTCTGCAGTGCTGTTAGGGAATGCATGGAATCTTGTGAGATTTTTTAGATCTCTCTTCCCAGCATTGTGCATGAGGTTGATAGCTCTCAACTCTCTCATCTCAGCTTCATGTCTGAGATTTGAGGCTATTCCATCCTCCTCTCACACATTATTAAACGTGAACTTTGAGGCTCTGGCTCACAGCCCACACCATCATCACGCATGAACTCTGTTCCAGCCCCTTCCCATCTTCCTTGTGCCAAGTACGAGGCTGGCATTCTTGCCTGTCATACACACCAGCAACATTGTGCATGGGTGAGACTTTTGGGGATCACCCATCCCAGCAAAAGTTCTGTCACCTCCTGCATGTAACTTTGGGTGCCTTAATTCTATGCTGCTATGCCTCAGTGCTCTGACACCGGTAGCCAGCGCACAAACACAACAGTCTAACCCGGGCTATCACCAGCCTAGTTACTCCCTGTAGTGGCCCCCAAAACCTTTTCCAGTCCACAGTCTCTCCAGATCTGTCCACCCTGAGTCCTTAACTCCCAGACACTGGGCCTTCTGCTTCATCACCCCCGAAGGCATGAAACCACCCCCAGGTACAGGCTTGACCCACACTCCGCACCGCAGCCCGCCCCCACAACCGTGCCCTTGATCTGCCTCTTCCTGTCCCCACTCCACCTCCTCCTCTGAAACACCCTCCACCCTCTGCTCCTTCCTTTCCACTTCCCTGAGTGCCTCCCACCCGCCAAACAGCTGATCAGTGACCAGCTCTGAGGCCAGAACCACGGTGGCAGGTGGGTGCAGCCTCTCCAAAAAATCATGAGATTTTAAAAAGTAATAAATTTTAGGTGCTTTTTTATTTGCCTTCTGGTTTTTGAGCTTTTAGGGTTCATATTTTAAAACTTTTCTCCACAGTCATGATGGCTAGAAACTTATTTTTTTAAACAAAGAAAGAAAGAAAGAAAGCTGAGATTCTCAGGTAATCAAATGACTCAAGGAGCTGGGACTTTAAGAATAACAAGAAACATCACAAGGGAACAAGCCTAGGGAACAAACCACTTGTGCATTTAGAAACAAAAAACATCACTAGCGAAGCTTTCTATAAAGCTGCACACGAAAGGAAAGAGAAATGCATTGATTTTCTGGAGCAGTGCCTCCAGCAGGGGTAGGTTGTAATTTAAATTCTCAGGCAATTGGGCCACAGTTTGTCAGGAGACAATGGAGCAACAGCCTGAGCAATCTCTGCCATCTCTTTGCAGAGTGAAGGCATAGTTCCCAAAGGTGCATACACAGGTCCTCCATAGGGCCAGAACTAACATGAAACAATCATTGGGCTAAACAAAGTGCTTCTCATCCCTTTCCATATCATAGCCCTATATTAACAACAGAAAAATCATTGTCAAGACTTCCCTCTCATCAAGCCATGAAGAAAGGGAGAGCGGTTGTGACTCCCTGAGGTCATGACCCCCAGGATGAGAACCCATGCCCTAGTAAACCACTGGGACTAGCAGCCAAACAGTTGATGAATTTGAAACTGAATTATACATTATACTACTTACCAAATAAATGCAGTAATAACCGGTTTTATGACAACATATAACCACACTCCTAAAAGATATAATTAGTTTTAGATATTATCATATGTAGAATATAATAGCATAACATTGATTATGTTGTAAAAGTGGATTCATGAGAGTGCTACAGTCTATGCACCTGCTGCAGTGTCAGGAACTGTGGGATGGCAACCCATAATGCAGTGCAAGGCATGCCATATGTGGACAGGGGGAAGCAGTGAACCTGAAAGAGTCTGGCTAGCATGGGATATGCTACACTACTGCAATTCACAGTGGTTCAGTCCCACTGGCACAAGTTTCAGCAATGCATCTCTCTAGTGTAGATGCACCTTCAGTCGATCAGGTTTCACTCTCCTGAGACATCACAATCCTACTTCTTCTCCATTCATCCAGAGGGTCTTCTAAGAAAAAATAGTGTAGGACAAGACCTGAATTTCAAAGTGTAAAAAACAAACAAAAAAAACTTTTAAAAAATCAGAAACATTCAGGATGTGTTTAAACGCCAGAAGGAAGCATCAAAAGGCACAAACACAGTTTTGTTTACTTTTTCAGGATACCTTTACACAAGAAAAATCGCCAAAGCTAACCAAACTTGGGCAAAATTCCATCATCTTGCTCCTATGCCCTGCTGTTTATTGACACTCCCACTCCCATGCCCACAACAAGGAGAGCTTAATGAGGCCTTAAGGATCCTGGGGCCAGTTTTGTTCAACATCTTCATTAATGATCTGGATGATGAGATGGATTGCACCCTCAGCAAGTTCGCAGAGGACACTAAGCTGGGGGGAGAGGTAGGGTCCAGAGTGGCCTAGACAAATTGGAGGATTGGGCCAAAAGAAATCTGATGAGGTTCAACAAGGACAAGTGCAAAGTCCTGCACTTAGGACAGAAGAATCCCATGCACTGCTACAGGCTGGGGACAGACTGGCTAAGTGGCAGTTCTGCAGAAAAGGACCTGGGGATTACAGTGGACGAGAAGCTGGATATGAGTCAACAGTGTGCCCTTGTTGCCAAGAAGGCTAACAGCATACTGGGCTGCATTAGTACAAGCATTTCCAGCAGATCGAGGGAAGTGATTATTCCCCTCTATTCAGCACTGGTAAGGCCACATCTGGAGTATTGCATCCAGTTTTGCGCCGCCCACTACAGAAAGGATGTGGACAAATTGGAGAGAGTCCAGCGGAGGGCAACAAAAATGATTAGGGGGCTGGGGCACATGACTAATGAGGAGAGGCTGAAGAAACTGGGCTTCTTCAGTCTGCAGAAGAGAAGAGTGAGGAGGGATTTGATAGCAGCCTTCAACTACCTGAAAGGGGTTCCAAAGAGGATGGAGCTCGGCTGTTCTCAGTGGTGGCAGATGACAGAACAAGGAGCAATGGTCTCAGGTTGCAGTGGGGGAGGTCTAGGTTGATATTAGGAAAAACTATTTCACTAGGAGGGTGGTGAAGCACTGGAATGGGTTACCTAGGGAGGTAGTGGAATCTCCATCCTTTGAGGTTTTTAAGGCTCGGCTTGACAAAGCCCTGACTGGGATGATTTAGTTGGGGTTGGTCCTGCTTTGAGCAGAGGGTTGGACTAGATGACCTCCTGAGGTCTCTTCCAACCCTAATCTTCTATGATTCTATTTTATGATGCAAAGCAAAGCCTTGATTTTTCTACCCTTCCTTCCTTGCCGAGTACCATTTAAACAAACCAGTAATAGTAATAATACCGCTACTATAGGCCTGTGCCTAAGGGAGACAGGCTTCCATTCTCTGGCCTCCTCTTTTCTAAATAGCCAGAGGGTGCTGATTCAGTGATGTGCTACATTAAGTACTTTCCCATGGGAGAATCACTTTGAATAGACTTGTTCTTAACACTGGCATCCTGCAAGCTCTGCTAGGTGAGGAGTGCCAGGGAGATATTGTCAGTCAGGCGAGAGCTGTTTTTGAAACCAGCTTATAAGTCCCCTTTCCTGCCATTGCCATTTGCAAATGGTGCCCTCTGGGGGCGGTTCTGGCGGGACAGAAACTGAACTGGTTTTGAACAAAAAGGAAGTTTATCTTTATTTTGTAGTTCTTCCAGATGAGTCTAGTGGAAGGCCTTGCTGAGAGGAGGGTTGCTGGGAGGAGGAAGTGGTGGGAATTTTTAACTGAGCTGAGGGAAAATTCAGGGGAAGTGGAGTTTTAAACAGAACATAAATAAAACTTTTCTGCTTGGTTTTCAACGTCAGCCAAAAGTTAACCTTATCAAGTATGGGCCACTTCTCCTTTTCCATAAGAGGACTTAGCCCAGGGTTGTAATGATACTAATGGACTGCAACTTTGTGCTGAGAATAGGAACCCCAGGACTGGTACCTCTCAGGTAGGGTGGTCAGATGAAATGAACCCCAGCACTCCTACAAGTTGGATCCAGGAGTCTAGGTCCTGCGTCTGCTCCCATTTAAGTAAGTAAATGGCAAAACTTCTAATTTCAATGGGGAGAAACAGGCTCTTCGTTTGGTCGGTGAGATAAGAAAGAGATCCTGCTGCACTGCCACACCCCAGCCCTCTGGAGTTTCTCAGGGGTTGTCTACACAGCAAAATCTGCATGGGCGAGCTACCCACGTTAGCTTGAATCCAGCTAGTGCAAGTAACAACAGCAATGAAGACAGGTGAAAGTAGGCTAGTAAGCTCAGTACATACCGAGCGTCTGTGCTGGGCTTGTGTTACCCACACTGAAGCCTGTGTGTAGATATACTCTGAGAAGTGGCTCTGTCAAGACAGTCAATGGGCTGGGTTTTTGAGGGTTAACCCCCAGCTAGAATGTAGATGCAGTTTAGGGAGGCAATCCTCTCATGGAGCAGAATAAATACAGCTGAGGCTATTTAGGCCGAACACTTAGGGGTGTTGGACTCTGTCTTCACAAGGAAAAACGGTTTGTTCTTAACTTGAGTTAAAGTCAAGGGTCTCTTGTGAACAACACAGACAATTATGCAGTGGTTTTGTGATACATGGTCTGAGGCATTAAAGACAAGGAACAGATCAGCAAACTCTTTCCTTTGACACCTGTATTAGGATTTGAACCCCTGGGTTAAAAGCCAGTATATGAACCTACTCTGCCACTGAAGATGGCTACTCAGTTCCTTCTTGAGTTAAAAAACAATCCCTCTGACAACCCGCAGAGGAGCAGATACCAGTACAGGTGCTTTGGTTCTGTAGGAAGTACCTCTTTTTTCTGCACCACGGACCTCCTAAATATAGTCAAATACTTTGGACTCTCTTTTCACTTTTGCTTATTGGTCATCAGAGCAACCATGAAAAGCTTCTCTGAGTAAGACAGAAAGTGGGAGTCTGAGACTTGTCTTTTGTAAGAGAACCTGGCAATCTTGAGCTCAGTAGCAATCCCCCTGTCCTAGGAGTAAGGGTCACTGTCTCTGCAAAACTGTCCCACTTACACAACAACCACAACAAAAGTGACAAGGAGACATGAGATGGTGACAACATCATTGATGATGTCATCATTACATGCACAGGAGAGTTTGTGTTCTACAAGCTGAACTTGCACAAATATTTTGGGACAGGCAGCCAGGTGAAAATCTGAACTGTCCAGCCAGACCCCAGGATGGGCGAGAAGCCTAGGCCGATGGCATTAGTTGTCCTTGTGATCCATTGTGGCAAAGAAAAATAGAGAATTGGAGCTGGTCTGTGGGAGTTAGTCACCACTATTGCTGGGCCAGCTTTTCCCTTGCCCCAGCCAAGGAGAAAAGATGTCCTAGACCCAGTGGCTGATTCATTGTTTTCAAATCCCCCTTTTGCATCCCTTCCTCCCACGTGCATTCTGTTGTTTGAAAGAAGAAGAAAAATCCTCTGCAAGTAAAATGTGTTTCAAGTGGGAAGGAATGTGTTTGTGGTGCTGACTTGGGTGGAATTTTTCCTCTGTGTGGTGAGTATGGCCGTGTATGCGTGTGTGTGTGTGTGTGTGTGTGTGTGTAGCTGAAAATAGTCAAGTGTTCATTTTAATGAAAGTGCCCCCACTCTGGATATCTGATCTGAGGGTGTCAAGAAGCTCATTGACTCTAGCAATCCTTGCAGTTTCAGTAGCCATGTAGACGCTACAGCTCCACATTTCACACTGGAAATAGCTGTGAAAATGTTTGATTTTTCTCCTGTGTGCAGGCAGGAGATGGTAGTGCAGCCATCCCTCCCTTTTTGATGAATCCTGCTGTAGGACATGGGAAAATTTTAATTTGAATGTTTTTTCTTCCACTATATTTTGCTTCTATGAAATGCTCATAACTGTTGTGTTGTTTCCTAAAGCAAGCCATAGTGCAGACAGGTTCTGTGCAGGTGTGCATGTAACACACACAGTTGTGCTGTTGCGCCTCATTCCTAATCTGTAGTGTGTCCAGATGCTTTATTCCCAGGCACCTGCCCTCCCTTAGCTCTGCCACTGCTCTTCACTCCTGACTGTAGCACCAAAACACCTCCCCACCAAAAAGGCATTTGAAATATTCACCATCCAAAGCCAAAGGAGGGGAAAAAGTGTCTGCTCCATGCCACCATCCTTTGTGTATAAGGTACTTATATGGCCCTCATCACCATGGTAGCTGAACACCTCACAGTCTTTAAAATATTTATCCTCGCAGCATCCATGTGAGGTAGGGCTGTGTTGTTATCCCCTCTTTACAGATGGGAAACTGAGGCCCAGGGGGAGACTACGGGTATGTCTACACTGCACATGCCTTACAGTGGCATGTAGAGAACATACTCTGCAGGCCCTCTTGCATGGGTATAAATAGCAGTGTAGATGGTGAGGCATTGCTTAGGCAAGGTAAGACACACCTGAACCCTGTGGATATGTACCCTGCATGGCTGTCTACATGCCCGAGCTGTGCCTTCCAGATCTACACTGCTATGTTTAGCAGCGTAGAGTCCTACTCCCGGAGCCTTTCCCCATCACAGGGAAAGTAGTTCCCCACTGCTGGAGCCTTTCCCCACTGCCCTCCCCCTGACGTGTGTAGCTACAAACCACAGTTTGGACTTAGCCTGCTTTTCACTGCGGCACGTAGCTATATATACCCTACACATTGCCGCCAGTGGTGTGCAGTGTAGACATACCTTAAGTGATTTGATCAAGGTCACACAGGAAATCGTTAGCAAAGCAGGAAAAGGAACCCTGGTCTCCCAAGTCCCAAGCTAGCTCCCTCACCACTGGACTGACCTTCCTCTGCATCATCATGACACAAATCTTCCTGTGCCAACCACTGACAACGCTGTGCAAAAGCAGGTAGATGTTTGGGGTAGAGTTCTTATGAAGATCTGATCAGAATAACTTATCAAATTTCACAAGCATCCTGTTGTTCTCTCTTTCACTTTGCAGACCTGCGTAGGATGACGGCTGGCTTTATGGGCATGGCTGTGGCCATCATCCTCTTTGGATGGATTATCGGGGTGCTGGGGTGCTGCTGGGATCGAGGCCTTATGCAGTATGTAGCAGGGCTTCTCTTCCTCATGGGAGGTAAGGATGTCGTTTTGCAAAGAAATGTCTTCTGCCTTTCTGCATCTTATATATGGTTTCAAAGTTGTTTTAAATGCCATGGTGTCTGATTTGATTCTGATCTTCCACACATGTAAATAAGGAGTGACTTAACTGAAGCCAGTGGTGTTTGTGTAAATGAGATCAGAGTCAAGCCCCGCAGGCAGAGCTGGGTGAGTGACTCAGAATAAATAGTTTATTTATCGATTTAGTCCTTTTTTCCCCACACGTGGTTCTTTGCTGATGAGATCACGATTTCAACAGATTTGTTTCTTATTGCTGACTTGGGTCATGTTATGGTGCAGATAGGAGTAAGGAGCACAGACGGACATGTCTGGTGTCAGCAGAGGTAAGTGCTTTAGTAATGATAATCTAGAAATGATACAAATAATCATTCCCCTTCTGGGTATAGTGGGACCAACAACATTAACACTCTCCTTGCCAATCGACATGGCAGGGAGGGATAGCTCAGGGGTTTGAGCACTGGCCTGCTAAACTCAGGGTTGTGAGTTCAATCAGTGAGGGGGCCATTTAGGGATCTGGGGCAAAAATCTGTCTGGGGATTGGTCCTGCTTTGAGCAGGGGGTTGGACTAGAAACAACTGAGGAGAGTTGGCAGTTTTTCAAAGGGACACTATTAAGGGCCCAAAAGCAAGCTATTCCGCTGAGTAGGAAAGATAGGAAATGTGGCAAAAGACCTCCTTGGCTTAACCATGAGATCTTGCATGATCTAAAAAATAAAAAGGAGTTATATAAAAAATGGAAACTAGGACAGATTACAAAGGATGAATATAGGCAAACAACACAGGAATGCAGGGGCAAGATTAGAAAGGCAAAGGCACAAAATGAGCTCAAACTGGCTACAGGAATAAAGGGAAACAAGAAGACTTTTTATCAATACATTAGAAGCAAGAGGAAGACCAAGGACAGGGTAGGCCCACTGCTCAGTGAGGAGGGAGATACAGTAACAGGAAACTTGGAAATGGCAGAGATGCTTAATGACTTCTTTGTTTCGGTCTTCACCGAGAAGTCTGAAGGAATGACTAACATAGTGAATGCTAATGGGAAGCGGGTAGGTTTAGAAGATAAAATAAAAAAAGAACAAGTTAAAAATCACTTAGAAAAGTTAGATGCCTGCAAATCACCAGGGCCTGATGAAATGCATCCTAGAATACTCAAGGAGCTAATAGAGGAGGTATCTGAGCCTCTAGCTATTATCTTTGGAAAATCATGGGAGACAGGAGAGATTCCAGAAGACTGGAAAAGGGCAAATATAGTTTCCATCTATAAAAAGGGAAATAAAAACGACCCAGGAAACTACAGACCAGTTAGTTTAACTTCTGTGCCAGGGAAGATAATGGAGCAAGTAATTAAGGAAATCATCTACAAACACTTGGAAGGTGGTAAGGTGATAGGGAATAGCCAGCATGGATTTGTAAAGAACAAATCATGTCAAACCAATCTGATAGCTTTCTTTGATAGGATAACGAGTCTTGTGGATAAGGGAGAAGCGGTGGATGTGGTATACCTAGACTTTAGTAAGGCATTTGATACGGTCTCGCATGATATTCTTATCGATAAACTAGGCAAATACAACTTAGATGGGGCTACTATAAGGTGGGTGCATAACTGGCTGGATAACCGTACTCAGAGAGTAGTTATTAATGGTTCCCAATCCTGCTGGAAAGGTATAACAAGTGGGGTTCCCAGGGGTCTGTTTTGGGACCAGCTCTGTTCAATATCTTCATCAACGACTTAGATATTGGCATAGAAAGTACGCTTATTAAGTTTGCAGATGATACCAAACTGGGAGGGATTGCAACTGCTTTGGAGGATAGGGTCATAATTCAAAATGATTGGGACAAATTGGAGAAATGGTCTGAGGTAAACAGGATGAAGTTTAACAAAGACAAATGCAAAATGCTCCACTTAAGAAGGAACAATCAGTTTCACACATACAGAATGGGAAGAGACTGTCTAGGAAGGAGTACGGCAGAAAGGGATCTAGGGGTTATAGTGGACCACAAGCTAAATATGAGTCAACAGTGTGATGCTGTTGCAAAAAAAGCAAACATGATTCTGGGATGCATTAACAGGTGTGTTGTGAGCAAGACACAAGAAGTCATTCTTCCGCTCTACTCTGCGCTGGTTAGGCCTCAACTGGAGTATTGTGTCCAGTTCTGGGCACCGCATTTCAAGAAAGATGTAGAGAAATTGGAGAGGGTTCAGAGAAGAGCAACAAGAATGATTAAAGGTCTTGAGAACATGACCTATGAAGGAAGGCTGAAAGAACTGGGTTTGTTTAGTTTGGAAAAGAGAAGACTGAGAGGGGACATGATAGCAGTTTTCAGGTATCTAAAAGAGTGTCATAAGGAGGAGGGAGAAAACTTGTTCACCTTAGCCTCTAAGGATAGAACAAACTGCAGCAAGGGAGGTTTAGGTTGGACATTAGGAAAAAGTTTCTAACTGTCAGGGTGGTTAAACACTGGAATAAACTGCCTAGAGAGGTTGTGGAATCTCCATCTCTGCAGATACTTAAGAATAGGTTAGATAAATGTCTATCCAGGGTGGTCTAGACAGTATTTGGTCCTGCCATGACGGCAGAGGACTGGACTCGATGACCTCTTGAGGTCTCTTCCAGTCCTAGAATCTATGAACCTCCTGAGGTCCCTTCCAATCCTGACATTCTATGACACAAACTTGTATTCAACAAATGTTCTGTGCAAACACATTTCAGCCTGTGGACGCTTGCAAATTGTTCACTGTGAGGACTCAGTTCTAGCAATTTTATGGAAAATAGGTCTGTTGAATTAAGTGGGTATGATTTTTTATGAGATTACGAGTTTGGTTGATAAAGGTAACTGTATTGATGTAACATGCTCAGATATCTATAAGAAGTTTGATTTAGTACCCTGGGATAGTCTGATTAAAAATTAACACTATACAAAATCAATGTAGCACAATATTAAATGGATTAAAAACTGGCAAACTGATAGATTTTAAAACAGAGTTGCTAATGGGGAATTATTGCTGACTGGGAGTGTTTCTGTGTAGGTGGCATAAGAATCATTTTTTGGCTCAGTCGTGTTTAATAATTTTATTAGTGATCTGGAAGAAAACAGATCATTACTGATAAAGTTTGCAGATGACACAAAGTTTGGTACAGTGATCAGTAACAATGGGGACAGATCACTTATTCCGAGCAACCTGGATCTCTTAGGACATTCAAACAACAAGCATTTTGATACAGCTAAATGAAAGGTCACACATCTAGGAATAAAGATTATAGGTCATATTTACAGAAGAGAGGACTGTAACCTGGAAAGCAATGATTCTGAAAAGATCATAGTGTATAACCAGCTGAATGAGAGCTTCCAATACAATGCTGCAGCTAAAAGGACTAACACAGTCCTTTGATATATAAATGGGAATATTAAGTCAGAGTAGGGAGGTAGTGTTATCTCTACACACAGTATTAGAGAGACCATTGCTGGAATACTGCATCCAGTTCTGGTGTCCAGGCTTTTTAAAGGATTTTGAAAGATTGGAGGGTGTTCAGAGAAGAGCCACAAGAATGATTTTAGGTCTAGAAAATGTGCCTTATAATGAAAGACTTAAGCTCAATCTATTTAGCCTGTGGAACAGAAGGTTAAGAAGTGACTTGATCATGCTCTAGATTCTAGAATTACCTACACAAGGAGAAGAGATCTCATACTAGCAGGTTCTTTAGCCTGGCAGACAAAGGAAGAACAAGATCTAGTGGATGGAAATTGAAACTAGGCAAATTCAAACTGAAATAAGATGCATTGACTGTTTTATTAAATCTGACAAATAGTGAGGTGGTTGTAATAAAAATGTGTTGGTAAGAGACTGAACTTTTTTTCTGGTCAGTCATAGTTACATGACATGAGTCAGAGTTACAAAAGGTTATTCCCCTGTCATGTGGCATGGGTAAGTAGCCACTGACTCTAGTGGCTACTGTTACATCCTCCCTGACTTTTTTAAAGTCAAATACAAATGAAATATCACCCCAAAATAGCAACCACAATCTGAAACAATCAATTAATAAAGCAGACAAATAGAGACATCTAGGCTGGAGGTCAGGATATTCAATATCGGTCAGTAACTACCATCTCTGAACCTCTGGCTTTCTGAGCACATGGTCTCTTCTTGTTCTCATACTAGTGCTTACTGCAGAGGTCAGGTTAGCCACTGAGATGCATCTGCAGCTTGGAGCCTATTTTTTGCTCTTGGTATTTTTCCACTGACAGTGACTTGATGGGCAGGTGTTACTTCTGTCAGCACATGAGCATTGTCAAGTAGCATTCTGGTGGTTGTCCTCAAAAAGCAGACAGTCAGTGTTCTCCATAGTTTTGTTTGGCTGTTCTAAGAACCTACAGGGCTAAAACCTGGGACCAGGCGGCATCTGGGCCACTGATGCTGCTGCATCACCACGGGAGGGTTAAGCTACTCTCCCATGAGAGGACCCTGTGAAGCTAGGCTTGACAGCCACTACCACCCAGCAGTGGCTGACTGGCAGCCCCTCACAGCCCACTGATTGGCTGATACCAGTAATTAAATCAGGAAGCCAACATGAGGAGCTATCTGAGCAATGACACAGACTGACTGCCTGCTTCCGCTCCAGACTCTGCTTCTGACAGATGCTAGACTCTGGCTCTGACCCTAGTTTGTCCTTGATGTCACTATTCAATTACTGTTGGAAACCTAGTGCCTGACCTTGCTGGTATGACTTCCTGGTATCCCGACCTGGCTTGACTCTAACCCTGCTATCTGCCTGTTGCCTGCAACTTGGTGCCTGACCCTGACATCCTGGCATTCTGACCTGGCTTGCTCCTAACCCTGCTACTTGTCTTCTGATCTCAGCAGCTAGCCCATGTGACTGTGCATAGTAAGGACTTGAGGTAGTGTGCTTGATCTAATAAATCAAAAGAATGGCCAAAATGAGTCACTTGTGAATTGTGGGCCATTATCTGTTATTAGCTCATCTGGAATCCCATGACAAGTAAATGGTGATTTACAATGTGTTATTACATTGTTATTCAATGTGTTTTGCAACAAGTTAAAAAAAATTCACTAATAAGAAGTCATCTTTCCTGTTTAGTTCAAATGTATCTATACCAACAGAGATCAGAAATCTCTCATGGCCTCCGGGGTTATTTTGCAGTCTATTTATTGCAGATTTCACACTTGGAGACCTTATCTTTGATGGAAGGATTTGCTTGGTCATAATAGGATTTTTTAGCCTCTCTTTTTACACTTCTAAATACCCAGATGGGCGCTGCAGAATATGTATAGCATTTCTGACCTCATGCTGTTCAATCTGAGAATCTTTTCTTCGATATGTGGCAGAACATTATGCCATCTCTTGTTGTGGCATTGATCATTTTTACCCTAAGCCAGCAGATCATCAACAGTTATTTCCATCCCATACAGAGCCTCAAAGATCTGGGGCATGATGGGAAATTAATAGAAAAAATCCCATGGACTTCAGTGGGGCCAGGATTTCACCTTCACACATGTCAGGGTGCTGAGACAATCCCAAGGGGAATTTGCTTAAACATATATCTACCAAAAGAAATATGGGAGGCAAAGAGTTTTATACTTTATATATTGACTCAGACCTGCATTGACTTGCATCAAAACCTAAATATTTAGGGGTCCTCTAGACATGAACTCTTTATCAGTTCTCAGGGAGTAGCACTCATGTTTGGTGGCCTAACTCAAAACTTTTGACTTTGTCCAAATTCTTAACTTGTTTGGCTTTATTATAGTGGCCATCCTGAGCATTCCAGTTAGTTGGTGTCTGTTCACTTAACAGCATCTACTTTTACCATCAGGTCAGGTTCAGCTTTTATTTTCTCTTTCAGTGCTAATGAGGTTTTATGTGGTTTGGTGGCACACTGAGGTCTCTATCAATGTGAACGCCTACATTGTCAATGCATCCCACTTCCCTCAACACCTCATCAAGTTATTTAAGAATATATTTTGTGTTCTGGACAGTTAGGATGACCAGATATCCCGATTTTATAGGTACAGTCCTGATATTCGGGGGTTTGTCTTATAAAGGCACCTATTCCCCCCACTCCCATCCCAGTTTTTCACACTTGCTATCTGGTCAACCTATGGACAGTAGACAAGTTAATCACCCATTTGATCATCTGCATTTGCAGCCTACTCTCTACCCCAGGCATACATGGGGTTTCCTCTTTCACTATTTCAAACCCTGCTGAGTGGTAGTCCTTAAACAGATGTGCAAATGTAGCTTTGTCACATAGGTTAATTTGTGCCCACTGTATAAAACTTTTTATTTTTTATTTTTTATTATTTTAATGTCAGTTCTCTCTCTCTCTCTCTCTCTCTCTCTCTCTCTCTCTCGTGTGTGTGTGTGCTAAGTTTGATTAGATTGCACTCAGGTCTATTTTGAACTTCATTTTTTTGTTAATTTATTTCCAGTGTCAAAAACAATCTGTTGCAGAACTTTCCTTTGCAAATGTATTAAGAGACCCAACAAAGAACTCTATTATTGTCAACTTCATGATCTTCATCAGAGCTCTGTTCTTCAGCTGTACATTCATGAATGTATTTTGCTTTTGTATTTCTTTGCAATTTGTACTGAGAACAACACACTATTGCAAAATAGTTGTTTTTTATTGCTAGGGCCCTACCAAATTCATGGTCCATTTTGGTCAATTTCATGGTCATAGGATTTTAAAAATCATAAATTTCTTGATTTCAGCTATTTAAATCTGAAATTTCATGGTGTTGTAATTGTAGGGGTCCTGACCCAAAAAGGAGTTGTGAAGGGGTCACAAAGGTTATTGTAGAGGGGGTTGTGGTACTGCTACCCTTACTGCTGCTGGTGGTGGCCTTCAGAGCTGGGCAGCTGGAGAGCCATGGCTGCTGGCCGGGAGTCCAGCTCTGAAGGCAGAACCGCTGCCAGCAGCAGCTAGGGCCGACGAGATTGGGGGGGAAGCCGGTACAAATTACCAGGGCCCGGCGGTCCGGAAAGGGGTGCGGGGCCCGGCTCCCCCCGCCCCTCGTCAGCCCTGTTTAGCCAGTCCGCCCTTGCTGGGAGGCCCAAAAATTTTTTTTCACCAGGGCCCAAACCCACTCTCAGCGGCCCTGGCAGTAGCACAGAAGTAAGAATGGCCTGGTATGGTATTGCCACCCTTCTGTGCTGCTGCCTACGGAGCTGGGCCCTCAGTCAGCAGCAGCCACTTTCCGGCTGCCCAGCTCTGAATGCAGCATCGCAGAAGTAAAGAATGGCATGGTATGGTATTGCCACCCTTACTTCTGTGCTGCTGCTGGCGGGGTGCTGCCTTCAGAGCTGGGTGCCTGACCAACAGCTGCCACTCTCCGGCCGCCCAGCTCTGAAGGCAGGACAGAAGTATGGGTGGCAACAGGGCCGGCTCCAGGCACCAGCCCACCAAGCATGTGCTTGGGGCGGTGCCTGGAGGGGGGTGGCGCAGCGGGGCGCTCCAGCCTGAGAGCGGGTCCCCGGCCGGGCTCGCCGCCCTCCCCCCAGAGCTCCGGCCGGTCAGGGAGAGCAGGGCCGCGGTGGGCTCGCCGCCCTCCCCCCAGCGCTCCGGCCACTTGGGGAGGGTGGGGCTGCGGCAGGCTTGCCGCCCTCCCCCCAGCGCTCTGGCCACCGGGGAGAGCGGAGAGCCCCGGCTGGGCTCTCTGCCCTCCTCCCGGCACTCCGGCCAGTCAGGGATTGAGGGCCCGCGGCCGGGCTTGGCGCCCTCCCCTGCCGCATTGGGGGTGGGGGTGGGGGGGCGGCAGGGGGCTTTTTTGCCAGAGCCGGCCCTGGGTGGCAATACTGCAACCCCCCTAAAATAACCTTGTGACCCCCCTCCAACTCCCCTTTGGGTCAGGATCCCCATTTTGAGAAATGCTGGTCTCCCCCGTGAAATCTGTATAGTATAAGGTAAAAGCACACAAAAGACCAGATTTCACGGTGGGAGACCAGATTTCACGGTCCGTGATGTGTTCTTCATGGCCGTGAATTTGGTAGGGCACTATTTATTTCATAACACAGCACCCTTTGTGATGACCACTTTTTCATCATGTTATTACAGTCACTTTTATTGCAAACAAATATGGTCTCTGCCATTTGTTTACCCTTGTAGTATCTATTTATGCCTTAATATACACTCTAATTAGAGATGCACTTTTGTTTTTTCACTGTTTGTTAACACTGTCATTGGAGTAGCACAATTTTCACTTGTTTTGCAAATATTCACTATTCATTGCAAAGTCACGTCTAGGTCTTGCAATAACTTGGCTTTGAGCCAGATATCAGTTTTACGTTCAATAACTCAGTCTATCGTTAGCAAATAGACAAATTATTCCATTTTCTAAATGTCCCTGTTTGCATAATTTAGCTTTAATATGCAGTGCTATCCCAAAATGATCAAAGGTTTCACCTGGCAGCTTATTCCTTGTCTTTTGCACATGACATGCCTGGGTGAAACACAGACTTCAGGACATTTTTAAATGGCCTTGTCTAGCAGTTTGGAGTACCTTCTTGCTCCCATTGGAAGGTACTATTGGTCTCCAGGGCTTGTTGGCCTTCCCCATGTAGCAAGTGTGGTGGATTTCTTCCTGTCTAATTTCTCTGTATTAGCACTTGCTTCTAGGAACATGTGGAAGTGCTTCAATCCCTTCCCCCAGTGATATGCCAGTCTGAGGACTTCAGGAGCTCCCACTGGCTCCATCTTCACCACAGATTTAGTTTTCTTCTGACACCACATAGGAGTGCTGCTAAGTGACTCATCCTTATTGTCTGGCCCTAGTCACATGATATGGGTCAGGGTTACAAATGCTTTACGTACCCCTTCCCCACATCAGTGATCAATACCCACTCTCCCCTGTGGCTGCTGTTACGGGAGTGATAAGCAGACAAGGAAGATGTGTGACGAAAAAGAAAGTCAAGGATCAGTATGTGGGTTGCCCGCACAATTTGGTGTTTTCTTCCAGATATGCAAAGCAGGGATGTTTGTTAAAGAAAACACCCAACCAGGTATAAGTGTATGAGATTCTACTCACATCTATTTCTGCATTCTGGTCTGGGAAGAGGGTGGGGATGGTGGAAACAACCCTTCTGGTGCCCAAAGCAACATCTGAGTAGTGCATGTCCCCCTGTTGCAAGGCACTGGCGGGAATACAGTACAGCCATGTGTAGCATGCCAGTGTGCATCAGTGCCAAGTGGCTTCCAAAAAATCACTGGTACTATCCAAGATCTCAGTGAACAGGATGACGCTGAGGGAAATAAATCACATGGCAAATAGAAATCTCAGGATAAACTGACTCCTGGTATGTGGAGGAGAGAGAGAGAGTGTGGACAATTGCTAACAGTTTATTTTGGTTTATATATCAGAGCTGTTGTGTGTATCAGTCTGTCTCTTTGCAACACACATGCATATCTTCCTCTAACTCACCAAGTAGAGGCTTGTCTTCAAGAAGTCCAAGGTTATATATTGTACTGTCTATGGCTGTGCGGTACATATCTGCAATTAAATGACAACTGCAGTGTCTGTCTATGCAGCCACAGATGGGTCCTTTGGATCCTAAATTTAACCTACGTTGAAACTTGCATATGATGGTGAAAAATAGGGTCTCTATTCCACTTGTCTGTGGGCTCCATCTCACAAAAATAATTCTACTGCTGATTGATTTGTCAAACAAAATGTAGGGATTTAGTAAAACAAGCATGTGGTAAAGCTCCGTGATTGATCTCTCCAAGGCAGATATGAAGTACCTTGATGGAAGCTACCAAGGGGAGGCAAGAAGGGAAAAAACTGAGACAAGATGAAACTCCATGCAGTTCAGCTAAAAATGGCAGAGGCTAATGCAATTTCTTTTTTTAGTAACTTTTTATGTGGCAAAATGGTCGTTATCCCTATTAATTCTTTTTGTTGCATCTCTTATAGTGGTCACAGCAGAAGCAGTTGCTATGGTGAAGGCTGAAAACACTTTCCATTATGAGATTCTGTTATACATGCCTATAACTTTTCATAAATTCTCATTTGGGAATCCAATTTCTCATGCTTGGTCTCTTCTCAGAGATGAATAATTTTGGGAAGCTTATACAAAATCTTTTCATCCATTTGTGAGTGATGGCAGATACATACACTTACAAAAAATCTGGCCATCCCCTTTGAAATAGAACTACATAATCAATGGCTAAAACATAAACATTGAAGAAGGGCGTAAATGTAGTCTTCACTGAGGAATAGTGTCTTTCCTTGGTTTAACAAATAGTAGCTGTGGTTTGACAAAGGTCGGAGCATTTGCAAATGCTGAGCATGCTCATTTGAATTTGTCCATGACACTGGGAGACAGTCACTTAAAAATGGGCACCGGTTGCATGCATGTGCCGCTCAGGAAGTGCTTGTGTAATACCACCATGGGCCAGTCACATAATTAACACCTATATGTGGTTTAGACACTAGAGGGGGACAAAGAGCTACTTCGTATTTGCATGTCTTGGACACAGGCCTTTCAAAACTGGTTAACAGGCGGGAGTGTGTCCTGCCATTTTGTTACCCTGTTAATTTTGATTTTTTTTTTTTACTCTTCTTTTGCATTTTAAAATTATTTAAGGCCTTGAAGTGGCATAAGCAGCTTAAATTGATCTGAAGTCTTGGACTAGTTTAAGCTCTTTAAGATTAAGGCCATAGACTGCATTAAGCTGCAAACAAAAGCGGAACTGGTGAGCTGGCCAGGGGCTCTTATGTTACCTTAAACATTTTTGAATCTGTGCACTGACGGGATATATATGTATAGGTATGGAAATGCATATTTGTCCTGAGAGACTAGCAGTCACCAGTCATCCTTTGGTCAACTAATGCCTGTCAGCTATGGAATTGGGCATTTTATTTCTTTATTTCCTTTTTTCGCCAAGAAAATAAAAATCTAGAAAATTAAATAGTTATACCACCTCTTCCCCACACCCCTCTCTCCCCCGTTTTAATGTTAGGAAATGCAAAAGTTAAGGTCAATTTTACAACAAGAAGATACACGACAGCGGCATAATACATATGCCCAAAGGACACAGTTAAGGTAGCAGATTAGTCTTAACATTTCTTGACTTCCAAGTGCTTCACTTTGCAGCCTTATTGTTGCGTTTCACACAGGTTTCGCATTTTTTTAAATAATATCACCCAGTTTCAAAAGTAGACACTTTGAACAATGAATGTGAAACACTGCTTTCACTGAGATTGCTTTTGTAAATCACTCTGTATCCTCCATTGTAGTGTCCTTTTGTAATTTCCTACAATAATACTCCTCAAGGAGGGATCGCAACACACATCTCACCACCTATGTAGCATCAGTTCATTTGTGGGACTATGTGTCCTCTGTCTGGCAGAAACACAGTTTTCACTAAATGATTTGCACAGAACATCAGAAATGGAGCCTAATCTTTATGCCGATACCAACAGGCACAGCACTTTAAAGTGAAAACCTAAGAGTTTATGTCTACATGCGGAAATTGGGGGTGAGGGGTTGAAGCAGTGGTGGATTCCAGTCCAACCCCAGAGGTGTAACACAGGTGGTATTCATTTAATGCTTTTAACAGAAGGGATGGATCAGTAACTGCAGCTGGAGAATTTAGTGTCAACTCTGTAGCATTTGATTGCCAGGGAAACATCAGCTGACCTCAAAGACAAACTTCAAATGCTTTCTTTTTGTGGTTCATTTCTGCTGCTCCTAGATATGCACTCACACCCTGAAGAAAAAAGACCAACCCAAATAGTTATGGCACCTTTGTATCAGATCACACAAGAACTCTGGCTTTTTGTGGTGCAGAGATCTGACAGTAGCTGTGTGTGTGAGAGAGAAAGAGAGAGTGTATACAACTGTCACGGATCCACAGGATCAGTGCTCTGACCCCAGATTTGGAACAGCCTCTTGGATGACTCCTTCAGTGAGCCAGACCCCTAGGGGTCTCACTCTTCCTTGAGGATAAGCCCCATGGCTTCACAGCCTCCTTAGGCTGGACCTCTGGTCCTTCAGAACCTGCTTCACACTGTGCGCTCCATTCAGCAAGCCCCACTGAGGCAGATGCCTGAAGGAGACTTCTACTACCTTAGGGAGCAATGCACCTCCAACAGCATCTGCAGGGTCATTCGCACAGCGTTTATTAGAATGGTTTATTAGTCAACTGGAACACAGCATAGAAAGTCCTTGGTTAGCATAGATTAAAGAAAGTTACGGGCATGGTTCGTTTTTTGTAGCTCAGAGCCCCAGCCAAGTCGTGTCTCCTTGGTTCCCACTCTGTCCCCTCTTTGTTGAAGTTCCTGAGCCAGTCTGACCTGGCCCTTCCTCAGTCCTTTGTTGTCCAGCTGGTCAAACATGGCTGGCTTCCTGTGGAGGAGTGGGCCATCCCTGGTCGTTAGCTGCTGGGTAGCAAATGTCCCAGTGTTTGGCTTTTCCATTCTCTACATGGACTCTCCAATGGCATGGGCCCCAAACTCAAGACAGTGAGGCCTCAGTCACACCTGCCTGGTCGCCTGTTCAAGAGTAAATAGCCCTTTTCTATCCCCTAGGTGACAATGCAGGATATGAGGGGAACTGAGGCACAGGGTTCATACAAAATATTTACAGAAAATTCCCACTCCATCACAACAACCTATCGTCCTATACTTCTGATTGGGATCAGCCCGCTTTCTTCAACGTGGCCTACATTAGACTGCTACATCAGTTCATCCTGATTTTGCAGCACAAGGCATTTTTTCACGGTTCTTGTTTTATTTCTTTTTAAAGTAGGCCAGATAGCTAGAGAGAACCCTAATTGCTCACTCCCAAGGCCAGCATGCACTGGGAGAGATGTGGAGGCTACACACTCGGCCCTCTGGGGAGATGAGAAAGCAGGTAATGCCTTGTGCTGCTCGCCAGCAAATAATCTGGCCTTTGGCTCTGGGGAGAGTCTGTGTAGCTCCTGTCTTTTGGGAGGACAGTAGCTCTGCTGTGAAGAGGTGAATTAAAGCTGGACAAAATGTGTGGAGTAGGCTCTGATAGGAACACAAAGGACTGTCCCAGCAACAGCCATGGAAGATAAGCTACATGTTTTTTTTAAATTCTGTAGTTCTCTGCTCCTTGATAATGTCATAGAATAGAATATCAGGGTTGGAAGGGACCTCAAGAGGTCATCTAGTTCAACCCCCTGCTCAAAGCAGGGCCAATCCCCAGACAGATTTTTGCCCCACATCCCTAAATGGCTCCCTCAAGGATTGAACTCACAACCCTGGGTTTAGGATGCCAATGCTCAAACCACTGAGCTATCCCTCCCCCTGGCATTGATCTGCTGCTGGCATTTGCATTTCAAGGCCAGAGGAAGATGGTCAAACAAAACTTGAGTTTACTGGGTTTTTTTTAAACAATTACTTATTGAGTGCCTTTAGTATACTGGTACCAAACAGAGAGGAAGGCAGTGCATGGGTAATAGAAGGAGAGGTACAGCTGGCACGACACCTTACTAGGCAGGAACAACTCTCTGTAGAGAGAGAAAGGGGACTGCCTGTGTATGTGTAACAGAGCCTAGTTTGGAATTTAGAAATTCACTCAAGACTCAGACCCACCTTCCCAGGCACCCTTGCAATGTGGGCCCAGCTTGTCTATTCTTGAGGGCCCTATTAGGGGGCGATAGAGAAGTTAGTCATACATATGGTACTTATGCGGAGTTGGACAGCTTCATGGGAGATGAAAGTTTTAGCTCCCTGCAACATGAAGAAAGAATCCACCTTAGCCCTTTTCAATGCCATGTAATCTTTAAAAGGCAGAAAAATAAGGGATTAGGAGTGCTGCTGCCCACTCTGCAATTCATGTGATACCATTTTCATGGATTTGTCCTGTCTCTTGCAGGCTTCATTTACAGGACAATGAAAATCTCAGTTTGATTTCTGGATAATTATATCCCTCAGGATAAATATAAATGGTTCCAGTTCTAACTGAATGGCTCAGGAGACTGGTTGTGGGATACAAAGCCATCTACGGCAAGGTCTGCCCCCCCCCCGCCCCTCCATTCAAATTCAATCCAAGTCAGACAGTGAGCAAGAAAAAGTCATTATAACCTGACAGGTGTGTGGTTGCCTGCGTGAAGTGAGGTGGTGGGTCTCAGTACAGTTGCTAATGGACAGATGTCCAAATCATACAACAAACACCACCACAACTGGTACCAGATGGTATCTTTGATGGCATCCACAGCAGAGGAATAAGGATTAAATGGACATTGAGATAACACTACCCTCTCATCCCTTGAACTGTTCCTTGCAGGGTATTTTAGAAGCATTGGCAGGGCAGTGTGTGAGAAGTTTGCACTGCTTCTGTTTATGCTGTGCTTCTATAGACAAAGAAAGGACCTCTGCCGCCATGAATCTGACAATTCTCATCAGCTCTAAATTCACTTTAAAAGCCAAAGTCAGACTTCCATATAGGGATCTGATTTTCAGAGCAGAAGTAGATTTATCCTCCACATCCTGGAAAAGGGAAAAATTAGCCAGGGTGCTGAAAGATCATATGAAAAGGGTGCTGAAAGTCTCTTCTTCTTGGGTGCAAAGGTATGTTTAAACTGGATAAGAAGCCTGTTGTGACTTTAATAGTCTGTTCTGATTATGTTTAAATTTCAGCTTTCATATAACCGCGAATGTGTAAGAAATTGCAGAGTAATCACGTTTGTGAGGAAAATAAAAGATAAAGTAGCCACAAAGCTAAAAGAAACTGGTTTGAACTAACACAAATCCTGTACTGGCAGGGGAGGAGAGTTAACATGGAAACGAGAAGATAGCAGAAAGTTATAAATAAGTCTGTGTAACAACAGGAAGCTGAAATCGTATTGTCCAGTGCTGGAGGTAACCATGATGAGATCATCTTGATGAGCTTCCCATTTGTGATTAATTGATCACTACTTACTGAGTGCTTTGCCTTCCAAAAGATTTGTTAGACCCACCTGCTGAGTAAGTGAATCTCAGTCCAACACCTTTACTGCTGTGAATGTAGCACTGTGACAAGTCAAGTCCTTCTATGTGATAATGAAGGTCAGCTCAAATTAATTGAGAGCCCATAACAGGGGGTTCCTGCCAGTGATACAATTTGGCATCAATCTAGCAGTCTGGTTATATGGCAGACCTGAGATGTGATGGAATGGCAGGCATATGAATCAGATACTGGACGAACTTGCAGCAGGATAAACAGTCTGGGAGATCAGACATGCAGTGATGGAAGGAGTTATTTCCACACAAAAATTACTTAATTATGACATTAATTACCACTGCCTATATTATCCCCACACCACTAAAGGGCTATGCTAATACTGGCCCAGTTTTTTGCTGCCTCTGGTTACGCGCTTGCAAGGCTGCAAGGCATCATGTGGTCCTCATGGGTTTAGTCAGTCATGTTATTACTGCTGGGCTATCTTGAGGTGAGATGGTCATGGTCATTACCATGCCCACAGTGTTCAACGTTAGTCACTGAGTAACTCCCATGCTTTGAGCATCCCCTGTTCTATTCTGTTCTGGAGGCCATCTCATCAAAACATAGTGCGACTGTAGCTTCTGAAGAAACAATGCAAGACAGGATGTGCAGTGACAGTGTCACTCCTGACTTGCGTGCAGAACACGTGGGAGGGTGTGCACTTACTGTGTTGTGCATATCTTGGATGCAGAGATACATGATAGGGTGCACTGTATACACACCATTGGCGCAATCATACACAACAGGGTGCACTGCAATTGTAGAGTGCTCAAATCTTGGGTGTCATAATATACAACAATTTGGAGTTACTGTGTCATATCTATGTGCCATAAGAGAGTAATACACAAAGGGCCAGCTCCTTACCTGGTCTAATTAGGTGTAGCTCAATGAAATGCATTGATTTGCAGAAGCTGAGGATTGGCTCAACACGGTGTACAGTTATGGTACAGGATACACGTTCTCCACGTGTAATAATACACTACAGCTTGTGTAGTTACAATTCAGTACACATGCACTGCTGCTGAAATAATACACAACAGGATGCATGGTTACCGTGGTTTGCTATGCATGCCTCCAGTGTGCTGTGAGACATGAGGCCAAAGGCCAAATGCAAGAAGCACCCAACCAGCAGATATATGATACGATAACAGCATTACTATACACCCCGCTGTTTATTGTGGTTCTTAGTTTTTAAAAAGTGTATTAAATTCCAACCCATGTGGGTTTATAGTCTCATAATGACACAGCATGGAAACCCTGTCAGCCAATCAGATAGCTCCTTCCACCCAAGCCTTTTTATAAGGGCAAATTTAAAGTAAATCCTTTGCATTCTGCAACCCGTCTGTTAGCTGATGATGATGCAACGGTGTATAATTAAACGATAATTTATATTCCGTGCAAGTGTGCACAGAGCAATAAAGTGTTCTCAAGAGCCGTGTGCCGCTGAGGCATTCAGTCCATGCACAGAAGGAGTTTACTGCAAAGCTGCTCCCGCACAACGGAATTTGCCACCACGGAGCTAGGAGCAGTGTTGTTTTATTCTTTAATAATTTCAGGATTGTGATATAATTTAACTAGTTAATGGGACATCTACCTCAGGATCAGGCCGCATTTTGTTATTTATTTGTTTCATGTACCTGGAACAAAAAAACGTGTAGGGTAAAGAGAGGCTGAAAATAATGCAGCTTCTGTTGTGATGTGGGGTTTTTGTCCAGCTCTATAATGAAAGATCAGATGACGGCCACAAGACTAGCACAACCTCCAAAGAAATTAATAACCACAAATAACAACCAATAGCAACAACATCCAGATGCAGATCTACAGAAACACTTTAAAAAACGAAACTCACATTTCAGTGAGAATTGCCTGGGTTAAATAAAGTTAAATAAATATCATCTTCTAAATCAGACTTCTGTGGGGCTATTCTTACCTACTAGAGTTGCAAAGTAACACCTGAGGTTCTTATAACTGTAAGAGATCAGAGAGGAAAAAAATCTCTATTTCCCCCCTCCCCCCCCAATTTATTTATCATGCACATTTGAAAGCACAGTCTGTTCATGAGTCAGTTTCCGTGATTGTTTTTTTGGGAGGAGTGGGGAAGGGTGTGTGTGTCTTTCAGTCAGGCATAGAAGAGATATTTTTTAAAAACCAAGAGGAAAATGTGATTGTAGATCCACATAAATTTTGAGGCGTCTCAAGGGCAGGCATAGTACCAGAAACTACTTGTATCTATTTTTAGGAACTGACTAGCTTTCAAATCCATGGTGTTTCTTTAAGGTGAAGGAACGAATTCCACTAATAGTTGGCTTTTCATCCTTTATCTAAGGCCTCAGTCACAAATACTAGCCACAGGCATGTTTAAACAAAGTTGTTGTTAGCAGGGTTCTGGCACTGTGCCAGCATACAGAGGTTCCTCTAGCTTTCCAGCTTAGGCCTCACAAAGGTGTAGAGGGCAAGGAATCAGGGCCGGCTCCAGGAACCAGCTTACCAAGCAGGTGCTTGGGGCGGCCACTCCGGAGAGGGGCGGCACGTCCAGCTGTTCGGCGGCAATTCGACGGACGGTCCCTCACTCCGGCTTGGAGCGAAGGACCTCCCGCTGAATTGCCGCCACAGATCGCGATCGCGGCTTTTTTTTCTTTCTTTTTTTTTTTTTTTGGCTGCTTGGGGCGGCCAAAACCCTGGAGCCGGTCCTGCAAGGAATTGACACATGGCTGGGCCACAGAGCCCAAGCAAGTTCTCAGAGCAAATAAAAGGGACTCTAAAACGAGTTACTTGGTAATCAGAATGGAGGAATATATGTGAGAAAGCAGAAGTGCAGGTGTGGGGCAAAACCTTAAACCGATTCAGCATGGCTAGTGCTGGCAAACTGAGCCGGTTGTGTTTAAACCAGTTCAAGCACAATCAGCCTGGTAATCAGATGATAACAAAACCTCCCTACCTGAACATCCCCACCACCCTGCTTGTTGCAATCATGCTTAAAAATGGCTGTAACTAGCTCCACACAGTACTGCTTCTGATATGGAGAGGGCAAAAGTGGACTCTCAAACCACAGTCTCAACTCATGTATGGTTTTCCACCTCTGCAGCTCTGAATAGCTTCCATGAAAACTTATCCACGCAGGATCCCCAGGTGCTATAGCGATTAGTATTTATTATTTGTTTTGCAGTAGCACCTAGAGGCTCCAATTGAGATGAAGGGTCCCATTATGCTGCACATTGTGTATAACAAAAGGATGGTCCCTGCCCTAAAAAGCTTAGAATCTACATGTAAGATAAAACAACGAGGAGTCCTTGTGGCACCTTAGAGACTAACAGATTTATTTGATGAGATGATGTATGTAATAGCCCTTGCTGGCTGTTGTGTTTGTACCCACACCCTAGGCCTGCATGCTTTTAAGCTTCCTTTGGTCTGGGGAGGCTCTGGCCTCTTTGACATACTTCCTGGATGTAGATTCTCTGTTGGGTACCTGGAGGTTGAACCTCATGGCCCCACTGCTGTAGGCCCCCAGAACCAGTTCTGAACCTCACTCCCACCCCAAAGACACCGCAGTAGCTTAAGCACACCCTTTCCCAGAATGCCAGCTTTGTAGGTTCTCTAGTTTATAATTTACCCCTTCCGGGACATGTGATCCTTGAAGCAAATAGGCACAGACATTGCAAATGGTTTCTAAAAAGCAATTACTCTTTACTTTAGACACACAGGAGATATACAGATCTATGCAAAATAAGAAAAACCCATGTGTGATTCCCTGCCTCAGTTTACTAACCACTCAAGTGTTCTCTGAGATTTGATCTGGATTCTAGGACTTCTCTCCTTCAACACATGCTTCTTTTACTGTTCTGGTAGGTGAGAGACAGCTGCTCTGAGCAGACCTAGTCCTTTTATAGACTTCCAGACGCCTTTGTTAGGTCAGCCTCAAACCCCTCGTCAGGTGATCAACTGCCTGGTTACCAGCCCACCTGAGTGGACTGGGTCTTATGAGTGCCCGATAGCTCCCTGAGGTAAGGTATCTTCCATTTGAATGGAAGATCATGGAGGTTTGACAACCCACCATTGTTCGCCCTGTGTCTCCACCCTTTGGAATTTCACACGAAGATGGAGGTAAAAAGACAGCAGAGAAGGCATAGACCAGCCTTACAGTCATAATGGAGTTTGTACTTTGATATAGATAGGTACAGAGGGTTCATAATATCAAACAGAATTAATAAATTGTATATAGATTCCCCAGATTGGCCTCGTCAAGATTAACAGAGCAGGGGTACCTCACAAGTACTGCTGGTGAGTTCTTACACTCCGTTTTTTCAAGATAGAGCTTCTGTTATTACCTTTTATTGATTTAATAGCTAGACAAATACAATTAATGTGCAGTAACAGGTGTTTAACCTCTCCCCATTATCAGGGCAACCATTTTCAAAACCAGATTTAAAGGAAGGGCAGCTGTCTGATTAGGAGTAGCTACTGGATGTCAAACAAAGCAACTTCTGTGGTGTAGACACAGCCTTAGATGAGACTTGCTGTCTTGCCTGACAGAAGCATTTCCCAATGAAATGTGATTTTTCCTTTATCAAAAATATTGCTGTGGCTTTGTCTCATTCACTAGTGTTTCATTTGGGACACTCCCACCTCCCCTCACAAATCTCAGCCTGGATTTCTCTGCCCCCATCCAACAGAATTCAGTTTATTACACTCCTGTCAGCTGTGCTGGAGAAGTCAGTTTTTCTCCCTCCAGTCCTGCTTGGATGCCAACGCATCCCTGGTGGACTGTTATTACTGCCTGTCATTCATATTCTATCCGCCAATTCCATGGAGGGGAGATTTAAACCTCAGCCCATCTGCATTCAGTTCTGATTGGATGATTATCCCAAAGCTGCAGAAAGTGTTTTTGATAAACAAATAAAAATTCTATATTGCCACTGCTGTCCTGGGACGCTGGCTCATTAGTAAACATGGAAGGGAAGTACATGACTGATTGCGAGAACCTATCAGGGCAATTCTTTAGGATTTAATTTTTTGTGGGGAAGAGACTGTTACAATGAATTGTTCATGAAATTTGGCAGTCCTGGAGGCTCTGAAGTCCTGTGTCTAGGGTAGGTACAGTATCATGGGCAACAGTAGTCTACTTTCCCCTCACACCGGTCTAACCCTGACTTGGAGAGACCACTTCTTGGGGTAGTTCAATCTCCATGCCCATTCAGTCCAACAATGGTGCCAATCAGGAGGGTGGTTTTATGTCATACAGGCATCTATTCACTAGGTATTGGACTGCAGGCCCCAGCTCATTTTGCACTGGTCCCCAAACCACCCTAAAACACACCAGCATTCAGTTATTATCAGTAGCCCTGGTACCTCTTACATCATGAGGCCTGATTAACGGTAAGTGGGGCCATCCTAGTTCTGATAGTTGAATCTGAACAGCATGTGGGATTCACAAACTGGACATAAAATTTTCTCTAGCCAGCATGATTCAGCATTTTTGGGGCCTTGGTAAGTTGCAATAAATAGGGAGATAATGGCATGTCATTGATGGATGCTGGTAAATTGGAGTTTAAAATATTGTACATGACGTCTTACATAACCAAGGACAGTGGAGGGGTACGGAGCCATGCACCAGCAAATTGTTGTGCATACTACTGATTATTTATTAGCTCAGTAAAAACACAGAGTTTGATCCAGGGATTGAAACAGCATTTTTAATGAGTTTCAAATTCATGGCTGGTTTTACTCTCCATTGTTTGTAACTTTCTCCTCATTAGTATTTATTATTTTGTTATATGGTGGTGTCTAGAGACCCCAACCAAGATCTGAGCCCCATTGTTGTGGGCACGGTACAAACACTGTCCTTGCCCTGAAGAGTTTGCCATTGAGATAGATGAGACAAAGTGTAGGAGAAGGGGAGTACTTCCTTCCTTTTCGTATTTAGCAACCACATGGTTTCAAACTGGCAACAGAGATTTTCCCTGATATCTCCTCTCACAATCCTATGTCTCTAATGGAGCTGAAATTATTCCTTTTAGCAAAGAAGGGACTCTTTTGCCATTTTATAACCACAGCCTTTTGAAACAAGCCATAGAGCTTGGTTTATAGCTCGGTATCTCTGCCATGCACCTTCCTCCTATCACGATATAAGAGCCAGGATGGCCTGCCACACAGGGACTACTGCATTCCTACCCACACAGTCTCATGTTACGAGGATAATCCATTTAACAAGCGAGGATGTGGGGAAAGGGACTGGGATTTCTAATCAAACAAGTGGGTTGATTTCAGAATAAAGAGGAGGGGATCACCTGCTGACTTCTGGGAAGGAGGCCCTCCAGTGGCCTGCATCTCCTGCTGTTGATTTGCAAATGGTGTGACACTTCTCTAAAGATGACCCCAGAGCCTGGGGTGTCTCTACAAAATATTTGGAAAGATCTGGAGCATTTAATCTGGGGTGAGTCTACCCTCTGGGGCAGGGATTGTCTCTTCATCTATGTCTGTACAGCACCCTGCACAATGGGGACCTGATCTTAATTGGGACCATAAAATGTTTATTATTCAGTAATGTCTGGTCACCATGTATAGAATTTGGCCAGAGAGGCAAAGTTCCCCTCAGCCGCCCCTTCGTTAGAGGGGAAAATGAGGGCTAATATCCATGTATTTCCCCCACACACACTGAGGTGAAAAATCAAACTCCTCCCATTCTCCGTCCTATGCCTCTGCCAGGAGCTTTCTGGGCCAAAGGACACCATCAGTGCATTAGAGGAGTGAGTCTTACAGGCTGCCAGCTGCCACCAAGGTTGGCTTACCACACTACAAGGGGGACAGAGCAGGCTGAATGACCTTCTGTCATGGGCAGCAGTGCAGACTGTATGGCCAGAGTTCTGAAGGTGTTTGCTGGCAGCTGGCTTTGTGGGTTCGTCTAGAGAGAAGCCAAGCCAGTGTGTATCATGCCAATATATTGTTTCAGATACATCAGTGGGAGGGAGAGGAAATGCATGAGGCCAGGGTCATGTATGTGGGAGGCAGGGAGATAAAACCATCTGCAGCAGAAATATATTGAGGCTCTTGGTCTCTGTTTGTTGGTCTTCATTTAGCCTCAGAGCAGGGACAGGTTCAGAGCATCTCTTCCTTTCAAGAGGGCTGTGAAACCTTTAGCTCAAAAGAGCCCGATGCCCACTTACAGTAAGGTTCTGGCAGCAGGTACACTCCCAGAGCGATGTAAAGGGGCCTCAGTGCAAGTGAGAATCAGGCCCAAAAAAGCGTCAGGGGGCCAGTTTTAATCACTCTTTGTGTGTATCTTCATGCCAAAGGAAAATATTCAGAGTTGTGGTCACAGCGTTCCACTCTGTACGATGCTGGCCAGAGCGTTCTGTGCTGTGCAGCACGGGACGGGTTAATGGTTAGCATGCCCAGGCATTTGCATGAAGAAAATGTGAGCCAGAACTAAGTATTAATATGGGGGCAGCAAGGAGAGGGGAGTGACTCTTCTAGCAGCTTGCTTCTTACAAGAGGGATCCCTTCCTACCACAACCCCACCCCATGTAAGGTGTGTCTCCAACTTCTAATGAATGTGGGATTTCCTTGCTGCTGTTACACAAGCAAAGGAAGTGTCTCTAGTGAATTCAGAGATGGAGGGAGCCCTCTGGCATTTTGGCACTACCAGATTATTATTCATTATTATTGGTCATTATTATTATTATTTATTAATTTTATTACAGTATCATTTAGAGGCCGCAGCTGAGAGTGGGGGCTCATTGTGCTAGGTCAGTGGTGCCCAAACTTGTCCTCTCACAACCCACCTTTCCTGTAATGGAATGTGTCTGCCCCCGCTGGGAGCGGAGCTGCAGCCACGGGCCTGGGGCAGAGCCAGGGCCGTAAGCGGGAGCCGGGGGCCAGGAGCGGAGCCAGGGCCACAGTTGCGGCAGGTAGGCTGGGGGTGAGGGCAGGGCCGAGGCCGGAGCAGAGTGAAGCTAAGGGCAGAGCAGGGCTGGGCGGCGCTCCCTCTCCATCTCCTGTGGTGGCTGGGCTGGGCCCTGTTGTGCATCTCGGATGTTCCTCCATGCCTTCTAAAGGGGTGTGCTCCACAATTTGGGGGCCACTGTGCTAGGTGCTGTACAAACACATAATAAGAGACAGTCCCTGTCCCAAAGAATTTACAATCTAAATAGACAAGACAGACAAAAGGTATATATACACTTCAGTCGGAGGTGTGATTGCAGCTCGGTTAGCTTACCAGCATTCGCTTCAATCTAGCTAGCATGGCTAAAAATAGCAGTGAATATGCAAGGAACAGGCCAGCAACATGGGTACAGTCCCAGGGTCCCCAGCATGCTTGTACAGCCTGTGCTGAAGCCCGTGCCACGGCTATTTTTAGCCATGCTAGCTAGATTAAAGCTTGCGTGAGTATTCCATCCTGTGCTGCAATCAACTCTGAGTGCCATGTAGACGTACCCAAAGAGGGGGAAGGAGGAAACAGGTAGAGAGAGAGGAAGTGACTTGCCTAAGGTCACACAGGAGGTCAATGGTGGAGATGGGATTCACATGGAGATCCTAGACTTGTTTTGCTGCAGCCTCTAAAAAGGATTTTGCCATACTGGCATGTCCCTGTGTGCCAAGGATGTCTTTTCGTATGTGTTCTCCCCAACACCTTGTCTGATTGGCTTCAGACATTCCGGAAATATTCTACTCTAGCATAATTCCACTCATGCCCGCAGAATGGAGTGTGTACAATTCACTGCTTAGCTGCAACTAGCAATGGTAAAGGAGAGAGAGAAAAAGAGGCAAAAGCAAGAAGGAGAGAGAAGAGGAGTAGTAAAAGAAGAATGGAAAAAGAGCGAGAGAAGGAAATATTATAAAAATAACATGACCCTGACTGTGTTGGGGGTGAAGTAAGGAGGAAAATTAGACCATTGGCTCTACTGTGATTTTGGCTATCATATCTAGGGAGAGGTGCTCAGATTCTATGGTAAAATCATAGGATGGAAAGGACCTCAGAGGTCATCTAGTCCAGTCCCCTGCACTCATGGCAGGACTAAGTATTATCTAGACCATCCCTGACAGGTGTTTGTCTAACCTGCTCTTAAAAATCTCCAATGATGGAGATTCCACAACCTCCCTAGGCAATTTATTCCACTGTTTAATCACCCTGACAGTTAGGAAGTTTTTCCTAATGTCCAACCTAAACCTCCCTTGCTTGTAAGCCCATTGCTTCTTGTTGTATCCTCAGAGATTAAGGAGAACAATTTTTCTCCCTCCTCCCTCTAACAACCTTTTATGTACTTGAAAACTGTTATCATGTCCCCCCTCGGTCTTCTCTTCTCCAGACTAAACAAACCCAATTTTTTCAATCTTCCCTCATAGGTCATGTTTTCTAGACCTTTAATCATTTTGTTGTTGTTCTCTGAACTTTCTTCAATTTATCATATCTTTCCTGAAATGTGGCACTCAGAACTGGACACAATATTCCAGTTGAGGCCTAATCAGTGTGGAGTAGAGCAGAAGAATTACTTCTCGTGTCTTGCTTACTACACTGCTGCTAATACATCCCAAAATGATGTTCGCATTTTTTGCAACAGTGTTACACTGTTGACTCATATTTAGCTTGTGGTGCACTATGACTTCCAGATCCCTTTCCTCAATACTCCTTCCGAGGCAGTCATTTCCCTGATTTTTCCTTCCTAAGTGGAGTACTTTGCATTTATCCTTATTGAATTAATCCTATTTACTTCAGACCATTTCTTCAGTTTGTGCAGATTATTTTGAATTATAATCTTATCCTCCAAAGCACTTGCAACCCCTCCCAGCTTGGTATTGTCCGCAAACTTTATAAGTGTACTCTCTGTGCCATTATCTAAATCATTGATGAAGATATTGAACAGAATTGGCCCCAGAACTGATCCCTGCAGGACCCCACTTAATATGCCCTTCCAGCATGACTGTGAACCACTGATATCTACTCTCTGGGAACGGTTTTCAAATCAGTTTTGCACCCACCTTATAGTAGCTCCATCTAGGTTGCATTTCAGTAGTTCGTTTATGAGAAGGTCATGCAAGACAGTATCAAAAGCCTCACTAAAGTCAAGATATACCACATCTACCGCTTCCCCCCTATCCACAAGGCTTGTTACCCTGTCAAAGAAAGCTATCAGGTTGGTTTGACAAGATTTGTTCTTGACAAATCCATGCTGACTGTTACTTATCACCTTATTATCTTCTAGTTGTTTGCAAATTGATTGCTTAATTATTTGCTCCATTATTTTTCCGGGTACAGAAGTTAAGCTGACTGGTCTGCAACTCCCCGGGTTGTCCTTATTTCCCTTTTTATAGATTGGCACTATATTTGCTTTTCCAGTTTTCTGGAATCTCTCCCATCTTCCATGACTTTTCAAAGATGATCGCTAATGTCTCCGATATCTCCTCAGTCAACTCCTTGAGTATTCTAGGATACATTTCATCAGGCCCTGGTGACTTGAAGACACCTAACTTTTCTAAGTAATTTTTAACTTTGTTCTTTCCCTATTTCAGCCTCTGATCCTACCTCATTTTCACTGGCATTCACTGTGTTAGACGTCCAATCACTACCAACCTTCTTGCTGAAAACCAAAACAAAGAAGTCATTAAGCATCTCTGCCATTTCCACATTTTCTGTTGTTGTTTCCCCCCCACACACGCACCCCATTGAGCAATGGGCCTACCCTGTCCTTGGTTTTCCTCTTGCTTCTAATATATTTGTAGAAGGTTTTTTTGTTACCCTTTATGTCTCTAGCTAGTTTGATCTCATTTTGTGCGTTGGTGATACATTATAAGAACATAGCATAGACAGATCGTTCACTCCTGTGAAATGTGAAGAGGTCTGGATTTAATTTGGTGAAGTTGGGGGGTGGGATCAAAGAGGAAAATCAAGCTCATAAAGGGAGAGTAGCTCAACGAAACCTCAACTCAAATGAGACTCATGTCTTTCCATAACACTTCTTATCTGCCAGAATTACACACACAAGCTTCTCATGAAGTAGGTAAGTACTCTCATCCTCTTTTGCAGATGGAAAACTGAGGCAGCAAGTTTCAGGGTTTGTCTACACTTGAAGCGTTACAGCAGCATATCTGCAGCATTGCAGCTGCACCACTGTATCGCTTCGGTGTAGATATTACCTATGCTGATGGGAACTCCCATAGAGGTGGTAACTAGGTCAACAGAAGAATTCTTCCATCAACTTAGTGCTGTCTACACTGGGGGTTAGGTCGGCTTAACTATGTCACTCGGGGGGGGTGGATTTTTCACACCCCTGAGTAATGTAGCAAGGTTGACCTAACATTTTAGTGTAAACCAGGCCTCAGTGACTTCCCCAGTATTACAGAGAGAGGCAGCGGGAGGCTAGAATGGCAGATGTTCCGTTTTGTGAAGGATTTGGAGATTTCAAAATGTTCAGAACTGGAGTGAAAACCAAACATTTTAAAATTCTCTGTGAAGAAAAATTCCCCAAAAGTGTCATTTCAGGTGGTTCAGAACGTTTTGTTTTGAGAACATTTTCAACTTTCAGTTGATGTGTTATACTATGCAATATACTGCAAAATTTTTAAAAAATTGAAAGAAAAGTGATGTAAAATGAAAAACTGAAATATTTTAGTGAGAAAATGTCAAAATGGGATGTTTTGACACAGTCAGAACTTCCCCTCCCCCTTTTCTATTTTCAAAACAAAATACCAGTGAAATTGCCCTGATTTCACAAAGCGATTTGATTCTGATGGAACAGCCTATTCCAATGGAAGTTTCTCCAACCAGCTCTAGTCAGGGCCAGTGCTACAGCTCAGCACTTCCTGGCACCCAGTGTGACCATGCCGCTTTTTGTAGCAATTCCTCCAGCCTTTCAGATATTCCCTTATTGATCACACTGCCTCTTTTGCAGACAGCTGGGGAATGCTACTTTTGTCATTCTAACCTTTCTTTATTCTTTCCCTCCCTCCTTCCCCCCTCTTGTCCTTCTCCAGGTACCTTCTGCATCATTTCACTGTGCACTTGCGTGGCTGGAATCAACTTCGAGCTCTCCCGCTACCCCCGCTACCTGTACGGACTTCCCGATGACATCAGTCATGGCTATGGCTGGTCCATGTTCTGTGCGTGGGGAGGCCTGGGCCTCACTCTTATATCGGGCTTCTTCTGCACCCTGGCCCCTTCTGTCCAACCTGTCCCCAGGACCAACTGCCCCAAATCCAGACCTGAGAATGGGACAGTGTGCTAAAATAAATAAATAAACAAATGTGTGTATATATATATATGTATACACATACATACATATATATATGTATAGATATATTTATCTCAAACTGATGCCAGTGCCAAGGTAGAGCTCAGTTCAACATGGCACCTGCATCTCCACAGGACTTTCTGTTGCTTCGTTCTTTCTCACAGAGATGGGAAAGCTTTTCTGTAACATGGCTCTTCCATCTAACTCTTAACTTCAGTATCATAATGTAAAGGTCAAGTGAAAATACTGTTGCATCTATCTACTGCCACCTGGGGTGGGTGGGGAAGCAGGTTATATGGAGGATGTGAAACCTGAGTCTGTACAGGACGTGGGGAACCAAAAACTATCAACTGCAAGGCAAGAGGAGAATACAAGCAACAAGCAAAGAAATGAATCAACCATCTGAGTCACCTCTAGAATGTAACCTCCTCGAGGCCATTTTCAAACCCCTAACACCTTTAAAAAAACAAACTGTCCCATCGTTATTTTTCTTCCTGCCTAAAAAAGCGGGGGGGGGGGGGGGGGGGAGGGGAGGAAGCATTTTCTCTTTGCCTGCCAAACTTTAAAAAAACAAACAAATAAAATAAATATGGAACAACAAACAAACAAACAAAGAAGAAAAAAACCATGAGGACATTTCAGCGGATGTTCTAACAATGCCGTTTTAATCTTCCAGCTGCCTTACATCCAGGCTTAACACGGAGGCTGAACTGCTAACAGAGACGCAGTGGGGGGCCTTTTGAAAATGCTGTGATACATGTGTGTATAACTCTATTTTCCCTTCTTTTTTTTTTAACAAAAAGAAAAATTTAAAAACATTGAAATGTGATCGTCTATAATCCATCCATGCTGTGTTTGTAGCCCAAGGAAGAGGCATCAAGACTGCAGAAGTGCGAGGGAAGGCACGAGTTCTGAGACAGCCGGTCTCCTTTGCTGGAGGTTGTTGGTTTTTTCAAACGGAACAATGGAAAATTCAGGATGGTGGATACCAGAAAAGAACCATCCGGGGGAAGGGAGGTGGGATAGCCCTTGCAGTTGATTTTCCTGAATATTTATTTGAGTAGGATTTGTTTTATTTTCCATTTTGGAAATTAAAGACCATTGGGCAAAAGCCATTGCGGAGGAGAAAAGGGGGACAAGTTTTTGTAAGGGAGAAATAAGTGGTGCCTCTTGTTGTGTCCAGGTATGCCAAAAAAGACTTTCCCACATCTTGTCATTGGAAACTGCCCCATTTCACTGGACATCTCTTCTTTCCATTTGGGAGAACAATCTATACAGATGGAATAGAATGGGTCAGATGCAGAGAATGAAAATCCATTCCCCATGAGCTCAAGTCTTGTATGATATAGTTGTGAATCCACAATTAGAATTCTCTCTCTTTTTCTGTGTGTGTGTCTTTCTCTTTTTCCTGCTTCTGCCCTATCTGCCATCCCCTTTCTACTCTGCTCCTCTTATTGTGCAGCTCATAGATCCCAGAACAGCTAATTTAGCAGCTAAAACTCAACTGGGGAGGAATAAATCATCCAGGGAAGCTAAATTCCACCTGAAATTCCAGTAGTTCCTACTGTGGAAGGTGTGGCTGGAAGGAATGCAGGGGAGAAGGCTCCAATAGAGTAACTAAAGTGGAGTCAGAGGGTGCTCTCACTGAATAGCCATGTGAAGGAGTGTAGAGAACCACTTCCTTGAGGCATTTACTGACAAATGTGCAGGGAGGGGAGAAGGGGTATGAAAAAACAGTTGTTAATTCAAGACCAATCTCTGCAACCATTTGTTACATGAATAGATCACGTCACATGTCCTAGTTGGTCGATAGATAACAAACATCCATGGCATCTAAGCAAAAATAATTGGCAGAAGAGGCAATCCATTTGAAACAGAATTTGCTCCAGAAAAAAAAGGACGTGTTGACTTCTAGGCCTATAGTGCTGCGGGGAGACAGTGTTTTGCCTACTTTTAAAAAAAAACAGTCATTCTCATACAATACAATTATAGAGACATTGTCAGTCGTTCCCTGCACCCTCTCTCCTTTCCCTTCCTCTAGGTCTTTTTGTTGATTTTGTTTTATTAATCTGGCCCAAAGAAATGAAGACTCTTGGGGTATTTCAGAGTAGGATTGATTTGTTTATCTTTTATTCTCACTAAGCTGTTTGTTTTTTTGTTAGCTTGATTTGGCTTTTACATATTCCACAATCAAGCAAATCCAAGCTGCCAAAGGAGTGTGTTCACACTAAAGTGCCACCTTCTGTAGGTGAGTTTTCATTCATTTCGCTTGCAAACGGAGCTGGTTGAAACATTTAAAAAAATTGAAGAGTTTTGGTTTCTAAATGGACCAATTTTTTGGTTTTTAAATTTTTTTTGGCAATTTTTAAAAATTAAAGTGCTTTCAAAAATCATGGTTTTGTAAATAAAACTGGTCAATTTTCAAAATTCCTATTATATGACTAAGCTGACTAATTAACATTGGTAAAAGGGGGAAAAATAAGAAAACACAGAAAATTAAAAATAACTGAAAGCAAAAAATAATAAATGGAAAACAAAAACAACCATTGAAAAAATGAAAAGTTTTTAGAGAAAATGTTTGAAATGTATTGACATTTTTGAGCAAACCGATATTTTTGTGAAAAAATTCGTTTTTTTTAAAAAGGCCACATTTCATTGAAACAATTTTTGAACAAAACCTCTCCACCACCTCTATGGTGGGCATGTTAGTAGAACCCTTATATGTAAGTATTTATATTTGATGTGCCTTGGGTAGGATCAAAGTGCACAGAGAGTACCTGCTCCACTCCACCATCAGCTATCGTGGCCTGGAAAGCACCACACAGCCGGCTCATTGTGGTATGATCAGTGACAGCTCATGGGTTCTTTTGTCGATGGATTTTCAAAAGAGGCATAGCAGCAAAATGTAAAGAGGCAGAAATCAGTTCTACTGTTCTGTGAGCTCCTCGGTCTTTCTTTCTTCCTGCACCTGGGATAAAAATAGTCCTGCCTTTATGATGATGTACTTTGAAGCTGGCAATTTACAAAATGTATGTGAGTTTGTGTATATGTGTGTGGGGAGGGAGGGGGCAGTTACATTCATTTTGCTTTAAAGAAGAAAAGAAGTGTTAACTCTGGAGACTTGGCCCAATTCTCTGATTATCTACTCACTAGCCTATGCCTTCCAAGACCTGCCCTAGGGGTGGGTAATATAAGTGGGCACCCACTATGTAAAAAATTATGTGGACAGCCATTGACGTGACAGGTGAATATTTATCCTTAATTGCTTAATTTTTAGTGTGTGCCAAACTCTGGCTTGTAGAAGGAGCCATTTGTCAAGAGGGCAGTTCTCCCACCCTCTTCCCCAAAATCAGGACAGGAACCCTACGGAGTATTCAGAATTCCACTCAATCCCAGGAACAGAGTGCAAGACACCTAAGTATTTATTTATACATTATCAGGGATCAGAGCCTTTGTCATGCTTTCTATTGGCTCAGACTGGAATTCTGAATCTCCACATGCTCAGTTTTTGATCAAGGGTTATTTTAAAATTCACACCTGAAGCCAGATCCAAAGGTTGTGATTACTGTCTAATTCTATAATGGGCCAGAGCAGAACCCCCAATTCTGAATCCACTCTGAATTTTAGGAAAGCTTTGAAATGTGTTCCTGAAACTACAACCAGATGTGACTCAGGCTCATCTCTAGTTTCTAGGCTTCAGAGGTAGTTCTGAATTGGTTGACAGTGATCTCAATTTTAAGGACCCGTGACTTGATCCTGCCATGTGCTGAACACTCTATCCTAATTCAGCAAAGCACTTAAGCATGTGCTCAACTTGAAGCATGTAAGTAATGCTACTGACTCCTCACATGCTTAAAGTGCTTTACTGCATCAGGTCATAGGGCTTAGTATCTTGCAGGACTGATCCCCCGTTCCTCTTTCCCCATCTGCTCCCATTGCTGAAGTGATATTCTTGTCCATGCTTAATACACTGTTGGGTATTTGGATTCTCTTACTGGAAGCTTGATAACTGTAGAGTCCAATATTTGCCAGAGTGTCTCACAAATTGCCTTTCATGTCTCACTTCTATGACACGAAACGTATATGTTCCAGAGATCCACAGAGGAACCTGCTTAAGTGAACACAGACGTCATGAAATGCCGCTCATTGTGAAGTAGAATGAATTGTTTCAATGCACTGCAGCATGCAAACTTCAGTTTTACTTATAGTGGATCTCCAATTACTGTGTAGTGCAGTTGTTCTGTGGATACAATGAGGGTTCTCATGTCCATACATACCAGGGGCAGTGTATGTGTGATTGTACTACATGGCAGGATTCCATGTACTCTATATCCAATGTACTGTATATGCCACTCTCTTAAAGCTAAAGCTGGTCGAGTGTTGAAATACCAGGCTCATACCAGCCCATCTGTATATATTATCCATCTCTTCTCCCCACCCCCACCATCCCCATATACACAACTGATCTCCCCATATTTAGTAATCTCATAGTTAGTATTTTAAAAACATTTTTCAGGCATAGCCCTCCATGCCCTGATCCTCAGCAGCTGCCCACAACCCCTCAGGTGAACAGAGCTATTCATGTTTTTGACCAGCAGTTTTGGACAGTGAAAAGTGACTCTAAGTACTCTGAAAGAGTTAAACCAAATTCCTCTCAGTGGAAGTTCTTCACACTCCCAGCAGAGAATCATTAAAGAATGCAAATGTTCTCCAGATTTCCTCTTCAAGCAAACAGTTTAGGGCCAGTTCTGGTTTTGACTTGTAATCCTACTGGTACATCAAGTGATCAATAGAATAGGAGCCCTTAGTTAGGGTGAGGGCTGATGGGCAGGATCTCCCCTGCCTGTCCCAAGTGTTACTGGAAGACTGTGTCTTTATGGCTGTCCTTCCCCATTTTGCAGCACCTCTGATCCTGGTTACACTAATAAGTGTAGCTGAGAAGAAAATTACTGTAATCTCTCCTTAATTCTTGAGTGCTACGTGTGAAATGGAAACGAAATAATGAGTTACCAACTGTAGAGCTTAAACAAAGACATATTATTTGAGCTATTTCTTCTTCTCTGTGCATCTACAGCAGGCGTCGAGACACTAAAGAAACAAACACACACACACGACCAACGCTGATCTGTTTGTAGCCAAATTGAGAACTCTTTCATGTCCCATACCATTTGCATGCAGAAAAATGCTTATCCAGGCAGAGGAGGAAGGCTTGAGGTGAAAACCTAAGACAGCTTTGGAAGATTGCCAGACTCCACTGAAAGACAAAGAGTAGAAAATGTCCATGAAGCACAAACTGCATATAAAGGCTAGTGCTGGGTGAATCTACAAAGGTAAGGAGTCTCGTTTCAAACAAAGAACCTGAAGTTTGATTGCAAAATCCAAACGATCTGACCCTCTTGGTTCTGCCAAACTGAGCTGGAAATCTGATGACAACAGCCTTTGTCTCAAAAATTTCCAGCACTGCTGCTTCCAGTCCCAGACCTTGGGCCTGATCCAAAGCCCACTGAAGTCAATGAACCTGTTGACTTCAATGAGCTTTGGCTTATGCCACATGAAACCAACTATTCTTGCAGTATTTCAGCATAGTCCTGGCCAGAGCTGAAAGTTCAAATGTGTGTCCACACATTTCAGAAAACTAAATGTTTGGTGCTAGAAAGAGGCAATGGTTCAGAAGCCTTTCTATGTTTTCTGATTCACTGTGTCCATCTCCAGTAAACACACACATATTCCCCTCTTAGCCATAGCTCTGGTGTCACTCCTGGCAATATATAAGGCAAGGGGTGTGTTCCTGCTGCCGCTGATTAATGGCGAAATTCCTATTGACATCACTGGGTCACAGGATGGAGCCCAATATAGTATAATAATAATAATAGTAACAATTACAATATTCCCTGTAGGTAACAAGGATTAACTTAGAGAACAGGGGCTAGGTGACTGCATAGGTTTAAATCTTGCACACAATAAGACACAGGGGCAAATGGTCTCATCCTACTTTCCATTAAAGCATCCCTAAATCACCACCAAATGTAGTGCAATTGTTGTTCCTGCTCAGGAGAAGCCCAGCATGGAAATAACTGGGGAAGCTGTAGGTCACATGCTCAGAAAGGGCCCAGAACAAGAATAGCAGGGTTGTTGAAGGTCAGAATTGATGTGTGTTGGCAGAGTTGTATGGGAAAACGTATGCCGTGCCTGCGAGCAGTCTCATCATCTCTGTAGCTTGTCTTATCAGTCCCTTGCTTTCAGGAGCAGTAGCTTTTTTTTAACTGGTAAAACACCACTGCAGAGTGGTAGAAAACTTCAATAGTTTCCATGTGCAGTTTATATATACAAGAGGTGTATGTCCATATGCTGTAAATATGGAGTCTGTGCGCTGTATAGAGAGACACTACATGGCAGGAGGCAGCATACCTTTTTTCTATTCTTTTGTACTTCAATCAGGAGGTGCAAAGCAATTCAAATCCCATCTCTTGCTGTATTATACCCCTCCATTCACATGTGTGCACTGATCACATACAGTGCCACTGCTGAAGAGTAGTGAGGAAACACACAAAGCACAGTGGAAACATTTGAGCTGCCTGCAAATGGAATTGGGACAATTTGTGAGTTCACTACTGTAGAGTGTTTGGATACTAAAGAGCTGCCCGTGCTGTACTGATCCTTTGTAACCGAATCCCTGAGACTCAGAGGCAGGACTCCTCCCTATCACACCTCTGTGACCAATCAGTCCTGAGCTATAAACAATGCACCCAAAAAGTTCTGATTTGCCCACAAGTTCCTGCTGTCTTCCAGTGCCCTGAACACCAGTAATAACCCAGCCACAGCCACACATGCTGTGTATGGTACAGAAGAAAACTGCTCAGAGAGGTCGGTGGGGGAACCAATGTGAAGGTCTAAGGCTCATCAGGAGGATAGTCTTGGTGTTCACAGAATCTCACTGAACTCCTTGCAACCAGCTGATCCTGACTCATGAAAGGTTTCCTAGGATGTAAAGGCTGAGGCAGAAAGCCAGTTTTGTTTTGCTTAATTCAGAAGAATGATTCGGTCCATGTCAGCTCCAATCTAAAAAGTTTATGATCGCTTTAGGTGAAAATCACTGCTGTGTGGAGGGGCAGCACCACACCTGTGCACCTCTTGAGCATCACTTGAGTCCTCAACATGGGCATAAGTTGGATTTCAGTGATGCATAGGCCTGGGTCTCATGCTGTCTTTCTGCCCAGGGTGAGTTACAAGAGCATTGAGCAGCAACAGTAAGTGATAGCGGATCTCCCAAGCCATTGAAAAGGCTTTTAATGGAGCAGTGTGGTGACAAACTATTTCTTTTAACATGATTTTGCTACATTTTCACCTGGTCAGAATTCTCAGCCAGTGATGATAACTCTACAGTCTACAGATAAAGTGCAAAGCCTTCAAAGGCACCTAGGTGCATTAGGAGCTTGTCACATTTTAAAAAAGTGATTTAGGCACTTAGGCACTGAGGGTATGTCTGCACTAGAGCTGGAAGGTGTACATTCCAGCTTGAGGAGACATATCTATGCTAGCGCTGATCAAGCTAGTGTGCTAAAAATAGAAGTATAGTCACAGTGGCATGAGCAGCAGAAGGGGCTAGTCTCCCCAGGTAGGTACCTAGGATCTCGGGTGGGATCATACATGGGACAGTTAGCGCCTTCTGCTGCTCACGCCACAGTGGCTAGATTCTATTTTTAGTGCACTAGCTTGATCTGAGCCAGTCCCCGTATGTCTCCTCAAGCTGGAATGTACACCACCCTGAGTCAAACTGAGACTAAGACTCCCAAGTGGCTAAATGACTTTTGAAACCTGACCTCAGACGCCAAAATCGCTTAAGTGCTTTGACATTTTTATCCAAAAAGTCAATTTTACCTGTCAATATAAGGTTGCATGTTTATCAAGGGGTTTTGGCAACAATGTAGATCATAAGGGAAAAGATCAAGTCATCAGAACCACAAAGTAAAAAGTGCAGCTGTAGACTCAGTTCAGTTTGGGTGTATTTAATTATTTATAGCACTTGGGCACCAACAACAATCATAGACACCTCATTTAAACTCGTACTATTTTTACTCAGCAATTTCCATCACCTAAGTGTCTTTCTTCCTGTATTTGTTCTTTGATCTTCTACAAACTTTTTCTCTTTGTTCTGATATAAAATAGCAAATCTGGGTACTTTTGAAAGTATTTTGCTGCAGCAACTTAAATTATTTTCAAACGTTTTGAGGTCTAAGTGTGACATACATTGTAAAATTCAAAGCTGTTAGATATACCAAAAGTGGGCCTGCACTCGCAGCGCTTGCTCAGGCAGAACTCCCATTGATTGAAATCCATGAGAGTCTTGCCAGAGAAAAGTCTGCTGGGTTGGGCCCTATTAAAGGGTAAGAGGGTGTGTGTGTGTGTGTGTGCGAGAGAGAGAGAGAGTATATATTTACATATGGGCCCACTTTAGGTATCTAGTCCATAGTAGGGATTGATTCATCACTGTGTTGCTCCAGCTTCAACCAGTGGAGTTATGCTGGTGTATAGCTGGAGTAACACAGTGTTAAGTTAGATCCATAGATAGATATATGTACCTATATGTATATATGTAAAATTATGAACAATGTCCATATATTCATGATTGTCTGGAATACCCTTAGATTGATGTACAGAATTTTAGGCCAGGGCCTGTTTCTATGTTGCAATCCTTATATATTTCAGATTTAAAACAAAACAAATTAGAAAATGTGTTTCACATTGAATCCCTGATCCTGCAACCGCATGTATGTGGGCAGGGTATCACACTGAAGTCTATGGCACACATGGATCCACTCACAGGATCAGGGCCTACCTTTAGTATTGTTGAAACTCAGTGGCAGCTCCCCTCCTGACAAACAAAAAAGAGCAAGCTGATTGTTAAAGGGAGGGCTTGCCACCATCCCTAGAAGTGGATTATCAAACCTATCATTAGAGATGAACTCAAATCACAAAATTCTGATCTGGATCCAGATTTATAAGTTTGGAGGTGTCAAGATGTGGGGTTTTAGTTCAGGCCCATCTTTGCTTATAATGCACCACACCTCCAAACCAATTCTAGAACACCACTGAACCTATGCTAACGAACAAACACATGCCTGTCATTAACTAAGCCACTCCGTGAATACCTCTCTTGCTCCACCTACCAAATGACCTGGAAAAGGACATCCATCTGCCAGTAAACAGACATTTAAAAACTTCCTCTTAAAGACATATTTTTGGTAGCTTAATATTTCTTTTGAATCCTAAATATATTGTATTACAAACGGCTCATATAGGATATTGTGGGTAGCCAGATGTTGAAGGCAAGGGGGATCTGCTCTCTCACTGATGTGCACAGGATGAGCTATCCACATTAAAAAAAAAGCCCATGAATCAATGGGAGAACATTTAGTCAGGCAACTATTTGCACAACGATGCAGCCACACTGAGGATATGCCCCAACTCAACTGTTTCCTGCCACCATATGGCAATAGAGTCAATCAAAGAAAGAGATCAGTCATTGACAGAGGAGAAGGATCAACAGTTTGATCCAGTGTGACAACTCCTGTGCTCTCGCATGCTTCAAAAACTTTGTTTATCTCAATAAGACCAACAAACTGGGTGGGGCTGAGAGAATTAAACTGAGTTCCGAAAACTCCTGGATAAGGTTAACGTTAGCTGAAGTGGCACTGCATGGTCACGGTTATCTGCATAGCTCAGTTCTGCCAGTGACTTGGTGATTTTTACTCCCCCCCCGCTTCACTCTCACCAATAAAGCAGTTGAAGATACTGTTAAGATGGGGTTGGAGGAGCTTAGATGGGTTGAAGTGACCTATTTTGTAGCAGATCGATAATACTGTAGCATTCCTGTGGGAGAAACTGTGGTAATCAGTGGTAGCTGAAACTGTGATTTCCAGGAGATCAAATGTCATTCTTTACTGCAATTCTTTCCCCTGTCCCCCATCCCACCTTTTTCACCCTGGTCTTCCTGCTAAGCCCTGCCTACTCTTTTTTTAGGGTCAGGTATGGATCACTCTCTTCCTCTCTCTCTTCCTTCCTGTGCGTGAGCGTGTGGAAATGTTTCATGTAGAGAGAAGAGCTTTTTTCCAATGAGTCCCATTTTCATACCAACAGCTGAAGTGTGTGACTGTTTTGCTATCCAAGATGTCTGTAAAAATGTAAAAAAAAAAAAAAAAAAAACGACGAAATAAAGGATTAAAAATGAACTTGCGGGGGAGGGAATTTGAACGTAAACTGAATTTAAAGATGCAGCATCAATTTTCTAAGGAACTTTTTGAGACCATCCCTGAAATCTCATCAGTATTCTCTCTCCCTTCCTTTGTATCATGGATGGAGATCTAGGATATTAAAATCTCTGCGGTTGTTCTTCTCACTGTAGAACTCTCTGGTTTCAATGAAGGGTTTGCATGTTTTTGAGACTATTGCTGTCAAAGGAAACCCCATTTTTAAAAGGATGTAAAGTCAATGTGAATGTGACATTATATATTGTGGGGGAGTTAAAGAAGGGTGGTCCTTTCCCCCAGTTTATTTGCTTTTTCTGTTTCTAGTAGCAGACCCCAGGCACCTGATCATTTGTGGCGCCCTTCACCGCTGCACTGACTTTTGCCAGATTATAGGCTTGCCAAGAGGGTTCATCTCCCATCTCCCCAAGCAGTAACCTCAGGATATAGCCAGACTAAGCCACAACTCCGAAAGCTTTGATTCTGGCTTGCCTTTCCGCTTCCCCTTCATAAGACGATTCCTTCTCCTAATAGAAGCCATAATCACTACTCTGACCCTGTGGCAAAGGTGTATGGGCAGCCTGCCATGAGAATACTACATCACTTTGGTACCAGCTGCAAGTCAGGGGCTAGGGGAAGCACCTCCCATGTGAAGGTTAGAGCATCACTAAGACTCCTAGTAGCCCTGAGAAGTGAAAAGCCCAACTTTGCAGATCCATTGAGCCAACAGGCCAGGCCTCCTTCTCCTGGGCCTGATTGCCCACTGCTTCACACCTTGTGCATTCATTTTTCCCTTCTCACAGCATGCAAAACAGTTGTACAACACTTCCATTCAGAGCTGGGGGCATTTTGCGCAAGGTACCATGGGGACTGAGGGCCGCAATGTTAATCTTATCCATCCACAATATGTGCCGGCCATCTGCTCTGGAGACATTCTCCTGCCAGAGATAACACATGCTGCACCAATGACCAAAAGTTATTCAGAAGGGTCCCTTCCTTTTCCCCCTTCTTCACGTTCTCGCTGCTACAAGGAGAGAACACTCTTTTGCTATGAAGGAAGAAAGGAGTCCAACAGCCTCCCCCAGCTCTGGTTAGGCTCCAATTGCCTTCACCCAACACTGCCACTAACAGCTTGAGAAGCTTAGCATAACAAATCAGTCAAATGCCTGTGACCTGATACATTTCAGCACCTTTCCTATGACATTCCCGAGTAAAATGATACAAGAGGCTGGTACAAGACATTGGTCTTGTAGACACTGTGGGTCAGCCAGATGTTTAAAGAGGCATCGCTATCCTTCATATAAATGCAGTGCACACATATTTAAAATATAGGTGACAATGAACTTGTACTATGAACCAAACACTGCAAGGCTGGACGTAAAAGATCTAAAATGGCATATTATTCCAATATATCGACGGAATGTGTTGATATGTAGCATTTATCTAGCACTTTTCCTCTTCAAAGTGCTTTACAAATATTAATTAATCCACACCATACCTGTGTGAGGCCAGTGAGTATTGTTATACACATTTTGCAGATGGGGAATTGAGGCAGAGAGTGTAATGATCTGATTTTCAGTGGTACTGCACCCCCACATCTCCTGTTAACTGCAGTTGGCATTTTATGTGCTCAACACTTCTGAAAATCCAGACCATAAGGGATTTGTCCAGATCTACACAGGGAGTCAGTGTGAACTCTGGGATTAGAGCTCAGGATTTCCGGGCTCCCAGTTCTGGGGTCTCATCACCAGCATGTCCTGTAAGGCCCTGATCCAGCAAAGCACTTCAGCACCTGTCTAACTTTAAGCATGTGAGTCCCATTGATGGGACTATGCATGTGCTTAAATTCTTTGCTAGATCAGGATCTAAGTTAAAATATACTAAACCAGAGCATATTTTGCATATTGAGATATATGTTCATTTCTGATTGTGTTTCAAGCATTGTCAAATACATTTGAACTTATGTGCAGTTAACTTGGTATGAAGTAACTCAGCCATGTGGGACTTTTTTTAGTGAATCAAATACAATCATTCACTCCGCCAGTAGCCATACAGTTTGGTTTTATTTGCATAATGAAATCCCATGGGCTAGAAGTAAATGAGGATGGCGTGTCCTGCATGGTTCTTACTTCTGTGCTGTCGCCAGAGACAAAGTGGGTCCTGTGGCTCATTGGTGCTAAAAATAAAATGAATAAATAACTATTATGTTAGGTTGTTCTGATATGATGTGAATAAATGTGTTGTTTCATTTTACAATTAATGCTACATCTTACCAAATCTATTGTACTGTCCGTTCCTTCTCGTCAATAATTACAGAAAAAGTGAGCAGAGCTAGTTTTTAAAAAAAAATATTGTTCTATTCCAAGGCCCTGATTCTGCAAACACTTATGCATCAGTATAAGTGTTTGCAGGATCAGGGCCTGAGTTGTTAATTTTAATGGCGGGGCTCGGGGATGGGGAAATGAAAAGGAAAATTGCCAAGTTCCTGTAACTTTGGAATGACAAAGGACACAGAGAACATTGCAGGACTTTGCTGAAAAACTGGCTGCATCTTGCAATTTTCTTTTTTCAATTGGCAGAAAATACTGTATTTCCATCAATTAAAATCTTGTCTGGTTATTAATTAAACAACTTGTTCATGGACAATTAAAATTAAATAAGTAAACTGTCAATTGTGGAATGTAAACTGATTAAACAATTAAATAAAAAAAATCATGTTGTGTGTTTTAAGCGGATGTGTCTGCTTATGTCAGGATGGAGGAGGTGGGGCTTCACTCACTTCCTCCCCTGACAAATGGGAGAGAGGTTGAAGGGGGTGGGTTTGAAGGGGCGTGTTGTTAGTGGCAATGAGCAACAGAGAAGCAATCAGCTATTTTTGAATAATAGGTGTTAGTTGTGTGGACGTATTCTGCTCAAATCTTCCAAACATGAATAGTTTCTGAATCTGCTTAGTTAGGGAAAGGTTCTTCTGCTCCCCATAGGTAGGAGAGCCCTTGGAGCTGTGAAAATTCCCACAAATTTTAATCACAGCATCCTTCGTTGGATCTATTTAGTCTATACAAGGTTCTGTTGAAGTTTAAAGAAATATTGTCATGTAGTTAAACTTCAAATGAAAAGTTTATGACTCCCAAAATGAAAATAAATATGGTCATGATTTCTTTAAAATGTAAAGGGAATTCAGAATCACTGTAGAATTTAAACATTCCCCTGCAGGGTAGTGAACCTAAACTCTATGATATTGTGGTAGGGCATGAGAGCCAGGAAGTGTGATTTGTAACATTTAGGAAACATTCAGAAGATAGGTAGATTGGAGAGAAGTCAGAGCACTTATAATCATCTACATAAGCAATTAGCTCAGACAGTTTAGACTTCTGAAAACCTCTCCTTCTCGCCACACATGGTCAGAGACACTAGTGTAGTCACTTATTACTGTTCCATCATCTCTTTTGCACATCTACTCCAACACTAATAACTTAGGCCTACATTTTCCAAAGTTTCCACTAATATGAGTGCCTAGTTTGAGACAGACCTTAGGTGTCTCAAGTCAGGCACCCAAAAATCAGTGGATTCCTTGGCAAATGTAAGCCTTAAAACCTATCCTTAGAAAAGTGACACTAAACAAAGAGTGACACTGACCAGACTAGTTTCAACTGAGTGAAAATCAAAAAGTAAAGAAGAAAAGTAACAAAGATTTTAAAAGTCATTCCGTTTTTATCATCGGGTTTTTTTTATAAACTATAACTGAACACACGGATAAGAAGTTTTTTAAAAATGCAATTATCTTTATGAATGGCCCTTTAAATATCAAAACAGTCCTTTCAGTTTCTGTCCTCAGCCACATTCTGGTGTTGATCCATTGAAGAGAAGTCAAAGAAATAGGAGGATGTACTTAGCACTTTTTTTTAATATCCTGCTTTTGCCTGCAAATCAGGAACTTAGATTTCTAAATGGTCTAAACAGAGAGTACAGAGGGAGGGGGAGTGATCCAGGGTGTCAGAAGGTGACAAAAAGATCAAGGTGAATGAGGGTGGAAAAAGTCTGTGAAGTGCAGTGTTAGGCAGAGAAATAATTAAAACCTGGTCCCTGAGCAGAGGATTAACAGGTGTTTTTTTCTCATTGCAGGGATTGCAGAGAAACCCTGCCATGGGAGGTGTGGGCAGTGCTTAGTTTGTGCCAGGGCTTACCAGGGCTGAGCCCTGGCACCTCTAGGCTTGGCAGTTCATAGCCCCAGCACCTCTGGGCTCGCTGCATCAGTTATGAAAGTAGCAAAATTGCTTGAGCTCTGGCACCTCTTTCATTACAAATTAAGCACTCGGTGTTGGTGACGGGAAAGGCGGGCTCAGCTGTTGATAGTTCATCTCAGGAAGGAGAAAGATGAGTATAAGAAAGCAGAGGAACAGGAGATGTTTTGTTGTGTGTGTGTGTGTGTGTGTGTGTGTGTGTGTGTGTGTGGATGAGGAATGTGTGTTCAGTTAGCATGGGAACACTCTTTATAGCACAAAAAGGCAGGAGAAGCCTGGCTGGCAGAAACCCTTCTTTTTTTAAATGGGCCTCAAACCTCTGGCTGCAGACTTTTAAAAGGAACATTCTGGCTTCGGGAAAGCTTCACGACAAACCTCCAGGTGTGAGGAAGTCATCTACTTTGTGCTGAATTGTGGCCACATTGGCTGAATTGTTTCTGCCAGCAGCAGATGGTCAGAAAGCATGAAGCAGACCTTTCCCGCTGCAGGTTGACAGCAGGCAGGCCGTATCCTTATATGTGGATTTCAAAGACATTAATAGTTTGGAGTGGCTATTCTCTCTCTGATAGAGCCACAGCACCAGACATAAATATCACAGCACTGTACATACACCTAGTCAGAGGTAGCCCCTGTCAGAAGGCACTTGCTTGCTAAATAGACAAGACAAAGGATGATAGAAAGGAAGGTTTATTAGCCCTGTTCTACAGCTGGGGATCTGAGACACAAAGAGGTTGCACAGAAATCATGCAGCAGATCAAGGAACTGATCCTAAACTGGCACCCTTATTAAGGTATCTCAGCAGAGAGGGCAAGGGCTGAGCTGATCATGGAGACTGAACTACTCAACGGGTGGCAAGGCACTGGGCGGGAAAGCCACATTGCTACTGCTTGTGCGGTTTCAGTTTTGGGGATGTGGCTGGGACTTCAAGCTTTAGGTCTGTCAAGCTGTCATTTTTAACTAGCGCTAACATTTACTTGAAAACTAGCCTTGCCATCAAACGATGATACAAATGCCATCTTTTCATAAAGGAGTTTGCTAAATAGGGACATTCTGGGGAGAGGTCTCTACCTCCCAGTTTCCTGTGGGATATTGTGGGGGCAGTCAGTGGTATGCAGTGCAGTTCAAACTGAACATTTCAAAGAGGACTCCAGAACCCCATAACTTGAGTTTCTCAAAGAAGCTAAACTACTTCTTTGCCTCTGAATCGTATTAATACAAGCTCTGATCAGCCACACAAAATGCAGCCCCTCCCAAACTGAATAGCAATCCTCGCAGACGCATCCTTCCCAAGCTGAAGAGCCGACCCTGGTGTCTCCCTAGTTTGCTGAAATACAACTGCTTCCTTTCAAAAGGCCTGATAATCTCACAGTGGCCTTTCTTGTCAGAAGCACATGTTAACTGAAACTGACTGGGGTTGCAGGGCGTGAGAATTCTAATAATGAAATGCTTTCATAGCCAGACAATCATTATTCCAGTGCATTACTGGGCTCCTCCCCAGGGACAGACTAGAGAGAGTCATGGTTGAGTTGTTCCTATGGAGGCCAAAACTAAGCCACCTAAAAAGCTACCTTTATTAAAATTTTCTTTCCTGCCCCACCCTGAAAAAAAGTCTTTCTTGATTTGCTGTGAAAGAAAGCTGAATAAGTGTGACAGTGTTATGGTGCTATCGTGGAAAAAGTCTGTGAACTAAAATCAATGCGTGGGTGACTTTTTCCACAACAGTGCTATCATCAGCCTATAGCCCACACCAAACAGAGCTGATGGACAACTCCCACTCTCTGTAAACCCTGAACAATTCCATCGGCTCCCGTGAAGCTACGCTGGAGTAACAGAGCAAAACATGTGGCCTAGTGTCTTTCAAGGCTAATCAAGACAAGACATCTTCCTTTCAGGAGGAAAAATGACTAGCACAGAACGTGAAACAGGCTGAAGAGCACATATTTGGTAAATGGAAAGGCTTAAGGAATAACAACCAGGTTCTCAGTGGAGCTTGGACATGTCCTCTGCATTCACTGTCTACAATGACACCCATTAATGCACCCTTACCAATCTCTCTTCTAGCCGTGACCTGATCCGGAGCCACATGAGGAAGAGAGACTGGATCTCTGGGGCCTGGTAATTTGCAGAAACCAGCTGCCACCATGCACTTACACTCAAGGACATTGCACTTGCTTCATTTCTGTAGTGGCATCAAGGCCCTGACCAGTCTATTCCAGAATGGCTGCCTGACTGTTGAGATGAGAGAGGTTTCCTACATACAGCACAGCCTCTGATGAATACAGCATAGTTTACAATACTGTGTCAAGTTAATCTGTGCTATACCAGTCCTTGTACACCCAGTGAACATCTACTGTGCAATCCCACTGTCGCTCTCTCTGCTATACTGATCCCAGTATGTGTGCAAAGGTTGACTTCAGATCTCTGCTATCATGAGCCAAGCTTTTCTGTGATAGATTGCTTCTGTTCCTTTGATTGCTAATTCATGATTGCTTCTTCCAGTCCTTAGATCACTTTTAAAACCTTCTCAGAGCTACGGTTTAAAGCATCCATCCCACAGCAGGCCCTTAATGCCATTCATTCACTATTACTCATCATGTAATATGTGTGATGGAGAGGAAGGGGATAATCTGTATGCACAGAACACTGCAAGAGGTGATCACAAATGTGCCATTTAATAGTCCTGAATCAATGACTTGAAGGCGAGGCCTGTGGAGGGATTAGAACCCTTTCCCTAGGCAAGAGCTAAAGGAACAGCCACTTCGCCACACATTGTTTTCTACCAGAAGTGAGAGAATAGTTCTGTTCTTGAAAATGGGAGCCTAACAGAAATGACTAGAGTTACAGACTGTATAATGTAGGAAGGTGCTCTGCAAAGTCGCCCCCGCCCCCGCCCCAGCTTTGCTAATGCACCTCAGTTTTGACTTGCAGCACTTCCTGTTCTTCCAGATGCTGGGACTGTAAGTGAGGTTTTGGGTTTGTTCAAAGCCAGAACTCAAAGTGAAAATCAAATCCAATAAATGAAAGACAAGGGGAAAGTTTTCAGAAAATCAAAACCACTACGTTTCACATGGCTCTGATTTCAACATTAACACTGAGCCGTGGTTGGGACCACGGACTGGATGGCTCAGACTACTGGTGGTAATGGGTACCTAGAACATTTCATCTGTAGGTTGCTGGTTTCAATCCAGCACATGTTAGTAGTGATAGCAACCTATTGTCCTCTAGATGTCCCAATTTTATAGGGACAGTCCTGATATTTGAGGTTTTGTCTTATATAGGGTGCCTATTACCCCTACCCCTTGTCCTGATTTTTCACACTTGCTATCTGGTCACCCTAGCGGGATAATTCATGAGATTAGGAGGTAGCTGTCAGAGGCTCATGAGCTGTTGTCTGAATGAATTTGCAACCACCCAGTCCCGACAGTAGTGGGCATGTACTGGGATCAGTGACTTGTTTCAGATTAGGAGCTTTGGGGTGCAGGAGGAGGCTCCAGGTTTGGGAGGGCTGGGGCAGGGGGTTGGGGCTCGGGGTTGGGGCCTGGGCTTACCTTGTGCATAGGCACTGACTCTGTGGGTGCTCCGGGTTTAGAGCACCCATGGAAAAAAATTGGTGGGTGCTCAGCACCCACTGGCAGCTCCCCGTGGCCCCGCCCTGCCTCCCTGCTCCAGCTCACCGCCGCCTCCGCCTCCTCCGCGAGCGCGCTGCCGCGTCCTGCTTCTCCCCCCTCCCTCCCAGCGCTTGCACCTCAAAACAGCTGATTCGCGGGGCAGGGAGGGAGGGGGGAGGTGGGGGAACGCAGCACACTGGGGGAAGAGGTGGGGCCAGGATGGGGATTTGGGGAAGGGATCCAATAGGGGAAGGGAGGGGGCGGAGTTAGGGTGGGGACTTTGGGGGTGGGGTTGGAATGGGGCCATGGGTGGGGATGGGGTGGACTTGAGGCAGGGCCAGGGACGGGGGGGGGCATGGGCACCCACCGGCGATGGAGAAAGTTAGCGCCTATGACCTCGCACAGCTCCCAGTCAGTGGCACAGTGAGGGTGAGGGGGCTAAGGTAGGCTGCTTGCCTGTTCTGACACCGCATTGTGCGCACGCCGGAAGTGGCCAGCAGGTCGGCGCTAGTAGGCGGGGGGGCAGGAGGCACCATGCACGCTGCTCTCGCCCACAGGCACAGCCCCCCGACTCCCATTGGCCGGTTCTCAGCCAATGGGAGTGCGGAGCCAGTGCTCAGGGTCAGGGCAGCATGCGGAGCCCCCTGCCCTGTCCACCTAGGAACTGGATCTGCTGGCTGCTTCTGAGGCATAGCACGGTGCCCCAGGACAGGTAGGGACTAACCTGCCTTAGTGCCGCAGCACCGTCGACTGGACATTTAGTGGTCCCGTCGGTGGTGCTGACTGGAGCCGCCAGTGTCCCTTTTCGATGGATGTTCCAGTCGAAAACTAGACACCTAGTCACCCTAGCGCTGAGGCAGGAGCTGGGGCTGGAGCAGTCCGGAGCCGGGTGCGGTGAGCAGCTGGGAAGCTCGAGGGGGGGGCCTGGTCAGAGGGCCCAGCACAGGGAGATGCCCTTAGCCAAGAGGCCTTGCAGGCCAGACTGTGAGGGGGAGCGTAACCCCAACTAAGGGCTAACGCTGGGAAGAAGGGTCCTGCCACCTAGAGCCTGAAGATGTGTGGTCACCACCAGAGCAAGTGTCCAACCGCAGCATCCCTGCAGCACAGCCAGGGCCTGGGCAGGAGGCCTGGGACGTGTGAGGAACAGACTGTGAACTGCCCTGACATTCCAGAGAAGGTTGTTTGTGGTTCCCCATGCCACAGAGCAGGGGTGACGTGTTTTCCTTTCACCTTTCCCATTTTTTCCTTATTTTTTTAATTAGTTGCTGTTTAATAAATTATATTTGCTTTGAACTACATGTAATGATCAGTGGGTCAGGGAAGCATCCAGAGTGGAGAGAGTACCCCGGAGTGGGGATACCCTAGCCCCTGCCCTAAGATGGGGGGTCGAGCCCCCCAGAAGTCCTGGGCCCAGCCTTGTTGGGGTTATGAGGACTCTGCCCCACAGGAGAGTGGAAGGGGAGTCCTTGAGGTCAGGCAGGCCTCTGGGTAAAGGAAGTGGGAGTGAGGATTCAGATTCTTTCGCTAGCCAATTCCACTGGGTACTTTATAAGCCAGGAAAGTTCCCCACAATAGGACCATTCCCCTTGTCACACTCACACCCCCCAGGCCCAGAAGAGAAGGGAGCACTGCAGCCCCTTGTGATGACTAAGCAAACTTGGGAATGAGTATGTGAGCACTCATGTACATAGGCCCCTAGGTACACAAGGTTAATGCAAAGCCAAACAAAACATCTCTCTTCAAAGTAAGGCAAGTCTCCTTGTGCCACAGTTCTACTTCCTCACTGACATCCTACTAGCTAGTTGGGAAGGAAGGAGGAAGAGAATGAAAAAAAAAATCAGGCCAGAATGCTGCTTCTCCAGTGAGGACACAGGTGCTTCTTGCATGCCCAATGAAATCACTGTGCATAGGTAGTAATGGCCAAGATCCAAGTCCTCACAACAGTTTAGTTCAGTGATTCTCAACCTATTTATCGTATGTGTTACCTGGGCCGCAGGTTGAGAACCATAGCTCTCCTCCTGGAGCTCCTCCCCTGACTCCTATGCCCAGTGCCTCCTGCCCAGAGACCCTTCCACAAAGTGGGGCCAGGAGAGAGCCCTGGGGGGGGCGGGGGCTGGGCGGCAGAGACCCTGGACATCTCTGTGCAGGGCTGGGTGGCAGCCCCGACCCTGGAACTGGCCACGCGGGGCCAGATGGTAGGGCAGCCCAGACCACAACATCGCAGGGCTGTCCAGCAGCCCTGACGCTGACCCCGGACCCCAACCCCGTGGGTCAGCCCCCAGACCCTCTGCGGGGCCAGCTGGCCAGCAGCCCCGGACCTTGGACCATCTGTAGGGCCGGCCAGCAGGCAGCCCCAGACCCTGTGGGGCTGGCCGGCAGGCAATACCGAACCCCATGGGGCCAGCCGGCAACTCTGGACTCCCACCATGCAGGGTCGGCCAGTGACCCCGACCCTGCCGCACCCAGCTGGGAAGCCCGTACCCCATAACGCTGGGCGGCCAGGCAGCCAGGAACCCAAACCCCATGTGGCCTGGTGGACTTTAGCACACAGCTGGCCCACAGTTGTGTGCTAATTGGGCTGCATGCAGCCCACAGGCCGCGGATTGAGAACTGTTGGTTTAGCCAATCCCAGCTGTTTCTTGTTAAAGCTGCAGGGTGGCTTCTCTGTCTTTCTCTCTCAAATAGGCTGACTTTGTGACTTCTGAGGTCTCCGTTCTGGGTCTCAGGACACCTCCTCAGGAGCAAGGAGGTCAGGGGAGGCAAGCAAAATTCATAATCAGAGCTGAAATCCATTTTCTACATACATCGTTTGAATGCTCACAACCTAACGATGGAAACCGAAAGCTTCCTCTGAGATGTGGGCAGGAGCCCTCTAGGGAGAGGTGGCACAGGACTGGGAGCCAGCCCCTCCCAAATTCTAGGTCCAGCTGTGACACTGACATCCTTGGTTGGCTTGGGCAAGTCTTGCAACCTCTCTGCTTCAGTTTACCTACCTGTAAAATGATGGTAATTGTGCTCCTCAGAGAGGTATTGTGAGGGTTTATTGGTTTAGTGTTAAAAAGATGTTTTGGAGAGGTAATTGCTAAGTGGTATTATTACCATTACAGGCGGCATAGTCGCTCTCCATTGTAAAACTCTGCCTTCTGCACCATATTGAACCTTTTTAAACGAATATTTACAAGATAGAAGGCACAATGAATTAGCACACCACCCTTTCACCTAGATGAGTAGTAAATACAATTAGTGGGCTTAACCTATTTGTGAGTCCAGTGGATGTTTTTCTGGTCAAGAGAGGCACAGACCTGGACTTGGGACTGTGGAACATCATGCATTGACAAAAGTGTGGGCATGGGGACCCAGAAATGCTCTGGCAGGGTGTTAAAGTTCAGGACTGAAGTGCTTTGGCAGAGCACAGTATAGAGGTTATTTGTTATTTCTTTATTGCTGCAAACACATGAAATCAGCTCTGGGCAAGCATGGCCCAAACTTTAGCTGCAGGCAATAGAAGTGGAGGGGAAATGACAAGGGAAAACATTTACTGCATCTTTCCGGAATCAGATGTACACACTTCTCTGCAGAACATTTCTCTGCCCTTTTAAATGTACAGGGAGTCAGAACTGGAACTTTCCACAGCCTGATCCAAGAAAACCAAGCAAGCAAGACAGAGCTTAAACTTGCTCCAGCCAGGAGGCAGAAGCAAACAAACCTTAACTTGCAAAGTCTCTTGGCAACAGTATATAGTCCCTTATATCCCATATCCTCCTTTCTTCCTGACCCTATGGTTGGGTAGAGGAAATTCTTCCTTTCCTGTCTCAAGGCCCTTGTCTCAGAATTTCACTGGCTCCTTTGTAGCCCTGCTTTAATGTCCCCCCGCACCTCCTTCTCTCCCCTCCCACCATTTTGATCTCTTATTGGGAAGTGTTACAAGCTGCCCTAATTTTTTATTATGTTTGTAATATAATAAAACTCCACACCTGCACCCTCTTGTCTCAAAACTGTCTGGGGTAGAGCAAACCTCTAAGAGCTATAGGGGGAGTGCACACATGTGAGTCTAATTATCCCCCACCCTAGCAGATGTTGTGGGGCATCTTTCCAATGGGCTGGCACTCAACCCGCCAGCCAAGACCTCTGGAATCATCTCCCCTCTCAGGGTCCCAGGCGAAACCACCAAACAGCCCACAGGCAGTAAATGGGGCTAAACAAATGAAAGGAAAAGGAAAACCTGTCAGTAGATCCCTCCAGGGTATGGGCCTCTCTGATGTTAGAAGGGCCTGGGAGTATCACTGTCCACTTCCGGGTCCACTGGGATTCCAGTGTAAGTATCACTCCTGTTTCCCCTTCAGCTCAGGGGTCCTGCAACCCCCCTTTGCAAGGGCAGGGGGCGCTGCAAGCCATCAATCCTCTCTTCAGGACTGGAAAGGCTCACTAGTCTGTTCCTCTGCCAGGGTTGTCCTGTCTGAGAGGAGTTCCCTCCATTTTAACTCCTGCTCCAGTCCTAGCTTGATTTCCAGGTGCATTGGGATGGGGCCATTCCAGCCCAAAGCACCTCCTTAACTCTTTCTATGTTAGTGTGGGGTTTATATATCCCTTCATCCCCCCCTCAAAAAATTCAAATCAAAAGCAGGTCTCTAAGGAAATCAAGGTCATTCATTCAGATTAATGTAAAGTAGACAGGAACAGGATAAAAGAAAGGAGTAGTGACGAATAATCTCTCTTCATTCAGAACTACATGCAAAACTCATCTTTCTGCCTTAGCTTTCTCTCAATAAGAACTTTACACACACACACACTCTCTCTCTCTCACACACACACACACACACACCTATTCTATTAAACTCTAGGTAAAGAGAGAGATTTTTCTTTGGGCCAAACTGTAGTGAAGAGTTTACAAATTAATCTTTGATAAATGGAAATAACTTCCAGGAGAAAATAAATAAATAAAACGCAGTACAAAATCGGCTTGATAAAAATAGATATGTTAGAGGAAGACATTTTTGATACACCAAACTAATAAAGAAGCATAAATGTTACATCACACACGACACCTCAAGAAAACTACTCCAATGTACTTTCAAACAGTTTCCATTTGGAAGAAAAATTACTATCTGCCAACATTTCTTTTACCAAAGAGAGAAAGAATATTATGTTAGAATATTCAGTATGGATTAAGGGGAGATCTATGTATTAATATTAGCTTATTGGGCTAAGTTTCCAGTTTTGCATGCCCGCTTTTGTATGTACAACTGGCTGCTCAATGTACATGTATAATTGGCAGTTTGCTGATGCAAAATAAGTGATCCCACTTGGAGATATGCAATCACGTGTATGCACAAAAGTAGGCATGCAAAAACAGTCTGAACATTTGGCCCATTGATATCAGTGAGCGTCTATCCATCAACTCCAATAAGCATTAAATTAAGATCTGGCCTCAGTGTCACTTAGAGCAGCCTATGTACCTTAGCACCTTTGGATCGCTGTAGCAGTGCTCAGCTCCATCACATCCCTGACCTGCCGCTGGCTTGCTGGTTACAGCAGGAAAGAGGGTAGCACCTAGTGCAGGAAGAGCCTCCATCAGTTTTACACCAACCGAGAAAAAGAAGAACAGGAGTACTTGTGGCACCTTAGAGACTAACAAATTTATTAGAGCATAAGCTTTCGTGGACTACAGCCCACTTCTTCGGATGCATATAGAATGGAACATATAATGAGGAGATATATAATGTGTAGGGAAGGCCCCTTGGCCTGCGCCACTTCCTGCAGCCCCCATTGGCCTGGAGCGGCGAACCGTGATCGACCGGACTGGGCAAGTAAACGAACCAGCCCGCCCCGCCAGCGGCTTTCCCTACACAAGCAGTGTCCCAAGTTTGGGAAACACTGATTTATGGGTATCACCTATCTCATAGAGCTGGAAGGGACCCTGAAAGGTCATCGAGTCCAGCCCCCTACCTTCACTAGTAGGGCCAAGTACTGATTTTGCCCGAGATCCCTAAGTGGCCCCATCAAGGATTGAAGTCACAACCGTGGGTTTAGCAGGCCAATGCTCAAACCAATGAGCTATCCCTCCCCCCCAATAAAAAACCTGGCCCACTTCGCACTGCCTGAGTGGTGCAAACTGGCCACATCCTACTAGAGAATCCTGAGACTGGAATATGATTTCCTTAAAGGATGTAAAGCTTTCTCAGAAAATAACAGATAAAAATCTCTGAGGAGAACAATCTGCTCCACAATTATCCATCATTCATGATGAGCTTTGAATTTCATTTGCGTGCAATTATTGTATATATATATATATTTTATTGTGCTCTGTTTACTTAATGAGTACTGCAATTGTATTGATAATAGGAAACAGCTTTTCAAAAAGATGATTAGCTAGTTAGATGACATCTTGAGGGTGCTTTTTGTTCATAGCAATAGCTATGTCCTGGAGTAAATAAACTCTGAGGATGAAGATTGTAATGGTAGTTCGTCCAGGATGCAGTTATTACCAAGTTAAGTGGATACACCCTCACATTAGTATTATGTTGAAATACCAAACCCCTTAGCCCATTTGTCTTGTCTTGCATGGGAATGCTAGGGGGAAAGAGGGCACAAGGAGATTAAATCTGGCTGCAAAATACCGAGAAATGCAAGATAGTGAGATTGCTGACCGGCTCTAGTGCATTAGACTAGCCCAGTAGACTCCATTACAATCCTTCAAATGGTCTCAGTTGGTTTCTGCTGGAACAACTGTATGCCCAGGAACCAGCAGACCAAGTAAACATATTGCTTTGTTCTAAAATCTAGTTACCAACAAGAACCAAAAGTCAGCAACTGGCAGATTTGTGCTGGAATTTCCATTCAGTCTAGTGGTACTGGCAGTGCTCTAGGACCCACAAGGGGTGCACCTGGATGTGGCCCCAGCCCCACACAACTTGCACATTGACAAACAGTGGCAGGACAGCACTGTTCAGAGCGTTGCTGTACGAACGTATCACGTGACTAGCATGAGGTGTGTCTCTGGTAATGAGATGATGTAATTACTGCAGTGACAGTGCTAGTGCATGTATGAAGCCACTAGGCATGGCCAGTATGAGTGATGATGTTTTGAGAAAGCTAAGCAGGCAGACTGAGCTGAGTGCTCCTATAGTTAATAACAGTATCAGCCCTTTCGCTCCTTAGCCAGCCTGCCTCCTGAGTGCTTGCTGAACATTACATGATGTCAGAAGTTATATCGAACCACAGAAGGAGTAATTGCTTTTGCAACACAATTTGAAAGGAAATGCTGCACCACACTTTGAAATCCTTCTCATTGCCATGGGGGCCATAGTACAGGTAATGTTATGTTTCCCGGGGGTGACCCCAGCAATGTGACAGGTACTGTTGCTCTTCTGCCATGTGGTAGCAGATTAAGAGGCCTCACAATTTCCCATTGGAGGAGAAATCAGTGACATGGAATCTGTACTTTCTTAGTGTAACTTCTTTATTTACACAATATACACCAGTCTTGGAACAAAGGTGTCACAAACAGCATGCAGGCAAACCCCTCGTTCAGATATTTCAACCTCAGCACCAATGACCAGGAAGCAATTCTATCCCACTGAAGAACTGAGTCTAGTTGGAGGATTAAGGTAGAGAGCAAAATATCTTGTTGTTTGCCACAACTCCCCTTAAGGGATCTGCATCATAAAGCTAACAACAGTGCAGGGCCAGATTAACCTTTTGTGGGCCTGGCGCAAGACATATCTGTGGGCCACCATGGGCCAAGAGCACAGCAGGGTGGGGAGGCTGGACCCCGGAGTGAGGACAACAGCACAGTGGGATGGGGAGGGTCAGTCTCTGGAGACAGGCAGGGGCCAGGGACAAGCACAGCAAAGCAGTGAGGGTATGGACAGGATCTCCTCTGGGGCAGCGCAGAGCTAGTACCTACTTCTCTCCACCGGAGCCAGGTCCTCGTGAGCCAGTTTTCTCTCTCTCCAGCTGAGCTGCAGCTCCTCCAAGCAGCAGCAGCTGCTCTTCCTGCCCTCCTGGCATGGAGACTGATTGTGGTTAATCCTGTAATCGGACTTTTAGTGTCCAGTCAGCAATGCTGACCAGATAGTGCCAGTCCACTTTTCGACCAGACTTTCTGGTCAAAAACTGGACACCTGGCAACCATAATGGGCTCAGCACGACGGTGCCATATTAAATCCAGTACTGCAACAATACAAACAACAAAGCACCGTACACTGGTGCACTCTGTGAAAAGGAATGTGCAAAACTATGTGTAACAGTGTCATCTGGTGTTTCCTATAACAATACGTTTACAGGTCGGGAGGTAGAGGATAAAGAACATTTGGCAAAGATGATGGATAAATATGAGAGACGTTGGAACTGTAGCTAAAAATTTACTTAGGATGAACAATTAGGTTATTTTATTCATAATATAAGGCAATATGAACTTTCTGCTGCATTCATGACTGACTTGAAGTTCAAAGAGGTTAATGTAGGGAACTATGCCATCCTTTAATGAAAGACAGGCTTGTGTGTGGAATATAGAATGGCCACAGGAGGTGCAAATTGCGGCAGGAAGCTGATTTAAGCTTAACCCAAGCTACAGGCATTTGCGGAGCCAATGATATGCAGATTCAGGCTGTTACAGACTGAGATGCTCATCCATGTACCGCCCATTTCACAAGGAGAAAGAAATAAAGACAACCAAAATAACAATAAAACAGGTGGAGAATTTGCCTGGCTTTTGGGTGAAGATGCAATTAATGCAAAGGAAGAAAATCATTTTTCAAAACCATCACGCAGTCGCAGCCAAGAGGGTCCATTTGGAGAACAGCAACAAAGTGGGATGGATATCTTTGTAGGTGCAGTAAATGGTAACTGTGGAAACTGCTTCCATTTTGTACAAGTTCTTATACTGCCCTCATCACCATAGTGCCCGAGCACCTTCCAGCAGTGTATTAAGTGACGTGAATATGACTAAACATTAATGGCAGAGTTGTATCCTTTACATTGGATCCCAGACCACAATGCAATGTTACTTCAAAGAACAGATGTAATAAGTAGCTAAAGAAACTACACGGAATTCTAAAGCAATGAGCGTTTCATATTCAGGACATAAATTCCCAATGCAAAGTAAAATAACTATTACTACTTGTTTTAAAAAACAGTGTCATCTAATAACTTTCCAGAAGATAAATTAATCTGTACCACCAGTGTTATGACTCAAAACCTAACTGGCCATGAAAAGAGGTACAAACATGTTTTCAGTAAGTGTCACAGAACTTACATGCAAAGCAGAGTTGGAAGAATTCTTAGGTAACTTCCAAGGCCCAGGGTGTCTGGAAGTAGAATATAACATTAAAACTGAAAATCTGTAACTCCAGCAAACCACCTACCAAGAAAATTTCCATTTTCTCTCACGCATTAAAAAAATAAACAAATAAACAAAAGTTTCTAACATGGAAAAAATGGGAGTTATTGAAAAGTCAGAATAATCTAAATTAGGTTCATAGTAGTTGTAACTGAAAAGCCAAATGGATGTGCTTTCATCAACATTATGTTAAAAGACATAAAACTATCTCATAAAAATTGTTGAAATGGCAAGTAAGCTTTCCTAAGCAAAGAGCATTCTCAATATTAAGTGCAGGACATGCATTTCAGCAGGGGTTGGATTGGTCCAACTTGAAAGACTCAGTGGGATGATTCTTTTCCCAGGGGGCTGTACCTTACTCTCCAGAATATGAGTCAAGTTAATTCTCATGCCCTTATGATTGCAAAGATTTTTGCCTATATGGAAAAAATGGGAGTGTGGGAGTGACTTTTTATTACAGTGATGGATTTACTCCTCTTGCATTGAATTAAGATTAATAATGTTGTCCCCCATCTCTGCCTAAGGATGGGAAGTAAAAATCTTGTCTCTGTAGAGTATTGGTACCAAATTTGGAAGAGGTGAAAGATCAAGCATATGCAAGAACGCACAGGACACATAGTCCAAGTTGTCAGAGACTTATCCAGTGGTCTAACATGATTTACACAACTGAGTCAAAACAAAATGGAAATGGAGATGTTCAATGGAAAATCATCAGTGAATCTCTCCTCTTTCTTTTGGATTATGAGATGTGGCTGTTTGATTACCATTGTTCCAGGGCTTGTCCCATAGATTCCCAGGTCACTGCCTCAATACAAATTAACGAATTGTTAATGATGTATTAGTTGTTTCCAAAGACTCTGATTAGAACAGTATCATCTAGAAATGGGGTGTAGACATGACTACATTAATGGCAGCCATGAGTTAAATATTGGGTCTGGATTTCTAATATTATAACTATCAATAATGTAGACTGAGATACGGGTAATCCAAGTTCATGCTTCGGAACATAAGCTGATTGCCACAGGGATCAGCAACGAGGAAAAAACCTTAAATTTCTTATCCCCTCTCTTACCTATACCGAGTTGCCCAGTTGACCAGATGGATTATGGAGAAAAGAAGAAGTGCATTTTTCTCTGAAACATCAGGTATTGGTCACTGTCAGAGGCAAGATATGTGACTTGAAAAACTCCATCCATTCTGAATCATCCACTCTGGAGACTCCTGAGGTTCTCTGTATGGAAGTGAAAATATTTGCTTGTTTGTTTAAACCCTAGAGAAGTTAGCTATTTCCAAGGAGTTGGCCTATAGTTATTGCCCTTCCAAATGAACATTGCTTTAAAATGCATTACGATCATGTGAGCAGTTCTGAAATCTGCTGGCTCTGTGTTAAACTAGTTTCTCTGAAGGGGTCCTGGCTACTCGGTCCATTCTGTGTTAATGATATACATTCAGATAGGAATAGATATGTGGCCTTCACCTTTCGCAGCTGGAGACTCCTAAAAGTAGGAATCAGTATCAGTTAATGACACTGACCTCCTTGGTAAAGTGCTTTGAGATCCTCTGATGAGTTAAGTATTATGTTTATTAAAGAAGTAGCTTGGGATCCCTCTGCACACGGGAGACTCCAGAATGGGATTGCGCTCCGTCAATGTTGGGCTGTCAGAAGAGTTCCCTAGGGGACTCTCCCACCTGGTGGAAAGTAGGGCAGCCCTGTGGCAGCTCTAACGTACGCTGGGGGAACAGTTGACCCTCAGCCTGCGCCAGAATCAGAGGAGGTGGGTTAGATCCACCTTAGCCTCCCTGCCCACCTCAGTTGTGCTGTGCCAGAGCTAAGGATGCAGGCCTGGATGTTCTCTCTAATATCTAGGTGACATTCTGTCCAAAATATGTCTCATAGGAGTGCAGAGACTTCTGAAATGAATCCTCATTTTAGGAATAGACCCGCTACAGGATTGCTATTTGGGTGGTGCAATATGGCTTAATGGCTTTATGGTTTAATGGCTTTCCAGTGTAATTCAAAAGCCATGAATATTTCCATATTAACTTTTCCCTTGGGAAATAATACAATCTGAGAACCAGGGAATATTCCTGAGCCATGGGCTAGTATTGGGAGGGAGGTGGCTGAGGGACAAGTGGTGTTATTTGCTGCAGTGCTGTGTCAGGAGCATCCCTTCTAATTTCTGGCTTGGGGAAGGTAAAGAAATCCTCCCAGAACCTGTTTTTCTAGTACAAGAGCAAAAGGAAAGCGTGGCGGGAAAGGAAGAAATGTTATTCCCAGGCAGATTTTCTCTGAGGTACCCAACCAAAACTCTGCCAGTGTAATTTAGATCATTCTCTAAGCCAGTGAAGCAGGCATTAACTACAGATGTGACTAGCCGGGGGACCAGCAGCCTCGGGCAGTGTCAGAAATGAGGGCAAGAGAGCCCATCCTGAACCTTTTCTGTTCTTGCAGTCCAGAAAACCTCTCAGCTTGGCTTCACGAACTGCCTATTTTCTCCTCCCCTATCCCAGGCCGTGACTTGTGTTGGAAGGTGGGGGCTAGGGAAGAAAAGGTAACAAGCAGACCCAGCAGATGCAAAGAGGATAGACACACAAATTGAAAGACGTGAGGAGGGAAACACTAACTGGGAAACCCATCAGAGACATAAGTCTATTGAGGGATCCCACCTCATGTCGGGAAAAACAGCTGCCTTCTGCAGCCAAGCCTATTTCTATGGCTCAGCAGTGATAGAAAGGCTCCAGCCTACCAAAGAGTATCATAGCTGGAGGAATGTGTATGCTTACAAGGCCAGAGTTCCCTTCTAACAGCCTGATCTGGAGAGCCACCTAGTGGGCCCTCTTCCAATCCTGAGAAAGATTTTTGCTTCAATGAAAAGGGACTGGTCACCTTATTCTAAACCAGGCCTGGTTTTAGAGATTCTGGTGGTCTGAAAGAGACTGGATTACAATCCCCTAATTGGGTCAGAGACAATGGGAGAGTGTGAAGCTGCAGTTTCTTCACTGACAAAATGAAAGCCTGAGTGTTTTGTGTCAGAAGCAAGAAGCACGTCCTTTTCCTGACCAGCTGAACATAAATAGTGTGCAGGGAGAGGAAGATAACCTGTTTCCCCGAAAATAAGACATCCTCCGAAAATAAGGCCTACTTACAGTTTTGCCTCTCGTTGTAATATAAGGCATCCCCCCGATAATAAGACCTCCCCGATAATAAGGCATCCACCGATAATAAGGCATTTTTCATTTCTGAAAAATAAGACATCCCCTGAAAATAAGACCTAGCGCATCTTTGGGAGCAAAAATTAATATAAGACACTGTCTTATTTTCGGGGAAACAGGGTAGTAACCAGGAACTCTGCTGCCTTTGTTTGGTTAAGAATATGGTCGTATTCTGGCCTATCAAGCATGCAACTCCTATTGAGTGCTGCAGTTGGCCAATTGGCAGTTTCCATTTCTGCCACTGAGAATCATGCAGGGAATTTGTTGAAGTACAGTCACCACTGGGTTGGAGTGGGCTCTGGTACTGGTGGGGGAGCTCTTGATTGTAGCCCTAGAATGTCCCACGACCACCACACCCTTGCCTTGGCTGAATATAAGCGGTCAGGGTTTGGATTAACCAGCAGACTGGTAGTATGATACAGGGATCTCCATTTTCCATTGCTGCAAAGATGAAAGAATGGAACAAACAGATAGGGATGGGCGTGTAAGTGCAAGGCTCACAGCCTTGGCTCTTCCAGTTACCTAAAGACACTCCGGTATGCATTGTGTATTTCTGGTGTAAGAACGAACTAGAGATTCAGCATGGTGCAACTTAGTCGGCTACACTAGAATTACCCAATAAAGCAGTTCTCACTTTCCACATGCAGCCCAGAATTGAGCCCAGGTCTGTTGCCTTCAGATCCTGAATTTGAACCTGTACTGTTCAACAGTGACTTTCAGTGGAATTTGGGTTTATAACTCATAGTGCTTTTGAAAATGCCACCCCAAAGTACATATCAGCTGATGAATTCAATGGCTTATATGAAACAAGAAAGTAACTTCAGTCCCATTCTCAGTGGACAGGTCCAGGTCACAGTCTACCACCACAGTGGAATTAGTGCACTAATTGGTGGTCTTAGGGCAGATTAAGGGCAGATCTACACTACAGCGGGGATCGACATTCTGAGATCGATCCACCGGCGGTCGATTTAGTGGGTCTAGTAAAGATCTGCCAAATCGACTGCAGATCGCTCTCCAGTCGACCACTGTACTCTACCTCCAATGAGAAGAGTAAGGTAAATCGACGGGAGATTTTCTCCCATCAACCCCCTGCGGTATAGACCCCGCAGTAACTCAACCTAAGGTACGTCGACTCCAGCTACATTATTCACGTAGCTGGAGTTGCGTAGCATATGTCGACTTACAGCGGTAGTGTAGACATAGACTCAGTGTAAAAAGCCATGAAGACTCAACTACTTTGCCCCATATGGGTGAGCAACTGAAGGATATTGGCCAGGTAGTGGGGAGAAGCTTTCCATTGCCTGTGCTCCTACTGAAGCTTCTGCATGGCTAAAGAGAGGAATCAAGCTATAGAGCTGTTAGTCAAGCATCTTTGACATGCAGTGAATTTACGTAAGCTGAAAACAAAGATGTCCCAGAGACAGTCTCATATTTCTCAGGCTGCTTCTGCTGGCAAACTTGGCAGTGGTAGTGCAGGCAGGCTGGTAGGATGAGAAAAACATTACCCTTCAAACTGGGTTAGACCTGAGTAACTGGGGATGAGGCATCACCTGACAACTGCAAACAATTTGTGGGCTAATTTCAGGTGATACATCTCCAGCTCCCATAACAAACATTTTGACAGGCCAATCTTTTGAACACTGACTCCCTCCAACCTACATAAACCCTCCAACAATCAGATGAGAAGAAAACATTTATTTCAGCTTCCTTCAGTCTGAAAAGGGCTGCAAATGCAGAACTGTTTTGCTTAGATTAAAAAATGACTACAGTATAGAATCCAGAGGGTGTTTTAGATTGACCTTTTACCTTGTCTTCCACTGCACCTGCTGTGCTACCAATAGCCTTTAACATTGTATGAAAAATAATTGAATGCTTGGAAGAAGGTACTTAGTATATTCAGCAGCACAGTAGGTGTGATCTACCTTTAGGGTGATCAGCTGTCCACAGCCAAAAAATAGGACATGTATTTTTGCCAGGAGGGATTTCAGCAAGGACTCTGCATCAGTACATAAGCAAAGCCAGATAATAAGGCAAGCATAAAATCTGTTGTTTTCTTTAGTGTTACTAGTGGCTACCGCTCACTTGAAAGCGTCATCTAGAACTTCTAAGCCAGATTCTCAGCTACTGTAAGTCTGCACGGTATCATTGAAATCCACTGATTTACACCATCTGAGGTTCTTGCTTCCCATGTGATTACCTTCAACAGAAAGCACCTAGCTGAAAGCTAACTTTAAGTAGATACAAAGACCGATTTTGCTATTGTAGTGTCCCACTAACCTTATGGAAAGGCCCTTTTGCAATTTTATTCTAAAACCTTTTCCCCAGTGTTATTCCAAATCCTATTTTAAGGTGTTGATCGGTGCTTAATTTGTAATGAAAGAGGTACCAGGGCTCAAGCAATTTTTTACATTCATAACTGATGCAGCAATCCCAAAGGTGCTGGGCTATGAGCTGCCAAGCCTAGAGGTGCCGGGCCCCAGCACTGGTGCTGATAGACAATTATTCTTTGAACTAAATTTCTCATGCTTACATTCAGCCCAGAGGTGTTTTTCTGCGTATGAACTTTGATATATTTCCATTTGGCCATTTCAGAGATCCCCAAGCATAGAAAATGCTTCAGACATTAACCATTTTCCAGATTGTTTTGCGTGTGTGTTTACATACTTAAAATATGGCTTTATTTTAAACGTTTACCCTTGCCATGGCAGAAGTCTTCAATAAGCATATGTGCACTTGATATGTTTGAAGAGATTTGCCTAGGAAATAAAATTATAATTATTTGCCAGTTATTTCTGACACATCATAAAGTGTCCCTGCATTTTAAAAAGTTTTAACTACATATTATACTTTCACAAAATAGGGAGAATGGGAGTGTTAAAAGACTCAAAGAGACCAATTGGCCACACTGCCTTAAGACAGGCAAAAATTAGGACAATCCTACAAAAAGTAGGACATTCAGTCATCCTATTCTACCTGGATATAACCGGAACATTCAGCAGCACACCAAGTATGACGCTGTAAGCAGTGACTCTGACTCTGAAAAAAGATTTGGGGGTTTTGGTGGATAATCAGCTGAACATGAGCCAGCAGTGTGACACTGTGGCCAAAAGGGCTAATGCAATCCTTGGGTGCATAAACAGGGGAATCTTGAATAGAAGGAGAGAGGTTATTTTATCCTGTATTTGGCAGTGCTGTGACTGCTGCTGGCATACCGTGTCCAGTTCTGATGCCCACCATTCAAGAACGATGTTGATACACTGGAAGGGGTTCAGAGAAGAGCCATGAGACTGAAAAAAGGATTTGAAACCATGCCCTATAGTGATAGACTCAAAGAGCTCAATCTATTTAGCTTAATAAAGAGAAGGTTATGGGATGACTTGATTACAGTCTGTAAGTATCTATATGTGGAATAAATATTTAATAATAGGCTCTTCAGTCTAGCTAGCAGACAAAGGTATACCATGATCCCAGGGCTAGAAGCTGAAGCTAGACAAATTCAGACTGTAAATAAGGCATAATTTTTTAACAGTGAGAGTAATTAGCCATTGGAACAATTTACCAAGGGTCATGGTGGATTCTTCATCACTGACAATTTTTAAATCAAGTTTGGATGTTTTTCTAAAAGATCTGCTTTAGGAATTTTTGGGGGGAAATTCCATGGCCTGTGCTATGCAGGAGGTCAGACTAGATGATCACAAGGCCCTTCTGGCCTTGGAATTTCTGAATCTATGAGTGGACATATTTAGAACATTTAACAACACAACAGGTGCATTGTACAGAGAAATAGCTGGATTATTTAGCAGTAAAGGATGTTTGTTGTATCAGGATGTACCTAAAATGTTAATCAGCAGTTAATCACACCAAAACAGACCTTTTATTCCAGAGACAATTTGTTCCAGAGCATAAAATGAAACATTAGATATCTCACAGCAGGGGAAAGAACCCATAGGTTTTGGTCTGTTTTCTGTACATGAAAATGCTAAGGGTGGAATGCCCCCATGGATTCTCTCCTACATCACTTCCATGACAGGCTTCTTTAATAGCCAAAGAACTATGACTGCACCATCATGTGCGTTGTCCCCAACACATAAGAGGAATGAAAGTTGTATTGTACCTGGGAGCTGGAAAAGCAGTGGAGGGAACGACTCCTTTCTCGCAAGAGGCATAAGGCCCCCAGGATGTGGCCTGTGGAAAAAACAGTTACTCCTAGAAATTGTACCAGCAGCAGCTACATCTGCTGTAGCAGGAGCAAGTGTGTGCCAGCTGGTGACTTTAAAGCCTCTGCACCCCTATCACCTTTTCTTCCTGGATATGCATGATGATCTTATGAGCATAGGAGGAGTCAGAAAGCAGATGGACTAAACAGACATCATGTTCATGTTCTTATGTATGAGAGACGCTGCCAGCTATTTGTTCATGCAGGCTGTTCGACTGGACAGGGCAGAGAAAGAATGGGAGAGGCCCTCGTAGCCCTGGGAGTCCCTGTTATCAGAAGACGACTTGTACTAAGGCATAGGACTGATTTTCAGGGGCAAATGTGGAGGGTACTTAGGATGACTTGCCCAGGAATGTCATGTGGAGAGAGTACAGAGGGCAGCTGGGTGGTAAGGTAGGATGGGGTGTGAGACATGTGGGTTGGAGGATGGTTAGTGAAGGGGACTGGGGTGAGTGAAAGCTGGGTAAGGGTTACTTTGCTCTGGAAGAGGATTTTAGCAAGTGGAAGAGATTCGTACATATTGGGGAACATACACATAACAAGACATATGCATAACAACTAAGTAAGCACAGAATAGCAAAGTAACTAGCCCAGGATCACACAGTGAGTCAGCAGTGGAGCTGGGTATAGAACCCAGGTTTCCTGACTCCCAGTTCACACAATAACTCACTGAAAAAAACCTTTATTCATAAATTCCAAAGCCAGGAGGGACCATTGTGATCATCTAGTCTGACCTCCTGTATAACACAGGCCAGAGAATGTCCTCAAAATAATTTCACGATCATATCTTTTAGAATCAGTCCTGATTTAAAAATTGTCAGTAATGGAGAATCCACCATAATCCTTGGTAAATTGTTCCAATGGTTAATTACTCTCATTTTTTAAAATGTATGCCTTATTTCCAGTCTGAATTTGTCTTGCTTCAACTTCTACCCATTGGATCATGTTACACCTTTCTCTGCTATACTGAAGAGCCCATTATTAAATATTTGTTCCCTGTGTAGATACTTATAGATTGTAATCAAATCACCCCTTAACCTTCTTTTTGTTAAGCTAAATAGACTGAGCTCTTTGAGTTTATCACTATAAATCACGTTTTCTAATCTTTTAATCATTTTCATGGCTCTTCTCTGAACCCTTTTCAATTTATCAGCATCATTCTTGAATTGTAGCCACCAGAACTGGACACAGTATTCCAGTAGCGGTTGCACCAGTGCCAAATACAGAGGTAAAATAACCTCTCTACTCCTACTTGAGATTTGCGTTTATGCACCCCAGGATTGCAATAGTTCTTCTGGCCACAGGATCCCACTGTAGTACCGGGTTTCCCATGGCGCTGGGCCCACAATCAGAAGGGGCCCAGGCCAGCCCAATCCCCTGGCCAACTCACCGGCCAGGAAAGCTGCCCCATCCCGCCTCTTCCCCAAAGCCCCCGCCCCTTCTCTTCCCACCCCTGCTCCGCCCCAGCCCTGCCTCTTGCCCCCCCTGCTCCACCCCGCCCCCACTCCAGCCATTCCCCTGAGGACTGGAGCAGGGTCGGGCTGGTCAGAGTGGTGGGGAAGGGGCATGGGATGGAGAAGAGAAGAGGATAGGGAAAGCGGGGGCCCAGCATGCGGATCCCCTTGGCAGCAGCTGGGGCTCCCCTGTTAAGCAGGCCCATTAAACCCTCACCCTGACAAGCCCCACCTCCCCTGCATCTGTACCACCCCGATGAGCCCCACCCCAGACACCCTCCCCACCTACACCTAGACCCCCACCCAAATGAACCCCACCTCCCCTGCACCCAGACACCTCCCCCGCTGAGCTCCAACCACTTTCGTCCCCACTGCAGACTCCCATTGTCACTGCACCTGGAACCTCCCTGTGCATCCAGATCCCCCACTGAGCTGCCTGCACCCAGACTGCCCCACACAGAACCCTCTTACCCGCATCTGGATCCCCCCACACTAAATCCCTCTGCACTTGGATCCTGCTGCCAGGCTGAACTTCTCTGCCCACATCTGTGCCTGGCGCAAAAGGGGCAGGGCCCCAGGGTGTTTCTGTGGCATGAATGGCCCTTGTGCTGTGTCAGGGTCAGGTTCAGTCTCACTGCCCAGTCCCTGTCCCAGGTGGGCGGGGGAGGCTGCAGGGTATTCTCCCACCTCCATGCAGCCATTGGCCTGTGCTCTCCACTGCCATGGTGGAGCATCCACATCTATTTATTGTAAAAAAAAAAATTGCAGAATTTTAAAATGTTATGCACAGAATTTGATGCAGCATTCCCTCAGGAATATGGGGCACTGTACAGCTGTGATGGTGGGACTGTGAAAGGGGTGCCGGACAGTAGGTCAGACGGAGGGGTCTCTGGGCGAGGGGGTACTGGGCATAATGGGTCTGTGGGGGAAGTCTCTGGGTGAGGGGGCGCTGGGCATAAGGGCAGGGCACTGGGCAGGGGGGCAGTGTGGAAGGGGCACTCTGGCAGCGCAGGGCTGGGCAATGAGGCGCAGCAGTTGTGGGTTTGTAAACAGTGCCCTTGTGCTGGGCTGAGTGGGGCGGCGGGCCATTCCCGCTGCTCTGCGCCTCATTGCCCCCAACCGGCCCCTCGCTCTGCGGACCACCCCCCATCACATGACCTATTTCCCCAATGGGGGCCCACAAAAAGTTAATCCGGCCCTGCACTGTAGCTTATGATCAGGTGATTATCCACCAAAGCCCTCAAATCTTTTTCGTAGTCATTGCTTCCCAGGACAGAGTCCCCCATTCTGTAAGTATGGCCTACCTTCTTTTTTCCTAGATGTATTCATTTACATCTAACCATATTAAAACACACACTGTTCGTTTGCACCAACTTTACCAAGCGATCCAGTAGGAGAGACTTTAAACACTGCCTAAAATTAGTCTCCAAAGAGTATCCCATTATTAAATGAGTGAGTCATGGAGCAAGATATGTATAAAGCAGTGGTTCCCAAACTGGGATTCGTGAACCCCTGGGGGTTCACAAAGTGTTACAGGGGGTCCTTGGGGGAAAATTCCCTAATGGTGGACAGAGCTGTCCATAGGGACCCTGGGCAGCACGGGGCAAGCAGCTCGGAGCCTCTGGACTTCCAAGAGCTAAGCAGATCAAAGCAAGCATATCTAGCACACTGAGGAGATTTAAACTTCAAGACTCCTTATAAGAAATGGAAAGGGAAGTGGATATTTTTTGCTGTTTTTCAAATAAATAGGCAGCTTGTATTGTTTTTAAAATTATTATGAAGAACAAGTTTAAGCTTGTTGTAACGTTCGTTGTTTGCCTGGACTGCTCAAGACCTGAATGCTTGTGTAGGAGGAACTCTGAGTTGGCTTCTTAGATACCTTCATGCTGTTTCACATCTGATAGTCCTTGATGAAACATAGGAGCCTTGTCTTATAACAGGCTTATTCAAAGTGATACAAGCTACGAAAGTGAGATCTTGGAAGAGTGTTGCCGTTTTCATCATGTAATAAAAATACTGTAATAATAATAATTAATAATAAATACTGTGTAATAAAATGTGTTTTTATGACATGCTTATATTTCCAAGATCACTACTTTTTATAGTTTATACTGAGGTAAAGGAGAAAATCCCTGGAAATATTCATTTTTAGGAGGGGGTTTGTGAGACTTGACATTTTAGTGAAAGGGGTTCACAGGTTGTTAAAGTTTGGGCCCCATTGGTATAAAGGAAGGGAGGGGAGGGCTAGTTCCCATTACAGTTGCAGTATTATTTAATTTCATTTCTCAAAAAAGTGATTCCATTTCAATTAATTTCATTGGGGTTTGTATATCTCCCAGATGGGCCCAATTCCTCCAGCTCTGGTCAAATTAATGGGACTGTGTATTTGCCAACTCTACCCATTTTATTATGAGTCTATCACAGGGCTTCGGGCCCCAAAGGGCGCCCCTTACTACAGGCCAGGTGGCCCAGGGACCGAGTCAGGCCAGCTCCCCTCCCCGCGGGGCTCGGAACCAAGCAGCGCGGGAGCTGTTTCCAGCGGGGACAGGCCGGGGTCGTGCTCCGGCGGCGGCAGGAAGGAGGCTGCAGCAAGGGGAGTGCGGCGCGTGCGGGGGCTGCAGGGACCCCCGTCCCGGCTGAGCATCGGAAGCCCCTGCCCCGGGCAGAGGCTGCAGGGTGAGCGGGGGAGCAGGCGGCGCGGAGGCTGCTGGCGAGGAGGGGCGGGCCGGGGGCTTTAGGGCGAGGAGGAGCGGGACGAGCGTGGAGGCTGCTGGCGAGGAGGGGCGGGCCGGGGGCTTTAGGGCGAGGAGGAGCGGGACGAGCCGGGGGGGGGCGTGCAGAGGCTGCCGGGCGAGGAGGAGGGGGGAGCGCAGAGGCTGTGGGATGAGCGGGCGGGCCAGGGGCTGCAGGGCAAGGAGGAGTAGGGGGGAGCGCAGAGGCTGCAGGGCGAGGAGGCGGGGGGCTGAGGAGGAGCGGGTCAGGCAAGGGAGGAGCAGGGCAGGCAGGGGGCATAGCGCCTGCAAGGGCAGGCGGGGGGGGGGGCACAGAGGCTGCAGGGCGAGGAAGAGCAGGGCAGGCAGGGGGCATAGAGGTTGCAGGGGTAGGGCAGGCGAGGGGTGCAGAGGCTACAAGGCAAGTGGGGAGCAGGGGTCACAGAGGCTGTAGGGACAGGGTGGATGCACAGGCTGCAGGGTGTGAGGGTTGGGTCTTGTAGGCTGCACAGAGGGCATTGGGCTGTCCAATTAGTTGCGTGCCCTCATGTATAGTACAGCACAGAGTGTCTCTCATTTGTTCTTTTTTGCACTCGATGGAGCCCTCCATGGTGAAAACTGTGTGTGGTGTATAGGCACTGAGTGGGTATATGTAGGGCCCTACCAAATTCACGTCCATTTTGGTCAATTTCACGGCATAGGATTTGAAAAATCATAAATTTCATTATTTCAGTTATTTAAATCTGAAATTTCATAGTGTTGTAGTTGTAGGGGTCCTGACCCAAACAGGAGGGGTGTGTGTATGTGTGTGTGTGGGGGGGGTTGCAGTACTGCTACCCTTCCTACTGCACTGCTGCGGGTGGCGGCAGCTGCCTTCAGAGCTGGGCAGCTGGAGAGAGGCGGCTGCTGGTTGGGAGCCCAGCTCTGAAGGCAGGACTGCTGCCAGCAGCAGCGCAGGAGTAAGAATGGCCTGGTATGGTATTGCCACCCTTACTTCTGCACTGTTGCCTGCTGAGCCTTCAGTCAGCAGCCGCCACTCTCCAGCCGCCCAGCTCTGAAGACAGCAGCGCAGAAGTAAGGATGGCATGATATGGTATGTATTGCCACTCTTACTTCTGCACTGCTGCTGGCAGGGTGCTGCCTTCAGAGCTGGGCACCTGGTCAATTGTCACTGCTCTCCGACTGCCCAGCTCTGAAGGCAGTGCACAAGTAAGGGTGGCAGTACCACAATCCCCCCTTAAAATAACCTTGCGACCCCCCCCCCAAAAACTCCCTTTTAGGTCTGGACCCCCTATTTGAGAAACATAGGTCTCCCCTGTGAAATCTGTATGGTATAGGGTAAAAGCAGGCAAAAGACCAGTTGTCATGGGGGTAGGCCAGATTTCAAGGTCCGTGACGTGTTTTTCCTGGCTGAATTTGATAGGGCCCTAGGTATGTGGTATGCAGAAACCAAGAGCATTTTTACTGACCTGCCAAGGGAGGAGAGGATTTCCTCCCCAGTTAGAGATGGTTAGGTGACCTTATAATAATTTTCCTGTTGTGGAAAGCGTTTTTGTTGTGCAGGCTAACTGTGCAGATGGATCCATCCCTCTATCAATAGGTGTTTTACAGCTCTTGGTCAATGTCTAGTTTCCTTGAAGGGAAAAGAAGCAGAAGTTTTAGAAGCAATAATATCACAGTTGCCTCTGCTCTCATTGAATTAATCTTGTTATTAGATCATCACACTGAGACTTCCAAGTTCTCATCTTCCGTCCTCTTCCTGCATTGCCCCGTGAAGATAGACATGGCCAGGGTGGTCAGAATGTTTAAAACCTTCAAGACTCACTGGAAGAAAACCACAGTTGGGGTCTGCTTGCTCACCTGGGGAGGAAACTGGCTCTATGGAAAACATTGGTAATTATTACCTGGCCTTAAAGAAGTACGATAACAATGAACCTTTGTCTGTATTTTTGCTAATACCTTTTGATGTGACACGTGGACAGCAGTGAAGTTGGGCAAACATCTGTAAAACTTGAGAAGGGTGGTTATAGATAGAGCTGCTTGCTTGGGAACCTTTAAACAGAAAGGTTTTGTGAACAACCTACTGGGCAATGACAAGACTGTAATTTCCCTGAGAGGTTCTTACAGTGGCATGCAGGGCCGGCTCCAGGCACCAGCCGAGCAAGCTGGTGCTTGGGGCGGCAGCTTGTAGGAGGCGGCATTCCGCTCAATCCTAGGCCGGCACGGCCGCTTTTTTTGTTGTTGTTGTTGTTGTTGTTGTTCCGCTCCGGCTGCCCCGTAGGGGGCAGCGGCATGGAGGATGGGAGCGCACTGCAGCAAGCCCGGCAGGGCAGCCCCCGTCCTTCCCTCCCAGCCGACCGGAGTGGTGTGGATACCTCCTGGTAGGGGGCACTGCGGGAGGGGCCGCGTGGCAGTGCCCTGCTGAAGCCCTGGCCGCCCCCCTTTTCTCTCTCCCCGCTAGCCAGGGCACATCTGCAGGGCAGGGAGTCCCCCTGCACCCTGGCTCCGGCCGCGCCGCAGGCCAGAAAGCCAGAGCCAGCCCTGGTGGCATGGTTATCCAGAGAGAAGCTGCAGTAGCTTAGCCATAGGAAGTGTACTCCTGGGGGAATTCTGCACCAAAAAATTAAAAATTCTGCACACAATATTTTAAAATTCTGCACATTTTATTTGTCAGAACCATAGAATATCAGGGTTGGAAGGGACCTCAGGAGGTCATCTAGTCCAACCCCCTGCTCAAAGCAGCACCAATTCCCAACTAAATCATCCCAGCCAGGGCTTTGTCAAGCCTGACCTTAAAAACCTCTAAGGAAGGAGATTCCACCACCTCCCTGGGCAACCCATTCCAGTGCTTCACCACCTTCCTAGTGAAAAAGTTTTTCCTAATATCCAATCTAAACCTCCCCAACTGCAACTTGAGACCATTACTCCTTGTTCTGTCAAAATAACACAATGTAATCACTCTGGTTTCAATTATTTTGATAATTTATTTAAACTACAATACAATGGATGGAGAATGGGAGTGGGGAGCACTGGAGGAAATCCCCAAACCCCCTTGCCTATATAGTAATGTAGCTAGGTTTGACCCTTTATTTCTATTTATTAGTCAACAAATATATGCAGCCATATAAGAACATAATAACGGCCATACTGGGTTAGACCAAAGGTCCATCAAGCCCAGTATCCTGTCCTCTGACAGTGGCCAATGGCAGGTGCCCCAAAGGAAATGAACAGACAGGTTATCATCAAGTGATCCATGCCCTGTCACCCAATCCCAGCTTCTGGCAAACAGAGGCTAGGGACACCATTCTTGCCCATCCTGGCTAATAGCCATTGATGGACCTATCTTTCATGAATCTATGTAGCTCCCTTTTGAACCCCGTTATAGTATTGGCCTTCACAATACCCCCTGGCAAGGAGTTCCAGAGGTTGACAGTGCGTTGCGTGAAAAAATACTTTCTTGTGTTTGTTTTAAACCTGCTACCTATGAATTTCATTTGGTGGCCCCTTGTTCTTGTATTATGAAAAGAAGTAAATAACACTTCCTTGGTTACTTTCTCTATACCACTCATGATTTTATAGACCTCTATCATATCCCTCCTTGGTCGCCTCTTTTCCAAGCTGAAAAGTCCCAGTCTTATTAATCTCTCCTCATATGGAAGCTGTTCTATACCCCTAATCATTTTTGTTGCCCTTTTCTGAACCTTTTCCAATTCCAATATATCTTTTTTGAGATCGGGAGACATCTGCGTGCGATATTCAAGGTGTGGGCGTACCATGGATTTATATAGAGGCAATATGATATTTTCTGTCTTCTTATCTATCTCTTTCTTGATGATTCCCAACATTCTCTTTGCTTTTTTGATTGCTGCTGCACATTGAGTGGATGATTTCAGAGAACTATCCACAATAATTCCAAAATCTCTTAAGTGTTAACAGCTAATTTAGACCCCATCATTGTATATGTATAGTTAGGATTATGTTTTCCAATGTGTATTACTTTGCATTTATCAACATTGAATTTCATCTGGCATTTTGTTACCCAGTTTTGTGAGATCCTTTTGTAGCTCTTCACAGTCTGCCTGGGACTTAACTATCTTGAGTAGTTTTGTATCATCTGCAAATTTTGCCACCTCACTGTTTACCCCTTTTTCCTGATTGTTTATGAATATGTTAAATAGGACTGGGCTCTGTACAGATCCCTGGGGGACATCACTATTTACCTCTCTCCATTCTGAAAACTGACCATTTATTCCTACCCTTTGTTTCCTATCTTTTAACCAGTTACCAATCCATGAGAGGACCTTCCCTCTTAGCCCATGACTGCTTATTTTGCTTAAGAGCTTTTGGTGAGGGACCTTGTCAAAGGCTTTCTGAAAATCTAAATACACTATATCCATTGGATCTCCTTTGTCCGCATGCTTGTTGACCCCCTCAAAGAATTCTAGTAGATTGGTGAGGCATGATTTCCCTTTACAAAAACCATGTTGACTATTTCCCAACAAATTATGTTCACCTATGTGTCTGACAATTTTGTTCTTTATGATAGTTTCAACCAATTTGCCAGATACTGAAGTGAGGCTTACTGGCCTGTAATTGCCAGGGTCACCTCTGGAGCCCTTTTTAAAAATTGGTGTCACATTAGCTATCCCCCAGTCATTTGGTACAGAAGCTGATTTAAATGATAGGTTACAGATGACAGTTAGTAGTCTTGCAATTTCACATTTGGATTCCTTCAGAACTCTTGGGTGAATACCATCTGGTCCTGGAGACTTATTACTGTTTCGTTTATCAATTTGTTCTAAAACCTCCCCTAATGACACCTCAATTTGGGACAGTTCCTCAGACTGTCACCCAAAAAGAATGGCTCAGGTTTGGGAATCTCCCTCACATCCTCAACAGTGAAGACCGATGCAAAGAATTCATTTAGTTTCTCCGCAATGGGCTTATCGTATTTGAGTGCTCCTTTAGCATCTTGATCGTCCAGTGGCCCCACTGGTTGTTTAGCAGGCTTTCTGCTTCTGATGTATTTAAAAAAAAATTTGCTATTACTTTTGGAGACTTTGGCTAGCTGTAATTCAAATTCTTTTTTGGTCTTTCTAATTATATTTTTACACTTCAGTTGCCAGAGCTTATGCTCTTTTCTATTTTCCTCAGGATTTATCTTCCACGTTTTAAAGGATGCCTTTGCCTCTCACTGCTTCTTTACTTTGTTGTTTAACCACGGTGGCTCTTTTTTGGTTCTCTTACTATGTTTTTTAAATTGGGGTATATGTTTAAGTTGAGCCTCTATTATGGTGTCTTTAAAAAGTTTCCATGCAGCTTGCAGAGATTTTACTTTTGGTGCTGTACCTTTTAATTTCTGTTTCACTAACCTCCTCATTTTTGTGTAGTTCTTCTTTCTGAAATTAAATGCTACAATATTGGGCCACTGTGGAGTTTTCCCCGCCACAGGGATGTTAAATTTAATTATATTATGGTCACTATTACCAAGTGGTCCAGCTATATTCACCTCCTGGACCTGATCCTGTGCTCCACTTAGGACTAAATCAAGAATTGCCTCTCCTCTGGTGGGTTCCAGGACTAGCTACTCCAAGAAGCAGTCATTTAAGGTGTCAAGAAACTTTATCTCAGCCTCCCTTCCTGAGATGATATGTACCCAGTCAATATGGGGATAGCTGAAATCCCCCGTTGTTATTGAGTTTTTTATTTTAACAGTGTCTAATCTCCCTGAACATTTCAGAGACACTAACACCATCCTGGTCAGGTGGTCTGTAATATAGCCCTACTGCTATATTCTTATTTTTCAAGCATGGAATTACTATCCATAGAGATTCTGTAGTACAATTTAGTTCATTTAAGATTTTTACTTCATTTGATTCTATGCTTTTTTTCACATATAATGCCACTCTCCCACCAGCACGACCTGTTCTGTCCTTCTGATATATTTTGTACCCTGTTATTACTGTGTCCCATTGACTAAAGCAACAGCATATACGATATAGTATCCACTGTTGCTCGTTTCTGTTATCTCTGGAATAAATGTTCCCCATAGGGGTCTAAATCCTGGACTGGTTTCTGAAAAGATTTAAACAGACTTAAATTTCAATCCCAATTTTTAAGATTACTGTTAACATGATTTCACTATAATGCAAATATAGCCAAATGATTCTGAACTGCTATTGCTTTGGGGATTGCAATTCGCTCCATCATCTCCCTGTGTCTTTTAAATCAGTGTGACAAGGGCTTAACTGTTTCTTTTTCCCCTAATGTTAAAATGCTGCCAAGGCCTCCGTGGAAAACAAATCTGCTTATGCTGTGTATTATATTTTTCTTATTTCTTGTTCCCTGTTTCTTTTTTTCTTCCTAGGGAGATCAGCATTAAATCAGAATCTTTGTTTTGAAGTGTCAGTCTGCTTTGGCTGCTTCCTTCATGCCTAACTCTTGGGACTTAGCTGTTTTCAGGGGAGTTACACTAGCAGAAAATTTGGCCCATAGTCTTTTCTTTGTGATAGTGTAATTGGTTACTGTGGCACTGATTAATGCCATGGAGCATGACGACTTCATGTGAGGAATAAGCAGTGACGACAGATGAACGGAGGTTCTGATTTCATGTACATGCCTCCAATAACCAAAAGACCAGTGAAAGAGAAATGTCAACTACACGAAATTATAAGTAGAAATGTCTCTTCTTAATAGGTTGCCTTTCACGATTTTTCTATGTGGTGTCAGTGAGTCTTTGAGGCTGTTCCCCCCCCTCCTCACCCCCCCTTTCTCTCCCCAGAAGCAGCAGAAAAGCTGACCTTAGGTTCCTATGAGAAAGCTTTGCCCACTCTCCTGGGTGCCCAAATAGAACTATACTCAAGCACTTTCTGCTGCATGGGGGCGGCGCCTTGGAGAGCCTCTTGAGGGTGACTCCACGCTCCCTGCTCATACAGCACAGTGGAGCAGTCCTCTGCTGCAATATTCAAGGAGGCTTGTGGACAGCACAGGGATATGGGCCCAGTGGGTCAACATATTGCTTGATCCACTGGCCTTCAAAAAGAGTTATGGGCCACATTCAGTACTGCTCCCCTTGTCTTGTCATAAGAGTAGTTGGCACAGAGAATTCCATTTTCATCATGTTTCTCCTCCACCCCAAGACACATTAGTCCATTTATGTGAGCTTTATTCCATTGTTACTTGTATTACAGTAGCACCTAAAGGCCCATGCAAGATCATAGCCCCCCTGTGCTAGGCACGTGATCTATGCGTAGCAAGACACATCCCTGCCCTGAAGACCTTACAGTCTAAAACAGACAAGACAGACAAATGGTGAGAGGGGAAACAGAGGCACAGAGAGGGAAAATCACTGTACTGCCTTTGGCCCACATGGTGTATTCTGGAGTACTCTTTTCTACTGACTGTAAAATGTGAACATTTTGCATATGGTATATTTCGCGCTTTAAATTGCAACTGATTTTTGTGCAGATGGTCCCATGTAATTACCTGTAACTTAATAACTAGTGTAAATTAAATTTCAGTTGTTTTTGAATTCATTCTAAATAATGAAATTTAATTGAGCAGTTATTTCAAGTTCTGTAGTATGTCCTACAGAGAAGTGATTATGTTGGACAAAGCACAAGAGAATATACTGTGGGGAACAATGCCACACAGGCAGGAGAGAATGGACTAGAAAATGAGAATTTCATATACTTTTCTCCACTTACGTCTCTTTGAAAAGTATCTGAGATTCTCAGTGTCTTTGTCTCAGAATCTCTCTCTCTTTCTCTCCCCCTATATATATATAATATCTGTGTGTGTGTGTTTTGGTGGGAAAAGACGGTCCAGTTAGGACTTGAAAAATGTACCTAATCCCTACACATTCTAGCCCATGTGAAAAATACACATGTTGGCACACCCTCCTGAAATGAAAAGGAATAAAACAGTTGTGCACTATTTATTGTGTGCTGTGTTTGATTACAATAAATTGTCATTCACCTTTCTACATATGTTTTAAAATTTTGACTTGCTATCTCTTTCACCCTCTCCTCCCCGCCCCCTTTAAGTGCCTTCATTTCTTTTTGGGCTTCAATCCACAGTATTGCTTTCAGAGCATTCAAAAACTATGAGGTTTTCTTAGAAATCATAAGATTTTAAAAATACTTAATTTGGAGTCTCTTTGGTTGCCTTTGGAGTTTTCAGCATTTAGGGCTCACGTTTTACATTTTTGCTACAACCATGAGATCTAGAGCTTAATTTTTTTTTTTTTTTAAATGAAAGCTGAGATTCTCACATAATCATGTCTCCAGGAACTGAGACATAATGAAGAACACCAGATATCACAAGATTCACAATGAAATCATGAGAATTAGAAACACTAATTCTGCATTTTTCTCTTCTATAATCATGCTTTATCTTTCCTTATGTTGTTTTCATCATCTTTTTGTCTCTTTCTTCCTCCAATCCCTTTATATCTCTTTCCCTACATTATGTTCATTACTTCCTTCCCCATATTTTCAGTCTCCTTTCTTCCACTCTAAAATCTCCCTCTACCATACTTCCCTTTTCTAACTTACTTTGTTGGTCTCTCACCTGGCCACTCCCACATACTTTAAACCATCACATCGCAACCACAAAATGCTTGAAAATTGTACTAGATTCCTGATAGCCAGGGGACTAGACCCACTAGCCAAAAATTGATATGAAAAACAATGGAGATGGGCTGTTATCCAGGAGCAGCATCCTGCTGAGAAGCCAAGTGATCCTTCCACCAGTGGTGGGGAGTCCTGGTAGGGTCCTGTCTGTAGGCCCTGTTCACCTAGACCACCTTTCTTACTGGTCTCCACTCCTATCACAGACCCTCCAGGCTGCTGCCACAGTGGGTTGGGGGTGGAGATGTCTCTGTACTATAAAGAACTTTTTAAATAGAATGTTGACACATTTGTTTTTTAAAAATCCTGTTTTAAACATGTTTTCGCCCCCGCTCCTCTATGTGTAGAAGGGTCTCTTGGACAGGCCAAAGAGCCACACCAAATGCTTTCAGGCACAACCCTCTTCCCCCTTCTTCTTTCTCTCTGTGAGTGCACCTGCTTGTTTACTGTCAATTTTGGCTCCACCATCCTTTTCCTGGCAAATACACTTCTACAGGACCTGGGGAAGGGGCCTGCATCTTCAAGGAAACAGTGAAACTGACTATAAACAAAGTGCTATCAAAAGCACAACATAAATAAACAGGAAAAAATAGAAGGGAATTTAAAAAAAAACCAACCTCTAATCCCCAACATTACTGAAACTGAAAGAGATTACTTGTAACAAAAGTAAGCACATCATTTTCACATGGAAGTGTGATTTTTTTCAAGTCGATGTCCCTTTAACCTCCCTGTGTTTCAGTTTTCCAGTCTACAAAGTGGAGATAACACTTTCCTACCTGACATGGTTTTTGTGAAGATTATTAATTCATTTGCAAAGTGCTTTGAGTTCCTTGGGTGGAAGATGAAACGTAACTGTAAAGTGTTGTTATTTATCTCAAAACAGTATTTCTTGTGCTTGAAAACTAGGCTTGACATATAGATCTTTCTTGATCTCTGTGGAGAGCTATTGCTGGGGCAGGAGACAGAGGCCAAAGGACAGGTGTGAATTATTTATGTGTGTACTTAATTTAATATTTTTCCCATCCCTTTTCAGAATGCCAGAGTTATGTGGAAAGGAAAGATGGATATTCCTAGAAGTATCTTGAGCCTGATGGGATGGTGGTCTTTAAAATACCCCTTTGCTTAAAACTTGTCTGTTTTATTATTACTACTTATTAGGTATTGTTTCTGGTTTCCTTGTTGTAATCCGTTCTGGCTTAGAACTTGCTTGTTTTATCTTTAGTGTGTTCTGATTTGAAGTACGTTGTTAAAAATAGAGAGTTCCAGGGCTATCTATAGCACTGTATAAATACAATAGAAGGGAATGTTAATACTTAGGAAACTAGCTAACCTCTCCCAGATGGACATCATATGGGAATGGTCTAATTTCCAGGATTTCCCCATAAACCTCTAGGGCAGTGTTTCCCAAACTTGGGACGCCGCTTGTGTAGGGAAAGCCCCTGGCGGGCCGGGCCAGTTTGTTTACCAGCCGCGTCGCAGGTCCGGCCGATCGCGGCTCCCACTGGCTGCGGTTCGCTGCTCCAGGCCAATGGGAGCTGCTGGAAGTGGCGGCCAGTACGTCCCTCGGCCCTCGCCGCTTCCAGCAGCTCCCATGGCCTGGAGCAGCGAACCGCGGCCAGTGGGAGCTGTGATCGGCCAGACCCGCGGACGTGGCAGGTAAACAAACCGGCCCGTTCTGCCAGGGGCTTTCCCTATACAAGCGGCCTCCCAAGTTTGGGAAACACTGCTCTAGGGGCTGCTTTCCCTAGGGAGGAGGATGTGTCTTGTGGCTTCTGGGAAGCAGGGACAGGTCAGGATCTTTGTCTATAGTTATTCCTCCACTGATGGAATGTGCTGCAGCCTCTGGGCTGTCAGAATTTTGCAGCATTTTTTTCATGCACCCATGCTCCCTTGGTGACGTACTGCTTACACCGGGGAGCACTGGAGGTGCATTTAACCTCACGTACTTGGTGTGCGAGGCAACACTTGAAGCGCTTAATAAACTGAGTGTAGATTATGTTGCCTGTGAGGTTTGCCGTTGTCGACATCTGAGGCTAAATTACTATGCATGAGGCGTACTTGACTAGACTTGTATCTATCCTTTTAGAACAGATTAAAGGTTTAGTGAAATCTTGTGCTTCTGTTTCTGGCACTGCAGGAGTGTCTGACGAAAGGGCTTGCTTTAGTTGACATCCATTCATATTAGCCTCTGACATTCTGGAATTAGCTGTCTGAGGCTTTGCTTGTTCAGCTGAAGGAAGGTTTTTTGGCTCCCTTTGGCTTTTCCATCCTCTTCTCAAGACTTTGCAGGAAGAAACTCATTTAGTTTTTGCCATTTCAAGGTTCATCCCTTTTTGGGTTCAGATGCTGTGATTGTAGCATTAATTGGAGCTATTTAAAGTAACAACCTCTCCAGCAAATGAATGGCAAACCAGCCAAAGCCATCCTCGATTTGCTTAGGGACAGAAGAACTCTGGAGTACCTGCTTTTGGCCAAATCCTCCCCTTAGATACGTACATGGCTCTCACTGACTTTACTGAGAGCTGCACATACATATTTAAGGCAAGAATTTTGCACTTGGTCTTCATAATTTCTCCATAGTTGCACTCCTTTCCTGTGGGAAAATTGGTTAGTGTCCTATAGTGGATGGGGCCCCAAAAATCTACCTTTGGGTCTGAAGAAAATGCCCCTTCTGTACTACAGCTGGTAACAGGAAAGAGAGAGTAGAGCATGGTAACTCGCCACCATGCTAATCAGATGGCAGAGGATTGTGGTAGGTCATTCTAAAGGTCAAAGAGCTGGTATCGCAGCCTTGCTGTGGCAGACACAATTTTTAAATGCAGCATTTGCCCCAGGGAGCGACAGTGGGTCATTGCACTAGCCTTTCACCTTCAGACACATTAGTTCACATCCTGATTGATTTAGGTCACAAGTGAAAATGAGTTTGGCATGGGAGGTCCCATATTCTAGTGTGGTGGGTGGTATGGCTTTGAGAGAGGCACTGAACTGGAATAGCTGAAGTATTGCAGGTGAAAAGTAAACTATGCAAGAAAGATGTGAGAGTTGAATGGGAAGGGGGATAATTTGTACCATACCTGACTGGGCTGTGCCCAACTATAGCCCTAGTGCTATTATTACAAAACTCTAATTTCTCATAAAATACAAATGCTTAAAAAAATCCAAGTGCTTGCATTCAGGATAGAGGCTGCTCCAGCGGCACAGGAAAAGGAAAGGTAGAATCCAGTCCTGCTGCATGTGAGTATCTTTCCATTGACATTCCCTGGAATTATGCCAGTTTACACCTGGGTTTCCTTTTGTCCTATGTATATACTGTCTGGTGTATCATATTTAAGGATGTGCTCAAGATGCAAGGCAAGGGTGCTTTGTGTGCATGCAGCTATGTGACAATTCTACAGTTTTGTTGAAAGTCAAATAGAGGGTTACGTGAGACTTTGGTTACAAAATCAAGGTGATAGAGTTGAATTATCTTTGGAAATGGGGAGAGGACAGGATAGATAACCTTATCTAGTTATATCACTGCATGGTAATTGGCTGGAACTACAGTAGAGTCATTTCAGAGGATCAAAGAGACTCTGTGACTTGGCTGGCTAAGTGGTTATGATCTCTAAAGTCCTAAAAGTTTGGAGCCCCCCAGTGACAGATTGCTTCTTCCTTACATTCCGTCTCAGCGGTTAGATGTAATGAGTTGGTATTGGTACTCGTTTCTGGATTGGAATCTCCAAGTCTGGCAACAGGGTCTGAATTGGACAGCCTTGTGGGCACAGTGCACAAATCATCTCCTTGGATGTGAGCGGGTGCCTTGTCCACCCTGCTCTACAGACATACTCCACGCAATATGTGAAGTCCAGACTGTGCCCCATCACTCACAAAGAAAATAACAATTATAACATAAAAATCAGCTCAAACTTTCTACCCAGTTTTGGCTGCTTCTCAAAATACTTCTCGGCTTACACCCCAGGACTTCTCCCCCACCTCCTGTATATCCAGGTGACATAATGAGTCACCTGCTTAAGTGAGTTCTGCCAAATTAAGTTTGCTAAACTCTTTCCTATCACGATCGACACCTGCTTAACAAAGTGGAGGTTTCAGGCAAATGCTGCCAGCCTGTTACAGTGATGCTTTTGATCGGCTCTTGAATCATAATTGACAGGGTGGGCCTTTATATTTATTGTTTCAAAGTGGTGGGCACAGTGTATAAATATCTGTTGCATTTTCACCTTCCATATGTAACAAACAAGGAGTTGACTTTCACCATAGAAAATATTGGCAAGGTTCACAGGGCTTTGGCTCTCATTGCCAGTAAGCTAAGTGTCATTGGTAGCGTTAATTTGATTGCTGCACTTTATGTCCCTGCCAGATGATAACTCGGTTTGTCACTTTTTTGAAGGTTCCATCCTGAGCAGCTGCTGCAGCTTTTTGATATTAACTTCATTAAAAACATTGAGCATAAATGCAAAGTCTGGGGAAGCTGATTCAGACTGAGCATCTGATTTTCACATCCTCCCAAAGCCAAGCTTGTAATAGAAACACTGATATTCTGGTCGTGCCAAGTGGCATGGATGCTGCAGTTATATCAGGAAAAGCCAAAGGCCTCTTTGATATAACCAACATCTTTTAGGAGCTGCTGTTGTGGTAGTTTTAGTTGTTAAGTGCTGAACCTGTGCTCGGTCTTATGCAAAAGACAAAGGAAGATGTAATACTCCCCTTGGGTGATTTTTGAGTAAAATATTGGCCTTGATTCTCAGTCCTGGCTGCGGAAACTCAGTACCGAAACCGGGGGTAGAGAGCACCTCTGTATGTTCAGGATTCTGGAGGTATGAGTTAGAGGAGCCCCAAGGGATATTAATGTACACTGTGCTGCAACAGCTCTCAGTGGTCTGGCATGGCAGCTCAGAATAGCTAGAGTGCAATAGATTCTGGCCATGTGTCCTTTCTTCCGGTGGCATGCCCCTGTGCTGGGGCGGGGGAAGGGTAGGATGCCATACAGGTGTTCTGCTGGGTCTGTGTCACTGTGGATGTTTCCAGATGGTAGGTTCTGGAATCAGGGCCACTATCTTTATGTTCAACACTATGTAACAAAAGACCAAAACTAATTTACAGAAGCAACAAATAGTATTTTCCCATGTGGGTTCTTCACATAAAATCCCCTCCTGCCCTGTCCACCCTTCCAAGGCTCTGTACCACTGTGACCTTTCTTACTGGAGAATTGGATGGGACTCTTCAAAGAGCTTCACTCTGGGCTCTGTCAATGGAGTCGGTCGATGAGATACCTCTTCCCCTTTTTTTCCTTCTCCCTTCACTTTCATGGGGTAACCTTGCTTACAACTGGGCTAGCTACGTAATGGTTAATTTCGACATCAGGAAAGCAGCACCAGATAAACCAGCAGATGCTGTACTTTAAATTTGTTTTGCTGTAAGGCATAAGCGGTGTCTGTAAGCCCCTCGAGGGAAAGACCAGGGTAGAAATTGCTTTATGGTTTACCTGTGGATATCAGCATAGTTATAGGAAATGTCTGTGCACTCTTTCAGGCAATATGATAGATCAGTCAGCTGGTAAATATGTAACTTCTCTCTGCCTCTTTCTCCTCCTTATCAGAGTGTTACAATAACTGTTTCATTACTTTACTATCTGGTGCTGGTAAATCAAATCCAGAAAGCAGTACAAAATGTCCCATATTTAACTAATCATTCTTTACTAGCTTGCATTTCAAACATCCGTGGTCTGATAACCCAGTATGCACAGAGACTGAATCATGTTTTGTGGACAGAAGGCTGAAATGTTACCAGCTTATCTGCTGTTTTTTGAGCAGTATGGTTCAAACTATGACAAACTTTAGCTGTAGAAGCCTTCAAAAACCTATTTTTCAGAGCTTTGGTTCTACTATATGGAATGAATAAGGGCAGATGAATTATGGAGGAAAAGTACTGGTACTTCTCCCAGCTTTTGTTTTATTTTTTAACAGGGAGGGTAAAAACAATTTACCAGGGAACCATAGGGATAGACAACATTTGTAAAGAAATTAAAACTAGAGCACAAGCTAGCAGCTACCTTGGAAAAAGTACTGGCTCATAACTTCGCCCACTTTGACCCTAGAAAATAAGGGGTAGCACCAACCATGCGGTGAAAACAATTATGACTTAAATAAATATATACTGAATCTAAAAATTTACAAAGAAGGAAATGAATGAATGAAAAACCACCAGTGGCAGCAGTTCCTGTGTTTGGAAGTGTCATGCGCATGCTCTGATGAGACTGTTTAGCATATCAGTGACTTGACAGCTCACTGTAGACAACCTGCATCTGAAAGTTGGTATGAGAACTGCAGAAGCTGCAAACTTTATGGAATGTCCTGGTTTAAACTTGCAGTTTGTGTAAGTTGGTCCATGGGATTATTTTTGTATTACTTGCCCACAGTCACCATATCTGGCCTTGAATACAAATATTAAAGAGAGCATGATGGGACGTCCTGCTTGGTTCCCAGAATTGTAAGCCACTGTGTTACCCCTCTCAGCCTCATCAAGTAAGAGCTTTGCTGTTGCTAAGCTATGTGTCAGCTTCCTGATACGCCAGCTTGTCTGTTTTGCCAACAGACTATTCAGGACACTGTCAATCCAAATCTTGCCTTGCAGGTAACAATCAGTGAACTCCAGAGTTCCCCAGAGACTTCTCCCTGCAGTGTCTGGTCCCTCTCACTGGACACTCACAGAAGTTAAGTTTGCTGCCTCCAAAGACACAGAACACATACCAGCCTGATAGTTTAGCTGAAGACTCACACTTTGCTATAATACACAGCACAGAGATGGTTTTGTAATAAAAGAAGAATAAGTTTATTAACAATGAACAGAAGTTTGTGATGGTAAGACTATAAAAACAAATATAGTTACATACAAAACAAAACATGCTTTCTAGTGACTAAAAGTCAATTTCAGCAAGTTATTATCTTTGTCCAGAGACACAAAGATATTACTCCCCATCTTCACAGGCTCAGAGGGCACTGAACCCCCAGTCCCCTCAGTGATGGATAACTAAAGTATTTTTGTCCCCCTTATGTTATACAAGTCTCTTGTCTCTGCTTCAAGAGCCATGAAGGCTTCCTTTTGTGCAGATGCAGCACTGCAGATGTGATTGTTAAATGGTCTTCTCCCCAGCTCCTTTAGCTTGATGGCTTTGTTTACCTTGTATGTAAATGTACTTCCATTGTCCTCTGTGTGTAACCAAGCTGGTCAGACAGATAAATATATGTTCTTTTGTCTAGGGAAGGCTGCCTTTTATGCTCTGCCTCCCAAACACATTTTAAGAACATATTTCCTGCACACATGTAACTCTTTACATGCTAACCATACATACCTCACACAATAATATTAATCACCAGTGTGTCCCTGGCTTTCATAAAAGATGTACTTTTATAGTATAAAACTCGATATACTTTTATAGTATAATATTGTATGCAATCAGTTGATTCAGTTGCTTATTTTTGGGGTTCAGGTCTTCTGTTCTCCCTCGCCCCCCCCCCCCACCGTAGGGTGTCTGGACCCTGATTGTTGCACATAAATGTCCAAATAATATGGCCTTAAAAATTAACCATACTCATCTGTTGACAAAGAACTCCCTATCTATTAATAAGGTACTATCTTCTCCTGGGCTGAAAATTGGTTTGGATGGATTCATCTTGCTCTATAGCCTCAAATCCATCAAACTCAGGCTTTGGTGGATCACAAGAGACAGTGAATTTTAAAGTAGAGGTTCTCCACCAATAATGGAGTGCTGGGAGTGCTGCCTCGCTCTTGGAGGTCAGCACGGGGTATGAACAACAAGATCATGCCATCTGATAACTGCTGTAGGACACGGGAGAATTGGTATTGGGGATAGCCTAGTCCAAGCCATAATTTACTTACTGAGCTGAGACCAGAAGGTTGAAGGTGGGGCTGAAGTATCTAGTCAGTGGTGCAGTATGGACTTACTGGGCTATATTAATAACTTCATGGTTTACTGTTTGGAATTAGCCGTGAGGGTTCTGTTACCCTGGCACTCAGTATAGCAATGTAGGGAAATATTTGACATGCAATCCATTTCAGAGCTGGAATTGCGTTAACTATTATTCCGTAGTAAAATTACTGCAATTAGTCACAAATCTGTCACTTCTGGAAGTAATGTTCCTGTTTTTTAATACAAATGATTTATTACTTTAGTTTTAAAGAGTAAACATTAGGTTAAAGGAATGCTGCTGCCTCTGAGGAAAACTTTGATAAATATTCTAATTAGGCACTATTTGGAGGATATATTATTTATATGCTTTCTCTCTTGTTTTAGCCTTCCTTTTGTCTTTTTGTTATTACTAAGGCTATTTCCATGGCTTTTGTGTTGCTAAGTCAATTCATTTGTTCCCCTAATTTATTCCTCACCTGAAATCACCATTCCTCTGCTTTTGTGGCATCACGATTGACTGCTACAGTAACCAATGGTGATGTAACAAAGAGCAGACTATCTGATTCTGAGTGAGGGATAAACAGCCTAAGATTGTGAATTTGTATGAATCGATGATCCTGTTTTAATGCAGATGCCTTTAACAAGGTGTCACATTCTGGAGTGCAACCTAGACCAGTAGTAGGTTGTGTCACTGTCACCATCTGTCCTGTAACCCTGGATGCCTTAAAATGCTCTGCTGCTGTAGCTCCATGTCTGGAGAAGCATGCTGTTGTCTGAGTATCTGTGTGGTGTGCAGGCCTGGTTCAGCACTCTGATACCAGCCTGGTTTCCAGCAGCCTTGGTTATGACTTGCTGAGTGACCCCAGCACGCCCCCAGTCCTGAATTTCCCCAGAACTGTCTACCCTGAATGTCCAGCACTCTCCTGGAGCATTCAGAGGAGAGAGAAGGTCCATTGCTTCTTCAAAGAGACAAACACACAGTGGTTTGTTGCTTTAGCTGGAGTTAACAATTGCTTCGGTTCAAACACAGAACTGGGTTGGTTAGGATTAAAAGTTAAATAAGTTTATTAACAAGAAGAGAGTGGTTCTAAGTGAATTCAAGTTCAAGGGATAAAGACAAAAAATGGTTACAAGAAAATAAAAGTAAAATACACTTTCCAGTGGCTAAGACTTAACTCAACGAGCTACAGCCTTGGTTCAAGGTAGATTTCTTACTAGTCTTTTTCTTCCCAGCCATGTCTGACTTTCTCTCCGTCAGGACCTTCCTCAGAAGTACAAAGGTGCTATTTTCTCTTGTACGTGACAGATCTTTGCCTAAGCAGGTTTCTCACCTATGTTCAGTTTCCAGAGACTTCTTGGTTGAAGGACCGTCTTTCTTAACTTGCAAGAACTCTAGTTCCTTGTGTCTGTCCATTGATGAAATGCCAAGATGGTGTCCTCTCTCTCTCCTTGTATCTTCCCAAACTCACTGGTTTGTCCCCAGACTCATGATCAGCTCATGCTATTCTTCCCTGCCTCCAGACATCCCATCCCCCTGCTGATGCATATGGAAATGGGGCTTCCATTGTTTTTGGTCACACTGCTTAATCTAATTGGAGACAGGTAAATGGCTGCCCTTCCTCCTATCTGTGAGAGAACCTGTTTCTCCCTGTGTTTGGTCACAGATATTTAAAACATAATATCATTAAGTATCCATATTTCTTCATATGGTGTTAATACGGACATTTCACAATGATATTAATCACCAGTATGTCATGATCTTTTATAAAAGATCTTACTTGACACACTTTTATAATACAGTAATATTGTATTCCATCAGTTGATTCAGTTACTTAACATCTTGGGGGAGTGTGAATCTGTAATGATATCTCCCCAACTTCCTAGGTTGATGGCTTTGCTTACCTTTTAAGTAAATGTGCCTTCATTGTCTCTGCTTGATGACCAGCAAATACAGCCCTTTGTCTAGGGCAGACTGGGCTTATGCATTGCTTGCCAAACACATTTTAAGAACGTAATTCTAGCACATATCCATAACTCTTTGTACACACCTGTACGTACATCACACAAGAATATTAATGATCCATGAGTTGTTAGTTGTCCCACAATATGTTACATACCACCTTTTTGGGTATAAATCATGACAACAGTGTGAAATGTATAGTAAGTATGTCAGGCCTGACAAGAGTTGCTGACACAGTTCAGGGACTCCAGAAATGGGCTGCCCTGCCCTCCAGTTGCTTTTTCCCTCACTGCCCCCAGTCCTGTCCAATCAGCATTTGTTTTGAAATTTATTATGCACTCCCTACAGATTTTAAATTTGCATTGTGCTGGCGATTTTTGTATTGACAGTGACCTACCCTTCAAAAATTTTCAGGGGGATGCTAGGGATGCTTTTGGTGCTCAGAAGAAAGGTGTGGGAGGTGGTTTTGGTATTTAGAAGGCAGTTGGGGCTTTTGGTACTGTGGAAGACGATGCATCTTCTCACCTTCTTTTGCGTAAGGGCAGAAGTGACTACTTCAGGAGACGGGGTTTGAATTCTTTTTTTTTCTTCAAGGAGTGTCCCTATGGGTGCTTCACTTTAGGTGTCTTGGCGCCCTGCGCTTCTAGTTGGAGACTTGTGATAGCAGTGCCCGGTTGGCTGCGCACGTGTGGCAGCCATCTCGCGCTACTCTGAGCGGCTATCTCACGAGCACAGCCAACCGCCAACCAGTTCCTTCTCTACCGCCCTTGACTTCCGGTCGAAATGACAGCAGCACCCTTATCTGCTCTCAAATTTCTTTAATCTCTGCTTTTTTCTCAGTAATTTTCCTCATTGTTTATCTCTCCATTCATTTTTCTTTAGTTTTCACATTTAAAAAAACCAAAAACTTTTTCATTTTTCTCCCTGCCTCAGGCAGGCAGTTGCTGAAGAGGCATTAGACTGGGACTATTCCCATTCTTCATTCAGCTAGCCCCTCAGACATGCCTGGCTCTCCAGGTTACAAGCGCTGTCTGACCTGCAGACTCTCAATACCAGTGACAGACGGCCACTCACAGTGTGTCCGTTGCCTGGGGGAGACACGTGTTACCCAAAAGTGTCCCCACTGCAAGAAACTCACAGCGTGGACAAGAAAGGCCAGGGACTGTCAATTAAAACTTTTAATGATGGAGAGATCCCTCTGACCCCGAGTCCAGGACACAGACGGCACTCAGAGCGCTGGACCGCGAGGCACCGGGTCTGATACTGAGACATCCTGAGGAGAGAGAGACCCTGTGCAGTCTCGCTCTCCTAGCAGCAAAACTAAGCCTCATAGGTCAGCACTGAGGGAACAGACACCTCAGGCACAGAGCAGCATTATGGCACCACCTGCTGCACCAATACAATATGACAAGTCTGAGGCACCGAGAACGCTCCCTCTGGTTCCCAGCCTGAGCTTGCCTGTGCTCGGGACCGAGTCTCCCGATACCGCAACAGCTTGTTAGCCATGCGGAGCTGCTCATTGCTTCCACCCCTGGAACTCCTCTCTTTGGCACCGATGGCACCCCGGCCAGGTCAGGGCCAAGCTTTATCACTACACCTCTGGCTCAGCCCCCTCCTCTCTCCAGTGATGGAGACACTAGCGGGCACACCTCACCACCCCTTTCCTAAACCTGGGCCCGCTCAGCCACAGGGCGTGGGTTGGCAACCCCCACAGTGGGTGCCCTCTCCCATGGCCTTCCCACTTCTACTGGGATCCATGGGCGTTATACAGAGCCCAAAACACCCAGCCATCCAGTCCACCTAGGTCCATGACACAGCAATTGCCTCCGCCATCTGCTCCAGCTTCCCCAGAACTGCTGGAGGAGGAAGCTGAAGAATCTGTGGACAGGCCGGAGGGTCACACCCTCCCAGCTACCCTTTCAGGATTTGTTTAAAAGAGTAGCTGATTCATTAGACAGCTCATGGCGGAGTTACCCGAGACTCAACATAAGCTGACAGATATATTGCAAGTTTCTCCTTTATCCAAGATAGCACTACCCATTAAAGCTGCCATCCTGGACAAAGCAAATACTGTATGGCAGACTCCAGCCACGACCCCACCTCCTTGTGAGTGATCTGACAAGTACTGCGTGCCGGCTAAAGGAGCTGAGTTTTTGTTTACCCACCTTACTCCAAACTCATTATTGATAGAGGCATTTAATCAAAGGGGGAAGCAACATCAAACCAACCCCCCACCCCCATGGTAAAGATTGGAAACGGCTAGACCTCTTCGGCAGGAAAGCCTATTCATCAGCGACCCTCCAGTTTCGCATAGCAAACTATTCTGCGTTACTGGCCAAGTACACACACACTATTTTTTCTCAGATGTCATCTTTTATTGAGCACATCACAGCTGACAAAAAAAAGCAATATAAAGCTGATATAGCAGAAGGTTTCCTCATCACCAGAACTGTTTTGCAGGCTTCTCTGGATTCTGCTGACACGGTGGATCGCTCCATCGCCACGTCCGTTGTCATGCAGAGGGATTCATCGCTCCATCTCTCCGGCTTCGAAAGGGAAACCCCATCAGTCACTATTACCATAGACGCCTCTCTGGTAGGAATGGAGGGCACACTTGGCCGACATCATCATCCAGGGCTGATGGTCCCTAGAGGAGTAAAATCTCCACATAAATCTACTGGAGCTTTGAGCAGTTCGAAATGCCTGCCGTCACTTTCTCCCCCCGATCTGCAACAAAACTTCCAGATTCTCATGGACAATTTGGTGACTGTTTTTATATAAATTGCCAAGGAGGGGCCCGATCTTACCTGCTCTGCACAGAAGCAGTTCGCCTCTGGCAATGGTGCATCTCCAACAACATACACATCACGGTATCCTATCTACTTGGAAACCAGAATGCCACAGCAGACTACCTCAGCAGGAACTTCTCACGGATGCACGAGAGGGAACTAGACCCACAAATTCTGCAAACTACTTTCTGACAATGCGGATTCCCCTCAACTGACATTTTCGCCACGACCCACAATGCCAAATACCCACAATACTGCTCCCGAGGGGAACTGGGACACAACTCTCTGAGACCCCTTCCTTAACAAATGGGAGGCCCTGCTCCTGTACACCTTCCCCCTGATCCTTCTGTTGAGTCGTGTCCTACATAAGATCAGACAAGACAAATCCAGAGTCATCTTGATTGCACCAACATGGCCCAGACAAACATGGTTCCCATACCTGACCCACAAACCCTTCCCCTCCTGCTTCACCTACTGACACAGGATACAGGACGCCTCCGTCACCCCAGCATTCCAGCACTTTGTCTCAAGGCATGGCTAATCCAGGGATGGCAGAACTCAAAACGCGCTGTTCCAAGGAGGTCCAAGACATTCTACTTCACAGCCGACATCCCTCCACATGAAAAACATACGCACCCAAGTGGCAAAGATTCTCCATTTGGTGCTGAGACAAACAAATCATTCCACAATCGGCCCCATTACCGACTATCCTTGAGTGCATATTGACACTAAAAAAATCAGGCCTCTCGACTAGCTCACTCAGAGTGCACTTATCAGCCATCACCACCTTTCACGACAAGGTGGACGGACTCACGGTCTTCACCCATCCACTGACTAAGCGCTTTCTCAAGGGTATAGAGAACACTTACCCCACATTTAAGGGACCTGACCCCTATGTGGGACTTCAACCTTGTTCTCCATGCTCTCATGGGGAAACCCTTTGAACCACTAGTGACCTGCTCGTTCCTACACTTATCCATGAAGGTTACCTTTTTTAGTAGCTATCACATCAGCATGAAGGGTGGGAGAGTTGGGTGCCCTAATGGCACACCCAGCTTATACCAATTCCTCAAGGACAAAGTCATCCTACGCCCACACCCTAAATTCATACTCAAGGTCGCCTCCCTCTTCCATCTCAATGAATCCATTTATTTACCTGTATTCTTCCCCAAGCCGCACGCCAACAACAGGGAGGCGTCCCTTCACACACTAGATGTCCGCAGAGTGCTGGCGTTCTATATAGAGAGAACAAAAACATTCAGAAAATCATTCTGGCTATTCATATCCACAACAGAACGATCTAAAGGCCAGACCATTTCTAAACAGAGACTCTCTAAATGGATCTCTTAATTGTATCAAACTATGTTACCAAAATTACAATTTGCAAGCTCCTTCTGGACTTCGCACACACTCCACTAAAGAGATGTCCACATCCATAGCTTTTCTCAAACATGTACCCATCATGGATATTTGTAAAGAAGCTACCTGGGCATCGCCCCATACTTTCACCAAACATTATGCCCTGGAACAGCTGTCAGCTGCAGACACTCATTTTGGTCTATCAGTGCTTTCCATCATACATACATCAACTCTGAGGGGCACTGCTCTTCAGTCACCTAAAGTGGAGCACCCACAGGGGACGCTCCTTGAAGAAGAAGAGAAGGTTACTCGACTTGTGCAGTAACTGAGGTTCTTTGAGATGGTTGTCCTTGCAGGTGCTCCACTACCCACCCTCTCTCCTGCCATCCATCTCCAGCCTCTGACAAACAAGACTAGGGACGCCATTCCTTACCCATCCTGGCTAATAGCCATTAATGGACTTAACCACCATGAATTTATCCAGTTCTCTTTTAAACGCTGTTATAGTCCTAGCCTTCACAACCTCCTCAGGTAAGGAGTTCCACAAGTTGACTGTGCGCTGCGTGAAGAAGAACTTCCTTTTATTTGTTTTAAACCTGCTGCCTATTAATTTCATTTGATGACCACTAGTTCTTGTATTATGGGAATAAGTAAATAACTTTTCCTTATCCACTTTCTCCACATCACTCATGATTTTATATACCTCTATCATATCCCCCCCTTAGTCTCCTCTTTTCCAAGCTGAAGAGTCCTAGTCTCTTTAATCTCTCCTCATATGGGACCCATTCCAAACCCCTAATCATTTTAGTTGCCCTTTTCTGAACCTTTCCTAGTGCCAGTATATCTTTTTTAGATGAGGAGACCACATCTGTATGCAGTATTCGAGATGTGGGCATACCATCGATTTATATAAGGGCAATAATATATTCTCAGTCTTATTCTCTATCCCCTTTTTAATGATCCCTAACATCCTGTTTGCTTTTTTGACCGCCTCTGCACACTGCGCGGACATCTTCAAAGAACTATCCACGATGACTCCAAGATCTTTTTCCTGACTTGTAGCTAAATTAGCCTCCATCGTATTGTATGTATAGTTGGGGTTATTTTTTCCAATGTGCATTACTTTACATTTATCCACATGAAATTTCATTTGCCATTTTGTTGCCCAATCACTTAGTTTTGTGAGATCTTTTTGAAGTTCATCACAGTCTGCTTTGGTCTTAACTATCTTGAGCAGTTTAGTATCATCTGCAAACTTTGCCACCTCACTGTTTACTCCTTTCTCCAGATCATTTATAAATAAGTTGAATAGGATTGGTCCGAGCACTGACCCTTGGGGAACACCACTAGTTACCCCTCTCCTTTCTGAGAATTTACCATTAATTCCTACCCTTTGTTCCTGGTCTTTTAATCAGGTCTCAATCCATGAAAGGACCTTCCCTTTTATCCCATGACAACTTAATTTACGTAAGAGCCTTTGGTGAGGGTCCTTGTCAAAGGCTTTCTGGAAATCTAAGTACACTATGTCCACTGGATCCCCCTTGTCCACATGTTTGTTGACCCCTTCAAAGAACTCTAATAGATTAGTAAGACCCGATTTCCCTTTACAGAAACCATGTTGACTATTGCTCAACAGTTGGTTTTTCTATGTGTTGGACAATTTTATTCTTAACTATTGTTTCGACTAATTTGCCCGGTACCGATGTTAGACTTACCGGTCTATAATTGCCAGGATCACCTCTAGAGCCCTTTTTAAATATTGGCGTTACGTTAGCTAACTTCCAGTCATTGGGTACAGAAGCCGATTTAAAGGACAGGTTACAAACCTTAGTTAATAGTTCCGCAACTTCACATTTGAGTTCTTTCAGAACTCTTGGGTGAATGCCATCTGGTCCTGGTGACTTGTTAATGTTAAGTTTATCAATTAATTCCAAAACCTCCTCTAGTGACACTTCAATCTGTTTCAGAGTAGCAGCCGTGTTAGTCTGTATCCGCAAAAAGAACAGGAGTACTTGTGGCACCTTAGAGACTAAGTCTCTAAGGTGCCACAAGTACTTCAATCTGTGACAGTTCCTCAGATTTGTCACGTACAAAAGCTGGCTCAGGTTTGGGAATCTCCCTAACATCCTCAGCCGTGAAGACTGAAGCAAAGACTCCATTTAGTTTCTCCACAATGACTTTATTGTCTTTAAGCGCTCCTTTTGTATCTCGATCATCAAGGGGCCCCACTGGTTGTTTAGCAGGCTTCCTGCTTCTGATATATTTAAAAAACATTTTGTTATTACCTTTGGAGTTTTTGGCTAGCCGTTCTTCAAACTCCTCTTTGGCTTTTCTTATTACATTCTTGCACTTAATTTGGCAGTGTTTATGCTCCTTTCTATTTCCCTCACTAGGATTTGACTTCCATTTTTTAAAGGAAGTCTTTTTATCTCTCACTGCTTCTTTTACATGGTTGTTAAGCCACGGTGGCTCTCTTTTAGTTCTTTTACTGTTTCTTAATTTGGGGTATACATTGAAGTTGGGCCTCTATTATGGTGTCTTTAAAAAGTGCCCATGCAGCTTGCAGGGATTTCACTTTAGTCACTGTACTTTTTAACTTCTGTTTAACTAACCCCCTCATTTTTGCATAGTTCCCCCTTTTGAAATTAAATGCTACAGTGTTGGGCTGTTGAGATGTTCTTCCCACCACAGGGGTGTTGAATGCTATTGTATTATGGTCACTATTTCCAAGCGGTCCTGTTATAGTTACCTCTTGGACCAACTCCTGCGCTCCACTCAGGACTAAATCTAGAGTTGCCTGTCCCCTTGTGGGTTCCCGTACCAGCTGCTCCATGAAGCAGTCATTTAAAGTATCGAGAAATTTTATCTCTGCATTTCGTCCTGAAATGAAATTTAAAGAATCTCAGTTACTGCACAAGGTAGGTAACCTTCTCTTCCCCAGCCAAGCAAATTTTATTATTAGCTAATTGACCCACTACACCCTGGCCCATTATCCACCACTACATTTACTAATGACAAATAAGTACATTTAGTCTAGAATTTCTGCTGAAATGATCAGTAGTGAAATAGTACTGATACACTACAAGACTTAATTGTTACAGCTCTGTGTATGTATATTGTGTATGTGTATTGTTACATACACTAAGGTGTATGGGGTAATTTACGTCTTTCTGAGTTATTGTTTCAGGCTACAGGCAGACTCAGGCAGATAGCAGTTGCTGCATTAGTTTAAGTTCAGTTCACAATCTGAAGGTTTTATTCACAACCATAATAGCTAGAGATTTAGGGCCTTGTAAATTATTATACCTGGAACCCTGGTCTTTAATAATGAAAAAGGGGGTAATAGCTAGAAAAAATACATAAATGTACATGTGAGATATATATATATATATATATATATATATATATATATATATATATATATATATAAAAAGCAAAATTATTCTTATGTAGAATGTTTTCCATATGGTGTTTAAAGGTCTCAGCCTGATATTTTACTGGGTGTCAAAGCAGTAGAAAGAGGGCAGATGTATATGTTTTGAAAAAAACTAACCATTTCTGCCTTAGCTCCTTAAACTTATATTATTTAACGTCCATTCTCTCCTTTCTTTTTCCTGATAGTGATAACCTGCTAAGGAGAGCTGCATGCCAGGAAGCCCAGGTAATACCATTTAATATGATACAATTAGATTAAAATCCCCATCTTATCTCAGTTGTGCAGGACTCCTGAGATTCTCTCAGCAGGTCTCATCTACGTGACAAACCTGACAGGGATGCTGGCTGTGTTGTTTGTTTTGAATGGTGGTGGGTTTTTTTGGGGAGGGTGGGGTGGGGGGTTTTGCTACGAAGCCCCAGGATGAATGAGGCCCCCTTCCTTCAACAGGCTGGTGTACTTAATTGTACCTGTAATTCAGTGCCATAATAAACAATGCAGTTGTAGGTAGTTCTTGGTACTATTCAGTTTGCATAGTCCTTCAGTTATGGAGATTTAATTATTCCATCTGTCTGCAAAGTGATAGTGAAGAGGAAATGGATCGACAGGAGTGGAGACTGAAATTTTATATATACCATAAAATAGGTACAGCAGAAACCATGCAAGCTGCTTTATGCTAATTTTAACCTAGAGAGATTATCTCTGGGGCTGATGGGATAGCCAGTATCCTTGCCCAGGTTTCAATCCTGTGTGTGTCTATCAAGATTTGTAATGAGGGTATCAGTTGTGGTGGCTGATTTTGTAATAATCCTACTTGTCCACAAAGAAGTGGACGGAGACCATCAACTTATTTCACTTAGGTCACCGAGGAGAATATTAGCTTCTAGTGAAAGTCTGCGTAGTTGTCCTTTGGGAGCATTGGTCTCACTACTTTCTCTTTACACATCTACTTCTGCTATCTGGGGTCTGTAAGGCCAGTTAACTAGGGCAGACTTCTTACTGTAGTGTTCCTGCAAGGGAAGCCTGCTCTTACCAAGTATTCTTTCATTGGCGTGGGTGCTGTTTCCCAGGGACAGCACCACTGCACACACCATTCTCATTCCACTGTTGACACAGTAGATATTTCCAACAGTCTTACTGCCTCCTTGCCTGTGCCAACCAAAGCTTGTTCTGATCATGCTCCCCGTGCCAGAACCTTGACAAGGGCTCTCGTAGGGCTCTGAACCATCGCCCATCACTGTAGTATTGGCCCGCCGAGAGGTGTGGGTGTAAATTATTTTTCTCCTCAGACACCTTCACCCAAGGTAACTGCTCAATAGTGAGGCCCATGGAGAAACCCCAATTTAGACTAAGTGCTGCGAGGAAGAGTGTTCTCAGCAGCGTGATTCAGGCTGTGCAGCTTCTCGCCAGAAGAAAGTCTATGGACCCCGAGCCTGATCAAAGTATAAGAGAACCTTTTCAATATCCAACCTTTCCCCATGAACTCTGCTCACAATAAATCAGTGTATTTCCCCACATTTATACATTCAAATTCTCCACTAATTCTGATAGAAAATATCAGTTGCTCTAGACCAGGGGTAGGCAACTGTCAAGGCTGAATCCCCACTTTGAACTTTAGGGTACAAATATAGGGGCCTGCATGAAAACTTCTAAGTTTAACTACCAGTTTAGGTCTGGTCCGCTGCCACCATCCCAAGGCTAGTTCCCTTTCCTGGGAAGCCTTGAGAGACCTTTACCAATTCCCTGGTGAATGCAGATCCAAACCCCTTGGATCTTAAAACAAGGAGAAATTAACCATCCCCCCTCCTTCCTCCCACCAACTCCTGGTGAATACAGTTCCAACCCCCCTGGGATCTAAAACAAGGAGAAATTAACCATCCCCCCTCCTTCCTCCCACCAACTCCTGGTGAATACAGATCCAACCCCCCTGGGATCTAAAACAAGGAGAAATTAACCATCCCCCCTCCTTCCTCCCACCAACTCCTGGTGAATACAGATCCAACCCCCTTGGATCTAAAACAAGGAAAAATCAATCAGGTTCTTAAAAAGAAGGCTTTTAATGAAAGAAAAAGGTAAAAATCATCTCTGTAAAATCAGTATGAAAATAACTTTACAGGGTAATCAAACTTAAAGAGCTCAGAGGACTCTAGTCTTAGGTTCAAAGTACAGCAAACAAAGATAAACACTCTAGTAAAAGGTACATTTACAAGTTGAGAAAACAAAGTAAAACTAAGACACCTTGCCTGGCTTTTTACTTACAAGTTTGAAATAGGAGAGACTTGTTTAAAAAGATGTGGAGAACCTGGATTGATGTCTGGTCCCTCTCAGTCCCAAGAGCGAACACACTCCCAAACAAAGAGCACAAACAAAAGCCTCCTCCCCCCCGAATCCAGGTGCAGTGGGAAAACTGTTGGGCAGCAAGGAGGAGGAGAGGAAAGGAGGTTGTAAATCTTATCTGGATTAAGACTGGAAAGAAGGGTGAAACTGTTTGTTTGTTTTTTCGCTAAAGTCGGTACTTGGCAATTACATCACTTGTTTGTTAAAGGATATAAAAAGTAAACTCTTAAAGGGTTCATTGCTAATGCCTGCCTGACCACATCGGAGCTGACCACTTTGAGTCTAAGCACCCCTAGGTTTAGCCTATTTGTAAGTGTCTTGATCAAATACTTATAAATGTTTTGCTACTGTTTGGATGTAGTAAATTGCCTATTATTTAGGTATGTTTAGAGCAATTGTATAAGATTTGGCCTTTGGATTTAATAAAATAATTTATGGTTAAATTAGTGTTTAGTGGTTTCCCATATTAATATTTATCATTTCAAATATTATTGATAATTCCAACAGAAAGCGTAAAAGAACTAAATGTGCATAGTGTCAGAAGGATGTCATTGCAAAAAGGGAGAGTTGCTTAGGGTGGAACAAGGAGATAGAACTACCTTAGAAGTAATGGATTTGAAATTAAGGAAAGGTAAATTTTGCCTGTGTATTGGGAAAGTCATAAAGATAGGATATGTTAGATTATGGATTAGTCTCATAAATGAAAGGGTGGAAACACCATCTTCTGAGACACTTTAAACTGCAGTGGATAAAGCGCAGGAGACTATCCTCCAGGGAACTGTCCTGCATTGGAAAGGTGATAGACTAGGTGGATGAGTAGTTCTTTTCAATCTCTTAATTTCCATAAGTGCATTTATCATCAAAATGGTGGTGCTGAGTGTGACATAAAAACATATATTGAAGCAGCAGCAAGAGCTGATAGGATCAGACCTCTAGACTGTAAGATCCTCAGGAAAAGAGTAATGTTTAATTGTTTGCAAAATGCCATGCATACTTCTGGTGCCATTTAAATAATAAAAATCCAAGGAAGATAGACTAAAAGACCGGTCCAGTGAAAGAATAATACAAGAGATACAAGAGATGCTAATTTTTAAAATATCAATTCTTCATTGAATTCTTAAGCATATTGCAAGTCCTGTGCATACAGACTTCAGGAAGGAGCAAGCTGTGTGCTAAAGCGACCAGTACATCTACATTTCAAGCAAAGACTCTATCAGGGTATGGTGATTTGAACATTCATCACCTTGTGATGTTACATGACCATCTAAAATTCTACTTTACGGGACCCACCAGACCATTTAAAACTTTTTACAACTCCTTCTTGTGAATAAGTTAGCTGTCATTGACCTACATATATATATATGCTCGTTTGCAAATGTAATCTGATTGGCTGACGTTGTTCTGAATCTTACTCTTGTTGGACCTCTGAGGACGTTAAGGAACTTTCTGTTTTGTCACATTGCTCTTCAGCTGCTCCCTCTGTAAAATAGGGATTATAATACACCTTAAAGTGGTGTAGTAATATTTGTGAAGCGTATTTGTGTGAAAGGTGCTATATAAGTGAAGAGTAAAAGAGTTCGGCTATTGGTAGGTAACATGAAAGAGAAACTGACCTTCTCAAATGTTATCTTAAAATGTATTATTACCTCATTTTAAAATATGCTCCTGTGTTGTTTTCATGATGGAGGACTCTTAAACAGTTTTTAAAAACTGTTCTGTTTATTATTTTTAATTTCCCCTCTTTAAAACAGGAATTTTCTACAGAAATACCCTCAAGTATATCACATAAAGAAATGATTGTCATTAGTCATAAATCATAAGAGTGACAGGTTGTTTGTTTAGAACAAATAAATATATCACATTTCCCCCAGAGTGAATAATTAATTGTTTTCAACAGCTGTAACATACCAGGGGACTATTGATGAGGGCCCTCATTTTCGCTGATTTCCCTTAAACAATTGTAATAAAATTTAATCAGTGGCTTTTCCCAGATGTTTTTCAAATAAAACTTAAAAGCTGATGGTTTGATTCCCCCCCCCCTTTTTTTTTTCTCCCCCACCAACCACTTTCATCCACCTTTTTCCTTTCCCTGCTTTTCCAATTACTTTAAAAGGATAATTGAATTTTATTTTTTAATTGTATAATTTTTTTCTTAGTTCGGGTTCCCATAATAAAGGTGATGATTGGAGTTAATTACTATTTTGAACAGCTAATCACTGAAATATGAGATTTTTTTGTATATAGTGGCTGCCTTGTTCAGCATCACAAAATGCTTTGAAGAGGTTCCCGTGTAAAAGGAATCAAGGACCATCATCTTGTTCTTTGTACAGTACCTAGCACAATGGGGCCCTGGTCCATGACTGGGGCTTCTACGTGCTACTTCAATACAAATAACAAAAAGTAGTAATAATAAAGGCTGTAAGGGTTTGGTATGGGAGTGATGATGCCTTCCAGTGAGCTAGGAGACAGTTTTACAGAGGTGCAGCAGCACAAGTGAGAGCACAATCTTCCCTTGCCCATCCCCACAATGAAGAATTGTGGGAAGAGAACAGAAAGATGGTCAGGAATGGAGTGAGCAGATGGTATGAGAGGCTGAGTGAAGTAAGTCCATGAAGAGCTCTGAGAACCATGGGCGCTATTTAGAACTGGGGACAGAGGTGGGATAGGAATCCACTGATGGAGTCTGAAAACACAGGCGTGGGAAGGTGCTGCTCTCTGTGAGAGCAAGTAGTCTGGTTGCAGCGTTCCCTCCCCCTTTAGATGAAAGCTTAGAAAATATGAATTTAAGGAGAATGTACATGACGGAATACCAATAGCCTAGTAAGTGATTACAGCCTTAGTAAGGATTTCAGCAGAAATGGGGTCAAAACAAGGGCCAATTCTGGCCATGCTGTGGAGGTGGTGGTAGGTAGACGTTCAAGGAATATGTAGGAGGGAAAAGAAGTTTAGGATCAAGAATAACTCCCAAGATTTCTGTCTGTGGCAGGAAAATTTAGGTCTGAAATAAAGAGGAATGGTAGTGGGAGTCAGAGACTTGAGAGATTTGCTCAGGAGGACTTCAGCCTTTGAAATTCCCTGTGTCACTGGAACAAGGAATCACTAATAATAATAATAATAATAATAATAGTAGGCTCTGCTAATATGAAAACCTATGTGATAGGCCTGACAGGGAAGGCATTTGTATGTAGTGTGGGGTGAGGGTATGATGATGATGTTTGTTGTACATTATTTAAAACTGTAGTGACCGGTGACTTAAAAGAGAAACTCCCTGTTTCCTCCTCTTTTTCTTCTTATTTAGGTGTTTGGCAACCAGTTGATTCCTTCCAACATGCAGGTGAAGAAAGCAACAGTTTTTCTCAATCCAGCAGCTTGCAAAGGGTAAAATTCCCCTTACACTTCATTCCCCAAATCCCACGCACCCCTTCTTTATACTTCTAAACTGTCCTTCATTGTGAAGGCCAGCCATCCTGTCAGGCTCAAGTTTGTCTCCACTCCGCTCAAACCTGGTGTTATCTAATTCTTCCTTACGTTATTTGCACCAGAAATGTTGGATCAAGATACAGAAGTTAAATAAAATGTTGTTTATGTTTAAAAGAATGAATCCCAAATCATTTTAAGCTTCCTCCATTGCTGGTTTTCTTGTTTCCTGCTTTGGGGCCATCAGTATTCCCTTCCTGCAAGTGACCTTGATTTCCTCCCCAGCAACAATAATAACCAATAATGGTGTCTTCCACATTTGTGACGGTCAGAGGTAACCAATGATCCTGTTGCGTGGAAGCCAGCCATTGGGCAAGGGGTCCTGCCCCATACCATGCCACTGAGCATGGTATACATGCTTAAATAAGACACCAAGCTGGGTTTCTAGAGGATGCCAACAGTTGTCTTGAAAATTGTGTTGGTAAAAATGGTCTGCTGGCTGGCGATGCAGGTGTATATCCCTGCCATTTGGCTATACTCCCTGTCACATCTGGGGAGGGGTTCAGTGAATAATATTAAAGGACAAGTGAGTTACCTGTCCTGGAAGTACTTTGTCACGCATGTTTTGTCCTATGGCGCTGGGGTGGAATTGTGACAAACCACTCATCTTTGAAAAATGTACAGTGTCCATAATTTAAAGTCTCCGTTTTCTATTCCCGGGCTCTGCTCCTTGCAAGTAATGTATAATTAATGGCACAGTTATTTTATTATGCAGTTCCAGGCATAAAATGCTTGCAAGCTTTACCAAATCAAGGTCAGATAAAGTTTTTGTTTTTAAACTTACTAAATAATGTATAGAACAAGTAACTTTAAAAATATTTCCCCTTTAAAACTAGAATTTGCTTCCTTCATGACTTTAAGGCATAGTGTTCCATAACACATTAATTGTGTATTAAATAATAAATTACTCTTTCAAGCTCTTGTTTTGATTATTACTAATTATTTTTGGAACATGTTTAAAAAAACTCCTTTGCATTTATAAAGACTGCATAAAAAAGTTGACATACTTAAGAATCAGTCTAGAAAATTCATACATTTGGACCAAAACAAAACCCACCTCTTGCAACTGACTTTTGATAGACAGGCTGAAAGACTCGTTCCACAGAACATGTACTCTTTTTTTTGTTTGATTTTCTTTGCTTTGAATTTTCACCACCTCCCTCCCCCTCTCCTCAGTGATTAAATAATTTCCCCCTTACTTTCTCCAGAAAAGCAAGAAACCTTTTTGAAAAGAATGCCGCCCCAATTTTACATTTATCTGGCTTGGATATAACCATAGTTAAGGTAAGACCTGATCTGTTACATTAACCTGTGTGTTATGCTGAGAACTTGGACTGATGCTGAGTTTTTAAACTTCCCAGTTAATTTAAAGACAGTTTGAATTCTTTTTAATTTTCAATAGGGTTGACTGAGGATACGTGTACGTCTGTGGGGGTGAGAGGCAACCCTTCTATAACGGATATTTGAGAGGAGACTCTCCCAAATATTTGAGTGTCAGATGGTAATACAGACACACAGTCTAGACTGTCCTTGGAGTTACCAGTTCTGCCTCAACATGTAAAATTGATGTGAGAAAGTTTTGCGATCCGGTTGAAAGCTGCAGATTAATTAAAAATAATCTTGCATACCTTAATGGCTCCCCCAAAATGAAATGTTCTGCTATCCTGAGGGGGATGCTAAACTACAAAGGGGCATGAATTTGCAAAGAGCCTTCACTGGAAAGAAAAAGAAAAGCAAATGTGAAGGGCTCCTGCTGTTTCTGAAGAATCCTTGAGACAGATATGTTGGCTGTTTAGTATTCATTACACACTGGCAATAAAAACTGCTCTTTGGAAGATATGTGTACTCTTATGTATGCATCTTTCTGTCTTGTACCCGTATTGATGAGGTTGTGTTGTTATTTCCATGATAAGCCCCCTATTTTTATTGACGTTTATTCTACTAAAAAAATATAGTGTCAGCCCGAAAAGAAATTCTATTTATTGTATTTATTTCACAAGTCTCTTATCAAACTGCAGCTGTGCTGCTTTAGATTTCACAAGTTTAGCAGAATGTGACTGGGCCAGTACTTGGATAAGAGACCACTACAAAAACCGAGGTGTTGCAGGAAGTAGAGTTTGTGGTTCAGTAAGTGGCACTGTACCCTCTTGGTCAACACTGAACCACTTCCCCAGCATGTTTAGAGGCATTCTTCTTCTGGATGTGCTGCCTTTTTTGGAGGAGACAGAACTACAGTTCTTACCACTGATGACCATTAAAAGATCCTGTGATATTTTCTTTTGCAAGAACAAGAGTGGAAATCCAGGTGTTTGTGTTAAGTTCTTTTTAGACTACATGCAATCAATCTTAATTCTCCATGCAGTTTCAGCCGAATACAATTGTATTCCAAATACATCTGTCTAGGGTTCACTGTGGCATGTGAGCTGCTTCAACAAGAAGTGCTGTTAAACGGGACCTGTTTCACTCATCAGTGAAGTGATTTCTGTGCATGTTATGTAATAAGTGCATGGTGTTTTGACGAGACCAATAGTAGAGCAAATCGTATGCATCACAGATTTATCTGTGGCCATGTGGCCATAGACATGGTAAGCTGAGTTTCTGACCCTTGATCTCTGTTGGTATCTCAGACAGATTACGAAGGACAAGCAAAAAAGCTGCTGGAATTGATGGAAAATACGGACCTGATCATTATTGCAGGAGGGGATGGAACTGTACAGGAGGTACTGTAGGAGCTTTCTCCTGGCTCGTATATGAAAAAATCACAGTACCATATTGGGGATAGAAAGATGGAGGATTGTCTTACATAGTTGCAGAATGCTATAGTTCTGATCTGAGACATGTTCATTCCAAAACATGCCATGGATTAGTTTTGACAGTGAAACCACTTGAGAGTTACTGGGCAATAAAGAAATCAGAAAATGCTTTCCCAAGCAACTGATATTCATAGTAGCATAACTCAAACTCTGTGAAAGGACAGACTCTCCTATGCACACCCATCCCATCACTTTTGGGTTAAAACTAGTCTGCAGATATTCCACACACAAACCAGAAAGTTATAATGACTGAAAACTGGGGTTAATAGTCCTGAGCAAGGGATGCAGACAAAGAATGTTTAAACGGTTACAAAGGATTCAAAATAGAGTGCTCTTTGTGTGGAGTAATTTCATATTATGAGCGTGATTAGCCATTGGAACAAATTACCAAGGGAAGTAGCGGATTCTCCGTGCCTTTCTGGAATAGGGTGAGCAGATGTCCTGATTTTATAGGGACAGTCCCGATTTTTGGGTCTTTTTCTTATATAGGATCCTATTACCCCCCCCCACCCTGTCCCGATTTTTCACATTTGCTATCTGATCACCCTATTCTGGAAGATATGTTTTAGATTATAGTCCCTTCTGGCCTTAAAATTGATTAATTTTTTTAATATTTCCTCATGTGTTAAGAGCACACTGAGTGCCATCATAACACGTGCACAAGCATCTGGTTCTTTTACATCCTTAAATGCATATGCTGACTTCAATCAGTGATTGTACATTCAAACCCCTGCCATTCTCTATGGTGGGTACAGAAAATGTACCCCTTTCTGTGTAAGAAACTACAGCTCCTTCCATAAAACATTGGAGGCCTCTTAAAAGTGCATCTATTCTGAACAGCAAATGTCTGCATTTCATAGGTTTCTACTGTAATTGCACAAAAGAATCCAAAAGCCAAATATTTCCACTATCTTTCAGGTCATAACCGGACTCCTCCGCAGAGCAGATGAGGTGAGGGTGTTTGTTTTTTATTTATTTATTTTAATTTATATCTGAGGGGGACATCCCAGGCGTTCAATTGAACCTCTTGGTCCAAGCGAATTCCTGCAGATAATCCAAGGCTAGCTTGCTGTTTAATGAGTCAGCCATGCTAGTATCCTGCAGTTTTGCCCACTTCCTTTCTCTTTCTCCCGTTTTCAATGAGTGGAATGGCTCTCAGCCCAAACTGTTGGGGGGCTTCCAGTTACAGATCAAGGAATGTGCAGAAGCCAGACACACGACTTTCAAAGGCCTGTGGCCTAATTGTGACTAGTTTTTTGTTTGGCAATAGAGCTGTAGAAAAAACTACAAGTGATTTTCTGTATTTGCGACCTAAAACTGAATTCAGTGTGGCTGTGCTCCTACTCCTTTTATGCTCACTTAACGTCAGTATTCAAGCAGTGAATTTCTACTGACATAAATGGTTGCAGAAAGCAAATTTTAAGGGCTCATGTTAGAATACTTGCACTGGAAGCGATGATATGTTTTACCAGGGATGGGACACTGCTGATTAACAAAGCAGGGGAGCAGTGCTCCCAAAACCTCTTGGCAGAACCCTGGCAAAAAGGCAATGAAATGATCCAGACCAGGATCTGATGATCCTCTTGACAATTGGAATTATGCCTGCTTAAACAATGATTTCGTCTGAATGTGACAAGACAACCATTTTATATTTAAACTTTGCAAATAAGCCGGTAATTTTTAAAAGGGACTCGATGAATTTAAAAAACGAATGACGACGACAAAACATTTTTCTCTGCAGTTTTTTGTACTACTTATTGTTGCAGTTGACCCATAAGTTCCCTATCATTGAAAGAGAGTGGAGAAAAAAGAATGAATGTTCTGTTTTCTCCATTTGTTTACTGTGAGCGTTTGATAGTGTTTTGAAAGATAGTGCATTGCAATGCAGTTTATGCTAATTTACAGTAGCCCAAAATATTTTGCATGCTGCATTATTCTGCAGGGTGAGGGAGTTCATTGTAGCATAGTCAGAGCTTCTGATTCTGCATTTCTTGGGCCACAGAATTCTCCTACCCCATAGAATTTTGTCCCTACTGTCGGTCCACATGCTAGAGGACCGACAGATCTGCAGATCTGCCCACCTGCTTGTGCTCTGCCTTCCCTTTACAGATTGTGTCTTAACAACACTTCTGATTCTAGGAAGAGCCCATTAAAGGGCGCTAAAGAGATGCCCTTTTAGTAAAGTGGGAAGGCAAAGTAGGAGCAAGTAGGCCTGCAAAGAGCCAATCTCTTGCAAGCTATAAAATGACACTGTGTAGAGTGAGAAGAGGATGCTAGGAGGTGTAAGGGATTACAAGTAAGGGGATAACAGGTAAAAGTGATGGCAAAGGGATACAGTTTAGCTGATGTGGATTTGCAGTGTCACAGTGCTACAAGCTGCAGTACCCAGCAGAGAGAGAACATTGTGATATACAGTAGTTTACATTGTTTTGCTTACACACTTCAGGGAACGCGGTTTATTGTGATGTGGTGCTGCACTAGCTTGCTCCAGCAACAAGGCCTTTACTGTACCAGGGGCCAGAAAACAACGCAGGCAATGACTTCCACAATCAAAGCCTCTGCTGTATCAATTCATTCTTTTTTCTTTTGAGGAAATCTCTTTGTCATGCAAGGTTTCTCTATCAAGAGGGCTTCTGCAAAGATAAATGAGATTCAGTGCAGCAGGGCTTCAGATGCCACCTTGAGTTGCAGAGAGATGGCAGATTGCTGACAAAATCCATACATTAGGTAGTATATATCTGCCAACCTGTGTGTAATGATGCTCCTAATGATTACAGAAAGCTCCTTTGTAGCCAGTTGGCACTGGTGGGTTCAGAGATTCCAATGCCATGTTCTGAGTCATTATGTGTTTACTGCCTCGTTTCGGGAAGTGCCTGACTGCTTAATGCCAAGAGGGCAATAGTCTACACAGGAAGCTTAATTCAGCTGATGCAAATGTAAATTTACTTCCCTCATGTTTCCAGGCCACCTTCAGTAAGATTCCTATTGGATTCATTCCCCTTGGAAAGTCCAGTACCCTGAGCCAAACTCTCTACCCTGGAAGCTTAAACCAAGTCCAGTAAGTTTTGCATGTGAGAGGAGAGATTTGGTGTTATTTTTGAGGGGGAAATGCTGCTTGGTAGTTTGGGTTTTTCAGCTCTTCCTTCTATTATCTCTCCTCCCTTCCTCTCTGGGTTACACAGTAATTGGTAGTCTTAAGGGCCTGACAGTCAATGAAATTTAAAGGCAAATTTAAAACTCGTGGAAGGAAATATTTTTTCTTAGGATGCACAGTTTATCCTGTGGAACTCCCAACCCCAAGATACCCTTGAAGCCAAGATCCTGGCAGGATTCAAACAAGGATTGGGAATTCATATGGATAATGAGACTAGCCAGAGATACAATAGACAAAACAACTCAACGGTTTTGGAAAGGATACAAGTTCTCCCGCTTCAGTGTATGAGCCAATATTTACCTACTGGTGCTAGGAAGAAACTTCCCCAGTATATAGGACAATATATCCCATATATGTCCACTGCAGGGCTTCTTGTGCTTTCCTCTGAAGCATCTGTTTAAGATTCTCCTGGTCACCAGGAGACAGGATAGTGGACAAAACAGACCATGGGTCTGATCCAGTCAGGTAGTGATCATATTTCTGCATTTCGTTATGTTAAATATAAGCTTATTTTTCTGTTTGTTTTAAAAAAAAAATTAACCAACTTTTCTTCCTCTCTCCATGTTTTTCTACCTTTCAATTTCTCCCATACTAATGGATTTATTCCCTTCACTGTGAGCTCTGTTCACTCTTGTCACAGTAACTCATTAGCATTCTGCTCTGTGGAAGCATTGCTGGTATACACAGTGCCTGCAAGCCAAACTGACATAACATCTGATCCTTCATTAAAACTCCCAGAGTGCTTTGCAGCTCAACAAGATGGACAATGCTCTAATCAACAGTAGGATAAAAATAATTTATGTTTGGGCTTTGAAGAAGCCATTTGAATTGAGAGATCTCATTGTCCACTGATAACAAATTGCATAGATGGGGACCACAATATATTGGTGGAGTTGAAAAGAGTTTGTCAATAAGCTGCTTAACAGCCCATGTTAGTAACAGAACCTGAGTGCAGACATAAGAATGATAAATAGTAACATTTTAGATATTTGGACATTGGTTCCTCCTATGCTTATTGGACTTAAATTCTGAGTTCAAAAGCCATAAAGAGCCAAGAAATGGACAAAAAGGTTCCTTTGCCTTCTTTAAGGGACAGATCCAAGGCCCATTGAAGCCAATGGAAAAACTCCTATTGAATTCAGTGGATGTTGGATTGACCAGAAGTGTTTTATATATGTGGCTGTCATGGGAAATGTGCGCAACCTTGAACTCGGGTCTTCTTCGGCGATTGAAGGAGGAAATGTACCTTAAACATGTTTAACAGGTTGAGAAAAGCTTTGAGGCCCGTGTGTCATGGTTTAATAGTAACCCTGGGGGATGAACAGCAACCATCAGCAGCAGCATGAAGGCTGGGTTAAGATTGGCAATAATGGCGGCACAATATAAGGCTAAAGGAGCGTAGAATAGATTAATTTAGCATAATAACGTGCATTAAATCCCTGAATCATTTTTATAAATTACGCTATCTAAGAGCAATGATATTTTTCAATTTCTCCCATATTTTATCAACAGTCAATGTCTTACCTTCAAAGCCCACAAAATCTAAGACAACGAGGAATGAATCTTGTCTTGTGCAAGGAAATAAGTATTGTGCTCCCTTATCCAGATAAGTGCACTGATACCCTGCAAAAATAGCAGTAATATGCACCTGTATTTTGACTGAGTTCAGTCCTATGCATGGACCCCCGGCACATTCTCTGCTTGCCAATAGTAAAAGAAATTTGCAATTAGAATCCTTAAGGAGGTAGGGAATATAGTAGGTGCATGTTCCTCAAGAGTAATTGGATGATGAACCTCTCTGAAAAAATTATGCTGGCTTTTGTCATTCATTACTGCTGACTCCTTTTGCTTCCCATCCAATAAGAAAATGACACGCTATTTAGATTGTAAGATCTTTGGGGCTGTGACTGTCTCTTACTATGTGTTTATATAATGCCCAGCATTGTGGGGCCCTGATCTTGATCGGTCTCTGGGTGCTACTGTAATACAAATAAATAATACTTCAAAAGCCCACACTGCTTTTTTTGTGGCCTTCTGGCTTTTTTTCAGACACATTGCTGATGCTACGTTGGCCATTCTGAAGGGAGAGACAGTTCCACTTGATGTACTGGAGATCAAGGTAAAAAAAATCTGTTTCAAAATGGCACCCTCCACCCTCACTTTTAGGTGAAAACAGTATTCTTAAGGCTTTTCTCTTTATTTCTCATGCACTCTGGCCATTCCATTCTCCATAGTATTGGGGAATCCTGATAGATAATGTTTACACAAGAATACTCCCCCTCCAGTCAGTGATGTCATCACTTTGTCGTTATAGTGGAAATCCTTTCATTTGCCCTTCTAATGGGTTGCATACAATAAAGTGGGATGTTCTGAGCTAAAGGGAATAGTTGAGTATTTAAAAATGTTTTGGGGAGGCAGAAAGTGCTCGATGAATGCATAACTTGCAAATGCTGGTATTTCTGGAGGAATGGGATAATAATAGCTGTCTGAATTGATTTGAAATACATCTTGTGTAGATATTGGGATTAATAACCTGCCATCCTGGAAAATCTGAGACTGGAAAACCTTTGATCATGCCTGTCGCCTTTCTGAGTACCCCCTTTTTCTGGTGTATCTGTTCTGTGAGCAAACAGCTCTCTTTCCAGACGGTACTTAGTGGTGCTGTGCAGCACACCTTTCTTTGGGCTCCTGGGCTCCACAAACTGAAATAGTCCTTGCTGGGTGTGCAGTCAAAGTGAACTGTTGGCACCTTGGAAACCTTCAGCTATGATTTCCTCTCTGTTGGAGTAGACCGAATGTACCACTTGAGCTTTGTCCAGCCCTTATTGTTTTTGGTTATTGTAGGACACCCTTGCTATAAAATTTCACTTCTGGGATTGGTCATAGATTAGCTGAATTACTGTTTTATGGTTGCAAAAAAGAATGTAAGTGTGCACTCATTGCTTTTCTTTACAGGGAGAGAAGGAGCAGCCAGTGTTTGCAGTGACTGGATTAAGATGGGGATCCTACAGAGACGCAGGAGTTAAAGTTAGCAAGTAAAGAAATACAATGTGTTTTTTGTAGCTGTGCCTTTTTTTAATACCCCTTGGTATTTCCCCTCCCAAATCTTGCAGTGAGGTCCTTATGAGCTTTAGAAGAGGACAAACATAGGCCCGTTCCATAGCATTTTACAATGATAAAGTGTAAGGCATTTCAATGTTCCCTTTCATATGCATTTAGCATTTTACTTTCCGCTGACCTGATTTTGAAAATGTTAACCTCACACTTGCCCTGTGATGTCCAATTCTGGAAGTTCTTTCACAGACAAAGCCAATGGGAAAGCTTTTTCCTGAGTCCCGTCTGAGAGGAGTAATTGTACGTTGGGTTTCATCAGTCACCAAGGAAAAGACACACACACAGACACTCACTCATAATGTAATTCAACTCCAGCAAAGAACATTAGATGCAATAGAAATGTCTTTCAGTTCCTGGCAGGAGTGGCATGGAATGTACTGTCTGATGATTGTTTTCTGATCACTAAACTAATAAATGCTGGGTTTGCTCCAAATTAATAGTGCTGAGCTGTACTGCAGCTGTTGGGTGTCTGGGAAGCAAAAGGATGTGGTAGTTCGTAAATGAACCACCTCAGTCAGCAGACGAGGGGTCGGGAGTTAGCAGAATGGGGTGACAAGGCCTGGCTTCGATCAGAGTCTTTGTCACTAGGGGGTTCAGCGGTTGGTGAGGGTGCTAAGGGAAGGCACCAGCTAAGGTGTGGCACAGATAGAGTTGAGCCACAAGTTCAGCAGGGAAGGGACCATAAGAGTAGTAACTGGCTCCAGCGACCTCTGTGGGCTGCCTGATGGTTATCCCTCCATTCCAGTCTAGACACTCTCCAGTGGGACTGCCATGATGTTTTCAGAGTAGCAGCCGTGTTAGTCTGTATCTGCAAAAAGAACAGGAGTACTTTGGCATCTTAGAGACTAACAAATTTATTTGAGCATAAGCTTTCGTGGGTTACCGCCCACTTCTTCGGATGCATAGAATGGAACATATATTGAGAAGATACATATACACATACAGAGAGCATGAAAAGATGGGAGTTGTCTTACCAACTCTGAGAGGCCAATTAAGTAAGAGGAAAATAAACTTTTGAAATGATAATCAAGATAGCCCAGTACAGACAGTTTGATAAGAAGTGTGAGAATACTTACATGCTCTCTGTATGTGTATATATATATTCTCAATATATGTTCCATTCTATGCATCCGATGAAGTGGGCTGTAGCCCACCAAAGCTTATGCTCAAATAAATTTGTTAATCTCTAAGGTGCCACAAGTACTCCTGTTCTTTTTGCCATGATGTTGTCTGTGGTCTTGTGTGGTGGTGGTCATGTTGGGGATGGGAGGCAGTTAGTAGACAGATGAGTCAGTGGTGACAGTGTAACATGGGTGGCAGAATCCCGGTTGAGGTTTATGGGAGCCTATATAGTTTGGGTCTCCTACTCTCCAGAGCTGCCGAAGTTCATGTGCTATAATGACCTTCTGTGTGTGTCATTAAATGTTATCCAGTACTTATGGTAACTGTATTTTTATTATTTAAATACTTATTTGGTCTGAGAGCACTTTCAGGCAAGTAAACATTAGGAGCATCCATTCCTTTAATTCAGAAGTCATTGATTTCACATCCTCCATCCATCCCTTCATGTAGCCTGCTGAGATGCATCCCACCAGCTCTTGACCATGAGAACCTGAGTCATTTTGGATTGTGTCAGATAATTTGGTGACACTCTGCTGCTGAGGCGTTGGGCCACCTGTAGTACAGGTTTTGTAGTGCATTTCCCTGATCTGTGCAACCCAGCAATGGCACATGGGACTTGAGACAGGAGTCTATTCCTGATTCTGCCACTGACTTGGTGTGTAACCTTGGGCAAGTTCTCTGTGCTGCAGTTTCTCCTTCTGTAATATGAGGATAGTGATACTCTCTTTCACCAAGCACTTTGAAATCAGTGGATTAAAAGTGCTAATGATTACATACTGCTGCTATTATGTTGTGGGAACTACACATCTTGTAGTGTAAAAGTCTTGTATAAGTCATTTTTGTTGTATCTTGAAGTTCAAGTGCACAAGAATAAACTTCAATGGAAAACAAATGTATATACATTGGCATGTGTTGCATCAAGGAAGATTTTACTTTACCCAATGCCCCCTGAGTTTTCTCATGAATTTTGCCTCGGTTCTTTTCAGATACTGGTACCTCGGGCCTCTAAAAACCAAAGCAGCTCACTTTTTCAGTACAATGAAGGTAAAGTATGATTGCATTACTAAATAAAAATAATAATAAAAAGAAAAGTATACCTAGCGAGGGGGGAAGAGAGGCAAAGTATGTGCACTGTATGTGGAGCAATGTTCCATGCATTATAATTCCTTTGAGGAGTTCCAGTGACAACATAAACTAAGAGGGAAATTCAGCTAATTTATATACCTAGAAAACACATACAGCCTTAATTGTGAAGCTCTGAGCGGGGTATGTTGTTTCTTACAATATATTGTAAAATGCCTGGTCTGAGGAACTGCTGCAACCATAGTCAAAGTCACTAGAGGGAGCAAATAACCACTTTTGAAGCTAGAGAGAGGCTGGTGCAGCTGATAATCGGTAGCGGGAGCTCAGCCATCTTTCTCCAATTCAGTCTGTCTTCAGGCTTCCTTGTGGTAACATTTCACCCTGATTTATTCATCTGATGTCAAAAATGCCTCTAATTAGACTGTATACGAGTGTTGATAATCAGACAGAGGCTCCCAGGCGGGATAAATTGAACACAAAGGTTAATTGCTTATATCTCAGTTTAAAGTTTTTAGATGCTTTAAGGGACAGGGTGAAGTTTAACATCTGACCTGTGTTAAAGGTGATGCACTTCTATTCACATTGTCCTCCTGATCCCCTTAACGTTAAAACGTACAAACCTTCATAAAAATGCTCTGATATTACTCAGGAATTGCTACAGCAGATCAAATCCATGTAGCCCACATCCTGTCTGTGATAGTGGCCAGCACAGAATGCTTCATAAATCTCCATAATTGATAGTTATGCTGTAGCATGCCCGTGAGAGAAGTTTCTCCCTAACCCCAGGCAGCTAGGGGTTGTCTTTAGATCCTGAAGCAGGAGAGTTGATAATAGTATACATTGATATCCTAGCTAGCATTACTGGGTATATTCATATTGTTCACATAAACATCTGACTTAAAGAGCATTCTGAACTTTGCCTCAGTGATATCTAGTGGCAGTGAATTCCACAGGCTGTTTATACATTGTGTTTTAAAAAAAATCTTTTTCTCATTTTTAAATCTCCTGCCTTTATATTTCCTCGAGAGCCACCTTGCAGACAGAAGAGCCTCATCGACTTTTTCAGTGTCATTCATTACTCTACCATGTTACCCTTTTCACTTCTTCTCTAAACTAAATAGTCCCAACTATTTTAATCTCTTCTTTTTTTAAAGTCTTGCTATGCCACTAATCATGTTCACTTCCCTACTCTGCACCTTTCCAATTTCTGCTGTGCCCCTTTTGAAATGGGGTGACCATAATTGATCATAATAGTCAGGGTGAAGGACTTACCATGATTGTGTATAAAGTAATTACAGTGACTATTCTCCTTTATTCTAAAATGATGGCCCAAAACATTGCAGCTTTTACAGTGTTTTGAGCCATAACAGTAATTTGGAAGAAATACTAAGTTCAGGCCCTGCTTTTCCCCCACGAGCATTAATATTCGTATGCTTGTACTGCTCTTTCTGAACAATGTGATCAGTCCTATTAATGTGACCATGAGCTATGATGGAATTTTTCACCACGCTTAGAGGTGTGGAGGGGAGGGGCTCTACATTGTGAGTCCTATGATCCAAAACAAGCTTGTAACTTTTTGGCTTACAGTCCTCGCCATTGTCCTGTGCAAAGAAGAATATATGTACCTTGTGCACGTGGGCTATCAGCTGAATTTCTGTAGTGTGCTAATTTCAATACCAAACCAGCGGTTGGCATCATTTATTCCCTCTGGCTATGTACTTAGTCTTTTAGAAGTTAGTTAAAAAAGGATGTAAATGGTGTCCCCAGTTTTAGCCACGGGCACTATTTGAGTAGCTCATGTTTTATTTTAGCCTCTAAAGTTCTGGCGTTAGAATCAGAAATATCACCGGATAACAGTTAGATAACAAAATTTGTATCCGCCTGTGATCTGCAGACATGGTCAGCAGATATCTGCAGATTTGCAGGGCTCTAGTAACAGCAGGGCCGGCTCTGGCTTTTTTGCCGCCCCAGGCAAAAAAGCCTCCCGCCACCCCCCCGCCCCCCTCCGGGGAGCGCAGCAGGGGAGGGTGCCGAGCCTGGCCGCGGGCCGCTCTCCCCAACCAGTCGGAGCACCTGGGGGAGGGCGGCGAGCCTGCCGCGGCTCCGCTGGCGGCCGGAGCGCCAGGAGGAGGGTGGAGAGCCTGGCCGGGGCTCCGCTCTCCCTGACCAGCCGGAGTGCCGGGCGGAGAGCCCGGCCGGGGCTCCGCTCTCCCCGGCGGCCAGAGCGCCGGGGGGAGGGCAGCAAGCCCAGTCGTGGCCCCACTCTCGGGCTGGAGCACCGCGCCGCCCCCCTCTAGGTGCCGCCCCAAGCACATGCTTGGTGGGCTGCTGCCTGGAGCCGGCCCTGAGTAAAAGCGTGCTATATGTTAGTGTTTTGCCTCTCAAATGCTTTATAAAGTTACTGGAGCTGCCTCTGTGGCCCTATGGTTAGTTCTGTATGTTGCCAGACAGGAGAACTGGATTTCTAGGACAGATTTCTCTCTCTCTCTTTCTCATCCTCCTGCAGCAGAGGCAACACACATTCAGCCCTCTGCTGGGGAGAAAATACATCTCATTGCTCTGCTAGGGAGGACTAGCTGAACAGGCTCTGGAGTCTTGTGTAATCCTTCCCAGCTGGGAGAATGTCAGCTCCCACATGGGAATCTGAAGGATGGAGAAACTTAAAGTGGGCTACGAGTGGGTGGGATCCTTGGGCTGTGAAGGGAATGTAGCTGTCACCTCCCACTCTCTCACACAGAATAAGCAGATGCTTGCTCACCAGAAGGCCATTTTTCTTCCTCCTTTTTGGGTAAATCCAAGGAATGGCCTCAGAAACATCAAGCTTCCCTTACGTATTTGGGCCCAACCAAGAGACCTCCTGAGGAGCCGGAAGAGAAGCCATCCAGACCCCCTTTGTATGTGAGGATTTACAGAAGGCTTTCACTGTACTGGGCATCTCCCCAAAAGGGTAAGTAGTATGTGTGTGGGCATAGACTCGGAGATGGGCTTTATTCAACAGTGCATCATCCAATAAGACTGTTTCATGGAGAGACCACTAGAGCAGATCCTGTCTGCGTGTGCTTTTATCCTTAGACTCTACTGCAGTGTATAAACGTTGTCCAGGTTTTATTTCTGGTTTCCCTCCTTTTTTACTATGTCTGCCATCCCAAAAGCCCTGTCAGGCTGGTTGCAGGGATGCGGCCATTGTGGTTATTGCTAGCTTGGAAATAATGACATTCAAAAAAAGGACAGAGAAGTACTTTGTATGCTCTGGCCCTCTCCCAGCAAACAATACGTACAACAAGAACTTGAGCTATTAGCTGGGCCAGCAAGTGCTCAGACACAGAGGCCATGAGCACGGAATGCCCAAGTAGACAGAAGTCAAGCACTTTGTAGAGAGACAGTGCAGGCACTTCTGGCAGTAGGGGGCCAATCATGCCACTTTCTAGTGGTCCCTGAATCCCTCCTTCTTCTGGACAGCCATGGTGGCCTCAGAGGAAGCATGTTCTCATTTACTGGATGGAGTGCGAGTATCGAGAGGAGTGAGAAATTTGGCCCACGACTCTGCCCCTTATGAGTTCTTGGCACTTAGTCCTTGGCCCAGCAGGGGGTGGGAGTGTCACACGGGCAGCACGTTCAGCCCCTCAGGAGAGTGCCTTGCATGCTACACTGGTATTGATGGCTTCCAACTCCCATCCAGTTCTTCTGTGCCAGAAGCCCTACAAATGTAGTGATGAGCTAAAAGCAGGACTAAGTGGTGAGCATAGGCTGTGGCAGGGGTGAGGAGAGGTTGTCTGTGGGAAATAAATATTAGCACAGCAACCTAAATGTCACAGCTTTTGGATTTTGTTGGAGTGGGAGCTACATCCCTTTATTAGGTTGTTAAGTGCTCCTGTTCTGTGAGCCCAAGAGACCTGTCAATCTGGGGTCACTAGGGACTGCTTTTAAAGCGTTTGTGCAATGTGCTGTTTGTCAACTTAACTTTCCAGCCTCAGCCCCCATAGCTTTCCTTCTCTATATGTCGCTTTTTAAATTTGAAGGAAACAAAACCTGTGGAAATAATGGGACAGAGCCGCTTTAGCTGGCACCCGTCTTTCATATTTCACAGCAATGGAACTCTGGTCTGTGTAATTTACTTTCTGGCTAATGGTCTCTTCCCTTCTGGATTCTCAGAAATCCCCCAGGAGGCGACCTTGGAGGCATGGGAAGAAATGCAGCTGTCCACCATTGAACTCTCCATCACAACTCAGAACAGGCAGCTTGACCTGACAGTAAGAGCACAGTCTAAATAAATCCCTTTCCGTGCAGAGCACTCCTTCCTTGCTGAACTCCCATCTTCCTGACCACACAGAGTAAACTCTGTCTTTGTGACAGGTTTCAGAGTGGTAGCCGTGTTAGTCTGGATCAGCAAAAAGAACAAGGAGTCCTTGTGGCACTGCAGAAGAATCTGAGAGAGGGACGGTTTTAAGGGTCATTATAAAGATCCCGTGAGACTGGATTGCAGAAACCAGGTTGGGGCAGAGAGGGCAGTGTGTGTGTAACAGGAAGTTTTCAGTAACCAAATGAAATCCTAAAGCTTTCATGGCAGGGGTTAGGCACCTTCTCTCCTTGCCCCATGGGAAAATGGAGATATTTACTGATGCTGAAATGAAGCAGTAAGCCTGGATGTGTGCCTGGAATGTTGACCCTGTCCCTCTGCCAACTGCAGAGCGAAGGACTCAGAAATGCTGGCACTAAAACGAGGACAGTGGCAATTTTAAATTAAAGAGGATAGGAGCTGGTAATTTTTATTTATTTATTTGCGAGGGGTTGGGGAGAGACAAGTAAAGCTGTCCCTGTGAGAGCCTCCTTGGCGCAATATGCCGCTGTTTATTTCAAGCGCCCCTAACACCATCTCTGGCTGGAGTCCATGTTTCATAGCAGTGAAATCACAGCAAAGATTTCTGGGTTGATTTAAGTCTTTAGTTCTGATGGAAAGTGCTGGACTGACATTCTCAGTGATCAAAGCCCTTTGTTTATAGGACCAGGTTAAAAACATCTACTTAGTGTAAGCTTCCCCATATTGCCCTGCCCCAACATGCCACAATGTGGCACTGCGGGGATAGTTTAATTTCCACACAGCCTTTGGCCTCCCTGCACAGGCAACCAACAGGAACTGGACTGGACTGAAAGCGTCCACCTTGGATGGTAACAGCTTTTGTCACTACTGAGCTGGACTGGATTAGAACTTGTGATCTAAAATGAAGAACTCAGTGTTCCATGACCATAATCCGGTCCCGAGGACCACTTCTTCATTTCCATTCACTTTGCCTTTCTGTGCAGCAGCAGCGCTAGTGGCACTTTACTAGTCAATGGGGAGGGGTATGTGCTCACTGCTGTGGTCACCAGTGCAGCCCCATGAACTTGCCACCTTTTGAGTGAGTGGCTGGAGGAACAAAACAGTTTACATAGGTGCAGCTTCACCCCCATTAAACAACCATCTTCATATCATATCTTAACCCCACCCATCTGGATCCCCTTAGGTCCTCCATGCTTTTACACTCATCCCTGAGACCACATATAATCGTCATTGTCCCCCCAGCCTGAAGGGACTGGATAGAGAGACTCTTTGGAATCTATCACATAGCTCATTAATCAGCCATAGGCATCTCAGATGAGTAACATGAGTCATTCCTTCCTCCCTCCCATCCCAGGCTCAGGTCTGGTCTACACTAGATAGGGTTGACTGGTATAGCTATACAGGTATAGCTATATCAGCCAATCCTCCTAGTTTAGATTCAGCTTATATTAGCAAAAGAGTGCTTTTCCCAGTGTAGCTTACACCAGTTCCGCAGACTAAATAAGCTATACTGGCAAAAGAACTTCTTTGCCAGTCTAGCTGAATCTACACTAGGGCTTTTGCCATAGCAGAAATGTTGTTAAAAAAAATCACACCCCCCTAGCCAACATTACTGTAAGGGCTAACATTCCTAGTACAGGCCTGACGTAAGCGCATGTAGGAAATCAAGACAACGGGTCAACTGAGCCAGGAATTTAAAGGGGCAATGTCAGATATACTTTGACCCCAAATCTACACTTCCTACAGATAAGCTTTTACAAAATCAAGGACAAAAAGAAATGTTTCCATCGTTCATATTTTTTAACTCCAGTGGGCATCAGGTTTTTTTGTTTTGTTTTTTTTGTTTTAAAACGAATAAACATTTCCTCTTGCAGCACTTGCTGGCCAAATGTTGCAGCATTGTGGTACGTAAGAACCTGAAAGAAGCGTTGACTAGGAACTACTGTTTTGTGAACAGAAGTCAGACTGAATAGCCTAGTTTCATTGTCCTACTAGTTACATGGAATGCAAAAAGAAACCAATGCCATAAACGGTAAAACGATCATAAAAATGGGTTTAATATTTTTGTTGAGCATGTGATTTAGTGTTTGGTACAGAATAATGGTTGGTAAGGAATCATTAGATACCATTTTTAACCTGATGCTGACCATTTAAGTAGAAAAAATAAATGATTTTCCTCTCATCCCTTACAAAATACAACCCAACCCTCTTTTTTGAGGGACAGTTCGGGATGTGGAAAAGGGCTGTCTCCTTAAAGAGGGTTTCCAGCACATGCTGCAGTATGGAGGGTGTGATGCTGCAGAAACACTAACAGTTTGGATTCTAAATCTTTTCCATAGCGCACAGAAGACTTCTTGAATATTTGCATTGAACCAGATTCAGTCGGCAAGGGAGACTTCATAAATAGGGGGTGAGTACGGGGAGGCTGCCGTGGGCCATCAGATTTTCTAGTCACAAAACTGACTGTGTTTTCTTGGCTTTTGTGCTGCAAGGACAAAAGTGGGGAATGCCTTGTGGGGTTTGTTCATTCAAATACAGGTTTATTTTAATTTTCTTGTTTTGGAAGCAAGAGCCAATGTTGTGTGGCTAGAGCTCCCCTCCCTACCTTCTACGATTTCTGCACCCTCCCCCTTTCCTCCGCTCCAATGCTGACTGACATTGTTATTGGTATAACACCATCTCTAAGAGGCCAGGTGTTTTAAAGACAGGTAGGAAGATAACATCCCTGCCCCAGAAATCTTGCAGTTTAGATGAACGATGTGGGGGCTGGGATACAGCAGAATCAACGTGATGGCACCAGTGATGTTTGGCACGTGCCTTTGTTAGTGCCAGGATTCAGTTTTTAAGGGAAGGGGTAAAGTCCCTCAGCTCACTAACACATCTCTGAAGTGAGGTCTCAGCTGGAAAGGTTTCTTGGAAGAAGTGCATTTTAAGGAGGGACTTGAACAAATAGAGTGGCAGCATGGGCAGACCAGGGGTTCCAGGCATGGGGGCCTGGTACATGGAAGGAGCTCTGGAGTCTTCTCATCTCCTTCCTCACCCCTTCCCCTCTGCTTGGGATGCTTTTCTGTGAGATGCTCCTTTCTCCTACTCTGTAAATGAGCCACTCGGAGGCACTCAGTGCTGATCTGAGCTTCTTTCCTACCTCCTCTAAGGACCCTCATTACCAAGTTTATCACATCGTTACTCCTTGTTGAAGTGGAGTGTGAGGTTTCTAGAGAACCGTCACAAGGAGTCTCCCGCAATATCAGATTCTGCTTATTCCAGCAGGCTGATCTTTTGGTTCCAGCTGCTGTTTTCCAGTCCTAGGGCCCCCTCTAGTGAATCCAGATGGGAAGGTGTGGAAATGTCATAAGCAGCTTTTAGGTGCCGCATGGTTACTGCATATCTGTACCTTGTTTACAATATTCATAGCAGTAGCAGGTAACTTATTTGAGCACTCTGCATTACCTCTGTGGGAACAGTATCTTCAGAACTATGAATACCTAAGTGGCATAAGATCAGATGGCATTGGGTGTAAATTGCATCAGCCATGTTGATTGTAGGTTGCCTGCCATTTGCATCTGTGCTGTAAAGACTTTATAGAAGGAAATGTTTATGATACTGTTACCATTGGCAGCAAAAGGAATCTGCCTGACCAGGAGAGGGGAAAAAAGGAGATTGTGGTCTTGCCTGGGACATCTTACCACCAGGAAGGTGCCAGCGAATTAGTGGGAATTCAGATAGAAAAGTATCTTCCATTCACAGTCAGTCACCAACACAGATTGTTTCCCAGCTGGATTGGATACATGGTTCCCAGCAGTATGTCACTTTCTGTGACGGTGGTTACATCTTCGTGCAGAAAGCCTCTGAAGAATGTAAACTCATGCAGCTGGCTGCATGCACCCAACACCTCTTTTTAATCTAGTCCCAGAATTTTGTAGGTAAATCAAGAAAGAGAGAATAGAGGGAGAGGGTCTGCTCAGTCCTCGAAAGAGAAGACTGATTAAAAAAAGCCAGAGGTGAAGCAAACCAGGCCACTGGGAGGGGGACACCAATAGAAAATGCCACCTGAAGGAAAAGCTCTCAAAGGACAGCACCATCAAAGCCACCTCATCACAGAGTCCCTGCTGCCAGCCACCAGAGCAGAGGAGCTTGTCTTTGGAAGCATTTGAGGAAGCGTTTGTGTAGAGGAGTTTTGTTCCTTTTTACCTAGCCAGGGGGTGGAGACGTTTGTGGAAATGTTGTATTTCTGCAGTCATTGAGGTGAATCTGTCAGGACTGATAGTGCCTCCCTCTCTGCAATCTATGTGGGAAACGAGAAGATGAGTTGAGATTGAAGGTAGTGGACGCTTTGGAACCTGAAGGGAGTGCTGGAGGCTGAATGCCATCGGATTGAAAAGTGAGATTTATGTCATACCATGCGCTTTGAAGGGCCCCAGGACTGTAAATCTCAGTCGTGGATAATAACAAGCCTCTGCAGCTAGGATGAAGTCAGTATTTAAGTTGAGGTGATTACATCATAGCTCCATTTCAAACTGCTGCTCTGTGGGGGAAAAAGAAGCGATACGCCATGTACCACCACTAATTTTCTTTCCTGCTCCCCAGCTTGAGCTCTGTATAAAATTATAAGGGACATCACCTAAGGTCATGAGCTTGGTTACCAGGTGGAATAAGTCAGGCATTTCTCCATTGTACACTGTTGTGTGTTATGATGGGGTTTGGGTTCCTCATAACTGTTTAGCATTGGTCACTGCTGGAGACTAGGTAACGGACTAGGGGGATAATCGTTCCAGCGACAGCATGTATTGCCAGTTGGTGGTGTGATTCAGGGTTTTGCGTGTGTGTGTGTGTGTGTGTGTGTGTGTAGAGGTTAGAGTATATAGTGGGATATCGTTGCCTATGAAAATGTTGTTAGTGTTAGGTATTTTTATTTCTGATTCTTTTTTTTTTTTTTTTTTTGGTCTTACTCTGCATAAGAGATCAGAGTAAGGATCTGAATAAATAGTAAACCCCTCATGACCCTTACGTAGGACCTCTGGGGGGGTAATTACACTGGTTCTAGCTACATACCCGTTTGCTTCTCTAACACCCTCCCTTTCATGATCTTTTGTTCCCTGTCTCTCCCTTGCCTTCCCTGATCATGCAGTTTGATCCACATGGGCAGACTATGCACCCAGGTGGAGGCCCATTGACTTTAGTGAGGCCCTTTGCAGACAGAGGGATCTGCCTGCACAGATGTGTTTGCAGGATTCCAAGTCCTAGATGGTGAACCCTTCTGAGATAGGGAAGGTGTGTAATTGTTCGTTTATAAAGCACAGTATAAATCAACAGCATTGCATGCTGTCAGTGATTTATAAATATATACTGCAAGGGGAATGTTAACTCCCTTGAATTCACTCATTAATCTTTTAATACAGATGGTTAAAAACAACCTTCCCAATGTCTATCTACATTGCTTGTCTCCTCACCTGTCCCTTTCCTGTGGTATCTCAGCTTTCCTTTCTGTTGCTTTGTCCTCCTTCCCTATGTGTGGTCCTCTTCCCTCATCCCCTTTCCCGCATGAATTCTAAGAGTGTTTGCATTCCCAAAGGCACGTCACTCTTTTGAGAGGGCTTTCCTGATGATATATTCTTAGGACATCCATTATTGAGTGATGTTTGAACCCCCCTTCCTTTCTTATCAGCCTGTTACAGCCTTCTGTGCCTTAGGCCTTGTCTACACTACAGGGAAAAGTCGATCTAAGCTATGCAATTTGAGTTACGTGACTAGCCTAATTCAAGTTGATGTAGCTTAGATCTACTTATCGCGGGCTCCACACTATGCGATGTCGACGGGAGAGCGATCTGTGGTTGATTTAGCGGGTCTTCACTAGACCCGCTAAATCGACCGCTGATGCATTGATTGCCACCCGTTGATCCCCTGGTAAGAGTAGAAAAACCCTAATAGAACAACCCTGGACAGATAATACTGCAGTAACTCCACCTGTTTTAGAGATCTGTAACTCTTGTGCGGAAATAGCCATGATTATTGTGGCCTACTTCTTGAGAGCTACAATACACAAAGGTTGGGACTGTATTATTCTGTTTGCCTGCCTGTCCAGGGCATGTGGGAGCAGAAAGAGCCATACAGCAATCAGTTCTTTTGGGGTTTGGGGAATTCTGTCTTGTACAGAGGGTCAGCAAAAGGTCTGTGTGCTACTGAAGCCCTCTAAATGAAGCTTAAGTTAATGGGACTTATGGAATGCATAGACCTTGTGCTGCCTCTGTGCAGTGAGGTGAATTTAACCCTTGATAAATTAACAAAACAAAAGGATCTGAATATATGAGGGTATTGTTTTTACCAGTTGGAGGGGAAGGATGAACCAGAGGGTAGCATGCTGGCCTGGGACGTGGGAGACCTGGATTCGTGTCCCTGCTCTCCCACAAACTTCCTGGGCAAGTTGTTTAGCTGCTCTGCGCCTCCATTCCCTATCTGTACAGTGGGGATGATAGTACTTCCCTAAATACACTGTTTTTAATGTAAACATGTTAAATATTAGGGTGCTCATATACTAAGGCAATGGAGGTCATGTAAGTACCTAAGAGAGGCAGACTGATAAAGTTTACGCAAGCGAACATTTTATTTAGAATAGGTAAAATGAATGGGGTTTGTACCTCCAAACAGGAATGAAACTAATAAAGCAACCTTTGCTTTACCTTGTGCTGGTGATGAAACTGGAAGAGCTTTTGTCAAACACTAGCTTAAAAAACCCAGTACATCTGATTCTAACTTTCGTATTCAATCACGTAACTATTTACTGAACATTTTTTGAGGCCATCAGTAATTTTTGTGGGTTTGGGGCTATACGAGGAAGACAGGAATGATACAGTTTGCGTGTAAGTGGACATCACAAACCCACCCTATGAGATGACACAGTGGGCAGGTGCTGCTCAGGACAAACCCAGAGCATCACTAAGCTTGGGGTGCTAAAGGTCAATATTGAGGTGCATTGACAGTTGTGTGGCGGAGAAGCAACATCTACCTCCAGGAAGCGCTAACTGTCCCTCATGCTTGCAGCCACAAAGGCTCTCATGCTGTCTTTTGAAAGGAGGAAATGAAATTAATAAGCACTCGATGACCCTCCTGTATGTCTTGCACCCCTAAGCATGGTTGCTTCTATTGGAAACTATTATATCTTTTTCCTTGTTTGATTTGAACAGAAGTCAAAAGATGTGTGACCCCCAGTTGTGCCCTGAAGGAAGTCAGTGTGTCCAGGCCAGCAGATGCATCTTGCAGCTTCCAGAGGTGAGAAGCCACAAATTGTGGAAAGCTCGGTCACTTGTTTCTTAGTGCGACACTCTAAGAAACCCCAACTCCCAGCATTGACAGGTGGTCATGCTGTCCTCACTGTGAATAAAGCAAGCCACCTCCAGTGCAGCAGGTCAGAAAGACAAATGGGCTCCCAAACCAGGAGACCCAAGATGTAACCCCCAGTCAGGCATCACTACTGTACATGTCTGTGGCTAGTGTAGGAACTGTGTGGCCCAGCTCCAGAAGCAGCTCATTCTTGTCCATCCGGCCAGCAAAAAGTGTCAACACGCTTGCAGTGTGAGTAGAATAGGAAAATGGCCTCCTGCTAAAGTTCACGTCTTAATGTGTGCACATCCCCTCTGCTGGCTAGGCTCTGAGTACTGAAATCTTTCTTTAGATTGCCAGTCTAGAAGAGTCCTGCCAGAGGTGAAAAGATGGAGAGCAGAGGTGAGGGTTTATGAAGACCCATGCTAACTGAGTGGAGGCCAGGAGGGAAATAATGGTCAAAAAAGTGCTACAGATATAAATCCCAAGACCTTAGATAAGTGGGCAGCTCTTACGCTGAGAAATGTTTGAGCAGATAAATGTTTAGTTGCCTCCTAAAAATAAGGCAGAGGGGTAGATGTTAGCTTGGGTTTAACATCCCAATACATCTTATTAAGAAGACTAGGCCCTGCATTTGCAAGGATATAGAGTCGATCTACTAGGTTACGTCCACATCTTTAGCTATTATATTCCTCTATAGAGACCTGATCTACCTCATGGAGAATGAGGTCCATACCCTGGCCGAGTGGCCCTTCCCAGGAATTGAGAGAATCTTTGGCACTCTGCTCTTCTGGTAAAGTCCTCACCCAGGCAACCAGACTGAACCATGAATGTTTTCGTTAGCCAGCATCCTCATTCACACATGGCTTCGACATCATCAGAATCTGTGGCTTTGAAAATACGTGCAAAAACCGTCCAGCTCAGGGCTGGATACGTCAAGTATAAATAGGGGGTCTGTTAAAAAGACAAACTTTGTTTACCCCCTAACTGCTGATGAGGCCTTTAGTAACAGAACGCAAGCACATGATTTACGTACAGAAGGTAAACCCATTACCATGCTGATGGACTGGCATTAATCACCGATGATTTTGTGTGTGTGAGTGTAAAACAGGTTTGTGAGCGGGATTGTTTTGAATGAAAAAAAAATGTTTAATTTTTTTTCAATCTCAAAGACAAACTCTGCCCAGCTGTAAATAGTAATTCCAAGGGCAAAGAATCCTTAAATCTAAACAGTGCAGACCATTTAAGTGATCTAGCATTTAATTCCTGCCAAATTGTCAATTAGTTACTAAGCGAGGTAATATTTTACATGAGTGTCTGTTAATATATTATGTGCAACCAGTAACAGCTCTCTATGTAATGGTGAGACTGAACAGGCTGAAAGGCAGACGGGGTCAAGACCCAGCAGAGAACCCAGCTGTACTCTGAAGTGGAGATGTAAGTGGGCACAGGTACCACTGTTACAGCATCACTGTAACAACTGATTCACTATTAAGTCTGACCTATGCTTGATTCTACACAGGGCACAGAGGGCTCCTTTGGCATAGACAGCGAGGAGTATGAGGCCATGCCTGTGGAAGTGAAGCTGTTACCCCGGAAGCTCCAATTCTTCTGTGACCCCAGAAGGAGAAAACAGATTCTCCAGCCAGCAGTGCAGTCAGAAGTCACCTCAGAGGGACCAATCTCATCAGGATCTTCAGGGTCACTCAGGCGAGCGCTAACCTGATTAACGCCATCGAGTCATTAGTTACTTGGCCAGTAAACACACAAGGTATTGGCACCTTGGTGGGAACTGCTCACTTGGCAAGTACCAAAGAGGTAAAAAGTGTACATTTGACTCTGAGAAACAGATTAAGTTAGTGATGTCTTTTTTTTTTAAAGAAGCCGTCACTGTTCCATGTACGATACTACAGGTGAGTGCTGTAAGACAGATGCTGCTACCGTTCTACTGCAAGTCTGTATTAAAGTGGAATGAAAACACACTTCTGTGGGTTTGAGAGTTTGGAGCCATCTTTCTTACCTGTGTTTAGAGCTGAGAATTCTGGGATTTATGGAAAAACTATGAACAAGATGCTGCTGGGGAGCTTATGAAATTCAGGAATTGCCACGACAAGAACAGATACGTGGGTAGGCTAGTCTGATCTCCTTTTGTCAGTGATGGATGCTTCAAAGGAAGGCATAAAACTCCCACAATGCACTTACATAATGATGTCTTACTGTATTGGAGGGAGGGAAATACTTCTGTGACCTCAGCTTATGCTCTTTAAGTGTGGGAACTGAAATTGTTAATTTTATTGTAACTAGTGTAACTTCAGATACTGAAGACCTTCCATAAGGAAACCTCCTGGCTAGAGAGCATCCTCACACTTAAGAGGATTCTGCTCCATTCATATTTGAAGACTATCTCTGCAAAACAAAGCCTTTGCTGGTTCCTGGAGTGGTTGGCTTTACATTTCAAATATTTTTTAGTTCTTCAAAAAATATTCAGCACCACAGAGTTCTACTACTGAGTGACACTCTACAAAATTAGCCCTTTGATGCTGTTTAGGTGTGTTGCTTTCTAGTAAGTTCTCCTTTTTGTTCTTGCAGCAGCATAGCATATAAAAAGGAGCATTGAACTGGCCCTTTTATCTTATTCCTTAGTGTAGTCCTCTTTTTTAAACTTAAATGGCCACTACCCTTTCTTAAAAGCTGTCACCTCCACTCAGCCACCTAATTATTTGTGTTGCTCTTTATCATGACTGAAATGAAGTCATAGCACTGATTAACATTCTTTTTCTATCCCTTAACCCTCTGCATATTCTTAACAGCTTATGTATTCTGTGGGGCCTGGCCCTGAAAATCGAGGGAGTCAGTCCTTGATTTTTCGGTTGTGGTGGTTACTCCTGCAGCGTGTAACATGAAGGTTAAATTGTCCCTGTTAATACTCATTACTTTGTATTTGGTAGTGGCCTTTGTACTATCAATCAAGTTACAGGACTTTGGGAGGAAATCCATCCCTGCCTGAATGACACTTTTGCTGCTGCTTTCTCTTTCCAAACATCACTGCAGCAATATATTTTTCAGTGTAAGGGGCCGAGCTAAAAAAAGGGTGGTTGTAGGGTTAAGGAAATAGGACTGTTCACTCAGGCTGAGGCTAAATTGAACACTGCCTATTAGGTTAGAAAAACCACTAAGAACCATACTGCAAGGAAAGACCACCCTACCTGAAAGAGCTACACCACAAGCTGAATGGTGTATTGTTCTAGAGTTTTGCTATCACTTTTCTTCTCTCTGGTGCCTGAATGGCTATGCCTAACTCACCTGACAGTGCTATGGAAAGGAGGAGGGTTTTATTAATTTTTTTTTCACAGGGGTCCCCTAAGCCTCTCTACTCTACTCACCCCACCCCATGTTGTACAAACAGGAGGAGTTGGGTTACAGTATTCAGTGAATTATAAGGCTTCCTAATGCCCTGATTCCTCCTTTCATCATGAACCAGTAATGATTAATTACAGTCCCAGGACAGAAAAACAAGGACATCATGTTAAAATGTGAGCTTTAATAGTTTAAAAACAAACCAAACTGCTGTTTTGGTGTGCAACTTCCGCTTGGCCCCTCTGTGTACAGACAGGCTCAGTTCTGTGCCAACAATTCAGCCTTTAAAAGCCAGGGCTGCTCTTCTCCCTGTACCCATGCAAACTGCTCCTGTGCAGCATAGTGGCTACTCGGGAAGCCACTTTCCCGTTCAATTACACTAACAGTTGAAGAAATAACTCCAGCCTTCCTCAGGGCCAGCAGCACTTATCAGTCAACCACATGGATGGTTAGAGCAACATGGTTTAGTAAATAAGGAAACTTGCTGAAAACCCCCTGCAGAATTTTGCCAAATCTGGGGCTCCCTTTTGATTAAGATAGTGGCCTAGAGGTTAGGGTACAAGCCTGGGACTTGGAGAGCTGCACTCAATTCCCTGTCCAGTACAGACTTCCTGGGTGACCGTGGCCACATCACTTAGAGAGAGAGACTAAGTTCCCTAGCTGTAAAATAGGGTAATAGCATTTCCCTTCTTCACAGAGCTGTTGTGAGCATACTGTGGTAATAGGGCTATTTAATTACCATCCCTAGACAGAGCAATACATTTATTTCTTTAGGACATAGAAATAGCAAGTGCTATGGGACAGACACATAGGCTACTAGGGGAGAGGCTGTTCTAGATTTGATTAACAAATCCAGAGGAAGTGGTTGAGAAATGGAAGGCAGCATAGGGGAAGTGATCATGAAATGGTAGAGTTCATGATTCTAAGGAATGGTAGGAAGGAAAACAGCACAATGAAGATAATAGATTTCAAGAAAGCAGTCTTTAGCAAATTCATGGAGTTGGTAGGTGGGGGAAGCAAGTCTAAGCGGAAAAATAGTTCCAGAGACTTGGCAGTTTTTCAAAGAGATATTATTAAGGGCACAAGAGCAAATTATCCCACTGCATAGGAAAGATTGGAAGCAGGACAAGAGGACACCCTAGTTTAACCAGGAGATATTCATTGATTTGAAACTCAAAATAAGAGTCCCTCAAAAAGTGGAAACTAGGTCAATTACAAAGAATGAATATAAACAAACAAGTATGTAGGGACAAAATTAAAAAGGCCAAGGCACAAAAGATTACAAAGAGTAACAAGAAAATAATACATTAGAAGCAAGAGGAAGGCCAAGGACAGGGTAGGTCCATTACTCAATGAGGAGGGGAAAACAGGAACAGAAAATGTAAAAGTGGCAGAAGTATTAAATGATTTGTTTCGGTTTTCACCAAAAAAGGTTAGTAGCAATGGGACAGCTAATACAATGAATGCCAGTGAAAATGAGGTAGAATCAGAGGCTAAAATAGGGAAAGAACAAGGTAGATGTCTTCAGGTCACCAGGGCCTGATGAAATGCATCCTAGAATACTCGAGGAGATGAGCCATTAACAATTATCTTTGAAAAATCATGAAAGAAGGGAGAGATTCCAGAAGACTGGAAAAGGGCAACGATAGTGCCACTTTATAAAAAGGGAAATGAGAACAACCCAGGGAATTAGACCAGTCAGCTTAACTTCAGTACCCAGAAAGATAATGGAGCAAATAATTAAGCAATTTGCAAACACCTAGAAGATAAATCCATGCTGTTACTTTTCACCTTATTGTCAAGAACAAATCATATCAAAGCAATGTAATAGCTTTCTCTGACAGGGTAACAAGCCTTGTGAATGGGGACAGAAGTGGTAGATGTGGTATATTTTTATTATAGTGCAGCTTTTGCTACTGTCTCGCGTGACTGTCTCATAAACAAACTAGCGAAATACAACCTAGATGGAGCTATTACGCGGTAGGTGCATAACTAATTGGAAAACCATTCTCAGAGTAGTTATCAGTGATTTACAATCAAGATAGAAGGGCATATCAAGTGGTTTCTGCAGGGATTAGTTCTGGGTCTGGTGCTGTTCAATATCTTCATCAAATGATTTAGATAGAGTACACTTAAAGTTTGCAAACTATACCACGCTGGGAGGGGTTACGGGTGCTTTGGTGAATAGGGTTCAAATTCAAAATGATCTGGACAAACTGGAGAAATGGTTTGAAGTAAATAGGATGAAATTCAGGACAAATGCAAAATACTCCACTTAGGAAGGAACAGTGGATTACACACTGCAGAGAGGGATCTGGGAGTCATAGTGGATCATAGGCTAAATGTAACACAATTGCCCAAAACCATCCCACATCATTCTGGGATATATTAGCAAGAGTGTTGTAAGCAAGACATGAGAAGTAATTCTTCCACTCTATTGTACACTGATTAGGCCTCAACTGAAGTATTGTGTCCAGTTCTGGGCACCACATTTCAGGAAAGATGTGGATAAATTGGAGAAAGTTCAGAGAACAACAACAAAATGATTAAAGGTCTAGAAAACATGACCTATGAGGGAAGATTGAAAAAATTGGGTTTGTTTAGTCTGGAGAAGAGAAGACTGAGGGGGGACATAACAGTTTTCAAGTACATAAAAGGTTGTTACAAAGACTAGGGAGAAAAAAATTCTCTCTTTAACCTCTAAAGATAAGACCATTGCTTCTTGTCCTAACTACCCTGACAGTTAGCTCTTGCTGAAATTTAAGCACTGGAACAGATGGCCTAGGGAAGTTGTGGAATCTCCATTATTGGAGATTAAGAACAGTTTAGACAAACACCTGTCAGGGATGGTCTAGATAATACTTAGTACTGCCATAAGTGCAGGGGACTGGACTAGATGACCTCTTGAGGTCTCTTCCAGTCCTACAATTCTGTGAAGCCAAATGACAGCAGTGGATCCAGCCCAGGCTGTTACAATTATATACAGCCCTGTAGTACAAATAATCAAGGGTTACACATCATAAGATAGATCTTATGACCTGCTTAAGTAGTTGTGACTAATACAAAGTTCAGAGAACTCTTGGAAGTTTAACCAGCTTCCACTTTCCCTTCTCTCTCCCTGTGGGGAAGAACTGGGTTCTTACATACAGACCCATTTCAAATCAACGGTGAGAATGCCACTGTAGAGTCTGATGGAAAGGCTGTTGCTCTCTCCTTTAAATACAGAAGTTAGTGTGAGGTTAGAAAGACTCCAATCTGAGACATTACAACTTTGTCACATGGCTGTTATGAGGGGATCAGATGGCATGCAACTACAAATGCTAACAGCCATAGTCACATTAAAAAACCTAAAAGGCACCACTTTAAAGGCAAAGTACTTTCAACATTTCTGCAGAAGGATTTTCCACTAGCTCCCAATGACAAAAAGACAGTGTCACATCTTGCCCTCCTTTTAATCAAAACAATCAACAAACAAGCTTTACTGTTAAACACATTCTCCTCCTCTGCCCCCACCCCAAAAAGCACTCCTTTACCAAGACCTTCTAGCTGCACTGGGTTTAAAAAAAAAACAAAAACAAAAAACAAAACAAAAAAAAAAACACACACCCAGAACAGCAAAGTACTACACAGGGTTGCAGTAATTCTCAAGAGTTGACTTTTGAAGGAAGAGGGGAAGAATTCAGATTCATGTTGCCTGTTATGCTAGGAGGAAATATGTGCAATAATGCTTTGTCTTCAAAGGTAGAAACCAGTAACTGCTTCCTTAGCAATTCTTAACCAATCCCTCTATACTACACTGTTGGGTTGCACACATCTACCCTAAGGTTGCAGAACTACCACTGCTTTCACTACCAAGAAGCGAGACACGAGGCGGAATTACTTCAGACAGCCAAAGCAGATGAGTCACAGCACTGCCTCATATTTAGGGAGCAAATTCCCTCCAATAGAGCAACAAGGAGGCCCTTCTTGTGTGATACTTCTCACCTCCTGAAGCATTTGCCTTTCAAGAGAGACTTATGGAAACTGGATTACACAGGAGAGCAGATAGACTATAGTTATCCAGCTGGGATGCAAGTCAGCTGATTCTTTTACCCTAGCTATGCCATTGCTTTGCTGCTCCTCCTTTATCCTCTTCTGGCAATGCCATCTGATGGAGCTGGTTTTCTGACAGCGCATGAACACACAAGGCCCTGCTACAGCTCAGAAACGTGTTAGAAAGATTTAGGTTGCAGAGGGCTGTAACCTCCCAAGGATACAAACTAAATGCCTGCTCCTACTCAAATGAACAGAACTACCAACTTCAGTGGGAACAGAAGAGGGCCCCCAAAAGCTGATCAGAGCAAAATCCCTAGTCAAGCAGTAGCAAAAAGGAGCTAGGTGATTCACGTTTCAATGCCTTTGGTTATTCCTAACATAGGTTACTCAAACCGCACTAATGCATGTCTGCCGTACCTCCTCCTTGCAGAGAGAATCTTGGGTGGGGATGGCTAGAGAGATAGAACCCAACAGAAATGAGGTGGGAGGGTACCAACTGAGGGCAGAGTCAAATGTGGATTGTATTGGGCAATTCAGCTTGAAAAGAGGTCAAAACAAAAGCAAAACAAAAATCAAGATTAAGCCTTCCTCAGAAGTGACCTTTTAATTGCAACCAGCTCTGTTCAAGTTCTTCAGTCTGTCAAACACTAGGCTTGTAGGGAGAATTAATGCAATACAACCACAGAGGATAGACAACAAAAGTAGCAGCATGTTTTTCTCCTGTAGGAAAGTAGTCGGAGTCCAGGAGAAGCAGAGAGAAAAGACTCCACTCTGCTCACCCAGCACTTGGAGGCCAGGACATGCTAGGTATTATACTCGTTAAAATAGCACTAGGAGGGCCTTGATTTGCCTGTGCCAGGTTGTTTCCCTCCTTTCCCTTCCCTCAAGCTCTCTGCTCCCTTGGGTTAGGAAAGACCTTGAATCTCAAGTTAACACCTGAGGTGTCTGCTGGAGATAAACCCCATGCAGAGATGGAATGTGCCTGCCTCTAAGCACCTCAAAAGGCACAGACGCTAAATCAGTGATGCAATGCAGGAGATTCTTTGAGCGGGAGGTGTGTTTAAATAAATACATGGGTTAAAACAAGGAACTGAGGGGAATGTAGGGTGGTCAGGCTGAACCCTATCCAGCAGCAAAATCCAGAAGAAAGAAGGACTAGAGTGTCCACTCTGCTGATGACAAGAAACACTTCCATGGTAGCTACAGGGCTAGAACGTGAAATGCTGGATTATGGCGTACAAGAGAGCCAAGATGCTGAAATAAGTCTAGGGGAAAGGGCAACTAGATCATTATGGTCTCAGTTCAAAAAAGGTACTTAAGCATATACCTAAGTTCAAGCATGTGAGTAAACTACTGACGTCTCCAGAACAGAGCAGTCAGTGGTACTGCCTTGCTGAATGACGGCCAGTAAAAACATCACATGCTGCAAGGCAGCTAGTTACTCCTAGGACTTAGCATCATACATTCAAGTGTTGCAAGGAGAGGAAGGCATCCTGAACACAGCCAGCCTTTCACGGGAACAAGCAAGGGGCCCTATTGTCCAGCCAGTGGTCACTGGCCCACATCCATTGCTGAGGAGTGAGAAATCCCTATGCTGAAGAGAAGCAGAGCTAATGGGCAGGAAGAAAAAAATCTGTCACTTTGTCTCCCCCTTCCCACCTCCCCCACCACCCCCCAAACACACACACACACACACACACACATCCTCACTTCCACCTCTGGCAGCTGAGCCAGAAGAGAACTCCAAGCCACAAGGGAACTCACTGCAAATAGTGAGGCCATCCAGGCACCAGGGCTACAACCTCCTGTACCTCTCACTGAAAAAATAAGTGGGCTGTCCCATTGACAGCTGCCTGACAAAAAGATGATCCACTTAACTGAATGCTCAAGCAGAACAATGACTGGTAAGTTGGTAGCCAGGGCGAAGCACAAACTGATACAAACTCATGGCACTGGGAGAACAAGACAGGAAGCCGGACTAAGTAGCAGACCCTGCAGAAAGATTCTGCCCGTTCTGTTGATGAAGTTAGCAACGAAGGAAGGGCTGATGACGAAGGAAGGGCTGATGACGTGTCAGAGCCAAGCATTTCCCACACAGCTCTATCAACGGTGCTCAACCCGGCCCTGAGAAGAGACTGCAAAGCACATTAACTGCAGGGTGCCGTTGTGATATTGGTCGCTGCTCGGTAGAGGCTACCTGGACACTATCCTGCTGTTTTAAAAATCTTTAATCAAAGCAGGATCCATGCAAATAATAAATAAAGGGGGAGTTAGGAGACACCAGGTGGTGAAGAGTTTCTCCATTCTCCTGCGCTCCAGGCACGAAATGGGGAGGGTAGGCTCTAGATCACTCCACCTTTCAAATGGTGGAAATGAGAACGCAACACCTTCTAGCATCCCATAATGCAAAGTGATGATCACATGATCCTGTAGCGCGTCTAGTCTTAACCATTTTCTTCTGCCATAGATGGGAATGGTAGTTGGACTCCAACTCAACTGCTGTAAGGGTGGGCGAGTGGGGTGTACAGAGTCTAACCTGCATAATTAACTGTCCCCAGTGAAAGACACAGTAGGGTGGAGGATGCTGAAAAGATTGGGGAGCACTGTACAATACCCAGTTGGAGGGGACATTCTCCACCGTCAACTCCTGAAGGCTCAAATATGCATGATTTCACATTGGTCCCCATGAGAGAAGGTGCTTTCCCTGAAATCTCCAGCCCCTCAGAAGTCCAGACTAGGCCAAAAACAGCTGCCAATGTCAACTGTGAGGGTTGGTGAAAAGGTGCCATTGCTTCTATGGATATCAGGAAAAAAACAAACCAAACCTTGAGCAGTCAATCCTGAAGAAAGGAAAATAAAATCACATTTTGTTTAAAATTATAAATACTTTTCTGTATAAAGTTATTAAATAAATGAGATCCTTCCAGTGACGGTGTGGTGAGTTCCAGTGATGCTCCTAAGCAATGTTCCATAGTCTTTAAAAAGCCATCGCTGCTCCCTGTCTCTCTTGTCCTCAGTTTAAGTGCAGCAGGGGTTATCAATGACTAGCATGACATCAATGCCATACACTTCCAGCAGGTCCATTAGGAAGCTTCGGTCACCTTGTGGGTCCAGGCCCATGCCCCGGGCATGGTCAGCTGTCAAGGTCTTGTCCTGGCTGGCTGACACCTCCATCAGTGTCTGAAATATCCGATTGTTCTGCTCCATGAAAAACCTGCAGGAGGACACAGCCAACAGGGAAGAGCAGATGGGATTGAAAAGAAAAATGGAAGACAGATTTTTTACACCATCCCCAGAGTCCCACTTTAAACATTCCTACCTTCTTTCCACCATGGTATCGCACATGTGGTAGGTCAATAGTGAACCTTTTACTCAACAGGCTTCAGGCTGGCTTATTTAAGCTAGGCGCTGACTCAACTAACACATTTATTGTGGGGAATAAAAGACCAAGTGTAGAAATCCAACATATATCTCCCCTAATACAGTGGGGGAACTGAGTGGACAAAAGCACCAAGCCACTATGCTGACCCAAATGATTTCTCCATTACCTGTTCTTGAGCCACCAGATTCTAGCTATGACTAAGTTTCAGCACCAAACAAGGAACAAAACTTGGAGATGAAAGCTCGACTGGCCACCTCCTGCATCCCCTTTCACGTACAGCGCTGTTCCCTGGTCCCATATCCTCTCCAATCATAGTCTAGTTTTAAATGACTCGAGCAATGAGGCTTCCCCCGTGCGCTGTGGCAGGCTGTTCATAGTCCAAAGCACCTCAGTCTTGGCAAGCTCTACCTAATATTCATCCTCAATTTTCCTTTAGACAATTTAATCGTATTACTCTCGTGCATATCCCTTTCCCACCATAGGACAGGAGCAATAATAGTGTGTGGTGAAGGGCTCCATAGGAGGGGCCAGGGTCTATTTAGTACTTCAGTTGCCACGCATTTCCTCACAGACTGCAGGAACAACACAAGCATTACCCAACCCTTCACCCCAGCCTCCTTTGAAACCGCCACACATGTAACCGCCCAGCCGACGAGCAGAGGCAGTTTGCTCCCCACAGCCAGGGCACTGTCTGCATCTCAACAAGCTGTTTGGCCTCCCCCAGCAAAGCCAGGAATTTTGAAGAGGGTCAGAAGATGCTGGTGTTCTAGAAATCTCTTCCATTTCCAACCCATGCTTTATGGGTCCTCATATCCCCTCCAAACACTTCCAACCCCCCAAACATCTCTATTTTTGCAAGCTAAGCTAGTGTGATATGAAACCAGTGAGACAACGACTGGACCCCAGGCTGCCATTGGTGCCCAGGCCCTCAAGTGCGAAACCACACTTTAAAGACTCCCCGGAGCCTGATTGTTATTCAGTGGTGCAGGGAGCAACTCACAAGATAAAGAGATCCTCTTCACAGGAGCTGCAGTCCTCCTCCACCTCCTGAGAGTACATCAACATCTGCCTGGGAGAAGGGAGGCAAATCAAACACATGTACAAGCAACAAACCCCAGAGCAATAGCGCCAAACAGGATTCTGACTGAAGACATCACCCTTTATTGAAGATAAAGGTACTAAAATCTTCATCTTTAATCTATAGATAGCAGCAGAGTCCCATGGACAGGGCACTAGGTTGGGAGTCAGGAGATCTGGATTCTACTCCCAGCTCTGCCCCTAAACCCATCGCATGACCCTGGGCTAGTCACTTCATCTCCGTGCCTATTTCCCTTCTCACCCTTTATCTACCTTGTCTATTTAAAAATGACAGGGACTGACTAATACTGTGTTTGCACAGTGCCCAGCACAAAGGTGCCCTGATCTCAGTTGGAGTCTCTAGGCCCTGCTGTAATACAAACCACCACCATAAAGGTATTGAATGAGAGGGTCAAAAGAATAAACCAGAGCAGCAAGAAATCAGGAAAATGAAGACAAGAAAATTCAAAGGAAGTGAAGAGATTGAGATACTGGTCCCATCGCTTCATCACTCAGGTCCCCTCCACTACCTCTGGTCATTGAGCCGCCGGTATTTTTCCTTGTCAGCACTGTTAATCTTCAGGAGTGGCTGCAGGTGCTCATGGTGCGTCTTCACATTCTGGTTATCCACATAGACGTCGTAGAGATCTCGCTTCTCCTCAAAGATCTTTTCCGTCGTGCCTGCCGAGACCACAGGGAGAGGAAGATTTTGAGACACTCTCCTTGCACGGTGGCTGTTCTCACTTGCGTCGCTGTTCGATGAGAACAAGACACAGCCACATCCAGACACGTTACGATCCAGTGATTGCTGGATGAGAACAGGACCTGGCCACACCCAGGCAGGTTAAGATCTCTTCTCTTTTATTTCACAGTATCTCTCACCATCAGGAGATTTTTTCAGCTTAAGTTTTAAAAGGTACCTCCTGATCCATCAGAGATTTCAGCTTGGTGTGAAGCAGTAGGGAAGCAAAGAGGCTGTTGTACTTACAGGCCACATAAGACACTTCAGTCTCCAGCATTTCTATGTCTGCCACATTCACATAGAAGAAAGGCTTGGACTCTGGAACGGTCCCCCCAATGCCAGGCAGTGAGACATTGGCTAGGCAGCAACAGCAATACACTGCAGGTGAGAGAAAGGGATAACACAATGCCCACAATATTCCCTTTCAATAGGGTCCACAATGCCCCCTCCTTATTTCTCATGTCCCCATTTGCCCAAAGTGCTCCTAAACACACACCGTATATAGCACAGCATAGTGGCATCTGACCAGCACTGAAATGCTTACATTTCACTCTGACTCTCCTATTGGGCAACATGTTATTTAAATTCTTAAGTTCCTGCAGAATGTTTAGACATTCTCTCCCCCTGCACCCAGCTTGTTGGTGGAATGAAAGTCAGGCAACAGCATCTGTTGCTGCCACACAGAGACAAGAGTTCAGGTTCGTAGCTCTTCGGTCCAACAAGGCCTGGGAAAAACATGCTTGCAAGAAGTAGAGAAGGGGAGCCTCAGGGTTGCTTTGCAAACCCTGCCCATCACTTTCCCTAGCGGTGGACTTGGGAGAATGGCACTGCGTCCCTCCATATCAGCTAGGAGGGGTGTGTGCACATGTATACAAGTCACTGTCCTTCAGGCGTGGAAAGGAAGAGGTTTGAAGGTTTTGATCTTGACGCCGTACCTCTATAGCAGACAACTCCTACTGGCGGTGGTGAAAATATCAAAATGCGCTTGCGTAGCAGAGCGAACTTCCAGAGGATGAAGATCTGCTCTCCAAAGAACTTAATGAACTGAGACATACAGCCTGCGGGGTGTGTGATCTGAGGGTCGGGGAAGAGAACAGCTCATGAGAGATGCTACAGGAACACAGAGATGCTAAATACAGAAGCAGAATATGGGAGCAAGTCTTATATACACACAGCCCAGCACCACCCACCACACTTGTGACACTAGATGCGTGGGAGCAAGAGCAGCACACTGCAACAGTCGATAGTTGCTGCCTGAGATACTCAGCCTAAACAACAGGAATCTACCTTGTGCAGCTTAGGGCTCAGCCCACAAATGCTAAAATGCATGGAGAAAACGCCACTAGCTTGCCTAGCAGAGAGACTTGCTATACACAAATTAGCTAGTCCTATAGCCATCGGGAGCATCATGCACTACACGTTTATACAAGCTGGACAGCGCCTGCCTCACCTTCATCTCTGGATACATGTATCTGTGGATGGAGGGCAGCCAGTGGACGGGTGGCTGAGAGTTGGAGGTACCCTTGCCAGCAGGGAGAACCCCCTTCTTGTCATCATAAAATGCCTCTAGGTGGGAGTAATGCCCTGGCATCTCCAGCTGGTGTCTAGAAAAGACAAAAAGTAGGAAAGATTTATGGAGTCCACAGACCCCAGGGCCCTTGCCCCCAGCCACATACATCTCCTAGTCCATGATTCAGCCTTAGATGCCTCAGACTTCACAGGCTGTGGCACCAGCATCATAAGCATCTGTATCTTTCAGTGCATCCAAGGAACATGGGCAGGGCTGAGATGGTCAGGCAGGACTCTCATACTCCATGCATGGGAGAATGGATCCTGGTTTTTAACATTTAGAACAAGTTCAAACAAGATGACATTTTCCTGCAAGTCCTCTTTTACCCTTACTTAATTCCCTTAGCAAGCTCTGATCCTGCAGTCCCACTGGACAGCGCTGTGTAGACAGCAGAAGCATGATGTAGCCAAGAACAAAATCTCACTGTTGGCTCTAAAAATCTTCCAAGAAACCTTTAGCAAATTGATGTTTTAAGGGACAGGAGGGAAATCAACAATTATTTTGTTCTAATACCTGTTCAAAACAAGCAATTCTCCAGCAGATTTAAAAAAAAAGTGTTACACACTGAAGTGGTCCTGTATTACTAACTCAAGTTTAATTTCTTTCCTCCATCATGATCCTCATTTCCTGTAACACTCACACACACACACACAGAAGTACTGTTTCTTGGAAAAAGGTCTTAATGTGGCAACATTTCAAAGTCTTAGCTCAAAGCCAAAACCTTATTGCACATGCAGGGAAAATTACCTTTCAAATGACACGCAACCTGATGTTCAATGTAGCCTGGGAAACCTTCACATCCAACCATCCACACAAACATTCAGACCCTTCACTACAGGCAGCCAATCCTGTATCCCACAGACAACTTACCGGACCTGGTTCTCCAGGAAATGCATATATCTATAGAGCAGGGTGTACGAAGGGGAGAGAATCCCCACAGACTTCATGCGGGCGCCACGCTCTAATTCACTCTCCACGGGCATGTTTTCAAAGCAGGCCAGGCCGAAGCAGAGCCCTTTCCGGAAATAACTGGGGACAAATGTGCAACAGAAAATAACTAGAAAGGGGGAGGGTGGGAAGAGAGGCACATACATGGCAAGGTATAACAAGCAGATCCTAGGAAGGGCCATCAAAAATATCAGTTCCCCACCCCCTACATCTCCTCCTGTGCACACAGGCCTCTGCCATTTTAACCATGTCTTCTAAATCTATTGACAGCATGGTCTACATTACACAGTATTCAGAAAGCTGGCAGCCTCCAGTGCCTCTCCTACCACTAAAGGCCCGACTTTTGCTAGCACTGGTGCAGTGGAACCTGTGTTAACAACGATGGGGAAATTTTCAGAAGAGAGGCTCGGGTAGAAAGCTGGGCCTAGGGAGCATAACGTCGTGTTTCCAAAGAACAGCCAGGATAACACACCACACTTTATAAAGTAAGTCAGACTAGCTGTCGTAACGATGGCCTGTTTGGCCCCCAAGCCATCTCCCAGGCTTGCAGAGAATGGAAACACTGCAGATGAAACACCTCCTCTGGCCAATCAGAGAGTGGAGTCTACAAGCTCTAAAGGGAGCAGCTGTCGGTCCTCCTTGGCCAAAGGGAGGCACCACAACTCGGGGCCCTTGAGAGCAGAGTGGGGAGGAATACGATGGGAAGGGCATGAACCAGAATTCCCATTAGGAGGCGGGAGGGACGAGGAAGTGAAATGGGGACAGGACACGATCACTACTCAACATCTAAAGGAGACATCCAAGTTTTTATAAACATGTTTTCTTCTGCGTTCTCTCAAAACCACAAACAACAAAACCCTCCCTTTCTCCCTCCTCCCCCCCCCCCCGTTTTGCTCTTTTCCATCTAGCAAAGAGTTTGCTCCATCCCCACCACGCCTCCTGGCCGACTGCTGACATTCCTAACAAGCCTGAAATTAGCAATTCTGTTTGCTTCCTTGTTTGTTCATGCCTCATGTATTAGTGTCAGTTTACCTCTAGGAACCAGGTCTGCTCTTGTTGGCGGGCTGGCCACCAGAGCAGGAGTCATTCATTATACGTTAGGATCTACATAAATAGCAGATATTTGATGCAGCAGATGCTAAATATCTGGAAAATTCACTCCAAAGCAGCTAGTTTTATGGCAAGTCAATTTGGGGGGCCTTAGTTGATGGGCAGTGTTCATTTTTACTGCTTTGGACTAAGGGAGGAGGGCATGTGTGGCTAAGGAGGATGGGAAGGAGCAGCGCAGCCCAAATATACTCACATGAAATCCGACTGGACTTTGTGCGACCCACTTGCCATGGATTTGAACTCAACACCTTCTAAGTCAATGTCTTGGGGCAAACACCATTCCACCATGTTACCTGCGGGGCAAGGGAGCGATAATTTTTCATTGGAGTAGAAAAGGGTCCCACCCTCTTCTAAAGATAAAGCAGCAACAAATCAACAGCAGCCAGGTTTCAACCACTTGTGTATCAAGGAGCAGTGCACTGGTAACAGTATTTTAAAAGGCAATACAGTTTTTGGAGCAATATAGGGCGATTATTACATGGCCTTACAGTGAGATGGGTCTCTCCAGTACCTGAGCACAGATGCAACCTTATCACACTCCATGTGCTGCCTGTGAGACAGACATGCTGCACTGAACACCAGTACATTGCATGGGCCTCAAGAGTTATTTCAGAACCTATTTAATATCTTGCAGACTTGCCCCTCCAAGGCTTGCCAGGCAGCAGCTACAGCAGATAGTCCCTCCAGGTATTTGGGCAGGGCAGAGAAGGAGGGGCTAACTCTACTGATGTTCGTGCTGTGAGAGTTCTGTGGACAGAAGACTTCAGTCTCCAAAGCTGAGAATCTGACCCCTCTCCTCAGCACTATAGTGCAAAAGCAGAGCAAAGGGAAGGATGTAAAATTAAATAGCCAGGCATTTGGTAAGTGCATCATGTTGCCATGATAAAGTCTTGGATTCAGAAAGGATTTTAGAAATCCTGTTCAAGAGAGGCAAGAAGCATAGACTGGTAGGACTGGAAGGGACCTCAAGAGGTCATCTAGGCCAGTCCCCTGCAGGATACGTAATAACTAGATCATCCCTGACAGGTGTTTGTCCAACCTGCTTGTAAAAATTTCCAATGATGGAGAGTCCACAACCTTCCTAGGCAATTTGTTCCAGTGCTTAATAACCCTGACAGGAATTTTTTTCTAACGTCCAATTTAAACCTCTCTTGCTGCAATTTAAGCCCATTGCTTCTTGTCCTATCCTCAGAAGTTAAGAAGAACAATTTTTCACTCTCCTCCTTGTAACCACCTTTTATGTACTTGAAAACTGTTATGTCCCCCCCTCTTCTCCAGACTAAAGAAACCCAATTTGTTCAATCTTTCCTCACAGGTCATGTTTTCTACACCTTTAATTATGTGTTGCTCTTCTCTGGACTCTCTCCAATTTGTCCACGTTCTTCCTGAAATGTAGCACCCAGAACTGGACACAGTACTCCAGGTGAGGCCTTATCAGCATGAAGTAGAGCAGAAGAATTACTTCTTGTGTCTTGTTTACAACACTCCTGCTAATACATCCCAGAATGAGGTCTGCTTATTTTATTTTATTTTATTTTTTGTAACAGTGTTACACTGTTCTCCACTCATATTTAGCCTGTGATCCATTATGACCTCCAAATCCCTTTCTCCAGTACTCCTTCCTAGGCAGTCATTTCACATTCTGTGTGTGCACAATCCATTGTTCCTTCCTAAGTGGAGTATTTTGCATTTGTCCATATTGAATTTCATCCTATTTACTTCAGACCATTCCTTCAGTTTGTCCAGATCATTTTGAATTTTAATCCTATCCTCCAAAGCACTTGCAACCGCTCCCAGCTTGGCATCGTCCGCAAACTTTATAGGTGTATTCTTTGTGCCACAATCTAAATCATTTAGAAGTCAAATCTCCAAGAAGAATGGAAAATGGACTCTCTCCCCTTTCTTCCAGGCTCATGAAGGGGTATTAAAAAGCCTAGGCCAGAACTTTGTATGTAGATTTATGGCCAAAAGTGAAAGTGTTATGATCACTACTGGTAGCGAGGAGTGTATGCACAGCACCTGGTAAACTGTAGCACCAGCCATGCTCATGTCAGTGGAACTTTACTGCTTTAAAAAAAAAAAATATATATATATATATATATATATAAATAAATAGAGAGAGATAAATACATACATACATACATACATGCACGCCACATATACGACCATGATATTCATGTGAAAAACTTAAGTACTGGGTTAACAAATTTGTGGTGTACCTTTGACTGCTTCACCTGCACTCTGCCAACAAATCCATCTTTGTCAAAGCTTCTAACATTCCAAGCCTCTGAGCAAATCAGCTGGCTGTATTTTTTAGTATATAAAACTTAGTTACCAAAAGGATTTCCTCCTTTTCACTAGTCCAAGGCCCAGGACATGCAATCCTCACGCCTAGACCTGTGATATTTTAATGGTTCGACAGCCCACAAACCACAGGACAGCTGGTATTCCACCTCACACCCAAAGTGTGGGTGTGGAGACTCCACGACCACTCCTATCCTTCTTGATGGCTCTGCTTGGGCAATGGATCGTTTCTCTGGAAGCCCATTTTCTTCCTTGGTAAGACTGGTCAAACAGGAATCTTAAAGTCAACGCCCTTATACAACTTCCATGGAACACATCTCAAGCTACTTAATATTTTAAGAGCTGATTGAAATGTTTCACGGATTTCCCAACCTCCTAACTCTACAGCACAATAATTGTTCCAGCAAATACAAAAGTGCACAGATACAGAAAAGATTAAGACTGAATAAACTGGCAACTGACTATCACCCCAACAAGAAAAAGTTTAATGCCTGAAATAGAAAAGAATATCTAAGAAGTCTGATCTTGGGGTGGAGATGATGAGAGAGAATATTTTTTGAGATGAAAGATGATCCATACAGAAAGACAAAAAAATATTACACGTCAATCTAATCCTAAACTCTTTGTGGGCTACATACAGAGTTTGGACCAATACAAATATTCAGAGATGAGATTTTTCCACCAAAAGTTATACTACTACAAGCCCTAGTGGGTACACAGTTATGCCAACATGAAGGCACCTGGTATCAGTATGGCTTACTCCCCTTCCCAAACACTATACGTATATAACAACATACACTCTGGGATGTGTGTGGGAATACATCACTTTATAGCAGTGTAGTTAAAACAGTACAACTTGTGTGTTTAGACAAGGCCTTAGACTTGGTCAAGACTTTGAGAAACAAGAGCCTAAAAATTGACACCTAAATAAGTAGCTGATTTTCAAAACTAGCTGAGCACCCAGCAGCAACCATTTGGGTCAGTAGGAGCTGTGGGGTGTGCCACATTTAAATAAGTGCCTAACTTTAGGTGACTATTTCTGAAAATCCTGGCCCTTCTTTGTATTTTGCATGTTGCACAAAGGAGGGAGCACATAGAATTCTATTTAGCTACTGGAATTTAGTAGCCTATTTTTCTGCTCAAGTAGACATTATTTCCAATAGGTTTTAGGTCCTGGTGAGATAAATACATACAGCAAGTTAATTACAATAACAGCAGAGATTTCACGCGCATCCATTCTGTTCAGAGATGGGGAGGCCAGTCCTAGGCTGTCTTGTCAGCAATGTCATCACACAGCTAACGAAAAGTCACTACAACCAAGCAAGGAGGTGGGGATAAGGACTCTCTGGAAGACTCATATATATATATATATATATATATATATATATATATACACACACACACACACACACACACACAAACACCCCTATCTCATAGAACTGGAAGGGACCCTGAAAAGTCATTGAGTCCAGCCCCCTGCCTTTACTAGCAGGACCAAGTACTGATTTTGCCCCAGATCCCTAAGTGGCCCCCCCAAGGACTGAACTCACAACTCTGGGTTTAGCAGACCAATGCTCAAACCATTGAGCTATCCCTCCCCTACAAAGGGGATTTCTCATTTTATGATGGTAACGCCCAGAGACCCCAATCAGGGCTCTACTGTGCGAGGTGCTGTACAAATACATATGAAGACAGAGCCTTTATTGATGTACCTGGGCCTTTTAAGTAATGTACAAGGCTGGCAGAGGAAGCCACTATGATAATGCCTGTGGTTTGTGTTTAGAGTTATATGGAGCCACTTTTTAAAATTTATAACTGTTTTTAAAGAGACGCGAGATGATCCTTCCCTGAAGAGTTTAAGGAAGTAGATCAGGGCTCCCTCAACCACAAGTTGTGGTTAGCGCCAAGTTCCCCCGCAGGTTCCTCTTTCAAACGCAATTGAAAGTCTAATGCTCATAATGAATCAACTACTGATCTTCAGCTGCACACTTAATAGTAATACGTTATCATTCCACAGCACCTTTCGGCCGAAGTACCTTAAATTAGTTAAGCCTCAAATATCACTGCGGGGGTTGGCAAGTATTATCGCCATTTCACAGATGTGTAAACAGACAGAGGTTAAGTAATACACCCAGTTCCACAAAGCAGGTCAGTGGCAGAGCAAGTGGAACTAGAACCCTATCCTGTGCTTTAGCCACTGGAGATCAACATGCTCACACTGGAATAAACTCATTCAGTTGCACTGTTTTCTAGGATCTTCCATTAAAAAGAACATTAGCCACCAACACCTGTACTCCTGGGCAGTCGCTCTCACCACCTTGCCTTGTGCGATGACGTGGCAGTCATGGAGCAAGCAAAGAGATAAAAATCAGTCAGGCGAGATGCTAGAGCAAACAAAGGAGCGACTTTTCCCACAGGCACAAGCTTATTTGCCCACAGACAGGAGGGAGGGGGAAGGGAGAAGCCTCTGAGAGAGCAGGAAGCCTATCCCGTTCCCTGACCATGCACAAAGCAGCTCCCAGGCTGGTGAGGAAGGACTTCCCAAGCTGCATTCAAACAACTTGAACTTTAGAGCACAATGCGAAGCTTTAAAGAGAGAAGCTTGCAGGTTCCTTGAAGAACTTTTGTAAGCCATTCGTCAGCACCAGGATAAGTCAGAAACAGCATCAGCAGCTTCTGGAAGGAATGGAGCCAAAGAAAGTTTCCCTTGTAACTTTCTGCACTATTCCTCTTATTTTTGGATGCTTCCAGAAGCTACTGTGACACCAGCATTTAGCTTCTTTATTAAAGTAACCATCTGTTCATGGGGGTGGCTGGGGGGCATCACACACAGACATGAAGATCTATGTATTCGTGAACACATTTTTAGATCTATAAAAGCTCCCAAGCAGTATCTGCAACCCAACACTGCAACACTGTGCTAATGCCTGAGAACCAGAAAGTGAAACTAAACATGGTTTAGCTCAACTTGGAGAATGAAAGAAAAACAAAAAAGAAACAAAACAGCTTAACGGTGAATTGGACTTTTTCAAAGCAATTATTGGTTCACTTGTAGGCCTGATCCTCCACTTGCAGGACCAGTAGTTTGGCCACTCAAAGCCAGCTGAAGGACGGGGGCCTTCACAAGCTACAGTGTTATTAAGAACACTACAGACTTAGATCCGTATAATAACTACATCGCTCAGGGATGAGAGAAATCCACATCCCTGAGTGATGTAGTTATATCGACTTAACCCCCCCCCATGTAGACAGGGCTATATCAACAGAAGAGCTACTGACTCTCAGGAAGGTGGATCAACTTCACTGACAGGAGAGTTCTCTCCCATCGACTTAGGCCTGCTCTGTACTACAGAGTTAATTACGTCAATCTAACTCTAAGCGTCTACACTAAACGGTAGCTCCTATTGATGTAACTCGCCCACTACACCGACCTAATAACTCTACCTCCACGAGAGGCATAGCGCTTAAGTCGATTTAGTTAGGTCGACGCAGTGTCAGTGCAGACACTGTGTTCCTTACATTGACTGTTACTGCCTTTCAGAAATCGTCTCACAATGCTCCATGTGCAATGGACATGCAAAAGTGATTTAATTACTGCGATGGCTGTATGTCAACATAACTTAGGTTGACTTAATTTTGTAGTGTAGACTTGCCCTTAGAACATCTTTATTAAAGCAATACAATGGTGCAGCTGCACCAATGCAGCATTTCAAGTGTAGGCTTGCCCTACATCCCAAACTTAATACCAAGATAGTTGGCTGCGCACCACAATCACATAAGTAGCAAGAGACATAATGTGACCTGCTCCTATTTCTTTTAGAGTGCACCACCTGGAAACAATAATGGGGCAGCCAGCACTGTGCGCAACATTCCAAGATGCCAAACATTGACAAGTTCGATACAAGTGCCCCTCAAAAAATGCGAGATTGCATCTCTCTTTAGCCTGAAATATCCCACAGCAGCGCTTCTCTTTATCTTGTCCCTCCTGTGTCTATCCTATAGGTGAGCCCTGGACTCCTTGCTGTTTCTGGATACCCAATAAAGCCACACAAAAAACATCTTTTCCCCTCTCCAGCCCGCAGGATGACCAACTGTGGCTTCTCCATTTGGGTTTGGATTTTGGGAATCCAAGCATTCACAACCTCCGGGCTTAATTTCTGTAATTCTCTCTACCTAGGTATGAAACAGCTGATTTTACAACAGTTCCTGGTGACTCAGGACATAGAAACCCATCTGTTCAGCAAAGCAGGCCTCTGACAGCACATCACCCACAGTGCTCTACTCTTCACTAGCTCATGGAATTCCAGGTCAAATTCAACGTTTCAGCCTTCACCTTGGGAGCAAGACGACAACCTTCACGTGATGTTCCTGTTAAGTGCTGGTGTTTTTTGTGCTTTGTGTAATAATAATATATGGAGATATACCTATCTCATAGAACTGGAAGGGACCCTGAAAGGTCATCGAGTCCAGTCCCCTGCCTTCACTAGCAGGACCAATTACTGATTTTGCCCCAGATCCCTAAGTGACCCCCTCAAGGATTGAGCTCACAACCCTGGGTTTAGTAGGCCAATGCTCAAGCCACTGAGCTATCCCTCCCTCCTAAATATAAATTGTAAATTAACTAACATACCAATGTTGTCAACTGGCCACTGGATGTCACATTACCAACCTCTGAGTGAAAGTAGCAATGATTATATTTCCTCAAACCACCCTTTTCAGGACCAAAAAAGAACAGTTGGGCCAGCCCTCCAAATATACGAACTTACTGTAGAAGGGATGTCCATGGAAAAAGCGGTTTACCGCTCGAGGACCCTCAAAGACCATCACATTGACATCATGGCCCTCCAAGAAACACGAGCAAAAGACAACGACAAAGCTGCCAGACATAAAATCTCATGGAATGGGGGGCTGCTCCACCGTCTGTTTGACATTAGCAGAGACATCCTCCCAGTGAAGCAGGCAGGATTTCACTGGAGGAGGAACTGCTGTGACCAAGTAGCTTAACTCACCGGCTACACTGGGGCAGGATTCCAACAGAAGTTGAAGACAGGAATCGTCCTTGTTGATGTATCCTCGGCATATGACACCGGCTGGAGACAAGGCCTCCTCCTCAAGGTCTCCAGTGTCATTCACTGTCAGCAAACGATCCGCCTCTTGGCAGTGATGACCGGGGACAGCTGGTTTAAGGTACACCTTAATGGCCAGATCAGTAGACCAAAGACTCTTCACTCGGGCATCCCTCAGGGATCTGTCCTGGCCCTGATACTTTTTAATCTATACACCATGGATATACCAGCAACGGAATTGAGGAAATTCATCTATGCAGATGACATTGTCCTAGCTGTTCAGCATACAAGCCTCCATACTATCAGCTGCACCCTAACCTGAGATCTTAGCACAATGGCTGATTATTTCCAATGCTGAAAACTTAGGCCTAACCCAAAAAAAAAAAAAAAAAAAAACACATGGTGACCACTTTCTGTCTGAACAATAAAATGGCTAATACCAAACTCGTGGTGCAGTTCTGCAGTGAGAGCGTCAGCCATGAGGCTAACTCAAAGTATCTCAGCGTTACACAGGACCGGAGTTTAACCTTTCTACAACATCTCGAGAACACCCGCTATAAGGTCAGGTCTCATGCAGCACTTATCAGGAAATTGGCCAGAACATCATCAGGCTCCAGTCCATGGACCTTACAACCGCAACAACTGCTTTGGTACATTCTGCAGCTGAATACTGTGCACCAGTGTGGTCTCACAGCAGTCCCACTAAACGCCTTGACACTCAACTCAATAACACTATGCGCATAGAGTCAATTTGAGCGTTCCTGACACTGGTCGACTGGCTCCCAGTCCTACTGCACATCCAGCCTCCATAGATTAGAAGAGCTGCCCAGACATCTCACTTTCTCAACTATGTCAATGCAAACACAAAGACCCCGCTGCACGATGACCTGCAGAACCCACCAAAGACAAAATTAAAATCCTGCAACCCTCTATGGGTCCGCATCAAGACTCTTACATTTAACTTTGATGCTGAGGCTAAATGGAGAACCACAGGGAGTGTTTCGACTGCTCAAAACAAACAGCTTGTTGTTGACCCTGTCAAGGAACCACCGGGTTTTGATTTATGTCAGAAAGACTGGTGCAGATTGAATTACATCAGGACATCTCCTGGGAGATGTGGACAAACCCTCTTTAAATGGAAAATGAGGCAAACACCTGTAGGAGACTGTTGTCACCAGGCACAAATGATGGAGCACATCATTTCTGAGTGTTCCCTTTGTTCTTTCACCAGGGGCCTGAAGGACATTCACCAGCTCACTGCTGCAGCAAGGTCCCTACTATCAAATCTAGACATAAATTTGTAATTGTTATTACCTCCCCAAGCCATATGAAAGAAGAAGTCTTCACCTTCAGAGTCCTCCATGGGCTTGGCACAAGTTACCCAGGGGACCATCACAACCCACATGGTCGTGACCTCCCGTGAGAGCCAGGTTCCTGCGGTATTATGGGGCTGTCAACCTCAAGAACAATGCTTGTGCACGCAGGAGACCAAACTTTCTTGGCTACTGCCCATAACTTACTCCTGGAAGAGGTCAGGATACACAAACGTCAGCGTATTCAGAGCAAAATGCAAAACTGTGACCCAGCCCTTCTGCCATAGCCACCCTGGCCCTCTCACAAGAAGCGAGTCACTGCTGACTGAAGGAAAGAGAACACTATCTGAAGTGCATGTACAAACATATACATAAGTGATGTATCTAAGACCCTAGATCGAGGCAGACAGAACAGCAGCACAGCATGTGTGAAGGTATACAGCAGGTATGCTCTAACGTACCAACAGGAAGTTAATAATGGACAATAGCAGATGCAGTGGTGGGCTAGCATTTTCTGTAATCTTAGTGTCATGATTCAGCATTGCTTACTGAGGTCAATAACAGAAGAGAATTAATACCAAGTTTGTGTAGGACTGCGCAGGATCCCAAGTGTGTGATGAAAGAGAGTTTAGAGATAAATTCACCACTCCTTGGGAAAACAACATTAATCTCTTAAGCACCAAACAAAAGAATCAGAGTCACCTCTGCAGACAGAACTCAAGACAGGTATGACACCAATAAATATGTATGATTTGTTAGGTACAGTCAGAAGAAGTCAGGAGGCATGGATCAGCGTTCACATTGCACTGTCTGTCAATACCCAGCCCAATCTGGAAAGCTAATAATCCAACCAGCAGACCAAATTCGGTGATGAATCCTGGTCACATGCCACCTGAGGCACGCTGAGTATACACTAAGAAGCAGCAGCACAAGTCAATGCTCTACATGCCCATCAAGGGAGGTAATTTACTCTTCCATACAGACACTATTGCTAAGGCTAAGATTTTCTCACGGATATATTTAGTAAAAGTCAGGGACAAGTCACAGGCAATAAACAAAAATTCATGGAAGCCCGTACCTGTCCCTGATTTTACTAAAAATATCCCTGACAAAATGGGAAGGGAGGAGTGTCCAGCACCCACAGCAGCTGGGGCTCCAGGGTCGTCCCCCCCACTGCACAGCAGCTGGGAGCTCCAGGGGACCCCTACCCCACACAGCAGCTGGCAGCTCCAGGGCCCCCTGCTGCCTGGGTGCTGCCCTGCGGCTGACACGGAAAATGTCACAGAGGTCTCTGGAAGTGACAGATTCCATGACATAATTGTAGCCTTAAATATTGCTACTAGACATAGTTTTCTAAAGTTACTTGTTGTAGAGAAGTGTGAAGAGTGATAGTTTTCCCCCTTTGAAAAGTTGCATGTGGACAATAGAGGTCAAATTTGACCACTTCCTTACATCCCATTTTCACTATTTCCCTGTGAATTATATTGTATAAGTGGACGCACTTAAGTACAACCCTCCACAGCAGATAAAATCAGCACCAAAGACAAGATGTACTGGTATGTTACCCACCGTTACCCAGTACTTAAAAGTACAGCTGGAAAGTAGTCCAGCTTTTGCAGAACCACTTTTCACTCTGTGTGCCCAACTGCCTACTCACAAAATGGCAGAGGAGTTTTAGGAAAAACTGAGGTTTGCCCAGGGAGACTCTAATCATATTTAACATCACACTTATTTGGAATGCTAAAGCCCATCCCCTTGATTATTATACTGTGCGGTCCACTACACTGACATAACACCACTGAGATCACCTATTTTGGTTGCACCTTAGAGAAAGCCACCTCCTGCACTAATAGAAAATTAAATCCTAGTGCTAACCCCTATTTCCCATATGCCCTCTTCTCCCACTTACTTATTCTGATGTGGCAACACACCTACCTACATACATTCTCCGCCCTGCCTCCCCCTATCCCCCCTGGATGTGCAGAATCAGTAAAAAGGCAGTGAATCTAGTGAGAATGGAAGTCAAAGATCTTGAATTCTTATCCCAGCTTTGCCACTGACTTGCTGCATGGTCATCAGACAAGAGAGCCTTTCTGTGCTTGTTTCCTTATCTGTACTATTCTTCTACCTATTTCACAGGAATTCTGAGAGGCTTAATTCCTTAGTGTATGTAAAGCACTTGAAATTCCTAGAAGAAAGACGCTATAGATAAGCAGAGTGTTATTAATCTGCACAGGTCTCATGATGAGGAAGGGAAAGCAACACCAAGATCTCAAAGTTGCATGAACGGAAGTAAATCGCACTTTGTTGCACTAGACTCGGCAAATATAATGCAAGCCACAGGAAAACAACATGCATGCTGGGGAAGTGGTCAGATACTGTAGTGATGGTGGCTATGTTCATCACCATCTAACACTGTATGTGCAGCAAGTGACTGTTTGTAGCCAATGTTTGGTGGGTGGGGCTTCCATGGCTTGCCTCAACTCACTACCAATAAACAGCTATGGGGAAAACAGGGACACAGTATATTTTCCGGTGAGAGAAAGCTGCAGAAACCTGCCTCAGCTCATCACCAGAATAGAGGGTGCTGAAGTGGGGAGAGATTCCCAGGGCTTTTCCATCACCCCATGAAAATCAGTGGGTGAGGGGGAGGATTTAAAGAGGAGGAATGTAGCAGTGTTTTCTGGGAACCTGCTTACCTCCACCCCCCCAACTCATCACAGTGATGATCACGCTGCTGAGCCAGGGAGTAGGGGAGGGAGAGAGTAGGAGAGAAAGAGATTCCCACATGGTTTCTCTCTCATCCCCCTGTGGGCATGAACACTAGATGGGTGAGGTGTGCAATATTTCCCTTGAGAAAGGACCTACTGAGGCCCCCCCCCTCCAACTCATCACAGCGATGACCAGGCTGCTCAGCCCGAGGGGTGGGGGGAAAGGAAGGAAGAGGAGCAGGACTCCCAAGGTGTCTTTTACCCCGTGGACGAGAGGGGAGGCAGCGTTTTCCTGGGAACCTGCCGAGGCCTCCCCAACTCACGACAGCGATGACCTGGGAGCTCAGCCTGGGAGCGTTGGGTGGGGGGGAAAGAGACGGGAGATTCCCAGTCTCCCCCAACCCCAGCAGACATATCGCCGGGGTGGGGGTCAGGGAGGAGGCGACAGGGGACAGCAGCGTTTCCCATCACTGCTGAGCCCGCGGTTATGGATGCGGGAGGGGCTCCCGCGGCTCCCCCCGGCAGCGCATGGAGGAGGCGCAGCATCCCCGCGGGCCGGGCCGCCCTTACCCGAGCGGGGATCGAAGGTGACCACGAACACCGCCACGATCTGGTCCGCCTCCGCCTCCGGCCCCCGCGGCAGCTCCCCGGGGCCGCCCCACGCCGCGCCACCCCCCGGGGCCAGGCTCCAGCCGCCCCGCTCCGGCTCGGGCTGCGGCAGGGAGACCGCGGGGCCCTCGGCCCAGAAGAGCAGCGGCGCCTCGTCTGCCGGCTCCACCATGGCCTCGGCCCGCCGACTGCACCGCCGGGAGCCTGGCGGGCGGGCTGGCAGGGACGGGGGGAAGGGGTGGGCGGCCGCGGAGCAGGGGGCGGGGCTAAACCCGCTTGGGGGCGGGGCTTCCGGGCTGTGAAAACGCTCTATCTCGCAGCCCGCTTGGGTCAACTGGGCAGTCAGATAGGGGCTATTCACATCCAGTCACGTGACCGCGCGCTTCCGGGGCGAGGTGGGGGTGTGGTTTGGAGTCGCAGCGGGCCGTGGCGCGCGGCGCGTTCCAAGGCGGGAGCTGGGCACGCTCAGCCCGGGGCCTGCGGAGAGCGCTGCAGAGCAGCAGAACTGTTCCCTTCGGGGGTCCCCAGGGCGCTGTAGCCGCGCTGGCGTTCCTCTTTGCTCTGGGTGTTCGTGCATCACCGGCTGGGTCCCTTGTGTCTACATGGCAAGCGTTGATTGAGGGTGCTGGTGAGCGCTCCAAAGCTAACCAAGGGGAGCCAGTGACATTACCCACAAGTACAAGCAGTTACATCACCTTCTCGGCCCTTCGGCACCACGGGTCTAAAAGCTCAGAGATGAAAACACACCTAGGTCCTGACCCTGCAAACCTCTTTGCATAAGTGGGCTGAGGTGGAGGGATCCATCAGTGCAGTGCCATTTACAGGACTGGGGCCCTAAATCAGTGGTTTTCAAAAATGTGGTCTGTGGACCCCTGGGGGGGTGTACAGACTATGCCTAAGATAAGATTTCCAAAGGGGTCTGCACTTCCATTTGAAATTTTGTAGGGGCCTGCAAATGAAAAAAGGTTGAGAACCAGTGCCCTGGATACATTTGACCTACTGGGTGCTATTAAAAAGTAAATGCTGTATTGTAGGATGATGCTACTGTGGTATTGCCTAGAATATTTTTGTTATAGTATTTTTATTGCTCTTTGTTTTAGGATATTTATATCAATCCCCATTGATTTAGGTGCCATTACTTTAACTTAGAAGTACATCAGTTCCCTCAGGGAAGAAAAACTAAATTATCATCTTTTTTCCTCACAGATTAAAGTTCCTTTCTTAAGAGGAATTAAATCTACATTGTTTGTTTCCTCAAGCGTGCAGCTGGGGCCACAACTCAGAGATGAGTTTTATACCCCAAGAGTGGAGAAACTGCTGGATTTCAAGTGACCTGGAGTTTGTGCAAGTCAGTTTCTCTACTGAGATTAGTATCCTCACAACCTGAAACCTAAACTGTCAGTTTCATCATCCCTGTTAAATGCAACTGGCATAGTGGGATGTACAAGCAGATAATCATAAATATGGGTTATTTATACTGTACCAGGAAACGTTAACTTTTCAGTGGCGTGCACTGTAGATTGTATAGATAGATTAGATTATAAAATTATTTTGATATTATTTTTTGAAAAACAGATATTTGTGCCACTTATCCAAACATTAGATTGCAGCAAATGACAATATTTCTGAACTATATTGTCTGTGCTAATATAGGTCCTGATCCTGAAAGTGGATGAGTGTGGGCACCCCATTATACCAAGAGAGAGCTCGATTGAAGTCAGTATGGACTCCTGCACAGACCTCTTTGCAGAATTAGTGCTTAAGGATATAGTTTCCTTGGGGCTGTGCCTTGTGACTTCCACTGCATTATGCACAACACTGAGCACTATTAAGACTCCATATATATTAATAACAATTAGTACAAAGGTAACCAAAATAGACATAGCTATTGAAGTGTAATCTGGCTAGCGCAAAGGACAGCGATCCAAGACTTCTAAATTTCTGGCTCTACTGCTGATTCTTTTTGGGAGCTTGGAAATGTCTGTGTTTCTTGAAAAAGTCACTTAATCTTTCTGTACATTATTATACCCATCTTTATAATCCTAACAGAGAAGAATCTAGAGGCCCTGGTGGATGCTCTTTCATCCCAATTAGGCAGAATTCCCAACTAACAGTAGACCTCTTTTCAGAAGAAATGCCGCTGTCTGAGTCGCTGTAGAGCTCTACTGAGCATGGCATACTAAATCAGCCCATGGAATTGAGCAGAGACAATATCTACACTAGGGTAGAAACAGAACCTATTGCCTGCTCCATGTCAGTGCCCTCAATAGCTAAGAGATGCTCATCAGGAATAGTTGGCTTGGAAGTTGCAAGCTCACCATTGGGGGAGGCAGTGATGATGACTGAGATGTATTGCAGCTACAGAGGGACTGAAAGCTGTTTTCAGAGGAGCACACAGAATCAGGATAAGATTGAAACACAAAATCTAAGAACTACCAAGGCAATCCAAAAGCAACCAAGTTGAGTGTAATTACTATCCTTATTAAGCAGCCATCATTGTCATTAAATATTATTAGGCTTAAATCAGTTCCCTTGGAGACTTTCTGATTAATTGGATTACCCAATTAAGCAGCCCAAATTAAAAGGAAGGTATTGTCATAAAATTCTTAATGGTCTCACTTTTTTTCCTATGGAGCTGGTCTGGATATGCAATACACCATTCAAAAGCGGCTTTGGCATTTCAAATTGATCAAGTGGTGACCAGCTGCTATGAACTTCAGATCAGGTAGATTCAATATTGAGAAGGTGCACTGTTTGTTTCACAAAACCGATACACAGTTTTACTTTGCAGCAGCATGTGGTATTTAGCCTACGGCGTTTTCTGTGGAAGGTGACTTGTAAAGGGGAAAAAAAGTGGCCTGTTTTGCTACTGAATGAGGCTTAAAGAAAGGCCAATCCTGCATATATTTACACACATACCTAGCTTTACACTCCAAGTAGCTCCATTGACTGCAACAGGACTACTTACATATTTAAAGTTAAGCACATGCTGAAGTGTTTGCAGGACCAGGGAAAAGTCTGAACAATTACCTAATTTTTCATATTAGAAATACCAAATATTGAGTTCTGGTTTTTGTTGGAAAAATTCCCCCAGGACTAGAGCAATTATAACATCTTAGGAAACAGAAACCTGAGTACATTAAGAGCTGAAGCAATTTTTAGACATACATACAGTTTAAAACTCAAGGCTAAATTCTCTGCTTGAGTAACTTCATTGAAACCAAGGGAATTATGCCAGGAGAGAATCTGGCTTCTGTGCTATTTGTTTCTGTTAACACATATTTAATTCAAATAATTGAAAAACAATTGGGCAAAATGTGTTGTTTGAAACAGATTAAAATATCCCTGTACGTCTAACTGAGGGCTGATAAATCTCTTAGCCGGTTCTACAGTCCTCCAAAGAGTTGTCCGGCAAACACAGGAGGTCAAGTCTTGTTATTCCTAATATACCACAACAAGCAAGGGTGAACATCCTTTTATGCCTTCTTTATATGGTAAAGAGAAACAAAAAGTAGTAACAAGCCTTCCCCTCCTCCTCCTTTTTTTAATCACATGTCCGGTTTTCTTCAGTAAAGCCCTTTATGATATAAGGATGGGATGGTTTGGGAGAGAGGGGACTGACAATTGGGGGATGAGGTTTTTCATCTCTAGGTCACTAGTTCAAAGCTAGTTAATAGTGACTGGAAAAGGAAATTATGTATTTATTCACTTTGATTTAAACTAAAAGATTCCTACCCAAGTTCTAGTCACCCTAGCACATCATTAAGAACACATTGAAATCTCCCCTCCCCCGCAGCATTAAAGTAGCCATTTCACAAGAACTCAGCCAGCCAGACACCTATATTCCAGCTTTTCACCATTGTGGGAAGCACACCCTCAGCCTTCTCCAAAACCCTTCCCAAACAGGTGTCTTTGACAGTGTGCCCAGAAGGTCACTGAATCTGGGTTATTTCAGACTATGCAGGTGTGAGGGTTTGAGAGCCATTACAAGGAAGACCCCCCTGCTAGCTGTCCAGTCTCTGGGGATCCAGCTTGGGCACCCCAGCTGACTGCAGTTGTGATAGTATGGCTTAGGAGAGAGGTGATCCCTCAAGTAAGTCAGTCGCAGGCCATTTATGGCTTCAGAGGTCGTAACCAACACCTTTAAGTCCTCCCAAAGACCAATAGGCAGCCAGTGGCCATCCTGGAGCACTGGTGTCATGTTGCCAGTAAAATGCCTCATTCAACAAATGAGCCCCTGCATTCTACACCAGCCTCAGTCTCTGAATGGTTTAAGGAGTAGCCTCATGTAGAATTCATTGCAATAGAATAACTGGGGCAAGGTCCACATCCAAGAGGAAAGTTCACAGTCTCCTAGCCGGCTGCAGGTGGTAAAAAGCTGACTTGGTCACTGCTCTGTTATCCTCTGATAGCTATTTAGTAGCCCGTATAAAATGAGTTAATCACTGGTACAAAAACCTAAATTGCCATCCCTTTTATTAGTAGTCAGCTCACATTGCTAGGACTGCATGGCCCTCGATTGAACCTCCCCTCTCCCTCCTACAGGTGGCCCCTCCAGGCCCCCTTGGTATGTATGTGTGTGGGGAGGGAGGGGAGATAGGGAACACATGCACTGCTTATGCCAGAGCTGTACCTGTTCTGTGGCTAGAGGATTCCCCTTTTTCGTGCTTGCCATTCTGGCAGCTTTCCCCGGCACTAAGGAAAAAAAGCCATTGTAGTTCCCAGTTCCTTAAAATTCTATATTCCTCTTCAAAAACATGCACTTCACAATGGCACACAAAATCCTTGGTTTCTAAGGACAGCCACAAAGAGAAGGGCCATTGTCCCACTCCTGGGTGGGTGAGAGATGAACGACTCTGTGGGCGATCTCACACTATACATTCACAGACTTGACAAGGTTCTTTAATCTTTAGCTGCTCAAGCACCAGGAAGCTGGAGTTGTGAATCTTTTCCTTGACCTTGTAGAGCAGTGGTTCTGAAACTTTTGTACTGGTGACCCCTTTCAAATAGCAAGCCTGAGTGTGACCCCCCCTTATAAATTAAAAACACTTTTTAATATATTTAACACCATTATAAATGCTGGATGTAAAGCAGGGTTTGGGGTGGAGGGTGACAGCTCACGACTCTCCATGTAATAACCTTGTGACCTCCTGAGGGGTCCCGACCCCCAATTTGAAAACTCACTCCTGTTGTAGAGGCCTGGTCTTGTTCTCCCTCCCTTTCCGCCCCCTTTTGAGGTCTAACACATTCTAAATAATGCTATTGAATTTCTCCACATGGGTTACAGCACTTGCTCAAAACAATGTACTACTCAGTCAGTGAGTCTAAAGGGAGACCTTAGAAGTGGGACTCAGATATTAGTCCTGTAACCAAAGGACTAATTGACAAAGATACAGGCTACCTATCTTGTCAGATTAATGCAAACTAAAATAGACAGACTTTCAGGAAATGCAGCCTCTTCATTAGGCTCTGGGAAACTGAGTGAGGGACAAGAATTAGAAAGTAAGGAGAAGGTGTGTAGGAAAGTGTAGCTGTCCCACCGGGCTGTTTGCAAACAGTGGGCTCTGCTACACTACCATCTAAGTCTATGACAAAATGGAATGGCCTTTGACTTCAATAGGAGCAGGATGGGCCCCAGCAATTGTAAACAGGTGATGCTGAGTTCTAATTGTCACCTATTAACAATGGCACAGCTGCAGGCTGGTGGTTATAAATGCTGTGGGAGCAGCAGTAGTTGGTAGTTTCTCACTAAGAATGGGCTTTGCTAGAAAATATTTGGTAACTGTGTGAGGGTCTCCTGCTTTTACAGCTGTATGTAACATAGTACTTTCTCTTAGAGATGTAGTGCCAAGGAGCTAGTGGGAGTCACTATATCTGGCTTATCCAGTAGTATAATGTGATTTGTGTATCTGTTGTGGGAAGTGGATGGAATATTTAGTAACTCTCTTTTTTTTGGGGGGGGGGGATACTTTCTATGCCTCATCCTGATCTTATTTACACAGGCTTAATATCACAATAACACTTAATTTGGGCTATTCCTGATTTACACCAGTGAGAGTAGGACCAGGATTTATTTTACAAAGATTGAACTAAGCTCTGAATGGATTCTTTGGGGGGAGGGTAATTCCAAGTTATTTTCCCTTACTTAGTATAGTCAAATGACTGTTATGCTCAATCTAAACTCCTGTATATGTGGGGTTAAGGCTACAAATCTGATATCTGAAATAATGAATCTCCTGTGGAGGAAATAGGGTGGTTACTTACAATCAATCTTGTAAAAAACACTCCATATCCCCTCTTATTGATCAAATGGGCCGATATCAATTGTATTCATTCTGTGTCTTTCTAGCCACAATGGATGACTGGGACGAGAGTGATGAACTTATCCAGAAACTGGATTTTTCCAGCTGCGCTGAAGAGAATGAGATGGAAGAGGACAGTAGTATACAAGAAGAGGCTCCCCAAAGTTCAAGCCCCCAGAAGAGCTGGGATTTTCAGAGATGGAGAGTTAACAGTCCTCTTGCAGTAACCCCCAAAAGAAAAGTCGGTGATGTGTCTCTGACTCGTACTAAAACATGGGTGAGTCCCACTGTGGACTCTGCTTCATCCTTGAGAAAGACTGCTGGTCCTGCCTGGGAATGTCCTGGGACTCCACTGCATTACGTCACCTGGAGAAAACTGCAGCTGTGTGACACCCCGCACACTCCCAAGGCAAGGAAATGTCTCTCTGCCCATTTGAAAATATGTTGTATTGCAAGAATTACATTAGACAGGTGATGAGCAGGGGCTACTGCCTACCATTTGGAACATGCTTGTTTGACTGCCACCTTATTGGTTCTCCCCTCTGCCTCATTCCCAGTTTGTATGTTTTACCCGCTTTCTCATCATAAACCTAGACTGAGCACTGGAAGGCAGGGGCTAGTTCTGTTTGTGAACCACAAATATCTCTTCCCCGGAACAAACATTTGGGGAGTGTCTAGTCCAGCATTAACAAGCATGCTTAACTACCTTGAGTTAACTGGCAATCAATTAGCTTGGCTAAAAAGACATCCCTTACCCTTAGATGTATCCTTAGTGTTGAGAGCCCCGTAAGCATTCTGTGTATTCAGGCAGCGCCCACTTAAAACAAAGCTTAAGATCAGTACAAAGAAATGTTCTTTATAGTGGTCAGTATTTAGAACTCTCTACCATTGAGGTAGATTAATTGTTCTTAGTAGGATTCAAGGAGAAAACAGACCATTATTTGGACATACATAGTACTTGGAAGCAAGATGGTGTAGTTGATTACTTATTCCTGGTTTCCAGATTGTTCTTTGGATCGTTAAATGGAACTTGCTGTTAGCAAGAGCTGGCTAGAAAAAGGGAAAATTTCATGAAATGTAATGGTATTTTCCATTCATTGTCAAATCTGAAACACCTCTAACCAGTTTCTTCTGGCCAGCTACGCTGATACTTCTGTGCACAAAACTAAACTGTTCATCAAAGCTGGGGTTGGGTAGGAATCATTCTCATGGCAAACTAGTTTTGTATGAGCCCTTAGGGGGTGGAGTTGGGAGAGGAATGTGGTGGAAGCACTAATTGCCTTCCTCTGGCTCACTGATGAAAGATATTTGTGTGCAATAGATACAAAGTTAAGTTTCTTGGAGAAGGTCATTGATTGATTTTTGGTCCTTATTTTTTCTTCCCATAGAAGTTCCTGAATGAGTTCACTATAGGGTGATGTATCAATAAAACAGACAGTGCTTCCCTCCTGTACTGGTGGAGACCTGGAACTCACTGTGTCCTCACAGGGCTTCTCTGCATTGTTGTAAATGCACAGATGTCCCTTTGCATCCTATGACTCACAAAGGCCATCACACCCAGTATTTCTTTCTCAATTGACTGGCAACTAGGTTGCTTCTTTGGTTGAATGGAGCACAGCAGACCCAATTCATAGAATATCAGGGTTGGAAGGGACCTGAAGAGGTCATCTAGTCCAACCCCCTGCTCGAAGCAGGACCAATCCCCAACTAAATCATACCAGCCAGGGCTTTGCCAAGCCTGACCTTAAAAACCTCTAAGGAAGGAGATTCCTTTAATGCTTCTTGATGCAGTTTTTTTTTTGTGGGGGGAGGGGGGAGATAGGATTTGGATTTCCACCTGGCCAGTCGATCCAGGGACTAATATACATCAAAGGGCTTTTGCTTTTGGATCTCCTTGTATCTCTCATGGATTATGGGTCTGGTGAGGAACAGATGTCATACGACTAATCGTGCAGATAGCAGTTTAGTTTGCCCATCCACTGGATGATGTTCTGGTGTCCCACTTCTGACTTGCAACATTCCCTTACTGCAATTTGGACACACACTACTCCTTGGAGCATTAGAGAACTGGAGTAGGAGCTTCCTTAGGCTTAACTTGAGAACTTGGCATAATGAATCTTCTTATCAAGTGTTAGATGTTGGCAAACCACAGAATCTTAAACAGTCTGACTAAAATCTCTTTCCTCAATTGCACAAGTTTATTTTCTTGTCTTGTGATGACATCCTGCTAGTTCTCCAAGAAGTCCTTTAGCCTAAAATAGGGGAATCAAGACCTGCTTTTAATGTAATAAATGCTGAAATGTTAACATTTTCTTTTCTCTACATATCATAAATAAGTCAAAGCCAGGTCCTTAGTATTCTAGGATGCATTTTGTCAGGTCCTGCTGACTTGAAGACCTCTAATCTGTCTAAGTAACTCTTACCTTGCTCTTTCCCTATTTTAACCTCAAATCAGACTCCATTTACACTGATGATCACTACATTAATCGTCTGATCACACCTCGCCTTTTTGGTGAAAACTGAAACAGCCCAGTGTTAAATGTCCTTTTTATCACTGTGTTTTGTTATTGCCTTCCCCTCCTCAATGAATAATGGGCCTACTCTGTCCTTGGTCCTCGTCTTGTTTCTAATGTATTGGTAAAATATTTACTTGTTACCCTTTGTCCTTAGATAATTTAATTGTGTTTTGTGCATTGGCTTTTCTAATTTTGTCCCTAGATGCTGTTGGGTTTTTATATTTATCCTTTGTAATGTGAGCTAGTTTCTGCTTTTTATGATTTTTTGCATTTCAGGTCACTGAAGATCTCCTGATTAAGCCAGGATGGTCTCTTAACCATACTTCTGTCTTCCCTACGCATTAGGATAGTTTGCTCTTGTGTCATCTCAGCATGCTACAAGGAGTGCATCTATAGTGCTGCTGGGAGGTATAATTCCCAGCCCATGTAGACTTAGCTGTACTAACTTTGCTCCAGCAAAATGCCTAAAAATAGCAATGCGGCCACCTGGCCATGGAGGCATAGGTGTCAGCTCAGGCTAGCTGGCAGGGTACAACCTGAGATCCTAAGCATGTATCTGGGCTGCTGCCGGAACCACAGAGGCCATGCTACCATTTCAAGAAGTTGTTTTGAGCAGAGTTTGTGCATGTATGTCTATCTAGCCTGGGTAGACATACTCTTCCCAGCTGCAGTGTAAATGCACCTTAGCTGGCCACACAAAGGTAAGGATGAATCTCCTGTGTGAAGCTAGAAACTTGTTTTCATCTGTATGGAAAGCACCATAACAATGACGATTAATGAGTCCTCAGAAAGGTGATTCAATGCACTTTGTCAGTAAAACCTTAACTAAAAACAAACAAACCCGTCACCTTCTAGTAACCAGGCTCTTATCTAGAGGAGCAGCAAGCTACAAAGACTCAGTCTTGAGTGATTGTCTTATTGCATTTTGCCTTGTAAAATCTCATGGGCTAAACTTAAAGATCTCAATCTGTCTAACTTATCAAAGAGAAGATTGAGACATGACTTGACTAGAATGAATCTTCATGGAGAGAAAATATAGATACTAAAAGTCCCTTTTCAGAAGGGGGGTAAAGACGTTAGCGGACAGCAAAACCACCTTTTGGTGGATCAGACCCTGAAGACAAACTGGCAAAATATTGCTGTCTGCCCTGAACAAAACAGTAGCTAGAGGACACTTTTAACTCACTTTGTTTTTATTTTTAAATCCAGAGTCTCTTAACAAAGACTGCTTTTCCTTCAACCGTGGGAAAATTCCCCTCCAAAGGTCCCCGGCACTTGAGATTTACTCCTGGTGCTGATCCAGATGATTCTTCCCAGGCTTCGCTGGTCAACATTAACCCATTTACACCAGAGTCATATCGACAGATGCTCTTCCCTCCCAATGGCAAAAGGAAAGCTAGAGGAGAGCTGTAAGTGTACTGTGGCTAAACAGAGAAGGGGGAGGAAGGGAGTGAATTTTTTAAAAGAAACTTAAGCAATGATGGAAGAATTTGGTACATCTTCCTCCTCGCTCTCCCAGGATGAAACCACTAAACTCAGTGGAGTTGAATCAGGCATGCAGAGCAAACGCTACTGGGAGGTGGGGCTGGTAAACCAGAAATGTGAAATAAAGAACTATCCTGGCTTCCTTTTAGCAGGACTATGAATGTAATATAGCCTGTGCTTACAATATTTGTATCTAGGACTATAACCAACAGATGAGAACAGAATTCAAACTGTGGTGGGAGTGGGCCCCACCTTTCTCTCTCCCAAGTCGTGAAGGGTGGGTCTAGCATAGCTCCCCATATGCACTAGGAAGGCTGGTGTATGTTCAGAAAACATTGCACATGAATGGCTCTGAACTGCATATTCTTGACCCCTTCAAAAAGTCAGGTTCAGATCGGGTTGTGGCCTAATCTATAATACATAGTGAAACCTGATTATAGCAAGATTCTGCTCACTTCCGAAGGTCCCAAATTGCATTTAGACATGCTCTGAGCAGGGTGTTCTATAAACATAGTGGCAAAACCCCTGGTGCCTGTTCCTCCCTAGTGATCCCACAACTTTCACCTCTGTTAGAGCTGCATAGAGAGTGTAGTGGTGGCAAGCTATCAAATTAACTAGTGTGGATGCCACATGGAAGTTGGAATATGTAGACTTTCTAAACTGGAACATGAATTTCCCAGCTCATGATCGCAGCTTTCTTTGGCCTAATCCAAAGAAACTCACTGTGTACCAATCCTCTGGAAGAGCCTTATAAATATTTTACCAGACTTGAGTAGTTTTGAAGCTGCTCTTTAAAAATGTAAACATGTGAAACCTAAGTCTTGTGACTGCTGCAATAGGATAGTGTGTGTCCAGGCTCACTTGTGGCTAAATCTCATTTTAGGGGAGATCCCACTCTAAACGGGGGCAAGGTGGAGCAGGGGCTGCCAGCCAAGGTGAGTGTCTCTGCATAGTTGCCAAGTACAGAAAAAATTGCCCCTTACTATATCTGTACTAGTATTAATAATGTACGCTATTGTGTAACTCAAGAATGCTCTGAGGAAAAAATTATATACTTAAGTTTGAATAGCAGAGAATCCAGGAAGAACCAAATATGGTACATTAATCGATGTCATTAGACTGAAAGTAGTTTACTTGATTTGACAAACTTACATTTGGCTAGATCTAAAACTCTTACAACTAGTTCTAGAATTCTCACTGGTCCTGGCCAACATCCATTCTATAAATAATCATGTGATGGCCAGGAATTCATGTTCCTTCATGGGGAAAGTAATAAGACTATTGTAAATACAGACAAGCTCTTGCTATCTCAACATGGCTGGAAAGAGTAATTCTGCTGCTACCCCTATTAAATAGTGTTCAGTAAGCTAGTAACCTCAAATTTCCAAATATTAGTCTGTAGACTTAAGAAAATATTTATTGTAACTTTACAGTGAAAGGTGTTAGCAGCTAACCATTCAGACTGGTGGTTCTGTTGCAACAGCTGACATCATGAACACTTGAAATAGGGTAGTACATTCCTAAATACTGCTTAGGTGGCTAATCTCAGTCACCACCTTCAGCAGGAAAGAGAATCTTGTACTTGGTCATGGCAAGTAAGTGAAAGGGACGTTCTTCTCAAAAGATTTTGAATAGTACTTGTATCTCACATTATCGGCCGCTCACAGCACTTCACTGACAATTAAGCCTGAAGTCACTTCACAAGGATGAAGACTGACATCACTGTATTACAGATTAGTAAACTGCTACAGAGCAGCTAAGTAGTAGTAAAAAGAAGAACAGGAGTACTTGTGGCACCTTAGAGACTAACAAATTTATTAGAGCATAAGCTTTCGTGGACTACAGCCCACTTCTTCGGATGCATATAGCTAAGTAGTAGTGACTCTGTGGCAGGGCTGAGAAGAGTCAGGATTCCACTCACTGCTAAATGCTTCTCTTTTATCATGAAGTATAAGCAGAGGCTGTGCCGACACTAAGAGTGCTTTACTGGTATAGGAATCCAGCACAATACTGGCAAAGCTATGCTCTGTACCCTATAGTAAAACCATCCCCCATGAGCAAAACAAACACATTTTACTGGTATAAGTGCATCATGTTGGGGGCTTCTGCTAGCACAGCGATGATGGTCAGGGATGGCCCCCTTGGCATGGCTGTGCTGGCAGAAATCTGTAGTGAAGACATTGGCATCCAATGTGATCCTCTATGGCTAACTACACCGGCTGAGTGCATCTGACTTCACTGGAGATGAACCAGTTTCCACCACCTGAGAATCTGGCCCCGATTCTGTTTTAGGATCTAATCTTTATAATCAAAAGCTTGTCACTTCATCTGAATTAATCTTGGATTTACTCAATATTTTTGCTTTTATTTATTACATCAGACATTAGTTTTTCCCTATGTGACAGCTAGCCAAACAAATTGAGCTGCTTTAAAAATCAAACCAAGCCAGAATCATTTAAGGGAGTGTTAAAGAAAAACTCAGTATCTCCATTCAACTAGGTAAAAATCTCAGCTCCTTTACCTTGGAGTCTCTCCCTACTCCACAGACGATAAGTGAATCAATGCAGCTACAAGTATATTCATCATGAAAGCAGTCTAGCAGTGCTTGGGTTGTGCTAAGAAATGGAGAGGTGGTGCTCCCTGCCTGTGAGGGCCAGTGATGCAGCTTAACTTTGACTTGTGTCTTGGAATTTCTCTTGCAAAGCAGAACAGCAGTATAACACTTACGACTATGACAAACAATGGAGATATCCAGGATCATTATGGACTACCATGCTCATTAAAAGGAAGCCTCTTACCACTTAGCAATAGATTTGGTTTGACACCAATCAGACAAAACCACTTGTCTAGGGTGAATAAAAGGCCCACTGTTAAGTGTGAGCATGTTAGCTTGGTGCTTAGATTGGTGTATCTTCAGTACTTTTTTAAAGCCTTTGCAGACACTTTTTAAAAAATGTTTGCAGTGAGTTGGGTATGTGTACTGCTTTTTATGCTTAATAGTATCTGGGGGCCACATTTTAATTGTCCTGTGCAGCACCTCTTCCACTTATGATCACAAACATCTGAGGGAACCTCAGCCATTGCATATGTGGGAAGAAAATGTGCAATGTGAGTCTTATTTTGGGGGGAGAAAAAATTCATGGACTACTCTTGCTCTTTATTTCATATCCCATCTTCATTAGTCCCCTGCTTCCTTGGCTATACTGTCCAGTTGTCTTGTATCTTTCCCTTCTCCCTTGGACATTCTTCTGGTGATGGTGGCAGATAACTCCTGGTTCCTCCCTTCCTCTTGTGTATCAATGGCTACTAACATAGGCACACAGGTTGACTCTTTTCCAGCTGTTTTCCTAGGCTCTTAATTGTGTGAAGAATGGCCTGGACAGGTGTAGTAGCTGGAAACTTGGACAGGCAGCATTGTGACTACCTCACTTGTCACAGACCTTTAGCAAATACTGTGAAGAATATTGAAAGCTTCTAGACCACAGTCTGAACTGCTGCAGTATTGCACCTACTGTATGCAAATATAGAACAACCATGATGAAATAACTTGTGCATAGCTTGGGGGGCATGCTAGCCAGGATACCAAACTGTCTTCTAAATTCAAAACATGCATTAGTTCTTACTTAAATCACAGCTGGACATGTGGAGCTCCTGTCTAAACTTTTAAAACACTGCAGACTGGTAGACCTTGCCCACCTAACCCTAGGCTTCTGAATTTGCCTTCTTCCGATAACTGATATGTTCTGACCAGCCCTCCAATGGTCTTCCATCTGGAAATTCCTTTTCTGGAGGACAAGAACTAACAGTTCGGTGGTACAGGTCTCCTTCCACCCAATCAAATATCTGTAACCGATTCCCATGTAACTCTACTGTAGTTAATGATTGGAGTCCGATAACATAACCATCCTGGATGTGGAGCAGCAGAAGAAGGTAATCTTGGCTATCCTACAGGTGGATAGCTGAAGTAGCCTCGAGGTCTATGCCATGGGACCATTTATGCACAGTTAGCTTGGGCAAACACCGTGCCCAATTCCTGACCTGCATTAACTAATTGCAGTGCTAGTGAGTCATGGGGGAGAGGGAATTCTTAGCTACTTTCTGCTTAATCTATGTCAGGTCATCATCAAAGGCCCTGGAACCTCAAACTGGTGATGGAAGGAGGCCATTACAGAGAAGCAGGCAGGAGCTCTGTGTCTGAATGGTTGAGAGTACACAAAAATGAAGAGGGAGCTGAATGGAGACTTTACATGTTAGTTTTATAGGGTCCGCCCTGCACCATTTAAGATCACCCTTGGTATATGATGAGTCCTTAACTTTTCTTTCTCTTGTTGCTTTGCTTTGTCTAATCCCCTAGAGATTTCTCTTGAGAGAGAGCAACATGGTTTCCCGCTACAAGAAGGAATTCCTGGAGCTAGAAAAAATTGGGGTAGGAGAATTTGGCTCTGTCTACAAGTGTATCAAACGCCTAGATGGATGTGTGTATGCTATCAAGCGCTCGAAGAGGCCTCTGGCAGGATCCTCAGATGAGTGAGTGTACGATCTGGAAACTACAGTGGTAAAAACGCTGCTCTGTGTCAGTTGGGGTATTTTTTTTTTTTTATGGAATGCTAGGCATATCTTTGAGACATGTATTTCTACATTACTCACTCCTCCTCCATCCCTCTAAGGATCTTTAAAGCATATCTTTGAAAACTTGTAACTAACACCAGATTCCAGGACAAACCTTGGAAGGAGGAGTAGACTAAAACAGTGGGGGTGTTCATATTCCTAGCTCGTAGAAATGTAAGGAGAGGCCATATGGACTGACTTGCCACCTCACTTTGTATCTTGGATTTCATGAGAACATAATGGCAATACTGGTTCAGACCAATGGTCCATCCAGCCCTGTACCCTGTCGCCAACAGTGGCTGGTGCCAAAGGCTTAAGAGGGAATGAACAGAACAGGGCAATTGATCAAGTGATCCATCCCAGTCATCCAGTCCCAGCTTCTGTCAGTCTGAAGTTAGGGGCATCATGAACATGGGGTTATGTCTCTGACCATCTTGGCTAATAACCATTGAATGACTTATTCTCCATGAACTTACCTAATTCTTTTTTGAACCCAGTTATACTTTTGGCCTTCTCAGAGTTCCACAGGTCGATTGTGTAATGTGTGAAGTAATTCTTTGTTAGTTTTAAACCTGAGACCTATTAATTTCATTGGGTGATCCCTGGTTCTTGTTAGTGAATAAGGAAGTGTTGTTTACCCCTTCACATATCTGCACTATTCATGATTTTATATACCTCTACCATATTTCCCCTCAGTCATGTCTTTTCTAAGCTGAACAGTTCCAGTCTTCTTAATCTCTCCATATATAAACTGTTCCATACCCCCCTAATCATTTTTGTTGCCCTTCTCTGTACTTTTTCCAATTCTAATGTACTTTTGTGAGATGGGGGCATCCAGAACTGCTTGCAGCATTCAAGGTGTAGGCATACCTTGGATTTATATAGTGGCATTATGATATATTTTGTTTTATCTATCACTTTCCTAGTGGTTCCTAATATTCTGTTAGCTTTTTTGACAGCTGCTGCACATTGGACAGATGTTTTCAAAGAACTATCCACAATGACTCCAATAACTCTCTTCAGTGGTAACAGCAAATTTAGACCCCATTTTGTATGTATACTTGGGATTGTCTTCCTAGGTGCATTACTTTGCACTTATCAAGACTGAATTTCATCTGCCACTTGGTTACCCAGTCATCCAGTTTTGTAAGATCCCTTTAACTTTTCACAATTTATCTTTGGAATTAACTATCTTGAGTAGTTGTCTGCAAACTTTGCCACCTCACTGTTCACCCCCTTTTCCAGAACATTTATGAATGTTGACCAGCACTAATCCCAGTATAAATCCTTGGGGAACCCCACTATTTACCTCTATCTACTGTGAAAACTGACTGTTCATTCCTATCTTTTAACCAATTAGTGATCGAGAGGATCTTCCCTCTTATCCCATGACTGCCTACTTTGCTTAAAAGCCTTTGGTGAGGGACCTTGTCAAAGGTTTTCTGAAAGTCCAAGTACACTATAGCCACTGAATCACCCTTGTCCACATGTTTGACCACCTTCCACCAAATCTAATACATTGAGGCATGATTGCCATTAACAGAAATCATGTTGACTCTTCCCCCAACATATTGTGTTCATCTGTGTCTGATAATTCTGTTCTTCACTATAGGTTTAAACCAATTTGCCTGGTACTGAAGTGAGGCTCACTGGCCTGTAATTGCCAGAATTGCCTCTGGAACCTCTTTTACAAATTGGCGTTACATTCACTATCTACCACTTTACTGACTGGTGGATAATCTCCAATCCCATGCAACTATCTGGCAAACCCCACTGTATCTGTTACTAATTATACTTTGTGAAACCTAAAGGCATGTGAAATTGATACTCAAAGATGATTTGGGTCTCTTTGCTCATGTTATACTTGCTGGGCTAAAAGGAGCTTCCTATGTAGTTCTGGAAATGCCACTCTTCCTCGGTTTATTAGGGGTTGTTGAAACAAAGGCCATGTCTTCGCTCCTGGCAGAAGAGGAAGTAATTTCACAAGAATGTACCCGTTCTTACAGCTTTGGGTGCAGGCAGGTGAATCAGTGTCCTTCTATCACTCCATGGTAGACTAGACAACTAAAGTAACAAATATCAGATGCTTCATCCATTGGACATCACCCTGTTGTGCTGAGGCTCCACAAGTAGAACTCTGAAGTTACTGCTAGTTTTTGGGTTAACTCACTAACTGCCAACCTTGCTTTAGGTCTGACATGCCCAGCCAATACTCCATTAGTGGCTGCTGTGGCTTTGTGTCAGAATAGATTACTTCCATCTGATCTTGACTGCTTCTTATATTCGTCTCAAGATGCTCCTCTCCATAAGCTTCTGAAAATGCTCCTTCCTAAGGACAGGATGGGATTTGCTTCAGAGCCAAGTAATGCCATTCAATCTCCTAAAAATTGCTGTTCAGCATAAATGCACATCTTTCCCTTCCTTCCTCTTAAGTGCTCATAGCTCTCAATCCTGGCCTGACTGGGGAGGTGAGATCCGGTTCTGAGCTAGGGTTTCTTGCAGGGCACTGAAGCCCCATTTCTAGAAGATCGCCATTGTTTCTTCTGTTTCCATCTCCAGGCAAATGGCATTGCGGGAAGTCTATGCCCATGCAGTGCTTGGACACCATCCCCATGTTGTGCGCTACTACTCTGCTTGGGCAGAGGATGATCACATGATCATTCAGAATGAACACTGCAATGGTAAGAACCTCAGCCTTGTTAAGAGCATAAATGTCAGGGTGACATCTGGTTCCTTGTGGTGCTTAAACCTATGGAGCTCCATCTTACAACGGAGATCAACTTCAGTTGGGTTTAAGGTCAGTTTTTAAACTAGAGCATCTGGGTTAAACCTAAATGCTAACTTTAATGCTTTGCCTTGAGCCAGGAAGGTAACGGCTAGCCCATGTGATGGGGAATGCTATCATGACAATGGGTATAGGGGCAGTTTTAAATAAACTTTAAATGCAGGGTTGGGTACCCATAGCTCACGCATGGTATGCACTCATCATTAGGAATTTTTAAAGTTTCCCCTCATTGATGTGGTACAACTGATCTGGGGAATGCATTCCTGATGCCATTGCTGTTTGGGAGTCTGCCACAGAGCTGTATGCCATCAAGCCTCAAGTACTGGAGTAATAGCAGTTTAAAAGGAGCTAATCTGGTATGTGAGTGGAACATACCTGGAAAGCAAATTCTCTTGCTCTGACTTAGCTGTGTGAATAGTGCAGTGCCTCAGAGGCAGAACCATAGTGAGGGGGAAAACTCCCAAACAGCCTGCTCCTGACCTCATTCCAGTTGGCAGGAATTAGTAGGTGGCGGGCAAGTCCACATCTGGACACTTGGAAGCACTATTGCAAACATCTGGCTCAGTTTAATAGCTTGTGAGATCTGGGTGTGCGATGTTTTTCTTTTGTTTTTGTTTTTTGCTTTGGAGTTGTGAGTTAAAATTTAGGTTGCAGTAACAAATGACTCTTGATAGTCACCACTGTAACTCAGCACAACTTTCACCGTTTACGAAGACACCCATGACTAGAGTTGTGGGGGTGCAGCTGCATAGGGTTAAAGATTAGGCAGAAGAGCATTTTGTGCAATACCTGATGCATTGAGTGTATCTAAATGAAGAGCAATAAAACAGCTCTGTTATGAGAGTCTTGCCACCTACATTTCTTTAAATCACTGATTTCTGTATCGTAGACTTCCTTGCTCCCTGATCTGCCACTCTTAATAGCTTTAGGTCCCTTCCTGGCAAATAGAAAGTCGGTCTAGAGAGCTGGAGAAACCACCATCCTATGCAATGGCAAGTGAAATGCCAGATGGGTTGTACGGTGCGTAAATCTTTCCTAAACATTGTATGGCTATTCTGACCAAGGTTTGCCACCCTTTGTGTAGTTCTTTAGTACTTAGCAGTAATGGGTATCCAGAGTCCAGCAGAAAATGAGTTCCAGCATCTCACTTCACTAGGAAAAATACCTGCATCAAAAGCTGACTATTTCTCTTAGGTGGGAGCCTGCAAGATGCGCTGTTGGAAAATGCTAAGACTGGGCGCTATTTCCAAGAAGCAGAGTTAAAGGAGATCCTGCTGCAAGTTTCCATGGGGCTAAAGTACATACACAGCTCTGGCCTGGCACACATGGACATCAAACCTAGTAAGTACAGCTCTTTCCTTGTCTGGTCCCTCTCCCCTCATGCTGCCTGTGTCCAGTAATCTGTGTGGTGGTAGGTTGGAAGGTATCTTTCTTCCTACTCCTCATGGAGTCTAGATCTGCAGTTGAAAGGAAAAGTTGTTGTTGTTCTCCATCTTCCTCTTCTCTCCCACCCCACTTCCCCAGAAATGTTTACTGATCATTCTGGATCTGGACAGGGAGCACTGCTATGCTCTGTGTAACTGTAAGAAGAGCATTCAGGTACAGTTATAACACTCCCTCTTCCTGTTTCTTGTGCATGGTATGAAAAGAAGAAATGCAATAGTACAGCAGTTGCTCTAAAGAGCTCCACTGTGGGAAGAGGCTTTTTAGTGGCAATATTCAAAATGCACTCTAAGATGACTGGGTTCCATGCACACACCATGCTTTTTCAAGCAACAAATGTGTGCCTAAAGTAAAAGAACGTTCTTTGCGGACTACAGAGCCACATACTTACAGTAACTCTCCTAGAGGAGGAACTCCCGAGCACAGTTAGATATTAGTGGAAACTCAAATAAGCATGGAAAGGACACTGTTCAGAGAGGTGCTCCAGGGCTCCTCTCTGTGCTGTCAATGCCAATCTCTAAATTTAATGGGTTAACTACCGAAGTAGGATTCCCTAAATCTCTATCTGTTATATTCTAATCTTGTAGAGTATACAACTCAAAACTGAACCAATATTAAAATGGTACAAAGCAGAGTTTCATAACTGACAGCCAACTGTACAACTTTAAATGCAAAGAAATTATGATTTTTAACATCTTTATTCATTAATGGGCAGGGAGGTAACAGGGAAAAACATGCTACTCAAAGTGAGAGCTAACTTAATTCAGCCAGCAAAAGTTGACTAGTGCTGTTTGCACACATTGAACTAATTCGTTTTTGAAATGTGTGTGAACAGTGCAAACTCTGAGATGGCAACAGTCTACTGGCATGTGTCCTACATGCAGACTTTAAGCATTTGTAACGTGCTTGCAAGAGGGCTGGAAAAATTGTGGGTTGACATGATCCTGTAGTTTTTTACTTGGGCAAAAATTCTGACAACAGGAGTTTGGCCTGTAGGAATTTGCTTTAATAAGGACTATAGGGTTGGATTGTTGGCCAGGGATTTAGTCTCCAAACAGGACTCTACATACAAAGTCTCATAAATCAGGGATGTGAGGTTATCCACCCTAACCCAATAAGCATAGTGAGTCTCACTGGGGAAAACTGTTTTGCCATGTGCAACTCAAATTGAACGTTGTTCCAGATTCAAACAAACCCACAACTGGACAGGGGGAAGGAAAATTGAGACCAAATGAGAACTTTTAAACTCCAAAGAAGTGAAATGAGTAGCTTGGGGCTTCTCTTGCTGAGCTCCTACAGCTTCTATTGACTACTAGGAATTGTAGGCAATCAGAATTTCTAAATTCAGGCCCTTGATACTCATCACTGCAGTAACGTTCAGTACCTTAACTAGAAGAAGCAAATCTCTAGTTAAGCAAACATCTCACATCTGTCTCAAATTTTGCTATTGCACTGAAAAATGTAGTTGTGAAACCTTCTCCTTTACAGTTGGAAATCATGATCCAGGGTTTTTCTTCCTTTCTCCTTCCCTCTTTATAACCCTGGCTGACATAGAAGTGTTCAGTTTCAGATTGGTGACCAAGCAGGTCAGCTCAAAGGGGGAAGGACTTCCTTGTTCCTTATCTGGCTATTCCCTTGTTGCTCAATATAGTACTCCAACTCAAGTGTCCTGCACCATGGCAGTGAGGTTGTAGGAAACAATGTCCATTTCCTTTGTCTACCTTGAAGATCCAGATTCACTTTACTATGAAATATTCCAATATAATAAATGTAAGATTAAGACACTGGGGTATATGGATTGTGGTGGGGGTGTAGGGTTTTTTTTGGGGGGGGGGAGATGTACTTGGAGCAGTAATCAGGTGAGTAGAAGCCACTTGTACTACTCCATATGGGAGGGGAACTGATCTACTTCAAGAAACTCCAGATCTGTTGACCATTAGGATACCTGCAAGAGCATTCCATTATGAATAGCCAGTGTTCAACTACATATAAGCCTCTTTTCTTCTAGGTAACATCTTCATCTGTCACAAGCTGGTGACTGATGGCTCCGCTGCTCAGGAAGAGAGCGACAGTGAAGATGATGGGTTCTCTTCCAATGTGGCATATAAAATTGGTAGGTTTAATCTGACTCATGGACTGTTTAGTGACTTCTTTCTAAAGCTGCTCTTAAATACTATGCTATAACCATAGGGATACTATGTCCCTCAGTCATGACCTGCAAAACTCAGTCCTGGAGGCATAGTGCGCAGAGAGAGACTTGGTGAAATGTATCAGTCTTCATAGATCTGAGGGCTGTGGTGAATCCAGCCAAGTTATTTTCACTTTGGATTAAAATCCAGACTTCAGATGCCTGGGGTTGAGGGAGGTGCTGGCTCACTAGCTCTCTGATTCCACCTGTTCTTTTGGCCTCTCGGAGCTCCTTTAAGATGCACACATAGTGGGACTTCCCCCGCAGATCTGTGGGTGTCTGTTGGATTTCTAGTTAGTTTCTTCTCCTGTTAGGTGACCTGGGCCATGTGACATCAATAACTAATCCCCAAGTGGAGGAGGGAGACAGTCGTTTTCTGGCCAATGAGATTCTGCAAGAGGTACAACTGCCCCTTTCATTTGGGGGAGGATAGGGCGTGTATGTGTGAAACGGGAGGGTTGGCAGTGGAATATTGTATCTTCTTTATTAACCTGGCTTATATATTTCCTTCCTGGTCCTCAACTTGGTTGAATTCTGAGGCAGGAACCCCTCCTTGTTTCTGTAAAGCACAATTGTATGGTGATGTATAAATATTTAAATATACTTGACAATTGGGTCTCTGATAGTCTCTGTAACCACATTACATCTCAGTTTATGGGATGGAAAGGAAAAGATCCTCTCAAATGCAGACGGTCCTGGTGGGTAGAAACCCGACTACTGAATTGGAGCTATAATTACATTTAAAGCATCTTTATATGCTAGGGTCATTAACACCTGGACAGATATTTGTACAATAGGTATGATTTCCCTTTCTTCCCTACGTGGGGGTCTCCTACCTAAATCCCCTGTATTAGACTAACCTTAGCTTTGCCACTCTGGCATAAACCAAAATAAAGGCCACCACCCTGTCACAAAGGCAAAATGTTAGTGGCCACGGACAGGAGGATGTGGCCCAGAAGCTTCCCAAATTGATTGGATTTGGACACTAAATACATTTTACCACAAAGGAGATTTCCATCACATTCCAGCCTTGCATCAAATAGATGGACAGGCGAGGTAATCTAGCAGTAGCCTGACTTGCTACTATGTTGTAAAGGTCAGAGGCATAGATTAGCTAATTTAAGGAGTCCTTCCATCTTGCTGTTGCCTTTCCGGATGTGGGATAGAAGTTCCTCAGGATTTGGAGGATACTCCCAGCTGTGTACAACCTGTTAAAACTAAACAGTATGTTTTGGAACAGTGGAAGTGGACCATATTTTTCTCTTCGGAGTCAAAGCTGCAAAGAGTAATGATTGGGATGGTGGAGGTAGTGCCAGGTAAATGCTTTTTCTAAAGTACTTCCATGAACCTGTACTCTTATCTTAATGAAGGACCATTTTACTACACCAAATACTGGGGAGAATGTGCATGTAATTAGTTCTTTTCTCCACAGCAATACTGCTATCTGCCAAAGGCAGACATCTTTGCCCTGGCATTAACAATGGCTCTAGCAGCAGGGTCAGGACCATTGCCTCGCAATGATGCCATGTGGCACCATATCCGCAGGGGCAACCTTCCACCAATCCCTCAGCAGCTCACACATGGCTTTCATGGACTCCTTAAGGTGAGGCTCTTCAGGCAATGCAGAGGGGGGAAGGGATGTCTCAGATTGGCATTTCGTTAGAAGAAACTGTAACCCTCCACTCCTTCCCCACTTCCTCTTCTAGCTCATGGTTCACCCTGACCCAGTTGCAAGACCATCCGCCACGGCTCTTACTAAACACCCAATTCTTCGGCCCTCTCTTGGAAAAGCTGCACAGCTCCAGAAGCAGCTAAATGTGGAGAAGTTTAAGACTGCCATGCTGGAAAGGTAGGGTCTATGTGGGCATAAAGAGGAGGAGCACTGCCGGACAGTGGTGCATTGAGCTGATTGCTTTAATGGCGTGGCAATTGCTCATCAGCCTTTGGTTTGCGATGGTTGGTAGAGCCCTGCAGAGATCCACATCTGCAGACCACTTTTGCGGATCACAGCTCAGATGCAGATACAAATTTTTGTATCTGCGCAGGGCTCCGGTGGTAGAAGTACTGGAGTTTTGAATAGTGGGTCTCTAGGGAACTTGGTTCCCAAGTGTGTAGCTAAAGGGAGGGCATTTGAGTCATGGGTATAGTTTGGGGAGTGTGTGGGGGGGGGGGCATTACCCCCAAAGAGAGGCAAGGTGTTGGTGGGGGTGGGGGGAGGGTTCGCTATCTCCACCAGACTTCTGCAAGCACAGAGCTGCCCTGCTCTGCTCAGCCTGCTGGGGGAGTAGAGGGGGCATGTCCAGCCTCCCCATGCTTCTCCGCCCACACGTTTCCACTGGCAGAAGGAGCAGAGGAGGCTGCTGGAGGGAGCAACTATTGTAAAGGCTCTGGGTTGCTGCCTCAGCAGATGGATGCTGCCTCCTGGGTCCTAGTGCCTGTCTGTTTGTTGTACAATGAGTGCCCTCTCCCTTGGCGGGCAGGGAGTGAGACAGGGGGAAGAGAAGGGGGTGGGGAAGAGAAGAGGATACAGGAATGTGCGTGTGGCGGGGGCGAGGGGGGGAGAAGCAGGAGCCCAGCATGTGGCATCCCCATGGCCGCCCACAGCAGCACCAGAGCAGCGACATCACTGCAGCATGTGCTTCCCCCCCCCCCCGCCCCCCAATATCTCTGTCAAACTATACCTAAGTTTCTAGGGCTCTGCCACAATTCACCTGTATGTAGCTCTAGGAAAGCAGCAGTTCACCTCCAGGTGAAGTGCTGTGCTGGCTAGATCATCTGACTAACCAATGACTTGGCTGACCTATAATCCTGGCCACTAGGGGAGAAGGTGGTCAGCTACAAACAGGATTTATCAACCTTTTTTGATCCCAGGGACTGGCCTGCTGTCTTCCTAAACTGTCAGGGAGACCTCAGGGATGGGCACTGATCAACCAACAGCTCATTGAGAAACCGTGAGCTACAACACGGAATCTGTGTGTAGGGTAGGGGAATAAATACTGAACTGGCTGCCCTGCCCAGAAGGAAGTGGCAATGTTGAATCAATGCAGATCAGACTTCTCTCTAGCCCCCTCCAGCTGCTGCTGCTAGTGGCCTTAAGGGGACGGGGCTGCAGCTGAGGTTATGGGATCAGGTAAGATGTGTTGGCTCTCCTGCCACCAGCTAGGGAGGGGAAAGATGAGAGGTAAACTCTTCTCCCCATGGACAAGAGAGCATGCAGACTCTGGAAAAGCAAGGCAGACTCAGACAAGGGAATCTCCTACAGATGCAAGCATTACAACAAATGGAGACTAGCGTTGCTTTTGACTGACTGGATTCAGGGCAGCAGGGAGGAATAAACAGACTTGTATTACAGGACTACTTGTGATCTACTAATATCCAGCCACCTCTAATCTTTGAAGGAAAAAATTTAATTGGGGATGTGACAGGTTGGATCACAGAACCCCCCCCCCCCCCCTTGGGAGCTGCCAACTGATGTGCCAAGACTACTTCTGCCCCTCCTTTCCCTGCCAGCTCGGGACCCCAGCACCCTGTCTTGCTGAGCCAGACACTCCCGTCTGCTCCAACACAGACCCAGGGTCTGAATTATTTGCCCCAAAGCTGCAGACTTAACTGAAAGCAGCCTATGGAAGTGTTCTTGTCTTTAACACTCAAATGCCCAACACCCAATGGGGTCTAAACCCAAATAAATCCGTTTTACCCTGTATAAGCTTTATACAGGGTAAACTAATAAATTGTTTGCTATCTATATCACTGATAGAGAGATGCACAGCTGTTTGCCTCCCTCCCTCCCCCCGGTATTAATACATACTCTGGGTTAATTAATAAGTTTAAAAGTGATTTTATTAAATACAGAAAGTAGGACTTAAGTGGTTCCAAGTAGTAACAGACAGAACAAAGTGAATTACTAAGTAAAATAAAATAACACACAAGTCTGTCTAATACAGTAAGAAACTGAATACAGACATAGGTGTGTGCAGCCCATTTCATTAGTGTGTGCACCCAGGGAGCCCCACCCTAGTCCCACCTCCATCCACTCCCTCCTACTTCCCACCCCCGACTTCCCCCCTCCAAACCCCCAACCCCCCCAGCTCCTTGTCCCCTGACTGCCCCCCTAGGACCCTACCCCCTACCGGTCCCCTGACTGCCCCGACCCTTATCCACACCCCCGCCCCCAGACAGACTCCTGGGACTCCCTCGCCCTATCCAGCCACTCCCTGCCCCCTGACAGGACCCCCCAGAACTCCCGACCCATACAACCCCCCCACTCCCTGCCTCCCTATCCCCTCTCCACACCCCTGCCTCCTGACAGCCCCCCAAAACTCCTGACTCATCCAGCCCCCCCAGGACCCTCCTTGCTCCCTGACCCCTATCCACCCCCTGACAGACCCCAGGACTCCCATGCCCCATCCGACCCCCCCCCCACACACTCCCTGACTGCCCCCTCCAGAGACCCCCTGCCCCTAACCACCCCCCTGGGATCCCACCCCTTATCCAACCCTGCTGGCTCCGGACCCCTTACCATGAGATGAGGCTCCTAGCCTCCCCGCGGAGCCAAACGCTGCCCCGCGGGAGTGCGCAGCCCCGGACCCCAGAGCGCTGTGCGCATGGCTCCAGGGGAGGGGGAAAGGCAGCTTGCTGTGTTAGGCGGGCACTCCAGCCCGGGAGCGTGGACCCTGCGGCTTGCCACACCGGGGAGTGGAGCCATTTGCCCACTCCTGCATTAGGGTGTGCCTGGGCACACCCCGTGCGCACACCTATGAATACAGATAAGATCTCACCAGTTCCAGTAAGCTTCCTTTTACAGACTAGTCTCTTGCAAGTCTGGGTCCAGCAATCACTCACACCCCCTTTACTGTCCTTTGTTCCAGTTTTTCAGGTATCCTGGGGGGTGGAGAGGCTCTCTTTAGCCAGCGGAAGCCAAAATGGAGGGGTCTCCCACAGGCTTAAATAGACTTTCTCTTGTGGGTGGAGACCCCCCTCCTCTCTCCTATGCAAAGTCCAGCTCCAAGATGGAGTCCTTGAGTCACCTGGGCAAGTCACATGTCCATGCATGACTCAGATTTTACAGGCAGAAGCCATTGCCCACATGGTATTTTGAATGTCTCCAGGAAGACAATGTGGATTGGAGCATTCCAAGATGCATTGTGCCTTAAGTGCTTCTTGATTGGGCACTTAACTTTGCAAATTACTTCCTCCAGGAACTGACCAAATGCTCTACTAAGGGTATTTAGAAATCAAGCCAGTACGCAGCCAATATTCATAACTTTGAATACAAAAATGATAAATGCATACAAATGGGATTAATAGATTCAGTAGATCATAACCTTTACATAGATCTGTTGTATGGCACAGGTAGCATAAAACCGATTCCAGTTATGTCCTAGTCCCATAAAGCATTATGGGGTACAACATCACAGGGGACACTAGATATTCGTGACAGACTGGGAAACAAGTTTGTCACAAGTTGCCCTAGTCATCAGGTCAACTGCCAGAAAACCTAACCTGTTGTGGAGCAGAAGCTTTAGCTGGAGCTGCTTTGAGTCCTAGTGGACTGAGCATAGTGCTGGGAGTACTATGAGTTCTCCCAGTCCTGCAACTGTACTGCAATGATGTTCCCACCTAGGTTTGTTAACTTACCTGGGTAAATTGGGGGATGGTGCTTGTCTAGCTTTGAAAAGCAATGACTTGTCTCTGCAGCTGGTGAGGACTGAGTATGGCAAGCTCTGACTTCTCGTCCTCTCCTTTCTCTCAGGGAACTGAGAGCAGCCCGTCTTGCTCAGACCTTCAGGAAGGACCAGTCCTTGGGATGTGCCAGACTAGAGTCTGAAACCTCTTCCAAACAGAACTGCAACAAGCGCCTGGTAGGAGGGAAGAATTCTCGCTCATTCAGCTTTACATGGGGGGGTTACTGAAAAACCCATCATCCAAACTGTTCAGGCTGACAAGTGTCCCTGTGGAAGCAGAAGACCCATACAGACCAAAGTGCCATGCTAAAACTCCCTGGAGTAGTTCTTGCCTACTCCTCATTCATACAACTTCATGCTGTCATGACTGGAAGTGCTAGTGTACAAATGTCTGAGACCTTCTCCACCCAATATAAACTACAATTCTTCAGTCTTGTATCTCTTAAACCAGTTATTTCCGATGCAATGGGCTGGCTGACCTATGTGTTAGTTTTGGTTGTATTCTAGGCTAGGAATAGTTTGATTCCCTTCTTCTTTCATGCAGCTAAACAAGGGCTCCCCCCCCCCCCCCCCCTCCCAAGACCTTTCTGTGGCCTTGACATTCTGGCTGTGCAGGTACACTGAAAGGGGGCATTGGCAGGTCCAAAGAGGAGATAGTGTCCTGAGCTATGAATGGACTTACCACTTAGCTCCTGATGGAGCAAAGGGAGTTAAGCATGATACCACCTAGTCAAATTGGGATTTGAGCTTTGGGACAAGCTCGTTAAGACCACAGTCCTGAGATACTTCAGATCAATGTGAAATGAACTAAGTGGCATTGCATTGTGGGAAGAAAGCACAAAGTAACTCAATGTCTTTATTGTTAAATGAGTTTTCTGCAGAATCTGAAGGAACGTTTTCCTTTCTAGAAACATCCATAACCATTATCTGGCTGGGCTTCTGGGGGCTAGCTCCTGAAGCCTGATCTTTGGATTTGTGAGGGCTTTTTGCCCAGTTGAACAGATGGCCCATAGGATACAACCTCTCTAACGTGGTGATGGGTGGGTCTATATATCCTCTTTCCTTTCTGCAGAGTTACAGATAGAGTTGCCTGTCTGCAGGATTTGTCTTTCAGCAAAGTGGAGGGAAGGTTGAAATGGTTTTTTAGAATCCTTCAGTTTGGGGATATAAAGTGTTAAATCTAAAACTCAAAATAAATTGTATCCCCCTGTTATATTTAACTCTGTGACATTGTTTCTTATTGAATATCTTCTAGCCCAAAATCCCTGGGAGTTAGAGCTATGACTGAGGCAGTATTTCTAGAAAAAGATTCTAAGCCCTCGACTATTTTGATTACTTGGCTTTTGTTTGTATTTTATTTAATTTATTTAATTTCACTTCCAGCTGCTGGACAGCATCAGACTTTAAGCTGTTGAGTCCTTCCCCTTTATTTTTTAAAGTGGAACATGCAAATAAAGATTTTACCATTCTTTTTATCCAAAACAACTGTGTGTGGGACTTTTTTTTTTTTTTTTTTTTTTTTTTAGGATGGGGAAGGTGTTCAAAAGTGGGTCTTAAAGACCAGACATGTGCAAAGTACTTATCACGCCCAAATGTGTATGTAAGGCACTGGATGATGGAATCTTTCAGCTCTAGGCCATCAGCTCAACTCTGCTCAATGAGTTGGCTACTGCCCTGTCATTAGACTGTACCGGGAGCAGGGGAGGAAGAGGAGGAAAAGATTAGTTTGTTTCCATGTGCTAATGGACACGTGGCTTTTGTGATATGGACAGAACTGGCATCCCTGTCAGTAGTCTCGAGGGGAGCAAAGATCTGAATGGACATGGAAATGCTGAACTACCTCCAGCCCAAGACCACCTTGTAGTTGGAGCTAAGGACAGTAGCCAGGAAAGCTTTTATGAACTGGCCCTACCAAATCTGGTCTGTTCAAACTTCAGTGTTTCCTTTGACAAAGCACTTATCATACTCTGTTTCAAAACTATTAATACCTAACAGTAGGGCCTTTACTACTAAAACCACTTTTCAAACTTGCTGAATCTGTTGATTTTTCACTAGTAATGATCAAATCTAGAAATACCAGGAAATTGCCCAGCATTTAATGTAGTGGGTTTCCTGAGACTAGAACTAATGAAGATTTTGAAGTGATGGGTCTATCTGATTAAAATATACTATCATGGTAACTCTACCAGACTTTTTGAAGTCTCTCCACCTAAAAAGTTCAAGTTTAAGGCTTGCTGAGACTAAAGCATGACCAATGTTGACTTAAAACTTGTGTACTGATGGAAGAAAGGTGTGGGTTTTTTTTAAATAATCTAAGATGGTAGTTGTAGGTTAAGAAAGGAGTCTTGCTCCTTTGATATCTTAAGGAGCTTGACTGTAGCATGTTCTCAGTGACTAATAAGCTTGTCAAAGGAGTGGGCAGTTCTGTGGGAAAGCCAATTTTGTACTTTAAATAGAAATGTTCAGCAGTGTTTGGTACTATTCCATGTGAGAAACTTTACTTTCAGCTGTTGTGTTGGAGAACTCAATAACAACTGACAGGAAACAATGTAGCCTAGAAGTGCATCCTTAGCCCTTACTTTCTGTTTATGCCCCCAAAATAGGATTTCACTCCAGCATAACTTGGCAGAAAGCTGCTTTGGCTAAAATGCAATGACGTCTAGAAAATCAGCTGTCAAAAGAATTTATTTCAGTCATTACTACTGTCAACTAAAATCTGATTTTATCATTTGGGGGAAAATGGCAATCGTAGTTGCAGAACTTAAATAAAAAAAAAGTTAAACTCTACAAATGGTGTAGAACAGGGGTGGGCAAACTACAGCCCACAGGCTATGTCTGGCCTGTCAGAACTTTAAATCCAGCCCTTGAGCTGCTGCTGGGGAGTGGGGTCGGGGCCTTCCGTGTGTGTGCCGGAAGCAGTGGCATGTCCCTCCTCCAGCTCCCACATGTAGGGGCAGCCAGGGGGCTCTGCACACTGCCCCTGCCCCGTAGCTCCCATTGGCCAGGAAGCATGCAGAGTCACCTGGCTGCGCCTCCACGTAGGAGCTGGAGGGGGGACCTGCTGCTGGGAGCTGCTTGAGATATGCGCTGCCCGGAGCCGGCACTCCTGAGCCGCCCCCAACCCCCTGCCCCAGCCCTGATTCCTCTCTCACCCTCCAAACCCCTCAGTCCCAGCGTGGAGCTCCCTCCCAAACCCCTCAGGTCCACCCCAGAGTCTGCACCCCAGCCAGAGCCCTCAACCCCCTGCACCCCAATTTTGTGAACATTCATGACCCGCCATACAATTTCTATACTTAGATGTGGCCCTCAGGCCAAAAAGTTTGCCCACTCCAATGTAGAACCATAGGGTTAGAAGGGACTGCAAGAGTCATCTAGTATAAACCCCTGCCAAGATGCAGATTTGTTGTGGCTAAACCATTCAAGACAGATGGCTATCCAGCCTTCTCTTGAAAGCCTCCAGTGAAGGAGCTTTCACAACCTCCGTAGGCATCTGTTCCATTGTGCTACTGTTCTTACAGTTAGGAAGTTTTTCCTGAGATTTAATCTAAATCTGCTATGGTCTAGTTTGAACTTACTGATTCTTGTCCTTCCCTCTGGTGGCGAGAGAGAACTGTCTTCTCAATCTTTATTTTTTTTTTATGGCAGCCTTTCAAGTATTTAAAGATTCTCATGTCTCCCTTTAATCTCCTCTTTTCCAAACTAAACATACCCAGTTTTCAGCCTTTGCTCATTTCCCTTTGATAATCTTTGTGGCTTGCCTCTTGGTTCTTTCCAGTTTCTCTACCTCCTTTCTATACAGTGGTGACCAAAATTGGACACACTACTCCAGCTGAGGCTGAACAGTGCAAAGTTGAATGGTAATGTCACCTCCTGTGATTTGCAAGTTATGTCTGTTAGTTCAACTTAAAATTGCATTTACTTGTTTTTGCAACTGCATCACATTGCTGACTCATGTTGAGGTTGTGATCCACTAAAACTCCCAGATCCTTCTCAGCAGTGCTGCTGCCGTCAAGCAGGTTATCCCCCATTCTGTATTTGTGCATTTGATTTTATTTCCCTAAGTGTAACACCTTACATTTGTCTTTGTTAAATTTCATTTTGTAGTCTGTAACCCAGTTCTCCAATTTATCAAAATCCCTTTAGAATGTATGTTCTATCCTGCAAAATATTGGCAACACCCCTCTCCTGCCCTGCTTGGTGTCATCTGAAACTTTGATCAGTATGCTCCCTATTCCCACATCTAGGTCATTAATAAAGCTGTTAAACAACACCAGACCCAGAACAGATCCCCGTGGAACCTCACTTGAGGCCTCCCTCCAATCAGACATCATTCCATGAATAATTAGTTATTTAACCAATTACGTATGCACTTAATGGTAGTTCTGCCAAGCCCACATTTCTCCAGCTTACTTATGAGAATGTCATGTGGGATAGGACCTGTGTCAAAAACCTTGCTGAAGTCCAGGTATATTAGGTCCATCAAATTCCCCTTATCCACCAAACCAATTACTCTGTCAAAGGAAATCAAGCTGATTTGTCATGATTTGTTCTTGGTAAATCCATGCAGGTTGCTAGCGATTACCTCTTCATCCTCCAGGTATTTGCAAAGAATGTTTATACATTGAACCTTCCCCGGTCTATAGTTCCCTGGCGCCTCCTCTTTTCAAGATGGGCACTAGGTTAACCCTTCTCCAGTCTTGCAGGACCTCTCCTGTCATCCATGAGTTTGCAAATATTGCCAGTGACTCAGATTTCTTCAGCTTATTCCTTCAGTACCCTCAGGTAACTAGCATCAGGCTGTGCTAATTTGAATTAATACAAATTGGTCAGAAGATCTGATGTGTTGTTTACTTATCCCAATCTGCATCCCTTTCCTTTATTGTCTATGGTAACTTTGCTAGTCATCTGATCAAATGGGGAGTGTGTGTGTGTGTGTGTGTGAGATGAAGCAAAGTAGGCATTGAGCAGCTCTGCCTTCCTGTCATCTTCCATTTCCAGCTTATCTTCTGCAGTGGGTGGGAGACTCGCACCTTCTTTGATGATGATTTTTGTTTTGTTTTGTTTGACATATTTGAAGAACCCATTCTTGTTGTCTCTAACACTCCTTGCCAGCTGTAACTCATTCTTTGCCTGGGCTTTCCTGATTTTTGTCCCTACACACTTGTGCTATTCCCATGTATAATTCCTTGGTGATGCACTCATACAGGAAATGGAAGGATTTTTTTTTTTTTTTTTTTTTTTTCCAGATAGCATTGGCCTCTTGTGGCAGTTCTTATCTTTCTGGAATAGCTTGAGTCTCTAGTATTGCATCTTTTAGGAATTGCCAGCTCCCTTCAACTCCTTTTCTTCCTTCTGTTCTGAGTTGGTTGAAATCTGCCTTTCAAGTCTAATGTCCTTGTTTTGTTCTCATGTCCTCCTTTCCTTAGGACCTTGATTCCTTCCTCCTAAGTCCATGACCACCTTCCCGTTTGTTTTGGCCAATAAGAATGAATTAGTTGCAGATCTAAAATTGCTCGCTCTCTAGTTGTTTCCTCAACTTTCTGAATCAGATGTTTTGAGAATATTACAAGTGTCTGAAAAGGTTTTAACAAAATGCTTTTCAATTTTCTTTTAGCTCAACTGATTATCCATCAACTTACTATTCTCACACAGTCCGTTTCAGTGCTCTGAATGAAGTCAGGCAGGCTTCTCAGGTACTCTCTCTCCCCTAAGGGCACTCTCTCACCAGGCCAAGAAGCCTCCTTGGAGCATTCAGCATCCCTGTTCACACTGTGAGCTTCTTGCAGTGAGCCCACTGGGCTGGGACACCTGGGGAAGCCTTATGTCCCCAAAGGGCAATGCACCCTAACATCAGTCAGCAATGACTCTCTGCTAGCATTGTAAAACAGAAGGGTTTACTAGTCAATGAAGACACAGCCTAGAACAGATCTTCTTAGCCCAGAAATCACGAATGTTCAACATAGTTCAGCGTGGGGGAATTCAGAACCCTGAGCTCTCCCTCTGGGTCCTAAACTAGGAGATTCACCAGACACCATCAGTTAGGCCCTGCTGCCTTGCCTCCTTCCTTTGTCTCTTTTGCAGGTAAATAGGTCACGGACCTGCACATCTCAATGTGTTCTCAAGTATCTCTGGCTGATTCTTGCATGAGATGGGCCCTAGACATCAGTTGCCTGGATACAGAGTGTCAGCTGTGGTCTGGGCCCAGGCACCTAGACAGCAGTTACACCTGCCCCTTAGGGGACTCTGCCATGATCACACACCCTTGTCTCATCACTTAGAACAGGGGTCGGCAACCTTTCAGAAGTGGTGTGCCGAGTCTTCATTTATTCACTTTAATTTAAGGTTTTGCATGCCAGTACTACATTTTAACCTTTTTAGAAGATGTCTTTCTATAAGTCTACAATATATAACTAAATTATTGTTGTATGTAAAGAAAATAAGGTTTTTAAAACGTTTAGGAAGTTTCATTTAAAATTAAATTAAAATGCAAAGCCCCCAGACTGGTGGCCAGGACCGGGGCAGTGTAAGTGCCACTGACAATCAGCTTGTGTGCTGCCTTCGGCACCCCTGCCACAGGTTCCCTACCCCTGCCTTAGATACTTGAATAACATATAGGGTAAATTGACACAGGCACACACTATTCAGATAAAATGTTAAAAACATTCCTATTTTGTCATAGCTTCTATTTTAAATTGTCATCAATTTACAGTGTGATGCTAATTTAATGAGCTGCAGAGATTCAAAAAGTTTATAATACTTATACCACAATATGTCAACCTCCTACGTCAAGACTGACATGGCAAAGCAGCTTAAAATAACTCCTAGTAAGTACTCGAGCAGGGATTTTGTGGCTTTGCTTGTCAAGTCCAACTCTCCAGAAACCTTGTCCCAAGGGGTTTGGGGAGGGGCAGGGTCACTGATCTTCCTCCATCATAAGCCCCTCTGCCTTGCCAGTAGCACTCATGCGTCATGCATTGGGTTGCCAGTCATGTGTTTTTTGTTTGTTTTTTTAAACCAAAACACCCTGTCAAAAAGGGACACGGGTGGCTCTAGGCAGCTCTTCTGACCGGGCTGTTAAAAGTCCGGTTAGCCACCCCCAGCAGGGCAGGCAGAGTGCCTGTAGAGCTCCGTATGGCTCCCAGGAAGCTGCCGGTATCTCCCTCGGGCTCCCACGTGCAGGGTGGTCTTGGGGGGCTCTCTGTGCGCTGGCTCGGCAGCTCCCGGGGGCTGGGCAGGCTGGCGGGGGCAGGAAGTGGAGCCCCCTGGCCGCCCCTACACCTAGGAGCCAGAGAGACGCACCAGCCGCTGCCGAGAGCCCAGAGCTCGGCGCTGCGCAGAGCCTGCCCCCGCCCACTCCCCGTGACAGCGAGCGAGGGATGGCGGGAGCAGGGGCGGGGCCTCAGGGAAGGGGCGGGGCAGGGCGTTCCGCAGGAGGGCACGTGGCTCAGCCAGGGCGCTGCTCCGCTGCTCGCGCGCGGGGTAGGAGGGGCCGTCGGCAGCAGCTGAGGCCTCGGCGCAGGCGCGGACACTGCGGTAAACACAGGTGCCGCCTGGGCGTCAGCGCAGCGCCGAGCACCCGGCCCCCTCCTTAGGGCGGGGGAGGAGCCGGATGGAGCCCTAGCGCGGGGAGGGAACCGCCTTCCCCTGGGCCCGAGCCCAGTCGCCGCCGGAACTGCGGATGCGGGGTCGGGTTTCCGGCCGGACCCTTTCCGCAGTCACCCCGCTCGCAGACGGAGGGAAGGGGCGGGGCTGGGCTGCTGCGCGCGCGTGTTTCCGGTGTCGAAGCCGGTTCCAGTCTCAGCCCCGCCGCGTGCCCAGAGCCGGATACCGCCCGGCGGCGCCTCGGGGTCAGAGTCCAGCCCCAGCGCGGGGTGAGCGCGTGACGGCCCAGTCCTGGCGCCCGATTCCCGGGGTGCGGCGGCAGCCAGCGCCCCCCGCCCATCTTAGGTCCCCTCCGCCACCCCTGCTCCCTCCCACTCCCCCGCCTCTCCTAGGGCCCCCTCCCAGCTGCTCCCCTCCCCGTCCCGTTTGCCAGCACAATCCCGGGGGGAGGAGGGGCGGGGGGTGCCTCCTTGGGCTCTGGTGGGAGCAGCACAGGAAGGTCTCTCCCGGGAGCGTCCCGGGAGCTTGCTGTGGCTGCACTGGAGCCAGGGGCAGGGCTGCACTGTAGCTGTGGTGCCATCAGGCTTTTGAGCTGCTTGGCCCGAATGCCAAGGTGTTGTAATGTGGGCAGGTCTGTATTACAGAATTACACAGGCGTAACTGTGTTGTTCAGGGATGTGGAAAATCCACACCCCTCAGCGATACAGTTGTACTGATCTAACCCCCAGTGTAGGTAGCGCCATGTCAACGGGAGGGCTTCTGGCCACATAGCTACCGACTCTCACTGAGGTTTATTAACTATGGTATAGTAGTATCTACACTGAAGCGCTACAGCGCAGTTGCGCGGGTGCAGCTGTGGTACTGTAGCCTGTGTAGATCTGCCCTGTGTTTTGAATTAGACTATTAAAAAGTAACTGGTTAGTTGGATTTAGTTGGCCACAGTCTGAAGACAAGTTACTGGGCTAAATGGACCTTTGGTCTGACCCAGTATGGCCGTTCTTATGATCTGAGGTGTGCTGACTGGGGGGGCGGGGAGAATGTTAAGTGGCAGTATCAACTAATGATTTAAATAGATCTGAGGCACTGTCTACAATTATGTTGTCATAATTTATGTCGCTCAGGGGTGTGACTAAACCACCCCCCTGAATGACATAAGTTACACTAACATAAGTGTCCATGTGTCAGTACTCCCGCCAATTTAGTTACCGCTGCTCACAGAGGTGGTTTTATTATGCTGATGGGAGAGCGTTTTATTAACGCATAAAGCATCATCACCAGATGTGCTGCAACGATGCAGCTGTGCCACTGCAACACCGTATGTGTGGACGTGACCTAACTGGGAGGAGAAATTTTAATGCTCATTCTCTTTTGTTTTTTTCCACCCTTCCATGTTCTCAAATACACAGTCTAATCACAGAAAAAGAAAACCGCAGAAATGTTGCGCAGACCAATAATACAGGTAACAAGTTACTGGTTTTGTTAAAAAGTTTAGATCATGCACAGTCTAATGATGTACAGTCTAGTGCATGAGCCATTTAAATAGTAACATAATTAACTATGTGCAGTATTGTTCTTATGTTACCATTAAAAATAATTGCATGCAAAATCCTTCATCTTAATACACTGTTAAATACTCAGTCCTGCAAAGTTGTAAAGATGTGCCTAACTCTCTGCTTGTGAGTATTCCTATGTCCTTCCATTTTTGAACTTGAAGCGCTTTAACCAGACATCCTAACTATAATTTTTTTCTTTAAGGTTGTAAGAAAAAAAATATAAATTATGTATGTATGTGCAGTAAGCAGTGTTTCTTTTCTTTCTGTATTAAAGTAATCAAGGCTTTAACTACTTTTCCCATCCTAGGCTAGCTGAATCTTGCTCTGGGTGTCTGTCACACATTATTTAATATAATGATACATTGTGTTGTTTACAAGTGCACATGTGTTTCCCTGTAGGGGGCTCCAAAACAAAATAGTTCCTGTCACCACTATTGAATGAGTGAGACTGTTTTCCTTGCTGCAATAATCAAAAATTGGCTAATTGAATACTCTGTAGACCCATCAAATGAAACCATTCATCAGGGTTCCTTAGGATTCCTCAGTAACTGACAGCTGGCTCTTACTGTTCTCCTTAAGCAAGATTTTCCACAACTAAAAGCCCTTCTTTAGAGGTATGGCCTGAGATGGTATTTGATCCCATTACACCCACTGTTGCAAACTTATGCAGTGATATCTATTTAACGCTTTAATACAGAAAGTATTGTCATAGTTGCTCCAAAAATTTTCTCTCGTCTGGAACTGCTATGAGGGTCAGTAGCCTTCTTTCTGTTCCAGCCCCACTAGGTAATTGAACTACAACCCAGAAGGTAGCAAGGCTCTCCACCAAAATATTTGCAAAAATGTATCTGTCATAAATATTAATTTTGACTCCACAATTCTCATTCTCTTCATCACCATCCTTAACTGTAAATTGTATCATATTTCCAGTTTAAATTAATAATTCATATCCATCAAACCATACTCTGTGATAAAGAACTTGTACAACTATCCCATGTGGGTAGAAAAATCACAGGGGATTATTAAAGTACAGTATGGAATACTTACAACATCATATTAAATTCAGTTGTAACATATAGGAAAAGCTCTTCCTAGGTAAACCACCCCTATGCCATGCAACCGTACATACTGCAGAGTTGAATCCATTATCAGGAAAAATAGATGTTTCCCTTTGTGTCTGTCTGGCCTCATGTTATTTCTTCCACCCATCAGGTATTCTGTGCCTCATTTCTTTCATAAACACTGCAGAACCTATGGGGGAAAGATAAACTGTGAGCTTTCAGCTTGTGGGAATGTATTCCAAGATTTTGTTTTCTGGTGTTAATTTTACAGTCATTATAAGCCAAATGAAAAATGGTTCTATAAATCTGACTGGCATACACTGGGCATTAATTCTAGATGTCTTGTACGTAAAAAGCAAATTGCCTCAGTGGGTGGCCAAATCAATATGCCAAAGCATTTTTCTATTGCATTTTGCATTATCCTCTATTTTAACATCTTTGTCACTAGAAGGATTGTCAGTCCTCTTTGCTTCTTCTGCCACTCCCCTCTCCCCTTGTAGGAAAATTACCGTACTTACAGTCCTTGTTTATGGATCTTGTACAGATATGCTCCCTGACTTTCTGCAGCTATTGCCACTTTCTTCCTCCTCTGACTTGGCACTTACAAGCATTGAGTCTTTCCTTCTTGTTTCTCCCCTTACGTTTACCTACAGTGAGTCTCAAATTTTTGTGGCACTTAATTGTTTTTAGCTTTTGAAGGGTGGATTGGGGTCACTGCACCACTTATGTCAATAAAATCGTATGTAGAGCTGCTGTTATGCATGTCTTGTCTGTACCCAAAGTTAAGCAGAAAAATAACAAAAGAAATCAATACCAAGTGTCTGTAAATATATTTTCTACTAAACATCGTATAGAAACAGCGATAGTTGGGCAGGAAATTTCCCAAGGGTTACTAGCTGAAGGCATGGTTTCGGGACATTAGCGTTTCCCATCTAGCCCTTAAGATCCAAATTCAGCAATGCATTAAACACATGCTTGACTTTTAAGTGCCCGCATAATCCTGTTAGCTTCATTTTACTGAACTGGACCCTAATTCAGAAAACACCCTGAAACTCAACTATTATTCTTTATTTGTTAACTAAATCTCTTCAAATTATCGGAGAACTGGTGTTCAGGATTGACTGGTGTGGAGCCTTAAACATCTGTCTGTCCTCCTAGGTGCTTCGTCAGTTTATAAGACACGAATCTGATTCAGCCAGCTCCTTGATACTTGAAAGATGTAAGTAGATGTTATTTGTTTGAGAATCTTAGTACTAGTGAAATGTGCCTGATGGGTCTGCCCAGAGATGTATTATGTCCTCTGCTCGCAGAAGAGGCTCCTGTACAAGTATAAGCACTCAGAAACCATGGTGATGAGCACATTATAAAAGCCTGGATAGATATCTGCTTCCCCAGAGTGACCAGCAAAGAGTGAGAGTAAATTCCGTCTCCAGGCCCATTCGGTCCTCTTCCTCTCTGCTAAGGGGGGAGGGATAGCTCAGTGGTTTGAGCATTGGCCTGCTAAACCCAGGGTTGTGAGTTCAATCCTTGAGGAGGCCACTTGGGAATCTGGGGCAAAATCAGTACTTGGTCCTGCTAGTGAAGGCAGGGGGCTGGACTTGATGACCTTTCAAGGTCCCTTCCAGTTCTAGGAGATGGGATATCTCCATTATTTGTTTGTTTTGTTTGTTTGTAAGACTACTAACAGTCAAATGTGTGGTGTCTTTAATAAATATTATAATATCTTTCTATTACTGTTGTGGAAGAACAAGAAAATATTCCTTTTTCTTCAAGAATCATCAGCTTTTACTTTTTACTTGTGTAATATCTTATTCCATTCTGACTTTTTAATCATGCTGCATTTGACCTCTTAAGGGAAACTTAAGATAAAACATTATCTAATATTTATCTGATCTTATTTCTGCAGTGATGTCTTCAGAAATGTTTCTCCTTTTGCGATCCAACCAGTGAAAATAGAAGGCAGGCAGTTACTATTAAATAATTTTATTATTATTTTACAGTGCCCAAAAGTATGCTAGGCACTTCATGGTACAACTATTAATGCCCCTGAAAACTTACATTCTAATTTTATATATATAATGAATTGAGTGGGGATAACAAAACAGTAAAAGGAATGGGCCAAAGAAGGACCAGGGTTACAGTGATAAATTGAGTAGCTGTGCGATTTTAGATATGTGCATATCTTGGGGGTACAAAAGGTCTCTTCAGGACTGTCTTCCAGACCACCAAGGGTAGAAGTAAATGCTTTCTACCGCTGGAATTCTAAGTGCGAATTTATAGCCATGGCAGGCCATGAAATATTGGACATAAAACTCATCATTCTTATTATTATGCCATTCTAACTACTATCTTGTTTTACCCACTCCCTTTTGATTCAGACATGATTTTAGTAGTGATAAATTGGCAGAACTAGAAACCATCGTACCATCTGAAAGCTTGAAATCCTTTTCAAATGATATAAAGCATTTGTTACTAACGCTAGGAGTCAGTGAGACCTTGGCTGTTTAAAACCCTGTTGGAATTACAGTGCAAAAAAGAAAAGGTGGTAATCATCAAAACATAACTTTAAGGTACTTTAGCTTTGAGTAAGGCTTGTTGTAATGATGGGGGGGAAGAATTATTGCAGCTTTGTTGTGGTAAAAATACAAAAGTCAAGATTTCATTTAAAAAATTTTTATTTTGTGTGTGTGTGTGTGTATATATATATATATATATATATATATATATATATATATATATATATATATATATATATATATATATATATATATATATATATATATATATATATATATATATATATATATATATATATATATAAATAAAAGTATTGGGACAAGGAATAGAAGAAAATGAACAGTGTGAGCAGCTCCTTCACCCCTGAAATGGAGACGCCTCAGAGATGTTGGTCAGCACTAGTGTAGGCATCATTAGAAGTCAGAGAATCTGGATTCCTTGGGTTTTGTGATAAGTTACAAGTCAGGATAGTAGTTTATCAAGGTTAGAAAAGCTGAAATTGATCCATGCAAAAGTTCTTGGGACCAATCCAAGCAGTCGTCCCGAACTTTAACTCTTTCAAGGATATCTCCTTTTGCTCCTGGTGCACCTCAGTCTGATATTTTCTGTCCCACACATTTCAGCCCTGAATCGTATCCAGTTACTCGGTCGAGTAGGACAGGACCCTGTTATGAGGCAAGTGGAGGGAAAAAATCCTGTTACAATTTTTTCTCTTGCAACCAATGAGATGTGGCGATCAGGGGAAAGTGAGGTGTTCCAGGCAGGTGAGTCTGTGTAGTTATTGGAGTGGAATAATGTGTTTTTCACCTGTTGTAATGCTGTTTTAACATGAAATAATACCAATCCAGAGCCTTTGTTGATGTAAATCCATGTAGCTCTATTTATGCCAATTTATACTAGCTGAGGAGCTTGCTTATCATGTATATCCAGGAAGCACTTTAGTATTTCTCAAAGGCATTTGTTGAATAGTGATTTGTGGCAGACTTTTCTAAGAAGGACGGAGGAAGCCTCCAGCTATTGCTCGTTCATCATTTCACATAGACTTTGTGGGGGTGGAGTAGGTTCCATTCTCCCATTACCTCCCACTGGAGATGAAATAATGACTACATCTTTGTTTAGATGCCACTTTCAATTTGTAACTGCATACTTTTCTCCTAGCCTGTGTACAACGTGCAGGCTGCAGGGAGAAATAATTGCATGTAATATGAGCCGTGGTTTCTAAACAAAGGTACACAGTATATGCGCTCTCATTATACTTGTATCATGTTGCATGGTGTTTCTGGCCCTGAAAGGAAGAAGAGTGGAAGTTTCAATAACGGTAAATTTCCATTTCTCCGATCAATCACTTGACTTCTTAGCTGAGGAGCACTTAAGTATTGAAACAAGCCCTCCGCAGTTCGTTGTGTTAGAGAGAGAGGACATGGCATCCTTCGGCACCTTTGTCATTCATTATTCTTCCTTTCATGTAACATAGGTGATATCACCCAAAAGACAACGTGGCACAGGGTCTCTGTGTTTAGGCCAGGCCTGAGAGATGTGGCATATCAGTATGTGAAGAAGGGGTAAGTGGCGTAAAAAGAGTGCTTTGGGATTGATTGCCTTAACAGTCAGTTAATTTGAAGTGAATCAGGCACAATGGGGGTGGTTTTGTGTAGATGTTAAAATAGAAGCATGTCGTGCTTAAAGCATTTAGTGCTCAAAGACTACAGACAAATGAGGCAAGATCTCTGAACTCTAAACTGACAATTTATAGAATAAAAATAATGATGTAATCCTCCTGCCTGTGAACTGAATTCTTATGTTCATGTTAGTGCTCGAATCTATGTGGAAGGGAAGATAGACTACGGTGAATATACAGATAAAAACAATGTGAGGCGGCAGGCCACAACAATCATAGCAGGTAACAAACGTTATTAGTCAAACCATCTTGTTTTGCCATTTCGAGAAGTGAAGGGGAACAGAGAAATAAAGTGTCATTTATCCTCCTTCCCAAATTTCATAATTTGGAATTTCGAGAAAATGTATCTGTGGTTGTATTTTTAGTTCCTGGTCTGTGCCAGTAGGTGTCATCTGACACAGTTTATGAAAAGAATTAGGCAGGAAAGAGGTAGCATTTGTGGATTGCTGAAAAGTTGCTGACACAAAGCAGTGAATTGTAGCAAGTGGGTGTTTGTGCATTTTCTCTGCGCTGCACATTGGAGAGAAAATTGGACATGTACACTGCTGTACAAGGTGGGCCTTGTTGAAAAGTTCACTCTCAACTTCAGCAGGGAACATTTTTCTGTCTAAGCCTTTGATTTCAGGCTTTCTGCTAAATGTTAAGGTCTTCTCCCTGTGAAAGGAGTGTCATGTGGATATAGCTAGATGGGGAATTTGGAAAGTAGGAGCGAGGTGGCCAAGAATAGCAGAAGAGGGAGCGAGCAAGCAGACGTTCCTTGGGCTAGGAACAATCATGAAGAAAGATGGAAAGTTCAGAAACTCATCCTCTTTGCTTCTGTAAACGGCAATGATTTTTTTATTTTTAATTACGTGACTTATTGGCGAGATCAGTATCCTGAAACTTTAGGGGGTTTGTTTTTAGCAATGGGCCCCAAAAAGCTGAGTTATAAAGGAAACATTTGTGTTTCAAAACTGTGTATAGAAAGTTGGGCGAGAGGTGAACAAAACATGCACTTCTAATTTTTACTTGTGGTTGTTCCCGAAGTGCAATTTTCTTGCTGTCATAAATCCACTTGTTCAGATGGCCCAGCATGTACTGCACTGTGATATTGGCCCTTGTTATTAGCACACTTTCAGAGAGCCTGCCTGTAGGTATATGGCAAGTCTCTTCTTTCAATGGTTCTCTAAAGTTTTCTTTTTAATAGCTCTTTAAAGTAGGGTTATTGAGAATTTAGGAGACCACTGGAAGTTAAATGTGGACTTTTCTTAGTCCTGCTCCATGCTGATTATGGGGGGGATGATATCAGCTCATTGCATTTTGGGATATCCAGCATAAGCGAGACATTAGCAGTAATAATAGATTTATAAGAGGGACAAATTCAAATCTTTTGAAAATTGCCTCTAATTATATATTTGGCCATTAACCCTGTTAGACGCTTGTGGACACATGCTTGAAAATACCTATGTTCACCTTGATAAGGTCACTTGACCTGGGGAAAAGAGAAGAGAATCATCTGTATCCATCAGTGTTCGTTTTCATGGGATATTTGTTCTGGATACTGAAACAGTACCAGCCCCTGCATTTTATTTTTAACTTCCCTACAAAGTAGCGTGTGTGTGTGTGTGTGTGTGTATATATATATATATAGGGAGAGAGAGATGTGCAGCAAGACAAAACACTTATCTGATCCTGAAAATTAACTACTCTGTTGCATTTCCTTTCAGATAACATTATTTTTCTGAGCGACCATATCAAAGAGAAGGTGTGAGATGTTTAGTGCGTGGACCCATGCTGTTCCTTTCATTTTATAGTATTTCCTAATTCTGAAATCATGCATATTGCTGTATTTTCTGTAAACAAATTAAAACACCCTTTTATATGGATAAAGGAAGAACTGTGTTTTTTGGTCTTCAAGCTTTGGCCTCTGAATATGTTTCTTTTACTACTTCTCTGTTCTATCCTAAGGGGCAGCCCTTGGGACTATATCAGTTTGAATCAATACATTTATGATTAGACGTTGCATTTCTGAGTTTCTTGGGCATTTTTAGCCTGTATTTATTACAGGCTCCCATAATCCCTGGTTATAATTTTAATTCCAATCCCTGGAAAATTTACTTAAATCTGTGCCATACTTGTTTTCGTCCACCAGGAGGAGCTGTAAATGCACCACCAGATGACTTTCTTTCACTGCTTCTCCATTTAGAGCAGGGGTCGGCAAACTTTTTGGCCTGAGGGCTGCATCGGGTTTAATAAATTGTATGAAAGGCCGGTTAGGGGAGGGAGTCGTGGCCCGGCCCCCACCCCCTATCTGCCTCCCCTCCATCCCCACTCCTTCCCGGGACTCCTGCCCCATCCATCCCACCCTGTTCCCTGACGGCCCCTCTGGGACCCCTGCTCCATCCACACACACACACCCCACTCCCTGTCCCCTGACCACCCGTGGATCCCTGCCACCCCATCCAACCCCTCCTCTCATTCCTGAAGGCCCCCCCGGGACCCCTGCCCCATCCAACCACCCCTTCTCCCTGTCCCCTGACTGCCCCCTGCTGCCCCATCCAACCCCCCGTCCTTCCTGACTGCCCCCCCCCCCCCAGGACTCCTGTCCCCATTCAATCCCCTGTCCCCCCCCAACCACCCCGCCCACTATCCACACCCTGCCCCCTTACCACCACCCTGAACTCCCCTGCCCTCTATCCAACCCTCCCTGCCCCCTTACTGCGCTGCCTGGAGCACCGGTGGCTGGCGGTGCTACAGCTGCGCCGCCACCACGCAACACAGAGCAGCGGGTCAAGCTGGGCTCTGCAGCTGTGCTGCCCCAGGAGCTCACAGCCCTGCTGCCCAGAGCATTGTGCCGGCTGCAGGGGAGGGGGAATAGCAGGGAAGGGGCCGGGGGCTAGCCTCTGATTTAGAGAGTAACATTGTTGCACTGTAGAGACTTCCTGTCTTTGGAGGGAAGGTCCAGAAGTCTCCGTTCCAGCTAGGATGGGATGGGATAAAATGTTCTCTTATGTTGTAATCCTGGATGAGCTGTCAGAGCAGCCATGAGTTTCATTATTGCCATATCTGATCAAAGTAATCTATGTAAAAAGGATGCTAGTTTTATTATAAACTGTAGCTATAGAGACTCAGATTCCTGCATATGACCCCAATGGGGTGGGGGAGAACCTGGATGGTGGAAATCCTTACCGTTGGAGTGGAGGAAGACCGCATGTTTCATCTCTCCGGGCATAATGTAAAACACTTTTATTTTATTTTTTTGCGGACTTCCCCTACAAAATGGCTAGTGAGATTATCCCCTTTCCTTGTGTTTCTCCAGAATGATCCTAGCAATGTGATCAATTTGGAGGAAATGGTCCATTCCTGGATAGGAAAGCTGCTACTTACGTTGTTGTATCTGGCCTCTGGATTACTGCAGTGATGGGTACACTGGAAATTCTTAGCTAGTTACATGGGTTGGTGTCTACATGGAGGTCATGGCATCTTTTAAAATGAAAATGAAATGGAGAATAAAAGTTTAAATGTGCTATCTTCTAGACTGGTTCCTTACTGACCATAGTTCCTGCCCTTCCCACAGTTGTCTACATCCAGAACTAAATATGTTGTTTTTTTTCCTGAGGCTGAAAAGAGAACAAATATTTTGTGGTCATATATAAACTGAGGCTGTGAACCACAGCAGTACCAAGGCTGTTCTGTCAGTAGCAGTAACACCTTGTGCCACCTCAGGTTCCTGACTTTCCTGGCTATTGAATTTTTATCCAGTGTTCATGTAAATATGAAGTGCTCCATTATTTCTGTACAGTCCTGTGCTGCTGTCCTGCCTCCAGATCATGCCACCAGAAGCACAGTCACACTGGCAAGTGACACTGACTTCATGCTCATCTGATAAACTTCAGAAAAGCAAGTGGGTGGGGTGGGTGTGGGGAGGTAGATCTTGCCAACTAATCTTTCACTGGAACTAAACTCTCTAGCTTTTGTAAAGCATCAGCACTAATACCAGATGACAATCTTCTATACCAGACCCTTGCTGTCTAGAAGGAATACCAAATATTAGCAGAATCCTCTAGACTTTAAGATGAAATGTGCTTGTCACAAAAACCTGATTAAAATGACCTTTTGGTTAATCCCACAGGTGGGCCGTAGATTGGCTTCTTTTGTTAAAATGGAAAAGGTCAATACTGCATATTCCTTTATTTGGGATTGAAGGCAAGAGGAGTGTGAAAGCTCTGTTTAGTTGATTATCTGGCAGTGCATTCTAAAGCAGAGTAGTCCAAAGATGGCACATTGTGGCAGTTATCTATAATTTTTACTGATTTCTGATCCAGTTCCAGATTTGCTTTAAGGTGTTTCCCTGTTATCTTTAAAGCCCTGAATGTGGTAGGCTCTATATTTTAGTGACTGCCTATCTCTCAACAACCCACCATGACAGCTGAAATCAACTGGGATGATGCAAATGATGGAGCCTACTGTAAAACATGAGACTTGAGAATGAAGACTTCTCAGTAGAAGGCCCTTAACTGTTGAATTCATACTGGAGATAAGCTTCAGGAAAAATGTAAGACTCCTCTCTTGGAGCAGACCTTCCTTCAGTAATGGTCACTGACAGTGGCCCACACACTGACCTCTACCTACAACTCTGGATCAGGAGAGAGACTGAACTACTACAAATTGTGGGATTGTCTATCAAAACTTAACATTTGTTCATGCTACAAATGATTTTCACTTTTCCTGGGTTTCAGTGTTGTCTTTCAGGGAATGGCATTCAGCTTTCTCTTGTCCTAATTAACCTCTTGGGCAACCTTGATTATTGGCACTGATTGGATCTCCTTACAGAAGCATTTGACCTTGAAAAGGAATTACTGTATTTGTAGCAGGTAAGAGTATGAGGTTTGCAATGCCCTTCGTTACTGAAGCACTAGTTTGCAACGGTGTTGTGAATTTCATAATGAGATTGAGACAAAGCTGTAGGAGTGCAAACCAAGTTACTTGCACTCAGTCTCCCTGCTTCCAGAACAGAGTGGGGGAATCCCCCCCCCCCCCGCCTCCTATACTTGTTTTTGGCTGTAATGCTTCGATTAAGGGAGAGCTATGGGCACGGTGCCTAATATAGAGTTTTGAACATTCACATGGCGAAGAACGCTTTTAACCTTTACAAACGTGTGACTTATATTTGAGAACATAGCTCTAACTTGCCCAACTTCACATATGGGATAACATGAGGGGTGCTCAAAAAATAGCTGGTAATGAAGTGGGTCTGATTTCTTTGGCAGACATGTCTTCTCTCGCTTCTGTTTCATGATTCATCACTTCTGATGATAATTAGTGTAGCAAACTGAATAGAGAGTGACTGGATGGCTTGGGACTGGTAAATGGATATTGGAGTCTTTTACCACTTGGTCTCTGGTTGAATCTAGCCCAGGTTAGTGCTGCCTTGTGATGATTCCCTAGTGTCTTATGTGAAATTAATTGGTGTTTCAGTCCCATTCCTGCTAGCCATCATGAAGCCAAACATCTACTTGCGGTATAAGTCTCAGCAGAGAGGTCATGAATTGCATAGGCAGGAAAACTGAGTTCTTACCCACGAAAGCTTATGCTCCCAATACTTCTGTTAGTCTCAAAGGTGCCACAGGACCCTCTGTTGCTTTTAGCCCTTAGAGAAGTCCCTGCAGGTACAAGGTGAGAGAGCTTCACTAAAGCAAGCTTGTGTTGCTGTCTGTGCACTTATTATGTGGTTTAATAGAAGACTTTCTTCAGTACTGTCAATCTTACATTTTGTGTTTTTCTTTTACTTAGTCTTTGAACACACGGAGGAAAAAATCTGCTCTCATTTACACCTCTGCCATGATGCTGAAGTCACTGGGGTTACATGGGTGTAAAATAAAGTAGAATTTGCCCAGTATGTTGTTTTCCCTTTTCCCAATACATATGACAATAAAATGTACATCCAGTGAGATTTTCCTAATGTCCAGTGTGAGTATATCTATTTTCAGCCCTAATGTAGTGGCCATGTATCCCTTACCCTTAGCTTGTTTGGCCTTCCGTGCCTCCGATACCTTCCATCAGCCATTCTGCTTCAAAGAAAAACTGCAGCGTTTTCCCTACCTATGACCTGGCCTATACCCAGAACAACCTCCTTTTTTCTACTTCCCTATACGTCAGAGGTCAGTGTTTGCAAAGTATACCATTCAGTAACACTCTCGTACGTCAGACAGCCACACCAAATAAGGCTCTAGAAGATGAGGGAGAGGTAACAATTTTATACAAAGAGAGAACCATAAACTAAAAGATAAACATGTGTGTGCCTGGATGTATAGGATGGAAAGCATTGCTAGATTGACCCCCAACATGAAAAGTGTGAAATATTGAAAAATAACCTGGATTTATAGCATGGTAGAAACTAGTCTAGTCTCTGACCCAGGTCAGAGGAAACAAACATGATGGGGAAGATTCAGGAGAGTGTAGGGATAAGCATGTCTGTGTATGGTCCTTACCTCTGTTATAGCGTTCTTGCTCTTGTAGGTGAAGATATTTATCTTGTCTGTTTCCTTAGCGGCATGTCTGCTCATGAACAATAACACACAATATATTCAGTTTGGGGTATTAGTTGCTGTTCCATGTACCAGGATACTGGGTAATTTATATTCTCTGGAAGGATTCTTTGCCTGCTCTCTTTCCTCCTTTCTGGCACTTGGTACACATTGCCACTTTCTAGCAACCTCTTTTTAAGACAGTTTCTTCCCCAAGAATTGTTCTACAGCCCCAAACTTCAGTCTCGCACGTGTATGTGGCTGCTCCCATATAGTGCTAACGACTTCATACAGCACCTTGTATTGCATACACAACAGTTCTATTTCTGACTACCAAACGGAGGCCCTTTACAAGCAGTATAGATTGAAATAGCAGAGACTTAACACTCACTTTAATAAAATAGCAGGCCCAATATATATTGGATTGATGGGGTACCAGAGCTTCACTGCTCCTGTAGCAGTGCTAGATGGACAGCTGTGAAGATTATACTGTGTTTATTAACAGCAGTGGTATAACTCAGGCAGTGACAATGGAAGCTTCCCCATACCACCAGTTTGCTTCAGCTCCATGGCCACCTGCTAGTTGTGGGTGGTGGGTTTTATGTGGCCACCTGTCTATCGAATTTCAATCACTTAATTCAGTTCTTATAGGCTGATGAACAGGCATCTGATGGTAACAGAAGAGATGAAAGGCACCATAGCCAATGGCCAATCCCCTGAGCCACTCTCTCTCTTGTTTTGCCTCTGGTTTTTACTATGAATTGTTCTCCCTCCCTTTTTTATATTGGTTCCCTTTTGAACACTCCTGCAGTTGTGACCTGCTCTCCCCATCCTAATTGAAAGTTTAAAAGATTCAATTATAAGAGACCTGTAATTGACAAAGAGGATGGTCTAATTTGGGAAAGGAAGCAAGATTTGGGTAGGGAGCCATAATTGTGCTTGCTATGGAAAGAATGGCTAGGATGGGAAAGGGAACACACTTGTTTACCCAAAGGATCCACTTTCCAGGCAGTGCTTTAACAGAGGGAAATGGGCTGATTGTGCAGTTCATCAATTAAAGCTTCCTTCCCCAAAGAAGCATTAAGAGGGGAAAGTTCAGTCCTCTGCCCCTGATCAAACACCACCTTGCCTAACCCGGGATCCTCTGCACATTCACTAAGCAAATAGTCAAAGTCACAATAGAGCATCCGCGTTCTCATTTTAATGTGGTTTTTTTTTCCTGTGATTTATAGAGCAAATACTACTGTCCTTTACCTTTCTCACTCAGGCAAAATGTTTAGTGCCCTAGTCCAAAGAGTCTGTGTCTCAACAAGTAATTTTAGAGGGATTTAATTTCAGCCAGCAAAGTGGAAGGAGACCCTTTTGTTAGAAAAGGGTTTTTCATCCAAAGAATGTAGCCACAAAGGCATTTAAAACAAGATACCTTCTAATGAAAGAATAGACATTTCTGGAAGAGGACTTGCACTTTCAAATGTCAAGACCTACATCTTTCAGGGCTGGCCCACTGTCATTTATTTGGCAACACTGTTTACAAGCCTGGGACACAGTGAATTTACACCTCTTGGTGCTAATAATATGGCTTCAGATGCTTGTACTGTACTGAGGTGCATGATCTATAACAATTTAAAGGCACTTATCCTAACAAGATAATTTGTAAAAATGGCTGGGAATTGTCCATCAATGTTCTTCGGGGGAAAATGCAATTTCCACAAAACTGAAATTTTCCATAGGCTTTTGCTGAAATTTTTCAATTTTCCACAAGGGAAAATCAAAACTAAATATCTTGTATTTAGGTTGACCCAAGCTGGACAATTTGGTTTGCTGAACCAAACAGTGTTGGGCTGTTTGACATTTAATATGTATCTTGTTTGAGCTCCTGTGGTGCCTGATGGGAGTTCTTCATGCCCCTATTACATACGAACATGAGAATGGCCATACTGTGACAGACCAAAGATCCATCTAGACCAATATCCTGTCTTCCGACAGTGGCCAATGCCAGGTGCCCCAGAGCAAATGAACAGACCAGGTAATCACTAAGTGATTCATTCCCTGTCACCCATTTCCCAGCTTCTGGCAAACAGGCTAGGGACACCATCCCTGCCCATCCTGGATAATAGCCACTGATGGACCTATCCTCCATGAATTTATCTAGTTCTTTTTTGAACTCTGTTATAATCTTGGCCTTCACAACATCCTCTGGCAAAGAGTTCTACAGGTTGACTGTGCACTGTGTGGAAAAAATGCTTCCTTTTATTTGTTTTAAACCTGCTACCTATTAATTTCATTTGGTGACCCCTAGTTCTTGTGTTACGAGAAGGAGTAAATAACATTTCCTTATTTACTTTCTCCACACCAGTCATGATTTTATAGACCTCTATCATATCCCCCCTTAGTTGTCTCTTTTCCAAGCTGAAAAGTCCCAGTCTTATTAATCTCTCCTAATATGGAAGCCATTCCATACCCCTAATCATTTTTGGTGCTCTTTTCTGAACATTTTCCAATTCCAATATATCTTTTTTGAGATGGGGCCACCACATATGCACATAGTATTCAAAATGTGGGCATACCATGGATTTATATAGAGATAATATGATATTTTCTGTCTTATTATCTATCCCTTTCTTAATGATTCCCAGCATTCTGTTTGCTTTTTTGACTGCTGCTGCACATTGAGTTGATATTTTCAGAGAACTATTCACAATGATTCCAGGTTCTCTTTCTTGAGTTGTAACAGCTAATTTAGTTCCCATCATTTTATATGTATAGTTGGGATTATGTTTTCCAATGTGCATTACTTTGCATTTCTCAACATTGAATTTCATCTGCCATTTTGTTGTCCAGTCACCCAGTTTTGAGGAATCCTGTTGTAGCTCTTCGCAGTCTGCCTGGGACTTAACTATCTTGAGTAGTTTTGTATCATCTGCAAATCTTGCCACCTCACTTTTTACCCCTTTTTCCAGATCATTTATTAATATGTTGAATAGGACTGGGCCCAGTACAGACCCTTTGGGAGACCCAATTTATCTCTCTCCATTCCGAAAACTGATAATTTATTCCTACCTTTTGTTTCCTATATTTTAACCAGTTACCAATCCATGAGAGGACCTTCCTTCTTATCTCATGACAGCTTACTTTGCTTAAGAGCCTTTGGTGAGGGACCTTGTCAAAGGCTTTCTGAAAATTTAAGTACACTATATCCACTGACTCTCTCTTGTCCTCATGCTTGTTGACCCCCTCAAAGAATGCTAGTAGATTGTTGAGGCATGATTTCTCTTTACAAAAACCATGTTGACTCTTCCCCCAACAAATTATGTTCATCTATGTGTTTGACAATTTTGTTCTTTATTATGGTTTCAACCAGTTTGTCCGGTACTGAAGTCAGGCTTACTGGCCTGTAATTGCCAGGATCACCTCTGGAGCCATTTTTAAAAATTGTCATCATATTAGCTATCCTCCAGTCATTTGGTACAGAAGCTGATTTAAATGGTAGGTTACAGACGACAGTTAGTAGTTCTGCAATTTCACATTGAGTTCCTTCAGAACTCTTGGGTGAATACTTTTGGTCCTGGTGACTTATTACTGTTTAGTTTATCAATTTGTTCCAAAACCTCCTCTAATGACACCTCAATCTGGGACAGTTCCTCAGATTTGTCACCATTCTCTATGGGCTGAGCTATATGGCTGAATGATGTCACCCATGATTTACCACTGTCTCCCTTCAGGTTGAATCAAAGTGGTGATGCAGCATGGGAGATGTCGTCTCAGAGTAGAATGGAGGCATGAGGAACTCAAATTACAACTTTGGTGATGCATTGGGGCAACTCATCAAGATGCAGATTAATGTTGAACTGACCGAGAATGTTTCAACAAACTGAAATGAAGTATTTTCATTCAGGACTTTTTTTTTTTAGTTTGCCTTGAAAATTCTTTTTTTGATATTTCAGCTCTTTGTCCCAGCTGAAGATGAAAACAAATGTCAAAATATCAGAATTTCACAGTGGATGGAAATTCCAATTTTCTACCACCTCTAATCATTTGTATTGCTGGTAACTTGTTCAGAGGGAAGAATATGAAGAAGCCTATCTTCTGCAATTTATGTACATAATGTTTGGATTGAGTTTTAAAGTAGTGTTGTATTGCTAAGACATCCAATTTGTCTAATTCACATTCTAATATCTCAAACCCTTTCCTCTAGAATCTTGTGTACTCAGTAATATGAAACAGATTAGAATCAGACAGTTCCTAAAATTACAATGTTCAGTTTTGAATTAAATCCAAAGACAATAATGCCTAATGAATATGTAAACAGAAACCTCCAAGGTTTTCTAAGTTCAACTACGACAGGTATTAAGGTGATTATAACTGGATGCTAGGATTCTCATAGAGCTTCAATTTTTTTTTTAAATACTCCTCTGTGTTTGAAGAAATGGCCTGGTGTGCAGTGTATGGGAAACACTACTTGTTTGCATCAAGTGTTAGGAAGCCTTTGATTAGTCTAAGCACTGAGAACAATTGGATGTTTTCCTTTCTGTTTCTTTTCACATTTTTGTGTGATTGAATTTACTGCCTTTGAAAGTAAGACAGTGGTGCAACTGGCAAATTTAGGTATAGCATAATGACTCACTGTAAGCTTCCCTTACATTGATTTGCCAGTTTGCCTCAGCTCTGTTCCTACTGTGTACCCTATTCTATTTTTGGACCTTGATGTGACTATGTCTAAACAAATATCTAGATACTCAGATTGCCCCCATAACCCTAGTTTCTGAAGACTTCATATTTCAGTTTTGAAATGTAAAAAGTCTTGTTATTCCACACCTTATTCTCTCAAGTGAAGAGTGTAGGTTAGGTGATGATTTCTCTTTTGTTCATGAGGTAGACAAATGCAAACTAGGATAAGCCCAAAATAATGTTCATGTGATCTAAGCAAAATTAGACCTGAGCCTACAGAAATAAGAGGTTAGTGAATAACTAATCCACTACTCCACCTAACATTTCAGGTTTTGTGCAGCTAATTCAACTTAACCTTTACATGATTGAAATGTGCTTTATTATTTTTGTATTATAATCGTGCCTGGAGATCCCATTGTGGTAGGTGCTGTACAAATACAACAGAGACAATCCTTGCCCCATTGGGCCTATACTCTAAGGCCTGGTCTACACTACGGGTTTAGGTCGACTTTAGCAGCGTTAAACCGAATTAAGCCTGGACACGTCCACACAACGAAGCCCTTTCTTTCGATTTAAAGGGTCCTTTAAACTGGTTTCTTTACACCACCTCCGACGAGGGGATTAGCGATAAAACCGGCGTTTGCGGGTCGGAATTGGGGTAGTGTGGACGGAATTCGACGTTATTGGCCTCCGGGAGCTATCCCACAGTGCTTCATTGTGACCGCTCTGGACAGCACTCTCAACTCAGATGCACTGACCAGGTAGACAGGAAAAGACCCGCGAAGGTTTGAATTTCATTTCCTGTTTGCCCAGCGTGGAGAGCACAGGTGACCACGCAGAGCTCATCAGCACAGGTAACCGTGATGGAGTCCTCCCAGGATCGCAAAAGAGCTCCAGCATGGACCGAACGGGAGGTACGAGATCTGCTCGCCATATGGGGAGATGAAGCAGTGATAGCTGAACTCCGTAGCAGTAAAAGAAATGGAAAAGTATTAGAAAAGATCTCCAAGGCCATGAAGGACCGAGGCCATAACAGGGACACACAGCAGTGCCGCGTGAAAATTAAGGAGCTACGGCAAGCTTACCACAAAGCCAGAGAAGCAAACGGAAGGTCCGGGGCAGAGCCGCGAACTTGCCGCTACTACGCGGAGCTGCATGCGATCCTAGGGGGTGCAGCCACCACTACCCCAACCGTGTGCTATGACTCTCTCACTGGAGAAACACACAGGGAAGACGGTTCGGGGAACGAGGAAGATGACGATGGAGGTACTGTAGGTAGCTCACAGCAGCAAGGAAGCGGAGAAACCGGTTTCCCCAACAGCCAGGATATGTTTGTGACCCTGGACCTGGAACCAGTAACCCCCGAACTCACCCAAGACCCTCAGGGCACACAGGAGACCTCTGGTGAGTGTAACTTTGTAAATATTTGTAAACATTACAAAAAAAAAGCAAGCGTGTTTAATGATTACTTTGCCCTGGCAATCGCGGCCAGTACATCTACTGGAAAAGTCTGTTAACGTGTATGGGGATGGAGCGGAAATCCTCCAGGGACATCTCCAGAAAGCTTCCTGGTTGAAATGGGGTGATTTTATTAAGGGGACATTCAGAGGCGCCCGTTCCTGCTCTTCTGACCAGAAATGTTCCCCGCTGTTAACCACGCGGTGGGGGGAGGGGTGAAGTGATCATCTCAGAGAATCGTGTGTGTGTGTGGGAGGGGGGTGGTTTACTTGTGTTTGTGCCGCATGTTAACCAGGAAACCGCAGCCCCCTCCTTTTACATTGAAACCCCATTTTAAATGGACAACCCAATTCATCCTTGATATGGGAAATGCGCTGCTGTTTGCAACCTTTCCCGCATGTTAAGAAGGTTAAAAAAGCCAAAACACTGTGGCCTACGATGGCTGCCTGCAAGCCGAAATATGCGACCTTGTAATGAAAGAGTGTACCCATTGTTCTCTAAAATGTGTCTTTTTTAACCACCTCTCCCTTCTCCTCCACCAGCTGCAAATGTTTCTCCTTCGCAGAGGCTCGTGAACATTAGAAAGAGAAAACGTAGGACGAGGGACGATATGTTCACGGAGCTGCAGATGTCCGCCCACGCTGATAGAGCACAGCAGAATGCGTGGAGGCAGTCAATGTCGGAGATGAGAAAAGCCCAATATGAACGAGAGGAGAGGTGGCGGGCTGAATCGCGGGATGAACAGAGCAAGTGGCGGGCTGAAGACGATAGGTGGCGTCAGCTTGCAGACAGACGGCAAGAGGCAATGCTCCGTCTGCTGGAGCATCAAACTGATATGCTCGAGCGTATGGTTGAGTTGCAGGAAAGGCAGCAGGAGCAGAGACCGCCGCTACAGCCCCTGTGTAACCAACAGCCCTCCTCCCCAAGTTCCATAGCCTCCTCACCAAGACGCCCAAGAACACGGTGGGGGGGCCTCCGTCCACCCAGTCACTCCACCCCAGATGATCGCCCAAGCATCAGAAGGCTGGCCTTCAATAAGAGTTAGTTTTAAAATGCAGTGTGTCCTTTTCCATCCCTCCTCCCCCACCCATCCCAGGCTACCTTGGCAATTATCCCCCTACCTCTGTAAGGAACTAATAAAGAATGCATGAATGTGAAAAAACAATGACTTTATTGCCTCTGCAAGCGGGAGGGGAGGGTGGGGTGGGGTGGTTGGTTTACAGGGAAGCAGAGTGAACCGGGTCGGGGGGGGGTGTTGGAGGGTTCATCAAGGAGAAACAAACAGAAGTTTCACACAGTAGCCTGGCCAGTCACAAAACTCGTTTTCAAAGCTTCTCTGATGCGCACCGCGCCCTGCTGTGCTCCTCTAACCGCCCTGGTGTCTGGCTGCGCGTAATCAGCGGCCAGGCGAGTTGCCTCAACCTCCCACCCCGCCATAAAGGTCTCCCCCTTACTCTCACAGATATTGTGGAGCGCACAGCAAGCAGCAATAACAATGGGGATATTCTTTTCGCTGAGGTCTGAGCGAGTCAGTAAGCTGCGCCAGCGCGCTTTTAAACGTCCAAATGCACATTCCACCACCATTCGGCACTTGCTCAGCCTGTAGTTGAACAGGTCCTGACTCCTGTCCAGGCTGCCTGTGTACGGCTTCATGAGCCATGGCATTAAGGGGTAGGCTGGGTCCCCAAGGATCACGATAGGCATTTCAACATCCCCAATGGTCACTTTCTGGTCCGGGAAGAAAGTCCCTTCCTCCAGCTTTCGAAACAGCAGAGTTCCTGAAGACGCGAGCATCATGTACCTTTCCCGGCCATCCCACGTTGATGTTGGTGAAACGTCACTTGTGATCCACAAGGGCTTGCAGCAGCATTGAAAAGTACCCCTTGCGGTTTACGTAGTCGGTGGCTTGGTGCTCCGGTGACAAGATAGGGATATGGGTTCCGTCTATGGCCCCGCCACAGTTTGGGAATCCCATTTCAGCAAAAACATCCACTATTGACTGCACGTTTCCCAGAGTCACTACCCTTGCTATCACCAGGTCTTTCATTGCCCTGGCAAATTGGATCACAGCAGCCCCCACCGTAGATTTGCCCACTCCAAATTGATTCCCGACTGACCGGTAGCTGTCTGGCGTTGCAAGCTTCCACAGGGCTATCGCCACTCGCTTCTCAACTGCGAGGGCTGCTCTCATCTTGGTATCCTGGCGTTTCAGGGCAGGGGAAAGCAAGTCACAAAGTTCCATGAAAGTGCCCTTACGCATGCGAAAGTTTCGCAGCCACTGGGAATCGTCCCATACCTGCAGCACGATGCGATCCCACCAGTCTGTGCTTGATTCCCGGGCCCAGAATCGGCGTTCCACGGCATCAATCTGCCCCAGTGACACCATGATTTCCACATTGCTGGGGCCTGTGCCTTGTGAGAGGTCTATGTCCATGTCAATTTCCTCATCACTCTCGTCGCCGTGCTGCAATCGCCTCCTCGCCTGGTCCGGGTTTCGCCTTGGCATGTCCTGGCTCTGCATATACTCCAGGACAATGCGCGTGGTGTTCATAGTGCTCATAATTGCCGCGGTGATCTGAGCAGGCTCCATGATCCCAGTGCTAGCTATGGCGCCTGGTCTGAAAAAAGGCACGAAAGTAGTATCTGATGGACCAGGAGAAGGAGGGAGGGAGGGAGGGAGGGCCGAGTGACGACATGGCGTACAGGTACAGGAACAGGGAGAAACACAAACAACTGTCACACAGAATGGTCCCCCCAAAGATTAAACTGAAAACCGTGGGCTTAGCAGGCCATTGATTTCATGGAGGAAGGGGAAGCAAATGAATACAGAACAAATCTATTTTTTACATCTTAAGGTGGCAGCCGACGGTGCAGCATGAGTGATAGCCTCTCCAGTACGATGATGATGGATACCAATCATAAAATACCATCATCTGCAAAAAGGCAAGGGGCTGCTGCTGTGTAGCAATGCAGTCCCACGTCTGCCGGCACCCAGAGGACATATGGTGACGGTGAGCTCAGCTGAGCTGAGCGGGCTCCATGCTTGCCGTGGTATGTTGTCTGCACAGGTAACCCAGGTAAAAAGGCGCGAATCTATTGTCTGCCGTTGCTGTGACGAGGGGGGAGGGGCCTGACGACATGTACCCAGAACCGCCCGCGACACTGTTTTGCATCATCCGGGCATTGGGATCTCAACCCAGAATTCAAAGAAAAGGCGCGAACCGCTTCTCGGCTCTCTGAGCTGTGGCGCAAACGTATTATCTGACGGACTAGGGGAAGGAGGGAGGGGGGCCGAGTGACGACATGGCGTACAGGCACAGGGAATTAAAATCAAGAACGGTGGCTGTGCATCAGGGAGAGACACAAACAACTGTCACACAGAATGGTCCCCCCCAAAGATTAAACTGAAAACCCTGGGTTTAGCAGGCCGTTGATTTGACGGAGGGAGGGGGAAGCAAATGAATACAGAGCAAATCTATTTTTTACATCTTAAGACGACGGTGCAGTGTGACTGATAGCCCTCGGCATCTTTCTGGGTGCTTGGCAGCAAATACGGGGCGGTGTATGACGATGGTCTTCAGGCCTATTGCACAATCGGCTGCTCAGGAAAGACTCTGCTAACGTACGATGACCCGACTTGTAATAGGACGGATAACAGTCGTAATACACCATTTACTGCCAAAAGGCAAGCCCCACAGCTGCCAGCACCCAGATCACCGATGAAGGCTACCAGTCTACTGCACCGTCTACCGCCAAAAGGCAGTTAGCAGCTGCTGCTGTGTAGCAATGCAGTCCCACGTCTGCCGGCACCCAGAGGACATATGGTGACGGTGAGCTCAGCTGAGCTGAGCGGGCTCCATGTTGTCTGCACAGGTAACCCAGGTAACCCAGGTAAAAAGGCGCGAATCTATTGTCTGCCGTTGCTGTGACGGGGGAGGGAGGGGCCTGACGACATGTACCCAGAACCGCCCGCGACACTGTTTTGCATCATCCGGGCATTGGGATCTCAACCCAGAATTCAAAGGGGCGGCGGAGACTGCGGGAACTGTGGGATAGCTGTGGGATAGCTACCCATAGTGCAATGCTCCGGAAGTCGACGCTAGCCTTGTACTGTGGACGCGGTCCGCCGACTAGAGCACCTAGAGCATTTTATTGTGTGGACACACACAATCGGCTGTATACAACCGATTTCAATAAAACCGGCTTCTATAAATTCGAACTAATTTCGTAGTGTAGACATACCCTAAGTATAAGACAAGACAGATGGATACAGAAAGATGATTTCGACTAAATACTGATTCAGATGTTTTTCTCTACTTCTGTCAGAACATTCTCAGTTTCTGTACATTGATAGTCTAAGGCAGTGGTTTTCAACATTTTTTCATTTGCGGACCCCTAAAAAATTTCAAATGGAGGTGTGGACCTGTTTGGAAATCTTAGTCTTCAGACACCCAGGTTGAAAGCTACTGTTCTTTGGTAATGACAACCTTTTGTGGACCCCTTAGAGCAGGGGCGGGCAAACTTTTTGGCCTGAGGGCCACATCTGGTTTCATAAATTTTATGGAGGGCCAGTTAGGGGAGGCTGTGCCACCCCAAACAGCCAAGCGTGGCCGGCCCTCGCCCCCTGATGCCCCGCCCCCTGACGCCCCCCCCCCCCCGGACACCTGCCCCATCTACCTCCCCCTGTCCCCTGACTGCCCCTGGAACTCACACCCCTGACTGCCTCTCACTGCCCCATCCAACCCCTCCTCTCATTCCTGACTGCACCCCCCCGGGACCCCTGCACCCATTCAACCCCCCCCGTTTCCCACCCTCTGACCACCCTGACCCCTATCCACACTCCTGCACCCTGACCACCACCCCAAACTCCCCTGACCTCTGCCCAACCCCTTACTGTGCTGCCTGGAGCACTGGTGGCTGGCGGCGCTACAGCCACGCCGCCTGGTTGGAGCCAGCCATGCCACCACGCAGCACAGAGCACCGGGTCAAGTCATGTCAGCAGCTGCGTTGCCCAGAGCATTGCACCGGCGGTGCGGCGAGGCTGCAGGGGAGGGGAAACAGCAGGGGAGGGATCGGGGGCTAGCCTCCCAGGGCAGAAGCTCAGGGGCCAGGCAGGAGGGTTGCGTGGGCCGGATGTGGCCTGTGGGCCGTAGTTTGCCTACCTCTGCCTTAGACAGTCTGTGGACCCTCAGGTTGAAAACCACTAGGCTCTGTACACTAATGAGCAACTACTTGCATGCCTAGTTGCTGCTAAGTAGTAGATATTTAATTGGAAACAGTTGGTATCAACATCTGACACGAGTCATTTTTGTTCTAAGCTTTACCTGCTGTGTAATCTGTTGATAATGGGCAATTGAAAAGTTGCTCATTTTATAGTGTCCTACTTTCACTTTTTAAAAAATGAAATAATTTTGGTGAAAAATGACAGATTGGATAATCTAATCCATCTCTAAATTCTAGGACTCAATCCCCAGGCCAGTGCAGAAATATTCTCTATAGTACACAGTTCTTTTAAGTTCTGCCCACAGGACAGGAATGGTACAAGCAGTGGCAGTGCAAGTTCACCTATATGTTCCCTCTTAGTGTGCTTCAGCTTTGTTCTGGGGAGTTAGTTCAACTGCGAGGCTCATTTAGTTCTTGGCCCCTCTCCAGCTGTCAACTAGGATTGATTGGATTGAAATAATCAAACTTCATGCAGGCCACAGAACAATTGTCAGATGCCAATGACTCAGTCACTACCACCTTTGCCCTAAAGGAAGACTACTTCCTATTATTACTAATGCTGTAAACCAAACTGCCGCCACTTCAGATCCCTTTTGTCTTTCCTACGCTATCACCAAAACTTCACAGTTTAACTGTATTTATACCTCCCTACTGTATTTCCCACTCCATGCATCTGATGAAGTGGGTTTTAGCCCACGAAAGTTTATGCCCAAATAAGTTTGTTAGTCTCTAACGTGCCCCAAGGACTCCTTGTTGTTTTTGCTGATACAGACTAACCTATATACCATACCACTCTGAAACAGTTTAACTTGTCACTGCTCTGTGTAGCTGCTTATGCCACAGAACTCCCTCCTGACGTACAGGACCTGTGTTTTATATTCCAGGGATTTATAATTCACCCACCAGTACTGACCTCTTCTCTGATGCAACAGTATTTGCTTTTGCTATTAAATGCAGAAAGTGTCAGCTGGGCTCTGAGGTAAGTCACTAAGCTAACAACCAAGATAGTATGCCTAAATAAACAGTCATTGGTTAATGTAAAGGTTGCTCTCATTCTTAAACTTCAATTATTTGTTTTCCGTCTCCTCCCAGTGCTGTTTGCTGGGTGGAGTATGAATGTGGGAGATCCTGGGGCATAATTGCTCATAAGGATCTCTGACAGGAAGAAAGGTAATTTATGGGTTTATTACTGCAAACATTTCTGTTCATGCCTTAAGCCATTTTGCATTTGGGTGACAATGAAAATTTAGGTTCATGACATCAATTATAAAATACCACCCATGGGTGTGTGCATGAGAGAAAGGAAGAGAAAGGCAGGGATCTTTAAGTCTAGATCAGGGTGGCCAACCTGAGCCTGAGAAGGAGCCAGAATTTACCAATGTACATTGCCAAAGAGCCACAGTAATATGTCAGTAGCCCCCTCATCAGCTCCCTTGCCCTGCTCCCAGCATCCCCTGCCCACCAGCAGCCCCGCTGATCAGCACCTCCCACTCCCTTCCCCCACCAGCTGTTTTGTGGCATGCAGGAGGCTCTGGGGAGAGGGGGAGGAACAAGGGCATGGCAGACTCAGGGGAGGGGGCAAGAAGGGGTGGAGTAGGGACAGGGCCTGCAGCAGAGCCAGGGGTTGAGCACCCCCCTGCCCATTGGAAAGTTGGTGCCTGTAGCTCCAGCCCCGGAATCGGTGCCTATACAAGGAGCCACACGTGGCTCTAGAGCCACAGGTTGGCCACCCCTGGTCTAGATGTAAGTTTAGCAGAAGTAACAGCTACTGCTGCAAGACAGGAGTTAGTTAGTATACAAGGTGGGGGGTAATTGAAGTGCTATGAGACAGTATTTCTACATTTCATATTTATAGGGCAGTAGTACCCAGAAACCCATCAGGCTCAGGCCACATTGTGTTTGGTACTGTACAAATGCAAAGACAATCACTGACCTGACCAGTTTGCAACTGAAGATGAGTGACACATGAAAGGTGTCAGGGGAGGGATACAATAAAATGTCTGCAGGTTATATATACACACAAATACATGATTTAAAAAAAAGTGCTTAGTGCTCTCAATCTAGCAAACATTAATTGTCTAATTTCTTATAGGCCTCACAGCAGAGGATGGGCTGTGGAGGAGGGAAAGTGGGGGGGGGGGGGGGGGGGAAGGGGCAGAAGGCTTATGGATCAGTTCAGAGAGGCTGTTTTGTGTGGAAGAAAGCCTCAGACCATTTGTATGAGAAGCTGACAAATGGACAGACGAGGTTGGCATCTCTAATGGCTGGGGTTAAGCAGGAGTAGTACACTTGGCGGGGGGAATTCCACACACAATATTTTAAAATTCTGCATATTTTATTTGTCAAAACAACAATATAATCATGCCAGTTTTAATTATGTTGGTAATTTATTCTAAAATACCTGTCAGCAAGTAATACCTGTAACAATGCGGACAACAAAAAATGTTCAGGATGTGTTTTTGACAAATAGATTCCTTACTAGATATATTAATACAGAACTTTGAGTAATAATTCATTTAAATTACAATACAGAAACTTATTTCCCACAGCCCTCAGAAACAAGGCAAAGGCTTGCCAGAGTCAGAGATAATGGAGGAGCTGGGGGAGAGGGAAGTAATTGCTGGGAGAGAACCTAGAGGGTTGTTGGGGAGAAGTATGGAACAGGTTTTTTGGGGGGGATTGTTAGGGAGATGGGGAGCCTCCCCCATGCAGACCCTGGCTGACCCCTAGCCTCTCCCATTCAGTCAGGAACATCCATCCAGTCCATGTCTTTCCTTGCATCCCCTCCCCCTGTCCTCATGTGTCCCTGCATCCCCTCCCATTCAGCCCCCAGGCTCAATGCTGTTGCCCCATTAGCTCCCATGCCACCGCCCCAGTCTGTCTCCCCCCCCCAAGCCTTGCTGAACCCCAGTCTACATGACCCCCCCTCAGCAGCCCCACATGCCTCTGGGCATCCCCCCCTCACCTGGCCCCACAAACACCATACTACGAGAAAAAGCAGCTTATGCGCTTTCCCTCTGTGTGGCTGGCCACCCTCTCTTTTTGCACCACAGCAGCCTCTGGTGGGCAAAGAGTGTAATTGCAGCACCTCTCCAGCAAAATAATATAACAAAAATCTGCAGGGGGATATGAATTCTGCACAAGTGCAGTGGTGCATAATTCTCCCAGGAATTGAACAGGCACAGTGACAAAGGGCCTTGTAGGCAAAGTCAAATACTATTAATATTTTTGCATATAGACCTCATTAGAAATGGAATCTCTGCTCTGCAGCAAACTTTGGCATCTCAAAACTTGACATTCCACAGCTGAATAAAAAGCCTAGATTTCCCAAAAAATGAAATTTTTGAAAAATATTTTCCTTTTGGAAATCTTGAAACTATCTTTTTGAATTGTTTTGACTTTTATAATTTTTATAAATTATAACAGAGTTGAAACAATGTTCCCATAACTTCCCCTTAAGTGTTATGAAATCAATACATTTCCACAGAAAAATCTAATTTAGCTGAATCAGCATTTTTCCACTGGAAGACTGTTTCATCAGAAACTTTTTGACCAGGTCCAGTTGTATGCCGGTAGACCAACTCACTGGCCCAGGAACAATCAATGCCACATGCTAGAGTTGGTTTTAGGCCATTGTCTCAAAGCACAATTTATTGGTTAAACAGAAAACTTAAAGTAAAGTAGCGCCTCTGCCCAGCATAGGCCACAATTCACAAAGGCTTTGTCCTCACCTTTCTCAGCCCCTCTGGGTCCTTGACCTGACCACAAGAGTCTGCCTGGTCCCTGTAGTGCTCACTCTCTAACACATTTGCCTGAGAGTCATCTCATAGTCAAGTATCAGAGGGGTAGCCGTGTTAATCTGAATCTGTAAAAAGCAACAGAGGGTCCTGTGACACCTTTGAGACTAGTCAAGTACTTTCCCCATTCCACTTTCTACTACGCATCTTCCTTATAATTCTCCAGCCCAACTGACCACTTGCTGGCCTTTATAAGGGCCACATGCTCTTCAGTCTATCACTTACCTCTAGCTCCACAGCCTCAGTTGGGACAGAGCTGATCAGACACAGGTGGGGCTGGCCCATCTCCTCTTAAAGGGGCCAGTCCCCCTATGAAATGTAATTTCACACAACTTGAATGTTTAAAAATGTATAGCAAATCTGGGACTTAGGGGTTCATCCTACAAAGTACTGAGCACCCTGGTGGTCCTGACCCAGCACAGCATTTAAGCATGTGCTTAGTTTTAAGCATGTGAATAATCCCAGTGTGACCTGTGCTGGTCCCTGGCAGGTTAGAAGCCAGGGCAACCAATACGAGCAAGGGAGTGAGGCTACATAAACAGGTTCAGCCCAGCCTTTCACAGCAGTATAGTTGTGACAACTGGAAAGAGATTGCAAGTGTTTCATGGAAGCGTACAGAAAAATCTTGTGTGTTGTAAGATGGCTTTAGGCTAACTGCAGAATGAGACACAGAGCTGGGGAAGACCTCCAGCCTACCTGCTTCCTAGCTGTGTGTATTCTCACTGCACTCACTGTTTTGATTTTTGCTTCTCAAGCGCGGGCGGGGCTTTCCCCAGGCTGTATTCTTGTCGCTATTGCATTGGCTAAAGCAACTGTCAGTCCCACAGCTTTGCTGGCCCAGCAGCGCAGCTGGGAGGGTGGGGGCACGTTCTATTGGTCAAAGGAAAGTAAAGCAATAGGCCACGGTGGGGCGTGGGAGGGGCTCCCCATTGGGTGAAGCAGGCCAGGGAACCCCCGCCCACATTCCACAGCTGGAGAGGTGTGGGAAATAGTGCAGTCTGGAGGCTAGTTCCTTAATTCTGATTGGGCAGAGTCTTTGAAACTAGCCAGCTTCCCTTCAGGGATTGGCAGTTTTTATGGAGGGGGAGCCAGCATCTGAAGGGGTGGGGAGGGAAGGCTGCTGGTGTCAGTTTGAGTCTGGACTCTGAGCAGCTGTGGGGAGGGTCTCCAGCTGATAGAGGAAACTCGCTACCTATTAAACCCAAACACAGACACATTCTAATGCAGATCAGCTGTGTGCAAACAATACGGGAATTGCAGCACTGAGCACTGGAGAGAGGAGAGTAGGGTTTGTTCTGGAAATTTGTCTCAACTTAAATTGAGATATCTGTATCATATAGATATAGATTTGAGGGAGTATTAAGTACAAAGAGTGAGCAAAAGGAGATCTTTGGTCATATGGAATAAGGCTTCTCTGTGTGAGCAGAGTGCCCATAGTGAAGTGTGCCCAAATACACATACCCTATCTCCCTTGTCTTTATTGTGGTTCTAACTGACCATGGAGGTGTTGGAAAATGGGGAGCAGAACCTGTTGCACTGGGATCGAAAGCTGAGTGAGCTGTCAGAACTGGTGGACTCCGATTCCCTGCTAAACAATACGGTGAGAAATAGCAGTGCTGGGCTGTTTGTGTGTCTTCTGTACGGACACTAACGTGTGTTCGTCTTGTCATGGGGGAGGGTGTGCAATAATTTCAGTGGGGGGGGGAAGCCCCTTTCTTTGGGGGTGGAAGAGCAGGAGTTGGGCTATCACCCATCTGCCTGGAAGTTGGGCTGGTCTGTTATCAAGAGTTCTTGTGAATACTCGGTGTAGGAGGCGTTCAGAAATCTTCCTTGTGAGATTATGAATGTGTGTGAAAAGTATGAGTAATACCATTTTCCTTCCCTTTAAGCCTTGCTTTTCTTTGTCATTCCAGCTGGGTGGCTGGAGAAACCCAGGATAGAACTGGGCCCCATTTGGCTTATGCATTTGGGGGAAGCCCTAAAACTGTTTTACAGTTAGTAATGATTGGGGGGAGGGGGGGAAGAGAGCTGGCATTTGGAATTTTAATTGGGGTGGTAACTAGGAAAAACAGATACTGAAATGCATTTTCATTTCTTCACGTCCTTCCAAACGAGAATGACTGTGTGCATACAGGGAGAACCCTTGCAGTGCATTAAGGTGCTGTTGGATCCTAAGCCATTTTAAAAAAGACTGAAATTTCATATTTTATTAAAACAGTAGCCGCAGAGATGGGTGTGTAACTTTATGGTTTGGATTCCACTCCCCCCCCCATGCCAATTAAGAGGTTTGTAAAGGTTTAACTTAAAGCATCAGTAAGAAAATAACAGACTTCAGGACTTTACCATAATGGGTTTATTCTGCAATTGGGTGAAATCCAAGACTTTGAAATTCTGAGGAACTGGTTCCTGCATTTCTGCAGCCCACCATTATCATTAGAGGTTATGCTTGAAACGGAGTTGGAACCTTCCTATCTCCTGAAAGATTTTTGTGGTGTATTGGGGGTATAAGGAGAGAAAGAAGACTTCGTCCTCATCTGACAAATGCACTGTTAATTGTTATCAAAGGCACAGCTGCAGCCAGATGTTTGATTTAACTTTACTGCAGTGTGCAAAAAAAGTCACTTCACCCAAAATAAGGCCAAAAGTGGGTTTTCCCAGGGTACCACAGGAAAGGGGGGAAATTAAGTTCTTCCAGGCAAACAATGCAGAATTACTCAGTCTTCCACAGCCAGGACAGAGAAAACAGTGTTTTCTACTGAAGATCTTATTTTTTTTTATAGTGGCTGACAAACCCTTGTTGGGTGGAAATGGGCCAGGCTTTGACTGAATTCTACAAAATATTGAAGAAAAATTGGTTTGGGTGTTTAGTGTACCGAGTGATTGAATTCTACCATGGTGCAGATTACTTTATATTACTAGTTGCTGCAAAGCTGAGAATTTGGAATTGACCATTTGTTTAGTAGGCTTTTAGTTTATTGGGATGCAGAGTTGTGGCTGTGTTGGTCCCAGGATATTTGAGAGACAAGATGGGTGAAGTAATAGCTTTTATTGGACTAATACAAAAAAGTTTATTTGGACACAGACTATGGAGGCATGTAAATATTGGAGGCATTTTCAGTGCAACACTTCATAGCTTCTGGCTACAGAAACTCTCACTGTAAACATGCGTCTAACCCTGGAAAGTGAAATGCTTTACAGTGACTTTCCTATGGCATGGCTAAGCAATCCCTCTGGTAAGTTCTTTCTTGTAGGCTGACTTTTAGGGGGGAAAGGGTGTGTTAATTGGCATGTTAAAACTATAATTACCTTGTTTACACAGGGATTATAGTGTATTAAAATCCTAATGTAGACAAAGATAGTGGTAGTACTAATGTGTTAGTTAACCCACCCTTTTTTTCCTGGTGTGGACATGGCCTTTGGTTAGTTTAAAATTGCCCTTGAATCCTCAGATTCCAGTTGACTTGCTTTTGGTAGCAGCTGTTGGTGAAGCTGTAGGCATGTTTGTCTCCGTTCTTCCCTGGAAGTATATTGTATAATCTCTGGACTGAAATCATGAGCCCCACTCTTCACCACTGCCTACCATAACAGTTATGGCAACTTCCTTTTCAGCTGGGTCTCCCTCTCCCTTTGGAGACCATCAGTGGGGCGTAACATATCAAAGGGGCTGCTGTTGTGTCACAAGGATTCTTGTCTTCCTCCCCTCCAACTTTGATTTTTGTCCTGCAAAGGCAGAATGTTTTATCACTTCCTGTCAGTCCTGGCAAGGAGAGATGAAGATCATTAACTGAACTCTTTTCTCTTCCATGGAAATGCATCATTTGGTTACCCTGCTGGTTTCCAATATTAACCACCTTTCTAGGGTGGGAAATTATTGTTGAAGCACAAATACTATTTTATGCCTTTAAAAAACAAAGATGCAAAGTCCTTGGGGGAGTAGCTATAAAGGGCCAATAAATATCTGAAATTTAACTGTATTTGCCAACTATCTTAAAAACAACAAAAAGCAAAACAAGAAAAAAACCCAGCCTCAACCAAACCAGTGTTAGGCCTCCAGCTGTTACTTGTCTCTAATGCAGGAGATGTTTTGTGGGCATGTGCTGGCCTTTCAGCTCTGCAGACCTTAGTCTCTGATCTCAGGTGAAAATGAGTAATATTTTCTTGGGTATGTGGGTGGAGAGGGTGCATTCAAGTCCAATGTGTGTGCATAGCACACAGTAATAAAAGTTGACACAATTGGTGAGTCTCTGCTCAGGAGAAGTCCAAGATTGTAATTCTGGGGACTGCTATAGGTGAGGGCTGAGGTGCGCTGGCAGAGCTGTATGAGGAAGCTTGCTCAGCATTTACCTGCACTATGCCTCGCTCAGTGTAGGCAGTCCTATCTGTGCCTCACTTTTGTGAGTACTAATATACCCAGGTAAATAAAAGGGAATAAAAGGTTTTCATCTGTGAACTGTGATGTACCATAGTGCCACCATGCAGTATCATAATTCTGCATCACAGCAAAGATTTTCTGTTAGTCTATGTGCAGAAACATGAATAACCATATAAGGCCTAACTTGCCGTGTGCTGGGCAGGCTGGCCTTAGGGTCCTGGGAAGCATGCCTGTTGCAAGTTCCGAAGTTTAATGCAACTAGAAGGCAGGCTCTCTGTTGCACACTGTAACTGTCTTTAACTATCCCATTTAACTGCTTTGTCATTGAAATTTCTTATGCCTTGCACAATTTATATCTTCAGATAGCTCTAGGGGGAAAGCGCTCCTATGTTAGATTTCTTTAATGAGCTAATAGGAGCTTTAATGACAGGAAGCTCTGCACTGTTCTGTTGAAGGGTGTACACACTTTCTCCCTCCCTCCCTCTTAATTTAAAAAAAGAAATGTTCTGAATGAAACAAGGGACCCCTCTAAGAATATTTTGTTGGATTTTATAGCTGTGTTTGGGATGCTTCCTTCCAACTACTGTCTGGATCTTTGTTGGTGACAAAGATTGAATTGCCATTCTAATTCATACTGTCAGCCAGAAGTATTTCCCTAATTAAAATCCAGAGCTTGGGTGAGAAATTGTGGCCACCCAACATACATTTCCCAATAGGGTGACCAGATGTCCCGATTTTATAGGGACAGTCCTGATATTCAGGGCTTTTTCTTATATAGGCATCTATTACTCCCCATCCACTGTCCTGATTTTTTCACACTTGCTATCTGGTCACACTATTTCCAAATCCAGTTACTGGCTATTTGAAATGTTTATAGCTTGTAAACTAAATGACATTCTGGCTGCCCAGTGGTCAGAAACAGTGCTCCTGTCTCTGCTGTGTTTAAATGGAGAGTGCTCTGCTTGTTGTGTGGCAAATAATCCTACCTAGGCATTGACTCTTAGGAGCATGTAGGAAGAGGCCTCTGAAGGGACCCAAACAGAGGCAAGAAATTGATAGGTTTCTGTTGTCGGAAGAATTCTGAGTGAAGCCACCAATAGAAGGAGAAACAAAAGCGACCAATAGTATGAATGATGAAGTGGGTGTATTTCAAAAAGAGAGGATGGTATGATTATTTTGACTACTTATTTTTTCCATAGTAATCCCTCACAGGGAAAGAAAAGCATCTATTCCTACTGTCACTCGCACTCTTATTTGCAAAGTACCGTTTCTGTGGAGGAATATGTTGTGCCTGCTGTAATGAAGTAAAAACTTCACAACTACCTTTAATCAAGCTTCTCAACTGAGTCAAAATTTAGCATTTCCCTGGTTCAGACTTCAGATCTTGTAGGATTCGTTGGCTTCGCTGCTTCTGCTACATATGCAAGTTTCTTGTTTGGTGTGTCCGTAAATAGCAACGGGGGTGGACAGTGAGGAGTCTGTAGTGCCCCTGTAGACCTGCTGCTGTCAGATTTATGTGCCTTCAACTGTTTGCTTAGTGGGATGAACACCACAGATGTATTTGCTTGACCACTTATCTCTCAAATGATATGCTGATCCGCCCATGTTCCCTAGTGCAATGTCACTGTCTTGTTGGCAGCCGATGGCATGCAGATTGAGTCTTCCTCTGGTCTTTGCCTATTCTTGTCTGGGCACATAACTGTGATTTAAATGTGAAAGTTGGTAGTACAGTCCCATTAGTGCCATCTCAGAAGATGGATATGCACCATTATAAAGGCTGCTTATAAATCCCAATCTTCAGCAGACACCTCTGTGCTAGTGAAACTAGCATCCCACCTTGTGACTAAGCATCCTATCCTCTAAACAGAGAGACGTGTGTGTGTTTAGGAAAGATATGAACAGCCTTTGAAAGACGTCTTGAATAGGTACAATCTTCTATTAATGTGTGATAGACAAAAGCAAAAAGAAAAAAGTGTGACAGGAAAACTTACGGGCAGGAGGAGGGATCCACTTTCCTTCTGCAGTCTAACAGTGATGTGTGCATATGTAATATACAAAAGGATAAAATTTTTGTCACTGAGACATTGCCTGAGACAGCTGCCTTTATATAGTTAAAAATGCTTAACCCCCTCCACACCCCCAAAGCAGTTCAAGATTCAAATTATTAATCAGAGCTGTGTAGACCACGTGTAATAGTACAAATACATTTAAACACACAATTATTTAAAATTGTCCATGCCCAGATTCAGCTCCCTGGGGCTTCAGTGGTTTTTTTTCTTGCCATAGCTGGTGATCTCAGCAGTGCCTAAAGCACCATAAGGAATGCAGCTCCCTGCGCCACTGTAACTGTTAGTGACATCCTCTGAAACAGAGCCCTGAGGAGCTGCAGGCAGGTCTTGGCAGGCAGCAGGCCTTTTAGGTAACTCTTCAAAGGACAGACACATTGGAATTCAAGTCTGCATAAGCTGACCTACAGTTGATGCCGTCCCAGCAGGGCTGCGTGCCTCAGTGACAAATACCAGGTCCTGATACAGATGGATAAATCTGTTGACAAAATGCTCTGTAAAATGCCAACTACCTGTTCCATTTCTAGAAGGCAGTCAAAAGGCAAATGGTTCTTGTAAAGAACTTTTAACTGTCAAAAGCATATCCAATTCTGATGAGGCAATCTTGTTCCCATTTTGTTGTTGTTAACCTATTTATTGCTTGATTCTGCTTCTGTATGGCAGCAGAATGCAGCTGGATTTAATATCGATATTGAACTAGACCATCCGCGTTCTAAAGGTGATACACGGGGAGCAGAATTGGAGGTGTTTGGCCATATGCAGAAGGTATGTATGTTGGATAGCACTGAAATAGTTGACTGAAATATTTTAGGCCTAACTTTTCAGAAGTGACCAGTGAATTTGGGTATCTGAATTCTTGAGTACTCAACTTGAGACACTTCAAAGGGGCCTGATTTCTCAAAGTGCTGAGTATTTGCCCTCTGAAAATGGAGCCTTTGAAAGGTATGCAAATTGAAATGGCCCGAATCTCTAGCCATTTCTGAAAATTTAGGCCTCAATGTGGGCTTCAGTATAGCATTTGCATGAGCTGTATAAATCCATGAGGACACTACAGTTGATGCTATGGATACTATAACTTCTGAACACTTGTAGAGTGTGGGCTTGTGGGGCGTATGCAGTCAGTTTGCATGTGCAAAGGAATGCATTGTTCGCTCTGGAGTCTCAGCAGGTTGACCATGCTTTCCCTATTTGATGCACCTGAACAAAAATCAAACTAAACATGAAGTTCAATGATGTCAGAGTTCAGAATCGAGTTTGTCCTCGAAGAAGAGTTGGGGAAACTTTGAGCTGTTCTTATCTCTTCAGATAAATTGTCCATTGCAAGCTAATGAATCTCATCAGGAATTTGCAATGACTCATTTTCTCTGTTTCACAAACACTCTGATCACTGTCGTCTGCTTAGTATTCAGTTGACTTCTGCAGAAAGAGTACATCTGAATGGGCTTCCTTGGATTGCCTGTGTTTTTCAATGTGTGGCACTTGAGGCTATATTTCATTGGTTAATTATATCTGATATGATTATTAATTTTACATACACACTGTAAAATTCAATGTTTCCACAGCATGTGTACCACTGGGCCTGGAGTGAGCTTTACTGATTTAATATATTTAATTTATTTTGGCAGGGTAGCCAAGTTATGGCTTCTGTGAAAAACATAACTGTGTTTCTTGTCTTAAATCCTGGGTTAATGTAACTTTTTATTTAATTTCCTTTTGATTTTGAGAGTGCTGGTACATTTTATTTAAAAGTGGAATTCATCATATTGCACATTTAGATTTAACTCTGCCTGCTTAAGGAGTTGACTAAAGACTGATCATTTCTTCTCATCTGTAACTGGGCATGGAAGGCAATTCTGCAGTTTGGTTTATAGCCTAATGTGACATCACTAATCAGGTCTTCTAAAGAATTGGTCAAGGCTCTCCAATAAAGAGAGAAGCAAAGATGTACATATATTAAAAAGTCAGATAAGTTAAATAAACAACTTGGAGACAGTCATTATAAATTATGAAGGAGCTGAATAACTTTTGAAACAAAAAAACAACAAACTATTTATGCTCTACACTTCCCATTTAAAGCCTTTTTTCTTTTTAAAAGAGGAACACAGTTAGTTCAAATATTCAGCAAATCTCTTGTAAACATCTCTGATCTAAAACCTGACTTGAGAGAAACACATGGTGGTTTGAAACTTTACCCTTACCATCATATTTCCTGCCAGTTAAATTTAGAAAAATAAGTGTATCGGATTTTCTCCAGCTGGGCTTCTTTTGGACTGACGTGTAACTGTACACTTAAGATGCTGAATCTGTGATGATGGTTGAGGTAGAGAAGAAGAGTGATCTGTTCTGGGAATGATTTTTGGGGTATGGTGGGTAATGGCAAGTGTGCCCATGCAGCACAGAAAACACTATTTTTGGTACGTTGTGGAAGCCTGTAGTCTGCAATATCCCAGCTAAATGTTTCTCAAGACTTAGAAGGATCCTGTTGAAGATATGTAAAGGTATATTGCTAATCAAGGAAGTGGGTAGAGTGTGATAGTCTGGACAAATGAATGCATCATTCATGTTACTACGGTAAAACTGGGTTGTCCTACAGCTGGGAACAGAGAGTTTTTCATTTGGCTAAGTTATGGGAAGAGAGTACAGCCTTAGAATTCCTCACAGATCTCCGTACCACACTTTAAAGAGACCTTTTCAGCCCTATCCTAGAAAAGGTGGCAACTGTGCAAGCCTTTCAAATAGATTTGGAATAAAACTGGGTTCTTTTCAATCTTCTTTCTTTTCATGAGCATCAGTATCTTCCACAGCAGTAACGATAGGCTACCAGGCAGCTGATCGCCCCAACCCACATTTGGGATAGTTTAACTTTGTTATGCTGTTTTCTGGCTGTCACTTCTTCATGCAGCAGTTATCATATTCTGTCTGTCTCCTCTTCCTCTCCAAATAGAGCTCCAAGCTCTTGATTGTCTAGTCCAGGATTTCTTTGCCTCCAGACAAGCAAAAAAGTTCAGTTGTTCTCAAGGTATTAAAACAGGGCCTGTGACCAAACCTCTCCCACCGCCCAACTATTGCTGCCTCCTTGTCTTTTAGCTTCTCTTGTTTGCCTGCTGCAGCCTGATGGCAGCACAACTCACTGGGATAGGACTCCTGTGCCAAAACCCGTTGACCAAGACTTTGGAAATGGAGTAATTTATTCTGGAATAGAATCACGTTTGTTCCAGAATAGCGTATCCACACAAGGTATTATGCCAGCATAGCTAATAGCCATAGCTATACTGGGAAATTTCCCTGTGTAGATAAGTGCTTACACTTCTCATGACCTAAGCTAGATGAGGCATTCTCAGTTTAATTAAAGCAAGAGAGAGAGAGGTGAAGAGCTTGCATGCCATGAAGGCAGTTGTTACCTTCCCAATTCCCCTTGCTGCTTCCAGAGATCTCTTATTGGGGCCTGCTTCCCCTCCCCCGGATCCAAGGCCATAAACTCCACTTTTCAAATCTGACCTCTCCTGTTACTTAAACACACTAGGGTATGGATTTGCTGCCTTCCCTTGGAGGGCAAAAGACCCTTTAATGGTTAATAGCCACCTTTCAAAGGCTTAACCTGGCTCCAATATCAACTCCTTGGCTGCCATTATCTAGTTTGTCAGGCCCAGTGTTAAAATCCCATAAACAACTAGTCCTTTGCCAAGAAATGTGAATGAGCAGGTCCCCGGAAGTTTTGTCACAACATAGCTCTGCGCAAGCATTCTCAATTCAGGGGAGAGAGCCTCATCTTTGCCTTCCCTCTAGGTCCTCTGTCATTCAATACCATGTAGAAGAGTGAGACAGAAGTCTGTCTCTCTAGACAGAAGCCCCTTTACTGGCAGAGATAACATGACACTCTAAGACTTTCAGTGATAAGGGCATTTGATTGTCTCTTGAAGTCTGGGATCTCATTTAGAGCTGTCCCAGGCTTCCAAATATATGTTTTTGAACGTAGGTCCGGTACTCTGGCTCTAGTTCTCTATCAGGGAAGGCTTCCTTCATAGTACCTCGCTACTTCGTGGGAGAGAGGCAGGGTTGCATGCAGTGGAGAGAATCTAGGTGACCTATTGGTTGTCCCCTGCAACTGCTCTAAAGCAAATGCTACTGTATTGAAATTGGAAGTCAAGAGAGAGAAAATACAGTGGAAGAGTAAACACAGCATTTCTCCTTGGGTATGTGGAATAGGCAATAGGAAAAATCCAGTTGGTTAGGAGTAAATTATTAAATTCTAATGGGGTTAAGGATGTTCTGTTTAAGCTGTAAATGAGGGACTGAGGCAAATGTGAGGGATGCATAATAATGATGATAGTTTTAGCCTTGTGGAACTTTTTTTTTGGCAGCAAACATTATCTTTTTTTCAGTTGATTCGACATTTCTGACCTAAGTAACATACAATAACGAAGGTTGGAGGAAAAAAGATCAGATTGTAAATACATTCATTTGCTATATTTTATGTAAAATATATTTTTGCTCTCTTCCCCCCAGCTTTTGTATGTTGCTTGTCTTCTTAAACCCTACATGCTTTAGGGTAGAGACTATATTTGCTTCTGTGTCTGTAAAGTGACTAACAGCATGAAGCACTGATTCAATCAGGAGCCTCTGGGCTATACTAAATACAAATATTAAACATGAGGGGAATAGAGGTTAACGTCCCTCTTGAATGAGGGACACTCTTCATTAGGAGGCCAAGTTGAGGGGTTGGAAAGGCACTGAGAGGAAAGAAACAACATAAATAAAGGATGAGATACTAGCTAGATAGGATGGATTTACCCGAATAGAGCTGCCTTTGATCCAAGTGAGTTACTGTGAAGATGCCAGTGACCATTTAGTGCCTGTCCTGCACCTTGGAAGTCTACTTGTTTGCCATCTGCTAGCTTTAAATCTTCTGCATGTGATCCTACTCTTGTGATTGGTACTGATGAAAAGCAGAAATCTAGAAATCTGTCTGCCAAGAAAGGATTTTCCCATGCAGTTGCACCGAGATATGCTTCATCATTTCACACAAACTGCTGGAGTTCTATGTAGGGTTGCCAGGTGTCTGGTTTTCGACTGGAATGCCTGGTCGAAAAGGGACCCTCGCGGGCTGTTAAGTCAGTCAGCAGCGCAGGCAGGCTCCCTACCTGGCTCTGCGCAACTCAAGGGGAAGCTGCTGGCATCTTCTTCTGGCTCCTAGGCAGAGGGGTGGCCACGGGCGCTGCGCCCATTGGCCAGGAACTGCAGCCAATGGGAGCTGAGGGGGCGGTGTCTGCAGGCGCGGGCAGCACGGAGAGCCATGTGGTTGTGCCTCCACTTAAGAGCCGGAGGGAGATGCCAGCAGCTTCCCGGGAGCTGTCTGAGGTAAGCGCCGCCCGGGGTCTGCACCCCGGGCCCCCTGCATCCCAACTCCATGCCCCAGCCTGGAGCCCTTTCCTGCATGACAAACCCTTCATTTCCGGCCCCACCCCACAGCCCATACCTGCAGCCGGAGCCCTCACTGCCACTCCCCCTGCCCCCAAACCCCCTGCCCCAGCCTCGTGAAAGTGAGCAAGGTTGGGGGAGAGTGAGCAACTGAGGGAGGGGGATGGAGTGAGAAGGGGGCATGGCCTCTGAAAAGGAGCGGGGCAAGGGTGTTGGGTTTTCTGCAAATTGAAAGTTGGCAACCCTAGTTCTATGGTAAGAAAATGGAGTCCAAATGTGGTGTTTTGGTAACCTCTTCTCTGATTTCATGCTGTCCATGGCAGTGAAGCATCAGGCTGCTCTCTTCTACCTATATGCTAGATTTGTCCAAAATCAGAGAAATAAAGCCAGTTTGTGCTAGTGAGATCTTTTCCTCACCGTGGAAAAGGATAAAGAGAAATGCACCTACATGTGTTTGTCTTGTATGGTTTGGGGCTGCAGGTGCTGGGGAAGCTGCTGTCCCTCAGCTTTGCTAGCCTGACTCAGTTCTGTTCTGCAACACCCCTGAAATACTTCACTCCTGGCTCTTGCTTTAGCAGAGATTGCCCACATCATACCGGCATGCCTTACCTCAGATGGCAAAGTGTCCGTGACAGATGGGAGGACCCAGCTCTCTCACTTGCATCAAAGATGGTGTGAGTGTTGCCACTGACTTACATGAGAGCAGGAGCGCGGCCTTCACAAGATGCTTCAAACTTATTTAAGCTTATGATGCTGAGAGATGCTTTTGAAATTGGCTAAACAATAAAAGCATCCTTACATGCCGCAGCAGCCAAGAGTGTCGAAGGCATGGCTGACAAAGTATTTAGAGAGGAAGTGGGTGAGGTAATATCTTGGATGAGCTTCTGTGGGTGAGAGAGGCAAGCTTTTGAGCTTACACAGAGCTAGTCTTCAGGTTTGAGAAATATACTTAGGCCTGGTCTACCCTACAGAGTGAGGTCGACATAAGCTGCCATACGTGAGCATCTACACTACAGCGTTGCTCTTGCTGATGTAAGTCTCCCACTATACCGACTTAATAGCTCCAGCTCCGCGAGAGGCATAGTGCTTAGGTTGGTGTAGTTAGGTCGACGCAGTGTCAGTGTAGACACTGCAGTTACTGTTCTGGCTGTCAGCCCTGGGTGGCTGACAGCTGGTGTAAGCCCTCCTGGTGAGGATGCACACTGCTGACAGAAGGAGCTAGCGTGGACATACAAAACTGATTTAATTACTGCGGTGGCTGTACAGCGACGTAACTTAAGTCGACTAAATTTTGTAGTGTAGATATGCCCCCAGTGTCACAGCTAAATACAAGGTGGGACAGATCGTTTAGCATAAGTAAATTAAAACATATTTCAAGGGACCATTCAAGGTGTGGTGGCCTGGTAACGCCCCGCCAGTCATGGTGGGGAGGCAACTGGGGGGGGGAGGTTATTAGTGGGTTATAGATATTGGATTTAGGGCATATTACAACTATGTCAATTCAATCCATGGTTTTTAGTGTCTAGCAAAGTTATGAATTTATGCTCCCAGGCTTGTCTTTTGAAAGTGTTGTGCAGGTTTCCTTTAAGAATGAGGACTGAGAGGTCAGATATAGAGTGATCATTTTGTGAAAAATGATATGTTTATCTTTTTTTAAAATCATTTTTCTGTGTGAGTTCCTTCGAGAGCGTAGTAATTGTCTGGTTTCACCCACATAGTGGTTGGGGCATTTAGTGCACTGGATGAGGTACCCCACATATTGATAGGTGTATATAGGACCCATGGATCTTGAAAGGTGTGTTGATTAGAAGTGGAAATATGTCCACAGGTTTTGTATCTACTTGTTCTTACTGGGTCTGGTGCTGCTTTGAGCTGAGGTGTCTTGGCATGTGTAGAGCTTGCTTCTTCTAATGATCTTGGAGAGGCTGTGGGCAGGGGGTTGTCTGAAGGTCAGAAGAAGGGGTTCAGGAAAGATTTCTTTGAGGGTGTGGTCCCCATCGAGTATGGGTTGCAACTATTTAAAGATACCATGTCTAGGTTCTAGGGTGAGGCGATATGAGACAACTAGTTGTGTGCAGTTGATGAGGGTTTTATTTTCCATATTAAAGCAGGTTCCTTTGGGGTGCTTGGATGGCCTCTTCCATGTTGTGATCTATTTCTTTGGGGGAGGGAGGAGTGTCCTTTTGTTTGCTGAAGGTGGTTTTAAATATGTTAAGGTTAGGGTGACCAGGTGTCTGGTTTTAGACCGGAACACCCAGTCAAAAAGGGATCCTGGCAGCTCCGGTCAGCACCGCTGACGAGGCCGTAGACTGTCCAGTTGGCAGTGCTGTGCAGCGGGGCTGGCAGGCTCCCTGATAGCCTCTGTGCTGTGTGGCTCCTGGGAAGCAGCCGGCATGTCCAGCTCCTAGGCTTAAGGGTGGCTGGGGGGGTCCGCGTGCTGCCCCGCCCGCAGGCGCTGCTCCCATAGGTAGGGCAGGGGATGAACTAGCATGCCTAGCAAGTGGCTGTTGAGGATTCGTGGCGCGCGTCTGTGCTGCTGCTGCCGGCCCTCTTCTCCTTCTTGTGCTCCTCCTGTGGCTGGGCTCGAGCTACGGCATGTGCTCTGCGGCGAACGGCAGTCTGTCTGTCGCCCCATCGCTGGCACCCAGGAGTTGGAGGTATGTGTATCCCCATCTCTGAGTGCTGGGAATGGGGCTGTACCCCACCATCCCTCTCACTGCATCCCTCCCCGTTCCAACCCTCTGCATCCCCATCCCCCTCACTGCATCCATCCCACCCTGCCCCCACACCTACCCATCCTAGCCCTTACAGTGCTCTCCCACCCATCCTCTCCACCTCCCAGAGCTGCCACTCGCATGTTCTTCACTCCCTGCACCCCATTCACCTCCATACACTGCTGCACTCCCATTATGTCCCTATACACCCCTGTTCCCCCCCACATCCTCATGCACCTGTAGCCGCTTGCATCCCCACCCTCCCTACATGCCCCCCTACCCCCTTCTCTTCTTCACTGTCCCCCTCTCACCCCTACCCTCCTCTCATCCTTGGCCTCTTTCCCTCCCCATCCCCTCTCCTCCCTTTCTGCCTGGGTGTGTCTATGTAGGCAAGTATGTGCATGCATGCATTGTATGTGTGTAAGAGACTGTGTATCTTTCTGTAGGGAGGTGTGTGTATTGCTGCATGTGTGTATACCTGTGTGAATAAAATTTGCAGCCTAACTCTGACTTTTATTCCTTTTGCTGGTTTGCGCACCAAGAAATTGATGACACAAAATGTGTATTCATATCATAACAAGTTTTTTTAAAAGAGACGGGAACTCTAAAAGAAACGTATTATTTCTTAAAGTGAATATTGTTGACTAATAATTGCAGAAGAGCCAATGGATCAGACATTTCTCCCCACCTTTGTCTAGCTACATTATAAACTCTTTGTTGCAGACTCTCTCTTTTTATGTGTATGTTCAGCATCTACCACCCTGGAGCCCTGATCGTAGTTGGGGTCTCTAGGCACTAACCAAAAATTTGTAAGAATAAATAATATGAAAGTATATGTGTTTGTGCATGCTAGATGTGTACACATGAATACACGTGTGTATCTGCATGTAGGTGTAGGAGTCCGTTTCTACAGATTTATTTATATAGGTATATGGACAGGTGTGCATTTCTGTGGTTGTGCTCTATGGATTTGTATTTGGGCTTCAGGAGTGGGCCTTTAATAGACCCATTACAGCTGTGATGATGTGTGGTCCTAATTCCACACACACAATTACAATAACTTCAGTGAACAAAAAACATGGAGCTGGGTATGAAAAATGGGAAGAGGGGAGGGAAAGAATCCTGTATTTCTTTGTGAAATTTCTTTTTCTTTTTAAATTACCTTTTTGGACTATTTTGCTGCCAGCTCTAGTGTCCTGTAACAAATAAAACCTGAAATTAGCATAATACATCTGTCAAAACAATAAGTATGCCTGTTTGGGCCTTGCAGTGAAAATGAGCAGGTGAGCGAGGCAGGGGGAGAACAAGCAACGGAGGGAGGGGGGATGGAGTGAGTAGGGCTGGGGCCTCCGAAAGGGGCGGGGCAAGGGTGATCCGTTTTCTGGAATTGGAAGTTGGCAACCCTAGTTCAGGTGTATATCCTGGACTTTTTTTCCTCTTCTAAGAGCCTTGGTTACCCACTGTAAGCCACGGGCACTGCTTCTGAACTAACCAATAATGCAGGATGCTAGAAGTTTGGCAGATGTTAGCTAATGCACTTCATGACCATTTTCATTTTAATTTGGTAGCCTTTTGAGATTCCCTAGCGGTGGTCTCTTATCCTTTATAGGAGCCACATGGTCAGACACTAAATTCCTTGAGTCTCACATTGGTTGTAACTCTTGCTGACCTCAGTAGGACTGATGATGAAATCCAAATAGAATCCTGTTTAGTCTTCCTACGTGGGGGTGTTTGGAAGCTGCAATGGAAGGCCTTGTAGGAGAGGAGAGAGCAAAAAGGAGAACAGTAGTACAGGATTCAGTGGATTTTGTCTGTTTTGGCCTCATTTGGACAGATGTGGGTGTGGAAAGTGCTTTCTCTGTAGTCCTTTTCATCTCAGGAGTTTTCAATGCCCAGTGAAAAATTGATTTGTTAATATATAATCAGTATTTTTTTTTTGTCTACACATACTCAGAACTAAAACTAAGCAAGTTCAAGAAAACAATGTCTGATTAAGAGTTATTCTAATCCTACTTGAGAACAGAAGTAATCACTGTGTGTGATGTATGAAAATTACTCTGGAGAGGATAGTGATATACATTACAGGCAGGATTATGACTTCATGTGAGGAACTGATATTAGGAAGGAGATACTTTTAAAGCGCTTGGCTTTCATGCAGATGTTCTTAGTAAAACAGAATGAAGGCAGGGGAAATTGACTTTGGTATTGTACATTTTTTCAGGTTTCAGAGTAGCAGCCGTTCTTTTTACATTTTTTCAGTGAGAAGTTAGTTATTCTATAGGAGACAGTTGCTGACTTCCTGGAGAATATATGTCCCTCATCTTGGTAATTCTGTCTGGCTGGGCTAGTCACAAGTTTTGATTGTAAGAAACTGAAAGAGAGATATACAGCTAGAATTTCCTTCCCCTGCCCCCGCCCCCTTCCTCCTAGCAATCCTCTCTCACAGCTGTGTTGAGTGATTCTGGCTCTTACATTTTTGGTGTGTGTGTTTAGGGGTCAGGGTTGTAAACTTAGGTTTTTTTCAATAGAATAGAAAATAGAAACAGACTTCTGTTTTGTTTTTTTGTTTTTTTAGTATGACTGGTGCCTAATCTCTCTCCTCTGTTTTCTTTGTGAAAGACTGAAGTGGGTAAGAACAACTATGTTAAGGATGTATGTTTTTAGTGGCTGTATTCCATTTGCCCTTCCCCCTCAACATGACTCATGGAAACAAACTCTTCTCTCAAACTCTTGAGAACAAAGCGTGCATTTCCTCTGGCCCCTCTCATTCCAGCTGCTGTCTATCCCTTAAGGGAGAAGAACACCAGAAACCGATAGGAAGGGTTCATGAGCACAGTTAACAAATGACAAAGACACTTTAGTTGAGCAAGAGAGGGGAGTGAGCTGGAGCCTTCAGAAGGCCTGCAGATGTGAGATTTCATTCTGTGTTAACTCTGCCCCTGGGATGCCCAGCCAGCTCACTCTGCTGATAGCTGGTAAGCTTTGCTCCTTCATAACTCCCTAAAGGAAAAACCACTGCAGAAAGTAATTTTGGCATTTTGTTAGAAAATGAATGAGGAATTTGTCTTGCTGCTTTGGAATTTTGTCCATATTCCATTCTATTGTTCCTTGCTTCCTTCAGTGGAAACTTAATGCTGAAGCAGATAGGATGATATCCCACCCAGAACTAGGAAAAGAAAGGAAAAGAAACAAAGTAAATTTACCTTCATCCTAATGCTGTGTGACTTGTAGATACTAGTTTAACTGAATAGCTCTTCCAGCTGAAAGACCTCTTAGGGCATCTGCTAGTCAGTTTTCCCTGTCTGTATGGATCTTTCACACAGTCCCACAGGAGAGATCGACATTAGTTGTTTTTTAAAATAGGAAAATGTGACTATGAAACCTTAAATGCTAGGGCCAATATAGTACCTGAAACATCTCTTTAACTCCTTTTCTAGAAATTAACTAGATTTCAAATCAATGGTGTCCCTTTAACTCTTTGTTTAAAGATCTAGAAGACAGGTCTGGGGAAAAGAAATCCAGCACGCTGATTACATTTACAGATACTCTGAGGGCAAAGAGGTTATGAATAAGGCAAGAAATAGATTAATTGTGGAAAACTTGCAATTCTTGAGGCAACAGAAGGAAAAATAATAGAAATAGTTATTCTGAGAGAGAGAGAGAGAGAGACTTGGAAAGCAGTAGTGTCAAAAGAAAAGCCAGAGGTGGCTGTGAATGGCAAATTAAACATAAAATTGCAATGGCAAAAAGTACACTTTTGGGGAAGCATACACATAGGTCATGAGGTCTGGGGGCTTGCTAATCCCACTTGGTGCTGCTGTGACTGCATTTTGAGTATGTGTTTTGAGTCTCTCACAGGTGTTCAGGTGCCAAGAATATCTTGAGGCAATTCAAAGAGGAGCAACAAAAATGAAGTGGTTGGAATGACTGGTTTATGAGGAAGGTTTAAAGCATTCAACATGCATTGCTTTGGCAGGTATTTTGAAGGGGGTGTGGAGTTGACCTGATCATAACTGCTTGTGCTTTAAAAAATAAAACACTACAATGATGAGCTGGAAGGCTTTTTCTCAGTTTCAGGTTATAGTTAATTATATAATGAGTTTTTCAGTATTGATATAAGAATAGACAGTCCGAGGCTTTACTGAAACTGTGGTTTCTTCTGCAGTTTTTATAATATTGCAAAGAGAATGAACGATTGTTTTATTGTAAATATGAAATCTTTATATTAGTCTTTTAACAATTGCCATTTTAATCTCTGGTGAATCTTGAATACCAGCACCATCCACATACAAAAAATATTGTCACTGCTCATGAAGAGGCTTTTGAATCCAGAGGGCCAATTTTTGACTGTCTGGAGAAAAATAAGTTCTCCATTCTCATAGTCCTAACCCAAGTAGAGGATAGCACTTGTGGGGGAAATTGATAGCAGTCAATATAAATTAGAAGTTAAAGGTGCAGGAAAAACAAGGGACGCTAAAGACCTCAGGGGGAAGTCCATGGCTGGCAGGGCTAAGGACAATCAAGGTTTAAGTGTATCAGGAACAAAAGAAATCCCAGCGATGTAGGCCCATTACTAGATTCGTAATGATGCACAAAAGGCAGAAGTGTTCAATAAATATTTTTGTTCTGTATTTGGAAAGAAGCAGGGTGATGCACTTGTATCATAGTTAACACAAACAAGTACCTTCTTGTCCACTAATAACCAAGGAGGATGTCACACATCATCTTCTAGGGATAAACACGTCTAAATCAGCAGCCTCCAGTAACTTGCACCCAAGAGTCCTGTTGAGTTAGCTGAGGAGAATCTCACTTGCTGATGTTAGATTTTTAATAAATCTCAGAATATTGGGGAAATTCCAAAAGATTGGAAAAGTGAAAATGTTGTGCCAATATTTAAAAAGGGCATACAGGATGACCCAGGTAACTATATAGGTCAGTTAGTTTGACATCAATCCAGGATAAAATAATGGAAAAGTAGATACAGGATTCATTTAATAAAGAATTAAAGATAGAAATACAATTAATGTCAGTCAATGTAGTTTTATGAAAATAGCTCTTGTTGAAGAAACCTGGTTTCATTCTTTGAGACTCCAAATTTGGTTGATAAAGGTAACTGCATAGATGTAATACATTTAGGCTTAGGTAAGGCATTTGATTTAGTAGCACATGACATTCTGATAAAATTTAGTTCTATAGTAATAGTCAATGGGGAGTCAATGAATGGGGATGTTTCTATTGGGCTTTTGCAGGGATTGGTACTGAGTCTGGTGCTATTCAACACTTTATCAATAATTTGGAAGTAAATGTAAAATCACTACTGATAAAATTTGCAAATTGCACAAAGATTGGCAATTAGTAATTAACGATGAGGTCAGAGAAGTTGTACAGAGCAGTCTGGATTGTTTGATAATCTGCGCGAATTCAGTTTTATTAAAATACTTTGTTTGAATGTGTCACATAGGAAGTCAGACAAGTTGATCTGATGATCCCTTCTGGCCTTAAACTTTCTGAATCTGCTCCTGCACCTGGTGGTTCCTTAATAGTTTCACTCCACTGCTCTAGCAGGCCTAACTAAGGATTTAAGCAACTCCTTAAATCCACACCTGTTCAGCAAAGCAATTAAACATGTACTTAAGACACATTGAAATCAATGTGTAATCAGGTGCTTAAGTGCTTTGCTGAGCTGGAGTCTGGAATTATGTTCATGGCATATACGTTGCAGCCTTCCAGCATGTGTGTAACTATACATTATTTCTTAAAATTCAAATGTGTCAAGATTCTGAACTCCAAAACAGAGAAAAAGAAAGCAGGCTGCTCCCTAAGGGAGCAAGGAACTCTCCCCAATTTATTTTAAGCTGGCTCTTTCCAGACTGAGTCAGATCACATGCTTTGCTACCAGCCACTTGCTGCAAGCAGGACCAGGAATCTCCGTACCCTCCCTCCCCAGCGCTTAAAGTGATAGCTTGAATGTGCCACAAGGATATCATCTGTTTCAATCTGCTGCTGTTCTTGCTGCTACCTCTGAGCAGATGCACAACACTGTTATGTGGCAATAAGAGGGGAAGCAGACACAAAGAGAAGAGGAAATGGAGAGGGTAAGACTACAAGCATTAGGGGACTGGTCCTGCAATATAAAGACCGTATAAATGAGTTCAGAACCAAGTTTGGTACAGTACATCATTCACTGTACTATTGATGTCTGGGAGAAATGCCAAGCATACTCAGCCTCCAGGGTGACAGGTACTGCATTGGTCTCCAGCAACTGATTAGAGTAGCATCAACAGTTCCTAGAGAGAGCAACAACCAGATATTCTCAGCTAAAGGAACATTTGCTGCAACATGTGCTAGACGAGGAAGAAGAGAAGAATGCAGATAAAACATTAAAATGAGGGATGAGAAAAGCAAAAAGTGACTGACAGGGTGTGTGTGTAATATGGGGGAAGGAGGTGGGGTGAGCTCCTTAAAGAGGGGAGAGAAATGGCCTGCTTTAATTTCAGGGTTGAGATTGAGTTGTTGTTTTACTCCTTTGTTATCAGACTAGTCAACTCACTCAGAAATTGAACCATCTTCCCCACCCCCATTTTACAATGATGTGAGATTCTCTTTCCTTCCTTGCCCCCAAATGACACTAAACCTCTGAGACGGTGCCTTGCACCATCAACACCTGCGGCACATTGCTCAGCACTCCACTGCCATTCCACTTGCTGTTCTCTCTCTCTGGTTATGTACACACAACTTATTCTGACTTAGGCTGTAATAAAGCTCCCGCTGAGTGATGTAAGTTATACCGACCTAAGCGCTGGTGTGCACAGTGCTATGTCAGCAGGAGAGCTACATTGGTGCCCCCCCCCCCTTTTTGGTAACCTAGATTCAGCCACTGTGTAGTCCATATGGACACAACCTGTATGGCGAAGCGTGACTGGGGTTAGAGAGAGAAAGGGATGTGTGCACTGGAGATGAGAAGTAGAACACTGACATTCAGAAAGGATGGGTAATTTCTTTTCTTGACATGCTTCATATTCAAACGCCGTTCAGATAAGTGACCTTCTCCCCTTATCCCCCTCTCTCCCTCCCCCCCAGCCCTGTCTCTCTGAAGGAAGAGTACTTTGAAGTTTAAGCTTCCTTGGACAGCATAGCTGAAGGGATGGGTGTCGAATCTGTCTGAGCGCTTCTGAGCTGTATAATCGGTTTTAAACCATTTATATTTCATGTGGAGAGGGGGTGATTTGAGGTACCTGCTGCAGCTGCATCAAATGAGTTCACAGGTGGTTAATACCATTCCATGTTCTGATGTAGGTATCCTCATCATTTTTTAGGTTTATGGTAGATACAGAGTAATTCTGCCATCTACTCAGTGTCTGTCCTGAGGAAATTGTCTTTTGGGACTTTCCCTAAATCTTCTCTCTCTTTCCCTCCCAACAGTCATATACAGTCACCCCACATAAGAACAGCCATACTGGGTCAGACCAAAGATCCAGCTAGCCCAATATCCTGTCTTCTGACAGTGGCCAATGCCAGGTGCCTCAGAGGGAATGAACAGAACAGGTAATCATCAAGTGATCCATCCCCTGTCGCCCATTCCCAGCTTCTGGCAAAGAGAGGGTAGGGACACTATCCTGGCTAATAGCTATTGGTGGACCTATCCTCCATGAATTTATCTAGTTCTTTTTTGAACTCTGTTATCTTGGTCTTCACAACATCCTCTGGCAAGGAGTTCCACTGGTTGACTGTGCGTTGTGTGAAAAAATACTTTGTTTTAAACCTGCTGCCTATTAATTTCATTTGGTGACCCCTAGTTCTTGTGTTATGAGAAGGAGTAAATAACACTTCCTTATTTACTTTCTCCACATAGCCACAATTTTATAGACCTCTATCATATCCCCCCTTAGTCATCTTTTCCAAGCTGAAAAGGCCCAGTCTTATTAATCTCTCCTCATATGGTAGCTGTTCCACACCCCTAATAATGTTTGTTGCACTTTTCTGAACCTTTTCCAATTCTAATACATCTCTTTTGAGATGGGGCGACCACATCTGCACACAGTATTCAAGATGTGGGCAAACCATGGATTTATGTAGAGGCAATATATTTTCTTTCTTATTATCTATTCCTTAATGATTCCCAACATTCTGTTCACTTTTTTGACAGCTGCTGCACATTGAGTGGATGTTTTCAGAGCTATCCACAATGACTCCAAGATCTTTCTTGAATGGTAATAGATAATTTAGACCCCATCATTTTATATGTATAGTTGGGATTATGTTTTCCAATATGCATTACTTTGCATTTCTCAACATTGAATTTCATCTGTCATTTTGTTGCCAGTCACCCAGTTTTGTGAGATCCTTTTGTAGCTTTACGCCGTTTGCCTGGGACTTACAAAATTGCTCAAGATAGTTATCTGCAGATTTTGCCACCTCACTGCTTACCCCCTTTTCCAGATCATTTATGCATGTATTGAATAGGACTGGGCCCAGTACAGACCCCTGGGGGACACCACTATTTACTTCTCTCCATTCTGAAAACTGACCATTTATTCCTGCCCTTTGTTTCCTATCTTTTAACCAGTTACCGATCCATTAGAGGACTTTCCCTCTTATCCCATGACAGCTTACTTTGCTTAAGAGCCTTTGGTGAGGGACCTTGTCAAAGGCTTTCTGAAAATCTAAGTACACCTTTAATTGTCTCAGGTCCTCCCCCTTCTTAGCTACTTTAACAAATAAGAGTGAGTGCCCAGTTAGGACATATGCTGAATATGTGAATCCCATAATAGAAAAGAGAGGACTTGGCCTTGTCTGCGTGAGCGTCAACACACTTCCGCCAGCTGTACAAACAGAGGAAGTTTTCTTTGCAGTGTGTGCATTTTAAATTTCTCTCAGTTGTTTTTATCCTTGGAAATTTGTTGTGGGCAGAAAGATGGCTTCCTTTTAAGTGATGTGCCTAATGCAGGCTAGAAAGTGAGACCTGTTACTTAAAAGATGCTCTGAAAGCTCTTTTGAAAACAGCAGTTCCAAAAAGTGTGTTCAGCTGCTCTAAAGTAAAGCTCCTCCTTTGTGCCATTACCCCGAGCACTCTACAACGAGGGTCCATGTGCACCAGGCTGGTGTGTGGGAGATCTATGTTCAGGAACTTGTCTCATTATCCCCCTCCTGCCGCTCAATACCCTCAAAGCTGCATGCAACATACTGTAGAAGTAATTGAGACACGCCTTAGTGAGTTGGTTGGGATTCAAGCTGTTTAAGTTGCTGCTCCCTGTAGCTGAGTTGTGATTGACGTGCAGTAGGCACACATTCCTGAAAAGCTTCCTCATCCTTAGCCTCATTTCTATCATATTGGGGTAGTTGAACATCTCACAATCTTCAGCTTACTTACCCTCACAAACTAAGTAGCATTGTCCGTAATGTGCAGCGGAGGAACTGAGGCAAAAAAGGATAAGTGACTTGCCCAAGGTCTTACAGGAAGTCTGTGGTGGAGCAGGGCTTGGTTTCCCATGTCCTAGATTTGTGCCCTAGCCTCCAGACTATCCTTCTCATAAGGGAACTGATGCCCCCACAGTGACAATGGAAACTGTAGGATTTGGGAATCTGGTATAAAAGTAGAAGGAAAAAGACAAATAAAAAAATACTAAGATTTTCAAAAGTAGATGATCATTTCAGGTATCCAACTTGAAACACCTTAGAGGGGCCCTGTTTTCAGAAGGTGAGTACTTGGTTTCAGTAAATCAGGTCCCTTTAAGGTGTTTCAAGCTGGACATCCAAAATTAAGGCCCTCCAAAATCACTAGTTGTTTTAGAAAGTCAAGCCAGATGTAGATGCCTAAATAAGGGCTTAAAAGCTGAACTTTCAACAACCAGTCTTGAGTCTTAGCCACATAGACTAAACAGGACAGTTTAGTCTAGCAGTGGTAGCGGAATGTGTGTCAAAGCCCGGGCAGAGATAAGGAATCAGATTTCAGAGAAGATGAGACAAACATGGATGTGAAGAATCCTAGATAGAAATGGGGCACAGATGTCTGGATGCCTACCTGGGGAAAGGCTTCCATGCTTCTGACTTGCAAAAATACAGAAAAGAACACTCTCTGTGCAATGGTGCTCAAAACTCTAAGCTGTTCAGAGTTCAGACACCACTAGACTCTGAAATGACTGTGAGCTGGAAGTATGCAGTGTAGTTGTAGCCGTGTAGGTCCCAGGATATTAGAGAGACAGGATGGGTGAGGTAATATCTTTCATTGGGCCAACTTCTGTTGGTGAGAGAGACAAGCTTTTGAGCCAGGCACAGAGCTCCTCTTCAGGTCTGGGAAAGGTACTCCCAGTGTCACAGCTAAATTCAAGGTGTTTAGCATAAGTAGTTAGCACGTATTCTAAGGGATCATTCAAGGTAGAGTGGCCTGTTAACACCACTGTGGTCACAGGACAAAAAATGGGGTGGAGGGAGGGCTTAAACAACTATACCTCACTAACCCTAGTGCATTACCTTTCCCAAACCTGAAGAAGAGCTCTGTGTACCTCCAAAAGCTTGTCTTGGTCACCAACAGAAGTCGATCCAATGAAAGCGATTACCTCACCCACCATGTCTCTTGTGAGCCCTGGAAGAGCTTTCAGGGTATTAATATTCATACAAGCTGACTAAAATCAAATTGCTTCAAAATTCCATTGTTGCAAGTAACAGCTCTCCAACTGGAACAGGGGGTTTATTTATTTGGGCCAGGTATACAACTATGGACATTTCTCCCTGTTGGGACTCATTGGCTCAGTGTAGTGATATGACTTGGGTTCAGATAAAGCTAGGTGTATTGACTCATATCAATAAAAGAAAGCGAGAACTTGAACTAGTTGGTGGTGATAGCACTGGTTGTCTTAAGATTTTTTTTTTTTTTTTTTTTTTAAAACAGAGGCTGCTAACCCTCTAACCACAGACCCAAGCTATCGTTGCTGTGATCCAAAGAAACGTCCAGGCTCCAGCTTTGAGGACAAATTTATTTCACCTTGGCCAGAACACGTTGCCGGCTAGGTCAATCGAGGACACTGTAAATTAGAATCATTCTTTGATTTTCTTTTCTGTTCTTTTGGGTGCACGACATGTGATTGCATCACTCATCCAAGTATTTTCTTGGAAACTGTCTGCAAAACCCTGTTTCCAGTTAGTGATGCAATTCTTTGGGGAGACTGGGCCAAGCCAAACAGAAGTGTTTTCTTGCTTTTTGGGATGAGTGAGGGGTGTCCCTGGACAGTGACCTCGAAAGCAATATATGCATATACATTTAGATGCAAATATACATTTGATCTTCTCAGAAACTTTAGTTTACTTTTAAAAACAAGCAGCATTGCTATTTTGGTGGGCGGTATTCATTTAAAAAGTGAACTTTTCCATGTATTTGTGCCAATAATGGAAAGCTGGGACAAAATGTAGCTCTCTACCGCACTATGTGAGATGCAGCTGGGGCCCCTTTTCTATTTCCTCCTCTTCCCTTTCCTCATTACTTTTAAAGTACAGCCTCTGAAAACTGTGATCCGGCTTGTTCAGAAGTGGCCAAATGTAAGAGCTCCAGAGATTTTTATTGGCAGTGGGGATAAGACTCCTTGCCTGCCGGCCCCCTGTGCACAGGGCTGGCTCCAGGCACCAGCCGAGCAAGCTTGTGCTTGGGACGGCAGATTCTATGGGGCAGCAATCCGCCCAATCCTAGGGCGGCACGGCCGCTTTTTTGTTGTTGTTTGTTCGCCGATCCGGCCGCCCTGTAGGGGGCGGCACCGCGGAGGAGTGGAGCACCCTGCTGGGAATGGGCTGCACGCTTCATCTGCCCCAGCACCGGTGCCAGGTCTGTAGCAAGCCCGGCAGGGCAGCCTGCGTCCTTCCCTCCCTGCCGACTGGAGTGGAGCCCTCCTGTCAGGCAGCGTAGTGGTCGGGGCCGAGTGGCAAGCACTCCGCTGAAGCCCTGGCTGCCCCCCCTTCTCTCTCTCCCCCCGCTCCCTCCCTCTTCTCCCCTGACCCCGCTAGCGGGGACACGTCTGCAGCTCAGGGAGTCCCCCTGCACCCTGGCTCCGGCCGCCCCACAGGTTTTTTTTTTTTTTTTTTTTTTTTGCTTTGCTGTTCTGGCTGCCCCAATTTTTTGTTGTTGCTTGGGGGTGGCAAAAAAGCCAGAGCCGGCTCTGCCTGTGCAGTGCTTGTGCTGGAACGTAGTGAGGTTATTTCATGATTTGGTGCTGAATCCAGCTTGCCTTACTTATGTGAGCAGTCCCAGTGAAGCCCAGGGAACTTCCGATAGTGTGAGTAAGATGCACAATGCACAGTCAACCTGTGGAACTCTTTGCCAGAGGATGTTGTGAAGGCCAAGAGTATAACAGGGTTCAAAAAAGAACTAGATAAATTCATGGAGGATAGGTTCATCAATGGCTATTAACCAAGCTGGGCAGGATGTTTGCCAGATGCTGGGAGTGGGCGGCAGGGGATGGATCACTTGGTGATTACCTGTTCTGTTCATTCCCTCTGGGGCATCTAGCATTGGCCGCTGTTGGAAGATAGGATACTGGATGCTTTGGTCTGACCCAATATGGCCGTTCTTATGTTCAGATGAGCAGGGTTCAGCCTCATAAGGCAAAATGTTACAATGTGACTCAATGATATTTTATTGCCCCAAAGACGAAGCCCTCAGCAGCCACAGAAGACTATCTGTAACCAGATAATGTGGCTGTTTGATGCAGGAGACTTAACAGGGCTGACATGAGTTAATTAGTGTAGGCACTGACTCCATGGGTACTCTGGGCTGCTGAGCACCCACCGGTAGCCCCCCTATCAGCACCTCCCCTAGCGCCTCCTGCCTGTTGGTGGGATAATGGGAGGGAGTGGAAAGGGGCAGGTAGAGGTGGGGTAGGGGTGGGGTCGGGGCCTTGGGGGAAGGAATGGAGTGCGGGCAGGACCTGGGACAGAGCCAGGTGTTGAGCACCCCCCAGCACATTGGAAAGTCAGCGCCTGTGTTAATTAGCCAGGGTAATAAATGCATTAAAAAGAGAAAATATGAGAGCCTGCTAAATCCAGGCTTGACTTTCCCTTAGGCTTTGAAAAGCCTCTCTAATTGCTCCACAGATGTCTGTTGTTTCTGATCACTAATAGTATACGCTTTTTGTGTTCAGTGTCTTGTAGTGTCAGTGCACTTCATCCAGGGTCCTTGGCCTTCTGAGGCACTTTGCTTTCAGTAAGCATGTTGCATTACAGGTCTCAAAATGTTGGAGGGTCCCGATTAGCTGGAAATTCTAATAGAATCCTCCATTAGAAAAAATTGACCAGTGACCAGGCCAAGGCTATAACAGGGTTCAAAAAAGAACAAGATAAGGTCATGGAGGATAGGTCCATCAATGGCTATTAGCCAGGATGGACAGGGATGGTGCCTTAACCTTTACTTGCAGAAGCTGGGAATGGGTGACAGGGAATGAATCACTCAGTGATTACCTGTTCTGTTCATTCCCTCTGGGGCATCTGGCACTGGCCACTGTCAGAAGGCAGGATATTGGGCTAGATGGACCTTTGGTCTGACCCAGTATGGCCGTTCTTATGACATTTGCTCTTGTTTGCAAATGGGGATGGGTCAGATTATATGTACATTTTAACAAAGTATATACCTGCCACCATCTGAAATGTTTAAATAGAGCTACACCTTCCATCTGCATATGCTGACCTGGGAGAGCTTTTTAGATGAGACAAAATTGGGGGAAGGAGAGCATTTAAAATTTTATTTGAAAGAGGGGAAAAATTAGCCTGTATGAATAGTTATAAATAAAAAATCAAGTATGATTAATTGGACCATTCAGGAGGAGTGAGAGGACGCAGAGTAGATGACTGGAGTCTTACTTGTAGCATGGGGTGCCAGAACCAGCCAGCGAGGCCAGACTCCTATCTCCAGGGGTAAGTATTATGAAGTAACAACTGTGACTCCGTAGTAAGTTATACTGGGCTTTTCACACCAAGCTCTATTTGTAAATTGCATTTCCCCTTTTCTCTCTCCTTTTGCAAACTTCATGCAGTTATACAGGTGCCATTTTGGAAAGTGTGACCTTCCTGTCAGACTGGGGGGAGGCAGCCTGAGCAACATGCATTTCTTTGTTTGGTCAATGATTAGCTGATAAAGTTTAACCCAAACTGGCTCAGCCAGTTATTCTGGTTAAGAAGCTGTCTAGCGGGGAGTCGATGAAAAGGATTAGGACATATAAAGGAAGATAGGAGTGCCCTTGCCATCCTTGCCTAAAAGTGATGTGAACAGCAAAGCAGACATGCAGAGACTATTTGGTGTATTCTCAGAGGGTTCAGGAACTGAACACACCTGTCAATCGCTAGAAATCTTGCTCTGTCAGTTTTTGGAACCCTGGGAAAAAACGGGTATTTTAAGCTATTTTTTTTTAAGTTCTTTTGTGTAACAGGATAGGGGAGGCAGCCCAAGGCAAAACATCATTTGAGCATAACGTTTTACTGTTGAATTAAAAAAAAAAGTAAAGATAATGAAGAACTGTTTAAAATGGTATTTTACATTGCTTTAGGAAACAGCAAAAGTAGCAAAGGAGATGCACCTTCGGGTGGTAGTGTAGCACATGAAGGATTCAACAGCACAAACTGAATTTTGAGATTATCAACATCAGAGCTTTTTTGTTCCCCTAAGGAAAACCTTAATAGGCATTTAAGTGAATCTCTTCTGTTGCCCTTGTCACCTTTGGCCTGTTTAGTGTAATACTGTGTCTAATGATATGTCTAGCTTGTTTGTTTACATTTTAGTGTCATTTGATGCCAGATGAGTGGGCAGATTTGGTGTTTATGCATTGCCTTCCCCCTGGGGGAACTCGTGCATAAGAATGGGTGATGATGGGCAGCCTTACTAAAGGGACATAAATTAGCACATTGTGGGGTCCCACTAAATGGAACTTCATATGAACAAGAGAAGGATGTGGCAGTGTTTAATGGTCTGGGATTTCTCCATATACACTCGTGTCAAATACTTAATACAAGGTGAAAAAGCTTTCTTTTCCTTTTCTAAGATTTATGTTCCACAGTCTTGGTTAACAGGAGTCACAAACCAGCATTAATGTTAGAATGAATGAGCTAATGTGTAAGTGCACTGCTGTCCTATGTTAGCTAGAAACTACACTGCTCATCTGTGTTTTCCAAGCTCTCTGTTGCTAGCAGAGGTTCTCTTTTTAGCTCAAGAGGAAGAGATCTCTGTTTTGGAGCAGGAGGACCTGAGTTCTAACCCTGCTGTGACTGTGAAGTTCCATGCTGTGGGTATGCTGTGCAGCATAATGACAACTCTTGCTGTGCAAATAGTGAGAAAAACGATTTTTGAATTCTGGAAGTACTTGCAGTTGGGGTTGTTGCAGACATGATTGCTGTGCATGGAGAGGCTCATAGAGTATAGTATGTTATGATCAGAACTGACTTATGGGAGATTAAGAAAAAACTAGAACAGGAGTACTTGTGGCACCTTAGAGACTAACAAATTTATTAGAGCATAAGCTTTCGTGGACTACAGCCCACTTCTTCGGATGCATATAGAATGGAACATATATTGAGGAGGTATATATACAATCACCTCCTACAAGACAGGCCCAACAAAGAAAATAACAGAACACCACTAGCTGTCACCTTCAACCCCCAACTAAAACCTCTCCAGCGCATCATCAGAGATCTACAACCTATCCTGAAAGATGATCCTTTACTCTCACAGATCTTGGGAGACAGACCTGTCCTCGCTTACAGACAACCCCCCAACCTAAAGCAAATACTCACCAGCAACCACACATCACTGAACAAAACCACTAACCCAGGAACCTATCCTTGTAACAAACCCCGATGCCAACTCTGTCCACATATCTATTCAAGTGACATCATCATAGGACCTAATGACATCAGCCATACCATCAGGGGCTCGTTCATCTGCACATCTACCAATGTGATATATGCCATCATGTGCCAGCAATGCCCCTCTGCCATGTACATGGTCCAAACCGGACAGTCTCTACGCAAAAGAATTAATGGACACAAATCTGACATCAGGAATCAAAATACTCAAAAACCAGTGGGAGAACACTTTAACCTATCTGGTCATTCAGTGACAGACCTGCGGGTGGCTATATTACAACAGAAAAACTTCAAAAACAGACTCCAACGAGAGACTGCTGAGCTAGAATTGACATGCAAACTAGACACAATCAACTCCGGTTTGAATAAGGACTGGGAATGGCTGAGCCATTACAAACATTGATTCTATCTCCCCTGGTAAGTATTCTCACACTTCTTAACTGTCTGTACTGGGCTAGCTTGATTATCACTTCAAAAGTTTTTTTTCTCTTAATTAATTGGCCTCTCAGAGTTGGTAAGACAACTCCCACCTGTTTATGCTCTCTGTATGTGTGTGTATATATATCTCCTCAATATATGTTCCATTCTATATGCATCCGAAGAAGTGGGCTGTAGTCCACGAAAGCTTATGCTCTAATAAATTTGTTAGTCTCTAAGGTGCCACAAGTACTCCTGTTCTTCTTTTTGCGGATACAGACTAACATGGCTGCTACTCTGAAACCTAAGAAAAAACTGGACTAGTTAGGCTTCCTGACAAGAGAACCCCTACCCTTCTTTTCAACACCCTCAGGATGCCTGGAAGCACTGTGATGTGTCACTTCTGTAGCAGGAAATGTGCCAGTTTCTAGCTGGCTGGCATATGGCAAATTGGACACTAGTAGGCACTAGCCCTTCCCCTTCAGAGATGTCTGATGTGATTTTAAGTGTCTGCTGGTGTACACGCTAGGAGCATGGACTAAAAGTATATGGTCTCCACAGCAGGAGGACTTGAGTGCCCTCTGCTCTTGGTAGGAGAACTAGAAGTTCCCTCTTTCTAAGGCTCAGGGGTGGTGGCTTAAGGGAGGACAGGCAACAGCATTTCACTCATGAAAGTGAGAGACAGTTTAGAACAAAGCATAACGTAGCTGGGGCTGTACAAATATCTTCACTCCGCTCAGGCAAGGTTTCCTAATTCTGATCTGCAGTACTCTCTTCTAGTCAGCCCTAGGACTTCTCCAGAGCAGAGAGAGTCTTCAACATGTACAATGTCCACCTCCAGTATGGAGCACTGAACCCATGTGGCAAAGCTCAGCTCAAGCCAATTTTCCCTTGGAATGTAGAAGGAATTCCTCCGTCGTGCGAGACCTTCACATTTCTATTCTTGCAGTGCCAAGTTTGCTTTCTTCTCAGGCTAAGGCCTGGCCCACACTATGGGGGGGGGTGGGGGGAATCGATCTAAGTTATGCAATTTCAGCTACATGAATAACTTAGCTGAAGTCGACATACTTACCACGGTGTCTTCACTGCAGTAAGTCGACTGCTGACGCTCTCCTGTCGACTCCGCCTGCACTTCTCACTCCGGTGGAGTACCGGAGTCGACAGAGTATTCGATTTTTGACGTGATAAAAATCGACCCCCACTGGATCAATCGCTCTGGAGGTAAGTGTAGACATGCCCAAAGGGAGGGAGGAGGCTAGTCTGGTGATGTGAACCAGCCACGGCGAAGCCTTCCCAAAAGTGTGGGGGAGAGGGGGAAGGGGAGCAGGGGCCCCTGTCCCTTCTGCCCGAAACCCTGCACCCAGCCAAGCTAGAAGCTGGAGCGGGCTGGGAGCCATGGACCCTCCACCTGCCTAGGGTGGGGGGCCAAGAGCAGCCCCTGGCCCATTTTCCCCACCCCCTGGAACCCTACCCAGGGCAGGTGGAGGATTCCTGGCTCCCCACAGCGGCCCACTCTGGTGTGGGGACGGGGCCTTGGAGCTGCAGCCTGGCCATGGTAAGAGCTGTATGGTCAGGCAACTGTGAGGAGCCGTCCTGGTTGGGGCACCCGTGGGTGGGAAAACAGGCCGGGGGCTGCTCTCAGGTCTCCCCATCCTGGGCAGGTGGAGGGTCTGTTGCGCAACAGACCCTCCCCGCTGCCTGGGCTCCCCAGCTGGGTTCCAGCCGCCAGCCTGGCCTGGGGGTGGGGGGGAAAGGCGGTGCCTTGGGGGGCAGGAGGGCCTGTGGTGGAAAGTGGGAGGACCATGGTCCCTTTGCACACTCCCTCCCCTCCCCCCCTTCCCCATTCTGGCGCTGTTGATCTGAGCACAGGGCTGGGAGCCAGGAATTCTTTAATTGTAGTTTTGCTTCAGATACCAACTCCCACTGTAGCTTTGATTCCTAGATTATAAATCCACGAGACCATTGTGATGATCTTGTCTGACCTTATGTATAACACAGGCTATGAAACATCCCTGAATGAATTTGTGTGAACTAGAGCATGCATACGTACATTCTTTCTCTCATTGTGCAAAGCACTATAGAGTCACATCACAATGAATAGTAAACACAACACACGAGTCATTGGCCAGTGATCTTCCTCCACATTTGAGGTCTTCACACAGCCTTGAGAAGTGCTCCATATATCCTCCTGCCCAGTCAGTCACCTTGTCAAAACACATTTTGCCATGGGTGCCAGCTGTAATGGACAGGAAGCACTCATTTCCGCAAAACTTCCTGCAGCAATCTCCCTGCACTCATCCTCCCACATTACTTCTAGGGGAATTCTGCACCAAAAAATTAAAAATTCTGCATACAATATTTCAAAATTCTGCAAAATTTTGCAAATTTTATTTTTCAAAATAACACTACATAATCATGCCAATTTCTATTATTATTTTGGTAATTTATTTCAAAATACCTGCCAGAAAGTATGTCTGTAATATTACAGACACAAACAAAAATTCCCCCTGCCCAGAAGTAGAGAGTTAAAGAAACCCCTATGGCAGCCCAGTTCCTGCTTCTGTCCCCTCCCTCCCAGAACCCAGCTGGGGGCACAGACACTCATGCCCCCCCAGCCCAGCCACTGTCACTCCCTACCCAGCCCAGCCACTCTTACCGCCTCCCCTCAGAGCTCCGCCGAGGCCCCCACCAGCCCAGACACTCTCATCCTCTACCCCCCAGGGATCTAGAGGGAGAAACACCCTGATGCTGGGTCTCAGTCTTGCACAGTTTCCTCTGTCCTTCAGGGTGTGCTGGGAACTGCAGCTGCCGGAAACCCTCAAGCTCCTTCCGCCTCCCTCTGGCAGTGTCTTCTGTTTGCGAGCTGGGCTCTGCTGGTCCAGTGCCTCCTAGTGGTGGCCAACATTTCTGCAGCCCATTTCGGGGCGGGGGGGAAAGGAATTCTGCGTGCACAATATTAATTTATGCCAAGTGGCGCTGAATTCCCCCAGGAGTACCACATATCCAGCAAACTCAAGTTTTCTTTATCTGATTGTTTTGATGATATGTTATGCTGTAAATTCAGGCAATCACTTCCAAATTAGTCATGACAAGACAAACAGTAGAGGACTGAGACTCATGCTGTTTGTAAAATGACTTAATATTAAACAGTACCTTGTTCAAGCACTAATTGTCAAGGCAATTGACTTTCCAGATTTGCGGATTCACAAGCAGTCTGACTTTTCTTCATGATTTCAAAGAGATGCTGTTCTGATATGATGGGGAGTGGATCCTTCCAGAAGGCTGACATAGTAGCCAATCAGAACTTAGTAATAGCCAACATAAAGGCCAAACTGTGAAAAAAGAAATGACCAGCAAGTACCTTCAGAATCTGTTACAATGTCAACTGAAAGTCTGTGAAACACAAGTGAAATTCAAGAAAATGATTGAACGAAAGTTGCAAGCTGCTGACCTCCGCATGGGGCACATAGATGAAATAGAGTACAAAATCTCCTGCTACGTTAGAGAGACCATGGATGAACTCCTGGGCAAACGGATCCTAAAGAAGAAACTTTGGATCATGAAGATTATCGAGTTATATGATCCATGAAGGAAGCTAAGAGCACAAAGGAAGATGGATGAAACCCCAAGACAGCAATATTCCCGTGTGACACAAGAAATAGAAGCAGTGATTAAAGTGGCAAAAGAAGATTGGCTTGAACAATACTGCATCAATATACAGAACTCTTTTGCAGCAAATGTCACTAGTAAGGCCTACCAAACCATCAAGACTTTCGAAAGGTTTCTCGGGCAGGAAAAATATCATTTCACCCAACACTTGGGGTAAGTGTTGCTGAGACATGTATAATACGAGATAAATGAATTCTAAGCTGGACGTGAAGGAGGCAGAGGGGGTCTAGAAGCTCAACATTTCCTGGTGAACCACCTCATATGGTTGATGAAGTTGAGGATGCAGTACGGACTCTGAAAAGCCATAGTCTCTGGAGTGGATAACGTAGAAGCAGAACTAATTAAAAGAGGTCGAGAGGCACTCATCTGGACATCCATTAGCTTATCAATTAGAGCATAATTTTTAGAAAAACATCTAATCTTTGACTGAAAAATTTCCAGTGATGGAGAATACACCCCAACTCTTGGTAAGTTGTTCCAATGGGTTAATTACTCTCATGTTCAAAATGTATCCCTTATTTCTAGTCTGAATTTGTCCAACTGGTGGTTCTTGCTATACCTTGTTTGCTGCACTGAAGAGACCTCTATTTCAAATTTCTTTTTCCCGTGTACTTATAGACTGTGATCAAGTCCGCACTTAACTTTCTGTTTGTTAAACCACTTAAGTCAGCCTCTGACTCATTTTCTCCATCTGGAAAATAGGGATAATACTTACATGCCTCATGGGTATGTTTGTGTGGATTAATTATTGAAGAGACAAAGGTCCTAGTAGTGTTACAATGGAGCTTCTGCTACAGTATGTGTCTTATAGCTTTTGTTTTTATTGGCTGTGGAAAAACCAACACAAATGAAACTTAACGGAGGCCTATAGAACTGTGCATGGCCAGGATGAATTAAGTATTGCTGTAATGGGAAGTTCGGCACCATTTATAGAACAAACAAAGGAAAAAGGATTATGCACAATGTGTTCCTTATAACCGCAGTCACTGCTGTGGATACAGAACTGAAGTAATTGCTACTGGATGAGCAGCTGCTATGAGATTCCTATGGCACCTGTTCTGTGACTGAAATGTTCATGTTACAAATAATGCTGTAACAAGTGGATCCCTAAGTTGGTGGTCTCGGTGGAAGGCAAAGATTAAATGGACTGACCTGCCCCTTCCTAGATGAAGATAACCTCTTATGGTTAGAAATCTGGGTGCAGAAAGGAAGCTCATACTGCCGGTCTGTGCTTATATCTGGTTTTTGTGAATCAAGCTTCAGTTTTCCATGCTTCCCATCCAACACCTGAACGTACTTTACCCATCTCAGTGTGTGCTTGTGTTTGCAGCACTGTCTGTGGAAGTGCCACACTTTTGTGGTTGCAATATGCAGGGATCTGGAGGGGCATTGCAGCTGAAGTGGAAACTTCAGATGCAATTGTAGTGCTAGAGCTGGTCTCTGGGGAGGAGGCTGTTCAGAAACAATCCAGTTTCATTTTTATTTAAAAGAAAAAGGAGATCTGGAGAGGGGTATTGGAGGAAATGAAGCTTCAATTTCCCCTGCAAAGTTGGAATTGGTTTTTTAAACCACTTTTAAAAAACCCCAAACAAAACAAAAAAACAAAAACCCAAGGCTGCAGAACAGCTGGGAGGAAGTGATGGAACCACATAGGATACATTGTAGGTTCCTTAAACAGAATATGTCCTGATTTGACACTAAAGGCCAGACACACAGTGCAAAGGCTATCCCTGAGGGGAAAAGCAAGCAAGAACTATAACAAAGACTATATCGATACTAGGGAATTTTACCCCAAAGTTCCTATCAGTGCTCTAGCTATGCTAATTATAGCACCATTGAGGATTCTGTTGGCAAAACTGCCAGGGAAGACCAAAGGCCAAAGGTTGCTTGGCTTTGTCTGCAGGGCTGTGCAAGCCAGCAACTTGACTCTGTCTTGAAACAATTAAGGGCTGGCTAATGATGTGACTAGAGGATTAGTTTTAGGGCGAGAAACTGTACGTTTATAACCCTGACTTGAGAGCTGAAGTTTTGTGTCTGTATGTTGTCTTTTGGTTTTATTTAGGTCGTATTTTTATTAATTACGAAACTCAATCCAATTCAATTGAAGAATTCCACATGGGACCTTACCCTGGGTGCATTAGCGACCAAGGTGTTGCCGAAGTATTTTTTTATAACTTGGAAGACTCTCATTGTTACCTGCACATCTACCAATGTGATAATATGCCATCATGTGCCAGCAGTGCCCCTCTGCCATGTACATTGGCCAAACCGGACAGTCTCTACGTAAAAGAATAAATGGACGCAAATCAGACGTCAAGTATTATAACATTCAAAAACCAGTTGGAGAACACTTCAGTCTCCCTTGCCTCTCGATTGCAGACCTAAAAGTTGCAATATTACAACAAAAAAACTTCAAAAACAGACTCCAACAAGAGACTGCTGAATTGGAATTAATTTGCAAATTGGACACCATTAAATTAGGCTTGAATAAAGACTGGGAGTGGATGGGCCATTACACAAAATAAAACTATTTCCCCATGCTTATTTCTCTCTTCCCCCCCCCCCCCCCCCCCCCCCCCCCCCCCCCCAGTTCGTCATACCTCCTTGTCAATTGCTGGAAATGGGCCATTTTCATTACCACTACAAAGTAGTTGTTGTTGGTTGTTGTTTTTTTTTTCTCCTGCTGATAAAAGCTCACCTTAACTGATCACTCTCCTTATAGTGTGTATATTAACACCCATTGTTTCATGGTGTGTGTGTGTATGTGTGTGTATAATATATATAATCCTCCTACTGTAATTTCCACTACATGCATCCAATGAAGTAGGCTGTAGCCCACTAAAGCTTATGCTCAAATAAATTTGTTAGTCCCTAAGGTGCCACAAGTACTCCTGTTCTTTTTGCAGATACAGACTAACACAGCTGCTACTCTGAAACCTCTCATTGTTATAACCTCTTGGAACTTTAAAATTGAAAGCTGTTTTATTCCTTCAGTCTTGCTCACACTGATTTATTGAGTTACTTGTGAGCACTAAGCTCCTAGTTTCTTAGAAAAATAGTGTTGAAAGTTCTAATGTATTAAAAAAAATAAAAATAAAAAGAATTTCTAAGAGTTGCATGGACTTTTCCAAAAGAGATTTTTTTTTATATAAAGCAGATGTTAAGATAACTAAGATTTTTGGGTCCTCCCATCTTGAAGGTGTCCCTTCACAGCCCACAATCTCCAAATTGGACTTGGACATGAGACTAATAATAGTCCAGGTGGTCTGGGAGTGCTTCATTATAATAGCCTGCCTTCATAGCTGTACCCCACCCCCAGCATGTATCTTACAATTAAAAAAAATAATAAATAGAGACGGGCTGAGACAGTGGAAGCAAAAGTGTGCAATCATAGGAGGATGTGTGCGCTCAGTCCCAGACATTCCTTTTTGCTGGAGAATACAGAGTGGTGTTTTGAACGCCACCTGGAACCCTGCCAGCTCTCCCGCCCCATGGAATGCATTCTGTCTGGGCGTCTCAGCAATCAGGGAACCAGGGAGGGGAAGGTGGAGGCAGGCAGGCATTCCAGGGCTTTGGGTCCAATGCTTGCATTGCTTTTCTTTCGCCATGAGGAATCTGGAAAGTAACTTCTCTTCCTAGTCTTTAGTCTCCACGGTCCCTTGTTACTGACCCAAATTCTTCTTTATCTCATACAAACCTGGTGTAAGTAAACACCCCTGTTCTTAGTTCCCAGTAGCTTGTGTGTGTGTGTGTGTGTGTGTGTGTGTGTGTGTGTGGTGCATATAGAAAGTCTCACTTTTTTGTCACCTAGCTTGTTTACCTTGGAAAAGAGTTTCAGAAATTGTTCATGAAAAGGAAATTAACCACACCTCACCTTAAATGGGAGCTTGTTGGGCCCAAGACTTGACCTGGCTCTCTCTTGCCGTATAATCTGCGTGCACAGTCTATTCTTTGTTTGTGTGGGAGGGATGTTTTTAAAATAAATTCTTCAGTATTTCCTTTGGGATGGGGGAGAGAGAAGAGCTGAGTTGAAGCCAGCAGGTCAGCTCTTGAGACCCTATTCAAATAAAATGTGTGAGCATAATGTTCAACTAAAAACTGTCAGAGAAATGGATTTTGGTTTAATCCTGCTAAGGGGCATATTGTTAATGCACATCACCGCAGGGTGAGTCTTAAATGGTGACAGTGGTATGGATGGGTCTGGTACGGTACTGGGATAGGGCTGTAGCTTTATTGCAGTGAATCATGGGAAATACTCCGCCCCCTCCCCCCCCAAAGGTCTTGGAATAACTGCAGAGAATACATGTTGCAGATGTAGTTTCTTTAAAGTCAGCCTGTTTGCATATCTGACAGGTTTCTTTTCACCAGGCTTCAGACTCCTTACCTGCAGAATACAGCTCCTTCTAGTGGTGTCATTGGGATAATAAAAGCTGTATTTGCTCAGCTTATATATGAAAAATTCAACAGCCATAAGACGCCATTCTTGATGCATGCTTTGGCTGTGGTAAAAATACATATAATTAGATTCAGGAGGTTACTTACCTGTAATTTGGAGGTTCTTTGAGATATGTGGTCCCTCTCTGTATTCCACTGAGGGGCTTATGCATGCTTACCATGCATCCAGAGCCAGAGAATTTAAAAGTAGTAGTGTCCCTTGGTCAGTACATGCACCCTGAACTCGCCTCACGGTTTCTTCTGAGGTGATAAAGGGTGGGGCGGACCAATCACGTCTCCAGTTCCTTCTCCGCTGCAAAGCAACAGATCTGCAGCAGGGAGGAAGGAGGGCAGACAGTGGAATACAGATAGGGACCACATATCTCGAAGAACCTCCAGTTCCAGGCAAGTAATCTCCTCCCCCTCTTTGAGTGATGGTCCCTATTGTACTCCACTGAAGGTGACTATCAAGCAGTACCTAAGTCAGTAGAGGGTGTGAGGATGAAGATGGGAGAATTGAGTGGCGGATAGCTGCACCAAAGGAGGCATTCACCACTGAGTAATGCACCAAGATGTAATGAGTAGTGAAGACTAACTGAACTCTACATGGCCACTCTAGAGGAAAGGAGGGCCCACCATCATGGCCCTGAGCTTGCCAACTGAGCTTGCCAACCCTCCTCGCCAACGTGATAGCCACCAGGAAGGCGACTTTCATGGACAGGAGGGACAGTGAACACGACACCAACGGCTCATAAGGTGGTTTTGTTAACATAAATAGGATCAGGTTGAGATCCCATTGGGGAGTGATGGGCTGTACAGGTGGGAAGGTTATAATGAGGCCCTTCCAAATCTAACAGTCAGTGTGGGGGTAAGGAGGGCTGCTCCACAGGGGACATGGAAGGCACTAATTGCTGCTGTATGGACTTCGATAGAACTAAGGCAAAGACCCGACGCCTTCAAGGATAGTAGTAGTCTAGGAACAGGGGAATCCCCACTGCTTCTGGGGAAAGTCCTTTGCGTTCCGTCCAGCAGGCAACGTGTGTCCACTTGGCTCAGTAACTACGCTTAGTGGAGTTCTTCCTGCTGCTGGAAAGGATATTTTGTACCTGTGATGAACGTGTCCATTCCAGAGATGTCCATCCAAATACCATGCTCTAAGGTGAAGGTACCCATGGATTGGGATGGCTGATGCCACTGTTGCGTTGTCAGTAGGTCAGGTGGAGCAGGGAGGGAAATTAGGGTGTGTGCAGATATGCAAAGGAGATTGAGAAACCAAAACTGTCTGGACCAGTGTGGGGCTATCAGGTTGACTGTTGCTTTGTCCCGTCTGATGTTGTGTAGTACCCATGGTAGGAGCAGGAAAGGAGGCAAGGCATAATTGAGTTGATCCGACCAGGGGAGGATGAGGGCATCACCCTGAGAGTGCTGCTCCAGACCCCCTCATGAGCAGAATGTGCTGCATTTTCTGCTCACTGAGGACACAAAGAGGTCTCTGGTTTGAGTTCCCAGTTTGTTGAAGATGGCCTGTAGTACATCGTCACGGAGTTCCTGCTTGTGGTTGATGCTGAACTGTCTGCTGAGCGAATTCAGTTACATTCAGTGTCCCTGAGAGAGAGGCTGCACACAAGATTATCTTGTGGTTGATGCACCAGTTCAAAAGGTGATTACTTCTGAGCACAGAGCTGGCGACGTCGTGCCTCCTTGTTCGTTGATGTAGCACACCGTCGTGGCATTGTCCAACATGATGAGAGCCTGGCATGCCCTTCTTACAGCTCAGAGCTCCAGAACATTGATATGCATTCTGGATTCCTGAGAGGTCCACGTTCTCGGAGTCATATGTCCATCCATCTGCACTCCACAACCCAGAAGGGAGGCATTGGTGATCAGCCCTTTCAGGAAAGGGGCACAGAAAGGGAACTCCTGCACAGATTTCATGAGGTTCCTTCCATCATTGGAGGGATGAGAGTAGCTTGTGGGGAACTGTGAGCATGTGGTCCAGGGTGTGATGAGTTGGTGAAAAAACTTTCTGGATGCAGCGAAGGTGGTGACGTATGTGCACGAGGCCATGCGACCTAGAGGGAGAAACAAGTCCTGGCCACGACCAACGGATTGTCAGTTACACGAGTTATAAGTTCTTGCAGAGTCTAGAACTTATCCTGTGGTAGGTAGGCTCAAGCTGTGACTGGGTTGATGGCAGCCCCTATGAAGTCAAGGCACTGCATAGATTTTAAGGTTAACTTTTTGGAGGTGTGTAAATGCCCAGGGAATGCAGAGTAGCTCTGGAATCCGTGTGGGTGTGGAGGGAATCGTCTCTTCTTTGGTTAAAAAGATGGGGCTCATCGAAAGGGAGGTCATCTATGGTATTTTGTATCTCCCTGGGGAAATCCATGATTCCTGTCATCGCATAACTATACCCAGGGCCACGGACTGTGAAGAAGTGTCTATCGCATCCAGAGCTGATTTGAAGCACAGTCCTTGCCACCAATTTACCCTTGTCTGCTTGTTTGGAAATGGGCCTGATCTTGCTGTGGTAGTTTTTCAGCAAATTCATCCTTTTTACAGTAGTTTAGGAAATCATATTTGGTGAGCAATGAATGCCTGGTAGTTTGAGATCCTGAACTGAAGGCCCACCGATGAGAATATTTTACGGCAGTGCTTAATTTGTGCCAGGACTGAGCCCTGGCGCCTCGGGGCTTGCTGCGTCAGTTATGAAAGTTTAAAAAAAAAAAAAAAAAAAAATTGCGTGAGCCCCAACACCTCTTTCATTACAGATTAAGCACTGCCTTATGACCCAAAAGTTCCAATTTCTGTTCCTCCTTATCTGATGGAGTGGCGCATAGATGCTGCTTCCTGGAACGCTCAGTCAGTGCTTAGACCGCAAGAGAGTTGGGAGGGGAATGTGAGAACAGAAATTTAGACCCCTTAGCAGGCACATAATACTGTCTTTCAGACTCCTTGGGAGCATGTGCCAAACTCTCCTGGACAGCTCGAATATAGCCTTGTTAATGGGTAGTGTACTGTACCTGGTGCCGATGAATGCAGGATGTCCAGGACCTGGTGTTGGGTATCTTGTACCTCCTCCAGTGGGATGTGATGCCATCAGGGGATGAAGGGGATGCCAAACCAAGTGCCGCATCTGGAGAAGAAGATAGAAATGTCTCCTGCTCAGTAGGTGCTATTGGAACTGGGCTGAACGGTTCTTTCTCTATCACTGCTTCTGAGCATCTGCTGGAAGGCGCGCAGGACAGTGTAATGGAAGAAGTCTCCCTTGCTGAATGTGCAGGTTCTGACGGCGGGTATTGTGGCCAAGGACCCCAATATGGCCTTCATGATGGATATTGCGGAGGACCCCAGGGCATAGGAAACCAATGGCAAAGGATGCTTCTCTTATGGGGTGCCAATGGTGTCGATTCTATCCCTGGCACTGGCGGATCCGTCCTCTTGTGGGGACTCTTCTCATGCTTATGCGGCTTGGCACGAGCTCTCTCACCATGACTGGAAGTAGTGGAAGGAGTCTTGGAAGAAGTCTCACGGTCATGCTTCCTGGCCTCCCGTCTAGGCCCTGGCGTGGTGTCCATAGTGGGGGTACCATCAGTGGTGAATTTGGACTCTGTAACTCTTCATTGTTTCAGGCCAATGCACGGGGGGCCCCCGGCCTGCATCCGAATGAGGCATCATGGTAACTTCCATGAGATATCTCTTGAGGCCAAGAGCCCAACCTTCTCCAGGGAAGGACTGGCAGAGGCTGCACCTGGATGTGACATAGCTCTCCCCCAAGCAGTAGAGATGGCATTGGTGTTCATCACTGACTGAGATGGAACGTGGGCAGGAGGCACAGATTTTAAAGCAGGGGGGCTTCGGCATAGTTCAGTACCTGTGCATGGGTACTAATGGGGGGGATGGGTGCCAGAGACAAAACAGGCCCCCAAACTAACTATTCTACTCTCAAACTACTAGAAATGATCCAAAAGTAGCAAAAATATGTAAAAATTACACCTCTACCCCGATATAACGCTATCCTCCGGAGCCAAAAAATCTTACCATGTTATAGATGAAACTGCGTTATATCGAACTTGCTTTGATCCATCGGAGTGCGCAGCCCCGCCCCCCAGAGCACTGCTTTACTGTGTTATATCCGAATTCATGTTCTGTCGGGTTATATTGGGGTAGAGGTGTATATACAAGGTTGTTAGAAAGTGTGTCACAAGCAAGCGGACACCAATCGTTCTGACACGGACCATGTGGCAGTGAGAAGGAATGGAGATGCAGTTGGTCCAGTCTGCCATTTATCACATTGCACAAAACCAAGGGGCGAGTTCAGGACAAGTGCATGGACCAATGGAGGCTACAACTTTTAAATTCTCTAGCTCTGTGATGCGCAAGCATAAACCCCTCCGTGGAATACAATAGTGACCATCACTCGAAGAAGAACCAGAGACTCATAGACTTTAAGGTCAGAAGCAATCCCGATGATCATGTAATTTGACCTTCTGCACATTGCAGGCCACAGAACCTCACCCACCCACTTCTGTAATAGACCCCTAACTTCTGGCTGAGTTACTGAAGTCCTCAAATCATGATTCAAAGACTTCAAGTTACAGAGTCTCCACCATTTACACTAGTTTAAACCTGTAAGTGCCCCATGCTAAGTGGGCATGAGTTAGCCATAATTTAAAGTGGATGTTTGCTGACTCAGTTTTCAGTTATCTAGCTGGTGGTTGGTTGGTAACCTATGAAAAATGAGCTTGGGTATGTCTGCCCTACTCTCAGTGAATATGCATCCATATGACTAAGACCACCATCATAATTGGCAACTCTTTGGGCATTCTCAGCAGAGAGTAATTAGGCGAGGAACCTGAAGTACCTTTCTGCTCCTACAGATTATCCCTACAAGGAGAACTCGGATATGTCTGTAGAGGAAGCTTGCCTTGTTTTTGCCTCTGCTCTTTGATCACATTGATAGCTTCAGTCTCCAGGGACTGGGAATCCAGCTACTTTCATGAGCACTAAAGATTGAGTGAAGGGAGAATGGACAGACATGTCTCCCTTTTATTATTTTGCTAATGTTTTTGGTGTATCCCTCATTTTGGGTCTCTCTGGCACCGCCGTTCTTAGCAGATCACTCTCTGCCACCTTCAGTGCTATAGCTGTCCTGGGTGCTGCCTGGGAGCCTCTCTGCATTTCCTTTTAACAGTCTGAAGTTAATTTCTTTGCTAAATAAAAACAAAGTGCATAAACAGACCCATTAAATCTGCATAGTGATTATTTCAGATGTGGCATTCCTCATGGGACAGACAGAGGTATGAAATGCCTATGGTCTATAGTCAATTTGCTTATTTATTTCTTCCATTGTAGCCATTATGGTATATGATGTCAGTGCTGACTAATAATAGGACACTTTGTCTACAATGGCGCCATTGAGGGGACAGTATGAAAACTCCCTTTGGGCTCTGTTCCCACAGCTACCGTCCCCAGTGAGTGCTTTTTGTTAGTGTCAAATGTAGGATCCTGCCCATGTATAAGTGCCATCTTTCTAATACTCATCTCCCTTCCTTGATTTTTTTCCAAAAGTGTTTATTTGCAGACCTGCTTAAAAAATGATCAAGTCTGGAGCACTTAAATTTTAAAACCATACCAGGCTACCCTCATTTTCTTTCATCTTTTTATTTTTAAAAGGGAATCTAATTTGAATTGCAGTTTATAGGGAGGGGACTTCCCGTTTTGAATTAATATTCCGAGTTCCATTCTGACTGGCTTATGTACCCCTTCCAAAGGGAGTAAATAATGAGATACAGACATAACTTTAGCTTCTGCATCACGAACCAGATATCGGAACAGTTGAGGAAGGGGTCACCAGTAATATATCCCACCTCTACTCTACTCCCACCCTTGCAACTAATAAAAGGCTGTAGGGGGTGGTTATGTTTAGTTGGATGGGCTGTTTAAATCCTATTCTCTCCATCTGTTGTTAGACATTTCAAAGCCACATTGTGTGTCCCTGTAAAGCTTAGATTGGAGGAGGCTTGTGTAACAAGATTTTTTTGTATATTTTTGTTTTGGGATCCCTCCATAATTTGGGTCACTTTTATGTAATATCTGTTGATCTACTAGATAATTTTAACTAGATAATTTTTGCCACACAAACTAGGACACTTAAATGTGGTGGTTGGTGTAGAGTAATCCTCTGCTAATGTTTCCATAAGGGGAAATACTGTTCTTCATCACTCTCCACTCCTTTCCTTGGATCTCAGCCACTGGTGTTCCACATCTAGGCATACCAGTGAGCAGGTAGGACTGTAGAACAGGTAGGACTGGGTCATGGAAATCCAAGACCTGCTGCGTTCTACATCAGGAGATACATCTTCTCACAAAACACAATCAACCTGTGGAACTCATTGCCAGGGGATATTGCGAAGGTCAAACAAGTGAAAGGGCTCAAAGGAGAACTAGATAAGTTCATGGAGGGAGGGCAGTTCTGTCAATGGCTATTAGCCAAGATGGTCAGGGAAGCAACCCCCTGCTCTGGATGTCCCTAAACTACTCTGACTGCCAGAAGTGGGGACTGGACAACAGGGAATGGGAACAATCAATAACTGCCCTGTTCTGTTCATTCCCTCTGAAGCATTTGGCACCATCCGCTGTTGGAAGTCAGGCTACTGGGCTAGATGGACCATTGGTTTGACCCAATATGGCCATTCTTATGGGACTGGTCCAGACTAAGTCCAATCATCCTACTCTTACTGAAGGCCTGCTTTTTTTTTTTTTTCTTCAGGGATGCTGAGCCATCTCTAACTTCAGTATAAATCAGTGGGAGTTGTGGGTGCTCAGCATCTGTGAAAATCGGATCTTAGGAGTCAGAGAATATCCTGAATCCACAACACACAGAGAAGGAAAAGTCAGTTTGATCTTTGGTTTACAAAATCCACATTATCTTCTAAAGGCTGCCTGTGAAATGACCAAATTAATGATAATGTTCAGATATCTAGGAGTCCTTTCAGCCAGACGGATCCTGAAGTGCTTTACAAACTAAACACAGGAATCACTTGCAGGCATTTCTTTCTGTTTTGTTAACTGATTTGATGGAAAAAGCAGAGTGATGGTGGGATTTTCAAAGATGACCAACTGCTGTTGAAATTCAGCGGGGGTTGGGCACCTAACTCTTCAGCTCCTTTGAAAAATTCCAAATTTAAGCTATAATTTTCTAATATTCTATACTGCTGCCTTCTGTGAACCTATTTCTTACTGTTCTGAATTTCAGTGGTTTGTGGTTATTGCTACCAACATCTCTATTTTCAGGCAGTTCCATCCAAGTCAGTAAGTAGCAGTTTCAGGATCACTTCTCTGCTTGGATTCTTTGCTTTCTGGATGTTAGTTTTTTCTCTTGTAAATGAAAGAACCTTCTTGATACATTTGCCTGTATACCTTACATAACAGTTTTCTGGGTAAAGTCACTGGTGAATTTCAAATATCTCAGGAGTCCTGTAATGTTTCATTTCTCTTCCAGGCCAGATGGTCTGTAGCAGATGCCTGCAGGCTGCAGAACAGTTACAGTGATTGTGTGTGTGTGTGTGTGTGTGTGTGTGTGTGTGTGTGTGTGTGTATGTATATATATATATATAATATATAGTAATTATAAAGTGATTGGAGAGAGAGAGAGACAGCATGCACAGTGGCACTGCAAGTTTCCGTTGTACTATCCTGGCAACGTGCCTTAGCCTTTACCTAAAGCCAAACATGTGTACGGCTTGTTGCATACTGGTCTGTGGGGATGTGAATTGCAGAGAGCTCTAACTGCTTGTGTAGACTCTGCTGCTGGGAACTAAAAGGTCCCTAGTGTGCCTTAATGTTGTCTTGTTTGAAACAGGATTACATCAGTGCTAGCTAACTGCTCCAGTCTCATTCAACCTTGAACCTTTCAGTTCCAAAAAACACTCCCTTCTCCCACCCCGGCAGGCACTCTTCCACCTGTCTGGACAGATTTGTTTTGTCTCCTCCATCAGATGTGAATCTGATCTCCTGGGGAAATGATTGTTGAAGATAATGGTGCTGGGTGCTACACCAGTTTGATGATGATCCATTCAGGGATTCATACAATTATCTATTGTCGCTGGTTTACAATGTGTACTTGGTAACCAAAGTGGTGGTGGAAAATCATTCTTTTTTATTTATTTATTTATTTTTATTTATTAACTCTGTTTCAGTCACCATTCCTTCAGTCAGGAAAGACTTCATGGGAAATTATCTAGGATTTTTAGAGCTAGTCCATGTTGTCCCTTAATTTCCTTGAGTCTGATGTTCCTGTTCGGTCCCTTTCTCCACCTTGATGCCTAAGTGCTCTGCTCTCCCTGGTGCTAGGGAACAAAAGGCCAAGATGAAGAATTTAACTATAGTTGCCATCTTGAGTGCTCCATATAACTCCTGTTACTGTAGTCTCTGAGCGCCTCACAATCTTCAGTGTATTTCTCCTTGAAACACCCCTGTGAGATGGGGAAGTATTATCATCCCCATGTTACAGATGGGGAACTGAGGCACAGAGAGACTCAATGCTTGCCCAAGGTCACACAGGAAGTCTGTGGTGGAGCATAGACCCAGCTGTCCTGAGTCCCAGGCTAGAACCCTAATCACTACTAGACCATATTACTTCTCTTAGTTATTCAGAGCCTTTCCCACTGAGCTAATGGAAACAATGGTTTTCTTTTTTTAAAGTCTGGCACGTCCCAGCTAATAGCTAGCTTCTGATGATGAAGACATGTCTGTTATGGCATCATGGCATGGACCCAGAAGCAGACGTGGTGTGAGGGTTTCAGTGGCAAAGATCTGACTAGAGAGGAGGAAACCTGTTGAAACTACGGCTAGATCTTTCAGAGGGGCCGAGCACCCATAGTTTAATCTGACCTACGGGTGCTCAGCATTCATGGGAATGTAGATCATAATGCAGAGAATAAGGTAAAAATAGAATTTGTGTTCATTGCAAGATCTCTTAAAAATACAACTGCTGTTATTGTCATGTTTCACAATGACAAATATTATCTCCTCCCCCACCTTACATCTTCTCGCGCTCTCTCTCTCTCTCCCTCTTCTCTCCCCTCCCCCCTCCAGACACTCAGTCAGAGCATGAGCAGCCTTTAACTGTGGCTTCCTGAGTCTGGGTTTTCATTGCCCAGGGTAATGAGTGATTATATGTGCATGTGCTTATGCAGTGTCTACAACTTCTTCCTTCCCCTTCTCTGTTGTCACTACTAACCCAGCAAATCTTTTTGGTCATCTTGAGACCACCGTCACTTCAGTAGATAAGATTAATTTAATAACAAAGCTCTAAGTGCCAGTGAAATAAGATGTATGTTTTGCGTGTGTGTGTAGGACTTTAGTGTATGTGTCAGCTGGGGTGAAATTGTGCTTTCTCAGCATTGCAGACCAACTCTGCCTTCTGGGGGCTTGAAACTCCCTTACCTGTACTCTCTGCCTCCCCTCATTCCTATTGAATAATGTGGCTTGTTTTGACAGTTCCACCCTAATTTATAAAAATAAGGGGAGCTTTCGCACTAAAGCAAAATAAGATTTATTTTTTAAATTCCTTAACTAATCTTGTGTGTGTGGTTTAGTAAGAGTTCTCTCGCTTGTATTTAATACACCATTGAAGTAACTTATCTTTTTATTATGATCTCTGTCATGGAAATCTTTCTGATTCTGAGGACTCAACATCATGACTTCACTTTTAGGGATTTGATGTGCTGTCGGGATGGGGGGAGGGAAGCCGAGACACATGCTGGTTTGGTGATTAGCAAACCTGGTAAGAGAAACTATTAAATATGTGACTGATAAATGGGTTCTTTATTTGAAAGTTGTCCCTTGGTATGAAAATCTCTCATGATTTCTCTCAGCCTTTCCGGGACTCTCCCATTAGTGCCAAAATCTATGCTCCACACAGTGTGTACTTAATTTAGCAACTGAATACACAATGACCCCCTGGTGAGGGTCTCGGTCATGTATGTGTATTTTGGCTTCTGCCTAGCTGCAGTTTTTCCTCTGTTCCTCATAAGGAAATGAAGAATATCAAATATGGGATAGGGAGTAGCGTGTGTTTATAGCTTTTTGATCCCTTGCATGGTACCCTCTGAACCTCATAATTAGACTTCAGGATCTCCCACCATACTTTCCCCTCTCTGGCCCCTTTTGAGCTATTTATTGAGTCAGAGCCACCAGTCAAACAGAACATGACAGAGGCATTCCTGTGGAGCTCTGCTCTTTCAACAGCTGATCGTGAACACTCCTTAGTGACATACCTTATAAGCTCTTGCCTTCCCTGGGGGTAGGGTGACCAGATGTCCTGATTTTTATAGGGATAGTCGTGATTTTTGGGTCTTTCTTATATAGGCTCCTATTACCCCCCACTGCCTGTCCCGATTTTTCACACTTGCTGTCTGGTCACTCTACCCGGGGTGGCAGGAGGCGTGGGGGGGCTAGGAGCACCCCACACTTCACAGCATTTTCAGCCCTTAATGCCAGGCTGGGCAGTGAGAGACTTGGAATGAAACTCACGTGGCCTCTGTGATAGCACAGAGCCCCAACAAAGAGGCGCATAGTTGGGTTCTTAAAAAATAAAGCAAAAAGAGCAGACCCTTTCTAATGGATTGTTCCTTGAGGATTTGCCCGCTCATGCTGTTGACTTGAGCTGTCAGGTTTATTTGCCAGTTACTCCATTCAAAGGGAAGTGTATGGGTTGCTATGTGTACACATGAGCAACCTTTGGCCTCAAACCTTGATTCTTGAACTGTGTTCCCTGCGTGGGATTTCTGATAAGGACATCAAAAAAAAGCTGGTGAATTGGAATAAGAAGCAGAATCAGCTAGTTTCCCAGCTCTGAGGTGTACAGGACTCTCCAGAACACGTGGCTGGTCACATGGGCAGCCTCTCTTGTTACCTAGAGGCAATCTTGATCCAGTTTTGTGTGGGGATGGCTTGAGGGGCCTGACTAATAGCAGAGGTTGGGCTACAGTGAGCTGGAGGAAATGAATAGACTTAATGTGGTTTGTTGCAGAAGGGAGTTGGGAGGTGGAGGGGGCATCAGTTTTTGTTCTTCTCAACTGTCACTTTTTTCATATTCCTCTTATCTTCCTCCAATATCAGATACCATTACGGGATTCTGCCAGTTTTTCTCTCTCAACACCTCCCTCCCCAAATTCTTCCTTAGCCAAAGCCTGACCGAGAGTTTAAAACCAGCTGTTTTTAATATTTAAAAAAATGTTGAAAACACATGGGAGTAGTCCTCCATGTATGCTTCACTCCAGCATGTGTGATGTTGCAATTGTGGAGGTACGGAGAATGGAGGAGGGGAAGCTGTGGCGGGGGGGGGGGGGGAGAAGCTTTTTCCTTTTCTTCCTTCCCCCTCCCCTCCCCAGTCCCCTTCCCTGCCCTCACAAAGAAAACTCTAGCTGCATATATGGGAGTGTGCTTGTTTTTGATCAGTCTTAATAGGGCAAATTAGAATATGCTCTTCAGAATCTTCCATGTGACCCCTCACTGTGACACGTGTTGACTTCCATTGGTTTAGGGAAGCAGGAATCTAAATTCCTGGGCCTCGGTGTCTTTTCTTTCCCCCCGCTCTCTGTTGTGGCTAGAAAAAGAGGAGTGTGATTTTTAAGTTAGATGGGCTAGAGTGAAAAGTTCTTGCAGCTTTAATCATGCAGTTGCTACAGATTGACTCCATAATAATTGGTATTAATTTCAAGATATAATGCACTGACACTTACTTGGCAAAAACATCTATTTGGGGATGGAAGAGATGCTTTCATAATCTTCGCATGCTGCTCATCTTTCCTCCCCCACCCCCAGTGGTGTTTTTCTCCGTTGCTGTTGCTTGCACGGCTTTGTCTTCTAGTTTCTTCTCTCATAGTGCCAACTCTGCTCCCACATGTTTTCTCAAGGCACCAGTGGTACAAAGTGGCCGCAGTGCAGGAGTGAATTTCCCCTTGTAATTGTTGTTACAGTGCTGGGCAAGGATAAACGGGAAATTCAGAAAAAGAGCAAATGGTCATATCACTCACTGTATTATCTAAGGAGATGTGCTAGTGGAACACTAAGCTTCATAGGGAAGATCTAACTTTGCAGCTTTGTGGTCAGAAGTCTCTCTCACCTGTGGTTGCCTTGTCGTGTGATGCAAAGGTTCCCACCTGCCCCTTTACTCTCTGGGAATGAATGACTGTTCTGGGTCCTGAGCCTTCACTTGTTAACCTTTTGCTCTGTAAAGTTGACTAAACAGGTAGCAATATTTTTCCTGAGATTGTAACTTTCCATTAGTCCAGGAAATTGGAATGCAGGCTCTAACAATGGGCGGCGGGGGGGGAAGACCCTGAAAACAAAACTTAGGCAAACAGTACACATGCTTTTCCTTATATGCAGTGTAGTTGTAGCCATAGGTGCTGACTCTGTGGGTGCTCCAGTCCTGGAGCACCCATGGAAAAAAAATTAGTGGGTGCTTAGCACCCACTGGCAGCTAGTTCCTTCCCCTCCCACCCACCACGGATCAGCTGTTTCACGACATGCAGGAGGCGCTGGGGGGGGAGGGGAGGAGCGGGAATGGGGTGCGCTGGGGGGGGACCTGGGTGAGAAGAGGCGGGGGCTTAGGGGAAGGGGTGGAATGGGGGTGGAGCCTGCAGTGGGGGAAGGGGTGGAGGGGGGGACGGACGGACATGGGGTGGAGTGGGGGTTGAGCACTCCCCAAGCAGGGAGGAAGCCGGCACCTGTGGTTGTAGCCGTCGGTCCCAGGATATTAGAGACAAGGTGGGTGAGGTGATATCTTTTATTGACAAGATCTCTCAGAACACTATCCTCACTGCCATGAATGTCATTTCCCTATACACCAACATCCCTCACAATAATGGCATAGCTGCCTGCCTCAGAGATATTTACAAGACAATGGACAACCCTTGGATATCCACCCCAAACACGTGACCAAACTCCTCCATTTCATCGTCACCCATTACAACTTTACATTCAACAACAAACACTTGCCCAACCATGGGGAAGAGCCAGGGCTACTGGGATGGCTCCCCAATGTGTCAACCTCTTCATGAGCCACCTTGAAGAATTTCTGGACAAATGCACCATGAAACCAATGATCAACATAGATGATATTTTCCTCTTGACAGACGGCTTAAACTCCCTCATAGATTTCCACCACAACTTCATCAACCACCACACATCCATTAAACTCTCTCTGGAACACTCCCACACTTACATCAACTTCCTAGACACCACAGTCAGCTTCAACGATGGAACTCTACCGACAACCATATATAAGAAACTGACTGATCACCACATCTATCTTCATAGATCCAGTAACCACCCCAAACACACCAAGAAATCTGTTTTCTACAGCTGGGCACTCAGATACCACAGAATACGCTCTGAGGAGGAAGTCCAGGATATACACCTTAACACACTTAAAAGTGCCTTCACCAAACAGGACACTCTACCAGAGAAGTAGATCGCATCATGGAACAGGCCACCCGGATACCTTCTCCCTCAGACCAAGACATACCAACTCAAAGCAGCGCCAGAACAGATGCAAAACCTGTGGACATATCTCCACTACTACAATGATCCATACAACACACATGCCTATCACAACATGTGGTGTATACTTCATCCAGTGCACTAAATGCACCAATAACTATGTGGGTGAAACCAGACAATCACTACGCTCGAATCAACACTCACAGGAAAATAAGACACCAACAACCTATCACCTGTGAGTGAACACTTTCACAGAGTGATCGCTCTGTCTGACTTCTGTCCTCATCCTCAAAAGAAACCTGAACAACGCTTTCAAAAAGATGAGCTTTGGGAGCTTAAATTCATGACTCTGATAGATACTAAAAATTATGGCTTGAATAGATACTGGATTTATGGTTTATTAGAACAGTCTGTAATCCACTAACTCCCCTTTTGTCCTATGACTGCAGAGGTGTTAGTGGGCCACTGTACCTTAAATGGTCCCTTAAAATATTCACTAATTACTTATGCTAAACAATCGGTTCCATCTTGCATTTAGCTGTGATGCTCAGGAGTATCTTTTCCAGACCTGAAGAAGAGCTCTGTGTGGCTCAAAAAGCTTCTCTTTCTCACCAACGCAAGTTGGTCCCATAAAATAAATTACCTCACCCACCTTGCTTTTCATTGGACATTTATTTGTTTGGTCTTATTCCCCATTCCCTCGTTTGGGCCTCTGTGACCATAAGGATGTTTCCTTTTTTAGTTTTGTAAATTTGGTAAAAGTTCACGAAGAGTTTTGTCTAGGGTCAAGTAAACACCTATTTCAATTAATGGTTTCTTCCCCGGGTGGATTAAGACATAGTGTGCCTTTTCTAAAGGAGAAAGTATTGTAGGGATGTTGATTTCATGAAATGGGTGTATTGGATTGTTTGTCTATCACATCTTTAGGAGAGAACCTCTTTCATGCACTAGGGTACAATATGCTGTGCAGCCTTGGCTGTACCAGTGCATTCTGGGATTCTTGAAGTACCTATCCCATAGTGCTCAGCACTGTTTCTGGGAACCAAAGGCTTTTGGGTCATTTCCAAACACAGTGCACTTTATGGTGGGATGGAATTAGGAGGACCAGCTGAATTGATAAGTTGCAGTGCTTATGACTTCTTGCCCACAATGAGGGGAGAGAGTTATATACTCAGTCCCAAGTTAAAGCATTGTTCCAGGTATTGCAGTAGAGTAGTACAACCACTCCACTATTTCTAAAATTCTTGGAATAGCTCTAGTTTGGACACACAGCTTTGAACAAAGTTGCAAGCTCAGAACGCTTATCCATGGTTTCGGGTTGGTGATGGTGGGTGGTTGGTAGTGAGGGACGGCATGGGCGGCAGGTATCATAGGCTGGGGGAGCTTGTGTCTCCCCAAACAGCCTGGTGTGGCCCCCTCCACCCCCAGACCTCTTCCTGCAGTTCACAGCACTCTGCCCTGGCTCAGACTGTCTGGGGCTGGCCGGCCTGCTGCGGGGACTGGGGGCGCTCAGCACTTGGGCCCTGCTGCCTGCCTGGCACGCTGGGGCTGGGGTCCACGGTGGGGGTGCTCTGGGCTCCTATGGGGGAAGTGGGGAGAACAGGGCCTCGGGCAGAAGGGGAGGGGCCGGGGGCTAGCCTCCCCCAATGGCCGGGTCACTGGCCGCCCATGCCGGTATCCACCAAAACAGTGGGCTCCGTGTGAAGATGACAGAAGTCAGTGTTAGTGCGGGCTGGGAGGATGGGGCATCTGTCTTGGATCACAAGCAAGATAAACCTTTGTGTTGTGAGCAAGGGAAACTATAAGCTACTTATTTACTGAGAAGTTAAAAGGGTTCTTGATTATGGAGTGTTTTTTGGCAGGGGGTTCCATCTGCCTAGTAAGATTACGTATAGGTAATAGTGTGATCCAAAAACCAGCCCCACTCCTTAGTGAATGATATTGAAATTGAAATGCCCATCTCAGCAGCTGAACACAAAGTCCTGTCAATGTTCTTTCTCCCTGCACCTAGATAATGGATATCTTCCTGATAGAGAGGGCAGCAGTTTACACTGGGCAGGTCATAAAACCCATGGCTGATGAGATCATCATCCCTAAGCCATTTGATCCTTGAGCTCTGATGAAGGCTGTGGGCTAATGTCCAACATGAGGTGTCATGCCTGTGGATTGCTTCACCTTTTTTCCCCTAAGCTTAGATTGTGGACACACTACCACTTACTTGGGCATATATGTCGCTCAGGGGTGTGAATAAGCCACCCCCTGAGAAACGTAAGTTACACTGACCTAAGCGCCAATGTGGACAGCGCTGTGTCGGCGAGAAAGCTTCTCCCGCCGACATAGCTACCGCTGCTTGTGGGGGCTGGAATAATTAAGTCAACAGGAGAGCTCTCCCCCGTTGTCTTAGAGCATCTGCACTGGCAGCACTACAGCAGTGCCGCTGCAAGCTCTGTAGTGTAGCCACAGCCTTAGGCTACTCCTCTTTTCTTGTCTCTTCCCTCAACTCCCCCCCACACCACACCACCACCCAATCAAGTGACTGTTAATTTATTTGGAGGGTGACGGGGGTGTGTGTGTGTGTGTGTATATATATTTTTATACACCAATTGTTTTGATCATTGTGCATAATAATATTGTTACTCAGGCAACATTTCACAGACATCTGGCTCAAGGTACTTAGATAAGTGGCCTCACTTTTGAAGAGCGCAGAGCACTTAAATAAGGATTTAGGAGCCTAATTTTAGGTGTCCATTTTTGAAAATCTTAACCTGGGTATTTTTACTTTTAAATGAGTACAGAAAATATAATTGCAACACAAAGGCTAGTAAGTCATAGTGAAATAAATTGAGAAATCTCTCCTTCAACAGTTTGGCTCTAAAAACAAAATCTTTACTATTTTATAATACCTAGGCAACTGAATTATAGGACTCTACAGTTCCATTTATACAGTTCTGTATAAATGATGGGAGTAAAGTTAAAGCCACCAGAAACCTCAAGATGAACAATAGTGCCCATAAATCAGATTTGCTATTTCAATATTGAAACAACAATGAAAAGATTTAATTCTTAAATATGGAAAGAAATAAGCACTCTTTAAAAAAAATGATTTTTAAAATGTCATATCAGTCATCAAAACAGCAAGCAACAGCACAGAAGTTCTACAGATGGAGCAAATATCAAACAGTGCTTCCTGCCTACACTGTTCAACATCTTTTGTCTGAAGATCTGGGCATAATACTTCTAGTATCTTCTGCAAAGGAATGATGTGAAGCTCACTCACTGTTTGCAAAGCATTTCTCCGGGCCTTTCATCCAGCACTATGCTGAATTACATGCAAGGGCTGAAATCACTGTAGTTTTGTGGGGATGAGGAAAAGGAAACAGTACCAGTCCTAGCCATCATGAAATTAAGTACTGAATACATCCGTCTTGTCAACCATTACTGTAGTATTAAAATCCACATACATACAAGAGGATATTAGAATAATTGAGTGGCAATAACTGACGCCAATTATGCAGCTACAAAACATTTTGTTCTTCCTGCCTAGGGCAACAAGCAAGCCATTAAAAGGAGATTAGTGAGCCACAAAGCTGTGGGTGAGAGGTTTTAACTTTTTTAAAAACTCATTGAATTGTTTATCCAGGGTTTAGCTAAAAGCTGTTATCTGAAAGTGCTTGGTAGATAGAGGATCCTCATGTGTCTTTAAATGCAAGTCCCTTCCCTGCAGATGTAACAACATATAGACTTCATCCAACAAATTCTCATCCCAGAACAAAAATGTCTTGCTGGTTTCATGCTCACACAGTATGGCTGGGAAGAGAATAGCTGCTTCTATCCCTTCCTCATTGAAGGTCATTTTTTAAAAAAAACTGGTCTGAATGAGCAACGCTTTGCCTGGCTGCCTGCTATCAGTAGAGAGACCACTAACCGAATGGGATGGAGGCTGAACTGCCCTATGTGTCTGGGATGAGTCATGTTGGCTGGAGTTGGTGTTGGGAAGTTTGCATGGCTGTTGCCTATTCTGAGGCTAATAAAGGCTCCGTCTCCAGAGCTGTCAATCCAGCACACTTCGCAAGCAGTAAAATCACTCTTAATAAAAAGTTGACTGCAGTGTAACTAGAGACGGGAGTGGCATGCTGGAGAAGAGTGGGGGCAATATTAATCTGGCTTCTCAGGCTGAGATCGTAAGAGCAGCCTTATGAAAAGAATGATGTGTATTCCAGTTAGCCTAGTGGACAGGGATAGGGGGCAAACAATAGTAGCTGGGACAAGAGAACAAATGTTTTCTGCCCAGTAGAGTAATCCAGGCACTGGGTTCGAACCTAGCAGAGCTAAAACTAAATTGAGATCTGCGTAGGATCCAGATGTGATTCTTCCTGGAGGGCTTCCAGCCTACTGACTCATGGCTGTGGAGCTCAGGCCTGGGTGACTCATCTGTTCACAATCCCTGATTTTATAGGAAGAGGGCGGGAGGTAACAGAATATATACACAACCCATTTAAAGCAAGATTAGACTCGAGTCCTGCACTGGTTGTGGGAGAGGGGTTTCTTGATTTATATGATTCTAGGTGGCCGGGAACCAGCAGTGCCATCCATTTCCCTGCATGGGAAGATGATCCCATACAGAGGGATGTCTCTGCACAATAGGGTGGGGAGAGGGCACAATCTGGTTCATGTATTCTCCTAACGCAAGGACTCGAGTCTAGTGCAGACAGCAACATTTAGCTTCCCCAAAGTGGGTGGGGAGGGGCCGTGACCCTACCTGTCCCTCCACAGCAGCCCACAAAGTTGTTCCCAGGTCAGAGCTCCAGGAGACTTTGTGCCTGAGTTAGACACAGAGCCAGAGAGCTCTCATTGGAGCAGCGTGCCTCTTCACTGCACCCTCTCTAAACTCTGAATGATTATGGTTTGTGGGGGGGGGGGGGAATGGCCCCTAAGGTCTTGTTTTCTTGGAGCTGGTAAAAGCATGTAATCAGGGCCCTCCCTTTTTGGTGGGGGAGAGGGCAATGAACCAATATGCTAATTTAAGAATCCCTGTATTACTTCATCAGAGATGAAACTAAACCCATACATCTAGTCAATAGCTGTTCTTTAGTGTTTGCCAGGGAAGTATGTGTATGGGTGTGTGCAGTATAGAGCTGCATTGTGAGATTTACCCAGCATGAACTTCGTTTCTAGCTGTGTAAACAGAGTGAGTTGGGAAGATGTGCACGCTGAGCTACCATGTGAATCCATCAGCTCTTGACTTTCCTGGCATTTGTTTGCCAGCTGCTGACACAACCAGAATGTTCGTTGTTTAGTGGATTTTTCTTGTTACATCCAGTTTTATTATTCAATGTTAAAATGACTAAGTACTGATGTGAAGTCTGCATTAACAGGCCTGGTTAAGTAACTCATCCACACAGGTTCAAGTGCCAACTCCAATATTGTGCTTTATGCACCCCTGCAAAGAAGGACATTTCAAGTCAGCCAACTGCTTGATAACAAATTTCATAATAGAGTAAAATGTAATGGCAGGTGATTATCTTGTTGTTGTACATTGTTTTTTAGTTTGAATTTAGCACTGGTAGAAGGTGCCAGACTGACAGGCTGGACAATTGAGATCCTCTCTTCATCCTCAGAGCAGATCTGTGAGCCATGGCAACACAAGCCTCCTTATGCTGTCCCACCAATGTCCTTCAAACCTGACCTGGAAGGACCTCTTCCAAGGACCTGTCCCTCTGCTATATTGTCTGCCATATTAGGAAACAAGTCTTCCACGCTGTTTTAAAAAGTTTGTGGATCTAATGCAGCTCCACAGTCAATGTGGAGCTAAAGGTGAGAAGATAGTTGAGTCTCCATACCTGCTGGCTCCTTGGCACAGCTGTTCACGTTAGAGGTGGTGGTAGCTTTTTTTGATGAGTGCAACTGTCTGCTAGTCATGCCAAGTCTCAGTTTATGTAGGTCCCTGAATGGCCATTGGAGGGCAAGAAGTGATTGTTTTATTTTCTTAAGATATGATTTTAACAATGTAATTTAGGGACCAACTTCTGAGCAGTTTGGAAGGGGATATGATTCCTGCCATTGCACCTCTGTATAACAGACCAGAATCATGCTGTTTCTAGAATTAAGGTGGGCTTTACTCATGAGTGCAGGGTGTATATAACATGTCCCTGCACTCACGTGAGCAGTTGATTGTGTGGCAGATTTACTCATGGGGAGGGCAGGCAATGGTCCTCCTACCATCATCCCTCAGGGAAGCAACTGAACTCCATCTAAGATATGTGCTAAATAATGCTTCTCCTGGATGTCCTGGCTCAGCCCCCTCCCCCAAACCATGCTACTTCACTTTCTGGCTTGCTCTGGACCCCTGGGAGAATGGGGTTGTGGGTGGCTTGTGCCACTTGCCCACAGTCTGGGTCTGGCAGCTGGAGTGAATCCAGTTCATTGCTGTAGGAGAGTGGTTCAGTTGGAAAGAACAAACATTTCTGACAGGGCAATATTATCTGTGTAACTATACAGTTTCTCTATGTAAGAGCCTTAGTTTTTAATAATGCATTTTATTAGGCTGGGTAAAGCAGAGTCAGGGTTATATATGTAGTGTGTGTGTGTGTATTTTATATACACATTTATATGTATACATTTAAAGAATCCAGTGGAAGGGGCAAAATTAAGAGGTTCCAACTGTTACATATGTGAATGTGGCCTCTCAATTCCTCTCCCCCTGCGCCGAATTCTTTCAAATGTCTTTTCAGAGCACAGTGATGCTTCCTATAACTGCTGGTATGCTATCACCTCAATCTGCCTTTTGCAGGGTACTTGTGGTGGTCAGGCCTGGCTTTGGGATGTCATGTGGAGAAGTGAGGGTTCCCATGAAGTTAACATAAACAGTGTCCCTGTTTGATTAAATGAATCTCTCTGCACTAGACATGGAAGACCTTATGCCTAGGGAGATCTCTAGCAAAGGAGCTTTGTCTGACAAAAACAGGTAGATGCTATGGAGAGCTGCGGCCTCAGGCCCCAGTTGGTCCATAGCCAAATTCTGCTTTCTAAGGTTATGACAAAGTGGGAGGTTTTTTTTTTTTTTTTGCAATATTGTTATGATGCCTATGTGTGCCTCAGTTTCCTCCTACAACTTGCATGGCAGCTACCCAGTGTGTGTGTGTGTGTGTGGGAGGGGGGAAGCGGGGGGGAGAGAGAGAGGATTTAAGTCTGTTCTCAGGGCAGAGCAAGAGACACAGACACACCCCTCTCTATTTCTTAACTGTCTGGGCCATTGAAGAACAGGTTGAAACTGACCCAAATCAACAGAGGGTCCAGCAAGACAGATACGCCCCAGTAACTGAACAATCCATACCTAACATCAGGAAACCCCAGCAGGCAGGACATGTACACTGAGCTGGAGAACAAAGGGGAAATGGTGTCAGGTAATTGGGAGAAAGGCTGCCCTTGGGAGGGACTTGGGAGCTCTCACCTGGGTGGACAAAAAGGCAAGAGAGGGAGTCAGAGAAGGAGTCCATCACAGCTTGGCTGACTCATCAGGGCACTGGTTTAACTTCTGCCTCTCTGTGCCAGCTAAGGACTTTCAGATTCTGTAGGCCAGGTGACTAATAAATTGTTGCCTTGTTCTGAAAAAGCTGCCTGTGTCATTATAAATGCTCAATGAAAACATTGTGCCCTGCAGGGGCATAGTACAAGCCTCCTGCAGGCATCTGGCTTGGCTGGATTCTCTTCAGGGAGCCTCAGAAAGAGACAGGAATTGCTGGTGCCAGAGGTCCAGTTCAGGAATTGTGGCGGCCATGGGCTTGCCCCTGCAGAACTGTGTGGGTCCTTGGGGCCCAGCACACTAAGGTGTCACTCCCAGGAGCTTGGTTATAGGCTGGAGCATAGACCAGACTCTGTGACAAAGGTCTATCTAAAGTTCCATGTGTTCCTGGATCTGGGGTTCCTCTCCTGTTTGCTTACCGCAGGTGATATCTTTAGGAGTTCTGTGCTCCCAGCAACCACGGGGGACATAGGCAAGAATAGATCAAAGCAAATGTCCTGAACAGTTTTAGAAGAGCAGCAGTGAAAATTCTCCCTCTTCATACATTTGAAAATTGTAAACATCCTTGATTATGTTTTTTGTTTTTGTTTTTTAAACAAAGATAGTTCTCATTCAGCGACTTTTATCAAGGTGAAAAGAGAACAAAAATCCACAAGAAAAATATAAAAAGAGATCCTTTTAATATGCAGGGAAGACAGTTTAATCCTACAAGTTGACTCATTGTTCCGACACTTATCTGTAGAAGGTATTGGCACTGCTGTTGCAGTTTATACTGGTGTGTGAGTGTAGAAGGAAGTTGGCAATCACAAGAGAGCTAATTTGCAGAGCTACAAAAAAAAAAAAAAATTGTTGGTACAATTTTTTTTTAAGAAGAACTCTTCTGGTAAGAGATGCCAGACTGAAAGGCCTAAATACAGAAGTTCGCTCTTTATCAATACTCAGGTATATTTAGGCTTTGGAAATGTAAGATTCTCCATGCTGCCCCCTATTGGGCCTCAATCCAGGGGTGAGAGTTTGTGTACCTATTCTGTCTTTGACCTCCCTATTGACACTGTCACTAGGGTCCCCGTAGTGGTGGTTGTTTTTCTGATGCACCTTCCACTTGTAACTGGACTAGGGTGACCAGATAGCAAGTGTGAAAAATCAGGATGGGGGTGAGGAGGTAATAGGTGCCTATATAAGAAAAAGCCCTGAATATTGGGACAGGCCCTATAAAATTGGGACATCTGGTCACCCTAAACTGGATGGACTCCATGAATTCATTTAATACAGGCATTATAAGGGGGAGGCTTTCAGAAGCCCAAAGTGCAGTTAAGTGGAAGTCCATGGAAGCTGGCCTCCTAATCACCCTTTGTGCCTTTTGAAAGTCTCCCCCATAATTGTTGCTGAAATGCCTTTGTTTTTTGATTCTGTAGGAATGCAACAGTGTTGAGTGAGGACTTCAGTTTCCTTTAAAAATAATTCAAGTTGCTCTTTAACAAGTGTTCCAGCGGCAGTGATTTAAAATGGACCAAAAGTATCAGTAGCTTGAGTGAGAACGCTTTTGTGCTGGTTCAGACTGAATGAGAAGAGACCCAGCTATCTCCAATTGTCTGTCTTTGGACTCTGAATTGTGTGATCTGAACCTTTTCTGCCTTCTGTCCTAAAGTGTTACCTTGGACTGTTACTTGCATGGTGGCTGTATTTCAGAGGTGGATTAAATCCGTTTTCAACCCTGTCAGGATTACGATTCCCCCCCCCCCCCCCCCGCCGCCCAGTCTGGCCTGCAAGGGTGTCTCCCTGTGCTGGGCCTGCTGCCCAGAGTCCCCCTCACTCTCCCCAGCTGCTCACCGCACCCAGGGTCCGGACTGCTCCAGTTGCTGCTCTGCCTCCAGCTCCCTGGGCTAGTTTTCTGGCCCCTCTCATGGCTCTGGTTGCTGCAGCTCTGCTCCCAGCACTGACCTGCTCCCTGGGCTGCTTCTCAAGTTCTCTCTGTCTGGCACAGCCCTCGCTTGGTTGCCAGCTTTTCATGCTGTAAATAAAGCAACCTGCTTTCACAATAAGTCAAAAGCACAGGCTAATCCCATTTCAAAACCAGGCCAAAACAAGCCAATCCCTGAAAGAACCCCAACACTCTGTGTGACGGGATCCCCAGGGTGCAGTCTCGGACTGTGGGACCACTGTGTCCCCCTGAACACTTCCAGCCTGGGCGCGCTCTCACAATGCCTTGCTAGTTGCTGGTGAATGTAGCTCCCTTGCTGGACAATGGTGGTTGATGGGTTGTTAACTTGTTTGACACCCTGCCTGGGTGTTGGTTACTTTCCTTGCTGTTGTGTCTGGGGAGCTAATATCTGGACAAAATTCTCATAACTTCCTATACATTAATGATATACATAGATGGATAGAGAAATGACTGACTTCCAGCAGATCATAACCCTTCCCCTGATCCCTCACAAGGCACACTTTATATGTAAGATCACGATTATATAAAAATTAGGAATATGGGGGTTCCGGGATGTTCCCCCAAGGTATAGAGTGTCACACTCTACATCTGTGGCGCATAATTCTGCACACATAATTGTTTCATATACAAATGATCTGATAAGGAGGCCAAACTGAGGTTCCTTTAAAAATATGGCCCTTTATGCCTAAATTTAGGGAACACTTAATGTTGTCTAAAGGTTAGAGCAGCACACTGGGTTCTATCTCTGTCTGTGCCACTGATTCATTGGATTTCCTTACGCAAGTCATTTAATCTCCCTGAACCAAATTCATTGGCATTGTGTTCCAGCTAATCCCCATCCCTCTGCCAATTTCCCACTGTCCCTGCCCACCTCTGCTGCCCCCCAGCCAGACTCCAGTCCTCCCCCCTCAGCCCAGTTCTGTCCCCCAGCGGTCCTGTGCCCGGTTCTGCCACCCCCCAGCTTAGCTCCTCCACAGCCCAGTTCCCCTACTCCCTGAAGTCCCATGCCCGGCTCTACCCCACCAAGCTCTGCTCCCTCCACTCTGTTACCAGCCCGGCTACCCCCGGTGCCCTAATTGCCAATCATCATTCAAGCTTTCTGATTAGCTGGGCCAGGGGCAAGCCGCCCCCCCCTTCCAAAAAAAGCTACAAGCCACCAGCTACTTTAAAAGCCCTAACAAGTCCAAATACTGTACTAGCCAGCCTGCAATGCACAAGCCAACTAAGTCTAAAACAAGCCCAATTTCTGCTATTTTCCATGGGTTTGGTATCACAAGTCATCCCCACTCTCTTTGGCAGCTCCACGGACCCCTCTGGCCTCTTGCCTTCTTCATTAGCCTGCCCGCCCTGTCAATCAGGCTGACCTGGAGCATTGGCCTCTCCGTATTGCCCCTGGGGCAGTGTTTCTCAAATGCTTGTAGCCACAGCCTCCTGGGCTGGGGGGAGAGGGGCAAAGCAGTGGTCCCTCCTTGAGGGCCACTAGCATTGGTTGGACTCTGCCCCCTCTCTGGAGACACAAATGCTGGAGGAGGAGGCTGCTAGTGAGTTCCCCAACTTCCTGAGGATGTAGGATTGGGCTCCAGCCTTGGGGTGGCGGGCAGCAGGCTCTGCCATGGGGCTCCAAGCCTCCATTGCCCCTGACCCCCGCTGCCTCTGCTGGCCTATCATGCATTCCCTCCTGTCTCCCACTTCCTGACCTCCCTATCCAAGGCTTAATTTGTCCTCAGGCTTGCCAGGACTGAGTAAGTCTGCTGCTGTGAAACGTGATATTTGTATGTTTTTTTAATACCACTTTCACAGCAGCAGATTTACTAGCTAGCACAGGGGCAGGCAAACTTTTTGGCCGGAGGGCCACATCAGGTTTCTGAAATTGTATGGAGGGCCAATTAGGGGAGGCTGTGCCTCCCCAGCCAGCCAGTCGTGGCCTGGCCCCCACTCCCTATCCGACCCCCCCCCCGCTTCTCGTCCCCTGATGCCCCCCCAGGACTCCTGCCCCATCCAACCCCCCTGTTCCGTGATGGGGGGGGGCCCCCCCAGGACCCCTGCCCCATCCACCTCTCCCTGTCCCGACTGCCCCCGGAAGCCCTGCCTGCCCTCCATCGCCCAATCCAACCCCTCCTCTCCTTCCTGACTGCCCCCTAGGACTCCTACCCCATCCAACCACCCCTTATCTGTCCCTTAACCGCCCCCTGGAACCGCTGCCCTTGACTGCCCCCTGCCACCCCATCTAAACCCCCTCTCTCCTTCCTGACTGCCCCCCGGGACTCCTGCCCCCATTCAACCCCCCTGTTCCCTGCCCTCTGACCACCCCAACCCCTATCCACACCCCCGCCCCCTGACCACCACCCCGAACTCCCCGCCCTCTTACCACGCTGCCTGGAGCGCTGGTGGCGCTACAGCTGCGCTGCCTAGAGCATTGCGCTGGTGGCGCAGTGAGCTGAGGCTGCGGGGGAGGGGAAACAGCAGGAGAGGGGCCGGAGGCGAGCCTCCCGGGCCAGGAGGTCAGGGGCTGGGCAGGAGGGTCCCGTGGGCTGTAGTCTGCCCACCTTTGAGCTAGCAAGTCTTTTTTTTTTTTTTTTTTTTTTTAAAAGGGGGGGGGGCAACCAAAGAAAAGGAAAAGGAGCAACAACAAAAAAGACAAGAACCTGCAGAACACCTTATTTGTGTTTCTATTCTGTATAGGTCCTGTAAAGACACAACTGTACATGATGTTTCTTATTGAGTCTGCAAAAATATTCAATAAATTACAATGAGGGGTGTGTGTGTGTGTATATATATATGTATGTGTGTGTTTTTTATATATAATATATATATATATATATATATATATATAAAATTTTCCCCGTAAAGTTAAGTATTTTAGGAAAAATTGTCAGCACAGCCACCAGCAAGAGTTGGTGGCTGCACTTTGAGGCCACCAAAAAATTTGTTGTAAGAACCCCTGCCCTGGGGACTGTCCGTCTCAGGGTCCTGATTTCCTATCGATCCTTCCTCTTTCCTTTTGGTACTGGGGAGTAAGCCAAACCAAAAAAACCCCCCACGCACTGAGTTTTAGTAAGGGGCCAACAGTCCCCTTACACAGGGCTCCCTGTGGTGTGGCCCTGGGCAATTGCTCTGCTTGCTACTCCCTAATGCCGGCTTTTAATCTACTGAAAAAGTTGTGGCACGGGTGGGCCATGGAATTTTTATACCGGGCGGGGCTCAGAAGGAAAAAGGTTGAGAACCTCTGGATTAAATGATTCCTGGCATGTTCATTTAAGGTAGCAAATCACATTTTAGGATCCTTTGGGATGGAAAGTTTTAGTCATTTTCTTTAATAATAATAATTAATAATTAATAGATGATATGGGGTCAGAAATGGGAGATGGTGATTGGGATGCTTGTTTTGTATCTTCATGACTAAAGAATCACAATAAGCACACGCAAGTATTTTAGAGAGAGAAATGTTCCGAGCCTGCCCTATAAAACTGAAAAGAAATGACTGATGCGCTCCATGGGCATGGAGGAAAGGGAGCAATATGCACTGTGGAAAATCCATCTTTAGAACAGTACTGCTTCTTGTAGGATTGGCCAGGCTTGTGTCTTGCACTTGTTGGAGCATGACTTTCTCTCCTTGATTACAGTTTGACAATAGTTAAATACCTTGTCCTGTCAATAACGGTGTTTTTGATTTTGACGGCGATAGGATAGGCAAATAAAGGCCTATTTTTCTAGCCTGCGTATCCAACAGTGGAGAATTACAATGCATGCCTACTATTGCAAATATTTAGAGGCGCATGGGAAGTGATGCACTAGTGAGTCCTTGGCTCTAGAAATTCATGTAAACAATGGTTTGAAGTGGTCATGACACTCTTTTTGGGTCAACCAGTACTAGCCCTGGAGTTTGTTTAGTAGTGTTATCATTCAGGGCACTTAAAGATAAGAGTATACATGTATTTGTCCCTTTTTAACAGCCTTGTCACTAGCCAGCCTCATTACTAGTCAATGACCTAATTCCTCCTTTTTTTTTTTTTTTTTTTAACTACCCTTTAGTCTAATAAAATCCTTTTCTTGTCTCCAGTGGCCAGTACAGTTGACAGGAGTCTGTTAATGCTGAGGTAAGGCCCAGTCCTGCAAGTTGCTCCCCCGGAAGGTTCTGTGCACTCCAAATTTCCAGTGACTTTAATGGGATTCAAGACAAGTCAGCACTTTGCAGTACAAGGCTTTTAGGTTGCAAGCTGTCCTGGAGCTATAAAATGAGGGGGTATGTGAGTGTAGCTGCACCATTTCCATTACTTGACTACACATTACTGACTAGTTAAACTCTTAATGTATGCTCAAGGGAGCTAAATCTTGAATCTGTGTTTCCTTGTGCAGGAGAGAGAATAAGCGCCAAAGTCAGCACTGCTTGCAAAAACAGAGCAAATAAACCAGGGACTTAATTTCCACTTTCAAGATATTATAGCCCAATTCATTAAAGATTCCTGTATTTATTAGCTGTTAATGCAGGATGCCTGATAGAAATGTAACTTCTTGCAATCAATCTTCTGCTTACTTTTTGGAGTATGAAAAGAGAACCCCCTGGGTGTGTGTGTGACTAATGGAAACTATCATACTCTGTCTGTGTATGCCATGCCGCTGTCTGGAATTGTTTCCTGAAATGCAATTACTAAATATGAACACACACACTAAGCCTCCTGCCTCTCGAAGGAAATATAATAACCGCTGCAAAGTTTGCATCTTGACTGAAACTACCCCAGAGTTTGGATATTAATCAGATCAGGAGGTTTGATTCAGGCCCATCTCTAATAATAGACAAAGAAGTGTCATGCATCTTAAATGTAACCTTTGCAGTGCACCAGGGAAGGACTTATTAATGTTGGTAGTCAGAATGCCTGTTACTGAAGAGTTGAGAACCTGAACTTTAACATTAGCCTCCGGTCAAAAATAATCAACATGCAGCTATTCAGCCTGAATGTAATTCCTTAAACCTAGGGTTACCATATTTTGTGCCTCCAAATGGAGGACACTCCAGGGGACCCCGGCCCCGCCCCCAGCCCCGCCCATGCCCCCGCCCCAACTCCGCCCCCTCCCCAAAGTCTCCGCCCCCTCCCCTGCTTCCCGCGAACATTTAATTCGCGGGAAGCCTGAAGCAGGTAAAGGGGGGGGGGGGAGGAGGTGCGGCCTAGGCTGGCCCCCCCGCGGCTCCAGCCTGGGTCGGCTCGGGCCCTGGGGTGCCGGCCGGCCCCGGCCGACCACACCCGGCCCGTCCAGCACTGCCGGCCGGCCCCTGGCGGCCCGGCGCACCCCCCGGCCCCGCGACCCCGGACCGGCTCCCGAACCGGCCCCCCGGCTCGGCGCACCCCCGCGGCTCTGCAGCTCGGCGCACCCCCCGGCCCCGCAACCCCGGACCGGCTCCCGAACCGGCCCCCAGGCTCAGCGCACCCCCGCGGCTCGGCGCACCCCCGCAGCCCGGCGACCCCGGACCGGCTCCCGGACCGGCCCCCCGGCTCAGCGCACTCCGCGGCTCCGCAGCCCGGCGCACCCCCAGGCCCCGCGACCCCGGACCGGCTCCCCGACCGGCCCCCCGGCTCAGCGCACCCCGCGGCTCCCGGCCCGGCGCACCCCCCAGCGGCCCGGCCCGGCGCACCCCCCAGCGGCCCGGCTCCGCGGCACCGCGCCCCCTGCTCCCCGCCCGGCCCCGCGACCCCGGCCCGGCCCCGCACCGGCCCGGCCAAAGAGGCCCCGGCCGAGCCCTCCCTCCCTCCTGATTTTCCCGGACATGCCCGGCTTTTGGGGATTTCCCCCCGGACGGGGATTTGAGCCCCCAAAAGCCGGACATGTCCGGGAAAATCCGGACGTATGGTAACCCTATTAAACCAAATGTACTAGCAGTTTGTACCAGAAGAAACACAGTTCAGGGTTTTGATCCTTTCTCTACGCTAGGGTAAGATGAAGAGAATGTTCCACACCACTGGAATAGGCACGTTGGGCTTAAAGATTGATTGGTTCACTAAATACTATGGATCTGATCACCGGTTTCCCCCTCCATCCTTTCTCTGTGGCTCAGTGAGCATGTAAACCCTATGGGACAGATTACATATACAGATGAAGGATGTGTTTTGAATATAAATCCTTAAGGATGTTTCCCTGCATGACTGGATGAAATATGCTTTTTCATTAATGCAACACACTCCAAAATTGCATCCTGGGAACAAAGGGGTTGGCTTCAGAATATGGCAACTGATCTTATTTTCTGCTTTCAGCAACATGGGCTTTTACCTGTTTCTTAGACTTTTATAGGGAGCCAATCACCACAGCAACTAGGCATTTTAAAGGGCCTGCTCCTTCACTGGTACACATTGGTACGATCTCTGCCATCGTCCACTAACTAAGAATCTGTTTCCATGTATATAGTCTGCTCACTTCATGAGCAATCCATAAATAAGGAAAACTATAATTGTCTGTAACAGTTTGCTGCTGATGAGACAGCATAGCTAAATTAACGTACATACATGAGAACCTTTTTGTTCTATCTTCAATGTGGAGTAGTGGTTAAAGCTGGGATTGGGAGGCAGGACTGCTGGGTTCCATTCCGAACTGGCACAGACACGTGGTGCAGATACTGCAATTATTTTGGTCAGTGCATCTCTGTTGTTGGCTAGAGACACCCGTTAGATAAAAGTTCTTCACCCTCTGTCTTCCCAGCACTTCACGGAGTTCCTGGATGAGTTTTCGCAGGATGTCCTAGGCCAGCTCTTGAATGACCCCTTCATGTCTGAGAAAAATGAGATGATGGAAGTGGAGCTGTCCCCAGCATCCCCAGCTCCCCTCATCCAGGCAGAACACAGCTACTCCCTGTGCGGCGACTCTCGCCCCCAGTCCCCACTGACCCACGTTTCGACCGATGACAACTTCAATGAAGGTAATGGTGATGTGGGTGAGTTGATGCTGACCTGTGTGGAAAAAATCGCTGTCGTGTGCATTACTTATGAATGGCGCAATATCCTAGCTGCACAAGTCTAGGATGGTAATACTTTTAGTAAAGTAAAATGTGAGCATGCATGAGAGTGAATTATGACTAAAAATAAATTGGAAGAAGCGTATGGTTTTAATTTGATTATAAATCTGCAGACAGCATAAACTAAGATTGTCACCAGGCAGAGAAATTCCACTCAGCTGAAACTACTGATCATGAGCTACTGGAATTCAGCATATTAAAACATGGGCTTATCAAAGGGGAATGAAATTTGAGGAAAGTAGGCTACAGGTGAGCTCTTTCTTATGAGCATAGAAGAAAGTTAGGGAATCCTAAACCCACACCATCCAAAAATCTTCAAATTTAAGCTGCTTAATGCAAGACTTTTAAATCCAGTGCTTAGCACTTGGAGCTCTTCAATCCTCAACAGCATTGAAAAAATAACCACCTATTTTGGTGCCTAATTTATTAGGTCTGTCAAGTGATTAAAAAAATTAATTGCGATTAATCGTGCAATTGTGCTGTTAATAATAGAATGTCATTTATTTAAATATTTTTGGATGCTTTCTATATTTTCAAATATATTGATTTCAGTTACAACACAGAATACAAAGTGTACAGTGCTTACTTTATATTGTTTACTAATATTTGCACAGTAAAAAACAAAAGAAATGGTATTTTTCAATTCACTGAATACAAGTACTGTAGTGCAATCTCTTTATCTTGAAAGTTGAACTTACAAATGTAGAATTATGTATTAAAAAATAACTGCATTCAAAAAATAAAACTTTAGAGCCTGTAAGTCCACTCAGTCCTACTTTTTGTTCAGCCAGTCACTCAGACAAACAAGTTCGGTTACAATTTGCAGGAGATAATGCTGCCAGCTTCTTGTTTACAATGCCACCTGAAAGTGAGAACAGGCGTTTACATGGCACGGTTGTAGCTGGTGTCACAAGATATTTACATGCCAGATGCGGCTAAAGTTCATATGTCCCTTCATACTTCAACCAGCATTCCAGGGGACATGCGTCCATGCTAATGACAGGTTCTGCTCAATAACAATCTAAAGCAGAGCGGACCGACGCATGTTCATTTTCTTCATCTGAGTCAGGTGCCACCGGCAGAAGGTTGATTTTCTTTTTTGGAGGTTTAGGTTCTGTAGTTTCCACATGGGGGAGGGATAGCTCAGTGGTTTGAGCATTGGCCTGCTAAACCCAGGGTTGTAAGTTCAATTCTTGAGGGGGCCACTTGGGGATCTGGGGCAAAATCAGTACTTGGTCCTGCTAGTGAAGGCAGGGGGCTGGACTCGATGACCTTTCAAGGTCCCTTCCAGTTCTAGGAGATGGGATATCTCCATTATTTAAAAAAAAAAAAAAAAAAGACTTCTGAAAGCAGGCTCCACACCTCATCCCTCTCAGATTTTGGATGGCACTTCAGATTCTTAAACCTTGAGTTGAATGCTGTAGCTCACACTGGTATCTTCTTTGCATTTTGTCAAATCTGCTGTGAAAGTGTTCTTAAAACAAACATGAGCTGGGTGATCATCTGGGACTGCTATAAGATGAAATGTGGGTAAAACAGAACAAGAGACATACAGTTCTCCCCCAAGGAGTTCAGTCACAAATTTGATTAACACTTTTTCTTGTAATGAGCATCATCAGCATGGAAGCATGTCCTCTGGAATGGTGGCCAAAGCATGAAGGGGCATACGAATGTTTAGCATGTCTGGCACATATATACCTTGCAACGCCGGCTACAAAAGTGCCAAGCGAACACCTGTTCTCACTTTCAGGTGATGTAAAGAAGCAGCAGGCAGCATTATCTCCCGTAAATGTAAACAAACTTTTTTGTCTTAGCGCTTGGCTGAAAAAGTAGTAGTACTGAGTGGACTTCTAGGCTCTAAAGTTTTACATTGTTTTGTTTGAGTGAAGTTATGTAACAAAAAAAATCTACATTTGTAAGTTGCACTTTCACGATAAAGAGATTGCACTACAGTACTAGTATGAAGTGAACTGAAATACTATTTTTTATCATTTTTACATTGCAAATATTTGTAATAAAAATATTAAGTGAGCACTGTACACTGTGCATTCTGTGTTGTAATAGAAATCAATATATTTGAAAATGCAGAAAACATCCAAAAATATTTAAAAATTTCAATTGGTATTCTATTGTTTAACAGTGCGATTAAATGCAATAATTTTTTTAATCAATTTTTTTGAGTTAATCGTGTGAGTTAACTGTGATTAATCAACAGCCCTATAATGTATGTATTTAGGAATTTAACAGATGCCCAAGTCTGAAAATCTAGGTCACTGCAATTAAAGTTCAACATACTGCTGCCATTCACTGGAAATGAGTTGGGGGTGGGGAAGTGAGACAAGAAGCATCCAGTGTCTTTTCTCTATGGGGTAATTGTAGATGTAAGACTAGAAAAGAACCTGTCTTGGAAATGAAGGAGAAGGGAAGAAAAATAAACCAAAATGTTAGTTAGTTAGCTAAGGCTTGCAGGAAAAGGTGAGGTAGCAAAAAAGCAGAATGGGTTAATGCTGGAATGAGGTTGATGTGAGTAAGAAGGACTTCTATAAATACATGAAGGGGGGAGAAAAAACCCTAGAGAGGAAGTAGGCTCACTAATAAACAAGGAAGGAGATGTAATCATCAAGGGACCAAATTCTCAGCTGGTGGACATGGGCATAGGTCTGACAGCTGAGGATCTGACCCAATGATTCTAAAACGGTTGAGATACTGAATTACTTTTAGAAATTAGGCTCCTAAGGGGGGAAAATAGGGGGAAAGAGTTGTGGACAACTGAAGCAGTAATAGAAACCTTGTGAAGCTGATCAGACAATTGTAGATAGGTACAACTCTTATCGGGTGCATGGGCATAGGGGAAGGGCTGTGGATCAAGGAATGGTGAGCATTAGCAGCTTTTCATAGCAGAGTTGCTGGCATAGGCACTGACTTGCAGAGCAGGGATATGAGGGAAACATGGGGGTAGGAAGGGAGGGAGGAGATTCAGCCCGAGCCTGCCAGTTCTAGGGGGGAAAGCATATTTATGTGAAGATGCCAGCAGGTAAGATAAAGCTCTGACAGCCAGTGGCTGGGAGGGGGATAGGATAGGACTGTGAATTAAGAATAAAAGCCTTGACAGACTTTTACTCATAATAACTGGTTTACATTTCAAGGCTATTTTTGCAATGAAAAGCAGTACAATCATAAGATGCATTTAAAAAAAAAACGGGGGAGACTAGTGCTTAGGTCTATAGGATTAGCAGTCTAAGCCGTTCATAACGATCACCAAAAATCTGAGTTTCCAAAGATTCTAGTTTTGTGGTACTTAACTCTAAAGTAACCCAACCACACTTCCTAAAATCACTCAAAGGCACTGGCCCTCATTGAGGACAACTGAATGAAACCAATGAAGAGTTTCTAGGTGAAAGAGTTTGTGAAATGATCCAGAAAATGTTACTTACCAAAAAGCTCCAATATCACTCATGTTTCCAGGCTGCCTTGTCTGATTATCTTCACGCTATTTATGTGGGAAAATTTCTCTTGTGGCCAGAGAACATGCAAGCACAGAGAACAAGAAATTTCAGATAGCATCTTTTTGAAGAAGTTATAATGAAGGAAGTGATCTGGGCTTTGTTAACTACCTTTATGGACAAGTCCAATGAAATTCAATAGGGGTGAAACATCAGGAGTTAAATAGGGCTCAAAATGTTTGTTAAAAATCTATAGACTTTAATAGAGAATGATATTCTTACTATATAATTCAACAGATGGGTTTAAACATAGAAAATTAGAAAGCCTTTCATCTGTTAAATTATATAGAACATTCCCATAAGAGCTGTTAAGATCATAACTCTGGAGTGGAGTCACTAGCATAGCCCTATAGTCGCTGTTGAAACAAAAACAGATTGGAGAATACTTGGGGGAAAATTTACTGCGTTTATGGCTGCAAGATGTAACACTCGGGGGTGTTAAATACATTGACTAAGTGTTGAACTAATTGTCCTGATGACTTTTGGAGGGGGGAAAAAATCCAGAGAACTGCGGAAGTACTGTGGGTAAAACAGAACAAGGTAAAGAACTGAATTCCTCAATTATCTTCAATGAAGTGAGGTGCAGGTGGAGCACAAGCGCTGATAATTCCTGTCCAATTTTAACTTCAGTCCTTGGGGGAATAATGGGACAAATATTAACAGAGCATCTGCATATGACTAACTGATAACAGGACTAGGATCGGGGTGAAAGCAACTTAACTGGCTTACCTATACGCAGGGCGGCCGGGGTCCTGGGCAAGATGTGGAGGGGGCCGGCTCTGGGCCCCCCAGAAGGGCAGGGACTTTGGGCAGAAGGTGTGGGGTTGGGGCCAGACTCCCCTAGTCAGCCTTCAGCACTGCCCGGCCCGTGCCACCCGGAACTCTAGCGGTGATTTAAAGGGCCTGGGGCTCCAGCCACTGGTGCGGTAGCGGCAGTCACGGCCGGGAGCCCCAGGCCGTTTTAAATCGCCGGGCCCTGAGGTAGCTGCCTCTTTTGCCCTTCCCCCTTCCACCCCATCAGCGGCCCTGCTGGTACAGTCAGCTGTGGACCGGCAGCCACTTCCTTACCAGTACACCATAACATCTTACTTTCCCCTCTGACTAGGATCGACAAATTCCATAATAGGTGTTATGAAACAATCTTGCATTTTCCAGGAGAGGCCCTGGGTACTTGAAATGTGGTGGGGGGAATCAAGAGATGAGGCCAGATAAGAGGCTGAGTGTAAAGAATGTGTAAAGGAATTACATTCTCTAAAATATTAGCCCACTGAGCAGATGGCTTGACACCTACTGCTGTATATTTGCATTCACTCCATGGAGATGAGTTGTGATCTTACTAACACTGGAGAAAATTCTGCAGGAGGGGAGCCAGAAGCAGGCTAGATAAAAAGATTCTGCATATGTTTGCAGAGGGAATCTGAAATGATGAGGAAAAGAGCGCTCAGAAAAAAGTACAGGCCAATTGGATCAGATTTTGACACAAATTAAGGATCCAGCCCTATAGAACGGGGCTCTTATTTTGTAAGACTTCATGTGGGGCAGCGTGACACTCTCCTCAGGGAACCCAGAACTGTAAGCCACCGTGTAGCCCATATGCCATGTAGCCTATATGCAAGTGAGAGCTTTGCTGCTGCTAAACTGTATCCGCTTCCTGACGCTCCAGGCTGTCTGCCTCTGCCAGTCAAAACCTTGCTTTGCAGGTAACAATCAGTGAACCCCAGTTCCAGAGTTTCCCAGAGATGTCTTCCTGTGGTGTCCAGTCCCCTCACTGGGACGCTCACAGAAGTTACTAAGGTTGCTGCTGCCAAGGAGACAGAGCACACACCAGCCTGTTAGTGTAGCTGAGGACTCCCACTTTACCTCAGTATAACAGCACTGAGATGGTTTTGTAATCAAACAAGAATAAGTTTAATACAGAACACAGATTTAAGTGATATCAGCCAAGAATAAAAGATAGAAAAGGGTTACAAATAAAACAAAAACCACGCTTTAGTGCCTAAAACTGAATTTGAGCAAGCTATGCCTTTGCCTAAAACAGCTTCTCACAGCAAATTTTCAGCAGCTCCTGCCTTTCAGGCCAAGAGGATTGACTGTTCACAGGCTCCGACAGTGCTGTTCTCTGTCCCCTAAATGATGAACATAAGAACATTGGTCTGACCCAGTATGGCTATTCCTAAGGTCCATCTAGCCCAGTATCCTGTCTTCCGACAGTGGCCAATGCCAGGTGCTTCAGAGGGAATAAACAGAACAGGTAATCATCCAGTGGTCCATCCCATCCCCCGTTCCCAGCATCTGGCAAACAGAGGCTAGGGACACCACCCCCATACCTATCATATCCCCCTTTAGTTGTCTCTTTTCCAACCTGAAAAGTCCCAGTCTTATTAATTTTTGCTCATATAATCCATCTAGTGATGGATCACTAGACTATTTTTGTGCTCCCCTTATGTTTCCCAGGGTCCATTGTCTTGGCCTCAAGAGCCAGGAAGACTTTCTGGGGGTGCAGCTTGTCCCCTGATGTGCTTACTAAGCTGTTTCCCCAGCTGCTTGGTAGCTTGATTGTTTTGTTTACCTTTATATGTAAATGTACTTTCATTGTCTATGGCTTACAAAGATTGATCCAGACAGGTAAATACACATTCCTTTGTCTATGGCAGGCTTGTTTATCAAGTCTGCCCCCAAAACATATTTTAGGAACCTAACTCTTTACATACCATCCATCCTATACATCACGCAATGATATTCATGGCCAGCGTGTCACCAGTTTTGGTGCGATATCTTACTCAATTCACTTATACAGTATAATAATATTGTGTACAATCAGATTATTCAATTGCTTATTCTTTGGAATTCAGACCTCCTGTTCCCCCCTGGGGTGTCTGGACCATGTCATCACACAAAGATGCTTTTCTGTTTTGTGGGTGAAGGCAATAACTTAGCATGGTGTGTTGTTTTTGTTTTTTTTTAACACCCTTTAATACCCTGGCCTAGCAATAAGCATTTATGGCTCAACCATGCAACATGCTGAGTGCCTTCTACTCAGCGTGTGCTGACTGCGGGGAGAGGAGTAGGAACATTGTTAGATAAGACCTTTAGCCTGTAACACTAAGAGTGTCTATATGCTGCACACTTTTTACAGCAGTGCGTGGGGTACATATGCTGCATGCTCCCTAGCACGGGTGTGTGTGTATATATAGCAGTGTAGATGGTGAGAGACTGCTTAAGTGAATAAAGACATGCCCAAACCCTTAAGTTATGTACCCAACACAGCTCTCTACATTCCCAAGTAGTGCCTCCCCCGTCTATGTTGCTATTTTTAGCTGCGTAGTGTCCTGCTGCTGGAACCGTTCCCCTCCTCAGGGGAAGGTCCTGACAGGAGGGAAGCTCTGGGGAAAAGCTACCAGCAGCTCCTTGCCGCTGGAGCTTTTCCCCGCTGCCTCTCTGCCAAATGGAACCTTTTCCCCACTGCTGTGTGTAGCTACACACTGCAGCCTAGATGCAGGCTGCTTTTCACTGTGGGGCATAGCTGCACGTACCCTGCAAGCCACTGCCAGTGGTGTGCAGTGTAGATGTAGCCTAAGGGAAAGTATCATATGCCCTTTCAAAGGGAAGCAATAACTACCAGCTACCGTCATTGCACCACAAGTAACAATTCTAAAGCACATGCCTTGCCACCTATTACTTTATCAAGGCTGCTTATTACATTACCGTATATATTCCATCATAAGCCGGTTTGTTTATAAGGCGACCCCCCTCCAAGATGGATAAGTAACAATAGCAAATTTTTATGACCCATTCATAAGCTGACCCTATAATTCAGGGGTTGGCAAACTTTGGCTCCTGGCCCATCAGGATAAGCCACTGGTGGGCTGGGACGGTTGGTTTACCTCAAGGCATCCGCAGGCACGGAGGTAAACCTAAGTAAACAAAATGTCCTGATGCGCCAGCTGCTTACCCTGATGGGCTGGGACAGCAACTGGTGGGGAAATTTTTGGGGGGAATTGGGGGCGGGGGGAGGGGAGAAGCTGGGGGTCAGGGAAGTAACCCCTGCTGTGACCACCCCCCACATGACCCCACCCCTAACCTGGAACCTCCCCGCATGACCCCTCCCTATGTCACCCTTAGCCCAGGACCCTCACGCTCTCTCCATCTCATCCTTCCCACCTTACCTGGGGTGGGCCAGGGGAGGATGTCTCTGGCCTGGCTGGAGCTGCTTCAGCAGGCCAGGCGGCATGGCCACAGCCTGATTCTGCTGGCTGTGCTGCCTCTCCTTTCACCCTTTGTTGGGTGGAGGTGGTGGGGGGGAAGAGGCTGTGTCCCACCTCTCCCCTTCTCTATACCCGTTCATAAGCCAACCCCCTTCTCTGATGCTTCCCTTTTTTACTAACAAAATTTGGTTTATGAACGAGTATATACGGTAAAAGTTCTGATATATATTTGGCTGTAAACTAACTTCCTGAGCTTTTTATTTAGTTGTTTTTAACTTGATGTATTTTAATTATGTAATTCTAGTGGATCTGCTACTTAGTATTCCGTTACCATTTATGTATTATTTTTACTTGAATTGGGAGTGGGCAGGTGACTGTTAAATCCCTCGCTGAAGGCCCCCAGCCTTATGGTGAATCATGGCTCTGGTGAATCACTAAATATAATGTAGCTGCTCCACAGGAGGACACCTGCATAAAAGGCATGGTGGGGGTGGTGGAGGTGGAGAGGTTAAGCAGCGATGTAGAGGTGCTTTTTTTTATTCTCCACATCCAATTTCCTAAAGGATAAAATTGCCTTTTTTAAAATATCCTTGGAAATTGAAGCTTGTTTCCCTAGTAACAGAGATTCTAATTTAATTTCACTGGAAATCGTGTTGCCGTCCTAGCAGCAGGTGACACACTCTGAATAGAGATGGAGTGAAGAGGAGGAAGCCCCCTCTGTCCACCCACGTGGGGAGAGGGTGGTGGAGTTTATATTGAATTTCTGCTGGAGGGAATCCCTCCGTCAGGCTATCAAAGAACCCTTGGTGATTGGCCTCTCCAGTTTGAGGCAGGGTCCCTGGTAAGTGTAGTACACAGGATGGGACTTGTGTGCAGAGGTTTCTGCTTCACTCTGTATCAGTTCAAGACCACTAGGTTTACCTCTATGATCTGCAAATGGGGACCGAACCAAACTGAGCTCAGACCTGCTGCTTTAGAGCCGAAGATATGAATCCAAAAGTTCTTGTTCTATGAACAGATTACACAGATCAAGTGGCTATATCAGAAAGGTCTCTCATAGGGAGTAGTAATGATACAATATCTAGCTCTTGCATAATGGGTTTCATCCATAGCTCTCAAAGGGTTTTATAAAGGAGGTCAGTATTATTATCCTCATTTTACAGATGGGGAAAACTGAGCAATGAAGTGACTTGCCCAAGGTCATTTACCAGGCCAGTGGCAGAACCCAGGAATAGAACCCAGGTCTCCTGAGTTCCAGTCCAGTGCGCTAACCACTGGGACACACTCAGGATGAGGTGAAGCTAAAGAAAAGTAGTACATTTGGTGTTTTGTGAAAGGTTTTCACAATTTACATTTAGAAGATACTGAGGAATCTACTCCTGTTTTTATCTGAAACCAAGGCTTCAAAGGTATTCCTGGTCCACAACATTCACATCAAACATGTCTTTTAATTTTTGTTTTAAATTATAGTAGTCGAATGATTATTCTGATTATTATTTATTATTGTACTTGCAATAATATTTATTACATGGGGCCAATTAATTTCTGATCTGAGTTCAACTAAGTGGCACACACCAGGAATGAATTTGGCCCACTGTCAGGAGTATTTAAAAATATTTCCATGATTTAAAAAATTAAGACCTACAACTATAATTTATATGGATAGAGCTTCAAGAAGTTCTAAGTTTTAAACAACCTCCCACTGCTGCAAGCACTTAAGGCCATACTTAACTTCACTTATGTGAGTAGTCCCATTGACTTCACATGAGTAAAGTTAAACGTAGGCTTAACTGTTCGCAGGATCCGGGCCTTACTTAACACTGCATTTTCCTAGTTCATAATTCTTTTAAAGTTCAATGTATGCAAAATATACATTTTCTTTCCAAAACCTTTTCTGTATATTTGTAGGTTATCTACAAAACTGCATGTTGTTTGAAAGCTTCAATCCAAATATGTCTAGTAATATGAGTGCAATGCATAGTGTAGCTATTTTGCAGCATATGTGCAAGGGATGCCTGATGTCGGTTGGAATTTTCAGACTCTCTTATGGCATTAAATTCTGCATAAAATTTGTAAACTACACTGACAATCTGTAAAAATCATTTTTTATGTATAGATCTGTGAACCATTGACTTACCCTTTGCTGACGATATTCTGGTGTTTTTCTAAGTTGGTGAATAAGGAGCAAAGCATAAGAACTGGCTGCATTCCACTTAGACAGAACACACATATGCCTGGGGAGATATGTAGACAATAGCATGAAAATAGAAACTATGCTCCAGGAGTTGATGAGCTTATGCCAAAGTGTTCATTTCCTGCATTACAATTTATTTCAACTTAACCATGAACCCTGGGTTTGGGGAACAATTGCAGAGGCTTCCCATGAAGGTAGGATTCTGAATAATTTCTAAGCACGAGACATTCCTGTGTGGGGCATGCGAATAGAAGCGCTCACAGCATATTAAAATCTTCTGGGGACTTAAGTCCCCTTTGAGAGTTTTAAACCTCAAGAACAGGCCTTATTTGCTATTACAGCTAGACAGGGGAAAATATTTCCTCCCACCCCTTCCCAAAAAGTAGTAGGAGATAGAAACACAAGCTTAAGAGGCACCATGGACCAGTCAATAGTGCAGCAGACTAGGAGATGGGAAAGACCTGGGTTCTATTCCTGGCTCTATCACTGACCTGCAGTGGGCAAATCTCTTTGCATCTCCTTCTCCTCCTGCCCTTTGTCTATCTTGTTCGCTTCGATTGTGAACCCCTTCGGGGCAGATGCTGTCTCTTACCATTTTTTCTACGTTCAGCACGTACTACAGTAGAGTCCTGATTTTAACTGGGGCCTGTGGGTGCTAATGTAATACAAATAGCCATACTAAAAGAGAGCAGCGAATGGCAGGAATCTGGAGGCTGAGGCTTCTACGTCTTGCTGGAGTTTTATGACCCCTGAGGAAAATGAAATACTTTGTTGGCAGACTCCACCTTGGGAGCCTCCTGGGGGTGTGTGAAGGGAGAAGGGTCGGCAGCACTGGGATCAGCCAACTAGCTGTTCATTTGATAAACGGTGACCAGGTGGCTGTACGTTCCTTTCCCTTAGCCCTGAAGGGCTGAGGATTATCCTTGGTGCACACCTGCCTTCTTTCCTGTGCTTCTGTACCCAGGAATGCTTTTGTGGTTGCTCCTGGACTTGAAACACCTTGCCTTGACTAAAAGTGAGACTTGGCATTTGTGGCAAAAACCGTCTTGCAATTTTATAGTTAGAGGCTGAAATTGGGTTGCCCCAAAGTAATACTCATCCTGTGTTTGCCAAGGCAGTGTTATTCTCTAATGGGTTCTTTTAAAAATGAACAAACCAAAAACAAACTAACAAAACCAGACAATGTGGAGACACTTATAAAATCAAAACCCAAGTTAATCTCCATATGCCTAATACAAACAGGGTCCTGTCACTTATGTGGTCAGGTGTTTTCCTTAAATACTGAATTAATAAAGTGGGGCAAATTCTTCACTGATCTACACCTTGTCCCTTCCCATTAATTCAGAGCAAAATGTTGTTTGTGAAAAGTTCCACATAGCTCATTTTGCAAAGGATGCTGTCAAGGCATCAACGTTGGTTGCCTCCAAATTTGACTGTTTTTTCAAAGTGCATGTAATCCTTTCCCACTCCAACCCTCCACAATAAATGCTTCACTGCTCACTTCTCAGAGGTGGAGAGGGAACTCTGTCACAGTGGTGCAGTGCTTTAATGGTCCTAGATCAGTGGTCTCCAACCTTTTTATGCCCACGATCACTTTTTGAATTTAAGGGCATCCCAGGATCTACCCTGCCCCTTTCCCGAGGCCCCACCCCTTCCCCAAAGCCCCACCCCACTCACTCCATTCCCCCCCTTCAGTCGCTTACTCTCCCCCCACCCTCACTCACTTTGGGCTGAGATAGGGGGTTGGGGTTCGAGAGGGGGTTCAGGGTGCAAGGAGGGGGCATGGGGTGCTGGCTCTGGGAAGGGGTTCAGGGCTGTGAGTTGGGATGCAGCCTCCCACTGGGCTGCACTGAATAGGGGGCGTTAGAGGCCCAGGGCCCTCCCACCTTTTGAAAGTGGACCGGCCTGCCCACTTTTCCCCATGGGCTCCGCTCTCGCCCCCACCCCTCCTCTCCCTCCGGAGGCCTCGGCCAGGTGGGAAGTGGAGCCTGGCGGGGGCGCCTGGGCAGCAGGGGGTGCTGCACCGCAGACCCTCCATGGGGAACTGCGGCCAATGGGAGCTGCGGGGGTGGCGTGGGCAGTGTGTAGAGTCCCTTGCCCCCCAGGGGCCACAGGGACGTGCCAGCCACTTCTGGGAGCAGCACAGGGCCAGGGCAGGCAGGGAGCCTGCCTTAGCTCTGCTGCACTGCCGACCAGGAGCCGCCTGAGGTAAGCACCTCCCGGCCGGAGCCTGCACCCCACACCCCCTCCTGCACCCAAAATCCCTTCCAGAGTTTGCACCCCGCACCCACACTGCCTGCCCCCAGGCTCAGCCCAGAGCCCTCTCCTACACTCCGAATCCCTCGGCCCCACCCTGGAGCCCACACCACCTCCTGCACCCCACCCCTTGCCCCAGCCTGGTAAAAGTGAGGGAGGGGGGATGGAGTGAGTGGGGCAGGGCCTCGGGGAAGGGGTGGGGCAGGGGAAGGGCAAAGGGCGGGGCAAGGATGTATTTTTTTGGTCAAGGTATAGTCAAGGTCAGGACTCCAGAGAAAATTAATAATGATAAGTAAATAAAAATATTTTGGGCTCCGTTCAAAACAGCTGGTGGTCCGGATTTGGCCTGTGGTCTGCCTATTGACTATCCCGGCTGTAGTGTGATCACTGTACTTCTGTCACTCCCCCCTCTTCCCCCCCCTTCTCTATTTAATTTTGCCAGTCTGAAAAGTACCCCAGTGTTTGATTACCAAACAGTGCCTCCTTTGTCAGAACTGCTTCAGTGGCTTTGGTTTCATTATCTTTGGTGGTAGCAGTGGGAGGGTGGGAAGTGGGTGGGGAAACCATCTGGAAGTCTGTAAAAGGAACTATTTGTAGATGAATGCAGCCTCTCACCTGATGGGGGTGGGGTAGAGAGTGGTGGGATTGGCATCGAACATTACAGACTTAATAAACGGGGCTTGTGTCTGCCTCTGGGTGTGCTGAGTGGGGGTAGCAGGAGTAATGCTGAGCGAGCAGGGCCTGTGAGGTGGGGGGAGGGTCAGGGAGCATAAGGAAACAGTTATTCATACAGACAGGGGCCAGCTACCTTTCAGAGGCTGGAAAAGAGTGTAAATCAGACCACTGAGTTAGGATATTGTACTGTGCTATGAGTGATGCCTTCAGCAGCATGTGAGGACTTTTACACAAGCATGAGTTCTTTACAGAGTAAAAGGCACTGCTTGATTCACTGTGGAGTGGGTTCTCCTTATCTTCTTTCAGTGGAGAGGGGGGTGGGTGTTTTTCCTATAAAGCTTTGAGTCCGCTATAGTATGAGCTTCACCTCCTGCTATAAGCTGGCGTTCAGGCTGCAGCTTCACTTGTCAGATATCATCAGCCTCCATTATTACTTTTTTTTTTTTTTAAGGGACGATACATTTGAATGTCAAGGATTGTGAACATGAGAGGATTGTAGTATTCAGGCAAGTAACAAGCAGCATACAGCTCTGCAAACATATCTGTCTGGCCTTTTAGTGCCATCGTGCTGTTCCAGTGGTAGGGCCCCCACCTACCTCTGCATCTAATGTCTGAACAGCGATGCTTCAAACTACCTGTTGAGAGACAGTGGCTGGTGGTTTTAAGAAATGGACAAATGTCTGCCAGAGACTAGGTTAAAAATTAAATGGCTTTACTAATGACTTTAAGTCCATGTGAAAAATCAAGTCTCCAGAAGGAAAAAGTTAGGCTAGGAGGCATAATGTGCACTTAGGTTCATTACTGCTCAGTATCAATCCATGGTGGGCTGGACGGATGCAGTGAAGGCCCTTCATTGGAATCCTTGATGAAGCTGAGGCATAATGGAACTCTGGTGTTTGAATGACCACTGCTAGCTTGCGACAGTGCTAGCAGCCAACAGCAGTACTCTCAGGATAACACTGTCCTCTGGAGCCAGGGTTTGGAAGCCTTAGGAAGAGATTTTGTAGCAAAGATGACAATGAAATGTTTTAAGATACACTGATGCACTCTGCTCTGGAGTGGTGGGGGACGGGGAGGGGAATACCTGTAGCTTTCTGGTCAGGTGGGTACATTTCTCAGTTCCACACTTTCAAAGAGTTGATTGAATGGAATGAGATTGTTCCTCATGTGTATATACCAGATGATTGTCAAGAAAAGAGCCAGATAAAGTTCCTTATAATAATTTCCTGGTTAAATATAGTACGTCAATGCTAACCTATCTGTGCCTTGATGAGTATTTGATTGGTTAAACTGGCTTTTCAGGTCTAGAATAATTCCAAATAACTTCTGCAGTACTAAGTGGCTGTTACGGAGGCCTCTGGAGATTCCAGTGCAGCAAAATGACTATTTTAAAGAATGACAAATGTCTCTTTCTGTCATGGCAGCCAGGCCCTTGTGAAATCAGTGATTAAAACTGTTAATAATCACCAAGTATAACCTAGAGGGCAGGGTTTTCTGTTTGTGTGATGTCCTATGTCTCAGGAGAACTCTAAAGGCTGCTTCTTCAGTTCATTATGAATGTAAATTAACAGAGTCCTTTTCCTCCCAACGGATCCTAAAGTGGCCTACAAACTACAGCACCACTAAAATGTGGCCACCTCTGGGGAGAAGAGAAGTAACAAACTAATGCACAGAACATTGCACAACAGCTGAGGGGAGGGAACATTTTGGCAGAATTCATAAGAAAAGATTTGCTTTGGTGAAAAGTGACACGGGATATTTAATGTCCAGACAAAGCAGAGAATATTGTTTTAAAAATCTGAGTAATCCACACACAGTAAACTGAAGGGAACTCCATTTCAGTACAATGGAAATTTTCATTGTGGCGGGAAAGGCAGTGGGCGTGGGGGGAGGGTTGAGGGAGCACAGTGTCCTTTATCCTGAGTTGAAATTTCGGCAGTATTGCCTTTGTCTCTAAATGCTTGTTTCTATTTTAAGCTGCCCAGAAGACTTCAGGCATAGACATTAAAAACAAAAGTCTTAGCTCTCACTATACAGTTATTCTCCCTGGCAGAGCTGGGGTTTCTGATTACAGGATATGTTTTCATTTTTAACCCCCTCGGTGTGTCTATTCAAATTACATCTCATTTTGCCAGCAGTGTAAGTTAGGTTACACCACAAAGTAATGACTAGTATCAAAACTGTATGTTGTCTTCCTCCTTCCAGTTACTCAATTGTCAGCAATGTTGTGTGCAGTCTTGATACCAACAGGCGAAATGAAGATGGAGGCTGCAAGTTTGCGTCTGAACTCCAGTAACTTTGTTCTGCCTAAATATATCCCTCCCCCCCACAGTTCAGATGTTTGTCACTGTTGTATTGCATGATTCTAGCTCAGAAAGGTTGGGTTTCAGTCCCAGGTGAAGTGATACTGCCTTCAAGGTACTTGTGAGTGGCATGCTATAAATAAAGCCCCACCAAATTCACAGTCCATTTTAGTCAATTTCATGGTCATAGGAATTTAAAAATCATAAATGTCATGATTTCAGCTATTTAAATATGAAATTTCAGTGTGTTGTAATTGTAGATGTCCTGACCCAAAAAGAAGGTGGGTGGGTGTGTGTGGGCGGAAGGGGAGGGGGCACAAAGTTATTGTAGGGGGGGGTTGCAGTACTGCTACCCTTCATCCTGCACTGCGGCTGGCGGCGGCGCTGCCTTCGGAGCTGGGCAGCTGGAGAGCGGTGGCAGCTGGCCGGGAGCCCAGCTCTGAAGGCAGAGCCGCCTCTAGCAGCAGCGCAGAAGTAAGGATGGCCTGGTGTGATATTGCCACCCTTACTTCTGCGCTGCTGCCTGCAGAGCTGGGCCCTCAGTCAGCAGCCACCACTCTCCGGCTGCCCAGCTCTGAAGGCAGCAGGGCAGAAGTAAGGATGACATGGTATGGTATTGCCACCCTTACTTCTGCACTGCTGCCGGCGGGGCGCTGCCCACAGCGCTGGGAGCTCGCTCAACAGGCACTTCTCTCTGGCCGCCCAGCTCTGAAGGCCACGCAGAAGTAAGGATGGCTATACTGCAACCCTCCCACCCAGGGCTGGTGCAAGGAAGTTTCACGCCCTAGGTGAAACTTCCACCTTGCGCCACCCAGCTAACCCAGCCCCCACCTGGGGACCCCGCCACCCTCCTGCCCGGGGAGCCCCCCCTCCGCAGCAGCTATTCCTCCCCCCTTTCCCCCCCCGCGGCAGCTAACCCCGCCTGGGGAGACCGCCTCCGCAGCAGCTAACCCCACCTAGGGAGGAAACTCCCCCCTCCCCCCCCCGGCGGCAGCTAACCCCACCGGGGGAGCCCACCCCAGCTCACCTCTGCTCCGCTGAGCATGCCGGCGCCACTCTAATTCTCCTCCCCTCCCAGGCTTGCGGCACCGATTGGAGGAGACTTAGAGCAGGGACTGAGTGCTCAGCGGAGGAGGCAGAGTGGAGGTGATCTTGGGTGGGGAGCAGTTCCCTTGTGCGCCCCCACCCCCCTTATTGCAGGCAGCCCTCCCTGCACCCCCCCCCCCCCCGCCGCCCCAGCTCACCTCCTCACCTGAGCGGGCTTTTAGGCACCCCCAACCACTAGGCGCCCTAGGTGGCCGCCTAGTTTGCCTAAATGGTTGCACCGGCCCTGCCCCCACCCCCAAAGTAACCTTGCAACACCCTTGCAACTCCCTTTTGGGTCAGGAACCCCAATTTGAGAAATACGGGGCTTCCCCATTAAATCTGTATAATATAAGGTAAAAGCACACACAAGACCAGATTTCATGGGGCGGGGGACACCAGATTTCACGGTCCATGACGCATTTTCCATGGCCATGAATTTGGTAGGGCCCTAAATCAGTCAATTACAAACTGAGCTTCCACGGCACATCAATATATAGGCATGCAAAGGCTTTTTGTGTTTCCTGTTGCTTCGTGTGTGTGTGTGTGTGTGTGTGTGTGTGTGTGTGTGTGGAGTCGGGATAGGGAAGCAGCAGAAAGAGTACAATTCTTTCCCTGGATAGATATCCATGCTACCCAGCTGAGTTTTTAACTGGTTGATTTAGCTAGCGTACCTCTCACGAGTACTATTATCCCACCACTGAAATGCAGCCACTCTGAACCAGAAACATGGCACAGGGGGGATGAATAGCTTACACAACTGAACAACAGTGGTAATTTCTTTGGGCAGGATGCAATGATCAGAATTCACAGATATATGTGGTGGTAATAGCGCAGTTGTTTTGGCTCTTGATGGGCTTGTGTTAAAAGTGGGAATCCTCCTGACTTCTCACCCTTACCCTCATGACTCTAGTGCAGGCTAACTCGTTCTTTAGACCAAGGCAAGCAGAGCATGGCTCTCTCCTGAAGTGCTCTGATTCACCAGATTGACCAGAGTGTTACTGGAGAGTCTGTAGAGATACTGCCACCCCCACCAAATCCTGGCCCTCAGTGCAAAGAATCCAGCTTGGCCGGCTGAATACCCTTGATGCTTTCAATAAACTGCGAATTGTTATAGCTCTGCCAACACATGATGTACATTTAATTGCTGCCAGTCAAAGTGCACATCTTCTGCTATGACTCCCAGCTGCTTTGGGGAGGAAGCTGAGCTAATCACGATGTCACCAATACTCCTATGAAATCATTAAAGCCATTATCCCCTTTTATGCTAATTAACTAAAAGACGGGGGGGGGAGAGAAATTGAATTTTGGAAGCGCAAAAGCCTCTTGGTTCCTAAGTGTCATTCAGTCTCTGCAGCTGTGTAATGACAGAAGCACAAGAGTGAGCAAAAGTCTGCCCAGACACAGGCACTGTGAGAAGGATTAAAACTGACATTAGCCTGTGTAGAATGCTACTCTCGGGCTGCTTTATCCGATGGCTTGTTTAGTCTTGCTCCACCATGTGTTAGCAGCCTTCAGCAATATATGGTGGTGATTACCCACTCTCTCATCTCCCCACTTATCCACATATCCTAGGGCTAAGGTTAGGTTACAGTTATGAAATGGCTCAGTTGTCTGCATGGAACAATAAGCTGAAAATAGGTACGGGGTTCTGTTAATAACAATGAGCTAATGCCGCCTTCTCTGGTTTTCTTTTGTCGGGGACAGGTGGAACTGGTTTCATTTTTGATTTGTTTTTATGTTCTATCTCTGATCTAAATATGTGCTGTTCACTTTCTTTCCCCGCCAGCTGATCTAGAGAACGAGGAATGGTGTCTGGGTGCAGAATTGACTTCAGCAACAATAAAAACTGAACCTGTGCTGTGTGAGGCGCCAGGCCTTACCCCCTCTGTCAGTCTCACCATCACACCTGTACCCCTGGAAGGTGAAGAACCCCAGTTGCAATCTGATGCCATGGTACTTGCATATTTTCTATTCTCCTGCTTGTCCAGATAGATGGAGGTTCCCATAAAGCTTTGCACTGCAGTGTAGTCTTTCTGGTGTGAAGGTTTGAGAATTCCAGACATGCAAAGCATTATGGGTTGGTATAGTCTCTTGTTTGCTCGTCTCCAACAATATTGTGTGTGCTCATTTTTAAAATGTCTATATAATTCAGCATCTGGTACTATTAGCTGCTGGCTGCATCATTTGCTTTTCTATACTTACAGCCTCTTCCGGACAGGGTCAAAGCCTGGGGTTCACGCATCTCTAGAACACTTAATATCTGATGAATCAGTCCCACTTAGAATAGCTAACCAGTTAACCCCTGGAATCTGTGGCAAGATGCACATCTTCTGTTATCCACAATGATTTTGACTCAAGGCTGTTCAAACTCGCCCTAACCCAAATGAGAACACCTGTGTGGGGTGGCCAGCGCTTGTAATGAGAACTTCCATACCACTGTAAAGTCAGCTGTGCTGCTTACCTGCATTTTCAATGTATTCAGCTTTTACAACACTTTGGGCTGCTGCTGCCTTCAGCCCAGCAGGCTTAGTAAGGAGCATTTCTGATACATTTGTGACCACAGATTGAACAGCCAAAGAACATTTACCAGGGTTTAGTTTGAATGTGCTTCAGTCGATGAAAATAAGAGACAAGAATTATTGATTAGACAGAACTCCGCTTTAAAGGCCTATTCTTTCAGCTCCTCCCTTCTCGCCCCTGTGATGGTGGAGGGTGTCCAATCCATCAGGGTGATGTCATTCCAGCTGCAGCGTGGGCAGGCCATGTTCACAACCAGACTTTCATTGCTTGGTTGCATATCAGAAGTGCACAGGTGCAAATTAATTCACTTCACAGGAAGCTGAAAGATTTAAGACTGTCCTAACCATCATGTAGTTTGAGTGTGAATTCATAGTCTCCAGCATGTGCCACTACTACGAAGCTGGGATGCCACAATATCACAAGCAGGACCCAGGACCATGTTACTCTTAAAACCTATTGGGTCCTGATTTTTTACTTTTGCTTTGGGCCAAAAAGTTACACAGCAAGATTCTGGCTGTACTGGCTACTCCAATGAGCAAGACTGACTCACTCGAGTCAGGAATTATAGGCTCACAAAGCAGGTCTGACTCTAGCCTTGTGCTCAGCTGTGGGGGCTCCATCTTTCTCAATATCCCTTTCCAATTCTGGCCTATAACTTTCTTTGCTTGTTCCTTCTCCACTTTGTAAAATGAACTTCGGCCTAATATCCCAGGTCTTAGTGACAAGAACCCTGATGCCTCTTCCAAATGGAAACTCTCCTGACATCCTCTCAATAGTACCAAACCCTCCTCCCACCAAAAAGAATACTTCTCTTTTTGCAGAAACCTGCTCAAAGCCTTTGCATATTGGTCCAGCAAATGCTAGTGCCAGCTCTGTTTCCAAAGAAGTAATTTGAGTGCAATGCACATTACCTGTCGGTCTGAAATGTCATCCTGAGAATCTCTTATTTAACTAATTGTATCAGTAAGAGAAGCCCCAGCAACTGTTTTTCAGGATAATGGTCTCATTGACCTGGGTTAATATGTTACAGAGAAGCAGTAAAAAAAAAAATCTTGAAGTAGGGAGGGGGAAAGAGGTCTGGTCACTTAAGGGAAGCTTCTCAGTGTTTCCTTATACTCAAATTTTATTTTTTTAATTCCTTCTGTAGATGAAACCGTTGAGCCAGAAGGTTCTTCCAGAGATTAAATTGGAGCCACATGAAGTAGATCAGTTCCTGAACCTGTCTTCTAAGGAAGGTTTGTTAATTACCAATCCAAGATGCTGGACTGATAGCCAGAATGCAGAATGATCATAGTGTGCTCTGTTGAACTATTTGGCTTTCTAGCCATCTTTGCTAATCTCCAGACCACGGCTGCTGTCTCTTAGGGATTTGATTCAGGCTGCTTAAGAAACCAGCCTCTTTGACCCACTTATAAAAAAAAATTTCATACAGAAAATGATCCTTTCCATCTATAATGTATTACTGATTGCACAGTTACTGCATAGAACTAGAATCCTTGAAACTCAGGATTACTTAGCCTGGAAAAGAGGTAAACTTGAGGGGACTTGATTGAGGTGTTTGGAATTATGAAGCGCATAGCAGAAACTGACTCTTCTTACTTTGTATCTTAAGAACACAAGAACAGCCATACAGAGTCAGACCAATGGCCCATCTAGCCCAGTGTCCTGTCTTCTGACAGTATGGCCGGCACTGTGTGGGACAAGTTTATATTGCTGTTACCTGTGCTGTACTACTCTGGATGAATTAAAAATTCAGTGATGAGGGCTATCTGTCTGGTGCCTTCCAGTAGCACCAAACTACTAAACCCTCCAAACAATCTGCTGTTAGACTGTCAACTCTTCAGGGCAGGGACTGGCTCTTTCCTCCCTGTTCATACAGTGCCTGTTGTGGATGCCACTGGAAACAAAGACCAAATAGTTGTTGTTAATACACAGTGAAGTTAGAATTGAATTAGTAATAAAAGAGATGGTAGATATTTTGCTGACTTAGCAGAGTTTAAGCACTGGCTGGATGCTGTCTCCATTAATACTGCTTCATGAGTGAAGGGGATATCACATATTGGAGGAGTGTACTTTGTACCACAGTGCATTCTGGGAGGAAGTAGAAATTCCCAGACCTAGTACCATCTATGCAGTGTCTTTTAATCCTGCTCCTTAGAGGGATGAGCCATTGGGAAAGGTCACGTCATACGTTTCAAACCCTTAATTAAGTGCTGTACAGCTGGAAGGCTGGGGCAGCTGCATGTTCACAAGTCTCCCCTTGAGAATCTTTCTTGCTCCAGGGCCTTCAGAACAAGTTGTTCTCAGTGCTAACTTGCCTCTAGTTTTAAACCTACTTTTATTTGTTGGTTCTCCTGGAGCTTCCAATTGTGCTCTCATTAGGATAAACACCTTCTGTTTTGTTTCTCCTATCCCATCAGCAATGGATCCACTGCACCTGCCTCCAACCCCTCCCAGCAGCCATGGCAGTGACTCTGAGGGAGGGCAAAGCCCAACCAGGTCCCTCCCGCCTTCAAGCCCTGTCCAACTACAAGCCACAGCTAAAGTAACATCACGCATGGCTTCAGCACTCTCCAATTCGCCTCTCCTGACAGCACCACATGTAAGTCGTGGTGACTTTTTTCCAATGTTTTTTTTTTTTTTTTTTTTTACTGTTACCTGGTGTTTTTTAATTTTTCTGTACTTCCAGTTTGTTGTTATCCCTTTTGGGGAGCCTCCCAGACTTTGGCTGAAACTCCAGATCAAGTAGTTGGGCTTTGGCTTCCCTACTGATTGTCTGGAGCTGGAGTCTGAAGTGAAAGGATATCTTATGTAACAAGCTTTTCCTTTATACCTTCTTGCAGCTACTACTCTGCTCTGATAGATTAATGACCCATGCAATCACCTGCATCACAGTGGATGTTTTGCTACTTTGTCTTTAGGCAGTAGGTGATCAACCCTAGGGTGGGATTTTCATAAGTACTCATCATTGGTTGGTTCTCAAATTGTGGGTCGGGACCCCAAAGTGGGGTCACCAGTGCTGGTGTTAGATTTGCCAGGGCCAATGCCTTACAGCACAACTGTGCTACGATCCACTAATCTGGGTGCGTTTCCTATTTTCTTTGCCTCTCCCCACCCCTTTGGTACATGCAGAAATTGCAAGGGACTGGTCCACTGATCTTGACGGAGGAAGAGAAGAGGACGCTGATAGCTGAGGGGTACCCTATTCCTACAAAACTGCCCCTGACAAAGGCAGAGGAAAAAGCACTGAAGAAAATCCGCAGGAAAATAAAGAACAAGGTAATTTTAAGCTGGAGCTCTGCTGAATGGTCCCCTCTCATGTCTCATACAAAAAGGCTACAACAGTTCTACAAAAGCAGCCAACAATACTTAGGTACTGACTAGATGGGTAATTAATCTCTGTCCAGGTACTTATTTTGCTCATCACCATAGCATCTGAGTAGCAATTAAAGCTAACAAAATTGTAAAGATATTAATTTATGCCTACATTAAATGCTAGTGGTGTATGAGATCATGTCACCTAACTCCATTTAAGAAAGCCACCCCCTTTTTACCTTGTCTAGACAAGGTCTCTTTGTCCCCTCTACCTGGTGAGGGAGACTTCTACCCACCATTTTCATGTTTCTAAATCCTCTGTGCATCACAGTGCCATATTTATCGTTCAATACAATTCCAGGGCCTTAAATTAGCTATTTTATGTCAGGACTCTCTGAAATATCCGAAGTGCCTTGCTTTTCCTGCAGCAAGGGAAATAGTTGGCTAGAAGGGCAAGTTTTCCAACCTGACCACCTAAATTGTCCTTGCACAGATCTTGCACACCCTCAGGTATTTTGCAGGTGCACAGGGGCTTGTATTAGTTATCCAGCGTTAAAATGGAGCCTGGTGTGTTTGTAAACCCCTGTCCCATCCCCGCCCCTGAATTTTTTCTCTGAGAAGTCTGAGTGTTGATGTGGTGTAGAAGGTAAAGAGAATTAGAGCGGGGGAGTGACTTTACTGCCTTCGTTAAGACTGCACTAGGATGGGGAATTGGCAAGGAAATTCTAGAGCTAATTGCCAAGGGGGAAAAAATAAAGAGCGGCAAGCAGACGTGGATTTAATAATGCCAATGTTTTAAACCAGTTTATTGATTTGCTTGTGGCTTCCTTTTGCTATAAAGATGTTTTGTGTGGGGTTTTCCCGTCCCTCTTAGATCTCTGCCCAGGAAAGTAGGAGAAAGAAGAAAGAATACATGGACAGCCTGGAAAAAAAGTAAGCCAGCCTTCCTCCCCTTTCAAATGAACCAATGAGACAGTTGCTGAGATGGGAGGATTGATACTGTGAGTGTTTCCTGCAGAATGTGTTTCAGTTGCCACCTAGTGGTGGCTACAGGCAGGATTTATCTCCAGGAAAGAGGAAAGGTTTTTTTGGGGGTTCTACAGATCGTGTATTTATTTATGATTAATGTTACACAAATATTACTGTGTCAACACTCGGTACTTTGTAGTAGGTCTTCTGATGTTAACATAGCATTGAAGAAACTGGTTCCTACTTTATGAGGCTGGTTCGTCACACAAACCTAGAGTGATCAGCTGTTCTGCCTTACCTGAAAAGTCCTGTGTTTGTTGAGGATATCCTTGTGCCTCAGATGAGTATCTTGAAGCCAGGATATTGGCCTAGTTTCAATATAATCCATGATTTCCCGCCCCTCCCCCAACCAGCAGCCTGCTGTGCTCCCCTTCCTGTTGTACAGCTGCCTAGCTACTTTTGTGTAGAACCTTCATTTTACACCTGCCACCTTCCTCCAACTATTTGTGAATGAGCTAACGCAAAAAGAGCCCGGGCCAAATCCGGTACCATGCTAACAGGCCTAGTTAGTTGGATTTTAAATAAGCTAAACAAATTAATATATGTCCATGGCTGTGTTTCAGTATTCGATATGCGACATGGCTACATAGCATGATTTTCATGGTTTGCTCGGCAGGCAGTATCCAGTCCGAGTTGGGCTCCGAATGAATAAATTCCTTTTCTTAAGATGGTAGGGACAGAGGCAGGAATAGGTGTAAAGGAGGAGTTGAAATCGGAAGCGGAGAAGGAGCATGTTAGCAGTCTGCTTTAGCAAGAAGCATCAAATCCTCCTATAGAGACTTGTGCCCCAAATTAGTCCCTCTCCCAAGTATTCTGAATCTTTCCTCATCTCTCCTTGTGCCCTTGGCCAGATGGGCCTGACCCCCATCTGCTAAACTCCTTGCACCTCCTTTGGTGAATCCCCCAACTCAATTTCCCCCTGCTCTTTCTGTCTCCTGCTGAAAGTCTTGCACTCCCAGGGCAAACCCCTGAAAGCCTCTTTCCCATCCACCCCATCACACGCCCAAACACATGGCAAAGCTCTTCCATGTGCACCTTCCCCATCCACTAAGAGACTGCGATGAGAGTCTGGTTTGTCTGTCCGAGAGTCTAGTCACCTTACTCGCACTACCAAACATGATGCAATGGGATCTCTTTGGCGATCTCTAATGGCAGCTTGGAAATGACCAGTATTCTTTGGAAATAAATCTCATGGTTTATTCACGTTGTGAAGGTGAGATGCATGGGCTCGGTGATCTTTCAGGGGTGCCTGTGCTATCCGGGACACAGTGTCAGAAATGTGGTTTGCATGAAACGGATGTCTGTCTCATCCTTGCAATCAGAGCTGCGGCACACCATTTAAAATGAATAGGGAGCAGGTGGGGGACAAGAGGTCGAGTCCTGCCCCTGGGGGTGAAATGCAGGGGTCTTGGGTCCTGCCTCTGGGGAGTAGGAAGCCCTCGGAAGGGAGTCAGGATTGTCAGTTTTTCCTCTGGGTAGTGGTAGCCCTGGGTGGGGGGAGGAGGGGGCGGACAGTTGCAGAGCGAGCCTGTCTCGCACTCACCCTACAGCGGCTCCAATCCCTCAGGGCGGGCCCTGCTCTGACCTGTTGGCTCTTGCCACGCTTGCAGACAGGGCCCCTCCCTGTCACTTCCTGGCCCTTGTGCCACTAAACTGCCTGTCCCGAGCTGGGCTGTGGCTGCCTCGGCCACAGAAATGCATGCGTGTAGCAGCACTGTTTGTCAGAGCTGTTATGGCAGGTCCATATACCACATGCCTTAGAACACCGATAGTTCCACAGTACTGTTCCTGGAAAGAAAGTCTTCTGGGTAATTTTCAAACATGGAGTCCTGCATGGTGGATGGAACTAGGAGGCTCATCAGGACATCCCGTCTATGCCAGGAAGAAATAACTGTAGTCGATACTGAATGAGTTGGACCGAAGCTAAGAACTCCTCCCAAATGTTACAACTAGCAGGTCTCTCCAATACTTGTAAAATGCCTGGGGTAGCAGTTGCAGGGGCTTTTTCAGGTTTGTGTGAGGTCAAAGACTTCAAGATTTGCAAAGGTTTGCAGCAATGCTTTTTCACCTAGTATAGAAAGGACCTTAGAACTCTGTTTTTACCCCCTTTGTTGAAGTATAATGGATGCCTGGGGGTTTTAAGTTTGCCTTTCTTTCTTTGTGCCTTCCTCAGGGTTGAGTCTTGTTCAAATGAAAATAGTGAGCTGCGTAAGAAAGTGGAAGTCCTGGAGAACACAAACAGGTAGGCTCTGAAAGGACAACTGGAACATGCTTCCAAAATGAAAAGTGGGAAATCTGGAAAAGAAGGGATCAAATACCAGAGCAGTGGACAATGACTCATGCAAAATGGATCCATCTGATCTGGTTAATGACAAAGATGGGGGAGGTAAAATATGTAAAAAGACTGGCATGGTGGCTAAGTGCTCAATATAATATGAAAGAGCTTGGGTTTGACGCTTAGGTCTGAGTGCTCTCCCTAGGCTGGTAAGAATTGCGAGTTCTTCGTGTCACTCTTCAGCAAGCTTCTGGACTGATCTAGGAGTGATACTGATGGACTAGCACAGAAGTCTCATCAAGCCCTCTTCGACTAGTGGAAGACTGGTCTGACGCGAGACCTTGGAAAGGAGAGGCCCTAACCTGGAGTATAAGGCTGCAGTGGAGCCCTGATGTGTAGATCTAGAGCCCTTAGTAGTTAGTTCTTCTGGGATTGCTCCTTATCATTATAACTACCATACATCTTTATAAGGCGCCTATCACCATAGCATCTATATCAGTTTAGCAATGCAGTTTCTTTTGAGACAACCAATTTCTCACCCCTCTCAGCTCATTTAGAAGCAGTTGTAGGTGAATCCAAGTGGTTTACTCAAAAGACAAACAGCTGAGACCATTCCACTGTTTAGTTCTTAAGGGAATGTCAGATAAAAGGAAGACTGATATTGATTTAAAAGATTGGGCCCCGTGTGCATTGTGATTTAAAAGTTATAAGACCTGAGCTCAACCTGATCTCTGATGCTGGCAGATTCCACTGAGAATGCCCTGTCCCATCTGAATATATCCCAGATGAGTGTGGTATATATACCTACACAGACACACAGTTGTGGCACTGAAGTGTGGAGGGAGGTGGTCACTGAAATAGCTGAGCTTTAAAGATAAGGTCTAGGACGTAGAAATGGACCTAGAATTTGTCTGGCAGCCAATGTATTGCTCATTGAGTGGCATGTGTGGTTTCTAATCTTCGGATCCAATCTCTAATTTCATGGAGACAGACCCCGTATCACTGTAATTTGCTGGAGAATGTCTCCCACACACTGCTCGTGCATAAAGACATCTGCTGCTTGTTTGGAGAGAGCCAAGCCATTTCTCCCCCCTCCTTTGCCTATCTCCCCACTCTGCCTTACACATGAGAATGTTGGCATTGCTGTATAAGATCAGACCAGGTCCGTCTAATCCAGCATCTGTTTCTGACAGGGGCTGATACCAGCTGTTTCAGAGGAAGGTGCAAGAACTAGGTAGTAGGCAGTTACAGACTACACTCCCCTTAACAACCCACTGAAAAGGTTCTCACTGAGTAGCCCTTGTCCCCAGGGAAGATAGTTTTACATGTAAGCACAGCCTTCTCCAATGTTAGACACAGCAGGCTTTCCAAAAATCTTGCTCATGTGGTCTGTCCCTCACGCCCAAGGTTGCCTCGTCAAATAATGAAAAGAAGCTCTATTTTTAATAAAACTCTTCAAAGTTTTCCCAAGTTTCTGATGCTCTTAATTCTGAGAGTAAACCCTGAAAGAGCATCTGTTTGTTTAGGTGATGTTATCCCCAAATCCTTTACATCCCAGGTATGCAGAATTAGTTGCATAGTTTCCCTTCATCAGTCGTGGTGGGGTTTGGCTGTGTCCACTCTGCACATCACTGGTGACAGCGTGTAGGGTAGGTGTAGCTACACGCTGTAGTGAAAAGCGGGATGAGTCCATGCTGTGGCTTGTAGTGACACATGTCAGTGAAAGGCTCTGGCAGTGGAGAAAGCTGTCAGAGCCGTTCTTTGCTGCATCCCCCTCCCCCGCCAGAGCCTTTTCCACACTGCTGGATCCTTTCCCTGTGGCCCATGCAACCTTCATTCTGCCCCTGGAGCATGTTCATCATGGTACAGTCTCTTTAATTAGATGATCGTATTGCCTATGTATTCACAGGATCCCTGCCTCATTCAGTGAATGAGTAGTTATTCAATATTTCTTTATCTTCCTCATTCAGTGTGTGGCCCCCAGGCCTTTATTTAATGCATACCGTGTAAACCCTGGACTGATCATTTCCTCATGTGTGTTTCTATGGTGCCCTCACTGTAGTATCAGAGTCCTTCAGAACACTAATTACACCTCACCTCTGTGAGGGGAGATGGTATTATTATTCCAGGAAACTGAGGCACGGAGATTTATTTATATTACTGTAGCATCTAGACCAGGAGTCGGCAACCTTTCAGAAGTGGTGTGCCGAATCTTCATTTATTCGTTCTAATTTAAGGTTTTGCGTGCCAGTAATACATTTTAATGTTTTTAGAAGGTCTCTTTCTATAAGTTTATAATATATAACTAAACTATTGTATGTAAAGTAAATAAGGTTTTTAAAATGTTTAAGAAGCTTCATTTAAAATTAAATTAAAATGCAGAGCCCCCCGGACCGGTGGCTAGAACCTGGGCTGTGTGAGTGCCACTGAAAATCAACTCGTGTGCCGCCTTCGGCACTCATGCCAGAGGTTGCCTACCCTGATCTAGATGCTTCTGTCATGGGCCAGGACCTCCTGGGGCTAGGTGTACAGATACAGATACAGAACAAAATGATGGTCACAGCCCCAAAGAGTTTACCGTCTAAGTATAAGACCAGAGAACGGCTGGATACAGACAGATGGGGAAGTACAAGTGAGATGGTACTGATCTGCATGGTAGGCAGTGATCTCAGGATGTCAGCAGTCGAACTGTTCAGGTTTTTTGTAGACGTCCTGGTGAAGGTGAGTTTTGAGAAGGGATTTGAAGGTGGATAATGAGGCAGCTTTGCAGATGTTTACAGGGAGAAATGCTCAAGTGCGTGGGGCAGCACAGGAGAAAAATACTTGTTTGAAAATGACCCTCCGGGGTCAAATGGAGGCCAGCATTGCCAGCTCAGTAGCAAATGAGAGATGATAGGTAAGGTGGGGATAGGCCAGGAAGGTGTAAGAAGGAATTAAGAGCATCAGAAAGTTGAGAGTGAAGACCAGTAGCTTATGTTTGATATAATAGAAAAGCAGGAGCCAGTGGAGGAATTCAAAGAGGGGAGTGGTATTGGTCAAAGCGGCGGGCTAGGGAAACCATCTTTGTGACTAGATCTGAGCAAGGCAAGATTGTGTTTGTCAAGGCTAGAGAGAGAGATGTAGGAATGGAAGCATGAGATGATGAGAGCTTGGACAAGACTTTTAGCTATGTGGCTGGATAGGAAAGGCTGTATATTAGAGATGTTACAGAGAGAGAATATGCAAGATTTAGACATAATGTGGATGTGAAGGACTAGAGAGAGAGATCAGGGTCAGATGACACCCAGGTTATGGGCCTGAGCGACAGGCAGGATAGTGGTGTTATCCACGATGAAGACTAATCCACGGGGAAGATTAGGAGCTCTGTTTTAACCATGTTTAGCTTGAGCTGGCAGTTAGACATCCCCAAGGAGATGTTTGAGACACAGGCTAAGATTTTAATTCTGTGGTAGGGATGTAAAATATTAAACAGTTAACTGGTAAGTATTAATCTTATTGTTAACCCACCCTAACTGTTAATCCCATGTGCGTGGGTCTCGAACCAATTCTTCTGCCCAAGCCACCCCGGGCCCTGCTGGCCAACCTCCGCCCCAGTCAGCCCCGAGGGTTTCGCGGGGGATGGCCAGCTGGGCAGGGGGAGCGCATTTAGGCCGGGGTGGGTGGGCAGGGGCTGGGGGCCCCCATTGGGGGAGGGTAAAGTAGTCCCTGGCCTCCCCCTGTGCCACTGAAAGGGGTTTGGCTGCGGAGGTGGACGGTGCGCAGGGAAGGGAAGCTGCTGCTGGGGTGGCATGGAGCGTCTGCGGAAGCCGCATCGGAACAAAGTAGGTACCTGGGGCCCCTCTCCCTTTAATCAGTTAACCAGTTAAATTATATAATTTTAATAGTTAAACGGTTTTTACATCCCTAATTTGTGGAAGGGAGGTAGATCTGTGAGTGGTCAGCATAGACACGGTAGTCTAATTTGTGTTTATGGATGAGATTACAGAGATAAGGTATAGAGGGAGAAGAGAAGGGGACGAAGGACAGAGCCTTATGGAGCTCCCTCAGAAAGCTGATGAAGGATCCTGCGAAAGACGTGCTGAAGGAGGAACTGGAGAGGTAGAAGGAGAACCAGGACAGCACAGAGTTATGGAAGTCAAGGGAGTGCAGGATTCCATTGGGTTAGGCGCGGTACAAAGTAAGAGACCGTCCTAGCGCCAAAGAGCTTCAATAGACAAGACAAAGGATGGGAGAGGAAACAGGTGTAAGGATGGTGTGGGAGAAGTGACTGGCTTAAAGTCGCAAAGGAGGCCAGTGACTGAGCTGGGAATAGAATCCCATAGACCATGCTGCCTCCTCCACAACAGCATGCAGTCAGACTGGAGGACACAGATATTTGGGGTTAAAAAGAGTATTGAAAAATAGGATTTACCTGTATTAGATGAGAGAAGAAATAGGATATTTATTACTGATTATTTTCCCAGAGAAGTAATAGAAATTGGATCCTATTTAAAATGTGCCTCACCAGTTGTATGGATAAGGTGACCAGATGTCCTAATTTTGGGGTCTTTTTCTTATATAGGCTCCTATTTACCCCCCCACACACCCCCGTTCTGATTTTTCACACTTGCTGTCTGGTCACCCTATGTATGGATTACTTTTGTGCTGTGTGTGCAAACTGAACACGGAAATGGTGACAGTACAGAGACTGGTTTTCACAACCTCTTGCTTGTACATGGATCAGGAATGATAGGATTGCCAGGGGAAACAACAACAACAACAGAAAGCAAGCTGTGCCCCTTTCCAACCTGAGATCACTTTTGGAAGGTAGTGGTTTTATAAACTAAAATCTGGTGGCTCTTTATTGGATGCTAAGAATAGTCCATTGAGGCCCTGCTTCTGCTCCCACTGAGGTCAGTGGTAAAACTTCCAGGTGAGTGTGAGAGAGATGGGGCATTGCAAGAGCTGAAACAGCATAGAGTTGCCGAGTCTTATTGATCTGCATGGTAATTCCTTCAACTGGGATTATAAACTTATTTTACAGTATGTCCTGTGGGTGATGGAGGACTTGGCTGTGTGTTTCAATGAGACATTTTAAAAATCCTTCTTCTTTGAAATCTCTCTCTAAAACGGATACAGCTTGAGAGCCCTGGAACAACCACTTGTTTTTAACAGAGTAGGTCAATGTTTTTGCACTGAAACTTTTTTTTTTTTTTTTTTTTTTTTTTTTGGTGAGGGGGTGGTGTTGGTGAAAAAATGGCTTCTTGACCTAAATTTTTCCACAGACATTTTCAATTTCCTTTTGGTTAGAAACTTTCTGGTTATTGATGAAAAACTGTGAAGTCACTTTTTCTTTCTCTTCCAAAGGGAGAAAGGGGTGTGTGTGGAAATGGAGAATAGTGAAGGACCGCAAGTTTTCAAAAAATGAAAACGGAAAAAATCAGTTTCTGTTTTGTCAAAAAAAGGAGAAATTCTGTGAAAAAACTTGCACGCAGCAAACAGTTTGTTTTGTTTTGCTGAAAGTATATAGCACTCTGTGAGCAGTGCTAGCTTTTAAATGTAAAGGGCCAGATTCCAAAAGCCTGCCGGGCAGAGAGATCCTGCAATGACCCAGATTTCATGCTCATGCCCTACAGCAAGTCTTGTACAGGAGAGGGTGGTGGAGAAGCCTTGGATTGCACCCATTCTCAGTTGTTAAAGGAACCCTTTTTGGAAAGTAACCTACCTATATAAAAACACAAATTAGACATCACAGGCTGGAGTGGATTTTCCAGCAAGACTAGAAGGGAGAGGGAATCCCTCAGTTACTTTACAGCTTTCCTGTGAGGCACTTCCATTGGCAGGGAAAGTGTGAAAGCACATTCACACCTCCTACCAGGAGGTGACCCTCTAATTGAATATCATCAGGAAATGTGTCAGGCAGAGTGAGATTAATCCCAGGGTGCAACCCCCTTACCTACATTGCCTTAAGATTTCACTTTCTCCTGTTAAAATTCAGCCATAAGCAATATGTTTCACTAAAAGCATTCTTGACCTTCCTTTAGATGTTCAGCGGAGGCCTCTTGGTATAAAATGCCCTTGTTCTTAAAGTTGCTCTTTCTCCCTTTCTCCAGTTTTCATTAGCACATCTCACCCCAATGGTAATAATACTGAAGGTAACTTTTCAATGGGAGAGGAGTTTGACCTTCAACTATCTTTCAGTTTTTTGGACCGAACTATAGAAAAGAAGTACAGAAGAGTGTTTTTTGTGGGGGCAAGAGGGATAGCCATGTTGCCTCCAAACAAATGAATTCCAGCCTTCTCTTGCCTCAGTTCCTTGTTCTTATCTTGAAAATGCATCGTGAGTATTTTAACTCCCAACATTGAATCCTTTACTGTGGTGAAAGAGACAATGGCCTTGATTTTCTACTCATGCCAGGGTAAATAGGGAGTCACTTTGTTGACTTCAAAAAGGCTACGCCTGATTTTTCACCAGTGTAAATGAGGCCCAGTTTATAGATGTTTGAAGATTTGTGGTCATGTGGTGGAACTTATAAGTACTTGTTTACTTTCAGTACGAAGTACCCACACCTTGTGTAGTTGGTAAATAACTTGGACCATATTTTACTCCCCACTTCCTTGGCCATGAAGGGCCCAAGATATAGTGGAAGCGATATTGTTACACTGCTTGGGTGAGGGGGTGGAGTGGAGAGAAGAAAAGACATATTTGAGGAGCATAGCATCTTGGAGTCCAGGTCTTTGGGGGCTCTCTGCACAGCAAGGCTTGGGCTGGACAGGGAGGGCAAAGAGGAGAAATTTTAGTGGATTTGCCACTATGCAGATCCACCTGCCATTTCCTTTCCAACAGCCATCTCCACCTCCTCCTCCAAATCCCCCAGAGCAGCAAGAGCTGTTGCTATCGCAAGGCTTCTGTTACTATCTCAGGACTGCAGTAGCAGGCCCAGAGCTGGAAGGAAAATTTCTTTCTGAAACTCCTCTGGAACCCTGGTGCACCAAGCCCAGCTACTCTGTCTTGGTACCCGGGGAGGATTTGGTCATCTGTCACTACAGTGATTATACATGCCAAGGTTCAAAAAACCTTCCCATGAAATGTGTACACTGATTTAGAAGATGGGAATAGCCGTACACAGTATGCATTTACCTTTTAAGGAAAGCTGCTTGTGTGACGCACACATGTTGTGTAACAGTATTATTGAGTAGTTGGTGTGGCCTCTTTCATCTGAATTGAAATGGCTCTTGAGTTGCTCCTACTGTAGATAAGGAACAGAAAGAGGACAACCAATTTTTATTTTACACCCGGATGTAGAACAAACCATATTTTCAACAGCGTATTAGACACCCTTGTGAAAGTTGGGAAGGATCTGCTGGCCCAGATAAATCTGTACTGGGAGTATTCCTTGTACTAATTTCAGACTCCACTTCTGAAGTCCTTGAAATCATTCTACCTTAATTAACAATGATCATTGATTAAAAAGTCTATAATAGACAGGTGAGTGTATTTTGAGCTGCTAAGGCACCTCTGGGTCTGTCCTACAACTGGCTTGTAATAACTTGGTTTTAAAATAATTCTTTTCTATCTCTCTTGCTCCAGCATTTTTGACATCGCAGGCTTTAAAGCTGTTGGGGGTTGCCATGTATATTTGTCATGAGGCCTCAAGTTCTCTTATAAGTGAAATGAAATGTAGAAATGGGATTGAGCTGCAAAGTTAGGATCCAGGGTCAAACTTCTCTAAAGGTTTTTGTGTGCGTTTGAAGTAGAGTATTTGGTGTAGTCCAACTCCTTTGAAAAGCATTTGTCAGAACACAATGGGAACAGTTTGGAGAGACCCAAATCAGTAATGGAATGTGATTGAGCAGGCTTAAAAATAGACACTTAACTATAGTTTGAGATCGGTTCCTACTTCACTTTTAAACGGCCAGTACTCAAATTCATGGACTGTTGTCCCTGCAGCAGTTGATCATACCTCTTACACTAAGCAGAGAGCCAGGAGGATAGAAAGTGCTGTTCTTGGCTGGGACTCTTATGTTTGTCCAGCACAATAGGGCCTCCATTGTGGTTGGGACCTCTAAGAATGATTGTAATAGCAACATAGGGCTGTGATTTCATCAGCTCTTGGAGGATGGAAGACTTAGTAGGTAACCTTAGGGAGGAAGTAACATTAAATATTTTATTTAAAACAAATGTATGGGAAGATAAGTCTGAACATATTACAGGTTTTGAGATCTAAAGGCATTTTATTTACAAAAGCTTTCCAGTTTATCTTAAGGGCCAGATTTTCAGAAATGTGTGTGCACAGCTACACAATTGATTAGGGTAATTGTAGACCTGATCCTGTACCTATTAGTCAATGGCAAAATTCCTGTTGCAAACATGGCACAAAATCAGATCAAATGTGCAGCTGGTCATCTGTGAATGTAACCGTTTCAACTGTATGTATATACATGGTAATCCTGCTCCCATTCTTCTGAAAATCTGATCCTTCCTGGATGAACAAATAGGAGCCTCAAAAGTAGGAAGTAAAGTAGTTGGTGGGAATGTTTGGGGAAGAATGAAACTACATCAGTTGTGGAAAAACAAAGTACTCCTTGAAAAGTCTAATGTGATTGTGCACTATATTTTGGAAAATTAGTGCAGCCATTCCTTGCCTCTGACTTTTAACTAGCTGCACCTGCGTGTAAATGTTTACTGCTAGTAAGGCACAGAGATCAAGGTGAAAAGCTGTATGATCACATGGTCTGAGGTATGTAAATCTATTGGTTAATATTGATGGCTGTGTTACTCTTGACATTCCAGAACTCTTCTGCAGCAGTTACAGAGACTCCAAGCCATGGTTGCTGGCAAAGTGTCCCGTTCCTGTAAAGCAGCCAGCACACAGACAGGGACCTGTCTCATGGTGAGTGATTCAAAAGTTGGGGACCACAGGCAGCGGTTGCTAAAACCACTGTTCCCTGGCTCAGCTCATGTCTGTCTCTCCATTGGATAATGGTACTGCAGGTTTGAAAAAAGAGGTGGGGTCAGCTTCGTGCTAGCAGCTGGAAGCTTTGGGAAGTCATGAATACTGAGGCAGCCTGGGATGTGTGTGGATTTTTGTTGCTGAAGGGTACTCCACCCATTCTGTTCAGCCCATCAGTCTGAAAGCCCAGAGGGTGGGAAGCGTCTCTCGTCAAGAATTAACAATGAAATGTATCATAAAGTTCTGAATTACTTTGGGGATTTCTGATAGATAGCGCCTTGCTGAAAAGAAGCCTAATTTGTGGCCGTCATAGCATGGGATCTTCCTATCTAAGAGACCACCTCTCTCCCCCAGCCATACTGTCACAGTCATGATCCTTGGGGGCATTCCCACTTGGTATAAAACCGGAGGCGGGGAGGGCTGCTGGTGGAGTGTTGTCTGTGGGGACCCCTTTCCTTTGGAATGTACTCATGTCAGACCTGGGGCTGCAAGAGCACAAGACTGTTGACTTTCCAGGCCCTCTACAAAGTCCATCTGTTTGAGCAGGCATTGGCAAGGGGTGTGAGGATGGAATTACTGTCTTCTGGAAGTGTGTGGTTTGCAGGAGGTAAAGTGTCTCTGGGTGTTTCTTGATGATTAGATGAAGTGCCCCCATGGAGGCAATGGAGCATGGCGTGGGGGAGGTCAGTCCCCGGAGCAAGAGGCCAGACAGAGGCAATGGGGCATGGCAGAGGCAGCCCCGCTCCACCCAATGTGAGGGCACTATTTACAAACTGGCAGTTGCCAGACGCACAGTGGCCTGCCCGGCTCTGTGCTGCCAGCGTGTCCCTTCCCCTCAGAGGCAGGCCCATGCCACACCACACAGCCTCTCCCCCTCAGCCCAACACCACCCGATTCCCTATGGCCAGAGTTCCCCCAGACTCATTATGCCCAGCGCCCCCCCAGACCCTCCCCCACAAATGCACAGTGCCCTGCACAACACCACCCCTGCCCGCAGCCCCAGCACCCCCCACAAAACCCCCACTCCCTAGTGCCCCAACACACACATCCTTCCCGCCCCCTCACAGCCCAGCACCCTCCTGACTCCCCACAGACCCACTCCCCCAACCCCTGCCTCCTGGCCACACTCACTGGCCCTGCTGGGAGGCGACTGTGTCTGCTGGGCTGAGCCGGCTGCACAGCTAGGGCCGGAAACTGCTCCATCCCCTTGGGAGTGGTGTGATCAGCTAGGCCAGGACCTGCCCTGGCCGGGCTCCCTCAAGACACACTTGCCTGGAGGAGCCCAGCCAAACTCCCCGCACTGTTTCCCCCCCCCCCACACACACACACACCTGGCTGAGACTGGCCAGGCTTCTGCACCAGTCCCAGGTGGCTCAGCTCTGGGGAGATAGGTGGGTCCCCACAGGTGGTGGGAAGCAGAGACTGCTGGGAGCCAGAGGTGCCCCAGGGTCCGGCTAGGGGGCTGAGAGGAGCCCTTGGCCAGCTGGCGGGCAGACTGAGAGAAGCAAGTGGTGGGCGGGGGGGAGCCAATGGGGTCTCGGGGCGCAGTGCAAGCGGAACAGGCCAGGGCCCCTTCTGAGCATGGGCCTGGCTCCATGGAGCCACTGGAGCCATTGTAAACCCGGCACTGCCCTTTCCAACTTCCAAATAAAGAAGTTCAGCAGAATAAAATGGCTGCAGGTCTTTAAACTAGACTCTTGCATTGAAATCTTCCTTTTAAATATTGAATTGTTATTGTCCATGCACCTTTGATTAGGGGCATCATATATATTAACCAAAAAGTAGCCTGGAATCAATATTTAAAAAAAAAAAAATTACAGCAGTTGTGTGACTTGCCATTGCTTTAACCTTAATTCCCATGTATTTGTGTTCAAAGAGTGAAATTGCTTTTATTTTTGCTTTTTTCCTTGTCCAGGTGGTGGTGCTGTGCTTTGCAGGCATTTTTGGCAGCTTCTCTCAGAGTTACGGGCCCTATCCTTCTGCCACAAAGATGGTGCTGCCCAGCCAGCATTCCACACCAGAGTCGTACACGGCCTCCATTGGTAAGCTAAGTCAGTGCTGCCATTTGCTTGATGACTCACTCCCCCACAAGATCCCCTTTGCATTTTTGTGGGAGTCCGGTGCACGCCGCCTATTCTTCCCTTCCCAGTAGCTGTGTTCCCCACATTGTGGTTGTCATTTTTCTGGCTGAGGGCAGGATGGGAATTCTCCTTTGGAGCCTCTCAACATATCTTCTTGCACAACCTGGAAAAGGGCATTGCTGACATTCAGGAAATGTTCCTTTCTCCCCCGCCTCTTTGAGGATGAGAACCGCAGGTTCCTACTCACCAGCCTCTTGTCTCACTCGAGGGCCACATCCAAAACAATAATAAAGTCTGACCTCTAGTGGTTTTGAGGTGTTGGTGTTTTTGCATTATAGAAATGCAAGTGTATCGAGTCGGTTGAAAAAGTTCAATGGCTGGGTTACCCATGCTGTTGGTGAAACGCATCATTAAGGGATGGAGGAGTCCATTGCTCCCCAACCTACTTGGTAGTTCCAGTCAGGCTTCTGTGTGTCAGCCGCAGGCATCAGACTCATAGCTCCCAAAAGATTCCAGGTGAGCTTGGCCTCAGTTCACTGCCAAGTGGCCAAATTCACATTGCCAAAAAACCTCCAACACAGATGATATCCATTGCCTTTCTGTTGGCAGTGTCAGAGGCCAAGGATTGAGTGGGGCACCGGGATGGAAGTAGATGCTAGCTGTCTCCGATAACTATTACGTTAAAATAGAGCCTGTCACCATGGTATCTGAGTGTTTACCCCAGAAGTCATCCCTCCAGTTCTGGCACAGTGGCTGGACAAGTGGGGAAGGACCCTTGCATGCCCAGTGCTCATATTGCACTTGCTGTGGGCATACATGGTGGGCTGTCAGTGCAGCATCTTTCCCTAGCTCCAAAATTTCTAGTTAATCTCCATGGGTAGCAAAATCTTGTGCAGCTAGATTTACTGTGTTTATATTTGTCCACTTTCAATTCCCCAAATGTCCAGTGCCCTTGTATCTGGGCTCACTATGTTTCTCATTTAGTTTCTGCCTCCCCTATTTGTACACAGTACGGTCAAGAAGTCTGCTAATTTACGAAGAGCCCCGCCAACTGGAGGAGCAGTACAGTTCAATCTCCTTTGCAGATCGCAGTGATGTCTGGGATAGGCGCATGGACGCCTCCAAACACACAGCACTATCTCTGGAATCTGTGCCGGGGGCACAGCAGGACAAAGTCACACACTTCACAGTAGCCAATGAGACAAGGCTAGAGAAATCAGTGGTGCTGGGGCTGCAGCCGCACAGGTGAGTGCAGAGGAAGCAGACCTAGGCATGAGTTGCATGAAATTCCTTGTTGCGTGTTTCCTGGACAATTATTTGTATTACTGTTGTGCACAGAGGCCCCCAGTCAAGATCAGGGCCCCATTGTGCTAGGCATTGTACGAACACCTAGTGAGAGACCGTCCCTGTCCTGATGTGCTTACAGTCTAGATAGACAAGACTGAGAGTGGGGAAGGGAAACTGAGGCAAGGAGAGGTAACGTGACTTGCCCCAAATCACACCACAAGTCAGTAGTGGAGCCAAAATTAGAACCTTGGTCTCCTGACTCCCAATCCTATGTCCGATCCACTGGACTGTTTCCTATCCAAGACCATGTGCTTGGAAAGCCGGTAGTTATGGGGTTCCTGCTGAGCCTGGTGTGGGTTCCTTTGACTTATACTAGCTAGAGGGTGGTAGTCTTCTCAAACAACAGTCGCAGTATAGATGTCATTTAAGACTGTTACTCTGCCTGTATTAATAAGAGCTCCCTATAGAAAGTTTTAGTGATGACACTGACACAAGACTTTGTATAATCCACCCTGTCATGGTTCAGGGCATCTGCACCTATATTCCCCCCTCGCTGGTTCACCAAGGGCATCCATGCTTAGGCTTCTGACTCCCCTCTTTTGGGTGGAGAACCGCGCCTCTCTCCCTCCTGAGCAGTGTATTTCCAGGCTGCACAGTTCTGTGCATACACTGTGAATTCCCTGGCAAAGTCAGACTGCCTACGCAGGCCTGCTTTACTTTTCTCCTCAGATCGTGAACAGCGTAATTACCACAGTTACGTTACCACACAGTTCTTTCTAAGCAAACACATTTATTCTTAAGGTACAAGCATATTGGAGAAAACATATTAAAAACAATAAAAGAACCTATATTCATCCTAATAAGCTTACCAGAAGTCATCACAACTCCAAGAAGAGTGAGTGAACAGTCCTTCAAACCCCATCCAGGGGTTTTCCTATGACTAACAAGTTCATAATTCCTTTTGCTCAGAACAAGAACACTCATGAATCTGAGAGCTATTCGTTTATACCATTTGTGCATTTTGATCCTGGGAATAGGTAATTTGTAAACCAAAGTCCCTTTCCCAGGGTGAAGCTTCAAAACATCAGGTCTGGAGGTTGGCATTTGCATTTCCCCCCCCCAAGTATGTCCTAGGAACCCTACTCAACTAACAGTTCATGCTTGTCTTAGCCCAGGGGTTGGCAACGTTCGGCACGCGGCTCGCCAGGGTAAGCACCCTGGCGGGCCGGGCCAGTTTTATTTACCTGCTGACGTGGCAGGTTCGGCCAGTTGCGGCCCCCACTGGCCGTGGTTCGCCGTCCCAGGCCAATGGGGGCGGCGAGAAGCGGCACGGGCGAGCGATGTGCTGGCTGCGGCTTCTCGCCGCCCCCATTGGCCCGGGACAGCAAACCGCGGCCAGTGGGGGCCGCGATTGTTCGAACCTGCCATGTCAGCAGGTAAATAAAACTGGCCCGGCCCGCCAGGGTACTTAACCTGGCGAGCCGCGTGCCGAACATTGCCGACCCCTGTCTTAGCCCATTGCTTAAAAGAGTCCTTGGAAGCTCATAAGACTTCCCCGCATTTATATTAGTCTTATCTCCTAGACAGCTTACATACTATCCCACAATAACACACAAACATTTGCATTTTTGATACAGTGAGCTCCTAAGATACTGAAACTTAATTCAGTAAGGTTTAACTTAATTCAGAAAGATTTTGCGGGCAATTACACACAGACACACACACGTATAGCGTTATACAAATAATAACTTCTTGGGACGGAAAATATCAGTAAAATATAACCCAGAGGGAGATGCATTGCCTACGTGCTGAAAGCTGAGGGGAAATGCGCATCATCAAACAATCTAAAAATATGCAGGCCATGGGGCATTGCCATTTGAATGGCAACATGAGCTTGTGGATGACTAAGATTTCTGACTGGGCGGGTTATGAGGAACTGGGTGCCTTTTGCACTCAAGATGGCTCTGCAGTTTGTTGCAGGACAGAGCTGGGAAGGTGGAACATGTATTGCTAGAAGGGTCACCCTCAGAAAGTTGCATTGAATTCCTTGTTACATTCTTTCCTTTAAAATAATGTGAGATTTGGTGCTCCTCGAAAATGAGACACTCTGGTTTGAAGAACTTATGTGTGATGTCTTTTCCTTCACTGTACTTCTGCATGTCCTGCCACCACCCTGCTGCTCAAGGCCTGGATCTCTTCAACAGATCCTTTCTATTGTGCCAAATGGGTTTTTATTTGGATAAGTCTCTTAAAGCACTAGGATGAGACACCCTGTGACCCCACCCCCTAACCCCAGCATATCTATTTTAGCGTGAGGTGACTAATTTGATGTGTTATCAAGTTCCAACCAGTGAGCTCCTGGTAAATAACAGGCACTGTAATAGCAATAGCCAGTTTCAGTGGGGTGTGCGCTTTTTGCATGATTGCATACAGGTATAATATTCCTTTTTATTTTTCTCCTCACAGGGTCAGCTCAGAGCTGGAAGTGAATGAAACGCTGAAAATAATTGAAATTGATAGACGAGTTAATGCCACTTCTTAAAAGAGGCCTCCCTCCCCCCCCCCCCCCATTATCCTCCCTTCTTTCCAACCCAAGCCCCACCCCTTCCTCTGGACTCATCACCATCAGGGAACCAAAGGGCAAAAGAGAGAGAGTCTGCCAACTTCTGATTTGGCTGAAGAGTCTGTGACTTGAGTCAGCAGCAGTTGTCCTCGTTCTGTCCTTTCCTCCGGGCACACAAACCTGCTTCTGCTTTTACTGCTGTCCCTGACTGGTAATACAAGGGTGTACAGCTGGTTGGTTTGTGTGTATATCCTAATCAAGGGGCAGAGCCATCGAATGGAGGATTAGGATAAATGTAACTGACGGGGGAACGTTTGTGGTAGGTCACGTGGGAGAAGGAAACTGAAAGATACAGTGTGACACTGCTCAGGATTTGGCCACAGCTCCATGCCCATCACTCTGGCACACTGGAGCTTTATGGGGAGAGAAATGTGTTCACAGTTCCCATCCCTCCCACTGAGGGCAGAGAACAGACACTAGTCCTATTGAGCCAACAGCACAGACAGGAGAGTCTGTTCAATGGCAGTATTGATTTTTTTTTTTTCTTCTCCCTGCTCTCTTCCCCCTCTCCCCCCCCTTTTCCTGCCCCTTTATCACGTGGTGGATGAAGTTTCCTTACTGTTGCCATCCTTATGAAGGATCCAGGCAAAGTTCAGTCAGCCCATGTGTCTTCTCAGGCCTTGTCTACAATTGCACCAATTTAACTAAATCAGTTTAGAAACTGATTGAGTTTAATCTGTGCGACTCCCTTGTGTGGAAATTTTTAAATAAGATTATGACTAGTATATTGTATCCATTTAGCTTAAGTTGATTCCTTACTGGCATAAACTAAATCAATACTAGGCTCTCTTAAACCAAAATAAGAGCGTCCACATTAGGGGATTGCATGGATTTAATTAAATTAGTTTCTAAATCCATTTAGATACATCGGTGCAGTTTTTTGAGGTAGACAAGGCCTCAGATTGCTCTAGGTTCTTCTTCTTCCCCCGAGCCTCCTGTTACTGTTGTAAATAGTATTTATTAGCTTTCCAAAATTTCCCTCTGGTAGCCAGACTGGAGAGCCAAGCTCCTAAGACCATGCAGGTTTTCTTGGTGAACTTTGAAATCAAGATAGAAAAAACTTAGTTCCCTATAATGATTATTAGAATGTAATGAGGCTCCCCTTCCTCCTCCCTTTTACTAAAAGTACATGGAATTAAAGCAACTGCTTAGGAAAAAATTTGTTGCATGTTCCCAATTAGATGCAGATCAGGTCAGTGCTGATGGTCTCCCTCTCTAGTTATTTATTATTACAAAACTACCTAGAAGACCAAACCAAGGTCAGGTCCCCATTGTGCGAGGCACTGTATACACACATGATGAGAGACTGTCCCTGTCCTGAAGCTGCTATCCTGGATAGACAAGACAGAAAAAAGATGGGAGGGGGAATAGATACACGGAGAGGGGAAATGCCTTGCCCAAGGTCACACAGCTGGTCATTGGTAGAGCCAGGAATAGAATCCAAGTCTCCCGCCTCTCAGTGCAGTACCCTATCCACTAGACCATACTGCTTCTAAAGCACCATGCTGATGCATCTAATGCACACTGCCTCTAGTGCGGTGATTCTCCCTCTCTCAATACCCAGATTGTGCCAATGGCAGGGCTGCCCTTTCCACTCACAACTGTCCTTTCCGTGATCCAGCCAACCCACCAGTGATTGCTTCTGGGTTTTATTTGGTTATTACAAAGGGCTGCTCAGAGTTCCCAGTGATGGCTTTAGCCTAAAAACCTAAATAGGATAGAATAGTACGGCTACGTTTGCAATTTACCAGGAAAACTCAATTAAAAAAATATTTAAAATGTTTTTAAAAAAAAACCCTCTCCTTTTTTACATAAATAAGGAGACCAAACTAGTGTAGCCTTGTGTTTTATACCATGTACAGTAACTCTTTCCTCCAGGTATTCTATTTTGTAAAATATTTTTAAAGAAAAAGTGTATTGTTTTTGTATTTTAGTATAGCCTCTGCAGTGCTTCATCCTTTCCTGTTTGGATTTTTCCTTTTTTAGTCTCCCTTCCTTTGTTCATTATCCCATCTGTTCACTATGGGCCTGATCCAAAACCCAGTGAAGTTAATGGAAAGAATTCATTTGGCTTGAGTAGGCTTTGGATCAGTCCCCACTGTACCATGATCAGAAACAACATTCAAATTGGCAAGAGTGGGACATGTGTCCCAATTCCACTAGCAGATAATGGAATTTGGTGTGTACACCTCTTGTGTGCATGACTTTCTAGGTCAAACCCCATTTGTCTGTCCAGGTGTCTATTAAAAAAAAAAAAAAAATTGGTGGCAATGAGAGAGAAATACCATTGTGAGCATATTCACAGTCAATCCTTTCTTGTCAGTATGGGTCAGTACCACCCCTAAGACATATCCCCTCTTAAGGGTCAGCCACAACAGCCATGCTAATTCTCCCAGGCTCTCTGGATTGCGCTAGTGCGCACAGACAACCGTCACACAGCTCTCCCTTTGGGAACCCACATTATAACTGCACGATGGAAAGAGGAAGGAAAAGATGGGTGTGAGTGAGGGAGCGTCTGAACTGAGACACAAGTGGCGTCTGCATTATTTTAACCATCTGAGGTCAGCAAAGGGAAGGGGAAAATTTATGACCTGTTAGATTTACCATATTGGCTATCTCAGGGCATCCAAGTACAACCAGGTAGGCATGAGTCAGGGATTAGCAAATTCACGAAAGACCTGGTTTACAGAGCATCCCCAGGTCCCCTTGACTTTGTGTAACTGTGGGGGCTCAGCGTTCCTGAAAAACAGGCCCAAAATTTCTCTCTTGGGGTTTATTTATATAGCTGTGTATGGAATGTGAATGTGGAGCAGGTGGAGGCTTATCTGTCTAATCTCTCGTGCCCATTACCCTACTTAATGCACGAATGCATTCTCTCCCAGTAAAGAGACACTATTAACGTTACTAATTTAAATAATAATTTACACTATTAAAATAGAGAATTTCCCCAAATCATTGCTAATCACCATTAAAGCAGTTTGCTTTTTGCAATTTGCGCAGTTTGGATACACCACACCATTCATGGGGGTTTTACATCTTCATTGATAAAGGTTACTGTCTGAGTCAGGCTACTGGATTAGATGGTCTGATCTATGTATGGATAATATGGAGTACGGCAATTCCTGTGTTCCTATGACCATAAAAATAGCCTCTTTCTATAGCCCTAATATGTTTGATGCTTAAAATGAAATTTTAGCTGTTTTTTGTGGATCTCCTAAACTAGCACAACATTTGGGTTGAAGTCACTGCTGGGGAATATTATTCCTTTAAAATCAACTACTCCTATTGAACCTGAAATGGGTTTCTTCTGTAAGTTCTTTTTCTAGCAATCGGTCACTTGTTTACTCTGGGGTGAAATTCACTCCTGGATATAGGGTCAGTACAAGTCATGCACCAACTTAAGTCCCAAGAAATCATCTAAGCCCCACTTTAGTGGTCCCGGGCCTCAGGAATTTACGCAGTATATAGCCTTCGTGCTGGTTTTCTGCACAGACACCCTGAAAGCTGCCCGCGTGGAACCCTGTTGCCAAACCAATGTTTTACCACACCAGTAAAACCTTGCTTGTCCCCTATAACCTTCAGACATTCCCCGAGCTGTCAGTCTTTGAGTCTAGGAAGTTAAGCTATGAAGGAAAAGTAGGGCATTATTTTTTAAATACAAATATATATTTATGGAAATCAGGCCCAGGCCATGTGACCGTTCTAATCATGTTAGCATGGAGGGGAGGAGGAAGAGAGAGGTTGGTATGCTATTTATAGTTCTATGTTAGTTTCATATGTGTTCACTATTTGTTCTGTGCAGACTAATATTTTAATACGCCAAGGTTCATAGGCCAGATCTCAGCTGGCAGAGTTTCCATTTACACAATTTACATGGAGTAGCTCTGATTTATACCATCTGAGGAACTGGCTCCTGTCACTGGGCCAGGCTTCTCCCCAGCTCCAAAGTATACACTGCCATGTCCAGTCTCTTTCAAGGAGGTTTATTTTCTTAATAAACCCAGGTAAACAAACAGAAAAAAAGAGGCTTAACTCAGTCCTTGCTTTCAGGTTCCAGCTCTACCCCTCTCAGGGATTTCTGGCAGGTTCCCAGTTCTGGCCAGTTCTGCTCCCTCTTGGGGGCAGCAGTGTCAGGGCTGTCTCCCTCAGCCACTGGCCCCCTTGCTCCAGGGGGCCCTACCACTGGAGTTTTGCTCCACTCTGGTGTGACTTTGCCTCCTCCAGGTAGGTCACAGCCTGTCTCAATCAATTCCCCCTCCAGCTACCCAGTTAGCAGCCCTTTATAGGCCCAGGTGTAGCTCAGCCCTCTTTAATTGGCTGGATTGGACTCACTGGCTCTGGTCCAGGGCTCAGTATATCCATAGGGACCAGCTACCCTGTGATACCCCATAGCTTTATCTGCATCAAAATATATTTTTAGACTAAAATTTAACTCTGCCTTCCCTTCCCCTCCACCCCCCCCCCTTTTTTTTGGTAATTCCTGTAAAACTGACTTTCAGCAGTGGACATTGTCTAGACACAGTTACAGTGTAGGTCAAATAAATGAGGAATATTAATTGCCACATCACAAGGGATTGCCACAGAGTATTTGGGCTCTAGATTCTAGCTAGCGCCAACAGGCCATTGTACAAGAACAGAACTATAGTTAGTATTTTTATGCTCTGTGACTAAACTATTTCATTCTCCAAGCACTAATTAGAAAGGGAATGTTTTGCATTTTGAAGGTGAAACAGTAGGTCATTACTTTGGTGATTGGGAAGAAAGCAGTATATTTGAGAGGTGCTTTGTTGAACTACTGTATACTCTGCAGCTTTGCACTGTAGCTGCACTTACTGTTTCAGTGTTAAGGGCAAATGACTGTTGGGAGTGTGGGGATAAACTGGCCACACAAGTGCATTATAGACATCAATAAATGTATACAGGTTCAGTCAGTGAATCAATGTGCACACCCAATAATCTTAAGACCCAGCAGATGCACCATGGACATTCAGTCTTAGATTGTGGGTGAGATCCAGGTTAACTGCCTTGCCTCAGTGATAAATTGTATTCAGAGAGACCCTAGACATGAGCCAGGAATTTGTTTTTCCATATGCATATCACCTATCTGCTTTTCTTTATGAAGGCACAGATGTGGTTTTGCCTCCTATCTTCTAAGCCTGTGTTGCTTTGGGTCTTGCAAGAAACTCTCATGAGACTGAAATGGGCCTGTGTTGTGGTTTAGTTACTGCCACCAGTCTCTGCTCTAACTTACAGCCCACTTCCAACCCATCCCTCAAAGAGAGTAAAATGTGGGGATATGGAGTAAGGGAAAGCTGGATTTCCAAAATTGCCTCAAGGGGGTGGAGAAATTCTGAGATGGAGGGGGACTCCAGCAGCAAGGAGAAAATTTCTTCACGCCCAGAAGGAAAATCTTTGTTTGTATAGATTGACACCTTCCCCACTCTTACCTTCTCTCCTTCCTTGCCTTTTTAATTATGTAGCCCCTGTGCATGGAGAATAATGGGGCTGACCTTTTCAGTGGATTCCACTTTCTCATGCAACATGGGTAAAATAAATTTGATCTTTTATTGTTCATATAATGGGGTGAGTAAGGACAGAAGAGGAGCAGAAGTGGGTGAGTCACCATGAGACTTCTGTTTTAAAATATGTGTTTGTATCAGACCATAGCTGATTCTGGTACAGTGATGCTGAAGTAATGGAATCCCATCTTCTCGCTTGATATAGTTAACTATACTCTGTATTGAGTGATTTTTAAAGACACTTGCAGGAGTTTTCTTAAAATAATAAGCCACTCTAAATAAAGGCTTTTATTCATCTATACATCATCATTTATGCATTTATCTGAACAGCTGGCGTACACATTCCACTTGGTTCAATAGAAAGTTCCATCTGAACCGCAGTGCAAATGGGATTAGCAGTGGTATTACCTATCTGAAAGCTGTCCTGTCACATTCTGTAAATGTTCTCTTACTCTGTATGAAGATTTATGTAAATAGAGCCTGGACTGAACATCAAACCTGCTATAGACAGCTCTGGATACGTACAGGAAATGTACCTGGCTTTACCCTAATTAGCCTTTGGGTGTCACTTTTGTTTCATGTATCGGGGGGTAGCCGTGTTAGTCTGTATCTACAAAAACAACAAGGAGTCTGGTGGCACCTTAAAGTCTAACAGATTTATTTGGGCATAAGCTTTCGTGAGTAAAAACCTCACTTCTTCGGATGCATAGAGACCACTCTATGCATCCGAAGAAGTGAGGTTTTTACTCACGAAAGCTTATGCCCAAATAAATCTGTTAGACTTTTGTTTCATGGAATTACAGCTTCAGCCACTTTTTTTAGGGCTGTAAATTAGAAGGCCATAAGATGTGAGGTCTGGGAGTGACAGTTCAAGGAATACCATTAGTCTTCTGGTACAAGAGCTAAAGGATCCTACTTTCCCATGAACACATCCTCTTAACCACATGTTAAGCTCAATAAAAAATTAATGCAAAGAATTTTCTTGGGCATATAAAGGGCCATGTAGTGATGAAATTATATCAAATTCAAATTGCAGGTATATTCCAGTCACCCTGAGTGTTCCAGAGGACAAATTATCTGGAGTCCTTTCCTCTAAAATGAAATACTTCCCTGTGGAGGGTCAGAAATGATGTTTCGGGCCATCCAAACCAATGTCACCCTGCAGGTTACATCCATGTATCACTTTGATTACTCTCCCTGTATGTGTGCAAATACAGATGACACACATGTTTATGGTTTGCCCATATGCATATTAAACAAAACTAGCCATTGTGAAAAAGATGGCAGTTATTTGGGACTGTGCAAGAACAAAATCCACCAAACCCCTCAGTAAACTGTAACAGAGCCTCCTTTGACTTTGCTGACATCTATGTTCTTTTGCCAAATGTATGTTTAACCGTGTGTGTGCGCATGTTGGTTAGTCTCTTTTTGTAATGACTTCTATACATGCACTGCTCATCTGGATACATTCCCACCTGGTTGTTCGCACTGCAAACAAGTCTCTTAGTGTAAAGAAATTGTTTGCTGAATTCTACAAGGAAACAATTATTGGAAAAAAATAACTAAATGCTTTTGTAGGATTACATATATGTAGTTAAGTAAAAACTAAAGTATGTTATGCCTTTTCATTCTTGCAAATAAATATTTTATGTAGAAAAAAGCAAAAATAACTCCTTTGTCTTCCCATTTATTTAAAATCTGGTCTCCTCTTGTATTTTGCAAGCACAAGACCATGTGCTGTCTGACTTTTTTTTTTTTAAATTAACCTGATTATCTAACATGTCACTGAACTGGAAGAAGATTAAAAGCAGTGATATGTGTATGTGTTTTACAGTAACTGTCTGCCCCTTTCTCTTAACAAGATTGCTGAAACTGGAGAATTGTTTTTGTTAATCATGGTGGAGGTGGGATGGTAACATTTTTGTAATAATAGCATTTTTAGGGAATTCTGCAACTTAGCTATGCTAATACTAAATTCATAGATTTAAAAAAAAAAATCTACATTCTGGTAATATTGACTGACTGTCTTGACTTTGGGGATCAGATCTTCACCATGTGTAAGTTGACAGAGCTCCATTGATGTGCCCTGATTTACAAGAGCTGAGGATCTGCCCTTGAATATCCATTGCCTCTGGGATGAATGCTCCAAATCCAGGTTAATACTTTGGCTTTGACATATTCTGTGTTTAAGTGGGTGGATGGATCAAGAACTCCACTGCCTGATCTATGAGGGAGACTAAAGAATCCTCAAAAAAAAAAATCTAGATGACATTGCAGATAAAGGTCACGGGCACATGGGCAATGTATCTCTGGCCTTTCTCCTATTTCCGAGGGGCCTCCCCAGCTTGAAGTCTATTCTGACACACATGATATGTACCGGGAAAAATGCACTTTGTTCCTGTGCTGGTTTTCCACCACAATTTTCAAATGGAGGCTGCCATTTTGTTTTAAAAACGTTATTCTCGCCTGATTAAGGAACAGTCTTTCCTTTCCAAAAGATGTCAGGCAGGAGCACTGTGGCAAGTAGCAGCATCCAGCCAGAAGCCTGGTACAAATCAATCAGTATTTCTCTCAGTGAGAGAGGATCACACTGTAGTAGAATAAGTTTCTATTTCTCCTTTCCCAGCTGAGAGCCTCGCTATGGTGACACGGCCAATACATGGAGCTTGGGAATAGACATGCATCATTCAAATATGAAATTAACATTTCCAGGGGAGGTCTTGCCATTGATGTTATTTATGTCACTAACTCTCAACCAAGATCAGGGCCCCACAGTGCTGAGTACTGTACATACACATGTTGTGTACCTAAAGAACTTACTATTTAACTAGAGAGGACAGACAAAAGGTGGAAGAATGGAAGTTATAACCCTCATTGTACAGATGAGAAACAGATAGGGTGACCAGATATCCTGATTTTATAGGGACAGTCCCAATATTTGAGGCTTTTTCTTATATAGAAGCCTATTACCCCCCCACCCTGTCCCAATTTTTCACACTTGCTGTCTGGTCATTCTAGAAACAGAAGCCGATACATAACTGGATTTTGTATGGCTCTGTTTTGGGACACCTTAAGAGTCTGGTTTTCAGAGGGTGGGAGCTTGTAGCTGTCCTGTCTGGCAACTAATATATCTAAACATTTCTGAAAATCTTGACTAGAGAGATGAAGTGACCTGCCCAAGGTCATGTAGGCAGTCTGTGGCAAGAATTGGGAAAAGAATGAGGCCATCCTTGTTTGGGTTGGGTACTCCACTATCTCGTGGTACAGCAGAATACTCTTCTAGACTAAGCAGCAGCTGCTCCCTTGCCCCAGATTGTACCACGGACAGGTGTACACTCCTAGTAGCATGGAAGCACTTCATTGAACAGCCTGGCTGCTACAGCTGGGGATTAAAGACCTCTGTCAGAAGTGCCTTTAACTAAAGGGCATGAGAGCAGCTAAGGTGAGTATAGGAACCCACCTGAAATTTGGGCTTATGCCTGTCTGACTGGCCACTGCATCTGAATTAAATATCTTGTGCCTTCCCTGGGAAGGGGGATATGCCATGTCCTTGTGGGAGTCCTAAGCATCCCACTCATTCTTCTCTGCTTTCACCACTCTGAGACCATGTTGCAACAACCATCCTTCCCCGACTGCCACAGCAGTCCTGGTTCTCTGACTAGAGAATATCAGCTGCCAGAGCTATCAATCCAGGATACATTTTACAAGCATGAAATTGAGCAGAAAAGTCTTAACAGAAAATCATCAGGGGGTGACCGATTATGGCCATTATCTTTCTATCTTAAGTAGTTATAGCTGAGTTCTGCCTAATTGAAGAATAGGGCTTGGGAATAAAAATGCAAGATGACTATTAACAATATTGAATTAAGCAACCATGGTCATCATAGTTATGACCCTTAGAGCATCAGGAGGTAAGTGGTAACGCATGCACTTTGTGATTACACCAGATAGCCACGTCGTAGAAGTAAATGCTGGCCATGAGACTTTCATGTTCACACCTTGTCACCCTCCAGTACATACTGTCTTTTGGAAAATCTGTTACTATTTTTACACTGGGCCAGATCCTGATCCCTCTATTCACATTGAGTAACACTTTCTGCCATGTTTAGGCCCATGGCCATCAGTGAGAGAGGCTATCAGAATCTGCCCGACAGTTTGATATTATTATTTGACTGAGTATCTGCCCCCGTTACGGATACTGTACTCGCAGTAGAGAGAGAGATGGAACCTTCACCAGCCACTGATTTTTCAGTGTATGAGTGCATTTTTCTAAACAAATGAATAAACAATAAAGAAACAATGGGTTTAAAATTCATGTATTGTGAACACATCTGCATCTCTGCCATGACTCAGGGTATTCAGAGAGGCAGTGTTGCCTACTGGATAGAGCACTGGACTGCAGCTCTAGACTGGTGTCTGTTGCCAGCTCTGCCACTGGCCTTCTGGGTGACCTTGAGATAAAGCCATGACATCTCTGTGCATCAGTTTCCCCATCTATAAAATGGTGATGATAATGATGACCTCCTTTGCAAAGTTCTGAGCTTTACTGATGAAAAGTGATATATACGAAGTAGGTACTAGAAATTATTGCACTTTAAAAGTCCACTTTATTTGTTGTAAAGTATGCTCTTTGTTTAGGTTTTGCATTCCTCTTTACAAGGACTTTGAAAACTAATGAAGTCAGTTTCACTCTGGTTAGTCAGTTTTGTTCTCAGGTTCTTAGTGCTTTGTTTGGGCTTCAAATACTGCAGGGGGACATCAACTTGTTTAAAAAAAGGTGTGTTAATTCAATTTTTTTAAGTTGCATTTTTTTATTGATCTCAAGTTATATACAAATTTTATTTTTTACAAAATTGGAATTGTGTGTTCCTCTACAAGGAAAAAAGTCTCAATTCTGTCTTTTATGTGGCATTTTTTTTTTTAAAGAGCAAAGAAACCCCTTGTAGGATAACTTCAAATTTGAGATGCACCTCTTCCATTTTCTAAAGGCAACGTTTAAAAATGTTCAGCAGCTGCTTAAATTTTTTCCCCCTCAGTGTATTTGTACCAACAAAATCAGAGTTTAGCAAGGAGACAAATCATGACTGTCCACTTGTCTGTCTAATGCAACCATAACCCCAGCAGCTAAACTACTCTGTCTAATGGGGTACTGAACTGATGTTGGATCAGGTCAATTTATATCAAGCATTACCCTGAAGAAGTTGCTTGACCATAGAAGGAGTTGAGTGCCTGAACCAAGCATGCAGAATGGAAACCTAAGCTAGCCTAGGTAAGTCTGTCCTGGGCTTAGGTTGGAGAAAGAAGTTGAGTGCAATTAGACCTCTTCAAAAATTACTCTTACCTGGAGAATGGAAAGGATTCTCTCTCTCTCTGTACCCCCCCCCCCAAATTTACCCCCATACACAGAATCTATGCACCATTGAAGCCTTCAGAATAGAACTTCAGTGACACTAAATAGTGCAAAGGCTTTTTCCTGGCCCTCTGTACAGGGATGAATTTAATCCTGTCTGAGCATTTCCTGTTTCATTCATGCCATCTAACCAGCTCTTCAAGCCAGGCATTGCAGCCATGAGCCTACTGCCTAAAAGAGGACTTAACATAACACCTGCTGAAGTCCATCAATGCTCCCAAACCAGCCAGAGGAGTCACTGCAAAATGATGCATGGTACTTCCTTTATCCCAAAGCCTGAGCCTCTGTATCACTGCCAACCTGTGAACTGTGATACCTGCTGTTGGAATCCAGCACCTTTTGCCAGCACAAAACTCCCAGATGTTGTCAACCTGGTAAGGTTCTATTCTTATGTACTGATCTCTTCCAGATTAGTCTAGCCACAGGGAATGAAGTCTACAAAGAAATTATGAATAAATCTGATATTTTCAAGAAGTTTCTCCTATGGTTTCTTTAAAAAGTGACATGTTTCGGGTGTAATTGTGTGAGCAAGGCCTTATCTTGCTAGCCTTCAGATTCACTCCTCAGTGCTACTATAAAGCAGACTGTATTGGAAGCTTGTTTAGCACCATATGTTGCAAATTAGTCATGCAAATTTCAGCAGCAATAGCAAAAATAGGTGATCCCATAATATAGTATAGACATGTAGTGATGACAGGGGCGACTCTTTTCCCTGGCAGTCTCAGCATATGGGAAGTGCAAGTTGCCTCCCCTTTGTCCCTAAACTGCCCCAAGCCCTGGTACAGGGATTAATTCCCTGCAATGTCCTGCCCTGACCCCCTCCAATTATATTCATAGGATAGTTAGCTGTACTGTTCTGATTCCAAGTAACACAGTGGAGCATTGCAAGAGGCGTCTTTGGGGTAACTAGGCTCTATAGCATTATGGGTTTGTGGAGATCAACAAGCACACTAAATTTTACCCCAAAATAAAGTGCAAGGCAGTGGAGAGTGTGTGCGTGCACACGCTCTCTAGCGGTAATAAGCTCTCACCAGTTTGCCCTACTTACAAGGTGGGCAGCCACAGTCAGCACTAACTGAAGCTTCTAAATGGCCTTTAAGGATCACCTCAGCTCGAGTGCCTTGCAAAAGTCTCCACCACACAGTGTGCTTTTATACAGCAAGTGATCCGAAAGTACTCCCTTTGAATTTCTCTTTTAGAATAACCGTATTGATCATCCTGTCCCTCTTTTCTTATGGAGGTGTTTTTGTGGGGTAGGGATTTTGTTTGTTTGGGGCGTTGTTTTTTTTGTCACATTGCCTTGGTGTGGCCCTGGATTCTGGACACTGAAAACTAGGTGCTTGTTGGGTATATTCCTTGGGGATTTCGTCAAAGCCCCAGCTTCAACCTTTACATTCTTAAATTAATATTGTCACTATTATCCCAGGTGTTTAAACAGTCCCATGTTGTGACTTCTTCTTACACTGTGGCTGGCCAACAAAAGGGTGAGGCAGGGAACAAAGAGGGTGGGGTATTTCATTTGTTAATAGGTTCTGTAATGGAGCCAGGTGTTTGATTTGGTAGTGTACTAAAAACAGACTGCATGGGGAAAAAATTGGAAGAGATTAATGCATAAACAAACACACTGAGAGGATTAGGGCAGCATCTGATTCTCTTGGCCGCTTGACCTATCTCTCATGAAGGCATTTTTAATGACTCTAGGAATAGAGGAGACAAGGTTAAGGCAGGCAAGTGTCATAAGCTGCATCACCAATTAATTTTGTAGATGTAGCTAAAGAGGAGTTTCTAGGAGTGTATTTGATCCCTTTTTCCAAGGGTGCAATATATTATTTTAAGTGCTGTTTTTATTTCTGCTAGTGCAGGGACAACACGATACTCTGCCACATGGGGATCTGAATTCAGGGCCCAACCCTTAGTTTCTGGACTAGCACTGGGAATACTATACTGTACAGGGAGATGGGCATGTCAGAAGAACCTCCTGGATCTCTCTGTGGCTAGTTCTGTGAGCAGCGTTGGTTTATGTTGGAAGAACATCCAACAATTTTTGGTCAGAAGGACAGGCAAAAATGGGGTTCCCACAGGGCAGGGCATCTCCCCAGCTTAGTATGTACTCACTGCCAAGCCTGGTCTCCTTTAAGAAGGTTTATTGTGCAAAGAAAAACAAATAAAATTTGCTTACCTTTTGTCCTAGTGTTTCATAGGGCTACCTTCCTCTCTTGCTCTAGGGACCCACCACAGGCATTAGCTCTACTCAACTGTGGCTCTATTCCCCTAAGCACAGCCTATCCCAATACTCCGTGCCCTCTGACAGCTCTTTATAACCCCAGGTGTAGCCTTGCCCCCTTTAATTGGTTCAAGTGGGCCCACCTGTTCTGACACGGGGCACTGGCCCTGGTCTACTGTCAGGGATTGGCTGGTCAGAGGTGCTTTGTCTCCCAGGAGGGAAAAAAATACACATAACCACATGCCCAAAATTGGGGATAGGGATTTAGTTTCCCTGAATCTTGAGCTCCACCCTGATTGCCTGTCCACTTGCCTCTAAGGTCAGCTGTGAGTATCCTATTGTCATTGTCCAAGTGCTTTTGCAACGTAGTGTTTTGGACCATTCCTGTTGAATAATATAGTATTTGTTTAAAAAAAAAAAAAAAAAAAAAAGGGAGACAGGCAATGAAGAGCAGATTATGAGGGGGGGCATCCTGGAGGTACTCAAAGGTACCTGGCAGATACAGTTGTTGAAGGATCAACATTGTGAAGAAACCAGATAGATTTATTACTATTTGTATAGTGTCTAAGAGTGTGCTAGACACTTCACAATACAAATAGACATTGTCCCTGTCTGAAGAATATGCAAGCTAAAGTTCCAATCCTGTGCATACTTACACATGATGTGTACATTTATGCACATGAGAATTCTCATATGTCAGTGTTTACAAGATGGCCCAACTTTTAGATGAAAAATACTGGGTGAGAGGTGAAGAAGGGTGAGGAGAACAGTAGTAAGCTTTTGCAGTTGTCCAGGAGGCACGGGCGGCTCTATATTTTATTTTAACATGGAAGAATATATTAGTATTTTAAATCCATTTGTTGGGGGCTGGGAGGTCGAGGCTGCTCTTTTGGTTTGGGGTTTCTTCAGTGGCTTATGGAAAAAATGTTACTGAACTATGTGGAGTGATGGCTGATGTCTCTGGAATTGTCTGTTCTTTTTCACATATTTAATATGCAACCACGTAAGCTGTATTTACTTACTGTGTCCATTCACTAATATTCCCTCCAACTATTGCCCTTAGTCGTGAAAGTGCCTATTAACTGCTTCCTCCTACAGGTCTGTTCAGATTTCCTTTCCTTTCCTTTCCCCCCTACCTTGGTAACATTTCATTGGATCCCTCATTAGTGCTTGTGCATTAATACCTCCTTCTCCAGCTCTCCCACCCCTCTGTCCTACGGTCACCACCTGGACAATTTCCCACTGGTTTTAATTTTTTACAGCTTAAACTCAGCTTAATAGAAGCAGAAATCAGGTTTGATTGTAATGTCTTATATATAAAAAAAAAGATAAGAGTCAAGATCCTGTGGTGAAATAAAGGTGAAAGCCTGGACCTGTCTCTAGGAAGTTTAATGTAACCCAAAAGATAAAGAAAAATCAGCCCTTTTCTGGAGAGCCTTTTCACGAGAATATATTTAATTCATTGCTGATCTATGCCTTCTCTGCCCTCACAACTCCACCACCTTCTAAGGGAGGAAGGCTGTTTTTACGTATTGGTTTTTCATTTAAAATATGACACGGGTGCCACTTCTCCCGCAGCCTTGTCTCTCTCCCCCTGTAACGAGTGTGATTGATACAGGAGAGACCATTCCAGCAGGAAATGTGCCCAAAGCAGCTGTCAGAAATCTCCTGGACGAGTTGGGGCTGTGTGTGTGCGTGCGCAGGGGGAGCAGAGATAGTTAACTAGCTGCTGTAGCCGTGACCCTCCCCTCTTCCTTCCCCTGTCTAAACACTCCAGCAGGAATCCCCCTTCCCCACCTGTTTTCTCCCCCACCCTCCATCGTCCTATAATCTTCAGAGGGGACCCTAACTCCTAAATATCTCCCCCTCCCTTTCCAAACGCTCCAGGGCTCCCCCTCCCATTTACACCCCTCTTCCCTCACTGGCTCCTGAAAAAATACCCCTCCCCGCGTAATATTGTCCTGACGCCTCCCGGGCCCATTCGCCTCAGCCCTGGTGCAAGGAAGGGCCGAGCTGCGTCCCCCACCTGCTCCCGGGCCTCTGGCCCGGCTGGCGGCGATGCTGCTGCTCCAGTCCTAGGAGGGAGTGTCAGGAGCAGCAGCAGGAGGAGGCGGGCGCTGATTGGCCCGGGAGGAGGGGGAGGCAGAGAGTTTCCCACAATGCCCCGCTGCAGTGCAGCCGCCGATGGATGCTGCGGGAAGGTGCTGCCATTTGCAGCCTCCTCGGCGAGTGGCTCCAGCTGCAGCAGCCGTCCCGTCCCTGTCCCTGTCCCTGTCCCCCCACCTCAGCGGCTGCAGCCGCCGCCGGCCCCGCGTCTGCTCCCTGCTGCTCAGGGCCCGGGGGGCTGCTGTCCTTCCCGCCCCGCAATGAACCCCCCGTCGGCAGCCGGTGAGGACAAGGGGGCTGCAGGCAGCGGCAGCTGCTGCCGAGGAGCCGAGGGCGGCGGGGACACAAGGAGCTCGGCGGCCGCCGCCGAGGAGGAGATGGGAGTCGCCGGCCAGAAGGAAGAGTCCCTGGAAGAAAAGCTGAGGAACTTAACCTTCAGGAAGCAGGTGTCCTACAGGTGGGTGAGGGCGGGGGAGAGGGGCTCCCGAGCCCAGACACGCGCCCCTGGCACCAGGCTCGGGAGTCCGGGGGTTTGGATGGGGGGACTCCTGGAGCCGCAGGAAAAGGGCTCCAGCCTTGGAAGTTTCCCTGGTGGCTGCTGCAAGCTCTCCCTTCAGCGCTGCATTTTTGCTGCCCTGGAAATAGCTGAGAGGAGGCACCAAGTTGGTAGCTTGAACCACTCCAGCAGGTAGGAATGGGCAAGTGGGGGAGCTCAGGCTGAGATGCGGGGACCCCCAGTAGCCCACTGAGCTGGCTCTGGTGGTCTCCAGGAGCAGACAGACAGCTTTGAGGAAGGTGGTGGTGGGCTTTGGGAGGGAGAGAGCTTCCACAAGAAAGACACTTACTCAGTGGGCTCAAATATAGAGAAAGTGATATAGGAAATAATCTTTTGGCCAAGTTAATGTCAAAAAATTATATATAAATGGTGTGTGTGTGTGTGTAGTGTGTGTATGTATGCATATCCATGTTTTATATATATGCGTTTATATGTTTGTGTAGGTATATTAGTATGCTTGTCCATGAAACATGTGATATTGTGGCAGTTGGTTCTGATGTAGTCTTTGCATGGAGTGCCCTGACAGCAGGCTGTGGGAGTTATGCTGTCAGAATGATGTTGCAGAGTCAGGGATTAGGGTGAGGGCAGCACCATAATTGTCTGTGTTGCTTTTAGTTTCCCCAGTCAATCTGGATTACACTAAAAAAGAAACCATGATCTTGTTTACGATAACCCTCCAAATAGGTAGAGAGCATTAGGGGGTGTGTGTGTGTGCAGACTTCAGGATTAGCCAAAGAGGGTCAGAAATACTGCCTGACTGTCAGGGGAGTGGAGTGATTCTTGAGTTTTGCTGTTTAGAATAAAATTAAGGCTGCTTATCATTTCTTGGGCCTCAAAACATTTATTAGAAAGGGGTCACAAAAACATTTTCCTGTGGCATTGTTGCTTCTGATCAGGATTTCTCTATGGAAAGTGTCATGAAGAGCAAGTCTCCTTTCTCTCCCCCTCAACTCCCCAGTGAGTCATTATGTAAGCATTAGCAGATGACAAGGTGTGTGGGTGGTTATACCGAATACCCACACAGCTTGGCTGATTTGTGAGGCAGAAGACCAAAGGCTAAGCATGTCCAAACACCTGGAAAGTGTGGGCATTTGGTATAACTGAAGTGTGGTGTTGCTTTTATGACTTTTTTTTTCATTTTGTCACAATGCATTTACACCATATACTCAACTAGATTCCTCTTTCAAAAATACATTTCTGTGACTTCATAACTAGGACATGCTAATAGAGTCCTTCCTTATTTAGGTTACCGGTTACCATCTGCTCCCAAGTCAGTAACTATTGAAAATTGTTACTGTTTAAGAGGTGTTTGGCTCATGTCAGAGAAGTTGGTGGCCTCAGTCTAGTTCTAGATGATTTACAACCACATGTTCCCCCCAAAACCCATCACATATGACCCCACACCTGTCATGGGTGAGCCACATTAACTTGAGGGTGGAAGAAGATCATATAGCTGCTACTATTCTGCCTTTAGAATAAAATAAGACTTCTGTGGCCAGGGCTGTCAGCTCAGCAACTTTCACTAGCACTGAGGTGCTTCTTAAAAATACTTTTGGGCTGTCCCCTTATATTCTAGTCAGGTTAATAATGCTGCTCTCTCTCTCTCTCTCAGTAATGGTTTAAAATGATGTAATTACATACTTGTGGGGAGATGTTGCCCCTCCATAGTTAAAGTTGAATTTAGATAATAGCTCATGTGTGGGTAGAGAATATTTCTTCTGACTTTGAGTAAGGGGTGACTGTTTAGCTGATGAGAATAAAGCTGTGAGTGATTCATACTGGGCTGTCCTTAGTGAGTGACACTGGCCTCCTCTTGAACTATTTGTGTATATAGCATCTTTCAGTATTTTTATAACTTTATTACAGTAGGTTTTTTAAAATTGTACATTTCGTGGCAGCAGCTTGTGCCAGTTGCAGCTGAAGACCGGGAACTCCACAGGTGGGTTAATAAGCTAGGGAGGGTCAGTTCTAAATGTTGACATCTGCCACCAACTTGCTTTTGGTGCAAGAGGGATGTGGTTTGCAGTAGATTTGGGAAGTGTTTCTATTCAAGCTGTATACGTTCACTTCATTTGATTAGTTTGGGTATCTTATACTTACAAATCTATTTGTAACATGTTCTCTTTCCCTGGTATTGTGAAGTATGAGGAGCCTTTTCACTGGGTCCCCCAGATTTCTGTACTGTGCATATGTAAGGGTTTCATAATAAATGTACATTGGGAAGAATAGTGGGATTTCTTCCCCCTTCCTTTCCCCACATATGTGTGAGCATGCAGCAAGTCCTGAACCTTTAGAAATGGGAGGTTTTCTCAGTAGCTTTTAAATAACCATTTCTGGAGGCATATTATTCATTCTGCTTGATTTAGACTGAGAAAGGGAAAATAAATTCTCAATGCATCCCGGGATTTCCACGCACTTTTTTTTTTGGAACTGATTTCCTGCAAGGAATGTTCCTTTCTTTCATTTACCCATAGAGCAAACACCAGAATCAAAGACTTGTACAAAGCACTGCTGGTGAGTTTGTTTTTTCCCCCTCTTAAAATTACTACCTTTCTTTCTCTGCAAATTATGGTGCTGCAATGGATTTATAAATGCAAATGACTATATAATACGCAGGAAACTCTATTTATATTGGCACTTGGACTCCTTCACACAATAGTACAATAGAAATTATTCAAAGCACCACACTGGCTTTCAAATGGTTCATTTAGGGTTGTCTTTGTGTGTGTGTATTATATTGACACACAAGCATACATCTGTATTTATATGTACATAAAAGAATATAGCAGGAACATGCTTAAAATAGCCCAGACCCATGCAAATAAATGTAAAAACTGCATTAGTGACAAGTGGCCAAGTGGAACATGAGTGTCAAGGAAGGGGGTGAGATGTTTTTCCCATAAAGGGTGGGTGGGGAGTGGGGGGAGGGGGAAGAGAGAAAAAGGGGGAAAAAAAGAAAGAAAGGAATTTTTTTAATGTGCTGTGTTTGTATGCCTCTTTCCTGTCATACACAACAACCTGGGCTGTACATGAATTTTGTTTACTTTTTCTTAGTTCCATTACTTTCGTCCTCCCATTTAGTTGCTAAGCAACAGCTGTTTCCTTGTAAGAAGATCTAGTTAGGGTAATTATGTAGTTACTGTGAAAATATAACTTGTTAATTTCACAGGGGCTATGCCATAACTATAATAAACAACCTAGTTTAGACGTAAATGTTTGCATTCATGTGACCAGTGTATCTGAGTACAGGGATTGATTTATTAAATTGGTAATGAAGTTGTGTAATATATGCATACATGGGCATATTTGTCCCTTTATATAGTGAAATCTAATCAGTATTTGGGATTTAGAGAAGACCACATAACAAATTGCTTTGTGTCTTTAGGCATGTTGCACATAGTGCTCCAAAATCAATTAAGTGTATTGTATTGCCAACTCTCATCTACCATATTCAGTCTATACCAAGAGAATGTTTGCAGAGCTACTAGAGGAAAAAACATTTTGTTTACTCCAAAAGCTGCTCATACTATTAGGATAGATGATTGCTTGCTATTTTCCTCCCAGCAATGTATTTATATACACAGTGGGAATGTGGAACTTATCTGTGCTTGTGCATAAGATAGTGTGTATGTTGAGTATGTATATGTGCATATGTACAGTCAGTTTAAGTAGATCTTCATTTGCAGATGGGGTACTTGCCCTTCTAACTTTGATTAGTCATTTTCAGGCTTGGGGTAGTCTCAATACATAGTTATGTGAAGCAAGTTCTGGGCTTTGCTGCTAGACCTTAACTATCAAGTAACATGTATCTTACGGTCTCTTTAGCAACATTGTAAAAAAGCATTGTGGGTGTGTGGCATTTTCTCTAAATCAAGAATATGTGACCAGCCCCAGTGGCTGTTTGGTCTACATGAAAGTTGAGGAAATGGTCTGCCTTGTGAGCCCAGTTCAGGCATCTACATTGGGAAGTCCTCTTCCATATCTGGGACTTTACATTGGAATACAAGCACCCAAGCAGCCATTTTAATGCTGATTTTTACTGCCCAAATATTGTGGTAAGCATCTTAAGCAATTAAATATGAATATTGGGCTTACAAATTGAAGTTTATCATTGTTTACATATATTGATTTAATGAAATATTCACCTCCATCCTCCACAGAAATTGGCAAAAACAGATGCCCCTCCCACAAAGCAAAAGCTCTGCTAACTCTGGTCCTTCTAGGAGCACTACCCCTAAAATCACAAGACCTAGCTGGACATTTAATTAGCTGTGTTGAGTTTTTTGGATGTTACCACATAAAGGTGCTGGGAAAGCTTCCTCCCATCCACCCATAATTTTTACCAGAATTTTGCCTCTGCAAACTCCATATATTTCACTTAAAAGGGACACTATCAACTTAACTTTAGTCCACACTTTATTTTTTTTGTTAAAAGCAGCTTTTGTCAAACTGACGATCAGTAGAAATGCTTCCACTAAAGAAAACAGCCAATGAAAGGTTTAAGATAGACATCATCCTGACACATTTGAAACCCCAAACCATAGCAGGTTTATAAACCTTAAAATTAAACTGAGTATAAACAAAAGGGAAACTGCACTCTCTTGGTTATCATTATTTAAGTGGGTTTTCATTATTTAAGTGGAGAGAAATATTAAAAAAGTAATCAAGGTGTATAAATCTTGACAAGGACATTGGCTCTTCTTTCACTTCTAATACTTAGTGCTATTAAAAATATGAAGTATTTGACACATGGAATATGAAGGTAAGGTTTCTGTTTTTTTAAAAGTTGTCAGTTGCAGTCTTTTAAAAGTTAAAGTGAAATTCACCAGAGAACTTTCCTATGAATAGGTTATGTAGTCCATAAATTTAATTCTGTCTTCACCTTGACCTGTGGGAGACAACCTTTATTTGATGGAGTGTTAAACAGGCTTTAGTAACCTTAGCAGTGTATGGCTTTTGCTCAGGGGTTTGTCAAGGATGTTTGGACCAGGAGCTACAATGAATGAGCCCTGCACTGCTAATATGTAGCAGCCTGGCTACTCACTCATCATGCATTGTATTTGGCTAATGCAGCCTGCCCTGATAGGAAACAATGTTGTTTCAGTTTTACTAATAGAAGTGGTTGGGGGTGGTGTTTCTGTGTTACTGAGTCTGTTTAAAGTCTAGTTCCACTCAGAAAAGTGACTCTTTAAAATTGGCAGTTGGAATTTCCATGATTATTATTTGTCAGCAATGGCCACAAAACCCAGGGAGGCTCTGGTCAGATGGAACTAGTCACTAGCTGATACACGGCAAAGACCAAGAGGTGCTTTGATACTACAATGATTAATGTGGTATAAATACTTAGCTGGATAAGTCTGGAGCTAAGGGGGAGTCTCTGGACCACAACAGAATTGCAGAGAGTAGACCAGAACCTCTGTCACTCACTTGGAAATGTGATAATTCTCACAAAACTCCTGTAGGTCTCACTTCACTTCTCAGTGAAAATTGAGTAGTAGAGACAGTGCTATGGTGACATCTCATACTACTAAGACTTCATTACTTTTACAGAATGACAGCACATTTGCTAATGTACCACGAAGCATTATAAATAATTAAAACTGAATTACATTTGTCAAAATAAAATAAAAAACCTTCTGTGATGGAGTATCTTTGATCTTTTAATCATGTTGTTTGCTTACTCTCAACATTATCTAATCCTTAATTGGTCTCCCAGTCAGCAACATGAATTACAAACGTAATCCTATATCAAAATGGCAGGAGATGAATTTTTACACATCCTTTAACACATGTCAAAAAGTAAGTTTCAGGTACTGGCTCAATCCCATGACAGCCGCTTACAACCTTCTTCTATTGAGTTGCATGTAACACTGTTATGGTACACACTGACATATGATGTTTCAAACTACTTTGCCTTCCCCTTGAAGAATTACCACTTTTTTATAATTTACTGCAAAATGCATCAACTTCATGCTTTTGGGTACATGGTGGGGCCTCCAAAGAGCTCTCCTTCAAACTATTTATAATGCTTTGAGAAGGGAAGTGGAGGTTCTGAGTTCTGCTTCCCTATTCCTATACTCACTCTCTTTTTCTGTTTTGCTTTGTGACACATACCTTCAAGATGACTGATCTAATGGCATAGCAGTGTAGTGCTCCATGATGATGTACAGGAGAATCAAGCCTGTTAGAGAATTATAGTGGGCAGGTTGCACCAAATCAGTGGGGAGCCAGGGAAATAACTTGTTCTAGTGGCTAGTGCTTAGGTCTGGGGCTGAGGAAACCCGAGTTCTATTCCCAGTTGTGTCACTAACTAGCTGTGTAATGTTTGGAACAAAGTACTTGATCCAAAACTCTCAATAGGGTACTTTAGCTTTCAGGCACCCAACTTAATGTATATGGGGTCCAATTTTCAAAGATGCTGAGCTCCTACAGCTTCTTTTGACTTCATTTTAGAATTCTGGGTGCTCAGCACCCCTGAAAATCAGGCCCTGGATGTCTCAATATGGGCACCTAAAATTACTGGCCACTTCTGGAAAATTTAGACCGTGTATCCGACTTGCCCCATTTGATACATGGGGATAATACTTGTTCATTTTTGTAAACCTCTGTAATATTCGCCCAGATTCAGCAAGGTACAGTATTTTACTTGTGCTTACCTTTAAGCACATAAGTAGTCACATTGACTGCAATGGAACTACTCTAAATGCTTATCTGGTTTGATGAATCAGGGCCTGTATAAGTGCATAATAAAGTGTTATTTAGCATAGGTACAAAACTATAGTCTAGGATTGCCTGGCAACTGCCCCAGGTGAAAAGCATAAGCTAATGAAAGCTGAATCAGTGCCACACAGGGTGAGAACACCTTCATTATTGTTATTCCCATGGAGTACACAATCCAATAATCCACATGTCTCACCTGAGACAGTATCAGTGTTGACAAAATGATTTTCATGCAATCTCATGTAGCTTCTTCCAGCTTTTTATTTGGTTGAACTTGGCTCTCTGGTCAGGCTGCTGGGAAGCTGACACGTAGATGCAAAACTACCTTCTGTGCGCTTTCCAACTCACTAATTCTCTGGCTTATTTTGCTGTAAATCCAGCACAGTCCTAGCATGTGACACTGATAATCAGTCAAAGGCTTTCCCAGATATTAAAAAACAAAAGCAAGCAGGAGAGACTTGCAGCTCTCTTGGCAGCTGCTTCTAGCTGCAGTGTTGTCAAGAGGAGTCTTGTCTTGAAATGAAATGGGGTGTGGGGAAGAGGAACCCCTTTCAGTGGTGTTGGTCTACAAGGGTTTGCACACCATGTTTTGGCTGGAGTGATAATATTAGCTCAATCATATTGCTCACCTGAGTGCCCTAATGGGTTTTCTTTCCTGTGCTCTGGGAGTTCTGAGCAGTTTGACCAATCATCACCCACATCAGAGAGAACCTGCCTAGGGGTGGAAGAGGTGAAGAATGGCAAATCAAAAAATAGAGCGAAAGTGGAGTGTCTTTCTGTGAGCGTGTGTGTACACAGAGGCTGTAGGAGTCTGTGACTATGGGTCTGTGATGAGTAATTCATGGGATTCTGTTTGTGTGGGCAGGAAAGATGATATGTGAATAACTTCATCTGTATGCAGAAGGGTGTATATTTGAGTGTGTGTGTGTGTGTGTGTGTGTGTGTGTGTATTTTTGACTGATGTAGGTATGTATGTTGTGTATGTTTGACCTATGCTATGTATTTTGTAGGCTGTGTTGTAAAAATCATCTGTGGTGTGTGTGTGATGGAGAGAGAACTTAGCTCTGTACTAAATCTTTCTGTGGGCTTAATGTGTGCGGCACAGCCTATGAATGTGAGAACATAGGTCTGGGCTGTGTAGTCTTTGGGCTCTGTACATGTGTGCTTTATGTGACTGTATATGGAGGAATAAGAAGAGACATCATTAGCAACCATTGTTTTACTAACCCTTGTTTATGGATTACTGTGTTTTTCCTTTATTCAGCTTTCCTTTCAGCTGTGGTCATTCATATTTATGTATATAGAATGTGAATGTTTTTGCACAAAGTGAAGGCCCTTGGTCTTCTGAACTACCTCATTTCTGGCCTCATTTCTGATTGAAGGTGTTATGCCAAGAAGGGTCACATCTCAGAGCTGACAATTAATGACTTTAAACCAGACTGATTAGGCTTCTACTGGTTTAGACGGATTCTTTTTCTTACTCTTCTCACAGTTTCCCCTCTTATTCCTTACACCAGCTAACCATCCTTAGTACAAGGGATTGAATGCATCTGACTGGTTCTTTGCCCTGCCTCCCACCACTGGTTCTTCCATGGGACAAGAATTTCAGAATCACTTCTCTACCGGGGTGTCTCAATGATAGCATCTTGAACTTCCAGGGAAGCGATCAGGATGGTCTAGCTATGCCTGTATGTTATCAAACAAGAAAGATGAGAAATTTCAGTGAGTTCATGTGCTGGTCTGTTGTCCTCTTGAAACCTGGTTTTGCCTTCTGGTTTTATATGAAATGTAGCATTTTTTGGGGACAGAGTTGGGAAGATTGTTACGGATTCTTATCCTTGCTGCCAGTGAAGATTTGCTCATATTACAAAACAATCATGCAATTTTGTACTCTTGGAGGTCTCTGCTGAGGAGAGGCCCATAAGTGGATTATCAGGCAGTGTGGTGGATCAGGACTTTGGGTGCAATGAAAGAGTTTCATTGGGGGGCGGGGGGGGGGGGGAACCCCTGTGCTATATTTGTCATACCGGCTTGCTCCAGGTATGATTGGTCCCTCACTTTGACAAGCCTCAAAAGTTAACACTTCTCTGTCACGCTCCACCCAAGGTCCTCAAAAAGCTTTAAAAATAATTCATTAAGCTGTACAAAAATCTCTCTGTGATAGGGAAGTATTATCCCCATTTTATAAATGGGAAAAACTGAGACACAGAAGGATAAAGTGACTTGCTCAAGGTCACACACAAAGTCTGTGACAAAACTGGGAATAGAACCTAGAGCCCTGATTCTTAATCATATGCCTTTAACTACAAAAGTGTTCCTTCACTTCAAAAGGAAATAAGAGAATCAAGACAGCGACTTTCAGAAAAAATGTGGGAGGGGGAGAGTCAGAGGGCAGGCAGGTGCAAGAACATTATCACTTCATCTCATTAGTGGCGTGCACATTTTCAAATTTTGGGCTTCAAATTATTTGCATGTTGAATGATTGTGGCAGTTCATTTTTAAAGAACTACATTAGCTGCTGGCCACCATTGGGTAGCGTGTAGTGTCCCAGATTTCTGAGACCCTGCAAGTAGTACACTAAGATGACTCACTGTGAAAGTTAAGAACGAGCAGCTTTATTAAATACTTCCTAACTGGATATCCGGAATTCATGATCATTGGCTATTGTGCTATTATTTTCTTGATAAAAGGAGGATGGCTTTAGACACTGAGATGGACTCTGACACTGCTCTGGTGTGCTCGGCGTGACATTTCTGGGAAGGCCACCGGGTCTCAGAATTGTGAATTGGGGATGAGCTGTTGGGATTGGTAATGAGATCCAAAACTTCTTGTCTCCTGGCTACCAGCTCAAAGCCAGCTCAGGTTGGTAATGGCAGAAGCCATTGCTGTCCAAAGGCTGTTTGGTGGGTTGTGTGAGATGACTCATAAATAACAGAAGATAGAGATTGAAAAGACCATCTCAATGAAAAGGCTGCCCTTGCTAATAGCTTCATCTGCAAGGCCCAGGATTGAATGGGAATAGAGTTGGGTCGGATGAAGCATGATAACTTCCCCCACCATTTCCCATCCTATACCTGTGTGAAGGAATACAGGGCACGAGTACTTACAGGATTTCAATCTTTTGGGCTGCCAGTCATGCACATTTCACCAGCACTGAATTCACATAAAAACAGTGTGTAATTGCACAGGAGATAGTGGTCGATGACCCTAGAACAGAGCTGGGTTTGACAGCATGGATCCATTTTAAAGACCGTATTGGTGGGATGGGGCATTTATCCAGTGGTGGGAACCTCATTTGGGAGACATGAGCTCTATTTCTGGTTTTCTTGGGAAACACTTGACTGGCAGGAGTTGGGAGTGGAGACCTTGGGCTCATCTCACGGAAGGGCAAGGAGGTGAGAACCTTCTCAACGTCACCCCCATCAATTTGAGAAGTGGATATGCCCTTAAAAATCATGCCACCTTTTCACTGCCAGGATTATGAGTGTGCTGTGTGGGTGTGAAACAGGCTATGCTAGTCACCGTGTGTAAGAGGAGTGAGCGGGGAAGCTCTGGCTGGGACATGTTTAGTCCTCACAAGGAGAAACAGAAGAACTTGTGGTATTAAAAACAACTTTGTGTGTAAATCTTTTGCTTGTGAAAGACACCATGCTTTTTATGTGATGTTCCTTCACTCCCCAAACAAGTGCTCCAGCATTTGGCTTTTCTGAAAGGTGGAATGAAATCACATGTTCTGATGGCCCGATAGTCCTTTCCAAATTGTATGCCATATGGGAATTTGACCCTTTGGGGTACACTTTCAGAGTGGTGCGTGGTAGGGGAAGGTTGAACTGCACATATCCCATCAAAGCTGATGAGAGTTGTGCCACTTGGAATCCCACTATGTTTAGAAACTGGTCCCTTATGCTGTTTTATCATGCGCTCCAGGGTGCTGGGACGACTCTGGGGGCTGGGGAAGAGAGAGAAAATGAAATGGCTTTCAAGCTTCTTAGCATAAAAAGATGTCAGAGAAGCATTCTCATCACGATACTGTATCATTACTTTATTTCATTAGCCTGCTAATGAGTTTCCTTTGAGGGTGGTAATGGGGGTAGTTCTTATGCTCTTATCTAATTACCAAACGATCCCATGAGTATGTCTGTGTAAAACTTTTTGTTGAGAAAACCCACTGGATTTCATTACAAACTAAGGACTGCATCCTATGAGGTTTCTGAGTGTGGATCTCTCCTACTGATGTCAGTGGGGTTCCTTGTGTGGGGAGCTTGCAGGGTCAGGCCCTCAGCTTTTGCAGATTTTAGGCTGAGTTATAGTTTTGAGTCGACACGCAAGGAGACTAAGAGTTATAGACTTTGACTTTAAGGCCAGAAGGGACCATCATGATCATTTAATCTGACCTCCTGCATATCGCAGGCCACAGAACCTCACCTACCCACTGCTCCAGTATGCTTATAACCTCTGACTGAGTTACGGAAGTCCTCAAATCTTGATGTAAAGACTTCAGTTACAGAGAATCCACCATTTACTCTAGTTAAGACCCATGGCTTCCCCACAAACCCAAGTTAAACTCCACAGATGTGGACAAGTTTCATTGTGAGTTTTGAGGGTCATTGGACTCTGAAACACAAAGTGAAATGCAGGGGCTGTGTACAAACCCACGCAGACTGGAAGCAAAGGAAAAGTGCCTTTGATACCTTTACCTGGAGGGATGTTTCTCATACAGTACCTGTGTAATTTCTGCTGCTCAGACTCACAGGACTTCGAACCCCACTGTAGTTTTGAAGTCACCTTCAAAGTGACATTGACGAAGGAGTCAGCAGTGCCCAAGCAGCCTGAATCTTCAGGAGCATTGGGCTTTGTGTCAGATCAGAGGAAAGCCATGTTTTATTCTTCATTTTGCCTCTGCAGGTAGCCAGCAGATTCAGCTGTCACTCTTTCTTCCAGGCCAATATATTTTGCTTTGGGTTGAATAGTTTTATTTAATTTTTGTTTCTGGCAATTTTTTTATCATGATAGAAAATTTAATTTCTCAGTGCCCTCCCTTCTCCCTGACTACCACCCCTCTGTCTCTTTCTCTCTGCCACTGTACTTCTCACTGTTTCCTTCCCTGGCTTGTTGCTCTGCTTACCTGGAATCTGCCGTTGTCCTTCCTGCTGCATTCCGATGGTTACCAGAACAGCTATGCTCTGCACACGGTGTGGTGTTCCTCGAGTTGCATGGCAGTGGAGACGTGGATGAAGAACACACATGTGTACACGTATTGCACTTCACATTCCATAGTGAATGGCTATATTTGTTATTCAACCTGCTTGAGATCAGCTTCTTCCTGTCTCTTGTGGCTGGCATAGGCTTGATAGTTCTGTGCTGCTCGGTGGCTTTACTGTCAGGAAGCTCAGCATAAGCTGTTTTCCCCCCACCATGATATGTTTGCAGTTATGGAATTCCTTAAGTCCTAAAAAGACAGGATATGTTGCAGTGATCACAAATTGGCATAGGCACCTTATTTGTAAAAGGCGGATGAGAGAGCCTGATTTTGGAGTTCCCCGATTAGCATGAGAAAAATCTGTCCCTCTCCCTCCCACAGAAAAATCGCCCTTTCATAAAGCTGTTAGTGGGGAGTGCTGGAAACCATCAGTGCAGAGAATCCTGTGTCGTACTGCAACCAGGATCCATATTACAAGCAAATAATAGGCCAGTCAGGATAGCAATTTGAACATCATGCTTATTCTCGTTTGGTGCTATAGGGAGTCTTGATGGGCTATTTTTGGCCCTGGATATCTGGAACAGCTACCTGTCTTTCATTTCATGTTTCCGTGATGTAGGTCATCATATTGCTAAGATGACTAATCATTTCATCATATGGCAAGTCGGGGTGCCCCCAGAAATTTTTCACATGGTATGCCGCAGGCCTTCCTGCTGCCCCTTTCCCGGAGGGCTCCCCCATAGAGGCACTCACCACAGCGCTCCATACTTGTAGCAGAGGTCTTGAAGCTGTCACTGAGTGAGTCCTGCTAGAAGTGGGGTGAGGCCAGGCAGGCCCCTTGGTGGTGGTGGGGAGCCCTGGTACAGGAACTGTCCCCATGGCTGTGGCCAGGCGGAGCAGTGCTAGCTACCCCACTGCCCACTCAGATTTGGCCCCGAAGGGGCTGCCCCACATCATGATGGAGGGACTGCAGGGGCCAAATGTGGGTGGGCAGTGATGCTGCCAGCGCTGCTTCTCACCACTTCTTTGGGGCCAGCTCTTGCACTAGGAGGGTCCAACACTGATGTCTTGGCACCATTGCCAATGGTATGCACTATGCACAATGTGTGTGTGTGATTGTCTGCACCACTGTCGGCAGTGGGGAGAGGGCTACTCAGTTTCCATGTCTAAGCAAGAGAGATCAAGAACTGACTAGACTGAAATGGGGGTTGAGGGATAGTTGGTGTCAGCTGTAATACTGGGTCCATTAGAAGCTGGATTGGGACCAATAATTCATTTCACATAGGCCATCAAGCAACTAACTGATCATGTTCAGACACAGTTGATGTGGTCTGTGATCAAACCAATGACCTAGAGGTGAAAGTCCTCTTCCCTCACTATCAGTTCCTTGAGCTTTCCAGTCTCCCAAGTGGTTGTCTTCAAAAGTGGGGGGAAACAATTGTACACTGAGGAGTATGCTGTGGTTTTAAGCCCCCTTTAGAGGGGAACGTGGGGAAGCTATGCAGCTGGAGGAATTGTGGCTGGCTCAGAATTCCTCCTTGGGCTCTGGAGGGGAGTGTATACTCGGGGAGAAGTTCCACCACCTTCTGGCCAGGATGCAGCCATGCACTACCAGCGAGTGGGCTCAGCTCTGCTGGCTCATGACCAAGTCCATGGCCTTGCCCATGCTTCGCCCCTTTGGGGAGACTGGCACCACCAATGACACTAACCAAGAGCTGCACCTCTGCTTCCCAGTTACATTCCATCAGGCTGAAGTGCATGGTCTGAAGCTGGAGACAGCTTCTTGTGTCTTCTTTTCTTTCTGTCATGCACCTGTATTGTCCAGTGCAGGGCACAATCTAGCCTGGAGTGTGTGCTCTCCAGCTAGGATGTCTGTTTCACATAAGACTCATGCATGGCTTTTCTCTTTTTTTTTAAGTCAATTTCTATTCCTTTGTAATTACACTGTGCCCTATACATTTTTAGACTGAGACCTCTGATGAGTTTGCTGATTGTTCTTCATAGACAGGAGAGATTTCTAGTGCACGTTCAGCTGTTTTTATTTTGACAGTATGGTCATCCAGATAAACAAGATTCAGTCAATTCAGTTCCAAGTGGTGCATTAGGCTCCAAGCTGTTCATTGCAATTTCTCATTTCAAATCTAGGGAAGGTGCCAGAGATCAGGTAGCAATGAAGTTTAGGGAAAAGCCTCCACTAATCTCTCTCACTGATCATGCTGTCCCTTCTCCTTTCCCCAGAGTGGAAGAGGAAGACAGCGAAATGTGGTTCTGTCATCTGCTTTGATAGGATTATGAAAACACCATCAACCTGTCAGTCAATGGCTGCTTAGCTTTGCAATTCCCACCTTTCTGAGGGAGGTTTTGTGCTCAATGTTTTTGTTAAAATCTGACGTTGTATTGAATTAAAGTAATGCAGCCATAAAAACTGAGTGCAGAAAAAGAGAAACCCATAGCCATTGAAGCCCTCAATGCTGGCTCCTTTCTTCCCCCTCCTGCTTACCCTCTCCTCTGCCATTTTGCATTCTGGACCTAGAGATTTTGAAGGAGATGAAGGAACAGGTGTTGTTATCTAAATGCTTTTGTCATTGATTCTATCTGAAGAAGTGAGGTTTTTACCCACGAAAGCTTATGCCCAAATAAATCTGTTAGTCTTTAAGGTGCCACCAGACTCCTTGTTGTTATTGGGGTTGTGTACTTCTTTCTCCTCTGATGTAATGATAACTAATAACATAATGTTAGAGGGGGAAAAAAAGTCAGTCTTGTGCTTATGAAGGGTGCTGTGTTGATACACCCTAGAAGCTGAGGGCCTCTGTTTGTTCACAAGAAAGGAGCACCACAGATAGCAGCCATGTAACCTTCCATCATGCACTAAATATGTCTCAGCCCCAAGTTAGTGGAGTGAGAGGATCGTTTAATTTCTGTTCAGCCATTGGCTTCTCTCTCTCCTGAGCCTTCCAAGAGGATGCCATCTTTTTAATAGTGGATTTTGTTTGTTAGGGACGGGACAAGAGCCCAGCTTCTTTCGTGTAGAGTGTTAAGCAGCCACCTGATGGTATTGCCCTTCTGTCACCAATGCTCATTTTGCCACTTTTCAACTGTACATCTCTCTGAATGAAAACCCTGTGTCCATGCCTCCTACAGGACACAGGGTGCATGAGGAGATGTGCTAGGAAAGCTCAGACATGTTCCTAATGTCAGGCCGTAGAAAGAAGCACCAACAGGGAGTCGTCATTGTGGCCCTGATCAGACTTTCAGGCATTTTCAGCCAGTTAATGTTGGAATCCCAATACTTACCCTCTCAGAGAGCTCACACAAGCAACAGTGGGACAGGGGAAAATTTGAGAGGTGATTGGGGTACAGAAAGAATGGTACCAGCTGTGAACAAATACTACAGATAAGGCTATCTATCAGCATGACTTTTGAGCTTAGAAAAGTCCATTTTTGTGTGTGTGTGTGACAAAGAGAGAGGGGACAGGGCTTTTTTTCCTTTGAGCCCATGGCCCCAGTTTTCTGCTAATCCACATGAGGTGCGGGAGAAAAAGAAGTTAACTCTTCTCCAACAGAAGAAGCACACTGCTGTCTCAGAAAAGTCATGCAACAGTGTGTCAGGATTCCAGTCCTCCTTTCATGCTGACACTACTGCAGAAAGTGCAGCTCTGAACTAGAAAATCTTCTGGCTCTTGTACAGGGAAGTCCATGAGTTGGCAGTCTTTCCCCCCAACCCCAATGCCTTGTTTATGCTTCTCTCTGACTGGGTATCATCTTCTACCCCTCCTCCATCTGATTGTTGCAGCTGGAGCATTGTTCTGATTCAGTCATTCTGAAGATGACTTTGTCAGGTGTTGAGAATGCTATTTGCTTGATGGAAATGTTGGGCCCATTGTGAATCTGTTCTAACAGCTCTTCACAGCAAGGCTGTAAAACAATGAGGAAAATTTACTACACATTCACACAAGCCATCTTCTATTATGTATCAAACATAAATAATACCGGTATAAATGCAAAATAGTGAGATCATCTCAAACTATCTATTCAAGGTAGCATTAAACATGCACAGACAAAATAGAGGATGTCAACTCTCAGCTCTTTAATGATAGAGGTATACAAACAAGTAGATAATACAAACAAGCAGTTAGGCTTAAAGAATGCATCACAGTGGAGTCTTCTGATCAGTGGGTGTACGTATGTAAAAGCTTAAGAGGTATCTCAGAGACTTTTGCAAAGGATCTATTCAAACAAAGCAGCAATGAGAAAACACATGGGTATCTCCCAAAATAATAACAAAAACAAAAAATTCTCTATCAAAACTAAAACATAGAGAAGAGGGTATGTGAACAGCAGATACTATCTCTGGAGGTACTATGATATATATAATGCCATTGTAGTTCAAATCTGACCCAGGTTGGTAGTGACTAGAGCTGATTAAATTTTCTAAGGGAACATTTCCCCATTGGAAAATGCAGTTTTGTTGAAACTGAAACTTTCTGTGGGAATGTGTCAGTTTTGATGAAATTTTGTTTTGACTTTTCTTTTTTAAAAAGCATTTTGATATTTATTTTATATTATTATATCATAATATAAAATAAAGCCAGACTTGGAATGATTGACCCAAAATGATTCCCCTCCCCCCAAAATTTCACTTAAGTGGGATATTTTGAAGGTTTTGTTTTTGTTCTGATTCAGAATGAGTTTCAGCTAACTCTAGTAATGGCCAAAAGTAATTATCTGAAGGCTGGTGGCCTATATGAAATGAGTTGGATCATCAATTTTCCATTGGAAAAGGGTCTGTTACAGGAACTAGTACTACATTTAACACTAATTAATACCGTCACTGGTAGCTTCTGCAGAGAGGAGACTGAACTACCGTCTGACCATTGGAGGTGGACCGTCCAGGTCAGGGTTGAGGTGCATTGACAGGGCAACACAGGGAAGCCTGCATTATTGCTGGTTACAGAGTAGCAGCCGTGTTAGTCTGTATCCGCAAAAAGAACAGGAGTACTTGTGGCACCTTAGAGACTTACAAATTTATTTGAGCAGAAGCTTTTGTGGGCTACAGCCCACTTGCATCCGAAGAAGTAGGCTGTAGCCCACGAAAGCTTATGCTCAAATGAATTTGTTAGTCTTTAAGGTGCCACAAGTACACCTGTTCATTTTGCATTATTGCTGTTCACACTACTCTATACCTGTTCTGTGGATATAGAGAGAGCTCATTCCCCAGGGCTGTCAAACCAGCACTTTTTCTGGAGACTAAATGAATAATAGAAAGTTTTAAAGTTAAATTACAAAAGTTATTTTATTTTTCCTTTCTCAGAGAATATTAACTGTCTGGAATTCTTTGCTCCTGTCAGAATCCACCTCAATGGGATTTAAGAAAGAAACAGGCCGTTATTGGACATTAACTCTGTCTTGTGGGAATAACTAGGATTAGATGCTCGGTTATGATTATTGCTCACATAGGTACACAGAACAAAATTAATCTCTAATTTTAGGGCTGGGAAGGCATTTCCCTGAAGGATCAGGCCTAATAGGTGTTGGGCTTAACTAGTCCATCTCCAACCAGTCTGGGGCAGGGAACAATGAGCCAGCTTGTTGGGAATGACTGTTATACTTGGTGAAAGGTGCGTATGTTGGGATGGAACACTCACCCATCTTTACAGCTCCCAAGTGTCCACTTTTATGGGCCAGTCTCAATTTTTGATCACCCCTTAAAATTAGCATAGTTCTTACGAACAATACACATTTATTAATCTCATTGGAATGATAAAAACTAAATTTAAGAAAAAACTAAAGGGGAAACCAGATATGTATACCTCATCAATGGCATTTGAGAATTATTGATATTGTGATTGATGGAGTCTGGATGGTTGCTGATATTTGGGTCTTTTGATTCCTTTTTCTTTTCTCTCTTTGTAACTCTTGTTTGCTGGAAAGTTAAAAAAAAACCATGCCGCTAAAATGGAAAAGGACTAGAGAAGGCTACTGTAAATTACTTAAGGCATTGGAGTGTTTGTGATTATTCTGCAGAAGGAAAGATGATAGTCTGAGGTTATTTAGTTTGAGTGGAATAAAAGGATATAAAATAAGTGTGCTCAGGGGCTTCTCCTTTCTGTGCCCTATATAATTGTTTTTTTCATGTGCATTTATTAGGGAATTTACTGCTGCAGGAAATCATCGAAGCAAAATGTTTAGCAGGATTCAAAGAAGTATGAGACTTTAATATGAACATGAATCACATTTGCTGCCAGGCTCACTACTAACTACATTCAAAAAGTTATAATAGTTACCAACCTTCATGCTTCACGGTGCAAAGGGGTCACCTGCAGAGGTTGGAGAGGAATAGTCTTCTTTTTGTGATATAGTTTTCCACATTTGACTAGGGTACATTGCTCTTTGTTTTTCTGGTTGCCCACCTCTGAGATATCAGGTATTGGCCACCTCTGGAGGCAAAATGCTGGACTTGATGGGCCAGTGGTTTGATCAGGCATAACAGCTGTTATGGATTTAAACAAATACATAAATAAGAAGCTAATTCTATTTACGGTATGCTTCTACCTAAAATTATAATCCTGTTTGACATCACAACTGGTTGCCGTGGAAACAATTATGGTGTCATAAAAAGAGGATTAATTATGAGTTTTAAGTGAGGAGTAAGCAGCTGGAACAGATGCCTTTTAAAAAACAAAACAAAGCTTCTGTTTTTATACAAAACGTTGTTCCAAATAAAGAACAAGGCTCAGAGAAAAGAAGTAGATATACAATAGAAGAACAGAATTGTTTCTAAAAAAAAAAAATATTGCTTTAAGTTTTCCAGGATGTATCAGCTAGCAGCTTTGTAAACCAGCTTGAGAGAAAAAGAGAGAGCCACAGATTTCCCTGGCATGGACTATCCATGTGTGAATCCACACTCACTTCTCCCGTGTATTTTTTTTAATTTCCCTTTTTAGGTGTGGAAAAATATATGCCATTGGGGTTAATGTTCTACTACAATTTACTTGAGGAATAAACACTGGGGCCTAAAAGTAATACCATTTTTAAAAGAATTGAAATCAAAGTAGCTTAACCACTTCATTGCTGACATGATTGTGAAAGGCCACTTTACCCTCTAATGAGTTTTGTCTTTGTAGCTGGTTATATCAGGAACATCGTGACTTCTGGAGCTAGAATATTGCAGAATTGGTGTCTGATAACTTAGCTTTTGCCTCATTTGCTCCTAAAGGCTAGTTAGCAGAGAGAGCAAATTGAATCAGGCAAGTGTGGATGTTCTGTCCCAAGATCCTAGGAACTGACCTGAAGCACTATATGAAATGTTCAGCCAATCAGATAATTTGCTTTCAACAGCCCCTTGGCCCATTTCGTCAGTGCAATGGCCAGTAGACCATTTCCATTGATGTGGTGGGGAGGGTATTACTATGTTTCGGTACGTTTTACACAGTAAAGCTGGAAGAATTTGAATTGCCTTTCTAGTATCTGCTGGTTTCTTCTCTCCAGTCAGTGTGTCTTGCATTCTGTCAGAGCAAGACAACAACTGCTTCGTTTTGACTTGCTGCTGCTGCTACTGTTGTTGTGATCCAGACTGCTCAGCAGCGATGTTTTAGTAGAAGACCTGTTGAGCAGTTATTACTATATAATGGGGGAAGGGGGGGGTGGATGTCATGTAAGAGAGTAGCCGAGGGTGACACTGGGATGGCAACGGCTGGCAAGAAAGTGCCTGCAGGTTTATGCGTGGGCGCGAGTTTGTTGCTTCTGTTTTGTTTCTCTCTTGTGTCATTTAGTTAACTCATGTTTGGGGGGCAGAGGGCGTGTGTATGGGAAATGGAATGTAGAACAGCAGATTTTTCTAGGGACCTGGTCAATGTTCCCTCTAATTTTTCCCATCCATGTGCAGAATGAATTTTGTTATATGCACCAATGTGGAGGTGATGTGTGGCAGGGTGGGGCCAACGGGTTCGGGGTGTGGGAGGGGGCTCAGGGCTGGGGCAGAGGGTTGAGGTGCAGGGGGTGAGGGCTTCGTCTGGGGCTGCAGGCTCTGGGGTGGAGTCAGGGATGAGGGGTTTGAGGTGCTGGCTGCCCAGGGATGCGTCGGGGAGAGAGAATTCTCCCCAGCCCTCTCTCTCCCCGCAGCAGCACCTGGGCTGGGGTAGAGCGTCACTCCCCAGCTGCGGCAGCCCCAGGGCTGAGGGAGTCCTCTCTCCCTGCCGGAGCTGATGGGGAAAGGCATCTCTCCCACTGCAGCCCTGGAGCAGGGGAGTCACTGCAGCCCCACATGCCCCAAGCTCCCTTATCACCATTGCCCACCTCACCCCATGCCCCTGAGTGCAGTGTGCACACTTGCGCAGCCACCATACAGGTGTGCACCTTAGAGGGAACGTAGGACCTGGTTGCCTCAGTCATAATGTCTCCCCATTTTCAGCTCACCAGTTGTTAAGTCTTTAAGAGTAAAGCTCATTTTACAACTATTCTGAGAATTTACCAAAAGTATTACCCAGGTTGCTCCGGTTTGCCAGCATAACAATCTATACACAAAATGCCTATATGACAGCATGTGGGGGATCACACTGTGCCACTGCTTGTGTTGCCATTTTTTAAGACTGTCTCTCTCTTAGCATTCATCCCTGAGCTCATCCCTTGGCACCTTTAATATTAATTTCTACAATTGCCTGCATAAGCATTTTCTGTTTTCAAGAAATTAAAAATGCTTTACACTTGCTTTACAGTTTCCAAACACTGTACAGAAACAAGTGAATCCGTGCTACAGCCGTGTGAGGGAAGGGGGCAAGCTATTATCACCCTCATTTTACAGAAGAGAAAACTGAGGAATAGAGGGCAGCTTTCTCAAAAGCTTGGGGGAGATGCAAATAGCCTTTTGGGTACCTAGTTAAGGACTCAAATGGGTGTTGGGCTCAAAGCTGCTGTTTATTCAGGCCCAAGTTTTCTGAGTTCCCAATGGCTCAAATACTCCTAGGTGGTGGGTGGGGGTGTAATTTGGAGGATGAGTAACCAGAGACCATTTCCAGCGGGTACAGCTGGGCCACTCAACAGCTGCTCAAAAGTGAATTTTGCTAGAGGCAGAGTGAAGAGATTCAGGTTTGGATGCTCAAACAGCCACCCCTCCTTGGCTGCTCTGCAGTCTGTTATTCCTGAGGGAAATCTGCGCCACTGCACATGCACAGAATTTATGTCCCCCGCAGATTTCTTTGCTTCCCCACAGAAAAATGACTTTCTGATGGGGAAGCAAAGGGATGCCACAAGAGCAGTCATGAGATCTTCCCCAGCAGTATGTTTCGGGTGCCCAGGGCAGCCAGCAGAGATGTAAATCACTGTGGGGCATATGGCGGGACTGAGGAAGACCTGGTTGGTGGCTCCTAGGCTCAGCAGCTAGTCCTGGCTGGGCTGGGCAGGATGGGACTTCCTCTTCCCCTGCACGGCATCCGGGGCCGTGTCAGACCCATCCCCAGATTCCTCCCCTGGCTGTAGGAAGCTCTGCAAACTCCCCCTCCACCCCGCTTCCTGCACCCATCGCCTCTCAGCTGCAGGGGGTGGGATCACTGTACAGGGAACTGCTTCCCCATCCGCCTAACCCCCGTGCATCCAGACCCTCCCAGTGAGTCTCACCTCCCCCACCCCCAGAACCTCCCCCCCCCAACAAGTCCCACTCCTCCCTGCACCTAGACCACCCTGATGAGCCGCCTGGAGCCACACCCTACTGAGCCCCAACCAGCTGCACCTGGGTCCACCACATGGAGTCCCACTCGCCCAGCATCTGAATTCCCCTCACTGAGCCCCCCACACCAAGACTCCCCTGCCAAGCTCTATCCCCCCCAGTCTCCCCCCTACTATCCCCCTCAGATCCCCCACTGCACCTGGATCTCCCACTGAGCTGCCTGCACCTGGATTCCCCCACACTAAGTCCCTCCACACTTGGATCCTGCCTTGCTGAGCCTGTCTGCCCACACCTGGTGCACCTGGCATGGAGGGGGAGGGCCCTGGGGTGTTTCTGGGATAGGCCCGGTCCTTGCGCTGTCTAAGGGTTGGGTGCAGCCTCATCGCTGAGTCCATGTCCCGGGGGGGGGGTGTAGCTGAACAGTGATCTCCTACCTCTGTGCAGCCAGTGGCCTGTGCTCCCCAGTGCCATGCTGGAGCCTCCACATTTATTTGACAAATAAGATCTGCAAAATTTTGCAGAATTTTAAAATATTGTGTGCAGAATTTTAAATTTTTTGGCGCAGAATGACCTCACGGGTAAGAGTCTGTGCACTTAGAAACAGACACTGAGTAGGGACACCTCCCCCTACCCACCCACACCTGAGTGATGGACAGAAAGAGAGGGGGTGGGGTAGGGTTGCTGTGGAATTCCTGATTCTTTGGTTAGCCTGGGTCTTAACTGGCATATAGCGTAAATTAAAGCAGCCTCAGTGTGACTTAAACCAGGCTGCCTATGGCTTTAAAGGACCATTGTGATAAACAGGAATAACCAGAAAGTAGTGTTGGCAACACTCTCTTTTTACCAGCCTCACTGGGAGATGTGGTAGGGGCTTGGGGCATATAGAGTTGCTATCTTGATCTAAACCACTCATGTATTTGCCCTACACAGGGGAGTTTCCAGCTGGCCAGATCCGTCAGTTTTATGGCCCATTTGCTCTAGTGAAGCAACAAAAAGGGTCCATATCAGAAGAGAACTGGGCCCTGTGTCTCAATAGCTGGTCAAAATCCACCCAACCGAAAAAACAAAAGCAATCCGACACTGGAAAAATAATTTCTACACAAACATGGAGAAATATATATTTTTTTGTATATTTTCCCCCATTTTTGACCAGTCCTGTCCCTTCTCTTCCCTAGTTGACTGAAGGAGAAGCACTGATGCGCTCTGGAGGAAGTCCTTGCTGGAAGATCACTGACATGAGGCTTTTAGAGCAAAGTCAAAAGGGGTATAATTAATGATGGGCAAATCTGAAGTGTTTCATGAACAGAATCTGAGAGTTTGTACCCTTTCTCCTTCCCCCTACCCTCAAGCATGCACAGCCTTTTGCCTTACCACAAAACAACATCTACCTCCTACACTGAAGTTATATCCAAGAATTTCATGAGTCCTTTTCTCTCCCCTTTTTATGGGTATGAATTGATGGAACAAAAGCAATCACAGGGGCTTGCCAAGGTTGCCATCTTTATTCCATCCCAGGAGCAAGTCATCACAGATACTGTATCAACTTCACAAGAGCTTGTTTAGTTAATGCAAAAAATAATATTTTAAAAATGATTGGCAGTGGATTAAATCCAAAACTCTGTCCAGTGCCTGTAAAGCCCTGTGTTTTCTCCTGCACTTCTGTGGCTTTGAAAGTGATAATGCTGTATATCTGTCTGGCAAAGACCCTTTTTTGTCTTGGTCTAACTGTACTAATTGAACATACTTGTTTTGCCTGGCATTTGAGTACGTGAATTGCCATGGTATCTTGCATGACATCATCCTTATATTTGCACCAGGTTTCGGGGCAGATTAAGACTAAATAGTCCCTAAATCCAACCCAACTAAAACCCCATAGAAAATAAACTTTGCCTTTCTGACAAACTCTTTCACTTAGCCCAGCCATCCCAATATAGATTCTCTGTTGTCTTCCATGGAGTCCTCGATCTTCCTTCCAGCTGAGGCAGCCCAGCTCTGCCCATTTGGCATCTGACAAGGAGCAATAGGAGGCACATTGTGATGCTTGCTGCCTGCTACTCTTCCTTCATGCTCCATCTGTGCCTTCTGATTGTAGGGCCCGGGGATTCCAAGGATTCTGCCCCAGCAATGCCTACCTAGCTTTGCAGAGTGCTTAGAGAGAAGTAGTATGTGATGCTGTGAGGAGTAGTATTACTCATCCCCCCCAGTGTGGGAGAAACCCTCCTTTCTTCTCCCCTGTGCCCCAGATTGGCAGATACCTCTTTCCCTGTGTGTTTGGTGTCACTTACCTGCAACCCTTTACTGGATAGGATACAGTGCTCTGGAAAATCCTCTCTCTCTCTCTCTCTCTCTCTTTTATAGATGTAGAGGCAGCTGCTCAGGGAAAAGTGGCCACTTTAGCTGTTCTAATTCTGCTATGGGTTAGAAATTTGCTGGTTGATTTCTGTGCCAGATATGGATGCCAGCCAGTTGACTCTTCCAAGCAGAGCAACCTCTGATTCTCCAGCGCTAATTGTCATCTGACGTTTGCATGTTTTGAAAATATATATTAACTCTTATATTTCCAAGCAGTATTTAATAATAACCAGCCCAGAAGCATTTGAATGAGAGGGTCCAGTAATAAGGTGCTCTCCAAGTGTGTGTTTAATTTCTTTTGCAGAATTTGATTTTCCACTAGAGGAATAATGGAGAGCTGGTTACTATAGGAACACTCTGGGCCCTACAGGTTTCTAGTTGAACTGCTAAACAGCTCTGTAGTGTGAGGGGGTGGTGGTTATTTCTTAAAAAACAAACATACTTTCCCCCCCTTCTCATTTTAAGCCTAACAATTTTGCAAAGCGCAGACATTTTGGGGAGCTCTGTGCTCTGAGGTTGTGAAAACGTGCAAAGTCCAGACCTGGCTGGAATGCTGGTGATACAACAGTGAATGCTGCCAGCCAGAGTCTGATAGTGAGACAAACTAGAAACCCAGGCTCTGCTGAATTAACTCTGTGTGGTTCTTTACAGAACTATATGATCTGGCTGAGGCTCATTTTGGATCAGAATAGTAATACTGTTTGGAATAACCAGAGGAAATGCCAGAGAATATATCAGCTCCCCTGGTTAAACGGGCTTGCCTACCTTTTGTTACATAATTTTGCATTTTAGAAGTTTTGTTGAATCCTCAGTGACTTCTGGATGCCTGGAGGGTAGAGGTAGCACATTTTTCAGATGGACCAGGAAGCTGCAAACTTTTCTGTGGATATAGCTTTGGGTGTAGTGCTCCGAGGTTTTGTCATTTTGAGATTAGTGTACCACGATGCGTTCTATTTGGGTCTGCGTGAAGGCCACTTACAAAGTTTAGCTGGTGTGGCAACATGCTTAGAGCTCAGTGGTACATTTTGCAGGGAGGATACTTCATGTGTTCTGTTCTGTGCTGGCTTCCAATTTGTTTCCAGGTGCAATTTGAGGTGCTGTTTTGCACCTATGAATTCCTAAATAGTTTGGAGCTTAGCTCCTCAGAGACCATGGGTGAAATCCTGGCCCCATTGAAGTCAATGGGAGTTTTGCAGCTGATTTCAATGGGGCCAGGATTTTACCCCACATCCCTTTCCTCATGAGCAACTGCAGCAGCTGAGATCATCTGAGGCACTTGAGCTAAAAGTGCTTAGGTTTGAGTACGAGGGGGGTGGGAGCTGGTTGTTCTGAATGCAGAGTTCTTAGCTTTGCTCCCCACTTTCTCTGACAGAGCTTGTTTAACCTTCAAGACATACTCCTCTACCCCGATATAACACGACCCGATATAACGCGGTAAAGCAGTGCTCCGGGGGGGCTGCATGCTCTGGCAGATCAAAGAAGGTTTGATATAACGCGGTTTCACCTATAACACGGTAAGATTTTTTGGCTCCCGAGGACAGCGTTCTATCGGGGTAGAGGTGTACTACTTATTTCCCCAGGCTTTTTCTAAGGTTGTGGGTTAAAAGAATGGAGTATTGCAGTCTTGTTGGGATGGAAAGGATGTGTATTGGTTTAATGGGGATCTTTTGGATATCTATTATTTGTATATACCTTTGTAGGGCATGGGATAAGCACATTTTAATACTAATCTTGAGCTATATGTACCTCAGTGTATAACATATCATTAACAAGAGAAAGTGTGTATACATGACTCTGAGGTTGGGATGATGACATTACTCAGGAGGGGTCACGGCCACATGGTAAATTTTGGAGCTATGTGATAAACTGAGCCTTGACTGCCTCATCTGCAAGAGGGAAATTGAACCTTATTGTCCATTCAGACTCTGGTCTCATACTGAGAACACCACAAAGATACCAGTTGTGATAGCAGAATTTGTAGGTGGCTCCCTTGTCCATGAGGAACTGACTAGAGAGCAGCGCTCCTTTCAAACAGGCCACCAAATAAATTTTTCAGGTTGTAGCAACTGTTTGCTCACTCTCATCTTAGGCCAAACAGAATGTAAACATCTCAGGAGTTTTCATCTGAGGGTCAGAATCTCTTCCATGTGCCAGCATCTAGTTCTATGGAACAGCTTATCTGCTGTGGCTGAGAAAAATGTCCATTGAATAAAAGGCCTGGGAATTCAGGGTTACCTAGAAACTAAAAAGTAATTAAAAAACAAAAAAGAAACCAACCCTAAAAACGTGAGGGCAGGAGGAATGGGCTTTAACTTCTTTTGTCAAAGCAGAAAGGAACTATGTTAGCAAAGGGTATTCTTTTTCCTGACCTTTAATAAATAGGTGAAAATTGCTACAAGCAAAACCCCACTTTTTTGGATGACTGATTTCTTATACCTCCCCGCCCCCCCCGAAACAAAATAAAAACAAACAAAGCAAAGCAAAGCTTAATGCTGTTTCCATCTATTATTTTAAATAAACACTTGTCTGTTCTGTTAAACTGTTCCCTCTTCTTTTACTGTCATTTTTATTTTATTTAATAAGAGCAGGATTGAAAAAATACAATCCTACTTAAGAAATCTGCTTTTTTGCTTGGGGGATGAATTGAGGCACTTATTCTGGCCTGTGGAGCTTTTTATCTTCTAGGTCACAAACATGAATCTGTCCCTGGTTAATAATGACTGAGAGCTATTACAACCTGAAAGCAGTGCAGTGGCAAGAACCGTCGTTGTGCGATGTTTGTACAGTGCCTAGCATAATGGGGTCCTCGTCCATGACTAGGGCTTGTAGGTAATATAAATACAAATAATTAACAATAATAATGATGATAATAATAAATATGTAAGATGCATCAGTGGCTTTAGTCTAGTTCCTAGTGGACAAATATCCAGAAAAGAAAACATTGCTACATTTCTTTGGCCGCCTTGTTGACTATCTCAACAGCTAGGCCAAAAACTGAATAGGCTAGGGAGACTAGAGCTGGGATTTTTCGAAGTAGATTAAAGAGTGGACAACTCCCACTGGATTTCAATAGGACCCAGGCCCCCAACTCCCTTAAACTCCTTTGAAAATACCTTGAAATCTGAATTACTGATTCCTTCTGACTCTTCCAGGGGTCCTTCAAGGGTCAGGGTTTGGCAGGCCATTTGTCTGATTTTAATCCAAACAGTCATGTTTTTGTAAGATTTGTCCTGTCTGGTACTGATAGAAAACTGGGTGTGGTTTTGTCCAGTGTCACGGTGGACGCACTGAGGACACCATGTTGCAGAGTGCACTGCTCCATCTGGCGGTGTGACCTCGCACCACTTTGCATGGGAGGTAATGCAGGTGGGGTCATGTAGGTGGGGACAGGCCCACACTGTTTCAGAAGTACCAGTATGTTCTGTATTCTGGGGATGTTAGGAGCCACCCTAGTCAGGGTTGTGGGACATTGGTAGGAAAACTTGCATTACCACTGCATGTGCTGTCCCTGTTCAATGGACAAACAGAAGATTTAACCAAGTTCAGATTGGGAGTAAGTGGTTGCAGTTTATTCCAGGCCTGAATTTGGCCCTTAGTTTTTTTGGGCTGTCAGTCTGGCATATTTTACCAGCACTAAGGGCTAAATTATGCTCTGAGACATGTGAAAAATTGTGGGTTTTTTTGTCATATTATTTCTGAATTATGTTGTTTAGTTTTATTTTGAGCATTCTGACGAAGCTAACCAAGAAAAAGAACCCCCTCAAGCAAAATAGCTCCCATGTGGAGTCTCCCTTTTCATCTGAATTTGGGATATGAAAGAGAAAAATTCTGTCACTGACAAATTTTCACTTCTATTCTAATATTGAGTAGGTCACTGGCTGTTATAACAATTTTCCTTTCTGTGCAGTTTTATCCTGAGTGTATTTCTTAATAGGCTGGAACTGAGTGAGTGTTTAAAGTATGTTTTCCCTTCCCTCTTCATGTGCAATATAACTGTGGGTGTGCCAGCCACTGACCAAAATAAGCCACTGAGACCAAAGAGTTAAAAAAAAAAAAAAAATGAGTCAGAGAATATCCTGCACTAGAGGGTGAGTCAGCTTTGGTTTTTATAAAAAAGACATTTTAAGAAGCTGTTTGGAAAAAATGCTGAATGGAAATATTTCAGAATAGTTCACAGTCTCTGAGCGAAGATGAGGATTTATTTATCCATATATAAGAATGGTAGAATGCCTTAGATGGAGACTAGGTCATGCAGTGACGAGGCTGCTCTATATTGCAAGGTGCTTCTCTGGGATGATCACTGTGCCCAGTGTATTGAAGTGGTCATTTATAGCAGACACAGCGTTTATTCAAGGTGGAAGAATAGATTAAGGTCAGCACTGAAAGCACAGGTCTGTGGTTTCCTTGATTTACTTGGTATAGATGCATCAGGAATGGTGGTTGATGGCACGGATCATGGAGAAAAAGGCATTAACTCAGTGGTTCTCAAACTTTTGTACTGGTGACCCCTTTCACACAGCAAGCCTCTGAGTGCGACCCCCCCCTTATAAATTAAAAACCCCTTTAAATATATTTAACACCATTATAAATCCTGGAGGCAAAGCGGGGTTTGGGGTGGAGGCTGACAGCTCACGACCCCCCCCATGTAATAATCTCATGACCCCCAGAGGGGTCTCCCGAGCCCCAGTTTGAGAACCCCTGCACTAACTGCTGATCAGCTGAGCTGGCTCAGTGGCTTTCAGAGCAGTGCTAAACAGTAGCAAGAAACAGTGGAGGTTTTTTGCACCTTGAGCTTGCAAGGTCTGGGAGAATGGCAAAGATGATGATGCCCATAGGTCTGGTGAGAATAAGAATTCTGTCATACGTGCATTGGAAAGAGCTTAGTTCGATCCTTTTGACTGGTGGACAGTAATGATTACATGAAGCTTGCATACAGGGAGTTTCTCCAGTTTCCCATTATCCACTCCCTAGATTTTATATCATGATCAGGTTTCCCTTCTGGAAAAGACTGGGTTGGACCATAAGGATAATACCAGGCAGTGTAGAGCTGGAGAACGCCAGTGGTGAAGAACTGGTGCTGTGTGGTTCAAAAATAACCAAAATTCCCAACTGGAAGACGTGGAGAGCAAGGAATTTCCCTTATTGCATCATATTGCCAAAAAGCAGGAGAGTTGCCATTATCGCGGGATGGAATATTGCTGTGTGTTGTGAATGAGGCAAATCTGTTCCAAAATCTGCTTCTGACTTATTGTGTGACTGCAGGCAATTCTCTTAATTTCTCTGTAAAAAGAAGATAATGATGCTTGCCTACCTACGTAAAGATCTACCGAGAAGAGTTGCTATATAAGTGCAAAGTTCTATTATGATGCACTTTGGCTTGGCCTTGTACTCACTGTAAAGAGTTCTGTTATTTGGACCTTGCTAAGAGCTGTCTAATCAAGCTGTCCAGTCAAAGTCACTCTGGTTGTGAGCTGGATGGGGCAAGGGGTTCCAAATCCTGAAGTCCCACCCAGTTAACCTTTTGATGTTCCATGCGCTTGGAGTTTTTGGTGCCTATTCTACTAGTTCCACTGGGATTCAGTAAGACTTCCAGTCCAAGGAGCTCACTAGAAATTGTGTGTATTTGAACCTTCAGTTCCTGTCCATTGTCCTGATATCCACATACTGTCAGGTTCTCCATGGAAAAAACATGTCTAAGAAGGTTTGTTCCCTTTTAAAGGTTATTACTACTCATGTTTGGACCTAAAATTAAAAAACTAGGAAGGGAAGTAGTCTGTTGCTATGACAACAGTTCTAATGATGTCACAGGAGTCATCTCCCCCATCCTTTCCCCCCCATTCATGCACAACAGGGCAGTCACAGGGAAGTTCCTGTAATATTTCAGAGTGGATTGCTTTCCTGCCATTGTCAGTGACAGCACATGGAGTGAGCAGTGGAGGAGGACACCACACATAGAGGGTTGGAGTAGTGAGTACCGAGGCTGGGGTACTGCTGAGCTCCCTGGGAATGTGGGAACGATGGAAAGACAAGCATTCTTGGAATGCAAGGAGGTTGGACAGTTTTTTTTATGTGATATGTGTAATATACTGTCTGTTTGTGTATAATAATAGTGTACATATAATATACATGTTTTATGTTTATAAACAATTTGGGGGGGGGGGAGGGATAGCTCAGTGGTTTGAGCATTGGCCTGCTAAACCCAGGGTTGTGAGCTCAATCCTTGAGGGGGCCATTTAGGCATCTGGGGGAAAAAAACAAAACCCTGTTAGGGACAGTACTTGGTCCTGCTAGTGAAGACAGGGGTCTGGACTCAATGACCTTTTAAGGTCCCTTCCAGTTCTATGAGATAAGTATATCTCCATATATTATTATTATGTTGTTGGTCTCTGTCATGATGTTAAAGGGAGGAGATTAGAAGTTCTTTCTCGCTGTCACCAAGGTCTAAAACTACTTTAGATGGATGTTGTTAAACACTGGAAGTGCTGGAGTGTGGCAAGGGACTTAGCAGTCTCTGAATAATATTACACTTTTAATAGTCTCCTGTGAGTTTATGCCTGCAAGTGAAAAAAAAATTGTTAAAGGGGCATTGCCCAGGGTGAGAGGCCCCAAATTTGACCTGCCCTACAAATGAAATTTGTTTTATCCTTCTGATCCCAAGTCTCTCATTTGCCCTAGAACAAGGGCTGCCACATTGTTAAAATGCCAACAGCGCTGCTGGGTGACCCACTGGGAATAAGAACAGTGCATTGGGTTTGTTTGTCAGCATATTCCATCCTCCATGCCAGTCTCCTCTGATATTGTTAGTGGATGGGTCCCGTAAATATACAAGACTCCATTTAACCTGTCCCAATGGAGTGTGTTATTCTCCTATATTTCAATGAGAGCTGGGTGAAACAGGTTTCTCTTTTTGGTTCAAATGTATCATGGTTCTGAGTTTGTAAAACTTGCTCAATTTAGAGGCACTTAATTTTTTTTCCAAGAAATGTCATGCGAAATATTTGTTGTGATCAAGGTGTTTGTGGGGAGAGAAAAAAGACATTTTTAATTGAGAAATTCAGTCAGTGATTTGGAAGTCAAGGTGAGGAGGAGATGGAGGGGCTGCTCCTCAAACCCACATAATCTAATGGAGTAAGCATGAGTTGGTTTGGGAACAAGGAAATCATGAGTTTTTATTTCCACTTCTATTACTTACTGATCTTAATAATAGTTTATGTAGCACTTTATAAATATTATGAACCAGGTGAGATCATTATACACCCTTCCTCTCCTCCCCCCCGCATACCACCTACACGTGCCTTCCCTCACCCAAAACTCCCCCTTCTCTGTATGACATTGACCACGTTGCCTCAAGACCTTTCTTGGTTCTCCAGTTCAGTTACTCCTAGCCAGGAGTTGAACATAACATTCCCTGTCTTGGGGTCTAATTTTATTAAGACCTCACAACATACATATGTTCTCTGGTACTTCTATGCTCAAACCATTCTTTCTCAGTATCTCCAATTTCCCTTGGTCAGGGACTCCCAATTCTGGCTCTCTTTCAGCTCCCAAGTTCCCTCTGAGGCAGGGGAGCTCTGCTGTTGCCACCCTGGCATCTCGGGCTCTCTGGAGAGACATTCCCTCAAGTCCCTAGACCCTGTCCTGGGCTCAAACTCCTTCCGTTGGGGTAGTGTCTCCACAGCCCTCCTTCTTGGGGCTATGCTTGAATCCTGACAGTGTTTCCTAGCCTCCCTGCAGGTCTCTCCTAATTCTAGGCTCCCCCTTGACTGAGCTAAGAGCTCTCCTTTATAATTCTCTGCAGGGAGGTACATGACTCAAGTGCCTGGCCTTTATTCCCAGTTAGTTTCCTAATTCTTCCTGGTACTACCTGTTCCTAAAGGGGCCATGCCTTGAGACACAGTTGACTGTTCCTGGGTGCCCACTGTCCTTAGAGGGGACAGGCTACCTTGTTACATCCAAGTTTTATTGATGGGGAATCAAAGACTCAGGGAATTTGAGAGATTTCCTCATGTCATACAGCAAATTAATATCTGATCCAAGATTAAAAACTGGCGGCTCAATTCACCATTACCCTGAACCTGGTATAGTCACTTAAGACTTCTGGTGCATTCAATTTTCAGTGGGTTAGGTCCTGATACCAGTGCTGAGTGGCTGAAAATGCTACCGTTCTGACTTGATAGCATTTTTTGCTGTATTTGAATTGATGTAAATGATTACACAAGACACAGGATGATGGTGAATTGGATCTAAGTCTCTAATCTTCCTGTCCATATGTAACTGAACAGGTAAAACAGGAGCGAGACTCTGGCAATGTGTTTTAAATGTCTACTTTCATTTTTCTTTGACAGTGTAGATAAAGATGGAGATTATGACGTGAAAGCTAAATGGCCACTACAGTTGACATTAGATTTAGTGCATGCTAGAGTACTATCAATTAAAACTGGTTTTCTTAGCTACCCACATAAGCAGTCTTAGCATTTGTTTGGTTTTCAAAAACTGAGACTCTCAGATGCCAGGCATCTAGCAGGAAAGTAAATTCTAAATAAATGAATATCATGCTGCAGAAATTGTTTGGAGTCTCTCATACCTCAAAATTTTCTATTTCATGAGTATGACCTAACAGCCATGAAATATATAATCCTCTAATGACATTAGCTGTGTGTGGGTGGTGTTTTTGCTAGCTGGCAGCCAGATTTTTGCGAGCTTGGTTCTATTCTGTGCGTGAATGTGTGTTTTTTCCAATTGTTGAAAGTGGTATAAAGCAAGCACATTTACTGTTCTGATTTGTGGTAGAATGACAAGAGAAAATTGCATTGGGTAAGAATACAAGCTTTTCTTAAAAAGTGGGTCTGGGACAAGGATGCTGTTTTCCACAAAACCAAAAAAAATGTATAAATAGAAGATAGAAATGAGGAGCTATTCCTGAAAATCAGGTTACAGATTACTCCTGCATGGCCACTACAGGAGTACTGAAACAAAGGCAGCTTCAGAATCTTAAATGCAATGCAGAGCAAGTACACAAATGTGCATCCATTTTCTCATTTGGCCATATCTAGATTTTGGAGTGTTGATGTTTGAGAGTGTTTGTGTGTGTGCATAATCTGTCACTTGCACTTGTATTTATTTGGGAGCCTCTTTCAGTTTTGTGATGTACATTTTTCTTGGAATAAAAACAGCAAATTTGCCCCCAAAACTCTTAAACCCTTGCTTTCATGAATAGTACTTTGTATCTTGCAACTTCAAAACATGGATTTATAGAATCCAGTGAGGAGGAAATGGTGAGACAGAGTCTAGAGTAAAACAAGCAGAAATAGAACTCAGGAAATGGTACCCAGGAAAGCAGTAAAATGAGGCTGTGCTGGTTTTTGATTTGTTCCTCTCCTTTCATAAAAGTGAGCACCAGGTTGATTAAAAGTTAAATTTGAAAAATAAATACATAATTATTATTATTAATACTAAATTTTATACATATATAAACTCATACTTTTGCATGTTTAGTGTCTCTGACTTTCCCCTTTCTTGCCCTGTTGGTACTTAGGAGCCCCACACTGGTAGAATGGAGTGGAGTCATCTGGGGCTACTTGAAGTGTGTGCTGCTTCTTCTATTGCTATCAGCCCTAAAATGACTAGAAGAGGGGAGAAAAGCCTCTCTTTAGCCCTCTCCTCTCCTATTGTTAGTGCAAATACTATGTACTATGTCACACCATTTGCTCTTCATAATGGTAACACTTTCTTTTCAGGCAGAAGAAAGTGTCTCCACCTCCAGTTTTCCTCTTTGGTGCTGGGAAACATGCAAAGGGATTGGGTGTACTATGGTACCAACAAAGGGTGCTTTGTCTATGCCCTGATCAGAGTGGGATGGGGGAGTTTGCATGTATTCTGGCTGATGTGTGATCAGTTCATTTCTTTCTTTTCTTACATGTCTTGATCAGCAGTGAAATAGTTAATAGACATTCCATAACAACTGGACAGCAAATATTATTGGACATCTGCCTTAACACATCATTGATATGAGCAGGACTGTTCATACCTTTCAGAGCTATTTTCAGGCTCTCTGCAAACTTGGGCATAAGTTAAACTTGGTTCATGTTTGAAAGGTTTATTATTATTTTTGTTGGTTTACTTTAAATTCTGAAACAGAAGATGGCAGCTTGGGAGAAGAAGGTATATGGCATATACTCATGCACCATCCCTCAGTGCAAGCCCTGTAGTCGAACGAAGCTGATTGACAGGGAGATGGCACTGCCAAGTGGATGGTTGGCAGTGTATATTACCCATAAAAGCAAACCAGAAATGTTTTGAATTTAAAAACTAAATTGACAAGACAAGATTCTTCCAGTGGGTGATGCATTCAGACAATTCCAGGATGAGCATGCTCTCACTCTCCTCAGGTGTCTGCAAATTGAGATCCCACCTGGCAATTGTAAGTGATGAAAGGACAGAGGCAAGGGATCAAATGTGGCTCGGAGCTGACTTCGAGTAGGTGTCGCTCTATGATGATGATGGAAGTTTTCTCCAGGGGAGCATAATAGGGGGATAGGGTGGGAGGAAAGGTTGAAATTGTTGTGCCATAACAGACAGGTGCACTAGACAATTTAACACTGATGTGTGCAAAAAAAGATTTCCAGTTCTACTTGGAATTTGATTGTTCACACACCTCCTGCGATAAAGGAGAAAAGTATGAAGGAGGATGTTAATGTGGGTATTCCAAACTGTAAATCAGAGTAAACCTAATTCTCTTGATAAGGGATCAGTTCTCCCTAGAGAAGTATTCCCCTCAGTGCAAAACCACCACCACAATTAACAGTAACTGGCACCTTTACTGACTGTCTCAGCAGAGAGGCCAAGGTGTGAATAGTGGGCACCCATTTATCTCTAGGGAATGGTGCTTTTTGTCTCAGAAATCAGTCATACTGGCAATGTGGTATGGAGAATGCTGCCTTGCCATTGCTCATGCCTTATCCATTCTATGAATGATAGGACTTCACTTCTGTCTTATTGATCGGTCTAATTATGTGGCCCCATTACTGTAACACAGGGGTCGGCAACCTTTGGCACGCGGCTCGCCAGGGTAAGCACCCTGGCGGGCCGGGCCAGTTTATTTACCTGCTAACGCAGCAGGTTCGGACGATTGCAGCCCCCACTGGCCGCGGTTCGCCGTCCCAGGCCAATGGGGGGCAGCGGGAAGCGGCGCGGGCGAGGGATGTGCTGGCCGCAGCTTCCCACCGCCCCCATTGGCCTGGGACAGCGAACTGCGGCCAGTGGGGGCCACGATCGGCCAAACCTGCCGCGTCAGCAGGTAAATAAACTGGCCCGGCCCACTAGGGTGCTTACCCTGGCGAGCCGCATGCCAAACGTTGCCGACCCCTGCTGTAACATCTGAACATCTTTCCAGGCCTAACAACCCAGCACCCTGACAGTGTGAAATTTGCAACCTGCCAAAAAGTCTGAGGAGGTGAATGGATAATTTTCCTTTTTCTTCCATGTCCATTCCCCTCGGCACTGTTTGTCTCAGATGATATGTTTTATGTGGGCAAGGCTTACGTTGCACATGTTGGCACATGAAAAGAGAATATATATGCTGGGCATGTGTTCCACCTGAGTGAGGGGCAGTGTGGTTCCAACTCACTTTTTCCATGAAGCTGAATAATACAATGCAAAATTAAAGAGAGCCATTCAACAGGTGTGGAGATTTTTAGAGGGTCTGCAAAGCAGTTAATGAACAGACCTTTCACCTTGAGATTCAAATTCTATTCCAGGTGTCACACACACACACATACACACATCATAACTCAGCTGGGTTTGATTTCCACTGCCCAAGCCAGGCTCCAGGATTAGAATAGCAGGGCATGGAATGGATCGGAATGGAGGTGTGTTTGCAGAGGAAACTGCAAAACTGTTTGAAAAGAAACTGAGGAAGTTTGCTTATAGCATGCCTTGCTCTAGACAGTGCTTCCTGTCCCTCATCTTCAGGAGTACTCCATTTAAACATGAATTAACCAAAAAAAAAAGTAGGTTATGAAACTATGGCACATGGTAGCATGCTCCAGATATTAACATTCTTCATCTCTTAATCCACGGTAATGGATTGTAAGCAATGAATTTAGTAGGGAGTAAAATTAGTCCTAGGGATGGGGTTGGAAACCCCTCCTTAAGTCTTCTCTGTTCACACCTTCTGTTTCAAATCTCTCCCACTTTCTCCCTGACCCCATCAGAGGCAGAAATCTCTCCCTATTCCTATCCAACAGCACCTCAGCTCAGAGCACCCTCTCTCCCCTCGGCACCAAAACCCTTCCTCTTTCTGTCCTCAAAACACCCTGTTGATCCAACCTGATCATGCCAGCCTTGCAACTTTCCCCCATGTGTATCCCTGAAGCTCAAGCTCAGAAAACCCTCTCTCCTGCTACTGATCTCTGCTGGGCTAAGAATCTTTTAAACTCAAAATCCTCCGCCAAACTCCCCTTCATCTCCGAGGCACCTCTCCCAACCCTATCTCCATCTGTTGTTGCTCCAGGAAGACAAGGTGCAGAAGCAGCAGTGACTATGTGCAGGAAGTCCCATATCCTGCCGTTGGGACACTAATCCTCCTTCCTACCACCTTCTATAGAGGCCTGTATTTCCCTCTCTGCACCTGTTCTCTCTGCTGCTTGCAGCCCACATACTGCCAAGATTCCTGCTGAGGCTGGAGCTGCTCTGTCCACACCATGAACCCCCCGGTGCACCCTGTAATCATCCAAGAGACACAGGTTACACTGAATCCAGAGTGTGAGTGAAAACTTGTGTATTATTGATGGGGCTTAGGCCCACCTAGCACACAATGAGCAGTGACTCCTGCCTGAAACATTTTAAACAGGAGCATAGCGAATGGGATGAACAAATGTTCTTGCTCATGCACACGTTTCTTTGCTTGCCGATGGATAGGGTGTCCTGATGAAGAACAGCTATTCCCCCAAATGTTCATGAGAACAAAACCCCATTTGCCCTAGTGTTTTCAGACAGCAAATCACAAGGTGGCACAAATATGGTTGAACTGAGCAGCGGTTCAGAATCTGAGTGAACGTTCAAGAGCTCTGTTTAGCAGCACTTGACTAGTTCTGACAGGGGCAGGGTAGGAGAAGGGTCAGGAGGGGCTAGAAGGAAAGGAAGTAGATGGGGAGGGAGGGGAATGATTTACATAGGTGTGGGCTATGTACTGAGATGTAAGGTAATCGTGTTAGAAATGATGAACAAGAATAGGGAAGATATCCTAATGAGGCTGAGTCACTGAGGGAGTGGGAGAAGGATGTGGGGGTGGGACGGCAGAGCAGCTATAGCACAGAAGGAAAGCAAGCCATTCTGGGATCCATAAATGGAGGGGTACTGTATAAACTGTGAGGGCCTTGTGTAAGCAGAGCTGTGCAAAAAACCCTCAAGCTCCATGTGAAACTCACCTAGTTCTGGATTTTGTAGCAAACTCTGAATTCAGATCATTTTGCTGAAAGGTTTGTTAAGGGTGCAAACTTCTCAAGTGAACAGGGGACCAGTTTCAAACAAACATGGGATGATGTATGGCTTCATGCCTAAGTCTTGCAAAATGTGTGATTTTTCCACCCCCCCTTTTCTCCCCCTCCCCTGTTTTGCATGGCTCTGATATGAAATAAGTGGAAACTTGATCGTTTCAACTGAGCTTCATTTTGGGTTTGTTCAGCCACAAAGCTCAGAACAAAATTCTGGGGGTGGGAACTCAGGGGGATTGAAGCCAAAAAAACCCCCAATCCCCGCAAAATATGACTGATGATTTGTGTATTACTTTAGTCTGGAATATGCATTATGTTTAAAAGGGAGAATATTGTGTTCACCTCTTTATAAAAACAACTCTACAGGATTTAGCACAGACAGAAAAAAGGCTGATAGAAGAGCTCGAGGATCTCTTTTCTCTAAAGAAAGAGCTTACTGGAAAAGGGAGGCTTACGAGTGGGGACAGGTTCAATTAAAATAGGAGCTGGCCTGAACCCTCACCACAGAATACAAATGAACCTCAACAGAACTTCTTTTCACATTTGAAAAAAAAGTTAAAAAAAAAAAAAAAGGTTTCCATTTGTCTCAGCACTTCCTGATTGTGGGCATCACCAGACATGCACAAATACTATGAGAAGGGGACTGCTTTTGTGATGTTTCCTCCATCTGGAAGCAAGAAGAATCAAATCTGAAGAGACCCAGTTCTTAGGACATTACCGACCCAGTTTGGCAGACTCAAGAGTTTGGGCCACACCTGGCCATTTGGGTGCTTATGTGAATTGAACCTGAACTCTGATCGTATTGAGGTTCCTTCGATCCCAAATTAGGAGGTGACCTCACTGAAGGATACACATTTCCACTAAAAAACAAAGGCCTATTGGAACTACTGCTAAATATGGAAATAGGATGGGAGAACTAATCCATGATTGCGAACAACACTAAGGGCTAAGCTGAAGCAGAATTTCTTTGGAATAAACTACAACAGGCAGCAATGGATGCAGCTAGCACAAATAGTCTTAAAAAAGCATTGGAGAAGCAATGTCATGTTTGGAGAGGACTACTTTGGGCCCCTGAAACATACAACAGGCCAGCTCAAGTCTTGCATTAGAAATCAGCAAACCCTTGGCCATAGGAGTCATGTCCTCACCCTCTGGTGCAAGATGAGTTTTCCAAGAGGAGTTCAGTGAGGATCATGACTCATAAGTGTTTCTGCACAGCGGCTGGAGTCATGTAATCATTGGGGGGTACCCAAATAATCCAGAAATTGATACCCCGAGAGAGAGAGAGAGCGCGAGCGCCTGGTAATGCTAGATTGCCAATATATAAAGACATGTGTATTGGGCAAATCTGGATTACATCTTCCTGGTTTACCAGAATACAACACCACTATGCTAGGTATAGTATGAACGCCGACTTACTATGTCCTCCCTTGTGAAGGGGACCACTCACCGCAGTCGCCACCCAGTGTTCAGGCAGGGTGGGGCAGGTCCTCTTCTTCCTGGTGCCCCTGTTGGCAGCTGCTGGTGATCCAGTTCCATGACTCAGTCCTCTGGCCAGGTCACACCTTCCTGTCCACCCCTTTTGAGGTATATAAAAGAAAGTCTAATAATGGGGAAGTCTTCAGATGCCTGCAAAGGCTTCAGGGCTTTCTCCTTGGGTCAGGGACTTGCTGTCTGGACCCTTGTGCATGCAAAGCTTTCCCCAACTAAGTTCCCTGCAGAGGGATAGGCTTCTATCATTGTTCCTTCTTTAGGGGTTGATAGGAGAGCCCAGGGCTGCCCTCTCCTTCGGGCTCTGATCCAGGGCCCAATGGTGGGCAATTAAGTCCTGTATTTTGGAGTGCAATGCAGCTGCCTTCCTGGGTCACTTCCTACCAGAATCCCCTTTTTTCTACAGGGTAAATTAAAGAACTGAACACCAAAGAAAGTTTCTGACCTTCAAAAACTATCCCCAGCGCCCCTCCCGCCCCCCGACAAGCTTGTCAGAATTACCAGGCCTCAGGCAACAAGAGCTCCTGTAGTGCTCCTTCTCAAGAGCACAGGTCAGCTCCCTTCCACTGCTTGTCCCCAACAGAGCTGCCTGCTCTCTTTTTGAGCTCCTCCTCCAAGCCATGCATGCTTGACAGGTGTGTCAAGGTGGGGCTATCTGAGTCCAGAGCAGCAGCTTAACCCCTTCCTTAGTGGTGTGGGATTTGTGTCCCCTATAATCTCCCCCTATTACTTCATGTTCCATCCCAGGATCATTCTTTTTAGGTTTTTGTTCCATAGGGCGAACGGGTTACACATTCCTCTTTGTTCTCATAAAATTAACACCCCCCCGCGTCCCGAGAATGTTAAAAACCCCCAAACCCTAATATATATGTGTGTGTGTGTGTGGTGGGGAGGAGATAGGTGGCATTGCTATATGATGCACATGCTCCAATACGTCTGTTAGTCTATAAGGTGCCACAGGACTCTTTGGGTACGTCTTCACTACCCGCCGTATTGGCGGGTAGCAATCGATTTATCCGGGATCGATATATCGCGTCTCGTTAAGAAGCGATATATCGATCCCCGAACGCACTCACTGTCGACTCTGGAACTCCATCAGAGCAAGCGGCGGTAGCGCAATCGACGGGGGAGCTGCGGCCGTCGATCCCACGCCGTGTGGACCCCAGGTAATTCGGTCCAAGATACTTCGACTTCAGCTACACTATTCGCGTAGCTGAAGTTGCGTATCTTGGATTGATCCCCCCCTCCAGTGTAGACCAGCCCTTAGTCACTTTTTACAGATCCAGACTAACATGGCTACCCCTCTGATACTTGACACCATGCTCCCAGACAGCATACTGATTCACCTCATTTCTGACCTGCAGATTCCCTTGCAATTTCAGTTCTGGGTCTCTCTTCCTAATAGAGTACGCTGGTGTAAACTGTCTTTGAGAGGGAGCTATTCTCATGTAAGGATTATCTTAAGACCAACCCAAACAAATTTCACTTGTGAGCTAAATAATTCTGGACTTTATCTCTGGCCCCCAGAGGGGAAAGGCCTGTTTCACATTAACAAACCTCTGGGTCATTGCAAACTCCTTGCTGTTGCACCTCTCTCTGGCATTTCACGTGTATCTGGGTTTTCTTTTTTTGCTTGCCCTTTTAGACTTCTTATTCTGAAACACGCCTTGTCATTTCCCCCTCTCTGATACCATTAAAAGTGCTCTCTTTATGTGTAATGAGTGGGGACAGTGCAGCTGCTGAAAACTGTGTGTGAGGAGGAAGCTGTGATGTAAAGTGACTGAGTGCTTCCACCTAGATAATCGGCACCGTGCGCTCCGAAGCCAGAAAGCCCTCTGCCGCTGTGGTGTCTGGTTTTCAAACAGGCACCCTTTTTGGTTCTTGTCTGACCTGGTGTCCTTCTCCCTCCCATCTCTCCCTTCCGTATCTGCAAAGCCTTGCAGCACACCCACCTAACACATTTAATTGCACAACATCAGTTGCTTCTGTCAAGCGTGGCGCGTTAAGATTTAAAAGATCAGATTCTTTCAAGGAGCGGGAGAGAGGGAGTCAAATATATTCCCCTCCCTTCAATCCCTCAAGGAGAGTGGAGGAGGTATGGGAGCCGCAGGAAGGATATGTATTGATCTCAGCCCATCTAACAAGCAAAGCAGATAAAGATAAGGGTTCTTATGGTAACAGGCTGCCAGAAGAAGCACTAACGATTTGGGGTGGAGAGAGAGAAGGATGAGTTGACTTAGCACAGGCCCCAATGTCTTGAAAAAAAAACTGACCACTTGATCGCTGTAGTCTTGGGGTGTGATTGCAGCTCGTTTAGACACACCTGGGCTAGCTTTAATCTCGCTAGCTGCCTCTCAAGTAAGTTCCCGGGGTCCTGGGCAAGCTTGTACAGCCCATGCTGCCCTGGCTTCACTGTGAGTCCAGTACCTGAGCTAGCTAGATTAAAAGCTCAGCTATGTCTACACGAGTTGCAGTCACACCCAGGGATTGCGGTGTAGACACACCCATTGTTGCATGGTTTGCATCAAATGCAGAAAAGAAGTGATTTTGTCAGTTTGGCCGAGGGGAGAGAGAATGGCTGTTTGCTGCCCCTGCTCTTCCACAGCCAACATGGGAAGGATGGACGGAGCATACTTTGAGATCAGCCCAAACACTAGAAGCAAAGCATCCACCTGAATCTCCCAATTATGTTCCCGTGCTCTGCAATTTAGAGGAATAGACTGGAAAACGAGAGAAGAGGAGCGAGCATGAGACAGATAAAAGGTCCAATTCACCAGCGCCCAATGGCAGCTGTGCAAAGAGGCCATAAAGTTCATGGATCCAGTTTCCTGGGGAATTCCCCTGGTAATAGAGGGCTTTCCTGACTGACACAGAGTTTAACTCTACATGACTCTCAAAACAAAGATCCCCAGGACGCATGGGTGGAATGCTGCTGGGTATTGTCAGCTACAAGAAGTGAGGCTGTCGGTAGCCAGATGTAAGTTAGAGCAGCATTCAGGCTGCTACAACATGCACCAATGGGTTAAGCAGCCCCCAGCCACTCTAGGGAAGGGTAAATTCACATGTGGCATAAAACCATTAGGATTGTTTCCGTGGATTATGTCCCCTGCCAGAATAATCTGTATTTCTGCTACGCCTTAAGGGGGATTCTAGCTGTGAAGGTATCCACAAAGATTAGTGTACCCCCGTCTCTATGTCATAAAGACAAACATTTCTTCACCCCCTCTGCCTTGCTGTGCTAAATTCAGTTTCACCTCCTCATTCCCCTTCGCTCTCATTCTCTGTGCACACAGGCCAGTTCAGCTGATTCTTTCATTACTCTCTTCTGAGCTGTCTCTTCCTTTGACCTATCTGGCTTTTTTGTTTATAGAAGGATTCAACCGCTAAGGGCTAAATTCTCCTCATTTACAAGGTGCAGTCCCATAGATTTCAGTGGGTTTGTTGCCAGCATGAGAGGGGAATTTGGCCCCGATTCTGCATTTTTGGAGAGTAATTGTAGAAAGACTCAATGCTGATTTGTTCAGTCTGACCCTGCTTATGTTACATGAAATTATGGGAGTAGGAGGAAGGAGTGAGGCCTAAGACTAAATTGGTGTGTGCATCTGTGGAAGATTGGAGGGGCAGTATTATTCTGTTTCAGAAGAAGAGGGAGAGGAACAGAGATCAGAGGAGAACAGTGAAAGCAGGGTGTCTAGGGTCTTTAAATAGCAGGTCAGTGACAGTCTGATTTTTCAGAGGGTACTGAAACTCCACAGCTTGCAAGTCAGTCAGAGCTGTGGAGTGCTCAGCACTGTTGACAATCAGGGCAGTTATTTAGGTGCCTATATATGGATATGAAAATCCTGGCTTGAGTGACTTGGCCAAGGTCACATAGCAAATCAGTGCCAGAGCTGGGAGTAGAGCTCATGAATCCTGACTCCCCCTCTCCTGCACTGAGCACTGGATGATGCTCATTACATCACCCACCTCTTTGCAGCCCTCCACTGTCTCCCCCTCTTCCACTGCACCACACACGGGCTCCTTTGTCTTTAAGACTCTTCACCATTTAGTCCCACCCATTCTAGCCAATCTACTAACTTAGTGAACCACTGGCACTCATAAGGTGACCAGACAGCAAGTGTAAAAAATTGGGACAGGGTGTGGGGGGGTAATAGGTGCCTATATAAGAAAAAGACCCCAAAATCGGGACTGTCCCTATAAAATCGGGACATCTGGTCACCCTAACTCGCCTTTGCTGTGACAATGATGGCAGCCTTCATTGCCTGCTTATCTGCTTTGCCTCTAGTGCTGCCATCCTTCTTCCCATGCTACCCACCTATGCCTGGGGACAGCTCCCTCACCATTTGTAAAGTGTATCCTCTCTTAGATCTCTCCTCAAAACTGACTTCTGCTGCAATGCCTACAAATCACTCCCATCTGGCGTTAGTTAGGCACGTGACATTTCCGCTGATTTGCTAAATTCTGTTTGTTTTATGGTTATCTCCTCCTCCTCCTTCCAACCTATCTCCACCCAGTGTGTCAGTTTTGTCCTATCTGCCATGCGGACTGTGAGCTTTCCAGGGTTTGAGACTTTCTTCTTCCTTTCTTATCTATAAGGTGCCTAGCACAATGGGGCCCTGAAACTTGACTGGAGTTCTCAGGTGTTATCATAATAAAAACAGAACTAATAATAACAACTCTCCCCTAGACATGCCAGTGAGAATCTCCTCAAACACCCTTGTGTCAGGAAAACAGCCACTATTACTGCTCTCTGCCACCTGGCCATCCTACTGCAATACTACATCTGGTCAAATCTGATTTTCTGAGTGGAAAAACTTCTTCAGTTTTCTAGGGGAAATACTAAATATGTACTAAATACTAAAACATTTTGGCTGAAAACTGAAAAAATTTGATTTGGAAATGCTGATGCAGTACCTTACGGGAGTTGTAGTTTGCATGCCTCATGCCCCCATTCTCTTCTATGCCTGTTCAGAGTACTATCTCTCGTGATACATCATGGTCTCCCATCTTGGAGAGGAGAGGTACATCATGGGAATTCTCAGCCAGGGTGCATCAGGGAGAAGAATTCTGGTAGAAAAATGTTGCCCTACTCAAAAGCTCTCAGCTCCACAATCTCAATTCTCGCTTGTGAGCTCTATGTGCCCCTTCAGCTCCAAACTAATATTTAAAAAACAAATTGTAAAAGCCTAAGTACTTAGTCATTAGATTCTGAAGGTGAGCGAAGGATAAAGGAGGTTAAGTATAGCTCTTGTTGAGATCAGTGCAACATGGAAAATAACTAGGTTCATATAGCCTAGATAGAGATATTATAAAGAAAGGCCTGTTGAATGGCTCTTTTGCCAACCCTCAGCCTCGGGGAGGTTGATTGAGTGATTTTCTTAATTGGATTTTGTTTGTTGAACTCACTTTCTCACACTGTACATTTTAAATAAATCATGATAATCCTCCCTGTCTGTCTAGCAAACATAATTTCTCTGCCTGTGAAAGAATAATATTTCCCCCTTCAACACCAGGATATTGGTGTGGCTTTCAATTAAGTGAGAATAAGAGCAGTGTATCAGGGGGAGCATTTCCCGGCAGATGTTGTGTACATGTACCAGGGTGTGTCAACAAGGGGGACCTGAGAGATCTTGTCAAACTGACTTGCGATGCAGCCATCTGTGATGTTAATAGTAAGATGTCAACCACCTGTATGTGTGAGTGCCCTCTAGAGGGAATGAGTGAATCTGTCTATACACACAATAGAGAGTATGCCTCAGGAACCTCTTCTACACCAGCCAAACAGAGTTAAAACTTACCTGTGCCTAATGATGGTTTAAAAGCTGAAGATGGAGGATGGCAGGAGAAAACTGTACAGGACTAACTTTAAGTGTGTGTGGAATGTGGTGCTATATAGTGCATAAGGCTGTGTGTTTTAGGGGACCCTCTATGATCTGGGAGTTTATCCCTGATCTGAAAGACCCTGATGTTCAGAACTCTGACAGGAGGTGGTTGTTAACACTAAAAGATTAGCTGGAGGTGCAGAGAGAGAGAGAGAGAGAGAGAAACCAGGTGATAGGGAGCGGGATGAAGAGAATATGGGAACAGTAAATGTAGAAGACAGAAGAAAGCATTGAAGTGCAGGTGGGAGTCTGAGGCTGAAGAGACCAGATGAAATTTTGAGGGATACAGCATAATAACTTAAATAGAATAGATCAGATGTTCTCAGCTGGGGATGGGATATCTAAGGGGGGGGGGTGAATTGGGGATTGGTCCTGCTTTGAGCAGGGGGTTGGACTAGATGACCTCCTGAGGTCCCTTCCAACCCTGGTATTCTATGATTCTATGAGCCTTCTGATAATTCTGTAGTTAAATTCTGTAGTTATAGTAAAAGTGTGGGGAGGGGGCAAAGCACCAACGTCACCACCACCACTCACACAAATATTTTTTGGGGGAGGGAGCGCTCCAAGTTTAAAAAACAACAACATATGCTCAGATGGGGCCTGATTGAAAGAAGGTTGAGAAACCCTGGAATAGAAGAAAAAAATGCAGTGGGTTGTAAAACTGGGGAAGGGAGACACCTGAGAGAAAATGCTATTATTGTGGTAGGAGGAAAGCAGGAGAGAGCCGGGGCTGGGAAACGGAGAAGGGAGAGAGAATGGGGGAGGGATCAAAAGATTAGTGCTGAAAATATGTGGAGATGAGAGGGAGAATGTAGGCAAGTGAGAGGAAGGGGTTTAGCAGAGAAGAGAGAAAATCAAATGAATAGAGGGGGGAAAAATCTAAAACTGTAAAAACAAAACAAAAAAATAAAAAAAACCCACCAAAGTGAGGGGTGGGGGGAGAGAAAGAGAGGAGAATACCCAAAGGGAAGAAACAAATAGGTGGGAGAGAGAATCAGAGAAGAAAATACGACTTGAAGAAAGAAGAGGAGAAAGCTTATTGAAGGAAAGATGCATTTAAAAAGTCGGAAAAATGATAAAAGATTAACCTGAGGGAGCCCTGGATACCAAAAGCCTTAGAAAAAGGTGAACTCAGATGCAGAAGAGGAAAGCAGAGTGTGGGGAAATAGCAGGGGAAAGCAAAAAGGAACAAAAGCCAAGGGAGATGGAGCACGTTATTTATTTTACAGCCATCAAAAGCCACACAGTTACGTTCATGTGAGCTCATACCTCAAGCGCATTTTCTTTTCACTGAATCTGTAATGAGTGCTGTTTCCAACTAAATGGGCAGCCTGGGGGAAAAATTCCCTTCCCCAAAGAAACAAAACCTCTGCAGCTATGGCATATTCCCACTCTGAATAGTTGGGAAAACTTCCCCCAACATCCCTCTGCCCCCACATGTTTGTAATAGAAATCTGGGACCTGCACACTTTAATTCCTGTTTTATTATCACTATTCGCACAGAACCATCTGTGTACATGAGGCAGTGCAAATTATGGAACTGTTTACACAGACCCTGCCTTGCAGGTTTTAGTCTAAAGGCACAAGCCAGTACAGTACTCAAGAGCGAGGTCTGTATAGTTTGAGTGCTTCACAGAATGGGTGCCATAGCATGGGGTCTTGTAAGAAGCAGGACTAACCAGGGAGGGTGAGGTGGCATTGCTCCCATATGTGTATCCTCATTCAGGCATGGTCATCACAGAAGGCTCCACAGGGAGCCACACATAATGCTTCTTGTTTGGAGCCACCTAGGAAGTAGGGGTTAGAAATATGGGGGATGGGAGTTTAGATCTTCTTCCTGATCCCAGTAAAAGTTCCTGCAGAGACAGTGGTTTGTCTTCAGAGGAAAAGTATTTGCCCACATTACTTGCCAGTTCCTAGAAATGTCACCATTGCCATGGCAAATCTCACAGCATGCACTTTGAGAGGACTTGTGACATGACTCACGATTTCCAGCATGAGCTTGTTCAGACCTTTGTACCTTGCTGCGTTCTGCCTGTGAAGGTAATGTGCTGAGAAGAGCAGATGTATGTGCCTTAGGAATGCACTTCTGTCTAAGTACTCTTACACTGTTATGCACAGAAGCATCTTAAAAATCATTTTTGTCATCAAACAATTCCACTGGCTCCCCATTTATTTCAGGGTCAAGTTCTAAACTCACCTCCTAGTTTTTAAATCTTCCATGGGCTTGCTGTAGCCCTGGGTTGGAGTAAGCCAATAGGTAGTAGTATACAGTACCAGACCTTTTCTGAGGGCTCTGTTTCTATAGAATTCATATTTCCATTTGAGAGACAAAAGGGGGGATGAAGGGTTGAGTCTGATTTTCAGAAATGCGGAGCACCCACAACTTCAGCTAACACTAGAGGAAGCTGCAGGTATGCGACACCTCTGAAAATCAGGCCCCCTAAGGGTATGTCTACACTGAAGCTGGGAGTGAGCCTCCCAGCCCAGGTAAACAGACTCACACTAGAGGGGCTCCAGCTAGCCCCTAAAACTAGCAGTATGGATGTTGTGGCTCAGGCAGCAGCTTGGACTCTCATGCCCACTTGATCCCCTGGGTCTGAGCTTGGGTGGCTAGTCTGAGTCTCTGCTAGTCACAACATCCATACTATTTCTAGCATGCTAGCTTGACTCCCACTAGTGCCAGTCTGCCAACATGGGCTGGGAGGCTCACTCCTGGCTGCAATGTAGACATATCCTAAGTTTCTAGCCCTCACGGCAGAACCAACAGAATGTGAAGCCCATGCAATGTGGCCTGAGTCTTCAGGAAGACAGAAGGTATGAGTTGCTCCTATTCACCTCATTGGAATGAAAACTATGAAATCTAACAATGATGCTACTAATTAACTAAGCAAGGCGTCCCCCCACCCGATCCCTGCTTCAGCCTATTTAATAGACTTGGTCTCTCTACAGACTACTGTTCTGCCTCCTTTACAGTATTATTGGCCTCTCTTCTGGCCTCAACAACTTCTGGTGCAACAGCCACTTCCTCTGCAGCTTTCATCATCCTGCACAGCCTTTCATGTATTGCTCTTCCTCCTTGATTTTCCATTTCTGCCACACCTTTACATTTCTCTCTCCTGTTTCTATTATACATAGTGCTCATTGCTGAAATTCTGTATTAACAGTAAAGCAGTCTGGGATACAGTTTGTATGAAATGAAATAGTCTTGCGTTGCAGCTACATCTGGTCCTCAAGGCAGAATTTTGATGCTGCGCTGGCTACATCAACCCAGCTGAAGTCATGTCATTACCTCCTTGGTCTGTGTGATGCATACAGGCTTGTGAGCCTGTCAAACTGCTGCTTTCTACTGGATGGAATAGGTCAGACTTTCTCAAGTGTATCAGTTCCTTCTGGTAGTTGGCCTTTGGGGCACTGTTCCATTAGCTCATCAGACCTTTTGGTAGTTTGTATTTTGGATCCTCAGGTTTTGAGCTGTTTTCTCCATGCCCCATGTATATGCTTTAGCTGACAACTGAGGAGGGTGCGGCCATGGGTTATTGCTCATGTGCGGTGGAAAATCCAACATGAAGTGGACTTGCCTTTTGCACAGTAAGAAGATAAGAGCTGAACACTGCTGCAGCTCTCCTGGCTGCAAGAACACACCTGTATGCTTCATGCAGAAGGTTCTCTGTGCCATCATCCTAGAATATACAGGCTAACATTTCGAAATCTAGGGCCAATAGGGATAAAATAAAATAGCTCAGCTGGAATAGACTGGACTAGAAAGCTTTTTTGGAAGGATGATAGGAAAACAATAAATGGTTTGTTTAAAAAAAAAAAAGTAGGGGAAGGGTCTCTTCATCCTAAATAAGGACACTTGGTGTGCAGGCTAGAGGGAAATAAGACAGTTTTTCTCATCTATGACATCTATTAAACTAAATCAAGAGTATAAAGAGGGCTCATTTGTTCTCTTATAAAAATTCAAAATAACTATATATTGAGACTCATCACTGATCCTTGTTAGTAAGTTGTAAGTGGTTGCTATGACAATAGAGGTAACTCAACCAGTCACCATGAGAGGAAAAATAGGGAAAAACCTTAATCAATATAAGATTTCAGGATTGTCACTCCCTGCCACTCTGAAGCCTAGAATGTTTGTTGAGTCAGCATGAAGTGATGGAAACAGCATGCTTGAGAATTTTTTATTCACAATATCACCAGGCTCCGTCATCACTGGGTTGTGCAGTCTGTTGCCATCCAGCTTTTAAGTTTCCAGCCATTTTGACTTTACAAATTATTATCATGTAGTGTATAGTGCAAGTATTCATCTGTGCCATGCCAAACTCCTAGACCATTGGGATATCATAGGTAACTCAACCAATCAACATCCTTACTCCACAGTTAATTTGCAAGCAACAGTTTCATTGGTTGTATGAGGAGGAGTGAACAGATGGTAGATTACTAGGCACAGTTGCCATGCCTGTGTGGAGTTGGCAACACTGGTGACAACCTAAAGGGTTTCTGTTATTAGTATGTCTATAAAAATCAGTTCAATCTAATCTGAGACCACAAATACTAAAATGCTGCAAACAAATTTGTATGGTTATTGCATGTTGTCTTTTTAGGGCAGAGTTAAGGTTGTTTAGGTGTTTTAACTATGTATATCCATACCTTAATAGGTTTGGATTTCTTTTAAGTGTAGCCTTAAGTCTGACTTTCCTTGGTTTGTGATAACTGGTTTTTGGGATAATTAAAACATTCCTGTAATGTGGGTTTTTTTTAACCTGTGTTTTACCCTTACTGGTATGTACTCTCAACCTACACTCCATTTTACTGTATTTTTTTTTTTTTTTGGTCTGGGAATAAATAAGTCTGCATATGCTGAAATAACCTATAAATCTGGGGGAGCAACCATGCTTTCCAAACAGAGACTTAATGAACAGAGAAGAAGGAAACTCAGGAGAGGACACGTCTGTAAGACATAGGTATTTGAGCAAAGCAAAAATCTAAGGTTTTTGTTCCTTCACTGCATTTTGGAGTAAATAGACTGGCCATTTTCTTGACTTTGTGACCCACTGGGTGTACAGACCCCTGGATTGGGAGCATTCACTTTTAGTTCAAGAATCTCCAAACAGTTAATTTCTAGAGGTTCTCTGCTCCTTTTCATCATCATGGATTTTATGGCAGGAAGGTGATGCTGTGAGGCAAGTCTATGTCCTTTTCTACCATAGGGATTTGCCCCAATTATAGTCATTGGTAGCCACCAATGTAGCTGCAAGAGTATAATCCCTAGACTAGTCAAGGCAGGTCACAATTTGCCTTGATGGAGCTCACACCTGCTTGGAAATGGGTTAAGCTTTACTGATGTAAATTGCAGTTTGCCTTCTCCACACTGAGATTTTGCACTGGTGCAGCTCTGTTGATAGTTGCCTACAGATGGCTGAAATTGGGGCAAATCTCCATTAGAAAAGGCCTAATCTAGTGTTTGGAGAAAGGACACTGAAGGAAGAGAGTAGGCAACTTTCCAGAAATAGAAGATCTTTTACATTTTCAAAATCTCTATGATCCACAAAATAAGGGTGGATGAACTAGATCATATGAAATAAGAATTGACTCTAACCATCACCCAAATCCAGAAGCAAGGAATTCTGGAGATCAAAAGGATAGGGTTAATTACATATAAAAATAATCCCCCCCACAACTCATAAAAATGAAAGTGTGTGCTTGTGGGTTCCAGCCAGAAGCAGAGGTGGAAGTGGGTAACTGCCATAAAGAATCAGAGGGGTAGCTGTGTTAGTCTGGATCTGTAAAAAGCGATAGAGTCCTGTGGCACCTTATAGACTAACCATAAGTATTGGAGCATAAGCTTTCGTGGGTGAATACCCACTTCGTCAGATGCAGGGCAGCTCCAGGCACCAGCGCACCAAGCATGAGCCTGGGGCGGCAAGCTGCGGGGGGCAGCCTGCCGGTCGCCGTGAGGGCGGCATTCAGGCTGCCTTCGGCGGCGTGCCTGCGGGAGGTCCGCCGGTTCTGTGGCTTTGGCGGCAATTTGGCGATGTGTACACCGAAGGCGTAGGACCGGCGGACCTCCGCAGGCATGCCGATGAATCCGCGTTACCAGCGGACCTCCCGCAGGCATGCCGCCGAAAGCTGCCTGACTGCCGTGCTTGGGATGGCAAAATACATAGAGCCGCCCCTGGTCAGACACATGATGAATGCGTCTGACGAAGTGGGTATTCACTCACAAAAGTTTATGCTCCAATACATCTGTTAGTCTATAAGGTGCCACAGGACTCTTTGTCGCTTTTTACAGATCCAGACTAACACGGCTACCCCTCTGATACTTGACACTATGCAAGGCACTGCATTTAGTCGTATGGAGTGGAAATCCATCAACCTCATGAAGAAACCTGCCATAAAGAGAACTTTTCTCGTGGTGTTTCTATCCTGACCAAAAGCAGGAAATACCAGCAAGCTCATAGGGGAGATATTTATGTGATTTCCAGCCTGACTCTGCAGGCACAAATGGTTTGGCTAAACAGCTAGGGCCAAATAAAGAGGTGATACGTCTGGCATTGTAAGCTGATGTGATTTAGATGCAGAGGGTATGGAAGAGGAGGAAAAGCAACTAGTCAAGAAGGCGTATGTTAAAGCAGGCCACACACTGGTTTACAACGCATCTGCTTGCCTTTGTCTGGCTCCTTAGTGTGTGAGTTCAACAAGACCAGAGCTAGATATTTTCCCATGCTAGGCATCGCTCCAAGGGGTGTGCTGGGGTAGCTGGATACTGCTGCTATTGTGGATCGGGACACCTTAACTGGACATGAGCTAGACCAGTGCTAATATGGCTCCCAGGTGGTGGCAGGGATGGAGGTGCCCTTGCAGAATCAGAGCCCTAGGCAGCCTGTGCCTAATGCCAGCCATGGAGTTAAACCATCTGAGATTTTACTTGCACCCACTTACTAATGTACAAGCCACATCACCTTAAATATTGCCTCCGAGTTTTTGGGCCCATGTGCCAATTGAGCCAATTTGAGCTTTGTAATGTGATTAGCAAACTAAGCTCAACGTTTGATAGTGTGGATATTTTTTTAGGATCACATAAAATATGAAAGCACTCCTCTCCCTCAACCCTGCAGATTTAACTGAAAGCATTTTTACCTTACTCTCACTTGAGTCTCTGATTCTCAGAAACTAGCTCACGTTAGGACCCTGGAGGGAAGCCTTCATCAGATACTGGCAAATGTTGGTCACGTAGTGTGTTTATTTATAGTAGGCTCATGTTTAAGTACTTTGTAGTTCTTTTCTTAGCATGGGATGGACGAGCTCAGCTATCAATTATCCAAGCAGCTCACGATAATACAAGGGAAGCTATGTAAGGCAGGTGCTCAGAGGGACAGAGGAAGGTGGGGTTCAGGGGACTGAAAAGAAAGGACGCTGGCTTAGTATGAAATCCTCTCAATTATTTATTACCAATAATAATTATTAATAACAAAGATGTCTGCACAATGTCATTGTGACGCTCCAATTTTACCTCCCTTCCAACTGCCTGTTATCTGCCTCATTTGTCTTTATTATTTAGACGATCCTAGTTGGCGTTTTTTCTCTTCCATTTTGACAATGCTTCAACCAGGTGTGTGCTCTCTCTCTCTCTTCCTCTGTCTTTGTCAGGCCCAGATTTTACTATTTTTGTTGGTAAAATTAAGATCTGATTTCTTTGTATAAAACTCAGGCACCTGTAGTCCTAAAGGGAGGATGTATTTTTCTAGTGAATGGAAATTGCACCGTGGCTTTTGCTTCTCTCCTTTCCTGTCTCCTCCAAAAGACAGGAGTTTGCATTTAAGGGATTTAGAAGTGGGGAAGGGAGAAAATAAAAGGGAAATCAGAGCCTCTCGTCCTTGTCCAGGATAAAGCTGATTATGCCATATACACACTGGCCATTTTTGTTCATTTGTTTGTTTATTGCTTTCTTTTACTCAAGCAGTGTCAAGTGGAGGACTGTGTGAACTCTGCTCTTGACAGCAGCTCAGGTTCTGACACCATCTGCCAGTTAATCCACTTGCCAGGGAAGAGTCTGACGTAGGTGTGTGTATATGTATACATGCTTGCCTTTTAGACATACATCATTTAAACAGACTCCTGCTTCATACTGATCAGTTTGTGAGAACCATTTATGTTAAAAGATTGGCCTTGGATTCTTTTTCTTTTTTTCTTAGCCTCCTTTTTCAGTTTGATTTGTTTAGCTAGATGGGAGGCGGGGGAAGGAGTTGACTGGTGAATTTGCAGGGGATTTTCCTAAAGACTGAACTCATATCTGCTTTTCATATAGCCTGGCCATTTTAGGCACTGGATTTCAGGTCTTGGCTTTTCCTGGAAGCTATGAGTGTGGGGTGCATGGATTTCTTTCGTAAAAGCGGCAGGAAGCAGAGCAGGTGTAAATTGTCCGTGTCAGGCTCCTTGGATAGCTGGTAAGTGTGTGTGTTTGCAGGAACGGCTGCTTCTTAGCTTTGTTAGTGACATGGTGGCCAGTTTTGCTTGGCTGCTGTCCCCAAGTGTTTCCTGTATACCATATATATCCCTCTACTCCTCCTAGTAATACATTGCTTCCATGAAGAACTCCACCTATAGCGCAACATGACACTCTGTATTGTATTGTACCAGCTCACTTACCTTTAGACGTGTGTGTTTGTTTGGCACAATTAATTGATTAGACAAGGCCATATTAGCTTACAGCATTACTGTGTATATACCTACTACTGTAGAAAGTGACTCAAGATCTCAAACTGGGTGGAAGATTGGGTGGGGGACAGAGTACACGCTTGGAAATGCTAATTGTTTTTGTAGTCTTTAAATCATGCAATGTTTCTGCTGCATGCTAAGAAATTGCTGTTAATCACTTCTGAGAAATTGTAACTGTTTCTCCCCTAAGGGTCCCTCATGTCTGTCTCCAAATTCTGGAGATTTCTCCCACCCACCTGTCCATCCTCTCCCTGTCCCTGCTAAGCCTGGCTCTTGATGCCTAATTCTGGACCCTGTCTTGGCTGAGGAGCAATGAATGAGTTTCCCTTCAAAGTAAAGTACACCTCTACCTCGATAGAACGCTGTCCTCGGGAGCCAAAAAATCTTACCGCCTTATAGGTGAAACCGCATTATATTGAACTTGCTTTGATCCACCGGAATGCGCAGCCCGCCCGCCCCGGAGAGCTGCTTTCCCGCGTTATAGCTGAATTCGTGGTCTATCTGGTGGCGTTACAGCGAGGTAGTGGTGTATTCTAATTTAAAGTTTCTGACTTTCCTGCATCCTTGTCTCTGCCAGGCAAGGGGCCAAGCACCTGGTTCATCTGCTTGACATTGCTGGGCATCTGGGCCAACTTTAATCTGGCTTCTATCATCCCATTTAGGGCCTGACCAAAGCTCACTGAAGTCAGTGCAAAGACTTTCTTGGACTTCAATGGGCTTTTCATCCAACCCTGAGTATAGCTTTTATCTGTGCCTGTGAGGTGCTGCTTTGCCTAGTGGTTGGATCTTTTGCTACATCTCCTTTTGCAGAACCTCTCTCTTTCTGATCTTCTCAGATCATGCCATTATCATTAGGTTATTTGTTTTTGGACCTTCACCACTATTTTTGTGTCTTGCTGAGAGAGGACCAGAAGAAACCAAACATTCAGATGCATTTGAGTTCATCCAACTGGACCGTAAACAAAACTTTTAAAGGATTTATACCGAATAATGTTTATTAATTAGAAAAGCAAAGAAACTTCATTACACCCATTGCAAATGGATTTTTACAGACATAGCTATTTAATCAGCAATTATAGTGAAATTCATTTTATTCTACTTTTAAGAAAAAGTAGTTAGCGGCCCTCCCTAAGCTTGCTCTCAGAGGTATTCAAAAAGGGGTTTATATTAATATCATAATGAAATTTATTGATGAGATTTGACGAAGTCTCCCCTTTCCACCATCAAAATTGCTTTCATTTTTCATTTCTAAAGGAAACAGGGGAGTAATGCTCCAGCCTCAGCCTGTGAGGAGAGATTGAGTCCATATAGAAATAATATTTCAGACAATAATCAATGAAAGAATTTCTCTCCCAGGCCTAATTTCCAATATCAATTACTAACTCAAATAGTTCTTTACAAGATGCTTCAAAACATCAGGTTATTTATTTAAACTAGCTCTCTAGAATAAAATAATTGATGAATTAGCTGAATGGTGTGAAACTGGTGTTTCTATGGAATCTTACACAAAAATATTTGCTGTTTCATCTGGAAAATTTTGTACCCTTCAAATTTTTCTGCACCTTTCTTTCACCCTTCCCAAGGGGGAAATTTGACTTTTGAAGCCAACTGTTGCTCAGAAATGGATTCATTTGTTGAGTGGATGTGATCCATGTAGAGTGACAAGTTTGTAAAATGGGTCCCTTATTTGAGTTCGTAACATGCAGCAAACCCTCCAATTTCAAGTAAGTTTGCCTTTCTGTTGTGCCTATCTTTCACACTTTTGGTATCTGAACAGGGTAGGGTAAAACAACCCTCCACTTTTAAACCTTCTCTCAGGGTTCAGGGTGCAACAAAGTTAAGTATTTCTCTCTCTCTCTCTCTCTCTCTCTCTCTCTCTCTAGGGTTGCCAACTTTCTGATTGCATAAAACTGAACACCCTTGCTCTGCTACCTTCCCTGAGGCCCTGCCCTGCCCCTCACTCACTCCATCCCCTCTCCCTCTGTCACTTGCTCTCCCTCACCCTCACTCACTTGCTTATTTTCACTGGGCAGGGGCTTGGGGTGCGGGAGGGGTTGAGGGTTCTGGCTGGGGGTGCGCACTCTTGGGTGGGGCTGAAGATGAGGGGTTTGGGGTGTAGGAGAGGGCTCGGGGGTAGGGGTATGGGAGGGTGTTTGGGGTGCGGGCTTCGAGCAGCACTTGCCTCAGGCAGCTCCCAGAAGTGGCTGGCATCCCCCTCTGGCTCCTAGGCACAGGAGTGGCAAGGAGGCTCTGCACGCTGATCCTGTCTGCAGGCGCCGCCCTCACAGCTCCCATTGGCTGCGGTTCAATGGGCAGGGGCAACACATGTAGCCCCCCTACACCTCAAACTGGAGAGACATGCCGGCCGCTTCCGGGAGCCAAGGGGAGCTGGCTGCTGTGGCCAGCCGGACTTTTAGCGGCCGGAGCCACCAGGGTCCCATTTTGACTGGGCGTTCCAGTCAAAAACCGGACTCCTGGCAACCCTACTCAGCATTAGTACGGTGCTCATCTCTGGAGACCCTCACAACCTTCCCTTGGGGTTTTGGCTGAGACATTCAGGGAAATGCTGATGTACTATAACACTGGCTATTCCCATTGTACTCCTGGCCAAAAAGAAGCAGAAATGACTGCAAATCTTGTTTTCATGAGAGTTCCAGACCAATCTTGTTGTCTCAAGAGGTCTGGATAATTCAGCTAAACACTTGTGCTTTTAGGGTGCTTGTCTGAGCCAAATCTAAACATTTCTATGCTTAGTAATTAGAAATGCACTTTTATCTGAGTGAGCATGCAAAAGTGCTCAGATGCATAGTTAAAAAAGATGCTACAATTAACTTACTTTAATCAGCCTCTCCATCCCCCTAAAAAATAAAAAAATCATGTTCTGGATTAATTGTGCATGAGTGCAGGAAGAAACTGTTAAATAAAGGAATTGGAGTTGGGAGTTTTTAATTGTCCTCCAGGTTTGCCACTCATGCTCAGTATAATCCTGGATAACTCGGCTATGCCCAAATTTACAAATTTGGGTGTATATCGTTAGACATTTAAATCCACTTTAGGCATTTAAATAAGAGACTTGATTTTCAGAAGAGAAATCTCAGCTCCTGTTGACTCCATCTCTATCAGTCCATTTATTGAAGTGTATAAATTTGGATTTTAGGGCTGATATTTTGAAAGATAAGTAATAATTTTGATTGCCTTGGTTTTTGGGTGCCCAGTTTGAAGCACCTCAAAGGGGTCTAATTTTCAGAGGGATTTTATTCCTTGAATGTGTGAAATGTTTTATACACTCTCATGGTTCAGCATTTCTGATAGCAATAATTTACAATTAGAATAAGAAAACTAGCCTCAGAATTGGTGTGTAGAGAGGGTGAGGGGCTGGAGGCAAATTCTGGTCCCACAGTGGAAGTTACTTATGATTAGATATAAATTTATAAAACATAAGGTGTATGGCTGAAGTTGAAATACTTGCTTCAAGCAAACAATAGTCTTTATTTTAGATTGAGAACAGTACATTAATCCACATTGTTTACTCTGGTTATTTTTGACAAGACACTTTTTTAGACTTGCATGTGTTTTGTAAAGCAACTTGAGAACCTGCAGGGTGGTAAATCACATAAACCGGATGACACTCATCTGAGATTACTATAGAGAATAAAGTGTGAAATAGCCGAGGTACTGGTGAGGGCATGTGATATATCCTGAAAAACTAGCAGCTGTTCCTGACAGTTGGGAAGTCAATAATGCAGTGTCAGTCTCCAAAAGGGAGCCACAGGAGATCCCAAAAATCATAGCCACACCAGCCCTCGCTTTAGTTCTGAGGGATTGGATTGAGAGTCTAAGGACAGAATAGTTTAACACTTGGCTAGTATAAACTCATAGGGTCAAATCAGCACAGCTTCTGAAAGAAGGTATCTATTACTTGTTATACTTTGTAAGAAGGAGAATAACATATGTGTGCTCTCGCTCTCTAAATAAAGATTACTTAATGGTCCTGATTTACTTGGCCTTTCAAAAAGCTTTTCCTAAGTGAATAAAAGAAAATGAGTAGCTATGGAGTTTGGGTCCAAAGTCTTGGTATGCCCTAAAAATTGGTTAAGCTAAAGGAAATAGTTATAATCAATGTATGCTGCTTCTGAGTAAAGTTGTTAGCTGGATGAGCAGTAGCTGGGCCAAGTACTATGAAGCACTGGGAGGTGAAAGTGAAAAGTGAAGTCTGACATGAAATGGTTTTGGTCAGAGGGCTTGGATGGTTCAGCTGGCTGGTATTGAGAAACCGAGCCTATCACTGATAGCTTACTGGTTCAGATCTAGCCCAGGTAAGTGGTGACCAACAGCGGTTGTTAGAGCTGGGTGAATAGTTTATTCAGCTACAATTATTCCTATTCCCGTTCATTAACTGTCCAAAAGCAGACTGATTTTTGTGAATTTGTTATTTGAAATTACACATTTCTGTGAATAATTCTTGGTCGTTAGTAGAGCTAGACGGAAATTGGTGTGGGGAGAAAGCCACATTTCTTTTTCGATTTCCCTGCAGTTTTTTTCCATAGAAATTTGAAATTATGGCAAAAATGTTCATTAAATCCATAAAATTTCCAACAGCCGTAGTCTTGTGCTTGTTTGTGAGTAGTTCATTTTGAGTGTTAGCTACTTGCATTCCAATCAGTTTTGATTTGGGCCTATACATGACATTTTGTATGTTTCTGTTCCCTGAATTGGATGAGCATAAGTCTATGAATCAGGTTTCCAGTATTTCCTTTCTTTGAATTCAGCAAAGTCTACATAAAATGTGCTGTTTCGGTAAACATTCCTGTCATTAGGATATTTTCAGAAAGCAAACACAGGAAAACATTCTTTTAAAAATTCAAATAAATATTTCTGGAAAACTTGTTGTTGTGTCCCCCCCAATATTTGCAGGACTCTAGTTTTCATCATTCATTGACTGTTCAGTGGCCTATGTGAAACAAGTTTGATAGTCTTTGTCCAGTTACTAGCAGATGAATCACATCACAAAATCCACTTACATCATTGGCACCTTAATTGGCATTCTAATTAGAGAGGCCAAGAACTAAATCAGCTAGAGACATTCTTGCCTTTAAAGGTGATCCATCAATGTTAGGGCTCAGACACATTGATAGGGCAGTGTGGAGAAATTTGCATTGCTTCTGCTGATGCTGACACTGTTTTCTGGAGAAATAGAGGAATTCACTGGGCCAATCAGTATAAAAGAGAATTGAAAAATAAAGTGGGTAGTAGAAATTGTAGAGGGCTGTGAAATGCTTGAGATAGATTTCAGTGCTTTGGGGATTATGTAACATGATGGTGGCACTTGAAACGTAACTTGACTAAATGCGAAGTAATGCACTCTGGCAAAGAATAGCCTAAACTATCCATGTACGTTGATGGGTTCTGAACCTGTGGGATTCTCTAAGGAATAAGAGTCATTGTGAGTAGCTTAGTGATGATGTCTGCATAGCATGGATGCAGCAATTAAAAAAATTGGATACTTCAGTACAATACAGATGGGAGAGAGGAAATAATAAAACAGAAATCTGAGGAGCAGATGATTGTGGGATTTGATATCTACCTTCATCCACATCTTCAGTAATTAGTCAGTCTAATCAATTTATTTTACTTTAAAATAATGAATGAAAGCTTATCTCTTTAAAGAAAAATACTGTCACAACGTGCACTTGCATGGTGATGCAAAAGCACTGAACAGCTCAGAGACCTTTGCCTGTACCCTCCTTTTGCCCATCTTGTGCATATTTTGAATGAAGTTGTTCAATTCATATGAAATATTTTGCACATTTATTGAAATTTCCAAGAAATGAGGCTTTCCCCAACTTCAGGGACAGAAAATGTTGGTAAAATATTTCTGAATTGTGACTGAATTACTGGAGATCTCTGGCCAGAGGAAGGGTTGTATCAGGGTGCCAGTGAGGAGCTGTAAGGGATTTTGTTATTGATTTTCACCAAAAAGCACCTGGAATTGTGTTTTCTGGAGACTTCAGATGAGGCTGCGAGGAATGGAAGCAACTCACCTGACGTTGTACCTTGGTGAGAAACAAAATAAAAACCTGAAACTGACAAGATGTGTGCTTAGCATTAACCTAGTGAGAAACTGCTATTTTACATTGGGTTTGGAAGGGTTCTTTTACAATCCTAAATTGTGAAAAGTGTCACTCTGAGAAACAAATAACGTGAGGTGGAAAAGGCAAGGGTCGGGATTGGTGTGCTAATCCTTCACCCTCTTCCACATTAGGGTTTAATTCTGTCCTTCGATATAACACATCCCTTTGTATCTTTGAAAGTGTGCTATTGCGTGGTAGACAAACAAGGGCAGGAGTGAGCCAGCAGCTTCACATTTTGCTTGGAATGCAAGTGGAACAAATTTCTGGGTCTTAGGGTGATCTCGAGTGGGCATTTGTTAACAGTTGAAAATTACTACAACTTGGCTCTAGAGGCACTTGGCAGGGTTACCCTGATCACACTGGAAACCCCTGCCCTGAGAATCCTTTTAGGAAAATAAATAATGTGAGAAGAAGACCCCAGTCATCCTCCAGCAACCGAGACTCCAGATTAAGCCTCGTAAGGGCTCCGTGAGCTGTGGTAAATTGGGGTGGGAGTAGAAAGTGTTTGGTTTGGTTTTCCGTTTGCATAAGCTTTTATTATTAGAATTTCTGTGTTTTCTCAGAAGGACTCCTGGAAGGCATCTGACTTGTACAATTGCCATTAGCAGGTACCTCGGAAAGTTGCTAGTCTGCAAAAATAAAGCTATCAGATTTGGGCACTAAAATTGCAGTCTCTGGAGAGTTTCTCGCAATCTGACAAATAAGGAACCCTTCTCAGTGCAGTATTTATGCATTGGCTGACATATCTTGGTTCACTTTCCTATACACCCTCGTGTTCGTTTCCAGGTGCATTTCATCAGCCTCATAGTTATTTAGACATATGACCTTTCTGTATAGCTGCTTTACCTAATATGGACTATGCATCATGCGGGATGCTTTATTAAATAAATTTATTAAATTAGCTCTGCTGGATTGCTCATGTAGTGTTTGCTATCTAAGATTATTTTTTGTGCCTTAACATAAGCCACTCTGTGTCAGCACAGCCTGTAGATTATGATGTGGCGTATGTGTAGGACACACACAGGTAAGGTTGATGTGAGTGTCACAGTCAATAGATAATACTGAGTTATAGGAAGACAGGCATCTGTTTTTGTGATGGGACATATATAGCAATCCTATTCACCGTTTAAGAGCCCAGCTACACTATGGATCCCTCCACACTATAGTGGAACCTGTAACAACAAAATTATTCCCTGGCCTTGTTACAACATATTAAAATTTGTGATCTGGACAGGTTCTAACCATGTTCCCCAGAATGTAACTAAGATCTGGAGTCGTAGGATTCAGTTCAAGACGTTGTTACAGTTGTAGTGTCGGTGAACCCTGTAGTTTACCTATGCTAGCAATAACTGTGCGCAAGCACAGCTTGAATGGCGTCAGGTCTGAACACCGTGCTAGAAAACTGCTATCGTCTCTCTAGGTGGCCATGTCTACACAACAAATACAAATATGTCAGGGATTGAGTTACAACCTAGCTTCCCTCTGGCATGGTTAAAGTGCGTCTCAGTTTTTTAGTATAGCGAGGACCTAGTTGAGTGTGAACCGCATTTCTGAATTGTGCTGAAGACCTGGGCCTGTTGAGAAGGTAGTTAAAGCACAGTTAACACAATTCCTTCTATGCCACAACACATACCCATATTGTAACCATGCCCCCTTCCCCTGGCATGGGTGTATTTTATAGGGTAGCTAAGGCTTACAGTATAGTTTCCTGTACAATTTCCACTACACCCTGCTCAGATTAAGGAAACTGTGCTAGCAACTATGTCTAAACTAGAATTTCATCCAGAGAGAGGGACTTGCCTCTCTGTTTCTCTTCATGGCTTTTGCATGATGTTTAATAAATGCCCTTGGAAAACAAATGCAAAATCCAGTGTTTGCTTTAAGATCAAAGTTACTTGTTAGCTCATGGATAAAGCCCCCTGTACATTGCCTAGGGGATTTGCTACCATTCTCTCAGGACTGGGGAGGACTGATATTCATAAGTAGGGAAGAGAGGAAAGGAAGCCATGAAAGCACATTACTGAAGGATACAGGTGCCTTTGAATGATATAAAATGGTTCTCTTAAAACCAAAACAAAAACAACGTGTAAATTGGAAGAATCCTGAGACTACAAATGGAACTGCTGGGCCATTGAGAAAATGATTGCCTGTATGGCCCAGTGCACCGAGGAGAATTGCAGGAATAGAAAATGTATGCAACAGAGCTTCCAGATTTATTTCTTTGCCATGAATGCTGCTCATGAAGCTAAATGGCTAAAATGATACTTTAAGCACCCTTTTATGTGTCCGCTTCTCCTAAAACCCATCCAAATCCTCACCATGAGAGGGTGGCCTCTGAATGCCTAGATTTTCTCTCTCATTTGTGCAGACACCATTGTTTCCTGCAGGCAATTGGAATTTGTGTCTTTACTGGCCTTGCAGGATGGGCCATAGGGCATAGTTGTTTCAGAATTCACGGGCGGCTCAGAAACAGCTGGGTTGCCTCAGTAGTCTGGGGGCAGTGTACTGAGCTGCTACAGCACAATGGTAGCCTAAAGTTTGGTCTCAAACTTGTCCTTGACACCCCTGGCCATTGGGAGCTGAAAGTTCTGGGTAGGTAGGCCAGGGAGAGAAAGGGAGTAACAGTCCCCTCTAACCAAACAAGAATTGATGATGACAAATTTCAGAGGGATCTCTGTCCAGACCACTTCAGTTAGAGGAAAGGTCAGCCTGAGTGACGCATGGTGAAGTGGTAATAAAGGGAATATTTTGAGGACTGCCTGATGTCTCCACTTTCCAGTAAAAATGTTTGGTTTCACGCTGATGTCTGCTTTAACATCGGTGTGTTGTATTTTTATGTGGCTAAGGAATTTTCTTCCTTCTCCCCTCAAACTACAAAAGTACTACAGGAGTTTTAGGGGGACGCTTCCTCCCAAAACCTAGGTCTCTTGAGATGAATCCACAAGCAAGAGTCAGGGTGCAGTCCAATTTTATAAGTGGATGGATAATACCTGATGCACAGTATATGGGGGCTTTGTGGTACTATGAATTTACTGTTCATATTCAGGCAAATCCCTAAGACCGACTGTAAAACCGCTCACAACTAAAGATCGGCCTGAGTGGCTGTGTTTGGAACAGCTCTAAACTTTTCCTTAATGTAGTAGTATTCAGATCCAGCATTTTAGTTTGAATTGATGTTTAATCAAAAGCCATAAAAGGGGGAGCCCATGTATGTAGTTCCAGCTTTCATTTCTTATCTGGGGAGCCCTGGTCATATACTGACCTGCAGGTAACCCAAATCAGCTTTATAAGTCTGAACAGAAGATATCATGAACTTCTCAGAAAACTGTAGAGACTATTTAAACTCAGCTCTATAAAATGGCTTGACACTGGTTTGGCTGGTTAAAACAGACAGGGTCCAACTCCTTTTGTGATGGTGTAATAGTACCAAAGAGGCAGGAGTTTTATCTAGAGGCCAGTTTTTACATATGGTTCACATTGTCCAAACTGTTTTGGAAACCATTTCAGCTGGATCCATGTTTTTAAAATGGGTTAAATGCAGTCAAAACCTCAGTACAGACAGGGCCTAACAAGCCTGATGTTATCAACATCAAACACACAGTTCTCATTTTGTTGTTGGAGGCACAAAATCTGGCCAGACCCCCGCCCCCTCAACCTTAGTAAGGATTTGTTTGAATAATTAAATCTTCCTGAGCCTGCCAGGCAGCATGAGTGTAGCAGAAGCCAAGATTCCATTGTGCTTACAGAAAAAGGGAACTGAAATAAAAGATGTTTTATTTTTAAGGCAGTTGCCATCCTTATTGTGGAGCTGGGTAGGAAGATGTGGTGACAGATCCTTAGCTGGTGCAAATTGACATGGCTCCATGCCAGTTTATACCAGCTGAGGATCTGACTCTGGGTGTTTAAATGGCTGGCTTCGTCAGGGATGCAGTGACGAGTTTCAGTTTGGCAATATCCTCAGACTCAGTTGTGGCGTAGGACTCTGTCAGTTTAAAACCATTTTCCCCCTCAGCATGTAGCACCTGATAGATTTCAAAGCTGCCAAAAAGGAGTCCACAAAAATTGGCCTACAGTTACCGGTTCCTATAGAAGTGTGCACAATGCTCTCTACCAATCCTCTGAAGTTTGATCGTTACATTAGAGAAGAATAATGTGGTTTGAAGAAAGAAAGAATGAATGAACTAGCTTGATCTAAACCTTTGTTGAGGTTTCTGAAAGTTCAGGAGTTGTTTTTCTCTATCACATTTTTTTGAGCTTCTCCATTGGCTGGTTGTAGCTAAGGCTAGAGGAGGAAACACTGCATCAAAAATTACCCTCACGGTCTTTCTGCATGTTTGTACAGCTCCTAGCACAATGGGGTGCCAATTTAATCATGACCTTTAGGCACTACTGAAATACTACTACTAATATTCTTCTGACTAGTCCGATATAATGCCATGGGAATCTCACAGGAGTGCTTAGTCACACAAGGTTTCCAGCCTGTTACTTAGACCAAATAAATTCAAATAAGGATCTGGACTTCTGGATGATTATTTTAAGAGAACCCTTTTAGAGCTTTCCACCCCAAGGTAAAGTGACTTCCCAGCACATTTTGTACCATACAGCAATGATTCAAACTGAGAGAAAATGGACACTTTGCAGTGAGGCTCCTCATTTAAAAACTAATATACCCCCATTTATTTGCTGTTTGTTTAGAATATTTTACCACAAAAGCAATTAAATTTCTAACCCCATAGTAACAGAGTACACAGTGTTACCACAAGTACAGAGATTGGTACATGTTGTACATTCTGGCAACTGGACAGAGGAAAAAAGAAACCCACAAGTCAAACTCTAAATAATTATTTAGCTTGAGGGAGGATGGGGCAATATGGGGAAAGGGCAAATGATAGGACACCTCTGAAGGGAAAGGAAGAAGGAAAATTCATTCTAATACTTTAGATGAATTGAGCAGTTTTGATCCGGTGAACCTAAACTCTGCAAGAAGTTGGATTGGATAAAATAGATCATTTCAGTATTAGAAGGTGAAGGGGAACAAATTAAAAAGAAAACATATCAGTGTATGGTCTAGTGGATTAAATGTAGGTCTGGAAATTAGGCACTCATGATTGGTGCCATCACTTCTTATATGGATTTAAGTAAGTCATTTGACTAATCTGTGTCTGGTTTAGCATCTGTAATGTATGGGTAAGAATATTTACCTGCTCACAGGGCTATTGAGAAGATTATTATTATTTATATCTATATTATGGTATCACCCAAAATATGGCAGGCACTTTCCAAAAGTAGAGGGAGACAGAATCCCTGCCTCAAAGAGTTTACAATTTGAAACCACAAAAAACAGATGAAGGGGATATAACATGCAGGCAAAGTGATGAGGGTGGTCATGTGCTTGTATAAGCTTTGATTGATTTCCGTTAAACACGCTCACTTACCTCTCTCAGCCTTCCCTTTCCCTTCTGTCCCCCTCGCAGCAAGCCCCAACATCAGCTCCTATGACCCTCCCTCCCAACATTTGACCCCTTCTCTCAGCATAAATGAGCAGATCACTCAAACAATAATTAAATTAAGTAAATAAGTAGTGAATTTAGCTAGTTTCTTGTAGAAATTGCAGAAGTGAGGCTTCAGGAGGAATATAAATGAGAAGCTATTGGTTTTACAGGCCAGCTCAGGAAACAGACAGGTGGGGAACAGATGCTGGTATTACTGGTGGAACAAAGGGGGCAAACAAAATGATGCAATTAAAAAACAAACAAACAGTCAAGTAGGAAGGGCATAAGTAGGTAGGGCTTTGGAGGCAATCCCAGGAAGAGGATATGATGCAGAAGGAAAGGTCTATGAGAAGATTAAAAATGTTTTATAAAGCACTTTGACCAGTTAATTTATTTATTCTTAGTTTAAAGGGGTGAGAATTCCCAGTATGGCTTAGCTATGAAAGAAAAGCTTTCTTCTTGGGAAATATTTTCAGAGACACTTGGAGCTTAAATCCATTACATAATTCCATTTTTGTGTAATGTGTGGGACACTAAACCCTTTTTTGTATGAGAAATGCTCTAGAATCTAACAGACTGGACCTTGGTTCTGGTTTTTTTGGGTCAAGGATGAAGGACGTGCTAGGATTCCAATCTGAAATATGTCACATGTCAAAGTAGCTCTGTTACCTCTCTCTCCTTCACGTTATCATTGCAAATACTTCATCTACCTTGAACTTCTAAACACAGTAGGAATCAATTTAGACTAGGAAGATTTTGTTGCTGGTTGGCTCAAAGAAAAGTAGTAGTACGGTTAACTAAAGAGACACAGTCCTTTTATCTTAAAGAGAAGAGGAGTAAGACCTTGTCTACAGGGGAAGTTGCATGGTTATAACCTAGGATAGGGGTTCTGGAACAATTTGTATAGTGGGGGTGCTGAGAGCCATTGAACCAAACTGTAAACCCTGTATATAATTCAAGCCAGGGGGTGCGGCAGCACCCTTAGCTCCAGCACCTATGACCTAGGATGTGAATTTAAACCAGTTTAGTTAAACTGGTTCAAATGTTTTTCTGGGCATTCTTATTTCCAGTCGAGTGACTGTTTTTTGGTTTATCTTGAGTTGAGTGGGGACAGGTTTAAACTCAACTGAAATAAGCCATTTTTAAACCAAGGTAAGAGAGTCACAGGTTAATAAATGAATGTATTAAATCAATGCAACTTTCCCATGTGGACAAAGGGTAAAATTTTCAAACATGCCTAAGTGATTTAGGAACCTAAGTCCTAGGGACTTTCAATGAGATGTAGGCTCCTGAGTGCATTTCACTTTTAAAAATGGGATTTAGGGATGATAGAAAATTTCACCCAGTGCTGAAGAAGAGTTTTATTTCAGAACAAACCAATTCACTCTTCTTCACCAATGCTTTGCTACGCTCAAGAGTCACTTGCTGAAACCAGCTGGTAGCAAATTTAATATTGTTAGGAAATTCTACTTTATGTAATGTATTACCTGCTGAATTAATTTCCATATTAAATAATTAGGGGGCTATTTTTTAAAAAAATGGACAGATCTGAGTGAATATCATATAGACAACTGCCCCTAAATTGGGACAGTGCAAGTCAATGGTATAGGAAAGCAAACCGCATATTCAGGGCGTAAATGGTTTACTGGATGGATCTGGGAATTTTTCCACCCATGATATAGCTTGCCCCAAATAACCAGGTACATTGTTGTGTTTGTTCTCCATTTTCGACTGAAACATTCTATACAAACCATCTTGAGAAGCAGGGTTCCTGAGAGAATGAATCTAATAGTCTGTGTCAGTACAGACTCTCCTATATGAACTGAGCACTCATGGGCCTAACATGCCAATTTACTCTTGGAGAAATTTGGCCCTCACTGTATAGACACCTTTTTTCTAACTAACTGCATTTTGCTGTTCTTTGTTTCATCCTCCTCTTCCGCCACTGAACTTAATTCACTGTGTTAGAATGTCAGTGTTGGAAAGAGGGGTGTGGAAGCTTGGGGGAGAGGGGGTTCAGATATACAATTGTGGTACTATCTGATATGGAATAAAGCTAGTTGGGAACATTCTGAAGGAGATACTTATAATGGATCTGAAGCTGCCTGTATTAACTTATGAATACTATATTTTGGCTGGGTTATTGCGATGGTTACTTTATGAATATATTGAGATAATTTCAATAGCAGGATGGTCAGTTACGGCACCCAGGAAGGGGGAGATGGATCCATATATACACATTACAGCAAACACTTGAGAGACAATGCAAGAGTCATTTAATTTGATGACCTGGCTTGGATCCCCGAGTAGCTCATTAAACTGGTTTTGGGTAGCTAGTTCAAGCCCGGGGAACAGAGAACTTTGGCTGGATTTAAAAGACAGGCTCTCAAAGACAGGGAAATGGAGTTAAGGGGAACAGAGAGTGGCCCAGACTCCTAGAGTTTAGGAGCCTGGAGTGGAATAGGCCTGCCTAGGACTCTATGTAAGACAGACATGCATGTAGACCTTTTTTTTTTTTTTTTTTTTTTTTTAAATCCTTTTCTCTTGTAATGGTTTGCTTTTGCTGTTCAGACTAAACAATACTTTGTTTTAAGACGATTATTTTGAGGTGACTGTAATCCACAGATCACCGGTTCCTGTAGGGAAGAACTGCAGGTGCCCAAATCCAGTCGGACCTGCAGGGCAAGTAGGGTGGATACACAGGTTACTGTTGTCCAAAGACCAGTCTAGAAGTGGTGGAATTGTGGGATTCCACCCCGAAAGAGATGAAAGTGTGAAGCCTGGGGTCTGAGGGGTGCCCTCTGTGAGACCAGATGAGGGGTCTGAGGTGCAGCTAGCTCTGTAACCGTGACAAGTACTCGTTTTCTTAATTTCTCCCCCCCTTCCCTTTACAAGTAGAAGAGATTAAAAGTATTTCATGCACTTTTAAAAACTCACTATATAATATAATGTTTGTTCAGTTAGCATCAAATTACACTGATGGAGGAATCACAAGTATTTAAATATTTAATACAAATGTAAAATCCGTCCTTCCTTCCTTCCTTCCCTTCCTCCCCCGTCTTTCTTCTGGAAGTGAATATGTGGAACAGTCAACCCACTGGAGCACTTGAGTCACTGTGTTGGTTTTGAGGTGGAATAATTTAAACCAAAGTATATCTCTGTAAGCAAAGGAAACAATGTGTATCAACAGCCTTTGAACTGCCCACTTAGTGCTTCAAGTGGCAAAAAATAGACTATTGGAATCCAATTGTTCATTATCACATGTTTTATTGGCAGGCAGGAATTAAGAGAGGCTGAGGAGAAGGAGGAGAATTCTTCTGAACCAGAATGTCAGGGCTATAGTCCAATTCGAAAAAGTAAGGCACCTTACAGTGTAGCCACTCTTTGTCGGCAGGAAAGAGCTCTCCGGATGACAAAAGAAAGCCACCCCCGGTGAGGGGTGGTAGCTTTGTCGGTGGGAGAGCATCTCCTGCTGACATAGCGCTATCCACACAGGCAATTTTTGTTGGTTAAACTTTTGTTGGTCAGGGGTGGGTTTTTTTCACACCCCTACCTGACAAAAGTTTTACCAACAAAAGTGCAGTGTAAACATAGCCTTATAATCCCTTAAAGGAGATTCTGCAAAGGTATTTTTCATCTTTTCTCTTACTGATGTTTACAATAACCCATTGGAAGCTTGGAAATCTGTTTCCTTAGTGACTGACTTCTCTTCCTTTTGGTTCATTTATACTGATTTATTCAAGGGTTGTTCATGAGTGCTGGAGTGTGTACGCTGGCCAAAATCACCTTTAAAAGGATGCTTTTACAATGATCATTGTTGGCCCCATATTTATTGCCATACCATTCAATCTTCCTTTCCTGTCTTTTTTTTTTTTTTTTTTTCCAAATTGGACCCTCTCATTATTTGTTTTGATGTGTTTGTATTTTAAAGGAAGGGTATTTTATAATGGTTTTTATTAGACTACGTTTATTTTTATACTCTTGCATGAAACTTCCAGCACTTGGTGCCAGTGGTTCTAGCACTTTAAATTAAATTAATGGAGATATCCTATGTCCTAGAACTGGAAGGGACCTTGAAAGGTCATTGAGTCCAGCCCCCTGCCTTCACTAGCAGGTCCACGGACTAGCAGGACTTTGGAGAGAGATATTGTGTAAACTATATAAAGGTACTCTATATAGCCATTGTTAGAGGGCTTATTTTTTTACCCTTCTATTCCCTGGTCCTTTTTGCATGAACAGAGAGCAGCAATACCCGAAGTCCGAAGGTGCAAACAATTTGATGTTTATTGGGGTGAACTTTTAGCAAGCAATGATTTCAATTTTTTTCCTCAGTGTCCCCCTTCCCAGCTCTGACGCCACAGAGCCTTGCCTGTGTCCCAGTTCCCATTCCCTGTTCCCATTCCCCCTGCCTTAGCAAAAGATGATTCCAGTTCCCCCCCTCCTCACCCCCTTACTTTCTGATTTGACTGCAGACTATATAGTAAAACTTGAGTTCTGCTTAGCGATACCTTAACCAATTATTTTACGGAAATGTAACTAACGAATCCTAACCTATTATAACATGATTATCTAACCAATTATATTCCACCACCTTAATTGGTTTACACCCAACAAAATTAATTCTACAGCAGACAGAAACCATTACAGAACCAGACAGAGATTATACAGACAAACAATAGGGAAGTGGGGACTACAGTGATAGAACATCAAAGAAATGAGGATTTTACACCCCAGCTATTGAGAAGTGAGTTCTTTCCAGACAGGATGCTATCAAACTAAGTTTTCTTTAAATCTTTTAGGCTCTTCCCTTTGTCTGGATGTGACAGATCAGATTACCTTTTTAACAGCCCCAAACTGCCTTATTTCAGTGTGACTGATGAGCATGTGACTGTTCACTTCCCAGCTTATGGCTGCCCCTGCTGTTTAGCCAAAGGCCTTAGCCTAAGAACAAGGCCTTAGACTATCATTGTGAGAGAAGGCCTATAAACAGGCAGACTGATTTGGATTCTTGTTTTGTACTCTATAACTAGCTAAGTGATAAGAATACACCTAAATTCTTAAAGTATAGGCCTTTGCAGACAGGCCTGAATATTTATATCCTAACAGCCATGATCCTGCATTGTGATTCCAATGGGCTGAATGCTGGATCTGCTACTCCTGAGGGCATTCTGTGCCAAAAAATAAAAAATTCTGCACCAAAACATTACAAATTCTGCACAAAATATTTTAAAATTCTGCAGAACGTTGCAAATTTTATTTGTCAAATAAATGTGGAGGCTCCAGGATGGCATTGGGGAGCACAGGCCACTGGCTGCACAGAAGTGGGAGAGCACTCTGCAGCTCCCCCCGGGACACGGACTCAGCGGTGAGGCTCCACCCAATCTTGACACAGCGCAAGGACTGGGTCTGTCCTAGAAAACCCCCAGGGCCCTTTCCCTCTGTGCCAAGTGCACCAGGTGTGGCAGGCAGGCTCAGTCCGCCAGGATCCAAGTGTGGAGGGGCTTAGTGTGGGGGTATCCAGGCATTGGTTGAGAGGGTTCTGTGTGGGGCAATCTGGGTGCAGGCAGCTCAACGGAGGATCTGGGTTTGTTAGGGGGTTCTGGGTGCAACGGTAATGGGACTCTGCAGTGGGGTCCAGGTGAACGTGGTTGGAGCTCAGCAGGGGGTGGGGAGGAGTCTCTGTGTGTGTGGCGATAGAGCTCATCATGGGGGCAGGGCCGGCTCCAGGCACCAGCTTCTCAAGCAGGTGCTTGGGGCGGCCGCTCCAGAGGGGGGCGGCAGGTCCAGGTATTCGGCGGCAATTCGGCGGAAGGTCCCTCACTCCGCCTGGGAGTGAAGGACCTCCCGCCGAATTGCTGCAGCAGATCGCGATCGCGGCTTTTTTTAGATCGCGATCGCGGCTTTTTTTTTTTTTTTTTGTTTTGGCTGCTTGGGGCGGCCAAAACCCTGGAGCCGGCCCTGCATGGGGGTCTGGATGTGGTGGTGGGGGGTCCATATGCTGTGGGAGTTGGGATCAGTGGGGTGGTGATACAGGTGCAGCTTGTTAGGGCTTAGTGGGGTGGGGATCCGGGCAACTCATCCAGGTGGTTCAGGTGCAGAGGGAGTGGAGCTTGGCATAGGGGTTTCTGGGTGGGGGTGGTGAGGCTTGGCAGAAGGGTCTGGGTTTGAGGGGGTCTGGATGTATGGGGGTTGGGTGAATGGGGGAGCAGTTCCCTGTACAGTGATCCCTCCCCCTGCAGCTGAGGAGCAATGGGTGCAGGAAGCAAGGGGGGGAGGAGGTGAAAGGAGGAGTTTGCAGAGCTTCTTGCAGCTTGGGGAGAAATGTGGGGGTGGGTCTGACCCAGCCCTGGATACTGTGCAGGGGAAGAGGAAATCCTGTACTTCCCAGTCCTGCCAGGACTTTCAGCTGAGCCTGGTGCAAGGTATGAGCCACCAGTTGTGTCTTTCCCAGTCCCACCTCCTGCCCCAAGGTGATTTATCTCTCTGTCGGCTGCCCCAGGCACCCAAAACATACTACCTGGGAGGGTTGCATGACTGGTCTTGTGGCTTCCCTTTGCTTCCCCGTCAGAAAGTCATTTTTCTGTGGGGAAGCAAATAAATCTGCGGGGGACATGAATTCTGTGCATGCACAATGGTGCAGAATTCCCCCAGGAGTAAGAATCTGTATGGAGCCCAAGTCACTGGGGCTCAACATGGGTGTAGCAATCTGACTGCCTGGATATGAGGCTCAAAAGAGTATTTATGTATTACATACACACACAAAAAAACCTAAGTCAAAAGACCATTATTAAGGTTGCAAAATCAAGCACTCAAAAGTTGGGAAAGAGCAGAATTAGGATTGCCCATGCAACCTTAATCTGGCCTCCTTGTGCAAGTGCATTATGATGCCATCTTTAATTATATGATCACATACTATTTTTCCACAGGGACCCCTGCCTCATTCATGTTTTGTTTTTTTCTTATTGTTCAGTGTGTGATCCTAGCCTTCTTCATTTACTGCACACTATTCAAATTCTGCTCTGAAGACAGAACTATTAATTTCCGCATGGCTTTCCTATAGTACTCATCACAACAGTATCTTCACAGACAACCTTAATTCTGGTGTTTCCGCACTTTTGAGTGCTTGGCTTTGTAATTTTTATGTTCCTTTTAACAGATTTGCTGGGAGTAATTTCCTAGGTTTTTGAAAAAGCAAATTGAAAAATCAGAATTTCCATGATGTGGCATCATATTTATTTCCAGTGTGTCATGATCAGAGTGGAGCCTTTAGATTCATTGCATAGGCCTCTGCCTCTTGAGCTAACAGAGTAACTGTTAGAGGATGACAACCTACTACTGCTATCTGGGCCAGCACTAGAAGGGAATCAGACACTTTGCCAGTGGGTTCATAAATAGTGACTGACAGCAGAGGAATGGTGAGTTGCTGGAATCTTGGCTTCCTTTCCAGGCTCTGGAGGGTAGTGTTCTGTAGTGGGCAAAGACTCTTCAGCTCTGTCCCCTCCAACCTGTACCTGTCCTAGTCCTGTCTCTTCCCCATCCTTGGCTCTTTGTTCCATTTGTCTCCACTCCCAACAGATTTCTTATCCCAGCCCCAGTCTCTTTCTCCAGCTATTCCAAGTTCCCCCTTTCAAGTCCCCCATTTCCCACTCTTTGTCCCAATCTCTTTGCCCAGCCTGGCTCAGTTCTCCTGTCGCACACCTGCTGCAGTCCCCCATCACCTACTTCCACCTGCCCCATTAATTTTAAGCCGCAGTCTCCTTGCCCAGCCAGTCCCTGTCTCCCCCATACCCCAACTCCCAGTTTCCCTCTCTCTCTGTCAGCCTCCAGTTCCGGTCTCTCCTCAATCAACTCTATCCATAGGTCTGGCTCTTCTCTGTATTCAAATCAGCTTCCTCTTTGACACTGCCTGGCACCAGCATGGGCTCAAGAACATAGGGGAGACAGTCTCCTGCTTTCAGTTCTGGTGTCCAGACGTGGACCCAGCCTGGCCAATAGCAACTCAGAGCTGCAATTGCAGGGGAATTGCGGGCTGAAGCATGCTCAGTGCAGATGGAATCTTTTGGGAATTTAGCTGCTAAAGTCTAAGTCTCTACTGAATACATGTGAACTGTGATTTTTCAAAGGGTTATAACTTGGCCAAATGTTGGGTAGATTTTAACTGGGACAACAAAAGGCACATCCCTTACACAAAGGCCATTTCCCTGTGAAATTTTTCAAGTCCCTACTCCAAAGCATGGGGACACTAGAGCATTTTAAAAAATATCACCAGACTTTTTTTAACATGGGCAAAACAATGTATTTCTCCTAGCTGCCTTCCCATAAATGACTGTACCATTTTGGCTGAAACTTTCCAGAAAAGTTTAGCTTGAGGCAGACACTCAACATGGAAAAATTCCACCCAAATGGTTAATGTTTGGTAAAGTTTATAAGCAACTGAAAACAGGCTATTATAATGGGAAGTGCAATGCAGTTTTAATAACAGGGGGTTCCACCAGCCTGCCTATAATACAATTGCTATTGTTGTCTTTCTCCTGAGAGCTGGGAATTGGGAATTAAATATTTATTTTCTGTTTTTAAAAAGAGCTTGCATTGAAGTAAATATTTTGAAACAAAATCTCTCATATTTTAAATAATGTCATGGGCTTTGACAAATGAAATGAGGGAAACTGTAGGTCAGGTTGGGTCCCATCAACCTTGACAGTGTTCTGTTTAGTACATTCCTGATCCCCAACATTTTTTCTGTTAGTTCTAAGGGATCACAAATAATTACCTAATTCGAATAAACAAATGTCTTGCTAATGCATGCCTAAGAGAAAGGCCATAGATTGAGTGGCCTTGGGCATGAAGATTAAGTTGCATTTTCTCTCCCCTTAGTGGTCTCTTCAGACAAGGTCATAGCATCTTGGTATTTGGGTCAGTATGTGGGAATCTTGCACTGGTCCAGTCTGTGTTGAACCTCTTCTACGGCTGAATGGAAGATTAAATACTCCAGAGGTGTCAGTCCAACACCTTTCAGAAGCACCAAACTAGTTTTACATACAAAGAAAAGGAGTTGTTTTGAAAATGTTTATACAGTTCTTTGTATATTTGTCTCATAGGCCTGTCTCAAAGTAACTGTTAAGAATGTGTTCAATAACCGTCATTGTTCTGTATTATTTACCCCTTGCTACCCATTGGTTCCTCCAATAATTAGCTATAAGTGCCAGAAATTTCTAAATCCTGCCACAGAGGATGGACCCTAGCCTAAACTGAAAATGCCTCCCATTTTATTTTTTAAATAAATTCAGGAAGTTAAAATAAAATCTTTCACATATGAACATGTATTTTAAAGCACCTCTCTGGATATTTTTTTTGACATATCAAAATAAAGTCCCAAGTCTCCGTCAGAGTGAGTGCAGGAAGAACTCACCTGAGAGGAAGCAGAGGGGAGAGAAAACTCAACTGAATGTAAGGCAAACCTTACTGCTACAGTCACTCTCTCCACATGGCTGTTGGTCTCTCCTATCTCACTGAAACGTCCCCAGTCACTCAGAAATCTAGTTTGGTGCTTGATTTTCATGTATGGAACAAAATTTGAACCCTGTGAATTCTGCTTGATTGACAATTCTATTAACAACCCACATCCTGTTTTCTTATACAAGTTGCACTTTGAAAATGTTAATTCTATGTTAAAGATCACAAAGTTCTGCTGTACTTCCCAAGAGGTTTTCTGTAGATGCAACCCTGTCTACTAGTACCCCAGTGGTGCTTCAGTGGATCTGTGTTTATGGCACTGATGGGACAAGGGGTTCCAACCCTGATTCATCTAATGCTTGTAGAGGGTTACTGAGGAAATATCTTTTTTGTTTCTGTTCATATTCCTGAATGATGTACAGAGACTCTGAAAGCTTGTATCTGTCAGATTTTAAAATTGTGTGTGCGTGTATTTCTGTGTCGACTTCCCCTTGGTTACACAATGAGCAAAGTGCACTCATCCTTGCTATCTCTCCATATGTGGATTCCAGGACTTGTGGAGGGTCCTTTGTGGATCTGTATCAGCTGCTATGGAAACAGTTGCCTCCCCACTTCTATGCATAAGTGAGGTGATCAGCACATGGAACCTGGGTGACATTCCTGTCTCTCCCACCCCAAGCCCTGTGCAAGCTTTGCACACACAGAGTGCTTCAATCCTGACCTGATCCATGCATGGATTAAAGTCACTAGCCTGAACAGCAGAGATGACCATTCATGTGATAGTTTTTCAGTAAGGACAAATGAAGATACAGGATGAGGCCAACAACCTTTTTAAACAAACACTTATGATCCAAGCCAGGACTGCAATACAGATCTGCAGAGGTGAAAAAAAGTTAGCTGTGTATTACAGATGCAGTGTGGCCTAGAGACTAGGGCCCTGGCTGGGAATCAGGAGACCTAGGTTCTAATCCCATCTCTGTCCCTGACCTGCTGTATGAACTCGGGCAAGTCAGTTCACCTGTTTTCCCTCCCACCCTTTGTCTATTTAGATTGTAAGATCCTCAGGGCAGGGCCTATTGTTCACTACATGTTTGTATAGTACCTAGCACAATAGGACCCTTTCCTTGGTTTAAGTCTCTAAATGCTACCATAATAACAATAAATCATAAATATTTCAATACAGGGTCATTCCATTTTAGTACCCACTGTTGAACCATGTATGGCAGAGTGAGTGTGGGATACCATATATGGCTGGGTGAATCTGGGAAAGAGATACAATGCAAGGGGCTGGAACATGGCTTTATATTTATAGAATAGCTTTCATTAAAAGTGCTCTTTCTCTCACTCCTCCGCCTCCCCCAAATGATGACATCATTATTGTTTTATTTATTATATTTCTAAAGTTAGCAAACTTAGTTCACCAGGATTAAAAATAACGATCCTCCTCCATTTGGACACAGCAGGAACTGCTTTTGCTGAAATTCATGGCCATATCATATCTCACCCCTAATTGCTGAGGGTGTGTTCCAGACTGTCGCACCATTGGACAGCTTGCAATTTCTGTCCCTTTTTCTCCTTTGTGCAGCTTCAGGCACCTGATCATTAATGTCATGTCGGTTAAGGAGCTAGGTCCCCATTTCCATGGAAACCCAGTGAAATGGCTTTGGAAACTTAAAGGTCCTTTATTTGTCTGGTTTCATTTTGTGTCCTTTTAAAGTATTTTAAAACAAAAGGAACAAGACGATCTGAAACGTAAAATGAGATACTGGTTTAAATGAGGTGGGCAGGTATAAAAATGGATAATACGTAGCTCTTTCTAATCCTGCAGCAAAATATCAGCTGGTGAAAATCAGCATAGCTACACTGAAGACAATGGAACTATGCCAGCTAAGGATCTGCCCTATAGACATCTGTAAGTCTGTGGAGTAGTCTCCTATGGGAGCTGATGGAAGCTTTATTATTTGAGAGGGTCAGAACTAGATAGGATAAGTCATTGAAGAATATATTGAAGATATCAGTCCTACACTGGCAGGTGGAGGGACTAGATGATCTGAAAGGTCTTTTCCATCCCTTATTACTCTCTCATGTATTTTGCACTGTATTTATTTACTGTTTTTCCTTGATCAATGTCAACAGAAACTAATAGGCATGTAAATATGACACAAGAAGACATATTCCCCTATAAGCAGAGACTGGTAACCATTTAATGAAGAAGAGGCAACAGATACAGAATAAATGTTTAAATACATAATAATAATCCTGCGAAAGCTCAAATTTGTTCTCTGTCTATGCACACATCACAGATATATTCAGTGGGGTGTCTGTATAATGCAATGACAATCCAGTTAACTCAGCTGCCTATCTTTCTTTTATGGTGGTCCTTTTTTCAGAAACAATAGTTCCACTTGTGCTAAGTAAAATTACAAAAGTGATAAATTTGCTAATAAAAGCTTTTTATCTATAACAATGCAGTTAGAGTACACGAAGTAATAGAAACACAATAGTTATCAGTTCTTCCTGCTCTGGGGCCAGCCAGTGGTATAATGATTTGAAAAATGGTATTTTTTTTTAGCAGATTTTTGAAGCAGTGATAAGGCTACATTACCTGTCTCTGAAGTGTCATTATTTCCTCAGTGTCCTAGTTAAATCTTAATGCATTGGTGACATAATGAATGGTGAGACTTGAATTCTTTTTGCTACCATTCGCATACCATGACTTAATATATGAAATACATTGGTAGTCTCCTGCTATATTTTATTGTAATTATTCAAAATTCTATGTTAATGTGGTTGGTAAGCTCTACTATTTTGGGCCATTGTTGTAGAATACTGTAGTATTTTGACTTTTTAAAAATTATTTTGGGTAGTTTCAACATTGATTAAGAAGATAAGCAAAATACCTACAATATTCAATACTGGTTCACAGCTACTGAAGGGCAGGGTTGGGGGTGGGGGGAGTTGGGAGGATAAAAATACCCAGATAGACAGAGTGTACAAAGGGCAAAGTCAAGTTAAAGAGGCTAAAATACTAGTACAGAAAATTATAAGGGCTTAATCCATTTCTTGGAAAACAGGATTGAAATTCTAGCCCTATTAACATCATTGGCAAAGCTCCCATTGACTTCAGTAGGGCCAGGATTTCACCCCAGTTGACATATCACAATAAAAAGCATTAACTCGACTGAGCCAAATTCACAACCTGGTTTAAGGAATGTGTCTATCATGGACTTTAATGGACGTTGCACCTGCTATCAAGTCTGTACTTGGCTTATTTCTATGACAACCTTTATACAGCTCTCCAGTGACAATAATTAAACTGTTTTAAATGTCAAAAATAACATGTATAAATGGCTCTCTCTCTCTCTGCCAGGTTGACTGAGGAGCAGTACAGATAATTAAAGCTAAAATACAACAAGATACAAACATGGAATAGACTCTATAGATTGGACAATTAAAACATAGGGGCAGCTGGAGTTTAGTGGATCCTTCATGGGACTGATAGTCAGGACAGCTGGGTATTGTTCCCATCTCAGTTACTGACATACTGTATGACCTTGGATGTGTCACCTCACCTCCCTGTGCCTCATCTGTAAGGCGAGAATACAACATGTCACTCTGCGCTCTATGGATGAAAAGCATGATATGGGGCTGATCTTAAGGTCACTGAAGTTAGTAGGCATCTTTCCATTGTCATTAGTAGCCTTTGGATCAGGCCCCCAGGTGTAAAGCATTAATATTTTTTTTATTGTCTTCATCAGTAAAACATCCTAAAACTGTGCCAGCATCGTTTAAGAGGAATCATACTATATGTGTGTGGTGTGGATGGTGAGTGGTGGGAGAAAGAGTGCGACAGGGCTGATGATGATAAAAAAAAAAAAAGCAAAGGGGAAAAAAAAGAAAGAGAAAAAGAAAAACATCCCAGAAAAAGAAATGTTCAGGAAGTCTTTGAAATCTTGGAAGGGATGGGCTGAGCAGGTGAGCGGGGGGTCGGGGGCCATGTTCCATTTTAGGGACTGCACAACCAAAGCTCAGTCACCCATTGATCTCAAGGATGACAGAGAGGAATTCTTAAAGCCTGGGTGGTTTCAGAATGCGTGGTAATAGAATCCTCATGGCTGGGGGCTGCCTCTCCTCTAAAAGTTTCTTATTCGTGTGTGTCCCCCTATACCAGTGTTTCCCATTAAAGGTAGCTCATCTCTGAAAAATACTTCTGGGGACATGGAAGTATCTGCATAGTATAGGGCAGTGTTTCCCAAACTAGGGCCGCCGCTTGTTTAGGGAAAGCCCCTGGTGGGCCAGGCTGGTTTGTTTACCTGTCGCGTCCACAGGTTTGGCCAATCGCGGCTCCCACTGGCTGCGGTTCGCTGCTCCAGGCCAATGGGGGCTGCGGGAAGCGGCGCGGGCTGAGGGACGTACTGGCCGCCGCTTCCAGCAGCTCCCATTGGCCTGGAGCAGTGAACCGCGGCCAGTGGGAGCTGCGATCGGCCAAACCTGTGGACGCGGCAGGTAAACAAACCGGCCTGGCCCGCCAGGGGCTTTCCCTAAACAAGCGGCGGCCTAGTTTGGGAAACACTGCCCTATACTTTGCAGATACTTCCATGTCCCCAGAAGTATTTCTCAGAGATGAGCTACCTTTAATGGGGTAGCACTCTTGCCTCAGGCTGAGATCAAATGCACTTTTGATGTTGTGGACACAGCTTCGCTACTGAAGTGAATTTGTCCCCAGAAATGGTTTGCCTTTATGCCAGCAATGAATTTGGTTTCAGTACTAAGACTTCTATACATTGGATGAGAAGACAAGGGAGGTGCTATTCAATTAGAAATATTTTCCTTCACATGAGATATACAGGCAAGTTCCTTTTCCTCCTGTCTGGTGACGGTTTAAAATTCCACTGCACGTGGTGAAAATCTTAGCTGCCCTGACCAATGCCATCCTCCATACTGAAACTGGTTTGAATGTCCATGTGGGAATGAACTATTGCCGAGCATATAACATCTGTTCCATTTTGCCTGCACAGTCATTACACAGTGCCAGTGTTTGACTCATTGCTTTATAAAGCTTTATGGAAACCTGGAGTATGAAAGGCACCATAGAAACTAAATTCTACCTTAAATTACCCAAATTACAGTACTGTCAAAAAAATGACAAGTTTATTACTAATTAAGTTAGACTGAATTTAAACAAGAAAATATTACTTGAGCTAATAGCTATATTTATGAAGCGCATATTATAAATTAACTAATAAATCAGAATAAATAATTCCTCACTTGATCCAGGTGCTTATTTTCTCTGCTAAGAAAACCCATAAAACATATTACTGGGGAGGTAACACATTCACATCTGCACATAATGCATCTGTAATTCCATCAAGGGTTTCTGGTGACACCATAGAACACAACAGCAGATCTTAAATGACCAGAATCCCAGGATGGAATTACAGTCTTCATCAGCGACTGCAGTATTTCCCAAACTTTTGAAAGCTGAGCCCCACTTCTTCAAGAAAATGAAGCCAGTAACACTTCGCAAACCAGCCATTTGTTGTTAAAGGCCTACCCAAAGTAAGAAGTCACGCAGACCTGGTGTACGCTACCAAGTTTTGCCAGCATAGGTATGTCAGCTCAGTGGGTGCGGGTGGAGGGGAAATCACACACCTCAACTGACACAGCTATGTCAGAAAAAGTCCTAGTGGAGATACAGTTATATAGCAAAAGATTCCTTTTTCCTTATGCCCAAATAAATTTGTTAGTCTGAAAGGTGCCACAAGGACTCCTCGTTGTTTTTGCCAGTATGATTTGTCATTTGGGGAGGAGGTTTAACCATACTGGGAAAATAACTCCTTTTATCTGTGTATACTGTCTCTCCACTGGGGGCTTTGCCAATGTAGCTACAGTGGTATAGGCATGAGCCAGAAAAGAATTTGTAGTGTAGACAAGCCCTCAGAGTACGTTGTGTGGACCTTCATAATATGATATTACTTCTTCTTTCTTGCATGCTTTGCTTAGCAGTGAAATAGTTAAACACGTTGACATTTAAAATATTGAGGAGTACTTGTGGCATCTTAGAGACTAACAAATTTCTTTGGGCATAAGCTTTCATGGGCTAGAACCCACTTCATCAGATGCATGCAGTGGAAATACAGTAGGAAGAAATACAGAGAACATGAAAAAATGGGGGTTGCCGTACCAACTCTAACGAGACTAATCAATTAAGGTGGGTATTATCAGCAGGAAAAAAAAAATTTTTGTAGTGATAATCAGAATGGCCCATTTCAAACAGTTGACAAGAATGTGTGAGTAACAGTAGGGGGGAAAAATTAGCATGGGGAAATAGTTTTTAGTTTGTGTAATGACCCATCCACTCCCAGTCTTTATTCAAGCCTAATTTAATGGTGTCCAGTTTGCAAATTAATTCCAGTTCTGCAGTTTCTCATTGGAGTCTGTTTTTGAAGTTTTGAATAGATTTGTGGACAGAGTTGGCAATGGGCTTTGTTGCAAGGATAGGTTCCTGGGTTAGTGTTTTTGTTGTGTGGTGTGTGGATCGTCCTTCAGGATAGGTTGTAGATCCTTGATGATGTGCTGGAGAGCTTTTAGTTGGGGGCTGAAGGTAACGGCTATTGGCGTTCTGTTACTTTCTTTGTTGGACCTGTAGCAGGTGATTTCTGAGTACTCTTCTGGCTCTGTCAATCTGTTTCTTCACTTCAGCAGGTGGGTATTGTAGTTTTAAGAATACTTGATAGAGATCTTGTAGGTGTTTCTCTGTCTGAGAGATTGGAGCAAATGCCGTTGTATCTAAGATCTAATATATCTAAGACAAGTCCCAACCTGAAGAAAATACTCACCAGCAACCACACACCACACAACAAAATCACTAACCCAGGAACCTATCCTTGCAACAAAGCCCGTTGCCAACTCTGTCGACATGTCTATTCAAGGGACACCATCATAGGACCTAATCACATCAGCCATACCATCAGGGGCTTGTTCACCTGCACATCTACCAATGTGATATATGCCATCATGTACCAGCAGTGCCCCTCTGCCATGTACATTGGCCAAACCGGATAGTCTCTATGCAAAAGAATAAATGGACACAAATCAGACATCAAGAATGATAACATTCAATGACCAGTTGGAGAACACTTCAACCTCCCTGGACACTCAATTACAGACCTAAAAGTCACAATTCTTCAACAAAAAAAACTTCAAAAACAGACTCCAATGAGAAACTGCAGAACTGGAATTAATTTGCAAACTGGACACCATTAAATTCGACTTGAATAAAGACTGGGAGTGGATGGGTCATTACATAAACTAAAAACTATTTCCCTGTGCTAATTTTTCACCTACTGTTACTCACATCTTCTTGTCAACTGTTTGAAATGGGCCATTCTGATTATCACTACAAAAGTTTTTTTTCTCCTGTTGCTAATACCCACCTTAATTGATTAGTCTCTTTAGAGTTGGTATGGCAACCCCCATTTTTTCATGTTCTCGCTGTATATATATATCTTCCTACTGTATCTTCCACTGCATGCATCTGATGAAGTGGGTTTTGGCCCACAAAAGCTTATGCCCAAATAAATTTGTTAGTCTCTAAGGTGCCACAAGTACTCCTCGTTCTTTTTGCTGATACAGACTAACACGGCTACCACTCTGAAACCGTTTAAAATATTGTAACTGACAACTGAATTGGACCCTTTCATGCCTCAAAGTTATTGTTGCTGCAAATTTAGGCAGACATGGCGGCATCAGTTACACCTCGGTTAGGTTTGCCAGGTTTTTCTTTGCAACCATAACAGCTAAAGTCTTGCCTTTATTTAAAAAAAAAAAAAGCTGAGACTCTGGAAACATTTGAAAGGCTTGCCCTCTCCCCTCCTCTTGCCCTCTCCCCTCCTCTTGCCCTCTCCCCTCCTGTGGCTACTCCTTTGCGCTGCCTTCCCAAGTTTGACTAATTCTCAGTCGGTGTACATTTCAGAGTGGATTGTTCAGTATGCTACTGTACATAATTCACATATTTTGTTTTTCTGAGGGCTTGTCCACATGAGACGTTTGCACTGGATTAATCTAGAGTGTGAATTTAAACCAAATTAGTTTGAACAATAAGCCACTTTTAAACTGGAATAAGAGTGTCCACACAAGGATTCACACTGGTATAACTAAATCAGCCTAACTGGTACAGCTTTCTCATGTAAATAAGGTGTAAGCCTTTCTTTCCTAATGTCCAGTCATTTCTGCTATATTTTTGTAGTACTTCATTAGCTCCAACATCGTATTTAGGTTGTCTGTTAACCCTTTTTCCAATGATTTTTGTAAGTTATTAATATTCCCCAAAATGCTGAACATGATTTTAATGCAATACTTTACTGATTAACTTTGAAAAACTGTGATCTAGTATACGGGTTGCTCATTAAGATGGAAAAGGCAGTTTTGGGACCAGTACCTCAGATATTAAAAATTGGTGGTGTTCCATTGCAGTCAATGGAGCTGTGTTGGTTTAAACCATCTGAGGAACTGAGCCTTTGTTTTTAACAAGGCTATTGCAGGCTTCCAAGTGTTACCTTTCTTTGTAAGGCCATAACAACTCCCCTTATGGAAAATTACACAAGGAGGGGACAAGTTACTCAGGAAAACTCTGGTGAAGATGGTATTTTATTCAGGTTAATTCTAAGGTGATTCTCATTCTCTCCCTCCACCAGGTAAGAAGATATTGCCTCTTTCTCATGCTCCAGGACTGTATGCATTCAAGTGCTTTGCTGTGGTATTCTCTTTAAAGACATTACCTGCTGCTAGTTACAAAGATATTAACAAGCAGTTGTAATTATCTCCCTCGTGGCTTTCTCTCTGTAGAAACTTTTCTTAACCTTTTAATATCACTTTAGGGCTTGCAAGCCTTAATGTTACGGTTGCGAAGTAGCAGTGGCTGCAGAGTTGTCATGACAATCTGCTCTGAGGGGGATCTAAGGAAAGAAGCTACCTAATAAGGATGGATCTTGTGTTCATACAGTATTAGCTTTGATAGCTAGATAACTTATGCTTGCAAAACTTGGAGGGATTTAATGGTCTCTCTTTCACTCAGTCACTCACACAGAGACTCATACATATGCTGTTTCTGTCTTTAAACTACCATACACACGCCACCACACCATTTGTCTTTCGCCTTTTAACATTTTATTATAAAAATGTTCAATCTGTAGTTCATCAAACGATCATCTAATGTTCATCAAAATCCATCTTAATGCTAAAACTGCTTTCCCCCACCCTCACTAGAGAGTAACTAATTGATAGACTGCTATCAAGGGAAGACTTGCTAACAGTACATTTTAATACAAGAAAACACAGAAATTAAGTACATTTCCCTAGAAGTCTTATGATTAATACTTTCTAACTTCTTGCTCACAGCTTTGCATATTTTCCTCTCTCCCCTTCCCTCCTTTCTACCCTGGAGTGAGCTATACACATCACTGGGTGTTGATAAGATCCTGGCAACCATAAGAGTGAAGCTCGAGTGGTTTGAGGAATCAGAACCCCATGCTGTGTGAATAGAGCCTTATTTACAGTTTCCTGCAGTATAATTCGTACATTATAGGCCAGATTCTCCGTTATTACAATTGGTGCAGTTCCACTTCGATAGAGCTATGCTACTTCATACCAGCTGAGGATCTGGCCCTATGTCTGAAGGATATCAGTGGAATTTAGTAAGAAATAACTTCTCAGTGGAATCCAATGCAAAATGTCCCTCTCTGCTGAACCCTCCTCCATTATTGTTTTTTAAATGGCCTTGTTTGTTTGAGAAACATCAGGAGGAAATTAGCATTTTATTTAAAAAATAGTTTAATTTCAACACAGTTGTGGATCAGTATATTTTTGACTACCGAGAATATGACATTAGTGGTAACCATAGCTAATCTAAACATCATACTGTTGAATGCACATACTGCAATACTATTAAATCAAATGCTCTGAAGTTGTCTGGGTTTCTGGTGTGTGTGTGTGTGTGTGTGTGTGTGTGCGCGCACATTTTTTTTTTTTTTTTGGAAAAAAGTCAGATTTCACAACTATCATGTTACATTTGTGAAAGAGAGCACTCTGAGGACAGTCTGAGAGGGCATTGTGAAGGACAACACTCACTGCTGGTGCCGCCTAGTGGTCAGGTGGGGGTATGGCAGGTTGTGTTCCACGCATTCCCTTTTTTCACTTCCAAAACAGACTTCAAAGAGAAACTGCAGAGCTAAAATTCATTTGCAAATTTAACACCATTACTTTGGGCTTGAATAGGGACTGGGAGTGGCTGGCTCACTACAAAAGCAATTTTCCCTCTCTTGGTATTGACACCTTCTCTTCAGTTATTGGGAGTGGACCACATCCACCCTGACTGAACTGGCCTTGTCAACACTGGTTTTCCACCCGTAAGGTAACTCCCTTCTCTTCATGTGCCAGTATTTATGCCTGTATCTGTAATTTTCACACCATGCATCTGAAAAAGTGGGTTATTTTTACCCACGAAAGCTTATGCCCAAATAAATCTGTTAGTCTTTATGGTGTCCCCTTGTTTTTTTTTTTTTTTTTTCACAACTGCTCCACCCGGGGTGGTCTGATCTTTTAGTTACTCAGGTAACTCAGCCAGGTCCCATTTTCAAGTCCGCCCCTTTCAGGGTACATATAAGGAGTCCAATAATAGGAAGGTAATCAGGCTCAAATGAGGGAGTCAGGGCTTCCCTCTTGAGTCAGGCCTCATGGTCTGGACCCTTGTAGCGTCAGTGTCTTCTGTCAAATAGGTTCCTGCCAAGGGATAGGCTTTAGTACTTGTCCCATTTTAGGGAATAGCAGAGGATCCTGGGCCCATCCTCTCCACTGGGCTCCGATCCAGGGCCCAATGGTAGGCAGCTAAGCCCTGCACCTGGCGGTACTATGCAGCTGCTTTCCTGGAAAACTTCCTACCAGTCCCCTCTTTCCCACAGGGTAAAGTAAAGAACTGAGCATAACAATTATGTTTTTGGCCTTCTTAGAGTCTCGCAGGTCCCTTCTTTGCAGGCTTGGTCAGGCCACTATTGCTAAGCCTCAGGCAGCAAGAGCGCCTATGTTGCTCCTTCCAATAAGTGGAGCGGAACCTGACTGCCTTCTTCAAGACAACTGGGAGATATTCAGGTTGTCGGATGGTGACAGTGCTGATCAAATACTTCTTGTTGATGGTAACTCTGTTTATATCTAGCCACCTAAGGCATTGAAGTACACTGTTCTATAACCAGCTGTGGATCCCCAAGTGCTGGGGTGTTAACAGGCAGGACAGCTTGAAAGACTGACAGCTGAAGGCATTTGTGATGGACTGTGGAACCTACCTTCTCTCAGACACTTGTGTGAATCCAGCCAGAGACAGCAACAGTTGAAAACATTCCTATCTAGGGATTGTTCAGTAGCCTGTGTAAAACGAGGCAGTGGACATACCTATGCCTAGTGGACAATTATTTAAATTGGAGGGCGGGGGAAGAGGGAAGAATGCATTTGGCAGCCTTATAGGAAGTCTTAGAGGAAGCTGAAACCAAAGACGGAAGGGACTTGGAGACTGAACTACCCTCTGACTACTAGAAATATTGCTTCTAGGTCAAGTTTGAGGCCCATTGGTGAGGAAATGTGTACGAAGCTCACGCAGCTGATACCTGAGCTGGGCCAGTTTCATGGATGGAGGACTTCTGTCTCCAGTGCTGTCAATCAACATCTGTTAATGATCACTAAGTTTCAATGAAAAGAAACCAAACTGGCAATAATATTGAATTGTAATAATTAATAAATATATATTATTAGTTTGCTCCAATCTTGTGATTATCCTGTTAGGTGACTCCTTTAATCTCAAATTTATATTTCTCTCTAAATGATCAAAATCAATAGTAATACAATTAAATGGGATCTGGGTGCTTGCCATGAGAAGATCTTTGTGTACTCTCATGCTCTCTTTCCCTGATTTAAACATTTCCAAGTTGTGGGACACATCTGCTAATAGTGGCTCTAAGGTTCTCACACAATCATGCTTTGTAAAGATTAAGGACCAGATACACAGCTGGTATAAGTGGGTTCAGCACCCCTGAAGTCAGTGGAGCTATGTCAGTTAACCTCAGCTGAGGGTTTTTCTGGCTTTGCAGGGACACAATCACACTGAAAATCATATTTTTGTCTGAAAATTTTCAATCTACTGTATTTACAAGTAACACCCAGGAATACTGTAACCAAAAAGAGATTAGACGATTGCTTTCCGCTCTTTGTTTGCTTTGTGCTTTTGACAGTTCTCTGTTTATCATCTGTTTCAGTTTGCCCTGCATAATCAGTCACCAGGGGAGCAGGAAAACACACGTGTATATATTTAAAAGAATTTAATTTCAACAAAACAAACAAACCAACCCAGACAGGGAACCCTATCAGAAAATGGAATTTGTCAATTTGAAAAAAAGTTGACAATATCTGGTTAATTGGCTCCGGCAGAGCTGCTAATGAGCACTGAAGATGCAGGCTTTCTCCTCTGCCATGCTGATTGCTGTTCTAGCCAATGTAATGTTGGCACTTTTCTTGTTTTAGTGGTGTTGTCCTGAAAGCTCTCTTAATCAAAGTCTCAAAACAGACCTATCCCCATCTCCATGACAACTATCTCTCAGGGTTATAAGGCAGTAAAGTAGACGGTCTTCTGATTGATAGCACCTTAGACCTTCAGTGCTGCACCATATTAGTGGCAGCTTCTAGCTGAAGGCAACAGACTCTCAATATAATTCCAATGAGGCATGTAACATTACATGACATCATGTATTTTTTTAATTGGACATGAAAAGTACTTCCTACGGGCAATATGGTAGGGTGGGGTAGGGGAGCACTCCGATTTTTGGATGACTAATCAGAAATGTAATAAATGTCATGTTGACCATCAGAAGTAAATTTAGAACACAAGCTAAGCACTCATTCTTATTCAGGAACAAAAAAGAACATGAATTTATATTTTGCCAACATGCAATTTTTGGTGCTAACTAACACTCACCTGTGTCCTCCCCTATTTCTCCTGGAGTTAAGACATTTTTTGGAGTTAGCAGTTGCATGGGCATAATTTTTCAAGTTCAACAGACCGAAAAAAAGAGAAAAGAAGGAACTGTAGAGATCCAGTCACTCATAACTGAGTGCAAATAATTTTGTCTTTTTTTTTTTTGTCCTAAAATTCAGAGGAAGACTATATTATACCACCAAGAAATACCTGCAAAGAATAGAGCACAGATATCTCCAAATGAATGCCAGAAATTTCTCTTGAAAAACCAAACCTTCCCTGTTTTCCTCTAGTAGTCTGAGCAACATCAGGAGAACATGAATCTCTTTTGCAAGAAAAGAAAACCATTTTCCCTGCCAAATTTTAATAAATATCTGCTGTTCAGCATATGAGAGAAAAAATAAATAGTGTAATTATATGACACTCATCTTCATCCACAATTTGCTTCAATCTATTTTCCATCTGCACCTGATGTGGGAAGAGTTCCAGACATGGAGCCGGGTAATTTTTTTTTCCAAATAGTTTGCTGAAAAATGTATTTTTGGTTTAATTAAATTTTTCACAAATCCGTATTGAATTTGGCTAATAGTTATGTCCAAATAGGAAAAGTCTAACTGGTTCATTTTGACATTTTTAAAATGAAATGTTTTGACTTTCTATTTCAAAATGACATTTTGTTTTGAAATTAGGTAGATTTGCTTAAAAAAAAAAGGTAAAAATACCCCCAAAATGTAACAAAATGAAACAAAAAACTGGAGGGGGGGAGGGGAGGGAGGTTTTGGTGAAATACTATTCAGTGATACTTACAATCCTCCTTTCTAGCCAACAGAGATCAGAATTCTAGTGATTTCTGAATTCCTGAGATTTGGTTTCTCTCAACCATTCCTTATGATTTAAGTTTTTGATTAAATGTCTGACTCTTAGATATTCTCTTGCCAACATGGGCTTTTTTAAAATGGCTTTTCAGGAAATTTCCCCTCCCAACAGTAACTGTTTTCAGTTTCCAGACTGAGATGGAGAAGCATGATGGAGGTGCCAAGAGAAATTTTCCGGAAAACCAGTTTCAGTGCTCCAGCACCAGGGTTGTTAGATAAAAGAAGGCAGGCACCTTCACTATTTAGGAAGATGATTGCTTGATAAATGAGAGAGCCTGAGGGACCAAGAAGTTCAGCACAGCTCTGGATCCAGTTGAATCCATAATTAGCACCCTGGGCAGATACAAAATTGTATCCTCATCTGATCTGTGATCTGCAGACCATGTTTGCGGATATCTGCGTCTGCAGATATAAAGCGGATATCAGCAGATTTGCAGGGTTCTATCCATAATTCACTCTCTAAGGGGTAAAGACTAGAAAATTTGAAACTTTTTAGAAATGCCTGTTCTGGGATTTTAATCAACTGCTTCAGAGTGACTGAAAGAGACCCAGACTCCTGGATCTCTTGAATACAAAACAACATGAAGACGAAGTCAAGAATATGCTCGAGATATCTGTGACTAGATCTGAAACTATAGAATTGATCCATGCTGTTATGGAGCCAGCTGAAGCTCTGAGTATTATTGTAGGACTGTGGGGACATCATCAGCAAAGGACTTGTCTGACCCTTTCATTGTCCAACCAGAATCAGATGTCACGCATGATCATAATCCAATGACGAGGAGGAAATAGGCATCCTTCTGACAACCCAGCAGCAGGCAACCACTTGTTCTGTTTGTTCTTTCTAAAACACTTATCATCCTGGTATGTAAGTGCTGGTAAAAGTGGTCTGAAGCTTATTTTCTTGATCATGGAGAGTAATGACTCCAAAACCCCTTCCTTCAGATAGACACAGATCCTTTCAAAGGCATCAATTCATGTGCAGCAAGAAGGAAAGTGGCTTCTGCATTTTATACAGAGAGTTGTTGCCTGTCATAACAAAACATAGTGTGTTAAACGCTCTTTGCATTTTCTATCCTTCCCAGTTCATGAGTGCAATATTGAGTATTTTGTGATAAGGGCTGTGGAAACTGGATGTTTGGTCGAACTGTGCATATGTCTTTAGCATTCCTATCACATTGCCTCACATTTCCAGTCAAGGTATACCTGGGTATTGCTTTTACAAAATTGATTCATTCACAGAGATAGTGGTATCTGGTTTTTCATAGGATTAGTACCTGCCAAACAATAGAACAGAGATTTTGGAGGCTGTTTGTAGAATGCAGTTACTCAAGTACTGTAGTAACCTTTCCCCTTTGGATTTCCTACTTCAAATCCTAAATTAGATAAGTGGAAATTTGTCTGTCTCCTGGTTAATCTTTAGTGGACATGAACAGCTGGATTAGCAGTGTCTCCTCAGACACTCAGGAGAGAGACGGGGTTGTAATAGGGATACTGAGAATGAGAGTAATACACTTGTGGAGTTCAAGGTTAGATCAGAAGAGAGTGGGGGTGGTGCACATCATGTTGACAGAGCTGAGTGCCGAAAGCTTAAACCATGCTAGAGGTTAGCCAGAGCTAATTGTCCATGATTTTCATGAGCACCAACTTGTGTGGGTATACACCATACACATCCACAGAAACAGGATCCACCCTGGACTTGCAGGGTGGTGATGACAATGTGTGGACTTATGTGTTTTGAGGATTACACTGGTCTATAATTTTTGAGAAGTCATCTGCTTCAGAGATAAAGTGTGCTATTTATTATGTATTTTGATGTGCTGAATTCAGATATGACAATTAAAACAACTGATTGGCTACTGTTTCTAAGATATTTCAGTTTTTACATTTTATGTCTATGTATATTGTGTAGATAGTAGAGTTTTAATCATAAATTGTAAACCTAGGTCTTTTCATGTGTTTATGGTTGCTTTACATGATAATATTTCACCTGTCCTGTTTATGTAACACTTTTAAAATCAGCAAAAGGGTTATATAAATAAAATTTATTATGAAACAAAAGGCAAAAAGCTATGATGTACATAGTTTAGTCCTATTCAGTGTCTACTCGGCGCTTCTTGGCTTGTCTCTTGTATTCATTAAACGGAGCATCTCTTGTCACTGTCCAGCAATAGTCGGCAAGCATTGATGGGCTCCATTTGCCCTGATAGCGTTTCTCCATTGTTGCAATGTCCTGGTGAAATCGCTCGCCGTGCTCGTCGCTCACTGCTCCGCAGTTCGGTGGAAAAAAATCTAGATGAGAGTGCAAAAAATGTATCTTTAGTGACATGTTGCAACCAAGGCTTTTGTATGCCTTGAGGAGGTTTTCCACAAACAACCTGTAGTTGTCTGCCTTGTTGTTTCAGAGAAAATTTATTGCCACTAACTGGAAGGCTTTCCATGCCATCTTTTCCTTGCCTCGCAGTGCATGGTCAAATGCATCATCTCGAAGAATGAGGACCAACAAAGACACCTTCCTTTATCTTAGCTTCACCTAACCTTGGCAATTTTCCATGGAGGTATTTGAAAGCTGCTTGTGTTTTGTCAATGGCCTTGACAAAGTTCTTCATCAGACCCAGCTTGATGTGTAAGGGTGGTAACAAAATCTTCCTTGATTCAACAAGTGGTGGATGCTGAACACTTTTCCTCCCAGGCTCCAATGACTGTCGGAGTGGCCAATCTTTCTTTATGTAGTGGGAATCTCTTGCACGACTATCCCATTCGCAGAGAAAACAGCAGTACTTTGTGTATCCAGTCTGCAGACCAAGCAAGAGCGCAACAACCTTCAAATCGCCACAAAGCTGCCACTGATGTTGGTCATAGTTTATGCACCTCAAAAGTTGTTTCATGTTGTCATAGGTTTCCTTCATATGGACTGCATGACCAACTGGAATTGATGGCAAAACATTGCCATTACGCAGTAAAACAGCTTTAAGACTCGTCTTCGATGAATCAATGAACAGTCTCCACTCATCTGGATCGTGAACGATGTTGAGGGCTGCCATCACACCATCGATGTTGTTGCAGGCTACAAGATCACCTTCCATTAAGAAGAATGGGACAAGATCCTTTTGACGGTCACAGAACATGGAAACCCTAACATCACCTGCCAGGAGATTCCACTGCTATAGTCTGGAGCCCAACAGCTCTGCCTTACTCTTGGGTAGTTCCAAAACCCTGACAAGGTCATTCAGTTCACCTTGTGTTATGAGGTGTGGTTCAGAGGAGGAGGATGGGAGAAAATGTGGGTCTGTGACATTGATGGTTCAGGACCAGAAGTTTCATCCTCTTCCTCTTCCTCGTCTGACTCAAGTGAGAATGATTCTGGTGCATCAGGAACCGGCAGTCCTTCTCCGTGGGGTACTGGGCGTATAGCTGATGGAATGTTTGGATAATGTACAGTCCACTTTTTCTTCTTTGACATACCTTTCCCAACTGGAGGCACCATGCAGAAGTAACAATTGCTGGTATGATCTGTTGGCTCTCTCCAAATCATTGGCACTACAAAAGGCATAGATTTCCTTTTCCTGTTCAACCACTGGCGAAGATTTGTTGCACAAGTATTGCAGCATATGTGTGGGGCCCACCTCTTGTCCTGATCTCCAATGTTGCAGCCAAAATAAAGGTGATAGGCTTTCTTAACCATAGTGGTTATACTGTGCTTTTGTGATGCAAAAGTCACTTCACCATAAACATAGCAGAAGTTATCTGCACTGTTCACACAAGTACGAGGCATCTCTGCTCACTTTGGCTAAACAGAAACGTGTCCCTTTGCAAAATCAAACACTGACAAATAAGAGAGCACGACACTGTATGATTTCTAGAGCTGATATAGGGCAATTTGTTCAGCAGAGTGATGTAAGCTTCGTTATGATTGCATCATCCATGACTTCTAGGAATAACATGATGCAATTCATATCATGTATGATGCAATACCAGCTTCAGATTGCATCATTCATTGTTTTGCCTAAAAAGCAAGTACTATACAAATCCAGTCATAGATTTATTCATAGATCCAGTCAAAGATGTATTTTAGTAATTTCTGGTTTAAATTGAGATCCCTTCCCGTAATAACTCACTTATCCTCCGCCATTCCCAAGTCAAGGGTCGTATATACTGACCCAATAGCATATCTTGAAAACTAGAGCCAATCAACAATTTTAAGCATCATTTTCGTTCTCAGTGACCCAGAATTAGTAAAGTTTGACTACATTTATTTCAGAAGCATTTTGGCTGTAGAGCACTGTTATTGTGTTAGCGCTGCATTTTCCCCCCAGTTTCTGAGCATTAAACTCAGAAGGTGCCCCTACTTCCAAAAGGATATATTTTACCTGTAATAAAAACTTGTACACTTTTGCAGCTAGATTGCACACTAAACACAAGTGACAAAACAAAATAATGATGGTCTGTTAAATACTAAAGTATCCTTTCTTTTCCAGATAGGTGTTTTTAACACCAAGGGAATACTTTCATGAGAAGAATAACATCGATTAATTGCCTTTTTGAGGTTCTTGGGGATTTAGGCATATCACTGCACTCTAAACAGTTTGTTTGAGGATTTTTATTTGCCCAGGGTGGAGGGAAGAAGTTCAGCAAAGCCAAGACCTGGGATATAAATTCAAATTCCCCCTAATCAAATATGTATCCTTTTGAGTCTCGCCTGACTACATAATGCTGTTTAAAATATGCAGTAATTAAACCTGAATGTCAGAATTCTTTGAGTTTCTAAGATTGGTTAGCTGGACTGCTCCAGTATTTCCTTAATGATATGAACTGTGGAATTAGTATCAGACTACTTTCTACATGGTATATGCCATACAGGGCTGGTACAAGGATATTTTGCGCCCTAGGCGAAACTTCCACCTTGCGCCCCCCCCCGCTCTCCCTGGAGCATCGCTTATTATAAACTTTCAAAAATGAATACAGTGGAGTCACATCTTATGTGGGGGTTAGGTTCTAAGGTCAGCGTGTAAGAGGAAAATCGCGTATAGTGAAAATTACCATAAAAAGAAGAACAGGAGTACTTGTGGCACCTTAGAGACTAACAAATTTATTAGAGCATAAGCTTTCGTGGACTACAGCCCACTTCTTCGTTATGCATCCGAAGAAGTGGGCTGTAGTCCACGAAAGCTTATGCTCTAATAAATTTGTTAGTCTCTAAGGTGCCACAAGTACTCCTGTTCTTCTTTTTGCGGATACAGACTAACACGGCTGCTACTCTGAAACCTGTCAAATTACCATAAAGTATAGTACACACAGTATACTCTGCATACACTAGAACAGGGGTCCTCAACCTATGGCACACGTGCCAAATGTGGCACGTGAGCCGATTTTTTTTTTTTTTTTTATAGCAGGCTGCGGGTCCCGGCCGCCGCTGAGCCCGCTGTCGGTCTGGGGTTCCGTTCACTCAGCTGGCAGTGGGCTGAGTGGGGCCGGCAGTGGGCTGTGCGGGCCAGCGGCCGGGACCCCGGCTGGCAGGAGCTGGAGGATGGAACCCCAGACTGGCAGCGGGCTCAGCAGCGGCCGGGACCCGCAGCCTGCCATTAAAAAAAAAATTGGCTCGCGTCCCACCTTTGGCACGCGTGCCGCTGTTGAGGACTCCTGTTCTAGCATATACTGTGTGTACTGTACTTTGGTAATTTTCACTATAAGTGATTTTCCTCTTACACGCTGACTTAGAACCTAACCCCTGCATAAGATGTGACTCCACTGTTGTGTAAAAAAATTTGGGGGCACCGCTTTTTGGCGCCCCAGGCAGCTGCCTAGTTTGCCTAGTGGTTACACTGGCCCTGATGCCATAGATTTTGTTATAAGTGCATTGATGCACTCTAATACAAATTATTAGATCTAAAATGTAATCAGCAAAATATTGCTCATTTTTCATTGAGTTAAGGTCCACAGATCAGAACTTTATGGAGGTGGAGCATGCCTCTTCTGCCAGTGACTGGCCGGTCTGGTTCTGCCACCAAGCTGTAAGCCAGCTGACATACCCATTGTATGGATCTATGGACCTTATTACTTTGAAGAAAGGACATTTATAGCTAAACGCAGATATATTTTCCTATTACTTTCTCATAATGTGATTACTTTTGCTTCATGGGTGAAGGCTGCATGGTGAGCCTTTTGCTGCTACACATGCTCAGGACACTTAGCTGCAAAAAGTAACGGAAAGTAATTCATGTGACCTTTCTGCATGAAAAGTCACAGTTGCTCTAATGAACTACTTAGAACAATCTGAGTCCATTCACCTGGTTATAGAATCCATTACTTTATCCACTTTGCATTTTCTTCCAGATTCTTTCTTTCCAGGATGGCTGCCATTAACCTCTTTTTCATTTAAATCAGAACATGAAATTATTTTCTCTCTGATGTGGCCTTTGTTTTTCTCTCTTTGGTATGTCTTTGCAACATAGACCTCCTCCAACTCAGCTCAGTGTGTTCTGGCACTTCATATCTCTTACCTCCCAAAGCAGTGTTCTGACAAGAGTTTGTACTACACATAGTATTTTTAGCTTGAGTTGGGATTGATGGGCTGTTATGGTTTACATGGGTTTACAACACATGGGATTATTTTAAGGTTTTGTGTTCCAACAAAGATGAAAAACATCATCATAGTGACTGTGTTTTGCATGTTTTCCAGCCAAACTCGTAAATCCATCATTGGTAGGTATGGGGAGGGAGGCATAAAACTCAGCCAAGTTTCACCCCAAAGTCTCACCAACCTCAGCTAACCTTTCAGGGAGCATGGGCCGAATCTCAGGTTTTGTTGCAAAAGGTTTGCACAAATGTAATCCTGGCTTTAAATTGTATCCAAAGCCTGACATTGGGAAGTCTGTAGCCATTAATTAGGCATATTTACTTTTTATGTCTCTGTTGAATTCATGGCCACTGGAGGCCTTATTTCTAGAGCTGGTCAAATAATGTGACTAGTAATATATGTTGCAAATTTAGACATGTTTAAATTCAGCAGATGCAAATAATTTGCATTTATTATTCAATAACTCTATAGTTCAGCAAATAATATTCTGTGGATAATATTGCTTGCAAAATTTGCCATTTTCATGAACTAATTAATTGTAAATACTTTTACTTTTGATTCAGATCCTCCTCTCCACACCTTTTTTGTATAACGTAGAAACTTACTCCAATCATTGTGACTTCAAGTTCAAGCAGCCACTAAATTGTGATTGTTATTACCCTTATTGATACAATGCAGAAATTCATTTCCACCAAGAGATTGTGATGCCATAAATACAGGACTGGGTTTGTGGCAAGATCAAGCAGAAGATACTGGGCAATGGTTCTCTGCCAAGCACTAATAACCAAAATGGTACCAAAAGGAATATCGAGAGAGACTGGCCACATACCGGAAACTACTTTATGTATAAATATTCATAGTACTGTATTTTACATTGTAAAGTTTGCTGTAGTGTGAAATTACCTCTTTAAAGGTCCTCAGTCTCCAGACTTCCTTTGATCCTCATAAAGACCAGATTATGGTCTACTGACCACACCATGGTAATGTGTACTGCACAGGTGCCTAGCTAGCTACTAAATCATTCTCTCACAATGCTTCTGCCAGCTGTTGAGAGCTTCTTCCCTCAGGATCCCGCCCATATTTAAAGGGGATTTAGTCTAGGTAAAACATTTTTAAAATTTCCTTGTATGCCAACATATTGGTGATATGCAATGGCATGAGGGATGGGGACTGGAAGCTATAAATGTACTGTGTGTTCATTAAACGAGATACTACCAACTGAATAGGGTACCAGTCTGAGGATGTGGGAGGAGGGGAAGATTTGTAATTTTCCTCTCACCCTACCTGATTTCCAGGACATGCACTGAAAGCGTTGCGGGCTCTGAGCTCCTCTTTTATCGACATACAGTGCATTCTATGTTTACAGGGAGTAAAGAGATTCATTTAGCGTATGGCTGAGCTGGATTGCCATCATTGGCTCTGTTGACCTTTATTGTAAGTTGCCTTGGGATATTTGTATGCTTAGGCAAGCCTATAAATAGCTATAGTATGATGGGAGTGTTATTGCAGAAAAGCGCTTTGCAAAAACAGATTGTCATTTCATTTCCAGGGAGGGAGGGAGAAAGGTATGTGTTAGGCTTGCGAAAAGAAAGGAATTCCCCTCAACACACTACCACCCCCACAGCACTGACTGCTGAAGAAAGAACTTGTAAGATTTTTTCGGTTGTCACCAATCAGGCCATGCTGTCTTGATGTTTGCAGCCCTATAGCTTTAAGAAGCCTAAGTCCTGGAGCAGCCTGGTATTATGATAGCATGTGCTTCCACTTGAGGGATTAAAGTTCAGGGCTGACCTTACTTGCTGCGCTGGCAGGGGCTGGGGAGTGTATGGCGGAAGAGCACTCAGCCCTGGGGGGCTGGGAGTGCCTTTGGCTGATGCTTTGAATAACATTTGTGGCCTTTGCAGGGAATGCTATCCCTCCTAAGAGAATTTCAGTCACATGGGCCCCAAAGAGATGGGAGTGAAGTGAACGGGGAAAGAAATTGGAGTATATCCCTGGTGGAGCTCACCAAAAAAGGGGCAACATCTGAACCTTTCCTGCTCCCAAGGATTACCTCAGTTTTCTGTGTTAGGTTTTCTGTTGTTTAAGTGGGAGTTTCTTTTTCAGATGGCAAGCTATCTGAGTAAAGCAAACAGGGTGTTTTCTTCCTTTTTCAAGGCCTTCCTTCCCCCTTTCAATAAAAGCAACTCAAATCTTCATTTGCGTTGCATATACAATGAGCCCAACAGCCCTGATGTAAAGAATAGGAACTCCATTTCAATGAGTGCAGGGCTACATTTGGCCCAATGGATTTTGCCCTTTATGCTTGGGTATGGAAGGGTAACTGATCTGTCTTAAACAGCACTTTTCAGTTATCAAACTTGCTTTATTTCTCTACTAAGCTGCTTTTGCATTCTTCTCCCTCCCTTTCTGACTTTCCTTTGCCCACTTACCTGCTCCCCTGGCTCTTTACAGCATAATATAACCTCCTAGCCCTGTTTCCACCAAACTGAAATTTACAGCTGTGCTGCCTCTGCTGATTTTCTAGACAAAAAAAAGAGTGCTGTTGTTTTGTTTTTGTTTTTTCTTCTCATCTTGCAGGAAAGCAATCTCCAGATCAGGCCTCCAGCATCTGGCTCCTGTGCACTCCCTCAGCATCGCAATCTCCAATGGGCCAGGGAAGGAGCCAAGAACAACACTAGAATGGAGTGTAGGTGTTTATTTTTAATCATGGCAATTTATCTAAATAACATCTCCTGCCCATGTTCCCTCTAACCTTCATTTTTTACATGGCTAGGTAAAGGTGCATGTAACAGGGTTGGATGTTCGCTCTGATCACTCTGAGCTTGATCCTGTAAGGGGCAGAGAACTCTGACATCTATCCAGCAAAGCACTTAAGCACATGAAAAGTCCCAGCAGAGTCAATGGGACTGGATATGTTGAAAGTTTAGCACCAGTACAGCAAAATTACATGCTTGAGTGCTCAGCATCTTGCAGGATCAAGCCCTAAGGTGACAAGTATAGGTGTGTTAGAGAGATTTTATTTCCTTTTGAAGTTGTTTTGTGATTTAGGCCAAGACAATCTTTATTTAAAGACTGGATGTCTTTCTAAGTGATATGCTCTGCTTCAGCTACTGTTGTTTGGCTTGAAGCAGGTATCACTAGCTGAATTTTTTTTTCTAGCCTGTGTAATACGGGAGGTCAGACTAGATGACTGTAAGGGTCCCATCTAACCTTAAGATCTATGAATGTATAATAGAGTGCAGAGAAGAGTGTTAAAAAAGTTCAATCCTCTCAGTTTCAGAGATCCTGTGTGGATCCCAAAGGGATTGGCCTTACAAAACCTAAATCCTGCTCCAGAGGAAACTTGGTCTCTGATTCAGCAAGATATTTAAACACGTCTGTCTTTAAGCACGAGAGTTTCCCATTGAAGTCAGTGGCACTACTCATGTGCTTCAAGTTAGGCAAAAACTCAATTAAATACCTTGCTAAATCATAGCCTAATACAACTACTTGCCCTTTTCAAAAATGGCACTCTACAATGTATACCCTCCCAAGTGGTTTCTTATATAACCTATATAGAAGTGCGCTGCCCATCTGCCATGGGGAACTCATACAGCCCAAGGGATACGATATGTACAGTAAATTCTTTGACAGAGTATTTGGATTAATTTGTATTAGGGTTGGAAAGGACATGTTGATATTTAATCTATTTCTCTATAACACTGCAAGATAATATTAATAGATTCCTACAGCATCCCTGTTGGTTCTGTCTTGACGTTCCTTTAGAACTTCTAGTGTAGGTGATTCATTGACCTTGTGTGGCAGGTTATTCCAGTGTCCTACTGACATCATGCCCAAAAAGTGCAGCCTAAATTTGTAGCATAAATGTTTCCTTCCTTAATGCCTCCACAATGATGGCTGAAAATAATTCCCTGATCACACCCTTCATTTTTTGTTATCTCCTTGCTAGTTATTTGTCAGTGTCACATATGGAAGGCAGGGTGGCCTGATGGATAGAGCACTTGACTTTAGGTCTCAAGAAACTCGAGTTCTATCCTTAGCTTTGCCAGTGGCCTATTGGGTGACTTTAGGCAATTTGCTTCTCCTCTGTGTGCCTCAATTTCCCCATTTGTACATAATAATGCTGACCTTTGAGATCTGCCGATGACCAGTGCTATATAAGAGCGAGGTATTGCTCCTGAGATTTTCTTTTCTTTCCCACAGATGTATAAATTCATAGCTTAATCTCACTTTCGTTAGTCACATTTTCTAAACTTTTAATAACTTGCTACCCTTTGGCTTCTCTCTAACGTAGTGATCTCTTTTTGCAGCACTGCTGTAACCTGTATACCCCCTGAGAAGCTGCTTTTATAGCCATAGGGCAATATGGAGTAAGCCCTTCCCTAAAGATGTGTAGTGTGTATTCTTCCAGTAGGGCAGCGTTTCTCAAACTGGGGTCTGTGGCCCCTTGGGGGCCCACGAGCGTACTCAAGGGGGTCCACCTTCCCCGCGGATCAACTCCTCCCCCTCTCTCCCTCCCTCAACAGCTGTTCAGCGGCATGCAGGAGACGTTGGGAGGGAGGGAGAGGAGCGGGGATGGGACGCGCTCAGGGGAGGGGGCAGAATCGTGTCGGGGCCACTGGCCCCACTGATCAACTCCTCATCCTCTCTCCCAGTGCCTCCTGCACACCATGGAACAGCTGTTTCCCGGCATGCAGGAGGCGCTGGGAGGGAGGGGGAGGAGCGGAGATGGGGCGTGTTCAGAGGAGGGGGCGAAAAGAGGTGGGGAAGAGGAGGGGAAGGGGTAGAGTGGGGGTGGGGCATGGGGCTGAGCGGGGGCTTGAGGGTATGCAAAAAATTGAAATCAAAATGGGGGTCCTTGGGTTACTAAAGTTTGAGAACCACTGCTCTAGGTTGTATGTGACTCCTGCTTCCGATCAGCAGATGATACCAGCCTCCATTGTCCACTTATTAGATTTTCAAATGAGCACCTCTGTGCATTCTCCCATGCTGCCCCACACGCTTGGGAGGAGTTCTCTGTAAACATCCACAAAATGAATTCAGTATGCTCCTTCAACACCTTCCTTAAAGCTTCCCTTTTCTATGATGCCTACAAAAAAATTGACAACAGTTCGGCTGGTGATGTGCTGATATGACTGGCTATCATGTTGGCCAACGTTGTTTCTTTGTACTCCCCTGTCTGTTTGTTTATCCATCTGTTGTCTCTTGTCTATACTTAGATTATAAATTCTTTGGGGGCAGTGACTGTATTTTTGTCCTACTCCATGGGTCCTACTCCATGAGTAGGGCTCCTAGGCACTATGGTAATACAATAAATAATAATAATATTCAGTGTATGGATCTATGATGTATGTTCTTTGAAGGAACACTTGTTTGGCCTTTGATTGTATGATAAACATCCTTTAAAGGGGCAGTTGGAAGGACTTATGGATATATAGGGCCCACTTTTGTATCCTTTGAAGTAGCAAAATTTAGGATTGGACCCCGGTGTGTACATTCTGTGAATGGACAATTTACATAGACCTATGGAGTATGTTGAGTGTTCTTTAGAGGGAAACTATTATAACTCTATAGCCATGTTATACAGTCTTGTGGAAGTTAATAGGAATGAAACATGTAGGATTCTATAGAAATAGGTTTCTATTGAAATTATTCTAAAAACCAATGTAATATAATAGAAGATGGTATCATTTCATAGGCTTCTGTTTTTAACCGCCCATATAGGATTGTTTGGTAAGACTATAAAATTTCAGTGAGAGTTTTAGATGTTTAAAAAAGTATAAAAAGGTTATTCTTCCCATTCAGTTATATAGGACTTTTTCATAAGGGTGCCCATATTGCCCATTGGATGTATTTACACCTATACATGTGAATCTGTATGCTTTCATCATACTCTGCCTCTTTTTGGTATGTGGTTCTAGCCAGAGCTATTGGCCCCTTACCTTAAAGAACAATGGATTGAAGTATGTGTGTGTATTTGTATATATTGATATTCTACATTTATATATACACATAAAATGTAGTGTATCAACTCTAATCCCACTTGTATTGACTTGTCACAACAACATGAATCCAGATGAATGCTTTTCTTTTCCATGTCTATGGTCTCCCTTGTAAATCATCATTTCATTTACTCCGTTAATTTGTACACTGAATGATGTCTCTTCCTGTTAATATTTCTGCAAAACTAAGTCTTGTAGTTGGGAACCAAGTATGCAGGTAGGAAGAGACATACATCATCAGAGGCTCACTAATAGGGGGAATCCTTGCATGTGGCTATGCCACTACCTCTTTTGAAAAGTGTAGTGTGGTTTAGCTAGCCGCTTCTTTAGCTCTCACCTCAGGAAGTAGTAGTGAATCCAGTCTTCCCATATAGTTAAAAATCACTGGAATTGTGTATAGCCTGTATTTGAAGACATTTTTTAGGATGAGCAATTATTTTTTGCTGTTTCTCTTTCAACATTTTAGACTTGATTCTGATCAACAAGGCAGAATTGGTTGCAAACTAGAAGGGGGTCACTATTTGGGTGAAAGTGATCATGAAATGATAGATTTGATGATTCTAAGGAAAAGAAGGAATGAGAGCAGCAGAATAAGGACCAAGGACTTAAAAAAAAGCAGATGTTAATAAACTCAGAGATCTGGTAGGTAGAGTCCCAGGGGAAGAAAATCTAAGGGATAAAGGAGTTCAGGAGAGCTAGCATTTCTCAAGGAGACAATATAAAAGCCTCAGTTGAGGAGGCTACTCTTCCCAATAGGAAGAATAGTAAGAGGCCAATGTGGCTCCATTAGGAGCTGTTTAATGACCTGAAAATCAAAAAGGTATCCTACAAAAAATGGACACATAGATGAATTGCTAAGGAGGAGTACAAAAGAATAACACAAGCATGAAGGGACAAAACCAGAAAGGCTAAGACACAAAATGAGTCAAATCTAGCAAGGGACATAAAAGGCAATAAGAGGAGGTTCTGTAAATACATTAGGTGCAAGAGAAAGATGAAGGAAAGTGAAGATCCTCTACTTAGCAGGGAAGGAGAGCCAATGACTGATGAAATCAAGAAGGCTGAAGTGTTTAATGCCTATTTTGCTTCAGTCAAAATAGGGAAAGTACAGGCTAAAGATATTTAGATAAGTTAGATGTATTCAAGTCAGCAGGGCCTGATGAAATTCATTCTAGGGTACTTAAGGAACTAGCTGAAGCAATCTTGGAATCATTAGCAATTATCTTCAAGAATTTGTGAAGGATGGGTGAGGTCCCAGAACACTGGAGAAAGGTAAACATAGTACCTATTTTTAAAAAGGAGAACAAAGAGGACCCAGGGAATTATATACCAATTAGACTAACTTTGATACCTGGAAAAATACTGGAAAAAATTATTAAATAATCAGTTTGTAAGCACAAAGACGATAATATAGTTATAAGGAATAGCCGGCATGGAGTTGTCAAGAACAAATCATGCCAAACCAACCTAATTTCCTTCTTGGACAGTGTTACTGGCCTAGTGGCTCGGGGTGGGGGGAAGCAGTTGATGTGCTATACCTTGATTGTAGTAAGGCTTTTGACACCATCCCACATGACATTCTCATAAGCAAACTAGTGAAATCTGGTCTAGATGAAATTACTATAAGGTGGGTGCATAACTGGTTGAAAGACCATACTAATAGTTATCAATGGTTTGCTGTCAAGCTGGGAGCGTGTGTCTAGTGGGATCCCCCAGGGGTCAGTCCTGGGTCTAGTACAAGTCAATATTTTCATTAAAGATTTAGATAATAGAGTGGAGAGTGGGCTTATAACATTTGCGGATGACACCAAATTGGGAGCGGTTGCAAGTACTTTGGAGGAAAGGATTAGAATTCAAAATGACCTTGACAAATTGGACAATTGGTCGAAATCAACAAGATGAAATTCAATCAAGGCACGTGTAAAATACTACAATTAGAAAGGAAAAATCAAATGCACGAATACAAAATAGGGAGTAACTGGCTAGATGGGAGTACTGCTGAAAGGGATCTCTGGTTATAGTGGATAACAAACTGAGTATAAGTCAACAATATGATACAGTTGTGAAAAAGGCTAATATTATGCTGGGGTGTATTAACAGGAGTGTCATATGTAACACACAGGAGGTTATTGTCCTGCTGTACTTGGCACAGGTGAAGCCTCAGCTAGAGTACTGTGTCCAATTGTGGGCGCCACACTTTAGGAAAGATGTGGATAAATCGATGAGAGTCCAGAGGAGAACAACAAAAATAATAAAAGCTTTAGAAAACCTGACCTATGTGGAAAGGTTGAAAAAATGAGGCATGTTTAATCTTGAGAAAAGAAGACTGAGGGGGGAGCATGATAAGAGTCTTCAAATATGTTAAACCCTGTTACACAGAGCACAGTGATCAATTGTTCTCCATTTCCTCTGAAGGAAGGGCAAGAAGTAATTGGCTTAATCTGCAACAAGGGAGATGTAGGCTAGATATTAGGAAAAGCTTTCTAAGTATAAGGGTATTTAAATCTGGAATAGGTTTCCAAGGGAGGTTGTGGAATCTCCATTATTGGAGGATTGAAGAACAGGTTGGAGAAATACCTGTTAGCGATGGTCAAGGTTTACTGGGTCCTGCCTCAGCATGAGGGCACTGGATTTGATGACCTCTTGAGGTCCCTTCCAGCTCTGCATGTCTATGATTCTGTGACACGTAATGTTCTTCCCAGAGAATTCCATGAAGGACTGGACACTTTCAAAATGGGTTCTACCTTCCATTGTCTTCAGGGGCACTCAGACTACAGCTGCCCTTAACAAAAATATGCAAGCAAGAGTGAGTCAGGCTAGATATATTCATACCTGCCTCTGGAAATTTCCACTACATGCATCCCACGAAGTGGGTATTCACCCACGAAAGCTCATGCTCCAATACGTCTGTTAGTCTATAAGGTGCCACAGGACTCTTTGCTGGTATAAAGTTGATACTGCGTATCTTCAAATTATTAGAAATATCACATGGTTACATCTCTTTGGGCTCCTTGTTTAGTATTCATGTATTTTTAAATATTAAAAACAAAGAAACAAGGAAATTCCCAAATAAATGGCATTAAACTGGAATTCTTAGCCTGGCATGTTTGAAAGTTTTTCCTCCTTTAAATGGTTTACTTCAAAATCCTTTCATATATAATTTTGAAAAGCCCTCTCCATGACAGGAATTATGGAAAGATCCTTTCTTTTTGCTACAAGTCATGCTATATCTCATTTGAAATTGGAATGTTCAGCCAACTGGGTGATCTGATTGGCTGAATATCCATGGCTGCTTGCCACTCTAAATTAAATTATCCAGTTTAGTTTGCATTGTGTTTCAAAGTACTCTGACTGCAGCTTGCAGAGCTGACACATATGAGAGGGCCAAAGGGCTTCACTAAATCAGGTTGGCTTTGAACTAGGCTGGGGCACTTCTTAAAGGAGAAACCAAATTTAACAGGCTGAAAAATATGCACAGCTAGTTGTGGTGAAACACAAGTAATTACAATTGCCCCTAAATTCCATTCTGCGGATATTAATGTCCCCTCAAATTGGGGCAGTGTGTGTTTCGTTTTTCCATTCCCAAAGAGCAATCCTATACCAAAAAGAACTTTATTTTATATTAAGTCAGTAACAAAACAAGAACAAATAAATGGAAAGTCTCCATCTGAGAGAGCACAGTGTTTGTGTCACCTCTACAGCAGCCTGGATCTGAACACATAATGGCAGCTGCTTCTGCTTCAGGGAGGAGATCTGTCTCAATTTACAAGTGGAATCATAGCAGCTACAAGTTACATTCATGATAGTGCTAAAAAGACTGTCTCCTAATTTTTTTTGTATTTTGTTTTCTCTCATACTTCAAAATATTAAACAGGAGGATTTTCTGGCTTTTCCCAAATTGTAGGTGGGATTTGTACTTGCCTTATTCCATTATTTTCCTGATACAAAGTAAATCTCTGCACATGAACAATTCCACCAGCAAGTGCAAAACAACTTAACCAGGCAAAGTATTAATTAGTAGTCCACCCAACTCAGTCTCCAGCAGAAAACTATCTATGCATCAGAAATATAAATATAATAATTTGGACTCTGCCACCTTTTATCTCCCATGTTATGCAGCATGTCAGATTAGATGATGTTAGCAGTACCATCTGGTCTTAAAATCTTTGGGTCTGATTTTTCTGTTGTTCCACACCTTGTGGAGTAAGACTGGTTGAATATTTCTGATGGAACATTTTTATGCTATTGTATAATAGTCTCTTTCATAAATTGTAGTAAAATATAAAAGTAGAAACTATGAAGCCAAAGTGCTTGAACATTTTTAGGCCAAAGCCTTTTGATAAGGTGATACAGTATTTCCACCATGACATTTTTTTCATTTTGATTTGTGACTGAAGGAACTATTCAAATGTCAGAATTTTCCTCAGAATGGAAATTCCAAGTTTTGACCAGTTCTATCCTGGAGTCATTTACATCAGAGGAAAGTGAGTGCAAAATGGGTGTAAATGCCACCAGATGGGAATGGTAAAATTTTATGCCCATTTTTTGTACTGGTGTAAATGACTAGGTGCAGAGTCACAGAGACTCTGGCCCATAGATATTAAGGCCAGAAGGTGCCACAGTGATCATCTAGTCTGACCTGCGTAACACAGCCAGAAAGTGTAGCAGAGTACAGAGTACAGATTTGTTTTATTCAAACTTCTGATAGAAAACCAGGCCCTATGAATATATGACCCATTCAGGAACAACCGAGAACAAAATCTAATTTGGTCTAAACTGGGTTATGAAAATAGGCCACTTTATCTTTAGAAACCTTGAATGGAAAGTCATGGAGAAACATGACGTGAATGGAGGGACTTTTAATCTGTTCTGTTTCTTTTTAGGGAATTTTGGTTCCTGATTAAAAATCAGGACTTTGGATCTGTGTGCTTTCTTGCTTATTCACTTTGCTCAAATATTGCATGTACACCATTTTATTTTTGCTATTAAGGTAGTATCACATTAGGATGGAAACTGGAATCTTTCTGTAGCCAGATTTGCTCAGGCTGAGATTTTGTCCGATTTCATGAAGTAAGGAGGGCTGGGCTTGATAAATAGATGTGGGCTTCTCAGGAAAGCTCAGTAAGTGTTCTGGGTGATTCATTCACGGAAAACAGTTGATTGTAGTCCTCTTTATAACAGCCTTTAACAGATATGAAGACTACCAGTCTTCTTTTCTCAAAACTGGGTATGTTGGTCTTGAGAAAAGAAAACTGAGGTGGTGGTGGGGACGGGGGAGGAACCAGATAAGTCTTCAAATATGTTCAGGACTGTTACAAAGAGGATGTTGATCACTTGCTCTCAGTGTCCACTAAGGGTAGATAATGGTCTTCATCTGCAGCAAGGGAAATGTAGGTTAGATATTAGGAAAAGCTAACTATAAGGATAGTTAAATACTGGAACAGACTTCCAAAGGAGGTTGTGGAATCCCCATCACTGGAAGTTTTTAAGAACAGGTTAGACAAACAGGGATGGTTTAGGGTTTATTCGGTTCTGCCTCAGCAGAGGAGGCTGGATTAGATGACCTCTTGAGGTCCCTTCCAGCCCTACATGTCTACAATTCTATGATTCACTTCTCCGGGAATCATGGCTGGATCACCAATACACCAGCTTGATTTTGAGAGCATTAACCAGCAGGAGGTGGCATTCTTTAGATGTAAACCCAAGGTCCTTACTTCTGGCCATTAACATTCCAATGGCATTTTTCATGAGAGTGGTGGTATGTACTCAGGTAGAAATGATTTGTTCAGAGCTCCTATCTAAATACCCCTGTAGTTACATTGGATATGGTAGTTTCCACTTCCTGGTCTGGTTCTTTAGTCTGCAATCAATACAATCAATAACATTGTCTTTTACTTCTTTTATGTTAATTTTTATTTTAAATATAGTGGTAAATTTCATACTGATGAAAGTGAGGAACTGATAGTACTGCTTAACCTAGGCATAGTGTGGGCAGGTGCTAGGCAAAGTTCCTCCAAACAGCTCTGTCAATAAACATCGGTCCTGACCAACGGCACCCCTATCATTCTACAACAGGCTTCTTGTGAGAGGGATGGCCAATTATGAAACACAGTGTGATGGTTTTGTGTTGTGAAAAAGTATCTGACTGGTTCTAGGATGAGACCACTAAACTTGTGGCTTAGATCACAAGCGATGATGAGTTAATCATCGTTGTTTTTAATTTAAGCTAGCATTCAAATTCTTTAACATACTGTACTCACCTCAGCCAATTTAACAATCATCTCTTCTCAGGAGAATGCAGTGAATGGAGAGCATCTGTGGCTGGAGACCAATGTCTCTGGGGACCTGTGTTACCTGGGGGAGGACAGTTGCCAAGTCAAATTTGCAGTGAGTATAAGAGTTTCAGACTTCCATATCTGTTTGTAGGGCAATGAATCCAGTTTTGGTTTAAGAGACTACTTCAGAAGCTTGAGAATTTGCATTTCCTAGTGTGACTGGTGGTGCCTTGCCATAGCAGATAGATAGAAAGAAAGAATCAAAACTATTGGTCAAATTCTTTATTTAAACAAAATTTTAAAAACCTCTCAAAATTGTACTATTTCTACTAATAGTATGAAATCTGAGGTGTTTACTGAGTCCTAATTTGGGCAAGCTCCCAGTGATGTCAGTAGAAGTTTGCCTGAATGAGAACTGAGCTTAAGACCCCAGAGAATTTTGCCTGTTTCAAGCAGTATAGACCCTTAAACGTATACTGTGCCTAATTCACTACTGTGTTATTACAGCTTGATGAGGGGACATCTCCACTGAAATCAGTGCTGTTACCCTGGAATAAAACTGCAGTAACTGTGGTGAATCAGGACCATTTTGGAAATGCTGGTGGCAGTGGTGGATTAGCCACTGGGCCAACGGGACCCATGCCCAGGGGCCCTGGCCAATTCGGGGCCTCTGGAAAAATGGGTGACCCCATGCCCCAACCTGCTCCGCCCACCCACCTGGTGCTCCTGCCAGGGAGCTGGGTTGGAGCACAGGGGTTTGCCCCGCTCTGCCCAATGCTCCAGCTGGGAGCCCCCATGCCCCAACCCTTCTCCCCCTGGCAAGAGTGCAATGCGGGCGGAGCGGGGCAAGCCCCCCTACCCTGACCCCACTCCCTGGCATGAGTGCTGGGTGGATGGTGCTGGGCAAGCCCCCGTACCCTGACCCCGCTCCCCAGCAGGAGCACCAGGGGGAGAAGAGGGGGACTGCAGGTGGAAGGGGTGGGGAGGGACCCCCACTTGCTCTGGCCTAGGGCCCCGCCCCCACAAACCCTAGTCCACCTTTGGCTGGTGGGAATCTTAGTTGATTGAAGGCTTTTCCAGCCAACAGGCCCACAGATGTGGAGTCATATGTGAGAACTGACAATTTTTAATTGCCTGGCCTTTTCTTGACTGAAATTCTTTTCTATTTTAAGGTTTTGTGGGTTGTGGGGAATCTAGTAGTGTAACACAAAGTAGCACTTGTGCTGCTTTCTGGTATGGGTATGTGAACTGTAGATGGGCAGAATCTAGTTAACTCTAATTATGTTTTTGCTTATCTTGATCATTTAAATGGCTAATGGTTTTCCAATTTGAATCTTTTTAGAGATGCTACATCTTTCTGTGGCTGCACTGGCCTTTCTGTTACTTTGCTTTTTACATATAAAATATTTTTAGATCAGATATCTTTTTTTAATGGAAAAGTGGTATGAAATAATTAATCTATAATTGCATTATGGGAAAATGCATAGAAATTTTAATAAACATAAGGCCTTAGCAGGATATGAACTCTCACCCTTTGGAGCTGACACTTTGATAAATAGTACATGGGATGGAAAAGACTCAGTCTGATTTATCCTCCGGTCTTTCCTTACTAATGCTTGGAATCAGTACTGCAAGCCCCAACATTCAAAAATCATGAGTCCGATGCCCAAAATCATGAGATTGGTTTACAAATCATGATGTTTTTAAAAAAAAATGTTTGGTTCTTTTTATTTTCCTTCTGGTCTTTAAGCTGTTAAGGTACGTGTGTTCCATGTTTTCAAGCTTTTCTCTGCAATCATGAGGACTAAGAAACTTACTTTTTATGAAAAGCTGAGATTCTTATGCTATGTCATAATTCTATCAGCTGGCGTTTTAAGAAAAACACCAAAAATTGAGAGACTTACGAAGAAAAATCATGATTTGACAATACTGCAAATTTACTAGTGTTATGTGAGCTACAAGAGGGCTGTTGCTTCCAAAATCTAGCTAATAACATATTGAAAATTATAAAGAAAACATTAATTACAAGCTCTCAATGACTATGATAAAAATGACTGCAAGTTGCAAGCAAATCAGCCTTAATTTATTGTGTTGATCATGTTTCTGTCTTTCAATCATAAATGTTTCTGTAAAAATGTCTTTTGCGAGACTCATTAGAATGATTAAGTATGTGTAAGAACAAGAAAGAATTAAGTTTATGGTAAAGGCTTTCTGTGCTTAATGGACATCTAGTGTTCACTTTAATAGGAATTTGACCAGTAGTATTCTATGAAAATTGCAGTAAAAAACCTATTAACAGAAGATGATTTCTTTTGTACAGAATTGTAAAGCCACTTTAAATAACTTAATAGAGAATTTATGTTCCTGCTATAACATTTTATAGGTTGGTTAACAAAATTCTGCAGGACGATTATCATTCTCTAATAAATCACACAGGATTTTTCTGCAAGGCATTGCTCAGAGAGATGCCCCATCAAATTCAGTGCTTCATATGAACAGTAGAGGAGGAACTTTTTCCCCAGTTTGGCTTGAGTCATTACTGAAACTCTCAGTAAAGTGTGTGTTTCCTTGTCTCTTCACTAGCTATGCCCTTTTCCATTTCAGACTGTTCCTGATAAGGAAGTCATATTCAAAATGTCATCAGTAACTTTATTTACTATTTTAAAAATCCCTTTAGTTCTTGTTTTCCATCCACATGCCCATGCCATATGTCCCATGTTCCACCTTATTACCCTGTTTATACCTTTATTCTTGACTATTCAGCTACAAGCCATTTTTCAACATAAAGCTCAATCAGATTTTGAAGATAATCCAGAAGACCTGTTGGATAAGATGAGGGAAAGAGAAGCTGTCTGGCTTCTGATAAATGTTTTTGCTTCTGTAAATGATTTCCCCTCATTCCATACACGCTCACCCACATTGTTCTTAAATGCTGTAGAAATCGGCTCTCCGACGAAAGTGTGCTGCCTGCAAGATTGTGGTCCACAATGCATGCATGGAACAGTTAGAGAAGGTAAGAGGACACCACCTGCTGGAATATTGAATGTACACTACACATTTTTAAATCCATAACTGAGTATTATCCTGAAAATCCCATGAGCTTAATTTCTGGTACTGTATGTCAAATACATTACAATGCTTTCATAATATCATAGATAGAGCTGGTTGGAATTTTTCAAATGGAATTTTTTTTATAGGAAAAAAAGCCGTTTTTAAGACACAAAATGCAAAAATTGACTTTTACGATTATTTTTGTTTTTGTTAAATTTTTTGCAATGTTTTAATTAAAATATTACCAGTTTTAGCTGGAATTGTTACCTAAATAATTATCTAAATTGGCTTATAGTAAATGGAAAAATTTCAATAATGTTTCAAAAATGCTTTTGATATGCATTTTTTTAATCAAAATTTTTGAAAAATTTCCAAAACGGGTCTATTTTGAACCATGTGAAACAGAAACAACTTTGAAAGTATGATTTTTTTTATACTGATTTTCTTAAGCATATTGTTAACCTGCTCTAGTTATAGGGGAAGATGATGTAGACTAAAAATGAAAGATAGACAATGCCCTGCTTCCTATCCCATACATACTTGCCAGTCACTGAATTCCACAACTACAACAGCATCACTCAATTTATGGCAGTTGCCATTGTTAAAAGGAATCCGAGATCAACAACCTCTATAAATATTTTAATAGGGTTCCCTAGATTCTCACTGCTCCTAAACTTTAGGAATTTAGCACTTTGAGTTACAACTGGAAATATTTTGTAAATCTTTCCTTGCCTTGGTAAATAATTTATTTTGATATCTATCCCGCTTACAATTGCCTTTAAAGAAACCTCCCCAAACCTTCAAAATCCAATAATATATTGATCATATAATGCAGTTCTCTATCAATGCTCCTTCATCTGGTAATACATATATTCCTGATTATAAATTAACAGTTACAGGATGAATTTTTCCCAATAGGATTCATGGGGGAAAATCCTGGTGCCACTGAAGTCAATGGGAATCTTGCCATTAACTTGAATGGGGTCAGAATTTTACCCCATGTGTTTGACACTGATTCTTGCACAGAAGTGGGTAATACGTCAAAGATTTGCAGGGCAGCCCTTTAGAAAAGGCTTTTAGTTTTCCCTGATTTGGATGAGTTTTGCAAAACGTCATTAAATACAAATTTGTTGGGGTTCTTTTTTCAGTGAGTTTTAGTACATTCCAGTTAACGCAGCAGAAGGTAAAATAAGACGAAATCGCATTGATCCATTATTCTTGACCGGTTTTACCAAAAGTGATGATAATTTCTTACATCTCTACTAGTTTATGGTGTCCCAAGTAATAAGAGAAAGTGCACACTCAGATGAAGGCCATTGAGTTGAATGTTAGTTTGTTTCTACTAGTCTAGAGAGTATGAAATTTGCCCCAATGCAGAGGCTATCCCAAGATCTGCACATCTCTTCAATACCATTTTATGGGATGTTAGTGGTGCTTGTTCCTCTGTCCTGGGGTCAATTTTAACGAAAATAATTAGAATTTAGGTGACTTTTTCCATCTTGTCAAAGTTCAATGGTGAAACAAGGACGCAAGACTCCAGATGAACAGCATTGGAAGGGAATTAGTTAAATAAGTCAACTGGACTGAAGAACTCAAGGACTTAAATGTACAGGAAGCTTAAAATTTCTTCAAATTAGTTTTACAAAAACGATCTGAAATTTGCATCCGGAGAAAGGGGGGAAAAAACTTGTATGGATGGACTCCAAACCCAGCTGGATGAATAACCACCTCAAAAAGGTTGTTAGGCATAAGCAGAGAGCCTATATGGAATGGAAAAAGGGGCTGATCAGCAAAGAAAGCTACGTTGTGGAGGTTAGAAAATGCAGGAATAAAGTGAGAATTACTAAAAGTCAGGCTGACTTAGCTCTTGCCAAAAAAATTAAATAATAGGTAAAAAGAGAGTAAGGAAGCATGAGGTTCGGGTGCTATTCAGAGGGATAGGAAGGAGATTAAAGATAATCTAGATATGGCCCAAAAACTAAATGAATACTTTCCCTCAGATTTCAGTAACAATGGTAATATGGAACATGCGCATGAATACACTGTGAGTGATAGAAATGAGTATATAGAAATGGAAATTGCCACATCAGAGGTGGAAGAAAAACTTAAATCTCAAATTTTGGGGATCAGATAATTCCATCCCAGAATACTGAAAGAACCAGCACATGATTGCTAGTCCAGTAACAAGGGTTAATACCTGTGTCTATTCATGGATAGTACCATATGACTAGATAATAGCTGACATCATACCTATATTTAAGAAAGGGTAAAAATGTGATCCGAACAATTACAGACCTGTTAGTCTGACCTCAGTAAAATGCCAGGCTTTAGAGCAAATTGTGAAGAAAAGAATAATTTAAATTCATGGAGGTAAAGGGAAAGTAATGCAGTGTGGGTTTATCAAAGGTAGATCATGCTGCAGTAACCTGATTTCCTTCTTTGAGAAAAGAACTGATTTTTTTTGATAAGGGAAGTGCAGTAGATCTAATGTTTTTGGACTTCAGTAAAGCATTTGACATGGTAACACATGGGAAATTATTAGTCAAATTAGGGAAGATGGAGATCAGTACAAACATTGTAAAGAGACTAAGGAATTGGTTAAAGGGGAGAAGTGCAAGGGATTGTGCTGAAAGGTGACTTATCAGACTGCAGAGAATTCTTCAAGGGTTAGTCTTGGGACTATTCTTAGTCAATATTTGTATTAATGACCTCGGCACCAAAAGCAGGAGCGCACTAATTAAATTTGCTGATGATATGAAGTTGGGAGGCATAGTCAATGCAGAGGAGGACTGGAATTTTACACAGGAAAATCTGGATGGCCTTGAAGGCTGGAGTGACTGAAATGGGATGAAATTCAATAGTACACAGTGCAAGGTCATATAGTTGGGGTCTAATAATCAGAATTTCTGATACAAGCTGTTGGCTCAGTTTGGAAATGACTGAGGAGGAAAGAGACCTGGGTGTGTGGGTCAATCACAGGATGAGTATGAGCCACCAATATGGTGCGGCTCTGAAAGGCAAATGCAATCCTAGGATGTATTAGGTGAGGCATTTCCAGTAGAGATAGAGAAGTATTAATGCCCTTGTACCAGGCATTCGTAAGACTTCATTTGGAATTCTATGTACAATTCCAGTCACCTGTATTCAAGAAAGATGGATTTAAACTGGAAGAGGTGGAGAGAAGAGCTATTAGGGGGGATGTAGGTTCTATCTTAGGAGAGCAGACTGAAAGATCTTGGTTTGTTTAGTCTTGTAAAAAGAAGGCTGAGAGGGGATATGATTGCTCTCTTTAAATATATTATGGGGGTAAATACCAAAGAGGGTGAAGAGCTATTTAAGCTAAAGGACAATGTTGGCAGAAGAACAAATGAGTATAAACTGGCCACGAATAAATTAAAGGTGGAAATTAGAAAAAGGTTTCCAACCATCAGAGGAAGAAGGATCTGGAACAGCCTTCCAATAGGAATTGTGGTGGCAAACAATGTAATTAGTTTAGAGAGAGATCTGGACAAATTTATGAGTGCCATTGTACAATGGGGTTGCTTGTGATATGGGAGGAGGGCTTAATAGCCCTGGGGCTCACTCTGGTTTTGTGCCTAAAGCTCATGCTTCAGGGTTTCAGTTGGCCACTGACAAAGGTCAGGAAGGAATCCCTTCCTCCCCCATTGTATTCTGGGAGTTTTTTAATCTTCTTCCTCTGAAGCATCAGAGATGGCTACAGGTGGAGATGGGACATTGGATAGGGTGTTGAGTTGGTATTAAGCAGTCTCTCCTTCATGAGCATGGCTGGATGGTTCTTGCTTACATGTGCTGGGTCTAACTGATCACCATATATGGGGTCAGGAAGAAATTTTCCTCCAGATCAGGTTGGCAGTGACTTTGGGGGGCCTGGGGGTTTGCCTTCCTCTGCTGCGTGTGGGTGTGGGATACTTGTTAAGATTATCTGGGTATATCTCACTTAATCATTTCCCTGTCATTGTAGGGACCTTAAGCACTGGTGCACCTCGATCCCTCCTAATATTTGACTGGAACATAACAGTCTAGTCTCCTGTGGGTCTCATTTACTTTGGTCCCATTTCCATTGCTGGTTTTAGTGGGCAGGTGCTGGGTGGTGGTAGCAGCCTGCGATATACAGGAGGTCAGACTAGATGATCTAGTGGTCCCTTCTGGCTTTAAACTCTATGATGCTGTTTCCTGTTCCAACATAAGGACATAAGAACGGCCATACTGGGTCAGACCAATGATCCAGCTAGCCCAGTATCCTGTCTTCCAACAATGGCCAATGCCAGGGAATGAATAGAACAGGCAGTCATTGAGTGATCCATTCCCTGTTGTCCACTCCCAGCTTCTGGCAATCAAACTAGGGCAGTGGTCTCCAACCTTTTTAAGCACAAGATCACTTTTTGAATTTAAGTGCAACCCAGGATCTGTCTCAAAGAAAATGTAGAAATAACAGTAATCTCACAAACCCAAACACCCTTGCCCCACCCCTTCTCCGAGGCCCTGCCCCTTCCCCACTCCTTCTCCAAGGCCCTGCCCCATTCACTTCCTCCCTCCCTCCCTCTGTTATTCACTCTCTCCCACCCTCACTCACTTTCACCAGGCTGGGACAGGGGGTTGGGGTGTGGGAGGGGGTGCGGGCTCTGGGCTGGGGCTGAGGGTTTTGGAGTGTGGGAGGGGCTCAGGGCAGAGCCTGGGGCAGGGGAGTTGGGTGCAGGAGGAGGTTCAGGGTGCGGGTTCTGGGAGGAAGTTTGGGTGCAGGAGGGGGCTCAGGGCTGGGAAAGGAGGTTGGGGTGCAGGAGGGGATGCGGGGTGCTGGCTCTGGGAGGGGTCTCAGGGTTTGGGCAATGGGTTGGGGTGCAGGGTGCAGGCTCTGGAAAGGGGCTGGGGTAGGGGGTTGGGGTGCAGGAGGAGGTACAGGGTGCAGGCTCTGGGACAAATTGGGGTATGGGAGGGAGCTCAGGACTGGGGGTTGGGGTGCAGGAGGAGGTGTGGGGTGTGGGCTCTGGGAGGGAGTTGGATGCAGGTGGGGCCTAGGACTGAGGCAGGGGGTTGGGAACAGGAAGGGGTTTAAGGTCGGGGCAGTGGGTTGGGGTGCCAGAGCGGTTTGGGATGCAGGCTCCAGCTGGGCACTGCTTACCTCAGGCGGTTCTGGGGGGTGGCGCAGTGGGGCTAAGGCAGGCTCCTTGCCTGCCCTGGCATGTTTGGCAGCGGCTTCTGGGGCAGGAGGGGCAGGTGGCTCTGTGCGCTCCTCCCATCCACAGGCACCACCCCTGCTGCTCCCATTGTCCACAGTTCCCCATTCCGAATGGGAGCTGCAGGGGCGGTGCCCACAGGCGAGGACAGTACGTGAGAACCCTGCACCCACAAGGGGCTGCAAGAATGTGCTGGCTGCTTCCTGGAGCGGCACGGGGCCAGAGCAAGCAGGAAGCCTGCCTTAGCCCCGCTGTGCCGCCGGACTGTTAGTGGCCGATCTCCTAGTTTGGCTGCAGGAGGGTTGGTAAGCCTAGACTGAAACTGAGATCAACTGTCAGAAGCTCCATGATCAACCAGTCAATCGCAGTCTACCAGTTGGTGACCACTGGACTAGTGAAACCCAGAGCATGGGATTTCATACCTGACCATCTTGGTTAATAGCCATTGATAGACCTATCCTCCATGAACTCTAATTCTGTTTTGAACCCTGTTACAGTTTTGGCCTTCACAACATCCCATGGCAACAAGTTCCACTGTTTACTCCTTTTTCCAGAGCATTTATGAATATATTGAACAGTATTGGTCCCTGTACAGACCTCTGGAGGACACCACTATTTACCTCTATCCATTCTGAAAACTGATAATTTATTCCTACTAGAGCTGTCAAGCGATTAAAAAAAGTAATCACGATTAATTGTGCGATTAATCACACTGTTAATAATGGAATGCCATTTATTTAAATATTTTGGATGTTTTCTACATTTTCAAATATATTGATTTCAATTACAACACAGAAAACAAAGTGTACAGTGCTCACTTTATATTTATTTTTGATTACAAGTATTTGCACTGTAAAAAAATAAATAAATCGTATTTTTCAGTTCACCTAATACAACTACTGTAGTGCAATCTCTTTATCATGAAAGTTGAACTTACAAATGTAGAATTTATGAACAAAAAAAACTGCCTTCAAAAATAAAACAATGTAAAATTTTAGAGCCCGCAAGTCCACTCAGTCCTACTTCTGGTTCAGCCAATGGCTCAGACAAACAAGTTTGTTTACATTTGAGGAGATAATGCTGCCCTCTTCTTCTTTACAATGTCACCTGAAAGTGAGAACAGGTGTTCTCATGGCACTGTTGTAGCTGGCATCGCAAGATATTTATGTGCCAGATGCGCTAAAGACTCATATGTTCCTTCATGCTTCAACCACCATTCCAGGGGACATGCGTCCATGCTGATGATGGGGTCTGCTCGATAACAATCCAAAGCAGTGCGGACCGACACATGTTCATTTTCATTATCTGAGTCAGATGCCACCAACAGAAGGTTGATTTTCTTTTTTGGTGGTTTGGGTTCTGTAGTTTCCGCATGGGAGTGTTGCTCTTTTAAGACTTCTGAAAGCATGCTCCACACCCTGTCCCGATCAGATTTTGGACGGCATTTCAGATTCTTAATCCTTGGGTTGAGTGCTGTAGCTATCTTTAAAAATCTCACATTGGTACCTTCTTTGCATTCTGTCAACTCTGCAGTGAAAGTGTTCTTAAAATGAACAATGTGCTGGGTCATCATCTGATACTGCTATAATATGAAATATATGGCAGAATGTGGGTAAAACAGAGCAGGGGACATACAGTTCTCCCCTAAGGAGTTCAGTCACAAATTTAATGAACGCATTATTTTTTTTTATGAGCATCATCAGCATGGAAGCATGTCCTCTGAAATGGTGGTCAAAGCATGAAGGGGCATACGAATGTTTAGCATATCTGGCACGTAAATACCTTGTAATGCCAGCTACAAAAGTGCCATGCAAATGCCTGTTCTCACTTTCAGGTGACATTGTAAAGAAGAAGAGGGCAGCATTATCTCCTGTAAATGTAAACAAACTTGTTTGTCTTAGTGATTGGTTGAACAAGAAGTAGGACTGAGTGGACTTGTAGGCTTTGAAGTTTTACATTGCTTTGATTTTGAGTGCAGTTATATAACAAAAAAAATTCTACATTTGTAAGTTGCACTTTTACGACAAAGAGACTGCACTACAGTACTTATGAGGTTAATTGAAAAATATTATTTCTTTTGTTTATCATTTTTACAGTGCAAATATTTGTAATCAAAAATAATATACACTTTGATTTCAATTACAACACAGAATACTATATATATATATAGTATTTTGGATGTTTTTCTACATTTTCATATATATATATATATATGAAAATGTAGAAAAACATCCAAAATGTTTAATAAATTTAAATTGATATTCTATTGTTTAGCAGTGTGATTAAAACTGTGACTAATCGTGATGAATTTTTTTGAGTTAATCTCGTGACTTAACTGCGATTAATCGACAGCCCTATTCCTACCTTTGTTTCCTGTCTTCTACCCATTACTGATCTATGAGAGGACCTTCCTTCTAATCCTATGACAGCTTACTTTGCTTAAGTGCCTTTAGTGAGGGACTTTCTGAAAGTCCAATTACACTGTATCCACTGGATCACCTTTATCCACAGGTTTGCTTACCTCCTCAAAGAATGCTAATAGGTTGGTAAGGCATGATTTCCCTTTACAGAAACCATGTTGACTTTTCCCTACCAAATTGTGTTTATCTATGTGTCTAATAATTCTGTTCTTTACGATAGTTTCAACCAATTTCCCTGGTATTGAAGTTAGGCTTACTGGCCTGTAATTGCCAGGATCACCTCTGAAGCCTTTTAAAAAAAATTGGTATCACATTAGCTATCCTCCTGAAGTTGATTTAAATGATATGTTGCAGAACTACTACCTGTGGTATGTAATTTCATATTGCAGTTCCTTCAGAACTCTTGGGTGACTACAATCTGGTCCTGGTGACTTATTACTGTTTAATTTATCAGTTTGTTCCAAAACCTTCTCTATTGACACTTCAGTCTGGGACAGTTCCTCAGATTTCTCACCTAAAAAGAATGGCTCATGTGTGGGACTCTCCCTCACATCCTCTGCAGTGATGACTGATGCAAAGAATTCAGTTGGTTTCTCCGCAATGGCCTTATCTTCCTTGAGTGCTCCTTTAGTACCTCGATCATCCAGTGCCCCATCTATTGTTAGCCAGCTTTCTGCTTCTGATGTACTTATATTTTTTTTGGTGTTAGTTTTTGAGTCTTTGGCTACTTGCTCCTCAAATTCTTTGTTTGGCCTGTCTAATTATACTTTTACTGACTTGCCAGAGTTTATGCTACTTTCTATTCATGTATAATGGTATAATTTTACAACACTTAAATGAAGCTGCTGCTCTTTCATTTTGGGATGGAGATCAATTGGATCTATAATAAGGAAGCCCAACCCCTCTGCCTTTATAATGGACAGTTGAGAGATATGTTTAATTATGTTTCACTTTGATGGCCAGTCTAAGTTTCTCAGACATGCTTCTTCCCCTTGTTAGTATCATCTTCCATGTTTATCATTTAACCCAGTGGTTCTCAACCTGTGGCCCAATCAGCACACAGCTGCGGCCCATGTGATATCTTCAGGACTGTAACTAGTGTGGGGTGGGAGGGGCATCTGCCCCAGATGCAGAGCTGGTAGCGGGATGCAAAAACGGGGCAGCGCAGGATTGGGCCCACCATCAGCCGCTTCCTAGCAGGGTCAGGTCCAGTTGTGTCAGCTTCGGCCTCCCGGCAGGATCATACCCAGCAGCACTGACGGGAGGCCCGGGTGCTCAGTGCACACTACCCTGCAGGATCGCGGGTCCAGTGACCTCAACTGGAGCAGGATCCCTCGCACTAGGACTGCAGCAGCAGGCGGGCAGGATGGGCTGCACAGCTGAGCTAGATGCAGCCAAGGTAGGAGACTAGTGGCCATGGGGGAAGGGTGTGCAGGGGGATTAGAGGATTGGGCCAAAAGAAATCTGATGAGGTTCAACAAGGACAAGTGCAGAGTCCTGCACTTAGGACGGAAGAATCCAATGCACTCCCACAGATTAGGGACCGAATGGCTAGGGAGCAGTTCTGCAGAAAAGGATCTAGGGGTTACAGTGGACAAGAAGCTGGATATGAGTCAACAGTGTGCCCTTGTTGCCAAGAAGGCTAACAGCATTTTGGGCTGTATAAGTAGGGGCATTGCCTGCAGATCGAGGGACATGATCATTCCCCTCTATTCAACATTGGTGAGGCCTCATCTGGAGTACTGTGTCCAGTTTTGGGCCCCACACTACAAGAAGGATGTGTGAAAATTGGAAAGAGTCCAGCAGAGGGCAACAAAAATTATTAGGGAGCTGGAGCACATGACTTATGAGGAGAGGCTGAGGGAACTTGGATTGTTTAGTCTGCAGAAGAGAAGAATGAGGGGGGATTTGATAGCTGCTTTCAACTACCTGAAAGGGGGTTCCAAAGAGGATGGATCTAGACTGTTCTCAGTGGTACCTGATGATAGAACAAGGAGTAATGGTCTCAAGTTGCAGTGGGAGAGGTTTAGGTTGGATATTAGGAAAAACTTTTTCACTAGGAGAGTGGTGAAGCATTGGAATGGATTATCTAGGGAGGTGGTGGAATCTCCTTCCTTAGGCCTGGTCTACACTGGGTGGGAGGAGGAATCGATCTAAGATCTATTCTAAGAGAATAACGTAGCTGAAGTCGACATATCTTAGATCGACTTAAATTGACTTACTTCGCGTCCTCGTGGCACGGGATTGACGGCCGCCACTCCCCCATCGACTCCGCTTCCGCCTCTCGCTACCGATCCGGCGGGTAGTGTAGACATACCCTTGGAGGTGTTTAAGGTCAGGCTTGACAAAGCCCTGGCTGGGATGATTTAGTTGAGGATTGGTCCTGCTTTGAGCAGGGGGTTGGAGTAGATGACAACCTGAGGTTCCTTCCAACCCTGATAGTCTATGATTCTATGTAGGTGATTTGCAGAATGTGTATGTAAAATTTTTACACTGTAGCATTTTGCCTCCTGTAAGACCAGGCATTAAGAATTACAATTTTGTGTTGCTACTACTGACACGTTTTGAAATAAGCTGGGATTATAAGGAGCTCTCATTTTGCTACAGGAAATTTGACTCTTCTTTTTATGTGGAGATGCAAACCTGAGGTCCATTGGTAACTTCAGTTTAAATGCATCATTTCTTTTTCCACCTCTCCCATCATCCTCTCCCTTTTATTCTCTCTCAGTATTCCCCCCATTACTTCTTTATTCTCTCTGCATCCCCTTTTCTCCCACTTCTTCCCTTTTCCTTCCCCACAACCATTTGGTTCATCCTTTCTTTTTGTTTCCAATCTGTTTAATATTTTCAGTTTTCTGAAAGCGCCTCTTGGCCTGTACTCTACTCTGCCCTCAGAAACAGGGAATGTAGCTGATCCTTTTTGAGGCACTGCTAGTCTGGCCAGGATTTGTGGGTGGGTAAGTGGGAATGGCCTGATGAAGAGGTAGAAAAATCTATTTACTCATTCAGGGTGAGTCCCAACATTTCTCATGTGAATGGTCTGCAGAATCTAAGTTTTCATTTAAGCACTCCTAGCTATCTTCGAGACACCACTGACTTTCTGAGGAAATTACAATCCTTTGGTGATCTTCCAGAAAATACCATCCTGGTCACTACGGATGTAGAAGCCCTCTACGCCAACATTCCACACAAAGATGGACTACAAGCTGTCAGGAACAGTATCCCCGATAATGTCACAGCAAACCTGGTGACTGAACTTTGTGACATTGTTCTCACCCACAACTATTTCACATTGGGGACAATGTATACCTTCAAGTCAGCGGCACTGCTATGGTGTACCCGCATGGCCTGACAGTATGCCAACTTTTTTATGGCTGACTTAGAACAACGCTTCCTCAGCTCTCGTCCCCTAATGCCCCTACTCTACTTGCGCTACACTGATGACATTTTCATCACCTGGACCCATGGAAAAGAAGCCCTTGAGGAATTCCACCATGATTTCAACAATTTTCATCCCACCATCAACCTCAGCCTGGACCAGTCCACACAAGAGATCCACTTTCTGAACACTACAGTGCTAATAAGCGATGGTCACATAAACACCACCCTATACCAGAAACCTGCTGACCGCTATACTTACCTACATGCCTCCAGCTTTCATCCAGACCACACCACACGATCCATTGTCTACAGCCAAACTCTAAGATACAACCGCATTTGCTCCATCCCCTCAGACAGAGACAAACACCTACAAGATCTCTCTCAAGTATTCTTACAACTACAATACCCACCTGCTGAAGTGAAGAAACAGATTGACAGAGCCAGAAGAGTACCCAGAAGTCACCTACTACAGGACAGACCCAACAAAGAAAGTAACAGAATGCCACTAGCCATCACCTTCAGCCCCCAACTAAAACCTCTCCAGTGCATCATCAAGGATCTACAACCTATCCTGAAGGACAATCCCTCACTCTCACAGATCTTGGGAGACAGGCCAGTCCTCGCTTATAGACAGCCCCCCAACCTGAAGCAAATACCAGCAACCACACACCACACAACAAAAACACTAACCCAGGAACCTATCCTTGCAACAAAGCCCGTTGCCAATTCTGTCCACATATCTATTCAGAGGACACCATCATAGGACCTAATCACATCAGCCACACTATCAGAGGCTCGTTCACCTGCACATCTACCAATGTGATATATGCCATCATGTGCCAGCAATGCCCCTCTGCCATGTACATTGGCCAAACCGGACAGTTTCTACGCAAAAGAATAAATGGACACAAATCAGATGTCAAGAATTATAACATTCAAAAACCAGTCGGAGAACACTTCAACCTTCCTACTCATTTGATTACAGACCTCAAAGTCGCAATACTCCAACAAAAAAACTTCAAAAACAGACTCCAATGAGAAACTGCAGAATTGGAATTAAATTGCAAACTTGACACCATTAAATTAGGCTTGAATAAAAACTGGGAGTGGATGGGTCATTACACAAAGTAAAACCTATTTCCCCATGCTAATATTTCCCCTACTGTTACTCACACCTTCTTGTCAACTGTTGGAAATGGGCCATCCTGATTATCACTTCAAAAGTTTTTTTTCTCCTACTGAGAATAGCCCACCTTAACTGATTACTCTCTTTATAGTTAGTATGGCAACACCCATTTTTTCATGTCCTCTGTGTATATATATCTTCCTACTGTATTCTCCACTGCATGCATCTGATGAAGTGTGTTTTAGCCCACAAAAGCTTATGCTCAGATACATTTGTTAGTCTCTAAGGTGCCACAAGTACTCCTCGTTCTTTTTATTTAAAAAGGAATAAACCTGGGATTTTCATAGAGCCCTGAAGGAGTTTGATGCCCAGCTTCCATTGACTTTAAAACCCCCAGCTTAAGCCCAGCCTCTGGTTGCAAAGGTAACCTTGCTCATGAAAAGCAAGGTTAAACTGATGCAGTGCTGCCTTTTAAGAGAGGGAGGGCAAGGAAAGAAGAGACGCTGAACAGACAGCCACAACATGGTGAAGAAAAGACTGTTTAGAGACATGGGGAGGCAAGACGTGGATTGTTTGGGCAGGTGCACGCAGACACATGCTCTTTAACATCAAGGTGAATCTCTTTGTTGGGGCACTGGATTTTTAGTTGAGCTAGTATGTTTTGGAAAAAGGGATTTTGCAGAGCTGGTCTAATACAATATAGGGGAACAGTTCTCACTCATTATATTACCATACACATTGTCAACATTTACAGCCACCTCTGATTTCTGTTTACATTCCTATACAATATTGATTTTTTTCCCTATTTGTTTGCTTTGCTTTTAATGGCAGATTAATTTCCGGTGCAAACCAACTTTCCGAGAGGGGGGCTCCAGATCTCCAAGAGAAGTAAGTAATTTATGACTAACCATTGCTCCTCTTTATGATTTGTGGAGTAGGAACAGTGCTTTTAGACTCACTGGAGCCTTAGAAAGAGAACTGGCCCCCTTTGGGACACATTCTCTTCTTCACAATGAATATAAAAGGAATTCTAGACAAATAGCCACATTAGTTACATCAACAACATCAATTTATTTTCTTTCCATATTCCCTCATCCGTTCTCTTTTTTTTTCTCCCCGGTCATCCTTTTTTCATATTTTCTTACTCAGGGCCGGCTCCAGCTTTTTTGCTCCACGCGGCGAAAAAAAAGAAGAAAAAAAAAGATAAAGCCGTGATTGGCGGCACTCCGGTGGCAGCTCTACTGCGCCGCTTCATTCTTTGGTGGCAATTCGGCGGCCAGTCCTTCCCTCCAAGAGGGACTGAGGGACCTGCTGCCGAATTGCCGCCGAAGACCCGGACGTGCCGCCCCTTTCCAGTGGCTGCCCCAAGCACCTGTTTCCTGCCCTGGTGCCTGGAGCCGGCCCTGCTCTTACTTATATTTCATATTCTTCCTTTCTTATTTCCTGTCTTTCAACCAGTCTTTCTGATTTTACTATCGCTGCATCTCTCCATTATTTCTTTCCTTTCTTTCACCCTCTTTCCCCTCACTTTGCCAATAGTGTTTTCAGTGTTTCAAGTCTCTTGTTAGCTTCCAGAATTAAAAATGACAAAACCTCAAGAAATGCAAAAGTTAATTCCAACTGCAGTCTGAATTTGGCCACATTACAGATGCTGCATGTTTTACAGTATTTAAGCATGTATTTAATGACATAAACCCTCAGGAATATATTTAAGAAGAATAAACAGGCACAGAAAAAAGCACATGTGCAGCAAAGTAGAGTCATTATAGTTGTTGAAACTTATTTCCTGTCTTCATGTCAGGCTTTCACATTTTATTTCCTAGATGTTTAGATTTTTTTTAAAATAAAGAAAAGGAAGGAAAAAAGTTGAGCTGTTTTGCTTGTGTAATATCCCAGCTTCATTGATAAGCCAGATAGTATTAGTTGTTAAAAGGAAGTCTGAGAGTTCAGGAAAAGATTTTAAAGTGTAGGGTAGAGGGTACGGTATAAATTATGGGCTAGACTGAGAGTTTATTCTTAACCCATAGCAAGGGACAGTGCATAGTTGTGCTGTCCCAGGAGCAGATCTGGTGACTCTTAGGAAGGGTTGGCAGGATTTTATTTTTATTTTTTTAATTATTTTGACCTTTAATATTGATGTTTATTTTTAAGTGTCTTTTTATTTTTATCTACTTAAATGTTCACAGTTGCACAAAATCATGGATTTTCAGCCGTTTTTATTTTTATCAATTTAAATTTTCATAGTTGGGGAAATTATGGGGGCATCAGACAATAATTATTTAATAACAATAAATGTCGAGATTCAAGAAGTTAAAGCTTTATAACTGTTAAAGCACAAATTGTCAACATCATGTGTCAAAATGTGCGAAACGACGAACAGCTTTAAATCAAACTGCAATAAGATCTCAAGCGGCATATTTCTTTGCCTATGTCGATTACTATCGATGGAAATATTTTTCGTCGGTTTGTGTGTGTACAGTGCAATCCATGTTTATCAACACTGACCAATAAAAATTGAAACCTTCCAAGCCTGCTCTGAGGCTACATCTACACTTGGTGCTAGGGGTGCGATCTGCAGCTTGCACAGACGTACGGTGGCTCTCACTGAGCGAGTATGCTAAAAGTAGCAGTGTATTACTAGCTGCCCTCAGTACAAACCCTCCCGGACCCCTTGGGTACACACTCAAGATGGTTACTGTGCTGCCACTTGCTGCTGCCCATGCTATTGTGGCTACACTACAATTTTTAGAATGCTAACTTGGGGAGAGCTAGCATAAATATGTCTCTGCTAGCTGGGAGTCACACCCTTCCAAGTGTAGATGTAGCCAAGTGCAAGCCTGCTGGGGAGCATGGGTACGTATACTGGTTGCTAGCCCATCTACACCACTATTGTTACCCCTGTTAACTACATTAGAGCTAGCAGGGGTATGCCTACTCAGGCTAAAGTCATCCCTTCACTTGCAGTGTAGACAGGGCCGGCGCTTCCACTAGGTGACCCTAGGTGGTTGCCTAGGGCGACAGGAATTGGGGGTTGGCATTTTGCCGCCTTTGGCGGAAATTTGGTGGCGCGGGGTCCTTCCGCTCCGGGTCTTCAGTGGCAATTCTGCGGTGGGTCCTTCACTCGCTCTGGGACCTGCCCCCAAAGACACGTAGTGGAAGGACCCCTGCCGCCGAATGCTCAGAGGAGGAGTGCTGCCGCCTAGGGCAGCAAAAACCCTGGCGCCGTTCCTGAGTGTAGATATAATCTTAGAGTTACAAGCATGTCTCTGGCTCTTCCCTTTCTCCAAGGGGAAGAAAACTGCTACTAGTCTGTACCAGATGCAGATTACATCCCCTTCCACATTAGCTCAGCTCTGCTGGCTGGTGTATTGAAGGGAAAAAGTCAAGGCAACATGCATGGAAAGGGAGGTAGCAGCCCTGCAGATACTGCTCTCCTTCCCTCCATGCTGTGATCCATGTGTGGGTAGCCCATGTCGGGGAGTAAAGGAACGCCTTACACCCCCTTGTTCCCCTGTGTGGACCTGTAGGACAACCTATGTTCTTGCCTTATAAGACCAAACCCAGCTCCCACTGAAATCATTGATGAACTTCTCCTCCCATTGACTTCAATGGGGAGTAGAAGTGGGCCCTATGCCATAGGTAAACATAGTGTTTTAAGGACACTTCTTCTCCCTGGGATGATATTGTAATTGTCTTTGCTGGACTGTACTCTGTTCTTTTTGTATGAGAGTAGCGGGGGGGGGGGGGGGGGGGTTCTGTCCAGATTCCAATTTGGGTAATGAATGCTGTCTACCTAGATTCCTCCTGCACTTTCAGTTTTGTATGGTGTTTTCATTTTCCAATATAAACTGTTGGGTAGTACTGCTGCTTAATGGCTGCCATGTTTTGCTCCAAAAGTAACTGCAGTTCAGTCATGGCTGAAGTGATTCTTGTGTATATATATGGCTGGAAAGTGATCAGGAATGAAAGGTGCTCTGTAAAGGTAAGATGCTATCATTTATTAATGTTTTCATTTTGTCCCTTTCCTGCAGAACTTTGTTCGACATCACTGGGTGCATAGGCGGAGGCAGGAAGGAAAGTGTAAGCAGTGTGGAAAGGTAAGTGGTATATGTACATCATAATGATTACGCCAGGATTTTCTAAACACTGATAGATTCAATTCAGCAGGTAGCTCTTCCCAACCATTTAATTATTCTATTCCAGCCCTCTCTTGAGCAGGGAATGATGATCATGCCAAATGGGATGGTGGGTTTCTGATGTGCACAAATGGGGACCAAAATAGTTACAGCAAATTCATTTTACTTGTGACCCGATCCCAGATCTCCAGAAGTGAAATGCCTAGGGCACTATAGTCCAGCAACATTCCTTCATCCCTGACACGTAATTGTTCTCAGTGTGTTAGACTGAATTTGTCAATGAATCCTCTGCTGTACAGACTCTGAAAACCCATTTCCAAAGGCTATAGAAAAGATAAGAGAAAACTTGGCTCCCTATAGGACCTTTTCTCCCATATCTTCCAGTCCTCCAAGCATCTAAGAGGTGGTGAAATTAATTTACATGTAATCATAACTTCCTTTCTCCAGAACTAGGTTATGCTACTGTCTCTCTCTTCTCTTCCTTCTGAAATCTCTCTTTTCTCAGGTTCAGCAGTTAATTATTGTGTGGACAAAGGGCAGAGCCCATGTCTTGTCAGGTTCTCCGTGGTATGTATTTTTTAGCCAGAACCAGAAAATCAAATGTAACAAACTGGCCCTGGATACTGAGCTAAGGTACTAACTGCAGTAAGATGCAGTATCCTCTTCATGGCAGATGGCATGTGAGCACCAGCCGTGAGAGGCTTAATGCAGCATTCTTATGCTGACATGACACATGATGACATTGGAGCCATGTTTTACTGTGCCTTTGCCATTCTGGGAATTGCTTTGTATCTCCGGTGCTGGTGTCAAAGGGATTCATTATACTTGTAGAACAGTCAGTGCATATTGTACCAGAACCAACACTTGACATATTCATGGTATCTACATGACCAGTCCGGACTGGAATTGACAAAAGACATGGCTCCCCTGAGGTTGAGGTCAGTAGAAGTGCAAAGAGAATAACACCTTAATACACACAGAGTTAAAGTTTGAATGCATATGTTCTGGTAGAGCTCTCTGTCCAGAAACCAGGAAGGGTAAAAGAAAACACAAACAAGAAAAATGCCTTTGTATTTTAATGGCAAAGTGACCTCCTCTATAACCAAATATTTGCTTATTTTGTGCTCTAATACTTTTTGTGCTTCTGCCTTTAAAACCATCCTTTAACTTCCCCTATTATGCAAGATAAAGGAGACAGTCATTGAAATGAAATGGAAGTACATTTAGAGCAATAAAATAATGTATTTTTCATGAAGTGCTTAATCATCCTGTGGATCTCATTATTGTAGGAGGTCATCAGTCAAATCCCATGGCTTGAATTAGATAGTGAAAATATTGTAATGAACATTAATAATACTTACTGTTATGCAAGATAAAGATTTAGGGGCAATCGCATCTCATATTTCTTGTCATAAGCCTGTGATCAGGAATGAATTTCCCCATACATCATTTGCTTAGTGTGTTAGTTTATTTTTTTGCCTTACTTCTTTCTGAAGCATCATTGGCCACTGCTGGGAGGAGGGGTAGAGGGATAGGTTTCTGGATTATATGGACCGATGGTCTGATACAGATAATGTATCGTGAGATTTTTCCTGAGGTTTCTTATGAAGGATCCCACCCTATCAGTGCCGGTGCTGGCCCACTGGGAGCCCTAAGCAGGAATATTCCCCCCGCCCCGCAACACATACTAATAGGGGGCTCCTTTGGTTGCTTGGGGCCTGAAGTAATTGCTTAGTCTGCTTATGTCAAGTGCAAGCTCTGCACTCTATCAATTGGAGAAAAAGAAATCAGAGGTGATTAACTGATGGTCTATAGCTCCTTTATATATGGGAAGCTGCTAATATGACTTTGACTCCAATTATTTGGACAGGTTGTGATCCCAATGCAATCTGGGGATCCAGGAGCTCTCTTCCTCCAAATATATTTCCTCCAGCCTGCACCGATGTGATTTATTTTCACAAGAAGAACTCACAACATATAGTTTTACATGCTACACCTGAAAGGGATGAATCAGGCATTAATGGAACAACCCCATTTCAAATATGGAGTTAGTGCTCCATACCCGTGTTTCTCAAACCACGCAATGTATTTCTTGTGGGATAATTCTACCTCTTTCAGGAGCGAATGGAGGCAAACCAATCCAAGAACAGCAAAGAAAAAGTGAACTCTAGTTTTCTATGTTACTCAGAGGGGAGGCAGGAAGAAGCCGGGGGCAATGGCCAGCAGGCTGATCTTGAGTGGAAACTTGAGTGGGAAACTCCAATATTTTAATCCCACTGTTTTCATCAACTCCCACTGTGGCCTTGGATAAATCACTTTACTGCATCAATTTCCATATATGTAAATTCAGGTTCTTAATATTTACTAACGTACCTGACAGGAGGAGAGATTAGCTTATATTTGTAAAGCAATTTGAGGAAGAATAGTGCTATTTTACTTCTAAGTAATCATTATTATATTTTTATTGCTGTGTCATTGTCACTATTAACTCTGTAAGAAATCAAATAGCCTACAGAATAAATGAAAAAAAAAAAAGATTCACCCAGAAACAAAGCAAGCTGTTCAATTTAAAAAAATACCACTTACGGCCCTTGGAACAAATGTACCAGATTTTGTTTTTTCTTAAAAAGAACAGGAGTACTTGTGGCACCTTAGAGACTAACAAATTTAAATAAATACTCCTGTTCTTTTTGCGGATACAGACTAACACGGCTGCTACTCTGAAACCTGTTTTTTCTTAGTTGCAGGTTTGGGAGACAAGTATTTCCACCCACTTGGAAAAAAATGTTTCTATCCACCAGGAGCCAAAATATTTTTTTCAAAGGAAGGAGGAATTAAATTTATGAGAAACTCAGTCCTGGTCTACACTAGAAAATTAAATCATCTTAACTACATCATTCTGGAGTGTGAAAAATCCACATCCCTGAGTGGTGTAGTTAAGCTGACCTAACCCCCAGTGTAGACAGCGTTATGTCAATGTAAGAATTCTTCTGTCCAAATAGTTACTGCCTCTCAGGGAGGTGGATTACATATGCCAATGTCAGAACCGTAGCATCTACACTGAAGTGCTACGGTGGCACAGCTGCAATGCTGTAACTGTATCGCTGTAGAGTTTTAAGTGTAGATAAGCCCTTAGTTAGCAATCAATCTGCCCAGTGTCAGTCCTCAGTCTCTAACACTCCTGTCAGACATACTATAGATCTGAGACTGGATTTTTGGGCCCACATAAAATGATGTACTAAGTTTGCCCAATCAGGAGGCAGTCTGGCTATTTGTGCTTGTGAAGTCAATGGGCCTATTTCATAGACAGGATTGGTGGGTGAAGCCCACCAGCACAGTGAAAAGCCTGCCCCTTCAGATGAGAGAGGGGCCACTAAGCCCCGAAATCAACAGATTGTAGGGGACTAAAAATGAAAAAAACAAAACAAAACAGGTATAGGTGTGGAGGTCCTAAGGTGTGATGCCTCAGGAGACTGAATTTGATCCAGGGGCTCTGGCATGGGACATATTGTACAGCCTAGGCTAAGTATTGGACAGACAGCTGCAACATGCACCTTCTCACATTGGCCAGGCAGAGAGAGAATTCCATTCTTCAGAGTGCTGATTGTGGTCTCCTAAACCACATCTTGCGGGGACAAAATAGATACGTTTGGGCCCTTCACTTGGATAAGTGAAGGGCCCAAATTTGGATAATCCAGTTTGGATTATTTTTGTTTATTGTTTTAATTCTCTTTCTTCATGGCACTGACCAATAATATCTGCCTGCTCCTCTGCACCTGCCTGCCCTCCTCCTTCCCCCCACAGAAGCTATGATAAAAGGCATGCTGATTACTGAAGCAGGGGAGCAGATGTTCCCTGGCACTGTTACTAAATCAAATTTTAATAACTCGTCAAACAACTCCATTTTGGACCTGGACACTGGATGTCAGCTAGGGGATTCAAGTAAAGCTTAGCTTATCTGCTTAGTTTATCAAAAAGAAGATTGAGAGGTGACGTGATTACAGTAGATAAGTCATTGACCCTCATGGAGAGAAGATACCAGATAGTAAAAGGCTCTTTAACCTATCAAAGAAAGGCATAACAAGAGCCAAGGGAGGCAAAAAGTTAAAGTCAGACAAATTCAAATTAGAAATAAAACACAATTTTTTTTAACAATGAATGTGGTTAACTATTGGAACAAATGACCAAGGGAAGTGATGGATTCTCCATCTCTTGAATTCTTCAAATTGAGACTTGATGCCTTTCTGGAAAATATATACTTTAGTCAATCAGAAGTTATGGAGCTCAATACAGGGGTAGCTGGGTGAAGTTTCACAGCTTATATTATACATGCTATCATATTTGATGATTTAATGGACCCTTCTGGTCTTAAAGCATAGAGTTAGTTGGGAATTTTCCATTGGAATGATTTTCAGATGAAAAAATGCAGTTTCTGCTAAATTGAAATTTTCCATGGCAAAATCTCAGTTTTGTGAAAAAAAAATTGATTTTCCGAAATGTTTTGTTTTGACTTGATTTGACTCAAATTGGACTATTGTGTTTTGTTGAGATGATCTGAAACATTTTTTGAATCAGTTCAGTATAGGGTGACCAGACACCAAGTGTGAAAAATCAGAACGGGGGTTGGGGGTAAAAGACAGCTATATAAGACAAAGCCCCAAATATCGGGACTGTCCCTATAAAATCAGGACATCTGGTCACCCTATAAACATTAAGCTGCATTTCCCTATCAGCACATTGCTGATGGTAGTCATAGTTGAGGCACTTGTTCCCATACTATTGGAGGACTACATTTCCCATACTCCATGTGGATTTTCCTCTTCCCAGACTCTGTGTGATACATCATGGGAGTCGCATGATTCTGGGTGCATCAAGGGAGAGGTTGTCTAGCCAGAGAGCCTGGCCCATAAGGAAGAGTGGGGGCTTCAGCCTCATGAACTACAACTCCCACAAGACAATGTGCCACAATCGAAAAATTCAGTTTAAAGTTGAAATGACTCGAAGCAAAGCATTTTGGGTCATTTCAACAAACTGAAATGAAACATTTTGATTTTGGGAATGTTGAAATGCTTTGATCGAAATATCTAAATTTAAAGGTTTTGAAATTTATGTTCTATTAAAAAAAAATTGAAATTGTAATTTTACATCCAGATATGAGACAATACAAATGTTGAAATGTTGGTATTTCCTGCAGGATAGAAATTCTAAATTTCACACAGTTCTATTCAAATCTATGAAAATAGTTTTTCTCTCTTTACTGATTCTTCTTCTTCTTCTTCTTCTTTTTTTTTTGCTACAAAGTTGTGGGGGAGAGGGGAGGGAAGACGACAAATTTGGGACGTGTGTCCAACACCTCTGTTTTTAGGGTATTATAATTCAATATTACATATATTAAATGAAAGGAGTCACTTCAAATTTTCCATAAAATGCTATCTGTCCCCAGGTAGAATCTTCTAACTTTGAGGTTGATAAGATGTTTGTTATAGATTTTATCGTGGAGGCCAAAATTGGTTTTATAATGGAAACTCAGTAACAACCTTAACTATGGCATTCCATAATAGTAGGGAGCTAAATAACAATGGTGGATTTAACCTGTTGGGTGTTTATGAACTGTGTATGTCATGATATTCTGTTGATTGCAGTAATGTGCAACAGTTCAGAGCCCCCAGGGACCTTAGTCCATTCATAGGACATCCAAGAGATGTGAAAGACTGTATCTGACCGCCCTGAACTGATCTAGCTCAGTCATGTGACAAAAGTTAAAGGTGCTAAACTTTCTCATGTGATGGGAAGTATGTGGATGTGAGGGAAAGCAGCTTAACCCTTCCTCTCCTATCTCTTCCTGCCATCCCAGGGATTTCAGCAAAAATTCTCCTTCCACAGTAAAGAGATTGTGGCCATCAGTTGTTCCTGGTGCAAGCAGGCGGTAAGTGGCTAGAACGGAGGTTGGGAGGTGGGGCTGTGTAAATGCTGGGGGTAGTTTTGCCCACACAGGATCATCATGTTTGACTTCATTTATCCTGGTCGATTTATGTGCTCATTTATTGGGGGGAAAGAGCCCCCTAGAATCTCCTTATTTGTACCCTTTCTATTTCTTCTCCCCAAGGATGCTACACCTGGGTAGTCTGTTCTTCAGGTGGAGGAGAGCTGAATGTAGCTCCTTCCTTTTGGAGTATAACAAGACCACTCCTGGGGTAACAAGAGGGTTCGCTCTCAAGCACTCCATTGCTGTTAGTGGTTCAGAGAATAAGGGATTCCCATTTTGTATAATATTGCCTGTTTAGAATTTGGTCTTACTACCGTTATGTGTATGTAAGCAGGGGTGTCTTTTGGGGGTAGGGGACATGTTTGACAAAGGATGAGAAAATGGGGAGGTGGGTTTTTTTGGTTAATGTTCCTAAGACTCTCTTGGTCCAGAGGACTGGGAAAAGAAGTTGAGCTGGGTATATTCCTCAGTGCCTCACACATCTCTCCCTGTTTCTTCTGTCCCTACCATGCCTTTCTCTCTCCCTCTTTCTCCTTTTTTTGCACTCTGTCCACCTCACTGATGGCTCTGCTCTCCCTTCGCTAGTTTCACAACAAAGTCACCTGCTTCATGTTACATCACATCGAGGAGCCGTGTTCCCTGGGGGCTCATGCTGCTGTCATTGTGCCTCCCACCTGGATCATTAAGGTGAAGAAAGCTCAGGTAACTGCATGCTGATGTCTGTTTCTGATGCTGTTTGGCAGCTCAGGGTGAGCCTGGCTTCTGCTCCTGGTTACTCCTCCACAAAAGCATGTTTGTTTGCCCTGTCCATGCCCCTCACACCCAGCTACACCCATGATGATTATGAACCTCTATCTCACTCTTTCATCTACCCCTCTGGAAGGATTCTTTCATTGTCTCGTTTGGGGCAATAAGTGATCAACCTGATTTTGGCACTAAGCAATCCAGTTCATTCTTCTTATTGCAAGTTCATCTAACGGACTGCAAGAATCCTCTATGTTTTAGGTACTCAAGCATGTTTCACTAAGTAGAGCTGGGCAAATACAGGAAAAAAAGCTTTCCACAAATATTTGGTTGAACTGAAACATGAATTGGCCATGGCTGTGCTCAGTTCCCTTTTGCATTCACTTTCCATGGATGTTTGGACGATCATGTTTTACTCACATGAATGCTTGCTGAACATTATGCTCCAATGCTTGCAGATAATGAGTTTTCAACTTGTCAGCGTTTGCACCAGATTTGGTATATCTTAGATGGGATAAGACATTGCTCAACACAGCAGGGGAAAAAGGGTTTCCAGAGCCCCTTTCCAGAGAAGGTGCTGACTGCATTCTTCACAACTAGGGTCACCCAAGCAACTGGAGCTACTTTGCATGTGGCGGGTGAGGGGGTGGGGTGGGGGGAATGGTCGATAATTCAGAACAGTAAATGCAATGTACTTGGTGTAATTTATCCCCGGACTCCTATTCAGAGTGAATGCACAACGCTGGTCTATGATGCAAAGGACACAGCCATTTTTATTGATAATACCCAGTGTAACTTAAATTATTGGGATAGACCAGAAAAGGGACATGGGAAATAACTGATGGGATAGTTAGTTCTCTTGCCAGCCCCATGTGTTTTGTTCCTCAGAACCTACCAGGTATCCTACTTAGGGTGTCCCCTTTCCACAATAAGTGAGACTTGATTCTGTGCTACATGGCATACAACCCATGCATGGGATAGCCAACTACCCAGGCTCCCCGCAGTGGCGCTATGCTGTTTTGATGCCTGTGTTGCTTCTCCGTAGCCCCATGACCTATGTCACAAAATTTTCTGCAACAAAAATGCCAAGCCACCAGTCCTCAGATTACTGAATCTTATCTTAATCTAGTGATCTAGAGACCTTTGACAGGCTGCTTGAAGGAAGAACCACCGGAATAGATGCTCTCTTGTGGTGGAAACCTCTCACAGGGCTGAATGCTAATGGCAGAGTGTGATCAGGAGCCCCCTGGAATGTAAAAAAACAAACAAACCCTAAACCCACCAAGGAAACCCAAATAATGGTGAGAAAAGCCAACCCTAGTAGGAATTTATAGATTCATAGATTCCAAGGCCAGAAAGGACCACTGGCATCATCTAGCCTGATCTCCTGTATAATGTAAACCGGAGAACTTCTCTGAAGTAACTACTCTTTGAACTAGAACGTATCTTTTAGAAAATCATCCAATCTTGATTTTAAATTTGGCAGTGATAGAGAATCACCACAACCCTTGGTAAATTATTCCAATGGTTAATTACACTCACTGTTAACTATTTATGCCTTATTTCCAATCTGAATTTCTCTAGCTTCAGTTATAAGACATATTTTTCAGTCCTTTAAACATTCTCATGCCTCTGTTCTGAACCCTCTCAAATTTATCAATGTCCTTTTTGAATTGTGGACATTAGAACAAAGTTTTTAATTTTCAGTTTTTCAGTGAAAAGTCAAAATTTTCCACTGAAACTGCCCCCACCACTGGTTCTGACCAGCTCTAAGTTGTGAATGACTTGACCATTTCTAACCTATCTACACAGACTGGATTTCTGATAGTATCAGACGTTCACAGCAATCAATCCATGGAGAAAATAAATAAAAACTCATAAATAAATTAGAGGAAATTTAATGAATGAATAAATACGTGGAAACAGAAATCTGTTTGTAGATGTTCCGTGACCTGAAATAAATATGTCTAGTAACATTTTTACTATAAATTATTTGCTCAGCTCCACTTATTAACAACTCAGACTGGTCACACACAAGTCCTGGACTGGATTTTCTATTAATTTAAAATGGATTCTAGCAATGTCCCTTACAGTACTTCCTTTTGGTGGTTGTTTCTGAGCAAACAAGAGAGCTTCATGAAGAGACTCTTCACCTAGTTTTACTTTCTGTTTTTATTGTTTTTCCATGATCATTATATGGACCATGGGTTACCACCTTTCTAATACTCTATTTGAATAAAGAACAGGCTCCCCTCTCGCTCTCGGCAGTGTCTTGGTAATGCAACATCCCGATGTAGTTGCATAAGATCAATCTGCCTTAGGTGACCTGCTGCCTGTACTATAATGGGGAGTTTTTACTTCTTGCAAGCTTCTGTTTGCAGGATGAAGGAAATTCAGAACAGTTTGGATAATTTTGGAACAGGTGGTATCCCTATATGTAATGACCCATTTATATAGATGGCAAATTCTCAATACCTCCTTCATTATGTTCATTGTATGAGCCTCTTCTGTAGCCTCTCTAACGCTTTTCAGTGCCTCTGGGTCTGGTTTCCTGGAGTTCAGATAAATTAAGTGTTCCAGTTAGCAACTGCAGGTATCTACAGTGGCTAGTGTCCTTTTTTATATTTGATTCTTGGCAGCCTGAATGTTGTTAAACAGACTTGGGGTGTGTGTGTGTGTGTGTGTGTGTGCGCGCGCGTGCATGCGCATGTTGGAGAGAGGAGCAGTTGATGAGAAGGAGCTGGGTGATGAAGTTACAGAGACAGCCCTCCTTCTGAGGTTCTGGATACAAAGCAGAGGCAGTAATTGTAACTGGATCCCAATGCTAAGAAAGGGTTTATGATCGAGGTGAGTGAATCTGCTTTCCTTTCTCTTTGGAACCTTCATAAGGAGCTTGCAAAAGTTGTCTACTACTGGGCTACTCTCTCTTCTTACTGTATTGCTGGCTGAAGCCACTGATTTGAGACTATTATCTGTGCCTCATTTCAGTTTGTGAACTGCCTGAAGATCATAGGGTCAGACTTTTATCGGTGCTGTGCACCTGCTGCTCCTGTTCAAGTAATTTGGAGCTACTGCGGCTCAGAACTGCTGAAAATTAAATCTGCAGCATTCTAGATGAAAGGATCTACCTAAGACTGTCAGTTCACCACCTGACATTACTCAAGGAGGGCCCTGTCCTACTCCTTCCATAAATCTATCTAAGTGGGCTTGGAACACTTCCAATGACCATGATGTAATATGATCTGTGCTTCTTATCTTTGAAGAAGGACAAAATTATTGTCACCAAGGAGATTTTTCCTCTTTTAGAGACAATCCAGGATTTACATACAGGCCTGTCCACTTACAGGTGTTCTTTACTGTCAATGGAATGTCACTGAGTAGCATTTAGTTTTTGTCAAAACGCCCATACTCTTCCTGTGGAGAAGGAAGACTTCGATATGGACAAGATGGCACATGCAACAACTTCTTCAGCTCACCATGTATACCCCAGTGATTTCCCAGGGCTGCTATTCTTTTACCAGTTTGAAATGAAACCTTGCACATGTATAACCAGTGCCCCTGCCTCTTACCTGTTGTATAGCTACTGTTGCTAAGTTGTAGCAAACATTCAGGCTCTCTAAACATCACAAAAATAGGCATACTTAAACACTGTGGCGTAATATAGTTTTGACAAAACCACATTATGTCTTTTCTTGCCAGTGTGTGCAGATACAAAACACTATTATATTTTAATTCTGGTAGATACAGAGACCAAGGCATGTTCTTCTATCAAAGTCATAATATGGGTTTTTTTGTCCACAATGGCAAAAAAGCAGATATGTTGCAACATGATTTGGCAACAAATATATTTACACATGGTTATTTTTTAATGAGGATAATGCTATTTTACCTAATTGTCCTGGCTTTATGCAGAAGAACTGTACTGGGTTTAGGTCCTTCCACTAAATAGCAGATTGTCAGCTTCTTCCAGTAAAATAATTACCGGTAAGTATAATCAATGCTTCTAATATAGTGCTAGCTCTTTATATATAGTGCTTTTCATCAGTAGAACTCAAAGCCCTTTACACAGGAGATAAGTAACATTATCCCCATTTACAGATGAGGAAACACTGAATTTCCCAAGGTCACCCAGCAGGCCAGTGGCAGTGCTGGGAATATAGGCCAGATCTCCTGAGTTCCAGTCCAGTGCTCTATCCACTAGGCCACTCCGTGTCTCGCTCTGTGACAAGGTTTCAAGAAAAAATCCTCCCAGGGAGAAGCTCTGAAGAATGAATCTAAGAATCTCTACAGTGATTACTACAAATGAAGCAATGTTTTTTGCTTCATTACACTGATTTTAAACTTCGTATCCTCCTTCTGTCTGATTGCACTGTTTGAGAGTGAAAAAACTAGTAGGATATATATGATCCATCTGTGACAGGTTGGATCACAGAAACCCCCTTGGGAGCTGCCAATTGATGTGCCAAGACTACTTCTGCCCCTGCTTTCCTGCCCTGTCAGCTTAGGACTTCAGTGCCGTGCCTGGTTTGAGCCAGACTCGCTAGCCTGCTGCAAACCCAGACCCAGGTCCAAATCATGCCCCCTAACAGCTGTAGGTTCACTGAAAGCAGCTTACAGAACTGTTCTTATCTTTAACACTCAGATGCCCAGCTCCCAGTGGGGTCTAAACCCAAATAAATCCGTTTTACCCTGTATAAAGCTTATAGAGGATAAACTCATAAATTGTTTGCCCTCTATAACACTGATAGAGAGGTATGCACAGCTGTTTGCCCCCCCAGGTATTAATACGTACTCTGGGTTAATTAATAAGTAAAAAGTGCTTTTATTAAATACAGAAAGTAGGATTTAAGGGATTTCAAGTAGTAACAGACAGAACAAAGTGAATTACCAAGCAAAATAAAATAAAACACGCAAGTCTATGTCTAATATAGTAAGAAACTGAATACAGATAAGATCTCACCCTCAGAGATGTTTCAATATGTTGCTTTCACAGACTGGATGCCTTCCTAGTCTGGGCACAATCCTTTCCTCTGGTACAGCCCTTGTTCCAGCTCAGGTGGTAGCTAGGGGATTCCTCATAAAGGCTGCTCCACGTTGTTCTGTTCCACCCCCTTTATATATCTTTTGCATAAGGCGGGAACCCTTTGTCCCTCTGGGTTCCCGCCCACACCCCCCTTCTCAATGGAAAAGCACTAGGTTAAAGATGGATTCCAGTTCAGGTGACATGATCACATGTCACTGTAAGACTTCATTGCCCACTTGCCAGCACACACATATACAGGAAGACTTACAGGTAAAACAGAGCCATCTGCAGTCAATTGTCCTGGTTAATGGGAGTTATCAAGATTCCAAACCGCCATTAATGGCCCACACTTTGCATAATTACAATAGGCCCTCAGAGTTATATTTCATATTTCTAGGTTCAGATACAAGAGTGATACATTTCTACAAATAGGATGATCACACTCAGTAGATTATAAGCTTTGTAATGGTACCTTACAAGAGACCTTTTGCATGAAGCATATTCCAGTGACATGAACATATTTTCATAAAATCATATAATGTGCAACGTCACACCATCCACCTACCCCTGTCAGTGCAGCCTTATAGCAAATGATGCTTTCTAGTGCACTTTCATATGCACCAAAGCACGGGAAGTTTAGAGCACTTTTATAGAGCCAGTCTCCTGCTTCTTAGCATAGGTACAACATGCCTCAGGTGGCATGTGACCAGGATTCATAAGCAAATTTGGTCCACTGGTTGGATTATTAGCTTCCCTGGCTTGGGCCAGGTATTGACGGGGACTGCAACATAAATGCTGATCCCTTTATGCATGGTGAAAAGCAACAGGAAAATTGGCTGGTTTGAAACGCCAGAACTGGTCACTGGGGAATCAAGCAGTGAATCCAGTAAATACACTATTTAATGTAATGGGACTGTTGGCTGAAGATGAAGGTTGAGTAAAAACAGCAGATTCTGATGAATAGCTTTGCCGTGTCCACTCACAGTTCTCTGGGCCAGTGAAATTTTTCTCAGTAGGGATGTCTAGATCAATTTGGATAAAATAAGAGTGACTTGAACTTTTTTGGGGAAAAAAATGGAATGGAACTTGTTCACTTCTTGAGGTTAGAAGTTCTGCAAATTTTCTTTTAATTTTCTGCCCCACTGTACTTCCTAGTTTTGAATAGACTAAGCTGAAATACTGTGGGGAAAGTCCATTTTCTCAGTGTTTCCAACTCAGCTGAAACTCAGCACTGTGTGAATAGGGAGAAAATTTATAGGGATATGGCTATTTTAATTCAACAACTGCAGTAATTAAAAAAGAAAAGCCTCAATTTGTCTGGCCCTGACCACTTCAGCACATTTTTGTGCTCCACCATCAATGAAGTTTGCGCTATTCTGGGGAATAGTTTTTTTTCCATATCTAGTCCAGCCCCCTGCACTCATGGCAGGACAAGTATTTTTAGTTAACTGCAATTTTTTGGTAGGTCCTACAAAGTATCTATTTGTTTTAACTAATTTTTCTGCAATAGAGTGGCAGAGGTTTTTGTTTGTTTTTATTTTAGAAAAATGAAACCCTTAAATATTAAGAATTCAGAGGAGGTTTTCTATCAGATTATTACACTAGTTTCATGGTAGGTCAGGTTTGACTTTGTCTGCCAGCATCATATGCACTGGTGGCATGCATTATGTTGAGTCATGGTGGTCACCACAGCTAAAACTGGGGTTTTGTTTTGTTTTGCTTTTGTTTTGGTTTTTAAACATGAAAAAATAGCTCCTTTTATCATGTTTTATTACATTTTTGTGCAGGTGGTCTCCATACCAGGAGACGAGCCTGATTGGGAAGGAGACTGGAGCCCCGGAGGGAAAACGGGCGTCTCCTACCCCTATTGGGAGGGTTGGCAGGTACAACATGTGGTGTTATGTGAGTCTCTGGGAGTATCTGATTTTTTTCTCCCCACGGCGTGGGAAAGCTTCCAGTTCCAAAGCACCAGTCTGGTCTCCGTGTGTGGCTTTCTCCATCAATGGTGGTGTGGAAGTGTAAAGCATGAGACGCATGTGATCTAAACTTCAAGCATGTGCCAGACACTGTATCATTCTCCAAACGGACCATGCATGAAGGAGCTTCTTAAATGAGGCTACTTCTGGGGCTGACTTGATTTTTTGTTTTGCTTTTCATGTATCCTTTTTTTTTCTTTTTCATAGAACTCATTAAAAACTTCAACCCGGCGGAAGAAGAGAACATCCTTTAAAAGAAAAGCCAGCAAAAGAAGCAATGAGGTAAGTCCTAATTAATAGTATTTGAAAGGTGAACTGAATGGATATTTTTATCTCTAGACTGCCAGTTAAAATCTAGCATGTCTATCGATCAGCCAGCCCAGGTTGACTTATCCTCCCATTTTTAGATGGGATGCATAGATTTATTCTCTAGGGTAGAATAGGCTAGGCTGAATAGTTGAGGCATGATGAGGGGGTGCACAGGGAATCTTGTCGTCTATGCTATAGCGATTTTCTGACTAAAGGTCACAGGGGTTGTTAATCTAGCGGCTTTCATGACCACAAAAGCCTCTAAAAACAGAATTGAGAATGCTTTGTGATTTTTTTTTTTTTTTTTGCTAGAGATTTTAGCATTAGTTTTGTGTAGCTCTAATTAAAGTTCTCTGCCACTTCTGATTTTGCAGGAAAACAAAGGCCGACCATTTGTGATAAAGCCCATCTCTTCGCTGCTCATGAAACCACTGCTGGTGTTTGTCAATCCAAAAAGTGGAGGGAATCAGGTAAAGGCATCAACTTGATCCCAGTCACAAAGTTTCTATAAATTCCTTTAAATTATGTGTCATAAAGTGATTTCAGGTGAGGCACAGAAAGGGAGGGTTGCATGTGACCTGGGATGCAGACTCCTAGAATGGAGAACTGGACCCTTCCCGGTGAATCTTCTTCCCACCAGAATTGAGGTTTGGATTGTTCAGTGTGATCTTCCTCCCAGGTTTTGATTCTTTGAGAGGAAACCAGAATAGCGGCTTGGAGAGTCTTTCAGGAAACCTCAGTCTTTCCACAGAAATGGAGCTCTCTGATTCTCCAAAGTAATCGCCTGTCATCCTCCTGCCCTACCATTGGTTTGGTTTAATCAGAGAAATCTCTCAACATCCCTTGGCCACGTATCTTATGTTGTAAAGCCACATAGTCCTGAATTGTAAATATGTTGGAAATGGTGCTCTAGAAAACTGAGTTTCAGAGCATGACGCTGTTGCTTAGGCATATTGCTCCATTATCAAGTTGTAAGTAGCAGGCTGAACACTTTGGTCATGCAAGTAGAGCTGAAGTAAACAGTGGGTTTACACATCATTACAAAAATTTCAAAATTCCATGCAAAGGAAAATTCTGAAATTTTTTTTGTTTAGTTTTGATTTTGACCTTTTAAAACATTTATGTTCTGTTATAATCTAAAATAAAACATTGAAATGAAACGTCATTTTTAAATGAAAAATAAAAATGTTTGTTTCAGGAAATGTTGAAATGGGACGTTCAACATTTCCAGAACCTTTTTTGTACGCTTTTCTCCAAAACAAAATTTCAACAAACTTGGAACTATTTCACAAAACATCTTGATTTTGCTGTAACTGGGATTTCTGATGAAAATGGTTCCATCACAGTTTTTCCAACTAGCTCTACTGTGAACTTGAAGCCACTACACATCTGCATTCTAAATTCAATGGACATATGTTGTCGTTGTTATTCATATTACCGTAACACCTAGGAGCTTGAGTCATGGACTGCGACCCCATTGTGCCAGGCACTATAAAAACACAGAATAAAAAGACAGTCCCTGCCCCAAGAGGCTACAAATACAGAAAGAGTGGGATGGTAGGCGACGTGAATGTTCTCTAGGGCAATCATCTGTCACAATGGATAGTTTTTGCTTTGGCTTGCCAGTAAATACTCCTTTTTTTGTTTGCTTTTGTTCTGTAAAACACAAATGAATGAAAGGTATTACGAAGATTAAGTTAATAATAAATATTATTACGTATAAGAGTCATTAGTTCATTTGCTCATTTATTTTCCTTCCATTTTCTATCCTAACAGGGCACTAAGGTTCTCCAGATGTTCATGTGGTACTTGAATCCACGCCAAGTCTTCGATCTCTCTCAGGAAGGGCCAAGAGATGCGTAAGTACTGAAGCATTTAACGTTGCCAGCATCTTTCTTTGCTTGTTAAGTATGTGGGCAAAGGATAGGTTGGATGCAGCTTCCTGATAGTAATAGGGGGATTAGCCAGGCTTATCAAAGTGTGATCCACTGTTTAAGGGCCTGATTCAGCAATGCAGTTAAGCACATGCTTGTGTCCATCCTTACTGAGCAAAGGACTTAAGTTCCTGCTTAACTGCACATTTCATTTTCCAAAAACTTCTATGAGGGTTGTTTTTGTGCAGAGCTAGAGATCAAGCTATTGATGTGATATGGGTCAAAATGGTCTCAGTCAAGGTAGTGCATGGCACCCACTAAATCTTTGGGGGATCCAAGCTGAGAATGGTGTTTAAGAAAATGGACATTTTGTACATTTTGCATGCACCAGTACAGAAAAACAGCTAGAGGTTTCCCATTCCCACCATTTTACATGCTTTAAAGCTCAATTGTTGTAAGTGCTCTAAAATCTGGACGGTTACTTGGATTGCTTTGAAATTTGGTGTGCCTAATGAGGTATGGGGTAGCATTAGTGCTCGACATTTGGGATTATTTGACCAATGGGTTCCCAAGTTACAGGCCCTATGAAAACAGTTTTCTTCTGCTGCCTTGTTCTGTTAAACTGAAAGGTGCTAATGACTGGATGTACAGACCTCATTGAAATTGGTGGCTGTGAACTGATCCTTCAATTATCAGAAGGAAGGATAAATTAATCACAAGCCCCCACCTAAAACAAAAGGAGTTTGAGACTGAGTGGCTGGAAGTTGCTTCAATTCGTGAGTCATGAGTGGCAATTTAATTTTGGAGAGATTGTAATCAAAGTAAAAAAAAAAATAGACATGTGAATGGTTGGTGGGAGGGGAAAGATATTAGGTGTCAATGGGTAGGGTTATGGGGAGGAGCATAAATAGGGATAGGTGGGAGAGGCGGCTCAGGTGAGGGAAGAGTTCGGGGTAGAGGGACACTGGGAAGGGGGATGTGGGGGTGAGTGGCAGGAGAACTGGGGTAGAATAGGAGCAGGGGCATCTGTCAACCCCACAATTTCCCCTCCCAGATGTGTGCCCAGATCTAGGGGGCTCTTACACCTCTAGTGATGGTCTGGGCCCCTTGTTGCCTCCCTCATATGAGCTGAGATATGGAGCAATTGCCCCACTGGTGGTGTCCGAGATCCTCTTGCTGCCCCCATGTGTGAGCCAGGATCTAGGGGCTCTGGGCCCATCTACAGGGGTTGGCCCCCCCTTTACTTCCCCCTCATGAGAGTTGGGTTCAGGGGGGGTGCATGCCCATTTGGGAGGGTCTGAGGCCCTCCTCCATACCTCCCATGTGAGGCAGGATTTGAGGAAGTCCTACTGCTTTGGATAGGAAGCTGAGAACAGGCATACTTTGTGCATATTCCAGGCTCTAAAGCTCTCCTGAGGGAGATGAGAACACCCACTGAGATTAATGGAACAGTTCACACCCTCAGAGCAACTGTTTCAGGCTGTATTCATCTCCAGGCCTTTCAGAGTCTCCTGTGATGCAGCTGGATGTGCAGGGGAAACCTTTCACCTTCATCCTCCCTCTATCCTTCCTCATTAAAAGACTTTTCTTCCAAGTGCTCTAAAATCCAGGTGCTTGTGTGGATTTTCTTGGAATTTGCTGTGCCTTGTGGGAGTGCAGAGTAGGGCTAATGCCTGGGTTAGGGGGGGTCATTTGAGCAAGGGATTCCAGAGATATAAGCCCAGAAAAAATAACTATTTTCCAAAAAGGTTCTAGGTGTTTTCTGTCTTTGTGCAGAGTTAGAGATAAAACTATTGCAGTGATGTGGGTCAATATAGTCTCAATCAGTCAGTTTTTATATTGGGTGTTGCATGGTGTCCACTAAGTTTTTGGGGGACCCAAATTGTGAATAGTGTTTAAGAGCATGTTCACTTCCATGGGTGGCGGGTGGACCCTCCTCTTCGGGGAGGCTAGCCCTATGGTCCCACTCCTGCCAGATGAGGCTCTGCCTCCTGCAGCAGGAGCCCTGGGTCCCCCCTGCCACCTCTTCCCACAGCTGGAGAACCCTCGGGCCGGCTGGAATCCTGAGTTGCTCCCTGCTGCCAGAGGAACCCTGGGCCACCCCCAGTCTCAGGCCAGCCCAAGTCCCAGTTGGCTGACTGACCAGAGCTCCAGCGATGCTGGCTGGCCAACCCCAGCCCTGGGCCAGCCAGCCGGAGCAGCCCCAGCCCTGGGTCGGCTGGATCAGCCCCAGCCTGGCATCCCATGGCAGTGGCTCCAGCCAGGGAAGGCAGTGCCTTCCCTAGCCTAATATATACACCACCAGTGTTCACTTCTTTGCTTACGTAATTGTGCAGTCTGGAAGGATAACCGTGCACACAGAACCCTAGAAATACAGAGCTGGAGGGGACCTTAACAGGCCATTTAGTCCAGCCCTCTGTGCTGTGGCAGGACCAAGTGTACCTAGACCATACTTGACAAATATTTGTCTAACCTGGTCTTAAAGACCTTCAATGATGGGTATCACAGTTCAGGGCAATTACAGCTGCATTCTCCATTTATGGTCCAGCAAAGGCACCTATTCTCAAACTCTTGGTTCCCCAGCCATCACCTCTCTTGGGTGGAGACCCACGTCTCCCTGCCAACTGGGTTTTTTTCCAGGCTGCACAGATCCCTGCTACACTGTGTTATTACTTAGCAAGGCAGATTGCCTCAGCAGGCCTGCTTTGCCTTCCTTCCTCAGAAACTACAAACAACATAACTGCCCATAGTTGTTACCACACAGCTCTTTCTAAGCAAGTGCATTTATTCTTAAGAGAAGAGGGTTATAGAGAAAACATATTAAAAACAATGAAAGCACTTACACACATGGTAATAAGTTTACAAGGACTCACCCCAGCTGCAACAAGGGCTCTGGCTGGTGGACAATCCTTCAGACCCCTCTGTGGTCACAAGGTCATAACAGCTGTGAATCTGGGAGTTACTCCTTTATGCTATTTGGGCCTTTTGATTCTGGGAATAGGTAGTTCATAGACAAAGGTCCCTTCCTTGGGGGCAAGCTTCAAAAGATTAGGTCTGGAGGTGGGCATTTGTATTGCTCTTCTCCCAAGTATTTTGTAGAAAACCTCCTCAACTACAGTTCATTCTTGTCTCAGCCCATTGTTTAAAAAAGTCCTTGGACACTTATAACACTTCCCAAGGTTTATATTAGTCATGTCTCCTGGACAGGTTACATACAAGCCTACCATAACACACAAACATTTGTATTTTTAATACAACAAACTCCTGAAATACTTAAAGTTAATTCAATAAAGTTTAAATTAATTGAACAATGTTTGTCAAGATATTGCAGGCAATAGCAGGAAATTTCACAATCTCCACTGGAAGCCTATTCCAGTGCTTAATTATCCTTTTAGTTAGAAAGTTTCCCCAAATATCTAATGTAAATCTTCCTTGCTGCTGAATAAACTGATACTTCCTGTCCTTCCTTTAATGGACATAGAATCATAGAAGTGTTGGACTGGAAGGGACCTCAATAAGTCATCTAGTCCAGTCCCCTGCAGTCAAGGGGAGAAGGGTTGATCACCATCCTCTTTGCAGAAGTGCTTAACATATTTGAAGAATTTTATCAAATCCCTCTCAGTCTTCTTTTCTCAAGACTCATCGTGCCCAGTTTTTTTTAAACCTTTATTTATAGGTCAAGTTTTCTACACCTTTTATTTTTGTTGCTCTCCCCTGGACTCTCTCCAATTTGTCCATATCTTTGCTAAGGTGCCCAGAATTGCACCCAGTACTCCAGCTGTGGCCTTACCAAGTAGAGCAGTACAAATAGCTCCTATGTTTTACACATGACATTCCTATTAATACACCCCAGAATTATAGTTAGCCTTTTTTGCAACCGCATCAAATTGTTAACGCATATTCAATTTGTGATCCACTATAACGCCCAGTTCCTTTTTAGCAGTACTACTGTCTAACCAGTTATTCCCCATTTTGTAGTTGTGCATTTGATTTTTCCTTCCTAAATGTAGTACTTTGCACTTACCTTCCTTGAATTTCATCTTGTTGATTTCAGATGATTTCTCCAATTTGTGAAGGTTGTTTTGAATTCTAATCCTGTCCCCCAAAGTGCTTTCATAGAATCATAGAATATTAGGGTTGGAAGAGACCTCAGGAGGTCATCCAGTCCAATCCCCTGCTCAAAGCAGGACCAACACCCATTAAATGAGCCCAGCCAGGGCTTTGTCAAGCCGGGCCTTAAAAACCTCTAAGGAAGGAGATTCCACCACCTCCCTAGGTAACCCAGTCCATTGCTTCACCATCCTCCTAGTGAAATAGTGTTTCCTGATATCCAAGCTAGACCTCCCCCACTGCAACCTGAGACCATTGCTCCTTGTTCTGTCATCTGCCACCACTCAGAACAGTCGAGCTCCATCCTCTTTGGAACCCCCTTTCAGGTAGTTGAAGGCTGCTATCAAATCCCCCCTCACTCTTCTCTTCTGCAGACTAAATAACCCCAGTTCCCTCAGCCTCTCCTCAAAAGTCCTGTGCTCCAGCCCCCTAATCATTTTCGTTGCCCTCCGCTGGACTCTCTCCAATTTGTCTACATCCCTTCTGTAGTGGGGGGACCAAAACTGGACACAGTACTCCAGGTGTGGCCTCACCAGTGCCAAATAGAGGGGAATAATCACTTCCCTCAATCTGCTGGCAGTGCTCCTACTAATGCAGCTCAATATGCCGTTGGCCTTCTTGGCAACAAGGCACACTGCTGACTCATATCCAGCTTCTCGTCCACTGTAATCCCCAGGTCCTTTTCTGCAGAACTGCTGCTTAGCCAGTTGGTTCCCATCCTGTAGTGGTGGGGGACTCCACCCTGTGTGGTGTCATCTGCAAATTTTATAACCATACTCTCCACTCCATTGTCCAAGTCATTAATGAAGATATTTAATAGTAGCAAACCCAGGACAGACCCCCGTGGGACTGCAGTTTGACAGCAAACTATTCTTTGAATATGGTCTTTCAGCCAATTGTGCACCCACTTTATAGTCCTTACATCTAGATCACATTTCCCTAGTTTGCTTATGAGAATGTCATGTGTGACTGTCAAAAGCCTCACTAAAATTACGATATATCATGTCTACAGCTTCCCCCTCACCCGCCCCACTCACTAGACCAGTACCCCTGTCAGAATTTTGACACACTCCAATAAAGTAGAAGATCATGAGAGAGTTTCTATGCAGCCATTTAATGCCTGCCCGGGTAGTCTGAGGGAAAGTGCTGATGCCATTGTCTCTGATGAGCCCCTGCCACTGACATTCTTGGTACACCTGTGCAATACAGATTTAATAACTCAAGTTGTTTGCTACAAGTTGTCTCTGTTCTAAGAAAACATGTTTTTATTTTATGTGGAAGTTCACTATGAACAAAGCAGAATAGTCAGCAGCCAGTCTAACCAATTTTTTTGTTTTATCAGGTGGAGAGGAGCCGGAGACAGAGGATTTTTTTGGGGGGGGGGAGGGGTGTGGAGGAGGGGGAGGAGGGGGAATCAGGGACAGGGCGAGAGGTTGTGGCTGCAGAGAGGTTGGGAAATGATGGTGGGTGGTAGGCAAGCCTTGGATTGGTTATTTCAGAAAATCTGTATTTTACTGGCCTCTGGCTGGGGAAGGGAAGCAAGTGGCTACTTCCTGATCTTGGGGCAGATTAATGTAGTGTTTCTAAAGACACACAGGGTGGAGGTTTGGAACTGAACATAAGAACGGCCATCCTGGGTCAGACCAATGGTCTATCTGGCCCAGTATCCTGTCTTCCAACTCTGGCCAGTGCCAGGTGCCCCAGAGGGAATGAACAGAACAGGTAATCATCAAGTGATCCATCCCCTGTCGCCCATTCCCAGCTTCTGGCAAACTGGGGCTAGGGACACTCAGAGCATGGGGTTGCATCCCTGACCACCCTGGCTAATAGACATTGATGGATCTATCCTCCATGAACTTATCTAGTTCTTTTTCGACACCTCTTATAGTTTTTAACTTCACAACAACACTTGGCAATGACTTTCCACAGATTTACTGTGCGTTGTGTGAAGAAATATTTCCTTTTGTTTGTTTTAAACCTGCTGCCTATTCATTTCATTGGGTGACCCCTAGTTCTTGTGTTAAGTGAAGGAGCAAGTAACATTTCCTTATTCATTTACTCTACACCGGTCAAGATTTTATAGACCTCTATAGATTTTCGTACACCTGACAATACAGGTACCTTGACTGCCGAGGGAAAAGAAATATGTGCACTGCCGGGGTTGCTAATGTGGATTTTGGGCGATTCTTGGATCATGATGTTCCCGAAGTTTACAGGAGAGCAAGGAGTACACCATGAGGACATGGGGATTGCTAACTACTGGCTAATTTAGGTGGAGCGAGGTAGTCTCCGTTGGTGTCAGTTTGGGGCCCTGTATTTTGTCCACTGTGCAATGTCTAACTGGGTGATTTAAGAGGTTTGATCAACCATACATTGTGGTGATTCACTTGGGCTGAAATGATCTGAGCCTTATTCCTGGTGTGCACCTCATACAATATATAAGAGCAGATTTGGACTTCATCAGAGATCAGTCTTGCATCTGAAGAAGTGAGGTTCTTACCCACGAAAGCTTATGCTCCCAGTACTTCTGTTAGTCTCAAAGGTGCCACAGGACCCTCTGTTGCTTTTTATCAGAGATTTGTGTCCAGAAACGGTGATAGTTTTCTCTGATTTGGCTCAATGTCCAATTGCTACAGCAGCAATTAAAAATCTGTTAATAAGGTTGGAAGAGTATTAATTGGCAAATTGAAGGGTTCATGGTCCACTGCAAAATGTGCATTATATGGCATAGAAACATTACAAGCTCTGGCACTTCACTGTTTCTGGGAGATGGGGTACATCTGTTGGACACAGTCAGAGGATCTTTCTCTCAAACATAAAACTGTCAGTTGTTTGGAACAAAAACCCTGCCTGTGATTTCTATCGCTGGTCCTGCCACAAACTCCACCCTCCAACCATTCTGAAACCAGCCAGGAGCACCGTTTCACTGTAACATAGTTTTCCTTCACTCCAGGCACCTCAGTTGAGTTATAGGAGGGTGGAAAGTAAGAGTAATGGAAATTTTGAATACCAGAGAATGAACACTTCAGGGAGCTGCATTCACTGCCAACAATGTGGGAAGGGGAATTACAGTAGTTGGGAGGTGACAAGCTTGTACATTTCATCAACTGTGTGGTGGCAGAGTAAAGGTTTATGTATTAGCAGGGCATCTTGGGGCATGTCTGAAAGAGGGCAGAGTTAAGGTCGAATGGGCAACCTTAACTGTGCATGTCCTGGTTTTCAGACGTTTGTTTTTGCTCAACTCACTATTCTGAAATGGGACAATATACCACCAAGCATTCTTAACTCTGTGTTAATTTAGGGTTGGATTTTTTTTTTTGATATTGCCTCTTTTATATAGATGTGTGGAGACTCCATGGCCCAGCTTGCAATGCTTCATCTTGATGCTGAGTAACCTCCATGCAGTGGAGTGGAGTTCACTTTAATCAAGAGAGAGCATTGTATGCTGAAACCTGTAACCTCCATGACTTGTACCACTCTAATAAAGGTGGGAGTGTGTAATCTGTTGCATTGATGATATTTAGGTGTGAACTTTTGTGTCCTGGCAAGTGGCCACCTCAATTGGGCAAATTGTGGGTGTCCCTATTGTAAGGTGGTTTGTATTTTCTGAAAGAGCCCTGCCAAATAATGACATAAAACACAAAGTCTGGAAATGATATAGTAAGAGATGGCACTTCCTATGGTAAACGGGTAGCTGAAGAATGGGGTGACCTGCTATTTTTCAAGGCAGTACAGGCCAAAGATATATGAAAAATACAGGACAAAAGTTTCCATTAAGGGATACCACATTTTAGTCATAATACAAAATCATACGTTGTATCACGCTGTTTGATATGCTGTATGATTACTGCTCTAAAACATTTTCTATCGGATCAAAAGCTTTTTAGCAGTTTCTTATTATATGCATTCAGCATCCTACCCAATCAAGGACCTTTCTTATTACATAGGATGGGTGGTCAGACTCCCATAGTCACAGGGGCAGCCTAATTGAACAAAGCACCATGCCTAAATCTCTGCTGGATACCCAAGTCATCAGCCACGTGCTGGCTGACCTTTTTCTAATAGTTATCCATTACTGTGGACCAGGAGTGACTCTCCAGATGTGGCAACTGTGTGTAACTATCTCTGCCCAAGTAGTAATTCATTTCCCTGGGCCACAGGCGCAGTGCTGGCAAAGCTTATCTCATAAGTGTTCCCCCAGGCAGGTAAGCAGCTCTTCCCTTGTACAGGGGCTGGCTGACAAGGGACTTCAGTTCTTCCATTTAATTGGGGAGGGAGGCTAGAAATGATTGTCTGTCTCTCTGTTACCTGAAAAAGAAGCATTTAATTTGCTTAATTATTTATTTGTAAACCATTCCTTAAGATCATGCAGAACATAAAACAGATACAAATCCCACAAAGTAAACTCCAATACCTCCCCATGTGAGAGGGGTCAGAAAGATTTTATTGTCCATACATTCAAAACTTCAGGGCCTGATTCTCATGTATACCAGGACTCCTTAATACCACTCTGGCAATGTAATGAGGCCTTAAAGTGGGTGAAAGTTCAGTTGGATAGAGCACTGTAAAAGAGCTTGAGTATAAATGAGAATCAGCCCCTCAATTTATACTCCAGAGTCCATCAAACCTGTATCCACATTATTCAGTTGTGTGGTCTTTCATCAGGATTGCATTTCACCATGGTCGTCTGCCATCGCAGTATCATTTCATCACAGCAATTCTTTAACACCATTGCTTTTTGACTAAATTATTGGTATCTCAGATTGAATATATGATGGTGAAGAAACACGATGAACTATTGCTGGCCTTATCTGCGCTACAGAAATGAAACACCGGTAACGGAACTAATGGAACTTGCATCACACAGGTTTAAGCACAAATAGCTTAATGCATCCTCACTAGCCCTGCTAAATTGTGCTTTGAAATCTTGCAGGGTAGCTCCACACCCACACTAGCTCTGTGCTAAACCATTTCAATTGCAAAGCTCTCTGATTACCTATCCCAGAGTTGCTGGCACAGCTCCCAACAACACTGTATTCCGGGAGACTTTGAAAGGCCATCAGTGCACTGTGGGATGGTAATGTGAGGACTAGTTTCAACTTGTCTATATCTACATTGTTCCTAAAACAATTAATACTAAAATAGTTCAGCTCAGTCGGTATTCCCTGATGAAGCATAAGCTATGTGGTATTTAGCTCCACTATAAACTCTTTGGAGCTAGGGTTGCCATCTTTCTAATTGCTGGTAACTGAACCCCGGAAGCCCCGCCACTGCTCCGCCTCTTCCCCTCAAAGCCCCACCCCCATCACTAGCTCCTCACCCCTTTCCCCATTCCTCGCTGGATTGTCTCAAGGTAGGAGGTGCCCTGCAGGTAGGAGGTGGCCCTAGCTGAGCAGGGCTGCCACAGGTTAGTGACTCTGCACCTCCTCTAGCCCTGCAGTAACTGTGACTTTTGGTGTGGGTGACACTTTCTGGTTAAAAACCAGGCACCTGGCAACCCTAAATGGCACCCAGACATAGAAAACCCAAAATTGGACTCTCCGGGTAAAATCCAGATGGGTGGCAACTCTGTTTGGAGCACTTTTGCGTATGTACGTGAGGTGTGTTACAATTGTTTGAGGAGCAAATACTTATTAAGGTAAATTTCAATAGTTTAGACAACACCATGGTGATGGCTGAAGCCCTTCTAAATTCATAGTTGTCAAGTTTCACTCTCAGGTCAAGGAGGCTGTACAACACTGGGAGGAAATTCAGATTTTGTTTCTCCAGTTTTACTTTCTCCCTCTGTTCTATCTTGTTCCCACCCAACCTGTAATTGTTCTCCATTTCCTCAGCTCCCTCCAATCCTGCTGGTGATATGAAATTTGCTGCACACCTTCAAACTTCTAGTAGACTACTCTTCCTGTCAGTTTAATAATTGGTGCTCCCGTCTGTGATGGGAATATGCCACCAATATGCTGAGTAGGAGCACACTTGTGTTAAACACAGCAGAAAAACACCCATCTGATCAGTGTGTGCCTCCACAATATAGTCATCTGCTTCAGAAGCAAGAGGGAGATTAACAGTCTAGAGGAAACATAGTGGGAGTCAGAGGAGCTGGCAGGAGAAATGCCCCAAATGCAAGGGCTATCCTACTTTAGCCATACTCCTACTTTCGCCAGGACTCTCAGTAGGCCTGAAAGTGAGTGTTTGCATTTTCAACCTACAGTCTGATTTTTAATTTCAAGTTTGTTTGCTTTATACAAGGAGAAAATCAGGAGTTTCCCAGCTTCTTAGCTGAAGCGAGAAAGTCTCCATTCAGTTTGACTGAAGATTTAAAAACCAAAATTAATCCTATTGAATAAGGCCTGCTGAGCCCATGGAAGGAAGAGCCCAGGCCTGCTTCCTGGTTGGCTTTTCGTTTTTCATAGTCATACCTGCAGCAATGGGATTTAATTTTCTTCCACAAAACCAAATTCCATGACTCTGTATGGAGAATTACTGCTGAATTGAGCTATCAGTTCAGAAAAGAGGCCTAAATATATCGCTTAACCCTTGGTAGTATACTATTTACTATGGTCATACCAGTCAAAAGACATTACTGCTTTAAGAAAAATAAGCTGTTTCGTTTCAAAGCACATGGAACAAACGTGAAATCTATGAGAAATGAATTATGAAGCATGAAGCTCTTAAGAGGTGAAGTTCTACCTTATGGAAAAGCTTTCATAGGAGAACTCCTTTGCTCTGTAGCCTTTTTTAGTACCACTAGGGGGTGATCCAGGATAACTAATAATCTCCTGCAGTCCTTTCTACAGTGTACCGAGATCTGCATTATTCTTGTCAGATACTGGAGTGAATTTTTTGGTGAAAGTGAGTTACTATCAGCACCGGTTGAACCAAAACTATTTGAGGCAGACACGGTTCAAGCTTCATCCACACCACGTTACTGGGGCACTTCATTCTTCATCTACAGCAGCGGTTTTCAACCCGGGGGTTGCGGAACCCTTGGAGTCCGCAGACTATGTCTAAGATTTCCAATGGGGTCCGCACCTGCATTTGAAATTTTTTAGGTGTTTGCAAATGAAAAGAGGTTGAAAGCCACTGAACTACAGCACCCTTACTGTTCCAGGTGTAAACTTTTCTTGAGCAGTGGGTGGTAGTTGTTCCAAACATGGAGCATTTTTGTTGTAGGGGCAGATTTTCTTTCCATGCCACCGCCTATGTCTGACACTGAATGCTACGCGGTGAAGTAAGTGTATTTAGTGATAAAATTGGCTCTCTGTAATATTTTTTTCATTGGTATGTACAACCGCCTCCATTGTTTTGTTTATTGTCCCTTATTGCAGTCACTGTATTTCTAATTGCTCACTTCCATCCTATGTTCTTCCTTACGACTCTCCCCTTCCCCCTTCATTTCCCCTGCCAGACTCGAACTGTACAGAAAAGTGCCAAATCTGCGAATCCTGGCCTGCGGTGGGGATGGAACGGTAGGTCTTCTGTGCATTTCATGTCAAACTTGATGATTGTCTCCATTAACTCAGAAAGGACAGAGTTGGACAAAAAAGCCCCTGCAAAGGAGACCTCAGTCCAGTATCTGCTTGAAGGGAACATTAATAATTAAGAGACTTTTCAACATGATAAGATATATTGCAAAGTTTCCCTTGCCACCCTGGTTAAGAATATCTGGGGGGTAAGGTGATATCTGTTATAATATTTGTGGATTACATTCTTGTTATGAATAAAATATGTACATGATACTATGCCTAAAAAAGCTTCCTTCACCCTTAAGCAGCTTTTACAACTGAACCATATTCAATTTTACTGGTCTTTTTCTCTGCTGTATCACCATTCTGACTGTTGCTGATATCCAAAAACTGATGATCCAGTGGGAAGGGTATGTGACGTAGGCATAGTTTGACTTCTGTATTTGCGGGGAGGCGGGGGACAGTTCCAGTCAGGCCAGCGGGGCCACGTGTGTGTGTGGGGCAAACTCCATGCCTGTCCGAGACTTGCAGTTTTTTTGGGGGGGGGGGGGGGGCAGTATCTTCTGTCCCACTCAACTATGCCCATGGTATGTGATGAGGAGTCAGGAGATCCACTTTCTATTCCATGTCTGTCATTGTCTCCCTTTGTGACTATAGGCAAGTTGTGTGTTCCTCTCCCAATTCCTTTGTAAAGTATTTTGATATCTGTGCATGAAAGGAAGGATGGTTCAGTGGCTAGGATGCTACCCTGGGAGTTGGGAGACCTGGGTTCAATTTCCCACTCTGCCACATACTTCCTGTGTGTCCTTGGGCAAGTCATTTAGACTCTCTGTGCCTCAATTCCCCATCTGTAACATGGGGATAGTACAGGTGTGTGATGAGGATCTCTAAATTAGAGATTGTGCGGTGCACAGATTCTACACTGACAAGGACCATATAAATATCTAAGATATATAGGTGCTGAGTATTAGATATGGTTGTGATTCTTCTGCTCATACACGCATACTCCTGCTAGCTCTCATTGATTTAGCATAAGTATAAGTAGCATTGTAGCTGTGTTAGCACAGGGAGCTGCAGTGGAGACGTGGTCAAGCCATGCCAAGTACAAATCCCTCTGAAATCAGTGGATATGTGTTTTGGCATGGCTCAGCCATGTCTCTGCCGCTGCTCCCCATGCTATTGTGGCTACACTGCTAGCTCACTGAGTGCTTGTGGGAGCATATGTACATGAGGAGGAGAATCACACCTCTACTTCCTAGTGTAGATGTAGCCTATTTGTGAGCCAATATAGAAGCTTTCTTCTTCATAATCAGTTTCTCTCAATATTGGCTGTGATTTTGTCATACTCCAGTGTGTATGACATTGCACTGTCCCTTCTGAGATAGCTAAATGTGATCAAGCGCATTTCCACCAGGGTGGTATGTAAGGTGTAGGGGCTACCCTGATGACAGAACTCTGCCACCCAAGCTGAGAAATCATATCATTGGGGGTTGGAATGGTTTACAATGGACATAAGTGGGGATATTCAAAGGAGCCTAAAGGAATAAGGCCCCCAACTCCCATTGAGTTTCAGGGGAAGCTGGGTATCTAATCTCCTTAGGCCCATGTAAAAATCCCAGCCTTAGTGAATATTAATATGAATGGAAGGGTGCCTTCTCTGTTGGAGAGAAAGTAGGAGTGAACCAATTAGGGTCCAGCAAAGGGCCATCTTCTGTGATTCACTAGGGATTGTTTCCTTCAGAACCTACAGGACACTGTTTCAGCGGAGGACATAGTGAAAATAGATAATCTTCCAATGTATTTGTCAAATGTTTCCAGTCTGCCATCCAAGGGAGCTGAAACTATAATGTGAGTTAATCTAGGTCCACAGAATTTTTAATATAAAAATTAGTGCAGCTCGATTGGCTCTTACCAACTCTTGTTTTCTCCTGACTTCACAGTATGAGCAATAGGGGGCAGCACCGTATCATTAGTGTGAACAACTCTAGACTGTTATCTTTGCTGCTGTTAAATTTGAAACAAATTAATATCTTATTGTCCCAAAAGCTAATGAAAAATCTTGCTCAGATGGACTTAGTGAATATTCAGTGAGACCAGATATCACTTTGCCTTGCTGACATGAAACAGAAGGCGGAAGCTTTTCCAGTTTCACGGCTTGCTCTCCTTTTCCTGGGGATACATGGAAGGCTGTAGCCTCCAGGGCTGTCAATCTCCGCTGCTTTCACCATCACACAGTTCACAAGAGATGGTAGGCCTTGTCACCCCTTGCCCCAAGACTGCTGTTGGATATTTAGAGACTGGGTCAAACTAAATAATAAGGCTTGCCACTCAAATAGAATCAATTTATGTGTCATTTCAAAGCAGTTTTACAAGGTGATTTAATAGTATTATCTCCACTCTACACACTGGGAGACTGAGGCACGATGAAGTGATCTGCCCAATTTTAGATAGCAAGTCAATGGCAGAGTGGTGGTCCAATTGGCTTCAATGGGCCCAGGATTTAACCTTAGGGTTTCCTGACTCCATCTCCTATTCTAAGCACCAGAGGCCAGATTTTTAAAGGTATGGGAGTTAGGCTCCTAGCCCCTTTTGAAAATCCCACTATGTGTCTAACTAAAGACCTTAAAAAATCTGTCCCTCAGTGACTGTGCTTCCCATACCACCATTTTAAAATGTAAATTCTACATTATTCTAATATAGTTAAATAGCCCTTTTCAGCTCAAAGAAATGCAGGAAGTCCTTTAAAAATTCTATACCTACAAGAGTCACTTCCACCACCACATACCACTAATCCACAGCTATTGGTAGAACATGAAAGCTGTTTAATAGCACAAAGCAACACTACTCAGTAGTAAACAAGAATTCTTTAGATATTGGAGTTCAAGTAGGAAATTGGCCTGGATAGCAAAGCTAACATTTCCACTCTTGCAAAAAGTACCTTGGAATCTTTGATAACCACAAATGGTCAGGACCTTGGTTTTGTGCCTCATTTAAAGGATGGCATCTCCAGTGGTACAGTTCCTTATAACCCTTACTTTCAATGCTGTTACTGTGAAAAAATAATTAGGATGAGTTTCAGATGTTTGTTCTTAGTAATTTTTAACTTAATTTTTTTATTCAGTTTTTTAAAATGCTGTCTAGTTTTGCTTTATGGTTCTTTGTACTCTGTAGAAGATAATCCAAGGAGGTCTTTTGTTTTATGAGAAGAATTTCAATAAAAAGCCCTCAAAGCAATGTTAAGTCAGGTATAAATACAAGTCCATAATTGTAGGTGCTTTTGTTTCCTGTTCAGGGAAAGGGTGGAATGATTGTTGTTAAATCAATATAACAATAAATAATGCCAATTCATTATTTTTAATAATCAGCATTTATGTACAACTTGACATCCAGTTGCTCCTTGTAACACTCCTGTGAGGCAGGCTAATAAATACTTTTATCCCTATTTTGCAGAAGAGGAAGCTGAGGCAGGGAGGCTAAATGGTTTTCAGCAGTGCTCATTTCTGCATCTCCCATTAATATCACTTGACCATCTGTGTGATGAGGATAAACTGTCTGTCTGTTTCTCTCTTTCACTATTTAAATCCACCTAATTTGATTTCTTTCCCTTTTCTGTTCTCTGTTTGCAGGTGGGCTGGATCCTCTCCATCCTGGATGAGCTGCAGCTCAGCCCCCAGCCTCCTGTTGCCGTCCTTCCCCTTGGCACTGGGAATGACCTTGCTCGCACCCTCAACTGGGGAGGAGTAAGCACTGACTTCAATACTCTCTTCTTTGTGCCTTACCAGCTATTCATTCTAATTGGTAGTTGTTCTGGGTGGGGCTTCTGCTAGCTACAGCAGTGGAGTGAAGGCAGGGACGTATCCAAAATCCATTCCAGATTGAAATTGATTTTTGTGCCTGTTTCCATTCTTGTGATGCACTTAGAATTATTGCAGATGGAGACAAATACAATTGAAGTTCTTCCCTGTTCCATGGTGGGATCCAGAGTCTATTCAAAGCTGACAGCAAAATTAAATTCTAACACGTCTCTCTAGCCCACACAATGAAGTAAAATACAGGGCACCTCAACTGCTCTGATAACTAGTGCCTGCTTTGGCCCAGATCCTACAAATGAACGGTGCGAATTTCAGCAGCTGCATGTGGGTTCTAGAATGCTACTTTTGCTTGTTTTTTTGGTTCTTATGGATTTGCACCCTCTGAGTTTTGCTTTGATTTTGGGGTTTATGCAAGCTTGAAAAGTGAAAGCTCAGTTCATCTAAAACAAACAAGTTTTGGCATGGTTTGTGGTTGAAACCATCCAACCCTCCCTGACATCTATGAAAAGGTTTATGTGAAACTCAGATTGCATCTGCCCAAAGGTTCACAAACCCATACTGCGTTTCAGGTTTGTGATGAAACAAGGCAAGATCTTATGAACAATTTGGGGCAGGGATTTTATTGCATGTGTGTACAGAATCTTGCCACCTGTGGTCAGTAGGACCTGTGGACTGCAGAAAAGGGCATGGCACTCTTAGTAAAATCTGTTGAGTCACCTCCATATACCATTGGCCTTACTGTGCTGGTCAGAGATTGTAAATCTCAACAGTTGTTTGCCAAACCTCTTGTTCCTGGTTCATCCACAGTCTAAATTTATGAACCTGTTGGGCAGACTTAGTCTGGATTTCATGCAAGCTTCCTTCACGCAGATCTGGCCTGGCCTGGTCACTGGTGTCTCAGTCAGGTAATTAACGTGTGACGTGATGGTGTTCTAGAAGTCCATTAGTGAGTCTTTGGTGGCGCTCATTCTGCTTCCAGGGTTACACGGATGAGCCTGTCTCGAAGATTCTCTGTCACGTAGAAGATGGGACTATTGTCCAGCTGGACCGCTGGAACCTCCAGGTGGAACGAAACCCCGATTTGCCACAGGAAGAAATTGAGGACGGGGCACGTAAGGTTAGAGCTGCCTGTTTTACAGCAGAGAGAGCCTGCAGGATGCAAGCTGGGGTTTCTGGGACTCAGGAAAACATTTTCCACTCTCGTCATCTCCTACAGCAAGGTTAAAGATGTCACCACATTCAGACGTAGATCACAGTTACAGCATGCTGCCCACTTGTTGTCCCTCATAATGCTCAATATCTGAATGCTTAAACAAACTCCTTGTTCACTGGGCCAAAGGATGAACATCTGTGGCATTTCATTTGTCAGATTATTACTTCTTCCCCTGGCCTTGTTAGCTGTGGTGATAAAGGCTAGCCCCATGATCCAGTCCTCAATTGATTGAAAAACCACAAAGCAGATGTATATTCTTTGGGCTGCTGCTAGTGGATACCAGTTGTGTATCTGTTCTCTAAGTTTTGTATGGGTTGCTAGCCTGTGTCTTTTGAGGTTGTCATCTCATTCCCTCTGTGTGGTCCCGTTACATCACTGACCCTCCCCCATTTGGTCTGCGAGTTGGAAGGTTTTCAAATATTTTGGAATATTTGTCATGGGAGGAGCTGTATTTCTGTTCTCTCCTGTTTAATCTGCAATTATTGTAAAGTGAGGCAATAGCCAGAAAAATGAAATGACTCCTTGTTCCTGCACACAGAGCCCTCTAACCTTTCTGAGTTATAATTTACTGAACTCTAGCTTTCCTTCTTGTCAGCCTAATAGAGCCAATATAGCAGTGAAAGGGCCAGATGTGCTCTAGTCTGCCTCATACATCATCAACAGAATTACCAGCCGAGTTCTGAATCCAGGATCTGTATTGCTGCTGATGATGTATGAAGCAGAAAGAACACAGCTTGATTTTTCAGATGCCATGCTGAGCTTGTAGTGCCAGCAATTAGGAGAATCGTTGTTTTGACATGTTAAGTAGGAGATTGCTGAGAGAGGATAAATAGGGAACCCCATGATGTCATGTTTACAGAGTCACTTACGTGACCATAAAGCACTGCAGATGTGTTTGTGTTCTTTCATTTCTGCATTTGATTACCTTCAGCAAGTTGTTTCCAGCCTTCATAGGAACTCTGCATATAAAATTTCCCACAGCTTTCTCTTCTCTCCTTCTATAGCTTTTCAAAAAGCTGTTAATTTGAGGGATGGCATGAAATATTTGGTCGTCTTTTCTTGCATACTGTACCCAAAACGGTTTCACATGTTTTCTTTCTGGTCTTTGATTGCAGCTTCCACTCAGTGTCTTCAATAATTACTTCAGCCTTGGATTTGATGCACATGTCACGCTGGAATTCCATGAATCCCGAGGTGAGAGGAACTCTTAATTCCCTTAGCTGTGAAATCATAGGAATGGACAAATGACTTCTGAATTTTAGCTAGGGTTGGCTATGACAACTTGTTTCCCAAAATCTAAAGAGAATGCTGAAACATATAAATTCCTGTCCCAGACAAGAAAGTGGGAAGAATGATTCTAGCACTAGTTTCTGAAGGACTTATTATGCCACAATTGGACAAATGTGTCCAGTTTTGTGTATCACACTGAAGAAAGGATACTGAAGAAATAGAAAAGGTTTTGGTGATATAACAAGATTGATGAAATTGGTTGGAAAAGCTGAGATTCATGGGAGGAAAAGAGACTAAGAGGGGAGAGATTTGAAGTTTCTAAAGGAGATGTTAAAGGGAGCTGTAGATACTATAAAAGGCTTACGTTGATCCAGAATGAGGGCATGTGGACAAAAATAAGGAAACAGCAGAGAGAAAAAGAGAATTTACATTGGGAGCAAATTTTTCCCATAGTGGGGGAGGGGTTGGGATGGGGAGTGATAGGAATGTGAAGTTGTGGATTGTAGATGGCAGCAGTAGTAAAGTCAGGTTTACAGAAGAACTAGAGAGAGACTTATTATGAAAGACTATGGTATAGTATTATTGGGTTGAGTTAGACAATACTGAGCCCTAGAGCCGCTATGTTGGTAAGGAAATAAACAGGCCTTCATAATAATCCATAAAAATCCCCCAGGAGTCCTAGCTTGGGCTGCTGAATTACTTTATTTCTCTTCATGCTGATGAAGAGTGTGTCCTGCCAGAAACTCTCACAGAATTCCAAATATGCCTAAACAGCTGAGTTTTGGCTTGAGAGGCAGTACATTGTGTGCATGTGTTAGGTAAGCATATTTATATTACCAGCGCTGCTGTTCAATTTTCCTTGGTCAGCATGTTGTTGATTTAGCTGTGTGAGTTTTGAACTGAAGCCTCACTTGTTCTCATTTTTCTACTATAACAATGTCATTAAAAAAGTAAAAAGATAGCACCCTCATGCCAGGCTAAATAAAGAGCTGAATGCCTGATGGAATGAGCTAATGCATATTTTATAATGTTTAAGACTGCTGTAAGCTTCAGGAATAATAATGAAGGGCCACAGAAGGGCACAGGAATGAAATGATGACAGCACTATGCATTTCTTTATAAGCGCACCCCAGTGTGCATTCCTAATGTGGTTGCAAACATACAGTATAGATGAGTTTCATGGCTACCCTCTCACTTAGTGGAAGCATTACTTAATTATTAAGTTGTAGAGCTATATAAAGAATGAATGTTATTCCAGACATGCCAGTGTTTTAAAAATTTAGATGAGAGAGAGAAAATACTCAGAGCAATCTGTGTGTGGGTATGTGTGGATGGGGAAGCTTGCAAAGCACCTGCATCTGCTGTTCCCATTCTAGCTGGCACAGTTATTTTCTCACTTTCTTGAACACAAAAACTTACAAATGAGTCCTGTGTGTACAGGGGAAGAAAAGCTTAAAACGTACATTTTGGTGTCATTGTTGTCCTGTGTGTGTTTGTTTTCATTTAATTTCCTCGGTCATGTGTTATTTATGGACATAATCAGGATGGGTCAGACTCTGATCTCATTTACAACTGGTGTAAATCCAGAGTAAGTCCATTGAAATCAGTGGAATTATTCTGGGTTTACACTAGTTTCATTAAAGCAGAATTTGGTCCAATAAATTGAACGTGCATGCGCATTCCTGCCTTCAGAGCTATTGTTAATGATATAAAATATCATGAAGCAAATAAAATAAATAAAGATACCGACTTGAACTCTCCTAGTCCACTTGGGCATTTCACAGTGTGGAAATGTAACTGCCCTCTAAGGTAGTTGGGTATTTCCCTTTAGGTAGACTAGGTAGTAAGTGTCTCAAATGTTACTTTTAATGAACGTTGCCTTTTCAGTGGTGACCTTGGTGCTTATGTGACCAGTTACTTGTTTGAGGGGAGACTGAACCGTTAGGCTTGGTCCTGAATATGGGGGAGCACGTAGCTATGCTGTTCCGGGAAGAGCTCTGGGAAGGAAACTCTGCTTCTGAGTCACAATTCCTCCCCTATTCCCTTCTTGCTCTAGGAGAAAGTAAATTACTTCACCCCTTTTAGATATGCCATTTATTTCCTAATCCCTACCCCCGTTTCTGGCCACATTTGGTGGCTGATGCTTGGGGTGTAATTGAGACAGAGCGCTCCACTCCTCCCCACTCAGTTTCTTGAGAAGTGGGTGTGATGGGTTGGATCACAGAAACCCCCTTGGGGCTGCTAACTGATGTGCCAAGACTACTTCTGCCCCTGCTTTCCTGCCCTGGCAGCTTGGGACTTCAGTGCCCTGCCTGATTTGAGCCAGACCTGCTAACCTGCTGCAAACCCAGACCCAGGTCTGAACCATGTCCCCTAACAGCTGTAGGCTTAATTGAAAGCAGTTTAAGACGTGGTCCTGTCTTTAACACTCAGATGCCCAACTCCCAATGGGGTCCAAACCCCAAATAAATCCATTTTACCCTGTATAAAGCTTATACAGGGCAAACTCATAAAGTGTTTGCACTCTAACATTGATAGAGAGGTACGCACAACTTTTTGCCCCCCCCCCCCCCCTCCCGGTATTAATACATACTCTGGGTTAATTAATAAGTAAAAAGTGATTTTATTAAATACAGACAGTAGGATTTAAGTGGTTTCAAGTAGTAACAGACAGAACAAAGTGAATTACCAAGTAAAATAAAATAAAACACGCAAATCTAAACCTAATACAGTAAGAAAACTGAATACAGATAAAATCTCACCCTCAGAGATGTTTCAATAAGCTTCTATCACAGACTGGACGCCTTCTGGGCACAATCCTTTCCCCTGGTACAGCCCTTGTTCCAGCTCAGGTGGTAGCTAGGGGATTTCTAATGATTGCAGCCCTCTTTGTTCTGTTCGACTCCCTTATATGGCTTTGGCACAAGTTAGGCATCTTTTGTCTCTCTGGGTCCCTAACCCCACTTCTAAATGGAAAAGCACCAGGTTTAAGATGGATTTCAGTACCAGGTGACATGGTCACATGTCCTGTAAGACCCTAAGCCTTCATTCCTCCCAGCCTGACTCAAAGGAAGGCCTGCAAGCAAACAGAGCCATCCACAGTCAATTGTCTTGGTTGATGGGAGCCATCAAGATTCCAAACCACCATTAATGGCCCACACTTTGCATAATTATAATAGGCCCTCAGAGTTATATTTCATATTTCTAGTTTCAGATACAAGAGTGATACATTTATACAAATAGGATGACCACACTCAGTAGATTATAAGCTTTGTAATTATACCTTACAAGAGACCATTTGCATGGAGCATATTTTAGTTACATTATATTCACACTCATTAGCATATTTTCCTAAAATCATATAGAGTGCAACGTCACAGTGGGAGTCCAGGGCATGCAGCCCCTGCCTTCCACCTATACCCAGAGCTGCAATCCAGGCAATTTTAATGTGGCCATTCAGAAGGGGAAGCCCTTGCTCTGTAGATATCCCATTCACCAGTTGCTGGGGACACTGTAACCCTTTGTAGGCAGAACCACCACTTGTGCATGTAAATAGAGATGCGATTTGCAGGTGCAACAAAACAAGCGATTTGTGAACATGTGGCCTGGAATGTATTGATATGGTAGAGTCCTGCATTTGACGTTTACCCACAACAAAGCAAACAGGATCATTCGGCAGGCTGAGTGCAATCAAACAACACGTGTTTTTAATACAGGCAAGTGCAGGTCATACATCAACGGATAGAAAATGTAGGTCACACTACAATATGGAAGTCTGTATTCTGGAAAGCAGTGATTCATAAAAGGACTTAGGAGGTCTTTATAGATGACCAACTGAATTTGAGGTCCCAGTGTGATGATGTGGTCAAAAGGGCTATCATGATACTTGGATGGATTAACAGGGAATCATCATGCCTGAGTAGGGGAGATATTACCTATGTATATGGAATTGGTGAGACCACTGCTGGAATCCTATTACAAGTTCTGGTGTGCACATTTTAGAAAGGATACTGAAAAAATTAGAGGGGAATTGGAGAACTATGAGAATGGTTTATGGGCTGGAAAATATGCCTTGCAATGGAAGTTTAAAAGCTCTATTTATCTTATCGCAGAGAAGGCTAGGAAGTGATTTAATCACACTCTTATAAGTAGCTATTCAGAGAGAAGATATCTGATAGTAGAGGGCTCTTTAGTCTATCAGAAAAAAGCATAAAAGATCCAATGGCTGGTTAGGAAAACTCAAACTGGAAAAAAAAAGACAAACGTTTTTACCGTGAGTAATTAATCATTGGAAACAGATTACCAAGGATGTGATAAATTCTCCTCACTTAGAATCTTTAAATCAAAATTGGATCTCTTTCTAATTAGGCTCTACTTTAACTACAAGTTGTTGGGCGAGGTACAGAAATCACTACGTTGAATTCTATGGCCTGTGTTATGCACGATATCAGACTAGATGATCATAATGATCCCGTCTGGCCTGAAAATCTATGAACCATTCAGTTTTGTTTCAAATGTTTCATGAGATTTGAAATGATCCAAATGGAGATCTACTCAATGTACAGTGTGTACTTGTGTCACTGAAAAGTTGTTATTGTGCTGTTGGAAGTTTACGGTGGGATCATGAGACAGACAATGTGACTCGCTAAGCTGTTGTTGTGGTAAATTTCCCTCATGAGACTCATGCTTTGGGGGCTGTCTGCCCTTATCCTCATCCACTGTATCTTACACCAAAAAGGGGCTGCACTAAATAGAAATCCACTAGCAAAGAATAGCATAGAGGATAGATTCTTGCAAAGTAAAAATTCATTTGACATTTTTCACCTTTTAATTACCAATGGGTGGTGTATGTACAGTACGCATGGAATTGTTCTATTAGGGTTGCTAATGTAGATCGTGCTGAAAATAAAGACTTCCCTTGCCCTTTCCCCATCATGGGTTGAAAGCTAGCAGCTTGCCAAGGCTGGAAATCTGTCTTCCTGCCTCCAGGAAAGCTTGGAATGAAACTTCTTGGAACAGCAAGGGTGCTTTGCAAACTTTCTCCCTTATGACGACTTTGTTTTCTTCCTTGTTCTTCTTTTACAGAAGCAAATCCAGAGAAATTCAACAGTCGCTTTCGAAATAAAATGTTTTATGCTGGGGTGAGTTGCGAATAGATTTTACAGAATAACTTTGGTTTATTTATTTAAATTATTTATCATTTATTCCCCTTCCTCTCCCTTTCACTCCTGAGGCTTATGACCATTTCTTTTGCCTGTCACCTTTAAAAGTACATAGTTTGCTTTCAGTTACTTCTGGCAATGCCTGCCCATGTCTGTTTGGAAGGGGTTGAAGTATTATTTCCCTATAATAGTTAGTAGTTCAGAAGAGTGCTACAGCATTTGGAGGAAGGACTGATAATATCCTGTACCCGCTGCTGCAGATTGGCAAGCGCTTCACTGTTGGGTTCACATTTATTCCCATCTGTGGGCAGCACTTGGATACTGAATTTACTGGGGAAATTGCTAGCGCATAGGAAAAATCGTTGACCATATCTTTCAGCCCCTGATGAGCACTCCTGGACTTGGAGCTAAAGAGAGGAGGAGGTCAGAGAGCTGCTATTTGGAGCATCTCATTTTCATACATGAATATGCAAATCAGATGGCAATTTCTTATCCAGGAGGGACGTGGATGGGTCTTCAGCTTTATTCTAATGTGTAATTAGGAAAGGAGGTCATTGACTGGATAATACTTGCCATCATACATGTCTTTCCGCTGTCAGATTCTATCACTGTCATCACACCCAGAAGCCTTATGCTTTAAAAACAAACAAACAAACAAACAAACCAGAGTAAGAATCTGCATGATGATTTGGGTGCACAATGGTATTCCATGGTAAATCTTCCAAAGTGGAGTGCCTTTTCTTAGTGTAGCACCTCAATGCAGCAAAACAAGTGTACCAATCTTCCCTTCTGTGTCTCGCCTCCTGGCTCTGATTCAAGGGACTCTTGAGAATTTGAAACGTGCACTGTTAACTGGATGCTAACAGAAGAAACTTGGCCTAAAACTCTGTCAATGGGAGCAGGAAAGAAAAGAGTTTAGCTCAGGATGGTATGTGGTGGCAGAATCTGGGGAAGGATGCAAAGGAAGGAAAGTGAAAGGAAGAAGCTGTAGATCAGTCAAATAAAAAAATTCTGATTTGAATTCCCTCCCTTTTCCTATGTCTGGTAGGCAGCCTTTTCAGACTTCCTGCAGAGAAGTTCCAGAGATTTATCCAAACATGTTAAAGTTGTGGTAAGTATAGGAAAGCATGGCATCATTTTGTGCAGTGTGAGTGTGAGGGAGAGAGAGAGAGAAGGGGGGGGGAGAGAGAGAGAGAGAGAGAGGGGGAATGCTGAGAAAACAGACCTAATCACACCAGACCATTGATTGTTAGTTTCAGTTTTGACTGTGACATTTGAAACACATTTTGTAGAAAGCCTTTGGGAATTTACATACATGACAATTTCCCACTGAGTAACACACCGTTACCTATCTCACAGAGAGTGAATGGTGTCCAGTAATTATGTTATAGAGAGGTGGGTATTTCTAAAATGCAATCCATGTTCTTGGGCAGGTTGTTACAAAATGGGGTAACAGCAATTATTATCCTGTCTGAGACCCCATTTACAAACCCCTCTTTGTTCTGTTGCTTTGGTTTTTGCAGTGTGATGGAACAGACCTGACCCCAAAGATTCAGGAGCTGAAGTTCCAATGTATAGTGTTTTTAAATATACCCAGGTAAGCTCCAGTAACAACAAACTGCTGGCTTCATAGGAACAATTAATTAACAAATACGGTTTCCACATGAGTTGTGCACCTCATACTTGAACAAGGAAGTCAACAGATAGAACAGAGTTGTCTTCTGCTTCATTAGAAACACAAAGCAGGAGGAAAAAAATCAGATCAGTACCTTCCAAATAGAAGAGCTCCAAATGGATCTGGAAGAAACACTGTTTCCTAACATCTCAGAGGGTGTCACAAACAGTGGGGTGTGTTTTTAAAAGCCCAATATTCCCCCCATCTTCCCTGTCCCCTCTCCAAAGATTCTCTTTCCAAGGTATTCACTTCCTCTCCCTCCTGTGTTGCGCTCTCTGCAAGGTTCTTTGTGGTGTCTCCTCTCCAAAGTTCTCCCCACCCCCTGCTCCACAAGGTCTCCCATATATCCCTAAGGGTAGGCAGGAGAGAGAAGCAGCAGCAGCCATTAGGTAGGAGACCACTGTCTGGAGCTCCTCCTCCAATATATCCCAGCTTTTGCATCCCTTCTGCTCCCAGACCTTCTGAGCCAGGAGGGAGGGAGGAAACTAGGGTCTGCAGAAAGCAAGCTCGGTTTCAGCCTCCTGCCGTCTTAGTAGGGGCACAAAGCAGCCTTTGTTGGCAGGCGAAAATCCAGCTGAACAGCTGATCTGAAGAAGGATTGGGGGGAGGCGGGAGAGAAGAGTCCTGAGCACTACTGCTAAAAGGCACTGTCCCCTCTCTGCTGCCTCCCATCTCCACTCAGCAACCTACCAGAAATTGGGATAGACAAACTAATTGCCTGCCCCACCAGCCTGAAAGTTGGAGGGCAGGTTCCCTTTCTGATCTTTCCTGTAATTATATGTATGGTCACTGGGAGGCCCCAGAATGGATTTTAAGACCTTTTGGAATAGATGTATGGCTATTCACCCAGAAGATAAAGAACTGGCCAGTACTTATGCTTTCTTTTCTTTTAATTGTTATAAGACCCAGTGGGGCAAATTCTTAATATGCTCCCTAAAGCTCTCATTTTCTAAACCTCTTTCTGCAGGTATTGTGCTGGCACAATGCCCTGGGGTACCCCCAGCGACCACAGAGACTTTGAACCTCAGCGCCATGATGATGGTTACATTGAGGTCATTGGGTTCACTATGGCCTCTCTGGTGAGAATTTTGGCAGAGCTGAGTATTTTTTTTTGCATGCAGTAGATTTCACACTGCTTAGGGCACTGGGACTATTCTGTGTGCAATTTTGTATAAGACACCTCATGTCCATGGCTCAACACTAGGATGCACAAAGTTTCATACAAAAAAGATTCTCTCCTATGCTTTCCTGGGTTCAATAAGGTGGAAAAAATTTGTGTTTGCCTCAGTTTTTTAAAAAAATTATGAACAAATAATGGTTTTCAAAGGAAGAGAAGTATTATTTCATTATAAAAATGTACTCCCTGAAAAACTGGTTGCTTTGAACATATCTAATGGTGCTTCAAAATGCTCCCAAATCAAAATTCAAAGAAGATTAAAGTATTATAGAAGGGATGTGTGTGCATGTGTGTGTGTGTGTTTGTACTATGGGAAACTTCTATGGTCGCACAATAACTGCTGTTTGTTACCAACCCCACCACAACTGTGGTTTTTATATATTTTCCATATACATTAGAGCTGGTTAGAAATTCTTTGTTGGAAAATAGGGTTCCAGCAACAATTTTTTGTGTGTGTGTATAGAAATTACACTTTAAAAAAAAACGATGAAATTTGTGAACCAACAAAATATTTTGACAAGAAAAAAATCCTACTTTCACTTTTTCACTGTGAGAAAAGAAAAGAAAATAAGAAATCATGTGTGTTGGAGGGTGGGGTAGAGGGATAATTTTGCTTAAAAAAAAGAAAAAAAGAAAAGAAAAAGAAACATCTTTAGGTTTTTTCCCCCCTAAAACTTTTGATGAAACGTACTTACTCTTTTAAAACCATCTGTACTAATCGCATAAAGGTTGTCCCAACTTTGCAAGGTTGAGAAGTACCACATTGTCAAATCACCAGGTGCTCAATGGACATATCTAATTTGCATAAAATAGATACATATTGTAGCCCTCCTTGTCTTCAGTATGTAGGTGTATCCTGCAGCTTGCTTGCAATATGGAGCACTGCATGCTGGGACTTCTGGTCTTTAAAGGCCACATCTCCATCTTGAAATTGAGCATTCCTTTCTGCTGTACTCTAGAACTGACCATCTAGAATTGACCATCACTGGTATTGCAAAAATTCTCCACCTAAAGTCACACCTAAAAATCTGAATAGTTTAAAAGAATTTCAATTACTGCATTAAATATTCTCAGAACATTCCCGTTTTCCCTGTTTTATCAGAATGAGGGGGAGAGAGAATTTTTAAGAAGATCAGAGACCATAAGAGAAACACTCTTGATTGAGTAGTGCAACTGTTTATTTTAAGTATTTGTGTTTTCTAGCTGGTGCTCACATATTATAAATGATTAAAAAAATGTACAGTCTGCATATGTTAGCTCAAATTCTGTTGACTTGTTCTTTGGTCTCAAGGTCTATAGTGCCTTCAGAAGTCTTGCCTAAAGCCAATGAGGCTGATTTATTTTGTGCTGCGTTATAATGAATATTTACATAAGAAGATCTATATATGTGGAGTACATTAATACACAAAATAATGCTGATGCATAAATAAGCATTGCATTTTTATATGCACCAGCCATGGGATTCAGAGTGAGCATTTCCATAGCAACCTTAATCCTGTGTCATCACCTTTCAATTATGCATTACAATTATGCCATTTAAAACCCTGAGCAAGATAACATGGTACTTGAGAAATAATAGAACATTGTGTGATTTAGTGGAAAAGGAATAAAACTTTTTGAAAGAGGTGTTGTCTACTGGTCAGAACACAGAGCAGTGATCTAGAAATATGAGTTTTGCTTCCCTTCTGACACTGATTTGCTGTGTAGTCTTGGGCAAGTCACTTAACCTAAAATGGGAGTGATAATTCTTATCTGCCCAACAAAGGTGTTGTGAGGATTGAATAATGTTTGTAAAGTGCTTTTAAAGCATCAGGTAAGTGCCACTATAATTGTTTTTCTTTTGTTCTCCCACAAAAAAGTTAACTCTAAGTGCATTTCCCGAGTACAAACCTTAAAAACAGAAGATCACTAGTTACAGTGGTATTACCCTCCAGACCAACCTCAGTCTTTGTACCTTTTCGCCATAGCACCCAAATACATTCACAGGCTCGTCAGTTCCATGCCAAGGTGCTTTTCAGTTTCAGCAGACAGCCATCCGCAATGCAGACATCTAATTCCTCACACTGAAATAAACTTGATCTCCATCATAAGCAAAACTAAGATGCCTTACTGCTAGACCTACTTTAAATGTCTATGCCCCGATTGGGGTTTCTGCTATAGCCTTTGTATACTGGTGGAGCTATCATACGGGTGCCACAAAGGCAGTGGCAACTGATTGGGAGTACCCCTAGCATCAGAGGAATTCCATAGTAGTGTAGGTCTGGTGAATAATCTTTAATTACCCACACTATTACAGTGCTTGGTGTAGATGTATGTCAGGTTATAACTGAGGGAAGGGGCAGGATGTATTGGAGGAATCAGAAGGTGTAGCTGGAATACACTGAACTGTATTTACAATGTAACATCCCATAGGGAATCAGTGCAGGCAACAGTGAGTTAGAGTAGTCTTTGGGGTTGCCTCCAGAGGGCCACAGAGGTTGATGCACAGCCACCTTTGCCATCCCTCTCCTGAGCTGCATGAACTCATTTAGGCCACAATTCAGAATCAGGTCCCTTAGTGAGCTATTTCTACCTAAAAGAAACTGAGGTCAGGGTTAAGGTTTTATATTTGTTTGTGATTTGAAGAGTCACTATAACAATAGACCTTTTCTGTATCGTAGCAGACATGTTGTGCATCACACTATGCTTTATCGTATGCTTGCCTACATTTGTGACACACTTTGAGATCTTTGGATGAAAAGCCCTGTATAAATGTTAAGTAATATGATGATGATGATCATCATCATGTAACCAATAGCCCAGGTGTTATATTCATAATAGGACAGGTAATATTCCTGTGGGAAACAAAACAGTGACTTCAGTTCCTGTAACTCTTGATGCTAATGTTGTATTAATATAGATTTTTAAAAAATCTGATAGACAATATTCACATTTTTTTATTAAAGTGCAGTGTTTCTGCCCCAAGATGCCTGCCTAAATCTCAAGGGCCCTGCAAGAGCCATTAACAACCTCTGTCTACCTTTTTGTCTCTGATATGTTTTTATCCCCTTTGCCTCTTCCACTGCTTCTTTACTCCTGGTTTGGGTTTTAAAGAGGTTGCATGTACTAAGGTAGGAGAGAGGAGATCGACTTGGAAAGCTGGCTAATTTTTTTTCTTTAAGTTAACAGAATGCTGTTGGTCAAGAAGTTGTTGTTTGATGAAAACTATGCAGCCCTGTTTCTGTTGACTTGTTTCAGTCAACTTATGGACAGAATGTTGCGGCAGTGGGTGGGTGTCTCAGAGGGCACATGGTACAGCTCTCTTGTTTTGTTTCTTCAAGACAATTTTTGAACATAGCATTTAGTTGCTTTCCAGCTGCAGTTATCAAACAAGGTTTTTCTCCTTGCTCTTTTCAGCTTGTCTACTCCTGATGCTGAATTTCTATATAAACTGTCATAATAATTATTTCAGATTAATCTAATTCACATCAAGGACAGTATTGCCTTGGTAAGAAAGAAAACCCCTATTAATACTGTTGCTCGAAAAAGCATTTAGATCGCATAGATGGGACCTGATCCTTGAGTCGTAGACTGTAGGCACTCTGCAACACAAGCAATCATAATTGAAAACAAGATGTAGAAATATACAGAAATGCATCTTGGATGTGTGCAAGCATATAAGTGTTTATCTAGATCTCTAAATATAGATATACAACACATACGATGAGGCGACCTCCACATGATAAATTTCATACCAATGTGATGCATGAATTTGTCATGTACGTTTGACTGCTTCACCTGACCTCTGCCCATTGATCCTTCTCTCCAGGACTTTATTCTAGCATTCTAAGTCCCATTTTAAGTCTTTTCTGTGAATGGAATTACATTGGTCATGCCTCATTGCAATGACTTATTGAAAAGCTTTGATTGGAACATTGCCTTAATGATTGGAACATTGCCTTAATGCATCATGTACACCCATGTCTCTTAGTGGAAAGCCATTCTGCAAATTTAGATGGGGGGAAATGTGGGGTTGGCCTGAAATGCAACTTCCTAGTGGTGATGAATTTGGAATAGTGGGTTCTTTGCATTGCGTCCTCCAAATTAGTGACCATCTGCTGCTTTTGGACTGTATTATGGCAAGCATGTAAATCTCCCTGTGACAGAACAAACCACTTACTGCAACAGGGTGAGTCTCATGTGCAAATGGAATAATTTGTAGCAGAGGGTATGGAGTGCTGGGTAAAACAGGATTAGGGAGTTGTTAGCTAACTCAAGTGGCTGGTATAGGATGGTAACATTATGGCTTTCCTCCTCTTTGTTCTTGTTCTGCAGGCTGCTCTTCAGGTGGGAGGTCATGGAGAAAGGTTGCATCAGTGCCGGGAAGTGACTCTGTTAACATACAAGTCTATCCCCATGCAAGTGGATGGGGAGCCATGTCGACTGGCTCCGTCTCTCATTCGGATCTCCCTAAGGAACCAGGCCAATATGGTGCAGAAGAGCAAGAGGAGGACATCCATGCCTTTACTCAATGAGTGAGTTGGACTTGTTCATGTCCTAATACAAGGAGGCTGTTACTGGGCAGAGCATTCAAACAGGGAGTTTTCATGGACTGAACCATCAGAGTATTTGGAGAAAGAGGTCCAGAAACCCCAGAATGTTCCTCTCCTCCACATTGTATATATTTACCAGATTTTGTGTGTGCTTTAACTAACAGGGTTCCCTTTGTCTTGCTTTCAGAAAGATGTTATGTCTTTCAATTATCCAAAGGGGCAACTATTCGGGGAGGTCTCAGTGGACTGTACTGTGTGACTCTTACTAACACTCGTGGAAGCTGTGCAGATATGCCCCTCACACAATTTAAAGTGCCATATAATGTGCTTTCTGAAATTGAGTCTTTTTGATCCCACATTGAGACCATTCAACTAATATCCACAGTCCACTGCAGGATACAGATGTGCTCAGGCTATATTGAGTCTTTTTGTGTTGGGAGCATGCTGCTCCCACTTGAAAATGGGACCAGCCTGAGGATTCACTGACTAGAACTATTTGTTGCCATGTGGGGAATCCTGATTGGAGTGTGCTGGTATAAATCACTAAGGGCTTGTCTACACATACAGACTCTACCTATGCCGACAGGAGAGCTTCTCCCATCAGTGTAGTTACTCCACTGCCCTGAGAAGTGGTAGCTATGTCATGGGAGAAGCCCTCCCGTCGCTATACTGTCTACAGTATAACTATGTTGCTCAGGGAGGTGGATTTTCCACATCCCTGAGCAACATATTTATACCAACAAAAGTCTGTAGTGTAGACCGAGCCTTAGGGTCTGGCTACTCTGCAGCTGGGAGCATGCTTCCCAGCACAGGTAGACAGACTTGTACTAGCTCTACTCAAGTTGGTGTGCTAAAAAATAGCTACATGGCCACAGTGACACGTGTGATGGCTCTGGCTTTCTGCCTGAATACAATGGCACGTGACCCCCGAGTATGTACTTGGGTGGCTAGCCTAAACTGCTGCTGTGGCTACCATTTTTCACATGCTAGCTCAAGAAAAGTTTGTCTACCCGCGCTAGGAGGCATGCTCCAGCTGCAGTGTATATGCACCCCTAATTGAGAGAGTTCAATAGCTCTCAAATCAATAGTAATTCTTCCTGTGCTGCAGTGTCTGGGCAGTGGTAAAACATTGCAGTGTTCTTGGAAGTGTCAGCAAATCAAAGGGGACTTTCCTGGTCTATTAGGAAGTACCGAGGGATGCATTTTGCATGAGACACCAGATACAGTATATTTGGCAGTTCCCAGTCTGCTAAAAGAAAAGCTATAGTACTCAGATTTCAATGAGAGTGTTAGCTTTAGGGAGTTGCATCTGAGGGTGGATTAGGATTGAGAGTTTCTGGATCAGGGAACCAGGAAAGAAAGGAAGAAAAGTGAGAATGGACAGGTAAGGCGATAAGCTATAAAATGAGAGGGAAGCAGCATTAGAGTAGCCTAAAAAGGAACAGGGAAAGGTTGAAATAAATGGAAGCCAGAAAACATCCAAAGAATAGAAGATAAAATTTTAAAATATCTTTTGATATTAAAACATTAGTTTAAAAAAAATCCCTAAGAGAGCATTTTAATAGCATAAGAATATTTTTACAAAGACTTTAAATATTAAAAATGCCATTATTCTTGATTTACCAATGAGTCTTTCTGTGCTGCTGAGATGGGAGCTAATAAACATTCCCGCCATCATCTTCATGATGTATTATTTAAATTGCAAAAGACAAGGCAGGCCTTCAGTATATACTGAGCCTCGGTTTAAAGCCAGATACCTCCAGCACCCTACAAATGTGTTTCATTCAAACAGCCACATACTCAGGAGTGTGTTATTCCTTTTAGCAAATCATATAATCCAGTGGCTGCCAACCTTTAGAAGCAGAAGTGTATCAATTCATAAAATCAAGTACTTTGATATACCAACCAATGACTCCCTATTCAGTTTTGCATGTTCAGTTCTGTTAATGAGACAAACGTTTTGGAGCAGCAGTCTAAGTTTGTGTTTACCACATGAGATCCTTATTTGTCTTGAAAATATGTTAGGCATACATTTCACCTTGAACAGTTGATGAATAGAAGACTATCACCCCCTGAGCAATGACCTCTAATTTCTTTTCACCACCCCATACCATGCTACAAAGTCCAAACTGGAAAAATTCAATCCTGAGCCATTGTTTCCAACCATGAGGGAGGCCACAGCAGTAGGAAGAAAGCATTTGGTGTATTTCAGTCTAGTTATTAGCATGGTCAGGCATGAGCTATAGCATCTGAGTTTAAACTATGGATGGGGTATACTGATCCACCCCATCATGGTAACGCTATACAGTAATTAAGGTCCACTGAGCCGTGGAGAATATTGTTCATGGCAGAATTGGTTTGAATATGCTATGCCAAACTCCATCGGGTTCAGAGCTTCTGTTGTTTGGGTACCTTTTGGTTTGAATGAAATATCCAACTGTGAGTCTGTGTTTTTGGGGGGTTACTGGCAATTCGTCAAGGACTTTAATCCCAATCTCAAACCTCTGCAAGGCGTGTGTGTCGGTGTGCCTGGGCGGTTGGGAAGAAAGGTGGAATGGGCGGGCAGGTGGAATGTCTGTTGAGTTTCTTGGCATAATAAAGATGAATTATAGGAGGAAGAGGTTAGAGTTGACTAAACTGGAGTTTGCCCAGTATGACACTGTTCTGCAAAATCCCACCACAGACACCAAGTTTTCCCTTTTACATTGTCATATAAATTTCTTAACCTGATGTCTGCAGTGTTTAAAGGCATCCCATCAAAATCTTTTCAATTTATAGAATAGGTGGATTTTTTGTCCTCAGGCTGGTGAAAGTGCACCCTGTGAATTATAGATGTGTGAGATTACTGAATGGGTCTGGCACTGCATCTGCAATTGCTGGAAGCTTTTCTTGAGCTTTCTGCACATACAGTGATTAAAAAATAATCTCACATCACACTAATTCTGAAAGCTATTATTAATTACTTTGATGATATTGGAGGAGGAGGTTAATAGCAGGAACTCCCTTTGGAATTTTGTCTGATGTAGGGGCACAAGTGAGAAAGTTTTCTTTTCTTTTTCAAGTTTCTTAATGTGTTTCTGACTTCCCATTGTATGTTGTTTTGGAGTTCTGTTTTTTATAGCATTGAGGGCTGGCCGGGAATGGTAAATTTACCATCTGCCCTGCCGATGACTTTTTCAAAAGTCACTTATCCACTTATACAAATAGCTGTTAAGGACGTATACCTGTTATGAAATAAAACAGTTTCTGTGGACCAAGGCAAAACACATGCCCTAAAATACTGTGGTAAGAGTGGGTTTTTTTCCCCCCATGGAAAGTTTTGACTTTTCTTTGAAAAAACTGAAAAGTTTTCGAATTTTGGATTTTTTTTCTGACACTTTTTGGGTAAATTTTCATTTAGTTGAAAACCCAATTTTCCATCAAAAACAGTTTTGATGGAAAATTTTTGACAGGATCTAGCTGTGAGACTCTTTGAGGTCAATCCTTGATAGAGGGATAAACCTGCTGGAGGAATGAATTTCTAAGCCATCAAATGGAAAAATGCAATAGTAAACTGGCTGTAACAAATTAGTTACCCAAAGACTTCTCTTTTGCACTTAACTCTGTGTATTTAACTAAAATATACGGTATCTTATAAAAGAGCAGAACCATTTTTTGTGGCTGTGTATGCTGGAAGGAGTGAGGGCTACAGAGATTTCCCCCTCCATCCTGCACCTATCCCAACTCTCTTGTTCTCCTCAGATTCAAAGAGCTGCCTATCTTCCTGCAGTGTCTTCCTTCAGAACCTGTAAACACTGCTCACCTGCAGAGAGTCCGGTTCATAGGACACAATGGATCCCCAAACTCCCATAAAGCAGCATGCCAGGAAAGTGCAGTTTAAAGTTGATCCGACTCAAAAGGAAGCCTTTGGGGTCAACTCAACAGAATGAAAGGAAACATTTTGATTTTCAGGAATGTCACAATGGTTTGTTTCAATCAGAAATGTTGAAACAAATTCAAACATTTCCGAATACACATTTTTCAGCAGATCATGAAAAATTTCTAAATTTCAACTTTTTGTCTCATTTCAGGATTAAAACAAATGTTGAAATTTCAGAATTTCCCATGGGATGGAAATTTCAAATTTTGCTCAGCTCTAGTAAATAGAAATGTGTTAATAAGTGGCTAGAAAGAGGCATGTTTGGAGGAGCAATATATATTTCTCCCTTTGCTCTTATTCTAATGCTATTTTGACCAGTAATCTTTCTTCGACAAGCAGAGGTAGCCAAACAGTATAGTGATAGATTCAAGAGGCAAGTCTGTTTAGCTTAACAAAGAGATGGTTAAGGGTTGACTTGATTACAGCTTATAAGTACCTGCACGAGGAACAAATATTTGATAATGGGTTCTCCAGTCTAGCAGAGAAAGGTATAACGTGATCCAGTGGCTTTCAGTTGGAAGCGAGACAAATTCAGACTGGAAATAAGGCATTATTTTTTAACAGTGAGGGCAATTAACTAACTGAACAATTAACTAAGGTTCATTGTGGATTCTCCATCACTGGCAGTTTCTAAATCTAGATTGGATGTTTTTCTAAAAGATCAGCTCTAGGAAATTTTGGACAGGGCCGCCCAGACGATTCAGGGGGCCCTTGGGCAAAGCAATTTGGTGGGCTCCTTCCATTTAAAAAAAAGTTGCAACACTATAGAATACTATATTCTTGTGGGGGCCCCTGCAGGGCCTGGGGCAAATTGCCCCACTTGCCCCCTCTCCCCTCCCGGGCGGCCCTGATTTTGGAGGGAAGTTCTCTGGCCTGTGTTATACAGGAGGTCAGACTAGAGGGTAACAATGGTCTCTTCTGGCCTTGGAATCTGAGTATTGAAAGGTGTGGTGGTTTTGGCATCTATCTGCTGGAGTTTTTAGTTGATATTAAGAAATGTTACAGTGGTGACCCTAAGCAGGATTTGAAATCAAGTTGCTCAGGTGGGAAAATCCAACAGAAATAGTCAGGGTATTCTGGTGTCATCGTTTTTTTAACCTTAGAAAATAGAAACACAATGGGGACCTTTGTTACTGAAAAGGAAGGTCACTGTAGGCATCTGACATTCCCTTGACTACTGCTATTAAATGGGCTCCCTTGGTTTCTCTTCTGCTGTTGTGATTTCTGGATGTTTGGGTTGTCTTTCCTTTGTTGTGCTGATTAGTAAATCCATTTACCTCCTGGCATAGGATGTGAGCTGTCAGTGGATATTAGGAAGGTGGTGAACCTAACTTTTCCTTCCTTCATATTTTCATGTTGAGGCAGTGATAAATATTAGGCCTTCAGAGAGCAGCTTCCCTATCGGTCTTTTTTTAGATGGAATAGTCTCCACAATGGGAACTCACCTACCTTATCTATCTCATAGCTCATCTCGGCTAACATGTCAAAAGCATCTAAGAGACTTAGGACCCTACGTCTCATTGACTTGCCATGGAACTTGGGCTCCTAAGTCACTTAGGTACTTTTGAATATTTTGCTTCTCATCCATTTACCTAATTTAGGTTTTTATACCATGCTGCTTACCCTAGTACCTAAGGGCCATCTCCTTTCTCTGTCATTTCCCAATTCATCTCATCCCAAGTTGTGGGGAAGTGAGCATCGTTTAATGTTTGTTTTTGAGAGTAAAATGTCTGAAAGGTTATAAAAGAGAATGCACAAGAAATCTGCTCCTGAATAGAATGAGAGCCGGGGATCCAAATCTAGCAGTACAGTTGAGCCACTTAAGCTGAAGGAGAATTTCCTTTCCTTACTGACAGCAGCAGCACTAATAGCCTTATTCAAGCCTTCAGCTATTAGAGGACCAGACAGTTTCACATGTGTTGCATTCCACCTGAGCTGGGCAAATAATTGGCAATGAATAATTTATCCAATGACTTTCACCTCTTCGGTTACTGAGTTATCCATGAACAGATTGTGATCTTCTCCAATGTATTCATTATCTGAAATTATTCATAGAATAATTTCTGCAAATATTCCTTGGTCTCTTCATTGTTCATCAATGAATATTCAGTTCATTATGGAATATTTCCTATTTGAAACTTGAGCTGTTTTGATTGAACAAACAGTTTGTTTCTGTTCTCTGATTGGATGAGCATACCACCGCTAACCGGAATCAGGTTTCTGGTTTGAACATCTTCTGATTATGAATTTTAAATTCTTTTTCAATAAATACTGTACAATATTTTCTTAAAATTTTCTGCTTCTGCAAACATCCTGCCAATTAAACTAATTTGCAAGAAGAAAATGTAAAAAGTTCTGAATACAGTCAATATGGTTGCTATTAGCTGAAAACCAGACCTTTGAGGCCCCATCCCTGCCCTGCCTCTTCCCCTAGGACCCAACCCCCTGCTCGCTCCTCTCCCCCCATCACTGGATCATCTCCACCTCCCTCCCCCTAAGCTGGGCTCCCTCTGCTCCAGGCCTGGGACGGGAAGTGCTGCAGCCTGATGTGGAGCCTGCCTGCAGGTAGGCGGTAGCCCCGGCTGAGCAGGGGCTGGCACAGGTTGATGACCTGGCACTTCCCCCCACCCCAGCCCACAGTAACCAGACTTTTGGTGTCCGGTCAGTACATCTGACTGGACACTGCCAGGTCCCCTTTTCGACCGGACTTTCTGGTCAAAATCCAGGCACCTGGCAACCCTAACAGTCAAAGAAAATTGGTTTAAAAGTTAAAAAAAATGTTTGCATTGCAATTGGAGGACAATGTTCAGGGTCAATATACCGTGGTCGTTCATATGATGTTTCTACCACTTCATTGTTTGTTTCTGATAGGTGCTTTCCAAACATAAAAGAAGGCATAGTCTCTGCCTCATTCTATATACCATTACACATAATGGGGATATAATAAAGTAAAGAGGTTCAATCCAGAAGTGACTTTTTAGGTGCAACAATTGTACAATGTTGATTGATATTGTTTATACTCAGGAACAGTGCAAGTTGTGGACAGAAAAAAGGCAGATTACGGGGTAATGGTAAATTTGTTTACTTCTCATATCTGATTTCCATTCGTCTTCTGAGTCAGTTTAAGTTTAGTGGCAAAAATAAGACTTTACTGTAGTCAGTCTAGCAGAGTCAATTTTGCTGCAGAACAACGAGCTGCATTCTGTTCTGCTGCATGCATCATTAAAAGACTTGCCAGTTAAGTTCTGATTCCATAAGCTCTCTTGTTGATGCAGGAGATTTATGAAACAGAACACAGCTTGGTTTTCAGAGATCAAGCTAAGCATGCAATGCTGGCAGGTAGGTTTTGCTTACAAATCAGACAATATTTTTCTATGTGGAAGTCATTGAAGAGAAATTAGAAGGGACACCAAGAATCAGTTTCCCCAGGGTCACTCTCTGACCCGGAACCCCAGGTTAAAATATTGCTTTGCAAGTTGTAGCTAATCAGAGTCATACACAATCCTACAGAGAGAATATTTGGCTTTCAGTTTGGGTTAAAGGAGGATGATCTGCTGTTATGAAACAAAAATTGTTCCAGAGGTTAAATATAGAAGCATTCCATTGGGACAGTTGAGAGAGGTATAGAGACCCCTTTGAGTATAGAAACTAAAGAAACCAGCTTTGGGAGTTACTGTATATTACATGCATGGTTCTCTAAAATATGTTAAGGAAGAATAAGGACAGCATTTTGCCATTGGGATAGAGGAATTCCGATTAAGAGTATTTTTGTAAATGTTAACAAAAATTGGCAGATTTGGGGAGGCAAATCCATCATATCAAGCTTTGGCTTTGATAGCTGTTTGCTCTTCTGGACTTGCAAGGTGCATCACAGGCTTTTCAAACTCTACAGGCTTAAGATCTTTCAGTGCCTGTGGGACCCTGGCCCAGAAACCTCTCCTAATGTAACTGTGCACATTGTTTGCCATTAGCCTGTTCACAGCCTTCAAAAAAAGACCTTTGTGTCACTTCGCAGTGAACATTGTCATTTGTTCTGTTTGCCTGTTTTTTGTTGCTGCTGCCTCTCTAGTGCACTCTTGGAGCTTTGCATGTGTTTTCATTCAAATGTTATGTGATGCATTCCTTTTGTTTCTGTTTAAATGTTGTATGTCTCTCTCTCTCTCTTTCTCTCGCCTGGCTTCTTCATTGTCTATCCATGCTGTTGTGCTGACTCTGTCTTGGCTGCTCATTTCCTGCTGCCTATAGTATCCATAAAGGGCGCACTGCAGACCTGAGAAGAGTCTCTGCTCCCCCTGACTCCTTCACTATGTAAGTACTCTGCTTTTTCTTTTCATTTCCTTCCTCCCTTTCAAGTGTGTTCTGTCTGCTTCCCTTAACTTTTGTCTGTTGCACTCTTCTACTGTACCCACCGTGCGGGCAGCAATGCGATCAAGACAGTCTGTCTCCCAAAGGAGCAGATTCAGCAATGCAGTGATAATTGCCTAGAATAGGAGTTGTTTCTTTCTATTTGATCTTTCTTTTTTGTAGGGTTACCATATTTCAACAATCAAAAAAGAGGATGGGAGGAGCCCCGCCCTAGCCCCGCCCCTGCCCCTTCCACTCCCTCCCACTTCCTGCCCCCTCAGAACCCCCAACCTTCCCCCCCTCTCCTTGTCCCCTGACTGCCCCCCAGGACTCCACCCCCTCCCTAAGCCTCCCTGCCTCTTGTCCCCTGACTGCCTCCTCCTGAGACCTTCCCCACATCCTAACTGGCCCCCTAGGACCCTACCCCCTACCTGTCCCCTGACTGCCCCAACCCTTATCCACACCCCCACCCCCTGACAGCCCCCCCCCAGAACTCCTGACCCATCTAAACCCCTCTGCTCCCTGTCCCCTGACTGCCCCCTCCTGGGACCCCTGCTCCTAACTGCCCTCCAGAACCCCACCCCCTACCTAAGCCTCCCTGTTTCTTGTCCCCTAACTGCCCCCTCCTGAGACCCCCCCCCACCTGTACCCTGACTGCCCAAAACCTTACACCCCCCAACCCCCAGACAGCCCCCCCCCCGAACTCCCTGACCCATCCAACCCTCCCCCCTGCTCCCTGTCTCTTGACTACCCCCCCCCCAGGGAACCTCCCTGCCGCTTCTCTGGCCCCCGGCCCCCTTACTGTGCTGCAGAGCAGCGCGCTCGACAGCGGGGGAGGGCAGCAGGGTCGGAGCTCCAGATGAACAGCCGGCGATCTGTGAATGCAGGGCGGGAGGGGGGGAGGGAGGGAGGGAGAGGAGGGGAGTGGTGTCAAGTTTCAGGAGAGAGGAGGGGGGAAGTGCAGGAAGGGCTCTGGCTCTGGCTGTGGGAGCCCCTGCTGCTCTGTAAGCCGCGCGCACGCTCTGCATGGGGGGGGGGAGGAGGGGAAGTCCGGACATTGACAAATTCCCCCCGGACGCTATTTTTAACCCGAAAAAGCCGGACATGTCCGGGGGAATCCGGACGAATGGTAACCCTATTTTTTGTTGCATGAGCTGGATGTCAAGTCCTAAGCACAGCTGCATTCTTTGGCTGCTGGGTTTGATTCTGGCCTGCAGGTTGTCAGAAGCCAGGGGTGCTTTGAAGGCACCATGTTTTTTTTCAGCTCCCACCCTGGAAGAATTAGAAAGCATCTCTCAAGTGCCTTCTTCCTCCCTCAACTAATGCTTAGAGAAGCATTGACAGTTGCTGGAAGGAGACATGGCTATTTTCCCTCCAGTCAAGGAGAAATGAACAAGACCTTCTGGGGTTCCTCCAGAAGCACATGTCCAGGGCCGGCTCCAGGCACCAGCGCAGCAAACAGGTGCTTGGGATGACCAAGGGGAAGGGGCGGCACATCCGGCTCTTCGGCAGCAATTCGGCGGCGAGTCCCTCGGTCCCTCTCAGAGGGAAGGACCTGCCGCCAAAGTGCCACCAAAGAAGCGATTGCGGCTTTTTTTCCTCCCCCTGCTGTTTGGGGCGGCAGAAACCCTGGAGCTGGCCCTGCACATGTCTCAAACATAGCCATTGTTAACTATTCAAATGCATATCCAGAGCATTTGCTTGTCTTAAGCAGAGGTTGATGCTTCTGTTTATTCTATAGCATTGTTCACTAATTAGTTCCTAGCACAGCTTCCAACCAATTATTGAGTAGCTAGAACTACACTGCTGCGTCTGTGCTTGCACTTCTGGAAAATGCATTTGTCTTGAAGAGGTACAAGTTCCTTTTCTGATGGTCACACAGCATCCCTGGGAATACTGGAGATGAAGTGACTAGCGTCTCTTTCATGAATTTATAATATTCATAACCAGGATTTTTGGTTTTCAGTTTTAACCAAAAATAGCCCAACCCCGCCCCACCCTCCAAGCATAAGCATTTCTTCTTCTAACTGGTAAAAACCAGAAACTTATTCCTGCAGGGGTCCTGGAACAATTTGTATAGTGGAGGTGCTGAGAACCATTGAACCAAACTGTAAACCATGTATATGATGAAACCACTTCAAGCAATGGCCTGTGATAGCACCCCTAGTTCCAGCACCTATGTCTGAAAGGGAAAGTTACTATTCTGTTTGCAGCTGCATTAGAAAATAAAACGGTCCCTTCCTGGCAGTATTTTGACTGTCAGTAACTCCAGTGTGGTACACTGGCTATCCTGTAGCTCAAGAATCTAACATCTCTATAAAAATGTTGAGAACTGGTGATTTTTAAAAAAAGCAGGCACAGACAATTGGTTATTGCTTTATTTACTCATTCTCTTAATAAGGATATGCCTTATTGTCAACCTGGGCACATTTACAATAAAAACAACCACCATGTACTATGTCAATCCTATCTGTGCAGCTTGGCTTCAAAGATGTTTTGTTAATATGTGAAATAAGAGAAATAAGTGAAATAAGAAATGCAGTTGGTTTTGTGTTTGCACCACTTTTGTCATCATGTTTTGTGAATGTTCTGCTGGACAACTTTGAATGACAAGCAGGTCTATGGAAAAAATGAATTTGAAGAATATATTAAAGAATAGTGAATTTCAGACTGTAACTGTGAATATTCCCAGTGGAAAGTTGATTCTAAAATTTATGCTCAGATAATCATGGAACAGCAACAATGTTGTGTGTGATCTGTTTGCCCAGTGAAAACTAACCATTCCAGTTCTATTTGTGAATATTGAGTACTCGCGATGAACTGCACACAAACTGTCGTCAAACCAAGACTTATTTGCTCAACGCATTCAGTGAATAATTCAAAAAAAGAACAAATACATTTCAAAAAATTATAAGCAGCTCATTGATATTTGACAGACAAGGAAAATATCCTCATTCATCATGCATTATTGCTATAACATATTCACTCAGCTCTATGAAAAAAATATTAACACAAAGAAAATAACTCCCCCATTTAATAAAACCAGGTACACCCCTCAAAGCAAGCACCTGGCAACGGCCTGGGTAAAGCCTTCCTGCATGTCCTGAACGTTAACAAACTTGGGGACCAAAGAGCAGGGGAGTGTGTTTCAGAGCCAAGGGCCATCCAATGAGAATGACCTCCAAATCTGGGTACTGTTAGCCTGAGTATCCCATCGGGTCTCAACTGTCAGGATAAGGCAGAAAGAGAACAGCAGTTTCTAAGACATATGGGACCCAAGCTAATTTGTAAGTCAAAGATATACTGTATCTTGAAATCTGTAAAAATAGATTAAACATGCAGCTGCACTATGACTGCCAATTAATGTGTCTGATTAATATAAGTAAGAACCCAAGAGGTGTTAGGGAAATTTGATTTGGGCTGTGATTGCTTTGAGATTCAAATGTTCCTCGTCTTTTGGGTAATGCAGAAAGTATGTGTGTTCCAGTTAGCAGACTACAGCAAGAGGGATTCTGTGGAGTTTCGGGGATAGAGCCTGTACCCTAGATAACCCTCAGGTTTTCTGGAGCAGTGTCTGTGGACAGGATAAGTCTTGAATTTGGGGCAGCAAAGACTGTGAAAGAAAGAAACACACCTACACCGATTAATTATATATTTTAAATTAATTTTTCCAAATTCAACAAATATACGAAAATACCAGATTCATCATAATACCCAAAGTAAATGAAGAGGGTTTGGATAAAAGGAGGAGAAGGGAAGTGACATATCTATCTCCTGAGTCTAGGTTAATCATAGACCTCTAAAAAGTCAGCCCAAATGGCTTTGAATGTTTCAGGCATTCCCTTTCTGCGGCATGCCAGTCATTCGTTAGCTGCTAGGTCAGACGGATCACTGAATTAGGAATCAATATTTGGTCGGGATTGACTTTTCCATTTTTGCAGGATTAATTTTTTAATCACCAAAACTACACACTGGAACCAGGCTGCCTTGTTACCAGGTAATCTCCAGATTTCCAGAATATATCCAAGAATGAAATTTAAGGAGGAGGGCTCCAATTTAGCATCCAAATTGTTCCTTTGACCCACCTTATACCAGAAATTCTTGATACGGGGCACTCCCAAAACATACGAGCTAATGAATACCAAGGGAGTTACATTTCCAACAGTGGTCAGCATTTATGCGGCTTATTACCATTAGTCTGTGTGGGGACCAGTATATCTGAAAGCATATATTTTGGTGAATGAGCCATAGCTTCAGGTTCTGTAATTGCTTTTTTAACATTCGATACAATTGTAGTCCATTCTCTATTCCAGGCAACTCTAAAATGATCAATCTTGGGCAGATTTTTTGGGGCCAGAAAATCATAAAAGGATACTGGTAGGGGATATTGTCTTTGAATTATTAACAGTAGAGAGTTTTGAAACTTGGATTGGGTATAATATGCCTTGATTTTTTTACTGAGGACTTATGGGTAGAGTAGAGTACTCACATTTTTAGTGTCAAGTATCACAGAGGTAGCCATGTTAGTCTGGATCTGTAAAAGCAGCAAAGAGTCCTGTGACACCTTATAGACTAACAGATGTATTGGAGCATGAGCTTTCGTGGGTGAATACCCACTTCGTCGGATGCATGTAGTGGAAATTTCCAGAGGCAGGTATAAATATGCAAGCAAGAGTGAGTCAGGCTAGAGATAATGAGGTTAGTTCAGTCAGGGGGGATGAGGCCCTCTTCTAGCAGTTGAGGTGTGAACACCAAGGGAAGAGAAACTGCTTTTGTAGTTGGCTAGCCATTCACAGTCTTTGTTTAATCCTGAGCTGATGGTGTCAAATTTGCAGATGAACTGAAGCTCAGCAGTTTCTCTTTGAAGTCTGGTCCTGAAGTTTTTTTGCTGCAGGATGGCTACCTTTAAATCTGCTATTGTGTGTCCAGGGAGGTTGAAGTGTTCTCCTACAGGTTTTTGTATATTGCCATTCCTAATATCTGATTTATGTCCATTTATCCTTTTTTTTAATCCACTTTTAGTGGAGTGTTTTTTAAAGTGGGATGGATGTTTAGATCTTTGAGTATATGCTCAGTTGGGATGATGCATATGAATATCATATTTGAACTGTGCAGTTGATGCAAAGCAGTATAACTATTTGGATTTATCTGAAAAATTAGCATTGGCTACTTGAAAAACAAGAAGTAATTGACTTACTTGGGCCTGCATTTAGAGATGTAAGCATTACTAAAGGATCCAACTTCCACAAACTTTTCATGCATAAAAGGAGCACTGTGGATATGCTGTGATTATTTACTATTAAGATCTGCATACAGAAAAATGTTATTGTCTAGTTGTTAGTATCTAATATAACGAGTATTCTTGGCTAGTGGGGAGTGTGTGATATTTGCAGCAATGTTCACATCTTTTGTCTGTGTGGGCAACAAAAGTTCTGAAAGGAATCAATTTCTGATTTTAGAAATTTGAATGTCTAAAGAAATCTGTTTGTATGGTGTGCACCTGCACTACAGACTCTTTGAAATGGCCAAATAAAAACCCTAACCATAAAAGAGAAAGCATAACGAGGACCAAAGTAAAACAAGACAGCGGGGCTGAGTTAGAGAAAATGGGTCAATGTCTAACAGTGGTATTAAGGATCAAAGAGGTTCTCCTCCTCCTACCTCTGAATGAATTATAAGCATTTGAGATGCTCATTTTTCTTTGTCCTTTTTTCTGTTTTCAATCAGTTGATCGTTAACTGGTGTTAGGCAAGAGTTAAAAATTTAGTTAGCAGCTGAGTCAGAAACAGAAACACCAGAGGCCCAAGGACACTGGTAGCTGTAAACACTTGATAAACTTACATGGTCAAATATCCTCCCAGTAACTTGGCTCTTAGAACAGAACAAACCCTCCCTTCACAGCCCTCCTGATATTTGTAAACACTCACCCCCAACCCCACCCCTTCGCCTAAAGGGCAGTTATAGATAATCGATGTAATCAAAATAGCTTTGATGCGTATGTTCTGTTCCTGTCACTGTCATGTTAAGTGCTTTCTCTGTCTCTGAAACAATGTTTGTCTCTGTAAGAACAAGATAAATGCAAATGAAGTGATAAGAGAAAAGTATATAATTGGTCTCTGTAACCCCACACTTCTGAAGCTGTTTATCAGTCTTCCCGGTACCGTGAAATAAACCCCTTCAGTATTGTCTGTCCCTGCCTGATTCTTGGGGAAAAGAATCTCCATGCTTCACAATGGGCTAGTGTTAAAAGTGAGTTTTCTGATCCTTCCCAGACCATCCGATGTCACTTAAGTCAGTGGTTCTCAAACGTTTTTTTTCCTGGACCACTTGAAAATTGCTGAGGGTCTTGGTGGACCACTTAATGATCTTTCCAAATGTTTGTACCGTTAGCTAACTATTGTAAAGCGCTTTGGATAAAAATGCTTTATAAAAAACCCTTAATAATAATTAATCTTTTTGTTCTACAAACAAATGCACATATTTTAATATCAGTAGTCTTACCTTTCTAATGTGATGGATGTGACCTCTCTTCCTCCGCCGCAGCAGCCCCAGAGCTGGGGCTGGAGAGGAGGGGGGTTCTCCCTCTCTCCTCCACCTCAGCAGCCACAGAGCTGAGGCTGGGAAGGAGGGCTGTCTCTCCCCAGCAGGTGCAGCCCTGGAGCTGGGGAAAGTTGCCTCTTTCTCTGACCACCACAGCCCTGCATGTCCCAAATTCCCCCCATCCCCTCTTCTCACCCCACTGCCCCCTCCCACCTACCCCCTATTCCCCCCAAGGCCATCACCTCACCTTACATCTGTGTCTTCTCCAGGGTCCAGGCACCTAATTAGTGGAGCCATGCCTGTGCGGCTCCACTAATTAGGTGGGTGGCCCTTCATTCTCTCATGTGCGGCTGCCCAGGTGCGCACCTTAGAGGGAATTATTCGCGGACCACCTGAATGGAGCTCACGAACCATTGGTGGTCCATGGAGACCACAGTTTGAGAACCTCTGACGTAAGGCATGCAGTGAAGTTTGCACCTGGGTAATGCTACTCTTGTAAGTTGGGTTGCACAGGTGCACTGTAGATAGTGTAAGGAAGAAGCTTTAGTCCGACTGACGTTGATGAGACGTAAGCAAGAACAAAAGTGCTGTGCTGAATAGGTATGGGATTACATATGGGCTTACAGTTAAGTACATTCTTATTTGCTTTGCTGAATTGGGCCCTAAGGAAAGAAATTAATATATTGTGCAAATGACACGTTTGATAGATAATAGGCCATTTAGTCCAACTAACTCCTGACTTGAATGGGTCAGACTCCCTAGCAAGATTGGCCTTTAACAGCTGACACTATGAATTGGCTATTTGAAATGATCCTTTTTGATAAGAATAATATCCAGTACATAGCAGCGTCATGAACTAGCAGTAGGATTGGAAGAAGATAATTTAGTCTACAGAGGACTTTGCCCAGTATACTTATTGAAATCAATTAGATGTAAGTACAGTTGAATGAACGTTGATCATTGCTAACTTTTTTTTATTATTATTTTTAAAGAGAATGGTGGTCTCTATTATTATTTTTTTTGTAATAGGTTCCTGGGTTAGCAGTGAGATGGTCATGATCAGGTTTGAATCTTTATAACACTCAAATGGATTTAAAAGACAAAATGGGAGATTTTCAGCCATGCTGCGGCTTCTTTGTGACACTGTTGCAGTGCAAAGGGCTGTCAATCTAGTGCTGGGACAGAGTTTAGAAGGAATGGCTGGGGACTGGCCAGATAACTCTTCCGCTTTGTTGATCCCTAGCTTCCAGAATAACCCCTTGGGACCACAGTCAGCCTGGTGCAACTTACAGCAGCCCTGAGGTTACTTTATATTGTGTTGGGGCATTGGGCCAGTTCCAGAATGGGAGAACTGTCAGATGGCATAAAGCCCCCAATCCTGAATGAAGCAAGCTTGGCTGGATCCCGGCTAATATATATTTGTTTGTTCAGTGGAACTCACTTCTGCAGGATATTGTTTAGGCAAATAGCTTAGTAAGGATTTTGTGTGTTTTTTTTTTTTTTTAAACTTCATCTGAAGCAGCTGGCATTGCCTATTGTCAGAGACAGGACACCATCTAGATGGTTCTTTTCCATTATGGCAGTTTCTATGTTTTAAATAGATAAGAGCTGTCAGAAGTAACCTAATTTTTAATACATCATTTCCAAGCTCTGCCAATGAGATCTTAGCAGTGAGGTTAATTTATTTTTCTCCTTTGATTGCTGTTATCCTGCTCCTGATTGTTCTAAACACAAGGACATTTAATTAGTTGTGCATGTTTATTTCTTCTTCAGGAGATAGGTAATTCATTAATCTGTCACTGCAAACATGTCCCAGAGGAGTTTTGTGTTTTCTAAAGTTTAGGGTTTTTTTAGGGGGGGAAGTGGAGGGGGAAGGGAGGGAAGAGCTCAGAATGCTTTTTGGTGAATCCCATTAAGAGAGTTGTTAACAATATTTGCATAGTTTGAGGTGGGCTGTATTTGGAAAGATCTGTGAAAAATACCTCACTTGGATTCTTCAGGGGTTGTTTTTTGACCCCTTCCTCTACCTTTATGCAGACATGAACAATGAGAAACGGTTCATCAGATTTATAAATAATTGGAATGGGAATTACGGTGTGTATATCACAAGTTGTTTTCCCCCAGTTGAATCAACCTGGTGTCCTAGCACAAGTGTGTTTTGATTACCACACTGGAGCTCCAAGATCAGGAGCCAGCCTGACCTCTCCTATTCTTTTTTTCCTGGGTGACTGGAGGCTGAAACACAGAGCTGAGGTAAAACAGCCGTGCGCCAAGGAGGGCATTTGGAATCATCCCACCAATGTCTGGATGATTAACAGGGAAGTATTGGGGTCAGAGCTTCATCAAAAGATGAGTGTGCCTTACTGCTGGATGGAAATACCTGGGTTTTGATGGTGACTGCCAGAATATGTATGTGTGTTGTCTACATGAGTTCAGACACAGACAAGGGACAGAAAGCATTACTGATGTATTGCTTTCTTCCCCAGGTCCGTGTCTGAACACACGTATACAAAACATACATGCATACATATTCTGGGGACCACCATCAGAACGTGGTGTATCTCACTGTAAGACACACTCATATTTTGATGACGCTGTGACCCCAATACTGCCAGCAGTTAATCATCCAGACATTGGTGGGATGATGCCAATTGCCCTGCTTGGCGCATGGCTGTTTTACTGCTGTCTGTCTGTCTGTACGCAATCCCTCAAGTTTATAAATCTAGGCTCTTTAGCAGGCTTGTTAGTTCACAGGTACAGAATTCCAGGAATGCTGTAGTTTATGTTAAAGGACTGGTTATCGTTAGATAAAAGTGTGTCACTTCTCCAGTAAGCAATTTCCCTTAGGGAGGTGGTGGGAATTAAAATAACTGCATCTAATAAACTGAGTCTTTCTCTAGCATGATAAAGACCTGATTCCTGCTGTACACCTAGCAGATATTAACTCCTTGGTTCCTGGAGGGGGCAGTGCTGGTGCATGATGTGGGAGTAGGTGCATTCCACAGCAGAGAAAAGGAATGGAGAACGATTGTTTTGTTGTTTTTTTAAATGAAAATTAGGAATTTCTAATTAATTCCAAAAGAGAGTGTGGGAGACCCAATATTTTTACTTTCATAAATGAAGATTTCAGTCCGGTTGCTGTCAGTCAACATCTGTGTTTCTTATTATGTATTTCCTTTTATGGGAAAGTCCTACAGAGTTTATGTAATAGAAAATGATAACATTTCAACAAGTTTCAATACAGGTTTAGTGGAAAATTATACCCCTGCTACCAAAAGGAGATTCTTAGTTGAAGTTTTTAGAGTTATTTCTAAAGATCTTGATTATATTTCTGTAGAGGCTTTCGTGTTTCATCCCAATTACATTCTACAGATCTTTTCCATAAGGATTGGTTTGATTGAAGGAAGAAAATGCCCAACCCTTGCTCTGGGTGCCTCCGGCACACACTGTCAAATATGTCCATCAACTATAATTCCATATGATATAATAATCTACCCATACAATCTTCAGTGATAAATACCCACTAATTAATATCAATAACATTCTAAACTCCCTCATCTACCCATCAAGGCACCGCTTACTTAACGGCTCCAGAACTATGTTTGTCTTATCTGTGCCCATTTTACCATTTTTCTTCTAGTTACAATATTTGTCATGAGTAGAGCTTGTCGAAATTATTTTGACAAAACTATTTTCTGTTGGAAAATGCTATTTCATGGAAATCAAAATGATTCTCAGCAATGTGTTGATTTCAACAAAAATTTTGACAGAAATACTTTCAAATGATTTGAAATTGAAATGGAGTGTCCTGTTGGACTTTCTTATTTTGCTTCTACTTTCCCATGTAGTTTCATTTAGACTTTTATATTATAAAATATTTATTTTAATGTTCTATATTTTAACATTTTATATTATAACATTTTGAAGTGATTTAAATGAAATGTTTTTTTCATAAAGACATTTAGACATTTCTCAATTGGAATTTCTGTTCCCCCCAAATTTTGACATTTTAACCCAATTCATGATGAAAACAAAGTTTGAAATGTCTGAAATTCCTGCAGGATGGGAAATTCCATTTTCCAACCAACTGCACTCAACAGCAATAAGATGAAAAGGAATTTTTTCAGTTTTTTTCAACTATTTCTAGTAGAATGGTGACCCAAGTCATCTTTATTGAATGACCAGTGTTCTTATCTGAAATAAGATTGTGATTTGGGTTTGTTTAGGGCTTGAAAACTTTTCTTCCTCATTTTACACCTGGAATAACACTTTTTTTGTTTTGTTTTTTTTGCAGTGTTTGCAAACATTATTTGAATAAATACTATGGTTAGTATTCAGTGGTATTCACAAGCTATTTTACTAGCTTTTTCACAAACATGTTGTGAGTTCAACTCTGTTGTTCCCAGGCATGTTTGTCTAAAGGTAGAGTATTTGTGCTTACGTGTACTAACATGGTTTCTCACATGATTACTTATGCAAATTGCACAAATATTTGTACTGGAACGGTTTGCTCTTTTGTCTTAAAAACTCTTTTGGTCTGGGAATCATCCAGTTAGGTGCCAGGAACAATACCACTCGAAACAGGTGACCAATCTCACTGCATGTGTGTGAATTACAAATAGTGAATACTGAAAGCAGTTGCTGTCATGAATAGAAAGCAATTCATCACATAAATTTTAAATGAAAAAATTGTTAGAAACTGAAGTGTGTTTTCAGGTAATTCAGGGGTAAATTCGTTGAAGATCTAGTGCACTGTGAAGAACTTGTCGAACTCTGGATGTACTACATATGACTAGATTTTATTAAATGCATCTTGCTCCTTACAAAGTACCTTTTAGCTCTGCAACTTCCAATATTAGCCTAGTGCTACCAGAGAGCTCTTTTTTCCAAGAAGGTAACATCTTGTGGCTTAGTATTATCATTCATCTTGAACATGGTTAAAATGGCATGTCCTCTTTCTTGCACATTACATATTTTAGCAGCTGTAACTTATTTTTGAAATATGCATCTTAGTGCTGCACTTCTTTTTTTGGGGGAAAAAAAGCAGCTGCGTTGATTTATACCAGCTAACTGCACTCTAGTGACTGAACTGGAAAGGAATTATGTCTACTGAAGTCAAATAGTGTATTTCAAGGTTATGTGCTTGTTTTATTTAATAGAAACAAATTCAAAGATGCACCATACAATTACAGCAATGCTTTTTAGAGTATTTGGAAAGCACCCTCTTAAGCATTTTCTTGTGAAAAGGTGTTTCTTACTGAAGAACGTGTCGTATGGTTTGTTTTTTTTCATACCTTTCCTGAGCTCCAAATATTATTTTAGACTTGCCACTGACTATAAATCTCACCTCACTCTTCCAGTTCTGGCTCTGAACGTGGAAACATAGAATGGACTTCTTGCACTTTGGGGTCCGTGCTTCCCCTCTTTCCCTTTCTAATTTACAGAACAAGTATGGTACAAGCAGGACCAGTGAGGCCTGTCCCAAAGCTGCACTACTAATGTGCACCAACCTTGACATGGTTGGACCAAGTGTAGGTGTGAGAGGGTAATTTTGTCTCTGTGCCTTTTCCTTCCCTGGACTTCATGCAAAGAAAGGTTGTTAGTTGAAATGGTGGTACCCCATAAGAAAATGCCTTCTGGGTAAATGAGCCACCACCCAACTGTTCCCTGTAGGATCTCTGAAAAAGTACATGAGGAGCCACTTGAGTTGTCTCGTCTACCCTTCCTAGAATTGACGGGCATGTTACCGAAATCTTATGGTCAAAGAGTCAAAGGCAGCTAATGCATCAAAAGAATCGCCAAGGACACAAGATTTTCATCCATTACCCCAAGGAAATCATTAACCAACATGACCAATGCAGTTTCTGGACTGCACCAGGCTGGCTGGGCTGAGGAAAGTCAGAGATACTTTTACCATAAGTGGCTTCACCATCTCAATATTCTTACCCCCAAAATGGATTATCATGAGCAAAGCCCTGTGTCTGGGGGATAGTTCCACAGAGTCGTCTCTGTCTGTCCTGAGGAACTAAAGAGTAGAGCTGGCTGATTTCCCTCCCCCACCTCTGGAATATTTAGATGAGAACAAAGACAGATAATTTTCTTTTAAATTTTCCATGGAAATTTTTGATTTTTAATGAAAATTCAAAAACAAAAGTATTTTGTTTTTCAGTCATTCAGCTTTCAGTGAAAAAAATGAAAATTTTCCACAGAAGGTAGACAGTTCTTGTGAAAAATTGTATTTATTCAAAACTCCAGTTTTCCCCTGAAAACCAGTTTCAACAAAAAAAAAATTCAACCAGCCCTGCTAAATAATATAGGGGACTGGTAGATGGTCTTGTTGATAAGAAGATATTGGACTGGGACTCTGGAGCGTGGAGTTCAGTTCCTCATTCTATCAGAGATTTTCTGTATGACTCTGGGAAAGTCACTTAATCTCTCTGTGCCTCAGTTCCCCCTCTGTAGAATGAGGATAATGATACTTAGTTACCTCTCAGGGGTGTTTCGAGGCTAAATTAATGTTTGTGTGGAGCTCAGAAATGATGGTCATGGGGGCCATATAAATACCTGTGTAGACTGAAGGTCACCAGTTTGGTTTTGGATTTTGCTACCAAACAGCTCTGTGAGATGGGATGAGTCAGTCATTTCAGTTGAGTGCCTGGTGAACAGGTGTCCATATCTCACAAACCACCTGCATAACTGGAACCCTTATGGGCAATTTTGTAAAGAAGAATGAATGAGATAGGGCAGTGGCTCTCCACCTTTTTGATAGTGTGACCCTGTATTGCAACAGATACAAGCTTTTTTTTAAACCCCTTGCCCCTCCCTGCAGTCTAACCATAAAGAAAGTGAATGAGATTATGACCCCCCCACTCCTGAGCCTGTTCACAGTCCCCAGGCTGAGCACCCAGGCGCTGGGAGAGTGAATTATCTTTATAATCACAGAGCTGGGCCTCAGGTTATTGTTAAAGCACAGGACATAATGGGGAAGCCAGCACTTTCCCCTTCACCTGTGGACAAAAGACTTCAGTTTCCAGGGCTGTCAATCTGTCACTTTTCACAAACTCGAATAAATTCACTGAAATATGTTTTCCTTCCCGCAGACAAAGACCATGCAATTAAATTCTTATATTCCCAGACTTAAACATTTTCTTATCTTTTTTTCTTGCTAAAAATAAAATCCCTGGCAATTTTTCATTTTAGGAACCTGTATTTTATATGACTTGCAAGGAAACATAATTCCTCAGACTGTCCTATTCATTTCTCAGCCAGCCGGCTGTCTGACACTAAATTTCTTTGACAAAAAGAGACTAAATATAATTATATAGATATTGTTTGATCTATGTGCTCACCGCTCCCACCCTTGTCTATAGATCTGTCTCCGTGTTGGTCTGCCTAACTGTAAAAACTGCAGTTGGAGAGAGCTGGTTATATGGAATATCGTAATGCCAGTTAAGTTAGAAGGATGTCCCCTGAAGCTGTGCTGGAAGTTAGCCCAGCTGTCTGTCAAATAAACTGTGACAAGCTTAGCTTGCACATGGACAGCTTCCTGACATCTTTGGGCACCTGGACACCACAGCTCCCGTCAAGAGGAGCACAGGAGAAATGTTGGTAGCTTGTATATTGCAAAAAGCATCACTCCTGCTGCTGCTGCTGCTAACATTTATGATTCCTTATAAGTTGTACTTTATGTACAGGTCATTTGTATCATTGCTACAGAAACTCCTGTATGAAACAGGAGGTTCTTTGATAAAGCTCTTTCCAGTGTGTTGTCTTATTCCCCAGTTACAGAAGAACCCTGAATTCATTATTCTTTGTCACTTTTCAGGCAAAAACAACTGTGCCTAAGGTGCTTCTTTAACTGGACTTCATTTTCAATTTCTTTCTTTTCATCTACCCAGAGGTGACACCACTATTTATACCAACAGACCAAAAGTATACAATAAGCTCACTCTGAAATACTTGCTAATTGCCATCTCGGTGGATTTACCAAGACAGGCCAGAGACAACATGTCTTGTTAAGTCAGCTGTATTTTCAGACAAAGGAATACTGGCATACTTGTAAAAAGTTTCCCTTTCTGAAACACAGCTAGTGTTGAGTTTGGTTTTCCAACAGGCAAAATGCCTGTAGATCAGATGCAGTGGAAAGGAGAAGGACCAAATAGAAAACTTAATAAAGTGGATAGAAACATGTCTCTTCATACAAATATATCTGTGTGTAGTATCTTAATTTTTGGAAGACCATGAGTGTATTAGATGCTAGCGACATTGGCAGACTGATATTACTGGCATATTATTGAGTGAAATATAAGTAGGATGGATGGTCTTTTGGTAACACACAGGACAGGGAATTGATTCATAACTTTGTCAGCCTCAGGGAAATCATTTACATTCTGTGTGACTCAGTTTCCCCACCAATAAAATGGATATCACACTTATCACATGGGGTGCTGTGAAATTTAATGCATTATTGTGTTTAAAGCATGATTGCAATACACATATTTATTTCATGGCTGTGTATGGCATACATATACTGCAAGGAGGGCTTCCTTGACAGATTTTTGTCGATTATGTCAATCCTACTATTCCAAACCTGCTAACCTCCAAAACACTTCTGTTATAGCATCTTACATCTGATTTATGACACCCCCTGCTATTCTAATCTTAGGTCTTTCCTGACCATATTGTAGGGCAGCTGTCCACTGGGCACTGGGTTAAGATCACCAGCCAGATTTCCTGGAGAGAGACAGTTGTGCTCTAACCTTCTGTTCCAGGTAGCCCTAAGAACTGCTCCTTTTGTCCTGCTGAACTCTTTCTGATGGAAGGACAAATAGCCCAAATTTACAGCTAGAAAATGCAAATGTGGCCAGGTTACTTTAGATCTCAATTAGTAGCCCCTTTGAATGGTAGAATAAAACACCAGGTCAGGGTCAGATGGAGGTAAGCATGGATCCACAATAAGGATCTTCGGGCCAGATTTTCCAGAGATATTTACGTGCCTAAATATGCAGATTTGTGCCTAGTGGGATTTTCAAATATGCCTAAACAGGTTAGACACCTAAATCCCATTGAAATCAAATAGAAATTAGGCACCTAACCTGCATAATCATGTTTGAAAATCCCACTAGGCACCTACCTGCATCTATAGCCACCTAAGTACCTTTGAAAATCTGGCTCTTAGCCATATTTGTGAACCTACTTCTCTGAGCTGCCCTAGGTTCTTAACGACCAGTCCTGAGAATTGGGCCTATATACTCTGAGCCATCACAAGGATTTGGAGGATAACATTCTGCCCTCAGTTACACCTTTGCAGTCACATTGACCTCAGTGGGATTGCAGCCAGGTACACAATCACAAATTGTCTCCTGGAAATTTAGTGGGGGCATCAAACTGGAAATTACTGAGATCAGAACAAAATGTGATTCCCGACTGCATAGCAAGTAAGGAATCTTCATGACCCATTTGGTTCTTAAAGACGCACCGGTTACTTCAGTCTGTAGTGGGCAGTCGTTATAATCTGTTAAAAACTCAACTCCGTTGATGGAAAACTATGTGCCCATGGGGTGTTGGCTTTGGTGAGGTTTCTGCTTTCTCCCTCTTGTCATTCATCTAAAATCTCCCCATACTCTAACCCCTTTTCACTCTGAGATTTTAGTCTTTTCTAACTGATCTTTTTTTTTTCACATTGCAGTCCCCACTCCATCCCAGACCGCCTGCGGATCCGAGTGAACAGGATTAGTTTACAAGATTACGAGGGGCTGCATTATGACAAGGAAAAACTGCGAGAAGCCTGTAAGTCAGTAGTGGCTGACTGAGCTATTGCTTTCTTTTGCCAGATAATGTCTGTAATAGACCTGATACTAGAAAAAGTGCAAGGATCAAGTATTCATTATGCATAGCTTGTACATGGAATATACAAGTGTGTCCATAATTAGGCATGAACTTTGTATGTTATTTACATTAATCTTAGAATAACTGATCCTTGTTTATCATCCATGTATGGACTTAGACAGTAGTCATAAGTCAGGATAGTATGCTTGTACTGTGCATAGTAATTGAAAACAGCTCTCTTTTTTTTTTTTTTTAAATCAGTGTCTCCCTGGTGGCCATATTGGATCTTACTAATTTTTAAAGATTCTGTAATTGACTTAAAATTTCCAGGCAGGTGTTCAATTATTGGATTAATCATATCATATCTAGGAGTTGCATTGGCATCTAGGATGGTCACAAAGCAGATACATTTGCCTTTGCAGGTGAATCATGCAACCTGAATCCCTTAGTCTTTAACAGCCCTCAGCACTCCATACAGAAAAAAAAAATCAGTGTTTTGTGTTCTCTTGTAGTGATTTCATCATAGAATATCAGGGTTGGAAGGGACCTCAGGAGGTCATCTAGTCCAACCCCCTGCTCAAAGCAAGACCAATCCCCAACTAAATCATCCCAGCCAGGGCTTCGTCAAGCCTGATCTTAAAAACCTCTAAGGAAGGAGATTTCACCACCTCCCTAGGTAACCCATTCCAGAGCTTCACCACCCTCCTAGTGAAAATGTTTTTCCTAATATCCAACCTAAACCTCCCCCACTGCAACTTGAGATCATTACTCCTTGTTCTGTCATCTGGTACCACTGAGAACAGTCTAGATCCATCCTCTTTGGAACCCCCTTTCAGGTTGAAAGCAGCTATCAAATCCTCCCTCATTCTTCTCTTCTGCAGACTAAACAATCCCAGTTCCCCCAGCCTCTCCTCATAAGTCATGTGCTCCAGCCCCCTCATCATTTTTGTTGCCCTCCGTTGCACTCTTTCCAATTTTTCCACATCCTTCTTGTAGTGTGGGGCCCAAAACTGGACACAGTACTCCAGATGAGGCCTCACCAATGCCGAATAGAGGGGAATGATCACATCCCTCAATCTGCTGGCAATGCTCCTACTTATACAGCCCAAAATGATGTTAGCCTTCTTGGCAACAAGGGCACACTGTTGACTCATATCCAGCTTCTCGTCCATATAACCCCTAGGTCCTTTTCTGCAGAACTGCTGCCTAGCCATTCGGTCCTTAGTCTGTAGCAGTGCATGGGATTCTTCTATCCTAAGTGCAGGACTCTGCAATTGTCCTTGTTAAACCTCATCAGATTTCTTCTGGCACAATCCTCTAATTTGTCTAGATCCCTCTGTATCCTATCCCTACCCTTCAGCGTATCTACTACTCCTCCCAGTTTAGTGTCATCTGCAAACTTGCTGAGGGTGCAGCCCACGCCATCCTCCAGATCATTAATGAAGATATTGAACAAAACCAGCCCCAGGACCGTCCCTTGGGGCACTCCGCTTGAAACCGGTTGCCAACTAGACATGGAGCCATTGATCACTACCCGTTGAGCCCGACAATCTAGCCAGCTTTCTATCCACCTTATAGTCCATTCATCCAGCCCATACTTCTTTAACTTGACATCAAGAATACTGTGGGAGACTGTATCAAAAGCTTTGCTAAAGTCAAGGAATAACACATCCACTGCTTTCCCCTCATCCACAGAGCCAGTTATCTCATCATAGAAGGCAGTTAGTTTAGTCAGGCATGACTTGACGTTGGTGAATCCATGCTGACTGTTCCTGATCACTTTCCTCTCCTCTAAGTGCATCAGAATTGATTCCTTGAGGACTTGCTCCATGATTTTTCCGGGGACTGAGGTGAGGCTGACTGGCCTATAGTTCCCCGGATCCTCCTCCTTCCCTTTTTAAAAGATGGGCACTACATTAGTCTTTTTCCAGTCATCCGGGACCTCCCCCGATCACCATGAGTTTTCAAAGATAATGGCCAGTGGTTCTGAAATCACATCCACCAACTCCTTTAGCACCCTCGGATGCAGCGTATCCAGCCCCATGGACTTGTGCTCGTCCAGTTTTTCTAAATAGTCCTGAACGACTTCTTTCTTCACAGAGGGTAGTCACCTCCTCCCCATGCTGTGCTGCCCAGTGCAGTAGTCTGGGAGCTGACCTTGTTTGTGAAGACAGAGGCAAAAAAAGCATTGAGTACATTAGCTTTTTCCACATCCTCTGTCACTAGGTTGTCTCCCTCATTCAGTAAAGAGCCCACACTTTCCTTGACTTTCTTTTTGTTGCTAACATACCTGAAGAAATCCTTCTTGTTACTCTTAACATCTCTTACTAATTACCACATTCAGGGTGTAAAGTTGAAAACAGGCAGCCGGTTGCACTGGCATCACTGATGACGATGATCCACATGCTTTAAAATGAAGTCCCTTTCCTTGATGACACATGGAATCATTAATCAATGCGGGACACGGCTGCTTGCGATAACAGTTTAATAGAGTCTTGCTCATGCATCTGGCTCATTATTCATGTTAAATTACAAGTAGTCTGTTTGTTGTGTAACAAAGCTGTAGCTTCCTCTATAATACAGGACTCCCTGGTAATTACAGGATGGCAAGCCTTTTAATTGGTTTGCTTATCTTACTGTAGAAAGATAGCAATACTGTTTCAGTCTCTCTCTCCCACTCCTCCCTAGTTCCCTGGCTCACCATCACTTCTTCCAGCAATAGAATTGAGATGGTCTGAATTTTAATACAGGTTCTGACAGCCTCTTGTAAGCTCCTGCTGGTAGATTTCAGCCATAATTAAAGCAATTACTGACTCCATCAGAGGGCTGATGAGAATTATAACAAGATGATGGTGGAGTGGAGTGGATGATGGTAGAGTGGAGTTTCTATTAATAAACTTGAGATGTGAGTCCGATGGACCCTAGACAAAAGGGAACAGATTATAAATATTCATTTATACTGTGAAAATGTTATTTTGGGTGAATTGATGCCTCTTTTAAATCTCTTTTCCTGTTGCATAGTCTCAGCATTTGAGGAAAGGAAAACATATCCATTGTCAATCATTTTTTAAAATCCCTTAACAGGCCTAAAACAAACCTGTTCTAACAAACAAACAATTTAGAAGATGGGATACTGTTATTACAACAGTAAATACATATTATGTTCTTTGTTACTGGTGAAAAACACAATGATGATGTTATACTAAATGTCTAGTAAATAATGTAAGAGTATTATGAGAGATGTGACAGATCTCTGAACTGGATTTTGTATGTATGGGAATCTGGCCATTTGCTGGATTTTTGTTCAGATTCATCATAAAAATAAAAATTTGGGTGTCAAATACTTAAAATGGCTACTGCCAGGTAGTGGAGACCATTTTAAATATTAGCCTGCACCTTCATCTCGTCTTCCTGCTGTTTGACTTCCTGCTAATTCCACCTCTGACCCCAGACTGGTTCCTCACTTTCTTTTTAGTACAGCATTGCTTTCTCAAAAGCCTTTTCCTGGTCCAAGACCCATCTACTCGCTGCCTTCCTTCCTTCCTTCCTTCCTTCCTCTGAATGCTTTTTGTAGTAGTAAAAATGTTGGAAAACAAACAAAAAAGCCCAGTCCCCCTCCAGCTGCCCCCCTCGAATCAACTTAAAATAGACGACAAAAGACATGCATCCTCCCCACTCCTCTTACAATACTTAGAAAAGTCCTGAGTGAATATATAATCTTTGAAATTTACCCTAAAAGTCAACAGACTTGTACTTTGTTGGGCCAAGAGCTAAATACTTCCTACTAAAATTGTGCTTACTTCAGTTTGCTGGAGTTTGAATCAACTTTCAGGATGGTGCAAGGGAAGAGAAGAGTTCTCTACAGATGCTAGAAACCAAACTATTTCATAAATTATAGTCATCATCTTGAATTTGACACCTAGAAAAAAAAAATATCCATGCAGTCCAGTGAGCATAATGACATAACCTCCCTTCCCAGTTACCTTGTGACATAGACAGCATAGATCTCCTATCGAGATGTCTAATCAGCAAAACATGGTTCTGGGTATGGCAAGGAATGAGATTGAAGACACCAGGCACCTTCAACTAACTGAAAAATGCAGGTAACTATTATTACTGCATTTCTGAAGTGGGTTATTGAATATATATTAAATGATTTTTGGTAGCAGCTCAGTGGGTCTGAACAGGTAGACCAAATACCCCCACTCTCCGTCTTCATCAGTGAGATTCCTCCTTTTGCCTGGGGCGCTGGAACAATGTGTATAGTGGGGGTTCTGAGAGCCATTGAACCAAACTGTAAACCCTGAATATCATGGAAACCACTTGAAGCCGGGGGGTGCAGCAGCACCCCGAGTTCCAGCACCTGTGCCTTTTGCAATAAATTATCATTAAAAATTACCAGCCCAAGCAAAAAAACAAAAACTGCTCACCTGCTCTTTACCAAGATAATTGTCATGAAAATGATATGATAGTCTACTCGCCTGTCAAAAGAAAAAAAAATCACTTACCCTGGGCAAATGGGTAGGTAGAATTTTGCAAGGCTGATTTTAAAACATAACTATAGATAATCCCTACGTTCCAAAGAAATATAGCTGTTTGTTTGCTGCCAAGCAGAGACCCTGTTATATGAATTCTAAGTTGGAGAGGCTCACTTTTGAAGTGCGTGCCAATTTCTCTGCATCAGGTCATGCCCCCACAGTAACACCATGGCTTTCAGCAGCCTGTATTTCTCACTCTGTACCCTTGTGGGTCTCAGTCCACACATCTTTCTGTACTGTAACAAAATCAACATGGATATGGAAAGTCCAGAATGTCTCAATTACTGCCCACTTCCCTGCTCCCACTATCTTAATAAAAAACCGCCAACAACAACAAGACAGAAATCAGAACATGAAAAGGAAACCAGTTAATAACAACCCACTTTATTCTCCCCGCAGGAACACTTCAGGAAAGCTATTAAGATTTTGCCTATGACATGTCTCCATAATAGAGTTTTGGAAGCTCTGACATCAGCATAACAATCTGAATCACCCTAACTCAGAGTAAACACATTTCACGCTCCTTGTGTGCTTGAAATACTCATTTGATTCTATCAGCTGCTTCATCTAAAATTGAATTTTTTCCCTCGTCTAACAACTTGTCATACCAACAGTTCAGGGAAGATTAATCTATGCTCTACTGGAGGTAGACACCTCATTTTGAAAACCTTTTGAGCAATTAAATGGTGTCACTCTGTCCTCTGAAGGGCACGACCATTCGCACCTGATTCTCTTTTTCTGTCATGGTCTACTTTTCTTGTTGCTTTGGCAGGCATTTCACCAACATTTGCTACCGAATTATCTGCCCCAGCACTCCCTCCCCACTCCCTCTCTCTTGTTCTTTCTTCTACCTACCCCTGGATATTATCACTGGGATGGTGAAAATGTAGGGGATACCTTGCACCCTTCAGCAAGGAGAAATGGGTAGCTTCCTGACTATTAAAGCATCATTCTTTTGAGAATGGAGTGTGCGTGTTTGTGGTGTGTGTGTGTGTGTGTGTGTGTGTGTGTGTGTGTGTGCGTGAACACACGTGATGTAAGTAAAGCTGGGCAAAAAAAATTTTGATGAATAGTTTATTCATTTAAAAATGCAGTTTTAGGTTGACCGAAAATATTTGCAAATTTGACATGAATAGTTTTGATCAATTCCCTCTCTGCCCCCCAACTTAGATGCCGTTCACAGCACAACTAGAGAAGGACTTGTACAACGTTTACCCCACAGGTTACAGCACTCACCCAGGATGTGGGAAAACCTGAGTTCAATGTCCCACCAGGGAGTGGGGATTTGAACTTGGGTTTCCTGCATTGTAGGAGACTGCCATAACCACATCTCGCTCATCCTGTTGAAGCTGTGCCTCTTTTTATAGATAATTAAACGATCATTGGAACAGGAACTTAGGGTCTCTCTTAGGGAAAGCCCTAATTACCAGGCTACAGTGTCAAAGAAAATAATAGATAACAAATGGAAGAAAGGAGATGTTGAAATGACGAATATAAATCAGAAGCGAGGAATTGTGGAACATTGATTACGAGATGGAAATGGTAGGATTATCAATAATAATGAAGAAAAGGCAGAAGTTTTCATTAAATATTTCTATTCTGTATTTGGGGAAAAACAGATGATACAGTCACACAATATGATAAGATGAAAATATTTTCCATTCCAATAGTAACTCAGGAGGATATTAAAGAGCAGTTTCTCAAGTTAGGCATTTTAAAATCTGCATATCCAGATAACTTGCAGCCATGAGTTTTAAAAGAGCTGACTGAGGAGCTCACTGGACCATTAATGTTGATTTTCTATAACTCTTGGAACACTGGGGAAGTTCCAAGAGACTGGAAGAAAGATAATATTGTGCCAGTATTTAAAAAGGGTAAATGGGATGATCCGGGTAATTATAGGCCTGTCAATCTGACGTCGATCCTGGGCAAGATAATGGAGCGGTTGATATGGGACTTGATTAATAAAGAATTTAAGGAGAGTAATATAATTAATGTCAATCAACATGGGTGTATGGAAAATAGATCCTGTCAAATTAACTTGATATTTTTTTTGGATGAGATTACAAGTTTGGCTGATGAAGGTAATAATTTGAAGGTAATATACATAGACTTCTGTAAGACATTTGACTTGGTACCACATACAATTTTGATTAAGAAACTAGAAAGATACAAAATTAAGATGGCACACATTAAATGAATTAAAAATTGGTTAACTGTAACGTCTTAGTAGATAATGAAGAGGACAGATCAATGCTACAGATTGATCTGGATTGCTTGGAAAGCAGGGCACAAGCAAACAATAGATGTTTTAATATGGCTAAATGTAAATGTAAATATCTAGGAACAAAGAATGCAGGCCAAACTTGCAAGAGGAGGACTCTATTCTGGGAAGCAGAGACTCTGAAAAAGATTTGGGAGTGTGTGTGTGGGGGTTGGATACTTAGCTGAACATGAGCTCCCAGTGTGGTGATGTAGCCAAAAGGGCTAATGCATAAATAGGAGAATCTCAAGTAGCAGGAGAGAGGTTATTTTACCTCTTTATTTGACACTGGTGTGAGAACTGTTGGAATAGTGTGTCCAGTTCTGGTGTTCACGATTCAAGAAGGATGTTGATAAATTGGAGACAGTTCAGGGAAGAGCTATGAGCACGAGTAAAGGGTTAGAAAACATGCCTTTTGGGGTATGTCTACACAGCAGCTGGGACGTGTAATTCCCAGCGTGTGTAGCTGTACAGTGTGGCTGTGGCAGCACAGCTGGCAGCTTGGGCTAGCCACCCTAAGTAGGTGCCCAGAGATTGGGTGAGATTGTACTCAGGTGGCTAGCCTGAGCTGCTGCCCGTGTTGCCACAGTCACATTGTGATAGACTGAAGGAGCTGAATCTGGTTAGCTTAACAAGAGAAGATTAGGGGGGTCTTGATCACAGACTGTAAGAAGCTATGTGGGGAACAAAGAATTGATAATGGACTCTCCTGTCTAGTAGAGAAAGATATACCAAGATCCAATGGCTGGAAGGTGAAGCTAGACAAATTCACTGGTAATAAGGTGTAAGTTTTTAACAGTGAAGGTAGTTAACCATTAGAAGAATTTAACAAGGGTTGTGGATTCTTTATTGCTGGCAGTTTCTGAAACAAGATTTTTTTTTTAAAGAGGTGTTCAAACTAGAATTATTTTGGAGGAAATTCTATGGTCTGTTATGCAGCAAGTCAGACTAAATGATCACAATGTTTTTTTTTTCTGGCCTTCGAATCTGAGAGTTCTCTTTCTCTCTGGCCCAATGACTGTTCCATGGGCGTTGGGTGAAGCCCCCACTTTGGGGAGACTAGCCCTGAGCCCCCCCGGAGCCCAGAGGCCACCCCCTTGTGGTCAGAGGAGCCCCAACCTCTCCTCCCCCACTGCCCATGCTATGCCAGACAGCCTGTCCCAGCCACTCTGGGCTGCTAGCTCAAGCACTGGGCAGCCCCAGCACCTGGCTGCCAGCCCCCACAAGCTTCAGGGGAGGGGGGAGCGAGGGCAGGGCCTCAGGGCAGAGTGCGGACAGGGCTACAGGTCTGGGTTAGGGAAGGCTTAGCCTCCCGTGACCTACGATACCCACCATCCATAGACTATGCAGTCTGATTATGAATAACTGTGAATTGCTAGTATAAATGACATGGAATGATATTTCCAGATATGGAGGGCTGCATTCTCGATATGTCTCTGGATATCTTCTCTGCTTTTCCTTGTAACTGCAGGAGAGTTTGATCCAAAGTGGCGTGGTGAGGAGGAGTTGAGTTGGTCATAAACTGAATTTATTCCACCTAACCTTTTCTTTTTTTTTAATAATAAAAGCCTTTCAGATTCAGACCATCATAAATGCTTTCCCCCCCTTCCTATTGTGGAGCAGAAATGCTTATCACTGTGGGGACATGCAGCGAATATTCACAACACAATTAGTGAACTGAGCAGTCTGCATCCCTTTCTGATTCTTCACAGTATCGCCATCTTAGATTTGTCACCACGATGGCAGAGTGGTGAATAAGGTCACTAGGAGTGGGAACTGCACAGTGACTCTTACAGAATCTGCTTAGCATTCTGTATGCTCTAAGCAGTGTAATCCAATGCTTTTAGATTCAGTATGTCAAAAGAGGTGTGTTCCCCTGCCAAAACAAGCATGCAGTTTCCCCCAAGCTCTTCCCTGCCATGCTGTCCCTGACCCTCTCCAAGTCCTATCTTTTCCCCACCCCTGGCTCCTCACCCAAGTCCCATTTTCCTCACTTAGCCATGGCCAGTCTCCACTTTTCAGATCTACCGTCCTAGTCCCAGTTTCCTTGCCTAGTGAGTTCTAGTCTCCCATTTCAGTCTCCACATCCCAGTCTCCCCACCAGGCCATCTCCTTGCCCAGCCATTCCCAGTTTCCCGTCCATGCCCTTCTCCTTGTCCCCAGACTTATCCATTCAATCAGTTTCCCTCGCCCTCTAATGCCCTTGGCCTCCAATCACCCCAGTGGCAGATTTAGCGTTAGTGGGGTCCTGTGCATAGCTTCATTTTCGCCCTCCCTCCCCCCAGGACCCAGCCAATGGGAGCTGCAGAGTTGGTGATCGGGGCAGGGGTAGCATGCAGAGACATACACTCCCCCCCCCAGGGGCCGCAGGAATATGCCATCCGCTTCCAGGACCGAAGCGGTGTGGAGGGAGGGAGGCAGAGTGGGCAGGGAGCCGCCTTAACCCTGCAGCGCTGCTGCTGGCACGTCTCTGTGCACCCCTTAGCGGGAGGAGGGCAGCGGCTCTCCATGCGCTGGCAGGAGCCACCTCCCCCTCCTGCCAGGGGCACACAGAGACATGCTGGCCGCTTCTGGAAGCGGCTTGGGGCTATTGGCCACGGCATACAGGCAGCCTGTCTGCCTGAGCCCTGCTGCGCTGCCAGCTGGGACTCGGGGGCAGCTTGTCAGATATTTGTCCTGCATTTTGGGGGCACCCTCTGTTGTTGGGGGCCCCGTTCCACACATGGTTTGTTTCATGGTAAATCCGCTCCTGAATCACCCTCATACCCACATTCCCCATCCACTCTGGCTCACAGTCCCAGTCTTCATCCCTGGTATCCTCATCCAATCTCAGTTTCCTCTGCACCTGCTCCCTGGCTCCTTGTCCCAGTGGGTTTTAGTTCTCTTCCTGCACTTGGGCTTCTCATCAGATCTGTCTCCCTGTCTTCCCTCCTTACTGGTTCCCAGTCCCAGACTCCTTGCCCAGCCAGTTCTGGCCTCTCCTCACACAATCCTAGTCTCTTCCCCACCTACTGGCTCCCAGTGCCCCTTCCTTTCCCTCCCAGTCTCCCCTTCAACTCCTAGTCCCAGTTTTTCTCCACCAAGCTCCTTGCCCCAAACACCAGAATTCTGGCTGATGGCTCCCTGGCATGTATACTGAAGGGCAGCCCAATGATCCGGTAAGCACGGCATGTATTCTCCGCTGTAACCAGCCAACTGTGCCTGCTGGTGCAGGGTTGGTGGAGGTGAGCTATGACCATTCCTTGTCCCTGACCCTTTTGAGAAGACTAGAGCTGTTGGCAATGCTTACTTTCCACATTATTGCAGGCACTTGCTTAATGGGACAATGGGGAAAGGTTTGTAGTGTCCTCTGTGCACCTCCATCTATGCACCTGCACAGAACCATCCATAATCTAGTTTATATGTATAGTTTCATATTTATTCTGTAGATGTACTCAGATATGTTCTATCAAATATGCCCAGTTTTAACAATCTACACTGAAAACTCAACCTGGAATGCCCCTCCACCCCCCAAAAAGAGAAGGAAAGAAAAATCAGACTGTTTTTCCCAGGTCTTACCTTGTAACTAGTAATTAGGATCTTATTGTTAGAAATTAACCAGCAAAGCTGCCAATAATGTGGACGCAGACAGAATGCAGCTCTCTCTACCACAGCTGCATTGGCCCACAAGTTCTGACAGTAGTAAACAAACCAAACCCTCTTGTTCTTTTCAGTAAAATCAGCAGAAATGACCTGAGCAGAGACAGGGAGTGTTTGTGTGGTAAGAAGGTCCTATTAAATACTCAATTCTTGGTCTACAACCACACTTTACAAACTGAACCCCTTAATATGTGTCTGGTTATTTTACAGTTCCAACTCAAGGGACTAGAGAATTTATTGTGATGATTTGGCCCTTTACATTTCTAATGTCAGTGGAAATCTCATAGGAAAATGATATCCTTATAACATCCTGAACATACGAGATCTTTTATTTGCTACATTAAACATTTACAGCCAAACACATAATATCCACATCCCTGAAGGTATTGAACTTGCTAGGAGATCACACCTGTTTTGATCAGGATTTTTGCAGGTAAATTGTGGTGTTTAGATCACAAATTGAATCCCTTAGCAACAGCAAATGAGGAAGTTAATTGAATTTGATCTTTTCTTGGTGTTAACAGGCAACATTTTTAGTTTTTTTCCATTTGTGTCTGTATGAAATTTTCACTAGCTTCAGGGATTCAACATAATGAAGGGATGGTAGGTGGGAGTTTTCTCCTTTATTTGTACATTCCATAACTAACATCATGAGGAGTTTAGAAATCATTGATAATTCTTCCAGCCAGCATTTGGGGTGATCTGCATAGCAAAGAGTAGCGTGTGGCACCAGACACGTTGCTGTGTCTCCAACCCAGCCTTTTGTTGATACTTGATTGAAGTTAGTGCCATTATAGGCAACAAACTTTCATCAGCAATGGTCCAGGAAGTAAACTAATTGAAATATTCTGCCTGTTTTATTCATTTACCTATATTCTTATAATGGCATTCTAACTCTCATCAGCACAGGAGAATTAGGGAGCTGTCCCTATCTCTCTGACTGCTCCCACGCCCACACCTTTCACCTGCATTGAGTGACGTTTCGACCCTGAAAATAATTAAGTAATTTATGTGTATTTTGGTGAGAGCCATGGTTGTTTTTTGTTTTGTTGTCTTGATGTACCTTCAGTGTGGGGTGACGTTGGGTCCATTGTGACATCCCCTAGGATACAATCTGGACTGTGGAACTTTGCTGTGTCCCCTTAACTGTCCAGCCTGGGGTGCCTTTTACACTGCTTTGCTGTCAGAACAGCCACTCCTGGCCTGCTCATGATGCCTTCAGCATGCAAAGTCACTCCCAGCTGAATACATCAATGCTCTCCCAGCCACTCATGAACTATGTATAGGATGACACCTGCAAATCTTCTGGTCCCAGTCTTGCACCCCAGGAATGTGCGTCTTGAACTGCTCAGGACCCCTCCGAACAGTGTGAGCTCATTAAAAGTCCATCATTCCATCAAAGGGAATGATTATGCACTTGCCTTTGTTAACCTGAGCAGAGCTTTCCCAAACACTTCAAACAAAACAGATTGGTTTAGATAAAAGAATAAAACAAGTTTATTAACTAGAGAAAGAGATAGATTTTACGTGATTATAAGTGTTTAAGGCATAAAAGTGAGACTTGGTTACAAAAAAAATAAAAGATAAAACCGCAATCTAATTCCTAAACTGAACCCAGCTAAATAAGATTAGAAAGCAAGAAGATTTCTCTCACCCAATAACTTTCAGCAGTCCATGCTAACTGGAAAGCCTTCCAGCTAGAACCACTTCGCCCAGTTCAGTGTACGTTCTTTCAAATTATCTTGCTGCTGTGAGTAGAGATGGGGAGAGAAGAGAGATCTAGAGGCATTTTTGTCACCCTTTTAATACCCTAACTCCTTGTGCTGTAAAAACCTTTGCTGGGTCATGGGGTCAGGCAGTTCCATAGAATACGTGAGCTTGCAAACGTCTTTCAGGTGAATTGTAAATTTCCTGTTTACAACTCCCCTGATAGCGAATCTCTGATTAAGCAGTTAACAATTTCTTAATACCTGTGCTTAGTTCTTTGGTATGTTTCTGAGGAATTAGTCTGTGGCATTCTCCAGAACTATAGCACATTACACAGTAAAATCTCATAGTTTCACATGTAGTATTGTTACACACGTCATAACAGTACAATGGTGTTCAGCAGATTATGAGTTTTCAAATAATATCTCACAAGGCATACTTTATACAAAATATAATGAAGATGGGGGTACAGGGTATCAAAAGCAGGCAAGGAAGAAGGGTCTTGGAGCCCAGGTTGCAGTCTGACTTCTGCCTTTACACTGCTATTTTTAGCTTTGCAGCATGAACACCATGACCTGAAGTTAGTTTATCTGTTCTCTGAGACTCATTGCTATGGCTTGTTTTTTCTTTTGTGTTTTGCTGTCTTGACGTACCCTCAGTGTGGGGTGACATTGGGTCCATATACTTGCTCTGAGTGGAACTGGTTGAGAAATGAGGAGTGTGTGTGGAGATTGTTGTTGATAAAATTTTCCATCCAGCTCCAATTTTGAAGAGAATTCTCTTCCGTGTTTAGCTGTTTTTAATTTCCTTTTAATCTATAAAATTCAGGTTGTCCCTTCTTGTTTTAGGAAACTGATTTCCCTTTAAAGGATCTCTTTGGTGATCTTCCCAAGCAATTTATTTGTATCTCCCTCCTCATTGCTCTGCCATGCACATAGTTATCTGTACTGGGAAGCAGCGTAGTCTGGTGATTAGATCAAGGAACTGGGAATCTGGAAATCTTCTGTACTTTCTCTAATCTATCACTCGCTGTGTGGTCATGAACAAATCTCTAATCTACAGTTGTGTCTATTCCCTCTCGCACACTCCACCTGAAAAATGGGGATAACAACATATACAGTGGTCACCATATATCAAATGGTACCATCCATCCCATGTTATCTGAGATATCACAATATTTCCTTATATTTAGAATTGGCAATAACTACAGTATCCTAGATACCACTTATCGGTATCATTCAGCAAACAATGATTTTCTTGCCAACCAGTGTAAAGTACTTTGAGATTTTTGGACGAACACTGACATGTATATTGAAAGTACTTACTATTACCTGATAAAATAAGGAATTAACATTTCAGTTTTTGGTCACACTAGCCCAGGATTCATACAGAAGAGCTAGGGCACTTATACAAACCCATTGTAAATGTCACTCTCATCATTTCATGGGTGGAATCACCGAACTATGATTTTTATAAAATTCTTTTATCAATACCGTGTTAAAATTAATATATGGGACTTAATTTAATGAATGTTCTTTCTCCCACCTGTGAAGACTGAAAGGCACACTGTGCTTTTCTTCCATCCATGCAAATAACTCAACTTCAGGAAATTTCATAGCTGAACTGTCTCTTGCATATTAGCACTTACATCTCAGATTTATGGATTTCCTTAAAATTCCAGACATTCTAAAGTCCCTCCTCTATGAGTCATGAGGAACTATTACTGTTATTCATTAACAACTTCAATCCTTGGTTAGTTGCATTGTCTCAGTAGAACTAGGCTTTGGTCCCAGTTAGGCACATAAATTCCTTAGTCAATGGAGGGGGTTAATAGAAAAGAAATTAAAAAAAAAAAGAGGAAAATGTAGGACCCAATTACACAGTCCCCTTGTGCATTGTTGCTATTGGAGGCATAGTGATATCTGTTGTGATTCACTGATTACTTCTGTAAAACATTACAAAATACCATTTCAGCAGGGACTGTAGAGGGGCGTACAGAATTGAAACTAAATAGCCATTAAATACATTCATCAACGTGCTTGCAGTTCTCCTTTCAGGGCAGGTTAAGCAATAATAAATACTGAGCCAAGAGAATTAGTCTGTACCCCAGAGTATCTAAACAAATAAAAAGCACATAACAATTGGCACTGTTCTTCTATAGGCTCTCCTCACCAACTCTTCTTGGTAATGAAAGGTCTTAGGGATCAGCGTTGGAATCCTTCTTTTCTGGCATTTGTAAGAATTAAGATGTGGGTGAGTGGGAGATTGCTAGAAGGAAATGTGTTTTTTCATTACTGCAGAAGGAATGTGAGAGATTCTCTTCCTTCCTTATTGGTCTTATTGCTACCTTCCTCCCACATACCCATTCTTCTTTTCTCAACCCCCGCCACCGAGCAGAACATCCTACTTTTTTCTTAGGCTCATAATCATTAGTGCTGGATATGGTGTTAATGCCACGGCTCTGGTCTGTGTTGGCCTGTAGGCCCTGTGCAGAGCTTGAACGCTGCAGAACTCTTCCTTCCATGCTTGAGATTGCTAAACTTCTCTAGCCTGCCTCAGTGGGCCAGGGGAATATGAACCATGAAGACTCTCCTCATTATCTCTTGTCATTGTCTGTTTCCTTCACTTATCAGAACGAAGAGCTCCTCAGGAGGCAAACATCCCAAGGTCCCTCTTAATCAAATCCTTTTGAATTACAAGAGCATCTGCTGTTGCAGCACAGTTAGTTTTTCAATTTACCCTACTGTTGTCAGTAACTTTACATGACTCCTTGTTATCCAATCAACTAAATTGTTTATGACGATAAGGATCTCATCCTCTCCTGGAATATTTCCTATGAATATTCTGATCTCTTCCTGCTATTTCTTTGCTGCTTCCCCAGTTGCTGCTGCTCTGTTTGGTTAAAGCCTGTCTAGGGAGAGGGAAGACATTATTAAATTAGTCCATTTTAAAAATACGAGTACTTCCGAGTCTCCCTTCTCCTACTTGTTTGGTGAGATGCTACTAAAGCAAGTGAGTACCCTCATTTGCAGGCTCATTGAAGGGTCCAAGAACAGAGTAGCTACAGGGACTGAACTTCCCTGCTGCCATTAAAAGTGATGCCTCCAGGACCAGGAACAACATTTTGTGTTTTCGGGTTTTTAACAAAAATGTGAATATTTTTTCTGCAAAAGCGGATTTTTGGGGGGCAAGGGAAGGTGTGAACATATTTCTTTTTTGTCAAAAAGCCATTTTTCATTGAAAAATGTTTTGACAGAACATTTTCTACCCTCTCTAGTTATAATCTGGTGGGCCATAACTTCTGAATGCTTAATGTCTATTTTAGAGGATCAGTGGTCAAGACTGGCCATCTCAAAATTTGAACTCATTTTTCCCCCTTGTATCTCATCACAAAGTCCATGCAACTGTTGCCAGATTTTCTTTGATACAAATTCTTCAGTTGTTTTTCTGCTAAAATAAATAAAATGCAGAAATAGAAAATCAACATCAGTCAATAATTAATAAATCAGCATGCCCAGGCTGGAGATCATAAACAGCCCTAAAATTTCATATCAGTGTGCACAGCTCCAAAACAGATTTTTTTTTTAAAAGAGAGTCAGAGGTAAGTGGAAGAAAAATGGTTAGAAAATAGATGTAACTTTTAGGCTTCCAAGGTTATTTGTTTTTCATTGACTTTAAATTGTTTTAAAAGTGCTCCAGAGTCTCATTTCAAAAAATAATCACGGCTTTTTGCAATGCATAACAAAACACTCAACACCAATAACTCCTTTGCTGGGATTCTATTCCTTTTGCTGTGTCAACATAATTGATAGTATTGGCAGACAAAGAAGGATGTAAACACACTGTAGCCATATTAGCACCTGCAGTATTAGCAACACAGGAAAACAGATGATTTGATAAATACAAAATGGTAAAATGGATAAGGGAAAATAGGGTCAGGTTTCTAGGTGGGTGTTAAAAAGTAGATAGTAAAATCTTATTGGGGAATAAAAGGAAAATGCACTGAGAATGTTTGTTTAACATTTGAAAAAGAGAGATTTTAATTAAAGGGTTCTTTTTGCTGCCCCCAGCCATACCTCTGGGAATTATAGTTATACGAGGAGATTGTGACTTGGAGGCCTGTCGTATGTACATTGACCGGCTACAAGAGGTGAGTCAGTGAGAATTTCAGTTATTACTTATTGATTTATGACATACTTTTCTCAAGTCTGAGTGTGTTACAGAACGATAGCTATAGACACAAGGTATAAGAAATGCTTCACTTTGCTTGCCCCTGAAACTGAAACTTGTCGAGGGTGGGACATGGGAGCTATTATATATTCATGAACAGTATTGCAGAATATTTGGAGGGCAGGAAGCAAGAGAAAGAATACTCTATCAATTTAAAGCAAAGAAAGGAATGAAAGGTAGTAGGTGGACTGTATTTACTGATGCTGGAATTTGATCAGAACAGCCACCCCATGAATCTTGCAAAAATAATGTGGGTCCTTCAATGAAAAGTAGTAGTTAGGATTAGGAAGGTCCTGATTATTCATGTAAGGATAGATAAATGGAGCTGACTATGCAAATGATGTAATATCTGTATGGAAGTGACTCTGCTCATATCTGTGGTAAAGCTATGAGCATGCCAAGTATGAACTAGGTATTTCCAGAAGCCTGTGTTGACTCTGAGGGGCCATGTAGTTAATAAAAGTGCTGCACTTTCTCTATTGACAAATTGTCTCCTAAGAGCTGATTAAACATTACATTCTGTCTCGAAGACAGAATCTCCAAATGCTCCAGTAAGCAACAATCAAAATAATTTAAAATATACATGTATTTAGGAACCAAGGTAATGGACTCTCATTAATGTGATGTAACAGCTGTTACTTTATTTTTAATTTCTGGTAGGTGTTTTTTATCAGTCTCTATTATTTTTGTCCAAGAACTTCAAAACCAAAGGTCAGATTTAGGCTCCCAGGTCCATACTGAGGGCATCAGAGGTGGTGGCCCAAAATGCTAAGCATCCCACCACTCCCCTTGAAGCCAGTTGGAGCTGCTATAGTGCTCAGCCCTTTTGAAAATGAAGCTACTTATTTAGATAGTTAAATGCAGATTTAGGAGCCTAAGATTAGGATTTATTTTTAAAATTTTGGCTAGGATGTATATCAGCAAATGGAGCTCTTAAAATGCAAACAACGTGTCAGGACTACAAAACAGAAGTGTGCTGTATCTTAATATGGAGACAGGTTTGGGAGTGATGATGCAGTGAGAGGATTTGGAGGACATTTCCCATCAGATTATAAATTATGGCCTACATTAATCACGTGCACAAAGCCCTGAGTAAAGGATGGAAAGTAGCTTCACTCAGCATGGAAGAGATCTGGAAAGGAATTCTGACCCTGAGTTATCTCTGGCTCCAGTTTATGGGGGAACTATGTTACTGCAGCCCTTTACTGGGTTTAACTTCCCTTGCTTATGGTGGCTGAGTTCCACTGGTTAGCACATTGTGGGAGGAGATGGACTGGAGCCAAGGCTCATCCACTCCCCACCTACTTACTCACAGGATGGGAAGTGGAAGCCCCACTAAGTGTACAATGACTCCCCTTCATACCCACACTTGGTATCTTGGCAGGGCTCACAGTTTGTTGTGAATATTCTACATTTGAGCTGTGGTAATAGGGGGATACAGGTCACTTGGTATGTCATTATTCCCTTTTAGGATGAACATATGGTAATTCTTAGAAGTTCTTATATCTGCGGATGCAAATATCTATGTTTGCGGATCGCAGATCAGATGCAGATACAAATTTTGTATCCTCACATGGCTCTAAGAATTGGGTTTCTGGGCCAAACATTTCAAAATGCAAAATTTGCTTTCCAGAAATATCCTCAGTATTAACTTCAGATCCTCTGAGTGAGCGAGCGCTGCAGCCAGTAGAGTTATTTGCTAGAATGCTTATTGGAAGTGAGCACAAAAGAGTTGCAAACACGATGAAAGCTAATAGTCTAAAAAATGTGAATAAATAGTTGCAAAATTCTTTTGTGTTTTTTACCCTGTTCTTGGGTGGAGTTGCACATGCTAAATAAATAAATTAGGTTGAGTTAGTGTGGGCATCTCTTGTGTGGAGTTTGTAAATTGGTTTTGGATTCATTGTCATTGTCATTTCTTTTATTCTCACATTAGGACCTGCAGTCGGTAACTTCTACTACGCAGAGAGTTCACTACCAGGTAAAATATGAAGAGCACTTCTTGTTTTAATTCTTTAAGATATAGAGAAAGGTTCATCTCAGCAAAGAGTTGATTGATGTTTGAATTCAGATTACATTCTCTGTATATGAAGCCAGACTTTGAATAGAGTGTGTTATCTTAGATTACCCTTAAATTGCCAGGTATCCCAAAGTTTGAGATGAGTTTCTGTATCCTCACAACACAGCCCCTTATGTAGCAAACCCTGGATTGTAGAACTGTTCTCAAAATTATTTTGGGTTGGCACAACATCATAATGTAGGTTGTACTGCAACACCATTGCATTTTTTCTCAAATTAGTGTTTTGAAGAGTTTGTCCTGTAGGACAAATGGCTAAACCTGAATAGATACTTTCACTTTTTCTGATAAATGGAACAATAATATAATATCTCACGCAGCCAGTAGCCTGAAATAACACAGTATGTCAGTGAGATTAAAAACAGCAACCCTGGAACATTTATAACCACTGAGCACCACACACATCAGAATGTGCATCTATCCCAGCTTTAAATTAATTCACACAAATACATTTTAGAAGCTGGTGTCTAAATTGTGCATGCAAATCTTTCTTTTGCACATAAAACAGAATGCTGTGCGGCATGGTTTCCATTTGTATTTGCAACTTAGAAGGCCAGTTATGTATTTCTTAACTACGTTGTCATATGTGATAACTGGGATACTGTGCCCGGGGTATTTTATCTGGTTCTATATTAGGAAATGCTCTCTTAAAATTAATCATTCTGTCCGCTGTACCACCTTAAAATTGAAATCAGGGATTTGAATAGAATATATCAGTGGGACTGCCCACCTGAGATTGACTTTATTGTCTCCTGCACTAATTTGTCATTGGCAATGGATTACTAATGGTATAGTAAAGATTTACTGTGATAGAATCCAAACCATACGGCTCAAACCTGCAAGATGCCGAGCATCCTTTTAAGGGTTTAATGTCTCCAACTCCTATTGAAATCAGTAGGAACTAAGGGTATTAAGTACGTCACAGAAAGCACTCAAGTACATTGTAGTTACGAGAGCATTATGGTTTAGGAACAGATTATTTTTTGAGGATCAGTGATTAGTTGGGTGACATAGACTCCAGTTAGACATAATCCCCAACATATGCCCTGAGCCCTGGTAGATACTAATAGAAAATGTACATTTGGAAAAAAATGATTTTGAAAGTTCTTTTTTGAATGGGTGTTTGTTGGTTCCGTTGTTCCCCTTCCAATTTCAACATCGTACTGTTGATATTTGTGTCAGCCACTTCCAACTACTGAGCATAAGAGCATTATACATTAGACAATAAAATGGTGAGAATTATTCCACTCAGCTCATTATAGAAGAGTCCATATCCAGAATTACCCTAACTGGCTGCAGGCTGCTTCACACAAAGGAACAGCTGGACGTAAAATGCTGGTCTACGTGTGTATGTATATGCAGGCACAAACTAGAGTAGCCAAAGTGAAATGTCAGAGATCATCCTCCCTACAGCACTGAGGTAGCTCTAACCCCTGTAGTTATCTGCTCTGTATAAATGAATCACCTAACTGGCTCTGGAAATGCAAGTCAGCTTGAAACCTCAATCAATACTTTATGATGTTTCATTTTGAATGGCACTGCCTTTATGTTTTGTCTTCTGTGCTTGTTTATCCTTGATTGGTTCAGGCATCTGTGTATTCTCAGTGGGTTCTTGCTACAAACTGTCTTGTTAGGTTAATTTGGGGGCTGTTCCACATTTTGTTGGCAACCAACTATAAATTATGGAAAGGAAGAGAAATCAGGGCAAGAGCAGGAGTAAAGTGCTTCAGCTGATAGTATTGTCTTCATATCTCACTAATAAGGTTTCACAGGCACTTTTAAATCTTATAAACATTTACATTTCTCTCTTGGGCCTCCTCTGCAGCTGGAAATGAGGAGAGTCAGCATAAACTTATCAGTGAGCTCGCTGCACATTCAAAAATTGCTGCTAGATTTTTTTTTCATTCTGTTTGTTCCTCGGATATGTTTAATGCATATTCATATGAGTGATACCCGCCCATCCAGGTTTAGCTACTGAGGCAGGCCTGCCCTCAGTGAAGTAATGGAGAAAGCACATTCAGATTTCTGATTTAAGTTTCCACCTGGCAATGCTATCCTTTCCACTGCATCTTCTGATAGGTTCCAGGGATCTGTCCCCATGTCTGCTTCAGTTCCTCCTCATACCATCTACCCCTCTGATATACATCAATAACCTCAGATTCTTCCTCATTTTCATCCCCTGCTTCTTTTACTCTAGTCCTCACCCTATTGTCAAATAGAAGGGTAGGTAGTAGTACGCACTCACACACACACACATACACACACACACACACACACACTAGTAAATCCAAAAAAATCCTCTAGGCCATAGTTTCCCTCAATAAGTTCTAGACACACAGCACATCCACTCACTCACACAAACAAACTCTATAATCTAAGCATACTATTTCTCCTACAAGCTGAGATGGAAGAAAGATGGTTACTATTATCCCTATTTCCAATTACTTGCAAGGCACTCAGGATAAGAGCTGAGTCAGTCCTGCTAGCCACAGATGTCAGGTTCCAGGGAGCTTTACATGTTTCCACGTGTTTCAAACCTGATGTGTAGATCACTAAGCCAAGTCATCGCATAAGTATGCGCATAAGCAGAGTGGGGATTTTTTGCTTTCTTTCTCCTCGTGTCTCTTTAAGGACTTAAGTGTACAGTTGTAGTCAAACATAGGGCAGTGGATGCAAGAAAGGAAATATATGGTGACCAAAGACAAAAGGAGGGAAGGACAGACAAGCACTGGCAATAAAGGAATGCAGGACTTAGAGACTCCAGTAAAATGCAAGTTTGGGAGTGAATTGAGACAACTTTACATTTTGTGGAGTAGAGGGTGGGTATGGGTAGTATTTGTAAGAAGTTTTTCATCAAGTGAAAACTGTAAACCTGTAGCAACTCAGGCAAAAGTTTGCTGCTGGGACTCTAGCAAAGTGCCAAATCTTTGAGTGCACTGAAACATTGTATAAGTTGTCTGGAGCAGCCTTTGCTTTTTCCTCATGGATAGTCAGGAAAGGAAGCCAATAATAGATGGAACAAATCAAGCTCAGAGGCAGAAGCTAATAAGATGAATCTTACAAAAGCTGGTAGGCTGCCAAGGAAAGTTGTTAACAACTTGCAGTTGCCTCGTGCCAAACTAATATGCATCCACCTGGCTGAGAAACAAAAGACACAGTCCATCAAAACATTAAACACTAATCATGGGAACTGCTTATTGTAAACAATGCAAGCACTCTGCTGACCAAGAATAACGGGGAAGCCAAGAATGTGTATATGTGTACAGTACTGGAATAACCCTATTACATCTCCAAGTGTTGAGGAAGCATCTAATACCTTTAGATAAATGAAGAAGCAGTGCATGATACACACTAACATATGGAGATGTGACTTGTGATTTGATCAACCAGAAGTTTCATTTATCTAGAGTTTAGCTGAAAGTACAACCTCATTCAGGTCACTCAGAGATTTTCCCTAGGAATTTACAAACAAACCAACAAATTCTTGAGCATTCTGATTTGCACATCTCTGCAACCTAGGGGAATGGAGAGATGAAACACCATTTCCCTTCCCCCTAGATTCTTTGGTTTCTTCAGACATCTTAGAAATATCTCAGATAGTTGGAAAACAAATAATCATTTGCAAAGCAGAAAAACAAAACTATCCACAGGGGAATAAATGTTATTTTCACGTTTCTAAATGATACAAATATTGATGAGTAAATCCACAAAAATTAAGAGCTATTGAATAAACAAAGTACTTGACAGTATCTGTATTGAAGCTCCAAATGTGTTATTTGTGCACAATAAAGGGAAACCGTCCATTATGTTACCTTCTATACCTAATACAGTTTCCCTCTTGTGTATTAAGCAGCCTCCTTCTCCTCCTCCATATAAGCTGCACATTTTCAACAGTGGAGGTAATTAATCACTGGTAATTACCTTTACCTACGGGTATGATATATTCTCCATCATCTGAAGTCTTCAAATCAAGGTTGTCTTTCTAAAAAAAAAAATATTCTAGTTTAGTGTTTCTCAAATGGTGGGTCGTGGGAAGGTTGGAGATGGGTTGGGCCTAATGTGGAGATGAGGTCTTGGGTGGGGGTGGAGAGTGAGCCTGCCCCACACTCACCCTGCAGCAGCAGCTCCTGTCTCGTGGGGCTGGGCCTAGCTCCCTCCTCTGGACATTGCAACCTGGCATGCAGGGTTACAGTGCCACTCACTCAAATTTGGTCCAGCTGCCCCTCCATCATGACAGAGTGGTGGCTGGGCCACACCTGAGTGGTGCTATGATCTCATGCACTAGGTGGCAATGTCCGGAGCCAGAAGCTGGGCCCAGCCACGTGGGACCGGAGCTGCCACTATGGGGTGAGTGTGGGGTGTGCTCACTCTCCTATCCCCACTCCAGCACCTTTCCTCTGCACTGGGCCCGGAGTAGGGTGGAAGGTGCTTCTGTGAGAGGTCAGTATCCCTTTAGCAGGGCAAGGAGAAGAAGGTAGCAGTGGCAGAGGAGGAGAAGGATGCTGGCCTGATTTTGGGCCCACAAATTTGGACCCTGAGTGGGTCATGAAAAAAGACAAGATGCAGCTGGTGGGTGGTCTTCCTGAAAAGTTTGGAAACCGCTGCTCTAGCTCCAATAGAAGTTAGATGTTTGATGCAAGAATGGCTAGGTGGAATTCCATGGGCTGTTTTGCAGGTCAGACTAGAACATCATAATGGTCCCTCCAGGCTTTATAGTCTGTGACTCTCTAACTCACTTTGTGGTGCTAGATCTTTAAACAAAAAATAATTGAAATGAAATAAAATGATTATCATGCTGTGGTGTCCATGTAAAACAATGTTTTCTCAAATGGAGCCTTTCCTCCCCTTTGTGCTGTTATCGATCCCCATTCCCTGCAGCCTGGTGCATACCCACCATAGTCTGTTGTCCTTATTCGTTGTGCATTCTAATTCAGGGCCAGATTCAGCTCTGATTTACACTCCATGCAACCCTACTGGACAACTCTGCTGTAGATGTAAATCAGAGCAGAATTTGGCCCTAAATGTACAGAAGTTTTGGGTGTTCACTTATGACCAATTGGACCGAGTCATCTCCTACGCTGGTAAATCATTCAGCACAGTGTTGCAATCAGCTGGCCTGTTGGTCTAGTGGCAGCACCAGACAGCACCATATGGTGGATCAGAGTCTGGGTTCTTTGCTCCCCAGTTCAGATGAAACTGAGAGTGCTGCAGGGCCAGTATGTTCAGCTCTTTGGTGCTGTTGTGTGCAGGGGAAGCCTCATATTTCTCCTTAGTAATTCTCCTCTGGGCAGTTCTAGTAGTGGCGTTGCCAGGCTTCGAGAGGCATCTCTCTTCAGCCAGAAGGATGGTTGTGTTAGTGGATTATTGTTATTTGTTCAAATGACAGTGGCACCCAAAAGTGCTAATGTTTCCAAACACAGAGGAAGACAGTCCCTAACCTAATGAGCAGACAGACTAGAAATATGAAGATAGATGGAGGGAACAAGACAAGGACACAACGTACAAGCATTGTGATCAGGGTGAAGACAGGCGTATAATAGCATGTCTCCATTGCAAAAAATAAAGTATGGTATTAACCTGCGTTATCTAACTGGGGTTAAAATAGCAGTGAAAACAAGATAATTTGGGTTTTAATTCAGATTAGCACTTGAGTTCAAGCCCAGGCTGCCCTGCAGGATTTCACTCAAACTCCGAACCTGAGTTAAAAGCTGAGTTGCTGTGTCTTCACTGCTATTTTAACCCATGTTCGCTAACCTGATTAAGAACACACCTATTTTTGCAGTGTAGACATAGCCTTACTGACATGTTTGTTTGTCTCCAGTGTCTGTTTTTAGACCCCTCCCATCTCAATATTCATCATCGTCTCCACCACAGTAAATGAGTAATTCCCATGTGACATAGTAGGTGACTTAGTTAGCTTTGATACTGGGCTTTTGAGACTTCTGAGCTGAAGGGAATGGGTACCAAAGGATATGACTGGTGTTGGCAAAGAAGATGGGTTTATAAGAACTGACAGCTAGAAAGTGGGACTTAGCTTTTACCTTTAGGGTAAAGTCAGCAAAGAAAAATAAATAAATACAGTTTTAGACAAAAGAGGGTTTTTTTAAATGTTTTTTCCCTCCCCCGCACCCAGGATCAGGAAGGTTCCTTCCCACGAGTACTTTCTGTTCAGAGGCTCTCTCCTAGATGGTGCTTCCTAGATGGTAAGTGTATCTTCCTCTGGCGCTATGATCAGGTCTTGTCATTGATACACATTGAGAGACTAGTATTTCCAAAACTCTGAGCGTAAAGGCCAGGTGCTGCCCTTTGCTGTGCTTGGCAGGTAAGAAGGAGAAGGGTGCCTCTTCTTTCCTTCTCAGAAGCAGAGCAAAACCTTTCTCTTGTGTGTGGCTAGAGGCCTGGCTGACTAGTGTGCCTGCTGTGGCCAGCAGCACTTAGATCAACATAGCCTGTGGCAACCCACTGCAGCGAGTTTCCCAGCCCAGGTCCACAGACTACAGCGCTAAAAATATCTGTGTAGACAGTGCTTTTAAGTTGCAGATCAGGCTCCAAAGCCCACTGCCATCCCTAGGCTTCAGAGCCGAACTCCCGCCCAAGCTGCAACACCTACGTAGCTGTTTTTTGTATGGTAGAGCAAGCCCAAGTCTGTCGAGCTGGGCTAGGAGGCTCGCTGCCATGGGCTGTGTAGATGCACCCCCCTCACCGGCTGTTCTTTTTGAAAGATACAGCATAGGGTGACCAGATAGCAAGTGTGAAAAATCGGGACGGGGGTGGGGAGTAATTGGCACCTATATAAGAAAAAGCCACAAATATCAGGATTGGCCCTGTAAAATCAGGACATCTGGTCACCCTAAAACAGTATGTTGTTCCTGGCCGTACTTTGCCCCCAGTATGGCTGCATCTGTTTATAGCAGGCCTTTGAAATTGCCTTTGAAGACAAATGTTGTTGTTGTTGTTGGTTTTGGTTCATTTTTGGTCTTTTTGGATTTCAACTTTCCTCTGCAGTGTTGAAAATTAAAACACAGCAGCAAAATGCTACTGCATAAAAACCCCAAAGTGAAACTGTCAAGTCTGTAGTTTCGTTGCCCAAAGTAAGTGCCATGCATAAGGTAAACAGATAGCACAGATGGTGAAAAACAATGTAGACAGTTCAAATGCTTTCAGTTTTAACAATCTAAGCTGCTTTCATAAATAGAATTTTTTTTCTCTTCACCTTTGCCATGAACAGACTGCAATTTTCTTGAATTTATTTTCAATTCAAAATTATTAGCCAATTATTTGATCTGCAGCTTGTTCACAAGCATTTGATTTATTTGATATAAAAAATTGAGCTGATATGGTTGGACACATAAATCATATGTGTTTTTTTTTGTTCCCTGAATGAAAGGCAACTCTTTGTATTAGGTTTCTGGTATGATTGTCTCTTATTACAAATCTGAAATTCACTTTCCATACTTTTGCATTATTTTCCTAAAATTTGCTGTTTTAAAGAACATTCCTGCCAATAAAATCATTTGCTGGAAATGTTAGCAGAAAGTGGGGGGAAACAAGAGCAGATATGAATATGGTCAGAACAAATAAATTGTTTAGCAGTATCTGCTGAGCAGTATTAACAACGCAGGGAAAGACTTTTACTTGCCTCCTTTGTAGAGTGTTTTGAGATCTACTGATGAAAAACACTCTATAAGAGCTGTGATATTATTATTATAAAATATATTAAACTTCACAGTGAGCCTTAAAGTTCACTTTGTGTGTGTGATATTTTTTGTGATTATTAAAAAATCCAAAGTACCATGACCTTTGTTTTGTTAAACTCTGCCTTTAAAATCTCCACATTAGTCCTCATGAAAAGCTGGCATGACTCCTCTAGTTGTCTTTACTCAAGGGCTGAATTTAGTTCAATCTACATTGTAGATTCAGTTTTGCTCAGAGCAGTTTCTTTAACACAGCTCTGCTGTTTCCCTTTCTTGCAGCAACTTCTGCGGATCGTTTTTACCGCATTGACAGATCTCAGGTAAATTTCCATCCATTTACTATTTCTATAGATCTTTTTAAAGCATTGTCAGACACAGTTTAAAATGAATTATCTGTATTTGTTCCTGTGTGTCTTAAAGTTCTGCTGATGCCTCATGAAAAACTGAAATATATTTTGGGCCAGATCCTCAGCTGGTGTAAATTGACATAGCTCTACTGAAGTCAGTGACGATCTATACCAACTGAAGATCTGCACTTCTATCTACAAGCAATTTGATGTTCAAATAGTTTTTCCATTCTTCTTCCTTATCCTCTATTTCTAAGGACATATGTGTGCAAACAGAATATTTATCAGTTTATCTTCTGCTGTTTATAACAAACCTGAAAACCTAATCTTCTGTGTATGACATTGGATAGCTGTGGAACTTACGATGTTACAAATTGCGAATTATGCTTAGAGCTGTATAAAATGCGCATAAAGAAACAGAAAACAATTATCAAACTCCACTGGTTTCAGGTTTTATTTCCAAATTGAGTGTGAGACTAATTTATGACCCTGGACTTAGTTTTTAATCAGGATGGGCCAGTTAATGGTTTTGCATCACAATCATGGAACTGTAACACACTGGGCAGGTGTGTCTTTGTTCTTCTTCTGGACCATGTGAAAAAGTCTCCTGGGTCAGCTACTGTCTCCAAGTTGATGGAGATGGTCCTGTAGCTTGTGCAGTAGAGGATCATGCTTGTAGACCAGAAGTCCCAGCTTCAATTGCTGTGAATCATCTGAGAAGAGATGTCTTTACACAAGTTGCTAATTTGACAAATAGCCAGGTGTCTGCTTGGATGAGATTTTACTTTAAAGTTTGGAGAATCTGAAACTCACAAGCAGAGTGAAGTAAAATGTTGGCTTGAACCTCTAGGGATGTGATCCTACTGAGTTTTGCACAGCTTTCGTTATGAAGCTATAGATGCCCTTGTTTTGCTCTCTCCCTCCTCCCCCGTCTCTTTGGGGTTGAAAGTGAGGATCCATGATCTTCCCACTGAGCACAGGATTGCAGATTTACTCTTCCTCACACTCACATTGAACTTCCCAGAATGGTAAAGGGGTGGGGATTTCTGAGCTGTCTTCTATGTCTCCAAGGAATTGGAAGGAGAGGGGCAGTGATAATGGAGATGCAACCCCCCACTAACTTACTAACTAACTAACTAACTAACTAGGCACAAAAGAAATAAAATGGCTTGGGAGAGTCCCACCAAGCTCTGAAATGTTCTTCTGTGCCAAGGAAGGTCAGTTCTGGCTTTCCAGGCAGCCCTCAATCCTGAACACTGGCAGGAGTGTCTAGCCACAAATGTCAGTGTCAGCAGTCTCTGTGGATCTTTCAGTTGTATATTGGGCGGTGTTGCTCAGTTGTTGGTGGAATGTAGAATAGAGACCAATGGAGACAAGGTGGAACCAGCCTTGTAAGCATTGTTACGGAATTGATACTTGCTGCAGACGGAGGGGGAAATCCTGCAGGATGGGCCAGTTTTCACCTAGCTTTCTAATAGCCAGTTTGGCCTCCTGACAGATTGCTGGTGACTCATTATTAACTCTCTATCTCATTCTAAAAGGAACATTTGCACTTTGTGACGGAAATTTCTCAGGACGAGATTTTTATCCTGGACCCAGAGCTGGTGATGTCACAGCAGGTGGGGACGCCGCCGGGAATGCCGGATCTGGTAGTGGAGCAGGCCTCTGGGTAAGTAGTTCCTTTCCCAGGCTGGGTTCTGGCCTTTGCAGCTTTTCCAGGAGTGGACTCTTCCCTTCCTGCACTCCGACAGTAGGAAGAGGAAAAGGCAGATATTAAAGTAAGGAGTTGGGTAAACAGATCCATTGATCAAATTACAGACTCTTTCTCTCTGGGGCTTAGGTTCAGATACTGGTACATGGAGTCTTAAATTGACCTGTGAACCTGGGAGTTACAATGAAGTGTCTCCATTTCCCCTTGTCCTGTTGTTGGCTCAATATATGCTCACACTGAAGTAAACCCCACACTCACTTCTCCCAATGAGCTATGTAGGGTTAATCCAGCTAGAAAAGTACTGCAAATGAATGAGTATAAGGGAGCTTCAAACTGGAGAGTGAAAAGCAGTCGCTGTGGAATTCATCTCTTTCTCTTTCTTCCTTATGTTTTTAGAATATCGGATCGGTGGAACCCTGCAGTCCGAAAGCGGATGCTGAGTGACAGTGGCCTTGGCAAGATTTCCCCGCACTACGAGGTACCTGACAAACAAAAGGACGCCAGCCAGACACACATGCTGCAGTAAGAGCCCTCTGCATTTCTCTGCTTGATGCTGCACCATCACCATCAGGACTGACAACTTTTAGTTGGTCTTTTAAAATGTAGTGGGTTACAGTGACAGGATGAAATGGAATCTTTCTTTTTTCCCCCCACTTCTTCCTTCTGCTTCATCCTCTTTCTCTGTCTGCTGCTTTTCCTTTCCTTTCTTTCTCCGGCTTTCAGTCTTCCGTAGTCTTAAAAACATTGGTCCAGATTTCCAAAAGTGAGTAGTGATTTTGGATATGTCAAATTTTGGGCTACAAAACTGGAGGCATCTTAAAAGGTCCTGGTTTTCAGAACAACCTGAATGCTCAACCTCTGAAAAAAGCCCTCTTTAAGGTGCGCCAGGTTGATCACCCCAAAATGGAGGCTCGCCAAATCACTAGTCATTTTGAAAATATAGGCCACAGCTTCCAAGGGATCAGAGCCAAGGTTAGCATTTTGGGGCAGGCCTGTTAGACAACTTTTTGCTGTCCCACTTCCACAATGTAACAGCTTCCTATCCACCATGATCATACCATGATGTTCAGGGCCAGTTTAAGGATTTGGGGAAGGTCAATGAGATGATTCTTTAGGCTACACCCCAGACTTAATTGACGCTCATTACATAAAAGGTGTGTATTTGCGTGTGCATGTATCTTTCATTTTCCCCACCCTCTCCACCTTTTTCAGAAGTGGAGCCCAGCTGCTTGTTCCTGTTGGTTGAGATTTTTCAAACACTAATGAAGAGATTTAGACACACAACTCCCATTGAAACTTAAATGGGAGGAGGCTTGCTGAATTCCTTTGTTAGTTCTGGAATTCTCACCTTTTTACTATAGCAACTGATTTAGATTGATTTACATCAATTCTCTTTTACATTTCCAGTTACTCGCAATCGGGGGGTGGAGGGGGGGACATGGGGTGAGGAGAGGGGGAGAAAACCCAGGTCTGCCTAAGGAAAGAGCAATTATATATACAGATCACACGGACCTTGTTATAGCCTGACTTTTAGTTAATTCCTGTCTCTTAGATCAATTATATGTGTACATGTGAAAAGGGACTGCCACAGTGTCCATTGGTTAGTACTCTGCCCTGTCATGGGGAATATTTTGGTTCAGTTCTTGGCCTTGATCTTGTGCTCCCCAGAATGATAGGGACTGTGAATATTGCAGAGGGAAACCTAAACAGCTTGGGAGAGTCTGCAGCTTTCCCCAGGCCAGAATGTAGGGCCTTAAACTTGGGGCATGTGAAGCAGAAAGAAATTAGAATGATGTAATGTAAACCCTGGCCAAGTGGAATAAAAGTAATTACATGGGGAAAATGTTCTGACTGCTGTGAGGATAGATTTTGTTTAAAGTGATGTGTAAAGAAACATTTGCATAGATACAACAATGGTGTTTTTCAGAGGGATTCATTTATTGCAGGTACAGCTGGTCGTGCTGCCTATCGTTAAGGTTACCCGATACTTCCAATTATAGAACCCTGTGTTCAGTGGCTTAGAACTTTGTCAAAGTTTAACTGTTTGGGCTGGAATTTTCCATAACAAGAGTCTGCCTCAAATTAATTTTTTTTGAAAGTTTCAACTAAAACAGTTCAGCTGTTTCCGAGAATGGGGAAGATTAGGGGAAAGTACTTTGTTTTGCCTGTTTTTACAAAAAATCTTACAACGTTTCATTGAGACGCTCTAGCTTTGGATCAGGGACTTGAAATTTAGTCAGCCTGGTTCCAGAGATGTGCCTTTTGCCATTTCCATGAAAATTCACTCAAATATGGCCACCTTATAAACCTCTGGAAAATTTTCATACATGCTCAGTAGAGACTTGTTCGAGTCTGGCAGCTACATTATCTGAAGATTCTGGCCATACTGAGCATGCTTCAATGCAGGGATGCAGAGCAGGACTTTTCCTGTGATTGCTACTCCTGGTGGGAGTAGGGGCATTGCAATACCAGGCATAAAGAACTTAGAGGCGGGAGACTGTCCTGTGCTCTGAATGCTTCTGCTGCTTACATCCACGCAGTGAGGAGGAGAAGGCTAGAAAGCAGATGAGTGAGAAATGGTGGAAGCAGGGGGATCACGTTTCAGGAACTGGAAGCGGGTGGAGCAGAGGAGTCGGGTTAGGAGCTGGTAGTGGGTGGGAGAGTATATTGGCACAGAGGGAGGGAGCAGTAGCAAAAGGATGGAGATGATGGATAGGAGCAGAATGAGTGGGGAAGGAGCCAATGTGTGGGGCTAGATGGGAATAGAAAGGGAAAGGAAGAAGGAGCCTGGGTGGGTGGATAGGCTAGGGTTACAGGGTCAGAAGGTTCCGTAACCACTAGAAAACCCTCTCTCCAGAACCTGGAATTACATTACATGGTCACATACAATTTCCCCTGCTTTATTCAGTGTACAGGATGGAGCTGTTGTAGCGAGAAATCAGGATTGTGTAGTGAAGGACGACTGTTGTCTGCAGGACCCCCAAATTAGTGGGCACTTTTGACAATTTTGGTCTTAAACTATCTGGGCCTGTGTTCACCAGCCGTAAAATGAGCCTGACTCCTCTCCCAGTTACTGTGCTGAGGTTTTAGCGATCAGTCCTTTCTACTCCTAAGCATTGGCCACAGACAGCTCTTCCATATCAAGGGGTAGGGAGAAAGGGAGCAGGGGAAAAACTTGAAATATCATTAATCAGATGCCATCTGAAAATAAACTCACATGAAGCTCACTTAATTAAAAACAAAAGGGTAATTAATTTTCTCTAACAAAGACCCCTGCCTAGGAACCATTAAAATCAAATCTCTTTCCCTCCAAGGGCTTAAGAGTAGGATCCGTGCCAAGCACTGTAATTATTTTCAGATTCTCTCTCTGTAGATCTTTTCATTCAGATTGGAGAGACTTAAGGCATCTCTTTGTTTACATATCTTGTCTTTTCAATTGTCCCTGCATTTTCAAAAAGGCTGACAGCATTTTAAAGGGTGGTATATGGACACTCCAGACAGCCATCAGCCATACTCCTCCTGGCTGTGGTCTGCTCTCATGATCTAAGACAAGTCTGCCCAGGTAAGTGCTTGAAAATGAGACCTCCAAGGAAACCCAGAGCCTGCAGAAAATGGCAGTGGTGAATCAGCTGAAGGCACTCTTTCCTCCTCCAGAGCGAGTGCTGGACCAATGCCCTAGTATGGTGCTAAGGGATATTGTGCTGTGTAGCTGGAGGTGTTGTACAGTATTGCTGATGAGATGTAAAACATGGCCTCTGATCACTTGTAGCTATTAAAAGATCTGATGGAACTTCATGCAAGACACGAGGTATCCCCTGTATTCTGTAAATTTTCCTCTTTGGGTAGTTGTGTTCTGGCTTGCTAAAATTCTTCCTGAAGTTACATTTGAAAAAGGGTTTTCTGAATGAATAAACTCTATGTTCTGTTGAGAGAGCTGAGCTGGAGAAATGCTCTGCCTGTGGGGTGGAAGGATGGGGAGTGGGCTTGATCCTGCAATGTGCTGAACACTGGCCTCAGTCTGGCAAAGCACATAATTAGGTGCTTAACTTTAAGCACATAAGCTGTCTCTTTGAAGTAATTGGTTTTCATCTTATCAAATGCTTCTTAGCAGTCCTTGACTGGACATATGATAGGATGTGGGAGACTACCAAAACAAGGGATGTCACTTCATCCTCACCTCCTTACTCCAAAACCACCTCTGAGCTGCCAGTTGTCATTAGTAAGAGCTGGATTTAGGCATGCTCTCCTGAAACCTGTGTCTCTGTGGGTCCATGAAGACCGTCTGTGGAATGCAGAGGTGATGTGCTTGTTCTCTGGCAGCAGAGCAATGTGAGGAATGAATTCAAAGTATTTACTGTGTCATTAGAGCATTACCTGCTGGTCTGTCACTGGGTAACATTCATGGCTATTTACTTAAACCTTCAGGCCACAGGATGGTTACCCTATTCCAGGGATGGCCAAACCCACTGACTCTCGGAGCCGCATACAGTAATTTTCAGAAGTTCTAGAGCCGGTCGCACCTGCCAGGGCTCGGGGCTTCTGCCCCACTCCTGCTGAAGGCCCAAGCCCTGGCAGGTGCCTCCCATGGGGCTGAAGCTCTGAGACATCCCCCTCCCCACTGCAGGGCAGAAGCCCCGAGCTCCCTCCGCCCCTCCCCCCAGTCTGGTAGGTGGAGAATGGGAAAGAGGTGTGGGGGGCTCCGTGAGCTCTTTTAACTGTAAAAGAGCCGAGTCATAGTTTGGTCACCCCTGCCATATTAGCTGCTGCAGGTGAGGGGAAAAAAAGACAGTGTTGAAAAGGGAAGCTGTGAACTGTAACCAGTACTTGATGGAGGTTGGCAATATGTTGAATGAAAGAACCTCTAAACCAAACTTCTTCATCTTCAGTCCCCTGGAAAGAGTAATAGCAACATGTCTAACATCTACCCAGCTGTAATGGCATTGTGTGTCCAGAGCTGTTAGATGTGTTATCTGAGTAAAGTGCATGGCTCGTGAAGGGTGGGAGAAGGTTGGCCAGCACACCATCTGGTTAAGTTATACAGAAGAAGAAAAATGCCTACAGGGGCTTGAAGATGGCAGCAGCACTTCACAATAAGTGGACATTAATTAGCCAGTAATATCACCAGCCACTCCTTTATGAGGCAATAATAGAGTTCCCCAGGGGGGAGAAAAAGGAGGCTGGAGGTCAAGTGCTTTATCACAACCAAAGGAATTGGAACATTGCTGAGGAAATCAGAGTGGCAGTACAGATGTTACAAAGATTTTTTTTAAAGAAAATTGTGTGTAGCACAAGGTGAGAGAAGCATCAGGGAAGTGAGTTTAGATGTGAAAAGGGAGAGAAATGTTCATGCAGTGACAGGATTATGAAAATGTAAAGAGGCCATGTGCAGTTTGAAAATGTGTGGTGCAAGCTGCTAGTGATGAGTGCAACTGAGGAGGTCCAGAGGTTTGCTTTGGATAAGCATTTAAAACTTCAGATGCTTCACTATGCTTCTTACTTTTGGAAAACTGAGCATGAAATGTCATAAAACTCGTTCCCAAATACATCCAAATAGTTTGTCTGGTAGTATTTCAGCACCACACACTAAAAGGTTTGTTTGGTTCAGATTCTGTTTAAGCTCTGGGTGCAAATTTGAGGATTGAGTGGGATATTCTTATTTTATCCAAGCAGTTTACTCACCCCTAGAAACCAATTTTCCAGGCCTGTTTAAGATCATAGACATGTATTTGTGAGTGTAGTCACGGCTTTCAACCCAATCACGTTTGGAGGGTGACACACACAAATTCAACCTGTCACCCACTCACCCACATATACTTTCTCTTGTAAAATGTAATTTAAGAGCAACAGCATGATGAAATGGAATTTCTCCCTCCCTCCCTCTCTCTCTGCTTCTCCCTTCTACTTCATCCTCTTTTTCCATCTGTTGGTCTTCTCTTTCTTTCTCTTGCATTGCCCTCCACTCTTAACAAGATAGCTTGTAAGGGACCACTTTCATTACCCTAATGTGGCATATGAGGAAGGCTTACATTTTAGCATCTTTCCCAAGATGACCAAGGCGGGGAAGGGAGAGAGATTAAAAGGTGTATTGGTGTATCCTCCACTGCATTCAAACACTGTTGGTTTTCTTGGGTCTCCATTCTGAAGGTAGTTCTTTTACTCGGAAGCAGAATTCTGCCTGGCCTTATTTTTCTTGGATAGTTTTATGTACCGTGAAACAATGGAAATCAGAGACAGTCCCAGCACTACATGAATGGAATTTCAGAAGTTTCACTGTATGCCTTCAAAGAAGGCTTATAGACTGAGAAATAATAGCAAGGCTTTACAAGAATTGTTGAATATTTGGCTAAATACAATGGTATAAAATAATCTATTCTTCTATTGTGATCCCTATGTTTGCAAAATCAAAGCCTTGGTAGAAGTTGCCAGAATCAATCTGATGTTTTCTTTTGTACTCATTTCACTAAAGAAATATATATATATATATATATATAAAGTATTTCCCCCCGTACAGTAAACTATGTATAAGAACAATCCTCATACTGCAGGTAGATGTCTCTGGATAAAAGGGACCACTCCTCAGGGAAACTCGGTCTCTTTGCACTTTGACTGCACAAAGAAGTATGGTTTCTGGACTCCCTCTCAGCTTGTTGTGCTGCTTTTCAGGAGACTGCAGCCCATAGGATTTCAGGAGTTTCTTAATGGCAGCTGCTGCAGCTATCTGTGTCTGATACTCTGGGATGCTGATTTCAGTGTCCAATTCTTGTAAAAATTTCCTGGAAAAAATGCCTGTTGCTTCTGCTACTATTTACAAAGCTTACCCCAAGGTCAGTGGGGAAAGCACATGATAAATGTGTTGATCCAGAATTCTACCTCAAAAGAGGCATGATAACAAATGTGTCTGGTCTGCTTTGGTCACTCACTTACAGGCCAGTTTTGACCCAGTCCTCTCCAACTTTGGCATTTCTGCACACCTAGTCCCTCTTCAGCTTCTCCAAAGTGATGTCCCTGTTTTGGCTTATTCTTGTGCCTCTCAGAGCCACACCAAATTCCTTCACACCATATGATGCAACATCTCCTTTAATCACCACCATGGTGAATAAAAGGCATTCCGGGGCATGGCTGAGAACTAAAGGCACCTCATGTGGACAACTGAGTAGAAAAAGGAACACCATTTTGAAGGGAAAAGCTGCACAAATTGGGAATCAAGTGGGAAGGAAAGGCACCAAACCACATCTTTGGCTAGGACTGTCTCTGACCATACCCCTTTTATTTTAAAATTGTTTTTGATTTTCATGAAATCAGTTCAGATCTCAAACTTGGTATTTTGGCTGTGTCAGCAAGGAAACCCCCCACTAGCACCAACTGGAAACAAACAGATCTTTGGCTGTTCGGGCATCCAGGAGCTGTAATTCCCTGTCTTCTCCCATTCAGGCCCCATTTCTGGGAGGAAGAGACGACAGGAATAACCAGTCAGAACTCAGGATTCTGAAAGGCTCAGAGTTAGCTCAGCCATCCTCCTGCTGTCTTGTAGTGAGCACTGGGTGCATGAAGATCATGGTGTTGCCTTCTGGCGACCTAGAACTGAGAAAACAGAAAATGCCACGGCACAAATTCATTCTCACAACACAGACTGTGGCAACAACCACCAGTGATATACTTCATGGTATACCTTACTGGATACAAGAGAGCTCTGCCCAGCAGGGGTTCTGAGGCATCAGCCAGTATAAACTTTTAGGAGCTTTTACTGGCCCTTTGTCCCTAGTGAGTGACTTGAGTCTGTGAAATGAGCAGAAAGATATCACAGATGCTGCAGAAAGCACTCAAGTTAATCACTTATGCCCTAGAAATGGGTGAGCCTTTAGCATCACCTGTCAGTACAGTGCCAGGGTCTTGACTTATCTAATCAGGACTGGCATTTAGAGAAATCATTTTTTTGATTTAACAGAGTAAAATTTCCATGAAAGTAATTGAGACCCAGTATATATGGAGCCCCGCATCATCATTTTGACAGTCCTTTTCCAGCAATAACTGAACTTTAAATCAGTCTTGTGCCACCTCTTCTGCTGTTAATAAATGTGGTTAAAAAGGAAATTAAAGTGTCTTTTTCATTTTCATAGACACAAACCTATTTGCATAAAAGATTGCTAGACAAATTATGTTTGTTTTTTTCCTCTGGAATTAGGTCTTCTGCCTCCTGCTGTTTAGGGACTGAGGTTCTAAGGGGTTGTAATGAAAGCTGCTGGATCTGACAAGACTATCTGTGTTTCTGGCCCTTCAGTATATGATGGAAATACAGTGTATTCTGTATACTGTGAAATATAATATTTCCCACCATCCCTACTTCTAAGCCGGGGTGAAAGTAATATTAAATTCTTACTGGTACGGGGCTGTCACCAGCCCCCGGAAGGGGCAGGGCCTTGGGTGGAAGGGGCAGGGCTGGGGGTCAGCCCAGGGCCGGCTCTAGGATTTTTGCCACCCCAAGCAAAATCAATTTTGGCCACCCGCCCCCCCGTTTTATTCTTACCCCACCCCCCGGCCCTGCCTCAACTCCGCCCCTTCCCCAAATCCACAGCCCTGCCTCCTCCCCCCAGGCTCTCAAGCCTGGGAGGGAGGGCAAGCAGCGGCACGCCAATCAGCTGTTTCGCGCGCCGCAGCCGCTTGGGATCTCCCCCTCCCTCCCAGGCTCTCAAACTTGGGAGGCAGGGTGAGCAGCGGAGCGCAAATCAGCTGTTTCGCGCGCCGCGGCCGCTCGGGATCTCCCCCTCCCTCCCAGGCTCTCAAACCTGGGAGGGAGGGGGAGCAGCGGCACACGAATCAGCTGTTTCACGTGCCGTGGCAGCAGCGGAGGTGAGCTAGGGCGGCCAGGGCACATCTTTAGGGGCAGCAGGGGCGGCATTCTGGTGCCGGCCATGCCGCCCCTAAAAATGTGCCGCCCCAAGCACCAGCTTGTTTTGCTGGTGCCTAGAGCCGGCCCTGGGTCAGCCTCCCCCAGCCAGCCCATCTGCCACCCGGGGCTCCAGCGGTGATTTAAAAGGGCTCGGGGCTGCAGTGGCTGCCACAGTAGTGGTGGCAGCAGCTGGAAGCCCCGGGCCCTTTTAAATCGCCAGCCCTGGGGCAGCTGCCCCTTTCCCCCCCATCCCATCGGCAGCCAGGGGAGGGGCAAAAGGGGCAATGATATTAAAGTGCCATGACAGCGCTTTAACGTTGTTGCCCTTTTTGCCCCCTTTTGCCTCCCCCGTCCCTACTGGCAGGGCCACTGACGGGGAAGGGGCAGCGACGTAGGAGGGTCCTTTGCCATGGCAGTGCTTTAACGTCGCTGACCCTCCCCCCCTCCTCCGGTTGGCGGCCCTGCCATAGCGGCAGGGCCATCGACAGGGGAGGCAAAAGAGGCGGCGACGTTAAAGCACTGCTGCAGCAGCACTTTAACGTGGGCTGCGTACAGGCCAGTACCGGCTTCTTACCGGTACGCCGTCCCGGCCCGTCCCGGCCCACTTTCACCTCTCTTCCAGGTGAATACTTTAGACAGAGTGGAACCCCAGAACAGATTTGGCATGGATTTTAGTTTTCTCTTCTCCCTGTTCCTGATCCTGGAAATGAAGGCTCTTCATGATTTTGTAAAATCCCAGCACCTGATGTGCAGTTGAGGAAACTTGCCCTGCTAACAAATTGTTTTGGCAGATAGTGAAACGCAAAGCACACCCACACATCATGAGACTACAAATTGACTTCTTTAGAGAGATCTCATGGCTGACTGGCATCTTGCTCTCTGAAAGGGAAGTACAAACAACCCAGCCTCCAACCTCTCCCTGGAGCTGATTTCCAAGGAACAGAACAAATGCATGATTGGCTAAGGACTCCATGGCCCTGGTGCAGAGACAGCTTGTTGCAATTTGGTTTTAAAATCCCCTCCAAATATTGTCAGCAGATAAGGGAGAGAAAATGAGTTTTCTGAGTGGAATGTAAGTTTTTGTTGGAATGAGTTTAAAAGATGAAATCTATGTTGACCGAGATGAGATAGCAGGGTGCATCTGTTTTCTCCACATGGCTTGCCAGAGAAGCCACAAATCTTCCTCCTATCTCTGGCTAATTGTCCGGGCCAGAGTAGAATAGATGACTTACCTTGCGCGCTCTCTCTCTCTCTCTCTCTCCTCATCTTTTTTTCCTTTCAAGCTCTTTCCTGTGGAGTGAAGGAGATGCGTCTGTGACAGAGAATAATATAACTCTATAGCAGGGAAGGCAGGGGAACAAATGGGAATATCAGCTTTAGTGCAACATCTTTCTATTTCGTTGGCTAAGAGAAAATGACCTTTGGGAATTTGACCTTAAGGGATTACTGCTGCCCTAAGGCAAGTGGTAAACTGCATTGTTAAGGGAAAGGGATGGGAGGCCGTGAAGATGGTAACGTTACTACTGCTTGAATATCCCTTTCTCCTAATGCTGGGTGCTCTCGGGAGTGCAAATAGCATCCTTAGCCCTCCAGAGGATACCGGCAGCCAGCAAAAGGGAAATCTATCTGGGTTTAACAGGGTGGGCTAGGATTATGCGATGAGAAGAAATCCATTGTTCACCTATGTCTGTGTATACAGTTAGTTCTCTTTGCTTCAAGCTTCATTAGAAAGACAGAGTGAAGGAAATTCTTACCCTTTGATGCCCAAGGTTTCCTCTCCACTTGAACATAACAGTGCACATCTTTCAAAGCTGCACAGGAAATTAGCTTTGCCGTCTTATCTTAAAAAGAAGAAGAAGAAGAAAAAAGAGTTAAGCCAAGATGGAAAAGGTCTGATGTCCTGGTTTACCCAGCAATACATAGGCAAGCCTACTCACAGTCCTCTGTCCATGCGCTGTGTCCCTGCCATAAGGACCCACCATCTGTTGGGAGACGAGACCACTTCCTCATCTGCTTTCATTCAGTACCAAGCGGGCTGTAAAGTTTCAGCGTGTGCTCACACATGTACACGGCAACATACATACACAAACTCTTACACACAGACACACACACTGAACACTCACAGGCACATACCATCATGTGCCCACAGATTCTATTTTATGATAGCTAGTTAACGTTTTCATCTAGTGGCTGTTTTGACTGATATGATGTTTGAAAAGGGGTAGACAAAGCTAGGCAGTGTCATTGCTACCTCATTGTAGAGGCTGGGAGAACCGATAGCTGCTGGGAACCACCTCGCAAATGCTGAATAAAGGGGCTGTAAAAGCAAAGTCTCTGGCTCAGGAAATGAGGATGACAGCCGTAGGACCCCTTCATAAACTCTGGCATTGGGGGTGGGGGGAAAAGGCTGTTGAGGGTTTGGCTGTGCTGTGCTGGGCATGTCAGGGTGGGTTGGGGGTGGGGGGGGGGGGGCGGAAGCATATGTCATTGCTCAGATTCTGGGCAGTCTTGTTGCCTATAGGCAGGCAGGGATAGATTGGGTTGAAATTATGCCGGGGGCTGCTTCAGCGCCCGGAGAAGCCCAGAATTCGGAAGGTGCAAAAGTGGTTTAAACAGAGGCGCTAACTTTCTAATTTCCCAGAGGTGCTCTACCCCTGTTCCGCCCCAGGCCCTGCCCCCACGCACCCTTTCCCCCAAGGCCCCACCTGCCCCGCCTCTTCCCATCCCTGCCCTGTCCCACCACACCTCTCCCTGCCCTGCCCACCCCCGCCCTGCCTCTTCCTGCCCTGTTCCACCTTATCCCCCAAGCACGCCCCACCCTCACTCTGCCTCAACCTACCCCCTGCTCTTCCTCACCCGGTACCTCCTGCATGCTGCTGAACAGCTGATCACCGGTGGGAGGGAGGCGGTGGGGGAGGCGAAGGAGGAGCTGATTGGCAGGACCCCCGGTGGGTGCCGAGCACCCACTATTATTTTCCTGTATGTGCTCAAGCACCCACTGAGTCAGAGCCTGTGGGTTGAAAGCCTCCTTAACCCCAGCCTCCTGGACTGTAATTCTGTGCTGTTCCCCTTAAAGGACTCACCCAAACCGCTAAACATTATGTGGTTCATTCTCCATTAGTTAGTCCACAGCAGTATTGTGCAAAATTCAGCAGTTTTACTTTGCTTTGGGTTTAGATGACCCTTCATTTCTTTTTCAGTGTGGATGTGACATGTGCCATGGCCAACATTTATTTAAAAGTATGTTTAAAGCTATTTGGGGGTCTCTGGGTCTAGCAACTTATTTAGATACCAAAATGTGGATCTAAGACCCCAACGTTAGGCACCTGTTTTTGAAAATCTTGGAGTGGTGGGGGTAATTTGTTTTTATCTAAGCTTGCAGTACATTATCCCATTGATCTGTTCCAAAGCAGCTTTCCAACCTTCTTGATGGCTTTGCAGTTACCAAACAATTCTTTTCTGGGCCAAATCAAAAGCTTATGGTGGTGACAGAAGGTTATCTGGGCAGAGGGGGTGCTAGCCCTTTGGGGGTCCTAAGCAGGAATACCCCCCCCCCAAACACATACTAAAAATTAATAGGAGCCCCTTTTTGCTGCTCAGGGCCCTAAGCAATTGCTTAGTCTGCTTATGCCTAGCGCCGGCTCTGGAAAAGGTTATTCATATAAGACCCTTAGTCATGCAAGAGAATCCAATGAATTTACCACCAGATTGATCGCTGCCTTTTCTCAGCTTCCCAGAGCAAGCTGAGTAACCTATATACCCTTCATCTCTTCCTTGCCCCCTCCTCGTGGTTTTGAATGGGTAGCAGAACTCTTCGGCCTTATATTCCCACTAGTGTGTCATTCCGCCTGCATATGGGACTGAAACATATTCTCCCACTAGAGTTACCTCCCCATCAGCCACCTCTTTTCTCCCTGCCCCTTGTCTCCCACCACTGTCAATGACTCATCGGTCAGATCAGTGAGAATTGTAACACCCATTGAAGTCAATGGGTATCTTTCCACTGCTTTCAATGGGGCTTTGGATCAGGCCCAGACTGAACAGATGTTTCACCTTCCCTCTTTTAGAACACGTCTTGATTAGGACGGGGGCAGCAGAGTCATTTGGGTAGATCCTTCCTTTCAAAATGAGCTGCATCAGGGTCTTCCTCAGCCAACAGCATAAAACTGAAGGAAGTGTAGGTGTACAAGGTACTCGGAGGACTCTTTCCCCTCCTGGCCTCAGGGGAAACTATCTGCTTTGGATAGTATTCCCCTCTTTTTCAGAGGGTAGCTTATGAAGCTGTTTCAGCCTGATTCTTTTAAAGCAATGTTAAGTGTTGCTTTCTATCCTTGCATCTTTCTCCTGGCCTTTCCCTGTTTGATTACTGTTGAATGGAAACGCCCCTCCTCCCCTAGATGGCAGTAAAACTTCAAGTACTGTATAGCTGGTTTGTTCCGCACTCTTCCCTCCATCCTGTTCAGTTTGCAAAATCATTATAATGGGGAGAGAAATAAAACAAATTGCAAGAGTTAAAAAGTGAGATAGCAGTGGAAAAGATATGAAACAGTATGAAGGGCACAAATGCTCTGGACAAAAAGAGAAATACTCTGGAGCTGCACTTATTTTCATGAGACATTTCCACTAAGCAACATTGGGCTGGGTTCTTGCATGTTAGGTTGCCTGCAAACAGTTCAATTCAATGACTGCATGTGCAGATGGAGACAGAAGTGAAAGGAGGAAAGGGAAATACTCCCCAAAATTAGATCACTACATTTAATAAGAAGCATTGAGCTATCTGTATTGAATGAATGTCTGCAAATTGGCAAATAATTGTACCATTCTTCATTTGAATGGGATCAGAGCCGGCTCTGGCTTTTTTGCCGCCCCAAACAAAACAAAACAAAAAACAACCTGCGGGGCGGCCGGAGCGGCGAAGCATAAAACAAAAACACAAAAAAACTGTGCAGGGCGGCTGGAAGCAGGGTGCAGGGGGACTCCCTGCGCTGCAGACGTGCCCTGGGCAGCGGAGTGTGCGCCCCGGCTAGCAGGGGGAAGGGGGTGGGAGCAGGGGAGAAATAGAGAAGGGGGCGGCCAGGGCTTCCTTCAGCGGGGCGCTCGCCACGCGGCCTCTCCCGCCACGCTGCCTGCTGGGAGGGCTCCGCGCCGCTTCGGTCATTGGGAAGGGAAGGAAGCGGGCTGCCCTGCCGGGCTTGCTGCAGACCTGGCACCAGCTGGGGCAGACGGGGTGCGCAGCCCGCTCCCAGCAGGGCGCTCCCCTCCTCCTCCCCTGCCACAGGGCGGCTGGAGCGGCGAACCAAAAAGAAAAAAACCTGCAGGGCTGCCGGAGCGGCAAAGCGCAAAAACCCCACAACCCTGCAGGGTGGCCAAAGCGGCAAAGAAAAAAACAAACAAAACCTGTGGGGCGGCCGGAGCAGCAAAGCAAAAAACAAAACAAAACAAAAAAACCCTGCAAGGCGGCCGGAGCAGTGAAGCAGTGAGTGTTTGATGAATGGAGCGTTGTTGATCAGGAGTTTTCTTTATTTGCTGCTTTAATCAGTATTGCCATTATCTTAGAGAAATAGATTAAAGGAACGAAGGAAAGATGGACAGATGGACTGATTAGCTTCTGAGAAAGTGCAGTGGAAGTGCTCCAGCAGATTCCTAGCTTCTCACAGCAGAAGGCACCGTAGAGAGTAGATGTAGGTGAAATGTGCTGCATGTGGGGAAACTCACAATTACTCTGGTTCCAATATTTCCCATCAGTTGCTATTGCAGGATAATTTTGGTGACAGTCTGACCAATATCTCTAGTTCAGTTCCACCTTTCCCAGTAGGAGGTTCTGCATGGAATGGAAGATTGTGCAGCTTCTCCAGACGGACTGTCTCCCATCAGGAGGTGCGGTATAGCACACTGGAAGTGCTGGCTATGGGAGCTGACAGCTACTCCAGTCCCAGACTGTATCAGTGACAGGTGCAGGTGCCAGGGTGTGGGGGAGCTCGCACATTGAATAATGTTTATATGTTAAAGCTTCTCTTTGATTAAAACTGAGGTCTACGTAAATTAGTTTAAATCAGGAAGGTGATTTACAGTTCTGAAGATGTATACAAAAACATAAAATGATTTAGTCTAAAGGCTCCCCTCTTTCCCCTCCCCCTCCAACTACCTTTAGTTACTGGCAAAATTAGAGTGAGTTAGCAAGTTTTCAGCATTACATCATTTAAGTAGAGAAAAGTGTGTGTGCAGGGGAGATCATAGGAAAACAATGTAAGTGCTGCACACAGGCTGCTATTTGGCCTTTAAATTGTAAGCGGTTTGTTTTAAGTAGCCCTGGTGCAAATGGTTTCGGTTGCAGGTTTATTGATAAAAATAGCTGTTTTTCACCAGCTCGATGTTTGTTTCTCTAGGGGCTTTAGTCGTAAAGAAAAAGGTACCCATTTACTGGAATTTTGTTAGAATTTACCTGTAGGAGATTGGCTGGGTTTCTCTAGGTTCTCAAGCCCCTGTAGACAGAGCTCTACAACACAACACTCCCCATTTCCCCTTCTTATAAATAAGTGTTCCCTTCCCTAGCCCTCCGGTGCTGAATAAACCTCAAGCCCTCAGATTGAAAAGAGCGTTTGGAAATAGCTGCTGTAAGTGCTTCGCTGATAGTGGAATGTTTGCATGATGCCGAAGGTGCCCTGGCCATACGGGAGATTAATCCTGTGAGAGGGCCTGATCCAAAGCCCAATGGAGAGACTCCAATGAGTTTTGGATTATACCCTTAATCCCTGGGCCCTGATGCTATGTTGCAGGCAGGTGAACACCATGCTTGTCATGGCACAGGCTGTTTAATTTCCTGGAGGTGTCTATTATGATGACTAACAGTTTTTTTAAAATGATTATTATTCAGGTCTTTTTAATGCACTGCTAAATCTCTGTCTAGCTTGCTGTGATAGTGATTGTACGGGGTACATTTAAATATATATACATGCAAAATGTGCACTTGTGCTTCCAAAAGGGATAATTGTGTAGTCAACTCACAGTTTCCCCTTGTATATTGGTAATTGCAAGTGCAATTACCCATTCGGGGGCATGCTGTCCCCTGTGCAGTACAGAGGGGAACTCAACTATCGGAGACTCATTAAAAGGAGAATGCAATGTGTGGAAAGAAAAGGAGGCTACATGATAGCACCACCACTCTTCTTCCCACACCCCTAGTGTAGCCATCTTTGTCCCCTCCATAACTAACGCATCAGAGCATTGCTCTGCACAAACGCGGATGTGGCAAGCGAGGGAGGGGGAGAGGTGTCAGAGAAATAGGCTCTCCAAGTGGAATCTCTATCAAGGCGGTGGCACTTACATTACAGTTGGCATCACTAGTTATTGCTATCCTGGAAATAAGCAACTATAGGCATTGTCTTCCTATTCGTTTTTGGTGTGTGTAAATTCCATTAAAATGGTGGTGTTACTACACGGTATCCCTTTGGGGCTGCACTTTGACATTTTATCCCGATCTGTATCCTTCAGAAAAGCTGCAGTTACATCCCTATCCGGTTGGAAATCAAGGGCCAAATTCTCTGTTGAATTTCCCAGAATTCACCAGCTTTTTCAGCTTTTGGGTAGCCAACTAGTGACAGAAATGTAGGACTAAGGCCCACTTTGTTGGTACTACAGAGGGGAAGTAGGGAGGAGTGGAAATATCAAGATCTGTGGGTCACGGTTCTGTTAGTCCTGCAGTTCTTGCTTGTCCACAAGAACTGGCTGTCCTGCCTTCTGGCTAGTTGTTTTGCTGTTGGTCCCATCTCCAGCAACGTAATGATACAGTAAAGCTCAACAAAGGCCAAACAAGGTCTGATGTTTATTTTCCACACTTGTGGATGGAAAGGGAGCCCTGTCTTTGGCACAACTAATTCAGGCAAATAGTTTTGAAGATGTAACCAGTTTTGGAGACTATGGCTCAGATTATTCTCCCATAAAAATATGCTCTCATTTTTGGCATCTGCACTAGCTACAGGTTCAAATCCTACCAGTTACATCACTAAATTATTGATTTGCACCCACATTAGATTTGTACCCACATAGCTTTCTTAATCGTAGGATTTATGCCTGCGAAAAAAGAGAGGCTAGGCTGCCATTCTGGTCTTATAGGTGCACTGTGGATGTTGGGAGGCATTGGATAAACAATGGTGTGTACAGATCTGTAATTGCTAGCTAAACCCTCTGCCTGGTACATTACTGCTATGTTGCCATTAATCTGTATTGGCTTTCATTCTGGCTGGAGGCAGTTTACAGTGACATAGCACAGTTCTGGACATCAGGTGGAGAATTGTTTTTTAGTGATGGGCCCAACTCAAAGGGCTTAGTTTGGTTAAGTCCTTAGATGCTTTTGTGAACCTATCAATGCCTTCCCCTGCCTCCTTTTCCATGCATCAGACCCTTCTTCTCTACTCCAAACTTTAAGATCTTTTCTCCTTCCACCCAGCTCCCTTCCTTTATCTCCAACTCCCTTCCCCTGAATGCTTAAAGCCTACCTTTATGATAATATTTTTATGGAGGTGAGGGAAGAGGTCTGGGGCTTGGCATTCCTCTGGGGGGCTTTGTTCGAATATTACACACACCTTCCCTTTGTCAGAGGTTTGTTCATATAAGTGATAAGTGATAAGTTCATATTGTCAATGGATTGTTCATATAAGTGATTCCCAGAGCAGCCACAGAATTCACCAGACTTGAGGACAAAAGTGATCCTAACTGTTACAGGAGTTCTGTATCTGCATATATGCAAATGGTTAATAGATAAGGTGCTACAAAATGGTGCTCAAGAATACGTAGCATAGTTCCTGTGTTTTGTAGGACCAATAACTGCAAATGGTTTCCTCTGGTAGCTCTTTTCATTAGCAGTTAACACCAAAAATATCGCCAGACCTGCTCCGAGCCTATGATGGATTTAACCAAAGACAGGTGGCCAGTTGGGGTAATGGAGAGAGAAGGGGACAGCACTTACATGAACTTCCTCCAATCTCAGCTAAGTTCAGGTTATGGTGCTGGAGGTTTTGAAAAAAAGTTTGGGTTGGTTCTAGGGACGGGGGAAAGAAGAACACTGCAATGGGACCCTATACTTTGTGGAGGATGAAGCAAAGCCTGCTTTGCCTGTCAAGACACACATAGTCTGGTCTTTGTTTTCCTAGGTATACTAGAAAAGATCTCCTCCTCCTCACCTGCCCACCAACAACTCTGTTAAACAGCAAATAGTCACTAAATATTTTGCTGTTCTTCTGTTTTGCTGTCCTGGACAGCTGCCTTGTCTGCCCTGTATTGTAAAGCAATCCTTGCTCATAAGAATGAATTAATGAAGATCTTGTTTCATGCAAGCTGTATACACCCATGCTTTTGCTCAGAGTCACTGGTTGTAGGGCAACTAACTTCTTTGCATCAGAGACACTCTTCTGTCTTCTCTCTTCCCCTTTTAATGCAATCAGGCTCTGTGGGTTGCAGCTTGATTCTTTAGCTCTCCATATTTTGTTCATTTTAATAGAATCTGGCTCATGCAGCAGCTGCGCTGCATCAGTCAGCTGGTGTTAAGCAGCTGTATAGCCAGTGGATCCAGCCAGTTGAGAATTCCTCCAACATGGAAGAATCCTTTGGTGGCAAAGTACCATGGCATTTTCTATGGTACAACCCTACCCAGTCCCCAGTGCAGGGGGTGTGGCCAGAAAATGGCTGCATCTGACTGATTCCCAGCTCCTATTGGCTCTGGGGCAACTGGGCATAACTTAAAGCAGCCATTAGGCTTAAGGCCACCTTTGATTCCTTCCTTTCTCCAGTCCTGTGATGAGCATAGTTTGGTTGGACCAGATGATCTGGCAGAGAATGACTAAGCATTTGACAATTTAGGATGGATTTTCCAAAGTGCTTGGTATTGGCCTAACTCAGCTCCCAGTAAAGGCACTGGTGAAATGCCATTGGTTTTAGTGGGAGCAAAATTAGGCCAATGCTGAAAATCCCAGCGTTAAACTATATAGACTGCAGGGAACGAAACAGTGCTAAAAGAGACCAAACCCCCCACACTCTTTACAAAAAACAAACAACCTCACCTACAAAAAACAACCCTTCTGCAGCCCATCAAGTGAAAATAATAATAATAATAATAATTAATATCTCATATATTGCTTTTCATTCAGAGATCTCCAAGTGCTTTTCAGAGCTGCACACATAACACCGTTAGTTTTAAAAATGATAAATACAAGTCTTGTGCTTGTTAAAGTGGTCTCCTGCTGTGTATGTGCATTCTCTCTTGCTTTCTGTATTTTTTTCCTTGTGGGTGCTTTAGAGATAATAGCATATGTCTTCCCAGGTGTAATCTAACTGAATTATAGGCTAGTGTGTCCTGTTCTGTACTGTTGCTCTGCATAAGGAAAGTGATAAAATTGTGTGACTAAGAAACAAACAGAATAAATGCCTCAGATTGGGTGAAACCACTTCGGCAGGTGAGGCATCAAGATAAAACAGCTGAGAATTCTGGTGAAGGTCCTATCTGTAAATATTTGCTTGGTTATATCTTTCTAAAGAGAGAGGGGAATTGCACCTCTTGGTATCTGCCATCCTACATCACTTAGCCTTCTATGTTTGCAGAATTTTATACCTTACTGGGGACATGTGGGAAGAAGGGAATACACTGTGAAAGGGACAATTACTGCTTAATGCTGTGGGGCAGTTAAAATGTTTAATATTTTGGATGCTATCCTCTGGGTTACCTACAATCTTGCCATGTTGCATGGAAATTATTGGAATGGCAGGATATACCAGCCTGCTTGGCTGAAGAGGACATGGCTAGGATGTTTCAGCAGCAGTCAGAGTGTTTAACAGTAGCAGCAGGTTGATTAATTCTGATCTATACAGATACACTGGATATTGGCATGGTCATAATCTTCATTAGGCAAACTCTTTTTTTCCTTTATTTTCTCTAATTGAGTGTAACTCTTTCCTCTCTTTCCCTGCAAAGCTCTTCTTTTTAAAAAGTAAAAAACAAACCTCATTAGGGAAGTTTCCTTCTTTCCTCTCCATCTTTCATGTTTGCACCTACATATATGCCTATCTGATTCTGATTCGGATGCCCTATAGTTATGGAAGGAGATCGTGACTCCTCCCTCAATTTCTTTATTCCTCTGAATTCAAAGCTTGTACCCTTCTATCCCCACTTGTTACTCTCACACACATACTCTTTTTGCTCCTGGTATGTTTTCCGGTCCCCCACCCCCTCCCATGAGATGCTTTTTTGACTCCAGCTTTGATCACTTTGCTTGCAATGCTGACATTTGTTTAATCTTGCTAATCTGTCATGTTTGTGCATCAGTGTAAAATTAAACTATGCCAGAAAGAAAACAGAAGCCTTACCATGCTAGCAGCTAGCTCTTGTGTTATCTTGGCAGCAAGAATGTGCATTTACTTTAAAGTCATCTTGTAGGAATGGCTCAGGTGATGGCCTGACCCACCATACGCTGCCAAACTGAGTTTAAATAGCCAAAGCACGTCCAAAATTTTTTGCACTTGGCTAACCCCAGCCCTGCTGCCCCGTGCTAATATGTTGGGAGAAAAATGAAGTAGAGTACTTTGCATTAATTTATGTGTGCTATTTTTTATTTTTGATCACAGGTGATGGAGGGTAAGATCTTTAGCTGGTGTACAATGGGATAGTTCTGCTAATGTAAGGCAAGCTATCCTAATGTACACCAGCTGAGGACCTGACTAACTGACCACACTTCATACCTCGTCACTCTTGGAATGTTTTCAAACCTTTCAGTCAGTGGTTGTATATCTCCTCAATCCCCAGAACCCTGCCATTGAGTTGTATTATACGGTAGTTAAATGTATCCAAAGTTTCAGCAGATATATTTCAAGGGCTCTTTATTATCTAAACTTTTATACATTGCTCCTGTTAAAATGCTCCCATCTTCTGTGACTTACTGCTAGTGCTTTTACACTATTCCCTGCTAGGAGAATCTGGGGCTGTACAGTCTGTGAGTTCTTCTGCAGCCATTCCTCTTCCATTCCCTCTAGCAACCCGACTTGGGCAGCTCTCCAAACAGCCAGCACTCCTTCACAATTCCCTGCAGTGACACCTGGTGCGATTGGGAAACTACTTCCTCACTATGACCATTATTCCTCAGATATTTCCAACCCTGACACCTGCTTAGAGGTCCCGAGACTTCCCCCATAGTTAGACCCTACAGAAACTCTTGCTAAGGGCTGAAGTAGCTATGAGCTGCCTCACAACCAGCCCAGCACTGTGGTACTATTCCGTAAGACTGTTCTGGCTGGGAGGCCTTGCTCCTGAAATAGCTTTGAGTGCTCCCTTCTTGTTACCCCTCTTACAGACATTCTTACTGAGAGAAGCTGGGATTGGAATATCTCAGCTCCCTCATATCCAGCACGCCTGCACCATTTTCTAGGGTGACACCGAACCCTGTCTGCAGCCTTTTCATCATACAAAAGATTGACTGATCTTTGTTTTCTTCCAGGCCACCCGTCTCTTCAGAAGATCAAGGTAAGATCCTGTTTTATTTATATTGATGAAGGATTAAAAATGGAACAGAAGACCAGTTAGGAAGCTGTGTTTGTTAATCCCTGTGATGGAGAATAGCAACCTTGCAAAGATAACACTTTGATGTTCATATTTAGTTCATCTGTGACTTCAAATTCATATCGGTTAAAGTTCAATGTAGTAAAAGCCAAGTCTGTGTTTAGGTTTTTACCCCAAATTCTGCAAAATGAATTTTGCTCAACTAAACTTGAGGCACTAAAAGCATTTGCAGTGTGATTCATGTACCTCATCACCACTGGGGCTCAGCCTAGGGGAAGAAATGTACACGCTCAAAAGAGTTTGCATGGGTTAGGTGATGCTAAACTATTATGACTGTTAGGGGAGAGGCAGCATACACTAGAAGGTGAGGAGAATGAGTACATTTGGTTTTTGCTTTCAAGCTAGTTTGGACTACCACTAAAACCAGTTTGGTGGTCTTGTATGTTTGTTCTGTCAGAACACCTATGGATTTTAGCACAATTGATGGTTTCCACATGTAAGAATCCAAGGTTAGTTGCAGGTGAAGATACATTCATTAATAGAGTTGTATGGAAACCCAGGACTGGAATAAGGGGATGTTGCAGGTCAGAAATGAAGTGCATTGGCAGAGCTGCATGGGAGATCAGGAATGGAACAGAAAGAAGTGTTACAGGCTAGGAATAAGTTCATTGGTAACTTGTGGGGTTACAGGAATAATGTCAGTTAGCACCAACTACTGGATTCTAGCCAGTGCTGCCTGAAAAAGAACTGTATTGTTTATTAGTTAAATTAATTGATTGAAGACTGATTCTCAGATACATAAGGGCTTCTTTACACAGTTCTGACAGTGTAAAGGGCCCTTGAAGTGGGAGTAAATTACCAGTGCCAGATTCATGAAAAGGGGCCTTAATCTAAATAAGAATCAGGCTGTCTGTGTGTTTGTAGTTCTATTTTAAGCCAGTACTAAACAATATGGAGATGGAACTTCTGTATCCCTATTTAGAAAGTGTAAAAGAGCCACTGAATGTCAGTCTTTATCCATATTTTTGACATTCTAACAGAGTTGGTTTATTGTGTCGCATTGCATTACATTATGATTTCATATGCAAAATCATGCATGCTACTGCACCCACAAAACCACTATGTAATTCCATGCATTTAGTGTCATGCTCAAACAGAACTTAATCTCTCCTGTTCTATCCTGAAAATATTTGGCAAATAAAGTAGTTACCGGGGTGACATCATTTGCTGAATTACCTCGGGAGATTTGTACACAGTCTTGGGGCACAAATGAAGTGAGTTTGGTAGTTTTCCCTGCCTGCCAGTGCATATACTTCATAAGATAACCACGCCATTTCCCACAGTGCAGGACAAGTGTTAGTCACTGCTCAACAAAGGCCAAGGACTGGAATAGTAAGGAGTGTTGCAGGTCAAGGCTGAGTGCATTGAGAGAGTTGTGGGAAGGTTAGATTTGAGAGGCATTGATTCAGTGTTGTGAGGGACCACAGCTGTAATTAACAAGGGATTTTGCAGGGCACCATTGAAATGCATTGGCAAAACAGTATGAGGAAACCTTGTATAGCACCCAGCTGCACTGTACTTGGTTCTAGGCAGAACTCTTAAATCCAGCAAATGCCAATAAATTGACACACGGCCACAAATAAGTATTAAAAATCTCCTTCATCTTCTTGAAATGACATCCCAATAAAGAAAGTGCCCCCTCTTCCCTTCCCCACCACTCAAGCTGGGAGTATTGGAGCCTTGCAAAATTTGAACACCATCCCCCTACTCCCCAATGCTCAGGAGAAACATTACATTTTAATATGGTGTTCTGGGATCTGGTCTTGAACTACTTGTCAGTGGATAAGCTCATCAATGATTAATTGCACTTGCTTATAGGTTTTCCTTGCATTTACTCTATTAATGGAGCAACAGACATTGTATGGTCTGTTTCTTTATGATCTTCTAAACTTTAATCTCTAATAGTTCCCCCTTTCCTAACTCAATCCTTTCTCCTTTCACTGTTTTTATTGTTTCCTTCTTCCCACAAATACCTCTCACCTGTGCCTATGTGATCAGGGTACAAGTCTTCATTTTCATCAGTATCCTTAAACGCTCCAAAAATTTAAAAAGCCTGCTTTGAAATGGAGCATTAAAGCCCCCCACACGCTTAACTAGTTAGCCTCTGCCTATCATACCATGGTCTTTACAAGGTTCTGTGTGGTGGACGTGGAATATCTATTTTAATTTGTCAACACGAAGCAATAGAATAAGTTTAGCTTATCTGCATCTTGCTTGAAGCACAACAGAATTTTTATGCTCTGTTGCCGCTTTGGAGGAGAGGCTGAATGCCCTGGACACATTCTTAACTCACTGTACAGTCCTAAATGTATCAAATATTGGAAGGCTCCCAAGTGGAATAACAGAGATGATGTAACTTCATAAAAGCCATAAATTCAGAACCAAGGTTGCCATTCAAAACCCATTGTGGCTAAGTATTGCAGCACCATAGTAGGTAAGATTACTCACTACTCTGAGAACCCTTTTCTAAATAGTGACTGTGGGAGGGTCAAGGACAGAGTTTAATCCCTTCACTCTGTATTCTCTGGCCTTTATGATTTTATTTCAGACATTGAGAGGTATATTTTCACTAAAGTGGGATTCCAGGATTTAGCTGTGTGACTCTCTTTCTTAATAGTCAGCACTCAGCTATATGCCCATTCATCATGTTGAAAATATACCTCTCAACAGTGCTTTAATGCTGTTTCTTTTAATAACCCAATAATGTTTTGAGTTGCACAGTGGGGCTTGATCAGTTTCAGAAATGTGTTAACGGGAATGGTAACATAAAGTATGGGCCCAATTTTAAAAGTAGGGGGCAATACTTAAATTTCTCCCCTTTGCATAATCCTGCATCTCCCTAGCACCTTGGTCACTTTCTAGTAGTACCTCAGAACTGGCTTTCTGATGGCATTGCATCTTGGCTGTTACTGAGATGAGGTGCTGTCTTTGGTGTGATCCATCTCCTGTTTTTACTTCACATTTTGCCTCTGATCTCTTCTTTCCCTCTTTAATTTCCATTCTTATTTTCTTTCCCATGATTTTCCTTGGTACCTCATGTCTTTGCCATCCTTCCACCTCCTCACTGCCATTTCTGTCCTTTACTTGTCCTTTCCCTTGGTGATCTATGCCATTCTAGTCTGTATAGATTCTTGTACCATCCTCCTCACTTTGGCATTTGTCCTCCTCCTCCATCCCCACATTAAATGATTCTAGCATGAGTTTCAAGCAGAAGTTCTAGTGTCTGTACTATTACAGAAGTGCTACCAGTATCTAGTTCTGAATGCAAGTAGCACTTCTATTAATCCCTACTAGGACAATGCATCATGCTGTCTTCAAAGAGAGTGGGGATAAAGCACCATCAGTCTGGAACTGTGCATCCAATGAATACACAATGCTCCTTGTTGTGGACGCATGTTAAAGGCACCTTTATCAGCTACAACATAGGACCATTTAGTTCTTGCCCCAGAAAGGGAAACAGTGGCTTGCAATAAAAGTGCCTCCTTAAGATCTTGCAAGGGACTGCACAACCGCTGTAGGAATCTGAGACGCATATTTGAACCATACACTTTGTTTTCCTATTTTAAAAAAAAGCCAGGTGACTGTTCTTACTCCCAGGCTATAGAGTCATTCTCATGTTTGTGCTCTCTCTTTGTCCCAGATGACTGTGAGAGAGAGACTGACTCACTCTCTAGTCTGGTGGTCACAGCACTCACCTGGGAGGTGGGAGACCCAGGATCCATTCCCCCTGCTGTGGGGACTCTATCCAGAGTGCAATAGCTTGAACAGGAGAGACTGAGGGAGCCCCAATCAGAATATCCCATAGCTCAGTGATTAGAGCATGCAGCTGACCAATCCCTCTTCAAATCCCTTCTCCCTCTTAGGTGGATGGGAGACTTACCAGGGTCTCCCACATCCCAGGTGAGTGCTCTAGCCACTGGGCTAAAAGTTATGAGGGAGGTCCTGTTGCTGCTGCTGCTTTGTGTGAACTCACCTGAGGGGCCCAATCTGGTAGGCAGCCTCTGAGCACGTTTATTGTATTGGGCCCATCCCACAATGTAGGTGTCTGAACACCTGTTTTCCCCTGGTTTGTGAATCGCTCTGGGGCTTAGGTGGGAGATAAGTGTCTGAGTGCCTAGACTGAGGTGCTGTGCGCATGCCCAGAGCCAGAAACATAGGCACCTAGGGAACTTTTACTGCAAAAATGTAGGCACTGAGTGAGTTTAGGTGCCTACAGAGTTCTGCGGGAGTTTTGCATATCACAGTAGTTCCAAAACTGGGACTTAGGCACCTATCTCCTTTGGTGCACGCAGGCCCAACGCTGTTTAGTCTCTATCCACCTGAGTCAAATTTTGACATGGAGATGACAAGTTTTGTATCCCAGTAATTGTCCCTTCATTTAGTTACCCCTAGTGTTGCTCAATCCTTGAAAATTGTGCTTCGCCTTTTTTTCTTTTAGTAGGCATGACAACACATTCTTTGCTGCACCAGCAGCATTTCCAGTGAGCTATTATTTTGAAGTTCACCCTCTTTTCTTGGGAGTAGGTTCTGCGTCCACAAGGGAATAGGACATAAATGGGAAATTAATTAAGATGAGAACAATAGATTGAAAAGAGTTTGGAGCCAGTTTTCTTAATGCACTCTAATAATTATTTGTGAAGGGAGAAGATAGAGGATGATTTTCTGTTTGGAAAGACGTATGGAGACACTAAAAAAAAAAAAAAAACTTTAATACCCTGGCAGGAGTTCGTTTTTAGTATCTCCCGATCTGGACTTGGCTCTCCGCAGTGTTTTCAGGCTGGCTGATGCTGAGTCATTTAATGCTGCTTGTAACAGGGTAGCATCCCCTTAAGGGCTGTGGCTAGTCAACCCTGATTATAGAATGAGGCATACCTAGAAGAGATTGTTGTGCTTCCCCTATAAAGAGCAGCAGGACGCTGCAATGAAGGTGAGAAGAGGAATAATAATTATAATAATTAATAATAAATAAATAAATAATAATGATGCTCCAGGATTAGAGATCTCTAAGAGTGAGCAGGCTTTAGAAGAGAGTCAGGACTGAGACTCCAGCCAGACAGGGCCTAGGAAGGGCCTGCCAAAGCAGGAAAGGCCCTAGACAGAAATGCCTACGAGGAGGAGGAGAAAACTTTGGTTTGTGTGGACTTTTGGATGGACTTTATTTTGAATGTTTGTTAATTTAATAAAGCAGAACGTAAGAAGGGATGGGAGTGGACAAAAGTGTTTTTTGAGTTTACTGAACAGTCCAAATGGGGACACTGAGGCAGGCTACCTGTAGTGAGACCTTAGGCCATTAGGGAGTGCATGGGAGGTGGCTGGCCCTTCTACATGTTAGGAGTGTAGTGGATTTTTAACAATAGGTCTTTGAATTAGTGTCTAGTTGAATAATCTGGATGCTTTTAGAAAGAGTTGCAAGATGTACCTATTTCCCCAGGCCTTCCCAACTGCCCCTATGCCTGAAAGACAGCAGGTGCTGCCTCCCAGGGATGGTGTCAGTACTGTAGAAAAGTGATGCAGAATGCAGTGTGGGCACCAGCACCGTCAAATGAAAGAAGCTTCCCGAACTATAGAGAAAGTAGATCCTCTCAGTGGCACCTCACCGAGGCTTTAGGAGGTAATGAAGAACCTCCTGGAAAAGCAGGGGTTTATTGGGGGGGAGCGGAAGGTACTGAAGAACACCCCAACGCTCCCCACCCTCATCCCAGACATGTCTACACTGCATCTGGGAGCGAGCCTCCTGGCCCGGGTCTACAGACTTGTGCTTCCTGGGCCTGTGCTAGCATGTTAAAAATAGCTGCGCTCCAGCTCAAGGCAGAACATCAAAGCAATGTCTGCACAATTATTTGTAGCAGGCTAGAGTGAGCCCCACAAGCCCCACAGTGGACCGAGGCTGGGAGGTTCCCAGATGCAGTGTAGACATATTCACTGAGGCCTGGGTGGGGGCTGGGCTGAAGAGGTTCCCAATAGGTTCCCAATAGAGGGAAGAGAGAGGAAAAGCTGTGCTTTGAATGCCAAATATTCTCAAAAGAGTGATCAATGGTTTCACACAGCTCCTACTGAGAGGCTGTAGACTTCAGGGTGAAGTCGCAGCCATTCACATAGCAACAAATTAAGATGTCTTGGAATGCTTTCTCTGAACAAATCAAAGAGAGCACGGCAGGGGAGGCTCCTGACTGCAGGTATTTATTTTGATTAATTAACCACTTAGGGAAGAAAGCGCTCATATATATTGTTCTGAAAGTGTGTCCCTGGCCAGCCCCAATCATCTGTTGCTTGGGGAATCAGAGTTCAGAAGTTGAGCTTATTCCTTAATTCTCCAGCTCCACAGAGGCTGGGATTGTACCTGTAGCAGGAGGAAGGGCCTCACATCGCTCTGTCGGGGCCCCTTGCAGCTGGCTCACGAGTAGTATTGATCTTTCTTAAGTATTTCCAAGGTGCTTCTCATAATAGAATCCTACATAGATTCATACAGAGGGATGGAGGGCCAAGAGGGAGACATGGGTAGCCTTTCTGAGAAGGCAGGTCAGGCCTGGTGAGTATTAGGCCTCAGAGTGAGGAGTAAAAGAGAAAAATTGAGGTAATTTCCCAAATATGGCTTATTTCTTCATCCCAGAAGCAAGTATATGACCAAGGCACACATTGTCAGAGAGAGAGAATATCCAGATTTAAGCAGAACTCAGTGATGGAAAGTCCTTAACACGTGGATTTTTTTTCGTCGCTCTTTCTGACAGTGAGAAGTGCCTCTGCTTAGGATCCGATCACAGGGCCAATGTTTAAAAAAAAAAAAAAAAAAAAAATCAACAGGCCTGCAAAAAATTAAATGCTTGAACTGGTTTGCAAATTGTTTAGGGTCATATTCTCTACTGAGGAACAGTTACTCACTGAGTACTGACAGGCAGAACCAATGCACAGCAGGGCCAGAGGTCGGGTTGCAAAGGCCTCTGGGGAAAAGAGAGAAGAGAGGCCTCTAACTTCAGTAGGACTGCTTGTGTGAGCAATTGCCCACTGATGTGAGTAAGGGGGGGAATGGTCTGGCCCTTAACTTTCTTTGCTTTCTGTCTTTTTTTTTTTTTAAATAAAAAATGCCATTGTTTAATTATTCTGCTTAAAGTTCTCCCCTTGCCAAAGTAATGCCATTCTGATAAAGTGCCTAGATTTAGCCAGCTAAAATCCTCCTGGTCTGCATTCTGGGTTGGTCAGCAACATTTTCCTCCATTTCATCACTCCTGAAAGTAACATTAATTGTTCCTGTCTTGGTTTAAAAAACAAATAGCTTTCTAGGATACAGTGAAGATGCCAGCCAGATGGTACTGTCTCTATCTGCAACTGTTCTTTGTTTCTTGGACCATTTACACAGAAGGTCCTTCTCCTTCATGGTCATCCCTTCCTTTGCAAAGCTGTTTGGAATTGCCCCATGCAAGAAGGGAAAGCATCGCCTCACCATCAGCCAGTCAAGTACTTCCATTCCTCAGCCATCCCTACACTCTGATCTCAACACCAGCTGTGCTCTACAGGAGCGTTCCAGGACAGATTCTCATTTACACTGCTCTGGCAGTGTAAATGGGTCTTAAAATGGGTGTAAATATAATTCATAACCATTTTAAGACCCTTTTATACTGCCAGAGAGGTGAAAAGGGGCCTTGGTATAATTGAGAATCTGGCCTGAATCTGAATTCAGTTGTACAGCAAATGCGTGTGGCAGGACAGTGGTTGTTTTTTATTACCTCCCTATTCTAAGCAAAGGGCTTGATACAGTCTCTTGTTTGAATCTAAAATGTTAAAAGGAAAAAGATTTGATACGTATTTATAACTGCATTGAGCAATCGATGCTTTTTACATATTAAAAGTCTTGTATTATTCCCAAATTAGTTGGCAGGTGCACTGAAGCCTGTGTTAGCCGTGGCCTTTAAATTGCTTATGAAGATGATGGTTTCTTAGCTAAGAGGCAGCCACAAACATTGATGAGAAATTTATACCATTGTGTGCAATCCAAGTTGCAGATCTTATTAAAACAGGACTTAGTCACAGGACTGACAAACTGCAGAAGTAGAATGTGCATATGTACTCATTTGCATGTACAAATGGGTTAGTCAGGCATGCTATTTTACAGGATTTACATATAAAAATGGTTGCTTTGTGCATGGATGTTTTTTGTTTGAACAATTATAAAGGAAAATTTAGCCCTGAGAGTGCTGAGAGGAGCAAATTAGTGTGTCCTTCACTCGGCAAATGCTATGCACCATTATAGCAACAACCCACAAGAGGCAATTCCCTAGCTGGCTGTTGTTGCATGTCTTTGGTATTCTTACCCCTTTTTGGTCTGAGGAGTTAGCCAATATTTGGGGCTTTGCTGGGTTGTTTCTGTTAGCAGGTGAAATTGATTATATAAGTTAGGTATTTTTTGTTCAGTCCTGTTTATTTACAAAGAATGTACACTGAACACTATAGAACCAAACAGAAGGCAGTTTCCTTGCTCAGAAATCCAAGTCTGTGTTTCTAACAAGTACTGTGTCCAGTAGAATCTCTGTCCCTTGGCTTCCTCTCAGGGCCACTCTCACCATTGCTTCTTTTACCTTCTGTTGGCTTTCTGCCTCTCAGGGAATGTCTAACCAGCTATGTAAGCCTAGGGTTAGTGGGATTTGAGTCAGCTGGCCATGTCAGGGAACCCTGGGCTTGAGTGTCTAAATTGCATTTTATCCCTAGTGCGGCAGGGTGGACTACGTCCAGAGGCCCCTTGCTGGAGGCCTTGTGTCCCTGCGTCATTTTGCCCCAGAAGAGAGCAGCAAGAAGTCCTCCAGGCAGTCTAGAGTGGCTGCAGAGGAGCAGCCAATAAGAGGGGCTGCTGGAGTGACCAATAAGGGGCCAGAAGGGCCAGATAAAAGGCAAGCAGCAGAGCAGAGCTTTCAGTTTTTGTGGGGAGCTTGATGAGGGAGGACTGGGTGTAGGGCTGGTTAGAGGAACAGTGGGACCACCGAGTGCTCACCAGACAGAACCGAGTCCAGGAAAGGCTGATGAAGACCAGGTGCCTGGCTGGCGGAAAGAGCACAGAACCTGGCCAAATCAGATGAGGGTACCAAGATGGGCCCTCCTGGTCTGGTTGCAGACTGAGCCCAGGGAAGGCTGTGGAAAGGACTCCAGCCAAGGGTAGTGAGATGGCCCCAGTTGGGTTGTTGAAGAAGGCAGTGCCTCTGGGAAGAAGCCTTACTGCTATGGCCCCATACTATTGCCAGGAAAAGAACTAGAGTGTATACCCTGGAAGGAGGGACAGTGTGTGCTGCTCAGCCAGAGGGCTGAGTCGCTGAACACCTGCTGAGAGAACCATCGTTCGTGAGTGTGTGTGTGCTTGTGAGAGGCAGGTGCCACCCCATAGTAAGAACTGAAAAAGAAAAACAGGCTCACATCCAACCAACCAAAGCAGTGCCGCTGGTGAGAGGTGGCGGCTATCCTGCTGAAAAGCACTGTGATTGCAGGCATATCAGCCAGAGAAGGAGGGTGCTCATGAGGGGTGGGTGCTCACCCTGTTACACCTAGGTTAAGGATTTTCTGACCCATGCTTCAACTTAGGGCTCTAGCATCCACAGTGCAGTACACAGACCTGAGCCAAAGTAACCCTATCCCAGGATGCTTAGTGCTCCTCCCCATGTTAACACTTTAGCCCTATGAATATGCTGCACTGTGGTAAAACTCTACTGCCCACCCTATTTCTTAACTGTGACAGTACTATTGATGGGACTCGGGTGCTCATAAGAAGCACATGAGTACATAAACTGTAAAATTAGCTCCTTTAAGAACATAAGAACGGCCGTACTGGGTCAGACCAAAGGTCCATCTAGCCCAGTATCCTGTCTACTGACAGTGGCCAATGCCAGGTGCCCCAGAGGGAGTGGACCTAACAGGCAATGATCAAGTGATCTCTCTCCTGCCATCCATCTCCATCCTCTGATAGACAGAGGCTAGGGACACCATTCCTTACCCATCCTGGCTAATAGCCATTAATGGACTTAACCACCATGAATTTATCCAGTTCTCTTTTAAACGCTGTTATAGTCCTAGCCTTCACAACCTCCTCAGGCAAGGAGTTCCACAAGTTGACTGTGCGCTGTGTGAAGAAGAACTTCCTTTTATTTGTTTTAAACCTGCTGCCCATTAATTTCATTTGGTGGCCTCTAGTTCTTGTATTATGGGAACAAGTAAATAACTTTTCCTTATTTACTTTCTCCACATCACTCATGATTTTATATACCTCTATCATATCTCCCCTTAGTCTCCTCTTTTCCAAGCTGAAAAGTCCTAGCCTCTTTAATCTCCCCACATATGGGACCCATTTCAAACCCCTAATCATTTTAGTTGCCCTTCTCTGAACCTTTTCTAATGCCAGGATATCTTTTTTGACATGAGACCACATCTGTACGCAGTATTCAAGATGTGGGCATACCACAGATTTATATAAGGGCAATAAGATACTCTGTCTTATTCTCTATCCCCTTTTTAATGATTCCTAACATCCTGTTTGCTTTTTTTGACCTCCACTGCACACTGCGTGGACATATTCAGAGAACTATCCACGATGACTCCAAGATCTTTTTCCTGATTCATTGTAGCTAAATTAGCCCCCATCATATTGTATGTATAGTTGGGGTTCTTTTTTCCAATGTGCATTACTTTACATTTATCCACATTAAATTTCATTTGCCATTTTGTTGCCAATCACTTAGTTTTGTGAGATCTTTTTGAAGTTCTTCACAGTCTGCTTTGGTCTTAACTATCTTGAGCAGTTTAGTATCATCTGCAAACTTTGTCACATCACTTTTTACCGCTTTCTCCAGATCATTTATGAATAAGTTGAATAGGATTGGTCCTAGGACTGACCCTTGGGGGGGAACACCACTAGTTACCCCTCTCCATTCTGAGAATTTACCATTTATTCCTACCCTTTGTTCCCTGTCTTTTAACCAGTTCTCAATCCATGAAAGGACCTTCCCTTTTATCCCATGACAGCTTAATTTACGTAAGAGCCTTTGGTGATGGACCTTGTCAAAGGCTTTCTGGAAATCTAAGTACGCTATGTCCACTGGATCCCCCTTGTCCACATGTTTGTTGACCCCTTCAAAGAACTTTAATAGATTAGTAAGACACGATTTCCCTTTACAGAAACCATGTTGACTTTTGCCCAACAATTTATGTTCTTCTATGTGTCTGACAATTTTATTCTTTACTATTGTTTCAACTAATTTGCCCAGTACTGACGTTAGACTTACCGGTCTGTAATTGCCAGGATCACCTCTAGAGCCCTTTTTAAATATTGGCATTACAGTAGCTATCTTCCAGTCATTGGGTACAGAAGCTGATTTAAAGGACAGGTTACAAACCATAGTTAATGGCTGTCCCAATAGAGCAGTGGTCTCCAAACTGGGTGGGTGGGGAGGGAGTGCCAGCTTCCTTCGGCCCCCAGCTGCAGCTCCCCCCAGCCACAGCTCCAGCCTCCCAGGGGTCCCTGGAAATCTGTGGAGAAGTTTTGGGGCTGACTACCACTCACTACTGAGTTTTGGGGCGGCCAGGCTGTTGGGGGTCATCCCTCCCTTCCCCTGGCTGTGCTGAGCCAGGAGCTCTGCCAGTCCTCATCCCTACAGGGCAGCTGCTTAGTCCCCAGTCTACTTTCTGCTCCCCAACCTTGCCCTCCTTAGGGCTGCATGTACAGGGATACCCAGCCAGCGTGGTACAGGGATACCCATCCAGCGTGCACCAAAATCTGGCTGTGCTCTTGTGACCAGGAAGCAGCTCTCTTTGCAAAAAGCTTCTTCTGATCAATTTCCATTGAAAACCCTCCAGGGTCTCTGATAGTATGCTTGTAGACCAGTGTCTTTCTGATTTGAAATCTCTTAGTGAATTCGGAATGAGTCTCCTAGAGGTGAGCCACTTGCTGTGGCTTTAACTAAACACTCCGATTTACAGTTTCAGAATTCTGAAAAAAATCAGCTGTCTTACCTTTCTGGTGTTCTCTGCATTGTAATATATGATTTCCTTAATTATCCAAGTAATTATGCCAAAGAATAAAAACAGTTGCTTTTAAAGTTGTTACAATTTGAAATGTACATTTCATATGTAATGTACATATGTACCTTTCATTATCTGTTTTATTTATTGGCAGGGTTTTTTTGTACTTTTTTTTCTATAAAAATTTCTAAAATAAATTAAAATATTGGAGAGAGAGAAAGTTCTTGGTAATTTGGCTTGTAACACATAACCCAATATAATAGTCAATTCTACATATTATTGAATAATATTATGTAATTTCACTATTTCATATTCAGCTTTCATCGTATCTGAATCCCTACAACCACTGAATGAACAAAGCTGCGACAAAATTAAGTGGCTGTGTTTACAGAGAAAAATGATATATTTATAAATTACAACCTAAGTAGATCTCTCACACACTTGAAAATTTCTCTTTCTGACAGAAAGAGAACTGCTATAAATTGATTGCTATAAAGCTCAAGAAAAGTCTTCAGTCTCAATTTTGCATATTATTATTTAGTATCATACAGGTCCTTAACTGGTAGGTAAAGTCCAGCCAGGTAAAAAGAAAACACCACATTTCTGACACTATTCAGTTCAGCTTTTAACTTTTGAACATATAAAACAGTAATTGCTTTCAATTTTTAAGTTTATGAATTTCACGCAGGCTACAACAGCAGTCATGGGTTCTAGGTTGGGAATTTTCTGGCAGTTAATGATCAAAGTTAAATTTAATAACTGCCAAGAACCTGAACTGTATCACCTTCTGCAGTCCTGTCATACCTTGCAAGGTTGGGGCAAGTCAGTATTTCATGGTGAAACTTTCAAGGAGTGCCTGAAGTATGTCCTGCAGGAAATGGGGTTGGTGAGTAAGTGTTGAACACCAGCATGGTATTAGAAGGCACTGTGCTGCTGGAGTTCAGTCTTTCATCTCAAAGGATGAAACAAGGTCCGGATCATGTGTCATTAAATATTTCATTTCACTTCTCAAAATAGTTACAGATTTTATCTACCTTGATTTTCTAGCCAAAGTTTAAGTAATTAAATTTTGCCTACACTGCCCCTGTAGTTAGACATGGTAGTCTTCCTTTGCTGCTGTATAATGCTATTTTGTCCCAGAAGTGGTTGCATTTCAACCAGGGATAAAATGATCCATTTATAGAATGGGTACACTTTGAAATTTTCATTGGTTTGAAACCTTTCCAGTGATATTTCCTAGTTCTATAATGAGGAATTCCACTAGGAATGGTAGAAGCTTTCAAAATGATACAAATTTTGAATGGCACCCAGTGCATATTAGTTTGTGTGGTGGTGGGGGGGTCCAATGGAGAGAGGTGCCTTTTCGGTCCAGAGCTGGAAAACACTTATGCCATGAGTAGTAACTTTACTTGTACACGCAGTCCCATTGAAGTCAGACTGTTCATGTGAGTAAAGTTACTCATGTGCACATTGGCAGGGTCTGACCTTAGAACTGTAAAGTACTTTGAGTTGGTTGATTTTCTATTCTTACTGCATTATCAACTGACAATTTGTAGACTTCTTTATTTATACTGCTGGTATTTTTTATTTATTTAATGAATTAAAGAGATGCTGCCAAAGTCTCTAGGGCATTGGGTTTTGCCTAACTCAGTGACCAAAAGTTATTACCATACGACAACTACGGTATATTAAATGAATTGTTGGCTATCCATTTTATAGTACATGGGTGACCCTGTCTAAACACAGCACCATTGGCAGTCTCTGCAAAGAGGTCAAAGGTTTGAAGAGGTATGGAATATGAACTATCCTTGGTGCCCAATCAAGAGAGTTGAGACCTATTGAGAAGGCAGTCTAAGGAATCTAGCACTACTGCAGACTGTGTGCTTGCCAACTATGTGGATAAAGGACTTCAGTCTCCAGTTCTGTCTATCTGGTAGCTTTCATTTGCAGTAAATTCACTTACTCTCCACCCCCAAAAAATAAGTAATAAAACATTTCTGTTACTCATTGCAAATAGCCAGCTTGGGAAGGATCAAGAAAATAATTACTTGATTTAAATGTTTATTAGATCAAGTAATTATTTTAGACTCTTTAAGACCTGAAGGTATTTTTTGGTATGATAAAACAATTGCATAATTGATGTTTTGTCCTACACCAGTGACAAACATACTTTGCTCAGAACAAATAAAATTGTTCTCACATTTGTTTTTTACTTTTTGTCATTGCTTGTTAATAGCTTTTTCATTTGATTTTTGCCCTTTTTTCGCTATCACCAATACCATATGTTTGCTTGCTTTGACCACCTATTTTAAAAGTGGGTGAATTTATTATTGTGGTGTCGTCGTTGTCATCATCATCATCAATATCCTAGCACACAGAAGATCCAGTTGGGTCTGGGACCTCATTGTGCTAAGCTTTGTACAGACACGTATGCGCCCTGCCCCAAAAAGGCAACTACCTCTACCTGTTCCAGTATTCTAAACTTCGTGGCATTCTGTGTCACAGCACTGAATTCTTATAATTCAATCCATTCATTATAGCAGCAGTTTTGTTTTTTGGTATGTATGTGTGTATTTTATTATCTATGCAGAAAGATTTTATTCTAGCAAAGCTTAAGCAAGTGCTTACCTTGAACTATGCAAGTCTTCCCATTGACTTCAATGGGGCTAGTCATGCATCAAGTTAACCCCTTGTCTAAGTGTTTTGCTGGATCAGGGTCTAAAAAAGAGATAAAAAGATCATATAAATTATTCTTTGTGACTGATAGCAGTCCACATTCAATAGTCAAATCACAACACAATAAAGGAGGAGCCACTAGCCAATCTCTAGTTATTGATATTTGCTGGGAGATGGGTTTGTGCGACTTCTAGGAAACTTTGATTTACACCTTACTCTACCCCTTATCTTTTCAGAGTTGTAGCCATAGGTAGTCATCTTGGTTTGAATGGGATAAAATATATCTTGCTTTTAGAAAGGAACTTTAAGGCAGCACATGTTGAAATAATGGGAAGTGTAAGACAGCTTGGAAATGGTATCACCAATCATTCTTCGATTGCTGGGCCATATGTGTATTCCACACGTGGGAATGCGTGCACTCCAGTGCCCGAGTCCAGAGATTTTAACAAGCAATGTCCATTGGCTTGCAGATGTGCAGTACAGTAGATCTTCTTATGCTTCCAAGTAAGGGAATAAGAGGCAGTGCAGGTCAATACCCACTCAGGCCATGAGGTAGTAAGATGGTCCTGCATTGGAATCCAGTGTCCTCCTGCTTCAGCCTTTCAGAAAATCCTGTAAATAAGATTATAAATAGTTATTCTTTTAGCCTAGTACAGTTAATTTTTTGTAAAGTTAATGTAGTTTGTTTCCCTGGACTGAGGATTCCCTTCCCGCAGTCGGGGACTATGCCCAGAGTCCTGGGCTTCAAAAACTGCATTCCTGCCCTAGATCCTTCTCCATCAGCAATGAATACCAATGTGGCCTCTACTGTGTCGGTGAGAAACATTTCGGCAAAGTCAATCATTTGTCGCTCATTTCCACCAAGAACTCATGAAGCCAGTGAGCTTTGCCAATCCAGGCTAGGGAGACCCCTCTTTACATTGTCCTCACCAAACGAGCAGTACACTCCCACCCCTCGAGCATGTGCTTCAAAGAAGAGCCCTTGGTCTCTAAGTCTAAAGACTCTTCCTCCAAGGCTTTCCATGCGAGCAATGGATGCTCTCTTGGCACAAGGACAGATCCCCATCGAGGACTATCCATAAGAGACACGCTCTTCTTCTTTGGCATCAATAATCCCCTCTCTTCAAGAAGGAATATGGTTCGTTGTCTCAACATGAAGGACACATATTATCATTTAGATATTCAGACCTCCCATAGGCGGTTTCTAAGGCTTATGGTGGGCTGGGAGCAGCAACAAATAAACACAAAGGGCCAAATTCTGCTGTGTTGCACTGGTATAAATCCATTGAAGACAAAGAAGAAACACTGGATTTAAACCAGTGTATGTGAAAACCGAGTCTGGGGCACAAAATTGTATTTTCCCAACTCTGGCTCTTATCCTTTGCTTTGTATCTCCTTCTTTACTTAAGAACTTTGTGCTGCTGCCAGGTGATTTACGATACCTAGTTTGTTAACTAGTGCTCACTCAGAAACTGCCTTAAGTGCTGCAGGATAAATATGAACTGTGATTGTAGCACTGCTTTCCAAATTCAGAACTCTGCTGGGTGAAGTTTTGCTTTTCCCCACTGCTACACAGCCAGGGGATGAAGTGAGAAAAGGTCCCCAAATCTCCTGCACAAAAATGACGTTGCTTAGGCAATAGAAATCCACCTCTTGCATACCACACAGCTTTCTGTGTGCTTTAAAAGAAAGAAACATTTGTTGGTTTCTCCCCTGTCTCCCCTGCAGTGTTTAACTCATTTGTGATGTTATTCCTGGAGTTGTAATGAGCTCCTTGTGGAATAGTCACCATGGAGGTTCCAGTGCTGTGTTTGCCAGATAAAATACTATGGTATTGTTTTTCTTATTCTTCCTTTAGGCCCTGATTCAGGAAAGCATCCTTATCCAGACAGCACTTAAGCATATCCTTAACTTTACACTTCTGCCTAAAGTTAAGCACAAACTTAAGTGTTGTTCTAAACAAAGATGGGCTTAGGCACTTACATGCTTTTCTGTCTCACGGGCCTTAATACAATTTTTTCCAGAAAGATTAGTTCACTATTGATTTTTGCTGTATATGTAATGCTAAGAGGAGGGAAAGAAAGGAGAAAATAGCTCTGTGGTAGGAAACTTGTATCACCCTCACTTATTTGTGGTTACTTACTGCCCAGAGAGTGTAGAAACTCTCCTGTGAGTTCTATAGTTCAGCTATGACCAAAATACCTGGAACTCTGGTCTCTTGCCACCCTCTTTTCTTGTAATCTGATTAGGAATAGGGGAAGGCAGTATGAGGATTCATAGATTCCAAGCCCAAAAGGGACCATTGTGATTATCGAGTCTGATCTCCTGTATAACAGAGGCCATAGAACTTCCCCCAAATAATTCCTTTTGAACCAGAGCATGTCTTTAAAAAATATCCACTCTTGATTTAAAAATTGCCAGTGGTGGAAAATCCACCACAGCCCTTGGTAAATTGTTCCACTGGTTAAAAACAGTGGGAAGAGAAAGTGACTTGCCCAAAGTTACACAGCCCATCAGGAGCAGAACCAGGAATGGAACCCTGATCCCCAGTCTAGCATCCTAGCCACTGGCTCCCAACTAATTGTCTGTATTACAGAAGTGCCTAGACACCCCAAATGAGACACTAGTTTCACCTCCCTGGCCACACAATAGCAGATCTAAAGGTAGCCATCCTGCAGCAAAAAACTTCAGGACCAGACTCCAAAGAGAAACTGCTGAGCTTCAGTTCATTTGCAAATTTGAAACTGTCAGATCAGGATTAAACAAAGACTGTGAATGGTTAGCCAACTACAGAAGCAGTTTCTTCTCCCTTGGTGTTCACACCTCAACTGCTAGCAGAGCACCTCACCCTCCCTGACTGAACTAACCTCGTTATATCCAGACTGATTCTTGCCTGCATATTTATACCTGCCTCTGGAAATTTCCATTACATGCGTCTGATGAAGTGGGTATTCACCCACAAAAGCTTATGCTCCAATACGTCTGTTAGTCTTAAAGGTGCCACAGGACTCTCTGTTGCTAGTTTCACTGTGATCATCTAGTCTGACTCCCCGCATGCCTCCTGACCTATAAATCAATGTGGCCTACTGGGTAGGGTAGGGCACTGGACTGGGAGATCTGGGTTCTAGTCTCAGTGCTTCCACTGATGTGCTGCATGACCCTGAGTATCTTACCTCTCTGTACCTCCATTTTCCCTCCCATCCACTGTCTGTTTATTGCAAGTGCTGCAGGGGCTGTCTCTTATGATGCGTTTGTGCTATGCCTACTAGAATGGAAGCCTGAATCTCAGTTGGGGTGTCTAGGGACTTCTAAATAATTAATAATGCTCTGCTTTCCCCTTTGTTTATTTCTGAGTCTTCTGCTATCCACTACTGGGACTGATTGTTCATAAGTATAAATCTTGAGGATCCCAGGAAGGACTTTCTTTGCATTCAGTGTTGGCCTATCTGTGCTCCCATTTAAGTGAATGGGAGTTTCACTGTTGACCTCCGTTGGAACAGAGTTAAACCAATGCTGCAAGCACATTGCAAATGACCTAACATGTCGTAAGTTGGGCATTCAAAAATTGAGGTGCACAAATTGAATGGCCACTTTTGAAAACATTGGCCTAAACTTTTGGTAGTGTTTGACACAATATTGTTTATACTCCCTCCCCGATTCTGTAATGTTTGCCAGAGGGTATGAGTACACTGGACCTGGAAGGGGTGATCTCAGCTCAAGGAGACACCTATACTAGCTCTGATAAAGCTCATGTGGTAAACACAGAAGTGTAGCCACTGTGTGGCATGAATTGCAGGAGGGACTAGCTTCCCTGAATATGCACTTAGGGTCTTGGACAGGATTGTCCTTAGGGTGGCTAGCCCATCCCACTGCTCATGCTGCTGCAGCTACATTTCTATTTTTAGCACACTAGCTTGATCAGAGCTAGCACAGGTACATCTGCTTGAGCTGGAACTTGCACTTTCAGCTCCAGTGTAGTCATACCCAGAGCATGGTTCTGATTATTTAAGGTTGTGGCACTAGAATACAAGCTTGTTGGGGCCAGGGGACCTTGCCTCCTATGTATTTTTAATACTGTCAAGCACTGTGCTCATCTGTGGAACTATGTAAATAATAATTATACTGGTGTCCTTATCCCTGATGTTAGTCTTGTCTTTTGTCTTTTGCAGCACTTTTACAAGCAGTAATAGACGGTGATCTTCTAAAGGTAAGTACAGCAAGCTGAGTTTCTCCCTCTTCTCAGCTATTTGAAGCTGTGATGGACTATGAGTTATAGTCTACTCCTCTCTCAAAACATAAATATGCTGCTGTAAAGATTGATAGCCAAATGCCACTTGCAGGGTACACTGAATATTAGAGGAACAATAGCCAAGTGAGATATGATTGAAATTCAAGTGGATAGAATCTGGTGTTATACTGCACCTTTCATACTCCAGGAATCCCAAAGTACTTCACGGAGCAATGGGTTGATTACACAGTGAAATGATTATGTAGGCAAATGCAGTGCTGAGCAATACGGTATCACCAACCCAGACTTTCACAATAAAGCCTGTCTTACTGAAAGGGGAATGTTGGTCAGAACACCGGCGTTGTCCCCAATTCTCTTCAAAGAGTGTAAGGATATTTGTAACTTCCACCTAGACAACTACAAAGGTAGGAAGAAGGGACTTTGGTTTAGCATTTCATGACTTGATAGATGACACTTCTGATAGTTCATCAGTCTCTGCTCCCTTTGCACTGCACTGTAATGTCAGTATTAACTATGAACCAAGTTCTTCTGACATTCAGAAGGGCTTGAAACCCAAGAAATCTTGGCCCAGCCCTAAGTGTCAGCTATTGGGAACTCTCTCAGGAAGGAGGAAAGGGGGCAGAGGGAAAGTGTTCACTTCCTATAAGGCTGGGTCTACACTACCCGCCTGAATCGGCGGGTAGAAATCGACCTCTCGGGGATCGATTTATCACATCCCGTTGGGACGCGACAATCGATCCCCGAGTCGACGCTCTTACTCCACCAGCGGAGGTGGGAGTAAGCGCTGTCAACGGGAAGCCGCAGAGGTCGATTTTGCCGTCATCCTCACAGCGGGGTAAGTCGGCTGCGATACGTCGAATTCAGCTACGCTATTCACGTAGCTGAATTTGCATATCTTAAATCGACTCCCCCCTGTAGTGTAGATGTAGCCTTAGTGTGAAGCTCACTTCTGACAATTGCAATCCCTATTTTTCAGCAGCTAAGGGTGCATTTACGCAGTGAATAAAAACCCCATGGTAATGAGTCTCAAAGCCCGAATCAACTCACTCAGGCTTTTGGGGCTAAAAATAGCATTGTAGATGTTCCTGGGGGTAGGTCTCACAGCCTGGGTTCCATTTTTAGCCCTGTAGCACAAGCCCGAGTCAGTTGACCAAGGCTCTGAAACTCGCTACCACTGTTTTTGTTTGTTTTGGTTTTTGTTTTTTTGTTTTGCTTGTTTTGTTTTGCTGTGTAGATGTACCCTAAGTGGTTGGGATTTGCAAACATGCCCCTGAATTTGGGTGAGTATTGTGACTAACAATTGCAACGTTAACTGGAAAAAGCCTTGAAGCTATCTGAAAAAGTGGCAATTCTGTTACTCATGATCTTTGCCTATAGAAACACACCTCTGCCCCCACTATCCCTCTGGCAACAGCAGTAGCAATGATTCACTGTAACCACCATTTATTCGTACAATATTGCTCTTTCCCTCATATCACATTCTGTTCTGAATTTCACAGCACAGTTTCCCCATCCCTTAAAGCTACTGTAATTTATAAGATGCAACTCTCCCTTTAATCTTCTCCAGGTGCATCATGACTTTGTGTCATGACATAATAATATCCCATTGTCATAATGTAATCTCAACACTGTTTTCTGTAGTGTGTTTTACAAATTCCCAGAGCGTGCAGCAACTTTAAGGAGCAATCACCTGCTCTTTCCTGCCTTCCCAATGCGAGTCTTCCCCTACAATGAGATCCAAGTAGAAAAGTGTGTGTGTGTGTGTAATATATGGATAAGGAAGTAGGAGGTACAGCACCTGATCTCTGGCATGTTGGTTTCCTTACAGAGGTTCAGATCTTCTCAGGGCAGTGGTAGGAAAGGCAAGGCAGGAAGATTTTGGGAAAAGACCCAAAACCTAATTCTTAAAAGATTCTTCCCATGATATCAGTTGCAAATACATACAAGTGTATTTAGGAATGATCCTTTGGTGCTTAGGGCCCCTACTGGCTAAAAATATACATGGGAATATACATGAAAATATAAAGAGCAATTTACTATTTCCAAGCAATATACAGTGTGTACCCAATCCTGAACACATGGGCCATTCACAAATTCATTTACAGACTGTAGCACCACCACTGTACTAACATGTATTCATACAAACACACAGTAATCCACCCCATCACACATCTGAACAGGGCATAACCAAGACACCCACATGCACATAAACTCTGTATCTGAATCTCTGCAGATGGACTTGGGGCATAAGGCACCCAAACTACAACTCCCATAAGGCACTGTGTATTTCCAAATAAATTTTTGGGGGTTTGGCTCAGTTTTGTTGGTTTATGTGTGTTTGGTTTTTTTTTATCAGAAAGTTGAAATGTTCCACAGAAATCAAACACTTTTTGGTGAAATGTTTAGTTGAAAACCCAATTTTTCATTAAAATGTACAAACAAACAAAAACCTCAAATAATTTCAATGATTTTTTTTTTTACCAGCCCTACTTGCAAGCAATAATTCATCTATAGTATATCACCAATGATCCAGTGCTCAGGAAATGTGATTTGACATTGTTAACTCACTGTGTTGTAAGCCTTGCTAGTTTTAGGTCAAAAGCCTTTGCTGTGCATTGTAAGGGCCTAAAAGTTTGGTTAGTGGTTACCACCGCTCCCTTTTAGCCACCTGCTAGCAAATCTGACAGTTAATTTACCTGCATGTTTATTTACCTGTGCACCTTGTCCTACAGTTTTCTTGTCCTCTTCCTGTGCATTTACATTCCAGTTCATAGAATGCTGTAAGAGAGGAGCTAATCTGTTAATCCAGGGACCTGACCACTGTTCCTTGCTTCACCATGCTGCCAAGACTGGGCACCTTGAAATTGTGAAATACATCTTAGAACATGGTGAGTAATTGTGTGCAAACCCACACAGAATCACATTCCATGAAGTGTCATTGTGGTAGAATAAAAGTTTACTCAAAACCCCTTACCAATCTATCCTCCTGCAGCATGTTGCTATGGATTTGGAAGAAGTGTTGAAGCTGGCCCTAGATAAGGGGGAGCAAGTGAAGAGTATAACAGGACAACTTTGTAGGAGATGCAACATTTTCCTAGATTATAAAACCAGAAGGGACTGTTGTGATCATCTAGTTTGCTCTCCTGCATAACACAGGCCATAGGACTTCCCTGAATTCTGTAGTTTCCTTCATTGATCCCTCTCTCCAGACTGCCTCTCAGAACACACCTGGCCTGTGTACTTATCCCCCATCCCTCCCCAATATTTCCCTCAGGCACACCTTGCATGTGTGCATCCCAATTGAATTCCAGCACAGTTAGACTTATGTGAAGACTCAAGTTGAAGTAGTAGTTGAAGCTAGAACAGGAAACTCAGCTAACAGAGAAAGTGTGAGGAGGCTATGGCAAGAATAAATTAAGACAAACCATAGCATTGAGCAAACACCAGCCCTGTTTTCACCAGTGTGGCAGGAACCCTCTGAAACCTTTCTAGATCTTCTTCCTCTGGGTGTCTCAGCTGCCTTGTTTGTGTAAGTCTCTGGGGAATCTGACTGGGAATTGGCAATGCACTAATGGAGGTCCACTTGTTCTCTCCACCTGCATCCAAGAAATTAATAAAAGTCATTTCTACACAGGACACTTCTCATTCTTTGATAATCTCTCTGAGCCAACTTGCTGAAGGTTCATCAGTGTAATGTTTTTGCTTCTCTATGGTACTTTAAAATGTAGATTGTGCCCCCTAGCACCTTATCAGTATTCAGAGCATGAAGTGTATTAATCCATGATTCAGATGTTTTCTGACACTTCCTAATATCTTATGCTAAATCATTTTAGCTAATGTCCATCCTTTCTAATGTGAGAAGATACAGGAATGGTTTTTATCCCTGCTATGCCTCAATCCCTGCCCAGTCATGTGCCTCTATAGTATGTCTGCTGCCTATGCACTCTTGGATATGGCTAATGTTAATGGGAGTCACACTGCAAAATACCTTCCAGGGTACGCTGCTGAAAATCCAGCACTAAATCATATAGGGAAAATGTTCTGAATGCTAAAAAGGATTTGGCAGAACTTTTAGATTCCTCACATTGAACTAGGGAGGTGAATATAATATGATAAAGAAAAGGCAAATCCAATCCCATGTTCTCAGAGGTAGGGGAGGAGGAATAAGGAAACATTAATGTGAGGAGGCCCTTTGTGATGATGGGCATATGCCATCTTCAAACACACCAGTGTCGTCATGAGGAGAAGCTGTTCCATGTTCTGGATCTGAAACACTTCAGATGTTAAGAGAAAAAGTCTCAAATTAGAAAAATCATAGGCTAGTCATATAAAGATACTGTTATGCAATGCTGCAGTATACTTATTAGTGCGCTAGAACAACCCGGCATAGTCCCTGGAATGACAATACAGGTACAGACTCGGTAGGCATCAGAATCACATCTGTTTATTGCTAGAAGACAAGTGTGATGGGGTATGCAGACCCCATACTGAGCAAGAGGGGATTAATGAGAGCCTGTGGGCCCAATCAGCCCCATCCTGTTACACCTATGCAAGGTGTCAAGCCTGGAGGAAGGAGATAAAAGAGGAAAAGCCCAGTTCATTGGTGGCTGGCTGAGAGAGGGAATAGATATCTTGAACTAACCCTGTGAAGAAAGCCCTAGCTGGGGCCAGAGACTGCCTTGAAGCTGCCTGGAAGGAAGAGCCAACTGGAGCTAGAGCCTAACCGGAGACTCCTATGGGTCATAGCCCTCTGGGGAAAGGTATGCGTGGTGCAGGACGTCTGTTTCTTTTGTTTCTCATAAGTGGTTTGGCTCTCATTTGTTTTGGGACCAGCAGAAGAGTCAGCAGGGTAAGAGACTGTGAGGAAGGCCTAGGTACAGGCCATGGTAGGAAGCAATCCAGAGAGACAGCAGTGGATCTCAACAAACAGACCTCATCTGCTTCATACAGGGTCCCTGGCCTGGAACCCAGAGTAGAGGGTAGGCCTGGGTTCCTCTATCAGCCTACCTAGGACAGGGGCATGAACACCCCAGAGCCTATGGCTGACAAGCCCCAAAAGCCTGAAGTTGGGTAGAACCTCTGGTGTGATTCTGCCAGGCCATTGGGCTGTTGGACTCATGTTTCCCCAGAAGGCCCAGGACTAAAAGTGACCTGGCTGGATGGCCAACTCACAGGAAGAAGACGACCACCACAGGACCAGGTCACTGTCAGTGGGGGGCACCAAAGGAGGAGGAGAGCTGCTACACCCTGCCTAGCCAGGAGAGGATGCACCTGCAGTGAATAGACTCTTCTACAAGAGTACAGAAGCAACACTTTGCTGGCTCCTGGCATGGCTGTAACAAAGAAGTTTTCTTCTTTCCCAGAGGCAGGAAAAACAGATACAAAACCCTCAACTTCCTCCCAGAATTCCCAGAGTCAGGGATCCTTCCCATATGGGTGGAGACACACCCTTTAGAAACTGTGAGTGTGCCAAGAAATGCCCAATCAGCACAGTTGCTCTGTTACACTACAGAAATAAATCTATGTTAGAAGAGCTAATCTCTTAAATAATCTAGTTGAATTTAACTGGGAAAGGCTTAACCAGTTCTGGTGGGGAAAAATAACCTCCTAAATCTTCATCTATATTTGGACTCAAACCTGACCTTGATTCTTTATGTGGCGCTTCTGAAATATTTAGCCTTACCTAATGAGAGGAGAATATGTGCTGGTGATTCTCGTCCCCTTTCCATGGAGTGGAGTAGGATATTTTTTCTCTTCTCCCCTATGTGTTCAGGAGGAGGGAGCAGGTCTAGCCACTCATGCAGTGTCTTTTGGTAGAATAGTGAGATGAGACTGATAGGTATTGCGCTAACTTTTTGTTGAGATGAGGCAGAGCTAGTGGAATGGGAGTCAGTATGCTCAGCAGTAGGCCCCAGTCCTGAACATTCCTCAAACTTCAACAGCCTTGCTACCCTCAAGTGGACTTGTACTCTGAATACACATAGGGAGCAGATCTATTGAGAAGGAAAGTGCCATTTTGAGTCCTTTTTCCGAGTCATATCAGTTTACTTTGGTGAGAAGGATACAGTTTTAGCACTGAAGAGCCAACACAATTCTGGGAGTGTGAGCTGGATTCTATTTTGGCTCACATCATGAATAGAATTATTAGGTAAATTCCAAATATAGGGCCAAATTCTCCTCTAAATGACATGTATGTAATCCTGTTGAAGGCACAGGGATTGCATAACTGTGCTAAGCACATAATTGGAAGAAAGTGAGGTTGCAGTGGTATAACCGAGTACAGCATTTGACTTGCAAAATCTTTGTTGCAAAATCAGGTACCTAAGCCAGCTAGACCACTATGTGGCTTTGCTATCCCAGTTTGAGGATGACAGAAAATCCATCTTTTTAGTTGTAAGCCCATTTTATATGGAAATTATTGAGACAATAAATATGGAAACCCACAATGTCACTTTTTCAAAGTAGAGCCCCACCCTTAAGTCATGGGGGAGACCCTGAGTCGAGTTAAAAAGACATCAGCTGTAAAAGACAGTTACTGTTAACCTCTCCCTCTGATTGAATTTGAAGAGGGAAAGAGTAGCTTTAGCAGCCTCAGTTTGAAGGGGTAGGGTTTGCTGCATGTATTGAGGACTTGTAGCCTGTATGGTGCCATAGATTTTGGAAATGGCCTTGGAAATCTGATCATTTAGTTTCTTTTATGTTGTAGTGAGCTCAGCTAAAGGGCAGCTGTTTGCTTTTGAACATCTCACTCCTTGTCCCTCCCCAAAACCCAGACTGCTATGCCTCCTGAGAAATCAGAGAGCGGGTTTGGTGGAGCAAACAGGGGAGGGGGGGAGAGAGGGAGGGGGAAAAAATTAGTCTTTCTGTGTGAAATTACTATCAGACATTAAGGACAGAGAGTGATCCCAGCTGGTCTTCTCCCCAATGGTTCTTGCTTTTCAGCTCCTTTCAAGCGAACTCTTTCCCCCTCACCCCCCAATCCCCTATTTTATTTTCCTGGGCCTTTTTTTATTCCTCCACCTCCCAACACATTTCTATCTTTTGTTTTTATTTCCCCCCCCCCTGCTGTTTTCCTTGATAGAACTCTCACTCATGCATTTCCCTTCCGGACTTCTATTGGGTTATTTTGTCCTCTCCCTCTCTGTGCCTCAGTCCCCTTTTCTTTCTTTGCCTCTTGTCCCCAGTAAAACAGGCGGCTCCCTACTGGGCCAGGATGACAGTGCTGTTAGCTTTCCCAGTGCCAGCCTTTCCCACATCTGTGCAGCTTTTGTCCTGCACCAGAGGGGGATTTGGAATGGTCGGTTGGCAGCGCCAGGGAGACTGATGTAAAAACGAGGTCCAAAAAGAGGGGTTGGGAAATTAGAAGGAGGGCATGAGATGGTTTAAGAGAAGCACTGCTGAACATAAATAAGGGCCCAGCTTAATATTATGCATGACTCAGTGCCTCCAGTTTCAGCTGTAAACATAAGAGAACAAAACAACAATCTGGGTACCATATTGTTCTGTGAATTATATACTACCAGTCTCTGACCCTCAAGCTGGCTGTGATAGTTGGGATGCTGATAAATAGCTTAGTTCAGTGTAATATCATATAAACCCCCTTCCCTAAGGTGGCAGAAAATGTGCTGGTTTTCTTATTTTTATATTTTTAGAATGCTTTTTGAGCCCCTTGCCATCAGCCCCATCCCCTTTCGCCCTAATTTCATCCCCTTTCCATCCCAGTCCAATTTTCCCTCCTCCTTGGTCTCTCTGCTTAGCAGGCCTAATCCCCAAACACTTTAACCCAGCTCCTTTGCCATCCCAGACCAATTACCTCATGCCCCTTCCCTTTCTCCCCTGATGCCCAGCCCAATTTCCCTTTTTACCCTTACTCTATCTACCAAGGCACTTTCCACCTCAGTCAAACTGTCTTTCCCTCTCCCCACACCCTCCTCACTCAAAGTAATCTCCATGCCCAAAAGAAGTGTGTATGTATCTGGGAGGGCCAAAGCTCCAGTTGTGTTTCCCAGCGGGCTACAGTGTATTGTCTAAGCCCAATGGCTGGCAAATGGCAACGTTGGTAAGCTGGAAGAGCAGCATTGCCTGAAAAGAATAATCTTTTGACAGACCCTAGATTTTTTTTTCTTAGTTGTCTGATTCTAATGGCATGAGAACATTCAAATTTCATGTTCCCGCTTATTGGCATGCAGGGGCTTCACACCCTCAAGGAGTTGCCTATTTTCCTCCTTCCTCTATGCTCCTACGCCCTTCATCATATCTGACTACCTTTCTAGTCAAGGAGAGTTGAATCCATGTGGAATCCATCATTGCTGCTCCTTATTAAGATTAATGCTGTGTAGCACGTTGAAAATGTAAAGTGTTGTGTATTGGTGGACTACAGTGCAGCCTTTCCAAGTAGAAACTGAATGTGCTATGTCTATAGCACCCACAGTCCCTGCTGTGTGGGGAGTGGGCCCACAAAGCAGCTAATTATGGGAGCAGGTTCCCTAGTAGCTGGTGAAATCTCAGTTGCCATAAGTCCCCTTATGAGATTCGAGGCCATTTCAGCAGCCAGTGGAACCATTTGAGCACATTGCTGGTAACTTGGGGCAAACAGTGAGGCTGCAGGGTTCCTTAAAGATTTCTACAGTGTAAGGGTATGGGGAATGGGATTGCTTTTCCAACCTCCCACAGTGTGAAGATGGAGGAGGAAGGTAGTGGGCCACCTACAATTCCAGGAGACCGCCAGTTGGCTTTCCCGAGTGATATTGAAAATGTTTGGTTTTGGGGAGGGGGTGCAGGTCATTGGGTCCTGTTCTCCTCCCTCCCAACACACCCACAGGAAAACAGCAAAAGAGGAAAAGAGGGGTTCTATTTTGTGCTTTTGTAACAAATAGTGTAAAATTTGGTGGTTTCAGATGAGATTTGATGTAAACTTTGCAGGATCATTCAACCTGAAAGTCAAAGTTGAATTTGGGGGATATGAACCCACAGGCAGTGAAACTTCAAAGAAAGGTTCACCATATCCACCTCTAACCAAACCCACAATATTAGGCACAGTTTTACTGGTTAAAACAATAATCAGCCAATCATAGAACATACCATGTGACATATGTGAAAGAGACAAGCTTTCGAGCTTATCCTCACAGGTCAGTGTAAGCTTGAAAGCTTGTCTCTCTCACCAACAGAAGTTGCTCCAATGAAAGATATTACCTCACCCACCTTGTTTCTCTAATATCCTGGGACCCACATGGCTACAACACTGCATATGACATACGGGACTTTCTTTCACAGGTCCATCGGAGTTACTGGATATGACAGACAGTGAAACGTAAGTGCAATCCACTTGACACCCACTTCCTTCAATGATTGATTTGTTTCACTTTCCTTCCATTTGTGCTCATTGGAAATCTCTTGGTGCGGTACAAAAGTTAAAATAAAAATGTGTGAAAATGGCAGACTTCTAAAAAAGGATTCCCAACCCCAATGAGCACCACGCTCCTCCTCCCAAACTCCAAAACAAACTCCGTTCTCTCCCCTCATCTCCTAATTGCCCTAATTCTCCTAGAGCAGGGTTTCTCAAACTGGGGGTCATGACCCCTCAAGAGGTTATTATGTGGGGGGTCATGAGCCGTCAGCATCTACCCTCAAGCCACGCTTCACCTCAGGCATTTATAATACTGTTAAATATATAAAAAAAGTGTTTTTAATTTAAAGGGGGAGGGCCGTTGCACTCAGAGATTTGCTGTCTGAAAGGGGTCACCAATGCAAAGGTTTGAGAACCACTGTCCTAGAGGAAAACAGGTGAGATTTGCAATGTCCTGACACTCACTGAATCTAGGTACTGAGGGCCCAAGAGGGATAGTAAATTCCAAAGGCAAGAAAGAACTTCTTGCTGACAATGCCCTCCCACAAGCTGAGAAGAATTTTATCTCAAATAGTCAGAACCCAAACCATTTTGGACTTTATAGGGTTAAACCACAGCTGTTCTATGATTAGGGTGATCAGATGTACTGATTTTATAGGGACAGTCCCAATATTTGGGACTTTGTCTTATATAGGTGCCTATTACCGCCCCCCAGACCTCCTGTCCTGATTTTTCACACTTGCTATCTAGTCACCCTATCTATGACCCCTTTGCACCATCTGTACTGAACTGCCACAAAAGGGCCATAATAGGGTAAGCATAGCTTTGTCACAGGGGTGCCAGTGCCCTGCAAAGAACCAGCTCTGCCCCATCTCCACAGACGTCTTCACTGCAGGGAGCATTCCAGAGTACGCTGGAAGAGGGCATGAAGAGGCGTGCATGGAACATTCCCATGCACCAGTGATTCTGCACCATGCAATGGTGCAAAGAGACCATTGCAACAGAGGCGCAAGTTAGGGCAGCATCCAGGGCTTCCCTAGCCTTTGCCATAGGTTGAACCATTCACTGTCTAATCCTGAAAACGGGAGTTGCAAACCACTTCCCTTCTGTCCCTGCACTAGCTCTAGCACCAGCACAGGCATGAATTTGTCCCTTAGTTCTCAGCTGGAAATCAGTTGGTATCTAGTGCTGCATCTTTGGTTCAAATCCCAGCTAGGAGAGATTTGTCACACTGGTACCCAGTCAATGTTTCAACTTGCCCCGCTCCGTATGTTGAGTCTGAAATTCCTTTGAGAACACACACACACATACACACACACACACACACACACACACCTCTGGTGGCTCTGTATATGTGTGAAATCTGCCCTGCTAGAGCATAGCTCTTGGCATTCATTTTTTATAGATGTATAATGGCACCCTCTGATTGATATTGTCACTAACGGAGCCTCCCTCCACTCCCACCTAGAGCACACATTCTCCTCCTCTTCCTCATCATATGAGGAAGATTACTTCAACTGCAGTGGTACTGTGAGACGGTCTCTGCATCTTGTGAAAATCAGAATGGTTTAGAGCTTTAAAGTGAATGCTGATCTCCAGCTGTGGAGGACTAGAACACTAACTTACTGATGGAGGTCAGGAAGAGGTGGGGATCCGGGCTCAGGCAACAATATGGTGCAAGCGCTGACTTTGGCAGGCAGGAGTTTTGACTTCCATGTATCTGTCCCTGCTTGCAGGAGCCAAAATGTCAATATTTAGTTTGGGTAGGAAATAATAGAAAAAAATCACCACTGTTTACCCTACAGTGAATTAACAGAAAGGCAGCTAACTTGCTCTTCCAGCAGCCAGCAGAATGTGGTGATCTGTTTCTGTAAGAGTACTAATAGGAAGGAAAGATACGAAGGCAACAGTTCCTGTTCCCTTCTCCACCCACCCGGAAGTACTCCATCTCCAGCTGCTCTACTGATCCGGAGGATATGCAAGCTGAGGGAGAAAGTGTACATGTCTATGCCAAGGATAACAGAAGAGAGCTTCATAGAAATGCTGCATTTTTCATTTTAACTTATGGCTGGTTTCCTCTGCTTTGGTTTAGGGGTGAGACAGCATTGCACAAGGCGGCCTGCCAGCGCCATCGTGGCATCTGCCAGCTCTTGGTGGATGCGGGAGCATCTCTAAGAAATACAGATTCCAAGGTAACCAAACCAAATGAACCAATTATAAAACACTTTAGACAAACGAGACCAATCAGCATCTGTCCCTGATGTCTGCATTATTGAGGGCCTCTGTATGTTCCAAAAGCATTTCTTTTCAAACATGTCATTTTATTTAGAAAAATGTCATGATTTAAACAAACACAAGAGACCCCAGTTAAATCCCCAACCTGGGTCATTTTTGCCATAGTGATAACCTGTCCTGAAACTGTTTTCTCAAATGGAGTGTCAGTGAGGCATATCCAGGGCAGAGTAGTACCATCGCTGGGCACTGTAAAAAGAGATGTATGGGTCACTGATTAGGAATCCTAGTTTGATTTGATGGTGACTATGCATGTTGTGGTTGTGATCTAGTTATTTTGAGGGGATGGCTAACCCCCTTCTGTGTCCCAACTTTCCATTTTGTCCACTCATGCAAGACCAACCACAATCTCCCCCACCCTCTTAGTGTAAACTCAAAATTGAACAGACCTAATGAGACCGTCTGAGTTTGAGGAAAACATATGGGCAAAATTAGAGGCTAGGAATATTCAACCATTGTTTCGGTTTGTTTGACTAAACATCCACAAGAAGTTCACAAACATAAATAAACTTGAGCATGGACAGGGAGGGGCCACTGCCACATTACACTGAGTACCAGGGTGTCTAATCACCCCCAGCTGACCTGTCTGCAGGTGACCAGAATCACCTTGGAAGGTGCTACATAAGCTGCCCTTCTGGCAAGAAGTTAGTAAAAGCAGACAACCTATGGGTAATGGTTGAAAGGTGTGATAAAAAGGCAGTTAGACTTCAGGAATTCAGAATCCAAGGTTTGTTGCTTCTCTACAGATAAATGAAGTTTTAAAAACATTATTACCGTATTTTGTGGTGCAGAGTAGTCTCTTGTGAAGAGGAGGTTCATCTGTTCCTTTTGGACAATAGTACTGAATACTACTGTCAGCAAAGGCTGAAATGCCGACAAGTGGACACTGACTAGCCTGATACCTGCCTGTCTTTATCAACCCAGGGATGTTGATGTTCCTGGGGGGCTGGGATGTTCTTATGTTGATTAATGTAGGAACATTAAAATTCAATATTTTTCAAAGTTTGATGTTCCAGATTTTTGGTTTTAGGTTATAGCAACCTTAAAATAACTTGGTAGCAGTAAGATGCCCTAAAGAGTGATTATCAACTGAGGCCGGCTCAACATGGCTTCTACAGACTCCGATATTGGGAGCCTTTCTCTTCACACACTTGATAGTTGTTGCCTATGGTCTCTATGGGTTTCTTTTCATGCCTCAGCTACAGTACTGTATGGTATGCACACACAGTATGTCCAGCCATTGGATGGGAACTCTGCTAAATCTATTTTGGTGTCTATTTACTATTTGTCAGTGACTGCAAACCACACAGTCTCTTGTAAAATTGAAGGGTTTATTCTAAATCTGGTAAAGACTTTAAGTAGGAGGAAGCCTGGCAGCAAGACACCAGTCCCAGGAGCCATGCATATAGTAAAATTAAATAATTCTCATGGAGAACCTTAACTTGACACCAGTCAAGCTGCCTCTTCACATTTCTGCTTCAGAATTTTCTTTCTGTACTTCTAGTGTTACCTTCTGTGGGACATAAATTAATTTTGTCTTCTAAAAATGTATGTGTAAGGCTTTCTATCTGTGTCCCTTCATTGTAGGGTCAGACACCTAGAGACAAGGCTCAGCAAGCTGGGGACTCAGATCTGGCCTCCTACCTGGAAAGTCGTCAGAATTACCAGATGGTTTCCCATGAGGACCTGGAGACTGCAGTTTGATGTCCGTGAAGGGGAAGAGAACCCTAGGAAATAACAAGGCTGCACCTGAGACACTCAGGCATTGTATGAGGAAGAAGCTGATGGAATCAACGTGTCTCTCGCTCTCATGCAAAATATCTGAGGACATGCCACCAGTTTCTAAGGGCTAATGAGTCTTGCCACAGAACTGTTGTGTTCCCATGTGATGGCCCATTGGGGATGAGGTGAAACACTCAAAGGTCTGTGGAATCCATGGACCATGGAAATTTACCCTTACTGCTTCCAGCAAGTAGCATGAACTTCTCCCATGTTCATCTGTACAATTTATTTAAAAAAAGAAAAAGGGAGGAAAAAAACCAAACTAACTTGGACATTAATAAACCCAACCAACCCCTTCCTCCATTCCTACAGTGCCCTACATTCCTTCCTCTCCCATCCTACTCATTTGTCACCAATTAAATAATATCTGTTATCTCTGTATTAATTCTTCACAAATGGACAGGTGATAGGCAAGACTTTGAGGAGCTCTGGATGCCCTTAGGAAAAAAAATGACTTTTGAACCTGTTGAGTCTTCACCTACTGTTCCCTCGGAAGTTGAATTCTCAGTGTTTAATTGCCAGGGAGTTTTTTTCTCTTTTTTGGAACAAATTCTTTCTACTGCCCTGTTCTATGGGGTGCTGGATCCAGCTAGCTTTACAGCACTGACAAGAGCTAGCCTTCTATCTGTCTCTGAATATATCTTAAAGGTGTCCTCATGAAATGATATTTGAGTGGAAGGGAGTTGCTGTGTGACATTTTGTGTTGTCTTCTGACAGACCACACAGTAACCAATAAGATGTCTCATGTCGCCACTCTGCTGATAATGACAGACTGATTCTGCTCAGGTCTGAATCCTGCCTATAATTAGCCATTTGGGGCTTCTGTCAAGTTGTGTTTTTAAGATAGGGAGAGATCAGAGTATGATGGATGCAGTTGTGGTTGACTGACTTACTAGCGCTGCCACTTTGACTTATTGACTCTTACAGTCATAGAAACCAAATGTAAAGCATCAGCTGTCTGTCAAGGCTTGCTGATATTAACAAGAGGATGAGCACCACATTAGACATTTTTAAAATCATAAAATACAATGCAAACAGATGGGCAGATTCCAAGAGGGATTTGGAACAAAGCTTTAAAAGCGAGAGATTATCCTATTCAAAAGAAGACAAATGTCAACCATTAGCCTCTCATTGCACACCATAGGGTTAAAAACATATATTGCTTAGCTGTTGTCAGGCATGTAGTCATGGTTTCTTTATTCTGCTCCTTACTTTCCTGACCCAAAGAATACCACCATCAAACAGAGGAATCATCCGCACCCCAAACATACTCACATATACATAGAGTGTTCATGTTAAGGTTTTCTATCACTTATGGAATTCAGCTGTCAGAATTAAGGGGGCTTGCCCTTTTCCTTAGTCTGACTACCCCCATGAGAACTGTCAAGGCTCAATCCTGGCATAATAATTCCAACACTGTTTGTAATTGAAGATCCAATTCTGTCTCTCTTTTCACATGCATTTGCAAGGTGTAGGTTTTTGATGGTTGGTGCTAAACAGGATTGGTGTACAGTTTTGAAGCCAGGAAAACCCATCAGGTCATTCTTCAGATAAGTTTTTCTTCCTTTAAGAGCAGTTGTGGGGATGAAATTGATGTGATTCTGGTGAATTTTTCTCTCCACTTTTTTTTTTTTTAAACAAGTGAGTCTTTTGGCAGAGGAGGGGGAGCTGAATAATAAGCCTTTTCATTTATCTTGTTTTCAAAGCTCTATTCAATGTGAGCAAAATATTGTTCAGTATTTCTTCCGCTGAAAGAAGATTATATTATATTTGTAATCTACAGATCAATGGCGACATGAAATGTATTTTGTCTTATTTTCTCTATTCACTTTATTTTTCTAATTTAAAAACAAAAGATTAAGGCTAAATTCTTCCCTTGGTTACTCATTCAGGGGTTTCCATGGAGGGCCAGTGTATACATACAAGGACAGAAAGCAGAGTAAAATTTCTCTGTGTGTGAAACTTCCATACAAACAACCCTCCCCTTGTGCTGTCACTGCAGTCCTGGCATTATTTCCCAGCTGTGAGGAAAAGCCATGCAGCTTTTTCACTTTTGGTTGTGCATTCTGTATGTGAGAAATGGAGGAAGTGGGACTGGTACCTTGGGCTAAATTCTGACCTGTGCCAAGGTACACTTGGGGCATGGGGTCATGATGGTCAGTGAGGCAGTTATAGCTCCCTGATTCTCAAGCTTCCCTGGCCCAGGACCAGACATCAGTTAGAGCAGCCATTAAACTGCTCTAACTTATGACCGCTTGTTGTGGTCCATAGGGAACCATACAGTGGCTGTGAATCACTGTAGCAGGGTTGAGCTCCACCCCTCCCCATCACCGATTTTCCTCTTCTCCCATGATGTGCCCTAAGAACTGGGAAAATGGTCGGCACAGCAGCTGGCTTTTTACATCAGTTAAGAATTCCCCTCTGCAGGGAGAATTTTCAGCTTGGCATCTGCGGCCTTGTGCCATTCATACAGTTTAAAGGAGCTGGATCCCAAATGAGAATCTGGCCTTCTATTTTTCCCTGCAGCTGGAAAATGATGCTATGACTAGAAGGACACCATTGTGCCTCTGGAAAGTTTTTCACTCTGAAAACTCTGTAGGAAGCAGTTACTATATGATGAGAGGAAATAAAAAAAAAACAAAACAAAACCCAGCACTGAAAATAGAACAGAACTTGGCATTCACATAGTCAATGGTCAAGGTGTGCCAATGCATGTCACAAACAACATGTTACATCCTGGGGGAATATTGATTATGTAGCTAAACAGAGCATATATTTATTCTCTGCAATGGCTCTCTCTCAGCCTGGGATATCAGAACCTGTTTCATTGAGAGAGGGAATGTTGGGCTAGGACCCTAGTAGGGATTATTCCTTTCAAATGCCACAGGATCCTTGATTCTGGACAGTTATCAGAAGCAAGCAGACTGGGCATCAGTTTAATATTATACATGTGTATAGAATCTGAGGCTTTGGTGTCTATCCTAGCACTGCATTGCAGTCTATGCATTGGGCAGTGCCCAAGTTCTAGTGTGGGGCTGGAAACTCACTTAAATTACATTTAAATCACTTTAATTTATTAAAATAACTTTACTGCAGGTATTTTTTCCATGGAGCTATTATTTTAGAAGTGTAAAGAATTTAGGGATGATCAACCATTGAGGCTGCTGGACTGGTAGAATATTATTAGTTAATCTGCCTTATAGGGGTTCTTGATGTAGAATGTAGCAACTCCTGGATTGTTCCATTCTGAGTGCTGCACTGTCCCATTTTAAAGTGAAACTGAGGGGCAGAAAATATTTTTAATGTTAATGAAATAAACAATTTTGTTATTTAACAACATTAGTTATTTTTGTTATTGCATATCTCAATGTTCTATAAATATATATCTCTATATACATTATGTGATAAAACGTGACCAGGTTCTGGGTAACTATAGCATCCCTCAGGCATTGTTGACCTTGTAGGAAGAAGGCGGCCATGGCAAGCAGTAGATTTCAAGGAAATTACAGCTCTTGGTTATAAAACGGAAGTTCAATATAAAATACCCCTCAGCCCCCTGTATTTAGTGGGTGTTGTACGTATGGGTATAGCATCAGCAATAGTCAGTGAAAATGTCTCCGTAATTGTACGCTCACTCTGAACAAATTTGTGATAGCCAGGCTGAGCTTTAGGGGCCATCTCACAGTTTGAGATCTGTCTGTCTAGATTCTTATGCTGACACCCCTCACCTTTGTATCTCCCAAATGTGAAAACAACAACAATGGAATCATTCCATATCAATTCACAGTTCTGTAGCCTGGGTTTTGAACTGTTCATGGGCAGTTCTGTAATGCACAAAGAGGGGCCATTAGAGCACCAGATACATAAAGAAAATAGAACAAAATAAATGTTTTGTTGCCATTGATCTTCACAATTGTATATGTGTAGCTGGTGCTAATTTGGATGAACAAGTGAGCACACAGTTTTGTGGTGGTGTGTTGCATTTAGTTCTGGTAGGTTTGTTTGGGCTTTTAAATCACCCCTTTTACTCACGTCTCTCTTCAACTTTGCTGTTTCATTGTTACAGTGACATGAATTGTAATGAATAGCATCAACACATCAGGTCTTACATAGATGGTGGCTTACCAGCTGCTATTTTCTATTCAGCTATCCCAGATGCTGCACTTGGGTGCACCTACGTGTTGATAGTTCCAATGCATCAAATTCATAGTGAGAAGAACTGGCAAAAAGTATTAAGCGAGCAGGTAAATTGGTAGCCTTAAGCTCCCTGGGGCTTTCACATATGTAATGACACTCAATGAGTATATAGGCATGCTGGATATTTGGATGCCTTGAAGACACTTTGAGAAATTCTGTCCAGTAGTCCTGTCCATGCGTGGCACTGCACTGCTAAAATGGTTCCTTGTGCTGATTCCTCTGAAGTTCATAATTTTCTCTCTCCCCATTTTTACCTCTGGTTTTGGTCAGAATAAAGGGACATGGCCAAGCACTTCCATTGTCTGTAACAGCTCCCTTAGCACTTTGAGAATAGGATTTCTTCCTGCATTGTGTTTGATCTTTCCTATTTGTTAAATGGTACATTTCCCTCCTTTTTCTCTGGGAACACAAGCCAACCTGGCAATAGGTTGTTAACTTCCTTGTTTGTCAAAAGCATCATCCAGGAGTGTCTTTAGTACTGCAGCATTTCTGGGAACAGTTTGTTAGTAAATTCATGCCTTGCTGGCTGCCTCTGAAGCAACAGAACAAACAATGTTACAGGATTCAAACTAGTGGGTGTCTTCTCTTTTTGATTTCTTAGTAATAGAATGGGCAATTGCTTTTTAAACACATATTTAAAATCTGGAGGAGCTCCCCACCACACTACAGTGGATTTTAAAGTAGGTCCAATAATGTGCCAAAAATTATTTCACAGTGGCACATCTAAGTCTAGACTTTTAAATGTTAGGAAAAGCTTCTTGAGATTCTGTGTTGCAACTCCACCAGGAAGTGCAAATGGAAGGCTCTGCTGAGTAGGGGGAAGGATCTTAAAGGTAGCTTTAAGCTGCTCTCCCATGGCTTCCAGAGTAATTTAGACCAATGACTGGCTATTATAAGTTACAGCACTCTTTCCCTGGTCTGTCTATGGGCTGCTTTGTAGCCTGCAGTTGCTGAGAATTTCTGTAGCTGCATGAGCTAGAGGGACTCCTCTCCTGCCTCTGGCATGCCTCCTACATTAGGGTTTGTGATGGGGCCTGCAGAGAGAAGCCTATGGCTGTCCTATGCAATGCATGTGTCAGAGGAATTTTCACCCTGCTGGCTAAGGGCTGCCATAGTGGCAGGAAAAAATCCCTCCCTCAGGCCTGATCCTGCCCCAGGAAAGTAATTGCATTTGACTTCAATGCGCACAGGCATCTGATGATTAGGCAGACTAAGTGCTGAATAATCTCACTTCATAAAGCAATCAGGTTGCATCTTACAGCCAACCTTCTCTATAAACAGATATATTCCAGCCCTCGGTGAAGTCTTCATTTCTCGCACGGTAAAAAGAGAAGAGTCTCCCACAGAGGGCACATCTATCGAGCTAGCAAGAGGGAGGCAAGGAGCCAGCATACTCCTCTTCTATATGTGCTTTAATAATGCCCATCCAGATGCAAGATCTGGAGTCCTTTGAGAGGTAAAGGAAGGAGTCCTTTTTAACAAGTGTTCTTTGTTTTAACATGCACACAACAATAGTTCAGTGAAAGATTTGATTTTTAGCCCACTTAAATGTATCCAATTACGGTTGGACATCCTCCAATCCCAGAGAAGTGTGAAGACCTGAAGGCTAGATATTTTTCAAAGAAAAACAGACGCGGCAGAGATAAAATAATGGGAGAACAGAAAATTCACTCTGAAATATTTTCTATAGCAATTGGTTTCCATTTTCTTGCCATCATCTTACAAAGACAAGCTGAACTGGGAGCACTGTATTACAATTGTGTAATTATAATTTATCGATGATTTAGCAGCTCAAACTTTCATATGTACAATAAGGAGATGTACGTTCTAAAATACAAGAAATAGACACCAATAAGGAGATGTACGTTCTAAAATACAAGAAATAGACACCATTCCTTTAAGTAATATATCACTAATTATATAATTATTGTATTAGAGCCAGATTCTGTTATCCTTACTCACATTGAGTAATACCTGATTCCACAATTAGTCCCATCCGTGAAAGTACTCGAGGAGTAAAGGTCTACTCAATATGAGTAAGGTATCAATATCTGGCCTTTACACAGCACTGATAATTAAAAAGTACTTAACTAAGAAGTGTCTAATAACAAATTAGTTGAATAGATAAAAATGGGCATCTATTAATTTGCAATAAACACAGAATTTGCAAAATTCCAGTATTCTATGACAACTGTTGTCATACAGTAATAATTTAATTAATATATGAACCATAGTAACACTTAATCCTTAGTATATGCTTAAGGGCATCCTGGTTCTAACTGCCTTAATGTCTGTTAATTATCATATTTCTCTAGAGCCTTCAGTCTAGAGGGAAAGGGGTTAATGCATTTCTGATTCCCATCTAATCTGTAGGAAGTAATGTTATAGTTACTAAGAAAAACAAGACGTTCTTGTACTGAAAATACCAGACATAGGAGTTACTTATCTGGTTACTATGACTCTAATTGACAGTTTCATTTTTCTAGGGTATGTTTTATTCCATGGAGTGCTATGATATTTGGGGTGGGGGTGGGGAAATTAGAGCAGACGTTAAATTCAGTACATATTAGGACCCCCTGAAGGATGGATGTCAGTTGAAGGCCATCAACAATTTTTTTTGGGGGGGGGGGGGAGAGAAGAGTGAGAGTTAAAAAAATACAATATAAGCCGTAGAATATCACTGGAATGAGCAGTTTTGTAGCATGACTAAATTTGTCCACTTTTAATAAAGTGAGAACAGTGAGCTGCTGTTCTGAGCTCAGTGTTTTCTTTCTTTATTAATGCAATCCCTAATTATTTTTTGGGAGGGGGGGGGACTAAAGTTCCTGCTTGTCTATGCCTTTGCAGTCCAAAAATGCGTGAAATTCTCTGTTTTCAACTCCTGAGATCTTTGCAAATACTGAAGAAAAGCTGTAAATTGGGCAATGGTCAACTTTGGACATTTGCCTCCCCCCACCTCTCCCCCCACACACATTGCCAAGGAGTTTCTCCCCCATAAAGATTGATGACAATGCCACCCTGAAACAAACTGCTACTTTTCTCACTTGCTGCAGACAAAAAAAGGCGAATACCCCACCCCCCACCCTTCTCCAGTTACTTTTCATCATTTTTTTTTCATGATCACAGAGAGAAGGTTTTTTGTGTCTGTTTTAATAGGAAGCAGACCTATATGTGCACCTAGCAATTGGTCCATTGTGGTTCAGTGCTTCCTTGTGGGCTTGCCATTTCCATGGCAACATTCCTTCTGTGCAAGGCATTCTGGGGATATGCATCAGTCCCCAAGCCTGTAGAGAAGGTGGGATAGGGAGCAGGCAGGGAATGGAAAGTAATTTAAGGTGGACTTATTTTAAACTCAGGTGCTCTTTGCTTTTCCTCCCTTTGCCTTCCGGCCCATGCCCATTTCTTCTTCCTTCTCTTTCCTTTATTACCTCCATCAGATTTCTTTCCATTCAGTCATTCCCCACATACTGCTGTTTCTCTCCTTCCTACCTCCTGCTCACTTTATTTGTGCTAAAAAGGCTCCTCCTGATTCTATATACTGTGCTCTTCTACCTTCTCTGTGCCCCTCTGCATGACCAGCATCACAGAGAGGTTCCTGCTAGATAATCCTTCCTGGGGCACTTCTGAGTAGTCAGGACCTGGCATGAGTAGAGCTGTGGATCTCTGAGGTACCATTCATGGGCAGGGCTCTCAAGCCAAGAGAGCAGACCCTAATGGTGGAATGAAACAGGAAGAATTTCCATCATGTGTCAAGATTAAGGTGTATGAGGACAGAAGCATAAACTATGGGGATAGTTTGCACTTGTGGTTTTGGTTGTGATATGTCCATCTTTTAACCTTAAATGCAGAGTAAATGAAAAGCAGTCTCAATTAGTCATGTTTTTCCCCTGACTGCGACACCTCCACTCGCTCAACTTTATCCCACTGAAGAATTTTGCCTAGGACAAATAATTGTTTTGCTCTTTGAAGGTTTAGCAGGATGTGCCAACTTCTTCCAAAAGATAAATGGCCATGGAGTTTTTGGGTGAGCGGGGGTTGGTTGGGCTATCAAACTGCCCCGACTTTCTTCTTCCCCCCCCAAATCATTCCCTTTCTCAAAAGCTTCTCAGTACGATGAAAGGCCTGTCTCTGCTCATCCTGCAGCTCACAGAATCATAGAGAGATGGAAAAGACCTATAAGGGCCTTTAGTATCCATTCTGCAGAATGGTTCCCTGCCATACTGCTGACTCCTTAAATCACTTAACAGTGTTGGGGAAAAGGAAGGGAGAGGCTGAGCCTGCAAAATGTTGAGCAGCTCCTGCAGGGTGCTGAGTACTCTGAACTCCCACTGAAGTCTGTCTAATCATTGTTTTTCTATCTGAGCTATATCAAGACTTCACAGAACTGGGTCCTAAATGTGCAGAGAAACACACATGCCATGCACCAACGCTGCAGGGGGAAGTGACCTTTCTTCAGAGACTCCCCATCCCAGAGATGCCACAGGGAAATGTCTTTGAGCCTCACTTTAAATACCTCAGTTAAATACCTACAGCTCCAAGTAAGTCTTTGTCTCACCCTCCTTTCTGGGGAGGTCTTCCAAGATCCTCGTATTTTCTTTTCTACTTTCCCTGGTAATAGGGAAACCTCTTCTGGCCGAGGAGGTTTTGCACCTAGTTCTCTCCCAACCCCACAGCTCTGAATTCTCCCTTGTAAATGTTGGCACTCCAGTGACATCTTCCACCACCAGGAGTTGAGCATTCTGCATTACCCCTTCTTCTGATGGAAAATTGAATAGCCAGAGGTTAAAGTACCTTCCTAAAGGAGGCTATAACTTGTAAATGTTTGTCATTGTAATACAACTCGTAGCAAATCACTCCCTGAAGCTCAGCAAGGTGGAGAGCTATCTTTGGCTGCTTGGTCCGAGATGGAGTGTGCACTAATGTTCTCCAGCTTATATTAGTGACTGTAAACAGACCACCAGAAAACTTGTTCATGTGAGGCACCTGATTGTAACCCTTTCCTGACTTAACGATGGGAAATCTTCAGCCTGGTAAGAGGTGAATTTTGAGGGCTGGGCTTCCATACCCACTGGGCAAACTTTCCAACTATCTATGGAATTTCAGTATTGCCTTTTAGTCAGTGAATAAACCTTATTGCTGCAAATGACAGGTTTTTTGTTTTGTTTAGTATTTTTTTAAATCTAATACTTTGCTTCTGCACAGCTTTAGAGATGCAATGAATTTTCTGCTTTGCACCACATTAAATATATCACATCATGGGCACAAATTGTTTGATATGGACAAAAACACTCATCTAAATAGTCATGAAACTCTTATTATATGTTTATGAGAATGCCGTGTCTATAGGGATTGCTGACATTTTATAAGACTGTCCACAAGTAGCTCAGTGGAAGTTTTGTCTGAGCAAGGACTTGTGGATTTGACCCATGGTTTAGCTACAGTACCCCCAAAGAGTTTACATAGGAATTGATCCTCATGTTAATTATATGTTTGTGCCTCGTGTATTTAAGTCTAGATAACCACGTGTTTACAGGGTTATTCCACATTACTGAGAATGCATTTATAGTAAATAATAAGTAATCAGCATGTCTTTATAGAGAGGCATTGTGGTCCAATAGATACGGCAATTGACTGGGAATAAGGAGAGCTAGGTTTTATTCCCATCTTTGCCATTGATTCACAATGTGATGTTGGGCAAGTCACTTAACCTCTCTGTGCCTCAGTTTCCCCATCTGTAAAATGGGGATAATAACTCTTATCCACTTTGGTAAAGCACTTTGAGGTTTATTGATTAAAAGTGCTATGTAAGTGCTACATATTATTAATCATTATTACAGTTCTTCATTGTGCCTTGCAAAGTTTGTCCCATTTAATATCCTGCTTCTTTTGGTGCCACATTTTAAAGGAAGAGGATTAGCATTGTTCTATGTTTTTATTTTATCTTAGTGTAATTGATGTAGAGAATAGTGTTGGAAGATGACAAGTTCCTGAAGAGGAGATTTGCACTTTTCATGCTTGATTTCAATGTTTAAAATATTGCATATTAAAATGTTTACTCAGGTGATGTTTCCTTTGAATTAGGGCATTCAGGTGGTCTTCTCCCTCCACGCACCCAGTTGACACACTAGATATGTTTTGCCAAACTCTTGAACATCTGTGTTTCTAAGCATTAAGAGTTCACTGATCACAGGCTGTTTCTTTTTGGGGGTTTGGAGGGGAAAACGTCTGAGAACCCCCCACCCCAGTTGTTTCTACCCCACCATCAAAGGGGTCACAGCATCCCTTCCTCTAGCCAAGGAGTATTGGATGCTGCACCCTCTGGAGCCTGGTGCTGCAACTTTCTGTTAGCCTGAGAGGGTTGCTGGAGAAGGATGTATGGCATTCATTCTCAACTGCCTACCCACCCTAGGGGGTTGATTTTTATGCTCCTGCCACCCAGGGAATGAGGGATGATACATGAACCAGAATGAGGATAGTAATTAGTGGAACACAGGGAACTGAATATCTCTTTTCCAAAAAGGGACAAGACTGATGTAATGTGAAAGTACACTTGGGTTTTATCAGACAACCAGGAGATATTGGGAGGTGTGGTGGTCATGGTGAAAGGGCTGAGATTTCCAGTAGGCAATATAGTGGGTGTTCATTTACCACTGTCAGGGGACTGTGATAAATCGAAGACTGAGGGCCAAATTCCAATCTCAGTTATATCTGTATAAATCTGGAGTTACTCTATGGAAGTCAGTGAAGTCACTCCAGATTAATGCCAGTGTAACAAAAAATCAGAATCTGGACCATTGTCTTCTAATAGTTTTATTCCTCTTTATAAAACAATAAAGCCAAGGCATAACCATCCATCTTCAGCCAGCATTTCCTGGGCATCCAGAGTTCCAGTATTTGTAGATATCCTATATTCAAATCCACATCTGTTCCAGGAGTTGTAAAAACATCACAAAGGGCTCTTTTATGCTGTCTGACCCCACTGCATAATGCCCCAGAGCTGTGCACCACTAGGAACGTGCCAGCTGGCAGACAGAATCCAGGCAAAACAGCAGTGAGGTGACGTATTTAACAAAGGATCAGGGTGCAGTGGAGGGTGGTGGCAGGGGGAAAGAGGAAGGGGTTTTTTTTGTAATAAAGTGACAAAGTATTTTCTTCCCTAATTTTCTTGCAATTCCTATTTATACAAAGTATCTTGATCACTGTGTTGCTAAAAAGAGGTTTTAAATGTGAGCTAACCTGAAAGCAAGGGAAACCTGTAAACAATGAAATTACCAGTTGCTATTACTTTTGGACACCTTTTCTGTATTGTGACTTGTGTGGAAATGTACAGAATAAAAGTGAAGAAGCTCACTCATTGGTTGGGCCAAGTTTCCTTGTGTTATTCCAGTGAAGCCAGGTTGCTGCAGCTGTCAGTGCTGCAGAACGATTTTGAGATTCAAAAGCAGTAGAAAGCTCGCGAGGTTGGGCAAGAGGTTGTGAGTGTTGTTCCATTAGCGCAGAGTGAAGCTGAAGGCAGGTTAAGTTGAACAAGTGGAACTCTACTAAATCCTGTGCACTGCTCTGTCCATGTGATTGCATTGCTTCCAGCCCCATTCCTCACATTCCCTGTTTTCCAGGTGTGCCTCAGTAACGGTCTCTCCAGGAACCTGGGGGCCGGCCTCTCACTGCAGTTCCACTGATTGGGACACGGTGAGGGATCAGAAACTCACATTTTGGAATATTGGGCTTGGGATCAGCCCCTGTTCCAAACTAAGTCAGAAAAAGCTGCTTATATAATTTGCCCTGGGGACCATGGTGGCATAAGAGGTTATAGTGCACTGGCCTTTCACAAATGTTTCTGGTGTGATCATCCTCGTCCCTTGATAGGGCACACCACAAACCCCCCAGTGTTCAGCTTGCCTGGCAGGCTGCTCAAGAGAAACTAAGCAGGACTGAGGTGCATGGGCCGATATATCACCTGGAGGTCTTTCCCAGTCTTCCAAAGAGCCCAGTTTTCAAAAGCTTTGTGCTTGTGACCCGCCCCCAGTTTCCAAGATTAACTCAGGGAAAGCAGGTTCTCAGTTTAATAATGTTTTGGTTGCTCACCCAGAGACACATGTTGGGTCTGTTTTTCCCCCACCCAACAGGAGTCTCTGTGGTGGCCAGCGTTTGCTCTCCTGTCCTGCACGGCTTCCCTCCATGCTCCAGTCAGCAATCTCCATTTGCTTTAAGCCAGAGGGCTTCAGTCTCTGTATCTCTCCTATTTGATCCAGTAAGGCATCATTTTGTAAGGCATCCTCTCTTCTCCCTTCGTGAAATTGTATTTGGGGGGCTTCTGCCTCCTCCGTTGCCACTTCTGCCACGGGCAGGGCCTGCAGCACAGACATCTCGCCAGCACGCTGTTCTGTTATTCTCTCCTCCATCTCACCAACTGTCACTTCTCAACTGCCATGGAATCATCAGCATCCAGCATTCTGTTTGTCTGTTTTAAAACCTAAACCCCCTTTTCCTGCTGTTTGAGCCAGTCTAGCAATAAAAAAAAAAAAAAGGCTAACTCTACTGTGTATGCAGGGAGGGTGGGGAATTGTCATGATTGTGTGCAATGTTGTGTCCCTTTACATATCAACAGAGCTGAGAAACTTGCACTCAGCACTGCCCCCACTGTGGCTAGCTCTAGCCAGTGCTGTCAGTCCCTCTCTTTCATATGCAGTAAGGGCCACGTTCATACTGGTCCTGGGGCTCCTTTGCACCAACAGGCTGGTACAAAGTGGCTGCAGGAGCTATTCTCTGGGAATACCCCAGTGCTCTCTGAAAGGTGCAGTCCTGCCTCCACAACCACATCCAGTGTAGGAGGCATTCCAGGCTTACATCCCACTGATTCAGCATCCCACACTTCTGAGCATTTAAAGTCAAGCACTAGTGTAGTGGCATCAGAGATTTCAACCACCACTTCACATGCCACAGGAATTTTCCTTGTTACTTGGCAGTTTAGCTGCTGCAGGGCTGGTTTCTAACAAATAGTTCTCCTGGAAATTCACAATATGGAGATCTCCCAAAATGGCATATTGTTTTTGCTTCCCATGCCCAAGGATATAAATGTGTCTCTCAAAATGGGAGTGTCACTTATTGGGCTCTATTCCACCCATTCTTCCCGCATCTCTGAAATGCGCCAGGCCCCAAACTGTTTCTTCAGTCATAGAAATGTAGGTCTGGATGGGGCCTCAAGAAGACATCCAGTCCATCCCCCTGCACTGAGGCAGGATTAAGTACACCTAGACAATCGCTGACAGGTATGTGTTTGTGCAATATACAGTGAAATGTGTGCAACTGATCACCCTTCTTATCAACATCCCCTCTTAAAAGACCACCTCCAAAGAATAGTCAAACATACTGGGTTTACCCCACACCATGTGTAGTCAATTACATCAGTGCAAATTAGGTGTAAAACACTAACATCAGAATGGTAGCACATTGCACTTTCTTTGTACTAATGCAAGTGAGTACTCAATGGAGAACTGGATGAGTAGGACCATGGCCTCGTCTACACTATGGGGTTAGGTCGAATTTAGCCGCATTAGGTCGATTTAAAAATGACTGCGTCCACACAATCAACCCCGTTCTGTTGACCTAAAGGGCTCTTAAAATTGATTTCAGTACTCCTCCCTGATGAGGGGAGTAATGCTAAAGTTGACCTTGCTGGGTCGAATTTGGGGTAGTGTGGACGCAAATCGATCGTATTGGCCTCCAGGAACTATCCCAGAGTGCTCCATTGTGACCGCTCTGGACAGCACTTTCAACTCCAATGCACTAGCCAGGTACACAGGAAAAGCCCTGGGAACTTTTGAATTTCATTTCCTGTTTGGTCAGCGTGGCAAACTCAGCAGCACAGGTGACCATGCAGTTCCCCCAGAATCACAAACGAGCTCCAGCATGGACCGAAAGGGAGACACTGGATCTGATTGCTGTATGGGGAGAAGCATCTGTGCAGGCCAAATTCCGATCAAAAAGAAGAAATGCAAATATATATGCCAAAATTGCACAGGGCATAGTGGACAGAGGCTACAATGGGGACACACAGCAGTGCCGCATGAAAGTTAGAGAGCTCAGGCAAGCCTACCAAAAGACAAAGGAGGCAAACGGTCACTCCAAGTCAGAGCCCCATACATGCAGCTTCTATGATCAGCTGCATGGCATTCTAGGGGGGACCCTACCACTATCCCACCACGGTCCGTGGACATCTGCAAGGGGGGAGTCTCACGCAACAGGGAGGAGGATTTTGTGGATGAGGAGGAGGAGGAGGAGAATGCGTAGCAGGCAAGCAGCGACTCTGTTCTCCCCGGTAGCCAGGACCTTTTCATCACCCTGGAGCCAATACCTCCCAAGCAGGATCCCCGATCCTGAAGCTGGAGAAGGCACCTCTGGTGAGTGCACATTTGTAACTACAGTATAGGATTTAAAAGCAATAGTGTTTAATGTTTGATTTGCCCTGAAGAATTGGGATGCATTCGTGGCCAGTACAGCTACTGGAAAAGTCTGTTCACATGTCTGGGCATGGAGCGGGAATGCTCCAGGGACAGCTCCATGAAGCTCTACTGGAGGTACTCTGAAAGTCTTTGCAGAAGATTTCTGGGGAGGGCTGCTTTATTTTGTCCTCCACGGTAGGACACTTTACCATGCCAAGCCAGTAGCAAATATTCTGGAATCATTGCAGCACAAAGCATGGCAGTGAATGGTCCTGGGTTTTGGTCGCATTCAAGCAACATTCGGTCTATATCTTTCTGCGTTAGGCTCAGAAGAGTGATATCATTCATGGTCATCTGGTTGAAATAGGGGAATTTTTGTAAGGGAACAGTAAAAGGACCCTGTTCATGCTGGGCTGTTTGCGCTTGGCTAAAAGGTATCATCCCAGATAATAGCCACGTGGTGGAGGGGAGGGGTGAAGGGCTCCTCCCGGAGAATAGCCATATGGCGGGGGAGGGGAGAAGGGATCAGCCCAGAGAATAGCCTCGTTGTGGAGTGGGGGTAGGTGTGGGCTGCACATCCACCCAAAAACTGCAGCCTCTCCTTTTAAATGTGAAACCCAACCCATTGCTTACTCTGGGAAAAGAAGGTGCTGCAGTTTGAAAACATTCCACATGTTATGAAGGCATTAGAAGCCAACCCCGTGTACCAAAAGGCTTACCATGGCTGCCTGGAAACTGCATTCTGTTGCCCAGCCGTGTGTGATGTGTCACCATACCAGCAGGCGCTCAATATAAAAGGCAAAATGTGACCTTGTACCTAAAGCACATGTGCTGTCTGCTGTGAATTGCTTGATTCACTGTGAAAGAGCCTCCCTTTTGTTCTCAGAAATCTATCATCTTAAATTTTACTCTCCCTTTTTATCTCCTCCCAGGTGCAAATGTTTCTACGCTCCCCCTATCATCTCCATCCCTGAAGTTATTGCAGATTAGGCGGCGAAAAAAACGCACTCGCAATGACATGTTTTCCAAGGTCATGCAGTCCTCCTGCACTGATACGGCACAGCTTAATGCATGGAGGCATTCAGTGGCAGAGGCCAGGAAAGAATTAAGTGAACGCAAAGAGTGGAGGCAGGATGCGATGCTGAGGCTAATGGGGGAGCAAACGGACATGCTGAAACATCTGTTGGGGGAGCAAACGGACATGATGAAGTGTCTGTTGGAGCTGCAGGAAAGACAACAAGAGCACAGACCCCCGCTGCATCCACTGTATAACTGCATGTCCTCCTCCCCAAGTTCCATATCCGCCTCACCCAGACGCCCAAAAACGCGGGGGAGGCTCCGGGCACCCAGCCACTCCACTCCAGAGGATGGCCCAAGCAACAGAAAGCTGTCATTCAAACAGTTTGATTTTTAGTGTGGCTACAATAAACAAACTGGCCTTGACCTTCCCTCGTCTCCCACCCCACCCGGGCTACCTTGTCCGTTATCTCATTTCTTTTTAATTAATAAAGAAAGAATGCATGGGTTCAAAACAATAGTTACTTTATTTTGAAGGGGGGAGGGTGGTTGTCTTACAGGGAATTAAAATCAACAAAAGGGGCAGGTTTGCATCAAGGAAGAACACACTCAACTGTCACACCGAAGCCTGGTCAGTCATGAAACTGGTTTTCAAAGGCTCTCTGATGATCAGCGCGCCTTGCTGTGCTCATCTAATCGCCCTGGTGTCTGGCTGCTCAAAATCGGATACCAGGCGATTTGCTTCAACCTCCGACCCCACCATAAACATCTCCCCCTTACTCTCATAGATATTATAGAGCACACAGCAAGCAGCAATAACAATGGGAATGTTGGTTGCACTGAGGTCTGACCTAGTCAGCAAACAGTGCCAGCGAGCTTTTAAACGTCCAAAGGCACATTCTACCACCATTCTGCACTTGCTCAGCCTATAGTTGAACTGCTCCTTACTACTGTTCAGGCTGCCTGTGTAAGGCTTCATTAGCCATGGGAGCAAGGGGTAGGCTGGGTCCCCAAGGATAACTATTGGCATTTCAACATCCAATGGTAATTTTTCTGGTCTGGGAAGTAAGTCCCTTCTTGCAGCTGCTCGAACAGCCCGGAGTTCCTAAATATGTGAGCGTCATGCACTTTTCACGGCCATCCCATGCGGATGTCGGTGAAACATCCCTTGTGATCCACCAGTGCTTGCAGCACCATTGAGAAGTACCCCTTGCAGTTCACGTACTGGTTGGCAAGGTGCTCTGGTGCCAAGATGGGGATATGCATTCCGTCTATCGCCCCACCACATTTAGGGAGCCCCATTGCAGCAAAGCCATCCAGTATGACCTGCACATTTCCCAGAGTCACTACCCTTGATAACAGAATGTCAATGATTGCATTGGCTACTTGGATCACAGCAGCCCCCACAGTAGACTTGCCCACTCCAAATTGATTCTCAACTGACCGGTAGCAGTCAGGCATTGCAAGCTTCCACAGGGCTATTGCCACTCGCTTTGCAACTGTCAGGGCAGCTCTCATCTTTGTATTCCTGCGCTTCAGGGTGGGGGAAAGCAACTCACAGAATTCCAGGAATGTGGCCTTACGCATGCGAAATTTTCACAGCTGCTGTGAATCATCCCATATCTGCAACACTATGTGGTCCCACCAGTCTGTGCTTGTTTGCCTGGCCCAGAATCGGCGTTCCACTGTATCAACCAGCCCCACTGCAGCCATGATGTCCCAATTGCCACAGCCCGTGCTTTCAGGAACGTCTGTGTCCATGTCCTCATCAAAATCATCCTTGTGCTGGTGTCTCTTAGCCTGGTTCTGCATATACTCCAGTATAATGCGCGAGGTGTTTACAATGCTCACAACAACAGCGGTGACGGTGAGCTGAGCAGGCTCCATACTTGCCATGGTATGGCATCTGCATGCATCCGACAAAGTGGGCATTCACCCATGAAAGCTTATGCTCCAACACATCTGTTAGTCTTAAAGGTGCCACAGGACTCTCTGTTGCTTTTTACAGATCCAGACTAACAAGGCTACCCCTCTGATACCTAAGGTGTGAAACGATTGTCTGCCGTTGCTTTCACGGAGGGAGGGGCGCCTGGCGACATGTACCCAAAACCACCCGCGACAATGTTTTTGCCCCATCAGGCATTGGAAGCTTAACCCAGAATTCCAATGGGCAGTGGAGACTGTGGGAACTGTGGGAAAGCTACCCACAGTGCACTGCTCTGTAAGTCGATGCTAGCCATGGTAGTGAGGACACACTCTGCTAATTTAATGCGCTTAGTGGGGACATACGCAATCGACTGTATAAAATCGATTTCTATAAAATCAACCTAATTTCATAGTGTAGACATACCCCATGTTTCTCTCGAATAGGAGAGCACCAGTGTTAAGCAAATTATTTTTGACAGAACCACAAATGTGTCCCACTATAGATGATACAGTACACTGAAAATGTTAACTACATACACACATGAAGTTGGCTTTAGTGATTTATGACTACAGCTGGGAGATTTTGTTTCTTTTTCTTTTTTTTTGTTGCAACTAGTAAGTCAGCTGAAAATGCATTGGGGGGCATTGGTCAAATTTAGCAAACATGAAAGGATTCAACTGGGTAATTCATAGAGTCCAAGGCCAGAAGGGACCTTTATGATCCAGTCTGACCTCCTGTATAACACAGACTAACAACTTCCCCCAACAAATTCCTAGAACAGATCTTTTAGGAAAAACATCCAATCTTGATTTTAAAATGGCCATGAAATGATGAATCCACCATGACCCTTGGGAAGTGGTTCCAATAGTTAATTACCCTCACTGTCAAAAATGTACACCTTATTTCCAGTCTGAATTTCTCTAGCTTCTCATTCCAGCTATTAGATCATGTTATACTTTTCTCTGCTAGATTGAAGAGCCCACTATAAATGTAGACACTTAGACCTTAAGCAAGTCAGCATGCCACAGATGCCCATTTGACACTACGCTGTGTTAGTAACTCTTGTCACCAACTCTTGTCTCACACTGATATCATGAAATTTATATAAAAGGTGGCATGTAATATATTATTTGACAGCTGATAACACACTGGTCATTAATGTTACTGTGAAATGTTTGTAACAACACTGTAGGTGAAATTAGGGATGCTCTCTGGCATTATGTCCTGGAGACTATAAACTGACAAAGGTGACAAAACAGGTTTCTTCCTATATAAACAGAAAATAAAATATGGTGGCAGATGCCCTGTCCAGGAAACGAGGTCTGACCTGCTACCTGCTGGTCAGCCAATGGCTAACCCTCGTGCAGCTTTGTAAGTGGGGGAGGTGTGACCCAATCTATCAACATCCTTCTTAAATGAGGATACCAGAACTGGGCACAGTATTCCAGCAGTGGTCATTCCAATGCCAAAAACAAAGGTAAAATCACCTCTCTACTTCTCTTCGAGATTCCCCTGTTTATGAATCTCATGATTTCATTAGATCTTTTGGCTACAACGGGAGCTCATGTTCAGCTGATGATCCACTACGACAGCCACATTTTTTTCAGAATCACTGCTTCCCAGGATAGAGTCCCCCATTCTGTAGGTATGGCCTACCTTCTTTGTTCCTAGATGTATTCATTTACATTTAGCCATATTACAACTCTATTGTTTGCTTGGGCTCAGTTTACCAAGTGATCCAGAGTGCTCTGAATCCTTACAAGAAACATGGCCAAGGATGCTACTATGCTCATACTCAAGGATGAGGCATTCTACAAGCAGTAATGTGACATGCACCAGCCCAGGCATCAAAAGACTAAAGATTACTCCCAAGAGACGAGAAACACTAATGCTGAAACTCCGCATAAAAAATCCATACACCGAGACATGGAATCAGCAGGACTCTCTGGCAACTACACAGAGAGCCAGACAAAAGATTGTGAATGATCAATATTCACAATCAGACTGTTGTTTAACCAAAGAGCGAGTGGAGATCAGTAGTAGTGAGTGTAATAGAACCTTGTGATTGCAGCTCAATCCATCTATTATACATTCATCGTCAAGGCATCGAAGTATCATTCAAAAAAAATAGAACAGGTGGTGGCTTGCTGAGTAGTTCTCGCTGATCCCAGGGTAAAGAAGGAGATGTGGTTTTTTAAGCCTGACTGCACAGTTCTGCAGAAGCTGGAAACTATTTTGAGAGTGGTAACAGAGGGTCTCTTACCAAAGAGCTGAAATAGTCCAATGCTGGCGGAACGTTCTGGGAAAGTTCTGAGAAAACCAAAACTATTTCTGAACTGTGCTTTGGCTCTTCCATCCTCTATCCCTATCCCTATCCCAACCCACCTTGCTGCGGGGCCCATGCTGGGGCAGCAATTGGCACACACGGATTTGATTATATATTTGCTGATATAACTAGCCAGCAGGAGCTAGAATTTTGTGTGTTGGGTGGAGTGTGATTCCATGGTTGCTTCATACCTATATATCTGTCTGTATATACACATACTTGGTCAATTTCTCTGCTGCTAAAAATGTGCAGAGCACCAATTGATTTCAATGTTGCTCTGCTAATTTAGGCCAGCAGAAAAACATTCAGGGGGCAACTGAAATTCACTGATGGGTGAAATGGTCTAAATATCGTCTGCAAAGCATTTTTGAATACTTTGGGATGAACAGCATTATATAAATGTGAGGAATCATTATTATTCTGGACATTCACTTTTTTTCATTTTCTCCCTCTTCTGCCATATCATATGAAGTATAAAGCAGAAGGGCAGACATAACTGTGGTGTACGATTGAAAAAGATGGCAGAACAAAGACAATGAGTAACTCTACCAGCTTCTCAATGCATTTGCAGCTATTTAAAGTTCTCAAAGTCCTGCCCACAGTTCCTCCCGTAGTTCTCAGCTACATGCCACATAATGATGAGGCAAGGAACTGCAATTTAAGATTTATTCCCAGACAAGAACACAATTAATATTATGGTGAAGTGTTACCAAGATTATAGTTAATGTTCTAGAGTGAAACATATCTATTAATTTAAAACATCAGTAGTATGTTTATATTCATACATTATAAGTGTGTGTTTGTTTGAAAGTCTGCTGCATTTCAAAAACCTAAATATCAGAATTTCTAGGCAGACTAAGTTAAGGTTCCAACACTAGCACTGAGATGTGGTCTTTGACCTGTACCATGAAAGCACAGGAAAATCTGGTCACTGGTCTCTAGTTAGCAAGTGGATTTGCATTTTACAGTACTACAGGACAGTGTGTAAAGTATTTTAGTGCAATAATGGCACTCTGTGACTTGTAGTTGACAGCAAAATGGGGGATAGTAATTAGGATCAGTAGGTATACTTTAAGTTGGTAATTGAAACTTAAATGAATATTTTCATACTTTCTGCTATTAAGGATTTTTTGAAACATGACAATTTTCTTGATTTCAATTTTTTTAAAAAACTTCAATATCCTAATAGTATTGATTTAAATTGACAGTGACTTTAACCATTACCGAAAGTAAGTGCTCAGAACTTTCTGAAAATCAGATGTGTCAATTTTGGCACACTGAACACGCAATACCTAAAAATCACTAGTCACTTCTGAAAATCTTGGCCTAACTAGCTATTGAATGTTGCGGAATTCAGAGACACCATAGCAATTGTGGCCAGAAGTGGACACAACCAATTTTTCCAGTTTCAGCATCTTTCTTGCTATCCATCTATTTGCAGGACCAGTCCACAACATTTTGGCACCTGAGGCGGGGAGCTCAAATGATGCCCCCATATCCCCTCACTTGGGACAAAACTTTGAAAGGTCTTAATTCTGCCTTCTTCCTGTTCTACTATACTCATGGTACTGCTCTGCTACGTACCCCAATAAAGGAGAACTAACAACTTAAAATGCCTTGTTCAAAAATTTTAAGTAATACTTAACTTTCAAACGCCTGAACAGCAAATGTAACTTTTCTTGTCTGCATAGTAAACACTGGCATTTGTATCAGTTTGAATAATCAAAGTGGTGTTTTCCATGCCTTCTTGGTTGCAAAGATTTGAACTGCTTCCTGAAGGTCCACAGTCTGGGCCAGCTCATGCTCTACTGAGATAGTTGCAAGGCCAACCAGCCTCTCCTGTGTCATTGTGGAGCGTAGACGTGTTTTTATTAACTTCAGCTTGGAGAAGCTGTGCTCTCCACTGGTAAGTGTTAGAAGTATGCGCAGAGCAACAAAAGCATTTGGAAAGAAGGTGGTCATCTTATTTGTGCACATATATTCCAGAACAGCCTTTGGAGTTGATCCTGCTGAAATGTATCTTGAAAGGGTTTTCAGTTCATCACCTAAATCATTTGCATGTCATCATGTGTCAACACTGTCTTTAGTGCCCTGCATTGCTGGTGTAGGTCTTCTTCACGTATAGTGAGGAGTTTTGGAATATCATACAACATCCCAAATATACTGCTGTGTTCCTTGAGCTGCATGAAATGTTCTTCAACTGACTGTATTGCACAATCTAGCACCTGGTTAAATAATTCAACTTTGAATTGTTGTTTGGGATCTCTTATGGGATTATCTTGTAATCATAATTACTATGCTTGTAATCAAAATGTCGTCGTCTTCAGTTACTCTTGTATTCTTGAATGGTTGGGAAAATAGCTTCAGTGTGAAGTTCCTCTGCCAACTTCTGTGCACTCTTCAGAACGTTTTGAAATCCCTTATCTGACCGGTAAGACTGTAGGTATGACTTTGCTTTGTCCAGTTGTTCCATTGCTCCAGATATATCAAGGTCAACACCTTGGAGTCTCTTGCTTACAACATTTATTTCAAACAGTATGTCATGCTACAACACTAAGAGACAGAAATTTCAAGTGATGTTTCTGGTGATTCCATTTCCCTCTGCCACTGTTCTCCCACGAACAGTTCCTGTCATAGCATTATCCTCCATAATGGCAACTATGGCATCATCTGTCTTCCCCATTTGGTGTTTGATAGGCTTTATCGCCTCCACTCGACTTTCCCATCGTGTGGCACTCAGTGGTTTCAGTGTCAGAGAGATGTTCCCAGATATTGCTTCAAAATTTGCCATCGATGAGTTGATGCAGAGAAAAATACATAGATGTTTTGAATTGCATTAAAAAATTCAGCAGCCTCACTAGAAGCTGATGCTGCATCACTGACCACCAAGTTCAATGAATGAGAACTGCATGGGACAAAAAAGCTCGAGGGTTTAACGCTCAGATCCGTGTCTGCACTCCTCTGTTCTTTCCTCTCATGTTGGCACCATTATCGTAGCCCTGACCTCTCATGTCAGCTATCGCAATTCCCGTATCTTCCAGCTTTTTAAGAAGCACATTTGTCATACCAGCTCCTGTAGTATCATCAATGTCAATAAATTCTAGAAAATGCTCTCTTGCTTTCAGCCTCTAACCCCACTATATACAAATACAAAAAACTTACCTCCTGCCTTTGTAATTAGGGAAACTCCTGTTAATCTACTCAGGTTAGTTTTTGCACTGGCCTCACCATACGGATTGCTTTGGGCAGTAGCTTTTATTGTTTTCAGTTATCTCAGTACATGAATGGGTGTAATTGCGCCTTCTAATTAGAATGAAAGGAGGGTGCTCAGCACAATCATCAGGTTTTATCAAGTCTGTGATTGTCTTTGGATCAAACACTCACTTAATGGCAGCTATTAACGACTTCCAGCACAACATTACGATGGCAAGGCTGCATTAGGAACTATAGAGGCTGTATTTTGGCTAGCTATAGTGTGGAAATTTCATCACAAAGATATTTTCCTACTAAATTAGACACAAGATTGGCATTATTATTTGTAGTACAGTAGCACTTAAAGCACCAAATGAGATCACAGTCCTACAACTAGGTGCTGTATGAAGACACAGTAAGAGAAAATCCATGCTCCAAAGAGCTGAGAGACTAAATAGACTTTCCCCATTTTAATGATGGGAAACTGAGGCCCAGTGAAATTTAGGTTATATCGACACTGGAGCTAGAAGGTGCAATTTCCATCGTGGGTAGCCAGACCCATGTGAGCTTTGATTGAGCTTGCACACTAAAAACAGAAGCAGAGCGGCGGCAGCACTAGGGCTAGCTGCCCTGAGTACAATCCCATCTGAGACCCTAGGGCATGCAGTCAGGGGAGCTAGCCGGTCCTATGCACATGTCACGATGACGATGCAGCTATTTTCAGTAAACTCACTCTACCAGAGCTAGTGTGAGTATGTCTACCTAAGGTGGAAATTGTACTTTCCAGCTCCACTGTAGACATGCCCTAAGTGACCTACCCAAAGTTACACAGGAAGTCTGTGGCAGAACCAAGAAATTAACCTAGGTTTTCTAGACGTCAGTTCTTGGCTTTAATCACAAGGCCATCTTTACTCTCTATGAGGAAAAGCTTCTCTCAGAGATGAAAATATAATATATTTACAACTATATAACCCTTTTCATCTGAGGATATCAAATTATTATATAAACATTCACTAATTAAGCTTCACACCACCCCGCTGTAGTCCGTGAGTAGCATACTCATGTTACAGCTGGCTAAACGGAGGTGCATGTGCCTCAATTGCTAACAGACCCAAGGACCCTAAATTCCAGTTCTCATCTCTGTCTACTTGATAACATGCCTGATAAATGTTACTGCTATTGTGGATGTCACCTTGCTTCTTCTTGTTTCCTTAGGGTCTGGCTACACAGCAAAAAACAACCCCCAGCAGTGAGTCTCAGAGCTTAGGTCAACTGTCTTGGGCATGCAGGGCTTGTGTTACAGGGCTAAAAATAGCTGTGTAGACATTCCTGCCCTGGGCTGGAGCCCAGAGTCTGAGACCCACCAGATTTCAGAGCCCAAGCTCCAGCCCAAGCAGGAACATCTACACTGCTATTTTTAGCCTCCTAGCCTGAGCCCAAGTTAGTTGACTTGCGCTCTGAGGCTCGCCGCTGTGGGTTTATTTTTTGCAGTATAGACATATCCTGTCTCCTTTGCATTGAGGAGTGTTTCATGAGCCAGTGTACTGTATTTTCTTCAAGCTTCAAGTTGCAGCACTTCCAGCACAAAGAAAATAGGAAATCGATTCTCCCCACACACAGTTTCTTGGGGTTTTAAATGAAATCTGGGAGGAGGCTGAGGAGGATATAGCCTGCAGAACTGCAACATGCTTTCCACCCATCCATGTCTACATTAGGTGGAAGACTGAGTCCAACCCCTGCAACCAGCAATCTAGGAGTGGGTTTGGGATCTTTTTATTAATAGGAGTTCTAGATGCTTAGCACTTCTGAAAATCAGGTCCAAAGTCTCTCAGGTTTGGCACCCAAAAAATGACACCTACAATACATAGTCATTTAAAAAAAATAATTTTGACTTTAGCCTCTTTACCTCAGTTTCTCCATCTGTAAAGTGGGGATGGGAAAATTTATTAACCTTGTAGCTCTAGGTAGTGTAGCCTAGGAGATAGCACAGTGGACAGTAGCACTCTGGAGACCTGGCTTTCCCCATCTGTAAAATGGGGATAATGATACGGCTATCCTTTATAAAGTGTTTTGACCTCTACTGATGAAAAGTGCCATATAAGAGATGGATATTATTATTGAAGTGCAATGTATTATGGCAACAATAGTTATAGTAACAATAGTTAAAGTTTCATTTCAGCTCCCATGCTAAGCCCCTTTTTTTCAGTTGGCCGCAATGTGTGTACATGTATATGCTACAGTTGGGACAGAAAGTTTGCGGGAATGAACTGTTAGAAAGAGCCAAGCCTATGAAGAAGGCTTAGACTGAGGGTTTCATGATTTAGAATTACCCTTCTGTTGTTAAACCAGACTCCAGGAAGAATGACATGTTCCTACCCTGAGTGTGTAGGGTTTTTTTGGACTGTGGTGGGGGGATGTTTTCATCAATTAATTTCATGCCAAAACAATAGCCACTGCACAAACATGTCTATATGTTTCCAACACTTCTCTGATGGTTGGAGAATAACTATTAATAAGATCCTATGAATAACAGTAAATCACACTTGGGGACTGAATCCATGAATATGTTTGCAAATTTCCTATTAGATCAACTCTTTGTAGGAATAGCTCTTACTCTCTGGCAATATCACTTTAAGACAGTCCAAAACAGCATATCAGAAGAGGACACCAACGGCACCTGCTGACGTTAAACAACCTTTCAATCCATTTATCAACATTCTCATCCTTCCCCATTCAAAGCAGCTGAAACAATAACTATCAATAAAAGAAAATTAATTGATATGCAGAGCATATTAAAAGCCAATAATGCAATGTGACTGATTCTCCCAAACTCCTCTTTAAAGGCATCAGCAGGCCTCAGATTTTCTACATCCATGAACGAAAAGTAACTAGCTAGGTTATATTAATGTGAACATTTTATTAAATATCATCCTGCCTCAAGGCAGCTAACAGTATTCCCCAATACAAATCTTTTGTTGTTGTTTCTGTAGACTCTTGTTTGACAATGGTGCAATTTATATATATATATATATGTATTATTTATGCTGTACTAACAGGACCTATATTAACATTGTAAGCAGTCTGGCATGGGAGGAAAACGAAAAGCTCAGTCTGCTTGTTTGGAAAGGTCTGCAGTGGAATATCTTAGTGTTTAACCAGAATAAATGGAAAGGGAATGGCCAGGAGGGATGAAAACAATAATTTATAGCTTGAAATAGAAATATGGCTGAATTCTTGTAGTGTTAAACGATGTTTAAAAGTAAGTTACAGCAATGGGAATGTTGCTACTGAACTACAATTTCATCTCTCTCTCTCTCTGAATTTGCAAACCCTTCAATACTACCTTATGAATAAGGGAATTTATTATTATTAATAATAACAACATTACATTCGAGTCTATAGGCCTCAGCCAAGATTTGGGCCCCTTTTGTGCTAGGCATTGGATATATAATACTGCCCCAAAGAACATACAAAGAAATTGCTGATAGAGCAAAAGACTCAGCATGAAAACCTGCTCCTTATTGATTATTAGATGGAAAATATCAATCAGCAAGACCAGTAAAACCCCATACCACACATAGGTCTAATCCCAAAACAAAGCAGGTCAAGGAAACTTGATCAGATAATCTCCTTGCCAAAATCTCACCAATCATACTTTAAAAAAGAATGGTAAACAAAATGATAATTGCCAAGTTCATCAATGTCAAGAGAGGGTTTCTTGAGCATAGGCCTAAATGTTCACTTGACAGATACTGGGATCTGATCTGCATGGGAAGATCTTTGCACTCATATATTACCCCGCTTAAATTAATGAGGCTCCATGAAGGAATATAAGAACGGCCATACTAGGTCAGACCAACGGTCTTTCTAGCCCAGTATCCTGTCTTCTGACAGTGGCCAATGCCAGGTGTCCCAAAGGGAATGAACAGACCAGGTAATCATCAAGTGATCCATCCCCTGTTGCCTATTCCCAGATGCAAATCTTCAACTGTGCTGATCTAATTTGCAAGATCAGAACCTATATTTCTACTGGTTGTGAAGATGCTGGGCCTGACTCTTCTCTCACTTACATTGGTTTTACACTTGTGTAGCTGCATTGATTTCCCTGGATTTACACTAGCCTGACAAAGAAGAAAATTAGCCCAACTGAGTGAATGTGAAGAAGGAAGAACCAAAGAGAGCATCGAAGTGAAGGGGAAGAGGAAACTGATGAATAAAAAATGGGGAGACATAATGAAGTAAAAGATTATTGCTTTATTTTGAAAAATTAAATTTACAGTACTGCCAACCCAACGTGCTCAAAAAGCATGAGATAAAAAATCATGAGATTGGCTTAACAATCTTTAAATTTTAAAAAGTAATACATTTTGGGTCTTTTTACTTACCTTCAGGTTTTTGAGCCTCTTAGGGTTCACATTTCAAACTTTTCCCTGCAATCAGGAGGGCTAGAAGCTTACTTTCTTTAAAATGAAAGATGACCATCTTGTGTAATCACCTGACTCTGGAAGCTGGGGCTTAAAGAAAAAAACCCTCATATCATGAGGCTCTATGATAACATTGTGAGAATTGGCAATACTTCATTTAGCATGGAGTGATATCTTACTTGACTTGCTGTCAGTGGTATTCACAATACTTATATGGCAGTAAATGTATATTTACTAGTCCTATTGAACTACTCACAGTAGTGAAGTTAAGCATGTTCATTAGTGTTTGCAGGGTTGGTGCCTTAATGTGTCTATTGAAATGCTGTGTTTATATGTTAATCAATTTATCCAGTGACCCCGTCTGGGTCATTGAGAGTCCTCCATGTCACAGTTGAGATACAAGAGCAGGACAGCAGATGTTACTGCTGCTTGCATTTCACCTGTTAAGTGGATAACAGAGCAGATCAGAAAACTGAAATTTTCCTGTGAGAAATTTTGAATGATATCATTATTCAAAAACAATTTTTTTTCAATATTTTCCTGCTAGAAGTTTCAAAACAGTTCAGGATGACAATGTTTGTTTTGATTTGGCTTAAGATGTCATTTTCGTTGCTTTAAACCAAAAAATAAAACAAAAACAAAACAAAACATTTTAAGTTGAAACAAAACGAAACTTGTTTTGAATCAGCATTTGACCATAACATAGCATTTTGTTTTAGTTTTTACAAACTTCAAAGCTGAAATGAAATACGATTTTTAAAGTGAAAATGAAATGAAAAATTTTGTTTAATTTCAAAATGGTGAGTTGAAACATTTGTTTTGACATTTCATATTGGAAAAATAGCAAAACTTTTTGCCAGAATTGACAATTTCCCATGACATTTTTCAATTTTTATGAAACTGTATTATTCAGCAGGAACATTTACTTGATGAGAAATTTCAGACAATGCATAACTAGACCCTTCTCTCCAGGAGTGTCATTCCAGCACATCTCCCCAGCACAAAATAAGAAAATATTAAACTAAATAACATGTATGCACAAGAGCAACTTTATGCAGGTGATCAGTAACCCAATTGAAGAAAATGGAATTAGTCAAATGTGTTGTTACACATAAGTATAAGTATTTGCAGAACTGAGGCCTAAGATTGATACTTCGGGGTATTAAATGTGTGGGTTTTTGTTGTGAAGTACTTAGCACACTATTAAAATAATAATAATATTGAATTTGCAGTTTCTTGGTTTGCATTCTTCACCAATATGCCTGCAAAACTGAGTTTTAATGAGTGGATCACTTTTAAACTACAGTTTGTGATGTGAATGATTATCGTTTTTTAAACCACATCATTTCCTCCCTATTCTAATTATAGGGCTGATAGTTTCTGTGACAATGTGCATGCCACTGTGCAGCCTTAATATAAAGCTGGTCTGAAAAGAAACACAACTCAGAAGCAGTTGATTCCAGTGTTCAATACATCTACTAAATAATTCAGTATCACTAATGGAAGTCTGATCTTAGTGGAGAAGCAGGCTTCTGTGGGCACTCACTGCTGGTTTTGGCAGCCAGACCCTGGAGAACAACAATGGAGCAAAAGGTGAAAAAAATCTTTAACTGTTCTTGTGTTCTCTTTTCTGCTTTCCCAGAATTATATTATTTCTTCCTGGTGGCAGCTGCAGCTGAGAGCTGAGCGGGTGATAAAAAGAAATTGATATTTACAGTATGTCTGAAACAAACAAACAAAGTTCAAACCAAGCTGACCTATTGACTGGCATGTGTTTTTGTTTGGTTTTAGAAATGCACTGCATCTTTCTGCTAAATGATGGGAGCAAAGGCAATGAAACACTTATTGGGGGCAAATTGCACAAGGTATTGCCTCCAAATTTCATACTCAGGTTTTAGGGTTAGAATTTTCTAAGGAGGTGAGCTGCCCAATTCTCACTGAAAGTCTGAGAGTTGGGTGCCTAACTCCTATTGGCACCTTTGGAAATCCTTGCCTAGAGGTACTGAGCATCCACAACTCCAATGTAAGGCAAAGGGAGCTGAGGGTGCGCTTAACACCTTACAAAGGAAAATAATCAGCAAGATGAATTCTCATATGAAAGGGCTTCTATTTTTAGGCACACTCAAGATTCCCAATCCTGATTATCTTTAGGAAAACCCATCCCTTCCAAAAATACTGTGAACATCAGCTGGTGGAAATATTTGGAGTCATTTACTGGTGCATTACCATTGTGCATCAACAGTCAAAAAAATCTGTATACCTTGTTCCCTTAATCTTTGCTCTTTTCCTTTCTAAAAGGAGCAGTCTTCACCACTCTTCTTTTCTTCTTGGAGACACTGTCTTAGGCAGTGAAGAGGCTACTCGAAAGTAAAGGTTTGACTCCTGTAGCTCCTAACCCATTCTTTATCTTCTTTTTTTTTTTAACCAATCTAAAACTGATAGCTACAAACAAACCATAAGGGAAAAGATTTAAAACCTAGCCAGAGATAGCAGGTTTCTCTAGCAGCCTGTAAGCAAGATCTCCTTTTTAGTTAAATTTAGATTCCTTGTGTGTCTAGACCAGATTATTAATAATCAAGGGCTGCCTTTCAGTATAGATATTTTTATCCTTCACATGTTACCCAGACTTAACTCTTTGTCTTTATGTCCCCCTTTCCATCACCCAAGAAGACCATCTAGATGTAGGAAATAAACCATTGGTTGGGTCAGGTGAAATAATAAGAGACAAGGTGGTGAAACAGAACTTGGCAGAATCCACTGGCTGCATCTAACAAGAATATTTTTGCAACAGTTAACTGGTTCCTTATCACCATTCTTCTCCATGCTGTCCAGTTGATTTTGTCCCATCTTGCTTTAAGTACTTTGGGAGGCCCACCTCACTAGTTATGAGACCGTCTAGAAAGTCACTTGTCATAGTCCTATTAATGTCAAAGGTGTCAAACGTAGACTCTTTGGAGCAGGAATGTGTCTTACTATGTTTATACAGTGCATAGCACAATGAAATCCTGTGCTCAGTTGGCACCTCTAGGTGCTACAGTGATACAAATAATATTAAAACACACCTATTACTTAACTTTCTGGAATTGAGGTGCTTTCATTTTTTATTAGAGTTCCTTCAGACTCTAATTCATTCACAGTTGAACAGATGCATAATCATGTATACAATTGAGTCTATAGCCTCTCCAAATCCTAATGCAAGTCACATCACACAAGATTAGAATTTGGTTCAATGTGTGTGCTCAGTTTCAGCAAATTCAGATCTGAGATGTGGTGGGGGAGGTACCAGGGATTGCTGTAACTGGGGAAAAGTGTCAGCTGAAACTGGTTTACAGTGGAAAATTGGGTTTTTAACAAAATGAAAATTTTAATGGAAAGTGACTGCTTTCTGCAGAAAGTTTCTCTCCCTCTCTTTAAAAAAACAAACAACCTCAGTTTTCCTTTTTTCAACAAAAAATTGAAATTTTCTGCACGGGGAAACATAATTCTGACCTCCTCTATGTCTCAATTTTCTCTTTAGCCCATAGAAAAATGTACAAGTCAATCTGCAATATTCTTCCCTTGTCTCACCAATCTGCTCCAACCTCACTCTTCATCCAGAGCACAGTTTTGGTGGCAATCAGATGAACAAACCTTTGAGGCCAACGATGTCAAACATTCTAGGCTATGTGGGGCAGGGAATGTCACTTACTATGTTTGTACAGTGCTTCGCACAATAGGGTCCAGCTCTCAGGTGGAGCACTCCAGGGACTGCATAAGTCAGCTACTAAGTATCCCTCTTTATTGTTGTGTGGCTTGCATAATTTTCATCCCATAAGAAGGAAGTAGATTTCTCAGTGCAGTCCTGGCCATTTGACTCCAGAGAAGCCTGGCTTATGTTGCTAGCCCAGCTGCTAGAGAGAACTGTTCTATCTGAACCAGTCTACTATTTTGTGTTGATGATCAAAGTTGTTTGTCTTCAGTGACATTGCTATCATTAAATCCCGCTGTGGCTGTGTGATGAAAGCAAAGGAAGAAATGGAAGGGATTAGTTTACTTCAGCCAGAAAGAATCCAGGTGGGTGCAATTATCCAGTCTGGGATTTACTGTACAGTGCATTTTATTGTTACAGGTGGAAGGTGTTAGATGATGCAATATACACTTTTGCCAGACAGAGGACTTTCTTAGCTAATTTATCTGGAAACAGGAGAACCTGAACTGGATGTCTGCATTAACTTGGAACAGGAGCCAAAATTTATGACCCCAGAAAGAAGACCAAACCCCAAAACGCTGTGTGCCTTTATAGCCAAGAAATAGTCTCACTCTAGGGTTTAGAAACTAGAAAGAATATGCCTGACTTTAGAATGTTAGCTACATTTTTAATTCAATTGGCAATTGGGCAGCATTCTCATTTAACAAATGCAATGAGGCTAAACGTAGGGAAAGCCTGCCCCAAGTGAAAGCTTTTATGTAATTCCAGCAGTCAACAGAACTAGAGGTTATGAAATTTCATGAAAAAAAAGTTTTGTGATATTTTCAGCCTAACTGGAAATTAAAAGTACCAGACATCTTTTTCTTTCAATGTTTCCAGTCAGGAGATTCAAATAAAGTTGGATTCAAAGCCCAGTTAACTCTTCTTGACTTCCATGGGCTTTGGATCAGGCCCATAGTGCCAAAAAGTGAAATAATTCTTTTTGTCTGAAATTTCTGAGATTTGTTACTGGCTACCTGGGAGGTAAATGCGAATCTCCCATGCGCTGTGGCTGACAGCGAATCCACGCTAGCCGTCTCAGCTCCTTATATGTGCACATTGCAAACAAGAACGTAGATTCAATCTGATTTTTTTTTAATAAGTTACCTGGCACAGGGGCTCGCAGACATTAGCCCTCCTGACCCAGTACATTATGGTGCTGACACTGCCTCTCCAAGTAACAGAACTTGGGGAACTGTCACCATCAGACGAGGGTTTTGTAGAGCTTCTCTTTCCCAACAAAGCTTTATTATTTGCTCACCAGAGCCCCAGTGCATACAACATATGAAATTGCAGAGGAGCGATGCTACCCTGCAGCTCCCTTTTCTTAGCAGTAACCGAGGAACTCAAATCCTGCACTTCTTCGAGTCCTAGCCCCTCTCCCATTCCCCTGCCTTCCTCCAGTCCCGGTGGGCGAGACTGCCCCTGGAGTGACCTGCTTTTAATCAGCTTCCCAAGCAGATCACATGAGAGCAAAGTGCTCTCTCGCGCTCTGCCTCCCTCCTCTCTCGCTCGCAGTCTGCGAGCAATTGAGTCCAAGCGAGGAGCGGCGAGTTCCCCGCCTTGAGCAGCCAAATCTTGGCGAGACAATCCCGGCCGGAGGGGGGAAGCGAGAGCGCACGGGGCGGCGAGGCAGGAGAGGAGCCCCCAGATCCAGCCCGAAAGAGACGGGTCGGCCCCGCGCTCCCAGGCAGCCAAGCCCACAGCCCGTCCCTCCGACCCGAAGGCAGCTTGGCCGGCAACTCCACGTAAGTCGAAGTGGGTTTGCTGGGGCTGAGGCGCGCGTGTCTTCCGCTGGGGGCAAGGACAGCGCGGGGGAGCGGGACCGCCGGGCTGCCCTCGGAGCCAGGCGGCTGCCGGGCTCAGCGCGGGCGGGGCGGGGCGGGGCGCTCACCTGGCCCGCCGCGGAACTGTAGCGCTGCAGGGCGGTGCGGACGCCTGGCCAGGGGCAGGTCTCCATCCGCGGGAAGCGGGCTGGGCTCCCTCCTTGGGGCCGGGGGCAATGCCCTGCGCGGGTCCTCTCCAGGTAGCAACTCGCGGGGAGGGAAGTGAGCGGTGCCGAGGGGCCGCGGAGAGCATCGCTCTGGGCATTGCTGGGGGTCTCCTCGCCCTCCCCCCCCCCCCGGCCAGCTGGTGTCGGGCACAGCTGCTTCTCTCCCAGGGTGGCCGAGGAGCTCTGGCCTCGCCCAAGGGACCAAAAGAGCAGCAATCTGGTTTTTCTTGGGGGGGAGGGGAAAGAGCCGCCCCCCACCCCTTCGGTGACTTGGGGCTGTACTCGAAGGTGTTCCCCAGACACCTGTATCCGCACCCCAGCCTGCTCCCCGCCACCACGCAGACGCGGGACTCGAGCCTAAAAGAAGCCCCCAGAGCCCCCGAGAAGTGCCGCCCCCGTGAGTAGCACTGACTGACTCCAGGGGATGATCTGTCCAACCCCCTCCCCGCAAGCTGCTCCAGCTCCCCTGCCTGGCCGCCGCCTTCCAGGCCGCCGCCGAGGATTACTCTGAAGGCTAATAGGATAATAGAGCAGTTCCGTACTCTCAGCTCAGCGCGATTTGAGGCAACTGCACAGCTCGGTTTAGCCACTTGATCATAACTTGGCATAAAAGGCTGGCGGATCAATATGTGGCAGTATTGAAAAGCTAAGGGGCAGGAGGGGGAACTTTACACAGTGTAAAGAAAAAAATGTCAGGATCTGCGGGCAGAAAGTGTGCTCAAGAGGAAGGCCAGCAGCATGCACCTAGGATAGGCCACCTGCTATGGATGCCTCTCTTACCTGGGGTCCTGCAGGGATCAGTTCTTGGTCCGGTTCTGTTCAAAATCTTCATCAATGATTTAGATAATGGCACAGAGAATACACTTATAAAGTTTGTGGATGATATCCAGCTGGGAGGGGTTGCAAGTGCTTTGGAGATAGGATTAAAATTCAAAATGATCTGGACAAACTGAAGGAATGGTCTGAAGTAAATAGGATGAAATTCAATAAGGAGAAATGCAAAGTACTCCACTTAGGAAGGAACAATCAGTTGCACACATACAGAATGTGAAATAACTGCCTAGGAAGGGGTACTGCGGAAAGGGATCTGGGGGTCATAGTGGACCACAAGCTAAATATGAGTCAACAGTGTAACACTGTTACAAAAAAAGCAAACATAATTTTGGGATGTATTAGCAGGAGTGTTGTAAGCAAGACACGAGGAGTAATTCTTCCTCTCTACTCCATACTGATTAGATCTCAACTGGAGTATTGTGTCCAGTTCTGGGCACCACATTTCAAGAAAGATGTGGACAAATTGGAGGAAGTCCAGAGAAGAGCAACAAAAATGATTAAAGGTCTAGAAAACATGACCTATGAGGGAAAATTGAAAAAACTGGGTTTAGCCTGGAAAAGAGAAGGCTGAGAGAGGACATAACAACAATTTTCTAGTACATAAAAGGCTGTTACAAAGAGGAGGGAGAAAAATTGTTCTTCTTAACCTCTGAGGATAGGACAAGAAGCAATGGGCTTAAATTGCAGCAAGGGAGGTTTAGGTTGGACATTAGGAAAAACTTCCTAACTGTCAGGGTGGTTAAACACTGGAATAAATTGCCTAGGGCGGTTGTGGAATCTCCATCATTGGGGATTTTTAAGAGCAGGTTAGACAAACACCTGTCAGATATGGTCTAGATAATACTTAGTCCTGCCATGAGTGCAGGGGACTGGCCTAGATGACCTCTTGAGGTCCCCTTCCAGTCCTATGGATCTATGGTGCAAGCAATGTCCTCACTTCGGTCTCAGAGACTTAGGGCCAAACTCTATGCACTGATGAGCACATTAATGCTGTTTGACTGTAATGGGAGTTAACCTGCTTATCTGAGGGCAGGTCTTCACTACAGGGGGGGGGGGTCGATTTAAGATACGCAAATTCAGCTACGCGAATAGCATAGCTGAATTTGACGTATCACAGCTGACTTACCCCGCTGTAGGGACGGTGGCAAAATCGACCTCTGTGGCTTCCCGTCGACGGCGCTTACTCCCACCTCCGCTGGTGGAGTAAGAGCGTCGATTCGGGGATCGATTGTCGCGTCCCGATGGGACACGATAAATTGATCCCCGAGAGGTCGATTTCTACCTGCCAATTCAGGCGGGTAGTGTGGACCTAGCCCTAGAGTAATAGTTGACCCTTTACTGCTGCTAAAATAAGTAACTCCAACAGGTGCTGATGGATCAGTTGTAGAGTTGTTATTGCTAGTTTGTTTTAAAACTTAAAGGCCTGGGGGGCGGGGTTGGGAAAACTAGGCCAAACTCTGCTGTCGGTGAGACTGGTGTAAATACAAAGTAACACCATTGACTTCTAAGTGAGAGAATAACTTCTTCCATTGAGTTTAGAGATAATTCTGCTGATATATCGTATTGGTTTCTGTCATTTATTTGTCTTCCTTATATATATTAGGACTATTTACATGCAAAGGGAATCTTTTCACTTCATTAAAAGTTCATCTGCTCCTGTTACTTGCTCTCTACCTGAGGTCACAAGTCTCAGTTTTTGATATCGCAAGGAGATGAATGAATAATACATTTGAGGAATGTTCTGAAGCTTAAATTCCACCAGGAATTAAGCCTGCTGTGACCACATCCACTTGGGCTTGTTTATAAGCAGTGTGGAATTGTATACATTATGCTTTTTCCCTGTTCGATATCCTTACAACTGTGGCCAGAGGAGTGGGTTCTAACTAGATCCAGCTTACTTTAAGTCAGAGGAGCAGGTGGAAGGGCATTTTAGCCAAAGGTTCTTCAGCTCTGAAACTTGCTACCTTTCCATAGTTCCATCACAGCTTCAGTTTGGTATTGTTCTGAGCCTGTTGCAAAATTCAGCTTTTGGGGTAGCTAATGGATTGAGGGAACAGGTATGCTTGTAGGTGCAGGCTGTTCTAAGGGGATAGTTGTTTTTATGTACCTTTTGAATGTTGCATGATAGCTGCTGTACAATGGGAATTTTACTTTTTATTGTCTATTATAAACCCCTCCCCCCCAAAAAAACAACAACACTGAAATATCAATCAACAGAAATGATCCAAAGGGAAACTTCCCCCAGAAAAGGTAATATGTAATTTGTGACATGGTAAAGCTGTTTATTTGTTGTTGTAAGTTTGATGGAGGGGAAAGGAAAAGTTATCCAGCTAGAAGGAAAAAGCTGTGCATAACTTAATGACCATCTATATGGGCAAGTATGTGTGGAGGGACAAGTAGAAAGTTGGTGTCTCTCTGGACTAAGTTCCTTAGCAATTGGAACCTTATGCAGCACTCACTGAAGAAAAAGGAAAGACTCCCTTTGTCTTTAGTGGGCTTTGGAGCAGGCACTTGGACAGAAGGGTGGGAGGGAATTTTGTCACTGGCTTCAGTTTGTGTCTTTTATAAAGGGATACATTTTTTGCTTGTTTTTACTTCCTTCCCTCTCTGGCAAATGGTGCAGACAAGGGAGGCCTTCATCGCTAATGTGGGCACTTTCTTGGTTGACTTGTGGGAGGTGCTGTCTGACTTCCAGCAGCATCACCTCCACCAAATTATGTCACCACTAGATCTGATCTCCCTTCTCTTGGTCTCGCTGGAGTCTGTTAGATCGGAGTACTCTCACAGAAGAACTGTCCTTTCTACGTGAGCTCTGAAAACATACTGATTTGACACACACTCTGTTATAGTTTAAAACATTTGTGCAGTGCCTTAGTGGGGTTATCACTTATATAGAGAATTACAATGCAACACTGAGTTACTGTGGATGGAACTTGCTTTGCTCCTGAACCTTGTCTTCCTCCACAGGCCACCTCCCTTGCATATATTCTCCATAAGCTTGTGGTGTTTTCTATGGGAGCAGGTCTGTGACTAACAGTGTAACCTCCACTTCAATATTTGCGGCCTTTTGCTGACCGGTGCATCAAAAGCATTTTTCGCTTAGAGGTTTCATTTCAGGGCTTTAACTGAGGAAATCTATATATGTGTCAAGCCTATTCATAATAAATCATTTAAAATGCTGTCCTGGGATCAAACCAGGTCACTGTAACACATACACACTGCTCTTCATATGCTTAGAGTGACCTGCACTTGGTCAATCCATATACCTGGTGTGGTTGTCTCTGATTTATCTTCCTTGGACAGCCTTGTTCACAGGGAGTTTATGTTGCAAATTATTTACAATTCTTGGCATGCTGAGCAGCCTCAAACTTAAACTGCAGCCTCATTTTCCATCCACTCAATACCACACTTACATGTGTCCGAGTTTCCATGGTGCCATCAAGCTTCTAGCTAGATATTGACATTTGACAGCAGGAATATCGTTCTGTGTTGCTGTGTATATTTAGTGAAACTATCAGAGCCATTTAGGGTGTGCATTTCTAATTTATATCCATATCCTCATATTGTTAGTTAGTGCTTGTTAAGCGTTGCCTAACAGTCCTGGTTACATAGTTAACAGCAACAATGAACTTCAGATACAGCTTAGGCAACAGGTGTTTTGAGATAAGCAGAAGGATCCATATTTTAGGTTAGTTTGAGCAATTTAGCATCACGTGGACACAAAGGATAACATTTTAAAAAAATGCCCAAGTCCCTGATGGCTGCTATCACGTAGGTATTTTTGAAAATCTCAATTGTGGCTTTCTGAATGTTAGTACATAGAGTGTTCCTTCTCTGTAGAGCTGTTTAGGTTGAAATAGAAAAGTATGTATTGTAAGATATATAAAGTGGATTTCAGAGGGCTTGGGAGGAGCCAGAATGCAAGAGCCTTACTTCAATTGAAGTTTTATATAAAAAGCTTTATTCAGAGTAAGCCCAAAATGGGGTTAAAAAGTACAGGGGTGAGCTATGGTATGTAAAATGTGCCTTTTAGTAAAATACCCGGCCATAACAATTTGCGCATTATTACTATAGAAATATTGCTACTCTGGCTCAATTAATTGACATGGCATACAAGGTGGCAGTGGTCAAACAATTTGTTAGAAGTAATAGCTCTCATGGTGACATAAACTTTGTGGGGAGAGAGAGATCTATTCTAGTTACTTGTGCCAGCAGCAGTCCCAGCAGTGCATTGTCCACCACCAAGTGCCTAGTTACTGAGTGGAAAGTAGAGGATGTCTCAGGAAATACAGTGCAACCAAAGCCACCTGGCCCTGGGGGTGGATTTGTTAGCCACGAAATGATGGAATTAGTATTTTAGCTCCACAGAATAAATTGCTAGCATTCATTCATCATAGTCTTTAGATTAACTATAGAACAGTTTCCCGCAATGAAGTTTTTATTTCTTTTCAAATGTAATAACTAATGTTGGACATTAGACCATCAAGACCAAGAGAGTCTTCTCCACCATAACTAGTGTCCTGTTCCCCTATCTGCCATGAGCATTGCACCAATGGCTGATAGTGGAATTGTCGCTGTTTCATTCTTTACAATTTTATATGATTTGGAAATAATTGTTGTTTTTCACTACTAGAAAGTAATAATGACTTCAGATGAAGACTAAGTATTGTTAGCAGAAGTAGACCAACTCTTAGAAAATGAGATCCTGATTTTATATAAAGGCACCCACAATTATTAGTATATGCACTAATAATAAAGAATGAAGGAGGAGATATTCAGATAACCAGCAGAATTGTATCTAAACATTTGCCACTAGACAGTGGCTGCTTGTGAACATAGAGTACCATTGCGGGGTCTCAAAAAATCATTATAATTGGGGTCAGTAGCATGGCTAGGGCAGAGGGTTTCAAGCTGAAGGCAACTACATTTGGATTTTTAGATGAGCGCTGTAAACATTTGATCTTGTATGAAGCGGAGGTGGTACCCAATGTGACATCATCATCATCTTTGATCCCAGCATCTTTACTATGAGAATTACCTAGCTAATGAAGTAATAGTTGGCAATCTGTATGAAATCTGCTGTTTATATTTTTATTAGCTCTGAGTTGGCAGAGAAGCTGCTTCTGTAGTGTCTGATTCATTAGTGTGTTTCAGTCATTCTCAAGTTTCAAGAGCCTTTTCAGTATGGAAAAGGTAAAGTTCCTCTTGGTGCCAACCCTTTATTATAGCCAGTACTGAGGACATATAACCTTGATGTCATAAGGCTTGTTCGGTGCACTGAAGTGTTCAGCAGCGTCTTACCCTGGAGTGATAGAAAGGACCCAAGCCTGGAAGTACACAGAGCAATGAAACAGCCCTGCAGTCTGAGCCTCATAAACACAAGTTGGTTGGCACAGGCCAGCTGTGGGTGTCCAGTTGCTGTGTAGACATGTCCTCAGTGTACATTTTGGAACAGAGGTTAGGCTCCCCTCCAAGGTCTGACTGCTTTCTAAGGGACAGAATCTACCTCTGATCCCCACATAAGTTCCAGAGCTCAGTGAGGTCCTGGGGTAATGGGGTGAGGAGGGTGCAAAACATGTAATCCTGTTCTTTATCGTGTTATCCAGGTGCTGGGTGGGATGGGAAGGAGGAAGAGGGGGAATTACCAAATATAGACAAGAGACACACACTGCCATGGTTGTGGAAATCAGCGTACCACATCTCATTACTTGGTTTAAAATAACACTCCTAAATCTGTCTACGCCACCTGAAAGCTTGGTCATTTCAATTTCAAGCAATGATAGGCATAATATTTTTTTTAGTGAGCCCTGTCTTGTGTTTTGGTTTTGTTCATCTTAATGTTACGAGCACTTTGAGATGACTTTGCCTACCTGTTGTTTTAAGATGATCTTCAGACAAATGTCAAAGTCAGGTAGCATTTAAACTATACAATGATCACACAGACTGGGTTTTATATCTTTCATACTTCAGATATTCCAAAGTTGCTATAGAACACAATTAATTAGATGCTGGTTGCACAGTGAAAATCTAGGAGCCACCATGCACTCAGCAATAATGATCTCACAGCATGGGACGATATTATTACTTCTATTGCAGAAGTACCCTAAAGATGCTAGTTACTGTACAAACATATATGGAGGTACAAACCCTAGCCTCTAAGATCTAAAATGACAAAAAACAGTTGAAAGGAGTAAAAAAGGCTACAATATACAAAGTTATCAGAGTCATGAATGACCCATATCTTAGTTCCACAACACACACAAAATACAAATAGATAAGGATGTGTGTGTGAAGAGTCCCAAGCTGCCCCTCTGCTCAGACATTCTTTCTCAGAGTGCCCTGACCCTAGTTTGTTAAGCGGGACATGCTGTTCATTATACACAGACTGGGTTTATCATAGAATCTTTTTCAGACAATGCCATGGGATCTTTATCTTCCATTAGAAATGAAACATGAAGGGATTTGGGAATAATGTCTTCCCAGAAGGATGGCATCTCTAATAATTCAATGCCTTCCTAACTGTATTATAGCACTGCAGAGTCAGCACTGGGTACAAGTATAAATCCTGCTTTGGGGCACTTGAACTAAGAACCTCTGGTTCAGTGTCAAGATGGCTACTAACATGCATTCAGAATTATTCCCCACTTCCCTCCCTGGTGGAAATAAATATTAATCTAGGACCAAATCCTGTAGTTCTTACTCAGGCAAAGCTCTCGCTGAAGTAAGGGTAAGCTTTGCCTGAGTAAGGACAGCAGGAGTCAGACCATAATTCTGAAAGGACACCTTTTCCCTTTGTTTTACGCAAAATAAGTTACGATTGTAATAGTGCTTCATAGCTTGATAGCAAACAGAGAAAATGCCATTCTGGCACCCTTACTTTGTACTTCAAATTGTCCCATTAATTGCAATGGGACTACTTGCAAAGTGAGGTACAACTCAGAGTGAATACAGCGATCAGAATCTTGTCCTAACTAAAGAAATGCTTCCATTCCCGTTGCTCTCCATTATGCTGATAGGATAGAAATTGTGTCTCTCTTCAGTTGGAATCATAAGAAATACTAATCCAGAAACTGTCTTCCCTCAAATTAAAAAGAAATATTATAACCTTCTGACTCTGCCTGCCCAGCATGGTTTTTCCTTTGCTTTTCCAGGAAAAAGCTGCATTTGCCATCCTAATGAATCAGCTTCCCTTCTGGTGCTGGGGGATGGCCTCTGAGATGCTCTGATTGCCTCCCAGTGGCTTGTGTCATCTGACTGGCTTGTTTGTTTGGATTGCTGCATTCCCAGAGGTCACAATGATGTTTTTGTTTGTGTGAGAGTCTCCTGCTTCTATTAGCAGCCTACCCGGGTGCAGCTGAGCATACAATGGCATGGGAGAAGAAAAAAACTACTACTACTACAGTTTCCCTCTAAGCCAATGGCTATAATTTTCAGTGCCTTTAGAGGCATTCAGAGGCAGAGAAAGATTTGATTCAGGGAGCCTCATTGCATCGTGCTTGCCTAATCTTTATTTTGCAGCATGATCCTTTTGGCCCATATTTTTTGTCTAACTCGTGTGTTGTCAGATGTTTTTGCTAATCTTCATAAGAGATGTTTGCGTAAGTAAAGTGATTACTTGGCAGGGATTGTTTTTCCATTGTTTATAGAGTGTTCCTTTGCTGTTGGTAAATTATACACTCTTCATTGTGGGCTCATTCTGGTTTCACTTATGCAGTAGAGAGGGGAAACCCACTAGGGAGCCATTACAGTTCCCTGATTCTCTGGCCAATTTTATATAGGCCACACCCTGGCAGAGTTTACAGGAGATTGGGGGCTGCTCTAAAATCTGCCAGCTGGTAACAAGTTCAGAGAGACCATCCCCCAGCTGTGGATTGCAACAGGGAGAATGAACTGCATCAGGTATGGGGTAGCAGGTGAATCTATGCCTACTGGTGACTTCCCCAAGCCCCAAGAATAGGGTTACAATATGTCCAGTTTTTTCCGGACATGTCCGGCTTTTTGGTAATCAAACCCCCATCCGGGGGGAATTGCCAAAAAGACGAACATGTCCAGAAAAATACCGGCCGGGCACTTCCCCTCCTGGGCTCCAGCTGCTCTGCTCCTCCCCTGACACTTCGTCTCTGTTTAAGAGCCGAGCTGCCCGAGTGCTCCGGCTTCAGGCAGCCCCCTTGCCTCCGGAGCCCGAGCCGCCGGCCGGGCACTTCCCCTCCCGGGCTCCAGCTGCTCTGCTCCGGCAGCGCAGGGTCTGGAGGCATGGGGGCTGCCCAAAGCCCGAGCACTACCGGCTTCACGGTTTGCCGGGCAGCCTCCAGACCCTGCGCCCCCGGCTGGTCGCTTCCCCTCCCGGGCTCCAGCTGCACTGGGGAAGCGCCGGCCGGGGGCGCAGGGTCTGGAGGCTGCCCAGCAAACCATGAAGCCAGTAGCGCTCGGGCAGCCCTTTTTGCGTGGCTGGGAGGGAGGAGGGGGAGTTAGGGCAGGGACTTTGGGGAATGGGCGGGGAATGGGCAGAGTCAGGGTGGGGAAGGGGCGGAGTTGGGGCGGGGCTGTGGGTGGGAAAGGGGCGTGGCCAGAGCCCATGGAGTGTCCTCTTTTTTTATTTTTTAAATATGGTAACCCTACCCAAGAATATCCAGCTGACGGGGGGTGGGATGGGAGGAGAGGGGTTGCTCCCTTTATGCCACTGGACCTGAATGTTTAGTTTGAGTTTGTTCTGAGTTTTTCACTAAAGCAGTGGGTTCTCAAACTTTTGTACTGGTGACCCCTTTCACACAGCAAGCCTCTGAGTGTGACCTCCCCTTATACATTAAAAACACTTTCTTTATTTAACACTATTATAAACTGGGGTGCTGGAACAATTTTTATAGTGGGGATGCTGAGAGCCATTGAACCAAACTGCATCCGAAGAAGTGAGGTTTTTACTCACAAAAGCTTATGCCCAAATAAATCTGTTAGTCTTTAAGGTGCCACCAGACTCCTTGTTGTTATTGAACCAAACTGTAAATCCTGTATATAATGGAAACCACTTCAACCCAGGGGGTGTGGCAGCACCCACTGCACTCCTAGTACCAGCACCTATGATAATAAATGGTGGAGGCAAAGCAGGGTTTGGGGTGGAGGCTGACAGCTTGCGACTCCTCACATAATAACCTTGTGACCCCCAGTTTGAGAACCCCTGTACTAAAATTTTCTGGATGTATAACAGATAGTTGTAGGTGTGTGTGGCTACATGTACACTTGGAGCTGGGGATGTGGTCTGGTTTGTACTCAAGGCAGCTAGCCTGTGACACCGCTCATCACTGACAGTACTACTGCAGCTACACTACTATTTTTAATGCACTAGCTCAATGAAAGTTAGCAGAAGTATGTCTACTTGAGTTGGGCACTACACCCCTAGCTCCAAGTGTAGATGTAGTGTGTGTGTGTGCAGGGGGTGTTAAGGAACTCTCTCTCTTTCACCTCTGTCCAAACTTAGGCCAGAGTTATGCAAAGTTTATTCATGTGGTTAATTTTGTGCACTGAGAGTTATTCCACGGAAGCCAATGGCACTACTCAAAGGATACGTGTACACAGCAATCAAGAGGTGTGATTTCAGCAAGTGTAGACATACCTGAGCTACCTTTGATCTAGTTAGATTTAAGCTAGCTTGAGTAACACTAGCAGTGAAATTGCGGCAATCCAGGCAGTTGCATGGTCTAGCTCTGCCCACTCAAGACCCTGCGTACATGCTCAGAGGGCTGCCACTTGGCCTGCTGCAGCTTCACTGCCAGTGTTACTCAAGCTAGCTTTGATATACGGTAGAACCTCAGAGTTACAAACACCAGAGTTACGAACTGACCAGTCAATCCTTCATTTAGAACCAGAAGTACACAATCAGGCAGCAGCAGAGACAAAAAAAAAAAAAAAAAAGCAAATACAGTACAGTAATGTGTTAAACATAAACTACTTTAAAAAAGGGAAAGTTTAAAAAAAAATTTGACAAGGTAAGGAAACTGTTTCTGTGCTTATTTCATTAAATTAAGATGGTTAAAAGCAGCATTTTTCTTCTGCATAGTAAAGTTTCAAAGCTGTATTAATCCAATGTTCAGTTGTAAACTTTTGAAAGAGCCACCTTAATATTTTGTTCAGAGTTCTGAACAACCTCCATTCCTGAGGTGTTCGTAACTCTGAGGTTCTACTGTAGCTAGATCAAAGCTAGTTCAGGTCTGCCTACACTTGCTGCAATTGCATCTCCTGGTTGCAGTGTACACATACCTTTAGTTTATATCTTTGTGTGTGTGTGACATTATCCAGGGTACAATCTGGACTGTCAAACAGTGGTGTTCCCTTAACTCTCTAGCCTGGGGTGCCTTTTGCACTGCTTTTCTGTCAGAATAGCCACTCCTGATCTGTTCCAACAGCCTTCAGCATGCAAATTCACTTCCAGATAAATACAAGAGCACTCTGACCAGTCACTCATTAATTACATACAGGGCGACACCCGCAAATTCCTATTTCCAGTCTTGTCTCCCCAGAAATGTGCATCTTGTACTGCTCAATACTCTTCAGAACAGTACAAGCTCATAGAAAGTCTGTCATTTTATTAAAGGAAGATGACAATGCACCAGACTTGTTCTCCCAAATGGAGTTTCCTACACACTTTAATCCAAACACACTGGTTAAGATAAAACAATAAGATAAATGTATTAATTACAGAAAGATAGATTTTAAGTGATGATGCATAAAAGTTAGGATTGGTTACAAAAGAAAATAAAAGAGTAAAACACAAGCTAATACCTAACTTAACAAGCTAACAGAATTCAAAGTGAAGGTTTTCCTCACCATACACTGCAGTAAGTTTCACAGGCTGGGTCTCCTTTCAGTTTGGGATCCCTCCCCCTTAGGTCAGTGTCCTTCAGTTATTCATTGATGTCATGAGCAGAAAGATGGGAAGAGGAGTGGAGTCAAGCCTTTCCTCCCCTCTTTATAATTCAACTTCTTGTGCTAGCAACAACCTTGCTGAATCATGGTGACAAAACAGTCTCATGTGGATGTGAGGTTTGAACCATCCCTGTGATGGAATGTAAATTTCTTGTTTACACCTTCCCTCTGCTGGTGAATGGTTGCTTAAGCATGTGATAGTCCTTTAGCACCTGATTGGAGTGTGACTTTGTCTCTGAAAAATGGGTTTGGGCCTACTTTTCTTAACCTTAGAGCATGTTATAACAATGTTATACAGTAGAATCTTGTAGCTTTACATACAATGTTGTCACACACATTTTACCAGGACAATAATATTCAGCAGTTTGACTTTTCAAATAATCCTTCACAAGGCATGTTTTGTAAAAAATTTATCATAGTCTTGTAAAAGTGGTGAACATAATGGTATAGACTGTCACAATAATATATAGATAGATATAGCTAGCTAGCTAGATACATACACACACACACACCCCTACCACAGAAATCCCTTTGATAAATTTCAGAGCAATGGGATAAATTTATTTATCATGGACTTTTGATTGCCTGACTTACCATCTCCCCCTGAACTTATTCTAGCATTCCAAACATCATAGCAACTTCCAGTGGTCCATTTATTTAAAAAATTCAATCTGTCAGAGAAATATTTCCCCCTTCTCCCTGTAAATGTGGTCTTTCCTCCTTTCCCGACTCTAGAAATGTCTGACCATAGGTGAATTACAGGTTTCATCTAAAAATGTCATGATTAAGTCTGACATATCACAGTCCTGCAGGGAATGGAATAAAAGCAGGGTCTTTATACCAATGACGAGTAGAGATTCCCAGCTTTCCAGTGTGATCAATATTTGCGTCTAGCCCTGAAAGGGGCCAACATATTACACTTAAAGGTAGCATGTGTTTAGTACAGCTGGTTGAATTAGAAAAATAAATGGGAACATTTCAAAATCTGTGATTTTTTTTTTTTCTCTCCCTGTTTTTTTTGTCATATGATGGAGCTGGCCAACATTTTTCAAAAGAAGAAAAATTTACAAATTTTGAAAAAAATGAGGAAAAATAGAAAAATACAAAATACCTTCCTCCTTTTTTGATCATATATAATATACTGTTTGTATAGAAAAGCTCTTTTATTTACTTTAGAAGTTTTGGGCTCCTTCTGAGTCTTGTGCAGTTGGACTGATGGCCACTAATTTTCCTGGCTTTATAGGCAGAGTGATGTGAAAAATTATCCTGATTTTTTTTTAATATATATTTTTTTAATATACAGACAACACAGTAGAACTCCACTAACCTCACTAATTTGCAGTGACAGGGAGAGTTATTGAGAATTACTGAAATTTGAAAATTACCATACAACCAAATGAGCAAAAAAAAGTATAATGCATTACAAAATGTTCTTTGTTCATTTAATTGACATGTACTGTAATTTAGTTTAAATTATTTATGATTATATAGACCAGGAAGTATTCCTATAATTAGAAACCACTGATTTTGTATGTAAATTGTAGGGTGTATGGATTAGAAGTATTTTTTAGAAATGCTATGGAGAGTGTTCATTTGTGCGTGGAAAAGAATTAGGTGTACACAAACTTATGTCCCACTCTCCTACTTTGTTCCCAGATCCCAGACATCAGCAATGATGTGAAATATCAATGAACTGTAGAAGCATTCTGGTTAAAGAGGTGTAACACAAAGATCCCACTTTACTTTAGAATTCCCAGTTGCATAAAACATCTTGTAAATGACAAGCCAATCTCTTCTTTAGATTGACACTTCCCACATATGCAGTAAAGTTCTAATCTTATTTTGGATTTTGACTAGACCAGTAGTTTTGAATAAAGAGGTGGCTGATGCCAGCTGGCAGAGGGAACAGGAGTGCATAAAGGGATCCCCTGTCTGAGATACCTGGTATGCTATTTACGTTCTTGTTCACCAAACAGTGTCATGTAAGTTCTCTAGTGAAAACCTGTGTCACGTTGATCTTTATGAAATGTATGTGTGGATAATATGTAAGCAGTTTTATATATATGAAAATGTGTTCTTAAAGCCTGAAGTTAAAGGGAGGCCACCCAGAGGTGAGATGCCTAAAGACAGGTTCTGTTAGACAGGGGAGAGGAGACACTTATGTCCCTGGTTGACTACTATGTATTGTGTGTCTTACAGTGGAATTCTATTTGCATACTGAGTCAAATGCTAATAAAGAGACTGCAGGGACTTCAGGAGAAGAAATTAACAGGAAGAGATGAACAGTGTGTGCGGGGGGTGTTGCTTACAGGTGAAGAACAAAGGACCAGTCTAATATATCTAGGGGTGCAGAGAGACACCCTGTCATCCTTCGTATCCGTTGGCTTTCCCCCAGCCCTTAGTTTTTAATCGAAGGGCTGGGGGAAAGCCGACAGGTGTGGAGGATCATGTGGTTCAGACAGAGACATCCCTTATGGGAGGACCTATTAATGGAGGTTCTCTATATCCAAGTAAGGAGGAGAGGATGGAAGATAAAATATGGGTGGGATCTGATGAGAAACAGTCAAATGAAAAAGAGTCTCATTCAGTTGCATCACATAATGGCAGACAGCTAAAAAGTGACTTTTTTTAAGTGCTTATATACAAATGCTAGAATTCTAAATACTAAGATGGGTGAACATGAATGCTTCATATTAAATGAGGATATTGATATAATAGGTATCACAGAAACTTGGCAGAATGAGGATAATCAATGGGCCACAGTAATACTAGGGTACAAAATATATAGAAAGGACAGAACAGGTCGTGCTGATGGGGGGGGGGGGAGGGGAGGGGAGTGGCACTATATGTGAAAAAAGTGTAGAGTGAAATGAAGTAAAAATCTTAAATGAAACCAACTGTACTACAGGATCTCTATGGATAGTAAATCCATGCATGAATAATAAAGAATAGAGCAGTAGGGATATACTTCTGACCTCCTGACCAGGATGGTGTTAGTGACTGTGAAATGCTCAGGGAAATTAGAGAAGCTACAAAAATAAAATAATAATGGGGGATTTCAACTATCCCTATATTGACTGGGTACATATCACCTCAGGATGGTATGCAGAGATAAAGTTTCTTGGCATCTTAAATGACTGCTTCTTGGAGCAGCTAGTCCTGGAACCCACAAGAGGAGAGGCAATTCTTGATTTAGTCCTAAGTGGAGCACAGGATCTGGTCAAGAGGTAATATAGCTGAACTGCTTGGTAATATTGACCATAATATAATAACATTTAACATCCCTCTGTGTGTATGTGGGGGGGAAAGAAACACAAAAGCAGCCCACCACAGTCATTAATTTCAGAAAAGGGAACTACACAACAATGAGGAAGTTAGTTAAACAGAATTTAAGATACAGTGCCAAAAGTGGAATCCCTGCAAGCTTCATCGAAGCTTTTTAACAACTCCATCATAGAGGCTCAATTTAAATGTATATCCCAAATTAAAAAACATAGTGAGAGGACCAAAAAAGTGCCAATGTGGCTAAACAACAAAGTAAAAGAAGCGGTTAGAGGCAAAAAGGGGGCATCTTGTTAGTTACATTTAGGCTCTAGAATGCTTGTTATGATTTTATTTTATATGTAACCATTTATTTTCATTAATTCTACTTGCTTCTTATCAAATCTCTATTCTTTGTTAAATAAACTTAAACTTGCTTTCTCTGTAAACAAATCTAAGTGCTCAATGTGTTAAGTGTAATGGTGATCTTGAAACTGATACGCTGGTGTGTACTATTCTTTGAGAGTAGCAGATTTATGAATTCTGTGAATGTTCAGTGGGCTGGACACTTGAGGGGGCTGGTTGGAGGACTGGGAGGTTGGAGTGTATCTATCACTAACATGGTAGTGGAGCCTACATAGGTTGAGAGGGAAGTGCTTGTATTGACTGTGGCTGGTGGAGTCAGGGAGCTGACCACTGGACGCACAGACAAGGCCTTCTCATACTAAGGGCAGATGGCAGTGAGGTGTCTCTAGGGTTACCATATTTAAAAAATAAAAAAAGAGGACATCCACGGGCCCTGGCCCCTCCCCTTTCCCACCCCCAGCCCTACCCCAACTCTGCCCCTTCCCCGCCCCAACTCCGCCCATTCCCCACCCCTTCCCCAAAGTCCCCGCCCTAACTCCCCCTCCTCCCTCCCAGCCATGAGAAAAGGGCTGCCCGATCGCTACTGGCTTCACGGTTTGCCAGGCAGCCTCCAGACCCTGCGCTCCTGGCCGACGCTTCCCCAGCGCAGCTGGAGCCCGGGAGGGTCTGGAGGCTGCCCGGTAAACTGTGAAGCCGGTAGCGCTCGGGCTTTGGGCAGCCCCCATGCCTCCGGACCCTGCGTCCCCGGCCGGGCACTTTCCTTCCCGGGCTCCGGCTGCTCTGTTCCTCCCCTGACTCTTCGGCTCTGTTTAAGAGCCATGCTGCCCGAGCGCTCTGGCTTCGGGCAGCCCCCTTGCCTCTGGACCCTGCGCTGCCGGAGCAGAGCAGCTGGAGCCGGGGAGGAGAAGTGCCTGGCCGGCTGCTGGGGTCCGGAGGCATGGGGGCTGCCCAAAGCCGGTAGCGCTCGGGCAGCTCTGCTCTTAAACAGAGCCGAAGAGTCAGGGGAGGAGCAGAGCAGCTGGAGCCCGGGAGGAGAAGTGCCTGGCTGGCGGCTCTTTCAGGTCATGAAATGAGGATACTTCCTTAGTCCTTTCCTGGTTGGGTTATCCTGTAATAGAGACAGAGATTGAAGTTGAACTGATTCAAAACAAAACAGTTCAATTTGGGAAAGTCAAAACATTTAGACATTTCTGAATCACAATATTTCCAGAACTTTGCATTCAGCAACATTTTTTGATGTTTTGAGTTTTCATCCCAATCTGATGCAAAAACGTATGTAGAAATAAACAGATTTCCTGCAGGATGGACTTTCTGATTTCTGACAGCTGCATTCTCAGACATTTCTATATAGGGAAATACCTGGACCCGATCTAGCTAGAGCCACGTCCCATTTGGCAATATTGGAAGGGCAGTATGATTGCAACCCCTAGGTTGAAAATCCTTGTATTAAACTATTTACTTCAGTAATATCCTGATGCACTGAGTTCCATAGTTTACTTATTTTGCACAATGTATAATTATTTCCTTGGACTTTTTTCCCACGTTCTGCCTATTAATTTAATTGAATATGATTTTTCTTGTATTCTAGGGAAAGCTAAAGAGGAGCATCTAGTTCAGCTTTTATAATTTATTATAATACTTCTATCACCTTTTACTCTTTTTTCTTCAGCTAAATTATGAAGATGCAGTATTCTCTTCATAGACCGTGGGAAGCAAGTCTCAGCTTCATCCATCTGTTTTTGCATCGCCCCTTCTAAAATTCTCAGCATAGGTCCTTTTCATCTCAGATTTTGCATCTTGTATTTGTGACCTGTAGAAATGGAGCCAGATTCTGGTCTACAGTTTGGCCCCTGTTTGTCTGACAGTCCACAGGCCCCATAAACTTACTCTATCCAAACACCTCAGGATTGTCCTTACTTGCGGGAGTCTCTAGGTGGAAAAGTATTGGTGTAGCTGGCTTTATGCCGTCTACTACCACTCCCCACTCTGTTTGCTGTGGGTATGGCTAGGTGAAGGGGTGTGGCTGGAATATGACAGCACTCTGGTGAATCCTAGCTGGCATAACTGTCCCTTGGGCTGTTACTAGTTGATAGAAGTTAGAGCAGCCCCGAGCTTGCTCAAATTTGCATTGATGGCCAAATTGGCCCCTGGCAACCCAGGGATCAGGGAAGCTACGGCCACCTTTGTCCTCCCACCCCTCTTGAGTTCTGCGCTGAGCACATTTCAGCAGGACCTGCAGATTGCAATATTTTTGTCCATACTCTATGTAGTTCAGAAAAAAGGGACTCAGAAAACAAAAGTGTTAATCATATTTTGAAAATTCTTCTAGTGTTTTCCCCACGTCTTATTTTAAAAATGTCTTGTCCTAGAAATCTCAAATGAGATTGACTCAAAACAATTCTGGTTCAAAAAGGACACTGAAAAATTGGCAAGGTTTCAGAAAAGAGCTACAAGAATGATCTGCGTTCTGGAAAAACCTGCATTACAGTGAGAGATTTAAGCAGCTCAATTTATTTAGTTTATCAAAAAGGATGTTAAGAGCCAGCTTGATCATGATCTATAGGTACCTCCATGGGAAGAAGATTTTCTGATAATAAACAGCTCTTTAATCTAGCAAACATAGCATAACAAAATCTGAAGGGTGGAAGATGAAGCTAGATAAACTCAAACTGAAAATAAGGTGTAAGTTTTTAACATTGCAGGTAATCCACCATTGGAACAATTTACCAAGGAATGTTGTGGATTTTTTATCACTTTATATCAAGACTGGGAATCTTTCTAAAGGATTTGCTCTAGAACACAGAGGAGTGGCTGGATGAAATTCTGCAGTCCGTATTATGCAGGAGGTCAGACTAGAAGACAATAATGGTCACTTCTGGCCTTAAAAATCTATGAATCTGTTCATCTTGATGAGATCTAGTGCACATGAGTAAGTCTGAGACAAGAAAAGGCTTAGGAAGTTATTAACCTCTGTCCTAGGAATGTTGGAATGATGTGTCTTATTGAAAGAAAAAAACCCAGCAAGTCCCTTTTCCTTGTAAAGATAGGCTTCTAAATGTAAACCAATTGCAAGAGGGGTTCACATTTGTCACAATATCTATACCTTCTACCTCTCAAAATTAGGTTCCTAAACTCTATGGGGGACCTCTCCCTCATAAGAATATAAGAACGGCCATACTGATTCAGACCAAAGGTGCATCTAGCCCAGTATCCTGGCTTCTGAGAGTGGCCAATGCCAGGTGCCCCAGAGGGAATGAACAAAATAGCTAATCATCAAGTGATCCATTCCTTGTCGCCCATTCTCAGCTTCTGGCAAACAGAGACTAGGGACACCATCCATGCCCATCCTAGCTAATAGCCATTGATGGACCTGTCCTCAATTAGTTTATCTAGTTCTTTTTTGAACCCTGTTACAGTGTTGGCCTTCACAACATCCTCTGGCAAGGAGTTCCACAGATTGACTGTTTGTGTGGAAAAAAATACTTCCTTTTGTTTGTTTTAAACCTGCTGCCCATTAATTTCATTTGGTGATCCCTTCTTCTTGTATTATGAGAAGGAGTAAATAACACTTCCTTATTTACTTTCTCCACACCCGTAATGATTTTATAGACCTCTATCATATCCTCCCTTAGTCATCTCTTTTCCAAGCTGAAAAGTCCTAGTCCCCTGGCATTGGCCACTATCAGAAGCCAGGATACTGGGCTAGATGGATCTTTGGTCTGACCCAGTATGGCAATTCTTATTATTTTCTAAACGTCCCTTATTACAGAAGTTATATTTTTGATTTGGGTGGGAAGTCACTTCCCTTTTAGGCAGGTTATTCCATGACTCTTAGATCTTGAGTCTGAGAAGCTATAGTTAATGCAGAACTCATGAACATATATTGATGGTTTAGATTTTCCTTCTGATGTGTTGTAACCCCTTTCACCAGCCTAATGAATTTCATCTGCTATGATGTTGCCTAATTATCTAATTACTTTAGGTCTTTGGGGAATTCCTAATAATCCTTTCAATTCTTAACTAACCTAATAATTTTTGTGTTATCATCACATCCCGTTATTCATTCTCTCTTCCAGATTCTTAATAATTGTATTGAACAACATTAGACCTAGTGCTGATCCCTGAGGCACCCCCATTAGTAATCCCTTTCTGTACTGAGAGCTGGACATTATTCTCACCCCTTGTCTTATTTGCTACCCACATTGAAATTGTGTCAGGACTCTGCCTTTTATCCTATGGTTACCAAGTTTCTTAAAAATCTCTCACTAGAGGCTATTATCTAAAGCCTTTTGAAAAACTAAATAATGTACCCCACCAATCCTTTATTCATCAGGATAACGCTTTTAACAGATTCTTACAAGTTAGAGAGGCAGGATTTACCTCTACACCATGCTGTTTTATACTGTGATGGTTTGTGTGGGTTCTGTACCTGTATAGGTGTTTTATAACTCTGCCTTTAATGATTTTCTCAGATATTTTCCCCCAGTATTAGAATGTGGTTCACTGGTATGCATTCTCCCTCATGCTTTGAGGTGAAAACTGAAACAAAGAAATCATTTAGTTTCTGTGAAATCTCTTTATCTCTCTGATTACCCCCGCGCCCCCTCCCCCGAGCCTGTCAGGCCCACCAACTCTTCTGCAAGCTTCCTATTTCTGATGTACTTAAAGAATCTCTTATTACTTGTCGCTCTCTATTTGCCTCTTTGTTCTTCAAATTTACTCTTAGCCCTCTTAATCTCCATTTTCCATCTCACCTGCCAAAATTGTTCCTTTCTATTTGTATCACAAGGGCTGGATTTCCTTTTTTTTTTTTAAGGATACTTTTTTGCCTGGAATAAATTCTAGTACTTTGCCATGCAATTAGACTATTTTTTTTTCAATCTTCCTTTTTTTGCTTGGTCTGAGGTAGACAGACCTTCAGTGATTGCATCAAGACATTCTTTAAGAATCTGCATGTTGATAGTTTTGGATTTTTATTTCCCTAATGTTCTCTTCAGACTCTTTCCAACTAACTTTGTCTTTAAAAAAATCACCTAAAACCCCAAATGGTGCACTTTTTGAAGTTTAATGCTACAAGAGTTGATATGATCTTCTAGTTGTAATGCCAAGCTTAACTATATTATAACTGTTAGATACCCAAATCCTATTGAAATTAATTGAGAATCAGGATTCTAATTCCCTAAAGATGCTTTGAAAATCCCAGTCTAGAAGTTCAGTATTACTTAATTCCTGAATAAACCTATTTCTGTTACTCGGGACTAGCTTCACAGAAGCCTTTTTCCTGTAAGCTTCACAGCCAGGTTTTATTATTGTATCAAGGAATTGTTTATCAAACTGTGTCCTGATGTAATGTTCTGACAATACATAGATGTCATTGTCATCCTGATCTCTCAGCATTGTGTATACATCGTCTCCAGTCTGTTTTGTAGACCTATACTACATTCTTACAAATATAGGTATAGTCTTAAGGATCAGGATTGTAGTCAGAGAGACACTCATAATGGTCCTTTCCACCTAGAAAAGATCTTTGGCGAGACCCTATGGAATCCTATATCCTTCAGTTCCTCACTTTTATGACTCAATCTATTTTTCCTTTGTAGCTTTGGTTATACTTATTTCAGTAGGTTTAAGAAATGACATCAGGTGATCCCTGAATGCCAGGTTTTTTAGCTTCATCAGCTTCATTTTAAGAGACTTTGTCAAGTTCTGAGGTGGTATGACTTTAAGGTCTGATCAAAAGGCCAACTGAAGTCAATGGAAATCTGTGCACTGACTTCAGGGTGTTTTGGATTGGGCCATAACTGTGGCTGCCTCTCTGTCTCTTTTATAACATTTTAGTAAACTCTGTCCTAGTAAGCTTCTCATGATATCCAAAAGCCTTATGTTGCTTGCAATTAAGTATGTGTGTGTATGTTGCTTGCAATCAAGTATGTGTGTGTGTGCATAGTAAATAGATAATCATTCTGGAACAGGTACACTAACTGGTACTTCTACCCTTACTAAACTGGTCAAGCTCCATTTGCCTCCCGTAACTCTAAATAAGCCTGGTGCTTGATTACCTTCCCTGTACCTTGCTGAAAATTTAGTTAACTGTTTTTTGAAATGATCACTTCAGTTAGTCAGACTCGTACCTCTAAAATGTCCCTAATTTTAATCTCAGAGGTACCCATGTTCTACACCACATTGACATTCCCTTACTTCTGTTGTTGAAAATTATTTACATGCAGAGTTAAGAAGCTGATGTTACAGAGACACTGTTTACAATCCCAAGGCATTTTCTGCATGGAAATTTTTTTGCATCCTCTATTTCTGGACTTGGTAGGTGAAGAAGCAACATCGTGACTCACCTCCTTTTTTCCGCTCAGCAGAACAAAGATGGCAGCCTCTCCCTTACCTCCCACCTCCACATAAAGGAAAAATGTAAATACATTACTCTCAAAAGCTTGTCTCTCTCACCAACAGAAGTTGGTCCAATAAAAAATATTGCCTCACCCACCTTGTCTCTCTAATATCCTGGGACTGACATGGTTACAACTACGCTGCATACAGTGCATTATCCTTAGCATGCAACTCACAAGCCATTCCCAGATCTGTGTGCATCTTCTTTTTCATGTTACCTACACAGGCACAACCATTGCAGAGGAAAATCAACTTGCATAAGCGTGTGCCAATAGCAGGAGAGCCAAAGCTATCTGATCAGGAAGAGAGGTCAATATCAGAAATGTGGTGCAGTATTGAACAGGATGATTTTGCACTCATGGGACAGAGGTCACTTGAACCCATTCTTAAATCCAGTGATTTTAATGAACAGAAAGTTTAGAACAAATATATTTCTAAAAGAGGAGAAAAACCACATGGGCCTACGCTGAATGTAGGAAACTACCTTTCCCTAATTCTCTTCAAAGATGCATACATAGGTTAGTAGCGTGTGCTGCCCTCTTAAATTCTGTCTCTCAGCATTTTCATATAAACCATTTAATAGGATTACGCTGGATTTAAGAAGGAGCTTGTTCCTATTCTTGACCTGCTAAAGTAGCTCTTAGGTAGGATGCAGTGCATGGACACATGGGCTTAGTGCTGCTTGTCATCATGTCACTCTCTAAAAGCATTACACCTTTGGGTATATTATGAGAGGCAAAGCAGCAGCAGTGATGGAAGTGACTGAGGTTGCTGTTTACCTGCATCTCCTAATGATGGTGCTTCTAGATCACCTGCCAACACACACCTGTGAGTGGCAACTGCAGAAGACAATTTGTGGCATTTATTTAAAGTAGCTGACCACTTCACTTACCCCTTTCTCAAAGTTTAAACCAGAATGAAAACTCTTTACAATACAACTTTCACTGCACTCTGCAAAAGCTTTGGTAGTTTTAAATCCTCCAATCTTTCGAGTGACACCATGAAATTTTCACAGCCTCTTTCATTCTTTTGCTTCAGTGGCTGGACTAAACTTCCAGAGCAGCCAGGATTTTGGGAAAGAGGAAGAGAATAGTTTAGTATATGGAGCAGATGGTAACAGAAACTGCTGGTGAGGCTATCATTTTTGTCATATTACTGATAGATATTGAAAGTCTGTTCTAACCCACTGAAACCAATGGAAGTCTTTCCATTGAATTCAGTGCACACTGGACTAGACCTCAAGCCTGTGCTTTGTACAATGGAGCTATGAGATGCTGATAATCTGCTGCCAAAGCTGTGCCAGTAGAAAACCAATCAGTAGTGAGTCAGTCATAGTCTAGAACATTGGAAAGGTTGACCTACTCCAATGCATTGCTATTTACTCCCCTTGCAACTCATGTGGATTTTCAAGGTCTTACTGATGCTTCACCTGGGTCACTGGTGGGGTAAGTGTAGTGCTGCTCACAGGTCCTTAAGCATATAAGCACAAAATAAAGAGCCACTGTACAACTACCTGAAGCTGTGATTCCCTTATTCTATTCATTCAAGGGCAGGTCTGGACTAGCAGATGGTGCTACTAATCAGGACTAAGGGGGCAGAGCAATGGAACAGTAGGGATGCTACAAGTTAGGGCTGCAGTGTATGAGTAGTTCTGTGTATTGGACAGGGATGGAACACATCAGGGGTGTTTCAGGTTAAGACTGGATTTTGTTGCCACAGGTGTGTGGTGGCCCCGGGTGGGGCCAGCAGGGATGTTACATGTGAGATTTGAGAAGCATAGACAGAGCTGAGTGTGGAAAGATTACATTGCACTTGTCTGCTGTCAGCCTGGCTTAGCTAATGCTATTTAATGCTTCTCTCTCTGCAACACATTCATCCTTAAAAGAGGAAAAATGTGATTCTCATGAGAAATATCCCAATGGGAAAAGGCATGACATGAACAGTGGATTGTAATGAGACAGGGAATGATACATACTTAACCTATTCATACTACCGGTGGGCAGGAGTTGCCTCTCTCCGCCGCAGTTAGGTGTTCACCAAAGTAATCCAGTTATTAAATGTTTTGGACCAGTTCCTTGGCCGATGTAAGTTTGCGTGTGGCTTCACTGAAGTCTGGCCCTATGTGTCTTATTTTCAGTGTAAAATATTTGAGAGGTTTCTGAAACCTTTTAAAACATCGATGATCTGGCCACTCCTAGTCTTTTTTCCCCTCCCTCATTCCCTCTGTCCCTCTGACTGCTTCTTTTCCATTTTTAACCTGAGATGTCAAAAAAAGAAAAAACTCCATACTACACCTATCCTGAACCTCTAGATTTTGTATAGTACAAATGCAATCTCTCTCAAAAATCTTCCTTCCTTTCCACCCATTGTCCCCCCCAATGAAAACCTACTGCTGGCATCAACATAGAACAAAAAAGTGGGATAGAAAAATGTATCCTACACATTCCTTCTGATGCTCTAGTTGGATGCAAGAACAGGTAGTTGGAGTGTCATTGTGACCACAAGGAGAGCTACTCAGAAAAGAATTCTCTGAGATGTGGAGGGGCTGGCATATCTGACAGTACAAAAAGCAGCCTTGTGATGTTATGTGATTAAAATATGACCATAGATATCATTGTTGCAATCACTGTTATATATTTGAAACAAATCTTGTACAAAGGTAGTCAAGTGAGGTATCAATGAAAAGGTTATGATTTGCTGGTTATGATTATGCTATCTGTATGCATGTATCATGTTTGTATTTGAAGTTATGAGTATTGGCTCTATACTTGTATTTCAAATGTTTGCTCCTGGGGTAACAACCATATGGTAGTTAGCCAGCATATCTTGGAGGGACTATTCAAATTGAGTGGACCACCAAAAGGACACTTAACTCACAATGGACCATGGGAGATGCCCATCTACATTGGGTGGACTGTGCTGTTTGGAGTATAGGTAATGGCTTCCTGCAATGACTGAGCGAAATTGGGCATGGACATGTAACTTGCCCATGTGACTCCAAACTCCTACCTTTTACTTTTAATTTTCTACTAGCTGTGCTGAGGTTTTTGTTTAAAACAATGGATTTCCCTCCACATGGCAGAAGATATAAAAGGCCCTGGAAACCCTCCAGCGACTTAAGGAGGGTCCCGGCTGCAGCCACCACTTCCGCAGCAGTGGCCGGAGCACCAGGCACTTTTAAATTGCTGCTGGAGCCCCAGGCAGTGGGGGCCAAGCAGTGTGGATGGGCTGGCTGGGGGAGGCTGAACCCCCGCCCCGCCCCTTCCACCAGAAGCTCCGCCCCTTCCGGGGGCTGGAACTGGCCCTGTACCGGTAAGAATTAATATTACTTTCACCCCTGATTCCATCAGTGCTACAAGCCTGAACCAAGAACTTTACAATTGTATGTATTTGATTCCTTTAACCAATTTTAATTTTTCTTTTTCTTTCTTTCTTTCTAGATACTAAACGATTGGCATCAGTGTGATTTTTGGGTAAGATCTGAGTTATATATTGACCTAGGTGTGTGGCTGGTTCTTTGGGATCAGAAGAACCTTTTATTTGACGAGACTGGCTGTAAAGAACCACTCACCTTTAAATCCAGTGTTTTTGGTGGTGACATAAGAACTAGAATGCCTTAGGAAACTGCTTTTATGACTTCTTGTTAGCCAATGTGGTGAAACAGAAGTTTACTTTTGTTGCTGGTTTGCATAACTTATGGAAGAATAACCACCAGTTTTGGGTTGTTTGCCCTGTTTCTCAGCAGTTTGTCTTGAGTTTGGCATTCTCAGTTGTGAGTCACGGGCACGTTTACAAGCCTATTTGAAGAGCTTAGTATGAAAGTGTTCCTCAGATGTCTGTGTTGTTAAATAACTCATCTCTTTTCCTAATGCTCCCAATCATACAGCTGCATAAGATGAGGGATATAACCATCTCTCAGGCTTTGGATTGATGTGGCAGGATCAAACCAGTAGTTACAATGGGATTTAATTTACATCATCGCAACAGAAAACAAAATGAAACAAATGAGGGGAAAAATCCATCAATCATGTGAATGCTGCGTAACAGCAATTTACAGCTGCAACCTGTTCTTTAAATGGACTGGCTGAGCGAGATCAAGCCCTTGGCTCTAGAGTAGATAGTAGCAGGCAGCAGTTTGGTCTTTATGGGTGTGTATATGTCGCAATGTCCGGAGTAGCTCAAGACCGTGAGTGCCTACCTTAGGGCAGAAACCCCAAACTGGTTGTATGTTCTATAATTAGATTTCCCCTACCCAGTAACATGTGTGAATGCCTAAAGCACTATCACAGTCTTACCATGGAGTCACAGACAGACAGCCCCCTTGGGCATTCCCATCTATCTTGCCACCCAAGCAAACTGGACTTAGTGATAGATGGTTGCTGTATACCAAAGATCACAAAATATTCATGTGGCTCCCAGTCCCAAAGAACCAGTCACTTATCCCAGGTCAGTTGTACTTAGATCTCAAACCAAAGACAATGTCTCTAGTCAGTCCTGTAATAAACTAACTAAAGGTTTATTAACTAGGAAAAACAAATGAGTTATTGACAAGGTTAAAACAGGAAACATACACACACAAATGAGTTAGTCTTAGATTTAAAAAGGTAATTTAAGCTTCTATAATAAGCAGCTCTGTATGTCCTAGGGCTGACCCATGCCAAGCCGCATGGGGATCTCTTGCTTATGTTTAGGAAACTTTGCCTCTCGGAGTCCAGGCAGCATCAAAAGACCCAGTTTATTTTTGTCAAGGATTTTTATCCCCTCCTCAATGCAGAATCCAAACTGATGGGATGAATTCATATGCAGGCCTCTCCTTCCTGGAGGGAGTTAGGAATGCAATCATAGAAGATTAGGGTTGGAAGAGACCTCAGGAGGGCATCTAGTCCAACCGCCTGCTCAAAGCAGGACCAACACCAACTAAATCATCCCAGCCAGGGCTTTGTCAAGCCGGACCTTAAAAACCTCTAAGGATGGAGCTTCCACCACTTCCCTAGGTAACCCATTCCAGTGCTTCACCACCCTCCTAGTGAAATAGTGTTTCCTAATATCCAACCTAGACCTCCCCCACTGCAACTTGAGACCATTGCTCCTTGTTCTGTCATCTGCCACCACTGAGAACAGCCTAGCTCCATCCTCTTTGGAACCCCCCTTCAGGTAATTGAAGGCTGCTATCAAATCCCCCCTCCCGTCTCTTCTGCAGACTAAACAAACCCAGTTCCCTCAGCCTCTCCTCGTAAGTCATGTGCCCCAGACTCCTGATCATTTTTGTTGTCCTCCGCTGGACTCTCAACAAGGTCTCTGTCCTTTGATGCTACACAATGACTTATTTGCCTTCAGTGGGCCATCTTGTGTGCAGGATAAGCACTTTACATTAATTAATGCTGCTTTTTCTTTTGATGAGTTACACAATTACAATGCAAACATTCAATATAACTCTATAGCATGGAATACAGATATTATAAGTAGGATTAATACATACAGCAGCCTACGAACATTCCATAAACTCTAAACACTAATACATTCTTATAAAACTAATATTGATTTTAACTATACTAATGAGGAAAAATCCTTTAGCATTATTTCAGTACAGCTATGCCATTTAATGGCCAACTCCAAGCATTCAAAAATCATGAGTCAGCCCCTCCCCAATTATATTGTCTTAAAATCAGAAAAAAATTGGGGGTTCTTTTTCTTTTTTCTTTTTAATGTGACTTGAGTGTACACTAGGGCTTTTCTTTACAACCATGAAACTTCTAAAAGCTTTTTAAAATATGTGACAGGTTTCAGAGTAACAGCCGTGTTAGTCTGTATCCGCAAAAAGAAGAACAGGAGTACTTGTGGCACCTTAGAGACTAACAAATTTATTAGAGCATAAGCTTTCGTGGACTACAGCCCACTTCTTCGGATGCATATAGAATGGAACATATATAGAATGGCTGAGCCATTACAAACATTGACTCTATCTCCCCTTGTAAGTACTCTCACACTTATTATCAAACTGTCTGTACTGGGCTAGCTTGATTATCACTTCAAAAGTTTTTTTTCTCTTAATTAATTGGCCTCTCAGAGTTGTTTATGCTCTCTGTATGTGTGTATGTATATCTCCTCAATATATGTTCCATTCTATATGTACTCCTGTTCTTCTTTTTTTAAAATATGTGGAGATACTCATGAAATAACATGAATCTAGGAAATGAGATTTTAAGAAGAACATCAAATATTGTAAGAGTACTGATAAAATCTTGAGCCTCAGAAACACTGTTACAACATCAGTTGATTTTAAGGATCAGATTCTGACCCATCACAGCTGGGAATTGAACCCAGGTCACCTGAATCCAGCTAGTTCAGGGGTGGGCAAACTTTTTGGCCTGAGGGCCACATCTGGGTAGGGAAATTGCATGCAGGGCCATGAATGTAGGGCTGGGGCAGGGGGTTGGGTTGCGGGAGGGCGTGTGGGGTGTGGGAGGGGGTGTGGTGTGCAGGAAGGGGCTCAGGGCAGAGGAGGGGTGCGGAGTGTATGAGGGGGCTCAAGGCAGGGGGTTGGGGTGCAGGAGGGGTGCGAGGTGCAGCAAGGGGCTCAGGGCAGGGGGTTGGGGTGCAGGAGGAGGCTCAGGGCAGGGGGTTGGAGTGCAGGCAGGGGGCTCAGGGAAGGGAGTTGTGGTGCAGGAGGGGTTCGGGCTCCAGCCCGGTGGCGCTTACCTGAAGTGGCTCGGGCCCTGGTTCCGGCCGAGCAGCGCCGGCCAGTGGCTGAGCACCGCCGGCTCCAGCCCCAGCGGCTCCAGCCCGGATCTGGAACCGGGGCCCAAGCTGAGCTGGGCCGGAGCCACTGGGACTGGGGCTGGGGGTGCTCGGCCAGCGCCGCTCGCCAAGGGCCGGGGCCGGAGCCACTCGCTTGGAACCAGGGCCCGAGCCGAGCTGGGCCGGAGCCACTGGGACTGGGCCTGGGGGTGCTCGGCCGGCGCTGCTTACCCGGGGCCGGGGCCAGGCCGGAGCCACTCGGCTGGAACTGGGGTCCGGGCCGGAGCCACTGGGATTGGGGTTGGGGTGCTCGGCCGCCGGCTGGCGCCGCTTGGCTGGGGCCGGCGCCCCGGGGCCTGAGCCGAGCTGGAACCGCCAGGGCAGGCCAGAGCCGCAGGGCCAGAACCGGGGCCGGCGCCCTAGGGCCGGAGACACCGGGGCCAGAGACGCTCGGCTGGGGGGGCCGGACTGGGCCGCGCCTCCTTGAGCCCCACCGCCCCAGCCCCAGCTTACCTGCTGCCTGACTGTTTCAGGCTTCCCGTGAACATTTGATTTGCGGGAAGCAGGGGAGGGGGAGGAGCAGGAGGTGGAGCATTCAGGGAGGGGGCAGAGCTGGGGCGGGGCCAGGGGGCTGGGGGCAGGGTTGGGGCGGGGCCGGCGCCCCATGGAGTGTCCTCTTTTTTTTAAAATATGGTAACCCTAGTGTAGGCGGGTTTGATTTATTATTTGTTTGCTTATTTATTACACACCTTTGTAAGGTGCTCATTGCCATAGCCCACAAGGACCATTTATAAACTTCCTGTGATGACCTACAAGCCCTCATTTCTATGATATGATTCTGTGCTTATCAGTCACACTTGGGACAATGCTGACAAGTAAGGTAGCTGAAAGGCAATACATGTTATCTTTCAGCCTGAAAAGTAATTGGATTACTCCTCAGAATTCCACATATATGAACTCAGTTATGAGTGTAATCCATTGCTGTCATAACCAGAGCACTACTGTTATGTTCCATATGTCCCCACCTGGCAGTCTGTCTTACTCTATGAACGGTGCTGGCCTCATTCTTTAAGATCTTTTTTTATGTCCATCAACTCACAGAACATTACCTTCTCTGTGAACCATTTTATTACTTCCCCTGAGATACGTGGTATGAAACTGCCATCTAACAGACCCAAGTGGGAAGGAGGGAAAGAATGGGGATACTAGAGGGCTCACAAAAGAATCACTCTGTGTGGGGAGGTCCATAATTTCACAAAAGCCCCTTTGAATGTTTATACATAATACAGTGCCTGTATTGGTATTTCTGATCTAATTCTCACAGCAAATAGGGTAACCTTGTCTTCAGAGCCAACTAGAGTAACTGTTTTACATACATATACATAGAGCACATGTAGTTTTGGTACTGCATTCTATCACAGCAATAACCTCACATATACTAAAGTGTAAGTAATCAAGGAAATATGTAATTTTCCTAAATAACACCAATAAGAGAGAACCACCAACTATTAAGCATCTTGTTTCCTAAATTAGCGGATAAGAGAACCATTTGCTTCTCACAGAGTACTGGATATGTCAATTAACTATGCCAATCAAATTACCAGTTGATATTGATAATGTAATTTGAAACTAAGAGACCTCAAGTTAGGGAATATCTTAGGAACTTAACCTATTATGAGCTGTATATTTTAACAGGCATCAAATACTTACTCTACTACAGACATGTCATGAAATAATGTGAAAATATAAAAATAAAATACATTTAAAAAGCAAAATTTAATTTTGAAATGAAATTTCAATTTGTTTCTGAAGTGAAATTTTCAAAAGTAAAGCTTTTCAGAATTTCCATCTTTTGGGAAATTTTGAAAATATTTATTTTCATTCCAATTTGGAACGAAAACACATTTTGAAATGATGGCATTTCCCATAAAAGAGAAATTCTGAGCTTTGACCAGCTCTACTTGTCTCTGCTTTGGGCATCTGTGGATGTGAGGTACTCTCCAAGTTCAAACGAGCAGCTTTGATAGTGAATGGTCAAAGAACTTGATTGCATGAGGAATCCTTTTGTTAATATAACCTGATTTCAAAGAGAGGAGGACACTGACCTCCATAACAGCTTAGTCACCTCATTATTATGTTAGAAAGTTGTTGGACTGGAACTCTGGATACATGGATTCAGTTCCTGGCTCTGTCCCAGACTTCCTATATAATCTTGGGCAAGTCACTTAATCTTTCTGTCTCTCTCTTCGCTATCTGTAAAATGGGGAAAATAATACTTCCTTTCTCCTGCCCTTTTATCTATCTTGTTTTTAAACTGTCATCTCTTTGGGTTTGGGACTCTATCATACTATGTGTCTGTAACAGTGCCTAGCACCCAGATCTTGGTTGCTATTGTAATACTACCACTAATAGTAATGAGTGGTTTTCCATCTTCTAGCCACAGATGGTTTGTGGAAGCAGTCATAATGAAAACTAGAAGCAGGGTAACAGATCAACTCATAATCCGAATTGTACTCCTTGCACAGGCAGTGCATTTGGGTATTTTGTATGTCTATTCACTAGGCAGCTAGGGACATAAGAATGGCCATACTGGGTCAGACCAAAGGTCAATTCAGCCCAGTATCCTGTCTACTGACAGTGACCAATGCCAGGTGCCCCAGAGGGAGTGAACCTAACAGGTAATGATCAAGTGATCTCTCTCCTGCCATCCATCTCCACCCTCTGACAAACAGAGGCTAGGGACACCATTCCTTACCCATCCTGGCTAATAGCCATTAATGGACTTAACCTCCATGAATTTATTTAGTTCTCTTTTAAGCCCCGTTACGGTCCTAGCCTTCACAACCTCCCCAGGCAAGGAGTTCCACAGGTTGACTGTGTGCTGTGTGAAGAAGAACTTCATTTTATTTGTTTTAAACCTGCTGCCCATTAATTTCATTTGATGACCCCTAGTTCTTGTATTATGGGAACAAGTAAATAACTTTTTTCCTTATTTAGTTTCTCCACATCACTCATGATTTTATATACCTCTATCATATCCCCCCTTAGTCTCCTCTTTTCCAAGCTGAAAAGTCCTAGCTTCTTTTTAATCTTTCCTTGTATGGGACACGATTCAAACCCCTAATCATTTTAGTTGCCCTTCTCTGAACCTTTTCTAATGCCAGTATATCTTTTTTGAGGTGAGGAGACCACATCTATATGCAGTATTCAAGATGTGGGCGTACCACGGATTTATATAAGGGGAATAAGATATTCTCCATCTTATTCTCTATCCCTTTTTTGAATGATTCCTAACATCCTGTTCACTTTATTGACTGCCGCTGCACACTGCGTGGACGTCTTCAGAGAACTATTGACGATGACTCCAAGATCTCTTTCCCGATTAGTTGTAGCTAAATTAGCCCCCATCATATTGTATGTATAGTTGGGGTTCTTTTTTCCAATGTGCATTACTTTACATTTATCCACATTAAATTTCATTTGCCATTTTGTTACCCAATTACTTAGTTTTGTGAGATCTTTTTGAAGTTCTTCACAGTCTGCTTTGGTCTTTACTATCTTGAGCAGTTTAGTATCATCTGCAAACTTTGCCACCTCACTGTTTACTCCTTTCTCCAGATCATTTGTGAATAAGTTGAATAGGATTGGTCCGAGCACTGACCCTTGGGGAACACCACTAGTTACCCCTCTCCATTCTGAAAATTTACCGTTTATTCCTACCCTTTGTTCCCTGTCTTTTAACCAGTTCTCAGTCCATGAAAGGATCTTCCCTCTTATCCCATGGCAGCTTAATTTACGTAAGAGCCTTTGTTGAGGGACCTTGACAAAGGCTTTCTGGAAATCTAAGTACACTATGTCCACTGGATCCCCCTTGTCCACATGTTTGTTGACCCCTTCAAAGAACTTTAATAGATTAGTAAGACACGATTTCCCTTTACAGAAACCATGTTGACTTTTGCCCAACAATTTATGTTCTTCTATGTGTCTGACAATTTTATTCTTTACTATTGTTTCAACTAATTTGCCCGGTACTGACATTAGACTTACCAATCTGTAATTGCCGGGATCATCTCTAGAGCCCTTTTTAAATATTGGCGTTACATTAGCTATCCTCCAGGGTACAGAAGCTGATTTAAAGGACAGATTATAAACCATAGTTAATAGTTCAGCAATTTCACATTGACATAAAATATTAATACTGACTTGTCAGAGGTAATTCCAAACAGAGCAGAAAACTCAGTGAAGAATCACATCCTCATCTAACAGAATTGGGATTGTATTGGTACTTGCCATTATTCACCACTCAGAGGCAGCTTCCTTGAGTAAAATCTAAGAGGTCCTTGGGCTTGTGAGGATGCAGAATTGTAGCTGCTAATTACTGTAAATATTATTTAAATTCAAATTTAAGTGCCTTCTATAATTAACAAAAAAATGTAATGGAAATTCCATTTCTTCAGAAGGCCTGGAAGTTGCAGATACCATGTGGGTCATTTAGCATGAAGCATTGTACAGTATATGACTCTGGAAATGTGATTGGGGGAAGGCTCCCCTTTTGAAGGGAGCTCAGAAGAGAAAAACAGAGAACTGAGCACAGGTATAAGCAGGGAGGGTAAGATGAGAAAGTGAGGGAATATTGCAGCCAGGTTGGCATAAGAAGAGGAAATCCGGAATGGAGAACCGTGGTTGGGGGATTGAGGGGGAGCATGTGGAAATAGTACTGAGGACTGAAGGATCCATGAGTCAGCTGGTCTCCCTCTACACACACACTTTATTCTATTTGCTCTTTATTTGCCCCTTTTAAATCTTTGCCTATTTTTTTTTCTTGTTCAAGTGGAATGGTGAGAAAGTTCTGTTTTCAAATTCAGGAGAAATGCTGGTTATACTGCCAAAGCGCAGCATATTTGAAATCTAGCTCAGTTTAAGCACTGACTTGAGGTATAATAAAATGGAAGCATCATGTCAGTAGGTTTTGAAAGATCAGATCCCAGAAGAATCACAGAATAAAAAGATGGGAAAGATCTATTAGTTCATTTCCCTGAAAATGCATAAGTGTACCATTAAGTACATTTCATAGGGCAGATTCTCAGCTGCACCTAATAATATTTGGGCATGGAGGCATAGGGGTGGAAAGGCACAGTTCTAGACTTCCTAATCTTTGGGATGGTTCTACACTGGGCCAGTTCTCTGGTGTAACTTAGAGCAGCCTCTAAACTCTTATTTCACCAACTATATTTCAAGCAAATATCATACTGTCCCATTGTCTATCAGGACCCACTGTTTCTTGCTTTATCTTTGTGACAGTTGTAGTGATATAATTATTAAACCAGGGTATATTTAGCTGTGCCTGGGATTTTGCCTTCTACAATAGTCCAGAAAATTGAGAAGGGTCAAAAGCTACCTGTAGGATGTCTAAATTAGGGCCAGTGGAAGTCAATGGAAAGAGTTCAATGGGAGTCAGATAAGTGCCATAATCTTTAATCTGCCATTACCCCAGAGAACTCCCATTGATGGTCTAAAGAAATAAATAGGGGGTTCTTTGGAACAGGTTCTGTTTTGTAAGTAAGAGTAGGAAATATTGTTAGTTTGATTATGTTATCTCTCCCATGGAGAGATGTCTATATGGCTAGGCCTCTGAAAACGTAATATTAGGTGAGTTTATTGTTTAAATAACACAGTGAACAGTAATCCCCAGAGACCTGAATGACTACAGTTTGCAAGCAATAGTCCTGGGGTATGGGAGAGCAGCTTTAAAAGGCCTGGCCAGAGGGAGTATAAGTCCTGCATTATTCCAGTTAACTCCCTGTTTTGAAACATCACTGAATTCAGACAGACCATCCTGCCAACGGGACTGTGCAATTCCTTGTCTGTGTCACCAACACAGAACCACACCAGGCTTTTGGTTGTAATTCCACTGGTCCCAGAGCATTCCAAACTGCTGTGCTGGGAGCTTGATGTCTAGAGCATGCTGAATTGAGGAATAGTAGTCAGCGTTTGGTATTGTTGTCAAGTAGATGATGGACAAGGAAATAGCCAGCGTGTAGATGTTTGACATGCAGCAACAAAGGTGTAAGTCTGGATTATACCTGGATAGGGGCACAAGCATTTTTTGTTGTTTGTAGATGTTTATGCTAAGTGGGGAGATTGCACCCTTCACCTTTATAGGCATCACAGAAGAAACCACAGTGGCAGCCTCACAGTCAGATAATGTTTCAGACAGGTTGGCCACATTGTGATGTCTGATAGTGTGACCTATTTCACTGCTTGAGGACTTGGGCTTTTCAAGGCTTTGGGGCCAGAAATGGAGTGAAGCAGGGACACTGACTTTTACTTTTCCCGGTGGGTGCTCTGCCCTCGCTTCCCCCCTTCCCACCCCGCTCTGCCCCCTTCCCAAGGCCCTCTGCCCACCCACTGCTCACTGCCCTCCACCCTCCCACAAGCACCTCCTGCCAGCCACCCAACAGCTGATCAGCAGGCCCACCCAAGAGCTGTGGCTGATAGGTGCTGAGCACCCTCTATTTTGTGTGTGTGTGTGTGGCTGCTTGAGCCCTGGAGTGTTTTCCTAGCACTATGTTAGCTAGTTTCATGCAGAGAGGCTGAGCAGTAACTACAGAGTTGGAAGCAGCCATATAGGAGGGGATTTTTAGTGTGTGGGCACTACAGATTTTGTGTTTTGGTTTACTACGAGACAGTACTTCCCTGGAATGTGAGATGAGACTTCCCGTCCCTAGGTACTGTTCTTGGAGAGAGCAGTCCTATTACCATCAGCTTGTGTAGGATAAGCAGAGATGGTGTGTGAAGCAGGACTGATGTTTTCAGGATAAGGACACAGTCTGGATCAAGCTGAGGATGAAAATGGGAAAATCTTCAAGGACATGGAGTTAGGTGAGGATGGTTTTAGGCTTCTAGAGAGGAGAAACACTTATAGGGTAAACTGTCACCAAGTATTTACTTGTGTTTGTTTCTAATATATAATAAGTCATTTAGACTAAAGTACATGTGGAATAATAGAACCATAGTAAACTTAGCAATGCTATACATAAATAGACCTGTTCTTGGTAAGTAGTAAACACTGTAATAGAAACTACTGATGTATTTTAAAGCTATTTGGAAAACCGTCCCCTCAAAACAAGAGTCCCTTTTTAATGCTTTGCACTTGGGGTTTATTTAGAGAATGACACCTGCCATCTCTGTTACCCCCACAGGGGCCGTTCAGTGTTTAGAAGAGGTCTCTTGGCTCGTTTCCCAACTAGGGAAAAGGTGCTACAAGGGCAGCTCAACAACATCAGGTGTCTGGCAGGGAAGGAGAATTAAGAGAATATAGGTGTAAAATGATAGTAGGCTCAAATTAGATTCTGTGTGCACACACAAGACATATTAAGGGCTGAAATGTTGATAAGAGTGGCGGTGTCTTTTCCTGTCAGCTTTATTTTAATTTTATTTCATTGATATAATTTTGGATTCACACACACATTTTTCCCCAAAAGACTTTAAAGTGCTTACAGGATCTCATTTATTGTGACTGTTCCTTATAGCTCCCAGAAAGTAGAAGCTTTGCCCAGGGCATCTTGTTCACATAATGAGCATTTACTGAGGAGCAATGAACTCACTGTCCTGGAAGAGGTGTATGTGTGTTGCTTCTTCACTCTCCTGGCTTTTTTGATTTTCTTTACAACCACATTGAAGGGACTGGGGGAAACTCAAGAGAATTTTGCCTTGACTCGCTTTTGGAAAGAGGAAAAGCTCACAATTCGGAGTGAAATTCACCGTGGGCCGAGGGCTATTACCAGATCTAGTTACCACTTAACTCCTCCCTAAGCTCTGTTCTGAGTGGGACTTAAGTGGTGCATAAACCTTATTTGGCCCTCTGCATAGGGGAGATGTTCCCCATCGATTCCCAGCCAGGAGTGGGCATGAAGAGTAACCTTAGAAGCATTCTTGGGCTCAGTTCCCACTTAGGCCTCCTTGAGTGCCCTGCCACTATTGTTGCCTTCTCCCACTCCTCAGTGAGCCAGTTGGCTGGATTCTGGCTTTTTAAGTTTAGTTTTGGGGAGTGTGTTTCACCTGGAAAGGTGCCCCACTATAATATATGCATCCTTCGTTTAGTATCTTCCCAAACTATGGCCTTGGGGAAATATGTCATCTTTAGGGAGTCATTTGTCTCTGCTTCTTGCCCTCTACTAAGTTTTTTGTTGTCCTGCAGATCAAATGGTGCAGATAAGTAAACTCCTTGCTGCTGCTGAATCTCCAGTCTGGCTTTGGCTTTGTCCCATCCCCTTTGCAGTACCACTGAGTTCCCTGCTCTTTTGTGCCGTTAGAATCTACAGCAGAGCTGTATGTAATGGCATATTTTTCTGTCTGCAATACAAATGGTCATTTTCTCTTCAGAGGAAGAAAAAAAATCCAAAAAGCTTTAGTGTGAGAAAAATGTTCTTGCTTTTTCACTAGTCCAGGCTGCTGATGTGATATTTCTTTCACTTGGTGGCAGTGAGAATTTTTTTCATGTTGATTTGTTCCTGGAGGGGCATCTCAAGCAGGGAGACTATCTCAAGCGCTGGTGGGAGGGGTGGAGAAACTGGAAATGTGCACTGCTGCATCTAAATGAAAAAGACATTACCTTTTACTTGCACTTGATGTTGCATTTTCCGAAGGTGGGCACAAATAGAGCTGGGGTGGCACAAATAGAGGGGTTGGGGATGAAGGGAAAAACAACTCCAAAGGTTTAGGTTACATTCTGAAGTGTTTCAGAACCATGGTTTGCACTCTGGTTTGTTTGGTCTTTTAGGTTGCTTTTCTTCTTCCTTGAAATGATTTGCCCATCCTTAATGCTTGAAAAGAGAGGGGGTATTTTTGTGTGTGTGAGAGAGAGACACACACATACACTCATTGCAAATGTCCATCCCTTTCTGCTCTTCAAAATAAAGTTCTTAGCTGGAGAAGGAGCTGAGGAAATAATTTGCACCCTGAATAACATCTTCTTTCTTTGTAGAAATGCTAGTTTTTGAAAGTGGACTTACCTCCTGTGTTTTTCTTTTTCAAATCACATAACTTCCTGCATGAGGTAACCTTTTCTATCTCTGTCTTTCTCTCTTGCTCTCTCTTCTGGATTGCTTTTCAGTCACCATTGCTCTCCAGGTCTCTCGCTCTGTGATGAATGAGTTCATTCATCTTTCTCTCAGGGGCTCTGTGAAAAGCTTTAGACTTCGCCTGCTCCCATTTTTTTTGCTCTGCTATTCATTTCCATGGAGATGGAGAAAGGAGGGGGGGCAGAGTGGGTGGCAGTGGGGTCAAAGGTCAAGAGTGGCCACTTTCTGAATTACAGCTTTGAATTCCATTAAAGGTGACACATTGTAACCTAGAGTAACTCTCTAAGAACTTAACTGTCAAAGGAATCAAAGCAAAGAGAGAGGGAGGAGAGGGGAAGGAGAAATTGCATAGAAAGAGGAATCCAAGTGCTTGGAATCTCTGTCAGGATTATGTCTGGGGACTTAATATAGAGGTAATTCATTTGTGTAACCATACATCATCCTTCAGTGAGGCTGCACGCTGAAGTCTGCATGTGGATGGAGTGTGTAGTGCAGAGAGAATGTCCCCTCACCTTCAGTGAAAAAAATTCATCTCCTTGATTAACAACAAAGACTAAGAAAATGGGGCACAGAGAAATGTTTTAACCCATCTGTGTTTTCTTCATATTATTATTATTTGTATCACGTAGAGCCTAGAGACACCAGCCAAGACTGGGGCCCTGTTGTGCTTGACACTGTACAAACACATGCTAAGTGATAGTGTTTGCCCCAAAGAGCTCTAGACAAGACAGACAAAAGGGATAGGAGAAAGGAAATACTCTGAGCCCTATCTTACAGATGGGAAACTGAGGCACAGAATGATGAAGAGACTCTTAAACCAAACAACCAGTTATCTTGCCCAAGATCACACGCAAGTCTGTGGCAGACCTGGGAGTTAAACAGAGATCTCTAAAGTCTTGGTCCAGTGTCTTAAACAGAAGACCATTCTTTCTCTCTGGAAAAAAGAGGATTTTAAGAGGAAGGGATCTTTTTGGAGCATGTTGCATTAGTATAAACATTTGACAAACCAGCATAGATTAAAAATGGTGTGAACCTGCATCCATCTTTTGAATTGAATCATTTATTTTATTTTATTCTTATGGGGTTTTTTTTTGTTTATTTTTGGTTGAGGTTCTAGAACATTGAGAGTAGTTTGTTCTTTCTTCATTTTTGGGTCTGCCTGTATGCTTCCTCATTTGGACTGGGAGTGGAAATTCCAAAATACCTGAGGAGAGTCTTTCCTCATGATCATTCTAGCCTGACAAGAAAGAAGAAGAATTGGAAATGAAAGATGAGAACCAGCTAAGTTTTGCAAAGCACAAAACATTAAGATGTTTTCAAATGTCCAAACTTTTAGCTGCTTTTTAAAAACAATCATTTTGAGTGTCACCTGTCACTAATTAGTACTGCAGAGTCCTTCTGGTACAGATGTGCCTTCCCCTCTGACAAGAGAATAAATATTTAGTAATCATCCCTCGTATTTCACTGCTACCATCACTGGTAGGAATGCCATTCTATATCTTCCAGCTTGACCAATGGAATAACAGTCCTATTGTTAAGTGTAAACTCAGCTCACGAGCCTGAAAAATACAACAATCTAGAATCACCAAAATTGGTGAGTGTGTCGAGGCGTAATGATAATATACAAACCAGGGCCGCCCAGAGGGGGGTGCAAATGGGGCAATTTGCCCCAGGCCCTGCAGGGGCCCCCATGAGAATTTTTTGGGGCTCCTGGAGCGGGGTCCTTCACTCGCTCCGGGGGCCCTGGAAAACTCTTGTGGGGCCTGGGCCCCCAGAGCTGCTTCTTCTCTGGGACCCGCCGCCGAAGTGCCCTGAAGACCCACAGCAGGGGATCTTTCCACTCCGGGACCCACCACCGAAGCGCCGGGTTTTCGGCAGCAATTTGGTGACGGGGGCCCCCCGCCGCCAAAGACCCCAGCCCCCCTGAATCCTCTGGGCGGCCTTGATACAAACTGCATGACCATATCTAAGGTCCCTCAAGAAATATGTATAGGCCCAGATATTCAGATCACAGCTCAAATTGACTTCAGCTGGAGTAGTGGGAGTTCAACACCTCTAAAGATCAGCTCCGTGAGGTTTACTCCAAAGTGTGTGGGCTGTAAACTGAACCACTAGCAGCACTTAAAATATATTCTGGGTTGTAAATTAGGCCCACTCCATCTCCAGATGGGAGATTTGTTTCCTGCTCTGTGTTTTCATTTTTAGATGCTTCCTCTGTGGATCTGGAATTCACTTAGGGCAGATTGTCAGAGTTTAACTACCATTCTGTACTCTCCTTTCACTTGAAACAGAACAGATATGATGCAGAGTCTGAAATAAAGGTTAAGGGAAGGAAAATAACAATTAATGTGTGAGGATTTATGCACCCTCTTCCGCAGTGTTTGCCCCTATGTTCCCATCCCTCTTCTTTGTTTTGCTCTCTGACTCAGATCTACCCTTGCTTCCCTAGATGAGTCCTGCTTTCCCATCTCTCCCCTGTGCTCTCTTCTTACTTCTGTTCTATTCATACCTGCCTTTTATGAATTGTAAAAGAGGGGAGTGAAGTTTGGTAAGTAGCCAGTGTTGTATGGGACACCTAGGACCTTGTAAAGGCTTTAATTTATTTCAGTGATTATATAGGAATTTTACTTAGGTTCTTTCACACTCCCATTGGATCCCTGAGGCTAATCCTGCTCCCCACAGTCACTTGCCCCATCATCCCTGTACTTCATACCAAGGAGTTTAGATGGTACCTGCTTCTTAACTGGTGTGAATGGGCTCTCCTTCCTCTCAGGAAGACCCTAGCTGGTCAGCCCTCTTGGTGAGGTAAACAGCAGAGGTCCACCAAAATACTGTCACCACGTGTTTATTATTTGTCTTCTTTCTTATGCTTCAAGTACAATACAACCATATAGCAGCAGTTATGAGGCGCACCCTTCCTGCTCCTTAGGTTAGCCTTTTATACTGCCTACTTTCCTTCCTGGAAACTCCAGCTGGTGAACTAATTACCTCATTAACTCATCAGGCTACCTGCAGGTGTAAGTGCTGCCTTCACCACACTAAGTGCCGTGGGTGTTCTAAGTGGCCAGGGTGCTGGCTTCCATAGAGCCTAATTTGAAGTTGTCAACAGCACCCTGTCACAACTGGCTATAAAGTTCATGACTGGTCAACGTGAGTTCCATATACACTGTCTGGTACAGAACAAGTGATGCCTGCAGCAAAGTTTCTGATATGTTGCCATTAGAGCTGTCTGGAAACCAGAATTTCTGTTCTGTGAAAATGTCAAGTTTTGGGACATATCTTCATCTCCAAGGGATGAAAAACCATCATCTCCATGGAAATTCTGCAATATTGCATTTCACCAAAACATCCCCTCTGCAGGAATATTTCTATGATTTGGAGAGTGGCGGGGGTGGGGGGGGCAATGCTTCCCAGGCTGCCTGACTGGTCAACTGGAGCTTGGCACCTAGGGAACAGGCCACAGAGGAGCTGGAGGTCCCAGAGAGTCAGGCAGCCCAGCAGCTAACTTGGTGAGGATCCAGGCAGACTGGGTTCCTCAGTAGCCCTTCAGGTGGGTTACTGGGGAGCTGGAGAGCCCAGGGAGCTGGGTGGGTGAGGTGGCAGGAAAGAAGGCAGCCTGGCTTGTCTTCCTGCCTCCTTTCTATCAAAAGTTTAGACGGAATTGACATGTTCCCATGGTATGTTTCAGTTTCATTGAATCAGCATTTTCCAACAGAATACTGTTCCAATGGAAAATTGTTGACCAACTCTAGCTGGCATGCTTAAGGTCGAAGAAAGGTGTGCCCTCTTTTGACATTTTTGATGAAAGGACTCTGCTGAAAGGGAAGGCTGTTTGGTAACAGGCCAAATGGGAACTAAGGTGGAAGGGATGGGTTCCTGTTGTTATAGGGAGGAGGGGATCCCTATAGAACAGTCTGTTAAAGCCTTGTGTGACACACAGATTCCCTGAGCATTTCATAAGGCAAGCATCCAGTTTCACAAAGTGAATATGATCCACAAGTCTTGTACAAATCACTTACGTTCACCTCTCCAGCGGCTGACTTCTCCCTGGCATTTAAAGCCTTTCCCTCCATCCCATCACTTTGCTGTTCTACCATCTGATCTTTCATTCTCTCTATTATCTTTCATCCAGTTTCTCATGCAGAGAATTGAGGTGAGGTCCTGGGGATAAGCAAATGGGATTTTCCACATGGCCATATGGTTACATGGAAAATCTGACAGATCAAGCTCTCTGCTTCTCCAGAGCTAACACGACTAAGTGGGTTATGCAATCTTGTCTGCTTGTGCTTTTGCTTCCCTTTCAGGGATGTTGACTGTAACTTGCATATGTCTCAACCTCCTGAGGCCCAAATATGGGACAAAGTGAGCCTGCAAGCATCAGAATGAGGCACATTAAAAATAAGTGCTAGAAGCTTGAAACAAAGTGAGATGAATTATTTTAGCATCAATAACTGAATCTATAATGATAGTCTCAGGGTGCCATATCTACGAAGCAAATCATTTTACAGTAATAAAAGTGACTCCAGAATTGCATGGAACAAGGGTAAATGTGTGTCTGAGGAGACAGATGAACGGTATGGCTGCCCCTGGATGGTTATGATGAACATTGATGTTCAAGTAATGATCCAAATGCCAGTCTAAAGGTTTAGTTCCAGGGTGCAAATGCCAGTCTGAGGTAACTGTGGACACAATCCCTTGAATCCTTAGTCACACACCCTCTTTACTCATGTGACTACTTTTGTGTATAAGCAACAAGAGTATGCAGGACCAGGCTCTCTGTATGTTGCCAGGAGAATGGTGTTTCCTTTAACAAATTATTTCAAATGAATGCAGTCCTAGGGAACCTTCCATGTGACTTACAGTAGTGCTGACTCAAGTTTCTTAACGCGTTTCGTTTGTGACAAGGACTGTAAATTCTGATCTGCAAATTCCTCCCCATCTCCTTTCTTCCCAAAGGAATCTTCCATCCCTCTGGGTTAATGTAGTAAAAGTCCCAAATTCCTTTCAGCTAAGGCCTCAAATCAGTGGCCAAATTTGGAGGTTTGAGACCGTGGGGAACATTTTAAAGCCATTTGAACAACCGTGTAGCAATAATTTGACTAGTTTTTACATCTGCTCACTGCTTTTGGAGTGGTTGTTTCCAGAAGCCAAAAATGATGGAAAGCTGTCCAATGAGAACTGCCCTTTGGAGCAAGTGAGATAAGATTGTAGCTCCAATGTATGGAGTAGGAGGTAAAGAAAGGCTCAAAGCTTTACAAGCTGAAGAAATGCTCAATTGTTTTGCCATCTTAATGATTTCCAGAGTTACTGATCACCTGGCTTGTCTAACTAACACCCACCTAAGTCCTAGTAGAGTGGACTGTTGCCAGCATAATTGGTGAGTGTGTTCTGACTGAGAAGGGCCACCTGAATCTGCTGAGCCTCCCAGAAATGTTTTCCCAAAGAACCTCTGTGTATGTAACTTTTGAGTCTGGTTTTACTTCCCTGTGTTATTTCTGGCTCAGTAAATAGGGAGATGTAAGGCTTGAGCCTTGTGAGGTAGTTAGCTTAATCATTAGAGCTTGTTTTGGCAGAAAGCAGCTTAAAGGCCCGGCTTCTGGCGGGGGAGAAGACTCCATAAATAGACAAGGGAGAGAATGGGATAGAACAGCCTTCATCGCAAATCTGGAAACAGGTGCTGGAAATCCCACTCCTTCGATGTAGGACTTCCATTGTTAAATCTTTTAGCAGCCTCCAGACCCACATATGTTTATCTGAGACAAAACCAAACTAAACTGATCTGTTACCCTTTGGAAGTCTTTCATCTCCCAGTAAATAAATGTTTTCTTGGGGCTGCGTGCCTTAAATATAAATGACTAATGAGGGGGCAGCTCCCTAAAGCAGAGACAAGGTGTGTGGGAGGGGAGATTTCCACACATCACATCAGTGTACTGAAAACCATGGCAGTAGGTTGGCCTGCTGCCTACAGTGCCATTTCAAGGAGGCATGATTGGTCTGAATATCATTGGTCTAAATGCCCTGATCTAGTAACACTGCATTAGTGAAGATCACTGTATGGAGGGGGAGGAACATAAGACATGTTCCCAGGAGCATGCGGGGGTTGGCTGGAGTGCTGCTGTGTTCTGGCTATTCCTAGCTGCTGGGACAAAAGTGCCTTTAGACCATAGGCAGCAAGACATAAATTAAGGCAGATCCTCTGAGCTGCCGTGGGTGGTGGAGGTACCCTGCAGCTCCCAGCTGCCACGGAGGGATCCCCAGAGCTCCTGGTCGTCATGGATGGCAGGGGGTACCCCAGAGCTCATGGCTGCCATGGGCGCTGGAGGGCTCTGAGCTGCCGCAGGTGGGAGGGACCCCGCAGCTCCTGGCCGCCACAGGCAGCGGGGGACCCACAGCTCCCAGCCGCAGGAGGAGGGGGACCCTGGAGTTCCGAGCCCTCACGGGTGGTGGGGGCCACTGGAGCTCCGAGCCGGCCCTGTAGCTGCCCAATGGCTCCCTACTTTGTCATGGATATTTTTAATAAAATTCAGGGCCAGGTCACAGGCTTCCATAAATTTTTCTTTATTGCCCATTGCCTGTCCCTGACTTTTACTAAAAATATCCATGACAAAGTGGGGAGCCACTGGGCAGCTGCAGGGCCGGCTGGGAGCTCCAGTGGCCCCCACCACCCGTGGGGGCTCGGAACTCCAGGGTCCTCTCCCCTCCTGTGGCTGGGGGCTGCGGGGTCCCACCGCTGCCTGTGGCGGCCAGGAGCTGCAAGGGCCTGGCCAGGAGCTGCGGGGTCCCCCCCGCCCGTGGTGGCTCCTCCAGCTCCCATGGCTGACTGACTTTTATTAAAAATATCTGTGACAAAATCTTAGCCTTTAATCATTATACATACAGATATGAATAAATTTCTCAGGTCAGTTTCATAGCAAAGATGATGAGCTGCTGAGTTGTAAAAAGTTGTTTCAGAAACAGTTCCATAGGTTATAATCCAATTGGCAGTCCATGTGCAGAGTCTGTTTAAATTCTTTCATGAGAAATAGCAGGGTAATCCAGACTGGAGCTGGAGACCTCAGTCTTGTGACTTAAACTTCCCCGACGAAGTTCAAGCAGATCTGAGATGACAGGATCAGGCCCTAGAGTTTTTTTGATAGATCTCTGGCAGGCTACAATAGCCTCTTGACAGCAGATAACACAGCAGATATTGCTTGGATGAAGAATAGGTAATATACATTGTTACTTTGAATTAAACCGCCTATTTCCTATGTATACATTGGTAATTAGCTGTATTCATTAGCATAAGGTAACTACCCATTCAAGCAGTTTATAGACAGTTTACTATAAACTTCAAAGAGAAACATAGACAATGATACTATTATGCCCAAGTTTCATCTAAATGTTAATATTCCTTTTTGATCTTTGAATCAACAGAATATACTAACAGACAGCAACAGAAGTTTAGCATCTACAAGCTGATTAGATCACATTGTTAACATCTAACAAGATAAAGGTAAACACAGGCAAATACGATTAGTATTTACTTCTAATTCTCTAAAAATACAGAACCCTTTTCCATTTAACATGGCTTTGATAACTATCTACAAAAAGTATCAAGGGTAGCCATGTTAGTCTGTATTCACAAAACAACCCCGTTTGCCATTTCAGTACTTCCTTAATATGTTCTTAAAGGTTGATCTTGGGTCACTTAGCTTGCTGGTTGTTTAACCCTCACTGGCTCAGTGTCACACTGAATATTTTGTTTGCATGCAAATCTGAAAAATTGAGGGCTCGGTCGGGGGAGTTTTGGGTTGACTCAAAGTGAAAATGCTTTGCTTTATGGCGAACTGAAATGTTGATAAAAGTTTCCTTACATGTCTATATATAAATATTCTAGTTGACCGGAAATGCTGAAACAAACTGTTTTGATACTTCTAATTTGTTTTTCTTTTTCTTAACTGAAAACAAATACTGAAAATGACCCAATTGTTTTTGTCAATCCTAATCGGTATTTTTCAGGGGGGAAAAGGGTTTGTACAAAAACTTTCATGTAGCTCTTCTCCTCAGTCTGTACTTTGAGTCCTTGGGCTCAGCTCAGAAGGAGATGCTCACAGATGGTTTTCTCATGGAAAACATGTTTATAATGTAATAAAAACCAATCACTTTTCTTCAAGTTTTTTTAACCAATTTTAATAGAAAATTAAATCCGTATGGTATAATTTTACAGGAAGATTTTTTTTAAAAAAACTATAGAATTGTGATTTTTTTAAAAAAATTAAATTCAATAGATTTTGAAAGTAATTTCTATTGAGTCCTATATGTTTCATTACTATGATATTCTATAGAACTTTTTCTTTATAGGCTTCCACTTAGGAAGTTTCAATTTAAGCTACAGTCTACTAGGATTGGAAGAAAACTCTTTGGAAAGAAAAGTCAGTTTATTTTTCCTCATTTCCCTCATCAAGGTCCTAAATTTTAACTTATCAGGGCACAAAACCCACTATAATCAAGTCCTGAGGTGCTTGAACAACCACCCCAATCTCTGTGTCTCTTTAAAGCAGTTGGAATTAGCTGGGGTGCTGTCTGTACTGAAGGTTCCTTCTCAATCAGCGTTCTTGGAGCCCACTTTTCATCATTTTGGTTCCCCTTTCTGCACCAACTCTTCTCTTGGTAGAAACTTTTTCGTTGCCTACTATTTTTGCATGATGGTCTTCTGGACATAGAACCCAGTTCTTGATTTACTATGTACAGTATCCTAAATACTGCTGTGAGATCGGTTCTTTATAAACAAAGCCAGATTTTTTTGAAAAAAAAAAAAAGGTGAAAAATTAAACTACAGACTAGGAGAAGTGGAGCTGAAGATCAGCTGGCACATATGTGACCTACATCTCCAGTCTCTTAACGTATGATGAGTCCTGCTTTGTCCCACCAGCCCTAAAGCCATTATCCTGTGACATAGTCATCTCCTAGTTTTTCAGGTTTCCTTGTATACAGAGTCAATTTCTTGGCTGAATCTGTTCCTCAGTTCCTTTTATCTGTAAAATGTGGATAATACTTCTTTTCTCAGCCTTCTCTATTTAGATTGTAAGCTATTTAGGATCAGGGACTGTCTCTCTCTGTGTATGAACAGCACCTAGCATAATGATCTTAGTTGGGTCTTCTTGGCGCTACTGTAATATAAACAGTCATAATTGTGGAATCTCTGCATACTTTGGGGTGTCTCACAGCCCTAGTAGAGACAGGTGGGAGTGGTCCCTACTCATGGCAGAGCACAGGGACTGTGATTATGTGTCCCCCCACTGGGCACAGAGTGTCTCAGAACATCTCTGCATTTGTATTTTTCTATTTGTAACATGCAGGTAGTAATGCCTACTTCGCAGGTTTAATTAATGTCTAGAATGATTTGAGATCTCAGATGAAAGGTGTTGTTGAAGTCCAAGGTAGTAGTATTTTTGTTTATATATAAAGTATTTCTAAAAGGATTAGCTGAAGGGGGAATACAACATCTTTGAATCTAAATCCTCCATCGTTTCACCACTTGAATCATTTGTGAGCCGAAGCGAAACTTGTCTGGATGTGCATTCTTGTGAAGAAGTGCTGACTCTGAAGGGACCGAATGAATCATTTTGCTCCTCTTTGATTGTGTTGGTTTTGGAATCAGGACTGATGGGTGGGGGCAGGGCCGGCTTTAGGCCGATTCAGGTGATTCCCCTGAATCGGGCCCCACGCCTAAGAGGGCCCCACGCCCTTGTCGCCGCTGGTACGCTGTGCCGGGGCGGCTGGCTTCCCCAGAGGGCAATTTAAAGGGCCTGGGGCTCCCAGCAGAGGCTGGAGCCCCAGGCCCTTTAAATTGCCACCAGAGCCCCACTTCTCGAGCCTGCAGGGCTCTGGGGGCTATTTAAAAAGTCTGGGGCTCCCCTTGCTTCTACCGTCCCAGCCCTTTAAATAGCCCCCAGAGCCCTGGGGTAGCGGGGGACTCCGGCAGCTATTTAAAGAGCTGGGGCTCCAGCTGCCACTGCCGCCCCGCTCATTTAAATAGCCACGGGAGCCCTGCTGCTTCCCCAGGGCTCCCTCGGCTATTTAAAGGGCTGGGGCGGTAGAAGCAGGGGAGCCCCTGCCCATAGCCAGCTCCTGTTGCACCCCCTGCCCGCACCAGCCCTGCACACCGCACCCCCTGCCCTGCCCGCAGTGGCAGCCAGCCCCTGCTGCACCCCCAGCCCACACCAGCCCCGCACCCCCTGCCCTGCCCTCAGCCAGCCCCTGCTGCACCCCCTGCCCTGCCTGCATCAGCCCCTGCCCACAGCCAACCCCGCACTCCTTGCCCTGCCCGCAGCCAGCCCCTGTCGCTAGCCAGCCCCTGCTGCACCCCCTGCCCTGCCTCCAGCCCCGCACCCTCTGCCCTGCCTGCATCAGCCCCTGTCTCCAGCCAGCCCTGCACCCCCTGCCCTGCCCGCAGCCAGCCCTGCACCCCTTGCCCTGCCTCCAGCCAGACCCTACCTCCAGCCAGCAATGTACGTAATATATAATTTTGTTATTATTTATATAGATATGGAAAGTAAATAATACATGGAAAAAATGAAAGGGTTCGTTTTACGTTTTTTTTTTTTTTTTTTTTAAGTCATCCCTGCCGGGGCCCCATCGAAAATGTTTGAATTGGGCCCCGCACTTCCTAAAGCCGGCCCTGGGGGAATTCAGAGTTCAAAACTCTGCTGTGATCCTTCACAACTGATGGAATTGAGTAGTAAACAGATGGAGTGCACGCCCCCACTCCCCCTTAACTCCTGCTCATCCCAAAAGATAAACTGTTGTCACTCTGGAACGATGGCCGGGCTCTGGATTCTAACAGGAACATAGCAGTGATCTCTCTCCATCAGGCTGATATCCAAACCATAGCATCCCACTAACTAGCTCTGGGGCTCAGGGGAAAGCATCAAGCTAACTGCTCCACTGAAGTTTTTAATTTGCTCATCATCTTTGGTTGATGTGATTAGTAGCCAGGGCTAATTACCTGCAGGAATGCTCCCTCACTCTTCCTCTAACATAGGTATGAGAGATCCAGCTTTATGGTCCTTCTTGATGGAACTCGCTCTTTCTTTCTTTTCTCACCATGGAAGAGGAAATTAACATTAGTAACAAAGAAAGATGAATAGTTCAGATTAAAAAAAAACCTCCCCCTTTTTGTTCTCCTGCACCACTTTGTGCATTTTGTCATTTGCTTTTCTGGAATTGAGAATTGCAGAAACATACAAACATAAAACACAGTAGGCTTGGGGGGAAAATACTTGAAATAGTTCAGAACTTCAAACAAGGTTGGATTCAAGTTCTGGGTGAAATTTCAAGTTGGTTATCTTCTCAATGAAGCTGCAGTGTCTAGACTCTAGAGCAAGAAACTAGAAGCCAGGAACTCCTGAGTCCAAGTTCCGGCTCTACCTTTGGGTTTCTTTGTCCTTTGCAGGACTGTAACCAAGGCAGGGCGAGCAGGGCAGCCACCCAGGATGCCAAAAAGTGGGGGCAAAAAATGGGACTGAAAAATGACTAAAATAAACCGGTAGGGGGAGCAAATATGCTTGTTCGTCCCCAGTGCTAAAATGCTTAGTTATGGCTCTGGTCTTTTGGCAATTAATTAACTTCTCAGTGCTTCCATTTGCTCACCTCTGAAATGGGTGTGTGTGATAATAAATACCTGCCTAGCAAGGATGTTGCAGAGATTAATTATGTTGGTAAATTGTTTTGCAAATGTAATGCTGAGTTGTCTTGCTGTTCCTTTTATCTGAACAGGTTCATCAATCCCTATTTTTGTCTTTGCATCTTTTTTATATAATACTTGTTCTTTATAGGCGAGATTCCTACCCCCACACAAAAGCTGTAATGTTCCTTTCTCAGCAAAAAATAATAAACAAACAAGTGCCAGCAGCTCACCTGTTGTGAACAACCGGATAATAACAAACTAACGTATCTGGATCTTTTTAATGCCCTATGTAGTCACTGGAAAGACTCCATTGATTTCAATTGGCTTTGAATCAGGCCTCCTGTCTTGTATGCTGGCACACATTACCACAGTATCTAAGTGCCTACCTGGTTAACTAGATCAGCACAGTGAGATACCTAGCAGACTTCATGAAATCTTCAGCTCCTCTCCCTTCTCTGATTATAAGAAGCTGTATTTGAGGTAATCTATTTTGTAAACTCAGTGCCCATATGGAAACCTGCAACAATAAATTAGTGTCTGTGCAATAGAATAGGTGGGGGGAAGGTTTGGCTCCAGTTCTGCAAGGTGCTGAGTGCATTTGACTTCTTCTGAAGTTGGCTTGGGCTGATGGTGTTCAGTGCTTCTGGGACTATGCCTTTGGCAAGGAAGCATAATTCAGTCCCTTGCTTCCCAGGGATTAATGGATGTATGACGAACGTCAATCAGGAGAGGGTAATTTTTAAAATTACAAGACATCCCTGGCTTTTTCAACAGAGTTGATTGCAAATAACAACAAGTGGGCAAATTTGCTCACTTTGCAAATAAAGGTGGTATAGCTATCCACCTATGACCAGACACTGGAGTGGATGTGCTTCATCAGTGGACTCTCTTGTTAGGTGCCCAGATGTGTGGTTGGGGTATGTGGGTGTTTCTTGCACATTACTGCAACTGAGACTCAAACTGGGACCCTCATAGGCTGTAGACAGCATCTCTGACAGGAGCTAAAAGGGAGCCTGAGGTACAAAGTGGGGTTGAAGGAAAGGCTTAAATATCTGTGTTACCGCTCAGATGTGCTATCTTTTGAAATCCAGATTAGACTTTTCCAACCCACTTGCTGGCATTAATTTCCAAATCCAGTTATATAGTATCACTATAAAGAGAACAAACCTAGTTTTGTTCCTATTCTATCTGTGACATTTAATTCAGGGGAGGGGTAGCAGGCAGGATGCTGCCAGACTTCCTCCTGCCCCTAGTCTGGCCTCTGAGAGCTTTTGCTCTCTGATTCCTGTTGTAAATTGATCCTGTACGCATCAGTGTCTGACACAGGTACTGTGCAAAGCCCTTTGGGAGACTTATTCCCTGGGAGAGGAAAGAGGAATTTTAAAAAGTCAGCAGTTTGGGAGTTCTTCCTTCTGCATCTGCTTTTGAAGCTGCCATCTAGAAATTTCCTGTGATTTTTGTCACCATTTTATTCATGGCCACTTGGACTGCTAAGTACTCAGTCTCCTTTATAGTTTTCCCATCACTATCTGATGAGAAATTGCCAAAGTATAATTTGAAATGAAAAACTCAGAAGAACAGATATGTGAGTGCCCACAATGAAATATTACCATTAAAATACAAAGAGTCATAAATAAACCCTTGCATTGCTATTTGTCTTGAAAGCATCAGTGTTTCATTGGAATGTTGATGATTCAAAGCAATGTATCTGGGTAAATACGCAAGGTGCATTTTGGCCATATATCCAGGTATATTTGGCAGCATTCAGATGGTTAAGCAGTGAGGTGGTGGGGTAGGATTAGGGGATTATATGAAAATCTCAATGGTTTCATAAATCCCAAATTTAAGAGTGTCTGAAGTGCTGACCATGGTGACTGCTGTAGGCACCAACCAATACCAAATTCTTTAGAAATCCTAGAGCATTCCCACTGTTCTGCTATCATCACAACAGGAGGATACAGCTTCAGATACCTGATTTTGCACGGTGTGTAGTCATTTATACCTGTGACAAATGAGTGTAAAATACTACTAGATCAGAAGCATTTTGCACAGGTGTAAATGACTACACAAGGTGCAGGGCACTGCAGAATCAGACCCAAGGGGTAGTTTGTGTCTTTCAAATAGTGGTCTGCTTTAGAGGTAGTGCATAGTTAAACCATTGCAGTGGGAGTCAAGGGGGTGCAGCATTCAAACACAGATTAAGAGCCCTGAATTTCTGCATAAATTCCTTGGGGAGCTACTAAAATGTACCTTCAGTTTAAATGATAAGATCTTTTGGGAAGGGACACTGTCTTTATCCATTTTGTAAATTCCCATGCACAATTATGATGCTATATTAGTCTTTAAAAATAATAATACATTTATTCCTATAGGTCAGTATTTTCAAACCTTAGTGCCTAAAGTTAGGATCCTAAATATATGTTTAGAGATATAGATAAACTTTTATTTGCATGCCTAAATATGAATTTAGGAGCGTTACTTTAATTCTGGACATTTTAAATCTATCCCAGAATTCACCACTAATTATATCACTGTTGTCTTCTATCCAGTATGTGGCCTTTGACAGTGTAATAGTTAATGGTTCCATCCTTGAGCTTTTTCGCTACTGGAGAGATGAGCCAATTGCTGCATTTAAACACAGCACCTTCTCTGGTTTGTGAACAAATGCTGTTGAGCTGTTTCATCTTCTTCTTGACTGCTGGTGTTGTCTAAGTTCTTCTGAGAGATCAACCAATTCAGGAATTCAGACAGCTTGAATTTGTATTTTTTTAATGCACTTGGATGGTGCTAATTATTTTCATATTAAAACCCAACCATTGCCTTTGGTTTGACTATATGAGGGAAAGGAAGGAGCAGGGAAAGAACAAAGCCCTGTTTAATACAGTGGAAATGTCACTGTTGCACCATGTTGTGTTATGGTGGCAAAACTTAATTAGATCAAGCATAAGTGAAAACCGATCATCATGCAATTTATTTTTAGGAAGCAGCCTCCTACAGAGAATCGCAGAATACCTTGCAGTGAGAGGCAGATAAAAGAGAGAATTCTTTACAGAGTACAGTGTGGAGACTCTCATCCAGGGAGAAAGGGGGAAAGCATCTTTGGAAATGGAGTTAATAATACCTACAGAGAAGAGTAAGTGCTCTCACAATGATGAGCATGGAATGGATGGATAGAAAAGAGACCAGTCTAAAAACAGTAAAGGTATTTTTGCAGATAAGTTTGTGAGGGGAGAATGGTGGGTGTACTAATGGAGAGGAACAAGATGGGTAGGCTGAGTGTTTGAGTGAGGCTGGAATGAAAAGAGTGTGCAGTGTTAGAGAAGAGGGGTTAAGGGACCATATAATTGGTTAACATAAACTGAGGCCTGGGCTTTAATGTGACTGATAGAAAATCCTTTATTTTTGCATTAACCTTTCTCAAATAGGACTCTCTCAGTCACAGTGTAGCAGTCTGACCAGATGTCTTGATTCTCTGGCTGTTGTCCCACTTTGTGAAGCATCAAGTCACAGGATGCAAAATGCCCCCCTCTTTTATTTTGCATGATCAGCAAGGCTAATAGCTGAAAAAATAAAAAAACTGAGTTTGTATCCTTTGATTGGCTGATTATATGCTTACAATCAACCAATCCCAGGCGAGGAGGGGGGATGAAGCTTTTGATTTCCTACACCTCACTGTCAGCAAGCCAGTGCAGAGCAGCAAATATTAGATCAAAAGTAGTAAAAGAAACCAAAAAACCTTGCTCTGTATCAGCCTAGAGGTGCATTTACTTACCCCTCTCCTTGGTCACACATCTTTCTTGAAATAGGTCATCAGGTTCATTTCTGAAGAGAGGTTGGAAGTATTACCTGAGCCATCAGCAGGAGGTCTTTACTGCCAGAGCCAGTACAAGCAGATACTTCCTTCTGCCAGGAAGTAAAAGACTGGGTAATAGTGTCCACCTAATTAGGTGCCAGTTGGGAGTGATTTATGATGGCACATCTACAAACAGTGAGGCCACCATGCTGCATCCGGAGAAGTGGGATTCAAATGTAGGATTTAGGCTCCAGAAACATAGGTCTCTACCCACTTGTGGTATTATGAATCTGATCCTCTTGTGGTGGGAGCAATGTTTAGTCTCTGCTCAATGCAGAATGCATTTTGGGCTGGGTAGCCTTTAAGTTCAGTTGTTGCCTGTCTAGGCAAGGGCTGAGTACTCTGAGTTCTGTGTTTATGCTAGCACTTGTATGTATACCATTTGTTTCTTTCTTAATTTGTGTTTGCAAAGGTTTATGTTAACACGCCATCTCTACACTTATTTAAATTTATCCCCCTTAGCTCAACCAGAGGGACCTCTTGCAAATGAGTCCATCTGTCACATTCCAGGAGGGGGTAGTGCTGTATTGCACCTACACAGATGCCACTAATTATTATTGCAAGAAATCTATAAGGAACAACTGTATGTTTTAATTTGTGATGGGTTACATTAGCTCTTTGGGATTGGAACCCAGGGGATGGGATTTCCCTATAGACTCATGCTTTCTATAAGAGAAATCCTTACAATCTGTGGTAGATATGCTGCTGACACTGTAATGAATTGACTTGCGCACCACCTGCTAGATCTGTGCAGAAAATCTCTATCTATAAATCAAAGCAGACCCTTTGTGATTTTTCAATGAAATTATCAAAAAATAAAATCCCTCTCTCTTCTCTCCTCTCCCCATCATCTCCATTTCATTTGTGGAAAAACAAGCGCAGTTTTGCAAAGGTTTTCTTTATAATGTTTTTGTTTGTAACATTCCCCAAGCTGAAACAAAATCTCCAAAATAAGTAGGAGTAATACACAAATTGTTGGTAAAGAAATTTACGTTAAGTTCACACTCCACACAGATTGCACACTTCAAATTGTTTCATGACATTGATCTAAGATTTTGCTTATGAAATTCCCATGATAGAATTTGAAACAAAGGATTTCAGGGTGCATTAAGGGGACAGAGCCATTCCCATCTTCAAATATGTTCAACCATCTACCCTCTTGAGGGGTATGTTGACCTCAGAGTGTCTGGAGATCCAGTTTGATGTAAGCAACTAAAACCTCAGAGGCTTCTCTGACTGAGTCTTTTAAGTCTCCTATCTTCCTGCCGTCACAGCTGCAGTTCCACAGGTAATTCTAGTACAATTGAGTAAATTACAGCATGATTCTCCAGTACTTTTCAAAACAGACAGGAGTTCCTCTGGGGAATGAAAGGAGCCAATGGTGTGGGCCTTTCAGCCATGCTCCCATTCCCTTCTGTTCATTCCTTTGTCATTGCAGCATCAGCTCATGGTGGTAATTAGTATATTCCCTGGACTGATGCTGCTGTCACTACTGTTCAGGGAATTTGGAGAATCCCACACAAGTAAAAAGGGTCTCGGTTGACTTTATGTGGAAAGAGATACAAACAGTTCCTGAGACAAATACCAAATAACTCTTACAGAGGGAAAGAGCCTCTCTGAAAAAGCTCTGACTCCCAGGCCACTGCCTCGGCAAGGTTTTCCCAAACATACATCAGTGCAGTATTAACTCGCAAAGTGACATCTACCCACTTCCAACAAGCAATGGGAAAGGGCCTCATTTTATCAGCCAATAATCTCAGCTCTTTTGCCCATTTTTTTTCTCTCTCCCACACCTCCTAGCTACACAAATCCTTGGTGATTTCCATACATTACACCTATGCCATAGTGTTCTGTAAATCCAACTCCCTATGCAATGCAAACATCACATTTGTCATGGTCTACATGCCAGTCAATAATCCTGAACCAAAAAGGCAGTAGGGAAGGGGAGCATGGAAAGGGACAGGTCCTATCAGCAGTCATCACCAGAGAGGTAGAGATGTAGCATATCCTTGCTGGATGTTCTTATGGCGTGGGTTCTCTCTGTGGCCTCCTGGGTGCTTTAGTCTACACCAGCCATTTTTTATCTTTACCCAACACACCCAACTGGAGAATAAATGCAGTGTAAATCTTTGCTAACCGTGCCCCTTTTTGGATTAGACTTGCCCTGTTTGACATTTGCACCTTGGCTCACAGAGCTAGCCACTGTAACTACAATAGCATAAGGACCAAATCACTGCAGAGTAGTAGTGTGGATGCTGTTCACTGGTTCTATGGTTTAACACCCATTTTATGATGCCGTTGCACAGGCACAGCTGTCTATATATAGTTTAACAAAGGAGAATAAAGACTACGGCCAAGAGGGAGGCAGCCAGAATTGTTGGGCCCTGCAGCTTTATCTGCATGTATAGGGGAACTGTGTAGAATGGGGATACATTCTCTTTTTTTCCTTTTAAAGTTAGGGTTGATTTGAGATCAGGAATTGAGTGTAGATTGGGCAAGTTCTTATTCCTGACAGACTAGGTAAGCCATCCCTAATAGTAACAAAGGCTTATTTAGAGCACCAAAAATTCTAAGGCCAGAGCTGCTCACAAGGATATGTCAGTGTGTCCCTGAATGGTATGCTACCCCATATGACCTGTAAAGTCTCTGAAGGATGGGATGAAGGAGTAAAGCACATGTACGTCATAGATCCATTGGATTGAGATAGTATGTCATGGGCATGAAGTCAGTAGAGCTGTATACTTACAGCAGCTGAGCAGTCGTGTCTCTGCACTGTACATGTCAGAAGGTGGGTGCAGAGTGCTCTTGAAAATCGGTCCCTAAAAGCATGTGATTAAAAATGCATGAAAAAATGAAATGGATCTGCATAGTCAGCTACTCACTCACTCACTGCCATCATGATTCGTTTCGACAATAACCAGTCTCCAAACATTGTTTTTAAAAAAACAAACTTAAAATGTCACATTTTTTTTTTAGCTATTTCAAAGTGCAAATATAAGTTGGAGGCAACAAACTTCCATTGTCTTGGCTCTGCTACAGTGTGTTTTAATTTCCCCCCCCAAAGAACATTTGGGCTGAAACCGTGAGTGCCAAGTCTCGGCTGAGCAGGAATTCTAACCACTGAGGTCTAAGCCCCTGATAATAGGGGTTTATTAAGGAAGGACTGACAGAGCCTGAACTTGAGTGGCCTGAATGGCCCAGCAGAAATAATGGAATGTTTGTGGCAGCTAGGAAATGATTGTTTATTGGCATAACCCCAGGGTAAGGCTTTGCCAAGAGCACACATTCTCTTCTTGCCAATTTCTTCATATGGGAATACAGTGCTGAATTTCTGCACCTAATAGTGGAGCAGCAGAACAGGAGGAGAAGAGATGGTGGCTCTAACTATACCACCTGTTTAGCGAGGAGGAAAAGAATTAAAAATTAAAGGCTATGTGCCAGCTCCCCCAACTGGTGGAAGTTATATCTCCACTGGGGTCAGTAGAACTTCACCCATTTACACCAGCTCAGGACCTACATCTCTGCTTTGGAAACACAGCCTGAAACATGGGAGCATTCTAGGGCACGTGGTAGGGCTAGAGGATCTAAAACTAGTATGTTCATACACAGTTCTTTCACTAGAATGTCCACGTCTCTGTAAATATGCATGTTATTAAAGGAGTATCTCTAGATTAGGCATATCCATAGATGGTGGTTCTGATGGGGCGTGTCCTGATTCTAAACAGCAAATGCAGATGTTGCAGCACACAGGAAACATTGTGATTCTCAAACACTAGTGAAGGCCAGCCCAGCAGTCTCAGAGCACCATGCAAGGAGTAAGCACAGAGACTCAATTCCAACCTCCTACTCCCAAGAGGGTAGGAACTGGAAGTGCTGTGGAAGTAGGGTGTTCCCATCCAGCCCCCGCTTCAAGACTGAGGACGGTCTGTACTGTGATACAAGAGAGAGGTGTTTCAAGGTTCCAAAAGGAGCTTAGTTCAGCATTCTTTCATCAGAACCTGGTCACGGTGAGGTGAGGCCCTGAGGCTAGGAAAAGGAGGGGCTCAGAGAGAGGTGTGAAGGATCCTCTTGGGAAAAACAAACAACCAATAGGTCAGCAATGAATTGCAGCGAGCTGTACTATACTGTTTTTATGCTAGAGTTCTATATTTCAATATGTAGTATTGGAAATGCTTTTAAAAAAGAACTTCTACATTAATAGGAACCTCCTTTGAATAGGAATCACCTCTGAATCAAAATTACTTTCCCACTGTGAGTTTAACTACTTTTAGAGCTGTTCCAACTCCCTGTCTGTGGGCAGAGAATGCAGGCTTCCTTTACCCTGAACAGAAACCTCTATTTCTAGGGCCTTGTATATTTATTTTGCAATTCCATGGCCATGTAATATGTCCCAGAATTCACCCCTTGCCACATAATTTTGCTCCAGAGTCTGAGCTTTCATTAAAATGATTGTTTTTAGCCCCCATGACTGTAAAGATTACACTGAAAAAATTAATCAGGTGTAAACTTATAATTTCACTTCCTGAGTCTTTAGACAACATGGGCAATTCACAGATTTCCCCCCCTATTTATCTTTATAATTCATTAACTCTGAAACCTAAGGATGACCGTTAAAGTGCTAAAGTTGTTAACTATTTCTCTGCCGTCCTTTTTGAAGAAATATCCAGCTATGATGTTTACTAAACAATCCCAGGATGCCACAAGTCTAATTCTCCTTTAACCCGGTGCCAAACCTTCCAGCTTCCTCCCAACAATATCCGCCATGCAATTAGGTCCTAAGGTCCAGATCCTCAAAGGTATTTAGGCTGCTAACTTCCTGTGCTTTCACTTGAGTTCATATTTAATTCAGTATAAACCCCTCCATTTAGACTTCTATCTCATGCTGCCACAGAATTTCCAGAATATTCACCAGAATGCCACAGAAGCCACGGACCTTGCCACAGAATTTAGATCCAGAGTGTGGGAGGGCCTTGCCATTTGGATTTGAAACAGGATCTACTGCATTTTTTAATGGATTGAGGATGAGGAGATGGGAAAGCTTTGTTTTTGTAATTTTCCTATACTTGATAAGAATGCAAGGTACCCCATGAAGCATTGAGAAGATTTCCAGCTCTGTTTGTTTTTTTTCCTGGATAGGATGAAGGGAACATCCTGAGGGGATTGTGGCTCACTAGGGAAGTGACTTAAGTAAAACATTGCTCACTTTCAAAAGTACTGGCCCACAGGTGGAGAAGGGGTTCATTACACCCACTTTTGATCCTAACTTGGTTGCACTTTATTTTTCTCTCCCCCCACCACATATCTGGCTTGGGCCAATCCCAGAGCAAGCACCCTCAAATTTAGGTGATGGAACAATACATTATGTTCAGTTCTCTTCTTGCTTCATTCCAGCTTCAAAGTAGAGCAGGTCAAATAAATTGACAAATGTTTTAACTTCATAATATTTTTTCAAAGTGATCTGATCATTTTTTAATTGTTAGCCCACTGCCTGCTTCTCAAGATGATTCCCCACTGCATTACCAAACTGAGCTTTAACAGTACTCAACTTCCAACACACCCACCTCATGAGACGGTTTAAAGCCCCATTTAACTCAAATTAGATATTTGTTGGGACCAGGGTGGGAGTCAGATTATTAGTAACACTGGATTTACATCTTTAGCTAACTATGCTGTTAAATTCCTTAAACACCTACTGCCATTCCAGCTGAGGTTGATATAGTGACAATGCTCAGGGGTGTGAAAAATCCACACCCCTGAGCTCTGTAGCTGTAACCCCAGTGTAAAGGCATCTAGGTCAACAGAAGAATGCTTCCATCATCAACCTAGATACCATCGCTTGGGAAGGTGCTGTTCCTACAGCAGCAGCAAATCTTGTTCCGCCACTGTAGACTGCATCTACACTACAGGGTTATGTTGGCATAGTTATGGCACCCCATTTGTGCCACTATTTCCCCTGTCGCATAGATAGATATCCTGAGCATTTCCAGCCACCATACTTGGCTGGCAAAACTGATGTAGGAATCATGGCCAAAAATTTTTTTTAAGTGACTAGAGAATACTGGGTGCCTTAATTATTGCATGCCCAATTTAGGGCACCTTAAAGGAGCCTGATTGTTAGAAAGTGCTGTGCATTCACCCTCTGAAAGTCAGGCCCCTTTAAGCTGGGCACAGGAAAGAAACATTTCTGTGGTTTTGCCTCACATCTATTTTCTTCTATTTTCTATGAAAATGTTTTCTGCAGCTAAAAAGCTGCCCTTTTGTCTTCATCAGTATTCCCACTTTGATTTTTGCCCAGCTCAGGAAGCTGCTTTCATTGGTGAAAGTTAAAATGACACCGAGAGTGAAATCTTGACTCCATTGAAGTCAGTGGGAGTCTTGCTATTGACTTCAATGGCAGGATTTCACCCTTCATGCACAAAATCTTACTAAAAATTTATCATTAAACTAATGAAAATTTCACAAAAAGTATTGGCATTGGGAATATATTTTGCTAAACAACCTCCACAGAACTCTCGAAATTACCATGAATTTTTGCTCTGCCCTCACATTCACCAATATTGCAGCTTTCACATGGCAAATTTCACACTGCTCTGTTTATTAATCAGTGAATTTTCACTCTCCTGGCTAACACTGTATTGACTTATCACCTAGTGAGATGGCTGAATTTTACTATACTAAGAGCAAACCCCCTTTTTAACAAGCACAATAAGTTTATTCTTTCCCCCCAAAGAAGTTAGCAGAGCATAAAAGGAAGATGCAAGCGCTCTAGGGCGGGCAGGTGTCTTCAAAAGCAATATAGGTCTCATGCTATGTCTCCACTGCTTTGGAGTTTGTTTTTTCAATGATTAGGTTGTTTAGGCATCGTGAGAGAACTCTGTGACTTCAAGCAGCCATAAGGTGCTGACTGACTCATTATGAGATTCCATCCAGAAATGATGTCTATTTATATAAGGATCCAGGAACCCCAGAGGGAGGGGAAGAATCATTTGGGATTAGACAAGATGAGGCTTATTACACTTTGAAGGATACCTAGAAGAGCAGGGGGAGACAGTGAACATCAAACTACACAGGATATTTGAGCTAACGAGGTTTTTAAAAATATTTTTCAAGCATATTTCAACAGAGGGTAAAGTAACAGAAAATTGATGAGTGATTAAAATACACACACACAGAGCTTGTGGGTGAAGAGAACTGGCACAAGGGAATGGCAGGTATGTTTTATGTGGCAGGAGTGTGGCCATCGTGCATATAATTGGATAGCTTGGCCCTTTAAGGGAGACGGTTCTGGAGCAAACGGACCCTAGGAAGTGGCAGAGGCAGCTGCTGGGAAAGGGGAAATGGTCTCAGGGAGGGGTGGTGTCTTCAGGAAAACAAGGTTACCATTTCTTTGCGGGCCCAGGAGCAGGACCCTTGTGGAGCAATGAGGGTTGCCAGCTTTCCGACTGCAGAAAACCGAACACCCTTGCCATGCCCCCACTCACTCCAGCCCCTTTCCTCCGTCGTGCCCTCACCCTCGCTCACTCACTCATTTTCACCAGGCTGGGGCAGAGGGTTGGGGTGCGGGAGGGGGTGAGGGCTCCGGCTGGGGGTGCAGGCTCCAGGGTGGGGCCAGAAATTAGGAGTTCAGGATGTGGGAGGGGGCTCCAGGCTGGGGCAGAGGGTTGGGGTGTGGAGGGAGTGAGGGCTCTGGCTGGGGGTGTGGGCTCTGAGGTGGGGCCAGGGATAACGGGTTTGAGGTGCGGGAGAGGCTCAGGGCTGGGGCAAGGGGTTGGGGTGTGGGGGGTGAGGGCTCCAGCAGGCGGTGTGGGGCCGGGGATAAGGGGTTTGGGGTGCAGGATGAGGCTCTAGGCTGGGGGGTGGAGCCGAGGGGTTTGGAGTGTGGGAGGGGGTCTGGGCTGGGGCAGGAGGTTGGGGTACAGGAGGGGGCTCTGGGCTGGGGCAGGGGATTGGGGTGCAGGGGGCATGAGGGCTCCAGCTGAGGGTGCGGGCTCTGGTGTGGGACCAGGGATGAGGGGTTTGAGATGCATGGGGGCACTGGCCTGGGGCCGAGGGGTTCGGAGTGTGTGGGGAATGGGGGGTGCCAGCTCTGGGAGGGAGTTTGGGTGCTGAAGGGGGCTCAGGGTTAGGACAAGGGGTTGGGGTGTGGGATGTGGGCTCTGGGAGGGGGATCAGGGCTGGGGTTGGGGTGCAGGGGGGGGAGGGCTCTGGGCAGAGCTTCCCTCAGGTGGCTCCTGGAAGTGGCTGGTATGTCAATGCAGACCCTAGGTGCAGGGGTGACCAGGGGGCTCTGCGTGCTGCCCTCGCCTGCAGGTGCTGTGCCCACAGCTCTGGTTGGCCATGGTTCCAGGCCAATGGGAGCTGCAGAGCCAGCACTTGGGGCAGGGGAAGCACGCAGAGCCTCATTGCGGGGCCGCAGGGACATACCTGCTGCTTCCGGGAACTGTGTGGAGCCAGGACAGACGGGGAGCCTGCCTGAGCTCTGTTGAACCACCGACTTTTAACATTTTCGACCAGGCGTTCAGGTCGAAAACCAGATGCCTTGCAACCCTAGGTGCAATAAATTACCAAACCAATCAAGGCACACCCTGGGGAGGGAAGAATGGCTCCAAAGGCTTCCTGTTCTCATTGTTGGGTGGGGGAGGGGGAAAAGGGTGTCATCTTTGCAGGCTGTGCAGGAGGGATGGAAGCTCCCATCCTCCCACAGGAAACCATAGGAGGAAGGACTTTGGCTATTAAGTTTTTCTCATGTTTGAGAACTTTATTTTGAAAGACTTTTGCTGTCAAGGAAATAAAGGGAGAGAGTGGCTCAGGGCAGTGAGCCCATCCCAATGCCCAATGTCTGTTGTTAGCAGAGGATGGGGATTTGTGTTCTCCATGCCTTTCTTTGGCTCTTGTTGATGCAGTACACTCCACTCCACTGCCTTCGTAGCATCATGGCAGACAGAACATGTCCCACAGTGTTGCCATTGCTTCCTGATTTGCAAGTGGGAGACAGCCTCTTGTCTAAGTCCTGTTCCTTTTTCACTAATTCCTCTTACAGAAAATGATTTAAAACCGAAACCTATTCACACATGACAATCACATGGTGGATGAAAAACAAAACTCATTTGCACAGTACATTCTGTTTTGGTTGAATTAATTTTCTCTTTCATTTCTACGCAGCTACCCTGCGCTTTTTATTTATAGTTGAAGCAAAGAAGCAATTTCCCGGAAAAAATAGGCAGGGTTCACATGCCTTCACAAAAATTAATAGAGGGCATAGGTGAAAGATCACATGCTTTCAGCTTAAATAATTTTCCAACGGCATTGCATATTCTTTGGAGTTAGGGAGAGGGCGGGGGAGAAAGGAGCTGGGGAGGTCTAATGAGCAAAAGAGATTAAAATTAAAACTAATTTTCTTTAGGAGTATAAAGTATTTTGAAAAGCTTAAGAAAAAAATAAATATCCAGAATTGAGAGTCATGAGAATATAAGGATTGCCATACTAGGTTCATCTCGCCCAGTATTCTATTTTCCAACAGTGGCCAGTACCAGAAGCTTTGGGGGAGTATACAGAAGAGGGCAGTTGGAGTGATCCACCTCTGTCTTCTCTTCCCAGCTTCTGGTACTCCAGAGGTTTAGAGTCACCCTGAGCATGGAGTTGCATCTCTGACTATCTTGGCAGCTAGCCATTGATGGACCTATCCTCTATGAACTTACTTGGTTCTTTTTTTAATCATCTCAACATCCCATGGCAATGAGTTCCACAAGGTTAATTGTGCATTCCAAAGTACTTCCACTTGTTTGTATTAAACCTGCTTCCTATTAATTTCATTGGGTGATCCCTGTTTGTTTTTTTGTATTGTGGGAAAGGCTAAATAACACTTTTTGGTACACCATTCAAGTTGGGTTGCCAACTGTCTAATCACACAAACCCAAACACCCTTGCCCCACCCCTTCTCCAAGGCTACACCCATGCCATGCCCCTTTTGAGGCCCCGCCCCCGCTCTGTCGCTCACTCTCCCCCACCCTCACTCACTTTCACCGGACTGGGGCAGGGGGTTGGGGTGCAGGATGGGGTGTGGGCTCTGGGTTGGAGCGTGGGGCCGAGGGGTTCGAAGTGTGGGAGGGGGCTCCAAGCTGAGCCTGGGGCAAGGAGTTGGGGTGAGAGAGGGGGTTCAGGGTGCGGATTCCAGGAGGGAGTTTGGGTGCAGGAGGGGGCTTGGGGTGCAGGAGGAGGTTCAGGGTACAGGCTCTGGGAGGGAGTTTGGGTACAGGAGGGGGCTCAGGGCTGGGGCAAGGCATTAGGGTGTGGGAGGGGGTTCGGGGTGGAGGCTCCGGCCAGGTGGCATTTACCTCAGGTGGCTCCCGGAAGTGGCGGCATGTCCAGCAGCGGCTCCTAGGCTATGGACAACCAGGAGGCTCTGCACGCTGCCCCTGCCTGCTAGTGCCGCCCCTGCAGCTCCCATTGGCCGGTTCCCCATTCCCAGCCAATGGGAGCTGCAGAGTCAGTGCTCAGGGCAGGGCAGTGCGCAGAGACCGCCCCCCAGCCGTGCCTCCTCCTAGGAGCCGTTGCCGGACATCTGGCCATGCCCGGGTACAGTGTGGAGCCAAGGCAGGTAGGGAGCCTGCCTTAGCCCTGCTGCACCGCCAGACTTTTAGTTGCCTAAAATCTCCTGGTTTGACTTCAGTAGCCTCTGGGAGATCAAACCTGATTCCGGGAGACTCACGGCCAGGGCCGGCTCCAGGGTTTTTGTCACCCCAAGCGGCGCAAAAAAAAAAAAAAAAAAAAGCTGCGATCGCGATCTGCAGCAGCAATTCGGCGGGAGGTCCTTCGCTCTGAGCAGGAGTGAGGGACCGTCCGCCGAATTGCCGCCTAATAGTTGGACCTGCCACCCGTCTCTGGAGTGGCTGCCCCAAGCACCTGCTTAGCAAGCTGGTGCCTGGAGCCGGCCCTGCTCACGGCCAAACCAGGAGGCTTGGCAACCCTAATTCAAGTACCTCAGTCAGTTCAAGCACAGTAAATTCAAGAATATAACAAGAAATGAAGAGTAGAAATGGGTGGAGGCTGACACAGATTGGAGGAAGCTATTGTTTTGTATAGCTTTGCCCAGATGACTTGATAACTTGAAGGACTGGTAATTGGTTGCAGAGTATTGCTCCGATCCTGCAACTGTCTGCATCTGGGAAGATCCCTGTGTCCAGTGGGGCCCTGCCCAAGTCAGTAGGGTCCTTCATGGGCACGGGGGCCTACGTAAGTAGTGCAAGATGCTGGATTGGGCTTTAATTCACTACAAGGTTAAATACATCTCAGAAGAATATTGTGCAAAAATTATTACAATCAAATAGCTTTTCAGTGGCTAATGTGGGATAATAACACATAGCCCTATAGCGCTTTTCATCCCTACTCTCACTGCACTTTGCAAAGGAGGCAAGTATCATTAGCCACATTTCACAAATGAAGAAACTGAGGCACAGAAGGGTGAAATTACTTGTCTGAGGTCACCCAGTTAAAAAATTCCCATTGGTGCAGAAGGAGAGACATACATGGAGACTGACTGAGAATGAGGCAGAGAATCTCAGCCTGGCTCCTGTTGGACAGCTCTTCATGTCACAACAAAAGTACCATCAGAGAGGGTTGCTCAGATCATTGGCAGTGCATCATAACAGGGTGGTTATTGTTACTAGGACTGTTATGATTTATGCATATGGGAAAGAAACACTCTGTTTTATTGACAATGCCTGCAGTACAATGAGTTAGTATGGACAGTGCTTAAAGTAAATAGGAAGAGAAAGGGGAACTTTCCCTCCACCAGTCGAGGAGGAGGGGGATCTATGGACTTGTTGCTTTTAGCTGAGGAAAGGAGCTGTGCTTCTCTGTCTTTCCTTCCCTCCCTTCCTGGAAAAAGGAGGTACGAAGTCAGTGGCCGCTGCACCCTCTAGACTAGAACTGACTTTGGCTCCATATTGTAGTTATTACTGATTTATGTTACAGTCATGCCAAGTTGCCCCAGTCAGGGATGTGGGCACCATTGTGCTAGGTGTTGTACAAGCATGACGTCAAGAGACAGTCTCTGCCCTAAAGAGTTTACAAAGGCAATTAGTGACAAGACAGAACAGCAGGATGAAACAAACAAGTGGATGGGGTGGGAGAGTAACAGGAATAGGCGGTAACAACACCACAAACATCTTATCATGCAGGCTAGCTGTGTCCACAGGGTAGCTTGCCCTGCCTAGCCGTTACCACCTGGCTGTGTTCTGAACACATCACAACCAAAGTGAGTATTAAGGAAGATAAGGTAAGTGGGCTTACCAATTTTGGGGAGAGTTCGTACCATCCGTAAGAGCTGGCATGAAGTGATTGTGGGAGAAGTGGACTATTAGGGAGAGTGACACAATGTAAAGATGGTGTGCAGTAAAGGTGAATCAGACCCAATGGCTCTGACTTGGTCTCATTGAAATAGGAAAATGCAGAAAAATAAGGCAGCTACCTTTGTATTCTCCCCTTGGAATTTTCTGGCCTCTCTGGGCTTGAGTCAGATCCATCACTCTTAGGGTACGTCTACACCTACCTGCCGGATTGGTGGGTAGCAATCCATCTATCGGGGATCGATTTATCGCGTGTAGTGTAGATGCGATAAATCGATCCCCAACTGCTGAACTCCAGCAGTGCAAGAGGCGGAAGCAAAGTCGACGGGGGAGCCGCGGCCGTCGATCCAGCGCCGCAAGGACGCGAAGTAAGTAATTTTAATTCGATCTAAGATGCATCGACTTCAGCTACGCTATTCTCGTAGCTGAAGTTGCATATCTTAGATTGATTCCCATTCCCCCCCATTGTAGACCAGGCCTTAGTTTTGTATTTAATACCCTTTAAAATGGCTGCACAAAGAAACCTAACATAGATTATTATTAAATGTTTATATTTATAACAAATGTGCTTATTGTGGTGGTGTGGAGGAGGAGGACAGGAGCAAAATCACTGTAGCAGAAATGGCTTATACCGGACATTAAATGAAGAAGCCACAGTAGGGTGACTAGACAGTCCTGATTTTAGGGGACTTGTCCTGCGTCCCGACCTTACATCGGTCGGGACACTCTTTGTCCCAAGATCAGGGACCATCCAGACCACAGCCGCAGCACCGCCGCTCACCGCTTCCTGGGGCAGCTCCCAGTGCCCGCCCACCAGCAGGAGCGCCACATGCTGCAGAGGTGGGGCTTACAGGCGCTGGGAGTGGGCAGAGAGCCCTCCACCCCTTCCCACCTCACCCAACCCGACCCGCAACCATAGGAGTCAGAGGCAGCCTGCCAGATGTTTCCTGGGACAGAAGCTGCCCCAGGGGAGCACTGCCAGGACACCCCACCTCACCCCCTGGCAGGTCCCTCTGGCTCTTAAGGTGGGGGGGCTCTGTGTGCTGCCGGCGCCTGCAAGCCCCACTCCACAGCTCCGGCAGCTCCCATTGGTGCTTTTCCAGCCAATGGGAGCCACGGAGCTCGCGCTTGTGACGGGCGCAGCACGTGGAGAGTCTGGAGACTCCCCTCGCCGCTCTCACCCTAGGAGCCAGAGACCTCCCAGCAGGGCTGGTGAGTGCAGCTAGGGAAGGGGGCAGGGTGTGATGGAGTGAGTGTCTGGGAGGTGTGTATGGGGCGCTGGGCTGTGATGGTGTGGAGGGCGCTGGGCAGTGGGGGAGGTTTGTGTGTTTTGGGGTGTGACACAGTGGGGGCCTGTTGGGGATTGCTGGGCAGTGGGGGAGATCTGTGTGTGTCAGGGCACGGGGCAGTGCGGGTCTGTGTGGGGCATTGTGTAGTTGTAGTGGTGGGGCTGTGGGGAAGGGCACTGGGAGGGAGGAAGGAAAGGAGGGAGGGGAAATCTGTGTGTATTGGGAAACTAGAGAGTGGGGGGTTCGCTGTGGTGGGGCTGTGGGCAGGGGGGTGCTGGGCAGGGTGTGTGTGCACAGCACTGTGCATTTGTGGTGGAAGGGTTGTAGGGGGGCTCTGGGCATAGTGGATCCAGGGCATGCTGGACAGGGGAGGTGTGTGGCACAGCATGGACCCACCCCCAACAAGAAGGGGCATGCTGGTAGCACAGGGCCAGGTGGACCAGTGTGCCTCTGGCTCTGGTCGGGGCTGTGCTCCTGTGTCTGTCTGTCTTTTTCCCCCCCTTTCCTTCCTCCTCCCCTCCCCGCTCGCCCAATATGTCCTGATATTTCACTTTTGCGATCTGGTCACCCTAAGCCACAGGCACAAAAAAATGAACTAAAATAGCAGCCTTGGTTTTGTAGGGCCCCAAATAAATGGAGAGGTCAGCATTAGGCACTGCTTGATAGCCACCAGCCAGGGCCACTCTGACCACCACCTCAAGGTAGATAGAGATGGGAGGATATGTGTGTGTGTGTATGTGATGGGACTCTGCCAAAGGAAATCACTCGAACAATATAATTGACCTCACTCTGCCTCCAGGAGATTGATTTTGAAGACAAATTATAGACATTTAGGCCTCTATGTGCTGGTCTGGGATCTGCAGATGAATATCAGCCTCTGTACCCATGCTATGTTTAATATAGGCCAGCGGGGGACTACTCTTATAAGGACAGCACTAGTCTCTCCCCAAAGCTTGTAATCCTTTGCCTAAGGTTCTCTGAAGGAAAAGTATATATGAAAAAGATAGACCATACTAGGAAACCTAGTCAATGACATCTGAACTTGGGGAAATCCATCTTTTTCCTGGAGTAATTAATTTCTTAATCTCAACCTTTGTTATTAAGGTGTATATGTGCATGATAATGTTGGGAGGCAGAAAACAGCAAGGTTATCATAAAAGCCAGGGACTGATGACACTGGCTTGAGTTGAGCCAACCATTGTGTGACCAGATATTGTGGACACTTTTCCCCCGTACAACTATGACAGTGGAATACTTCAACACTCTGCTGTTGCAGATCTTGCACCCCCACCCACCTTTGACCCAAAAAAGGCCTGATTCTCCAGTGTGGTGTGTTCATAGCTCCCTGACAATGAGCCCTCTTTGAGATGTCTTAAATTAGAGACTCAGAAATGGAGACACCTAAAATATCTAGTCATTTTTGGAAATTTGGACCTGCATCTATTTAGACTAGTGGTGAGCAACCTGCGGCCCACGGGCTGAATGCGGCCGTCAGGGTAATCCACTGGTGGTCCGCGAGACAGTGTTTATATTAACTGTTCACAGACATGGCTGCTGGGAGCTCCTAGTGGCTGCAGTTCGCCATTCCCGGCCATTGGGAGCTGTGGGAAGTGGTGCAGGCTGCAGGAACATGCTGACTGCTGTTTCCTGCAGTTCCCATTGGCCGTAAACGGCGAACCGTGGCTGCTGGGGGCGGCCATGCCTCATGCTGTCTCACGGCCCGCCAGTGGATTACCCTGATGGGCCGCAGGTTGCCCACCACTGATTTAGACTTTCAGTTTAATGGTTCTTTAGCCATTATTCCTTTGTCTTGTATTTGCACAGTATTTTGTACCCCATGTTAGTAAGAGTGTGTGTGTGTGTGAGAGAGAGTTGATATGTGTGTAAGGGAAAAACATACAGTAGTAAGCAAATGTTTCAAATAAAAGTGCCCCACTGAGCATAGCAAAGGGCAATTGCTTATTACAACTTTCATTTTATTTACAGTAAAGCTGATTTGAATTTTCTGAATGAAAAGTTTTCCTTTAAAAAAATGAACATTTTCATAAAAAAAGAATTGACTTTTTCAGAATTTTTGTTTCTCAGGAGACTCTTTGTTTCTAACAATTTTTTTCATTAATTGAAAACCATATTTTTCATTAAATGAGTATTTTGTTAAATAAAATTTCCAGTACCTGGTTTCACTAGCTATTTTTGATTTAAAAAAAATCAAATGAATGATTTCATGAACATTTTTGAAAAATAAACAAAAATGCATCTATTTTGAACTCACAAAATGGAACAACTTTGAAAGCGAAAAACTTTTCATGATTTTTTCCCTGGTGTGACCAACTCTAGTTCAGGGTCACTTTGAGAATCATCTGCCCCACTAGAAAGTTAATATTTATTTCCAACAACATAGACAACATAATATCATTAGAGCTGATGATGCCTTCCAGGGAATGGGAAAGAGGAAAAACGGTGACATTGATATGAGTGAATGGAAAACCTGAGTAGGCAGGAGAATGCCACAAATGGATGGAGCCCCATCTCCTCATGCTTGTGATCTACTGGGGCAGGAGAAAGCAGGTCCTCTTGATAAATTGCAGTTCATGTTCTGTCTTAGCTGGCCTGTGTGTTGGTTGATATGTGTGCAGCAGGGGAGTCAGGACTCCGTGTGTATCATGGGGGATGTAGTCCAGCCATTGAATCCACATGCAGTTTTGTCCACTGTGTCTTGCAATGCATGTGGGAGATGCAGTCCTCCAGGGAGCCCACAGAAACAATCGAGGCCCAAACTAGAACTCTCATAAAGCAACACACCCATGGTAAGGAAATGCAGTTTCAAGTTTTTGTTGAACTAGTTCAAAACAAAATATTCCAACCTTATTGAAATGAAGTGTTTTGAAAATTTCTCCATTGAAAACATTGTCAAAATCAATGCATTCCCTCAAAACATTTCAATTTTGATGAAACAGCATTTTCTGATGGAAAATTGTTCCGTTGAAAATTGTTGAACTAGCTATAGTTTTGAGTTTTATGTCAGCCCAAAGTATGATGTACATTGAATGGTAGAATGCATGCAATCATGGACCCTATTATCAACCCAAACTATGAATTATGCCCAAGGAACTGGAAGTGTTAATGTCTGCTGCATATCTACATGCTTTAGCTTGATTCTGAAGGCAAACATGCAATCAACTATGCAAATATCATAGGCAAGGAGAACTGTGATCCACAACTAAACTAATTACTCTGGTTTATTTACTTGAACAAAGCCAGATTGGGCATGTTAATTGGGTATTATTTAAGGAAATTTGATCCTTTTCTTTTCTTTTCTTTTCTTTTCTTTTCTTTTCTTTTCATATTAATCACTTTTTTCCTAGGTTCTCCTTGTCACGTAGTTCTCAGTTCCCTTGTTCATTTTATATCAGTGTTGTTCAGCCTGCTGGCCTCAGGTCTCTAAATTGTGGCCCTCCAAGGTGATTGCATTAAGAAGCAAATGTGTATTTGATTGCAAATTGAAAATGTGTTCCCTAAACTGCAACCTTGGATTTGAAAATGGAAGTGTTTGAATCAGCATTGTCACCAGGGGGCACTGCCTCTCACCATTCCCCAGCAGACCCAGAAGCTGTTCTAGTCTGAGCTCTGGGCAGCTGCTGTCAGCTGCTCAGCAGCTCCCCTGGTGATTGCCTGCTGCATCATAGGAGAGTAGCTCTAGCTGCTCCATTGCCTCTTATCTGCAAGGCTGTGGGAGCCCAAGAAAGAGTAGGACAGGAGCTCAGCTGGCTCTGTCAGAGCCTAGGGGACTAGTGCCTAGCAAAGAATGGTTCACCTTCCCTGCACACGTCCACCCAGAACAGCCCAGGAGAGGTGTGTGTGTGTGTGTGGGGGGGGGGGGGGGGGGAGTAAGAGAAATTGATAATAACCACTGTTTAAAGCTCCCTGAATCTCTACCTTAGTGCAGGTTAGAGCAACCTGAGGGAGCTCTGACTTGCGCCAGCTGGCAGTAGTCCTTGAAGGACTATAGACTGGGTGGGGAAAGCTGTAACATAGCACTCTGTAGCCATTCCCCTTTCCTGCTCTTGACATGTCCCTGCATCAAGGCTAGTGGGATGGAGGTGTAGGTGCTGACTATAATGACTTTATGCATGCTAGGGACCAGGGCCAGCCCTAGACCAAATGGTGCCCCAGGTGAGGAGCGTCTTTGGTGCCCCACTTCATTTGTTAAACTTTTGAATACCTTACAGCACCCCAAGCCTGGCACCCCCCAAGCCTGGCACCCCCCAAGCCTGGCACCCCAAGTGGTTGCTTGCCCCTACATCCAGCCCTGGTAGGGTCTCCCTCACACCAGGTGCAGCCTCCCTCAGGGGAGGCATGTATGGTTTCCCCTCCCTTTATGCCACCTGAACAGAACAAGACAGAGAATCTGCACCAAAGTATTGATTGTGACCCCTTGACCTCTGTTCAACTCTTGGACTGAAGAAGTTGGACACCACTGTGTCATAAATCAATGTTTCAGAATTGCAGGATTGTCTCACGAGATAGAACCGATACCACAGGAAGGGTGAATACTGGGGGATTCAAAAACAGATTTGTCCAATATCCTTCCTTTGCACATGCAATTCTTGCTGGGGTCACACTTGCGATGCTTGTTAAAGGGGTGCAGTATGGCACTTGTTCTCCTCTGTGGTGACACCATATCACAGTTTACATCCTGAATTGTCTCCGAGCAATAAAGACCCGTGGACATGGAGTGAGAAAGTAAAGGGAGGACGGGTGGGGGAATGGGAGTGAGATGGTAAATGGGAGTTATTTTGGGGGTAAGGGGGAGTAAGGCTTCCATCTTGATATGGTGGCATTGAAGAGCAGCTCTTGCCCACCATCTCCAGGGAGTTCTGGCCCTGAAAATTAAGTGAGTGTCTGGTCCAAGCACTGAACCCCTTCAGTTCTTTTTGCCTTGACCACTTCTTTCTGTTCTTCTCAAGGTTCTTTCATCAGTCCTTTGGCTTCCCATTTGTCCCTTGGGTGCTTATACAACCTTTCTGCTTTTCTGTCTTTCCAGTCAGATTAAGCCACTTCTCCCAGGATACTTTTCCTGTGACCAACCCCAGGCTAACTCTTCCTGCTTAACTATACGCTCTGATGGGCCTGGGTGCAAACACTCCCTCTAACTGGCAGGCCATGCACATTTGGGGTGAGCAGGCCGCTGCAGGCCCCTCCCCTGCTTGAACTAGTGTGGGCTGTGCCCATCACAGGCGGCAATGTGCCAAGATGGTGAAGAAAGTCAGGGGAGACAAGTGTGATAGTAAAAATGGGTTGGGGACTAACTGGAGTTGGTAAAGGAGGTGGCTGGGGTGCACCCAGAACCAGAAGGCCTTTAAGAAACTGCAGAATCTCTGGCTGGCTTTCTTATTTTCTGACCACCTGATATGGGGCTGAACTCATGAAATGGGATCCATCTTCTGATTGCCACCCACTTTTCTGTTTTGCTTTTACTTTTCTCTCCCCACCAGAGTTGATTGTGAAATGAACCATTACATCACAGTAATTCACGTACCTCATCTTCCTCAGGAGAAGACACTTGCTACAATGAACTTCAGCAAAGCTGCATCTCTCTTCTCATTATCCACTTCATGTTTTCACTGCACTCTCTCGCTCTTACTAACTCTAATTAGTTATTTGTTTCTCCTCTCAGTTTATTTTACTCCTTTCTTTGTCTTTTAGCCGTGTCTGTGATTTTTCTGTCTTATGCTTTCTATTCCTTTTATCAATCTCAGTCCAACTCACCATTTAAACTGTCCTAATTGCTTTCTCCTTTTATCTGTTTCTCTCATGCATTCACTGCTTCATCTCGTCCCTTCTTAAAACCACCTTTTTCCAAAGTCTTTTTCTTTCTCCCATTTTGTCTGCATCTTTCTGCATCTTTCTGGTTGTGAATGTGGCTGCCAATCATTCAGGGGGTGCTGTTCCTGCTTTCACACAGGGTTCTACAAAATGCTTTTCCTTCAGCACATTTAGCCCTATTTATGAGAGTTGGTTGAAATAAAAAGAAAAATAAAAAATGTGTGAAAGATTTCATAACTATCAAAGTTCTTTCTATTTTACAAGGTTCGAAATGGTTAATTGCGACATTTTTTGGCAGTATCTTTAAATCAAAAATTTATTTGGAAACATTATCAAAAGTATCAAAGGGGGGAGAGATAGTTCAGTGGTTTGAGCATTGGCCTGCTAAACCCAGGGTTGTGAGTTCAATCCTCAAGGGAGCCATTTAGGGATCTGGGGCAAAAATCTGTCTGGGGATTGGTCCTGCTTTGAGCAGGGGGTTGGACTAGATGAGGTCCCTTCCAACCCTGGTATTCTATGAAAAAGTCACATTTTTTTTTGAAAAAAAAAAAAAAAAAAAAAAAAAAAACAATTTTTTCAAGAAATGTTATTTTCAAAATAAGTCATTTTTACTATCAACCCCCTCCTTTTTTGTTTAGGAAACAACCCCCTACCCCAAGACAGATTTAATAGTTGCAAGAAAAATTGAAGGAGTTAGTATGAAAATACCCATGTATGCTTTTGACAACAGATGGTTGCAGCCTGGTTTGGGATTTCCCACCTTCCTGAGAAACTTTTACATCTGGTACCAGCTCCTCCAGACAGGGGATACTGTGATGCCTATAGCCTGTTTGTAGCATTATCCCTGCCAGCCTATAGAGTACAACAGAGCTTCTGTAACTTTGTAGTTGCAACCAGTGACATCAGATTACAGATATTTGTGTGATGCAATGAAAAGCATTGTGCATTATGGCACATTATTCCCATCTGTTGCATATCATTGAGGAGGAACTGTCGGTATCAGGTTGCCAGCCTTTTCTACAAGCAAATGTATGCCTTCAGGTTCAGACTTTGCTTCAGCAGCTTGGACAAACTTCCAAGTTGGTCCTGTGCTGTCACGGACAGATTTGAGGTACCAGGCACGTCCTCTGCATCAAGCCTCTGTGGGGTTTCAGTTTGTAGAGAAAGAATTTCAGACTCCAAACGTATTTAAAAATAAATCACCTGCTGTGACTTTGGTTATTGAATAGATTTCCAATGCATTCCAGTTTGCCTATATTTTGTTTTACTATATTTACTGCCAGAAATAGTATAGCTTCTAAACTGAAGCTTACAGATACTACTTGGAGACCTAGACCCCTCTCTCAAGTGTAAACTTCTATTGTTTGTTATTTATTGTTGTCTTTTGGAATGGGGAACATAAGAATTTACAGTAGTATAAATGAACCCGTTAGGGTTCTTTAATAGGGTTGAGTTTATGGAGATTACTCTAACAACCTATATAACGGAATAGAGAATGATTGCCTTGCTATAGGGTTTTGACCTATCCTATAGAATTCTACAGTAGGAATAGAGGATGGCTGCAGAAAATCAGGTCACTATTTGTATTCTTCAATTTAAAAACGCTTTAAGGGCTGGATTCAGTGCTCGCTGAAGTCAGTGCGAGTCTTTACAGGTGAAAGGCCCCAAATGAAAGCAGTACTCATGAATGCTGCCAGATTGTTAGCCCAGAGAGGGAAATTCTCTATATATCTGGACAACAGACTGCGCACAGGCAGCCACAGTGTGAGCGTTCCCCACATATTACATGCCCCGCTACTAATGTGCTTCAGTCTTGAACTGTAAGGACTATGTAGAGGTAATTCAGCTTCCATGCCCATTTATTCCTTGGCTACTCTGCTGAAAATGCCACAAGGTATCAAGGGCACCCATTAGTGCCACCTGTCTTGTTGGTGTTTGTGTTAGGGACACCACTCCATCAAGAACTGGATTGACACTAATAGATCACTAATTCATTGCTAGATCAAAATTTGTCTCCCTTGGAATATGTTGATGTTTCATTTAAAAGAAGATAATCCCTCCAAACCCAAAAACGTAAACAATGTTGCCTGATAACTTCTGAAACTAAAAAGAGTCAGTTTTCAGATGGAAAAATCAAAAATTTTCATGGAGGCAGACACTTTCCATGAAATTGTTCATTTAGTCAAAACCCCTGTTTTCTACTGAATTTTTTTTTATCCTTATCACAGAAATGATTTACCTGACTCAGTTTTTTGGGAAACAGAAACAAATTTCATTTCATGTTGACTTAAAAGAATATTTTTTTGTTTCTTCTTACTGAAACAAAATGAAAAAAAAAAAACATTTTGGGTTGAAAGAAACATTTTGTTTTACCTGAAATGAAACAGTTAGATTTTTTTTTTTTTTTTTTAAGGGAGTAAAAAATACTGAGTACATTTTGAAATGCAATGTCATTTTGAAACAAAAAGCCAAAACGTTTCATGGTGAAAATGTCAAAATGAAACATTTTGACTTTTTTGAATCCCCCCCATTTTTTTCCAGTTGAAGCATTTTGCTGAATTCAACCCAAATTCACGAATAGTTTGTCAACCTGAAACTGCATTTTTCAGTGAATAAATGATTTATCCCCCAAATTTCATGCAACTCTATTTGTAATATAAATTTGGTTGCATTTTAAGGCTATCTTGGTAGCTGGACCTTTTAGTCACTTCCTCCTAGGCAACAAATGCCTAAACTGCAGCACAAAACACAGCAAGGCAGGGTGAAAGAGGAAATGGCTCTTGCCTGAAAAGCTTTGCAGAAGCTTTGTTTGGAACATCAGACCTGCACAGTCAACCAGTCCTGGTTGTTGTGCAGTGATTCAGCTGGGTGGCTAGGAAGTGAGATTTCACCACTGAGCAAATACATTTTTATTCATATTTGTATTTTGCCCCTCAAGTCCAGAGCTGAGCATCACTTAGCATGGCTAGTTGTGTGGTCTAATCCACGGGAAAACACTTTCTGTTTGTGCTTTGCCCATTCTGGGCATGTTAGTTCAACCTATTTTATACATAGATATTAATTTGAGGAGAAGGAAAAGTGTAAGTATGACCTGGGAGCTCTAACGAGGTATGGTCAATGATGATTCATATATCACTTTTCATCTATATAATCTTCATCAAAGAAACCTAAAGCACTTTGACATAATTTATATGTTCAAACACCCTCTTGAACCTTGGCTAGACAGTTAGGTAGCATTGTCCTCCTTTTATAGATGGGTAAATTGAGGCACACGTTAAGTAATTTGCTCAATATTGCATTATGAATTTGTTACCGATCTGAGAATAGAATCCAGGAATCCTTACTCTGTGTCCTACTTTAATCATTAGTCTATAATTTCTCCCAAATTTCTGCCACTTGGGCAATTATAAAATAATTACTGTATTATCTATGAGAGACAAGGTGGGTGAGCTAATCTCTTTTATTGGACCAACTTCTGTTGGTGAGAGAGACAAGCTTTTGAGCCACACCGAGCTCTTCTTCAGGTCTCTTTCACCAACAGAAGTCGATCCAATAAAATATGTTACCTCACCCACCTTGTCTCTCTCATATCCTGGGAATGACACAGCTACAACTACATTTCATATACATCTACACTACATGGTAAAACAGAAGTGCTGCATTGGGAATGCAGTGGATTTGGGATGAAAATGGTAAATAGGGTATTTCAGCTATAAAGAAGATTTGAAGACTTTGTCTTCTGTGCAGGAAGTGGAAAACTCTGTACACATTTGGCCAACTGTTAATCCTATGCTTTATCTGTTTGAGCTCCTCTTGTCCCTAAGTATAGCTGCACAGAAATGCATAGTCTCACCATTTGGTAGTACCCCTCTATTAGAATGTTTGATTGGAGTTTTTCTCTCAAGGAGTCTGACATACCTTTCCCTATGTACCCTTCCCGAATCTGACCATACTTCTTTTTTTTCCAGAATGCAGCAGCAACAACAACAGCACCAAATGTTCACAGCCGCCCTCTTGGCGTTCATTTTCATTCTGGCAGCCATGAGTACTACTGAGGCTGGCAAAAAAGAAAAACCAGGTACAATGTAATCAATTGTGCAGTAGATATGGGGGTGGGAGATAGCAGAGAGGGCCTAGGACCAGATCTTACACTACTGAAGTCAATGATAGTTTTGCTATTGACGTCGGTGGGGTTAGGATCAAGCTCCTAGTGTCTAAGGCCTAGATCCTCAAAGGTATTTAGGAATCAAATGCCCACTAAAATCTATTTTGGAATTCAATGGGAATTAGATGCCTAAATATATTTGAGGATTTAGGCCAAAATGTCTTACTGTATTTATCAGTATGTTTCACATACTTTTTTTCCTCTGTATTTTACATTTGGGATGCATGGACTTGTTTCTCCCCATCAACTAATTAAAAGAAAATAATTTGTTAATGTGAGGGGGTTTCTTGAGTACCATTTGCTTCTTCTCCATTGGATAGGTGTGACATTCCATCCCACCTCAGAGTCCAAACCCGACTGGCACAAACCCGAGTTACAGATCCATCCATGACTGAAAAAAATATTTGCCAACAGAACAAGACCTTAGCAATAATTAGGGAGAAGATTTCCTGAATTATTCATTTCCTTTTGATACAAAGATTGAAAAACAAAAAAGAGAATCTAACCTGGATTTGGTGCCCATCTGGAATGGATTTTTGGATTTGCCTCTTATTTTATGTTGGCCTTTTTCTTGCTTCAGAATTTCTGTCACCTAGCCTGAGGACATATGTCCGTATTGTAAACCTGCGCACTTTTTGACAAAAGTGACCGACTGTGCTCATGAAAGAGCCAGTGTTAGGGGGGGATAATGCACATTGCTGTTAAGGTTCATTGGCAGAACTGTATAGATGGGTAGGTCTAGAATAGCAAGGAATTCAGCAGCTCAAGACTGAGGTGTATTGCCAGGAATGTCCATGAAGACACAAGATTTAGAAAGCAGGGATTATTACAGATTAAGTCTGAAATCCATTGGTGATTTGTGAGTGTGAGATTGAGTCTGGAATAACAGGATGCTGCATATGAGGACTGAGATACATTTCTGTAATGTGGGGGACCCAGAACTAAAATGAATAGCAGGAGTCACTGCAAAGCTGGACTGAAGTACAGTTGGGGAACTGTGTGTGTGGTTGGACTGGGGCAGGGACCAGGACTGGAAAAGCAGGGATGCTGCAGGTCAGGAATATAGTAGGCTGAGAGAACTGTGTGTGGTGCCCAGAAATGGAATAGCTGAACAGAGTGGCATTTGGATTAAGGTACATTAGGAACTCTATGTATTACATACTATTTCCTAGTACAGAATGTCTGGGGTATTGCATGCCAAGACTTAATTCACTCTCTCTTTTCCCTGAGGTAGATTCCACCGATAGAAGAATGTCAAAGTCTTTCAGTTTTGTTATGAAATTCAGGATAATCATTAACTTTTTGACACACAGAGTGGGGATTTGCTGCAGTGACATGTTTTCACTTAAATGGGAGTACAGAAATTAGTTTCTGTGAAAGCTGCCAGTTTGACAACTGTGGAGACTGAAGTTCTCTTTTTAATCAAGGGACAGGTATGGCATGGCAGCACCAGTACAGCCTTTCTCAGCACTGCCCTGGACTCAAGCTCTCTTGGGCTACTGGAGAGGTTCCCAGTAGGGTTGAGTGGTTCACTCACCTTGTTCTTTTGTTGGCCTCTCTGAATTAGAGTGGCCACTCTCACATTCCCAGAACATCAGACATTCTGGCACTTCTGGGAATGGCGTGGGCCTGCCCCTGCTGATGTGACCCTGCCCACGCTGGCATGACCTCACACACATGGTGCGTGTGTGTGGTCATTCTGGCAGGGGCAGAGTGGGACATTCTTCAAAATGGCATCCTCTGTCTGATCCCGGATAAAATCACGTCTGGTTTTGTCTTAGTACTGGATGAGGGACAACTTGGACAAGCCACACATAAAGAGGACTGTCTGGTTTAAAACCGCATGAATGCCTTACCTACTCTGATTATACTAACAACAAAGATCCCGGCTATGTGACATGGAAATCCATCCATTAGGAATTGGACTAAGACTTTGTTTCACGTAGAACCTTACAAACACACATCTGGTGTAACTGCTTTCGATCAGCAGTGACCCAGTCCTCATTTTAAATAGAGACAGTCCTAAACTGGAAAACTCAGACCTAGATTTCAAATCTGGATGTTTCCAACTCTTTTGCTTTTTATCATGAGAGTCATGATTTTTGGCATTTTTCTTTAAGCCCTACGGCTGTGAGACCTGTGAATATTTCAGAATCTGAGCTTCCATTGCAAAACAAACAGTACATTTCTAGCCATTGTAGATATGGCGAAATAATGGAAAATATGAACCATAAAGGTGCAAAAACTGGAAGGCAAATAAAAGAGCTCAAATATATTATTTAAAACATCTTATGATATTTTGAGGCCTGACTCATGATTTTTGAATACTAGGAGTTGGCAGTTGGGCTAATTCTCTCAGTGGACTAAGATCATGCAACATGAATTGAGGACCAGTTTCTTACCAGCACTCTTGTGCACTGGATCTTTATAACACCTATTTTTGGAGGTGTTTGGATATGTTTTGGGCCATTATAAAAGTAGGAGGGTAGCCATCAGTAATGAAATTTGTATCCATGTTCAGATATACTGACACATCCTTCCCCTGCTAGCTTATGTCTCTGCCTCCAAAATTCATGAAGTATAGTATACAACAAAGATAAAAGGCCTGTACCCCATTACCTGTTCTTTTGAGTGTGGGTGAACACTTTTCACAAATCGCTCAGTCCTTATCCACAAAGGAAACCTGCACAACACCTTCAAAAGTTGAGCCTGGGAGCTTACATTCATAGCTTTGTTAGACACTAAAAATCATGACTAAATAGAGACACTGGATTTATGACCTTTTATAACAACTATAATCCACTAAGCCCCACTCTCCCCAGCTTGTTTTTATTTTTATTTTTATTTATTGCCCCTCATTTCCCACCTATGACTGGGGAGGTGTTAACTGGCCACTTCACCCTGAATGGTCCTTGGAAATACGTGTTTATTACTTATGCTAAACAATCTGCTCCACCTTGTATTTAGCTGTGCCTCTGAGTACATTTCCCAGACCTGAAGAAGAGCGCTGTGTAAACTGGAAAGTGTGTATCTCTCACTAACAGAAGTTGGTCCAATAAAAGATATTACCTCACCCACGTTGTCACTCTAATATCCTGGAACCAGCATGGCTTCAATAACACTGCATACACCAAATCCCCCTTGAAACACCATATTAATGCATAAACTCCTGGCCCAGGTGGTACTTGGTATTTAATCTGAAAATGTTGATATGCCACCAGCAGGGGGCAGAACATCCTCTTTTGTGAGTGTGTGTGTACGTAGATCAGTGATCCCTGATAGCTTCTAGAACAGGGGTTCTCAAACTGGGGGTTGGGACTCCTCCGGGGGTCGCGAGCAGTGGTGAGCTGGAGTCGATTCGCAAGAACCGGTTGTTAAATTTAGAAGCCGGTGTAGAACTGGTTGTTAAAGGGGCTGGTGGGTGGGCAAACTCTGGTCCGCGGGCCACATCCGGACCGCGGGACCGTCCTGTCCGGCCCACCTGAGCTCCCAGCTGAAGAGGCTCCCCCAGCCCCTCCCCCGCTCCCTCACCTCTCGCAGAGCCCCAGCGTGCTACGCCACCGGCACCAGCGCTCTGGGCAGCTCCTGGCACTTTGAGCAGCATGGGGCTGGGAGGACGGGTTGGATAAGGGGCAGGGAGTGGTTGGAGGGGGCGGAGGTTCTGGGGGGGCAGTCAGGGGATGGGGAACGGGGGGGGGTTGGGTAGGCGTGGGAGTTCCGGGGGTCTGTTGGGGTGGTGGTGGATGGGGTCGGGGCAGTCAGGGGACAGGGAGTAGGGAGAGTTGGGTAGGGGATGGGGTCCTGGGGGGCAGTTAGGGTGGGAGGTCTCGGGTGGGGGTGGTCAGGGGACAAGGAGCGGGGGGGGTTGATGGGTTGCGGGTTCTGAGGGGGGCAGTCGGGGGCAGGAAGTGGGTTGGGGTCGGATGGGGGGGAGACAAGCACGTGGGGCTTGTACTCACCACGCGGTTCCTTACTGGGACTTCAGCGGCAGGGTGTGTGTGTGTGTGTGTGTGTGTGTGTGTGTGTGTTTTCACTCGCTCCGGGTAAAGGACCCGCCGCTGAAATGCAGCCGAAAACCCGGAGCGAGTGAAGACCGCCCCTCTCCCCCTCGCCGCCAAAGTGCTGCCGAGGACCCCATAGGGAACTGGTTATTAGGATTTTGGGAGCTCATCACTCATCGCGAGGTTACTACGTAGGGGTCGGGGGGGGCTCATGAGCCATCAGCCTCCACCCCAAACCCTGCTTTGCATCTGGTATTTTAAATGGTGTTAAATATATTAAAAAGTGTTTTTAATTTATAAGGAGGGGTCGCACTAAAAGGCTTGCTATGTGAAAGGGGTCACCAATACAAAAGTTTGAGAACCATTGTTCTAGAAGACTCCCTTTTCTGGAGAGGTGAATCTTGCCTGCAATGACTCAGTGGCATCACACCCACTGGGAAATTGTCCTGGCCTCAGTGATCCACCCTAGTCTGGAGTCAGTTCGAAGTCAGCCTCTAGAAAGGCAGTCAACATACAACCTGCAGCACCTTGTGAGGAGAACTTCAGTTTTGATCGATTTAAGGCAGTTATGTTATGAGAGTCTCTTGTTTACTGGTTTACCCGGTGTGATTGTTTAGAGTGGCTTTTTTTTTTTTTGGCTGGGTACTGACCACTTTTCTTGGTTTGGTTCGGTTTCCTTGGCTCCATCCAGAGAAGAAAGTGAAGAAGTCCGACTGTGGTGAGTGGCAGTGGAGCGTGTGTGTACCCACCAGTGGAGATTGTGGTCTAGGGACCCGCGAGGGCACTCGCACTGGAGCCGAGTGTAAGCAAACTATGAAGACCCAAAGGTGTAAGATCCCCTGCAACTGGAAGAAGCAGTTTGGAGGTAAGGGTTGCCCTATCTCCAGTGATTCACTTTATCTCCAACTTGAGTATTGGGAAGTGACCCTTTGTGTGTGCTCAGCCTGGGCCGAGGGCCAGTGTGCATGCTCTGCCTTTCTCTGCAGTGCTTCATGTTCAGTACAACGAGAGCTGGTTGGAAATTTTTCACTAACTTTTTTTTTTTTTTTTTTTTTTAATGAAAAATGGCTTTTAAAATGGAAATGTGTGTGATTTTTTTTTTAATTCTATTTTATTTTTGTTGAGTTTTGGGGATTGGACAAAGGAGGGGGGATCACTAGCTCTGATTACAGTCCATTCAGGAAGTGCTGCACTAATAGGGTAACCATATGTCTGGATTTTCCCGGACATGTCCGGCTTTTTGGTCCTCAAATCCCCGTCCAGGAGGAATTTCCAAAAAGCAGGACATGTCCGCGAAAATAGGGAGGCATGGTAAGGGGACCTCCTCCCCGGGCTCCAACTTTCCGGGGCCAGTCGGTGGCTGTTCATTCTCCCCACCCGAGCAGCCGGACTCGGGAGCAGCCACTGCTGCAGCTCCCATTGCCGCGGGGGGAAGCAGCAAAGCATGTGGCGCTCAGCGGCTGCGGCTCTGGCGCCTGGGGCATGAACCCCCTGAGCCCAGGCCTGCTGCGGGAACCCAGCTGGTGCAATCCTGCGGGCGGCCCCGGAGTGGGGGCAGCAGGCCTCAGCCCCCCCGTCCTGCACGGGTCCCGCAGGGGAACGAACGGGGCTGCCGATGCGTCCACCCTGGGGCTGCCCGCGGGATTGCACCAGTTGGACAGCCAGCCCAGACGTGACTGGCGAGGGGCTGGGCGCAGCGTGCGTGCTGCTGGGTCCCCACAGCAGGCCTGGGCTCGGTGGGTTTGGGTCCGGGCATCAGAGCCGCAGCCGCTGAGCACCACGTGCTTGGCCGCTTCCTCCCCCCGTGGCAGTGGGAGCTGCAGTAGCGGCTGCTTCTGAGTCCAGCCACCCAGATGGGGAGAACGAACAGCCGCCGCCTGGCCCCGGGGGCCGCCCCACTATTCTCCCTCCAGGTACTGCCCGAGTCCTGCCTGCACTTGGGGCCAGGCCGGACTCACTCACCCCGGCCCTGCGCTCCCCCTGCGTCTCCCGGGCCTCCCTCCAGCGCTTGCGGAGGGAGGAGGAATGGGGGGGGGGTGTTGTTGGTTTTTTTTGCTCTGCCGCCGTTTTTTTTTTTTTTTTTTGCTCTGCCCCCCCCCCCCCCACGTCCCAATATTTGACCTGGGTGATCTGGTTACCCTAGGGGGTGGAGCTGGGGCAGGGACTTTGGGGAAGGGGCGGAGTTGGGGCCGGGCCAGGGAATGGGCGGAGTTGGGGCGGGACCGGGGCCCCATGGAGTGTCCTTTTTTGCTGTATTGAAATATGGTAACCCTATGCACTGAGATATACTATGTAGGAGAAGGCAGATTTTACAGGCCTTCAAGGACAGGGCTTGAGTCACCCTGGGTTTAGGCTAGCAGAAGGCAGGATATTCATGGTAGAGGGTAGAACTGAGCAAATAATTGATTTTTCGATGTGGTGGCCAAGCTGAAAAACCTGGAAAAAAAAATTGGTTAGTTTTGAACTGAAACTGATTTTTTTTATTTTTGCCAAAATGAAAATGTTTATTAAAAAAAAGTTGTTCGGGTCAATTCAAATAAACATTTCAAAACAAAATGGTTTGTTTCAAAAATGTCAAAACTACCATTTTTTGACTTTTTTTTGAAAAATTTCCCCTCATTCTTTGAGTGTGACTGAAACTATTTGCCATATTTGTCCCTAATTCACAAATGGTTTTGGTCACTATGAAACTGTATTTTTCTGAGAATTTGCTATTTGAATAATAATTAATTAATAATATTCATCGAGCTCTACTAGAGGGATCCTATTGGCAGGACATCCACCCAGCGAATACAGCCCCCAGAGACCCAGCAGCATGTTAAAGTTGCTCTCTATTGCCTTTCCACGGTTGTGAATACTGCCCCTCTCCCCCATGGCTACTGCAGCCTCCACACTGGAACATGATATAAAATTTGCAGCCTCTCGCACTAGTTGCTGAGTCTTGTTGGGGAGTGGATAAAGGCCATAGCATTTAATCCATGAAAGACTAAGATTTTCCTTCCATCCTGGACAAGCTGTGTAACCAGGATTCAGGTATATGGTTGCCCTTGTAGACTCAGCTTTTCTCTACTAAACAGCTTGGATGACTTAAACTGATAATGGCACTATGATGAATGCTGCAGGCTGTCAGTGCAGAGGTTCTGGATTTGGCAGGTCCAGTGCTGCACCTGGGCACTTGCAGTTTTTCTGGCCCTATTTTGCAAATTCAAGAGGTTTGGATAGTTCATTTTCAGAAAAAAACCATACAAATGTTTGGATACACATCTGAACTAGATAGTACCCTCTGAACTTTTTGCTCCAACTCTTCACTAGTGAGAACTATTCTGCGGAAAAAAATCTTGTTAGTTAACTTGTAATCAGCTGGCTGGCCACCTCTGCAGTGATAGAGCCATAACACTTTATACAGTGAGTCATGGATAAACAGTGGCATAATCTTTTGGTTTGATATATTTTAATTTCTTGATGAGAAAAAATAGATATTAAAGGGTCTGATTCTCCCCGGCCTCACACCTTGTGTAGTCATTTATACCTGTGCAAGAGTGCAAAATATTACTATTCTGGTTTGCTAGTTTTCATACCTCATTTGTAAATGATGCCGCAAGACAGTGGAGAATCAGGCCTTTCAAATCTGGAGGATGTTTTCCACTAAATTGTCTCTCTTTTGTAGTTCCAGTATTAAAATGTAGTTTCCTTTTTATAACATTAATCCTGTACCCATGCAAGAGCAAGATAATTATGCTTTTACATTGGGTCATATTTGGGGGCACTTCCTAAAATGTCCCTTGAATTTTTGCTGCTCCCCACATTCCATTTCTTTGGATGTGTGATCCACCTGCCTGAAATCACTGGCAGTATGTGCCCACCTGGTTAGACTTGGGTAATGTTTTATTCATGCTTCATGATTCTTTTTTAAAAATTCTTTGTGTTCCCACACTCTTTGCAGCGGAGTGTAAATATCAGTTCCAGGCCTGGGGAGAATGCGATCTGAATACTGCCTTGAAGACTCGAACTGGGAACCTGAAGAGAGCCCTTCACAATGCTGACTGCCAGAAAATTGTCACCATCTCAAAGCCCTGTGGGAAGCTTACCAAACCTAAACCTCAAGGTACAACCCATTTGCTGCCAGTAATGTGCTACCCCATTTAAATCCAGTCACTGATGGAATCCCAAATGCCTTAATGGGAAGTCAAGAGTAGAAGAAGGATTGTAATTTCTTGTTCTTTCCCAGCCACAACACTGCTTCTGCATCTGATCTCCCAGCCAGGAGTATGTATCCAAGCCATGCAGCCATGGGGCCTTGACAAATAGAATCCCTAACTGAACCCCACTGAAAATGTACTGTTACCAGTTTGTTTTAACTATGGGTGTTTATGCTCTCATGGCTTCAAGGTACATGTCCTCTTTCCACAACCCCTACTGATGGGAATACACCAATAGCAGGAAGAGAAAATGTTTCTAACAATACTAATAACTTTTTCATATCTCCTTTTTGTTAGACTTTTAACTGCCTGCTGACAAGCCAAGGCTTTCCCTTGGGATGGGAATAGCTTAAGGAATATTGTTCGTACAAGTCATGGAGAGAAGAGGTTATTCTCCCTGCTGCTCAGGGTGTCTAGAATAACATTGCAAAATCAATGAATATTCTGTGCACTTTCGATCATGTGGTCTCAAGTCTAAGAGAAGTGTTTGGTAATGCAGGGGTGGCAGGAAGAAAGGGCTGTGTGCTGTCTCTTGCTGCAATTAACAATGCAATTCCCAGTTCGCGGACAGCCATATGTCCCACTAATTCATCCTGTTTCCATGTGTCACAGACTCCCTGGGTCAATATCAGGCAAACTTGTTTTCTTTCTAATCACTCAGGCTTTTTAATGAACTCTTCTGCAGCAGCAGCAGGTACAGGATAATTTATAGTGGGCGTTTAGCCTGCATGAAGTACCACTTGGTCTCAGACAATATGCCTCGTGTAGACCACATAGGGCACATCACATGGCCTTTTTTTTGCTGGAACAGATGCTATTTTTACTTAAAAACCAGATGAGGTTAAGCAGATTCCAGAGTTTCTTATTGCTTTCTTTCTCTGAATAAATATAAAAAAAAATACTGTGTATGATTAAAAGTGACAGGTGTCCCTTATATTAGCAACTCCTAAAGTGTCATCATTGGTTCACAAGTGGTCCATAGAGTACTTGCTAATGGTCTGCTCCTTATGTATCAGATTATACATACTTCCTTAACTAAATGTTTTGTCTGTTTGTGTGTGTGTGTGTGTGTGTGTGTGTGTGTGTGTGTGTGTGAGAGAGAGAGAGAGAGAGCTTTACAATCAGTAGAGCTGTAGCTAATAGCTGTAGCCTTGTGCATCATACACAGAATTATCAAATGAGTTATGATTCTAGAATCTGTGTTGATGATTATGTTTGAAGGACCAAACTGGATTTTCAGAGACTAGCTGAGTTTGCTGCATTTGGGAGGTTATTGGATAAAGCTTCATCCTACACTACCAGAAGGCCTCTGCCGTCCCTGTCCCTACTAGTCTGTTGCTCTGTTCTGCAACTTTGCTAAATCAGCATTTTCTGTCAATGACTTGACAGAAGGGGGCAGAGCAAGACAAGCAGAACCGTGGTGGAGGAACACTTTGGGGGGAGATGCAGTCAGATGGTGGAAAAGCAGCCTTTAAGCTTCATTTTTTTAAAAAAAGAAAGCTTTGTTGGGATTATTGTAGCAGCTCTTGTTAAACTGGAACTGGCTTTCCTGAATCAGGATACTGTGTCACTCTAACAATGTATGGAGCTACATGAACAGAGAGAGGTCATGTAAGTTTGGAGTACTCCAAACACAAAGGTTTTTGGGAGCTGAAATGCTGGTTACAGCAAGCCTGGCTGTGCTGCATAACTTAATCTGAAGACACAACTCCATGTGTTTTGAAACAATACAAATGAAAAATGGGTGTAAATGTAGGTCTTTGCAGTTAAAAATTATAGTAACTGAGGGAATAATTTATACTCTCAGATCTCCACTGGAGATCTTTATGGCACATTCTTGCAGTCTACCCCCGTGCCCAACTTCCATAGGCATAGTCAGGAGTTCAGTGTGGGAGTCAAGTGTAGAATACAATGGAGAAACTCAAGGTGGACAAGAAATCAACATAGTTGATCTAAGAGCAGAATTCTCGTGTGTGTGTGTGTGTGTGTGTGTGTGTGAGAGAGAGAGAGAGAGAGAGAGAGAGAGAATTACAGGAACTCCATGTTCATTGAATTGTAAATGGGTGGGAAGGGTGAGAAATTAGAATGTATTTCAGGAGGACATAAAAATCTAGGTGGAATTTTTTTAACTGACCCAAAAAATCTTGACTGATGAAATACCAAGTGGGGCGAGACTATATTTTTGTTTCAGAAAGTGACTACATTCTTCATGAGAAAGGGAATTGTAAGATGGATTTCAGTGTCCACCTAGAATAGACTCTGGGACTAGATGGAGGAAAAACTAAACTGCACTTTGTCTCCAGTTAGACTAGGACCCTATTTAATTCATTAGGAGGAGAGAAACATGTTGTTTTGGGGCAGAGTAGTGCATGAAATGCTCTGTACCTACATGCTGCAACTCCTGTTATGTGCTAGTGAGCTGCAGTGTCATAGATTGGCTGTTACTCCCACAGTGATCATGAACAGCAGCAAGTATAGTCGCTGCTTGGTATCTGAGATGTTCTCCATCAGATTAATCTTTTTCACCTCTAACCATTATGCTTCAAAAGCAGCATCTCTGTTCTTTACCAGCAGGAAGGTAAGCTCTGATTATCTCTCCAGCAGTGCTAGGCTGAAAAGAAGGAAACAACGCAAGCAAACAACCGAATGTTGGAAATACAAAGTAGATTATCCTGTTTAAAGACAGACAGAGAATTATTTGAGCTCAATTTCAAACCAAGCCAATATGACCAAAAGTCATTCCATAGGAACAGAGATATTGCCTTATTGGTCAGATAGTCCATCTAGTCCAGTATCCTTCAGAGGAAGGTGCAAGTGGGACTTTAGGAACGGCCTCCTAAGCCCCACTAGATAGAGAAAGGCTTACACCCTGAAGTTTGAGGATTTATATCCCTTCCAAAAATTCATTTAAAATATTTATTGCTAGAACTCTGATGCTCTCATTATCCATGTAAGCGTCCAGTCTTTTCCTGAACCCTGCCAAGCTCTTGGCTTCAGTGATATCTTGTTGCAATGAGTTCTGCAGGCTAATTGTGTGTTCTGTGAAAAAGTATTTCTTTTTTTGATCCTTGAATTTGTTGCCTTTCAATTACATTGAATTTCCCTCTGTTCTGGTGTTCTGAGAGAGGGTGAATAGAAACGTTAACCATCCATTATTTTATATACGCTTATCATGTTCCCTCTTGTTTGCCTTCTCTCTGTGCTAAATAGTCACAGTCTTTTCAACCTCTCTTCATAAAAGTTTTTCCATGCTTCTAATATTTCTTGTTACTCTTCCTTGAAATCTCCAGTATTATTGCTAAATCCTTTTTGTGATGAGTTGACTGAACTGAACACAGCATTTCAGGTCAGGGCCTGGAATAAATTGATTTATATAAATAATGGCATTTAATATTCTCTTTATTCACCATCCCATTCACCATGCATCTTTTTTATGACCACTTCTACGCATTGAGCAGGGATCTTCATTGAGCCGTCCAGAATGATACCCAGGTCTTTTCTCTGGATTGATGTAGTTAATTTAGACTACAGTAAGGTGTATTGGTAGTTCACATTATTTCTTCCAGTGTGCAGTACTTTGAATTTTTTAGCACACACTTATCCAAGCTAAGGGAATGGAACAGATGAAATTCACTCTCAAATTTTTCATAGTTGTCTCCAGTCTTGACTGACAATTTCCTATTATCTGCAAATATTGCTACCTCACTGCTTATCCCCTTTTCCAGCTCATTAATAGTTACATTGAACAACACCAGTCCTAGGATGGAACCATGTGTCTTTCTATTGTTAACATGAATATTCTCTTGGCCACGTCGCAAGATGATTGTTTGATTTTCTGCAAGATTGCTATTTGTATTGCAAGAAGGAAAAGTGCATATATAGAGGGAGAAAAATAAATATTGAAGACTTCCCTTTAGGTGTCCCACTGGGAGGTATATATTTTGTTTTTTCTGGGAACCTGTGAGAGCTCTAACAAAACTTCTGCAAAGCTAAATCAGTGCAGCTACTTATTAACCTCAGGCTTGGGAAACTGGTGACCTGGGCTTTCATTCCCATTTTATAAATTTTCTTCATTATTAATCAGTAGACGTGGAAAGGCCTTAAAATGGTCTGCAAGCTGTGTCCAATCTGTCGTTGTCCGCTGGTGGAATTTCATTAATTCAGACACAAATTTTAGAGCTTGGAAAGCTTGTTTCAAATGCACCTATATTTCTTCCTCACCAGAAATTGATCCACCTCAGCACTCTTTTTTTGCTTGGTACTGCATAGCTGCCAACTTTAAGTATTGATTGTAGTCTGGGACACCGTCCACTTCACTACTTGAAGATGGAGGGATCTCAAAGAAACTCTGCTGACCTTTACCAAGAGAACCAACTGAATCAAAACCCACTACATTTTCTAATGGTTACTTTCCTCTGGAGGTTTCTTGGGGAACTACGATATCTGATGATAATGCCTTGATCCTGGGGTAGTGTGTCAAAATATGATGACACTACTATATCCTAGAATGAAAAAATTGGACACCACCTTGAATGTGGTGCATTTTGATTGGGAAGTTGTTAGGACTCAAATTGTGATGATGATATCCCAGATGCCATAGTTTGTGTCTGTCACACGAATGAGGCCATGAGAAAACATGTCATAGGCTGGGAGAGTTAAAGGAATAATGTTTATCATGGAATCCCAGCAGAGGCAACTGAATCTCCTGAAGCATGTACAATCATACATTCTAACCAGTGTCTGCCGTGCCAGTGGTGTTCAAGGTCTTTCTAAACTATGCTGATAGATATGAAGGAATCAGGCACTTCTGGTGAGCAGCTTCTCTAATGGCCAACTTGCGTTGATGAGTGGAAAGCACTGCCAATAAACTCCATCTGCCGTACTTCCTGGCCACCCAAACTTGATTGATAAGTGTTCAGGTTCCAGTTGACCAGAAAGTAAAAGAATGAGTTATTGTCAGGTTTCAGAAAATATTTTTCCTTTGCTTCTCAGAGGGGAAGAATTTATTTTCACTGAGCTTGGTTGTCTCAGTGGTGGTCTCTCTCTTAACCTGCCTCTCACTTTCCCTGTCTTCCCGTCTGTCTTTCTCTCTGATATTTTTGACTGTTTGTTCTTCAGATTAAAATAATATGAGATTAAATCATCAGTATATACCTATTATCTGGTCATTCTTCAATGTAGCCCTCTTTCTTTCTAACTCCACTATGTTTTCTCTCTGATTTTTTTTACACATATTTTGATCTTCTTCCCCATCCCCTCCTCCTTCCCGTCTTTCTTTTTTATACATTTTTTAAGTATCTGCTCTGAATTACCATGCTGTTACTCCACTCAGTCTCGTCAGCCGGGATGACCAGTTATTATTGCTCATGCTCCAAATACACTTCACCATTTTGTATTTGCAACCTCCAGCCACTCTCATCTTTAATGCCAGGGTATAGCCTGAGGAAGATTTCAAGTCCCAGCATCCAATATTCCAGAAGGTTGCTTGGATCAACCCGCTATAAACACTGGATTCTGTTACCTTAAATCCCTGTGGGCTTCCATATTACAGGTAAAGGTGGCTGTAGTCTGCCCCAGTAAAATAGATAAGGTGCAGCCCTTGGGCTCCTGGCAAGTTGTCATTGCAATTCTTTCTTTTTCTCAAAGTGTGGGTGTCCGTACCCCAGAGGGAATATAATCCTCTTTGTATTCTTGCTTATATCATGTCATCTGGGCACCTTGGGTAGAGTTTACAATACTAATACTCTGCAATACATAGTGTGTTTTATCTTAGAATCTTTACAGACAACAATTAGCTAATCCTCACAACACCCCTGTGAGCGAGGGAAATACTATGATCCCCACTGTGGAGAGGCATGGTGACTGAGATATAGAAATGACTTGTCCAAGGTCACACACAGAATCAGTGGCAGATCCAGGAACAGAATCAAGAACACCTGACAAGTTCTATACTCTGAGCAGTGGCTGCTGCTTCCTTTTGTTTCCAGTCTCCATGTTTATTAAAACAGCATGATTTTTCAGGATAAATATGGTGTATCTCTATCCCCATTGTAATCTTTGATTTGGAGTTAGCAATCTGAGCAGATTCAAGATACTAATGTGTCGTTTATACTCAGGCTGCTTGACAGGAAGTTATTTTACATCTTCCTTTAGAAGGTGCCAGAATATATAGCTGGACCTTGTTGAGCAGATATGCCAGCAATCAAATGAGCAGCCTGTTGGGGGAAGAGAGACACGTTCGAGCTACACAGAGTTGTTCTTCGGGTCCTTCTTCCGATCCTGGCTATGTAGTCAGGCTGGATTGCGCTCTGGAAGCCAAATATACCAGGTGCCTGTTGCTATAATGCACCAGACACCATAGTAGGAGACTGGGTATCCAGCTGCAGACAGGATGTACTACTAACCATTGTGTCACCAGAACAGAGTGCTATCTTGGCAGAATGACTTGGCTGCCGGTTAGTGGCAGGAGCTGCCTGTGGTGTTGTCTGAATGGATCACTGGCCTGATATACAACTACTTACTGCTCAAACAGACTGGCTGCCATATTGGGCTGCTACCTGACTGACCCTGTTGAGGGAGTGGATGATCTGCCATGTTGCTAGATTGGACTGTGCATTCTGTACTGTGCCCTCTCCTATTATAAAGGATGAAATATATATCCCCTCTTCTGAGTGGGAAAAGATTCATGAGCACTAGGAACTTTTTTTAAAAAAAATATAAAGATGCTGAATTCACAGGCATCACAGGCCTGGCTCCTTCTCCCTCTGTAAATTCCAGGACTCCCAGCCTTTAATGTAACTCATTAGTCATGCATACATGCGGCTAGCATAATAATTAGTACTATAGAAGGCAGAATAATAGGTTGCTGCTCAAACTAATGAGATATAAAAATGAGGGATTTTCTCACTTTAGGCAAACAGCTGTGACAGTGAAACAATAAAGGAAAAAGCTTAATTGTAGGGCTCTTCCAAACCTTGGAGTTGGTTTCCTAAAAAACGGCTCCCATCCTCTGAGGGAGAAACTTCTCTTTTCACTCCAGCTACATAGATGCTATACCAGGGTTGGCAAGCATAGCACTCGGAGCTGTACAATGTAGCCCAAACCAGTCTTCCTCTTTATCTGCAATGTATGCCGTATGGGACCTGCAGGGCCTGGTATTTATTATTTGTGTTTGCAGCAGTGTCAACAGACCCAAACTGTGGGTTTCATTGTGCTAGGCACTGAATAAACACCAAGAGTAGGTCTACCCTGTAATTGGGAGGTGTGATTATAGCACATGTGGACATCCCCAAGCCAGATTTGATCTAGGTAGAGCAGTGGTTCCCAACTGGGGTTCGTGAACCCCTGGGGGATCGCGAAATGTTACAGGGGGTTCTTGGGAAAAAATTCCCTAATGGCGGACAGAGCTGTCCATAGGGACCCTGGGCAGCACGGGGCAAGCAGCCTGGAGCTCCTGGACTTTCAAGAGCTAAGCAGATCAAAGCAAACATATCTATCGCACTGAGGAGATTTAAACTTCAAGACCCCTTATAAGAAGTGGAAAGGGAGGTAGATATTTTTTGCTGTTTTTAAAATTAAATAGACCGCTTGTATTGTTTTTAAAATTATTATGAAGAACAAGTTTAAGCTTTGTTGTAACGTGAGTTGTTTGCCTGGACTGCTCAAGACCTGAATGCTTGTGTAGGAGGAACTCTGAGTTGGCTTCTTAGATACCTTCATGCTGTTCCAGATCTGATACTCCTTGATGAAACATAGGAGCCTGGTCTTATAACAGGCTTATTCAAAGTGATACAAGCTACGAAAGTGAGATCTTGGAAGAGCGTTGCCGCTTTCATAACGTAATAAAAATACTGTAATGATTAATAATAAATAGTGTGCAATAAGCATGTCACAAAAACAAATTTTATATTTCCAAGATTACTGCTTTTATAATTTATACTCAAGTAAATGAGAAAATCCCCAGAAATATTCATTTTTAAGAGGGGGGTTCACCAGACTTGACATTTTAGTGAAAGGGGTTCACAGGTTGTTGAAGTTTAGGAACCACTGAGCTAGATCAAAGCTAGCTCGAGTAACAACAGCAAGTGAAGCCACAGTGGCTTGGGCTATTCCAGTCCACCTAGGACCCTGGGTACGTTCTCAAGTGGCTAGCCTGTGCCACAACCCTTGATGCCATTTCATCACTGCTATTGTTAGCAGGGGCGGCAGGTCCAGCTATTCTGCGGACGGTCCCTCACTCTCGCTCGGAGTGAAGGACCTCCCGCCGAATTGCTGCCGCAGATCGTGATCACGGCTTTTTTTTTTTTTTTTGGCTGCTTGGGGTGGCCAAAATCCTGGAGCTGGCCCTGATTGTTAGTGGAGCTAGCTTTGATCTAGCTAGATTCAAGTTAGCTCAGGTATGTCTGCACATGCTTCAGTCACACTTCCCAACTTCATTGTATACATCCCAAAGTGAGAGACAGCTACTGCCCTGAAGAGTTTATGGTCTAAAGAGCTCAGACAGACAAAAGGCAGGAGGAGAAACAGCAGCCCAGGGAGGTAAGGTGACTATCCCAAGGCCATGGCAGACCCAGGATTACCCCAAGAGCTTCATCTTGACATAGGTGGAAGACTGCTCAGCTCTAGATGGAACATTGTTTGCTGGGAACTATAGTTTCTGTGAGACGTATTTCTGTATATAGGCCACTGCTTCTGCAGCTGGAGTCAAAGGGATTTTTGCCATTGATTTTGATGGACGCAGGAGTAGATTGTAAAAGAGAAGATTGGCTACGGTCTGGGCTCATCTTGATCTGCTGGCAAGGAGCCTGTGAAGCCCTCAGTTGGTAACGTTGGGGTGCCCTTGATTTGCCTTTGATGGTGACTTGTCAGCACTCTCTGCTCAGGTCTCTTTGGGACCTCCAGCTTTGTCCTCCTTATATGGGTGCCTTTGAGAAATCTGAATGTTAGACAAATTACTAATATCTCCATAGAATCAAAAGGTAACATTTATCGGATTGACCCACGCAGAAGCTGCCTCTTATTCAGAAGAAAGAAAATGCGTTCAGGAGAGGGAGAAAGAAGAGGCAGATTTTTTTTTAGCTTTGAAAGAATATTATTTTTCAAAACCTCATATTCTCAGATGTTTCACAATCCTGCAGAGGTTTTTTTAAAAAAAATCAAAATTCTAAGAGCTTCCTGGATACCGAGTTTCAGCATTTTTTTCATCCTTTGGTTTGTATGTCTGTTTCCTTTTTGTGTGCTGCCCCAAATGGTGAAAAAGACTAAATGTCGTATGACTGTCATTTACCCTTTGGAACCACAAAGGTCTCCGTTAGCATTAATGCAAAACTTTGTGCATGAAAAGTTTAAACAGTCTGAGTATCCTAATGCTTTTACATGCTCGTTGCCTCACTCTCCTGGCTTTCAGCCGCACACTCGGCCTGCTTTGGCATTCATCAGTGCCTTTCAGCAGTGAAAGGGCCTGAAGCTGTGGGACTTATAGGGATAAAAGATATGCCATCAGCAAATGTTTACACTCATTACCATTCCAAGCAGTGAAAGAGCTCCCTTTCCTTCTTTCTCTCCTTTCTCTTTCTTTCTTCTTCACTTCCTTCCGTTCTATCCTTCCTTCTTCCCCTTTCTTTCTCTCTCCATCTCCTCCTCTCTGTCTTTTCTTCTTGTCACAGAAGCCTTGAAGCCAGCTCCTTGAAGTGTGGATCACTGATAAAAGCAGTGCCTGTGTCCTTAGTTCACAACAAAGAGGTAATCTGTGGGCAGGTGCAGCAAGCATGACAGAGAAATGCACACAGCTCTTGAACAAATATTCGTTCCCCGGTTTCCATAAATTACAAGCAAATTATTTTTTGTTAAATTGCAATTTACTAATCTTGGGTAATATATAGTGGCAGCCTACCTGTCAAGTTATCTGGTCATTTTTCTACATGCACATTTGTGTATAATACTCTAGAGCGACGCTTTTGGCTGTTGGGCAGTATCCCATTGGTGTGTGAACACAGAGAGTAAAACCTGAAACAACACGTTGCCCTGGGTCCACAGGTATACCCTCCCATTGTCATTAATGAGAGTTCCTGTGAGTCTCAAAGTCAGGGATTTTGTGGCTTAAATCCTGCTGGATGCTTGGAGGGGACTCAACACTGCTCTGGTCATTACTTTCTTTTCTTCCTACATCAATCACAGAATGTTTCTTGCACGTACAGCTGGCCAGCAGTGTTGCCAACACTAACAATTTTATCACAAGTCTTACTATATTTGGTATTTTCTAAAAGCCCCAGCTTCTGGAGTTAGGTGATTATATGAACATCTCAGCTTTCATTTTAAAAGAAAAGGAAGTTCTTAGCTTATGGTTGCAGAAAAAAGCCTGAAAATGTGACCGACTATAATCCTAAAGGCTTAAGTACTAGAATGTGAAGAAAAGGAATCTCAAATTATTATCGTTATTATTAAATCTCATAATTTCAAAGCCAATTTAGTGGTTTTTCAGGGCCTTACTCCTGAGTTTTGAATGCTTGGGGTTGGTGATACTGCTCCTGTGACTGGCTTTCTGGTGTGATGAATATGCCCGAACAGGCAGAGCATTTGGTTCAAATACTTGTTTGATTCCGTGTGGCTTATGTTCCCGAGACAGGAAATCTCATGAAAACATTGCCTTTCTTACTGAATCATAGCACTGAACATTCAATCCAGGCTAACTGCAGGGAGTGTAGAGGTGCACAAAAACTAAAATGGAGTAAATGGACTTTTTAGTTCCTCCAAATTTCAGTTCAGGCTTGAGACCCACTTTAGATAGATGTTCAAAGTGCTCTTTTTTTTATTTGAAACCTGTGCCATGATGGTCTCATACAGTTTCAATATGACCGAAAGGGCAATTTTCTGGGGAAAAAATCCTGTGACTGAAATTATTAATTATTATTATTATGTGTTTATTATGGTAGTGCCTAAGGACCAACTGAGAATGGGGCCCCACTGTGCTAAGTGCTATACATACAAGAGTAGTAGAAAGTCCCTGCCCCAAACAGCATTAAATGTATGTAGATAAGACAGCCACAGATTAGAGGGAAAGAGAGATTGATTGATTGATTTTTGTCAGTTAGCCATGTTTGTTAAACTGTATTTAGGATTGAAAACGGTTATTTTCACCAGTTCAAAAATATTTCCATGTTTTATTGCATCCTGCTGAGTAAAAAGTGGCTTATTCTTAAAGATTCTGACATGCATAGAGAGTGTGCTGCTATCAAATGATGGTGGTTTCTAAATAAGGGACTGAGCCTGCTGCCAATGTAACCAATGGAATGTTTGTCACTGGCCATTGTGGGAACAGGATCAGACCCATGGTGGCTCTGTTCTAATCAAAGACCGTTCCTGATCCTGCAACCCTTACTCAAGTGAATATTCCTTATGCATGGCACTACTCTGATGAGTAAGGAGTGCTGGTGTGATTAATGGTTGCAGGATTAAATCCATATATAGCCACACACACGCTCTTTCTGAGGTGTATTTGTATGCAGTACAATGATAGGCTACTTCTTTATTTGGAGGAAATGCTTTGGGATCCAGCAAGTGGCTATTTTGTTGTGAAGCACACTTGATTGCCATTCTGTGTCTGTATTACCAGTTAGCCTGAACTCTGTCTCTGCATGTGTACTGCCTAGTATTCTGGTTTCTACTTGGGTTGGGGCATTGAAATACTATTGTGGTTTCCAGCTGGACAGGGGCATCGGGAAGTATTTAAGAAGTGATTGGGGGGGGAAGAGGGAAAACATAGTGTCAAGTTTTAGATACACACTTTTTGCTAAACATCCAGACAAAATGTTAATAACTAGAGGTGTGTGAATAACTGATTTGCTGCCTGTACAGAAAAAAATTGGTTTGAGTTGAAGCAAAATAATTTTTTCTTTAATGTTTCAGTGAACTGAACAATTGAAAAAATAAATAATTTTGAATGGAACTAAATGTTTCATTTTCAAGCTTTCAAAAACTAATAATTTAAAAAAAATAAAATTGAAGTAAATTTCTGAATGAAAGTTGTTTCATTTTGAAAATGTCAACACAAAATATGTCCATGGGAGAGGGGGAAGGGGGGAATGTTTTAATACGTTTTTTCAACTGAAGCTGTTTTGGTTGACCTGAATTTACATTTTGCATTGGAAAAAAAAATAGTTTGAAAATTTTTGCTGAGGTCTGTTAATGACACTTTAGTTGGATTTAGTTAAAATAGTTGGGGCCATACCTGGCCCATCCTTTGGTTTCTTTCTGCTGCTCCAGTGATGCAAGGAGAGTGTAAAGGGCCCTAATAGGGCAGTTAAGGGTTCCTCTTATAAGAGAGAATCCCCATCTGGCATAGAGATGGTGTAAAAGTCTTCATACTCCCTCCCCTGGCTCCCCAGCATAGTGTATAGCATAAAGACAGAGGGAGAGGGCAGATCTGGGCTACTGCTACATTCCAGCAAACCCCAGTCAGATTAATAGCCCCTAGGGGAGAGCATAAATGTGGCAAAGAGCCCCCTCTGCCATTCTGTGTGCTGAGTACAATTTGACTGAACTCAAGGATCAAGCCCTTTAATTGTTAACTTTTACCTTACTGATGCCATTGATTTCTTTACTGGGGCCCCTCCTGCATTGCAGTGATCGGTGCCTGAGGTGCCTTTAAGTGAATGCTGCAGTGGGTAAATTCAAGTTAGAATTACAGGCGAGTGGGTAGGCACCTGCCTCTCATCTGTTCATAGCTCCTCAGAACAGCTCCGGTGATTATAACTAACACATGTCAGGTGCAAACAAATTCCCCATGGCCAACGCACAGCTGATGTGCAGAGTCTGTGACTTCCTCTTTGCAAATATGGCATTCATTAAATGGAAAAGCTGCAGGAGCCTGCTGCTGATACAGAGCACTTGCAAAGCTGGCAGTGTTCTATGAGGGCAGGCAGCACTGACAGTACTGCCTCACCTGGCATCTCCCGATTCAGTGCTGTGCAGCAGAGAGAGAGAGATCAGGCTGCTGTGTGGGGACAGTTAGCATTGGCAACAGCAGTGCAGTGACTCTTCCATCCCAAAGGCTCATTATCACTGGAGACAGCTTGACAGATTACCGCAGAAGGCAGGCTGAGACCACATTAAAAAGCCTAATAGGAAATGTGGTCCCCACCTAATGTTCTGAAGTGAAGGTCTTGCATCCAATCTGTGCCAAGGTGAATCAGACCCAGATGGAGTCTCATGCCTGGGTTAGGAACATGAAAAAGTGGCTTATCAGATACCGTGTATCCAATGGATCTTTCCCCTGCTTCCCTTTGTTCAGCAGATAGGGGGAATGAGACTGTAGAGGTTTCAGATAATTTGCCATTGCCCTGTGAGCTAGTCAGGGCTTCCAGACAAGGGGTCAGCTCTGGCACTGCTAGCATTATGATCCTGCAGTCAAATCAGACTGCCACAGGCAGGAAACTAGCTCAGGGCTGAGTGAGCGACGTGGCATGGGTTCCTGTGTGGCCCCAGAAGCTGACTTGCTATTGTACAATACAAGTTACTTTTCTAGTGTGGAATTAGGAGGAGGATGGAAATGAGAGCCACACAGCTGCAGAGCTGTGGGCTGAACAGTGGGCAAAAATGAACAAAATACAGTTCAAAGCAGCTTCCAAACTTAACTGTGGAGATGCTACAATCTATAATCTCTGCAATAAAGAGAGGAGCGTAGCAGTTGTTAACCGACACGAGTAGTGGTAACCAGCAGGGTCTGAATACAAAAACCAATGTTTTCAAACCTGACTGCCTAAAATTAGGCCCCTAAATCCATGTTTAGGCAGCTGGGGTGGGATTTTCAAATGAGCCTAAGGCCTGGTCTATAGTTTATGTACCAGTATAACATTCAGTTAGGTTTAATTTTTTTTTTCCAACTGATACATTTATACCAGTACAACTCCCAGCGTGGACAGTTGTATTGACATAAAGGTGCAATATATTGGTATAGTCTTTCCCAATCTCAGGTGAGAATAAGGGCTTGTCTACATTTAAAACGCTGTAGTGCTTCACAGAAGACACTACCTATGCCAACGGGAGCGATTCTCCTGTCAGAGTAGGTAATCCACGTCTCCAAGAGGTGGTGTTAGGTCAACGGGAGAATCTGTGGACAGGTAACTGACCCTCTTCTATCTCCAATGCTTTTAGCAAATTTTACTTGCAGCCTGCAACATTTTCTTCTGCTTTCTCTGAGTCTGAGTGGATTTTACAAATTCCAAGGCTTGTCTGATTGAGGGGGAGAAAGGAAGGGGGAGTAGCTCTAGTGGAAGGGGAGAGAGAGAGACTGGTCTCTTCAGAGGGCCCTTTGTATCGTTCAGGAAGATCAGTAACGCTATGCCCCATCTGTACCAATTATTGCTCAGGGCTGGTGTACACTGAACACATGCATCGGTATAGCTATGTTTCTCAGAGATGTGAAAAACCCACCCTCCTACAAGATGTAGCTGTGCAGACCCAACCTGCGGTGTAGACAGTGCTAGGTATTGATGGAAGAATTCTTTAGCTACCACCTCTCAGGGAGATGGATTAATTAGGCTGACGGGAGAATTCCTCCCATCACTGTAGGTAATATCTACACTGAAGTGCTACTGCAGCGCAGTGGCAGTGCTGCAGCTATGCTGCTGTAGTGGTTTAAGTGTAGACATACCCTTAGAGTTAGGCCTGGTCTACACTAGAAAATTAGGTTGGTTTAATTCCATCCGTCGGGGTGTGAAAAATCCACACCCCTGAGCAGCGTAGCTACACCAACCTAATCCCTCCTGTCAGCCTAGTTAGTGTCTACACCAGTGGTCTCAAACTCAATTTACCTTAGGGCCAGGGCCAGTCCTCAAATCCTCCCAGCGGGCCAAGAATGTGACTGAAGATGGTGTTCAGAAAAGAAAATGTTTATATTGTATTTTTCATTTCGAATTTCTTAGAAATAATAAAACTGTCATAACAACTTTGTACAATCCTTCACCTGCCAGAGAGTTTTTAGTGTTTGCCAGACACCTGGCAACGCTTCAGTTCTGTCAGTTTGTTGATGTTTGGCCTCAGTGACTGAGCAGTTGAAACCTTCAGGATTGCAGCAAGGTGTGCATCAGATAATTGTGTTCGGTGTTTTGACTTGTTTATTTTCATTATGGAAAAAAGTGATGCTGACTCTGCCTAGCAACCAGTAATGGTATCTCTGTCCCTCTTCCCCCAGCCAATGGGAGCTGCGGGGGGCTGTGCCTGCCGCAGACATTGCCGGCAGTGTGGCTGCATGCGTCTCTCCTCCGCGGGCCGGGGACTTTGAGACCCCTGGTCTACACTTAAGCGCTGCAGCTGCACTGCACTCTAGTGTTTTTAGTGTAGACAAGTCCTTACTTAGCACATTCTATGGGGTGGCAAGGAAAATGAAGTGAAAAATGGATGCTGGCTCTGGGGATTTCATGGTCTTCTATTTTTTCCTGAGGTTGGTTTCCTTTGGCTTCAGTCACCAAGAAATAGGCGATAGATTACAGGGGGAACCTTTCTGCTCAAGATACTCAGAGCCAGATCCTAAGCTGGTGTAAAACTGTGTAGCTTTATTTACTTCAGTGGAACTATGCAGATTTACCTCAGCGGATGAGTCCCAGATCATCAAGGGTAATGATCCAATCAGAGTAAAAAGTCATACCCAGCCTTTCGACTCAGAACTCTGAAGTGCTAGTGAAGAACACTAACCAAATCGGCACCTGGCAAACTCCTGGCTTGGAGGCTGACATTTGTCCTGTGATTTCAACATGGATTTTTTTCCTATAAAGGGAAGAAGTGATGGTGTGATTTGATGGAGAGTGACGCCTAGTGGTTAAAGCAGGGTCGGACAGCTAGGACTCTTGAGTTGTGTTCCCAGTTCTGCCACTACTTGCTGTGTGGTCCTGGGAAAGAAGCTTAACTGTGCCATGCCTTGGTTTCTTCATATGTATATTGAGTATAATATAAACGGTACTGTATTTCACAGTGGCATTGTGAGGATTAAGTAATGTTTGCAGAGAGGTTTGTGATCCACCAATGAAAAATGACATACAAGAGTAGTCCAAGTGTCATGCTGTCTGGAATGACTCATGACCGAGACTGCCAGCCTCAGGGCAGACTGTAAAAAAGCAGGGCAGACACCCCACACTGGTTGTATGTTCTATAATTAGATTTCACCAACCCAGAAAGAAATGTGTACTCTCAAAGTAATACAGTAGTTTTATAACAGAGTCACAGACAGTCCCCTAAGACACTCCAGCCTATCTTGCCAGCCAGGCAAGCTGGACTCTGTGATAAATGGTTACTTACACCCAAACTCACAAAATATTCAGGTTGCTCCCAGTCCCAAAGAAGCAGTCACTTACCCTAGATCTCATACCATAGCCAATCCTGTAATAAACTAACTAAAGGTTTATTAACTAGGAAAAAGAAGTAAGAGAGTTCTTTACAAGACAGAGCAAGCAAGCATGTATACACAAATGAGTTTCAGTGTGTGATTCAAAAGGTGACAGAGCTGTAGTAATCTGCCAATTCAAAATGTCTTTCAGGACTAAATCATGCCAAGCAGCATGGGAATCTCTTTGCTTATGTTTAGGAATCTTTGCCCCTCAGAATCCAGACAGCATAAAAGAGATTCAGTTTCTTCTTGTCAGGGATTTTTATCCCCTCCACTCCAGAATCCAAAACTGATGGGATGAGTTCATGCACAAGTCTCTCCTACCTGGAGGAAGGTAGGAAAGCAGTTAACAGGGCCTCTGTCCTTTGATGCTACATAATACCTCATTTACCGTCAATGGGCCATCTTGTGTGCAGGGTGAGCACTTTGCCTTAATTAATGCTTCTTTTCCTGTTTAGTGAGTTACACAATTACAGAGGTTTACAAGGCAAACACTCATAACTTTATAACATGAGCTGCAGCCATTGATCTTACTTATAACCACCAAGGTTATAAATGAGATCAATACATGCTGCATCCTACAAGCATTTTATAAAGTCTAAACACATTCTTAGTGATTTAACATCTAACATCTATTTTGATAATGCTAACACACAGGTACACAAGATTGGTTTCCAGCTATCCATTTGTATGTGTTCAGTAAGGCCTGGGGCCTTGTCATGAGCTGGCACCTGGTCTGCCAGCGTCACACCATATACTTCCCCTAACCCCCAAATTCCTCTTGTTCATAATCTTTTGCTAGGCTACACTATGAACTTGATTTATCTATAAAAGAGCATGACATAGGAACCTTAAATTAAATCTATACTGTTGTTTCCTCACTCACTTAATGTTAGCCATGTACTACTCCATACCCCTTAGCGACAAAACCCTGGGTGACTACGGCCCGAGCCAACAGCGGGTGCATTTTGTGTCTGAGTTTGGACTGGATTTTAAATCCAGGTGCTGTTCTGAACAAAAAGGGGAGACACTGGCAGAACAGGGCCCAGGGAAGCAAGAGAGCTTTCTCACCACCCTCTGGAGTCACTCTGACGATCGGAGAAAGCCAAATGAAACAGAAAGGAAATGAGGGAGGTGTGTGTGTGTGCAAAGCTTTTCTCCAGCTCTCCACTGAGCCGTGACCTGGTTTCTCCAGGAGCTGCCTGCTGTTTTCTTATTTTCTAAGCAAGTGCCTAAGACAATGCCTTGCATGCCAAACAGAGTCAGCCAATCAGATAGGAAAGGTCCTGATCCTTCCCTCTTTTTTTATTTTTCTTCCCTGGCTCTGAAATAACAGTTCTTGTGTCCACAGAGAAGATAGGGGAAAAAAGCTTCTCTTACCTGCCTGAGCACTGGGTTAAGTGTTGTTGTTTTTTTGGTACTGTATTTAGCTATTAATATTTTTCATTGTTGTCATCTTGGCAGAACCCAAGAAGAAGAAAAAGGAAGGCAAGAAACAGGAGAAGATGCTGGATTAATAGAAGCCATGCTGGGCAGCAGGAGAAAGGGACATCAGCAAACGTGATCAGTTAACAGTTTCATTTACATCTAGGCAATTTACCCTAAAATTATTTATAGCTTAATTGTACAATAGGAGGAAAAACACACACACACACACACACACACACCTTTTTTAAAATGTTACTCTAGTATTTTTTAATGTATAACCCTAACAACATTTTAGAGGCCTGCAATAAAGAACTGTAATTTCATTCAGAAAATTATTTCTATGGTATATTGAACAATGTAGACTATTTTAAGGTATTTTTTCCCTCAAGTCTTATTTTAGATGTCAATCTGGATAAGTTACTCCATGCAGGCAGAACCTTGAGCCTCTGGAAGTCAGTGGGGCAGTGTGTGGGAGCAGGAGTCTGCCCACATGCAGTAACGTGTAAGATTCAGGCCTTGGGTCTGAAACAAACAGGACTTTTTTGGGGATGGGGTGGGGAGGGGAAGTCTTGTCAAAACTAGAGAATTGTGTGGAAACTGTCTGGGATGGGTGGGAAGGTTTAGTATTTGCTGGCAAAAAGTAAGAGGGGGTGGGACAGTAAGTATTCAGTTCAAAATACTACTGTTTAAAATCTCATTGTTTCTACCACTGGCACTTTATTGGCAACAAGAATGGTGAAATCCTCTCTAGAAAGCTGGGGTAGGCAAAGTCCTCAATTTTCACAGTGTGGCACTTGGCTGAAAAAGTGCTTGTCATAGTGAAACATCATCAAAACTCTCCTTTTGTTTTCATGAAAAATTCAAAGTAACAGAGAAAAATGTTTCCCTCTCTTTACCTGAAATCCTGCAAAAATACCTTCACCCCTCTCTTCCCCAGCAGGGGAATATCCTTTTCATGCAGTCTTGTTGGAAGCATTGGGTTTTTGCCTTACCCATCTCCCAGTGGTGTCAGTGCGAGCCTTCCTATTGATTTTAATTGGAACTGGTTGAGAAATAGTATTTAACAGAAAAAATTGAAATACATGTTTTTTTTTTTTAAATGGTCATGGAATTTTTCAGGTTTTTCCAGAAAACAAAAATGGAAAAAAATTGTTTTTTTGAAACAAAAAAACATTTTTTTTCATTCACCCGCTTCCTCTCCCCTTTTCTTTTATCCCATTAGAAAAAAGGGAAAGTGAAAACCAAGAAAGGTTTTGTTTTTTTTGTTAAAACTTGGAAAATTTCAATCAAAATAAAATTTTTCTGTGAAAAATTTCATTTAAAAAGTATTTTGTGGAGGGAAAATGTTGATTGAAAAAAAAGATTGACCAGCCCTAATTTTAATAGATATTGGATCTGTCCTTTTCTTGAGGGTACAGGAGGGCTGATCATTTCTTATTTTAGCCCACTATTTCAATTGACTGTGAGGCCTAGGGAAAAGGCATCTGTTATATGAGTGAAAGTGCTACCCAGCTGGCTCCTGGAAAGTCCCATAAAAGGGCTACACTGGGGAGAAGACTGGTTTTTCAGTCAAAACAACATTTAGATTAGGAGTTTAAGGAATTTCAGTGCCCAAATGCCATTGGATTTGCATTTGAAAATCCCAACCTTCTAGTACAAGGGATAGGATTTGGCTGCATAGGAAAGCAGGAATTTTTGCAGGGAAGTCCTATGGCCTTTGTTACGCAGGTCAGACTAGATTATCACAATGGTCCCCTTTCAACTTAAAATATATGAATCAATGAGAACCTGCCGACATCAGTGGTTTTGCACTTGGTGTAGGGGGAGTCCATCTGAACAGATCACGCTACAGGATTGGGGCATGGCTTGTAGAAATGGTGGAGCTTCCTTTCCTCACACTAACACACTAAAATCCCACCACCACTGTATCAAATAAACTCCAGGCACATCCTCTTTGTGCTCCCCCAGGTTCTGGAATGGAAAGGATGCTTTAGGCTATGTCTTGCAAGGCAGAAGTTCTCAAACTGCTCTCCGGAGCTCTCCTTCACCCCCTGCATCCTGTAACAGTGTGAGACACAAGCAGTTGCTGGAAAGGAAGGTGGTTCCAGGAGGGAAGAGTTTCTTTCACTCAAAGGCTTGCCAACACACAGACGTGCACAGCTTACTAAGGCTTGGTTTACACTTAACACTTATGCAAGCATAAGTATGTTGGCCAGGAGTGTGAAAAACACATGCTCCTGGTTGGACATAGCTATGCCTACCACATCCCCAGTATAGATGCAGCTATGCCAACACAAGAGTGCTTCTGTGAGCATAGCTACTGTTATATGGGGAGGTGGGGTTCTTATGTCGATGGAGTTCTCTTGGTCTACACTGGGGGGCTATGCCCATGTAGCTATGTTGGCATAGGCTTTGTAGTGGAGACATAGCCGAAAGATGTGATGTTGCCCCAATGTAGTGAAACTGGTGCAGCTTTGCATATGGACGCTCTTAAAACATTTTAAACCTGTCTTACCTTGGTGTAGCTTGCCTCTATTAAATGAGGAGCTGTCAGGAGTTGATAATGCTGCAGATAGATGGCCTCATTTTCCTCTGATATATACTGGACTAAAAGTTTTATAAAGAGGACTACTCTCCCCTTCCACCTGTAAGGGGTTAGAAGTGGATGTGAGTGGCCCGCTTCAGGAATGGTTTCCCGTCTTCATTTGCTACAGCTATAATATGGCGCTGAGGGAATGATAAGTATCCCTAAAATAACATGACCTCCTAGGGACACTCAAAACCAGTAGAGAGAGATGAAATGCCATGCTTTGGCTTGAGATGCATCTGAGTGCGAACCCTGGATTCAAACACCTGCAAATTTGGGGACGTTGGGATCTAGATTCAGATCCAGATTCTGTGGCTTGGGATGCTGCCTAGTTTTAACATTGCTCCTGACAGAAACACCCCATGCTGAAAGGGAGGCCCCTTTTTGTAACACGAACACTGTGTCACCCAGCAATCAGGATCATCTAATGATGTTGTGCCATTCCTTCCAGATCTACTCTTCAGGGGAGAGGGATGTTGCAATTTTGAGAACCATAAAAATCAGCAATCGGAAGCAGCAGTTTGCTTGGGCTCCTGGTTCAGAATAGCTAGGTGCCAACTCAGAAATCATTCTATTAACACCACTTGTGTCCACTTCTCGTGTCTCTTTCTCTCTGTGGAGCAGGATTGACGTGGGAATTGGGTGGAAGTTTTGCTTCTGTGCTTTCTTTGAATTGTGCATTAACTGCAACTAAATGAATATGGAGCATCACTAAAAGCACAAGTGACATGCCTGGGAAATGAAGTCCCTCTGAGCTGACCATTAGCAGGGAATATAAAAAGAAAGGAGTAATATGATCATCTTCATAGCTACAAGAATTCAAGTGGTGTTGATGCTGATAGGAGAAATCGTAACATATTTCCCTCACCTTGGTGCATAGCTATTCCTTCATCGTTTGGCCTCCAGTGATAGGCAATTCAAATAAAGCATGGTGCATTAATTGATAATGATCCAGGGGAGAATGAAAACAGCCACCTAACATGCAATATCCCAGCACTAAGCAGGCTCTTAGCCCGAGTGACGGCCTGATAGATACTTCCAGTTTGTGTAGGGGAATTCCTTCAAGTACTATCAGATTACTTTGTGATTGTTATTAGGATTAAAAGCTATGGGGTGAAAGCAGCTGTTCTCTTCTTTCTGCATTCTGGCTATCTCTGTGTGTCAGTATATCACATGATTTGTGTCTTCTGAACTGAAGTGTTGCTGAAATTGCTCTGCATCGACATCAACTTATGTAAACCTGCCAAGTCTTTTTTAGTGAAATATTTGATCAGCTCTGGCTTTTCAACAGAAACCTCCCAGAGCCGTCCACAGTGGAGAAAAAGGAGGGGAAGGGGAATCTCCCTTTCCATTCTTTAAGCCCTGCGAGGGGGCATCTCCTGTGAACCTGCAATAGTTTTCCAGGGGTTATTCTCTCAAAAGGAGCATTCCCCCACTAAATTTTGACAAAGTTGGAGGGTTTCCCTTTGAGCTCCTCAGACTTTTATGGTTCTCAGACTTCTGAAGGCATTGCTGGGGCTCCTCTCCAAACCTGAGCAAATGGTGGTTGGAGGTTTGAAACTGCAATAGCATTTTTGGCCAGAGGTGGGGAGGGGGAGAAGAAGAGCTCTTGTTGAGAGCGATCCAAAGGTCACCTCTGAATGCAGCCACAAGCCTATCACTTCCTGCCCCAGAAATCTCTAGTTCTCCCTACTCGGCCCCTTCATCCCACAGCAGCAGGTCACAGCACTCAAAAATCTCTCTTTGTTTATTCCTGGCTCACAGACCTATAGGCTATGGTGGATCATTGGATGCTTTTTTGCCCATTTTGTGAGTCCTGCACAAAATTAAGTTGAGAATTAATGGGACTCTGGAATTAGGAAGAGGCTGTCCAAATTACATGAGAAGATGGGCTTTTTGGTGAAGCCCTTTCCTCACAAGTCTTCTCTAGCTGAGGGCTTTCTGGTAGAGTGGAACACATCATATGCAATGAAAACTGGGGACTCCAATGTAAAGGAGAACCGCTTCAAACCCACAAGGCCCCCTTTTCAAGTTAAACTGGGAAAACAGTGGAGATCACCCTGACAGCTTCAGTGGGGTTAAGGATGAGGGGATAGAACTTAAAGGGTGGTCAGAAACTGTGTGAAGAAGTTATGGCTTGCAGAAATAAACCCTTATTCATTACTCTTTAGCATTAAGCCTTCCTGGTGTTTTCCTTTGTCTATAGAACTCCTTAAAGTCAAAAGAGGCCCTGAGTCCAGTTGGTTTCTTCCAGCCTTTGACTTCTTGAATGCTGAATGAGCCGCCTATGATGCAACTGTACCCACAGTTCTCTTATTAAATGTCTGACAAAGAGCTTCCTATTTTCAAAAGCAATTGCCCATTTCAGGCTTTGGTGAAGACCGAAGAGGTGTTCCCCAATCAAAGCCAGTTCAAAAGGCCATTTACAGTTCTAAATAGGATAAGAGAAGTTTGCAGAGAGAAGGCTGCAGCTTTGAATTCCATGAGGTAAAGGTAAGAAAATTTACAGCCTATGCTTCCTATCCATACTTACCTTCCTGTAATTAATTATACAGCCTGAATCCCCTCATCCTAATCTGTCTGGCAACAAGAATCTATCTGGTTTCCCCCAGTGAATCGTTACACTTTCAGTGTGGTAATTATGTGATTCATTCAGACTTTCCCAGTTGGAGGGGAATGGCTTTGACTCTTCAGAGATTTTTTTTTTTTTTTTTGGTCATCGATGGGTCTTAACAGAAAAGCAGGATACTACTAATGCTTAGAGCTAGAAATTGGCAAATGAGGATGTCACTAAGCAGGCACAACACCTTTCTAGAACAACAGTTTATAGAAACTACAAAGAGTGACTCCATGATTCAAAATGTATCTTAAAAAAATTGTGGCACCAATCTAAAATAATAAAAATAGAAAGGGTCCTTTCCCTTGTGTAATGAATTACACCTGGGCAAAGTGAGCACAATGACTTCACCAGATACAAGCCAGCAGAGAATCATGGCCAGCAACTCTATTGTTTTAGAGCCAAGAGTAGTTAAGCAGAGTGCAAAACATTCTTCAAAACAAAGGCTAAGATCTCTGTCTCAGAATGATGTTCTCTTCTACCACCACCAAGTAAAGGGAAAACCATAGTGGCCTGCCCTGTCCTTGCTGCAACTTCCTAGGAGAGGGATCCAGTCAGAAGTGTTTGAACATAGGAACCGGGGATGGGGAGGAAAGGAGGATGGTTTATGTTGCTGCAAATAAAATAAAACCCTCCCAATCCCTGTAGTTGTGGTATTAAAAATGTAAACGGGAATGAACATTAAAATAACGAATTACAGGCTGAATATTGCACTCAATGAATTTCTAATTATGTACATAAAACCTTACCTTATCTGATGTCTTCTCATGGGTTCTTTCCTTTTCCTTTTCTCTTTTGTTTTTGTTTTTTTAATTTGTATATTGATTTTGTAAGCTAGCTGTGTGTTATCTTTTTGATATTTTTCAAACTTGTATGAAAGCCATATATACACATTAGAGGATGAAAGCATTAATCCTGTAACATTCCTTAATGATTCCCTTAACTTGGCAGGATCGTGGGAGGTCCTAGAGAATGTATATGTTTACTGATTGTATCAACATAATTTACTTGCTCTTAGTGGAGATGAAGATGTTAAATAAACTAATACACAGAGGTTTGGCGGTGTCATCATCTGCTTGTTGAAACAATAAGGGACTTTGAAAGTCTCCTGCAAGAATTCCAAAGATTTTTGGAGGGGCTGTATATCTTCTAGTGTGATGTCAGTTTGATGTCAGCCTTGGGGTGTTGCATTTTTAATAACCCCTTTCTGTATAAACTCTAAGAAAGAGTCTTTATTTGCAGGAAGAAGCCTGGCCAAGTAACAGAGATGGGCAACTCCTCTGTAGTCATGGGCATCTAGACTGAAGTCTGTCTTCTCAAAATTCCCTCCATTTCCCAGTCCCGTAAAAGAGAAACACTTTATTAATAAACTCCAGAACATAGACACAACACTGAGAGGTGGGAGAGGAGTTTGGAACCAACTTTCTCATGGTCTCAAATAAGAATATCATGCACTTCCTCAAGAATGGAATCTTCTCCTCAGTCCTTTTCTGCCATGTCTAATCCTTTTGGGGAAGAGGTGTGGCAATGGTGGGGGAAGTAACTGGGCATCAGACAGGAGATAAGATATTTTCATTTCCATTAAGGAACAAAGAAGAGGGGTAATAAAGTGATGATGGCCTATCTGTTCTTTCCATCTCCCTTCCCCTTTTGCCTTCTTAAGTCTTTCTCCTTTGTCTGCCTCCTCTTGTCGTTCCTATTCCCTCTTTCTTTTATTTTTGTTTCCCTTCCCTACTGTTTTCTTAAATATTCAAATACTCCCCCATCCGCTCTTCTCCTGCTGAAGTGGCAGTTCTATTCCCCACTGATAGGACAAGAGGTGTTATGCCTGGAAGTATGAGCCCAAGCTGGTTGTTGGCTGGATTTGTGATAGAGCTAGGAAAAGTAAATGGGCTTCTAGTACTGTTAGGAAGACAATGAACTACTATTGTAAGCTGTGAAAACTGCCATTGTATTCTTCAAATCGCTAAAGGGCTTGGCAAGCCAAAGCCCACAAGGAAACCAGCTACCTACTCTTATTTATTTATGCAATAATAATCTTCCATAATCTGCCTGGCAAGCATTTACACTATAAAACTGGGATCAGAGAGGGAGTTATGGCAGCTTTAAGCTTCTTTTATGCTGCCTGTATTCTGGGGCTGTTCAGGGGGTCTACCCAGGTGTAAGTTATCAAGGTGCTTTAACTTATACTTTGCTTCCTATGTCCCCCTATGCAAGGCACTCTCATCCCACACCTTCCCTTCACCAAACATACCCACTATGCCATGTACATGGCTGGCAGAGAGCCCTTATGGCACTTATACACCAGTGAGGTGCCCCCCTGGACAGAAGAAATTCTCAGAGGGCTTTTATAAGGCTCATTTATCCTGACAGAGTGGCATAAAGGGATCCTAGTGTACAGTGAGAATCAGGCATTTTTCTACATACCTCTAGAGGTTGCTATACACACCGTGTTAATTACATAGACCAATGAACATAATATTACCTGGTAGTGAGTGGGAATAGAAGTCAAGTGGTACTTCTAGTCACAGGCTATAGATGGTTTATGTGGTGGCTAATAACATCAGTTCTTATGTAGGGTAAAGTAAAGGTAATCGGAGCTCCTGCTTCATGGCAACAGCTGATTACCACAGAGATGAGGAATGAATTCTCTCCTTTCCCTTCCAATGTACAACATTTCTCAACTGACTAGTTACCAATGGACGGAAAGGATGGTCGCTTTCTGAAGCCACAGCCAGAGGCAAGATATTTGACTAGATGGACCATAGGTTGGATCTAGCATGGCAAGTTCTATATTCCATTTACAAACCATGGTCACAGCATTCCTGGCTAAAAGTACAACCTTACTCAAGGATGGATATTAGGAAAAACTTTTTCACTAGGAGGGTGGTGAAGCACTGGAATGGGTTGCCTAAGGAGGTGGTGGAATCTCCTTCCTTAGAGGTTTTTAAGGCCTGGCTTGACAAAGCTCTGGCTGGGATGATTTAGTTGGGGATTGGTCCTGCTTTGAGCAGGGGGTTGGACTAGATGACCTCCTGAGTTCCCTTCCAACCCTAGTATTCTATGATTCTATGATCCTCGGCAAGTTACACTACACATAAAACTACCATTGGCCTTGTAAACTGTAGAACAGTCCCAATGCTGAATGACTGGCCTGCACCAAACAAAACATAAGATTTAAGGGGAAAGAGATTTGTTAAAAATCATAACACTGAAGTAGTGTATAAGTTTAGAATTAATGAACAGAAACCAGCTTGTGCATTGTGAAGAAAATACACACATGCCCAACCCAAGTCTCAACAGATTCTCTGAAAGCCACCACTTTGTGTCACTCTCTAATGAAGCTCTGTGGCCAATCAATGTGTCCTTGCCTTGAGGGATGAGCATGTTGCTCCTGTAGCCCTTGTTCTCTGTGATCTGGGATCAACAGAACAATATTTATTACTAAACATATTTCATGGGGTTTGGTGGAGCAAGAAGTGTTCAGGGTTAAGACCTATTAACACAGGAATATAGGAATTGCCGGACTGGCTCAGACCCATAGTCCATCTAGTCCAATATCCCATCTGACAGTGGTCACCACCAGATGCTTAAGAGAAAGGTGCAAAAAAACCCAACAGTCTATTTACCAGAGTAGTGAAAGAGCAAAGAAATAATCCTAGCTGCTCATCCGAGTATCTATATCCCTAAAAGTTTTGGGTATTTCAGTCACCTCCAAGACATTCCTTTAACTCTTTTTGGTTGGCTGGCCATCCTGCAGTATATATTAATAAAAGTTCGCTGCCTTTTTCAAGTGCTTAAGCCAAGTGTCAGGCTCTTAGGGCACTGTGATTAGGGTGGATGTTGGGTGGGATTGATCAAATGCTTAAGGGTTTACAGAATTAGGTTCCAAGTTTGTAAATTGTTCTGGATGAAACTGGCAATGCCTGAGCTGTCAGATGAGAAGGAGCTTCATTCGAATAAAGGTGGGCAGATGTGTGATAAGTCTTATCTCCGTTGCTAAGATGAGGAACATATTTTCAGCAAAGTTCTTGACAGATTCCTGAGGCAGCTGGTTTAAGGCCGTCAGTGTCTGACATTATAATCTTCACTTATAGTTCTCTGACCCACAAAGCTGAAACATAAGGCATTTGTTTTCTTTGTTTTGCTGCTCCAGTTCCAGTTAACAAAATGCATTTTAGACTAGTTTGGCTGCAAAGAAGAATTCTATGTACACTGGGTACAGCACCTGATTCCCATAAGGCTGCAAACTGGGCTGACATCAGAATCCAAACATCCTCTGGTCAGTGCAAGCAGAAACATTCCTCTAATGATTTGGACTTGATGTGATGCAGTATGAATGTCATGGATAATTCAGACCAATGGGGAGAAACAGAATCAAAAACACTGTTTAAACACCTTCTGTCCTCCCCACGCCTCCCCTCTTGAGGACTCCAGACCAACCTAACAGCACAATACATATGCTAACAAACTTAAACAAAGCCTCTGTTTGTTTGTTAGCATATGTATTGTGCTGGTAAAGCCATTTAAAGAATGAATGCCCTCCCTAGCTGCGTTCTGCTCCTTTAAGGCTAGCCCCGAGTCTTTCTGGTACCTCGTACCTGCTAAAAATCTCTTGCCGGTACTGTGTACAGGAGGGCACCGACTTACTTGCACTCCTGGGTGGACTGAACTACAAGCAGCTGAGTCTGAAGAGAAGGCTTGGACTGACCCAAATGTTGTTTGGTTATCCATCTGTTTGATAATAAAATCAAACTCTAGGAAGGGGGAAGAGGGTTTTTTTGACTTTATGCAGGTCATGTAGGCTGTGTCTCATGGCACATGGGAAAGTCACTTGCTCACAGGCACTATCCTGAAGGTACATTTGCTCAGCATCTAGTGTTCATCTACCACCAAAGTAAAGAAAATCCCATAATCTTTAAATCAGGCACAATCCTGTCATTTAAATCGCAGCAGTCTTCTGAGCATATAGCATAATGGACAACTTGTGGGAAAAGAAGATTTGACACTAAATAGATAAAGCGTCACAGGGTAATCAGTATGAGAATATCCCTAATCCCTGTTGGGTCCTCTGAAATATGGCAGAGGTTACAGGAATAGCTCCTTAGGCATTTACCATCAACACAATTTATTTGCTTTTTGTGATTAGATTAGCTTCCAGTGGCCCAAAGATCAGACACCTACCAAGAAGGCTTACAGAAACCTTTGTCGCTCCCCCATCTGCCTAACCTGCACTAGGTGGCAAATGCCCAGTCCAGCGGATCTGACCCAGAATCCTTGATCTGAGAGATATTGCAGTCAGTAAATTAAGATGAGAACACAGGAGGAAATGGGAAACACAGGGAGGGGATTGATAGGGAAGAATTAAGGTATATATAGTGGAAGTTGATAGTAATGAATGTAAACCAAAACTATGATTTGTAGAAAATTGATAAGGGAAGCAAAGAGACACAAGGAGAAATCTATGACCAGAACAGTTAAGGACAATAAGAAGGAGTTTTTACAGTATATTTGGAACAAAATAAAAATCCACATGGAAATGGCAGAATTGTCAAAATAATTCAGACAAGGCAAAAGTGTTCAATAAATACTTTTATTCTGTATTTGAGGGGAAAAAACCCAACTCTTTAGTCATATCATATGATAACACTCTTTCCACTCCACTAGCACATCAGGAGAATTAAACAGTAGTACTAAAGTTAGATATTTTTAAATCAGAAGGTCAGGTTAAGCTGCATCCAAGAGTTTTAAAAGAGATGACTGAGAAGCTCATTGGACCATTAATAGTGATTTCCAATCAGTTTTGGAATACTGGGAATGTTCCAGAAGACTGGAAGAAAGCAAATGTGCCAATATTTAAAAAGGATAAATGGGATGACCCCAGTGATTATAGGCCTGTCAGTCTGACACCAATCGTGGACAAGATAGCTATTTGGCTGATATAGAACTTGATTAATAATGAATTAAAAGGAGAGTAGAGTACAATTACTGCCAATTAACATGGGTTTATGGCAAATAGATCCTGTCAAATTAATAACTTTTTTTTGATGAGATTACACATTTTGATGATAAAGATAATGTTATTGATGTAATATACTTAGACTTTTGTAAGGCATTTGACTTGGAACCACGTGTCATTTTGACTAAAAAAACTAGAATGATATAAAATTAACATGGCAGACATTAAATGAATTAAAGGCTAGCTAACTGTTAGGTCTGCTAATGTAATTGTAAGGGGGGGCGGGTATTTTTAGTGGAGTCCCTCAGGGATGTATTCTTGTATCTAAACTTTTTATTTTGATTAATGACCTGAAAAAAACATAAAATCATCACTGATAAAGTTTGCAGATGACACAAGAATTGGGGAAGTGGTAAATAATGAAGAGGACAGTTCACTGATACAGAGAGATCTGGATTGCTTGGTAAGCTAGATGAAAACAAACCATATGCATTTTAACACAACTAAATGTAAGTTTATACACCTAGGAACAAAGAATGCAAGCCATAATTACAGGATGGGGGACTCAATCCTGGGAAGCAGTGACTGTGAAAAAGATTTGGGTCTGGATAATCAGCTGAACATGAGCTCCCAGTACATCATTGTGACCAAAAGAGATAATGAATGCATAAGCAGGAATCTTGAGTAGGAGTAGATATTTCACTTCTGCATTTGGCACTGGTGTGACTGCTTCTGGACTATTGTATCCAGTTCTGGTGTCCACAATTCAAGAAGGATGTTGACACATTGGAAAGGGTGCAAAGAGCCACAAGAATGATTAAAGGATTAGAAAACATGTCTTAGAGTGATAGACTCAAGGAGCTCAATCTATTTAGCTTAATAAAGAGAAGATTAAGGGGTGACTTGATTACAGTCTATAAGTATCTACCTTGGGAACAAATATTTGATAATAGGTTTTTCAGTGTACCAGAGACAGGTATACCATGATCCAATGACTAGAAGTTGAAGATAGAAAAATTCAGATTGGAAATAAAATGTACATTTTTAACAGTGAGGGTAATTAACCACTGCAACAATTGACCAAAGGTTATGTCAGATTCTCCATCAGTGGCAATTTTTAAATCAAGATTGGTTGTTTTTCTAATAGATCTGCTCTAGGAATTATTTTGGGAATGTTTTAGACCTATGTTGTATAGGAGGTCAGACTAGATGATCATAATGGTCCTTTCTGGTCTGGGAATCTATGAATCTGTAACACAGAGTGGCTCTTTGTCTCCCTCTAGTGGTTGTATCACAAGAGAGAGGTTTGAGACTGCTACTGCCTTTGGGCTAATGAACCTGGAGTTTAAATGCAAACCCATGTGTTTAGACCGAAAGGTCCGCGATTCAGTCACCACAGGTGCACCCATTAAGGGTATCATTACACAAACAAGAAAGAGATGTGAGTAAGGAGGCCTGAGATTCTTTCTCATGTTCTTTGAGGCCAGATATTCTTAAATGGATTTGTGTTCCACTACAGAGTGGATTTTGACAATGTTTTGTATGTTGCATTCCTGATAGAATGCAAAGGATGTACCCTCTGATCCTGCAAATATTTACACGTGCTTAACTTTACACACTACACGTAGTCTCATTGACTTCAACAGGCCAACTCACAGTGTGTATAGTTAAGGATATGCGCAACTCTTGGCAGCCTTCGGGGCCTCATTTACCATTCCATTGACATTAAATACAAAGGTTCTGTTTTGTTCCTACCAACACCTCCTGTTGATAGGTCTGACATTGCAGCCTGCAGAGCTGGAGTGTGGCAAAGAGAAAACATACAGACTCTATGATAAAGGCTGTTTTGTAAGTGGTTGGATTTAGAGCTGGGTCTGTGTCTCATCAGTGCTACTCACTCTCTTATCAGCAAAGCTTCCTAAAGTGTTCTGATTTATCACTATGAGAATAAAAATTATTTTAGTGCAGTGCATGACAGCACCTCAGGGTCAGTATAAAGGTTGCTATAGGACAGAGTGAACAATGGGCAGTAACATAAAAAACCCAGAAGGTTCCACCCATTCTACACTATAATATTAAATGGTACGTCTCATTGAACAAGTGGTTTCCATTACATAAGCATGTGGAAAACTCTCATTTTAAAAAGAGGAAAAATATTTTTTATTATTAGGATCATTATGTATTTGCTTAGCACCTTTGATCCGAGGAGCTCAAAGCCCTTTACATATATTAATTAGGCTTCCAACATCCCTGTGAGGTAAGTATTTTTTAGCCTCATTTTCCAGAAAGCCAGAGCACTGAGAGGTTAATGTGAATGAGCCAAGAGCACAGAGTGTATTTATTGCAGAGCAGAAAATTGAACTCTGACACCCCCAGTTCTAACGTAATGGCAAAAGAGTGGAGAATCCATTCATAACTTCCTCCAAAAGGGGCCAGAAAGAGTGTGGGGGGTTAAACAGAGGGCCTAACCTTCCCCCACCCCACCCCCCAGCTCCCGATTAGAGTAGTGAACTGGTATGGAAAGAGCCCCCTGCCAGAATAGAGCACAGGAGGCTAAAAATTAAAACAGGAGCATGTCCCATCACAGAAGCTCAGGAGGGAGAGAAAGGAAGCAGGGAAGGATTCTGCTGTTCAGTGCTCTGGGGCTCAGAAAGTACTGTTCTTTCTGGTGTTCTGTTTCCTTTGTGTGACATGGCAGGTGTGACAGGACACTCCTCGCAGGAGTGACTCCAGAGAATTGACTCTGATGCCCTTTCCTGGTTCACTGCTGCTCTGTGAGATCCACAAAGCTACTGGGAAGAAGAGTGAAGGGGCATGTCTCAGCAGCAGGTGAAGGACTCCTGGAAACAAGCAAGCCAAACAGGATGCCATTGAGAGGGAATGAAGATGATTTGGAAACACTCTGTGGGACCCATTCCATAGCTAGAAATTCATCCCCTCCCTTCCATTGACACACTTGATCCCGCAAGGTTTCTGTGTCTCTCCTGCGAGATCTGAAACTGGAGGCTTCACTGCTTTTGTTCACGAGAGGTCCCAAGGAGGATTTGGCCAAGAGTTTGTATAGAGCTTTTGAATCCTTTGGGCCGAAAGGGGCTTTATAAATATATTATCATCACAGCCCCTAGCAGGCCCTCAAATTCCCATCCCTGTCTCTCGCTTGCTTACAGATTGGCACAGGCTAGTTCTTGTCAGACTGATGTTCTTTCCCCTCCACATCCATATCTTCTATTGAAATGACAGGAACTCTAAGCCAAATTCTTGGCATGTGAGAGCCTTTGTCAGAACAACATTTTATATTTAGATTCATCCTCTGTGATTTCGATGCCACACAGCAGGTGTGAATGCTAAAGCAAGGAAGCCTGGTGCGGCTGGTGGCAGATTTCATGGCTGTTCCAAAGGGGCTACCCACCTCCAGGAAGGAATGGGAAAAGCTAGGTAGGCATATAAATGGGGAGCTCCCTGCCTTTCAGTGCTTTGAATTAACTTTTTCTTGTCTCTCCTCACTCTGGCGCTATTTATGCCTTTAGAAAACATCAAACCCAAATGATGTCACCTCTGAAAGCAAAGGCTGAACTTTCATTTAACTTTTCTTTTAAGTGAGTTTTGTGCGAAGGTGAAAAGAGCTGGCTTGACAATCTTGATGGATAAAATCCTATATTCATGTACGTAATGAACGCAGGTTGGGTAGCTGCTGTGCAAGCATCACCATTGGTCACTAGGGGTTGAAACCTGGACCTCCAGAGCTAAATCATGAGCCTTGACAGCCTGATCTAAAGGATAAAAGGCCCAGAGCCTTGAGGAAGGTATTGAGGCCCCTAACTCCCGTTGATTTCAATGGGAGTTAGGCACCTAAATACCTTTGAGGATTGGAACCTAAGTTCCTGAGCTGGCAGCTGGAGTAGATTCAAACCCTCAGTGAATCAGGCACAGCAGAAAATGTATAATAAACACTGAACAGTGGGTTAAACAAGCTTACTTCTCTAGTAAGTGTACCTCTGCCTCATCCTGGAGAGACCACCTCCGCCAAGAAGCTGGCCTATCGGCTGAGGCTGCCAACAAAGTTGCCAATTAGTGCCAGTTGTGCTAGCAGTATCTGAGATGTGGCTGTCAGGGAATAGGACCGAGATCACCTTTTCAATGTTTTATATTAAAAGGCTGCACAGAAAATCAATCCAGCGTAATGGGGGATGTGATTAGGGGTCTCTGGTGCTGTGTAGGCATGGGGGAGACAGGAGTTGAAGGAACAGCTAGCTGACACAGCTGTGACTTGTAAAAGGTTGAACAGTTGGAAAGGCTGGGGAATGCATGAGGTTCGCTTGTTCAGGAAACCATCCAATAGCAGTTACTTTTTTCCTGCCTTTGTTCATAGAAAGGAAACTATTTTGAATTGACAGCTATAAAGGGGTGGGAATTGCCACGTCTGCTATCTCCACCAGTCTCTGGGGGCGTAGATCTCAATTGCCTGATAATACACTTCCAACCAGAGAAAGGCTTCCTGAGCAGTCAGGGAAAGTGAAAGAGGGCTTTGCAGGTGCTGTGGATGGAGCTCCTGCAAGAGAAAGTGGCATAGGAAGGTAAAGCAGGACAGGGTGAAGAGCGAAGGTTAAATGGGAATTAACAATGCAACTTCCTCCCATTACAACAAGGTAACCCTGTGCTTGAGGTAAGGAGCCAGACCCTCAGCTGGTGCAAAATTGGCATCGTTCCACTGGCTTTGGTAGAGCTGTGCTGGTTTGTACCAGCTGATGATCTGGCCCGAGATTGTGGTAGGACAGAGAGCGAACTAAGGAAAGCAAAGGGAACACAGTGTAAAGGATAAAGGCCATGGCAGGAGTATTCATATTACAGGTTACTTTGCACTCCTAAAAGATGATGACTTCTACCTGAAAAGTTAAATCCTACTTACTTTCAGTAACTTAGCCGATCTTGTCATTTCTGTGCTGAACGTGAGTGGTATACCTACTTGTAGTGTGGCCAGACATTCACTATGCAGCTTCCATGAACCATGTGGTGGAATCAGCCACATATTATGGCTCTGGTAACTACAAAAGTGCTACAGGTACATTTACAAAGTAACTGCATCTTGGGTAAGGAACTCTCAGGTGGAAAAAACCAACACAGAGGTGGTGGGGAATTACAGATTGCTAATAGGCTGCTTACACAAGAGCTATCAGACAGCGTGGCTGGGCTAGGCTGTCCTCTGTGCTGGTTTTCCTGGATATGAGATTGGAAATGTCATACGTTTTGACTTAGACTTTATATCTTATGTTTCTCGGAGTTGGGAGGGAGGGAGGGAAGGAAAGTTGACCTTATGTCCTAATTACCTTACAAACCTGGCCCAGGAAACCCACAAATCTCAGGAGCTCTGCCAGGACCATCCATGTGAAGGCTTCATGCTTCTGTTAAGTTTCCTGGCTCTGTGGTCCCCCTAGGCTGTGTTGCTTTCACTGTTAGAAGGATGAGTCACCCAGATATGATGGAAGAATCAAATGGAAGATGGACATTGCGGGGGATGGGACCATAGAGGCTCTCACTTCAACACACACTCACCCACAGTTGTACATCATTAACAGGTACTGCAAGAAATGAAGCCACTTTTTTGCTTCAAGTATCTTTCTAAGGGCTGTAATTCTCACTCACCCCACCCCCAGCCATAACCTTAAAAGCATTCACTGTGTATGTCATGGGGCAAAGAATCAGTCACAGGTTTATATATTAAAAGAATCTCGCCTTTTATAAGCTTCAAAAACTGGATGTGGTGCTGGTGATAGAGGGTGCCAGGTAGACATCCCTAATGACAACACTTTTATTTTTATTCCCAGAAGAGGCACAGCCTGGAGAATGATGGGGTAAGCTTTCCCTACGCTGCCCTATCAATCTGCTTTAACCCTGCCCTTGTGAGGGTGAGAGGGTTATTCACTTTCAGTGCCCATTCAATTCTGGTCATTTATTCCATTCCATTCAGAGTCAAAAGAGGAACGAGACGGGGAAAGGACAACATCCAGAAGTGCTGACATTTTGAACATGTTTTGCTTTTCAGAAACTAAAGGGAAAAGAAAAATTAAATTTGAAATGAAATTAAATGAACATTTTCATTTTGTTTCAAAATTCCTCATTGGAAAAAAAATTGAAAACAACATTTTCCCACATAAAATTTCAGTTTTGATGAAACCACATTTTTCAGAGAAAATTTTTTTCAGTCAAAACCATATAACCAGCTCTGCACAGAAACATTAAATGGTAGTTACTGAACAGGCATTATTGGACTGTATTGATCAAAAGTCCTTTCCTGCACACAAGGACTGATTCAGACCAGTGGCCTGGAAATGAAAAATTCAAATCTCATGGCCATTACCATCACCTTGAACTGTCCCAACCCAAATGAATGATTATTTTCTTAGGCTTGATACAGCATGATAGAGTCTTATCCTTATTATACTGAAATTATTCTAGTTCTACTTTTCCTGAAGGAGATGGGAGGGGTACGTTCTATAAGAGGGAGGGAATAAGCAGCATTAGGGCTGGATTAACACACAGGCAAACCAGGCATGTGCCTCCAATCTGGTGGTAGTGGGACAGGGCCCAACAACCAGTCATACAGTACACTCATCGCAGCTGGGCTGTCCATTTTGTATGTCTACCAGGACAGGTGGCTCATCCTACTGCTGCTTGGAGCACTGCTCACCGTGATAGAAGACTGGCGGGGCTAACCGAAGTGGCAGGGCAACCCCATGCACCAGGTCACAATGCCACTGACTCAGATTTGGCCCAGCCACCCTCTGTCACACTAAGCAGCATCCTGAACAGCAGCAGGATGAGAAGCTTTCCCAGCAGAGCCGCAGCACGGCCAGCCCAGCCGCAGAGAGCGTCCTGTCATGAGCAGGTAGGGGCCCAGAAGTGTGTGTTTGCCTTGGGCCCAGTAATGGGTTAATGCGGCTCGCTGTACACAACATCTATAGACCAAACTTACTCCCTTCCTGGGGTTTGGGTTTCCTGGTGACTCAAATGTTAACAAAACAGAAACCTCAGCCGAACTTTTGTTCCCAGGCTTGGCTTTTCCTTGGGCTTCTCTGCAGGATCTTCCATCTCCACCTCTAATTCTCTTGCCCCGCCGAAACATTCCAACCCCTCTTATCTCCTGGTTGGAACTCTCAGGAGTCACCAGCCATAATAGGTCAGCATGTCATGGCTCTGCATCTTGGTTCAAACACCTGAATTTAGGGTGGTTCAACAACAAAGCCCTGCCTTCCTATGCAAGGTTCCAGTATGACAACTTATATGGTGGTAGCCCCAGTCATGGAATGTACAAACACAGAACAAAAACATGGTCCTTGCTCCAAAGAGTTTACAATCAACGTCTAAAAACTGCCATTCTGTTACAGCAGGAGATGCAGTGCCAGCCTTAAGTCATTAGCATAATGGGGTAAAGAAGGTAGCTAGACTAGCATCTTAAGGACATTGTCCCATAGGGTTTCCGAGATGGCAGGATGCCTTTTCTTCATACCCACTTTACATCATCTGGTCACAATGCCACATCCTGGACTTCTGACGTACAGGAAGAGGCGTCTCAGTGCCAGAAGTTGATGATGGTTTCTTTTAAAACATTCTGCCAAGTGGACTTGCTAAACAGGTCCCATAAAATTAGACCTGTCCCTGCTCAAAATAAGTAACAGCTCTGAATAACAGAGCGTTTAATAGAGAGGAGAATGGATTACGGATGCCTTTAGTATGGAACAGAGAGCTGACATAAACCGTACATTTGCAGAATCAGTCTGCTGTATAAACATACAGTAAGAGGCAAGCAAGTCAGGCTGTCACATCAAAGAGAATGTGGAATGCAACTCTACATTCCTTGGTGAGATTCCATCTCCAGAAAACCCTAGTCTGTCTCTGCTTACCACGGAAATATATGTTTTAAAATGGTGCTTCCCTTCTAACCTTCAACTCCTCTGAGCAGGTTGCTGCATAAAGCAGCTTTGGCAGTCATTTTATGCTACTAAGAGCTTTTTCAATTTACCCGCATTTTGTGTGTGACACCTTTAAATTCAGTCTTTTCACTGCTCAGCCTCCAAAACACTTTACTCGTCTACATTTTAAAGATTTTTGGAGGATGAGTTGGATTTCTTTTAGTAGGGCTGAAGGCAATTCTGATCCAGAGCCTATACTGGGCATGGGTAGATGAGGCTGGCTACTTTTCCAATAAACTCCCGATTCCTACGCGATCCCTCTGCCATCCTAACTGCTCTCGCCACGTTTGGAATATCTGGATTTGTTCTAGTTCTGTTCGCTTCGTCACTTGAAATTTGCACTGTCTTCAGGACAGAAGAAAGTACTACTGTACATTGAATTCGGCTGCTGCAATTCTTCCTCCTGCCCCACAGGAGACACCGTGGTTAGGCCATTCAGCACTGCTTTGATCTCCTTGCACCTCCATCTTAAAGAGCATTCTGGTAGACAGAAGCATAGAAATGGGAGGAGAGAAGGGCAGAGAGGCGAAATGGAAGGGACACCCCATTTCCAAGCCCACAGTTTTTGATGCTATATATCACCCTTATTTTTTTCTGAATAGTTGTCAGGTTTGCGCCTTGTTTTTCAATATTATTTATAAAAAAACCAGGCAAATAATTCTCAGTGGATTTTTTTGGACAAATTTTGCATTTTTCTGTTTAGTTACTGTCCTTAAACAACTCATGACCATTTCAAATGTATCTGCCATTCAGAATTATATATCAAAACTTTTGGTGGTGCTCAATATACTCTGTAATTAGTTAATTGGTCTGTTGATTGAGCATGAGCACCACACTGCAAGAATTTGATCGTTGAAATCTGAGATATGTTGGTTAGTTTTCATTGGATACACACGGTAGATCATGTCATACATTTTTGCCCCTTGCCTGGTTCAAATTAGTTTGCTGGTGAGAATATTAACCGCAGATTAAAATATTGCTTAAAATTTGCTGTGTCCACTAACATTTTTGCAAGCAAACTCGTTTGCTACAGTGTATGGAAAACAAACACAAAAAGGGCATGAGCAGCGTCAAAGTGAACTCCGTAAAAATCTGACTGAATATTAGTGAGCAATATTTTGCATTAGCTTAATCAAATTTTATAATTTATTCAGGACTCAGTTCTGTACTCCTGATTCCAGCTGAATTTCCACTGAGCTCAATAGGAGTGCTGCTTGAGTCAGAAGGACTGAAGGATTGGGCCCTCAAGTCTTTGGCTCTGTTATGAAAGATTTTGTTGTATGTCTAGTGGTCTGGAAAGCCTCAGTGGAGCATGAACAGATATGCACAGTTAATAATTCTGATGAGTCCTGAATATAAACAGCAAGGTTGCCTTTCTTCCTTTGGAATGTTCTTTTATTTTTTGGTAGTGTGTTTAGACTTTAAGTATGTGCCACTTTACTAAGTGGCAGAGTACACTGTGAAAACTAACCAGCCATTGCTGGCAAGATGTACATTGTACTGTGATTCTGTGAGCTGACAGGAAAATTTTACTGCTCTTGCTGTATCTTGCTGAGGAGAACATGAACTGCCGGGGAAAGAGAGTGGAGATAGCTGGTTGGCTCAACAGGGCCAGTGCTGGGATGCAGTCTTTCTTTTCTGTCAGTACTGAAACCTAAAATCCAGTGTAGACTGGCAGCGAGTTTAACCAAAAGCACATTGACAGCAGATGGCGAAATGAGCTGACCTCAGTCTAATTCCTATGGATTAGACCTGGTGTAAATAAGTCAACAAACGTGTTACTGAATGGACGATTAGCAGATCATTTTTTCATTATTTAGGAAGCTCTATAGATGGTCAAATAATATTAAAGAAACAATGTATTCATTTACCCCATCCAAATGTCAGGCACATTATTTGTGAATGCACATTGTCATTATTCAGCCAAATTCTGCTATGCTGTGTCCACAGCACAAAGCCCACTTTCACCACTGATGTGAAACAGGTACCACAATTTGCCAGCCTTTTAGCAGTGACGCCAAGGACTGAATGGGCATGGTAACCAAACGCTCCTCTCCTACCCACAGGTCCTTCTGAAACAGGAGCCAGACACATCATCTGTGCGGTGACGTAGGAGAGCTTGCATCGTGGCTAGGGTGACCAGATGTTCCGATTTTAAAGGGACAGTCCTGATATTTGGGGCTTTTTCTTATATAGGCTCCTATTACCCCCCACCCTCTGTCCCGGTTTTTCACACTTGCTGTCTGGTCACCCTAATCGTGGCATCCTGTGCTGTACCTGCTGTATAAAGGGGCGTCAGTTTCCAGGCATCTTGGCACCATCCACTAGCACAAAACTTATTTTTAAAAGGGCTCTTACTCATTTTGGAGTCTGAACTGCTTTACATGAGCATCTTTTGAGCCATGTCTATCTGTACCATCCTTACTCTCAGCATCTTCCTCTATCCTGTCCCTACACAAGACATTGCCACCATTCCCTGCCTAGTCAAGTACAGGCCTTCTATATGATACAAACCTTGGTGAAAGGGTACATGTCCTGTTTTTAAAGGGACAGTCCCGTTTTTTGGGAGTTTTTCTTATATAGGTGCCTTTTACTGACCCCCCCATGTCCTCCCCCTGTCCCGTTTTTTCAAAGTTGCTATCTGGTAACCCTATGAAAGGGTATCTTCCAGAACCAATTTTTGCCTCTGGCATGGTCTCCTCATTTGCATTCTTTCCTGAAAATCAAACAAGACCCTAAGTTGTGTTTGGGAAAAAATGACCCAACCTATTTGATCATAATTATGAAATGTAAACAGTGAGGACAGCTTTTCCTTACCGTCAGCTGCAGGAAGAAGATTTCTTTCACAAACACTGTGACAAATCGAGAATCCCATCCCTTGATTTTGGCCCTCATCCCAATGAACTCTGCAGTTTACATTGCATCCAAAATTAATGGGGGAGGGGTGGGAAATCCCCCAAACAGGTCAATGTCATGTGTGGGCAGACAGGTGGGAGAGAGACCTTATGGAATACTATTTAATTTAGAGCTTTTAGTGAAATTACATCACCAAATATATATATTTCCATTACCCTAGCTCCCTTCTTTCCTTCCTGATATGTGCCTGTTCTGTTGACTCTAGTCCATATTTCATTTGGAAATGGATTAGTTAATGAGGATGTAGAATCAATTATGTGGCTGGCTTCGAGGCAGTGAAAGGTTTCCAGCAAACATTTTCTGATCTGAGAGGCTTTCAATGGAGGGCGGGGCTGGAGCTGGCCCCTCACCCAGCTTTTATTAGAACACACTGCCCACACTAGCTTCTTGCTCCACTCTTCCTCCTCTTCTATTGTGAAAGGGCTGTGATGGGGTGTGCATCCCCAGGCTGACTCTGGAAGAGTTACCTGGACCTGGACAGCTCAGTTGTGACACCTGGTGGCAACTATAGGGCATGTCAGGGTCAATTAAGGGGCCTACACAGCTGGGTGGCAAATATGAAGGATATCGGGGCAGAAAGGAGAAGGAAGTTCAGGGGGAGAGTAGGTGTTGGGATTCTCTCCTGCTAAGGGAATTCTGACAGCAGGTCAGGAGAGATACTGAGAAACTACAGGGGGGTGGGGGTGGGGGTGCAATCCTTGCTGTGAGTCTTGATAAAAGGGCAGGAACTGGATCTTCAGGTGGAAAGCTCTGGGAGGTGTTGCTTGCTACCAGAGCTGGAAAGGACTCTATGGAGCTTGGAAAAAGGCTTGGAAAAAGGTCCAACTACAGTCCAGGTAGGAAGTAGCTCAGGGAAGCAGCAAGAGGTCAGATGGAGCTGATCTTGGCTACGCACCACAGGGTGCCTGAACTGGAAACCAGCGAAGAAGGAGGGCCTGGGTTCCCTTACTGGTCACCAGGGAAGGTGAAGTGAAACTTCCTGGCACAAGTGGTAAGGGCTATTGGAAGCCCTGAGACAAGAGGGTGTAAGGACCACAGGGCTCAAAGCCAGGCACTGAAAGACTGGTCACACGTTGTTGGTGGGACTTTCTGTTACCTTGATGGGCGATGGAGGGAGGGAGAGTATGTGACCTGCCTGGAGGGCTGAGTCACAAGAAGAGGCTGACCATCCTGGAGTAGCCCTCAGAAGTTGGCACCAAAGAGGGAGAGCCTGCTATATCATGTCAAGCCATGAGGGGACATGCTGGCTAGTGGGACATTTTTCTACTGGGCTTGTCTACATGAGGACAATGGAATAGTGATTATGGATTCCACAGTAGCTGTTCCAGAATAGCTCCCCATATGACACTCAATTCCAGAATAAAAGTCACTTTATTCTGGAAAAAAATTGCTTGGAAGTGCACTAATTATTCTGGAATAAAAGTGACTTTTATTCTGAAATGGTGTCTACCTGGGGACAGAGCCGGCTCCAGGCACCAGCTTCTCAAGCAGGTGCTTGGGGCGCCGCTCCAGAGAGGGGCGGCAGGTCCAGGTATTCGGCGGCAATTCGGCGGACGGTCCCTCACTCCTACTCAGAGTGAAGGACTTCCCGCTGAATTGCCACCGCAGATCGTGATCGCGGCTTTTTTTAGATCGCGATTGCGGCTTTTTTTGGTTTTGGCTGCTGGGGGCGGCCAAAACCCTGGAGCCAGCCCTGCTGGGGAGCTGTTTTGGAATAATTATTTCCCTAGTTAAATGAGCCCTAACTCTGCTTGTGTGTGGTTTTTGGTTTCTTCCCCCCCCTTCTGCTTCTATGAGCTTGGGCTTTGGACAGGGTTTCCAATATAAGCAATTTGGCAAGTCTGGAAGAGAAGTGAGGGTGGGAGGTTTTTAACTATGGGGAAAGAAATCTAGGAATGAGTAAGGTCATTTCTCTGTTATGTTACTCTGGTCTGTTCTTCCCCCCACACCCAAAAGATGCCTCTTCATGTTCCAACCTATTGTCTATCCGTCCCCCTCCAAAGAGCAAGGGCTTCTGCAACACTCCTAGACTTTTCTCCCCAAGAGATGAGAAATCCCCAAGTAGCTCCTAAACAGGACTTGCTTTTGACAGGCTCTTTATGCCAGCCAAGGCACCAAGCCACCTATGATTCTATGTGTCTGTGACAATCTTATGTAGTTATAGATACCAAGCGCCTGTCAATAGGCAGTTTTCACACATTATTGCAGCGCTGAAGCACAGCTCTTGTTTGATGCTCCCTGAAAAGTGCATGTGGACCAGGCCGACAAGCATTAGAAAACAGTTGACACACTTTGTAACATGGTTATGCTCCAGCCAAATAAAGTTTTCAAAATGTGTCAGCAGCATCTTCCCAGTGAGAACCGTGTGTAACACTGTTCTCTAAGGTGCTACCGCAGTTTGAAAACTGTGCATAGACAGAAGCTAAAAATGCCTTGGGGGAGGGCTGTCAAGGCTCCTGAGGCTCTCTTACTTTATCTGTGTTCCGTGCCAGTGTCAGAAAACCCTCTGATACAAACCAGCTACCAGGTGTTCCATTTATGATCAATGTCTCTTCCCAATAATAACAAAAAGAGAATCCCATCCTGTTGGTCAGTAATAAGTTGAAGAAGGTGATGTTAGAAAAAGGGGATTGGGAAAAGACTAAATCTTTTTTTTCATTTTTCTGTTTTTCTGTTTTTTTCAGAAATCTCTTTTGGTTAATGCACATTATATATGTATAGTTGATGGGTTTTCTTTTGCACTTTCCTTATTGGGGCCCTGGAAGTTTATTTTTTTAACAGCTTGGGTAAGAGCCGTGTTGTGTTTCTGATGGACCGTTACTTATCTTCCAGAGGGGACAGAGGGTTGCTTGGAGGATGGGTGTGATGGGGTGTATAAACAACACACTGGCTAACAATTGGTTAGCAGGAGTGTGAAGCCGTTTAGGCCACTGGATGTCATCTGGCTGGGTTTTAGGCATAGCTGGTGATCAAACTTAGCTGGGGAGGAGCTAGATCTTCATAAGAGCATAGGGTAGTAGGGAAAAAAAGACCAGGGAAGAGACCAAAGAAAGAGGTAGACAGGAGTTTCCTCTCTTGGGTTAAAGGCTGAGAGAAACTTGGGAGACCTAAAGCCAGAACCACAGGTCCTGAGCCAGGAGGAAGCCTGGGTGACTGGGAGCCAGAGGCAGGTTGTTGTGAGCCAGGAGGAAGATGGAGACAGTGATGGTACAGCCTAATGGACACTTGGATTGAAGTTTGAGGAGCAGGGCCGCCAGAGGATTCAGGGGGCCTGGGGCAAAGCAATTTTGGGGACTCCTTCCATTAAAAAAAAGTTGCAATACTATAGAATCCTATATTCTCAGGGGGCCTGGGGCAAATTGCCCCACTTGCCCCCCCCCCCCCCTTTGGGCGGCCCTGTTGCGGAGCTGCAAAACAAGAATGAAGAACTCTGCAGTCACACTCCTGGGGGTAGAGAATGGAGAGCTGTGGTGAATAGGAACAGGGTGAGAAGGAAGCCCTGTGGGGGTAGGGGAAGATACCTGGAAAACACAGGATTGGAGCAATATCCTGTGGCTGATCCTGACACAAGGGCAGGAATCAGACCTCTGTGAAGAAGCCCTGGGCAGTGTTGCTAGTTACAAAGAGCTCAGGAAGTGTCTGGGGAAAAGGCCTAAATAAAGGCTAATAATAGGAAGGACTCCTTGGAGGCAATGCCAAGGTGTCTGACAGAGCAGACCTTGGCTGCTCATCCTAGGGTTCCTGGACTGGAGCCCAGGATAGATGGAGCGGGAGAGGTGGTCCTGAGTTCCCCTACCAGCCACTGGGAAGGTGGTATGAAGCCCTCTGATGTGACAGGACATGGATGATTTAGAACCCTGAGAGAGTGGCATAGGGCCGCTGGACCCAGAGTCAGGGTCTGGAGATCCAACACAAGGTCTTGGAATTACTTGTTGGACTTTCTCTTACCCCGAAAGCATAGAACTAAAATGTTACCTGGCTGGAGGGTTGGGGCAACAAATGAGACCATCACAGGACCAGAGCCACCATTGGCAGGAGGTGCTGGAGATGAGCTGCTATGCCACACCCCGCCACGAGGGTGTGCACCTGCAGTAAGTGCCCTATTTCTCAGTGGGTCATGAGGAGAATGTGAGGAGTGGCAGCAGAGTCCCTCCAGACCCAGCAGGGGGCAGGAGGCCATTGCAAGCCCATGTTGAGAAAATGCGGCCTGGGCACATTGGAAAGAAGCAGGGAGATACCCAGAATGGAGGAAGATGATGCTCAAGTCAGGACTGTTTTTATAGGATCATATCTGTTTGTTTTAGGGAATTGATTGGAAAACACCCAGCGAAAGCAACTTCCTAAATGCCAGGGAGCAAGAGAGAGCCAGGGATCAGGATTAAAGCTGGGAGGTGCAACAGAGAGATTCCATTTTAGCAAGTCCAGGAATTAAAGCCCCCTAAAGGCTTGGAAGTGCTGGACGTGAAAGCCTCTGAATTGAAACAGACAGGCATATCATTTTAACAGCATAGGCAGCCCAAGTGTAAAGCAGTGAGGAAAGTCTACAGAAAGAAAGAAAGAAATGTAAGTCTACATTGGGGGCAGGGAGCAGAATCACATGAGGTTGGTGATCAGGGCTTTGAACAAGATACCAAGTGTGTTTATGTTCCATTTGTCAGAAAGAGCAAATATCCAAATAGTGAGGATTGACTGAGATGACAGAGCTCCCACCTGTGGGAGAGAGCTGGAGTCTGAGTCACAAGATATAAACTGCTGTTAAAGAGAGTACAGAAATTGGGAAGGATCTAGCCTAGACAGTGAGGAGGAAGACTAGTGGCATCCACTAGACTATATTAGCCCTAAAAGCCATGTATGCCATTAGTGTTTCAATGTAACTGCGTTTGGTATCACTGAGAGAGGTGTATGTGTGTGTGGACGGAGTGCAGTGTATGGACCTTAGATTTTTTTAGAACTGCACTGTTTTGGACAGACTTCATCATAAGTAGGCTGCCCTTCTGGGGGGCACATAAGCTCAGTCTAGACTGAAACCAGTCTAGACTGAAATGATTGTAGGGAGAAATATAAAAGTGTTGTAAAAAGTGTGAATCTGCTTCACTGGGCCACATTCCCAGCTGGTCAAAACTGGCATTGCTCCATGGAAGTCAATGGAGCGAAGCTGATTTACACTGGCCAAGATTCTAGTTTTGTGTCTCTTTAATGCTGCTTAGTGCATCTCTTATGTGGGGGGGGTTATGGTGGGGGGTGTGGGGGGGGCTGGGAGTTGGTGTGTGGGTCTCTTTAACAGCAATTGCCATTGAGCATATAACATTTTTCTTCTTTCGCTCTTTTTTAAATGAAGGTTGATGTTGATAAGAAAAAGTTTCCACTAATCAGCTTATAAAATCACCCAATCATATCTCTCTCCTCCCTTTCAGGATACAAAAGCAAACCAAACTGGTCAAATAAAGAGAATGAAAGACCTTCTCCTTCAAACTCCACACTCCCACCATCCACCCCCTATTTTCCATAAGAAAAAGAATAGATTGAATTGTGAAAGCTGGGCACTCCAGCATCTCAGATTACAAGGAAATTCAACACACTTGCTTCCTTTATCAGGAGACAGAACTGCCCTGTAGTCATCATTTTAAATAGCCCCTTTCAAAGAACTGATAACAGCAGACTGGCTAAACATGGCAGTTTGACAGAGCTGGACTGGTTTTTATTGTTTTGCTATCTCTTTCCATTAAGGTTTCTGTCATTCTGACTGTTTTGCTACTGTGCAGGGGCAGCAAATACTTCATTTCGTACCTTAGTGCCTATCTGCCTATGGTAAATCTAGTATATTAAATCATGCAACAAACAAGTCATGAAACAAAAGTGAATGTTCCCACAGCAATGTGACGTAAACGTCAAATCGCACATATGGAGTCATTTCAGTGCAGTTACCAGGAGACAATTTGGCTCATGATGTAGTATTTAGTTTACACCATAATATGTATACCTTAATACGTACACATACTGTAACCAAATTAATGTTGCTGTGGGAAGACTATTGCCTGACTTTAATACATTTTGTTCTCAACTTCAGTGTTTCATTAACTTTTTTTAGCTTTTGATATTTCATAGCAAAGTATGCAAGAAATACTCTGCAGTAGTCTAAACTGTAGATGATTGTATATAGGTGTATATAGATGGACCATCAACAAAGAGATTAATTAAAAATGGTTTTGACAATAGGAATGGAGAGGACAGGATGGATTATGCAGATATATTGTAGAGACTTTTTAAGAAGCTGTTAAAGCAGCAGCAATAACATTTAACGGTGACCTGGATGTGAGGCATGAAGGAATCAAGGGTGACATAGAGATTGTGTGCCTGGGATTTGAGGAAGATGGTGGAATTATTAGCCATGGTGGAGAAGGGAATGGGAGGAGAGCACATGGGGGAAGATGAGGAGTTCTGGATTTGCCATGTGGTGTTGAGCTGACAATGGGGCAGGTGTTAGAGTTGCAGAAGTGAAATGAAACAGATGTGGAGAGGGCAGAGGTGAATAGGCATCAGGTCAGAGATGGTAGGTGAAGCTGTGAATCAGTGAGGTCACCCAGGGATGGAGTAGAGAGGGAGAAGAGAAAGGAGGCCAAGGAAGAATGGTGAGTGGCAGAGGAGAGGATGTAGAACCACCAATGGAGCCACTGAAGGAGTAGTCTGAGAGACAGGAAGAGAATCAGTCAAGCACAGAGTTGCGAAGACTTGGGGAGAGGAGATCATGTTTAGGTGGAAGGTATGAACAAATATAACTATATAACATGTTCAAGAAAGAATTAGAAAATTCATGGAGGATAGGTCCATCAATGGCATTAGCCAAGAGGGTCAGGGACACAACACCATGCTCTGGGTGTCCCTAAACCTCCAACTGCTAGAAGCTGGGACTGGATGACAGGGGATGGATCACCTGATAAATTGCCCTGTTCTGTCCATTCCCTCTGACACGTCTGGCACTGACACTGGCCCCTGTCAGAGACAGGATACTAGACTAGATGTTAAACACAGCAGAGGAGGTTGAGGAAGGACAAGAGGCCTTTGGACATGGCTCAGAGGTGGTCAGTGACCTTTGTGATTGCTGTCTTAACAAAATAGAGTGGGCAGAAACCCAGCTGCAGAGAATTAAGAAGAGACTTAGCAGAGAGAAGCAGGCATAGGTCTGGTCAGAAAACAGGATGCCCCTTGTTTTTAATCAAATGTTCTAAATTTAAAAGTTTTCAACCATCTGTCAGAAGACAGCATGTTCAAAGAGCTAGGGAGTGAGCAGCCCTGTGCAGAGCAGAGGTGAGGCATCAGGGAACTGCAGATAAATCTCAGGAGAGGTAGGAGAAGGGAGAGCAGCCCCTAGATGTCTGTGGATGTGTCTGAGCTAGTCCAGAGTGGGGCTGATAAAAGGGAAGGCGCTTAGCAAGGAAGCAACTGTGCATCAATAGGTGGACCCAATAGAACCTCTGGGGAGCTGCTGAGGAACATCTCTGACTAAGAGCTGGTGCCAAGGAAAGTGCCGCAGTGGCTGCAAGGGCAAACATGGGAGCCATCAACATCCTTAGATGCTGCATGAGTCCCAGGCAACAGAAGATTGAGCATCCTGATCAGAAGCCTAGCCCAGAGTCTCAAGGTTGTCCTAGAACATGCCATTTGGTTTGCCCCCTGAATCATATTTAGGACTTTATTGCTGAATGTGTCTTCTCATTGGGAAAACCAGGAGCCAAGCATTTGAGGCACCTACAACACTTGCCTCAGAGTGTAAGGCATGCCTGGCAAGCCACCAAGGAGATTTTTGATGCCAGGCTCTCTAGTGCAGTCCAAAGATACCCTGAGACATCCCAATAGCAACTCACCAGTGATGGTGCCATTAAAATATCTTGCCACAATCTCTCTCTTGTTTTGTGTAATTAGTTGGGTTTTTTTAAATGATCAAGGTCTCATTTTCCCCCCTATAAAACCATCAGCCTGACAAAAGAGAGAAGGAGCTGGAAAGAATTCCTCTTCCTTTTACCCTCTCTGGCTTCTTTCAAACCGAGCTATGTGAAGCTCTGTTGCAATCTGACAGGTCTTAACTGCGGAGATTTAACAGACACTTCAGGAAGAGTCAGCAGAGGTGATTGGCTATGTCTCTGCCTCAAACTAGTGTATCTAGGAGTCTCCCTGAGGTCCTTCAGAAGAGGGAGGGATACTGGAAGCAAGTGCTGGGTGACAATCAGGTTCAAAATGATATGAATCAGGCTACAGACTTAGAAAGCTACCCTGTTTCCCCGAAAATAAGACAGTGTCTTATATTAATTTTTGCTCCCAAAGATGCGCTAGGTCTTATTTTCAGGGGATGTCTTATTTTTCAGAAATGAAAAATGCCTTATTATCGGTGGATGCCTTATTATCGGGGAGGTCTTATTATCGGGGGGATGCCTTATATTACAACGAGAGGCAAAACTGTAAGTAGGCCTTATTTTCGGAGGATGTCTTATTTTCGGGGAAACAGGGTATATATAAAATGAATGTGTGCCCATTTAATGCTAGAGAAAGGTGCTGTCTTAGCAGCTGGGGAAATGGAAGCCCTTGTTTTTATGATGGGACTTGACATGGCAGGACCTTAGTGGTGCCTGGACCTTAGTCACTTCCTGGTGCATTTTGATGTTGGAGTTCACTTTCCTGCTCAGGCAAAGGACCTGGGTTATGGGTCTGCCTTTGAACCTGGATTGAAAGTTTACTGTGCAATGAGCAGCCCACTCTGTCAATGGCCATGTTAGACATAATACTCTCTTCTTCACAGCTATCGATACAATGGCTCCTGTTGGTTTGTTCCTCAGCTTTGTCCCCGTAGATGTTCTTGGTGTAAAGACAGTGGGGAAGAAGATTTGTAGAAAGCTAGTGGCAAAACTCCTGGTTTGAATCTGACCAGTTAACCACAGAATTTGTGAAGTCATCTGTGTTATGATTGTATGGGAAGCAATGAGAGAATTTCTTGCTTTCATCAAAAATCTTGAAAGTTCTGGTAAGTGGACCTGGTGGTAGGCAACCGAATAGGTCTTTAGCCTTTGTTCAGTGACCTCATCGCAGTGGTTCATGCCTGTGTCACCATTCACCTTGAGAGCGGACTGTGGCAATGCATTCTACTTGGGGCTACACCTTACAATAAGTCAAACTTCAGCTGATGCAGAGTGAGATAGTTTTTTCTCAGGGAAGACATTATACCTGTTACACCCAGTTTGCACTGGTTTCCAGTTTGTTGCAGGGTTCAATTTAAAATTCTAGTTTACAAAGATATATATATATATATATAGAGAGAGAGACAGAGAGAGACAGAGAGAGAGAGAGAGACTTTTACTAGTCTATCCAATAGAGTGGACAGCAGATGCCTGACGGAAAGCAAGCTATTTAGAGAACAATCTTCTTTTATGCCATCACATTTTGTATTATTTCCCCCAGGAATTCAAACCCTTCTTTAGTTTACATAGGGCAATCTGTTCTAAGCAACATGTAGCCATAATTAAATGTGAAGAGACACAAAATCATACTGCAGGTATATTATGTCTTCCTTTTGCCACCATCATGAGCAGCAATTGGTTTTGCACCTGGAAAAATGTCTCGTTAGTTGTCTTTAATTCAGAGGTACCACTCTTCCAGCTCAGGTGCCCGGGATGAGATTCTGAGTCCAATTCCAATTCTTAATTGGATGCTCTGGTGGGTTGTTCCAAACTTTTACTATCTTTTGAGAAGAAGGAATTTACCCAATGCACAGATCTATCCCAATGCCTTTACTAGCATGTACAAAACCCCAGTGTCACTGCAAAGAGCAGTCAATGGGATTATGACATAAATATAAGATGCCTAAAAGGAACCGTACTTCCATCGATTACAGTCTCCACTGCCCCTTCAGTCTTGGCTCCTAAATCCCAGATTAATGTACCTCCTGCCTATTGGGCAGTGGCTGATTCTTATGTCTAGTGCAGGCTCCTAGCGACCATATAACTTGAGCCTCTCCCTGAGCTCTGAGATCAGGCTCTGTTTGGCTGGCTACATCCCTGCAGTGGCAGCACATGCCTTCTTCTGCAGCCTGAACAGTCTGTCTCAGATCATGCCCCCCTACTCCGATGGGAAAAGAGTTGGCAGCAGGAACTAGGGATGGGTGGGGGTGGTGAAGGCAAGGCCAATCTTCACAGCAGTGCTGTCCATCGGTGGCATAGGGCCCAAACAGATGTAGAGCAATACGAGGTGCTTTCTGCAACACCCTTTCTCCTGTCTCTTCCTGGCAGCTGAGCATGCAGCAGCTACAGCATTTCTAGGCCCAGTGTTTGCTTTTCAATTTTTTTCTCTCTTTCCAATAGAACTACTCAACTTTGATTCACAGGAGGTAGAGCTAGGCCCATGCCCCTGCCAGTGAAGGGCTGGTCCCTAGCATATATTCTTTAGTGCTATCATTATAGGTAAATACTCAAAGCTCTGTGGTTAAAACCCACCTGGACAAACAGGCATCTCTTATTTAGGAACTTAAATATGGCATTTTTTGTCTTACTCCTCTTGAATTGTCTTGACTCCTTACCCTTAGGTGTCTGGGGCTGGATCCCAAGCTCATTAATGTCAATTGGAATGCAGCTATTGATTTCATTGAGCTTTGGCTCAGGCCCCTGGTGAATGGGAGACTTTGCTGTATTGTACAATATGTGTAATTCATAGGAAGGCAGGCTATGGAGTTATAACAATAGCAGTTAGAGTTGCTGGACTTTTCGTCCGAGCCATTCCTGGACACAATGGCAGCAGTTTGCTGATAATCTGTAAGTCAATAAACAAGCAGCAGTGCACTGATTCATGGCAAGAGAATAAGGGATAATGACTCTGACTATTAACACTTCAATCCATTCCAACTCTGACAATATCCGATGGCAATTATTTTTAAAATGACCTCTGCTGAGTGCACACCTGCAAGGAAATAAATGTGAGCTAATGTACCACATAGATTTGTATGGGGGTGAGCTCAAAAATACCTAGTACAAATTGCTGACAACAAAAAATAAATAAAATAAAGCCAGTTCTGATAGCATTGCTTAGAGGCAGACTTAGGTAAGTAAATGCTTTTCCAGTGCACTTCAAGCATGAGCTACAAGATGCCCTGCTATTCCAGCGCTGAAACTACCAATAAAGGAATAAGATTGTGCAACCCTTACTCTTAGTAGCGAAGACTTACTCGCACAGGCATTCCTGCCACCCCACAGAAACAAAAAAAACTACATGAGTGAGTAAACGCTCACCAGTGTGATTAAGGGTTGCATATTATAGCCTGAATTAATAAAGGAGAAGACGAGTGGAAAATAGAGTATGGCGGAAGGTGGTTTTCAGTGTGTTCTTTTGGGGCGGGGAGGGGGGGGAGCAGAGCCTTCAAAGGTAAGCTGCCTGAGTCAGCCCAGCATTGCAGCCATTCACAGGATAACAGATGCTTCTGGACATTGCAGCTGAAACTCAGGCTTCTGGTTACAGCTGGGAGTGTCTGAGGCCTGGCAGCAAAACTGTTCATGTTTTGTATTTAAGCAATATCTTTAATTTGAAGATATTACAAGTTGTCCCTGTTCCTCATTCTGTGTCCAATGCAGAATAGAAGCCAGTTTATGGTGTTTCCTGCTCATACCTCTTCCAGATTCCACAGCAGGGCTTTGCAACAACCTGAGCAGAGTTCCCAACAACCTGAGAATACACGCCAGGTGTTAGGCTATCCCCAGTGCATGCTGAAGAAGCCTTTGGAAGGTTAGTGGCTAGCACTGCCTGCCTCCCTTAAACTCAGCGGTGTGGGTCCAGCTACCACCCAGGGGAAAGAAGTGGGTGGACAGGGAAAGGAGTGATGGGGTAGAGTTGTGGCCACAGGAGTGAACACTGTTTCCTCACTATCACCATGGAGATGAGGGTGCAAGGGTAATGTAGCCTCAGGCAGGATTAATTTTCCACAGTAGGATCTGTAAGGGGGATCCATAGGCAGCCCTGGGCTGGGAAAACCCTGGTAGCAAGTCTCCAATGGAGCCCATCTGTCAGGGAGTGAGGGTGGTTGCCTGCAGGAGCCACACAGGCACCTTGGAGGGCAGGGCCTACACATAAATTAGCCTGGCCTGCTGCACTTCTCTCTAGATTAGCAAGTTTTGTGGACCAGACCTGTAGTCTTTTCTGCTTTCCTGGTGGAATAAACACAGAAGAATTCCATGGGTTTGGTTTCTGGGTTTGTCCCTCAGTCCCAGGATCACCCTTAATGGAAGAAGTGTCTCTTGTGGTTCTTGAACACTCTCTCTTCCTGCCCTCATCACTCCCCAGCTACATCATGGAGTGGTGTCGAACACTGAATCCTCTTTGCCGTGAGAAGGGCTACACTGATATGAGGAAGTAAAGTGGAGGAAAAGTAACTCTTCTCACAACCTCCCTCAAGCCAAAAACTCCTTCTGTCATAAACACAATGTACGTTTGTGAGTTCTCTCACCTATTGAATTTTCAGAACACTACGCTACATAAAATGATGGTAGCTCTCCCCACCTCCCACAGCTAAAGGGTCAAACAGAAAAACATCAAAGGCCCTTCCTGTCCCTCAAATCAATGAAGCAATGATCAGTGCAGAAACTCCTTATGAGAGATTTTGCATTCTCCTCCCCCGACATGCATACTGAGGATTGTTATGCAATGACATACTATATCATCTGACTTCTTCACCACCCAATCATCATCCAATGGAAATACTCTCCAGGTGGAACACTGAGGCCAAAGAAGGATGGCCTTGTGGTTCTGGCTGAGATTCAGGAATCCTGTTGTCTATTTCTAGCTCTGCCACTGATTTCCTTTGTGATTTTGGACAAGTTGTTTGATCACCCAGTTTTCCATCTGCAAATAGGTGAACCTGCCCTACCTCAAAGCAGTGTTGGGGGATAAGTTCACTGTTTGAGACACTCAATGCTATGGTGATGAGGACGGTATAAGGACATAGGTAGATAGATCGAATATAGTTGATACAAAACAAACAAAAATGGCAGATAACATCCTGTGTTCTACATGCATTTCTCTTTGTTCTGTTTTCATTATTTCTGAATATTTCTTTTTCTTTCTTTATCTTGTGCTGGTCTGAATACTCCACACTGCAGTGACCAAAACTATTCAGTGGGTAGGTTTGCTTGACAGACTGTGGCATCTTATGATTGGTTGTTAAACTCCTTGGGATCTTGGCTGGATTGTTTTCATTTTTTTTCCTCACAGGAGTTTCAGGAGCACTGTAGAATAACAGTCTAGTCAATACTAATTCCTTCTGCACTTATTAATATTAATTACCCGAAGTTAGTGTTAGTGTGTGGGATGCAGTGAGTAATGCCTAAAGAATCCTGTTGTTTAATCAATGCTGAGCTACAGTCTATTTTAGTGGTATTGAAATTTGAGTTGTGAACCTTTGCAGACATCAGCATTTTGTTTCATCTGGTGTAAAGCTCTATGATGGTAAGTGACTCCTAGCTGAGGCAAAGCCTTCTGCCTGGGGCCCCAACTCAGCAAAGCAATTAAACACATGCCAAATTGTAAACACATGGTTAACTTTAAACATTCGCTTAAGTCCGTCCCTATTTTTGTAAAGCACTTGAACATGTATTGAAGGTTAAGCACATGCTTATCTGCTTCGCTGGATCAAGGCCTTTGTCAGGGATAGGCTGGCACCCGGCGTGGTTCTACCTTTGGGACACCGCAGCCACTGCCTCACTCAGAAAAATGAAATCACGTACATTAAATGTACTTTTATCCCACATCCGTGTACCTAGGGTTACCATATTTCAACAAGCAAAAAAGAGGACGGGAGGAGCCCCGCCCTAGCCCCGCCCCTGCCCCTCCCACTTCCCGCCCCCCCAGAACCCCCAACCCTCCCCCCGTTCCTTGTCCCCTGACTGCCCCCTCCTGGGACCCCTGCCCCTAACTGCCCCCCGGGACTCCATTCCCTATCTAAGCCTCCTTGCCTCTTGTCCCCTGACTGCCCCAACCCTTATCCACACCCCCACCCCCAGACAGACCCCTGGGACTCCCACGCCCCATCCAACCACTCCCCACCCCCTGACAGCCCCCCCCAGAACTCCCAACCCATCTAAACCCCTCTGCTCCCTGTCCCCTGACTGCTCCGATCCCTCTCCACACTCCTGCCCCCTGACAGCCCCCCCAGAACTCCCAACCCATCTAAACCCCTCTGCTCCCTGTCCCCTGACTGCTCCGATCCCTCTCCCCACTCCTGCCCCCTGACAGCTCCCCCCCAGAACTCCCAGCCCCCTACCCCCCGCTCCTTGTCCCCTGACTGCCCCCTCCTAAGACCCCCCCCCAACTGCCCCCCAGGACCCTACCCCCTACCTGTACCCTGACTGCCCAAAACTTTCTCCACTCCCCTCCAAAAGCCCCCCCCGTTTCTTGACTGCCCCCTCCAGAACCTCCCTGTCCCTTCTCCTGCCCCCCCTTACCCTGCTGCTCAGAACAGGGTGTTGGGCTCTGTGCCAGCTGGACACATGGCTGAGCTCCCCTGCACAACACAAAACCCGGTCCCTGGCCCTGCACAGGGCTGCCGGAGCGGGCTGCAGGAGGAGGAGCTGCCGGCCGGCTCAGAATGCAGGGAGGGGGGGGGTGGGAGGAGGAAGCTGCTCCGGAGTCCAGCCCGGGACTTTCCTGCAGCCCTCCCAGCCGCTCGCTCTGCCGGGGGAGGGGGAAATCCCGGACATTGTGAGTGCTTTACAAATTCCCCCCGGACGCTATTTTTAGCACACAAAAGGAGGACATGTCCGGGTAAATCCGGACGAATGGTAACCCTACGTGTACCATTCCCAGCTGTTACATTAACAGACTAGAATTTCCATTTTCTGGATGAAAGATCTGTGAATGAGCAAGCTGCTCCTCTGACCCAGAGTGTGTCATGCACATTCCAGAAGAACCCCCCAAATAGCTGCAGAAGTAACAGATATTTTGGGGTAGGGCACCTGTGTTCCCTTGCACAACCCAGCAAACACATGGAAGACTAACAGACACTTTCAAAGGTAGTGCAGTGTTTTCAGACTCTAGGAAACTCTCTAGCGCTTCATCACAATGTTGGCTTGTTGTGCCAAAGACAAGAGTCATCTCTGTGGTCAGCACATTATTCACAGGACTGATTATTTCTGTCAGGCAACCACAGATATTCCATATGACACTCTTTCACTGGGCCTGATGCTAATGATTGGGAACTGTGGTGAGGTGTCTGAATTCAAGATCTGGCTCAAACTGATGGTAACCCTTGTTGAGATCCTGTTTTGAGAATCCCTGTATGCTTCTCCACTGCGGCATTAGGTTCCATGGCATTCTCATTTAATTGCTGCATTTGGACGATACATGTTCACAGCAGTACAAGTGGTTTTGTCCTCTGAAGACTACTACAACTGAAAATATCAGCAAGGTAGCTCCATGGACTTTCTCAGAAGTGTCTTGCATTCCTACTCCTGGTTCTGTAACTCTTTCTCAATTATTTTTTGGACACCTCGGCTCTTGGACTAAAGGTATGATAGTTTAATCTATTTGTAGAAAAGCCCTTTGCTTTACCCAAGCTTTAAATATGACATTGTCATGGATTCTGCGCTGGCTGGATTGATTCTTGAATACTGTATCTTGATCAGGTTATTGTGACGATTACTATATTCAGCTAATTGATTACCAGGTTGTGACGGGTTGGATCACAGAAACACCCTTGGGAGCTGCCACCTGATGTGCAAAGACTACCTCTGCTCCTGTTTTCCCTGCCAGCTCAGGACTCCAGCACCCTGTCTTGCTGAGCCAGACACTCCCGTCTGGCTCCAGACACAGATCCAGGGTCTGAATCTCCTGTCCCAAAGCTGCAAGTTTACCTGAAAACAGCTCACAGTAGTGTGCTTGTCTTTAGCACTCAGATGCCGAACTCTCAATGGGGTCTAAACCCAAATAAATCTGTTTTACCCTGCATAAAGCTTATACAGGGCAAACTCATAAATTGTTCGCCCTCTATAACACTGATAGAGAGATATGCACAGTTGTTTGCTCCCCCAGGTATTAATACATACTCTGAGTAAATTACTAAATAAAAAGTGATTTTATTAAATACAGACAGTAGGATTTAAGTGGTTCCAAGTAGTAACAGACAGAACAAAGTAAGTCACAAGCAAAATAAAATAAAATGCGCAAATCTATGCCTAATCAAACTGAATGCAGATAATCTCACCCTCAGAGATGCTTCAGTAAGTTTTTCTCAGACTGGACACCTTCCAGGCCTGGGCACAATTCTTTCCCCTGGTACAGCTCTTGTTGCAGCTCAGGTGATAGCTAGGGGATTCTTCATGATGGCTCCTCCCCCTCTCTGTTCTCTTCCACCCCTTTATATATCTTTTGCATAAGGCGGGAACCCTTTGTCCCTCTGGGTTTCCACCCCCCCTCACTGGAAAAGCACCAGGTTAAAGATGAATTCCAGTTCAGGTGACATGATCACATGTCACTGCAAGACTTCATTACTCACTTGCCAGCACACACATATACAGGAAGACTCACAGGTAAATACAGCCATCTGCAGACAATGGGAGTCATCAAGATTCCAAACCATCCTTAATGGCCCACACTTTACATAATTACAATAGGCCCTCAGAGTTATGTTTTATATTTCTAGTTTTAGATACTAGAGTGGTACATTTCTACAAATAGGATGATCACACTCAGTAGATTATGAGCTTTGTAATGATACCTTACAAGAGACCTTTTGCACGAAGCATATCCCAGTTACATTACATTCACTTATATTTTTATCTTATATTTTTATAAAACCATATAGACTGCACAACGTCACACAGGTTACTTGGGAAATGCACCCATGAAGGGGGAGGTGGATTCTAACATAGCCTTCTCAAGTAAACATTTGAGACAATGCAAGAGCCATTCGCTTTGATGCTGTGGCTTGCCCTCTAGCAGAGCTCACCAAATTGGACTTACTGCCCAAAACCAAGCCCAGAAAATGGAGAACAAAGGGAGATGAAGGGTTTTTTTTGAGACTGACACTCAGATTTCTAAAATATAGGGCTCTGAAGAAAGATGGCCTGCCTAGGACTCCAGGTAAGTTAGACATGCGTTGTAGATCTTTTTGTTTTAAAATCCCTTTTCACTTATGCTGAGCTTTGTTCCTACTGTTTAGATTAAACAATACCTTGTTTTAAGAGGGTGGTATTGAATCACTGTATCCATTCACCACTGGTCACTAACTGCTAAAGAGATGAACAGCGGGGACAGAGTCGAGTAGGGCCTGTTGGGGGGTAAGCATCAGTACACATGGTACTGAAACCTAATACCTGGACTCAGAGTGGGAGAATGGTGGGATTCTACTCCGGGAAGGTAGTTGCATGAGGTCTTTCTGGGGTGCACCCAGACCAGAAAGGCTTCAGAGATGCAGCTAACCCTGTAACTGTGACAACGTATCTGTTTTCAACATCTGACAGGCTTTGACTTAAAAGGACTACACCATGACGTTGACTAGCCAGATACATCTGAGGAAGACTCTCTCCAATCAATACCATTTCACTCATTGTTTTATAAACTTTACATTCCTATGCTGCTAAGAGCATTTGCAGTGCTCCACCGGTGGCTTGTTTTTATTTTATTTTTTTGAAGTGTGTGCATGGAGGTGTGAGGCTCATCTGAAAGAACTGCAGTCTGCTGGCAAGGTGGGTCACAATTTGAACCCTAACTTCACTAATGTGCACATTTATATACATGTTGGGAGACCCCCCAATTCCTTAAGAGTGCTATAGTATCTGGTCATCAGCAGGTTAACTTGAGGAACCCGAGACTTTTGTCTTTGCCTTTAGACTCAAGTTGTATTTACTTAGTGTAACCAACTTTGCTTTACTGTAACATTAATGACTTGGTCGAGGCAAGGAAGAATAATTGAGTTCAAGTACTTTGACCTTTTTTTTTTTTTTTTACTCTCCACTCATATTTTAATCTCCATATCAATTATGTATTACAGGAAGCCAGAAGCAGAAGTGTCGGGAAAAACAGAAAAGAAATTGCTTGAACATGCAGGATTCTCCTGAGCCAACTCATTCCACCATTATGTTAAATACACTTGTACAAGGTTCTTCTTGTCTCATCATTTTATCCTTTAACTGTGGTTTAGTAAAAGAAAAGAGTAGAAAAATACCACATGCTGCAATGGACCTGTGTCTTTCCTGAGGCTATTACATTGTTCCATTCTCAGCCTATTGGACAAGCTAGTGAGCTTTGAGACCATTTTGTACTTCTGTGTAGTCAGATCTGCTGCCATCTCTCCTCCTCTTCTCCTCCTCCATAATAACACAGGTGGCTCATCTGTGACAAGAGGAATATAAAAAGCAGTAACACCTGCAGCATTGTGCAGCTCAGCAGTCACTTTTCATAAAACTCATGGCTGCTCCCTAAGAGAGATCTAAATTAAAGTTCAAAATCAATCAAGCCATTTCTTTAAGGGGTGCATTTTCAAAATGTATCCTGTGTCAGAGGGGTAGCCGTGTTAGTCTGGATCTGTAAAAAGCAACAGAGAGTCCTGTGGCACCTTTAAGACTAACAGATGCATCCAACGAAGTGGGCATTCACCCACGAAAGCTTATGCTCCAATACATCTGTTAGTCTTAAAGGTGCCACAGGACTCTAGCAGTATGCAAACTGCTTTGAAAATTCATAGGCCAAGAGCTTGGTCTGACTCCCATTCATGTGTATGGGAGCATTTCCATTAATTTCAGTGGGAGTTGGATTACTTCCTAAGAGGGTATGCTTCCAAATTAATAGGACATATTTGCATGTGTACATGGGAGAACAGATTATATTAAATGCAGTAATTTCTTTAAAATAACTTTTATTCTATACACAGTTCAATGTTAAATGCTACTTCTTGCATGTAGCTGGTCCAGTAATGCTATGTGCCAGTATATACATATTTGCGCAGCATTGCTATACATGATTAGGCCCATAGCTTAAGCTGGATGTACACCAAACATCCACAAGGCTTATCTGTTATGTGTTGCTATTCTTTGGGATTTGCATAGGACTAATTGTCTACTTTAATTTTATGGGACGGGACAAGCCATCTTAAACAAATGTAAATGTAAATACCCATATACGTTTTTTGCTGACCTGCACCTGGTGTATCTTATTTAGTGGAGTCTGTTTATAGACTTTATTTAATAGCCTGACTTATCCAAAAACCTGGGTTTGCCACATGGGACTAGAAATCATCCTTTAACAACCTTTCTTGAGGTATCTTGGCACTTGTTCATTTCTGTGCAATGAAATGGTCAATGCTTTGAATGATACTCATGTCATATAACTTTAACTCTTTAAACAGGTGGTTGGGGGAGGGGAAGAGAGAATCGTTAATGTGCATGGATCTCCACCTTCCCCTGAGGAAGGGTGACTTGACAGCCTCTGAGATGCATTTCTCCTTGTTCTAAGGCAGTTCCTCTACAAATCTGGGAATCAAGCTTGGGGAATGGCTAGGAGGGGTAGGACTTGGGGAGGGTGTGTCAGGGGTGCACATCATCTGTCCCCCGGTCACTAGTGTTAAGTCTGGAACTGCAGCCTAACTTTCTCTGTGCATGGAAACCTGTGGAGGATCTTGAGTTATCTGCAGGGTTTTGTAGTGGCGCCGTCCTCCCCATGGAATGGTTTGGGGGGAACTGTGTGACCTCAGGGACCCCTTCTGTGGGTTTTTCTGCAGGTGTGAGCAATTCCCCCTAAACCCTCAGAACATAAGGCCTGATCCAAAGCCCACTAAAATCATGGGTTGACTTCAGTGGGTGCTGGATCATGGACTTCCTACATTTTTACGCTATTGTGTGGACAGCCTTCTGCAGTCTACTTGGCAGATGCTAACGTAACTATCCTGTAATCTGCACTGTGCTACAGGAGAGAGAGGTTGCAAGCTACCCTGCTGTCCACAGAAACACTTGGTACCACTGATCCAGGGCAAATGTAAGCTGACGAGCAAGAAACAAAAGCCACAGTAGTCCATTACTAGTCGCCTGAGCCATTCACTGCCTCTGTTATTTGATTTTGAGTATGACATTCTTGTATACACACTGCTTACTTAGACATCTAGTCTCACCACTGTTTTAACACAGAGGGCTGCAGTGTGCACACACTGAAGGGAGAATACAACCCTGAAAATGCATTGTGTGCCTGGTCCCTATTCTGTGTGTGACCCATGAAGAATAGTAGGCTTGCTCCACAGCTAGTGTATATTGGCATAAAAGTTGACTTCAATGGCACTATGTTGATTAATACCAGCTGAGGATGTGGCTATGTTTAGAGCTTCAGAAATAGTTGCAGGAACCAGCATAGTGAGTCTGAATTTAAAGGACCTCACAATGAGCCCTTCTTGTCATTCCTTCTATTATGTAACTTACGCATGTCCAAAATGACAGTGTGGTTCTCTTTGGGGGAGAATAACTTTCCCATTTCAATTTTGGTTTCTTCATTCTCCATGATATGTTTATGAGTTTTTCCAGAAGATTACTTCTCAACAGAAGACCCTGGTATCTTGGGTGAAAGTCAGTGGGCAGAAACGCAATCTGGTAATTTGCAAGGGGACGGGGTATCAAATTACCCAGCTTGCTGTAGAAAATAGTCATTTTTATTCTGGACTGTGCTTATCTATTTTTGCAAGTACATCACTTTAGAAAGGTACTTGCTCAGCTAATCTGTAACTGTCATGGAAATGTAATTTTTCCCTCCTCCAACCCAATAACAGGCACCTGGCAAGCTTGCTTGTGCACCCGTGCATTCAAGTCTAGCAGTTTCCATGGAAACCCATCAAGCTGTCGCACTAGTTTTCTAACATGCTGCCACTTCACAAACACAGGACAGGCTGTTTTGCACAAAATTTTCTTATAATGTTATTTTCTCTTTCCTCCGAAGACAATTCAGAAAAGACCGTGTCTGCAGAATGGAAGAATTACTTCTTATTCCAGCAAAGCAGTTTCTATAAATCAGAATATAAAAATGGAGGCTTTCACAAAATCACTCAAAAATAAATTTTAAGCAATTGAAACCAACTTAGAGATGGGAAAAATGGAAAGCCCCATCTCAGATTATTAATGTTTGCACCCTGATTTCATTGGCACACAGTCTCTCTGAGAACCTGTCACCCCTGCAGCGTAAATGTATGAATTCCAAATCCAAGATGAGGGACATGACTGTCTCCATCAAGAGACTCTAATTCCAATACCAGTCTAAGAAACATGGCTCCTCCTGTTTATGGACAGTTCAGAATTCAACCTGCAGCCTAAGGTGTCCATTGGCTCCTTCAGGAGGCTCCAGAATATCAGCTAAGCAATAGGAACAAACCTGGTTCTTTTCTTGTGGAGACTTGTGAATTCTGGCCCAGTCTGAGAAACCTTGCTTCTCCTCATGGAGATTCTTCATTTGAGGAATAGTCAGGTGTTAAAAAATCTGCTCCAAGTCAGAGCTCAAAAACTACTCCAGCCAAGTGATGACAGTGAACAACCATAAATATCTTGACACAATCAAGTTTTGAATTAATACAGTGATTGTTCTTAAAAATTTCTTCCATTTTGAAAGTTTCCACCACTTTAAGAACTTAAGAACGGCCATACTGAGTCAGAACAATGGTCCATCTAGCTCAGTATCCTGTCTGCCAACAGGGACTGGTGCCAGATGATTCAGAGGATGTGAACAGAACAGGGCAATTTATCAAGTGATCCATCTGCTGTCATCCAGTCAGAGGTTTAGGGACACCCAGAGCATGGGTTTGCATCACAGACCATCATGGCTAATAGCCATTGATGGACCTACAGTCCATGAACATATCTAATTTTTTTTAAAACCCAGTTATATTTTGGCCTTCACAGTATCCCCTGGCAATGAGTTCCACAGGTTAACAGTGCGTTGTAGGAAGAAGTACTTCCTTAGATTTGTTTTAAACCTGTTTCCTATTAATTTCATTGGTAACCCCTGGTTCAAGCGTTATGTGAAGGGGTAAATAACACTTCCCTATTCACTTTCTCCACACCACCTGTGATTTTATAGACCTCTATAATATCCCCACAGTCATGTCTTTTCTAAGCTGCACAGTCCCAGTCTTTTTAATCTCTCCTCATATGGAAGCTTTTCCATACCGCTAATCATTTTTGTTGCCCTTCTCGGGACCTTTTCCAATTCTAATATATCTTTTTTGAGATGGGGCAACCAGAACTGCCTGTGGTATTCAAGCTATGGGTGTACAATGGATTTATATAGAGGCAATATGATATTTTCTGTCTTATTATCTAGCCCTTTCCTAATGGTTCCTAACATTCTGTTCGCTTTTTGGACTGCTGCTGCACATTGAGCAGATGTTATCAGAGAACTAGCCACGATAATTCCAAGATCTCTTTCTTGAATGGTAACAGCTAAATTAGACCCCATCATTTTTATGGGGATTGGTTGGGATTATGTTTTCCAAAGTGCATTATTTGGCATTTATCAACATTGAATTTCATCAGCCATTTTGTTGCCCAGCCATTCAGTTTTGTGAGATCCCTTTGTAACTCTTCACAGTCTGCTGTGGACTTAGCTACCTTAAATAATTTTGTATCCTCTGAAACCTTTACCATCTCACTGTCTACCCCCTTTCCCAAACCACTTATGAATATGTTGAACAGCTCCCAGCACAGATCCCTGGGGGACCTGCTATTTACCTCTCTCCATTGTGAAAACTGACCATTTATTCTGAACCTTTGTTTCTTATCTTGTAACCAGTTACTGATCCATGAGAGAACCTTCCCTCTTATCCCATGACAGCTTCCTTTGCTTTAAAGCCTTTTGAGAGAGAACCTCTACACTTGTAGAACTGGTAATATCTCTCAAATGAGTAGAACCTTTTTTGACCTGATTCTCCTCTCACTTATGCAGAGTGTAACTATTGATTTCAGCAGTGTTACTCCTGATTTACACTGGTGCAAGGAAGAAGGGAATCAGGCTCTTTAAATTCATCCCTGGTAATATAAATAATGACCGTTAGTGAAATATGAAGTTTAAATCAGTGTCTGGATTAAAAGAAAGTAAGAACCTACTCAAGAATCTAGGCAGTGATTAACTTCTAATGTTGATATCAGACATAGGATTAAAGTACAATAATATACACAAGATTGTGTTACACAATGGATATTTATAATTGATAGCAGATAGATCTGGAAACCAAAGGACAGAAAAGTTTTATCAAGGGTTACGTTTTAGCAAAGGAACCCTCAACTTGTGTAAAGCATACAATCTATGGTTGAATCCACTTAATATCAATTTGCTTAATGGAAAAGTTTATCTATACCATTTAGCATTTAGTGCTAATATGCCCCTTTAATAACAATTGATAATAAGCAGTTTCCCATTTAACGCTAACTGAAAATCACTCGTCTCGAGCTCCAGATAGCACTTAATGTTACTTATTGCAAGCAGAAACAATGGATGTAACAAGTCTTGTTACCCCACGTTTTACAGAAAGTGTAAAGTAAAGGACTGCTCTTCAATTTTTATTAAAAGTTTTATTTAACTGATTATTGAAAAGAACCAATGAGAGAAGGCACCAAAGGTGTTAAAGCTTGGCTAACTGCTGTGAAAACCATGGACTAGTCCAGATGATTTAGAATCACTGCATATTTGTAGGATATTGTTGTGGATTGGTGTGGATGGGTGACAGGAGGTGAGGATCCTAGCCTGCCCATCACCATCTCCAATCTGAAGTTAGGGCTCACTTTAGTTCTCACCAGGGCAAGTGGTCTTGATTCATTGGTCTGCTGATGGAGTCTGATGGACCCAAATTGCTTTTAATGTCAGTTAGGTATAGTGCTGTGCAGCAGTGGAGAATTCTACAGACGGTTTGATATTATGATTATTGCTTGTCCATGACAACTCATATAATGGCTCCTAAAAAAACTTGTCTTCATGCACCAACCTCATGGGGCTTGTTGGTGGGTAGATGACCTGTGAGAGACTAAATATATGGAGTTAGAGGTTAAAGCACAGATGGTGGCTGACAGATTCAGAGGTCAACTGAGGTGTAATGAAGGGGATATTTATTCTATCCCATACCTGATGTGGAGGAAAATAAAGTGCTTTTTCTCCTCCTTTATAGCATCTGCTGTCATCCCGTCCCATTGTTCATGATGATCATTAATGCTTTCTCAGGGAAACCAGAGAGTTAGCATTCCTCACACGAGTGGTTGTTGTGCCTTGCCCAAGAAACTGTCTGTTGAGATTTGTGATCTAGCTAATGTCATGTCTCTAGAGTTCCCTTTTAGGGAAAAGTTGTTGAGAAGGTTGTGACAGGCAATTTTGGAAGGCTCTAGAGCTCTAAAATGGTGATTGATACTATGGACTGTGAGTTGACTTGACTGCAAATCCTTGCATGAGTCAATGGCATTGCTCTTAAATGGTTCCTTTCTGCCTTTCTTCTCAGAAAGCTCAAAAATGTTTTTTCTGCCCAAACAGTTCTATCTTGTGCGGTTCTATAGAGTTCTGTTCTGTCATCTCTTATGTCCTATGTGTACATATGGCTGTGGTTAGAAAATGGTAAGAAGTTTGTGCTGCAGAAGCCTCTCTATGCTGATGATGTGGAACTGAATTATTTTGCCATATGCAGATGGTGTAATGTCTGAGCTTCCTCAGTGCCTGGCCATAATATGGACTTAGATGAGGGTAAATTGAAGAGTTTTACTCCTGGCAAAACAGAAGTGATGCTGGTTTGCTGGGAGTTTGATTTGTCTTTCAGTGTGACTTAGGTTCCTAAGCACCTAAGCCAGTTTTGAAAATGGGATGTAGGCTCCTAAGTCACTTAAGCGCTTTTGAAAATTTTACCTCACTATACTTTAATGGGTGTTACTTCTAACCTGGCCAGGGTTGGGTCATAAATATTTCTTCGTCTCTTTCTTCATTTATGTATCCATCTGTATGTATGAATACTTGTTAGTGTGTGCTGGTGCAATATAATGTTCTCATTAGCATATGTTTGGTATAGATGTATCATAGCTTCATCATCTGCAAGTAATCTATCCATCTATCTAATCTCGTGTCAGCAGAGCGAGTATCATCTTATTCCCATTGTATTTCTCAGCCATCCCTTGCACTCTGCTGGATTTGTAATTCCAGCTTGCCGCGAGCGTGATGATTATGTTTTCAGTGCGTTGGCTGGTTTATTTCAAAATGTGCAATAAGTCAATTGTACCAGTGTCTGTTTTCTAAGTGAGGCAGAGAAACTCTAATTGCTTTGTCAGTGGACTTGTGTGCAGCTTTTTCCAGGGTGTTTCTCTTTGCCAGCAGAAGAATGTCCTTTTGGGAATACTTCTTCCCCAATGTAGAGTACCCTGTATTTTTGGTTGGTGATAATTAATAACACTGATGTGAATAACCGTCACTATGTTTCCTAACCTCTCCAGCAAAGAATAACATCATTTATATTGTTAAGGAAGAAAATTATGGCAGTCTCTCCCAAAGGGAAAATGGGTTTCTGGTACAATTCTCAGTTCTCTCCCACAGTGAATATAGCCTGTAGCAGCCTCTTATAAGGAAACCTAATTGCAGGGGAGCGAGAAGCCTTATGGATGGAGCTACTTTGCTGTCTGCCTGACTTGCACAGGGAAGTGAAAGGTTGAATTCAATGATATGCTAATGATTATGAGTCCACTTTGGACAGTAACTAGAAGGGTCACTGCCAGTGATGGATCATTCTACTTCTGATGCCTGCTGACACTTTATGTCTATATTTCTGAGTCAGTCTGAGGCATTCACATGCTAGTGTAGCAGCAGTGGGTATCAAAGCTGTTGATCTCCTGTGTTTCCATTGATAATTCATCTTCTCCTATAAGCTTTTGACAAGCATGAAATTTTGAAAAGGCCAAATTTGGGGTTTCATGAGATTACTTCCTACCTCTGCTCTGACACTTATGCAAGTAAGATACTAGTTGTACGTGTTTTGCAAGACCATTAAAGAGTGGAGGCCTGGCAAGTCGTTATTAGTACACTTGGGCAAATAATTGACTTAAAGCAAAAAAATTTGAATCAAAGATCATTATTAAGGTTGTAAAGTCAAGCCCTGAAAAGTTAAGAAATACTAGAATTAAGGTTGCCTGTGCAACTGTATGGCTTGCTCTGTGGGGATAGTACACATGCATTCTAGTTAGATGTAGGAGTTGTGAGGGGATAGAAAATGCTCAGTTGCTCTCTGGGGGTGGTGCATGCATGGTATGGATAGTACTAGGAACTGTGAGAGCCTGGAACATGCTCAGCGAGGATAGAATCTTCCGAGTTTTTAACTGTGAAACTCTAGCAAGTCTCTATTGAGCATGTGTGAACTGAGATTTTTTTCAAAGGTTTATAACTTGGCTACATTTGGTCAGCTTGTTATTGAGATGGCCAAAGGCATCTTTCTGATAAAACGCCATCCCCTGCCAAACTTCAAGTCCCTGCTCCAAAGCATGGGGGGCACTAGAGCATTTCAAAGAAAAGGTCTCAAGAATTTTTTTTTAAATGAGCAATTTATTTTTCCTTAATCTCATTCTTGGAAATGGTTAATAATAATACTTAATAATAATTCAGGTTGAGGCAGACACCTAGCATGGAAAATTTTAGTCCAAATGATTAAAGTTGGTAAAGTTAAAAGCAACTGAAAACACAGTCTTATAATGGGAAGTGCTGGATAACCTTAATAGTAGGTAGTGCTACCAGTTTCATCTATAACAGTGTCTGCTGTATGCTTTTACCTTCAAACAATCCATAGCATACTACATATAGCTTGCAAAACCAAACTCAACCTAAGAATAATTTATTATGCTTTATCTTTAACAGTTTGCAGACTCTTGTATCATATTTATATCAGTGCAATTCTTTTTCTCTCTCTTGATTTCTCCTCTGGTTGTACAGTATGTCAGTTTAGTTTTTATTTATAATTGTTTTTTAAACACTTGAACAACAGAGACAGAGCTCCTACTAAAGAATCTCATAATTAGAAACAGGCTGTAATGTATTATGAATTATCCTGTGCACATTGTAAACTATTACAATCTTGGGCATTCGTGCTTTCTTAGCACTTTGAGGCACGTAGTAGTACACCAATAAGCCTTTCATACTTTCAAGGTCATATTCCTGTTCTGTTTCATCCTAAAACTGTTCAGGCTTAATCACTCAATTAAATTTGTCTATGACTCAAAAATTTACAGAAAGAAAGAAAGAAAGAAAGAAAGAAAGAAAGAAAGAAATCTGATTAACTTTGACATACTGGAGTGGATGATTAGGAGAAAGTATCTTATTTTGGAAAGAGAAAGAGACAGTGTTTCTAGCCAGCCACTTTTAGTGGGGAGAAAACATATCTTTTCCAAAAGGCGAGGTCTCTTCACATTGTGAGGAAACAATCTGGCCCCAATCCTAGGTTCTATTAGGATTGCTTTGCACTGCTTCACCATCGAAATGCAGCCCTCAAGGCAGCATAGCCAGCCCTTGGAGGAGTATCCAAGCTTAGGGGGCTCTTCTGGCATCACAGAGCTACCATAGCAACGCCTACACTATACTGCTCTGTGAGGCTGGTGTAGAGGGAATAGTTGAGATACGTGTGCCTGTGATATCCCTGAGCTCCATCAATCCTCAGCAGATATATAGGTCTGAGCAAATGGAACTGTTAGATTACCTCTAGAGAGGCCTTGTGATTGTCAGTGGAGAACCGGAATATTGACTATACATGGTGAAAGGCAGGCTTCAAAGTGGATGTTTACACCGCCACTCAGATTTGGTAGCATTTTACACTCACTTTGCCCAGGTGTGAATAGCTATACAGGGCACAAGGCAGTGGAAAATTGGGCCCACAATGTTCTAATCCCACTTTTTCCTCTCAGTGCTGTATGTGTATTTTTTTTATACCTCCACAAATCATTAGAAATGAAGATGTGTAGTTTTACATCTCTGAAGATTTAAACAAAGACAATATCTAAGATCACTTATTTCAACGTCTTTAATGATGACACACAGAGGCTGATGATCATCTTGAATTAAATTGGCTACTCTCCATAAAGAGAAACCCCATCTCCTCTCTTTAGGGGTTTCCCACCATTTGTTGTCATTCCACTGGGACATCTCAGACAACCTCTCTTCCTCTTCAGTAGAGAAAAGCAAAGTGACGGCTTCTGGTCTGCAAGTCCTGTGCTGCCGCACACTCATTGACGTGGGCCAGAATTCATAGAGGCATCACTTGTTATTTCTTCTGTAGGAAGCCAGTAACCCTGGATCTTCGATGACCCCACTAAACATGCACACCTCTTTGGTTCTCACTTTGGATAGCGAGACTTGAGTTGGAGAGGCCCCCTCATGGGTTCCTTTAGTTCTGACAGATAGCTCTGAAAAAATTAGTTATTTCTCCTTTCCATCTAACTTTGGTACTTATATCCTCCCATCACCATAGGATTTGCATCTTTAGCATAGGATATTTATTTAATGTTAGAGCTGGTTGGAGAAAGGTGAACATTTTTGGAAACAATGGAAGATGGCATCTTTTTTAAAAAAATGTCATGGAATCTTTTCATTTTTGAGGGGAAAAAATTGTTCCAAAATTTCAATGGTTCATTTTGGCACATCTCAGTTCACATTTTTCTCCTTGGTGACAAAAATCCCACTCTTTAAAAATACCAAAATGAGCACAAGGAAGTAAAAACATGAGGTAAAGTGGGAGAAACCCATTCTCTGGTGGGGAACAAGGGAAGGACGTTATGAAGAAGTGTCATTTCTCCCACAATTTCAAAACAAATAAAATTCAAAAAAACTTGGGGGGTTTTGTGTTTTGAAAGTTCATCAGGAATCAATGAAATTGTGTCATGAAAAGTTTTAGTTGTTGTTGAAAACATATATTTTATTAAAAAAAAATTCCAGTGAAAAAATGTGAGACTTAACATGGGGGAATAGATCTATTGAATCTATATTGAATCAATATTGAATCTATTTCCCCATGTTAAGTATTCTCACACCGTCTTGTCAACTGTCTAAAATGGGCCATCTTGATTATCACTAGAAAAGTTTTTTTTCTCCTGCTGATAATAGTTCATCCTAATTAATTAGCCTCTTACAGTTGGTATGTATATACCACTTCCACTTTTTCATGTACTCTGTATGTATATATATCTTCTTACTGTATGTTTCATTCTATGCATCTGATGAAGTGGGTTTTAGCCCACGAAAGCTTATGCTCAAATAAATTTGTTAGTCTCTAAGGTGCCACAAGTACTCCTGTTCTTTTTGCGAATACAGACTAACACAGCTGCTACTCTGAAACTTCTAATGGTGAGAGCAATTGGCACAATGTACCAAGGCTTGAGGTGGATTCTCCATCACTGGCAACTTATAAGTCAAGACTGGATGCTTTTTCTAAACTATATGCTCTCGTTCAAAGAGGAATTAATTCAGGGACATCCTGTAGCCTGTGTTATGCAGGAGTTCAGACTCGATGATCATGGTGGTTTCTTCTGATTTTACAATCTCAGAATCTGTTAGTAAGACATTGCTCACTGAAGTGTCAGTGAGAAATGTTCTGTTGGTTCTCACTAACAATAATACAAATATCTGTTTCTTGCTGTTGTTGTTTTTAGCATCTTTTTCTCAGCCATGCTGATAGCATGCATTAAAGAGAAAGGACAATCGCCAAGAAATATTTGCTAAACCTTTGGGATTGATTCCTGATGCTGCCGGTGTAGCTGCCAGTTAGGAATGTGTATGAGAAAGCTGTAAGCAAGTGTTATCCCAGCCTATTAGATATTGCAAGAGATGGATGCCTTCTGACAATCACCCTGCTGGAAGCCTGGCAGCTCAGAAAACCCCAGACAGATAGCAGCAGCAGCAACGCACACAAGGATTTCAAATGATGGCGAAATTTCTCTCGTTGCTGTGTCTGCTGCATGGATGTGACGTATTCCTCGCTTCTTCAGAGAAAGCAATCATTCAGAAAAGTAAGGGCTAGAGTGCGTTCCAAGGATACAGCCAATAGTAAGGAACATCCCTGGGCAGTAGGGAATTGCAGCTCAGGGAGTCACAATACTCGCCTTTTTCCAAAGGAGGTAGTAATTTGCTGCCGGCTTTCACCAGCAACAAATTACTTCTCTGCATCCCTGCTGTGCTTTGGCTCAGCTCCACTGAGTGGTGGATTGTAGTGTGTGGGTGAGGGGGAAACTAAGCCTCTTCACATTCTCCTCTTCCTTCACTGCTGGCGTGTAAGTAGGCTCCCAGCGACCTTTATCCATGTATGTCCAGACCCAAGGACTGGGTAACCTGCATAGGGACAAGTGGGCTGGTCTTACTCCTTCTTATGCTCCTGTGATGTCATCAAGGCTGGGCTAGAATCTGGCTCTTAATGTATCAAAGCTTAGATGGAGCTGTGAAACCAATTTCTTTCTATTTCACTCGTCCCCATGTCCGAAACTTTGGATGGGCAAGGGAATTCTTTGGGTAAACACAATGGCAATAAAAAAATTAAGTGATTTGTTGCTGTTGATTTATAGAGCACTTATTGCCCTTTCAATTAAATGAAAGGGAGCTTTTGCTGTTGTTAAAAGTAAATATATGAGTGCATATTTTTAAGAGACCATCCAGTAAGAACACTACAGTGAGTCCTGTGAACAAATAAATATTGTCAATCCTTTGAAAATTGTAAGTGAAATATATTACAGACTAGGCCAATGTTGATGGTATTTTATGTGAGGCATATGGATGGCACAATGTAGTTTAAATATGAAATACACTGTAGAACTGTCTATTTTAGTGAAAAAGAAACAGGCCGCCTAGTCATATTAAATCATTTTCACACTCCCAGATGGCCATTTGAGGGGGAGCAATGCAATTTGCTGTTGCTAGAAATAATTGCTGTCAATTATTTTTGCTGACTTTTTACAAGGTTGTAGATGTAAGTGAAAATTAATTCACAGTGAATATCTCCAGTTCTGATATGCTGCATCAGTAAATGAATTGTTATATGAAATTATCACTTGTGTTAGTATAACCACCCTCCTTCCCCATCACACTTTTGCCAAAGGTATTGTTTCAGGTACCTAGCATTTAATTGAGCATTTTGATGACTCAGTTGAATGACCATCCTTCTCAGTGATTTGAGACAAACTTTTTTCAAGGTACATAGGAATTCTATCTATCAATAATCTAACTAGTTTTTAGCTAACTCTTCCAGTGAAAATTAATCTGTTCATTAGATTTCACTTTTGGATTCCATAAATTCACTTACTTAGTCTTAGCATAATTGCTGTCATTACCATTATATGTCACAAGATACCATGACATGTCACAACATAACCAATATACTTAATAGAATTATTGGGGGCTATGTCACAATGTCTTAAGAGGTATTTGTCTCTGTATTTGGAAATCTGCTTCCTGTAACAAATGGACTGCAGCTTGCCTTTTCTAAGTAACATTTATGATGTATGACAAGATTTCATAACACGTCATAAGGTGATTCACAACTTCATCCTCTCGATAACCTGATGGAGTGTTATCAACCAAATGTCAATTCTCTAGTTTTGGTATCACATCTGCGATAATTCTTCTCGAAGCTGTCAGGGAACTGGCATAATTTAGAGGTGACATATGGAGGTTCTGAAGGCAACTGTATGCACATAGACAGTCAAGAGCCATAGTGAAATGGAATCTCAGGTGCATTATGGAGTTTTGCTGGGCGATATTGAAATAACTCTTGACCGCTAAGGTGCCAGAGCCAAGAATGAATGAAGTTCATTTGTTATCATGTCACTGATTTATTTCAAAATAACCTGTAGGTCAGCTACAAGTGCCCAACTAATTTCTCCAATAGGGTGACATAAATGGCTCTGGCTCTAGACTGACAGTAGAACCAAGCTCTTCCTTCCCCTGCCAGCATTCCTGTGGGCAAAACAACAGACTGGGCCAAGGGAGTGTCTTGTGAATTTTATATTGCTGAAAGTTTAATGCATAAAAATAAAGAGGCACAATCAGCCACATGCATTTGATCTGATAGAAAAGAGAGCAAACGCACACACACAAGTAAAAGGAAAACTTTTCTGATCCATTTCTATTCTTAAATGTTCTATTGTCTCTATTCCACAGTAATGTCATGCCATCCAATCATAGCAGTCCACGGAGGCAGGAGTGGTTAGCAAGTATGTTTTCCTTTTTGCCATGTCAGTAATAGGGAGGATCTCTAAACCATCGACAGCGGGAAAAGAAAGAGAGAATGCTATGTTCTATGGGCCTGATTGTGCCAGTCCCTTAAGAGGGTGGGGAAGGGAGCTCACCTCTCACATGAACTTAGCGAGGGTCTCCCACAATTCATTCCTGCCTATATGCCTTCCTCTGTGGGATGCCAGAGGCTCACAGTGCTCCAGAGAGGACAAGCAGAGGAACGGATGATGTGGGTTTTGGCCCCATCCCCCTTCTTATGCACTAGTCGAGAGGAAGCCAGGTGCACTGTGGCAAGGAAAAAGGATGGAACATTCTCTAGGAAGGTGTAGTCTCCATTGCTCAAGGACTCTGTTGGGTGAAGGATTGTGCCACCTGAGAAATGCACTTTCCTACCCCCCCCCACCCCTCTCTGTATATGGCTGTGTTATATCATGCCAGCTAGCCCCAATATCCCTCCTTCTGGTCAGTTTGAGGAACACTTCCCATTTTTTCAAAGAACAGTTTCAATTGGCCCTCAAGTGCACAAGCTCATTGCATGACCTCATAGACCTTACTGTGATGAAAAATGTTCCTGAAAGTCCATCTAAATTTTACTTTGCTGGAACTGAGCCTGGATGAGAGAATCCCTTAATAGCCCATCAATCTAAGTGTATTTATTGTGTCCTTGTTTCTAATTAGTACTGTATTCCCTAAAAGTGGCAAGCGCTATTACACTCTTTTTTGGTCTGCTAGTATTATCTGTTGTTTGAGACATCTGACCAGCACCAGTAGCAGAAGACTCAAGTCAAACATAGAGGGAAGAACTTGTTAATGCAGGTGATTAGTGCCTTTCACTACTGGAGACCTGAGTTCAGATTCTGTCTGAAGGCACAAGTGAAAAAGAGTCAGGCAATGAGGGGTGGCTGGGGCTTCAAACTTCCGTATTGGTGTACATTAAAGTACTGTGTAGGCCAGTATTAGATTAGTGACAGCTTCTGCTCCAGTGAAGCCTAGGTTTGAAATGCATGGGTGTAAATTAGAGCAAAATTTGACTCTTTCAGGCTGATTCACCACTGTTTTGCACCTTGTGTCATCATTTATATATACTTGTGAAAAGTGAGTGTGAAATGTCACTCTACTGATATATGTAGTAGCATTTTACACAAACTGTTTACGTAGGTGTAAATAAGAAGACAAGATGCAGGGCAGTGGAGATTTATCTATATTCAGGTTGCTTAGTCTGAGTGCTACAGAGTTAGGAAATCTTGGCTCCTTCGTTCTCCTTGCACTTCCTGAACTGATGAGATTAGTCTATGATGATGTAAGAGCATGGCCTCTTTGGAAGGGTGAAATATCCACCATGGGGCACGTTCTGTCAGTTCATTAATCAACAAAGAACTCATTGCTTAGGCAAAATGGAACTGTTAAAGTTTTCATGATTGCTTAATGGAAGGGACCAAAGAAAAGCCATCCAAAGCTCATCAGCTATTTGGGATTTGAATATGCATACATTTCTGTTCATAATTAATGCAACAGGACACTCAGGATGAGGAGAGAAATCACAGGTTCTTCAGTAAAAGATTTTCAGATGAGTTGGGGCACCCTGTTCTGTTCTGTTTGACTGTCTGCTTAAGATAATAAAAATCCCAAAGGATCCTTGAGGAGATGTGTCACAGGGTCCTTTTAGATATCTCAGTAATTCAAAGTCAAACAGAGGGAGGGAGAGTGCAAGTTTGCATTTCTAGGCTAATTATCAGTTTATAAGCATTCATTAAATTGGTTATTTGATATAAATCCGGTGCTGTTTTTTTCTTTTTTACTTAAAAATTTAAAGCTCCATTAGGACTGGAAATGGAAATACATTTTAATAATTTGTAAATTTCTAGAAAGCAAAAGTTACTCAAGACCATCCGGTACTTCAGTAATAGAAACATAAATATATATATATATTTTAGCTTTAAGAATAATTCAGGATCCATTTTGCAGGGCTATTAAAGCTTGTTGGTTTGGAAAGCTGATATGTCTATCCAGGGAGCTATATCACTTTGGTCAGAAAAAAAACTTTTATTGGAGGAGCCTTCAATCCTGGAAATCCCAACCCCTCCCCCAGCTCAGCCCTGCCTATAATATTGAGTAGTTAAGATCCACATTTAAGATCCACAGGAAAGAACTTGCCAGAAATGTATGGAGAGGGTGTCCCACATTCCTACTTCCTGTCAAAACTGATCACACTCCCCACAAAGTCACTAGTTTATGTTCTGTTAGGGTTTGATCCAAATCCTTTGATTTAAATGAGAGTTGGTCCATTCACCTCAATAGGCTTTGGCTCAGACTCTTAATTCCTCCTGAAAACCTACCTTTGCCGTGACGTCTACAACTCACTACCAGATAAAAGCAGACAAACTAGCCACACCTATCTGTGACTACCACGATCACTGTGACTATGAACTTAAGGAAACAGACCCATGCCTGTTTCCTTTTTTCCCACCACTCACCTACCTATGGGTCTCTTTATCCACCTTTTACATATTGTCTAATCCCTGGATGCTGAATTTTCTATAGCAAGGCCTATGTTTGTGTTATTTACTTGTACAGAGTCTGGTGCAAGGGGGTCCTTATGCACTATGAACTCAATTGGAATTAATAATATTAATAAAAGGTAAAAATTTCAACTTCTATTCCTAACTAATTTGGAAGCAGAAAACCTGGAATTCAACTCTTTGGGGGGTAGCCTGCTCCTGTTCAGAATGTTCTCCATCCCTCCTTTTGAAGACATGCTCCTGTTGGAGGATTTTCTCTCTGTCTTCTTCAAGAGCCTAGATCAGACCTGTTAGCCCTTGAAGGCTGCTTCTGATTAATGGGAGTTGTCCTCCCACACCTTTTATAACTGCTTCTGGTGAGGATGAGTGAACAGAAAAAAGAAATACCTAGAAATGTCAGAAATACACTCTTCCTTGTGATATTTTAATAAGCTTGAAGCTTATGGTAATCAAGAAATTCCCTCCTCTGGAAATGAAAGGGGGTTTATGTTAATCTGTTGTGACACTGATTGTTTTCCCAGTGTGAAATGATGGATCTTCTGTGTAGCTGTGTGATAGCAGCTACACACTGTGTCACCTCCTCGCCAAGCCTGGAGACTTGGGAATGGATTTGTGTGAGGGATAACAGGGAGCTATTATCTCCTTATTTTAGCTGTCGAGGTGTCTTTAACAGACACAGTATTAAAGGACATTCCTTTTCCCCATAGATTCATCTCTAGCAGCCACTTGCCATTCTGTGGTTTCCTGAGGCACATACACCAATTTATAGTACCAGCCTTCCACACTCATGAAGAGACGTTAAAGTGTGGAGTTAAGGCTGGTCAAAAATGTTTTGTCCAATTTTATTTTTTTATGGGATTTTTTAACTAAATTAAAATTTTCATGGAAAATGTCTGCTTTCTTTGAATGGTCCCTTGAAATATGTGTTAACTACTTATGCTAAACAATCTGTCCCACCCTGTATTTACTGTGACATTCTTCTTCAGGCTTGGGAAACTTAATCAGAGCTCCAAGTAAGCTCAAAAGCTTTTCTCTCATCAACAGAAGTTGGTCCAATAAAAGATATTACCTCAGGCACCTTGTCTCTGTTTCCTTGGCAACTGTTGATTATTATTTTTTTGTCAGAAAAACAAAATTGTTTGGCCAAAGACCAAAAATGTTTTCTTTTGGCAGTTTTTGACAACACATTTTTGGTTGTGAGGTTTTCGATAGAAAGTCAAAATCTTTCATGAAGACGCCCTCATTTTCCAACCCAGCTGTACATGGAATTCTTTGCCTTTGCAAAGGGAGCCAGTAGAAGTTTTGTTCAATCCTCTGCAATGGAAGATTTCATTGTGTATCACACATGCTGATAACTCCATTGACCTTTGCCCTCCACTATCTTCTTCACCCTTAACTCAGTTTTCTCTTCCACTCAGGCCCCGAGCTGTACACTTGATCCAATCATCAGCATTTCCCGTCTCCCATTACTCATCTTTCTATTAGTGAATTCAAACATGTTGAAACACCCTTTCCTAATTATAGGCCCCATTCTCTACTATGCCGGAGAAAGGAAACTCTGGGAGTTTCAAGAAACTGAGTTCCTTAGGAGTTCTTCCATCAGGGAGATGGGGTTTGCCTTCCCGTGGAAGATGCCAGGGATACACAGGGGCACATGTGCAGCTCAGTGATCAACAGGAAGAAAGGAGAATCCCTACAGATGCATACAATACAAGAGGAGTCCATACATCTGAGTAATTTACAAGGGGGGGAATAGTTGTAAATGCATTCAAAAGGGAAACTAGGCAGAGGTATAAATTGCAAGGAGAATCCCCTCTGTGCAGGTGGCTATGTTGCAAAGGGAAACCACTCATAGGGATTAATTGCATATGTAAATTAATCATGGGCAATAGTAGTCTCACAGGCACGCTCTCGTACATCATTAAAAGGCTGCCCCTCAATAGGGTGACCATATTTCCCTATGCTGAATACTGGACACCTGGTAAAATGACCCGTATTCAAGCGAGTTCAATGGCAATCAATCAGAACTATGCAGTACAAACATTCAAATTAACATCAAGTTAACTGAGCCCCTGTTAAAAAGAAATCCTACATAGTTGGATTCTTTTTATTTCCCTTCTTATCTTTAAGGTTATAGGGCTCACACAGGGAGGGGTGACACACCCATCCCTCCCCCTCTCCCTCTCCCCACATGGGGAGAGGTGACACAAACACACTCCCCTACACCTTTCTCATGGGAGGGGAGGGTGTTGACTGACCGACCCAACCCTCCCTGCCTGGTGCTCTCCACCTTCCATGTCTGGCTGGGCTCCTGGAATGGACCTGGCTCTCCTGGTACCTTGTCAGCCACTGGACCCCCCCACTCACCGCTGGTGGGCAGGTGGCTGGCAAGCAGGGATCCGGCCAGTAGCAGTACCCACCTGTACTGATGCGGGGGAGACAGAAAATATGGGACAATTTGCCCGTTTTTAAGAAAAAGGCAGGACATCTGCAAGAGGGCTTAAATACAGGACTGTCCCTTTAAAAACAGGACGTCTCAGTTTCTGCAGAGTCTGTTGTGAAAGAAGTTAGGAATAGTGTAGTATTAAAAACAAACAATGAAGAATCCTAGACAAACCCTACCTTTTGGGCTGGGTCAGCGGCAGTCACATAACTAGCTCTTACTGCTATTGTATGGGGTGCTCTGCATCAGGAGGCCCTCGCAAGCATGCAGAACGCACAACAGAAGTTGGACAAATAGTTAAAAGACTAAGGAAGCCTTGAGGTTAAAAATAGCGAAGCTGAGCTCCTCTGTGTTCTTGGACGTGCAAGCAATTCAGACCCATATGGTGTAATTACCTGGGAGAGCTGTTGTAAGGACTGAGCAGTGCTATGAATTTGTGTTGCCTTTAGGCACGTTCTGTCTCTTTCTTTTTGCCTGAGGCCCTGTAGTTGGGAAAACCACACAGACCCACAAATCCTTCTGGCTCGGCCGCTCTCTATTTCCTGAGACAGCCAGGGAGAAAAGTGGCATGACTAGTTTTCAAAGTTGGTTCTTTAAGAGAGGAAAGCAGAGGGGGCTGACTTGTATCAACTGCCAGCTTGCAGCATGTCAGGGGACTTAAGAGGGTGTGGATTGCTCTGCATTTCCCAAAGCCCTGTTTCCAGATGAACTAACAGTAAAACAGAGGAAAAATGGATGGTAGGTGGTTATAGAATGGTGGGGGGTTTTCAGTTCTCTTTTCTGGATGGTCTGGATGTGTCTGAGATGCTGGTTAGTGTCTCTTTTCCATTCGTTTTGAACCTTTTCCCTTCAATTCAACCATCTTGGCTGTATCTCTGCTGTAAAATCTGTGCTCCAGCTGGGAGGATGAGAAATGTGGAACCTTTCCAAAAGCTGTTTGTTGGTGATGGCGATAGCATGGTAGGATGGGCTCATTTGAACAACGATAATCTTTTTAATACTGCTAAATGCAAAGTCATATATCAAGGAACCAAGAATGTAGGTCTCGCTTATAGGATGGGGGACTGTGTTTTGGAAAGCAGTGACTCAGAACAGGACTTAAGGGTCATGTTGGCTAACCAAATGAATGTGAGCTGTCAGTGTGATGTGGTAGCTAAGAGACTAAATGCAGTTCTTGGCGGTATAAGTTGAGGACTATCAAGCAGAAGTATGGAGGTGTTAGTAGTAGTGTATATAGCATGACGGAGACCACTACTGACAAATTGTGTCCAGTTTTGGTGAGCACATTTTAAAAAAAAGGCAACAAATTGGAAAGGGTTCGAAAGGAGCCACTGGAAAACAAGCTTTATAGTAAAAGACTTAGGAAACTCAATCTGCTGATTAACCTTAACAGAAGGTCAAGAGTTGACTTGTTCACAGTATATAAGTACCTATGTGGGGAAAAGTTTCCAATAGCCTTTAACCTTCTAAAGCCACAACAAAAATCAAATGACTGTAAGGTGAAGCTAGACAAATTAATTAAGAATAAGGGGCCAATTTTGAATTGTAAGGATGATTAACTACTGGAAGAATTTAGAGGAAGATGTGATGGATTCTCCATCACTTGAAATATTTAAACCAAGATTATTTCAAGATAATGTCAGGATTGAGCAAAATAACTTTTTAAAAATATGCTCTAGCTCAGGGGTGGGCAAACTTTTTGGCCTGAGGGCCACATCTGGGTGGGGAAATTGCCTGCAAGGCCGGGGCAGACGGTTGGGGTGCAGGAGGGAGTGTAGGAGGTGCAGTGTGCAGGAAGAGGCTCAGGGCAAGGGGTTGGGGCAGAGGAGGGGTGCGGGGTGTATGAGGGAGCTCAGGGAAGGGGGTTAGGGTGCAGAAGGGGTGCAGAGTGCAGGAGGGGGCTCAGGGCAGGGGTGCAGGGAAGAGTGCAGGGTGTGGGAGGGGCTCGGGTGCAGGAGGGGTGCAGCAGGGGGCTCAGGGCAGGGGATTGGGGTGCAGGAGGGGTGTGGCGGGGTTAGGGTGCAGGCAGGGGGCTCAGGTCAGGGAGTTGGGGTGCGGGGTGCAAGAGGGGTTCAGGCCTGGTGCCACTTACCTGGAGCGGCTCCAGGGTGGCAGCAGTGTGCACCGGGGCCAGGGCAGGCACCCTGCCTGACCTGGCAGTGCGCCGCTCCCAGAAGCAGCTGGCACCACATCCCTGCGGCCCCTGGAAGGGGGTGTGGGGGGGCAGAGGACTCCGCACACTGCCCTTGCCGCACCTCCAGGTACCTCCCCCGAAGCTCCCATTGGCCGCGGTTCCCCGTTCCCAGCAAATGGGAACGGTGTGGGGTGGTGCCTGGAAGCAAGGGCAGTGCACGGAGCGCTCTGCTTCCCCTCCCCCCACACACACCAGGGGCTGCAGGGACATGGTGCTGGCCGCTTCTGGGAGTGGTGCGGGGCCTGCGGCGTCACAGGGGTGGCAATCTGCAGGCCGGATCCAAAGCCCTGAGGGGCTGGACTGGCCTGCGGGCCGTAGTTTGTCCACCCCTGCTGTAGCTCAACCAGAAGCTATGGGCTTGATTCAGGAATTTCTTGATGATATTCCATGGCCTCTGTTATGCAGGAGATCGAAGTAGCTAATCATAATGGTTCCTTGTGGCCTTAAAATCTACGAATTAAATAACAATCCTGTAATTTTGGTGATGTCCTCATTGGCTCTTTTCCCTGCTGCGTCATCTGGAAGTAGAATGAATGCACTTCTAGTTTCCTGGACTCAGATTAAGGGACTTTGAGGATTCTTCCTGACTTGCATCTCTTGTGCTGATAGACCTCCAAATGTTGATGTTATAGTCTCACACTTCTTCTCCAACTTTTTCCCCGGAAGTGGTGTTAAGTGGTGGCTTTCACTTCTCCAGGGAACTATTCCCAAGAGAGCAGAGGCTTGGATTCCCTTCACAGTAGTTCTTGTAGGTGGTCAGGCAGGGGTGCTTGCTAGGAGCTGTGACACTATAAAAGGAGATTCAGGGGGCCATTTGTTTTGTAACGTTCTATCTAGATAAAAGGAACTAGTGCTATCTATTGGGGATTGAAGAAACCTTGTAGCTATACTGGCACAAGTGGATGCCCTATCTATAGTGTATATACTGAGTTTATTTTTCTCACGTCCCCCCTCTTGGTCCCATCATTTCTCCTTTTGGTTATAATCTCTTGGAAGCAGGATGGAAACTCAATAACATTTGTAATTGAAATATGGTTTTGCACATACATTGTGCAAATGGGATTGCAATGAGACAAAAGCAGATTGATCATCACTCACCTCTGTATGTGGATTATCTAATGTCTGGGACTCTGCCCACCCCAAGTAAGGAGATGGAGGGGTGACCTGTTATGGAATCCTGCAGCAGGAGTATTTTATATTAGTGTCTTTTAGCCTTTAGAAAACAGCCAAGGTAAAGACAGATAAACATGTGACTATGGACTGTGCCATATTGGTGTTAGTATAATCATTCTGTTCAAGCAACTCATTTACTTAGACAATTTCATCCTTTTTCCACTGAGTTTTGTAACTTCCTTTTCAACATATGCAGACAATTACACGTACAACTCTTATCAAAGATAAATAGATAAATCGACCACTGGGTAGATTCCTGGTGTATCAGCTACAGAGAAGAACAGGAGTACTTGTGGCACCTTAGAGACTAACAAATTTATTAGAGCATAAGCTTTCGTGGACTACAGCCCACTTCTTCGGTTCCATATATGCATCCGAAGAAGTGGGCTGTAGTCCACGAAAGCTTATGCTCTAATAAATTTGTTAGTCTCTAAGGTGCCACAAGTACTCCTGTTCTTCTTTTTGCGGATACAGACTAACACGGCTGTTACTCTGAAACTTGTCAGCTACAGAGAGGTGGTCTGTTTTGTATAGAAGATGTCCCTTCACTTTTTTAAAAAAAATTATTCTTGGAGAGTCTTATGTGAATCATGGGGCTTAGGAACTACTAGAATTGCAGCTTAGGTTTTCCAATTAAAAATATTACCCATAAAATGCAGATCACCCGAGTGAAAAGAGAAAGAGAGAGAAAAGAGGGGAGGGGAAGAAAAAAAAGAAAGGGAGAGAGGGAATGAAAAGGAGGAAAACGAAAAAGTCTTATTTAAAATAATGCAATATTTAACTATATTAACTATAAAACAGACATTTTCTCATGCACTGTTTCTTGATAAACATGCCATGTGCATGGGAGAATTCAGGAAGTTAGGGATCAGTGAATGACCCTCAGTTCAGTTTAGATAAAGATCCAAAGGTTTCTTTCTCAAGCAGGATTCCTAATATTTCACTGTGTTGTCAGGGTCCAGTATGCTATACAAAGTCTCTTTTTTGGGCACACTCCCACTTATGGTGCAAGGCACAAAGAACATGAAGATGAATGAACCCACCAATTTCAAATCTCAGAGAAGGTTCAGTATGAGGATAGGGTGATGAGTCAAGCCTTTTCATATGTATCTGCACTGGTTCTCTTATTCCTAAGGTAAGTAGCTTTGTCTAGACCCTAGATTTCCACAGATTCATAGAGTTTAAAGCTAGAAGAGGCCACAATAATAATTGAGTCCAGTGAATTCCACAGTGCTGTGACAGAAATGGAGTCTGCTGTTCAGTACAGTCAGTGAAATATGCACTAATTCCTTCTATGAAGAGGCGGGTCGGGGGAATTTCGGTGACTTTGAAACCTAATTTTCATTCAACAAACTGCGCAGAGCAGTGTAACCTCAGGTGAGCCATGATCACAGTTAACAGCCCTGTTTCTGCATACTATCCTTATCTGTCTGTTTCACTTTCAGTTGACCGGCAGGCAGGATATGGTACTGTATATACAAACATCCCATTTACAGTGCTGGAAACAAAGCACTCAGAATCTGATTTGAACAAACTGACGCCTGGTAGTGTTGGACAGGTGGTAGAGCACCCTTGGTGGCAAGCTGGAGTCACCCGCTGCGCATGTAAAAGTCCCCCATAGGAATACTTTATCATTGCATTGCATTTGCTTCTGACTAAACATCAGGCAAGGAACATTTGCAGACACAGACACATTTATAATAATGAGCAAATCATGAATACATTTCTCTACCACATTATTGGATGTAAGAGTGACTGTTTTAATATTATGAATATCATATTGGACTTCTGCATGCTTCCCATGCAGGTGATAGATATGAAAGTATCTTCTGGGACTGATCAGATGCAGAACTCCTCTGGTATCCTAATGTATTATTCGTAGGAACTTTGTAAGCAGGTTTTGTCTCTCTGTCCATCCATCTGTCTGTCTGCCTTCCCATATAGACAATAAAAATATATAGATGTGTTTCATATGATTTATTTTACTCAGATACCTTCCTCCAAATAGTATCTGAGCAGAAAAATGGACACCAGGGGAAAAAAAAGCTGTTTAATGTGTTGAGCTTTTGCTAAAATGCTGGTGGCTTGTAACCATGCCTGTGGTTAAATGAGCTCAGGTCATCTCCCGTTCCGTCCTAAGTCATTGTAGACTCACTCCCTGAGCAGTGAAACAGCCAGTGTGGGAACTGGTCTTAGGCTACAAAATGTAACTAGGAGAACTCAAAGAAACTTATTATTTAAAGGAATAAGGAAGGGAAATGCTAGCTGGATTCTTCTCCTTTTGTATGAGCGTGCTTTAGGCATCTGGATTTCTCTCCACAGATCCCCCAAAACCAAGAGTTTGCTGTATGGTTTGGTAACATTATTTTTTTGCATAGCTGTGGCTAATGACACACAAGCCGCCGTATGGGTCAGGGACAATGGGACTCCACACTCTTCCTTTCCTTTAAGCCTCCCTCTCAAATGACACAGGCCTTGTCTACACTACGAGAGTAGTTCGATTTTACTTAAATCGAATTTTTGGAATCGATATTGCAAAGTCGAACGTGTGTGTCCACACTAAGGACAGTAATTCGACTTTGTGAGTCCACACTAACGGGGAAAGCGTCGACATTGGAAGTGGTGCACTGTGGTCAGCTATCCTACAGTTCCCGGAGTCCCCGCTGCCCATTGGAATTCTGGGTGGAGCCGCAAATGCCTTCTGGGTAAAAAAAATGTGTCCAGGGTGCTTTTGGGTAACTGTCGTCATCCGTCCATCACTCCCGCCCTCCCTCCCTGAAAGCGCCGGCGGGAAATCAGTTCGCGCACTTTTCTAGTCAGTGACAGCGCGGACGCCACAGCACTGTGAGCATGGAGCCTGCTGCAACCATCACTGCAGTTGTGGCCGCTCTCAACGCCTCGCAACTTATCATACACCTTTCCCTGAGGCAGATGCAGAAAAGTCAGGCGAGGAGGCTACGTCAACGCGGTGATGGCCTGAAGTCTGAGAGTAGCACAGACCTCTCAGAAAGCAGGGGACCCAGCGCCGAGAACATCACGGTGGCAATGGGTCATGTTGATGCCGTCGAAAGGAGATTCTGGGCACGGGAAACAAGCACTGAGTGGTGGGACCGCATAGTGCTGCAGGTCTGGGATGAATCCCAGTGGCTGCGAAACTTTCGCATGCGGAAGGGAACTTTCCTGGAACTTTGTGAGTTGCTGTCCCCTGCCCTGAAGCGCAATGACACCCGGATGCGAGCAGCCCTGACTGTCCAGAAGCGAGTGGCCATAGCCCTGTGGAAGCTTGCAACGCCAGACAGCTACCGGTCAGTCGCGAACCAGTTTGGGGTGGGCAAATCTACCGTGGGGGTTGTTGTGATGCAAGTAGCCAAGGCAATCGTTGATGTACTGCTGCCAAAGGTAGTCACCCTGGGAAACGTGGAGGCGATCATAGATGGCTTCGCAGCGATGGGATTCCCAAACTGCGGTGGGGCCATAGATGGAACTCACATCCCTATCCTGGCACCGGAACACCAGGCCAGCCAGTACATTAACAGAAAGGGCTACTTTTCCATGGTGCTGCAAGCACTGGTGGACCACAGGGGACGTTTTACCAACATCTACGTGGGATGGCCGGGCAAGGTTCATGACGCTCGTGTTTTCAGGAACTCTGGTCTGTTTAGACGGCTGCAGCAAGGTATTTACTTCCCGGACCACAAAATAACTCTTGGGGATGTGGAGATGCCTATAGTCATCCTCGGGGACCCAGCCTACCCGCTAATGCCCTGGCTCATGAAGCCCTATACTGGCGCCCTGGACACTGAAAAAGAACTCTTCAACTACCGGCTGAGCAAGTGCAGAATGGTGGTGGAGTGTGCTTTTGGCCGTCTCAAGGGGAGATGGAGAAGCTTACTGACTCGCTGTGATCTCAGTGAAACCAATATCCCCATTGTTATTGCAGCTTGCTGTGTGCTCCACAATCTCTGTGAGAGCAAGGGGGAGACCTTTATGGCGGGGTGGGAGGTTGAGGAAAATAGCCTGGCTGCTGATTACTCACAGCCAGACAGCCGGGCGATTAGAAGAGACCAGCGGGAAGCGCTGTGCATCCGGAAGGCTTTGAAAGCAAAGTTCCTGAGTGAGCAGGGTAACCTGTGACTTTAAAGTTTGTGTATTGAGAAGCTAAACCTGCCCCCGTTTCTTTGCCCAGTTAATGTTGACTATCCTATCCAGTTACATACCCCCTTCACCCCACTTCCAACACACGTTTCAAAATAAAAATAGTTCTACTTTGTTAAAGCACACCGTTTTCTTAAATACTGTATTCGCGGGAATTTTTTAAAACTGGGACGCAGACTGTGGTGCGGAGCGGGTGTACTGTAGTGGCGCGAATGCAGCTTCTAAACTCAAGGATTGACAGGCTCCGCTGCGGTGGGATGGTTGTTTCAACGGAGCCTGTCACCCCTCCTGATAGGGACTGTGTGTATGGGGGGGTCTATGTGACTTTGTGGCAGGGGGAGGACGGTTACAGATCCCCTGCTGTGTGGCTCTGTGATCCTGCCTAAGGACCGCCGCTTAAGATCTGTAACTGCCCTCCCCTGCCACAAAGTCACAGAGCAACCCACCCCCCACCACATAACATGAAAACAACCTCCCAGACTAACCAGGGTAACTAGTCACTGCATCACTGCACTATGTATGTGCCCTGCTGCTGTGCCTGCCCCCGACTATATACCCTGCCAAAGGTGACTGTCCTGTCGAATTACCAACCCCCTATCCCCCCCTCCTCCAAAAGAACATGATGGAAACAGTAGTTAACAGAAACGTATTTTTTATTATCAACCAAACATGGAACTGGGAAAGTGAAACTTGGACGGGGGCTTGTGTCAGGCGGGAAGGAAAGAACTTGTCAAATTTTGGGGAATGAGAGCCTTCTGCTGCTCGAGCTCTCTGCAGGGGTGGAGTGAGAGTTAGCAGGGACTCTGCCGCCTCTCCTTCTGTGCACTTTGGGTGAGGGGAGTATGGGACTTGGTGGCGGGGGAGGGCGGTTAGAGATGGACTGCAGCGGGGCTCTGTCCTCCTGCCTCCGTTCCTGCAGAACATCCACAAGGCGCCGGAGCGTGTCCGTTTGCTCCCTCATTAGTCCAAGCAGGGTTTGAGTCGCCTGCTGGTCTTCCTGACGCCACCTCTCCTCCCGATCCATGTTGGCTTGGTGCATTCGGGTCAAGTTCTCCCGCCACTGGGTCTGCTGTGCTGCCTGGGCTCTGGAGCAGGCTATAAGCTCCGAGAACATGTCCTCCCGTGTCCTCTTCTTCTTATGCCTAATCCGCGCTAGCCTCTGGGAGTGTGATGACAGGCTAGGTTGTGAGACAGTCGCAGATGGGGCTGTGGGAATGGGAAAAAGGGAGTGAATTCCTCAGAAAGATAAATGTAGTTGTGAACAAAGAACATAGTCTTTCTCTGTTAACAAGACCATGCACAGCACCTATCACATGCGCACTCAGCACAAGGTCGAATTCTCGGCCTTCGCATTCAGTGCCTGGGGTCTTCTACAGCACATTTGAGAAGCCTCTCAGGAGAACGGAATTTCTGTTGCAGGCAGACATGGTAAGCCGTAGACTTGTGGCAGCTTAAAACTTTAATATTAGCAATGGCCTCATTTCACATTGAAATCAATGTCGGTCCCTGCTGCCAGCAATTCGGCAAGCAGGAAGTCTGCTCCTGTCCCACACCCTCGCGGCTGTCCCCAGGAACGATCCCTTTCGGCTGCCCCTCTCCCGCCTCCACCGCGTGGCTGCAAACCAGCGGTTACAGTTCTGTAAAGGAACGGCAAAGCAGTCCCAACACTAACATTCCCCTACCTCATTCAAAGCAGGTCATCATGAGCGACATCACCCTCATGAGGATCTCTGACAGCGAGAAAGAGAGAATGCTCCGGGAAAGCCTGCAAAGACCAGGGCCGTATGCCGCCATGCTGTGCAGAGCAATGATTCCAGAGTACTTGATAGTCTCGTGGCGTGGCAATGTGTCCTACTACGGAGGACCCAATAAGGCCGCTCTCCCCAAGAACCTAATGCAGCGGATTTCCAATTACCTCCAGGAGAGCTTCCTTGAGATGTCACAGGAGGATTTCTGCTCCATCCCCGGACATATAGACCGCATTTTACTGTAGCTGCTGTAGCAGTGACTAACCAGTAGAGCGGCTTGGGCAGGACAATCATGCAAAACCGTACATTGCTAGATTTTTTTTCAATAGTTGCACTGCCCATGACTGAACCGTTAAGCTAATCAAACTAATCATGAGAAACCCATTTTTTAAATTGTTAATATTCCTGTTCTGTTACAAATAAATGTTTAGATTTTTACAACACTTACTGGCTGATCCTTCCCCAGATTCTGTGTCCGGGGTAACGGCTGGGGAGGGTTGGTAGGGGATCTCTGTAAGGGTGATGAAGAGATCCTGGCTGTCGGGGAAATCAGCGTTGTGAGCGCTGTCGACTGCCTCGTCCTCCTCATCTCCTTCCTCATCTTCCCCGTCCGCTAACATGTCCGAGGATCCAGCCGTGGACACTATCCCATCCTCAGAGTCCACGGTCACTGGTGGGGTAGTGGTGGTGGCCGCACCGAGGATGGAATGCAGTGCCTCATAGAAACGGGATGTCTGGGGATGGGATCCGGAGCGTCCGTTTGCCTCTTTGGTCTTCTGGTAGCCTTGTCTCAGCTCCTTGATTTTCACGCGGCACTGCGTTACATTCCGGCTGTATCCTCTCTCTGCCATGTCTTTAGAGATCTTCTCGTAGATCTTTGCATTCCGTCTTTTGGATCGCAGCTCGGAAAGCACGGACTCATCGCCCCACACAGCGATGAGATCCAAGACTTCCCGATCAGTCCATGCTGGGGCCCTCTTTCTATTCTGAGATTGCACGGCCATCACTGCTGGAGAGCTCTGCATCGTTGCCAGTGCTGCTGAGCTCGCCACGATGTCCAGACAGGAAATGAGATTCAAACTGGCCAGACAGGAAAAGGAATTCAAATTCAAATTTTCCCGGGGCTTTTCCTGTGTGGCAGTTCAGAGCATCCGAGCTCGTACTGCTGTCCAGAGCGTCAACAGAGTGGTGCACTGTGGGATAGCTCCCGGAGCTATTAGCGTCGATTTCCATCCACACCTAGCCTAATTCGACATGGCCATGTCGAATTTAGCGCTACTCCCCTCGTCGGGGAGGAGTACAGAAGTCGAATTAAAGAGACCTCTATGTCGAACTAAATACCTTCGCGGTGTGGACGGGTGCAGGGTTAATTCGATGTAACGGCGCTAACTTCGACATAAACGCCTAGTGTAGACCAGGCCACAGCAACATAAGGATGGGGGTCAATGGTTGCCTTGTCAGTGAGTAAGGTTTATTTATAATTATCTCAAGGAATGAGCCAGGCTTAGCTGTTATAGAAGCCAGATAGTTCTGGTTCCTTCCTTTGTCATCAACCTGTACTGGTGTCTTCCTCTGCCCCTAGGTGATGTTGCCTTCTTCTCCTATTGCCAGATTTCTCCAAATGCTCAGCCATTGGTTGTGCCTTACCCTAGTGTTCAGGTGCATACCCTCATACTCAGACAGAGTTCCCACATCCTGTATATGAGTCAAACCCTATATTCTCAGAGGACACCAACACATTGCATGTAATATAACAGATTTTTACCTTTTTGCTTTTTAAAAAAGTCTTGTAGATAAAAAAAATGTTTAAAGAACATTATTTGTTGCAAAGTCAACTTGAAAATTAGGAAATGCCAGATTTATGGCTGACTATGCAACCATAATTCAAACCTTTTGTGCATATGTATTAAGGTATAGAATCTTTAATGACATGATTACATGCTTTTTTTCCATAGGCTCCCCTACCTCATTCAGTGCACCGGTTGCGGTAGTGGATGGAATTATGGGATCATGGCCAGTTGTAAACTTCACATTCTGAACTTTTGAGTGCTTGACTTAGAATATGTTAAAAGCAAGTTATGTAGGTCTCGGTGCATGTAATATTATTTAGCTTATCTAGCCAAATAGTCTTTGCAGCCAAAGCCTGTACTGGACAAAAGCTGCCAGTGATTCTATACTTCACTATTATATACCTCTACCCAGATATAACGCTGTCCTCAGGAGCCAAAAATTCTTACCGCGTTATAGGTGAAACTGCATTATATCGAACTTACTTTGATCCGCCAGAGTGCGCAGCCCCGCCCCACCCTGGAGAGCTGCTTTACCGGGTTATATCCAAATTCGTGTTATATTGTGTCGCGTTATATCGGGGTAGAGGTGTACTTGACTGCAACCCAACCACTTACTCCAGGTGAGATGCCTGGAGACCAAGTTCTTGTAGCTTATCTAGCAGGATAGATATCGAGCCAGTGACTGACTGGCCCTATATTCAACTTCAGAGTTTCATGTTGAAACTCATTATATTTTTACCCTCCCCCCACCAGTGGATGCTTCTAGTATCCTTTCTACTCCTGGAAGTCAGCTTAGTGGCCAAACCAAGCTGTCAGATAGGCAAGGAAAAGTGTGTGTCTGGCATGTGAATGACTCAAGCACTCCTCAGAGAAGGTGTTTTATGGCCCTGCTGAAGACTCCTAGTTAAAATGCAGCAGCAACAGACTTCTGATTGCCTGGTGTGGGAGGTTTCAATGAAAGATTCTGTGAATTCAATACGTTTTACAATTGATAACACTTCTTAGCACTCTTCTAGTTGTTACTGAATTGATTCCAGACTGGCACTTATGAAGAAAAATATCATTTGCATGTGTGTGTATTTGAGCTGTTTAGGACCTATTAATAACCATGTGGGAGGACGGCTGCGTTGTTACAGCTCAATACACAGAGTAGCACCCTTGAGGGAGATGCAGGGAGTGGTTTGGAATCGGTGGTACAGGAAACATTGCTGTTTTTTGCTGGTGCATATGAGACTTCCATTTGAATGACCCCTTTTTTCTTGTGAGGTTATTGTCACAAACTCTGTTTGGGGACCATACCACATTGGGGATTGGAGTATGAAGCCAAGCTTGGCCCCTTGCTCTCTGGGCTGGCAGGGACTTGGAGTATTGAGGATGACGCTGGCTCTGCCTTGTGTGTCAGTGCTGAATGACCCTCCTCTATCCGAGCTACAGGCAAAGTGCTTTGTGGAACACCATATTAACGCTTTGCTAGTGGGCCCAATGGTCAAACTTGCATATCTGCTGGGTTGTGCAGCGGGCTGGAAATTCTGCAGCAGCTTCAAGCCAATTGAAGAAAGAAGTGTTTAATGATTAGATATGAACATAAATACTAGTCAGCACAGTAGCCCCTCTGTTATCTACATTCAGATTAATTTACACTTGCTTCACTCTGACCCCAAACTCTCAGATTTCATTGCTTGCAGATTTTTGCATCACTGGGGAATGACTGCAGTGCAGATGCTGTCAGAGGAACTTGGAGGTTTCGGCAGCTTGGTAGGAGACAGTTGGGGCTTTTGTCACCCCAGAAGACATAAGGGCAATTTGGATTAAGCTCATTGGCAGGATGTTTCTGCTAAAGTGATCTGCAGTGAAATGGTTAACAATATTGCCATTTACAGTGTCATGATTAGGTTGCAGAATCAACACTCCATTGAAATGAGCGATACAATTCACATGTCTCTGAGCTATTGTTTCAGGCTGCCTGCAAACTCAGGAAAACATTACTGCATTGGCTACACACAGTTTGTATCTTTAAAGTGTTCTTCACAACCAAAAGGGCTAGAAGCCTGGTTCTTGATTCTGCTCTCTTTTACACTAAAGCAGGAATAACTCCACTTCAGAAACACTTCCCTCGTCCCGGTGCCCCGTGAACCAGAACAGCCCATGGATCATCTGGAGAAAGAAATGTGACTCTCCATGAGAGAATGGACAGTTGAAATAACCTGAGTTACTTAAGGGATGCCATTCATGAAGGAAGAGTATGGGCCTGATCCAAAGCTCATTGAAATCAATGGGAAGATTTCAAATGGTTTCAAGGGTCCAGATTTACAAAGGTATTTAGGCACTTAAATACCACTAGCAGTTTGAGATCTGCTGATAAAATGTGCTATATATGAGCTAAGAATTATTAATTATTATTATTAATTAATCATCATAATAATTCATGCTGGTGTAATCTGCAAAACTGACAGAACTTACATCTGAAATCTTCTAGTTACACAGCAGGCAGAACAGAAGAACCATTTCTCAGGTTGGTGGGGGGCAGTCCATTCCACCTTTAGTTTTTTTGCTGAGACTGCCAAAAACTGCCAGTCATGGGTGTGTCTCCTGTTTGCTAGGAAGTGAAAAGTAGCCATCAGTTCATTTCACATGGGCTACTGACAAGCTGATGGATAGTGGACAAGAGATATATAGCCCTGCCCACATGAAATCTGCATTTTCTTAGAGAGCTCCTTTTAAAGCCTCACTTTGAGGCAGCAGAGCCACCAAATGGAAGATATTTTGTTGCCAATAGGTGGTAATGACTTTTAGCCAGTAAAGACTAAGAAATTATGTCAAGCCAACAGCCTAGAGAGGAGAAATGCTGTATTTCATTACCAGTTACATCAGAGCTATCTAGGACTCCAAAGAATTATTGTTCCATGCATAGGCCAATAACTGAATGAAAAATAAGAACCACAGTAGAGGTAACTATGAATATAGGGGAAAAGCAAATGCAGTGAGCGAGAACTTGAGCAACCAAAAAGTACTTAAACCAGAAGCTTAGTGGGTTGTTTTTTTAACCTATGAACAAGTCAAAGGATGATTCTGTATGAGTGCCTTCATCACTTATCCATCACAGATACATCATGAGATATCCAAAGTAACAGGAACAACAGAATCTGGTGTGGAATTGCCTTTCCAAATCGATTATTCTCTGTCCCGTGTGAGCAATATGCAACGGGGAGGAGGGCTAAAGAGGAAAGCACTCAGAAACCACTGCCTGTCAGTTATTCATCCTTAAGGGCTCTGTTATATTATCCCCTTGCAATCAGATTAGCAGTCTCCTTTGTATGGCTCATATCATTTCAGGTTAATATTCATGTGCAGTAATATTGGAAAGTGACATTCATAGTATATTAGCTAAGATGAATATTAATATGGAGTGATGGAGAGGAGCTAATGTGCTAGGGCTGTCATACTGTGTTAACACTGGAATGCCGCTTCTGCCATTTCCAGCCAACTTTATACTGTCTGAGTGTCAAGGAGCTGAGCATATTGCTCAGTGCATTTCCCCTGAAATGAATGTGTATGGGGTGGGGAGGACAGTTCCACTCCAGTGGTTCCTATTGAGATCAGAGCAGTGGAAGGAGATGCTCTTTCTCCAGTCCTACATTCCTTTGAATATATATCTCAGTTGCCATCCTATTGTATTCCAGTGTATCTGAATCCAGATGTCACAGGACTAGCAGCATTTAGAAGAGCCATGCAGCACCAACACCAGGGATTTACTTTTCCAGACAGGAATATGTATTCAAGATACTCCTGGGGTGGGGATGGGAATGAGGGGTTTGGAGTGTGGGAGGGGCCTCCGGGCTGGGGTGTGGGGTTGAGGTGTGTGTGTATGTGTGTGTGGGGGAGGGGGGGAGGGCTCTGGCTGGAGGTTTGGGCTCTGAGGTAGGGCTGGGGATAAAGGGTTTGGGGTGCTGGAGGGGGCTCCAGAATGGGGCAGAGGGTTGTGGTGTGGGAGAGGAAGGGGATGAAGGCTCTGGCTGGGTAGAGTTGCCAACTTTCTGACTGCAGAAAACCAAACACCCTTGCCCTGCCCCTTCTCTGAGGGCCCCCTCCCCCCTCCCTCTGTAGCTCACTCTCCCCCACCACTCGCTAATTTTCACTGGGCTGGGGCAGGGGGTTGGTGTGTGGGGCGGGCTGAGGGCTTCAGCTGGGAGTGTGGGACTGAGGATGAGGGGTTCGGTGTGCAGAAAGGGGCTCCAAGCTGGGGCAGAGGGTTGGGGTATGGGAGGGGGCTTGGGGTGTGGGCTCTGGGCGGCAGTGTAACCTCAGGTGGCTCTCAGAAGCAGCTGGTATGTCCCTGCGGCCCCTAGGCACAGGGGTGGCCAGGAGGCTCTGCGCGCTGCCCCCATCTGTAGGTGCCGTCACCGCAGCTCCCCTTGGCCATGGTTCCAGGCCAATGGGAGCTACGGAGCTGTCGCTCAGGGAGGGGCAGTGCACGGAGCCTCCGTGGCCTCCCTTTCACCTAGGGGTTGCAGGGACATACTGGCTGCTTCCGGGAGCCACACGCAGACCGGACTTTGTGCTGCCGACCGGACTTTTAACGGCCCGGTCAATTATGCTGACCAGAGCCACCAGGCGTTCCGGTTGAAAACTAGATGCCTGGCAACCCTATACAAACTGTACCCAGTAAATTTTCTCAAGCTGCGCACCCAGATATATAGTACCCCAAATCACTGGTTACTGATGAAAAAGTAAGTCATAATTGCCTAGCTCAAAGGCCTTAATTTCTAACAGTTAACCTCATGGTTCCACACAAATGGCCCTTGATCTGTTCTCCTCAAAACTGTTTCATGGCAGCTAAACTGGATATGTCCAGGGATGATCACATGCTTTAACTACTATCAGTAGTTAAATGTGTGTTCAGCAAAATATAAGGAGTCCCTGCATCTGCTCTGGACTATAAAATAAGAACCTGGGGGTTGAAAAGAGACATTCCAAAAGTTATTCCAAAGTAGGAAGCAGAAACCTGATCCTTGGTTACATAAAGGCCCATTGGACAAGCTCAAAAAAGACCATCCCCTCCCTGGTGTGATCCAGGGAAAGGTCGTCTCCTCTGCCCCGTTTTCCCTTTGCACTCTCTCTCTCCCATTGGTGGCACAGGGCCGTGCCCACTGGCAGAGTCTGGGCCTGAGGCTTTGCCAGCAGCTTTCGCCATCATCCTTTGCGTCCCATCCAAAAGCGTGTGACTGGATTTTTTCCAATATGTGAACTTCCCTCTTCCTCCCTGACATAAACACCTTGTCCCTAGCACCTGGCATTAGCACCTCCTTCCTAGCACCTTCTACTCTCAGTGGTTCTCCTCCCCAGCTGGGTTTCCTCTCTAATACCCTCAGGACTTTCCTTTCCACTCAGCACAGTGTACTCTCCAGCTTCTAACAAAAATGACATATATTACAACTGGGAAATATCTGTCTTCCAGCTACCTGAAGTCTCCCACACCAGTGATATTATCATTTTTCATGTGTGCAGTGGCAAGTGTGCCAGTTAAAGCTGTTGCTCCCTTCTGTTTATGCTGCTTTAGGAGTGCACTTGTACAACAAGTATAGGATTGACCTAGCCCCCCCGCCTCCCTCTCCTGCTATCTGGAATGCTACATCCATTCTTTCTCCAGACTATCCTGAGCAGTCCATGCATACTGCATTGTGCTCCTCTCCTCACCCCTTTGCTCCTGATGAGAATTTAGGGTATAAATTGACTCGTGAAAGGGTGAATGTAACTTGTACCTTTGCACCAAAAGGACAATCCAGCTAAATGGCTCAGGAATTTCTTAATTATTTGTGCCATGAAATGCAGGTGCTCACCAAAGGAAATACCTGTTCCTCTGTGCTGCTGTCATTCCTCTGAGGGTACCAAAATTTCCATATTTAATGTGTCCATGCTGTCTGATACCAAGGGGAGCTGTGACTTTCCAGTATCTTGACTGGGGTGATGGTTCAATTACTTTCCCCTGGCGTGTTATTTATTTTAATCATGGTTTTCAGCAGGGCCTAGGAGATTTTTATGAGGCCACGGTCTATTTGTGCCCATATTCCAAAAAAATCATTCAAGGAGGCTGTCACCTGTAACGCTTCCATTTGTTGATGTTGTTGTCACACCCTCTGGATCCAATCACCCTTGCTTTGGCCCTATTTCCAAACATTTTGCAATGGCATCCAAGGTCAGATTTAGTGATTATGGTAGGCGTCAAGTAAAATCTATGAGTCTATAAATTTAACAATCAGCTCAAATTTAATAGCCTTTGAAATGTTCCAACTGTAGCTTCTTTCCCTCCTATCCCATTCCTCATTTTTCAGGCTACAGACCCAGCTCTTACCATGATTTACTCTGTGCCTTTTAGCAAGTTTTTCAGAAGAATGAACGCCAGAGAGGCCATTGAAAGAGCTGGGAGAAAAACAAAGAGAGGAATCTTTGTATGGGGGTAAATGCTTCTCTCTTTTTCTCACCACATCTTTGAAATCATTATTACCATTTTTATTATTCCCTCTGGATCTGTGAAGTGGTGGAAATGGAAGTTGGTAAGGTCCCGAAAGAACAAAGCAGCGAAGTCCATTTCCTTTCACAGCCAAGTGGGTTTCCATGTCTAGCCAGTGAATAAAATGGCTGGTGAGGGGCCAGAAGAGAGTTAATAGATTTACAAACGATCAGTGTTTTCTCTGTATTGATTTTCCCAGGATATTTCCTGAACACAGCAAGCAGTTACAACTCACAGTCTGAGTTTCCAATGAATAGCTGGCTCACAGGGAAGTCGCTAATGGAGACACTGCTGGAGTGGGTAACTTTATCTGAAGCACTCTCCTCCAGGATGTAACACACCTGACTGGGGAGCACTGGGAAACAAGGAGCCTCCAAACACTCACAAAACATTGAACAGGAGGAAATGCTACTGGGTTGGTAGGGAGGCATGAGTGACATTAAGTATTGCCATTGCTTGGACATGATCCTGTACCATTAAAGAGAGGGGTAATTTTGTGAAAGTCCAGATGGCAAGATGATTAGGGAAGAGTATATATTCCTTTTGGTTAGTTTGTTTGTTTGCTTTGGTTCCCAGCCACACATTCTATCTTTTCCCCCTGCCCTCTCTCCATATGCTCAGACTGCAGAATTCTGACAACCCACCTGCTCACTGAAATGCTACTGTGTGCATTCGGGTTAGATGCAGCAGAGGGAATTAGTCTTTAACTCAGTGTTGTGTGTGCACAGTCTAGACTAGTACATCCCAGTCTGATGCTTTGCATTTGCAGGTCCAAATACTGATAGGCTCAAATTTGGGTTCCCATCACCCACCTTGAATTTTCATGAAATTAATACTGAACCTATACCCAAATAGTGTTAAAAGTACATACTGGAAAGAAAAGCATTTTGTCTTTGCTTCACAAAATATATGGAGAAGGATCTAGTTAGTCTTAGTGTTGTCAACTATCACATATCCAGAAGTTGGCCCTCATACTCTCCCTGTCACTCCTCTATCAAAACACTCATCACCTGCATTTTGAGGGTGTGCTGGAGCCACACAGTAGCAATTCTCAGGTATTGCAAAGAGGAAGTGCATATTGGATGGATTGTACCAGTAGGCTAATAAAATGGTTCCATGGTGTAATGGTTAACACTGTGGACTCTGAATCAGTGATCTGAGTTCATCTCTTGTTTGGATCTGCATTTCCTTTGGAGGGAAAAGATGGTCCAATGTTTGGGACACTAGCTAGGGACTTGCAAGACCAGATTTCAATTACCTACTCTCCTATGTAACTGTAGGCAAGTCACTTAGTCTCTCTGTGCCTTAGTTCTCTATCTGTATAGTGCGGATGATAGTATTTCCCTCCTTGATGGGCTACTGGGAGGATAAATACTTTGAATATTGTGAGGTACTTTGATACTGTGATTCTGGGGGCCATATAAGCACCATCCGTAGAATTGCCTGTCATGAACATTTAATTGAATGTTTCACAAAGATTCACAAAGATGGTGAATTGCAGGATATCTAATGCAATCTGTGTTCTAGCCCTTATTCCAAGATCAAGGACTTTGAGGTGGAGATATGGATGAAGGGCTGGAGAAATGGAGGGAGGAGAGATAACAGTGAGAAGAGATTGAGAGAGAGAGGCACGCATGGATGTCAAAGCTGCTAGAAGGAGAAGAGCCAAATCAGAGAAACAAAAAGATCTTGAAGAAAGGAGAGGGCTTTGGAGAAAAAATGAAATCAAGCATTTAAACAGGGATGTGCTGGAGGGAACAGCAGGGAGTCACCTGCTAGGAAGGGTCAGGGTGATGTCCCTGCCTCTTACGGAGTTATCCCATCTCTCGATACTGTTAAACATCCCTGCCAGAGATGATATATCCATTGTGCTCATGAAGGTCTTGTTCCTGATTCCATTGAAGTTAATGGTTGAAGTTCCAGTGACAGTATTTGGGAACCACAATACTGGCACATTTTTTTGCCTTTTGAATATAGCAGATTCCATCAGTTGGCAGGGATGGTTCCAAGGATGATATCTCTGGGCTTCCCTGATGGTGTCTGTATGCAATGTGGTCATGATGTTGCAAAGTGGTGAGTATCCTATGATGTGCTGAGATCCCTCAGTTCTCACTGACTTCAATGGGAGTTAAAGGTGGCTCAACATCTTGGACAATCCAGTTCGACATATGCTTTAGGAACAAATTATAGACACTTCAAGCAAAGATATATGTTCCATTCTATATGCATCTGAAGAAGTGGGCTGTAATCCACGAAAGCTTATGCTCTAATAAATTTGTAGGTCTCTAAGGTGCCACAAGTACTCCTGTTCTTCTTTTTGCGGATACAGACTAATACGGCTGTTACTCTGAAACCTGCTATAAGTTTGTTTGCCAGTGATTCTGCTGCCCTCCCGGTAAATTGTGAACACATGCCTTTGTTTAAACAGGAAAAGCAATGAATAGCTATCCCAGTCCCTTCACTGCTCCTCTCTTGTAGGGATTGTGCCCCAAAGACATGGGTCAAGCTAAGTGGAAGGAGGAGGGATATTTTGTAGGCACCCCTTGTTAAAATATGGACAGAACCCTGCACTTAAGGTCTTCTGAGGAAAAACAGGGACACTGAAAGAGGCCAAGGAAAATATGTATAAAGATACAGCAGGGGAAGCAGAGAATGGGAAGAGTGAAAGGAGGACTAAGATAGTTGATCCCTAGTTTGTAAAGCTGGATTACCTTCCATTCACCACGAAGGCCTCAGGAAACAAGGTTTAACTATCACTAGCCGCTAAAAAAGAGAAATACTGAACACCATGTAACTCAGGCTGAGGGAGTTTAGTGACCTGATGCCTCCCATTATCCCCGGAGGGCAAACAATGTAGTTTGCTCAATAAGGAAAAAAAACAACAGAGGTACCACATACAAAAACAGTTTTATTATTATTATTATATTTTGCTGTTTAATGCAATGCTTCAACTAGGAATACAACTCAGCGGAGGTACATACATGTATATTGCATGTAATTTTCATTGTGTTTTCAAAACATTTCAAACCCTCATCATCTCAGTCCTTGGTTAACTGTTATGTTGGAGCCTCTCCTGCCTAGCTGGCTATGGCTCTCCTCATCTTGCATAACATATTCTAATGTCGCTGTATAGCAGTCTTTGTTCCCTCTGAACCAAAACATTATGCACAAATTCACAGAAATGTCTCTTTACCACGCGCTTCTTTCACTGTGTGAATGCTGTATATAATATGTATATATCTATACAGTATATATAAATATATATATATATATATCTAAGGTATATATAATAATGTGGGTTAGCTTTACATAGCCAACCATAAAACTTGTGCTTATCTTATTTATATGAGATCAAATGTACGGCATCAAGAATGCTACCAAATTCCAGCAGCCCTAGTTTGTATGATTCTCATTTCTCAATCTTGCCATATGATTTTGGACACCATTTACATTTAGTGCACTTTTTTTCATATAGTATATTTCTTTTAAGACAAGAATACTGAATTTTGCAAATTAACAATAGGTTTTTCATACTCTTGAGATAAAAAATAATAATAAAAAAATTAGATTTCAAGAGGAGACTAGGCCCCTTCTTGTACATACAGTTTGAAGAGTAACTGAACATTCATTGTAGATATATTTACATTGCAACCTTATCTTGATAGTATTACACATATTGTATTATTTCTGTACATAGCCAAGGTATGCTGTTGGTCATGATAAAACACACTGCCTAAAGGTATTTACAGTTTGAATATTAGACTCAAGCTCACCAATGACCTCCTCAAAATGGCACCAGAAGTTAAGGGTTAAGTCATAAAAAGGTCAGTTTATTACTGACCTTGGCACATTCTCACCTATTATATTTTTATTATCACTATTATGTGCTTCAGAAAAGGATGGATATCTTTGGGGTAGAACTTTAAAGATGGAATCATCTGTGGAACCAAAACCTCTGAGCCTCCCCAGAGCAGATGAAAAGCGGTAATGCCAGAACGCCTGCAATCTGCCTGTCCGTTTGGAGCTTTGGGAACAGAAAAATTTGTCTTGTTTCCCTGCCTACTGTGCTTTTTACAGTGCCAGAGGGTGAAACAATGTGTATGTTAAACACATGGAAACACACCCTTTGTCACGAAGGGCAGCAGAAACAGGACCTTCCATTTCAATGACTACTACAGTGATACTGCATCTGATCCTGCCAGATACCAAAGTCTCCCAGAGAGTTAGTGCAGTTGGGGCTATCTTACAGGAAAAGCTTTTCATGCATGCTCCTTCATAAATACAATTCAGGGGTGAATTTTGCCAACCATATCAAAAAAGAAGAGAAATGGCAGTCTCCAGACATCAGGTGAAGGACAGAGCTATGGAGCGGGGAATGGTCCACTTTCTTTTCTTTCTTCAAGCAGCAGCAGATTAACGTGTGTGCCAAATCCACCAGCTACCTCTCTAATTCAAGCACAGGGAACACCGATACGTATGCAGCAGTACTGCTGCTTTCCCCCCCTCCATAGTAAAGAAAAGGAGATTATAGAAAACGGAGGGAAGTAAAAATATGAAAGAAAATATTTGCAAGACATTGGTTGCAGTGTGTGGTACTGATCAAAATCAGACTGGCTCTGGTTACAGTCCCAGTTTTGGGATTCCCTAGTGAAAAAGGCAGTGGAAGTCAGAGAGCACTTAGAATATTTTAACAGTACCTTGGTAGCTCAGGATGAACGACAAGGCCCCCACTTTGTCATTTCATGATGCACAGACCACTGCACAGTGTTTTGTTATGTAATATTTCATCATAACAATATATAATCTCCATAATTACCTATGGTTTTTTTCTGGTTTGGAGCCGATACACTTTTAAAAATGGGAACAGAGAGGATTGTCTTGCTTTTGTGTTGTTTTTTTCTAAAATTAAAGCATTTAAAAGGGTTCTTGATTTGAGGTTACTATCTCCAGTAGTACATCTAAGAATATGGAATTGAATCAGGCTTGTTTGCACACTACAAAATGGCATGACTCTAGCAGGGCAGAGGTATCAATATACTAGCACTCATTATGTCTGAGAGAAAGTGCAGATCCATTGCTGAAATGGCTGGGAAGACATTAATTAAAGCAGCAAAGTAAGAGGAAACATGGCTTTATTTCAAAGAACAGGACAGAAGAGGAGAAGTAGGAAAAAAGAAAAACATAAAGTTGGGGATCTCTACCAGTGTATGTCACTGGGGCAAGGGTTTTTTAAATTAAAAAAATGTTTCTTTTTAAAGTCTACAGTGAAGTGCAACAACATGGGCAGAGGATACATGGGCAGAAGTTTTGTTCACAGCCAAGGGCACTATACATGGGGCACAAAAGCATTAGTAGATTTGGATGAAAAAAGTCACACACACTTTTATCATCCTAATTTCAACTGCTTACTCTTCCACCAGCTGTGTCTACATCGATATTTAGGGGGAGATTTTCAAAGGCACAAAGGGCATTTAGGCACCTAACTCTCATTGACTTTGGTTGCCCAACTCCTCTTTGTGCCTTTGAAAATCTGCCCTCTTAAGACAGACTGTTTATTATCCGACAATCTGTTCCTTGGTATGAATTTAGCTTCTCGATCAATAAAAGCATTGACTTGTGACTTTTTGAGTTATTTGTACGGGATTTTAAAGTAAAAATTGTGGCCAGAATTGGCCGCATACACCAGCACCAGTTCTGCGATACAAAGCTGGTTTAACGGGCTGGTTAAAGCCAGGTGAATGGCTGCTGTGTGTTGCAGGAAAGGCATAGAGCAGTCAGAGTGGCGGGTGGCTCCACCAGAGGGGAAAGGCTTGAACATTTGTGGCAGTATAAAAGAGTCAAATCCATCAGCAAATAGAGCCTAGGGCAGCCACAAAGCCCTGGAAGTGGAAGAGTCTTTATTTAGCCCCAGATACTCAAAAGCAAAGCTAAGCAGTGGTGGAAGGGGGGATCCAGTAGGTTTTCCACACTGAATTGCAGAACAGCAACAAGTGCACATCCAGCTGCGAGGTGAGGTAGAGCAAGGAAGGGGCCCTTTTTGCCTGCCTTGGCCCTTTTATTAACTGTCCTGTACCTCTGCCAGACAATCCGGGAGCCTGCTGCAAACACCACTAAAATCTCCTTCATTGGCTGACTGGTGTCACAGAGTAGCCGGCCTTCTCTTTCCGCCTCTTCCCACACACCCATGCTGGTTGAGTAGCCCAGCTTGCCTTAATATTGTCCCAGCCTCATAAAGCAACCAAAGCACAGAGGTGAATCTGGGTCTTTTACTTCAGAAACAATTTTTTACTGATTTGGCAACTGCTTCTGATGCTATAAAAGAGGACCACTCATCAGGAAGTGAGATGGAAGGAATAGGAATATGAATGATATTATAAAGGAGATGCATGGGATAGTCCCAAAATATTTCCATGTGGTCATCATTTTTTGAAGCAGTCTGAGTGAGTGAGAAGTTAGCTTAGCGTCCCCGTCCCAAAATAAATCAACAGAGGGCTAATGTATGACCCCTATTTCATCTGCTTTGCACCTCTCTGGCAGCACAAAAACAGCTGGAAAATTAGCTTCACTGGCCAGCTGCCACTTTCCTCAGTGTAAGGGAATCTGGAGTGGCATTACAGCCAGCATGTCTGGATGTTCATAGCCTACTTTCCTGGCCTTGGTATGCTGGGTGAGATGGGGGCACGGCAAGGGAAAGAGACTGCTGGGGGACATTGCAGCTAGTGTAATTTTGTACACACCAGGAATACTCGAAGTTGCTCCTCCAGACCAGACGTCTGCTGGCCTGAGGATTAGGGAAATGCAAAAGTAACGTACAGATGCTTTTTTCCCCTCCATGCTGTGCTGGGTCTAAAACAACCAGTGTCCAGGATCTGACCCTTCGGTGCCAGTCTTTACTGGCATTTGAGAGAAAAAAGTCTCACATATATTGACTTTCTTTTGTTTTGCATGGCCCATTTTTCACAAGGCAACAATCAAAAGCATTTCTATGTCCAAATGGACCCCTATGATTCCTAATAAATCAAGTAAAAATGCCAAACAGATGACTGACCAGAATGCTCCTTAGGTTTTTGCACACAGCTGAAAGCAGATTTCTCAATGTTACTTTGGCTGACAGTTGCGATAGCTGTACCGTTTTTTCCCTCTAGAGTGATGTTAATGCTCACAAAAGGCGCCATATTGACATACCTTCAGGCTGTTGTCCTCTCCTCAGAAAGCAGCTATAGACTGGACAGTGACAATTGCAAGTCTTCCTACACTGGACTGAAAAATGTGACTCAATCCTGACCTAGAGGGACTACCTTTATGGGGAAGAAAGAGTGGTTCAAGCTCAGTGCCTAGTCATGTCTTGTCCTCTGTCTGGAGCCTGCCAAAGAGGGGGGACAAATAGTGCTAATTGTTGTCTTCCATATTTCTTAATGAGTTACATATACAGTTTGCGAAAATTACATGTAAAGCTCAGCATGGACTGTGAAAAATCCAGCTGGGCTTCTTCTGCCACCTGCATTACAAAGATAATGGTGCTAATATTACAAAGATAGCTGGTACTATTGCTGATGATGCATGGACCAGAACAGAATGCAGCTCTTCTTTCCACTGCTTCATTGGTTCAACAGCACCAACAACAGTGGTTTTTATCAGTTAACGAAGCTGACAGATTCAGATGACAAATGAGGAGCTAAAATGGGTAGGTAGAAGGCACCATTTTCTTAAGAATCACATTTACAGCCTGCAGAACTATAATCCAAAGGGGAATGAAGTGAATGTGACGTATCCTGTAGATGTGGAAGAACAAGGAAAGGCATGGCGAGAGGGATTATAAAACCCATGTAGGTTTTTTAACAAGTGCCTCTTTGTTTGAAAGAATAAATTACTGAGTAGGCATAAGAGACTATGGGATCTCGCTAATCCACCCCCCAAACTGAATTTAAACCTTACAGAATGTGTGAGGCTTTTTGAGCCTCAGTGTCACAAGGAGGGTATACACAGCATGAGGAATAGGAATTTGTCTTGCACCTCAGATTAGATGATAAGGAGAGCAGCACGGCAATCATTCCCATGCATCACACTGAATATTGAAAAATGTATATTGCACACATATGCTCTATGCGCACGTGTGTGTGTTTGCAGATGTATTATTTCATGTTTGGAACTCTAAAGTTTTGAAGAATGTGTGTATATGTGTATCAGCAGAGACATTTTACATACAACTAGGAAACATACACTAAGGGTATAGTACACTATGCAGTTAGTGTGGCCTCTCAACCTTCCAAATGTACTGTCTGTTAATACAATTTGAAATAAAGTCTCTCTTTTCACAGGCTCAAAGATAGTGATGGGTGTTAGGAAGAAGCATTAGAAAGCTGTATGTTATGTTTCATATCTTGGTGGGTCTTTGGCACAATGTCTATTTCTCTTCACATCACATTGTGCCTCATCACATCATGAAATGCAGCAGAATGTCATGCGATGTAACTGTGCACTTTTTAACCTGCGGAGGTGCCTCGTGGTGCTAAGTAGATTTGTAATTCCTGTCCTGGTGATGACTTGAGAGTTCAAAATGGAGCCCGGACACACGTCAGAGGCCCAGGGTTACAAGCTGAACTGTTAGTGGTTTCAGGGAAGACTATACTGCCCCTCCACTCCCCCTTTGGGAATGTGTTATTGCTGGGAGGGAGGAACAGGCACGGTCTCTTGGAAAGCTGTTCTTTCCTGAAGAAAGGTATAGAAAATGAATATATTTCACGCTCTTTGATTTTTGTCTCTGGATTTTTCACCGTTTGGAAGAGAATAAACAACACAGACTGCTGAAACATGACTAGATAACTTCCTTTAGGCCTTCAAGACACGTCAGGTGAAAGTAGCCTTGACAGATACTCAGGGATCAATTTTGCAACCCTTACATTGAGCAGCACTTACTTAAGTGAGTAATCACAGTAAAACTGGACTCATGGGAGTAATGCTGTTCAGCGTAAGGGTTGCAGAATCAGACCCATAGTGAGCAAGCATTTGTTCTGTTAACCTAATGCTTTGACCCGTTGAAGTCTATGGAAGTCTTTCCATGGACTTCAAAGGGCTTTGTACCAGGCCATTAATGAGTTAATTCATTTATTCCCCAAAAATGGCACCTTAAATTACAAGCACTGCCATTTAAAACAGGGCTGGTCAAAACATATCCTGCATAGATGCTTTTGGACCTCTTTTTTTTTTTTTTCATGGTTAATTTTCCCTTTCTGCCAGGAACTTTGGACTGGTACACGTCAAAAAGATCCTATTTCCAAAGTGCCTCCAATCCACAGTTCAGTTGAGCATCTGAAAAGGTTAAAATTAAGTCATCAAGGTTAATTTCCCTGTAATCCAAAAAGCTGCTATTTTGAAGTTCACTTTGGAAGACTGTAATATAGAAGGATGATATACCTAGATGACTTAGTGGTCTACTTGTTTACGTCATTCCAGATGATGGTGAATATTTTTGGATTACAATGAAGGAACCCCATGGAAATGTCACTATAGAAGGCTACTCTTTGGATAGCAAAATCCACGGGCATACCTTTGTAAGTGTCTGGAAGAGTCAATGAGAGGAGGAATATTGACAGATGCAAATCTTGCAGGGAATAGGTGTCTACTTTAATCTGATGCACTCTGCCAAATTCACACAGTGCTCAATTTTGCCACAATATATATCAAATACTGCAAAAGTAGCTATTCTACAGGCATGAGGAGTCAACTCTCTGGAGTAACTGACAATTTTTGGAACATTTTAAAATAATGCTATTGCAGTGCCTATATCTGTATAACCACTGTTTTCCTCCCTTTACTACTTTATCCCCTGATAGGTAGAGATAATATTGCTCCATGCTGATACAAAAGGCAACATGGCCATCAGTGTATCTTTTCCATAAAGTATACATAGTCCCCATCATATGCCTAAGAAAGACTTTGGCTTCTTCATTCCAGGAACATACCCAGAGTCACTTCCAGGTAGGCACAGTAATCTACATGCGATTATTCTCATCCTTAGAACAAATATATTAGTAGGAACCTTCTCTCTGTTGGACATTAAGATGGACTGTCTTATGTTAACCTTTCACCTCTGGGAGCCACAAGCAAATCCTGGACACAAAATCTGTGCCCATCGGAAATGGAGATAACTCTCTCGTTACCTATTAACAACTGCTCTTGCTGGTCTCAACTTACTTCCTTGATTTGGGCCACATGGTTGTTAATTTGATGAAAACTTCTAATTCACAGCTGGCTTTGATTTTCAATCCTTATGCCCTGGGCAGGGAGGTGCAAAAAAGAAGAAAAGGCTGATTGAAAAAAAAATACAACTTCCTGGGGGATGGTACATAAAAGAGCTTAAGTGAGCTAAATCCTCAAAGACTTTGGCTTATAAGGGCCTCAAGACAGTCTCTGTGGTACAGCAAGCTGGGAAGGACCTCCTTTTTTCCCTTTCATTTTCATCTTCACTGGCACCATGGGACCAACCCCCCCAGTAAGAGAAAGCTGATATGCTTGAAACAATGGATAGTGACTCATAGGATCCACGGTGAGATAAAGACTAATTTTGTCGGATATATTTATGGTGATGGGAGAGGGGTAAAGATACTATATTAGCTGTCACAGTTAGACTACCTTTAAGTTTCTCAACATGAGACCCTGACAAAAATAATTGTCAGCTTTTAACTTTGGAAATAATCTTTGCAAGATGAGTTTGAATTGCTCAGTGTCTCTCTATCTCCTCTACCCTCCCCTCTCCAATTAGGTATGTTTCATTTGTTGTCAAAGTGTCCTTACATTTTTTTCTTCAGACAGACAGACACATACACAAAGATTATTGTTATTCTATAAGAATGGACAAAAATCATAGACTCAAAAAGCCCTTCTGCATGATACCATGAGAGAACAAGGAACTGTGCCTCAAGTCCACATTCCCTACTGACCCCTCATTCAATCACCATTTCCCCAAGACCCATTGATGATAATAATAATAATAATTAAAAAAAGGTTTTAAGTGCAGTTCTCAAAGACACAGCTGACACCTCAGGTCAGTGACTCCACTAGGCTCCTTGATTGCATGTTCCACACTAGAGCATAAAGTGCTATGGCATTGTTTTTTAAAACTTGGAACTTTTCCCCTCTTTCCACAATTTTTATTTTTTACCTTGTGGCGCCTATGTTCTTGTAATGACACATAAGGAGGTGCTTAAAGGTTTTCTTAAAGGTAGCATTGCAGAGCGCGTAGCAGGCAGGGTTGATGGTGCTGTTGATATAACAAAGCCAGTAACCAATAGTCCATACAGTGTTGGGGATGCAGGAGACGCAGAAGCTGTTGATGAGAACCATCACATTGTATGGTGTCCAGGTAATGATGAAGGCCAAGAGAATAGCCAAGATAGTCCTGGTCACTTTTTTTTCTCTAGAAGGGGGCGGTTTCCTTTTGGCTGGCTGCTTGGTCATCTTGACAATTTTACGGGCCACATTGTTTTGCTTCTCGTCCCCATTTTGGCCATTAGTACCTACAATCTCCACGGTGGTGTTGGTTGGGGCACAGCAGTCATCCTTTTGGGACTTAGTGACTATCCTGATGCACGTCAGCTTGGAATTCTCCCCTTTTGAGTGGACTTGGGAGACAGAAGCTTTGGTGCCCTCTTTGGTAGCTTCATCCTCCTTCACATTGGAAGCAACCACGCTGATGGAAGTGGAGTCATTAGAGCTTTCCTTCTCCTCCCCTGGAACGCAGTTCTCTGTCACAGCCTCTCCTGTGGCTTTGCCATTCTGAATTTTGCTGTGCTGCAACCCATCCTCACTCGTTGGGATGTTGTTATTGTTTGGTTTCACTATTTTACTTTGGACCAAACTGGGAGAAACTGGATCCTGGGTTTGTGCTGGTTCCTTTTTTCCTTTTTTTATCCTGCTCTTGCTGGCACGGGATATCTGCCAGTAGAGGATGGTCATGATGATAACGGGCAGGTAGAAGGCTGCAATAGCAGTGCCAAAGGTGACAGCAGCATTTGAAAAAAATTGGATGTAGCACTCCCCGTCAGGAACAGTTCTTCCCCCAACAATGAACTGCCAGAACAGAATCGCAGGTGCCCACAAGATGAAGGACAGCACCCAAGCAGCTGCAATCATCATACCCGCCATCTTAGTGGTCCTCTTTACAGGGTACGACAGAGGCTTGGTGACACAAAAATATCTGTCAAAGCTGATGATGAGAAGGTTCATGACAGAGGCATTGCTGACCACATAATCAAGAGCCAGCCAGAGGTCACACACCACGGGCCCCAAGGGCCAGTAGCCAATCACAGTGTAAAGTGTGTACAGGTTCATAGAAAAGACACCAATAATCAAGTCGGCACATGCCAAGCTGAACAGGAAGTAGTTGTTGACAGTCTGCAGGTGCCTGTTGACTTTGATGGACACCATGACCAGGATGTTCCCAATGATGGTCACGAGACTGAGAGATCCTGCTACCAGGACTATGAAGACCACCTCAACAGTTTTATAGGGACTCCCCAGTGCCATAACATCCTCGGCGGAGGAGTTTATGTAAGTTGAATTATTCATTTCTGTGTCTCTAACAAGAAACCCGATGACCAATTATCACTTAAACCTGCAGAGGAAAGAAAACAAAAGAAATCTCATTATGAAATTAGCCTTTTGATTCTGGCAAATGGAGCCCAGAAAAAAATGTGTATGGAAAGAACTTCAATGTAGTAGATTGTGGTTTGGCAGAACCACCTGGGCATGGTTTATCTAAAACATTCTGCTGTTTGTAATTTCCTGTTGGGAATAATATATAGAGGTGATTAAATTAAAGCTTGAACCAGGATGCAAAATTTGGATCCAGACCTAGATTTTGGATACACTAATATGCATATTTGTTGAGATCCAAGTTTTTTTTTCTTGTGGCTCATTATCAAACTAAGAACTATTCACATCATTTGGAACTGAATCTCGGTTTCAAGTCCCTCCCCACACCTCCAAAGTTTAGGCATGCTCTGATCCCAGGTTTTGGTTTAAGACCATATCTAAATTAAATCTCTCTTGGGAAGTTCATCAAAGAGTTGTTAAAATTTTGAATGAAGATAAATTTTATTTGGAATTGGATGGTAAAGGGTAACAAGTTTCTCTCTGTTTTGTAAGGTGCAACCAGGAAGGCTTCTGTGAGGTACATAGGACAAGCTGGTGTAATTTCTCACAATAATTTTCTAATATTACACACCAATTACTTCTTTTCAGAGTTTGAAAAGAGGCTGGCACTGCATGGGAAACTGAAAAATTTCCCTGCTACCCAGATGCCCTGCTGATATAAATATGCATAGCTCCATTGAAGTCAATAGAGTTAAGCAATTTCTACCAACTGAGGATCTGTTCATCTAATTAGAAACAAATCAGTATGTATGCTATCAAGTTTTTTCCCCCACAGATTTCACCAAACTTTTTTAAAGTAGTTCTGTATAGTCTCTTTCCTGTTTGTGCATGAAAAAATGCTTTTTTAACATGAAGAGTTAATTGTCTAATGCTTTTCCTTTATTTGTCACAATCCTCTGTTTTGTGACATAGTAAGTGGTTGAAATCACTGATGTCACAGAGAACTGAGACATAAGGCAGGTGAACCATAAAGAAACAAAACATCCAGTTTTGTTCATATTTACCAACCTGTTTTCTGCCCTATAAAACAAGCTGTCAGACTCAATAAATAAAAGTAAAATACTAGTAATATACATTTGATAGATGACCAAGTGTTTTTGCCTTATGGTTATACAGCATCCTTTTTTGTGTCTCCCTCTGAAATCAATACAATGCAATGGAATGGTCAGTGCAGCCTTTGAGTGTACATTATTTATGTGTTGTATTCAAGGGATTAAGGCATGAAGGCCAGATGTGACAAAGAAATTAGATTGTTTCTAATTTGAATGTTTTCCACAAGGCATCAGATCTTCAATATGTAGCTTTAAAGTTTGTGTGAGTGACATTATGTAAGCGGGGGAATGGTCCCGCTATTGTGGGGAACTTTCCTGGCTTCTGCACTACCCCAGTGAAATGGGCTAGCGGAAGGATCTGAGTCCTCGCTCCCACTTCCTTTACCCAGAGGCCTCCCTGCCCTTGAGGACTCCCCTTGCACTCTCCTGTCTGGCAGAGTCCTCGTAACCCCAACAAGGCTGGGCTCAGGATTCCTGGGGGGCTCGACCCCCAGCCTTGCTGTGGTCACCTAGGTCAGGGGCTAGGGTGTCCCCACTCCGGGGTGCTCTCTCTGCACTGGATGCTTTCCTGACCCACTGATTGTTACATACGATTTAAAGCAATACAGTTTATTTAATTAACAATTAGTTTAAAAAGGAATAAGAAAAAATGGGAAAGGTTAAAGGAAACACATCACCCCGCTCTGTGACAGGGAACATCACAAACAGTGTCTCTGGAATGTCAGGGCAGTTCACAGTCTGTTCCTTGTAGGTCCCAGGCCTCCTTCTCAGGCCCAGGCTGTGCTGCAGGGATGATGCAGGTCGGACACTTGCTCTGGTGGTGGCCACACGCTCTCAGGTTCTAGGTGGCAGGACCCTTCTCCCCAGCGTCGCCCCTGCCCTGTCAGGGTTACAATCCCCCTCCAAGTCTGGCGTGCAGAGCCTCTTGGCTGAGGCGTCTCCCTGTGCTGGGCCCGCTGCCCAGGGTCCCCCTCGCACTCCCCAGCTGCTCACTGCACCCGGCTCCAGACTGCTCCACTCTGCCTCAGCATGGCTGCTGCTCTGCCTCCAGCTCCCTGGGCTGCTTCTCTGGCCCCTCTGGTTCTGGTTGCTGCAGCTCTGCTCCCAGCACAGGTCTGCTCCCCGGGCCGCTTCTGTGACTCTGCTCCCAGCTCTGACCTGCTTCCTGGGCTACTTTTCTGGCCCCTCTGGCTTTGGTTGCTGCAGCTCTGCTCCCAGGGCAGGTCTGCTCTTTCTGGGCTGTGCTCTGGCTTTGGGGCTGCAGCTCTGCTCCCAGCAGCTCAGCTTGGGCCCCTGCTCTCTCCTTAGCTCGGCCCCACTCTGTCTGACTCAGGCCATTCCAGCTCACAGGGAGGACGGGACCCCCTGGCCTCCTGATTCTCTGATTAGCCTGCCCGCCCTGTCAATCAGGCTGACCTGGAGCTTTGGCCTCTCCCCATTGCCCCTGGGGACTGTCAGTCTCAGGGTCCTGATTTCCCATCGACCCTTCCCCTTTTTGGTACTGGGAGCTAGCCAACCAAAACACCCATAAGGGGATAACAGTCCCCTTACATAAAGGAAGAAAAAAATCCACTCAACTTGCATAATGCATGTATACTGCCCTAGGAGATCAAGAGTTTCTTTTTGTGGTACTTGCTACTAACCAGGTGCCATATATGTACATATAATCCATATTTCATAACCAGGATGATCCTTTTTCACTGGAATGAAATTACTGCACTTTTTCTTTGGGCCTAGAAAAGACGAAGATGATGGGAGCTGTCAGCACAGTAAATAACCTGTAAGCATAAAGAAAATCAAAAAAACTTGGGCTTTTGGGGATGTTAGAAGACTGCACCAAGTTTAAGAGCTTGAGGTCAGTTTACACCATTCTAATTTATAGCCGATGTAGAAAAACTGACTAAAAATGGAGCTTACGTATTTGTCTCTAACATTACAATTATCTGAGATTTTTGTTTGGCAAAGGTTGAGGTGATGGGAAAACACAGCTGGGAAAAAGATTTCCAGACTCTATTGTGATGAGGGTGGCATAAAACCCTGGATGGACAGACATTTTTTTTCTATTGATCAATCAGTGAGCATTAGGGTGGGGTTGGACAGAAGAAGGGTATTTCAGAGAGAGGGAGAGAAAGAGGCTGAAAAGAAGAGTGAAATCATTTTAATTCACATGTGTGCTTGCTGTAGTATGAATAGTTTAAAGGGAATACAACAGAAGAGTCACAAAAGAATAAGAACTTAGATGTTATTTATTAATAATACTGTAGGTTTAGCAGTGTACTGTATGTATTAGAAATGCCACCCACCTGCCTCAATGGGTGGGGGAACCTGATGGGCTGGTGGTGAGGGGGGACAGTACCAGCTGCAAGAGAGGAAAAAACTCACTGAGGGACACCGGGTAGCTCTTCCCCTCCCCCCCAGGAGTCTCTGGAACCCATTGGCCAGCTGGGGGTGAGGGGTGCTGACTGGCCAGCAGTCCACAGTACCTATGATTTAACTAGAGAAGGGCCATGTGGAGCCTCTTTCAGCCCTATTCTATCCAGTGTTAGAAATAAATGGAGATATCCCATCTCCTAGAACTGGAAGGGACCTTGAAAGGTCATTGAGTCCAGCCCCCTGCCTTCACTAGCAGGACCAAATACTGATTTTGCCCCAGATCCCCAAGTGGCCCCCTCAAGGATTGAACTCACAACCCTGGGTTTAGTAGGCCAATGCTCAAACCACTGAGATATCCCTCCCCCCAAGGGAGGCTAGAACATTTTCAATGGCACCTATTTTAGTCAAAATATGCTGTTTTGTCAAAGTCAAAACATTTTGTGGAGATTTATTGATTTCAGCAAAGTTTTCAATGGAAAAATTTCTGAGTTCCAGGGCTCTCTGGTCACTTCTCCCAGAGGGAGAAAGAGAAGAGCTGAACTGAAAACTGGACCTTTTTCCAATCCAAAAATGGACATTTTGCCACAATTCCATTTTGTGGAAAGCATTTGAAAGTTTTCTCCTTGGTTCCCGTGAGGAATGAAAGCAAGTTTTGAAACCTCAAAAGTTGTCGTATAGAATTGCTGCCACTCTATTACCAGCCTTTCCTAGCTGCACTTTCAACTCACATTCTTCTTCCTTGGGGAATTTTGGTAATTCAGGAATAGTTCACCTGATCCACACGTTGCAGAGAAATCCAGGTTAATTCTACCTGCCAGAAGCAGGAGGTTGCTTAGCCTTTTCAAAAACAGGCAGACAAGGGAGTTTTCTCCTCCAGCACTTCCTCTTTGCACTAAACTTGCCGGCAGTGAGAAAGTCAGTACTAGCTGTGCACTGAAAACAACATGATCTGCTACTATTAAAATAGATACTTCACTATGGGGTAAATCATTCCCATCCCTTCCCCTTGACACTAGTTGTTGTACACAGGTTGGGGGCAGAATTCATGGATTTGGTGAGGCTGCAGTGCGTGTGCACCCCTGGCGTGACACCAAACCCAGCTCCCTGAGTGGGGAGTGGTGGTTGGGGTTAGTGGAGGCAGAGTAGAGTCAGGCTGCTGAAGTAATGGGGGTGAGGTCAGAACTTCGGCTGCTACACAAACTCTCCATGCCTTCTAGCTTGGCAGATGTTGGAGTAGCCTCCACAGAGCACCTCCATAGCTATAGCACGGTCTTGAGAGGAAAGATTTTTTCCTGCTGTCCTATGGCTCGCTTTGCATCCAGCTGAGATATTCAGTCAAGGTTCTGAGGAGTGGATTTGTACCTATAAACTGAGGTTCACTATGAATGGGAACTGCAGTTTGCACCATGAAGCAAACGGGTGGAATTCAATATGTTCATTCTAGTACAATACACATCCTGAAAAAACAGTCAAAAATCTGAATACATGGAGAAAAGACTAGAATCTGAACTGCACCACCTCACCAGCATTACTATTAGCAAATCAAACATACTTGCGAATCACACTCCCATGATCTGCTTTGCCCTAGACCAGTGGTTTTCAACATTTGCAGACCCCTAAATTTTTTTGACTAGAGGTGCGGACCCCTTTGGAAATCTTAAATGTAGTCTGTGGACCCTGGGAGTCTGCAGACTACAGGTCGAAAACCACTGCCCTAAACCCTCATGGTGTCACACCACTAGAGTACAGCTTAATCCTTTAGCACAGGTGGAATTCTAAAGTCTTGATTTAGAAGATATATTCAACATCCCACACAAAGTTGATAACAATAATTTTGTGTATGCTCTGTGGCTGATGTGACAGGCCTGCCAGGGTTTATTAGGTAGGTACTTCCTTTTTTATAAGTTCCCAATTTTAGTATGGAGAATCTGGAAGGGCTTCTCTGGTGCTTAGGACAGTATACAAAGGCAAGGGGACCCATAAGGAAACAGACCTTCCGTGTCTGAAATTTGGGTCCAATGACTGGAACGGAACTACCCACAGGAGCTTAAATGTTTTGCTGATTTGGGGCCAATATACTGAGCATCTTTTAGGATTCAGTTCTCAAAACACAAGCAGAAAAAAATTCATATTTTCCCCCACAAACTCATGAAGAAGAGATTTGATTTGTTCTGTCAGTCAGAATGGGTCTTGGTGTGTCCGCACTAATCTCCAGGCTGCAATCATTACTGGGTCTCATTTCATTTCATGCACCAGTTAGAACATAGGAATGGTCATACTGTGTCACATCAATGGTCAGCTAGTCCAATATCCTGTCTTCCAGCAGGTGCCAGTAGTGAAAATATTTTGCCAGTCAACTAGCCACATTTGGTAGACTTCATTGCAGAATTTAAGAGATGTTATAAATTTCACCTTTGCTTTTGGTAAGAAATCCATGGAACATTCCCAAACAGCAAAAGGACAAAGTCTTCCCTGTATGAGTCATCTCAGGGAATTTGCCAGAGTCAGGACTGGAGGCATCTGTATGGAGTGCTATTGCGTCTGCACTCTTGCCCATCCTCCTCACTTCTGTCTCCCTGTGGCCCCTGAACAGCACATTTTCTTCAAGGACTGTGTTCCAGGGGGTCTCCTGACCCTGGTTTTCCCTGGCTCCCCCAGAGGGGGAGTTAAGGATATACCAAGAAATCTCTGCACATGTCTTTAAACAGTAAACAAAGCACAGTCCCATAAAATTAACAGAACAAAAGCATATTCTGTCTCTGGCAACAGCAGAAATAAAGTAAAAATAAAAATACTCCCTTAAGAATAGTGGGGAGTGGTATATGAATAAGTGGCAATGTCTGCATTGATGTTACTGCCTTCATTCCATCTTTTGGGCTTGGGAATTTGTACAGCACTTAATTACATCTTGCTCACCTCTGTGCCAATAATCTAAAACTGGTTAATTTACTGACTTTAGCACAATGATCTGAATTTAAAATTGCACAAGGGAAAGCCTGGTCTTGGCAATATATAGTCTCTCTAGTTGTGGGAAGCTCCAGAGAAGAAGTTGTTGTTTCCATAAGGCTCTGAATATTAATGAGTTATTTCTTCATTATTATTATTATTCTCATTGTGCCCAAAGGCCCATGTCAGGATCAGGATAGCCTATTTAGTGTCTGTTCTTTAAAAGTTTCTCCAGCAGCTGTTACTTTGTGTTGGGGTATTTTACTGTCTGTACACTCATGAAAGCATTTGTATTCTCCTTTTGACCTGCGGACATCACTTCCAGTTTGCATTTGCTTGTTTATTACACTGGGCAAACCTGAAAAATACAAGGTAAACATGCAAACCTTATCTAATCATTTTGGTCCATAAAACTGGACTTTACCTTCTGGAGCAAAACACACACCATGATTCAGAGGTGTCTCCCTGCATACATAGAGTCCTTTTCCCACAGACTAGTGAGAAGATTGTCAAATCCCATTCTAGGGAGGTGAGATTATACCTTGACTACTGTGTGCAGCTTTAGGCACCTGAAAGATGTTTACAGAATGGAGGGGATTTGGAGAAAGGAAATTAAAAATTAAGGGTCTGATTTACCACTGGATTACTTCAGTTGTATACTGATGTAATTCCATTGACTTCAATGAACATAAACTATTCAGAGCACTTTGGCTGTGGAAAGCTGAAAAAAGGACAGATTGGTTATTTTTCCTATTTCATGTAAGGTTGGAAGAAGACTGGAAATCTAGGTTGCTGTGATTATGGGACACCAAATGCCAGGAAGCAGTAGAAAGGAGAAAGTGTTATTGTGGATTTGTTTTTATGGATTGATAGGCAAACGTGAGCTGTGACTTTAAGGAGAAGGGAAGAATCTATTGTTGTTCTCCTCATGCTTTCAACATTGACTGGTTCTGTGGCATTTCACCTGACATTTACTTCAGCTACAAGCACAAGGCTCTGAAAAACGAGACTGCAACCTCACTGCCTTCCAAGTGGACTCCTGTTCATTTCCCTTTTGCATCTCAAAGAGGGATGGAAAAGGAAAGGGAAGGAAAGAATGAGCAAACGTTCTCTTTTATTTGCTGGGATCCTTTTGGGGGTACTTAGGAGATGACAGCCCTTGGGATGCTGCCAAAAATGATGTCAGTTTGGGAATGGGAATAGTTACAGTGGGATGGAGAACTGTGCAATTATAAGAGCCTTTAATGAGGGGCCTGGGCAAAAAAGGACATAGAATGCCAAAGGAAAAATAATGCTGATTGGAAATTTTCCAACAGAATGTTTTTCCATCAGAAAATGCTGATTAGTTGAAAGCATTTTGTGGTGAATATTTATTTTGGAAGGAGGGATGGAACAGAGCATTCCATAAGGTTGAAAGGAAATACTGAAACATTTTTGGAATGGAATGCTTCAATTTTCCATTTTGAAACAACTTTTTATTATATATATATATATGTATATAGCATATACATTTTTTAAAAATCAAAATTGCAATGGAACATTTGATTTTACCAAAACTAAATGTTTTGATTGACCCAAAATGAATTTTTTTTCCTGGAATTTCATTTCCTGGGAAATGTCAATTTTTTTGTTTTCACTGTGTTGCAGAATGGGAAAAAAAAATCTAAATCATGGAATTTCCCATCAAACAGCAAATCTGGTTTCTGTCCAGCTCTATAATGCTCTTACTGACACTCTAGTTTGCTCTTTATCTGTAACCCTTTTGAACTGATGGTGAAATTAGACCTGGGTGAATCCGAGGAGCTCAACATTCAAATGAGTGATCACAAAAATTGCTCTGTAAATATTAATTTGGACTGAGATGTTCAAAAACAGGAACATAAAGTTAGGCCACTAAGCCCATATTTTCTCACATAAATATATGGCCTTATTTCCATCCAGCAGTTCCCACCACCTTTCTGGATTTCAACCACTGCTTCACCCATTTTTAAAAACCTGGGGTTTGAATTTTTAAACAAACTTATTTCAGCCATTTTTGTGCCCTGTAGTGGGGTCCACTACTTCCTGAGACATTCAAGTAACTCATTTCTGTTACTGTGTTCCAGGGGCATTTGCACTATTTCCTTTTTGTTATGCTTTATTTTACAGAGCCACAGATAGGAAAGAAAGAGTGTCTAGAATAATAGAGCTCCAGTCTCTGAATACTGATAAAATATGGCTTACAATCAAATAACAATAAAAATGATAGTTCTACATGGGTGTCACAGTCAGGGAAAAGAGAATGATCTTGAGTATAATTCAATGGGTCACTAAAGTACAAAGTCAGATACTTAAGTCACTGAAATATCCTAATCAGCATGGTTGACAGGAATCAGCCAAACAGCAAAGCATGCATGCGGCAGAGCGATTTCTGTGACAATAGGTTACTTTGGGCCTTTTGAATAGAAAGAAGTTTTTCCTGACCAGTATAGTCCATACTTTAGAATACTCATGCCCACAGCGAGAATTGAGAGGAAACACCATTTAAAAAAAATCAACAACAGCCTGGTGGCAGAGATGTGGGATTCTGCACTTTGAGAAAAATAGTGCACATTTTATCTTGCACAGGGAAGCGAGGAACAGACTCAATGCTTGTTCTCCAAAAATACATTCTCTAGAGCAATCTGAGCACAGGTCAGATACATTAAATTATAGCACCAGCATGCATCTGTATCAGAGTTCCCTATTTTTAAAAAAGTGTCTGCAGTATTCAAAAGTATCTCTGCAGCTGTAAAGAGCCATCATCATTAAGTGCCATAAAAGTGAAAGGTAAATAGTAAGGCTGAGATTCTCAAAACTGTCTAGGGGATTTAGATGCACAACTCTCACTGAAATTAATGGGGAATTGTGCATCGGTCACTGAAGTGGCTTAGAAAATTGTAGACATTTCAATTAATACAGAAGTTGAAACAATACTCGGGTCTTAAAACACATTATTCATCCTGGTGACGTTCAACCGTTAGAGCATCTGTAAAACTACTGGCTGCTCTATTCTGTGCTTATTGCATTATGGACAAAACATAAATGGGAGCACAGCAGACAAAAGAATTGCAGCAGTCAAATCTTGACAAGTTGAAAGTATTGTACAATAACTAAGTGACGGTCTCTGCATGGCAATATTCTGATAAGAAATCTTCTAATTTCAAAAGCTTGAATCCTGCCCCCCTCTCCATGACATCAGAGGGCCTCAGACATCCTGGAATGGTATGGTTCCACTGGAGTTTGAGGAAGCAAGATTTGGGTTACCCAGGCAGATGGTTTACACCCCGTGAGGCAAATCTTTCAATGGAACTAAGACAATTTGCACCACCTGAGGATCGCTTTGCATGAATTCTATCCAGGCAAGCCAGCTTTGTGAGGGCTCTCTATGCATTTTCATGTATTAGGGTCTGGAGGGCAGGGCAGACAATGGCGAAGGGAGGAGCAAGGCTTACGGATCCTGCATTATGAAGAACACAAAGCAAAGCAGTGATACCAGAGTGGTGGACACCAGTGCAGCCAAAGCCATGCAGCAGCTCTGCCGCTGGTCTGCAGCCTGTGGTGGAGAATTCCTTTTTTCTCCAGTGTCTTTGGGGCCACCCTGGTTACTTAGGCCTGGTACATGGTACAGGATTTACAAAATGTATTGACATATCATATCTGGGCCCAAGCTCTTTGTAACAGGAACTGGGCTCAAAGAAATGCATCACCATGCTGGATGCGCCACACAACACATGCTTGGAACCAATTAGAAAAATCTTAATTTTGTTTCAAATTTTAATGAAATTATGCATTCTCTCCAGTGGGATACACTGAAAGAAAGCTCAGCCTGGCAAACTGATGGAATCCTGAGGTATCAGTGGATATGAGTCACATCTGCCCAGCAATGAAAATAAAGAATTGAAGTACATGAAAACAACCCCTATCCTAACTATAAAAACATTTGGCTACAGAAAAGGAGTGATCCTAATACTGATCCTTGAGGTACATCGATGCACAAAGGAGCAGGCCAGGGCTTAATCTGACCCATGATAACCATCATTGTTTGATGCTGCAGATAGGACTTAACCAAATCAAAGTGTCGCCTGACAATAGATGGTAAATGTGTCAGAAGAATGTCATTGTCAATTGCATCAAATGCTAATAAAACTAAGGCCTACCTCTTCAGCTCCTCCACTGGAGCTACGTTAGGCTTGCCACCTTTCTAAAAATTGTTGGGAATGGGCCCCCTGAGGCCCTGCCCTCTCCCACCTCGTCCCCCCCAAAACCTTGCCCCTGCTCTGCCTCATCCCCGCAAGGCCTTGCCCCTGCTTTGCCTCTTCCATCGAGGCCCCGCTCCCTTCCTGACTCTTCCCTCAAGGCCCCCACCCCCATCGCTCGCTCCTCCCGTCACTTGCTGGATCATCTTCACTTCCCTCCCATGCCCCCCTTCCCACGTGGGCGCCCTCTGCTCTGGGGCTGGGATGAGAGCTGCAGCAGCCTGACAAGGAGCCTGCCGGCTGGTAGGAGGTGGCCCTGGCTGAGCAGGGGCTAATACCGGTTAATGACCCAGCACCTCCCCACTACCCGCAGTAACCAGACTTTTGGTGTCCGGTCAGTACATCTGACTGGACACTGCCAGGTTCCCTTTTCGACTGGACTGTCCAGTTGAAAACCAGGCACCTGGCAACCTTAAATGGCACCCAGACACAGAAGCCAAAATCTGGACTGTTCGGGTAAAACCCGGACGGGTGAGAACCCTAAGCTACGTTGATTTACACCAAGCCCCTCAAGTCATTCTACTTCCTTCACCAGCGCAAGCTCTGTGCTGCCCTCCCATCTCTATGGTCTCATTGGAATTCTTCCTATACACTGAGCTGAACAAAATGAGTTTGTATCTGAATATAAATGACTTCTTCGAGCACTGTAGACAGAATACTTAAATTAGAAACCTGATGAAAATTAGTCATATCCTCAACTGCCAAGGAAAATTCTCCTCAGCGAAGGAGGTATTTAAGCTTCTTTTAAGATTAGATGGAACAATACCAGATTCCAAGAAGATATTCCTTGAATAATTCGTGCCATGACAGGTAAACACTCCCTCAGCAGCCAAGTAGGAATTGGATTTAAAGCACTTCATTACCCTCATGTATCATGTCTGCGATATCAAACAGAGGAACCTTCTTAGAACTACTCAAAGTCCCTGGCTGGCAGGTGAAAAAAGCCACAGGTGGAGGAGGGGATTCAGAAAGCTGACTCAAGCTGATACCCAATTTGCTCTCAATATTTGGAGCTAATTCATGACATAACTGAAGATGTTACTAAAAACTTCCATAGATGGAGCCAAACAAACAAAAAAGACTTTTTTTTATTGGTTTCAAAGATTACAGTACCTCAAAGGTTGCAGGACTATTGGATGTGAAATAATGATAGCAAACAAAAACACTTCAAGGCTTCAAGCAGTATACAGAGTTTCTCCGGGGATCGCTTGTAACATCACAGAGTGTGCCAAAAAGTCAGGCAAAGGCCTGAATGGTCCTATGCTGTGCCAGAGAATCACTCCAGATTGCTTGAAATCACAGAGTGTTCCCACAGAGTCCCAGAGAATTCTGCAGAAACCCACAATATCCCACAGTGATTTCGCAGCCCACAACAATATCGCTGATAGTTGTTACAAATCAACTCAATGGGAGTCTTTCCATTTACACTAATGGGAACTGGTTCTAGCATTTAGTTGTTATCAGTGATTTCCCTATTCACAACACTGCATAGCACTCATCTGTCATCTAGCCAGGCTCAAAGTCTCTTCGCATACACCAGCTTTACTGACAGCAGATAGCTGAAATTCCCCTGGATGCCTTTCCCATCAGCTATAGAAAGCATCCAGCTGTCCTATGCCTGAGAAGCCAACTAATTCATTGAATCCTGAAGGAAGGCTTTGCCCTCAGCCATTGCTTTCCCCAGCATCTCAATCGTTTTATATATAATTGTGCCAAGAAACTGCTACATCAACAGCTACATATTCTCATCAGTTCAGAGAGGTGCTTGATTCTGTTGACTTCCTGGCTGCAAAGTTTCTTATAGTGTTCACTCAGCTACAGCTAGAACTGGGCTGGAAATTGTTTTCCTGTCCCACAGGAATTTTTGAGAGTTCATTTTTCCCCGTCTCAAACTGGAACAAAAAGTCAAAATCTTGAAAAGTTTTGCTAAACAACAACAACAAAAAATAGAAATATTTAGTTAATAATTCTGAAATGTTTCATTTCTATATCAACCTTATATATTTTATTTTGTATTTTTATTATAAATTAACTTACATTTTGAAACAAAAAGTCATTTTGGCCTGAAAAACTGATTTTTTTTGTTTCAAACATATCAAACCTCGCCATTTCTATAATTTCATTTTTTTTTCTGAAAAATGTTTCAAAATAGGAAATTTGATTAAACTGACCCTTTACTGTGAACAGTTTATATTCTGATTATCAGAACCACTCAACTCTGGCACTACTCTAGACACTCATCTCAATAGCTCCACTGAACAGATGGTGGTTGCTCATGCCAGTGGTCATATGGCAGCAATTGAATCTCTCCAATCATGAGGTAAAATCCCTTTGATCTTCCACTCCCGAAGAAGGGCAGGAAAAAGGGTGTGTGCATAAATCAAATCTGAGAAGCAATCCTATACCTAGAAACTAAAGATACTGTGAAAGAACACTGAACAGAAAAAATACTAAGAAATAAACACAATGATCAGAAAGCTAATGGGCAATAGAGTGAAATAGCTGCAGATGCTCAAAAGCTGCAGTATGTTTCTGTTTACTGAGGCCAGTGTGTAATCCTCTGAACCATAGAAAATGTGCAGATTAAAATTGATACATACTGCACATGGAGCTGACTTTGCTCCACTTCTGAGTTTACAGTAAGTAGAGGTCCCATTCTGTTCCAATACAGACCTGAGCAGGTTAACATTTTATGGACAGATGCAAATTAGGTAGGTAGCTGTCCAACTGCTAAAACTGGCACTCATCATTCATTCTGGGTGTGTGTGGAAAGGGGTGTGGAAAGCATCTGCAACTTTTGCAGGTGCAAATTATGCCCACCAAAGGGAGGCGGAGCTTTTGAATATCTATTCTTCAGGATATCATCTAATCTATCCATCTATTGCATTTATAGAACACCAATCAGCAGTCTCCATATGCCAACCAGAATAAGAAGAAAAACAAAATATTTTATTTGTGGTGGATTTTAAATCATTTGGACACTTATTTAAATTTGGAATTCTACCCACTCCTATTCCTTCCTTCCTTTCTTTACTCTCCCTCATATTTGCTCATCTGTATCTCTTTTTACAGGTAGGCTGCAAAAATGTGGATTTTGCTCTATGTTCTGAAAATAGTTAGCTGGAGCTTGCTAAATAATATCTTATAATGTTATTAGAGTTTGGATGTCTATACATGTAGGTCTCCTGTTTGGGAATCTATAAATTGAATGTGCTCTCTCTCTCTCGCTCTCTTTCTTTTTGTCTTTCACCAATCGTGTTGTCTAGGCATCGGCTTTAATACTATATTTAGGTTCTACTTCTGGAACAATCTTCTGTAGAATGTATCCAAAGACATTCTGTCATTCCACAATGAACTTTAGTCACTTTTTCACTGAGTTCTGGAGAACCTGGAAATGGTGTTCATTTCTACATCTTCCATATCCATTCGTTTTTGTTGTTACTCAGCTCCCTTTCCACAAATCTGTGCAGATTCAGTTTAGAACTATGGAGAGAACTGGCTCAGATAAAAGAATTGACCCAAATCTTCACCAGGAAGTTGAACCAATCTCAAACCCATTTCTGAAACTAAAAAAAAGTTTGGACACCTTAATAACTTTTTATGTTTGAGCACCTCTGCAGGTCATGTTCCCAGCTGTGACCATTGTTAAATGGTATTTTCTATCCTACTAGAAATAGGAGATACCAGAAACCTCATGACAAAATCTGTTCTTGAAAGATTTCTAGGCAGGTGCTGCAGTTCAAAAGGTTTAAATAGTTTGGAAAAGGATGGGAGAGCAGTATCCTAACAGCTTGTTGTTTCTTCATCTGTGTAATGGGGATACTACCCATTTTTGTAAAGTGCTTTGCATTTTTCAAATGGAAGATGTGATATCATAGATAAAGTGTTCTTATTACTATTGCTTTGTGATTCTTTACTATGAGCCTGCACAATTATCTCCCATTTTTGTGAGACAAGAACCTGAATGTTTGTAGTTTCTTTGAGGAGCGAAAATTCAGTTAGCAGTTTGTCTGTTGATGTAGCCTTTTTCCATTCACAGTCGCTACATTTTTAATAATCCCTGTAACTCTCTGGCTGTGTTACATCTCTAAACAACTGGTACCTGCTTTGCTTTTAATTACATAGATTGTGGTTGCAGTCAAATTGAATTTTTTTCCACTACAGATTTCAAATATTCTTGCAAGGGTAATTCTGGCTCTGACGCATAGCTACCAATATTGGTCGTAACACATTGAGGTTTTGGTTAACGAAGTACCATACCTTAGCTTTGAATATGAATCATTCACTAAAGGGAGAAAACCAAGCTCCTTATTCTATGATCACCAAAAATATAATACTTAACAGGAACAGCTTAATAACAGATGATTTGGGGACTGTCTCTGACCTTGTACATCCATGTTAAAGACATAAACCGCATATTTGTACTCAGGACTACAACACTCAAGGAAATAGCCCCGGGCTGATTCCTCATTTTTGTTGAGAGACACTGTAAAGATTGCTCAGATCAATATTTGACCTACCTAGTTTGTCTACAGCAACAATCGACATGTGCAGCCTTGCATCCACGAAAAACTTTATGACACCACACTTGTGTGAATGTGAAAGAGTAAAGGAAAATACATGTCAAGCTTCCAGTGGGGTTATTTCCCATTCCAACTTTGAAGAGTCTTAGATATGGTTCTGAGTGACACAGTACAGATGGACAGGAAAGAGCAGATTAGATTGCTACAAAGAAAGAGCTATATTGTGACCCCTGTTAGGGCTATCTAGATTGCAACCCTTCATATCCAGGGTCGCCTTCCAGCTTCTCCATCATGTGAGGCAGTGAGCTGTGATTATGTAGAGCCCTCCTTCATGTCACCAGCTTACTGGCCACTGGCGCTGGTTGGATGCATGTGTGTTGGTGGAGATTATAATAATATATGGAGATATACCTATCTCCGGAAGGGACCCTGAAAGGTCATTGAGTGCAGTTCCTGCCTTCACTAGCCAGACCAAGTACTGATTTTACCCCAGATTCCTAAGTGGCCCCCTCAAGAATTGAGCTCACAACCCTGGGTTTAGCAGGCAAATGCTCAAACCACTGAGCTAGAAATTGGGACTGGAGTTTAACAACTGCAGCAACAACAATAGCTCCCCACCATCTCAACTAACTTCTCTTTTTCCAAAAAGAACAGTTATTGTCATCAAAAAGATTATAGAACAAGGGTTGGGGTTTTTTTCTTTAAAGACTCTCTACAGCCATAGGGAAAGGAAACATGGAATGTTGTTAAAATAAAAGCCCTAATACTTTACATTTCAAATGCTTTAACTATTTTTCTTTCTTCTCTGGATCTTTAATGGAGGGTTTAGAGGATTTTTAATAATGTTGACATGGTCCTGAGGAGGCTGAAACCCTGAACCGTGTTCAAAACTGTTTAATGTTGAACAGTTTCAGGTTCATGTTAACATCTTTGACTCCTTGGCTCCCTTTATTCCATCTACATTAATACAGCCTCCCTTCACCTTCACGCCCCCCGCCACATCCACACACCTTGCAATAAGTTTGACTTAGCCAGTGTTGGCACTTGGGCTTTTTTAGGGGGTGGCGTGTCTGTGAATAAATCCATCCCATCATGCCACACAACAGCACAACCACTCCGTAGCCATTACTGCCACCACAAGGCAAAAGTAGGTCTGGCTACAAGTGACACAAGAATGAGCGGTGGGCAACAGTGTGTGCTTGGAGAAAGACAGACTGGGGGATGAGGGGAGAGTGGATGAGGAGAGGAAGAGAGGAGAGATTTAATTGCAAAATTGGAGTGAAGAGAGAAGGAGGGGAAGAGGAAAGAGAGCGGATGACAAGAAGGCAAAAGGGACTGAATGAGATGGGAGCGAAGGATTAGGAGAGGAGAGGGAGTGTGAGTGTTGACTAGGTTTGGTCAAAAAATAGAATTTTTTTGAACAAAATGAAAAAAAAATAGTTTAAAAATGTTCCTGAAATTATCTGATTTCTGATTAAATTATTTTAAATGATTTTTCCCATTTCTGTTAGAATCTAAGGAAGGCTAAATTAATATTTTTTCCAGTTCCCTGCCCCGGGTTCCTTTCTTTCCCTTCCCTTTACTTTTCCTCAGTGGAAAGTGACCAAAATCCTCCAAACCTGAAAACTTACAATATCAATTTTATTTGAATCAAAATGAAAATATTTTGTTTGGATCTTTTAATGGAAAACTTGGAAAATGTCAAACAATAGGGAAATTATTTGCAACTATTTCTGCATAGCTCGAAAAAACATTAAAAATGGTTGGCTCGAAAAAGCAACCCTAATATTCAAAGCATGTCAAAACCCTTACTTAACTTCGTCTTTATGTAACGTGTATGTTGGCTGGAGGGGGGGGGGGGAGGGGTCCATGCCTAACTGCAGGAAGATCAATGATTTGTTCTGTTCTTTAGAGGGAATTTGGCACCCCCTCAAGCATGTCTTGCACCATGATTTAAATTTTCAAAAGGCTCCTAAGGTCATTTAGGTGCTAAGTCACATTTTTGAAAGTGATTTAGGCACTTGGAAATCTAAATCCTATTGATTTGCAATCAGACTTAGGCTCCTAAGTGTGACACAGAGGCACATTGGTGGTTCACAATGCTGTGTCAGCAACTCGTCAGATCTGACATACTCATTACACTAAACCTAAAAGATGTCATGCAAAGTATCACCTACAAACTGGTAACATGCTGCTCCCGAAAATCATTGTGTGGTGTATGTACAGGGTGTGTACAAAGAGTTATAAATATGTGCTAGAATTAAGTTCTTAAAATGTGTTTGGCAAGCAGTGCATAAATCCAGACTACTCTGGACAAAGGAATGTACATTTGCTTGTCTGACCAGCTGAGTCATCAAGCAGAGACAGTGAAGATATGTTTGAAGATAAGATAAACAAAGCTATCAAGCTAATAAGCAGGGGAGAAGACAGCATGGCATCTACACCCCAGAAGGAGAAACTTTGTCTGGGCTTACTTTTCAAAGAATAGATTGCAAAGGTTTGCTGGACTATAAAAATAAGAGGAGAGAATTCCATAGTTATCCATCACTAGAGCTTAAAGGGCCAGAGCTCCTGAAATCATAGAATAGTGGAGCCTTCAGACAAGGGGGGTTGAAGTCTCTGGGATCTGAGTATAGGTGAGAAACCTGCATAGGCAAAGATTGTAACTTGCTGAAATTAAATTTGAGTTTTAGTAGTGTATTTTTACTTTTGTTTGTTGGTAACCCTTTTTATCCTTATTCCTTATGCTTGGTATCACTTAAACCTATGCCCTTTTGTTAATAAACTTGCTTTATTTTTACCAGAAACTAACTCGGTGCTTTGATTGAAGTGGAGGGTTTGTCAACCCCAGTTAGGTTAATGAGCTGCTGTGTATTGTCTCTTTAAAGGAGCAGTGAACTTGATGAGATTTTCATGGTGCTACAGTAAGAGAGGCTGAGCACAGCAGAGAAAGACATTTTTGTGGGAGGACTCAGGACTGGAAGGGTTGTTAACGTCCCCCTGCAGAGAGTAACTAGGCGGTGGAAGCCAGGGTGACCTGCATGCTTGTTTATTGGCTGTTGGTGCCAAGGCTGTGAGCCACAGAAGCATAGCCTTTAGGAGTTGCAAGGCAGGTGTTCACTGAACTCCTTACTGGCTGGGTGAAGTCCAGAGGGTCACACTAAGTCTCATTTGAAAATGGGACTTAAACCTTTTTAAAATGCTGCCCTTCTTCTGATAATTGGGAAGTCCATCAATTGACAGTTCCACTCCCCAAGGGAGGCATGAAGAGGGGATGGGCTTATTCCTTTGGCCAATTGTTTTCTGTGTTTTCTTTGCTATTATTTATCTGTGGATAACAGCTCATTCCCTTACAGTCAACTCAGTCTCTTCTTGCTGAATCTGGCCACGAAACCATGATCTTATATTTAGAACCATTACAATCCATTGTAATGATGGGCCAGTCTCAAAAAGTTTAGAAATTCAGATAAACATCCATAAGCTCATATGCTTATCTCTTGGTGTGATGCTGTATGATTGAATATGACTATTTATATCATTGACATTGCCACTGTTATACAATTGCAACAAATCTTGTACAAAGTATGTCATGGAAAGTGTCCATGGAAAAGTTATGATTTGCTAAGTGTGATTATCCTGTTTATATGCATGTATTATCTTTGTATCTGAAGTTATGAATATTGGCTATGTACTGACATCATACACGTGTGTTGTAGTTCTAGGTAACACCCACTGGATAGACTTTACATTAGAGCCACACCATTATGTGTTGACGGCCCATTAAGGATATTTCACTCCGACAATGGGCCATAGAAGAAACTCATCCCATCCACTAAGCATTCCTGTGGGTGCCTCAGCAAGAATACGGGCAATGGATGCCACCTGTGAGTCAACAAAGCATGTAAGGACATGTGATATGCTCATGTGACCCTGCACTCCATCTTGAGATAGTAAGTTTCCAGGCACATGGCAGAGGATATAAAAGACCCCTGAGATATCTCCATTTTGCCTCTTTCCTGCCCTGATTTTCTGGACTGTGGCTTCACTGCTAAAAGAAACATTTTGAACTATGGACTGATGACCTTCCAATGTTCTGGAAGTTAACAGAGAGGCTTTATAAGCTAGAATCTATTCCATCACTGCTACAAACCTGTTATAAGGACTTTGCAATTTCATTCTTTTCTTTTTCTTTTATTATTAAATCCTTAGTGTTTATTTCTAAAATATTAGTATCAGTGTGATTATTGAGTAAGATCTGATTCATATATTGATCTGGCTAAGTGGCTGATCTTTGGGGATTAGAAGGACCCTCTAGTTGATTAAATTGGTTTCCAGTAACCACTCATCCTAACGTTCAGTGTCTGGGTGGTAAAACCAGGGCTGGAATGCCTAAGGAGACTGCATTTTTGACTTCTTGTTAACGAGTCCGGTGATACAGAAGTATACTTTTGTTACTGGTTTTGTATAATCTAAGGATAGCACATCCACCAATTTGGGGTGAGTCTGTCCTATTTCTCAGCAGTTTATCCTGAATTTGGCATCCTTATCTATCACCCGCTGAGGCATGATGACACTTGGTGAGGCTGGTTTCAAGGGGGCTGGAAATACTATAAGAATTGCAGTTCTCATGGCATTTTTGTATTCCTGTTTCTCGTCCCAGATGAAACCAGGTTGTGCATGACAATTAAAATAAGTAAATAAATAATCTAAGAAAGAGAAACCCCATGAGCTCAGTGTCCAGAACACCAGGTCTCCTGTTTCCCAACTATATTGGCAGGCCCACATTTTAGCTACTTGGAGCTGCCACTGATTTGTGTTCCGGGGATTTGAGTTGCCTTGATATCTTTGTTTCCCCTTTTACTTTATTACCAACCCCTCTTTCTCTCTAGAGCTCTTCCCCTATTTAACATTCTACTCTCAGAGCTGCACACTGGGCCTCATTTAGGGAGGAGCAGAGTATTTGAGTCAAAATGCATCTCGTTGGTCTGAGAAGAATTTTTCATCAACATTATCCAAATCAGTCTTCCTTTCATGCTCCTTTTCTTTTTGTCACATATTGTGTTATAGGGCTCTCCTATAGGTCCATCCATAACCTGCTGCTATGTTTTCTTCACTCCAGTGTTTTCTGGAGTCCTTATAGTTGCAGTTCTTGTTTCTTTCTAGGCTGAACTGTCCCAACATCCCTTGCCATCACTGCTGAAGCAGTGCTTTGGATGCTTTGAAATGCAGAGACAAAAGTAGGTTCTTGCTGCCTGGAAGAAAGCAAGAACTTCAAACCATGAGGACTCCAATGAGGCGCACAGCTGTACTGTAAAAATAATTATTGGCACACCACATTGGTATCCTCTAGCCCAAGTTGAACACTGTGTGGGAGTGCCCAGCTACTTCACTATACAGTTTACATGAAATGATCATCAGGCTCAGTTTTCCTCCAGAGTTTATATGGAGCTGATATACTTCAGTGTGTTTGTTCCAGAGTCACATGAAGCTGGCATTGCACCCTATGCTAGAGTTGACCTGGAGGTCACACTATTCTTTGTATAATGTTTTTCATTGGCAACCATGGCAAGAAGCTGCCTTGGCTCAGCCAGGAAGGAGACCCATGTGCAACAGCAGGGGACATTGTCGGTCAGGATTGAGGTGCAGTGGCAGCATTATGAATTTGCTTAAGAGAATCACAGGCCTGCCTTAGGAGGGGGCACTTTGGGTCAATACAACGGATGGTAGAGTGGCAGAATTGCTTTGAGGGACCCAAACCGGAATAGTAGGGTTACTTCAGGTGGATTTCTAGCATTGTATTGGGGCCCAGGACCACAGTATAGTGACAGAGCTGTGGGAGAAAGGAAGAGGAAGCTTATAATGGCACCTATCTGCATTATCCTTGGGCCCTCCCTCCCTCATCAGCAAAATTCACCAACACTAGTTTTGTGTGTGCTGGGAGAGCTGGGACGGGGAACTGTCTATATATTTTTTCACCACTGAACTTCTCCGTGCTCCTCAAATCCCCACATTTGAAACTGAACAAAGCCTCAGTGATGCCACGCTGATGTGCAGATGTCATATGCCCCAGTCAGCCACGCCCTGTGATGCTGTTAAAGAAATCTATGACTTAGAGGCACATTTCATAGCTCCCTGCTCTCAGTCACTCACACTACGAGCCTGTGACTTCAAAGGGGTATCTGAAAGGCAATGTTTGAAAACAGGAGAGATTTCCGGCAAGTCATTTTTTCCCCTCCCAGGATATAAGCAGCTTTAGAATATTTTGGTATAACTGCTTCTCAGTGGGATTTTTCTTATTTTACAAAGGAAACAAAAAGAACTTGGCAGTGGAAAAGAAAACACAGCTATATGCTCTGTGTCCACATGCTATCATATTAAAGTAGGAGTCTCGAACTCCCACTGCTAGCAGGCTACTCTCCATCCTGATGCATGCCTTTCAGATGGCGCAATGCATGCTGGGAGCTGTAGTTCTCATAGGCTAGTGGTTTTCAACCTTTTCCATATTTTGACTGTATGTTACAGCGTAGAGTCACCTAGTGGACTTCCGCAATGCATTTAGCTATAAAGAAAGGGCGGGTGCTCAGGAACCCCTGAGACCTATTTGTGATGATCCTGGGGCTTGTGCCCCCCCGCTCTCCCCCCCCAGGTTTCAATAACCATGCTATAGGCCATATCTCTAAGGTGGTGTTTGATTTGGTGTTCTATGTTTTTATGCAACTAAGGTTTGAGGGTAGATATTGTCTAACTTAGGGGTTTATGTTGTGTGACAAAGTTCCTCCTCTATCTTGGTGGGTCCTGCACTTATTGGCGGATTTTTTTTGCCTCAGAGATTCACCATGTGGGTTGGGGAACAGCCCAGAGACCTTCCCCTCTGGAAGAACCCACAGTCCAGGTCAATTGGGAGGTTTGGGGGGAACCCAGGCCCACCCTCTACTCCGGGTTCCAGCCCAGGGCCCTGTGGACTGCAGCTGTCTATAGTGCCTCCTGTAACAGCTGCATGACAGCTACAACTCCCTGGGCTACTTCCCCATGGCCTCCTCTAAACACCTTCCTTATTCTCACCAGAGGACCTTCCTCCTGGTGTCTGATAACGCTTGTGCTCCTCAGTCCTCCAGCAGCATACCCTCTCAGCTCCTTGCACGTCTTGCTCCCAGCTCCTCACACTCCCCCCACAAACTGAAGTGAGCTCCTTTTTAAAACCCAGATGCCCTGATTAGCCTGCCTTAATTGATTCTAGCAGCTGCTTCTTAATTGGCTCCAGGTGTCCTAATTAGCCTGCCTGCCTTAACTGGTTCTAGCAGGTTCCTGATTACTCTGGTGCAGCCCCTACTCTGGTCACTCAGGGAACAGAAAACTATTCATCCAGTGACCAGTATATTTGCCCTCTACCAGACTCCTGTACCCCACTGGTCTGAGTCTGTCACAGTTGCAGCCCATCTCCATAGTATTTGAGCACCTTCCACATAAAATCAATAGCAATAGTGAAGTGGCTAATGGATTTAATGGGACTTCTTTTTAGGGTATAAAGATTCTGCTTGGGGGTAGGGTTATGTATGGAGTATAAAAGGTATAATTAACTATAACTCAATGGAATTTTATGTAGGGTATAAAATTCTACTTGAGGTTCAGTTGTGTTTTCATTTGTCTGATTGACATTAATTAATATTGGTGTGGGGGGGGGTCTTTTTGTTTATTTTAATTTTTGAACTTCAATGTCATTCTTGATTGATTAAAGTTTGGACACTCCTGTTGTAAGATACATGATCAAGTGATTTACAGTTGGGTACATGCTTGACTGGTTAACCAGTTGCATGCCATCGTGGGGGAATGTCCTTTATATTTTTAATTATCTGTATCTTTACATTTACTACTTTGCAAATGAGCATTTGAAAATGTCAGTAGTCACCCTTTTTAGAGACCCCTAATGAATCTGCTTCCACTCATAAGTAATGCTGTCATCCTGAACAAACGACAATAAAACCTCTGTACATCCATGCCATTATATATTTTCTCTGTATACATGAGTTGGCTTAATTCTTCATACCCTGGTCCACAACACTCAAGGGAACTGTTGCCCTTCTATATTTCCCAATTGCTTTATGCCTGATGATGTGCATATTCAGAACATTCCAAAATCTTAACAGATGATCATTATTACACCTTTAAAACTGAGGGCTCCCTTAATAACAGTGGTAGGGGTATGGGCTGAGCTGTTCTGAAGAAGGAACCCTGAGGAGTAGCCCACTGGGGAAAGAAGAGATGAGCTAAACTTGTGTTATGTACAAGTTGACTTGATGAATAAAGCCAAACCTTAGGAAGAGGCTTAGTTTGGGCACTGCATAGTGCATGGACTGTGTTCTTTGGGAATCAGCTCACAGAACAACCAAAAAATTCCTTTTTATTTCAGTCCCTCACATGCATGGGAGATCAGGGAATGGCCTGTTTTTGTTTGTGTCTGGGGAAGGTGGAGGGGGTGGTTCTTGAAAACATTCACCATTCTAACTTTGAGTTGAAACAGGGATGGAAAGAAGCATTGATCTAATTATATGATAAGGATGGACAGGGTCAGGAAGCAATAGGGTGACAGGGAGATGTTTATCACCAGAGCTTCTGATAGTGTTCAGGGCATAGTGACCCACCTGGGTGTTATCAGTTAATGAGATCCAAGCTGACTGTCATCCTGGGCTATATGGTCAATGGAAGAATATACAGTATGATTTACGAGTGAAATGAAATATAGCTCTGCTCTCCCACGTCACATGCTCATGCACTAGGAATGAAATCCCAGCCAGCTCTACCTCAGAGGCAACAGGCTGGAGAAGGCACTGCCAATGGAATCCTGGCTGTTTTCCTTGCTCTGTCATGAAATGATGATGGTTGTAGCTGCTGTACATGACCAATGGCTACACTGATTTCGGTGGCTATCAATTAAGTAGTTGCCACTCACAAATCTCTTTAGCATTGTGGTTTCTATGTCACAACATCTATTTTCCAAGCAACAGTTTAGCTGTGTACACATGTGAGGTTGTGAGTGTCTGTGTTTGTGTGCTTGTGTGTGGGCAACTCTGTGTGTGTGTCTTTTGATTTTGTGACCATCTGTCTCCCTGTGTGTGCACGTGCATCTATGCAAGAATGTCTGCTTATGTGTGAATGTATGTATGTGTACATGTCACGTAAGCATGTGGGGCTGTCTGAGTGTTAGTGGGAAGAGGATCAAGCAATCTTGTAACCCTCATTGGATCAGATTCATTCTTTACATAAGGAATTAGTCTGGCCTATTATTGTCAGCCACACTTTTATGCTTTCAATGGCCAGCTTCAAGGCATGTGTCACTCATCAAAGTTCAACAGACAAGGAATAGGGGGAGCTGGAGGAAGGGTTACAACAAATGGCAGGGGTGTGAAAAATAGGATTTTTCCTTGTTTTCAGCTGAAGCAAATATTTACAAAAAACTCTTCCTTATTTTTTCAAAGCAGATGTTACCAGTAAGTACCAGTTTAAATCATACACAGGAAGCCTGGATTGTAGTATTGATGCAAATAAGATTAAGCATTAGGAACAGAGTTTTCCCAAATAACATTGGTACATCCGATAGTGTGACATATGGAATTCCTGACTACTCCTGCTGGCCATTGGAATTGACTTTACTTATACTTTGTCTCTACAAACATTCATATCAGAGGTCAGAAACAAGTCCATGCCTCAAGCTGGCAAAAAGTTTGGGAAGCAGATTGGAAAAGTAGCCAGGTTCTTTTGATGACGAGCTTCCCACCCTATTCTGTATTCTGCATTGAGAAAGATGGCCTATTCCTCTTCTTCAATTTGCTTCCCTTTGTGGGTGTATGTAGTGCTTGCTTATGAACGTGTGGGGCTGATACAACTATCTTGAACTAGGCAGAGTCTGTGAGTCCTAACTACTGTGAAAATATACTTCGACCTTAATCTATAAGAAGTCCCAGTTATTCCAGTTCTGGGTTTCTACACAACCCTGCAATACCTTTTGCCATTCCACTATTAGAAAGGAGACACAGTGCTTCTTTGGCATTCAGTAAATAGCGATGCTACAGAAAATGTACTGATGCCCGACTAAAGACAATGACAATGTAATTGAATGGGGAAAAAAATAGGTTTCTTTGTCAATTTTGTGCATATGTGTGGGTGGGCTGGAGTGGGGAATAATTAGTAGACTTCCACTAGGTGGATCATTAAGTGGCCAAGTTTATTTTGTGTTGGCTACTATTAGTGTTAAGGTAAAGCATGTGTTTCTATAAATAATGCCACTTTTGATGCAAAATCCATTCGAGTAAGTAGCCTGAGGAGTGGGGTCTCATCTCTCACATGCTGTCATAACTATAAAGGGAAGGGTAACAGCTGTCCTGTGTACAGTACTATAAAATCCCTCCTGGCCAGAGACTCCAAAATCCTTTTCCCTGTAAAGGGTTAAGAAGCTCAGGTAACCTGGCTGGCATCTGACCTAAAGGACCAATAAGGGGACAAGATACTTTCAAATCTTGGGGGGGAAGGCTTTTGTTTGTGTTCTTTGTTTGGGAGTGTGTTCGCTCTCGGGACTGAGAGGGACCAGACATCAATCCAGGTTCTCCACATCTTTCTAAACAAGTCTCTCCTATTTCAAACTTGTAAGTAAATAGCCAGGCAAGGCATGCTAGTTTTCCTTTGTTTTTCTCAACTTGTAAATGTACCTTTTACTAGAGTGTTTATCTTTGTTTGCTGTACTTTGAACCTGAGACTAGAGGGGAGTCCTCTGAGCTCTTTAAGTTTGATTACCCTGTAAAGTTAATTTCCATACTGATTTTACAGAGATGATTTTTACCTTTTTCTTTAATTAAAAGCTTTCTTTTTAGAACCTGATTGATTTTTCCTTGTTTTAAGATCCAAGGGGTTTGGATCTTGATTCACCAGGAGTTGGTGGGAGGAAGGAGGGGGGATGGTTAATTTCTCCTTGTTTTAAGATCCAAGGGGTTTGGATCTGTATTCACCAGGGAATTGGTGAAAGGTTTTCTCAGGGTTTCCCAGGGTGGGAATCTAGAATTGGGAAATGGTGGCAGCGGAACCAGAGCTAAGCTGGTAGTTAAGCTTAGAAGTTTTCATGCAGGCCCCTACATTTGTACCCTAAAGTTCAAAGTGGGGATCCAGCCTTGACACATGCACTATAGAGATTTTGTTCCCCTTAACATGCCTACCCTCTTCCCCCTTACTTTAACAATGATGTACTGTTGGGGCAGCAGGAAGCCCTGTGTTAAAACCCTGCCACAAAACTGACAGGTGCTTTGGATTGATTTCTCTGCCTCGGATGGAGTTCACCATCTCCCTGGCTACTACTCTGGCATCCCTGCCAAACATGGCATCCCTGCAGCTTATACAAATGGTCATGAAGAACTCTTTAAAAAACACTTTGTGATGTACCAAATTGCTCCAAAATATCAGATATTTTTAACACATGGAAGGAGCCTCCAGATCCCCTAGAAAGTCCCCACCTCCAACTCAAGCTATACAAGTTGATCACTTTGCTATGCAGCCAACGTTTGTAGTACATTTTTCAAGAGCAAAGTATAACCATTCTCAGAAATCACCCTTCATATAAATGTATTTGCCTACTGGTGCTATCTCATTTGGTTGTGGCTATGAGAAAGCTTTTGTATTTGAATGGCAAAAGAAATGAATGGATTCCTCATTCTCTCAAACCCATCTCTCTATGAACATTTGTGCCCTGGACACAGACTCAAAAGGAGATTTTTGTGGACGCCCTTATCAGTAGAGCCCTGTGCAGATACAGAATTTGTATCCGCATCCAATCAGCGATATGCACATATGATCCATGGATATCTGCATCCACAGATGCGGATACCCATGGATGGATATGAAGTGGATAGCCACAGATTTGCAGGGCTCTAGAAATAAAATTTGGATCCGCATCCATCTGCAATTCGCAAACATGGGCCGCAGATATCCACATCCGCAGATTTGCAGGGCCTGATCCAAAGTCCATTGAAGTCAAGGGAAAGACTCCCATTAACTTGAATGGGGTTTGGATCAGGCCCAGAAAGCACAGCTGTCTCGAAGGGTCTCTGAAGGGCTCCGTAAAGCATTCTGTGTGTGAAGAGTGCTGCCCTTTGCTTTGCCAGTTCCTGAAAAGCAGGGATCCTAAATTGCTTTTGAGACTTATATTCAACCAGTGAGTGAGAGCAAGTGTTATTGATGGGCAAACTGCAAAAGGCTTTAGTTGTTCAACTTAGATAAACAACCCATAGGTTGTATGCCTGTATGTGAGCCTCTTGAATCTGCAAATTTGGAAGAACTGGCTCATTCACCAAGTTTCTGGTACTTCCTGCTTCCAGTCAGGCTAGGTAAACTATGGGTGATTTGTAACTTCCGTTGCTGGATCTCATTGGAGCCTGGAAGATTAGAGGCAGAGGAGAAAGAAGAAAAGTTTGAAGAAAAGTTAAGTGAACATTTCACCAAACTCCAAAGTAGCAGGTTGAGTTTTGGGCAGTGGTGAGGAGATATATCTGTCCCTCGTTATAACCAGCTAGGTTGAACAATCATGGTTGAGATTTTCAAAGCCAATCAAAGTGTGTCTGAATCCCCTAGTCAGCTTTGGAAATGTTAGCCCATATGCAGTGTTGCTTTTTTGTCCTGATCGATTAGTCAATAATCAGAGCCTAACAGGATTGTTTCCAGGAGAATGAGAAATTGATGCTATGAGTCAGGAATATTCTTGGTCTTATCTTGCTTATTTACACAGAATGTACACGAAGCCCTATTTCCCTGAACACAGACACAAACAACAGCAGGAAGTTTCCTTGCCAGAAATCCAAAGGTCTGCCACGCCAGTGAGCTCCGTGCCCAAGAAGCCCTGGCCTCTGCTTCCTCTCAGAGCAGTGCTCATGATTCCTTTTGGCCTCCAACCCACATACGGCCTGCTGCCAATATACTAGCCCTTCTGTTTGAAACCTCAGTCCACACACCTGGTGACTTGGGCGGTAACCCCACAGCCCTCAACCATTAATGGGGTTTGAATGCTCCTTCTTATGATCCTGAACAAGAGTGCTTGGCACACCCATTGGCTTTAATGAGTTCTGTGGTTGTCGTTGGAACCAATACTCTGCTCCTGGCAGCCATTAGCACCTTTCAACTACACCGTCAATATGTGTGTACAACAACAGTCTGAGGAGGTGCAAAATGGCAGCATTATAGAAAAAATGGCAATCAAAAGGGGGATGTGTGATATTCTAAGATTACTTCATTTTACAGCCTCCTGTTATGTGCTTTCTTGCTACCATTTTGCCTTTCCTTCACGTAACATGCACTTGCTGAGGTGAGGCTTACCCTTCCATTGACATTACCTCAGAACTGAGCCCATTGAGAGCTGGCTACATGCTGCATATGGGCATCATTCATGGACAGAAAGAACTCTTTTTTTCCCTCCTCTCTTGAACACCCCCAGGAAAAAACTCACAAAATTAAAGCTGCACTGACTTCTGTGAAGTACTTCCTCCATGCTGGAGATGCTCCGGTAGTGCACCTCAGGACCTGACTGGAAAAAGGACTTCCCTGCATAGGTTTTCAGTATCTTATGGCTGTTGCTGCCAGGATAGTGGTGGAATTGTAGTGAAATGAACAGGACAGCTAGGGTTATTTTTGCAATTTTAGGGATAGTCCCTAATCAAGGCATGATTTGGAAAATCATTAGGTATTGGGGACTGCATGCTTGGCACAGCCATGAAGAGTGCACCTGTGGTATCACCAAAAATTCCACGTGTATGACAGAATCCTACAGATCTAAGGTGAGTATTAATAGGACAGCAGCATAGCAAATGAACTGAAGGAGCAGCAGTGAAGTGTGTGCTAGTTATCAAACAAGATTATGGGCCAGTTTAGCTGTACAATGCTGGGGGTCTGGTTTTGATTCCCATTCCAGATGGCTGTCTCTCCCAACTTGCATGGACTGGGAGTGCTACAGAGGCAGCTTATTCAACCTCAAAGAGGGGAGACAGTATCCCCATGACTCAGTGGTGATCATTCTGGACAAATAAGGTGAAGCATTTAGGGGCTCCAAAGGGAATCTTATCCTGTTCTCCTTAGCTGGCAAGCAAGGCAGTGAATTATAAAATTCCATTTAGCCTATACACCCTTTTTGAGCAGGGACTGTCCCTTACTGTGTGTATGTACAGCACCTAGCGTAGTGGGGCCCTGATCTCAGTTGGAGCCTCTAAGTGCTATGGCATTGCAAACTAATAAATAAATAATAGTAATTAATAATACCAGTGGTAAGTGAGGAGATCTTCAGATCTCCAAAAGGGTTCTGGGGACATCCTTCACAAAGGAAAAGTTTGTTAATGACATTTGATAAAAGCATCCATTCTTTGTCTATTGATGATTTGGCCATATAGATCTGCCGCATTTATGCAATTTTACTACATTTTTACCAATATGACATAAAACATTTACTATCTGAAAATTCCCTCTTACTCTTTCCTTCTGGTAAAAATATTAGACAGATGTAAGAAGCAGTTTTAAGCAGAGTGGCTGTGGGCAATTTGCATGTACTGTGCAGTGCTGAACATAGGAGGACACAGCCTGCTGGCTAGCTAAGTAACGCAACCTGTCTCCTGTCACATTAAAAACATTCAAAAGATACCCTGGAATCTGTTTCTCATCATGGGAGACATGTAATAAGTGGTTGAATGAAGAGCAAGTACCGTATTATAATCTCCTGTGTCTGTCTTCTCACACAGAGGCAAGATAAGATCCACTTGTGCAGTGTTTATCTGATTCTTCTCAGCTCTCCTCATACTGTTTGAATTCAGAATTGAATATTTCCTTTTTTCCTTTCTTTTTTATAAATAGCCCAGGTATTTCTTCTTTGTTCCTATTGTGACATCTCAGGTATCTCCTATTATTCCCCTGTTTTTATTCAAGAAGCTTCTACAGCAGCAGCAGTCTCCATTGCAGACAATGTAAAATGTAGTCAGGGCTAATCATGATTCGGGCTATTCTTTTTCTTACCCCGTTTACAAAAAAGCTGTTCTGCAATAGATGGAACATCAGAAATAAATGCAATGCCTGTGAAATATAATAGGATATATACATAGAGAGAGAGAGGGAAACACCTATCTCTCTCTCTCTATGTATGTTAATTGTATTTATATTCTTTCCTTTTCCCTCCTTTTCTTTCTTTTTGTCCCATTTAATTTTCTTGCTTTCTCTCTTCTCAACATCTCCTACAAGGGTTCTGGACTTAGCTATGGGTATTAGATGGAGAACAATAAATCCAGTTTCAGAGTGGTAGCCGTGTTAGTCTGTATCAGCAAAAAGAACGAGGAGTCCTTGTGGCACCTTTGAGACTAACAAATGTATTTGGGCATAAGCTTTCATGGGCTAAAACCCACTTCATCGGATGCATGAAGTGGGTTTTAGCCCATGAAAGCTTATGCCCAAATAAATTTGTTAGTCTCTAAGGTGCCACAAGTATTCCTCAATAAATCCAGTATAACCCTAATTATGTGAGCTATTTAAATCAACTGGTGTTTCAGTTAGGAAAGTGAAAGCCCGCTGAGTCTGAGATATCTTGAACCTCTCAAACTTTTTTTTGGTTTAAGGATTTACCATTTTTTTCTGATTTCACAACAGAGCTAGGGGTTTATCTAAAATAAAGAGAATATTTGCTGGAATAAAAGCTGAATTCACTTTTTCTGCTCTTTGCTCATGCCACTTCTGTGTTTGTCTTCTATGAATATTCTAGAGAATAAATTTAGCAGTGGGGATGTTCATAAAAACAGCAAATTTTAAGTGGATACTAAGAGAATAGCCATGGAAAACAAATTTTGAATTCATACATGTCAGTATTCACAATGGAAGCCTGACTGCCTTTGTTCCCAGTCCGTGCTAACTATCACTGTTTGAATTTCAAATAGTCACAACAAACTGCTCACAAATAATGTACATGCCAAGGGCCTCACTGAAGTCAAAGGAAAACCTCTCACCCTGAATCTTCTGAGACCCAGGCTTCTTGTGCTGTTTTGATACTCACCTTGCTCACCAGAATGTAGCAGAGATGGACAGCCAGAGGAATGCAGTCATGAAAAAAAGAAACAAACATACAGCCCTGGGTTTGTTCTTGACAGATTTCCAAGCAGAGAAGTTCTCCAAGTTGCTGTCAGTGTTGTAGACCTCACATTGTGGAACTGACAGATACATCATGATCAGGCAGGAGGTTTTATTTTTATCGTGTGTTTTTAGGTTATATTTAGGGCATACCAGCCTGACAGTATCTATGTTAATGATCACGTGTGTGCGCAACTGGAAGTCTCCCTTCTACTGTTGAAGAGATATAAAACAGGCCAGAATGGCTGCCCTCATTCAGATGGAGATAAAACAGAAGACCTGATTATTCAGTCATTTCGAGATCTGCTGGCCCTTTCCTCGGGACTAGGAATCTGCTGTCTTGGCAAATCCCAATTTTGGTAATTACATTTTGCCTCAATTCATAAATGTCATGGCCAGATCATGGGCAGCCAGACCTAGTGGTCAGAGTCTGGGTCCACAGTCATGGGACGGGAGCCAAGAGTCAGCTGGGTCAGGATACTGGGAGATCAGAAGCAGGAGACAAACTGAGGATGAGAACCATGGGTCAGGAGTCAGAGTCAGGATACCAAGAGGTGAGAAGCAGGAGACAAACTGGAGTCTGGAATCAGATGCCGGGAGTCAAGCCAAGAAGTTTGGATGCAAGGAAGTCAAGCCAGGGGCACAGGAGCCACACAGTCCAGAGCAGGTTGGAGCCTAGTTGCATGGACAATTGTCTGTTCTTGTGCTGGATTTATATCGAAGCTGTGGACCAATCAGGATCCCCAGCATTCTCCCAGTCAGGATCCAGGACTTGAGTCCTCTGTCAGGGTTCAGCTTCTGTCCTAGGAAGTGTTAGCAGGTCACTGGTTGGCAAGTTGGAGCTTACCAGACAGTTCCAGACAATAAGGTATTCAGGGGCCTAAATCCTATTAAATGTCAATAGGAATTGGGCACTGAACTGCCACCAGCACCTTTGGCAATCTCATAAATAAATAAAATGGAGCATTTATTGTGCTTCTGTTCTTCCAACCCCATTGCAAACAGAGCTGGAAGAAAGCAGCAAAACATTTCCCAGCTGCTTTTCATTCAGATTTGTAAACACTTGGCTTTAGCTGTGTTCAGACCCATTTGTATTTTCTTTTGGCTAATGTTGTAGGCTGGGATTTTTGGAGGAGCCTAAGGGCGTTAGGCACCCAACTCAATGGACTTCAATGGGATTTAAGCACCTTTCTCATTTGAATTCCTTTGACAATCTCAGCACTTGCAAAGAAGTTACTAGCAGGAATATATGCAGAATCAGAAGATTGCAAGTAAACACTGAATACATACAGAAAAATGGAGAAGGGCTTTGCTTTCTTGCTTATGTCTATCTTCAACCTTTGAGCATGCCCAGTGTGAGCTAGATGTTTCTAGAGGCCAGGGCAAATTCAGATTGAGCTGATTGCCTGTATAGTTGGGGGGGGAAATGCTCTGTTTTTCCTCCAACCAGCCTGCCTCCTTTCTGAACACTGCAATTGCTAATGGAAAGGAAAACGGAAGGATAGAAGAAAAGAAAGAGCTCAGCAGCCATCCAGCTATCCCCCTTTCATTGTTTTGATTGGGCCCATGACTGTTCTCCCATCTTTCCTGTTTTCGGTGGCCCTGAGAAAGCAGCTGCCATTCAGAGCTTCTGAACCACTCAGGAGCACAGCCCCCTCCTGTGTAGCTTAAACACCTCAAATGGCATCCATATAATTCAACCATCCACCTCAGCACCTTACAAGACAGTGCTTTCTCCCCATTTCCCATTCTTACAAGCCATACAAAGCTCCCAAGCTTGGTTAACATATAATTGCCAATTTGGCGCAGAACTCAGGACAGCTCTGCCACATAACTAGTGGGCCCTGCCCACATAATTCAGGTCTAATGTGGTGCATGGTATCACAGGGTCTTACATACAGTATTTTTCACTTTCCATCCTGATCTGCTGAGCAGTGTTGTCTGCTAGTAAACAGCTGCTGTAATTCACCCAACAGGCATCTGCCATTTTGGTCATGGATTAAGGGATCCCTAGGTATATACATTGTATAACACTTTAAGCTTGTAAAGTAATTTGGGGCCCTTAATAAAGGAATAAAAGGCACATTATGGATGAAAGAATATAGTAAATAATAAAAAGCATGATAAAAATGGTAAATAATAATATTATTAATACATCTAAGTAGGAAAGGCAGATCAAAGGAATACAATTCAGTCTTTGGGATTAACTTATTCTGAGGAGGAGCCATGGATAACATACTTAAAGAAAAACTACACTGGAAATTAAAACCAAGGAAATAGCCACAGGGGACAGAATTACTGGAATGGAACTGAAGAGTTCCTGGCAAAGATTGGACCATCATGTTGCTAACAGAAGGAGGGAAAGAAGTTATATGACTGCCATGGGCTACTGTTTTTACAAATAAGATCAAACTCATAATAGATCTAAATCATCAAGGTGGAACCAAACCTTGTAACCAAGTGGTTAAGACCAAAGAAACATTAAAATGCTAAAAACACAAGAAAAAATAATAAATGCCCACTTTCCACTGTATAAGAATGGCCATACTGGGTCAGATCAGTGGTCCAGCTAGCCCAGTATCTTGTCTTCCAACAGTGGCTGCTGCCAGATGTTTCACAGGGAGTGAACATAATAGGGCAATTCATCAAGGGATCCATCTGCTGTTGTCCACTCCCAGCTTCTAGCAGTCAAGGGTATAGGGATAACCAGACCATGGGGTTGCACTCCTGACCTTCTTGGTTAATAGCCATTGATGGACCTATCCTCTATGAATTTATCAGATTATTTTTTAACCCAGTTATACTTTTGGGTTTCACAACTTCTCCTCGCAACAAGGACCACAGATTGGCTGTGCGCTGTGGGAAGAAGTACTTCCTTATGTTTGTTTTAAACCTGTTGCCTATTAATTTCATTGGGTGACCCCTAGTTCTTGTGTTATGTGAAGGGGTAAATAACATTTCCTAATTCACTTTCTCCAGACTATTCATGATTCATATCACCCCCGCCCTCCGTTGTCTCTTTTCCAAGCAGAACAGTTCCAGTCTTTTTAATATCTCTTCATATGGAAGCTGGTACATACACACAGTCATTTTTGTTGCCCTTCTCTGTACTTTTTCCAATTCTAATATATCTTTTTTGAGACAGGACAACCAGAACAGCACAAAGTATTCAAGGTGTGAGCATGCCATGGATTTATATAGTGGCATTATAATATTTTCTATTTTATTATTTATCCCTTTCCTAATGGTTCCTAACATTGTGTTTGATTTTTTGATTACTGCTGAACACTGAGAAGATAATTTCAGAGAACTATCCATGTTGACTCCTAAATCTCTTTCTTGAATGGTAACAGCTAATTTAGACCCCCATCATTTTGTATGAATAGTAGTAATTATTTTTTCCAATATGCATTACTCTGCACTTATCAACATTAAATTTAATCTGCCATTTTGTTGCCCAGTCACCCAGTTTTGCAAGATCCATTTGTAACTCTTTGCAGTCGGCTTTGGACTTACCTATCTTGAGTAGTTTTCTATTGTCTGCAAACTTTGCCACCTCTTCTTTATCCCTTTATCCAGATTGTTTATAAATATGTTGAACAACACTGGCCGCAGTACAGATCTTTTGGGGACCTAGCTATTTACTTCTCTCCATTGTGAAAACTGACCATTTATTCCTACCCTTTGTTTCCTATCTTTTTACCAGTTACGGATCCTTACTTTGCTTAAGAGCTTTTGGTGAGGGACCTTGTCAAAGGCTTTCTGAAAGTCCAAGTATGCTATATCAAATGGCTCACACTTGTCTACATGCTTGTTGACACCCTCAAAGAATTCTAATAGATTGTGAGGCATGATTTCCCTTTACAAAGCTGTGTTGACTCTTCCCCAACATATTATGTTTATCTATGTGTCTGATAAGTTTGTTCTTTACTATAGTTTCAACCAATTTGCCTGGTACTGAAGTTGGGCTTACCAGCCTGTAATTGCCAGGATTGCATCTCCAGCCTTTTTAAAAAAATGGCATCACATTAGCTATCCTCCAGTCATCTGATACAGAGGCTGATTTAAGCAACAGGTAGTAGTTCTGCAATTTTATATTTGAATTCCTTCCGAATTCTTGGGTGAATACCATCTGGTCCTGGTGATATATTAGTATTTAATTTATCTATTTGTTCCAAAACCTCCTCTATTGATACCTCAATCTGGAAAAGTTCCTAAAAAGAATGTCTCAGGTGTGGGAATCTCCCTCACATCCTCTGCAGTGAAGACCAAAGCAAACAATCCATTTAACTTCTCCACAACAGCTTTGTCTTCTTTGAGTGCCCCTTTAGCACCTCACTTGTCCAGTGGCCCTGCTGATTATTTGACAGGCTTCCTGCTTCTGATGTACTTTAAAAATCCTTGTTGTTAATTTCTGTCTTCTGCTAGTTGTTCTTCAAATTTTTTTTGATCTCCCTAATTATAAAACACTTAGATCCAGATGCTGGCTGTGACACAGGCCCTTTGTGCTGCTCTGATGGTGTAAAGGGACCATAAAGCTGAGCTAGCCAGATAGATTAGTGAGTGTTCTCTTGTTCTAGGGAAATCTCTGGGTGGTGCAGAGCTGACATTTTAAAACACTTTCAAATGTGACTAACTAGAAGATACCACAGGTGGGCATGTTGGAGACTTTAATACACAGGACACTAATTAAAGCCATTTCTGTTTAAAAGTGATGGCATAGGGGAGTCCTGTGGTACATTTGGAAATTTCCCATTCCAAAAATCAATGATGACTATAGGAAACTCATACCGCACATCAGCACCATTAGCCTTGAAGACCACAGCTTTCAATTTACCCAGGAATCTGTACAGAAGGGTAGTGGCAGTGCACGCTTCCTTCATTCCCAAGAAGCTGTCTAAGCCCTGCCCTGAACAGGAGGAAAGAATCACCACACTAGAGGTATTTTATACTCCATGCCCTTTCAGTCTTTGACTTAACTTTGCTGAGACAACTAACAATAGAGCTTATTATCAGCGGCGGTGATGGTGGTTGTTGAGGCTGACATCTGCTCACCAGGAACTGGACTCCGACCACCAGCTCTTTTCACATCAGCCAGCACACAGCTGACAGATGGCAAATACATCCAGTCACAGCTACAGTTTACAAGGCCAGATATCTGTAATACAACAGTTAATTTGCCTTCCAATGGCCATAGCTTGAAAAGTAGTGTGTGATCGAATCACAGATGTGAGATCAGTAATGGGATCATTCTTCCTGGTAATCTGCAGGAATGGGCAATAGTGTTAGTAATTAATAGTAATATTTTGCATTTATGCTGCACCTCTCATCAATGGATTACAAAGCTCTTTAATGGTATGTCTACACTACACACCCCTGGCAGTGCCATGGAGGGTAAGTGTAGCTACATGCTGCAGTGAAAACCAAGCTGCCCTGACCCTGTGGTGTGTAGCTACATGTGGCAGTGAAAGGCTCTGGCGGACGGGTGCAGGGGAGTGGGGAAAGGCTGTGCCAGTGAAGAGCTGCTGGAGACTTTCCCTGCTACCTCCCCCCTGACAGAGCCTTTCCCTGTGGCAGGGAAAGACTCCAGCAGTGAGGAGGAAGTGGGACACTACACTGCTAAAAATAGCAGTGTACATGGGAGCGGCATTGCTTGGGTATGTAGAGAGCCATGCAGGGTAAATACCCACAGGGTTCAGGCATGTCTTTTCCTCGCCTAGGCAGTGCCTCACTGTCTACTCTGTGATTTATACCCATGCTAGGAGGGCATGCAGTATATGTACTCTACACACTGCTGAAAGGAGTGTGCAGTGTAGACGTGTCCAAAGTGCTGTCAGCCGTGTTACAATGGAAGAAACTGAGGTCCAAAGAGACTTAGGAGCAACATCGCTGTGCAAACGGATGCAATTCCACTGCACAAGGTTTGTGTTGAGGAGAGGGCTGCAGGCCATGCGCCTCCCTCCTCCCGCACTTTGCACGGAGTGTTCCATAAAACACGGGGAGAGGGGGGGCTGAGGGCATGGCAGAAGCTGGCGGGGGACAGAGCCAGTGGATTGCTTTGTAAATGTTCTGGCTCCCTACAGAGAGAGGCAGCACAGACAGGATCAAGGTGATTGCAGTGGCAGGGCTGCAGTGGCAGCTGCTCCCTGGCCAGATGTGGGAGTTAAAGATTCCTCCTCCAAGCCCTTGGGGAGATCTCCGGCTCGCAGTCTGCTACTCAGGATGTATGCTGATTCCCAAGAGTTGGGCTGAGGTATCCTGACTTCCCAGACTCTGGGCTGAATTAATAATTGCCATAGAACCCCTTTATACCAGCCAGTGTGATACAAACAAGACATAGGGCAGGCGTAGGACCTCTCTGGGGCATGCTCTCAGCCAGGGGTGGCTCTATGTATTTTGCCGCACCAAGCATGGCAGTCAAGTGGCTTTTGGCAGCATGCCTGCGGGAGGTCCGCCGGTCCCGCGCCTTCGGCGTACCTGCCACCGAATTGCTGCCGAAGCCGCGGGACCGGCGGACCTCCCGCAGGCATGCCGCCAAAGGCAGCCTGACTGCTGCCCTCATGGCGACTGGCAGGCCGCCCCCCGCGGCTTGCCGCCCCAGGCATGCGCTTGGTGCTGCTATGACAAGTACAGATCCAGCTCCGCCAAAACTGTACCACTTCCACAGGGGCCCCAGTTCTATGGCTGGGAGCAAGAGGGGGTGTGGCTCTGGCAAACCTGCTTGCATCAGTGCATTGGCTCTTTGGATGTACATCTGGAGCATAAGGTAAAGCCACCCTTAGGCAGGGATGAATCTGGACCTGTGCCTCCATTCACCCCCATTTTTCATTCCTGTCTCATCCCGTGATAACACAATGGCAGCATCTTTGCAAATGGGAACGTACAGATTGTTTTCCGAAACAAACAAAGGTCAGTGGGTAGGTTCTGACCATGCAATCTAAAAAAACGATTGTTTCTCCAGCCTTCCAGTCCCAAACGGACTCACAGGACACTGGTACTATGGGTTTGCTCACAGGGAAGCGTTCTCATTTCTCCAGCTTTATCATAGGCTCTGCATTCTGTCCTCCCCCCACCCCTCCACTTACTTTACCAGCAGCCACCTGCCAGCCTTAGCTTCTGGTCCCAACCACACATGCCTTGAGGGGCCAGGTGTTTCCTCCCTCACTACAGTAACCATGACACTAACACAGTCTGCACTGATGATTCTGCTTTGATTCTTTTAGATTTCTCTCTATGCAAACACTCACAACAGAAGCATCACAATGAGGTCAGCTACCCCTAGCTCACTCACAAAGGCACCCAGGAAAATACTTAGGGGTTATTATATTACAGTTTGAACTGGATGCATGATGGGCCATGTCCTCAGCTAGTGTAAATCGGTATGGTGCTATGCCAGTTCACACCAGTGGAGGATCTGTTCCTACAATTGTAAAACAACATATTTGAGGAATTCCATGACATTTTTTCAATACTTTTTTCCCCATTATTTGCCCAACTCTAATCACAAAGCAGATAGCTTAGGGTTGGCAAACATGCCGTTTTTTTCCTCTCCTGATTTTACTGGGCCATTTCCTATATCCTGGAAGTCTAACTTGTAAGGTATAAAAAGGGTCCCAAAAGAACTTTTGGGGCTGTGCAAGGGCAAAGTGCTGTATCCTTGCATGATGACATTGTATTATATAATGCAGTGATATTTACCTGGAGATGGAAACTAAACACCTTTAAAATCTGGGCTTTAGTTCCCAATGTTCTCCTTGGAAGTTTTCCCCATTTTTTGTCTGTCTTACTATTTGAACTGTAATCTCTACAGGGCAGGGACTGGTTCTCACTGTGTTTAGACAGTGCTTTGCACAGTGGAGTCTCTGGGCATCACTAATAAAATAATAATAATGATGATAAAAAATATGTGTCACAATTCTGTGATGCATGTGTTATCCCCCCCTCCCCAGGATAAACAGTAAAAGGCGCTGAACCCTCAACGCTAAATAAACTATATGCCTTTTATTTGTAACTGTGTGCTACCTGCAGTAACTTGTACCCAATAAATTGGTAGGAGTTAGTGGTATTTCTCTGCAAGCCATTGGTGGTGACCATTCACTCATGAGACACCTTTCCTAAGGAAGGCCCAGGAGAATGCTCAAAGATAATGGAAAAAGCAGGGGCTGAGACAGGAGTGAACGATAAGAAGATTAATTTAATGCAGCAGTGCAGGGTTAACCCCTGGATGAAAGCCTAGAAGTTATACAGGGAAGTCAGTTTGAGTCCTGCAGAACTGGTCTAAGAAAGCCCATTACATAATAGGTGATTCATTCTTATCGCGCCCCTTCTCTTTCATCTTTATGGGCTGAACAGTAAGAGATCCTTTATTCCACAGATCTCTTTTCAATGAAACAGTAAATAAGCAAGTGCCAAGCTCCAGCTGTAATAACAAGAGCTGGCAAGAGCCCAATGGGTCTGCACTGTTTTTTTTTATTTTTATTTTTTTTATTTATTAAAATTCTCTGGGTACAGATTTACTTTCTTTGCTCCTTCTATATTATTGCTTCACCTGCCTTGAATTGGGAATTGCAGGCACTTTGATAAATGGATTGTAAAGTTGTCTAGATTCACTGTGGCTTCTTAAAGTGCCTGTGTATCCTCGGCCGAAATGCAATTTTGTAACTTCCTGCAGCAATTGCTCCTCAGTGAATCACAACAAATATCATTCTGCCTTCCACAGAACAGGACACTAGGGGGGCTATTTCCTCCTTTCCCAGTGGTGAAATTATGTCAGTATCACAAAGTATTTTATTACATCATTGAAATCATGTAGCCACAACTGGTCCTGGTTTTAAAGGTAGGGTGACCAGATGTCCCGATTTTATAGGGACAGTCTCAATTTTGGGGTCTTTTTCTTATATAGGCTCCTATTACCCCCCACCCCCTGTCCCGATTTTTCACAGTTGCTGTCTGGTCACCCTATTTAAAGGTGATCAGCAAAGCTACAGTCACGTTCCAGGGCCAGATTTTACTTTAGACCTGATCCAAAACTAATTGACTTTCTCTGGAAGTTAGGCACCTCAATCCCATTAGACTTCTGTCTGCCTCTTTAGCCACCTAAATACCTTTATAACTCTGCCCTTTACTCTGCAAGGAATCTCACTGATTTCAGTGGGACTACTTGTGGAGTGAATCACTGCTTATGAATCGTTAGGGGTATCAGAATGTGGCCCACTGACACAAGACGTTTCATTGTAACCAAAACAACTCATCAGCAATGTAAAACTGATACATTGTGGGATATTTTCGGTAAACCAGAGAAAGTGATGAAGGAATCCACAGAGGGAGTGGCCATTTTAAAAAATTATGTTAACAAATGTATTTCTTGGCTGGATTCCCACCTCAGATCCCAAATCTGCATAGTGAAGAGTTTCTCCACACAAATTTGTGCTTAGCTTAGTTGGTTTTTTAGTTCACCTTTCAACGGCAGGTCTAAAAAAATACACTCTTCTCGATCAGAACACTGAGTGAGGATCAGTTCTCTTTGTTAGGAGATATATTGCAGCTAATTACTAATGTTGCATGCCAGTGCTTCATTTGATTTATATTGTATTCACACACACACACACAAAGGCTACAAAACAGAGATGATTTTTCTGCTGGAAAGCAAAATATCTTATATACTGTTTTAATAAGTCAGTTCATGAGTCATACAGGATACATTTTACCTCATTAATCCATCTGGGCCCTCCTGTTATATGTTTCATGAGTGCTAAATAAGACAGCCTTGATGCAAACAAGGGCTTATATAATTTTTCTGTGATCATATATTCTCATGTGATTCTGCTCGGAATACAGGTGTATTAAAATACAGCCTGTTCTTAAATTCTTTTCGTTGCACTTTCAGCCCTTGTCAAAATTACTAACGTGCCTTTAGTTTAATCTTATTTCTCATTACAGAGTCTCAAAACTGCCTGAAATATTCATGTGATGGGAAAGGAAGAAAATGAAGAGCCAATTGGTGGGTGTCTTTTCCAGAAGCTGAAGAAAAATCACATAAGCTGAGGAAAATGTCAATGCCTGAAACTTTTACTTTTTTTTAAAAATTGACAAATGTTGCCAATTAGATGTTTTATTTAAAATGTGTTTTTCTGTCCAAATCTTAATGAAAAGTAAGGACCTAAAAGCCAGATCATTGCCCCTGAGAAGGCTATAGCAGAGTTTTTCAACCTGTGGTCCACAGACTACATCTAAGGGGTCCGCAAAAGGTTGTCATTACCATAGAACAGTGGTTTTCAACCTGTGGTCTGCGCACCCCTGGGGGTCCTCAGACTACGTCTAAGATTTCCAACAAGGTGGGCACCTCCGTTTGAAATTTTTTAGGGGTCTGAAAATGAAAAAAGTTTGGAAACCACTGGGCTACATCATTCCAGGGATGGAAAGCAAACTTTAAGAGAGACCTACTGAGAATTCTCATGCTATAAGGGAATCGTGACATATGCCTCCACACACCATAAGGGGCATTTATGGAGCATGTTTATGGCTCTCTATTGATTCCTCAGCTGCCACAACACTGAGTGCCATTACAGGGGTCTTCAATCTGCTCTAACTTAAGACATGGGCCAAACTGCCCCTCAGCAGCCCTGAGGATCAGGAGAGCACAAAAGTGTCATAAAACCAGCTTTACTTTCATCTCCTGGGCCCTGCACCTGAGCACCTCTTGTCTGGACTTAAGAATCATGTCCCTGAACTGCAGCTACAGTTAGAAAAGTGACTATAAATGGCCTCATGGAGATCCTGAGAGGCAAACTGGCCTGGGCTCAAGTGTCCCTATTTCCTTCCTATAGCATTAAGTGCTTCTGTTGCTTGTTTTGCTCCTGAATTTTAATCATCTACTAGTTTCAAACTGGCTGATACACATGTCGGGGAGTTGGATGCAGACCGGAGAAAGACACCACTGGAACAAAGAAGGTGGTGTAGAAGCTATGTTAAGAGAACCGACCATCACAGCAGGAGAGAGGGAATGGTAGATAATGCAGAGGATCAAGTGTGTTCATTGCCAGGGAGATAATGAAGAGGTAGGAAGGAGGAAATCAGGGAGGAGGAATTGAGGAAAACCAAGGAAGTGATGAGGGGCAGGGCTAAGAGGAGAGGGATGGGAATAGAGTGAGAGACAAAGGGATAGAAGAAGGGGAAAACATGAGAGGGAAATGAAAGGAACAGTGGGGGGATGAGAAGGGCAGAAGGAGGACAAAAGGAAGTTGAAAAGAAAAATAACAATGAGACAGAGAAAGAGGGAAGAAAAGGCGATGACTGTTGATATGGCAAAAGGATTTGTGGTTTGATGAATAAAGCTTCAGAGAATATTAAAATTTCCCTCTTAGTGGAACCCCAAGATCATTTATGTCTAAATGGGACAATAACTGCAAAGAGAAATCACTATATGTAAAAGAGTAAAAGAGAGAAAAGGATCAGAGAGAACATGGGCCAGATTCACTGCTACATTGGCTGTTTGTTTGTTTTTACCAGGGCCACCCAGAGGATTCAGGGGGCCTGGGGCAAGGCAATTTCAGGGGCCCCATTCCATAAAAAAAAGTTGCAATACTATAGTAACATGTATTTGGAAATGTAAAAAATAACTAGTGAAATACATTCAAAAATTAATTTGTAATAATTTGAAAATACACTAAATACATTATTTAAAAACATTAAATGCTTTAATGGTATGTATACATTTGCAGTTACATAATGGGCTGTTGCTGGGTGATGGTAATGATTGGTGCCAATGGGCTGTCACTGCCTGGGGGTGGTGCTGCTGTTGCCCAGGGCTGGGTGGGGAGCTGGGCTCTGGGTTGGGAGGTGCCTGGCTCACAGAGGCTGGACTCAGGGCTGTGGGGAGATGGGGTCAGGGGGGTGTCCAGCTCAGAGGAGCTGAGCTTGGAGCTGGGGGTCAGGGCTGTGGGGGGGATGGGGTCGGGGGGGTGCCCAGCTCAGAGGGGCTGGCTCGGAGCTGGGGGTCAGGGCTGTGGGGAGATGGGGTCAGGGGGGTGCCTGGCTCAGAGTGACTGGGCTTAGAGCTGGTGTCAGGGCTGTGGGCAGGATGGGGTCGGGGGGGTGCCCAGCCCCAGCCCCTTACTATGCCGCTTACCCCCTCTCCCGGAGCCTCAGGGCATCGCGTCTAGGAGCGGCCCCACACAGTGCTGCAGCGGCCTGGCTCCAACGGGGCCTGAGCTCCCGCTGGTTGGCCGCAGCTCGCAGCCCCGCCCCCTTACCAGCTGAGATGCCAAGGGATGGGGGAAGATGGAGGCGGGGAGAGCCACCGATATACTCATGGGGGCCCCTGCGGAGCCCGGGGCCTATTGCCCCACTTGCTCCCACCCTGGGCGGCCCTGGTTTTTACCATTCCATTCATGCAACATAACCATAAACTAGACGATTAAACTATGTTTACAGTTTATGGCTGCTTTCTATTGCCAGAGCAACACAAAGTATTCAGTGTGTGCTAGGAAATATGGGTCTATATATATCTCACACACACACACACACAAACCCTACATCGAAAGAACATTATTAAGATTACAAAGTCAAGCATATTCAAGTTAGGAAGAGGCAGAATTAAGGCCTCCTTGTGAGTGTGCATTGTGACAGTGCAATTTTTAGTCTCTGGATTTGTCTCTTGAGGACAGTAGTTCTGTGTCACTACCTAATATTTTAGAGGAAATTGCTCCATAATGCATTGAGTTAATTAATTGTGCACAGTGCACTTTCTGGCCTTCCCTCACCCTCTGTTTCTAATCTTAGGGAATGCCTGGATCTCATCTCTATTCCTGTCTCCCATTTGACCCCCCACCCCCTTTGTGCAGAGTCAGTAGGAGAAAAATGACAGTCTATTGAGTATGTTATAAATACCTTGAAATGAGTGGAGTAAACAACATGGTAATAACATTTCATAAAGCTGGCCAGCCAGCCAGCCTCCCAAGTGAGACGCTTTTTATTATGTTCCGCTCCAAGTGTCATTTCCCTAATGCTGCCCATACATCTTGTGCTGGGTGACAAATCAAATCTGTATTCACCCTTGCTTTCTCTGGCAGTGGAGAGGCACGGCAGTGGCCGGCTCATGGCATATAAAGTGCGTCATAAAACTGCAAGGGTTCCCTCGTAATTTATTCTCCTGGCTTTTGTTTTGTTGTTGTGAGGGAGGAGGGGGACAGCAGATGACTGCAAATGTGCATTCTTTGACTGCCTTGCCTGATCTGTTTCCTTCAGGCGCTGTGTTGTTTATTTGCTTTGACAATTGCACATGCCAGAGAAATAGGAGCAAGCTTCGGGTGGGGCTTGAAGGGCATGCCCTATCCTACACACATGGAGTGGAGTCTTCAATCAGGGAGTGGATGATGCCTCATTATGGGGGACTGAGGAGAGCAAATAAACAAGAACAAAATAAGATTACAAATCTGCTCCTCTGGTGGTTATTTGTTTGGGACAGTGAAGATAATATTCTGAAAGCAATTGCTTAAGCACCCACCCGGGATTGAATGAACTGGGTGGGAGAGACAGACACAAAGGGTCAGGGGCATACTGGGTTACTTTAGGTGATCTGGGTTCAGTCCCCGTTTCAATCACCAGTGAAGTGAGCTTGATCTTTTCATGCCAGTGCCATAAAGAACATGCAACTAGATTTGCAGTACTGAATAAAACTAATCTCTGCCCATCTCTCCATTAAGGAGAGACCAATAAGTATAATTCAAAAACCCACACTGAACCATCCAGCTAATCTGTAATCCCAAGGTAGGTACATCTAAAACCCTCACAGTATTTACATCTTCTGGAAGACCAGTCCCCTCCATCAAAAACAACTACAATAGTCAAAGGCCTCTTCCTCCCCACCATAAATGTCCCTGCTCCTGGTCAATGCATGTGTTAAGCTTTGAAAACCTCTCCAGGGGAAAAAGACACAAAATCTTCACTTCCATCCCCCTAACCCACACCATGATTTGATTTGATTGTTCTTGTTGCTTCAAGAGCTAATTCTTGCACTCAGGGCCAGTGCAAGGAAGTTTCACGCCCTAGGCGAAACTTCCACCTTGCGCCCCCCTGCTCACCCAGCTAACCCCACCCCCCCGCGGCAGCTAACCCAGCCCCCCACCCAGGGAGCCCCCCCCGCCCGGGAAGCCCCTCCCCCGCAGCAGCTACCCCCCCTCTGCAACTAACCCTGCTCAAGGAGACCCCTCTCCCCCTCTGCAGCAGCTAACCCCGCCCGGGGAGACCCCCCCCACGGAAGCTAACCCCACCCAGGGAGCCCGCCTCCACGGCAACTAACCCCGCCTGGGGAGACTTGCCCCCCCCATGGCAGCTAACCCTGCCTGGAGAGACTCCCTCCCACCCCGCAGCAGCTAACCCTGCCTGGGGAGCCCACCCAGCTCACCTCGGCTCCGCCTCCTCCGCTGAGCATGCCGGCGCCACTTTAATTCTCCTCCCCTCCCAGGCTTGCGGCGCCGATTGGAGGAGACTTAGAGTGGGGGCTGTGTGCTCAGCGGAGGAGGCAGAGTGGAGGTGATCTGGGGCGGGGAGCAGTTCCCCTGTGCGCCCCACCATGCCCGTTACTGCGGGCGGCCCTCCCCGCGCCCCCCCGCCCCAGCTCACCTCCACTCCACCTCCTCGTCTGAGCAGGCGTTTAGGCGCCCCCAACCACTAGGCGCCCTAGGCGTCTGCCTAGTTTGCCTAAATGCTTGCACTGGCCCTGCTTGCACTTTTTACTCAATGTGGTTCAGTAATAGAAAAGAATGTGAATAATTATTTGAAGGAAGAAAAATAGCAACATTGGCCAGGAATATTACTCACAGCAAATTATTCCAAGCTGCGCTGCTCCCAAGCCCTGCAACTGAATGGGCCTGACATTTTGAGACTCAAGATTCTTCTCTCCACATACTTCAAATCAATACATCTCTTTCTCTTCTTCAGCTTACATTAAGGTTTATTTAGCTGATCCTGTTCCCACTGAGAGATTGAAAAGATTGGTAATGTTTACCTTAGAGATGAGCCAGTTAAGAGGAGACTGGATAAAGATATACAAAATAATGAATGAGAGATCAGGTGGGTGAAGTAATATCTTTTATTGGACCAACAATGTCACCTCACCTACCTTGCATCTCTAATATCCTGGGACTGACACAGCTACAACTACACTGCATAAAATAATGAATGTCATACAGAAGATAGATAGGGGACTTCTGTTCAGCCCCTTTCAGAATACAAGAACCAGGAGACATTTGAAACAGAACATCAGCAAAGTTAGAACCAGTAAAAGGAAATTCTTTTTCACATAGTGCACAATTCACCTACAGAACTCCTTGCCACACAGTATCACTGCGGGCAAGAGCTTAGCAGGTTTAAAAATGGATTGGACATTGATATGGCTAACAAGAATATCTAGGGTTATTTTAGTACAAATTTAGCAAAAAAATAAAATAAAATGGAGTTTGGATACAAATATAAACTCTTCCACTCAAGGGTTCAGGTTTTAGGCCAACCTCTAACTATTCAGGATTAAGAAAAAACTTTCCATACAAACAGATTATCCCATAACTGCTTTCTGCAGGGCTGCTGGACACTGTGAAAGACAAGGTAATGGACTATATGTACCATTGGGTTTTTCCAGTGTGTCCTCTGTTTCCATGTTCTACCATTGGTTGTCTAGTGAAGAGTGTTTTGGGATCTAGGCAGGGGTGAAAGTAGAAATAGGGACTTATCGGTACGGGGCTGGGTTGGGGCAGGCTCTGGCCCCCGGAAGGGGCGTGGGCTCGGGTGGAAGGGGTGGGGATGGGGGGGTCAGAGTCAGCCCCGGCCCACCCTGTACCAGTAAGTGCCCTCCCCCTCCCCCACCAGGTTAGCAGCGGCAGCCGGGGGCTCCGGCAGCAGTTTAAAGGGTCCAGGGCTTGTCCACTGCTACGGCCCCAGCCCTTTAAACCGCTGCTGGAGCCCCCGGCTGCTGCTGCTACCCCAGGGCTCCAGCAGCAGGGCTCCAGCGGCTATTTAAAGGTCTGGGGCCCTAGAGGCAGCAGGAGCCCTGGGCCCTTTAAATAGCCCCCGGAGCCCCACCGCTACTCCAGGGCTCTGGGGGCTATTTAAAGGGCCCAGCACTCCCCTGCTTCTACTGCCCCGACCCTTTAAATAGCCCCTGGAGCCCTGGGGTAGCAGTGGCTGGGCTCCGGTGGCTATTTAAAGGGCCCAGGGCAGTAGAGGCAGGCGGAGCCCCAGCCCTTTAAATAACCCCCGGAGCCCCGCTGCTGCTACCCTAGGGCTCCAGCAGTGGGGCTATAGCGGCAATTTAAAGGGCCTGGGGCTCCAGCCACTGCTGGGAGCCTCAGGCCCTTTAAATTGCTGCCTGGGGAAGCCGGGCCACTCCGGTACAGCGCACCGGCTCTTGCCGGTACAACGTACCGGGGCGTACTGGCTTACTTTCACCTCTGGATCTAGGACAGACCACACATAGTTCTTCAGCCCTGATTAGAACATTGGCTCTCCCATATTTGCCTGTCACCAGAAAATCAGACATCCCTCCTCTTCCGCACCTCAGTGTGCTCTGGGAATCTCACAGGGACTCTCTGTAAGAGCATAGGGGTTTTATTTCTGGACTCTGACTAAAATGTACTTACAATGGCATAACTGAAGTTATTGATAGTAGTAAGCAAATGTACCCATTCTACACTTTGCAGCAATGTTTAGCAATTTGTAGCAATGTTTAGTAATTACACAATCCATTCATTAACTGAGTAATGCATTTAATTACTTTGCATGTGGTATTTAGGAGTGTCCCCTGTTATTTTGTTTTGTGACTTAAGGGCATTAAGAAATCTCCAAGAATATGTACTTAGGTAATTCCTAGTAAATACAGAAAAATTACAGGTACCTATTTTACTCTGTACCAGTAGATAATGCCATTGTTGCTGCTGTAATAGCAGGGGATTCCAAAGGTCAGGACTAACATATGTTGGCAGAGTGCCAGGACTGAGGGTGTGGCTGTTCAGGAAGGACTGAAACACACTTTTAAATCTGTGTGGAGTCCTAGAAAATTGAAATATCAGAGGAAGCTGCTGGTCAAAACTGAGATACATTAACAGGGCTGTGTGAAGGGAAGTTTCTATGCATATCATATCTGTGCATATCTATGCATTTCATATCTGTGCTATGCTCCAGACCTTCCTCTGGTTATAAAGCAGCATCGCTCCATTGAAGTCAATAGAGTTACGCCAACTTGCACCCTCCGAGTGTCTGGCACTATGTCTGGTTTTAACCAGAACTATCAGTCTCTCACTCACAAGCACAACAATTCACATATGTTTGGCAGGCTCAGAGGACTGGATGAAGGGCCATAGAGGCTTTTACATCAAGGACATTACCCATTTCAGGTTGATAGTGACTGAAAATTGTTGCCATCTGATGGCTATTTAGTAGCCTGTGCAAAATGAATTGCTAGGCTCAGTCCATTTCCTAATACCCAGGTTTTCACTCTTCCCCTCCTTCCTAACCCTCCCCACACAGTATCACAATCAGCACTAATTACCATCACTGCTGACAGCCTTCCTAGAAATGTCAAGGACCAAATAGTCCTGAAGATTAACTATCCTCCCTGCATGTCAGGGCTGAGGCACTAAGGTAAGGACTCCCTCTTTTCAGAGCTGTGAGTATCGCACCTTGTGCCAGCACAATCCTCCCGTATCTTTTTTTAAAGACATTTGAAATGATAACGGAGAAAATCCCCTCTGTTCTTAGCAATCCCTCAGCTGATTTCTTCACTTAAAAGCCTCTCATAATCTCCAGAGACAATTGCCCATAGGTTCTGTCATGAGAGGGAATGAAGACAGAGCCCCAGCTCTCCAGGAGAGCTTTGAGACACCTTTAACTGTAACATAACTGATGTTTTTATGGAGTTCCAGATCATTTACTGGTATTAAACACTGCAGTGGCTTAATCCTTCCTCACACAATGTGCAAAAAACAAATAACAGCTCGATAGACTTCATCTCTCATGAAGGGCAGACAGTACAGGCCAGCCAGCATGAAAATACCTTAATTATACTTCACCGGAGAGATATCACAGGCAATGAAAAAAGGCATGCATTTCGTCTTTCGTCATTTTCCTTGGGGGGAATTTATTTGAGACATACAAATGATTGATAAAAATGGCTTTTGGGTCTAAAGAGGGAGTTTCTGGAGGCTGAAAAAAGAGAAGCTCTGGAACAAATAGAAGGATGCACCTTCAGTGGACACCAGCAAGCACTTATGGGAGCAACTCCTCCATTTCCTTATAGGAAAGCCTGCTCAATGAACATTGGGCACTGCACTGAAATATCCTATCACTGGACACTAGACATATTTGATCAACTCTGCTTGACTTTGGGAGGGACAGCCCTCCTTGATAGACACCACAGAGGTGTTTGCCCTCACTGGGCACAAGATATTTCAAAAGAGCTACCTCACTGGAGCATACAAGAAGCATTCCTTTGATAGTTGTTCAAACGTTCTGCCTAGCCACTGAGGGCCAGATTTGTAAAGGTATTTAGGTGCCTAAAGATGCAGATAGGCATCTAATGGGATTTTCAAGAGCACTTGGTGCCAAACTCCCATTGACATTTGTGCTAATTACAAAATTCATTCTTTGCTCAGGTGAGACTCAACTGAAATAGCAGGGGAATAGGCAGGTCAAAAATTAAATGCATTTTTGGAGCTTAATCCAAAGCCCATTGAAGACAACGGGAGACTTTCCATTGACTTCAATGGCTTTGGATCAGGCCTTTGCAAGCTGCATAACATCTGGTATAGTAGGGAGTGTTGCAAATTACATTTACAGTACATTGGGTCTATTCATCCTTCTCTTCATCTTATACATCATCCAATATTTTTATGTTGTGCAGAACAACATTTGATAAGAGTCTCAAAATTACCCATCTCTAATGCTCAAGTAATCTGTAAATACATTTTTGTGTGAGTACCTGTTACAGGTAACTAATCTGCTTGCAGTGTGCCATGGTAAATGATAGCACCAAAGAAACCTATCAATGTTGCCATAATAAACTAGGGAAAACACTAAAAATAATTTTGCTTTCTCTTTCTTGGCAATTCACGTAACACATTGCAGATCACTCGAACAGATAAAATGGGCTGCATAAAAGAAATGTGTAGCAGGAAAGTTTTACTTATGTTAGTCGGCTTCTGGCACAGGAACAGAGAATGCTGGTAAAAGCCAAAATAGCCTGTCTCATCAGCTATCCTGTCTCCAACACTGGTCAGTGCTGGATATTTCAGAGTAAGAATTAAAAGTGGGGTTTCCAAAAGCTCCCAGCATTGGCTTACTTCTGCTCCCGCTGAAGTCAAGGGTAAAACTCTCATTAACTTTTCAGTGGAGGCAGAGTTAGGCCAGTGCTGAGTGCTTTTGAAATTCCCATCCTTGGTCTCTAGAACTCCAATAATGCACCTAGTTGTGAAATAATATATCACGTGGGGAAACTTTTTCCTGACTCTCCTTGTTGATCGGCTAATGCCCAAAAGCACAAGGACTGATACCCCTTGCAATTCATATAAGCATAACCCTTTTCCAAATCTTACTAAGCTATTAGTCTCGGTAATATTTTACTACAGTGGAGGCAAACCATTTAATTAATGTTGCATAGATCTGTATTTCTTCTCATCTGTTTTATATCTGCTGCCTACTAATGTGTCTTATATTATGAGACCGGATAAACAGAAGTGTCCAGTTGGCCTTCTCCATGCAATTTATTAGTTTTCTTACCTCTCTCTTTTCAAACTAAACTGTCCTACTCTTTTCAGTCACTCCTCACACTGATGCACTCCTTCAGTACCTCTGGACCTTTTCTACTTCTTCTCTGTCATTTTTTTCCAGATTTGACGGTGAGGTGGAGGCATTAATTTATATAATGACATGATATTTTCCATTGTATTCACTTTTCCCTTCTTAACATCTTGCCTATTTTTGACCAACATTAGAGTAGAGAATAGAAGCTCTCAACAACAATTTGCTTTCCCCTGAAAGGTCTAGTTCAAAGCCTATCAGTATGTAGGGGTAGTCTAAATTGTTCCTTCCTTCTGAATTGTTTTCCCCACTATCTTGCCTAATTAGGTCCTTCTGGAGTTCCTCAAATCCTTCCTTGCCTTTCCTGACTAACCTAAATAACTGCCATGAGCAAATTTTGCCAACTCACGATTCACCCCCTTTTCCAGGCAGTTAATAAATATAATGAACCACCAGGCTCCCAGTACTGGTCCCTTGGGCACCCCCATTTATTAACCTGTTCTGATGCTGAAATTTAATAATTTATCACTACTACTTGCTTCCTGTCTCTACAGGCATTTCTCATTGTGTGCTACTGCAACAGTTCAACTCAGCTGAGGCATTCAGGATAATAGTCTCCAGATTTAAATTGGGGGATTGTGGTAACTTGGCAGTCTCAGAGACATCCTCAGTTGTAGAACTGACTACCCTTGTGTTCACAAGATCCTGACTTATTTGATCTTTAGAGCATTCTACAAAGCCTTTCTCATGTAAGCTGTTGGGGACATTATATTTTTGTCCCAGGAGAAATTTTGAAATTTCAATATTTGTTTTCAATCTGAAATTAATAAAAATGTGAAATATCAAAAATTTTCATGGAACAAAAAGTTGCAAAAGATATTCTGTTCAGTAATATTGAAACACAAAATGTTCTTTTAAAATACTGATGCTTGACATTTCAAAATAGTGATTTTTTTCACAAGTGGAAATGGTGAAATGTCAATTTGAAACAAAAATTTCATTTACAATTTTCCCATTGAAAAATCAGAAAAAAAGTCAAAAGTCAAATTTTCTCATGGGAAATTTCTATTCTGATGAAATTGCACAATTTGCCAGGAAAATGTTTTGATCAAAAATTTTAACTAGGTATTTTATCAAGTTTTCCCCAGCGAAATGACTTGAGAAGGAGAGTTTTGGTGCTAGTTTCTCAGTTGGTATAAGTGCACTGAAGTTAATTAAGGGAATTAAAGAAGTCAACTAGATGTAAGAGCTCAAGGACTTAAATGTAAAGGAGGCTTAAGATTTCCTTCCGAATCAACTATACAAAAACTACCTGCCATTTACATTCCGAGCAAAGACGAAAAACTTGAAAGGAAAGGCTCCAGACCCAGCTGGATGAATAACCACCTCAAAAAGCAGAGATCCTGTAGGTAATGTGAAAAGAGGTTGCTCAGCAAAAGAAAGCTGTATCTTGGAGGTTAGAAAATATAGGAATAAGGTGAGAATTACTAAATATCAAGATGAATTAACCCTTGTCAAGAAAATTGAAATAAATAATAAGCAGTTTTTTAGTTATATAAATAAAAGGAGAATAAGGAAGGATGAGGCTGCAGTGTGATGGCAAAGAGATTAAAAATAATCTAGGTATGGCCTCAAAAGTAAATTAATACTTGGCTTCCATTTTCAATAAGGATGATAATATGGAACATGGGCATGAAGACAGGATGGCTGATGAAAATGAGTATGTAGAAATGGAAATTACCACATCTGAGGTGGAAGAAAAGTTTAAAGAGCTTAATGTGCTTAAATCTGGGAAACCGGATAATTCCCATCTCAGCATACTGAAAGAACTGGCACATGAGATTGTTTGTCCAGTAGCAAGGATTTTTAATAAATCTATTTACTCTGGAGTAGTACTGTATGATTGGAGAATAGCTAATGTCATACCTATATCTAAGAAAGGGAAAACAAAGTCATGCAGGTAATTACAGGGACCTGTTAGTCTGACTTCAGTAGTATACAAGGCTTTAGAACAAACTGTGGAGGAAAGAATAATTAAATGGATGGAGGTAAATGGTAAAGATGATGAAATGCAACATGGGCTTAGCAAAGTTAGATCATGCCAGACTAACCTGATTTCCTTCTTTGAGAAAAGAACTGATTTTTTAGTTAAGGGAAGTGCAGTAGATCTAATATATTTGGACTTCAGTAAAGCATTTGACTTAGTACCATATGGGAAATTATTAGTTAAATTAGAGAAGATGGGGATTAATACAAGAATTGTAAGGAACTGGCTAAAGGGGAGAAGGCAACGGGTTGTGCTGAAAGATGAACTATCAGACCTGAAAGAGGTTACTTGTGGAGTTCCTCATGGATTCAATATTTCTATTAATGAGCTTGGCACAAAAAGCAGGAGTGTGCTAATGAAATTTGTCGATGATACAAAGTTGGGAGGCATTGTCAATGCAGAGGAGGATCGGAATATTACACAGGAAAATCCAGATGGCCCTGAAGATGGGAGTGACAAGAATGAAATGAAATTCAATAGTACACAGTGCAAGGTCATGCCCTTAAGGTCTAGTATTAAGAATTTCTGCTACAAGATGGGGGCTTGGAAGTTGAAAGAAACAGAGGAGAGAGACCTGGGTGTGGAGTTGATCACAGGATGATTATGAGCCATCAATGTGATGCGGCTGTGAAAAAGACACATGTGATCCTAGGTTGTATCAGGATGAGGCATTTCTAGTAGAGACAGAGAAGTATTAATGCTATTGTACAAGACACTGTTGAGACCTCCACTGGAATACTGTGAACAGATCTGGTCATCCATGTTCAAGAAAGAATAATTCAAATTGGAACAGGTGTCGAGACGAGCTACTAGGATGATCAGGGGAATGGAGGGTCTATGTTATGAGACAAGACTGGAAGAGCTTGGCTTGTTTATCCCAGTAAAAACAAAGGCTGAGGGGGGATGTGATTGCTCTCCATGAATATATCAGAGGGATAAACACCAGGTAGGGTGTAGAGCTATTTAAACTAAAGGACAATGTTGGCACAAGAACAAATGGGCATAAACTGGCTATGAATAAATTCAGGCTGGAAATTAAAGGAAAGTTTCTAATCATCAGAGGAGTGAGGTTTTTTTGTACTTTAGGAGTTGTGGATGCAAATAACAAGTTTCACAAGTGTGATTGTGTAACATGGGGGCAGGAGTCAGCAGCCCTGGCCTCACTTCCAGTTTCTGTCATATGATATGTTCCTAAAAGCTCATGCTTCAGAGCTTCAGCAAGCCACCTGCAGAGGTCAGGAAGGGTTCCTCCTTCCCCCAAGTATATTCAGGATTTACTTGGTTGTTTTGTCTCCTTCCTCAGTCCTGGCGACTACTGGAGATGAGACACTGGATGGGGTGGGCCAGGGTTCTGAGGTAGCACCAAGCATTCTCTCTCTATCAGGTGCTTGGCTGGCTGGTTCTTGTTCACATGCTCAGGGTCTAACTGATCACAATATGTGGGGTTGGGAAGGAATTTCCCCCCAGGAAAGATTGGCAGTGACCTGGGGGTTTTCTGCTTTCTTCTGAAGCATGTGACTATGGGTCACTTGCTAGGATTACATCTCACTTAATTGCAGGGTCCTTGGGAATTAGTGCATGTTAGTCTCCGCTATTCTCTCTTTGTGGCACATCATAATCTAGTGTCCTGTGAGCTGTAATACTTTGGTCACATTTTGGTTGCTAGGTTTAGTGTGTGAGTGCTGATGGCCTGTAATATACAAGAGGTCAGATTAGTTGATCTGGTGTTCCCTTCTGACCTTAAACTGTATGATTTATGATGCCAGCTGAGGATCACATTCTCTATTGTAATGTGGATGGAGAGCATTTTGGGGCATTGTCCATTTTGAAATGTGCATTGTGTCTTTCTAAAGTAATTGCACATCCACTGAGAGACTCACATGGGTGCATTTAACATTATAAATGGAAATAAAAATAATACAGTGCAAGTGTTTTCCTCTCAGCCTATGGTTACCAAGTTTCTTTAACAGCTTCTACTTACTGAATTTATTAAAACATATTTGAAAATATAAATTAATTATATCCATTGCCTTTCCCCCACTTTATTATCCATTTTGTTAATGTAATACCCTAGGAAAAAATTGTGGAAAAAGAGGTTTTAAAGGTGACAAAAGAAAAATACTAGGAACAGAAGAAAACATAAAAAACAATTACTCAAATATGTGTTATGAATCTTTTTTCATCAAAATCGCCTTGGTTTTGAGTCCAAAAATCATTTGTGAAATTGGAGCAATTTTTACAACATGCTGATAATTTTTCATATGGCAATTATATTTCCTATTAGGATGAGAGAATCTGGTGACAAGTTTCACATTGCTTTTCAAATTTCTGAGGGGCTTCATCTGAGCCTCTAAGATTTGTATCTATACATTGGCATCCTGCGTAAAGTGGATAGGTAGAAGTCCAGTTTAGAAACCATGGTGATAGGAGCACAGGCAGGCAGACAGACATGGGTGGGCAACATTGTGATTCAAAAGTTTTCTGCCTCAGAACATATCTGAACAAAATGTAAATCATGGGTGCAATGTGCCACACTGTATCTTACATAAAATGTAAACTGACAAATGTGATATTTTAAATATATTGTCATATATAACTTCATAACTGCTTAGAAATTACAGGCTTTGTCCTTAACTGGTATAAATCAGTGTATTACACCAGCTAGTGATCTGGCCTTGAATGCATATTTAATAAAAGTGTTCATTTTTGGACCTCTGCATATTAATGTCTGTATATATTCTGTCCGGGTAATGTTGGCCTTCCACAAGACAAGTATTTTATTTATTAAGAAAAAAATTCTTTTCAGACAGGCTCTTCTCTCTTAATCTGTCCCGAATAACTCTCTCAGGTGTTCCAAGCTGCGAAGGGATTTCACTCCTATCCTGGAAATGGCACATTGCTGCAGATTGCTAACACTGTGGCAAATTAACAGCTCCATCTGAAGCACTGGGTTGGTTGAATGCCACTGTTCTGCAGCTGAGACACATGAAAAGGGGGAATGGGATTTTTCGCTTGGCAATAATGAAACATGAAGATGTCAGGCCTGGGAAATCCAGATTGAAAGTGATAGAAGTATTTGGCCAGAGAGCAGAATAAGCTATAATCGGAGGATTTTTAGCTGCAGGCTTTAGTCAGTGTACTTTTAGATGTTTTCAAACCACACAGAGAAATAACTGCAAGGAGACATTTCATTTTCTAAATTAGTACTGGCCATTCAATCACCAGTTAGGGCCTCACAGGCCATCCAGCAGTGTATTAGACGTATTTGTCTGCCTTGCCTCTATTCACCTTTATTGTTTGTGTAATTTGAGAGACTCATTGCAACTGCACTTTTGTGGTTCAGTATTAGTTGTTTCTTTTGCTACATGTGTGGAATAATACTTATGCTTTGTACTTATGTAATTGCTTTTATCCAAAGATCTTAATATCCTTTACGGACATGAGTTCTACAAGCCATGCAGTAATCCTCTGAGCCAGTTAGGTTTAAGCATACACATTTTACAGATGAAGAAATTGGTCAGGTTAAATGATTTGGTCAAGGTTAGACAGAAAGTCAATAGCAGACCAAGGAGTGGACCACAGGAATTGTGATGAGAGCTGAGTGAACCATCCACTGCATAACCCCAAACCACACAGCATTCCCCCAGCTTCATGTTTCATTACAAATGCAAAGCTTGTGCCTGATTTACCAGCTGTCACATCCTTTCCAAACAAACTTAGAACCAATTTCAAACAAACCACGGCTCGTTTGTACAAAACTAGGTGAAACTTAGGGGTTTCACCTTGACGTTTTGGGTCATTCAAAGACACTCAAAGTTAACGTGAGCCCATATCAAACAGAAACCAAAGAGAAGGTAGTCATGAACTCCTACCAACCAAACCCATCTAGTTCCACACACCTCTAGGTCTGACACCGAGACCTTTAGTGTAAGTAAGAGATAAATTCCCTGCACTGTTCTAAGCTAGAAAAATATCTTTTTTTTCAGCAGATGGTCTTCAAAGACTAGGATGCCCCCGTTATTCAATAGGCCAATTTCACCCTGCCATGATTCCCCTTTGCACCCAAAGACCCCTCTTGCAGCTGGGCACAAAAATGCCAGGGTGACCACTTCAGTTCCCCATCTCAGGTTCTCCCGGGTACAATATTACCCTTACCTGGAGCCAGTTTGTTATCCCGCAAAGTGCAAATAGTCTCGAAAGCCACAAAACAGCCCATTTGTCCTACACATTGCACATAGTCCCTAAAAGTCCAAAAACATAGTCCAATCACATACCAGCATCAGTGTTTGCTGCCACAGTATTTCCTACAGTCCCCAAGTGTTCTTTTATCAAAGCAACCCCCCAGTCCTTCCAGCTGAGTCCTTCCAAGGCTTCTTCCTGGCTTTCCAGCTCAAGAATGTCTCAGACTATCCCTTCTGCTGGTCTCCTGCCCTCAGCCTTCCCAGGGAATGCTCCCGACAGCGATCTCCTTTCCAATTACAGCTGTCTTCCTCCAATTTTATTAGCCTCAGATACAGCCCCACTCTTAATCAGGCCAATCTGGGATGTACTTGAACTGGCACAGGGGAGCTGGGACCACTTCACTTAAAAGGGGCCAGCTACTGAATAAAATATCCCCTTCCATCCAAATGCAGAACCAAATCCCTTACTGTTTTTACTCAGTTATCACTCAGGTAAACTCCTGTGGGCTTAATGGGAGTTTGCCTGTGTAAGAACTTTCTAATTTGGCCATCTGTCTGGATACACAACTGTTTCATTCCCAGACCACTGCCTCCCCCATTTGTTCCTTCTCCCCCTCCTCATTGTACAGCTGCATGTCAACTTTCAAAAAGGGAAAAGGAAAGCCAACAACACTGCAACCTTTTCCTTCATTTAAACTGAATTACATGCCCTGCAGGGATAACGTCAGTTTTGGAGACAAGCCTCTTTGATTCTGCTGTATGTGTGCACGTGCTTCCCTGGCCCCCAGGAGTGGATGCTGGTATTCATCATCTCTCCCTGCACGTTCTCTTTGCTCCAGTTTAAAACTTCAACTACTCTCCAACGTATGTGAACGCCTCGGGCTCATTTGCCCTTTGAGTCACTGAAAAAGTCCTGATTATACAGAACCAGCTGTTATGTGCCAACAGCAAAAATTAGAGGAGGGAGGTGGATTTTCAACAAAGACTCCCTAAACCTATAAGGACTTCTAATTGAATTCCTAAAATCCCACCTGGGAGGCCTAGTCAATGCACCTCATCACTCTCCAACCAACCCTCACATCCATCTCATGTGCTGTTCCTTTAAAAACGGTTAATTTTCAGAGCACCTATTCTAATCTCTGACCCTATTAACACAGTTTTTCTTGAGCAGTTATTTGGATTAAACAGAGAACACACTCACTCAGTTTGATTAGTACCTTCTGCAATTTAGCTGCTGAGTTACCAGCCATATAGAAAGCAGGGATATAAAGATGATGGGAACAATGGGTTTGAAACAAGGGCCCCCTGCTTCAACTTGGCTGTTATTTAGGGGGGTAATGCACATTATCTTTCCTTGATAATGAAACCCACACACCTTCTGGGTGTGGTGTTCTGTCCCATCTACTGGCACCAAGACCTCTTAAAGAGAGAGAGAAAATGAGTCTGCTCTACAGCCTGAGCTAACAGCTAGTTGGCTTTTAGCTCGTGCACTAAGCTCCAAAGGGCCCAGGTTTGATCCTGCCCGCCGGCGACTGGGGTCTGTTGGCATTACACCAACACAGTTCAATACCTGTACCATGTTCTTGAAAAGAAGAAGCGGAAATAAGTGTTCAGGGTTGCTGTGGGCAATGGGTTCTAATGGGGTCAGCACAATATTGCAAGCAGTGCCGCCTGTCAAATGGAGTTAACTGGGATTTGCCATGGCTCTGCAATGCTGTACATATGTGTGTGTGATAATATACGCGGTGTATACATCATTTTGGTACCACAAGGATAGATACCTTAGGAAAACCTAAGATAGATATGTGCATGTGTGTGTATTCAACCTTCACCATGCAGCTGTGACCACTATAATACATGCACACAGAGACTACAGTAGATACACATATAGGGCCTGATTCACCAGCGCACTACTCTAGTTTTATGTAAGTCTAGTTACACTGAAATCAGTGACGTTTTACCAGTGTAACGCTGAAATAAAGTACAGGAGAGTCAGGTCCACATACTGTATACTTTCCATGCCCTAGTCTCACTCTCTCTTTATAATACACACACACACACACACACACACACACACACACACACACACACACACACACACACACATTGTATATATTGCTATATTTTAGCAGCAAAATATATTGAGACTAGAGTTGTGAGAATATTGCAAAAACCAAATACTTGTGAACATTCATTTGAATAGATTTACTTCAGTGGAATTCATAACCTTCCCCCCCCCCCACCACCCTCATTTGGAGGTTTTGTTCAAAAGTGGGGTTGCAGAAAGAGAAAATATCTCATATATTGTACTAGAGCTACTAATAAAACAACACTTTACCACTAGACTGAAATAGATAAGAGCTCAACATTGTCATATGCAATACATTTCTCAGACATGAATCTCTTCAGAAAATGTATAAAATTAGACATGGTTGATAGATTAATTAACTTAGGGAATCCACCATCACTCTGTAAATGAGTTGCCATGATGGGTGCTAGCATATCACTGTCAGACAGTTAGACTACTGAAATCTCTCCATATACTGTATTTGTCTCTATTGCAATAAGCACATGCTGACAGATCTTTTAACTGTGTTCATATACTTTAGATATACTTACAGTTTGTATTGTTCTCATACAAGCTGTTTAGACACTTCTTGTATGTAGGAAAACACAAGAGGAATGAACACATCCTTAGAGGGCTGGTATAGGTCACAAGATGACCCCCGGGGTCAGCGGACTTTAGAGATACAGGGACAAATCCTGGGCTGCAATCAAAGAGAACTCAGGACAGCTCAGGAGACGGGTGCAAAAGAGTTTTTAAGCTTTTATGTTTCCCTATCTTGGAGCTATCCAAAGGCTGGTCTGGTGTCTGTGTGCTGTTCTAATTGGTGCCAGCTGCCAACACCCCCAAGGGATCAGGGCCGGCTCCAGGCACCAGCTGAGCAAGCTGGTGCTTGGGGCGGCAGATTGTTGGAGGCGGCATTCTGCCCAATCCTAGGGTGGCACGGACGCTTTTTTGTTTTGTTTTGTTTGTTTTTGTTTTTGTTCTTGTTCTGCTCCGGCCGCCCTGTAGAGGGCGGCGGCGCGGAGAACCAGAGCACCCTGCAGAGCAGTCCTCTTCCTTCCCTCCCCGCCGACTGGAGTGGAGCCCTCGTGGCAGGCGGCAGCGCAGCGGGAGGGGCCGCATGGCAGCGCCCCTGCTGTAGCCCTGGCTGCCCCCTTCTCTCTCTTTCCCGCCCGCTCCCTCCCCCTCCCCCCACAGCTGGTCCCCCTGCACTCGCGCTCCGGCCGCGCCACAGATTTTGGTTTTTTTTTTGCTTTGCCGTTCTGGCCGCCCCGTGTTTTTTTTTTTTTTTTGCTTGGGGCGGCCAAAAAGCCAGAGCCAGCCCTGCAAGGGATCCACAACCTTGATCTCTAGGGCACAGGAATACCTGACCACATACTTTTTTCATGTTCACACCATCTGCCTCAATAGCTGGAAAAACAAGCTTCTGAAGGTTCATCGGTACCTGCGGATTCTTATACAAAGAGGGACTCCTTGGCCCGGATCCACCAGCTTTGCACTACAGGAGCACCAGAGAGCAGCCCCAATATACTCGAGGATCAGGGACACAAGGCTATAATATTGTAAGTTACTTACATGTAAATACACACACCTAACATATATGCGTGCAAACTCCTGGTGTGTGTGTAACTGGCAATGTAAAATTAGATTGGTAACTGGTAAGTACATACATGTGTATACCTGTTTTGCAAATGCACATTGAGTTTTTGCATGCAAATATATGTACATGCTCAACTTTAGAAATTTGGCCAGGCACAGTGTCATTCAATTAACCCTTTTATAAAAGTTACAGGTCCTTGAAAACGATACACAAACCCAAGGCAATATACAGAGTTAATTAAAGCATCCCATTTCTGAAGATACACCTGCAGGATTTCCTAACAAAAAGAGATCAATTTATATTCTGTTCCAATTCATGTATCATCAGTAAAATTGCCAGATAACTTGATTACGGAATCTTTCATTTTTGGTGATGTTGTCTGAAGGAAAAAGAAAACACGGTATGTTTCCAGGGATGTGGTTTACTCCTGGAGGCATTCTGTGCCAAAAAATAAAAATTCTGTGCACAGTATTTTACAATTCTGCAAAATGTATTTGTCATAACAACACTACATAATCATGTCAGTTTCAATTATTTTGGTAATTTATTTCAAAATACCTGTCAGCAAGTATGTCTGTAACAATACAGACACACACAAAAATTCCCCCAGGAGTAGAGAGTTAAAGAAACTCCTACGATAACCCCGTTCCTGTTTCTTTGCCCCTTTCCCCCCCAGAGTCCAGCCAGAGGGCCAGATACCCAAACCCCCTCCCTCCCAGAGTCCAGTCATGGGGTCCCCCTGGCCCAGACACCCGCACCCCCTCCCCCTAGAACCCAGAAACAGGGCCTCCTCTTGCCCAGACACCCCCTCCCTTCCCCTCCCCAGCCCAGTGATCCAGAGGGAGAAACATCTTGATGCTGAGTCCTGGGCTTGTGTGGAGTTTCCTGCGCACCTCTGTCTCCTTCCCTCAGGGCACGCAGGAAACTGCGAATGCTGGGAACCCTCCAACCCCCTCCCCTTCCCCCCAGAAGTGTCTTCTATTTGCGAGCTGGACTCTGCCAGGTCCAGCGTCCCCTAGTGGCGGCTAGCAGCATTGCAGCCCATTTTTCTGGTGGAAAGGAAATTCTGCACGCACATTAATTTCTGTAACATTCTGCATTGTGCAGTGGCACAGAATTCCCCCAGGAGCAGAGGTTGAGCTTGCAATGCTGACAGTTAGAACAATCTTGTTCTGACTTGTGAATTGACGAGGTGGGGTGGTTCTGGATTTAACCAGCAATGAGTGAACATTGGAATGTTTAGCTGAGTTTAGGTAAGCAACCAAAAGTTCAGATTCCTGATTGAAGCTTAAGCAAACTTATCTGGACCTCTTTGCTCTAGAAACCCCACTGGAAATCCCATAAGAACAAACATCTTGTTTTTTATTGAAATAAGAAAATTTGACATTTCATCACTGTTGAAAAAATTGACTAGTTCCATAGTTGATCAAGAGTGTGAGAAGTTTTTGCAAACATTTTATTTAAAATATTTCCCCGTTTTTTTGGTGAAATTAGGAATTTTGATGGCAGTTTTCACTGAACTTTTGACTATGTCTACACTACCGCGGTAAGTCGACTAAGCTACACAACTCCAGCTACGTGAATAATATAGCTGGAGTCGACGTAGCTTAGGTCAACTTACCGCGGGGTCCACACTGCGCTCGGTTGACAGGAGACACTCTCCCATCAACTTACCTTATTCTTCTCATCTGGGGTAGAATACCAGGGTCGACTGGAGAGCAATCTGTGGTCTATTTAGCGGGTCTTCACTAGACCCGCTTAATCAACCTTGTTGCATCAATCCCCAGAGTGTCAATCTGGGGGTTACTGTAGACATAGGCTGTCTCTCCTTCTGATATTTCCAGTACTACTTGCTTTTAGCATGGTCTGAGATACAGTCTGGTGAGAATAGTTTTTTTCTTGTGCTATTTTCGTATTTCTATACATGGGTGCACATAGAAAGGTTAAATATACATATATAAATATGAACTAGATAGTCTAATAATAGAAAATAGGTTTAGGTTCAGGTAAATTTTCAGGCAATTTCTCATTTTATCTAAATTGGATTGTCTATTAATTAATTACCAGCCTGAAACTGATCCAAAATATAACTTTTCCCCCATTAGGAACAACTTCTGCTGGATTCCTTCTCCAGTAGCTATTTGAAATTGTTCGTTGTGGAAATGAGAGTTGCTGCAGCTCATTAGCATTCCCCTGCATATACAAACCCAATGTCCTCGAAGTTTCAATTACTTTCAAGTAACTCAGTTCGTAGCCACACAATGATTTTAATGGAGAGAGTTTAACCTTGGGCTCAAAGGTATGTGAAACTTGGATAGCAAACGTCTGTTGAAAATAAAGCAGGGTAAGGCAAAAGGAGGGGAAATGACTCCACCTAGAAACCACAGATTGTCTTGGCAATGCCATTAACTTTTCACTATCTAATGGGAAGCAACAAGGTGAGGACATGCGGGGGAGTGTGGAAGGCAATATTAAACACACCATAAACCTGGAGAGTCTGGAGCTGACATTGTGTGGAAATATAAACACTCATTCTGTCTGCCTGAATCCATCACAATGATTCTCTAACCGTCCCTGTTTGGGGACCTCGTGCCTCTCTGCTTTTCAGATCAGAGACCCAAAGGGAATAGGAAATGGAAAGGGAGCATTTCAAGATTCCAAGGGCAACATCCTCAGCTGGTGTAAATTGATGGAGCTCCATTGTGACTTCACAGCTACACTCTATTTTTAGTGGGCTAGCTCAATCAGAGCTAGTGCGGGTATGTCTCCTCAAGATGGGAATCACACCCCCAGCTCAAAGTGTAGACATACCCATAGTGTGATTGAAGGCTAGATTTTCTTCTGCACCAGCACTGGGAGTGCATCAGGTTACAACTTCCTGATTCACAGGACCAACCTGAAGCAAGATGTGACGTAGAGCACAAACTATTCTTTTCAGTGGAAAATGCTAGCTTCTCACCAAAAGCCCCAAACCTGAACATCTTTCAATTTTCAGGAGTTTTTGACTTTTTAAAAAAATCTTCAGTTGTCAAAATTGACCAAAAAAAAATCTCATTTTCAGGTTTTCTGGTAAAATATCAAAAATCTTCAAGGAAAGCAGACACTTTCCATAAACATTTTCATTTAGTCAACAAAACAATTTTCTGGAGAAAAAAAGCTTTTGATGGAAAATGTTTGACAACCCCTTGTTGGAAGCCATATAGCAGAGGTTTCTCACACTGTGGTCTGTGGACCACTGATGGTCCATGAAGAGCATGCCAGTAATGCATTGATAGCTACCTCCCCATATGGTATTAGCTTTTCTCCTAGTTTCCTGCTGCTAAGTAACATTAGGCTACCTTTAAATTAATTCAATTTTTTCCTAATACTACTAGAGTTAACAATTTTGGTTGGATGTATTCCTGGAGGTTTCATCATATAACATAATCTTTAATTAAAGATTGGCCAAACCGGACAGTCTCTACATAAAAGAATAAATGGACACAAATCAGACATCAGGAATGGTAACATGCAAAAGCCAGTAGGAGAACACTTCAATCTTCCTGGACATTCCATAACAGATTTAAAAGTAGCCATACTTGAACAAAAAAACTTCAGAAACAAACTTCAAAGAGAAAACTGCAGAACTAAAATTCATTTGCAAATTTAACACCATTAATTTGGGTTTGAATAGTGACTGGGGGTGGCTGGCTCACTACAGAAGCAGCTTTTCCTCTCCTGGAATTGACACCTCCTCATCTATTATTGGGAGTGGACGACATCCACCCTGATTGAATTGGCCCTGTCAACGCTGGTTCTCCACTTGTGAGGTAACTCCCTTCTCTTCATGTGTCAGTATATAATGCCTGCATCTGTAATTTTCACTCCATGCATCTGATGAAGTTGGTTTTTTACCCATGAAAGCTTATGCCCAAATAAATCTGTTAGTTTTTAAGGTGCCACTGGACTCCATGTTGTATTAATTAAAGATTAATCCTTAATTCCTGGAGTCTCCAATATGACAATCCTGGAGGGTTGGCAACCCTAAATAATATTATCTTACATAATCACAATTGCTGTAATTACCCTGGGGCTATTATGTGATCGTGAATATGAGGGAAGATAGTCTGGGTAGCCATGGATCCACAAAACAATACCTCTCTTCCACACTATGAAAAGGTACGAGAAACGCTGCCATATTGTATTAACCCACTTGAACCAGGCATTGTGATTTCCGAGCAAAACAATAGCAACCAGCAGGGTGCGGCCTGTGAGATCACAAAAATGCAAAGCATGTTATCTTGTGATGGCTGAGGAGATTATTACTACCATATTTCTTATAAACAAAAGGAGGGGTCAGGCCACCAAACTCCTTCCCGTTTCTTAGTGCCAAAGCAGCAGCGAATTCACTACTCCACAACAACAGCGGAAGCCAAACTCTTCCTACTTTCTATAGCAATGTTGCTAGGTAGGATAATCTTCCAGCCAAATGCAGCCTGCAGTTGTGTAAGGGTTTGTGTTCTTTGAAGGAGCTGCAGTGCAGGGAGCAGCAGGACAGCCTGCCCCAACAACTGGTGTTGTCCAGGCCTAGAGGAGAGCTGTTTGTGGTAGAAGACTTGGCCCAGAAGACAGGTGGTCTACATAAGAGGAATACTGTTTCAGAGACTTCAGAGCAGAGAGCCTGCTGTTTTGAAGATGAGAGATGGACGTAAGTAGAGGGCAGGGCCAGTCATGGAACAGAGCAAGTCGGCAGCCTAGCAGGAGTGTTCAAGTCTGACAGTGTTTGTGAGACAAAATGGCTGATGTGGGGAGAGGGGAAAATTGATGTACATGCATCAAGATGCTGTTTGACTGAACCCCACTGTCAGTTACAGCTGCAGGGGAGTCGGTCAGGTGCATTGCCGTGCAAGGACAGGTGTGTGGTTCAGGAAAGACCTCAGGGCCTGCACTCCCCAGAAGGCTTCAGGAACATTATGAATGTGATGCCACTTGGCCTCCAGGCATAGAGCTACTCACTAGTACACACTACACCCCCCCCCCACACACACACAAAATAGTTATCCTTTGAAACATACTGTTATGCCTTTGGGCCTGATGCCCAAATGGTACTGCACCTTGCAACAATTGAAACCCTCCCATTGACTTCAATGGGCTTTGAATCATGCCTTTTTCAGGCAAGTTATGCGGTGAACAAGTCACTGGTGCTCTGAAGTGGGATAAAGGAAGAAGGAAACATTCAGCATGATGTGGCTTGCATTGCCTAGGCCATGGGGTAGGCAACCTATGGCATGCGTGCCGAAGGCAGCACACGAGCTGATTTTCAGTGGCACTCACACTGCCCGGGTCCTGGGCACCAGTCCGGGGGGCTCTGCATTTTAATTTAATTTTACATGAAGCATCTTAAACATTTGAATAACCTTATTTACTTTACATACAACAATAGTTTAGTTATATATTATAGACTTATAGAAAGAGACCTTCTAAAAATGTTAAAATGTATTACTGGCACATGAAACCTTACATTTGAATGAATAAATGAAGACTCGGCTCCCCACTTCTGAAAAGTTACTGACCCCTGTACCTAGGCCTGTTGCCTATGGGGGAGCAGCTCCCAACTGGTTAAACAATAAAAACACTGTGGGCAGGAGAGAAGGAGAGAATGGGCAGAAGAGAGTCTTCAACAAAAATAGCAGCAAATGAACAGCAAAAGCTAAGTGCTATCATTCCTCTGCCAGTGATACATAGGGGCATAGTGGGCCAGCCTGAGTTTAAATGGAGGAATCTGAGGGCACCTTTATGTATTAGTATGAACAGAAAATAAATAAAGCAAAACAACTGTTGCTTGATGGGCACTGGTTCCCATTTCAGGAAGGGAAAGAAAATGCCAGTGAAAATGTGCTGGTTTCAAATTTGGGATGCCACAACATCCCTCTAACCCTTTTTGTAATGATTCTTCAGTTGCAAAATGCAAAATGAAAGCCCAATGGATTCATCACGAAAGGCTGCCTGCCAGCATAACCTACAGATTCTCTGTCGTGTCTTCTGCCATCTGTTAAGAGGTCTTGCTGCTTGGCTCTTTGAGGGCTCAGCATTTCCATCAGCAGAACCAAGTGGCTTTCATTCAGAATGCTCAAGAAGTTCAAACTCAGTCATGAAGGGCTATTGTCATTTCCCCAGGCAGTACTGGTCCTTGGAAAAATTGTCTAGTGTATTCTCGTCTCCCAGAAAGGATTTCATAGATCAGAGAAAGAGAGAGAGAGAGAAATAATGCACTGACATATCTGGCCAGCATTGTCATTCACATCTGTAAGGAACAAACCAACCTCAACAGTCCTCCAGACAAAGAGGGGTAGGTGATAGATGCCTCCTGTGAAGAAGGTGTCACTTTCTACAATGGTCCCTTTGTGGGTGTGCTCTGTAGCTGAGTGGTCTGTCAAACGTCTGTGCAAGCTATCTACCTTATTCACTGGATATGCGTGCTGAGTTCTCATCCCTTGGTAAAAAGCAGAGAGATTGCGAGAAGTAACAGAGTGGCAGAGTCCAGCAGCAAAGAAGGCAATGTGACGGCAGCTCATATTAATTAGGTGAGGTGGAATGGAGGGTGCAGCTGTGCTGTGGGTTACTGTGATTTGTATGGAACTTGTTCATTGCATATGCCACAATGAGAGGCATGGGTCAAGGACAAATTTCAACAGCCCGGATGAATAGATCTACTGTAGCAAGCATAGACATTTACCTCTGTCCCCAGCTCCTTGAAAATATAACAATGTTTGAAAAATAACAATGCTGAAATCAGAGCAAGAGATTGGGAGCCAGAAGTCTCTTCGGTGTATATTCCATCAGAAGATTAAAATTTTAAATAGTGGAAAGTGTGATGATAAATTTAGCATGAAAGGAATTGAGGTGTGTGATCACAGCATAGCATCTCTTGTGAAAAGTATTCCTTCAAAAGGACACTTGTTCAATTACTTGATTTGCAAAAGGCTTTGAGGTATCCAGTTGAAAGGTGCCAGATAAGTTAAAAGTATTATTGTCGTATTATGATACCGACCACCAGGGATGCTAAGTGTTGAGCTACTCTGGGAGGGCCGTAACATTTCTTAGGACCAAATGGGTGAGATTCACAAAGAAACGTTGGCACCTAGAAAATCTCTGGGATTCACAAAGCCTAAGCTAGGCACCTAGGCTCTCCATACAATGAAGGGGAGAGGTAAGCACCTTGGAATGGGATTCACAAAGGCCAGCATGCTAGGTGGCTCCTCAGAATTGGAGATGCCAAGGAGAGGGGTGTGTGCTAAGCCTCTCTCTTCTCGGTGAGTTGAGTGCTTAAGACCAGACTGCAGGGAGATACCTATTGCCTCTTAGGATTCTCAAAAGAAAACCCTCTTTGGATGTTAGGTCCTCCTCCTCCTTCCTCGCATCTCTCAGTCACCTTCGGGGCCCAATCCAGTAGGGTGAGCTCTGAGCATGCTTACCAAATTGGGCCCTGCAGGCGAGTTAGGCAAAGGAATGCCTATCTTCCTGGGTTCATGCATTACACTGAGGCTTAGGCGTCCAGATGTCTACAGCCAAGCAACAGCAAGCATCACGGAGGCAGAAACATAGGTGCCTAGGGAAATTTTACTGCAAAAAAATTAGGTGCCAAGCAAATTTATTTGCCTACAGGATTCTGCGGCAGCTGAGTGGGCATTTTGTGAATCCCAATGAGGCCTAATTCTGGGATTTAGGTGCCTAAAGTGGCAGCTAAGTGCCTAAATCCTTTTGTGAAACTAGCCTAATAATGTCACTGTATACGGCTAACCAGATTACTAGATGATGTCACATCACTCTCAGAAGTATAATGTTGCTATGAATGAAGAAGATGACAGGACTCCTTGGAGTGATAAAGTTCAACATGGTGCCAAACACCGGTTGAGGGGCAGGTCATGAAGTCAAAAAAAATGATACCTCCAATACTTCAAGACATCAGAGTGGTTCAGAAGTTCTAGGCAGCAATTTCAAATGAAACCTTCACTCCAACCCCTATCACCTACAGCAAGTCTGGAACTTGATTTTAAGACGTAGTTTGCTCTCACATTCAGATCTGGCTCACCACTGTTTTGGTGGTAGGAGACACAATAAGGAATTCATTGGATCTGTGTCATTGGGCAGCATGTCCTAGTTTTCTGAGCTTATCCTGTTTAATGAATATAATTTCATTAATTATTTTCTGTGAATCTGACAGACACAGTCGCTCCTCTAATGTATCAGGAAGCATTGCAAACCCCGTAAATGAGATTCTTGGGAATGCTGGTGACAGATGAAGGGTGCAGGCACATGAGGAAGTGGGAAAGGGGCAAAGATGACCCAGAGCATTGCTATACCTCAGGCACAGACCATTTCCAAGACATTTCCCTTTCGGGATCGAGAGGGGTTGTTTTATTGTTTTGTTTTAAAATAAAATTTGGGGGTTTCCAGGAAAATGCTGATCAATTTTGGGGGGAAATGATTTTTTGAAACCAATGTGCAATTTTTTCAAAAATACTTTAAAAGATTTCTTCGTAATTTGGAAACACTTCTAGAAGAAAAATCCACATGGATTTGGTGTATGAAACCATGACCAAGCCATTCCCTTTCTATTATAACTAATGTCTTAAATGAGATTCGCTGTCTATACTCCTGGCTTGGTATTTGTAACATGAAGATTAATGTCTTGGTATTGTTAAACACCATTATACTTAATGTATGTAACACAGAGGCTTTGAAGAAAAACTGCCCTGCTAAATTCTCATTAGCTTTAAGAGGCCTGTTTGCCCCAAATTGGCAAAACAATTCCTAAGGGCCATGTCTTAAAAACTCTCACAATGATCACCCAGGAGAATTATTAAAATAAAGAAAGAATCCAAGGACTAGTTGATCCACCAGTAGAGAAAAAAGAAGTGTCTGACAGTCAAAGATCTTGGTGTAGATTCTCTACTGAAGCAGAACTCTGCTTAATGGACCATATACCAGTAGAGGACTGGCACAACATAGCATAACTTTGCCTCACTCACTCTTGCCTCAACTTGTCCCCAATATCAGGGGTGGTGGCAGAGGCCCATGCTCTGGCCCAGTCACAGATGTGCCAGCTGAGAGTTGCCCTATGACAGGGGAATTCTCTGCTGGTGATTTACAGATGGATGATTCTCCTTTATGCCATCTGCATGATACAAGGGGCTGTAACCAGGTTTCAGAATATGGCCCTTGTATGAAATGAGCCTATTTTAGAGTGAAATTCACCCCTGTGCAGAAGAGGCCTTTACACTTCTTCCATGACAGAGTAGTATCTGTGTAAAAACAGAGACCACATTGCTAAAGAAACAGCCGTATCAGGAGAGATTGCATTTTAACAAAATGACAATTCAAATATCGCTTTGCCCCTTTGTGTATTTCCAAAAATCTTCAAAGAAAATGTGGCTGCAGCTAACCCAAGCTCTGGGCACAGTGAGACATTGCCTCCCCAGTGAATTACAAAACACATCCACGTGGTTTGAGATAAGGCAGCTTTCAGCCATGCTCCAAGAGTCAATATGCATTTTACTGTATCGTAATGGAGCTTAATGTTCCAGGTCACAGACCCTTTTCACAGGAAAAGTTGTGTGATTAAAGACCTAATTAAGTTTATTTTCCCTGTATTTACTCTGTATACCCTAACCTGATATTAGAAGTCTAATTTGTTTAAGGAAACCAAAGATGATTGCCCTAGCTAATTTATATTTGGCAAAGGTACTGTAGGATTCTTTCAGAAGAGAACATTACTTTTTTCTTCAGCTGGAGGCAAGTAAATGTGATGTGAGTGACAACCTGGTTGCTGGTTGTGAGTTAAGAATGAGGCTGGGTTTTTGACTCAGATGAGGTGTCACCTACAGGTACAATATGGACTTAAAGGGCAAAATGACATGGAAGTAACCAGCAATGTCACACCCTCCATGTGCCTCAGGCAAGCGCAGCTGTAAGACTATAGAAAATGGAAAGAAAAAAAAAGGCCGTTGAAAAAATGCAAATGAAGAATCTAAACTGACCTTTGCTGGGGAAATAAATTATTTTTTTTAAATGGTTAGGTCTCTGTGTGACTGACTATGGGTAAATGATAAGATCAGGTCTGCTAATGGCTGCTACCCTCCTCTTTTCCCAGTCCAGCAATAAATGCAAGAAAAGTCAGGTATCTTCCATGCGGATCTTTTCCTAGTCTCTCTCACCTGATTTGAGTCCAAATTCTCTGCAAGCAGAACTCCATTGAGAAATTCCCATTACAACTGGGAAAATCAATGGATCTGGCCCTTCATCATCAGTTGTGTAGGCATGTAACTGCAGTTTTTCTGAGGCATGTAGTCAATAGTAACCTGTGAAAGTGCAGCACCATTGGGATACTCTGTAGTAATGCTACCATTTTTAATGGAATTTATAAAAGCCCCTGTGCGTCAGCTTGCTGGAGGAGAATAAACAAAGTACTTGCTTATATTTGAATGCTAAACTAGGAACAAGTAGGGAGAAAAATCGGAAGACCCCTTTTAAATGCCACTAAAATACACTGGACTAGTAGAGCTGTTTGGAAGGATAAAAGGAGAAATGGTAAATATTTTGCTAAGAATTAGGGACAACTCCTCTTAACTGTGGGGATCTGGCATGTCTGTGACAGAAAGAGGTAATTTTGAAAGTTACAGTACAGGGAAAAGGCTTATGGTAATTTAAGATGGAATGCTATTAATATTTTCTGCTGTACCACTAAATCCTATTAAATAATATAGGAATGTATCATTTAGCTGTATGGCTTTTTGCAATATTAAAATTCAGTACAGATGTGGGTTGATTGGTTGTTTTTTATAGACAATTAAAAGAGCATTTCTTCTTTCATGTACCCCACCTGCTGTTCCAGTGTCCTATATCTGGGAAGAAGGAGGTTGAAAGTATGTGTTGGGTTTTTTTTTTCCTGTTACTGCAAATGCAGATCTCAGGTCTGTCTTTAGGGTTCTGGAACTGAAGTTGGAGGTCTGTAACAAAGATTCTGTGAAAGTTCTGGAAGTTGGGGTGCAAATGTACACCTTTCAATGACACTAAATGGTACTGCACTGTGCAACTTTGCAACCCTCCTCAGTAACACAGACCTATTGCAAGTTGCAGATTAGGTAAGCCACCGAAAGTAGGATTTGTGTTTCATTTTTCCATGAGCATCAGGGACATGAGATGCTTTTGAAAATATAACTATGTGACTTAGGATGTTATGTCCCATTTTCAAAAGTGCTTTATGCACTTAGGAACCTAAATCCCATGGACTTTCAATGAGACGTAGGCTCCTAAGTGCTGTTACCTTTGTAAATGGGGCTTAGACTCCTAAATAATTTAGGTGCTTTAAAAAATGTTACCTTAGTTTTGCTTTAGTGCAGAGAAAATGCAAGATTTGTGATGGTAATTATACCATAGTTTAGCAATTGTATGTGGTTATATTAGCTTTAAAAGGCTCGCTTTTTTTGTTCTCTCTCTTTCAGTTTTAAAGATTGTACGGTAGAAGCAATTTTCTTCACAGTCCTAGTCAATCTCTACATGCTGGCTGTCGACAAACTGGTAAGATAATATGGACTCAAGTGCCAGGGGGGAAAAAACAATGTGACCCAAGAAGCAGACTGGAAAGAGGACTGTTCCATAGCCAATTAGAATCATCAATTTTGTTTCCCTTTATTTGCATCCTGACGGCATTGGCTTAAAGTGATTAGGGTTTAGAACAGAGAGATATTGTAAGATTCTAAAACAGAATTCTAGAAATGAAGGATTCTAGAATTTTAGGATTTTGAAACTGGGGGATTCTAGGACAGCAAGATTCAGAAACTTGAAGAAATGGAGAATTGGAAGACACAAGACACAGACCAGGACCATATCTAGTTATGCTTTTATGTGGCCTCCATTAAACTAGTATCTGAGCACCTCACAACCATTAATTAATTTATCCTCACTGCAGCCTTGAGAAAGAGGGCACAAAAGACTTCTGCTGAGGACAGGAGCTGGGGAAACTCTTCAGAAGTTGGGAATTTGACCAAGATGAGCTATGTTTTGTACTGATGTGGCTTCAGAGAATTAAGAGCTTATCCTTTAAGATTTGAGACTCAGAGACTGGTATTGCTGGAAATGCTTATCTGTCAACCAGAGAAGTTTATGAGACCTGCATAAGACCCAATATATCCCTAAGTGAAATATTTTAAAGGGAATTTTTTTTAACAAGTTCTGGGTTTATTTACAGCTGATGTGATCTATTAAACTGAGTACTATTGCATGAAGAGTCATTACCAAATTTGGCCAAGCAACTTTAACATAAACTATATCCATAGATAGTATTTTCAGTTCTATACCCATTAATAAAGTTCAAGTTTAAGGCTTGGCTTCAGCATCCTTTAGGAACAATGGGTAACATTTTCAAATGCACCCGAGTTACTTAAGAGCCTAAATCCAAATGAAAGTCAGTGGGACGTGGGCTTTTCAGTCACGTAGTTATTTTTGAAAACTTGACTAATATGCTTGTGTTAATAATAAATACACATTTGCTACCAGACAGTTCAAAACCTAGGAAAGACAGGTTACAATTCCAAACCATACAGGTGAAGTCTGTCCTCTAATCCCCCTTCCCCTTGAGAATACTGCCCTTCCCCCAAACAGTGCCATGCAGTAAGGCCAATTTGTTTAAAAGGGGCCTCTGATTTGGGGTGCCTAATCTGAGACAAATTAGATGCCTTTTGTTGGTCACCTAAATGCTGAGGCATCCAAGATTAGAGGCTCCTTTTGAACATGTTGCAGTAAGTTTCCAGTGATCCTCTCTGAAACCATAAAGAAGTTTCTCATCTAGGTGGCAACTCAGTTTAAAGCCTCTTTCCCTGATAAATGTATATGTGATTAGGACTCCTAGGAAGGCTGTCCTTCAGCCTGTGTTCAAAGACAGGTTGTCTGGGCACTGATGGGGAGGACATTCAGCGTAACTAATGAATACACTTGTATCCTCTTGGGCGAGGAGATCTGAAGGGAGAGAGTGAATGAAAGAGTAGCCGGGGGGGCAGGTTTGTATAATTTTTGATGGTGCCCAGAATAGGTCCAAGTCCTGCCTCCCTCCCCCCACATGCCTTGTAAGCCGATACATCTTTTTAAAAATAATGTAAAAATGTGAGGGCTCTGGGGTAGGGCTGGTGATGAGGGGTTTGGGAGGGGCTCAGGCAGAGGGTTTGGGTGCAGGGGTGAGGGCTGTGGCGTAGGGCCAGGGATGAGGGGATCACAATTCAGGAGGGGGCTCAGGGCTGGGGCAGAGGGCTAGGGTGCGAGGGCTCTGGCTGGTGATGAGGGGTTTGGGGTGTGGGAGGGGCTCAGGGCTAGGGCAGAGGGTTGGGGTGCGGGGGTGAGGGCTTCAGGGTAAGACCAGGGATGAGAGGATCAGGGTGTAGGAGGGGACTCAGGGCTGGGGCAGAGGGTTTGTGTACAGGAGTGTGAGGGCTCTGGGGGGGGGTCGGGGATAAGCAGCTTGGGGTGCAGACAAGCTGCCCTGGGGCTGGGGCCAGAGAGGAGGACTTCTCCTAGCCCTCCCCCCGCTGGCAGCAGCGAGCTTTGCGGGAGGGGTCCCCTTTTTCCCCCCAACAGCACACTCACCCGGCACCACTGTCACTGCATGTGCGCCTAGGGCCCCTCTCAGGTCCAGGAAGCCCCCTTGCCTCCCCTGTGATGGGTGCCGGTGGTGGTGGTGGGGAGAAGCTGCCATCACATGTGCGCCTCCTCCCCTGCTGCTGCCCCTCACTGTAGCCTTACTGGGGGTGAGGATGGGGCTGCCCCTTGCCCAGCATGGGGCAGGAGTGGTGACTGCGGGCGGGGGGGTCTCCTGTGCTGATGAGGGTCCTGACGGAAAATGGAAGAGTCCCAGGCTCTAGGGCAGGGTTAGGGTCAGTCTTCCTTGGCACTAGTGAATGGGGAGCACTAGGACCCTGCGGCAGCAGTTGATGCCAGGAGCCAGCAGAGCTGAGCACAGCCCAGAGCTGCAGGTGGCAGTCTCGGGCTTGAAGCAGGGACGCTCCGGGGCCCGGGGGAGGTGCATGGGGGCAGAAGGCGGGGTCGGGGGAGAGACCCGGCCCCAAACATTGGTGGAGCTGGGCCCCCAGGCCCTGAATATTGCTGCAGCTTGGGCACCACGGGCCCATATAACTCGCTGGCCCTGAGAGGAGCAGTATGATAATCCATCTTAGGGCTGTCAGGGAAGCATGGGTCTAGTAGGTAAGCAGCCCCAGAACAGCTGGCCTCCTTGTGACAGGTGCAACAGATGAGCCCAGGACTTGAATGGGTATAGAGGCTGAATTACCCCATTGTGCTGAGTGGTGGGTGGTGCAATCTGGGGAAGCTTTCACTGCTGCTAACCATGGCCTGGATGTTGTCTGCACAATGTCCATAGTGTGGGGGCAAACACAGACCCTCATTCTCCCCATCTGTTAGCCTGATACTTTTTCACCAACACTCAATGACCTTTAAATTTTAAAAGGAAACATTTTTTAAAAAAAATCTGTTATCTTACACATTAGAAGACAATCAATGCCTGTCTGCTATAGTCATCTTTCACAGAGATAAATGACATGTCCCAATCAGGCATCCTTCAGGGACTTAAACTCCTTTATCACAGTACTTATTATGGTGGACTAATGGTCCTGCTAGCTACCTAATGAATACAAATCCACTTACAGCACAATAGCATTCTCCTTGGAAAGCCTTCAAAAAAACAAGGCAGGTTCTAATAAAGGCTCTCTAGTTACGGGTGTTACTGTATTCAGCAATCATACAACACTTTACATCTTCAGAGGACTGTAATATACTAATTGAACCACGTTCCAATGAGGTAGCTAATCCTATCCTGTCAACTCCTTTGCAAGAGTGTACAGGTCCACCTGCATGGAGCAGCTTGCAGGAGTGGGATCTTAGTATTATTATCCCCTATTACAGATAGAGAAACTTTAAATTATCCACCGTTATTTCAAGTCTATTCACTGGAAGCATCCACTCTATCCCTGTCAAGAGTCTGAATCCTCAGCAATGGCATACGAGAGCTAAAACAATCTGGCAACATATGCAACATAGTAATAGGAAGTGAGAAAGAGAAGGATGAGACACGGGAAAAGAGGGAAAGAAAGGAAGGGAAAGGGAGATATTTTCCTGCCTTTTCAGAGACAGTAAGGCTTTTCCCTGGAGAACTCCTCAGTGATTGTAGATGGAGAATTACCCAGTATTTAAGGCTTTTGAAATTTCAGTCCACTTTCTGGGTACACAATAGCTGGAAGCAGTCTGGGATGAGTGCAGTTCTTTGTTCTTTTCATGTGCAGGAAGAAAGGCTTGGCTTGTTTGAATCTGTTGGAGAGGACCTCATGATTTTTTTTTCTTTGCCTTAATCTTTTGTTAATTAAAAAAAGGGGGGGAAAATGCTGTTGCAGCAGCCCAAGTGACTAACACAGGACTGTCACCTGCCTCTGTTTTCACCAGATCACCATGGATTCTGTATCTTGAAGGACATGCACAAAAATCCAGGAGCTATGCAGATAGAGATAATACCATAAAAAGCTTGCTTACCATGTGTAAGGATGACTCAGTGCATGATGTCTGTGAGCACTTCTCAACCTTTTGACTAAGATCAAGCTGAGAAGCAAAGTTGGAAAAGTAACAGACACACTTCTCTGATGGATTGTATTTTCTAAGGGACAACCTATCCTAAATTCTCAATCACTGAGGGACAATCTACATTCATTCCTATATTTGCTTTCTATAACCAACTCTCTGAATAACTTTTCATGAGTGATGTACCCAAATATTTGGATGCTAATATCTAAACTGTATTGTTAAATTTATTCACCTAAATTTGGGTTATTTCAGATTATGTACTAAATGTATCTTATTGATTTTTAAACCAAACTTTGTATTTGTGGATAATCTAAGCACTATACTCAGGTGTACAGACCCTCTTTCCTCAAACTGTGTATTATATAATGTTAACATTAGCTTTAATAAAATTTCTAAATCAGTTTAATATCAGATATCTACTCTATCAGGAGACAGTATCCTGCCCTTGAAGGACCTACTAATAGATCTTTTTTCTATCTCTAACTGATATGAGCCCACATGTGTCATGAGGACATATATTGTGACATGACACTGTTGAAACATATTAAACCATCGTCACACTGATGCACCATTATGGCATCATCGTGTTGTTGTACTTGGTCCTGAAAATAAAGGTTTTAAAGGTGACAACTGTAATCAGACCGAGAACACTGGCTTATCACCGTCATAGCTTTGGTTCAGAGGTAGCTTAGGGTTGTTCACAATGAAATGAGGCCCTATTAGAACATATTGCAAAAGCACCACACAATTGGAAACATTTTGATATTTCTGCACATTTTGTGATGAGCTGAATTTTTATCTGATTGGATTCTGTGCAAGACATTGCCTACACTAGACGGCTATACTGCTTTAACTATAAATTCCTGAACTGGAGTTCGGCCAAGATTCTTAGATTAACATACCTAATTTTATAAAACATACCATAGGATGTATAACAAACAGAGGAGGCTCATTCCAAAATCCATGGGTTGTAAAAAATAAATGAATAAAAGATAGATTTTATTCATTTCATATTCATACCATGTGTCATATCCACACCTACTGTAATTAACTTTGCAAGTAACACACCATGAGACACCATCAAATGATTTTCCATAATTAAGATATGTATTATTCAAGCATTTGATATGATGTCTGAAGAAAAGCTACTCTCACAATTAATGGTTGGATATGAGCATTGTCTGTCACCTGGATTGAAAAAAGCCAGGGAACTGCAAATGAAGAATAATGTTTAACTGCAATGTACCAGATTTGAAGGGAGACATCTTGTAATGTGTCACCGGGAGCTGTGAAGGTTTGGTTTTATATAACATATTCATTAAGGGCCTGAAAAAACATATTCAGCATGTAAATGAAATTTACAAATTATATTAAAGTTAATGTTTAAAAATCAAATATACACAACTGCACATCTGGGGTCAGGCTTGAATTATGAGGGATAACGAGTATCGGTTACAAGGTTCATGAGATATATACGTATGGACATGGACACTGATTCAGGAAAGCACTTAAGTATGTATTTAAGTCTATCCCTATTCAGGAGAGCATGTAAGCACATGCTTAACTTTAAGTATCTACTTAAATTCCCATTGAGCATGGGTGGGCTGTGGTGTATCACTTTTATAGCTGTAGAAAGAGCCACTCTGCACAGTGCTTCCTCCACACATAGTGCACATAGTGCTGCTTCTCTACTAGTGTGAGTTAGCACTGTTCCATTGTCTTCAAAGGAGCTACACCAATTTATAACAGCCAAGAATCTGGTCCCATGTCTTTTAAAGGCATAATGTATTTTGGCATAATGTGGTCTTACTCTTAAAGTCATCTATCATTAGATACTACCTAAAAATAAAAACACAGACATCTATGTATTAAACTTTTTCTATTGAAGTTTTTGAAACTAGGTCGCACTGAACTAAAAACCAAAGCTTGGAAATTTTCTTATTAGGATAAAATACAAATGCATCATTGCATACACCATTTTCTTGGGTTTTGCTGGGTTATACTTAACATTTTTACCATGACTACATGGTGACATATGAAAAATTAAGCAAATCAAAGAATAAGAAGAAATAATTGCATGGCCCTATAGAATCCAAGTCCAAATGTTTGTAAAGTGCTATAAGCCATTATAAAGGGGTATACTCAAAGAAAAGCAAAATCCTCTAGTAGTTTTCTCATTAAAGTTCAATACTTTAGTAGCAGAGCTTCTAAAATTATATTCAAATGGGCATAAAATTCATATATATGCTTATTTTGCAAAGGTTACAGTTAACAGTAGAACTTCAAAGTAGTCATTAATAGCAAGGAAAAAGCTGTGAGGTAACTTGGTGTATATATACAGAGAGAGAAAACACACACACTCACTCTCTTTCTCTCCCCCTCTGCCCCCCGCCCCCCAAAACAAGTTTTTGCTTTTTCCCTGCTATTAATGACTACTTTGAATTTCCACTGCTAACTGTAACCTTTGCAGATATATATTTATTGCAGGAAAGTCTAACTACACTGTATATTTAAATCTGTCTGGCTTGTTAACGTGGAAAACTCTACTCTTTTTAGTGCCTTGCATAATGACAAGTTTCAGAGTAACAGCCGTGTTAGTCTGTATCCGCAAAAAGAAGAACAGGAGTACTTGTGGCACCTTAGAGACTAACAAATTTATTAGAGCATAAGCTTTCGTGGACTACATGCATCCGAAGAAGTGGGCTGTAGTCCACGAAAGCTTATGCTCTAATAAATTTGTTAGTCTCTAAGGTGCCACAAGTACTCCTGTTCTTCTTTTTACTCTTTTTAGAGCTCTCAAGAGAAAGCATGTTCACGATACGTAATATTTCTGTAATATTATAAACTATAGCAAATCTAAATATCACATGACTAAAATGCCGTTTGGGGTATTTGCATCGGAGGCAAGTTGCACATGATTTAGGAGTAATTAAGGATAAATAGAAGTGCAACTGTAAAGCCAGTTGGCCCATTTACATTGCACTCTATTAAATCCATGGCTTTCGAGGGGAGCAAATTTCTTGCCTGTGATCATCAGGAAAAAAGTTGTAAATCAGAACCCTATTCTCAGGAGTCCTGTCCATGGGTGAATATACTGAAAATCAAATATGCTGCTGAAATAAAATGTTCATGAGACCTTCTTTAATTAAGGAAGATGTTTTCCACTGTGAGAAAACGTTGTTTGGCTCAAGGGAAGTTATTATTTGTATACAAATGTAACTGTTAGTATGTAAAAATCAAATTACATTATGTTGGAGGAAGCTGGTCCTTTACACATATCTCCTGGAGCAAGCATAAGTGATTAGAAACAAAAAAGTCTACCAAGAGCTCTAGTCCACATATAAGGCACTCACAGTTAACGGGCTCATTAAGTTAGGGGGATCATTAAGGTTATTGTGGGCTGGCCCTAGAAGTGTAGCATAAGCTACTTGTTTATTTCTGGAAATCATTTTTTTCTGGAGATTTAAAGTCAACTGAATTAAGTTCTTTGGGGCTGGGGCTGGGACTGGGACTGGGACTGCCTGTGTGTTTGTATAGCACCCAGCACGATGGAGCTCTGATTGGCGCCTTTGGGTGCCACAGCTGTGCACATCAATAGGAAGGAAATAGATCTGGCAGTCTACAGAATGTCTTTGTCTGCTAAAAAGTAACACAGAAACAACTTTGCTCCATCTGCTGCCACTAAGTGCTTTAGCAAATGCCATTCAAGGACTTAGCATGGGTTACAGGCTCCAGACCTCAGATCTTATCATGCCATTCTCTCTTTCAAGAGGAGAGATTGTTTGTAATGCTTGCTAATATTTTAACAAGGCGCTGTCTACACAGACACACTCTGCTCACCAAGGGTATGAGAAAGCTCCCATTAGCAACAAAACTCTCATTGGCTTTGGTGGAGGCAAGATGAAGCCTCAGCAGAGTAACCACTTCCAACCCCATCTACCAAGAGTATACTCCCACACATTCATCCTGCACACCAAGAGAGCAACCCCTCTCCATAGCTATATGCTAACAGAACACCTTCCCCACAGCAATAAAGACAGCAACTCTGCCTCTTACTAGCATGCCAATCAAGTGCCTCCTCCCCTGCCACACCAATCAGTCACCTCCACACAGAACAAAGCACCCAGTCAACAAATAGACCACCACCGGCAGGTGCTCACATGCCTCGCCCGACAGGGCATCTCTCCCCATGCCAATCTGCAAACAGGGACAACCCGTCAGACATACTCACACAGAGCTCCCTTCATTCAAAGCCCAACAGGACAGCTTCATACACCTTGTCAGTCAATGAGCACACCTCTGTATAGTGCAGGAACTAGGCGTATCTTTGGGAAAGCCTGGATCTCTTTCTTCTCCACTCATATCAAAATCTATCACTTTCTGGAGCAAGGAGCCCTGGTGCTTCTTGTAGGGAAAATTCATTAGAAATGACAGCCTAAGAAAGAGGCATGAAAGCAGATGCATGCCCCTTTTCCCCAACTTGCTGCCATTCCCTCACTTCACAGTGCTCCAGGCTGCAGAGCAATGATCTGGGCACACAGAGGGCTAGTAAACTGGCATGCTCCATGGGCTTCTGAAGTTTTCCAGGAAGGCTGAGAGCAAGGGCAACACAACGAGGAGGGTGTAATCAGCTTTATCCCACCCTCGGAACTGTCAGGTGCAACATCACGATGGATTTCCCAGCCTGGGCTGTTAGCAGCTCAGCTGGGTCATTAGCAACAACTGTCTATCCAGCGGCAATACATTAATACATCTCTGTCACTGAGTCACTCTGTCCAGCACGCTCTGCCATCATATTTCATCATAAAAGTTATATTGAGGCTTATGGGGAGGCAACACTTTCAAGTTAAAACAGAACACCCACTGTGTTTTGAGAGCGGGGAGGTACAAAATTTGGCCAAGATGCTCTTCAGATGTTACCTTCGCACTCCTGCTGTTTAACTGGAGTGCGCTACTACTCTGAACAGGATTCCAGCTGTGGAGGTTTGAACCACAAGTGGGAGACACCATCACATCTTTTTGCTGGAAATATGTTAGTATTTATTATGATTATTTTCTTTTGGCATTAGCAATTGTTGCTGAAGTACATGGGACTGTTTGGACAATTTTTAGACACAAATCCCCAGTCCTCTGTGATTAGTGAAGATTTAGCCCAAAGGTGTTTTTTCTCCCCCTCCATTATGTATGCAGGGCAGAACTCAAAGTGAGCAGAGATGAGATGCAGGTAAGTTTCTTCTGGAAACAGAGCAGTTTAACACCAGTTTGTTGTCTAGCTTAGAACAAGGTGGTAACCACAAAAGTGACTGAAAAGTGACCTATCTGGGATTCCATTCCAAGTTTGCTATCTTGCATTGATTTCTGTATCATATTTGCTCAGTGTGAAAGTCAAAAGATGATCTCGCTACCTGCTAGTCCTGCAAACCCAGCCTGGTGTCTAACCCTGAGTTATGTTTATCCTGGATTTTATATCACCCCCAGTAATAATAATGCAGCGATTAGGACTTTGCTAACAATTTTGCTTATGGTGCATATGTCAGAACAGAATGAGCCCATTCTTGTAGATTGTAATAATTCTGCTTTGCTAATAATAGACAAACTTGGTTTGGTCAGTAAATGAAGCAGAAATCTCTCAAGGACACATGGATACTGTAGAGAAAGAAGTGCTGCTTTCTCATGGACACTTTATAGACTTCATCTACATTTTAAGTGCTTAACTTTGATATTTAGCTATATCCTGGCATTGGGCAACAGTGTGGTTCCCCCCTAACCAAACAGGAGCAAGACAGTCATTGTGGACAGTCCTTCAGGGGTGCAGCACATACTTGAGCACAACTGGGCAGATGTGCTGGCTGGTGCAGAGGGGGAAGTCGGTCACAACCCCTCCCTCTCCCTACCTGTCCCTCTTTGGAGTGACTTATGCCTAGAGCCCTTGTGGAAGGACACAGGAACTAGAATTGTGGTTGGTCTTTGTGCAGGGGCCAAAAGAAAAGGTAGGCTACTTCTCTCTATGTGTCTATACAAGGCAAGGGAGAGTAACGATCTAGCCAAGGAATGGGTTCCATATTCCCTTCTAAAGCTGTCCCATCATTTATTGTGTCCGTCTTCATTAACTTCCCTATCTGATAATATAATAGTCAATTAAAAGCAGAATTTTCAACTTCACAACAGCTCTACTTCCTTTGAGAACCTACGAATACTCAGTGCTCAGGATATGGAGGACAGACCACTAAAAACACCCCCTTATTTATGTTTTTTCTAAAAACAAAAACAATAACCCATCAGAAACAGGATCTATGGATCAAGGTAGGCCAAATCCAGTGTTGACAACTCTGATGATTTTATCACAAGTCTTGTAATACTGGTTGTTGTTCTAAAAGCCCCCGCTCCTGGAATCAGGTGATTCTGACAGTTTCTCAGCTTTCATTTTATTTTAGAACTGCAGAGGAAACTTTGAAAATGTGAAGTCTAATGGCTCAAACAACAGGGGGCAAATAAGAAGAACCCCGAGTTCATGATTTAAAAAAAAAAATCTCATGATTTTTAAACCAACCTTGTGTTTTTCAGGGGCCTGACTTATCATTTTTGAACATTTGGAGTTGGCAGTACTGCATGCTTCTGCTCCATTTTAAATCCTCTCAGTCTCTGTTGTTAGCCACTGCTAATGTCACACTCTGTTGAAATGATCTACATCTGCGTGCTGCAGGGGAATCTCTAACAAGACAGAGCCGGGATAATCCCCAGAACCAGGGCAGGGACTTGAGCACATGGCTGATGTTTGTATTATGAAAATAAAAGAAGAGAGAGAGGTGGTGAGTGAGTTCTCTCACCAATGGAAGTTGGTCCAATAAAAAAGATATTGCCTCACCCACCTTGTCTCTCTCGTATCCTGGGACCGACACGGCTAAAACTACACTCAGTATAAAAGGAGTCATTGAGGACTAGATGTAGCCTTTGCTTGGTGCCCTGGGAAAGGGGTGGTAGTTGTATCACCGGAGGAGAAGCACTCAAAGTCACAATTCCTTACCCCCTTACCGCAGGGGGATGTAACTTAATGAAGTCCTTCACTCTGCTAACCTGCATGGGGAAAGGCGGAGCCAAGTCTCCCTCCACTCTTCTGTGCCCCCTGTCTGCCCACCTGCAAAGTGGTGTGACACGTTGACATTTTCACAATGCCCCCATTCCCATTCTGTAAAGGGGGTGAGGGGAGCACTAACCTGAAGGAGTATAAGGGTGTCTAACTCACTGCATTAAGCTGGGCCAAACACTGACCCTTTATATGGGCCACTTTCAGTGCAGTTTGTTAAACAGATTGCCCAAAACCAAAAGGGTGAATTTACAGCCTTTATTAAATTGGCAGATTGAAATGAGCAACTTGATTAGCTGGTTGCAGCATGTGCTGAACATCTCACAAGCTAAATGTACCAGCTGGGACGATTCAGCCTGTTAACAAATTTCCATATGCTGTAAAATTCCATAAACAATGAAAATAGCCTTTTGTTGGTTCAAAATGTATTTTTTTTTTTAAATGTTTAAAAGCCCTCTGCAACCAGACATAGAGCAGCTGTAGTTAATCTACAGGTACAACGTACTGAATAATCAACTGTCTTGTTGGATTGTAATACAACGTTGAATGCAATCTAAAAATAAAACCTACAAATAAGAAAAGCAAGTTAAATGAGAGCTGAGATTTTTCAAGGCAGCCTAAGGGAGTAAGAATCCATTTTTGGAGGGGGTGGGACAAACAACCCCCTTCTCTCCTCCAAAGACAACCCTAGCATCCTGGCCAATGCTTTCCCTTTCAGTGAAACAGTTTGACTAGCTTGTGCTGTGTGAGCACGGTTCTTGAAAATGCCCCGTAACTGCGGCCTCAGCCCTCGCAGCCACTACACAACAGCTTCTAACTCATTGCATTGCAAAGCCCTTTTTAAACATCTGTCGTGTGGAATATCTGCTGGAAATGCCAGTTCCTGATTAGCATGAGTGGAATAAGCCTTTTGAATGTTTTGGTGACTTTTAGCCACTTTGGAATCCATACATTTCCTTTGTCACGTAAGGTCCTTGGCAAGAAACATCACCCTGTGCACATTCTCACTCGCTCAGTCTGGTGTGTGCAACTGCTGAGCATTGCTTTGGAGAGGGCTCTTCTTACTCCTGTGTCAGCTCAGCAGTATGCTAATGCAGCACTCGAAAGTGAGTGATACACTGACTCCACTCTCTGTGCTTATCAACCCACTCCTCTCCCGAGTCATTGCAAGCCGCTTTAAGGACACGGGGAAAAGAATGAAATAAACGGCCATTCAGCTATCGGCTCTTTACAAATGCACGGCACATAAAACATCCCAAGCAAAGTGGAGAGCAAGAGAGCTTGTAATTCTAAGTAATTGCAGGGCCACTCACAATCAATACAGTATAATACAGATGCATCGTTTGTCTTGGGAGTCATTTCCCCCCGCCCCCACAAAGATTTCTCTCTCTTTCTTCCCGCCCCCCCACCCCAAAAGGGAAGTGAAAAATCCATCACTTTAAATTGCTTGTCAGTGGCAGCCCAGCCATATTTAAATGACGGTTCGATGCAGCATGCACAAGGATGTCTTGTTTCATTTGATTCTTGCTCTTGTTTATTTCCCTTCCCATTTTCTCTTCCTCCCTCCCCATCCCCCAAAATAGAAATCCTTCTGTAAGGGAGAACAGAAACGTAAATGGACACACATCTCTTAAGCAATGAACTCACTTCTGCCATTGGCAATTCTTCAAGCCAATACTGTCTGAACCTGCTTCACCCTCCCTGGAGTGTCTAGGTGCTCACAGGCACAGCAAGCCGATGAGTCTGGAGACTGCAGCCCCATGGCTTGCTGGACTAAGCAAGTGTTTTCATCCCCCACAGTTATTCTTACCTTCCAGCCATATGTAGTACAAAATGCCTTTGCTCACTTCGAGGTGTTAGGCCCAGGTGAATAGCTCAGGAATCAGAATGAATCTAGTCTATATAAATATGTTTGTTTTCATGCACAAGATATGACGCTATTTGTAGACCAGGTTTGGTTTAATGCCCTGAAGGACACATCCATCTCATATTTCAGTAGCACTGCAAAGGGCATTACCTTATTCTTGCTATCATCATTATCCTCACAGGAACATAAGAACTGCCATATCAGATCAGGACACTGGCCTATCTAGGTTCTGTCTCTGATAATGGCCAGAGCCACATGATTCAGAGGAAGGTGTAAGAAACTCCACAGTGTACAGATCTTCTTCGGCTAATAACATGATTTTCTCCTTATACTAATATCATGTAGGTATCCTCAGCTTGTGGATGATTTGCTGTTTCTTGTCGGCAGAGGTGGGTTTTTGATTTCCCAGCTGGATGACACCTACCAACTTGGATGGAAATGACTTAATCAGAAGAGCTTCAGTGGGGGACAGAGAAAATGGCCAGGTAGCTGAGAAGGAGTCATTGGCTTCCGCTGGTTGTGAACAGCTCAACAGCATGGAGTCCTCCAGGTTGGTGTATCTCTATAATCTTGACCCACCTGGAGATCCATGGTGTCGAACCATGAACTTATGAAGACAGCGCTGCCTCCAAGAGGTGGGAGAGCTCCTCTTCACCCCCAGCACGTAGAATAGTCCATTTCTTGCCACTTACTTTGCCATTGGTTCCATTCCACACACATTCCTTTGACTCTTTTACTACTCCTTTTCTGCCATATGCTTTTGCCTACATCATTCCACAACTTAATGCATATGTATGACTAGAAGCAGTACCTACTTGTCTGTTTTAGGCTTTTACTGCCCCCCATCCCCTTGGGCTTGTAATAATGAGGCTCCTAGTGGACTTCATGGGATCCCTGGTTCTTCTACTTTTTTGTGTTATAAGCTGCTCTATATGATGTAGGGGGTTCTTTTTTGTTTGTTTGTTTTTTTGCAAGAAGGTGAGCATCTAAACTGAGCATTTAACTATAAATTTTAGGTCACTTTTATCAAAATGTTTCATTCCAATTTTCACCTTTCTTTGTATAAGTTAAATAAAATGTTGAAACAAAGTCCTTTTGAATTGAAACTAGAAACGGTTTCAAAAAATGCTGAAACAACTTTGACGATTGTGTGTGTGTGTTTTTTTTTTGGGGGGGGGGGCGGAAAATCAAACCTTTTGTATTGTAAGACTCAGCTAAAGCAACTCTCTCTCACAGGTAGTTTGGGTTGCAACATATTGACTTCCAGTAAGAAAAGTTTTGTCAGAAGATTCCTGTCCAGCTGTAGTGAACTCAAACCACCAGTTTACTCCCACAGGGTCCAAATAGCTCACATAGAAACATAAGGAGGTACCCGCTTCCCCTTAAATTCATGTGTGGACATATAGTTCAAGTCCCACTCAAGCAGTGTCTTTTTCCAGGACAGTGCAGAGGCGTACATACACTCTCCACTAGTGGAGAAGTGTGAGCATACCATTTAGTTGCTATCTGTTATACTCATTTTGCATTGCATAGATTTGTTCAGAGATGGTAGTGACAAGATCATTTGCAGAAGCTGAAAATATAAAAAAATAAGGTGAGCTGGCTAATCCATGCCAATAAATTCTGTTTCTGCATTTTAGAGTATTCTCTCCTGGAGATACTTCACAAAGTTCTTCAAAATATGTTATCTGGAGAACATTCTAAATTAAATAGTTTTGCTACTTCTCTTCTCTTGCATTGTATTGCTGTGGGTAGTTGCCCAAAGACAAAATGCATAGGTTGGCATAGTTGTTGTGGGGATTTAGGGGAAGAGAGGAGGGAGTGGCATATATGTATTAAGCATTCATCTACTCCTGCTGCTTATTCCTCAACCTGAAGTTGCAACTGCCCTGTTTTTGACCTTATCATTTGTTGCAGTGGAGATGATTATGATGGCAGAGAAGAGGCAACTAATGTAGGGATACCATATTTCAGCAAGCAAAAAAGAGGACGGGAGGAGCCCCGCCCTAGCCCCGCCCTGTCCTGCCCTAGCCCCGCCCCTGCCCCACCCACTTCCCGCCCCCCTCAGAACCCCCAACCCTCCCCCCCCGCTCCTTGTCCCCTGACTGCCCTCTCCTGGGACCCCTGCCCCTAACTGCCCCCCAGGACTTTACCCCCTACCTAAGCCTCCCTGCCTCTTGTCCCCTGACTGCCCCCTCCTGAGACCCTTCCCCCCATCCTAACTGGCCCCCTAGGACCCTACCCCCTACCTGTACCCTGACTGCTCCAACCCTTATCCACACCCCTACCCCCAGACAGACCCCTGGGACTCCCATGCCCCATCCAACCACTCCCCACCCCCTGACAGCCCCCCCCAGAACTCCTGACCCATCTAAACCCCTCTGCTCCCTATCCCCTGACTGCTCCGATCCCTCTCCCCACCCCTGCCCCCTGACAGCCCCCCCCCAGAACTCCCAAACACCCCCCCCGCTCCTTGTCCCCTGACTGCCCCCTCCTGGGACCCCTGCTCCTAACTGCCCTCCAGAACCCCACCCCCTACCTAAGCCTCCCTGTTCCTTGTCCCCTAACTGCCCCCTCCTAAGACCCCCCTCCCTTACTGCCCCCCAGGACCCTACCCCCTACCTGTACCCTGACTGCCCAAAACCTTATCCACACACACCCAGAAAACCCCCCCGAACTCCCGCCCCCCGCCCCCCATCTCTTGACTGCCCCATCCAAATCTCTGGGAGCTTGCTCAGGAACTGTCTGAGCCGTTCTCCCGGCACGCTGGGCAGCAGTGGGGGAGGAGCTCCAGACTGCCGGAGGTGAATGCAGGGAGGAAGGGAGGGAGTGAGCTCTGCTGCAGGGGGGAGGAGGGACTCTCTCTCGCTGTCGGAGCCACATGTAAGTGGCACCATCTGGCTGCCCTGTTAGCCGCGCGTGCTCTGCAGGGGGGGGAGGGGGGGGAGAGTCCGGACATTAACAAATTCCCCCCGGACGCTATTTTTAGTTCAAAAATCCGGACATGTCCGGGGGAATCCGGACGAATGGTAACCCTAACTAATGAATATAAACAGCAGGATCAAATGAACTCCTAAGCAACAAAGAACCTGGCTTTCATGCACAGGCTCATGGTAGTTTAAAGCAAACACACAGACCCACAAAGATACTTAGGTTCCTAACTTCCACTGACATCGGTGAAAGTTAGGAGCCCAAATACCTTTGAGAATCTGGGCCACATGGACTAAGCTGAATCCTGTCATCCTTACTGAGTAGTATCTTATTCCTTGGAAAGCCCTATGAAATATATGTGACTGCTGCGAGTAGCAATTTACTCCCTGAATAAGCCTTTTGAAGTATATGGAACTGCTAGTGGCTAGCACATTACTCCTAGAGTAGCCCTATTTACATACATAGGACTATTGCTGAGTAGCATGTTAATGCTTGAGTAGCCCTATTGATATACACTAGGTTGCAGCTGAGTAGTATCTTAATCCTGCAGTAACCCCACTAAAATGTATGGGACTATTAGGAGAGTGGTTCTCAACCAGTGGTACGCATACCCCTGGGGATATGCAGATGTCTGCCAGGGGGTATATCAACTCATCTAGACGTTCACCTAGTTTTACAACAGGCTACATAAAAAGCACTAGCAAAGTCAGTACAAATTAAAATTTCGTACAATGACTTGTTTATAGTGCTCTATATACTATATGCTGAAATGTAAGTACAATATTTATATTCCAATTGATTTATTTTATAATTATATGGTAAAAATGAGAATGTAAGCAATTTTTCAGTAATAGTGGGCTGTGACACTTTTGTATTTTTCTATCTGATTTTGTAAGCAAGTAGTTTTTAAGTGAGGCAAAACTTGGGGGTACACAAGACAAATCAGACTCCTGAAAGGGGTACCGTAGTCTGGAAAGGTGGAGAGCCGCTGTAGTAGGGGAGAAGGGTACTGTGCTGAGAAAGTGTGGCAGAATCAGGATTAGGGGAAGAGAAGGAAGAAAAATATACACAGTACCTGATAGATCATCTAAATTGCTACTAAGCTGCATGGTTTTGAAAGTTTTCTACTAAGCGTCAGCAGTCCCTTGATTCATTTATCGGATAACGGGTAGTGTAGATTTATTGGTTTTGATTTCATTTTCAACTGGCATCAATCTGGCCAGCGAAAGTTTTAGTAGAGCAATCAGCATCAGAAAGTCTGGAAGAAACTGGTAGCTGCTTCCATAAAGTAGTAGTTCAGGCAGAAGATACATTAAGATTAAAATTCATGTTCTTCCTGCCCTCATCTCCTTTTCAAGAGTCTCTCCTGCCTCCTCCCCAGCCCCTGAGGAACTGTAAACTAACACTTCAAATATGCTGTAGTAAGATTGGCAGTAAGATACCACATCACTGAAAAAAGGTAATTTATGTTGCATTCAGTTACCGTACTTTTACTTATGGTCTTGTCACTACTTTAGTAGATTAGCCTCAAATGCAGCATCAGAAAAAGTTTGTTCAGAATTTTCTGACTGGCGACTATAGCACAAAGAGTAGCCCAGGGGTTCTCAAACTGGGGGTCAGGACCCCTCAGGGGGTTGCAAGGTTATTACATGGGGGGTCGTAAGCTGTCAGCCTCCACCCCAATCCCCGCTTTGCCTCCAGCATTTATAATGGTGTTAAATATATTTAAAAGGTGTTTTTAATTTGTAAGGGGGGGTGCACTCAGAGGCTTGCTACTTGAAAGGGGTGACCACTACAAAAGTTTGAGAACCACTGAGCTAGACTCACCAATTTAAGCCTAGAACGATCGCTTCTTCAAAGATGGGATATAGATGGAAAGCTCTGAATTTAGCCTTCCTTCAATTTATGTTAAACATCTTGACAGGGTGGCAGGGGGATTTCTTCAGGCTTCCCCATTGCACAGGATGAAACATACATCCCCTGCCTCCAACACTGGGCAGCACCAGCTGTTTCAGAGGAGGGGTCAAAAACTCATTGCAGGGAGTCATGGAATAGTTTGCCCCCAAGGAAAATTCTTCCACCCCCCCGCCCAAGAGAGAGAGGTTGGATTATTCCCTGAACTAGGAGAGTTCATATCCTTCCAAAACCCTGGAAGTGTGTGTGTTTGTTTGTTTTAACTTGGGAGAGGGATTTAATATTTACTGTTATAACTGCATGTTCTCATTGTTCATATAAATGTCCAATCTTTTTTGGAATCCTGCAGAAGTTTTGGCCTCAATGATATTTTGTGGCAATGAGTTCCACAGGCTAATTATGTGAAAAAGAAATTACTTTTATCAATTTCTTCTCTTTTCTTCCCTGCTGGTTCCCTTAAAGACCCCTGTTATGGTATCTCTCACTTCAACTAGTAAGGGCCAGATAAAGCTGCCTCCATAGCCCACAAATGATACTGTGAACAAATATGAATGGCTCAAAGGACTTCTTCTTTTCTAGGAAGCGAACATGCTGGCCTTGGGAGATCAGATATGTTGCTACTATTCTATGTTGGGTAATTACATTCTTCTGTCCTAGATTTCTCCTGCAGTTACAATTAGATACAGTATTCTTCATTCCTGCCCTCAGCTGATATGCAGTGTTGTTGCGCATTCTGAAATGTTTCACTCCAGAAGTAGCTGTATTTCAGTGGTAAGTGAAGCATAAGATTGTACAGACAATTAGTACTGTATTTTATGATTGCCAGTAGATGAAAGATGACACGTAAAAGTAAGACCATTATCATTACCAGCTCAGCACTTATATTAAACATTCCTGATGTCTGATTTATTATTTTTTGCCTAATAGGCCTGAACTTCAAAAGTCCTGAGCACCATCCGCTCCAATTAAAGTGTATGGGAGCGTGGGTGGGTTGTGGTGTTTCCCAGAAGCTCTGAACATCATGCATTTCCCTATGGTACTCCTGTGAAAAATTCAATTTAGTTTTTCCTAGTTATATGAGGGATTTCCATATGTGTAAGATGGGAGTTGTGTTGAAAGTGTAATTTAATCTTCACAGCACTGACAGCAGTGGCACTTAGCATGAAAGTTACTTGTATTAAAAGTAGGTTCTGCCAAGTCTGAGGAATTTCATATATGTTAAAGGTAGTAAATCAAAGGATAAGCCAGAGGAGAGATGAGCATGTTTTAATATGGAACACTAGGGGTGAAATCCTGACTTCATTGAAGTCTGTGGCAAGACTCTCGCTGACTTCAGTGAGGCCAGGATTTCACCCTAAGACAGTCAAATACTTATGGGCTATCCAGCCTGCTTAGTCTTTTAAAGGGAAAGAGGATCTGATTTCCTGCTGTGGTTCATCCTTTTTTAGTCTGAAGAAAGCTATTGTCAAGTACTTGGTGTCCACAAGCTTGTGGGGTGAAATCCTGGCCTCACTCAGTCAAAGGCAAATCTCCCATGACTTCAATTTGCGCCGGGGTTTCCCCCCCGGTGGGTACTTTTGATGTAAGATTTCTCTCTACATCACGAGGCCAACCAGAATCTATTGTACATATCGACACCCTCTCTACTATTGAACTAATGAATACTGACAGTTGGGTACTCTAACTGGACAGCTTTTCACTGTGTTGAATCACATCCTTTTTGCAGTCTGTCAAAGAATGAAATGATTTCTATAAGGGCCAGAACTTGCCTGAAGACCAGTAAGGGCCAACATTAATCTAAAGCCTTAAAAGGGACAGAGAATACCATGGAATTACTCATTTCAAGGCTGATGCTGGCATTACCCAATAATGTCACCACATTGCAAAATAACCTGCTCAGTCAAATACTTAAAACCAAAACTGAAAACAAAAGAAATGTCCCCCTTATTGTTATTATCACCTTATAAGCCATACAACTATTTGCTCACCTCAGGAAAGAAATCAGAGAACAAGCCAGGGATGAAATGAACTGATTAGCACTGGAATGATTGGCTAAGGACATCAGCATGTCTAATAATTGCTTATCACATAATTGCATAATAATAATTGCATATAGGTATGCAATAGGTATTGTAAAAAGCAATCAAAGGACAAACTTCAGGTTTCTTCTGTCTGGAGCAATATTTTTAGATGGTACTAGAGTGATATTCTCCTACAAGGGAGCTCTGAGACTTCATCAACTGGGGAAGCTCAATTACAAAGAGGAGACTACCTGGCCATAGCTGGGATACAGTCTTGCCCCAGATCCAGATTTGATCATTTCCTTTGTGAGCTTATATAAGACCACCTTTTGAAAAGGGCATGCACCAACAAACCAATATATATTAAAAATAGATCATCGCTCTTGATAACTCCCTCCTGTGACAAGTCTGGGCTCTGGCAATTACAGCATGTTTAGTGTTGAATGTGGGTGGGAGGAGCATGTGGCCATGACATTTTCAAATGAAAAGGCGTAACGTATTAGATGTGCAGCTCTGCTGTCTCCACCTGCTCCTTAATACAATAAAATAAAAAATAAATAAATAATGCCTAGCTCTTATATGGCACTTTTCATCTGTAGAGCTCAAAGTACTTAATAAAGGAGGTAAGTATTATCATTGTTGTGTGAGATGCCAATCTACTCATGCAACACTCTGCACATGGAATGCCACCCTGTTTAACAAAAGGAACTTGACATCTGAATCCTTGTATGGAAGGATCGCAGGGATAGCACAAGTCAATTCATTCGCCAAATAGCCGGGCTTCAGATTCATGATAGCCACATGACACTTTGAAAAATGTCACTCCATACGCTATGCCATCAGAAATTTTAGCTTGGCAGGAACAGCCCTTTTAAAAAAATGCTGTATGGGAAACAGCATATTTCATAGCTATGTTTGAGATAGGACATAAATCCTCACAATTTAGAGGGTGACTTCTCATGCTATCACAACCATGGTTTCAGTGCAGCCACGGGCTTCAAAATGCTCCACACCTCTGACCAGTAAACTACCTTTTAGAAAATATGAAAAATTTGATCCTTTAGAGAATGCAGGTGGCATTAAAATTCTAGTCTCAGATTTTGTTTTACAAGGAGGACAGAATATACTGCCTGACAGGATCTGTGATGGTGGCTGTCAGGAAAACCGGTAACAGTGGAGGCCTGGCTCACATGTGTCACACTCAGTCTTGTGATTCTCCTCAGATGTCAGGCTCAGGAGTTAAAGGCCATGCCCAGTTCTGCAGTGGGCTGGATAAATTTGTTTGAATGCCCATAATTATTTCTGTAAAGCTGCTAGGTGCAATTCCTGACAGATGGCAGAGAGAGGAAGAACACCTGGGAAGTAGGGAAAACCTTAAGCAAAATCAGTAAAGCAAACTCACTAAAGCAAAAGTGAAGCTGGGAAGAAAGTGAGGGGACAATACCCTATCCAATAGAGGCACAGACATTTACTGTGACACATGTAACATTACTGTTAGTTAAACGTGGATGTGTAGAATGGCGAAATCCTTTACACATTAATTATATCGTAAGTGACAGCAACAGAACTAGGAGGCAAAGATAAAATTTACATAAAAGACAAATTGCATTAAAAGAAATGCTCTAGCCATGCATTCACATTTTGGATACTGCAATACAATACTGATTGGATATTGATTGCAAATCTGTTTTTTAATCTACTTTGTAATGACCTTCCCTAAAAACTTGAAGGAAAAATCAACAGACAGATGGATAGAGAATAAACAGACTGCGACAGACCCAGACCAGTGGGGTACAGGAGTCTGGTAGAAGGCAAATATACTGGCCACTGGATGAATAGTTTTCTGTTCCCTGACTGACCAGAGCAGGGGCTGCGCTAGAGCAATCAGGAACCTGCTACAACCAATTAAGACAGGCAAGCTAATTAAGACACCTGGAGCCAATTAAGAACATACTAGAATCAATTATGGCAGGCAGACTAATCAGGACACCTGATCAGGGCCGGCTCTAGCTTTTTTGCTAAAAAAAAAAGCAGCCACAGGGAGCATGTGGAGGGCAGTCAAGGCGGTTTGCAGGGGGGTGAAGGGTGGCACCCACCCACTCCCTCCGTCTGTGGGTAGCCCTCCGCCCATGGGGTGCCTCTCCTGGCTGGGCAGGCGGAGCCCCTGGGGGCTGCAGGAGGTGCTGGCTCAGCTGCTCCTTTAAAGGCGGCTCAGCCGGGCCAGGCTCAGAGCAGCACGGGAGGTGGAGGCCGGTACAGGTGGCGGGGAGTGGCATGTCCCGGGGAGCCCGGCAGCACGGTGAGTGGCAGGGATCGCTAGTTCATGTTCCTGCGGGGCTGGGCTGGCCACCCCAAAATTGGCCAGAATGCCGCCCCTTACAATGTGCCACCCCAGGCACATGCTTTCTTGTCTGGTGCCTGGAGCCGGCCCTGCACCTGGTTTAAAAAGGACCTCCCATCAGTTAGTGGAGGGCATGCAAGGAGTGAGAAGGTGTGCTTCTGGAGGACTGAGGAGTACAAGTGTGATCAGGCCTCAGGAGGAAGATCCCTGTGATGAGGATAAAGAAGGTGCCGGGGGGAGGCCATGGGGAAGTAGCCCAGGGAGTGGTAGCTGTCATTCACCTGATACAGGGAACACTGTAGACAGCTTCTATCCACAGGGCCCTGGGCTGGAACCTGGTGTAGAGGACGGGCCTGGGTTCCCCCATCTCCTCATCGGACACAGGAGGAGCTGACCTGGTCTGTGAGCAACCAGAAGGGAAGGTCTAATTTGGAAAGGGATCTGGCCTGTCCCCGATTCACTAGTGGGACACAGAGACTGCGGAGATTGTTCTCCATTTCCCCCATGCTGGCCAGTGATGAGGTTAGCTGAGTGAACAGCAGGTTTGAGCCTCTAGCAGAAGCGGCCAAACTGAGGGCTGCCGTGAACCTCTGAGGCGAGCAAATCTGCCAAAAAGCACAGGACCCACCAAAGCAGAAGAGGAACTTTGTCACAAGACATTAAAAAGAGTGTGTAGGGTTATTTATGAAATTACATTAAATGTTGCTTGACAAAAGCAAAAGGAACTAAGAAACAAAAACCAACAGCAGGAGCAATTTATTTCTATTTATTTTAGCCCCCAGAAAATAGTGGTTGTGCTCAAACATTATTAAGGTGACTTTTTTTCCCAATTAAGCAAACAGAAATTCTGTTGGGTTTTTTTTGGCTACTTCAAGCTCACTCAGGACATGGGTGTTTTGAGCTAAGTTTTTACTCCATGGCATTGTATATCACATGGCCCCTGTCAACAGTGTTCAATAGTGTGGGACATGTTATGACATTCTGTGAGAGATCACTGAGTATCTTGGAAGGGAATTAAACTTGCTATGCAACAACATAATGCCGAAAGCAGTGTTTCAACGTGTCTGTCATTGTAATACCAATTCCAACAAGTACCACATTGCAGAGATTTAGACAGTACAATGAGAGACTTAGCATCAGGTCAGAAAGCAAGTAAGGCCTGGATAGCAAAACAAACAAAGGCCTGGTCTACACTGGGGTGGGGATAAGGGGGAAAATAGATCTAAGTTACGCAACTTCAGTTACGTGAAAAACGTAGCTGAAGTCGACGTACTTAGATCTACTCGCTGCGGTGTCTTCACTGCAGTGAGTCGACACTGCTGCCGCTCCCTCGTTGACTCTGCCTGTGCCTCTCGCAGCGGTGGAGTATAGGAGTTGACGGGAGAGCGCTCGGGGGTCGATTTATCGCGTCTAGACTAGATGCAATAAATCGACTCCCGCTGGATCGATTGCTGCCCGCCGACCTGGCGGGTAATATAGACATACCCAAAGTAATAGCCTGGGTTAGCAGGCTCTTCAAAGAAAGGGGCTAGCTACCTAGTGATCCAAACAATTGCTGGATCACTAGTCACTCTCTGGATATGATAATGAAGAACATGATATGTCACACAATAATTCCACATAGCACGCAACATGCAATATCATAACATATATTAAAAAGTAATTCTACTGAGTGATGGTCTAGCCCTATTTACCTGTTTGGGTGCTTGTATGGCCCTCTGCACCACAACTAACTTTTGAATTATTTTAATTCCCCAAACAATGGAGTGAATGATCTAGTGACTAAAGCTGGTTGGAAATTTGCATTTTTTTTTAAATAAAAAATGCTGTTTTAATGGAAATCAAGATGTTTTGAAAGATGTCTAATTTTGATGAAATTTTGTCTGAAAAAAACCCAACACTAAATGTTTCAATAATGTCAAAGCATCTCAGTTGGACATTTTCAGAACGGATCATTGTGACTTTTTGGTTTCTAAATGACTTTTGAAATGAAATTCTCTCTTATATATAATTTTTAAAATGTCCGATTTGGAATAAATGTTTTGATTTTATTTAAACAAAAGGTTTTGAATTTTTTAAATTTAATTTCACAGGTAATTTCAATTTTTTTCCATTCCATTTCGGAATGGAAAAAATTGAAATTGTAAAATTTTCGACAAACTGAAAACCCACTTCACACCCAACTGTACTAGTGACATATTTCAGGATATCTTGGAAGACTACCTCTGACCCAATTGTGTTTGGATAAAAGGGTGTGTCTCTGCTGACACAAAACATTAATACAGCAGATAACTCTGCAAGTTGGAACTGAATTATGCCCTATTTCCAGAGCAGCCCTGCCTTTGAGACGTGTCCCCCACTGCTGCAGCCTGGCAAAGATTTCACTGTCTGCTCATGGAACCACTCCTGTGGGAGATTATTGTCCATTAGCTTCCTTAGTGCCAGCAGACTGCAAACTCTGAGCCATCCAAGCCAAAAAGTCTCTCCATTCATTGGTCCAGAGCAGCTAACCCAGGGTTACTCTTCTAGACACCAACATATGAAAAGTAATGAATATAGGCAGCTTAGAGGCAAGAGGGAACATGCCTTCATCTGACATGGAAATACACTGGACTCAAACATTTTAGAAGAAAAGGAATGTTCTGCAATAATATGGTGCGTAAGAGAGAGCAACAGCATTTCTGTGAGGGGCACTGTGACCCTTCTTGGCTGATCATGTACGGATTAATTTAGGATACCTTTGGGAAAAGTTCCTGAGGCCTCTGCTATGGCTGCCAGGCTGTCCAATGGAATGCAGGTGGCCACCAAGAAATCTTGATATTGCTGCAGCTTTGGACACACCTTGTGGAGTATGCACGACAGGCTTGAGGAAAATGGAGCAGATGCCTGGAAATCATATCTCCTTCAGATGCTGAACTTGTAGAGATGTTAAATCAATGGCCGTGAGCAGTGCGTGGAAGTAGGCTGAAGACAGACTAAATCAAAGATAAATCTACGTCCACATGTTTCTGAATGAGCCAGTACAAATTTCAGTGTTCCCAGTGAGGTGGCCCAAATAACAGAACCACCACTGCACATGTTCAATATCTTCATCAACGACTTAGATATTGGCATAGAAAGTACGCTTGTTAAGTTTGCAGATGATACCAAACTGGGAGGGATTGCAACTGCTTTGGAGGACAGGGTCATAATTCAAAATGATCTGGACAAATTGGAGAAATGGTCTGAGTTAAACAGGATGAAGTTTAACAAAGACAAATGCAAAGTGCTCCACTTAGGAAGGAACAATCAGTTTCACACATACAGAATGGAAAGAGACTGTCTAGGAAGGAGAACGGCAGAAAGGGATCTAGGGGTTATAGTGGACCACAAGCTAAATATGAGTCAACAGTGTGATGCTGTTGCAAAAAAAGCAAACATGATTCTGGGATGCATAAATAGGTGTATTGTGAGCAAGACACGAGAAGTCATTCTTCCGCTCTACTCTGCGCTGGTTAGGCCTCAACTGGAGTATTGTGTCCAGTTCTGGGCACCGCATTTCAAGAAAGATAAGGAGAAATTGGAGAGGGTCCAGAGAAGAGCAACAAGAATGATTAAAGGTCTTGAGAACATGACCAATGAAGGAAGGCTGAAAGAATTGGGTTTGTTTAGTTTGGAAAAGAGAAGACTGAGAGGGGACAGGATAGCAGTTTTCAGGTATCTAAAAGGGTGTCATAAGGAGGAGGGAGAAAACTTGTTCACCTTAGCCTCTAAGGATAGAACAAGAAGCAATGGGCTTAAACTGCAGCAAGGGAGGTTTAGGTTGGACATTAGGAAAAAGTTCCTAACTGTCTGGGTGGTTAAACACTGGAATAAACTGCCTAGGGAGGTTGTGGAATCTCCATCTCTGGAGATATTTAAGAGTAGATTAGATAAATGTCTATCCAGGGTAGTCTAGACAGTATTTGGTCCTGCCATGCAGGCAGGGGACTGGACTCGATGACCTCTCAAGGTCCCTTCCAGCCCTAGAATCTATGAATCTATGTGCACTCTGAGCCTGATCCAAAGCCCATTCAGGTCAATGCGATATTTTCCACTGACTTTAATGGGCTTTGGATCAGCCCCTTTGTGCAAATTATACCAGGAAATAGTATGTGAGGAGTGTGGGTGCAGTGCCAGGGCCTCCCAAGTAGCAAGAATCGGTCTCAGCCAGCGTGGCTTTGCTTCAGCCATCACCGGTAGCAAGCACAGAGGGACTGTAGCAGATTAGTGAGGGGACATAAGTGGAAAGACAGGAAATGAAGGCAAATTTCAAACTTATTTTTAACTATAAAGAAACAAAAAGAAAATGAGTGAAATAAAAATCAAGGGCCAGGTTTGTGGCCCCATCTCCAGCTACTTTGTGCCAGCTGCAGCTGCTCTACATTACCCTGGGGTCCATTTTGGCCTTTGGCTGGCCTAGAATTGGCAGAGCAGAAAGTTGGCACAGAGCCACCTTGTGCCCTTCATTCCACTCTCTTCAGCTACATCGCATATAAACTCACCCCAATTGGTGAGGAGTTTACCAGTACCCACAGCTGGTGATTCGCATCTATGGGAAACAAAAAACTGAGCAGCAAAATGGAGAAGAAAAGCAGGGGAAGAAAGGGAAGAGAAGAAAGAGAAATATATAAAAAGTCAAAAGTTCTAGAAAATAAAGGAGGTAAGGAAAAACAACAATAAATATAAAAGCAACAGAAGAAAGATGGATAAATAATAGCAAACTGGAACAAAGATAACCTCTGGCACTGCTAAAAATACAGGACAGCTTAAAAAAACAACAGGAAACAAGATGTAGAGCTGATGAGACAGACTTCAGAACCAAATGGACTGAAAAGGGAGAGAGAGAGAGAAAGTCTGAACCAAGAAAAAGAGGTGGTATCATTGCTAATGTATTCCTCTAAGAAAATTTGTGCAGGCTGCTGGAATTGTGTGTGTTGCCATCACCAGACTCACGGATGCATTGGCAGCGTTGCTGCAGCTTCTTAATTCCTTCTTTCCATTTCAATTAGATTAGACTCAATACATTCAGGATATCAGGAAACACCTTTCCTCCCCCTCCCCCTCAAGATGATACATACGAAACAACAAAGAGGAGGCGTCAGTCACTCATTTTGGCTCTGAGTGAGTGGGCACAAAGACTAGATCTTGTCACTTTTATATAGGAATATTTCACTGGCCTGAGGCCAAGATGAAAAACAGAGCAAGTTGGATTGCTTTTGTGTGGGCGTAAGATTATATATTATATGTATGACCTCCCCAGGACCCTGTAATGATTTTCTTTCAGCTGCGGCCAGAGAAATAGACCTTGAGATTGAGTTATTTCTTCAGGAAGGATAGATGATGTTTTCAGACTCTTTCTTCCCTCCTGCCCCCATCTGTTCCCTCTACATTATGGGTTTGTTCTAGAGCTAGTAGAATAGTTAAACACTGCTGCTTAATTTGTAATGAAAGAGGTGCCGGGGATCAAGCAATGATTTAATTTTAAACTTGTTATGACTTTGAATGTGCAACGATATTATTGTCATTACCGAAGACAATCCTGCTATGGGATTGTTACTCTTACTTCTGCACTGCTGCTGCTGATGGTGCTGCCTGCGCTGCTGGGCAGCCGGAGAGCAGTGGCTGGTGGCTGGGAGCCCAGAGGTGCCGGGGCTATGAACTGACAAACCTAAAGGCGTCAGGGCTCAGGACCAGCAAGACCCGGCACAAATAAAGCCCTCAAACACAATAAAACCAAAACTCATTAATATTTTTTACAAGCAAATGTGCAGACTCCGTTCAGGTCATGCTGATTCCTGGTGTCATATTATTCATCACCAGTTGCAATTATTTGAACATGTGCCAGGTATTTGCATAAATACTTGCAAATCCCAAGATTTTCACTAATTTTAGCACAGGTGATCACTTGTCTGAAAATTCAGAACTGAACTCCATGATTTGCTATTTGTTCCTCATTATTCCCAAGTTCAAAATATTTCAATTCAGGACAGTACTTAAGCATATGCTTTGACTTCAGTGGGATTTACCCTGTCCTGAATAGGGATACTTTTCTGAATGAAGGCCTCACTCTAGTACAGCGGTGGGAAAACTATGGCCTGTGGGCCACATCCGACCCATGGGACCATCCTGCCTGAGCTCCTGGCCCAGGAGGCTAGACCCCAGCCCCTCCCCTGCTGTCCCCCCTCCCCTGCAGCCTCAGCTCACTCGCTCCACTGCCAGCAACATGCTCTGGGCAGCAGGGTGGTGAGCTCCTGGGGCAGCGCAGCTGCAGAGCCTGGCCTGACCCGGTTTTTGTGCTGCGTGGTGGCGGCAGTGTGGCCCGGCTGTAGTGCCGCCAGTCACCGGAGCTCCAGGCAGCGCAGTAATGGGGCAGGGAGCAGAGGGGGTTGGATAGAGGGCAGGGGAGTTTGGGGTGATGGTCAGGGGGCAGGGGTGTGGATAGGGGTCAGGGTGGTCAGGGGGAACAGGGGGTTGAATGGGGGCAGAGGTCCTGGGGGGCAGTCAGGAAGGACGGGGGGGGGGTTGGATGGGATGGCAGGGGGCAGGCAGGGGACAGGGAGAAGGGGTGGTTGGATGGGGCAGGGGTCCCGGGGGTGCCGCCAGGAATGAGAGGAGGGGTTGGATGGGGCGGTGAGGGTCTGGGAGCGGTCAGGGGACAGGGAGCGAGGGTGTGTGGATGGGGCAGGGGTCCCAGAGGGGATGTCAGGGAACAGGGGGGTTGGATGGGGCAGGAGTCCCGGGGGTGGGCAGAAAGGAGATGGGGGCTGGGCCATGACCCCCTTCCCTAACTGGCCCTCCATACAATTTATGAAACCCGATGCGGCCCTCAGGCCAAAAAATTTGCCCACCCCTGCTCTAGTAGTCCCAAGTAACCTATGGAAGTAGGTCAACCGCACAACATGAATCACAATTAGTCAAAGAAAACATGCCATGAACAGCCCCTATTGATCCAAATTATTCAGCAAGTATTTATGTTTGATGAATAAATTCAAAGAAAATGAGATCAGATTGCAAGTGATTCAACAACAAAAAAAGAAATGACAGCCCCAATTTACACACACACGCTTAACTAGAACATGTGAATAGTCCCACTGAAGCCAAGGGGAATACTCATGTTTCAAAGTTAAACATGTGCTTAAATGTTAACAGAATCAAAGCCTCAGTTTGTAATGAATAGTTCTAGTCTACTTGAGGAATTCCTATATTGGCCATATCAACAGGGAAAGTTACCTACCATATGGTAAAGTGTAAGGCACTCCAAATGTAGACTAAGCCATTCAGGATTAATAAACTTTAATTTTATTCAGCAAAATGTCAACATTTTGATCCAAAGTCTTTTTTCAGGACATATTTCATTAATAACAAATACATCTCCTCCCCCAACTACTATCTCACAAACATTATCTGTCGTTACTTCTCTCCCCTTTCCCTTCACTAACCTAGCATTGGTCTCTTCTTTCTCCATTCACCCAATCTGGCCACTGTTAATGTGAGAGCCTATTCTTATGCAACTCTTGTCATGTGTAGTCACTGGATAGAAAGTGGGATTCTTCCCCCGCCCCAGGGAAAATTTTGATAAATATTTCAGCAGAAAATTTTGACTTTTTGTTGAAAAAAAGGAAAACTTGAACATCCCATCATTCGGGAGGGTTGGCCAAAAAGTTTTGATTTTTGGCTGAGTAAAAAAAATAAATTGAAAATTTTCCAAGGAAAGCAGACACTTTCTGTGAAAATTTTCATTTAATAGAAAACCCAATTTTTCATTGAAAGAGTTTTGATGGAAAATTTTTGACAAGATAAAATAATAACCTGCCTACATCTCTGGAATTCATTTAGCATCCATCACTTTTCAGATTACAGCTGAAAATATATAATTTTTTCCCAGCCCAGGGTGTTTAATTTATCCCTCTCTCTGATGTTATGTATTATCTGTCATTAACTTTAAGAGAGTTTATCTGGAAGAAGCTATAGTCATATTGCTGTACTTTATTTTAATTAATTCTGATTTGTTATGTGCAATAGTTTAATAAAAATGTACATAATATTCAATAGTGACAGGATCAGCTCACATATCACTGCCAGTGGACAAGAGCCGGAGACAGTAAAACAGTTCAAGTATTTGGGGGCAATCATCATTCATGAAGGATCAAAGGCAGAAATTCTGGCAAGAACTGCGCAAATAACAGCAATGGTGGCAAAGCTAAAGCCAATTTGGAGGAACAAGAACATCTCCCTGGAATCCAAACTGAAACTGCTGCATGCACTGGTCATCTCCATTTTTCTGTATGTGTGCGAGACATGGACCCTTACAGCAGAATTTGAATGGAATATACAGGCAGTAGAGATGAGATACTTCCATAAAATCCTCGGCATCTCCTACTTTGACCACGTCACTAATGAAGAGGTCTGCAACATCATGCACTGGGTCATATGAAGACCTCCTGATGACCATGAAAAAGTGCAAGCTGAAGTGGTACAGCCATGTAACAAGATCATCTGGACTATCCAAGAATATCTTCCAAGGGACAGTACAGAGGAAGAGAAGAAGAGGTAGACAAAAGAAGAGATGGATTGACAACATAAGAGTGGACAGGAATGGACTTCATGGAGACTCAAGCATTGACACACAATCATCGGGGTGGAGACAATTGGTTGATTGCTCATCAGTGATGGAGCCCCAATAACCAATGTGATTATGGGAGTGGTGATGATGAATAATCAATAGCTGTGATACATAATCATTGTAATGAATTAAAATAGGAAGAAAGAGCCACATAATTTAAAGAAGTGAATTTAGACCTGAAATTGAAATTAGAAGATCTTTGTAAGTGATACAATAACTCCCACTCTTATAAGTGAATTAGGGCGGGGAATGAAGATGACAAAGGAACAGGAAGACAGACTGAGACAATAGTACATACTAGTTCTAGACTATGTCTTGAAAAACATCAAGATTTTATGAATGCTGTCCCATTTGATAAATGTAAGTTTGATCACGAGTGCTACTTCACTTCCCAAGTATGTGAAGAAAGCAAAACCACAGCTCAAACTATTCTGTGTAAAGAAGCCCAGTACATTCCCTGGATTTTTTAAATGTAGACCAATGCATTCAAGCTAATTAATCCATTCACTGCTACATTCTACTAAGGCAACAACATGCTGATGGGTATCAGTAGCAAAATGAGTCAATTTTCCTGAATGAGCTGTTCCAAGACAGAGTGTACACAAGAATGTTTTCCTCTGAAAGGCTAGCAGCGTACTCAGAGTGAGCTGGGCTGAAAAACTGTTTTAGTTAATTAGGGCGGGGGGAGGGGCTGGTGTAAAATAAGCTGAGCTCCATTAACTTCAATACAGCTACCCTGATGCACAAAATTGAGAATCTGGCCCATACACTTCATTATTAATTTGTATAGTGATTTGTTCCTGAATGCCAGGGAACCGATTAGAGGTTTCTGTACACACATTACACACACATTTTATTTTTAAAAGAGTAATGGCAACTTCAACTGCCTTGTCATTTGCAAGTTTCTTCTATATCACTTTCAAATACAAAATGACAATTAGACCTTTACCATCTTGCCAGTGCTTGGAGATTTCTGCCAAATAATAGGAGCCAACTCCTTGACATGTTATGTCCAATTAAGGAATCCAATTCTGCAACCTTTACTTTAGCTAGTAGCCTTTACTCATGTGAGTAATCCCACTGGTGTCAATGGGCCTACCTGTGCGAGTGATCATGCAGATTCTGGCTACAAGGAAAAACTACCCACTGGAATTAGGACTAAGGGCACTGAGGTAGCATCGAAGACTGTTAGCAACACACAAAAAAAATATAACCGGACATTATTTACAGAGTGCACACAGTACATGACTCTGAACCAAAGTGTAAGTTACATGGAAAGGACTCCTAGACTTTATGACCAAATGTGATTCAAAGGAGTCTGCAGAGACTGATCGGAACTGCACACTGTAGTTACATAGCATTCATCAAGTCATACACATGTAAGCTGTACTCTACTAGTAACTGGTCCTACAGGTATGAATATAGGAGCAACAGTGTGGTGGATGCCTTACAGACAATATAAAGACAAGATGAGGCTCCTGTCCCAGAAAGATTCCCTAGGTTTACATTGGTCTTTTTCTTCTAGCCCAGATTATGGGCAGCATGTAGGGGTGGGTGTTGCCCTAGGAGAACTGTGAATCAGGGAGTTACAATTCCTTCTCCTCTCCCCTTTTGCTCTGGGATTCAATGGAGGGATCAGTTGCTTTTTGAAATTATCTATTGGTTTATTGAAATTTTGGAATGTCAAAAAAAAAATGTTCAAGTTTTTTGATTGTCAAAAAACAAAATTTTGGGGCAGATTTTTTTCCATCATGAATTGAATTTTGAATGAAAACTTTAATTGGAAACTCAACATTCAGATATTTTGACCAGCTCTAGGATTTGGTGACTGAATCCAAATGTGGTCCAAATAAAGGGGTATGTTTCCACTAAAAGTACACTGCAGGAACCTCTCTTCATGGTCTGAGTTAGTGCCTGGCTTTAGACTTTTATGTGACTAAAAGTTAGTCCTGTTACAGTTACACAGCAGTGTGGGCCACTGAGAGAACCTTCATCCTCTCCCTCCCATCCTCCCTTATAATTGAGACACATTTTTCAGATGAAATATCATTTTGCACCTGTAAGTATCCATAAGCACTGAATAGAGGAAGAGGCATGAGATGTACAAAACAGGGATAGATCGCTTTTATTTCAGGCCAAGCCCTGCATCTGTTGGGAGTTGGAAAATAAAAACAGCTTGTGACAGGCAATAACCTGTTTCAATGGCAAAACGGCCCCTGTAATGAAGCTGCAATCACTCTTCCGATCTCCGGCAGTCTTGTTTCTTTCCTGAGGAACTGGCATTTCCAATCTATTCTAACTCTCCTGATTTGAGGCTTTGATTTATACAGCCCTGGCTATTGTATGTCCTGTCAAAGGAAGGAGGAGTCAAGGATAAAGGGGCTCACATGTGGGGAGAGGAATTCTAAGATAGAAAGTGGGGGTTAAGGTCAGTCCAAAGTTGGATCAGACCTCTCAAATGCGTGGTAGTTAGCCTGGCTAACCTGTTTTCAGGTAGATACGCTCCTCTCTTTTAGTTCTTCTTCCATTCCAGCTGACACTGGTAAATATAAATAAAGCTTCACACGGAAGGCAGTGCATTGGAGCGGGGACAGGAGATCTGGATTCTAGTCGTGGTGCTGCCGTTTGTGACTTAACATAAGTATCTTATTTCTCTCTGTGGTTCAGAGTTCCCTCTGCCCCCATCATTACTGATGGGGATTACTGAAGTCCCCTATCTCATGGGGTATTGAATGAAAGTTTTTAAAGCACTCTGACACAGTCAGAGGGAAAGCACCATAGAAGCAAAAGGATCATCCTCACTGGGCTTCCTTTAGTTCACTCCCATGTAAATTTAATCTCCTGTTCTTCTTCTAGTACTTAGACTAATAGGAATTACCACACTGAAAAAGACCATTTGTCCCTCTGGTCAAATGACCTGACATGCAGAAACAGTCCGTATTTCATGCTCCAAAGGAACACAAAAATGCTTTTTAAAAATGCCTGTTTATTTCAATGACTGTCCATGGCCTATTCCATTCCATTGAATTAAATTAAAAGTCACGGAGTAAAATATTTCTTTTGGTCAGTTTCAGATTTGTTGCCCTGTGTTTTCAGGAAGTGCATATACTGGCTGTGTACGTGTGGGAGTGAGGCTGTCAGGAGTCAGGACGAGTGAGAAAGCCAGTGAAAGGGTATGTCTACACTACGGGATTACTCCGAATTTACAGAATTTGATTTTTGGCAACCGATTGTATAAAGTCGAGTGCATGCGGCCACACTAAGCACATTAATTCGGCGGTGTGTGTCCATGTACCGAGGCTAGCATCGACTTCCGGAGTGTTGCACTGTGGGTAGCTATCCGATAGCTATCCCATAGTTCCCGCAGTCTCCCCCGCCCATTGGAATTCTGGGTTGAGATCCCAATGCCTGATGGGGCCAAAAATTTGTCGCAGGTGGTTATGGGTAAATGTCGTCAGTCAATCCTCCCTCCATGAAAGCAACGGCAGACAATCATTTCGTGCCCTTATCCCTGGATTGCCCGGGCAGACGCCATAGCACGACAGCCATGGAGCCCGTTCAGCCTTTTTTCCACTGTCACCGTATGTCTACTGGTTGCTGCTGACAGATGCAGTACTGCAGCACTACACAGCAGCATCCCCTTGCCTTTGCAAGTTAGCAAAGACTGTTACCAGCCATACTGTACTGTCTGCTGCTTTGCAAGTTGGCAAAGATGGTTACCAGTCATACTGTACCGTCTGCTGCTGTCATGTGTGCTCCTAAATGGCAGCTTTATTTTTTTATTTGCAGCAAAATGTAGAGGTCTAAGTATCTGATTGTGAGCCCTGGGAGCAAGGGGTAGGCTGGGGTAGGTGCGACCACGCGGTGCTGCCGACTGGGAGAGCAGCCTGAGGCAGAACCCTCCAGCTGGCATGATATTCCAGGCAGGACTGAATCTCCATTACACAAAACTTAAAGAAGAGAATGACCTGGGGAGTCATTCCCATTTTTGTCCAGGCGCCCCCGACCGACCTCACCAAAGCCAGCCAGGAGCACCCACGGGACGACGATGATGGTTACCAAGTCATACTGCACCATCTTGCCTTGCAGACGGTGCAGTATGACTGGTAACCATCACTGTGTCTGCCAGCAGCATCCAGTAGACAAACGGTGACAGTGAAAAAAGGCGAGAAACTATATTTGTTTCCTTTGCTTTCCCGGGGGAGGGGGAGATGGGGACAGGACGAGACGATGACATATACCCTGAACCACCCACGACAATGTTTTTGACCCTTCAGGCATTGGGAGCTCAACCCAGAATTCAAATGGTTTTCGGAGAGTGCAGGAACTGTGGGATAGCTACAGTCGTCAGTCCCCCCTCCCTCCGTGAGTGTCCATTTGATTCTTTGGCTTTCTAGTACACTTGTCTCAGCTCCTTAAGTTTCATGCAGCACTGTGTTGAGTCCCTGTTGTGGCCTCTGTCCATCAGCTGATCAGCTCCACGCTGGGCAAACAGGAAATAAAATTCAAAAGTTCGCAGGGCTTTTCCTGTCTACCTGGCCAGTGCATCCGAGTTCAGATTGCTGTTCAGAGCGGTCACAATGGTGCACTGCGGGATAGCTCCCGGAGGCCAATACCGTCGAATTGTGGCCACACTAACCCTAATTCGAAATGGCAAGGTCGATTTCGGCACTACTCCCCTCATTGGGGACGAGTACAGAAATCGATTTTAAGAGCCTTTTATGTCGAAGTAAATGGCTTCGTTGTGTGGACGGGTGCAGGGTTAATTCGATTTAACGCTGCTAAATTTGAACTAAACTCATAGTGTAGACCAGGCCAAAGAGACATTTGGCCACCCTTGCTCACAGTGAATACTACCTTGCTCTGAAAGTGGCTCTATTGAAGTGACCAAAGGTGAGGGGTGATGCTCAAACAGTAGAAAGGTCTCATGCCTGGAGACGCTGTGCACTTGTTCCAGCTCCCGAATCTGCAGCAAGGCGTCAGTATAGTGGTCAGATGCTGAACCCAGGGGGAGGGAGAAGGGGGGAAATCAAAGAGCAGGAACAACTTCTCTATGGGATCACCTCTGTATGTGACATAGGATCATTATATATGTATTTATTTATTTATTTTTGCAGTGTCATCCAATCTATATCATCTTTCAGGGCTAGATTCATCCTTGGGCTGGTACTGGGATGGTGGAGCTGCTGTGTGCTCTCTATTCGAGGTTAGCTTGGCTCTGAGGGCTAACCTAAACTGCATCTTTACTGTAATGGCACTATGGGTCACTGGAATGGCATAAATTGCTGGGTATAAGAACACCCCAGCCAAACCCTCCATCCTTCATCCCACCCATGGGACCTCCCAGGACTGTCCCCATTTTTGCAAGATGGGGATTGTGCCTAGCCTATGGTTCCTTTGCATTAGCCTAGCTGTCTTAAGAGGGTCTGTATCCCACCTACACCCTTCATCACTGTAGTGTATCAGCACCATGTATGAGGGCTGCTGGGAGGGGGGAGGTGCCATAGACTTGCTGCTGTTAATGTCATGGAGTATGGGTGGACGGGGCGAAGGGCAGGGTAGACAAGAAATAGCAGTACCAGTTAGGAAGGATGGGCCCACAGCAATTACTTGATGTGACTAGAACAGGAGCAAAGTGAATGTAAAGTCTGCTGAATAGCCAATAAATCTGGCTCATATTCTCTCTCTCCCACCCTACTGTTTTGAAATTAGCTATGTATATAGCCAGATCTCATGCTCTCTCCTATCCCGCTTTTCGCTAGAGAACATTTAAAATGTCTTAGCATTCTCTGTGTCTGTCTGTCATGCTTCCACTCTGAGGGAAATGATACCATAGTGGTTTTTTCAGGCTCTGCTCGGTTTATAAAAGCTAGGTCATCCAATCAGGGAACAGAAACCAGGTCATGTGAGCTGGATGATCACACATAGAGAGATCACACAGTGTTCTGAGCGCTGAATACTGGAAGGAGCCCTCGCTACAAACAGCTTGTGAGACTCCATCAGCCCTAATTTGTTCATAAAAATTATTATTCAAACCACCAAGAAGAGTCCCTCCCCAATTTCCTTGAGACCTCACTACCTCCAAGATCTCATATCCCAGTAATCAGACTGCCAGCTGTGGAGGAATGGATTAGACTCCTTCTGAAACTCACTGATGCTGTCCTTTAACTAGCCAGAGGAGTTTACTGTTGAGCAGCTGGAGGCCTCCTCTCAGATCATGATGACAGAAAAACTACAGCAGACCAAGAGATACCAGTCTCTAAAATGTGTGCCTTTCTGTGCTCCAAACAGGACTATAGTCCCTACTGTTGTTTTGGGAGACTGGTGTCCTGCAGTCGGAGTTCAAAGAGTAGGACGCATACACACACTTACTAACTGCCCTGTGGCAGAGCTGAGCTCTGCAGAAGGGAGCAGAGGATTAAAACAATACACAGGAGAGAGAGAGTTAGTGTGACAACTGCAGAGCGGGTCCACGTAGCCTGTGAAATAACTAATCATTGCAAAATAATGGATAACATCATGTCTTAACACTGCAGTGCAGGAACCCAGCTTCATGGCAGTGCACAATGGGCTGAAGAAATGGAGAGCTAATTAGTGCAACAACAAAAACAACTCACTGTGATCCCCACAGCACAGGCCTGAGTGAACCTTCAAAATAAGTAATTGATTCCTCCTTATTTACTCATTCTCTCTCTTTCCTGGCTAGGTGCTAAACTGCATATTTCCCTTCCGTCCTGCCTTTCGTGTTTTTATTTCTCCTGCTTGGTTTAGTGAAGCAAGAAGAGAGAGATAAAACACTGGTACTGAGCTCTGGCTATGTAATAATAATAAAAAAAGCTGGATGTTGGTTGCTCAAATTTCTTCCTCACTCTCATTGCTGTCTTATATTCAAAACTAACAATGTGCGAGGAAATAAGTCCACAAAGAAATGCTTGGAGGACAGGGGGGTTGAGCTTTTCCTTCATCCCACCCACCAACCTCTTTTGAATTAAAGTTGAACCAAAACTTTTTACCTACCCGGAGATGGGTTCAGGGGCCTGGGCTCCTGCTGCAACCGTCAAGGACAATACTGGCATCTAAGCAGTGCGAGGAATGAAGGCAATGCAGCTCCGCTATGCTGCTGAACTGTAGATGCTTACAATGCCATCATCTGTAGGGAGGAAACAGAGCATTCTGAACGTGGGTCCTGGTTGCTGGCAAGTGAAGGAGGAATGGATATTTCAACCGTCCTTTTAAAATAAAAGTCAGCCCTATCCAAAACCCAGACATGAAAATCTCTAAACTTTGGATGGAGGTGGGGTGTCAGACTATCTGAACCTGGGTTCACATTTTGCAAATCATTCAGCGATTTCTGGTGAGCTAAACCAAAGTCCTGAACACCCCCAATGTAAAAGGGTTTTGAAAAACTGAACCCTTGATCCACAATAACCTGTGTCTTTATAACAGCCAAACCAACCCCTCATCACAGGGCAACAGCAGATTTGAACCTACAACTGATCAGAAGCACTCTGGCACTTGAGCAAAGGATGAAATCTTTGCTCTAATGAAGTCAATGGCAAAACACTGCATGTATATAACACATTGTGTAGTGGCTTACAGAAACGCCACCAAACATTTTGAGGTTCAGAATTTTGTCTTGTTGAGGCCGTTTCTTCTTATCATATATTTCTCTGTAATTTTTTACATCTATACTTTTTGTGTGTGTGCTAGAGTTGAATCCTGCAATGAGGTGTTGAGTGCCTCCTAGAAGCACGCTCAGCTCCCACTGAAGTCTATGGGCCTATCTTGGTCTCTTTAAGTCAATGGGAGTTTTCCCATTGGATTTCAACAGAGCAGGATCTGACCAGATGGAAGCCGAGAGCTCTCAGCACTATCCCCATGTCTCAATACCTCACAAGAAGGGATGTTTAGTAATTTTATGTACTGATTGTAATGCTTTTCACTTCCCCCATTACCCAGCTAAAACTTGAAAAGTGGTATATTGAAACGTCCTGTCCTTTTCCTTCTCCCCATGTCTATCTCTCAGAAGAGAATGTCATTCAACCATCTGTCAGAAGAACACAGTTTTCTTGTTCCAACTCACAGTGGCCTGTAATAACATTTTATCACCTGCCTGCAAAGTTCCCACTAGCTTCTGAAACCCACAAAAATCAGCACTGCCCCCAGAACAGGATGCCCTGCTAATCTTTGCACAGTGGGCCTGATTTTCCACTGCTTTGCACCCTGGGTAGTCATCTACACCTGTGCAAAGTGGGGACAAAATGCTATCAGATCGGAATGGCAGCATGTCACACCCACTTCGCACAGCTGTGAAGGACTCAAGAGGCAAGGCAGTGGGAGCTGGGCCCATGTTGCTGTTACCAATTTGTTTATCTTTAAAAGGTTGTGGCCAAAATTTTCAAAAACTTGTGCCTAAACTTACACATCTAAATCCATACTTAACTAAAAAGTAGCCTGATTTTCAAAAATGCTGGGCACCCCGAGGTCTCCTTTCAAACCAGTAGGAGCTGCTAGGGGGTTCAGCCCTTTGGAAAGTCAGGCCATTGATTTAGGCCCCTAAATATGAACTTAGAGACATCATTTTTAGACATTTTTTAAAAAACTTGGCCTCAGTTTATTTCGGAGCTGTTCAGTTCCTTTTTCTACTCATGTTTATTCAAACTTTTAAATTGGTATGAATATACTGTACAGAACAGTCTTAAATGAGCCAAGTAATGACTGTGATTCACACAAGACCAATGATGGCCAATTTGGCAGGATGCTAGCCTAGATAGTTTCCTAATGACCTCCTGTCCCATTACCTGGAAACATTAAATGTGTCAGCAACGCAGCAATCATTTTTAAAAAGCACCATCCATCGTGTTTTCAGCTTTGCTTTTTATTTAATAAGTTTGAGCCTTAAAAAAAAAAAAAAAAAAAGACCTGCTAAGCCCAAATCCTGATGCCAGCTTACATGTGGGCAGGGTACCAGATTCAATGACCTCTCGAGGTCCCTTCCAGTCCTAGAATCTATGAATAGCAATATGGGGTGCATGACCCCCAGAAGGCTGCATCGACTTGCTACACAAGGGACCATTGCTCCTTCTGCAGTTGGGAGGGGAGGATTTTATGCAAATGAGCAGAACTGCCTGAGCAACCACCTGCCACTTTTGCAGTGTGTTAAGGCCTCTCACAAAGCAGTCCATGCACTCCTCACATTTCTGGGTTGCAGGGACTGCTCAATCATGCTTCACACAGGTAGCAGGATGCTAAAAGGAGGGCAGGGAGGAGGCAAGCCTCTGTCCCCCTCCCCCTTTACACTGATTCATGGATATTCTAAGACAAGAGGATCAACATGTAAGTTATAGGGCTCTGTGGCTTGTGGGGGTGCAGCGGCATAGATCAGATTGCAGTATCAGGCCTATAGACAGTGAAAGGTCAGACCACATACTGGAGTTGGCAGTGGGGTACTACACTGATCCTCCTGGAAGCCACAAGTGTGTTATGATTTTCCCTCTGTTCCAAATGAACAGGTTCTAGATTAAAAAAAAATAGAATGATTTTATATTTATTTCATTGAGGGGCAAGAGGTTAATTAAATTGCTTTCAACATTTCTTGTACTTCTTTTGGTGACCTCCCACCCAAGGATGACAGCAAGTATCTGACTTGCTGCCAGATTAAAGCTAATGCCACTGAAGAGCACTGTCAGAGGAGCACACCGTCACCCACACAAATATATATATACACATCCATTCAAGCATAGGGCCTGAGACAGTACCCCAAGAAGTGAATAGAAAAAGATTCTCATGGTCTCCAGTGAGACTTGGAGCAGGCCTATGATGTATAACTATGTGTTTTTATAAGAAATAAATGAGAAATGTTTTAAAAAGTTGCTTTATTGTTTATTTATAGAGGTCCAAACCAAGCTCAGAGCCCCATTGCATAGGGCACTGCATGAGACATTTCCTGCCTCAAGGAGATTACAATCTAAATAGGCAAGACAGACATAGTATGTGAGAAAGGAAACGTCATTATTCACAATTTACAGTTGGGAAACTGGGGCATAGGGTGATCACATGACTAGCCCATAGGAAATTTGTGATAGAGCCAGGAATTGAACCCATACCTCCAAAGTCTTAATCAAGTGCAAAACCACCCTCAGTCATTGTAACTAGCCCTCTTTCCATTTTCCCACTTACTAAATTGTTAAGAACCTTTAAAGAAACCTATTTGATACTTCAATTGCCAAAGGCATGGTGCCAAAGAGAGTGACATGGTTTGTGGATTTTCTTAGGCCAGATGTTTTCAGTGATGAGACACAGGTGGATGTAAACTATGTTCGCTGACTCTTTTCTGAGGTGAGAAATTCACTCATTTTGTCCAAGCAGGATACATCAAAGCATTGTTTTATTTCTTGCTTGCTTCCTTCCACTTTTATATTCTTATTTCCTTGCATTTATTGCTTCACAACTATAAAATTAATAATAGGTAGGATGTTCCTCATAAGGAGCTTCTCCTGATGTCAAAACCTCTTGGTAAAGTCCTCTAAGTTCCCTCCCTGTGTATAAATTGTCAAAATGACTTGCAGATATCAAACCCTCATTTTAATGAGAATGTAACAGCGAGCCCTTCACTTGTTGTTTCCCTCTAATGAAAAGAAGTGTGTTTGTTATCATAGATGTCAGAAACAAAGTGGTACCTGCTCTAACTTCCTCCTGTCCCATCACTATACAGCTCACATGAGGTATGTGTTTGGGTGGAAGGAAAAGCTATCACAAGTGAGATACCCAATTTACATCCTCCCTGTTGGGGCCCAAGCACACGCCTTCAGCTGACTGAGAAGGTGTGAAATTGTCAGACTAAATATAGAACATAGCTTAGTGGTGGCTGTCTCTTTCATGTCACTCATGTTCACCAGCCAGGAAGTCATGTGTCGAAATAGAAAAGTGAACTCAGTGCTGGTGAAAGATGCCAGAGTGACAGATCTGGAGACCAAAGCCTTCAATTTAGCCACAACGCAGAATGGGAAACAGGGCAACCTTCTCCCATGCCTGTCCCCTTCCCCTAAAGCTTTTCTTCCCTTAAAAACGATCACTCCAGGTCATGGTTAAGTTCACTGAGAAGTTCATTGTCTGTGCACTCATTCTGTCCTCAGCCACAGTGAGAAAACTACCAAAGCAGGGCCTGAGTCACTATTGCCTTGCACCTTGTGTAGTATGAAAGTAAGAATAAGACACTATGGGGTGAATTCTCCCTCATGGCAGAGCTTTGCAAGATGGGGCTGTCAGGAAGTTGGTTGTGGTTCCCCCAGCCTGTGCCACTTGGTCTTGGCATGAATTAGAGAAGGTGAGGAACTACAGTAACTCCTCATTAACGTTGTCCCACTTAACATTGTTTCAACGTTACGTCCTTGCTCAATTAGGGAATATGCTCGTTTAAAGTTGTGCAATGCTCCCTTATAACGGCGTTTGGCTGCCTGCTTGTAAGCTTCTGTGGAAGAGCAGCGACTTTACAAGGGAGCATTGAACAAGTTCCGCTTCTCCGCCTCCTCCCCCTCCCTCCCAGCGCTTCTCCCACCGCCAAACAGCTGTTTGGCACACTTAGGACTTTGCGGGGAGGGATGTGGCATGTTCCGGAGAGGAGGTGGAGTGGGGGTAGGAAGAGGTGGGCCTGGAGTGGAGCGAGGACAGGAAGAGGCGGGCCTGGAGCATTCCCAGCAAAATCAGAGCCTGTTCTCTGGGGAAGCTGCCGCTGTTGCTGCAAAGGTGCTTCCTAGTGTCCTTGCCTGCAGCGGGCTGTGCCTGTGTGGGGTAAGCCAGGGGCACTTCCCAACCACAGTACAGTACTGTACAGTATAATGTCTTTTGTCTGCTCCCAAAAAATTTCCTTGGAACCTAACCTCCCGCATTTACATTAAATCTTATGGGACAATTGGATTCGTTTAACATTGTTTCACTTAAAGTTGCATTTTTCAGGAACATAACTACAACATTAAGTGAGGAGTTACTGTATTCTAACTTAACCCAATGATACAAGGTTACTAAGTTACTTTAAACACCTTTCCACCAGTAGAGGATAGGAGTAGCACAGCTGCACTTTGACATGCTCCTACCCCATCCCTGTCCCTACCCCATCCCTAACATCAGGATTCAAAAATTAATTTCTTGTTGCCTCTGAAAGGGTTTCATTCCCTGCAAGTATACCTCCTTGTGGCTGTGTCTAGGAATTCTCTCTTGCCCCATCTGGCACCCTTTCTCTTGATTGCTTATGCTGGTCCCTCTCTCAGCTCCTACTTCATGACTCAGCCTCCAGCCATGTCACTATATTGTTCCCCCTACTTCTGGGATAACAAAGTCACATCCAGCCAGCTGTTTGTATGCCATCTCAGGCAGTCTTCTGTTCCAAAACCTAGCAACCTAGTTCTGCTCAACCTCAGGCTCTGGTGCTGTTTCCCTGGGCTCTTTCCTATCCCATCTCCTTTCCCTACCTCTAGGTTTACTTCTGGAGCTTCCTCTGCTCCCATTAACTATTTCCCCCTTCTTGACCTCTTGTAAGACTGTCTCATTCAGGGCATGGCCAGGCTTTACTCTAACCCTTGATCTCCTACTTGTCCCTGGCCAACTCCCTTTCCATCTGGGGAGTAACTGCAGACCTCCTCCCTGCAGCCCCTTCTTGCTCTCACTTCCTGGCTTAATAATCCTAGCCCAGCTCCTCGCCAAGCTGGGCTTCATCTGTCATAAGGCCCTATCAATGCATGGTTCCCCTCTGGCTGCAGCATCTAAGGTTAACTGGCCTCACCTGGAACATATTAATCCATTCAGGGCTTGTGGGAGGTGGACACCCCATCACAGTGCCTTAGGAGGTTCTTTCTTGGAATAACTAGTCCTAGAATACACAAAAGGAGAGGCTGTTCAAGAGTTGGCTCGAGAAATAACTGTAGTTGAGCCACAACTGAGTAAAGACCACAATATAAATGAGTTTATCATCCTGAGGGGCAGGAGTCATTCCAAAAATTAGCTAATTTAAAAAGTAGGGGTTAAAAAAATAAATAATAAAAGAGTAAGCTAATTAAAGACCCTGGAGTCAAAAATAAGAACATTAAAATCTTTTGACTACCTTAAGTATACCATTTTTGAGTCAGAGAAGGCACGAATGCACCAAACAGAAAGGAACGAGAAAAGTAAGAAGAAAAACAAGTGCTTAGTTAAATGACAAGGTTTGAGCCAAAGGAGTAACTTCCACGAAATGAAAATCCCTCCTAGTGAAGCCAAAAATAAGGAACATAAAATATGTGTCAGATGGAACTTAAGATGGCAAAGAAAGCAGTTGACGAGCAAATACAGAAAGATATTCTGTAAGCATATTAAAATCAGGAAGCCTATGAGAGAACTTGTAGAGATGCTGACTGATTTATTTGATTCTGTCTTCACCACAAGAAGATGTTGCAGTGATGACTACAATGGGCCTATTCTTTTCAGGGAAACAAAGGAAACATAAATTGTCATATTAGAATTGGTCAGGAAATGGTTTTCCTGTCCTATTAATATTTTTGAGTTTTTGAATTTTTTCCTCAACCCACATTGGAATAAAAGTCAAAATCTCAAAAATATTTGTGAACCAAAAAAAAAACAAAAACCCAAAAAAACCCAACATTTTTTTTTCATTTTAGGTCAATAAAAACAGGATTTTCTCAATAATTTTGAAATGTTTCACTTTGATTTTCATCTTTTTCCTCGTTTAATATTTAGGTCCAGCCTACTTAGCTTAAATTTCAAAATGAAGAGTCATTTTGAACTGGAAAACCAGATTTTTTTTTATTGTCAAAATGAAACATTTCAACAATTTCAGAACTTTTTTCTCTGTATTTTTTCAAGTCAGGAAATTTGTCTAACCCATGCCTCCTTTGCAAAAAGTTTCAGTTTTGACAAATTGGCATTTCTGATGAACAAATGATTTGTTGAAAAAATTCTAGCCAGCTCTATCTTAGATATTCAAGTGTTAAAAAAGAAAAACTGATAAACTAAATAGCATCATTGTTGCAAGAACTGAATGGTTGTACATCCCAGAGTTTGGGAGGCATTTAAAAATGAAGTTGCTGGGCTGATAACAAAAATATGCACTCTCTCATTGGAGTCAGATACGCTGTAGAAGGACTGCAGGATGGCAACCATTGTACCTGTGTTTAGGAAAGGCTGATTCTAGGAATTATAAATCAGAGAACCTAACTTCACTACCAGCTAAATTGGTTGAAACAACAGTCAAAAATAGAATGATAAAACACCTACATGAAAACCAAATGAGAGAAACAAACCAGCACAGCTTTTATAAAAGAAAAATATGTGTCTTGTATATTGTAGAATTGTTTGAACACATCAACAAGATCACAGATAAAAGAGAACTGGCTGATATAATTTGTTTGAACTTTCAAAAATCTTTGATAAAGTCCCCCGCAAGAAGGTATTAAGGAAACTAAGAAGTCATGGGGTGAGAGGTAAAGTATCATCCGGAATTAGAAACTGGTTAAGAGATGAAAACAAAGACGACACTTGAATGGTCTATTTTCAACTGGGTAGAAGATTAACAATAGAGTGCCCCATGGTTCTATATTAGAAACAATACTGTTTGTTTATTAATCAACTGGAAAAGTAAGAGAATGAGAATATCCAAAGTAACATTACAATGGATAAAGGGTTTTGTTTGGTTTGGGGTTTTTTAGAAGGGATACGAACCCTCATTTTTCTAAGGGATAAATCAGCCAGTGACTGTTGGGTATTAAGAAGAAATTTCCCTTATGGGCAAGTAACTGCATAATTGGCTACGGTGGTGTTTCTTGCACCTCCCTCTGAAGCATCTGGTATTAGCCACTGTCACAGACAAGATACTGGTCAAGATCAATCAGCAATCTGATCTACTGTTGCAATTCCTATGTTCCCTGACCGGACAACTGAAGACTTTTGACTAAGAGACTAATGAGTCATTATTACAAATAATGCACTTCCAGTTAATTATCCATGCTAAATTCATGAAACGTTTGAGATGAATGCACATTTTCATGAATAAATCTGTGGTCACCCAATATTCACAAACAATGAATAACATAACTTTGCAAATAACAGTGGAATGAACTTGCCATATTTATTCATTAAAATATTTGTGAAATGTCTTTAATACATGACCAGTTCTAATTCTAAAGTGTTAGGTTGGCCTAATGAAAGGAATCACCAGCCCCTATTCTCTGTATTATGTTCCCGTGGAAATTAACTGGCTAAAGAGGAATTAGATGGGTTGGGGAAAAGGGACATTAGAAAACCTATTGTAGAGCTTGAGGGGAAAATTAATTAGTATCTAGATCTGAGTAATATACAGCTTCTGACTGGGCAGAGAATTATTTCTTTCATGGTCAAGATGTGTTTTTCATTCTTCACAAGCTGAAATGGATTCACAAAGATGAAGGGCCATATCCTCAGATGATGTAAGTCAGCATAGCTTCATTGAAGTTAAGGGAGCTATGCCCATTCACGCCCGCTGAAGATTGAACCCAAAGAAATTAGAGAATGGGGAGGTCTTTTTTTCTGAGTTTGTTTTTAACAAATCATTTTATTTTTCTGTGTGTCAAGGAGGGCTTTTCACAATAACTCAGGACTAGCTAGACTTATTAGGGCATTGTATCTAACTCCCTGTCTGTGCACAAATTTTATCCATCTGCAATTTCTCCACTGCTTTTCAAAAAGTTTGTTGCAAACTCTGAGAGGTGCTAGGAGTTGCAATTGCTCATCACCTTTTGTGCTTTAGTCACTATTAAAGATGTCTAATTGCTATCATTATTAGAGCTGTTCCATCCCACTAATCATGTCCATTATCACACTGCATTTTCCCTTTAGTGGGAGCAAGCTCCCAAGAGCTGTTTAGTAAGTAGTTGTCAAAAATCTCAAAGCATATCCTGATGAAGTTTCTTCAAGCAAATGTTACTATTAAAGGCAAATTCTGAGCTAAAATCCATTGGCATAAATCAGGAGTAATTCCATTAAAATCAGTGGAGTTTCTCCTGATTTGCAGGAGTGGAATGTAATTAAGATAAAAATCTAGCCCATAGATCCAAATAAGTTGCTAGGTAGCAAGGATTCAGGACAGCATCTAGTCAAAAGGAAAACAGAGCGACAGATCCTCAGCTGGTATGAGTCAATGTAACTCTATTACCTTGCTGAGGATCTCGCTCTGAGTGATGATTTGGTTTATTTTACCTTTATCATATTCTTGAAAATGAACATATGGCAGCACATGCACTATTGAGACCACTGGATAGATATGTTTTATTAGCAAGCATACTCTATAGTGCTTGATAGAAACAAGATGAAATTTAGTGCACCTTGACCCCACCCCTCTCTGGTCTTAAAATCACACTACTGATGGAGATAATGGTGATAGTGACGTGAGAAGAGGCATCTGTTTGGAGCCAATGCTGATCTGCAGCACTGTCTGCATGGGACACAAGCAGTGTTAGGCACAAAGATACAGCACTGAACGTAATGCTGCAAAACTTGTCTGCCAACAACAATCTCCTACACCCACTAAATAATATCTTTAAACCTGAGCAAGGAGAATAGATAGCAGAGACCCTGGGAAAAGGTCTCAGTCTTTTAATCCAACTCTTAGGACGGACTTCGTTTCTTAATTCTGCTGGGTTGTGTCAATGGAACTGGTGCTGGAAAGCAGGAGTACAGTGACACAAGCCATCTAACTCCCTCATTCTGCTGGGGATCCAGAGCTAAATGGTGCAGCCCGGAAGCACACATGGTTTGTCTGGGAAGTGGTGGGGCTAGGACAGCCAGGTAGCTGATTCATCTGGGAAATGGTATGGAGGCCTAGACAGAACTGTAAATTGCCTTTACCAGACAGACCGGATTTCTTGGGGAGGATGGAAGAAATACTCAGTGGTTCAATTCTCCTTAGGTACAGTGTTTCCACAGGCATGGAGGAGATGAAGAAATTTGCAACTTTGTGCCCAGGGGAGTGAATCCGTCTCTTCTCTTATTTTTCACTAGGATCTGAAACCACCACCATATGATGTTAGCATTTAATACTACAGGCATTTGAAAAACACCACCTTTGCCCTCCACCAGGCCGGATCTAGGCTTGAATGATGTCTCTTGACCTTCCTTAGCCAGATCACTGTTACCCACTGATGCCCACACATGTGCACCATCTACAAAGCATATATGGTAAGGCCAACATTTTCAAAAGCCTTCAGTAACTGTATGTGCCTCAGCACCTTTGAGAATTAGGCCCATAGTATCTCAAGTCGGAAAGAAAACAATGAGGCTTCCAAAGTTAGTGAATAAAAGGCTAATATAGACCCCCTCCGCCAGCTCCAATTACTGCTTCTCTGGAGTTGTACAATCAGGTTAGAATGTGATGCCTTAACCTCCAAGACCATAAAGAGAGATCAGCTGGGTTTTTAGATTATTTACTGAAGAGGAAAGAACTCATTGGAAACAGATGGAGACAAACCTACCCCGTTTTGTTTGCTTACCCTTTTTCCCCTGGACTACAGAGGAATCAGACAACGGTCTCTAATGTCTCCTGGTTTACCTTCATGCCACACAGATTCAATGCTCTCCCTTTTTGTTATAGTGAATAATTCATAGCAGAAATTTTGAGTCAGAAAACTGGGGTTATAGAAAACTTTACAAAAGATGACCAAATAAACCCCACAGTTCTCTACACTAATGGTTTTTGTCTGGCATGTTTTGGGTGTTCTACCCATATTTGGGCCTGGGCAGACTATGAAGTACACAGCTGGGGCAAAGTGGGCAAGATGTAAATGAGAAGGGATAGGTATTGCCCTGACTGGGATTCTGAGAACACTTGGTGCTTGATATTGTTTTCATCTTCAAATCACTTTGCAAGCATTAATCAATCATTATAATGCACCCATCCTACTAGGTATGTGTTTCTGTATTATTAATCCCACTTTAGCTGGGGAAACTGAGGCAAAGAAGCTAAGTGTACCATGTGAGTCTGTCAGAGCCAGGACTGGAACTGGCTTGCCCTCCTGTACTCAGACCACCTTACTGCTGCATCTGCTGCTATACTGCAATGACAGATACAAATATTAAAGAGGTCTACAGAATCCTGTAGAGGACGGGTGGGCAGATCTGAGGTGGGGAGGACAGCCAAAGACCTAGCCTTGGAAGTAAGACAAGTGCAAGAAATTGTGCAGCATGAACAATAGCTCAAGGAACAGCTGTGAGACCGAACAGAAAAGACCCAGAGAATGATCCGAATCTCTTACCGTTGGTACATCCAAAGAACAAGTTATTTAAAGCTTTTGGTTTCTTTCTGGATCAGGTTCAACATATGAAGTTAGCTGGGGAACCAAGCTATGACTTTCCCCTTCCCTTGTTGGGACCAGCCCCTTATAAAGGAGGAGGGGAAATTGACTTCCCCACGCATCCTCTCCCATTTTCCCCAAGACATAACCATACTCTGCCAAATGTCCACCGAAGGCAGACATCCGGGGAAGTTGTTGGCTGCACATCCCCTAGAGATTGAGAAGACACCTCCTTCCTTTCCCCGAACACCTGAGTTCAGTTTCACCCGTACATCCTTCTCACCCACCCAGTTTGCTCATCCCATTGGAGGTGCCTAACCCCGTTAGGAATCAGGCACGTTGTGAACTTAAAATGCCTGCGGTAGCTTAGTTCTGAAAGCACCACCAGGTGCCCGTCTCGCCTACCACCTACTTCGGGAGGTCAGTTCCCGGAGCGGATTTGACCCAGGGCCGCTTCCCACTCCCCAGCGGTGTTCTCCTGGCCTTTCTCGGACACTAGAGGGCGCTGCCATTTGGGACTCTGCGCTTGAGAGCAAACTCCCTTCGGATTCGGTTTCACCTAACTTGAACTCGCTCTCAGAGAGGTCTTGATTTTGTTGGGGGCAGAGGATCTGTTTCATTACATCTGAGCTCGCCGTGTTTCCTGTGCCGTATTGCTATGGAAACAGCACCAAGAAAGAACAAGATGTATGTAGGTCATAATATCAATGAAGATGAGAAAGTTGAGGCGGGCTGGGGTAACTGTCTGGGATTCTATCAGTGGAATGGGTGCGGGGGGGGGGGGGCTCTCACATCAGACACCTGTAAAGGGAATAGGAACAGCAAACTTGAAACAGGCGGAATGATTCAGACACATTGAGCAGAGCAATAGAGACCCACAAAGGGCACATGGAGACCCAGACCAGGGGGTGGGGGGGAGAGTAGGGGAGTGGGGGGGATAACCAGCAGCGGCTAAAAATGTCCATAGTTCTTAGAGACTCGTTGTCACACAATAAACCGACTTCGCTTGTCCCCCTTCATGGATATTGGTCCCACGCACACCACTTCCAACACACGCACTGGTACCTAAACTGGACTCTCCTACAGGCAACACTTTTGGTTTAGGGAGGTAGCTCTCACTGTGTGCAGACAGCAAAGGTAAAATGTCTTGGGCAAATAGCCTTTGATTATGACTGTGGCATTGACCCGGAGGAAGCAGTGAACCGACGGGTGTTTGACCCCCTCCCACCTTTCTCCAAAGTAATGGAATGAACAGAAAACGGGGCAACCCAAACCGAAACCGAACCTATTTTGAGTCCTAATAGAGCAGCCTGGCTGCTGACTGCAATGCAGAACTTACAGGTAGGTCTCAGGCAGGGCGGAACGGGCCAGCTTTCCTGCACCTGAGATTGCCCATTGGCCCAGGGCCCAGCCCAGAACATGCTTTCGTGATCCAACGTGAGAGTACATACTGCTGTTAAAGCACAAACTGCAAACACAAGTGTTAAGAGATCGTGCGGGGAGGGGGAGGGGGGAGAGCTGAGCCAAACATAACAAAGAGTTGCCTAAATAAGAGAGGAAAACATTCCTTGATCAGCATTACAAGGTTTATGCATGTGTCATCGGAGTGGTTTGTGTCATATACCACAAGATTGAGGCAGGGAACACTCAGCTAAAATTACAGGCTTTGTAATGCCATAAAAGCGTACGGCGTGCCTACTTTTTAGATCAAATGTTAACCTCTCCTTCCTTCCCCCCCCCCCCCCAGCTACAAGTACAGAATGTCAGTCAGGGGAGCAGCCCCCTGGCCTCTGCATTTCGGAGCAGAGATGAGGGACAGCTTCCGCGGAAGGAGGCTGAAATAGAGACATGCTTTCTGCTTCTCGCTGCAAAACCACCCCTCACTGGCAATCCAGAACAAGGAGGGAGTCCTAGTGCGAAGAAATTGCCGACAGGGAAATACTTCCCCAGTCGAGAAAGAGAACTCGATTCCGTTCATCGAACCTGATCAGAGGAAGTCATAGAGGAAGGGTGGAGGGGAGAAAAGCTACTTAGAGATAGCCTGAAGGGGAGATATATTATTTATGACCTTATTCCTCTTTATAATTTGCGAAATTTATCAGGGCCTGATCCAAAGCCCACTGAAATAAATGGAAAAACTTCCACTGGCTTCAATGAGTGTTGGGTCAGACCCTTATAAAATAATCCTGCCGGCCTCTTTAGGTGAGACACTTTAATCCCCCTGGTGCTGGCTCTCAGGCCACGATAAATTGGTGTGCTGTGATATGACACGGACACAGTCCCTCCCTTGCAAGACAGAGAGCGTCTAGTTATCTGTCAAAAGAACACTATGTCCCGATGGAACCCGCTGTTTGGTCTTCTGTACGAATTCACACACCTAGGGAAGTCTGACCTTGTCAGTTACATAATAGCGGTCTCATTAATATCAGACTCTTTTAGAGTCTTTAATTTGCTTGACCAGCAAAGGGAAGAGGAAGGAAGGCCAGAGGGAGAGAGTTTTGTGGTGTCCGTAGGAGGGCACGCAATATAGGCCAGGAAAATGTGCCCCCAAACTAAGAATTTTAGCATGCCTCTTTTGCGCCTCCTTGAGACCTTTGCAATAGTCCCACAGGCTCTGGTAGGGGAAGGGGAGCTTCAACTACAGTGGAATGCTGTTTAAATTGGTTTTGAATGCTGATTTACAGCAGCCATGTTCGGCTAGTTCCCCTTTAAACTTGTAAAGTGTGAGCTCTACAGTTTGATTTCTTTTTCAGGGTTGTCCTATCATACCTCCACCGACACCACCACCCTGTCCCCTTGGTGTAGCTTTCCTAATGGGAAGTATCTCGGATGGGAACTGACTTTTCGGTGCCTACAGAAAAGCATGTGTGCAGCAGGCAAAACCATAAATAGAGCTTTTTGCATGGAGCAGGGATTTCCTATTGCGGCAGCCCGGGCACAAAAACACCCCCCCCCCCCCCCAGTGCAGCAGCCTCATCTTAGGGCTGCTACAGCATTTGCACAACTGGAATTTATGACGAAGATGAGCCGGGGGACTTGATGACGGGCATAAAAGAAGAAACTGAGGAATCCTTACAACAGTGGCGAATCGATGTTTATATTTAAACAGGTGGTGGTGGGCCTGGTGGCAGGAGTGTAAGTGTGTGTGTGTGTCTTAGGGCTGGGGAAGGAGTGAGCAACTACCTGATTGATGAGCCAGGGAGACAAACAGAACCTCGGGGAGCTGTTATTTCAGAGGTGGATTTTCCCCAGAATTCCGGGTCTGAGACCTTATTCCCTTGTGATATGCATATATTTCCAGATACTGTGTAGTCACAATAAACACAAAATGGCATGGTTAGAAACATCCTATTTGGAACATAGGGGCGAAATCTTGCTAACCAAACTCTAACCCATTGAAATCAATAGGATCGGTCCCCTAGGAATGAGCATTCATCCCCTGACACCTCACCATTTTGGTAGCTTCTAACTCTCTTCATACAAAAAACAATCGGAAGGGTGCATATGCTTGTGAGTGGAGCAGTGATATGCAAAGAAGTAATGTTCAGATGGGAATGGAAAGTGCCTATGAACGACAATATTATGACTGGTGAGTCTTCAGACTCTGCATGTATACACTCTGCATTATAGCTGTGCCATTAGGTTGTTTCTTCCCCCTCCCCCCGTTGTGTAGATTGCCACCCCAATCCTGCCTTTGATGTGACCCATCACAGTATTAGAGACAAAGAGGCACATTTAGAACGCAGAGATCCTGGGCCTGATCCTCCGCTGAGATAAATCATCACCCCATTGATTTCAATTTGTGGTCCTCGATTTACACCAGCTGAGGAGCTGTAATACTGATTATTTCTGGCGGGTCGCTCCTGTGGTTTGGGATCCCACATACCGTTTCCCGCAATCACCTCTTCGCCTCTCGGACCTGCCTTCCTCTCTCTCCCCCTTTCACTTTCACAACTTGAGCCCTTCGGTCTTCCCACTGTTATGAAAGTTTCAGAGATAACATCTGCCTCAAATAACCTACGTGTCAACAGCTCCAAGCGCCCATCTCTTCCTCCCCCGGTCCCCCGCCCCGCTCTTTGGGGGCATTTAGACAGAACTGTAAGCGCAAATCACCAGTTCGAGCACAACAAAGGGAAACTAAGGGCAGCAGCAGCGGCTGTCACCGAGGCTGGGTCGTAAATTAACTATACGATCGTCTCTCCACCTCCAACGCGTGCGTTATTAGAAGTCCTCCAGTCCTGAGCGTTACAGTGATCACAGCTATATTTGAGCCAGCGAGGTAACAGACTGTCTCTATCACGGTTTGTACCTCGCCATTTTCCGAACCCGGGTTTGAGGCACGGGCCTGTCAGGGATCACTTCTTCATCCCACCCGCTCCCCTCCCAGTGCCTGGCAAATATTTGCTACCTTCTTTTAACTATCATAGGTAAATACAGTGTCCTGTGGTATTAAAGCAAAATCCCTTTGATGGGAGAGGGCAGGCAGGATCGATCATTCCCTAGCAGGTAACATCTCTCAGAAGTGGAGAAATAAACGTGTCACAGCTATAGGCAGGAGTGACACAGAGCCCAGAAAATGCCACGCTCCGTTGGAATGCAGCAGTTACATAAAAAAGCCGTGGATACTTCTTAAAACATGCGAGGGAGTCTGCAATCAGCACCCTGCTCCTCTCTTTCACTGCTGTACCATTTTAACCTGGTTTCAGCGTTATTACTATAATGATAATTCAGGACAGACCGTTGTCTGGTTGATGCAATTGCTTTCCGTTATCCCTCTAGCTACTATCCCTTGGTCGCCCTCCCCACGCCGAATCCATTTAGCAAAAGTTTCCTTTTGCCAAAACAGATTTTCTACTAGAAAACAAAATGCAAGACTCAATGATTTTTAAGATCCTTGCGCGGGCTTTCTTATAACAGCAGCCGCTGAATATCAAGTCAGACCTCCGAGGACACATGAAAGAAAGAAAAAGACAGAAAAGAACAAGTGACAGCCAACACAAAGGTATCCTTACCTGTAATGCAGTCGCGAGAAGTTGCATCCCAGGCGATTTGCTGGGAAGGGCGATTGGGAAGTCCACCCAGCCCTGAAAGCAAAGAGCAGACTGCACACAGTCAGAGTCCAGTGGCAGCCTCTTTATCTTTCCCTTCCATATCTTCGACAGGGGGTGGGTCGGCGGAGGGGGGTGGGGGGAAGAGAGACAGATTAGTCGGTGCTGTGATACTGTGGGAAAGAACAGCCGTTTGAAAGCTTTGGGCAAGAGGTGGTATTGTCCGCGCTGCTCGAGTTTGTCACACACACATACCCGCTCAGCGGCGTCTGGCACTTGGAAGCCTCTGCCTCAGCTCAAGTTTAATTGCTTTTTTGAAAAAACGTAGCGCAACAGTGCTATCAAACCGGGCTCAACGGTTTGGACAAGACTCAGAGAATTAAAAATAGCAGAGGCTGAGGTTCCTAAGTGGGTTGGTAATAATTCATTCTCCCCACCGCGCTCCTGGAGACCCAAGGACCGGCTGGGAAGAAGCGCCTAGGTGAACTTCTCTGTTACATTTCCTTGTTAGCACGGGAGTTAGAATCGTCAGGCAGCTCCCCTTGTGCCGTGTGTGTTCGATTAGATGCAAGGGGCAGGCAATTTCTTCAGAGAACATTTACAATTTTCTTTCAATATGACAGGATTAGTTGCTGTTGAAGGCTCTCCTCCAATAAGATCAGCACTGCTTTCTGATTTGGTGGCTTCACTGAATAGAAATTACTGCTTCTTGTTATCTCCCTCTCTCTCTTCCCCTCTCCCTCATCAGAAGTCTTTATCTACAATTTGCACATCAGAACCGATTTTTTTTTTCCAATTACCTTTCCCCCCACTTCCCTCACACACACAGCACTCCCCCCCCCCCTTTATTTCTGGTTGCTCTTACAATCCCCTGATAGCTGTAAATCTCAACCAATGTATAGTGAAAAAGGAGATCTTGGTTTTAGATTATTGCAATCATATGCGTCTCTGTGCACTAAAGGGGGGAAATGTTATTACACAAAATCCAGTTTAGTTTTTTTAAACAGATTATTGTGCTGAAATATTCATGGGATGTTGTTTCCTTGGCACAATGACAAACGAATTAGGGGAAGGAGATACATTCTGCGAACAACAGTTAATTCTCCTTGGGTGTAAAACATTCCCTTTTAATTAATAGTCATTAGGCTGAGAAGTATTTACTTTGCTTTAGGGAATTTGCCAATTCGGGGGGAATAATCTTTTTAAAAAAACGTTTGCCGTTCTGGCAACCCGATATTGATTTGTATGGATTTGTACTATAGGGTGATGATGATTATTCCCTTGGGGGGGGGGGGTAATACTGGGTGTGAGGAACTAGAAGAGGGGAGGTAATCGGTTCTGGTATCCAAAGAAACATATCTTGTAGGACAGATCTGAAGAAAGAGAGAGTTTGTGAAGGTGACATCAGTTTATGGCTTGGTGTTATGTGCCCTGCATTTTGAGAGTCTAGCCAATAATCCCAAAGTTTTTTATCAACTAGCTAACCCGCAGTTAGAAGGGCCTACTGCTTTTAGAACAGGATACCAGACAGTGTAAAGGCGATACAGCACAACCTGAACTGGTTACCATTAGTTCTATTACGTAGAACTGTAGATAAATGATCTAAACCAGAATTGAAACTGGTGGCCTTGTTCCCCTTAACCTCCGTTTCATAGAAGCCACATACTTCAATAGATGTGGTTCTCAGGGTGTGCTTGCCCGTTCTGCTAATCCATCTGCTTCACAAGACACCACACTGCTGAATTCAGCTGATGCCTCTTTTCCTGGGACCATACTAAATACACCAGCACTACGTACAGAGCTTAAAATGTCTAAAGGGACCGAGGACCAGTGAAGACATCTGAAGTTCTTATCTTAGGGACAGGAGAATGTTCACCTATGCAATCATTTTCATTGGCCAGTTCTTGGTTCAAACAAGGCTATATAGATTGTCAAGGTGGTGGTATTTAGCCCACCTTGCCTAGGAAGTCAGTGAATTTTGGATTTATAAGGCTGGGGGTATAATACAGTTTTCATTCCTGTCCTGGACACACTGGGGGGAGGGGGGTGTTAACTGCTGGCTGATGCGCAACTCTTTAGGTGTAAAATACAAAGCGTGCCAAGGCAACTGGTGCATATATTCAAACCTCGTACTGTTTATGTTCTTATGCCACCTAGAAAGATTCCCCTGACCCTCACAGGAATGTAAGATAATTCTGAATTAATGGGGTTGATTGTCTTCTCGCATAAACCTTAATCCAAAAGTAATTTAAATCAACATCAGTCACCCCTTTGGCTTCGAACCAGGGCCTTACACAGGTTTAACTACAATGTAACTCCATGGAGATACTCTTGATTTACCTCGGCAAAAGCGAGAGGAAAGTCAGGCTCTAAAAGTACTCACCCACCTACATTTACAACAGTCTTACTGGTGTAAGAAGAGTATGGAAACAGATACACCAAACTCTTAAAGTCACATTAGCAGACTCCCAGACCTTGTCGCTTAACATATTTTAAAATGCATTAATCAAGATCCTCATTAGGGGAAAACGGGAGAGTACACGCCTCTTTTTTTCCCCAGGTGCGTTGTGAATGTTTGATTGTGCACGTTGATTCCTGTGGAATTAATTAGAGTTCAATTATCATATACACAAATCATCCTTGCCTATGGCGAGGCGGATTAAGAGGTGTGACAACTATAGCCCAGTTTGAACTGTTCTCCCTTCTCCGGTATTTCACTAGCACGGGTGTCTGAAAATGTTGCTTCCTTCATTTCATGAGAAGGGAAAAGGACTTCTTTTTTGTAGGGGAGGGACCCACTATCATCCCCTCCGAAGTTCATTACTTCATAGGGAGACTTTGAAGGCAGTAAGTAGCCTTCAGGATAGGACGTTAGTGGCTCTAGCCAGCTACAGGGGGCTCCCCAACACCTTACTGATTTAAGCGGGTTCCTATATACCCTATCACAGCTCCAGCCCAAGGCTGAGATATAGATACCAATCGGGATCGCATTTGATTAGAGCCCTAAGTGATGAAAATGTAACCAAATAACCCCCAAAACTGGCTTGTTTCAGTTCAGTCCAACCCTCCTTCCCCAGAGAAATAAAGCCACGTTGCTGTAAATCGTAGTATATAAAAATGCACTTCTTCGTCTTCTTTCTTCTTTCCTGCACGCCGTGCCTAGGGCCTATTAAGACTTCTTGTCTCTGAAATTTATAGGACACAATATTTCTTTCCTAAGGAAATTAGAGGGATTTCCCGCCTCTCTCTCTCTAAACTGTATTCATAACCAGTCTTAGCAGATATATCTCGATGACACCCAATGACTCTTTGGTAAACAATGCCTTTTAACTTTGACAGAGCATCTGTTATTGCAAACTCCTTTCTTTGGAGCAATAAATCTGTTTTACAAACAAACTACAACACATTTGCTGCTCCCGAGTCTAAAATGTTTAAAATGCAGAACCCTTTCTCAAACAAGCAAGGGCAAACAAAAAACCTAATCGCCGGCAACCTATTAAACAGCTGTAGAGGGAAATTGATGTTAAGAAGGGGGGCGGGAGCAGTGTAACCTGAAGCAGATATTTACTAACGCCAGACTTATCTCTCCCCCCATCCCACCCATGAGGTTAGGAGTGTTGCTGGAGGAGGAAATAAAGTTGGGAAAGTTTCAGTGGCTGCACCGTTCCTAATGTGATTCACCGTATTATTCTATAGCTATATGATAACAGCGCCCAGGCAGGAGAGAAGCCCCCTGTTATGTTGAGAGCGGGAAAAGAAAGAGTCCTCTCCCCGAGGAGTTTGCAATCTGGATAAATGACATGGGGCGAGGGATGGAAGGATGCGGTCGGATGTATTCACCATGAAGACATTTTCCCTGACCTCCCTACGGCCGTTTTTATTGTATATCCTGCTGGAGGCGGGTTATCTTGCATAGTCCTTTCTGAGGGGGTAGTTCTTGTAAGATCAGAAGGAAGTGGTTTGATGAAACTGTGCTCTACAGGGTATTGCAGCAATTCCCTGATTCAGCGCCTCAGTGCGCCCTGAGAAGAAGATAACATAGGGCTTCAAAACCTTCCAAGCCTGAAGGGAAATCGACGTCTCCTCAGTTTTGCAGAGTAAACCGCTCAGCTATTACCGTGAGTGCGCACAATTACCCAAACAACAGCACGACCTGGCTGTAGGTGTAACATAAGGTGTCACTTCTAGGACATACGAGAAATCCCCGTCTTCTGGGAAGTGAAGTAACTAGAGGGGAATGCTGCACATTTCTCATCTTGCTCTCCCAGAGGTATTGATACTATTAGAGCATCCATACCCAGATGAATCCAGGGAGCTCCACTCACGGTATCAGAGTTTCTACCTGGGGAAAGGGGAGCTAAATTCTGCTGGTCTCGCTCTCGTTAGGGGTCCCATTGCAGTCTGCTAGAGGGCAGGATTTGCCCCTCACTGTTTTTGCGATAAAAAGGAACCTGTCCTAAAGTTTGATCATCCTGTTCATCCCGTTTTCAGGTAACCACTAGTCTCTCTGTGCATGGGACTAAACTCATGCACACTGGCTATCAGTGAACTGGTAAAATCACACGTGTAGCGGTCCTGCATGTAACTGATGCATGCCTAGCTGTTAGCAAAGTTTCCCTAGAAAGAGCCTGGGTGTTAAAAGCCGCGCACCTTCACAGCCCCGCTGACAGCAACAGGTATGTCTTAACCCCAGGGGCAAATAGTTGGCACTGCTACTCTTCATTCATTCATGTAAACATTCCTTTTCCATGAAAACGCAGGCTCGCCTCCAAGGAGCAGCGTCTCAAGACACAGCGGTTCCATGACTGGAGCCAGCTCGCGTTCTGACTCATCAGGCCCGGGGACGGGGTGAGAGAGCGAGAGAGGACACCCACCTGTGCTACCGAAGAGAGGGAGACTGGACCATTTGCCTCCCCGTCAGCGGTTCAGCTCCCTGTCCCTGGGGTCTATTGGAATCAGATTCGTTCCTCCGTAGGGAAAAAGAGGCACCCTGACAGGGAATGGTCGTTTCAAATTGGGACAGCGTCTCAGGAATACCCATGGACTGCTTCCTTTTTCTTTAGCAAAGCAACCAGCTAACGGCAAATTTATCCTGGGCCATATGCTTCCTTGTAGCTTAAGCACTTCCACCACTGCGGAAGAAGGCGATTTTAGGCTACGGGTCTCCCATAATAATAATGAATAAAAGAGCATGAGCCTTTCTTTGGAGAAATAAAAGCCTGGATATGGACACTTGGTCTAAATGCTCCTACCGCTCGCTGTTTATTGTAGGACTCTCAAACTTGCTGCCAGGCAATGAAAGGAGACCCATTCAACTCATCTAGCCGGGGCCAAGCCATAATACCCTATGGCAGAGATGATGAACAGAGGTCTCCGAGTAGTACCTGTAGCACTGTATTCACAACCTTTCCGAAAACTATTGTAGCTTCTGACCGCCCCAGCCGCATTGCTGGAAGACTTCTGCAGGATCCTCCACTAACTTACACTGGGATATTTCTGGAGCGGGATATTCTAGGGCTTCCGTGTCAAACTAACTAAGATCAGTGACATTCGTTTTTCTGCTGCTTAGCTTTCTATGTGCCACTGCACCCATTTAACTCCATCCCCGCATGGGAGCCTTCAGATGGCTGATGTAAAGGAGCTGGGTAGCGGTGCAGGCATTTGACAGAGTCCAGTGCAACAACAATAATGGGGAACTATAATCAATCAAGTGAGAGTGAGGAAGAGACAGAGGAAAGGACACAAAACAAAACAAAACAAAACAACAAAGTCAGTCTCCATGCAAAGAAATGGTTAAAAGGCACTTACCGAGTCGAAATTCAATGCTCTAGCTGAACTGATATTCATACCTTTAACAGATAAGGGCACACACTGAGCTGCCTAAGTCCAGATCCCTCTGTTCATATGAGTAAAGTAAAGTTAGATCTGCCAAGAGAAGGCAATGAATCATTGTAATATCGCATCTCAGGAGCTAGCTAGCCAGGGAACTACAAACCGCATAGCTCCTTCCTCCAGCCTGAAAGCACTCGAACACAAAGAGCAAGGAGATCGATGCCTTGTTTTCCCCAAGCTAAAGGAATTAACTATTGAATCGGTAATAGACCATCGCTATTTTTCTTCCTTCCCTGCGCGATGACGGTTGTTTCCTAGACCTTTGGAAGCTCAAAGCCCGGGATAATGGGAATGATTCAAAACAGACCGTACCGATTAATTTGAAATGCGCAGCGATCTGGGATGAGAGTCAGAGATCAGGGTGATTTTCGAAGCCAAACTGATCCACTCTCGTTCCAAAGGGAGTGGTGGGTCGCTGGACACATTACATCCACTGTATTATTAAGGGTCTAACCCGTGTCTGGAAGACCATTCCGCCAGGCACTGGGACGATCAAAAGCTAACACGTCGGAAGCATTGCTATATGAACGCGCAATGAGTTTGTCTGTCAATAAACCCCTCAAATTGCAGACGTCTCTTTGGGCGTCTAGGTATAGATGGCATTGCCTGATCTTGGAAAACACCATAGCTTCCTACGCGAACCGCGGCAGGTATGTGGACTGATCTCAAGACCATTTCAGACCAATCTGCAAAATAATATATATTTATTGAGCCACCAATGTAATCTCATAAAATACATGGAACTTTACATGGGTTTAGGCAAATGATTGAAACATGACTGGTCAGAACACAGCATATGTTCACGGCAGTCAGAAATATTTGTGAAACTTGCTTTAAAAGTAAAGAACTAGTAAGCACACTGAAGGTATATGAGCTGCATTTAGAGTGTGCATGATTTCAAAGTACAGCCGGCCAGCTGGGGTTATAATGACCCAGGTCTTGTAGGTACAACATACCAACTCTACTGCAGAGGCCGATAGCTTTAATGCAGTTCTTCCTGAAACAGGAAGTAAAAACAAGAAACCGAGTTACCTCCCGCATCATGTTTTCTTAGTTACTGCACGTAGAAGCACAAACCTACAAAACTTCAAACCCCAGCTGACCGAGTGCTTTTTAAACTGACGCCCGGGTGTCAAGCGAAGCTTCAAGTCAGAAAGAAGCTAAGTGAGGCTGAGGGCCAGACCCACCGAAGAAACTTGAGCGTCTCGGTGAAAGCCCGGGGGATGATCGCAACTTTACTAACCGCTTTCAGCACTCTGGACAGTTCAGTGCTTCACAGCTCAAGCCCTCGGAGAGGGACGGAATCCCGTCCTCCTGGCAATGGCAAGCCGGAGTCTGCCATTCCTACTGATGTTTAACGTTAGCGTGTTCTTTATCTTTTTATCTGGAAACTCAAACTTCCCCGCACGTCAGCTTTGGGAAACGTTCTATAAGCCCAGTTCCCAAAGCCCCTCTTCCCTTGACAGGGCAGGAGGGCGAAGCCGTGCTAAAGAATGGCACTCCGAATTAACGTCCTTGCCATTATTCCTTTCCCCCCTGCTTCTTAACGCCATATTCCCAAATGACCCGAAGTAACTCAAAGCGCAGTCACGGATCAAATCAGCGGTTGGAACGAGGGTGGTTGTCTTTTGGGTTATTCTCCCTTAATTCTTTGGAGCTCACAATACGATCTTTGTATTCCCCAGGCACTACTAATTCTCCTTCTGCTTATCAGCTGCAACGCTTCCCGCCTACCTAGCCGTGGCCTATCTTTGTATTCTTCATTATTTCCTCTATACAGCAAGACAAATATTACACATCTGTCACAGGGGTATTTATGGTTGTTACATCAGTTCTTTTTAGGGTTGCTCGCTTGCCTTTGAAGACGACTTCTGTCAGCTCGCGGGAGAGGACTCTCTTGAATTTAAATGGATACCTTAATTTGAAGAGTTTGCAGCTACATATCAGAGAGGCCTCCAATGTGTGGGTGAAGTTGTCCACCCTCTCCCCCGCAGAACTCAGTAACCCCAGGCTCGGTAATATCAATAGCTCTCTTCAGACCAGGCTCTACAGTAGCTAATTAGTAGACATACTGCAAAGGCTTCAGTGGAATCTCCCTATAATGAGATTTCAGTCAATAAAAGCCTGCCCTGCTATACTTATAAGTACCCACTTTCCTCTGACTAGACACAGACGTGGTGTGTGCGAATAGAAACACTAGTGTAAATCATACCATGTTTTTTTTTCTTTATTTTAATTAACTGGATAAAGAGGAAGATGGGTTCAAAATCCAATAGGTCATAAGAGATGCCAAACACTCAGCTGCTGTAAATAGACAGAGCTCCAGGGACTTCAATGGAACACTGTTGATTTACACCAATGGAAGATTGCACTCTGGCGGATGGATTTGCAGAGGTTCTGCTTCTGAAATGAGAGAGGGTCACAAATCCGTGGAAATTGTTTTCTTCTGCCAGAAAATGTTCTGTAATCTGGCCTGAGAGTGACAGAAAAATAACCCTGTGCTCTCCATTAGGCATTAACTTGGTGATGTATTGGTACTTGATGACAAAGTAAAATCATTCTGATAAGAACCTGCCCTAGAATAAAATTTAAGGGTTCTCTCCTGTCATGCTTCAGGTGTTCAGTAAATGGAAATCTACCCTGCTGACCAGGCAACTTCAACTTCATCTTAAGAACTGGTGTACAGCTTGAGAGATATAGGAAGGGGGTAATTTTAAGACTGTGTGTGGCAGTGGTGAGGACAACAAAGGTGGTAAAAAGGAATGGAGAACATTAAAGGAATATGCACATAGCAAATGCAGTCACAGAGCTCTGCCTTGGCCTTTTTCAAGGCCCACTCCTTTCCATGCATGGATGTCTGACCCAACACAGCTCTGTGTTCTGGGGACAATGTCACAGAGGTGCAAGACCTCCATTGCTCCATTCCCCATCCATTCAGACCTCCACCTATGGATCTAAGTAAAACTATTATTTTAATCACTCTGTGAGGATAAAGCTCTAACATAGAATGAGGGTCTTTGTGAATTAATCCCATATTTTGGTTTTATTATTAATTCAGTTACATATTGCAGTTTGCAAGATTTCTTAGATTTTGATCCTGCAATGTTCAGTGCATCCTCATCTCACTTGGGGATTGCAGGATCCAGTTTTTGGGCTCCAATTTGTCAAAGCATTTAAGCACGTTTCACTTGAAGCATATACTTATATATATATCAATCCATACCCAGCAAAACATCTAACCACGGGAGGCGTGGTAGATATACTAGAGGGTAGGGATCGGATACAGAGGGACCTAAACAAATTAGAGGATTGGGCCGAAAAAAACCTGATGAGGTTCAACAAGGACAAGTGCAGAGTCCTGCACTTAGGACGGAATAATCCCATGCACTGCTACAGACTAGGGACCGAATGGCTAGGTAGCAGTTCTGCAGAAAAGGACCTAGGGGTCACAGTGGACGAGAAGCTGGATATGAGTCAACAGTGTGCTCTTGTTGCCAAGAAGGCTAACGGCATCTTGGGCTGTATAAGTAGGGGCATTGCCAGCCGATTGAGGAACGTGATCGTTCCCCTTTATTCGACATTGGTGAGGCCTCATCTGGAATACTGTGTCCAGTTTTGGGCCCCACACTACAAGAAGGATGTGGAAAACTTAGAAAGAGTCCAGCGGAGGGCAACAAAAATGATTGGGGGTCTGGAGCACATGACTTATGAGGAGAGGCTGAGGGAACTGGGATTGTTTAGTCTCCAGAAGAGAAGAATGAGGGGGGATTTGATAGCAGCCTTCAACTACCTGAAGGGGGGTTCCAAAGAGGATGGAGCTCGGGTGTTCTCAGTGGTGGCAGATGACAGAACAAGGAGCAATGGTCTCAAGTTGCAGTGGGGGAGGTCCAGGTTGGATATCAGGAAAAACTATTTCACTAGGAGGGTGGTGAAACACTGGAATGCGTTACCTAGGGAGGTGGTGGAGTCTCCTTCCTTGGAGGTTTTTAAGGCCCGGCTTGACAAAGCCCTGGCTGGGATGATTTAGCTGGGAATTGGTCCTGCTTTGAGCAGGGGTTGGACTAGATGACCTCTTGAGGTCCCTTCCAACTCTGATATTCTATGATTCTATGAATGGGATTTAAGCATGCATTTAGTTTGCTGAATGAGAGTCTTAGTGCACCTATTTAAATTTGGCACAGCATTCATGCTATTGTTATTGAACTTCATTTATATTATAGTAACACCCACAGACCCTAATAGGAATCAGGCTGTCATTATGCTAGATGCTGTGCAAATGCACAAGAAGACATGGGTTCCTGCCCTGTAGTGCTCATAATCTAAGGATCATATTGTACCACCCTTGCGTATGATGATTAGCACCCTACTTGGGACCTGATCCTGTACCTAGTGAAGTCAATGGGAGTCTTTCCACTGATATGAATGGGCTTTGGATCAGGCCCTTGGTGAACAGTCCTACTGGGATTAATTGGACCTCTGGCTAAATTGGGTGTTACTCATGAATAAAGGTGCCTCAAAGCAAGACCTGACAGTCTAATCCACTTTCTATTAACAAACTCAGAGTGTCACAGGATCACTTACTTAGGATTATGTATTTGTCTTGTATCTCTTCTATCTACAACTCTTTGCATTTTTTGTGAGGGCTAAGTTGAGAAGGACAGGTCAATCTTTTAGTTGGGATTCGCTGTTTATTGAATCTGTCTACAACTCTCACTTCCTTTCTCAGAACCAATGAGTCATTTAAACCTTCTTGTTAGTTTCAAGCTAATGCCTTAGGAAACAGAGAAATCACCAAACTGGATCAAATTCATGGACCAATCAGTGCAGAATTTTGTCTCCAGCAGTGGTCAGTACCCAGATGCTTCAGAGGAAGATGCAAGTAACCTCACATAAGGCAGAAGGGAGGTAATCTGCCCTCTATATTAAATTGCCTCCTAATCTCTAATAATTGGAGATTGTTTTACTTGTTTTAAATTCCAAAGCATGTGGTTTAAGAGTTCTTTCAAAATTTATGCTAGTATTATCAGTTATAACTCTGAATCTTCTTGCCATCCATATTAATATCCAATACTTTTGGGCCACAAGGTCATCCTGGACAATGAGTTTTACCATTTCATTACATGTTGTCTGTAAACATATTTCTTTTAATCAGTTTTGAATTTGACATCTTTTAATTTCATTGAGTGTCCCCCACCAAGTTCTTGTGTTATAAAACTGGGAGCTTCTGTTCCCCCAGTCTGCCTTCTCTAGACTATTCATTATTTTCTATACTTTTATCATATCCTCTTATTCATCTCCTTTCTATGATGAACAATCATAATCTTTTAAATCACTTTTCATTTTAGTGTTTTTCTAGGCCCCTAATCATTTTGTCACCCTAATCTAAAACCTCTCTAAGTCTGCCATATCCTGTTTGAGAAGGGGTGTTAGGACCCAGATGTGGACAGTCTAACCTAGTGGTCAGAGCCAGAGTCCAAGTGCCAAGGGTCAGAGCCAGAATCAGGGTCCAGGAATCCAGCCAAGAGTCAGAGAGCCAAAATCAGGAACTGTAAGGAATAGCTGATATTCCCACAGTGCCACCAGGAGGCCATGCAGAGGCATACCCAGGGAACACCATAGAGAGTAGGTGCTGCAGGAATTACCGCCCCCCCCCGCCCCCCGAGACCCAGAGTGATGGTTTCCTGTGGCTATGCACTGTGTTTAACCTCAGGGGTTACCCGAGGAAGTTGTCTGGGCACCCACACAGACTTTGGCCTGCTGCAATGCCAGACTTTGCTTGATCTCATGATCTCTGACTCCAGTCTGACTCTGACCCTGATTCCCGCCTCTCAATTCTGGACTGGTACTGCCTCTAATCTCCAGTCTCTGACTCTGACACTTGCTTATGGAACCTGGCTCTTGTGATTCCTCCAACTCCTGCTTGGCGACTACTGTCCCTGGTGGTGGACCTCAACCCAGTTGTGACTGCTAGGCCAGACTGTCTACACTCTAGTCCCTTACAGGAATGAAGCCAGGGATCAGGGCCAGAATCAGGATCCAGGAACCAAGCTAGGAGTCAGAGCCAGGTTCAGAATCCAGGGAACAAGCGAGAGTCAGGTCCAGTAGCCTGTCAGCAGGGCTGGCTCCAGGCACCAGAGCACCAACTAGGTGCTTAGAGCTGCCGCCGATTGCAGCTTTTTTTTTTTTTCCCCATCGCTTGGGGCTGCAAAAATGCTGGAGCTGGCCCTGCCAGTCAGGAAGTCTCTCAGTCAATTTCCTTTGCCTCCTTCTGGCTTAAATACTATGGTCAGGCCAATCGATGGGACTGATCATCAACCCTAGCAAGATCCTCATGGGTAATGCATCTGGGGGAGGAGTCAGAGAGTTCTTCCAGCCCCTCACTTCCAGTAGTGCTGGGTGAGCTGCCCAATAGAGGCCAGGTTGTGAGGGCTGCCTGAGAACCCATGGAGCCTTACGTGGGGTGGCCAGTACTGCACACACTATTCCAGCTGAGGCTGCACCATTGGTTTATATAATGGCATGATATTTTCCGTTTTATTCTCAACCCTGTTTGTTATTCAACCTAACATCTTGTTTGCTTTTTTAACCGCAGCTGTACATTGAGCTCAGGTCTTCATTGAGCTGTCCCCAGGAATGCCTAGGTCCCTTTCCTGAGTTGATACAGTTAATGTAGATCCCAACAAGGTATATGGAGAGTTGATTTCCCCCCCCTCCTCCAGTGTGTAACACTCGGCATTTATCAACATTGGACTTCATTTGCCACGGTGTTGCCCATTCTTCACCTTGCTTGGTTAAACCTATTCATCTTTCTGCACTCCCACAACTGCCTCGTATTCATCTCTCACACTAATAATCCTTCTGAGTGTCCTTGCTCTTCCGCACTGCCTCTAGTCACCCCTCAGCATAACTAGTCTGCAAAAATACTTTCATCTTTATTACTGCTAAATTCCAGCTCTTTTTTCCTTTACTTTAGTCTACTCCAGCTCTATGGGTAGTTTCCCTATTTCCTGTGTGAACTCTTTTAAAATGTTCACTTTATTGTGCTTCTCACTGTAAAGTTTTTTGGGGAGCTTTGTCTGAAGGGCACTATATAAAAATACAGATACAGAGCCAGCTCCTCAGCTGGTATAAATGTAATTCACATTGATGGAAATCAGTCTCGCTTCATGGCAGTTTGTGTATATACAATATCCTGAGTTTGAGAAATATCAGCTACTGCCATATATTCCAGCACCCACTTCTTTACTCTAAAATCCCTCTTTCCTCAGTCTTGGAAATTGCACAGCCTTTGTTTATCTTCATGGAAGCCCATAACCCTCTTTTCATTATTATTTTATTGTTATTATTATTACTATACAGAGGATTTTAAAGTTGTCCTAAGAGATCTGGTAGACTTATTGGTGTACCATCATTACTGAAAATCTAGCCACTGTTACTACAGCAAAGCTGAAATGTGTTTACAAAACATGAGAATAGTAAGCAAAACTTTGCTCCCCACCCCATCACGGCTTTATTTAATTAACTTACATTAAAATAATAAAATAGATAACCCTGATTACTTATGCAAGTAGCCCCTTCAGGCACAGGATAAGTGCATCCTCTCTGGCACTGCTCAGATATGCTTCCTATAAGTTACCTGAATTATATACGTCCCTGGAGCAATGCATCAACTGGATTACTTTACAAGGAAGTGAGAGACTCCCTTGAGGACATGACAATAGCTTAGTAGTTCAAAATTGTATTATATCTGGTTGAAACAGCCTCTCTAATATGCTTTGTTATTTATAAGGAGGAAAAAAGAAAGGTCCCAATTGAAGTTTTAAATTGCAGCAATGACGATTGTGCTAATTATTAATAGCAATAAATCTGGAGTGGCCAAAGTTCAGCCAACAGGCCAAATGAAACCAAGGGGTTTCCATAAAGTGTCTTGCATGCATTGTCTTCTTTAATATGGCCTGTGGTGACTACAGATCCCAGCATGTAATCCTGCATAGAAATTGAAGATTGAATGTTGGGATCTGTAGTCTGGACAATTCACACCTCTACATTAAACATTAAGATAAATCTTCTCCTTTCTATATGGCCTTTAGCCTCTTGACAAGTTACCACTGTGATACATGGGTGGCCAAGTTTGTGTGTCTTTTCATTAAACCATAATTTCTATTATTAATCTTTCTAATTTTACCACATACAGTTTATGTACCCTTTATTAATGCTGATAAGAACAATTCATTCTTGCATCCATCCCAGAGCGAGATGAGGATGATGAAATGGAACATGGTATAATTCCATCAGGAAGGGTCTGTGATGATATCACACCTGTCTCCCTAAAAATCAGTACCGAGCCAATGCAGAAGCACATTCCTGCACTAATACCAAATGGAGGCTGAAATCTATATACAGTAGATGTGTTTGTTGTGAGGCAATGGGAATATTCTGATGTCTGTGCATTTCCACACCATTTGGAAAAAGTCCCTCTGTGGTGTAAATTTAATAAATTATGAAGCCTGCTAACATGCTGCTCTTGATTTGCATCTTCAGGAAACAACCTGAATTAACTCCATGAACTGCATAGATCCCGTATATTATTCCAGTTGATTGTATCTATTTAATTTTGCATGACTTCCTTTGAAAGATTATGGTGAACATTATCTCAGAACTTTTGCATGGTGATTGAGCCAAGGAAAAGAGCTACTTTTCTGAACCACTGGGGGATATTGTGTACCCATATTTTGTTCCATATTAAAAGAGAGATACAAGAAATGTATACATTAATTGGATTTATAAGCTATAGTAATATTCCATAAAATCTGTCTCTAGTGGTGTAGGCACCAACTCAGGAAAGGGCTTTAGCAATTGCTAAATTTTAAGCTTGTGTTTACATGCTTAAAAGGTAAGCACATGCCTAAATGCCTTCCTGAATAGGGAAGCTTTCCCAAATTGGGTCTTAGTATTTTTAGTACAGGGCAGGGAGTCAGGATTCCTGAATTGTCTTCCTAGCTCTCATTTAGGTGAGTCATTTTAAGCCCAAATTTTCAAAAAAGAGCCTGCTACTTTTGGGTACCATAGTTTTTGTGTTCTCAACTTAAGCCACCCAGTGACTGCCTGGTTTTCAGAGGATCTGAACACTGACAAATCCAGCTGAAGTCAATGTGAGCTGTTTAATCAGGACCTAGGTATCCTGAGTTAGTTGCTCAGAAAGTGAGGCACTTAAGAAAATGTAGGGCATAACCTCTCTATGGCTTGGTTTTCCTATCTGCAAAATGGCTGCAATACTTACCCAACACAGAGCACTGTTGCGTAGTTTTATTAATTAATGTTTGATAAACAATTTACGATACATGGAGGAAAACTGCTACTGCATATTAGTTCAAATAGCAGCAGCGGCATTCATGTACATAGCTCTTTAATTTCAGGCACTGTTTTTTCACCTCTCCAATTTGTCAGGTATAAGTATTTGCTTCAAGTTTAAGTTAAGCATATCTTTAAGTGCTTTGCTGAATACGGATGGACACTTGCAGGTTCACACCTGCCTAGGTGTTTTGATGAATCAGGGCCTATGTCATAGAACTGTATTGTAGCAATTAATGGGAGCATTGATTATGTATATAGAAATACCAGCAGTTTCCTTTCTTCTTATAGCATCGGGAGTTATTTACTGGATTTTTTCCATACTCCTCCTTTGTGCATATTTTTTATGCAGAGCCTTCACTCTAATAAGATGTTCCTGAACTTCAGCATATTTCACAAACTTCATATTATTTTCAAGTCTTCATTGTTGACAGACTCTTCAGCTTCTAATCTGGATTGAGTGAGTCTAAGAACTGAAAAGCCCCCTAGCAATAAGAAATAGCCTCAGGAGAAAGTCCAATTACCAGTTCCATCTTATTATCCAAGCTGTTGTTTTAGTTGAATAAATAAAAAAAAAAAAAATCAGCAATGCAAAGGCCAAAACCTGTTTGTTTTCGACAACACATTTAATAAGGGGAGCAGGGTATCACATTAAAGTGGAAAGAGGGGGTGAAGAGAGGAAGCATTCTTCAGATCATACTGAACTGTTCTTTGAAGGAAATGCACTTAACCGTATACCCTTTATTGCAGCCTATGATGTAAGGAAAGATTAACCATTGGATAAAAGAGGGGCTTATCTCCAAAGATTACAAACCTTTTCTCTTGCCAACTATGCAGGTGAACTGGGAAGAGGTTTTAGGGTCTGAGTTTGTACCCAGGAAGTCAATGGCAACACCCCCTGTGATGGGTTCGGTCACAGAAACCCCCTTGGGACTGCCACCTGACGTGCTGAGATTACCTCTGAGCCCGTTTTCCCTGCCAGCTTGGGACTCCAGAACTCTGCCTTGTTGAACCAGACATGCTAGCCTGCTGCAACACAGACCCAGAGTCTGGGCCATGTCCCCAAAGCTGTAGGCTTTAATCAAAAACTGCTCAGCAGGTTTCCTATCTCCAGCATCCAGACACCCAGTTCCCAATGGGATCCAAACCCCCAAATAAATCCGTTTTACTCTGTATAAAGCATATACAGGGTAAACTCATAAATTGTTCATCCTCTATATCACTGATAGAGAGATATGCACAGCTGTTTGCACCCCCAGATATTAATCACTTACTCTGGGTTCAATAATAAATAAAAGTGATTTTATTAAGTATAAAAGTAGGATTTAAGTGGTTTCAAGTAATAATAGAACAAAGTAAGTCACCAAGCAAAATAAAGCAAAAACACGGAAGTCTAAGCCTAATACATTTAGAAACTGATTACAGGTAAAATTTCACCTTCAGAGATGTTCCAATAAGCTTCTTTCACAGACTAGACTCCCTCCTAGTCTGGGCCAAATCCTTTTCTCTGGTACAGTCCTTGTTAGTTCCTGCAGATATCTTAGGTGGAAACTAGGGGTTCTCTCATGACTGGCAGCCCTTTGTTCTGTTCCACCCCCTTTTATAGCTTTGGCACAAGGCAGGAATCTTTTGTCTCTCTGGGTCCCCACTCCTCCTTCTAAATAGAAAAGTACCAGATTTAAGATGGATTCCAGTATCAAGTGACATGATCACATGTCCTGGGAGACCCAGCCTCCATTCTTCCTGGGCTGGCCTACAGTACACAGGAAGGTTTGTAAGTAAACAGAGCCATTTACAATCAATTGTCCTAGTCAATGGGAGCCATCAAGATTCTAAACCACTATTAATGGCCCACACTTTGCATACTTACAATAGGACCTCAGAGTTATACTTCCTATTTCTAGCTTCAGATACAAGAATGATACATACAAATAGGAGGAATATATTCAGTAGATTATAAGATTTGTAATGATACCTTACAAGAGACCTTTTGCATAAAGCATATTCCACTTACATCCTATTCACACTTATAAGCATATTTCCATAAAACATATGGAGCGCAACATCACACACTCCTCCCCATTGACTTCAAAGGGTGCAGAATCAGGGTCTCGAAGAATAATGTTGTTTTCCCAGGGGTTGAAGAATTAATGCTAACCCCCAACCAAACCATACTCTGAAAATGTGCTGTTCTTAAGTAGTTTTGATTACAGGTGTGGTCTCAAAGTTACCATTGTTTCTAATCTGCCTCCAGGTGTTAGTGGCCCAAAGTAACTATGATCTGGTGACTGTTTGGTAGCACATATGAAAGAAGTTGGTGGCTTCAGTCCAATTCTGAGTGAACATGTTTCTGCACAACAAAGCAAAGTTGCCATTGATTGGCTGTGACATCATAATGAACAGGGAGTCTTCGGATCCAAGCTCTGTGGCCTCAAAGCACCTCTCACCAGTACTGATTTGCAAGTGGGCTACTTAAATTACAGATCATACTTTGGAAAAAAAACAAACCACATCCTCTAGAGATTCTTTTTCAGTGACCTGTACTAGTCAGATTCTTGAATAGATTTCGCTCCATAGTACTCGCTCCATATCAAGAAAGGAATACCAAAGCCTTCCTTTCAAACAGTAATTACAATGTCATTTCAATTCGATTAGAAGTGTGGTATGAAGAATCCCCAGCTTGCTGCACGCTCCACCAATAAGATGTTCAAGCTGCTGCAGGAAGTATTGTTGGTGATCCTCTAACTGTTACCTTTTCCACTTAGTCTATAGTGAACCAGTGACACAGCATATCATTAGGGACTATTCTGAATTGAGAGAGGTAAAACCAACTTACTGGGCCCCAATCTAACAACCTGTGAAGTTAATGAAAGACTCCCATTACCTTGGCTACTTGTAATCATTAAAATTTAACCACACTTTTTGCAAGAGTAGGGAAGTTAGTCTCAGTGCCCTGGCCAAATTCCTGTTTGAGGAATAATGTGTCTTCTTTAAATTCCCTCTTAAATTTCAGCTGGACACAGCGTTCTTCACTTCTTGCCATAAACTACTGCACACTGTTCTGTGTATCTATATTATACCACAAGTTTCACATCAGTGGTGTCTACGTTTCAGTAACAGGTGACAACAGCCTTATACGATAACTTGTATGTGTATTTACATATCCGTTGTAGAATTGGTAAAGTAGTGGCAACAATTACCCACTAATGTGTTTAAATTTTTCAACAAGTTTGCTTTGGGCGTGTTTGTACACATTTTGTGATCATGAAAAATGAACTATTTTGTTGAATATTTCTGCAAATAAACTTGTTTTCTCAAATGTTCATGAAAAGCAAATATTCCCCCCAAATGAATTTTGAACTCAAAACGGCAAGTATTTGCACCAGAAACTTCATTCTAAGAGTTATGCTCATGCAATCAGGAAACAGAATCAATACCTAGCAACTTATGCGTTCAATCAAAACAGAATCCAGGGGTGAAATGGGATAATAACTTCTTCCATCCTTCTCCTCAAATGTGCATCACAAGGCTTAAGCAGTTGATTTACTTTCAATTTCTGATAAAAGTAATAGGTGGGACCAAATTATGCCTCTCAGTTATGTTTGATCAATAGAAAATTTAATGAATTACTTACAATTGTGGGGTGATGGAAACCATAATGTGGTACCCTAATGATGCATAAGATAAGGGAGAAATATTTAAATGTACTAAGAAGGGAAGAAAAATTCTATGGAATAAAGAAAAGAAAAGAGTCAGTTAATGAGCATTCCCCCCATCCCCAAACTATAAATCCTGTAATGGTTAAAATATTTCCCTCCAGGAATCTGTCTAATTATGGCATTATCAGATTTTAGCTGACTTGAACATTTCTTACAAAGCATTTTAACCATTAAAAATGTGATTTCTTTCAAATGTAAAAGCTCATTTAATAATCACAAGACACTTCAGACCACACAGCCATGCTGATCAATGTACACCTCAGGTGCACGGAAGCTGAGCTGTGAATTAATCAGCGCTATAACACAGCCCATGGTCCCTTATTACTCAGACAATCATTAACATGTTGAAGCAGCTTTTGCTGGTGGGAAATGACGTACAGCAATGCAGGATTAACTGGCATAAGCACTTGGGTAGTTTATGCCCAAGCCCCGAGTAGAAGGAAGCAGTTTGCACGACGCTCAAGCATTTTGAGCTAACACGGTTAAACCTTTCAGTGAGGTACATCCCAAACTATGCCAAACAAGGTAGGAATCTTTATGAACCCTAAATTAGTTCAAGTTTGCAAACCTTTCAAAAGAACCTGTTTTACTCATAAAGGTGGACAATGTTTTTTGTAAAAACTCCTCTCCCTGTGGAGACCAGGCTGGGATTTAGGTTTTGACCTGGAATCATGTGAAAGTCAACAGTTTCAGACATGTTTTGTCTGGAGTTTTTTGGTTCAAACACACCTGAAAAATCCAAATAAAATGTTGGAAGTATGAAATCCTCCAAACCAAAATCAACAAGGAAAGTCTATAAAGCAAAACCACTGATTTTGGAATAGCATAGAAGCCCCCTGGTGGGAGCCACAGACATACCTTTATTACCTTGCTGCAGTACATGGACTGGGGAGAAGAAACTTACAAAAGGGTCTGTGACAGGGTCGGTAGCTCACCGCTGTGGCGCCTCCTCCTGGCCGCTTCGGGGAATTAGTTTTGTGCCAGTAGAGCGCCCTCTTTGGGTGGCGTTCCGCCTGTCGTCTCGCCTCTGTGGGGTGCACGGACTTGCGTTGCTCCCGACGTTGGCGTCCTCTTCCGGAGCACTGCCCTCCGACAGTGTCCCTTTGTCCAATCACACCCCCTTCCGGGGGGGGGGGGGGGGAACCAACAGCCCCACACCTTCGAGTCCGATCCTCACCGTCTAGGATCTGGTGTGGTTCTGACCGGCTGCTCCCTGCGGCCCGTGGCTGTGCGTGGGGTAGCACAGCAAACAAAGGGGGGGGGGACTCAGGCCCGCCCACTACTCTGAGTCCCGGTCCAGAGGCCCTCGGGTGACAATCTCACTGTCTTCCCTCTCCTTCCTCCTCTGACTATCCCTCTGGACCGCTTCCCCAACAGCCCTTCACTACGCTAGGCCTCCTCCTCCCGGGTCTGCCGCCTAGCAGGCTATGGAGTAGGGCCTTCTCCCACTCTCCCAGGCTGGCCTGCACTGCGCTGTCCGTGGTGCTGGCCTCCCAGCTCTGGAGACAGACCTTCCCCTCCGAAGGCCTGGGACAGACTGACTGCTCCTGCTCTGGGCAGCCTTTTATATGGCTAAGCCGGGCCCTGATTGGCCCTCTGTAAGCCCTTCCCTGATTGGCCGCGCGTCTACGCAGGCGCCCAGGCCTGCCGCAGCCCAGTCTCTCTAGGTGTGGGGTAATCGCCCCAGCACACACCCTCCCCCTTAAGAACTCTCCCGGGGGGGGGGGGGTATCGTAACCGGCCTAATGGCCCCAAAGTCCCGGAAATTAGTCTTTGCCAACGGGCAACCCGGCTTATCCACCGTCTCAGCGGGGGGGTCCCACCGAAACACGCTGAGGCTTACCGGGTCCGACGTACCAGTCCGTCTCTTCCCTTAAGCTGCCTCCTATCTGTTCCGCTGCTGGAGTGTCCCACGGGTCTCCTGATTCTCCACGGGTCTCGTGGTCCACCGCCTCGGCTGGTCTCTCCCACAGTGAGGCTCCCTCTCGACCTGGAGAAGTCGCAGTCCTCGGCGGTTCCAGGAGTGTGGGCTGGTCCTCCACCGGGGCTTCCCGCACGGGTTCTCCTCCCACGGCCGTCTGCCTAGGCTGGGGTATGTTCCCTCCCCTCGCACTCTCTGTGCATTTGAGACACACCCCGTACAAGCGTGACGGATCCTCTGCCGTCAGGGCTAACTGTTCAGGGCCTCGGCAGTTGGATGGGAGCTTAACTGCCCCCTTGCAGACCACCCCCTGCGCTAAGGATCCCCCTCCTTGACCCGATTCTTCGCCCTCCTCCCCTAGCCTGGAGAAGAAATCGGCGTTAGTATGGGCCTTACCCGGTCGGTGTAGCACCTGGAAGTCGTAAGGCTGGAGGGCAAGGTACCACCGCATAATTCTAGCGTTCGTGTCTTTCATGCTGTGGATCCATCGCAAAGGGGCGTGATCTGTGATTAATTTAAAACTATTCCCTAGCAGATAGTAACGGAGGGCGTCGATAGCCCACCGTACCGCCAGGGCCTCTTTCTCTATTGTTGAGAAGTGTCTTTCTCGGGGGAACAGCTTCCGACTTAAATACAGTACTGGGTGTTCCTCCCCGTCTACTTCCTGGGAGAGTACTGCACCTAGGCCGACTTCCGAAGCGTCTGTTTGTAGTATAAACTCCTTCGTGAAGTCGGGGTGTCGTAGTACTGGTTCTTGAGTGAGCCATTCCTTGAGCGTGTTAAGGCTCGCTCGCATTGCGTAGTCCACTGTACCTGTCGAGGTTGGGAGTTCTTCGTTAGGTCTGACAGGGGGGCGGCTATAGATGCGAAGTCTGGTACAAAACGACGATAGTACCCAGCTAATCCCAAAAACTGACGCACTTGTTTCTTCGTCGTGGGGGTGGGTACATCTCTGAGGGCTTGTACCTTGCTAATCAGGGGTGTTAGTTTCCCCCCTCCTACCGTGTATCCCAGGTAGGTCACTTCCTCTTGGCCTAAGTGACATTTCGCCGGGTTAGCTGTTAGGCCGGCCGCTCTGAGGGCTTGTAGCACTGCTGCCAGGTGATGTAAATGGCTCTCCCAGTCAAGGCTGTAGACCACGATGTCATCTATGTACGCCGCCGCGTATTGGTCGTGGGGTTGGAGGACCTTGTTCATCAAACGTTGAAACGTGGCCGCCGCTCCATGTAACCCGCTCCATGTAACCCCATCTCTAACATCGTCTCTACCTCCCGTCGCACTGTATCCCACATTTTCTTGGGCAGCGGCCGGTGGTTATCCGTCACCCTCTTCCCGGGGTCGGTGGTGATATGATGACTCATTAAAGTCGTCCGGCCCGGGCGGGCCGATAAAACGTCCGGAAACTTCTCTACCACCCGTTGTAGTTGCCCCCTTTGTCTAGGGCTGAGGCCTGACCCCAGCGTGGCCGGTCCGAGGTCGGGAAGGTCCCCTGCTAGGGGTCCAGGTTCCGAATCTGGGGTGGACGGGCCAATGAACATGGCTTCCCGGGTTTTCCAGGCCTTTAGAAGGTTAACATGATAAATGCGGGTCTCTTTCCGTCGACCAGGTAGTCTGACCTCGTAATCGACTGGTCCCACTCGTCGGATCACTTCATAGGGACCCTGCCATTTGGCCAGGAGCTTCGACTCGGAAGAGGGCAGTAAAAGCAGCACCCGATCGCCTGGGGCGAACTTCCTCCCTCTAGCCCCTCGATTATAGAGGCGCTCCTGACCGGACTGGCCCATTCCAGGTTTTCACGGGCGAAGGCCCCTAATGTTTGGAGTCGCTCCCGGAGTTGTAGTACGTATTGTGTGGTCCCAAGGACCCGCGTTTCCTGTGTTTCCCACTCCTCTTTCAGGAGGTCCAGTATTCCTCTGGGCTGCCTGCCATATAGGAGCTCGAAAGGCGAGAACCCCGTCGAGGCCTGTGGTACCTCTCTTATTGCAAACAGTAGGGCCGGCAACAAGGTGTCCCAATGTGAGGGGTCCTCCTCCACAAACTTCTGCAACATGGCTTTTAGCGTACCATTGAACCGCTCTACCAAGCCATCGGTCTGCGGGTGGTACACTGATGTCCGGAGGGTCCGGATATGGAGGAGGCGACATAGCTCGGCTATTAACTTGGAGGACACATTGGTGCCCTGGTCCGTCAATATTTCCCCGGGTATCCCAACCCGGGCGAAAATCTTTACCAGTTCACCCGCAATGGTCGGTGCTGTCGCTGTCTTTAGGGGAACGTCTTCAGGGTAGCGTGTTGCGTAGTCCACGACTACTAGTATAAAGCGGTTCCCTGTCTTGCTTCGCTCAAGGGGGCCGACGAGGTCCATCCCGATCCGTTCAAAGGGTACCCCCACGACTGGCATGGGTACCAGGGGTGCAGGAGCTACCCCTTTCGGTCCGGCTCGCTGGCATTCTGGGCACGAGGCGCAAAAGTCTGCCACTTCCCGGTGGATGCCTGGCCAGAAAAACCGGCGGGCCACCCTCTGTAGGGTCTTCTCGCGTCCCAGGTGTCCGGCCCAAGGGTTTGCGTGGGCTAAGTGGAGGAGGCCGGCTCGCAGTCTCCGGGGGACCAACAGCTGGCGGAACGTCTCTCGGGTCTGGGGTTCCTGCGCTATTCGGTACAGGCGGTCCTGCCATACCTCAAAGCGGGGGCCCTGTGGAGTCCGTCCCGTCCTGTCCCCCTCAACGGCAGGGTTGGTGGCTTGTTCCCAGGCTCGGCTTAGGGTTGGGTCTTCCTGTTGCTCACGTAAGAAGTCCCCGTCGCGCTCTAACTCTACCCGGGCGTCCTCCACCGAACGGGGTCTGTCTCCCGGACAACTCGCAGGGGTCTCCGCCGTCGAGGAGGTCCCCTCGCCGGGGTCATCCCTTAGCCTGCTCCCAAGCAGCCCCGTTTCCGGTGCTATAGTCCTGTCTGGTCGGGGCTTGGGTGGCTGATATCTTAGGAGGACCTCTCCGAAGCCGGGCCAATCTCGTCCCAACACCACCGGGTAGGCCAGCCTAGGGGCCACTCCTACTCGGAGACCCTCTTCCCGGCAGCCTACTCCCATCTTGACCCAGGCTGTGGGATACTGGCGGATGTCTCCATGCACACACTGCAGGTAGATCAGGGGCCCCGAAAGATTGAGGTTCGGGACCAGCCCCTCTCGTATGAGGGTCTGACTACACCCCGAATCTACGAGGGCATTGGTGGGGTTCCCTTCAACCTGGACCGGGACTATCAATTTTCTTACCCCTTTCTGCCATGCCCGTTGTCCGGCCATCCAGGCCTGCCCGTAGCTGCAGTCCATAAAAGGGCAATCTCGCCAGAAATGTCCCTCTTGACCACAGCCCCAGCACCTCTCTCAGGTTTCGGCCGGGCTTGGGCCTCCTCCGGGGGGGCCTGTTCGCTCCGGGGGCTGTTGCTCCCTCCGAGTCGCCATCGGCCATAACTTGGGTCGGGGTTCAGGGTTGGGGGGTCTCGGGTGCCGATGGCTGTTGCCTGCCAGTGGTCCAGAGGCTCCCGTCCCACAAGGGTTCCCCTTCTCTGCGCCGCCCTTGCGACCAAGGCTCTCGGCTGCTCGGGGTGGTGCCTCTGCCCCGTCGGCGGATAAGTAGTCCTCCATTAAGGCCACTGCTGCGGAGAGGGTGGCCGGTCGATGCCGTCGCACCCAGGCCCTCCCTCCCGGGGGTAGGATCTGGGTGAACTGCTCTAAGGCTACCAGCTCCGCCACCTGGGGTCCCGTCAGGCCCTCTGAGTCCAACCATCTCCAGCAGTGGTCCCGGATGCGTCGGGCCCCCGGAGGATATTGTTCCTTACGGAGACGCTGTCGGTAGGTCTCTGGGCTAATGCCGGTATGGTCTAGGATGGCCGCCTTGACTCGGGCGTACTCGAGTGCTTCCCGGGGGTCGAGGCTCCGATATGCGGCCTGAGCCTGCCCCGTCAAATAAGGGGCTAGTAACGTGGCCCAATGTTCTGAGGGCCACCGGGCAGCAGTCGCCACCTGTTCAAATGTGACCAGATAGGCCTCTGGGTCATCCTCGGGCCCCATCTTGGTGAGGCGTATCGGTAGGGCCCCTGGGGTATCCCCCAGTCCGGTTCCCATGGGGGCGGCAGGGGTGCCTCCTGCCGGCCGTAACAGTGTGGCCATCTGTTGCACCAAATGTTCCTGCTGCACCCGCTGCTGGGTGGCCAACTCTCGGAGGAGCTGCTGCTGATTCTCTTGGTGCTGAGTCATCAGCAGCTGCTGCTGAGTGGTCATCTGCTGCAGCATTTGCATCTGCTGCTGGTGCTGCTGGGCCGATTGCTCTTGCTGCTTCTCTAGCAGCCATTTTAATAACTTCTCAGCCTCCATATTGGGGTTCAGCGGGTTACTCCCGGTTCAATCCCCTCACTCTGGACCCCTTTGGTGGGTCTGGGTCTGTACCCACAATCTGGGTCGACCGTCTGTCTGCGCAAGACACTGCTCTGGGCAATAGTCCGCAGTCTTGGCGCTGGCCCCTCGTATCAGGGGTGGACCGCTATACCCGCATTCTCCACCACGTGTGACAGGGTCGGTAGCTCACCGCTGTGGCGCCTCCTCCTGGCCGCTTCGGGGAATTAGTTTTGTGCCAGTAGAGCGCCCTGTTTGGGTGGCATTCCGCCTGTCGTCTCGCCTCTGTGGGGTGCACGGACTTGCGTTGCTCCCGACGTTGGCGTCCTCTTCCGGAGCACTGCCCTCCGACAGTGTCCCTTTGTCCAATCACACCCCCTTCCGGGGGGAGGGGGTAAACAACAGCCCCACACCTTCGAGTCCGATCCTCACCGTCTAGGATCTGGTGTGGTTCTGACCGGCCGCTCCCTGCGGCCCGTGGCTGTGTGTGGGGTAGCACAGCAAACAAAGGGGGAAAAAGGGGGGGGGACTCAGGCCCGCCCACTACTCTGAGTCCCGGTCCAGAGGCCCTCGGGTGACAGTCTCACTGTCTTCCTTCTCCTTCCTCCTCTGACTATCCCTCTGGACCGCTTCCCCAACAGCCCTTCACTACGCTAGGCCTCCTCCTCCCGGGTCTGCCGCCTAGCAGGCTATGGAGTAGGGCCTTCTCCCACTCTCCCAGGCTGGCCTGCACTGTGCTGTCCGTGGTGCTGGCCTCCCAGCTCTGGAGACAGACCTTCCCCTCCGAAGGCCTGGGACAGACTGACTGCTCCTGCTCTGGGCAGCCTTTTATATGGCTAAGCCGGGCCCTGATTGGCTGGCTACAATCTGCCTCCTGATTGGCCCTCTGTAAGCCCTTCCCTGATTGGCCGCGCGTCTACGCAGGCGCCCAGGCCTGCCGCAGCCCAGTCTCTCTAGGTGTGGGGTAATCACCCCACCACAGGGTCCCTGAAGATTCTCTCTTCTCCCCTCAAAATGGGGTAAACAATAATGCTGAGAGAACATTGTAATCATTATAAAACATTGTAAAAAGTATTTACAGCCATTCCTCCAATGAAAACTGCAAGTTCTCCTTTGGTGGCACTGGTATTTCCCAGGAAGATTCATATAAGCAAATTTTTGTTCACATAAACATTCACACCATGAGACAGTGTCACAAATAATCACATACACATGTATTCACAGAGGCATTTACACATGAAGTTTTTGTACAGCCATTCAGTCATAGAGCAGAAATAATACCATGTGACTAATCACACAACACAGTCAATTATGAATAGCACTTTCTCAAAGCATACTCCTTACATATAATGCCTGATTTCGATACCTTTACTTAAGGGACTATTACCTTGCTATTGCTTTCAGTGAGAAAACTTGCTGGGTCAGGTACTATTCAGTATGAGTGATAGCTTCAGAATATGGCCCATAGTTTGCAGGCAAGCCATGGCATGGAATATAGTATACCTGTAACACATTTATTTGGACTCCCTAGTCCGTCTGTCTGTATCCTTCTATTGTCTCTTGTTTTCTACTTAGATTGTAATCTGTTTTTTTGTTCTGTGTTTGTACAGTGCCTAGCACAAGGGGATACTGGTCCATGACTGGGGATCCTCAGCACTGCAATAATACACATACTAAATGATGTATTAAATTATTTCACAGACAAATCTGAGTTTGTGAGCCTAATCTAATAATATTTTTTTGCTGTGACTAGTTCTTCTTGTTTTAGGGAGCACTTACTGGAGTGGGACAGTGACTAGATTCTGTGTTTCCCTTCTTCTGATATCAACTTGCTAGAGTTTAAAAATATAACTGAAAGAAAGGGATAATAATCCAGTTTTAATTTTTCTAATACTTTTGTCATTTAAAAATAGTTAAAATGTGTGTTGTTCTTATCTTTTCATTGGACAGACATGTCTGCAGGCAAATAGCACTGCAAATCATTTGGGGACATGCAGTTCAGTGACAGCCCATGGAATAATGTGTAAAGAGACTGGAGAGGCACACGTATATGACCTCACAAAGGTAAGGCATAAACCTACATGTAACATTGGTTGGAAATTAGAACTGGCTGGAGGACAACAGTTCTGTTTCACAGCTTTCTAGGTTTCAAAAATTGTTTTCATTCTGCTTTGGAATGAAATGGTTTAACTAGACCAAATCACAAGAACAAATGGATCTAAACTGGCCATCAGGAAGTTTAGACTTGAAATTAGATGAAGGTTTCTAACCATCAGAGGAGTGAAGTTCTGGAACAGCCTTCCAAGGGGAGCAGTGGAGGCAAAAGACATATCTGGCTTCAAGACTAAGCTTGATAAGTCTATGGAGGGGATGATATGATGGGATAGCCTAATTTTGGCAATTAATTGGTGTTTGACTATTAGCAGTAAATATGCCCAATGGCCTGTGATGGGATGTTAGATGGGGTGGGATCTGAGTTACTACAGAGAATTCTTTCCCGGGTGTCTGGCTGGTGAGTCTTGCCCACATGCTCAGGGTTTAGCTGATCGCCATATTTGGGGTCGGGAAGGAATTTTCCTCCAGGGCAGATTGAAAGAGGCCCTGGGGGGTTTTCTCCTTCCTCTGCAGCGTGGGGCATGGGTCACTTGCTGGAGGATTCTCTGCACCTTGAAGTCTTTAAACCATGATTTGAGGACTTCAATAGCTCAGACATAGGTTAGGGGTTTGATACAGGAGTGGATGGGTGAGATTCTGTGGCCTGCGTTGTGCAGGAGGTCAGACTAGACAATCATAATGGTCCCTTGTGACCTTAAAGTCTATGATTCTATTTAGGAAGGGCTGAGTGGGCAAAATGGGATGAGAAGAGGCACTCTTTGTTAAAAATGGTATTAGTCCATTGCTAGATAGAAATGATAGAATTACCAATAATAATGTAGAAAAAGCAGAAGTTGAATAAATATTTCTATTCTGTATTTGGGGAAAAACAGATTATATAGTCTCATCATATGGTGGTGATTCTACTCGTATCTCTAGAGGATGTTAACCAACAGCTACTAAAGTTAGACATTTTAAAATCAGCAGGTCCAGATAACTTGCATCCAAGAGTTCTAAAAGAGCTGGCTCAGGACCCTGGAGGAATGTTAATGCTGATTTTCAATAAGTCTTGGAGCAATTGGGAAGTTTAAAAAAACTGGAAAAAAGTGGCTCTTTTGCCAATGTTCATAAAGAGTAAATTGAATTACCTGAGTAAATACAGGCCTGTCAGCCTGACATCAATCTCGGGCAAGATAATGGAGCAGCTGATAAGAGACTTGATTAATAAAGAATTAAAGGAGAGTAATGTAATTAATGCAAATCAACATGGTTTTTATGGAAAATAGATCCTGGCAAATTAACTTGATATCATTATTGATGAGATTACATGTTTGGTTGATAAAGACAATAGTATTGATACTTTGATTTCTGTAAGGCATTTGATTTAGTTCCACACAACATTTTGATTAAAAAACTAGAGTGATGTAAATTTAACATGGAACATATTAAATGGATCAAAAATTGGCTAAGTGATAGGTCTAAAAATGCAACTGTAAATGGGAAATCATCACTGAGTGGGTGTTTTCCAGTGGGTCCCACAGGGTTTGGTTCTTGGCCTTACACTATTTAACATTTTTTTTTAATGAGATGAAAGAAAAAATAAAATAATCACTGATAAAGCTTGCAGATGACACAAAAATTGGGAGAATGGTAAGTAATGAAGAGGACAGGTCACTGATTCAGAATGACCTGGATCTCTTGGTAAACTGGGTACAAGCAAACAATATGTGTTTTAATATGGCTAAATGTAAATGTATACATCTAGGAACAAAGAGCGTAGGCCATACTTACAGGATGGGGGACTCTATTCTGAGAAGCAGTAACTGTGAAAAAAATCTGGGGGTTGTGGTGAATAATCAACTGAATATGATCTCCTAGTATGAGATCATACCAAAAAGAGCTAAGGTGATCCTGGGATGCATAAACAGGGGAATCTCAAATAGGAGTAAAGAGGTTATTTACCTCTTTATTTGGCACTGGTGTGACCACTGCTGGAATACTGTGTGCAGTTCTGGTGTCCACAGTTCAAGAAGGATGTTGATAAATTGGAAAGGGTTCAGAGAAGAGCCACTAGAATGATTACAGGATTTAAAAACACAACTTATAGTGATAGACTCAAAGAGCTCAATCTACTTTAATAACAAAAAAGGTTAAGGGGTGACTTGATTACAGTCTTTAGGTATCTACATGGGGAACAAATATTTAATAATGGGCTCTTCAATCTAGCAGAGAAAGGTCTAACAGACACGATCCAATGGCTGGAAATTGAAGCTAGAAAAATCAGACTGGAAATAAGGTGTACATTTTTAATGGTGAGAGTAATTAAGCCTTGGAACAATTTACCAAGGATCATGTTAGATTCTCCATCACTGACAATTTTTAAAACAAGACTGGATGTTTTTCTAAAAGATCTGCCCTAGGAATTATTTTGGGGACATTCTATGGCCTGTGTTATACAGGAGGTTAGACTAGATCACAATGGTCTCTTTTGGCCTTGGAATCGATGACAAACAATCATTTGCTTTTTACAGCCATAGATACACTCAAAACACTTTAAGAACGTAAGCATCATTTTTCCATTTTACAGGTTGGGAAACTGAGGCACAGAGCTGACTTGCCCAAGTTATTAGTGCCTGTAAAGTAGCAGAACTGGGAAGAGAATCCAGCTGTCTTAGCTATCAGGCCAGTGCCTGGTCCTCTGGGCCACAGCCTCTATGGAAGATTAATAATTTCCTCTACTAAACCATTCCAATACTACTAGCAGTTACAGGGTTCCCTTATTGGCTTCATAGCGAATTCAGAGTCATTACTGTAGAATGAGAACTCATTGTCTTTGCTTAATTGCTACCAGGATTATTCAATTCATTCCAAGGGGAACAAATAAAGAATTGTTGCTATTTTATAGCATTGATTGCCAGAAGAAAGAAAATGTTCATTAACTTAAACTAAATGTTTAATATTGGTCTGCTTGGCATCTTTAATTTCAGAGCCGTCAGCAATTATTGGCATCTATTGAGCTGCCTCAAATCATGGTCACAGAGAGAGAATTAACTAAAGCACTGCACTATTCTGTATCCCCCACTTCTACTACTTGGACTAAGGAGCCTGTGGGATACTGTCTCTGATCTATCTTTGTCTGTGGTCTGAAAAATTAGTAGGCTTTAATCAAATAATTACTTTCTCTCCCTTCTTGAAGGAATTATACTTTGGCATTTTTCTTTTATAAATAATATCTACTCCGTGTTTTGTGTGGGTACCTATTACTATAGTATTTGAACACTTCCCAGGTTAATGAGATTAGTTGGGGGAGGTCAACTAACGAAATTCTTGGATTCTTCACTCTTCTTTCTCTGGTTCTAGGAAGTTCTGTGCGGGTTTTGACCTTGGATTCATGTACCCACAGGTAAATGATTTAGATCAGCATTTTTCATTTTTAAAGCACTGTGCAAATATTAACTAATTAATTCTCCTTGCAAGTTAAGTGCCAGCAAGTTAGTATTATTATCCCCATTTTACAGATGGGGGAACATAGACAAAGAGGAGATAAGGGTGCCTAGCTCCTCATTCTAGTTCATTAGACCACACTTCCTCTTGATAATGATACCTGCAGTAACCAATTCAATAGGCAAATGATTATCTTAACTAACCACTTTAAAGTTACCCTCAGGTTTCCAGTACAGTTTTGTTTAATCTTTAGTTACAGGCCACCTGTACTAGGCAACCAGCACATCCTAGGAAGCAGCTTTGAGACAATCCAAAATCAAAACATGCAATAGATGCTGAACCAAGCAAGGGCACTATTCTCAGAATTACCGGCCAGGGAAGGTGGCAGTGCTGGGAATGACTTCACAGCACAGATCAATGGGTGTATGCAATGATACAGAATTCTCCTAAGATACACTGCATGTGTGTAATGGAGGAAGTTCTAGATCTCATCTCCAACAGAGAGAACCGGCCTGTGAATATGTTCAAAGCACCCTGAGTGTACTTCCTATTGTAAAATTACTGTTTACCTCCTTGAGTTTCATCCACTTTAGTAGATGGTATCATTACAATCGTTCCCTGACAACACAGGGAAAGACAGCAAGAAACAATCACCCGTTGTGTTTATTAGGATAAGCTCAGTTCTGAGATAGCAGCAGGAGCAGAGCTATTGCCATGTTCTCAGCTAGATCTATTTATACACTGTGACATGGAGCACTTTTTACTGTCTTGATGTTCTTCTACTCACCTATCCTGGAAATTCTGCATTTCAGATATATTCTAAAATAAAAAATGACAACAATAACATTGATTGCCCAAGTCACCAGGTGTAATTTCAAAAGTAAAGCACATCTATCATCCTGGGGGATGTGGATGGGAACAACCTACGAACCCCGAAGACTGACATATTTGTTCTTGCAGCCTAGGGTTACATAATGACTAACTAAGTGAGTAAATTATATTGAGCCAACTCAGATAGTCATTACAACAATAGAATTAGCATGTTATTGTGCCCTGGTATTTTCCAGCCTTATTTAAACTTTCAGTGTTGTAAACAGGACACAGAACCAGAATCTTGTAGAGTATATTCCTACCAAACACATACTACTACTACTAATTATTGTTATTGTTGATTAGTATTGCATTAATGCCTCGGAGTGCCGATTAGGGATCAAGACCTCTTTGTGCTAGGCGCTATCCAACATAGAATAATAAGACCATCATTGTTTGAAGCAGTTTAAAATCTAATTTAATTCAGACTAATTTATTTCAGTTCAAAAGGCTGCTCAGTTGCTTGCTGGAGAAAAGGCTCACCTTACAGTGGAGAAAATGAAGGTTCTTCCATGGCAGACACAATGTGGGAGTCACTAATATTTATCCTCCAATAATATCTTCTTTATTTTGATTTTTAAGACAAGTAAAATAATATAAAACCCTTAAAAGAATCACTGAGATGAGTACATCCCTAATCCTTGCAAGTACAGGAATTTACCACCTTAACCCTCAACTTTTCCTGCCCTGTTCCCTTCTCTCTGCTGGTTACCATAAAGTCTGACATCTAGACTGCAAGTGCCTGGGATTTGTGCCTTCTGTGCAGAATCTAGCACATTCTGGAGCTATATATTAATAAATAATTCAGTACTGTACAACCTGATGGGCCTTTGGGGCTGAGAAGGCAGATAGCACAGGGGTGATATGAGGTAAGGGTGGGAGGGCTCATATCTTAAATGACGGCATGCTGTTCCTCTTGATATGAAGCTTGGGATGTTACAAAGGGAGATATTGCGGGAGTAACAACTGCTTTTTGTGGGTCCTTGTTTTCTCCAGTTGCAAGGCTGTCTTTAACGAGGGTGGAGAAGATGGTCCTGAGATGAAGAGGGGCCACTGAATGCCTTAGCAGAGGGGGACTGTACTCCTTAAATTGTGAAGAGCAGCTCTTTGACTCTTTGTGGGGGATTGGCCTCAGTATCTCAAGGCGGAGGATCTTCAGTAACTCAAATTGCAAGGGTTGCTGCTCTTCATAGGATGGGAGTGGGGGATTCTTTTGCAGGACTGTGCCTTCTAGGACAGGGTAGGGCTGCTCACCGTCATTCTCCCTCCAGCAGCAACAACAACAAAGCCCGTCCAGCGGGGCATGCCATTGCATGTGTATTTTGTTCTAAATGGATGTGGAATTGAAACTTGTTGACTAATGTAGCATATAATCTTTTTAAAATTTCATTATTTCAGATTTGCAGGTCTGAAGAGTAAGAGGATATCAGTGACAATGGCAAGTGGGAAATGGTCCAATTATTAAGTTAGCCTTTCAACCTGGCTCATTGCCAAAGTGAAATAGTTTTATGAAAAATACAGGGCTTATATTGCTGATTTGAGCATATCCCAAAATAGAAACAAGCAGGGAGTAGTTTGTATTTTAAAAGATTAAATATGACTAAAACTCTATGGACATTAAAAAGATGATTGTTTTCATTTCAAACCAAATGATAAAAAAATCCAGGCCCATTTGTGGGACAATACAACAAATTGATGCATCGTCGAGTCTTCAGTTTGGGAGGTATATAGACTTGAGATGCCTCCATTTTGAATTAGAGTTGGTTGGAAAATGGTAACTATGTTCTATGAACAAGTTAAAGTTGAAAAAGTAGTTTTTAATGAGAATTTTTTTTATTGTTCTTTATTTTTGAAAACCAATTTTTGTTGGTTTTTAGTTTTTCATTAAAAATAAATACATTAAAAAAGGAAGAACCTTAAAAAGTTGAATGAAGAATTTGAACCAGCTTTATTCAGAATTTTGTTGCAGTCATTAGGGAGTTCACCATACCACACAGTGCTGGGACAAGCATGACAGATTTTCACTTGCTCATTTCATCTTGCATCTTTTGCCTTATGGAGATTCTCCTTCAGGGACCAGATACTCTCCCTAAAAGGAATGCCCACTGGGAAGCTCTTTCTTTTTTGGATTAATCTGCCTCATGCTATGCTCACATCTGTCAAAATCTCATTTCTTCATTCTACAGATCTTAGTAGTAGCTTTGGTGGGAGACTGGGCTTGGAGCCTATTGACATCAACAGTGTTCTCGCCTCCACTGTGGTCTCCATTATTGATCTTAATACTCACCTCAGTGATGTACATTTAGAGCTGAGAGAAATTTTTCAGACCAAGAGTTTGTTCCCCTAAAAAATGCCATTTCAGTCAACCCCAAACTATTTGCAAATTCAACACAAATTCACCATATAGGTTTGTCCACAAAACAAAAACAAAATCAGGCTAGATTCATAAGGCAAGTTAGGTGCCATTCACGAAATTGAAGAGGAGGCAGTGCATCTTTGCCCCATAACTAATAGCCCTGTGATTATAGAACTTGCTTGGGGTGTGGGAGACCTGAGATCAAGTCCCTCCTCTGCCTGACTTGCAGCAGGATTTGAAGCCAGGGCTCCCATATCCCAGGAAGTTGCCCTAGCCCCTGGCTTGTAAAGAGTTCTGGGATGGATCTTGTTCAATCTCTCCTTTTGAAGCTGTTCCACTTGGTATGAATAAATAAATAGTCCTTGGAGCAGGGACTGAAACCTACCTGGGTCCCCTAACCACCAGGCTGTAGAATCATTCTCACATACTCTCTCTGTCCCAATGAATATCTAAATACAATAGATTCCACTTATTACAACCCCTTGGTTGCCAGCGAAAAGTTGCTATGATCCAGCAGTTGCTAGTAAGTGCAAGCAGGAGCACTGGAACCTCGGTGGAAGTGGGGGGACCACGAAGTCCCATCCCCACTTCTCTTCCCCTGAGGCCCTGCCCCCTGGCCAGGCTGCAAGCCAGAGCCAGGCCGTGGTCAGAGTCGCCCAGGCTGCTGTGGGGAGCTCCGGACCTGCTACCTGCCCTGGGCAGCACACCCCGGGGATTGGGAACACGTGCCGGGGCTACTCTCAGGCCCCTTGGCCCCCAACCCAGGGCAGGTGGCTTCCAGCCTAGCCAGGAGTTGGGGCCTTGGAGGAAAGAGCAGGACCATGGATGGGGCCCCATGGAGAGTGGGGGCTAAGTCCCACTTTGCCCCCCCTCCCGGCCTGCATCACTCCACGCCTGTTCAAGGCTTGCAGTTTTTTGGGGGGAGGGGGGCAACATGGCCCCCTGCCCTCCAGCACCCATGAGTGGAAGTGAAGTTTGCGAGGCTGCAGCCAGGGAAGGAAGTGCTGGGATATGCCTTACCCAGTTGCAGCCCCACAAACCTGCTTGTGGGAAGGGTGGCAGCGGGAAGAGGGCTGCAAACCTGATGCTGGGGCTTTCTACAAGGAGCAGAGGCACTGGGAGCCTGTAGGGCTGCACTGTACCACTCCCTGCACACTCTGGGGGCTGGAGCTCAGTACATCCCAGCATTGCCTTCTCTGGATGCAGCCCCCCAGCCAGCGCACAGACTGCAGAATATAGGGAGAGGCAGGGCTGTCCTTAGGCATACACAGAATACACAGCTGCGTAGGGCAGCATGAAATTTGGGGCACCAAATTGCCCCAAATTTCATGGTGCCCTACACAGCTGCGTACTTTGTATGCGGCAGCACCAGCAGGCAGCCCCATACCCCAGCTGGCCCCTCTGTGCATTCCTAGTGGGGTGTGGGGACTGGGACAACTCCCTCTGCCTGTGCCCCACCTCTTCCTGCCTCCACCCCATCCGCATTTTCGAACCCTTCTCCCAAGCCCCCTCCCCCAGCGGCGGACGTGGCCCAGGGGATTAGCGGCGGGGCCTAGCACTGGCAGCGGGGGTCAGGCCTACCCCTGCACTCACCGGCGGTGGCAAGAAGCGGAGCAACCCAGCCTCCTCCACTCCACTGGCTCTTCGCTGTGTCGCTCCACTTCCCACCGCCGGTGAGTGCGGGGGAAGGAGGGGTGGACCCCTTCCCCTGACCGACATGGCTGGGGTGGGGGGAGCGGAGTGGGCTGGGCCTGGGTTGTTCCGCTTCCTGCTGCCGGTGCCAGGGCCCCCACTAATCCCCTGGGCCACTCAGGGCCCGTGCCCCCCCCAAAGTGCCCCCCCACAGCTCCTGCCTCCGTGGCCCCGCAGGCCTTGAGCGCAGCCCAGACCCTCTGCGGTGGGGGTGGGGGGGCAGGAGCTCAGGTTGCATAGGGCACCATAATTGATAGGGACGGGGCTGGGGAGAGGTACCCTGCAGCTCCCACATCCAGGCTGCAGCCCCCCTCTACCTACACTACTGCCATGCCCATAGCCTCCCCTCCCAGCCCACAGCTCCATATCTCCCGTGAAGACCCAGTGTGCAGGCAGGTTTATGGGACTGCAGCCCCAGACGGAAGCACTGGGATGGGTTGAGCACGGGCTGCAGGCTGGTTTGTGGGGCTGCAGCCAGGGAAGGCACATCTCAGCACTTCCTTCCCTCTCTACAACCTTGTAAACGTGCCTGCTGGAAAGCCTTTCTTCCAAAGAATGTTACTAATAAGCATCATGCCAGTGTCTGAATCCCATTCACATTAATGTTAATCAGATGGGATTGGTGCCCGGCAAAATGTTGCTATTAACTGATAGATGTCAATATTCAGGTTGCAATTAAGTGGAATCTATTGTATTTATACAAAGGGGGAACAGGAGAGACTGAAAGCTTCACCTCAGAATATCCTATTGCTCAGTGGTTAGAGCACACATGTGGGATATGCCAGAGCTGGGTTCAAATCCCCACTCCAAATCAGTCGGGGGGGGGGGGTCTTTGAATCTGGGTATTCCACATCCCAGGTGAGTGCTCTAACGACAAGGCTATTTGTCAGATGGAGGTGATGGGGCTTCTCTTCTTTGTTTCTGTGAATGCGTGAAAATGAAATATTTCATTTCAGACAACTCAAAACATTTTTTTATTCGTTAAGGCTTTTGTTTTGCCAAGAAAACCATTTTTTTTTGGTTTAGGTCAATCTGAAACAAATTTTTATTTTTATTTTTCACTTCAGCCAGTGAACTGAAAAAATATTTATTCCCACAATTCCATGCACATTAGAGATGTTCTGAAAATGGAAAAAAAAGCTGACAAAAATCTTAAAATGTGTCAGTTTGTTTTCATGGCACAAGATTGAACCTTTTATGTTTTATTATTTCTGGTGAATTTTTAAATCAGTATGTAAATAGAATCTTTATTCAAAACCATCATCTAATTGGGTTATCAACGTTTTTACTTACAAAAAAAAAAAGATTTTCAGTATAAGTAAAATGTTGACAACCATTTCAATTAAAATCTTAATAAAACTATTGTGAAAAACAAAACATTTGTAAAAAGTCAGATTTGGATGAAAAATTTCATTTCAAAAAGTCAACTTTTTGATAAAAATATTGGGTTTTTTTTGACCATTCAAAATTATTAACAGCATCTCTAGTGTCTCTGGAAAACCCACAGCATCCAACATAGTCACAGAATACCAGTCTCTTTCCCCACATGCCACTGGCAACTTGAGGGAGTCTAGATTTCATTACTTCCTGGTATTGAAACTGAGGGGCTGATTCATCATGGCGGGCAAAACTGCACAAACACCCTTGGAAGCAGCTGCATGGCAGGGAGGGGAGTATCCACTCCTGGGGAAGCCTCTCACAGAAATTCCATTGGGAAAGGGCTGCTTCCTTCCACTGAGATTTTGTTGCTGTGCCTCTACTCTAGGTGGCTTTTGGTGCTTGGCATTAAGAAATCCCATGACTCATTTGACAAGGGGTGGTCAATCCTCAGACACAGAAACACTGATTTATTCATTTCAATTGATTTAGAGCACCCATCACGTTAGGTGACTGAAGAACCATTAATGAACATGAGAGAGAGAGAGAGAGAGAGAGAATCAGTTCCACATAATGCATTCCAGATTCCCCATCCCAAGACATCCAGACTCTGGTGGACCAAGGGGGAAAGTGGTTTCCAACGTTCAGAACCGGTAGAACAGTGGGCTCACTGCTAGGGTGCCCATCGTGGCTTGGCATGGCCTAGAAGCTCTTTCCTCATCTACTGCCCCCTGCTGACAACTGTTCCCATCCAGTGGTGGTCTTTCTACTTGTGACTTGACCCTCCGACCAGGTCATGTTTACTTCCACCCTTTCCAGGGTAAACAGAGAGTTCAGTAAACTAAACTCATACAAATATAACTCTTTTCCCCTACCGAAGCTCACTCCTTCATGGACTCTTCACCCCTTCCTGGGATCTGCAGCATTATCCTCCCACTCTTATGCAGAGCAATCTGGGTTTTCTCTTAGGTGCCTGGCTCCAAATTCAACAGTGCTTCTCACCCTTGTGTCAGGATATTCCTGTTGCACCTTTTCTTGTAGCCAGTAGGGGAACCCAAGCCTTCGTTCTCCTCTGGATTCCAGTCCAGGGACCCTGTAGCAGACTCTTTGCTGCCTCCCTGGACTTTCTCTGACCTTGGCCTTCCTTCAGGCCCTTTCCCACAGCACCTCCCTGGGCATTCCATACATCTGCCTCTCTCTAGGCCCTTCCTTCACTTCCTAGCAACTAGAGAGGGACTGCAGAGTTCTTCCCCTCTCTCCCTGCAGCCCCCTTCTCATCTGGGCTTCTTCCCTTTAAGATTGCCTCCACCAGCAGGGATTCTTCTTCATTTGAGCCTGGCCCACCCTTCAGGTGCAACCTGAATTAATTAATTGAGCTCCCTAGCTCCAGTTAACACTTTTTAATACCAGTTGGGAGTAAATATTCCATCACAGAAACCCTCATGAAAAGTGCTCTGCCTCAATCCTCCTCCCTGTGGTATTACAGAAGATATTCCTTAAATACAGAACTTTAGGGTGCACTGCCATGCAGTGGTCTCCAGCAGCCTTTGCTTTAGAGAGGGATTTTCTAAAATGCTGCTGCATTAACAGCACTGTCTACAGAATCCAAAACTCAACTCTGCTTCCTGACCATAAAGTACTTCACCATATCTGCTACATCTGCTTCAAGGAGCATACCCTCCATTAATCTCTGCTGAGTACATATTCAGCAGCCTCACAGGAGAAAAATACTATTAAGAAGACGAGCTCTGTGTAAGGTTGAAAGCTTGTCTCTCTCAGCAACAGAAGTTGGTCCAATAAAAGACATTACTACACCCACATTGTCTCTCTATTATTCAAATTTTCAGAACAACCACAAGTAATTGAGCAACTAGGAATAGCCACATTTCAACTAACTAATGGCTCCAGCTGGGATGAAGTAATTGTGGCAAAACCCTCCATCTTCAGGAGTGCTTGAATTACACGACTTGGGAATACAATACCAACAGCAACCATTAGAAAAATCAGCAGCACCTTCTGAACCACTACCACAAACTTTGAGCTGACCTGTGCAGTCCAGCACAAGACCCATCGGTTTCTAGGACCTGGAAATGGATTCTCACAATTAAATCCAGGAAAAACTTATGAGGCTTCTTCACTGGGATGAATGTGCTGTAATTTAATGGATCTGGAGGGATCTAGATGCACTTTAGATAATCTTTGTTTTAGCTAATTAGATTGTGTTAGCAGAATCTTCCCTGCTTCATGCTGAGGAAGTAATAGGGGGGAGTTTGGAAAGGAATTGTTAGTTAAAAGAGTTACAGGGCTACTATGTCTGTCTAATTACTCATCTCACTAACACATGCATTAGGGGCTGGAAACCTCTGGAATAAACAATACTGTAAATGCTCTGAAGTTTCCAGGGAATCCCGGAAAATACATTCGAAAGGGAAAAAGATAGTGAAGTGTCAAAGTAGCCTTTAAGCAGCTCCCGATTAATAAACTTAGCCATACGTGGAGAGTAATTGACAGTAAGACCGTCTATTTGAAAGGATCCTGTAATTCCTTTTAAAATGTTGGATATTTATTTCTCGAAGGACTAATTTGGTTGATGCAGCTACTTAATGCTCTCACAGCATCTTCAAAAATTCTCTGCTGAATGAAGGCAAAACCTCTGAAGTTAGTATTAGAATAAACATCTGATGTGTATCATGACAGATCAATTTAGGAAGCTCTTGGCTGTGTGTCTGAGGAAAGATGTTTGGTCATTTTATGTCTGGTTTTGAGAACAGAATAAAAAATTAAAAGATGTCGTCTTTGGATTAAGACAGATTGAACATAAATCTGGAGGACCTGATTTCCCTCTCATTTACACTGGTTTACATCGGTGCAACTCATGGATTTCAGTGGAGTAATACACTGGTATAAATGAGTGGAGAATCAGTATTTTATATCAAAGGATTATAATAAAATCTGGGTACATACTGTAAAAATATATTTGTGAGCAATTGTTCAGATGAATTCCTGTAACTCACTTTGATGAAATTTAACTCTTTTTACTCATTTTCCACAATCTTGTTCTTTTTTTGTTTGTTTATTTGCTAGAATATGTTTGCAGAAAGCAAATATCTGCTGAACAGTTATGTGAATATATGTCTATGCATAGATTCACTCAAGAAGTATTCATATGGCTCTGTGAGGGGATCCACTCACTGCAGGTAATGCCTCCTCCTGCGTCACTTTGGGATTTAGCTCTTTCCAGGTGCTTTGCCCTCCTCTCACAGTCTCTTTACCCATCCTGTCTCGCCTTGTTGCCCTCTTGCTCCAGGAGCTTCAGCTTCCTCTTGTAACTTGACCCTCTGGCCAGCTCACTATAGTCCTCCTCTTCTAGGGTATTAAAGTCTTTTGGGGCATACTGTCCCAGGCAGCCCACTCTCCACCGCCAGGTCTGTGCCACTTCCCCAGAGGTTGGCAGGGGAACCTGGGCCAATCTCTTTGACTTTCCTCCACTTGTTCATAAAAGTTCCAATCACAAAGAAGAAAAATTACCATATATTTTAGGTGACCAGTCATGCACCACAAAAAATTAGGGAAGAATAACAACAATTCTGAAATATAATTGAAACAAATAATTTGGGGGTGAAAATATATTCACCTCAAGTGTGTGAATTGTTTCAAATAGCAAGCAAGACCCAGAGCATGTCCGGTTCTTTGCACTGGAAGAAGGGAATAGGGGGAGAATAAGGTCCCCCTTCTTTCCTTCTGCTGAAAACTCGTACCACCACTTCCTGTGCACAGGGGGAAGCAGGCTCCACAGAGCAATGCCTTCCCCAACATGTGCATGTGGGAGGGGAAAAGCAGGGAGGGGGCAGAGCACTGACTCAACCACCACAATATGCCCAGCAGTAGAACTGGATGGGATGGGATTTTCCATTTAATAAAATAGTCAGAGATTTTGATGTTTTGTTTTTGTTTTCATTTCATAGAGGAAAGGGAAAAAACCTCAGCATTTTTCATGGAACAGCGGCCCAGTTTCCCTGTTGCCTATAATGGCACTGTTGGTGAACAGAGGACACTAAACCAAATCAAACCAAACCCCATAACAGCCCTTTTGTGACTTTAAAGTCAAAGGGTGAAATCTTGGTCCCCAGTGAAGTCAATGGCAAAATGTTTAATGATTTCAACAGACTCAGGATTTCATCCATAGCCAAGATAAATGCAAACTTATTTTTATTTTTAATGTGCCACTGAGTGGCAAAGCCAGGATTCTTTTTGTTTTTATCTCCAAACACTGGAAATAAGAGTTCTAATTTAAACTCTGATCAGGTCAGTAGCACTCTCTCTCTTTCACTTTACGAAGATATTACTTGGAACAAACAAAAATAACCTTTTTGTTTCTAATCCCAGAGACTGGTATTCAGTCCAGGATGACTTTCTTAAAATTCACACAGATCTCTTTTTGCCAAAATCTCCATGTACAGTCATCAGTGTTCAAGATACTATTTCAAACTGTGATTCACATTTTCTGGAATACAGTGCTTAAAAAACAATAAATGTGGCTGAATAAATGATTTGGGGGCAAATAAGAACTTACCTGAACCTTCAGAACTTACTTTAAGCCCAACTTGGCACCTTTCTGAGAAGTTAAAAAAAGTGCCCATTACAAACATAGGCATGTTATGAAAAGAGCTAATAAATCATTCATTCTTGAGTCATTATAAATTATTATAGCCCTTTTTTCCATTCTTGAAACAAATCCAAAATTCTACAAATGCATAGTCGAAAGTATTCACTAAATAGTTTATACTAGCAATTTTCAGCTTTTGTGGTGTTTGCAACTGATTCACTTTGTTTACTCAATGTTTGTTACTCCTGAGGTGTGACTGGACATTTAAGTCACATTATACTGTTGCTGCTCTCTGATTGGATAACTGAATCTTTTTAAACAGGAGAGTAATGAATACCAAATGGGGAATAGTGGATGCTTTTGTTTGTACATAAACACTCTTGTTTTTGTTATGTTCGTGGCATACATACAGAGAGTTGGAAACAAAACCTAAATACTGTTCCTGAAAGGTTGCAACATAACACTTTTTCATTTCTTAGAATCCAGAAATCTAGCACACAGCAACCAAATATACAGAGGGATAGTAGGCTGCACAGAGGCACAACTCAACCCACCAATTCTAAGACTGACCCTTTTACAGACTGCTCAAGAGCACCCAGATGATCCAGCTTCCCTCAGTGCTCCCTAGCATGCAAGCAAGACCAGGAAACCCCTTATAATTTAAAGTGATAGCTTGTAATTGTAATGGTTTTCAATACACCACACTTTTCATGTAGATATGGGTGTTCATATGGGTGTTCATCTGAAGCTATTACCCAAACATCCATGCAAATGAAATCCATGCGTAAATAATAAGAGATACAAGTATTATTGACCTGAAGAGCCTTTAAGACTTTGAATGAATGTTCATGGATACTGTTTATTCAGTGGACAACCAACTCCAGTATGGGTCTGAGTATACTAACAAGATGATGCAATGGCCTGAGGGAACACCTCACTCCTAGGGCTGACAACTTTCTAATCACACAAAACCAAACACCCCTGCACCCCCCTTCTCTGAGGCCCTGCCCAGACCCCACCCCTACTCTGAGGCCCCACCCCCTGTTCGCTCCATTCCCCCCGCTCCGTTCCTTACTCTTCCCCACACTCATTCACTTTCACTGGGCTGGGGAAGGGAGTTGGGGTGCGGGAGGGGGTGAGAGCTCTGTCTGGGGGTGCAGGCTCTGGGGTGGGGACAGGGATGAGGGGTTGGGGTGCAGGAGGGGGCTCCAGGCTGGGACAGGGGATTAGGTTGCGGGATGGGGTGAGGGCTCCAGCTGGAGGTGTGGGCTCTGGGGTGGGGCTAGGGATGAGGGGTTTGGGATGGAGGAGGGGACTCTGGGCTAGGGAAGGGGGTTGGGGTGAGGGAAAGGGTTCAGTGTGTGGGGTCCCGCCGGTGCTTACCGTGGCTCTGAGGAAGCGGCTACCAGGTCCCTGTGGCCTCTAGGTGGAGGCACGGCCAGACGGCTCTGCGCAGTGCACACTGCCTTCGCACCCGCAGGCACCCCCCCCACAGCTCCCATTGGTTGCAGTTCCCAGCCAATGGGAACTGCAAAGCTGGCACTGGGGGTGGGGGCAGTGCACGGCGCCTCTCTGGCCACCTGTAGCAATGTGACGACTCACCCTGCGGCGCCTCCTGCTGGTCATCCAGGGGATTAGCTTGTCCAGCCTTTGGAGCACCCTCTGCAGGCCGATGTCCCACTTGTTGCTGGCCCCCATGTCCCTCCCAGACCCCGTTCCCGCTTTAGCTTGGGTGCTGCCTCCTGGCAGAAGTTTCAAAATTGTTAAAATGTCTCTTTTCTACATTATCAAAACCAAGTTTTGTTTTTTTGGTTTGAAATGACTTTTTGTTAAGAAATGAGGGTTCTCTCCTGTTTCAAACCACTGCCACCATCTACACTGCACTTATGAGGCAAAGTAACATTGTGCCCAGATATCAGGTCAACTACCCTTTGCATTTTCCTCACCCATAACATGTATGCACTGACCTTGAAAGAAAATCCATCCTATTTTGTTTGAAGCAAATCTTCCTGAGCAGAATTCAGGTGGCTCATTCTTGTGTGAACAGTGCGGTGCAGAATGAGGGACCTGCAGTTTGCAGGAATCCAGGATTGCATAACTGTGGGTCTTGATCCAATACCAGCTGAAACTGTGGAAAGACTCCCATTGAGCTCAGTTGACTTTGGATCAGGCCTTAGGATTTAAGGTCTTTAAATATTAGACTTCTTCCTCTTCCCTCTTTCCTTAATGTAGATCCTTCTCCCATGCTACTCCCTCCCCACCCATTAAATATAACATCCTCCCTGGCTTTCTTCATATTGAATTTGATGACCAGTGCTCCCTCATCTGGATGACTCCTAATACTTTCTGCATTAAAACAATAAATTCCACTCTCTGAGCTGCCCGGATTCCCTTATGCTCAGAGTCTCACCCTGGTTGTAATTTGGCCTTTATACCTTTTTCTCCTGTACTACTGTTTCCACAGACATTAACTCTATAGTAGATTATTTTTCAATTCCCACCCTCCCACCTTTCTATTTGCCTGCAGAGCATATAACTGGCTGTAAAACATTCTGCAATACCTACAGTGTATAAAATACACTACACAAAAATAAAGGGACAGATTCTCAGCTGGTGTAAATTGCCATCAAAAACAAAGAGCTACGTTGATTTGCACCAGTTGAGAATTTGACTCAAAATGTACTATAAGACTTGGCTTTTAGGCTTAGGTGACCTTTCTCCCTCTGCACAGTGAAACTTAGAGGAAGCCATACATTATTCCTCAGGGGAGAGAAGGAACTGCAGAGTCCGCTGTTGAGACTAACCATCATTATACATGCCAATCACATCCAGCCCTGGCAATAATTACTAGAGAGTGAGCGAATGTACCTGTAATCATAAAGTGAATTAAACATATAAATAAGGTTCAGGCAAGTAATTGCAAGCAAAATGAAAGGGAGCGAGTGTGCGTGAGAGAAACAGAAAGGTGAAATGAACAGAAAGAGACTTAAATGAGAAACTGATGAAAGACTTTGAAGATCTTTTGCCTTAATTGATGACTATTATTCATATTTATGCAATTCATGGCAAAGCAACTGAAAGGGGAAATGAAAGGAATACATTTAAGATAGATGTTTAAACTAGGCTGACTGCCTTTGCCACTGCTTTGTAATGATCCGTCTGTGGTGTTCAACTGACCCAGGGCCGGTGCAAGGAATTTTCGCGCCCTAGGCGAAACTTCCACCTTACGCGCTTCCCCCCCAGGCCTGCGGCAGCTCCCCGCTCCCCCTCCGCCCTAAGGCGCGTCCCTCGTGGCAGTTCCCCCCCTCGGGAAGCCGTGCGGCAGCTCCCCACCCCAGCTCACCTCTGCTCCGCCTCCTCCCCGAGCACGCTGCTCCTGCTCTAATTCTCCTCTCCTCCCAGGCTTGCAGTGCCAAACCGCTGATTGGCACCACAAACCTGGGAGGCGGGAGAAGTGGAGCGGAGACCGCACGCTTGGGGAGGGGGCATAGCAGAGATGAGCTGGGGTGGGGAGCTGCCACACGGCTCCCTGGGCCGGGGGGGCGGGGAGCTGCCGCGGCGGGAGGTGTGCCTCAGGGAGAGGCGGGGAGCTGCTGCAGGGCTCCCCACCCCAGCTCACCTCTGCTATGCCCCCTCCCCGAGCACGCCGCCCCCACCGGCAATGACAATAATTGCATGGAGTGGCCGCTGCGCTGGGAGAGGGAGTCTGAGCCGCATGTGTCAGCACGCCGCCGGCAGCCCAGCCCAGGAACGCTGTAAAAAAAATTGGGGGCACTATTTTTTGGTGCCCCCAAATCTTGGCGCCCTAGGCAACCACCTAGTTTGCCTTAATGGTAGCACCAGCCCTGAACTGAGCAAAAGGTCAAGTTCCATTTCTTAATGCTACCCAAAGGCTGGGATTCCTTTTGACCTCTTTCCCCTTTCCTTAAGGTCTTTTTGACAACTTATTCAGAGCCTGGCACCAACTCTCCCATATAGAGAATAACACAGCTTTGGTTTCTAAGTCATTTGCCAGAGTTATAAACTTACAATCAGCAGAATGGCTGCAGCAGCCTCCTGGGACATGGGCCTCCACCCCACCCCACTCCAAAACCTTACCCTCAAGATGTTCAAGACAAAAATTTTTCCCTTATCAGAGAGAATATTTATACAGTCTTCATCTGCTCATTTGTATTAGATCTGTGACACTTGTACTACCTACCAGTTAATAAAGCTTGGGTAGCTCTTAGAACAAAATAACCATATAGTTTGATTTTCCAGGAGACTAGAACCGAATGGATTACTCTGGCCAACCTCTCCTTCTCTCTCTCCTGCCCTGAATGCCACAGACACCATCCTTATTTTTGAGGAAGATTAGCCAGAATTCCTTTCAGAACCTATCAACTCCACTGATCTAAGAGTCTGAAATTGCTGCTGTTGATATAATAGAAGGCAGTTGCTCCCTACGCTGATAAAATGTGTATTGCTTCCATGGTACTTGGGATCTCTGCTGGACCAAAGAGTGGGAGAGCAATATTAGAAGGTGACTCACTTAGGTTTCCAGGGCTGGAAATAGAGTGGCTGCAATTTGAAATCCTCGTGGATGGGTTGTAAATCAAGAAAAGTGTACTTACATGTATGTCTATATTTTAAGAAGTGATTTCTCAGAGCTCCAGTGGGGATACCAAGAAAGAAAAAGAAAAGAACAGCCACAGAACTGGCTCAGCTAATTCAATCCATAATACAATGCAGCGTTATTTTTCATAGCTTCTTTCATACCAACTCCACCCCAAAATCTTTTACAAATTTAAATAATACAAGACAGTGGATATTATATTGTATAGATTATGAGAAAACAGGGACAAAAAGATGCTGTGTGTAGAATATATTAAAACCAGATAACGACCGAGAGAGAGAAAGGAAATAAGAGGTGTAGGCAGGGGAATGAAGAGATGTTATTAGATGAGATTTTAAATGAGATGGAGTGCTGATGAGGCAGAGAGATACTGGAAGGCTGTTCCAGATGGCAAGAGATTATGCAGTGGGACAGAGAGGAAGCTGGTGTTAAATGAGTGGAGGGAGAGGCAGTGAAGTGAGTGCCAGGTCTGGAGTTGTACAAACAAGGAAGGCATTTCAGAGCTAGCTCCTGAAATGACTGGGAGGCCAGGGGATTCCTCTAAAAATGGATGTGATGTAGTACCATATGTGTGAGAGGGTGAGCAGCATTCTGCACGCTGCTAAGAAACAGAGGAAGCAGGGGCAAGGGTTATTTTTAAATCAAAATAATTTGGAGTACCATAGAAACAGAGCAACCACATAACTTCCCCGGTGTCTTAACTGGATTTTCATATTTGTAAACAAGTACTAAGTGACATCTGGCCTGGGTTCTTCTGTTTGTTTGAGATAGGTAGGACTGAAAGAAAAACAAATGTATCTCCAGTTCTCACTGTTAGTCATTAGCGGCTACTTTGTCACTGCTGCTGGGGCTGCCAGAAGCTGCCTCTTTCTACTTTGTGCTGCCTGGCAACTTCCACAGGCATTACACTGTCTACAGCTTCCACCAAACATTTTGGATTCTTGAAGAATCCATGACCTACAGGGCAAATTTTTCTGATATGGCCTCTAAATTTGCACTGGCAACTTCGTGCGCACAATTATTTGAGCATGCAAAGACCTGGACTTGCCCACAAATCAGATAAATGCCTAGCCATCCAGCTGGCATGCACCGATTGAGTTCCTGGGGGGAATGGGTGGGCGCAAGTCTGCCCACAACTAAGGGCTCCTCCCTCAGCCTAAGGGGAGAAGCTCCTGAACCCAGGGCTCGGGTAAGTTTGGGGGACAACAAATGAAAAAACAGGAGCAGGAGTGAGAGTCACAGGGTCAAAAGCAGTTATCCAGAGAGGCACACCAAGCAGACAACCCCAGACAGTGCCCACTGCTCCTCCAACATGTCCAGGTAGCCAATAGACGTGGCCCAGAGGACCTCTGCCCAGAGACGTGAGTTTAGAAAGGAGCGGAAATAAGCCCCACAGTTGCAGAACACATCCCCATCCAGCATCCTTCTCCTGGCATGGTGGATGGCCACACTGGCCAAAGTCTGGAGGAGGTTGATGAGGAGGTCTCACGACTTCATGGCGCAAAAATCGGGAGGTGTGGGGAAAGTGCAGCCAGAACACGAGAAGAAGGTTCTGGAAGAGCAGGAAAAGGAGCTGCAACCTGGTGCAGTCAATGTAAATGTGTGCCAGTCGAACTGGTGTGTAGGAGTGTCATTTACAAACATAAATGCTTGGTTTTACATGTTCAGAAAATTGAGAGTGTTTATATCTTCCAGAAGTGCATTTTCATGCACTAAGCCTGACCTGGCTTCGCACTCCCCCCCCCTTTTTAAAAAAATATGTCTCATGCCTCTTTGTTTTGTTTTTGTTTAAATACTGGTGGGGTTGTTACATATCAACATTGAACTGCATTTTAATTCAGTATCTAAAGTGTTAATTATCACATGGCATGTGCGCTGAGGCTAAGTTTGAGTCCATGTGAACTGCTGTTTTCCTATTTGCTAGAAGTGCCTGAGGACAGACCATTCTAGCCCACATCCTGACATTCTGTTTTGCACCTGTGTTTAAGCTGGAGGCAGAGCTGTGCAGAAGATCAACTTCAGAGCCGCTGAGAAGAGAACTGATTTGCCTGAGAAGATAAGTGTTGAAGTGGAATGGCTCCTGAGCTGGTCAGATTGCTCATTTGGGACCCCATCCAAAACCCACTGAAGTCAATAGGAGGTTTTCCACTAAAGTCAGTGAGCTTTGATCTTGATCGATGGTGACAACTTTTTCTTCTAATAAAAAGTTAAGAATTTTGTTGAAAAACCACTCACTGAATTTCCCTGATTTCCATTGAAAAACAAACAAAAACCCTGTCATAACTATAAAGGGAAGGGTAACAGCTCTCCTGTGTACAGTACTATAAAATCCCTCCTGGCCAGAGACTCCAAAATCCTTTTACCTGTAAAGGGTTAAGAAGCTCAGGTAACCTGGCTGACACCTGACCCAAAGGACCAATAAGGGGACAAGATACTTTCAAATCTTGGGGCGGGGGGAAGGCTTTTGTTTGTGCTCTTTGTTTTGGGGGTGGTTCTCTCTTGGGACTGAGAGGGACCAGACATCAATCCAGGTTCTCCAAATCTTTCTGAACAAGTCTCTCATATTTCAAACTTGTAAGTAAACAGCCAGGCAAGGCGTGTTAGTTTATCTTTGTTTTCTCAACTTGTAAATGTATCTTTTATTAGGGTGTTTACCTCTGTTTGCTGTAACTTTGAACCTAAGGCTAGAGGCGGGTCCTCTGGGCTCTTTAAGTTTAATTACCCTGTAAAGTTATTTTCCATCCTGATTTTACAGAGATGATTTTTACCTTTTTCTTTAATTAAAAGCCTTCTTTTTAGAACCTGATTGATTTTCCTTGTTTTTATATCCAAGGGGGTTGGATCTTGATCCACCAGGAGTTGGTGGAAGGGAGGAGGGGGGATGGTTAATTTCTCCTTGTTTTAAGATCCAAGGTGTTTGGATCTGTATTCACCAGGGAATTGGTCTCAAGGCTACCCAGGGAAGGGAATTAGCATCGAGAGTGGTGGCAGCGGACCAGATCTGGTAGTTAAGCTTAGAAGTTTTCATGCAGGCCCCCACATCTGTACCCTAAAGTTCAGAGTGGGGAAGCAGCCTTGACAAACCCCAACACCAATTATTTTCAATAAATTTATCCACATTCTGCACCAGCTGTAGCTTCCCAGAGGTCTTCAAGTATAGCACACATAATGTTCTGTGCCTCAGAACAGCTGGTTTTCACTAACTGATGGAATTAGGAATTCAAGCCTTGGCCACTATTTCATAGTCAATCAGAGGCTAAGATCAAATTGGTTTGTGCTGATTTTTTCCATCCTGATCAGATAATTTAGCTAAAACTACTCGTCTGTGTGAAAATCATCCCGGTGCAAAGGGACAGGAAAAACCCTAGGTACTGTACTACTTAGAGACCATTTAAACCTTCAAAACAGGGTTTAAACAGGACATATGTGGCACATAGCTTTTTTCCTAGCCCTCTATATATTGGGTAAATTTCACATTCTGAGAACAGCCACCTCAAAATTATTCATAGAAATTTAGATAAAGGAGCAAAGCTCAAATCCAGCTATGATGAAACATTCATGGACCTGGAAAAAATGTGAGCAAATTATCGCTGTATGCTGTTGAGCAGTGGCAAGACCAATGGATTTTGGGACTCAGGAGACCTGAGTTTTATTCCTCGTTCTATCACTAGCCTGCTGGGTGATTGTTAGTAAGTCACTTCCCCTCTCTGTACCTCAGTTTCACCATCTGTAAAATGGGAATAATGATAGTTGCCTCCTTTGTAAAGCTCTTTGAAACTAGTGATGAAAAGCGATATATAAGAGCTGGGTATTACTATTACAAAATTTGGCAAACGCATTTTGAAAGAAGCAGTTGCAAATATTTTGTGTATAAAATAGTTCATTCCATTTTCCAGGTATTTGTAAATTTTTTCGTGCTCTTTTCTATGAATTTTTGTGCAAGAAGTTTATTTATTAGCAAGAATGTTCACAGAAAGTGAAAGCATTGCAAATATTCAATGCAAATACAATACTGACAGAAGTACTAGCATTGGAAGTGCTCCCGTGGCCTTTTTGAAAATTCTTTGTGAACTCAGGTTTTGAAAAGGAGAGGAAGGGTGCTTGTGAGTAGGAACAATAACAAAAGAGACAGGTGTTTCTGTTGCTAATGTTAGCATTGGCCACCGTAAAAAGCCAGTCAGCATTAAACACTTGAGAGGACAGTTTAGGATTGCACAGTTATGTGAAACAGGGCCAGTCAAAGATACCTGCTGAGCTACCAATACACAACAATTTTACCAAATTAGTCCATCGCATCATCAGTTCTTTGCCTTTGTTTACTAGGCCTTTTACCTATACAATTCCAAAGAGACAATCCTGGGCAGGCCACCATGATCCAAGGCATGCTATTTCCTCCAATTCTTATACAATTGTATATCGGTCCAGCTGTTTCCTGTTCTGATGATTTTCTGTATGTTTCTCAGAACATAAAATTGTTTTTGCACAAAGAGTTCTAATAGTCCTTGACCCTAAGTTCTTGCTTCGGTTGCTGACAGGGGTACTAGCATTGGAAGTGATCCCATGGCCTTTTTGAAAATTCTTTGTGAACTCAGGTTTAGAAAAGGAGAGGAAGGGTGCTTGTGAGTACGAATAATAACCAAAAGAGACAGGTGTTTCTGTTGCTGATGTTAGCATTGGCCACCGTAAAAAGCCAGTCAGCATTAAACACTTGAGAGGACAGTTTAGGACTGCACAGTTATGTGAAACAGGGCCAATCAAAGATACCTGTTGAGCCAGCAATACACAACAATTTTACCAAATTAGTCCATCGCATCATCGGTTCTTTGCCTTTGTTTACTAGGCCTTTTACCTATACAATTCCAAAGAGACAATCCTGGGCAGGCCACCATGATCCAAGGCATGCTATTTCCTCCAATTCTTATACAATTGTATATCAGTCCAGCTGTTTCCTGTTCTGATGATTTTCTGTATGTTTCTCGGAACATAAGATTGTTTTTGCATAAAGAGTTCCAATAGTCCTTGACTCTAAGTTCTAGCTTTGGTTACTAACTTGCAACGCATGCATTAATGTCAAGCACGCATCATTCATACCAGGCCTCAATGACCTATAATGTATTACATGGATATATGAATCACAATATATATAGATATATAGATATACACACACACACACACACACACACACACATATATATATATATACACCAACACCGGCTTTCATTTAAAACTTCACATGACATTCTTTGGTGAACCAGAATGTACATACCAGAATCAGGACATTCTTGTCACAGACTCTTTCCAGTTGGCGTTAAAGGGTTCTTAGGTCATGTAATCTGTAAACAAAGGTCTGACCATCATGGAGCCTGAAAAGAGAGTACCTTGGGACTACCTCATGGATGGTGGAAGATAAAGGAGTATTATGAAATATGACTAAACCATCAATTTGAGTGTACTGTCAGTATTCTCCCCCCCCAAATCCTCTGAAAACACTCAAGTTCTATTAGTTTATGAGAGTGAACCACCAAAACAGGTCTCCATCACCGTGACAGGGGATGTCTGCTCCAATCTCAAATGCAGTTAATCAAATGAGATGGAAAGGAATATTGCTCCCTTTTATGGTTGCCAGCCTTCCAGGATTGTCCTGGAGTCTCCAGGAATTAAATATTAATCTTTAATTAAATAGTATGTCATGTGATGAAATCTCCAGGGATATGTCAAACCAGAATTGGCAACCCTACTCCCTTTGCAACTGGGACCAAGCACAAGCACATACATGCTATTACTAAATGGTGCGTATGACTTGACACTGATGGTGCAGTGATAGATAATGGAGACCAGGGAATTCAATTACACAGACTTAGCACCTTTGTGAAATAAAGCTGAATAGAGTATGGGTTAGAGATCGGACATTTAAAAATCCACAACAGTTCCTTAAATCCTTCAGGTCTAAGGCCTGACAATGAATCAGATAAAAGAGGGGAAAAGATAAACAAAGACATCCCTCACAAATAGAGCTGTGCCCATAAACACTGTTAATAGCTATGGTGAATGGTGGGTGATAGAATGACATAAAATGGAGACCAGTTAATTCAATCAAACACTTTGGCAGCTACACAAAATCTAGCAGAATGAGCAATTGCAGCAAACAAATTTTGAAAGAAAAATGTAAGTTTAAATTTGTTTGCACAGAGCATTTGTTGAATAATTATGAATAGTAACTAAAATATTTTAAAAAGACACAGTCTGTTCATAGACAATTCTCTAGCCAAAAACGTGGCTAAATTAATTGACTAAATTATTCATTACAAATTCTCTCTCAAGCTTTCTTAAGGGGTCAAGTGCAAGTCAAACTTGAACTAAGGTCTGATGTGTAATATCTTTGAGTTGAATATTTTTTTCATAGCTCTCTGTAGCAGCACTATCCTCACCCATCATGAATGGAAGGGTGCCAGTCATGCCAATGGATGTCTTTCAGGGTTGGAAGAGATGTTAACCTGTGGGCAGAATCCCAGAGGACTTTAGAGCAAAACCATGCCTTTCTATAGAGCTGTTTGAAAACTTTTCATCAGTTTTTTCCCCCAACAAAACATGTTTTTTTACTAAATTAAATTTGAGTGATTTTTCATTGTTGTTGATTTTTTTAGGTCTTTTTTTGGTTGTTGTAAAATCAAAATCTGGAATAATTTTGAAAACCAAAAGTTTGTTTTTTCCCCTTCCCACCATTTTCCCCCTTTCCAGTGGCAAAATATAAAAAGGAAAAAGAAGGGAGTAGGGAGAAATGATAGACAAAGGGAAGGGGGGAATCCAAATAACTGAAAACCAAAACATTTTCGTTTTCAAGAAAAAAATCCATGAAAATTTTAGAAAAAGATGGTGTGTGCTGTGTGGGTGTGTGTAAGTAAATATGCACTATTTGTCAGCTAGTTCTACCTTTACTTCACTGGCAAGACACTTTCATTGAAATACAGGCCCTCAGACACCAGTGATGTACACAGTACAAGAATTTAGAGTAGATTAGAATTTCAACCCCCCATACCTGCCATCCCCTGTTTAACCCATGGGATGAATTTTCATGAAATGCATATCAGTAACTGATTTTTTTTATTATTACTACTATTATTCCCCAAACAGTAACTTGTACATTAGGTTCTTCTCCAATGGACCCAGAATTAAGCTATTCTCTTCTAACCTGGAAGCTTGGTCCAAGTTTCTATTAATATGAACTATAAGGACAAGCTGAGGATTTAAGCGGGGTGGCAGTGGAGGGGAGTCAAGAAATATAGATCTATTTTTCTTCTCTGCTTTACGACTTTGTGTGTACAGCTCTGTACCAGAACTCTCAACAGCTACTGCATAAGTTCTGTGGTCTGCTATAATTAGGGTAGCTTTACATAATGCCCTCAGCTTTTATCTTGGGTCCGTCACATTCAGCTACAAATAAATAAATAAATAACCAAATAAATAAACAAAACAAAACATATTTGGTGGCCTGAACATACTCGGCAACAACCATATGAGAGAAAGCCCTACAAGCTGGAATGTTTCTAGACAGATTGACAGCTCAGGGGGACCCACTAATTAGACATAAGTGCAAAAAGGACTTTTTAAATGCTAGATTGACTGTATCAATGGAAGTTTGAAGTGATTGTTGTAGCTGTGTTGGTCCCAGGATATTAGAAAGACATGGTGGGTGAGGTAATATCTTTTATTGGACTAATCTGAAGAAGAGCTCTGTGTAAGCTGGAAAGCTTGTCTTTTTCACCAACAAAAGTTGGTCCAATAAAAGATATTGCCTCACCTGTCTTGTCTCACTTTTATGACTGGAATTAAAATGAGTTTATTGGCAGGAATGCTTGCCAAAATAGAGAAGTTTAAACAAATACTGCAGAATATTTCCAGGAAGTGAATTCTGAATTCAGATTCACACTAGCAGCCTGATTCTCTGTTATACTTGTACAGTCAGAGAACTGAAACATGAAATGTAAGCTGTGTGTCTAGTCAAACCTCTTTGAATTTCAGATTCCAAATATTTGCAAGGAACTGCTTGAGAACAAGCTGCCTAACAAAAATTATTTTCAGACATAGTATTAAGCATTTAATAGGTTTTAAGGTCAGAAGGGACCATTGTGATCATCTATTGGACCTTCTGAATAGCACAGACCACAGATCTTCCCCAAAATAATTCCTAAAGCATATATTTTTGAAAAATATCCAATCTTGATTTAAAAATAGTCAGTGATGGAGAATCCAAAATGACCCCTGCTAAATTGTTCCAGTGATTAATTACTGTTAAAAATTTACACCTTATTTCCAGTCTGATTTTGTCGAGCTTCAGCTTTCAGCCATTGGATCATGTTATGCCTTTCTTTGCTAGATTGAAGATGCCATTATTAAATATTTGTTTGCCACATAGGTACTTGTAGACTGCAATCAAGTCACCCCTTAACCTTCTCTTTGTTAAGCTAAATAGATTGATCTTCTTGAGTATATCTCTCTAAGACATGTTTTCTAATCCTTTAATCATTCTTGTGGCTCTTCTACGAAACCTCTCTAATTTATCAACATCCTATCAGAATTGTATACACCAGAACTGGACACAGTATCCCTGCATCAGGGGGTAGCCGTGTCAGTCTGTATCTACAAAAACAACAAGGAGTCTGGTGGCACCTTAAAGACTAACAGATTTATTTGGGCATAAGCTTTCGTGAGTAAAAACCTCACTTCTTCGGATGCATAGAGTGAAAGTTACAGATCCCTGCAGTAGTCACAGCAGCGCCAAATACAGAGATAAAATAACTTCTCTACTCCTACTTGAGATTCCCATTTATGCATTCCAGGATCACATTAGCTCTTTTGGCCACAGCATCGTTCTGGGAGCTCATGTTCAGCTGATTATCCACAACCCCCAAATCTTTTTCATAGTCACATCTTCCCAGGATAGAATCCCCCATCCTGTAGGTATGCCCTACTTTCTTTGCTCCTAGATGTATACACTTACATTTAACCATATTAAACACATATTGTTTGCTTGCACCCTATTTACCAAGCGATCCAGGTCATTCTGAATCAATTATTTACCACTCTTCATTATTTACCACTCACTCAATTTTTGTGTAATCTGCAAATTTTATCAGTGATTATTTTATTTTTTCTTCCAGCTAATTGATGAAGATCTTAAATAGTGTAGGGCCAAGAACTGATCCTTGTGAGACCCCACTGGAAACACACCTGCTTGATGACAATTTCCATTTACAGTTAAATTTTGAGACCTATTAGTTATCTAGTTTTTAATCCATATAATGTGTGTCACATTAATTTTATAGCATTCTAGTTTTTTAATCAAAATATTGTGAGGTACCAAGTCAAAGACCTTTCAGAAGTCTAAGTATATTATGTCAACACTATTACCTTAATCTCATCGTAAAAACATATCTAATTAGTATGACAGGATCTATTTTCCATAAACCCCAGTTGATTTGCATGAATTATATTATCCTTCTTTAATTCTTTATTAATTGTATTTCATACCAGCTGCTCTATTATCTTGCCCGGGATCAATTCCAGGCTGATAGGCTTATAATTACTGGGGTCATCCCATTTATCCTTTTTAAAAACTGTCAAAACTTAAGCTTTCTTTCAGTCTTCTGTAACTTCCCCAGTGCTTCAAGACTTATTGAAAATCAACATTAATGATACAGAAAACTCCTGAGCCAGCTCTTTTAAAGCTCTTGGATGCAAGTCACCTGGACCTGATTATTTAAAAATATATAAGTTCAGTAGACACTTGTATTTATAGTATTTGTATTACAGTACAGTATAGAGACCACAAGTAAGACCAGTGCCCCATTGTGCTAGTGACTATACAAATACATAGTAAGGCTAGGTCTACACTGGGGGTAGGGGCGGTCGACCTAAGATATGCAACTTCAGCTACGCGAATATCTGTCAAGCTAATAGCGTAGCTGAAGACGGCGTATCTTAGGTCGATTTACCTGGCCGTGAGGACAGCGGCGAGTTGACTGCTGCCGCTCCCCCATCAACTCAGCTTCCGCCTCTCACCACGGTGGAGTTCCAGAGTTGATGGCAGAGCGATCGGGGATCGATTTATCGCGTCTATAGATAAATCAATCCCCAATAGATCGATCACTAGCCGCCAATCCAGCGGATAGTGTAGACGTACCCTAAGGGACTGTTCCTGCTCAAAAGAGCTCTCAATTTAAATGGAAAACAGACAAAGGGTGGAAAGGAAACTTTATTATCCCTATTTTACAGGTGGGGAACTGAGCCACGGTATGATTAAATAACTTGCTCAAAGTCCCACAGGAGGTCTCTTGCAGAGCTGGGAACTGAATCCAGATCTCCTGACTCCCATTCATATCGTGAATAACTAATAAACTCAAAAAAAATCACTGTCTCTGAGAATTACTTTTTTTAAAAGGAGAACTAATAGAAAAATTAAGTTACAAATTATTCACCCAGTTGTACTCAGGACTCTACAAGTAGCAAGAAATGCTTCCAAGTTGGGGTTTTGTTACACAGAACTATCATCACTTCAATCATTCAAAACTAGACTGCACAGAATACTAGAATATATATGTAGGGAGCAATCCTACACTAGCAGGTTGACAGGTTAGATAATTTGGTAATACTTTTTCATCCCTAATCTCTAGGATACTGGGTTGATTGAAAAGTGACACATTTTGACTCAAGAATAACACATTTATATTAGGGCTGTCAAGTGATTAAAAAAAATAATCACGATTAATTGCGTGATTAAAAAATTAGTCGTGATTAATCAAACTGTTAAACAATAGAATACCATTTAGTTTAAAAATATTTTTTAATCACGATTAATTTTTTTGAGTTAATCGCATGAGTTAACTGCGATTTATTGACAGCCCTAATATATATTAATCATGGAGGACACATTACAAAACCAAAGCCCCTATTAGCCCAAGCCTGCCCATGTGACCACCCCAACTCAGAAAGGCTCCAAGAATGATCCAACAAAGTCAATGAATCATCTCCAGCTTCTGGAACTCATGAGGTCTCAGTGTCATGGTGGGTCTATGAAAAGCATAGCTTAAGAGGGCAGAAAAAAATCTGGTTTCTAATTGTGCAACAATATCCATAAAAAGCAAACATTCAACCATAACAATGCAATTAAAGGGTAGGAAGAGAGACAAATGAAGGCTGCGTCCTTAACTGTCTATAATCCTTCATAGCTCTTTGGAGTGATTAGCTCCTATTTACTTCTTCTTGCAGCAAAGTTACTGTACTCTGCCACTGGAAAAATATGTCTCTTAAATTATCACTCCAAGCTTTGTGCTAGCCAGGCCCCGTGTCCTGGATTGAAATCAATGTTAATGGATTTTGAGACTCAGATACTTTTTGTAAAGTTGCCCACCATCCTCATTTTCAATATATCCACAAACAAATTGATGACCCACAGATCTGATCAATTATTTCGCTCCTTTTGCGATAGTTAAATGTAATAGTGCTTTGCTGGCACAGTTTAATTACTGGCACAAATGTCTGAAATTTATGAACAGCTGAGCTACCATGACAGAAAGCAGGTGGCCTTGGGGCCAATTGGCATGACAAACTAAGGCAACATAAGCTACTGGATGGACTCATTACTACAATTTTGCTGATTCAACCTCTTCCTTATCCATTCAGCCCTAATCGTTATTCAGTCTGACAGGCCAATGGCCATTGCAATATTCCTCCAGTTGGCTTTATGTGGGTTTGGAGGATATGCACATATCAGAAAAGAGTGGAATGGAGTAAAAATAGAAAAGGACCCAAGACAGCAATATAATTATTGAGAACTTGGGGTGGGTCAACGAGGAAGAGTGGGGAGGTGTTTGCAGGGGACTCCATACTAGGGGAGGTTGGAAAAAACTAGGATCATTTCATATGGTAATGGGAAAAGCAAGAGTAGACTGAAGAAATATGTTAATTAATGAGTGATATAGAAATAGCTATTTGGAGGTTCCTATTTATCTTCCCTCATAATATAAAAACAAATGGGAAAGTCAATGAAACCAAAAGGCAACAAATTTAAAATGAGTAAATGGAAATACTACTTTCACACAACAGATACTTAAACTGTAGCATTCATTTCCATAGGATACAGAGGCAAGGAATTTAGCAACATTTTTGAAAGGAATAGATATTTACAGTCACTAGAAAGAAGATGACAAAGTCAATCAAGTTTCATATTTTAAGGCATAAAATAACTGCGAGATGGGGTCAGGAAGAAATCTCTTCCTCCCATGGTAAAGCATTGCTTAGTTAGCCAGATGGCTGTATATGTTATGCACCATCCTCTGCCCACCTGTCCCCCCCCCAAGTCATGGAATCAACATGATATTGCTGCTATCACATTATTCACTCTATTGGTATTGTCTGTGTCTTAGGGCTTTTCTATATGGTGCAGCAATGCATACTAGAGGGATGTGACTTCTAAAGCTCTCCAAGGTGTTGTGCACTAACTGGCCTGGGTAGGCCTTGCCAGTGCACACTAAAGGATCTCTGGTAACTTGAGATCCAAATGAGGATGTGCATGCATTTGGGTGCTGATGGGTTTTTCAGAGAAGTTTGTTAGTCATACCCAGGTCTCCATAGCATTCTGTGGGCGGATGGGAGTTGGGATGTGGTTAGCACTCTCAGAGGACAGGGCAGGGTCTGGCCACACCCTGGTTTTCTTCAAAAACACTCAGGGTATGACTACACAGCCCACAGAATTGAGCCTCCCATCCCGACAGACTTGGGCTCATGGGGCTTGTGCTACTGCATTAAAAATAGCTGTGTAGACAGCACTTTGAAGTTGTGGCTCAGGCTCTGAGGCCCACCACTACCCCCCGCTCCAGGCTTCAGAGTCCAAGATCTAGCCCAAGCCACAACGTTTACACAACTATATTTAGTGCAGTACCATGAGCCCAAGTCTGTCTACAAGGGCTGGGAGTCTCGCTGCCGTGGGCCACATACCCTCAGAGACCCAGTGTGCTTAGCCTATTTTCCTTCAGTACTAGGCATGGTAGATGGGACACACATTCTCTGGAGGGTTCTTCAATGAACAGTGATGCATATTGCAGTAGGAATACTACACACTGGATCAGGGAGCACACTTGCTCTTTGTACATGATGTGTTTCTATTACTCCAAATGGCAGTTTACAGCCAGGGTAGTGAGCTCCCTTAGTTCCTCCTGTGACTTCTACATCCACGGCAAATCATTCCTCCCTTCACCATTTGATAGTGGAGCCATTAAAAATGCATTATTCCTGGGTGAGCAGAAAAAATATATTACATGCACACCTTACAAACGCATAACACAGCTGTCATATTCAGCACCACGAGATAGAACAAACACCTAATAAATCTTAGGTGTTTTCGTCTCTTAAAAGACAGAGGACACGCTTTGAAAACCTGTTCCTCACCCCCATTGTAAATCCTCAGTCAAGGGCAAAGCAAACATAACACTTTCCTTAGATCCACTAGAATAGCCACAGAAAAGACACTAGACTTTATCAAAATGAGATTCAGATGCCTGCATGAAAATCTTGGCATAAACTATTTATGTACCTGGAAAAGTAAACAGGGTTTTGCAAATATCTTGTTTTGCTGTTCAACATTGCCATTGGCTATGAATAGGCTTGGAAAGATTTGATTTTCGTTGGTAAATGTCGGTCAACAACAATTTCACCCTATACACACAAACCAATGAAAGAATATTTCCACTGATAATACTCAAAATTTAGAGAGGCAAAGTCAGAAAAATGCTGCTTGAGAATGTAGAGTTTGATTCAAGGATATTTACTTTGTATATTTTGAAATGTACTATTGACAATTTGTGTTTGAATTGTTGTAAACTTTTAACATTTTGAATCTCAGTGTCCATTGTCATTAAATAATTATTGTCTGATTCCTGCCCATAATTTCATGAAACTGTAAAAAATTAAATTAATAAAAATCTAAAAAGAGATGTAAAATAAATATCAATATTATTCACTGAAATGATAAAAAAAATCAAGCTCTGCCAAGTTTAGATATCAAATATCTTTGCCATAAGGGGCTCACATACATCAGCTCATAGAAATATAAAGGGACCTTAAGAGGTCATCTAGTCCATCCTCCAGCATTGAGTCAGGATTAAGTATATCTAAACCATTCCTGACAGGTGTTCCTGTGTCCTGTTTCAATGATGGGGATTCCACAACTTCCCTAGGTAACCTGTTCCTGTGCTTAACTATCCTTATAGTTGGACATTTTTCCTAATATCCAACCTAAATCTCCCTTGCTGGAAACTAACCAACTAACCTACCATCAATGGACATGGAGAACAGCTGATCATAGTCCTTTTTAGAACAGCCCTTAACATATTTGAAGACTGTTATCAGCTCACCCCTCAGACTTTTTATCTCAAGACTAAAAATGCCCAGTTTTTTAAATCTTTTTTCAAAGGTCAGTTTTTCTAAACCCTTCATCATTTTTGTTGCTCTCCTCTGGACTCTCTCCAATTTGTCCACTTCTTTCCTAAAGTGTGATCCAAAATATGTTAGCATATCCTCCCTCAGTCATACCCCAAGACAGTGATGATGAAGATGAAAGGAGAGTAGAGAGTGCTAAGGATAAGCTAGGTGAAGAAAGATGGTGATCCTGGGGAGTACAAGGAGCAATTTGTTTGGCTGGTGGCCCCACCCACGGCCATCTGGGACAAGCTGATTGCCAGCAGTTTGAAGGTGAGTATAAAATGAAGCATCCTTTAAGTTAATAATAGTCACACTTAATGAACATGCTTTTTTATTAGAGCATGAGGCCTATGGCCAAAGCAAAATTAGCCTGCCTGAGTGCATGAACACAATGTGTTCAAAAAAAGATGTGGGGAGAGAGGGAATGGGATAATGACTGCACCTGCAGGCCATTATCTTTTCTCTCTCTCCCTTTTTTCCCTTCTTCTTTGGTGCTAGGTCAGCAGCTGCCTTATAAGAAGGCTGGTTATGCCTGATACTATGGCGATGCACGCTGGCCCTCTTAGATCCAGGGTGGTTCTGTTGCCCTGCCTGTTCTGATGTAGAGGAGGCAGTGTGTTATTCAATGGTTATGGTGCAGGATGAATTGAATTACCTGGGTCCAGGCAACCTCTAATTGTGCTGGCCAGAATGAACCAAATGTGCTCACAATATTTCATAAGTGGAAATTCACCCAAAGAGATTTCATCCCTTGTGTCCCTGGGAAATGAGCAGGAGCGTGTGCTGCAGCACTGGGCCCACGAAGAGTCTGAGGAAGATACCTACCCTCCACTGCTAACACGGGATGGGTACCATCGACTAATGTGATAGTTGCCTTCTGAAAGTCCCAGAGTGCCAGGCCAGCTTGAGAGCCAAAAGATGCAGCCAGTCAGAACACTACAGCTAGTTTTGAAAATTCCTCCAATTTCCAAAGCAGCCTAAAGCAAAAACCCACCTTTCCTGCTTCATATCCCAAATGACCCCTTTGAAAGGTCTCCTAGACATCCCATTGCATTCCAGAAGCCGTTGCCTGGTGTGGGAACCCTATTTATTGACACAGAAAGCATTAAGGATCCTTGAGCTCCAACTGTAGCAACAAAAACTAGAATGAGTGTTTTGGGATAAAGGTTTTGCAGCCATTGGTAATCCCTATTCTAGCAACACATCTGTCAATCCACAGAGTGAGCATTAAAGACTATGTGAAAATCTCTGGAGGCCAATTTCTGCTCTGACTTAGCTACAATAGTGCAACTCATTCAAGTCAATGGGATTGCACTAGTGCAATTGGTAGAAGATTTTTGCCTGAGATTTCTAGGATAGAAATAGGAATCTGCCCTACAACTAAAATATGACAAAAGCTACTGGTCGTGAGATTCAAATCCTGTTTTCTATGAATAGTGTGAGATGCTGCACATGTTTTAACTGGGGCTTGTTGACATTTTGGCTGCTGAGTTTGGAAGGTGAATTGTTTGGACATGCCAGATGGTTCTAGATTTCCTACTGGGTTTTGGAACAGCGCAGTGGATCTCGGGACACTAATCCTCCAAGTGAAATCAATGGAGACAAGTAGAAGGATTATAAGATGGCTACTGGGATGTACACAAAGGAAGGCATGAAAAGACATCTATTAACAGGACAACCTGGGTCAGATTAATGTAGTCCTGATGCATAGGCACCTCATGGCATGCCCTCCCCAATGGCTCCACCCCCATGCCATGGTTCCCATCCCCCACAGGCCTCCTCTGCCAGAAAGGCAGGTTCGTGGAGGGCCCCAGAGAGGCAACAGGGGACAGCAATGGTCTCCTTTTCTCCCCTATTCTACAGAGACAGGTGTGGCAGCAGGGGAGCTCCCGAGTCCTTACCCCAGCAGCTGGAATGTAATTGGGTGGATGGGTTGGCTGAGCCTACTGCTCTCTTCCCATCCTGCAACACAGACTTTTCTTCTGGGGTAGTATTAGCAAGGTCTCCCAGCGCAGTGGGTCTGGGCATTAACACCTCATTTAGATGAATGGGTAAGGCACTCCCTCCCACAACCATTATTTCAGGCTCTCTGCAGACTTAGGTAGGCTTTGTTGCATTTGTTAAATAGGGGTTACGTTTTTCTTCACAATCATGAGAGCTAGAAACTACTTATTAAAAAAATGAAACCAGAGATTGTGATGTAACCACATGACTCCAGGAGGTGGGACCTAAGACGCTATGCCCTAATTTGGCCTTGAGGATAACTAAACATAACAGGTTGGAGGCAGGAAGTCTTCAGCATTTGGTTTTCACAAAGTCTGGAATTTTGTTTGGAAGGAGTGTGGGAGAAAACACAACATCCACCTCTACCTATGTACAGGGAGCCTTCTAATAGAACAAGCATTCTAGGAAGCCAGACTAGATGACAAATGAAATGGACCCCTTGGGAAATAACTTTCTTGGAGATGGCACAGGGTGGAAGGTTGTTAAAGCAACCTTTGTTTGATTCTCCCCCCTCCCTTTTTTTTAAAAAGGGTAGGATTTATATTTTTAATATCCTCAGTTGAATCCACGTGCTGTCTTGGGACCCTCATTAGTATTCATTTTAGCAGCACACAATAGGCTCTCACAGCTGCCCTCTCTGCATTATTTACCAAGACAGGTACAGGAGCTGTTAAAAGAATCGTAATAAAGCAAAAACCTGCCATCATCCAGCAATCTGAGAGGGAGCCTTCAAAGACTATGATGTCTCTTTCAAGTCCTGTCGTTTCCACATTATCATCAGTAGACCCTACTGTGATTATATCTGTGCATTTTGCTTTGTTCAGAACAACATCAATATACCTACATACATTTCACTCGGTCCTTCTGTATCTAGCACTACTTAGCCTTCTGGTTTTTTGCTTTGGCTAAGACATACCTTAGCTGGTCATCTATTACCTACATAGCAAGGAGAGATCTGAGACTATGTGTAAGACATCTTGCTATGTGGAAAACTAAAAAGCAAATAGGTTCATCAGTTCCAGTCACTAAAGATTAATAATTTACTCTTTGTCACTTCTGTGGTAGAGTTTGTGAGCAATCAGCCCCACATACCACAGCAGAAAAGGGGAAACAGAGCTATTGGTTAAAAGACAGATTCCATCTTCTGCAATTTACCAGCTGAATTATTAAACCAAAGCTTGATTAAAGGCTGTTTTAAGGACCACTAAGCTATTCATAGAATGTAAGTTTGTGTGCACAGTGCCTAGCACAATGGGGAACTACTGCAATTGACAAAATAAGTATATTTTAAATAAAGGAAGGTTCAATGGATATGAAGCTCCCTCATATGTTAGAAGGCAGGGACAGATATTGGGTATGGCCATTTTATAAGTCAAACTTTTTATATAAATAAAAATACAATCAGCAGCTTTCCCTACAAGATTTGATAATCAGGAATATTAAAGATGCTTTTTTATTACACAACACGTGGCTAAAGGACATGTTTAATGGAACTAAAGGAAACATTTACTTAAATTTTAAGCTCTTTGGGGCAGGGCCTGTCTTGACATGTGTTTGTATGTCACCTAGCACAGTGAGCCCTGATCCGGGTCCCTAGGAGCTAGAGCAATACAAACAATAAATAATAAATAAATAAATAATGTTTAAAAGCCAGTCCTGTCTCTATTCCCTCGTGCGTAGGTTCACAAGGCTTGAAAGGAAGCAGAACTTCTTCGGGTTTTCTGTATATGGCGCAGACCTCAGAAAGGCAACAGATGAGAAATCCACAACGCCAGCATGGCTCTCCCAAGGCATCATATCCATTATATTCCAATGCAGCTTTCAAAGTCCAAGCGTCAATCTCCAGTAGCATTTTTGGCATTTAGTTCAGACATATCCCCATTTGCAAGTGTTCCTCTGCTATACAAATGTTCCCTCTCATCACTCAGTCAACGTGAGTGGGGTAGGTTTTGACATCTTTCCTAGATATGGCCTCTGCAACACTGCTGAACGGTTAGACATGAGTAGTAAAATTTATTCCAATAGCAGGTATTAGAGACAAATATTTCTTGCACTTACACTGGTGTAAATCAGAAATAGGTCCACTAAAGTCAATGGGCTTATACTGATATAAAACTGGGGAAAGTGAGAGGAGAATTAGAGCCTGTGAATCAAAATTAGCTGGGAAATACATATTAGCAAAAAAACCCACCCAAACAAAACCAAAACAACCAACCAAATAACCAAACTGGCTAAGTCAGGACAAGTAAGCAAGCCCTCTTCCCTGGGACACTAATAGTATGTGTACACTGCAGCTGGAAATGTACTTTCCAGCACAGGTAGACATACATGCAGGAATTTTGATCAAGCTTAACATGCTAAAAATAGCATTGGCAGCACTGGCATCACTATACCTTAATTGTCAGTTCCTGTACCACTGGTCAATTTCCAAGATCACAGTTAGTGGCCATGGTAAAACTAAATGCCAAATTCTACCCTGACTCTCATCCTCTGCAAAACCATTGATTCCAATACAAGATGTAAATCAGAGCAGAATCCAGCCCACAATTAGCCCGTTTTCAATTCAGAGTAGTTTTAAATTCAAACAACTGTGTTACTTAGGCTTCCAGTTCAATGGTGAATCTCCTTTGGGTAGAACCTTTCTAAAAGTTGGATACAACCTGTCATTTAGAAGAGGGTCAGCCTTGTCTTGGGGACTGTTCATAGGACATGGAGCCATTCACTTCTGGGCCATTCTTCTTTGGCCAGATTGGACACGAGTTCTTCTAGCTGAGTATGTTAAAGCACAGTCTGAATCCAGAGAGAAGTGATTGTGCAACCAGTGTGAGAGAGTGGCAATTGAGACAAAGAGGAAACCATTCTACTTCAATGTCCAAAACATGGGGAAAGGAAAGACAGATATTTCCTCAACAATTAGGAGTTGTAAACAAATTTTTTTTCATCAAAAAATAATGAGGGAAAACCTGCCTAATCCTGGGAGAAAAGTGACAAGAGAGCTATATATCAACCTGCCACCAGATCAGGAATGGACAGTAATCACAAAAGGCGATAAAGGATCAAACCCCCAGCCAGAGTGCATAGCCCCATCCTGGGTGAATCGCAATTACTTCTGACAGATACCTGAAGGAGCTGCCTCTTTTTTTTTATGCTTTGGCTACACTTGTATAGCTTGTCATGCCAATTAAGTCTTATTGAATTGAACTGAATTGAGGAATGAGTCATTGGTTGCAATCCAGTTTCTAGTGTGCAGGTGTCCACTTTGAATAACACATCACAGTAATAATTTGGCACCATGTAATGTTTTGCTTGTATGGGGATAACCTGTCAGCAGCAGCCAGCTCTGCCCCTAAGGAAATTATTTTGGGCGATTAAGGGGGGGAAAGGCATTACAGGTTATGGACTTGATCCAGTCGAAAGCCCACTGCAATCAATGGGAACCTTTCCATTGACTTCAATGAGATCTGGATCTGGCCATACATGCACAATAAGCATTTTTCAAAGAGCTAATCGGTCATACAGTCAACGAAACAGAACTAGCAGGTCAACTGAAATAGTTCCAACTGGGGACTTCTAACAGAGTTATAACCATGGATGGTATTTTTCCTGGAATCCTTATGAGAGGGTAAGGACTGAACAGACATAGAAACTGGACTCCCCCAGCACCCAAGAGATGATCTGGTCATTCAGGTTTGATGCACGTACACCTCTACCCCGATATAACGCGACCCAATATAACACGAATTCGGATATAACGCGGTAAAGCAGTGCTCCGGGGGTGGGGGCGGGAGGTTGCACACTCCGGCAGATCAAAGCAAGTTCAATATAACATGGTTTCACCCATAACACGGTAAGACTTTTGGCTCCCGAGGACAGTGTTATATCAGGGTAGAGGTGTAATGTGGGATAGTGAAAAGAAACTTGAGCTGCAACTGCCCACATTGTTGTATGTGTTTGATTGATAAACAGCAAATTTTAGTGTTCTGTGCTGTGAATCACAAACTCCGACCAGCACTAAATTCACCCTAGGACAGACAACAAACCAACCAATGTGATCTGAGGCTGGGAAGGTGTTCCAAAGCTTATTCTTCGAACACCTTCTGTTACAGGAAGGAAAGTGTCTGGGGGAAAAAAAGGCAAGCTCATTGACTTGAAATCTCTGAACTGATTTGTAATTCAAAGCAATTTTAAATTTAACGCTAAATTAAGGTAGCATGAGAGGGCAGATTAAAGTTCCAATTTGCTTTTCAACTGTAGAAATGAACTGAAAAGCTCAGGGTAGGTATAATGGGCTCTAAAGGACTCTAATGAGACATAAGAATGGGCTCTAGGATTTTACTGAAAACAAATGAAAAAAAAAAGGGATTCGCAGAGCCTTTGTTTAGCTGTTGCTGACATACGCTCTGTATCTGCTCATTTCAAAGGCAGGAACGGGAAATCAGTGCAGGTTCATATTGTGCAGCAGAACCTGGATGTTGTCGTGTGAACTTGTCTTCAGCTTAACAAGAACAAAAGAGACTGAGATTACTTTTATAGTGATGTTGCAGTTCTTGTTTTTACCCCTTTATACCTTATTATAAAGCAAGGCTGGATGAAACAGATGTAAGTGTCAGTATTACCAAAAATAAAATGTCGCCAATTCACCCATATGCTGTATATTCCATACAGGCAAGATTTTGCCTAGACCAAAACTTCCCTTGGCTACAAAAGTAAACTCCCATAATCATCAATGGGAGTTACATCCTTTCGGGCTAATTCTTCCATATTTATTCACATGAAATAGTATTTTATTTAGCAAGTAACACCAATGAGCCAAATTCTACTCTCCTTTATTCCTGAATTACATTGATATAACTTCATTGTCTTCAAGACTGGTGTTACATTGTATTTACACTGGTGTGAGAGCAGAATCTGGCCCAGTGGGGGAGATACTGAACACAAGTCAGACCTGAACACAAAGGCTTCCGATGGGATAGGGGTTTAATACTCCCCATTCCTCAAAAAGAATATAAAATAAAATTATATGGCATTCTACAGAAATAGCCACCCAAACCCTGCAGTCTTACTCCTATAGGATGTAGGGCTTTGGGTCATTACTATAGGATAATGTAATTTATTTTTGTAAGGTGGAGCAAGGAAATACAAACACCTGGAAGAGAGGTGATAAGGAGCTGGCCTACTGCAAAGACCACATGTGGGTGCCAAGCTCCTACAGCTGGCACCATTTAAATCTAGATCTCCAGAGATTGTACTCATTAGTTTCCACTAATGAGAAGCAAGGTCCCCTCTAGGTCTGAACTGGATAAGTGCAGATTTTAGATTTAAGTGTTGATCTGCAGTTGAAATATGAAGGGATCAGATTCAATGAACCCAAATATTCTAAACCCTTTTTTCCCCCTGTATGTTCCTCATGTTTTAGCTCATCAGACCACAAGTGACTTCTACTGAAGTAGAAGGAACTGTACCGCAGGTAGGACAGAGGGAATACCAGAATTCCATCTTTTTCTAAGAGGTGACACAATAAGATTATCAAAATGGATTCCAGAATGGTGATGATTGCTAATTTGTATTATGGCAGTAAAATTCATATATGAATATAATAATAATTATAAAATGTAATAATAAAGTGTACTTGCAGCTGCTCTTCTGAATGCATTTTTAAGAGGTGTTGCGGGGATAAATACATTAAAAATTGTGAGACACTCAGCTGTGATGGTAAGGGCAGCTGTATAATACCTAAGATTCTGACAAACCGATGTCTCAGTTCCCAACAAAGCCAGAACTTTTTAATTCAAGGAATTGTTGACACTAGATACAGTATTCCACCAATGGTCACACCAGTGACAAAAAGCAGGGGATGCGGTGGCAAATTCCCCAAACCTTACAATTGCCCTGATTTCCTCATACGTCTACTTTTGATAAGAAACAAAACTAAAAGCAGATGTGACCTAATTATCTGTCCCTTGCCAGGTGAATAGAGACAGGTTGTTGTTTACATTCACTTGCAGTGGATCAGCTTTATCCCCAGCTTGATAGGGCATATGGGGGTGGGGGGAGTCAGCATTTCAGGGCCTGCCAGGCTGTCCTTGGAGCTCTACCTCTTCTAATTCCAACACAAGTAACTTAGCAGTGGGGTTCAGTTTCAGAGCAGGACAGGTGGAGGATGGTATCTGCTCTGGGAAAGCTTCCAGAAAGAGGGACAAGAAAAAAAGATGAATATGATCGGCCTTCCTGCTAATGAGAAGAGCAGGGCATGAGGCTGAGTTCCCTGAAAATGATGAGTGCGTGGGCAAGCTAACTCTATTATTTTAATGGCTTGGAGCCTGAGCAGACTGTACTAATGTATTGATACTTCAGAGGAACAAGGAAACATTTTTAGATTTCATTTACTTAATGGCTTACAGATTAATTGAGTTCCAGACAGACCTGGACATTGTTCAGCTAGTTTTAAATATATCACCTCGCCGACAGCATTCTTTGCAAAAGTCGCTTTGGAAATGGAAAATTAGAGTGAAAAATGTTACCAAAAATCAGAAAATACCTCTCCTGAGAAATAAAAACAGATGATGGCAGGCAAAGAGGGTGGGGAATGAAAACAGGAGAGAAAATGGATAGTGGTAAGGAGAAAATTTGTCACTCAATGAGCATAGTGGTTTAAAATAACTAGAATCTGTGTCTAAGCCACATTGCATTTAGCTAATCTTGACCCCCACCCCACCCCTTTTCCCCTCCAAATACATTTTCTGGGATTCCAACAAAACTTCATGCCATTTAAGGTCTAAGCCAATGCACAATGAAGTCAATGAGGATTGAGTCCTTACAGAAGTTCCTCAACATCGATTCCAATGCCAGAAGAGACCATAGTCATCATCTAGTCTGACCTCCTGTATAGCACTGGCCATACAACTTCCCCAAAATAATTCCTAGAGCAGATCCTTTAAAAAAATCCTATCTTGATTTAAAAATGGTCAGTGATGAAGTTCCAATGGTGAATTAGTCTCACTGTTAAAAAGTTGCTCCTTATTTCCAGTCTGAATTTGTCTATCTGCAACTTCAACCCATTAGACCATGTTATAGCTTTCTCTTGTACATTGAAGAGACCATTATTAAATATTTGTTCCCCATGTAGATACTCATAGACTGTAATTAAATCACCCCTTGACCTTCTCTTTCTTAAGATAAATAGATTGAGCTCCTTGAGTCTATCATTCTAGGACATATTTTCTAATCCTTTAATCATTCTTGTTACTCTTCTCTGAATTGTCTCCAGTTTATTGACATCATCCATGAATTGTTGACACCAGATACAGTATTCCACCAATGGTCACACCAGTGACAAAGACAGAGGTGAAATAACCTCTCTATTCCTACTCGAGATTCCCATTTATGCCCACGATCGCATTAGGTCTTTTGGCCATGGCATTGTACTAAGAGCTCATGTTCAGCTGATTATCCACCATAATCCCCAGATCTTTTTCAGTCACTGCTTCCTAGGATAGAATCCCCCACCCTGTAAGTATGGCCTATCTAGTTTGTTCCCAGATGTATACATTTAGTCATATTAAAATGCATATTGTTTGCTTGCATAAAGTTTAGCAAGAGATCTGCATCGCTCTTAATCAGTGACCGGTCCTCTTCATTATTTAGCATTCCCCCCAATTTTTGTCATTTGCAAACTGTATCAATGATGATTTTGTTTTCTTCCAGCTCATTGATAAAAATGTTAAATAGCATAGGGTCAAGATCCAAACACCGCATGATCCTATGGACACACACTCATTCCATGATGATTGCCCATCTACAATTACATTTTGAGACCTATCAGTTAGTCAGTTTTTAATCCATTTAATCCATGTTAATTTTATATCATTCTATTTTTTAATTGAAATGTTGTCCAGTATTAAATAAAATGCCTTACAGAAATCTAAGTATATTACATCAACACTATTACCTTTATCCACCATACTTGTAATCTTGTAAAACTTGTAATAAAATATCAAGTTAGTTTGACATGATCTATTTTCCATAAATTCATGTTTATTTGCATTAATTACAGTACTCTCCTTTATTTCTTTATTAATCAAGTCCCTTATCAGCGGCTCCATTAACTTGCCCAGGATAGATGTCAAACTGACAGACGTATAATTACCTGGGTCATCCTGTTTACCCTTTTTAAAAATTAGCAAAACTTTAGCTTTCTTCCAGTCTTCTGCAACTTCCCAGTGCTTCAAGACTTATTGAAAATCAAAATTAATGGGCCAGCAAACTCCTGAGCCAGCTCTTTTAAAACTCTTGAATGCAAATTATCTGGACCTGCTGATTTTAAAATGTCTAACTTTAGTAGCCGCTGGTTAACATCCTCTAGAGATACTAGTGGAATGGAAAGTTTGTTATCATCACTATATGATGAGACTATATCATCTGTTTTTTCCTGAAACACAGAACAGAAATATTTATTGAACCATTCTCCTTTTTCTGCACTATTATTGATAATTCTACCAAATGAAGTAATGCCATTGTCTAGATTATTTTTGTTCCTAATATATTTTCAAACCTCCTTATTGTCCTTAACTCTGCTGACCATAGATTTCTCATTGTGTCCCTTTGCTTCCCTTATCCATTTTTGACAATTCCCCACTTCTGATTTATATTGATTTATATGTATTACTATTAACTTATATATTTATACACCTCTTCTCCGATATAACACGATCCAATATAATGCAAATTCGAATATAACGGGCTAAAGCAGTGCTCCGGGGAGGGGGAGGGTGGGACTGCGCGCTCCGGCGGATCAAAGCAAGTTTGATATAACGCGGTTTCACCTATAACACAGTAAGATTTTTTGGCTCCCAAGGACAGCGTTATATCGGGGCAGAGGTGTATATATAAAATATAAACTTCCTCCCTAAACTAGGTCAGTTTTTTAACCAATATGGTCTTCTTCCTCAATTGTGGCTTTGGGGCATCTCATAATGTGTTCTTAAAGAAATTCCTTATTATCATTCACATTTTTCTTATAAAATTCTTCCTCCCAGCTGATTTGGCTCAATTATTTTCAGCTTTGTGAAACGATACCCTTTAAAGTACCAAGTATTTATATAACTTGTCTGGACTTTATTAGCCTTTGTCATAATGGATAAGGAGGAACTGGTGACAGAACTAAAATTTAATGGTAGCTTAGGTCCAAGTGATCATGACTTGATCACTTTCACAATATACAAGCAGAATGTGCTGCAACACATTTTGTTAGGAAATTGTCATTTATAATGGTTATAAATACCAAGGATAATTTAGTACTGGCAACATGAGACCTCCAGCATGTGTCATTCAATTTGAAATTCCCCCAGGATCACACAGCTCCCCTCCCACACACACACATCATAGATGGGTGCGCAAAGAGGCAGTTATCCTGTTCTCCAGTGTGATTTGGTAGACTGTAGCAGGCACCAACTATATTCCATCTTGTGGTTTATCTGTTAGGACACTGACCCATAAGCATTCAATACCATTTTCTTCCACACTGATAAAATGAGTTTATCAGTGACTCATAAACAGGTAATCCCATTTTTTAATAGAGTGCCACTCCCCATCCCCTTTTGCCCACTCAGTCCTTACTTAAATAGGTTATAACCATTGATTTTATCATTCCAACAGTGCAAATCATCCCATCAGGTTTTAGTAATAAATCTAGACCGAATTTATGCTCATAAATGATCAATTCCAATTCTTCTTGTTTGTTGTCCAGGCTCCTAGTATACGTGTATAGGCAATTCAAACATTTCTTCTCTTCATATCCTTTGATTCCTTGATTAATATTGTTCTCAACATCTCAACTTTGTACTAATTGTTCATCGCTGGTATGTGTGCCGACTCAGAGCAGCCATAGTATTTTTTAGGCCAAGTCTGCATAACAATTTCACCCCTTCACTCCCCGCACCAAATGCAACTATTTCTCTGTCTACCAGGATCATACCCCTACAGAGTCAGGGTTTGGGTAAGGGCACTGAGATGATTATTTAAGACAAACCTAAACTTTCGTTAGCAAGGTAAAATTGTTCACATCATACTAGCTGGGTGAGTCTGCTTCATTTGGGAAGGTAATTTAGGTTTGTTTCCCCTCACACACCAATCCCCATGCAAATTGTAGGAGGAAAGCAAATACATAATTACCACATGTGGGTTCCCCCTCACTCACTGTTAATGACTCTGCAAGAGAAACAGAACTTAAAGAGTCCATGACTGCACTGGAATATAAAAGTGAAATTAACAAAGTATTTTATTTACCATGATTTATAGGATTCCTCCCATACAACTGCGTTAATTATCCTAATCAATAGCAAGGGCTAAAGAGTTTGTTAGTGCATGACAAACAGGATGAGTCAAATTGCTGTAATGGTTGAGTCAGTTTGCCAAAATATTGCAGGATGCAGCAGCATTCAAAGAATGCTACTTCTACAGAGACATATACATTTGTCAGTGTGCTATATATACTGAGCCTACAGAGCCTAACCCAAGAACTTGCAAGTGAATGAAAAAATTGAGATACAAGGATTGTTGGATGGGATAGAGAGATTTACATGTGGCAATGGTAAGATTTAACATGTATTATAAGGAAAATGTAGCAAGTTGTTCTGGAATGCTGGAATATTTTGAATCTGTAAAATCCTCACCCTCTGAAACGAGGAGTATGACTAATCACTACCATGCTTTTGTAAAAGGAAAGTAATTCAGAACTGAAGACCAGCACAGCTTTTCTTGCATTATAAAAGTTCCTTTAAAGCAGGAATTTCACACTGAGAAATACAAAACAGAGACAAGTATCAGAGGGGTAGCCGTGTTAGTCTGGATCTGTTTTAAGCAACAAAGAGCCCTGTGGCACCTTATAGACTAACAGGTGTATTGGAGCATAAGCTTTCGTGGGTGAATACCCACTTTGTCAGACGCATGACTGACGAAGTGGATATTCACCCACGAAAGCTTATGCTCCAATACATCTGTTAGTCTATAAGGTGCCACAGGACTCTTGTTGCTTAAAACAGAGACTAATATACCAAAGAAGAACAGGAGTACTTGTGGCACCTTAGAGACTAACAAATTTATTAGAGCATAAGCTTTCGTGGACTACAGCCCACTTCTTCGGATGCATCCGAAGAAGTGGGCTGTAGTCCACGAAAGCTTATGCTCTAATAAATTTGTTAGTCTCTAAGGTGCCACAAGTACTCCTGTTCTTCTTTTTGCGGATACAGACTAACACGGCTGTTACTCTGAAACTTAATATACCAAAGTACAGAACTGTGTTTCTAGCTTGCAATTGTCACAATTTTCCTTGCTATAACTGTTAGTTAACAGAGACATTTGCAGATAGATAGGAAACCACAAACACATACACAACTCCTAGCCTGAATTTTCATTCTCCTTATTATAATGAGGGTACTAAATTTAAATACAGATGTTTTAATAGGCATCCATCCACATGCTGCATTTAGATGCATGTATAACCATAATTTCCCTACGTGCCAGCTTCAGTATAGATTTAGAGGTTTTATTTAAATACCTATAATTTGCAATTTGGGCCCTTTGCTGTCACACATTTTGGATTTCAGCCATGCACAGGCATGTGGGATGGGGAAGAGTGGTTAGAAATCAAGGAGCCATCTCTCTTTGTCCCTGAATGTAAGGAACAGGCATAGCAGCAGTCTCTGTGGTCTCCTCAGCACAGGATGACTTGACGCTAGCACCCACAGTGGTACTGACCTATTCCAAGGGCCAGCCTTTGCTGTGGCCCCACCCTCTCTTCTTCAGAATATTTCTATTGTGTAGACAGCAGGCAGGGGGTGGGGGATTTGTACATTGCCTGCCTGCTGCACAGGGAGTCTTGGAGTTTCCATAGGAATGGTGCATCTCTGTACTGACACCAAAGACTTAAAGGCCCAGGCAGGCCCCTTGCATATTACTCCCATATATTTTTCCCTTTAATAGCCTCAGAACATCCATGTCTCTCTCTGGCATCTAAGCCAGTAGTGCCAGCATGCAGGGCTACAGTCCATGGTGAAATTGAAGTCCATCCTCCCCATGTCTTCCTTTAAGCACCTCTTTGTGTCCCCCCCCTCCCCCAAATCCTTACCTGTCATAACAAAATGACAGGAATCCTGTGTGGCTTAAACATTAATGGACTTGCTGGCTGCTGCTGGTGGAGACAAAGACAGATTTTAAATCCTTTTGAGCCAGCTGCGGAGGAAGCTCAGCAGAAATACTGCAATAAAACTTCTAAGCTCTGAAGAACTGTTTTTCCTGATCGAGTTTCTGTGCAAAGAGACTTAAGAAGTATTCTTATTGCCAACTCAATCCCCAACTAAAGGGTTTCCAAACCCTTCCCGTTTTGGAGAAAGCCTTTCTCAGCTTAAGAGGACCCAAAGGGAAGCTTATGAAAAGCAGGGGCTTGCTACTTCTAAGTTTGAGATTTCATGGATGGGGTGGATAGGCGTACAGCAAAGTATGACCCTTCCTTCTAAATTCCTGGCTGGTCGGCATAGAATTCCTCTGCATTTCAATACTGCCTCTTCCCTCCTAAATTAACAGTTGGCTATGTAATTTTATTTAAAATAAAGAAGTTTTGTTTCCAGAAATGCTAGAGTTACACTGAACATTTGTTTGTTTGTTTGTTTGGATTCTATGAACACCAAAAGCCATTCATCTATGTTGCTGGTTTAGGACAAATTTTCTCATATTGCTGATCACTTCTTAAATTAGATGGTCCATGAGATGGGATCAACCTCTTCCACCAGTCCCAAGTAAGAAAGAGGAGCAATCTATCGGAGATAAAATGAATAATGATAGAAATTCAGTAACCCAAATCCTGACGTTCTGATACAGATTTTTACTTAGCCATTGCATACAGGCAAAACCCCTCCTGGATTTATTTAGAGTTGTCTCAGTAAAGATGAGAACAACTTACTAAGGACTTTAGGATTTAACCTATCATGTTTTATTTTCTTCTGGATCATTTCCCTTTTGATTCAGCGAGAGCAGAATTGTCTATTGATTAGTAGACATTCATGACGGAGGGTTCAATAGATGTTTTTGCATATGCTGAGTCCTAAGGGTTGAGCTAACACTGCCTGTGCCTACATATTTTAAATACTCTTCCAATAAACTTTCTGTGGGGAAATTATTACCTCTTACCTCAACCCATCCCACAGTAATTCTTCAGAAAGGTTTCCATCAAGAAAAACATACAGGTATATAAAAAGTATGCCAAATTGTTGGCAATCCTATTAATTATTATTTATTGCTTATTATATTATTATTTATTATTATTATTATTATTATTATTACTTATTTGTATGACAGTAACATCTAGAGGCCCCAACTGAGCTCAGGCTCCAATTGTGCTAGGGATTATACATATACATAGTAAGAGAAAGTTCCTGCCCTGAAGAGTTTATAGTCAAACTAGGCAAGACAGACAAAGCTGAGCATAACAGAGTCCTCAGACAGCCAGGTGGCTTACTGGTTAGCACACCCACCTTGCAGTCTCCAGCCTCCCAGCAGGAAGGGCCTGCAGTCCATTTCCTAATCCTTGTACGTGGCTTATCTTCACCTCAGGGTTTTCAACATCCTTATCTTCTCCTTACTAGAAGGAGGAGGAGTGGAAACAAGGTTTATGCCCCCCTCTGCAACTAGCGCAGTTGCTAGGGAAGCCCGGGCCCACCCACCCCACCAGGCTCCACCATAGGGCCCTATGAGAGAATAGTGTCCGGCACTCTGGAGTGCCCCAGATCTTCCTCCCTCAATCACTGCTTACCATCCATCTCCCCAAGCATGTTCAAGTCCAATCTGAGATAGCAAGGGGGAAGAAAAGACAACTAAACTTTCAGCCCCAGCGGGGTTCTACAGGCATTTTTGTTCAGGAGCCCTCAGAGTACGTCTGTCTTCCTCCTCAGCCTTCCCCTTCTGAGCTGAGTTGCCATGTTAAGCTTCCTTTCCAGTTGGAGCAGGATCTACAGGCCTGGGGTGGGGGGCTCCCTGGGCTCAGTGGTTTCCTTTAACCCCTTCACCCACTGTGGGGTTTGTGCCCCCCCTCACAGTGGGTAAAATAAGTTTCATTATCACCATTTAATAGATAAGGAACTGAGGCACAGAGATGGTGAGTGACTTGTACAAGATTACATAGAAAGTCGGTGGCAAAGCTGAAAAATGAGCCCAGATCTCTTGTTTCCCAGACCAGTGTTTCAACCAGAGATGATCCTTCCTCTTCCACTGTCCCCAGCTTGAAAGCATATTTTAAATGTGTCTCTTGAAATCATAATGATCATGTCCTTTTTTGGAAAACGAACTCCACTTTTGCTGTTTCATGGAATTAAGTTTAGGTAAACACTGTTGTTTTGGTGTTCAATCTGGAACTAAATATCAAGTAAAGCTCAGTGAATAATTTACAATACATAATACAGGTGTATAATGAATTTAAATTTCTTTCCTGTTCACCAATTGTCTGCAAGCTGCTTATGATTTTCCCATTTAATTTGTTGTTGAATACTTCCAGTGAATACTTCTCAGTCTGGAGATTGACTATGAGCAGTTTGCAAATGGATGAAATTTGAGATTTACTGGTTAATTTTGATTGGATGAGTCATATTATTTGTGTTCCATCACTGATGAGCCAGGTTACTGGGGTGAATACTTTCATTTCTATCTAAAACTACCTTGTTTTTGGTTGAACAACAACATTATAGTATGTGAGAAACAGAGCCAGGGTAGAGTACTATAAAATAAAGGGAGGGAAAATGTGAGGACAAGTGAATACAGAGGGCAGGTGAAGTACAAGAGACTGGAAAGAGCTGGTGAGTTGGGAAGGAGATGAGTGAGGAAGGGAGAACTACAAATTAGTGATAGGGGAGAAGATACAAGGTGATACAGGTTTAGGAGAACTGAGATCATGTCTAAGAGCCACCCAAGTAGACCAAGGTTTATACTTGCGGTTCTCAAGACTGTATGCGGTGGATCACAACCATGAGTACAGTCTGTAAAGCATGTTGGGATCCTTCTTCATGGAAGAAGCTGTTGGCTAAATGTAAGATCATCATTGCTTCTGATATTTCCTCTTTGCTGTTTATACTACTGCTAGACTTCAAAGTACCCAGCATCCCACTTCTTCATCATCTGATGCCAATGCTTCAGGCCAGAGGCATAATAACAGAGTTAGAGTGGGAAACATATGGCAAACAATGCCTTCAGCACAGAGTCTTTCCCCTATTAAAGAATCCTCCCCCACTGGCTAATTCATGAAAAGCTATTAATGTCAGTAATGAGAGAATGGGAAAAACAACAACAACATTCTTTGGAGGCTAGTGCTAGTGGTTGGTGGAAAGATAATCATAAACAAATCATTTTCAATTAATGCAGAAGCTCATTCAATTATCCTATCTTCCCACAGCACTGGACTCTTGGAATGTCAGCATATGAACATTGCTATGATGTACAGACACAAGATGATCACATTCAGAAAGACAACATACTCTGAGTATCCATCTATGTAGTGGATAAATGGTTCACTTTAGCACTTCACAATATCTACAGATAAATTAACAGATGGGTACAAAAAACCACTTTAATAACAGGGATTGGGGTGGAGGAGGTGGTGTGGGGTCCATGAGGGAGTTTAGGTGCAGGAAGGGATTCTGATCTGGGGCAGGGGGTTGGGGTGGAGGAGGAGGTGCGAGGTGCAGGCTCTGGCTGGGAGGTGCTTACTACAAGAGGCTCCCGACTGGCAGCGCAGCAGGGCTCAGGCAGGCTGCCTGCCTGCCATAGCCCCACGCCGCTCCCGGAAGCAGCTGACTGCTAGCACGTCTCTGCGTGCCCCTTTTGGGGAGGGAAGCAGCAGGTCGCCATACGCTGCCCATACTGGCCCCGTAGTTCAGGGGATGGTGCTGGGGGTGGGGGCAGCATGCGGAGCCACCTCCTCCACCCCTCGCCAGGAGCCGCAGAGATGTGCCAGCAGCCAGCCTCTTCCGGGAGTGGCGTGGGGCTATGGCAGGCAGGAAGCCTGCCTGAGCGCCCCTTTTAGCGGCCCAGAGATCACTGCCTGTGATTTGTTTTTGTGCCCCCCCCCCCTTGAACCGGGGGTCTGGGCTGTAGCCCCTAAAGCCCCTGCCTTAATCCAGCCCTGATAGCATTTGTCTGCCTACTGCTGGTAGAAATTATTGCCAGATTTGCTTTGTTTGCAGATTTTCCTGTTTTCATGTGTCTAACATGAAACTCCAGACTTTGGGTTTAAAAAAAAGGCTACTTATACCGAAGCTACTTATACAGTAAACTTTTGCCTTCCAAAGGTCAAGCTTTCTACTAGGGATGGAGTCATTGTTTTTAGAACCCTGGACTTGAGATGAAAAATGCACGCCTGCAACTTGTAAGATTAAAATACAATGGCCCAGATCATCAGCTAATTTCAGTTGGCTTAGATCTATTCACTTACATCGATTTACACCAGTTGAAGAGCTGGCCCATTGTATTTTAATCTTACAGGTTGCAGGTGCATATTTTTCATCTCAAGTCCGGGGTTCCAAAAATAATGAGTCCATTCCAACTAGGAGCTTGACCTTTGGAAGGCACAAGGTTGCAGCCAGATGAGTAGCCTTGGCCAATGCAGGTTTCACTAAACTGATTACCTGTCTCTATTATTTAACAAGTCTCTAAGTAAGTTTCTGTTTGCAGCCATGACCTTCTATTACACTCAGCATTGCTTGTAAAATGTACATTCAAAAGGTAGGCAGGGGACTGCTACCTCACTAAATACAAGGGATCAATCAACACGGCACGACCTTAGCTGATCCCCGAAAATGTATTCGGCTTAAGTCACCTAGCATCTGCCACACAAAATTAATGGAAATTTCAGGTATGCAAGGCTGTTTCTAGAAATGTATTATAAAGTCAAATGCTCAAGGTAATCCACAACGATGATTGTGCGCTGAGATAAGTGCGCTGAGATAAGTGAAGGGAAAAACAAATGACATACTGTGGTTTACAAAGTATCATTTAGGTGCTGGGAATTTACCAGTTTGTAGAACATTTACAGGGAATTCTACAGCCTACAGGACAGTTCCATTCTAAGCTTCCCAGCCTTCTTGGAAAGCAATAAGGAATCGAATGGAAAGAGAAGGCTTTATTTAGTGATAACACAGATCATTACAAACCTCAGGGGGACTTACAGCTGCCCTGACTAGCTCAGTACCACATTTCCCACAGGAACAAGAAAGGGAAGGAAACAGAAGAGAAATACAAAAATAAGCAGTATGCAGAAAAGTTTCCCTCTGGTGGAGGAACTGACCAAAGACAATAGGAAATTGTGCAAGGCGAGGGGACAGTTTGAAAGAGATAAGGTCTGTGCTCAACATGTTCCTTAGAACTGGTTAAAGTTTTTTGCAAGAAAAGATTTTTGGCAAAAGGGCATTTTTAAAAATAATTTATTTGCAAACCTCCCACTCCACATTATCTAAGGTTTTTTTCCCCACAACATTTAACTTGTTTTTTTCTTATCCAAATCATTGTCCATTACCACATTTTCAGATGGTGTGGTGTTGGGAGACAGATAATATACCAATCTGATTATTCAACCTTTGCAAAGTGATCTTGTGCTGCATTGGGTGAATCAAATTATTTCACCTATGAAAACCTACGTTCAAATCTGGGCTTAGACAGTAAGTGAAATGGTTGATGGTTTTATTCCAGTTACTAGAGGACTTTTGCATACCAGACATCCATCATACATTCTGGCACATTGTTTCATGATTATTTGACTCTGCTCAGCATTAAAGAGAATTGAAAGACTTGTGTGGACAGAGGCCTGAAGTATCAGATGCTGGTGACTGTTCAAGATTTAGGTGTATTGCAAAGTTGTGCTAGGGAAACTTGCACAATGTCTACATGAACTTTGCCTGGCTTGAGCCCTCTAGACAGATTCAGACTGGAAATAAGGCATACCTTTTTAACAGGGAGGAAATTAACCATTGGAACAAGTTACTAAGGGTTGTGGTGGATTCTCCATCACTGGAAATTTTAAAATCAAGAATAGATTTTTTTCTAGAAGAGATGCTCTAGTTCAAACAGGAATTAATCCAGGCAAGTCATATAGCCTGTGTTATGCAGGAGGGTAGATGAGATGATCTCAATGGTCCTTTCTGGTTTTTAATCTATCAATCCAATCTCTCATTTGCATGATCTCTAACTTCACCTTCCTATCCCACCATCAGTACTTCACTGAAACACAGTTAGGGTCATTTAAGTGCTACACCAAATCCATCATATTCATGCAAACCCTTAAAAGTGAGGAAATGTTCAGTTAAGGGATCCATCTTTACCATGACATAAAAACGCACACATCACTGAACCCCTTTTGAGTTACAGACTCTGCCCCTCAACAAATACATTCAAATTAACTACAGCATTCAAATGTTACACATCACATAACACCAGATTCCTCCCAAACATCCCATTGTACCTTTAAGCCATGCTTTAATAGGAACTTTTATTCTAGAATTTTTCCAAAAGAGAACAACATCAATGTGTCTTTAACATAATAATATAAATTATTATTATAATTATTATTATTAATGTTGTTTTGAAAAGAGAAGGTGGGGAAAAGGCTTTGATGGCTTGAAATGTAAAATTTGCTTTGTATCCAATTTACTGTATTAAAATTGGCATTTCTGATCAACCTCAGTTCTAATGTCAGAATCTGTTAGATTAATTATTTCTTGATAGAATTTGTATCTCAGAGGTGCCTGATGTCTACAGACTTTCCTCCTGTGAAAAGACTTTTGGTTATTTTGCCTTGAGCATGCATTTGTACCATTAATAAAATCAAATCTGTGTTTGCAATTAAAGAACAGGGCAGGAACTTTCTCTTACTATGTATATGTATAATCCCTAGCACAATTAAGAGCTGTACTTACAGCAAACATTTTACATCCAGTCATGAATGCTCTAAGTACACCCCTTCATAATACAGTATAAGAGAAGAGAAACACAAAGAGTTAAAACCAAGGTATTCCATGGGCTTGGCATCAGGCTGTTATAGAGCAAGGCACAAACTTAATAGCTATGACTCTAAGAACACAAAGGGTCACATTCTGAAAGAGAATGTGAGCTTACATGAACCAGAAGCATAATGTGCAAGACTATATGATTGTGTTAATCTCTTAAAGCTTGTTAAAGGTGAAGTTAGGGCTTTATATCACATCAGTACCCCAAATAATATAAATTACAACTGGATCTTTTTTTAATTAATGATTTTTATATCCATGTTGACTCACAGTCAATCAGCAGTTTTTGAAAATAAATGGCACTCTCAGATTAGTTTATTTTCCTCAGAATTTACCTATTTCTCAAATAAAATACGGACAAATTAAGGCTTTGATTCTACAGAGGCGCTGGAGTCCAATCCTCAATCAATTCCCAATTTGCTAATTCTGTGGTTTCCTAATCCATCCCTTGCTTAGCCTCTGGCTATACTTCTATCATCTTATGTGCATGCAGGCTTATTTGTTATCATTATTATTAATAATGTGGTAAGTGCAAACAAGGTGCTCAGGACTGTACATTAAAACCTATGGGAAAAGATAATTCTTGTGCCAATGAGCTTGCAGATACCTCCAATCCTGCTCCCATTGAATTCATAGCCAAAACTTTCATTGGTACAGGTCATTAAATGGTCATTCAACAATTTGTGATGCACTCCCCTACCTCACCCACTGACAAGGCTTAGCATTTGTCCACCTCTTAGAAGTAGTCAGACTTCAGGAGGGATTTGAATGAGGAGATGTGTGGGGTAGAGGGACAGGGACAACATTCAAGGTGTATGGGACAACATGGAGGAAGGCACAGAAACTACAGTAGGATAAGGAAACTGAGTGAGTGCCAGTGAGGCCGGGTTCCTTGGAGGAGTGAAGGATCAAGAATCAGTACGATGAGAAAGCAGAGTAGAGATTTAAGCAGGGCTTATATGAAGAGAGCTGAAAGTGAGGACAAGATGAATGAATTTTATTCTAGATCCTAAAACTAGAAGGAAGCAGTGAGGGGATTTCTGGAAAGGGTATAATTTGTGGCATTTGAGTAAGATTATTTTAACAGCCCCTGTCTGAATAGACTAGAGGGCAGTTAGACAGCCTGGGACCTCCCTACATTCGAACAAACTCTCAGCATGACAAGCAGTCCAATGGCAAGTGTTCTTCTCCTTCACAGGACATAACAATCCAGGCAAATCCCCTGCTCATTCTAGGGCTTTCAAATAAAAGTTCTCATAGACAGAGAGTAAAATAAGAGCTCTGCCTTCCTGAGGCTGGTCTCCCCTCTACCAAACACTCACTGCTTGCTTTCTATGCTTTTTATACCCCGCACCTGAGCCCTGATAAGTTGCCGAACCCAGCTGGATGTGCTGTATGCCCCTTAACTTTTCCCTGTCTGCTTCTACCTGTAGAGCTAAGGAGGAAATAGAGAGCTGGGCTGAGACACACCCCACCTACTAACACATAAGCCAGTGTTTCAGTGGTGGGGGCAGAAGGAAAGCTCAGATGAAATGTGTTGCTGTCAACAGCTATGGATGAAAAGCTGCAATGGAATATAGAGAAATGTATTTCATGCGCTTCCCTGGGATTGGACTCTTCTCAACTGATTGATGAGCCCTGAAAGAGCCCAACATTACCTGAAGGCTGAGAGTTTTAAGAAGACACCCTTTTCTCCTCAGCAAGTAATTCTTCCATGCATAATGATAGAAACTCTTCAAGCTGCTTTTAACAGAAGCATCTTGAGAGTAATAACTGTGTTCACCCTGCAAGTGCATCCTTTTCTTCTCGCTGCCATGTTATTAAATGGAAAAGCCTCTTGACATCCTAAACTTGACATCTCTGCATATCATGTAGTTGGGATGTAAACGCACTATGAGAGTCAAACCAGGAGTTCTCATCTGCCAATTAAAAAAACATAGTGAAAGATCCTTATCCAATGTCTATTACCCTGCCTGCTGGAAACATTTCTTCGTATTCTGTATTCCCCGGCTTGCAAAAAAAAAAAGGAATTTGAAATTAAAAACTGGGCATAGTTTTTTCTTTTCTTTTCCTCAAGTGTAGAAACAGAATGATACATGGAAAAAAACCAGGGAGGACACCAATGGGGAAACTTGTTCTTATCATTTGTATTATGGTTGCACTCAGGGGCGTGCAGAAGGAGGGCAAAGAGGGGCACGGGTTCTGCCAATAATGTACAGAGGCACAAAACTCCTCTGGCCCTGGGGCTGCAGCAGGGAGAGCGAGCTCCTCCAGCCCCGAGGCTGCAGCAGGAGCTGACAGCTCCTCCAGCCCAGGGTCCCGGCAGGGGCACAGAACATGCCCTTCCAAAAGCCATGAAATGTAAACTCCTGTGCATGCCCCTGGTTGCACTTACAGGCACCATCCAAGGTTGGGACCATAGTCTAGGTACTGTGTATAGTAATAGACAGTCCTTGCCCCAAACAGTTTATAATGTAAGGCAGACACGAGGTTGGAGAAAGGATTATTGTTATTCCAGTTTTACAGATGGGGAACTGAGGCATGGAGAGAGTAAAACTGCAGTTTTCAAAAGGGCCTAAGGGACTTGGATGCCTTGGGTGCCTTGCCCAAGTTCACTCAGCATATCTTTGGCAGAGCTGGGAACTGAACGCACCTCTCCTGAGTCCCAGTCTAATGCCTGAAGCCCAGAAGTAACCTTCCTCTTCCATTGTCCCTTTTCCAAAGCACATTGCAAAATCATCTGCTTACACAACATCCAGGAACTTGAGCTTGACCTCAGGCTTCTGCTCCCATGAGAAACTCTCGTGACTGAAAAATCACATTGGTTATTAATAGAATGGATGCAAGTGAACACAACCGGTACCCAAGGATGAGTCTATACTGTACTTACATGAGGCTGAATTGCCATGTCAGAATGATAGCCACTAATAGGGTGAACACAGGATCTGTTTTGTTTGAATTTTTCATGTAAAATCAGAACTTGTGAAAGGTGCTATATTTCACTTTCTACCCCAGTGGTGCACAAACTTTCCCAGTCATGCCCCCCTGCTTACCATTAACGGAATCTGTGCACGTCCGTCCCTTCATTACTGCACAATCTAGGCGTCCTCAGCAGAGGAGCTTGGGCTGAAGGTAGAGCTGAGGCTACAGATAGAGCTTGTCTGGGAGCAGAGAGGGAATGAGGACAGAACCTGGCTGGGGGCAGAGCAGGGTTGGAGATGGAGTGGGCCTGGGGACAGAGCTGGGCCTGGGGGAAGAGCAGGACTGGGGGCTGAATGGGTTTTGGGATGGAGCTGATCTGGGGGCAGGGCAACACGGGGCTGGAAGCATGGCACTCCCTTCCTGCCCACCATGGGGTTGTCCTGGGCCTGGAGACAGAGCAGGACTGGAGGATGAACAGGATTGGGGGAGGAGTGAAGCTGAGGATGGAGCTGGTGTGGGGGTGAAGCAGGGCTGGAAGCGTGGCACTCCCTCCCTGTCCCCTGTGAGGACTGGCTCGGGCCCCACCTCTTGTCCCCCTGAACATTCCTCCATGCCCCCGCTAGGGAGCATGCCTCACAGTTTGGGGACCACTGTTTTATCCTGACCCAGATGGATCAGCTCTAGAGGTGAAAAGATAGATCAATTTCCATTGTAGTTCCATCCTTGGACTCTTTAACAATGCTGCCAGGTGTGTTAATGACAGTGGTGGTTTTTAAGTTTGTGCCCTTCCACTGAGAACTGGCTTGAGTCTACCAGGAGGCCCTTCGGCCACTGTGCAGATATTTGAAGGTAACAACTTTGACTATAACAGCATTTAAAAGAGAACTGGATAAATTCATGGAGGTTAAGTTCATTAATGGCTATTAGCCAGGATGGGTAAGGAATGATGTCCCTAGCCTCTGTTTGTCAGAGGGTGGAGATGGATGGCAGGAGAGAGATCACTTGATCATTACCTGTTAGGTTCACTCCCTCTGGGGCACCTGGCATTGGCCACTGTCGGTAGACAGGATACTAGGCTAGATGGATCTTTGCTCTGACCCAGTACGGCCTTTCTTATGTTCTTATTCACTAATGACCTTTCTCGGTACAGGCATATTATTAGGATGGAAGAGCAATACACTACAAAGTGTGTTTACTAAGGAATGCCACTACACTGCCAGCAATCCCATTGTTGCCAAAGCTTCAGTGGTGCAATATGGTCACAGACTGAACATCCAGACAGATGGTTTTAAGGACCTAGCTTGAGATTAAACATAAGAACATAAGAACGGCCGTACCGGGTCAGACCAAAGGTCCATCTAGCCCAGTATCCTGTCTACCGACAGTGACCAATGCCAGGTGCCCCAGAGGGAGTGAACCTAACAGGCAATGATCAAGTGATCTCTCTCCTGCCATCCATCTCCACCCTCTGACAGACAGAGGCTAGGGACACCATTCCTTACCTGTCCTGGCTAATAGCCATTAATGGACTTAACCACCATGAATTTATCCAGTTCTCTTTTAAACTCTGTTATTGTCCTAGCCTTCACAACCTCCTCAGGTAAGGAGTTCCACAAGTTGACTGTGCGCTGCGTGAAGAAGAACTTCCTTTTATTTGTTTTAAACCTGCTGCCTATTAATTTCATTTGATGACCCCTAGTTCTTTTATTATGGGAATAAGTAAATAACTTTTCCTTATCCACTTTCTCCACATCACTCATGATTTTATATACCTCTATCATATCCCCCCTTAGTCTCCTCTTTTCCAAGCTGAAGAGTCCTAGCCTCTTTAATCTCTCCTCATATGGGACCCGTTCCAAACCCTTAATAATTTTAGTTGCCCTTTTCTGAACCTTTTCTAGTGCCAGTATATCTTTTTTGAGATGAGGAGACCACATTTGTACGCAGTATTCGAGATGAGGGCGTACCATCGATTTATATAAGGGCAATAATCTATTCTCAGTCTTATTCTCTATCCCCAAAGATTGTACTAGGTTGTGCTTGATCTGCAAGGAGGCTATGTCCCCTCTTTAGGATTTGCCATCATGATGATGGTAGGACTACAGGATTACATTAATGCAAACTAGGAACTTTTTAGTTCCCATCTGCAGCATCCATATGGGGGAGTTACCGCACAGATCTTTGATGCACACTACTAGTCACATCCCTATAATTCAAACTGTGCGGCACTGCAGATAAGCCAAGAGGTAGCAGACCCCAGTTCAAATCCTTTCTCCCCCTCAGGTGGAAGGAGGACTTGAACCAGGGACTCTCCGACAGCCCAGGTGAGTACCCTAACTAACGCTGAGCTAAAAGTTATGAGAGAATTCCTCCTCCTCTCCAAAACAGCATGGGTGCCTGACACCAAGAAAGGCTTGTCAGCTGACAATCCCAAGCAGAGGGAGGCACTGTCCTGCATCTATCTCCAAGAGAGGGGCTTGGCATATCCTGTTGGCTAGCTTAGGCAAGGCACCATACTCAGGCATTGCAAATCCCAGTGATTTTTCAAAGTGCCTAAAAGTTAGGTGTAAGAGTCAATGTCAGTTTCTTTGTGAATCTAGCCCTGTAGTTCTAGTGGGTCTAAGACTCTCTGAAGGGAAGCTGGGCATTTAGTATCACTGATTTGCATGCTAATGTCCAGAAGGCATTTCCATTTCAGCAGTTGTATCATGGTAGCAGTATTGGTATGCAAATTAGGTGATCTTACTGAGAGGTTTGTGTATAAGCTGTGTTCTACAATGAGCTTTGTGGACCAGACACATGATGGTCAAGTTTCAAACAGTTCAGTTCACATAAGTACCCAAACATTCCAAACCTGACCCATATTATTCAAACCTTTGATGACTTCCTCAGAGTGACCATCCACCACCAACCACCAGACCTGGCTCCCTCTCTTCTTGGGATTTATCCTCTTTTGCAGCAACTGCAGAGGAGCTGAGCACCTCTAGCAATTCCCCTTCCCCTGGAGTCTTACTGCAGATTAATTCGAAATGTAGCACAGTCCAGAGCCTTGTCCCATCATGTCCAAAGCAAGTGAGATTTTGGTTACACTGCAGCTGGGACAATGAAGTGTTGGGCTGCACAATAGCATCGTGGAAAAGGGAGAGATAAAAGAAAGGGTTGACCCCAACCAAACTTTTTCCACCCTTAAGAATAGCTTGGTTCAATAGAGAGATGAAGGTTTTAATTGTTTCCTATTTTAAGCTCGGTTCACTGATCTCTAGATTTGAGCCTGTAATTCTACAGGGAAGCAGCATGGCCTAGTGGATAAAGCACTCAACTGGGATTCAAAAGAACTGGTTTCTATTTGTACTCTGCCACTGGATTGCTGGGCAGGTCACATCACTGACCTGTGCCTCAGTTTCACCATCTGTAAAATGGAGATAATGGGGCTTACCACTTGTGTAATGGGCTTTGAGATTTATGGATGATAAGTGCAATATTAAAGCTCAGGATTATTATTACAGTGTTACCTGCAAGTGGTAGCTTTTTGAAAATAGCCGAATGTTATAATGAAGTACAAGTGCCAGCATGGCACTATTTTATGGGCACTAATCCAGTTCCTAAATGGAAAAGCTGACAAAGCCAAATTGTTTATGCCCATGACCAAAGTAGATGACTGCCCTGTCCAATGGCAGAGCAGTATTATCCTCACTGTGACACAACTGGGATTGATGCTGTGGCCGGTCTGCGATAAGAATTGTTGCATCAGAATCAGGCAAACCACTGGAAGATCTACACTGAGGAAATAAGCCAGGAAGCCGTGTTGTGATGCAAGTATTCTGAAGTGATGTCCATACTTTGGAAGAGGAAAGGGTGGCAAGTTATGTAAGAAAGAAAACTGGCAAAGTGAATTCAGAAGCAAGCAAACCAAAGAGCAGGTTCCACCCAAACACTAATTGAAATGAGTGGCTTGCAAGGGAACCCCTCAACTAAGTGGCACTTTCTTTGAAGTTTAAATAATGTTTTTCATGATGTTTGAATAATCTCCCCTCACTGCTTATAACAGCTGTGCAATCAGGAGAGTTAAATCAGTCTTCTTCCTGACTCTTTTTTTTACCCTGTGTTGCTCACACGCTGGTTCGTTACTGTTTGGTTTCACAGCAGTGCTGTACTCTGCAGGCTTATTTGTTATTGTAGGGTTGCTCCTGGGGGCTGGCCTGCTGCCTTTGACTTGAGGAGAAGAAACAATTGTTAAAAGAAAAACAGAAAGATCATATTATAAAAGCAAACGTTGGCTAAAGCAACAGTGAACATGAATATACTCCTCCTCTCCAGCTGACAGGTCATAGGATATGAACATCGATGCCAGAGTTGCAGGACGATGCAATCAGACATCTTTTTTTTAATCCTATTGGAGTTTTAAAACTGCTTTCCCCCTCCTGTTTAGTATTTGTTCCAAAGAAGAAGCCATGTTGTTTAATAGCACTTCCCTCCAGGAGCCATGGGGACCATGACAGAACTCTTTTAAAGGGGAAAAATAACGGAGGAGAATTTCCTCAGAAAGGATTGTTTCTCTTTTCTGTTCAACCTACTGTCATCCTCCTGGGACCAGGCGACTCTTTCCTTTGTGAACAAAGACAGCGCCAGCTCCAGGAGCTCTTTGTTGTGCGCCCATTGAAGAGCCGTTAAGGTTAACACATTGACAACATGAATGATCAGATTCACTAGACACTCTATTTCCATGTGAACAGCACATGACAATCAGGAACAGCTTTCAGGGTCAGATCCTCAATGGGCGTAAGTGAACACAGCTCCACTGGCTTCAAGGCATTGATTGATGTCGGTGGAGCTAGACTGATTTACATCAGCCAAGGGTCTGGCCCCTTAAAGTCCAGATGGGAGTAAATAGGCAAGAAGCAGGTGGAAGAAAGGGTGATCTGTACAGGAGCAGGGGCAGAGTCAAATGCACAGAATGTGGGCTTAGGGGGCCGTAGGGACATGGGCATGAGCTCCAACAAGCTCCTTCTGAGTCAGAGAATCTTGAATCAACTAGGCACAGAGCCCTACTAGCTGAACAATGAATGGCTCTGGGAGTGTTCCAGGGTACACCACATTCTGCCCCTATTGTTAGATACATTTGTGTTGCTTGGAGATCTGTGTTTGCAGAAAAGAAGGAGAGTTAAATAAAAGGTAAAAGAAATGAACAGACAACGGGGAACCGCACAGAAACCACACTTTAGAGACCAAAAAGTATTTGGCCATAATGAAAAGAACTGGGATAGTTAAAACTAGGAGTACGATGGGTGCTGCTCCTCCTGCTGCCTGACCTACAAAGAGATCAGACTCAAACCAGGGGCCAACTCAGTAACTTGCAGCACGTGTTCTCAAACTGGGGTTCACTCACAGGTGCCAGAGAGTGGCACATGCCCTGTTTTTCTCATATTGCTAAATGAGAGAAGGCTCCTGGCTAGATCAGCAATTCAGAGAGGTGGGGGCAGGGAGGTATCACACTATGGAAAACATTGTGAGACACCGACTGAGAGGCACTCTCGGTCATATTCAGTGTAAACAAAGCTTGAATCCCAGGCTTGGTTTCTCACCCCTTGAGCATTCAGGGACAGCAGACTTGCTAAGCATCTCAACAGTGACACAAATGCCAGCCACATTAGTTTACTGACCCATTGCTGACAGTAATGGTCAGTAATGAATCTCCCTGAACAGCTTAGCAGAGAGGGTAGATCACAGGACTCAGCCGTTTTCAGCACCGTTACAGAAAGCGGGATGGAGATTTAGTAAAAATGGGACATTATGGTGCAGATAAGGCACAGCACTACTGGTGTTTTTAAGGGCGATGAGTTCAGCCTTTTTGGACAGATGCTGTTGGGCCATATTATGGTTCTCGTACTCAATGCATGACAGTAGCTTCTAACACTTGGGTCCAGTTAATTTCTGAGTAACTTATAAATCATATATCTAGTATTTATAAAGCCAAACGTGTGTGCCGGTGGATAGGGTGCTGGGCTGGGAGTTAGGAGAGCAGGGTTCAATTTCCAGCTCTGTCACTAACTTGTTGTGTGACATAGGGCAAGTCTCTGCACCTCTTTATGCCTTTCTTTCCCAACCCACACTGTCCATCTTGTCTAGTCTATTTAGACCGTAAGAACTTCAAGGCAGGACTATTGCTTACAATGTGTTTTGTACAGTATCTAGCACCATGGGACTCTGATCTTGGTTGGGTCCTCAAGGTGCTGCTGTAATAGCACATCATAATAATCACCATCATTTTGGGTAGCTCCTTACTGCACAAGTAGTCCCATAAACCTCAATCGGACTCCATACAGAGTACGGTAGTATTCAGTGTAAGTAAGGGCTCTAAAATCTGGCCCATAGTGAGGTCACAACACATAAGGCCTGTGTATAAACTCGTTATATGCAAAGGGGGAAAAAACTAGAATACATTCAATCTGAATTCACCATTCCACAGCACCTGGATTTCAGACCCAGAGAGTTTTCCCACCATGACCAGGAAGGTTCCTAGTCCGGGGGTGGGGTGTGTCCTAGGATGAGGGAAAGGGAATCTCATAATGAAGGGAAGTAGGGAAGTAAGCAACCTGGAAAGAGCAAAGAAATTTAATGCTACGTGGTTTATTTTGATGGTGACATCATTGCCAAGTAGAAAAGGACGAATCAGTGGTGAAAGAAATGTTATCTTCATGCTTCGAATATGGAATTAGAAATAGTAAAGGGAAAAAAAGAACTAGAAGCCCATGTAAAAAGGACTGAACACTTTTGACATTCCAAATTCCAGGCTTACTATACATTTCAATAATGCCAGTCTTGCTCCTTTTATTATCTACCACATATGTTTATTTAATTAGATAGTTATATTTTGATAGATGCACAGTAAAGAAAGCATTGCCAAAACCTCACAATGGAATTAATGAAAGAGGGAAAAGCTGTACAGACATGGCTGGAAACAATAAGAGGTTTACTAATTTGAATGCAGAAATTGGCAAGAAATCTTGGGTAAAAGTACAAAACCAGCCTTAATTCACAGTTAGTTTGCTTAGTTCACTGGGTCGACGTCTCTTTTTGATGTACAGAGAGTTACTGCCCAAATGGGGATGAGCATGTCTCGGAAAGCCAACAAGTAAGGCGGGTCTGCTGCCTTTTGTTGTATTTTCCTCCAGCTTTGCATCATTTGAAGCCATGAGTGTATACAAACAAGTGAAGCTGGGCAGAAAACAGATGTTTTCTGCACAATCCGTTCACAAATGATTAGATAGTTTCAATGCATGTTGTTAGCTCTCCCCCTCATGGCTAAAACTCATTAAATCCAATGGGAGGCATGAAACTAAAAGAAAGAAGATGTAGGTTTTATATTTGATATGGGGATGACAGGAGGAGGAGTGGGGGAAATTTTGCTCTCTAGCCAGAAGATCTCAATATCTAGTTGATTTTCTTGTACAGATCCAGAAAAGTGTAAACTGAGGCCCTTCAGAAGGACAGGATGTATCAAGAGAGGCTAATGGGGTATGGAACATGTTACCTCCTGTTCAACATACAATAGCCCAAACTGGAAACAGCTACACATTTTGGCTGACCAATAACTGTTTGTTGGTTTGTGTGAAATGAGTTGCTGGTCCCAGGTCAGTTCGTAGCTGATCAGAGATGTACTCTTTTGAGGGCAATCTCATAAGGTACATCAAACACCGAATGGCATAGACATAGAATTTGAACCATTCTTCTCATCCCCAGAGGTGGTGCTTCCAAAACAAAGTTCTGTAGTAATCTGTCCACAATGAAGGACACTGGCAGGTCGAATGCCGCGGGGAAGTATAAACAGAGAATTTCAGTCTTCAGTCCTGTCAATCTATAATCACACAGAAACACTAAAATTAATTTCTAGTTAATAACAAAATCTTTCCCATTAGCCACAGGGGTGGGGGAGATTATTGAAAATGAACACAATTGAAAGGTCTTTCTTTGTGGGGGATTGTTTGATTAGCAATAAGTGATGCAACAAGCAAGTAGAGTTGTAGGAATCAGAGACTTATTAAATATGTTGAGAGGCCAGTATTACTTGCTGAGGTTCCCAGCAGCCAGTCCCCAAGCTTACAATCCTGAGCCCCTGGTCCCTCACCAGTCTTGGTCCCTCCTGAAACCTAAACCTCTTTCTCCAGTTCCACTCATCATACCACAGGAGATTACTTGGGACAAGATACACCCTCAAATAAAAAGGAAATGAAAACGGTTACCTGCACAAAGTCATTATACTGAAATGCCAGATGCCAGTCTGGTGTCCTCCCCACACTTGTCCTGACAGGGTTAAGGCAGTGCAAGAAAGGGGCAATTAATCTATTAGGCAGCAAGCTGCAGTGAATTAAAACTTAGAGGGAAGCCTTAATTAGAAGAAGCTCAACTGCAGGAACAGGTAGGGCCTATATAAGTAGGTAAGCTGACAGCAGAGGTGGGGGAAGGCTTCTGTCACTCCCTGGGAGGAGTGTTTAGAGGCTGCAGAGATGGGCAGCCTGCAGTTGCTCCCTGGGAGCAGGGAGTGGTGAAGCTGGAAGACCCAGAGAAGGAAGGGAGTGCTAGAAGATTAGGAAAGGGCTCAAGGAAATTCAGTAAGGTATAGTGTGGAACAGGCCTTGACTGTTGACTAGAGGGTCCTTGAGCTGGAACCTGGAGTAGAGAGTGGGCCTGGGTTCCCCTGCCAGCCACTGGAGAAGTGGCACTAGTAGGGCAGTGAATGGGAAGATTGCCTGAATCTGTATGTCAGAAGTGACTTTCCAACCTCTGGAAGGGGAAACCACAATAGTGACCTAGCTGGAGGGCTAAGCCATGAAGAGGCAGCAGCAGCCCATGGAGCATGCGAAGGGCTGCAGACCAGAAGAGATGGAGTGATGGCATGCCACTGCGGGAAGGGGTGTTGACCTGGTGAGCTATTCCCCAGAGTGACCAGGAGGAGATGCCATCCTAGCAGTGAATGGACCACCTGCAGCAGGCCAATGGGGGCTGCGGGAAGTGGCGTGGGCTGAGGGACGCACTGGCCACCGCTTTCCGCAGCCCCCATTGGCCTGGAGCAAGCAGCGAACTGCGGCCACTGGGAGCTGCGATCGGCCGAACCTGCAGATGCGGCAGGTAAACAAACCGGCCTGGCCCACCAGGGGCTTTCCCTGAACAAGTGGCGGCCCTATTTTGAGAATCACCGAGATAGCCCAAAGTAAGCAGAAATGCTACATCAGGTACATGAAACTAGAAAACATATCCATGAAAGAAGTGTGAGACTTTGGGGTTCACCCAGGCCAGTAAGGGGTTTGGTCACTGTCTGCCTTGTTACTCTGGGTTCCTTGTGGCTATGCAGCTTTAGTCCAGAGCTCTGACCCCAACAGTCTGCAACCAGCCCACAAACCTCACCTTGGCTTTGCCCAACCTGGCTATTCCTTGTGGGCTGACCTTAGTGCCCTTCCAGGCCTGAAGTAAACCCCCAAATCATCCTGCTGCGGGGACTAATCTCTCTCACTGGGCCCTCACAGAGAAAGTGTTGGGTTTGCTTTACAGAGACAGTTAAACACTCCAACCCGTTAGCTTTTTAGAAGCCCACACTTCACTGAACTTACACAGCACTGATGATTTATAATGAAAGCAAAACAAGTTTGTTAAGAAAAGAGCATGGATTAAGTGATACAACCAAGTAAAAGAGAGAAAGGTAGAGATGGTAACAAGCAAATAAAAGTGAAAACATGCAGTGAAAAACAGGCTAAACCTGAATCGAGCATCATATAATCTTTGTTCAAAATGGTTTCTCTCACCCACAGTCTCCTGTCCAGCTTTTTACTGACCAGCCCGGCCAGGACCTATCACAAAGACCAAATGGCTTGGTTTCTTTGTCTCCTAAGATGAAGGATAAAGATGGAATCTCTCTGTTCCTTATATCCCCAAAGGGATGTCTTTGTTTTACAAGTCAGAAAGGCCTCCTGGGGATTCAGTCTCTCGGGTCTTTCTGGGGTGCAGGAGCCATGTTAATTCTGTCTCTCAAGATGAGGATAACTCCTACCAGTTTAGCTCAATGGTTTTGTTTACTGCTAATATGTAAACTGAGGAAAATCCACACTTCCTTGTATATGACAGACCTGTTTATTACCCTTTTCTAGGCTAGACTGTCTGGTCTTATATATTTCTAGTAACAACATACAGAGGGAAATCAAAACTCCACATAAAATGTTCTCACATGCATTTTACAATGATATTAATAACCAGTGTGTTATTAGTTTTCATATGCTACATCACAAGACCTATTTTGTACAGATATTATTGCAGTAGTATATAGGGTGTGAAAACAGGGGTGCCTAAGGTCACAAGAAGAAAAATATCTTTCCATAAGGGGTAGGCGTTGGATAGCCCTGAGGGCTGAATTCATAGCAGACTTTGGATATTTTCATCACTTCTGGTAGGTTGGTAGATAATTTAACTGAGTGCAGAAAAAAATGTCACTGCACAGTTGTGCATCACTGCACATATCTTTAGGCCTTAGTACACACTAATGAAACAATGCAGATTTAAAGATTTAGGATTTGTTGTATATCTAAAATGAAAGCTTATGAATGTAATTTATTCATACAAAAGGAAGATCATAGTTAATCCCCCATGCAGGGCTCTTCTGATGCCACACCACATGCACTCTCTCTCTCTCTCTCTCTCCCATTAAAACAAACTCACTATTACCGCTTTGCTCTGCAGATTATTTTGCCCAACCCCATTCCCTTTAAAGACCTGCTGGTTGTGGATCCAAGACACTTTTACTATGCCCAGAATCCATAAAGGGGAAACCTAGGAAGTGAATTTAAGAATCTCCTGCCCTTTAATTTGGGGAGGAGACACAATTTCTCACCACAACCTGCCAATCTTTAATCTATCTCACTTCAGAGCTATCACCATATCATTCACTGAGGCCAAATACACACCCATATCAGTATTCTAGACTGCTATTCACTTTCTCCATTTCTCCATGTGCAAAATAAAAGGTATAGTATTTATCCACCCTAGTAAAGCATGCTGTTGTCCTTGGGTAGTGCAATGGAATAAATAGGCCCAGGATCTAGAAGAGATTAGGGCTTTCATAAGGACTGGCTGGAGGAGACTTTTTCCAGACAAGATAGAAAGAATGTTGATGGGTTGTGGGAAGCAAATGGAAGAAATGAAAGAATTTACACTGATATTCCTAACTAAAAGTGTCTGACCACAATTTGTTACACAGCTGCCCAATTTCAGTGTGTTGTTGGTTCTTGGGCTGTTCCTGGATGCCCAGTTAGAGGCTGTGGCCAATAGTTTTTTCCATCTAAAAATGGTGAAGAGAAGGCAAACTTTTTTCTCTGATGCAGAGACCTAGCCACAATTATCCATTCCTTTGTTGCCTTGAAATTATATTTACATAGTGCTTCCTTGATGTGACTAACATTGAAACCAAAGGTAGGGCAGACTATGATAGCCTGATTATTAAGCAGTTTCACATCAGGAGCACATTGATACGCAAATGTTCTGGGATCTGCACTGACTGCCAAGCAGGTTTCAAAGCTCTAAAGCCAGTGCCATAAATGGGTAGTACAGAAGAGTGGCATAGGGTGGGAGTTACCATACCTCTGGGTTTTCCCGGCAGCCTCCCGTCCGGGTCGGGGGCTGGACAGCTGAGGCTGCAGCCTCCCATCCAGGTCGGGGGCTGTCCCAGCCAGCAGCCACAGAGCTTTCTGCAGCTGAGGTTGGTCCCTGGAGATAGGTCAGACCCACCTCTGGGAGCGGCCCCTGCAGGGGAAGAGGAAGTCCCATCCCTCTCCAGTCTGAGCCAGGACTAGTAGCTGGAGACTAGCCAACAGTAAAATCCCCTGGCTGGGGCACCCACAGCCCTGCCCCTCCCTTGCAATAGGCAGATTTCACGGGGGAGATCAGATTTCACGGTCTCTGACGTGTTTTTCACGGCGGTGAATTTGGTAGGGCCCTACTCATTACATATGAGAGGGACTTTCAGTAAGATATTCTCTACAAGGGATCCTCAGCTTTGGAAACCTCCTCCGTCCCCACCTCCACCAACTCAGTTTGCCAGAGCCTAGTTCTGTTAACCATCATGCCATGAAGCATGGCTCACTTTGCCTTCTAGGCAGAGTGAGGGGGAGTTAAAGTTTGTTTGGGGAGTTACGTTATCTGCTGGTACATGTTTATTTTAGACTGGGGAGACAAGTTGATTGTGGAGCTTTTGTTTTTGATTTGGTTTTGGGGTGGTTGTTTGTGAAATGATATTAAGTCAGGGTGTGACTGTTGGGGATGGGCACCTCTTTGTCTCTGTGAAGAAAGGGCGGAGTAAAAATAAATAAAACCCCAGTACTGTATCTCCTAATATACATGTGTGGGGAAAAATCATTGTCAGCGGTTCTCCCCTAAAAAGCCCACAATTACAGGCACTCAAATCTTCAGAGTCCTTTAGTTTACCTGTAGAACCATGGAGATGGCCGTTTTCAACCACACTTCAATCAGCTTGAGCAAAATCAGAGACTAATATGGGGGCTAGTCCTGCAAAGACTAATGCACATGAGTGACTTGACCCTTATGAGAGTAATCACACTGAAGTCAATGGAGCTCCTTGTGTGAGTAAAATTACGCACACGTATCAGTCTTTGAAAAATCAGGTACTTAATTTTCTAAAGTTTAATTAGTTGTAGCCAGGTGCCCAGTGGCAGTAACAATAGGTCTTTTGGCTAAGCACCAGCTTCTCCATGTCTGGTATTCATATACAGCTTCTGGCACCACCCGATCAGTATGCTCCAAAATAATCCTGAATGAGCAGGAAACCTGGCACGTGGAGGCAGGCTTTGGAGAAACATCAGTGCGTCAGTAAAACTTTGCCACCGACGCACAAGTCATAACTGTTTATGATAGTGAAATGGAGCAATATGTTTTATGAGCAGGAAAGTACAAACATTAAATACCATCTGAATGAGCAAACTATTGAACAGCAACCCCTGCTGATCAGAACACTGTGTCACTGGAGGTCACAAATTATATATTGCTATTTGGGAGCCAAGCTAAAAAGTGTACTTTACACGCTCTCCTGTATTGTAGGTATAGACAATTATTGCGTCTGCCTATTCTAAGGGGCAATAGTACATGCACAAGGCCTAATACTACTTTAGATTCATTGCAGAGAGACCACTATCTTTTCTAAAGGTATTTCCATCGTCTACAGATAGGTTCCATTCCTAGATTCTGATTTTACTCCATCTGAATGAATGGATAGGAAAGGGCTGAAAGTGAGGCTGGTTGAAAAAATTCTAATGAAACATTGCTCGGACAGAAAATGGGGTTTCATCAGCATCAAAACGTTTCATGGGAAAAGATTGATTTTGGCTGAATTTTCCAGCAAAAAAATCGACTTGAAACATTTTGTTGATCCTAAAGAGCTGCTGTGATGCATCGTGGGCCTCATCCTGGAGAGGCTGGTGTGTATCATGGGAGATGGATTTCATTCACAGCGAAGGGTACATAGAGGCGAATACAGGTATGAAGGACCCAGAACTACAACTGTCAAAGCGCACTGTGGTGTCTCAGGCAGACACAGATTAATGTCAGCCTGAAATGAAATTAAACATTTCCAAATGGCAATTTTTTGCAACTTTTCATTTCTCAAAAAGTTTGGTATTTTAACTTTTTGTTGCAATTTGAGACTAAAATAAATGTCCAACTATTGGAATTTCCCACCGGGTGAAAATTCTGGTTTTTGATCAGCTCTAAGCTCAAATGCAGCTAATATTAACACCTGTGCAGAATCCCTGTGATGCTATTGAGGACACATTTCCTTCCCCAGCCTCCTGACAGTGTGCTCCCTTCCCAGCCCTCACCTCTCCAGATACCCCTGCTGAGGGACTTCTCGGGGGTCTGGAGCAAGGAGAGAATGATACCATGGGGCAGCATTTCCCTCTCTTTCCTCACCTCCCAGCTGAGGATCCACTGAGGTTTTGTCCCATCCCCCAGTGGAGACCATTTGGCCTTAAATTAGATATTACTCTCCTCACCCAAAAAGAAAGGATGTCATTGCACTTTCTTTCCTTCTTCAAGAGGCTTGTTTGTTTCCATTAGTTCTGCTGTATTCCAGGGGGACATCAGAAGCATTCGGTGGCCAGAGAGGTTAATTACAGCAATGTCCTTGCAGCATACCCCTGTGGGACCCTCCCCAGCACTGACACATTTTAGAATTTTGTCGTTGGTTGGTTTTAAATATAGCAGTAGAGAAGGGGGAAAGGGTCAGTCGATCTTATAGTGTCCCTCGTGAAGCAGACGAGACAGGACTCAGGTGCAGTAAACACAAAGAGGATTCTCTACTAAAATTGATCGCTCAGTAAACACAAACACTAACTTTCCCTGGCTCTCCAGTTTGCAGAGAAAGGACCACTGCTTGTGTTACACAATTACCACATAGGATCTGTCTACATCTTGGATCAGGTACAACAACTGGAGAACGGATTGCTGACAACTCTACAGTTTTCTGAGCCTTTCAGTCCTTGACCTGTCTGCTGAGATTGCTAGCTAGTGTGCCAATTAATGCCAGTTGGTGCGATGGCTTTTGTGATGTGGACCCTTGTTTACTAGAAACTGGGTTGAGATAAGTTCACACAGTGTAGGTGCCAGAAGATAACAGCTTTGGACTTGAATTTAGGTATGAACCAGGACTCTAGAACAAAAAGCTATTTATCTTATTTCCAATCCCCTGACATTTTCAATCGCCAAGCAGCTCATTTTATTCTTTAAGCCAATCACCTCCCTCCTACCACTGCCCTTCAAGTGCCCTTTTGTACATGCCTGCACGTGAAACCATATACTGTACTAATACGTAAATTCTTAGAGAATGTACTCTGAGAAAACCAGGAGATAGGGCCATTGCTCCTTGGGATTGGTGTAGATACATAGTTAGAGCTTTTAAATAGAAATTTCTCAACTGAATGTTTCTCCTTCAGAAAATGCTAATTAATCAAAACAGAAAAAATTCACAGGACCATGTTGATTTTGACAAAACTCCAGAGGAAGCCAGACAGGATTTTGATGGCACCCTGACTCTCAGGCTCACAGCTCCAGAGTAGACTGCCAGATGCAGTGCATCACAGTTGGGGCTGATAGGGCTTTCAGGATCTCCAGTTAAAGGCAACTTGCTACGTGGGCTACTGAGGACCTAGGACTATGTGGGACCTGGGTCTCCAGTTCTGGGCCAGCCCACTAGGCAAACCGTGGTAGGGCCAGGACTCCTGGGCAAAACAACATTTTGGAATTCCTGTTCCATAGAAAATTTCATTTTTCCTTTCATTTTAGAATTTTATTTTCTAATGTTGGAATTTCCAGTGCAATGGGAATTCCAGTTTCCAGCCAGCTCAACTTGTACGTTTGTATATAGTCGTTAAACATGACAAATTCAGCTGAGCCCATATGGTTTCTTCATATTCCTATTGTTGTTGTGCAAAGACTAAAGAACATTTCACTAGCAATGAAAACTTGACTTAGACTATGGCAGTCTGATGATGACAGCATGTTCACATGCTATTGTTTTGCACATTCCCAGTACTTTAGATAAAAATGCAGCAAATGACTTAGGGTCTGGTTACACTCCCCTGCAGTTGAGACTAGAAGTGTGTGAATAGCAGTGTGCACCAAAGTGCTGCACGGTATCTCCCCTGAAGGGAGGCTGCAGGCGTGAAGTAAAAGGTTCCGAGTTTGCATTAACACCGTCCTTTTCAAACCTGACTGCATTAATGCAAAGTGGGAACCTTTAAGTTCTTGTCCACTGTGTCCACATGGGGGAGTTACAGTGCAGCACTTTGGTGCACTCTGCTGTTCACACCCCTGTAGTCTGAACTGCAGGGCAGTGTAGACAAGCCCATAGAATCTCCATGACCTGCCCCAACCTACCCCGCCCATACACACTCCATCTGGTGGCAAATGTTTAATATAATACACTGTCCTTGGCAGGACAGTCCTCCTCTTTTTGGAAACTGTAGTTACTATCTCAGTCTACACTACTACTAATAACAGTAAAAACTAATTCAAAGATAGGATAGATTTTCAACTGTATTTGCTTCCAAGATGCTTCATGCTGCTGCCCCCATAATATGAGTATCAGGTTGGCCACTTTAGCCTCAAAAAGATGATTAAACATAATAAATAAAGATTGATTATTAAACTAAAGAACAATAATGGCACTTAGACCTTTACCGAAGTCCTCACTGGGTGAAATCCTGGTCATCTGACTAAGCCACTAAGTAGGACTATTTGCCAAAGTCTGATGAGCACGATTTGGCCCACTCATGAATAATTAAAAGGTCAGACAAATTTGGAGAGTATTGTAGAAGAGCTTGGGATTTGGGTGCCTAAACACTAGCCTTTCCAGGAAAAAGAAACCCCATCCCAACACATGGAATGATGTTGGAAAAGCCATATTAGAAAATATAGACAAAGGGGTTATCTAATAAATACTCATTTCTCATCAGGGGTGAAATCCTGGCCTGATTGATGTCAATGGCAAAATTCCTATGAATTCAGTAGGACCAGAATTTCACCCCAGATACGCTCATAGAGTACCATTTAGGTTGCTGACCTTTTATCCTGGGATGGAAAATACTATATTAGTGCAACAGACCATGGTTTAACATTTATCTGTGGATGGAATTTGGTTCCAAATAATACTATATCGTGTGCTCCCCTCAAACTGTCAAAAATGCAAAAAAAAAAACCACTTTCATAGATTGGAAGAGATGATCTAACAATTAAATTGCTGCTCTCTTTCAGGGTAAAGTCTGAGTTTAGATCAGTCCCTACAATTCCCTCACTGCCAAATAGGCTAGGCTCTGCTCTTATAGGGTTAAGGTCCTCAGCCTACCAGTTACTACTCCTCTACATTCAGATGACCCTCTCTTCCAAATAAAAGCCTCTGAGGAGATTAGTGGTAGAGGACAAATCCATGAAGTTCCCCTTTACAGATATAGTCCTATGTCCACCATCATAAAGAGAGAAGGGCAAACACATCATATATAGTATAATATGACATGGTTAGCAATTTTACTGGGATGCAGCACATTTCTTCTGTGGCACGTTCTTTAGTGCAAGCTCAAATGTGTGAACAGCAGCCAATTACCAGGATGTGCAGCCCATTCTGTACTTAGTACAACTCAAAGAGATTTCTCCTTTTACATTTAACCTTATAGCTTCCCTGTGGCTAAATGCTTTTTCAAGATTAAAATCAACCATTTAGAAATTTCTCCCTCCTCCCAGCATGTTAAATTCCTTTTCCAGTGTATGACTCTGTATAGTTATTGTTCAGCCATTTCAGATTGCCTTTTCCTTCTTCTAAGACTATTAGAAATGCAGCTTCACACTTCATGGAAGGCAACACGATCAAATTATATTTTATTTCTACATAAATAACAAAACAATTAAACACATACACAAACTGTTTCTTAAAATGTTATTGCAGCAAGAAAAGCTACTGTGTAAAAATGGTGCCATTGCCAACATATTGGCTCCCTCTATGTATCTTTGAATCACATCTGTTTCCTTTAGTGACAAAATGAAATGCTGTTTTTATTACTGTTAGCACTGCAGAGCCAACACTGCTACGGAAGACTGAGTTGGATGCTATTTTGCTTAACATATCATTAATAAATGTGCCAGCGCAGTTCTGGATGCTGAACTTTTGTTACTGGTGATGCAGAAGAAACACATTTCATTTTCCAAGTCCAGGTTTAGTTTGCAGAGTGGGAGTTAATAGAACTATGTTTTGATTTGTAAACTGAACAATTTTGATATGAAAGCCATTGAGAAAAAAACAACACAATACTTTACACTTATACATCATCTTTCAGTCAAGAGTCTCAAAGCACTTTGACACACATGAATCATTTAAGCCTTCTAATAACCCCTTGGGTTAGGTTGTGTCTCCATTTTACAGGTAGAGAACATGTGGCACAGAGGTTAAGGCTGAAATTTTCAAAGGAATGCAAGGGATTTAGTCACACGTCTTCCAGAAACATCCAACTAACATGTTTATCCCATAATCCCAAACTGCTTCCCACATCTTCTCCCAGGCCAAAACCCTGATTTCTCCCTGCCAAGCATTTGACTTTCCCAGACATCTTGTGCAATGCGGTTAAGTATTTTCAATCAAAATATTTGCAGCAGAGTAAAAATGTTAGATAATGGAAATTTAAATTCAAACTAAATAATACAGGAGCTATTGGGCTGATTGCATTATTCATTTTCAAATTTAAGCCAATAAAACCCTCCATTGTCTATTCCAGATGAAGCTTCCACGGAATTTCCAGTTTGCTGCCCCAGTGTGCTGTGAAATCCAGGTACCATAGGACAGAATTTAGATCCATCTTGCTACAGAGTACATAGGGCTTTAGGTATTAGCTACTGCTGGAGAATGATTTGAGGGACTAAAGCCTTGTTTAAATTTGGGATTAACTCAGATTAAGCAACTGGTGGCCAGCAACTAGTTTAGCTGCATAGGTGCACTCCTCAACTGTAGACAAGGAAAGTCATGACATGTACTGGAGGAGGTTACACTGGTGTCAATGGGTACAAATCACAGGTTTCCTTGTCTATGCATTGGTGCAGTGACAGCAGTTACTAGCCATGGATGGCTGAATCCCAAGTAGTGATTGATAGGCTTGATTGTTGGCTGCATTATGGAAGATCTCATGTGTTCCAATGTAGCTTTGCAAAGCTCAAGGTCTGAACAGCCTTGAATTGGGAGAACTATTCCACCACCATTATCTATTTTTCCCCTCGACTTCAATGAGATCTACAGCGTCTCACTTTTGGTACTTCTGAAAGTTGAGATTATTTATTTCTTCTACCTCCAGTGGCTGCAAAAGTGCAAACTCACCTGTTAAAGGTTTTTAACGGCTGGATGCTTCTTAGCTGCTTAGCAGAAACATTGATGACCTTCTGACAACCAGAGATGCCCACCAGTTTTAAAGAGGCCTGTGCCTGTCAAAAGCTGGGATGAGTAGCTCATTGAAAGCAAAGAGCAAGAAGCAGCAGAGTTTGACCACATCTAAAGTATGTATGGTTCTCCTTTCAAACAATCAGAGCAATTAACCGTATATGGTGAAATCTATGTACCACGTTCTCTCCTGCACAAATGATCTCCATGGTGTGGAGTGGAAACTGTGTGTTTCAACTCTGTTTCCTTCATATCCTTCCACTGGGGTGCAGTGGGGAGCTTTCTGCTGTTCAGAAGAGGCCAGGGATTTGAACCCTATACACATGAGGCCTGAGCTTTTGTGCCATCATTTACACATGGGCAGATTGGGTGCCCAAATCAGAATTGTCCACTCATGGATCCACTTTGCACAGGTGTAAATGGCAACCCGAGAGGCAAGGCAATGGAAAATCAGGCCTAAGGGATGTGGCAGAGGCAAAACACCATCTGCATGAAGTCCCACATCAAAACGGTAGCTTCTCATGGGATGCTCTACTTCTGGCCAATTTAGGGAAGGAATAGTATTCAGTCCTCCTTGGCCAGAAAGGATACAATAGCCTGATGTGGGACTTTTAAAGGTGGTAAAAGACCATATGTATACTAGTACCCTGATTATACTAGTGAAGCTACACCAGTTTAATCTCCTAGCATAGAATCACAGAATCATAGGACTGGAAGAGACCTCGAGAGGTCGTCCAGTCCAGTCCCCTGCACTCATGGCAGGACTAAGTATTATCTAGATCATCCCTGACAGGTGTCTCTTTAAGCTGCTCTTAAAAGTCTCCAATGATGGAGATTCTACAACCTCCATAGGCAATTTATTCCAGTGCTTAAGCACCCTGACAGTTTTTCCTAATGTCCAACCTAAACCTCCCTTGCTTCAATTTAAGCCCATTGCTTCTTGTCCTATCCTCAGAGGTTAAGAAGAACAATTTTTCTCTCTCCTCCTTGTAACAACCTTTTATGTACTTGAAAACTGTTATCCTGTCCCCTCTCAGCAGGGCCGGCTCCACGCACCAGCGTAGCAAGCAGGTGCCTGGGGCGGCCAATGAAGAGGAGGGCAGCATGTCCGGCTGTTCGGCGGCAATTCGGCGGCGGGGCCATCACTCCCTCTGGGAGTGAAGGACCGGCTGCTGATCGCGATCGCGGCTTTATTTATTTATTTATTTATTTATTTATTTAGTGCATGGGGCAGCAAAAACGCTAGATCCAGCCCTGCCTCTCAGTCTTCTCTTTTCCAGACTCTTTCCCTTTCCAGATGAGGCAAAGCTGCTATTTGCACTAGTTGAACTTACACCTGTTTGAAACAAGTGAAAATGTAACCAGTGCAAATAGGAGCTTTGCCTGTTTGTACTAGCGATTGCACTGATGCTGCTACACTGATGGCTGTAATCAAGACAAGTCCTCAATCTAGACAGGGTCTAAGTGAAGAGAAATGAGGGAGGATCTTAGACAACCCCTTCCCATACCTGAATTTCTATAGGCCTTTCATATAAGGATATTTACATGTATTAAATAAATCCTCAGAGCCTCACGGAGTGGAAAAGTATTATTATTCCTTACCTCCCCTTGTATATTCCATTGCCCCATCCCTTCATTCCAGACAGGATAGACTAGACCTGCACTTCTCTTGGGTTGTGCCTATGCAACCACTGGTCTCTTCTTGACAGAGTCACTTTAACTTCATGCTTCAAGAGATAGGATCCCGCACTCTCATTAGTCTTTGTCACAGGGAAGAAGGAAAATATTCCAACAGAGTCTGGATTCCTTTGCTGTCTCATGGAGCAAGGAGCCCTGTGTAGGAATGAATAATGACTATAGCCCGTGTAGAGTCACTGTTAGGTTGGTTCTGGGGTCACTTGTCTGTCCACTGCTCTTTCCTGCCTGCATTATTATTATTGATTATTTGCATTACAGTAGCACCCACGGGCCACACTCAGGATCAAGGCTGTATTGTGCTGAGCACCGTACACACATATTCCAAGGCAGTCTTTCTCAGGTTAGACTGTAAGTCCTTCCAGACACACAGCATCATTCGTTTGCTGTATGAGTTGTGGCAGTACTCAGAAACAAACAAAAAGAAAGCAGCTCTGCTGCAACAGCCTTACTTTGCCTACCTCGTGGCTAGACTGTGCTCCAACACAATTGCACAAGGGGAGTAAGGAGGAATGAGGTTTCCTCACATCTTGTGCGGGTCACGTGCGACCTGTGCATATCCTCATCCTCAGGGAGGATGTGTGCTTCACAGACACCGTTCAGGGGCTCAGTGCTTCCCCAGGGTTGGGGCTAGTATTTAAATATTTCTTCTGAATAGCTCCGGTGACTAGGGTGCTCTGAACAGTAGAGGGGTAGTCTAATATCTACCCACTAAATCATAACCATCCTGTATTTAGAGAAAGCACTATAATCTTTCCAGAGTTTTCATCCTCATTCCCTACCTGCCACCATCACAACCTCTTCCTCGTTTTAATCTATTCTGTTCTATTCTGTTCAGGTTTTCTATATCAGAGCACCTTCCAGTAATGCATTATGCAATGTAACTACACATCTGTCACGTTATTTCTTCTCACATCCTCTCTCCAGAGGGAGAAGTGTGTGCAGTAGAGTGTCTTATTTTGGTAGGGTGTGTCTTTTTTTTTAAATAAATATAACTGTGGCTATGTGATTATATTAGAGACGGTCAAAGGTCAAAGAAATGTGCCTTGCGCTTGGAGCAGAAAGTAGTGAGCTTTGCCATGGTCCTTAGTTGTTTGGGGAGTTCATTCCACAATCCGGAACTGCCCCCAGAGAAAGTTCTCTCTCTGCACAGATGAGCTTTATTCTTACTGTTGAGAGTTTCACTGTGCCAGAGGAGGTGTGACCCACCACCCACTCTGCTCCTTTTGCCCTGATCCTGCAGCACAACAAGAATGGAAACAGGCCTCATCTTCCTTGCTGGTGACTCCACCATGTGCATGGGAGTTCCCAGCAAGTGTTAAGAGTGTAGTTGCTACTATGCCATGTCCCCTGCAGCCTTCTGTGCAATTGGTGTATCCAGGATAGGAGGGCCAGGGACAGAGCATAGCCAGTGTGTGCTGTGCTCCAGTTATTCCCAGCAGGTAGATGGTCATTTGGAGTCCATTACTAATTGGCAGAATTTACATCAACTTCTTTCCTAGTCTATGCAAGATCCTTGTATTGCCCTTATCACCATAGTATCAGAGCACCTTCCAGTAGTGCTTTAAATAATTTGAGTGACTAATATCTGCCATGAGTAGGTTTTTTTCTTTCATCCTCTCCCCAATAGGAGAAGAATGTTCAACATCATGTTTTGGTTTTTATGTGTATGTGGCTATGTGTTAGAGAAGACCAGGGCCAGCGCTTCCATTTAGGCGACCTAGGCGGTCGCCTGGGGCACCAGGATTTGGGGAGGCGGCATTTTGCCACCCTTGGTGGCAATTCGGCAGCGGGGGGTCCTTCCACGCTCCGGGTCTTCGGCGGCAATTCTGAGGCGGGTCCTTCACTCGCTCCGGGACCCGCTGCCGAAGTGCCCCGAAGACCGGGAGCGCGGAAGGACCCCCCCACCGCAGAATTGACGATGACGACCAGAAGCGCGGAAGCCCCCACCTAGGGCGCCAAAAACGCTGGCTCCGCTCCTGGAGAGGACAGGTTGGAAAATTGCACTTTGTACTTGGAGTGGAAGGTAGTGAGGTTCGTGATGGGCCTTCCTTCTTGTAGCAGTTCATTCCATAGTCTGAGACTGGCCCCTGAGAACTCTGTTTCCTGCACCAGTAAGCTTTACCCTTGTTGTAGAGTGTTCCATTGTACCACAGGAGCAAAGTGATTCCCCATGGTCCTCATCCTACTGCTTTAGGTGGCCTTTTATATATCGTGAGTCCATGCCATTGAGCATCTTGATGATAGAACCAAGCCCTTGAACTTGACTCAACATTCTATGGAAAGAGAGTGTGGAATGCAGAGGACAGGTTTGATGTGCGCTGATAACCCATGTTGCTGAGGACACGTGTTGCAGAGATCTGTGTTAGTTGGATTTTCCTGAGGGCTGATGGCTTCATATCCAGGGTAGGAATGGAGTCAGCACAAATCTGGCCTCAGCATCAGAGACACATAACTAGCTCCTTGGCAGACCCGCCTATTTACTATGCCAAGAAGCTAGCAAAGAATCTGTCCCCAAAAGCACTGTATACAGTTTATGAAATGTATCAGATCTTTGCCATCTGACTCATGTTGGGTCTATATATATATATTGTGTGGCTAATCTCTGTTTAACTATTCTCTCTGCATCCCTTCTGGGCTCATAATAATAATCTCTCTGATTTATATTCTACCCTCTTAAATATTTAAAATTGATCTAATTTTCTTCCACTGTGTACCTAAGCAGATATAACATGTTTAATTAAAGGGGATATAATCAACTAGTATTTACTATGTTTTCCCCAAAAAATAATCTTGCAAATACAAGTTACAACAGATTAAACACCCACAGCTATTAAATTTAAAATAAATATTTCAAACTCTTCCCAGATATTAAGTAGAACACTCTGACATCTATGATCAAAAGTAAAATACTTTATGAAAACTCCAAACCTCTTTCTCTGTGGTTTTAGCCTTTTCTTCCTCTAGTATTCTTTTGTTGCCAAAAATCGGTGACCTGCTCCTTATAACAATATTTTTCACTTATTGTGATCACAGCCATCATTTTAGGGACAGTTAACATAATTTTGGCTAAGTACTTAGGGTAATGTAGGATCAAGCCCTTAATGAACATTTTGGCCTTAAACATGCAAGTTGTTCCATGCAAGCAGACCTCTACAGCCCATCCATTGATTATGATGTTGGGGGCTCCATGTAGGCCCAGAGATCTGCACATATACCACAGCTTGGAGGATCAGGGTTAGCATGTGGGTTGATTGCAAACTGTTTGTTTGGCTATGACTTTGTGACTGGTCACCAGAGTCACATAGTACTGTTTCTGCTCCCAGTAATCACAACCTTTGTACAAGAGGTGAAGAGAAATCAAAGAGTATGCAGGATAGCTGCTTGAACATGTCTGGCATGAACCTTTGTCCAAACACATATTTGCAAAAATATGTGAGAGAATTTCTGGGAATATCAGTGAAATGAAAAAACAAAGCAAATAATTTTCACAAATGCTTATGAAAAATTAGTTGTGAACCTTGCTTACGGGATTTTCAATTTTTATTTGAACAACTTTTTATTCATTTCCATGCATATCTTTTCTACTGCAGATATATTTAAAAGGAGTTTTCCCCCTGCATTTTTTATGTTTTATGTTTTGCCATATGGAATCTGACCTTTGGCCATCAACTTTGTGTCCTGTCTCCAGCAGTGCTCAATTCTTGCTGCTTGAGAGAAGGTAAAAGAAACAACACAAGACAAAACAAACAACATTATGTGCCTACTAAATTGTGCAATTCTGTTCATGGGAAGTAAAAAATCCTTCTTGACTCCTGTAGTGATCAGCATGAAGTCATGAGCTTTGAGCATGCTTATCTTAGCTTGCATAACTATTAATATTATTGGTCAAAAATAATCTAGTCCTTATTTAAACCTAGCAGCAGTAGCATTTACTTCTATAACCTCCTGTGGTGGTGAATTCTACAGGTTAACCACGTAGCATGATAGCATATTTCTTTTTATTTCTTCTACAGTCACCAATTAATTCCATCAAATCACCCTTTTCCTCATATTGTCAAACAGCATACAAAGGAGAGAGTGATTAGTTTTCACTGTGTCCCCTGTAATCATAGGGCCCAAGAAAATCTCTTCCAGGTCTTCTTTCTAGGTTAAATAATAGCTTTGCAATGCTTACTTTCTATTTCCTAGATTCCTACTAGTTGATTATTTGTTTTTCTTTATTTACTTTAACATTCTTGTAAAATAATATGCCCCCAGACAGTTCATATGTCCCTGCAACTTTATATTCTATTTAACAAAGTTTTTGTATTGTGTTGGAGGTTCCTTGTTTTTTATATATATATAGTGAGAGCATGTTCTAGAGAATGAAGAAAGCCCAGGTGGAAGGGACTATCTCCCTTATTCCTCATTTTCTGAGTTCTATACCAGGGGACTCACTCCTAAGATTCTTGGGAGAGGAGATTTTCTAATATGAACCTTAGGAGGTGCACAGAAGTAGGGTTCCATCAGGATAAATTCATCAACCTCCCGATAAGTGTTACAGTCTTTGTCAGTGATCCCACAATCCCTATGAGTTTTAGGAGACTTGTGTACCCCCCATCACTGTGTGAGTTTATGATTGTGGAGCCCCACAAGCCCTAGGCCCTTGAAGAGGTTAGTTATGTGAGGGAGCATGGCTGTGGGAGGAATGAGGGGAGAGTGGGCTTTTAGTGGGTGGACATGGGAGAACTGCAAGAAGCACAATGGGCTAGGGAGGGAGCTGAGGAGCAGCTCAGCATTGCAGGGTAAGACAGGGAGAGGAAGCATGAGTTGTGCCCCTGGCTTCTGCAGCAGATGAACCTTCTGTGGTTCACAGCAGCTGAGCTCCCCCTGATGAACAACAGTCCGGTTATTATGTAAATCCTGCCTTCTCCTCTTGCACTCCTGAGGCTCTCCCCTCACATACAAATATCTGGCCTCTATTAGGGAGGTCATGGGAAAGAACAGGGGAGAGGGGCCCCAAGAAGGCATGACGACATAGGGGAATGGATATTTTGCTGGGAGTAGCAGGGATGGCAGGAACACAGTGGAGCAAGTGGGAAAATGGAAACTCAGGAGCATTTTAGTGGTGCAGGAGGAGAAGGCAGGGGGAAGCACTGGCTCTTCCCTGCCTTCTCCATCCATGGTTTGTCAAAGGGGCGTCAGAAAGCTAGGAACTACCGAGCACCGCTGAAGAATCTCGGGAGGTCTAGGCGCAGTGGGGAGTGGCTAAGAACTGGGGAAAAGAGGGCAAGAGTGCTCTTCCCACCTTCTTTTGACCCTCCTCAGGCAAGCAAGAGGAGAGAAACCCCAGCAAGCCTTAGGTCTTCTGCAACCACTGGAGAAGCTGTACTGAGCTTGTCTCAGTAGACTTGTATTAATGACTTTCCTGAAGCGAATGTTAACAACATTTATAATCTCACATTCAGCAATTAAATTTTGGTCCTGGACACTAGATCTGAGCTAGGGGAGCCATGTGAAGTTGTTGTTTCTCTCTCTCTCTCCTTTTTCCTTGTTTCCAGGGGTCAGGTTAAAGGATAGGTTGGTTTTGGTTTTCATTTACTTTTTTTTTTTTGAGGGGCTAGAAAATGTTGCACACACACAAAAAAAGAACTGTGCAACTGTATTCAGCACCTCTGTTTTTAAAGTGTTACAATAATTCAGAAGCCCCTTCCTGAACTCACTTCAAAACGTGTAGCAAAATAATAGTACCTTGGCCCCAGATAAAATCTACCAATTTTCTGGTTGATGTGACTTTCTGTGTGTGTGGAATTCCAAGGGACAAAAATCAGGCTTGAAGTGGAAACTCAGTTGCAACCTTAACTAGGGAGTGATTCCATAATGCATGTGGTGCATGGAGAGCACATTGTTGGCACTCAACAAATACATAACTAATAACAGTAACAACAAGCTGTAGTGCCAAATTTTGAGATTTGGAAATATTTTGTTCCAGAGAACTGGGTTTCCATTCCAACTTTCCCTATTGAATGTTTAATGTGAAGAGATTATTGCTGTGCAGATGGTGCAGACTGTAGATGGTGTCTCCCCACATCACTAGCCCCTTTTTCTTGCCTGTGTTCTGTAGCTCTTGGCCCTAGAAACAGGAAGAGATTAGTGGAGGGCTATAAAATCCTTCACAATGCTCTATTCTGAATTCAGTGGCAGGGGACTCTTGTGGATTTATCTAACTGAAAAGGTTTGGTTACAGTGGTGCCGTTCCTTATGTTGTGTTACCACTGCTCTGCCACAGATCAAAGATGAAGCCATCTACACAAAAGTGAGAAAGACAGCTGTTTCAGCACAGCAAATGCTTCAGATGTGCTCAGACTGCTTGCAGCAGAGGTGTGGGCCATGTATTTTGCTCTTTATACAACAACAATAGCATGGAGGAACCACACGGACATGGTGGGATCCAAATAAGTTATAACAATGTTTACTAACTATAGACCACCTGCAAGGCCTACTTACTGCTACTCTGGTTGATTTCCAAATCAGAGAAGGTCGTGAGCACTACCAGAGAACATACAAACTATTTAAAGGAATACTACCATTTTGCTTTACACTCTAGTGTGCGAAACATTCTTGAAGAAAACTTTCCACCGAGGTTCTCTGATTTTGTTTCAAATTTTTAAATTATTGGATAAAATCCCTAAAGCTGCCAGGACTTCTCACATGACAACAGCCCCATTTTTAAGTGAAATTAAACAAACAAACAATACACACACATAACACAACATTCAAAATGTCAAATCCCCTTTCAGGTGAAACACAATTTGCACTGAAAACTCATTTCTCATAGGTTTTGATGGGAAAAGAGTCCTTTCGTGTACGTTTTGTGAAAGGCAACAATTCTGAACTGGAGAAAACCCTCTCCATTAAACTTTGAAACAAATGTTCATCTCTATTGCACAGCTGCAGTCCAAAAGGGCTAGATTTTTAAAGATATTTAGGTGCCTAAGGATGCAGATAGTTACCTAGTGAGAGTTACAAATGTGCATCAGTGCCTAACTCTGTTGAAATCTGCCATCCTGATTTCAATGGGAGCTAGATGCCTACATGCTTTTGAAAATCCCACTAGGTGCCTATCTGTATCTTTAGGTGCCTAAATACTCTCAAATATCTGGCACTAAGGCCCAGATTCAGGAAATCATTCCTGTTCAGAAAAGCACCTAAGCATACTCTTAAATCCCATTGAAATCGATGGCACTTAAGAATGTACTTAACGTTCATTACTATTCGGAAAAGCACTTAAGCACATGCTTAACTTCAACTTTAAGGGTATGTTTAAATGGTTTCCTGAATCAGGGTGGTAAGAACATGCTTCACTTTAAGTACTTGAACAGTGCCACTGACTTCAGGGTGCCAGTGGGACCACTCATATGTTTAAAATTAATCACATGCTTATATTCCTTGTTGGCTCAGGAGCTCAGATTACATATTCATCAACACTCACAAGCAAAGCAGGTAAAGGTCTATTCAATATTTGGATGGGAGAACTTGGAGGAAGACCTTGAGTTCTATAGAAAGTGATGCTAGTCATTCACTATGAGTTGCTCTTCCCACTGTGTAAATATTGAACCAAAGGTCCAGCACAGTGCTAAAAGGGATTGTACTCACTGGGGAGCTGTCTTTCAGATGTGAGATAAAAATAAGGCCCTGACCACCTGTGTTCAGTAAACAGATTAAAAATTAAATGAATGTATTAATTTAATAAATTATTTTAAAATAAACCTTATGTGATTTTTTCAAGAGTAATTGCAATAACTTTTAAAGCCCCCTGAGTAGCTGTTGCTCAATAAATTAAGCAAAGCAGCTGTAACTATAGCCATACATTTAGCATATGTTAAGAGGGGGAATATTCTCCTAGCAATGTAGCATTTCATATTGCCTGACATAGGACCCTTTGAACAAGGAGTTGTGTATATGTGATGTCTCTAAGTGGGATAGAATTCAGAATATTTTGTTGGCCTCACCTCAAATTAAAAAAACAAACAAACCAACCCCTAATATTTTCCTGTCATTCCAATTATTTCCGATGGGAAAGCCGAAGATCCTTCTTACTGTAAGATCTTGGGGGCAGGAAACATCTTTTGTTCGGTGTCTGGACCAAGCCTAGCACTAGGGCTCCTACACACTACAGTAATACAAATAACAATTCTGATTATTCCCACCTGCCTTCACACTGCAGTCTCAGAAGACTGTGCATCCTGAGATGCCAGCAACATTTCTTAATTGTCCAGATTTAATTGCTGTTGAGTAGAGAAAGGCATCTCTTCCTTTGGGACTGAATATGCAGTGGTTGAAATTCATGGCAGCCCAGGGGGTAGTCATGACAATGAAGAGGACTGCATGTAGGATGGGGCAGTTCTGTCTGATTGTTGCATTTGATTTCCCTTGGACTTAAAGTATGGTTTTACTCTAATGTGTGGTAGCATGGGTTCCATGTTTATTGTCTCTGTGTCTTCCATAACAGATTGGTTCCATTGACACATAAAAAGGTGATTTATCTAATTGCTGGCTCTGTAGACTCAGTCTAGGTTGTGAAATCCAGCTGTGCTCTGACTAGCTTATGTATCATCATCAGTAATAAATATTCTGAGAGCAAATGTTGCTTGTAGTTGAACTTCTGCAACCCCACTGTCTTCAGATTGCCCAGGTGTAAGTAAAGGCAGACTTTGGCCTTACTTCTGGAAATGAGTTAACAATTCTGTTGATGCTGTGCAAGTCAGGGATAGAATCTAGCTCACTCGCTCTCAGAGCTGGGATGTCTCTGCAGTGCCAACAGGAGTAATAACTTTTGTCACTAAAGCAAACAGAGCTGTCTCTAAATACACACAGGTAGTAGATCTGTTGATCAAGAAGTTGTAATTGTTGCAGTCACTTTTCAGAGTTAAATGGTTTGTATAATGTAATCTTGTAGTGCGATCATAGTAAGTTTTCTCACAGTATTACATTACTTCTGTGGACTTATTTAACAGCTTATCATATTTAGTAACAGTTTTAATGATGCCCTTACAAATAGCAGTTATTAAACAATGAGTACTGTCAAAATGTTTTTCAACATGTTTCAAATCAACTTTTTATTCACTGTTTATAATGAACTATAATGAAGCTAGAAATGGAAGCTGGTTTCATTAATTAAATTTATTTTCTTCCTTGTCATGCACTTGAAGATTTCTTACTGCAGGATTACTGAGTACCTCCACTGCTTCCAAAGCCAAATTATGCGAGGATCAATATGTGCCCATCTGCCAGGGTTCTTCGATAAGTTGCCAAGGTATCTGGACTTTAATATCCCAAGTACAGTAGTTGCTGTATTTGTCAGCCATGTCTCCACCACAGACAGAAGCTGCACAAGCTGATAGGGGTACATGGGCAGAGTTAAGGTTATATGAAGCACCTTACACTTAAATTAATTAAGAGTTGAGAAAAAGAAAAAGATGATACCAAACTGGGAGGGATTGCAACTGCTTTGGAGGATAGGGTCATAATTCAAAATGACCCGGACAAATTGGAGAAATGGTCTGAGGTAAACAGGATGAAGTTTAATAAAGACAAATGTGAAGTGCTCCACTTAGGAAGGAACAATCAGTTTCACACATACAGAATGGGAAGAGACTGTCTAGGAAGGAGTATGGCAGAAAGGGATCTAGGGGTTATAGTGGACCACAAGCTAAATATGAGTTAACAGTGTGATGCTGTTGCAAAAAAAGCAAACATGATTCTGGGATGCATAAGCAGGTGTGTTGTGAACAAGACTCGAGAAGTCATTCTTCCACTCTACTCTGCGCTGGTTAGGCCTAAACTGGAGTATTGTGTCCAGTTCTGGGCACTACATTTCAAGAAAGATGTGGAGAAATTGGAGAGGGTCCAGAGAAGAACACAAGAATGATTAAAGGTCTAGAGAACATGACCTATGAAGGAAGGCTGAAAGAATTGGGTTTGTTTAGTTTGGAAAAGAGAAGACTGAGAGGGGACATGATAGCAGTTTTCAGGTATCTAAAAGGGTGTCCTAAGGAGGAGGGAGAAAACTTGTTCATCTTAGCCTCTAAGGATAGAACAAGAAGCAATGGGCTTAAACTGCAGCAGGGAGGTTTAGGTTGGACATCAGGAAAAAGTTCCTAACTGTCAGGGTGGTTAAACACTGGAATAAATTGCCAGGGAGGTTGTGGAATCTCCTTCTCTGGAGATATTTAAGAGTAGGTTAGATAAATGTCTATCAGGGATGGTCTGGACAGTATTTGGTCCTGCCATGCGGGCAGGGGACTGGACTTGATGACCTCTCGAGGTCTCTTCCAGCCCTAGAATCTATGAATCTATAACTTTGCATTTTATGAGTTTTCAATTTTTTTTAAATCTAAAAATATCTGTTAATGTTTTCTCCCTTAAATTGTTGGTACAGAATAACTAAATTGTTTTTTTTTAAATCTGGGAATAGAGTCTATTCTAGAATATTTAATTCTGAACTACAATTTTATCTGTATTCTGTTTTTTATCTAGAAACTATTAGTATGTCTATATAAAACACTAGGGAGCTTCAGGCATCTGAACCATCTGTACTATTTTAAAAGTGGAGATTGTAGCATGAACTAGAGATAAAGGCAAAGACCGATTCAGCAAAGACCTCAAGCACATGCTTCACTTTAAGCACATGCATGAGTCCTATTGAAGTTCAATTGCTTAAGTATTTTGCTGCATTGAGGTCTCATTTCTACAAGGTCTTCAACACCCTCCTAAAATCAACAGGAGTTGAGGGTATTCAGCACCTTGCAGGACTGGGCCCTGTCAAAGGCTGGAAGGACTATATGGGTGGGATTTTCAAAAGGAGTTTGGTGTGTTGAAAACCTTGTAGAATTGAAACCACAATGTTCACTGTTGCCCTCATTAAATGGTCATTGGGCCAGGGAGAGCATGAGAATGACTCTATAGCCTGGTGGTGGGAACACTCACCCAGGATGTGAGACTCAGAATCTACTTCTCCTGCTCAAATGACTATTTAATTATTTATTCACAGCTTCAACAGTAGAGACTGAGGGACCCCCCACAACACATTAGAATATCCTATAGCTCAAGAGTTAGGGCACTCATCTGAGAAGTAGCAGATCCCTGTTCAAATCCTCTCTCCTCATCAGGAAAAGTGGGGACTTGAGCGAGGCTTTCCACCATCCTAGGTGAGTAACCTGGGCTAAATGTTTTGAGGGAGGTCCTCATCCTCCTCCAGCGGCACAAAAAAGACTTAGATACCTGACTTTAGGAGAGGGTTTCCACTGCAAATCCCAAGCAAAGATAGGAACCTAACCCTGAGAAGGGTAGAATTTAGCGCATACCCTCCTCATTGGCTAGCTTAGACAATTCAGCATGCTGGCTTTTGTGAATCCCATTCTTAGGCACCTATCTCCCCCAATTCATTGTATAGGAAGTCTAGGCACCAAACCCAGGCTTTGTGAATCCCAGTGATTTTTCTTGGTCCCTAAAAGTTAGCCGTTGTCACTCTCAGTGTCACCACACCTAAGTTCCTTTGTGAATCTAGCCCACAGTGCCTAAGTTACTTCTGAAAATTAGATGTAGGTGCTTTTGAGAATTTTACCCCAGGTCCATTTAGGGTGACTCAATTTGGGCACCCAAAATTACTTCTCACTTTTGAAAGATCGTTATTTTAAAATTTATTTCTATCCTAATTTATTTTTTTTGTAACTCTACCTATTTCCACAACTGTTACACAACTGCCTCTTGATTAATACACCCTTCCTATGACAAAGGGTCCTCTTAGACAACATCACACCCAAAGCCCAGAGCGACCCCAAACTGTAGCCTCACTTGGGAAAAGGTCATGACACTGTGAGCTTATTAGCTGGTGGAGAGCTAGGGATTAAGAAGAAGATGACAATACTTTTGTTTGAAGTCCTCTCTTTCTCTAAGTCATTTTTAAACCTATGCCCACAAATTTTTATGTACTACTATTAATTATTAATATCATCATTAACTGCAAATTGCAAGCTCCAGCTTCTGTACTGCTGGAAACAACCAACCTGGCAGAGAATCCCGCTTCTGTGTAGTGACTCAGCCATTGATGGCAGAGAGCATGTTTATATACACATGCTGGGACCTCATCTCTTACCCAAAGGCCTATTTACACACATTACAGTCCATGGAGATTTATTTTTAACTTATAATCATTTTTTTAAGAAATCATTGCTTTGAATTTTGGTAAATATTGATGGGGAAAACACTTTCTGGACGTGGAACAGAATAACTGTGGTAACCATTAAACTGACTCCTTCCAAAGCTACAGCTATGGTACATTTAAGATTCTAACCTTAGACTAAATCCTAACCTATAACAAACCAACAAAGTCAGTTGACTGTCGCTTTCTCCCTCCCCTCAGAAGCAAGTCATTTCAGAGCCAAGTTTAAAAGGACATGTTGTGAGGAAAATGCACAGGTTCTCAGTTGGCATCAATTGTCATGATTCCATTGAGCTCAAAAGAATTACACTGAGTTACACCAGCAGAGAACTTGGCCCAGCTGAGAACCAGCAGGTATTCCAAAGCTACCTCAGTGCCCTCTGCATTGCTTTCTTCTGCCTTGAATTTAGTAATTTTCAAAGCACCTAAGGCTCATTTTCAAAAGTGACTTAGGCACTTGGAAGCTGACATTTCACGGAAAATTCTGGGGACTTAGGATCCTAAGCGCCTCTTCCCATACCACTCACAGGAGTTGAGGGACGGGGGAGAAGGTGGTTTTCCCGCTATGTTATGTGTGATTTTCTAATTAGGCAAATAAAACTCAGGGTACCTTGAAAAATGTTTGGATCAAAAACTTGAAGCCTGTCACCCTTTTCATAAGAGGAGCCACAGGACAATATTCAAGAGAAAGGAACAAAGCCTAGGAGCGGGGACAGGCAAAGCGCCAATACTCCTATGAAAACTGTACCTTCAATCCCCCATAAAACACACCACAAGAAAGCCTTTCATATCCATTTTCTGCTTTGAAATCTCAGTGATCGATAAGGACAGGCACCCCCCTGGGCACTGATGGAATAACTCTGAGAGTTAAAAGTAAGGCTATTTGTGTCTGATGAGGGCTATACAGCTATTGGCAAGGCTAACACACACACACACACACACACACACACACACACGCACACACACTTTACATTAGCAATGTCTCTTCAATGGGGCAGTATTTGGGAGCCAAGGGGGTAAAAAGAAGTGAAAAACTAGTACATCACAATCTGACATGGTGTTATGTGAACTACTAAAGTAACCAATGGCAACAAACGGAACAAAAAGTGATCTGTTCTTGAATAAGGGCATGCTTGGAGTCTATGCGATCTAAGTAAGTATGATCAAAATTTTCAAAAGTGGTCACTTGTTTTGGGATTCCTCCGACATGAAACACATCAGGCCTGATTTTCAGATGTGCTAAGCACCTGGAATTTGAACTGAAGTTAATATATTCTGACAATGCATCTTCTACTGGATGGTTCTGTCCATTCCGAAATTGTCTCATTAGACACTAAGGAATCTTTAGCATACAGTGCCACACTCTACTGTTCTGCCACCCTTCTGTGACCTAATCTGTTCTTTCTTGTAAATGCCCTTATTTCTAAGGAATAAGGGTGTGGGGATTTTAACAAAGCCTGGTAGGAGCAGGAGGCAAAAAAAGTCATGCCACTGTGCTGCTGACTGGGAGCCACCTGAGGTAAGCCTGCACCCCAACCCCGAGACCTCTGCCCCAGACCTGAGACCACCCCAAACCTGGAGCCCCCTCCTGCACCCCAACTCCTCATCCCTGTCCCCAGCCTAGAGCCTGCATACCCATCCCAGAGCCCTTACCCCCCCACACACCCCAACCCCCTGCCCCAGCCTGGAGCCCCCCACACACCCTAAACCCCTCATCCCTGGCCCCACCCCAGAGCCATCACCCCCTCCTGCACCCCAACCCCCTGCCTCAACCTGCAGCCCCCTTCTACACTCCGAATCCCTTGGCCGCATTCCCCAGCCTGGAGCTCCCTCCTGCACCCCAAACCCCTCATTCCCAGCCCCACCCCAGAGTCTGTACCCCCAGCCAAAGCCCTCACCCACTCCTGCACCCCAACTCCCTACCCCAGCCTGCAGCCCCCTTCTGCACCCTGAACCCCTCATTTCTGGCCTCACCCTGGAGGCCGCACCCCCAGTTATAGCCCTCACCCCCTCCCTCACCCCAAATCCCTGCCCCAGCCCAGTGAAAGTGAGTGAAGGTGGGGGAGAGCGAGTCACCAAGGGCAGGGGAATGTAGTAAGTGGGGGCAGGGCGGGTCTAGGGTGTTCAGTTTTGTGCGATTAGAAAGTTGGGAAACCTAAATGTAGACAGGGTTGTCTAGTCATTGCTGCTAGTTCTCCTTCTGACCTTTACCACATTCTTTAAGAAATGCTTTAGTTAAACACAAGTTATTAGGCTCTATACAGAAGTAACTGGGTGAAATTCTGTGGCCTGTGATATATGTGAAGTCAGACTAGGTGATCTAATGTTCCCTTCTGGCCTAAAGCTTTATGGATTGATGAATTCTGGGGCATTGTCCATCTGAGTCCACAAAAATAACTTTCATTCTCTTTCCTATTCTGTACGGCTGCAATGAATTCATATTTTGGTTATTCGCTCTTCCTTGAATCACTTTCCTACATCTGGCACTACTGGTAAATCTAATAGATTTTCTTATAACAATTGCCTACTGAAAGGTTCATCTTGCTGGAAGGTAGCAGAATCAGGCCAGGGATTTCATATTTCTTTCCTTTTGCAAAACTAAAACATGACAACAGAGGTTGCTTTTGCAAAACTATTCCTGATTCATCCCATTTCCAATGGGCATACGTACCCCCTGTGCACAGGGTTGGAGTAAGGCAATTTGGTGACTGCACACCATGACCTAGGCACTTCTCCTTTAACCCCACCCCCCATACCATTCCCTCCCCGCTTCCTCTTGGAGTAGTATTGATTTTCTGCAGACTCTGGCAAATGCTGCTACATCAGTTACACATGGATCACATTTTCAAGCCTTTTTTCCACAAACACGAGGGCTAGAAACTTCTATTAAAAATGAAAGCTGTGATCCTGACATAATCACATGACTCTGGGAGCTGGCACCTGAGGCACAGAACCATAGTCTTCATCCAACCCTGCTTGCACACATCTTACAAGGGTGCAAAATATTCATTCCAGAAATGAACAAAACTATACTGGGAGGAATTATCGCCCTGTGTTCTCCCCCCGGCGTGGGCTAAGTTCAAGGCCAGCATTGATTTTATTTCTTTTTTAAATCAAACTATTAACTTCCTGCTCAAAGGACACGATGAACTAAATAGGCAACACATGCTTTCAGTTAGTATCCTACACAAAGGAAAGATCTCACTGAACTGCAGTGTGACTATAACCCACAGGGTGGGTGAGGGTCTCTTCTAAGGTAGAGGAACCCTCCACCACTGAAAGAAGTGTAGCTTCGCAACTGCATTCAATTTTCCCATTTACAGCACTCAGGCTTTTTTATTTCTTCCTACTCTCTCCCCCCAACACTGGCCCCTCTAAGAATGTGAGGTTCTTAGAATTAAATTACTGTGTATGTTGGAACAATTACAAAGCAAAGCTAAACAGTATGTCCTGACCATTTTCATAAAGTGAGGGTGACTGCCAAGTAAGGCACTATTTTAAAAGCAAAAGTCTCTTTGCACGGTGCTGAGTTATACCGTGCAAATTGCTTCCTCCCAAATAAAAACATGCTTCCACACGTGCACATAGACAGAAACCCTCACTAACATTTTATCACTGTTTATGTCATGAACCAGTCCATTGCAGTTCATTCTGCTTTTCAATCTGTTTCCATAAGCTTGTCTTCATATTAGCAACAAAGACAAAACTGGATCCCTTTTCTCATCCACACCTACTCAGAGGAACATAGGAATTGCCAGACTAAATCAGACACAAGGCCCATCTACTCTGATATCCTGTCTCTGACAGTGGCCAGCCCCAGCTGCTTCAAAGGAAGGTGTCATACTTTTGATATTGTCCCGCATGACCTTCTCATAAACAAAGTATGGAAATGCAATTTAGATGGAGCTACTATAAAGTGGGTACAAAACTGGTTGGAAAACCATTCCCAGAGTAGTTACCAGTGGTTCACAATCATGCTGGAAGGGCATAACGAGTGGGGTCCCGCAGGGATCAGTTCTGGGTCTGGTTCTGTTCAATATCTTCATCAATGATTTAGATAATGGCATAGAGAGTACACTTACAAAGTTTGCAGACGATACCAAGCTGGGAGGGGTTGCAAGTGCTTTGGAAGATAGGATTAAAATTCAAAATGATCTGGACAAACTGGAGAAATGGTGTGAAATAAATAGGATGAAATTCAATAAGGACAAATGCAAAGTACTCCATTTAGGAAGGAACAATCAGTTGCATACATACAAAAGGGGAAATGACTGCCTAGGAAGGGATACTGTGGAAAGGGATCTGGGGGTCATAGTGGACCACAAGCTAAATATGAGTCAACAGGTAACGCTGTTGCAAAAAAAGCAAACATCATTCTGGGATGTATTAGGAGGAGTGTTGTAAGTAAGACATGAGAAGTAATTCTTCCGCTCTACTCCACTCTGATTAGGCCTCAACTGGAGTATTGTGTCCAGTTCTGGGTGCCACATTTCAGGAAGGATGTGGACAAATTGGAGAGAGTCGAGAGAAGAGCAAAAAAATGATTAAAGGTCTAGAAAACATGGCCTATGAGGGAAGATTGAAAAAAATTGGGTTTGTTTAGTCTGGAAAAGAGAAGATTGAGGGGGGACATGATAACAGTTTTCAAGTATGTAAAAGGTTGTTACAAAGAGGAGGAAGAAAAATTGTTCTTCTTAACCTCTGAGGTTAGGACAAGAAGCAATGGGCTTAAATTGCAGCAAGGGAGGTTTAGGTTGGACATGAGGAAAAACTTCCTAACTGTCAGGGTAGTTAAGCACTGGAATAAATTGCGGAGGGAGGTTGTGGAATCTCCATCACTGGAGATTTTTAAGAGTAGGTTAGACAAACACCTGTCAGGAATGGTCCAGATAATTAGTCTTTCCACAAGTGCAGTGGACTGGACTAGATGACCTTTTGAGGTCCTTTCCAGTTCTATGATGTTGATCTTTAGTAATTAGAGATGAGCTTAAACCAGTCAGTTTCCCTAAATGGTATTTTTATTTACAAAGTAACTATTTGAGTAAGAGAAGCTGGGTTTAATCTCTTCCCTGAGGACTAACCCAAGGCTTCTATAAAAATGTTCATTAGGCCATAAACAGTAGAGCCGGTTGAAATATGAAAAACTGAATTTTCATACACCCACACCCACATACCCCCACACCACAGTTTATTTTTTATTTTGGAGTGTTTGAAATTACTATTTTTTTTCTTTCTTACAAATTTTCATGATATTCTTTCAAATTTTCTATTGAAAATGAACCAACAAAAATCAAAAAGGTTAATAATTTTTCATTTTGATAATCTTTTTTGTAATCATTTTCGATTAAAAAGTGGGGATGGGTGGGTTTAAAAACATGACAGTTTTCATAAACTATGTCAAAGTCAACAATTTTTCACTACAAATATCAATTTAAAAATAAAAGGCTATTTTTCACTATAAAAACTTTTCATTTGAAAATTTTCAACCAGCTCTAACATGTGATTTCCTTACATTTAATGCCAATAAAACTTAGATTACATGATTTATATCGTTGTTTTTAGAAAAAAGACAGGAGCATTCCAATTAATTTATGGGATGGGTATTCCTTAAGGTTCTTAAGAGGAAGATGAACTACAAAATACAGAGGGAAGGTTGATCTTTTGCCTAAGGTAATGAACTGGTACTCTGAAGATACAGATAGATGCCTAGTGAGATTTTCAAAAGTCCCCAGTTCACCTAGGTACTTTTGTAAATCTCACTAGGCATCTATCTGCATCTTTAGACACCTAAATACCTTTGGAAAATATGGCCCTTATGAGCCCAAGTCCTCAGAATTTTCAGTGAGATGTCAGCTCCCAAATACTTAAGTCACTTTTGAAAATGACACTTAGGTGCTTTGAAAATTTTATCCTTATCTGAAATATGTAAAATAGGGATCCCAAAATTTCCTTTTTCTGTCATGTCTATTTACAGTTGTTAGCTCCTCATGCCAGGGTTTTTCTCTTTCTAGGTGTATACACAGGGACTTAGCAGAGTGGGACTCTGATCTCAGCTTCAGACTTTAAGAACCACTGTAGTAATAATAATAACTATTATTATTATTAACAATCATAGTAAATCTCTGCTGTGTAGACAGTGCATGCAGAGTTGTATATTGGTATTAAAAGGAGAATGTTGGGACTGATTATTTTCGTGGATGAGATTTTACAGTTTACACTACAAACAGAACTCGCTGTTAGACCTTATTAAGAAGTGAGAACACAGTGTCTAGACCTGCTTTGGAAACAGGCAAACAAATAAGGAAGCACTTGCTGCATAGTCACAAGGCACATTTATTATTTATTCTTCTTTTATGCACAAGTTTACTTTTCAAGACTAAATAAAAGTTTATTTCCTTCACTTAGTCTAAAATACTTTAGGCTTGGCACATTCATATGGTCAGCCAGTTTATTCTGCTCAGAAAATCAGACTGCTTACCAAAAATCCTGAATCCGGGTGACATTTGGAAGTTTCTTTCCAAATATTTCCCATGCTTTCAGAAACAGAAGGAGTAGAAGAGAGATTTGTAAATATGGAGCTCTCACTCCCTGCTGCAATAACTCTGGCTGTATCCATCTTTTGTCTCTTGCCTCATACTTAGATTGTAAGCTCTTTGCAGAAGGACCACCTTTTTGTCTTATGTTTGTACAGTGCTGAGCACAATGAGGTCCTGGTCCATGACTAGTGCTCCAAGTACCTATGCTTATACAAATAATACCTCTCTAAATACAATAAGGAGAAATGCAATGAATAGACTAGTCAGTTGATTCTCTGATTCATTCAGGTGCTCAAATGCTTTTTAAAAAAAAAAAAACATTCTACCTTCTAATTGCATCTTAAATGTTTGAAATGTGTAACTGGCTTTCCTGTCCACCACTGTAAGAAAGTCTGTCTGTTAAGTGTTGTTGAAGAGTTAGTGGAAGATACACAAGAGCATAAAACATTGTGCTTTGCCTAGGCCATACTTGATAAAACTGTGGGTATGACAGAGAAAACTGAAGAACTTAAATTCCCTGATCATGACACAAATTCCTCTATGCAGAGATTACCCGGGGAGGAGACTGTAAAGTCGGTGAGGAGCTCTTTGCAGATTTTTCCATACCTTGTTCTCCCATAGGGATAGGTTTTACCCTTTTCAGATGGCATAGGAGGATCAGCCTCCAAACCCTGATGATTCTTTGAGAACTGTGAAGTTCTTGAGGGTACCATAGGCCATGGCTGTCCGTGCAGTTGCCCTCTGCCTCTGCAGTGATTCTCTGCATCCTGCAGCCCTTTCCCAGCTCCCTGTCAGTACAAGTCTTGCTGCTGAATCTGGAAGCACTTCCCTTACAAAGGGAAGTACCAAAGACTAGAGGGGTTAGCAGTGTACCTTCATTAATGCTGCCTCAGGTAATATTAACATATCTAGGGGATCCCTGCATGGCTGGTGTGTGTGAGAAATATGTATCCACAGCCCATCTTCCCAGCCCACTTCTCCAACTATGTATCCTCCTGATCCTTACACAGTTGCCACAAAAGAACTTCCAAGAGGCCAGGAGAAGTGAGGGGATGATGCCGTAGACTGCAGGGAACATTCTTCTTCCCCTATCATGTGACATCTGTGCAGAGGTCTGCTGGGTTTTTGCCCTTTCCACTCACAGAGTTGGAGGATGTGATCTGGCCCCCATTAATTTATTAACATTTGAGGCAGCCACTTAGATATCACTTAACATTTCAAATTTGTTCTATAATCTATACATAGCTAAATAGCAGCAAAAAATGACCTGTCCAGAGATGTGGGTAATATAAAATACTTCCCCCTTAAAGCTGACTGTAAAAATTAGGTTATATTATTTGTTTGGCTTTCAAATGAATTTTAGTGCTGGCAAAAGGCATCAGACTGATGTTTTGGCAATGGAAGTTTCCTATATAGCCATAGAAGAGGTACATGGAGGGTAGCAGCATGGCAGACTTCCCCCTACACCAGCCAAAAAGGCCTCACTCCCGACTGGGAGGGACCCACCTCTTGAAGTGAGAGGGTACATTGGTCTCTGTGCCCTTTCTGTCTTGAGACTCTCAGTAAAAATACCTCCCCTGGGACTCAGGAGACCTGGGTTCAATTCCCTGCTCTGCCACAGATTTCCCATAGGACCATGTGCAAGTCATTTAGATCCACCGGGACTTCAGTTGTTCATCTGTAAGATGAAGTTCTACTGACTCAAGTGGACATTGTGAGGATGAATACATTAAAGATTGTGAGGTGCATCTGTACTGTGGTAATAGAAGCCATCTAAGTACCCAAGATAAAGATATAGATAGAAAGGAATTGGACTGAGACCAACTGGTTATATTCCTAAGAGTTGAAAGTCAGCAGTGAGGTTGTATGGTAAACAGACAAAGCTTCCGAGCTGGGCTGTCAGAGGGACAAAACGCTTGGAATGCCACATCACATAGACATAATAGTTTCCATGTTTGTTACAAGAAAAGGATCAAGAACACAATCAATGTTTAATCCTCACTGAGGCCCCAATTCTCCTCTCAGATGCATTGTATGGATCCCCATCACAGAAGCTGCTTGCCGTCCATACATAGAAATCCTATTGATACCAATGGGAGATTTCTATATAAAAGGCACAGAGTATAAACAGCCCCACTGAGTGGAGTGGTGAACCTTACCCTGGGAATGTAGTCCCAATCAGCCCATTCAAATGAGTCGAGATTTTACCAGATAGATGTTTATTTCTGTGACTTTAACTACAAGTCAAACACTGGAAAAACAGCTGCCAAACCCTTCTGTGGTAGGACAGGAATCTGTCAGACTGCCTGCTGGCTGGTGCACTAGTACAAATGTAGGACTAGATGGTGCCTCTAGGCACATCCCTAAGCAAGGGGAGGTGTGTAAGCTGCACCACTGCAGAAATAGGGTTGCCAATTTTGGTTGGACATATTACTGGAAGTTTCATCACATGACATACATTTTAATTAAAGATTGATCTTTAATTCCTGATGGGTTGGCAACCTTCACAAGAATAGCCTTGGGAGGCATTCTGGGTCGGAGACATACCTCCGAGGGCTTGTTTACATAAACATTTAGTTTGTGGCAAGCGGAGGTGTGAATCTACCCCGCATTACTGTCCATGTGGACCCTGCTGCTGTGCACTGACCATTCCTTAGTGTGCTTTGATCTATCCTGCTTTGAAATAGGAGTAGATCAAAGCACACTAGGGGACTGTTAGTGCACAGCCAGAGGGGTCACATAGGCAGCTAGTGCAGGGTAGCTTTACACCCCCACTTGCTGCACACCAAATGTTCATGTGGGACAAGCCCTGAGCCACAATTTCTCCCTTGCTTCCAACTGGCTGCGGCCACGTAACCCAGCTGGCTTAGCTACTCCAGCCATTGAGGTAGAGCAGATGGAGCCAATGTTCTATCCATTCCCCACCCATGTGCTTCAGGAGGGGAGTAGTGCTGATTCTTCAGATAAGCCCACGTGCTAGGTCTGGGTAGCCGACGTAGGGAAGAAAGTCGGGTTCTTGCTCCTTCATACAGGTATGTAGTCCAAATCACAACCTAGCCCAATGTTTTTTACTCTTGCCTTGTTAACCGCTCTAGTGGTTAAGTACTGGAAATACACCATTTATAGGACATTTCTCAGTGACAATGTAATATCAGGGAAATGGAGTGGAATTGACTTTGAAAAGCAGCAGAGGGTATAGGAAACGTAAACATTCACAAGCTTCTCTGAGGAAGAGCAAGACACACAAAAACGAGAAGGGAGTGCATATTGACATGATTATAAACTGCAGATTATATTTCAATTCCTAATGCCTATGGAACAAAGGGAACTCTAATGCCACTCAGTTTAAATCCCATTGTCTGAGAAGGCATGCAAAATGGAGAAAGATTTATCATGAGTTCTTTAAGCTCTCCGTTTTCTGCTTAGAAGATATGCGGTCCCCATTTGTAGCCTTTCCTGCATCTTGTTAACTTCAAAATAATTGGAGTCTTTATGAGATTCGCAGGAGATCAGTGCTGTGGAAACGGGGGAAAAAGTGACTAGGAAAAAAAAAATCTTTGCAGCTTGGATGGCTTTGTGAGCCATTACCTTTTGCTTCCATCCCCAGTCTCAATGTAGAGCTTTATTAATGCGATCTTCTTAACAAGGGTGTCGGCAAGATATAGATTTCCAAACTGGTTACTATGGAAACCGGTGGTTCATTAAGCCCCCTTTCAACCCCCCTTCCCTTTTTTATATTCTTAGATCTGAGGATGACAATACATATAGACTCAGACTTTGTATTTCCTTCAGTCAAGTTTCAAGGTTCCCTATGGCGCTGGGATCATTTGCCATGGGGAATTACAATGAATCACCAGAATACCTAAAATAACACTCTTCTTCTTCTTTTTCTTCTTCTTCTTTTTTTTTTTTCAGTCACCAATAGTTCAGCAGTAGCAGAGTGAACAAGGAGAAGGGAAACATTCATGACAAAATGCAAAGCCACTTGAAAAATCATAAACAGGTGTGAAAAGGCTCAAAGTAAAAATAGGTCCAAAGATAGGCCGGGCTTTTCTTGGGGGTCACACTCAGGCAGTTTCAGAACCTTTCCCCCCTTTCAAAGCTCTTCCTGGGTTTTGGTAAGTCTACGTGGGCAATGGAGGCTTGTCAACTTTTCCCCTCTCCGTTACTCTGTAACAAAAGTCAGCCCCTTCTCAGCTGCAGCAGCTTCCCTCCTGCCTCTTCCTGTGACCAGCTCTTCTTTTTAGGCATGCTTCCTCCAACTGGCGCAGACGCTGCAGGTGTCTATTTGACAGGGATTGGGCTCGGAGGTGCTTGTTAGCCTTCTTCTGACTGGCATAGGGTTGTGCCAGTTTGCTGCATCAAGGTGATTAAAAAAAATGTAAATGGGCCTGTGTGTGGGTGAGGATCATTTTTTGTATTAAAAAAAATCCAACAGTGGGTGGGTTTGTATATTTCCAACGAGTAAGCAGCCGTTTTCCTGACAAAATAAAAATAAGGGGGTTGCAGAGGTTTGAGTACATGTGACTCCACAAGAAGGCTGCTCTAACTTACTTCTGGATGTCCACACCTCAGGAGTCCATTCCAGCATCCGGAAATAGCCAAAGCACTAAGACTTCCCAGCCACACCCACTTTTCCTCAGCTCCACCCCCTGTGCTTGGCAGGAGGTGGAATGTAGAGCTGCTATACCACTCAAAGACTCCCCCCGTGAAAGAAGCAATAGATACTTACATTACAGAGCTGAGAACTCTGGCATGCCGGGCAACTTTGGAGATACAAAAGATTCCCTAATTAGAACCGAGATCATCTGTGGGACATGCGAGTCCAGCTTACAGGAGAGACTGTTGAGAGAAACAGATCTAACAAGAGAGAAATGTCTCCAAATAGCAAGAGCAGCTGAATTGTCCAGGAAAAGGCAAAGCTATGACAGCCCCTAGTACAGAACAAGTAAATAGGCTCAAGATAGAGGAATACAGGAAGTATGACAGAAGCTGTCCAACTGAGAATGCAGGCATCATGATCGAGCATATGTACTGTGGAAAGCAATGTTAAAAGCACAAAGAAAAATGCCCAACTTACGATTAATAGCAACAGGGTGGTTGGAAACAGAACCACTTTTTGTCCCAGTGCTGCCCCTACCCCAGGAAGAAAAAAACAGTACATTCAGTACATGCAGTGACTGAGGACCTAGAGACTGCCAGTGAAAAGCAGAAAGCAACAGGGGGTCCTGTGGCACCTTTAAGACTAACAGAAGTATTGGGAGAATAAGTGAAAAGCAGGATGCCTGTAGTGTAAGGGTATGTCTATACTTACCTCTTCTGGGATCGATCATGGAAGTGCTCGCCGTCGACGCCGGTACTCCTGCTCGGCGAGAGGAGTATGCGGAGTTGACGGGGGAGCCTGCCTGCCGTGTGTGGACCCGTGGTAAGTTCGAACTAAGATAGTTCGACTTCAACTATGTGAAAAACATAGCTGAAGTTGTGTATCTTAGTTCGAAGTGGGGGGTTACTGTGGACCAGCCCAAACTTTAGCACGTCCAAAGACTCTCAATGTACACACACTGCAAAGGAAAGCTGCCAGCCATTGAATTGTCATATTTTCAATTATGCTGTTGGATCAATGAGCAATTTGAATCCCCCTGGATTGTGGAATCAACTGTAAAGTAATCCCAGAGACACTGATAAGTAGCAATGTTAGACTGGAGATATCTGGCTAAGTGGTGGCAGTGTATAATAAAACCATTCTGAGGCCAATGAGCAAATGCAAGCTGTTGATAAGAAACCCATGAAATAAAAGACGTTATCGCTTGGAGTTTATAGTTGTTGGCACACAGGAGTGCCACCCATTGCTGAGCAGCAGGGCAGTGCAAGCCATGGATCTGATCATGCTACAACTCCAGAATATCCTCAATATGAGAGAGAAGGGTCACTATGGGCCTTGTCCAGGATTCCAACAGAATATAATGACATACTTCAAGGAGATGAAAATCTAGAGGGCACGCTGAAGTTAGAAATAGACCTCCACGTGTAGCCCTGAAGACTACAGAAACACAGAGTTCCATTAGCCCTGGTAGAACCACCGACAAAGGAACTGATAAGCCTTCAAAAAAGAGGCATCACTATACTGTTGAAACTAGCACAGAGTGGATCAATAGCCTTTTAGTGATGAGAAAACCTTCAGGTAAACTGAGGATCTGCACTGATCCAAAACCAATGGGTCACAGCACATTGCACCAGAATTTGAATGATTCATCACCAAATGGGATTTTGAGCACAGGATATCTTCTCTTGGGTATCCACAAAGCAACGGGAGGCATAGTCTGCAGTAGAGACAGCCAACAGCTTAGGTGCTGCAAGCCTGGGAGGCGGGAGAAGTGAAGCAGCAACGGTGTGCTCGGGGAGGAGGCGGGGCAGGGGTAAGCTGGGGCAGGGAGTTCCCCTGCATGCCGCCCCCCCACTTGCTGCAGGCGTCCCTCCCCGCGCTCCACTGCCCCAGCTCCCTCCGCCTAAATGCCGGCAGCGACCAGCAATCCGGCTGCCATGGTCACTGCCAAAGAAAATGGCGCCCCCCAAATCCTAGCGCCCTAGGCGACTGCCTAGGTCACCTAAATGGTTGCACCGGCCCTGGTTACACCATGCAATACACCTTCCCAGGCACCAGATAGTAGCCCGGCACAGAGACTGATGGACTAGAAACTCAAGAGCGTTTCCCATGAGGGATAGTCTCCTGCAGCCCAGAAGAGGAATGATAGACAAGACAGAGGCACAGTTAAGTGAATACCAAGTTAGGCAGGCAAAGGAGCTGTGGATCTGAGGTCTCTATGCACAAGTGAGCAAGTCCGTGTCCACCCATCAAAACACAAAGCAATAGCAAAACAGTCCCGCTGCAGTGGGACACTGTAATATGCGGTAGCTACAGACCTAGGACAGCAGTGGAGAAGAAACTGAAGACAGCTGCAGAGTAGTAGCAGACAACCATCACACCCAGACTGATTGGACCAAGGCCGGGACTAGGACTTAGGAAGATCCAGAGCCATCAGCTGGCTTGATGGAGGACAGTCAGAAAAAAGGAGGATTCTGAGCAATACAGAGGACCAACAAGACACCACCCAACAGAATGAAGACAACAACAGGGTAGAAGCAAGTCACACCCCCAACAAACACAAAGTGGGAGACTGATGACCAGCACTCTTGAAGAAATATGAGGACTCACAGGCTGCAATATGATAGTGGTAAGGCCACATCTCAGAGGTTTGCTGGAATAGAGAAGGTTTGGCTGTTTTGAAAGCCGCTTCCCATATCTCTTCATCCTTGAACGGATTACTGTGTAAGTGCTGGTACGCCCAGACATCTCACTTCAAAATGTTTCATGCGATAGTTGCCATTCCAGCACTGTACGCTAGTAGGATTGCAAGCATAAGTCAGCCCTGTAAGCTGCTGGGATCACCAAGCAGAGCCCAACAACTCAGTCTTGCCAAGGGAGAGCTTTCTTGTGGGCTTGCACTGTCAGGTGTCTTAAAATAAAACTGAAGAGATTTCACACAGACAGGATAAAAAGTCCAGTGGGGTTTATACTTACCACTCTGGGTTCAGAAGTTTGCCTTCCCTTAGATCTTTCATTAGCTTGACCTTGCTGACTTCTATCCTCCCGTCTCTGATTTCCCCTGAAATAACCTTTATCTTCATTGAGACCTCAAACAGTAGTCTTGGCCCATTCATTCAGCTCCTTCTCTCCACTTATTTAGGCCTGGAAAGCCAAAGAGTTCAGGACAGACTTAACTGTTCTCCTGCCACAGCAAGGGTAGGGTTACTATATCCTCTCACAAGCAAATAGGAGTGAAGAAGATTGGGGGAGAGTGGGGTCAGATCCTCAGCTGGTATAGGCTCGTGTAGTGCCATTGACATCAATGGAGCTAAATTGATTTATACCTGCCTGAGGATCTGGATCTAGTAATTTAAAAGCTTAAAATATAAAAGAAATGGCCACTTTGTTAGCTGGCATTTAAGAGTGTGATTTAGTAATGAGAGTCCCCTTTATTTGCATTCCCTGGAGTTCCTTTTAATGACTGCAACAAGCCTCATGAATCCTGAGCCAAAGGAGATAATGGATAAGAAGGACAGCTATCAGGCTGTAGAGCTAGCAACAAAAAGAGACCATTGATGTAGCTAATGCTACCAGCACAAGTTCGGTACATCTGTATTCTTTGGAGCCAGTGTAAAGTATTAGCAGCTTGTACATGAAGATGATCAGGGTTTATAGCACAGAAGTGGAGTCTGTGGGGGATTAGGTTTGGAATATTTCATCAATTATATAGCTGTAAGCGATAATAAAAAAATAATAATACTTTGCACTTGCATTGCGCCTTTCATCCTCAGATCTCTTCTCAAAGCACTTTATAAACATTAATTAAGCCTCCCATCCTAGTGAAGTAGGTATGTATGTATTATATCCATGTTTAAAATGGAACAGAGACATTAAGTGACTCACCCAAGGTCACATCCGTCGTGCTGGAAAGGGTTTTCAATAGTCAATTGTTAACATTCAATCACAAAGCTGAAGGAAAGTATATGGTGATTTTAGAAGGACAGGGTGATTTTCCTGCTTATGCGTGAAGATCACATCTATCAGAGATGAGAGCAAATGTTTTGTCTTTGGAATGCACCAAATGGAACCAATTGTCAGATACATTTTAAACAACAATGTCCTAAGTTGGATTCCTTTGGTCCTGGGCCTGTCTACAAAGTCTGGTCAACTCACCACCACTCCCATTTCAAATCACATCAGCTAAGCATGATGCTACACTGTACAAAGCATATTTTTTCAAGTATTAAATTTCTAGCAAGTGCAGTCAAATTAAGTTTGTTTGCCACGTGGGGCCGTCTCCCTCCTTAGTATGTGGTTTTGTTAATAAATGCATAGATTCCCCAGTCCCTTTCTTCCCCCCCTATGGCTATGGAGATTTGTTTTCTTAGGAGTCCATTGTTAAAATATTGTCAGAACACAGGAAGTCAATGACAGAGATATGAAAAGAATATAAGAGTGGTGGCTCCCAGTCCTGTGCGCTAACCATTACACTCACTGCTTCACAACAAGAAAATCATATACAGCCTGCTAGTCAAAAGAGCTCAGCTCTCATTTAGGCATCAAAACAAGTGAATTGATTCTGAAAAATAGTCACAGTGTTCTGAGTTCTTTTGAATATCAGCCCATACCCACTGTTGAAAATCTAGTTCGTATTTTTCTGACTACAATGGCATATAAGCTCTTTTGGAAAGCTGAGACATAGTAAATGGGAGGAGAGATCTGAGAGATGCCAAAAATCCCTATGGGTCCAAGCGGGTGGCATGGAGCTATGGGCCACCCATTTGTAATGTTTAATGACACATTTAATCCTAAAACTTTTTCACTGGTAAAGACTGTGCTTATCTGTGCAGGGGGTGCTGAAGTTCTAGCTCAATTGAGATAATAATAATATCACCTAGTTCTTACATAGCACTTTTTTAATCACCAGATTTCAAAGCACTAGTATCCTCATTTCACAGAGGGGGAAACTGAGGCACAGGAAAGTGAAATGACTTGTCCACTATCATCCAGTAGCTAAACCAGGATCAGAACATAGGTCTTCTGAACCCTAGTCCTGTGTGCTATTCACTATGCCACACAGAAAGGAATTAGAGAATCTCCCGTAAATAAATATATTTCATTGTGCCTATGTCCTGACAAAGCATGTCAATGCCTGATCAAAACATCTTTTGAAAAAAGGCTATTTAGACTAGAGAAGAATAAAATGAAGATATCCTATGTCTGAAATATCACTCTGGATTAAATTTTCCCAGTGGTTACCTTTTTCCTAGACAGCCTCACTCTTGCAGCAAGAAAATGATATCATGTTGGTGTAATGTATGTCTTCCTTTCTCTTCTGTTTTCGCTGCCAAGTGCACTAACAAGGCAAACATTTGCAGCTTCCAATTGTGGCGGTATAATCTGTTCCCTAATGCAAAGCTCTCTTTTCCGGGAGAATAAATTTCTTTTACAGGAAACTTAATACAATGCAGAAACAGCAGGGTTTATTATCGCTCTGCTGTGTCTTTGAGGAGGGGATGGAATCAACATATCTTTAAAAGGCAAGAGAAGGATTAGTAACTATAATATCAGTAATGGTGTCTGTTGTAAATACACACACGCTGTAGGTCTCCGTCTCTTGATAACATCCCTTTTTGGCCTCACTTGCCAGAGAACTGTAAGAAATCGCTCATTGTATGGTGGGATGTCTTGGCAATTGAAAATAACTGGCAACCCTACCCTACTCCAAACTAAACAATACACTCATAAATCCAAGATAAAGACACTTGCCAGGAGTAGGGTATATCAACATTAGTTTTGATTATAAAATAATGTTCCAAATTATATGAAGCCCCAGACTAAGCATTCTTCTCAGGCTTTGCTGCCGTGGTTGACATTTTCTCCTGTGCTGGGCCTGTTCTGCACAGAAGGCGTAAACCAGGGAGAGCAGGGGCAAATGTGGCTATAACCCACCCTCAGATTTGGTGACACAAACATTTTGTGAATTTGTATCAGTTTCACCAAATTGTTTTGGGGAAAACAAAGGAGCAATCAAAAACATTGAAGTTTGGTTTCAAGTCAACATTTTTTAAGCAAAACATTTCCATTTTTCATTCTGAAATGACTTTTCATTTCAGAATGTCTCCAGAGGGGCAAAACAATCCCTGGCAAGAATTCTCTAATTTATGTCATCTTCTCAAGGGCTGCCCCACAATCTGGAGCAGCCCAGAATCTCCACAGAGGCATGCTCTACTGAAACTCCCTTTTCCCACACCTGGCATGCCCCCATGCTAGGGTTAGTGAGGGGACTAGAGTAGAGGCAGTAAAATCCTCCCCAAATCCCAAGCCACACAGTTCTGGTCCCTGTACATCACTGCAGCAGCCTTGGGCTGTAGGTGGGACAGAATTTGCCCCACCATGTTTGCTTTACCCCATGTTTAGTTTCTTCCCCAGCTTGCCTCAAGATCCAACTATCCCAAACCCTAATACATTTTCTCTGCCTAAAGGCTATTCCTGCCTCCCTTACAGCAAGGTGAGTTGTACTAGGGAGTCATCAAGACCCTTTAACTCTTTCCCAGCAGGTCCGCCACCAGCTGTGGTGTTTAGACACAGGCCTGGTCTACACTGGGGGGTGGAGGGAATCGATCTAAGTTACGCAACTTCAGCTACGTGAATAACGTAGCTGAAGTCGACGTACTTAGACAGGGCCGGCTCTAGCGTTTTTGCTGCCCCAAGCAGCCAAAAAAAAAAAAAAAAAAGCCGCGATCGCGATCAGTGGCAGCTCTAGCGCCGCTTCATTCTACGGCAGCAATTCGGCGGCAGATCCTTCGCTCCGAGAGGGAGTGATGGCCCCGCCGCCAAATTGCCGCCGAATGGCTGGACATGCCGCCCCCCTCTTCATTGGCCGCCCCAGGCTACACTGGTGCCTGGAGCCGGTCCTGTACTTAGATCAACTTACTGTGGTGTCTTCACCGCGGTGAGTCGACTGCTGCCGCTCCCCCGTCGACTCTGCCTGCGCCTCTCATGGCAGTGGAATACAGGAGTCAACAGGAGAGCGCTCAGGGGTCGATTTATTGCGTGTAGACTAGATACGATAAATCGACCCCCACTGGATCGATCACTGCCCACCGATCCAGCGGGTAGTGTAGACATACCCACACTCTGCCAGCCTCTTATAGTAACACAGTCATTGATTCCAAGAGTCCAGTCCTGCAGGGCAGGAAAAGAATAAGCTTGCTCTAATTAGTTTCTTCAATAGTTTTAAATCTGTTAGTACACAGTACAGAGATGAGGGATAAAACTATCCCACCTTCACAAATGGATTGACAGGCTGATGGATTGATTTTTTAAAATAAGCTATATTGCAATGTTTTAAAGCCCAATCCAAAGTCCTCAGCAGGAGTCTGCCCATTGTCTTCAGTGGGCTTTGAGTCAGGCTGGGTTAGGGTAGCACACGTTTCAACTTGGGAGAGCTCAAATTCTTGCTTAGGTCACAAGTGAATATGAGTTTCAGCTTCTGCTCCCCAGTTGTCCACATCATGAAGCCAGCACATTATATAGCGTAACTGCACACTGTAGTCAGCTGAGTTCTACCAATCAGTCAGGAGTGAGGCTCATAGGCTGAGCTGAGTAGGATTTCAGCCAGGAACAGCAAAGGGTGTTTCAGGTCAGGAATGAGGTGTAACAGCAGAGCAGTGTCGAGGCAATTAGTTTCAAAGGGGAAAGGGCTCCAGTTAACATTTTTCCTTGACTGAGCTGTTCTTACTCTTTAACATATGCTTTACTAGATTATGGGTGGCGCACCAGGTGGATGGGTGGAAACACCCCAGAAAACCTTGCCACCTCTTACATACCTGTTCAGGGGCGTCCAGAATGCAGTGGAGAAGCTAGTGTGGCGAAGATTCTGTGGCTAAGTAGCATTAGCGTCACCAGGACTCAGTACCCTAGTACACTCTCACTAATGGTTTGATCATAAAACTGGGGGCAGTATTTGATACAACCCCCTTTTTATATAAGTATATGTGCACTTCTAAGTATGCTCCCACCACCAGTGCCTTTGAAGGCATTTGACTTGCCTCTGCAGGAGACTGGGCAATCCCAAACAGTCCTGCAGCCACCCTCACACAGCATGATTCTGGCTGTGAAAGCTGGAAGAGAGCCCTACATGTTTCAGGCCTTTACTACAATTATTATTCATACAGGTGTGCCAGACACTTTACAGCTCTAATTTCTTTTTCTTTGTGTAGAAAAGTGGTGAGAACCCATCAGCCTATAATCACAGTGAAGGCTGTAGTCACTAGTAGTAGACATTTAAATAAAAGAAAGATTAAATATTTTTGTAAAATATGGAGAGGATCTTTAGATGGCAGAGTTAATTAGATGTTGAAAATTTAGTGATCCGTTTGACATTGCAAGAATAATAGATATGAAGTACTTCTACTAAAACTACAACCCCTTGGGCTTCAAATTCAGTTTCTATGCAACAAAAGGCAGACAATGAATCTTCTGTTACACAGTTTAAATGAAATCCTTAAGAATGTACAGGTTTTATATTACATTGTGCTCTCCACATGCATGAGAAAAATCTCGTGTGTCTACATATGCATGTGTTGGCGTGTGTGTAATGGTGTGAATAACAGATTTTTTTAGTTCACTGGCAATCATGGGTGTTGAATGAAAAGCTTCATTTCAACAAAATCAAAATGTTTTGTTTCAATGTTGTGTTTAATTTTCTTTTAAAAATCAAGTATATTTTAAAGGACATTTTGAAATGAAAAGTTGTTTCGGACCAAAAAATCAAAATGTTTTGTTTAAAAAGTGTGACCTTGAAAGTTTGCTACATTAACACCCTCCCTCAGAGCACTATCCTTACCACCATGCATGTCATCTCCTTGTATATCAACATCCCTCACAATGACAGAATTGTTGCCTACTTCAAATATCTACCAGATAATGGACAACACTCAGATTATCCCCCCCAAACACTTCAACAATCTCATCTTTACCCATAATAATTTTACATTTAACAACAAACATTGTCCAACCATGGGAACAGCCATGGGTAATAGAATGGATCCCCAGTAAGCCAGTCTTTTTATGGGCCACCTTGAGGAAGAATTTCTGGTCAAATGTACCACAAAACCAATGATATACCTGAGATTACAGAAATTATATTTTCATCCTCTGGACAGATGATCTACACTCCCTCATAGATTTCCACCACAACTTCAATAACCACCATCCATCAAACTCTCTCTAGAACACTCCCATCCCAGCATCAGCTTCCTGAACACCATGATCAGCTTCAGCAATGGAACCCCTATAGACAACTATATACAAGAAGCCCACAGATCACCACACCTACCTCCAAAGATCCAGTAACCACCCCAAATGCACCAAGAAATCTGTTATCTACAGCCTGACACTCAGATACCACAGACTATGCTCCAAGGAGAAACTCTGGGAAATACACCTTAACACATTTAAAGCCACCTTCACCAAACAAGGACACACCACCAGAGAAGTAGATTGTATCATGAAATGAGCCACCCAAATACCCCAACAGAAACTACTTCAATGTAGGGAAAAAATCCCCCTCTCTGACTGCACACTCTTAGTTGTCACCTACCACCCCACATTGGAACCCATATGGGATATCACTAAACAATTACATCCCATACTCGATGGAGACAACATTATATAAAAAAAAATATTTCCCAGACTCCCTCTGCTGGCCTTCAAACAACCCTCCAATCTCAGCAAGCTCATCATCCGAAGCAAACTCCCACAGACCAGGACACACCAATTCAAAGTGGCACCAGCCCCTGCCATAAAAACAGATGCAAAACCTGTAGACATATCTCCACTGCTGTGATGATAAATATCCCCCATAACACACCTTTCAAGATCCATGGGTCCTACACATGCATATCTAAACATGTGGTGTGCCTCATCCAGTGCACTAAATTCCCCAATAACAACTATGTGGGCGCAACCAGCCAACACACTATTGAATGAACTGACAAAGAAAAATGAAAAAGACAAAAACACCATATCATTCATGGGTGAACAATTTTCACAAAACGATCACTCAATAGCTGACCTCTCAGTTCTCATCCTACAAGGAAACCCGCAGAACAGTTTTAAAAGATGAGCCTGGGAACTTAAACTCATAGCTCTACTAGACAGCAAAAATCATGGACTTAATAAAGACACTGGATGTACAGTTCATTACAACAATCTGTGACACACCAACCCTCCTATGTCCTATGACTGTAGAAGTGTTAACTTCACCTTAAATGGTCTCTTGCAACATGTGTTAACTCCTTATCTGTTCCACCTTGAATTTAGCTCAGACACTCTGAGTACCTTTCTTAGACCTGAAGCAGAGCTCTGTGTAAGCTCAAAAGCTTGTCTCTCTCACCAACAGAAGTTGGTCCAATAAGAGAAATTACTTTACCCACCTTGTCTGTCTAGTATCCTGAGACCGACACAGCTTCAATAACACTGCAAATGACTTGAAACAAAACATTTCTATTTTTTCAGAGATTTTTTGGTTTGCTTGTGAATTTTTCCAAATCAATTTGGTAAAACTGATACAAATTCACAAAATGTTTCAGTATCTCCAAATCTGCCCTTTTTGCCAAAAGTGTTTCAGACAAAATTTTTGCTCATGTGCAAGTGCATATGTTTGTGTGTAGTATACGGTCAAGATTTTGATCTGCCGAGATCTCTAAAGAGGTCTCATGTTTAAATGATGGGAGCTCAGCCCTTAGTCCTAGCCAAGATTTCCCATTACTGTGTGCCTGGTTCATTACATTTCAGTGATGAAGCAATTCCTGAATGTAAAGCACCCTGGGCTGAAAAGCCCCAGAGGTAGAATATTGTATTGGTCTTGTATTCAGTCAAAGCCACTTCCATTTGGATCAGGTGACAAGGGCTGATCTTAATAAACCAAGATTAAAAAAAACATAATAGTGCAGCGTTAGAATAGGTAGTAAAATTCACAGATGACTATTCCATTTCAAGAAGATTCCAGATGTAAGATCTGAAGCATCGCTGAAGGATTTTACTATTGCTCATAAAATGTTGTAATTAGTTTCCAAAAATGTGATTTAAAAAAAATTAAAAATATTAAATATGTATTGCACGAATGTATTTCTATTTTATACAATATCCCCCCAAATGAGTAGCTAATAAGGGAATATGACTATAAAAACACATTTTCACAACAATAAACCTATGAATATAACATCATTTACTACTTAAGAAACACCCCCGGCCCCCAAAAGTCAAATTAGACAGATTGTCTTACCTCAGTTCCTTTTTTATTCCCCTATCATATTCAGCTGCAAGTGCCCACAATAGGAAATCTAACTTGGCTGGCTTCATTCCATTTTGGCCTTAAACAATGCAAGTGACACCTAGCCAGCACAAGACATCCTACCAAGGGAGTACCGATGGGGCAGTTGTTTGAGAGAGGATAAAGCATGAAAAGAAACCTTGAACATTCAGAGGAAGGATAGTCTTGTGATTAAAGCATGAGACTGGGATGTGTATGTCGTGCAGTTGTAGCCATGTTGGTCCCATGATATTAGAGACACAAGGTGGGTGAGGTAATATCTTTTATTGGATCAACTTCTGTTGGTGAGAGAGGCAAGCTTTTGAGCTACACAGAGCTCTTCTTCAGGTTTGGGGACGGTGTCACAGCTAAATGCAAGGTGAAACAGATTGTTTAGCATAAATAGTTAGTGGGTATTCTAAGGGACCAGCCAAGGAAAAGTGACCCATTAACATCTCTGCAGTTACTGGATTAAGGCTTATTATAACCAACTAACCCCCTCTTTTTGTCCTATGACTGCAGAGGTGTTAACAGGCTAGAGGTCATTGTTCTTCTGGTCAGTGGTTTAGGAAAGCATTTCTATTCAGGACAGCATTCAAGCATGAAGCCAATAAGACTTAATCACATGCTTGAAGTTAAGTATGTTCCTAAGGTTAGGTCTACACTACCCGCCTGAATCGGCGGGTAGAAATCGATCTCTTGGGGATCGAATTATCGCGTCTCGTTGGGACGCGACAATCGATCCCCGAATCGATGTGCTTACTCCACCAACGGAGGTAGGAGTAAGCGTCGTCGACGGGGAGCTGCGGAGGTCGATTTTGCCGCCGTCCTCACAGCGGGATAAGTTGGCTCCGATACGTCGAATTCAGCTACACTATTTGCTTAGCTGAATTTGAGTATCTTAAATCGACCCCCCCTGTAGTGAAGACCTGGCCGTAGTGATTTCCTGAAGCAGGCAATGGTGGGGAGCTGGTGAGTACTGAGAACTTTTGAAAATCTGACCCTTAATTTCTGATGCAGAAGGAAAGCACTGGAGCATCCTGCCTGAAAAGGGATGATTTTCCGAACTGGGGCCTCTGTGCCTTAGTTCCCCCCTGTGCAATGGGGATCGTGATACTTGTTTCTTCCATTCTTTGTCTTGTGAGTTTATCCTGGGAATTTTCAAGAGGCATAAGGGAGTTAGGGTGTCCAAATCCCATTGGACCTCTATAGGAGTTGGAACTCCCTTAGGCCCTGTTGAATAGTCCAACATTAGATTGTAAGTGCCTCAGGGCAGGGACTGTCACTATATGTCTATATAGTGTCTGACATAATGGGGGCTTGATTTTATTTGAGGCTTCTTGTTAGGGCTGGTGGAAAATTTGCTGGCAAATCTCTTCTTCGATGGAAAATTGAGTTTTTGCAAGAACAAAAAAGTTCATGGAGAGTATCTTTCCTCCAACGCTAGCATTTTTTCATAAAAAACTGACATCTTTTTTTTTTAATTTTTTTTTATTTTAATGAAAAGATGAAATTTTCCGGTAGCGCGAAAAAAATAATTCTGACCTTCTGTGCTCATGTTACTTTAAATTAATGAATAATAATAATCAAGAAAGAATAGAACAAGTCTGCAGAAAATTATTATTCTGCAGTCTTCCTCAGGTATTCAGGCTGTCAGTTGCTAGACAATGATCTGAAATTATACTCTCCCTTTTTCTTGCTACCCTTAAGATCTCAGTGATTTTTTTTACCAGCAAATAATAAAAATATATGTAGGACTATGGCTACCAATACATGATATAATTACCAGTAATTTTCTCCCGCCTCTTTGAGAGGTACATAATAATAAAGAGAACTGGAAGCCATTTCAATTTTCTCTGTGATATTAAAGCAATTAAAATGAGTTGGATAACAAAGCAAGGATGGCCTTAAAGAAATTACAAGCTCCAATGTCACTAGTGTGGGTGGGTGGGCTGCTTTCAAATTACCAAATCCTCAAATGTATAATAATATAGGGCATGATTTTCAAAAGCACTTTAAGTGCCTTGAAAATCAATGAGACTTGTGCTTCTACATCACTTAGAGTGCTTTTCAAAATCAAAATCAAAATCTGAGCTGAACTCTGAAGTAGCAGTCTTCAGATATTCATGTGGGGCTCATTTGAAGTAAAACAAATTGAGCCCAATTTTACTAAACATACCATAGCATTCAGATCTCAAGCAATGGTGATATGAAACCTAGGGATCAGATTCTATACTCATTCACACCCCTCTAACTCGAGAGGAAACTGCCTTCACTTCTATATTCCTGCTCTCAGGAAACTAAATAGGCCTCTTCTCTTAGAAGAGCTGGAAACTTCCACAAATTATCACAGCTGTGACCCTAAGAGCCTCTTTATGCCAACTGGCAAAGGGCACACTCAACATATTGTTGTCAGAATATTTAGACAAACAGTGTCTTTTAAGGTATATAAAAACTGGTGACACGCTGGTCATTACATGTGTGTATGCCAGGGCCCAGACTAGCTAGGACAAGCTGCTAGCCTGATCCCTGACCAGTGCCGGCTACAACATTTTTGCCACCCCAAGCTGGGGAGGCGGGAGAGAGCCCGATTGAGCTGCCGCCGAGTTGCCGCCAATCCGGAGCGGGCCAATTGAGTTGCCGCCGAAGTCCCGCCGCTGCTGCTCTGGGCCTGCCACCCTGACAACGGACACACTGCCGCCCCTTTCCATTGGCCACTCCAGGCACCTGCATCCTTCACTGGTGCCTGGAGCCGGCCCTGGCCCTGACTAATTTAGCTGCTAGACAAGCAATGATGCCAGCTGTACTGCCTTGGAATTGATAGAGTGGCCACAGCCCCTCATTGGCTGCTGGTTTAGCAGCCCTGATGATAAGCCTGGCCCCCCATAGCAGATCAGCTGCTTCTGGATGGATACCAGGTTTACAGCTGTGCTTGCCTGCTCCTAGCCGTTGTTCCAGTCCCTGCTCCTGCTCTGTTCCAGTCCATTCCCAGTTCCTACTCCTGCTCTCGCTCTGCTCCAGCATCTGTTCTCCTCCGACTTTAATACTTGGCTGCACCCTGAGCTTATAACTCTGGTTGACCCTCCAGCTCTGGCATTTGGCTTTGGTCTCTCCAGTACTGATTCTCAGCTCCATCCCTGGCCTATGACTTTGATTTTCCCTCAGCTCTGGCACTGTATTTCTGTCCCTCTGGTTCAGACACTTGGCTCATTCCAGGAGTCTGCCTGCCCTGGAACCAGCTCTAACCACTAGGATGTACTCTTCTTTCAGCCATTAGTTCTGACCGCCCATGGCTCGGCCAGCTACAAGGTGAGGGGTTGTGTATAAAGAATTACATATGTGTGCTGGAAATAAATTCTTAAAATATAGTTTGGAGGCAGTGAATAAACAAGCTTGCTTTAGACAAAGGAAAGTGGATTTACCTGTCTATGTGGCTCAGTTACAGGCAGAGGACAATGAAAGTACATTTACATATAACATAAACAGAGTAATCAAACTAACAAGCGGTGGAGGAAACCGTTCACAGTAGTGTGAACCCCCAGGAGGTCAATCGGCTTTTGAGGCAAATATAATGGACTATGGGAAATATAAAAGGAGAAAAAGACATTCTAGTTGTCCCTCTAGCCACTAAGTGATGGATATCATCTTCTGATTCTGTGACTCCTTCTACCAGAAGGGCTGGAGATGCTAGTGGCTTGATGTACTTAAGACAGCTGCTTAGGCAAAAATAGGAGATTGCTAAAGGTAAGTCTTAGACACAAGAAAGTGTGTTTTATTTTGATTCATTTGTACTCATTTTCTGTTTCTACTAACTCCTCTTAATATCCTTAAATCTGTTCTTTATTAATAAACTTATTCTTAGTGTTATTATAAACCATGTCAGTGTTTTGTTTTAAGGTAAAGTGTGTGTCCTCAGGAAGCCAACAGGCTGGTTTGTCTTTGGATGCAGCAAACGTAACAATTCCTGTGGGCGTCCAAAGAAAGGCACTGTACACTGCAGAGAGATGTGTTGGGGAACTTGGGTACTGGGGGAATGTTACCTGCAAGGCAAGGTTAAGACTGGCAGAGTCTCATTGCATTTGCTGGTGAGGCAGACAGACAGACGTGGCAGGCAGCTGATGCATAGTTTAAGCTCCAGAAAAGTTCTCCCTTGCTGAGACAGGGACGTAAAAGTAGTTTACGGTTCTGGGTGCCCTGAGCATCACAATGGCCGGCAGAGAATTAATCCATTCTGGCTTCTATAAGACTTTATTTGTATGATCCTTTGGATCATCAGACCTTCTTTCTTCTGGCATCAGTGAATTGCTTGTGGAAATCATTACCTGGCAAACATTACTGTGGAGTGTAATCTTAAATTGTTTACTAGGCTACAGTGAGATTTTCATCTACCAGAGTCTCAAATACAGAGATATCATCATGTAAAGAAATGCAACACTGCCGTTGTAGAAAAGCTACATATTGATCTTATCCATTCTCAGCATTCAGCCTCAAAGACTTGCAAGCTGCTAAATAAGCATTTAAGCCCAAATAGCGTGCTTCAGGTGTTATAGGGAATGAGATCTCAGAATAATTCTCTCTCAGATTGGGATAATATTTCTTATGACATTCAAAGATATTTCTGGTCCAGCACATGAATATAAATCAGTGCATAAATGTATAGAATTGCTTGTCCAGAATCAGGGTGTTAAGAATTGTAAATTGTTAGAGATAGGATGAAAATAAGGTCACCATTGTCTGCATGGTGTAAGACTGTCCCTTTCGACAGTAATGGAAGGGGACAGTCTGGAGAGATGTTATTAGAAGAACTATAAACTGACTTTGGGGATTTAGTTTTGATGGCCATACAGTGACAAATTTGTCAATTACATCCTTTAAATAAATGGGAAAAGAAGTAGTTCCAGAAGAGGGCAAAAATTGCACCAAAAAACAAATTAACACGAATGAACCGGAAAAGCAAATAAACTCACACTGTTGCAGTTTAGATCAGTGCTTTTGGATAGTGCCAAATGCAAAAAAGGCTCTTTTGTTCGGAAAAATAACGCTAGGTTTGTTGTGGGGTTAATTTCAGAGTCCCTATCCTGATTACTTATCTGCAGTGACACTGAGGACAGCAGCCTTGCTAGCCATGAACATAATTTAGACAGACCTGTTAAGTAGACTGGAGATCAGCATAGTCCGGTGGAGTTTTTTCAGGCTTGTGTGTGTATGCATGTATATGTTTGCTTTGTTGTTTTGTTTTGTAGCACCTATATGGTGCTTTCTATTTCAGTTAAATACCATCTGTATGATTTTGGTTAATGGCATCATTTGCTTGTTGTGACTATTCTACTGAAATAGGCCCCCATCCTGCAAACTTGCACATGCTTAGCTTTAATAATGTCATAATAATACTCCGCTCTTATATAGCGCTTTTCATCAGCAGATCTCAAAGTGCGTTGCAAAGGAGGCAATTATCACGATCCCCATGTAGCATGGGGGAAGTCCCACTAAAGTCCATGGGACTACTTGCTTGCTGAAAGTCAAGCACAGGCCTGAGTGTTTGCAGGATGGGGATCATAGTATGTATTGAAAATACAAACAAATGTTAATAAAAGGGAAAGCAACCTCATGGGGAATCAGTGGCACAGGGGGTTAGGATGCTACAGTTTTACACACACATACACAGAGAGAGAGAAAGAGAGAGAGAAAGAAAGAAAGAAAGACATGCTGTTTTGTATAGTATCTTTCAGAAAGAATGTACAGAAACAAATAGCAGCAGCAAGATTGAGAAACTAAGAGGCTTAGGTATGCAAGAAAAAGATAAAACAGCAGCTCAGGCCTGATTAGAGACAAAGACTGTCTGGGGCCAGAAAGTTAGAGAGAGGTGTCTTCAGATGGCAGAAGCTGCAAAGAATAAGTCCCCACGGAGATTGTGCATGGAGGAAGGACCCAGTGGAGCAGAAAAGAGCACTAAGAGAAAAACAACATCCATGGGGCAATAAGTGTAAAGGTGGGTTCAAATCCTGATTTTACAAGTTACTTTAGTGGTCTAATCTACCTCTTATCATAAAAGCACCACAAAAATGCAGCATGACTAAATCTTTGCCGAGGAAGATCAGAAACAGGAATAGAATGGCTGGAAGTTGCTCAAGGCAGGACTGAATTGTACTGGTAATGTTGGTACCCAAGAGGGTAAGGAACTAAAAAAGGTTTGAATGGAATACTTAATTTTACTTGAAGTGAATGAAATGCAGGTGAGGGCTCACTCTCACAATACTGGCGACATAGCCATTCTGAGTCAGCTTTAATTAAGAAATGTACATTTCTGACACTTGCATAAGCTTTTTTCCAGGGGGAAACATATGCAATATGCTGTGTGTGTCCATTCCATTGTCTTCCCTTTTGGGACATTCACTGTCTACTTCCACTTTTTCTGGGGTGTGCATATACTACAACTCCTCCTTAGTTAAATGTATAAACAAGTCAAAGAAACCTACAGAGAGGAATACATAGTTGGTGTCTCTTAAACAAAAGTTGCACTTTACATCTAGTTTAGTAACTTCATATGAAGACCCTAGTCCAACAGATCGGAAGTAATCATGACCTCTTATTATCTTACTGACGTGTGATGCCTACCTGCTGTTAGCATGGCTGGGGGAAGAATGCTTAAAGGTCGGAAAGTTGGGTTTGGCTTGAATTAGTATCCAAAAGTATCTAACTTTTTAGTATGTAAAACTGGGCTTGAAATCTCACAGGGATGGGCTTTCTTTGAGGTTTATGGTATTTCTGCTTTTGATTCTAGCTGGAAATACCACAATAACATCTTTTCTCTTAGTAAAAGGCCTACAAAATATATACTTCTTAATTACACAAATATATCAGATCTTTAAAAAAAAGTTTAGTTAGGTTCTGGTACTAAAAAGGGTGAAAGTTTTGGAAGGGAGTCTAATGTTATCCAAATGGGTTCAGTAATATCTCATCCAAACACATTCTAAACTGGAGACATTCATTGTTAATAGCCTTCTGGATAATCAAATCCAAACTGCTCTATTAAATTAACTCAAAATTAATAATCAGAGAGGGCCCCAGAGGTGAATTAGAGTGAGCAAAGTGTTAAGAACACTGAAATGAGGGGGAGAACACAGAGCAGGATTAAAGAATAAAGAACAGATAAATAAAAGCAATAGTAATTGGGTACTATTTAAGCAAAGCCTGCAGAAATCTCTCTTTGTGTGGGTTATGGCAGAAATCCATTTATCTATATTTCAACATGTCTTGCAGTCTGATTCTGAGCCAGGTACATGAGGAATCGGTAAGCACTTGGGCAGTCATTAACAATAGGATCACTAATAAAACCAATACAGTTCCAGTTCACATTCACTCTGGCCATCACAGAGTGATAAAGTAAAGAGAGAAATTCAGGTCAATAGAAAGAACAAACTCTATAGCAATGCATGGGCTAGTTTTGTATAAAATGGCATGTTTTTCTTCTCAGCTGTGCAGTGCTCCAAGCAACTTGGTGTGCTTTGTTAGAAACAGAATGATTAAAATAGGAGACCATACTTAGGTACCCTGCAATGGATAAATAAAGAAACAATTCTGAATGAATAAATTTGAGAGCCTTTCTTTTCATTTAAAAATATTCATGTAAGAATATCAAAATTGTTGCAATGGGCCAGATATTCAGCTGATGTAAATTGGCATCGCTACAGTGACTTCAGTTTACACCAGCTGTGGGTCTGGTCCAACACCTCTAATCATCACTGATAGCAGAAAGGTCATGGGCCAGATCCTCGTCAGGTCATAGCTAACGATCTCTGCAAGCAACTTTCCACTCGAGTGTTAGAGTGAATATTTTGTGTGAACCAGTGACCTCTTGGTGCCAGCTAGCAAAGGGCAGAGGTGCACAAGGTTTAAAGGGATCCCCTGGGTCTGTTATCTACAAACTAGTTCACCAAAGAGTATCATGTAAGATCCCTACTGAAAGCCTGTGTCACACAGGTCATCATAATCAATGTAAATGCATGTACGGACAATACAGGTATCTAAACTGAAAATTATGTTTTTATGGTCTGTCAGTTGGGTCCAGTCACCAGAAGTTGTTAAATTTCTTTCAGGCAAAAGATGTTTATATATTGGTCTGTCTATATGTGAGTATTGTATGGTTCACAATGGATGCTTATTTATATCTGGCCTGAATGCTAATGAAAGGATTGTGAAATCTTCAGGGAGAGGGAATTTACAGGAGGAAATAACCCAGCAGGCGGGAGTCCTGTGTACAAGTGAAGACAATGGATTTGGGGACTATAACTGTAGGTACAGGGACTCACTCTGGATCTTTCTCCTAGGAAGTAATAAACTTTTGCAGTGAGTTTATTCCTGCAAGAAGGATCACAGCCAGCCAGTCTATTAAATGCTGTGAGAAGAAAGTTGGATGAGATAAACTTTATTAAACAGAGGGTATCTTGTTTAAGTCTAGGCTCTAATATGTGCATTATGATTTTTATTTTATATGTAACCTTTTGTTGCCAGTATTTCCGCTTTGTATGATTTGAATCTCGCTGTACTTTGCTAAATAAACATAGACTTGCTTTCTCTATCAATGAATCTAAGTGCTGCACATTAAGCAGATCAGTGTTCTGTGGTGTAACTGGTAATTCATGGTGGACTGTACCTTTGAGAATAGAGGATCTCGGAATTCTGAGCGTGTCTAGTGGAATCGGGGCTGGACATTACCAGCAGACAACCGGAGGGCTTGGGGACTGCGGTGTGCCTATTGCTAACCTGCAGAGGCTGTGAGGGGAGTGCTTGTGCAGACTGTGGCTGATGGAGTCAGGGAGCTGACCACTGGCAGGCACAGACAAGTCTTTTTCATGCTCAGGGCAGGTGGTAGGAAGGTGCCTCACAACCCTGGGTACCCCCAGGGGAAGTGTCACCTCTTGCAGTACAGTTTGAGGAGTCTAGCAGTGTTTCAAGTTAGTGATAATAGTTTTGCTTTGTCAGATTTATTTGCAGCAACACTGTTCGCAAGCAACTGTTATTTTGAAAACAGCTGCCAAGTTGTGCTATGGATGAACATTTGCTTTGCATTTGAATCTGATGTGAAAGATGCAAATCTAGGTGCTGATTCAGGAGCGACCTTAAACATGTACTTAACTTCAAACGTGTGCTTGTGTCTCATTGACTTTAAGCTGTGTGTTAAGCTGTGTTTGAGTCCCACCATGTGCTCTTAAATTTCACTTGGATGCTGTAAGACTGCAGCACTGTCTCTTTCCTTGGCCTCTCTGGCACACTTTCTGGGCACAGATTCTCTGCTACCCCTTCATGGATATGGAATCTCAAATCCCAGCTACCCAAGGCCCCCCATGACCAATGCTGACCCCCTCAGACTCTCCAGTAGCTTTCTTTTTTCCCCCAGGTCCAACCTTGTGCGTACTCTGGGTTAATAGTTACCTCTTCAGGGACATGTGATAGGGAAAGCAAACACTTTTTGCAAAGGGTTTCCATAACTAATCACTTTTTGGTTAGCAGAGAAATATGCAGGTCTAGACAAAACAATAAAACACCTGTACTCATTTCCCTGCCTCAGTTTCTTCACCACTCTTGAGCATTCTTTGGCTGAGGTCAAATTCTTCTAAGTAGTCCAGGATTCCCCCCTTCTGCTCATGGATTCTAATCTGAATCATGGAGTCTCTCTTCTCTGCAGGCAATTTCCTTCTTCATTGGTTGGCCCCTCAGTTAAAATGGACTGCTCTACTACAAAAGCATACCCTTCTGATCCTCTCTCCTCAAACTTCCCTTGTCTTTGTGATCCCTCTGAGTCCCCCTGCCTCGCCCCACCCTACCCTGGCTCTGTGCTGTATTTTTTAAGACAGTACTAAGAATTGACTTCTTTGTTCTTCAGTTTGGGGATCTTTCATTCTCCAAACCCCAGGCCCCAGCAGAGAAGTTGATGAAAACTGGTTTCACCTAGGATATGGCCATCACATTGTCCTAAGATGTTCCCATTTGAATCAAAGTCATGAAGATTTAATGACCTTCCATTGTCACTCGTCTGGGGGATATTTAACACAGCCCTGAGAGCAGATGGTAGATGCCTAGATACACTGCGGGGTTCCATGATACATCAGTGTCATAAAATCAACCAGAGCATATAAGTTGTATGTAGAAAGATTCCCCAAATAATCATAAATATAAATGTACATTTTTCTGGGAGAGCAAAATTTGCCACATGCAGTAACTTCACTCGTTTCATGGCAACTTTGCTTCCTTTGCCAAGATTTTTGCTTCTTGAACAATGCAGGTCTTGCCATCCAGGAGGTAATTTGAACTTCATAGCATCCAAAGACAAAATTAATATGTTCTAAGAAGAAGAAAAAAAATCAGGTTCACTTGTATTGTAGAAGGCAGCTCGGATACATTCTATCATCTATGATTTTTAACAAATGGTTTGAGACTATTGACATGAAATATATTTTTTTCAAGTGGCATTTTAAACAGTTTTAAACACAGTTTGAAGACTACTTCTCAGATGGCCCTTCTTACATAGAAAAGAGGTGAATAGGTGACCCATTTATTGTGGAAGGAGTTAACAAGGGTAGACCTGATGATCCTTTAGCAGAATTATTTTGTGGTAACACTTTAAAACTGAGATTACAGGCAAGATTTTCATTTTGTGTCAATCAGCATCGCTATCCCTAAATCAATGGAGTTCATATCAGTTTACCCTAGCTGAGGATTTGGGACTCTGCACTCAAGCTGTGTAGGAGTTTCCATAAAAACTGAGGATTCTCAAACTTTTTTCCTAAACCTTTCACAATATATTTATGCAAACAAGGGTCCACAAGAAGGGTTGCCATTAAAAACAAATATAAAGACTTGTCAATGAAAAATAACTTGTTCTTGTGCCATGCACATATAAACCCATGAATGGAGCAGTTCAGTGAAAGCAAACAGGCATGGTTACCCCATTGAGCAGTAAGTTATATCTCATATGTCAATGCTTATAAATGTTTATAAAAAGTACATTTCAAAGAACCCACTAGGGGTTGTGAGTATCTGGCAGTCAAAAAAGGGTTGTGAGTGATAGAGAAAGTTTGGGAACCTCCCCTCTTAGATCATAATGCCTTTTAGTTATGCTGTTAATGACTGACCAAGTGAATTTGTGTTTGCTTGTGAAAGGATGGGCTGGTTTTTGGGGTGGGAAAGGGGGATTGTTATCTTTGTTTTTTGGCAGGGAAAGAGTTGTGGAGGTGAGAGAGTACTGGGAGCCAGAGAAAAAGTAAGAAGAGAGCAAGGAACAGCATCCACATCAATGATAATTAAACAAACCCCTAAGCACATTGTGTTTGTGCCAACGGCACATTATTATACCGCCATATATGGGGAGGGGGGAAGAGAGCCTCTTTAAAGCATCTCTTGGGATTCCCTATACCCCAACTCTCTTGAAACTACAGAGATTGTTTGTAGTCCTGTCGATTCTGACTGAAGTACTGTGCAGGTGCAAACCCAGCTAAAAGCAAGATCTGGTGGTCTTTTACAGTAATTTTCCTTAACACAAATTGGCTTAGTACTTCCATTATACAACAGAGTCTATTGTAGAGGGATGTATAATACAATCAGCTGTGTATTAGAAGCATTAAGCTCTCTTGCATTACAGAAAATTGCCGCACAAGGCTACCAGGCCTTGCTTTATTGGCCATGATGACAGCTGTAGATGGTCTATTCAATATCATGCCAAAGAGTAAATGGGGTTGTAAAATTTTTAAATGACAAGAAGCTACATCACTGACTTCACATCGAAAGTACTTAAATATTTGTGTCAGTCACTTTCCCTATAAGGTGCAGAGTGAAAGCAGAGCCACTAGGCCCAAACACCTTTTGTGAATGATCACGCTAGATTTGATTTTTATCCCAGGACCTCTAAACCAAACATTACCCAGGAAGGAGGCAAGCTATTTCCTTCTGTCTGTCTCAGCACAAAAAATTACTTGAATTGTCAAAAGCGATCATTTTAATTATCAACCTAGGATCCACAAAAGACAGGCCACAACCAAATGAGTAATACAATAGCTGATACGTAGCATTTCTCATCTTCAAAGTGTTTTACGAACATGAACTAACCTTACTGAGAGGTAGGCAAGGAAATACAACTATCTCCATTCTATAGACCGAGATCACCAGTGCAGAGAGTTCAGTGACTTGCCCAAAGAGACACTGGTGCTAACACTGGGATCATTTTTAGTGGGGGTGGGGATTCTCTGAGTTTGGCCTCTGCCCTTATCCATACAGACATTTTCCATCTTCAGATGCCTGTATCATATGATCCTCACTGTGCTCAAGAATGGCTGGCTGTGGTTCAGTCCCACTTCAGCCGAAAAAAAGGTCAGTGGTAACGCTGGAAAAATATTCTCACCCACCCAAATGTTTTCAAAGCCTTTAAAAAGTTAAGCAGGCAGAAACCAAGTTAGATAAAATTGTGATGAATATGTGGGCTCTGTGGATGTCCCAGCTAATGCTGTGTTATACACCATGAGCAATTGAAACTTCACAGTGGCTGCTGGGATAGAACTTGAGTTCACTGCCTCCAAAAGGCCCCCTGAGCCTATCCAGTTGAGGACACATTACGCATACACACTTAGTATTACAGTAGTAAGCAAAAATATTAAACCTCTGGTGCATTGCTTTCAGTCTTGGGCTTGTTAGAGATCACAGTAGATCTGGTCCCTTTGGACTGTGAAGTTTAAGTTACACCCAATCTGCTTCAGTAAAGGCTTCATATTTAACATTTACTAAATCCACATTAGGGTGTTTGTCAGTTTCTGTATGTTTCAGTTAAGATTCTAGGCATTTTCATAGTATAGTGGTAGGAAACATGGTGCACTTCATTTCCATGAGGTGGGGATGACAAATGGAGGAATGAAGCTCAGAATGGGAGGTTAGTGGCCATCCAAAACAAAGCTTTGCTCAGTGAGTTTATACAAGTTTTTCTGAAAATACAGTAGATGCAAGGTAGATGCACCTCATTTTTCTAGCTCACATCAAGCACATGATACATTGTGGTTAAAAAAAGGTATTTTCATTATGTTCAGGTTGATATTGCATAGCAATAACATACAAACAGATGTTCCATCGAAGAGCTGAGATCGACTGACCAGTCATAGCTTCAGTTTAGAAGAGGACACTTCACACTGTAACGATGGACCATTCCATTCTGACTGTGCATCAAGGAGAAAGGTTGATTGATCAAATATATATATTCCTTTTCAAAATCCTGTTTTTTTACAAGCATGTTAAACTACTTCAGAATTACTGCTTGAAATCCAAATGCTGCCTTGTTAGCATTTCAAACACCATGATCAAACCATTCATCCTTGGTTTGCCATATTACAGTCTGAGATCAGAGCTCTTCCTGAGCTGGCATCCTCTAATTGCATTCTTGGATAGGTCTATTAATGTGTTTATGATCGTTTTTCACACCAGCACACATGCCAGTTGGTCTTTACCCTCACTAGTATAATCAAAGAACCCAATATGAATGTCCTGCCTGTCTGTCTTTGCATGTTTGTAACTGTGGCTTTATATACTGTGCATAACTCAACTCTGTAATAATAAGGACGATGGCCCTGATTCTGCTTTCATTGAAGTCAATGCTGAAACTTCCACCAACTTTAATTATGCAGGATCAGTCCCTATATGCAGGATCATTTCTAGCTGCAGAACTACAAGATGAATGTATAGTTTATGAGTGACAGTGAAACTAAAGAATGGGGCAGACCTGCAGTTATGTTGCATGCTATATACACATTGTAATGGGAGCGACTTCTGGTATTCAGTGCCAAAAAGATGTCATGGATGAGAACTTAAACACACGATACAAAGAAATGGTTTCCAGAGTAACTGTAAATCTGGACTGAGGAACTGAGTGTTCAAAGGTGATGTATAGAACAGGAGGGTGAGTGTTAATGTGTTCAAATGAATGTGCAATTCATGAACACACACAAAACATGTTATCTGTTAATAAATTATGTTGTCTTTTGACTATACAATCATTAAATTACACATTCCATTCAATCTCATGTGCTAGGGAAGTGCACCTACAGTGTGCAAACTTTTGAAATTTGCAGTTAAGAAATGCAGAAAAGGAGACAGAAGGAGCTGGTTTATCTAAGCCCCTTCTATTATCATTTCAAGGAGCATAAGAAAATGTTAACATATTGGGCCAGATTCTGATTTGACAGTGATTTTGTATCAGTTTAACTCCATTAACTGAAATAGAATTACTCTGGATTTACAAACATGTAAGTGACAGGAGAAACAATCAATTAACTTTTAATATGGCAGACCAAGTAGGTCTGTAGGTCTCTCTTTTAGACCTGCCTGTCTTCTATTTAACTTTTATTCCAGTTTCATGGGCATGGTATAGGCTGTGGTGAACTCTTGGGTATAAAACCCCAGAGCATAAAAAAACAAGATATCATGACCATACTTTAATTTAAATATACTAGCAGGGATTCAAGGGAGTGATGTGGAGAAGATCCAGAGTGGTTAAAATTAAGACAAACAAGTTGAGTTTGGATTGACAGATCTTATCCAATTTCCAGTTTCAGAGATTAGACCTCAGGATATACCTGTGGGTGCAAATATGCTTAGTGTATACAAATTGTTCTGCACCATAGTGTGTTATTGAAAATAAGTAGATAATTACATGGAGCCAAATTCTGAAGTCTTTACTCCGCCCAAATCCCATTGAAGTTTAGGAAAAATTCCCACTAAGGATAGATGGCTAAAACCAAGTTTGAAATGTAAAGTTAAATTTTAATGGACCCCTAAGTAAAAACTTCAGGGTTTGGCACAGAGGGTCTTATCCAAAGACTTCTCTTGATTTCACTGAGCTTTGAACCATGCACACCATACATCTGACTAATCCTTATAAGCTTTGTAATTTCAAAACCAAATTCCTTCCTTCCAGAGAACTTGTCCTTACCACTATGTTCACAGCAAATTGAATATTTTAAAATGGAGTTGTTTGGGGGTTATTTATATGGCAAAATAGCGTCTGAACAATATTTTAAAGCATACACACTTTTTTCAGTCTTTTTCTAACCCTAAAGCAACCCGATTTTCAACAAACTTTCAAAGAAAAAAAATCATAATCTTTTGGTTGATATAAGGACATTTTCCCCCATAAAGTAATAAGCTTCTGAAGACAGGAGTTTATAATGAAACTGCCTCTTCAACCATAACGGGAGCATTGTGACTGCAGAGCTATAATAATACAACATACCGTACCAATGGGAAATAAACACACATCAATAAATCTTATTATTTCTATAACTATGCTGCAATATACGAGCAATTTTAATGAACATAACAACAAGCGAATCCCTACAGTTACTCTGCATGCTGTGTGCTCTGCTATGGTGTATAGTGTAATCCAAAGGTTTAGAAACTTCTTGAGTGTAGAAGACACCTGAGAGAGAGAATCTTCTGCAACACCTTCCTTCCCACGGTCACCTGTGGGATCACTTATTTGACTGTTCACAAATGCAGAATGGCCCTCCAGTCATTACAGCAATGGCTTTCTTGGAAAGTATTATCAGGAACATATTCATGTATTTTTAACTCTCTTTAATGCGATAAGCAATTTTGTCCTTTTTGTAAAAAATTAATCACACTATCCACTTTGGCGCTTCATTTCATCTTGCCCTCCCATCTCTTTCCCCACTTTTCCCCCTTATCACATGCTTTTCTGACACTGGCCCCTTCTCCTCAGTCTCACTCTGCACTTGTTTCCATGCTACTATGTTTCCTTGTCTCCTTCGCCACTGGACATGCAGCTCAGCCAACTAGTTCTTCTCTCCCGCTCCTGTGCTAGATATAGGTCCCGTTTGTCTCATTCCCTTCTCCCCTAAGGCTGCTGACTGGAAGCTTCAGTTGCTCTGGTGGTGGCTCCTCATTCCTGAGACAACCGGCTTAGTGCCTCCATTTTGTTCCTGGCTGCCTCTACAAGCCTTCAGGCTCTTCTTTGCAAAGAGGAAATTTGGATAATTGTTAAAGCAGCTAGAAACAAGGTGGAGAAGCCATCACCATGTGACCAGCCAACTCTCCAGGGCCCGGCAGCTAGTGCTCTGTGAACACTTCCATAACATGAAGTGTCACTAGAGGAGGTTTTGGAATTAATTGATAAACTTAACATTAACAAGTCACCGGGACCAGATGGCATTCACCTAAGAGTTCTGAAAGAACTCAAATGTGAAGTTGAGGAACTATTAACTAAGGTTTGTAACCTGTCCTTTAATCAGCTTCTGTACCCAATGACTGGAAGTTAGCTAATGTAACGCCAATATTTAAAAAGGGCTCTAGAGGTGATCCCAGCAATTACAGATCGGTAAGTCTAACGTCGGTACCGGGCAAATTAGTCGAAACAATAGTTAAGAATAAAATGGTCAGACACATAGAAAAATATAAACTGTTGAGCAAAAGTCAACATGGTTTCTGTAAAGGGAAATCGTGTCTCACTAATCTATTAGAGTTCTTTGAAGGGGTCAACAAACATGTGGACAAGGGGGATCCAGTGCACATAGTGTACTTAGATTTCCAGAAAGGCTTTGACAAGGTCCCTCACCAAAGGCTCTTACGTAAATTAAGCTGTCATGGGATAAAAGGGAAGGTCCTTTCGTGGATTGAGAACTGGTTAAAAGACAGGGAACAAACGGTAGGAATAAATGGTAAATTCACAGAATGGAGAGGGGTTACTAGTGGTGTTCCCCAAGGGTCAGTCCTCGGACCAATCCTATTCAATTTATTCATAAATGATCTGGAGAAAGGGGTAAACAGTGAGGTGGCAAAGTTTGCAGATGATATTAAACTGCTCAAGATAGTTAAGACCAAAGCAGACTGTGAAGAACTTCAAAAAGATCTCACAAAACTAAGTGATTGGGCAACAAAATGGCAAATGAAATTTAATGTGGATAAATGTAAAGTAATGCACATTGGAAAAAAATAACCCCAACTATACATACAATATGATGGGGGCTAATTTAGCTACAACGAGTCAGGAAAGAGATCTTGGAGTCATTCTGGATAGTTCTCTGAAGATGTCCACGCAGTGTGCAGAGGCGGTCAAAAAAGTAAACAGGATGTTAGGAATCATTAAAAAGGGGATAGAGAGTAAGACTGAGAATATATTATTGCCCTTATATAAATCGATGGTACGCTCACATCTCGAATACTGCGTACAGATGTGGTCTCCTCATCTCAAAACAGATATACTGGCACTAGAAAAGGTTCAGAAAAGGGCAACTAAAATGATTAGGGGTTTGGAACGGGTCCCATATGAGGAGAGATTAAAGAGGCTAGGACTCTTCAGCTTGGAAAAGAGGAGACTAAGGGTATGTCTACACTACGAAATTAGGTCGAATTTATAGAAGCCGGTTTTATAGAAATCAGTTGTATACAGCTGATTGTGTGTGTCCCCACATAAAATGCTCTAAGTGCATTAAGTCGGCGGACCGCGTCCACAGTACCGAGGCTAGCGTCGACTTCTGGAGCATTGCACTATGGGTAGCTATCCCACAGTTCCCGCAGTCTCTGCCACCCATTGGAATTCTGAGTTGAGATCCCAATGCCTGAATGATGCAAAACAGTGTCGCGGGGGGTTCTGGGTACATGTCGTCAGGCACCTCCCCCTCCGTCAGAGCAATGGAGACAATCGATTTGCACCTTTTTACCTGGGTTACCTGTGCAGACAACATACCACAGCAAACATGGAGCCCGCTCAGCTCAGCTCACCGTCACCATATGTCATCTGGGTGCCAGCAGACGTGGTACTGCATTGCTACACAGCAGCAGCTAATTGCCTTTTGGCAGTAGACGGTTCAGTATGACTGGTAGCCTTCATTGGCGATCTGGGTGCTGGCAGATGTGGGGCTGGCAGACGTGGGGCTGCATTGCACACAGCAGCAGCCCCTTGCCTTTTGGTAGAAGATGGTGTATTATGACTGGTATCTGTCGTCGTCGTACTGCAGTGGCTGAAACTCCATATGTCCCCCAGTCGCTGCCTTCCCAATGACGATGATGGCTATCAGTCGTAGTATGCTATTTTCTGCCAAGCACCCAGAAGATGCCGAGGGCTATCAGTCATGCTGCACCGTCGTCTGCCAGCTTAAGATCTAAAAAATAGATTTGTTCTGTATTCATTTGCTTCCCCCTCCTGCCGTGAAATCAACGGCCTGCTAAACCCAGGGTTTTGAGTTCAATCTTTGGGGGGGCCATGCTGTGTGACAGTTGTTTGTGTTTCTCCCTGATGCACAGCCACCTTTGTTGATTTTAATTCCCTGTACCTCTACGCCATGTCGTCACTCGCCCCTCCCTGCCTCCCTCCCTCCGTCAGATACTAGTTTCGCGCCTTTTTTCAGACCAGACGCCATAGCACTGGGATCATGGAGCCCGCTCAGATCACCGCGGCAATTATGAGCATTATGAACACCACGCGCATTGTCCTGGAGTACATGCAGAGCCAGGACATGCCAAAGCGAAACCAGGACCAGCCGAGGAGGCGATTGCGGCGCGGCGATGAGAGTGATGAGGAAATTGTCATGGACATAGACCTCTCACAAGGCACAGGCCCCAGCAATGTGCAAATCGTGGTGTTACTGGGGCAGGTTCATGCCGTGGAATGCCGATTCTGGGCCCGGGAAACAAGCAAAGACTGGTGGGACCGCATCGTGTTGCAGGTGTGGGACGATTCCCAGTGGCTGCAAAACTTTCGCATGCGTAAGGGCACTTTCATGGAATTTTGTGACTTGCTTTCCCCTGCCCTGAATCGCCAGAATACCAGGATGAGAGCAGCCCTCACAGTTGAGAAGCAAGTGGTGATAGCCCTGTGGAAGCTTGCAATGCCAGACAGCTACCGGTCAGTCGGGAATCAATTTGGAGTGGGCAAATCTACTGTGGGGGCTGCTGTGATCCAAGTTGCCAGGGCAATCAAACACCTGCTGATATCAAGGGTAGTGACTCTGGGAAACGTGCAGGCCATAGTGGATGGCTTTGCTGCAATGGGATTCCCAAACTGTGGTGGGGTGATAGATGGAACCCATATCCCTATCTTGTCACCAGAGCACCAAGCCACCGAGTACATAAACCGCAAAGGGTACTTTTCAATGCTACTGCAAGCCCTGGTGGATCACAAGGGACGTTTCACCAACATCAACGTGGGATGGCCGGGAAAGGTACATGATGCTCGCGTCTTCAGGCACTCTGGTCTGTTTCGAAAGCTGGAGGAAGGGACTTTCTTCCCGGACCAGAAAATAACCGTTGGGGATGTTGAAATGCCAATAGTTATCCTTGGGGACCCAGCCTACCCCTTAATGCCATGGCTCATGAAGCCGTACACGGGGAGCCTGGACAGTAGTCAGGACCTGTTCAACTACAGGCTGAGCAAGTGCCGAATGGTGGTGGACGTTTAAAAGCGCGCTGGCACAGCTTATTGACTTGCTCAGACCTCAGCGAAAAGAATATCCCCGTTGTTATTGCTGCTTGCTGTACGCTCCACAATATCTGTGAGAGTAAGGGGGAGACATTTATGGCGGGGTGGGAGGTTGAGGCAAATCGCCTGGCCGCTGATTACGCGCAGCCAGACACCAGGGCGGTTAGAAGAGCACAGCAGGGCACAGTGTGCATCAGAGAAGCTTTGAAAATGAGTTTTGTGACTGTCCAGGCTACGGTGTGAAACTTCTGTTTGTTTCTCCTTGATGAACCCTCCACACACCCACCCCCCCGGTTCACTCTACTTCCCTGTAAACCAACCACCCCACCCTTCCCTCCCCCCTCGAGCACCACTTGCAGAGGCAATAAAGTCATTGTTACTTCACATTCATGTAGAAGCGGCATGTTTGCGGCTCTGCCCCGGACCTTCCATTTGCCTCTCTGGCTTTGTGGTAGGCTTGCCTTAGCTCCTTAATTTTCACGCGGCACTGCTGTGCGTCCCTGTTATGGTCTCTGTCCTTCATGGCCTTGGAGACCTTTTCTAATATTTTACCATTTCCTTTACTGCTACGGAGTTCAACTAGCACTGATTCATCTCCCCATATGGCAAGCAGATCCCATACCTCCCATTCGGTCCATGCTGGAGCTCTTTTGTGATCCTGGGACTCCATCACGGTTATCTGTGCTGATGAGCTCTGCATGGTCACCTGTGCTCTCCACGCTGGGCAAACAGGAAATGAAATTCAAACGTTTGCGGAGCTTTTCCTGTCTACCTGGTCAGTGCATCTGAGTTGAGAGTGCTGTCCAGAGCGGTCACAATGAAGCACTGTGGGATAGCTCCCGGAGGCCAATAATGTCGAATTCCATTCACACTACCCCAATTCCGACCCGCTAAGGCCGATTTTATCGCTAATCCCCTCATCGGAGGTGGAGTAAAGAAACCGGTTTAAAGGGCCCTTTAAGTCGAAAAAAGGGACTTAGCCGTGTGAACGTGTCCAGGCTTAATTTGATTTAACGCTGCTAAATTCGACCTAAACTCTTAGTGTAGACCAGGCCTAAGGGGGGATATGATAGAGGTATATAAAATCATGAGTGATGTGGAGAAAGTGGATAAGGAAAAGTTATTTACTTATTCCCATAATACAAGAACTAGGGGTCACCAAATGAAATTAATAGACAGCAGGTTTAAAACAAATAAAATGAAGTTCTTCTTCACACAGCACACAGTCAATTTGTGGAACTCCTTACCTGAGGAGGTTGTGAAGGCTAGGACTATAACAGCGTTTAAAAGAGAGCTGGATAAATTCATGGTGGTTAAGTCCATTAATGGCTATTAGCCAGGATGGGTAAGGAATGGTGTCCCTAGCCTCTGTTTGTCAGAGGGTGGAGATGGATGGCAGGAGAGAGATCACTTGATCATTGCCTGTTAGGTTCACTCCCTCTGGGTCACCTGGCATTGGCCACTGTCGGTAGACAGGATACTGGGCTAGATGGACCTTTGGTCTGACCCGACATGGCCGTTCTTATGTTCTTATATGTTTTCACTCTGTAACAGTATTTTTGTTATTTGGGGAAAATCATGCATTACTCATGGCTTTTCTCTACCACTTGCAAATCAGGCAGTTTTCCTCCCACACACACTCATGAAAATAAGAACTATTATGTTGCTACCACCATTTGTGTACTGTACGCACCAGAGATGGGCAAACCTCCGAGTTTTGATTCAATTCTGATAAGCACTGCAAAGTGTGCGGAACTATGTTGTAAATCTTGGAAGAGGAGCCTGCCTTATGGTATTCAGCACTTGGTGTTTAGGTCTCTCCTGTAACCAGGCAGTATAGATACACCTCTACCCCGATATAACGCTGTCCTTGGGAGCCAAAAAATCTTACCGCATTATAGGTGAAACCGCGTTATATCAAACTTGCTTTGATCCACCAGAGTGTGCAGCCCGGTACCCCCGCCAGAGCGCTGCTTTACTGCGTTATATCCAAATTCGTGTTATATCAGGTCGCATTATATCGGGGTAGAGGTGTAGATATAGAAGAGAGAAAAACCAAGAAAAAAATAACCCTAGTGAGCCTGAGTCCCCTCTCATATATATAATTGTAAAGCATGCGTAATTCCATAGAAGGCAATGGGCTAGAACTGGTGTGAGGAGACCCCAAAGTAATTTTTTCAAGTCTTAAAAATAGGCTCAGATCTAGGTCAGTTTGCGAGGTGGGGAAAGGTTTCATGTCACTCCTTATTTTATCTGAACTGGCTGGACAATCCCTAACAAATGCACACATACATAGCTGGGTGTGTATATATACAGATAAATACATGGGAGATTGCGAAGGGGCACACCCTCACACTGACAGAGAGGGGACTAACGAGCTCTTCCAGGCCTGGTCAGCACCAGCCAGGCACACCTGTAAGGCTTGTTCTGCCTGGAGGACTGTGGGGGAGAGCTTAAAAGAAAAAAATGTGCCACAGGAAGGGGTGGTGAACTGGGATAAGGTTGCTCCACCTCAGACAGGCTCACTGAGAGGGAGATAGCAACAAGCCTCGAAGCTGCATGACCCAGCCTCAGAGCAGCTCAACCCAGTAGAAGGGGCTGGAGGTGGACCCAGTATACACTAAACCCAAAAGGCTGATCCAGGAAGAGTGAACATAACATACACAAGAATATAAGAACGGCCATACTGGGTCAGAACAATGGTCCATCTAGCCTGGTAGTCTGTCTTTCAACAGTGGCCAATGCCAGGTACTTCAGAGGGAATTAACAGAACAGGTAATTATCAAGCGATCCATCTCCTGTCACCCATTTCCAGCTTCTGGCAAAACCAAAGCTAGGGACACTACCCCTTCCCATCCTGGTTAATAACCATTGATGGAGCTATCCTCCATGAATTTATCTAATTCTTTTTTGAACCCCGTTATAGTCTTGGTTTTCACAACATCCTCTGGCAAGGAGTTCCACAGGTTGACTATAGCTGAGTTCCAGGTCACTCTTGCTTCTTTTCAATTTCCCATAGACTCCCCTCTCTCATAAGGGAAGAAAGAGTGGAGAAGACTTTTGTTTTATTTTATGCTCCAAGAATCCCTTGGGCATCTGCCTGCGGTTGTGGGGGGTTGAGAGAAAGACAGTACAAGGACCTGGAATAGGGACTTGAGGGGACCCCTGCCCCCCACAGAGACCTTACATGGGTCTTTGAACCTGAAATTCTAGTACAAGAAAGTTTCAGATTCCTAAAATAATCCTTCATGTAGAAAACATAATTGTATTCATTAAATTAAATTATACTTACTTATCACATTTAAATGAGTTTGAGGAACAGATCTCCAGCTGGTGTAAATTGGGCATAGCTCAGCTGAAGTCAATGGAGTTGTGCCAATTTACATCAGCTGAAGATCTAGCCCAGAGAATATAATAGTTACTCCACATACCTCCTCGGGAGCCCAGCGTCTTTGATGGCAGCTCAGAAAAGTTTATTATACATTCTAAAAGTTCCCCTGCTGCCCGTACAATATGAGGTGCTTTGCTTCCCTGATCCTGATGACTTTATTCATTAGCTCATCTCATTTTAAATTTTTTCTTGACTGAATTTACTTTTATGGATATTTTTGTTCAACTCCTATGCTTTCCTATTATGTAAATGGGCAGCTGCTTTACTCTTGTGTAAAATCTGGATGGTTTGCATTTTCCCCTCTAAAGTTAAAATCAATAAGAGCAGGGTGGAAAGAAAACTGTCCTGAAGTGGGTTATCAAGGACTGCGGCTGCTTTTCAGGCTGAAGATAAAAGAGTCATGACTATGGACAGGTGACAGGCTCACATACAAATGCATAAACCAACCCAAATTACAGTGGGTTCATGGTCTATTACTTTTGTGAACTGCAGCCAAATTCAGGAAATCCATACAGACCTGCTCCCCAATACCTGTGCATCAATCACACCCTGCCCCCCAACCTAGATTCTGGGACTTCCCATTTTACCTTTTGATGTCTTTGGGGAGATGGGCAATTGGCCTATTGAGACCCTGAGGTGGGTGGTATCCTCTGCCTCTTTCCTCTGATTTCTAGGGAGAGCTTGGTGACTGTTCCATCCTATCAGAGGCTTCCAGGGGACACTTGGCATGAGCTGCTGCCTTCCACTATCCTTGTTCAAAGAGATGAGGAAGTGAAAAGACTGCTTCTCCATAAGGGAACCAGGACACTTCCATTGCCAGCCATCACCCTACTGAGATGGCTGAAGAGTCTCCCCACAGTTCTTAGTGTGGTAACTAGGGAACCCTAAGGGTTCCCTAGCAACTGAATGCTAGAAAAGGAAACTCCACAATCCCCTGTGTGTGGTTGCTAGGGAATCCCGGTTTATTCTACAGATACGACACCAGATATTATGGAGTGTTTCTATAGCTAGTTTAATAGAGAGTTGACAGGCAGCAATGGCAGGTTTTATTTCCCTGCTCCAGCTGCCCTTTGTGGGACTGGGGAAAGTGCTGCTGTGCATTCTTCTCCTACACCGAAGACTATCAAATTGCAGGATATGGTGGTCCATACTCAGTAGCTCCCCAAAGGCCCTCATGAGGACAAGTCACTCAATGCCTTCTGAGGACACTGGGGAAGGGTGGCAGGAATCCTAGCCCCAAAAGACCAGCTCATAGAATCTATAGGTAAACAGGTTAGCCCTAGGTCCTGACCTCAGGGGTAAGGAATGTGGCCAGGAACCTGAAACCTGGGGGAAGAAGAGGGAGAGTTTTCTTGGAGGCTTGGGCCTGTATATAATCTTAACCTTTAATCATCCTATAGCAGCTGGGTTCCAATACCTGTGAACCTTCAAGGTACAGTTTGTGTGTAAGCCATACAAACCTGATACAACAGGGCTAACATAATCCTAGCTATTTATACTATTATTATTATTTTATTTTTATTATTATTACTGTAGCCTTAGCCATGGACCAGGACCTCATTGTGTTAGGCATTGTACATGCCATGCCAGTGAAGTATGAGTGTCCTAGAGTCAGTGCTCCCATAAGAGGGTGAACTGAGAAGACAGGGATGTGGGGAGAAGTGGTGGATGAGAGGAGGAAGAAGAGCTGCTGTTCCCCTGAAGAAAATGGCATCTGTTGCTAAGAACAAAGAGAGAAAGGAAATCATAAAATTGGAAATCTTGGCAAAGAAGATTTTCTTGAGTTGTGAGATTTCAGATGCTTTTGGATAAATTTGCATGGGGGGGGAGTACTTCAGAAGAAGAGAGCATAGAAGAAATGTCATCATCAATAAAAAAAGTGGAGCAAAGTGATAGCACCTGCTGCTGAACCCAGTCCCACAAAGCTTTGAACTATCTGCCCATACTTAAATTGCTTGAATGCATCATGGACAGCACAGTCTGGAGCAGTTCCCTACCATTATCACCATCCAGTAGGTCACCAACTTTTCACTGCAAGATCACATGACACTTCCCTCTAAAGAGCTCAGCCCTTTCAGTAAAGATGCTAGGAAGCTGATCCAATAGAAAGTGGTGTGATAGCAAAACCCTGGACTCATCCTGAAGACTCCTCTGTGTTCGAGAGAGACTTTGAACTGGCTGAACGAACTACACATTTCAGGTAATAAACACCTAAAAGTAATTAAAAAAAGAAGAGAGTTAAATGTGGTTAGTGCCTTTTGTATTCCATGCAAGTATTCCCAAGTGTTTTATAAAGCACTGAGTTTGATGCTTGGATAGTCCAGAGGATGCGAAGGCAAATAACCAGTGGGATTATTTTACATTCTTTTGAAAACTTGTCATGGATCTTTAATCTCCACGTGGTCAACCAAAAGAGTCCTTGATTTAATAGCTCATCTGAATGAGAAGACTTCTTACAGGGCAGCAGCTATTTCTACCACCCCAACAATACACTGCAGGGTCAGCATCAGATATAAGCAGTATCAATTGAACCCACAACCATCTGGGCCAGAAGCAAAAGTAACAGCAACTGAGCCTCAGTGACACTAGAAATTACAGATGTGCTGTTCTGGTGCTATTCCTGATTCATATACATGAAGGAAACACTAAGAAAAGTTCTGCTCTTTGCAAACTTCCAGTTCAAAAAGAATTTCAGATCAAAACATTTGCTATCAAATTGTTGGTAGTAACGGCTCAAAAGAGCTTCATAGCCACTGAGCCGATGGTCTTTACCTGCCTCTACCTCAACATGCACACAACCTTTTGATGCATCTTTCATCCTGAGAGATTCCTGGATCTGTCTTATTTGACACCCACTAATGCTTTAGAATATATTTTTTCGTGCCTCACTTCCAAATTATCATAATTAAAGAGGCTTTGTACTGCACAAATTGGGTGAGGGGCTTTTATTTGAGCAGATGAGTGGAATGTGGCATGAAGATAGAGCTGGGTGAATTTTTCAATGGAAACATGTTTTGGTTTTTTTTGTCCCCAGAGAAAGAAAACCAGATTTGGTGACACCCAAACATTTCATTAATTTGTGGTGATTTTGCCGAGTTTTTCATTTCAGCCATCCTTCTCCCCCCAAATATCAAAATGTTTCATTTTGATAGGTTCAAAATGAAGCATTTTGACTTTTCAATTCAAAGCAACTTTTCATTTTGAAATGCCCTTTATTTTTCTCTTTTAAATAAAACAAACTTTTAAAATGATTGAAATCAAAACAAACATTTTATTTTAGGTCAAACCATTTTTTAAAATTTATTTATTACTGTTCAATTTGTCAACTTTAAAAAAAATATATTTTCTTGACCCAAATTTATTTTTATTTATTTGTTTTTTTGTTTATTATAATCCTTGCACAAAGCCATCCCATTTCTACTTGATGTCTACTCACCCCATATTATTTTTGACATCATTGTAATGTTATCCAAAGTGAATACCTTAACTTTACCTATAATGTGCCTCACTAGGACCAAAGTTATTGGATAAGCTAAGCTAATTAGAGCAGAAAAATGCCTTCTTTTGCATCCTATAAAGCACTGAACATATTTTTGGGCAATTAACAATTCATAAATAACAATACAGAACGATAAAGGACTACAATAATAATGATAACGAGCCAGGAGGAAAGAACACACCTAGACTTGATCCCAGGATGAGTTTGTGATGTTGATGTGTAATTTTTTTTATATTTTATTTTTTATAATTGTAAAATGAGCCAATGTGCACTGGGAGTCATAGATAGACAATAAACACGGAGCTCTGTGATGCCAGGGTTAATTTTCAGAGTAGAACTACACTTTAAGCCAATTAACTCTAGATGTGAAAAGTGATATACATATCAAAGAAAATGTTAAACTAGAAATTACTACTTTTCCTCTGGGAAACAGTTGTGCCTCCATTGAATGTTTTGTAAATAGAATTTTCCCTTTTCCCCAGCCTTATCAATTATATAGCATAATCACTTGGCAAAGTCCAAGAGGCCTATATGGTAGCATGGGCAACTGCAAGGAAGAATACACATGACTTCTTTCCAGGCATACTAATGATTACTATAATCCCACTTAGCTGCTTTGAGAAGAAACGTACTTTGATTCGTATGTTATATTTATCATTTATATAGTATTTTTCATGATCATCTCATTTTGCCATTGAGAATGGTAGGGTAATTATCTCCATTAAACAAAATAACAAAAAGAGGCACAGAAAAGTAAAGGCCAACATTTTAAAAACGGATGCCTTTATTTTTGGGTACGCCACTGTAGGCACCAGGAGCCTGATTTTCAGAAGAGTTGAACACCTACAACACCATCTCAAACCAATGGAAGATACAAGTGCTCATCATCTCTGAAAGTCAAGCTCAAGGTGTCTCAGGTTGGACACTCAAACACTGAGGCACCCGAAATCCAAGATTACTTTTCAAAATGTTGGCCTGAATGACTTTTCTAAAGTTATAGAGGGAGTCAGTCTCATTGCTGGGGTTAGACTTCAGGAGTCTGCTAGGCCTGTCCTCAAACCCCACCTCTCTCAATCCTTTTATTAAAGCTGAATGTTTTTAGGAGTTATATATGGAAAGCTAGGGGAGAAGGAAACGGCTTGGTCTGCAGTGTCATGTTGAACTTCTGGTGTGTATTGAGAAAGGAGAGGAAAAAAATACAACTCGCTGAACTGGAAAATTCAACCCAGTGTTGAAGGACTGAACTCCAGTCTGTCTGATATGCAAGACAAATCAGAAGAGAAAAAAGCAAAGCCTGTAAGCGGGTCTTTGATTTTGGTCATTCTTATACTTCGATATTGCAAGACAAAGCTCTGAAGATGAATTAGATACCTGTGCTTGTATAATCAAGCAAGGAATCCAAACAGAAGACTTTTCATAAAAAGCTATTTGAGCCTATGATTTATATGCAAATTCTATAGGCAAGAACAAGTGGCAAGAAAGATTCTGGAGGCACCAACTGGGGAAAACCTTAAACGAAGAGAAAAGGAGATAGACAACATAATCCCCTCTCTCTTTTCAAAGTGGAAGAAATTACAGTTACCATTTGTAGACACCCTGATTTGGAACTATTCCTGGACCAGACCGCAATAAGATTTGGATATTTAGTATGGCTCAACACTGAAAAGTTTGGTTGCTTATCTGAACTTTTTGGTGCTGCAAAACTAAGTTGTAAATTTCAAGAGAACAGGCTCTTTTTGTAGATTTCTATTATTTTGTTTTTTGCTTTTGGCTTTGCCAGAAATAATGCAAGAACAGTCTTTTGTGGTAGAATTTCAAAACTTTGGCTTCCAGCTGGAAGCAGGAGTTGTGAACATGCATGACAATGAAAAAAATAGAGCAGGTCATTTAAAAAGACTTTTTTTTTTCATGAGAATTGTGTCCCTTTTTCATAAAAAGAAAAATATTCAAATTATGATTTTTTTCAACCAGTTCTAATAATAAGGATAAAAACACACTGGCTTTTTTAAATCTCAGAATTGTTGGATTTGGCTCAAGTTTTGGGAAAAGATCCAGCTAGGTTATTCTTTTGTCAGAACCCTCTCACCCACCCGCACAGGGAATGCAAGGTGTCAAGCTCCCCCTGTGAACAGCACTGGCACAGGAAACTTCTTTCCAGTTGGCTCTGCCTTGCACAGGAGTCCTGTGCATAAGGGATTCTTGGGGAAGCCCAGATCATGTCAAGGGTCAGGTGGAGAAGAAAGGGAGCAGATAAAAACCAGGAAGAGGCGTACCCGGAGTAGTCCTGGAACCTGGCAGTTCCCCAATGCTGTAAGCCCTATAGGAGCACTCTGGTAATTGGGGCACAAATTAGGGTAGCTGTCACACATACCCCAGGGAAGGGGATGGTCCTCATGAATAGGAGAGACACAAGCTGCTTCTAATAGTAGAGTGAACTCAGAGATGAACTCCCCTTTAAGTATCAGAGAGGCTGGGGGAGAGGAGAAGGAAGACAGGGTATTTGTATACTGAGGATGAACCAGACACAGCAGAGGAGAAGAGGATAAAGTTGTTACACTTTACACTTCCAAGGTAAACTCCTGGCCTTATTGAAGTCAACAGCAATTGTGCTATTGTCACCTATGGGGCCAGGATTTTATCTTTAATACATTGGTAGTCTAGCTTTAACATGAGGATTTGGGGGTGGCAATAGATGTTTCCTCTGTGGCCACTTTTCTTTGCTGCCAGTTCCATAAATGAAGAAATTTTGAATGAAAGTGGGAGGATGGGGTAGGGAATAATTACTCTGAATTTGATTTCTCTTGCGTTCATTTGCTTTGGATAATTTGTTTATTTGTCTTTTGTGTCTGGTTTACTGGCCTAACATGACCCAGAAGAAAGTTTTGCAGGGAAGAGATCTGTGTATAATATCACTGACAACAGACCTTTTTTATGAGTAAGTTCAGAGCTTTATTTTTCTATGCTCTAAACAAATAACTTAGTGTTTTGGAGACTGTGTGTGAATAGATTTTCTGTTTTGAAATGGGGACGAACCCAGAAGGTGTGTGACAATGGGAACTCTGAACTATTTTTTTTATTACTCTCAATATTAATTTATTTATATATTTTCCTAGTGCACTGGCTTTGTGTTGTTCCTTATTTTTGGGTCACAAAGATATAATGTCGAACACTAGCATAAATATGGCCTGTGTGTTTCAGCATATTGCATGCACTTCAGTGCATCACAATCATTTTTGGACCTGGTATGCTAATCATGCAAACAATGGTTCATATATTTAAAAAGCCACTGCCGCACTCATGAACATTTTTAGGTGTAGCAAGCTACAGTTATCTCCCTTTTCTAGATTCATCTTTCCAGCACCAGGAAATGTATTTATAAAAAGCAGCTTTTTCTTTTCTAGTCATCCTCCTCCTACTTCCTGAAATGCTCATTTCCCCAGGGTGATAATGATAAGCTGTGATGTCAAAAACTGAACTGTGATGACATCAATGAATTAATCAGAGAGGAAGATGCTGATTAGAAAAAATAAAGGTGTCTATTTATACACAGCTATTGTAACCTGGTAATCAGCACTGACAAGAAAAGAAACCATAGAGCAATAAAAGGGGCAACCGTAAGATTTGAGAGTCGGAGTCTGATCATCTTTAAAAAATAGTTACTGGCTGATGTGGAAAGTCCATTGAAGTTTAAGGACTAAATTCTTAGCTATCGGAAGTCAATGGAGATACACCAATTTACACCAGTTGAGGATCTGGACCCATATGTACAGGATGTTCTTCCCTGTAAGTATACCCCTACACATAATTTAAGAACAATAGTTAGTATTTTTGCAAACTCTGTACCAATGTCTAGTGGTTAGAATGGGATCTGGGAGTCTGACCTCTGGGGTTTTATTCTCAGCTCTGCAGATCTGTCACTGCCTGGCTGTGGGGTCATGCGAGACACAATTGTCAGAAATGCTGAGCACCCCCAACTAGCTGGAGTCAACGGGAGTTGCAGATGCTGAGTACCTCTGGAAGTATCCAACTTTAAAGGGAGTCCCTACACTGCAAAAAACTCCCTTGGCTGGTGGCTGAGCCCAAACATCTACACTGCAATTTTATGCCCAAGTCAGCTGACATAGGCCAGACACAGGGGTTTTATTGCAGTGTAGATGTACCCAAAGTCTCTGCCATTTATAAGTGATAATAAGTTGCAATCTGTAATTACCCATAGTGCTTTGTACCATGCCATTTTTTTACATTGGAAAAGATTTTTGATTGTCTTGTCATTCCCCATAATCCAATAGTTTAGTCTAAAAAAATGGTAGCAAAAAAATAAACTATGTATAGGAAGGTTATTTTTAAGCATGTAAACTGACTAAAAAGTGATCACAGCAGGAGACCACTTAGAAGGATAAAACTATTTTTTTAGTGTAATTAGAAGGCAGAATCTGAGAAAAATGCACATATATTCAACATTTTTTCAGCTGTAAGACTAAATACAAAATTTTAAAATAACACAACAAAAGACTCTTGCCCATTTTATAGTAGTTTTAAATGAAAAGTTTTCCCTCTAGGGGCTTGCTATAGCAGTTCTGAGCTAACGCATCAAATGATCAGTTTGAAAGCAGGTATGCACCACCTTTGAGATATCAAGTAGCCACTTCAAATTGTTGGAATTATAGTCTATAGTTGGGATTGGTCCCAATTCAGCAATCAGAAGCCAGCAAGCCGTGTAATGAGCCCACTGCAAATTCCCAAGGGAGAGAAAAGGAACATCTACAATACGGGCACTACAGCAACACTGCAGCTATGCAGCTGTAGCACTGTACTGTAGATACTTCCTACATCGTTAGAAAGGTTTTTTTTCCATTGATGTAGGTAATCCACCTCCCTTAGTGGTGATAGCTAGGCTAACAGAAGAATTCATCAGTGTCAATATTGGGAGTTAGGTTGACTTCACTATGTTACTCAAGGGATTGAATTTTTACACCCCCTGAGTGACGTAGTGAAGTAGGCCTAAATTTTAGGTGTAGAGCAGGGCAAAAAAAGCTATGATTTTTACTGGTTGATTTTACCCTGATTTTAAGCAAGACTTGAAACTGATTTTTTATTCATTATAACACTGATGTAACTAAAGGTGACTTCAGGGTATTAAATGAACAAACAAAAAAGTGCTCTCAACCTGGTTCCCAGTTGCCTTCTGTGATGTACCGGCTGTGTCAATAACTGATATTTCATTCGCTGGCAGTTCTCAGAAAAAGTCAGAAAAGAAAAATCATTCTGGGGGAACAAAGCATGTTGTTCAACCTGAAATGACACATTTTGATTTGATTTTGAGCATTTTAAAACTTTTTAAGTAAAATTAAAAGAAATTTCTAAACAAAAAGCTGCTTCAAATCAAAAAATGGAAACATTTGCTTACAAAGTGTTCAGACAAAATTATTTGAAATGTTTTTGGTTGCTTTCCCCCTCCCCCAACACAAGCAATTCATCAAAACCAACATGAATTCACAAAGCGTTAATCAGTGTTGCCAAAACTGCGTTTTTTGCCAAAACAAAGTTTCATCCAAACGTTTTTGCCCAGCTCTACGCAATACATATCTGCTACTGTAAATGCCCCAGGACATTCAAGAACATTGTATGGGCTTACTGACAGGTCTGAAAGACTTTTGTTTCCTTCAGGAAAAGATGACAATTTGAGACAGATAAAATCCTGCCCCTATTCATTTCATGATGCTTAGAGGGAAACACCATTTCATCAGACGATTACTATGAAATTTCAAAAGATAAGAATCATCTACCAGCATGAGTACATTCAGATGCGCATTGAAAAGAAAACTAAATTGGCCTCTTTAAATCACAAGCTACTGGGATGAATATGATGAGTTTTCTTCTTACTGGCTTTGAACACTAAGATGGTAATCCTGGCCCCAGTTGGGTCAATGGGACATATAAAAACATAGAAACAGCCAGTGCCAGATGCTTCAGAGGAAATGAACAGAACAAGGCAAATATTGACTGATCCATCCCCAGTCATCCAGTCCTAGTTTCTAGTACAGTAGTTGGAGATTTAGGTATACCCTGAGCATGGAGTAGCATCCCTGACCATCTTGGCTAATAGACCTATCCTCCATGAGTGTATATAATTCTTTTCTCAACTCATACTTTTGTCCTTTACAGCATCCCCTGGCAATGAATTCCACAGGCAGATTGTGCACTTGTGTGAAGAAGTACTTCCTTTGGTTTGTTTTAAACCTGACATTAATTTCATCGGGTGACCCCTAGTTCTTTTGTTAGGTGAAGAGGTAAATAACACTTCCTATTCATTTTCTCCACACCATTCCTGATTTTAAAGAGCTCTATCATACCCCGACTCCCCAGTTGCTTCTTTTCTAAGCTGAATGGTCCCAGTCTTTTTAGTCTCACCTTGCATGGAAGCTGTTCCATTCCCTGAAACATTTTTGTTGCTCTTCTCTGTACCTTTTCCATTTCTAGTATATCTTTCTAGAGATGGGGTGACCAGAACTGCACGCAGGACTCAAGGTGTGGGTGTACCATGCATTTATATAATGGCTTTATGATATTTTCTGATTTATTATCTATCCCTTTCCGCATGGTTCCTAACATTGCATTCAATCTTTTTACTGTCACTGCACATTGAGTGGATGTTTTCAGAGACCTAGCCATTTGCCATCAACTTCATTGGGGCCAGGATTTCACCCCAGCAATCATTCACTTCATTTTCTCCCTCTCTTTCTGGAGCTCTGTCTCCTTCCCTCCCTCTGAAATATTGTCTCTCTTTAAAAAGTTGCCCCCCTTGCCCCATTGTTTGCTCTGGATTCTCAGTAAGGTGCTTTATGATTACTAGGCACTTCGGGCTAGATTATGGCTGGGTCCTTGTGAAAATGTACAGAGACACAGAGAGAGAGAGAGAGAGAGAGAGACTCCTCCTTGTCACTCAAGGGCTAGGAACAATCATAATCCCTATCCTTTGGGGGAGTGCAGAAACTCCTCTCTCCAGAAGGGTAAGGAGGCAGGGCCATGACTCTGTCCCCCCTCACTAGCTTAGGACAAGCCATAGCAAAACAATGGAGATGCATGACATGGTTTTCCACTTCACTTCCAGCCATGCCAAAATGATACTGCAACCCTTAATGCTTCTCATTGGAACAAACACTTGCTGACACTGAAAATGACTCACTGATGGCTTTATGTGATATTTGGACTTTTGGTGACATTTTTGTAAAATACTGTCTAGAAAAATCTGCCATGGAACTAACTTTCAGATTATCTGCTTTGACTCTCGTCTTCTAGTTCACATACAAGTATAAAATGTGCTTCAGATAATGTCAGTGCTAGTTAGAATGACATTCTATGTACTGTGCATATAGCTTATAGAGTAACGAACTGATTTGGTGTTAGGCAGTTGGAAGAGGAATCCGAACTATCCACAGCATACTTCAATTTAGCTCCTAGATTTGATGCTAGCTGGTTGAACACTTGTCAAGCATTTGAGCAGTACAATTCTAGAAACCATTCTCATAGCTGGTTTCACTGAGCAAAATCTGCATTATAGACAGGCCTACATTTTGCTTGATTTGTGCTGTCCTATTTGCAGCCAGAGATCTATGCATGGATCCTCCTCCATAGAGTAGAATTTAGTCACTAGACCACTTAATCCCTTTGCTGTAATAAGTTATACCACTTTGTCTAGCTAATTAAGAGATCAGATTTCTATAAAATGTATGGACTTTACATCTGTGCCCAATGGTGGTGACAGAATGCTGATTATATCTGAATAAAGTCTCCAGGTATCTAATTAAGGAAAGATCTGATGGGCCTTTAAATCAGTCACACAGTTTGTGAAGTATGAATTATGTTGCAGTGGTCAGATCTATCATATCCTTTGTCACCTCCAGTGCAGCAAGATACACCCTGGTGGCACTTTGTGGTATATCCAGTAATTTCCTCTTAAGGGTGTACATGGATATTTTCTTTGTATTTATCTAAGGATTTTAACACACTGCTGCAGGACATAAGAGAGCAGCCCCTCACCGCAATTGTATTTTCACTTCCAAAGTGGCAAAATTGGTGGGTGTGGGTGCTTCTTGTTGTCCAGGGTTATGTCACTCAGAGACACAATGGACAGAATTAATCAGCTAGTCTAGTAAGTTGAAGGACAGTATCTGATCACTTAAAGAAGCAAAGAACTGCAGCTGGCAGAGAGGAAATCTCCTGAGCTAGTAGTGGTTTAAAGGACAGGTCTGAATGTTGAAAGGAACACAGTCATTGCAAGCATTTGTTCAGTACAGTGCTTATACTGTTCAGCTGCTATTCATTGTATTGGAAAGTGCTGTCATAATATTATGTTCAATTTACCAGTATATAATGATTAAAACATTTTTAGCAATTAAGAGATCCAGCTAGAGGCAGTAAACCAGGTGAAACACATTGCAATTAAGGCTCAGAAAAGGTAGCATTCTCTTTTCCTTCCTTTTATAGAAGGCAGCGATTGGAATGACTCAGTCCTCTCCTTCCACCACTAATCAGTGATAAAAGTAAAAGCTTGTTCTAGACTAGGTAGGTCCTGACACTGTCAAGAGTGGACACAGGCTCTGATTTTACACCTACAGAGCAGGTGTAAAATTGATTTTGCTCCACAAAAACCAGTTAAGCAACATCAGTATACACCAGCTGAGGATTTTGTCTCATTGTCTCAGGATTTTGTTTAGTAGCCGATTACATTCCCTCTCTAGAGATGCAGATGATGGCTTATCCCAGACTAGTACTGTTAAACTCTGTCTCCTCCAAATCCCAGAATTTTTTTTTTCTTTTTTAAGCTGGTGTATTCTGACAAGAGAAATTGTGGAATTGTTTTCCTTGTGCTAAAAAATGAAGCACAGAATCTACCTGAGATTTTAGCTTTGAAGGAAACTTGGACAGACTTTGCATCAGATCAGATAAAAACGTATGTGCCTTTTAGCAGCAAAGTAGTGACCACTTGACTGTGGTTGTTATGATAATTTTTGAGAAAGAAAGCTCCTAGTCCATTTCTTCAGCATTCACCATGACCAAAATTTCAGACACCTTGCATGAGACTGACAATACTGTGGTGTATTAATCATACTTAGGAGCTGAATATCAGAGTTTGGATTCTGTGATGGGGCTGGGTTTACTAGTGGTGCTTCCTAGCAGTTAGGTCACTGCGTCCCAGTTCTTCACCGTCTCCAGCATCCTTTGCCCACAGTCACTCCAGCACTAGGGCAGTCCCTCTTGCAGTAGGTAGTGACTCAGACCACCAGCCAGGTCACCAGTTGAGTCTGCCCCTTTGCTGGGTAACAGAGTCCACCAAAATATATATGTCCAGTGTCCCACAAAAGGAAGAGTCTTCAGTCCACTTCCAGGCTCCTGTGGCTGCACACCTTTGCCTCAGGGTTTACAATGTCTCCATCCTCCCTTATCTCCCGGGTGGGGAGGGAGAGGGAAGGAGTTTGTTCCCACTTCATGGGAGAGTGGGTGGTAGGGGAGCTCAGGCCCTCTCTCTCCACTGAACTCTGACCCAGGGCCCTAGGAATGGCAGTAATATCAAACATCCAGCAGTGCTACAAAGCTGCCTCCCTGGGCTACTTCCTACCATTTACTTCATGGTCACAGTCTCACAAACAATGCAAGTGAAGGGTTCCTTAGTACATAAAGGATCAGCTAGTCCCTCTGCTGGGACCTGGGGAAGCTGCTGCTTGTGAACCTCCTACTCCCTTTCCTATATCAAGAGCTCCCACACTGTACCCTCACTCAGGACTTTTCAGTATAAGTGCATCCCCCTATCCTCACTGCCCCCTGCTTACTGAGCAGTCTGGCTCTCTTAAACTCCTCCTCCAGCTAGAGTAGGCTATGCAGGTGCTTGGACCCAGAACTGCTCCTTAACTCTATCCCAGTGAGGGATTTATATACCCTGTCGCAGAGACTTTCAGCCATGTTAAGGATGAAATATTTTTGGAGGGAATGTCTACATTGTATCATAAAATGTCTTGTTTGAAAACCAGACAAAAACAATTATCTTTGTGAGGGAATGATGGTTGTGGGTTTTTGTTTGTTTGTTTGTTTAACACATCTAGTTAAACTACATGTAATGGAGATGGGTCATTATCAGACCCATTTTATCTGAACCCTCCAGAAAATTTGGTGAAAAGAGAATCTAGAACTAAACCATTCTGGGAACCTGATTTTGCCCTCACTTACATCAGTGTAAATCAGAAGACATGTTTTGGAGTTAGAGCTGGTTGATAAATGGGGGGGGGGGGGAATCCAGATTTTTTTAAAAAAATCCTCTGCCCCCTTTTATTTCATAATCAAAATCCCAGTGTGGATTTGCAATGCAAAATCAAACTGAGGGAAAAATTTGACCATCTCTGTTCAAAGTCAATGGAATGAAAGGATAATCAGGCCTTTGTTTTTGACTTTTGCAAAACTAAAAACATCAGTTAGATTTTGAGAAATCAGCTCATGTCTGTCATTAACTGGCAAGCATGGCAAGAGGTGGGTATCAAAATTCTAGCTTACTTTGTATGCACACATGATCCATTTATATCTTTTGCTCATTTCCAGTGCACTTCCCCAATGGTAGCTACAGTTACATCATCATATCAGAAAACTGGGGGAATACCTATGAAGAATAGCCATACACTGAGAGAAATATCTGGCATTTTCCCCCGTTTGATCTCAGCGGTACTTTCCGACCTGCTACCTAGGGCACCATTTAAGGAAATCTCAAATATAATTATATCACAAATGAGGAACAAGTTCTCCAGCCCATTATTCAAGTATCTCAGTTCCCAATCAAATCCCAATCAAATTAAGGGCATGATCCTGCAAATCCTAGTCTTCAATATGGATTATGCACATGAATAAGGGTTTGTAGGACTGTGCCCTAAAATTCAAACTATACTGGTGGCAAGATTGTTTGTATTGATGGAAACTAACCAGTTCAAATGATTGTGGGTTTTGGGTGAGGCAGAGTGTGATGTAGGACCAGATAATGTCCTCCTGCAGGAAGACTCATGAAAAGGGTGTGAGGGGAGGAAAACACTGTGAAATTCCCTTCATTGAGTTTCCTCCTGGTTCTTCTGTCAAAGGGCAGTGACTGTACACCCCCCAACACACACATCCTCACCCCCTGGAAGAAGTAGGAGGTTCTTCCCACAAGCTGCAGCCAAGATCCATGCAGATCTTGGGGATACAGGAGGTCCTGCCTCCCTTTCACCTGAAGCTGTCTCATGGCTTCCTGTCAGATCATATTTTTCAGATGTGGACAGACTCTAGAAGCATGAGCTCAAGCAGATCATTGCAATTGTGTTGTTGGATGCTTAGTTGAAGGCCTTTTATTTGCAAGCTGGCTGACAGCAAGCACTGAACATTTGGGCTGGTTGACCTTCTGACGGTCAACTGACCAATGGTCCAGGTAGCAATACCCAAAACAATTAGAGTTGGTTGGGAAAATGGAATTTTCATCCCTCAAGAAGTGTCAATATTTAGAAATTACTTTTCATTTAGAATCAAATGGAAAGTCAAAACATTGAAAAATTTCACAGAGCGAACAATTCCAAAACTTTCAAATCAACATGTCGAAACAAAAAAACAAATCCCCCCAAACGAGCTGACATGACAAAATGACATTTCAAGCTGTCAGCTCAACAATTTTTCATTTCAATTCTGTTAGAAAATCGAAGTGAAAAAAAAACACAAGGTCGGTTTCAAAAAAACCACATTTTCTAATGGGAATAGTTTTCATGCACATTTTTTTTTAAATCAACCAACTCTAATAATAATAATACTTAGTTCTTAAATAGAATTTTTCATTTTCAAAACCCTGTACAATTCTCACCACCCATTTATGAGGTAGGCACGTATTGTTATCCCCATTTTATAGATGGGCCTTAAGTGAGGCTATGTCTACACATCATCATTTACAGTTCCTAGCTGCACTGATGGCCCAGCTGTTCTCCCATGGCTTAATAGCTCCTTCCTCACGAAAGGTGACAGCTATGTCAGTGAAGCTCTTCTGCCGCCATAACGCTGTCTACACCGGCCTTTAGGTCGGTATAATTTATGTCACTCAGGGGTGTGGATTATTCACACCCCTGAGCGACATGAGCTATACCAAAGTAATTTGTAATGTAGACATAGTCTGAAAGTCATTTGTCAAATCCCACACAGTAAATCAGTAATCATCTGGGGTTACATCACAGGAATTTCTGGCTCCAGGCCCTTTGTTCAATCCGCTAGACTAGACTGCCTCTCCAAAATGAACTGGCGTGTTCAACCCTAATGGAAGATTTTAGAGATGGGGGTAGAAATTCAGTATTTGACACAACAGTCTTTAAGTGGAATTCTTAGACAGAATCCACACGTCGTGGTCACATTCAAAATTACAGTTCTTTTGGACAAGTTGTGTGACGTACCAGTGAAATTCTAGGGGTAGAAAGAGCTTGGGTGATTCTAGTATTTCTCCTGGAGGATTTAAGTGAAATAAATAAACTCAGCATTGCAAGAACACCCTCAAAGTGGTTCACAGCTGTGGTATTGCATGAGAAATAATTGTTACTTTGGTGGTGGAGAGAAGCTTTCCCGCATCCGTGTATTGGTATCTGTGCATGGATGATGTGACAGTGTGTGAGCCAATTATTTATAGACTATATGAAAAACCTGATCTGTTCACCAACATTTGGGCTGAATCCAATGTTATACAGAGCACTGGTGAGACCTTATCTGGCATACTGTGTGCAGTTCTGTTCTCCTATGTTTAAGAAAAATGGATTCAAACTGGAACAGGTGCAGAGAAGGGCTACTAGGATGAGCCGAAGACTGGAAAACCTATCTTATGAGAGGAGACTCAAAGAGCTTGGCTTGTTTAGCCTAACCAAAAAAAAATAAAAATAAAAAATAAAGGCTGAGGGGTATATGATTCCTCACACCTGGGCTTTGTGATCTGCATTGTCCTAGAAGACAACCACCATTGTTATGGAGGCTCATAGATCAAAGTTCTATCTTCAATATAGCTGGGGTCATCCACAAGACATGGCTAGGTAACAGTATCCTTCCTATCGGGTACCTGATCATTCTATTACCATTAACAGTTCTAACAACTAATGATGTCATACTTTTTGTTGGCTGAGTGTTGCCTTCATCAATCCCCAGCTCAGAAAGTTCTGTAAATGGAACTCCAGGAAAGCCACATGAGACAGCACTTGCTCCTGCTTCTGCAGTTGAATTTCTCTCTTAATTAAAAGCAATTCTTTTTCTAGTTCACCTCTGGACTCAGAGGTTAGCAGAAGATCACCATCCCCACTTGCAGGATCACGTGCCAAGCTTAGACATCTAAAGGGAATGGCAATCCCATGGAGCCTTATCAGCAGCTGTCAGCTATACAGAGGTCAAAAGGTTACTGTCAATGAATTAACTGAGGGTAGAGCTTAACTGACCATAGGGACATCTAATCCAGGTTAAAAATAAAAACCCTGATGTTCCGATGATAGAATTTTGACAGCTAACAACCTCAAATGGTGATCTCTGAATAAGTAGGCACAAATAATGTTTTCCATACATCAGGAAGTGTCTGCATAGCATTCACACCTCCTTCTGCACTAATTTAAATGACATGTTGCTCCAGCACATCACTATTGTGCAGAACAAAGCTTCCTTGTAAGAAAAAGAAAGGGTTCTTTGTAAGTACAAAAATAAACACCATCCCTTATTGGTATAAATGTAACAAACTGAGGACTATGTCTCTGTTAGAAAGTAGATCTGTTTGCACAATTCCACACACACAGGGAATGTATGCTATACAGTACTGTCAGGGAGTGGGTCTCCCAGGGTGCCCTGAAGGGTCATGACAAGGCACTGAACTCACCTAGCCTTTATTCTTCAGTATCCAGGTGGTCAACAGCACAGGTCTGGTTGTGGGAGACTCAGCTCTGCAACTGAGTCCATGGGAGTCCATCCCTTTCAGGGCTATCAAAGATCAAAACCAAAACCCAAATGCAAATGAACTAACACAAGGTCTCGGCAGAATTCTCTTCCTTCAGAGAATCTTCGGTAGGCCATAGCCCAATCTGGCAGCTGCAGGACAGTCACTGGTAATTACCATTACTATTACGATTATAATAGTTCCAAAGTAATGACTCAATATCGGGCCCTCCGTCCCCTCAAAGGGGTCCTCAATAGGCAGCTGTGTTCCAAGCAGTTACAGCCTTCAGCCAGACCTTCTCCAAGAGCTGAGAAGTGAAGGTCTGCTCTCCTCTCAGGTCTGCTACCAGCTGAGCTGTGTTTCTCCCTTTTTCATCTTCTCTCCAGGTCTGACACATCTGGCAGGTGGGTCAGAGAGGGGTTGCTTGAGGCCAGAACAATTATTTAACCCTGAGCAGGCTGGTGTAGCATAGCCACATGGTATGACAAGGGCAAGGGGTAAAGCAGCCTGTATGTGGATTAATTAAAAATAGAAACTAAAGTCCTGCTCACTACCCCATGGGTACTACAAGGGAGCAGTCCCTGTGCTCCACTATGTGCTGGGATCGCAGTGGTGCCTACTTCTTACCTGGGCAGTATATGGAGACAAGAAGGCTCCTCACCTCCTTTCTCCACCACCATGCACCAACATTGTGGACCTATGGGGCTGATCCTGTGCCCAATGAAGTCAAGGACCATGCACTAAATAGAAGCCAGTGTCCACGAAGATGATGTCTCAGAATTGCCCAATGAGGAAAAGGAACTCCCCAATATGAGCACACACATGCAGTGAAAACAAAGAAAAAGAAAAGAATGGCAATTAAAAGTTGCTAATAACCAAGAAAACACCAGTGATGTAGATATAGTACCCAGAGTACGGCTAGTAATGTCCAGTTAAGGATTCAGAGTGGCTAATATCCAGACACAGATGCAGGAAAATTCTTTGTTCTTATCCATTGCTGTCTGGGGTCTGAATGCCTTGCTGAATAACACTGGCTGGCTGATATCTCCCCATTATGGCACAGGCTATCCCCTTGCATCCCCAGGTGCAGTGCTGTGGGTGAACCTGGCCTTGGTTTCCCCCCACCCGGGGTATGAATAAGTCCAAGCAAGCCTTCAGATACTCAAGAGCACCCCCTTTGGAGGGTCTTTTTTAACAATAAACAACACAGTGTACAAGAGAATCCTTTATTCAGCTACTCTCTAGGAAAACCTGCCACCTCTGGGTTAGTCAGTCTTATATCTTGGCCCTTTAGCCATGGAGCACTCCCATGCTGCATTCACTGTCTGGAATCAAGGCCTCTGCCCAGCAGTTTGCTGCCTGCCACTCTTCCCCCCGAGGCAGTGCATCACTCTTTGCCAAGTAAGTCCCTCGTAACTATCCAGGAGGTCCCTCACCTAGTTCCTTCTCCTAGGCTACTCCTGTCCCTTTGCTGGGAGAACTTTCTCTCTGGGATTGCTCTTTTCTGTGTGAGCCCCTTCTTTCCAGGAGCACTTTCTCCCCGGGAGTACCTACCCTAACTGAGCTCTGGTAACTTTTTATTAGGTCTAGATGCTCGTTTACCAATTATACCATTAAGCTGCTACTTGGGGCAGTCAGTTACTCCCAGGTGGGCCTTCAGCAGACAGTCACAGGCAGACTGAGCCCTAACGCGAAAGCTTTCATTCTCAACTTTTCTTTTCCTGTCATGAAAAATGGCTTTTTTGTCAAAATGGAAATTTCTCAGGGAAATATCTGCTTTGATTCAATTTTTCAGGTTTCTTTGTTTTTGTTTTTCTTTTCAACAAAACTAAACATTTCTTTCAGTTATCAAAAACTCGGGAAAAACAAGTTTTGGCTTTCGGCCACCAAAACAACAGCAACAATTATCCAAAACCTGAAACATTTATCAATATTTGGTTGCTGAAAAAAAACTTTTTTTCAATTTGGGGGGTTTCATTTTTTGCCAGAAAGAAACTTCTGAAGAAAAATTTCAACAAAAATGATTTTTAAAACATTGTTGCCAAATTTTTTTTTGAGGGAATACAAAACCTCTCCAGCTCTAGCAGCTGATGGCCTGCCCTGTAAGATCAGCACTCACAGCAGACGGCATGTGTGTTTGAAAGAAATAGCAAACACTGGGTATTGCCTTTTAAAAACTGGATATCTCTCGCTGAAATGTTTGAAGAGGGCTACTGTTCATGGGTCCCTCAGCCCAGGCATAAAGGATAATATTAATAAATTCAAACCTGCCACCAAATGTAATTCCATGAAATAACTTGGAGTGACATCAATTAGGTTGGATAGAAAAAGTACGTGAATCATGTGATTGAAACATAGGTGCCCTGGTCAGAACCATTAGCCAAATCTATATAATAGTTGTTTCTTGTATACAATCCACTTGAAGGCATGCAGTAATAGTGTCACATATCCGTGTATACTTCTTCAGTGCTGAAAGACCTTTCATGCTGCAGCCACATCATGAAATGTGGCAGCAGAATAAATCCGCACCCTACTCTGTATTATTGCTTATATAAAACAGCTCTGTTTGTAAGATGGGGGGAAAGCGCTATTTGCTCCACTGTCTAATCAGAAAACTCTTTTCTTAATGAATGTATTGTTGAGTTCAAAGCACTTCCATTGAAATGCATTTGTAAGGCCCAGAAACAATGTCACTCATCATGCAAATCAAATGGTGATTCCGTTAGCTTCTGCCAGTTATAAAATATCAGTGCCTGTCAAGTGCAAAGACAAATTACCTTGTCTCTCCTTTGGACTTATTTATAGAAAGTTTGTGTAACCCAATTTGCTTTAAGAATTCTTACCTTTGAGAGAGCCAGCCCAGAAATGTAATTTTTCTACAACTAGAGGGAGCAGATTGCAGAGTCCTAAGCTGGTCCCTCATACCTCAGGATAGCAGGAGCTCAAAAGAACATAAAGGGAGCACCAAGTCACATTTCTTGGCGTATACACCTTTGGTCAAAATACAAAGTAAAATGGATCACCATGGGAAAAAAGGTGAAATGCCAGATTACTTGGTAGCTCCTCAGAAGCAGGGGTTAAATTAAAAAAAAAAAAAAAAAACAGTCACCTTTTGGGAACTATTTCCATATATATTTATCCTTTACAACTGCTTTAGACAGGACTGAGTTAGCTGAAAATACTCCATTCTCTTTGATGCTTAAAATTATGCACCTGCTCAGGATACTGGGGAAAGAGGGACTGGACACCAGCAATCAAGTAGTCAGCTATACTAAGGGGTTATTCAGGAACTGTTGCTGGAGGCAGATCCTGTCAAACACAGGGCCTGATCCAAAGTCCACTGACATTAATGGGAGTCTTCTCATTGACTTCAGTGAGTTTTAAATCAGTCCCCACAATGTCTTGCCTACAGAGAGTAGGTGATAAGGGCACCAAAACATTTGGCAATGGTGTTCAACTCTTAATCAGTACAACAACAATAACATGTCATTCCTAATATGCCTAACAATTTAAATGAGCATCCTTTTAAAGAGATAAAATGTTTGAAAGGTCAGTCTTATTTCCTTAGACTGTAAGCTTCTTGAAACAGAGAGAGCTCTCTTTAAGTATTTGGAAAGCACCTAACTCTTAATGGGTGCTACTGTAAATTAATAAGAATTTTATTTTCTAAGACCTCTTTTCCCATAAAGGAAGACACCTACCAGACTCATAAATCACAGAAAGGTCACATTGCAACATTTTATTTAATCAAAGAGGAATAAGTGACTACTGAAAATAGAACATAACAAAGGAATTAAAGCTTCACATGTCAAAAGGGACATAGACTGAGATCTGTGCAGAAACTGTAAATGTACTGCTGTACTATCAACCTTTGGATTTGTGGGTCTGCAAGCTACTAACAGGTAGGGGGCAGGGATAAGGGCAGAAAATCAGGCCATGTGTTTATCCTGCTACTGAAATGTGACATAAGGCTGGTGTCTATGATGAAAAGATTGCAGAGTATGCATGGCACAAAGCGGCTGCTTGTGTTTAAGTCCTGGCATGGGTACCAGTCTGGCAAGAATTTCAATAGATATTTGTAATTAGATACTTTGGTATCCCAGTTATTCCCTGTAAAATGGATCAAACCAGCTGGTGAAACACTTGTTTTGGCTTGGTTTCACAATACTCTTTGTAGATGTTCAGTTCATTCTTCATTAGAAAAGATTTGGCGAAGGCATTCCCTTTTCCCAGGTTCACTTTGACTCAGAAGAAAGAGTGCCTTCTACTGAAGCAATTGCCATCACTTCCTCTAAATTTCTTGCAAGTGTCTCTTCCAAGTACTGTCATGGTCCCTAATCCTGGTTGAAAAATGATGCCAAAGCTCTTTTACGATTGCTTACAGATCTTTTTTGCCTTCGGAGAATTTAAACCTGGATGGCATTTCTGACAAGAACTGAAAAAGAATTGAATAAAGTCCTATTTTTCCAGAATTTGTCTCTATCATAGATGGTTCAAGTAGTACCCTGCATGAAGATTATACTTCCAGTACTCATCAAATAGCCTGTATTGAAGTCTATGCATAGATATATGTGAACCGCAAAACAAAGCAGGTAAAGGATGCAACACATCATTTAGATATAGAACCCGAGACCAAAAATTTATAAATGTTCAGATTTGACGTGTTGATTCAGATTCATCTCTCATTCTGTGGAGACACTAGAACACCTCCTTAGCAGGCAAAACGACAGTTCAATAAATAATCCCCTCATTTACTAGCTAGGAAGGCAAGCCTATTTCTCATCAGTTCAGTATGCTACAAACTAGTATATACACCTCTACCCCGACATAATGCGACCCGATATAACACGAATTTGGGTATAATGCGGTAAAGCAGCGCTCCGGGGGGCGGGGCTGCATGCTCTGGTGGATCAAAGCAAGTTCGATATAACACGGTTTCACCTATAACGCGGTAAGATTTTTGGCTCCCGAGGACAGCGTTATATCGGGGTAGAGGTGTACTTGTTTGACTAATGCTGTTTAAGCTAGTCATATAGCCCATCAGATCTGCCTTTTTTTAAGGTAAAGGTGGGAGCCAGTCTTTCCAGGCACCCCTAATTATACAAGCCTTTGAGAAGAGATGGGGCACTAGAAATAGGTCAATAAAATGGTAGTTCTCTTTCCTCAGTTCACATCCATCCTTGTTCTTCCAAAGCCAAGTTCTAGAATGTCTATATAGAGTGCACAGTGTAAAGGTACTTCTAAGCGTCACTGCTAGAAGAACCAATCAGTATGCATAAGCAGTAGAAGAATGTCAAAGAAGCTTCCAATCTATGTGTATCCCTACATTTCATTCTCAGGTGAGAGTATATATAGGAAGGATATTCTTCACCTTTATCACCAACTCTCAGATTAAAAATTCACCATCAACCAGAATCTGGAGTCCATTTTTACTCTATTATGGAGAAAGAACAAGTTACATGACAGATAAGTGGAATTACTGCAACTTTTCTAAGTGAAAGGAAGTTGCAGAACAATGAAAGAAAAGGCTACAGCTCCAACCACCGAGGCCAGCCCTACCATCACTGAAGACTGAGAGCAGAGGATTATAAATGGAAGCAGGAGATTTTTTGCCTATTTAATCTGTGAACTCCATACCTTGTGGTATAATTTTCACTGTCTCTATGCATCCGAAGAAGTGGGCTGTAGCCCACGAAAGCTTATGCGCTAATAAATTTGTTAGTCTCTAAGGTGCCACAAGTACTCCTGTTCTTTTTGTCTCTATAACGTCTTTCAGAAACATCTGGAGAAGAGCTTGTTGAAAAATGGGATGATAAATTCTCAAAAATTGTCATCCTTCCTGGTCAAAAGTTGAAATGTTGACAAAAATTGTTAAAAATTACCAGTTTTTGGCAAAGCCTAGTTTTGAGCCTTGATCTGAATCGAGAATAAACAGGGCTCCAATCATGACATTCACTTCCCTCAGTAGTGCCTTATCTAGTTCAGAATATCAAGGAACTCATAGCAGATTAGTATTAATCTCCTTTCTCTTGAACTATCCTGAAAACCTCCAAAAAGACAGTTTGACTGAGTCAAAACTGTACCACCAGAATCTGAAGAGTTAACTACAGCCAGTTAGTGAACGGAGAGCATGTATAACCTACCATGTCTAGATTACACATTTGTATATAATTTAATATGCCTAGATTACCCATTGTTTTCCCCATATCTTCCTGATTGTGAAAATTGTCGCTCTGACTTTAAGTATCTCAAAGTTTCCAGCTTCACAGCCACTGCAAATGTTACTAATGCCTTCACTAGGAGAGAGGACAGTCTGTCACCTGCTACCACCACTGGTCTTATCTGGGGTACTCTTTCTATCCCCATCATTTTTTATTTCTCTGTTGCTTGCTTTGCCAAAAGAAAGAGCGTTGTTTAATGTTTGGTAACTTGCAGTAGCCATCTGATTGCATGAAAGTGAGAGCCAAGGGGAATTTGGAATAGAGAAATCAAAATCACCCCAGAGGGATACATAAATACGACAGTTGTGCTGGTTATGGACAATTGGTTTAAAAATGAGGAAGGAAGTTCTGTCCAGCTTCTGGTATCTTTAGAAAACCTGAATACATCAGGCACAATGGATAATATTGCTCCAGTCTTGATGCTAAGGATCAGTTGGTGCTGTTTGCTCACCCATCTACCAAGCATTAAGACACATAACCCACGGTTTACTGGAATTTTAAAAACATTAATACCACTTGTAAAACAGGAAGAATACCCCAGAGCTTACCAATTGAAGTCAATAATGGCAACAATGGGACACAGGGTCTATATTGCCATACAGATATCAACCAAATGCCATAGTGCCCCATGCAGGGGAATCCTGCAGCTGAGATCAGATAAATATTTTAGAGAATAGAAATGTACTGAGTGGGATTGTGTGTCTGGCAAGCTTGTGTGTGTGTGTGTGTGTGTGTGTGTGTGTGTGTGTGTGTGTGTGTGTGTGTGTGTGTGTGTGTGTTTTAAAGACCAGAGATGTGCTAGGGACTGAAGATAAAATTTTCTATGCAAGACTAGGAAAATAAAATCTTATCTCTCCAAAATTATCTGAATCAATGAACAGTGGATCCTTTCCTTATACAATGGCAGTAAAACTGATAAGGAGAAATGTATATATAATATGTGCTTAAGGATGTGAGAGTTTAAGAGTCTTACAGATAAAGTATTAATATATATGATTATGGAGTCAAAGCCAGTGAGCAATATTGATCATCAATAATCATTTATCAATAATTTGTGACTGATCATGAGAATATAAGAATTTCTATACTGGGTCAGACCAATGGTCCATCTAGTAGAGCAGGGGTTCTCAAACTTCTGTACCGGTGACCCCTTTCACATAGCAAGCCTCTGTATGCGACCCCCCCATTATAAATTAAAAACACTTTAAAATATATTTAACACCATTATAAATGTTGGAGACAAAGCGGGGTTTGGGGTGGAGGCTGACAGCTCACGATCCCCCATGTAATAACCTCGTGACCCCTGAGTGTCCCGACCCCCCAGGAGAACCCCTGTAGTACAGCATCCAGTCTCTAATAGGGGCCAATAACAGAAATTCAGGGAGGAGTGTACAGAACAGGGCAGTTGGAGTGATCCAACCCCGTCTTCCCCTCTCAGCTTTCAGTAATCAGAGGTTTAGATTTGCCCTGAGCATGGGGTTGCACCCTTGACCATCTTGACTAATATAGCCATTGATGGACCTATCTTCCATGAACGTATCTAGTTTTTTTTAACCCACTTATACTTTTGGCCATCACAACATCCACTGGAAATGAGTTCTACAGGTTAACTGTGCATTGTATGAAGACATCCTTCATTTTGTTTGTTTTAAACCAGCTGCTTATTAATTTCATTGGGTGACCCCCTACATCTTTTGTTATGTGAAGGGGTAAGCAAGACTTCTCTATTCACTTTCTCCACACCATTCATGACTTTATAGACCTCTAGCATATCCCCTCCAGTTGTCTCTTTTCTAATCTGAACAGCCCTAATATTTTTAGTCTCTCCTCATATGTTCCATACCCACTGTTGCCCTTCTCTGAACCTTTTCCAGTTTCACTATATCCTTTTTGAGATAGCGTGACCAGAACTGGACACAGTATTCAAGGTGTGGATGCACAATGGATTTATATGGTGGCAGTATGACATTTTCTGTCCTATTTCTATCTCTTTCCTAATAGTTCCTAACATTCTGTTAGCCTTTTGGACCTCTGCTGCACACTGGGCTGAAGTTTTCAGAGAACTATGCATGGTGACTGCAAGATCTCTTTCTTGAATGATAACAGCTAATTTATAAATCATTATTAGATATATGTGTAGTTGGGATTATTTTCTCGAGTGTGCATTTCTTTGCATTATTAATGTTGAATTTCATCAGCCATTTTATTGCCCACTCACCCAGTTTTGTGAGATCCATTTGTAACTTTTCACAGTCAGTTTTAGTCTTAATTATCTTCAATAAATTTGTATCACCTGCAAAGTTTGCCACTTCACTGTTCATTCCCTTTTCCAGACCATTAATGAATATGTTGAACAGCTGAGGTTCCAGCACAGATCCTTGAGGACCCTGCATTTAACCTCTGTCCTTTGTGAAAACTGAACATTTATTCCTACCTTTTGCTTCCTATTTTTCAACCAGTCATTGATCCATGAGAGGACCTTCCCTGTTATCCTATGGATGCTTAGTTTCCTTAGGAAACTTTAGTGAATGACTTTGTCAAAGGCTTTCAATAACCAATAATTGATAGGAATTTTAGTTGTGATTATATATTTAATTAATAGAGTGCTCTTGAATTCATATTTGATTAATAATAACAGACCTCAAATATGTCAGCTTTGATGGGATTTATTAATCAAATAGCAAAGACAGCACATACACAAAGAGGCATAGAATTACCAACAGCTGTGGAAGACTCTTTGTATAGAATCATAGAATATCAGGGTTGGAAGGGACCTCAGGAGTCTTATTCAATGTTTCCTCTAATTTTTTATATCCATGTGTGGAATGAATTTTATTATGTGCACCAATATGGAGGTGATGTATGGCTGGGGTGGAGTCGAGGGGTACAAAGTATGGGAGGGGGCTAGGGCTGGGGCAGAGGGCTGGAGTTCGGGGGTGAGGGCTCCAGCTGGGGGTGCCTCTCCCTGTCTGCGTGGCCCTTGATAGTCTCCTGCGTGGCCGTGCAGCTTAGAGGGAACTTAGGTCTTATTCCTCATTATTTCATGGGATAATTATACTCTTGTTACGCTTATTCGTTCATTATTCCAACCCTTATCTACTTTCTCCTTCTGGCTCATATTTCTCCTTATCTTGTAAGTTTCTTGTTCCCTCATAACTTTCAAACCATCTCAACACCTTGAGGTTAGTCATGATTGATGCCTTTTTTGAACATTTTATTCATTACATATCTTGTGCACATCTTGTAGTTAGTACATTGCAAAAATATATCTTACAACAGTTTTTAAAATATGGTGTGGGTTACTGCACTGTAAAATTCCAATCCTTGCTAGATATCTTTATCGTAATGGCAAACCACCATGGATGTTTTTCTCCCAGGCAAGCCTTAAAATCTTTCCTGACCTATCTTTAAGCATCAACAACAGGTAAAGATTTGCACCAGGAGATGGGTTCAGCTTCCTATAGAATAGTCAAATATCTGCAAACAGTGGGGGCCTTTGGAATCTCCAATGTTTATTGAGGATATGATCCCCACCCCCACTTTTATGGATTGTTAGGACAAAGATTTCAGACATTTAATTCTAAACTTCTCAGGGGTGGTGGATTTGAGAAATGGACTGTGACAATTATTCCAAATGAGCTGTTTTCCCTAGTGCACGTAGTGCATTACCGTTTGCTGCAGATGGCAGATCCAAGAGTTTCTTAGCAGCTCCTGTATTATAGGCAGAGGACATGAGTCTTTATGGGCAGGTGTTAATTTGATAACCTTCATAGTTGTATGAGCACCATCTGCTCACTTATTCATGGAGTAGTACCAGCAGAAGATTGAGAGGGTCACCCTGCCAGCTGTTCATAGAGGAGGGAGAAAACTATTCCATGTTTAAGGACTACCAAAGGAGACAGATAACCAAGCTACTGTTAGTGACACTAACCACATGGGTGACTGAGGAGGAGGAGTAGAAAGAACATGTGTTATTCCTTAGAGAACTAGTTGTTTTGTAGAGTTTTTAGAAGACACCAATTCAGGAGGTAACTGGTGGTTTAACAGCGGGAAAGAAGGAAAGTTGATAATGTTGTCTAGACTGACTTTCAAACTATCCCTTTCTTCTGAAAACTTCAGTGAGTAGAGGTGAGCAAAGAATAGTAACAATTGTCTATAAATATTTGTTTACATTCAAAATCCAATATCAATTCACCCATATTCACAAACTATTTTTTCCATTCATTTCCCATGAATATTCATGATAGGACACCTTCTGTGCTTAGATCTTCATGGGAAGAGAATTTTAAGCTCAAATGTCCAAATAAAGCCATGAGATCTCTTTAGCTAACTAGCTAATGTAGAATACATTTCAAATGTCAGATATTTACAGCAAACTATTCCCAAACAAGTTTCACACCAAGAATTATTTGCTGAAGAAATTCATGGACAGGGAGAAAAGAAGGTAAGTCATCAAATGAATTATTCACTCAGCTCTACTCAGGAGGCCTGCCTCCCCATTACTATTCTCAGCCTCACTTTCTGGCTTGTGACCAGCAGGAGATGGGTCAACCAGGAGAGTAGGCCCAAGGAGAGAACCATCTGGAACAGAGGAGGTGGGAGACAAGAAGGGAGAACGAAGGTGAGGTGGGTTGCAATAGCATTGGAATTGGCCCTGGTGAGGGACAAGACAATTTTGTTTCCTTATATATTTGAAGTGAACGAGTGCTACTTACTTTCCCTCTCCTCAAGTTTGTACATTCTGTTGTCCTGACACCACTCTTCCAGCTGGCCTGTCACAAACATTTACTTGATAGTTAGGCACTGCTAGTACTCCCAGCTCCTTGGATAATTAGAATGTGTGGAGAGAGCTTAATGGAATGTGATTTTCTGTATCTTCTTTCATAATCACGGTGTTCCAAAACAATGCTAGATATTGGTGGCTGCATAGATAAATGGAATAGCCTTTATGCTCTCCTCAGCTTTGTTCTTACATTCTGGTTTATTCAGAGATTTATCATATTGGCCTGTAAACAATGGGGTTTGTCCCCTATACTTACTTTTTAAAAAACAGCCTGGGATCAAAGTCATCCCTGGTGTAACTCAATATGATCTCAGTAAAACTACCCCAAGGATGAATTTGGACTGTTAGTTTAAAACAGAACAACCACCAAAGATGGTACAGTGGAGGCAGTGCTAATTTACCCTACAACACCTTCCCCTGTGTGCCTTTATCCTGATCTGCATGGATCACCTCTACGTAACAAAGTCTACACACCCATTTAATTCTTGGCCTTTATTTTTTGAGAGTATCAGTACCTCATCTGGACTCGATAAACCAGAAGGCCCCTTCTCATACTATGTCCAAATTGTTGTAGTAGTGTTAGTATATAGACAGACCCTTGCCTGTAAGATAGTGGTCCCACACCACCAATTCATTTCACAAAGGTCACCAAATGCCACCAGAAAGTAACAACTTTAGGTCACTACAGAAGAAACTCAAAAACCTATTATTCTGCAAGACCAAACAAGGCCTTTCAATCAAACTGCTGAATGTTATAGTACAGTTCTATTGTTGTCATCGACTTCTAAGTGGACTTGGCAAATCTTTAGCAACCTCATAATGGCTGTGCCCCATGAATTCCATGAATTCCTGATTTTCACTTCACTTCCTGACTCCTACTAACTGAACAGTGATGTTTTAAAAGGTGTAGGGAAAGGGGTTTGTTCAATATGAATCATAGCAGCATGGGACAGGTCCCTCTTAAGGAAAACTGCTGTTGTCTCACAGTTCCCTCCACTGTCATGTGCATTTTCACCTCATTAAGTGGCTCAGGCTATCGAAGAAAAACAGATCCTTCTACTACCAAATGATTTTTAAAAAATTTAACTTGTAAACTGAAGCCACAGAGTTTATGTTGCTTTATTTCAAATATATATACAATAAAGTGACAGACGGTAATGCCTGATTGGTCCTGACATAATGCTCCCAGCTGCACAAAATATTGTGATAGTCTGACTGGCTTTCGTTGATTAGATCTGACAGATTATTAGGATGGTGTTGGACCATGAGACACACAATTTCACAGTAAAGGCATAACTATCTTTGCACAATGCTTGATTTCATTAGTGATTTTTTCCCCCTGCATGCATGCTTGCATTCTTTTTTGACAGATCCTCCTTTAGGATATATAAGGCATTAAGGCCGTATCACTTACATATGCTTATCATGTGTGACGTGGTGGTGGTGGCTGACACTGTAGCAGCTTGGTCATGAGTGTCATTGCAGGATTATGAGGGGCAGAGAGAAATGTGATCCTATTTGCTTTGGCCCACCGTCTCTCTGCATTTTATGTCTATCGTAATGGGCAAAGTTAACTGAAAGGTAGAAGGACAAATAATAATGTTAGCAGGGAATTATTCTGTTGAATTCAAGGACCCGTGTGCAGTAGCTGGTTGGAAAGCAGGGCAGGTATTAAGGTTTAGTCCCCACTCTTAGCTGGGATAATCAAAGAAACACAGAAAATATGTAAAATAGAAATAATTCATACCACTGAAAAAGTAATGCATGGAGTGTGTTTTATATTGTGCGACTACTGTCCTTAAACATATGGACATATAACGTATACACTGTATGCTGTAATTATTTTCTCATACCACCAATTGATTGGCAGAATTACTGTGGCAATCAACACAACGATTGCTATATGTGGAGGCTGTAGTCAAACTGTAAATTATGGAGACACTATATAAATTGTAAACATCATGCATCTTTGACTGTATCTACTGCACTCTGCCCATTAATTAGTCTCCCTGGGACTAATTTTAACATTCAAAACCTGTTTAGCTTTAAAACAGCCACCTATTATTATAGGCAGGGCTCGTAACTCCACCTATTATCAGGGTTGCCTGAAACTTCCCATTATAAGACCCTGTTTTCAGTTGCTTATAACTTTGCCAAACTTTAACCATTTGGGCTGAAACCCAAACATCCACTGTGGATACTGAAAGAGGCATGGATCTTGTGGGGGAAAAAATATTATGTGATCATGTAAATAAAAACTATTTCATAATGCATGTGCACAAGGGGGCCAAATTAAGGTAACCTTAATTCTGGCATTTCCTAACTTTTGAGTGTGCAACCTTAATAATGTTCTTTTATCACAGTTTTATGTGTGTAATAATATAATCAGTCTGCCTGAGAACTGTTTTCTTTGACCTAAATGTGGCATTTCCCATGCAAAATTATACTTTTCTGGATTGCAAGAGGGACATATTTAGTCCTGGATCAGTTCTTGGAGCTGGTATATAGGTAAATGTATACCACTGGAATATTCCTAGCTTTGCAATGGAACATAGAGCAGTTGACTTTGGCTCTGGAAGTTCCATGGTATTCGATTTTTAACACTATGACACTTTGATATTTTCAAAGACTATTTAAAATACATTTTAGAAACGTCAATAAATGAGTAGATATGTTTTCCCTCTTATTCTGGGTCAAAGACATTTGAACTCATGGTACCTAAGGTATCTGACCTTACAGGTATAAAAATACACAGACTCCTGATAACAATTTGTAAAGCTCTCCAAAACATTTCTAAAATAATTTTATTATGCAATATGTGCTGTATACACAATGCATGATCATGTTGTGATATAAGATTGTGTCATCTTACACCAAGAATGATCTGTATTACTCATGTGTGACTTTACTACTTATTGATAATCTGGTTATCACAAACTCATGCCATTAAAACCTTTGTAGCACAGCACAACGTCAGGTATTATTCACACACACACACACACACCCCTACCTGTCAGTACAAATTGCTGGTCCTAGGTTCTATGGGTCACACTCCAGCTCACTTTCTACCTATAATTATACCTCCCCCTCCCCATTTCTGTATAGCAATGGGTCGGTATGGTGGCATAAAAGAAAGCATCAGATGCCAGAGGCAAGAACAAGGTATTATGCAAGTGGCCATTATACAACGTCCCTTTTTGTACATTTCATATCACTAACAGTGCTGAGTCCCGTTTCCCTGCTCTAAAGTATTAGGGCTTACTCCCCTCCTCTGGCATAAACTAGCATTAGGCTATGGCGTGGGTCATCTGATTATCCAAATCTGCATCCACATTGGCTGGTTGGGCTTTTCTGACGGTGTCACAGCTGTGGACTATTTTACAATGGTGCACATTTGGGTTGTCACTATACAAGCAAATATTTTATAAATGTCCATTCTGTTGAATAGTTACGGACAAAAAATATTAGGAAGATTTTTTTTTTAATTACCTTTACTTGTACCCTTATGCCCAGTTTTGTCTTGTATGGATTCAAAATACATATCAATAGGTAACTTTATTAGTGTGTTCAGAAATCCAAATATATAAAATCCATTAAAAAAACCTCATGAAATATTCTTGATCTGTGCATTTTTCAAGCAGAACTAAGTCTATTTTGTGGTGAAAATAGACCCAATTTTTCAGTCCAAATGGGAACTTTACCATGTTAAAATGGGCTGAATTGTCAAGGGAAGGTGGGTTTTGCTCAGGAACGTCATATTTTCACATGTTTGGACTGCAAAACTAGACATTTCATCCTAACTGGTTAGGAGAATGTAATGATACGTAATGGCAAAACTATAGTGATTAGCAACAACAGCCTCAAGCCTTCAAAATGAAGAAATTGAAAAAAGCCACCCACGTGATTTTAATGCATCTCATTGCAGCCCAATGTTAAATTGCTGCTACGTTGTGTAAATGACTCATCATAGAGATAATAATCATTAATAATTAGTGATCACATTTAATCTAGGTTTGCAGTTAAATAAAAAGCTTTTATAGCATAGAAGTACCTGCTGTCAAAAAAGAAATTCAAATAGCATCTTTACAAATGTCAGGTCCTTTATGGCCTCATTTCATACTTGTCTTCTCACATCAGAAACTACATACTTCAGTGGCTATTTAGACCACCCCTCACACTCCCTTTTAACCTTGGAGCTACAGCACTCTCTGTTATTTTAAACTCCTTCAAAGCACGAGTCTTGAATTGAGAAGCTGTAGCTGCCCCCCAAAAAATGCTGAAATCGAACAGATTTATCTCCGCATATGTTGGTACCTCACTATTGCCTACTTAAGTCAATGGAAAGACGTCCAGGGCCTTGGATCAGATCCTTAATTTCTATATTTATCTCTTTTCCGTGGTCAGATGCATTTCAGTGCCAAACAGACAGGTGCTGTTACTGCCCCGATTTCTTTGTCTCAAATCCCACACCATGCCAGTAATTCCCTCTAACGCCCTAGCATCAGGTACCTCTTGTGGTCAAAGGGACAATGTATGTTCCAAACACCATTATAAAGAGAACAAGGCATGGAGTGCGTCAGGACTTCACAATGTTTTCAGTTAATGCTGAGACATTTAAGTATGTTGACTAGAAACGAGCTCTCCAATAGATTGTGACAGGATTCTTTTTAATTACACGATTGGAAAAACAAAGAATATATTTTAAGTTTCAAAGCAAAATCCCATGAATCATGCTCTAACCTCCAATTTCTTGTGTGGTTTAGGTATGACTAACACCAGGCAATTGTTTCAGTGTGATATTCACTATTTGATTAGATTGTGCTGCAGTCCAGTCACGGAGGTGGGCACCCACTGGGTGCACAATCACTTTTGCCGCTGCAAATCGGTTGTGCACAAAAGAGTAGGTGTGCAAATTAGTATACAAGGGATGCAAATTTAGACCTCGGTATTGATAAATAAAGGCAGCATGATGCAAATCATGAGCTCTGGGTGTATTCTAATAAAAAGTTTAGCCTATCCAGTGGATGGTATTTCTATAGCAACAAATCCTGTGAGCATGAGCTGGATTTCCTGGGAATATGGGGCCTGCATGGCTGTGTGATTGTCATGCAGGTGCAGTGGAGTTCACAGAGCCCTCAGTAGTTGTGTGGTGAGGACATGCCAAGCCCCACCAGCCTTTCACAAGTCTTGAAACTTGGCTGGCCAAAAAGGAGACATATCTCTTCCCCTTCATTTAGAGATATCAGGGAAAGCATCACTGCCCTGCTCTCTTCATGCTGCCCACTGCCTTATGTGGGGATGGGGATAGGCATGGGGTCTCTAAAGGGAGTGGCTGAGATGCTACAACCAAATGATGGTCTCCCCAATCTAGATTTGAGTACAGACGCTCCCCGACTTACGCGAGCGTTCCATTCCGGAATGCCTTGCGTAACTTGAATTTTGTGTAACTCCGAAATGTATACCCAACCAGTATGCAAAAAAACCCAACACCCCCACCCCTGCAAAAAAAACCTATTTCTAGCTTACAGAACTTTTTCTGTAAGTGCGGATTTGCATAAGTTGGGTTTGCATAACCCGGGGGGTGTCTGTAGTGCTTCAGGAGCCCACCCAGGCCCTGAAGCTCTAGCTGAGATCCACATTCATTCAGTGGGAAGGTGGGGATTTAGCTCATTACCATTAAAACCAATATACTTAAATAGAGGTATCATGGTCTAGACTGGAATGAACAGGTTTGGGAGGCAGAAGCTTCTGAGTTTGCCACTGACTCACTGCTTGACCTATGCAAAGTCATTGTGCCTCCATGTTCTCATCTGCACCATAGCATCTGCTCACCTACCTTTCAGTAATGTTGTGATGATTAGTTATTATCTACAGAGCCCTTTGAACATGTGGGGCCTGAGTAGTCTCTCTTTTCCACCAGTTGAATGTTGATGTAACGCAACTGATTTCCTTGGAGAAGAGAATGAGGCCTACTGTATAAGATAGTGGTTCTCAAAGCCGGTCTGCCACTTGTGCAGGGAAAGCCCCTGGTGGGCCGGGCTGGTTTGTTTACTAGCCGTGTCCGCAGGTTCGGCTGATCACGGCTCCCAGTGGCCACAGTTTGCTGCTCCAGGCCAATGGGGGCTGCGGGAAGCGGCAGCCAGCACATCCCTCGGCCCACGCCGCTTCCCACAGCCCCCAATGGCCTGGAGTGGTGAACCGCAGCCACTGGGAGCTGCCATCGGCCGAACTTGCGGACGTAGCAGGTAAACAAACCAGCCCAGCCTGCCAGGGGCTTTCCCTGAACAAGCGGCGGACCAGCTTTGAGAACCACTGATATAAGAGCAGTGAGATTCCTCTTGTGATCATTTATAGAGAATAGCCACAATAATTTTAGGATCAAAATACATTATTCAAGGGATGTTGGCATTGAAGTTTTTTAGGTTATTAGATCAGATCTGTCTAGGGACGTCCAATTGTCCCTCTGAGTAAGCTACATTTTCAGCTGATAGTTAAGGGTTGTTGCATAACATTTGGATTTTTGAAGCATTTTCTTTAAACGTTTTAAATTCCACGCATCATTTACATTTTTCCCAAGGTAAAAAAAAGAAAAGAATTGATATTTTCTGTCCTTTCATGGACACTTTGTTCAAAAGAGAAGCAGCACAGCCTTGGTCACAATTAAGTTACAGGATTCTCAGGGGGAGAGAGACCAGATGGCGCAGGTAAATGGATATGATTTTGCAAGGTGAGCTAATTATCTCATTGTACAGCCCCAACCCTTAACCAGACTTTCACAGGAGGACAATGATAACTGTTCTCCCCTTCACTCCTTTTTCCCAGGGCGAGCTAACTCTCAGAGCCACTGTGAGGAGAGGGAAAGAGAAGGCCACCTTCTTGGATAGGAGGAGCCCAGTTCAATAACTGCCCAGCAGATTTGCCAGGAGGCAGTAGAGGGGCATAGCTGTAGACACAGATCAGTGGCCCAAGGCATGTAGATGGAAAGCCCTGATGGCCAAGGATAAAGAGAGACTATCCTGTGAAAGACCAGATGAAGGTATTCCAGATTCTGCTCCTGTGAAGTGCAACCTTTGTCATTTGGGAGAGATAGCTAGGGCTCAAGTCTTAAACTTTACAGATCAGTGACAGATCAGTAACAGGCCCAAGCAGTGCTGAGAACTAGAAGACTGTCCTGAATCACCGACAGTAGTCGACCAGTGGTTTAGGTACACTATATAGGAGTGTGGTCTCTAGTGTTATCCATTTACAGTAGAGATGGGGGAGAGGGGAGTGGAGAGAAGGAAATTTTGTGAATATTCCTTCACATTTTTAAATAATTCACCTTATTCATTATTTGGACTTTGGATCAATTTGGTAAGGACCAAAATTTGCTACTGACAGAGATTATGAAATGTAGGGCTGGACGGGACCTCCAGAGGTCCCCTAGTCCAGCCTCTTGTGATGTAGCGGGACCAAGTAATCTTAGATCATCCCTGACAGGTGTTTGTCCAGCCTGTTCTTAAAAACCTCCAATGATGGGGATTCTACAACCTCCTTTGGAAGACTGTTGCAGAGTTTAACTACCCTTAGAGTTGGAAAGTTTTTTTTCAAATATTTAACCTAAATTTCCCTTGCTGCAGATCGAGCCCATTACTTCTTGTCCTATCTTCAATGGACATGGAGAACAATTGATTGGTGTTCTCTTTACAACAGGATTTAACATATGTGAAGATTTATCAGGTCCCTGCCCGGTCTTCTTTTCTCAAGACTAAACATGCCCAGCGTTTTTAATCTTTCCTCATAAGTCAGGTTTTCCAAACCATTTATCATTTTTGTTTCTCTCCTCTGGACTTTCTCCAACTCACCCACATCTTTCCTAACACATGGAACCCAGAATGGACACAGGACTCCAGCTGAGGTTTCACCAATACTGGACAGAGTGGGACAATTACATGTCATTTTATGTACGATACTCCTGTTAATACACTACAGAATATTAGCCTTTTTTGCAGCTGCATCACATTGTTGACTCATATTCAATTTGCGATCTATTGTAACTCCCAAATCCTTTTTAGAAGTACTACTGACTAGCCAGTTATTCCCCATTTTTAATATGTGCATAATATTTTTCCTTTCTAGGTGTAGAACTTTGAACTTGTCTTTATTGAATTTCATCGTGTTGATTTCAGACGAATTTTCCAATTTGTCGGGGTCCTTTTGAAATCTAATCCTGTCCTCCAAATTGCTTACAACCCCTCCAAGACTGGTTTCATCCACAAATGTTATAAGCAAACTCTCTGCTTCAGTATCCAAAATATTAATGAAAATGTTGAATATTACTGGACTCAGGACTGACCCCTGCTGGACCCCACTAGGTGCTTGGTGGCTTTATGTGAAATGAGTTGTTCTCAGTCTAGCTCCCTATAGGGCAGGTTTCTATGTCCATATCATCAGCAGCAATCATGTAATCCCCACCCTAGGTGACTGTTTCAACAGAGAAGCCAATGAAAGAATAGACATAGAGACTAAAGTACTTATTCTTATAGGACATGATCCAACTCCCATGGGATCTTTCCATATACTTTATGAGCTTTGTATCAGGCCGTTGCTGCTAAAGGAAGTCTGTCCAGAACGGTGTTAAAGTACATGGTTGGGACCTTTCTACTCCTGCTAGCAGTCGACCTTTCTGTGGATAAGCGGAGGCATTTAGCCTCCTAGTGCTATCATGCTGGCACATAATACCAGCACTACTTTACTTTTTATTTAAACCCTCTCTGCAGGAAGTGTAAACACAGTAACAGCAGAGAGACAACTTCCAAGTGATGTTCATAGAAAATCCCCATGAGATTTTAACGCCAGGGATGTTGAACATTGACACTCTACATTTGCTATGTATAATAGGATTAAGAAGCTGATGTGATATAAAATAAAGTACTTTACGTGATCATTTTGTACAGCCTAAGACCAACTTTCATTATTTTTTCTTGTTAATGTAGTATAATCACACAGAGAGAGGTTAATGTGCGTTTTTCGCAAAATAGCTTTAAAAAGAGAGCTAGTATACATTTCAAAGTGAGACAGAAATGAATGCATTAAAAATATTTTCCTTTTATTTTAAAAAGAGCTGTAGTGAAGGATGTAATGTATTATCCTGTAACTTTACAAGCTGTTTCCAGAACACCACCTACACTCGATGTATTATTAACTTCCTCAATAGGGTGGGTGCTGTGCAGAGAGCTACTGAATGTTATTGATGTTTTCAATTTTAAGGCTCGCTGGTCCAACTGACAGAAATATTTGCTTCTTATTTTGATATCAGTTAATTTTGTATACTTCTGACTGTCAATACACATCATCACAAGAGTCTTCCGCTATAAAAACACTCAGAAAGATACTTATAAATCAGTGTGAAACCTACAGATAATACATTTGTATTATGGAAAAAAAAGTTATTTCTTGTGTGGTTTGTATGAGGGGAAGAAGTTACCATTCTTGATTCCAAACTAAGGAAATAACTAAGGAGGGTAGATTCGAGACACAGCAGAGGTAGACTTGTTCTCCTTGTCCCATGAGTCTATAAAAGAGACCTAGGTGTTGCCTTTTGAACCCTTTGGCCTATCAGGAACCTGTGTACCTGAACTTTTCCACACATGCCACTCTTTAAAGTCAACAGGAGATGTTCCTTTTCTGACTTTGAGCACTGATCTTCTGTAATGGTATTTCCTGTTAGTAACTGTATTGTACTCAATGGAGAGTGTCTTTGTTTGTCCACTGCACCATGTCTTCTGTTTTGGAGGTGACCTGATATTCAGCTCATTCATTACTGCCTTGATTGGCCCAGCCTTCTCAGAGATAGAAGCTCAAGAGCTATGTCCAGTATTTTTTATGCCTCACAGAAATACAGCTGCTTCAGCTCTTTCCACTTTGCTTCATCCAAAAGTCTGATGATATTCTCAGCCAAAGTCTGGGACATCTCAAAATTCCATGGAAACATGGATGCCACAGTGTGAGCAATCCTTTCCTCTGCATTAGGGGAACACCAAGAAGACGTCTCTGAAGCAGCCCACTTGCCAAGCAACTCAGGGTGCCTTAAACATATTCAACCACTGCTCTGGTCCCTACTCTGCAAATGAAGTTTTTCAAAGTCTTTGTCCTGATAGTGAAAATGCTCCCTAGGAAACAGCCTATCTTTCTATGAACTTGAACTCCATTTAATAGCTATGTTCCACTGGAACCATGAAACTGTTGACCAGTAGCAGGAGGCTTGTGAGAGTGGGAGACAGAGCTTTCATTGGAACTGAACTTAAACTTCTGCAGGAGATCAGAATTACCACAGACCTCACCACATTCAGAAGTAAATGCAAAAGCCATTTCTTTGACTTAGCTTCTCCTTAGTAACCCTTCTCATAGTCTACTCACATATGAGGAGATCGGGAGATGAAAGAATTAGTGTGGGGGTGAAACCTCGGCCTTTCAAGCTACTCCAACATGGACAGAAGGGAGGGACAGTATTTGCGGCTTTGCTTTATTAATATGGTAGGTAACTCAGCTACTGTTGTACAAGTAGATTAGATAGATAAACCAAGTACCTTAAGTGCAATCTCTCTATTGTAGTCTACCTGCAACATACTAGACAGTGATGGCATCCTCTTGAGGTGCTAAGAGAGTCCAGGCACAGAATGAGGGATCTGGTAGCCCACAGTTGTAATGAAAAATAAAGAAACATGATAGAAGTGTTCAATACTTATCAAACAGTATATTTCAAATGAATCACAAAGTGCTAGATTCACAAAGGGGACTTAGGCACTGCAACAATCAGCATTGTAGCCAGTGGCAGAGCCAGATTTTGGAGCCTAAGGGATGTGATGGGTCTGGAGAGTGAGCCTGCCCTGCACTCACCTAGCAGAGGCGGCTTCTCTCCCGCGGGCCTGGGCGTGGCTTCCCACTTTGGGCATTGAGACCTGGCACATGGGGTCACAGCACCACTCAGGTTTGGCCCTACTGCCCCTGCATCATGACGGAGGGGCAGCCAGGCCAAATCTAAGTGAATGGCATTGTAATGTGGCACATAGAACCACAGGGAATGTCACAACGCCTGGAGTGCAGAGCCAGGCCAAGCCCCATGGGTCAGAAGCTGCCACTGCTGGGTGAGAACAAGGCAGGCTCACTCTCCAGCCCCTTGCAAAAAGGTGCACATGTACACCTAAAGGCTGCCAGATGGGTGGTCATACCCCTGCCCCCATTAGCTCCGCCACTGGTTGCAGCACCTAATTTTTAGATGCCCTTCTGTCTAATGGAATTCACAGCCCCAAGCGGGGCACCCAAGCTCCCTATACAATGCATGAGGAGAGTTAGGTACCTAAAAAGAGATTCACAAACCCAGGACACTGAACGGGAAGCTCCCTAAGCTAGCCAGTAGCAAATGCGGAAGAGAGAGGCATGAATTAGGCCTTGCTCCTCAAAAGGAGATAGGGCCAGTTGTAAGTGCCTATCTCCACTCAGTATTCTTGGCTGTATACCTCATGGGGTGTTAGGTATTTAAGGCAGGTTAGTAGTTTCTCATGAAAAACTGAGGAGGAGGTGGTAGTAGTAGTGTAGGTTAAGTGCCAAGCTGCTGTGCAGTGTCACAACAGAGGCAGCTGAGCACACACCCAACTAACTAAACTTTCTCACCTTGAGCAGTGGACACTTAACAATCTACAGGGTTAGGTGGCGGCTGGGTAGCAGTTTTGTGAATGCAAGTGATGCGTAAATGTTGGACTTAGGTGCCTAAAGTGGCAGTTAAGTGCCTACGTCCCCCTTGTGAATATACCTCGAAGTGTCCAGGAGTATATTCTTAGCAAAATGCTTAACCTATTTTGTTGTTGTTTCTGTTGGTTTTTACTTCTTTGTTTTTTAAACAAAAAACAGGTTCCAAGCCATTAGCTCTGTATTTGACAGTGGTGCGACTGCTGCTGGAATACTGTGTCCAGTTCTGGTGTCCACAATTCAAGAAGGCTGTTGATAAATTGAAGAGGCTTCATAGAACGATTAAAGGATTAGAAAACATGTCTTATAGTGACAGACTCAAGAAATTCCATTTAGCTTAACAAAGAGAAGGTTAAGGGGTGACTTGATTATAGTTGGAACCCTTTGTTTTCAGCTTCTATTTTATTTATCTTTTCCAGGAATTTATCAGTGTTTATTATCACAACAACAAAAATAGATGAAAATCAGTGCAAAAAACTATTAATATTTTTTCTGGATAAATATTGGGGTTTATTTTGGTGGAGGGAAAGACAGGGGGGGAAGTATTCAGTAGATTAATGCTTTGAATTCCATTCATCAATGTGGTTTGCTGCAGAACTAAAACAGAACTCAAAACACGCCACCTCTGAGTTTAAGAAAACAATACATCTCTAATCCTCAAATAAAACTTTTCATTTGAATAAACAATTTATTGTTGTAAACTTAGAACTACTAGCCTATAAATATTTACATTTAATAATTGGGCCACACCATTTGCAGCACATACACTCAACTTCATCCTTTTCTCCTGTTTTTGGTTTTTAAAAACTTTTGAATACTTCCTTGTGTTCTGAAATGTATTCCGATACAGACTTTCATACTCTTCCCATTTTAGTGTGTCAAGTCTTTAAACCATTATCTGCTAATAGCTTGAAACATGTACATGGTGAGCGTGAGATTCATCAGTACGTTCAGATGCGCACACATTTCAGAACTTGTGTGCGTGTCTGTTTGTTTATTGTGTGTATCTTCTAGACCAGTGGTTCTTAACCTGGGATGCACGCACACCCTGGGGGTGTGAGATGCCCTTTCTGGGGGTGTGAGACATGCCAGATTTTTTTAGAAGGTAAATCATCGAAAACACAAATTAAGCACAGGCACGTAAGTACAACTACCATGTTTCATCAAACCTATGTATTTTTTAACATTTTTTAACGATCACTGTAATATACAAACAAAAAATATATCTAGGTTTAAAGAACTTAACTACTTCAATGACTTTTATAAGGGGTGCGAGAACATATTTTGAGAACCAAAGGAGTGCAGGCTGCAGTAAAGGTTAAGAACCACTGTTCTAGACTATTACATAGCTTTACTTCAACAGACAGCTTTGCATATACACACAGACTAATGTATTATCGTAAGACATATATCTCATGCAATGTATTGTATTTTCCCTAATAAAATAAGATATTTTTATATATTTGAATGATACAAAAGAAGGGTGAACATCAGAAAAAAACCTGAATAATACTTTTTGTAAAACCTGGAAATCTTCCAGTAAAAATCAGTTTAAACTGAAAATGAAGGGGCTTAATTACAGTTTATAAGTATCTAAATGGGGAACAAATATTTAATAATGGGCTCTTCAGTGTAGCAGAGTAAGCTATAACACAATCCAATGGTGGGAAGCTAAACAAATTCAGACTGGAAATAAGGTGTACATTTTTAACAGTGAGAATAAATATCCATTGGACCAACTTACCAAGGGCCGCGGTAGATTCCCTATCACTGGCAATTTTAAAATAAAAATTGGATGTTTTCTAAAAGATTTGCTCTAGGAATTATTTTGGGGATGTTCTATGCCCTGTGCTATACAGAAGGTCAGACTAGATCATTACAATGGTCCCTTCTGGCCTTGGAATCTGTGAATCTATGAACTAGCGATTGTGAACCTGATCTCTCTCCTTTTGACTTTAATGGTATTGGATCAAGCCTTGAAACAGATTCCGGAAGCCCTCTTCCCATCACTTCCACAGCTGAATGAGATGGCCACAGTTGCAGACTTGCACAAATTACAATGTGTTGCCAATTACTAGGAAGACCCCCTAATCAAAAGGGAAAAAAATAAAAATTGAAAATTGAGGGAGATCAGCAGTATAAACATTAGTTTGACAAATCTAGAGTTACCGCCACCTCTGGAAAATCTCAGCAGGGTCTGCTCAGCCTTTCATCTGCCCAAGATAGATAATTGAATACCTTTGTAGTTAACTGTTTGGGGGCCATTTGGATGAGCCTGTAATAACTGAGTCCCCCTATGCTTTATATAGGTGGCAAAGATCCCAAGATATTTTCTGTATTAAGGTTTGTCCTGATGCTGTGATGTCCTGTATCCTCTTACAGGCACACTTGCAATGGCTAGAGACATTCCAGATACACTGTCAGTGCCAAATCCTGAGCATAAAGTGGTTTGACTTTGTGCAAAATGTCATTAACTCGCAGAGATCTGGCCTTCCTTCAATCGCTCATTATATTCCTAAGTGGTGTTGCATGCTTTTCGGCCATGTCACCAGAATGAAAAAAAAAAAAAAAAAAAAAAACCCAGCACACCATGCTCTCAACCTCCACATCAGCAGACAAATAGGTGCATGGCCTGACTAACTGGCACTGCCCGCAGGGCTGTCTGAGATTCATGGATCTGCAGGATTGAGCCAGATCTGGGAACTTCACTACATGATGCCTAGCATGACACCATCAACTGGCTGGCACAGCAGTCCTCAGTAGACTGTGTGTTTTTGATTGATTGATTGATTGATTGATTGATTCTGATGTCAGACAAAATTTCCCCCTCACCACACTCATGCATGATGTAATGTATTCATTTTTTCTGCTCTCCACCTAGGTGTGGCTACTTTTTAGGGATATATTATAGCACTGTGGATATAACGTGGTGGTGACATCAGCATGATACATTTCAGAGCATTGTGACAAACTGCATTCATCGTGCACCTTTGACCAGCTCATCTGCACACAGCTCATTAATCCATCTCAAGCTTCTGTCATTCCAAACTCCTCAACACCTTCAAAAATATATCCTTCTTTCCCTCACATACCTTCTCACTCTAGCCATTTGGGTACTGGACCTTGTTCAGATCAATATTACTACCTTTTTTAATTACATGTTTGTTTTAATGGTGGAGAAAAAGTTTTAATTTGTATTCTCCTGTCATTCAAAAATAGATGAACTTGTTTTACTCAAAACTATCCCTAAAAGATTCGGTCCAGAGACCTTCCGGCTGAAAGTGAAAGTTTCATAGCATTATAAGTGACCAAAGCTAGGAAGTTGTAAAGAAATGCTTAGGCAGCATTAGCTGTAATAGTTGAGTGCTTCAGCTCTAATAAGTAAGATGGTGCAAGGTGTAATGTTCAGCTTCGGGACTGAATTTTCCCAGAGTCTGGGAATTTTTAGATCCTGTTGCTGAGTGATGACATGCAAAGGGAAGATGTTTATAAATCAGTCCATAAGTTCCAAAGGGCCTGATTGGTCCATAACTAAAAAGAGCTAGAACTAGAAATATTCATGGAGGAAAGGTCCATCAGTGGCTATTAGCTGGGATGGGCAGGGATGGTGTCCCTAGCCTCTGTTTTCCAGAGGCTGGGAATGGGCAACAGGGGATGGATCACTTGATGATTACCTGTTCTGTTCATTCCCTCTAGGTCACCTGGCATTGGCCACAGTCAGAAGACAGATGGACCATTGGTCTGACCTAGTATGACTGCTCTTATGTTATGTTCTTAAGACCTGAGCTCCCACAACCTTCACTGAACTCAGTGCTCAGAGATCTTTGAAAACTCAGGCCATTAATGGACATGAGCATTTGACAACTTAGATGCTGCTTAGAGTAACCTAGTTCTGTATTGCATATATGGTTGGAGGAAAAGCCTGAGAGGAAAAACTATTTGACTATGATAAATAAAACCTGAAATTAAATTTCAACTCTGAAATCTGGAAATTAACTTGATTTTGCAATTGCCCACAAATCAGTCTCTGTTAGGGGCTCTGAGGTTTGCAATTTCTCCCACCATGGTCTGAAAATAAGCCCGAACCATTGACCTTCAGCACAGGCTGCCAATCTCTCCTGTTTTCATGGGTTTTTGGGAGGGCAGCGAGTGTTCTGGCTCATTGCAAGGGTGATATATTCTCCTCTAGTTGATGGCTAATCTAACCAGCATGAGGGGAGCTGCAACTCCTGATTTATGTCCATCTTGTTCTAAGAACTCCATTTTGAATTTACAGCATTGATATATTTATTACCTTTTTATGGTACGTCTAAATAAATGATGGCTGGATAGTGACTTGGACTATGTGCCCACACAAGGGACTAAGAATGAGTACCCGCTATACAAAGCTCTCTGGATCTAGGGTCTGGGCATGCAGGAATAGACAGATCTACTCCTGCACTTACCCCTTATGTGGAGCAGATGGGCAGACACAGACAGGGACTATGGAAATCTTGGCCAGAGTAACTTAGCCAGCACATGCGATGCTGTAATTTGTTGCATCTATAGGTCAGCCCTAAATAACTGTCCCCAGGAGCAAGAAGAGAATAGGGGAGGAATTCTGAGTCACAAGGCTCCTGCTGGGATGGTGCAGCTCACACACTGCCCTTTGCCAAGGGCAATGCTTACAGGCACAATCTAGCCCTAAGGAAGTAAACTAAAGACCTTTGATACACGGTTATACCCCTTACAGATGGAGTCCACCGATAGAGGAACATTTCCAAAAAGCATATAGAGTTTTGTGGGATCCAGTGCATTTTAAAGAAAAGATGTATATGTTGGAGTCAACAGGCCAAATTCTGCCCTCAGTGATGTATGCATAGCCCCTAATGACTCCGATGAGAATTATGTGTTTGTGTGATATATCTGAGAGATAAAGTGGGTCAGGTAATATCTTTTATTGGACCAACTTCTGTTGGTGAGAGAGACAAGCCTTTGTGCCACACAGAGCTCTTCTTCGGGTCTGCCTACTACATTGTTCCTATAATGAGAGCAGAATCTGGACCAATATCAAGTGAGAGTGGGGCAGTGTAGGAGGAGGCTGGCATTAATTTGATTAATCTTGTTATTCCTAGTAGCCCACCAAAAAGGCCTTTGGAATGCACAGATAAGGCACGGGTGTGCATGAGTTACTGCAGGGATAATACTAGTCAACAAAGAACAGATTCCACTTCAGAAAGTTTGACTGAATGAAAACAATAAACTAGAGTGTACAGAATGTATATAAGATGCTGGTAATTTAGCACAGCTGCATACTTCGCTCTGCAAAGAGTCTACATGGCTTCCCATGCGTGGCTGAGCCTCCTCCGCTACCTTTTGATTGGCTTGGTTTTGTTTTCTAATGCAGGCAGACTCTCTGCTTCTGTGATTTCGCAGTTGTGTGGAATCAGAATTAAATACTGACTTGTGATTGATTAAAAGCAAATATATACTGTCTGTGGAGGTGGCATTTTGTTTAATCCTGAAGCTTGCTCCAAGAAGACCTACATCTCAGGGAACACAGAACTGGTAAACTCCACATATTTTGAAAGTAGGTAATTTTGTCTGCTTTCATCGGGATTTAAACCCATGGCCCACCGGACAAAAAGACCCAAAGCATCCAGCAGCTTCATTACTACATTATTAAAAACGGCTTAGCTGCTTTGCCATTGCTGCTGTTGTTCAATTAAAGTCAGCTGACTCTCTGCCTAACATGTCATTATTTTGATGCTTCTCCATCTCTTCTCTCTCAGTTAATCCAAACTGCTGAAATGGTAAAGACATTGCACTGCAGGCACTACTTATCTCTGCGGGTTTTTTTCCTCCCTCAGGACCATCCGCTTAATGTTATTTATTTATTTATATATTAATAAAATTGACTTTTAAAGAAATTGCAGGACTCCTGCATTACCAGATAATTGTATCTTTCTCAAATTAATAACCAACTCCAGAGAGTACAATTATAAATGAGAAGTATGGTTGAAGAAAAATGCCTGAATTGTATAGTTTTTCATTAAATAACTGAAAAGCAATAGGCAACCCAATTATTAAAAAACAGCTGGAGTCCTGCTTGGACTTGCATTTCTCTAGGAAGTATTGTCTCTGCTATGAAATGCTGAGATGTTTGAGGCCATTATTCTCAGTTTCCTTCCCTTCTTTTTGTTTGTTACTTAACACTATAGGTATACATTGTATTATCAATGTTAGTGTTAAGTTTAATTCAGATATAATTTTTAGAGGTGGGATGGATAATGGTGGGAAGTCTGAGTAGCTTGTCGATTGCTTACCTGCTCATTGTGTGTGTATATACACAAGCCAGAATGGCTTTATGACTAGGAGCTGGACAAATGCCATTCAACTCCCCCCTCCCCTCCCCAAAAAACACTCAATACTCACAGATGATTAAATTCTCTCCCGTGTAGCAGGCCAGCTCCAGGTGTCTGTACCATTAAATCCTTCTTAAGTCATATTTTTGAAGCATCCCCCAGCAATTCACCCCACCACACCATGCATTAAGCATCCAAATGTTTGGTGTTGGCCCTGTACAGAAACACAAACCTTCATCACAATTAGACTTGATTATTAGAATTCCCATATAGCTGAATAACCAGGAGTGTTATTTTCACTGCCTGGAATGCAGCAGCACATTTGTTTACTGGTTTGACCTCATATGATCATATTATGGCAGTCCTGTATTTTATTTAGGCATCATCTCCCTATAAATTGGTGAATTGATTTAAAGTTATTTTTTAAAGAGAATAAAACAGCTTGGCTTGTTTGACCTAGTAAAAAGAAGGCTCAGAGGGGATATGATTGCTCCTCACGGGAGTAAACACCAGGGAGGTGAAAGAGCTATACAAGTTAAAAGACAGTGTTGGTACAAGAACAAATGGGTATAAACTGGTCATGGATATATTTAGTGTGAAAATTAGAAGATTTCTAACCGTCAAAGGAGTAAAGCTCTTGAACAGCCTCCCAATAGGAATACTGGTGGCAAAGAGCCTGATTAGTTTTAAGATACAGCCCGCTACATTTATGAGGTGGACTGTATGATGAAGTTGCCTGTAGTGGTGGTGGTGGGCATGGGCTAGGCTTAGAGGCCTAGGGAGTCCTTTCCAGTCCTGTTTCTAAATCCCAGGCTTCAGGACTTTCGCTGGTTGCCTATAGAGATCAGGAAGGAATTCTCTTCCCCCACACCACCCCAGGGTATTCTGGAATGTTTCTGTTTTTTTCTCCTTCTTCTGTAGCATCAGAGACGGCTATGGCTGGAGATGGAACATCAGATGGAGGTACCGGTGCTGTGAGGCAGTTCAGAGAATTCTCTTTCTCAGATATTTGTCTGGTGGGTCTTGGTCACATGCACAGGGACATATTGATCACCATTTTTAGGGATAGGGAGGAATTCCTCTTAGGTCAGATTGGCAGGGACCTGGGATTTTATTGCCTTCCTCTGCAGCATGAGATGTGGGTTGCTTGCTAGGACCACCTGGGTATCTCTCACCAAATCAATTCCCTGTCATTGCGGGGGCCTCAAGTATTGGTGAACCTCAGTCCTTCCTATTCTCTTGCTGGTGGGCCGTGCTGACAATTTTTCCTAAAATACTTAATTAACTCTAGGAAAAACAAATAAATGTGCACATATACATCTCCAAATCATTGTAATTTATTTATGTAGGGTTTTTTCAGACTCAGTAATAAAAATAATGTACAGTGGTCTCTATTCTTTACTGAACCTAAACAGAATAGAAACACAAATTGGGTGCTTTGCATGTTCTTGTCTTTTTGTTGTTGTTTCTTTTGCTTTTTTGGTTGCTTTAAAAAAAAACTTGCTAGATAGTAAGTCTGCTGCTGTGAAGAGAGATATTTGTATGTTTGTTAATATCACTTTTCACAGCAAACTTACTCAGCCCCAGCAAACTTTGGGATAAATTAAGCCCTGGATGGGGAGGTGGGCAGGGAGGCCACAGGGCCCAGGGACGATGGCATGGGTGGTGAGCCTGGAACAATAGCCTGCTATTGTGTGGATGGAGCCCAAAGCCCCATGGCCTAAGCCTCCTCCCTTACCCACCCCCCGGGGGGAATTCACCAGGTGCATGCACCTCCAGCATTTGTGTCTCTAGAGCCGGGCGGGGCCCAAACCCCACCAGTGGTCCTGGAAGAGGGGCCCCTGCTGCTCCCCCCCCCCATTACAGCCCAGGAGGCTGTGGCTGCAAGAAAAGCCCCTGCTGACCGCTTGTGACCACGGTGGCTGCATTTGAGAAATGCTGGTTTATACTGTAAACTATTGGACTGTAATACTTTAGTTTCATCCAGGTTATTGGGCTCCATAGAGGAGTAACTGGATGGTATTCAGTGGCATGTGATGTGCAGGAGCTCAGACTAGGTGATCTGGTGGTCCTTTCTGGCCCTAAGCTCTATGACGATGTTGAGATTTAAAACTCTTAACGGTGAAGGTCTTGGTGGCATCAGAGACCTCCTTCTTGAGCCTCTTCCCGATGAACAATTGCACTCTGACACCGCATATCTTTCAGGAGTTTTCTTAGGTTCACGGTCAATTGCTCTTTTATTGCAATGATGATAAACCATGAAACTTATTTCCCTATTGACAAGTATTTCAGCCCCTCCTCCCCTACATTTAGGGAAGTGGGATTTTGCCCACTAAATTGTTTCTTGAATGTCCACTATTGAGCCCATATATTAATTACTCTTTTTGTGTGTCATACACCTTCTCAAGGTCCTGATTCAAAACACATAGAACTCAGTGGAAAGATTCTCATTGACTTCAATGGGCTTTGGATCAAATCTTAATTTTTCAAGGTTAGCTTTAGTACGTTTGGCTTTGTTTTAGTTTTAATTTTAATATAACATTTCAGTGCACACTATTGTATTTTATTTTTTGTTATATTGCACATCAAGCAGAGGAAGGGTGCTTTAAAAATAAAACAATCGCTAATTATTCTTATTTAATGCCACAATAGACACTTTTGTAATGAAAAGTAAAGCAATCTAGGAAACTACTGCAGATTTTATTACTGTGTGAACAATGGTCCTGACCCTGAAATGAAATGGGATTTTTGCCTGAAAAAGAGCACACAATAACAACAAGTTCTTACACAACACTTTTCATCTGTAGAGCTCAAAGTGCTTTGCAAAGGAGGTCAGTATCGTTATCCTCATTTTACAAATGGGGAAAGTGACTTGTCCAAGATCAGCCAGCAGGCCATAGCCAGGAATCGAAGTCAGGTCTCCTGCATCCTGTCCAGAGCTCTATCCACTAAACCACACTGCTTATGGTTTAGAAATATTCCTCTGGTTTTGTTTATCTGCTCTCTGAAAAATATGCAGAATGAAATAGGTGCAAACCTCAATGCACCACACTGTGAGAACTGAAGTACTTACAGCCAGGACCACATTCTGCATGGTTTCTTCAGGACTTACTCCTAAGGCAAAATTCCATTTCCCCCATCGTGAGTAAGGAATGTTGGATTTGGCTGGTTGATCTGACATTGTGGTCTGATCCAAAGCCTACTGAAGTCATTGCATGGCTTTCCAGTGAGCTCAGGAGTTTTAGGATCAGTCCCTTGACTAGGGTTACCATTCGTCCGGATTTACCCGGACATGTCCTCTTTTTTGTACTAAAAATAGCGTCCGGGGGGAATTTGTAAATCACTCACAATGTCCGGGATTTCCCCCCTCCCCCGGCAGAGCAGAGCGAGCAGCTGGGAGGGCTGCAGGAAAGTCCCGGGCTGGACTCCGGAGCAGCTGTAGAGGAGCCGGATCCGCCCTGCATTCTGAGCAAGTGTATCAGCACAAAGTGCAGCCCTCCCCTTTTGCAACTGGGAGCGGTTTCTGCCATGCAGCATAGCAAAACAGGAGCGAGAGCACTTTGTGCTGATACAAGGGCAGCTCTCCCCTGCAGCCCGGTCCGGGCCAGGGACCGGGTTTTGGTGTGCAGGGCCAGGGACCCGGTTTTGTTGTGCTGGGGAGCTCAGCCACGTGTCTGGCTCGCACAGAGCCCAACACCCTGTTCTGAGCAGCAGGGTAAGGGGGCCAGGGGGCAGGAAGGTTCTGGAGGTGGCAGTCAAGAAACAGGGGGGGGGGCTTTTTGGGGGGAGTGGAGAAAGTTTTGGGCAGTCAGGGTACAGGTAGGGGGTAGGGTCCTGGGGGGCAGTTGGGGGGGTCTTAGGAGGGGGCAGTTAGGGGACAAGGAACGGGGGGAGGGTTGGGGGTTCTGGGGGGGGGGCGGGAAGTGGGAGGGGCAGGGGCGGGGCTAGGGCGGGACTCCTCCCGTCCTTTTTTTTGCTTGCTGAAATATGGTAACCCTACCCTTGACACTTGCTGCACATAACTACAATTTATAAAACAAGTTTCCCACTTAGCCCCAAGTTTATTGCACCAAAACACCACCTAGACAAATGCACACCTTTCTGCCATAAACTACCTCTCCCGTGTCTTTCTGGCCTGATGAAACAGCAAGTCCACAGCTGGTAGCCAACAGAGAAAGAGTAATTTCTTCCACTATGCTGACCTCTTATGCATTTTGTCTCCAAAAAGTAGCACGTGGAGCAATCAAGCTTAGCTACTGTAAAATGAAGGTTCCCCCACAAGTACTTTAAAGAGATGTTTTATTTAATGGAGCTTAATGTAAACAGAAGTTGGCCCAGAACATCAAAAAAATGATTTTATTCAAATTCCATGTCTAGAGTTTTCTATATTACTTCATATACCCCCATCCAAAATGTAATTCTTATTGGATAGGAACCATCACATTTATCATTCTGTCACACATTCAATTACTGTGTTAGTTTGATTTGGATGACGATTTATGCATACTTCAACAACTTCCTTGTTGTAAGTGTTGGTGTTGTCACAGTAACTCAAACATCCATCCGGTATTGACGCAGCACAAAGCAGCTCCTTAGTAAGATGCTTAATCTTCATTAAATATAAGGAAGACAGTAAGAAGAGTGAATGCGATCAGCATAGCAGGGTAGCCAGCTATGAATTTCTTTCTATCAGTTCCCAGATAAGCTCAGTCTCCAACAAGACAGACTTTATTTAGCATGCAGGGGGCAAGCAGATAAACAAGTTTACCCATTCAGTGACTCCAGGCACTTTGCGCCAATATTTTGGCCTATGTACATATATAAGGGGACTGTTGTCCACATACTAAAACTCTGTGGGAGTGTTTTGGTTGGCTAGCTCCCAGCACCAAAATAAAGGGGAAAGGTCGATGGGAAATCAGGACCCTGAGACTGACAGTTCCCAGGGGCAATGGGGAGAGACCAATGCTCCACGTCAGCCTGATTGACAGGGCGGGCAGGCTAATCAGGGTATCACCAGGCCTGGGGAGGGGGATGGGGACTCCACATGAGCTGGAATTGCCTGGGTCAGACAGAGGGGGCCCAGCTGAGCGGGGGAGCAGAGCTGTGCCAGATCTAGAGGGGCCAGAAAAGCAGCCCAGGAAGCAGGTCAGTGCTGGGAGCAGAGTCACAGAAGCAGCCCACAGAGCAGACCTGTGCTGGGAGGGGAGCTGCAGCAACCAGAGCCAGAGGGGCCAGAGAAGCAGCAGCAGCCGTGCTGAGGCAGAGAGCTGGAGCTGGAGCAGTGGCAGAGTGGAACTGGAGCAGTCCAGAGCTGGGTGCGGTGAGCAGCTAGGGAGTGCGAGGGGGACCCTGGGCAGCAGGTCCAGCGCAGGGAGACGCCCCCAGCCAAGAGGCCTTGCAGGCCACACTTGGAAGGGGATCGTAACCCCGACAGGGCAGTGGCGACGCTGGGGAGAAGGCTCCTGCCACCTAGAGCCTGAGAACGTGTGTCCACCGCCAGAGCAAGTGCCCAACTGCAGCATCCTTGCAGCACAGCCCGGGCCTGGGCAGGAGGCCTGGGACTCACTAGAGAGGAACAGACTGAACTTCCCCTACATTCCAGAGACGCTGGTTGTTATGTCCCTGTGCCACAGAGTGGGGTGACGTGTTTTCCTTTAACCTTTCCCATTTTTTCCTTATTTTTTTTTAAATTGGTTGTTTAATACATTCTATTTGCTTTGAACTGTATGTAATGATCAGTGGGTCAGAGAAGCATCTAATGCAGAGAGAGCACCCCGGAGTGGGGACACCCTAGCCCCTGCCCTAAGTGACCATGACAAGGTTGGGGGTCGAGCCTCCCAGGAATCCTGGGCCCAGCCTTGTTGGGGTTACGAGGACTTTGCCCCACAGGAGAGTGCAAGGGGAGCCCTTGAGGTCAGGCAGGCATCTGGGTAAAGTGGGAGCGAGGACTCAGATCCTTTCATTAGCCCATTTCACTGGGGTAGTGTATAAGCCTGGAAAGTTCCCCACAATAGTGGGACATTTCCACCGCTTACACATACATTGTAAAATATTAAACCTATTAGTAATGAATTATAATGGCACTCAGCTCATATATAACATATGGTATTAGCTATATGATAGTGGAGATATGTTTAAATGTCCAGGACATTGTTATAAGTTATGGACATACATTTAGTAACTTCTGGAAACTTTTAGACCTGCTAAAAATTGCCAGTCTAATTCCATTAGGATTTTTTTTAATGAACCATCTGTTATAGTCTATAAATTATTTCCCTTCTGTACCTATTTTACAATTCTTGTATTTCATTCCTATACTTCAGTGGGATGTATTTGGGGTTAGAGATCGGCACTCAGGATCAGGAGACCTGGGTAATAATTCCTGACTCTGCCACAGACTTTGTGTGCAACCTTGGACAAATCTCTTACATTCTCTGAGTCTCCGTTTTCCCATCTGAAAACATTGAAGTTATAGGATAAAGGGTGCTATGATTACAATTAATAATGTTTGTAAAGCACATGTAGATCCCCAGACAGAAGTTCTGATTATTATTAAGGTCGCCTGACACTTCCTATTAAAAGACACTGTTTTCAGTCACTTATAACTTTGCCAAATTTTAACTGTTTCGTCTGAAATTTCCCATGCTGGCTCAATGCCTCAGGGTGACTTTGGAAAATTTCAGCCAAAATGGTTCAGCCATTTCCAAGAATAAGGCCAGGGAAAGTACATTTTTCCCTACACAAAATTCTTGAAACCTTTATTTTAGATGTTCCACTACCCACATGCTTGAGTGTGCACTTGCATTTGGTGGCCTGTGCATCCAGGATCTTCGTTTTGCCATATCTGTGAAAATCCACCCACATTTGGCCAAATTATAAATCTTTGAAAAATTGCCATTCTCACATGTTCACTACAGACGTGTTTGAGTTTGAGAGCTAAAAATCTCCAAAGAGTGTCTCCTTTCTGAGCGTACTTCATCCCCTCACAGTTCCTAGTGCTGCCCAGACTGAGCAGGCACCATCCCCACAGAGTGACTGAGCATTCTGCAGACCAGGGATAAGATATAAGAAGGCTCAGAAGAACTTTCCCTGTAATGGCTGCTTCAGGCAGAGCTGGGCACTGAACCTGACAGCAAGGAGCCTGTCTCTCCTTTGCTCTCAAAGCCCCCAACCCCCTGCTGGTACCCAGGCAGAGGAGGGAGGAGGAAGTCATCTGAGTTGAATGCAGAGAGAATAGGGTGACCAGATAGCAAGTGTGAAAAATCGGGATGAGGGTGGGGGGGTAATAGGAGCCCCTATAAAAAAGAAGCCCCAAATATCAGGACTGTCCCTATAAAATCAGGATATCTGGTCACCCTAAGAGAGAACAAAAGCTGGACCACGGGAGGGAAAATAGTAGTTTAGGACAAAGAGACTGGTAAGATGAACTGAGAGAGAGGAGAAATTGTTATTGGGAGTTGGAGGTTGGAGACTGGGACTGGGAATCAGGGAGGGAAATTGGGGAGTGTGAAGTGGAGCCAGTTGGCCAGTTGGTTAGGGGTACTCTGAGATCGGACAAGGAGCTAGGATAGGATGGGAGGAGACACAGGTCTGACAAGGAGCTGGGGTTCAGGGAACTGGAACTAGCTGGGCAAAGAGGCTGGGACAAGGAGCCAGGGAGGGGAGACAGATATTGGATGATGAGCCCAGGGAGAGACTGGGATTGGGAGCTAGTAGGAGGGGGTGGGAGAGAGACGGATTGGATGAGGAAGTAGGTAACTAGGACTGACTGGGGCAGGAGGCTGAGGACTGGGACTGGATGGACAAGAAGAATGGGACTAGGGAAAGGAGCCAGGGTAGGGAAGATACAAGACTGGGGGAGGGACAGGTAGTTGGAGGAGACAAGCTTGGGTAAGCAGGCAGAAGAGTCTGTGCCCACTAGAGAATGGCACTTCAGTTTCCTGAGTCTCACCATTCCTTTGCTGTCAGCAAACATCTGTGAACCCCTCTGGCAAAGTGCACGCCTCATCACCATATAGTGAGGTGACAATCCACAGGGAGGTTGACAACCTATTATTGCTATCAGTTTCTCTGTTAGCTCAAGTGGCAGAAGTAGGAGCAGTGGTCCAAAAAAGTTCCAGTCCTGTTGATGACCCATGTGGGTGTCAGTAAGCGTTCAAACGATAGGAAATGCCAGAATTAAGTTAGTCCGTACAACCTTAATTCCCCTCCCCCGGTGCGTATGTGTTATGATACATGATTCATCACATGACCCTGACACTAAGGCCAGAGATGCAGCATAACTTCCATATCAAGTGTCCCCTCGCTGAGACTAAGAACATCTGCTGTATGTTATCCTAAAGTAGCAGAGCTTCTGCAATGTCTATTTATCTATCTAAGGTACTTATATGCCCCATATCACCATTGTCCCCAAGCACCTCACAAAATTTAATGTATTTATCCTCCCAACACCCTTGAAAGGTAGGGAAGTGCTTCACTTTACAAATGGGGAACTGAGAGACAAAGAGACTAAAGGCCAGATTTTTTAAAGGTATTTAGGCACCTAATGATGCAGATAGGTGCCTAGTGGGATTTTTAAAAGCACCTAATCAGGTTAGGTACCCAGCTCCCTTTGAAATATATGGAAGTTAGACACCTAATTGGGTTAGGGGCTTTTGAAAATCCTCGTGGCACCTATCTGCATCTTTAGGGGCCTAAATACCTTTAAAAAAATCTGGCCCTATGTGACTTGGGAAGGAGCAGGGAATTGAACCCCATTTCTCAGGCTGTCACCCTAGCCCCTGGACCTCCTTCTTCTGTTCATCCTGTACTTCTTCATAGACAGCAGAAAGTGAAAGTGCTGAGGAGATATTGTCAACATCCTCCCTTGTTTGATTTTCCCTTGAGTTCTCTTTGGTGAAACTTTGGCCTGCAGTAGCATTCAAAGAGCCCAAGAGGTGAGAACCAAAGAGGTCAGCTGCTTTGCTCCAGACGTTAAACGAAACAAATGCATCTCTGTTAATCAGTACAAAAGGAGAGGAATCTGCTCCCAACAGCAATACCATACTTGATTAAAGAGCAGCACAAAATAAAATGCTCAAAAGTGAGACACATCTCCAGCTTCACTTTGGTGAATAAAAATGAAACAAAGATCCAAGGAAGAAGACAGCTTTCTCAGAAGGTGAATTAGGTATGTAAATGATCATGCTTAGTGTCTGTTTACATGTTTTATATTCTGTAAGAATTGTTTACGTAAAAGACTCCTTGTAGCAAGGTCAAAGACTCACCGGCGCGGTGCCTCCTGCTGGTCATCTTGGGAATTAGCTCTCCAGCATACAGAGCACCCTCTGCTAGTCAGTGTCTCGCCTGCTGCCGGCCCCCATGTCCCTGCCCTTTACCTCAGGGTTCTGCTCCCAGCACTCCGCACGCTCTGGGTCTCCCTTCCTAGGGGACCCCCCAACCCTCTAAACCCACCTTGCCTCAGTGGCTACTGCCAGTCATCATCTAGCCCCCTCTCACTGGGGCAGACTGCAATATGTAATGGCTGCTTATCACTGGCAAGGGGATAGGACCAGCTGCCTCTTCCTATCCCCAGGCTACACCTCTGTAGTCCCAGTACCTGCTTTGGCCTTTAGCGAGGCCCACAATCTGGGGATTTGCCAGGCTGGAGCTCCTCTTGCCTTTCCCTAGCACTGCTTTACTTCAGGTACCCTTCTCTCCCAGGCAGCCAGGTCCTCCTCTCTCCAAAGCTAGAGAAAGACTGGCTGAGCGCCTGGCTCGCAGCCCTTTTATAGGGCCAGCTGCGGCCCTGATTGAGCTGGCCACAGCTGTGTCTCCTTCCCCAATCAGCCTAGCTTGGCTGCTTTTAACCCCTACCTATCGGAGTGGGGCAGCCGCCCCACTAAACTCCTCTACAAATAGTTATCAAATACTGCATTTCTTGTTCCACTCATCATTCTTGTCAACTGCAATAATGCAACAAGCCATGGCAATAAATGACCCCATTAACTGTGCCAGCGGGGGCATGTGCTCTTTTCTCTGGATTAAGGCTTCTTTTAAGGAGATGCTCTCTTTTTTGTTAATTAGATGTTTACAGCCGCTTAAAAACGTAAAGTCAGTGACAGATGACACTGATGCAGGATAAACTAGTCTTTAGCTCCACATTTCAGATTGTCGACACAGAAAAAACGTTGGAAAGTGGCTTCAAAACAAACTGATAAATGGAGGTCTGTTAGGACTCACATTCCCCCCCCCATATAATCATGGATTATATGATTATTAAAGACCTGTGCTTTAGATCAAGAGTCTCTTCAATAAAGGTTAGATAGTGTGAGAAGTGGCGTGAAGATGCACCATCCCAGGAAAAGCACCTGCACCTCAGGCAAACCGAACTTCTCCTAGGGCTGTTCAGTGCCCATGGGAGTATTGCACTTGGCTCCATCCATTAGCATAGCACAGATTGCTCCCCCTTGGTGCACCATGACCTATCCCCATTTCAAATGATTTGCTCCAAGGGGAGATCAGGGAACGAGAAATCTCTGTGCTTTCCAGAACAAGTGGACTGATATGGAGGAAGACCTAATGCCCGTCAACACAGGAGGAATTGGTGGCTTCTTGCATGCTCCTTCTGTCCAGTTATGCAAGGGCAACCTCAATCATTCCTCATAAGGCTGGTGTTTGATGGGATTCTTCTTGTCTTCATTTTGATTTTTTGCTCTTTTAAGGATTGCTTTCCATTTAATTTTTAACAGGACCCATGGGGGTCTGCGGACCACAGACTGAAAACCACTGGACTAGAGCAAAGAAGAGGTGCTCCTTTTTTACTGAACACTGTATGCGTTGAAATACATTTTGTAAAATTCATAAGTCACAAACCAAATGGCTAGCATCATTTTTAATTAAGACCTTCTGTTTTACTTAATTATCCCTTTTGACATAGATCTCCTCTCCTTTAGCCGCAGCAATGCACCACTCTTCACAAAATCACAAGCCGGAGTCTTGGCACAAATATGCAGTTATAGACAAGAGTATGTGTCAGTATCTTTTTAATTTGGACCAGCCCTGAGCCCTGACAAGAACGCTTTTCAAAGCTGGACTGTGCACATACAATCTACACACACTTATTTTGTGTGACTATGACAAGGGAAGATTAATTTAATGTATGATCTCAGCCTACAGTATTACAATTTTTTCTAGCAGTGATGTTAAGCAAGAGCTGATTAAATTGGCACAGAAAGAAAAAAAAAGAGAAAATATCTCCCAAATTCCTTATTTCCACTAGTTTAGCTACTCCTGACTCCAGAAGCTACTCCTACCTTCTCCCTGTGAGACTCAAAGGCCAAGTAACTACACTACCCATTACCATAGGCAGCGAGTTATATGGGCCCGTGGTGTCCGTGCTCCACCAATATTTAGGAACGTGGGCCAAGCTCCACCAATGTTTGGGCTTACCGCACTTTGGGGGGCCCCACTCTTCAGGGGGACACAGGGTCCAGGGCGGCCTGGGGGGTTAGCAGGAGGCCTGGTGCCAGCAGCAGTGAGTGACCCAGTCCCAGCCCGCTCTGCTCCACCCTGCCCAACCCCTGGCGTCGCCCAGGGGAGGGGACGGAAGCTGGAAAGGGGTGGGGGTGGGGGCTTGGGGAAAAGAGTGGAATGGGATGGGCAGGCTGGGGCCAGGTCGCTTGCTGCTGCCAGCGCCAGGTCCCCCGTTAACCTCCCAGGCTTCCCTGGACCCCGCATCCCCCTGAAGCATGGGGCCCGGGGTGGTTGCCCCAGTCCATCCTATGGACAGGACGGTTCTGCTTGGACCTGTTCTGGGCACCACCAAAAATTATACAAACCTGGCACCCTTGCCCATTACCTCCCTTTGTTATAGTTACACTCACCCACTCTAGAAACAGAAAAAAATACCACATAATGTTGATGTCACAGCAATAAAAACAGATAACAAGAAAAACAGGGTGAATACAGTTTATGAGCAGACCATAGGGTTAAACATGTCTACATGAAAGCACTGAATAATTTCAAATGTGCTCATTCATTTTAATCAAAGTGTATTCACAAACAATTTGAAAAGTAAAAGAGCAAAATTTGTTTAATAAATAGTTCACCCAGCTCTGTTTCTACTCTATTTTTGCCATAACATTTAATTTCACAAAGACACACTTGTTTCTACAACATTATATTTAAAGGTACTCGTTCCAGGGAAATAGATATAGCTTTAGCAGACTTGTCTAAAAAAAAAGAAAAAGAGACCTCATTTATATAATCTTTCTCTGGACATTTTCTACATAGGAGTCTGTCATTTTGAGAGATGAGGAGAAAATTGATCCAATATCACTTATTCTAATTTTGGCACATGCTAAATTATAGTTAATAATCTGAGGCAATATCAGTCAATGTTAAGATGGGCATTTGATCATTTATTTTTCCTGTTCAGAAGTCTGCAGATACACTGGAATGACAGCCCTGAGCATTACTTCAGATCTAATCAGAATCAAAAGTTTTGCATAGCCACTGCAAGCAAGAATAGAATGTAAAGCATTGTGGGTAATAATGGCACTAATTACTGGTTAGAAAATAAGGTTAATTTTAACAAACCCAAAATATTCCAGTGTTGATGGTGCTGCATAGGTCTTCAACAAACTATAGCCATCCAGGGTTGTTGTGACAAACTCCCCTCCCCCCCCATCATTTTGGTTTAATTTAACTTATGATTTTTAGATCTAGGTCTAGATCCAGAGGTGCTGGAACAATTTGTATGGGGGGTGGGGAGTGTGCTGAGAGCCATTGACGCAAATTGTAAACCCTGTAAATGATGGAAACCACTTCAAACCAGGGGGTGCGGCAGCACCCTAGCACCCCCAGTTCCAGCACCTATGCCTAGATTTAATCTGGATCTTTAAAGTAAAATTTATTGAATGTCTGACATTTTTGACATTAAGCTATTGACCTCAGGGGAGACATTTAATCTTGCATTTCAGAACCTAGTCACGTTATGCTTTGCTTTAATTAAGTAGCGCAGGCCTGATTCTCCATCCACTGAAGTCAAGGGAGTAACAGGTATAAATGAGAGGAGAATCAGGCCAGGTATTTTGTGATTAAAATCACATATTGGTATGGTACTAAATTGTTGCATATTGAGCCATTATCCTTACCATTTTCACATCTTGTATTTTCCCTATTTTGTGAAGGACCCCAACACACTGTTCTGTCCGGTCATGCCACTGTCTCCATGCCAGTCCTACAGACCAGAAACCTCTTCAATTTGTATAGCATGTATAGGTCAATATTCACAGCATCAAAGGTCCCAAGACAATACATGATAAGCTACAGGATAATTTAAGAAAACAGCATATAGATGTTCCACTTAAAAATTACTTCAAATAATCTTGCATTCTAATAGCCAGATGTTTTTTTCAAATGTTTTTATTAATTACAGAATTAAATTTGTCCCTATTTTCAACACTTCTAATAGTCTTGGAAAAGTACTTCAACACAATGCTGTCAAACTAGTGAAAGAACATGGAACCCTGGGAGAAAAGGGGAAAGAAAGACCCTACTGATACTGCATGCTACTTAGGGAAAATGCGCTGACATTATGACAATGTTGAGAGAAGTATACTTGTTTTCTTCCATAAAAACCTGGTCACCCTTTGCCAGGGTCTCTGCTCCATCTTGAGTACTAACGTGTTGCTGCTTCTGGCATTTTCACTGATTTACATTAAACACCAGAGTTCCCATTTTACCTCCCTCCTACACAGGACTTGTGATTTCACACCCAAACACTTTGTTTCAGTTGTTTTTGCACCTTATAATGCACTTTCAAGCCCTAATTCGGGAAATCACATGCTTGAGCTTATCCTTATCCAGGAAAGCACTGAGGCAGGTGCTTAACTTTAAGCACCTCCGTAAGGTCTTGATCCTGAACAAGTGAAGACCATGAGAGTTTTGCCACTGACTTCAAATGCCCAAAGTACTTTCCTGGATTAGGGTATGAATGAGGACGTTTTTCATCACAATACAATAGAGATTCAGTTGCATACTTTTCTGGTATCATATTTTGCATCTTAATATCCTTTTGCCTCCTACTTTTCAGTCTGCCTCTGTTTCTTTCTGTTCCATTTGCACAGGCTTTTCCTTTGATTTTCTTTTTTCTGACTCTTGCATTCCCTCAGCCTCCATCCCACTGTATCTCTCTCCCTTCATCTCTCCAGATCAGGTAACTAGGATCTTTATCCTCAGTCTTTGTTTTAACAGCCCTGGTGGAATTATTCATGTTGTGCAAAGTTAAGTACTGTGATAAGTTAATAAGAATTTGTATAGCTCTTCCTACTGTCTCTGTACTTCACTGCTGATGAATAAAATTGCTTCTGAAACCCTTGAAATGCCACCGTGTTTGCTAATGGCCACCTCCATTTTATTTTGAATATGATTTGGACTGGAGGCATTGGCAAGCTACAGTTTGAGGAGAAGAATTCCTACAGAATTCAGATTCCCCCATATTGCCTTTTAATATTGCTACTTCTGCCGTTTTAGGAAGTAATCTAATGCACTTGATGGACTTTAAATTTTCTGAGGGGATAAACATTCTTGTTAGGTTCCTATCAATGAATTAGTTGGTAACTGTTGGCCCTGGAGTTTTAGGGAATTCCTGATAATAAAAATTCCCTAACTTAGGACATCTATGCCACAAACTCTACCCAGAGCCCAGTAGGATTTGTGTCAACCTATTTCAGTCCCAAACCCCAGATATCTCAAAGTATCAGCTGTTTTAGCGTAACAGTTTGCAAGGAAAAGTCTGATGAGTTACAAAATCTATCAGGACCCTGTCCTGTAGTCCTTGAAAACTTTAGACTTCTAACTAGTGCAAAACTCCCATTAGGCTGTAAATATGGGGCAAGAGTCGTCATAAGAAACACCTTTGAAAAAGGAAACAAAAGAATTTTCAGGTGTTTATAAAAACAAAAAACAAAACAAAACAAAAAACAGAGGGAAGGGATGGGCTGAGATGGATTTCAAGAAAAGTGAGTTCCATTTCTTTGAGATTGCCAGCACAGAGGCATAATGTCCTTTTGACCTAAGAGGTTATGGCGGGATCCCTGAAAATAGATAATGTCAGAGCAAATATGCATAAGTAGAGCTGATCAAAACTGTTTTATCCTCTCCCCCCTTTTTTTGAAAAAGAAATAAAGAAAGTCCTATCTTGCACTTCAGCAGCTAAGCCTCACGGACAACAGCAGTGCATCATGGAAGACGTATTATAGCCAGAAACCAACCCCAAAAGTAAGAGTGGTGGCATGAGTGACCGGGAATTATAACTCTCATGAAATATTGTGGTGGACAGGCAGACACAAAGATTAACATCAACCCAACCCAAAAATAAACATTTGGCTCACAATGAAACATTTTGATTCAGGAATGTCTAAATGCTTTGTTTCAATCCAAAATGTCAAAATGAATCATCTCACTATTTTTAATGGAATATTTTTGGAATTTTTCATTACTCAAAGTTTCAGTATTTCACATTTTTATCCCAATTTGAGATGACAACAAACATCAAAATAACAAATTTCTGATAGAAGGGAAATTCTGCTTTCTAGTCAGCTCTGCTAATATGTTCTATCACAGAAATTGGAGCAAAGAACTACAGTAGAGTTGGGAATGGGGGTTGTCCGTAACTCTGAAATGTTCATAACTCTGAAGAAAATGCAGCTCTGGCTCCAGCAGTTCACACTCGGGGCCAGGGTCTAGAGGCAGCTTGGCAGCTTTCTTGCAGGCAGCTTCTTTCCCTGTCCCAGGCAACCCTGTGCCCCACTCCTGGCCAGTGGGGGGGGAGGTGGGAGGTGGGGTTAAAAACAGCCGTCCCCCTCCCGGCTGGGGGTGTGTGAAAACAGCATACACGGCTTACAGGAAAGCAGCACAGACCCCAGTGCAGCTCCTGCTCCTTCTGCCTTGGGCTGACAGTGGGGGCTCACAGCTTTGCCTACGAATCTCAGAGTCTTCACTTCCTAGCTCTAAGTGGGTGCCCCATGCGTGGGGGTAGGGGTGGGGACAGGCAGCCCAGAAGTGCCTACCATTAAGATGCAATATAGGCACAGTGCATTAATTGCTTTTTTTTTTTCCTCCGATGCTGCCTGATTGGTTACTTCCGGTTTCACATGGTGTCTGGTTGACCAATCAGTCCATAACTCTGGTGGTCATATCTTTGAGGTTCTACTGTAATAGGTCCCCATGTTCCACTCTCGAGAAAAGAAAAACTGTTTCTTACTGTCTAAAAATTTTGTTCAATCTTCCTATGAATAGGTCTAGCAATGGATTTTGGGAGACAGTTCCATAGTCTGACAAAACATAGACTCATAGAAATGTAGGGCTGGAAGGAACCTTAAGAGGTCATCAAGTCCAGCCCCCTGCTTTGAAGCAGGATCAACTAAAAATATTCCATCCCTAACTGGTGTTTGTCTAACCCGTTCTTAAAAACAGGAGATTCTACAATCTCCCTTGGAAGTCTAGTCCAGAACTTAACTACCATTATGTATATAAAGTTTTTCCTAATGTCTAACCTAAATCTCCCTTGCTGCAGATTAAGCCCATAGATTCAGTGGACACAGAGAACAATTGATCACCATCCTCTTTGTAATTGCCCTTAACATATTTGAAGACTGTTATCAGGTTCCCCCTCAGCCTTCTTTTTTCAAGACTAAACATGCCCAGCTTTTTTAACTTTCCTCATAGGTCAGGTTTTCTAAGCTTTTTATCATCTTCATTGTTCTCCTTTGGATTCTCTACAATACATCCACATCTTTCCTAAACTCTGGTATCCAGGATTTGACATGGTACTCCAGCTGAAGCCTTATCAGTACTGAGTAGAACAGATCAATTAACTCCCATGTCTTACACACGACACTCCTGTCAATACATCCCAGAATGATATTAGCCTTTTTTGCAACTGCATTATATTGTTGACTTATATTCAGTCTGTGATCCACTATAACGCCCAGATCCTTTTCAGCAGTATTACCACCTAACCAGTAATTCCCCATTTTATAATTGTGCATTTAATTTCTCCATCCTAAGTGTGGTACTTTGCACTTATCATTATTGAATTTTATTCTTGTTGGTTTCAGACCAATTCTCCAATATGTCAAGGTTGTTTTGACCTCTAATCCTATCCTACAAAGTGCTTGCAACGTAATAGAGTTATTCCTAATATCCAGCCTAAAGTTTCCTTTGTAGTTAAACTTGGTTTTCCAATCTCTCCATCCTGAAGTTTCATTTGGATTGGACTGTGGGGGAAAGACTTCTTGGTTCAGACTCTCCAAATATTGAAATCTCTCACTCACTACCTCTACCATAGATTTCAAGGAGTTGATGTAAGGCCTTTTATTCAACTCAGTTTATTTTTAACCAACTTGGTTCTCCCTTTGCCACCAGCTCTACCCTTCTGGATTTTGTTTGTTTAATGATTTTATTGTCATTCTTTGTCGGAGCAGTTGATTCTTTTGTGGGCCATAGGACCTATCTATATTTTAATCTTGGTTCAACGCAATGTTTAAACATGATGTTGATAGAGGAAATAAACATAGCAAAGTGAAAGTGATTGATTTAGCTTTGCATAGCGCTTAGATACACGGGAATGAGTTCAAATATAAACAATTAAATACAATAACAATTCATTATTAATTGATTATGTTTGCTAATCCCAGCCTCATAGAAGCTTTAAAAAGAGCATTTTTCTCCCAACCTGTTTGACTATTGGTGGGAAGCTGAAAAGGAACGCATTTGTAATGAAACACGATCCATTGTAACAATGTCTTCATCAAAACATCATGAACAATGTCCTCCGTGTTGCCTGCTCAACTCTGGGAATAAGTGTTGAGATTTTCACAGTTAACTAGGGGATTTAATGAAAAATTGCCCTTATGGACCAACCAACATTTTTAGTTGCTGGAGCAGCGAAAGAACAAATGTAGTCCAGAGCCATGCACAGTTCCAGTGTGTTATTTTCTCAGTGACAGACATCTGCATTTTGTTTTTAAGGAAAGAGATTCAGGATCGAGGATCCTCACTGTCAGCAGATCATGCCAATTTAAAAGTAAAGGTATGTCTACCCTTCTGCTGGGACCATGGATAGACAGACACAAGCTAGCTCTGCTCAAGCTAACTCACCAAAACCAGCAAGACAGACAGGAGGCAGCACAGTGGTGGCTTGGGCTAGCTGCCCACATACATATCTAGGGGATTCAGGTGGGATTGTACTCAGGTGGCTAGCCTGAGCGTATAGGGTTTGCTCCTATTTTTAGTGTGCTAGCTTGAGCAGAGATAGCAAGTGTCTTTCTACCCATGCTAGGAAGTATACTCCCAGCTGCACGGTCAACATACCTTAAGTCAAATTTGGTGTCCAGACTGTTTATTGGCATACCTTTAAGGTATGTGATGTTTATTGAGAAGGGAAAATTTAGCACATAGGGCCAGATTCACCCCTGGTGATGTTCAACCGACTTCACTGGAGTTACACCAGGAAGTAATTTAGCCTATTATTTATATTTCCCACAAGCCAATGCACAGTGCACACTCAAGCTTTCTGCCAACAGAATTTACTGAGCAGTGTAGCTAGAGTGATTATTTGTGTGTAAGTACTCTATGTCCCCACTGTCTACTGAACGCCAGATTTGCCCTGGAATCTTATTTTACCTCACATTATACCCAGGTAAGGAGCCATTTTGATTCCATTTGCTAATGCCATTTTATTCATCTGCTTTTTTATGAATTAGTGGTTACTTTCCTCTCTATAGCCAACAGTCATTTCATTTGTCCATTGCATGACTATACAGAGACTAATTTTCAAATCTGATTTAAAACAATGACTAGTGGTCAAATGTATGGAACTGTTCCTCTCTGTACTGGTTCAATCACTTCTAATTTTTTCAGATCATTTCATTTCCTTCCTACTGCCTTGGGCTGAATAGCAATCTTTCTATTGGTTATACCCACAGATTAATGCCTAACATGAAAAGTAGTTTGAATCGAAAGTCTTCCAATGTATCCAGATCTTCAGAGCAACATTCACATTTTGTCATTTACTGTTCCAATCTGTTAATTAGTCGTTCTATGGGTCAGCTCTCAAGAACTTACATTTGTCTGTCCAAAACATACACAAATTCCCAGATTCACTGTCCATTTTGGTGCTATTTCCTCTTCCTACAGTGATCTTTGTATCAAGTTTTCCAGTACTGTGACATATTTAGTCCACAGCAAATGCCTTCTTACAGACCTGCCAAGTCTCTAGTGTCTTGAACATCTGCTGTTGTTATACAAAGGCTCCCACTCACAAGCAAACACAAACTCTTCAATCCATGAAAATATAATTTTAGATTTTATTTCAATAAAATTAGGTCTGTTAAGCGATTAAAAAAATTAATTGTGATTAATCGCACTGTTAAACAATAATAGAATACCATTTATTTAAGTATTTTTGGATGTTTTCTACATTTTAAAATATATTGATTTCAATTACATCACAGAGCACAAAGTATACAGTGCTCACTTTATATTTATTTTTATTACAAATATTTCCAATGTAAAAAACAAAAGAAATAGTTTTTTTCAATTCACCCCATACAAGTACTGTAGTGCAATCTTTGTCATGAAAGTTGAATTTACAAATGTAGAATTATGTATTAAAAAATAACTGCATTAAAAATAAAACAATGTAAAACTTTAGAGCCTACAAGTTCACTCAGTCCTACTTCTTGTTCAGCCAACCACTCAAACAAACAAGTTTGTTTACATATGCAGGAGATAATGCTGCCCTCTTCTTGTTTACAATGTCACATGAAAGTGAGAATAGACGTTCGCATGGCACTGTTGTAGCCAGTGTCACAAGATATTTACGTGCCAGATACGCTAAAGATTCATATGTCCCTTCATCTTCAACCACCATTCCAGACCACATGCAGCCATGCTGATGACGGGTTCTGCTCAATAACAATCCAAAGCAGTGCAGACAGACACATGTTCTGTTTCATCATCTAAGTCAGATGCCTCCAGCAGAAGGTTGATTTTCTTTTTTGGTGGTTCTGCTTCTGTAGTTTCTGCATCAGAGTGTTGCTCTTTTAAGACTTCTGAAAGCATGCTCCGCACCTCATCCCTCTCAGATTTTGGAAGGCACTTCAGATTCTTAAACCTTGGGTTGAGTGCTGTAGCTATCTTTAGAAATCTCACATTGGTACCTTCTTTGTGTTTTGTCAAATCTGCAGGGAAAGTGTTCTTAAAATGAACAACATGTGCTGGGTCATCCTCTGAGACAGCTATAATATGAAATACATGGCTTAATGCAGGTAAAACAGAGTTGGAGATATACTATTCTCCCCCCCAGGAGTACAGTCAAAATTTAAGTAACATATTATTTTTTTAACAAGCGTCATCAGCATGGAAGCATGTTCTCTGGAATGGTGGCCAAAGAATGAAGGGGCATACGAATGTTTAGCATATCTCACACATAAATACCTTGCAATGCTGTCTACAAAAGTGCCATGTGAACCCCGGTTCTCACTTCCTGGTGACATAGTAAATAAGAAGCCAGCAGCATTATCTCCCATAAATGTAAACTTGTTTGTCTTAGCGATTGGCTGAATAAGAAATAGAACTGAGTAGACTTATAGGCTCTAAAGTTTTACATTGTTTTGTTTTTGAGTGCAGTTATGTAACAACAAAAAAATCTACATTTGTAAGTTGCATTTTCACGATAAAGAGATTATGTTATGGTACTTGTATGAGGTGAATTGAAAAATACAATTTCTTTTGTGTATCATTTTTACAGTGCAAATATTTGTAATTAAAATAATAATATAAAGTGAGCACTGTATACTTTGTATTCTGTGTTGTAATTCAATATATTTGAAAATGTAGAAAAACATCCACAAATATTTAATAAATTTCAATTGGTATTCTGTTGTTTAACAGTGCAATTAAAATTGTGATTAATTTTTTGAGTTAATTGCGTGAGTTAACTGAGATTAAACAACAGCCCTAAATAAAATCAAAGTAATTGACCCCTCAATACCTCCTCCCCCACATGAATGGATGGCAAATAGTATAATACAGTGTTCACAGCCATTTGTTTTCATTCTGAGTAGCTGTTGGGCTTAATCCATTTTGTTTGCATGGCTATTTGGGGAATGATGTCTCTTCATAAGAATCTCATCATTAACATATTGATAAGTGTATATGTGCATGAACAAGATTATTTTTTCTGTTCATTATTCTCAATTCATTATTTGCTATTCTCCTGTTTAAACAGTTCAGCAATCCATTCAGAAACAGAAATAATACCTTGTGACTTAAGTGACCAGTCAGACTCACAAATAATAAGTAATGAATAGCGAACAGTCAAAGTAAACAGTTTGTGAACAAACCATCAGCTAAAATTTGTTTGCATAAACTGTTAGTCAAACAATTACAAATGACAAACACATTCATAAAAATCAAAACTGATATGTGGTTAATTCATGGAAAGTACTAAATTCATCAGATAAATTATTCACAACGAATAATTCAGCCATGAAATTCATTGTTGACAAACGCAAGGTAATGCACATTGGAATAATTTGAACTACTCATACACATTGTTGAGTTCTAAATTAACTGTAACCACCAAGGAAAAAAACTGAACATGATTGTGGATAACTCAATGAATCTGCTGCTCAATGCACTGCAGCGGTCAAAAAACTAATCTTAGGTTGCATATAGGCTGTGTGGAAAAATAATGTCGAAAATATCATAGAGTGGTCATATAAATTGCTGGTATGAAGTCACCTGGAATGTTGGGTTCAGTTCTGGTCAACCTATCTCAGTGCAGAGGTTGGTGACAAAAAAATGTATTGGAGGCACGGAAGCCAAGATCCACAAAGGAATTTAGTATCCTAAAGCATACTGAAGTCAAAGAGCATTTGATCACTAAATACTTTGGAGGATCTGGGCCAGAGAGACTTCCACATGAGGAGAAATTGAAAAGTTTGGAATGGTGCCATTTAGAGAAGAGATGAATAAGAGAAGACATACTAGACATGATATATGAAATGTAAGCCAGGTTACCTATTTACTCTCTTTCCATAATTCAGGAATGAGAGGACATTCAATAAAACGGAAACATTTAAAATTTATAAGATGTGTGAGAAAATATTTCCTTTGATAACCAGCCTTTAGAACTCACTGCCACAAGATAGCACTGTGAGTAAGAGCTTAGTAGAATTTTTTTAAAGGAATTGATGTTTATATGGATACACAGATAGGATAAAAACCATTACAATATAGGGGTTACAAAAACCCTTATGCTTCGGAGTATAAACTAACTAACCCTCATCATTTGGGTAAGAAGCTTCTATGACAAATTGTCATATGTCAGCTGTGGGGTTTTTTTTTTTTGCACTATTATTGTCTACTGTCGAAGAAAGGTTAATGGTCTTAATGGAACACTGCTGTGATCCAGTATGATAATTCTTATGTTCCTAGCTCTATACAAAACAGACCAAAGCACACAGTATACACAAAAAAGAACAACACTGAGAGGATATTAAAGAAGTATATTAGACCTACCTCAGTCAGACAAACCTGGGATGGAATACACAGCAGCATATGTGGACTGGCCCCCTATTTACATGGCACAAAAGACATCAGGTTGTTTTTATTATATTGAACCACTTAATGGGTTCAGAACAAATGTGTTAATTCATTCCATTGTACACAGCTACTGAACAGAAATGTAGGGTGTTGTTGGGGGAGGATGCACAGGTTTACCCCAAGTTACATAGCTTTTGGTCTAAAGTCCAACACATTATTAGCATAATACAACATAATTATTTTACTTAAAATATTGGATAACCTCATATGGGAAATTTATTAGTTGCCTTTTGCCTCTGACCAAAGGAATTATTAGTTTAATATCTCATTACCTCTTTTGGTTAAGATCAGGTATCAGGTTTAGTGTGATATTGGTTTAATATCTGACAAATCCTTTATCAGAGGACTATATCCTGTCTTTGCCAGACAATAGACTCAATGATCCATATTTAAAAATGGCTCCATAGATTTAGTATTAATAGCTATGGTATATTCAACAGATATATTCAAGGATTGTGTAGATATAGACAGCAGTAAAGAAGTCTAGTTAGTAAAGGAAATGGAGATAATGACTTGTGACCCATGGGGCACGAGGCATAGATACTCAATATGCTATGTGGAGGTGGTGGTGATTTTCTGAATTTGCACAAGACTAATTCTAGAATATTGGTTCTACAAAGAAGGCCCTCGATCTCTTCCCCAACAACATTTACCAGTATATTTTTCTTGCAAATATACTAGAAGTTTTGTTACAATGACATACCTAGGTTGTAATTGTTGCCAACTGTGTTCATGAAATGCACAAGCTTCATTATATAGTAATCTATCCTCAGAACAGTGCGTGGCTGGGAAATGTTTAGGAATTACTTCAGACTGAGTGTGATCTTTGTCCTGCTACATGGTGAAAGTCCCAGTTTGATCTATGGGGGTCTAGCTGTGAGGAAATACCAAAATATGGGTGAATCTTAAACTAAAGGCAAAAGCCTTCAACCCCCACTAGAAAATATGTTTCTTACAGTCTATTGCTGCTGTGTAAATAAAATTCAAGATTGACTTGCAAGTCCCAGGTGTTTTTCTTAAAAATAAATAAATAAATAAATAAATAAAATAATAACCTGAGTGTTGAGATAATCTAGAACATTTCCTGTACTTTTGGGGCAAGTATAGCAGTAAAGGGTAAATCCCTAAATGGTGCTTTCCTGAGCCACCTGAGTTTATTACCATCTTTAATTAATGCCAAGCTTTCTATACTCCTCTCCTTAGAAAGCCAGATAATATGTACTGGATGTTTTAACACTGGCTGCCTGCTTTTCCAATCTTTCAGCTGCATATTTTTGCAAATTAGCCAGTGCTTTTATATTACCAACCTGACAGCTGTCCTTCATATCCATAACTCCTCTGACAGGAGCAAATTTTGATTTGACTTTGAAAGACAGTTGCTCTTTTTTTTTCATTACCTAGTTTCCAAAAATTCTGACACGTCAACATAATTACTATCACCTGCGCAGCAGTTTTCATGTAAAGGTGGATTTCATTGTGCTTTGCAGCCTGTTGCCAGATTGATTATGAGCAATCCGATACTGTATTCATGTGCCCCATTTTCCTTTCACAGGTATCTAATGTTGAATCAAAACCCAGTGTGTTCTCAGCTGATAGGCTAGATGCTGTAAATAATCACATTGTTAACTCTGTGACAGAACTGCATCCTCCACATGCATGTAACCCTGCACTGTAGCTAACATCTTTTAGCTGATGAGGATCAGCCAGAATTCCCTTACATGGCCATCATTGATGCTCATTAAGCATTGAGGTCAATAGGCGCCTGTGCATTGAATTCAGTGGGCAATGGATCACACCTTCATTGGTTGGAGGAGTCAGTGTAGAAGGATTGAAATGCAGTTCAAATCAGATTTTTAAAAGTATTTAGACTTGTAAAGAGGCTGATATAGATGCCACTGGGATTTTAAAAAGCACTCTTAGGCACCTGTCTGCATCATTAGGCACCCCAACAACCTTTAAAATCTAGCCTTACCTATCTCCAATGGCTACATGTGCTGCATTTCAAGCTAAAATTGTGACATGAAATCAAACACTAGGATCGTCCACATGGAAATTCAGTCAAAGTATAATTACAACTAGATTACCCAGAAAGCCAAATAAATAATATTCTTAGCTTTTCCTCTTTAAAGTTATTTACAGAAATTAATTAATACTCCCAACATCCTTGAGGGGTAACTAGTTTTATCCTATCATCTCTAGTTTGAAACTGGGGAAGTGAAACAGAAAGGTTAAATAACCTCTCCAAAGTCATGGAGTCCAACTCAAATGTGGGATTAGAACCCAGAAGTTCCTAATCTGGAGTCCTGTGCTCAGACCACACTACACACTCAATAGTTCCCTTTTCCATCAAATTTAATCTAGATTCTCTTTCCTCATGCACATATTATTCGGTTCAACTTTTCCCTTCATTTTACAGCGTCTTTGCATATGTACTCTTGGCATAACTAAAACTGTAATTAAATTGCCTACCTCCATACGTCTTCAGGAACTCCTCAGGCTGCTAAATACACATTGAGAACAGAGAACAAATGATTTTGAATGACCAAGTCCCCTTGGTTTTTTCATAGTACTTTAAAATAATTTCCACCACAGTTGCTGCACTAATTAGAGGCTCCAGTTTTAAAACTTGCAAACTTGAAAAGAGTCATCAATCTATGGATTACAAAAATAAACAAGCTGCCTGGCTGTATTCCATCATTAAATGCATTTGTTTCTTTTTCTTGCTCTCTGTGCAGCCCATACACATTTTCTTTATGGAATAATCTGCTAGTCTATGATTTCCCCCCCCCCATTTTTGTGATAATGTAGTTCAATGATTCCTAGTCATTTACAACAGAAGGGCCTTATTATTCTCCACACAGATTCCTTCAGTGTAGGAGACTAGAAACTCCATGCATTTCACACTTGCAATTTTCTCTGAATTTTAACATGAGGGAAGAAGGGGAAGGGAAAATGGGAGCATGGATTGTTTCCCCATGTGTGACAGTGTATAACTTCCCCACCCGGGCATATTATGGACTGAGGAAGCCTCACACTCCTCAACCCTGCTAGGCATGCTCCAACTGGAACCACAGTATAAGAGGGAGCAGCTTAGCTCAGCTGAGCTCAGCGGGGGCTGACCAGGGAGGAGAGGGAATGTGTGTTGCAGGCTCCTGCCTGGAAGCTGTCAGAGCCCCAAACTGCAGAGGCCAGGCATGCTGAGACCCAGGCAAATACCCAGCTTTCCGCAGAAGGCTATGAGGAAAAGGAGCTGTTGGGAACCCCACCTGCTGAGTACCCTGGAAAACCAGAGGTCTTGCAGACTATGGAGCAGGAAGACAGGGGAGGAAATAGCCCAGGGGAAACAGACATTGATCTGGTTGTGGTACCGGGAACAGAGTCAGCATGTTTTGGGGGGATCCCTGGTGACCCAGTGGCAGGTATGCTCACTGCTGATAGGGTCCTGGGCTGGGACCTTGAGAAGGGAAGGCCCAGGTCCCCCTACCCTGGTCGCTGATCCACCACTGGGTGGTGGCCCACTCCCCCTGGCCACTAGGCCATACTGCCCTGTGGTGATGGATGGCCCTATGGGCTCTGACTGCTAGTCCACACTGCCAAGCTCAGAAAGGCAGTCCCATTGACTCTGGCCAATAAGCCATACTGCCCTGGACTGAAGGGCGGTCTGACTGGCTCTGGCCACTAAGTCATATTGCTCTGTGCTGAAGGGCAGTCCTATTGACTCTGGACATATGGCTGTGCTGCCCTGAATCTAGACAGCCCCTCTGATTCTGGGGCAGGTATAGCCTGTCACCCTTTAGGGCATTATGGCCCTGTGGCCAAGTCCAAATAACTGCTCTTCTTCTCAGGGTGGGGAGGCCCATGACCAGAGTCAGTCTGATTGTCCCAGAGTTCAGGACAGTAAGGGCTTATCTACACTACCCACTGGATCGCCGGGCAGTGATCGATCCAGCGGGGGTCAATTTATCGTATCTAGCATAGACGTGATAAATCGACCACTGAGTGCTGTTCCATCGACTCCAGTACTCCACCAGAACGAGGAGCACAAGCGGAGTCGATGGGAGAGCACGAGTTGTTGACTTCAACTATGCTATTCACGTAGTTGAAGTAGCGTATCTTAGATCAACCCTGTGCGGTAGTGTAAATAAGCCCTAAGTCTCAGTGGAAAAAGTCTAAGTTGCCACCCTTCTTCCCAGGGCAGTGAGACCTAGTGGCCAGCATCAAAGGGGCCATCTTTAGATTCAGCCTAATGTCCAGAGTCAATAGGACTGCCCTTCAGCACAGAGCAATATGGCCTAGTGGCCAGAGCCAGTCAGACCGCCCTTCAGTCTAGGGCGGAATGGCCTACTGGCCAGAGTCAATAGGACTGCCCTTCTGCACTGGGCAGTGTGGCCTAGCAGTCAGAGCCATTACACATTCATTTACAAAACCATCACCAAAAAGAGATGCAGAATGTTGTCATCCAGTAAATTCCCAGCTGCAACATATTCCACAGTAACCTATGTCATCTTTATAAAGTGTCCAATAGGGCGCTGGATTAAAATCTTTAATCTCTTCCAGAATGTCATCTGGCTGTTTGATCCCCTGTACAATCATTATAAAAATTTAGACAATTCTCACTTATATGGGGTTTATACACCGTGAGCATTCCACACGAAACTTGATTTCAGAAAGCTGTTTCAAAAAAATAATCATGAATAAGATAAACATAATAATGAAACCAAATAAATTGAAGAAGAGTCCAGATGGGTGAACTAAGCCTAAAGAACTTGCCTGATTAAAATAAAATCACAACTGTTCTTTATAACATTATTTCTTATTGGACTGTAATGCACATGTCCAACATTGTCCTTTCTTATATTGTTAACCTACCCTCTCTGGCATCCTTTGTTGTGCTCAAAATGTAGTATTTATTTGTTCAAAATTAAAAGGAAAACAAGACTCTTAAAACTTTGCTGTAGACACATTGGGCCAGGTTCATCCATGATGTAAGTCAGTTGAAGATAGACGAGAAGATATTTTGGCCTTTTGTGTCAGGCCTTTATTAACTTTAGTCATTTGTGCCAGATGGGAAGGAAGACAACAGATTAGTTGCTCCAACACAATGATATTCACTTCATTAGCTTGCTTTACCAATTAGATTAAAACATCTTTCAACCAACCCATTGTCAAGTAATGAAAATGTATGATCTGTGGTCTCATCAAATCTCACAAGCTAAGCAAATTAGGACCTGGGATACACTTGGAAAAGGACCTCCAAGCAACACCTGGGTGCTTCAGGAAATTGTGCTAGTTACTCAATGGTAACACTCTATCCGCTTAAGTCAGGAGTGAACCACAGCCCCAGCATGGTGATAAGTGGGCACCTAAAAGTGCCATTTTTCAGAGAACACAAAATCCAGATTAATGACCAAAAGGAAAGATCCCACAGCACTTTTCACAAAAGTAACAGGGTTAACCCTATGACCTAGACAAATTCCAATCTGAGTACTTACCAAAGCTATGTAAAAGAGTTACAGCAGAACTGAAAACAATCAAAATTTGCCCCTTTGTTAAGTCTGCCAAACATCTTGTATTTAAATAAATATAAAATATATGGAGATATACCTATCTCATAGAACTGGAAGGGACCCTCAGAGGTCATTGAGTCCAGCCCCCTGCCTTCACTAGCAGGACCAAGTATTGCTTGAATGCATATACTGCTTTCATCAAAATTCTTAATATTAGAGGAAACCGCTGTCAAAGTTGGGCACAATTTTTTGTTGTTCCACCTGGATAGCAGCATAAAGCTCAATGCATTATTAAGGTCTTGAGCTGAAGTAATTGGGATTGCTCATGTGGATGAAGTCACATGTGATTGCTATAGTTTCTTTGGCTGAGTGTACTCCAGATGTTCAAGCAGGTCAAAAATAAATAAATAAATAAATAAATAAAAGCCATTTTGACTAAATTCTCAGAGGGACAACTTACAGCTTTTCTCTCTGAGCTACATCGGAAACACAATTCTGTTGTAACTAGTTACTATATTGTTTGGGAAACAGATATTTGAATATATTTTAGGTTAAAATAATACTGTCCCCTACTTTATATACCATTTTATAACAGGAACCTATGCCTGTAAATCTGTTTTCTTGTGGTATTGACCACCTGCTGCCTCAGTTTGAAGGGGGAGGCCTGTGTTCCCTTGCTGCCTAGTTTAATAGTCTAATTTATAGTCAAGGAATTGTTTACATTCTCCTATATTGGAAATTATGGGCCTGAGTCTTCATTGCCTTGCACCTCATGTAGCCATTTACATGTGGGCAAAGTGCATATAGTGTGCTATATGCCAGCCTGCATGGTGGCATTTCACACTGTTCACAGGTGTAAAGGATTACATAAGATGCAAGGCAAAGTGACCATTAACCAGGGGCTACCGCAAGGAGCAAGGCTCCAAGTTTGTCACTTTGTTTCCTTAGCATTGGCTACTCCCTCCATCTACCAATAGGCCATTCTGCCTGAGGACCTCAGAAGTCTGCTGCCCAAAAATGTAGGATTTAGCTTCCTAATGTAACCAGGTGGATCTATATATCGGGGGATATTCATCTGAGCCAGGAACTGTGGCACAAGTGGCCCTAAAAGAGGCTGCTGCTACTAATGATAGTGCCTAATTTGGACAGGCTGATTCTTCTAATGTGTCAGCTCATGTGGAAATATGACCATGCTGCCATGGAGGCGACGAGTGACAATGAGAGAGAGGAGCAGGAGCATACTAATGAGGAATAATGAGCCAGGAGGATATAGCTATATAACTATAGCTCTACCTACTATGTCAGGGCAAGAGCCTCTATTGCTTGGAAGGCCAAGCAGCTGTAACAGCATCAACCACACTCTGATGGGATGTCCAACCCACACAAGACTGTAAAGAGTTAAGATGGCCAGGCAGACTAATTAACTCCACAGGCTGCACCTGGAAGAGAAGCCAGGGAGCAAGGAACTAATTGGAAGCAGGCTCAGCTGGACAGGAACACGTGGGGCTTGCATAACGCCAGGTAGCTGGCAACAGAAGGAGCTGCAGGGGAAGTAGGCAGCAGTCACTCCCTGGGAAGGAGGAGAAGGATTTGGAGCTGGTACTCCCAGAGAAAGGGGGGGGGGGGGGAACCAGGAGTTGTAGAAAGCAGTCCAGGGAAGGAGCAGAGCAGTGGAGGCTGGGAGAGAACTGCTGGGTTGAGGGTCCCTGGACTGGAACCCAGAGCAGTGGGTGGGCCCAGGTTCCCCTCTTGGCCACTGGGGAAGTGACACCATCAGGGTAATGCTGGAGAAGACTGCCTGAGATGTGTGCAGAAGGACTTCGGGTAAACCCCCTGGAAGGGAAACCATGTAGTGACCTGGCCAGAGGGCTGAGTCACAAAGAGGAAGTTGTGGTACCTGGACCAAGAGGGGTCTACAGGGGAGATGCCGCCGGGAAGGAGTGGGGGGCACAACACCCAGCAGAGCTAATCCCCAGGATGGCCATCAGGGGGCGCCACTAGCAATTGCCACACCCCATGACACACACTAAACTTCCATTACTCCTGACGCTGCAGTGATTACTCTTTGCGGGCTATCTACTGTGTTGATGCCATCACTTATTTCTTGATGCCATTTGGCAGCCACAGTACAGGGATGGAAGGCATGTCTTCTTCATTCTGGAGTGGTGTGTGTGTGGCTCAGATTCTCATGTTTATATTAGCAATACTATGGCTCTACTTGGGACCAATGCTAAGGAGTTCACTGTTGCATCCATGTTTTGTGTGCACCTGCGTATGTACTTCCTCATCTTGCTAACTCGTCCTGCTTTCTTGCTGCAGTTGCTGGTCTGCTTGGGCTTTCTACAGCACAATATTGCTAGTCTATGTAAGGCTTGCCTTCTCTGAATTACACTCTATCCACCCCAATAGCCCTGTTGCTTAATGCTAAGTGGCCAAAAAAACAAAAACTAGCCATACATTTATAGATGTTCTTATTTAATGACCTGTTAGGGGGGTGGGTCAGAAAAATCCTCTTTTAATAGATTTATGGACCATTTGTCAGACCTCTGACCTTGCACTGTGTGCACACAGACTTGAAAAAGATGTGGGGGTGATGGTGGATAATGAGCGGAACCATGAGCTGGCAGTGGGATGTGGTGGCCAAGAGGGCTGATGCGATCCTTGGCTGTATGAACAGGGAAATATTGAGTAGGAGTAAGGTGGTGATTTCACCTCTGTATTTGGCACTGCTATGACAGTTCCTGGAATACTGTGTCCAGTTCTAGTGTCTTGTTTAAGAAGGATAGAGCTAAATTGGAGAGGTTTCAGAGAAGAGCCATGAGAATGATTAAAGGATTAGAAAATATGATTTATAGTGATTGAGCTCCTTGAGTCTACTTATCTTAATCAAGATAAGATATAGACGGTGATCAAGTCACCTCTTAAAGTGCCTACATGAGCCCAAATGGCTTTAACCTCTCAAGAAATGCAGTAACCACCCTGAAATTCAGTCCTTGGAGTAACTTCTTGTTATGATGCAATGGTTTACTTATTTTTATCTGTAGTTTCCAATTGGATCTGTGCACTTACTAGCCATTCTCACAATGGGTTTCCGTCACTGCCATCACTGGCAACTAAATCAGAAAACTCCATTTGTGTGGAGATTTCTACAGCCATTTCATACTGCACAAAAGCACCTGAATAATCTGAGAACCATTCAAATTTTCATTTATCTTACCTGCAGTATTTGCCTGCCTCACTCATGGGCTCTGCAGCATTTATGCTACTGTGAATTGTTGCAGTTAATTCTGCTCACTTGTATTATGCCACATTAAATAACCTGTGATACAGCAGGATTGGGGTAATCTGATACAATGTGGCAGGAAGTGCAATTTGATGCCACATGAGAGGCAGAAGATTTCAGAAGCTCTTTAAAAACAAATAAAGCAATTTTTGTAAATATGGTTTAAGAGGTTGTAAAAGTAGGAGCCCAGCTGCACATGAGCTGTAGCTAAACTCTAATAATCTTTGGCTGTCAAGCAGAACATGACATTTTCTTCTGCTGAAAAGTGAGTAAATTGCAGTGATCCTGGTATAGAGGATGGGAATGACTCAAGTCAAGCTAGGAAAAGAGTATTCCCGTTATTAGAGCTGGGTAAAAAGTGGGTTTTGTTTGTGTGCACACTGGGACAGAATTTACTCCCCCACACACACACTTTCCTGAAAATATTTATGCAAACTCAAATTAACATAGCAATGTGCAAACTGGCATCTGTACATGCAAAGTGTGTTTGTTCCAGACATTCTTGCCTGAAGTTTAAGACACCTGAAAAAGGGATGATTTTCAGCTCTTTCTGAAAAACCCAGGCACCTCCAGTCACATGTCACTTTTGCAGTCTTAATCTCCTGAATATATTGGCTGCATGTGTTTGGCAGTGAAGGGCTTAAGGAGACAGGGAGAGATTAAGAGTGGTTTAAAATCACTTTTTAAAAACAAAATAAATACCATCGGTATAAGCAGCAGAGAGGAGGATGGGAGGATATTTAAGCAGCCAGAAAATCTCTTACCTATTGCCACTTGCTGGCCACTTCTTAAATTCACATATGGATTGCCATGTTATGCTAGTAAAATGACACACTGAACACTTCTGCGTCCCACAGGGATTGCATAACAGCCTACATCAGATCCCATGTACTGTAATGGGTCCAAGTCCTTGATCTCCTGCTTTCTTCAGTTAACCCCCCCCCCCCAAAACAGAGATTATTACAGGTCACCTTTCCTGGACATGAGGAGAAGTACTTGGCTTGACGACAAAGTTAAATTGGTGGTACCCAGTTTACTCCCACCCCTCTCTTCTGCTTATAGATTATAAAGTGTCTTTGTGGCAGAACTCTTTTCTCCCTGTGCTGCTGTGTCAAGTACATGTCTTGTTCACTGCTTGTGCTGATGATCCATCTGTGATAAAGGTTATCAACGGCAATAAGACACTCCTGAAGTTATCACAGCAGAGGAACAAAAGCTGTGATTGGTTTCCAAGATAAGGACAAAGTCCTACACTCTTGAGATCTCCCTTTCCAACAAGTGTTGCTCGCTTTCATAATTATGGTGCATCAGTGACTGGGAGGAATGTTTGGGGGAGATGACAGAAAATGGAAAATCAGTATATTCAGTATATGCACATGTATATATGTTTCATGGGAAACTTAGAGTAGCAATCTTCTAGCACTGAGGCAGCTATTCAAATGGGATGGGAAGGACAGGTGACTACATTCTTTGCACCCAGAGCTGAGCACGCACGTGCAGTTAACACCTGTGGTGCTGTGCACTTCCCATGTCAAAAGAAGGGAAGAAAGCTTACCTTGCTTCTGTACAAAATAATCACAGGTGCCTGTCCTTGCTGCCAGGATTTAGGCAGAGTTAGATGTGCGGTGACCCTGACTCTCTGCAGTCTTCTTCAAAAGGGGGCAGACGCACAGGCTGCGAGCCCTGAAATGGACTGTACCCCAGCACTTGTTGGCAGGCCAAGTATAATTTTGTGCAGGAAGTTAATTTAGCTCATGAAGGAACTAAATTCTCTTCCTTCGTGGGCTAAATTCACTTTCTGAACCAAGTTACACTCAGCACAAGGAGGGAGGTGCACAATAGGGAGCTAGCTTCGGTTCCCTCATTCTCAGACTACTGTGGTGCTGTCCCCTGCCCTGACACAAGGGCTACTCTAATTTAAGACAGCTAGCAATAATACCTAAGGATATGTGTACACTGCAGTTAGACACCTGCAGCTGGCCCATGCCACCTGACTCAAGGTTGTTGGGGTTGGGCTGTGAGGCTGTTTAACTGCAGAGTAGACATTTGGGCTCAAGCTGGAGCCTGGTCTCTAGTACCCTACTAGGTAGGAGGGTCCCAGAGTTCAGGCTGCAGCCCGAGCCCAAACGTATACGCCCCAATTAAACAGCCCCTTAAACACCCTCAGAGGACATACGCCAACTGGCAACGGCCATTGGGTAAGAATAGAGCTCCCCCATCTCTTTCTTCCCATATCAGACTCCCTATGCTGAATGGGGTGGAGGTGGATGAGGGAGGGTGGTGGGTGAGCTGGCTCTGCCAGCTTTATGCTGGTTGAAAATCTGCACAAACAATCCACTCAATTTCAAAACAGATAAGCCAATACAAACCAGGACTTGTTTGCAGACAATTCACCAAAAGGGAGAGAATTACACTGAATTATTTGCTGTTACATCTTATCTATTTAAACAGCATCATGCACTACTGTCTTTACTAGATGTTAGCTTGATGGCGAATATTGTATTACTGTCCTGTGCTGGACCTTAAATTATGCACTGGAATTTAATTATGCTTGAATATATTGAAAATAGATGTAATCATTCTAGCATCACTTACACATAAGCATTTTATTATGATACATGTTCTATTTTAATGGATAAATGTATTCCTAGAATGTAGGGAAATTGCTCACTATCATCATCTCACTAGAGCACAAGTAGTGTAGCAAATTAAGTCTCATTTTCATGAATTTTTGCATGAATGTTGATCTCGGTATGAACTTGGAAACACATTGAGGCTGATATAAATTGTCATAGCAACATTTAAGTCAGTGGAGCTATGACAATCTACAGCAGCTACAGATCTGGCCCACTGAATTTGATCGTTTTATTAATATGCTCCTTGTAATTCTCAGGGTTTCCATTGCAGTCAAGGAACAATTGGGGAGCCACCCACTGGCCTGGATAATGTATCTAAATTCTACCAACCAGACACCTAGTAGAGTAAAACACAGTTCACTTGCTGGCGCACAGTCAACTTGTGGAACTCATTGCCTGAGGAGGTTGTGAAGGCTAAGACTATAACAGCGTTTAAAAGAGAACTGGATAAATTCATGGAGGTTAAGTCCATTAATGGCTATTAGCCAGGATGGGTAAGGAATGGTGTCCCTAGACTCTGTTTGTCAGAGGGTGGAGATGGATGGCAGGAGAGAGATCACTTGATCATTACCTGTTAGGTTCACTCCCTCTGGAGCACCTGGCGTTGGCCACTGTCGGTAGACAGGATACTGGGCTAGATGGACCTTTGGTCTGATCCAGTACAGCCGTTCTTATGTTTAAAGTAGAGTAAATGATGGATTCTTTGTAACTTGAAGTATTTAAATAATGATTTGGGGACTTCAATAACTCAGCCAGCGGTTATGAGCCTTTTGCAGCAGTGAGTGGGTGAGACTTGTGGCCTGTGATGTACAGAAGGTCAGTCTAAAATGATCACGATGGTCCTGTCTTGCCTTAAAGTCTTTTGAGTCTGTGAGAGTCAACAAATTACTTAAGCATGTGCCTCACTTTCAGCACTGGAGTAGTTCTAGTGAAGGCCAGTGGAACTATTTATATATTTAAGTAGCTAGTAGAATCAGGATCTACGTACCCAACTCATATTCAAATGTTTAATGTTCAAATATGCCTTAGGTTGTATTTTTATTAGAACTTCTATTTGCTTCCCCCACCCCCAAATCCATTCAATTCTAGATTTTTACCAGTTTTCCAGAGCATGATATATCAAGTATCTGATCCAAAACATTTCAGAAAGAAAAATTGTCCATAGAGATGTGTGGTACTGGATCTACAAAATTACCTGTTAGAAAGATTAGCCATTCCAGTGGCCAAAGTAAACAAGAAATGATTGGAACAGCTGGGCTCATATACCGAGAGGGAAAGATTCACAATGTTTGTTATCTGCTTGTACTTTTTGCTGACTTTAACACATTTACCTGAGTCATGGGTCTACTACACTGAAGAAAGAAATAGTTACATTACACTAGCAGGTTGAGGTTTGTTTTGAGGGGTGTTAGTTAATCTTGATTTAACCACATCTCTTTTCCACCAAGACCTTTTTGATAGAAAAAAGTTGTCAAGATATATTTTGACTAGTTCTATTAAAAAGTTTGAGGTTCAAGCAAATCTGGGTCACAGTCTCATGGCTGTTCATCAAACCCATCAAGCCAAGTGAAACTTGGTAGTTTAAAATTGTTTTGCTTTGTGATTGCTTGATTCTGAAAATCAGCTCAAAAACAAAATCAAAACTAACTTACAAATTACACTGGAATTTTTTCAGGAAAAATGTTTTCCCTTGTTCATCTAGTTTATAGCATTGGTCAGTATTTTTTTTTACTGATTTCAATATAATTACAATAGGACACTTGAACTGATATAAGATCACCAACCCATAGGACTTGCAATAAAACTAAAGGTATGAATTACAAACTATTTAGATATTTTGGTTTCAATTTGCATGTAGACATCCCCTTAAAAGGGGGGGAAGTTCATTCATCAATTATAGGTTTATGTAAGACTTAAAAAATTATGGCTGACTAATATGAAGAAAATGGACAAAATGTGCCGAAAATTGTGAAATTTGGAAAATGTTTCAATTTCTCTCTGAAGAGCTTACAAATGAAACTCGTCTGCCTACCATCTCCACCTTGCAAATATTTAAGACATGGTTTCTGTATAGGAAGATTTATATACTTCACTGACAGTACACCACTTTTTTAAAGATTTAGTATTTTGGGTGAGGTGTGAAGGGAAAAGGGGTTTTATTACTATACAGAAAAAGAGCTTAACCTTTTCAGAAGTGGTGGGACTTTGGAATTAGTAGCTATAAGCTGTACAGCAGTACATTTAAAGAAGAACATCAATATCATTCCACCTGGGGTGCCACTCTAAACCTGGAGTGAGATTATCCAAGATTGGAGACACAATTAAATATAACTCTGGTATAGGAACAGTCTTGAAGATTGGCTTTGGTGTAATAGAATCCAACTTATTCTTCTAATTAATGACTGTATTCAGTAATTCAGGAACCTGTATATTTCTCTTCTGTTCAGTGATTTGTGTGGTAATTCTTTTTGCTGATGCCCATGTTCACCAGTTTCTGTAAGAAATGATTTTGCTTGACTTCTTTTTGCACTTGCTATTTTTTTCCATTGATCTTTCATGTGCCATAGCCCTGAAATTATTAATCCAGAAAGTAAGATGCCCATTAATATCCTTACTACCTCCAACTTAGCATTCTCCCTTTTGCCCCTTTTTTGCTCCATTGTTTACAAACTCTGCTTTCCTAGCCTTTCCAGATAGTTCTCTACCATCCTCTTTACAGCACAATACTAAAAATGAGAACTAATAGATTGATTGTGGTCTAAAGTTCCTCAGAGACAAGTGGATGGAATTCTTTCTTCTGCCATCTCATACATCTCAGCATGCTTTGTTTTTTGTTTGTTTGTTTGTTTAAGCACGGTTATTTTGCACTGTGGATTTCGAGGGTCTGTGTCTGTGATGGGCTATAGCAGTAGTCTGGAAAGGGTTAAGGGATGCCTGACAATCATGTGGCTGGTTCCTGCAGTTAGAGGTCAATTTACGGTTTATGTATTCATGTGTGCAGTCTAGAACAGTGAGGGGTTATGTCACCACCTGTCTTGTAACTCTGGGTGCCTCAGATGTTCTGTGCTTTGGCTCATAGTTTGAATATGGACAGCCAGCAGTCAAGCAAGTACTGACTGTCTGTGTGTTAAGCAGCTCTGATTCAGCGACTGATTCCAGCAGCCTACTCGTTACAGCCCAGCCACATCCTGGAATCCATCAGCTTTGGTTACACCTAGCAAGATGACCCCAACATTCCCCAATCCCAGATTATCCCAAAACACTGTGCTCTGCAATGTCCAATACTTTCCCGGACCATTCAGAGGGATGATAAAATTTGTTTGCTCCTCTTAAGAGACAAAATATACAGCTTATCACTTTCACTGGAGTTAGTAACCACTTTGATTCAAATACAGCATAGGGCTGGTTTAGATTAAAAGTAAAACAGGTTTATTAACAAAAGGAGATAGGATTTTAAGTGATACCAAATAGGAGGAATAAAGTTAGAGAAACAAAAAAAGTAAAAATATGCTTTCTAATGTTAACATTTTAAGAAGCTATTGTCTAGGTATTGGGTAAGTTTCTTGCCATACTTTTCTTCCAGCAAGATGACTGACAACCCTTTTGATCAGGATCTCTCCCCAAATACGAAGTGTCTTCTTAGGGGAAAGATAACTGGGGTTCTTTTATAGTTCAATGAATCTTTGAAATGGATTCTTTTGAAGGTTACTTCCCAAAATAAAGTTCATTCAAGCTATGATGAAGGAGACATGGGATCTGGTGGTGAAGGAAGTTCTATGGTAGTTTCTCCCACTGGTATTTGCTAAAATCCAAATTGATCTGTTCCTGCTCTCTCCAATGCAAATGAATGGCCACTTGACATGTGATTGCTAATCAACTCTGGCAGCTGGCTGGGAGCATTGGCTTGTCCTTTGTGTGGGAAAAACCTGTTTACTCCTTCCCCAGTCTTTTCTGGTAAACATATTTTAATTCTATATTTCCTTCATATTTGTATGGTCGCTTGGGCATTTACTGCAAGAATATTAAGGATATCTGTGTTATTAGTTTTCCAATGGTACTTTACACGATGCATATCAAATACAGTTTATGACACTAACGAATAGGGATACACTGAACTGATCAGGCCAGCTGAAACTCATTACCAGATACCAGTGAGCCCCTTGCCCTCTTGCACTGGGATGCTGTTAGGGTCACACAATGTAACCAATTTGACTCCACTTTGCAGTTATCCCTTTCTAATGATGCGAGGGCCTCCATTCTGAAGAGCAGTGTCAATTCAAGAGGGCTGCTTTTACAGAATACGTTGAATCACTATGTGTTCACTTAAGAGGACTACGTTTGTTCTCTCATTTCTTTTCCCTTAATCTAATATTAAAGTTATTCAGAATGAAAGTATATAGTTGATCGGCAGATGAAGAAAAACAGAACTCCAGTGAGTCAATAAGCAGCAGGTGGAATGGGACTTCTCTGATTACTGCCAAATACCTCCTGGCAGCACAAGTCCAAAGAGGTAAAGATTAGAGCTGGTCGAGAAATTTTCAATAAAACATCTTGTCATTGAAAAATGCTGATTCATCAAAACAAACAGTTTGCAGGAAAGGGTCAGCTTTGAAAATTGATTTAAAAGAATTCTTTTTTCAGGTTAAAATGACTTTGTTCTGAAATTTAAGTTAATTTGTGGTAAAAATAAATGTAAAAAAATTAAAGGTCAAAATTGAAACAAAATATTGACCCAACCTGAAGTTATTTTGTTTTCGGGGTTTTTTTTTTTTCATATGTGAAAATTTAAGATTTTTATTTTTCACCCCAATTTGGGATAAGTTTTTTTTTTTCTTTTCAAGTCTCAAATTCTCATGAGATGGGAAAACAGCTTCCCAACAGCTAGTGGGGTGGCATCCTATGTCCATGACACCCGTTTCTAAACTCTTCAGGTGACGTTGGTAAGGGCATAATCTGAAGTTAATTGAAGTCAATGGAAGGACTCCCATTGGCTTCCATGGGGTTTAGATACACAACCTTATGAAATTGGAAATTAAGCAGTAGCTGGGAGTCAGGTGACTCAATTCACCTGCCCAGTTCACACAGTACTGGTAGCCTGCGACACTCTCTACTCTAAATGTATACCTATGTGGGAAGATCTGAGAGCTCATTTCTGAAAAAAAACCTCTATTCTTTAAATTCAGACAAAAAATACACAAAGAAGATAGTTATGGAAAATAGCCTGCTCCCACAGAAATAATTAGGTCTGGTTGATAAGACACTGCATTGCTTGGTGAAAGTGCTTGCCACACTTGTACTTGCACTGATTTTGCACAGCACCTCAGTGAGCTAGCTATTGTGTTTCTCTGGTCATACATGTTAATCTCACCCATTGCACAGAAAATAATAAAGCGATGTAGCACCACTTGACTCCAAGTTGCTTAAATAACAAGAAAAGAGCATCTCAACAAACAGTCTATATTTGCAGTGCATTATAAATGGTATTGTTTGCTCAGGCCTCCTTTTAAAGATGGTTTTCAAAATATCAAAGGGCTACTTAGCACATAGCTTATTAGTGATCCACTCTGGGCTGCAGTGTTTTATGTTAAGTAAGGTAATGCAATGCAGCTGGATTAATTAAACAAATTGAAAAGAAGGAATAACATGGTAATAACTCCATGGTAATATACTTGTTCTTGACAAGGAATATTGATTACTGGGGTGTTTCACATTTGTTATGCACTAATGCACTGAACAAAAAGTAACAGCTCTGAAGTAATTACATAGCAATTGACAGTATATTCATCTGTGTTTTGGGTTATTTCACTGCACTGGTATTTTCATAAATTACAGCATGTCACTTTAGGTGTACATAAAAGTTAAATCATTTATAGCTACAACTGATTATTAAAAATGAGAACATGGGGAATCTTTCGTAGAATTTGGGATACAAGCTTCCGTGCAACTTTTGTACAACAGTAAATTACTAAAAGCAAAGGATTTTTGGTTTGGTTGCTGATGGTTTTTCAAGTGAATTGACTGCCAAATTGAATTCCTCCTTTTACCACAGAACAGAAACAGGGAAGAGCAGTGCACCTGCAATCCTACACTATGATGCTTTGCAAATGTGCTTCATGCTAACCTGAACGGACCACTTCTAATGGTGAAAAAGTAGCTTGCTCTTCATCGCCCATTCAGCCCCTCGCTTCTCTGATGAGATCACCAAGGAAGGTGAAAATCAGTGTCCATTCAGACAGCGATATCTGTGACACACTCAGAACTAAACTGAAATTACTTCAGCTAATTTGCATAGGTCACTAAACAGTCAACTGATAACTTCCATTCATTATGCTCACCTGAGCCAGAATAGAACTGGTGACCTAAGGATGAAACACTCCTATATCCCACTACCAATCCTGAACTATCCATCCACTTGGCGTATTTTAGTACATGTATTCCATCCAAGCAGGGGGTAGGAAGAAGATACTCTAAAAGCCTTCTTTTTCTGTTGGAAGGAAACTAACACATTATTTTAAATGTATGAGCATCTTAAGATCTAAGCCAACATATTCGGTTAGTACTTAATTAGTGGATCAATGAGCTTACAGCCAGGAAAATGAACCCTGAATTCCTAGGTGAAGGCCACTTGGGTTGCTTGTGCTGCTGCTTTGTCCTTTTCTTAACTGAAGCCCCAGATAATAAAAGACATGATGGATATATTGTTCAAGTTAGTGTGCTACAGATCAACTGATGTAATGACTCAGATACCTTCCTTCCTAGAACATTTCAGTGAAGTGATTATATCAGCCATTTAAGGAAATATGCTAAGTTATGGTTCTGATAAGAATGGCCATACTGGGTCAGACCAAAGGTCCATATAGCGCAATATCCTGTCTTCCGACAGTGGCCAATGCCAGTTGCCCCAGAGGGAATAAATAGAGCAGGTAATCATCCCCTGTAGCCCATTCCCAGTTTCTGGCAAACAGAGGCTAGGGACACCATCCTTTCCCATCCTGGCTAATAGCCATTGATGGACCTATCCTCCATGAACTTATCTAGTTCTTTTTTGAACCCTGTTATAGTCTTGGCCTTCACAACATCCTCTGGCAAGAAGTTCCACAGGTTGACACTGCTGTGTATAAATCTACTCAATAGGGAAAAAATAACCTTTGCAGAGAATTGACATTGTTAAAAACAAATCAAATGAGAAATTTTTGTAAGCAGTTGCTCAGTAGGTAAAGGCAAACCAGCAGAGGGAGGTGGGGGAAAAAGCACATTACACCACTATCCAACCAAACCTGGCCCAGACTGCACTTCAGCTCACAACACTGTCTCCCTGAAGTTCCTGCTGTGTCTTTCGCTGAAGTCATTTCCCCACCACATTATACTCAAGAACTACAAACTGTGACTCAGCCTCCAAAACAGGGTTCTCGTTGATAGACTTCAATTGTGAGTTTTTATGTGACATTTGATATCTTGAACTAGTGTGTGTGTAAGTAAAACTTATAGAGCCTGCAGTTCTGCTGCGGAAGATCTACGTGTTGCCACTCACCTGTCCTTCAGCCTCAGCTGCACTATTCAATTCCACTTGATTACCTTAAAGTGACAGCTTTCTCCTACAGAATTTGGCATTGCTGATAGTACTTGAAGAAGGAAATAATCTTGTAATTAAGACAATAGATATGCTAAAGAAAATTCTCTCAAATTACAATTTTACCACCCTCTCCCCATCCAATAAAGTTTTCAGTTTAATGATGGGCAAATCTGAAATGGTTTGGCGTTTCTATTTGCATAAGTTTAGATGTTGATCCAAACACTACCCAGATCTCTGGCATCCGCAAAATTAGGCTGGGAATATTGGGCACGGTATCCTACTCTTTATCCTCTGTTACAGTCAATGAAAGTTTCATGTGCATAACTTGCAGGCATAATTTGGTTCAATGTTAGGAGAGAGTTTTAGGTGAGGTTTTTGGGGCTTTTCTAATTCTGGTTGGCCCAGCACTAGTGCAGGAACAACATTTTTGTTATATTTTAGATACTCTGTCAAGAAGTGCAGACATAAGTAAATGTTCAGATAACTATTAAGTTATTCATCTTTTGTGAACCCGAGAAAAAACTTGAATCAGCTTTGAGCAATGGTTTGGGATATTTTTATTTTATTTTATACCCATCTGTTCACCCATCCCCAAGTTAATTAATCACAACAAAATACAAATTGGGTGATCAGCTTCTGAGACATCAGATTATAGGTAGTTCTATGCAACCTGCACCCTCAGATCAGTGTTATCCCCATGAGCTCATGGTGGCTGAGTACTAAGAATAAAATGACAGGTTTCAGAGTAGCAGCCGTGTTAGTCTGTATCCGCAAAAAGAAGAACAGGAGTACTTGTGGCACCTTAGAGACTAACAAATTTATTAGAGCATAAGCTTTCGTGGACTACAGCCCACTTCTTCGGATGCATATAGAATGGAACATATATTGAGGATATATATATACACACATACAGAGAGCATAAACAGGTGGGAGTTGTCTTACCAACTCTGAGAGGCCAATTAATTAAGAGAAAAAAACTTTTGAAGTGATAATCAAGATAGCCCGGTACAGACAGTTTGATAAGAAGTGTGAGAGTACTTACAAGGGGAGATAGATTCAATGTTTGTAATGGCTCAGCCATTCCCAGTCCTTATTCAAACCGGAGTTGATTGTGTCTAGTTTGCATATCAATTCTAGCTCAGCAGTCTCTCGTTGGAGTCTGTTTTTGAAGTTTTTCTGTTGTAATATAGCCACCCACAGGTCTGTCACTGAATGACCAGACAGGTTAAAGTGTTCTCCCACTGGTTTTTGAGTATTTTGATTCCTGATGTCAGATTTGTATCAGATTTTTTTTCTCTTAATTAATTGGCCTCTCAGAGTTGGTAAGACAACTCCCACCTGTTTATGCTCTCTGTATGTGTGTATATATATCTCCTCAATATATGTTCCATTCTATATGCATCCGAAGAAGTGGGCTGTAGTCCACGAAAGCTTATGCTCTAATAAATTTGTTAGTCTCTAAGGTGCCACAAGTACTCCTGTTCTTCTTTTTAAGAATAAAATGTTATATTAACCCATAAATGCCACGAATGAATCAAGATAGTATGATCTGATGCAAATGAGGAAAGGTAATTATATCAGAGTGGATGAATAAGGGTCCTGCGATGCACTTGTCTATTGGAACTATGTAAAAGACCTATTTTTTTCCTGATGGCCACCTCTCTCTGTATGCCATTCTTAGTGTTCCCTGGGGTATATTTTTGTAACAATGTCAATTCTTTGCAACCATCATTTTTTCCCCTATTGAGTAGATTTAATAGTCAATTTTGAGAACAGTTTAACTCTCCATTAACTGTTGCTAATTTACAAGGGAACTCCTGTAGACTAAAAACATAATTTAATGCAACATCAACCTGGACCACTAAACAAAGCCAGTAGTAGCAGCATGGCTATGAGGAACAGCAAACAAGGGTGACTGCAAGTATTTTTTTTAATAAGTTCAATTAAACAGATACATTTAGCTTCCCTAAAATGGTGGTATTTTTTCCTTCATTTTGAGACGGTATTGAGAGTAAAACATGTCCCCATTGAGGGACACAGGCCAGATTGTACAAACAAGCCACTCAAACCTTGCCCCAGGAAGTTTACAAGCAAGGATTTGAGAGTAGGCATTTGGTGAATACGTAAACAAAGTGGGGGTGAAAATGCCTCTCAGATCATCTGAACTCAAGACCTCTGGATCTAAAAGCATGGGCCTCTATCACCTGTGAGCTAGAGGAGCATCTAACAGTAAAGATAGCTGCAGTCCCATACATGGACTTCCAATATGGAACTGTGGAGATATGCAAAGGTCAAAGTGAGTAGTGGCTGTCTAGGACCCAACCCCAAAGCTGCTCTACACCTTCTACAACATGCTAAGATGGATCAGGATGGCACAGATCTTTACCCCAAAATGAACCTCAGTCTTCGAAATCCCTGTGACCTTGACCAATGGCTGCGTCCTAGAGAGCCTCTTTACCCCATACATGTTCAATTGCAGTTTAAGATTTTTCAGTGAGTTTGCATGACTCTCCAATAAAGGAGAGTGGGTCAAAGGAAGTGTGCTTGTCAAAAAAGCATGCTCCCACTTCCAAATTGTTCGAGCATGGCCAACAGTCACTTCTGCAAGGCTGATATTTTTGTTCAATTTTTTCCCCTTAATTCTCTTGCTCCAAAGAGCTACTACACAAATGAACATGCTGTCAAAGTGATGGGAAGCTGTACTTCTGAAACTTCTTGTATTCCATTAGCAGAGTATATCATTGGAAAGACAGCCAGCAGGAAGATAAAACTAGGCAATATGAAAGATATGCCAAGGTAAGACCAATTAGATGCAGATTTTACAACTTGAACACGCTGTTCTGTTTACTTTTTTTCTCTCCAATATTGCAGCAACCTAGAGTTCAAGCCACATGTTTATGATTGCTACCATCCCTATGCTAAATACTCCTGCTGAAAGCAACATGCTTTGAGGATGATGATGGCATGAGAAAAGTTTGAGGGGGAATAATACGTCCCTGCTCACACCCAGCTCCATTCTACCGATTGGCTTCCTATGGCCAACAGAGGTAAAGCAAGTCTCCATAAGTGTTACTTTGCACAGCAAACTAGAGCATTCATATTTTAAAAGAGCAGCTGATGCCACATGGAAAACCTTGAAAATGTAATATTTAGAAACAATTCTGCATTATCATTTGTATTTTTCTTCCTTTTTCCTCTAGGGCTTGGAGCAATTTACATTTCAGGAAAATATAACGTGTTCAACATCATCACTATAATATTTTACATGTTGCACTCACTATATTATTTATATTGCAGTCACAGTTGGAAGACTCTTTGAGGACTCAGGGCCCCGTTCTACTAGGCATTGTACAAACCTAACAAAAATATGATCCCTGCTCAAAAGAGCTTACAATACAGTAGTTATTATAACATATAGCGGTTTGTCTCCAAGTGGCTCAAAGCCACTGACAGATGTTAATTAAGCCTTACGACATGCCCATGAGGTAGGTAAGTACTGAAAGAGATGCACAGAGACTTGCCCAAGCTCACACAGTACATCAGTGGCAGAGCTGGGACTAAACACCTTAGGTCACTGCCTGGCCCCAACTGTTTGCCCTATACATTCTGGCGGAGCATAGCAACCTTCGCCAGTCACCTTATTATTCCCTCATGAGGTGACTCTCCAGGGGTAGAACTCATGTAACAACTGTGTCACTCTCTTCTTGGCCCTCAGGGAATATAGCCAGGGTCCACTGAATCCTGGCTGCCAGAATGGCCCGTTAGGGCCATGGACTCACAAGAGTAAGTTAGGATACCTTTGAGTCTGTTTGAACTAACATCAGGGAGTGAGCTGATCCCCAGCCAGACCCAGAATCAAGAAAGTTTAAGGCCACCTTTGCCCATACTCCTCTCATCTGGCACTGAGCACAGCTGGGCCAGACTATAGAAACCAAAGTCTCAGTCTTCTGCTAGACAAAAACATTTGCGAATGTGTTTCCCTTAAGGGATCACCTGCTCTGTTTCCACTGTACCTGCAATCCCGCTCTTTTGATTGTGATATGACATTTGTTTCCACAGCAACCAATTGGGAAAAGTGCTATAGAAAATATAAACTACAGAGGCAGAGTTGTTTCGAAATGGAATGTTTTTCTAAAAGTTTCCCCAAGGCTGTCAGCAACTCTAAGCATTTTAATGTTCTTCATTTCTTATGTGGAGGAGTGACAAACAATTCTAACCTGCAAAGCAAAATACAAAAGAGAATGAAAAGAAAATTGAATTTCTAACATCACAGACACAACAAATTGTCAGATACAGGATAGAATTCAAAGTACCCATAAGGATTAAACATACCATTCTCAATTGCTTATTTCTCAGCTATTATGTTATTAAAGGTTATCCTATTACCCGGAGAAATATTTGTATGTTAAAATTATAAACAAGTGCATCACACTTCCCTAAAGGATATGGAATCTTCGCAAACAAACAACCCATGATGTTGCCAATGAGGGTATTTATTCTCTCGCGTGTATAGGGGAACCCTTTCATACCTCAGCAATGGAAATTCTTCAAGAAACCACTCATTATTTGTATTACAGTAGCACCTTAAGTACCACGTCAGGACTGGGGGAATCCACCGATTCATAGATTGTTAAGGCCAGAAGTGACCATTTATGATCTTTTAATCTGATCTTCCGTATAACAAACCACAGAATTTCACCCAGTAATTCCTTCATCAAAGCCAACAGCTTGTAGCTGAACAAGGCGTATCATTTGGAAAAAAATCTTGATTCAGCTCCCAGTCCAGGAAAACATACATCTGCTTAAATTCACCCCTATTGTGGGCAGCCCTTAAGCATGAGGTTTAAGGGCTGTCCTGATGGGGGATGCTTTCCCAAATTGGAACCTGAAAGACTTCAAGGGATGGAGAATCCATCAGATCTTTTGTTAAACTGTTCCAATGATTAATTATGCCACTGTAAACTGATTGGGTTATGTGCTGTACAAACCCATTGGAAGACAGTCCCTGCCACAAAGAGCTTATGTTTTGTCTTTAAATTAGGCTGTAAGAAGTGAGTGTAAAAAACAAGAGGAATGAAGAGGGAGGAGGATGAAGGTCATAGCAATAACTCTTTTTTACATTGGTTAGCTATGTGCACAACTTGACAAATCTGGATTATTTTTATTTTAAAAAAATAAAGAAATGTGAATAATACTCACTGTCCCTCCACCTAGCCATTAGCAACTAGCAATTTCTTGTATGCATCAAGATAAAAGTGGGTCTTGCAGAGGTAGTTGAAGGAAGAGAGAGTAATGGCTTTATGGACTAGTTTAGGGAGTAAGGCCCAGATCCCAAAGGTATTTAGGCACCTAACTCCCATTGATTTCAGTGGGAGATCAGTGCCTAAATAGCTCAGGCCCAGATCCCAAATGTATTCTATTTTGTTCTTCTGTAGCTTTCCAATCTCAATAGACTTCATAGACAAACAAACTGAGCGTCATAATGCCTGTATGTGGCAAGCAAGCACTGCTATCCCCATTGTAATGATGGGGAAACTAAGGGCATGTCTACACTTACTGGGGATCAACGCCACTACGATCGATGCACTGGGGGTCAATTTAGCAGGTCTAGTGAAGACCCAGTAAATCGACAGCAGAAGAGTAAGGTAAGTCCATGGGAGAGCATCTCCCATCAATGCAGTGCAGTGTAGACACTGCAGTAAGTCGACCTAAGCTATGTCAACTCCACCTACGTTATTCACGTAGCTGGAGTTGCGTAACTTAGGTCAACTTACCCCAGTAGTGTAGACAAGGGCTAAGAAATAGAGGATACATCTACAGAGTGAGCAGCAGCGAGTCTCAGAGCCCATGCCAACAGACTTGGGCTTCACTATCATGCTAAAAACAGCTGTGAGGATGTTGCAACTCAGGCTCTGAAGCCTATCTCCCTTCCTAGGCTTCACAGCCTGAACTCCAGCCTCAGTTGCAACGTCTACCCAGCTATTTTTAGCACGAGCCTAACTTTGTCGACCTGGGCTCTGAGCAGGGGCAGCTCCAGGCACCAGCGCACCAAGCGCGTGCCTGGGGCGGCAAGCCGCGGCAGGCAGCCTGCCGGTCGCTGTGAGGGCGGCAGTCAGGGAGCCTTCGGTGGCGTGCCTGAAGGAGGTCCGCCGGTCCCGCGGCTTCGGCGGCAATTCGGGGGTGGGTACGCTGAAGCCACGGGACCGGTGGACCTCCTGCAGGCATGCCGCCGAATCCGCGTTACTAGCTGGACCTCCTGCGGGCGCGCCACCAAAAGCCGCCTGACTGCCGTGCTTGGGGCGGCAAGATACATAGAGCCGCCCCTGCCTCTGAGACTCTCTGCTGTGGGCTGCCAGTAGCTATGTAGATGTACCAAGAGAGGTGAAGAGAACTGTGGTGCAGAGAGGCTAAAGTCAAAGAGTGTGTTTGAGGCTATGGGTCAAAATAGAATGAAGATTGCCAAGACCATACATGTTTTCAAAAGAAAGCTGACTAAATTGCCTTTCTTCTTTCTCTTCACATTATGTCACACCTCACTGCATGCAAGCCATAGAGATTACAGAGAGCTGAACCTAAAGTCTGATACTAGAAAAGTGTCAACCTGATCCTGCATGCACGTCTCACATGGGGAAAAATAATTCCCAGGTTAAGGGTCTGGAGGACTGGACATCAATTGCTGTAGTAAGCTACATCTTTTTCTGAAAGGAGGCTGATAATGTAATTCAAGAATGGAGAAGAATTAAGTTTAAGAACTGGGAACTTAATGATTATGTATAACGTATATTTACACCACTCAGGAATATTTTGATATTCTATTTATTTTTAAAAATCATTTTAAAGTACTTTTCTTCTTGCAATGATGTCACTGTGGTTGGACTAATAGGTACTGATTTGAGAATATGGAAATAGCAACAGACCATGGTTTGAATTCTGAGGCTCTATGAATCAGCAATATAAATACATAATCTCCTTCTATCTAACGATCTATCCATCTCTCTCTCTCGTATGTGTATATTTCCCTCACAAAGACAAAAACCTTTCATAGAAATAAGCAAACAAGGAATTCAACTTTCCTATATCCCAAACTCTTTAGTTCTGCCAAGTTCACCCTTATTGCATTTCCAGACCAATTGAGAGAAAGTTGGTGGTACTGAAAAATACTTAAGACCTGAAAGCATGGAAAGATGATAAGCAATAGGAAAGCATTGAGCTTATGCAAGGCAGTGTCTGCTTCACAAATTTGATGTGAATTATTATTAGTCCAGGCCTCTCTGTCAATGCCAGAATAGAAATTAGGGACCATGGATAGCACCAAATGCAGCTAGAGGACAATACTTTATATTTCTTAGGCTCTTGTGCCTGTCAAGGTGAGGGAGGCAGTGTTCAGAAATGAAACACTTTATCTTCCTCTCCAGACCATTTGGGTGAGCAGGGTCACAGTGGTAATAATGAACACTGGATTTCTGAGGTTGTATGCCACCTGTTTTATACCACAATAGCAACTTGAACCTACTACTCTTAGCAGCTTTAATACTGGAAATGGTGACAGTAATATATGGCATGATGCTGAGACAAAGTATGCTGGTAGTTTCTCTAAAACTAGTTTTTAAACTATTGTACCCTCAAGTGAGAGGACTTTTTCAGTGTTGCCAACCCCAAGCATTCCAGAGTCAAGTCAGACCTGCAAAAAAAAAAAAAAAAAAAAAAATCACTGACAAGAAACCAAACATTTTGTTTCATTTTCTGGTGGTTTAATCTTTATTTAAATAACATGGTAGTAAGATTCTAAATTAAAAAGGAATTTTGAATAAAAATTTATTTCTACATTTTCACAACAAAATGTTTCAATATATTTTTATTTGGGGGTGGGGATTTCTTTTTCTCCTCTTCTCTCCTCCCTGACTGACACAATTTGGTCAATGTGACCTGAATTTGCAAAATGTTTTGGTCAATTTGAGTCTATACTTGTGAGCAAAAAACATTTTGGCTAAAAACGTTTGCCCAGCCCTCCTAATAACATTAACTACACCTCTACCTCGATATAATGCTGTCCTCTGGAGCCAAAAAAATCTTACTGAGTTATAGGTGAAACCGCGTTATATCGAACTTGCTTTGATCCGCCGGAGTGCGCAGCCCTGCCCCCCCGGAGCACTGCTTTACCGCGTTCTATCCAAATTCGTGTTATATTGGGTCACGTTATATCGGGGTAGAGGTGTATAAGGTTATTTTTGAATTGTAGTAGTGTCTAGAGGTCCTGTAATTGAATGTACTCACCACCAGAGCACTCCCTTGGGTCAGAATACCCCATTGCATGAGGTCTTATTTTCCAGCATCCTCTTGCAGGCTGGGTCTGTAACAGTTTGTGGCTTCCATGGCCTGGCCCCTCTGGGCAGGTCAGCTCTCACTCCAGTCCCCTTTTGGGGGTTAACAGAAAACAAATTAAATCTCAACTCAACATAGCCATGGGGACACTGAAGTCCATGATATTTACACTCGTCCTTCCTAGATATTCAAGACTGGTGTTGTTAAGGTTAAGCTCTGACTGGGCCAGGTTCCTTGGGGTAGGGTAGGAAAAGTGTTCCACCCCTGTCCTAGCTGAAGTTAGCATTGACTCCTGATAGAAGCAGCCAGCCCTTTTTATCTGGCCTGCTTAGCCCTGATTAGCCTCTGCCTATTTCCACCCCTTCTAGTTACTGGTTCCACCAGCAGCTGACTCTGGGAGCCTTTCTAGGCAACTCTGGAGGTCCAAACTTGCTGCCCTTCTTTTCTTAAAGGGCCACTTAGTAGGGCCTATACAAAAGCATAGTGAGAGACAGTCCCTTCTCCAAAGAGTTTACAAGCTAAATAAAGAAGACAGATAGAAATGCGGGAAACAGAAGCATAGGGAGGTGAAATGACTTGCCAAAAGTTATACAGCAGGTCAGTGGCAGTATGAGGACTAGAACCATACTCTCCTCACTGCCTGTACAGTGCCCTAATCACTAGGACATACTGCAGTCCAAATTGGTGCAGGCTCTTTATTCATATGGTGACCGTGGAGCTGTGCCCCTTCAAACTACAGATAAGATAGAAGGATATTTTAGAGTGGGTCATCCAATCTCTCCTTCTGTAGTACATATTTGGTGAAAGATTATTAACTCACTATCAGCCAGTATTTTGGATTTGTTTGTTTGGCCAGGAGCTGTATATTAGGGATAACTGGTGGCTGTTAGGCCACAATATTGCTGGAAAGTACGCAGGAATCTGTACTGCAACAAGTCTGGAGGAATTCCAGCTGCCACTGTCAAAACTCCTGCTGGTGTACCCAGGGAGTGCATGCTAAAGAAGCAGTGCTGCCATTCGTGTAGAAAGTACATCATTCCCTCTTCCTCCAGCTGGGTGGCTCTGATATCTATCTTGGGTTTTCTGGAGAGTCCATCACCACAAAATCCAAATACAGGTCTGTCTCATCTTATGCTGGGGTTACGTTCCGCGGTCAGCGCGTAAAGCGAAAACCGTGTACATTCAAAATTACATTGAGTGTAATGGCGGGCGGAATCGCCCGCACTACAGGAACAGTATTTAAATTGTTATTTTTCTCTTTTTTTTTTGTTTTGTTTTTGCCGACTGCGTAAAGCTGAATTCGCGCATGTTAAATGCGCATAAGATGCGACAGACCTGTACTTCCCAGGTAAATTCGAACAGCAGAAGGAAGTCGCTTCTGGACTTCATAGAGTTTTCTGTTTCTTTTTGCTTCTCTGGTTAGAGGTTGGTTTTTTTAGAGGTGTAATAAATTTTTTACTTTTAAAACATTATTTTATTATGTTGGGATAACTGTGACTGAGGAGATTCTAAGAATGCTTGATAGGTGGCCATTTGATTTTGGATTAAATTTAACCTGCTCTTGACGTTCATGTCATAACTATATCCACTCATTGCTTTTATCCTACAGCTTCCTACTTTCCCCTCCTCCCCCATTTGGGGCAATTAGAGTAACACTAACAAGAAATGGTGCCTGTAATGCCAAACAGGTGGGTGCCCAGTCCACACTCAGGCCCTTATCTGGTCCCTTAACAAGCAGAGAATGGTTATTGCTGTAGGTATCTTCATTTCCATCCGTTAACATAAATGGTGCTTCAGAAGTGTTTTGTGGATCTAAATGACGAGATAACTTGTATGGTGTTGAAAATTTATTTCCTAGTGACTTATAATTATATATTTTTAAAAGGGGAGGGGCAGGAATAATTAGGATATGACAAATTGCTCATCAGTAACACCCCACGCTAATGAGACATTTCACCAGGCAGTTAATTATACCAGAGTGATTGGTGCATCTATGCTCACACTGACACATCTGCAACATAAAAATCAGGCGGTTGGAAAAATCCACTGCTGTTGCTAGACTTTACCAAATCAATTTAGCATCACAATACATTTCAATGTCTCAGCTAAAGAATTTGGGCAGTTTAAATTAATTGGAGATAAGAGTATTCATCAAAACATCTTTAATTTGCCACATCCATCTTTGAAAGGATTTTTTTTATTTTTAATAAATGATGCAGCATTGAAAAATAGTCACTTCTTCCCCTTAATCAGAGCAGAAAGTAGGCTATTGTTCTGCATCCCATAAAACACAAAAATAACCCTTTATATTAAAAACTTGTGCTTGATTCACTTTACTGACAATTTTGTAAATCACCAGAGTTGGATTTCATGTTGTATCAACTAAGGATGCCATGACAACTGGGATAGCAATTAATATCTTGAGCTCTGGGTCAAAGTGGGGTTTCTGCTTCCCTTTCAATCTCATTCATCATTTTTTCCATGGATTCACCATTGCCATGTTTTGATTTTTTCCTTTTGAAGGCCCTGTATTGAGATGACCATACTGGCAAAGAAGAATTGGATGTGGTTCTGTTTCCTGCCTAGCAATACTAATCCTGCATTTGCCAATGAGTTCATTGTAGAGCAGGGGTCGGCAACCTCTGGCATGTGTGCCAAAGGCAGCATGCAAGATGATTTTGAGTGGCACTCACGCTGCCCAGGTCCTGACCGCCAGCCCCCTGCCACCCAGGGTCCCGTCCGCCAGCCCCACTCAGCCCACTGCCAGCCCCAGGTCCCGGCCACTGGTCCCGGGGGCTCTGTTGCTGGTCTGGGGTCCTACTGCCGGCCCCCTGCCACACGGGGCCCCATCCTCCAGCTCCACTCAGCCCGCTGCCACACCAGGTCCCAGCCACCGGTCCTGGGTGCTCTACTGCCATCCTGGGGTCCCAGCCATCAGCCCGGGGTTCTGCAGGCACTCCCAGCTGTGGCCCACTGAACCCAGCCTGGGGCAGTGAGGGGTGCAGACAGGGGCAAGAGGGGGCACAGCTCACCACCTCCACCTTAAAAATTGTTCCAGCGCCACTGTACTGGGATATTTTTAAGTCCTGATTTGCTGCTTACATCACAATCATGTCACGCGGCACAGCGCACCGCATTTGACGTCGTGCATGCCGTCTGTCTCTATTTTTTTTTCCCCACTCTAAGTTGATGGGTACATTTGACAAAATGTCAGCTCCTAAGAAAGCAAAGTTAGATGTCCGTTCATTTCAGCCTTCTTGGACAGACACATTTGGGTTTATTCAAAAGAAGGACCATGCTGTTTGTACTTTCTGTTGTGAAAGTGTTTGTCACGCTTTAAGTGTTCGACGACATTTTCAAATGAAGATCGAGAAAACCTTTCTTGACGAAGCAGACAAGAGTGAATCATCGAAAAGGCAGTAGCAGATATGAGAAGCAAAGCAGTGTTTTTAAATGCTTAACTGTAAGTAAAAATCAAGGCACAGAAGGAAGTTACAAGATTGCACAGTGCATTGCAAAAAATGGAAAGCCGTTTACAGATGGGAAATATATAAAAGAAGTTTTTCTCAGCAGTTTGGAGGTTTTTTCAATGATTTGCCAAATAAAGATGCGTTTCTAAAATAAAAGAACTGTCTGTCTCTGCCAGAACAGTTGAGAGACATAAGCGAAATGGCAGAAAACATAAATGAAAAGCAGACAACTGCATTAAAAGACACAGCAGTGTTTAGCATTGCAGTTGATGAGAGTGTGGATATAAACGACGTTCCACGTTTGGCAGTTGTTGCAAGATATTGTGCTTCCAATGAAATCCAAGAGGAACTTTGTTGCCTAAAACCCTAGCCTGGCACAACAAAGGGGGAAGATATAGTGGAAAGTTTTGTAAACCTTTTTGAAGAACGAGGAGTTGACATCAGAAAAATATTTGACAGAGAATGCTCCTGCCATGGTCGGAAAACAGAAGGGATTTGTAAAGTTACTTGAAGATCAAATTGGCTGCCCTACAGTCAAATTTCACTGTATCATCCATCAAGAAAACCTGTGTGCTAAAATTTCTAATTCAGAGCTTAATAATGTGATGAATACAGTGGTGCGAATTGTGAATTTCCTTGTTGCTTGATCTGCTTTGACTCACAGACAGTTTCAAGCACTGCTAGAAGAGATGGACAGTGCTTATAATGACATTCGACTTCACAGCAACATTTGGTGGCTAAGTCATGGCAAGGTTTTGGTGTGCTTTGTAAACTGTTTTGATGCAATCAAGGCCTTTTTGTCGGAAAAAGGACAAAACTACCCCAAACTGGATGATGACAAATGGCTGTGTAAGCTCATGTTTCTGACTGACATCACCACTCACCTAAATGAACTCAACCTCTATCTCCAAGGTGCAGGGCAAATGGTTCTGGATCTTTATGGAACCTGGAAGGCATTTGTTGAAAAATTAACAGTTTTTTCTCGGGATAGTCAAACTTGGACTTTCCGCTACTTCCAACACATAAAAGAGCTATCGACACATTGCACTGTCAGTGTCGATGAGATTGGAATGTACATGCAAGAACTGGAATCAGAATTTTCTGACAGATTTCAAGATTTCCAGTGATTTGGCCCAATGCTTTCTTTTCTAATTAAACCTGAAAAGTTCAACGAAAGCGACTTGGATTTGTCTGTATTTCAGTGGATGGGTGTTGAAGATTTTGAAATGCAGCTCATTCAGTTAAAAAGCTCAGAACTGTGGGCATCAAAGTTTAGAGATCTGCGGCGTGCACTTGAAGCTACCAAGAGAGATCATGGGGCCTCTATTCTGACCTGTTGGACATCCCTGTCAGTGAAATTTAACTGTTTGAAGAAAATTGTGTTTGCAATGCTTTCAGCATTTGGATCCACATACCTGTGTGAACAGGTATTTTCACACATGGAATCTGTCCTCTGTCCCTCTTGGGGCCTGTTAACAACTGATCACTCAGAAGCCTGTGTGCAGCTTAAAAGTATCCAAATAAGTGCCAGACATTGGAAAACTCAGCAAGAAAAAGCAAAGGCAAGGATCACACTAAACTGATAAGATCAGCATTTTAATTTAATTTTAAATGAAGCTTCTTAAACATTTTAAAAACCTTATTTACTTTACAAACAACAATAGTTTAGTTATCTATTATAGAGAGAGACCTTCTAAAAACGTTAAAATGTATTACTGGCATGCGAAACCTTAAATTAGAGTGAATAAATGAAGATTTGGCACACCACTTCTGAAAGGTTGCCGATCCCTGTTGTACAGCATGGGTGTAGTACTCTCTGCCACGGCCTGACTCTACTGGGTCTAGGTTTTATACCTGTGTCATGAGATCAATCAGAAGTAACTCCTGTGGCCCAAGCGCTCAGAGAGCATCCAATGGACTGTAATGAAACATGCAATTAAATTCACATGTCCATTAGAACAAAATTGTTGGAAGTTGCTTCTGCTTCATAGCTGTGCTGGTCCACAGTCCATAGAACATAGGTAAATAAAGCAGAGTCCAGCTATTAGTTATTTATTTGCCATTTGTTGCTTATGGTGCTGTAAAATGTTCTTTCAAAGGATGTTACATGTTTATACTGTATTCTGTCTGTTCACAGAAGTGACTATAAATGTCTTTACAATGAAAAAGCTGCATAATTAATTTTTAACTTGATTTCTTTGTAATGCCACTATGAAGCTTGTATTTAGTGAATATTCAGCTTGGAAAAACAAAGCGAGCTACTGGACCAACTGAGAAGGTCCTATGGGAGCACTTTGAGTATGCTGGGATTAAAACCACAGTATTTGAACACTTCCCATCTTATAAAAGATGAAGTTTTCCTGTCATTTGACTTGCAAGCTCATTTTCCTCTGTCAAACCTTCAACTCAAAAGACTTACAGCAATGATCCTAGGTCCATTGTGCAGTGACTTTTTCAGAAACAATCATTCTAGAAATCAACCCCAGAGAAAATGAGCTTTGGGAAAGATGAGGCAGCATGTTAATCTTTAAAACAAACAAACAAACAAAAAACACCAGAAAAGTTACATTATGGTTAAGAATTAGTACTGAACTTTAGACTTACTGTTCTGGTTGCATTTGAAGGGGCTGTGTGCTCAAACTGTGTGTTATCCACCATAACCAGCAAAGAAACCATATTCGAACACTGGTCCTTGGTGACGCTTTTGTCGAGTCTCCAGCATCATGTTTTTTTGGTCTGCATTTGGTTTCCTTACCTACTCCCACCTTGCTGACCAAGGTCACCTCTATGGGAAACAGTAGGAAGGAAGGACATGCATTGTCAGATGACCATTTGTTTGTATGTGCGTTTAAGAGGGAAAAAAAATCTTGAAATGAAGGATACACTAATCTCACGGAACTGCATAAGTTAAAGGTGGAAGAGACCGATTAGGTCATGTGATGTTATGGAACTGTGAATGTATAGATCATTGTTGCAACCAATCTATAGTTGCACCAAATCTTATACAACGGAGGTCCAGTAAGGTGTCTATGAAAAGGTTGTAATTTGCTGGTTATAATCCTGTTGTCTGTCTGTATGTATCATTTTTGTATTTGAAGTTATTAATATTGGCTATGTAATTATATCTCAATGTGTTTGATTCTAAGTAGCACCAGTGAAGCATTTCGCCAGCTTAATCTGAAGAATCTCTTCACAATAAGTGCCCAATCAGGAAACACTTAACTCACAATGGACCTTGGGAGACTCCAATCCACATATGATTCCTGGGAACGTTCAAGGTAGCATGTGAGCAATGGCTGCTCCACCTGTAAAGAACTGAGTAATGCATGTACATGTGACTTGCACATGTGACTCTAAACTCCGCCAGGCCGCTATGATTTTCCACAGTAAGAACAAAGGGGTCCTTCCACATGGCAGAGAATATAAAAGGCCCTGGAAACTCCTCCATTTTGTCTTAAATCCTGCATTTTATCCCTGGAGGAACTTTGTGCAGAGCTTCGAGTTTGTAGCAAAGGACTGAATGACCCATCCAAGCTGCAGATGTACTCCAGAGGCTTGATTTGAGCCTGCAGTTTATTCCATTCCTGCTACAAGCCTGAACCAAGAACTTTGCCATTGCTGTATGTAATTGAATCCATTTAGCCAATTTTAACTCTCATCTATATTTCTTTCTTTTTATGAATAAACCTTCAGATTTTAGATTCTAAAGGATTGGCAACAACGTGATTTGTGGGTAAGATCCAACTGGTATATTAACCTGGGTCTGGGGCTCGATCCTTTGGGATCAGGAGAACCTTTTTTCTTTTACTGGGGTATTGGTTTTCATAACCATTCATCCCCATAAGGAGTGGCGCTGGTGGTGATACTGGGAAACTGGAGTGTCTGAGGGAATTGCTTGTATGACTTCTGGTTAGCCAGTGGGATGAAACCGAAGTCCTCTCTGTTTGGCTGGTTTGGTGCCTTCATAGTAAAGGAACTCCAGCTTTGGGCTGTAACTGCCCTGCTCTAAGCAATTTGTCCTGAATTGATACTCTCAGCTGTGTCCCGCCAGAGGGCACATCGTTACACCATACCTATTCACACCTTGTTGACCAAGGTCACCTCCATGGGAAACAGTTGGAAGGGAGGACATGCGTTGTCAGGTGACCATTTGTTTGTATTTGCGTCTAAGAGAAAAATCTTGAAATGAAGGCTACACTAGTCTCATGGCACTACATAAGTTAAAGGTGGAAGAGACCAATTAGGTAATCCAATCCACTGCCCTGCCCATGTAGGATGGTCCCCTCCGGCAGAACATTTTCTAGTGTTCCATCCAATTTGGTATTAAATGCTCCAAGTGATGAGGCTTTTGGAACTTCGCTAGGGAGACACTTCCATCGTCTGTTGGAGGAAAACACTTCCTGTTCCCTCTGTGGGGTGGAGCAGGGGGCCACAATGGCAGAAGTGCTAACGGACTGCCTTTGACTGTGTCAATATTGGGACCATGGTAGGGAGAGAAGTTGCAGCCAGAGTTGTCAAGGAGGCATGTGCTGCTACTATAACAGAGGAGCCTGGGAGTAATTATGTGTTAGCTGCTATCACAGAGCTGAGCGATGCTGGAATGGTGAAAACCAAGGCCGAGAACTGCCAGATGATGTTTTTTGAAATCTGTCATTTACAACAGCCTGCGAAAATTTCTCTTAGGCATCTTGTAAACCGAGTATGGTGTTTTTGTTTTTTTACAGAGGAAGCCAGATTAGGTAGAGAGCAACTGTAAATATCACAAAGAAAGAGTATGGGGGATGCTTTATTTTATCACATTATAGTATCCCAAGCTTTAGAGATTCAAGCTAGTAGGTGTCCCATGATTGATCTTGTCCAAGTAGGGAGAGCATATCAGCCACTTTGTATTGATAAACCCAAACTCCAGCAAACTGAAAAGCAGGTACAGGGAAGTCATGTGTAAGGGCCAACATGCTCCCCTAAAATGGAGAAGTCTAATTCTAGGCTAGACAAGATCTACACAAAACCATTGAGCACTTATTATTTGAATGGCCTTGAAGCCACACAATGTAGTGGGGATGGGTAGTAGCTCCAAAACTCGCAATGTTGATGGCCCTGAGGCTCATGTATGGGTCAGTTCACTACCCCCAACCTTTCAGGGGATTTTATTCCTTTGTAAAGCACAAACATGGGGGGTAATGTGCCATTCTTTGGCACAGCAGCTGTGAGATTTCTGTCAGCGGAGGTGTGCAGAGTTGGGGCAGCTCAGAGGCTTAGCAGGTACCATGCCGGTATGACTGGGGAGACAAAGGGAGCAGAAACTCCTGAGCCATTGCACAGTGGTGGGGGAGACGCCTTCTAGACATAGAGGTGGAGTGAACTCAGTAACCAATCACTACATGGCTTGGGAGCAAATGCAGTAAGGATTTCATGGGTCTTTCAGTGTATAAGCTTAGGGACTTCAGCAAGCTTGTCTCCTTTCAGTTTGTGATGTACCTATCCCATGCATATAGTGGTTGATAACTTTATTCACATTGTATAGCTGGGATTTGATTCTGTCCTCCCCCCCGGTTTTCATAAGTACTGTTCTGCCTAGTGAATTTTTCTGTCATGGTGGCTTTAAAGTAGTATTTACACCCTTCAGCTTCTATAGAATCACCACACCCATCCTCCACATACACCCTAATAGCTCTTAGCCAAGGTATGCTGTACTTAGGCTCTTAATTTCTCTTTAAGAGTCAATCCCTCTTGTTTATGATTATTTGCATGGTTTTCTGAACAGCCTCCCATTTGTCTGTATCTTCCTCGATATACGTAGATGCAGTCTCACTATCACATGCCAATGCCAGAGCCCCTCCAGCATTTGTAGGGTTTGAATATACCTTATTACATATGATGAGAGCCATAAGAGCATTAAAACCACAACTACCTCTCCTCCACAGCGTATGAAGTGCTATGCATATAGGATTAGAATCCACTATCTTTAATCATGTCAAGTAGTACCTTCCTCCATGGAATAAGGAGCTACTCATCAGTAAGGTGGCAGAATCTGAACCATAGTGCCCAGAAGAAAGGTATATGCTGAGCTACAGGAAAGCAGCAGAAACAGAGCACCTGTGCCTATGCCTTGCTAGAGGGTGAAATCCTGGCACCATGCACGTCAATGGCAACACGCCCAGTGCCTCCAACGAGGTAGGAGTTTCGGCCTGAACTTTTTAATTGTCTAAGGCAAATTTGGATTAAACTTCCTTGAAGCTGAAGAATCAAAGCAGATAGAAGGCTGGGGAAAGCATGAAGAGATACAAGACTGGAAAAAGGGAACATGTAAGGGTTTGGGGTTTTTCTAAACTCAAGTGGCTATTTTGCCTTCCGACGTGAAACCAGATTTGGAGAGGCATGGAATAGAACCAAACGTGTGAGCTTTAGAGGTAGCGAACACGGAAAACTTAATCCCCAAACTAACCATGCTTTGTTATAAATGAACAATATTGTATCTTGAATTTACAATGATAATTCTTCAGTCATGCTTTTTTATCATTATTTCTTGTTTGTATCATCACAGGATATAGGAATCCCAGTCATGGATCAGGACCCCAGTGTGCTAGGTGCTGTACAAAAAAACAGAACAAGAAGGCTGTCCTTGCCCCAAGGAGTTTACAATCTAAACAACCTCCAAAATAAATAATAAAGTAGGATCTGTATCTGTATAGTGCATGTCAGAGTATTAAGGTTTAAACTGTAAACAATGACTATGATTCTCTTCTCACATCAAAGCAAATCAAAGGAAACTTCGGTGAAGTCAATGAAATTACACTTGTGTAAGTGTAATGAGATGAGATGAGACCCAGTGTCTCTCCTACTTCCTATTTTATTCCATTTGTAATCAGTATGTTTTATTTCCCCTTTCTCTTCTCTTGTTAGCAATCCTAATTTACATTCAGAGGCAGCTTCTTGACAAATTCCCTCCGTCAGATCCACATAGCAAACTGGCAGCCTTACGAGGGAAATGGATTGAGGGATTCAGCAGGACCACAATTGTATTTAAATCCCTGCAAAAGGAGGAGGGAAAGGAAAGTCTGATGCAGTTTTTAAAACAAACAATGGGCCAGATTCATGCCTGGTGTAACTCCACTGAATGAAGACAATAGTTACATCAAAGATGGATTTGGCTCCATTAATATATATGGGCCGATGGAATGCTATGCCCAAGGATCTTGTGCTGATTATGATCTCTTTCCGCGTGCGCACACACACACACACACACACACACACACACACACACACACACACTCACTCTAATATTCCTTTGTTTCAATGGCAAAAACCAAGTCAGCGTTATAGTGAGGGATTACCAGACAATTATGCTTCTACCTTTGCCTGTATAGCTTTGTGGCTACATCACAATGTTTAACAGAGCTGTTAAACATCCAGGCTCCGTCTTGCAGCGATATTAGCTTTGCTACCTTCCCCATGTCAGGCTTCCCTCCCATCTTCTCAAACATTGTTCTTAAAATAATTATTTTTGGTTTGTGTGCATGCTCGTGACTACAACACACAGTGAAATCAGCCATTCAAATCAGTGTTAATGTTAACAAGATGATCCATTTCATCCCCCGATAGAAGCTAATGAATCATTGTGAATTTATTGTGGTGGAAATACAGTGGCTGCCGGTAATTAAACTGATGAGCAGAGTTATTCTCATAAGAGGGTACTTTACAGTAATTATTTTCCATTTGGTTCTTTTAAAAAAAAAATATATCTAAGCACAACTAAGCTTTGATTAGCTGGCATCTGAAGACGATATTCTCAGAGGGGTATTATAAGGATTTTCTTAATGGAAAGAAATATAACTACTGCTTGAGAGAACTTCAGGTAGAACCCTTAGAAAAGTTTCAAATGTGAATTCTGTCCTGAAGTGACAATGAAACATTGGCACCTTCTTACTCAGCAGATCTGTTAATTGTGGGCATTCAAGGTCAAGTATGCTTACCTGACTAAGGCTAGGCCTACACTGTGCACCTTACAACAGCGCAGCTGTGCCATTGCAGCCACGTCGTTGTAAGGTGTGCCATGTAGTCACTCTGTCACTGGGAAAGAGTTCTCCTTGCAACAAAATAAAACCACCCTGAACAAGGGGCGGTAGCTTCATCGCGAGGAGAGCGGCTCCTGCCAACGAAGCGCTGTGCACACTGGTGCTTTTTGACATTAAAACTTTTGTCTTTCGGGGTGTGGGGGGGTGTTTTTTCACAACCTTGAGTGACAATTTTAACGACAAAAGTGCCAGCGCAGACGAAGCCTAACTACTTCTTACTTCTGTTAGCAACAAAGAATCAGCATAACTCTGGGAGACTGAGCTGGATTTTAGTCACTTCTATTCTTGATCTTTGCATGAATTTGCTAAGAAGGCGGTTCGCTACGTGGATCTGATGGTATAGTGCTGTATAGTTGTTCCTTATACTTGTACAGCGTACGATTAAACTTAAGCCAGACTAATTTGTGTGGCAAATAGCATGAAACGGAGAAGAGCTGTATGTGGAGAGCACAGACTGAATTTAAAAAAAAAAAAAAAAAAAAAAAAGCATTGATGAAACTGAAAAGCAAAGGGTGACAGGGCTGGGTGAAATGTTCACAACAACCACCAACCATACTCAAGACACATTGAAATAGCTCATATTTTGACCTGGTCTGAGCCTTCAAATAGCACTTTTAAGTGCTTAATTCTGTACTTCTATTGGTTTGTAGTCTATAAATTACCATCTTTACATAAAATGAAACTGTAATACAACTCTATAACCAGTAACTAGAAGACAATTTAAACATTGTTACAATTGTACATAAGTTCCCCTTTCAGCATCTTGAAAAACAATATACTAAGCACTTAAGCAATGCTTTTTGTCTTCAAAATTATTCACAAACAGTAATTAAGTAGCTCACACCCCAAGAGGGATGCAAGTATATTATTAGCGTTTTATAGATAGATAAACTGAGAGAAGTGATGTGTCTTTGTCCAGGATCACCCTTGTTAGTATGAGAGCTGAAGTTAGTCTAGAGGAGTTCCTGGCTCCCAGCTCTGGGTAATTACTTTACATCATTCACCTTTAGAAAAAGAACAGTAGAGTGTCTTATTTGCCACTAACGCTGTATAGAGCAGAAGCCTAAATGAAACAAGCACAGCCCCACAGGGGAATTCTACAAAACCTTTCAAACAGATACCTGTTCTCTTGGGTTTGCCCAAGAGCCTCTCTTTACTGGAGTGAAGGGCCATCGGGGTCTGGCCCTTTCACGTAATCCATATTCAGCGCTGAGAGCTGGCTAACCTCATCCCCAGTAAAGGTGTCGTTCTGTCCACGTGTTCTTGGTTTTTAAGGGAAAGGATATTACAGCACCATGCAGCACCTTCTATAACTAGAGATAGATAGAATCACAATAGTCACTAAGAAAATGCAGCAACTGAAGCAGCAAGGCAGGAAGACAAAGAGCCCAAGAATGTGAAATGAATAGGAAACAGCACCTTCAAGCTTGGTGGCAGGACAGAACTTTCATGTATGCTGAATTAGTGCACTCACTTTTGGGATTTGTCACGGGCTAGAGGCCTTTAAAGGAGTCTGATGCCAAGCCAAGGCTGCACTGAAGGGAATAAGCCAGCCCAGGTCCACCTGGAGAGATTTAACTGCCTAAATAGCTGTAAGGCAGTTAACTAAGGAAGAAGCACTGGGGTCTACCAAAAGGCCTGGGAGAGCTCAGCTGGGGTGAGGGAAGCATCTCCCGAGAACAAAGGATGATCCAAAGGATGGGAGCTTCTAGGAACCCTGAACTAGGTAAAAACTCTCCAGGAAGAGAAGCCTGGGAGAGACCCTGAACAAAGAGGGGAAAGACTGCAGAGCTCTCCAGGGAGAAGAGAAGCCTGAGGCCTTACAGCAGAAGGAACTGCTGCTGGAACTTAGAGATTTTTGTTTGGGGAGTTTTAAGTTTTATCTGGGCTCTGAGGTAAGGGCCTTTAAACCCTTGTACAAGTGCTCCTTTCTGAAGGCTTTATCAAAGGGAGATATTCTGCTGTAAAATAGAGTGTTCTCCTTGACCAGGCTGGTTAAGTAACCTCATTAAAGAGGGGAAACTGAGGCAGGCCACAGTAGCACCATACTCAGCTGCAAGGGGGTACCAGGGAGGCAACGATGCCCTTTCCACAAGCTGCCAAACTGGTGGCTGGAATAGGCCAATTAGAAGAATCCCTTAGGCAGTGTGGGTCCCGACACGTCACCAGAGAGCAGATATGTACCTGCCTGCAAGATGGGGTAGTCTCTTCCCCTCTTGGTTGAGATAGCATAGGATTAGAGCTCAGCTCGTTGCAGGTGAAACTGTTCTTTGCTCACCTTAAACTGGACAAGATGCTGTTCGCATGAATGAAAGGGCATTTTCCTGCCCTCCGCTTTAAGGGAAGCAGCCTATTATGACATTTTTTGGCCAAGCTCATTACCAATATAAATCCTTACAGGCTGTCATTTCGACCCTTGCCATTAACTGTCAGCTGTAAGCACACAGTTTTTCCAGATATGCAAAATTAGGTTGAGTCAACCTTTTGAAAACTAAAAATATACTTGTTTTTAAACTATCCTGCCTATTTAGTGCCATTTTTTGTAAAGGAGAACAACTTATTTCAAAGATTCTAAAGGCTTTTACTTTAACACATTAAATACCAAGCAGCTTTTTAAGTGTCAGGTTCCATGTTAATGTATTCCAGAATCCTTTAAATTGGGTCTAAATGTCTATAGAGGCAGAAGGGCTTATTTTTCCTATTTCCCAGTACTAATAAATGCATTTTCTTGCCACATTGGGAAAATATACTGTAGATATTGATGCCCATCAAGAAAACCTGATCATCCTTCTTAGCTGGAATCTATTCGCAGAAGAGCTGATATAAAGAGTTATCCCAGGAAATCAGTTCACCCAATCACAGCCTACAAAAAATAATCCTCTTAAAAATCATTGATTTGACCAACGTGATACTATCTGTACCCAATTACATCTTTCCTTTTCCACATAGGTTACTCACTCAGATAAATTATTCACCTTATAGTCCCATCCCAGTGAAGTTGTAATTATTTTTCTTAGCACTATCCTTAATATATCATTAGACAATCAAAGAAAGAGATTGTAGCCCTTTCAAACCGCTGGTTATGTCCTATTTTGAGAAGCAATACATATTGTCTCTTGGTGATGGCTTATATTTTAAATTTTAAACTCAAAAGCACCCATTTGAAATTCATACATTCCCCTTTTTGAAAGCAGCACAAGTAAATCATTGGATCAGTTCAAAACCCCATATCCCACTTCCACAAATACCATTTTCCCCCTCTCAAAATATAGGAATGCAGAATAAACTTGATATAGAACATAAGTAGTAGTAGCACTGCAATACACTAGCTACATATGGCAATTAATCAATCTCAGCAGATTCTTGTTGCCTTCTATAGTCCAGCACCATGAACATTATACCATTTAGAATAACACAGAGAGTTTTGCAACATCATAAACAAAAAGATCAGAAGGATATCATCAATCCAGAAATCCAAAATGAAATGATTTTTTGCACAATTCCTTCAGAATTCTCAAAATCCATAAGAAATATAGGGCAAGTTTTCAAAAGTAGATGCCTAAAGATAGGATCCTAAATCCACATATAGGCACATAAATTAGTGGCCTGATTTTTAAAAATCCGGTACACCTATAAACTCTCATTAAATGTGATGGGTGCTTTAACAGAGTTGTGTCTGCCTTCTGAAGGGTTGGATCACAGAAACCCTCTTGTGACTGCCAACTGATGTGCTGAGACTACCTCTGAGCCCATTTTCCCTGGCAGCTAGGGACTTCAGTGCCCTGCCTTGTTTGAGCCAGACACTCTGGCCTGATACAAACACAGACCCAGGTCTGAATCACATCCCCTCCCCCCCGAATAGCTGCAGGCTTAACTGAAAACAGCTTAAAAGTGTTCCTGTCTCCAACACTCAGCTGCCCAGCTCCCAATGGGATCCAAACCCCAAATAAATCTGTTTTACCCTGTATAAAGCATATACAGGATAAACTCATAAATTGTTTGCCCTCTGTAACACTGATAGAGAGAGATGCACAGCTGCCTCCCTTCCCCCCCCCCCGATATTAATACATACTCTGGGTTAATTAATAAGTAAAAAGTGATTTTATTAAATACAAAAAGTAGGATTTAAGTGGTTTAAAGTAATAACAGACAGAGCAAAGTGAAGTACCAAGCAAAATAAAATAAAACACACAAGTCTAATCCTAGTACAGTCAGAAAATGATTACAGATGAAATCTCACCTTCAGAGATGTTCCAGTAAGCTTCTTTTACAGACTAGCCTCCTTCTAATCTGGGTCCAACAATCACTCACACCCCTGTGGTTACTGTCCTTTGTTCCAGTTTCTTTCAGGTATCCTTTGGGCGTGGAGAGGCTACTGAGCCAGCTGAAGAGAAAATGGAGGCGTCTCCCAGGGCTTTAAACAGTTTCTCTCTTGTGGGTGGAGACCCCTCCCTCCCCCTGTGTAGGATCCCCACTACAAAATGGAGTTTTGGAGTCACCTGGGCAAGTCACATGTCCATGCATGACTTAGTTCTCTACAGGAATGTTCCCAGGAAAGCTCAGATGTGGATTGAAGTCTTCCAAGGTTCCATTGTCTGTTAAGTGTTTCTTGATTGGGCACTTAACTTGCAAATTCCTTTCTTAAAAAGCTGACCAAATGCCTTACTAAGGCTACTTAAAATCAAGCCCGTACACAGCCAATATTCATAACTTCGAATACAAAAATGATACATGCATACAAATAGGATGAATATATTCAATAAATCATAACCTTTATAGAGATATGTTACATGGCATATGTAGCATAAAACATATTCCAGTTATGTCATATATATATTCATAAGCATATTTCCATAAAGCATTATGGGGTGCAACGTCACATGCCTATCCTAGGGTTTAATTTGTATCTATGGGCCTGCTCATGCTCTCATGGAAATCAGTTGCAACATTCTCATTTACTTCAAGAATAGCAGGAGTGGGCTCTGCATAAAGCATGATTATAGATGAATACTAATGCAAACAACAGCAGGCAGTCTGCATGAAATCTCAACACTCAGGGCATGTCTACACTGGCAGAGTTACATTGCCAGCAGTTACAGCGCCGCTCAGAGAGCGCTGAAGGGAAACTGCTGTTGTGTGTTCACACTGTCAGCTGCCTGCGCAATAGCGTGTTCACACTTGCGGCACTTGCAGCGCTATTAGAAGCAGTGCACTCTGGGCAGCTATCCCATAGAGTACCTCTTCCTCTTCTGCCACTAAGAGTTGTGGGAAGGTGGAGGGGGTCATGGCGCATCCTGGATCCTGTCCCAATGTCCTGTGATGCATTGCTTCATATCCCAGAAATCCCTGTGCTTCCGTCCGTATTTGGCGCCATCTTTCAACGGTTTGTGTACTGCACGCTCTGCCTCTTTTGGGCTGCAGGAATGGATGCTGAACTGCTGACCAATATGCTGCTCGCTCTCACTGACACGTCACAGTGGCAGTGGAGTTGTTCCTTAAACTACAAAGGCAAGAGGAGTTCGACATTGATCTCACCATGCATAGTAGCTACTACATGAGATTGCTTGTGGCATTCATGGAGGTTCTGACCACAGTGGAACGCCACTTTTGGGCTCGGGAAACAAGCACTGAGTGGTGAGATCACATTGTGATGCATGTTTGGGATGATGAGCAGTGTCTGCAGAACTTTCAGATGAGGAAAGCCACATTCATGGGCTGTGTGATGAGCTCGCCCTAGCCCTGTGGCACAAGGATATGAGAATGAGAGCTGCCCTGTCATTGGAGAAGTGCATGGTGATTGCACTGTGGAAGCTGGCTACTCTAGACTGCTCCCGATCCAGTTCGGAGTGGGAAAGTCGACCATTGAATGTGCGTTGACAGAAGTGTGCAGGGCCATTCAGAGCAGGATGCGATTAAAGACTGTGACATTGTGGATGGTTTTGCACAAATGGGCTTCCCTAACTTCGGAGGGGCGATAGATGGCATGCATATTCCAGTTCTGGCACCAGACCACCTCGCCACCAAGTACATTCATTGGAAGGGGTATTTCTCAATGGTTCTCCAGGCGCTTGTGGATCACCATGAGTGTTTCACATACATTAACGCAGGCTGGTCCAGAAAGGTGCACAATACACTCATCTTTCAGAACACTGGTCTCTTCAGGAAACTGCAAGCAGGGACTTTCTTCCCAGACCAGAATATCACTGTAGGGGAAGTCAAAATGCCCATTGTGATCCTAGGAAACCCTGCCTACCCCTTAATGCCATGGCTTATGAAGTTAAACACAGGGAATCTTGACAGCAGCAAGGAGCGGTTCAACAGGCTGAGCAAGTGCAGAATGACAGTAGAGTGTGCTTTTGGCCGTTTAAAGGCCCGATGGTGCTGCATATATGGGAGGCTGGACCTGGTCGATGACAATATTCCTATGCTTATAGCTCCATAATATGTGTGAAGGGAAGTGTGAAAGCTTCACTCAGGGCTGGACAGCTGAGGCTCAGCACCTGGAGGCTGAATTTGAACAGCCAGAGATCAGGGCTATTAGAGGGGCGCAGCACGGGCCATAAGGATCAGGGATGCCTTGACGCAGCAATTTGAAGCTGAAAGCCACTAATATTTGCTGCTATGCTCGGGAGTGCAGTGCTTGTAATGCTAGGAGGTGATTGTGATTGGGGCAAATGATGTACTATGAAGGTGTAAGAAAATTGCCTGTTGCTTTGCAGGGCTCTGTTTGCTTTCAATTAATGGAATAAAGATTGCTTTCAAATCAAAACAATTCTTTTATTAAAAAACAACACCCAGAGGAGAGAGACAAACAAAAAAAACCCACATCAGCATTGTGGGGGATTGGGGAAGGGAGGGTCCCAGGAGGAGGTGGGGTCCCGGTTAAAGATTTGTGTACGTCCAGGTATCATATGCAACCTTGTCCTTTGGAGTACAGTGCAGCGGGTACTATACTTCAGTGGGGCTAAACTGAAGAGGAATGGGTGTTGAGTGCAGTGGGTACTGGGAGTCCACAGGGCTGGACTGTGATGGGGCAGGAGTGGAATGCAGCAGATACAGACTGGAGCCAAGAGGTTGATAAGAGTGTGTTGGCGGTGTCTGGGGGGCACATGGGAAAGAGTTTTGCAACAGTGGCTGCAGGGGAGGGTGGGCAAGGAGCTGCTCAGTTTGCAGTGCTAGTAGTGCCTGGAGTGTGTCCGCTTAGTGCTCCATAATGTTTACAAGCCACTCCATGGCTTCGTTCTGGTGCACCGCATTCTCCTTTCAGTCCCGCTTCTTGCTGTTCTGCCACTCCTTCAATTCTTGGTTTTTGGCCGCGGAGTGCATCATGACATCACACAGAAAGTCCTCTTTAGTTCTTCATGGTCGCTTTCTAATTCTGCACAGCCGTTCAGTTGGCGATAACAAAGAGGGAGGTTGGGCTCTCAAGGTCATCTCTGTGAAGCCAAAATGCAACATTTTACAGGAACAGTATTGTTTGCAACACAGAGAACACCAATTCAGGGATTTAAAACACAGCCAGTATTCACATACCTGTTACTAACTGGCTGACCCCAGGCAATCACACATGAGCCACAAGACACCCGAAATGGTGAGTAACCTCATGGGCAGGGGAAATCAGTGTTCCAGGACCGTACTGCACACTGGGCACATGGCTCTTGGGGAAAGCCAGAATTGTAGAGGGGGCCTTATAGTAATTACTGTCCCCACATTTTCCACAGGCTGTGTTCAGTATGGAAAATATCTCACTGCTGAGGGTGAGCAGGGAATCAAGGGAGGGTCTTCTCCAAGATTGCACACAGGTGAGCCCTTATGCAGCTCACCTGTGTGCAGCAATGGTTCCTTCCCCCGTCATAGTTTCAGCAGAGTGGCATGGGAGAGCTACTCTTAATGGGGCAAGAAACAAAGCAGCTCTGCCAAAGAACCTGCAGCAGTGATTGCCCAGTATCTCCATGAGAGATTTCTGGAGATCTGAGGCAGATTCCCATGAAGTGAGGGAGTCAATCAACACCCTGTTCCACCAGTCAGACTAGGCATGTGGTGGTACGTGCACCATACAGACACAAGCCTGCTTTCTGCAACCCTCCTGCCCCCAACAGCTCACTTCAGCGATTCCCAAAAATCAAAGCCACTTACTGGGGGCCTCCTCTCCTGTTTGCGCTTCACCAAGCTCTGGCAGCTGTGATTGGCTAGCCTCCTCAGGGGTTGAGAAGAGCTCCTGGCTGCATGCATCTCTGACCTCTGAGTGGTCCTCTGCCTCTGGGTCCCCCTCCACATCCTCGTCCAAGATTTCCTCCACCTAGCTCGGTCCACTCTCGGTTGGCATGCGAGCTACCGAAGTAGCCACAGTGGCCTTCGCAGTGGAGGTGGTATCACCACCGAGTATCGCGTCCAGCTCTTTGTAAAACCAGCAGCTCGTGGGCACAGCACCGGAGTGGCGGTTTACCTCCTGCGCCTTGTGGTAGGCGTTCTACAGCTCTTTCACTTTGACCCTGCACTGCAATGTGTCCCAGTCATGGCCCCTTTCTGTCATGCATCGTTGAAATCTATCTGTAGGTATCATAATTCCTACGGCTGGAGCGCAGCTGGGACTCGACAGCCTCCTCTCCACAAATGTTGATGAGGTCCAGCAGCTTGGCATTGCTCCAAGCGGGGGATCACCTGGTGCGTGGAGCAGGCATGGTCACCTGGAAAGATGTGCTGAGACCACTGCACGCATTACCGAGCAAACAGGAAGACTTTCAAATTTCCCAAGGAATTTAAGGGGTGGGAATGATGGTTGTCACCTGAGGACAGGACAGTGGAGTTCAAACTGATGACCAGAGAGGCGAGACGAGGCATTGTGGGACACCTCCCGGAGGCCAATCGCAGCGCTGTAATCGACCAGGGTTTCTACGCTGGCACCACGGCACTGTAGCCCCGGCGCAGAAAGCTGTATGCCTCTTGTAGGGGTGCTTTTTTTACAGCGCTGCAACTGCGCAGTTTCTGCACACTAAATGGCTTGGCAGTGTGTACACTTCGGGAGTTACAGCGCAGAAAGCTGCTGTACTGCGCAGAAACTTGCCAGTGTAGACAAGGCCTCAGTCTTCTGCTATGGATCACTGAAAGGAGTCCTTTGAGAAGCACTGTAAAGAAGCTTGTTTTAACCTTTCCTCACTTACAAAGGTTTAACAATACCATGGCTGCCTTCTTCTCAGTTTGTTCAATGACATCACACGAGGACTGTGATTAAAACATAACTAAATGGCACTAAAACACAAGTATCTTTATTTTGAGGGGGTGGCCTGTGTGGTTAAGGAGTGACACACCAGGGTTCCAATGCTATTTGGAAAACACAAACCAAGTCTGCAACTGAGCAACACTTGAAAGGCCCACAGATTTCAGTGGGGGCTCCACCCATTGAGTGTTTGCTGAAATTGGATGTTGAGCACTCCTGGAGAGAGACAGAATATTTCAGCTGTGAAGTAACAGGAAAATTGCTAACGTGATGTAGAAAACTTTCAGTATAATAATATCTGAATGAAATTATGCCTATTCCACCTGCTATTCAGGTTGTCTTGTCACACAAAACAAATCAACAATAAAAAAGAATCATAAACAATACACAGTTCATAAAGCAGATGAACACAACACCATACAAAGAGAAGTGCTGTCTTGGTAAAGGAAATTATAAAAACCACAGCAGCAGGCGACAGTACGTTACTGTGGAGATTAATTACTTCTACTGCTTCCAAAAAGTCCATTAAGAAATCTAATCTACAAAATGGGCTCTCCTGCACGCATTACTTGTCCATTAGCGTTCCGAGTGCATTTAGCAATTATGCAACATGGCTGATAACATGCGCAAGCCTTGTGAAGTAGCCCGAGCAGGATTTCTGTCATTTTCACATTGGAGAAGCAAAAGAAAACAACAGCAAAATGTTGATTTAGAAACATACAATGTGTACTGGCAAAGAGTACTTTTAAACACTATGGTACTTTTAAAACGGATATTGGTTTTAATGACCATTGAATGTAAATGATTTCTTAGTCTTTATTCTGCTGGTGTCAATTTTGCTCTCTATTCTTCTCTGCCATCCTCTCCTTCTAGGATATTGATGCAGTTGTTTATCTTTCTTGCCTATCCGCAATCTCTACCACTGCTTCCTTTGTCATGGAATTGCTCATGTCTTACAATCTTGTGGGTTTGATGGTACTTTGTCCACCGACTTTACAGCTAATTAGTCATCTCTCTGTCACACTGTCACTATTTGATAGTCTTCCCAATCATTCATTTGCTGTGAGTTCTCTTCCCTTTTCATTCTTGATGCTTTCTTCCTGTGAACATTTGCAATCACTTTTTCAAGCTTGTTTGCATCATATTCCATGTGCGATTCTTTCATGCTACAATACACAGTATGCATGCAACAGGATCATCTTTCTACAGAGAAGTTATAAAATAGTTAGAACATAAGAACATAAGAATGGCCGTACTGGGTCAGACCAAAGGTCCATCTCGCCCAGTATCCTGTCTACCGACAGTGGCCAATGCCAGGTGCCCCAGAGGGAGTGAACCTAACAGGCAATGATCAAGTGATCTCTCTCCTGCCATCCATCTCCACCCTCTGACAAACAGCCACAATGGGTAAGGAATGGTGTCCCTAGACTCTAATAGCCATTAATGGACTTAACCTCTATGAATTTATCAAGTTCTCTTTTAAACGCTGTTATAGTCCTAGCCTTCACAACTTCCTCTGGTAAGGAGTTCCACAAGTTCATGATTCATATGTTCCTGTTGGGTGATTTTCCTCCAGAATACTTTCCTTGGCTGTCTGTATCTATATTTTTGCCTCTGTCCCATCTCCCATAGAGCACTTACCAGGATTTCTGATCTGGCACTTTCTTTAAGGCACTTAATTTCTGCTAGCATCTGACTTTTGATATTGACAGCATTTCACTGGCACCTCACCAGCACGATTATATATGACATACTGCATTAAGGACTATTGGTTAAGGCAGTTCAGTCTCCATGGCCATTCATTCTTTGGCATCTCTTCTGAAACTGTCAACAAAGTTGATAATCAGTGCCTATTATGACAGAGGTTTCTGTGATGTGTACATAACATCTGTCCACTAGGAACTGGAATGACACCAGCTCACTTCACTTTGCCCATTCTTTAGCAATTATATTCTAATTTCGTTTTGATCACTGCTATGCTGGCTCAGAGGTGTATTAGAGATCTGAACAATGGAAAAAGCTCTGTACCCCATTGCTAAAAACCTGAGCTAGTAAATCCTCACTCAGTGTTTCTCTAGTATTTATTATTTTACTTTCCCTCCCCCACCCTACTCTTTTAATCCCACTCTCACAAAACACACTTGATACTCCTTTTTTTTTATCCATAGGCAGTTGTGGTCACACACCAGTGAACCTCTGACAACAAAGGAGATTTAATGGAAAATGGAAGTAAATGGAGGAACTCGAGAAGACTGGAGGTATTCAGAGCTCGACTTCACAATCCATTATTGTGGACGGTTCCAGACTAATGTCGTTTATCCTGCTGCAATGTTCAGGATGGAGTAGATGGCCAATGATGCTTTTATAATTATGTTACTAAAAGGGCAATAAGTACATGGAATAGGTTATAAGAGAGGATGTTAAAGTAGAGGACATTAGTTCATTGAATAATAGAATCATAGAAGTTAGAGATGGAAGAGACTTATTAGGTCAGCCAAGCCCATGTCCCTGCAAAGGCAGGATTGCTCCCTACTAAAATATATTTTCTGATACTTTCTCAAGTCTACGTTTAAATGCCGCAAAAAGCATCCCACCCCTCTTCTGGAGAGACTATTCCACAGTCTCCTAGGGAGGAGACTTCCTGTTCCTGATCCTCTCAGAGGGCAGGTGGGCAGTGGACCAAAATGGCTGCTGCCTCTGATGGAGAGGAAACCGTACTGCCTGTGGGCCCTGCTGAGCCTTCTGATACTGGAGCATGAATGCTGAGAGTTGAGGAAGGTTTGTGTGGACTGAAGGAACAGGCCACAGTAAATGCTGTATAATGTACTAAAGTTTGTGTAGAGGCTTTCCCAGGTTGCCTATGACTGCCTTAGCTTTGGAGGCCCAGGCAGAGGTATTGGGCATGATTAGCAAGCCTGTACAGCTCATGGATGATAGACTGATGGGTCAGCTGGAAGTAGCTGTAGAAGTTGCAGGAGGTGTTGAACGATGTCTGCTGATACTAGATTCTGGCAGGGAGTCAAATGATGCCAAATGTAAGGAGAAGATTGGGAATGTCCAGGTGACAGTCACTTTTGAGGAGCTGAGAGATGCTGGGATTATGGAAATTGAGGAGGGGAGTCTGAAGGCTGCAAGTTTCTCCCCAAACTATTGGGCTCTCTGGCACTGAGGGACCTGGGGTTTAATCCTGGGGATCTGATGGCAGTGATCCATCTCCAGGGCTCCTGAAAAATGGTAGGTTTAGTACTTACTTAGTCCTGGGACAGTTCTGAAGGTGTATGGGCAGCACAATGGAACAGAAACTGGAAGGAGACGTACAATAATTCTGTAAAGTGTGTATTAATGGAGAGGTCAGAAACTAGTGGCCTGGGTTCATGACATCCTTTGTTTCTGACCTTATTTACACTTCCCCCCCCCCCCCTTCCCCTATTCATCAGGTAGTACTTGCAGGTCCTGGTTTGTTTAGTCTCCCAGAATGGTTGGTGGTACGTGGGAGATGGGGGCTAAAAGCCATGGATTTAGAAGGTTGGCGGGATGATGGACTCTCAGGACATCTTAGTCAGCTGCAGCAGATAGAAGAGGTAAGAAAGGATGCAATAGCAGCAGGGCAATGCTGGAGGAATGTTTTCCTTTTATAGTCATTAGTCAAACAGTGCCTATTCTCTCTACTCTGGCAGAAGAGTGAAAATCAGAGGAATGGACTTGCTGCTGACTTATTGCCAACCCTACAGGGCTGCTGGGGGAAAACTGCACATTTGGTTTCATTGTTTTGATTTTATAAATTGTTGGAACTATGTGGCCTTCTGTGTGGTTGAAATTCGTTTGAAGGGGGTTTTTTGTAATACAAATCAATTGATCTTATGGCTTGTGATGTATGTCGGTGTATTTGTTGGGTTCCTGTGTTCTTTAAAAAACAATAACATATCTCACTATCAGGAAAGTTTTCCTAATATTCACCCTAAATATCTTAAATTTCATTCCTTTGCTCCTAGTTACATCTCCATGCACCACTCTAAATGATACATTTCCATACGTGTAATATTTACTCTTAAAAATATTTATCCTTCAATATTTGTAGGGTAAATATTACCCTATAATAGAAATATTTGCCATTCAGGTAAATATTTACCATTTAGCAAGAATGAAATATTCCTGCAGTACAATAGGAATATTTACCCTTCACTTTACCCTTCAAATATTTGTAGACTGTCATATGTTATCCCCATGTCACCCAGGCATCCCTTCAAATTATTTTAACTCTTTTTTTTTTTAAACATCTTTCCTAATAAGCCATTTCTTTTATCCACCTGATCAGTTTTGCTGCCCTTCTCTGAACTCCACCCCTTTAATTTGTCAATATGTTCTGGTAACAGTGCCTGGATCTGAAAGCCATTTTTCACATGCGGTCATATCTGAGCCATATAGAGATGGATTTTTATCTCCCTACTCTGACATATTTTTCTGCATATTCAATACAAAATAGCATTGGCTCTTTTTGCAGCCATGTCACGTTGCAAACTCGTGTAATTTGCTGTCCAATATCCCCCACATATCTTTCAGCATTATGGCTTTCCAAGATTATTCCTACAAATGAATATCTGTGTTTCAGATTATTTCCCGCAAGATAAATCTTCTTGCATTTTTCTACTTTGCAAATTCTCATTTGGGGTCCAGTTCTGCCATCCTTGCTCACTATTTACTCTCCTTCCTTAAAATTTGCTCAAAGTTTTAACTTTTTCATTTTTTGTCAAAGTTGATTTGGAAAAAAAAAGTTTAGCGTTTAGCTATTTTAGTTATCATTAATTTCATCCACCTCCTCATTCATCTGAATACTTACTTTCTCTTTACACTTTCTCTTTTATATATTTGTAAAACTTTCTCTCTCCCCCTTGGCTTTTGGCTAGCATTAACTTAATGCTAGCTTTTATACTGCTCTAGTGTCAAACCCTGGCCCTATTGAAGTCAATGAGGGTTTTGCAATTTACTTCATCTGGGCCATGATTTGACTCGTAGTCTTTCCTCTCCAACCTTTGCTTTCATTATACACTAAGATTTTTTTTCTGGAGAATAGGGGGATTGAAGGATATGATAAAAAACAAGACTGTGGGTAGACTTGAGACTGAACACTTTAGAGCACACTTATCAGACTAGATTAATTGATTCTAACTCCAGATTGGACCATTGTGATAATCTAGTCTGACTCCTGCATAACACAGGCCAGAGAATGTCCTTCAATATTTCTGTTTCTGCACAGATTTCTTATGCTCCCATATCTACTCTGTCCCCCTATATGTGCCCTGTCACCTTTCAAAATGGCAGTCCAAAACTAGTTCAGCATTAGAAGAGCTCTAACAAAGATTAAGAGGTGTTTACTTATTTCCCTTCCTACCCTCTGTCCCCCATTGCTATCTATTCACTGTCCCTAATGTAGCCAAATAGTTCATTTTATCATCCATTTTTCATTGTAGCCAGTTAGTTTATTTTGTTATCTATTTATCATTGTGTTACAGGTCAATTCATATGTTATTTCACATACAATCAATGTATGCTAAACAGATTTAAATTGTAGGATTATAGAAGTATGAGACTGACAAGTATTTAGGACTGATGAGTGTGTGTTAGGTATACAAGTAAAGCATGGCTGGAATGCAAGGCCTGTAGGCTGAGACCTGTAAAATTTTAGCTTAGTCAGACAAGGCCATACCTTTTTGGAGCACTTGACATGAGTGGGTGACTGAGGAATAACCCTATGCCATTAAGGTCACAAGATTACCGTAAAAGATGTGCCAATAAGTGATGTTATAGAAAAGTGGATTGCAATAGACCGCTATATATTGTCCAAGACCATGAGACACCTGATTGCAACATCTTTGAAAATTTTGTCCTGACTGCAGGGTAAATGTTGTACGTAGATATTAATGAGAATAAGCAGAACTAAGAAACAATCTATGAAAAGTGGGACACCTGTGATGGGGTGTCCACCCCACACTCACCCAGAAAGGGTTAAAAGAAGCCAGATGGGTCAATTAACCTATTAGGCTGAAGGCTAAGAGGAAAGCTCTAATTAGGGGAAGTTCACCTATGCAGGAACAGGAAGGATTTCTATAAAGCCAGGGAGCTGGAAGGAGCTAATCTGCAGTCACTCCTGGGGGAAGGGAGGGGTGTTTGGGGACTATAGAGACAAGTAGCCCATGGTTGCTCCTTGGGAGGAGTGAGTAGAGAAGCTGGAAAAACCCAGAGAGTGGGGGAGGGCCAGGGTAGGAAGCAGTAAGTCTAGGGACTGAATGGACCTTGGCTGCATGTTGTAGGGTTCCTGGGCTGGAACCTGACATAGAGGGTGGTCCCAGGTTCCTCTACCTGTCACTGGGGAAGTGGTACTGGCAAGGCAGTGAACTGGAAAACTACCTGGGTCACTGTGGGAGTGACAGAGACTTTGAAGGACTATACCCCAGAAGGGGGAACACTGAGTGACCTGGCTGGAGGGCCGAATCATGAAGAGGATGCATCAACTCCTGGAGCGAGAAAGGGGCTGCAGACCAGAGAGAGAGATGGAGTGACAGTGTGCAACCTTTGGAGGAGGCATCAACCTTGCAAGCTAATCCCCAGAGCAACCAGGAGGAGGTGCCATACTAGTGGCGAGTGAAGCACCCCATCACAGCACCCCAATATTCATGGGGTGTAGAAATATAGATAAGGAAAAGAGTTGTTGATGCCTTCATGCATATGCATAAGTTGTTAGATGTGGTCAGAATTACAATATAAATGAGGGTTCCCTGGTTGGGTGAAAGTGGGAAGACCCAAGGGATGACCCCATGAGAAATCTCAGCAGGAACCATCTCTCTATCGCTGATCATCTATTGAGGTGTCCATCAGACCCTAGAATATCTTTGAGGATGTGCGTATGACTCCAGTTATAACTCCTGCATGTGTTTTTGTAGGATTTCTATATGCGTGGGTAATTTGAGCTTTACTTATTGCTTTAATAAAACTTGTAGTACAGATAAGACTTTATACTTGTGGTTGTGGTCACTATCCTTGGTCTTTGTGTGTTCCTCGAGTTTCCAAATTGAGGAAAGTACCAGAGGTGATCTTCACTCTGTTGAGCTTGAAACTGTAGCAAGAGGAGCTGAACCCAGGGTGGTGTCATACAACATCATTAAATTCAATTTAAATAAAATACAAGGCTACACTAGCCAAGGAAGCTCTAGTTTAGAGTTGGTCAGTCAGTGTAATAATATTTGGTGCTAAGACTCTTATGCCATTATTTACAAGAATCTTTTTTGCATGTGTGGTTGGTTTTGGTTCCTGTCCCCACTGTGGGAAGGATTGTCAAACATGACTTATTTCCTACTGCTCTATGCATGAAAATTCAAAACACTCATTCAAGTGTCCTGGGTCCTCTGGACATAACATCTGAGTGTGGTGGGAGCAATGCTGTTTCTGGAGAGACAGGCATGGAAGGTGCTTCCGTAGTGATCTTTCCCAGCTGAGTGCAGGCTCATAGCTGCCTCCCAAATGAGAGTTGTGATAGTGTTGCAGTAGATCTCGGACTGTGACATCACTATGAGATTTTGGAGTTAGGGGAGGGAAGATGGTTTCTCTGACAGCTCTTCTGTCTCTAATGTTCCAGTTAGACAAGGGGGACTAAGGGGGGGGGGGGGGGGGCTGTATAACGTAAAGGAAATTAGTGGTTTTGTAAAGGAAATTGAGGATGTTGAGATTGAGGCTTATTTTCCTGACTTAGTGTTTTCAAAATGCTGCCTCTCTTCTTCTGAGACACATTTCAGCTGACAGCTTTGATAGTTAAAATGCTTTTGTTTAAGGAAGATTGTTTGCAAAGTTAAGCAGCTTTTAGGAACTGTTAAATTTACACACGCTCCATAATTACTTGTTTCTCTGTGTGCTTTCTGGTCTTCTTTCCTTCCCTTTAATTCTCACCTCCACAATCTCGCTTCATATTGTTCCTCTAATCATCAGTGGATGCAGAAATGAGAAAATGGCACAGATGTTTGTTTGGGTTTTTCTAATAAAAACAGGCCACCGAAATATGCTCTGACATTTTAAAGAGAGAAGTCTTACTACATGTGAAAGTAGTGCTGACTGTATGCATCACTTCTGGGTTGCTACTAACAAAACACTTAGCATACACCTCTGTAGTAATTCCATGAACTGCTCTGTGCCAGGGCTGCTGCCTGCACTACAACATGACAAGAAATGCATTCAGTTCCTGAGAACCTAGGCAATTATTTGAGAGACTGGGAAAGGAAAGGATTTTTCAGCTTTGGCTCTAATAAGAATGCTGTGGTGACTTGTTCTGTTTTTTTGGTGCAAGGGCACAGGTTTTTTTCCTTGCAGGAGATTGTATAGAGGCTACTTTTATGGGTAGATGTAAATATCAGTAATGTTATTTTCCATTTTCTTTTACAATCACATTATAGTCCTACAAATTCTGCCTTAAGCCTTAACCAACTGACCCCACAGAGCATTGTTTGCTTATGGGGAGACCACAAATGCACTATTGATCATATTTTAAACCAAATTCATGAAGACCATCCCATGTAGCCAGAATATGGAGTGGTGTTGAGTTAAAACTTAAATGCTTTAGGTCCTCTCCACCTAACACAGAGGGTAAGAATTGCTATATGGGAGATTCAGGAAAGTAGGGGAACTTCCCAACAGAAGGGTTGCTCTTGTTCTGTTAGAAACAATGTGTCTGTGCCATGCTGATCTCTGCTCCCACACCAGAAAGAAGAATTCTATACTTTACTGTACATCGTTGATCTGAATCACGTATGCCGGCTTTTATCCATCCAACAAGGAGTGCGCCTAGCACATGGTTAATTCAAAATCATATAGGGTATGTCTACACTGCAATTAAAAACCCATAGCTGGCCCATGCCAGCTGACTTGGACTCAAGCTGTTTAATTGCAGTGTAGATGTTTGGGCTCAGGCTGGAGACCAGGCTCTAGATCCTGCGAGTTAGGAGGGTCACAGAGCTCAGGCTGCAGCCTGCACCTGAACTTCTACACCGCAATTAAACAGCCCCTTAGCCTGAGTCCCAGGAGCCCAAGTCAGCTGGCACAGACCAGTCATGGGTGTCTAATTGCAGTGTAGACACACCCCTGGAGGCTAGACGGGACATGGCACTCATTTCCCACTGGCATTTCAATGTTAAAGTGCTACTAGATTTCTAATTCGTGAATCATTTGCCTTTTGGAAGCGGGAGAGCTGGCAACAACAAACGTGAGCGTGTCAGATGGTAGTGAGCAACAAAGGAGGTACAAATACAACAGCTTTGTCAACAGAACACTCAGGCTATAAATAGCTCTCTCTGTGGTACTTGCATGGCCTCCATTTGCATTGTATCTGAACAGCTCACAATACCCCGGTGGAGGTAAAAGTATTTTCCTATCTCACTTTACAGATGGGGGACTGAGGTGCTGAGAGTTTAAGTGACTTGCCCAAGATCAAACAGTGATTCTGTAGCAGAACAAGACTTGAACTAAGGTCTTCCAAGTCCCAGGCTAGCACCCTAACCACTGACCATCCTCTCTCCAGTTCAGATGCCTGAATCATTCCATGCATGACCTGATGTGGCTTATCCTGGAGCTTCATTAGTCTGGATGGAAGGATGAATGGAAAACTGTGCCAGAACCTACATGAGAAGAAACAACTCATAGAAAACCTGTCAGTCAAGAGAGTATATAGTGCTCTGACCAAAGCCTGTTTCAACCAGCTGGAAGATGTAGATTCGTGTGTGTGTCATTTTGGGGGTTGGCATAAAAGACTGAAACAGAGGTTCATTGTGTAAAGATACCCGGTTGTCAAGAAAGAGTTAATCCTGCAGAAATTAGACAAGGTGCCATCCCTGTTTGATTTACAAAGTGCTGAGAGGGATGAAGAAGCAGGGTAGAAGCTGCTCCAGGCTGCTCTACCTGCCTCGTGAGAATCAACAGAGTTTGAAAGTATTACTGTGTTTTGAAAGAATGTTCCACCTCTGTTCACCAGCTGTCTAATGGCAAAGCCCCTGGCACTGACAGTTTGCCCAAAGAGTTTCAAAAACAGTTTGAGGACATAACTGGTAATTAATTACCTTTTTTAATAAAACGTACATCTGGGATGCATTCAGGAGAAATCACTGCCCCTTAGCTGCCTCAGAGCAGTGGCTACACTACAGCTAAACCATTTAAAGAACTGGAGACTCCTTTTTTTGCTTTAGAGATTGTTTGAAACCCCCTAAAGTGCCTCAGACATGACATGCACTCATACTGATCATTTCAAATGTGCACCGAAGCATTGCATTTTAAATCAGAAACGTTTTAACACTTTGTAAATTCTAATGTTGATGCGAGGCTCATTTCTTTAGCTAGGGAAGAAAGCTTTTGCGAAAATTGATCATAAATATTTGTTTAGAACCTTCAATGTGTTTGTGAAGGGATTGTGACAACTTTGTTATCTTGTTACATTACTGTATCATTTTGATGAATTAGTGCTTTGAAGATTAAGAACAATGCTGATCAATATTGCTCTATAGAAGAAATCAGAGATGTTCTCTGTCCAGCATGTCATACTTAGGGTGACCAGATGTCCCGATTTTATAGGGACAGTTCCGATTTTTGGGTCTTTTTCTTATATAGGCTCCTATTACCCCCCCACCCGCTGTCCTGATTTTTCACACTTGGTGCCTGGTGACTCTAGTCATACTCCCTCAGCATTGAGCCTTTTTCAGCAACTGCTGAGCAGCCATCTAGGAGATTTCTCCATATTGGACAATAATGCATATGCATAATTGTTTTATATAACTTGTTGGCACAAGCTGATGACTTCACTACCCTAATGTATGTTCAGGCTGTTTGTGCTTGTTTGGTAAAGTGTGAAAAATTCTTCTGCTTGGATAAACTGGGTTAAAAGTGATATTTTAGCTAATTATTGATAGGACAATGGCCCACTTCTTTCTCTCCCTCCAAAGGTAAGGGAACAATTAGAATTAAGATGCTCAGGGAGTGGTTTTCTTTGGAAATGATCAGATTATGATGGAAAATTGGAAGGAGGCAGTGGGGAAAGTTAATGTCTGGTTGCAATGCTGACTCTTGCCTGGGGTCTCATTTAAAGAGCTACTTATATCTGTAAATAATCTGCCAGCTCCCCTGTTATGGCAAAGGTTAGTGTGTATAGACCTTCCTAAGGGAACTGATAATTGATCATCCCTTCTGGAATGTTAGTCATTTGAAACTCTTTGCCATCAGATGAAGGAGGATGGGGGCTAATCAGTTTTGTTTGTAGGATGACAGCATTTCCATCTGCAGTCTACTCAGGGGCTGTAGTATATGAACTCCCCTATAACTTGTACAAGCTTTGCCATTTTGCTCCTCCTCTCTGCTAAGGGAATGGATATTAATACACATCTGAATAATACTAAATTTGACAACACGAATTTCCCATTTAATTTTAACAAAATTGATATTCTTTAATCCTTCTTCCCTCCCCACCCCCACCCTCATTTTCTAGGAGTTTGTCTGTAATTTTTCCTTGAGCATTATTAACAAAGCTGTGCCACTTGATTTCACTTTGATCATTTGAGTTAGAAATCTGGAGTCCTTGTCTGCCTTTCTCAAGTTTCTCTCAGATATCTAAGCACTGCTTTCTCAGCAGGATGCACAGTATTAACAAAGCAAATTTGCAGGGACTTCTTTACCAGTGTAGGATTCTTTCCTTTCTCCTTTGTCTCCCCTCAGTTGTGTGCAAACTCTGAACACATTGTGAAATTTCATTTTGGTTTGAAAACATCTTACCAATGTTCAGCTCGTCACCTAGAATAATATTTATAAAAGCAGAAATAGCTACAAGTGAATGAGTGTACAGAGTAGCTCTAAATCCTATAAACAATTATGTTTTTTTCCAACAGAAAATATTGTTTCTGCAAAATCAGTTTGGGGTCAGTTCAGCATTAACCTGTGTCACTCTGAGATTTTTGTGGTGCCTCATGCCCTGTTTTGCCCCACATGAGCCAGACTCCTGGGCTGGACTACATTTCCCATGATGCACCATGGTTTTCCTTCCATCTGAATTGCCATAGTACATTATGGGATATGTAGTCTAGCCAGAAAGCCTGGGAAACAGGGAAGAATGGAGGTAGGAGATGCTGTGGTGGCTCAGGAAAATGCAATTTAATATGAAACTGGGACTAAATTTAACATTTTGACATGTCAAATCAAATTAATTTTTTTGGAACTTTTCATTCCTCAGAAAACTTGGATGTTGACCTTTTGGCCTGATTCAGCATGGAAACAATGTTGAAATAATAAATTGAAGCAGAACAGAAATTTAAATTTTCAATTAGCTTTAACAAATTCCTCTTTAAGCCTTCTGGTGAATTACAGTAGAGAATGTTGCATGCTCTTGTGGTAACAAGCCAGTTTGTGAACTTTGGTTAAAGTAAGGTGAACTTTCTGTAACAAACTATCACATGTTGGACCTACTCTAAAACTCACTGGAATCAAAGGAACCACTCCTATGCATTTCAATGGGATTTGGATTAGGCTGTTAACCCTACTGTTTCTCTTTTCAAACTGTCCAGGCCTTTTTTTTTTCAAAATAGTTTGAGAAATATTTTGTGCAAACAAATTTTAATCTCACTGTGGCTCAAACTCTGTACTGTGAGTATTCTGTTTACTATTCATATGTGAGCTGTGGGATTGAACAACCATATGTGACTGAAAGGCCCAACTTCTAGGAACACATAGGCCTGATTCTCCTCTGATTTACACTAGTGTACATCAAGAGTCCCTACACCAAAGTCAAGTCACATTGTAGTAAAACCCAATGTAAGTGAAATCAAAATCAGGCCCCACCTCTACCTCACTCAAAAACAAAATTTTGTTTGGTCACTAAATGCATTTCATTTTCTGATTAAACTAATCCAGGGTCTGGCACAAACATTTCTATGAATAACATATTCACTAAATGAGAGAGAAAAGGGGCCTGAGCCAGGTTGGAGAGATTCTATTTTAGAAGGTGCTGAAATATTTTATGAATAATTTCTCACTATTCACCCAGTTCTATTCTTGCTGTTATTAAACATTAACCTCTCTGAGACCCAAATACAGGAAAAAATAGACTCTTTTCTCCCTGACTCTAAAACTGAATTTTTTGCAAAAATGTCCACTTCTCTTCCCTTTCCTACCAACCCACCCAAGACCAAAGTTTGTTTTAGGGGTAAAATACAGTTCACATGCACAGCCCACTTGGCTACTTTTATAATTAGCCAGGCTAAACTAGTTTTCAAATCATGACAGTGTAAAGAAAAAGTGGTGGTATTAGAGGGACATGATATGCTCTGTGTTTGCAGAGTATTAATTGTGACCAGAATAAATATTGATTATGCACTTTGTAAAATGACTAATAAACATTTCAGTATTCTGTGAACGTCTGCTGTTTGTCCCTGATAGATTGCTGCATTCTCCCTAAGGAAAAGCAGGTCTAAAGCTAAAGAATGCTACATTGAAAGGGGTGGGGGAATCTTGTTAATAGAAAATTGTGCAGCCTTTACATAATTTTAATTAGTCTTAATTTTATTCTTTCCAAAGACTGTAAGGGGTTTAAAAAGAGCTGTGCTGGGAGGTTTTTCATAAGTCTCGAAGTTAAAGACATACAGTAATTCTGGTAGAAAAGCAGCTCACTGTATCATATAAATTAATACCAGACCCCAAATCTCTACTATAAACTAAGAATATAGTGCTAGTAATGTGACCCTTAACAGTCCAGCTTCTATAGTTATGGTTGAGGGAAGTGAACAAAGAGCTTTCTTTTTCTTCTGTCCTGATGTGATCAGGATGAAAATTCTCCCCCCCCCCCCATTTTTATGATTTTAAAATTGCAGTTATTCATTTATTCAGGTTTTGCTTGCCACACTCACCACACAAGAACAGCTATAAAGTTATAAATGGAAGGAAACACCATGTTCCATTAGTAAACTTCAAAGTGTAATTGACCTGAAATTGCAGTTCTTTAATTAAAGAAAAAGGATTCATCTTACCCCTTCCCTTCTCTGATATAAAGATTTCCAGGAAATATTAGCTCAATGGCACACCCACATCTGGAATATTGTGGTCACCCTGTGATAGTTTGAGGAATATGTCTCTGTCAACCAGAGCTGTCTGGAATGGAGCTCATGTAAACGTTTTCAAACCTGCACTTCCTGCAGGGCTGAAGTCCCGAGCCCTGGCAGGGCTGAAGCCCTGAGGCTCCGGGAAATACTCCAAGAATTTAAGCCCCGCTGTCAACCTATGAATTCCTTTTTATAGCAGGAATAGACTACCTCAGGAAATCTGAAATAGGGCCATCAAGGAATTATCAGCATTGAATAGTTCTACCCCGGTAGAACAATGGAGTTGGTCCTGGCCGAACCACTGAATTAACTATCTCTGCCCACAGAGTCCCACACTGGGTTGCAGTATGGAAAATCTCCTTTTGAAGAACAGGAAATAAAAAGGTCTGGCTGATTTTTAAAGTGACAGGTTTTCTGAGCAAGGGGAGCCATTCCAATGTGGAAATGGAAGACCCAGCTGGAGGACTGGGGGTAAGAGAGGTTTTGCCTTCCCCCAAGGATGCTGACCAAACTCAAGGACTCAGGATGTGGGGAAGGCTCATTCAAATGTTTGTTTTGTCTAGATCTGCACCTTCCTTATACTGTCTAAGAGTAAAATGTGTGTGTGTGATTAATACTTTTTTTTTTTTTTTGCGAAGACTGTGTTCCTTTCCTGAACTGTCACATAGTCCTCAGAGAATTAGACAATAAGCCAGAGTGTCCTGTGGGATGGAGTTCTGGGGGGCACATGCATGGGTGATTAGGGAGACTTGAAAGATTCAGCACTGCTCTCAGAGTTTCGGGCGGTTGGTCTGTGGAGTCCCACCTCCAAAAAGGCCCAGACAGGGAGAGTGCACCCCCGAAATGGGCGCTAGAGGGCCAGAGTTAGGGACAATGACTGGATGCTGCTCACACTCATTGGACCTGAAAACATTTGGGATGCAAAGATTAGTTGGGACTAATGCAGCAGACTGGTGACAGTCCACTAACTGGGGTGCAGCCAGAGGTGTAACAACCCATCCCAAAAAAAAGGGGGGGGGCAGAAATTGAAGAGGTTCTGAAATGGATAATGAAATGATTAGGGATGTAGAAAAATTTCCATATGAAGATAGATTGAAAGGATTGGGGCTGTTTAGTGGGGAGAGGTATCAGAGGAGACAATGTATTGACAGAAAAAATTATGAATAGTGAAGAGAAGTAAAGTCAAAAGCTCCTATTTACCCTTTTTGATAATACAAAGGGACATTCAATGAAACATTAAATTTAAAAACTGGTGCTTTTATTAGCACAGCACATTATTAACCGATGGAACCCACTGCCACAAGATAGTAAAAGTAAGACAATGAGCTTTGTAAGGTTCAAAATAGGTTTACATTTTGGTATTGATAATGAATTGTTTGGTAAGAAAAATAGGGATAAGTGCATAAGGCATGATTCAGGGCATTAGCCAAATACTAACTGATGGGTGTAGCAAGAAGCACCTCTGAGTGGATTATTCCATATTTGACCTGCAATATGGTATACTGGCCCTTTCAGGCTGGGGGGAGAGGGGAGGGTGTTAGGGGCAAGGCTACCCCCCTGCAGAAGTTCTGGTGCAGACAGAGTCCAAGGGAATGAGAGAGAGGGAGAAGTAGTCCCTGGGTAACTGTTGGCAATTGGAACAACCTCAGGCTACTCTTCCCTTTGGCCCTGGCAAGAGGTGACTTGTAATATAGGGTGTCGGGCAGGCTTCCCCCTCTCTTGGCCAATCAGGAAGGACGACAGTCTATATCTGCCTCTCACAGAGGTGAAAGTAAGCCGGTACGATCCAGTATGGCATATGGGCAAGAGCCAGTACACAGACGACTATACCAGCAGGGGGCAGCTTCCCCAGGCCAGCAATTTAAAAGGGCCCTGGGCTCCGTACAGCAGCAGCAGGAGCCCCAGGCCCTTTAAATCAGCGCCAGAGCCCCGCTGCAGGAGCCCTGAAGTAGCGGTGGCAGCTGGGAACCCCAGGGCTCCAGTGGCAATTTAAAGGGCCCGGGGCTCCCGGCAGCAGCCCTTTAAAGTGGGCTCTTTAAATCGCCACCAGGGCTCCCGGCTGCCACCTCAGCTACCCCTACCATGAGACTCCGGCAGTGATTTAAAAAGCCTGGGGCTTCCAGCTGCTGCTACCACAGCTGGAGCCCTGGGCCCTTTAAATCCAGATTTAAAGGGCCCAGGGATTTAAAGTCCCCGCCTCTTCCGGTTCAGGCCTCACCCCCTGCTCAGGACCCCGACCCTGCTTACCGGTAAGTCCTTTAAGTTACTTTCACCCCTGGCCTCTCACCTCATAACGGAGATGATGCCAGTAAGAAGAGGGCTGCTAGCTAACTTGTCACAGGCAAGGGAGAGTGAGACTGAACTGTTTTGATTCTCCCTCTAAACTTTGCAGGAGTGTTGGGAAAATCCCCCCCCCCCACCCCCAAAAGATGCCTGGGAAGAAAATGATGTTTTCTTGAAGTTTTTTGTTTCAAGTTTTGTTTATTTGAGATGCTTTATGGCCAGCCTGGGTGGAAATAATTTAAAATGCCAGATGGGAGAAGTTGGCTCTAGGGGGCACAGCCTGCTACAACTGGCATAGCCATCTGGATCTTGCTGGTGAAATCCCCTTTTAAATGAAAGGGAAATTGAGGAGATGCTAAAATTCATAGTGCAGCAGGCCCAGGGAGCAGCCCCAGAGGCCCAGTAGCAATTTATGAAGAAGCAGCAGTTACAAGAGCACCTTGTGTTGAGTCTGGCTAGACCCACCCTTCTGTTGAGCGGAGTGCACTTGCTTCCCCAACAGCAAGCCCCAGTCTTTGGCTGTTAAGTTAGGACTTGAAGATGTCCAAGAGGATGTGGGCCCAGGCTCAGGGATAAATCTGGGAGAGTTCTCCCAACAGTGAAGAGAAACAGGTGAATCCCTGGTGACAACTGGAGTTCCAGGTCTCTGGATCTACAAGGGAAAGCCAAGTGCTCATCCCCAACAGATTAGCACATTTTCCCAGAAAAAAAGGAAAGGCTTGAGGAAACTACAAGCACCAGGGAATGTTTCTGGTTCTGGCAGCTTGGACAAAGAAATTCTGTCCATTTAATGGAATGTGATATCTTGGGACAGACAGACTAGTAGCCTTACTGCAGATGCACCTGATAGGGCATCTGTGCCATTTCTGTTGTCTGTCCAAATTGAAGGAAAAACCACATTCTGACCTACTGGACTCGAGATGTGACCAAACACTGGCCCGAGGGGACCTGATATCAGTGGAGTACTTGGAAAACACAGATCCTTTTGTTATTTCATGTGTTATTGGCCACTGTCAGAGAGAAGACTAGCTGGACCACTGGTCTGATATGGCATTATAGGGACAGTGGAATCCTGATCACCTGATCCGCTGTGGCAACACCAAATATTTGGATAATGGGAACCTGGATAAACATGCAGCCATGCTGACACTTTGAGAAAGGGAGGGACTGACAGCAGGGGTCCAGATAATTGGGATTCTACTATATTCAGTAGTTAAAGCACAATCTGAATTAATACAAAACACTTTTTTCCTGTTGTTGACATTTGAGAGTTGTAGTGTCTGATGAAACAGCAAATGCAAAAATAGGAGCTTTGAGCAACAGAACAGTCAATTAACCTTGAATAAATCAAACTGAATAAAACATAGGAAACCTGTGAATTTCCACTCTGGAACAGGCCAATAGCCACCTAGTCCTGTATCCTGTCTCCAACAGTGGCTAATGACCAATGTCTCAAAAGGAGGCATCAAACTCCTCTAAAGCGCCTAATTGTTCAGTACTGAACTATGGAGGTTGGTGTAGGGCAATTTCTCTCCCACACAGCTTGTGATCAATTTATGTTCTAAAGCATAAGGATTGACAGCTCTTGTATTTATTTGCTCATTAGTGCAACTGCTGATGCTATTCCTATTAGAAAATGCCTATTTATTTTTTAAAAAGCTGTATTTGAAATCAGGACGAGTGAACTTTGGGTGATTTTTAATTTGAACATATGATGCAGGATTTCCTTTAAAAAAAATAACCCTAGTTAAATTTAATCACCTTTGGGAGATGGGGGTGGGAAGTATAAATTACAGGTAAACTGTTTCACAAGCACAAACTAGTTTTGCAAATCCTGCAAGCTTCAAAAGTAGATTTCAAAGTTTTGAAAAACTTTGTAAATGTAAACAAAATCAGGGGAGGACTGTGACGGGACGGACTAGCCCCGCACTGGGACTGAAAGAGTTAACCCTTCCCTGCTGGCAGAGAAAGCCATGCCCCTGAGGCTCCAGCCCGGAGTCAAGCATAAAAGCCTGCAGAACTGCTCAGTCAGGGCTGGCGGCTGGGGAAGGAGGACGCCCAGCGGAAGCTCCAGCCCAGGAGCAGTTGCGACCCTTACAGGAGGGAGCTGAGGAGCCAGGAAGCGGGCCCAGAGACCAGGGCTGCCCAGAGGGCGGGGGGGCAAGTGGGGCAATTTGCCCCAGGCCCTGGGCCACGCAGGGGCCCCCATGTGAATATAGTATCCTATAGTATTGCAACTTTTTTTATGGAAAGGGCCCCCGAAATTGCTTTGCCCAAGGGTCCCCTGAATCCTCTGGGCGGCCCTGCCAGAGACTGGCAGCTGTTGGAACCCCAGGGAGCGCTGGGTTCTGAGGAACCTGAAGACCCTGATGCCACAGGGACTGCTACGTTTGGAGAACTGGTAGGAAGTGACCCAGGGAAGGGAAGGGAAGGGAGTGGTATCTACCACAACTCTGAGGGCAGTGTGTTGTGGTAGGATTCCCCGCTGACCTGTGGTGGATCATGCCATCACTGACAGAGCCCTGGGTCGGAGCCCAGTGAAGATGGGTGGGCCCAGGCTCCCCTACTGGGGGTCTCTAACCCCCCACCCTTTTTTGATGACATAATTCACTAACCCCTCTCTCACTCCAAAGGAGACAGATGGACTCCGTCCACTGTGCCACGCTATCCCCTGAGGGGAAAAGAATTTAGAGAGACTCTGGCCCTTAGGCCACGCTGCTTTAGGAGCGCACTATAGAGACTCCAGTCGCTAGGCCGCACTACCCCGCCAGGGGAAGAAAGTGTAGAGAGACTCTGGTCATTGGGCCCCACTGCTTTAGGAGCGCATTATATGGACTCCGGCCACTAGGCCACGCTATCCTACTAGGGGAAGCAGATTTAGAGGGACTCTGGCCATTGGGCCATACAGCCCTGACTACCGGAGAGGTAGTAAGACCACCGTAGACTCAGGGAGGCGGGGTTAACCTCGCCCCCCCTTAAATCAAAGGGGTTTACGAGGTACAACCCCCCCCCACACACACACACAAGGACGTTACAGCAAAGTCACTTTTAAAAGTCTATGGCTCAGGGCTGGAGGGGCAGTGAGGTAGATATGGAATTATTTACCTCTATATCACTAGGTCAAATGCAGCCCAGAATTCTTTGCCATCTGACTGCTGTTCATTATCCTCATGTGAAATGAGCAGCTGACTTACGTCCATTCCCTAGTGAACATTACCAAACAGTTTTTAGCATTAATCGACATTAGCTACCACAGCAGAGGCCAAATATTGAACAGACATAGAAACTGAACTACCCTTTACTGCTCTGGGGCAGGGACTTTCCAGGACATAACTGAAGATGAAGCGTAATCAAGAGGTATCTTGCACTGCTCTTGCCTCAAATTTGTCATTTGAATTAACAGACTTCAGTGCCAAGGCTGAGTAATCTGTCACCTTTAATCCAGGGACCTCACCATGAACCTCCTCCTGGCACTGGCCAATATGACCATATAACAGTTCCGGAGGAGAAAGCTTGATGAATGGGGCTGGGGTGCTCTGGAACTGCGGAATCTACTTCTGGTATCTTGTCCATGCATGAGCAGACTTCCTCTGAGGGATTTCCACTGACTTCTTGGACTCTTTGTTGGAGCACTGGGTGTTATCTGAGGTTCTCTGCACTGTCCTCCTCCCCAGATCCCTTATGTTGCCCCTATAATCTGCACCTCCATCCCTGTTTTTTCATTGTCACTCATACTTGTTTCTAGGATCTGTGGCCCCGCCCCTGAGGGGGTCGGCCTTTAACTATGCTAATGGGCTCCCACCACCAATCTGGAAATCATATAAATTATAAACAACTGATAAAGCAGGTTTAATGTGGCAGCTGGAACTCGGCCTTAACTACAGAGGGTATTGTGTCTGCCGCCTACAAATACCATGAAGCATTAGAATAAGTCATTTCAAATGCATCTGTTCAAATAAATAAAGTACATTTTATGATGCAGGACGCAAAATCTCTTTCCATTGAAGTTTGCAAAGTGAATAAAAACAAACACAGTAATTTTCAGTTGAATGGGTCTCCCAGTCATTTGTGTGTTAGAAAGTTCTGCACACGCTAATTAAAAGATGTAAAAATCCGAGCTGAAACAAACTGTTCTCACCCAGTAAGTCCATTCTAAGCACATCTCAAGACTAGTTTTATTCATCAGCTCTGAGCAGCTGGTCAAATGGTGCACCTTTATCTTTGACTGCTATTTAAAAAAAATAGAAGAGAATTACCTCTTTTCAATCATTTCCATGTTAGTCCAAAAACATGAAAGGGAATAAAACAGCAGAGACAGACTGAGGCAGAGATTAGGAACCTGGGGATATAAAAGGCAAGGAGTTTCTGTAGGGCTTGCTAGTGGACTAGCGCACTCAGCTTTCTTTCATGATTGAATTCTATTTTGAAATTATAAATCAAAGGAGTAGCCTATCAGAGAGCTGGAAATGGTGTGAAATTAAGAAAAAAAAATCTCTTATTTAGAAGAGAAGTCCTAGGCTACTGAAGAGGTGTTTCTGATGCTGTTTGACTGCATGTGCAGATATAGCATCTGTACTCAGCACACAACTGTAACTTTTCATATAATCCACCAATACTATACTAAGGCATGCAAGTGTCTGTGGAAATGCACAGGCATATATCACATATCATGGCTGAAGAAGGGACCTTTTAAACAATTACAAATAGGACCGAATCAATTGGTCTGGTGTAAAAAATTACTAGCTAGAATCAGCCATTCCTTGGCAAACCCTAGTCAGCCAGCGTTATGGTAAGTATGAGCAATGAAATGAAATATAGTGGACATTTCTGGAAGGTTTGGTCAGTTCCCACTGAGCAGCGAAGGAAGAGGGAAATGGTCACAGGAGCCACCACATTAAATATACTGCAGAGACCCAGTACAACTTCACAAGGGTCCTATAAATTCAGTATAAAGGAATTCAGAAAGTAATAGTTCTGCTGGCAGACACTGAAGAGAGCAGTGAAGGGGGGATGGCTTCCAGCCAGAGTGTCAGCTGGGACATCAGGCTCACCCATCTATAACTTATTAACCGTAGTTTTCCAGTGAGACCTTTTAACAAGGATGTTCCGCATGTATGCAGGTGGTTACTGTGTTGGGGTCAACTGCCTACTTCAGTTCCCGTGTTAGGGGCGCCAAGTAAAATTTGTTTATTCCCTAAGGCTGTTGGACTACAACTTTTTTTTTTTTTTTGCTCTGAACATCCATCTGCTAACTTGTTTTTGTTCCAACTCTCCCCATTCCAATCTCTTCATCTCAGTTTAATTCTTACTGCCTTCCATGCTTTGCTTTCCTTTCTTCCCTCTTCTCCTATTCCACGTATCTCCCTTTTCAGTGTCCCCTCTCCCTTTCTTTTGCCCTTCCAATCAGCTCATCGTCTCCTAACAATATCCTGCTTAGAAATATAAAAAAAGGAGAACATGATGTTTGCCAGTCATTACATGATTCATTCTGCTTGCTTCTGAGATCACTTCCCCCTACCTTTGTCAGTCACGTTTAGTTAGGTTGTAAGATCTTTGGAACAAGGACTGTCTTCAGCTGTTTGTCCAGTGCCTAGCACAAAAGGACCTCTATCTTGGTTGGTGCCAATAGGTGCCACTGTAATACAAGCATTAAATAATAAATATTGATGATGGAAAACGATACTCATACTCACATGCACAGGAACCTGCAAAACAGGGACAAACTCTTCAATGCTCACCTGGCATAGTTTTCCAGAGCTTCTCCCCTCTCCAGTAGAAAGAGCTGTGGAGAATGGAGGGGGACTACACTCTCTTTCTCCCAATTCTAGACCCTTAGAGGCAATGGTGTCCCTGTGAATGGCAACTGTCTCTTGCCCACTGGCAGCCTGGCTCTTTCTGGAATGTGTGTTGCCACTGCTTGAGTCTACACAAACTGTGCAGTAGCAGTCATGGTGGGTATTCACCATCAACCCTGGATCAGGGTGAACAAGGGATGACACTGTGGAGCTCAGATAGTTCCCAGCTCCACCTCCTTGCCTCCCACATTCAGCAGATTCACCAACTCACTGTGCTCCAGGAGATTCCACATGGCTGCACTCCTCTATTTCATGCCCTCAACTGGCATAGAAGCCTGTTATGAAGATCTGCATGTGTGCATGGGATTCTTTTCAATAATTCTGAACACCCAGTTTCCGCTGTTAAATCAAAAAAGGGTTTTCTTTCATATTTCTGAACACTACACTTTATCTTCAGTACTGAAGAAGTCATTCACACTCACTGTAAAGCACACATTCCACAGCCTGCCATAGGAATTCCTCCATGTAGAGGGCAACATAGGACAGCTCAAACCCTGCAAGAACTCCAGGGAACTGCACATAATTATCTGCACCTTTTCTATATCTTTATGAATTGGCAGAGATTAGGCAAAAAGAAGTGGAAAATCAAAAATGGTTGTGACATAGTATGCGCTGGTCACGGGGGCTAGGTCCACCTGAGAAAGGATAGATTCAGAAACACTCTTCCTGTGTTGTATTTGTCACCAGAATTCTATTCTATGCTATACAGATCCTTATCCCACACTCATCACCTGGGGCCAAAGCAAGAAAGGGTCAAGTATCTTGGCGAGCAAGATAGCTGGAATTCACTGAGTACACCTAGGCTCCACTTGTTTATACCTTAGACAGGGAGAGGAAGCCAGACTGAGAAAGAGCTGACCCTGATTACAGAAGATGTCGACTTGAGCAAAATGAGCTCAGTTTATTCTGTGATTGTTTTTCCCAAAGTACAAACAGTTTTTGAACTGGATTGATGCAAACCTAATTTTTCTGATAAACCGTGTCAAAGCTGATTTTTGCATTTTGGAGGAGCTGAGTGAATGCCACAAAACATTTTTCACAAATATTCATTTAAGGTTTAGCACATTTGTTTCAATTGTCTTCATATTTCTTTTATGTTCACTCTGAATATACTAGCAAACAAGTTTACTGGCAGGAATATTTGTGGAAGCAACAACTGTTTACACCAATAAACAATTATTCCTGTAAAAAGCAATTCATGATCATGAACGTTCTCCACCCGGAACCTGATTCCTAAGAGTCACACTCATCCAATCAAGAGACAAACAAAATATCATGTGACCTATGTCGCCAATCAAATCTAATAGACATAGGTCAAGTGTGAGACTTTCAGTACCGAATCATCTCAAATGACTTGCAAATTAACTGCAGTTAGAATTATTCACAGAAGTAATAAAAATATATAAAAAAAAGATCAACTTTTGGACAATATAGAAACTGAAAAATTGGGAAGATTCATTGTAAATTGTTCATTTAGTTCTATTGCTTTGTGTACCAGACAAGTCTAAACAATAGTGTAGGAGACACCCAGTCTTTTAGCATGAATGGCTTGTCCCCTCTGCTGAGCAGTTTTAAACTAAAGAAATGGAATTTGCAAACCAGCACCGACTAATCAGGTCTGCTTCTGTTTCCCCATTTGGATTTGAAATAATAAAAATTAGTCAAAGCCTGGAACATTATTTTTAATTCTGCATCATAATTTACCTAAGGGTGAACAGGTAGTATAGTCTTCATGTTCCAGAGTCATGAGTTTCTCTGTTGCAAGGGCTAACAGGGCTGCTAATTGTGATGGATGCTGTCTGCTGGATCAACACCATAAACTCATTTCACACAGGTTGTCCACTAGACTTTGGATGGAAACAACCTTTGGTCACGTCTGGCCTGGGCCACAGCGAAATGATGATCTAGGCATGAAAGGCTCAGTATCTCATTTCAAACCCTCGAGCCATCCAGTCAAATCAGGCAGAACAAGAATTTGAATCATTATCATCAATGGAGTGCTCACAAAAAAACAACGGCTATATTAACACGTGGGCAGTAGTAATATGTTGCCAGATCCCAAGCCATGCCACTAGAGTTGTTATAAACTAGACAAGCACTTTTGAATATTTCCAAAGGCTTATTCAGCCTCCTAAGAACTGCATATTCCATATGACAAATGCTAATCATTAGATCAAAATTATTTTAAAAATCATATGTACACACACACACACACACACACACACACACACACACACACACACATATATTGGGGGAAATGACACGTGGAAAACGGATCTTGCTACAGGGTCTACAAAGCATGATTAACATATGTCTGTCAACAGTAGCCTTGAACATCCTAATACATTTTCATCATCTTCAGCACAACCATCTAGCATAATTTACCCAAAAGAGCTGGTAGCATTTTCAACTGATGCCTGCATGCACAAATATATAAGTTATATTTCAAGTGAATACATTTCCCAATACCCATTAAATAAGAGTTGCTATTTTTTACCCAGTATGAGCTAGATTTAAAAAGCAAAAAACAAACAAAACAACTCCTTAGTTTCTAAACTACGCATTCAAAATACAGGTAGACAACCCACCTCCCCCCCCCCCCCCCCTTGTGTGCAGGTCACTGCTCAAACAAACAAACATGTGCACTGAAGTACCTGTTTGCACATGCTGCTACATATGGGCCTGATCCAACTGGAATTAAAGTTAATTGAAAGACTCCCAAAGACTGCACTGGGAGTTGGATCGGACTCTATATGCATAAATGAGGATCTGCATGTGCCACCGTGTCTGAGCATGACATATTCTCCATTTGTCTGCATTTAAGCAAACATACAGAGGAAGAGGAGACAATATGTCTATTTACTGAGGCAATATAGGTAGGGAGGGCCTGTATCTCCTTGTGTGTTTATACAGGACCTACCACACTGGAGCCTAGATCCTGATTGGGGCTTTCAGGCTCTACTGCAGTGTTGATATTTAATAATAATAGGCACCATACAAATGCCAAGAAGTTAGATAAAGAATGGAGATGCCTCAAGGGTATGTGTTTGAAGGATTCTAAGCTATTAAAAACAAAGAAAATAGAAAGAACAATATGCTAGATGCACACATCTGCACCAGTTCAAACCCAATCCCCAACCCACCAAGCTGTCAAACAAACACCAACTTGCAGGAGAAAGATTTATTTATCCATGCATCTATGTACACAAAGGTTGAGTGGGAAGAGCTCTGGGGGAAACACTTCATGGCTGAAGAATGTTGTCCTTTATGTTTATTCACACACCACCATTTTATTGTTTCCCCATGGCATTGCTGAGTCAGTTTCTGTCTGGCTCTGGGTCAGAAGCAAACCATCCATTGCTGGTGGTTTCTGCAAAGTTTCTGGAGTACAGTAGCGTAAGACATGGGGCACAGCATCAACACTATTCTCTGGACTGGGTTTTATTTTAAGCTTTTGCATGGTGTACGTGAGTGATTTCTGGACCCTACAAAACTGTGGGTTTTTTTTTTCATATTAAAGATAGTATGGCTTACAAGCGCTGCAGATGGTGATTCGATTTGTAACTCAAAGTGTGCACTTCACCAAGACCAGGATTTCACCAGTGTGTGTGTGTGTATGTGGGAAATCACTGTTTGGACCCTGTGAAACCCTGTAATCTAGAATAAATTGTATATTCTACCTTGAGCAATGCAACACAATGACACTGGGATCCTGACACTGAAGAGAAATGCATGTAGCACATACTAAAATGTACATTTAGATTTAGGAGTTTCAAATTCTGCTTTGGGATTTTATGATGTGTGGAATCTGGGGGGAGGAGGGGGAAAGAGAGAGGTTTTTTTTTAAATGATTTATGCAGTAAAATTCTTCCCCATTCTCTTTCCCTAAGCCATGGGGCATCAGGAAGAGCTGCCAAAGCTTTATTCTTGTTTTCCCCTCAGGCTTTGCACAATGTCTGAGGGCATGTGTAAGCTCTCCACTCCTGCTGTCACATCAAAAGCAGGACAAAAAGCTGCACACCAAGGTCTTCCAACAGGAGAGAAATAGAGACCACAGGACCATGTCTCTTCAACCTCCTATTGGGTGAAGTGGTGTCCTCACGTCCCTAGACGGAGGAGCAGGAAGGAAGAGAACTCTCTGAGGCCAGAGAGGTGGGAGGGAACCACAAGTTCTCCATCTGCTTTCAGCAAAATAGTGAAAGCTGCATTTCCTCACACTCCCCTCTCTGTGCAGGTGGTTTTGAAGATGAATCCGCATAGCTGCAATCTACTGATAGGTCTCCCAAATCCTCCAGTTCCACCCTCCTGCAAGTGGAGTTTCCATGGCACATAGTTATGTGCTGCAAAGGTGTGTGTCCAGGGGGGCCTTTTTCCATGACACAATGGAACAGCACTGGTTTCTTTGCCTTTTGAGCCACATACACCCAACAGAGAACAAGGGGAGCAAGCAGAACTTGGGCCATATTGTATAAAACACTTAGGTGTATATGTTGCCAAGAACTGAGTGAAAACTTCACCATAAGAGGGGATGTAGCTGCACGACAAAGAACCACTCTGGGAAACAGTACTGAAGAACTGCTAGGAAATGCCTAGAATTTCTATTAGATATTCCTGGGAGGGATCTTGGGCCTCAAACCTAGACCCATGGGTCCCCAAGCTGTGCACAGAAGTCTGACCAACTAGAGAAATTTCTGGCATGCTGCTATAATGGACCATGCCTGCTTCCCTGCCTTTTCCTGCCTCCTCATCCCAGACTCCTATCTGTTCCCAATCTCTGCTTCTATTTCCTACCCCCGCCTCTGTCGCTGACTCTTAGTGTGGCACCTTACTAACCATCAGGCCTGACTGCTCACATCCTGGTGGCAAGCTGCCTGGAGTGGCTCACAAACCAGGGTACCACCCTCAGGGCAGACTGTTACAAACCAGGGCATAAACTGCAAACTGGTTGTGTACTCTGTAGTCAGATTTCACCAACCAAGTTTCACGTGTAAACTCCTCAAGCACTGTAACAGTCTTAACATGGAGTCATGGACAGTCCTCTTGGGCACACCAATCTATCTTGCCACCCAGGCAAGCCTGCCTTTGTGATAGATGGGCCTTTATCACAAAAATCACAACAACATTCAGGTTACTCCCAATCCCAAAAGACCAGTCACTTACCCCAGGTCAATTGTACCTTAGACAATGCTTGGAGACAACCCTATAATAAACTAAAGGTTTATTAACTAGGAAAAAGAAATGAGAGTTATTTATAAGTTAATCCCAGGCAAACATACACACACAAATGAGCTATGGTCTTAGGTTTCAAGAAGTAATAGAAGTGGCTGTAACATGCAAGTTCTATGTGGCCTTTATGGCTAACCCAAGCTAAGCAGTTTTGGGATCCCTTGCTTATGCTTGGAAATACTGCCCTCTCCAAATTCCAAGCAGCACAATGATACAGAGCCTTCTGGTCAGGCATTTTTATTCCCTTCTGCCAGAGTTCAAACTGTAATGGGAGGCGGGTTTGTGCACATCCTCTCTTCATGGATGTGGGGGGGAGCAATCAAAGTTTTTGTCCACTGATGTTTTATAATGGTTTGTCTGGTGACTATAGGCCTTTTGTTGGATAGGAGAGGACACCTCTTGTGGTAAACTAGTATTTCACGCTTGGTAATGCTTCTCTTCTGACTGGGGGGGTGTCCAGTTTCATAACAAACACTTTTATAGTTACAAAGTGAACACTTAATCTCACTTGTAATATCGATAGCCCATGTTATAAGGTAACATTTAATGCACACAACACCTCTCAAGCATTTCATAAAGCCCAAACACTAAACACGTTCTTATAAACTTAACATCCGTTTTAACAATGCTAATACACAGGTGAGCCAGACTGGTTTCCAGCTATGCACTCGTCAGTGTTCAGTAAGTCCTAGAGGCCTTGGCATGAGCTGGCACCTGGTCTGCCAGCATCACAGCTGATCCTTACAACTCCAACCTATTTACATGGCTACATTTTACTAAGAATTTTCCTTAACAGCACAAACTTCAGATTATTGCCCTTTTCCCTCTCCCAAGAAGTAACTGGGGACCTGTGCATGGGTGGTGAGAATTTGGATTAGTTTTCTGCAGTCTTATTTATCATCAAAATCCAACCCTCTGCTACATCTATGGGAACTCTTACACACCATGGCCAAAGAGGAGAGAACATTTACACTCCCCTCCATCCCCCTTTCTTCCATTCTGCACCTGTTGAAGTTGGAGACCTGAAAAGGCAGGAGATTTGCTGGCATCAGGGCAAGCATGACTTCCTGGTGATGCACTGTTCAGGCCTGCTACCAGCAGTTTTTGAATTTTTAACATTCAATTCCTCACTCAAATAATTTAAAAAATGTAATTAACTTGACTGTTTGTTCAATAAAATGTATTGAATATGTAATCAATATCATAGCTATTAAATACTGAAAAATAGCTAAATAAATGCAGTCAAGAGATTTGCATGCTTTTTTTTACTGATGCTTTTTTCAAAGGGAGAGACTTTGCCAGCCAGATGTTAACAACTTTTCAAGCTAGCTTTTTACCTTTTTTCACTTCTAAATATTCAACTTTTTAAGAGCATTCCTTTTTATGTCTCTTAGGGGTCAGGACACAAGCTAAAAGACTTCCAAAAGAAAACCCCACATATAGGGATCTTCCAGGTAAGACATCCATGAAAGAATATTTTCTTGGGGTGGGGGCTGCTGCACATTGAGCTCTCCATAGCTCCTATCCAATGCCCAGCAAAGCGAACAGTTGTCCTTCTTTTGACTTCATTGAATGTTGGATCAGATGTCCTGTCTGTCCTCAGGACTCAGCCATACATTTCTCAAAGGGCTTAGCAGAATTGCTACAAATTCCAATCCTGCTTTGTTCCCATTTACCTGGGATTTCCTGAAATGCAGCTATATGGGCAGGTGCACGGAACTCCTTCCACTTCTTACATCACTTAGTTCTCATCTTGAGCACAGTGTGCTCTCCCTCTGAGATGAGATCAGTTGCAAGAACTAGATTATGACTGTCAATTTGCTGATGCCTTGCAGAAATATTTGATAAATTCAACATGAAAACAGTTTAGCATGTACGGTCTGTTTTCTGTCCCTTGCTGTAAGGACATAGGAATATTTACATGAAAATTGCATCCTTATTTCTTGGTTCATCTGCACCTGCTGCTTATTTCCCTACCTAAAGTCAATGTGGGACCTGGGCAAAAAGCTCAGTCACTTTACTCAGTAACAGTTGGGGAGCACATGCAGGAAAGGGACCTATTCACTGCATGTTTTGCCCAAATTGTGCATTCCTACAGCAGGTGTACACTGTCCTAACAACAATGCAATATACAATTTGGGGTGGAGTTTGGTTCCAAATGGTATGGTAATGCAGACCACCATCCTATGTGAATCAGCATTTTCACCAACCAGGACACAACTTGTCACTCTCACAGCTGTAGTAATTTATCACTAATCCCGTGTTTCAATTAGAACACTGTGGCAGCATTTCTCCACAACCTTCTCAGCTGACTGCTATAAATAGACAAGTATATTTCTTGCCTAAATGATGACTAGGTTGTTCTCTCAGGGCTCTGTTTGACATCTGAGTGCTGGCTGGAGTTATTTCTCATTGGTTGTGCAGGGAATAGAAAGAGTTGGCATGGCATGTGTCAGTCTCTCCTCTCACCACTGCAATATAACATAGAGATGACTCTAAACAAGAGTCCTCCTTCCTCCAGTCGTTTCTGTTCATGCAGGCTAGCTCTGGACACGGATCTCTGCTTCATCCAATGGCACTGCCGAGTTTTGAGGATAAAAGCACTTTAAAAATTAAAGTGCAATAGTTAAGCTATATCACTCTTTCAGGCCCAATATGCCAGGAACAAGCCAGCCAGTAATAATGGACAGTCAGTCCCAAATAACTTCCTCTTAAAAACAAGGTGAACTACTGCTTGCATGTGGGGTGGGAAAGCATAATACCAAACCACGACCTCAGCAATAACCACAACTGCAGGAACAGGCTACTCCACTGCAAAAGCAGGATTGAGCAGAAGCTGATGCTAGGTGCCCACCTAATCCTTAATCACCAAGTTGGTTTTAGATCAAACCAAGTGAAACCACAGATTTCCCAAGATTCAGATGGAAAATCAGAATGTTCTGGCTTTTCATTGCAAACATTTTGCAGAGATCAAGGTAGAATCTTCTCTTTGGACCAAATCCTGCTGAGTGCCAGCGTTCTTCAGCACACACGCTGGTCCTGGCTGCAGAGACACTGTGCTGAGGGACTCCTCTCCCTTCATGTGCCAGAGAGCTGTGCTCTGTGGAGGTTCTTTCCATTCCATTGCATAAGGGAAAGTAAGTTGCCAAGGGAGGAAAAGGAGCATGTCTCCACTAGCCAAAACCGCTGAGGTTTCAATAGCAGCTGTGGAATGTCTCTGATAGTGTTCTCTGTCCTGTATGTGGAGACGGTGTGCGTGGGGGAAAAATGCATTTAGAAACTACAGTGATAGAACCCAGACCTGTGTGGAGATCCCCTGCACAAAGCCTGTTTACTTGAGCTTTGAGCAGAGTTTGTACCTTTTCAACATCACAGTTGCTTGCTGTGGGAATTAGATTAAAAATACAAAGCAGGAGAATGAGAGGAACAGTTCAGGTGAATGAAGTGAGCTGTTAAAAAGCAGCAATCTTGTTTTCACATATGTCACTATTAATAGAGAGAGGGAAAACAAACTGCAAATATTCTATAGAAGCAGAATGGATTCTAATGGATCACTATATATAATTACTCTTCAACTGTTCTTTAGGTTCAATTGATACTAGTCATGTTTAATTCAATAGCAATTAATGTTTAGAGCATTCCCTGGGGATTCCCCATTAGTGAAAGCTGATGGACCCAGTAAAAAGCAAATGGACACTAACCCCAGTTTCATTATTGATTCCCCAGTAAATATGATGGATTATGGGATCACAGCAAAGACCCAGATACTACAGTGATAGACAGATCAACTGATTATTGCTATTACCACCTGATATTTAAATATAAGTTTTAAACATTTTCCTGCAGTGAGATTCTTCTTCGCAAGTGCTGCTAAGATGGTGCAATCATTTCAAACAATGTGTTCTGCCCTACATATAGCTAATAAATTAACGTCCTGTGCCACAGCCAATTTAGTTTTCCTTTTAATATTTTGCAGTGAAAATTCCATTGTTCCACCAATATTTTTGCGGACTATTTCTTTATTGCTTTACTTTTGGTGTCATGAGGCAAATGTATTTTCCACTAAGTGATAGTGCAGTATTTTGGCTGGTTTCAGTAGTCACCGCTCACTCTTGATGTGGGGTTTTACTTGCCATTTTTTGATGGATGGTTAGAAAGCTGAAGGGTTTGAGGTTCTGCAATTGTACGGTGGACAAAGAGGTGAAAAAACAAAACAGGCACTCAATTCAGCCAATGCAAGCTTTGTAATGTTTGGACACTGGGAACTTGGAAGGTGTGTGTGGGGGGGGACATACCTTGCTACTACTTCAGCTATTGAATTTCATTCTTGTTTTGTTTGTAACCACTGTGTTCTCTGAACTTCTGCAGGCCTCAAAAAGACAATTGATTTATGTCAAAAATACCTTCATTATATAAAGTTTGGCTACCATGATATGAGCTTGCTAACAAGTGTTTAGTATCTTAGTTTCCTCCAGCATTCCTATGTTTTCACCCTCTGCACTGACCTCAAACTCTCAAGAGAGAAAGATCTTCCCCAGGATTTCCCTTTTCCACTCATGTCAAAATGGGAGTAGACTCAAGAATGGCAGCATTCCCCTAAATCTGAGCTTCAGAAAACTAGATTTCTTGCCTGTGATAAGTTTAAATGTTATTACTGCCACAGAACCCTACACGGCTTTTGACAAGGATCTTTAAGACAACCATAAAGGGTTTTATCTCCTCATAGGTCAATGCTGATAAGAACATTCATTTTCCTTTCTTGGACCAACAGTATTTAAAGGTTGCAAAAAGACCTGGTTTCAGGAATCTGCACTATATACACCCACAAATCTTCTTGAATTTAGGCAAAAAGAGCATCCCTTCCTTGGAACTAAAGAGCTGAGGACTTGCAAATCTTCTAATATGGACCTGTGGCTCTATGAAAGAGCTGCATGAATGATGGAGAACGTAAGGCTGTTAAAGATATCAGAGGTTTCCAAATAAGAGAACTTTTATTAGTTCAGAGTGTTTTTTTTTAATTGTTGTAAAACTATGTTCCTTTTAGGTTTACTGGATGCAATTTAATGTGAAAAGCAGCAGCAGAGCTGGTACATTTGTGAAATCCCCCAGGACAGTTGTTAAAACAAGATGTTATGTCTGAGATTTTTTTTTTTCCTTTGTAAAGTATTTCTCAAGTGAACAAACAATTTGTGTCTGTCAGCACACACTGGCTAAACAGTTGTTAAGACACAACAAGGGTTGTGGTATATAGAATGTGGTCATTTGCATAGAGACAGACTAGAGAACATGACACACTAAGCTTTCAAGATTACATAGATCCCTGTCTTTGGGCACAATAAAAAGGTTTGTTTGCTAGTGAAACAACAGTAATATCAAAACCAGTCAATCTCAATAGATATGTGCAAAGTTGCTTTTAGTTAATTTGGAGAGCTAGCAGTCCAGCAGGTATGGTTAGGCTTTGATATTTCTTAAGAACTGGGAAGCAGAAATCAAGACGGCTGGTCACCACCAACATATGTCCAATATTAAAGAATGTGAAAAATGCACACATTTCCTTTTTAATAAATATCCTGCAATACGCCAAACAATTTGGAGAAGAAAAAGCTTTAGGCATGGGATGGACTTGCACATTGCATAAGTACTTGCAAAAGGGAGTCACAATTATATGGGTAAGAATCGAAATACAAATTGGAGATCAAATAGATGTTCAGTGAAGTAAGAGAGAGAGAGAGAGAGAGAGAGAGAGAGAGAATAAGCTTAGATTCTGCCAGTAGACTCAGGAATGGGGAATTCCTCCCAAACCCTAAGCACCATCTGAGGGCAGCGGGGTGGAGGGAGGGAACCTAGTGAACTTATTCTATTTTATTGGAATACAAGAACAAATGGGCAAGAACCACACGCACTATTTCCTGTCCATTGAACACTCTTCCTGAGCTGGTCTTTAAGCCCACTATTCTCTCCAGACTCACCCCACCCCCTTGCAACCCATTTCTACTCCAGTGTCTACAAGACATTATTCAGTTAATAATGCTAGGTTGAGGGGTAATTTGGGAGGGTATAATTTTTTTAAAAAAGATGCTAGAATAGGGAAAGGCTGAACCCAGTACAGAAATAGCAGATGTGCCTCAGGAAACAAACTTGAAGGGGCTTGGGAAATGCCCAGTGTATTTCAATTGTGTTTGATTTGCCTTTTTCTTCCCTGTACATACCGGGCCATGTTCGTCCATTGATTTTAAAGGAGCTGCAAGAGGGCTGCATTCGTCCTATTTATTTCACAATTTTGCCGTGTGCAAAAATTTTAGACCACGGGCAGGGAGAGTCTGACTCTTCATTTCAAAAACAGAACACCTCTAAGAAGTGAGTATGTTTTTCTTCAGCATATTTATACATTTCCCCAGCACAAGATGCCATTTGCTCCTCATTCGTCCCCTTCACCAGAAGATCAGAGCTTAACTTGCAGCTTGGTCAAGTTTGACTCCTCCCTAAGCCCTACTCCTCGGACCTGAGAAAAGGCACGTGAGCAGGATCAAAAGTGTTTGAACCAATGTACCATACACATCAAAGGAAATACAATCAATAACATCAAGCTGTTTGCTTCTTCTCTATGGCTTTGCTTAACTACAATATAGCTAACACTTTTTTTTTTAATAAAAAGGTATCTCCAAAAGACAGAAAAGGATCTGTAAGATTATTCATTCTATAACTAACAAACCCAGCTGATGTTCGCCATCAGCCATCCGCTTCACTAGACTGGATGGAATTTATTTAACATGTTATGGGGAGGGGAGGGAATGCTATGCTGTCACCTTAATTGTGGTGCAGGCCAAACTACTATAGGGTAAAGCTGAACAAGAATGTGGGGTTGGGTTTTTTTGTTCCTTTGCTCAATGTTTAGAATTTAAGAGTGAACTAAAAGCTGAGAAAACAGATTAGAGTAACATATTAAGAGTGCACTAGTATTAGTCTCCTATCTAGGACATTATCTGGAGTATTTATATCCCGACAGTCTATGGAGGAGGATGTAATCAGTCAAACAGGCCTTTTCCACCCTTTATCTTTTACGACTTTCAGCTATTACTATTATGTGTTTGTTAAATCGCAGCAGGGTGCTTAGCACAGAACAAAGCGCAAAGCTGGAGAACTGCCCTTAGTTCTAAATTTGTTACACACATCTTTCAGGAACCTCAATCTGTTAATTACTGTGTCTGCAAAGCCTTGGCCTGCACATTCACTACAATTGCAGCCTTGCCAACCCTTGCAGGTTTATTGCTAGTCTCATGATATTTGCCCTTTGTCTGAAAGGCCTACCTCTTGGAACCATTTGATTATGTGAGACTCAGCTTCCATTGGGGGGGGGGAGAATGTACATTTCAAGCCCTTATGCTTGCAGAAAAAACCTTGAATATTTGAATCATAAAGGCTAAAAATCAGAAGGCAAAGAAAAAACAATCCAAAATTTATTATTTTTTAAACATCTTGTGATTTTTGAATGTTTGGCATTGGCAATACTGAATTATTTCAGCAAACAGCTTCCATGAAACAACTATTTTGTTAGAAATAACAACAGAACAAACAGGCAGAACTATAAGGAACAAAGATTTGTTAAACATGTAGGGAGGCCAATAATACATGTTGAGGTCCTGTAGCCCCAGGATTGCATTTAGGAGCCTCTAGTCCCTCACCAATCTCTGTCCCTCCTGAAACCTGATCCTCTTTATCCAGTTCCATTCATCATATTACACGTTTATTTAGATTTCTAATGTACCTTGGAAAGAAATTTGCTGAGATTCCATATTTAGTTTGAAGCTTGTTCTGGCTGCTTTGGAGAATTCTTTATTGGCCACTGTTCCTCCTGAAGCTCCTTCTTTTGTAAAGTTTGACTCCTGTTTCCAACTGTCTGACATATGATCTTTAGTCCCTCTGTATCCTGTTCCTTCAAGAGCAGGATAGGATTCAGGATGTAGTTCTTCTGCTACTATCTGTACCCTAGGTGAGGGGGAGGAAAATTTCTCTCTCAGAATAGGCTTCCGAATTTTATGTTTCATTCAGCCCTTTCTCTGCTAGATAGAAGATTCCATTATTAAATATTTGTTCTCCATGTAGCTATTTACAGATCATGTCACCCCTTAAGCTTCTGTTTGTTAAGTTAAATAGATTGAGCTCCTAGAGTCTCTCTCTATAATAGTCTATCACCTATTGTGTTAGGTGCTGTACAAACAGAGCAGAAAAATATGTTAGCTAGCACCTTCCTTTTGAAGGCCCAACATAATTGAATCCATCTCCTAAATGAAGGTACAACACAGCTCCATTCCATTCAGTTAAGATCTGATTCAGACCACGACCCATGGCTGGGACAAAATCCAGAAGTGTCTTCATTTTTCTGGGGCAGCTTTATGTTAAACCAGTCCTGGAATCAGTCAGTCAACTGGAGGATCAATCTGATTTCTTCAGTGCAAGTTACACAAGTAAATTAGCTTCTTAATGAAGGGCCTGATGAGTTATAAACTATGTCCTCAGGAGAGGAGTTCCAGTTACCAGCTTTGGACTGTTTCTCATTTCAGTATGTATTTATTCTAGTCTAATCAGAGAGGTGTGTATTGTGACTGTGGGGAATCTAAAGAACTGGGCTCCATTTATATAAAGCACTCCATGAAATCTGCAGAGAGGGAGCCTGTGTCTCCTTGGAAATTCCTCTCCACAGCAGAAGTAGCTCAAAGTTATTTTAAGTTGACTTTGGGGTGAATTTCAGTGCTCATGACACAGAGGGGCTGGTAGTGCTGCCTAGAACCAGGAAAGCTGCCATAGGGGCTGTGAGCCTGTATCAAACAGCTCTTATGGTACAACACATTCCTGACCTGCACCAACTTCTCCTGCTACATCTATGGTTCACTTACAACCTTCCTATGACAGATACACACATCTGTCCATCTCCTCCCAACCTATCTCCTTGGTATCTCCAACTGCATTTCAAACATCTGGATGTCCTGCTTCCATCTCAAGATAAGTCTCCATAGACAAACTCCCCATCTTTCCTCCTGAACCCGCCGATGTTTCCAGGGACAGAGCCACTATTTTTCTCCCGCTCAGTGCCAGAAAAAACAATGTAATTGCACAGACCCAACATAGCTACACATAGAACCATCGTGCCACCCTGCCCCAGGCATAGCAGGTGTGACCAGGGCAAAGGGGCATGGCCGCAGCACCCTTGCAATCCTCAGCTTCAGGATTAGGCCATGAGCAACCACATGCAATTTAGAGCAGCCCTGAGTCTGCTCTAGATAGCCCATCACACTGCTGGATCAGTCCCTGGGGCTAAGATTGAAGGGTGTGTAAAAGTGGCTTAAAGTCACCTGTGCATTGACTCCCTCCAGAGCTGTGAAGAGAGCTGCTCAGGCAGGGCTCAGGAACTGCCCTGGTGAGTTCTCGTCTATAAATAAAAACATAGGTATCAATAGTCCTTCCTTGTGCAACAGGCTGTTGGCACAGTGCAACTTCCTAGTTCTGTGTTTACCAAGGCATTTCAAGTCACCTGGCTGCGATGAAGACTGAGCGCTCTGGCAGGCAGTGCACAGGCTGGGTACCTTGACACAGTCTTGTGAAATAAAGACTTCTGCCTTCACCAGGCTGGGCTATACAGAGAAGGGAATGCAGACGGGGTCATGGGGCCCTTGTGATGCAGCTAAGTTAGATGAGCGGGCAGCATGATGGCAGATGTTGTTCAGCACTGAGAAATGCAAGTTCTGCACCTCAGAAGGAATAATTAGAACTACTTGGGCACCATCCTGGATTCCATGATCACTTCATCCACTCAGGGGAAAGACTTGGGCAGCTGCCTCATCTCTGGAGCCAGGTAGTCAGCAGCTGTAAACAGCTCCACTGATGTCAGTGGAGCTATGTTGATTTTCACCAGCTGAGGTTCTGGCCCTGAATGCCTTAACTTCCTTCCATGACTGGCCAATTGTGCTAGCTGGCTATGGGTGCAGGGCCATAGCTTGCCTCTCTCCTTGTCCTGCCTGCTGCCCTTGTGATGGGTTAGCAGTGCTAACCATGTGCTAATGGATGAGCCAGCACTGCGACTGACAATGGCTTAAGGGACTACAAAGCTCCGGGAGGGCCGGGTGCAACATTATTTTGTCTCATATTAACTTGTTTTGTTGACCCAGAAAGGCAAGATATATATAGATTTGGCTGGAGGACTTAACCCCAATCCCCCAAATCATCCATCCACCAAGAAGGGAAATGGATAAACTGAGACAATGACATCACAGAAGAACTCCATTACATGCTGGTATCACTGCGAGACCCTTCCTAGTAAAAAGAACATGGAAGAGATTCTGTACCTGGTGGCACAACAGGAAGCCACCATGGAAGAGCAGTATCAACATCACAGGCTGCCCTGCTTAATCTGTTAAGAAGAGCCCAGTTGATGGGGAACTAGCCATCTGTTGGCTACCAGGCAAGGCCTAGCAGTTCTTTATCCAACTGGGGACCAGATGACCCTGAAGCCAATCTTATCGTATATGAGGGAGTAGTGAAAGCAGCCAGGTGGGGCTAAGCATCTTAGACCACCCATTTCATTCTCACTAGGGAAGCTCAGAACACATACCAAGGACTCAGTGAGAAGGCAGCCAGAGATTATAGCATAATAAAGGTTGCTGTGTTGGACCAGTTGGTCCTAACTGAAGAGGCCTATTGCCATCACTTTCTGTACTAGGTTTGCCTAGTTTGTCCAGGGGATTGTCCTCTAACATCTGCCTAAGAACTTTGCAACCTTGCCACTCACTGCTTAAAACCCAAAGCTTGGACAGTCGGGAGATTACTAATGTGATAGTTTTGGAAAGGTCTCTCAGCATTCTGCCATTGAAAATACAGAGGAGGGTGCATTGCTTCTGACCAGCCATGGTGAACGAGGACATGGCAAGATTATTTTGGAGACTAAGGAATCTGCAAGGTCTGAGGCCATTTTCTGCAGACACATTAGGACAGCCGCAGCCTTAAGCTAAAAAGCAGAAAGTCATATCCTCACATTCCATCTAAATTGTATTAAAACAATGTAATATTGGGCTGTTAAGAAGATGGTCCTGTCCTAATAGTACTCACAATCACCAGTTAAAGAAACAGATCTTAAAATGTTTAAAGAAAACTTTCATAGCATTCTGTCTGACAAGGAATCACTTATCAACAGTTGTGACTGTATTTACAGAAACAAATGTTGCAGAAGGGTGGAGGTCAAGGAACGCCAGTCCGTTAACAGGGAAACATCCACTGGTGGTGAAGGCATGTTTGAAGGCAAAATATGCATGGGATGTGAGGTTTATCTATTGGTGGGAATGGGAGAATTAATATAAAAATGTAAAGCACAAAGATGAATTACTAAAGGGAAAATGGGTATGTAAAAACGTTGGTTGCTAAAAAAAATAATTGGTGAGTCTTAATCAACCTCCAGCATGTAAGCCCAGGTAAATGTACCTGGGTTTTGTATAAAATTTGATGTAAGGAAAGGAAGACAACACCTTCCCTGATTACTATAAAGGGCAGTACAGAAAAGGCCCAGTGAAGGTATGGCTGCCCTTAGATTATCTCAATGTGAAACACTGAAGGTTATTGGATTTGCTTGGCAGCAGGAGGGGTGGGTAGCCTAAAAAAAAAAAAAAAAAAGGCTCCCAAGGAGCATATTGGAAACTGGTTTGGGTGGACCTGGATTCAGAGTTGGAATACTGGATGCTACTAACATAGAGGTATTGACAAACTAACTAAGTTATGTTACAGCTGAAATACAAGAATTGGGAAAGCTCATCAGTGCGTCCTTATCAATATTAGGAATGAGGAAACAATTATTTTCTAAAGTACTGCCAGTATGGCAACAGTAAGGTGAAAAGAATTTGTTACTTTTAGCAGGGACTATGCAAATAATAAAAGAAAATATGTCCTTAGCATTAGCTTGTACACGGGCCCAGAAAATAAGTTAGCAATTGGCCATCCAAGTGATTTGGAAGGCATGCAAGGAAATTTGCCTTTGGAAATAAAAAGTTGTTGTGGGAAAATGTTACAGAAGAGGAGAGACAACTAATGGCCTGGTGTAAATTGGTAAAGCTTACACTGAATAAAGACCAAATGCTTCTATGAACATACTTAATAACCATGTACCCCATTGTCACTATTGATATATATCCGGTGGTACCTGTGGGAATCCAGTTAACAAAATATTTGGTTATGTATTCTGCTGATCATCATTCCTGGGCATATAAAGAACATCAACAATGGAAAACTATTGACATGTTTCAGTGTGTGGCCCATGAAAATTTGGGATATGTTTGGGAGGATCGAAATTTTACAAGAAAGAGATGAATGTTTTTATGTTAAAGACAAATGAACCCAAATTTTTGATACATTCACTGAACAAAAGTCAGCTGTTGGGTATGCAGGAAGGGGATGTGTTTATATTAGGTATCATTGTCCAATGGTAGTAATAGACAATGAATTGTATTTTATGGTTTATTTAGTTAATAGATGTTTTTGCAATATTAAAAAGATTAAAAGTTGTGATTTTGAATACTATATCTGCATGGACTGTAAACTAATTGAAATTGAAACCACAGTTGTATCATAATGAAATGTCTGTAACCTTAGGCATGAATATGACCATGACAAGAAAGTTGTTGGTCCATCTTGTGTTACATTCACATTTACAAATATATTGCACAGACAGAAGAACAAATATAGAAATCACTCATGTACTAAAAACTATTGCAGATGCAGGACAGCACTCTTGATGGGAAACACTATTAGGGTGGTCACCTTCTGCAACTGATGTGCTAAATATAATGGTTCACCCCATAGTGGTGATCATTGGAATCCACTTCGCTTTAGCAGTGAGCATAATAGCTTTGGCTTGCTAGATGAAGATAACTGTTTGTATGCCAGCTTCCTGTATTCTCCAAAGTCAAATAAGGCCCTTGTTAATTATACCCAGGAAGCAAGCCCAAGCTCATCAGGTCTGAGTATTGGACTCCTATAATAGTAATAATGGCTTTGGTAAAAGCGTCATTAAGGAAGGCACTGTAAGGTCTAAGGCCTTCTTCTGCAGCCACATTAGGATAGCGACAGCCATAAGCTAAAAAGCAGAAAATCACATCTTCACATTCCATCTAAATTACATTAAAACAATGTAATATTGGGCTGTTAAGAAGGCATTCCTATCATAATAGTACCCACCATCACCAGATAAAGAAACAGATCTTAAACTGTTTAAAGAAAACTTAGATAATGTTCTGTCTGACAAGGAATCACTTATCAACAGTTGTAATTGTGAAATCTATACTTCTGTATTGTTTTGCCTTTATGGTCCCTACTTCTCTATTGTTTGTCTGTATGGTTTCTGTCTAGTTCTTTGATAGTTGATTTAAACCTTGCAAAATTACTAATGTAATAGAAACAAAGTTGGTGGGGTATTATTGGGTAAAGCATTATTTCACAATATATTAGGATTCAAAGAATTATTTTATAATACTTTAGTAAAATGATTTGTTAAGGTCTACCTAAGCAGGACTCAAGTTTCACTATATAAACTGGGATCCATAAGGAAGTTTTTTGGAACCTAACTCCAGGATGCAGCCCAAGATCAGAGCTGCCAGACCTCAACACCCTGCCAACTATATCGGGCAGAAGCTGGAATCCCCAGACAACCTGATCCTGACTGACCACCAGAAAAAGTTCATCTGCCTTATTGGGAGTGGTGAGCATTCTGTTTTGGTAACTGTTAATAAATAGAGTTTAAAGATATTACTATTTAAGGCTCTTTCACTGGGAAAAGACCCCACAAACTTGCAGAAGGTTATACCTTGAGCCGTTGGAATTGGGTAGGGGTGGGTTTTTTAATTAACCAGTTTACACCATGAGCTAGCCCTGAGCCCTAGGAATGGGGCAAGGGTAAGTGCCTTTTGCCTGGAGCCCTAGGAACTGGGAAAGAGTGTGGGGGTGCCTACATTAACCAGGTTATGCCTTGAGCCCACAGAAGGATAAAGGTGGGTGCCCTAGAATGACCAGATAATAAACCCAAGAGATCTGAATGAGCTGACAGCAGGGAAGTAAGATTCTCATTACGCTGACCAACAAAGTTCTTTATACAACCTTAATGGTGGCCTGCAGAGCAAAGAAATGGGGGGCTTGTATCCTTTTTTCATCTTTTATAATTTACAAGGAGACCTTGAAAGGTGTTTGTTGTTTTAAAAAAGAGAAACAGATAGTTTTTGTGTGTCCCATAAAATATATTTTGTCAAATCTCCAATCCTCCCCTCCACCCCCTATTTCCTGAGAAAGGTGCTCAAACTTAACTGTTTCTAGGCAGGCAGCTAAATGATAACATTTCCCAGGAGAACCTGGGAGATTCCAATCTACTAAAGCCAATATTGTGTGTTCCTTCTCCACTAATCTAGGAGATTTAAAAACTCCAGCACTCAATAGTTTTAACTTGCAAGTAATTCTAGCAGCACATCAACTGTGAATATAATTACAGACTCAGAATATTACTGCTTCTATTGTGCTGGAACTGTTCCACGCTCCTTGTTCAGATAAGATAGAACAGTTCAATGTGAATACATCTTGAATTAATACCGCCAACAGATAATGAAAGGGGCTGATTGGAAAATCACTATCAAGGTAAAAGTGCTTGAGAACTAAAGAAAAAGCACGCCTGGGAGAGTCAACTACAGTTTTAGCAATGCCCATAGTGAAAACATGAAACTAAAAAACTGGGGTGGAGGGTGAAAAACATTTTAAAAATGGAAATGTAAGTAGTTCCAATTATACACACATACGAGTTTCCTTCCAACACCCTCCTGGTATGTATTTTAAAGGGATAGCCTCTAGTAGTTAATATGCCTATTAAAATGTTTCCAAATCCAACATGAATGGAAACATTTTTATAAATGATTAAAGCTTTAATCAATAAAGAACAGCTGTTTGAATGTAAACATTATGATGCAGTGTCTGAAACCTAAAGGAGATGAAGCATTTTACTAGTATACGTATGTAAATAAATACTTCAGGGCATGGGCTATCTTCCTCTATATTGGGAAGGTGCCTAATACATTTTAGTTGCTACCTCACTATAAATACTAGGAAGAGGAGGAGTATGTTGGCTACAGTTTCCTGCTAGGACTACCAGTGTAAGTGAAAATAGGTGCTTACGAGTAACTCTTATGTTGCAAAGATAACCTTCAAAACGTGAGCTGCATGTAAAATGTATGTAGTCTTCCTGAGGCTGAAGACAGCTTTAAGTGAAATGTGGACTACCCCATTCACTGAAGGAGATGCTAAGGCTGAAATTTAAGAGTGAAAAATCAATGGCTACATTACTAATCACCCTGCCAATCATTTTAGAAGAAACATCCTGTTAATATCCTTATCCAATATTATTGGATATAGTGACTGAGATTAGGGCAGGAAACCATGGGAAATCTAGCTGCTGTCAAGGTTTTGGGGAGGGGGGGACAAGAAAGAGGGGGAAGCAGCATTCAAATTCTCTTCCCAACAAATTTAAAGTCACATTAAATAAGAAAAAGAAAGAACAGATGCATTTAAGGCTCAACAAAATTCCCACCCACTCAGCTGCACGGAAAGCTGCTTCCCCTCCCCTGCATCGGTGTTACTTGCCTTATGCCTCCTTATTCACATGCCCAGATGCCCAGGACGAGCCATGAACTGGCCTTTAAGTCCGTTACTATGTGTAGAGGAACACATGTCAATACATGTCAATTAAGTTTTTCTTCCTCCTCAGGAGCATCACAGTGTTCTGTTAAAGTGGACTTCCTGCTGTGCACAGGGGGTGGAGCATCAGTGAAAACAATCTGCTACTTGGCAGTCTTGTCCTTGTTACAGGCTTCTCTCTAGCACTGAAGAGCAGAGCATTGCCTCAAGAGCTGTTTACGGGTATGAGTTTTAGATCTGTAGCCCACCAGCAACAACTTCTCAGCTTGTTGTTCGCTCCCAGTTTTGATGCCCTGGTTAAAGCTATAAGGCTTGCTAGGCAGATCACATCCGTTCCAAGGTGGTCAAATTAGGGATACAGGAGACATTCTGACTAGTGAATTTGCTGTGGCATCTTCAGTTCATCTACTTAGAATGATGACCCTCCTTTAAAAAAAAAAAAAGTAATCTATGCATCAAAGCAGGAAGAGTCTTCTAACTCAGAAGTTTGTTAAGGTGGTAAAACAGTTAGTGTTGCTGATCCTGTATTCAGTTCCTGAGGCTATGGAATTCATTCAGGACTATAAGGATGTCTATGCCTTGAAAGCCTATTGGAGATAGCAGCTGGGGTTAACTCTTGTAGTTCTGAGTCAATGAAATGAAGAGAACAGAACTCAATAAAAATTGTACCTTTATCTTGCTGGCACAATGGTACTAGGATAGATTATTAGCTAATTTAGACTAAGCATTTTCAAGACTTGTCTTTATTGTCATTTGGACTATTTGTAAAACACCTAATACTATGCTAGTACTATAAGAATAAAATTCATTATTATGAATCATAATTAATCGTACCCTCCCCACACTGCTTGGTAGATTGAATCATCAGGTGAGGATGCTGAACAATTCATTATTAATAATATTCATTGTGAATTTAGTTCCTTTTTGCTGGTGAATTGTTTGTGGACTAGTCTTCATTTTCTTCAGTTTAACTTATTTATAAATATTCAACAAATAGTTCAGAGGGATACATTTTCAATCTCTGGATTGCCTCAGTTTGACTATTTGCTGTTTTTCACTTCTGTTATGTGGTTGGTCAGCTAAGTCACATGGTATTGTTTCTAGTCCCAAAGTCTGGAGAAAATAGTTGCAAATTCTAAATGTTACAAACCTTAGAATAAATTATTCTTCCTCTGAAAATTCATACTGAAAAGTGTATTACTCAAATACTTGAGTAATAGAAACCATTATGAGCAGTAATAGAGATCAATACAAACTGAAATTAAATGAACTCTGCACTTCTGGGGTTCAGATTTTAGTTTTGATTGTTCAACCTGTTCTAGCCATCAGTGGCTGAAATCACCCACGTGCTAGTTGATGAAGTTTGTTAAACTCTCTAATCTCAGCAATGCAATGTAAATCAATGTGCTTTTCATACCGTATCATCTCTAACAAGAAATACAATAGCCTGCTATGTATTTTCAGAGACATAGCTGCTATTTGGCTCCTAAGTTGAGCCAGTGAGTGTAACCAGGCAGTGAACAGCAGGAATTCTGCAATGAACACACTTCAAATTATTCCAACATAGAGCAGCAGCCCCTCTCAAGAGGCTTTGTTTTTCTTGCTGAAGTCAATCTGTAGGGAAATGTTTGCTGGATTAAGTGACTAGATTAATAACCTCTACCGAAAAGGGGATTTCTATTGCTAGAGTGAGCCCTATATAAAGAAAAAAAATGAGTTGATAAAGGAGTGTTGTCTTAGAAGAACTTGATTGCAGACACAGGGGATGATATTGGTGCTCACAAAGCAGCCTAGTACTGCAGGCTACCAATATCTGACAGAGGCTAGACAAAGCAGACATAAAAGTGCATTAAGAGTTCATTTCTAGCAAGCAGGTAAAGAGTGTTCTCTAGGACTCAAGGCAGAGTAGGCAAAGCCTACCCTGAGAAGCCCCCACAGAAGACGGACCTGCTAAATCCACAGCATTTTAGGATTTCCCATGGGAAAACATCTTGTGAAACCTATCTGCAAACTTAGAGCATGTGGATTTGCCCTAAAAACATAGCTTTAAATAAAAATACCAGTGTAAAAATCACTTCCAAGAGTGTAGGACAACTCAGTTCATTAGCAGAGCCCTTTGCCCTCCTCAGATCAAAGCTGAAGCCAAGAAGTAAGTAATCCTGCCAGAGGAATCACTAGAAGCAGACAGGTGAAGGCGTGTCTTCAGTGAAAGGACCACTTTCTCCAATCAATCATGCAGGTTGTTAAAGAACAGGGTTGACAAAGTGATGACAGTTTTAGAAACCAATTGTTTGCTTGCCTTGCACACAGAAAAATTCAGTCCAGCAAAGATGCCCTGTCACTATGTTCAATTTGACAGTTGTTGTTAGTTTCATTTAAAATCACACCACAAAGGAGGAAGCTTTTCAGTTAAATCTCTGATCAAGAAGATCTGCAACCAAAACTAAAGCAGAGAGTGGTCAGAACACCATCCTCTCTACTTCACAGCTGTACTTTTAGCAGAACAAATACATTCAGCATAAAACCCCTATCACGAAACTTTGGGCTTGTTTTCCTTTGATCATCTACCTAGCAAGCCACTTCAAAGTCAAGAAAGATTCTTGTTTGGCCTTGAGTAAGTGTCAGTCTTTAGAAGTTAAGGTTGCACCACAGTAATACTCTAAAAGTGAAAGCAGCTGTAAAATTCCACAAAGCATCTGATATGCTCCACTTATATCACCCACTTGGCTTGTCTCCCCTTTATCCAATACAAATTGGCAATTTGTTTTCAAGAACACAACCCAGCTCCCTATATAAACACACCACATTGGTTTGTGATCTTTTCTGACTGCATAGGTGAAAGCAAGCTTGGGTCAGGTCAGAACTTGAATGGGAGACCTCCAAAGAATGTGTTAAGAAATGGTGATGGTGGTACAATAGTCAACATTTTCCCCCTTGGACTCAGTATGGTTGAGGTTGGCCCAATAAAAGATATGGCAAGGGATGGCACTGGGACTTAGGTTCTAGTCCCAGATTTGTCACTGACCTGATACATAACCTTGGACAAGTCATTTCACTTCTCTGTGCCTCATTTTGCCCATCTATAAAATGGGGATAATGGTACTTACCTTCCTTTGTAAGGGTTTTTGAGATCTACTGATAAAAAGAGCTATGTAAGCATTAAGGGCCACAACATTAGATTTTAAAAACATGTTCTGAAAAAACAATTTGAAAATCATGCCAAGTCTGTTTATCTCATGTTAATCAAAGGCATTTCCCTCTTCCATGGCAGATTACAGTTGGATACTTTCTCATATAGAAATGTAATCTGGCTTCCATTAATGAAAAACATCTTATGTTTCTGGTCGATATATCTACAAGATGAGAAATAATTGTTTTTCTGATTAAGCAGCATAAGTGCCTGAAGTGAACTAGAACAGATGTAAAACAATTGACTGATATGGAGCCAAGCAAAGTAAATTTTTCAAATTTCCAACCATTTTCTCAGAGTCAGTTTTGGTTTTGCTGCCAGATGAATGTTCCTCCAGCTCTGTTTCTGAGGCACAATGGGGACATCTTGTGGCTAGATAGACAATACAGAAGTTAGTGTACCCAGTCTTAATGGATATCCCCAGACAAATCCAACTTTGTTTTTCCTATGTGAAGGTGCTAGTCTGAATACAAGATGAAATAGATGCATTCTCATTGATCACACATATATTGTTTACTTTTCTGATAACAGGCAGAGTATGTACTTTGTATTTCCAATTGTTTTATTTTATCAAAACCTGCTAAAATGTTCCCCAAACTAGCTCCTTTATCAACAAACCCAGTCTTGCACTGATGTGGTGTTTATCAGCAACTAGATTCAGGAAGACTGAAATGAGCAGAAAGTCAACTTCCTGCCTCACATACATAACTATCAATTTGGTAGATAGCTATTTTAGCTGATTGCTCATGCCATACATTAACGTTTTAAATGAAACCACGATAAAATATTTCAACCTACCCTAAGTATTTTTGGAGTGTGTGTAGGGAGTGCTGAAGACAAAAAAAGAAAATTGAAAACTGTTGAAGCAATTTATTGATCCTTGACTAGTTGGTAAATAATCGTTTGGATGACATACTGATTTAGTTTTCACATTCACACGAGAAAATTAGCCAGGTATTTTAATGTCATCATCTAGCATATAAATATATAGTGAAAATAAAATTGTCTCACGCATCACACACTGCATGGCACAATGCTGTTAAAGTGTTATAATCAGAGGTATATCCTCTCTCTGCTTTTACCCTGTCCAGCATCTACCTCTATTTCCTCTCTCAGTCATTTCCTTCCAATTATCATCAATAACGGTTGGCCCTGAGGGCAAAGTCACCACCATGCAGGATGTATTTAAAAATACATATCTGTGTCTAATCTTACGTAGAGGGACTTTAAAGTAATGCAGGACTTAAGTCCCTACACGCTAGGATGCAAAAGCCTTTCGAACCATCTTGCAGCATAACTTTTAAACCACTGACATTAAACACCTGCCTGCTAGGCAAAGTGGAGCACTTCCTAATGAGGCTCTAGCCTAATCCCTTTAAACTGCGTTGACATGGCTAACTCAGGGAGAACAGGGGTTTAAAAAGCCAGTTCATAAGTGCCCAGCGGAGCTAGTCACCAGTAGCAGCAAACAGGGGAGTTTTGTGACAGAGTTTACAGGAGGAGTGTGAGAGACAGATACACCTAACAAACATTCTCTAAACTTAGACCAGCAAACATTCCCATCCTGCCCCACAACAATCCTGTAAATGTAAAAAGAATGCAAGCAGAAGTCCAGCAGCCGAGTGGGAGCTATCCAGTTTATGACACTGAACGCAGCATGTATGATTACCTGCCTGATGGGCAGGTGGTGTACATGTGCATTCAGTGCAAGCAGCTCATGCCCCTGAGACCAAGTAATGGGGTCTTGAGACAAAAGTGCTGGAACAGGAGGAGCTAAAGGAGACAAAGAAGTACATAAAGGCGGCTTTCCAAAACACATTAGAGTGGTCCCACACCCAGTCTGACAGCCTTTGTGCTGTTGGGGGTGAAAGTCTCAGGGAAGGAGAACATCAAGCTGGAGTGGAGGAAAACAACCCCATAGTTGGGATGCTCCTTACAGATGATGTCCAGGTATCCTCTCACACTGAAGATACCCCTTCTGGAGAGGGAACTCCTGTTATTAGAAAGAGACAAGTAATAGGATATTCAGTTATTAGAAATATAAATAACTGTGTTTGTGATGACCGGGAGAACTGTGTGGTGAATGACCTGCCAGTTGCAGACCTCTTGAGACATCCTGATAGAAGTGTGTGCAGTGCTGGGGAGGAGCTGATGGTCAAGGTACATGTAGGTACCAATGACATATGACAAGGTAGAAAAGAGGTCCCCAAGTCCGCTAGGAAAGGGATTAAAATCTGGGACCTCAGTGGTAGCATTCTCTGAAATGCTTCCAGTTCCACATGCTGGGCCATTTAGACAGGCAGAACTGCAGGGTCTCAATGTGTGGCTGAGATGACGTTTGCAGGAGGGATTTAGGTTTATTAGGAACTGGAATCTTTTGGGAAAGGAGGAGCCTATATAGGAAGGATGGCTCCACCTAAACCAAAACAGAACCAAGTTGCTGGCATGTAAAATGTAAAAGGCCATAGAGGAGTTTTTAAATTAAAGGCTGAAGGAAAGCTGACTGGTGCAGAGGATCATGCAGTTTGGACAGAGACATCCTGTAGGGGAAGATTTATTAAAGGGAATATTCTATATCCTAGTAAAGAAAAGAGAATAGAAGTTGGAAAAGTACAAATAAGAACTGAAGAGAAAAACAGTCAAATGAAAGAGTCCCATTTAATTACATTTTATGAAGGCAGAAAATTAAATATTGATAAATTATGAAAGTGCTTGCATACAAATGCAAGAAATCTAAATACTAAAATGGGTGATCTTGAGTGCCAGGTATTAAATGAAGATATTATATAATAGGCATCATAGAAGCCTGATGGAATGATGGCAATCAATGGAACTCTGTAGTACTATGGTACAAAATATATAGGAACAACAGAATGGGTCATGCTGGTGCAGGATTGGTTCTATATGTGACAAAAACAACAGTTAAATGTAGTAAAAATCTTAAATTAATAAAACAGCATCACAGAATCTCTATGGATAGAAATTCTATGTTTGAATAATAAGTATAAGAACATAAGAACATAAGAATGGCCATACTGGGTCAGACCAAAGGTCCATCCAGCCCAGTATCCTGTCTACCGACAGTGACCAATGCCAGGTGCCCCAGAGGGAGTGAACCTAACCGGTAATAATCAAGTGATCTCTCTCCTGCCATCCATCTCCACCCTCTGACAAACACAGACTAGGAACACCATTCCTTACCCATCCTGGCTAATAGCCATTAATGGACTTAACCTCCATGAATTTATCTAGTTCTCTTTAAAACACTATTATAATCCTAGCCTTCACAACCTCCTCAGGCAAGGAGTTCCACAAGTTGACTGTGTGCTGTGTGAAGAAGAACTTCCTTTTATTTGTTTTAAACATTTCATTTGGTAGCCCCTAGTTCTTATATTTTGGGAACAAATAAATAACTTTTCCTTATTCACTTTCTCCACATCACTCATGATTGTATATACCTCTATCATATCCCCCCCTTAGTCTCCTCTTTTCCAAGCTGAAAAGTCCTAGCCTCTTTAATCTCTCCTCATATGGGACCTGCTCCAAACCCCTAATCATTTTAGTTGCCTTTCTCTGAACCTTTTCTAATGCCAGTAGAAATGGGCATCCTGAGATGAGGAGACCACATCTGTACGCAGTATTCAAGATGTGGGCGTACCATGGATTTATATAAGGGCAATAAGATATTTTCAGTATTATTCTCTATCCCCTTTTTAATGATTCCTAATATCCTGTTTGAGTTTTTGACTGCTGCTGCACACTGCATGGACGTCTTCAGAGAACTATTCACAATGACTCCAAGATCTTTTTCCTGATTAGTTGTAGCTAAATTAGCCCCCATCATATTAACTGTTGTATGTAATTTATTGCTTAAATCAGCCTCTATATCAGATGATTGAAGGATAGCTAATATAACATGGATTTTTTTAAAATGGTCCAGTGGTGATCCTAGCAAGTACAGGCTGATAAGCCTAACTTAAGTACCAGGCAAATTGGTGTAAATGATAGTAAAGAACAGAATTATCAGGCCAATGAACAGGATATGTTTGGGAAGAGTCAACAAAACTTTTGTAATGGGAAATCATGCCTCACCGATTTATTAGAATTCTTTTGTGCTTTCAACAACATGTGGACAAAGGTGATCCTGTGGTTATAATGTACTTGGACTTTCAGAAAATCTTTGACAAGGTCTCTCACCCAAAGTAAGTAGTCATGGGATAAGAGGAAAAGTCCTTATGAATCAGTAATGGGTTAAGAGATAGGAAACAAAGGAGAGGAATAAATATCAGAATCTCCGAAGGATCTTTACTGGTGCCAGTTCTGTTCAACATATTCAAAAATGATCTGCAAAAAAGTGATTTGCCAATGAGGTAGCAAAATTTGCAAAGGATACTAAATTACTCAAGAAAGTTAAGTCTGAAGCAGACTGCAAAGAGTTACAAAGGGATCTAAAAAAGCTGGGGGATCGGGCAACAAAATAGCAGATGAAATTCAATGTTGACAAATGCATAGAGCCCTGTGCAGATACAAATTTATATCTGCAGATATAAATTAGTGTCCGTGGAACTGCTGGGCTCTCCCGGGTACTACAGCTGTGAAAGTAGCAGAATGTGGGTCTACCACTCCTAGGCGCCTGTGCCCCATGCCAGCAACTCCTCCAGCGCGGCTGTACCGCCCCCAAACAAGAGGCACAGACAGCTGCATGGAAGGGATGGGAGCAGGGTTGGGGGTGGGACTGGGGGCAGTACAGCTGCATGGGAGGAGCTGCCGGTGCGGGGCGCTGGTTCCTAGGAGTGGCGGCCCTGTGTGCTACTCCTTTCACCACTGCAGTTCCTGGGAGAGCCCTGCAGTTCCACAGACCAATTTATATCCACAGATATCCATATGCGTGTATAAATTTGTATCCACACAGGGCTCTACAAATGCAAAGTAATAAAGATTGGAAAACATAATCCCAATTACACATACAAAATGATGGGATCTCAATTAGCTGTTACCACTCAAACATTTTGGAATCACCATGGATAGTTCTCTGAAAACGTCTGCTCAATATGCAGTGCAGTCAAAGAAGGTAAAAGAATGTTAGGAATCATTAGGAAAGGGATAGATAAGACAAAGTATCATAATGCTATTATATAAATGCATGGTATATCCACACCTTGAATACTGTATGCATCCCACCTCAGAAAAGATATTATAGAATTGAGAAAAGTACAGAGAACAAAAATCATTAAGGGTATGGAACAGCTCCATACGAGGAGAGATTTAAAAGAATGGGACTGTTCAGCTTGGAAAGAGATGACTAAAGGAGGAATATGGTATATGTCTTTAAAATCACGAATAGTGGGGAGAAAATAAATAAGGAAGTGTTATTTACCCCTTCAACATAACATGACCCAAAGGTCACCCAATTAAACTAATAGGCAGTAGGTTTAAAACAAACAAAAGGAAGTACTTCTTCACACAACACAGAATCAGCCTGTGGAATTCATGGCCAGGGGATGCTGTGAAGGCCAAAAGTATACCTGGGTTCAAAAGAGAATTAGATAAGTTCAAGGATGATAGGTCTATCAATGGCTATTAGCCAAAATGGTCAGGAACATAATCCCATGCTTTAGGCTTCTCTAAACCTCTGACTGCTAAAACCTGGGAATGGATGACAGTGCATGGATCACGCAGTTAACTGCCCTGTTCTGCTTACTCCCTGTGAAGCATCTGGCATCAACTGCTGTCTGAAGACAGGATACTGAGCTAGATGGACCATTGGTCTGACCCAGTATGGCCATCCATATGTTCTTAACATAGCATACATAGATGTGAATATGTAAAGAAAAATGTCCATTTCTTAATAAAAAGGGAGGGGGTGTTCTCTTCATAGCAAAGCACTGAAAAAGTTAAACTTAGTTATGAAAAGAATACTTCAAAAGAAAATAACTCTCGGTAAACATGACTTAAGCTTGGACCAGGAAGGACAAATGGTTGCCAGAAAATTTTGGATCCTGCTAGGCCTCATACACAATTAAATAGTGATTTCCTTAGATCCTACTGTGTGGAGGAACACTTTCCAAATGTTGTCACACCTGGTGGAGCCTGTTAATTGGACATATTGTTGCCAGTTATACTGAAATAAAAGTGTCTTCACCAGAGTGCAGAGATGCTATAGAATAACCGATTCATAACATTGCACTTTTGTCCCCATTTATGGGATTTCTTGCATTTCAGTTTGTTCCAGTTGCATCACCACTGTACACTAAACACTTATTTCTCAATAACCATACTGAATAAGCAAATCACAGGAGCATAGAAATTGCCATGTCAGGGTCCATCTGGTTCACCAGTGGTTCCTATCCAACAGCCACCCGCACCAATTTCTACAAAAGGTGCAATAAACCTTGGAGCAGGCAGATGTGTTATTTCATTTTACAGAACTGAGGTACAGAGGTTATAATTCATTTCTCTCAACTTCTATCTTGTCTCTAAACTGACAAGCTTTCGGGGGCAGATCTGTCTTTTACTATGTGTCTGTACAGCACTTCTCACAGTGGGGCCCTGATCTTCGTTGAAGCCCCTGAGTGCTAATTACGATACAGTAATAGTCAATTGCTTGTTCATCATAGCTCAGTTCCTCTTACCTGGAAGAAGTTAATATGTACTGTAAACAATTATAGAAACCTCATTAATAAAAACATACAGTACTTGATGTTGATGTATGCATAGTTAGTTTACAAGTTGAGTAGAAAAATGTGAAAAAGTGACTTACAAATATCTACAATTAAAAATATTCTTCCCTAATAGAAAGACTCCTCTTAAAGCATATTTGGATCACTATCTATTTAATTCATTTGACGTATGTTTGAGAATGCATATCTCCAAAACACTAGACTGGACTCTTATCTCATTATTTTGATTCCTATTATCTATATGTTTTAGTTAAAAGTGTAAGCATGAAAGACTTATATTTGTTATGTAGATACTGCTTCTCTGAGGCCTCTGCATTCTGTATATATGTTATAAAGCTTAAAAGGACACTATCAGGTTTATTTTTTTTTTTAAATACACCTCTACCCTGATATAACGCGACCCGGTATAACACAAATTCGGATATAACGCGGTAAAGCAGCGCTCCAGGGGGGTCGGGCTGCGCACTCCAGTGGATCAAAGCAAGTTCAATATAACGTGGTTTCACCTACAACGCGGTAAGATTTTTTGGCTCCCGAGGATAGCGTTATATGGAGATAGAGGTGTAATTGCTTATGATGATACTAAAACACCTTTAGACTTTTGATAGTCTAATGTACTTTTCATCAGATACAGGTTATTCTGGTGGCTTATTCTTTGCATTTCTCTCAGTGTTTGAACAGTGAGAATAATATTAGTTAGTTTCACTTACTGATTATCATGCACTAGCAGGGGTATAAGTTTATTTTAGATTAGGAGCATACTGGCATATCTGCTCATACCACTAGTCCATTTACAGTGGCATCCTGTCTCTGAAAATGCCCAGACACCAGCTGCGTCAGAGGGAAACGTGAAACCCTGCAATGGGCAGTTCTGGAACAATCTGCCCCCAGTAAAGTTCTTCCTATGTTCCAATAGTTAGAGGTTGCCTAAACCCTGAAGCTTGATGTTTCACATCCTCTCCAAAACTCTCTTTTGTTAATATTTACTATCGCGACACTGGACATTCTGGTTTTCCAGATATCCAGCCTGTTTGGAGCCCTGCTAATTTCGAGCCTCATTGATATTGTGTCAATGAGTTCCAGACTACTCATTGTGTTGAAAATTATTCTAATGATTTTATTTTTAAATTATGGAAATATTTATATTGGTCTTTGATGCTGTAAAGCCCAGCCCCGATCATCCCTTCTGCAGGATAATTTCTGGATTCCCTTGGGAAGACTCACCCCTAACACTGTCTCAAGGTTCAGAGTTTTGCCCCTTCCCACCAAGCGTAGCAGATCTTTGTGACCTGCGAGAGTCCACCACCTGCACCCAACTCCACCTCCAGCTCCATCAGAACCAAGCTCCCAGGGATGTCCCCATTCTCCTCCCAGACATCACTTCCCCACCCAGAGACCCTCAAAGGGGGCTGCTCAAGGCTTTAACTAATATCCAGTTTTGGTCCCTCCACTACAGAAGGGATGTGGACAAATTGGAGAGAGTCCAGTGGAGGGCAACAAAAATTTGTAGGGGGCTGGGGCACATGACTTATGAGGAGAACCTGAGGGAACTGGGGTTATTTAATCTGCAAAAGAGAAGAATGAGGAGGGATTTGATAGAAGCCTTTAACTACCTGAAGGGGGGGTCCTAAGAGGATGGAGCTCGGCTGTTCTCAGTGGTGGCAGATGACAGAACAAGGAGCAATGGTCTCAAGTTGCAGTGGGGGAGGTCTAGGTAGGATATTAGGAAACACGATTTCACTAGGAGGGTGGTGAAACACTGGAATGGGTTCCCTAGGGAAGTGGTGGACTCTCCATCCTTAGAGGCTTGACAAAGCCTTGGCTGGGATGATTTAGTTGGTGTTGGTCCTGCTTTTAGCAGGGGATTGGATTAGATGACCTCCAGAGGTCTCTTCCAATCCTAATATTCTAGGATTGGGCTACAGAGAGAGAGAGAGAGAGAGAGAGAGAGAGACATGCATTCCTCCAGGCCACATCTCTCGTCTGACCATTTCTCCCCCCAGTCTTCCCAGTCTCCGCCCTGCACCCCACAGATAGGCCTCCATAAGGTGGAGGGAACTGTTCTGCAAAGGGGACTGAGTCTTCTTCATTGAAGTGAAGAGATCTTTGAGTGGACAGTTCCCCCATCCATAAATTTCAAAGGGCATAATCTGATTCTCCATTTTACAAAAAAAACACCTAAATCTTGGGCTGATTTGATCTGACATCAGGCTAATAAATGGTTTAAACCAAAATAATAGAAAGTGGAGAAAGACACCTACTTCTTTTATATATTTGTCTGTTTTTCAAATGAAGGGTAGAACTGAGCCCTTTGAGTCTGCCTCGTGTTATCTGCGATTATCATTTTCTTGTCTTGAGTACTATATTTATTTCTATTTTTAAAAGCTTTTAAAAATCCTCTACATTTCCATAAGAACCCCGCAAAACACCTCACATACATCAAACACATGCAGATGTGCATCTGTGCCATGGATATATACAAATGAAGAGAACAGGAATGAGCTGGGGTTGGAATGAAAAGGAAATTATTTCCTACCAATCTTTAGCATGCCTGGGTTATCAAACAGCAGTGCAGGCTTGTGGGATTTATTCCTGTCTCGCCTCTCCACACGTTTGCAAAAGGATCTGCATTCAGGGCCACTAATCTAAGAAAAGAGTTTGCAGTGAAGTGAGACAGCATGACAAGCAATATAGGTAATGGAAGAGCTTTGCAGTCCCACAGAAAAACATCTTTGCTTTTTGTTTCATATACTTTTGGTTGCATGCCTGTTATTTGAATCCAAGCCAGCACCTGCTGTGGCTATACAATTAATATCATAGAAGAACTGAAAAACTCCTCAGAGTGCTGTCAACATTAAAGCATCTTTGATAAAAAAAAAAAAAAAAAAAAAAAAAAAAAAAAGAATGATTTACTTCTGCTGCTTTTCAAATGTTTTCATCTGCATTATTCTTGCTTGAGTCAGGAGTTTCCTTTCTATTCACCTCTACTCATTTTTATATTCTAGGGGAATATATCTTTATCTGGGGGAAGAGGGAGGACTGTGGGAACTTCAACCCACATTTGTGGGATGTGCATTTTCCCCTACATTCAAGATATCCAAAAATAAATTTGATACTCCACAAACAAAAGGTTTCATGTCAACCAACAGCTAAAGTTACAATTGTATTGCTCAACCCACCCATACCCCATAAAAAGAGATCTTCCTCTGAATTGCCTCCCAATAATTACATCAGTGTATATGTCAGGATTTTATTAGAAAACAGCATCTCACATTTATATCAATCATTACTAGGGAACTGGGAGTTGCTATTTATTTGTACAGTACAGTGTTGGTTGTGAGAGTTAATTTTGAGTGGTGATAGTTTTAGCACTGCTAACGGGTGCCAATAACATACAATATGTAACCATTTGTGCTGCAGGGTTTTAATTAGTATGTTGCAGACAGAAAGGATGCTAAGTTAGCATCATTATTCACAAACAGTCACTGTTTCAATTTGTTATGACACACATATATTTCAGTCTCTCTTTTCTCTTTTTAATTGTTGCTCCATGCTATTGGTGTACTGTATAGCTCCCTTAAACACGGTCTAAAAGGTACTATTATAATTGTATGATTGATGATTAAACATATAGAATTAGAGGTAGAATTCCCCTTCAGTAAAATAGAAGGCTGAAAATCCACCAGTTAATTTTTCATATGCCACACACATGGGGACTCCTCTGGTGCAAGTATCTTGCTAAAGAGGAGAAGTCAAAACAGCTTTTAAGAATCAGTCAAATGGAACAAGAATGAATATATATATATATATAGAGAGAGAGAGAGACCTAACCCCACCTACTGCACTTTCCCTATAATATGGAAAAAACAAGTTAAAAATTATTTGGACAAATTAGATGTCTTCTAGTTGCCAGGCCTATATATCCTAGAATACTCAAGGAGCTAACTGAGGAGATATCTGACCCATTAGCGATTATCTCTGAAAAGTCATGGAAGACTGGAGAGATTCAAGAGGACTGGAAAAGGGCAAATATAGTGCCAATCTATAAAAAGGGGACTAAAGGACAACGCTGGAAACTACAGGCCAATCAGCTTAATTTCAGTACCCAGAAAGATAATGGAGAAAATAATTAAGCAATCAATTTGCAAATACCTAGAAGATAATAAGGTGATAAGTAACAGTCAGCATGGATTTGTCAAGAACAAAGTGTATCAAATCAACATAGTAACTTTCTTTGACATGATAACAAGCCTTGTGGATGGGGGGGGGGAGGGAACCGTAGTATATCTTGACCTTAGTAAGGCTTTTGATACTGTCTTGAATGACCTCATTAACAAACAAGGGAAATACAACCTAGATGGAGCTACTGTGAGGTGGGTGCATAAGTGGTTGGAAAACCATTCCCAGAGAATAGTTATCAGTGGTTCACAGTCAACTTGAAAGGGCATATCAAGTGCAGTCCCACAGGGATCAGTCTTGGGTCTGGTTCTGTTCATTATCTTCATCAATGAATTAGATAATGGCATAGAGAATACATTTATAAAGTTTGAAGATGATACCAAGCTAGGAGGGGTTGCAAGTGTTTTGAAGGATAGGATTAAAATTCAAAATGTTCTGGACAAATTGGAGAAATGGTCTGAAGTAAATAGGACAAAATTCAATAAGGACAAGCAAGATACAAGGAGTAATTTTTCCGTTCTACTTCATGCTGATACAGCCTCAACTGGAGTATTGTGTCCAGTCCTGGGAACAACATTTCAGGAAAGATGTGGACAAATTAGAGAGAGTCTAGAGGAGAGCAACAGAAATGATTAAAGATCTAGAAAACATGACCTATGAGAAAAGATTGGAAGAACTGGTTTGTTTAGTCTGGAGAAGAAAAGACTGAAGAAGGACAGGATAACAGTTTTCAAGTACCTTAAAGAGAACAATTTTTATTCCTCCTCCTTATAAAAACCTTTTTTTACCTCTGAGGATAGGACAAGAAGCAATGGGCTTAAATTGTAGCAAGGGAGGTTTAGGTTGGACATTCGGAAAAATCTTCCTTTCAGGGTAGTTAAGCACTGGAATAAATTGCCTAGGGAGGTTGTGGAATCTCTCTCATTGGAGGTTTTTAAGAGCAGGTTAGACAAACACCTGTAACGGACGTTCTACATAATACTTAGTCCTGCCTTGAGTGCAGGGGACTGGACTTGAAGACCTCTCAATGTCCCTTCTAGTCCTACAATTCTATGGCTCTATGATGTGGCTGCAGGTCCCAAGCCCAAATAAAGCGGGATCGGTTGAATGCAAGGCTAATGACTTAGCCTTGTTTAAAAAACCTCCAAACACCTAATTGATTTGTAGAAGTGGAACCAGGCTACCATTCCAGTACAAATGGCTGCTCCATCAAGAATACTGCCAACCCTTCATGCTGCATGAAGGATCCTGGTGAAAGTCTCTGGAAGTCAGGATGCCAAAACGTTTGAAGTATTTTTTTACTTCCAGCATCAAAGTCAGTTATTGGAATGTGAGAACTAGGTTTCAAACATCAAAGATCTTGCAGATCATGAGGGAGATGGGCAACCATGGACTTGAAATCTCAGTCATCAGTGAGAGCAGACAGAGAAGCAGATAAGGAGTGCTTCAAGCAAGAGCAAAAACATTTCATCTATTCAGCTTGCAGTGACAATGTATACTCAGAGGGAGTAGCATTCGTTATGACAGATGCTATGAAAAACATCACTAATCAGCTGGAAGGTTATCAACTAACATGGTATAGACCTGATTCCAAACCAGATTCCTAAAGATGTCAATCATACACTGCTATGCTCTGATAGATGAACACAATGATGAGGGAAAAGTTAAGTTCTATAATTTCCTCCAAAGTGTGATTGATAGAATACAAAAACATGATTTACTTCTTATGATGGACAACTTTATTGCTAAAATAGGGTGTGACAATCAAGGAATGGAAAGAGCAATGGGGAAGCATGGGTGGGAATCATTAACCAAAATGACAAGAATATCAGAGAAGTACAAGAAAGTGGACAAAGCAACAGAAAGCAACACAAGGAAAGGTAAATGGAGATCTGTTAAAGATCCAGCAACAGAAGCTGAAGCTGCTGCTCTGATACGAAACTGGAGTCATTTACCAAGTGACTAAAACTCTATGTGGAAACTTCAAAACAGGAAATGGGTCAATAAAAAGTAAAGATGGAAAAATGTTTAGAACTGATGTAGGAACAGAACAGATGGAAAAAGCACTTCAAATAAACCCTCAACAGACCTAGCGCTAGAGTTTGATGAAACATGTGATTAACTTGGTATCAATATTGGTCCAACAGAGATGCTAGAAGTACAGGCTGCAATCAAGAAGCAGAAAAACAACAAATCGGCAGGAGATGATTAGATCACAGCAGAAATGCTAAAAGCAGTTGACATTACCACCCTAAGAAAACTGACAGAGCTGTTCAATTAAGGAAAGAGAGATCTCTACTGACCAGTGGAAACATGGAATAACTGACAGAATACCCAAAGAGGGTGATCTTACTGCTAAGAATTAGAGAGAAGTTTCATTACTATCTGTTGTAGGGAAAGTCTTCTGTAGTGTTATACAGAGGATGAAGGAGGCAGTGGATGCAAAGCTTACAGAGAACAGGTTGGATTCAGGGCCAAGAGATCGTGTGTAGATCAGATATTCACATTAAGAACCATCTGAATGGCAAACTCCCCCTTCAATTTAACTGATTTTCAAAAGGCATTTGATAGCATGCACAGGTGTACATAGTGGAATATTCTTCAGTCTTATAGAATTCCAGCTAAAATCATCAACATCAAAGATCTGTACAATGATGCAAAGTGCGCTGTAAGTGTGAACAACCAGACAAGAGTTTTCAGCGTGGACTCTGGCAATGCCAAAAAGCAGCAGTCCTGTTTCATGTCAGAGACTAGATAATGAAGACATGTATTAGCAACACAAACAGTGGCATAGCATGTACAGATGGCAAATTCTCTTAGAAGATATAGACTTTGCTGATATTGCAGTATTGAGTGACACTCCTGAAAAGTTATGAACATAAGCAGACCCCTTAGCAAAAACAGCAGCTCAAGCAGGGCTCAAAATCAGTTGCACCAAAATGTCCTTGATACCTAGATGTCAAGCAGTGATACCATATTAGAAGGCAAAAACCATCAAGCAAGTCGAACAGTTAATTTACCTGGGCAGCACCATACTAGCCAACAGAGACCTCAAGAAAGAAGTGACATCAGGGATAGGAAAGGCATCACCAGTGGTCACTAAACTTAACCTGTGGAAATCAATGATACACAGCACCAAAACAAAACAGTCAATTCAACTCATACACATTCTATGCTAACATATAGCTGCGGGAGCTGGAGAGCTATTAAAATGTCAGCTAGAAAACTAGAGGACTTTGAAAATAAGTGCCTACAAAGATTCTGGGAATTGGATGGAGATGCAATTGCCAGTGAAGAGATCTGAGAAATTATCAACCAGCAGCTCTTCTCCATTAGAATGAGAAGAAAGCATTGGACATATTTGGGACATGTACTCCAGATGCCAACACACAATGAAGCTGTCATGTGGAAACCAAGTGGTGCAAGAAAACAAGGGCAGACAAAAGAAACCCTACGAAGAACTCATAGCAGAGAGGGCAGAACAGTCAACCTCAGCACCATGATTCAGGAGCTCTGGCACACCCCAGTATCAGGAGAAGGCGACAACTCAGTATTTGACAGAGTGCTTTGCATTGCTCAACAAATGATGCTCCCCATTCGCCAGATCAATTAGTTGTGTTGGCTAGATCCAAATGGAGATTTTCCAGCCCTGTCCAGTCAAAAAGATGGCTCTTGTGTCTGAGATTCTTAACACAGGGAGGTGAAAAAAATTGGGATTCACAGCTCCTAGGAAAGTATGGCATACACTTTGCTTTGCCTCAGACTGTGGTGGCTTCAAGCAGGACCTGAATTATGAGATCTTATATTATTTGACTGGTGATAAATTTTGTTTTTGAAAATGTCATTACATTACTGAGCCAAATCCATCTCTGGTGTTACTCCATTCAAACCAATTACACCATGAATTTGGGTTAGACTGGTTCCTTAAAAAAAAAAAATTCTTATCCTTCATCTCTTATTTTCTAACACTGATGTACTGGCTAGCTTGCTATGCAGCATGTCCCCCTGCTGCTGCTGGAAAAATGACATCATCAGCAAAATAAGTGTTGAATTCAGTTCAGGTATTGATACTTGATGTACCTAAGCTTCCATGACACCTTTGGGTCTTTTGGAAAGCAACAGTGTTCCCCTGTCCCCACTCCCAACTTCCATACATGGCTTTTGAAGGGGGAAGGGGGAAAAGAGCTAGGTTATTATTATGGTTCATATATTAGCCTTTCATAGCCAATGTTTGTTGAACCAGGTGAACCCAATTAGAAGTTGACATTTGCAGATGTGGCCTACCATGTCCTAGCTTGTTCATTTTAACCAGATTCTTAATGAGGATTCATGTGGGTTTTGGTAAGTGGGGTTGGTGGCTTATATGTGAGATGGGAGGGAAGGGTATTCTAAGGGGACAACAAGTAGAAGAGAGAGAGTTACTGTGGAGGTAGAGATATTTGTTACTGGCCTTTGAGGAGTAGGAAACCAAGACTGAGCACTTTGCCATCAGAGAGATCTGTACAATAAGAAGCTGATCACCCCTTGGTACTTTTTCCTTTAAATAAAAGCTTTCTTTTCTTAAGGGAAGGTAACGTACCTGATTTTGCAATTTTAATTTCATCACAGCAGGGCCATAAACTGTCAGATAAAGATGAACTATATCAGACATTATTATTACCTGTGGACTTTTCTTTTTTAAGTAGTAATTAATCTTCTATTTTTGTATATACTGTACAATGAATGAACAAACTTTCTTGGCTCACCAGAAAATACTACTATCAATTTCACAATTGGCTATTAATTCTTTCAAGTGGGAAAGCCTTGCCCAAAGACAAGGGCTCAATATATTGATAGATTCAGGTCTGTAAAGTAAGCTGCAATTTATGCCTTATTATAAAATTCAACACTTATTTTCTCCAGATGAACACGGTTTTATTTTCTAAATTACAGTGTCAGGGCTGGCTCCAGGCACCAGCATTCCAAGCAGGTGCTTGGGGCGGCAATCTGAAAGGGGTGGCAGTCCATGTGTTTTTGCTGCCCCAAGCAGCACGCCGAATTGCCGCCGCGGACAGCGGGGGCAGTCCGTGTGCCGTTAGGTGTCACGCACATTTTCGTGGCGGTGGCAATTCGGTGGCAGCTTCTATGTTCAGCTGTCTGTGGCAGCAATTCGGCAGCTTCTGTCTTCCAGCTGAAGACAGAAGCTGCCACTGAATTGCCGCCACTGCAGAAACGCACATGCCGCCCTAACGGCACACGGACTGCCCCCGCCGTCTGCGGCGGCAATTCGGCGCGCTGCTCAGGACGGCAAAAACAGTAAAGCCGGCACTGTACAGTGTCATTTCAGGGTAGGTTCTGATAGAGATAATTTGTGCATCACCAAAAAAACAGACCAGTGTTTGTGGTTGATGCATTAGCAGTCACATTTGCAACAACGTTTCTACTCCAGGAAAGAGCCCATTTGAGATCTGATATATGTGCCCCATCTGCTTCCACTCAAAGTGAAAAGAAATGGTTTATGTTTTAGCTAGAAAGAAGAGGTGTTTGCCCAAGTTAGCTGTTCACGTTCACCTGGCCAACACTAAACAGGAGCACTGTGGATGAGCACAGTTTAATATGTACATTACACTTGGAGTAAACCATGGGCATGAGCCAGGGCCAGATTAACTTTTTGTGGGCCCGGCCCCAAACATATTTGTGGGGCCCCCTGGGGAATGAAGGGGCCAGCAGCAAGAGCACAGCAGGCTCTGATTTAAATCATGATTTAAATCACAAGTCAGAAAGACGATTTAACCATGGTTTTCTACATAAAAGTGCATTCTTGTTGGTTGTTATAACCTTAATACATATTCTTCACAACTCGGAGATAGATATAGGTTTCATTTTTAGAAGGTACACACTATACATTTTTAAACAGTGATTTATTTTGAAAACTTTTCAGACGAGTTTTACAGCTATATGAGAAAATGAATTATTGGTTATTTCATTTAACAAAGATAATTGAAGAAGATATTTATCAAGTCATTGGGGAGGTGAACTATCTCCAGTCCAACAGGTTAATCATTAATATTTGGAGGATTTTCTTGCCAGGCTGTATTAGGAGGAGAACATCACCACCACACAGACATTTAAGTTGTTTTATTTAACTAAAACAACAATGTTAAGTATTCTGGACTTTTTTCTTCAACGGCAAACATAATATTTTAACAAAAAAGCATATGTCCCTCTCTTCTCACATTTATCTCCAGACTTCTTCTCCTTGTCCAGATCTATTCCACCCCCAACAATCTTCTATTCATTGAACTTTTTGAAACTTTTCACTTTTAAAGAGAGGTAAGGGATTGACTCTGTGTATACAAATTTGCAGAGGGATAATAGAGTTGAGGTCTGTTATTTCTCACCTCTATAGATTAATTATTTATTTTAAAACATTTTTGCTGTTAACAAGCATGTTACCTCTGGAGACACAAATCCACAGTTTGAGAACTGCAAAACTAAGCATCTCTGATGGTATCTTCTAGACTGAGCACTGAGTCCCATTTGGGTAGATAGAAAGATTAACCTAAATAATCTATACAGAAGCCCCTGGAACCATAAGATTGGGTCCCTAATCCATGAACTATTGGAACTCATTTACAAAACTTTTCTTAAACATTACATGAATATATTGTCTCATACTATAAAGTTAGACTTTACAATACCTATTTCATAATGAGATATAATGTATCTTAATTAAAACTATCTTTAGATAATTTTTTTCCTCACAAATCTGCCTTAAATAAAAAAAATCCAATTTTTTTATTTTTTTTAAGTAAAAAGAGTAATTTATTTTTATCCACCCTGACAGCAGGGCATGGGGGAGGGGGAAGGGAAGGATTGGTCCCCAGCTGGAGCAAGGCAGGGGCCAGGGGCAAGAGCATGGTGGGGCATGGGGGGAGGGGAAGGATTGGTCCCCAGCTGGAGTGAGACAGGGGCCGGGGCAAGATGAGCACAGTGGGGCATGGATTAGTCCCTGCTGACTGGAGCAAGGCAGGGCCTGGGGGCAAAAGTATAGTGGGGCAGGACCTAGAGTTATTCCCTGGAGCAAGGGAGGGGCCAGGGGTAAACTGCAAGTGCAGCAGGGCTGGGGAGGCAGTAAACAGGCTCCTCCCCACACCACTGCCCACATAGAGTGGGTACCTACCTTCTCCCTGGTTCTAACCCATTCTCTTCGGCTCTCTCTGCACTGAGCTGAGGGTGGGGGTGCACTGAGCACAGGGCTGGAGGTGCAGAGTCTGGGAGGGAGTTAGGGTGCAGGAGCAGGCTGGGGGTTGGGGTGCAGGTCTGGCAAGGAGCTAGGGTGAGGGAGGGGACTCAGGGTTGGAGCAGGAGGTTGGAGTGTGGAGCGCTTACATGGGGCAGCTTCCATTTGGTGCGAGGGGTGCAGGTGGGAATGGGGGGGGGATGCAGGAGCTCCCATTTGGTGCTCAGGGTGGGGGTGAGGAAGTGGGAGGGGTGGCAGGGAGTCAGGGCATGGTGTGTGGGGGGTCTGGGTACGTGTGGGGGTGAAGGAGTCAGGACGGGGACTGGGAGTATGTCAGGGGGTACAGGAGTCAGGGCTGGGGTCGTGGGAGGTGCAGGGGGGCAGGAGTCAGGGCAGAGGTGCGGGTGCTCCCAGCCCCCTACCCTAACCGGCTCACAGCACAGGGCTGAAGGGGGTATGCTCCAATTCCACCCCTTCCCCAAGCCCCCGCCCCCGAGCAGCAAGCGCACTGCTGCTCTGCTCAGCTCCTCCCCCTCCCTCGCAAGGGCGATCAGCTGTTTGGCAGCAGGGAGAGAGAGGGGGGAGGGCAGGAATGCAGCACACTGGGGGAAGAGGCGGGGGAGGGCGGAGCTTGGCACTGGCAGAACCAAGCTTCTGCCCCCTGCCCCCACAAGAGAGAGCGGAGGGCAGGGGGCAGAGAAGAGCGGGCTGGGCGGGTGATCCTTTGGACCGTGGGCCTGGCACCATGGTAAATCTGGTACTGGCATGAGCCTCCTCCAACGTGGAGTCAATAAGGAGCTGACTGGCTATCTGCAAAATGTTCAGATTTTTAATGGACTCAGATCCAGATGAAAAATTTAGCATTTATTGTTCTATAACCCATGGATTTGTCTCCCTCGGTGACTCTGGATTTATAAAACAATGACTGAAATATATTAACATATGGCTAATTTTCTCATTTTAATAAGTAATCCAATAACTTGTGTTTGTGTTTAACTAAAGCATACTTTCCAGAAAGGCATCCAAATCTGGATTTGGAGGTATGCTTTAGTTAAACAATGTATTGGGTTCACCCAGTCAGAAAAGAGAAACATGAATATCTAACCAATCAAAACTAAGCACTGCTCACTACTCAGGCAGTCATCAAATAAATTCAGGGAAATCATGATCCATTCATGGTATTCTGTAAGAAGAGTCTAAATTCATTTTTAAAAAATCATTGTAAATTATTTGCTCAGCTCTATTCTTTTCTCATCTAAATCTGATCTCATTTAGTATACTGCTTTATGTTTTGGCCTACAGTTGACTAGGTAGCCAATTCAGGTTGAGACAGAATGAAAGACACAATTAGAACTAAAGACAAATGGGTCAATTGGTGAAAGTTAAACAATGATCATATTTGTTAACAATACAGACATGGAAACCCTACCAGACAGATAAAGGGATCCTGCACCTGTCTGCAAAAATAAAGCAAGCACTGTGATTTGTGCTACCCTTAGCATCTAGATAGTCCTAGAGTTTTCAATAATTTGCTTTTTACAAACTAAAAACATAATCAAGTCCTCAGTGGGAAATAGGCATCGCAACATTAACTGCTGCAGATCATGTGTATCACATTTAGAATATACTGAGCATTCACTAACAAAAAGTAACAAAAGGTATTATTTGAATACACTGACTTCTGCCACAATGAATTAGGCCTGGTCTACACTAGGAGGTTATGTCAAATTTAGCAGCGTTAAATCAAATTAACCCTGCACCCGTCCACACAACGAAGCTATTTAGTTCAACATAAAGGTCTCTTCAAATCAATTTCTGTACTCCTCCCCAACGAGGGGAGGAGCGCTAAATTTGACATGGCCACGTCGAATTAGGGTAGGTGTGGATGGAATTCGATGCTAATAGCTCCGGGAGCTATCCCACAGTGCACCACTCTGACACTCTGGACAGCAGTCTGAACTCAGATGCTCTGACCAGCCACACAGGAAAAGCCCCGGGAAAATTTGAATTCCTTTTCCTATCTGGGTAGTTTGAATCTCATTTCCTGTTTGGACATCATGGCGAGCTCAGCAGCACTGGTAACGATGCAGAGCTCTCCAGCAGAGGTGACCATGCAATCGCAGAATAGAAAGAGGTCCCCAGCATGGACTGATCAGGAAGTCTTGGATCTGATCGCTGTGTGGGGCGATGAGTCCGTGCTTTCGGAGCTGCGATTGAAAAAACGGAATGCAAAGATCTACGAGAAGATCTCCAAAGCCATGACGGAGAGAGGATACAGCCGGGATGCAACGCAGTGCCGTGTGAAAATCAAGGACCTGAGACAAGGCTACCAGAAGACCAAAGCGGCAAACGGACGCTCCGGATCCCAGCCCCAGACATGCAGTTTCTACGAGGCACTGCATTCCATTCTAGGTGCGGCCGCCACCACTACCCCGCCAGTGACGGTGGACTCTGACAATGGGGTATTGTCGATGGCCGCTTCCTCGGAGATGTTTGCGGATGGGGAAGATGAGGAAGGAGATGAGGAGGACGAGGCAGTCGACAGCGCATACAACGCTGATTTCCCCGACAGCCAGGATGTCTTCATCACCCTCACGGAGATCCCTTACCAACCCTCCCAAGGTATTAATCCTGACCCTGAATCAGGGGAAGATCAGTCAGTAAGTGTTTTAAACATGTAAACATTTATTTTGATCAGAACAGGAATGGAATATTAACAATGGGTTTTTCATGATTACTTTGTCCTAAGCGCTTTACTTTTTAGTCCTTGCCAGTGCAACGACTGCAAAAGTATCTCAAAATGTTCAGTTTTGCATGATTACTTTGCCCTAGGCACTCTACTTTTTAGTCCTTGCCAGCACAGCTACTGGAAAATTGTGTCAATATGTCCGGGTGTAAGCAGAGTCAGGATGAGCTCTACCCTGACATCTGGTGGTGAATTATGGCGAGTGTGGAAAAGAACTCCAGGGGCTGATCTGGTTTGCATAGGCACACCCACTCGCCTGGCATGAAACAACAGCAACTCAAAGTGGTTACTTTGGCTGGTGTGGGATCCCCAGTTTTCTCTGTTATTGGGGCAGGAAGAACAAAGTTTTGTTACCCTGATTCTGTGATTCAAGGCCAGTGGAACTGTTGTATGACAGAAGGACTGAGTGAGTCCTTCACCATTACCTAAGTAGCACTTGCTTGACAAGGGGCATGGGTTACAAAACCCAGTGAATTGAGAGAGGATGGGGACAGGTATTTATACCTGATGATATGGGCCCCCTCTGAGGATTTGAAACACCAATTGCACTACCTCCTCTCTCCACTGTTGAATGTCAGAGCTAACTTTGATTCTATTAGGAGTCTAGTTACAGGCTGCTGAGCTGAATTCACTTTGGGCCAATGGTGCACTAGCACTGGGGCTCCCCTACTATGAGCTGAAATTGCTAAGAGCTGAAATCACAAAAGAACTAAAGTTATTAAGAGCGGAGATCACTGAGTACTGTGTTAACTAGTGGGGGAGCCTGAAGCTATATTGCTAAGCAGCTGGCGGAGCAATTTGTGGGGACGACTGGAGGAGCAGCGTGGGGCCGGTTGGAGTGGCCCAAGGAACAGTGAGCGGAGCTGTTTGCGGGGACGGCTGGAGCGGCTCACAGGTTGGTGAGCGGAGTAGCTTGTAGAGCGGAGCAGTTTGTGGGACGGCAGGAAGTGGACTGGCTCGTGGTGAAGGCTGTGGCAGAAACCCACGGAGAGACGGCCAGCCGGCCTCGGATCACGTAAGGTGCCCCTTAACACCCTGCGTGCCCCCCTTTTACTCTGGGGCTACACTGGCCAGGGACAGAGACTTTGGGGTCTGTTGGACTTTTGGGACTTTGGGTGGTTGCTGGACCCAAGAGACTTTGGGGGTGTTGGACTTTGGGGACTCTGGGTGATTTTTGGGTTACTGGATTCAAGAACCAAAGGGAAAGGACACAGCCCAATTTGCTGGGGTGGGTTTTTTGCTCATGGTTTGTGTTATGAATCCTGTTTGTGGTGTTTTTCCAATTTAATGCTGATGTCGTTTACCTCATGTTATTAAACACTTTCTGTTACACTCAGACTCCGTGCTTGCGAGAGGGGAAGTATTGCCTCTTAGGGTACGTCTACACTTACCCGGTAGTTCGTCTTGTCTGGACGTGATAAGTCGAACCCGGAAGTGCTCGCCGTCGACTGCGGTACTCCAGCTAGACGAGAGGAGTACCGCGGAGTCGACAGGGAGCCTGCCTGCCGCGTGTGGACAGAGGTAAGATCGAACTAAGGTACTTCAAACTTCAGCTACGTTATTCACGTAGCTGAAGTTGCGTACCTTAGTTCGATTTGGGGGGTTAGTGTAGACCAAGCCTTAGAGGCACCCAGGGGGTGGTATGTAATCGTCCCAGGTCACTGGGTGGGGGCTCGAGACGGTTTTGCATTGCGTTATTGAAATGGAACCCCTAGCTACAGAACCTGACTCTTGTTGCTGCCAACTTAGATGGGCAGAAGGGTTACACGGGGATAGAGCAGAAATCCTCCTGGGACATCTCCACGAAGCTCTCCTGGAGGTAATTTGAAAACCTTTGCATTAGGTTCCTGGGGAGAGCGGCCTTATTGCGTCCTCCATGGTAGGAAACTTTTCAACGCCAGGCTAGCAGCAAGTACTCCGGGATCAGTGCCTCACACAGCATGGTCGCATACGGCCCCGGTTTTTGCTGGCATTCACGCAGCATGCGGTCTTTCTCTGTGTCCGAGATCCTCATCAGAGTGATATCACTCATGGTGACCTGCTTTAAATTAGGGGAATGTTAGTATTGGGACTGATTGCCTGTTCCTTTCCATAATTGTAACCGGCGGTTTACAGCCACGCGGTGGAGGCAGGACAGGGGCAGCATACAGGGATCTTTCCTGGGGACAGCCGCGAGGGGGTGGGACAGGGGCAGAGTTCATGCTGGCCGGATTGCCGGCAGCAGGAACTGGCCAACGCTAGGGGCACTGCTTTGAACGTGAAAGGAGGGCACTGCTATAAATTAAGCTTTCAGCAGCCAAAAGTCTACGGCTTACCATGTCCACCTGCTAGCCGAATTCCGCTGTCCTGCTCTGCTTGTGTGATTTGTACTCCAAGACCCCAGGCACTGAATGCGAAGGCCGAAAATTCGACCTTGTCCTGAGTGCGCATGTGATAGGTAACGTGCATGATCTTGTTCACAGAGAAAGACTATGTTCATTGTTCACAAAAATGTATCTTTGTGAGGAATTCACTCCCTTTTTTTACCATCCCACAGCTGCGAGTGTCTCCTGACCTACCCCGGCATCCCCCTCCCAGAGGCTGGCGCAGATTAGGCGCCGAAAGAGAAGGACACGGGACGAGATGTTCTCCGAACTTATGGGCTGCTCCCGAGCCGAGACGGAACAGCAGACCCAGTGGAAAGAGAACATGTCACAATACCAGCGATCACACAGTGAACGGGAGGACAGGTGGCGGCAGGAAGACCAGCAGGCGACTCGAACGCTCCTTGGACTAATGAGGGAGCAAACCGACACGCTCCAGCACCTTGTAGATGTTCTGCAGGACCGGAGGCAGGAAGACAGAGCCCCGCTGCAGTCTAAGTCCCATCCCCCCTTCACCCACATTCCCAAGAAGGAGGGGCTGCAGGGGCTGTGAAAACAGTCTCTCCACCCCTGCAGACTGCTCAAGTACCAGATGGCTCTCATTCCCAAAGTTTTGATAAGTCCTTTCCTTCACTCCAAAATCACCTCACCCAAGCCCCCATCCCAGTGTTATCCCCTAACTGTGTAGTTGTTAATAAAAAATTAGTTTCTGTTCATTACGGTTTCCGTCATGTTCTTTTAGAGGAGAGTGTGTTTGAAGGGGGGAGAGGGGGTTGGTAATTGGAGAGGACAGTCACCTTTACCAGGGTACAGACATGGGGGCAGGTTCAGCAGCAGGTCACAGTCACTAGGCACCCTGGTCAGCCTGGGAGGTGGTTTTCATGTTCTGTGTGGGGGGGCTATGTGAGTTTGTGGCGGGGGAGGGCGGTTACAGATCTTATGCAGCTGTCCTTAGCCTGGATGACAGAGCCACTCAGCAGGGGATCTGTAACTGTCTTCCCCCGCCACAAACTCACATAGCCCCCCCGCACAGTGCCGAAAAGGAGGGGTGGCAGGCTCTGTTGAAACAACCAGTCCACCACTGCGGACCACTCTAGGAGCAGGAGCCTGTCATTCCTCGAGTTTAGAAGCATCCTTTCCATCACTACACCCGCTCCCCACCAAAGTCTGCATCCCAGTTTCAACCCTTTACCACAAAACCCTTAATAAAGGAAACTGTGTTAATGAACAAAGTTCCATTTATTTTATTTTTAAAGGTGTGTTGGAAGGGGGGTAACGGGGTGAAGGGGGTATGTAACTGGAGAGGATAGTCAACATTAAGTGGGTAAAGAAACGGGGGCAGATTCAGCTTTTCTTAAACAAACTTAATAGTCACAGGTTACCCTGCTCACTGTGGAACCTAGCTTTCAAAGCCTCCCGGATGCACAGCGCGTCCCGTTGGGCTCTTCTAATCGCCCGGCTGTCTGGCTGGGCGTAATCAGCAGCCAGGCAATGTGCCTCAACCTCCCACCCCGCCATAAATGTCTCCCCCTTGCTCTCACAGAGATTGTGGAGCACACAGCAAGCTGCAATAACAATGGGGATATTGGTTTCACTGAGATCAGAGCGAGTCAGTAAGCTTCTCCATCTCCCCTTGAGACGTCCAAAAGCACACTCCACCACCATTCTGCACTTGCTCAGTCGGTAGTTGAAGAGTTCTTTTTCACTGTCCAGGGCGCCTGTATAGGGCTTCATGAGCCAGGGCATTAATGGGTAGGCTGGGTCCCCGAGGATCACTGTAGGCATCTCCACATGCCCAACAGTTATTTTGTGGTCTGGGAAGTAAATACCTTCCTGCAGCCGTCTAAACAGACCAGAGTTCCTGAAAACACAAGCATCATGAACCTTGCCCGAACATCCGACGCTGATGTTAGTAAAACATCCCCTATGGTCCACCAGTGCTTGCAGCACCATTGAAAAGTAGCCCTTTCTGTTAATGTACTGGCTGGCCTGGTGCTCCGGTCCCAGGATAGGGATGTGAGTTCCATCTATAGCCCCACCGCAGTTTGGGAATCTCATCGCGGGGAAGCCATTTATGATGACCTGCACGTTTCCCAGGGTCACTACCTTTGAGAGCAGTAGCTCAACGATTGCGTTGGCTACTTGCATCACAGCAACCCCCATGGTAGATTTGCCCATGCCAAAGCGGTTCGCAACTGACCGATAGCTGTCTGGCGTTGCAAGCTTCCACAGGGCTATGGCCACTCGCTTCTGGACAGTCAGGGCTGCTCACATCCGGGTGTCCTTGCGCTTCAGGGCAGGGGACAGCAACTCGCAAAGTTCCAGGAAAGTTCCCTTACGCATGCGAAAGTTTCTCAGCCACTGTGATTCATCCCAGACCTGCAGCACTATGCGGTCCCACCAGTCCGTGCTTGTTTCCCGGGCCCAGAATCACCGTTCCACAGCATCAACATGACCCATTGCCACCATGATGTCCATGGCGCGGGGTCCCGTGCTTTGCAAGAGGTCTGTGCCACTCTCAGACTTAAATGTCCTGACCGCGCTGCCGTAGCCTCCTCGCCCGATTTCTCAGCATCTGCCTCTGAAAAAGGTGGATGATAAGGTGTGAGGTGTTGACAACGGCCATAACTGCAGCGATGGTCACAGCGGGCTCCATGCTCGCAGTGCTGTGGCGTCCGTGCTGTCACTCACCAGAAAAGTGCGCGAACTGATTGCCCGCCAGCGCTTTCAGGGAAGGAGGGCGGGAGTGATGGTTGAATGACGACAGTTACCCAAAACCACCCTCGACACATTTTTTTCCCCAGCAGCATTGGAGGATCGACCCAGAATTCCAATGGGCAGCGGGGACTGCAGAAACTGTGGATAGCTGCCCACAGTGCACCGCTTCCAATGTCGACGCTTGCCCCGTTAGTGTGGACTCACAAAGTCGAATTACTGTCCTTAGTGTGGGTATTCTGCATTCTTCTTCCTTCTCCCCGCCACCAGCTGCACAACACCCAAAATGCTACTGAGGGCCAAGTCCAAAGGCTTTCCCAGGATCCCAGTAGGTGGGAGTATTATACATAAGGGAGCACTCCTTTCTTTCATACCACCTAGCCGGGCCCTTCCAAGTTTCAGTCTCCTCTGGTTGTGTGAGTGGAAAGCAAGGTCTGTCCCTACAGTTTGCAAACTAAGTTTAATTTGATAGATTTGATGTTTATTTGTTTTGGAAAGTTGAGACCACACTCCCAGTTACCTAATTTCCCAAATCTGTGAATGTCCATGCACTCTAATTCCAGTAATGTACTAACGCACTTACTTCATTTCAGTACAGAGTGGCAGACCATCACTTACTGCTGTTCCCCATTAAATAACATCATCCACCCTCTTTTGGGAATATAAGACTGCCACTTCAATTTGTTAAACTAGACAACCTCTGATCCGTAAAACCTTACATAGCTTGGCTACCTAGCAGACTGTCTCTTTCCAGGTGCTGCAGGGGCAGTTGAAAACGGCTGGAGCACTACACCAAATATCAAGAGGATGATGACTGAGTGTTTTCAAAAGTTAACTGACTTCGGAATCAGCCATGCCCATGTCTGTTTACTTTTACACATCTGTTGTGATAATTTGGTCTACCAATTTATCCTAGTTGTGAGCTCAACTGTGAAAAGTGAGCGCAAGTTCATAAGATGTCAAAATAACCTAGAACAATAAATGTGGCTGGGAAAAGGTACAAAAGGGAGATAGACTGCACTAGTCCAAACAAAAATGCTTACTGATATAACTCAAGGACTGCACTAAGATCATGTTTGATAAACAAGAAAAGTGTGGAACCAAAAATCAATGAGCCAAAATTGGTGTGTTGGAAAACTAGGCCTAATTAGTGACAAAATAATGAGGAGGTGAGCTATTTGGCTCCTTGTTCCTCCCCCCCCCTTTTTTTTTTTTTTTTTTGAGAACATCAAGACATTGGGAGAAAAAGTGGCTACTTGAATGAGCTTCACCATCATGGCTGCTACCCCATTCCTCTCCTTGGTCCCCAGGCCTTCCTCATCCTGATCGATATTCTGACCAGACCAATACACAGAGAGGGACCCACATGATGTTGCCACCTCTACCCGCCCTGGCTGAATCCCAGACTCCAGCTGGAATGTGAATTTTTTTCCTGTCTCTCCCCCCTCCCCCCCCGCATCTGTCCCTTTCCTTCCGCACCTTATTTCTTCTTTCCTATCCCTCCTTTTCCCCCTTCTTTCTAATGAGAGTCTTAGCTGTATATTTTACAACACTACTCACTTTCAGATGTGGGCAAAGTAAAGGGCTTTTTCTTTAAATGTCTGTTTGCTTTAAGTGTTGCTGTGGCTGTGCTGGGCCCGGGATAGGTGAGAGACATGTGACCAGGAAGAGGCAATTAAAGCAATGCCTAAACATTCCAAAGCTGGTACAAGTACTCCAGGTCTCCGAGTGGCTGGTAAGACTCTGTGCTGTGCCTGTGTTTCTCCAGCAGTGAGGATGCACGTTGAGACAACACCACAGACAGAAGCTGCGTGCTCTCTTTTTGCAATTCTTTTCTCTTCCTTCTTGTGTCTGTTTGACTTGTTTCGTCTTCTGTGAAACAAAGTCAGACTTTAACAACCACAACAACAGTGACAGCTCTGGCCCATCTCAATTAACTTCTTCTCTTTCCCCCCAAAGGACTATTATTGCCATCTTTGATTTTGATACCGATACCATCTAAGAGACCATTAAGCAAGGCATTTTTTTCTTCTACAATCTCTTTCCAGCTAAAGGGACAGGGAACAAGAGATGTTGTTAAAACAAGTCTTATTTAATACTTTACATTGCAAATGTTTGTCCTTTTCTGTATCTTTAATAAAAAGTTAAAAGGATGTTTAAGGGTGTGTTTGCGCTGGTACTAAATGGGCCTAGGTCTCTGTATTCCAAACCCCAAAACATTATTTAACACTGGTTAATGTTGGACAGTGACTGAATTATGTTAACCCCTTTGGTCCATTTATCCTTCTGAATTTGACAAGGCAAACAACATCTCTTCTCAGGTATGAACTTGAGGGTGTATTTAGACAAGAGGGAAAACAGACTTCCTTTGGCCTATGAGAGAGGCAAATAAATGTGCTTATTAAGTTAAAGGAGAACCAGTTGGCAGTTTACTAAGACTTTGACAAAGGCATTTTGAATCTCACAGGAGAGTGTTAAGGAAAGGGAAGTTCGGTTAAGGATTAAGAACAAGTTAAGAGACCAAAGGCAGTGAATAGGAGTAGAAAGTCAATTTCTCAACGCAGAAGTTTCATAATGAATTTCCCAAGAACCTGATACCAGGACTGGTGCTGATTAATATATTAATCATGATCTGGAAGATGGAATTAAACACAACAAGGTGACAAAATGGGCTGGCCTTAGGGGCGGGCCATGAGGGTGACCACCCAGGTAGCTGTGGTCAGGGAAGCACCTTGCAGCAGCACAGACCTGCACCCTGCCAGCTTTTAGGGGAGCGCTGCAAACTTGCAGACTCTTCCCTCCTGGTGAAGGAGTGTGTGTGTGTGTGTGTGTGTGTGTGTGTGAGAAAGAGAGAGAGAGAGAGAGAGCGCGAGCATGTGAGTGAGAGAACAGTGATGCACAGATACTGCTCGACCTCTGCACGTTCCTCCGTGCCCCCCTGGGCGGCTATGGGCAGGGAGCGAGGAGCAATGCCAAAGAGAGGAGCTGTTGTTCTTCTGCCCTCCCCTTATGCAGCCCAGGTGGGGAAAGTGACCTGGATGCAGGAAGCACCTGGCGTTGTTCCTCATTCCTCCCATCAGAGCCCGATGGGGGCTGCAGAGAAGCAATGTTCTGGAGGGGAGCGAGGAGTACTGCCAGCTGCTTCGTGCAACCAGGTTAGTTTCCCCATGTGGGCGCAGGAAGAGAGTGCAGGGGTTAGGGGCACCGGGGGGGTGCAGAAGGGGATGGGGTGAAGGGGGACATGAGGGGTTGGGGAGAAGGGGCTATTCATTATTATTGTGTATTTTACAATTAATTTCAGACACACGTCTCAGAATAGATGCCTGAAATCATGCTCAGTTTTTAAATCAGTGACTACCATCTCTCAGCTTCTTTGGGTCCATCTCCCCCTTCATCTGCCTGTATTCTCCTCTTCCCTTATGTTATTCTTAAGAGCATGCAGAAACCTACCACCAGGAGCCAAAGATCTGATCCTGAAACCTTTACTCTGCAAGGAATCCTTCCTCAGACACTTAATCCCATTGAACTCATGAAGGTTGCACAATCTGTCCCCAGCCCTTGCTGTAGCTCGGCAGTTCAGAGTTTTGGAGCAGCACTAGATAGGTGTTGATTTGTCTGCAAACATGCTAATGCTTTGCTGCTGCCATTGAGAACTAAGAATGATTCTATGTTCTACCATACAGTTTTTGTATCCTGAAGTAGAATGATGTATACCAGACTCCTGTTGGCTACATATAGCATGTGCTGAGAGAGATAAAGCATGTTTTCTTCCCGATTCTGAGACAGACATTGCAGATGTGTAATGTTGTTGAAGCTAGAATGTATAGGTTTTCAGAGGAGGAATTTCCCTGCAAATTAATTCCTAATAACAATCATTTCTTTAGAATAAGCACTGGAATCAACTTTTGCAATATTGATTAGTCTAATCAAATCATTATTTTTGTAAAGGCTGTTTAATAGCAAACAATTTATGTCCAAGCCCAAAATTTATACCACTTATGCCATGGTTTTTGCACTTGTTTATATACATTATTTTTTAGTTAATGTAGAAGTTGCTAAGTGAGAGCCAATGGTGATAGGGGAATGGGGAGCCCATGGAGGTCAAGGGCAATGGGGACAACCATAGGGGCCAGGGGCAATGTGGGGGACACTGTATTAACAAGAGCCAGGGGCACCAAAATACAAGTTCACCCACAGCGCCATTTTCCCTGAGGCAGGTCCTGGTGCCAATATAGGCCTGGACACAAAATTTAAAAGTAAAAAGTCTAGTAAAGACTGAAGACTAACAAAAACTAGATGACTAGGCAATACAATAATGGATGAAAGGGAAAATTTGAATTATTCTTACTTGTTGATGGGTTTTTAATTAATTAGAACATAAGAATGGCTAGTATTCTGTCTTCCAACAGTGGTCAATGCCAGGTGCCCCAGAGGGAATGAACAGAACAAGTAATCATCAAATGATCCATCCCATCACTCATTCCCAGCTTCTGGCAAACGGAGGGCTAGGGACACCATCCCTGTCCATCCTGGCTAATAGCCATCAATGGTTATTAGTCAGGATGGACCTATACTCCATGAACTTATCTAGTTCTTTTTTGAACGCTGTTATAGGCTTGGCCTTCACAACATCCTGTGGCAAGGAGTTCCACAGGTTGATTGTGCATTGTGTGAAAAAATACTTCCTTTTGTTTGTTTTAAAATCTGTTTCCTGTTAATTTCATTTGGTGACCCCTAGTTCTTGTGTTATGAGAAGAAGTAAATAACACTTCCTTATTTACTTTCTCCACACCAGTCATGATTTTATAGACATCTAGCATATCCCCCCCTTAGTCGATTCTTTTCCAAGCTGAAAAGTCCCAGTTTTATTAATCTCTCCTCATATGGCAGCCGTTCCATACCCCTAATCATTTGTGTTGCCCTTTTCTGAACCTTTTCCAATTCCAATATATCATTTTTGAGATGGGGCGACCACATCTGCACACAGTATTCAAGATGTGGACATACCATGGATTTATATAGAGGCAATATATTTTCTGTCTTATTATCTATCCCTTTCTTAATAATTCCCAACATTCTGTTAGGTTTTTTTCACTGCCACTCCACATTGAGTGGATGTTTTCAGAGAACTATCCACAATGACTCCAAGATCTCTTTCTTGAGTAAAGAGCTAATTTAAACCCCCATCATTTTATATGTATAGTTGGGATTATGTTTTCCAACGTGCATTACTTTGCATTTATCAACATTGAACTTTGTCTGCCATTTTGTTGCCCAGTCACCCGGTTTTGAGAAATCCTTTTGTAGCTTTCCCTGGGACTTAACTATCCTGAGTAATTTTGTATCGTCTGCAAATTTTGCCACCTCTCTGTTTACCCCTTTTTCCAGATCATTTATGAATATGTTGAATAGGACTGGGCCCAGTACAGACCCTGGGGGACACCACTATTTACCTCTCTCCATTCTGAAAACTGACCATTTATTCCTACCCTTTGTTTTCTATCTTTTAACCAGTTACCGATCCAAGAGAGGACCTTTCCTCTTATCCCATGACAGTTTAGTTTGCTTAAGAGCCTTTGGTGAGTGATCTTGTCAAAGGGTTTCTGAAAATCTAAGTACATTATATCCACTGAATACCCCTTGTCCATGCTTGTTGAGTCCCTCAAAGAATTCTAGTACTTTGGTGAGGCAGGATTTCCCTTTACAAAAACCATGTTGACTCTTCCAACATGTGTCTGACAATTTTGTTATTTACAATAGTTTCAGGTTTGGGAATCTCCCTCATCCCTAGCTGTGAAGATGGATACAAAGAATTAATTTAGTTTCTCTACAATGGCCTTATTGTCCTTGAGTGCTCCTTTAGCATCTTGATAGTCCAGTGGCCCCACTGGCTGTTTAGCATGCTTCCGGCTTCTGATGTACTTAAAAAATGTTTTTCTATTACTTTCTGAGTCTTTAGCTAGCTGCTCTTCAAATTCTTTTTTGGCCTTCCTAATTATATTTTTACATTTCATTTGTCAGTTTATGCTCCTTTCTATTTTCCTCATTAGGATTTAACTTCCATTTTTTATAGGATGCCTTTTTGTCTCTCCCTGGTTCTTTTACTTTGTTGTTTAGCCATAGTGACACTTTTTTGGTCCCTTACTAGGTTTTTGAATTTGGGGTATACATTTAAGTTGAACCTCTATTATGGTGTTCTTTAAAAGTTTCCATGCAGCTTGCAGGGATTTCACTTTTGGCACTGTACCTTTTAATTTCGGTTTAATTAACGTCCTAATTTTTGTGTAGTCCCCGTTTCCAAAATTAAATGCTACAGTCTTGGGCTACTGTGGTGTTTTCCCCACCATAGGGAGGTTACATTTAATTATATTATGGTCACTATTACCAAGTGGTCCAGCTATAATCATCTCTTGGACCAGACCCTGTGCACTACTTAGGACTAAATCAAGAATTGCCTCTCCACCTGTGGGTTCCAGGACTGGCTGCTCCAAGAAGCAGTCATTTAAGGTGTCAAGAAACTTTATCTCTGCATCCTGTCCTGAGGTGACATATAGCCAGTCAATATGGGGATAGTTGAAATCCCCCATTATTATTGAGTGTTTTTATTTTAATAGCCTCTCTAATCTCCTTGAGCATTTAACAGTCACTATCACCATCCTGGTCAGGTGGTCGTTAATACATCCCTACTGCTATATTCTTATTATTAGAACATGGAATTACTATCCAGAGAGATTCTATGGTACAGTTGGGTTCATTTAAGATTTTTAATTCATTTGATTCTGTACTTTCACATATGCCACTCCCCCACCAGCACAACCTGTTCTGTCCTTCTGATATATTTTGTACCCTGATATTACTGTGTCCCATTGATTATCCTCATTCCACCAAGTATATGTGATGTCTATTATATCAATATCCTCATTTAGTACTAGGCACTCTAGTTCACCCATCTTATTATTTAGACTTCTAGCATTGGTATATAAGAACTTTAAAAACTTGTCACTTTTTAGCTGTCTGCCATTACATGATGTAATTGAAAGGGACTTTTTTCATTTGACTGTTTCTCATCTGATCCTACCTGTATTTTATCTTCCATCCTCTCCTCCTTACTAGGACATAGAGAGTCTCCATTAATAGAGCCTTCCCTAAGGGATGTTGCTGTACAAACCACGTGCTCCTCCACGCCTATCAGCTTTCCCCCAGCCCTTAATTTAAAAATTAAGTGCCAGTAATCTGGTTCCATTTTGGTTTAGGTGGAGCCCATCCTTCCTCTATAGGCTCCCTGTTTCCCAAAAGCTTCTCCAGATCATAATAAATCTAAACCTCTCCTCCCTACATCATTGTCTCATCCACGCATTGAGATCTCACAGTTCTGCCTGTCTAAGTGTCCCTGCATGTGGAACTGGAAGCATTTCAGAGAATGCTACCATGGAGATCCTGGACTTCAATCTCTTACCTAGCAGCCTAAATTTGGCCTCCAGGATCTCTATCCTCTCCTGCCCTATATGTCATTGATACTTCCATGTACCATGATCGCTGGCTCCTCCCCAGCACTACATACAAGTCTGTCTAGATGTCTCAAGAGATCCGCAACCTTCGCACCAGGCAGGCAAGTCACCATGCGGTTCTCCCAGTCATCGCAAACCCAGTTATCTATATTACACACCATTGGCCTTGTCTTGACTGCACAATTCACGCAAGTTCTTACTCTAGTGCTGGCCCAGCCAGAGCCCTGATCAGACACAAAAACCTCTCATTTGAGTGCAATAATGCTTTTCACTCAAGCTGGCTGGCCCAAGAGAGGGTATATGCTAAACACTGAGTGCTGCGAGTACCTGAGCTGCAAATGTGACCATTCCACAATGTGGATGCAGGCCTAAGCCATCAAAGTGCTACTAGTCCTCCAATGCCTTTCCCACAACCCACTTTATGAGGAGACAGATTAGATGATCAGCAGTGACCCAAATACAGAGCCTGTTTTCACACTGGATGGGTTAAGGGCTCTGGGTAGGGTTTGGGAGGCGGGGGTGTTGAAATGCCCTGGCTGTGTCTTGTCCAGGTATCTTCCTCGTGTTCCCAAAATGGGGGTTACATTGAATGCCAATATTTGGTGCAGGTCATCATTCAGAGTTGGATCCATGCCTTGTCACTGTCTGGAATAAAGGCAATGGACAAATCTGGCACCTGCCAAGCCAGAAGTTGTATACATTGTTGAGCTGATGGGTTAAGGCCATTTTTACCCATGTTCCCACCACACTGGAAAAGAATTCATAGAGTGGCTCAGATTCAAGTAGTGTTAAGAACCATAGGGTGCACCCCAAGACATCCCTGCTGTATTTGCTCATGCAAGCTGCACCAGTGTGGATGCAGTTACTAGAACACAGCTTTGCAGTTTGGCTAGCCAATCTGAGTGAACTGTGCTGTAAAGAGAGTGCTCTTGTGGGTAGCTCAGTGAACACATCTCGTTGTTGAATAAGTGGTCAAAAAAAGCAAATTAGCACGAGACAACTTAGACAATTCTCCTGTGATGAAGGGTTTGGGGACATAGTTCATATTTGAAGGCAAAGAAAAAAAAAAAGACTGCTTAGGTGTTTTCAACATGAGACCTGAATGAAGCTAGATACAGGCAGCCAAGGGGGTCTGTGAAAGGTGGTATCTAGGCTAGGTTACAAGCCCTTGAAAGAGAGCTATAACTCGTTATTAAGGAGTCTTTGTCTCCTCAGTGATCCACCTGATCGGGGTCGGTAACCTTTGAGAACTGGTGTGCCAAGTCTTCATTAATTTAAGGTTTTGTGTGCCAGTAAAAGGTTTCGTATGCCAGACCAGCAGTGCAAGTGGCAGACGGAACCTCAGACTGGCACTGGGCTGAGTGGCTCATCCCACTGCCGGTCTGGGGTTCCGTCCACCGGCCCCTGCCAGCCGGGCTCCTGGCCGCTGGCCCCGCTCAGCTTGCGGCCAGCCCGGTTTCCATCCATCCAGGCTGGCAGCAGGCTGAGCAGGGCCGGCGACCGGAACCCCAGACCAGCAGCGAGCTGAGCGGCTCATCCCGCTGCTGGTCTGGGGTTCCGTAATCCCAGCTGGGCAGCAGTGTGTCACTAAAAATCAGCACACGTACCGCAGGTTGCCGACCCCTGTGATAGATAAAGCCTGGAGTCCAAATCCAATTATGTGTGCAGACAACTGGAAAAAAATGGATTTGTAAAGCAGGAGCCGCAGCCCTGGATTGGGTGGGCTTGGCAAGACACCTTTGGATGCAGCAAAGGGAGCTGGTATCTAAGTGGCAGCATGATGGTGACAGACTGACCAGAGAAGTCAAAGAGACGGGGGCTGTTTTCAGGACATGTATTCTGTAGCCCGGTAAGCAGAGATTTCCTTATCTAATTTGGCTTAAGAGAAGTGAAAATCTAAACATTAGTTCAGTTTTACCAGTGGAGTGGCATTGTCTGCCATTGCCCTCCCAGAGAGAGCTTTAGAAAATTTTAGATATTAGGTCTACATAACTGAACACTTTGAAACCTTGAACTTGACTCTATATTATATGGAAAGCCAGCGTAGACAGTGGTTTGACTATGCTTCGTATCTTCCATCTCTAGTTTATGATCAGTTATTCTGTATTTGGTGAGTCTGCCTTAGCTTTGTACATTTTACTGTAGTGAGGTGATCTGCTAGATCCCTGCACAGAACAGGCTAGCGTATTGCTGTTTTTATCATGTTCTTTCCTAGGACTAGTATAGTCACGTTCCGGGTGTTGATCTAGCATCTTGGTTCTTTCAGGTTAGAGTGAGATTGTTTGCTCCACTGGTTGGGGGGATGACAAGGTAGATGTATGAATGAGTGGACTGTATTTTCATTTGAATTTAGTTTTTGATTCTTTCGTGCTTTGTGGTGCAGGAAGCGTTTGCTGCTTTGGTGGAAGTGGCACCAAAAGATAAATATTCTTTTCTGTATGTGGATTAGCAGGCTGCACATGGGACTCTGCTCTGCAGAGGTTATTGCTGGAGTTTCTGTGCATGTGGACTATTTGTTTGCAGAACTGCAGTTGTAAGATTCTTGTTGGTGATTTAGCTCAGTCAGTGCAATTGGTTGCTAAAGCTGGGTGCCAGATTTCCATATAACTGAATCGGTTAGTTTACACCATTGAAACATTTTAGCAGTAGGGGTTTTTTTTTTTGGTTTTTTTTTTTTTTTTGAGAGTTGTATTTCTCTAGCAGTTTCCTTATGGAATAGAAGACCTGCAGAATTTTTCCTTATAACGCTTTGATAGCCTTTCTGAAGCTCTCTGCATTTATTACGAGATCCAGGTTTATATAATTTAGGATGTGTTTAATCTCTATGTCTAATATTTTTACTCTTTATTGGTTGTTTTGGGGCTTTTCCTGAAATCTCATTTTTCTTTGTGGCAGGTTGATCTGTAGGGCCAATGTATTGTAGTAGGCATCTAGAAGGTGTACATTTCCTTGGAGACAGGTGAGAGGATGACTAGATCATCAGCCCAGGACAGGCTTGAGGATTGTTCCAGTAGGGCTGATTAATCATTGACATATAGGCAAGGAGGGACAGGCTAAGGTTACATCCCTGTTTTACTCCCTTTTCTTTCTTGAAGGGCTCTGCTTGCATACTGTTTACTTTTATCCTTCATTTGATGGAGTGGTACATGGATTTAATGATGTCCTACATTTTCCCACTATTCCATTTTGTAGTAATTTGAGATCAGAAAGGTAAAGATGTGGTCAGTGGCTCTTTTCTCAGTGAAGAAGCCAATTTGGCTTTTATGGACTATGGAGATGCCAGTCAGATATTGCACTATTCTTTTATTGAGGGGTTACACAATAGTTTGCTGATGTTGCTTTTAACCCAGATATTTTTGTAGCTGTTGAGCATAAGGGCATCTCTACTTTTGTATATTGGGGTAATCAATCTTGTGTCCAGATCGGAGGGTTAGCTTAAATAGCTTTACAAAAGTTTTCTGGATGCATTTGGTGCAGTGTTTCAGCACTTTGTTTGAGATGTTATCTGGGACACAGGATTTACTGGGCGGAGAACTTTCAGAAACTCACTTAATTCCTGCATTGTTATAAGAACATCCAAGTGGGTTGATAGCTTTTATTGAGTCTTCAAGAGTCATTGGTTTTTTTATAATGTTTTGTTCTTCTGTCAGATATCCAAGTTGGATTCCTTTTTAGTGTTCTTTCCATGGTTTTCTATTTTGGATGACTAGTTGTTTCCTTGTTTACTTTAAATTATTTCAACCTTTGCCAGAAGGAATTGGTGTCTATAGTATCTTTGTGCTAATTTTTCTTTTCACGTGGTCTGATTTTTTTCCTACTGGAGTACTGGTTTGAGTTCTACAGGGTTTTATGCTCAGCTATACAAAGTTAATGTCACATGTGTCTCTATTTTCAGTTGCAGAGTTCCCTCACTTTTTTCAGCCTCTATCAAGCCATTTTTGTTTCCTTTTCCTTCCCTTTGAGCTGAAATCTCCTTTTGCTAGTTGTATGGCTAGGGATTGTTTTGTTTCTCGGATGAGGATTCTTTAGAAGTCTTTTGTGGCTGTTTAGCCGTTGTGTTAATTTTAAAACTTTAAATTAAATCTTCAGTGATGGTGGTTTTCAAGGCTCTCATTTTTTTTTCAGTCTTGTCCCCAGATATGTTTGTTGAGTAGTGCATAGAGGTTTTGTGGTGTTTTGTTATTCACCGGCACTCAGTGTGATTGGTTTAGTTACAGGACCAATTAACTGTGGTCTAATAAGAATTACTGGGGTTTGACTATTGGTACTCATGTCACTGAACTCTAGATCCATTATGGGATAATCAATCACATTATTTATCATTAACTCAGCAAAGGGCAATTTGCCTAGGCAGTCCCCTCCTGTTTTCCCCATTGAGGGTGTATAGACCAAGGCTTTTATGCATATTGAGAAGTTTCTTTTCATTCATGTTAACAATCCCATTGAAGCTGTGCTAGTGTTTTGGTGGGATGCTGTGCTAAGGTGCATCATCTCCAGATATGCCCGTTTCCTTTGGTGGGGATAAAGTCTGGTTCTCTGCCTGTACAGGTGTTTACGTCTGAACAAAAACACCCCTGTATTCACACCCAACACACTATTGCAATAATCTTGTGCAAAATATACCTTGAGGTATCATTTGAAAGCTAATAACAGCTCAATATTCTTGTATAATGTAAGAAATGGGTGTTAAGATTTATGAACATAAGCTGAAATTATGCCTAGAATGTGTTTACCAAACATGTCGGGGGGCGGGGGGGGGAGAGGTTGTAAACCTGTTTCTCAAAGACAAAGGACAAACTGACGACTCCAGCCAGGTGCCCAAGTTGGTTGGCAATCACCCAACAAGTGGCCATTCTTTGGCAACAAAGCGGGGCCAGAACAGATGGATCTGCATTTTAGCAAGCAGCATGGAACCGCTTTGTCTCCATCCTCACAGCCTGAATGGATTTTATCTAGGGGTAACCTTCAGGAAAATGCATTTCAAAAGGTGACTGGACTATAAAAGTGAAGGGCAAAAACACCCTATGTTCTCTCCCCCCGCCCACCAAAGAAGACGAAGGAACCAGCCCTTTGACTTTGGGGAAGGATTCTGACTTTGGCGGTCAGACATGTTGCTGGGAACCTGTGGAAAGGATTTTACCATGAACTAAGTCTAGCTTGTTAAGTTTTATCTACTAGAAAGCCTTTTATCTTTATTTCTTTGGTGACCATTTCTGACTAATACTTATACTTGTACTCACTTAAAATCTTTGTAATTAAGCAAATTTGTTTTATTTTTTAATCTAAACTAATCCAGTGCTGTGTTTAAACTGAACTGTTTGGTAACTCCAGTTAAAGTAGCACACTGTTGCATATGGACCCCTTCCAGGGGCAACAGACCTTTAATATCTGAACTGCCCAAGAAGGGGCTGAACTGTGCAAAACACACATTTTTGGGAAGATTCAGGACTGGGAGTGTTTTGGGATCACCCTGTAAGTGGAAACCAAGGCTGGTGGAAGCCAGAGCATGGTTGTGTGTTGCTGACAGGCTGCTGGTCTCAGAGCAGCTAGGCCAGGACTGTAGCTATATACAGACACTCAGGGTGTGACCTGCATACTGCTTGGCTGTTGTGGGTAGCCCAGGTTGGTATCTACAACAGCAAAACATTGTGAGGCACCCAAGTTTGTGGGGCAGGCAGTGATGACCCCTCACTGATCTGAATTGCACCCCAGAATGTTACAGTCTCTACAGACAAGCTTTTCTGGGCTTGAAAGTTGTTGGTTTCTGACGGGATGTTTGTGAAATCTCTGATAATAGGGGGAAGTTGGTAGGTCACGTACGTAGGGCAGAAGTAGAGATCAGAATGCAGATGCAGGAGGCCTATGGATATTTTGCCTCACAGGTGAATCTGCCTTTTCTCAATGACTGTGTTGTATTTTGCTCATTCTTCTTTGATCTATACCAGAAAGACCCCTAGAACAAATGCCACTTTTTCCTGTTTCCCTATGCCAACTTTGATCCCCATAAGTAAATTGGAAAAGGCTGAGGAAAATAAGATTTTAATACAAGTGCTAGTCGCAGAGGTGTATGTTAGGAGAACTATGATCACAATTATATACTGAAGGGCTCCTAGATGTTTACAGACAGCCTTAGAATTCTATCAAAATTAACAGGCAATTAGGATGATTTCCCTTCCTTTAATATATAGAACTCTATACAGTATCTAAATACTTCTGTGTCTCCCTGCAGCAGTTCTGTATACTGATGGACTCATTCCTGATAGAAAGGACTCCTCTCCAAGGCTTCTACAAACACTTCAGGAGAATACTGTTTTTTGTTGTTGTTGGGGTCTTTTTTGCACCTTTAGAATTGGCCTGATTGCCCCAAGTACCAGGAATATTTTTGAACAGATCAGGGAAGGATACCCTAGACATCTCTCCTTCAGTTTACACAGCCCAAATACTGCACTATATACTCAGCATATTTAATACACTTTTCAGGACTATAGTATAAATAGTCCTAACAAATGCCTAGTGTTTTTGCCTCCCTATTTAGTTATAGTTCTAAGAAACCATTTTCATTTAAATAGGAAAATAATAGACTAGAATCTTTCCTCTCTAAGCACCCAAACCTCCCTTCTCTATGGAGCTGCCGCCCGCCCCCCTTTTTTATTTATTTATTTATTTATTTTTTAAAGGCCTCTACTCTCTGGCCCCTCACTCTTATAGGGTGGTGGGTAATTGCTTAATTTATGACAGCTGGTCCAGCCCTGCTATCCTGACAATCCCTAGGCTTAGGGCATACAGCTGTGGCTTTTGCTCTGCTCAAGGAGAGGAGAGTGTAAGTGTGTTATGTCCTTGAAGAAGGTCTATACACCTCAACACCAAGAAGAAGCTGGGCTATTGATTAATTTAAAAGAGATTTTCTTCCCCAAATATGTGAGGCTTTCTGGTTACAATGAAGAAAGACATAACATTTCGTTAGCATATTGAAATCAGACGATGTTGTTCTAGTGGGGTCAAGAGGCTGTAGTTATATTACCCCAGCTGATTGGTGTTATTTTGGGGTATAACTAGAATCTGGGCCTGAACCAAGCCACTAGATTCAAACACCACTAAACTCTGTGGTGGGGAGGGATTCTGAATTTGTTTTGTAAATGCTTTTATGATTTATAATGACTGGAGGAAATCCCAGATCTGAAAACCCCTGAATTTTGAAATAGACCCTAATTTTGTAGTTTAGACCCATCCCAGGATTTAACACAATAAATCACTCACAAACTGCAGCCTGTAGGCATAGCATAGTTGCTAGCATAGACAGGATGGTCTAGCAGACAGGATAGTTATCTAGCATTCACAATACTTAAGTTCAATTCTTGGCTCAGCCACAGACTTCCTGGGTCACCTTGTGGAAGTCTCTTAATCTACCCTGAGTCTCAATCCCATATCCCTACCTCAGAGAGGAGTTTTGAGCATAAACTCCATTAATGATTGTGAGGTGATGAGGGGCAATCTAAGTACCCAGACAAATAGCATGTGTAAGGGGAAAGTAGGTGAAACTCCTTCTTGGGTGCTCTCATATTAACTGTGGTAGCATAGCCAATGTCCATGGAGAAGGAAAATCAGCAGAATTCTTTTTTCTAATGCTGTGCTCCTTCTCCAGGTATTAAGTTAAAACACATGGTTTGTGCTTTTTCCCTCCTGCAGTTGGAGAGGTAAGCTGGTTTCTTTCTTTCACTTGATAATCTCTGTTTTCATTCCTCATTTGTGCACCCATTGTTACTGCTACCTTTTCTGTCTCTACCTGCCTTCTGCTGAATGGGATGTGGCCCTTCATTGTACACCTGTTAGACTGTTTGACCAAAAGTACTTAAAATTTGGCCAGCCTTTCAATAAGGTATAATTGCACTACATGCATTCCAAACTGCAATCAAACCTCAGGTACTTAAAGACATTAGTAACATCTATAAAAATCATGCTGACACACTGATGTCCTAATACTTGGGGGAATATTCTTCTGGGGTGACATGCACTTCACTCATTTAGATATTAAGGTGCTAGGCTCCTCAAGATAGATACAGCCAAAGTTGCTTGCTAAACCAACCCCAACCACTCCAAAACCCAGATTCAGAGCTCTGGCTTGTAGCACATTGCCCCACAGCTGCTACTCCAGCCTGCAATACATATAGCCTCTACTTTTCTGTACCACTTCTACAGGGTGTCAGAGCCACTGGATCTGCATAGTTGCACATCTCATAATTGACCCCCTCCACACATGCACAGCTCACTGCCAGTGTTACCATCCATGCTAATCTGGGGCAGGGTGTAATGGAAGCCCCCATTCTGTTAGGCAGAGTATAGTAGCTTCCTTGTGTAGCCTCTGTGACAGTGGCTCCCCAAGCAGCCCTGCAACAGAGCTTAAATGATATAGACTATTTTGCCCTGAATGTCACCCTTGCTGCCTATATTTAACACCTATTAGTGCTAACAGCAATTACTGACCACAGCCACATGGAGAGAAATATCTGTTTTCCTTGAGCCTAGAAGCAGAGAAATTGCTGTTGTGCTTAGAACTGGAAAGCAAATTTGACAAACGTAACCAGATCTCATAGTTGCATTGCACAACACCTGTGTCCTGTAAATTCATCAAGCCTGCATGGTGCGTAGTTTATGCAGTGCATGGCTGCTTTACAAGATTTGTAGCTTCTATCAGCTAAAAACCAACATCACACACACATCATTCTTTCAAAGACAAAATGAAAGAAGTGGGATTTAACCCCCAGGCCCTCAACTTGTTCCCTATTAGGTGATGAAACTGGCAAGCAAACTTAAGACATATGCACACACAAATATTCTTGATGGATATATTAAATGAGAAGATGGAAGGAAAACTCAATGGACCCCCTCTTACTGTAGAAACAGCTTCTGTCAAAACATCTGAGTTAAAAATAAAAAGGTTCACCTCTGACATCAGCTGTAATGTACTAGAAGGCTAAAGGATGGAGAAAGGCTGTTTGTTCAGTGTTCAACTTGTCCTATTTTAAGGGTTAATTCAAAGCCCATTGAAGTCAATGACACTCTTTCCATTGACTTTGATGGGCGTGGGATCAAGCCTTTAGTCTCCTACCTCCCTAAAGCAAGCTATTTTAAAATCTGTGTATAGGTAACCAGAACGTGGTACAGTTCCTCTGCTGAAATCTGTATAAAGCTTTGTGTTTTCCCCTGAAAGAGTTTTCAAACTCATTAAACAGCTTTATACAGTATTGCAGGAATGTTGCTGATACCTTTATAATGAGAAATGCTGCCCTAAGGGATACCTCTTGAAATCCTCATGCGCAGATTTCTACAAGGCCAATGCAGCCATTTGGTGGCTTAATCCCCATAGAGATGTAAGCAGCCCAGAATGAGCTTTTTGTTAAAATATACAATGCTTCAAATTGAATGAGGCCTAGATAGCCTGCATGTTTATTCCGTCAAAAAGCAGGTCCCTCCACTTCTTCTTTTAGCTCAAGCACATTTTTATAGGCTCCGATGCTCCCTCTACAATTTCAGAGTAATACCAAATATAGAAACATAATTCAAGTAGTAATGAACACTGTGAATTGTGCATTAGGATTCAGTGCAAGCTGCTTAGAACTGATTTATCGGCCAAATCCTGTTTAGTCTGTTTTAGCTGATGTCCATTTTAAGTGGCTAGAGAGAAAGAAGCAAATGTGTGCTGGGCAGGAAGGAGAAAAAGCAGGGAAAGAGTCCAGAAAACAATTTTCAGTAAGGCTTAACCATCAGCACAAGCCCTGGTCTCAATGGATTTGCTTTAGAAACTAGAATTGCTTGGATTTTGCTGAATGTACACATCCATTTTAACTGGGCCGCACTGTATTTATATTTAAATACCATAGCCTGATTATGTTTTAATGTGTGCATTTAAGATGTGTGCTGACAAATTATCACTGGCTTTTAATACTTTCTGATGTTTACACTGTAGGGCCATGGTAGATGGCATGATGGGCTAGTGAATTAGCTTTTTAATTGTCAGCAAGTAGGTTCAAATCTTAGGTTAGGTCATCACCTAAATGAGTTGTATAGTCCTCTCCTTGTGAATACTGCAGATCAGGACTGAGGTATATTGACAGGATTGCTGGAGGGAATAAAAGGGGTACTGCAGCTCTGGGCTGAGGAAAGTTGGCAAAAATCCTTGTAAAAGCTTGCATAGTATCTGCAGTATTGGTATTTAGTAGCCAGTGTTATTAGCTCCTAAATCACTTTCAAGATTAAAAAGAAAAAGCTACAGCAATAATACATTCTAGCTCCTTCCCAGAGGGTCCAGACATAACATTCCGTAGGTCAGTTCTGTATTAGCTTCTTTCTCAAGAGTTCTTAAAAAAAAGGGAAGAAAAAAAAAAAGTTAAATCAAACCACATCAGAAGCCATTGGGCTTCCAAACATAATGGCATTTAGGGTTCATGGTTAGGTCAGGTATTTTGTTTGTCTTGAACTCCTTTCAAACTAGTGACCCCTATAGTCTTGAACGCCATCATTTTAATAGGTCCAGCTTTTGTGTGATATCACAAGCTTGGCCATTAGTGATGGAACACAGCTTGGGGAATTTCTGCCTTTTGTTTATTTATTTGGATTTAAATAAAATAACAGAAAAGAATGCCTATTCTGAGCTGTAGGCACCAATATTACCAGACCAAAATAACAACACATTTCCCTTCACACCTGCCTCTTATACACAAACCACCAGCCAGCGTTACATATTACAAATAGAAATGTATCCACCCTTCAGATTCCCCTATGCCCCAAAACAAAAACCCACCCTTCATGACCTCAGTCCTTTGCACATGCCTGTTCAAATGGACGGACTTTGTAGCAGCAAGGTCAGCCTAGGAAAGATGTTCCTGTAGCTAAAACACTGGACTGAGCTTCAGGAGAATTGGGCATGATCTCCAGTTCTGCCACAGACATCCTATGTGATCTTGGGCCAGGCACTTAACCTCGCTGTACCTCAGTTCCTGAACTGTAAAATGGGAAGAAAAATGCTGCCTTTCTCCTATCATTTTTGTCTTCTCTATTTACATTTTAAGCTTTAGGAGGCCGATTACTTAGATTAGCTGCTCTCACGCCTTATGACACATAAGGCAATACAGTTTTTCCATCTCCATCTGTTTAGTGGCATGTTTCTTGCTTCTTTATAGTCTGTTTCCATGACATCAACACCTTTCTCAATGGTTTTCTTATAAGTCCTCTGTTGTCCTCCTCTTTTCTGTTTTCCACCAAGCATTAGCCAGATAATGCTTGTCTGGTCATATGTTTTGTCTGGGTTGTGGTTTTTTTTATATCCATACAACATGCCCAAACCATTTCAGCCTTCTTTCTGAAATCATTTTCTCCACAGTCTTTTGGCCATTCCTTTGTAACACACCACCATTAGTTACTTTATCTCTGCAGCAGACTTTGAGTATTCTCTGCAAGTATCTCTGATTTAATGTGATAAGTTTCCTGTTGTGAGCTTCACAAATTTGCCAAGTTTCAGAAGTATATAACAATTTGGTATCATGATGACATTGTATAACTTTATCTTATTTCTTTTGTGAATCTATTTTTTTCCAACTATTTGCCAATCTCAAAAAAGTGCCACTTGCCTTCTGAATTCTTGCTTCCATCTCATTATGGAGTCGGTCATCACTACTGGTTATGCTTCTAAGATATACAGAATCATTAACTATGCTGTATTCTTCACGAACAATCACATATGTACCTTAATTGATGACTCCTCTTTCAACGATCATGACTTCCATTTTCTTTTGACTGAGTTTTAATCCTATTTTGGCAGCCTCACATTTGACATTGATAGTGTTTTTTTTCATGGCATCATGATCTGTGTCACAGAACAATGTCATCTGCAAAGTCCAAGATCTTGAAGTTTTCCTCTACTCCACAAAATTCCTGTATCTTCCTTTGATGTTATTCTTCACATCACATAATTTATCACAATGCAGAAAAGAAGTGGGAGGTGATAAAATGCAACCCTGTCACACTCCAGTGATGATATCAAACCGACCAGTCTCTCCACTTTCTGTCTTTACACAGCATTTTGAACCTTCATACAGTATATTGACCAGTGACACAATCTTTCTAGGAAGCTCATATTCTTGCAAGATCTCCCATAGTGATTTTCTGCGAATGCCGCCAGAAGAGTGATGAAATCTATGAAGTTCAAGACTAATGTTCTCTGGTAAGCAAGCCCTTTCTCAAAAAATCATTTCAGGGCAAAGATGTGAGATCTACACATGCTTTTTTTGATCTAAAGCTGGCTTTCACTTTACACAGTTTTCATCTATGACCCATTTGATTCTGTTCAACAGTATACTACAGAACATTTGTCCAGGTACTGAAAGTATTGTCATTCCTTGCCAGTTACCATATGCCAGTTGGTTGCCTTTCTTCAGTAATTTATAGATCACACCTTTCTTCCAATCCTCTGAGCAGAGTTCTTTCTCCTAAACTATATTATAAAGCTTATGTGGTTCATATACTACCACATCCTCACCAGGTTTATGCATTTCAGCAATGATCTCATCTTGACCAGGGTGCTTTGCCGATTTTAGGTTTTTCTTTCCTCCGTCTCCATGTGTTTGGCTGCATGGACTATTCTTTCCTTGATCCTCTTGGTTCAAGTGAAGTTGTGGCAGCTTCCCAGCAAACATCTCTAAAGTGTACCCAGTGTTCCTCTATCATCATTCAGGTCTAAGTGCTTAGTCCTGCTGTGGGACAGTGTTTCTGTGGAAGAGACAGCCCAGACTGCACTAGCAGCGAGGTTCCCCCACTGAGAGCTCAGCTGAAATCACTGAGAGCTGGGTGGAACCTCAAAAGACCAACTCACAGAGGTCACAGTGGCAGGTGGCAGCAGAAGGTGACGGCACAGGGCCATTGGCAACAGAGTGGTGGAGTGAACGGTGGGACAACAAACAGCAGTGGCCAGAGCGAACAGTGAGCAGCTAGAGGAATGAGCAAGGTGCCTTCTTGCCCCCCATCTAGGAGGTGTACTCATGTGAAAGCACCTTTGAACTCTAAGTCTCCACTGACCAAGGACAACACCGATGAGTGGGGTGCAGTGGAGGGAAAAGTGAGGGGCACGTTAAATAAACATTTGTCTGTTGGACTATATTTTAGTGACTTTGCTCCAGAATGCTAGATTTGTGACTGGGAATGGAAACTTATATAAATATGTTTCCTAGTAGGCCAAGATTTTTAAAATGCATTATTTGCCAAGGTTGTTATCTCACATCGTTGCTATCTTGAGAAGCCATTATGTTGGGGAGTTTCTGTACTAAACATTTTTATTATTATAATTAATTTTTACATAAGCATGGTCATACTGGGTCAGACCAATGGTCCATATAACCCAGTATCCTGTCTTCCGACAGTGGTCAAGGCCAGGTTCTTCAGAAGGAATGAACAGAACAGGGAATCATCAAGTGATCCATCCCATGTTGCCCATTCCCAGCTTCTGGCAAACAGGCTAGGGTGTTGCATCCCTCCCCATCCTGGCTAATAGTCACTGATGACCTATTCTCCAGGAATTTATCTAGTTCTTTTTTTAATCCTGTTATAGTTTTGGTCTTCACAGCATCCCCTGGCAAAGAGTTTCACGGGTTGACTTATGTTGTGTGAAGAAGTACTTCCTTTTGTTTTTTTAAAACCTGCTGCCTATTAATTTCATTGGGTGACTGCTAGTTCTTGTGTTATGTGAAGGATTAAATAACATTTCCTTATTCACTTTCTTCACACCAGTCAAGATTTTATAGACCTCTATCATATCCCCCCTTAGTCGTCTCTTTTCTAAGCTGAAAATTCCCAGTCATTTTAATCTCTTCTCCTGTTTCATACCCCTAATCATTTTAGTTGCCCATCTCTGTACCTTTTCCAATTCTAATATATCTTTTTTGGGATGGGGTGACCAGATCTGCACACAGTATTCAAGGTGTGCACATACAATGGATTTACGTAGAGGCAATATGATATTTTTTATCTTATTATCTATCCCTTTCTTAATGATTCCCAACATTCTCTTTGCTTTTTTGACTGCCACTGCACATTGAGTGGATGTTTTCAGAGAACTATCCACAATGATTCCAAGATCTCTTTCTTGAGTGTTAACAGCTAATTCAGACTCCATCATTTTGTATGTGTAGCTGAGATTGTTTTCCAATGTGCATTACTTTGCATTTATCAACACTGAATTTCATCTGCCATTTTGTTGCCCACTCACACAGTTTTGTGAGATCCCTTTGTAACTCTTTGCAGTCTGCCTGGGACTTAACTAGCTTAAATAGTTTTGTATCATCTGCAAATTTTGCCACCTCACTGTTTACCCATTTTTCCAGATCATTTATGAATATGTTGAACAGTAATAGTCCCAGTTCTGACCTCTCAGGGATACCACTATTTATCTCTCTCCAGTCTGAAAACTGATAATTTATTCCTACCCGTTGTTTCCCATCTTTTAACCAGTTACTGATCCATGAGAGGACTTCCCTCTTATCCCATGGGAGCTTACTTTTCAAAAGTCAATTTAAATGAAATACATTTTTTTAATTATATTTTTTTAGAAATCTAGACCTTTTGTGTGTTTTGATGTAACTTGTATTATCCTTATGTTAAATTTGCATTATCCTAACAAAACATTTACTTTATTCATATCTCTTTTATATGTTGCAGGTCAAAGTGAAAATGAAAAAAGACAAAAAAACAATACAAAAATTTTTCCACTCAAAGGCCTCAAAAACTAACCAAGGTGAAGAACACATCAAGAACCAAGAATATATCAACATGTCATCTGAAGGTTCAGGTGGTATATCTACATCCAACTAGCCTGAAGCACAAATACAGCTACCTACTGAAGAAACAGTAGCTCCAAAACCTAAAGGCAGTTCCCGATGTTTGTCGGTCAAAGTGTTTCCATTTATTGAAGTTACAAAAGATGGCTACTGGTGCACATCTTGCAAAAAAGCTTATGAAGAAGGAAAGCTTCCCAATGCTATAATTGGTAAAAGTGGAGGAGCTTGGTTTGTCAAACCAATCAGCAAAGTCAATGCTGTCAAACTATGTGAAAAGGCTGCAAAACACCAGGCCTCTAGAGTGTATCAACATGCAGAAAGCTTTATAAGCCCACTTTTAAAGCCAATTTTAGAAATATTTAATGAGGCTGTTAAGAATGCTGGAGACACAACACAGTTCATGCGAACAAATATGGCTGTGGCATCCTACTTTCTATTTAAGTAAGAGATACCACACACTACAAACTGGAGGCCAATGATAAGTGCATTGTCACTTGTTCATCCTGAAGTTGAACACTGGTTCTGAACAAGACCAGCAAATGCTCACTATTTTTCTGCAAGAAACTCAACTGACTGGCTAGAAGCATGCAGTGCAACAGTAAAAGACTCAACAGTTGAAAAAGTGAAGAACTCTCTCACCACATTCAAAAAAATTGCATACATGGCTGATGAATGCACTGATGCAAATGGGCATCAAGTATTAAGTCATTGTATATGTTATCTTGATGTCAGGGGTAAGCCAGTAGATGGATTTCTAGATGTTCAAGTTATAGAAGACACATCGGCTGCATCTGTGACAACCCACATCTTAGAAGAGTTAAATGCTTGTCAATTGGACCCCAAACAGATGGCTGCTTGTACATTTGATGGAGCTGCAAACTTCTCTGGAAGACATGGTGGAGTACAAGCTTTGCTCAGAGAAAAATGTAACCCTAATCTCTCCTATACACACTGCAGAGGCCATCTACTCCAACTAGCACTAGTACGAGCTGCAGAATCTTCAAAAGACATTAAAAAAGCTATACATTTAATGTCTTCATTATATTCTTTTTTCAGCGAGAGTCCAAAAAGACTGAATATCTTGGAAAATATAGAAGATATACTGGGACTGAAGTTCAAATTAGTCCAATCTGGGAAAACCCGCTGGCTTTCTCATGAGCAATCCTTGGCTGTTGTCTTAAAATTACTCCAGCCGTTATTTCTGGCTTTGGAAAGTATCTACCAAGATTGGATGGATCTAAGTAGTGAGGCTGGTGGATTACTTTTGCTACTACGTTCACAGAAGACTATTGCCATTCTCTCTCTCGTAAGTCAACTGTTGAAACCACTTGGATCATTAAACAATGCCACCCAGGCATCTGCTACAACAATAGTAGATCTTTGTCCAGCAATAGAAGTTACATTTGGATCAATCAGAGATCTATCCATTGAAAAAGTACTGGAATAAGCAAAGACTTCAGTCCAGAAGTTGACTAATGAAGACATTTATATTGAATCCTTAAGTGAAGAAGACGAGAAGTGTTTGTTAAGACAACTGAAAAAGTACACAGACTTGATTCTTTAAAATCTACAACAGCAACTTCTAGATTCTACTCAACCTCTATGTAGGTTTTACAGATGCCTGTCCTATAAAACACCAACAGTTGAGTGGAGTGAGGCACTAACAGCAATGGGGCTGCCATGTGATTAGGACAGAATAGAGAATTTGAACACAGAGTGGAATATCATACATCTTTGGCTTGCTCAGCATGATCACTGGTAGGTATGTAACACTGAATGATAGTTACTTTAGCATGATTTGTAACAAAATGTGCTCTTATAATTTGTGAGTCAAATGTTCATCCATTTGAACTCACTTGTTGTCAGCTAAGTGATTTCAGAGGGCCATGATCTCTTTCAAATGGACTAATTGAGACACTCTTGTATCTGGGTTTTTTCCATAACAATATCTTTTTTACACAGACAGGAAGTTAGCCTGACTCTCAGCTGTAGATCCATGGCTCCTCATTCAATATATTCAGAGCAGCTCATGCCATGTTTGAGGTTACCTCATCTGCCACCTGAGGGACATGTCTGGTAGCTGAGGATGCCCCAGGACTTCGGGGCAGGGATAGTTGCTAACTATGTGTTTGTAAGTTGTGAGCATAATAGATCTCGATTGGGGACCATAAATATTATTATTAATAATATTTTGTACCAAAGATGCCTCTCCCAGAAGTCATTTTGAGGCATGGCCACTTCCTTCTCTTATTCCACCAATACAGATAATATCATTGAATTGTGCCACACTAAAATATTTTGAGCATTTTCCATTTTCAGGTGATAGTTTCTAATTTTGGTCCAGCAGTAGAATTATCTGATCATCTCCTAATAAAAGCCAGTCCCTGGGAATAATCTGTGACAGCAGCAAAATAAAATAAAAATGCAAGAACACAGGAGGAAAAAATCTATTCGACAAGGAGCCAATTTATGATAAAACCACAAGTGCTTGCATGGGGGAAATAACAGCAAATAATTCTTTGGTGGGGATGTTTTTTCTCTTTTATTTTTTATAAGCATGCTTTTACACACAAAAAAAAGTGTCTCTATCATAGATCAGTGGAGCTTTCGTGGAATAGACAGAGGATAACAAAAGCTGTTTATTTTTTTCCATTTTATAGGAGAGAGATCATTGATCATTACCTGTTAGGTTCACTCCCTCTGGGGCACCTGGCATTGGCCACTGTCAGCAGACAGGATACTGGGCTGGATGGACCTTTGGTCTGACCCAGTATGGCCGTTCTTATAGTCTTATGAAACTGACTAGAAGGCATTCACTATGAAGCTTATGAAAGTTATAAAATATTTGTCCCTGTAAAAGTTATGGGCCCAATTTTCTCCTATGTTCCACAGGCACAGAAAAGGCATGAAGCCAGTATATCCATCTAGATGGGGATTTCCCTGTTGTGGGGGGATTCTCTCACTTACTGGTCTTCCAGACAAGGGGGGGGGAGGTGTTGGAACCATGGCTGGGAGGAAAATAGAATGGCCAGAACCCCATTGCATTCCAACAATCCCCATTTGGCATACTAACTACTTGAGGTCATAGCCAATTATCATAGGAACTGGACCTGTATAAATGAGGTCCCTAAATTAGGAAGCCACCAATGGCTTTTTCATGTTCCCTCATCTGAGCACAGTGCCTATTGGCTGCATCTGAGAATCTGAGCCAATATGAAACACATTCATTTGGACTTGAAATTAAGGAGAAAGAGGCTTGAAGCTAGAACTAAAGTTGCATCATTTTCTCTCCTAGGTATCAGGGAAGAAGCAGTAACAGTACTGACAAGTCATATCATGTAGATAGATTCAAAAGCAATTTTCAGAGGCTGAAGGAGGGGGAAAGGGATTATTATCAAAGATTAATCACAAATACGTGTTGTTTGTGGCAGCTTCCCAGCAAACATCTTTAAAGTGTTATGTTGCCACTGATTTGGGTTCAGAATTATATATATATATATATATATATAAAATAAACAAATCTTAAGCTGAAAACTGTAATATGATTTCTCAGAACATCCTCTGATGTTAGATACAAGCTGAAAAATAATCTTCACTTGTAAATCCATGTCACTAAGTTTATCGAAAATGTGCACCGAAATAAGAATGCTCGGAGTTAAAATAAGACTCAAAAAAGGCAAACAAATAAATAAATAGAGGCTATTTCTCTACACCTTTCTGTCTATCTTCAAGTATTCACAAAAGTATTCTTTAAATTGTCAAACTTGGCTATCCCTTGACAGGGTTGTACCTAACTAAATTTGAACACTAGAGAAAAATTCAGTTATTTTACTACTTTCTCATATTCAGTGAATAATTTAAATTAGGGAAAGTCAATAAAGAAATGCCACCAAAAGAAAGTTGACAAGGAGATGAAATTCATTTCCATGTTACTTTTGTTTCAGTCTATCTTTCTCAAACCTCTGTCTCCTGGAATTTGCGGAGTTCCATGAGTGGGATAGAGAAGGGTTATCTAGATTTTTTAACCCAACCCAACTCTTTGCATGTGTTTGTGTGTATACCACAGATAAACTTACTGATGCAGTGGTATACTCCAACCACTGTCTCCATATATATGAGTGCCAAGGAAAAGCAGAAATTTGGAAGCCATTCCTATCTCACTGCAGGTCATGCAAGATCGTGTGGGGGTGTATCTGTTCTTTGCTTTTAATTTTGTTAATGTAGGGCCTGATCCAATGTCTACTGAAGCCAGTGAGAGTATTCCCATTGACTTCAATGGGCAGTGGATTAGTCTCTTTGTGATGACAAAGGGTATTAGGTGGAAGGCCTTGTAGATGGAAGTCCTCTATCCCCAGAATAGATCCAGAATGGGCAGTGCAAACCTCTCAGCATTTTTGTACCATGACCTGGCGGTGCCACCTCATGGGTAGTTTAGTTTCCATTCCCATTTGATGTTTGGACTCTCTGCTAAGAATACCTGGACATTTTAGCAATTCAAGCTGGCGTGCATGAGATGGCCTACAGTTGGCATTTAGTGCACAGCAAGATGGAGTGTAGATCTACAAAGTGTAGTAGATCAAAATGCACTATGGAACTTTTAGTATGTGGTAGCAGGTTCCATACAGACAGTTAGTATATGGCACACTAGTGCAAGCTAGATTTTCACCCCACTTACCTTGTACTAAGAGCTTGTCTTCATGAACATTTAGACTGCAGCAAGTTGGGGGGTGAATTTACCCTGCACTAGCCTGCTGCAGACTAATTGTCCATGTGGCCCATGCTGAAGCATGTTAACACTATGCTAGTTTACTTTGATCTGGTTTTCTATGAAAAAGGTCTAGATCAAAGCAAACTAATGAACTGTTCATGCATGTCAGCAGGGTTCATGTGAACAGCTAGCATGTGGCAGGCTTATGTGGGGTACAGTCACACCCCAGCTTGCCACAGACTAACTGTGTAGACAAGCCCTTAATGTGATATATGTGAGCCCACTAAAGTGAACAACAAAATAAACCAGCATATTAGAGAACATGCACAGAATAGAAAAAAATAGAGATCATGACTGGAAATCCATTTTAAGCTATGGGAAAACAAACAATTCAGCATGCATTAGCTAACTCTAAGAGTTTACTTATGAATGCCATGGTGTCAAATTGAGCTGGCTCATGGCAGCAAAACAAGCCAGTACTTTTCCCTATTGCCTTTATCCTGTGCTCCAGAATCTAAGCTCTCATTTAAAAATCTTTAGCATTTATCGTTGATTAGCTAATGTTCAAAATGCTAACTGGATGTAAACTCATGCAACTGTGTCTGTCTGAGCCTGCAGGCAGCCTAAAACAATGGCTTTGAGAGACGTAAGAACTGCTCTAGTTGATCCCCGTAGCATATTGACTCTGGCCGAGATTTTAAAAAAGGACAAATGATCTTGAATGCCTGCATTTTGGGGTGCCAAAGCTGCCACTTTAGAGAGACCTGATTTTTGCCCATTCTCTAAAAATCAGTCCCCTTTTAAAGTGTATCAAGTTGGGTGCCCAAAAAAGTCCAGGACCTAAAATCACCCTAGTCACTTTGGAAAATCTTGGCCTACGAAGCATAATGATGACAAGTGAAATATCAACATGTTTAACTCTTTCACTGTGTCACAGAGATAATCGTTTTATAAAGACCTGCACAATCTCATTTTGGTGTAGTTATGACTGGATGAAGTTTAGGCTGCAGGCAGAGCTCAGGAGTACCATCACATCTGTTTTATCCCAGTGGATCTCCTGCATATGACCTACTTTTTCTCCCTCAGAACCATTAAGATGACCCCAGAGATTAAATGTCACCTCTGACCTTGACAGTCTCTTTCTTTACTTATTTTAACAAATAACCTATTGTGTTGATGTTGTTTGATGTGCAGCCAGCATGCTCCAATTTTGCAGAGGCGTCCCCTTATCAACATCTTGTTGTTTTCATTTGCCATGCTCCCAGTCCACATTTAGGCAATGCGGGCTATAAAGCTACCCAGGATGGATTATATACAAGTAACAAGTACATAAATCTCACCATAAACCCTTCTGCATGCATCCTACATCTTTACTGGCTGCCAGTTCCAAATCACTATTGCATCAGAAGCAATTTTCAATCTAACTTGCTTCCTAGTAATTGTTCTACTCTGTTTATGCTTATAATTACAACAGTTAGAGATGGAAAAGGCAGTAGGTGAAAACACTTCTAGCTGAAATTAAGATTCTCTAACTACATCATTTAAACTAGTGAATAAAAAAAGCCTTTTGAACCCACGGTTGTAATAGAAATGAGCCTCTTGGAATTAGTCATAACTGGCCTTGGCAGCCAGTTTGTGCTAAGAGAATACAATTAGCTGATGCAATTGAAAAACAGGTTTTTGTAGGAATTATAACTTGAGTTTGTCGTCTGTCTAATTAACACTATTAACTCTTCTAGCTGTTTGCACATGCTGATGCATTTCTTCAGACTACTATCATTTCACCTGGGCAATAGGTAAGAACCAAGAGAGACGGTCTAATGATGGGTGAATGGCTAACAATTATAAGCTTGACTGTGGAGTTAGTAGGAGCACGGAGTAAGAAGCAGCATGTAGTTGTGCTGCCACAGGGGTGAATGAAGGACCAAATTGTGATTCAGTCTCCTGCTCCAAGGGAAAGTCTTCTGTACCAGCCCTGTCCGTGGTGCCGATTACTTTCTCCTCTGCTCCAGCTCAGAAGCTCTGTAGGCATATTGGGTGGGGAGACTCAGAATGGGTGTAGTCACCCCATGGAAATTACCAATTTCCCCATCCCATGCACCATTACTCACCATAATGTAGCACATGCAGGGAGACTAGGATGGATGCAGGGGGACAAGGATGGATTCAGGGGGACTAGGATGGCATCTTTTGCCCTCCTACTGCCCTACACAATGCAGAAGGCAAGCCACAGTCTTGACCTATGTAAACATAAAGATAAGGCACTCTTATTACCCATGTTTTGTTGGGGAATTTAAGTCTGGGTACTACATCACCAGCAACAATCCAACTAGAACATGCCTTAGATAATGCCTGGAGTCGAATTAGAATCAGTATTTAAGCCTCCCCCTTTTCATTTATTCACTTTAGTTATGTCCTGGTGTGTACCAGTAAGTTACTAGAAAATCTGGGCACAGATAACCTGCAATTTTGAAATCTTTCCCAATCAAGACAAGGATAACAATGGCTTCAATTTTTGTGCTGGGTCTGCTAGCACTCAGCTGTATTGCTTTGTAGTATACTCCCAGTCAATGACATTTAGGTTGATTAAAAGCCTCAGCTAACCAATCGAAATTGCTGTTTTTTTGCAGTGTTTATTACAAAGCCATGGAGATTACTGATTATATATCAAAGAGGATGTGTGGCTGCTCCTGATGTTACACGTGACACAGGTGGCCAAAAGTGCCTGTTGCCTCGGTGATCCTCGGGATCGCAGCAGTGTGGTAGTATCTGTCTGCATGGGGATCATTGCAGACCATTTGGAAGTTACAGCTGGCACAGTGTGCAGTGGCCTGACTACATGACAACGGGGCCAGAGGTTGTACGAGCTTCCTGATTTCTTTTGGGTGGCAATTTTGACCCAATAGTCCTGCCCATTTGGCCCCTGATAAAAGGGAAGCAAATGGATCCAGAAAGGAATGCATCCCTGCAAGCCTGGGCTGCTGCAGATGTGTTCCTGTTTGTGTCTGTGGAGAGAACAGCAGAGTCACCTTTAACTGTTTTTGGCTAAAGATGTGGGGTGGGGGAGAAAAGAGGGGTGGAGCAGTAGTTGTGCTATTCACACCGAGCATGCTGCATGCCTGCAAATCTCTTTTCCTGGTGGGATATGTGAATGCTTATTGCACTCAAGTTATTCTAGGTAAAACAAGGGCTGCCTCTCCCCTTCAATCCCCACCCAACCCTGCTGACCAGTGGGAAGAAGAGATGCAGAAGGAGCGCCTCATCTGGGGTGCAGCAAAGCCAATGCGCTGTTGCTAGGAGCCTGGAGCACCAACACGGAGATGTGGGAGATTTTACTTGGGTGGCGGAATGGGGGGGGGAGGAAAAGGGCTAGTAGTGGTGGAATCCATGTTCCTTACTCATCCCTATCAGCTCTGTAGATTCCAAAGGTGAGCGCCTATGCCCTTGAGATGTGCAGCATAGAAGTCGTACCCTTTGTACTTTCTCATTTCCATACTATTCCACAGCCCCCAGAATCATTTTGATAACCCTGGGGACCTGTCTACATTATGGCAACCTGTCTACATTGTCCTATGGATAGCAGCACTATGCAAAATCTCCACAGCATTGCATGCTGCAGCCCAACCCTCAACATGCCCCCTCACACCCAAACTCACTCACAGCATGGCCTCTATACCAGGGCTTAGCAGATGGTCCTTGGAAAGGAGCCTGCAGTTGTTTTCCTCAATTTCTGTACTGGGGATCCTTCCCTAGCCAGATCCAGGGCTTTTAGAACCCATTTACACTACTCTGGTTCTTTATCCAGTGTAAAGGGACTGGAGCAGGGTGAGAATCTCACCCGAGGAACTCACCATTACCAGCTCAGAATGTGGGTGCATTTTTGTGTCTTTGTTGTAGCGGAGGGTTCCACTACAATCTAGCTTGGTACAGATACATTTCCTTTATGAGCTAAACCCTGCAGTCCTTATTCAATGCAGCTTCCACTAACTTTAGTGGGAGTTAGCTTGAATGAAGACTGAATACAAACTAAATAAGGAACCCAGGATTTGGCCCATCCTATGGATTTATTCATAGATATATTGCATTAACGTGCACACATAGACATAAGCCCAGTGAGATTTGGAGTGCATAAATGAGAATAAATTCTATTTATCCCTGCTAGTAAAAGTTGCTCTGAAACCCTTCTGAGGCCGACCTCCTCAAGAGAGCTCCATGTTTATTCAAAAGGGAGAGGAAAGAAAACAAAAGACCCGAGCAAAAATCTATCATAAAGCATCTTTATTCCCCCTCCGGGTGCAAAAAGAAAGGACAATAAGACAGATAATATCTCTGATGGGGTAGGCTGCTTAATGAGAAGAGCTGACAACTCACCAAGTCATTCATCTGTGGGGGCAAGCTGTTGGGCATGGTGTCAGACAAAATAAATCAATATATCCCTGTTTTACTCAGGCATGGCTATATTGTGAATGATACAACCCATCACAGTGCTTTTTGCTGATCTTTTCATCCTTGAATTTGTACTAGCAGCACGTGACAAGAAACTGCATGAAAGATGAGAGTGATGTCGTATATTCAAAAGCCAAGGTCAAGTATCTGATGAACTTTGGCTCCCCAAGTGGCACCCGTGTGACTAATGTACTGTACTCCCAGGATCCAGTAAGATGGCAGCATGCACGGCAGTGCACATTATCCAGTGATCTGGGTACGGGGAAATGAAGGAAGTTGCAATGAACGATCCTGGCTGGCAATCTGAAATGCATCGAATCAATTTTTTGGGACGCAAGGTGAAATATATATATGGTGGGGTAATATCAATTGGGGGGGGGGGAATCAAGCATTGAAATTATTTCCTTGTGTTTATTTTTCATGCCATTGTTATAATAATACTTAGCTATTGTGCAATGCTTTTCACCTGTATATCTCAAAGCATTGAGCAAGGTAAGTATCATTATCCTCATTTTAAATATGAAGCAACTGATTAGATTATGGTAGAACTTTGGGGCAGGGGGAGTTTAAAATAAAACAATTTATTGAACCATTTTGTAGCTGTAGGGCTTTTTAAATGACCTGTTTTGAAATTTATGGCAGTGTCTATCATTCTTTTGGTGCCTCTGTAACTTTAAAATGACTTGCTTGCAACACTTGAAATTTTGAACCTGTAAAGTTCCATAAAATGTCAGGTATAAAGCAAGCTATGTTTTAAAAATCATTATTGGAAACAAAGTTATTAGCATTCTTTGTCGTTAGTGTCTTGCTGTTCTTCATTGCAGATGCTAATGCACACGATTTTAAACCTCACGGCCCTGGTTCTTATGTCCAGCCAAGCTGTGCTTGGTGTAGTACCAAGATGGGGGAGAAGCAAAGATTGTTTTCTCTCTTTTATGGATTCCTAATCCTGGGGCTATGTAGGAGCTGGGTTGGCCCCTGTTACAATTTAAAGCAGTCTTCAGACTACTCTAACATGTATCCAGTTAGCCCATGGGACTGCCGCTTGAAGCCAAGGGCATCTATGGCAGTACTCCTGCCGAATTCTTATACAGTTTTCATCATATTTCCTATGAAATTACTGAAAACACATCCTGTGGGACTCCTCTTCTAATGGATGCATCATCCAGGGATTGATTGTCAATGGGCTTTGTACTCATAACCCCCTTAGACACTTTTGACAACCACACCCACAGTTTAGAGTGGTTTTTTTTTTAAAGTGCACATGGATTTCAGATCGGTGGCTGCCCGTCAAATTTCCTTTCTAAGGTTCATGTGCTCCCTTATCTTTCAGTGTCACAGAGCAGAGAAGGATGACTTTGAAAGGGAGAACTGTGCAGGGAAAATATGTTTTCCCTACACAGTGTTTTCCTTTCCTACTATGTAACCTCCCATCAGCCTCTCTTCAGCACTGCTGATCTAGAGCTGCTCTTCAGCCAAAGGGATGACATGACCTGCCAGAGTGGGGTGGAGTCAGGGAACATTGGCTACACGTGGCATGTTCCCTTTAGAAAGTGTTGCAACTCCAACTGAAGGATCCCTTATGGCACCTGTGGGAGAAGGAACTCATAGCAGTGCAACAAAAAAGCCAGCTGTGTTCTAAGTGCAGAGCTGGATGTGGGAACCACAGGGAAGGATAGACGTGGCATAGGGCTATCCTGGGATCTTCTGGTTTGAGACCTCTTATTCCAGGTCCTCAAGACTTGTGTCAGCCTACGCACACCCCAGCTCCATCTGTCCTCTTGAGAGTCATCATGGACAGCTTAGTACATTTGCTTATTGTGTAGCCTTCCTTTGAAGCATGAGGTAGAGCCCATTTTCGAACAGATTTTTCTGCATGTCCAGCAAATGTTCTCAGTCTCCTGGCATTTCTGACATGTCACATTTTTATGTATTAGCTGAGGGTTCTGTTTACAACAGGAAAAAAACATCTTTGTGGCTCGGAGTTTCTCTTCAGGGAGGGGACCTTGCCTTCACATTTGTCTGTAAATCCTCTCGCATACTGCTGAAGCTATATAAATAATAACCTTGTGAACTGGGCCTCTGTACATTTTAAACTCATTTGCCTGTTTCTCCTGTCTGGCAGCTATGCTGATAGCCTCTTTCAGGGTAACACTGCTTGTGATAGTAGCTTTCTGTGTATCTCATATTCAACACACAGAGAATTCTACTCTGTAAAACCTCATCGGAAAATTGTCCAAATTGGCGATGCTATACCTAGGGTGACCAGATGTCCCGATTTTATAGGGACAGTCCCGATTTTTGGGTCTTTTTCTTATATAGGCTCCTATTACCCCCCACCCCCTGTCCCGATTTTTCACAGTTGCTGTCTGGTCACCCTAGCTATACCATCTTTCTTAGCTCTTGCTAACAGCTGATCGAATTTCTTCTTTGTTTCCTCTGAGGAAATGTACGCCTTTCAGCAACCAAAGCTGGAATTTGGAATGGAGCCTAAAGGAATTAGGCACCTAACACTTTCCATCAAGTTTTAATGGGTGTTGGATGACTAACTGCCTCATATGCCTTTCCAAACCCTAGCCGAAAGTAGGTGTGTCTTGGTGTGCCTTGAACCACTAAACAAATTATTTCATTATATTGTCACTGGATCATTTTAGGATACTAATGCCTAATATCTGATCTTCCTCCACTGCCAGGAGAATAGTTCTTTTCATTTCCCAATTTTTTTTTTAGGTCATTTGCTTACAAAACAAAACTTGGTCTAGCATTTCTGTATATTTCCCCCATGCTCGTTCTTCTGTACAAGCCTCTATTTTCCTTCATGCTGTCATTTGTACTTTAGAAAAATACCAAAAAAACAGCTCACTGTGGGTGGTGAATTCTTTTTCTTTTTTCTCCTCAGACACACAACCAGACTGTATTCTTGGATTCTTTCTTTCCAAGGAAAAATGTATCAGTCACATAATGAGTCTTGAAGTCACACACATTTTGCAGAATTATTTCATGCAGACAGCTTGCTGAGTTTTAAGATGTACAGGCAGCAACTAAAACAGCACTGCTTCTACCTTTACTCCTGTTTGTTTATATTGTTTACATTTATCTTCAGACTGAAAACATGATGCTTTTTAAAAAGCAAATCTTCTTCGGCTCATTTCTCATGTATTAGCCTTATGGTATTTAGGGCAGAGGATAGCACAAACCCAGACAGTAGTAGCAGTTTCATTCTATATGGTTCCTTCATTTCCACAAATACAGATTAGCCCTGTCTGCAGTATAGCTTGGCCAGTGGTGCAAAATACAACTGTGCTAGAAATTGCTCTAAGCATTAATCCTATAGCTCTGTTCATAATAACAGCCTGGTTCTTATTCCTAGTAAAATAAAGGAACCAGTCTTCAGAGGAAAAAATTCAATGGAGTTATACCATCATAAAACTTAAGTAGGTGTGGTGGTGAATATGTCCCAGTGTTTATGACATGGATCGAAACACCAACTGGTAAGCATAAGCCGACATTTTCAAAGCTGGGTCCCTGACATTAGGCTCCTAAACCCATATTTAAACACTTGAATATTAGCGTTTATTTATGTGCTTAAATAAGCATTGAGAAGTCAGTGTGAGGTGTTCAGATTTGAAAACTTAGTCTGGCATCGGTGATAACAGGCAAGAGAAAATATAGTTAACAGGACTCTGCAAATTAAGTAACCTTTCTTTTATCAGAGAAAATAGCCTTATGGGTGATAAGAAAATACAATTTATCATTGTCATTAAGGACTGAGGGCCTGAGACAGAGCGATTGACTTCAATGGACATGGATTGGGCCCTGATTAGCATTTACACTATATAGTAATTCATCTATTTCAATGTTCTCTATACTGAATTTTAGACCAAGATCTAAATTCTTCCAAACCACAGATTTCCTGATGTGTGAATCCTCCTGCTTTAACATACATGATATTTGCATAAAGAATAATATTTCTCATAATAATCTGTACTTCTTATTTTGACCACTTTAATCTCTGCAATAAAACAAAACATAGCCGTGGTTTTCCTTAGCACTAATGTGCACAGTATTCATTTCATCCCTTCCATCTTGCTTCCTTCTGTCAAATGCTAACACAAATATAATGAAAAGGACAAATAGATAGATTTCATATCTCTTGATCTGTTCACCTTTAATTTTAAAGTAAGGAATTGCAATCTTCTTCCCCCTCCTGGGTTGTATATTAGCCACCAAAACCTGCATTGCCTTTTTTCAGTATTTTCTACAGCATATTTCATTTTCTACCATGAACATATTGTTTGGGGAATATGCAGTGCATTAACTGCTATGGGGAAAAATAATTCTGTTTGCTGATGCATTTAATCTCTTTTTAGCAGGACAGAAACACTTGCCTTTATTTAACATCTTAGTAACAAAGGCTATTTTCATACCCTTGGTAGGTTCAGAATCACATCCAAATTCTCCTATTGTGTTTGAGCCAACCGGACGAAATTTACCTCTGGAGTCACCTTTCTGATGTTAAATCTGATAGCAGATTTTTGTTTATTGTTAGTAACACTAAAACCCAGTGGACTAGATTGTGCCTGCTGAGCACAGTCCTATAACTAAGATTTGCTGTGTGGGAGGGATTGTACTTGATGGAGGAAAAATCCCTCCCCAGTGTAAAGTGTGTGTGCACGACTCATCCCATCCCCACCTCTCATCTCTTCCTTTGGGGCACACAGAAAGAACATCCCTCTTTTTCCTAGAGCAAAGGAACTGTAATTGTCTCTAGCCCTTGCACAAAATGCATTGCAGGGAGAGCTCCTTGCATTCTCCCACCCTACACCCCCATGTAAGGGCTAGACAATCTGGCCAAATATAATTTGGGTGAGCCTGTTTTAATATGAGGATTTTATGGGAATGCTCACCCTGTGTTGGGATTGGCACGGTCTCCGAAGGAAAGGTCCAAGAATAGGATAGCAGGGGTGTGAGTGGCAGCACTGAGTGGCATTGGCAGAGCTGAATGTGGAAATCTCGCTCGGTGTCTGCGTCACTAAACCTGGTCTTAGTCACTACCATGAAACCTTCCCTTTCATAAGAACTACATTGAAAAGAGAAGACTCACAGCAGGATAAAATGACTAGGGAAAAGGGAGCAACTTGGCAAATGAAGGGCCCAACTACCAAAATATCTCAAGTCTATGCAGGATTTATGAGTCTAATCATGAAAAATAGCAATGGAAATAGTCAAGTACTATTTTTAGACATTGTGAGCCGTCACAGGAAAAATATAAATACACAGCTGGAAAATTGTAAATGTGTAACTAACCAGAACGTCTTTTTTAAAGGACATTACCCAATGCTTTTCATAGATTTTCTCTCTTTTTATAAAACATCTCATTATCTGTAATTCCCCCCTGTCTGCTTGTTCTTTTTTATTTCTATAACACTGATTATTTTCCAAGGACCTAATCCTGCGAGGTACTGAGTGCCTCATGGAAGATGCTAAATGCGGTTGATTCTTTCTAGATAGAGTGGGAGCTGAAGATGCTAAGTCTCTTTCAGGATCAGGATCAGGCCCTACGTTTCTAAGGGAGCTGAAATTAGCAGGAGTCTCTCTCTCTTTACTTCCTGTGACTGCAGCAGCATTCTGGCTTGTGCAATGCACTTGCTGAGCTACCAATGGCTATACAAATCAGCGCCCACAGGCCAAACTAAGGAAAATGAGTTTGCACTCAGATATGACAATGAGGCTGAAGTCCAATTCTGCAAGTCCTCACTCACAATTTTATTCTTAACTCACCCACTGAAGACAATTATTACTTCAATTCAATTGTGATAGACCCCAGAAGCACCAATCAGAATCACGGCACTAGTGTGATAGGTGCTGTTCACATATATAGGAAGACTCTGATGCTGCCTGGAAATCTCACATTCTAACCTGACAAGCCACATATGAAGGGCAAGGGAGTCAAGAGACTTCTCTAGGAAAAACTGGCCACATAATTCACCATCGGTGCAGTTCCACCAGTGGTAGCAATGCTATCTCTTATCTAGAGAGCTATGGAGGAGAACTGGAAATCAAACTTCTCTCCTCCCTGGCTGTCCAGTGTAGTAAAATCTAGGCTCAGGCTATGTCTACAATGCGATAAAAACCCATGGAATCGAGTCTCAGAGCGCAGGTCAGCTGACTCCAGCGAAGGGGCACAGGCTAAGGGGCTAAAAATAGCAGTGTAGATGTTCAAGGTCAGGCTGGAACCCAGACTCTGAGACCCTCCCCCCTTGTGGGGTCCCAGAGCTCAGGCTCCAGCCCAAGCCCAAATGTCAACATTGCAATTTTATAGCCCCACAGCCTGAGCGTCACAAGCCCAGGTCAGCTGACCCTGGGCCAGCCACAGCCATGTAGTGGATCTTTTTTTGCATGTAGACATACCATAAGGGGCTGACTTACCTTCAGTGAACACTGAGGGAAAAAAAACTCAGCACACGCTCAGAGAGCTGACTGTGAGAGCCTTCAAACTGCAGGCTGCAGCTTGTCTCCCATGCCCCCGTCCTTCTAGGACTCTTGCTTGACTGAGAGCTTGACCAGACTGGGAAAATGAATGAATTTTTAAAATATACAAGTTAACACATGCTAATTATTTTTCAGCACCAGTCGCAGGGCTGGCTCTGACTTTTTTGCCACCCCAAGCAAAACAAAAACAAAAACAAAACCCAAGGCACAGGGCAGCCGGACCAGAGGCAAAGCAAAAAAACCCCAACCCCCCCAGAGTGCAGGGCAGCCAGCCCCGGAGGCAAAGCAAAAGAAAAAAAAAATAGGGCAGCCGTGCCGCCCTAAGATTGGACAGAATGCCGCCCCTTAGAATCTGCCACCCCAGCACAAGCTTGCTCGGCTGGTGACTGGAGCCGGCCCTGACCAGTTGGCACCTAGTGTAGACAAAGAAAGTGGTGTTTAAAAATGTGTGAGTAGGTCACAGCTAAATCTAGGGAGTCTCTAAAATTGAACTATGTTGCTTAAGGTTTTAATATTGCATTTTCTGAACTGGTATCTGTAGTCAGGAAAAAAACAGGTGGCTGATGGAGTGAAAGACTACAAACAAATCATGTTTTCATCCTTGAAGTACTTCAGTAATAAGATCCAGTTACACAGTTGTCATCTGATAAAGAAGACGATACTAAAAATCTATGGATTGGCTCACTGGACAACCTCTAACTTAAGTGAAGAATGTAAACCTGATAGTAACATTAGAGGATGCTTTCATGTACATTGCAATCAACAAGTGCTAGAAAGATACAGTTCAATCCTGCAGTTAGTGTGAGAGGAAGGATGACCTTATGGTTAGCCCTGCTGCTAGAAAGATACAGTTCAATCCTGCAGTTAGTGTGAATGGCTGTATAAGGATTGAGAGGAAGGATGGTCTTGTGCCTTAGCCCTGCTGCGCCACTTTCTGGGAGCCGCTCGAGGTAAGTGCCACCCGGACTCTGCACCTGTCACCCCCTCCCACATCCCAAGCCTCTGCCCCATCCCTGAGCCCCCTCCCACACACCAAACTCTTAATCCTTGGCCCCTCCCCCACCCCAGAGCCCACACCCCCAGTTGATGCCCTCACCCCACCTGCACCCAACCTCCTGCCCAGCCCATACCCAAACTCCATCCCAGAGCCCGCACTCCCTCCCGCACCCCAAACCCCTGCCCCATCCCTGAACCCTCTCCTGAACCCCTCACCCCAGAGCCTGTACCCACAGCCTGCATTCCCTCCCACACCCCAACCCTTTGCCCCAGCCCAGAGCCCCCTCTTGCACTCAAACTCCCTCCCAGAGCCCGCAGCCCTCATCCTCTCCCACACCCCTGCCCCAGCCTCAGCCTGGAGCCCCCTCCCACACTCCAAACCCTTTGGCCCCACCCCTCAGCCCAGAGACTGCACCCCCTCCCACACCCAAACCCCCTTCCACAGCCCAGTGAAAGTGAGTGAAGGTGGGGGAGAAAAAGCGACAGAGGGAGGGGGCATGGAGTGAGCAGGGGCAAGGCCTCTGAGAAGGGGCATGGCAGGGGCGTAGTCTTGGGGGAAGGGGGCAGAGTAGGGATGGGGCAAGAGTGTTTGGATTTGTGCGTTTAGACAGTTGGTAACCCTTCCCAGAATTCCAGTGTGCCCTTGGCAAATCACTTAGGCCCCGATTCTGGAAAACACTGAAGCACATGCTTAACTTTAATTGAATTCAATTAGACTTACATGTCTATTTAAAGTTAAGCATCATTTAAGTGTTTTCCTGAATAAAGATTGATTTAAGCACATACTTAATTGTTTTCCTGAACTGGGGCCTCAATTCCTCCATACTTCAGTTCCCCATTGGTAAAACAAAGATAACAATACTTCTGTTCTCCTCACTCCCGTTGTCTGTCTGGTCTAATTAGATTTTAATCTCAGCTGGGCCCTGATACAGCTGGGGCCTCTAGGTGCTACTGCTGTAATAAATAAATAATCATTAATAATAATTAAATAATATATCCATTATTTACAATAATGTGTACACTGCCTTTCATACTCATGGATTCCAAAGTGTATTAGTCTTTTCATGTAGCCAGCTCTGAGGTGGGGATGTGGGCCTCTGAATAGCAGTGGTGGAAGGAGATGAGAAATTTGGGAAGGTCGCTGTGGCAAACTCCCCCTGGGCAGGTTATGAAATCTTTGCTCTCTGTGCAGAGTGGAAAAGTAAACAGCACAGAACTGAATTTATCTATCTCAGAGAAACAAAGGGTTGAGTTTCCACTTAAACCTGCTGTAGTTCTAAGGAGCATAGGTATGTCTAACCTGCTGTTTAAACCATCTCCCCCAGCTGAACAATCGCACTCAGTGTTTCAATGCTCCAATGTGAATAAATGTACAACTTACGCCCTCAGCAGGGGATACTTGCAGGTTCTGTAGTTTATTACATTACATGCTAGTAAAACTTTATTGCAGATATCTTTAAAAGTGTTTTTGTACTCAGGCATGTGCACTGGAAATATATTTATGCTACCATTAGTGAAGTATTAAAATATAGTTACTTAAGGTTCCCTGTAATGCATCATCTATTAATCCAATATTTTTCACATTACATTTGGAATGCAATTGTTTATTCTGATAAGTTCTGCATGGAGTACTAGAAATGTGGCTTTCTATGGCTTGCTACAATGCATACCGTGAATGACATGCTATTTGTCAAGTTTCACTCTGCTTTTCTAGAAGTGCCCATATCTAAGATACACCACAGGGCTTTGGAAATGTGTTTTTCTTACAATGTAACTAGGAGCACTGGAACTCTGCATAACCCAAGATTTACCACAAAAGTGTGAAAATATAGTTATCCCGAGAGTTCATAAACTACAGTAGATGGGTATTAATCCCAATCCCCAGTACAGTGCTGCTTTAACCTCTGGAGTGCCTGGGGAATCTTTACATCTTACTATTCTATTGTTGATACTGTAAAGTACGGAAAGATCAACTTTCCATTTATGACAAACTGAGCACAGCTTCTATCAGTTAGTGGGGAAGGAACACAGTGGGGGAGACCTTCTGAGTTATCTGCCAGAGCTACTGCCTATGAATCACGATGACCCAAAAGGATTAGAATTTCAGATAGAATAATGTGCACAGTAGTAAGTCCCAACACTGGGTGGGAAAGTCTAGTAATTACTCACACTTGCTCTATTTTCTGGACAGTAGTTGTAAGGAAACAAGCAAACCCATACAACAAAATCAAATGGTTGGCCCTGGCTCCAGTTGTGTATAAAGGCACTTAATAAGAAAGTTGACATGAAGTAAAATAAATGTATTGCACTGTACTACTCCTTTGACATTAATCTAACTGGTCTTCAAATGGCACCATTGGGCTGAATGGAAAGTAGACAGCTCCATAAAAGTTTGTGATAGAGATGCATAACTAGGGTGATCAGATGTCCTGATTTTATAGGGACAGTCCCAATATTTGGGGCTTTTTCTTGTATAGGCTCCTTTTACCCCCCACTCCCTGTCCCGATTTTTCAGACTTGCTGTCTGGTCACCCTATGCATAACTCCAATCTCAAAATTAAATAGAATCTGAATGAATTCATCAATTTCTTCATCTTTCCATCAGCCTTGGTTTCCAGAAATGTTTTCAGTGGTAGCTACTTTTCAGGCACAGTTGTATAAGTGATATATTAATCTGGAGCCAAATGTAGCAATCCTTACTAAATCCTTACTCAGGGAAAACTCCTATTGGCCTCAATGGGAATTTTTCTTGAGTAAAGACTGCAGGCTCCTGGAGAGCATTTATCGAAATAGAGCAGGCAAACTAATTTAAATTAGCCAAATCTAACTATAAATAATATCAAGTGAGGGAATCTTCTGTGTAGAAACAGAATTGTCCTCTGTTGTAAGAAATCAGAAAACTAGCATTTCAGCTTTAATATGGGTGTTTAATCATTTGTTACATTGTTATGACACCACATCCTATCACAGACTGAACCTTAGTGCAATTCATTGCCACAGGCCATAGAGTCAAATACTGTAGCCAGATTTTAAAAGGGCTGGATAATTTTCTGACCTCTACGAATATTTCTAGTTATGCAGAATAAGATAAAGAGTAATCTGATCTCATGCATAAACTGATTGCCACAGGGGTCAGGAAGTGGTTTACCTTCCCTGTACACCATGAGCAGCAATGCACAAATGGCTCTCTCTACGATGAGAGGAGGGAGGCAATGCTTCCTCTGAAACAGCAGATACTGGCCTCTGAAACAAGCAGGATAGTAGCCCTTGAGGAACTAGTGGTATGGCACAGCTTTCATTTCCTGTAGGCTAAGTCACGACTCTCCTTACAAGGATATGCATGGGGAGTGGGGAGAGTTAGGAGCCCTCCCTTTTGTGTGGCCCAAGTAAAAGGGGGGAGGGGAATTGCCACCCCTGTGGCTGGAGTTGTCTTAGGGCTGCTAACAAGATGCTCTACCTGAGAACAGCTCACCTGAAAGGCAGGGACTGGCAGGGAGCAGACAGAACCATGGCTCCACTTTTCCAATTCACTGGCCAAGGTTGGCACAATGTGAAGAATAGATGTCCCTCTTAAAGGATTGTTTCTCTGCAGAACAACCAGGATGCTCTGGGAGGCATTGTGCCTCTCTCAGGCAGAATGCCTCCCTGAACTCTCCCAGGGGTGGGGTGGTTCTGAGCCTTCGGCTATTACAGGCTCCACGCTGTCAGCACAGCCTCGCTCTACATTTCCCCAGCATATTCTTATTTACACTCCTTAGTAAATCAGACTGATTTCCCCAGTACTGGCAATAAAACAGGTTTCAGGGTTACCTCAGCTTCTAATGAAGGCTCAGGCTAGTTATTAACCCTTTCATTTATTCACATCCCTTTTAAAAAAGAAAAAAATTCACACATGACTCTAAATGACATTTTCAGATTTCTAATAGCTGTGACTTCGGCAGTAATTCTGCTAATGATCCCGTTAGCTTCTATTCCTCTAATTCAGTGACCTGAGTGGGGATATTAGGAAAAGTGGAAAATAATCGTTCCAAAACTCATTAAAATAATTTGTCTCCGAGTGAGATTGGTTCTCGTGAGAAGAATTAAAAAATGAAGAGAAAAAACCTGTTAAGATGCAAAGAGTCAAAAATCTGCTACTGTCTCTGCATTTCTGATATTTGTCAGTCAGACAGTCCTCTCTGTAGTTCATATTTCATTAGCTAAGGATAATTACAACAACTAAAGCTCAAATCTGTACCTTCCTAGTTGTGTCTCCTTCACCACCTGAGGTTAATCCCTTTTTTAACCTCTCCTGTATTTACTCCTTCATCATAATCACGAGGAAGAACAGCGAGTGGAGTCCTGCTGTGATATAGTCCAGCTCTGCTTGGTAAAATAAAGCCTTGCTATGGCCAGCTCAGGGTTACAGAAGGCATTGCTCCACATTCATTAGTGGCAAATAGTTGCCTTTCTGGCAGGGTAAATACCAACAGTACAGTTCCTGATAGGGTAAAAGTGAAAAGTACGGATCCCGTTTCTGGCATGGGGGATATAAACAGTAAAGCCAGTCACTTGGCTTCAGGGCAACCAGTCACAGCTCCTCTCAGGTCACTGTGGAGGAAGCACAGTTCCTTGCCACTGAGAGAAACCGGCTGATTATATATGGGTAGGGGCTTCATTATTAATTAATTATTATTTTATTGATTTATTATTTGAAGTACCTATTACCCCAAGCGCTGTACAAACACATAGTAAGAGATGGTCTCTGCTCTGCACAAGAGCACACAAAGCCAACCTGACTCAAACAAACACATCACCTTAGTGGACAGCTTTATTTCCACATAGCCAAAAAAAAATCAACACACTATTCAACACATGCTGTCCACTAGTTGTCGTTCCCTCTGTATCTCTCTCTCTCATCACAGTCGTTTCTGAGCCATAAATATACATACCATCAAGACACACACACACACCCCTTTGTGACGGTCTTGGGTCCTACCTGGGGATTGAAGCGCAGTGGGATTTCCTGTCTCCATTTCAGAGACTCTCTCTCTCTCTGACTGCCTAACAGGTAGAAGTCTCCATTCTTAAGCATAGAGATTCAGCCATTGTTCTTAAAAAGAAAAAATCAACACCAATTGGGCCAGATTGTGGCCTTGCTGCATGTGGCCACACAAGCTTATAAGTAGGAGTAAGACACACACACCCTGCCATATACACACCCACTCTCCTGCATCTCAACTAAAGGCAGAGGCGTTTGGGGAGCACAGGTTGTGCATCCTGTACTGCTCACTCCCACACAACTGGGCAGGAAATGTGCTGAGCCTGGGTTCTACCATTTGATGTACTGTCCAGCATAGCTATACTGGCATGGGGAATGGTGAGACGTCATCTCTCCTGGTCAGGGCCAGTATGAGCTTACTTCCTCCTGGAAGAAAGGTGGGGAGGAGAGACAGAACTGTGACTCTTTAAGTCACCCTGGACTACTCTCATGGGGCAACAGAACAAAATGCCGCCTTTTATACAGGGCCGTGCTCATTGTGCACATCTTGGCTAACTACTGACCGCTCCCTGATCTTCCCTTCTGGAAAAGGTAATTGAGAAGGTGACAGGGCATCTTCATGCACACCTGAATCTAACTGACTTTTTAACCATCTTTCAGTCAGGTGTTAGTAGTTCTCAAAGTGCAGTACAGTCTCAGTATTGCACTGTTTCTTCACTGCTCCTGCAGGTCCAAACAGCAGCAGTGGATAAAAACATCTTCTATTAACTTGGGCCAGCCAAGCTCCTTAGATAGCTTCCTCTTAGACAATGACATCGCCATGGCGAGCCACATTTTTATCATCTTTGGACTAATGTATTATAGTTTACTCTCGCCTGGGAATGACTGTTAAGAACATGGTAAATCTATAGCTGTTTTGATTCCTGTGACCCATATATTAGATACCGAGAATGGACCTATGAAAGTATATCATACATTTTTGTGTGTGTGTTCTTCAGTGGCTCTCTATCCATTTCCAGACTGGTTTCAAGAATCCAGTCCTCATCTCTAAAAAGCTTAGACCTATCTTCCTGAAAGACTGCCTCTTACCCCATCAAGATAGCGCCACATGTGATGGGGTCCCAAGAGAAAAAGAGCAGGGCAGGGTATTCTGGGTGCAGAGCTGCCAGCTGTACAATTCAGTACTACTAGAAATCAGGGTAAACCTAAATCTTCCCACTTTTAGGGCATGTTGCAAGATCTTTCTTTTTACAAAGGCCACCTTTTAATAACAGTGACTACAGATTGGCTTGGCTACATTTCTTCTGGAAGACAACCACCAAGATTGATTTCATGTGAAAAAGATTCTTATAATGAGGAAGGGTTGAAGAGCTGGTCCCCTGTTCTCACAAAAGTAATGTTATCTTTAATTATAGGTGGATCTGCCAGTGCTGCTTATAATTAAGATTGTCTAACACTTTTCATTATAAAACTCGGTTTTCAGTTGCTTATAACTTTGCCAATCTTTAACCCATTTGGACTGAAATTTTCTATTCTGAGAGGTCTGCTTCAGGATGCATATTTTTGAAAAAAAATTGGGAACAATAGTTCAGCCATTTCCAAGAAAGAAAATAAAGAAAACTATGTTCTCTACCCATATTAAAACAAATTCTTACAACCATTTTGTTAAGGAGCCCACATGCTTTGGAGCAAAAGCTTGAAATTCTACAGCGGGGTTGCCCCGGTGTCAGGGATGTGCCTTTTGTAGTTTCCATGAAAATTCAACCAAATTTGGTCTAGTTATGAGCCTGGGGGTGGGGGGAGGATCACAGTTCGCACATGCTCAGTAAGGTCTTGATAGAGTTTGGAATTCTCCAAAGACTCTGTCTGCACTGAGCATGCTCTCACCCATGGGTTCCTGACACTGAACTTGACTTTCTCTGCACTTCTTTCCTCCTGGCTGTTGGGGTCCACTGGAACGCTGGACAGAGGAACTGAGAATGGCAATGCTCCCCCAGCTGGCACCCAAGCAGCATGAGGGAAAAGAAGGAAGCAACCTGACTGGAATGCAGAGGGATGAGGAATGGGCTTCCGGATAGAGGGGTTTCAGGAGCCAGAGGCTGGGAGGAGCAGAGGACAAGAGAGGGGACTAGATGGGTATCCAGATATGGGGGTAGGGCAGGAGCAAGGAGTTGGGGGATTGCATGGAAGCAGAGGGGAAGGGGAGCAGGAACCAAGGTCAGGGAGAGGTAGGAACAGACCGGGATGGACACAAGACCCAGCATGGCAGTGATTTATAAGAACAGAAAGGAGGGGAGGTTGGATAGGAACAGATGGGGATCGGAGGGATTCAATGGGAGGAGAGGGGGACAGCAATAGGATGGGACAGCCGGGGGGGGCAGGGACAGGAGAGTTGAGGTGCAGGAAGCACAGTAATAGACTAGGATAGAGACAGGCTGGGGGCAGAGAATCCCAAGGGTCTCACTGGAGAACAATCCCCTCCAGAACCTGGAATTGAACCCAGAGGTTTTGAATCTTTGTGTTTTTCTGTAGTCAAATAGTGATGAAACACTAAGTTGTAAAATCAAGCACTGAAAAGTAAGAAAATGCCAGAATTAAGGCAACCTTAATTCAGCCCTCTTGTGCATATGCATTATGATACAGTCTTCAGCTACATAATCACATATTATTTTGCTTGACTTTGCATCCTTAATGTTCTTCTGAATGTAGATTTGTTAATGTAATTATATAAAAGATGCTTAAATATGACAGTGTTGGGTACATTAGAAATGCAGATATACCCAATGATAGGAGAAGATGTCAATAATGTGGCATTTAGCAAGTATGACTATTATCTGCTCTTATTTTATAAGAGAAAGAGAGGTACAAATGAGGAAGAGAGGAAATAAAAAGAAGATAGAAAACAATAGAGGAAAAGAGAAAAGAAAATACTATGGAGATAAGCAAAGGGAATTAAACTGGGAGATAAAAAGAGAGAAGATAACGAAAAAGGAAAGAAAAGCTCTAGCAGATTTATACAGCTCTAAGGTTATGTTTTACTGTATTCACCCTTGTTCTTACATTTTTCATTGTATGTCACTGACAGCCACTAGAGGCAGACTTAGTGCATGGAATCCAGTGCTGTGGCTGGATTTGCAAACAGATAAATTTCTGTTATCATTAGTAATACTAGTAAGTAAGCATGCTACAATAATAAAATAATAATAATAATTAATAACAATTAATAATGAAATCTTAGGCTTGAAAGCACAAAGTGATTGGCTGTGAAGGCTCAGAAAGAAATTTCATTCCCACTCCAAACCTTCAAGTCAAGTGCAAAATTAACTAAGTATATTTAAGGGTTCCTCAAACACATTTGTCTCTGAAGCATCAGGTATTGGTCACTGCAGGGAGCAGGATCAGCCCTGATCTGGTAGGTTAAAATCCAATGTTTACTCCACAGTAATAGTGCATTGAGCCTTAAGGAAAATATGCTTCAACCCTCTCGCCAAAACATTTTTAAAAAAAATCTTACTGTAGCCTTTTGATAAACCTTGGCAGCTTTGTATGCTGAAGGCCTTTTGTTAAAAAAAGACCCCAAGGTTTTGTAGCATAACTAGCCTACTTGTGCCCAATCCTCCCTTTCTTCTTTCTTGTCCTCTTTATATAATGTCACATGAGAGGGGACACATCTCAATTCTTATATTGAGAAGATTTTAGCACAGGGAATACCACTTTAAAGTGAGCTGTACATGACAGCCATGAGCCACCAGTTTTCAGTATCAATTATTCAAAAGCCAGTTTGCTGTGGGATGACGTTCCTGTTGGAAGGGTGCCCGCTTCAGTCTTAATCAAACCAGGCCATGTCTTAAGTACACAATAATTGTATTAGACGTGGAGACTGTTATTGTTTATACATCCCAGTGTTGCATCTCAATTTACTCTGCCTCAAATCCAGGGAGAACCATGATTTTATTCATCTTAGGAATCTGTTCTTTGTGTCTGGAGAGGAAGTATGGGCCTAGTAGTTGGGGCACTCGTGTGGGATGGGGGAGCGCCAGGTTCAATTACTCGCTCTGCCACAGACTTTCAGCAATTCGCTTTAGGGCTAGATTTACAAAGGGACTTAGGTGCCACTGAGATTGTCAAAACCCTTGTTCAGCTGCCACCTGACCCTGTAGCTGCCTAAATTCCCTAGATGTCTACGTTTCCACCAGTGGGCATGTGCAAATCTGCATAAAGTTCTGACATGGCCAAGCTGCTTGTCGCCCTAGTTCATGTTTAATCCCAGGTGGGATTCACAAACTAGACATTCTCTCACCTATGAAGACTGAGCAAACATTGTGTTATCCAGGTCCCTTTGTGGATCTATCCCTCAGTCTCCTTGGGCATAAGTTTCCCATGTGTGAAATGGGTATAGTCACATTGCCTTACCTCACAGGTGTATTGTGAGGAGCTCAGATACCCTGGTAATGAGGGCCACATAAGCACCCTAGACAGATACTTTTTGAGCAGAAAGAAAAAATTGTGTGTTGAAGTCTTTAAATATTGTGGAACTGTTTCACTCAAAATGGAAAGCAACATTTATTTTCAGCTAATGTAAATTCGGAGTGCAGGTTTCATAGCCAAATAAAAACGAAAACGCCACAATTGCCTTAATGTAATAGAAGAACGCTAATAGAATTTGATAAAAAGTAGCCTGCCTCCAGATTTATTCTGCATTAATGCCAGATTTCTCCATTTAAAAATTCACATGCTTAGCTCCTCTCGCTAGATGAACCACAGTAAAATTAAAAGAAAGCTTTGTTGCTAATCGAAAAGCAAATATTAATTCCAGAGACTGGCTTCCCTGGATGTAAATATTTTGTTCATCTCAGTGGGTTTTTAAATGAAAGGACATTTAATCGCATCAGTGGGAGGAAAAAGATCGTTGATCAGCTGAGCTCCTTACTGTGGGCAAAATATTCCCTTTATTTCTCTAAGCCGTAGTGATGGGAGAGAAGAAGGGGCCATCTGCATGGTGAGTTCTTGCGCCAGTCTGCCAGGATTTGGCAGGATGGTTCAGGTGGCCTATGGGGGAGAGAAGCAGTGTGCACCCAGAGCAGTGTGCACCCAGCCCAGGGTCTAGGGCATACATGCAAGGAAACCTGCAATCCTAACATGGCAGATGTAACCAAGCCCAGGATGTGTGGTGCCAACTGGCGTGTTAGTTACAGCCCCCCCCCCCCCCATCATTCAAAGAAACACTATTGCTGTCTGTAATAGTAACCACAGGAATCAATGGCTACTACCTCTATCCAACTCTTATTACATTGCCCTGCTACTGCTTCTCAGCTGTGCGAGAAGGGTACCTCTTTCCACACCCGCGCAACACAGGTCAGGATACAGACCAATGCTTGTAAGATCATTAAAATGCTACACATACAAACTGAATATACTCACATCTTATTTTTACTTTCCATTTTATTTCACAATCTGAATTTTAAAATGCAATCCAAAGTAGTGGTCATTACACAGTGGAGATCATTCAAGCAAATATTCCTGGAGAAACAAGTAGAAGGACACCAGTAACTGACTGGAGAGGGGGAAAATATATTTCATAAAAATTCAGCTGAAACAAAAGATTTAATCTCACAACACTGACAGTTAGTATGATTCATATATCATTATATAATAGGAAGAAAGCAGCACTGTACTTACAAAAGTGGAAACCTACTGTATTCATTAGCGCTAACAGAGGAAGATCTTTACTAAACTACCAGTAAACACACATTTTCAGAGAGAGAGAGAGAGATTCCCTCAAATCTATATAAGTTTCTCTTCTTGTTTTTCTTGGGAAGTTGATCCTGCAACTGACATCAAAGGAGTGGAGTCAATGGGGCTCTGCAGAGGCACAGAAGTCTATCCTCCAGCCTCCACTCTGTGTTGTAATTGCAGTATCAGGACTCGGCTTCCAAATGCTTTTAGCCTCACAGCTTTCCATTTAAAAAGTAGTGTTTACCCTGAAAAATAACCTGTCATCAATAATCGCATCCAAATGTGCTTGGTGGCTAGAGATGCAATCCGGGCCCCATTTAAGTCAATTTCAAAATTCCAGGTGACTTCAATGAGCCCTGGGGTGTCATCCATAATTTGTGGATGAGGCAGCGAAGTGCCTGTAGGAGGAGACATTCAGTTCCCCACTGGAATGGGTTTGATTTGGGCTTCTCATCATACCCGGGAGCACCTTCAAGTCTGATACCTTATACAGAGTCAAACAGCTTTGGGATTAGCCAAGGAAACTAAAGTGTCTAAGGATGCAAGCTCCAGTACTGCCACCCTCAAGCATTCAGAAAACACAAACGAAGAGCCAAAATAATTATGAGATTGATTAAAAAATCATGAGATTTTCAAAATAATACATGCTGTGTTCTTTTTAATCTCCCATCTGACTTTTTTTTTCACCTGTAGGATTCATGTTTTCAAACATTTTCCCCACAACCATGAGGGCTAGAAGCTTTTTTATTTTTATTTTTTTAATAAAAGAATCATGACTGCATAAATTTGGGATTTAAAAAAACAAGACCTAATATTGCAAGATTGACAGTCAAATTATGAGAGCTGGCAATGCTAAAACTCACATCATGGTAGCTGTTGACTGACTAGTCTAGTAACTCCAGAAAGAAGTTCCAGAGTGGATCTGTTTTTACACCATCTACTTTACACATTCACTGCTAAAGTAGAGAAAGAACCTGATCTGCAGTGAAATTAACGGTGCATAACTTAATCTCAAAACAATAGGGGCAGGAGAAAAGGACAACCATCTTTATAATAAAAGTTTATAGCTCTTTTCAGGAGCCTTATAGATGCTAGATGGAGCTCAGGCTTTTGTCTCCACCTTGTTCAGCAAAGCCATTCTTGCTGATTTGGATGATGCAATTCATGTCTGAAGAAGGAAGAGGATTTCTCCATTATGTTTGGACTTCAGCATGCTGAAATCACAAGAGGCATCTGTGTGGCCAGCAGAGCTAATGGCATGACCAAATCTAGGGCAGCATCATGTTTGTACCCATGCTGTTAAAACATTTATTTTAGAGTTGGTGGATTTTTTATAAATGTTTATGACATTATTAAGATTTGGATGAATTTTCAGATTTAAAAAAGGGGAAATTTTGGAGAAAAAAGTGAAAAACAATTTCAAGAGACTTCCACTATTCTCCCCCTCCCTCTCATCCCTTCCTCCATTTTGCAACCAGCTCTAATTGCTGTGTTTTCCCTTCCTTTCTCTCCACCATTCATGCCTCTTTAATTCTGGTGAGTGGATGTCAGTTGGAGTCTTTGCATTGACTTCAGTGGGAGATGGATCTGGTCCCTCAAAAACAGACAAACAAAACAAAAAAACCTGTCATTTTGTTGGTGCCTTTTTCTTTAATACTCAAAAACTATTGCACCGGTAGTTTAAATGCATGTCTCCTGAGTTGTGTCAACCACGCGTGATGGGGTACACAAACCCCACACTGGCCAGGAAAGGGTTAACGAGCTGCTGTGGGCTCAGTAAGCCACACCTTGCTACACCTGCAATAGGTGTCAGGCTTGGGGGTAGGCATTCAAAGGGGGAGCTCCGCTTAGCTGGAGGCTGAGTGAAAAGGAGAACAGAGCCCCAGGTTGTACTCTCTGAGAGAGGCCAGGCAAGGAACAGCTGTGTGCTGGAGCCTCTCTAAGGGAAGATAGATCTCATATAGGACTATTGTTCTTTTGATTTGCTATTGGTGAGTTGCCTCTGGTTCTGGGGGCAAGTAACTAAAGGTGGTGCCCTGCATGAAGGGGGCTGACAGCCAAATAAAAACCCTTTGGTTTATTTACACCTGACTGACCACTTGATAGTACTTTGTCCTGAGCCCAGGAGTGACCTAGGTCACACTTGTAACTTACACTTAATTAAAGAATTAATCAAGTTGTACTTAAAATATATAGTGACACAGTCTGCTGCTACTGAGGAAAGAAGTTGCTTGTTTGTATATTTATATTATGCTTGTCACCTTAGCATGTAACCCAGTGTTTATTGTTCTGCACTACCATGTGCCAGGCAGGCTTGTTTCCCAAGTGTGGTCTCTCATTTGCCACCAAGATAGATTTGAAAATACAGTGGATACATTGTGTTCAACATCTAGGAACTCCTGACAGCCTGTGGTAGTGACCTGTCTGACCAGTTTAGAAATGACCCTTCCAAGCCAATCAGTTTATGCTCTCCCAGCCATCCTCTGGTGCACCAAAGGAAGGCCATGATGAGAAAGTGGGTGTATAAAATAGAGAGGCAAACAGCAGATTTCTTCAATGTAGAGTCTGAGGGAGGAAAAAATCTGCTTTAATACTTGTTCTTAAAGATACAGCACAACTAATTTCCATTCAACATCCTTCCCAACCCCACTCTGTGCAATTAAACTTTCTTATTTCCTCACATCTAAGGTGTGTTTCTTTGCAGGTGCACACTCCACTGAGGTCATTTTGAGAAGATTAACATTCTTTGATGGGGAAGCAGGAATTAACTGAAATGTTATCACTGAACATCTCAATCCATTATTCCTTGGATATAAATTAGTTCACTGCAGCCTGTTTATTGAGATACAGATTATCAACAAACTGCTGCCATTGTGTCCACAGATTGCTCTTTCATATTTAAAAAAAAAAACAGCCATAATTGCCACCACTATATGAACTTCACATTCCTAGCTCATCCAGAAAAAGCCAGAAGCAGAACAAAGTATTATCTTCTCTGACATTGTTCAGGCGCTAGGTTTGTTACAAAAGAAAAACAGGTTTCTTGTTAGTCTAAAAATAAGATGAAAAGAATGGAATCTTTTGTCTGAATTCTGCCCCCAATTCGCCCCCCCAAGCTGAATTCTGCATCTTTCTGACACACTTTTTGCACATTTGTTGATAATCTACCATTACCTCGTGAATCATCTGTACATGCTGGTAATGTGACAGCCAAATGTATGTTTTCCTTGGAGACCTCCCATAGAGATGGAAACATGCAGCAACCAAATTAGAGAAAAACACACCCTCCGTGGCTACTTTTGGAAGCTGAGGAGTTCTTACGTTACAGCAAACAGCATGTTAGCCAAGGGTGTTAACAGTGAAGTTCAGCGCAAGGGGAAACAGGAGCAAAGCAGCATTAGAGAGCAGTATGCCCCCCAAAACACCCAGTTATGCTCTTCCGCCTAAAGCCGAAATGGCCCCAAGTCACAAGATGTGGATCCTGACCTGGGTTTTGAACACTCAGGAGCACTCAGGTCTGAGAATTTTGTCCCCCCCATTAGAACTGTAGGGGGATGTCTGTGAAATTTGTATCTGGATTCTGCACACCTTGAGTCTGGGTGAGTGTTTAACTGATGGACTGAAATTCAGGGCTTCCCTCCAAAAACAGCTTCTAGCTCCTCCTTTCTGTTTCTCAAACATAATAGAGGCAAAATATAACACTGTCTTTGGATGGCAAAGAGGAGTGAGCTGGATAGAGAAGATCCTCCACACTCCCTCAGCTGGGGCCCAAGTCAGGCCTTCTATTCCTCCATCTGTGAAATGGGGGGGATATGTGGGGAGAGGAAACCTCCTGTACAGACACCCTAGCAGCACTCTTCCAGCATTCTTAGCTTGATCCTGCCACCCTCACTCACATGAGTAGCACCTGACTACGTAAGTCAATGTCCATGGGACTATTTGTGTAGTAAGGTGTTAGTGTGAGAAAGAGTGATGGACTCAGACCTTACATGTGTGGCCATAGGCAGCTCTAGTAAATACATCCTCTGTTACTTCCTCAGAATGTCAGTGTGTTGATGGGGCTCCGCTAAGGGCTGCAGTCTTTTGAGTCTAATGCTTGGAGTGCCTACAGTGCTTTCCTCTACATTTGTGGTAAACAGGGCATGCTTCCCAATGTGTAGTAGGGATTGGGTTATGTACCACTGCAGTCATACCAGCACTCTACACTACAGTCACTTACAGTATTTTTAGGATCAACCATCTCTGTCAGGGATGATTTTAGCAGCAAGGGTGACTCCCTTAGGGGCAAAGAAATCATCCCACCCCATGTATTCACTTGTGGTGGCCTAATTTTAAGAAGAGGCTTCTGTGAGCATATCAATGACTCCTATCTGATCTCTTGGGAAGCCTATTAAAAAACAAATAGTAACACCCCAGCTCTCAGATGGTGCTCTTCATCAGTAGATCTCAACGTGTTTTACAAAGGAGATCAGTATCATTATTTCCATTTCACAGATGGGGAAACTGAGGCACAGAGGTGAAGTGACTTGCCCAAGGTCACCCAGCAGGTTTGTAGCAGAGTCGGGAACAGAGTTCAGGTCTTCTGAGTCCCAGTCTTAAAACTCCGTAGGAAACATATCAAATAATGAAGGTTTAGCTATTCCTGTCCATTGTGTGGTACCCAAAGTAGCAAAGATGTACAATGACAGCTGCTAAGGGCTAGAAACTCAAAAGCAGGGAACTGTAACTAAACTTCCTTGAAAAATCGGGCCTCACAAGAATGAAATTGGGGTAGAAAAATAAATGAGGCCTAAGAGGAAATGCAAAGATCAAGTAAGCACATGGTCTAGACACATCCACAGGTGTATTATTTGGATACAATACAATATTCTACACTTAATCAGGCACTTGTGGGACAGTAGTGATTATTTTTAAAGGTAAACATTAACTCTATTATGTCAACCTACCTTTTAATTTTTACAATCAGTTATTAATGATAGGGCTTTAAATAGAGTGAGCTGCATAAATTTTTAACATCCCGCAGCCTCATTATAACATAATTAACCATCAATTAATTATTAATAATTGCTTTATTACTTTGGGTTACATATTAAAGCCCCAATCCTAAAATTGGATCTATGGATGGATAAAGGCAATCTGAGGCCCTGGATTCAGCATGGTATGAAGGATGCACATGGCCCTGCCCTGTGCCATAGTCCTGCCCCCCACTTGGAAGGGTGGCAAAGGCCATCTAAAAAAAGAGCCATCCAGTAGCCTGTTTGGAGAGTTGGGGGAGGGGAACTACCATCACTCCTCTTTAGGCAATTCATGCAGGAAGTCTATAGAAGAGCCAGGAACTGAATCTAGATCACCTGAGTCCCAGTCCAGTACCCTAACTACAAGACCACCCCATTTCTCCCCAGAATTGTTGTCATTATGATAACACTTTATCAAAACTGAGATTCTCTGCTAAAAATATAAATCTTCATTAAAAAAACAAGACTTGGAAGCTTCCATTCTGATAGGATACTTCCTTGAAAGGCGCTGTGTGATGGGTGTTCACCCCACACTTGCCCTGAAAGGGTTAATGAAGACTAAGAAGGGGGCTAATTAACGTAACAAGCCACAGCTGAGGGAAATCAGGTGGCCAAGTAATCTCCTGACTGAGTGAGGGAGCCCAGCTGAGGAGGAAAGAGCTAGGATGGGGCTAAAAAGAAACTGGGAGCAGGAAGGGGGTTGCTGGGAAAGGCTACAGTCACTTCCTGGGAGGAGGGAGGAATGTTTGGAGGCTGCAAAGACTTGTACCTGTTGCTTTCTGGCAGCAGGGAGTGGTGAAGCTGGCAGACCCAAAGAAGGAAGGGAGCAGTGGAAAGTTAGGAGAGGGCTCAGGGAAAGGCAATAAGGTATAAAAGGGAGCAGACCTTGACTGCTGACTAGAAGGTCCCTGAGCCATAACCCAGAGTAGAGGGTGGGCCTGGGTTCCCCAGCCAGCCACTGAGGGAGTGGCACTATGAGGCAGTAAATGGGAAGACTGCCCAGGATTGCTGGAGAAACCCTTTAGTATCCCAGAAAGGGAAAATATGTATAGTGACCTGGCCGGAGGCTGAGTCATGAAGAGGCAGCAGCAGGTGGAGTGAGAGAGAGGCGAAGAGACAGCATCTGGCCATGGGAAGGGGTGTTAACCTGTTGAGTTATTTCCCCAGAATGGCCAGGAGGAGGTACCATTCTACCAGTGAATGGAGCCCCCTATCACAGGTTCCCTCAGTCAGTGAGAGAACTGATGGAGTAACCTTAGCAACACCCTTTAGAAAATCCATAGAAAAGGAAAAAAAAGGTATTCTAAGTACAAATGGATTCATTTTTTTTACCAGAGATGGGCTTGACCCTGAAAACTAGATCCAGAACCTCCATCAAGCTTGGAGAATCTCCATGTTCAGATTCTAAGTGTGTGACTGAGTGTAGGAGCTGGATTTTATAATGTACTATGAGAATTAATGTATGATTTAATTTCATCCTGTCAGCCACCCCTTTTGAATAGCAGAAAGGAATGACAGACCAGAACAATCCTTATGACTAATTATGGTCATCCTTTTGTTTTAGAATAAGTTATAAAGCTACTATGGTTTCCTATATGTATTACAAATTAGGAAGTAAGAGACAGGATTCTCTATTGTGTCTATGTTAAGTAGATTAGAGGAACATTGAAGGCCTGGGTCTCAATGTAAATTGTTTTGGTTATTGATTGCAAAACTTAGACAGGTTTAATTTGCAATGCCCTGTTGCTCAATATAAAATACTACTGTTTGTATTCTCAATCTGTTTGTGTGAATGAGGAACGTATGCATTAGAAAAAGATAAAATGTGAAGGCCATTGTTATAGCCAGTCAAGGAAGAGACTTGAAGAAACTTAAAGGACATCAAGGAATCATCAACACGCATCCAAAATGAAGGGCAGATTGACGACCCTGAGGTAAAGGCTGGCACCCCTAAAGACAATTGATTAAATCAGAACAAAGGACAGGATGACCCTCTCGGAGGTGTATTGGAATGTTTACACCAATTAAGAAGTAACGGGTCACAAAGTGACACAGCAAAATCCATAGGCTTCAACAGAGAAGAAAACCTATAAGAACAGGGTGCTTTGCCAGAGGACTTTGGGTTCGTCTTGCCACACTCCAGGAGCATCGGATCGTGACCGATAGAACCCTGCTCCCCTCTGCGACCAATCTGGCTGGCCACTAGATTGATCCAGACTCTGGACTGGTAACTATAAACATCACTGCAGGACTGTGTGTGTGTGTGTGTGTGTGTGTGTGTGTGTGTGTGTGTGTCTAAAAAGCATATGCTAACTGTGGTATTCTCAATAATCACTGTGTGTATTTACCTTCCTGTATAAAGATCCCGTGTGCTTTGTATGAGCATAACATGAGGCCCATGTCTAATGTTAACCTCTTGTTGCTGGTTATAACTCTTGGCAATTGTCTAAAATCATGCCTTCAGGTATTAAGAGCTTAATAGATGACCACATTGTTTCCTTACTGATCCTCAGAAATCTTTTATTGAAGTGGGTCTAATCAACAACCTGAACTCAGGCAAATCTCCCACTGAAGCCAATGGGAATTTTGCCTGAATAGAAGCTGCAGGATAAGGGCTGCAAAATAAAGCTATTCCTAAAAGGAAAGGAGCATCATTCATTGCCACAGGACTCAGCAAACACACACTCCCCAACACTCCAACAGATGTTTCTAAATTTCTTGGCTGCTCAGAGGAATGCTTAAGAAGGTTTTATCTCCCCTCCCTAGACAACTGACATTTAAAAATTGCTTTTGACACTAAGAACATAAAACTTCTTTCCTGACCATCAGTGCCCAGAATTGAGCTAGAATCCTCTGAAGTCAAATGTCTGGGATATTATAGCAATAACCCATGAGTCATCCTGCTGGTTTAACCATGCTGCATTTCTTTCTTTATCCGTTTCCACAATAATCTCTATCGTGTCCTGAAACACACAGAATGCATTCGCCAAAGGGTTGCTCACAGAGATCTATCCAACTCGTGTGTGATGCCCAGGGCCAGCTCCAGGCACCAGCCCACCAAGCATGTGCTTGGGGCGGTGCCTGGAGGGAGGCGACACGGCAGGGCCACGGCCGGGCTCGCCGCCCTCCCCCCGGTGCTCCTGCCGGTCGGGGAGAGCGGAGAGCCGCAGCCGGGCTCGCCTCCCTCCCCCCGGCGCTCCTGCCGGTCGGGGAGAGCGGAGAGCCACGGCGGGCTCGCCGCCCTCCCCCCGGCCACTGGGGAGAGCGGAGAGCCCCGGCCGGGCTCGCTGCCCTCCTCCCGGCGCTCTGGCCGCCGGGGAGAGCGGAGAGCCCCGGCCAGGCTCGCTGCCCTCCTCCCGGCGCTCTGGCCGCCGGGGAGAGCGGAGAGCCCCGGACGGGCTTGCCGCCCTCCCCCCGGCACTCCGGCCAGTCGGGGATTGTGGGCCCGCGGCCGGGCTCGGCACCCTCCCCTGCCACGCTGGGGGGGCGGGTGGCTTTTTTGCCTAGGGCGGCAAAAAAGCCAGAGCCGGCCCTGGTGATGCCTGTCCTCACCCTGACTCCTCTTGTACTTCCCCCTACTTCCAAAACAAACAAACAAAAGGAAAGGGGGGAGAGGGAGAAATGCAAGCCCAAATACGCACATCACATGCTTTTGTTTACTTGTGAAGGGACTCTTTTCTCTCCTGGTAGTGCAGCTGCTAATTTCATTGTCAAGCTGTCAGGAGTGGCTCACAACCATTGTCAAAAGCAAGGCAGACTCCCTAAACTGGTGGTATGTTCTCTAATTACATTTCACCAACCCAGTAAGAAGTGTGAACTCCTGGATCACTGTAACAGTCTTACCATGGAATGTGTCCTTAGACACAAATATTCCAGGTTACATCCAGTCCCAAGAGACCAGTCACTCACTCAGGTCGATTTGCAGCCTAGCTCTCACACCAAAGACAACACTGGTAGCCATTCTATAGTAAACTAGCTAAAGTTTTATTAGCTAAGAAAAAGGAATAAGAGTTATTGAGAGGTTAAAATAGGTAAAATATATGTACAGGTGAATCACAGTCTATACTTCCAAATGGTAGCAGAGATGTAGTAATTTGCCAGTTTCCCAAAAGTCTTTCCAGGCTACCCAGAATAACTTTGGGGATCTCAATCTTCTTGTTCAGTTATTCTGCCCTATTAAAATCCAAACAGCCTGGAGATGCAGAATCTTTCTCTGAGTCCATACTTATAACTTCTTCTCACAGAAAACAAACGGACAGGGTCACCACCCTTGTGAGCTCTTTCTTTGATTGGCAGAGAGAGAGAGAGGAGCACATTTAGAGATTTTGATCTCTGATAATCAGACACAATGACCACTTGCCTTAAAATGCGCAAAAATTAGTATTTGCCTGTTAAAGTTCTTCATTTGCATTACACAGGGCTTCTTTCTCATTTGATGGGTTATTTAGTGACAGGTATAGACAATGTGCGTGTTTGCTATTGCATTACAACTGGAAACAGATAAATGAAAACAATGCATGTAGCATCCCATGAGTTTTGATGAAGTTTAAACACCAAAGGCATTCTTTTACATTTAACAAATCACTTTCATCTATGCTAGTACACAAGTGAATTGGCCTGGCTTCCAGCTATGCTTTTGTAAGTGTTCAGTGAGGCCTGGGGCTTTGGCATGAGCTGGCACCTGGTCTACCAGTATCGCATTCACACCACAGAATATAGAGTCAGGACCTAAGCAGCTAGCTGGGAATTTACGTAATTACAAAAAAAGACATTGTTAATATATCATCATGCATAGACGTAAAGCAGGAGTACTTGTGGCACCTTAGAGACTAACAAATTTATTAGAGCATAAGCTTTCGTGGACTACAGCCCACTTCTTTCTATATGCATTCGAAGAAGTGGGCTGTAGTCCACGAAAGCTTATGCTCTAATAAATTTGTTAGTCTCTAAGGTGCCACAAGTACTCCTGTTCTTTTTGCGGATACAGACTAACACGGCTGCTACTCTGAAAGAAGTAAAGTAGCAATTCATAATTATTTCTTTATGCCCAGATTGTGAACCCCTTCCTCACAATAGGAAGGAATTTTTCACACATGTATCCCCCATTGAATTATCAGCCAAGTTACTCACATAAGGGATTCTGGTCCAGACTGAATTTAGCTTCTTTTTTCTGTTTGTGATTTATCCACAAGCCATCTTCAATTTTTTTTTTACGTTATTTCTCACTCAGAATAACTTATTGAGGAATTCTCTGGAGAACTCTTCGTATGTACATTGTCCATGAGCAGTTCATGATGACTATTAATTATTCAAAATCTGAGCTGTCTTGGTTCATTTTGATTGTACATAAGGGTCTTACCCCATGATATTGTTTCTGTACCCTGACTGCATTCTTATAATCGGGTTTCCAGTAGGAATACTTGTTTTCATCAATTCAAAGTTTTTCCTACAAATGTATAATGTACATTTAAAATTCACTGTTTGTGAACATTCCAGCCGGTAATCTCTTTTGTTAGAACACTTCTGGAAATTAAACACAAAATGGGGGCACCATAGGTGAAAACAACAATTTTGAGTTTATAGTCACTGAAAACTGTTAATATAAGGCGGTGCACAGTGTGGTGGGACAGTATAAACATACTATGTACATTACTTTTACTATGGATTAGGTTGTGATTTGAGCTACACATCCATGATGGGGCAGAAGAGTGAGTTAGAACCCTCTTTACAATCTGACATGAGTTACCAAGACTTTGGGTCCAGATGTATAGGAACAAGTGGACATTATGCACCTGCTATGCCACTCAACCTAGAACAGGTAGGCAGGGAGTGGGTGGAGAATGGTTCGAACCTTAGTTTGCCTCTCCCAGTGGATTGACTGATGTGCGTGTTGCTATGTTTGGTTTCTTTTCATAAGCCAACAGGTAACTTTAACACATGCACGCCTCTCAGCAAGGGGGAAACAGGTATCTCTGAGGCACATTTTCTCCCAGGGCTACTCCTGAGACCCAGGTCTGATTCTAAATGTACAGTCTAGTCCCATAAGAAACATTGTACATGCCTCAGAGATTAATAAATCCAGGTTAAGCACCCCAGATGATCAACCCATTTTAAGAGTAATTCTTTAGGGGTGCAGTGCTGATGTAGGTGCTTATATGCCACATTACATCCTGTTTACCGGTGTAGCAGGGAAAAGAGGGATCCTGGTGAAAAAAATGGGATACCTCTACATGAGCTCATCTTAGGAGGAAAATGCAGCCCGAAGTTTTTATTCTAACAATGGTCATGTACAGAATGGCAACCAGATATGGGGAGTGCAAGGAGAGCTTTAAACCATTTTGCACTCCACTCTCCACTTGCATGCCGTGCATTTGGCTGCATTGGAGGATTTAGCCACATAGCTTTAAATCTCCTTTTCAGACTTCATTTTTTCCAATCTAAACCCACATTAGCTCAGTGTGGCACATTGTCTCCCTCTACTGACCGGTCCACATAAAAAAACCGAGTCTTCAATGATTCTGAGCTGCAAAGTTAGTCCTTTAACTTCAGTAGTAGAGGCTACTGCTTTTTAGATCTATTTTCAGAGTAACAGCCGTGTTAGTCTGTATCCGCAAAAAGAAGAACAGGAGTACTTGTGGCACCTTAGAGACTAACAAATTTATTAGAGCATAAGCTTTCGTGGACTACAGCCCACTTCTTCGGATGCATATAGAATGGAACATATAATGAGGAGATATATATACACACATACAGAGAGCATAAACAGGTGGGAGTTGCCTTACCAACTCTGAGAGGCCAATTAATTAAGAGAAAAAAAAAAACCTTTTGAAGTGATAATCAAGCTAGCCGACTACAGACAGTGTGATAAGAAGTGTGAGAGTACTTACAAGGGGAGATAGAGTCAACGTTTGTAATGGCTCAGCCATTCCCAGTCCTTATTCAAACCGGAGTCTAGTTTGCATATCAATTCTAGCTCTGCAGTCTCTCTTTGGAGTCTGTTTTTGAAGTTTTTCTGTTGTAATATAGCCACCCGCAGGTCTGTCACTGAATGACCAGACAGGTTAAAGTGTTCTCCCACTGGTTTTTGAGTATTTTGATTCCTGATGTCAGATTTGTGTCCATTAATTCTTTTGTGTAGAGACTGTCCGGTTTGGCCAATGTACATGGCAGAGGGGCATTGCTGGCACATGATGGCATATATCACATTGGTAGATGTGCAGGTGAACGAGCCCCTGATGGTATGGCTGATGTGATTAGGTCCTATGATGATGTCACTTGAATAGATATGTGGACAGAGTTGGCATCGGGGTTTGTTACAAGGATAGGTTCCTGGGTTAGTGGTTTTGTTCAGTGATGTGTGGTTGCTGGTGAGTATTTGCTTTAGGTTGGGGGGTTGTCTGTAAGCGAGGACAGGTCTGTCTCCCAAGATCTGTGAGAGTAAAGGATCATCTTTCAGGATAGGTTGTAGATCTCTGATGATGCGCTGGAGAGGTTTTAGTTGGGGGCTGAAGGTGACAGCTAGTGGTGTTCTGTTATTTTCTTTGTTGGGCCTGTCTTGTAGGAGGTGACTTCTGGGTACTCGTCTGGCTCTGTCAATCTGTTTTTTCACTTCAGCAGGTGGGTATTGTAGTTTTAAGAATGCTTGATAGAGATCTTGTAGGTGCTTGTCTCTATCCGAGGGATTGGAGCAAATGCGGTTATATCTTAGAGCTTGGCTGTAGACAATGGATCGTGTGGTGTGTCCTGGATGGAAGCTGGAGGCATGTAGGTAAGTGTAGCGGTCAGTAGGTTTCCGGTATAGGGTGGTATTGATGTGACCATCGCTTATTAGCACAGTAGTGTCCAAACTTCAAAAACAGACTCCAAAGAGAGACTGCAGAGCTAGAATTGATATGCAAACTAGACACAATCAACTCCGGTTTGAATAAGGACTGGGAATGGCTGAGCCATTACAAACATTGACTCTATCTCCCCTTGTAAGTACTCTCACACTTCTTATCACACTGTCTGTAGTCGGCTACCTTGATTATCACTTCAAAAGGTTTTTTTTTCCTCTTAATTAATTGGCCTCTCAGAGTTGGTAAGACAACTCCCACCTGCTTATGCTCTCTGTATGTGTGTATATATATCTCCTCATTATATGTTCCATTCTATATGCATCCGAAGAAGTGGGCTGTAGTCCACGAAAGCTTATGCTCTAATAAATTTGTTAGTCTCTAAGGTGCCACAAGTACTCCTGTTCTTCTTTTTTAGATCTAGTGATTGTGAGTTCAATCCTTGCTGACAACACACCGAGAGGGTTGGCACACGAGCTTCATGGAAAACCTCTACCCTGGGATGAGATTGTGAATAGCACGAGCATCCCCAACACATGCAGATAAAGCTGTTATGGCTCAGCATCACATATGTACACACACTATACAGGTAGCTCTCCTTTTTATCATAGGAAAAAGCGTTTTGTTTACTGCAGTTTTTTTTTTCTTAGATCCCTATTTATGTGACTTCAGATTTTATTTGCTTTCTCTTTGCATGGGGTACGTGTGCCAATAATCTCAAAAAAATTAGAATGGGATGACAAAGAGCCATTTTCATAATGTAACAATGGGTAAAAAGCCTTAGAGTGATTACCGGTAATTAGTTTACTACAAAATCATCCAGCTCTGCAGATTAGCAAATGTAATGCTAATAGTATGATACCTCATTGCACAGGTGTGGCCCAAGTATGCTAATGGCAGAGACAAGGGGTTCACAGGAAGTGGCCTGTACACAGTAGGCCCAATACTGCATACATTGCCCACCAGCAATTCCATACACGTGGAATTTTGCATGTTGTGTGGTCAGGCTCAGTGTATTTTATTATGCAGATGTAAAAAGTGTATTTTTTTATAATACACCATGCCCTGTATTTCTTGATAGTTTTCACATTATTCAAGAGGGGATATCTCGTTTATGGGTGAAAATACTAAGTGTTTCATTCTCCTGTCTACTTAGAGAATGAGCATCAAGATGTATACTTGCTTGCTATCCTGTTTCAAAGCATCCAGACAATGAATGTAAAAGTGATGAGCAATGGTATAGTGAACTATTGCATAGAAACTTGTCAAATATAAATATTAAAAAGCACTTTTTATGACTCATACTCATGTGAATAAATCAGAATTGTCTGTGAATATCAAAAGGGAGATGCATAATTAGATAGGCCTTTCCTGTTTTAATGCTGGAATGTAGTTCTGAGAAAAAGAAGGGAAAAAAAAAAACATTGCCACTTTTTTCCATGCTAATTTGTGTTCCTGGAATTTTGTTTTCTCGGGGTGCATGTCCCAGAAAAGGCTACACATCTGGAAGTATCATAGAAAGGATGGTCCAATAGGTAAAGCACAAACCTAGGTATCACCATTCTTGGGTTCCATGCCACGGACATGCTGTGACTTTGGGCAAGTCAATTAGTAAGTTGGTGCTAGCAATACTTGCCCTTTTGGAACTCTACAGATGATAACTTATTAAATTATTTGACTCTTAAATTTGAATGGGACAGCATGACTTTACTTTGAAAAATAGACAGGGAATCCCCCTTTCCAGTAGAGACCATTTTTTACATGTGAGTCTCAATAATGATGTTATATTTGTAGAATAGCTTTCATCCCAAAGCACTTTACAAACAATACTCTGGGATCATTTCAGACGCTACTGAAATGCTGGGTTGAAACACAGCAACTATTCAGTAAAGCAGAACAATGTTACAAAACAGTTGTAGGACAGGAAAGGAGCATTCTTTGGTGGGCAAATGTACCAGTAAGAAGTGTAGAAACTGCAGGGTGAGCTGAAGTAGGTAGGTATTTATTTATTTTTTTTTATAGTACCACTAGTATGCTAGATTCTTTACAGACAATACAATAAAGACAAGTGCCCTGCCATGAACATCTTGTATTCTAAAAGCCAGCTTGACTCCCTTATGTTGGTGAACAGTTACTGTCCAATTGAAGTCAATGGAATTATTTGTGGGAGTAACTGCTCACCAGTGAGAGAGAGGGAGGTCCCAATGGACAGTATATACTTGGCTCTGTTAATTATGCTACTCTTTGTGGCAAATTTGTCCCCTTCTCCCCTCCAAATGTGTCTGTATTTTTTTTCCATGGCAGTCCCAGGTATGGAATGACTTTTCTCAACTGGTTCACCAAGCCACCACCCTCCCCTGTCCAAACCTGCTTGCCCAGCCATGGCATTTTTATTTTATAAAGCCCATTTTTTTATTTAAAAAAAAAGCAGGTGAGGGAGGGTATTCCAGGCTATGGTACCACATGAATGAAAGTACAGAGGTGAGATTTGGAGAAAGACATGAAGGGGTGATTGGTCACATAGTTGAGGTAGAACAAGAGAAAAGACAACTACAAAGAGGTAGAAGTAGTAGGAGCTGACTTGTGTAGGATTTTGAAGGCTAAAGAAGGAGCTAAAACTTGATGCTGACGGTGAGGAAAAATTGCTGCAGAAGGTTGAGAGTTAGTTAGAATTTTTCCATTACATTGGGATTATTCGTATAAAAGGTGTCATGGGATCTTCAATGGCCACAAATGAGTAGGCTCTTGGTTTTGCTTCTTATCCAAAAGACAGCATCCCCAGCACCCTAGAGCCCCACAGCAGCATGCTGGGATATTGATTCAGTAACAAATTAAAGTTCTAGTTATCAAGTCTCTGACATGCATTCCTTGGAGGTTTCCTATCCAAGCATGGTCCAGCCTGAGACTGCTTAGCTTGCAAGAGCTGATGGGATCACAGCATAAGATGATATGGTTTGCATGCCATTTTACGATCTTTAACTATTCTTGGTTATTTACTGGTATATATAGCTCCAAAACTTTCTGCTGTTGAAATCAATTCAGAGGAAATAAGTGTACAGAGTGATTCCAATTAAAGATTGTCGGGAAGTGTTGGGTGTTTTTAATCCACACTCCAGCTTTAAAATTTTAAGCAGAGATTCGTAGGGATGAAAGTGAAAGAGCTCATCAAGAATATGTGGATCCAGGCCCAACAAACTTCATGAGCCATATTCCCAACTTCCATAAACCCTACTGTCACTGCATTGCTAAATGTGAATGACATTTACCTCAAACACAGCTCCTGACCAATCATTTTCAACACTCCAAACCAATTTTCCAGCATCTGGTTTTTGGTATAAAATCATTACGTTTTTCTTCTTGTGGTGTGTGGCTGCTGCATGGAATTAATCAGAGGAGGTGACTGAACTCAACTTCTAAGTAATTACCTGAGACTGATAGAATTGATCACTAGAGGTCAGTGAAGAGGGCAGGCCACAGCTGCCCAGCTCTGAGTAGCTACAACAAGGATCTGCTTAGACTCTATCTCAGAGTTTCTAATAGAGTTTCTGAAGGTTTAAAAACCTTAGATAATGATCTAGTTTCTTTGGGGGTTTTATTAACATAATTAGTCATGGTCCTGTTGCTGGCATTGACTTGGATGGCCTCAGCAGTGAAGGTCTTCTCTTTCCCTGTTGATGTGGACTCTGAGACTGACTTGTGTCAGAATATAGTCCAAATTTCCTAGATACTGATCATACTCCTTGTTGTAAAATCTGTAAGGAGACCTAAGCCCTCTGCCCCACCCACTCCAAGTCTGGCTTTATTCTGATTTCTCAGTTGCATTTTGAGTAAAGTTATTGGAGAGTGTGGAGATGGATAAAAATAAAATAACATGAATTTATGTTGTTACTTCCAGATGAGCTGAACTGCAACTGGACAAACAATCTGGAGAAGGAGATTGCCAGTTCTAGCTACCAAACCAAAACTCATCATCAGGACATCAGGATTAATTCTGGTAATTATATGTCAAGTCACTGTTCACGGCTGCTTGTGGATCCGTTTTCATGGAAGTCCTGTTCCATACACCAATAAAATTAATAATTTGTCACTCAGAACTCAGAGTAGGATTTGCAAGAGCAGTGAATTGTGAATTGTTAATTTCAGTAATCAGAGGGTGGTACTCTGTGTGTGCACTTCAAGGGGACAATGCTGAGCACTACTGAAAATCCCACCCATAGGGTATATTCCAGAATGCAGCATCCTGATTTATAAATCAAATTTAGGGCCTAATCTTACTTTCATTTAGAGCACTGAAAAAATTCCCATTGCCATCATTGGGAGCCCAAGCTAGCTCCTAGTGCCTGCCAAACATTGTTGCTATGTTTTCCTCACCAAGCCTAATTTTTTCATTGCTACTCTAAGCACTTTCGTTTATCAGTTAACGATATGTATATTTTTAAGGTTAGTAAGCCCAATTCACACCACTCCCACCACCAGCTTGAAAGTAAAACAGAAACATAAAAGCATAGATAGCCTTTAAAATATATGCACAAGGGACATATTTCATATTTTCTGCCTTTGACTCCACTCGTCTTTTTCTGTTACAGTAAGAGCCATAGAGACAATAATATGCTTAATGTCTCAAATTGTTCCCCTGAAAACAGCACAAAATATACTCAGATTATGCAGCAAACGGAGTTGTACCTCCCTCTTTGTTGACATTATACAGTCACAGCAAGCCACAACGATTTCAAGCTTTGTTTTTTATTTCTTAATGTAGCCAATAAGAGTCCCTTACTACTTGAATATGTTCTTTCTACAATGACAGGAAGAGATGGCACTTCCATTTCTTTCAGTCTGGTGCATTGAGAAATCCATACACACCACTAATAAAAATGGTGTTAACATTACAGCAGACCACTGCACAATGATTGGCCAGTTGAAAAAACAAACAAAAAAAGAAATCACCAACAAAGGGTTAAAAACATTTGCTGAATTGAAGTGAAAAAGTTGAAAAAACTCTTTCTGAATCACTAAAACATTTTGGTCCATTCAAAATAAAAAATGTCTGAGGGTTATTTTTCTTTTTAATGTGACTAAAAAAAATTTAATGGTTTTGGTTTGAATTGCCCCTGGGCCAAAAAAATCCATGATTCACTCAGCTTGATAGCTGGCCTTTGGAAGCAAAAGATTTCCCCATTTCATCCTGGGCTGAGGCCAGGGCAATCGTAGTAGTGAAGTCACGCATCTTCTGAATCTCCTGGAAACAAGTCATACAAGCAGATTTCTTTTGACAGTTTGGACTCCGGACATTCTTTCCTCTCTGCTGATTGGATATTTTCTCTAGCTTTCAGTCATGGTCCCTCCCCACTGACCTCTCCCTATATCCTCTTCCCCATTTCCTCTTCTCCCTTCTCGAACCCCTGAATGTCTCCTTTTTCTTCTTGTCTTGCTCCTAGTAACTCGTTCCCTCTGGTCACATCCACTCCTGCCTCCTAACATATATATTTTCAACCTGTGTTACTGACATGACATTTCCCAACCATCATCCTAACCACATTGTTTGTATATTGCATTTCTTTCCCCCTCCTTTCGCTTGTGTTTGTTTAGATTGTAAGCTCTTAGGGGACAGGGACCATGCCTTTCGATGTGTTTATACAATGCCTAGCATAATGCAGCCATGATCCTGATTGGGGGCCAAAATACAAATATTAAAAAAGGAACAGCTTTCTGAACAGTTCTTCAGATTCATTTGCCATGTGCTTAATTAAGAGCTTTCAAGTTGGTTGCGATCAAATTGCCAAAAACGCAAGCTATTTCCCCCCACATAAATCCTTACTTCTAATTCAGCCTCAGAATTGCACAACTTTTACTTTTAAAATGTGGGTTTTTTCCCCCCTCTCGAATATTCTGAGGGAAGGGATGTTGATCTCTATCTGTGAAGCAGCAGGGATGGCCACAGCTAAAGATGGAGCATTAGACAGGGTGGGCACCGAGCATTCTCTCTCTCAGGTGCTTGGCTGGCTGGTTCCTGCTCACATGCTCTGGCTCTAAATCATCACCCGGGGTCAAAGGAATTTTCATCCAGGTCAGATTCCCAGTGACCTTGGGGGTTTTTCCCCTTCCTCTGCAGTGTTTAGGTGCAGGTCTCTTGCCAAGATCACCTGAGTACATCTCACTTAATTATTTCTCTGCTGTTGCGGGGGCCTCAAGCACTGGTGCACCTCAGTCCCTCCTACTCTCTGTGGCACATAGCAGTCTGTCTCCATGAACTGTAATATTTTGGCCTACATTTTGGTTGTTGGGTTTAATGTGTGGGTGCTGGGTGGTGTTGGTCATCTCTGATGTACAGGAAGTCAGATGAGGTGATCTGGCAGTCCCTTCTGGCTTAAACTCTATGTTTCTGATGTGTAGTGCTGTAACAAACTAATCATTTATCACATTTGTGTGTTTCAGAATAAACTTTTCTGCAAATCGTCAGACTACTTGGAAAGTATAGTCTAGTTGCCAAGGATTATTAATAACATTGCCAAAGTGGTGTGAAATTAAAAACTGTACAGATTATAATGAACCTGCCACTTAGCATAAATACAAGTGCACTTTCTCCCCTTTCAAGGATTTTACCACCAGTCCCTCCCAAACTCCCTCCTAAAATAGAGGCCATCATTTGTTCAGCAGTTGGGAGAAAGGATGGTTTTGTGTTTAAACCACAGGCCAAGAAGTTCAGGTTACGTTGTGTTTGTAGCCCAGGACAAAACTTTCTTTTCTGCAACAGCCTACCCACAATAACACAAGCTGATAAGATTTACAGAGAAAAAAAAAATCCAAGTCCAAGCAACTAAGCCATCAGAAGAGAAGACCAGAGACTGCTTCTGCTTTCAGACTCTATCCAGTTTTACTTTTATTATTTCAAGCCCCCTGTAAATACTAGAGCCGAATGAAACATCATTCAAAAATATGACATCAGTGAAAAAAACAGGGCAAAAAGTATTTTAATTGCCCTTTCCCCCTTGTTTTCCATCCAGCTTTAACATACATACATAAGAATGAAAGGAATCAGGAAGCGTGGATTCTAGTCACAGCTCTTCCACCGCCTTCCTGTGTAACTGGCTGCGGCTACAGATGAAGTCTCATCGGTCTTCCTGAAGGAGAAGAGAGCAAATGCCCCAAAATCCTGATCTCCTCTACTGGAGAATTGGAGCTGTTACACCTCTGCTAGGCCTGCTCCTTGCCTGAGTCCTGTTGCTCCCAAGGGATGCTCTGACAGTGTCCCAGTTGCCCCATCTCTCTAATTGTCTCTCACCCCATGAAGCTGCTTTCCCATGGAGGGAGTATTTGGGGCCTATGTGATTCAAGGGGCTGGGGAAGAAGATTCTGGAAGGACATGAGGGAGTTAGGTATCCTGGCTTGGGAGGAGAGCCAAGGTGTGTGGGTGTTGAGATGGAGAAGTAGCTTCTATGGGGACAGAGTCATCTGCAGCACCACCACCATGCCATGACCCTTCTATCTCTAAAGTGGCAGAGGAAAGGGGCAGAAGCCCTGGACACAAGTTCTCAAAAGTCAGATTACCCTAAAAAAAGGGAGGGTATGTTCCAAATGTTCTAACCCCTCTCCCCCACTGTTTATAACCTCCCTCCAATGCACCTTTTTCAACTAAAAAGCCTTGATGTATGTGATAACCATCTATTAACTCCCCTCCCCATTTCCAGATCAAGTACTGTTCCCTCCCCCCCCCCCCAGAGACCAGTGCTATTGCAAGGCTGTAGGATGCGGCACTTCCCACCTACTCTGCCGCCATTGCACATGGAAACCAGCTGCATCCACAAAACAAATACAGTTTTGGACAGTAAGAAAAAAATCCAAATTAAAGAAACTCTATGGGCCAGATCTTCAGGAGGTGTTAATCAGGGTATCTTCACTGAAGTCAATGGAGCTGTGTCAGTTTACACCAGATGAGGATCTGGTCATGCATCTTCAAAATAACTTATGTATTTTATCATCATGCTGTAATATACATCAGGCTAGATCAGTGGTTCCCAAACTTCAACAACCTGTGAACCCCTTTCACTAAAATGTCAAGTCTTGTGAACCCCCTCCTAAAAATGAATATTTCCAGGGATTTTCTCCTTTATCTGAGTATAAATTATAAAAGCAGTGATCTGGGAAATATAAAATTTGTTTTATGACAAGCATATTACACACTTTATTATTTATCATTACATTATGAAAATGGCAACACTCTTCCAAGATCTCACTTTCGTAGCTTGTATCACTTTGAATAAGCCTGTTATAAGACAAGGCTCCTTTGTTTCATCAAGGAGTATCTGATGTGAAACGTCGTGACGGTATTTAAGAAGCCAACTCAGAGTTCCTCCTACACAAGCATTCAGGTCTTGAGCAGTCCAGGCAAACAATGTACATAACAAAGCTTAAACTTGTTCATAATAATTAAAAAAACAATACTAGCTGCCTATTTAATTTTAAAAACAGCAAAAAGTATCCACCTCCCTTTCCATTTCTTATAAGGTGTCTTGAAGTTTAAATCTCCTCAGTGTGATAGATCTGCTTGCTTTGATCTGCTTGGCTCGTGGAAGTCCAGTGGCTCCGGGCTGCTGGCCCCAGGCTGCCCGGGGTCCCTAGGACAGCTCTGTCCACCATTAGGGAATTTTTTTCCAAGAACCCCCTGTAACATTTCATGAACCCCACTTTGGGAACCACTGGGCTAGATAATTACATCTACAAGACCCAATTCACCATTTTCCTGCACCAAAATGTGTAGTCATTTAGCCCAGTATAAACGGAATGCCAAGCGTATTCCGATTGTAATGGTAGCATTTTACACTGACTTTGCACCAGTGTAAAAAACAAGGTCCAGAGGAAAGGTGAAGCAGGACCACAGCCTTTGTAGTTAGCTGTAAAATGCTACTGTTATGCAAGCCAGCAAGATACCAATTCCCTTCCCATTTTTTTCCAATTATTTTCCAACCTTCATCTTTCTCCTTTTAGCTAAATCTTCAACATTAACTTCTTGATAACTAGTGTGTTATGACCAATAAAAAAAAGTGAAGAAAAAGCATCACACTTGCTATATACAGTACATTTTAGAAAAGGTATTCATAGGCTCTTGGGTTATATATTTTAGAATCTCAATTTAAATGCAGATTTTTAAGTCCCCAGTTAAGGATCCATGAGGGATGTCTCTTACTTGATTAAAATACCCTTAGCAAAAATATTTCAGACTTCATATTTCTTTTCTACAGAGTGAACCTAGTTAATAGTTAATTTCTTGGATGAATTTTTCTCCAGGAATTTTCAGGTACTATAGTAATTCTCCAGGAAGGCTTATTTCCGTATTCCAGACTTCCAATGCACTTACGCACAAAGGAATGAATATATTTAATCTAGTGTGTATATAAAATGCTTCCTTCCTTCTCTAAATTAATATTGATCTGTACAATAATCCTCAACCAACAGCAGCTCTTCCTGAGGGAAAAAGATAACATTTTGTCCTATATTGTATTCATAGATATAGGAGTATGACATTCCTGAAGCTTCTCTCTTGCAAACACTTTTATGTATTTGCTTACCTTTATGCATATATCTCAGCTGAATGATTTCAAAAGTATAAAAGTAAGCATACACTTAAATATTTGTAGGTACTGGGCCTTGGACTTCAATCATCATGGAAAAAAATTGTCCATAGGAATTGGAGTTATGCATATTGCAGTTTTCAAAAGTTACAGAGGAGACCTAGCATCTCAAAAGACACATAATATGCCAAGAACATAAAGAGTGAGAACTTGTTATTGATTCTTCTTTAACCATCATGTTATTTTCCAAAACTTCCTTGAGCCAAAATGGAATCTCAGATTAGAGGATTGATCTGAATGAGTCTATTAAGAATTTTAGGCAGTCAGGGTGAGAAAGATCCTTTATTTTTATCCTGCCACATTGAAAGAGAAGGGGACACACAGCAATTAAACAATAACTAGCACTAACCTGTGAGTTCGCACTTCCATATAGTAGTAGTTGGGCTTACAAATCCTGATCCAAAGCCTGTTGAAGTTAATGGGAATCTTTCCTGAAAGCTGCTCTAAAACATGCTAGGATGGTATAGAATAGACCCTAAGATCAGGGAGCTGAAACACCCAGTGGTCAAATGGGTGCAGGTGCAGCTGAGATTATTTTGTGCATCTAGTTTGCTTTTTGATTCTGATTACCCTTGTTAAAATACACTTCACCTGCCCTGAGCTCTTCATAGGCTAATAGCATTCAAACCACTTCCAAAAAACCCCCCCAAAAACCTATGTCCAGCTTGCATGTGATTGGCTGAGCCTGAAAAGGCCTTATACTCAACATTTCTGAGTCTAGCTGTCTATGTGATCCAACAATTTTTGATTGTCACATCTGATCAATTCCAAATTGTCAGGGAATGTTCTAGACCTCAGTGGCCAGAACCAATTGATTTTGATGGAAATCAAAAAACCAAAAGAGAAAATGGAGGACATATGAAGCACCTGTCATCTTTTTAGCACAGTTGCATCTTCAAGTGCCTCTGAAATTGTTTATAGATCAAACTGGTTGATGACATCCATCCAGCATAACAATACTCCCATCTTATCTCTTTTCATCCTCCCAGAGTTTAACATGTTGACCCTGAATGACATATCCCATACAAATAATGTCTGGGGGATGTAGAGGAAAGCACAAAGACATTGGCATGGGGGTGGAGAATGGGGGGGGATATGGAAGGGCACACAACCCCTGGCAAGGGGAAATTGGGGGACCCTGGTATGTGGGAGGGGGCACACAGAATCCCTAGTATGGAGGGAAAGGGGGACTACGGCAGACAGAGCCCCTGACATGTGAGGCAAGAGGGCCCTGCTATGGGGGAAATGGGAACACAGAATGCCTGGCAGGGAAAGTTTGGGGGACCCTGGTATGAGGGGAAGGCAGGGCATACAGAGCCCTTGACAGGACAACATGTGACTAGGATTGAATACAGAGCTGCTGGCAAGGGGAGGAAGAAAAGAATGGGGGCACACAGAGCCCCTGCCATAAGGAGAAGAGGGAATGGAGGGCCTGGGGAAGGGGGAGGGGGAATGCACACAGCTGCTGGCATGTGGGGAGAATGGGGAACTCCGGTATGGGAGGGGAGACTGGGGGATACCTAGAAACCCTGGCAGGGGGGAATTAGTCCCTGAAATAGGGGGGCTGGGAGGGTGGTACAAAGGGAGCTTGTGGGGTGGAATGCAAGGAGCCCTTGGTGTGTGCAATGTGCTTGACCTAACTAGAGCAGCTATGAAGTAGGCAACCCCTACATCCTATGTCACTCCACAGCATGGCTGTGAACATTACAGCCTCAGCTGACTTTTTCTTCTGAGAACTGATTGTGTATTCACTTCAGTCTGTTCCTGCTCTGATCAAAGTCAATAGCAAAAGTTCCACTGACTTCAATGACAGCAGGATCAAGCCTCATAACTTTTTTTTCAGGACATCAACCATGTCTTTCCCACTGTAAATATCTTACATGCTGCCATCTGTTTGGGCTACTCAGACACTTGGCAGATACAATTAACCTCCTACAACTATATCAGCTTTTTTTAAAAAAAAATTCTTATCCTTATGGGTGAAATTTGAAATTAATATAATCCATGATCAGAGATGTTTAAAGCATGTTAGAGGCATCAATATACTGTCTAAATGTAGCGCTAAAGAGAGTGAAGGCCAATTGGAAAGTTCCCTGCTGTGCAGCAAGTCAGTTCAATCTGCATTCCTATTCAGTGGATACTGCAGAAGTGAAATTTCACAATAGGCTGCACTGCAGTCAGCCATCCTTATTAATATTTTCTCTTCTCCTTTTCAAAAATGTTCCTTACTATTGTGTGCACTTTCATTAAGAAATGATATAGGTTTTTTATTTTCTTCATACATGGTGATTTATTTCTTCATACAAATGTCATTTTTATTCTTTTATGATCATATTATTGCATTGCCAAGATTAAAAAAAACTTGTAGGAACTAGTCCATTTTTCAAATTTGCCATCAGTTTCCAGTCTCTGGCTATATAGCTAGGATGTTCTGCATAGAAAAAAACTTTGCCACTCACCCCTTTTGTGCCACCTACTGGCACAAAACTAAACAATAAGCAAAACAAGCATGTTGTAAAGGGTAAATGGTTTTGTAAAGGGAAATCATGCCTCAATGTGCTAGAATTATTTGAGGGGGTCAACAAGCATGTGGACAAGGGGGAATCCAGTGGATATAGTGTATTTAGATTTCCAGAAAGCCTTTGACAAGGTCCCTCACCAAAGGCTCTTAAGCAAAGTAAGCTGTCATGGGATAAGAGGAAAGGTCCTCTCATGGATTGGTAACTAATTAAAGATAGGAAAGAGAGTAGGAATAAATGGCCAGTTTTCAGAATGGCTAGAAGTAAATAGTGGTGTCCTCCATGGGTTTGTACTGGGACCAGTCCTATTCAATATATTCATAAATGATCTGAAAAAAGGGGTAAACAGTGAGGTGGCAAAATCTGAAGACTATACAAAACTACTCAAGATAGTTAAGTCCCAGGCACACTGTGAAGAACTACAAAAGCATCTCTCAAAACCGGGTGGCTACGCAACAAAAATGGTAGATGAAATTCAATGTTAATAAATGCAAAGTAATGCACATTGGAAAACATCATCCCAACTATCCATATAAAATGATAAGGTCTAAATTAGCTGTTTCCACTCAAGAAAGGGATCTTGGAGTCATTGTGGATTGTTCTCTGAACAACATCCACTCAATGTGCAGCGGCAGTCAAAAAACGCTAACAGAATGTTGGGAATCATTAAGAAAGGGATAGATAATAAGGCAGACAATATCATATTGCCTCTATATAAATCCATGGTATGCCCACATTTTGAATACTGGGTGCAGATGTGGTGGCCCCATCTCAAGATATATTGGAACTAGAAAAGTCCAGAAAAGGGCAACAAAAATATGAGGAGAGATTAATAAAACTGGGACTTTTCATCTTGGAAAAGAGATGACTAAGGGAGGATATGATTGAGGTCTATAAAATCATGACTAGTGTGGAGAAAGTAAATAAGGAAGTGTTATTTACTCCTTCTCATAACACAAGATCTAAGGGTCACCCAATGAAATTAATTGGCAGCAGGTTTAAAACAAACAAAAGGAAGTATTTCTTCACACAATGCACAGTCAACCTGTGGAACTCTTTGCTAGAGTATGTTGTGAAGGCCAAGACTATAACAGGGTTCAAAAAAAAGAACTAGATAAGTTCATGGAGGATGGGTCCATCAATGCCTATTAGCCAGAATGGGCAGGGATGGTGTCCCTAGCCCCTGTTTGCCACAAGGTGGGAATAAGCGACAGAGAATGGATCACATGTTCTTATGTCGTCTTTTCATACCTAACTTTATTTAACCCTAATTCTCTCTCTTCCAGATGTCTCCTAGTTCAGCCTCCATACACTGCTCCATGACACAACATTCTTGTGATATTTGTGTGTTGGTAATAACAATCCTCTCAATTTAATCTCACTTGTTGTACAATGTAGGCCAATTCTTAAGAGGTACTGTGCGTCACCAGCTTCCATTGAAGCCACAAGGAGTTGAAGGTATTCACCAGCTTTCGGGATTTGGCATTAGCTGGAGTTGGCTGCTAGGCGATCCCCGCCAAACAACATCCAGTACTACAATATTTGTGCCTCGCTCCACTCTGTGCTGGGGAAAGACTCCGGCAATTGGCGCGCTAGGATTTCATCCCATTTTATAAATGTTTTGCTGCAATTTTTCATTTAGACTACCGTTAATATTTTTTCTTCTTTCAATTTTTCAAATCTTCCTCTGAAAACATGTAATGATATTTAAATTGAAATCCCTAGCTACAATGGATTTGGTTGATTAGAAATGGAGTCTTTATGATGCAGTACCTTAATCTTCTTTGAAAACAGCACCTGGGGCTCCCTACAGCTGTAAAATTACAAAAACAAAGGTCGGGGAGGTAAGCATATTGAAGAGAATTATTTTATAGTTCAGCATGTGGTGTTTAAACAGGAGTGTATGAATATATAATTTAAATAAATTAGGGCTTGAATACTCTTTTTTAGCTTCTACCTTTGCTATGTAATTTCGATTGGTGTTTTGTTATTGTTGTTTTAGTTATTTTGAAGGCACCTCGGGTCTCGGTCTTCTCCCACTTAGACCAGTGTAAACCAGAGCAAATCTAGTTACATTTGTTTAAAACACGTGGGAAATCAGAGTTAGACCTCTACAATATGAAAACCTGACCAGCTGATTCTCCAGACTGCACTATGGCTTCCTTTCCACTCTTTGCCTGTCCTTTCTTTAGATTATAAGCCCTTCCAGGCAAGGACAGTCTTTCACTATGTGTTTGTATATTCCCTGGCACAATGGGGCCCTGATCTCATTTACTGCCTTTAGCCATTGCTGTAGTATAAATAACAGAGATAACAATAAACAACATGATAATGCCTGAGAGCTGTGGTGGGAGACATCGGCCATTCCCCTTTCCTGAATCTTTTAAGTTTTCATCAAGAACCTGTCGTAGTATTTGGTTTGAACTATGGTAAGGAAAAAGAAAATCAAACTCCCTCCTGATTGTCATCCATGTACCACATAACCAACGCCCACTCTTTAAGCCTGGAATTCTCTCTCTTTATCTGACACGAGAATAATGAGTGGCTAAGTCTACATTTTCAGTCCAGCCCCTCTTTTCAGCCACAATCCTGCAAACTCTGCTGCATGCACGGACTCATAGAAGTCCCACTGAGTTCAATAGGGCCCTTTGCAGACTTTCAAGATGAGGGATCTAGTTGCTTGACTATCAACATAGTAGCAGCTGCTAGTCAGAGGGAACCACCATGGGAATCAGAAAATTCTAAACATTCCTTGACAAGTCCCCTCAATGCTTTGGCAAGAGAGAAAGACACCAAAAATACAGCAGCCAGCATAAGAGAGAACTTGGGTGTTATCCACACAAAAGATGTCCAAACACATGCTTCCTATGCACACCCTATTCATGGTTCTTGGGCTGTGTGGTCTAGCATTCAGAGGTCATGGACGAGAGTCAGACCTTCTGACCTCTAGTCTCAGTTCTGGTAGGGATTATGGTCTAGTGGTGAGAGAGGTGGGACTGGCAGTCAGGACTCGTGGGTTTAGCTCTTGCATCACAATCACTCTGGACTCATGATTCCAAGTGGCACAGCGGTAACCATTAGAAAACACTTTCCCATGGATTCAAGAATAAGGTGTCTGTAAGCAGTCTCTAATTCAGGGGTTTCTAAACAATGGCACATTACCACTGGAGGTACGTGCGCTTAATGGTCCATCAATTCACTTCACAACAGTTTTTTAAAGAAATTGGTATGTGACTCAATTAAGTTGGGAACCGCTGCTCTCCAGTTATTGGAGGACTCTGAGCAGAACGAGGTCTGTGATCCTTCCCAGCATGTCCTTCCTTTCTCAAAACCAATCCTCTCTATCCTTTGGCTATGTTTCTTTCCCCATTTCCTACACTCCTCTGCCCAGTTGAAATAAGGAACAAAGCACTCTCTTCTTCAAAGTGTTTCATTCCCTGTGAGACACTTTGAATATGTTCTTTTCAGACATCCCCTGCAGAGTGCTCAGGTTACCAAAGGGAGGCATTTGTTTTACTTTCCTTTAATTAAAAAAAAAAAAAACACACCACAGTTCCATTGGAGAGCAGAATTTGGACTCTTTTGGTCCAGAAGATGTGTGTGTTCTCTAAAAAGAGAATGAAAAGAAACCCAAGGCAAGGACTACACTGAAATAGTATCTTGTTTCTTCATTTTTACTCTCCAGGACATAGACATCAAGCTAAGACTTGGGCAAATGCATGAGGGAACACTCTCTATGCAGGGATCCTATTGGGTGCAGACAGAATGAATGCTCTTGGGCAATCTCGATCTTTGTGGATGCAAACCAAAGAGGGGCAGTGCAAACACAAGCTGTTACTCACTAATAAAACTATCAAAAAATGATAGACTAAAAGCTAATGGCAGTTTTATTTATAAAATGCTCCTGCTCTCTACCTCAGCCCTCACACCCCACCAAGGCACTTGAGGTAAAACAATTTAAAATACAAGAAAAACACCACACTTCTGAGTACTTGGGGCTAGATTGTGGCATTTAGCCACAGCCCATAATAAGGGCGGGTGCCCAAGTAGTATAATGAAGGGAACTAAAGAGAAAGGGACAGGTTACAGGAGGGACCTAGTCTGGTGGAGCCAGGGGCTGAGGAATGTAAGCCAGGGTGCAGTCAAGACTGAGCTTCAGCACATCTAATAGCTCTCTTGCTAACAACTCTGCCTGCTTGCCGGATCCCTGAATGAAGCACCCCAGGGCAGCTTTGGAAGCATTCCGAAAGCCCACCGGCTGGGCTTCACAGGGGAAAGAGCATTCTGCAACATCCCTTTAAGGGGTGCATCATACTCCACTCTACCCCAATGCCTCTGGTCAGCTCTGCTGGTTGATCAATGCACAAGGGGACAAAGCCATAGCCCGGCCTACTCCCTGTCCCTCCCCAACCCCTTTTGGGTAGGTTGTTCACAGTAGTAACAACCCCTGCACTCCCCTGAACAGAGAGACTGCAATTCTGTCAACTCCAATATGGGCCGCACACAGAACTTCTACCTCATTCCTTCCCCATTGCTTCATGGCTACAGAAGGCTACATTCTGCCCCTTTAATAAAAGTCAGTCAAAATGGGAAGAGGCTGTCCAAAATGAATGAGGGGAGAGGGGACTTAAAAGAGGAAAAAGTAATAAGGAAGACAATAGTGATCCAACTAAAAAATTACAGCTCTGAAATATAAACATTTGAAGATGATTTTTAAAAGTGGGGAAGAGATAACGTCAAGAATTTCAATGAGGTCCAGTTCAGCCTGGCAAGGCCCACCACTGCAATGGCTACCAAATTAAGGCCCTGAGTCAGGAAAGCACATAGTTCAAGTTAAGCATGTGCTTAACTGCTTTACTGAACCTGGGCCTAAGACTGGTAGTGGATTTCTTAAATAGGACAGCTTTTCACTGTTCTATTAAAAAATATATATATATGTGTGTGTGTTTTTTTACTGGAGATAGCTAACCCAATGTAAAATCCTGGGGAAGAGAAGGCAAAGTAGTTTTTCCCTCAGCATAGCTAATTGAAGTAAAGCTCAGGTGCAACATATAGGTTTGACCTCAACCACCTGCATCAATGTACAAACTACTTTTGCCTTGTCTCTATGAGGATATTATAGTGAGATAGACATCTTGAGTTAGTGAACTTCATATAAAAATACACCCGTTTTGCAAAGAAGACATAGCTTTAGTGTGATCTGAGTGAAGGACGAAGTTTGGAGGGAACAGGAGAGGGGTGTTATTGAACGTGTGTGTGTGTGTAGGAAGAAGATTAAACAAGGAAGAAATCAATTAATCTCTAAAATGCTTTCGGCATTTTCTTTTCCTGTTCTAAGCAAAAATGTAATAGACTTGGGAGGGCTGACAGACCCTCGTTAATCTATAAAGTATATATCATTCGGCCAAAGAGTCATAAATGCAACAAGATCTCTTCCAAAGCTTCAAAAGAGGGAAGAACCACCTATGGTAGAATGTTCACAGAAGGCTCCATTATTATTTAAAAGTGGAAATAACTCAATTTCTGGTTTCTTGCACCTTTTCATTGGGACATTTTAAACATGCTAAATAGTGGGGGGAAAAAAATCAGGATTTTCAAATGGAAGTGAAGTAGAAGTAATACTTCCAATGAACAGAGCTTTTCTTTTTGTTGTTGTTAATATCAGATGTTATTGGGGCATGAAGTTTACTGCTACAAGATTATTGCTTTGAAAGTAAAGAGGGGAGTATCTGGACCTCCTAACTGAAAACCTTTTTGACCTTCTTGGGTTCTAGAATTCAGTCTTATAGAACTTGCAAGTACAGGACGTGCTCTGTGGCTGAATCGAGATGCTGTAGTAAATGAGGCTGTTGTCTGTAGGACCCCTGCATTGTTTGTTGCAGAAGTTAGAAAGTGTGTAGTGAATGAGATGGGATTGCAGAAAAAGAAAGTCAGGCCTTGTGCTTAAGGCAATTGAATGCAACCTTGAAGGACTGGATTCTACCCATGTCTCTACCATTGAATTTCTATGTGATGCTGGGCAAGTCACTTCAAACCAAACTTTTCACAGGTGACCAATGTGTGTTCCTCATTGTCTGGGTGCCTGATTTGAGATCCTGGGGTCTGATTTGCAAAAATGCTGAATACTCATAATTGCAACTAAAGTCAATGGGAGCTGAGCTTTGAACATCTACAGTGCTATAAAATGTGTAATACTCCAAGAAATCAGGCCCTAATGTCTCAAATTTGGCAACCAAAATTAGCTGACAATTTTGATTTCCAGTGTCTCCATTACACATCTACAAAATGAAAATAGTAAAACTTCACTTGGATGCTGTGAAGGTAAAATCATTAATATTTGTAAAGAACCAATATACTATTATGAGAGCACCATAATAATGTCCAGAAGGAAATTATTAATTCTATATTGCATGGTTTGGATGGCATATATTGAATGGGGTCACACACTGAATGAGGAGCATAACAATAAATAGTGAATAGCTACCCATTCACTGGGTCTTGTGGGATAAATAGCATGCAAGTATGTAATTAAAGGCTGTATAATATTGCAGATATGCAAAGGGGCCAAATTAAGATTGCACAGGCAACTTTAATTCTACTGTTCCCTAACTTTTGAGGGCTTGACTTTGTAACCTTAATGTACTTTGAATGTCCATAACACACACACACACACACACAGAGATTAAGAGACTATAAATTGCTAGACTATGATATTAATTTTATTATTAATGCAGCTGGAATAATCTCTCTTCAAAAACTATTAATTCTTGTCTATTTTCTCTTATAGTTCTCTTTCAAGAGAAATGACAGTGCAGAAAAGCCAGTTTAAGCTTAGCTACTGTTGTCCCCTGTAATAGAAGGCTTGTTAATTAGCAAACTGGGGATTTCACTATTAAAATTTCAATAATTGTCAGTTCCCACTGAAGGTAAGTAAATAAATCTCCTTTTTGAAAGTAGCTTAGGGTGACGATTGTTCATCTTTATGTAAAGTAGTGATAGTAGATAATGTTTGCACCCCTCAGCTCATAGGTATTACAGGACATGAAAAATCAGACATTATGAAGTAGTTTGCTACTGTACTTAAAAACTCTGTTAGTGTGTATTCTTGTAGCCTGTGAGCAAAACAGAGGCAAGTGACTTGAGTCATTGTCATTCATTATTTATTAAAGGCTTAGATGTGAATAGCACTGAACATACAGTTCCAAAGATAAAAATCTTTCTTGTGTGGGGATCTATAGGGCTAGTAGGTCCCTGAGCAACTGCCGCATCCATGACACCCCCGAACAGCTCCGACAGAGAAACAATTGATGGGTTGTGAGCCTTGTGGGACCAAGCACCACTGGATGTCCCGCCCACCCTCCACCCCTGGACCTCCGGACCTTTTCATCGGGCCCCTTCCCCGTGGACCCAACCGGCCCCCCCGCCCCTTCTCCGTGAGCTGGCTGCATGACTTGCAGCCAGTTCGTTTCCTGACCGCGCCAAGGAAACATCTATACACGCTCGTGCTCCACACTCTTCACTTCCTCAGCCTCGTGTCCCGCCCCGATACGAAGTGGCGGGACCTCCTGCCACCTGTTGAGGGTGAGAAGCCCCGGTGGGCCAGCCTCTATTCCACTCTGGTCCCGAGGCCCGCCGGGGATATCAGCTGGCGGCTCCTTCATGGAGCCGTGAGCACGGGCGTGTACTTGGCGCGGTTTACCCCTGTCCCGGACACCTGTCCCTTCTGCGGCGTGAGGGAGACCCTGGCTCACGTTTACTTAGAGTGTGCCAGGTTGCAGCCCCTACACCGGCTCCTCACCGATATTATGCTACGTTTTTGGTTACACTTTTCCCCTCACCTTCTCATTTATGCACTCCCTATCCGTGGCCCCACAAAGTCGCGGGACCTCCTGGTCAACTTCCTCTTGGCCCTGGCTAAACAGGCCATCTATAAAACCAGGGAGAGGAGGTTGGCCGAGGGAGGTTCCTGTGACTGTGGGGCCTGTTTCCGATCCTCTGTCCGTTCACGTATCCGGGCAGAGTTCCTCTGGGCGGCATCCATTGGCTCCCTTGACGCCTTTGAGGAACAGTGGGCGCTGTCCGGGGTTCTCGGCTCGGTGTCCCCGTCAGGTTCCCTTCTTTTGACCCTTTGACCGCACTCCTGTCCCTGTTTTTACATTAGTTGTCCCCCGTAATTATTTGAGTTCCAGGCCCTGTGGATCCTCCCCTTAGGCTGGGGGGGGATCCTTTAGCAGTGGGCGGGCTTACGCCCGCCCACTTCCCGGAACCCAATATGTACAGGAACCAAGTAGACCATATCTTTAAATCCTTTGACTTTGCTGGAGACAGTCCCAAAGATGGCTATAAAAGGCTATGTCTGATGCATATTTTATACCTCGGAGAAATGGGGTGTATGAAAAAGTAGCTTTCACCCAAGAATTCAAGGACCAGCAGAAAATGTTGACTGTTTTTTTACAAGAAATCTGCATACACTGGCTGAAAATTGTGATTTTGGGAATACAAAATATGAAAATATAAGAGACAGGCTGGTAATTGGGTTAACAGTTAAAACCTTTCACAGCAACTACAACTGAAGAGAAATTTAACACTAGCCACAGCTATACAAATAGCGAAGCAGTCAGAATTAGTCAAACAGAACAGAAGGCAGAAGCAACTTGAAAACCTGAAACTAGCTTAGAAACTATTAACGGACACGTCAGTGTTAACAGTCATTATCATAAAACCCCAGAGACAAAGAGAGACAACGCACAGGCTAAGAAGGACAAATTCCAGCCTACATGCACAACATATGGAAAAAAGTCGTATCCCAAGAGATAATGCATGTCTAGCTAGAAGAACATGTGAAATACATGCATGAAATATGGACATTTTGCTGCTGTTTGCCACACCCAAAATTGTTAGGGAGTTGACTCATATTACAGAAAATCAAGAGCCATTGTTTCTGGGATATATCACTTTTGATATCACAGACCCTGCCTGGAGAGTGAAACTATTAACTTTAAAATTGACTTAGGGGCTGATGTCACAGTCATCTCAGATGGGACTTACAATCACCTTCAACCCCTCCCAGAGCTGAAGTGACCTGACATAGCTCCAGACTAGCCTTGGAGTGATTCTGAACTGCATGGGCTGGGTCACCAGAGAAACAACTTACAAAAATGAAAGCTCTGCCTTCAGAGTGTATGTGATGAAAGGATCAAAGATCAACAACCTTCTCTGCCACAGCATGGCAGCCAGGATGAGCCAAGTGAGATAGATGGAAGAACTCGATGGAATATTTGATGTTGGACTTTTGAAAGGAGACCCGGTACACATCAACTTAAGAGACAATGCTGAATCATACAGTGTACAAACAACCCTACCAGAGAGAACTTGGAAGAGACTTGCTGCAGATTTACGCAAATTCAGAGGATATCATTACTGGGTCGTAGTGGACTATTTTTCCAGGTATAAGGAAATAATGTACTTGAAAGATATAACATGTTGCAGTGTTATAAAGAAACTGAAGTGCATTTTTGTTCACTTCAGTATTCCAGAACAACTAGTGACAAACAATGGGCCACAATTCACTGCAGCAGAATTTAAGTCATTCCAAACAAAATATGATTTTGATCATATTATTAGCAGCCCACATTACCCACAAATGAATGGAGAGAGCTCTGCAGACAGCCAAGAAAATCCTAAAGCAGGAAGATCCATTCCTTGCTCTTCTGAGCAGGGGCGGCTCTAGGCACCAGCAAAGCAAGCACGTGCTTGGGGCAGCCCATTTGCAGGGGCGGCAGGGATCCAACATGGGAGTTGAGAACCAACAGGGGGCCCTGGGAGCTGTAGTTCCTTGGTTAGCTCCCTGCCTATAGAGCCAGCCCTGGAGCAGGGAAAGAACTACATTTCCCAGCATTCCCTTGGCCACTACCAACAGGAAAGAGGGGGAGGGAGTGATGAAGCTGAGACCTCATACTGCAGCTTGCTTTGAATGGAGAGCTGCACTGTGAGTAGGGATCCCATATTTTAACATTCAAAAAATAGGACACTCCACGGGGAGGGAGGGTAGCCCCACCCTGCCACCATCCACTCCCTCCGACTGCCCCCCACAGAAACCCCAACCCATCCAACCCTTCCTGCTCCCTGTCCCCTGATCACCCCCTCCCGGGACCCCTGCCCCTAACTGCCCCCCAGGATCCCATCCCCATATCTAAGCCTCCCTTCTCCTTGTCCCCAACTGCCCCCTCCTGAGGACCCCCCCCCCAACCTCCCCCGTAGGACCCCACCACCTACCTGTCCCCTGACAAATCCCCGGGACTCCCATGCCTATCCAACCGCTGCCTGTCCCCTGACTGCCCCCCCAACCCCTGACCCATCTAACCCCCCTTCTAATAGAATGGTAAACTGTATTTTACAGTTCAGCCACTAGGTGGCACTTTGTGTAAAATACCTTATTTAAACAAAACTCAGCCATAGGTGGCAGAGAATCAAAGGATCCTATGAGGAACACATCTGGTGCGTGTAAGCAAGCTCTGTAGCCAGTCCATATCTGATACAGGATTATGACAGGCATGGACCTTCTTCTTCACACATGCACAGCCTATTATTATTATGGGCATCTTCCTGGCTTTCCATATTAGGCTCAATTTAGGAACAAGGAGCCCGAATCTCATTTACGGTAAAATCCCTTTGATACTGCTCTGGTGGCATAAAGAGGCCTTAAAGGGGAAGGAGGTGCTCTCCCCCAGTAATGTGCAGGTATGACTTCATCATCAGGTCTTTGCTGGCCCTCTGCACAGTGGTGAATTTAAGCTCAACTCCCCCCTCGCCACACATACCCCCCATGCAATGAACCAGGAGGAGGCCTGTGAATCACTAAAGACACATTTAAGTTCTACTTTGAGGGTTTTCGTGGACTAAATTCACCCTATCCTCCACACAGGGTGAATTTCACCCATAGTGATATAAGTGTACACTTGTGCATAGGTGCCTTCTTCTATAACTTCACAAGCTGCTGTACACTTTTGCAAAAGAAGGTGTAATATAAACACAATGGGCCAAATCCCTGTGTGCAATCCCATTGAAAGCAGTGAAGAATTTGGCCTGATACTTGAAAATGATCTTTAACATTTTTGATGAGTGACTTAATTCTGAATTTTAGATTTCCTTTTTTTACTGTTTCATGAAAATATCACATAAGTCAGAACAGAGTGCTTTACAATTGCAAATGACAGCCTTAAGTTCTTATTATGGCTCAGGGAGCATTAAAGTATTAAAATCTTTCTTAAATTGTGGTAGGACACTTTCTTCTATATTAAATATGAAACATCTAAGTTAATGCAAAATTAAGGTAGCATGGTTAAAATAACAAAAACCCAGGAAATTTGGGAACTGTTTCCACCAGCAATGTTAATTTGGCTGCATTGCAAATCCTGGGTGCAAATTTATCCCTGAAAATTGAGCCTGATCCAAAACTCATTGATTTTAAGAGAGAGACTCCCACAAAGCTTTGAATGAGGTTTATTGCATGTCCCTTTGCCTGCCTGGCAACACCTGAGGGGCATTTATCTACTACCCAGTACTTGGGTTGTTGCCCAGAGGATGCATCTTTAATCTCTGTGGGGAGCTCTATAGAAGATTTTTCAGTTAGGGTGCCTAGAATTTGTACTGAACTACTGAGTGTCCCAATTGCCATGGTCACATTCCCTCCCTGGCCAGCAATGCCCTTGTTTGGGACTGCTCTGAAGTCAGTGGGAGCCCTTCCATTGATTGTAATGGGATTTAGATTGTATTCCTAATATTCTGCAGGCTCTTTGGCAGGCAGTTACAAACCTGGACTGGACAACCTGTCTGTGACTGGGGCCTGTATTTGCAGAGGCAGAAGCTGGCCCTGTGACTTTGGTTTCCTCTGTGATTTGTGGTATGCATTTCCCACCTTAAACAGTAATATATTAATACATATTTAACCAAAACCCAAGAATACAAAATACTACTTATGTGGCTCTGTAAAAGTTGCTGCTAGAACTTTTTCATGCTCTGGTATATTGTGATTGTAATTGTGCCACCTTAATATTGCAGCATTGCAGTAACTTAGTGCTGCACATTTCATGTCTTTTTTTTTTTTTTTCCATAAAGAGAAAAAAACAACTATGCTATGGTTAATTATTTGAACAGTGATGTAATCACAAATAGGCTTCAGTGTTCACACTGCATTGAGGAGGGCATATGTTCCCACCTTTGCCACTGCTGTTACTTAGCTGAGGGCAATTTTCTGTAAAACTGGATTCAGGGGGCAGAAGCACATTTGTTTATTTGTATTGCAATAGTGCATAAAGTAAGGCTGTGGTGGAAGGAGTATGTTGGGTGGGGTGGGGCAACAGTATCCAGTACTGCAGAGATTCAGGGAAGCGCTATGGCCTATAGGGCAGCCCAGGGAGGCTGCCGTAACTTACTGCGTTTGTCTAAATTACTCCAGGAGCCACAGACAGCCCAAGTTTGGGATAATGCAAAGATGGCTGAAAGCCTCTCTTTCCCTGCACTGCAAGTTCTGCGCTGTGCTTCTAGAAAAGCAATCTCAGCCTAGGTTTCCTTAATTTATTTCTAACCAAAATGTCCTTAATTCAGTAAAGGTATTAGTTACCCTGATCAGCACCATTTTTAGTCTTCAATTCAGGCAACCGCATCTATTCAGCCAAGCACTTGAGCATACACTTAAGTGTCATTGACTTTAATGGGACTTAAGCATGTGTTTAAAGTTATAACACATGCTTTGCTAAATAGGGGCATTTGGGAGCAAGGCAACTGATTCCTTGGGGCTTGGAAAGACTCTTAAGGTACATCTACACTGCAAAAGAACCCCTGCGGCAGCAAGTCTCAGAGCCTGGGTCAACTGACTCAAGTTTATACTACAGGGCTAAAAATAGCAGTATAGACATTCCCACTTGGGCTGGCAAGGGAGGTGGGTCTCAGAGCCTGCGTTCCAGCCCAAGCAGGAAGGTCTACACTGCTATTTTTAGTCCCATAGCACGAGCTCGAGTCAGTTGACCAGGACGCTGAGACTCACTGCCGAGGGTGTTTTTTTGCACTGTAGACGTACCCTTCAGTAGACTTATTGACTTCAGTAGAAGTTGGATCAGGCATTTAGCCTTTTAGCTGACATTTGCTTTACCCCCACTGAAAGCCACAAAAGAAACCAAATTCCCTACATTACGGCAAATCCTACATCTTTTGGACATATTTTTCTGCATCTTCAAATTATGTGCAGATAAACTGGATCCAGAAAAAGTGAATGTTCAACTCATTCCTCTTACTGTCTCTCTGACTCTTCTTTTTTATTATTCTTACTGTTTGATTCAATTTAGAGTAAAAAAGTATGTTTAATAATTGCAGCCACATCCATCTTCCATTACTAGATTTAAAGCTTTATTCTTTCAGTTATGTAGACAGACAGACAAAGAATTTCTAGATATCCTTTAAAATAAATTACATTTTATTAGAAATTGTCATTTTATGCATAATTATATATATACCTGTATTATTTATATGTCTTGTATGCTGCTGAAATAATAGTCAAGTACTGTACATGTTGTCCCTGGGAATAAAAAAATAATATATACTGTAGCATCTGTGATGCTGAAGGGATGCTTTCCAGTTGATTAGGCCACAAAATTGATTCACCTTTAAAGATTTTTCATATTGTAGCTCTTTACCTCCAGACTCCCAAGCGTGCTTCTTTTTAAAATCAGTCTTCATTGACAAGTGTTTATGACAAAGCAATAACGAATGGGGCAACGGTCAGACACAAAGAGTTGGTGCCGCCCATAAAGTCTGGGGAAGCTTTTCAAAGGCACAAATGGAAAGTAGGCAGCTAACTCCCATTGACTTTCTGTAGCAGTTAGACACCTATCTGCCACTTGTGATTCTTAACATCTCCTCCTACTAATTTTAAAGTACCGGACTGTAGCACGTTATAATAAATTAGGAATTCTGAACAGAAGTCATCTTGGACTACACTGCTGGAGGCTCATCAAAGAAAACTGTCATCAGAAATGCACTCATTAACTTCGTGCATATATTGTATTCCATCGTGGTGTACAAAGTTGCAGTTTCTGCTGATTGCTAAAAAATTAGGATAACTTATCAGACAGTACAGTATTTATGCACAGGGCATGATTTACAATTTCTATGTGAGCCACTGGGGTTTTTTAAAGAGCCACTAAAACATGCTGTTGCATTATTGAACATGGCAAATATTATAGAAATTTCCCCCAGCGTGCTGATCACCAATATCCTTGGATCACAGCAAGAAGGCAGGGATGACTTGTGCTAACCTTGACAAAAACCATCTGCGAATTGCACCAAAACGTGTTCACCCTACATCAGCTGGTGTCGGCTGGGAGAGTGGCAAGGTAGCTTGATGAATTTCACCACTTATTCCAGTAACTGTAATGCATGTACATGTAGAAACCTTACTATGGAATTGAAATGGCATTGTGGACTGCACACCTTGAGGCTCACAAAATTTTACTTCATTGGGATCTCAGTGGAAGAACCATAGTTTAACAGATGGTCTTGTATAAAAAGAGGGAGAGAGAAAACATTTCTTTATTTTTTATTCTTTTTATTCTTTTTTTAAATGACAATGAAAAGGGGGAGTGCAGCTGCAAAAACTAAATTAGAGTACACTAAAAGTATAAATTAAATCCAGAGAACAACTGAATTCAGAGTAAATGCTGGAATTCTGTTCTTAACGCTATCATATCACACTTAGTTTCTGGGCTACCATAAAGCACTAGAACTGGTATGATATCCTGTACACGTGCTGCAATGCTTAGGCTCAGTGGAATGAGTTAAGGATGAAATTGTAGTGGCTTTTAATCTATTTCCCTGCAGTAGTGGGTTTAAATTAAACAATTAAGGACACATTTTCAAAGCCCTATACAAAGGGTGGACTCACCAAGGGAATTCACATGCAACTGCCAAGTTGCTCTTGCAATTACATGACTTGTGTGTGCAAACACAGATGAACTCATAATGGATACATGTACATTTTTCTGAATGAACACATTGTGCTGGGCTTTGAAAATACAACCAATATATTTGTATGTATCTATTATTATTATTACACTAGTATCTAAAGGTTCCAACTGGGATCAGGACCCTGGTGTACTCAGCACTGCACAAACACAGTCAGAGTTCTTGCTCCAGAGAGCTTATGTATAAATAGACAAGACAGACAAAGGGTGGGAGACAGGCAAATCACCCCATTTTGCAGATGAGGAACTGAAGCAAAGAGTGATTAAGTATCTTGTGCGAGGTCACAGTGGAAATCCATGCCAGAACTGCAGGTTGAATTCAGATTTCCTGAGTCCCATTCCAGTCCCTGAAGCACAACTTCATTTTTTCTCTTAACAGTAGTACCTTCACATTTAGATAGATATAAATCCAGCTGGCTAAAATTAATAGGCTGGGTTAAAAGCACAGCATATAGTCAGCTGCATCTAAGTATCTTAGTTATAAAATAATCTTTCTATTTTCCTTTCCCTCCCTTTGGCCTTTTCTTGTTTTCTTCAGTAATTGGCAATTTCTTCCTTTAGTACATCAGCTTCATCATTCTACCTCCAAGGATTAGCTGACAGGGAAAAACATTACAGGTGTTTGCTAGAACTACCACTGAATATCACTTTATACAAAAAGCTTTTAAACAGCCAGCATCTTCCCAAGTCCTTCTCAGCAGTCCCATAGATCTGTCCCTTTTCTTTTATGTTACACGTGGAGTTGAGCAAATAACACAAGAAAAAATTTCTATTGACATTTGTTCACATATTTAACCAAATTTGTGCTGGCAATGTTTGCACCCTGTTTTGTATTTGTGTTACGTGAAGAATCTAGATATGCAGGTTGCTGGCACCAGCAATTGCAGAAAATGATATTCAAAGCATATATTTAGATTCAGTATATAAAAATGCTTAGGAAGTTTACCTGTCCATAAGATTTAGGCACCTATGACATAGGGTATTATTTGTGCTGTATTTTTAAGCTAAGTGCAGCAGTACAATTAAATATAATCCACCCCCAATAAGCCAGGCAGCTGAAAATGCAAATTTTCCTACCCCTCCAAGAAGTCGCCAACCTTATAATTCCCCTTCTCATTTTCAATTCCCCTTCTCATGCGGGGAAATGACAAGCTTTGCAGGGTGCCCTGACGGTCAGCAAATTCAGGCTGCTTCAGATCAACAGCTGGACAGATTCCAAAGCTGCAGGGCCCTTACAGAGAATTCCACTGCCGGCAGCCCCCTCTCATTGATACTCTCATGTTGGAAGTAAGGATATATCCACACAGAGCTGGGAGGATGCTTCCCAGCACGGGTAGAAAGACACGCTCTAGCTTAAGATAGTGTGCTAAAAATAGCACTGTCGCTATGGCTTGGGCTAGCTGCCTGAGTACAATCCCACCTCATCCTGAGTATGTACTTGGGAGACTAGACCGAGCCACTGCCCATGCTGCTGTGGCCACACCGCCATTTTTAGTGCACTAGCTCCAGCAGAGCTAGCACAGGTCTGTCTGTTCAGGCTGGGAAGCACCCTCCCGCAGCTGCTGCTAGACATTGTAGCCCCATGGGATTATTTTGCTAGCTATTATATCCTACTAATCCAGCCAGCCGTAACAAATAATATGTTTCTCTTTATGAATTAATCCCTTTCATATAGGATTCTTATATTTTATCAGTATTAATTCCTATGAAATTAGGATGTGTTGAGACATATATGTGTTTCCTAATAATTATACATAGAATAAGTTTTGCTGAAATGCAAGAAGCCTACTGGCCTGTATCCGGTAAGATCAGCTAAATAGCTAAAAGTATGATCAGTTAAGAGCAGCGGTGAGCTGGAGCTAGTTTGCACTGGTTTGCAAGAACCGGTTGCTAAAAATTAGACGCCGGTGGAGAACAAACTGTTAAAGGGCTGGGCAGGTGGGCAAACAACTCCAGTCCGCGGGCCACATCCAGCCCGCGGGACCGTCCTGTCCCCCACCAGAGCTCCCAGGAGTCCCAGCTGGGACCTCCCCCAGCACCTCCCTCGCTTCCCCCACCCCCCATAGCCGTAGCCTGCCGAGCCGCTGGCAGCTCAGCTCCCCAGACCTGCCGCTTTGAGCAGCTGCCGGCAAGGTAAGGGGGAGGGGGGAACTGCGAGCTCCAGAGCCGCCCAGGGGGGCGTCAAGTGGGGCACTTTGCCCCGGGCCCCACGGGGGCCCCCACGAGAATCTGAGGCTCCCCCCTAGCCCCGCCTCCGCCTTCCCCCCACCCAACCCCCCTCCGTTCCCCATCCTCTGACCGCCCCCCAGAACCTCTGCCCCATCCAACCCCCCCCCGCTCCCTGTCCCCGGGACTCCCTGCCCCTTATCCAATCCCCCCAGCCCCGGCCTCTTACCATGCCGTTTACCCCGCTCAGAACTGCATGGTAAGGCCGGGGTGGGGCTCCGAGCTTCGGTCCGAGTGGCAGGAGCTCAGGCCCTGGTGGAGCCACTACGCCGTTGCAGCGCTGTCCAGGGCTGCTCCTGGACGCTGCGTGCTGAGACTACGGGAGAGGGTGGAGGCGGGGGTAAGCGGCATGGTAAGGGGCTGGGGCTGTTGGATAAGGGGCAGGGAGTCCCGGGGATGGGGGGAGTTGGAGGGGGCAGAGGTTCGGGGGGGGACAGTCAGGGAACGGGGGGGGGGTTGGGTAGGTGTGGGAGTTCCAGGGGTCTGTCGGGGTGGTGGTGGATGGGGTTGGGGCAGTCAAGGGACAGGGAGCAGGGCGAGTTGGTAGGGGGTGGGGTCCTGGGGGGCAGTTAGGGTAGGGGGTCTCGGGAAGGAGTGGTCAGGGGACAAGGAGCAGGGGGATTGATGGTTTGCGGGTTCTGGGGGGGGGCACTCGGGGGCAGGACATGGGTGGGGGTCAGATGGCGGGGGTGGGCTTGTACTCACTGGGTGGTTCCCTACCGGTCTTCGGCGGTACGTCCTTCACTTGCTCCAGCACTGAAGGACCCACCGCCGCCATGCCGCCGAAGACCCGGTAGGGAACCGGTTCCTAAGATTTTGGCAGCTCATCACAGGTTAAGAGTAAGTCAGCATAAAGGCTGGCAACCTTTGGCACAGATAGAAATGCTCCCTGAACTTTGGTGAACTGAAGGGAGGAATTACACACAACACTGAATAGGTTTATCCAGCGTCTGCAACCGGTTAGTAACTGCAGGGTACACCACAAACCTGAAAGTCGCCAAGAGAGCCTAGGTTGGCAGTTTTTAGAGTGAGACAATCCTTATTAATATGTAGAGAGATAATCCACTAACCTATAGGACAGGGGTAGGCAACCTATGGCACGTGTGCCAAAGGCGGCACGCGAGCTGATTTTCAGTGGCACTCACACTGCCCGGGTCCTGGCCACTGGCCTGGGGGGCTCTGCATTTTAATTTAATTTTAAATGAACCTTCTTAAACATTTTAAAAACCTTATTTACTTTACATACAACAATAGTTTAGTTATATATTATAGACTTATAGAAAGAGACCTTCTAAAAATGTTAAAATGTATTACTGGCACGCGAAACCTTAAATCAGAGTGAATAAATGAAGACTCGGCACACCACTTCTGAAAGGTTGACGACCCCTGCTATAGGATAAGGATACCCATAAATTTCTTAAGGTACGGAAACAAGATTTGGGTATAGTAGGTTGGGCCTGAATTACATAGCGTCAGGATCTTATAAAATATCATGTAAAGGATATCTTATGGAGCTTTTTTCTTTTCTTTGTTCTCCTATATTCTATAGACTATCTTTTTATCTACCTATCATTCTATCTTCCATCACACTATCAGCTCAGCTTGTGTAGTATAGTATAACTACTGAACATTCCTAACTATTGGGGAAGCCAGAATCATTGTGTTATTAGGCATGCCAGGAGTAAGGCTGGTCCTTCACCTCCTATTACTGGGTCCTCAAGGAAGGGTATGGGTATGTTAGGTTAAGGTACTTATAATAGGAATGTTACCACCAGGAGTTTTGGAATTCTTTTACTGTTTTGCAATGATAAGTTTCATAGCATTTCTTATTCTTTTGTTAATCTCAATAAAGTTTTTATCAATTTGGTATTGTCCTCAGTGTAAGTGTTTTTGCTAAGCACCCCAAGAGTCCTCTCCAGATATAGAGCTCTCTGAGTTCTCAGACCCTGTAGTCTGAATTGGACAAGAACCTACACATCTTCTGGTCGGATGTGATCAGTGGCGAGCCATAACAACTAACCCATCAAATTCAGGTCAACAACATAACCTTTGTGTGTGTTCATCCAATCAGAAAATGGAAACATGCGACTTATTTGACCACTCTCAACAAAGCAACAGAGCTTGAATTTAGAATATTTCCTGTCAATCACAAGAGTAAAACAGAAAAATTCAAAGAGCTATTCATCAAATACATTCAAATAATTAACACATTTCAGAAAACTACAATCTGCTCATGGATATTCCGTGATCAGAGAAAGATGCCAAAAATCATCAGATAAATTGTTTGCTGAGAATGAGTCACTTGTGACTAATTACTAGTGCTTCAGTCAAAGCCAATGAAAATCTGAGCCCCTGCCATCAGGTGAGAACGTATGTTATGTCTCATTCACAGATCTGAGGTAACAGGCTTCTTATGATAGGTAGCAATATAACAGTAAAAAAAGAATGTTGTTATCTCTTTCTTTGTAGTTTTTTAAAAATTATCTTCTTACATATCCATATTACTACTTTATCTATTTTCACATATAGACCCAGATTCAGCAAAGCTAAGTATGAGCTGAAGAAAGATTTTAAAATGGAGTGCGTACTGGAGAAAGATCTTAGGCCTGGTCTACACTACGAGTTTAGGTCGACTTTAGCAGGGTTAAATCGAATTAAGCCTGGACACGTCCACACAACGAAGCCCTTTCTTTCAACTTAAAGGGCCCTTTAAACTGGTTTCTTTACTCCACCTCTGACGAGGGGATTAGCGCTAAAATCGGCCTTTGCGGGTCGGATTTGGGGTAGTCTGGATGGAATTCGACGTTATTGGCCTCCAGGAGCTATCCCACAGTGCTTCATTGTGACCGCTCTGGACAGCACTCTCAACTCAGATGCACTGACCAGGTAGACAGGAAAAGACCCGTGAACTTTTGAATTTCATTTCCTGTTTGCCCAGCATGGAGAACACAGGTGACCATGCAGAGCTCATAAGCACAGGTAACCATGATGGAGTCCCAGGATCGCAAAAGAGCTCCAGCATGGACAGAACGGGAGGTATGGGATCTGCTCGCCATATGGGGAGACAAATCAGTGCTAGCTAAACTCCGTAGCAGTAAACAAAATGGCAAAATAGTAGAAAAGGTCTCAAAGGCCATGAAGAACAGAGGCCATAACAGGGACGCACAGCAGTGCCGCGTGAAAATTAAGGAGCTAAGGCAAGCCTACCACAAAGCCAGAGAGGCAAACGGAAGGTCTGGGGCAGAGCCGCAAACATGCCGCTTCTGCGCGGAGTTACATGCCATTCCAGGGGGTGCAGCCACCACTACCCCAACCATGTGCTTTGACTCTGTCAATGGAGAAACACGCAACAGGGAAGCGGGTTCGGGGTACGCGTAAAATGCTGAAGATAACTCACAGCAAGGAAGCGGAGAAACCGGTTTCCCCAACAGCCAGGATATGTTTATCACCCTGGACCTGGAACCAGTAACCCCCGAACTCACCCAAGGCGTGCTCCCAGACCCTGAGGGCACACAAGGGACCTCTGGTGCCTGTACCTTTGTAAATATTACACATGGTTTAAAAGCAAGCGTGTTTAATGATTAATGATTAATTTGCCCTTGCAATCGCGGCCAGTACAGCTACTGGAAAAGTCTGTTAACGTGTATGGGGATGGAGTGGAAATCCTCCAGGGACATCTCCAGAAAGCTCTCCTTCATGTACTCCCAAAGCCTTTGCAACAGGTTTCTGAGGAGGGCTGCCTTATCCCGTCCGCCATGGTAGGACACTTTACCACGCCAGGCCAGTAGCACGTAGTCTGGAATCATTGCATAACAAAGCATGGCAGCGTATGGTCCCGGTGTTTGCTGGCATGCAGACAACATCCATTCCTTATCTCTCTTTGTTATCCTCAGGAGAGTGATATCATTCACGGTCACCTGGTTGAAATGGGGTGATTTTATTAAGGGGGCATTCAGAGGTGCCCGTTCCTGCTTGGCTGAACAGAAATATTCCCCGCTGTTAGCCACGTGGTGGGGGGGAGGGGTGAAGGGATCATCCCAGAGAATTGTGGGGGGGGGGGAGGGTAGTTGGGTTTGTGCTGCATGTTAACCCGGAAACCCCAGCCCCTCCTTTTACATTGCAAACCCATTTTAAATGGCCAACCCAATGGGTCCTTGGTATGGGAAATGAGGGCGCTACTGTTTGAAACCATTCCCACATGTTATGAGGGTTAAAAAAGCCAAAAGACTGTGGCTTACCATGGCTGCCTGCAAGCCGAATTCTGTTGCCTGGCACCGCGTGAGTGATCTCTCACACCAAACCGGCAGGCCCTCAATATAAGAGGAAAAATGCGACCTTGTAACAAAAGCACATGTGCTGTGTAATGTGAACAGCAAAATGTAACCTGAAAGAGTATACCCATTGTTCTCTAAAATGTGTCTTTTTTAACCACCTCTCCCTTGTCCTCCACCAGCTGCAAATGTTTCTCCTTCACAGAGGCTAGCAAAGATTAGAAGGAGAAAACGGCGGACTCGGGATGATATGTTCACGGAGCTCCAGATGTCCTCCCACGCTGACAGAGCACAGCAGAATGCGTGGAGGCAGTCAATGTCAGACTACAGAAAAGCACAATAGGAACGAGAGGAGAGGTGGCGGGCTGTATCGCGGGATGAACAGAGCAAGTGGCGGGCTGAAGATGATAGGTGGCGTCAGCTTGCAGACAGAAGGCAAGAGTCGATGCTCCGGCTGCTGGAGCATCAAACTGATATGCTCCAGCATATGGTTGAGCTGCAGGAAAGGCAGCAGGAGCAGAGACCGCCGCTACAGTCCCTGTGTAACCAACAGCCCTCCTCCCCAAGACCCATTGCCTCCTCACCCAGACGCCCAAGAACACGATGGAGGGGCCTCCGGCCACCCAGTCACTCCACCCCAGATGATTGCCCAAGCATCGGAAGGCTGGCCTTCAATAAGTGTTAAAGTTTTAAACTGCAGTGTGTCCTTTTCCTTCCCCCTCCCCCACCCCTCTCAGGCTACCTTGGCAATTATCCCCCTAGTTGTGTGATGAATTAATAAAGAATGCATGAATGTGAAGTAACAATGACTTTATTGCCTCTGCAAGAGGTGCTCGAAGGGGGGAGGGGAGGGTGTGGTGGTTGGTTTACAGGGAAGTAGAGTGAACCGAGGGGGGGGGCGGAGGGTTCATCAAGGAGAAACAAACAGAAGTTTCACACCATAGCCTGGCCAGTCACAAAACTTGTTTTCAAAGCTTCTCTGATGCGCACCTTGCCCTGCCGTACTCTAACCGCCCTGGTGTCTCGCTGCGCGTAATCAGCGGCCAGGCGATTTGCCTCAACCTCCCACCCCACCATAAATGTCTCCCCCTTACTCTCACAGATATTGTGGAGCACACAGCAAGCAGCAATAACAATGAGGATATTCTTTTCACTGAGGTCTGAGCGAGTCAGTAAGCTGCGCCAGCGCGCTTTTAAACGTCCAAATGCACATTCCACCACCATTTGGCACTTGCTCAGCCTGTAGTTGAACAGGTCCTGACTACTGTCCAGGCTGCCTGTGTACGGCTTCATAAGTCATGGCATTAAGGGATAGGATGGGTCCCCAAGGATCACGATAGGCATTTCAACATCCCCAACAGTTATTTTCTGGTTTGGGAAGAAAGTCCCTTCCTCCAGCTTTCAAAACAGACCAGAGTGCCTGAAGCCGCGAGCATCATGTACCTTTCCTGGCCATCCCACGTTGATGTTGGTGAAATGTCCCTTGTGATCCACCAGGGCTTGCAGCAGCATTGAAAAGTACCCCTTGTGGTTTATGTACTCGGTGGCTTGGTGCTCCGGTGGCAAGATAGGAATATGGGTTCCGTCTATTGCCCAACCACAGTTTGGGAATCCCATTGCAGCAAAGCCATCCACTATGGCCTGCACATTTCCCAGAGTTATTACCCTTGATATCAGCAGGTGTTTGATTGCATTGGCTACTTGGATCACAGCAGCCCCCACAGTAGATTTGCCCACTCCAAATTGATTCCCGACTGACCGGTAGCTGTCTGGCGTTGCAAGCTTCCACAGGGCTATCGCCACTTGCTTTTCAACTATGAGGGCTGCTCTCATCCTGGTATTCTGGCACTTCAGGGCAGGGGAAAGCAAGTCACAAAGTTTCATGAAAGTGCCCTTACGCATGCGAAAGTTTCGCAGCAACTGGCAATCGTCCCAGACCTGCAACACGATGTGGTCCCACCAGTCTGTGCTTGTTTCCCACGCCCACAATCGGCGTTCCACGGCTTGAACCTGCCCCAGTAGCACCATGATTTGCACATCGCTGGGGCCCATACCTTGTGTGAGTGCTGTGTCCATGTCAATTTCCTCATCACTCTCGTCGCCGCGCTGCAATCTCCTCATTGGCTGGTCCTGGTTTTGCTTTGGCATGTCCTGGCTCTGCATATACTCCAGGACAATGCGCGTGGTGTTCATAGTGCTCATAATTGTCGCGGTGATCTGAGCGGGCTCCATGATCCCAGTGCTATGGCATCTGGGCTGAAAAAAGGCGCGAAACTGACTGAGGGAGGGAGGGGCGACTGACAACATGGCGTACAGGTACAGGGAATTAAAATCAACAAAGGTGGCTGTGCATCAGGGAGAAACACAAACAACTGTCACACAGAATGGCCCTCCCAAAGATTGAACTCAAAACCCTGGGTTTAGCAGGCTATTGATTTCACGGAGGGAGGGGGAAGCAAATTAATACATCTATTTTTTACATCTTAAGCTGGCAGCAGACGGTGCAGCATGACTGATAGCCCTCGGCATCTTCTGGGTGCTTGGCAGAAGATACTGTACTACGACTGCTAGCCATCATCGTCAAGATGGTTCAGTCGGACTGCCGGCAGGACTGAGTCTCCAGGAGACAAAGCATGTCTGCCCAGGTGCCTCTGATTGAACTGGAATACGACGATGACGGATATCAATCTTAATACATCATCTACTGCCAAAAGGCAAGGGGCTACTGCTGTGTAGCAATGCAGCCCCACGTCTGCCAGCACCCAGATAGCCGATGAAGGCTACCAGTCATACTGCACCGTCTACTACCAAAAGGCAATTAGCTGCTGCTGTGTAGCAATGCAGTACCACGTCTGCCGGCACCCAGATGACATATGGTGATGGTGAGCTGAGCTGAGCTGAGCGGGCTCCATGCTTGCCGTGGTATGTTGTCTGCACAGGTAACCCAGGTAAAAAGGCGTGAATCGATTGTCTGCCGTTGCTCTGATGGAGGGGGAGGGGCCTGACGGCATGTACCCAGAACCCCCCGCGACACGGTTTTGTATAATCAGGCATTGGGATCTCAACCCAGAATTCCAATGGGTGGAGGAGACTGCGGGAACTGTGGGATAGCTACCCACAGTGCAACGCTCCGGAAGTCGACGCCAGCCTCGGTACTGTGGACACGGTCCACTGGCTTCATGCACTTAGAGCATTTTATGTGGGGACACACACAATCGACTGTATAAAACCAATATCTATAAAACTGGCTTTTATAAATTCGACCTAATTTCGTAGTGTAGACATACCCTTAAATTCAAGTATGTGCTTAAGTCCTTTGCTGAATCAGGGTGACAAGCAACTTTGTTAATTGGTCTGTATTTTACCCCTAAAGGCTTTTTGTCAGACTAAGAAGAACTATCAATATTCAAGAAAGCCCCCGTTGCTTACAGTTGGCATAAGGACTGCAATAACTTTTCAGTCCACTAGAGAGTAGTCCTTTCTTCTCATGTGAAAATGTGGAGTAATATATACAAGAGGCATAGCAACTAGCCTTTGAAAAAATAATGTATGTAAATTAGAGAGACAACTATAAAACAGTATTCTCACTGCTGGACAAAGAAGTGGGAGCAGAAAGAAAGCACACATGCAGAGGAGTGCATTAGAAATGGATCCAAGCCTGAAGTATGGATCCAGATTTTGAGCCCTTCCCGCCCACTCACCCCCCAAGTTCACACTGTGGGGAGTTTGGTTTGTTCTCATCTCTATTACACATGACTCTACTCACACAAGGAAGTTCTCTTTCAACTGATCGTTTTATGATGAATAATGAATTTAGATACCATTCCCATATCCTTTCCAATCTCCTTAACAAATAGGAAGATAGTCAAAGTTGCACCGTGCTTAGAATGATACTTTTTTATTATTATTTTGACCTGCAATCAACACTTGCAGTATTTTTTCTTAAGAGGAAAATTCAAACATAAAGCTGGCAGCACAAAGCATTTGTATCTGATCCACTATAAATCTACAAAATGAACTGTGATTAATACATATAGGCATTTTAAGCAAGTGATTATACAAGGGCCATCAAAGATTCATGAATTCCAAGGGCAGAAGGAACTATTGTGGTTATCTAGTCTGACCTCCTGTATAACATAGGACATAGAACTTCCCTCAAAATAATTCCCACAGTAGTTCCTTTAGAAAAATATCCAATCTTGATTTAAAACTTGTCAGTGATGGAGAATCCACCATTGTCAGTAACAAGGGGAAGAAAAAGATTTCCAAGAAGCTACAGCGAAGAAGAAATTGTACAGATAAAAATTGCTATACATATTCAAATGTTAGTTGACATATTAAGATAAATGGGTGGGTCAAAGTTAGATAAAGTAACTTGAACAGCGAGTGAGCAGGACAATATTTTCTCAACGATCAGCAAGAGCACAGTGTGCCATCAGCCATAACAAAAAGTATCTAAAATGTCCTCATGTATTTCCTTTTTGGACTGTTTTCTCAGATAAGTACCACTTTTTTCTGACTCCCTCAGTGTCCTGGTAGTCTGCTGGCAGGGAACAACAGTGTTTTGGTGAGTCATACTGCTGTAATACAAATAAATTGCCTGGCTTATGCTGCAGCCCATAACAATTATTATGTGGGATTCTTTAGCTTTACCATATTTTTGATTAGCTTGGAATCCTGCATACAAGTTAGTTCTCCCATTGACCCTGATCCAAAGCTTGTTGAAGTCAATGAAAAGACTCCCATGGACTCCAGTAGGCTTTTGCTCAGGCTCATAGAGCTTGATCGTGCACCCACTGAAGTCAATGTTAAAGCTCCTATTGATTTCAATAAGGCAGGTTCAAGTACTTAAAGGGCAATTGCACCATTAGTTAATTTCTCTTTCCCCACCTATCATCGGAACTATAGATCAATTCATCTCTCATGTAAGCACATTGAAGTAAATGGTTTTACACCACAGATTAGCTTGGTCCACAAAGTCTGGGGGAAAAAAAACCTTCCAATTAAAAAATGTTATCGTTAATCGAAGTTTACCAACCCATCTGCAACAGATTCTTGCATAAAGTTTGCGGACAATACCAAGCTGGGAGGGGTTGCAAGTGCTTTGGAGGATAGGATTAAAATTCAGAATGATCTGGACAAACTGGAGAAATGGTCTGAAGTAAACAGGATGAAATTCAATAAGGACAAATGCAAAGTACTCCACTTAGGAAGGAACAATCAGTTGCACACATACAAAATGGGAAATGACTGCCTAGGAAGGAGTACTGTGGAAAGGGATCTGGTCATAGTGGACCATGAGCTAAATATGAGTCAACAGTGTAACACTGTTGCAAAAAAAAATTGAACATTATTCTGGGATGTATTAGCAGGACTGTTGTAAGAAAGACATGAGAAGTAATTCTTCCTCTCTACTCCGTAGAGGCCTCAACTGGAGTATTGTATCTAGTTCTTGCTGCCACACTTCAGGAAAGATGTGGAAAAATTAGAGAAAATCCAGATAAGAGCAACAAAAATGATTAAAGGTCTAGAAAACATGACCTATGAGGGAAGATTGAAAAAAATGGGTTTGTTTAGTCTAGAAAAGAGAAGACTGAGAGGGGACATGTTAATAGTTTTCAAGTACATAAAAGGTTACAAGGAGGAGGGAGAAAAATTGTTTTTCTTAACCTCTGAGGCTAAGACAAGAAGCAATAGGCTTAAATTGCAGCAAGGGAGGTTTATGTTGGACATTAGGAAAAACTTCCTAACTGTCAGGGTGGTTAAGTACTGGAATAAATTGCCTAGGAAGGTTGTGGAATCTCCATCATTGGGGATTTTTAAGAGCAGATTAGGTAAATACCTGTCAGGGATGGTCTAGACAATACTTAGTTCTGCCATGAGTGCAGGGGACTGGACTAGATTGACCTCTCGAGATCCCTTCCAGTCCTATGATTCTATGATTGAACCTATGACCCAGCTATTCATTCACCTATCTATAGTGGGCTTGATTCTCCCCTCCTGATGCATTCAGTAGCTCTACAATCTAACTAACTCAAATTTATTAAAAAAAAAATAACGAGGTGCAACATCTGTAAACAAAGGTACAAAAGAGTATGTTTATCTCTTGTCTGATGCTTAATTTCAGTCCAGGATAAAAGTATCATGGATCTCAGTCGAAGAGTAAATAATTTTAATCAAATGTAAAGAAAATTGGCTAGGGCATTTTTAGGTCTAAAGTAGAAACTTTAAATGTGAGACCCACATATATGAGTGCACAGAGTACTAGAACTCTTGAACAATCATCTGTGGATAAAAAGGAGGAATATACACCTACACCCACCTACCTCTATACCGAGCAAGAGAGAGAAAGTTAGTATACAATGCTAAGTTGTGGAAGCTACTGTGAAAATAGATAACTTTTCAAATCCACTTATCAAAGTGGATGCATTTTTCATTTCAAGGCAAGGTGACAAGATAGTAAATATTGATTGAAGGCAGTTAACTAGTATCTATAACATTGTATTAAATCATAAAATATCTATGTGCATTGGTAGGCTTTTGACAGCTCTGGTTATTTAGAAGCTGAGCTTTTTTTTCTAGACTGAAACTTAATATCTATAATGGGGACTACCTACAGCAGTGGGTCTTAAACTTTTTTACTGGCGACCCCTTTCACATCACAAGCCTCTGAATGCAACCCCCCTAATAAATTAAACACTTTTAAAAATATATTTAACACCATTATAAGTGCTGGAGGCAAGCGGGGTTTGGGGTGGAGGTTGACAGCTCGTGACCCCCCCAAGTAATGACCTTGCAACCCTCTGAGGGGTGCCGACCCCCAGTTTGAGAACCCCTGACCTACAGCCTTTGGGGGATTTTTGAAAAAAATATATAGCTAGATAGGCTCAAACCCAGAGACTGGGTCTGAATCCAGATGCCAGTTTTGCAGCATAGGCCCGTCCATCTTTTATAAAATGGATTCAACCTGGAACACTGGATTCAATATATCCCTTCAGCAGCCCCTGCTGTTGAGATAAATCACTCCACTCTTCATCCCCAGTCCTGAGATCCAAATAAAGAGTGTTAGTAGCCCTTTCTACCCTCCCTCAATGCAAATCTTGAGACACAAGGGTTTAAGATGGTTATGGGAAGATTAATTTACATCTAACTTTCCAATTTTGATGAATCTGGCCTCTTAATGGTAAACAGACTTATTTTTAGTTTTGATGTTATGTACAATTCTCTGTAAAATAAAAGTCTCCTTTTAAGGATGACATATCATCCATTATTCTGAATTTCCTTAATTTATATTCTTCACTGCTGGATGTTTCACCTCCTTCCAACTCCTGTACAGACACTTTAAATTCATGTGCCACTGAAATTAATGGAAAGTTAGGAGAAAAGGCTACTTTGGATAATACAGGTGATATGTGGTTGTCAAACTAGTCCATTTACACAGTTCATCTGATAGCATTTGAATAACCCTTAACATTATTTTATTATAGTTTTTAAAAATCCAGTATTAATGCATTTTCATTTAATTTCTAAGTATGTTTCATTCCTTTGACATTACAATATTACAGATAATATTTTAAATGTTCAGCCCATTTAACATCTCATTACTGATGTTTTGCTAGAGGTCACTTGTAATGTATGGTGTGAAATCTGCGTGTCTAATCTGGAAATAACAAAGATCAAAATTGTATACAAAAGGGTTTTATGCAAATGCACTGTCTCTATAGATCTTGGCACTGTCTCCTGCATCTGAAAGGCCCAACCAATTCCCAATCAGTAAAACATGCTTCAGCCACAGTTCAGAGAGTAACTACTAATAAAGCAAAAGCAATCAGCAGGAGAAAACACAAATTTAAATCTGAAGTGGAAGAAGTATTACTCAGAGAGATGCCAGTAGAAATCCAGAGAAAGAAATGAGAATTCTTAGGGTCTGATCTTTCAGTCTTCATGCAGGCAAAATTGTGATTGATGCCATGTTAATTTTTCTGCATCATCAGTTCACCTGGATGTAAGTTGGGCAGGGAGCTCTAGCGGTGATATTTTCATTCTTCCTTTTTTTCTCTTTGGAATGTTGTCAAGGCTGAATCCCCACTCTGTCACTCCAAGTCCAGAAAGTGGGGGCCCTCAAGGATTCTAATTAATTAATTCTTTCCACTTCAGGCTTGTATTAAACTCCCAAGGTTACAGCTTTTCTCTGACCTTGGCTTGGTAAACGCTGCCACCACCCAAATGCCAAAAAAAAAAAAAAAAAAAAAAAACACACCAACCTTGGACTGGGGAAGGAACACTTGGGAATTCCTCCCTGTGGGATACCCTCAAGCCCTTTCACACACACCCTCCGGGGAAGAGCTGAGAAAGAAAACAAAGGAAATTAGCTGTTGCCACCAGCTAATCAAACAGCACATGCACAAACCTCTTAGGACACCAGAAATCCAAGCCTATTCTTAAAAAAAGGTAAATTTTATTAAAAACAAAAAAGGAAGAAAATACATCTGTAATTCAGGCTTTTGCTAGATTTTAAAAAAGCAATTCCAAAAATTAAGCACCCAAACTAGCTTTCTTGGGGGTTCAGCTTAAAGGTTACAAGTAAACAAAAGCATCAGGGGTTAGCACAGAGAAAATCCACAAGCCAAAATAAAAAATAAAAAATAAACCTGATTGTGTCTAACTAAACATTCCCTATCCAAATAATTTCTTCTAGGTATGGAAGATGAATTTTCATACCTGGTTCAACCCTTACACAGCATTGCTGCTCCGTGTCTCCATCTCTGGAGAACAACAGACAAAGGGAAAGTTTCTTTCTCAAATTAAAAAGTTCTAGCCTTCCCACTAAAAAAGCAACAGAGGGTCCTGTGGCACCTTTAAGACTAACAGAAGTATTGGGAGCATATACCTGCCTCTGGAGATTTCCATTACTTGCATCTGAAGAAGTGAGGTTCTTACCCACGAGAGCTTGTGCTCCCAATACTTGTTAGTCTTAAAGGTGCTACAGGACCCTCTGTTGCTTTTTACAGATTCAGACTAACACGGCTACCCCTCTGATACTAGCCTTCCCACTGGCTCTTTTGATCAGGTGCCCACTCCTTTTCTTTACCTGTAAAGGGTTAACAAGCCCAAAGGTAAACACAAGCAGAAAACAGCTACCAAATTGGATTTTACAGCTAACTGGCTGGCTGGGTGTCCATCAAAGGGAGCTTCACACCCCTCCCCCCCCCCGCCGCCACTTCATTTATCACAAATGTGGGGTAAATGGAAGTTTGACACCAGTGTCTAATGTCCTCTCATCAATTAAGTAGGGTACCAAGTCAATATTCTATCCTCAAAATATATCTCCACATGTTCTTCCCCTCTCCTCCATACCCAACAATTGTACAATTCCACAGAATGCTCAGTTTAAGGTTGAATCAGTGATGGACACATGGCTAAATATTACATTATTCAGATGCTGTCCAAAAGAACACAATGTTGAGTCCATTCAGTCTAACAATGTACAGACATTTCATTGCATGCACATTGTTTGGGCTGGCAAAAGAAGCAACAGAAAGAGCCCTTCATGTGAGCATATTATATGTGCTTTGCTGACAGGGATGGATTAACCCTTTGTTGCCTTGAATCAAAACTGAAAATATTGCCCGCTGGCCCACTCCACTAGGGGCAACAAAGACATATAAATAAATAAATAAATAAATAAATAAAAATGCTCCCATGGTCTGTATCTTTTTGGGGTAAATAAGAAATCAATAGCAAGGAAAAAAAAGTTTGTATTTGAAGAACATAATTAAACCTGCATACCAATAAATACTACTTCAAGTAATATACTGCATTAGGACTATACACTATTAACTATTCACATGTTTTGTTTTGAACACAGTGCACATTGTATCCAATATACATTTCAGTTCTTACATTAGGTTTTTTTTTCTAGACTATAAATTAGAAAATGAATCCACAGCATCATCAAAACCAAGGCTCTATTGAAAAGACCAAAAGTGAATTTAATCTATTCTAGGTCATCTCCTTCTTATTATAGATAGAGCTGGTAGCACATCCTATAGTTAAGGTTGCCTGATACTTCCCATTATACATCCGGTTTTCAATTGCTTGTAACTTTGCCAAGCTTTAACCATTGGTGAAACTAGTGGTTTAATCGTTGGTTGCCTGGCATAGGTGCTGGAACTAGGAGTGTTGGGGGTGCTGTTGCACCCACTGGCTTGAAGTGGTTTCCATTATATACAGGGTTTACAGTTTGGTTCAATGCCTCTCAGCACCCCCACTATACAGATTGTTCCAGCACCCAGTTACCTGGGCAACTTTAACTCAAGCATTTCTTAACTTTTGAGCGTTTAACTTTGCAACCTTATCATCCTTTTAATGTAGTGGGTTTTTTTTTTTTTACATAATTAATAATGTATAACATGTTTACTACTCCTCAGGTCAAAACTCTATACAAACATTATCTAATTAAATCTCACAACTTCCAGATTGGAGAAACTGAGCCAGAGATGTTAAGTGACTTGTTCAAGACCGCAAGAAACATTAGGACTCAGAAATCCCAGATTCCCAGCCTCATGCTCAATCCACTGGAACACGCCTTTCTATTAAATGTAATTCTTAAGTCAGATTTTGTTCTCTTTGTTTTCCATAGTATTCATGTGAAGCATGAATGTGTCCTTTTTATCCTTCTCTCTGATAACCACAGAATGTTCCCCCTGGCCTTGGCCCATATCCAAATTTGGCTCCATTTTGCTAAGGTCACTGTGAAGTGTTATGTGGAAGCTTCTTCTCTGCTCCAAAACTGCAGTTTATAGACAAAGTTAACACAGCCAGTATCAGAGCTATACCATCAGTTTCACAGCATAAAAGAGCTGAATAAACCATTTAGGATCTAATTTACCTGTGCAGCACTTAGGTACTAGAGTGAGGGGCTCTATAGAAAACCTAACATAAAAAGATCTTCCTGAATCACCCATGTATTTATTATTACTAGAATATCTAAGTGCCCCACAGACATTTTATGAATTTTCCCTCATAACACACCTGGGAAGCATTAGCTTCATTTTATATATGAGGAAACTGAGGCACTGAGCATTTACATGATTTGCCCAAAGTCACACAGGAAGGCTGCGGCGCACGCAGGAACATAATCCAGATATCCTGAGCCCCTGTTGAGTGCTTTAACCAGAAGAATATCCTTTTTCACCAACTGCAGTGCCTAGGGTACACCAGAGAAATAAAATTCTCCTGCTAAGGAAAGCTGTAATAGCAAAAAAAAAAGGCATGGCTGTGAAGCTGGTCTACCTTTGTTATAACCTCAAAAACCCCAGCAGTGATTAGCAGCAGATAGAAAAATAGCATATGCTGACATGTAATGATCTGCTGTCATATCTCACTCACAGAAAAGAACAGCTACAAACAGGGCTGGCTCCAGGCACCAGCGCAGCAAGCTAGTGCTTAGGGCGGCCCTTTGAAGGGGGCGGTGGCACGTCCCGGTCTTCGGCGGCAATTTGGCGGCCGGTCCCTCAGAGGGAAGGACCAGCCGCCAAATTACCGCTGAAGAATGAAACGGTGCAGGAGAGCAGCTGCCGAAGTGCTGCCGATCGCGGCTTTTTTTTTTTCCTCTCTTCGCCGCTTGGGGCGGCAAAAAAGCTGGAGCCAGCCCAGGCTACAAAAAAAGGCTCTTTTTCAGAGTGTACCCACTTGGAAGCAGTTATATCTTTGCCGACATACTGTATTCAAGATATTTGTTCTATTGAGGAGGCCACCATACCTAGATAGATGATTGCAGCAGCATCTGGAAGGTCACTGGGATTTGGTAAGGCACAAATCACTAGTACAGCAATATAAACATATGTTCCCTGGTCCTATCAGGTAACTGTAGGTCACTGGGTCTGTCCTTGTCAGATCAAAGTGTACGTCCCTCATCCACAGTTCTGTACAGCACTTGTAATTGTTAAGTATGCAGATAGTTATGAAGTACTCAAATGTAACTGCACACAATTCTCTGTTTAGGAAAGTATAATAACTAATATATTGATAACAGTAAGTTTCAGAACATATCAACTTTACACTTACAGAAATAGGATTATATCATGCAAGAATCTCACTCAGTTTATACATATACGGATTTAGAGGATGCCATTACCGCCTATAATTTCAGGTCAAAATATCTTCTCAATTATGTGCCCTACCTGCATATTAGTGGGTGATATAAAATATTTCATATTTTAATCCATCGATCTCAAAGCACTTTTCACAGATGAGTAAGCATTACTGTCCCCATTTACAGAAGGGTGAATGAAGGCAGAGAGAAGTTAAATGATGTGTCTAAGATCACACAGTGAGTCAGTGGCTAAAATGGAATATAAGGCAAGATATTCCCCTATTGTAAATCAACATAGCACCATTTATGTTAATGGAGCAACACCAATTTGGCTGAGATTGAGGATCTGGTCAAGAATCCTGACTCCTAGTCTGTTCCCTTTTCTACTATATCATATTGCCTCCTAACTGGTGGGGTCTAATCACTCATTTTAGTGCTCTCAAAAATGCATGTACCATAGTCTGTAAATGTGTAGCTCACTTGTCCGGATATCCTTCAAAGTCATGTATATTTGCAACTACATGTATATATTTTTTAAAAACCCTCATCAAATAAACCACATATGCTCACTCCCAGAACAATGTGTTTAGCAGATGTTTCACATACACTTTTGGGGGTTGGAAACACATTTGACAGAATAAGAAGTGATGTTCTGCTCATGCATCTACAGATGTGGCTTCTTACAGTCTGCATAGAATAGATTACCATGTTTGTATGAGATCCATTACATCCAGATCCCTTCTCCCCATTCAGGCCTTATGTAACCTCTTTACCTTATGATTGAACTGATCTTATGTCTTTAGCCACCTCATTTTCCTTAACTATCAACTAGATGTTCATGAACAAGGTACCTGTCAACCATAAAAGGATACTTAATATATCACACAATGCCCCCTAACAGAATCATATATAATTTACCTATATTACCTCTAGAAGTCAGACAATATAGCATGACGAGATGTAGTATCGCTAACAGGACTATATCTCCAAATACATCTAGCAAGAAAAGTATATTACAGGTGTAATACATATATAAGAAGAAAAAGGCTTCCGCTTCCTTTTCCCCATCAAAAAACAAAATTGTATTCTTGAAACCTCATAACATTAGATACCAATATAGTGGTTAGGCAAACATAATTCTATAAAATATAAAGCCTATGTGCAGTTGAGTATGGATCTTCTTTGAATGTATAAACGAGCACAGCAAAGGTCCCAATCCTCACAGTGCCTCAAATCTATCCAAAATTGAAAGAGTTAACCAATCACGGGTTGCCATCCCAATTGAGGTAATATTTTGCTGGAATACCTTCCTTATACATTTAGCACAAGAAAACAAAACCTTCTGACTTTTTTGTCTCAATGAGAAATGCAGCCCCAACCTTGAGTATACATATGGAAGATATCAAATTCTAATAATAGGTTTGAGCATTGGCCTGCTAAACCCAGGGTTGTGAGTTCAATCCTTGAGGGGGCCATTTAGGGATATGGGGCAAAAATCTGTTAGATGATTTAATTGGGGATTGGTCCTGCTTTGAGCAGGGGGTTGGACTAGATGACCTCCTGAGGTCCCGTTCAACCCTGGTATTCTATGATTCTATGAAATCATGAACAGCTACTTCCCTGAAATATGTTCTTAGGTTACATACTATCATACACTGCACACAAAGTGAAAAGAAGGGAATTTTTTTTTTTTAAATTTGGTACCAACTTCTTAATATGCACAGTTGCCTATGGGCTCCTTGATCTCTGGTTCTTGAATATTGCTTAATATCTATAACTGACAACTCTGCCAAAACACAGCAGATAGATTTGTCTGCTATGAAGGTGATGTATGGTTTTAGTTAAGGCAGACCATTATAAGGGTTCTCTATCCACTGTGTAATGAATCAGTTATGTTTTAACCACGTTTTAACTATAGTGGTTATTAGGCAAACCAATGTAGTACAAAGGAAATGTAGGTTTACTTACAATTACGTAAAATGTAAAATAATAAACAAAAGACCTGTGTACAAATGCTCAGTTCACATACATATACTACCAGTGATAAGACAGGCTAGTGACTTATTAATACTTGTGAACTAGCCTTCATAATCTTGTTCCTCCTTAATCATTTCTAATATCTACAAAAGTGTAGGCCTTACATGTTCCATATGGCTGCTCTAGATGTTAGAAATAGCATTAACTGTAGCAGGGGAATCACAAGACCCAACAATTCTAAATGTAAATGCTGTAGGCCTGCCCCTGCAACCTGAATAGTAGTTACTTGTATGAATAGTTTTATTATAGTCACTGTGAATAAGGATTGCAGAATTAGGCCCAGAGTTTACAGTAAAAATCTTGTTCTGAAATGCTGCAGAATACACATCTGTTCTATTCAGGTATTCTCTTATTCTTGTATTCCTTTGTAGATGTTTCACATACACTGCATTGCAGTTTTATCAAAGCCAAGTCATGTGCACAGGCAAATGTCTCTGTAATGTTAATCCTCCTTGAATTCCTCCAAGGAAACTACCAGGTAAGGCCAAATGATTGGCAGTTTCCATGGAGAGATGCAAGCAGATGTCAAGCCGTAGTGAAATGCACAGTTTGTCATTTGCCTTTGTCACCACCTCCACTGTGAAACAATGCTGAGTTTGACACTGCACAGCAGTTTCTAGTTGGAGAGTAACACCTGGTGGATAGAAAGAGAAGCAAGTATAACAAAGTTTTGCATAGGAAAATGCAAGATTAATTATTAGCCTATACAAATGCAATCTGAAATCAAATTTTAAAAGTGATTAATACTACTAACAGTCAGTCTGCTGCTCTGGGCTCCTGCAAAATAATAGAAGACACAACAAAAGAATGGATATGCAACAAGACATGCACAACAAGTGGCCAGTATGTGTCTATTTACCCTTTTATGGCATAGACATGCCACTTCTATACGCTATCCACCCAGAGAGAAGTAGGTAGTTTATTTTTAAAGTAAACTCATACAACTATAGTGACACAGTAACTTAGAATATTTATCTATGTGAGCCAAGCATGAATGACAGGAACCTTCATCACTTCATAGTAGATGAGCAGCCAGTATTGTAAATAGTCATCCTTCTAGAGGAGATCCGGATACACGACCCTCTCTATTCTCCACTGAGCCCTCAATATCTCAAGGCTCTGCTGAGAAATTTAAAAAATGGCATTAGTTAACTATTATGGGCATATTTCTAAATATTTAGAAATAGTAAGAAAAAGCAGAATATGTTAACTGTACAAATGGCTCTTTCTTGTATAAAGAAGAACAGGAGTACTTGTGGCACCTTAGAGACTAACAAATTTAGGTGCCACAAGTACTCCTGTTCTTCTTTTTGCGGATACAGACTAACACGGCTGCTACTCTGAAATCTTTCTTGTATGGTACTGTACTTACTGCCACAAACGCTATGACCCCAGCTTGTTGGGCATCATCCATGTTGAGGCCATAAGTGACCTGACAGAACATATTGCACATTCTTTAGCCATTCTGTTATTGTTGCAAGGCTCTTGACCTACTCTCATATAGAATATTAGAATGATGGACATTATTATTGTGTGAGGCTCTGCAATAGCGTTCCCAAGATATCATTTCACCAAGAGGTGTATACACTAGAGAATAATTTATTTAGCCCCAAGACTGTATCGGATAGAGCAGAGGACGTGATCCGTGGACGACCTGTGGTCTGCGAGCTCCATTCAGGTGGTCTGCGGATAGTTCCCTCTAAGGTGCACGCCTGGGCAGCCACACACAAGAGAATGAAGGGCCGCTCACCTAATTAGGTGCCTGGACCCTGGAGAAGACGCACATGTAAGGTGAGGTGGTGGCCTTGGGGGGAATAGGGAGTAGGTGGGAGGGGGCAGTGGGATGAGAAGAGGGGGTGGGGAAAATTTGGGACGTGCAGGGCTGCGACGGCCAGAGAAAGAGGCGACTTTCCCCAGCTCCAGGGCTGCAAATGCCGGGGAGAGATGGCCCTTCTTCCCAGTCTCAGCTCTGTGGCTGCTGTGGTGTGGGAGAGAGGAAGAGACCCCCCTTCTTCCCTGCCCCAGCTCGGGAGCTGCTGCAGTGGGGGAGAGAGGGAGAGATCCCCCTCCTTCCCAACCCCAGCTGGGGGCTGCTGAGGTGGGGCAGAGAGGGCACATCCGTCACATTAGAAAGGTAAGACTACTGATGTTAAAATATGAGTTGTGTGTTTTTATTTGTAGAACAAAAAAAGTTAATTGTTATTACGTTTTTTTTAATATAGCGCTTTTAGCCAAAGCGCTTTACAATAGTTAGCTAATGGTACAAACAACAATTGGAAAGATCATTAAGTGGTCCGCCGAGACCCTCAGCAATTTTCAAGTGGTCCATGAAAAAAAAAATTGAAAACCACTGGGCTACAGCATGACCATATTTGGCTAGAATGGAAGAGGCAGCCCAGCATGTGAAACAGCCCCAGAAAGATCTATGACTGGAAAGTATCACCAAATGTAGAGCAGTGCCTGTGTAATCTGCACAGCCCACGTCATGAGCACAGATGTACACCTACTCAGAAAAGCTATTCCCTTCTTCAAGAGTGTGAAAGGCAAACCCAGCCTATGCCGTGTATATATATAGATGATGGTGAGAGCATTATAACAGCCCTGCCTCAGCTAACAGGAAGTACAGCCAATGCATTTAATAACAAGCAGCCTAGGAGAGTGGGAAAAATAAGGAAAGGAGGAAAACATATCAAGGAAGACAAAAATAAATAGGATAGCATTTGAAGCCAGCAAAAGTTGCTGATTAAAAACTAACATCTGCTACTTAAAGTGACACTTATACTTGCAATATATTAGGATAGAAACTTTAAGCTGAGAGAAATGAATGTTATAGCAACAATTTAGATTCCATCTCCTGTCCACATTCATACTACAAAGAGAAATATAAACAGAAAGGTTTGTAATAAAAAATTATGTAGACTCGGAGACAATAGTTGTGAAAGCACTGTATGAAAATCTGTTAGAATAGAAAAAAATTTCTAAATACTCTATCAACAGCAAAAAGACATCTATGGGTTTGGCTAAGAACTTCCTTGACTTGTATATTTTCATATATATTGGTCCTTAGACATGAATGTTCATCAACAGCAGAATACTTTCTATTTTGGAAGCTAATGCTCCTTTCGCAAACATGTTCTGACACATTTCTATAAAACTTTTTCTCCAAAGATCAGTAGTAGTAATAATAATTGATTCCCCACACCTAGATCTGAAGTATCTTGGCACATGACTGCCAGGACCTCCCATGTCACCCCTGCATTAATATTACTTTTCACTTACATTGCACCTTTCATCTGAGACTCTCAAAGCATTTTACAACAGTGGGGAAGTATCATCGTCCTCAGATTGCTAATGGGGAAACTAAGGCATGGAAAGATAAGGTTGGAGAACACTGTCTCACTCTGGCATTGTGACCGGTTATTATTATTATAATTATGTATTGATTGTTAAATGCCAACGGTGTGATCTTCAGTGACAAAAACACAAAGGAAGATATGGTCCCTGCCTTGAGGGACTTACAGTCAAAGATCCAATCCTGTCAAAACACCTAAGTATATACGTAACATTGCTCACATAGGTAGACTGTTCAAGTAAGCAAAGTTATTCATCTGCTTAAATGCGAAGCAGGATTGGGGCTTATGGGACCTAATTCTGCATGAGATTCTGCTAGTACAGATCCCCTGAACATGTGCAGCGTCCCATTGAAGTCAGGGGTGTAAGAGTCCCTGCTATCAGCTTTGGATGCAGAATCAGGGACCAAGACTGAGGTATAGTTGTGATGGGAGCTTTAACATAGAAATTTCTTAACAGTTGTGAATTTGAATTCTCACCTTTAACATTGTATGTCTATAGCTCTTTGAATGTACTGTAATAAATATATCTGTTGCCTAGTCATTCTTTTCTGGGGGGCTGAGAGAGGGCATGGGAGTGGGCAGAGGATGTTAGGCCCCTGCAGTTTTGCCATAAAATGTTCCTCATATATGACTCAGAAGTCTGTGCTTACTGGGACAATCAAAATACACAGTAGACATTCAAACTTGTAAAAGCATAGGCCAGGTGACTGTATTTGCCAGAAATGCTCACAGCTAGATCCCTAAATATAGTTTCAGAAAACTCAAAAGGCAGAAAACAATATAAATTCCTCTGTTCATATAGGGTCAAATTCAGGGGTGACATAAATGTTGTGTGTAACACGTAAGTTAATCAGCCTGTCACACATTGAGTGCATGGAAGTGGGGGGCAACTGGCAGGAAACACAACCAGAAGCAGTATATTAGATGATATTGGAGAAAGTAAGCTTGACAATGGCTTATCTTGCACTTCTTTACACCCTTCTTTCAGTTTCTTTTTCTGCTAAAACCCACCCTTCCACTCTCCTATCATGTAAGTTACACCAACTTGCACTCACTTTTCAAAGTGCAACTTTCACCACCATTTATGCTTCCTCTGACTAAAGTGCACAAGGATGTGTCAACATTTTTCTCTTCAGCATTTTTTTCCTCAAAAGGGCAGAATTTCAGCCATAATATTTTAGCATTTGGAATTCCTACTGAGCAATGTCCGTACTATAAAGTGTATTTTAGTTTTTTAAAAAACCCACATCTGGATTGTGTCTTAGGTTAGCAGTTAGATGTTGATCCATATATTGCTTTAAGTGTGGTGATGGTGAAAAGACTTATTGTGAAAATATCATATCATCTTGTTACATTCCCTATGTGTCCAAGTCTTATTTGCTTACTGGCAAATGATTTCACCATAGTTAGAATGGCAAAGCCAACAGAGTTGTGAAAAAGAGAGCTGCATTCTATTCCAACTCATTCATTATTAGTAAAACTATGAGCTAAGTTCTTCTGATTGTTACTTTCAGCTACATTGAATAATCACACATTTTAGGATACAGACCTCCATCTCTCTCATGCAACCCTGAGGCTACCTGATGTTTAACTTAATAACAACAACAGTGTTATAGCCAATTTAGAGAAATTATATTGGAGAATGTATTGTACTGTTACTTCCCTTTTCCATTTCAGAGAGGTAGCTCAATGGACTAAGCCTCAGATTTTAAACACGTAGGTTTTATCTACCTTAGACATTTGCCCTGATTCTGCCAGTCGGTAAATAATTACCAATGTAGATGCACTGGTGCAAACCCTTAGTGCACAATTTGCACTAGTTGAGCTCATCTTGGTTTTGAGCAGGGGTAAGCTTCATTGGTGCAAATCACAACCTTGTCTACACATGTGGTTTGCACTGATGCAATTACGCCAGTGCCTGGCCACTGATCACTGAAATCCAGGTAAATTCCCAATGCAGACAAGGTCTTACACATCGTGAATATGCTTGTTTAACTCATTCCAGGGTCAAGTCATTGTTGGATCACAGAACCCCCCTTGGGAGCTGCCACCCAATGTGCCAAGACTACTTCTACCCCTGCCTTTCCTGCCAGTTCAGGACTCCAACACCCTGTCTCGCTGAGCCAGATACTCCCATCTGCTCCAACAAAGACCCAGGGTCTGAATTAGTTGCCCCAAAGCTGCAGGTTTACCTGAAAGCAGCTAACAGAAGTGTTCCTGTCTCTAACACTCTGATTTATTTGGGTTTAGACCCCATTGGGAATTGGGCATCTATTTTACCCTGTATAAAGCTTATGCAGGGTAAACTCATAAATTGTTCGCCCTCTATAACACTGATAGAGAGATATGCACAGCTGTTTGCCTCCCCAGGTAGTAATACATACTCTGAGTTAATTAATACGTAAAAAGTGATTTTATTAAATACAGAAAGTAGGATTTAAGTGGTTCCAAGTAGTAACAGACAGAACAAAGTAAGTCACCAAGCAAAATAAAATAAAACGCACAAATCTATGTCTAATCAAACTGAATACAGATAATCTCACCCTCAGAGATGCTTCAGTAAGTTTTTTCCTCAGACTGGACACCTTCCAGGCCTGGGCACAATTCTTTCCCCTGGTACAGCTCTTGTTCCAGCTCAGGTGGTAGCTAGGGGATACCTCATGATGGCTCCTCTCCTCCCTTTGTTCTGTTCCACCCCTTTATATATCTTTTGCATAAGGCGGGAATCCTTTGTCCCTCTCTGGGTTCCCACTCCCTCCTTCTCAATGGAAAGACACCAGGTTAAAGATGGATTTCAGTTCAGGTGACATGATCACATGTCACTGCAAGACTTCATTGCCCACTTGCCAGCACACATGTATACAGGAAGACTTACAGGTAAAACACAGCCATCTGGAGTCAATTGTCCTGATTAAAGGGAGTCATCAAGATTCCAAACCACCATTAATGGCCCACACTTTGCATAATTATAATAGGCCCTCAGAGTTATATTTCATATTTCTAGTTTCAGATACAAGAGTGGCACATTTATACAAATAGGATGATCACACTTAGTAGATTATAAGCTTTGTAATGATACCTTACAAGAGACCTTTTGCATGAAGCATATTCCAGTTACATTATATTCACTCATTAGCATATTTTTATAAAATCATATAGACTGCAATGTCACAGTCATCTCTTCATTTTTCCAAGATAGATAAACTCTTGAAGAATATGTAATTCCCTATATGTAGTCTTTTACTGAAATTTGTAGTACAGGAGTTTCCTTGGTGCAGCCTTCCCCCAAAATGCAAGTCTCAAGGAATCCACTGGAAGAAAGAGCCATTCACACAGACGCTCTGTGCCACATTGGTTCCTGGGAAAGACTTCATCCAGGAACGCTGATACTGGCTGCTGTGCCTGAAACTTCCCTCATCACATTGTGGTTTTCACAGCACAGGGAGGCGAGGCACAAAAGTTAATACTGCTCTGTCATTAATTTTAATTTGGAGCCTTGGTTCCCCAAACCTTCCATGTACAGATCCCCAACTGCTTGGAGGGGCTTCCATGAGGTGTTGGAGAAATGGAAAATTATGTCAGAAGCAGGACTTCCTCCTCCAGATTCCTTGGGTGAAGGCCTAAGTGATTTTAGCCCTTTCTACCCACAGAGATGGAGGGGGTGATTTGAACCTGTACTTTTGTAAACCTGAGATAGTCAAAGCAGTCTATAGAACATATTGGCATCTACAAATGATATTGATACAGAAGAGAATCCAAGGCTGCAAGAATACTTGTTTCACGAGATGATGCATAAGTCCACCATACTGATTTAGAGTTTGATCCTGCAAACCCTTACTCACGTGAGTAGTCTCATTGATCTTACTGAGACAAATTATGTGAGTATTGATACACTCAATTTGCAGAATCAGGCTCTTATTTAGTAACTGCTTCACTAAGGCCTGGTCTACAGTGGGGGGGATTGACCTAAGATACGCAACTTCAGCTACGAGAATAGTGTAGCTGAAGTCGATGTATCTTAGGTCGACTTACCTCGCATCCTCACGGCATGGGGTCAACTGCCGCCGCTCCCCCGTCGACTCCGCTTCCGCCTCTCGCCGTGGTGGAGTATAGGAGTCGATGATTTATCGCGTCTACATTAGACGTGATAAATCGATCCCTGATAGATCAATCACTACCCGCCAATCGATCCGGCGGGTAGTGTAGACGTACCCTTAAGTGATAAGTTATGGGGCATTAGGCATTGCCCAGGATTACAGGCAGTGAGAAGCAGCACCAGCCCAGGGAAGCACATGGACGTATTCATTTCTATTTCAAGGAAGTAGAATAACATCCTTCTCTGCTGCAGGAGGGGAGCACAACTACTCTTATACTTCTTTATAAGGTGCAGCCCCTTACTTAGGGATTCATGGGCCAGTGCAGAGAGGGTGGAGCCATGGCCTCATCTCATCCTGGTCCCCTTTGTTGTGCCAAACACCCTTGTGGGAATAGAGTGAACAGTTCTTGACCTTTCAAATGCAATTCTGCCCTCAGAAAAGGGAGGAGAGAAGAACATTTTATACCCCCTCCTTCCCTCTCTCTATGCATATTATATTAGGGCCAAGCAAAATTGGACCCTATGAGTTTATTTCTAAAGTGATTTAGACGAGGGGAGTGAATTTCCAAAGGATAAGAATAAATTTATTTCCAACAGCAACAAACTCTATTCAATCATGTCATCAAAGATTCATGCAGCTGAAGAAAGAATTTATGGAGACAGGAGCTATTTCCATTTTCTATGCTGCTAAATTATGGGTTCAAATTGATGGGAGAAAAAAAATCTTTGTTCTGACCATTATGAGGTGATACAATTGCTCGATGCACAGCATACAGAGAATACTTCAGAGTTTCCTCTCCAGTGATTTTAATGGGAGACAAAGTGTATCAAATCCATTAGAAACGTAGCAAACTAACAAAAGAAAATAATTATGTTCCCCAGTTTTCACACCGGTCACTCCTAGAACTCCGGTAACATTTTAATAACCATACTGAATTTAGAGTGGTGTTAAGAGTTTAGTGTATTATTTCCTGAGTTGGTTTGATCTCTCTCTCTTGAGAAAAGGATTTTACATGAGATTGTATTTTGCATTTATGTTTGTTTATTACCTCTAATATAAATATTGTCTTTAATGAATTTTATGGTGCTATGGCTCGAGGTAGTATATGGTAGGTTTCTTCCTTGACCAAACAGATGTAGTTCTCCCTTGAACAAACAGGACTTTTAAAATAAAGCATGGAGGGGTACAAATAGGTACTGTGTCTCCTGCTTTTTTTTTTTTTTATTGGATAATTAAAACAGTTGGATACTCTTTGATTCTAGAAAATGTGAATAATTTATTGTGATTATTTTATTCCTTCCTACCTTTATGATTTATTTATTTGTTGAACCATATTCTTGCTCTTTTTTGACCTGATCAGCTAGTCAACGTTTCAGGGCCCTTGGGGTGTTCTGGTTGGAAGTAGAAATTGATGGAATCTGGTATTTTCTTTGATGTAGTTTTATTTACAAAGAATGTACAAAGTCCTGTCTCTGAACACAGAAGGAATCAAATAGCAGGAAATGGTTTCAGTTGCTTGTTTTTAGTACCACAAACACCCTTTTCAGCCTGCACCCTGAACCAAAAACTGGTCACCCACCAGGGTGATCATTGTGCTTTTAGCTGCTCATTTAGGTAGTCTCTCTCTCTCTCTCTCTCTCACTTTCTCAGTTATTCTGTTCTGCCTTCCTTCCCACCCCACATACCCCCTTCTATCCAAATAATACTCAGCCAATACTCCTGGGCAGGTTCACAAACTCCTTTTGTCTTAGGTGGGAATTTTCACTCAACTCATAACAAGGTTCCACCCAGCTCATGACAATATAAATAAAAAAGTTATTTAAGCTAGATACAGTATTTATATTCAACAAAAGTGAAATTCACGCCTGTGCAGAGGCCTTTGCACCACTTAAGTAACCACTGAAGCCCTCAAAAAAGGGTGTAAGTGGGACATAGCACAAGGATGAATTTAATAACATCAGAAGTAATGGGGCTGGAGGCAAAGCAGCATTAACTTCTGGCACACCCACTTACCAACCTTCTTATGCCTTGCCTCAGCACCTTTCTGCTGCCTCCTCCAATCTCATGGGGGATATATGAGCATTTCCCATGCTTCTTCCACATAGTCAACCTGCTACAGTCCCTCTAATCAGTGCTCCCCAATTCTTATCTGCCTGAAGTACATACACAGACACCACCTCATACATATAAACTACTTGGTTTCAATAATCAGTTAAATTTACAAAGTGACAACTTATCACATAATTTCTGAAACACAAGCACTTATATTATGTTCAATGGTGTAGAAGGTGGTTTCTATAATAGGTAGACATAATCCCAGGCTATAAAGAGTTTAAAATCCATGAATCAGACTCTGTAGATCTGGGCTGTCCCCCATACTCTGTCATGGGCAGAACCCTATGCCATGTGGGTTCACTTGCAGGATCCTGCCCTAAATTTTAGACTGGAAGCAACAATTGAGGGACAAAAGAAATTAGAGGGGAACTAGACAAGGATGTAAATATGATGTTGGTGTCACTCTGTGCACAATTTTAGGTAAGTTTTTTTAGTTTACATTTTAAATAGTTCACTGTTGTAGACTTTGTATCAAGTATCTAGGAGTCTCTTGGATGAGGTTTAGGAAAGTGGCTGGTTTGAGCAGATTTTTTGAATCTGCTCCAGATACCAGAGGCAGCATAGAAAAGAAAGAATTGGGTTTCATTTGCTACTTCTTGGATTTTATAAACTTCAGTTGTCCACAGAGTCTCTTTAGGGAAATCGGACATATAAGTCTGGGTGTTCTAGCAACAACAAAAGAGATTAGCATACTTTTCAGCCTTTCTTTATTTAAAAAAAAATCAGGAAAGGGGGTGCAAAACCCTTTTCCCTTGTAGCATGAAGCCATCCTCTGCAAACAGGGGCAAAAGCTCTTGTTCCCATTTCTGAACCTTCCTCTATTTTACCAGTCTGCAGCCATCTCTGCCCCTGCTTTTATGTCCTCATTTTGCTCAGGGAACAACCCTCTGTCAGCAAATGAAGACGGGGTACAGCAGGGGCTTCAAGGGTGTGCGTGGTGGCGTTACAAGGAAGCAAGAACCTGCGCGGGGAGCCCGCGGAGTTTAAGAACCCTGATTCCAGCCACACCACTGCGACAGGCGTTCATTCGATCAGGCTTCCGAGGCGCATGCTCAGTTAGACAAGCCAGAGTGGCCCGGAGGCGCATGCGTAGTTTAGTGGCCTTTCTCTGCTGGGGTGGAGGGGGCTGGGCTCGGGCTGACCGATTGAAAACCGGAAGCGGAAACGCTGCGTGTAAAACCGCTTTTCCCTTCGGTTAGGCGGATTCCCCTCCCCCTTCTCGATTCCCGGCGAAAAGCGAGAGCTGCAGGCCCGGAACGTTGTAGTATAACCGCCCTAACTGCCGCTCGCCCGGGTCCCCTCCCCTAGGACAGCGAGAGCCGGCCAGAGAAGGGTCCCTCCCCCGACCTGAGCAGCGCTGCCCCTCTCCGTGTGGGTGCTGGGCCCTCGCCGCTCCCGCCTTCCCGTGTCTCTGTCAGGCGGCGCTATGTCTGACAAGGAGTTTATGTGGGCCCTCAAAAATGGAGACCTGGATGAGGTGAAGGACTATGTGGCCAAGGTAAGAGTCGGGCGGGGCCGTGATGGGGAGCAGCGCCCCGGCGGTGCGCTTGGGTATAGCGGGGTGTGTGTGTGTGCGAGAGAGAGAATAGGCCGCCTCTGCCCCCACGTTGCCAGGGGCCGGGCTGGGCTGGGCGCTTGCAGGGGTGATAGCGCGGTGCGGGTCGGGGGTGTAACAGGCCAGGCGGTGGCGGCGAGGATCGAGCGGGGCTGGGAGTTGTTTGCAGCCGGGCGCGCCGCGCCCAGAGGCCGGGAGGAGGGAGGGAGCCTCGGGCCACACGCGCGGGTGGGGAGGTGTCAGTGCCTGGGGGCTGCCCCCCAACCCCCAGGTAGTGGCGGTAAGTCCTGCCCAGGGAGCTGAGGGATAGCTCGGTGCTGGGCTCTCCTGGCTTACTAGGACTGTCTCTGTGGCCTGGGGCTGGTCCCGCTCCCGATCGGAGTATCGGGGCCCCAACAGTACAGCGGGAGCAGTTCTGATCTACTGGGCATGGTGCTTAGATCCAGGAGAAGGGTAAAGGATTCTTATGACAGGGTAATAAACATCTGTGTAGTTACTGTCAGGCCTTTCTGCCCTGAGCACTTCAGGGGATGAACTCTGCCCTCAGGCCCTTGCAGCTACCATTGAGGATTGGGAATTGCACACATTGTGGGGGGAGGGAATTCTGCCTTGACAAATCTTCCAGATGCTGTGGGAGGTGGATATGCTCCCTTCCATCTTGGCAGAGATGATTCTAGCAGAGTTTCTCAAACTCATAGCATGGACCTGCATCTTACCGTGTGTTGCAGGCCATCTTTCCTCCTGACAGTTGCTTACACTGAATACTTCCCTAATATTACATGTATCTTTATTGTATTACAGGCAATCACTTTTTTAATTTATTTGAAAAAGGTAATTATCTTTTGCTGATTTATCTCCTCTTAACTAGAAGTAGTCAGACACTAGGTCAGTTTGATTTCTTTGTTTCTAGTAGCTTTTGTAGGCCTCCAGGTTCTTCTTTTCACTGAACATCCAGCATACCTGCGAAAGCTGTTAAAAGGAGCCAGCACTGTGTGAATAGAGAGCTCTCCATGGACCGCTATTTGAACACTGTGAAGAATGTCAGATATAAATTGATGCTATGAGATGCTTTAGCCATCTCCAACATTAGGAGCAATCTTGAAATGGAAAGTAACTAACATGGGGGGAGATCTATTTTATTTTATATTTCTGCTGCTGATTGAAAATGGTGTATTCCACCTCAATTTGAAGCCACCTTTATTTTCTGTATTGAGTGCTTCTGATAGAGCAGACTAGCTAGTGATAGAAAGACTTAATAGATGTAACGATTCCTTCTTTCTCCCCTACCTATTAGGTGTGTCCACCAGATTGTTGTGAGGAATTACACTTTCTTCTCTCTCTCTCCCGACACACAGTCTGCCTCTTTGATTCTCTTCCCCCTGCTTATGAAACTTCTGTCTGCTGCGGCCCATTACTTTCCCACCATTAGTATAGTGTAGCCCTCAGAATCACGTAAACTTCATATTGCTGTAGCAGAGATTCCCACTCTGCATGGGAGAGTGCTTTTTACTGGTGGTGCACTCAGAATACTGAGTACTACTGTTCCATTTTCTCCCCTTAATCTCACTCTTAGTGACTTCCCTCAGCACTTCTGAAATACTTCCAGTTGCCCTACACAAAACCATCCTTTGTTCTAGTTTGTTGTTGTTCTAATCTTAACTATGCACATTACCTCTAATGTTGCAGTCTTGTCCTTTCTTTTCATGTAAGGAGTTCAATCTTCTGCCATGTTAATAACTGATTAGTAAATGTTTTCATGCCCTGACAGAAAACTATAAGTAATCATGAAAGACAAGGGTCAGGGTGGGCTTCACCAGTGAGGTACAGAAGTAAAAGATTGTTGAGCATCTCAGGCTCCTCTCCACTCGTGGCCCTGTAGGCTTTAAAGATTCAGTACCCTGGATGTGCTGTTCTTTCACATCAGCCACTGGGATGGCTATTAGGTGTTCAATATATCTTAAATTATACGCTTTCATTTTCTGCTTAGAAGTGAGAAGGAGCCATGGGCCAATATTGTCATTGCTGTTGTTTAGCTGAAGTGTAGCAGCACTAGATCACCTGTCTGCATACTTGGAAAGACAACACTACATTGGCTTATGTACAGTTAATATTTGGAAGGTTATTGGTCTAACTGTAAAGATCTGAAATTTTCATTATTTAAAATGAAAACTTAAATTCTGCAGAAATTGTGGGCTTAGGCCCTGTGTTTGCCAGTGAAAGCTTCCCATTGGCAAGTAAATTTTTCAAGCCTTCCTTAGTGTTTCCTTTATGCTTAACATTGTTATGTTCAGCAGTTACAGACTTTTATTTTGACTCTTCTATTTTGACTGAATCATTTTTACTAGAAATGGAGTTTTTGCTTTATTGTATAGGCCATTGGATAACAAGCAACAGCACATTTTTAATTTGTTGAACCCTTATTCCTTGGGTGTCTATGGCTAATCATTTTCCTTTTCTTTTTGGAAATGAATAGTGTCTATTGGCTTCAGATATGCCTTTGCTGGAGATTATGTGGGATGGTAAGAATTCAGTGTGATCTTCCCCCTCTTGCTTTACCCACTCAAATTCTTAAAATTCCATTGTAGGAAGGCTCCATGGAATAAGATCACTACTATTCTGTTGGGGATGGTCCTATGTGTAGAAAGTGATTCTTCCTGGGCAGAAGGGAACCCAAACAGAATGGGGAAGTGGAAGGCATACATGGGGAATTAAATATGACTATTCAAAAGAAGTGAAGGGGGGGGGGGTGGGGTTAGCTTTGTGGCAGAGCATATACAGCCTTGTATACAGTGATGAGCTCCCAAAATCCTAAGAACCGGTTTCCTACCGGGTGCTCGGTGGCAGGGGGGGTCTTCACTCGCTCCGGGTTTTTGGCGGCAGGTCCTTCACCCGGAGCAAGTGAAGGACCTGCCGCCGAAATGCCGCTGAAGACCCGGTAGGGAACCGCACAGTGAGTACAAGCCCCACATGCCTGTCTCCCCCCCCGTCACGCACCCATCTGACCCCAACCCATGTCCTGCTCCTGACTGACCCCCTCAGAACCCGCAACCCATCAACCCCCCCCGCTTGTCCCCTGACCGCACCCCTACCCTAACTGCCCCCCAGGACCCCACTCCCTACCCAACTCGCCCCACTCCCTGTCCCCTGACTGCCCCAACCCATCCACCAATACCCTGACAGATGCTCGAGACTCCCACGCCTACCCAACACCCCCCTCCCCCCCCGGTCCCCTGACTGCCTCCCCATAACCTCCGCTCCCTACCCCTCCTCCCAGCCCCGGCTGGCCCCCTTACTGTGCTGCTGTGTAAGGATGCTGTGCAGCGCTGGAGCTTGCAGCCCCACCCCCTTGCCCAGAGGTGAAAGTAAGCTGGTACGGCCCCGTATGGCATACCGGCAAGAGCAGGGGCTGGAGCCCCAGGCTCTTTAAATAGCCCCCAGAGCCCCACTGCTGGAGCCCTGGGGTAGCAGCAGTGGGGCTCTGGGGGCTATTTAAAAAGTCTGCGGCTCCTGCTGCTTCTATTGGCCCTTTCAATAGCTGCTGGAGCCCCGCCGCCACTACTCCAGGGCTCTGGTGGCTATTTAAAGGGCTGGGGCAGTAGAAGCAGGGGAGCCCTGGGCCCTTTAAATAGCCGCCAGAGCCCTGGGGTAGCGGGGGGCTCCAGGGGCTATTTAAAGAGCCAGGGCTACAGCTGCCTCTGCCCCCCCTCCGTGCCCCCCCCGGTCCTTTAAATAGCTGCTGGAGCCTGCCACTTCCCCCAGGGCTCCGGCAGCTCTGTGAGGGGGGGGAAGCAGGGAGGGGCCGGGGGAGCCTTGGCCTCCCCAGCTGGAAGCTCAGGCAGGCCAGATAGGATGACCGGAATTTGCCCGCCCCTTTAGGAACCGGTTCTACACCGGCTTCTAAATTTAGCGACCGGTTCTTGCGAACCGGCTCCAGCTTACCACTGCTTGTATATACTAAAGCATTTTGCAGGGCTAGGTAACTCTTACTTCCCCCTCTCTCTTGAAATAAACTTTGTGTCCACACAGAAGAACTCCTGTTGGTTTAGTAAAGAATTTAGGTAAAGTTGTTGAGTCTGTTATTCCAGGCTTAATCACTGGATGGATGGAAGTACTTGTGCAAACATTTTATAATAATCTTTTGCTCTATACTTATCAAAGCTTCTGTACTTTGATGGCTGAGATTGACATCCTTTCCAGGCCGGCCTGGAACATCACCCGTGTTGTTTCCCCCCTGACAGTGCTGCAGTTTATATCCTCATTTGGCAAACCATCTAGTTTACCAGCTGTAAGACAGATCAGCAGGTAGTTTGTGAAACTGAAACTCTCAGCCAGCAAAAGTTGGCTGACTGAGAGTAGTGTAATGGGAAGGTTGGAAATGGGCAACATTTTTAGGTGGCATTCAACTGGTGGGCATGGCTGATGGGGGATTCTTGGTTAGTGAACAAAGGAGGCTCAGTGGCTCAAGCTACTGTGGAGTGCAGCTAGTGGCTATGCTTCCTACCCTGTGATGGACATGGGTATAAAGAGGGCCTTGGATTGAATTAAGACAGTGCTAGTGAGGACACAAGACAAAACTAAAGCAAGTTCACTGACTTGTGTGGAACGCTGCTTCCACCCATTTATTACAATTGCTTGGAGCATAAACTATTAGGTCTTAGAATGAGAGAGAACTTGGATCTTGATTGCTAAGGTTCTCTCAATGTGATGCAAATTAACAAAAATAAAAAAAAGTTCTAAGGCATTGGTGGCTGGATCTACTCTTCTAACTGGTATATTTAAACTTCTAAACCAGTTAGAAGAACAGTACCAGCGACCTAGAACCATACATGTTGATCCACCTGGTTTAAACAGAGTTAGATTTTTTTTTCAAGAGGGGCGATGGTAGGGCATGTCTACCCTGGGGAAAACAGCCAAAGTTGGCAGGTGTGAGAGTTATCTCTATTCTGCATCACTTTAAGCTCTGGCTACACTGTGCACCTTACAATGTAAGTGTGTAGCCACTCTTTATCTCTGGGAGAGAGCTTTCCTGGCGACAAAATTAAACCACCCCGAACAAGGGCAGTAGCTTCATCAACAGGAGAGCAGCTCCTGCCAATGAAGTGCTGTCCACGCTGATGCTTTACGTCCTTAAAACTTTTGTTGTTGAAGGGGGTGTCTTTTTCACACCTCTGAGCGACACAAGTTTTAATGATGAAAATCCAGTATAGACAAAGCCTTATATTGCTCTCCTTAACTTCCCTTTAGTTGATTGTAAGAATATTGTTGACAGGCTCCAGAGGGAGCAATGTGAACACTTGAACAGAGGGAGGAAGTAAAGTCTCATAAGGGGTTTCTTGAGAGAGAACGAATCTTGGCAGACAGCTTCTCCAAAAAACAAATTGGAAAGACTGAAGAAAAAGGCATGATTTGAAAGCAAATTTAATAGAAAAAGAGTAGCAGAAAGAAGGGATAGGGTAGAGGGGGGTGGGAAGTAGGTGGAAAGGGATGGCAGGATTTTTTTAATTTATAAAAGTCAAGGATAATGGAGGAAAAAAATGAATGAAGAAATTAGTTGCTTAATTTTAGGTTATATTTTCAATTCTTTTGAGTTTCTGCTCGATGTATCTCCCTCTTCGTTCCCAGGACAAACAGAACTAAACATCATACAAGATACTGTCTTGTCTGCCTTCTTAATGCCACATACTTCTTATGTTCGGCCCCAAGTTTCAACACTTTGTGGTCTGTAACATGAGCCAAGTTTTTCTTGTGTTCAGTACACTGTTACGTTTGTACCATCCCAGTTTTCTAAGGGGATGGGAGTTGAGAAACCGTTTTGCTATTATGTAATCATGCTGGATTCTAATGGGTTGTTTTGTGGCTTTCAATATTAAAATACATTTAATTGTACTGGGCCAATGTAAAACAATTTTCTTTAGTACACAGCATTGATCATAGTGCATAATGACAGGTCCAGCAACAACTGGTATGATGTGGAGTAGTACATGTAAACTTGGTTATAATATGAGAAAAACAAAGGCACTCAAAGATGGTCAGTCAAATCATTCCCTTTTTGTTAAATCTGTTTGGTTGTGGATGGCAAACTCAGAGTAGGACATGAATGCAGCAGTAAGGGAGCATCAAGCAAAGCCCTGCAAATGAGTATAGGAATGGACTATAGAAAAGTTAATACTAACCAGAAAAGCCCTGATAAAAATGTAAATGAAAATGCCTCCAAAGCCCAGATGGAGATATATTAATTTAGATAGAATATATAGTCTAAAGGAATTAACACAACCCTGTCACTGTCCAACAATAATCATCGTTAAACTGGGTTTGGTATACAGAGGCCACAGCCTGCGTAGTACCATGGCATACACATTGTTGTATCTTTACCTATTTTTCCTTCTTTTCTAAAATCTTTTTATTAAAACCTTTGAAATGTAAAGTATTAAATAATGCTTTCATTTTTAATAAAAGAAAGGGAAGAAGGATGTTATCTGGAGAGAGTTTTTTAAAAGGGGGAAGGGAAAACCTTGTTGACAGTCTCTTAAATGATGGTAACTGTCCTTTTTGGGAAAAGAAAATAAATTAGTTGGTATGAGCTGGAGCAGTTGCTGTTGAAGTCTTTTCATCCCAGTTGGTGGTTATGATTCAGCTGGAGGTGATCAGGATGGTGATGTTATCTGGCTCCCTCTCTCTGGCTTGGCCTGGTCAGGATATTTCTCAGGATCAGGTTGATGAAGGCCCGAGGTCCCCGGAAATGGTGGTGGTGTTGGCCATGATAGCAAAGCTTGTTCCGGTAGTCTCTGTCTGTTCTTCCCCTCTGCTGTTCTTTTGTATGTGACCCACAAAATCTTTCTTTTAAGGACCCCAAAAGGATGTGATGATTGAAATGGACCATCCCCTCATTATTTTGTCCACCTATTGCGCCTACTATCTGACATCAGTTTTATTTTATTAACTTCTGGCTCCATATCATTTGTTTTTAACATGCATAATTTCAACAGTCCTTGGAGTCTATCAATGTTGCCTTTTTGGTTTCAGCTAATTCAGTTTATCTGGTTTTCGTGTACCTGTTCCCATCCGCATTAGCTGTTATAGATTATTGTGACATTTTTATGAATGTACTCATTTTTTACAGTTAAAACCCACAATTAGGGTAAAATTGTAGGCCCAGTTGCCACAACAGTGCCCAGATGGGCTTCTGAGCATGTCCGAAGCTCAACAGGTTTGACTTAATACAGGTCAAGGCAAGTTCCATAGTTGAAAGGCCCTCCTAGATAATGCCCTGCCGGAGACATCCTTCCCCCCGCCCTCCTTCCCCACTTGCAAAAGGGCTACAGGTCAAGTGCCTCTTCTCTCTGTAGCTGAGTTCTTTATTATAGGTCAAAGCCAATACCTTAAATACCAACCAAAAACTGATAGGTGATTGATGTATACCATAGCAATATAATATGCACATAACAGTATTTATTGATTAACAATTAGAAAGCTGAATTCTGCACCAACTTCAGTTTCAGGAAGGACTTAAGATCTATTCTAACTCATGTAGAATACACAGCACCAAAAGGCATAAAATAGCAAGATCCCTATCCAAAATAAAATGTTTCAACTTTCTGGTATTACAGAGGTCAGTGTTGGCCTTCCCTGCCACTTGTCTAGTTGCAGCTGGTATTTTATCTGGACCCCAAAACTGCAGAGCCTACAATAAGGCGTGGATATACGCAATGAAAGGAGAAGACCACCTTATTTTCTAGCTACTTCCTCTAAACCAATCAATATCACCTTGATCTTTTCTGGATCCAGTATTGGTCAGCTAGCCCTCAACCAAGCAGAGAACAAAGGTAATTGACTGCTTTGAATGTGATGGAGATATTTATGAGCATGCCACATTCCAGGTCTCCTTGCTAACACTTCCAATGGCTTCATACACAGAGTAGACCACATGGAACCCTACAGAACCTCATATGAGAACCTTTGGAGAGAAGCACTTACATGTCATTACCTTTTGAGTGCTTGGCAAAAAAGAACAGAGCTACTAAAGGGTAGCACTGTACAGTCCTGCTAGAACTGCAGATGAATCAATACATTTGATCAGCTAGTTGTCTAAATTCTAGGACTTCCTAACATTCAAGTGCTTGAAGTAAGCATGAATGGGGATCAATTTTATGAATTTATAGCTAAATATTTTTAAAGCTGAAATCTAAGAAGTTGAATCTGCCAATTTGATAAGTGTTGGTCAATATTTGAATCTAATTTAATTAGGGTAGACCCCTCTCTACAGAGTGAGGAAGTATTAGCATAATGATGCTAGGTTCCTTTTAGATCAGGTCTTGAGCAGTATTTCTCAAATTGGGTGTTTGGTGCTCTTAACCAATCAACAGTTTATTAATTTACCCAAATACACTTAATTATAGACTCAGCAGTTTTTAGATGAAGTTTAGGATACTCCAAATGTTCTAGGCATGTACTGAATATATAATAGTCTTGTGAGCAGTAGTCCCAGACTAGGGTTGAGGTACACCATGTAACAAATCACCAAAATGTCTGATTACTTACCAGTTCTTCAGTACCTTTAATATATTTTTCACCCTTCCAGTACTTCTCTGAGCAGTAATGCTATTTTAAGGCACTCTTAGGAATGTAGTCCCTGTTTGAATTGTTTGGTGTGAATGGGAGAAATTTTAAGTATTAAGAGTAACTGCTTAAAGCTGTGTTGTTGTGATTCTTACAACAATTTACTTACCCTTATAAAAGGGAAATAATGGATATAACATGACTTACAAAAAAAAGTCAAAATATGATTCATTGGAGTCTCATCGGACAGCATGTATACTCACCAAGAACTTGTGTTCTTTAAAATAAGTAACTGAAAGAGAATCTCTAAAATTAAATCTCACCACTACTACTTAGGCCTGGTAACTCTTGCAGGGGGGAGATTTGGACCTCACCGCTGCTCCAGGTGTCCAGTAACATTTCTAGTTTTGCTGCAGCTTCGGTGGGTTCATCAACTATGGGGTCCAAACAGTGGCCTCAAGTTTATATACTCTGCTTCAGGGTCCAGTGGAGGAGGACAATCTTATTTTCTATTGGACTCTGGGCTCTGGTTGGGACAGTGTTCTGATTTCAGTTCTGTTTCTTTGTCATCTACTGGATACCAATAGAAACATCAGTGTAATAAGTTTCTTCAATTCTTTTATCAGTAGAGCCCTGCAAATCCATAGATATCTGCATCCGATCTGCAATCCACAAAAATAGTCCACGGATGCAGATATAAATTTTGTATCCCCGCAGAGCTTTTATTGGAGGCCTTTTATGTTTGAAATGAGTTAAAGATTGTATTTCAGTGTTAATCAGACTATTAACTGGAATCCTCATTTATCGCAAATACTTTTAATATTCCAAAGTTATATCCTTGTTATCTTTCATAGCTGCTGGGCCCTTTGGGTTGCATCTAAAATGCAATAAAATACCTATGACTGGCCCTGATCAGCTGCCTGAGGCTGTAGGGCTAAAAATATCCAGTATAGACTTTTGGAACCAACTCAAGCCCAAATGTCCATGCTACAGTTTTATAGCCCCCAAGCCCTGCAAGCCCAAGTAAGTTGATCTGGGCTCTGAGACTCTGTGCTGCAATTTTTTTTTTTTTTTTACCCTGTGTGTCTAAAGCTGAAGGTGGGGGAAGTTCATCCAGAGGTGGTGCCCTTTATGGCCATACTTGCCCTATGCAGTTAGTTAGAGAGACAAAATGGTGAGGTAATATCTTTTATTGGACCAGCTTCTTTTGGTGAGAGACCAACTTCCAAGCCCCACAGAGCTGCTCTTTAGGTCTGGCTGCAGTTACTGGGAATCAGAATGGATTGATTTAAATCAAAGTGACTTTAATCACTAATCTTAATCATGATGTAAATCAGCAAGCAGGAAACCTAAATTTAAATTTATTTTAACCTTGTTTTGCATTTGTACTTTTTAATTTTTTTTCCTAAAGAGAGTTGATTCTCATTGGTTGGTAACCATTAAAACATTGACCACTAATCTAGTCTTAACACGGAAGTTGGTACTTCTTGCTAACCAGGAGTATACACAGTATCTTTACATTTATTTGAGCCATTGTATAGTTTAAGATAGTTGTTTGGATTTTTTTTTTAAGTTTTATATTCATTGAGAAAATGATGGATGATTCATTTCTTGCATACTAGATTAGTTTCTTACTAGTACTGTTCGGCTGTATTTGGATGTAAATTGAAATTTAATTTAAATGCACAAAATGAGCATTTTGAAACAGTTAAAGGTTACGTTAAATGTGCTGGATACATAAGAAAAGTAAGTTTATGAAAACATGTTTTGCATTTAAAACTGGTTTATTAAACAAAGGAAGTATTATCTGTAGTTAGTGAATTGAACTGATTGTTTCTGGTTATCATTTCTTTCAAGATTTTAGAACTAGTATATCTCAATTCATACTAAGTTTTATATATATTTGGATTGAGGAGAAAAACAAGCTTTCCTTCTTTTTCAACTTCCAGTCAGTTCCTTAACCTTGAATAAACTAGTTGTGATGGGTTTGGTCACAGAGACCCCCTTGGGACTGTCAACTGATGTGCTGGAATTAACTCTGAGCCCATTTTCCCTGCCAGTTTGGGACTCCAGAACCCTGCTGTGTTGACATGCTAGCCTGCTACAGCACAGACCCAGGCCTGGTCCACGCACCCAAAGCTGTAGATTTTAACCAAAAACTGTTCAGCAGGTTACCTGCCTCCAGCACCCAGTTCCCAATGGGATCCAAACACCAAATAAATCCGTTTTACTTTGTATAAAGCTTATACAGGGTAAACTCATAAATTGTCCGCCCTCTATAACTGATAGAGAGAGATGCACAGCTGTTTGCTCCCACAGGTATTAATCACTTACTCTGGGTTAATTAATAAACAAAAGTGATTTTATTAAGTATAAAAAGTAGGATTTAAGCGGTTTCAAGTAATAACAGACAGAACAAAGTAAGTTACCAAGCAAAATCAAATAAAACAATGCAAGTTGAAGCCTAATACATGAAGAGACTGAATACAGGTAAATCTCACCCTCAGAAATGTTCCAATAAGCTTCTTTCACAGATTAGACTCCTTCCTAGTGTGGGCCCAATCCTTTCCCCAGTACAGTCGTTGTTGGTTCCAACAGGAATCTTGGGTGAAAAGTAGGGGCTTTCTCATGACCGGGAACCCTCTTTGTTCTCTTTCACCCCCTTTTTATAGCTTTGGCACAAGGCGGGAATCTTTTCTCTCGGGGAAATCCACCCCTCCTTCTAAATGGAAAAGCACCAGGTTTAAGATCGATTCCACCATTCTTCCTGGGCTGGCTTACAGGAACACAGGAAGGCTTGCAAGTAAACAGAGCCATTTACAACCAATTGTCCTAGTCAATGGGAGCCATCAAGATTCTAAACCATCATCAATGGCTCACACTTTGCATAATTACAATAGAACCTCAGAGTTATACTTTATATTTCTAGCTTCAGATACAAGAATGATACATACATACAAATAGGATGAACACACTCAGTAGATTATAAGCTTTGTAATGATACCTTACAAGAGACCTTTTGCATAAGGCATATTCCAGTTGCATCATATTTACTCTCATAAGTGTATTTCCATAAAACATGAACTGAACTACCTGAATAAACTGAAATGATGAATGTTCTCTTTGCTCCTGAAGAAGAAACAATTGCAGTCAAAAGATGGTATAGTCTTCAACAAACTCTTGTTCTAGGTGCTTAGCCAGTGACTTATACCAGTTCGGTGATTTGACTTTCTTTAAAACTTTGGCAGCAAGCATGTACTGTTTAATATTTTTTTTTATTTAAATTATTTCAATAGATTAGGTCTTAATATAGATTGTCATAATTTTGAATAGGGTTATTTTTAAAAAGGGGGGAGGGATAGCTCAGTGGTTTGAGCACTGGCCTGCTAAATCCAGGGTTGTGAGTTCAGTCCTTGAGGGGGCCACTTAAGGATCTGGGGCAAAATCAGTACTTGGTCCTGCTAGTGAAGGTGGGGGGGCTGAACTCAATGACCTTTTGGGGTCCCTTCCAGTTCTATGAGATAGGTATATCTCCTTATAGTAAAAGAAAAACGTACACCTCTACCCCAATATAACGCGACCCGATATAACACGAACGCAGATATAACGCAGAAAACCAGTGCTCCGGGGGGGGGGGGGGGCAGGGCTGTGCACTCCGGTAGATCAAAGTAAGTTCTATACAACGTGGTTTCACCTATAACTTGGTAAGATTTTTTTGGCTCCTGAGGACAGCGTTATATCTGGGTAGAGGTGTAGTTGCATTTAAAAAACAATTTTTACTAATCTTTTTTATTTTTTTTAAATTCACCTTGTTCACGGTTCCTGCTTATGTGCTTCTACCTTGAAAGCCTTGTAGGATCCTTCATACCTGACCAAAATTGGGATATTTGGAAGCATATTGCTTTACTATATAGCTAGCCCTTCTTGTAAAACATTCACCCCTCCTTGGCTAGAGGATCTTTTAGAGCCTTGAATGGGGGTTGTAATAAACCATTAACTCCATTTCACTTATAGTCATGTGATGCAGATAGCAAATTCTTATTGCAAGATTTTATTGGAAAAATGATATTATACATACAACAAATATATTAAACAAGGAAATGACCTTTTTAAAAAAGTTTTCCATATGAGTTCCTAGCTGAAAATTGTACTCTTTCAGTTTTTGTGAATGGTAGTAAAGTCCATAGTCAAACCCTTTCTGATATTCACACCTGGGCACCTGTTTTCAGTACCGAACTCTGATGAAGCTCAAGTAGCTTCTTGTGGATTTTCTATCTATATATTAATATTAAGATGTGATGAGAGAAACTTTCTAAACTACTTAAACACGCTTGAGTCATTGCTGTAAAACTGAATTCTCTAATTGTTTACATCGAATGTCTACTTTGGATAAAAACTAGTATTGTTTGGATATTACTGTGTGTACTTCCCACCTTGTTTGTTTCCTAAACTGGAATGGGGTTCAACGTTGATTGTGTAGACCCCGGAATTTTGTTTTTGTGAATAGCTTTTTCATTTCATTCTGTCTTCATATGAGTCCATGCATGTAGTCACACTGAAATTTAATTCCACATCTGTGACTGTTAATCTCGCTGAGGAATAGTGATAATTCAATACTGTGAATAATCCCTTTGTCATTGGTGACACTAGGGAATACTCGCATGAGATTTAAAAACAAAAACAAAAAAATCCCAAAATAATCTTTTGACGAATGTGGAGGACAACATTATGCAAAATAACTAAAAACGGTATAATTTACTTTTGGATCACACTGTTCTTTAACTCTTTTACCTGGTGTTTGGATTTGAGATAGCAGTGGAATATTTTAAAGCGTGAGTAAGTCTTGACTTGGGTACATTTTGGATAGCAAGGAAAAGTCATAAATTGAACATACTATCACTCCAGGGGTAAATTCCCAGAGAATGGAGAAGTGAAGAGCAGAGAAGCTTTTGTAAGGGATTATATTCCAGAATATTAAGATACTGTGTTTTTTCAAATTGCTCAGATTTGTTAATTTACTAAATCATGTTTAGAAATTTGCTATTGATGTAGTAATTTATATTTACATGTTTCCCATACAGTACTCTTTTTTTTTTTTTTCTCCCAAGAAGTCTGATGTTACTTTTAAATAGACACTTAATAGGTTTTTTTAAAGAAGAAACAAAGTCCAAAGATATCATTGATGATACTGGAAAGTGAAATCCTTAGCTTTGTCTGTGGCCATAGTGATATGTGTTTGGACAATTAAAAAGCATGCATTTCCTAATTCTCTTTGTAACCAGACATTTGTTTGCCACAGCACTATCTGATGTAGTTTCCCATACATTTTGTGAAAATGACAGGGGTTAACTTTCAGTAGACAAGAAGGCTACTTTTCCATATCAGTAGGCTCGGAGCAGATCAATAACACTGATATTGGAGCTAGCTTGCTCAGACCTCAACTGTTTCCTGCCTCAAATATGTCTGTTGCCCTCTGGGCTTGGAGGATTTTACTAAGTTGTCATCTGGCACCCAGGTGGACTGAAATATCATTTTCTACTTAGTATGTCCCCGGAGGGATAAACAGTTCAAAGCAGCAACAGTGCTTGGTTTTTGGTCAAATTCTGAGTTAACTTTGGACAGCCACATCACTAGAATATAGAATTACCAGATGGGTAGTTCAGGGTTGTCAAAGAGATTGGGAACTGCAGTATGCTCAGTTGATGTTCTGTCAGGTGTGAAGGTTTTCTTCCCCATCCCTCAATGTTTAGTCATGATACTGTTAGATTCAGAAAAAAATACATGGCTTACAGAAAGTTTACATGTAGCCACATCTACTAACTGAACTTTAGAATCTTATTTGTTGCTCTACTTCTGATACTCAGAATTATTTTAGCTAGTTTCTATTCTGCTTTCTGTTGCTCTTCCTGTTTCACCCAAAGGGTGATACTTTGAGAGTTTAGTAGAACTAATCTCCTCTCTAACGCAGAGTGTCTGATACAAGGTTTATTGGACAAAGGATTAAATGGGAATCCTTGAGTTCAAGCTGTGTCTTTAAGTAGCTTGAGAGAAGCTAGGCCACTGGTCCATGGATTCCCATGTCTTACCCAGACATTTAAGTTCCAGGTGATCTTCTGTCAAATGGAACAGGGAATCAAACTAAGAAATGGGGTAACTGACTGTCATTCTTGTCCTACACTGTACAGTTGCTGGGGGTGGGCTGTTTTGAGACTTCAACTACCAGTTCAACAAACTATTTCATTGGTCATCAGACTTCTTGAATAGTCTTTCCCAACAGTATTAACTCATTCCTTTTTTCTTTCTCCTTTACCTCTTGAATTTTGTGCCTTTCTCTCCCTCTTATTTATTTCTGCCAGTATTTCATTCCTCAGTCTATTGATGCTTTGCTTCAGTATGGCTCAGGGAATGAGAGACCATGCTTGGACTTAACAGTTATCACTAGGCCACCTCTTTTGGCTTGCTTCTTTTTCTGTTCCTGTACATAACACTTCCCTAGAAATGCCAGAATGAAATCTATGATAAGCCAGTCACCCTGTTCCTGTTGTGCCACAGAGGAAGCACCATATACAGGAGAAGTACAAGGATGTTTTACTTTTGTCAGATCTCATTTTTCCTCCAAATCACATTATTTTCTTGTTGCATATTGTTTCCTAGGAGGAGTGAAAAATGTAAAATTGGCGAAGTTTAGCATTTCAGTCTATAACTGCACTGCAGGGAAAAATATGATATGCAGGAATGAACTTGAGTGGGGACTCAATTGTGGGTAAGGGGTAAAATACATGTCTGTAGTGTTTCAATTTAAACCCTTACCCATGTATTGGTCACACATAATCTCTTGCAAACTGAGTAGTTTTCACTGTAGTTTAAGATGGGTGCCAATCACTTGCATAGTAACATGCAAAAACCAAATTATCCTCTACTAATTTGATATCCGACACTTACCAAATCTTTGTACCACCTGGTGATCTAAAGGTGGTGCATCATACTGTAGCTATACTGACATAACCCCATAATGTAGATGTAGCCTACAGCAATTGAAAGGTTTTTTTTTTTTTTGGTTGCGGCAGTAACACCATTTCTCTGAGTGATGACAGCTAGGTCAATGGAAGCATTCTTCCATCGACCTAGCTGTGTCTATGCCAGGGCTTAGGCCAGTATAGCTATGGCGCTCAGGGCCTATGTCCATTGTGGCTCTTTATTTATCAGTAAAATGTTGTGAATTAGTATCACTCAGTCAGTTGTTAGGTGTATATTTAAGATTTATTCCCTTGGAAATATTTCACTAAATATTCTAACCAGGTGAGTTTCTACCATTTGAACTCAATACCAATGCTTAAAGTGTATGGGCATTATTTTCATTTTTGAATTGTGTGTGTAAAATTTCTACTTAGTTTTCTGGAGTCAGGAGAGAGGGACAAGCTTCTAGAAGCTCTCACTAGAAAATATAGAGTTCATCCTTGTTCTATAGAAATACTCAAATGCTTTGCAGGGTTTTTTTTGTCTAAAAATGCTGATACAACAGCCAAAACACAGATGGCTCAGTGGTTCAGTTTGTTTAGCAGTTTGTTTCTGGAATCATATTCTTTAGATTGAGACAAAGGATTTCAGATTGCATTTGAATAGAGTTGGGCAAATTGGATATTTGTTTGCCATTGACATTACAACCACCAAAGTAGACCTCTATACTAAACCTTACACCTCTGTTGGCTTATGACAACAAAAGGTAATAGTGCTTGTATAGCACTTTCAAAGGAATATATATATATATATATATATATATATAAAAGCATTGTAAAGTTGAATTTTCATTTATTAGGCAATGCTCTTGGAAGGCAGGCAAGGTTCACAGAGATAGGGCAAGTATTTTAACTTGTCGATTTTCCTGGGAATTCAAGGCCTTGTATTAAACAAGAAAATACTATGCCTGTTTTCCAGCCAAGGCATAAGTGCAAGGCTAGACGTGGGTCTTACCTGCTTCTGACATAATAAAATGCCTTAGACCTGAGTACTAGCACATATACTGTTGCTACACTATGTGAAGATCTGGGATGTTGTTTGCAAATAGGTATGCAATCTTCCTGTGTGGATGCACTCTAGGAATTCCTGGCTACCAGCCCTGTCCTCAGTCACCTCAACTGCACTGCCTAGTGAAACTAATTGGAGAAAACAGGCTCTGAATCTACCCCAATAAACACTTGTCTGCATTCACCTTCCCATTGCCAAAAATACATTTATTGACTCTCCATATCTGAACGGTCTCCTCTCACCCCTTGTCTCCCTGCTCAGCTAATCTCTTGAGCCTGCCCTCCAGAACTCTGTTCCTTGTGGTAGAGGCTGTTACGACTTTCACTTCTGTAGGAGGGAGGAATAGAAATTAGAGAGTCTGTATAAAGTATTACTCCTGGGGGAATTCATGTCCCACGCAGATTTCTTTGCTTCCTGCAGAAAAATGACTTTCTGACAGGGAAGAAAGGGGAAACTGCAAGAGCGGTCACACACCCCTCCCAAGTAGTGCAGGTACATCGTTTCCAGCACCTGGAGCAGCTGGCGGAGAGATAAATCACCGTGGGGCTGGGGACACCCCGGGCAGTAGCTCCTACCCTGCGCCAGGATCAGCTGCTAGTCCCGGCTTTAGGCTGGAGGTGGGAGAACGCTGGACGACTTCTTCCCCTGCAAGGAGTGGCTGGGGCTGTGTCACTCACCCCCAGAAACCTCCCCCAGCTGCAGGAAGCTCACCATCCTCACCTGCTTCCTGCCCCAATTGCTCTTTACTGCAGGGGTAGGGGTCACTGTATGGGTAGCTGCTCCACCATCTGCCCAACCCTGGTGCATCCAGATTTCCCATACCCAGACACCCCCGCCAAGCCTCACCCCGTACACCCAGAACCCCCCTAGCTCTTCATACCCTAACCCCATCCCACTGAACCTCAACCCCCTGCACCCAGACCCCCTGCCTCCGGACCCCCCACCCCTGCACCCAGATCACCCCCCACCGAGCTCCCTGCACTCAAACTCCCGTCCTGAAGAGCCCCACCACCCTGAGCCCCCGACGCCACTGACCCCCCAACTAGCTGCACCCAGACCCCCACCAAGCCCCACTCCACAAGAACCCAGACATCCCCAACCACTTAAACCTGGAAGTTCTCTGCACCTGGAACCTGCCCACAACAAGCCTCTGCATCCAGATCTCCCTCTCCCCCCCCGCAACTACCCCCCCCCCCCCGCCCTCTGCACTGAACTGCCTGCACCCAGCTTGTCCCACACAAAATCCTCTCACCCCACACCTGGATCCCCCACTCTGAGCCCTTTCACACTTGGATCCTGCCTGGTTGAGCCTACCTGCCCCACACCTGGTACGCATGGCGCAGAGGGGCAGGGCACCAGGGTGTTTGTGGGGCAAGCCCTGGCCTTTGTGTCAGGGTCAGGTGCAGCCTCACTGCTAAGTCCATGTCCAGGGTGATCTTCCACCTCCATGCAGTCAGTGGCCTGAGCTCTCCACTGCCATGCTGGAGCCTCCGCATTTATTTATTGACAAATAAAAATTGCAGAATTTTTTTGGCACAGAATGCACTCAGGATTAAAAGTATTTCTCAAGCCATAGGTGGAGGAGGGAAGGAGCACCTGGGTAGAAGAGGAAGTAAGCGAGGGCGGCGGGGACCAACCTCCTGTATTACTTGTAGTTCTTTCTTTCTACTCCAACTTGAAACTGAGCTCATCTTGTCAGTGTCATTGCTTCCTTCCTTGCCTTGCTCCACCCCACCCCCAAGACACAAGAATCAGAGATCAGTGAAAACTGACTAGACCAGCCAGTTTTCACCCTGTTGTAGCTTGTGGAACCACCGAGCAGCAACACAAACAATGGATATTTTAAAAATGCAGACTTAAGCCATGTCTACAACTACAGGTGCTACAGCAGTAGAACTATAGCATCATAGCTGTGCTGGTGTCGTACGATAGCATAGATCAGTGGTACGCAAACTTTTCCAGTTGCACCGCTCCCCCCATACCATTAACAAAATCTGTCCATGCCCCCCTCCATTACTGCATAGTCAAAGCTACCCTCAGCTCCACTACTGAGGAAGAGCAGGACCAGGGCCTTAACAGGGTCGGGGAGGAGCTGATCTGTTGTGGGGCCGGAAGCATGGTGCTTTCCCCTCCGTCTCCCCCCACCCCACCCCACCCCCAAGGGTGCTGGCCTGGTCCTGGAGGCAGAGCAGGACTGGGGGCTGAATGGGGTTGGGGGAGGAGCAAGGCTGGGGGCAGAGGTGGTCTGGGGGCGGAGTAGGGCTGGAAGCATGGTGCTCCCTCTCCATCCCTCATGGTGGCTGGCCCAGGCCCCACTGCACATTCACTGAAGGTTTTAGGGGGGCATGCACCATGATTTGGGGGCCACTGGTATAGATACACACTACTGTGATAGAAGGGTTTTTCTGTAACTGTAGTACGTCTGTGTCCCTGAGTGATGGTAGCTAGGTTGATGGAAATATTCCATTGACCTTGCTGCACTTAAACTGCAAGTTTAGGTCAGCTTGGCAGTGGTGCTTAGGGGTGTGGATTTGTTCCCATGACTCAAGGTCATCTTTTCCTAGACATCATTCTATTCTAAATCCCCACCAGAGTGCTGTTCCTTGTACCGACACCAGTAACGGAGGCATCTTATCCCTCCAGAATCTGACCCTCCTGTTACAGATGTTCAGCAGAAAACAGAGCAGATGGACTTTATAGTACTTCCTCTCAACACTTACTCTACACCAGATGAGGCCACTGTCTTGGAACCATCCTCCCCAGTACTGGATGTTACAAAATGTACCAGGAATTTATGAAAAGGTAGCCACCTCCATACGTATTCAGATTGAACTGGTCCAGGATAATCCACACATATTAGTGGATATTTTGCATTCTGCGGGACATACTAGAGTGGTTCTGCCTATTAAAGAGGCCACTTAGTCCATGAAAATTCTTTAGCAAACTCCCTATTCTGACACCCACATCCAAGAGAACGGACAAGAGGTGCCAAGTTCCACAACAGGATATGATTTTTTTTTAATTCACATTTATGAATGCTGTGTAGGTGACAGTTCTCATTTTTAGGCAAAATAGATATATTCTTTTGTAGCTGGCATCTGTAACCCCCTTGGTATGGGGTGGGGAGCCTACCAATATCCAACAGTAAAACAAAGCTAAGACACCGGATACCCTCTACTGTCACCCACGCTTCACCATTCCTGCACCTGCTGTACACTGCAGACTGGCTGCACCACATTTTCAACCTACAAAATTCCACAGTTGCTGCTACTCCACTCCAAGTCTAAATTTGCCATCAATAAATGTCTTTGTTTCTCTCATGCTCGGTCAAGGGGGAATATATGGATTGTAGTTCTTTGCAGTGATAATAGAAACGATCATAAGGGGTGTGTGTGTGTGTATATACACAGACACACACACCATAATATATTGCATAAAACCAACTAATGTATAACTGGGAGTTCAGAGAAATGGCAGAGGAAAAACATTTTGATATAACCTGTAGCTTTAATTTATTTCTTATAGTTCCTGTTGGACAAGTGCACCCTAATCAAAGGTTTGAAATACTCGGGGTTTCTTACTTAGCTTTTACATTAGAGATCTCAAAGGTTTTAGGTGCCAATTTTAAAATCAGATGTCCAAAGTTAATCCAATATTTACCAATATTACTGCCCCTTGGCCGCCTTGATATAATCAGTTGAGAGTGGAAAAAGAGTTGGAAATACAGTTCAACTGCAGTGCCTAGCACTGAAAGCTTTCCTTGAAATTTTATTTCAGGGAATATCTAACCGATTAAACAAAGATCTGTGGAGAAGATTTAAAATACATTCTCTAATCTTGATTGGGAATTTTTGGGAAACATAAATTTGGAATTTATTACCCAATTTATTTCCTCTCAAATTCCTTTCTGTAGGGAAGTCATTTAAATTAAGAAAAAAAACTGTTCTTACTCTGAGTGTAAATCAGTGAAGTCATTACTTTCCTTGAAGTGACTAGTCTATCCAGTAATCTAAATTATGCCCTTCCTGTCACAGGTATCTTGTCGCATCTGATGGTATTAGTGAGAAATGGAAGAGGTGGTATGTGAAAGTGAACTTACACTGCTTTTTAGGATTTGAACAGGCAACCCAGAATCCAAAAAAAATCCTTTAATTACTTCAGGAGGGGTTGGATGTTGGTGTTAAAACATTTCTTTACAGTTTTATTCAAGATCACAGCTTCCAAATAAATAAACAGTCTTTTAGTTGCACCTTGGTGACATTTTAAAGGGTACTGAGCCAAAATGGAAAGATACTAGTCTAGTGTGGTTTAATAGGCTAGCAGGAAAATAATGAGCTTTTAAATTATCACTTAATTGTGTGACTTGGAATTTATAATTTATCATTAAACTTACTCATTGTGCCTTCTTAATGGGCTGATGTCATAGTGAATTGTAGGGACAAAGACAATAAAGTCTAATTCACTTCTACAATTTGAGCTGCAGAAGAATTGAAGAATTAAATTAAATGGTTGGACTTAATCAGAAAATTATTCAGGCGCAGATACTACAAGCCTGTCCTGGGAGCCTTTCAGTTCTAACAGATGAAATAATGGGGGCTGGAATTGATAAATTCCTGAACTGCCTAGTATAGTTCAGAACCTTGTCCAAAGCTGAAATCTAAACCTAACCTGACTTATTTCCCCCCTCAGGGATGTATTACTAAACAGTTTTAAAAAGCATACTGTTGGCCACATTTTTGTCAACGAATAAACAATCTGAAATATACTTTGATAATGAATTGCCACATTCCAGAAACCTGCTGACAGTTGTTCTCAAAGAATGGAGAACTCTAAAATGAGACCTGTTAATTTTGAAAAATTGGAATGATTGTTGAAAGAACTTGATTTGTGGTTAAGTTTTGAACTGAGGGTTTCAGGAGTCTTGTTGGGGAAGGGAGGGGCGCAATGAAGGACAGAGGACTTCAACTATAAAATGTTCAATATTAATATTTTAAAAGGTTACCAAGATTTTAATTGACAAGTTGCTTATGAAGTTCTCCTAATTCTTGTACCAGAAGAACAATTTTAACTTTTTCCAGTGGGTTTACCAATTTCTCTGAAAAGTCTATGAATATATAAAAGGAGCAGATCTGATTAAGGTGAGTAATATGTTGACATTGGTGAGTGGTTTTATTGCTATTCTTTGTGCATCAACAAAATTGTTTAGTGCATTTGAGTTGGTTATACTTGTGTATAATCAATAAATGTTAAGGTAGAGACAAGTCAATATGTGGCAGGTTATTACAAATTGAGGGTGTGGTACAACAATGTACAACTTGTGCTACCATTGATAGTTAAATTTATGTGGGTAATATCAGCTCTAATCTAGCGTTCGCCTACAAAGTGGAGTTATATCGGATTATTTGTTCCTGATCAACTACATGTGTAAAAGTTGTCATTGCTGAAAAAGTGTCTTATCCCAAATTAGCCTCTTCCAAAGTTACTCCAAATACAAAGTTACTGCCAAAAATACAAAGGCATTCACTACATTGTTTTATAATGGAATGGGAGAGAGAGAGGTGAATGGACAGAGCTTAACTTTCTCTGTTTTGGAGGATCCTAGTTATTTGCATATCTTTGACAATGAATATTTATGCTGAGCTAGCCAAAACTGGCAGCAGTCTGGCTAATTTGTATTAACTATGGAACTTACTGAGCCATTGACATATCCAGGGTAATGATTATTCATGAAGGTAGTTGCCTAAACTTTCCAAGGGAAAGATAAGAGAGGAGAAAATATCCTTGTCTTGTACTTTTATTGAGTATAAAGTGCACTCTTACTTTATCCATAAACAATCAGTTTAGAGTGCCTGAAGATGTGTCCAGAATACTCCAGCTATAATTATGGCACCGCATCAGGTGTCCATAGGTAAGGTTGCAACTGGTTCCATTACAAGCCCAATTTTGACCTTCTTTTAAAATCTACAAATTCTGTTGGCCTTAAAACGAGAGAACTGGGACAGAAGTAGAACTTATTTTACCAAATTCCAAGCAAATTTGGCAAAGGGTTCAGAAATAACTCTCTAAAAATAGTTTTTCAGAGAACACTTTTGTTTGCCACTCTGTAACCAAAACTGCCCAAGAATGAGAATTTTGTTTGCTGGACTCCCCATGAGTGAGTTAATGTACAGAACCAAAGTTTTAGTTAATATTTGAGTTAGAAATTTGATCAACTCATGAATTTATATACAGCTTCAAATTAGTGACAAAGCAATGTTTAACTTGATCTCTGGAACTCCCAGGCCAGTATGGTGGTGGTGATGAGGTCCAGCAGCCTTCTGCTGGAAGCAGAGCAAGTTGGGGCATGCTTTTGTGAACTTCATGAGATTTGCACGGTGGGAGTAGAGACTGGCAGGGAATTTTGATGGAACCTCGAATTGCTGCTGCTTTTGATGTATCTTTTTGTGAACACCTAAAGGATATATGCAGCAAGGCTGTAAAAACCAGCATTTTCCCTCAAGTGCTAAATTCATTTGCACACTGGTTCACTTAACACATGGTACCTGTCAGTGTTCAGAGTCTAAAGCTTTCAGTTGTTGCTAGGTGACAATGACCTGGTTTTATTTTGGATGGTGTACGTCGGCTGAGGGAAATACAACTGGTATATTGCAATAATTAGTTTTTTATTGTGTTTATCTAGTGAATTCACAGGTGAATACTTACTTTGGTCCTGTTAAAGGAGTAGCATTAATTATCCCTTTTTCTTCACCCTCATTTGGTTGGCTGTTTTCAGTACATCCTTAAGTTTACAGAAAATGGAAGAGATTTCAAAAACTGCCATTTAGGTTTTAGATTGGTGCTGATCATATGCTGACTCTCTTCTAAAGGTGTCCAGGCTCCTCATTGTAAAGAGACCTGTAAAAGCTGCTAGAAACAAGCAGAACAAGTTAGCCTGGCTATCTCTATTGGTTAGTGATGGTGACTGGTATGGCAGTTGCCATATGAAAGGAAAAGGAGGTGGAAATAAGAGCCATTCTTGGCTGTTACTGTACCAACAGAAGAATGCCCAGAGGAGGAGAAAATGAGGCAGCTAAGCAGCATGTGCAGTAGGGTTAGAAGGCTGCACAGTTGGTTTAGAGGAAAAGGGAATCGAGCTGCATAAAAATATGTGCAGAGGGAGGGGAGCAAAGGGAGATGGCAGTCTCACATTTTATCTCCATCTTTCTTCAGAGAACAAACATTTATTGGATTAAGTCTGTCTAAAAATACTCAATACTTAACTTCCTAAGTAAGCAATTGCTGTATTTGACATATAGATGTTGCTCAATCACGAGAGGGGAGGTAGACTGCAAGGCAATCTCTGGAATGTGGTCTACATCTGAAAAAGTGCAAGGACCCCAGTCTCTTGGGTTTTTTCTTAAGTTACTACTTAAGAAAAAACCCAATGTTTGCGGGGTTGGGGGCAAGTGAATTGTTCAGTGTATCAGAGATGTTGGACCTTCTGCTTCTATTTTAAAGGATATTGCATGAATAAGGAAATCTAACACGTTTTACTTTGTTTTTTATAAGGGTGAAGATGTCAACCGAACACTGGAAGGTGGGAGGAAACCTCTTCACTATGCAGCAGATTGTGGGCAGCTTGAGATTCTGGAATTTCTGCTATTAAAAGGAGCTGATATTAATGTATGTTTAGGAAATTGCAGGAAAACTTTGACTTATGTTGTGTGCCTTGTGTAATTGATTGGGTTAGATGTGTAAAGAGCTTTTTGTGAAAGACTCATTGTGAAAGACTGAGGCAAATGTATCAAATTAAATGTATCAATTTCATGTAATTGAGAGATCACTGAGTGAAAGGTTTTAAGAACAAAACAGGCTTGAAGCTTAAACTGACCTTTACATATTAATTTTATAGCATGTAAATTACACACGGTCCAGAAATCAAGTTCCGTTTGCTAGTTTCCATTAAAAATACAGATTAAGTCTGGTCAGTGAAAACCAGGACTCAGCAGTCACATCTGGCCTTTTTGAGAGTTTAAGATATTGTGAAGTTGTTATACATTGCTATATTGGGAGACGATTCTTGTTTAAACTTAAGTTATGACAGAGTGGCAACTAAGGCAAACTTTTCTCTCCAATTCACCCAGAGGTTTGTGAGGACTACAGCTAGCACCTGTAAACAGTACACTTCAATAATTCTGCACACTTTAAAACCCCCAAACTTTAGAAAGTTGTCTGGAATTGACCAGTTAAGGACTTAATTTACAAGTCTCTCTTCTTTGCTTCCTTGCATTGGGGAGAGGTGGACACTTCCTTTTCACTTGTGTTCTCTCTCCTGCTTTCCTTTTAGTTCTGTTACATCTTGCTCTGAACCTGTAGCTATTCTGTATAATATGGCATTAATATCGCTTTAACTATTCCCCTTCCACCCCAGAAAAAAAAAAAAAAAAAAACGGGCTTTCCAGCAAGGCGAATAAAACAAACTTGGTGTTTCGTAGCCAAGCTGTTGTGGAAATATGAGCCAAGAAAGCTTTCCAGAAAGTTATCAGTTTGCAACAGGAAAATCTTTTTAAAACAGTAACTTTGAAATTCCTGGCTTTTGTTTTGTTTTGTTTTTGTTCAGGAGGGTGGGTACACTGAAAAATGGTTAGTTTTTTTTGTTAAGTTTTCATTACAGTAAAAACCAATGTACATACCATAAAGGCTGAAGTGTAACCTTTTTAAATACAAGTGTGAACTTGTGCTTCAATAATTGTCGTGGTTCCTGTCTTTACAGGCTCCAGATAAACATCATATCACACCACTCCTATCAGCAGTCTATGAGGGTCATGTCACTTGTGTGAAATTGCTTCTGTCAAAGGTGAGACTTAAATGTTTACCCAGTACTAGCACTTATAACTTGCCCATTGATGAAGTTCAGTACTCTGACTTTATCAATAACAAGGTGGACCAAATAAGTTCAAAATAACTGAACAGGATAGTCATTCATGTCATCAGGCCAGTGGCTGGCACTTCATTATGCAGAAACCAACATTTGGTGCTCCTGCTGCTGACTTGCTGCACGTGGGCCAAGGGAGCAGGTAAAAAAAAGAGTGGTTATGTCTGCTCATTTTATGTAAGACTACCATTTGGCATTCCGTATTTTGGTAGATGCAACACTTGGTTGCTTTATCAGAGTCCAGCATATTTGCTGGAAGGGTGACTGGGGAAAAGTCCTGTTTTTAAAAATTTCCCTTTTCTAACTATTTTTAATTCTGAAATGTCCTTTGATCTCCCTACTCTTATTTGGGCATTGTTATCCAGAACCCAGAGCCCCACAGTCTGTATTGGTTGCAATAGAAATAGAAAATCTGTTTAGTCAGTAGAATTTAGTTATAACGAGAAGTGATTTTACTGAACCTTTAAGATCACTGTCAAAATGGAGTACAACTTTCTCAGTTGAATGACTTGTAAGTGTAGTTGTACTGTCAGGCTTAGTCTCTTTGCTGACATCCTACAGTTTCTGTAACTTTATTATTACAGAACTGATGCACTTTCAGAAACTATTAGAGCAATCTTAATTTATGCATTTAAGTGTATTCCTGATACTAACTTAATGAATGAAATCTCAAAATACAGTGCTATTATAATCTCCCCCTTCCTGGTGCATACCTTGTTCAACACTTGTTCAACCTTTTACCCTTTAGCTTCCTCTCAGGACACATGCCTGTAAAATATCAGGGGATCTTGGCTGCTTTTCCTAACTCTACTTTGAGGGCCCTGCAGATTTCTTCAAAACCCTACCAGTTAATTCCACCTTCAACTTCTGGATTTGAAATTTGTAATTACTTTGATTAAACACAATAGCTTTCACTAACCCTTCTACTATTTACTCCACTAGGGAAAGCTTAATCTTATAAGAGCCTAGCAGTGCTTTCTTTCCTGATCACAATCCAGCTCCCCACCTGCTCTGTGATCCATCTTCTCCAGGAGCCAACCGACAATCCTTCACATTCAAAACCCCCAGAGTTCCAAACAGGCAGTCTGGGCGGACCTTCCATTCAGGAGTCTAAGCTCCTGTGTTTCTGTGCACCCAGCAGCATATATTCTTTTTTAATCTTTATCCCACTACATACCCTGGTTTACAGTTTTGCTTAATGCTTATTTGCAGCATCTTGCTATACAATTTCTTCTCTTGGGGGAAATCTGCACCACTGCTTGTGCACAGAATTCATGTCCCCCACAGATTTCTTTGCTTTCCTGCAGAAAAATGACTTTCTGACAGGGATGCATAGGAAAGCTGCAAGAACAGTTACGCACCACTCCCACGCTGTGCAGATACATTGTTTCAGGCACCCAGAGCAGCCGGCAGAGAGGTAAATCACTGCAAGGCTAGAGACCTCGCACTCAGTGGCTCCTACCCTGAGCAGGATCAGCTGCTAGTCCCTGCTGGGCTGGAGCCATGGGAGGATGGGATTTCCTCTTCCCTTGCAAGAGTGGCTATGTTGGATCCACTCCCCAAAACTCCCCCAGCTGCAGGAAGCTCAGCATCCTCTCCTGGTTCCTGCCTCCATTGCTCCTCTGCTGTGGGGGTAGGACTCACTGTATAGGGAGCTGCTCCCGCATCCACCCAACCCCCATGCATTCGGACCTCCCATACCCAGACACCCCTGCCAAGTATCACCTTATAAACCCAGAACCACCCTAGCCCTCCATACCCAAACCCACCCCACTGAATCTCAACCCCTGCATCTAGAGCCCCTCTGTACCCAGACCCCTGGCCTCCAGGCCCCCACCCCTGCACCCAGACCACCCCCCCACTGAGCTGTCTGCGCTCATACCCCCACCCTGACAAGCCTCAGCCCCTGCAGCACCCTGAGCCCCCACATCCAGATCCCCACACCCCTGACCCCCCACCCCACCAAGTACCCCTCCGCTGATGCCCAACCACTTTCACCTGGAAGCCCCAGTAGAGTCCCATTGCCCCTACACCTGGAAACCCCCCCCCCCCCCCCACACACACACACACAAGCCTCTGTGCATCCAGATTCCCCCCCACACCTAGATCTCCCCCATTGAGCTGCCTGCACCCAGATTATCCCACACAGAATCCTCTCACCCCACACCTGGATCCCGTACATTTGGATCCTGCCTGCCCCTCACCTGGTGCACCTGGCACAGAGGAGCAGGGCCCCATGGTGTTCCTGGGGTAAGCCCAGGCCTTGTGCTGTGTCAGGGTCAGGTGTAGTCTCACCAATGAGTCCGTGTCGTGGTGGTGGGGAGGCTGCAGGGTGATCTCCCACCTTGGTACAACCAGTGGCTTCTGCTCCCCACTGCCATGCTGGAGCCTGCACATTTATTCATTGACAAATAAAGCTTGCAGAATTTTAAATTTTTTGGTGCAGAATGCCCTCAGAAGTAAATTTCAATTTAACATTGTAAATTCTCCATGAGTGTGTATATAGGTCAAACTATTATCGTTAGGACTTTCCTGGCCCAGGCAGTAGAACTCTTAATGGGTTATTCACAAACTAATTAAAAACAAGTGTTAAAGGATTCTGCATGGAATATATATTGCTTCTAATTTAGATTACCAACTGCTTTTTTTTCCAAGAAAAGGTAAAGTAACTACTGGAAACGAAAAAATTTAGTATGATCATAGCTAATGGAATATGAATTCTAAAAGAGTACATAAATATTAAGACTACATGTCTTTGTTTTTTATCACAGTAGTTCTGCCAAGTTAATTTCCTTTTTAAACTGTTCTGATATGGTGAAGTACTATAGCATTTCTCATATACAAGTTAGGGAAATGTAGTCTAGATGAAATTACTATAAGGTGGGTGTACAACAGGTTGAAAGATGGTACTCAGAGCAGTTATCAGTGGTTTGCTGTCAAACTGGGAGAGCATCTCTATTGGGGTTCTGCAGGGTTCAGTCCTGGGTCTGCTACTATTCAATATTTTCATTAGACTTGGATGATGGAGTGGAGAGTATCCTTAAAATCTTCCGAAGACACAAATTTGGGAGGGGTTGCAAGCACCTCAGGGGACAGGATTAGAATTCAAAACAAATGTGACAAATTGGAGGATTAGTTTGAATTCAACAAGATGAAATTCATTAAAAACAAGTGCAAAGTACTATACTTAGGAAGGAAAAATCAAATACCCAACTCCAAAATGGGGATTAACTAGCTAGGGGACAGTACTGCAAAAAAGAATCTGGTGGCTTATAGTCATTTACAATTTGAGTCGTCAGTATGATGCAGTTGTGAAAAAGGCTGCTATTCTTCTGAAGTGCATTGACAGGAATAAGAACAGGAGTACTTGTGGCACCTTAGAGACTAACAAGTTTATTAGAGCATAAGCTTTCGTGGACTACAGCATATGCATCCGAAGAAGTGGGCTGTAGTCCACGAAAGCTTATGCTCTAATAAACTTGTTAGTCTCTAAGGTGCCACAAGTACTCCTGTTCTTTTTGCGGATACAGACTAACACGGCTGCTACTCTGAAAATTGACAGGAATGTTGTATGTGAGACGTGGAAGGTAATTGTCCCACTCTACTTGGCACAGGTGAGACCTTAGCTGGAGTATTGTGTCCAGTCCAGAGGAGAGCAACAAAAATAACAAAATTTCAGAAACCTGACCTATGAGAAATAATTAAACTGGGGATGTTTCCTTTTGAGAAAAGGAGAATGAGGGGGGGAGATCTGATAAGTCTTCAAATATGTTAAGGGTTGTTATAAAGAGGATTGTGATTGGTTGATCTCCATGTCCTCTAAAGATCAGACAAGAAGTAATCCGCTTAATCTTCGGCAAGGGAGACTTAGGTTAGATATTAGGAAAACTTTCTGACTGAAGGGTAGTTGATCTCTAAAATAGACTTACAAAGTAGGCTGTGGAAGCCTTACCAAGGGGGATTTTTAAGAACAGGTTTAGACAAAAACCTGTCAGGGATGGTCTAGGTTTACTTGTCCAGCCTGAGCTGAGGCAGGATCATGATGACTTTTTGAGGTCCCTTCCAGCCCTGCATTACTGTGATTCTGGAAGGGCTGTGAGATTTTCCTTAATTAGCCAAAAGCTTCAGGTGCATTTTATCCAAGTTAAACATTGACCCTCGCTGTTGTCTGAGTCAGGCTTTTTCATAAATATATCACTGTCCACCTGGTGAATGATAGAGTTCTGACTATATGCTTAGTCCTGAAGGCAAATGTCAACCAGTTCTTACACAGTGACAGATAACCTAAAAGCTGGATATGACCATAATGCTGTTACAATCCTGTATGTGTACCTCCAGATTAGTTACAAATCTGCAGTACCACCTTTGTGTAAACAGCAAGTTTACCATGAAACTCGTTCATCAAAGCTTACTGTGCTGTGTTTTGCCAAACACAATGTAGACACTGGTTTTCATCAGCCAGCGTTAGCTCATGACTTAACTTCATATTTTATGACCAAATGTCTTAAATGGTATGCTTTCCAATACACAGAATCCACCTCAGATTTTTCTGTCTGTTTGAAATGCTTACATTCTAATAAACAAGCCCAAGGCAACTGATTAATTCAGGGAAAGTAGCACCAGTTTTCTAGTTCTTCAGGCATAGTTTAGTGTTGCCACTGTTCCCACTTCCCTCAATTAGCCAATACCAATGGAAGCAATGGATTAAAATGTTGCATTTATTGGGACTCAGCTGTAGTTGAATTTTCTGACCAGATCAGTTAAATGTTTGAGGCGGTGTTCTCTGTGATAAGACAGACCTGTTCAATGTATTAAACAGCTTAGAATCCTCGTCCAAGTGTCATAATGCTGTGCTTTGTCTGTTCCATGGTCTGAATTACACATGATCTTTAAGTGTAGTTACTTAAACTGTGAAATGATCTTAATGTAGTAAAGTCTGCTTGTGACTAACTTAAAGCTAAATAATTTATATTTTAAAAATTGACTGGAGGATGGAAGGCCATTTAACAGGCTATATAGAGATCAAGCAGAGAATCAAGAATCTATAGGAGTTGTGAAATGGGAGAGACTCCTTCATAATGGGGTTTAGAGTGTGCAAAGCAGAGTTTCCAGCTTAATGATGGCTGAATCTGACACTGTGTGCTTTAAATTTATTTTGAAACACTTCTAAAAGACTTCACATCAAAGCCCACAGAGGACTGACTGCTTAGCTTTATGCTTTTGTATGTAGCTAAACAAGACTGTCACGTTCATAACAAAATCAACTTTTATTTTGGTTGTGTAATAGTTCCTCCTGCAAAAGAGATCCTTCGATATTGATTCTCCTGTGTCCCTACCATCAAACCTTTCAGGATTCTGAGCTGGAGTTGTATTTAACTGCCTCTGCAAATATAGTGAAGTAATGTTGCAGAAAGAAAGCGCTTTCATAATTCCAAATACAGTAAAAACATAGATTTAGAGTATTTGTGTGTGTGTGTGGGGGGGAAGTTTACGATAGCAGGGAATCCATTCTACCCTGTCTTCATAGCTTTGACAGAACATTTGATACAAGTGGCCAATAGGTAGCTATACAAGTGGCGTTCAGAACCTGTTATTCTGTGGGGAAATAGAAATAAGGTTAGCTTTTGAGGTAGAGCGCCTCTTTTTCAGTTGTCAGTTTGAACATAGGAGAACATTTTCACAAAAAATGAATCTGTCTGGTAAACCTATGTAATTAACTGATTCCTTTTCCTTGGGTGAGCTGAAGGCAGTTAGGTCCCAGCTGAAAGTTAGATTTATCTCCCAGCTGCTCAAGTACAGACTTTCATGCATCAAGGCTGGGAGGAAACAGCAGCAGTACTCAGTGTTTCTATCTTTTTCTTCTAAGTAACTTCTAATACTGAATATTTTATCACAAAATAGGATTTTTGAACCCCTTTTTACCCCTACTTTACAAAAGGGATAAAACGTGAAGACCTTTGATACTATCCCAGATAACAACCCTAATGGGTGATGGTTCTTCCGGAATACTATAAACGTCAGCTGGAAGACCAGTAAACTTGTAGCAGGACTGGTAAACAACAGTGACAGATTTGCCTTCTGGACTAGTTCTCCATAAATTTAGTAATCCTGCTGCTACGAAAGATACCATTTTAACTGCACCCTCCACTGTCTCAGCATGTTGTCTATTCAGGTTGAAAACATCTCTTCTGTTGCTTGATTTTTGAAACCCAGTTGACTCAATTCCTAGAACTTAATATGCCCTACCCCTTTCTCCACACACATTCAATGTCAGCCCTATTGTCAAATACAAAATTGGAGGGGAGAGGATCAGAACTTAACAACCTTGTTAAATTTTTATTTTTATTCAAGATGAGGAAATTCTAAAATGTTCACTTATGCACTTCATGACTTCTTTGCTCTGAGCTGTGCTACATTAACATTGCATAACTTTAATATTTTTGCATTTAATAATGTGTCTAAGTGGATAGTTGATATAAGTAAAAGGACTTAACAGTTTAGTGAAGCAAGAAGAATATAGATCACTTTCATACCTGTAACTGAATCATGGTAATTAAAGCAGAATAAGGAATCCAAGTGAATAATAACCAAGAAGTATCTTGTATGTGAAAAGGTGCTGAAGCATGTGAACCATAAATGCCCCCATACCAATTAATTTCCTACCACTTGCTGCAGGATGTGGATACTAAAGATTTTATTTAAAACCTGAGATTTTTACTGTGTCAGTACATTACTTTTTATATAAGACTCTGAGAAGACCTTGGTTAGAGTACGTTCTGTGCACCAAGAACTGTTCAAAGAGTGAGTGCAAAATGTATGCTAGTATGAAAGTGCAGTTATAAAGAAGAAAGTTAAGCTTAGTCAAGGTGACCTACAGTAATCGAAAGCTTTAAAAATTCTGGAGGAGAATGATTTAACTGATGCAGGAAAACTGTTTGCTCTTACACAGAGCATAAAAACTCAGTTTTAAAGATTACTCTATTTGGAAGCAGTAAAAGCATTTAGGCACAACTTATTCACATAGGCTACTAAATGTATGGAAGAAGTTAAGGTCCATTGAAGCAAGACGCTTTCTAGCTGTGATCCATCAAGATGAGATTGTAACTGCAAAAACAATGACAGCCTCTTGAAATTGCGGGACAAAGAAATTCTGGACCGTTTTGGTTTTTAATACTTCACAGTTAATCAAACTACAGTGTCGCAACATTGGAAGACATCAAAAGAAGCCTTGAGCCTTGCAAAGTTTGTAGTTAGTGTATGCAGGTAAATCCCAATGTCAGATGCAGGGTTATCCAAAACTATCTTGTCCCTCATAATTGAAACTTCTGTAAAATTTGTACTGCAACCTACATGTGTAGACATAACTCTGACGTCTAATTGGGGTTTACCTGTAATATTTAGCTATGTATCTGAGCTTGTCTGTGGCATACACAGATGTAAAAATTCCTGTATATCATAGATGACTGCTTCCAATACAGTCTTAATTAGAATTTTTATTTGGCCTCTGTTAAAATAGGCTTTCTCCAAATTGTCCATTTCATGTTGGCTCTCACTAGCAGTCATTGTGGGTGGGTTTTTTCTTTTTCTTTTTTTTCCCAACTTCTAAAATCAGGTGAATGCTGACTTAGTTTTTGGATCTAGTCCCTTTTGAACACTTATAACATGGACATCTGTCCATTAATTCATCTTCTGGAGGCATCTGGCATTAACGATAAAAATCAGGGAAACTGACTTGAGGCTGAATGTTTAACCCTCACCTGCCTTGTTGGGGTCAAAAAGACAGGTACAAAGAATTGTTTGGTATTGCCTTCAATACTTGGACACAAGGGGGAAGATGGAGGATTGTAAGTGAAACTTAATTCTTCCCTCTGAATTTCCTACCTCTTGCTGTTTTTCAACCCAGCCCTTTAAAACTTTCATGCATTTTTTTTAATGAAAATATTATGCGATGTACAATTTCTTTAGAGGGTAATGTATGAGAGTCTACAGTTTAAACTTTGCCTGATTAGACATGGTGTACTCCTTTAAAGCCATCACATATCTTGGCAAAACTCAGTATAACCCTGGTGAGACAAAATAGATAAGAATAATCTACAGAAGCTGTAAATCAGAATTGAGTTGTACTGCTGTGTGTGAAATTTTCCTAGCAACTGTCCAGTACTATCAGCTCCTATTGTTAGATGTACAAAATATTACAGTGAGCTGAATGTAAATAGGGTTAACGCATGTGCAAGACAACATAACTAAAATACTAGTTACTGCAAAAAACACTTTTTTAAAAAAAAAAAGCTTACCTCATTCACTGTGCTAAATGCTAATGATGTAGCTCTCGGCTCACCTCATATACTTTAGGTGGCAAGGGCAATAATAGTGTACCAAGTTTTAAAGATGGCTAACCCAGATTAAAAATTTCTATTGGACATTTACCTACCTAGAGGCCCACTGCTGGCTCTGCTTTGTCCTCTCTTCCAGTTAAATAAGGGGCTCCATTTCTTTCCTCTCATCTGCTGCAAGAGAATCATTTTCCTGGCCCTCCCTAAAATTCTAAGGCCAGCACTGGTCCTGTGGCCTACTGCACTTTTTACATAGGCAGAAGTCTGCTTGCTATGCCTATAGCTTAATGCGATATGGTTGTAACATGGTTTCTGATTCCAGATAGAATTGAGCAAATTGCTGACTTAAACTGTTCTGTACTCTGGTCCGATTTCAGTCACTTAAAAAAAAAAAAAAAAGAGAGAGACTTTTCCAAAAGAGCATCTTGATTAGATAAGCTATCTTACTGAATTGCTCCTACAAAGGATAAAGGAGTAAATACCCAAGAGGAAGCTAAAATCTTGCTCTGAAAAAAGTCTGTAAAGTCAGTGACATAAGAGGTTTTTAATGTTAAATGTTTGTTTTTTAGTAGTGAAAGTTCTCCCTCAGTCAGTGATGGACCTAAAGCATCTGGGAACCTGGTTGAACTTTAAAACTCTGAAACTCAATATGATGGGGACATAAGTGATCAGTTAGTGAACATTTTTTTTTCTGGGTAGGTGAAGGAGAGGAGGAACGAAAGTTTATTTAAGTTAAAACCAATTAAATAAAGTTTTAATGTTCTATAGGATTCTCTTTTTTAAAAACTGGACAGTTAACCACTCAATAAGTAATACCTATTCCTTATATAAGAACGTGTCCCCTGGGAGACAACAAAAGAAACTTGACAGTGTATGGAGCTGCAGACTAGATTTGTAGTTTGTTTTATAAGCCCATAGCACAATTATTTTGTGCATCACTTGCTGAGGAGACCGACTTCCTAATAATAATAAATTGGAGGTAATGCTGACAGCTGAAACCATAGTACTACATCCCAGAAAATACTATAACTGTCATAAGACTTGCAGATAGGCATGGTTATTTTAAGAAGCTGTGTTTTTATGGAGTGGCTGGTAGCAGATCCACAGGAAAAGATTGTGGCTAAGTTTCCATTAAAAGCAGAATTTTCCACTCTAAAATCCACCTCCAATCCCTCTCACCACCTCTTCCCCTCCCCCCCCCCAAATCTGCCCCAAAAGCTGTGTAAGTTAAGAGCTAGGGCAGAATTTATTGGGGAAATTCCAAGTAATTTAAACAGTCTTTTGTGAGATAAAGCACATTTTAAATGTTTTTTTTAATAGCTGGAAACTTTTTGGTAAGATTCTAGAGGTAAAAATGACAATTGAGAGAAGACTTCATTTGACTCTCTAGTACATGGTACTGTAAAGGTCAATAATTTGTTACCTTTGGAACAGTGGACTACTAGTTATTCACCCATGGATCACTGGCAGTCCCTACTCAGCTGAACTGGTAGCTTTATTCACGGCTTTGGCACAGCTCCTTGCCTGCTGCAAACCTACCAGGGTACATAGGTACAGAAAGGGGTGCTGGTCTTGAAACTCTTGACAGGAGAGTAGTTAACAGTTCAGCTGCCCAAGTTAACAGACTTTCTGTAATTCAGTTAAGTTCCTGTTTGATGTACCAGAGTTGGCTCATGTGACTGAGGGAAGTGGTTGGAGGAAAGAGGGGAGGGGACAGATGGGTAAGCAATATTGGAGGTGCAGTCAAGGGGCCCCTTCTGTAGTGTTCCTGGAACTCAGCTCTCTTAGCCCTGAGTCTTCAGTAACCTCCCTGCTGCAACTGTTGGTGGAGATTCTAAACAAGATTAGAAGGCAATCATCCTCATCAAATTTGAGATGTGAAGGGCCTCAGAAGGTCCATTGCCCTTATCAGAATCCCATAGAGCCCTGCAAATCCACGGATATCTGTGAGTGTGTCTATCCATTTAGACACTACAAAATCATTAGAGCCTTTTGGATTCTTTTTTCAACATTCAAGCAAAGTAAATGTCTTGTCCCTCAGATTACATATTTAATTATTTACATTGTCCTTTATAGGAAAAATCTTAGCTGCTAAACCACACCGTGAGCTGCTGCAAGAGGAACAGAACTGAAAACTCTTTCCCTACCAGCACTCCTGGTCCCTGATGTGTTTTGGGAAGGGAGAGGTGGCAGGGAGGCAGAGCTGACTTGTGGCACTTCTGGCTGCATTTGCAGTGGCTCCAACTAGCTAACCAGCTGTGATTCACTAGGCTTGGCAAGCTGCCTGAGTCAGAATAGCTGTTTCTGAGGCAGTTAACAGGAAGTCCTCACCTTCCACTCCCCTTCCAGTTTACTTAAAACTGTTACAGGAGCTGAAGTGCCAAATCTGACTTCTCTGATTCCCTTGACTATGATCTACCTGAAGATTACCAGTAGTGGAATTACCTGTCTGACAGGCTCATCAGACAGGCCCTACCTTCAGGAGGGGAGTTACTTCCAGGGCCTGGACAGGTGGGGAATTGCCTTCTGATCATCTGTAGAATTCACCAAGAAACTTTGTAAACAGAGTTCAGATTGCCAGTTGGTGTGGGGAAAATGCTGTCTTGTCTTTGCATTTCTTGGTTTTCTAACTTTTAAGCGTTGGGTGCTTAATACCCATATTCAGGAAAGATACAAAGAGAATAGAGCATTGAGTGCATACATCCTTAACTTCACATTGTTTCTTTTTAGAATCTATTCATATGCATAAAGTTTAAGCCATCTCTGGAATTGTGTGTTGGTCCTGGTAAGAATGGAAAAGCAATTTTGCAGCATTTGATTGGCCTTGGAGAGTAACCATCAATAAACTAGATGCTTGAAATTTTGCTGAACTTGTATCTTTATGGACTGGAAATGCTCAGTGGAATTCCAAGTGGGGTATAAGTAGAACTTTCTGGGAGCAAAAAGATGTAGCTGGCAATTAGTCAAGTATGCCTCTTTTAATGCTGCTGTGGTTGCTGCTGCTTATTCCTGAGGGCATTCTGTTCCAAAAAATAAAAATTATGCGCACAATATTTTAAAATTCTGAAAAATTTTCATTTTTTTGTCAAATATGGAGACTTCAGCATGGCATTGGGGAGCACAGGGCACTGGCTGCACAGAGGTAGGAGATCACTGTGCACTTCCCCCCGGGACACAGACTCAGCGGTGAGGCTGCACCCAACCCAGACACAGCACAAGGACCGGGCCTGCCCCAGAAACACCCCAGGGCCCTCCCCTTTATGCCAGGTGTACCAGATGTGGGCAAGTAGGCTCAGAAAGGCAGGATCCAAGTGTTGGGGGATCCAGGTGTGGGTTGAGAGGGTTCTCTGTGGGGCAATCTGGGTGTGGGCAGCTCAGTGGGGGATCTGGGTGCAGGGGGATCCTGGATGCACAGGGGCTGCTTGGGTGGGTGGGAGGGAGTCTGGGGGCAACAGGTAAGGGGACTATATGAGGGGGGGTTCAGGTGAAGGTGGTTAGGGCTCAGCGGGGGGGGGGGTCTGGGTGTAGGGGGGATACAGCTCGGCAGGGGCGTTTGGGTGTGGAGGGCTTGGGGTGGGGGGTCCCAATGCAGTGATATGGGGATCCGGGTGGTTTCTCTGGGTGGTCCAGGTGCAGGGGGAGTGGGGCTCATCGATTGGGGGAGGAGGGGAGGTCTGAGTGCAGGTGGGTGAGGCTCAGCGGGAGGGTCTGGGTATGAGGGGGTCTGGATGCAGGGGGGTTGGCTGAATGGGGGAGCAGCTCCCTGTGCTGGGATCTCTCCCACTGCAGCTGAGGGGTGGTGGGCGCAGGAAGCAGGTTGGAGGGGGAGTTTGCAGAGCTTCCTTCAGCCAGGGGAGAAATCTGGGTCTGGGTCTGACAACCCCTCGCCAGCCCAGCCAGTACTAGCAGCTGAGCCTGGCGCAGGGTAGGAGTCGCCATCCGGGTATTCCCCAGTCCCTCCTCCTGCTCCACAGTGACTTACCTCTCTGCCGGCTGCCCTGAGCCCCTGAAACATGCTGCTGGGGAGAGTCCCATGACCACTCTTGTGGCTTCCCTGTCAGAAAGTCATTTTTATGCAGAAAAACAAAGAAATCTGCAGGGGACATAAATTCTGCACATGTGCAGTGGTGCAGAATTCCCTCACGAGTAACTTCTGGTCAATTCTTTAACAGTACTGACATTGCTTCCGAGGGAGCATTCTCTCTCAGGCTTTGACCTACTAATGTAGTTGCACTGAAGTTCCTGGGGGAATGAAAATGTAGAACAAAATTTACTATAGTAATTTTGGACTTACATTTTTGCTCTTCTTAAAAGGTTTTTCATGTGTTATGGAAGCATGGCCTTATGGTTAAGGTATTTGAACTTTTGGTTTAATACATCAATATATCTTAAGATGGTGATATTATACAAGTACAAGCATTTTCATGTAATATGAAAGTCAAATGTAATCAATAATTAAGTAATATGTAATCTATCCAAGAGGCAAGACATTTACATTTCTTTAATGTGCAAAATAAAATACAAAAGAACCTATTGATATTTAGTGTGAGATTTGTGAGTGATTCAGTATAAATCTAATAAGACTCTTGCACAAGGCTTATGGCACTGAGACACTTCATCTGAAGTGCATACCTTGTGTTCCCTTTCTACCTGGTTTCTCTAAGCCACATGCTTCTGCAAAAGTTAGGGGTGTCTGTTTCTCATAGTCTTAGCCCATTAGAACTCGTGCGTCAGTGGAAACGCTCTACTGTGTTTCTATTCAGACTTTTTTTCTCAAAGTAGAAATTGATTTGTTCAGTTTGATTTATTACTTGCAACAAAGTGAGGTGTATTTTGAAAATTTTGAGATTTCAGGTGATTGAGTGTTCTCAGGCATTGCTGTCACGCTAATCATAGTGATTGGCTGCAGTCTATTTCAGGCATGATTTTGACAGATTGGGTTCATTAAATGTTTTTGGATCAGTTGTCTTTTTCCGATGGTTCAGTCCTGTCTGAAATCACCTGAAACACAAGCACTGATAAACCATCAGGAAGTTACTTTTGTCCCTCAGGTTCAGCTTGGCAACATTTTCTTTCGGATTACTGGTAGATAGGGCTGAGAACCCTTCCGAATTGTGTTAACCCTAAAACCTTTAAGGGTCAAAACTCACTAACTCTTTAGTGTTTCTAGCCCCTCGGTTTGTAACTAGTTGTGCAATTTGAAAACAGATTTAAGTTAGGGTTACCATATTTCAGCAAGCAAAAAAGAGGACGGGAAGAGCCCCACTCCCGTCCTGCCCTAGCCCCACCCCTGCCCCTTCCACTCCCCCTCCACTTCCCGCCCCCCTCAGAACCCCCAACCCTCCCCCTGCTCCTTGTCCCCTGACTGCCCCCTCCTGGGACCCCTGCCCCTAACTGCCCCCAGGACTCCACCCCCTACCTAAGCCTCCCTGCTCCTTTTTCCTTGACTGCCCCAACCCTTATCCACACCCCCACCCCCTGATAGCCCCCCCCGAACTCCTGACCCATCTAAACCCCTCTGCTCCCTGTTCCCTGACTGCTCCGATCCCTTTCCCCACCCCTGCCCCCTGACAGCGCCCCCCCCGCTCCTTGTCCCCTGACTACCCCTCCTGGGACCCCTGCTCCTAACTGCCCTCCAGAACCCCACCCCCTAACCTAAGCCTCCCTGTTCCTTGTCCCCTAACTGCCCCCTCCTGAGACCCCCTCCCACCCTAACTGTCCCCCTAGCACCCTACCCTACCTGTACCCTGACTGCCCAAAACCTTATCCACACCCCATCCCAAAAAAGCCCCCCCAAACTCCCGACCCCCCCTGCTCCCTGTCTCTTGACTTCCCCCTCCAGAACCTCCCTGCCCCTTCTCTGACCCCCTGGCCCCCTTACCCTGCCACTCAGACCAAGGTGCCGGGGAGGAGGAGCAGGGAGAGGAGCTCCAGACTGCCGGTGCGAACTGCCGGCTGGTGATCTGCGAATGCAGGGGGGGAGGGAGGGAGGGAGGAAGTGATCTCAGCTGCAGGGGAGAGGAGGAGGGCCTCTCTCTGGCTGTCGGAGCCCCATATAAGTGGCACCATCCGGCCAGCTGCCCTGTCCGCAGCGCGCGCTCTGCATGGGGGGTGGGAGAGGAGGGAAGTCCGGACATTTACAGATTCCCCCCGAACGCTATTTTTAACTCTAAAAGCTGGACATGTCTGGGGGAAACCGGACAAATGGTAACCCTATTTAAGTGGCAAAAATTAGACTTTGTGGTGGGGGACATTTAAATGTATGCAAACTCCTTTCTGTCCATTACAAAAGTAAAAGATAGTTTGAGGGAGAATGCCAGTTTCTCTGGTACAAAACCAAAATGGTGGATTACCAAAATCATTTCTTTAATATACTGGTTATTTCCCATCAAAACTGTTAGCAAAGCATAGCTGGCTAGGAAATACTAATCAGAGTAGTAGATACAAGTCCCACTGTTTCATGCCAGGCTGCTAAGAATGTTCTAAATTAGTATTTTGATTTGAAAAAGTTGTATCTAGGGAAAAATAGAACTGTATTTGCCTATTTTAACAAAAGGCAATTGTAGTCTTATACTGTCCAATACCTAAACAATGGATAGTAATATAACTGATGTGAAGTTTTAAAGTAGGAGTGTGAAATGTTGACATTCTGAGGTGCAGAGCAAAATTTGGGGGTCAACATACTTGGGTTCCCACAATGAATTAGCACTTTGTCATACCCATTTAGAAGGAAAGTTGGGCAGCTGAAATCCTTTCTTTTGTGGCACAGCAAGACCTTTGTGACAGAGTATGCAACTAACATTAACTGTGAGACTTCATTTTCAAATGAGTTTGAGACATGACCTGAGATGCAATTTTAAAAATAACCTTCCAACAGAGCAGTGATATTGAAACCTCATAAGGTCAGGAGCAAAATTAGTGATCGGTGTTACCCAAAAGAGCCCCAGTAGTGTGAATTCATTGTTTAATTTACTGTAGTACTATATTTAAACAGTATGATGGGAAATATTTAGTGATTATTTTTATATAGAATATAAAGTAATACTAAAATACTTGGTCAGTCATTTTGCTGTGAGACTAATTATGTATTCTCACAGCAAAATTACCAGGTATTATTATCATCAACTACAGTCAGTTAATTACATAGTAAAATAGCATTCTGATTGGTTAATAATTAAATCGGTGTTTTAATATTATGAGCTGCAAAGAGATGCAGGAGACGCATTAAATCACCACTTGAGGCCCACGAGCCTCAGTCGAGTATCACTACAATAGAGGGTAATTTTTTTTGTACTTCTCCTTTGCCAGGAAGTGTGCAGTAAATTCTCTAGATTTGCATATAAATAAAGTTACACTAGTCATGACATGCACACTTATGAACTCCCTGGCAAGCAAGTTTGGTCTCCCTAATGCTGTTTCTGACTACTTTGACATATATTTAACAAAAAAACTCTTGTTTTGGAGGCATAAAAATTCATTAATAGCCAATAGGTTTACTTATCAAAGCTTAGTTTCAAATCGTAGTTGGGTCTCAATTGAAAATTAATTTGGCCTTTTCCTTCTGTGTGGGCATGTGGCTGAATCCCAGTTTCTCAAAGATGTTTCTACTCCCCAAAAGTCTTAGGGCTCAAATAATGGCAGCTTTGTAAGGTTGAAGTGCCTTGGCAAAAGTGCATGGACAAGCACTACTCAGTTTCTTGAGTTAATCTTGGTTCGGACCATCACTGAAAATCCCTTACTTCTGAGCACTAAACTTACCCACGTTTTTTTTTTAAGACCTGTTTTTTTTCAATTGTATGGAATTAGGGTTATACTGAAATACTGTAAATCACCCATTTAATTTCTGTTGAATGCAGAAAGAAATTTGATGCAGAAGTAATGTGTGACTTCAGCTCGGAAAATTAAAGGAAAAAATGGACTAAAACTATACTGCAGTTGTTTGGGGAATCAGAACTGGGGTAAAATTTTTGATAAAAGCAGTTTTTGTTTTTTTTTTGTTTTTTTAAATCAGTGGAGAATTAGGAAGCACAATCTGTGAAATGTTTCAGGCCTCTGAGCTACTAAAGTACAATTAGGGATTGTGCTAGGCACAGTATACATGTCATGAAAACACTGTACCTACCCCAAAAAAGTCTAAGGATGAAATGAGACAGGATTAAATACAGTAAATTCCTCAAGGCTTGTTAGACAGCACCTGTTTTTTCTTCCCCACTCCACTTAATCTAACCAGAAGAAAAGATAATTTATCTGAGGGACTATAACAGCTTCTTCTGAGATTTTTAAGAGGTTGATTTTCTTCAGTGCTACTCCATGATTTAACCAGAAGGTGAGGAAGTATCCTCAGACCTTTGGAGTTCCAGCAGATCACCTCTGATGCATTTCATGTAATCTGTCTTGGGACTCAGTACCAAAGTGAGTCTCAGGGGGCAACATGCTCTGTTGCTGCCAAGTTAAATCTTTTTTTTTTTTTAATAGAACTGCCTTTTGGATTATTACTTTAAAAAAATCATTTTTCCAATAATGTATATTTTTAAAACTAAGGGACTTACTGTAAGTCTAATGGCTTTTCATAGAGCTCTTAAAGAATTTGCAGGTCTGTAATTGTTCTAGGTGACTACTAAGTTATAAAGCAGTTAATAAATGCCAAACAATATTAGTGCTCTAAATAAGTTTCCTTCACCATTAATAAATCACCCTCTGCACTCTGACTTAGAGGGAGTGGGAAAGGAGTATTGCTTTGCAAATCTGCCTTTCGGCTTGTGGACAGCTCCAGTAGGTCACTCTTGTAGCATCACAGAACACAGCATTGCCCAGATCCCTTTGTCTTGTAGGTTCCAGGTATTCACATGTTATTTGGACATGAAAGAAGCCTTGGTAAGAATAACAATTAAGGTTTTTGATATAGCTTCTTTCATCCAACTGGATCCTGAACTTTATTTTGTCATTTAAAATTTGATGCACGAGGAGACAGTGGTTTTCCTCAGAAGAAAAAGTCCCAACTCCTGGGGCTTGGCCTACACTATAGAGTTAGGTCGATGTAAGGCAGCTATTATGTGTGTACACACTACAGCCTTGCTCCTGCCGATTGCAAGTGCCCTACTACAGTGACATAATACCTCCACCAAAGGCGTAGAGCTTATGTTGGTGTAGTTAGGACGACAGTGTCCATGTAGATACTGCGTTACTTACATCGACTCTTGGCTGTCATTCTTATCAATTTAACGGCTCTGTGCTGGAGCTGTGAAATTGTCAAGAAAGCAAGGCTGTCACCAGGATGGGTGGGTGGCTCAGTTAGAGCCTGGCTGCCCCCAGGCTTCCCATCCCACTCCATGCTTCCAGCTGAGCTGCTGCCTGGAGGTTCCCCGCAGAGATGTGTGGTGCTGTGCACAGAGGCTTGCTGCGGGGAGCCTTGGTATTGCCCTCCCACCCCACTCTCAGAACCCCACAGCCAGGCTCCTGGTGGGGAGTTCCGCATCCAGTGTCCAGACAGATCCTGGGCAGCTGCTGGGCTATCACCAGGGATCTGGGTGGGAGCAGCCCCATTCACTGCCCCTCTTAATTCCGTGGAAGCAAATCTCGACTCTGAATCAAATCTCCACCTGTTGAGCAGAGATGGAATATCTGTAATTGGTACAGAAGATCTGAAGGAGAAAACTAACAGAAACTTCCCTGTTTTGTAATTCCTTTTGGTTAATCTCTAGCTAGTGTATTCTAGTATTTCGGTAGGGTTTAATGTGCAGATGTTGGATGGTGTTGGTGGCTTGTGGTAGACAGGAGGTCATGCTAGATGATCTGGTGGTCCTTCTAGCCTAAAACTCTGACTCAGCTTGTTTACATATAACATCTTGTTTTCAGTCTGGAATACAAATTAATGTATTCGGAACCTATTTTACTGTTTGAAGCAAATGGTATCTTTTATTTGTGTTCTTTCCATTGTAGTAATACTTTTATGCCCACATACAAAACTAAATGTTTCTGGCCTGAAAACTTATTTTATTATCTTTTACACTACCTAGGTGCTGCACAGTTAGAAACAAGAGCTCAGGACTTGGTCTCGTCCAGAACTTAAAAATTTGATTTCCTTGCCAAAAATTCAAACCTTCCAGTTCTGAAGAATATTTAACTGTTTTGAAATCTAAGCAAAATTGACTCAGAACATTATATGTGCAGGAAACATTTTAGTCAGTCACTGTCAATGTAGATAGCCATAAAAGCACACTGCTAAATCCCTTTAATCTTGTCCAGATGAATTGTGACAAAACTCTCAGATAGTATTACAATTCCTACTCCACAGATTTTGACATCCAAATCACAAGTGTAATTGGGTATGGCATCATGGGAATCCTGAAAGTCTACTGCTCTTGAACATATTTAAAAATTCCCTCTTAGACATGCATATGTGCTACCATTACTGCCCCTAATTGCTTCCTTCCAACGTGCAAACAGAATGGCTGTGGTTTTGGTAACTGTATTCTTTTCGGGTACAACTACACTGCACTAAAAGACCCACAGCATAGCTGCCCGAGTCAGCTGACTCTGGCTTGGGGGACTCCGGCTTCCGGGCTATAAAATTGCAGTGTAGACATTTTGGGCGTGGGCTTGGGTTGGATCCCACGCTATGAGATCCTTCGCCCTCGCAAGCTCTCAGAGCCTGGGCTCCAGTCTGAGGCCAAATATCTACACTGCAAACTTTACCAGCGAGCCCAAGTCAGGTGACCCAGGCTCTGAGACTCTCTGTCATGGGTTGTTTTTTCGCTATGTAGACATACCCTTTATTCCGCTACCCAATAGTGCTTTCCCATGTGCTGGGGGCAGCAAAAGCATTATCTTCAGCTGTTGTGCATTCAATACAAAACAGATTAATCTCTCCTGCAAGCGGCCCTCTCCATACTCGCACCAGAAAAGCAACACACATAGTAGGAACGGAGACTGAAGATACTACTGAGTCTGGAAGTACACTAGTCCCTCCTGGTCAGTGTGGAGGCATATTAAAATGGTATGGCAACGTTTCCATTTTTGCTGACTATGCTCTACCTTCTCCGTATATAGAAAATTTTAGTCTCTAGTCCCACCAGTATGACACTTTTCTAAAAGTACTCTATCTTTATTAGAAAAGGGTATTCTTTGAGGGATTTATTTTGCAATTTTCATAACTTGTTTTTCAAGTTGTCATATCATTTCAAGTTATCAATTCATATTCAGTTCAAATTTAATTAGTCTTAAAATAAAATGTCAAATATTTTCATATTTGTACATCCAGAAGCTCCAACCTAGATTTGTCTAAGACAGTGCACTTTTCAGGTGACAAAGTTCATGCAGGGATTCATATTATAAATTCTACAAAGGATTCAGGTAGTCCTACAGAGCCTTTCAGATATTATCCAGTCCTGAAAACTGCACTGTCAGTCTTGTGTCTGTTGACCACACTTTACTTTGCTCCAGTTTTATTGTTCTACATAAAAATAATTAGTTTTGGTACAGAAGTGCAGTTGCTTTGTAAAGTATAAAAGACAAATGCATTTGGTCTTATTATTGCTTTAACGACTTCATTCTTGTTTTATTCTTACATTTAATAGGCACATTTTCCAGCTGTTGTTGTACAATTAAAGGGCTTATGGTGTTAAAAACAGCATTATCTTTCAATGCCACCTGCTGCTGTTTCCTCAAAGGGGAGCTGAACTATAGCAATACTTTTAGTTGTTGAATATTGTAATTTTGGAGTAAAATTACTCCTTATCTAATAGTTACTTCCATTGCTAAAACCAGACTGTATACAGAACCTGGTAGTGTAAAGAATCTTAGCACTTTACTCACTTCCAAAATGTGTTTATTTTTGAAGTTTTGGCATGTTTATCTTCCCTAGAAGTGTGTTCTTGGCCTGATTGAGGTGGTGTGAAGTAGTAACTTACAGTAAAGCTAATATGAACCTCCTAAGTCCAATATCTCAGAAAAGCGTGTTATGAGTGTTTTCAAAAAGAACTCCATTTGGCTCTCAGCTTTTGCAGCATGTCTGTTCCATGTGTTGGAAAGTAGCAGAATGTATACATACCTGCTTTAGTTACCATTTGGGCTTGACACCAGGAAAATAAAACTATCAGTTTCTCTAACTTATCATTCACTGTGTCTCACTACATTGGGCACACTTAAACTTTTACCATTCTGAATGTTTATAGTGGAATTCACAGTAGTGGCACAACTTTCACTAGAAACTAGAATCTTTCAAAATGACATTAACTCTGCCCATTGTGTTGGCACCTAGCCCACTGGGGTCTCTCTGGGTGCTGCAAGATAAAGATAACTTCTTATAGGCTGGGTTAATGTGAGTAAGTATGGGGGAGGCTTCATTTCTTAGAAGACAGGATTAGGAAGGTAAATAGATCAGCAGGCTGAAAACAGAATGTTTGTGCTAACTATAATAGGTAAATGGGTAAGTGAGCTAAGGGACACATCTGAACTAGCTAAGATAAAGGAAGGGAACACCCAGTGGGACAATCTGGTAATGATTGAAATAAGTTGGGAACATAAAGATGAGGTAAAGAGTAAGTTATATATGGACAGTGTTGTGGACAGAGCATGCTGTTTAGGGATTGATTTCTACCAAGTAACCAAGCCAATCCCATGACATGTAATACAATGTATATAGTACATGCAATGTAATGTGTAAGTGTGTGTGTAAAGAGATTTGCTGTGTAATTTTGGGTATGTGGTACACCCTACAACCACCCCCTCTGCTTGAGTCAGATCCCCATGAACTCAGTTGGACTCCAGTCTTGGAATTCAATTTAGTTTATTTGGCAAACAGCACTGCAACGCTGAGTTGATCAGAGTGGAAGAGGTCTTGAGGAATCTCAGCACTTTTGTGGTACACAGCAGATGCATTTTGTTGCCCTAAGGGGCATGCAGTGCACATCTTTGGGTGGCACAAGCACATTGATCTTACAGATTTCCTTGGTTAATGCTGCTAGCATGTTAGAGTAGGAAGGTGAGGAATGAACCTCTTCCTCAAAAAGAGGGAAGAGTGAAGTAGACCAAAGGGCAGAAAAGCTGGCTTAAAATTTTTAATCTGTTCGCTTCAGATGGGGAAAGAAATGAAAACTGTAGAATCACCTTGCCCTCATTTTCAAAATGTCTTGTGCTTTTGAAAATTGAAAACTTGGGTTTTTTAGGCATTTTGACCTAAACTTATGACTGTTTTGCATTGTGCAGAAATGTACGACAGGAATCTTTCCTTCAAGTGGGGAGACCATTCTTATAAACCAGAGCATTTGTTTTTAGGAAACCTAGTCCTTTGTGAGACTAGGTTAGACTATCATAAGTAATACGCAGTTGGTTTTATCCTACATGTCATTAAACAGTTTTATAACTCACACCTTAGATAAGCTTCTTATCTATACTGTATACAGTAAATGTTTGCTTTTTTAGTATTGAAGTAGTGTACTATAGCAAATGCAAAATTAATTTTGCTTATATTTACTAACCGTTTTAATAACTTTAGAATGTATAATAAACACTGATAAGATTCTTTCAATTGTTTGAACACACCAGTACTTACAAAATAAAATAAATAAATAGGTCAATGAGGATATCTCTGGTTAATCTTTTACCTAATTAAGTCATCTTGCAAGCTCTTACAGCATGTCATCTGCTAACATCTTGGGAACATAACAATCAGGGTTCAGATGCAGTCACAACAGACTGTCCTAATGGCACTAAAAGATGACCTTATGGCTGTGGACATAGGCAGAATTTCCATGCTTATACTGTTGGACCTCTGGCAGAGTATTGCTAACCCAGCTACCTGATGTAGGCATAGCACTGCAGTGGCTCCAGTAGTTCCTCTCCAGGAGAACTGAGTGACAAAGGGTAACTGCTTGAGATGCACTTACTTGTGGAGTCCCAGAGGGATTCATGCCATCCCCCATTGTTTAATATCATATGTGAGATGCCACAAAGTTAGTGGCCAACAACATGACATGACACGCAACTGTGCTTGATTCATCACTCATGCAGTCACTGCCACAGCTAAGATGTCACAGGCCTACTAGGGATCATTGGATGAAAAGTAGCTGGTTCAAGTTGCACCAAGGTAACAGCATTGATGCTGGTTAGAAGGGGAAAATGATCTGAACTAGCAAATATTGTCCCCATCTTCCATTGAAGGCATACAACACCATTTATCAAACTAGTGCAAAATGTCAGAGAGGACCCAGACTTCTCACTAAGCTTTCATGACCAGGTAGTGTTGGTGATTTAAAATAAAAAATAAAAAAAGCCTTTCAACTCCAGCTCACTAGGAAATTTGTACAGCTCAGAAGAAGGGGCCTGCTCATGCTGTTTCAGTACACAAATTACAATTGGTAGGGAAAGTTTACATTGAATATATGTACATTGCTTTAAAAATGAAGTACAAGAATGTACACATGTTAACTGTGCTGCCTGTCCTGGAGACATAGTGAGTGTTGTCCAAATACTAAACCTCACTCAGGTTCCACCAAATGTAGTTTGCTGAAGGTCACATAGCAATTTAGTGTCCGAATCAGAGTTAGAACTCGAGTTCTTGGCCCCTATTCACAGGCTAAACCTTTTAAACAGTTCCTCTTCTACTGGAAATAAGTGTTGAATTTCCAAAAGAGGCAAATTAATCTAGCACTCATCTCTCTATTTGGGAATTTGCATCAAGTTGATGATACTGGGAAAAGGGCTAATAAGTGCCTTTTAGGAGAAATCCTACATTGTAGACCACTAAGTAATAGGTGAGAGGTTATCTTCGTATCTTGAGATTAGACTTGTTGGGTGTTTTTTTTTTTTTGGGGGGGGGGGGGATTACCATTTATTGGGGGTAGTTTAAAGAAACATGTACAATTTACATTGAAAGCCTTCAGGAGTTTGCTTCCAAGTGCAGTATGTTCCTTATTCTTAATCATCTAAGTGTGGGCTTGTGTGAAACTTATAACATGGTTTCATTTTAGCAAGGGCCTTATTTTATGTTCTCACTCAGAGATATTCATATCCTTGGTGTGACATTGATTTAAATCAGTCTTGGAAAAAGTCAACCTAATTTGAAATTGTGTGCTATTGCAGTTTTAGATTAAAATGTATGAGCTAAATTGAAAATGCTGTTTAAAACACTACTAGTCTTAAGTAATAGAGTATTTTATATGAATTTCACAAACCTGCTGAATGTAAAACAAAAACAAACTCTTAACACTGTACTTACAATGATTCTATTCAATTGAGGGTTACAAGGAAAAAATATAAGCACATAACTAAATTACTTCAGTGAGAACTATGGAAGTATAGAGATGAAATTTGTGTAAATTGCAATCAAATATAACATATCAATAGAACAATACTAGTGTTATAATGCAACATTTTCAACTATAATTTGAGAGCAAAAATAAGAGTGCCATTACCCAAGTTTCCTTAAGGGTAAGGTGACCATATGTCCCGTTTTGGCTGGGACAGTCTTTTTTTAAAGGCCTGTCCCAGCCATCCTGACTTTATTGCCAAAAGTGGGCATTTGTCCCATTTGCTCTTGCCAGCTAATCAAGCTGGCAAGAGCAAAAGGGACAAATGCCCACTTTTGTCAAAAAAGTGGGGTGCGGTATGGAGGAACATGCAGGGGGCAAGCCGAGATGCCAGCCTCACACAGGGTGGGGAGGCAGGGCTTTGGTGGGGGGCGGGGTGTAAGGGGAAGTTCCAGTGTACGGGTGGCAGGTTAGGGTTTGAGTGACCAGCGACATGAGGGAAGTGGTGGAAATATATGCAGAGTTCATAATCTTACATATAATTAATAAATCGTACAGATTCCCAAATTATCACAGGTGGTCTAACGACAAAGGATGTTAATGAGGCCCTGGGTCCTGTCTTTATTGGTATTGATGAATACAGAGTGTGAAACTTAGAATTTTAGGTTTTATATATGGATTTAGTGTCTGTTTTAAAAAAAAAAAAAAAATAGGAACAACTAAATGTTTCCAAGTACATAATAGCTGCTCTAGGATACAGCTGAAGCAATAATTCTGTATTCTCTACACTTTTCTTCCATCAATATAGTTTTAGTATGAAATAAAAAAAGTATTCTTTAATTTTAAAGATGGGGGTAGTAAATAGAATTAAAGATGGAAAAGGTCTGGTAGTCTCTGAAATCCTTTTCTTTCCAGAGTAATTCTATTCACTCAGCATACTTCCTGGCACCTTGTCCAGTCTAACTTTGTCACTACCAATGGGTCTTCCTTCTCTTCCCGAGGGACACTCTTTCACAGTCTCATACCTCATTTTTAGGAAATATCTTTCCTGAATAACTTTTCCTTTCATCCCATTAGTTCTTTCACTCCACCTCCATTTCATTTTGTATTTCCACCATTAATCTGCACACTTACCATGTCCTCTTAGTATTTTAGATAAGCTATCCATAATTCGTCCTTAGTCTCCACTCTCGCAATGTGACTAAACAAAATGCAAAGTGAGTACAGTATAATTAACCACACAAGGTGCAAGGCAATCAAGATGGGTCCATTCCACTTTTAATTTTTCTGATATAGGGTTACCAGATGAGATGAAGGAAAAAATCGGGACACCGGGGGAGGCCCAAAAAAAAAAAAAAAAAAAAAAAAGCAGAGTGCTGCATTGTGGGACTTATCAGGACGTCTGGTCACCCTATTCTGCTCTCTCTACTTTCAGATCTGAGATTTTTTGTTCTCTTTTGAGCTTCCTCTAATTTCTTTTTGATCCTAACGTGGCTAGATGTACACGGTATTGCAAGTGTAGTTGAATCTGATATGTTAAGAAAAGGTGCTGTTGCTTCCCTTCTTGGAAACATGTTGCTTTTGGTTATTCCGTTTTATTCTATCAACGTTTATGGCTTCGTGCTTTTAGAATGCCATTTTAAGAAGTCTAGAAACAAACACATCTCCATACTGTCCTAACCTCACCCCCTCTCCACCCTCGTGCTGCCTTCGCTGCCAAACTATAGAATAATCACCTACTGACATGATGTGGCATAGGGGAAGGAAAATTGGACAATCTTGAAAAGAGAAGAGGGGGGGGAAAAGTGAGATGAGTAAAGTAACATTGAATTGCAGTGCGGAACAGCCTATTCATATTCCTGTAGCTTAGGACTGACCAGATGAAAACTCTGTACTGTGCTAGTTTTGGGTCTTATACATCAAAACCATGTAGTGCTGTTCGTTCATTAGCTTTGTTTCCATTTTCTAGAACATTGTGGAAAGTTGGGTAGTAAAGCCACTGTCATCCAAATTTCAGTACGTACTTAATTTTACATTATTTAAATAATAAGCTGCATTGGGTCTTGTAAAATTCATTTGGCAGTCATTAATGACCTAATATATCGAAATTAGGGCAACGTACCTTGTGAACAGGCTTCTTGAGAATTTTGATGTGATGGTGGATGGTATTTCTTACTAACTTTTATTTTGTTTAATTGATTTCCCCTTCATTGTATCTTAGGCTTTTTTGAAGGTGTTTGTATCATTTTTGAGAATCTAGGAGAACGTTACCAATTCCTAGAAATTGGGGACCTATAGTGACTTATTGAACTTTGCATCATAGCAAGTATGTGAACAAACAAAAAGAGAGTGCATAATGAAATACGCTGTTTTTCATCCAATTTCTGATATCTAATGGGCTATGTTAGTAAATAATATGTACTGTAATTCACAAAATAGTTTTAATGTGACCTTTCTGCAGCACTCTGTATCATTCAAAGTGGAGTGGCAACCATTTTTGTGTACTAGCTCAAATTCCAATGTACTTCAAAACCAAAAGACTGAATATATTTAGCTATGAAACTAAGTGGCTTGTGGTTTCTAACTGAGAAATATATACAGCATGTAAAGGAAATTTGTGAGCAGTTTAGTGAATTGTTCAAAATAGTTCTCCAGTGAGTAATTACTAGTATGCCAGAACCCCTTCACAAGAAACTGCCGATACCAAGATGCAAACTCCTTTATTAAGTGACAAATCTTCATGTTTTTACAGGGTGCTGATAAGACTGTGAAAGGCCCAGATGGACTAACTGCCTTTGAAGCCACTGACAACCAGGCAATCAAAGCTCTTCTTCAGTGACGGATGGACTGATATAACTAATGTCTTTTCTGTGGCCTCACACTGCTGCCTGTCTGTCACTCTTTGTATCTTCCAGCTTCTTCAGCTAAATACTTTGGGGGGAAGGGAATTCTCAATGAATCAAACTAACTAGGGGTCTCTATCAAAAAGATAATCTGTTTGGAGAGAATGGAAATCTATATAATCAGTGTCCTTCAGGATTTGTTTCATGCACAATCTTTTTTTTCCATTTCTAGTGAAAACAAACTTCTGCAGGAGGGAGAAAGAACATGCACTTAAAAATTGGTTGTATGCCTCCCTGGTTAGTTCTATTAAGTTTTGTGTTGAAAGATCAATTTAGACAAAAGTACTGTATTAAGTACTCTAAAATGCTAAGAGGCAGTAGTCCAATGCTGTTAGTGTCTGCCATGATATAAAATGTAGTAATTGAGGTAGTTGGATTGCTTATCTCTTGATAGCTATATCCTTCTGCTTTAAAGCATATGTTGAAATTCTGAAGACTTCTGATACTAGTTAAAGGAGCTATCTCCACCTTGACTAATCAGATGCCACACTAACCTTTTTTGACTCCTTTCCTGATTTACAAGATCAGCTTAGGCAAGACCTTGTTCTATTCCAAAAGACCTGCCAAGGTACCTTGGTAGGATTGAACTTTGGGATTTCCCTCTCTTCCCCCCACCCATGTGTTCTAGTCCAGAACTGACCAATCTGACTTGTAATATTTTTGGGTCCGATAAGAAATGTCTCTGCAGTTTACCCTTTTGGGTTGTCAGTTGGAATTTCCTCATTTACCATGTCAGTGTAAACGATATAGGCACATATGGTGAAAGCTCCAGGCCCTCTGGTACGCAAGAAGAATTTCTCTGCTACCTTAAGTGATTTAAACTTAGTGCTGCTGGTAATTATTTAGATATTCTCACTAGAAACAAATATCAAAGTTGCTAAATGTCTTTTGCTATAGTTTCAAAAAATAGTTATATGAAGAGCTTTCTATATTCTACTGTCAGGAAAAGGAAGACTTAAATACAGTTTCACTGAAATCTGTAACTACCACCAGAGAAAAGGTAAGATTTCTTTTTTTTCCCAATGAATTTCCTAAGATTCCTCATCAACTGGCTAAAAAAGCACTTTTTTTAATGTCATGAATTCATGGAGAGCAACAGGCTTCTTCTGAAGCTCCTGCTACATTCCTAAAGCATGTATGATCCTGCAAATATATTTAAATTTAATCTGGAAGTTAACGTACCAGTAAATATTACAGCAGTAGAACTGATAACTAATGGAAGCAGATTTAAGATTGTAATAAGGGATTCCCACCACATTCCTCCCATGAAAGTCTGAGCTTTTGATTTTCATCTTTAATTTGCATTAGACACATACCAGCTCACCCAAACAATTCACAGTACTCCATACATTATATAAAAATATATTTACCTTTTGGGATGTCAATATATGCAGCTTTCAGGCATTATGGTAACATGCAAAAAATGTGCATCATGTTTAATGCAGAGTATGTTTAAACAAAACAAGCAAATCTTATTTTGATTTCTCATGTCTGGGATTGATGTGATATCAGGAGGGTGAGCAATATAGTATTTGGTAATTGCCATCCAGATAAACATATACTGAGACATTTTGGGTTCATATTTTAACCATGTTGCATAAAATTGAATGTATTTCAATTATAAACAACCCTGTATTTAGAATGTAAAATGAGAACAAACAGAGTTCTATATATGCAGCATTCCCACAGGATAAAAATCAGGAATACAGTCATTCTGGCCAATGAGAAACTGTAATGAGCCATTATTGATGGGTTTCTTGGATTTATGGGAGGTATGGATGGCAAAGAAGAGTGGAAATATTAAAAATGTTTTAAAAACTGTAATCAATCACTGAGTAACTGGTAAATGAATGAGCACATTTGACTAACTGTTTTTTATTAAGTCTTTAAATAAAGAACTCTGTAATCTATCTCTAATCAATGCTGGACTATCATCTCATTATGATAGTGTGGACTCTGAATACAAATTCTGACTTTTTGTAAGATATCGCTGAAGTAATTAGTTCTATGTTGGCATAAACTAGTCTCTATTTATGCTATTAAAATAAACTAGTCCAGAAAACTGCAATTTGAAATCTTTTTTAAAAAAATTCAAGTTTGTAGTTTGTAGTATCAACAAATTGTGTATCTGGCCATAACATAACCTCCTATTGTCCTTTTTCTCTTTGCCTTAGCCTCCCCGCACTCCTACCTCCTATTAAGTGATCATAATTGTAGCACTGGATCATTTGAACCTTCTTTGTACTAGTTCTTCTGGTGATACAGTGGAGGCTATTTAGCCTTTATTTCCTACAGTTATGTAAACACTTGCATTTTTCTTGACCTATTTCACATTTAAAAAAAAAAAAGGGCAAACACTCTAACACAAGAGTGTGTTTAATTTGATTATAATATGAATCCAAGCCACTTTGCCAGAATAGTTAAAGGATGATATTTAAATGTATGTTTTTACTAAAGAAGAAAAACTTGTTTGCTTTTTGCACTACATAAAGGGTTGTCATTTTTGTCCAGGTTTTAAGAAATATTAAACACTTTAATCTTTCTGTTTTGTGCATGGACAATAGGTTTGTTCATTCACTTCCTTTTCATCACATTATGTGAGAAATTGCCTGGCTACCTGTTTCTCTCACTAGCCCTTCAATGGGTGAAATTGTCAAATTATAAATTCTTTTACGCACAGGAAACTGTAAAACAGTCAAACACAAAGGCTTAAATATCTTGTCAAAGCCAACTGGAAATGCATACATTTGGAAATCCACATCGTTTTTATTGCTCTCCCTTTCAAATTTGGGTTGAATGTTTTAAAACTAAAATGTATCTTGGATTTTACATCCTCTGCTCCTCTTCCTTATTTAAAATAAATCCTTGAGACTTAAATGGAGCTTCCTCCTCCTTTAATACAATATTGAATGCATTAATTTGTCTATAGAAGAGGCTGGTAAGAGTGGAGTGTCCTAGTTCAAGCAATTGCAGTGTTGCATGCAAAATTTCAAAATGAACCGTCTTAATTATATTTTGTAAATGAAGAAACAATCATATCTTTCTACGCAGTGATGGAAGAAAATTAATGCTTTGTGCATTTTGATATTTAACTTCCTCTTTTCACCAGTGTAGTTATTTTGACACAGTTTGGTTTATCATTGTCATGGTTCATGGACATCAGAATGCTAAATGATACTGTATTTTTAAGTTTGTTGCAAGAGTGAATGAATGAAATAAACTTGAATTGTGCTACAGAAGAATCGACAACTTTATTTCACTACACACTCTTCCTATCTGTATTTTCTGTGAATCTCTGCTCAGACCTACATAGCTGTTTAGCTCTAGTAGTTCAGTTTAACTGGCACTGTGCAGAGTAACTTCAGCTATATTAATACAATAATGTGGACAAATCTGAAGGCTGGTTTACATGAATGCTGTAAATTGATCTAAGTTACGCTAGTTGATGTAACTTAGGTCTATTTACAGCGGTGTTTGTGCTGCACTATGTCAATGGGAGACGCTCTCCCATCGACACAGCTTCCGCCTCTCCAGGATGTGGAGTACAGACATCCACAAGAGAGTGCTCTCCCATCAACTTAGCGTCTTCACCAGACCCGCTAAATGGACACCACTGCATTGATCACAGCAGTGCCAGTTTAGCTGGTAGTGTAGACATGGCCTGAGAAACCAGTTTTGCTCTTGACTGGCCACTAGTCTTAATATTAGCTGCGTATGATTTTGAGCACATAAATGCTGTCTCTTCTCCTACCCCTTCCCTTTCTCTCCCCAAACCACCATCCCACCCCCACCCACCAAAAAAAGTTTGGGACTGAATGAACATGGAGACTCCCATAGACTTTCACTGGTCAATACACAATTTGTCATATTGAAATTTGCTGCTTTAACGGAATGCTTGCATTTGCACTGGCTTCAACTCTTATTTGCCTGAAAGGCAAAGAGACTCCACTTCATGTTTTGTGACAACTCAGAACTTAAGAGATTAAAAGGAATATTAATAAATACATGGAACCAGAGACTGGTATGGAAACAAAGTGCAAGTGTACTTTCCAAACTAGATCAATGTCCACTTTGAAAGAAATGTTATTTTATGAAACCTTTGCTCCCAGAGCCTGTACTTTCCCTGTTAAGTAGTAATGCATGGTGCTAAAGGCTTGCTGTCCCTGAAATCTGTTTACTGTATATTGTCTTCTAGAGTGGATTAAAAGGACCTTGGAGAAAACCAAACTTTTCCTGCCTCAATTGTCCTTCAGGAGTAATGCAGTTCCTTCCTTCCTTCCTTCCTCAACTTTACTGTCCAGAACATTTGAGTGAAAAGCTCATTTAGGTATAGCTGGAGTGTATGTTGATGTTGCATATAACTTCACATTTTGTATTGATTTCTGTATCTTTATAAGAAAGCACTGATAACACAAATAATTTTAATAGTTAATACTGTTCCTTGTAGTAGGAGAAATCTAGGTCTCATTTAAATTTTGTCCAAAACAAATTCAGTTTTTAAATGCACGTATTTTAAAAGAAATAACTTATGGTACAGAGTGGTATTTCTTATAATGAAATAGAATATTGTTATAAAAATTATAAGGGACAAACTAGTATTCCAAAATGAGAAGCTTCACTTAGACTTGGATTTTTTTTTGTAGTTTTCTATTTTGAAATCATAAACTTATCTGCTAATGCTGTATGCACAGCTTGCTTCTTAAAAAGTGGTAAATACACGTGGGACACATTCACCACACATTGTTAGCATTCCAAAGCAGTTCAAATGGTGCCACTGCCAGTGACAATTCATAATTGTATGGGTATATATGCACTCATTTGACATTCAGATGTTTATAAGATAACTTGCAGAAGCTTAACCCACGTCAGCCTATTTCTACTTGGCTAAGGAAGGCAGAACCTCATTTTCTGAATAAACATACTTAGAGTACATCCAAAGAGGATAACACAAAGGGTATTTTTATGTTGGTAACTAATATCTTGAAAGGGCACTGTTAGTGGAAGTTAATTTTAACATATAGTGCCAGTCAACCCAAAGTGCTTTTCTACTCTATACCAGCAAAATTCAGCCACCTTTGGGGAGGACAGCAGCCAAGTTACTGGCCCATAATATATGGCAGTGTTTCTCAACCTTTTTCTTTGAGGCCCCCTCCAACATGCTATAAAAACTCCATGGCCCAGCTGTGCCACAACAACTGTGTTTCTGTATATAAAAGCCAGGGCCAGTGTTAGGGGGTAGCAAGTAGAGAATTGCCTGGGGCCTCATGCCCCAGGAGGCCCTGCAAAGCTACATTGCTCGGGTTTCAACTGCAGCCGCAGGGGTTTCAGCCCCATGTGGTAAAGCTTTGGCTTTCTGCCCTGGGCCCCAGCGAGTCTAACACTGGCCCTGCTTGGCAGCCCCCCTGAAACCTCTCACTCACTCACTCTCACAGACACACACACACCCCGTTGTCCCGAATCCCTGGTTGAGAACCACTTTTACGCACAATGTGGGGAAGGAGAGAATTTGTACAATGGTATTTTTAACTTCTAAAAACACTTTTTTCCCCTCAATACTCTTGCAGTAATAGTAGAATATTTCAGATTAATATGATCACTTTTCCTTCACCAACAGCTTTTTTCCTTGAACTAAGTGTTGGGTATAGTATATGCAGATGGATGGATAACAAGTGTCTGGCATGGGGTTGAGGGCAGGGAGGAATTAGTTTTGTACATAATCCACATCTAACTTTTAGCCTCAGTGGCCTTCCAGTAGTGCCAAGCAAATTCTTACAATATTCTTATAATAATTCTTATAAATAATAAGCATATGTAGATTGCTTATAAAGGGATATATTACTCACTTTAATAGCTAAATTTACCTCAGATCTTGAGTTTAAAAAAGAAGCCCCATGGTGGTCATGTGGATTTAAGAACAGAATCTTTTATTAAGAAGAAAAGTACCATAGTTCTTCTTGGAGCGATGTCCCAGGTGGAGCACTCATAGGGACAGGAGATCTTCATCAGCAGTGCCCATCGGATGGCACATGTGCACCTCCCCCCTCAAGCTGTGAGTGGGACATATAAAAAACACTGTGCGGTCTGACCACCCCCAGTTCCTTCTCTACTGCCTTTGGTCTGGGACAGAATCCGCAGCAGAACCCACTTCTCCTATTGCTTTACTAAATAGTGCCTTACCTGTTAGTGTAGTGTAGTTAGATGACAAAACATATCTATGTGTGTGTATATATGTATAATTTTTTTCATATACATTTTTTTAACTTTACTTTCAGTCATTTCATAGGTTTGGTTTCAGTTTCCCACCATTCCTGCTTAGGAAGCTTTTTCTTTCACATTTATGCCCAGATCTCCTGGGTTTAAGAGGTGTGTTTCTTGCAGGGCCCCCTCCCAGTAACGGAGGCCACCCACAGTGCATTTGCTGCCTGGGAGAGAGAGATGTCCCACAAAAGTGTTCCCACTGCCTTGTCCTGAAACCCAAAGCCAGAAAAGACTGAGACAGATTAAAACTTCTCCTTGGGGAGAAATCGCTGTGACCGGCAACAGACCTGGGCCTGGACTGTTCCCCAGAGAGGCCCTCACACTCAGCGGGTCATCTGCCAATCCTCAGTCCCAACATCCCTCGAAGAGAGAGTCTTCTCTTTCTCACTCAGATGAAAAGAAACAGGCTCCTTCCTCACACACTGAAGCACAGCCCACCAGAACACTATCCCTGAGTTCGTCTGTTGCATTGTCTGCCAGGGGACACTGCTCTAGGGCCCGTCTGAGTACCTCCGGTACCAACATGAAGAAACTAGCGATCCTAACTGGTCAGACCTACAAACATCAGCACCGTTTCCCAGCTCTGGGAAAGAAGACAGGCTTACTTCAGGAACTATGGCACCGATAAAAATGCTAGCACTGGTGCCCTTTCCAAAATTGACAAAACTCTTATTACAGGCCAAAAGAACAAGAGTACTTGTGGCGCCTTAGAGATTAACAAATTTATTAGAGCATAAGCTTTCGTGGATTACAGCCCACTTCTTTGGATGCATAGAATGGAACATATATTGAGGAGATATATATACACACATACAGAGAGCATGAACAGGTGGGAGTTGTCTTACCAACTCTGAGAGGCCAATTAAGTAAGTATAAAAAACTTTTGAAGTGATAATCAAGCTAGCCCAGTACAGACAGTTTGATAAGAAGTGTGAGAATACTTACAAGGGGAGATAGATTCAATGTTTGTAATGGCTCAGCCATTCCCAGTCTTTATTCAAACCGGAGTTGATTGTGTCTAGTTTGCATATCCATTTTAGCTCAGCAGTCTCTCGTTGGAGTCTGTTTTTGAAGTTTTTCTGTTGTAAGATAGCCACCCGCAGGTCTGTCATTGAATGACCAGACAGGTTAAAGTGTTCTCCCACTGGTTTTTGGGTATTATGATTCCTGATGTCAGATTTGTGTCCATTAATTCTTTTGCGTAGAGACTGTCCGGTTTGGCCAATGTACATGGCAGAGGGGCATTGCTGGCACATGGTGGCATATATCACATTGGTAGATGTGCAGGTGAACGAGCCCCTGATGGTATGGCTGATGTGATTAGGTCCTATGATGATGTCACTTGAATAGATATGTGGACAGAGTTGGCATCGGGCTTTGTTACAAGGATAGGTTCCTGGGTCAGTGGTTTTGTTCAGTGATGTGTGGTTGCTGGTGAGTATTTGCTTTAGGTTGGGGGGTTGTCTGTAAGCGAGGACAGGTCTGTCTCCCAAGATCTGTGAGAGTAAAGGATCATCTTTCGGGATAGGTTGTAGATCTCTGATGATGCGCTGGAGAGGTTTTAGTTGGAGGCTGAAGGTGACAGCTAGTGGTGTTCTGTTATTTTCTTTGTTGGGCCTGTCTTGTAGGAGGTGACTTCTGGGTACTCGTCTGGCTCTGTCAATCTGTTTTTTCACTTCAGCAGGTGGGTATTGTAGTTTTAAGAATGCTTGATAGAGATCTTGTAGGTGCTTGTCTCTATCTGAGGGATTAGAGCAAATGCGGTTATATCTTAGAGCTTGGCTGTAGACAATGGATCGTGTGGTGTGTCCTGGATGGAAGCTGGAGGCATGTAGGTAAGTGTAGCGGTCAGCAGGTTTCCGGTATAGGGTGGTATTTATGTGACCATCGCTTATTAGCACAGTAGTGTCCAGGAAATGGACCGCTTGTGTGGATTGATCTAGGCTGAGGTTGATGGTGGGATGGAAATTATTGAAATCATGGTGAAATTCCTCAAGGGCTTCTTTTCCATGGGTCCAGATGATGAAGATGTCATCAATGTAGCGGAAGTAGAGTAGGGGCGTTAGGGGACGAGAGCTAAGGAAGCGTTGTTCTAAGTCAGCCATAAAAATGTTGGCATATTGTGGGGCCATGCGGGTACCCATAGCACTACAAAAAAAAGGCCTTCCTTAGCTCTCGTCCCCTTTTTTTTTTGTCTCTACGCAAAAGAATTAATGGACACAAATCTGACATCAGGAATCATAATACCCAAAAACCAGTGGGAGAACACTTTAACCTGTCTGGTCATTCAATGACAGACCTGCGGGTGGCTATCTTACAATAGAAAAACTTCAAAAACAGACTCCAACGAGAGACTGCTGAGCTAGAATGGATATGCAAACTAGACACAATCAACTCCGGTTTGAATAAAGACTGGGAATGGCTGAGCCATTACAAACATTGAATCTATCTCCCCTTGTAAGTATTCTCACACTTCTTATCAAACTGTCTGTACTGGGCTAGCTTGATTATCACTTCAAAAGTTTTTTATACTTAATTAATTGGCCTCTCAGAGTTGGTAAGACAACTCCCACCTGTTCATGCTCTCTGTATGTGTGTATATATATCTCCTCAATATATGTTCCATTCTATGCATCCAAAGAAGTGGGCTGTAGTCCACGAAAGCTTATGCTCTAATAAATTTGTTAGTCTCTAAGGTGCCACAAGTACTCCTGTTCTTCTTTTCATCTGAATTATGGGTCAGAGGTAATTGATCATTAATGTTTCTGTTAGAGTTGTGTCTAGTCAGTTTTACTGCCACTTTCTGGATTTTAGTATTAGAAATATGTATCTGTCCTTGGAAGTTTGCCTTTCTTGTTCTACAGCCATTCTGGGATTTTTCTCATGTCCTTTGAAGTTAAAGGATGCTCCCATAAGCCTCAGCCTTGTCCTACATTTAAAATTGCTCAGTAAAATGAACACAATCAATTCTACCATACTCATTGGTACTTACACTAAAATCAAGCAAACCACAGTGTTAATGAATGGCTTCAAAATAAGGATTAACACTTAAAATAGTTTGCGTATATTTTTTTTGGAAGTGGTTTTCTGTCTAAGGGGTGCAACTTTATCTGGGTGTAGGAGGATTGTATGAAACTTCATGAGTCCATTATTTGCTTCCATCATCTTTTTGAGATTTCAGTTACTATGCAAATAGTAGACCCTTCCACAGGTGGTTAACTGGTTGCATAGATTAACAATAGGACAAAATATTTCAATCATGCTTGTAGAATTGATACTGGACAGACCAGATCCTGTGCACCAGAAGACTTCAGAAAAGCACCTTCTAATTTAGCAGCAGCAGCTAGTTCTAGATAGATCATGTTTTAACAGGGGCGTTAATATTGTACAAGCAAATAAGTACTGATATCAAACTACACTAACTCCTCACTTAAAGTTGTAGTTATGTTCCTGAAAAATTGAAGCGAAATGATGTTAAGCAAATAATGTAAATATGGGGTGGGGGGTAGGTTCCAGGGAAATTTTTTCACCAGACAAAAGGGGTGTGTGTGTGTGTGTACACAGTATAAGTTTTAAACAAAAATTTTAATACTATACACAGTAATGATGTTTGTGAAGCTTGGTTGAGGTGGTGGAGTTGGAGGGTGGGATATTTTCCAGGGAATGCTTTACTGCTAAATGATGAACTAATACTTGGCTGAGCCCTCAAGGGTTAACACGTTATTGTTAATGTAGCCTCACACTCTACAAGGCAGCAGAAATGGAGGGAGGGGAGACAGCATGGCAGACAGACAGAGAGACATGCCGTGTGTGTGTGTGTGTGTGTGTGTGTGTGTGTGTGAGTGTGAGAGAGAGAGAGATGTACATTGCCCCTTTAAGTACTCTGACCCCACTCAAAGTACATTGCCTTTTTAAGTAGATCAGCAAGTTGAGACATCAGCTGCTGTAAGCAAGCTCCCTCTGTCCTGAGCCCTATCGTGCCCCTCCCGCCCCCCGCTCTATAGAGATGGGGTAAGCGGGGGGCAGGAGCGGAGGGGCAGGGGACACTCTGACATTAGCCCTCTTCTCCCCTCCCTCCCCCTGCACAGCAAGCAGGAGGCTCCTGGGAGCAGCTCCAAGGCAGAGGGCAGGAGCAGCACATGGCAGTGGGAGGAGGGATGGCTGAACTGCCGGCAGTTGATAGCCTGCTGGGCGGCTGCGGTATAGGGAACTTAGGGGAGCGGGCAGCTGATGGGGGGGGGGGGGAGGGGCTGCTGGTGCACCCTGGTTCCAAGCCGCCACCAGCTAGCTGCAACAGGCTGCTCTTTCTGCAAGCAGTGGACAAAGCAGGCGGCTGCCAAACGTTATAAGGGAGCATTGCGCAACTATAAATGAGCATGTTCCCTAATTGATCAGCAACGTAACAATGAAACAACGTTAATCAGGATGACTTTAAGTGAGGAGTTACTGTACATAGGGAAAAAAACCTCAGAGGTGGACAGGGAGGAATCAATGTCTTTGAAATGGGTAAAAGCAAAAGCATTGAGAGAATCTCTTCTGTGGTGCCTGTGGGTATAAAATAAAATGGTATTAAAAAGAGGATGTGCCTTTTTAAGGAGGGAAATGACCAGATTATAGAAATACAGGGCTGAAAGAAACCTCAAGAGATCTAGTCCAGCCCCCTGTGCTGATGCAGGACCAAATATACCATCCCTGGCAGGTGTTTGCCTAACCAGTTCTTAAAAATCCTCCATCACAGTAATTCTACAATCTCCCTTGGTATCCTGTTCCAGTATGTAGCTATTCTTATAGCCCTCCACCCCCTTAATATCTAACTGAAATCTCCTTTGCTGCAGATCAAGCTGATTACTACTTCTTATTCTACCTTCAGTGGACACTGAGAATAAAGTGTGGCACCAAAAACTGGACACTACTCCAGCTGAGGCCTCACCAGTGTAGAATAGAGCAGAATAATTGCCTCCAGTGTCTTATGTACAATACTCCTGTTAATACATCCTAGAATATTAGTCTTTTTGCAATTGCATCACATTGTCTTATGCTCAATTTGTGATCCACTATAACTCCCACATCCTTTTCTGAAGTACTGTTGACTAATCAGTTATTCCCCATTTTATAGTACTGGACCCAGGACATCTCTCAGCTAGATCCCACTAAATATTTCCTCCCAGTTTGACGGTAAACCATTGATAACTGCTTTGAGTGTGGTCTTTCAACAGGTGTGCATTCCCCTTTATACTATTTTCATCTAGACTACATTTCCTTAGTTTGTTTATGATCTCATGTGGGCCTGTTTCAATAGCCTTAGAAAAATCAAGATATATCATGTCCCCTGTCAAAGAAGGAAGTTAGGGTGGTTTGGCGTTACTTGTTCTTGACGTTCATGCTGGCGATTCCTTATAACCCTATTATTTTCCTGTGTTTACAAATTTGATTAATAATCTGTTCTAGTATCTTTCCAGGTATCTAAGTTAGGGTGACTGGTCTGTAATTCCTTGGGTCCTCTTTGTTCCCCCTTTTAAAGGTAGGTACTGTGTTTGCTCTTCTCCAACCCTCTGGGATCTCACCCATCCTCCATGAGTTCTCAGAGATAATAGCTAGTGGTTCTGAGATCGTTTCAGCTAGTCCCCTAAGCACCTTAAAAAGAACTTTGTCAGGTTCTGCTGACTTGAATACATCTAACTTTTCTCTAAATATTCTTTTAACTTTTTTTTTCCTATTCTGTCTTGCATCCCTTCCCTCTTGTTTTCAATATTAATAGTGTTAAACATCTGGTCACAATTAACATTTAGTGAACACTGAAGCAAAATGGGCATGAAACACCTCAGCCTTCTTTGTGCCCATTATAAGCTCTTCTTCCCCAATAAGTAGCGGATCTACACTTTCCTTCATTTTTTTCTCGCTCCTAATGTATTTATAGAACCTCTTCTTATTGCCTTTTATGACTCTTGCTAGGTGTCACTCATATTGTGCCTGTCTTTGATGTTGCCCCTATATGCTTGCACTATTCTTTTGTACTCATCTTAGCGATTTGTACTTACCTTGAGCAATTTGTCCACTTTTTGTAGAACTCCTGTTTGATTTTCATTTCATTAAAAAGTTTCTGATGCAGCCACACTGGCTTCTTGTTATTCTCCCTATCTTTCCTTTACATTGAGAGAGTTTGCTTTTGTGCCTTTTTATATTGTTTCTTCCAAAAACTACTAACTTTCCTGATCTCCTTTTCTCCTTAGATTTCATTCACATGGGACCTACCTACCAGTTGTAAGTCTGCTTTTTTGAAGTCCGTTGTCCTTTATTCTGATGCTCTCATTCTTTCCTTTCCTTAGAATCATGAAAGTCGTCATTTCATGATTACTTTCACTCAAATTGCCTTCCACCTTCAAATTCGCAACTAATTCCTTTGTGTTAGTCAGAATCAAATCTAAAATGTCTGCCTCCCTGGTTACTTCCTCCACCTTCTGGAACAAGACGTTTCCCCAACACATTCTATGAACGTATTGTACATTTTATGCTTTATTGTATTACATTTCCAACAGATGTTTGGCTAGTTAAAGTCCCCCATTACTACCAAGTCTTGTGTTTTGGATACTTCTTGTATAAATGCCTTGTCCAGACTTCCTGTTCTTCCTGTTTATTCCCCATAATCCTTGAGCATATGTATAGATATTGAAGACGTTGAGCAGATTCCCCACTGTATTCTCTCTTGTTGCTTCTATGACCCTTACATTTTACATTCCTCTACCCCTTCCCCCTCCGACTTCCAGCCTTCTGTCAAGGTCACCTTTCTATACTTATCTGCAGGGCTTTTGTCAGCTTCCCCCTTTGAACCTAGTTAAAGCACTCACTCAGTTGGAAAGTTGGAAGATGCCCTTCTCTTTCATCAGGTACACTTCATCTCTTCCCAGCAGTCCTCCTTCATGGAACGTGCATCCCATGGTTGAGGAAGACAAAGCCCTTCTGTCAACACCATCTGCGCAGCCATGCATTACATCCAGGATGAGTCTGTCCTTGTGTGAGCCTTTACTCTCAACTGGAAGGATGGACAAGAGCACGTTTTTACATCAACTGGTCCAGTTAACTTCCATCCAAGACTTACAAAATCTGTCTCAGGAGCTCTCTTGAACATCAACGTTGATTTTTTTTCAATAAGTTTTGCAACACTGGATAAGTGCCAGAAGATTGGAAGAAAGCTTATATTCTCCTTCAAGTGTCCTCTGCATGTTCCCACTCATGGGATGCTCCAGACTAGTGCAGCTTGAATAGTAGAGCTTTAACTAGCAATAGCCATTGGAGCACTCACGTGCCTCCCTCACCTCTTTCCCCCTCCAAAAATGTGAAGCGTGCCAGGGCAAGGGTATAAAAGGGGCATGGCACTCCAGATGCTTCAGTTCCTTCTAAGTTCAACCAGCTGAACTTCTTGTGTGGAGCTCTGGAATCCTTCCAGATCCATGATAATTAACTAATTTAAATCCTAATTGTGAGATGTCTGTAGCATTGTAGGTTGTTTAGTATTATACTTAGCTAGTATGTAATGGAACCAAAGAAGAAACATGATTTCAAAAGAGGTGTACCTTGTCCAGTGGTGGTCCTGATGTGATACACATGCCAGGTGCCAGTCATATTTAGGTGAAGGGCATTTGCCCCCCAAGTTTGCTCTGCACTTACATGGAGAGCAAAGAAAAACACCATAAATTCAAAGCCGTTCTGTTAAGAGGCATTGTTGGTGAAAACATCTGGAACTGGCAGAAGACAAGATTCTAGGAAAATCCATAGACCATCTGCTCTAGACAGGTCCACTGAGGAGAGAGAATTTGATGAAGATAATTTATCTAAGAGGTCCAGTGACAAGGTCCATAAAAAGAGAACCTCTAAGGTGTCAGCCTCTGTCTAGAGTTAATCCTCTCAATAAAGACTGCTGCCAAGACAGATGTGGGTTTTCATCCCTCTGTGGTTTCAGTCTCTTTTTAAAAGAGCCAATCCACAGGTGAAAAATGTATCTTTACAAGATATGTTTAAGGAGCCGAGTCGCGATATACATCCCCTTGGGAAGGTGAGGAAACCACCTTCCTTAGATCAGTTATTCTCTGATCCAGATGAGCAAATTCCAGAAAAGAGATTTAAGGAATTGGTGAAATGAGGGAATATTCCAGAACTGGTTACTGATAGCACAGCACCACAGTGGATAATAGTTCAGGCACAGATTCATAGATCAGATCGGATCTCAGTTCTGCCAGACATTGAGTCAGTTGAATTAATGGAGCAAGAAGAGAATGTACTCCAACAGACTCAATTTTTTTGTCTTCAGAAGGAAAAGGACACATAGAGGATTTTAAAATTTCTCCTCTTCCTCCACCACCAAGAACTCTTTCTGGATCCCCAGAGAAGAATTTTTCTCTAATTTCTCTTTTCAGCCAAGGGTATTGCCGTCTCTGGTTCTATCTGAACTGAGTACAGCTTGGGATCAGAGAAAAAAATTTGATTTGTAGATTGGATCAGCAGAAGGAGTATTATGGACAGAGCTATCTGCATGCCTCTGATTCATACAAAGATATATAGATAGATAGATATGCGCATCCAGATCTAAATATGGGGTTTTGGCCTGATTGGCAAATACTACATTGACTGCAATGGCCTCAGTGGCTTTCTCTGGTTCTTTATCAAGAATTCCCAGCATATGGGAATAAGGCTTCTTCAAGTGGGTACAGAGACCAGGTACAACAACTGAATTCAAAGGTGTGACGCTGTGTGGAATATGTGGGACACTTTAACAGTATCATAATGCCAATATTATAAAATTGCAAGAAATCTGACCAGATATGCCATGTGAGGTATCTGCAAAAATGTTATAATTTGCCAAGTATTATGATCTTGTTTATACATTTGTATTATGAGTTATAGATATGTAGGGTATATCTGTATTTCCAAACTTGTGGTGTGTTTCTGGGTGACACCCCCTCACAGGTTGGCATTGCCTAACCTGTTTGATGGCCCATCAAAAGGAACCAGGGAAGACACCTTATGAGTCAGCAAAGCATGTGGTATGCCTGTGGACAGAGGACTCTAAGGCTTCCATGCTATGTGCTGTAAAGCCTGTGTTTGGGACAAAGGAAGCACAGGCCACATGGCAAAAGACTATAAAAGGCATCATCTCCATTTTGTCTTCAATCCTGCTTCTTACCTCTGGAGTAACTTTTCTACAAAAGGCTAGGGCTCTGATCAAATGTGTGAGCCCTGCTAACTCTTATAGCAGGAAAGGAATTTTTGGTGGAAGAGGAGGAACTAATGGGGTTGCAGGAGTTGGATCAGACTGTGGAGGAATGACATCCCCAGATAAAAATGTGGGATATAAGTCAACTTCATCACCTTCAGAAGATGCAGTGGCATTTCATGAGTTAATGGATCATATGGCAAAGAGATTGGCTATTCCCTCAGTTTCAATTGAGAAATCTCATCCAATTTTTCATATTTTTGGAGCAGCTTCTAGACAAAGGGTTATACTTCCATTATTGGAAGGATTGTGTCAACCAGCAAAGAGAGTCTGGAAAATCCTTCATCATCTTAACCTTAATTGAAAAAGGCTGATAAATTGTACTAATTTCCTGAGGATGGTCTGGCTGTGTTCCTTATCCACCTGTCTCCAAATTCATTAGTAGTAGAAACAGCTTTAGAGGCCAAAAGGTGCTCTGCTGCACTCCAGTCCATCTGACAATAAAGGGAAAAGACTAGATGCCTTTGGGAGGAAAATGTTTTCTTCTACTACTTTAGCTACATGTATTTCAAATTATGAGGTAGTCATAGCAAGATACCAATACCATCTATAGGGAAAGATTTTATTCCTAAATGAACTACCACAGAAGCTAAAGAGATTAGTGAATGCTCTTCTCATGGAAGGGCAGAATGTTGCCAAACACTAACTCAGAGCAGCATTTGACTCCTCAGATGGTTCAGCTAGGGTAAATAGCTTGAGCCATCACTTCTAAGGAGGCATGCATGGCTCAGTCGGTGCATGGCTCAGTCAGTGCACCTTATGAGACAAACATAAGGATCAGAAGACCTTCCTTTTGAAGGGGAAGGTTTATTTAATGTAGAGATGGATGAAACATTAGAAAAGATGAAGACTGTTAGATTTACAGCTATTTATCTAGGCTTCTTTAGTATGAATAAGAGATTAGTTACAGCTCCAATGTTTAGCTATTGTGACAGACCCAGACCAGTGGGGTACAGGAGTCTGGTAGAGGCCAAATATACTGGCCACTGGATGAGTAGATTTCTGTTCCCTGAGTGACCAGAGTAGGAGCTGCACTAGAGTAATCAGGAACCTGCTAGAACCAGTTAAGGCAGACAGGCTAATTACGACACCTGGAGCCAATTAAGAAGCAGCTGCTAGAATCAATTAAGGCAGGCTAATCAGGGCACCCAGGTTTTAAAAAGGAGCTCACTTCAGTTTGTAGTGTGAGAAGCTGGGAGCAAGAGGTGCAAGGAGCTGAGAGTGAGAGGGTGTGCTGCTGGGGGACTGAGGAGCACCAGCTTTATCAGACACCAGGAGGAAGGTCCTGTGGTGAGAATAAGGAAGGTGTTTGGAGGAGGCCATGGGGAAGTAGCCCAGGGAGTTGTAGCTGTCATGCAGCTGTTACAGGAGGCACTATAGACAGCTGCAGTCCACAGGGCCCTGGGCTGGAACCCGGAGTAGAGGGCGGGCCCGGGTTCCCCCCAAACCTCCCAATTGACCTGGACTGTGGGTTCTTCCAGAGGGGAAGGTCTCTGGGCTGTTCCCCAACCCACATGGTGAATCTCTGAGGCAAGAAAATCCGCCAATAAGCGCAGGACCCACCAAGATAGAGGAGGAACTTTGTCACACTATCAAAAACAATATCCGATTCCTTCTATGTTGATTCCTTACCAGTGCCAGAAGAGAAATATGATCCTCAACCTCAGTATCATGCTTTCAGTATCAAGAACAGAGGAAGAAGTCTTATAATAATTCCTTCCCTGTAATAATAAGAGGAAGAATTCTACAATTCAGTCACCTGGGAACGCAGCAAAGTCTCAGATTTGACATCCCTTTTGCATTGTGCACAGCATCGCCAGGGTATTTACAAAATTCTAAGAAGGCAGGAGATGTTTGTGTGCCCATACCTGGATGATCGCTTAATAAATGCATAAACCAGCGAAGACATCCTCCTACATGTAAATCAAATGTTTCCTTTTTGCCAGTCAAAGATTACAAATAAATTGTGAGAAGTGAGTTGAATCCTCTTTATTGGGGCAAAACTAGAGTCAATTGTGGCAAAAACTTTTTTTCTTCTAGAGGAAAGTTTTATAAACATAAAAATATCTATAAATCTTTCTCAACCCCCACAACAACCAATACTTGTATTTCTGTGGCTGCTCGATCTTTTGGCATCAACCTTGTCAGTGACACCACTTCAATGGAATATCTTTGCATCCCAAACAGAAAACTTCCCCTGTAGTGCTCCAGAGCAGCTATGGGTCACAGATCCCAGAGTGCCACTTTCCTGTTGTCATGAACGATCTCAGATATGCCTTTCCTCCCATTCTGCTGCTACCAAAAAAGGTCCATCATGATGGGGCCAGAGTCAATCGCCTAGCATCCAATTGACCCAGGCAGTTTTGGTTCCCAGCCCTCCTGAAAATGTTTGCCCTCCCTGCAATCAGGATCTACCCCTTCCTGGACCTCCTAACTCAGGAAGAGGGCAGAATCAGACACCCTAACCCACACATACTTCATCTTACAGCCTAGGATTTGGATGGCATCAGAAATAGCACACTGCTGTTCAGCAGCCATTGAAGCTATTCTTACCCAAAGTAGGAAAGATTCAACTAGGACCTGCAAACTGGCTAAATGGAGACATTTCTCTGCCTGAGTGCAACATAATCAGGCTTCTCCAGACACTGCAGGTATTCTGGTCATTTTAGATTGTCCTGTCTCTAAAAAAAACTCAGGCCTTTCTATTAACTCACTGTGGGTCCACTTCAAAGCGATTAGTGCCTTCCTCTCTTTCATGGATGGGTGAGTGGAAACAGAACATCTGACTACAGTAAGATTCGTGAGGGCCTAGTCAGGACTGTTCCACCAGTGGTAAAACCCTACACCCCAATGGAATCTCAATCTCATTCTGCCAACACTTTTCTCACCAGATGACCATTTGAACTCCATGTGCTCCATGTCCCACCTGTCCATGAAAGTTGCATTTTTAGTTGCTATCACTTCAGCCAGGAGAGTAAGTGAGTTGGGAGCCTTCATGGCAGATCCTTCTTATATGTTTTTTTCACAGGGAAAAGGTATCCCTTTGCCTCCTCTTACGTTCCTCCACAAGGTTATTTCTGAATTCCATATCAACCAAAATATCCACTTACCTGCCCTTTTTCTGAAACCTCACATTTTTGCTGAAGGGAAATACGTCATTCCCTCAGCGTCAGATGTGCCTTGGCACTCTACCTGCAAAGGACCTCATCAATCAGAAAATTATCAAGATTTTTTCATGCCATAGCAAAATGGTCATGAGGTCAAGCAATATCCTCTCAAAGAAGCTCTACGTGGATTTATGAGTGCATCAAGCGCTATAGATTAGCAGGCATACTTCCTCCTGATGGAGTCAGGGCACAAGCCTCCTCTGCAACATCCCTGCAGGACATTCCAATAATAGACTATGCAAAGCAGCCACCTGGAGCTCCATCCACATGTTCACTAGACGTTACATGCTAGTTCAGGCCACTGCTGCAGATGCAGCAGTGCAAAGTGCAATATCACAAGCATCTTTGCTGTCGGCTTCCTCACACTGCCCTTCAATCTGAACACTGCTTTTCCATCGCTCACGTGTGGAGTACACATAGGGACCAGTACTTGAAGGAAAAAATGGAGATTACTTACCTGCAATTGGAAGAGTTCTTTTGAGATGTGTAGTCCCTATCTGTATTCCACTATCCACCCTTCATCACCTCTGCTTCAGGTCCTGTTGGATTCATAGTAAGAAGAGAAACTGGAGAGGCATCAGCCTGCACTGCTTCATGTGCTCTTGAGTGGGAGTACAAGATCTACTGTGCATGTGCCAGCCAATGCACACTGATGGTTAGAATTTCTGGACTCTGGTGCATGGAATATGGAAGTATGGAATACAGATAAGGAACTACACATCTCTAAGAACTAATGGTTACGAGTAAGCAACCTCCATTTTTCCATATCTCCCTGCTGCTGCAGGATTGTTTCATACAATGTATTTTCTAGTGCTCTATCCGGTCTAGTTTTGTAGATAGCTGAGAATTTTGTGTTTTGTTGTTGACACTTTCTTCCTTTTTTTCATATGCATGCTGGCTCATTAATCCCATCTGAAGCAATCCTAGAATAATGTAATTGACTATACCTGTGACTATATCTGAAAAGTACCAAAACTTCAGCTGGTTCATAACGTAGCAGTCTGCTTACCTAGAAGTGTTAGCCATAGGGATCCTATTGCACCTGTTCTCAGTGGGTCTGCACTGGCTTATAACTTGTTTCTGGGTGCAATTCAATAGATTTGATTTCGACCTCTAAAGCCCAAATTGTTTGGATCCTGAATAGTTTAGTGACTGTTTCTCTCCTTGTTTTATACTGCAATAGTTAAGAGCAGCTGAGCTGCTCATCTGAGAGCACCTTGATTTTTAAAAAGGAGGGCCTAGTGCCAAGGCACGTTCAATTCATGACACATTCTAAATCTTTTGTTCCGCTAAATCCATTCTAAAACTTATCCCCTTTCCCAGATTTTTCTGTAGGTGGCTGAGACTTTACTCAACATGGTTCTAATTTTTGTAATGTGTACATTTGTCCAGGCTACCTCAGTATTTCTAATGGAAAACCTAACTAATCTAGAATGGGGAAATGTTTACAAGTGACTACGTTGAGGAGGATAGAAAGAGCACATTCTGCTCACACTGAGTCTTCTGGATAAGTATCTCTTTATTCTCAAAATAACACACAGTGTCATTCTTCTAAAATAGCAGAGCTGTCCCCTTTTGCCATCTTTACATACTAAGTAACATTAAAAAAAAGTCACATTTGGGCATTTAACCATGAATGACACACACCACTTAATTAATCTACCTACAGTACTGGAAAGCGACATTACAGCCTCACTGAAAAGGAGGCTATCAAAATGAATGTCTCCTACCTACAGCCAACAAACCTTGGAAGCTTTGTACTTCAGAAAAAGGAAACATCAGAGATAAGAGAGAGCACCATAGGGCAGACATGAGTTGTGGCAAGTCAACACACAAAGAATAGTACTTAAATAGAGCATGAGAGAGAGAGAGATCATGGTCAAGTTTATAGAAAGGCCAAGGGAAGTGCTTGTCTAGTTATTCCTTGCCAATAATTAATCTTTATTTTCTGCCCTGACTTACAAGAGGTGCAGCCACACATGCCCTTCAGTGGGGTTGTATGGTATGTAAGGGCAGAATTTGGCCCTTAATATCTGTGAATTAAAGTGACTCTAGTTACAAGTATTGGAGGCTTAGCATACCTTTCCCTTAACTACATCATCACTTCTGTGGCACTTACTCTTGGTGTTTGCACTGTTGCAGAATCATGAAAAATGTAATCGTTTCTTCAGTAAGCGTTGTTTCTAAGTATACATTATCTCTCACCTTACATCATCTTGAGAGAGGTTCTGTTACACATCATTATATAGCTATTTGCTCACTTGAACATTTTTGATTTAACACGAATTCCAAAGTAATTTCTTCATCTGTCCACCATGTGATGGGGTGTTCAATCCACACCAGTCCTGAAGGGCTAAAGGTAGGCTAGAAGGGTCAATTAACCACACAGGCTGCACCTGGAGGATAGCCAAGAATCCATAATGCTTAATTAAGGATGAAGCTCACCTGGGCAGGACCAGATGGGACTTCTATAAAGCTAAGATCTGAGAACAGAAGGGAGCTGCAGGGTGAAGTAGTCTGTAGTTACTCCCTGACAGAAGGGAGGGAGGTTTGTTAAAGATTATAGAGTCAGGCAAGGAGTCAAAGGGGGAAAGTAGCCACAGGGAGCAGAGGAAGCTTGGATGGGTGGTAAACCTAGAGATGCCAGAGGAAGTAGGATAGAGCTATGGGAAGTAGCAACCGGTGCTGGGAGTAAGTAGACCATAGCTGAGGAGCATAGGGTCCCTGGGCTGGAACCTACCAGCTACTGGGGAAATGGCACAGCCTTGTACGCAGAACAGAGAACTGCCTTGAATGGCAGAGGGGCAGCTTGGCGAGAGAGAGACTGACAGGCCTGTGGAAAGGAAGAACTAAAGTGACCTGGCTGGAGAGCTGGGTCACAAGAGAAGACGACTACCCAGAGTCCTGGAGGGTGAAATTGAGGCAATGGGGCTGAGCAAACGCAGAAAGGGGTGTCTGACCTGTGGTGAGCTAATCCCCAGATGATCCACAAGGAGGTGTGCCAGCGGTGAGTAGTGAAACCCATTACCCCCCAAAAGCCTACAAAAAGTGTCCCTTTTGAGTTTTCTCAGCAATGCCTTAGTAGCTATAAGTATTCTACTGGTGGAAATTTCTGTTCTATTCTTTAGATCTAAAAATCAGGTTAAAAATGCCATAAGAATGTCTGTCTGAGTTTCCAGAAGCTCATGTGCTCTGTCACTTGGTTAATTTTATATGTGCAGCTACTGAGCTTGTGTGTGCAGACTATCTCTGCATGCAAAATCCTGCTTAATATGCACAACATAACTGCAAAGTAGGTGATAACTATATGCTCATATTTGCTTGCTGCCCACGGCTCCTAGGATTTAGAAAATCAGGCTCATAACCCACCATAACATTAAATATCTATATGCTCAAGAGATGTCTTTGCAATCTGTGCTTCATCTGGCCTTTTGAAATGCTAATACAGATCTCTTCTTGTTCAGAGGTTAGATGACAACTTCAAATTCCATTGCTACTTTCACTTGCTCAGGATGACAAGTATTGTAGTTTTCTTGTCATCTCAATTCAAATGTTCACAGTTTGGGCAATACTTGTTGAACAAGTACATGGGAAAATATCTTAATAGCTCGGTTTACTACCTGAAATCTCTTAAATGCATGCCCATCATAAGCCCACTTTTTTTCTGCATATTTCTTTCCAGTGTAAGTGAGAGTAATGGTTATGAGACTTCTCTGCAGAAGTTGAAAAATCCTGATGGGATACACAATACGCAGAGACTTTGTCTGAAAGGTTTCATGCTCCTTACATATTTTGGAGCAACTTTCAGCTGTGACAAGAAGATAGCAATTGCATAAACCTCTGCAGATCTCTCATCTATGTACTAGATTTGTTGATTATATTCTTAAAGAGCTCAAACCAGTTGCAAATATAGAAGGATTTCCTCTGCATTGTGACCCCAGTGATGATCTGTTGCTACAAGAATAATCTCTGCTATATCTCTTTATTAGTGATATTGTGGTAGCACTCAGAAGGTATGCCTACACTGCAATTAGACATCAGGGGCTGGCCTGTGCCAGCTGACTTGGGCTGGAGCTATGGCACTGATTAATTGCAGTGTAGAGGTTTGGGCCTGGGCTGGAGCTCAGGCTCTAAGCCCCTGCTAGGTGGGAGGGTCCCAGAGCTCAGGCTGCAGCCCAAGTCGGAGAGTCTGCACCACAATTAAACAGCCCCACAAGCCTGAGTCAGCTAGCACGGGCCAGCCACGGAATGTACTAAGGCTTGGAGCTTTCCAGATACATGGAAGAACACACTCACTGTCCCACAGAGCTTACCCTCTACTGCTAAGCATGCTGCAACAACTCAGAGCTACAGCAATAGGTGGAGGCAATAAGGGACAGGCTAGTGAAGGTTACAAAAATAAGGACCTGTAGCTACTGAGCTATTATGCATACATCTTCTTCTAGTTAAAACTTAGAATTCAGTTCTTCTCCATAGCCGCTCTAAGCCAAAGGCTGCAATCAACCTAACATTCTAACCTCGGACTGCAGAACAGAGACTTGTTGGGGGCGGGGGAAGTATTAATGTGAACTTTTACTGCTAAATAATTCAACTAACTTTCCAAAATGTTTAGTTTGCCTGTTCGCATGTAAATCAGTGGATGTGTCTGTTCTAAATGACTGAAGACTTTTTTTTTTTAAATGTACACTATAGAACTAGGTTTTGATGTGAACTGAAGGGCCATGTGAATTCAGAGCTGGCTGCTGTGTGCACAAGTGCTCCTACTGTAGAGGGCAGCTGCGTCAGAATGTAAATTTCTAGATGACATTTTTCCCAGCAATGGCAATGAGACCACTTAACTTCATAGCCATTTTAGGCAGAAAATTGTTACCTTTTAAAAGGGTTACACCCAGATTGTTCTTAACTTCAGATAGTTATGATTTACAAGCTGAACAAATGATATCTTGAAAGAGGTAACTTAAACCTGACCTGCGTAGTATCCGTTTCAATGCTTTCCACTGAATCTTCTTCCAAGGAAATGTCCCCGAGCATTAAAAGGCAAATAGCATGTACACTAGAACTCTACAACTCACTAGCCATGTTATCTTCTTCTTTCACAGGGGGCATCGGAGTGTTTGTTCTGGTGTTAAGAATTCTGCTGTTAAAAAGCAAGGATTTGCAAACTTGTTAAAATGTCCTGAATAAATAGGTGTTTGTTTTGAAAAGCTGCAGTGAGAAGTCCAATGGCAATGGTGGTACTAAGAGAATCAATGGTATGTGCTGTGAAACTGAGATGTGTAGAGCCAAAGGTTCCTTGCATGTTTTGTATTATATAAGGCCACTGATGATTGAGGCTTGTAGCTAGTAAGAGAAGAGGCTCTCTTTTGGTATTTAGCTAAATAATACATGGCTAATTGTCTTAACACTTTATATTGGTTTTGTAATTTGGCCAATAACTTGTTCACAAAAAGGGATAAAAAAGGGAAAAAATGACTTCTTACCTTAAGGTGTCATTACCACTTGCCTTATCTAATTTGGGTTGTCTCTGATTTTCTTTTGTCATATCAGAAAACTGCAAGCTTTTCCCTCATGTTAACAATTTACTCTTAGGTGAATCAGCTGTTCTTGAATCCCAGCTCTCTTTGATAAGATTCTTTGATACTGCCTTGATTAGTGAAAAATCCATCAAAGCCTGGGACACTTTTTTACATGCTAGCATGACCAGATGTCCCGATTTTATAGGGACAGTACCAATATTTGGGGCTTTTTTTTTAATATGGGATCCTATTACCCCCCACCCCATGTCCCGATTTTTCACACTTGCTATCTGGTCACCCTATTATATGCAAATAAACAGGGCAGCATCCTGTCCAGTAATGTTGATTCCACATTTTAAAGCATTTTTGAGTGTCTAATATTTATTTTGCTCAGTGGACCATCAGTCAGAGGGTAGTAAGAGGTAGGAATTGCTCTGATGTCAGAATATTGGTATAATTCTCTTTAGAACGTCTGATTGAAAGTTGGTTCCCTACTCTCTCAGGCTGTCTCTGAGTATGCTTATATAAGTAACTAAAAGGCTTCACTGGTGCTTCAACTGTGATGGCTGTATCCATAAACAGTGACAACTTCTGGATATCTGGTTATATAGCCACTGATGACTAAGATGTAAGGATTCCCCGTGGAAAGCTGATATTCAGTGCTACTCTCTCCAAAGGCCTATGTATAATGGAAACTTGAATCAGTGTGTCTTTCTGATTTAGGTCAGGTACAATAAATTGACACTCTTGGCAACATTGGCAGAATGCTACCATCACCATAATGATAAAGAATTACTGAAAAATTTAGGCCAACATCTTATTCCTCCCTGGATGGCCAGCTAGAGGAATTTGGAGGGTTACCTTCAGGATACCTGAAAGACTTAGGAACTGCCAAATGTTTCACCCTTTTACCAGTGTTTGTATACTTACTTACCATATACAAGATTAAGGATTTTATTCCCTAAATTGGTGGACGGACTCACAAAGCATGCGAGTGGGAGTTCCCTTCCTACAACCTTCTTCCTTGAGTATTATCACCACAGATGCCTCCCTGATAGGTTGAAGCACACACTTCCAGAACATTATAGCTCAGGTCAAATGGACCCGTCAGGAGGCAATCCTCCATTCAGCACACTGGAGCTCAGAGCAGTTAGGAACTGTTGACAACTGCAGCAACCATACATCAAGAGCCACCCAATCAGAATAATGCTGGACAACGGAGCAGCAATGTATTTCCATAAATTGGCAAGGAGGAGCAAGGGACACTACTCACAGAGGTTAATTGCCTTGTATAGCAACTTGAGTTTTTCGAGACGTGTATCCCTAGAGGGAGTGCAGCCTCAGAGTTTTTCTCTGAACATTTGTGATTGAGAAGGAACTGGAGTGGCAGCGGATTTGCACCTTCTTATATAGTCTTGTATTGGGGCATGATGGTGTCTAGGGTGCACGTGCGGATATGTGGGCACTGCTGACAAAAATCTCTGATCAAAAGCACACAGGCATATGCATATACTCATGTGGAGGTTCTTCATAGGGACACAAATCTTGAACTCAAGTTTCTGTACAAGATAAGTAACCTCTCCTTACAGAGCTGTAAGGTAGTGGGAGAATCTGGCCCATAAGTTTGTACACTATAGCTTGATCTCCTTTTACATCACATCTTTAAACAAATGTTTTCATGTGCTGCCATTTTGATTTTTAGCCACATCCAGCTCTTTATTTCGAGTGTCCACAGGAAGACCAGTGCCTCTCAACAAGTTAACTCTTTTTTGTGTTCTACTTTCATGGGATGCAATTTTTTCTTTCCTGTAGAAATATTTGGAGAAAAGGAAAAGAACTCTGATCACTGTTTTTCTATGCATATTTGTAAAATTGATACTAGGGGCTTTTGTGCTGTTCCTATAGTGTTGCAACATTGCATCATTCTGATGAAATATCATGGAGTGATGCAAAATTCCAATACACTATTTAGGGCAGAGAATGTAGGTTTCTGTGGATGCAGTTTCTGTGAAAGTTGGTGTTTTCCCTGTCTTGCTCTGATAAAAGATGATAGTTAAGAACTGCCTGACATCTGTATCCGATTCAAAACCTTAATTAACATTCAAATAAAAATAAGCGAAAATTCCCCAGAATGTGTGCATTGCCTCAGGCTCCTACTTATTTGGTGCATAGTTCCTTGAAACCATTTTTTGATATTGGCAGCTATGGTAAGTGGGCCCCTGAGAACTAATCAATAACAGAAGATGTCCTTAAAAAGCAACAGAGGGTCCTGTGGCACCTTTAAGACTAACAGAAGCATTGGGAGCATAAGCTTTCGTGGGTAAGAACCTCACATCTTCAGATGCAAGTGAGGTTCTTACCCACGAAAGCTTATGCTCCCAATGCTTCTGTTAGTCTTAAAGGTGCTCCACGACCCTCTGTTGCTTTTTACAGATTCAGACTGACATGGCTACCCCTCTGATAGAAGATGTCCTTGAGTTTCAACACTACTCTTCTCTACAAAAGCTGCCATCACATCATATAGAAGGTTTAATTTGCTCTTCATTTATACTGCCCATATCATGCTTGACAATGGCATTGGGATGTACAATAAAATCTGGCAAAACAGTGGGGACAGTGCCAAAGTGAAGAAGACTCCATAAAAGACAGAAATAACTAAAGAAAACCTGGCAGGATTGGGGAAAAGCGTTTGTGATTTTTACTACTGCTGAAGCACCTACAATTGTGTTTGCATAGAGTTTACTGTTTATTAATAGAGTCCTGTAACTCATGACTGGAATGTGTGGTTTTTTTTTCTTCCACGGTTGAAGCTGAAACTGGGACCCCAGTGATCCATCTGTACCAGCCAAGTTTTAAAAAAAAGGCTCTTGCGATTAAACCAGTCTGGGTATCTTTCTTCTGAGACCAACTGGGCATGTAACACCCACTGCTTTCCCCATTGGTTGGGGATATTGTTCTTCACGTTTCTCCATAGCAATCTCTCTGTCTGCTTAAAGAATGACACAGTTTCGAAGGAGTTTCTGAAATGGCATGAAAGATGGTGGTCACAACCATATCTTTGAGGGTGCTGGGTAGCAGAGATAGGAAGCAGGGGAAAACTGGGGAATTCTATGCTGCTTCACAAAAGTGGAGACCCATCAGGCAAAATAAAATAGTAATACTAATACAAAGCCTGTGTCACGAACAGTGTGAGGAGATGAAATGTTAGCAGAATGAAACATAGGTTAATTACGATATGCATAGTGACAGACAACAGCCCAGGCCTATTATGTAGCCAAGTCCATGGAAATAGTCTTGACTATATAGAAAAGGAAAGCAATGGGTAATAGCCCTCTCCATGGCAGTGCACTCCCTAATGAACTGTACATTTGTACAGTCCAATGGGTTCTGCTCCAGAGAACTTTGACTAGCTCACTCTAATGTGACAACAATTGAAGGTTTGTGTGTGCTGTTTATGCAGCTGTAATTTGAGAGAGAGAGAAACAAGTCTACACTTGAGGACATTAACTGGAATCTAGTTGCAAATTACCATTGAAATGAACACTTCATTGTTTTACTCCTTTACACTTTTCATTGAGATCTAAAACAAACATTTAAACTATTGTAAACAGCCATTTACAGGAAATTTCATTTGGGAAGTGAAGGGTGCAGCTCTGAAGTTTTTCCACTCCCTGTTTATTTTATTAATTGTGATATTTAATACTGAATTGTAAAACTACTGAGTGTCATATGAAATGCTAATGTATTGAAATAGCATTTTTGGAATGCCATTGGATTGAAATCAATGTGGCAGAACATGTATGGTGTTGATTCCTTCAATTTATAGCATACACAAGAACACCGTCCCCAAACCTGGGGATCTTTGACATTGAATGAAAAGTCAGATTCTCAATTACCCTGGTACATGGAGTCTCAAAGTTTCCAGGCCCCCTCTCCCTGCAGGGAGCAACCAATCTCCTTTTCTTTATGACTAAACGGGTGTCCTGAAACTTTTTTCTATTGCAACACTGTCACAATATGGAAAATGTTGAGCATCACTACTCTAACCCAATACCCCAACCACAATAGAGAGATACTAAAACTTCAGCCTTTCCACAAAATACATCATCAGCAACCCCTCCCCCTACACTACTTCACAAGTCACTCTCCTCCTTGCGTCCGACGCAGTGGGTAGTCAACCACGAAAGCTTATGCTCCAATGTGTCTGTTAGTCTATAAGGTGCCACAGGAATCTTTGTTGCTTTTTACTCTCCTCCTTGCAAGCCAGGGAGAAAATATGAACCTGGCAGCATACCCTGAAGGTTAACAAACTCAGCTTAACCATTTTCAGTTTTCCTACCCAGTGTTAGCCCTGCTAAGAACAAACCTAGACATGGTGGTTAAAAATAAATGCAGCTGGCCAGTCAACAATTGTGCACTCCTACCATTGCTAAGTGTCACATTGGTAAAATCCACAGCAGCTTGTCCACCCTAGCACTCCTGCCGTTGCTAGCACCAGTGCGGCCTAGTGCAACTATGGGAGAATTTGAAAAAATCCTGAGAAGACACAGCCTCAGATTGTCCTGCTTTCTGTGGTAAACAGGAAGAATTGTCCAGTGGTTAGAGCTCTAGCCTGGGACTCAGGGGATCTGTGTTCACTTTCCTGCTCTGCCACAGACTTCCTGTGTGACCTTGAGCAAGTCATGTAATTTTTCTCTGTGCTTCAGTTCTCCATCTGTAAAATGGGGATAATAGCACGATCCTGCATTACAGAGGTGTTGTGAGGCAAAATTTATTAAAGACTGTGAGGGATTTTGGGTTGATGTTTACTATTTAGAAGCAAATTTTACTGTTTAGATTTTGTAGATGCAGCCCTGAGATACATTAGTGAGGACAAATTTTATATAGCTCTCCTGATAAATTGAATCTGGCTCATTGCCTGGTTTTGCTAGGTCTTTGTGGGGTTCCTCACAATTCTCCCTGGCTATGAGTAGCTAAAATAATTGGCACATTTAGTCACCCCACTATTCACCTACTCTTCAAGGCTGTTAATATGTATATTGAACACCTTCCTTGTATTGGTCCCTGGGAACCCCAGTATTAACCTCTGTCAGCGGTGAGAAATGGTCATTAATGCCATCCTATCTCTTATTTAGTTTTTAAACCATGCCATGACTTTACCTGTCATCCTGCTTACCAAGTTTCTTTAATAGTCTCTTGTGAGGGATTTTATCAAAAGCTGTTTGAAAGGCTAAATAAATTATCTCTGCTAGTTGCTTTATTTAATCTGTAAAATAGAGGAAAAAAATATTTTTTTTTCCAAACCCAACCTAGACAAAATGTTTTTAAAACACAAACTCCCTCAGCAATTAATACTTTATTTTGCAACTTCCAGTCCTTCAAAGCACTGATCACTGACTTCAGTGGAAGCTGTGGGAACAAGTGTCTCATAAGATTTGGTGCCTGGGCAATTAAAATCCCAAGTAAGACTTCTATGAGTTTCCCAAAAGTCCTGAGGGAGCCCTTACTCTCTAAACTGCCCTTTTCATGGTAAATGTGCACTCAAGGAATTAACCAATGAATGAATCAATTATTTCCTGCAGTAACACACAATACAATTACAAGCTTCTATTAGGGCATCTTCAGTGCATTTGACTTTTATATCCATCTAAACCAAGGGTGGATAGAACATTGATACTAGGCACCTATGGATGAAGCACATTTTATATCTCCACAATATTTTCAAGGTGCCTGGCTGTTGCATTTCAAAGCTATTGAATAATCTAGCAGTTCCAGACCCCATATATAAAGATGCTAATGTCAGTCTTTCCTTCCAATATTGTATCATTATTTTTTGTGTATGCCATAAGCATTTTTTTTCTGGTGTCAAATACTCTCTGTGATATATATCCATCTATGCCTAGAGCTCACTGATCTGGTTCTTGTTTGGCCAGAAATAGGTGATCAATCAGCTGAGGGATACTGTATTCACGAATACGAATGCTTAGTTCTTATAGACCACATTGCATTTGGAGATCTCAGTGCTTTACAAAGGAAGGTCAGTATAATTATACCCATTTTACAGATGGGAATGAAGTTTCTGACAGGCATGGTAACTTGCTCAAGATCAGTGGCAGAGTTAGGAAAGAATCCAGGTCTCCAGACTCTGTCTAGTTTATCTGCTGGCTGGTTCTGCCTTTCCAAATAATGGTTTATTATTGTATTACATTAGTGTCTCGAGGCCCCAATCAAGGATCAAAGGCTTATTTTGCTGGGTACTGTCCAAACATATATAATAAGAGTCTGTAACTTAGGGCTTGTCTATACTTACCGCGCTGGTTCAGCGGCAGGCAATCGAACTTCTGGGTTCGATTTATCGCGTCTAGTCTGGACGCGATAAATCGAACTCAGAAGTGCTCCCCGTCGACTCCGGTAATCCTGCTCGCCGCGAGGAGTACGCGGAGTCGACGGGGGAGCCTGCCTGCCGGGTCTGGACGGGGGTAAGTTCGAACTAAGGTATGTCGACTTCAGCTACGTTATTCACGTAGCTGAAGTTGCGTACCTTAGTTCGATTTGGGGGTTTAGTGTAGACCAAGCCTTAACAAACTAACCTTTTCCATATATCACAACTACTTTGTATGTCCCTCTGTTGACTCTAATAATTCTAATTAATGTTAAAGAAACTCTGGTGGTATGTCCCTGTTTTATTATACTGTACTCCTATATGTTCCTTTACTTTGTCACTGGACATCCCAATGCATTTACTTGAACCATGTATTTTAAATACAGCATAAGTACTGATCAAACATACAGTGTTTAAAATATATAGGGTTTACATTTTAGTGCATACATGTATATCTTAGCCATAAACTACAGTTTGTCATGCAGGAAAATGCATAGGGAATGTACTTCTGCACACTCAATACGAGCATAGTCTTTTTGCTTCAGATCCTCCCTTTTTGCTGATCTGGAGAACACGCTAGCCCTTTACATAAAATTTCACAAAATGAGAGGCTACTTCTTGCTTCCTCTACATCATGGTAAACAATCTAAAGGGAAAGCAAAGGCTGATGCCAGGGACAGAGTTTGTAAGCCAATAGTTAATTCAAGGTAAATAGACTGGTAATGCAGAGCTAATAGGATGTTGCATGGGAGATGACAGTCTGTAAATAATATCAGATTTTAATGAGAGCTGCTATCTGATGAGGAGGGACCATGCTGACTGCAGGCCAAGTATATGCTTACCCAATTTCCCTAGCTTCCTCCCCTTCACTGCCTTTTCTTTTTAGAACCCTTTCCTCTGGGATAAAAAGGCATTTAATTCATGACTGCCAGAAAAGACCTGAAAGTATACAATTCTTTCTACTTCCATCCTGTTTCTTAACCATACACAAATACATTTCCATCCTATGCCTCCATATATTAGTTCAAATTTCCATTCTCCAGTTTTGCCTTCACTTACACACTTCAATCACACGGATGTTACTAGGACTGCACTGAATGTGAGGTCAGTATTTGGCCCATAGTATCTAGGCAGCAGGTAGTCAGATCTGTACTTAGAAACCATCATTAGGCTCTTCCCCACCCCGTACCTCCACAAATCTCCTAATGTTCTATTAGAGCAGGATGAAAGTAGAGGAACAGGCTGGCTAGTTTTTCCCAGAGTTTCTGTGAAGCTGCAGACGATAGTCCTCTCTTGAGAAGAATCTTCAAGTGTCTTGGTCCTGCATTTTGTTTCCAAATGAGGTCTATCATTAGACTGATGTCCATCTCAGTAAAAACAGTATAACAATATGAGGAGGAGATTTGTGGAGTTACATGGAAATAAAATAAGCCCAAGATGCATCTGTTTAAATTTTTCTAGTAAAGATGGACCTAGAACTCCCAGCAATTTCCAATCAAGTCCACCAGCATTCACACACAGAAGGACATCTCTATGGTTCGACCATTCGACCACCCTGCTCACAAGTGAAGGGGTTGGCGGCGAGATCAGCAGACATACTGCTGAGAAATTGATTTTTGACCTATTAAAAAAAAAAAAAAAAAAACAGAAAAAGCAAAACAAATGACAATTTCTCAAAGCTGCACATTTTTCAGTTTTTGAAACCAAAATTTTAGTTTTCAGTTTTTCTGTCTGTTTTTTGCCCACCTTCTCATTCCTATTTTTTTCCTCACGCTTTGGGCTTTTTCTATGGCAAAACAGTTGGGTGGGGGAGGGGACAAAAATAGAAACCCAATCAGGTTTTCAGTTTTTTGTTGAAAAATGGAAAAGTTTTGTGACTTTTGAAATTTTAAGGTGAAAGTTTTCATTTAAAAAAAACAGCCATTTAAAAAAAAAGTTTTTAATGAAAAAAGTATTGACCACCTCTAGTAATGAAATATCCCAGTAAACATATGGCCTGTCAGAGCCAAGATTTGGTGACGTTTAGGATATGCTGCAGGAGTTGTCCATTTTCATAGTTTTTTCCAAGGGTTGTGTGGGGCTGTTTGTCTGTGGGTGGGGAAAGGTGTTTTTTGTTTTTTTAGATCTGTATTTAGTATGGTTAATTTAACATGTTTTTTTGCTTGTGACTTGTAGTGTTTGTGCCTAAAGACTCTGCTGGGGAGAGGGGGCAATTGTAAATAAATAAGTAAACTGGTGAGCTTTGAGTGCCAAGTGACATCCTGCAGGGGAGTCCAAGCCCTGGCCTACATTGGGGGTAGGAGGATCGATCTAAGTTAAGCAACTTCAGCTACGTGAATAACGTAGCTGAAGTCGACGTATTTAGATCGACTTACTGTGGTGTCTTCACAGTCGACTGCAGTGAGTCGACTGCTGCCGCTCCCCCATTGACTCTGCCTGCGCCTCTCGCGGCACTGGAGTACAGGAGTCAACGGGAGAGCTCTTGGGGGTCGATGTATCGCCTCTAGTCTAGACGCAATACATCGATCCCTGCTGGATCAATCGCTGCCCACCGATCCAGCAAGTAGTGTAGACATACCCTAAGAGAGGAGAAAATAAGAGAACCAGAAGAGGTGTGGAGGACAGATGGGGAGACCTAGGGAAATAGCGGGGGGGCAGATCCTCAACTGCTGCAAATTGTGGAGCTATGACCATTTACACTAGATAAGGATCCGCTCCAGGGAGAGAAAAGGAGAAGACAGAGGACAAGTGATAGATGAAGAAGAAAAAGATGAGGAGGAGAGCTGAAAGAGGGAAGGAGTAATTCAGAAGGTAAAAGAATGAAGAGACCATGGTATATAAGAGGAATAGACATAGGTAAGAAGAGGAGAGGTCATAGAAGAAGAGCGAGAGAGATGGTGAGAACCAGAAAATAGACATAGCACTGATTTTGTTGCAGAGTATAATAGTTATGTTTGGGAGTAATATTTGCTTTATTCAGATATGCAATATATGTATGTATTCTTATGTAGGAATATTTTAAATGTAAAAGTTAAATATGTTTATCAAGGGCTGGGAGTGCAGCAGAAGCTACATGGTTAGTCCCTTGGCAAGAGAGGGGAGTGGCTGATGGTGCTCAAGAGTGACCCTATTGGCCAATCGGGGAATAGTGTGACAGGCTCCAAATGGTAATTGGGAAAAGGGATTCTAAAAATAAAAGATGAAAAATTAATAGCCCAAGTACCTCTTAAATAAACAAGGCCAGATTGTGGTACCTTACACCATGAATAGTTCCCTTCCTTTACCAATATATAATTTGGATTCATACACAGAAAGGCAATTATTCCTAGTAGTCTTTCTGACTATTCCAGACTTCCCCCAAAGGGGTGATGTATCATCCCCTTTCTGATGTTCTGACTCTCTTCCCTCTTTCCCCTAGTGACATTCAGACAATCTGAAGAGTGACACAGTGAGACTGAGGGGCTTTATTATTTCTTTTTAGAAATCCCAGCACACAAACATAGAAGGAAGAAATAAAAAGGCAGGGGAGGGAGGAGCATTTTTCAGAGAGCTGTTTGGATAATGTAGTTCAGTTGGGGCAGAGGTGCAACAAATGAGCAATAATGTGTAATATTTGTGACAGACACATCTCCAGCATGACTGCAGGAACTTTCACTGACTCACTTGACGTTTCACCAGCCTACTCCATTTTATTGTTAATTAGCCATGCACTCCCCTTTGTACAGAAAATGTACATTACCCTCACACAGGCCAGAGACCAGTACTGCCAAGTATTTTCAGATAAATTAGTGCCAGAAATGAAACCTGCTAAACCTAGGATGGCTCACAAAGGATTGCCTTCCTCCTGCTACATACAGGGTTTGAGTTACTTCAGCTGAGGTAGCACCACCCTCTCCTGGAATAAGAGGGAGGGAGGAGTCAGCAGTTGTCAGTGATAAAAATAATTATTGTTAATCTTCGGAATGACACATTGTTCTCTTAAATTTCCAGTGTAATTGGACACCCCGTATGTGTGAATGACTAGCCTGGATTTATTTCTAAATTATTCCGAAGTGAGGCTTGTGCCATATAGCATCTGAATGGTAATTTCCCCTCGATTTGCGATAAGGTTGCAGCGTTAATTTAGGACTTTGTTATGCAGTATTAATCATCTCCTTACAGGTAACGTGTAGGCAAACAAATGGACAGCTTTTCTGCTATATTATGAGGATTGCATTAATTTATAGGAATAAAGTCTATTAATAAAACAACGCAAAGAAATACAGTTCAAGCATAGGAATGTCTGGAGACACAATAAGGACCTCACTCAGTAAAGCACTTAATATGCTTAACATCAATGGCAACCACTTTCTTTCCTGAATCAGGTCCTTAACATATTCCTCTGCTTGAACTATTTTTTTATTTTTATTTTGTATCTGCCTGAGTTAGACTGTAAGCTCTTCCAGGCACTGAATGTGCTTTTGTTAGTGTGTTCATTAACCACCGTATACACTCACTGTGCTAACAAAATCAGTAGCATCTAACAAACAAGTACTCTTTTTATTATAGCTCTTTTCGTACCAAAAGCCTTGGGTTACGAAAGTGTGAGACAATCAGCAGAAAAGCGGAGGTAGGGATGGTGGTAAGAAGAGAACAGGAGTTTAGGAGCAATTCCAAATAGAGCTTTTATAAAAGCACTAATACATTTCAAATACATGCAGTTACACAAGATACAGCATGTAAACTCCTCACTTTTCTGAAGACATTTTGGCCTTTCACAGAGAACTCAAAGCAAGTGGGTACTGTATTCACTATAACTGCGTGCTTTTTCTCTTACTTCCACCTCATTTGAATTCTCTGCCTGTCAGGAGCTGTATGTGGCTCTACCAACATTCTTACTTCACAGAAGCAATCAAACCAAACATACTAATGACCAGCTCGGGATAATTGGCTTCTACTGTTTGCTGGCCTTCACTCCATGCAAAACCTAGGTTGTGCTCCTTATGTGTTACTTTTTTGTCATGGGGCAAATGTATGTTTTCACTTTAGGTGCCTCTGGCCACCTCACATGCCAGACTGCAAATCTAAAGAAATAAAGTACCATCTCTGCAGCTTGCAGCAGTACTAATCAAAGCCAAACCAGCTGCTGTAGGTTCCCCAAATTATTTTTATTGTTATGAGCATTTGGAAAACAGGGGGCGGGGGTGGAACGAGTGTTTCATCATTTTCAGAACTGCTCCATATGCCCTCATAGTTAATATAATAGGAGCAATTAATAATTCAATGTATAAATATTTTGAGGATGAAAAGTTCTACACAAGTTCCAAGTGTAATGAAATGTAAACTGTACATGAAACCATTTTTAGTTTCTTTATGATGTATAAAGAAGTCCTCGGGTTTATATGTTTTCAGGTATTTTTTCCCTTGTTTTTCTCAGTTTAGAAATATCAAGTCTTGCAGATTCTGCTTTTGCAGAGAACGCTATCGCTGATGGGAGAATTAAAAGGATTATAATATTACAACAGACGGAAACTGAACAGTTGAAAGGAGAAGGGATTTTTAATCAGACTATATAAAATCCTTTGTTTTTACCCATATATTTAACTCATAGCCTAACAAATTCTTGGGAGAAAAGATCTCTGTTGAAAATTCAGATAGCCCGTTCAAGGAGGGAAAATATTCTCATTCTAGTTCAGTAGCCCTTTAAAGAGTCCTCCAAGAAAAACAGAGAAGACAAGACTTGACATTTCTGATAATATTTCTAAAGTAAAAAAGAAAGAAATATACAGTACTTGGAAAACCTCAAACTTTAAGCCTGCTTTGAGGCAGCAACTTTTTGTTATTGTTGTTCTATGTTTGTACAACACCTAGCACAATGACGTCCTGGTCCATCACTGGGGATCCGACATTAATGCAAATAATAGTCACAAATAAATATTCTCCCTCCCACTTTGCAGGGCTCCTTTAATAATTATTACTCGCATATGTAAGTGCAGGAAATCTGGCTTGGTCCTGATTATGTCTGACAGCTCTTAAAACAACCGCCCTAATAGCTGCATATTTATAAAGGACATCCGCTGGCTGTAAGAGTGCAGCTGAGTTCATCCGCTCATCTAGCTGGATGAATCTGAGACCTAGGTAAGTATAATACAACTTTGCATCATTCTAGCAACACACTCTGAGCTAGAGGAGAATAATCTCAACCTGTATAATGCCAGGTGTTTCTGACCCTGGACTAGATAGACTTCATCATGTCAGTTTTTCATTCAAAGTTTTACTGTTGCCCCAGCCTTGAGCAACATGTCTAGGAATGAGCAAATTTCAAATGACTTGGAGGTTTGGTTTGGTTTGGTTTGGGTAAGTACCCAAACGTTTGAATTCTCTTTTAGCCTTTACCTAAACAACGGTGAGCCTCCTGACTCTGAAATATAGGGTTGGCTGAAAACTGCACAGGAGCAGATTCTTTTAAGATATACGTAGAGTATTTCCCATTTTGTACTTCCCTTTGCTAATCAGGCCACAAATACCATTAGGGTTCTGTATTTAACAGATATTTCAATACTTCTGTTTCCAGACTTGACTGAAATTGGGAAGTGCAGAGACACATTAAAATGAAAAACTGCTATTTGAAAGTTAGCCAGCCTGACTCTTTCTAAAAAGACTGTGGCGAAAGGTTCCATTTGAACACAACCTAATTCTCTTAAAGTTAATTATTATTGAGTACAATTTTTAAAAGCACCTAAGTGAATTAGGAACCTACGCCCCATTTTCAATGTTGCCTTACCCACGTTGGAGCCGATCTCATTGAAAGTCAATGGGACTTAGGCACTTAAGCTACTTGGGTACAATTTTCATAAGTACCTATTATCATTGTTAATGATTTTTATTGTAGTACAGCCTAGAGTCCCCAGTCAGGAATTGTGCAAGATGCTGTACATACAACTAAAAGACTTAAGCTCTTTGGGACAGAGACTAAGTATGGGATGAGGGACGACAGATGGATACAACAAACACAGGGGAGTAACACAAGGTGATGGACAGTGAGACCATTTTAGTTAATAATTACACACAAAACTATATTAAAGTTGTAAAGTCATGTGCTCAAAAGTTATGAAATGCCAAAATTAAGGTTGCTTGCACATTATGTCAGTCTTTAATTACATGATCACACACTAGTTTTCCACAGGACACCTGCCTTATTCAGTGCACAGGGTGGATGGTGCTCACTTAGTCAGGAGCTGTTCAATATTTTATTTTATCTTCATTCTTCAATGTGTGGCTCCAGGCTTTATTTACTGCCTACTACTCAAATCCTGCTTGGAAGACAGAATTATTAATTTCCTCATGGACTTTTCTACAGCACTCACTACTATAGTGTCCGAGAGCTTCATAAACCCTAATTAATGTATCTTCACAAAATCCCTATGATGTGAAGAGGTGGTATTATCTCCATTTTACAGACGGGGAGCTGAGATTCAGAGAAATTATGGTAACAAATATCAACTAATTTTTGGGTTTCCAATTTGAGATGCCTAGGACTTGATTTTTCAGCATACTTAGCATTATATAGCACTTCATAGATTCAAAGCACAGGTCCCATTGACTTCAGTTGCAGCTGTGAGTGTTTAGCAGTTCTGCAAATCAGACCTCAGGGTCTCAGGTTAAGCATCCAGAAAATGAGAACACACAATTAATGACCACCTGTGAAGTATTTGGCTTTAGGGATTTGTCCAGCATCACACAGGAACTCGGTGGCAGAGGCAGGGATAGAATGCAGATTTCCAGGGCAGCATTCAACTGCCTTAACCATGAGTTCACCCTTTCTCTTCCTGCAATCCCCTGCCTCATTTGCTACCCAACTTCTGCAACAGATGAGGTAATGGATCCTAAAAATAACAGCCTCCTTCTCTACACAACCCTACTCCACCCCCCACCCCCCCCGAACAGGTCCAGCCACTCCCAGTTTCTCTTCTTCCCCATACTGTTCTCTCATCCCAGTTTCCTCACTGGCCCTCCCAGTCTCCTTGCCCAACCAATCCTAGCATCTCTTTCCACCCAGTCCCAGACTGCTGGCCTCCTACCCCTACCCCAACCCCCAGTCTCAGTTTCCCTCACCTCCTGACTCACAGTCACAGTTTCTTTCCCCACTCCAGTTCCAGTCTCACCAGGCTCCTTGTCCCAATCTATTACTTTCACTCTCCCCTAGTCTGGCTCTGGTCTCCTCTGGATTTGAATCAGGCAGCTTTCTCCTCCACTTTACCTGGTTGCTGATTTGGGGGAGGGGCGGTGTCACTGAAAGCACAGGAGAGACAGGCTCTCTGCTCTTAGTACCAGACCCTGACCCCACCCATGTTACATCACTTTGTGGGGATGGCATGTACACAGTCTGGTCACATTAGAGCAGTGAGGGGATTGAATTTGCCCAATTGCTCTGTGGGGATGGTGCTTGTGGAGTCTCATCAGCATTAGAAGCTGTAAGAGGCTCCAGCATGCTCAGTGCATATGGAATCTTCAGAGATTTTAGCTGCTGAATGCTAAGAAGTCTCTATTGAGCATGTGCAAATTGAGATTTTCTCAAAGGCCTATAAATTTGGTAAAACTTGAGCAGATTTTCACAGGAACAGCAAAAGTCATGTCCCTGACAGAATAGCTACCCCCTTGCCAAATTTCAAGTCCCTGATCCAAACCATGGAGGTGATAGAGTTGCTCAAAGAAAAGGTTGAGAGAATTTGCTTAACATTCCAGAACAATGTATTTTCCCTTAGTCTCATTCTCAGAAATGGCTGAAAAGTTTTGGCTGAAACTTTCAAAAACAAACAAACAAAGAGAAAAACCATTCAGCCTGAGGTAGACATCCAGCATGGAAAATTTCATCCCAAATGGTTGAATTTGGCAATGTTATGAGCAACTGAAAACAGGGTCTTATAATAGGAAGTGTACAGCATTAGCCCACTTTTAATAAGCAATGATCACAGCACACATGCTACCTAATCAATGTCAAGTGTTTTGTAGGCCATTTTGCCATTGACTTCAGTGGCGCCAGGATTTCACCCATGAGTTTTTTTTGGTTGGAGGTCCTAGTTCATTCTTATTTTGTTAAGCACATTTGTCCATCTTTAATCAGGATTCAGAGTCTGGTCCCACCCATGCTTGTCTACCACTTACTTAAACTCCTGCTGCAGGTTCCCTGTGGCTGAAGTTATCTTACACCAACCTGGGAAATGCTAATTATGAAAGATATTATTGGTGAACCTGATCCAGCTGTCGTTGCAGACAATGACAAAACTCTCATGGACTACAATGAGTTCTGGATCAGGCCCTATGTTTCCATGATTGACCTCCTGAGGTTAAGCCAATTTGAAATGCCTCAAGTACTTTAAATATGATACAATGGTCATCACAAACAGGAAAAATACTTGAGACTATTTGGTGCACTTTATTGTGCGATACACCATACAATGCGTCCAAAGACAACCTAGGATAATTATGCTGTGGTATGCTAGGCTATGCAATTGTAAACTACAAAGGAGTGTGCAATCTGCTGGAGAACTCAAAATAAAAATAGTCTTAAGAATGTTTAGCTATTTATGTAATTGACAGCAGTTATACATTCAATAATCAATTCATATCTCGTCTCAAATTATAGCAGACTGTGATGCTGGCAGACCAGATGCCAGCTCTTGCCAAGGTTTTAGGCCTCAGTTGAGCACTGGCAAATTCATTGCTGGAAACCAGTCTGTTTCACCTGTGGGTTAGTATGGTTAAGATGGGTATTGGACTTGTAACAATGTGTTTAGTGTTCATACTTTATGAAATGCTCGTAAATTGCTGCCTGCATTAATCTCACTTCTGAGGTAATATTTAAGTTTTTGCTTTTCTAACTGTAAAAAATATTTGCTCTGATACTGTGAACCCAGTCAGGAGGGCTTAGCGCCTGTTCATCAAGAAGGCCTGTCAAAACTAAATGGGCCACTGTGGGAGGTCACAATATAAAGACTTTGTTAATTATCCCTTTTCACCCATGAAGAGGCTAGGTTCAAAAGGGCTCATCCCATCAGCTTGAATTGTGGAAGAAGGAAGTAAAAATAGCTGACAAGAAAATTTCACCTCTTTTGGTTTTTGGACTCTCAGGGTATGTCTACACAGCAAAGAAAAACCCATGGCTGGCCCAGGCCAGCTGACTTGGGCTTGCGGAGCTTGGGCTGTTGGATTGTTTCATTGCTGTGTAGATTTCCAGGCTTGGGCTGGAGCCCAGGCTCTAGGACTCTGTGGGGCCGGAGGGTTCCAAAAGTCTACAATATTATGAAACAACCCCACAGCCCGAACCCTGTGAGCCCGAGCTGGCTGGCACAGACCAGCTGTGGGTTTCTTTTTCACTGTGTAGACATACCCTCACAAGATTGGAGCTACAAAACAGAAGCAGAGATCTTCAGTGTCAACTAAAAGACATTCAGAGCTGACAGATTACAACAGCTGTCACCTTTTGAAACCATAGAGTGTAACACATTTGTGAACATATATTTGCCTACTTTAACCTTGTAATAACTCTCTCATTTCTTTTCTTACTTAATAAATCCTTAGATAGTTTACTATAGGATTGGTTACAAGTGTTGTCTTTCGTTCAAGATCTAAGGTACAAATTGACCTGGGGTAAGTGACTGGTCCTCTGGGACTGGGAATGACCTGAATATTTTGATCTTTGGTGTATAGCAACCATCTATCACTAAGTCCAGCTTGCTTGGGTGGCAAGATAGACTGCAATGCCCAAGAGGTTTGTTTGTGACTCCATGGTAAGACTGTTATAATGTTTTAGGAGTTCACACTTGTTACAAGGTTGGTGAAAACTAATTATAGAACATACAACCAGTTTGGGGTCTCTGCCCTGCTTCTTGGCTGTCTGCCCTGAGGTTGGCATTCAAGGTCATCAGCCACACCAGAGTGACACTGACTCTCAGTTATATGAGGGAGGTACTATTTTTAGAGTGTTGTATTTGTTGAAACTATAGAAGGAACCTTCTTGGTTTGTCCTGCTGAGTGTGTATTAAGAGGAAAGAGTTATAGAAATAAGGAGGAGCTTGGGAACAGTAGAATGGATAGATGGATATTAAGATACAATACCATAAACGTTACCATCACACTGTGTTTCTGACCTCATGCCATACATAGCTTCACGGTGGATTGAGTTAAATCAAATATCAGGGGGTCCTGATAACATGCATCCGAAGAAGTGAGGTTTTTACCCACGAAAGCTTATGCCCAAATAAATCTGTTAGTCTTTAAGGTGCCACCAGACTCCTTGTTGTTTTAGTTAAATCAAAGTAATCAGTCATTTTAATCACGATTTAAATAAGCAAGCAGGAAATCTTTATTTAAATCATCAAGTTGAATTGTGTTTTGCATTGGTACTTTTAAGCTATTTTCCTAAAGAACGGTTGGTTTTCATTGGTTAGTAATCATTAAAACATGTTGTGCTGCAACTAAATATAGCCTTCACATTAAATTTGGTTCTTCTTTTTGCTAACCAGGAAAATACACTATTTCTATGCACTATTTCTTAATGTTTAATTAAGCAATTTTATAGTTTTAACTTATTCATTCAGATTTGTATTGTTTGTATTCTTATTATATTAGAAAATGGTGAATGATATCTTTATGTATTAGATGATTAATTTTCTACTCATGATTTGTGTTAAACTGAATGTAGATGGAAATTAGAATTCAATTAAAAATGCACCAAAACAGCATTTTATTTATTTATTAGTTGAATAAAATGACCTTAAATGTGCTGGATACATAAGAAATAAAAAATAAGCATATCAAAACATGTTTTGCAATTAAAACTGACTGATTTATTAAACAAAGTAAGCATTATCTGCAGTTAGAATACTGAACTCATTGGTTGTGGTCACCATGTCCTTCCAGAATTTAGAGCTAGTAGATCTCATCCTCTCACACCTAGTTTATATTAATAGATTGGAAGAGGAAAATAAGCTTTTCTACTTTTTGAATTCCTAACTGGTTTCTTAACTTTGAATGAACTAGTAGTTGAACTGAACTAGTTGAATAAACTGAAATGAAGAAAATATTCTTTCTGAACCTGCAGAAGAGGCTACTGCTGTCAAAACTTGATTTAGTGCATCAACAGACTCTGGTTCCAGATGCTTGGCCAGTGATTTCATCTGGTTCAGTGGTTTGACTTTCTTTACAATTTGGCAGCAAACATGTACTGTCTAATTATTTTTGTCTTTTAAAACTGTTTAATAATAAGTACAGGTCTTAACATAGGTTGCCAATTTAAAATTTAATTTTAAATAGTTTTTTTAAATAAACTTGTATTTAAACTAAAAATATCCTATTTAAATAAGAAGTAAATCAAATTTTTTTTTAAATCATGGCTTCCTCGTTGCAACCATTCTCCTTTCAAAAGAAAGGATTCTGGACTTACATTGCCACATTGAGAAGAGACTACAGTGCAGCAGTCTGTTGTGCCCACAGGGAGCTGACCCATGTATAACAAAAATTTAATCCGCAATGCAGCAGTTCGGCATGTCTCTGGGGACAGGTAATCAATGGATGGCAGAGGATTTTTAGCTCTCGTTTATTTTGTGAAATTGTGGGGTATTTTACAATGTCCTATGTGGGGGTCTCGTTGGACAGTGTTTGAAGTTGCGGGGTACTTCCTGCTTTCCATGCAATTCTATATCAGTAGAGTCCTTGTAGCAGGACACCATTTATTGCTCCATAGGAAACAACATGAGAAAGGACCCAATTTTCTCTTCTCAACTGTCAGGGTTCCATCTCTACCCTAATCCTTTATTGACCAATGCTTCTACAGCTCAGCTCTCTTCTTACGGCTCTATAGACGTGCTCAACATCCCATGCAAATCAGTAACGGTATGTGAAAGCAACATGATCCCAGAGTGCACACATTTCATCTGACATTCAAGGGTTCCCAGTTGAAGACCTAATTTACTGCATATTAGAGAGTGCTAATAATTTCATCTTGACCTGTAGGACAGCAAAATATGTCTCATAAAAGACCTGAGCTGCAGACCAATAAAAAGCTTGTCTCTCTCTTGTTATAAATGATTTCTGTGAAATAGAGCTCCACTTCCTAGCATGAGGAGGAACTTCCTAACCCCATACTAATTCAGCAATCTCATCTTGTCCTGTGACACAGGGTGATGAATTGCCTTTTCTCTTTTCTACTATGGATGTAACATCTTCCTAGAACAGGAAAAAGTTTTTAATCCAACTTTTATGTTTAGTTTTCCTGACAGTATCTACTATGTAGAGTACACTTATGGACAATGGCTAAGGTATTTTTTCAGGAGAGTTTGGTTGGAAGGAATGCTTGAGAAGCAGAAGACTTATAAATGTTTTTGTGGTTGTGGGTTTTTTTTTTTTCCCATTTCATGTTCAGGATATCCTCTGTGATGACCCATGATATTTACTACTTATTCTTGAGCTATAAAATCAAGGAGTTCAATAAGAGGTTTTCCTCACAAGCATTCATTAAAATTGCTTCAGGTCTGTGAAAGAAGTTTCCCACTATTTTTCCCTTTTGGTTCTTCCACTTTCTCTCTATCATATCTCCTCATTTTTTTTTTTAATTTGTATAGTTGTAGCACCTTCAGGCCCCAGGCAGGGTCCTATTGTGTTAGAAACTGTACAGACAGATAACAAAAAGACAGGCCTTGCCTCAAAGAACTTATAATTTAAGTATAAGACAAGGGAGAAACAGTTGCCTACAACAAATAGATTGGGTATATTGTTAGCTCATGGTTCCCCTGTTTTCAAGCTCCAATTTTTCAACCCCCTTAATCAAGTGATAGAGAGGGATTTTTGTTTGTATTTTGTCCACTGAATCAGTACAATATTCCTCACTGTGTATCAAAGAGGTTTACATTTATCTGTATAGTATAATAGATCAAATCACTGTATTAGAAATAAGAAGATAGTTTACATATGGAAGGAATATTTTTTATTGTCCTGGGAAATGGAGTCCGTTTAGTCTATTACAAGCAATGGGAAAAGGGACTTTTCCCCAGACTGCTTAGTCTTCTCCCATGCTTCTTTTCTCAAGAGATTTCCTCAGCCAAAATCATTTGTTTAACCTCAAATCAGGTATGGTCTAAGCACCTTGAAAATCCACAACTTCTCTTCACTCGCTGCCAGCACGCCTAGATATTATCTGAGGGAGTTAGAAAACATCAACTTACATCTTGCCCCTTCACACCCGCAATCTCCAAAACCGACTACTCATTTTAAGTGAATTTTATTGCCAGTGAAAAATAGCATCTTAATAGCCTTGGAGACTGTCTCATTTAGCCACAGGACAGGAAGCTACAGTACAAGCTTACCTCACACTGTCCCACCAATGCGCCTTGGCCTTGATCTCTAGTGACCAGAGGGAGAGTAGTTTAGACTCCAGTAGGTTCTGGATCAGGGCCCATATACCTGTCACCAGACCATCTGCAGCACTGTTCTGGAGGAAGAGAGCATTCCTCCCTGAGTACCTGATCCTGTACACAGGGAGTCACATTCACCTGTCAGTGTCCCTAAAGAGCCCTTTGTTCGCTTTGAGGGTTCCAGCTAAAACCATTCCAATATGTGAAAGCTTAATTCAGTTAAGAGGTTATTTTGGGCCAGTTAGAGGAAAAAGGGAAAACAGAAGTAACGAGTAGTTAAAAAGCATAGCAGAAAAGGTTTTACATGATGTTTTTGATAAGACCAAGAAAATGGACTCTAATTTAAGGTGCAATATTATGCAAGATTACTGAACTATGCAGAGTTGTAGAGAGAAGTTTGGCCTCTGAAATCATGTCAGGACTATACTACATCTGAAAGTGGCATCTCTTCAGAGAAACAAATGCCCTGAGCTTTAGAAAATCCAGCCTATAAAGTGAGGTGTTTTTTTTTGTTTTTTTTTTTTTGTGGTTGCAGCTTATTCCTTTGATCTGAATGTGACAAAAGACACAGTAGCTTTTTGTTGCAGTCACCAATCCATTTTGAAGTTTAGAGAATACATGTGATAATTACCAGCTTTTTCTTCTTGCAACCTTCATTGACCTATAACTGGGAAATGAACGAATACTAATCTACATTGATATCTCTGTGCATTTCAAATAGTTTTCCCATTGTCTCCCTGTTTAAATATAATCCTAAGGACTCTCCAAACTTTAAAGAAAATTACAAAATCCTTTGCAAAGTGTTCAATTAGCTGTCCCTTTGTTCTCCTAAAAATTTCATTCAACACCTCTCTGGCAGTAGACCATAATTAGAGTGTTGCAGTGTTGTTGTAGTCGTGTTCCCAGAATATTAGAGAGACAAGGTCAGGAAAACATGCTGTCACACTCTGAGTAACTTTCCCAGACCTGAGGAAGAGCTCCGTGTAGCTCAAAAGCTTGTCTCTTGCACCCAACAGAAGTTGGTCCAAGAAAAGATATTATCTCACCCACCTTGTCTCTATAAGTAGTCTCTCAGTTGTAATTTCACCATAGAGGAGAGATCATCCCTGTGTATAACAGCAAAATCCAAGATTATACATTGATAAGCAATGCCACATTAACAGTTGTCTGTGTGCCTGCATTGCGGGGGACTATAAACACACAGCAAGTTGTTCATGCTTGTCACAAATGTAAAGTCTAGCCTATGGAAGAAAACAATACCCTTTCTATTTGTGGTGCTTTAGGTCATATGATGTCTAGAAGTGGCAAATCCCCAAAGTAAAATACAATAAGCAACACAGTCTCCAAGAACATTAGCATTAATTGAAAACTAACATCCCCTCTTCCAGCTGGAGTTTAGGCTGGCTTGAGACAGCATGGCCCTGGTGTTGACATCTTCATTTTCTGGCACTTAAACTTCACTAATGAGGTTTTCCTGGAATACATATAGATATATACAGTGCAAGGCCTTTTTGAGTAAAAAATATTCAACAAATGAGTCATTCCAGGAAATACCTTAGGGCCATGACATTACATTGATGTAGAAGACTTGGGAAGATTAAATGTTGTCATTAAATCCTGTCTCCAGTTCAGAATCAGCTGACTGACACTAGGCATCTCAAGGCATCTATATTTTCAACTTCCAAACAGAAAAGAAAATACAGAGAGACATGTCTTTGAAAGCTCAGATCCTGTTTATATATTTACATAGACAGCAAAAGCAGGTATCTCTCATCTATGAGATACACATTAGTGGAGACACTGAAGGTACTGTGGTTGGTGCACCAGCCATTTCCCTGCCAAAAACAAAACAAAAAAAACACACACACACCTGGTTCAAAACGTGTTTGGGTAACACATGAAGTGAGTTGTGTGTTATCTGATCTTAAACCTTGGTGTCAGGGTTTCTCCTTGTACTGTCCTCTTTTGTTACTTAATCAAAGCTTCATAAGTTTATAGCATGGAGCAAGGGACATCTTGAATTGCATGATACTGCATCTTTCTCACAAACTCATAGGGTTGGAAGGCTGGGCAAAAAATGGATACAAAGGCTTGAGAAGGAATTTAGGAATAAAGGATAAATATAGCAACATATCGCTGTCACGTTAAGATAGGCTTTTTTTACTAAAAATATGAGATCCCATAAATATTTAAGTACATATTGATTTCTACCAATATGAGGAGCTCAAATATAATGCTCTTTTTATGAGATGGGTAAAATATCATGAGAATTAATATTTAACAAGATCAACTGTGTGTGTATGCATAATTTATGTATTTATTTCACTTTCTGTGTACAGTATGAGTGCAAGTTTAGCTGTTTTTGCCTTCTCTGTTGGAGGCAGCTCTGGATTTATGAGTAACGTTTAACCCTATAATGACAGGAATAGAATTTCACTTTTAATCAGAAAAGACTTAGAAAGATAGAAATTGTCAGAGCATTGGTCCATCTAGTCCAATGTGTTCTGGACCATTCCAGAACTTCAGCTTAACCCCCTTGATTAATGTTGTCAGGTGTAATGTGCTCTTTACACCTGTAATCTTTATGCAGCACTGGGTCACTCTTAGCTTCTACATGCTGGCTTACATTTGTAAAGCTACTGTGACAAAGTTCCTCCTCTATCTTGGTGGGTCCTGCGCTTATTGGCGGATTTTCTTGCCTCAGATTCACCATGTGGGTTGGGGAACAGCCCAGAGACCTTCCCCCCTGGGAGAACCCACAGTCCAGGTCAATTGGGAGGTTTGGGGGGAACCCAGGCCCGCTCACCCTCTACTCCGGGTTCCAGCCCAGGGCCCTGTGGACTGCAGCTGTCTATAGTGCCTCCTGTAACAGCTGCATGACAGCTACAACTCCCTGGGCTACTTCCCCATGGCCTCCTCCAAACACCTTCCTTATTCCCACCACAGGACCTTCCTCTTGGTGTCTGATAACGCTTGTGCTCCTCAGTCCTCCAGCAGCAGCAGCACACCCTCTCAGCTCCTTGCGCCTCTTATTCCTAGCTCCTCACACTCACACCACAAACTGAAGTGAGCTCCTTTTAAAAACCCAGGTGACCTGATTAGCCTGCCTTAATTGATTCTAGCAGCTTCTTCTTAATTGGCTCCAGGTGTCCTAATTAGCCTGTCTGCCTTAACTGGTTCTAGCAGGTTCCTGATTACTCTAGTGCAGCCCCTTCTCTGGTCACTCAGGGAACAGAAAACTACTCATCCATTATTTGGCCTCTACCAGACTCCTGTACCCCACTGGTCTGGGTCTGTCACACTACATAGTCTGGATACTAGCTACCTAAAAGCATTCTTTCTCCCCAAGCACCGTCCCAACAATTTAGGACCGCTGAGGTGCTTGCTTGGCCAGCCCCTAGATTTGAACCCCAAGCACTATTAACGAAGAATGGTTCTCAACCCTTTTTTGGTTCACTAGAACCTGTGTGTCTTCATCTGGAGGCCTCAGTACAAGACATGTCTTTTATACTATTCCACCCTAGATAGGTGAATGTGTGATAAGGGGAATCCCTGATCCATTTGCCTCTGTTCAAGGTTCCTGGTTATTCCTTCCCTCCCTCATTGCCACGTATTGGTGATTATGCAGAAGTATTTGTCCCTAGCTCCTGCTTTACAAACCTTCCACTTTGGCACCATCACCTTCTAGGAATCATGGAGCTCCCAGCACCAACTCCATTCTACTGTGGCAGCTGCAGGACTGCTTTATCCTGCCCAACTCGTACCACTGCTAGAGGGAGCCAGAGTATTTTAACTTATTAATTACTTATGTTGTGGTAGTGTCTAACCCCCTAACTGATATTGGGGCCCCTTATGCCAGGCACTGTACATACACATAATGAGAAACAGTCCCTGCTCCAAAGAGCTTGCAGTCTAAATAGGCAAGTCAAAACACATGAGGAAGGAAGTAGTATTATTATCACCATTTTACAGATATGGAACTGAGGCACAGAAAGAGTAAGTGACTTGCCCAAGGTCCCAGGAGAGCCTGAAACTGAATCCAGATTACCTGAATATCAGTTTGGTGCCTTAGTCACAAGCCCATCCCTCGTATTTCACTTTTTTGCCCTAAATTGTTTGGTGTTTTGGTGTTAAGCAGTTACATCATTTTACCGAGAGGAAGAGGGATAGCTGGGCATGGTATATAGACTGTAGAGCGTTGTGAGATCCTTCTGGATAAAACACTGCTTTTAATCTGAAATGTGTAATGGCTTTTATTTCCCCCTTTTTTCCCCTTTCATTTTTTCTCTCATTCATTCATTCTCTTTAAAAAGTCTGCTCTCTTTATTTGATTATGTTCTCCAGGTTCTCCTCCCCCCACCCCACACATAACAGAATTTCTTTTTGATGAAGAGAAGAGAGGAAATGTAGTAGGGAAGTAATAAGAAGAAAATAGGCCCGGGAGAGCAGTAATCAACCTTCCTAGGGAAGACACGTCAGTATCTGCAAATCTAGCACTCCTTCCTGGCTTTCCACTGCCTGCTTTCAAGGTTTGTTTTGTATGCTCTGTCTCTGTCTGTCTCTGTCAGTCTGTCTCTCTCTCTGCAATCTAGTCATCAGCTGAAATCTGTCACTAGGTGACCCTTGGTTACCTAACAGAAGTGCTTACCGAGTCTCAGTGCCAGTCCTTTTTGCTTTCAGAAAGAACTGATTCCCTGTGATATACTACACCGTGAGCTGTAATTTTGGTCCTGCTGGAATAACTTGACACTGCCAATAGTTTGAAACAAAAGCTGTTTGTCTGGAGGTCCCCACATGCCCCACTGTTTAAAATTCCACCTGCTCGCCCCATCTTGGAGGAATCTGACCACTTCATCAACCTTTTTGCCCTGCATCTCAGAGACCCTGTAAATTGCACAGGAGAGGAGGAATCCTAAACAGAGTGAGAGAGTGTCTGGGATTGGATAGCAGTATTAAGTAATTCATCAACAGCAGTCTCCCTGCTGGAGAAACGTCATCACTGACAGGAGAGGGGTATGATCTTCCCCTCCAGACTCCAGAACAGCAAGCTCAGCCCAGCACTGAATACTAACAGCTTTATGGAAGTCTCAGTGGCTTCAGTCTTCACCCCAAAATACAAGGAGAGATCTACTTTCATAGGACATGATTGAGTGATTTCTGCTTGAATCCTTATTTGAGACACACATGAGAGCTCAAGTCCAGGTTTCTGCTTTTTTTCCCACACAAGAGCAACAGACAGTTTAGTGACATGTACAGTAACAGCACAAGGCCTGGAGAATTTCACCCTGGGTTTTAGGGTTACCTCTACGTCACTCCAGTGCACCAATTTCTACATTGACTTTTTGTCCAATACCAACTTAAATTCAAGGTCCTCATCTTGAACTTCAGAGTCTTCAGTGGACTAGGTTTGGCTTACTCAAGGACCACCTGTCCTCTCCCTTGGTGACCAAGACCATCCTGTTAGCTGTAAGCCAGAGGAACAATCAAACTATCTGCAGCCGAGTGAGACTAGAAGGCTCCTGCTTCCACTCAGCTCCTGGTTCATCATATGGAACTTGATCCCACAGGAGCTAAGATCGATCCCAAACCTTAGCACTGTCTGAACAAAAAGCAAGGCCTATCTCCTTGCCATACCTTTCCTCACAGAAATAAGATTAATAGTCATTTATAATATGAATTTTTTAAAAGTTACTTTCCCTGTGATGGGGAGGAGGAAAGAGACCCAAAGAGGGAGAAAAGATTTAAACCTCTTCTTGGATTTACAGTTCCACTTGGTGTTCACATAGCCAAGTGATGTGTGGCATAAATATCTGAACGCACAGAGATGGAGTCTCAAACTGTCCACCTCAGGGGGAGGGAAGGGACTAAGTAAAGATGGAGCAGCTCCACTGTTGCTGCCTAACTGGGCTTATCCCCTCATGGCACCAGTGATGATCTGCAGTGATGGAGCCCCAAAAGCTGTGGAGGTCTGGTCCAGCTCCCTGCCTAATCAGTAGAAGTGTTGGGATTTTGTCTGTAGTGAATAAATGGACAATGCTCACTACAGATGCTACTTTCATGGCAATGGGCACATTAAAGTGCGATGCTGCTGATGCTGTCCAACAGAAATACATTTGGTTAAACTGTGGTAATGACAGGACAGACTCTTGAGTGCATTGTTTATAGGGAGAAATTGTGACATTCAGCCACTGGCTTGCTTTGAGGATGGTGCAGAGTCCGCTCACACCATTGGGAGCTGAAGGAGGGATTGCTTCTGCCCTAACCGGCCAGGTGTATGGGGAATGCACAGATTGACTCATCCTTTAAAATGGTGATTCCTGCTTTCTCTTTGCACCTGGACCTCTTCATGAAGGGGAGGGGCAGGGGGTAGTTGGATGATGTGTGCCCCTAGAGAACAGGGACTACAGTGGTGAGAGACCCTTGAGTAAGGTTTACAAAGGGTGAGGAGAGAGGCTTCTTGTGCCATCTGCTTCTTCTTCCCTCCCCCCATATTACCCCATACCCTTACAAGGAACACTCACTGGCTCTTCATGTTCTTAGTAGCATAAAGACAGAATCAGGGGAGGGGAGGGGCTTTTCAGTTATCCTGATACTCCCATTGTCTTTAGGATTTGGGGGTTTAGGGTATGCCTACACTGCAATAAAACACCTGCTGCTGGGCTGTGTCAGCTTGTGGGACTCAGGCTACTATAGGGTTACCATTCGTCCGGATTTACCCGGACATGTCCTCCTTTTTGTGCTAAAAATAGCGTCCGGGGGGAATTTGTAAAGCACTCACAATGTCCGGGATTTCCCCCCTCCCCCGGAGCGGCTGGGAGGGCTGCAGGAAAGTCCCGGGCTGGACTCCGGAGCAGCTGGAGAGGAGCTCCGCCCTGCATTCTGAGCAAGTGTCTCAGCACAAAGTGCAGCCCTCCCCTTTTGCAACTGGGAGCGGTTACTGCCATGCAGCGTAGCAAAACGGGAGCGAGAGCACTTTGTGCTGATACAAGGGCAGCTCTCCCCTGCAACCCGGTCCGGGCCAGGGACCGGGTTTTGTTGTGCAGGGCCAGGGACCGGGTTTTGTTGTGCTGGGGAGCTTAGCCACGTGTCCCGCTCGCACAGAGCCCAACACCCTGTTCTGAGCAGCAGGGTAAGTGGGGCAGGAGAAGGGGCAGGGAGGTTCTGGAGGGGGCAGTCAAGAAACGGGGGGGGGGCTTTTTGGGGGGAGTGGAGAAAGTTTTGGGCAGTCAGGGTACAGGTAGGGGGTAGGGTCCTGGTGGGCAGTTGGGGGGGGGTCTTAGGAGGGGGCAGTTAGGGGACAAGGAACAGGGAGTCTTAGGTAGGGGGTGGGGTTCTGGAGGGAAGTTAGGAGCAGGGGTCCCAGGAGGGGGCAGTCAGGGGACAAGGAGTGGGGGGGTAGGGGGCTGGGAGTTCTGGGGGGGAGCTGTCAGGGGGCAGGAATGGGGAGAGGGATCGGAGCAGTCAGGGGACAGGGAGCAGAGGGGTTTAGATGGGTTGGGAGTTCTGGGGGGGAGCTGTCAGGGGGCAGGAGTGGGGAGAGGGATCGGAGCAGTCGGGACAGGGAGCAGAGGGGTTTAGATTGGTTGGGAGTTCTGGGGGGGAGCTGTCAGGGGGCAGGAGTGGGGAGAGGGATCGGAGCAGTCGGGACAGGGAGCAGAGGGGTTTAGATGGGTTGGGAGTTCTGGGGGGGGCTGTCAGGGGGTGGGGAGTGGTTGGATGGGGCGTGGGAGTCCCAGGGGTCTGTCTGGGGGTGGGGGTGTGGATAAAGGTTGGGGCAGTCAGGGGACAAGAGGCAGGGAGGCTTAGATAGTCCTGGGGGGCAGTTAGGGGCAGGGGTCCCAGGAGGGGGTAGTCAGGGGACAAGGAACGGGGGGAGGGTTGGGAGGTCAGGGGGGGCGGGAAGTGGGAGGGGCAGGGGCGGGGCTAGGGCGGGGCTTCTCCCGTCCTCTTTTTTGCTCGCTGAAATATGGTAACCCTAGGCTACTACTGCAGTTTGCATGTTGTTATCAGTAGCAAGCATGGACGTGAAGACGGGAATCCAGACCCTTAGGTTAGTTCCATTTCAGGCAAGTTAAAATCAGAGACAGGACAAGAGATGGGTCTAGGTCATAAAGAGAAAATGAGCAGGAACAGCCAGCCTGGGACACAGTGAGAAAAGAATAGGAGGAAGCAGAACAAAAGGGGAGAGAGCAGATGTGTGAGGGATAGATGGAGGTGGAGGTGATGGAGCAGAAACAAAGCAAGGGCAAGTGGTAGATCTAGGGATTTTAAAACACTTTTATGCCAGGATGCTTTAACGAACAAAAAAAAAATCGAGATCTTAAATTGTGTCACTTTCCTGAGATGATCACACCATTAAAAAGCTAAACTTTCTGGGTTGAAAACCCACAGTGGTGTTATCCCAGCCTTGTGTTTGCGATGTATCCCCATATATTCCCATCTTTCTGGAGTAACAGTGATGTCACAAACACACCCATATAGAATGAGAACATGCATATAGAATGCAGACATTATTTCAGACCACTGAAGTATTGTATGTTTCACATGAAAAATGTCCCTCTAAAGTCTGGTTTCCCTTCAGTGAGCTTCAGCATTGCCCTGTATCTCTCTGAGTTACTGTGACAAGAACAGGAGTAGATGAGAGGCTGTTTTGCTGCCACTCTTGAGAGCCATTGCAGAGATTAGGACTGTTTTGGAAAGACATTATTGAAGGCTTAGGGTCTGCTTTCTGAAGTCATTCAAGATTAATGACGACTGGCTAGCTCGCTCTGATAGCTCCTTCAAAGACGACAGCAGCCAAAGGAAAATCAGCCACAAAGGGGAACTCAATTTTGTTTCTTATCATATCGCCTTTGTTTATAGGGAGATTTTCAGAGCCGACTTCTTAATGTGCATTTCAATAATGAGAAGTGGCTGTGTCCTAGATGAATAAACTCAGACTGAGTCCATGTCTGGTGCATGACTGCGCTGGCAAGATAGCCCATATCAGTCCAAGTGGGAATCCATGCATTTGCTGTGGAGAGCCACTGGTGAGGTCAGCACGCAATCCTATATAGGAAAGGTGCTGTTTTGCCTGTAGGACTCCTTGCTAAGTGGACAGGTTCCAATTCACAGGATCAAGCTAATGCAGCTTGACAATGTCGATCTGTTCCAAACAGGATACAATGACATTTTGAGGCTGCCCCAGTAGGCTGGCATTTAGATCTCTTTACTGCCATGTAGGAGAACAGGGTTTAATTTGCAACGCCAGTCCCTTGCTCCGCAGCATCGAGTTAGCTGGCTTAGCCTCTGAGGCAAATTATCTGGCTGTTTAAGAAGCAGTATCATAATGAATTGTGTAAGGTTTAATCACAGCATCAAAGTTTGCATTCAGTTTTATAAGAAAAAACAAGGACAAAGGGGGAAAAAAAACCCACACACTTTAGAGGGCCAAATTCAGCCCTGGTGAAAGCAGTTGCAGCTCCATTAACATCAATAGAGTTAACATCCATTAACATCAACAGCTGCTGACACCAACGCTGAGTTTGGCTCGTTGTTTTAATTTCGGAATGGATTCTCATTATGCCTTTATTCCAGGCATTCCTGTTTAGTTCATCATTTTCATATACCATCTCAGAACAAATTTCTGCCTTCTGTCAGACCTGGAGAACCTCCGGGTATGCAGTGGTAACTGCAGTAATTTAGGGCAAAATTTGGACCTCAGAGACTACTGAAATAGAAAAAGGCAATCCTCTCTTTCTCTCATGGCCCCAAACTTTCTTCTAGTGGCACACATTTTTGAACTTCCTATGAAGGCGGGCATATGGGCCATTGTTAGAGAGTTTATTCCTTCACTCTCCCACTTCCCTGGTTCTTCTCACATGAATAGAGAGCAACAATACTCAAAGTCCGAAGGTGAAAACAATTCAATGTTTATTGGGGTGAACTTCCAGAAAGCTTAAATCCAAGTTCCTTTTTCCTTATTTTCGAATCCCAACTTACCGTACTTCCTATTTGCCCCTAATTTATATAGTAATATTCTTAGTATACTTTAACCAATCATTCTACTGAAATTTACCTAACCAATCCTAACATATTGTAACATGATTAGCCAACCAGTTATATCCCACCACCTTAATTAGTTTACACCCAGCAAAATTTAATTATACAGCAGACAGAAACAATCACAGAACCAGACAGAGACCATGCAAATAAACAATAGCAAAGTGGGAACTATAATGACAAAACAATACAGAAGTGAGGATTTCACAACTACATTTATAAAGACATAAGGGTTTCCCAGCTGTCTATTAATAAGTGAGTTCTTACCAAACAGAAAACTATCAAACTAAATTTCCTTTTACATCTTCTAGGCTCTTCCCTTTCTCTGGAGGTGAGAGATTGGATTACCTTTCTAACAACCCCAGATAGCCTTATTTCAATGTGACTAATTTGGAATGTGAGGATGTGACCATACACTTCCCAGTTTATGGCTGCCTCGGCTGCTTAACCAAAGGCCTTAGCCTAAGAACAGGGCCTCAGACTGTCACAGTGAGAGAAGGCCCTTACACAGATTCTTTCTTTTATAGCTCTATAACTAGCTAAGTGATAAGAATACACCTAAATCCTTAAAGTATAGGCCTTTGCAGACAGGCCTGAATATCTATATCCTAACAGCCATCACTTGCTGGGTAATTTTATTGTGCTCTAACTACTGCCAGCATTAGGTGATTATGCTACATATTTAGGGTTACCATATTTCAACAATCAAAAAAGAGGAAGGGAGGAGCCCCGCCCTAGCCCCGCCCCCGTCCTGTCCTAGCCCCACCCCTGCCCCTTCCACTCCCTCCCACTTCCTGCCCCCTCAGAACCCCCAACCCTCCCCCCCACTCCTTGTCCCCTGACTGCCCCCCAGGACTCCACCCCCTCCCTAAGCCTCCCTGCCTCTTGTCCCCTGACTGCCTCCTCCTGAGACCTTCCCCACATCCTAACTGGCCCCCTAGGATCCTACCCCCTACCTGTCCCCTGACTGCCCCAACCCTTATCCACACCCCCACCCCCTGACAGCCCCCCCCAGAACTCCTGACCCATCTAAACCCCTCTGCTCCCTGTCCCCTGACTGCCCCCTCCTGGGACCCCTGCTCCTAACTGCCCTCCAGAACCCCACCCCCTACCTAAGCCTCCCTGTTCCTTATCCCCTAACTGCCCCCTTCCTAAGACCCCCCCCAACTGTCCCCCAGGACCCTACCTCCTACCTGTACCCTGACTGCCCAAAACCTTATCCACCCTCCCCCAGAAAGCCTGCCCCGAACTCCTGACCCCCCCCCACTCCTTGTCCCATGACTGCCCCCTCCTGGGACCCCTGCTCCTAACTGTCCTCCAGAACCCCACCCCCTACCTAAGCCTCCCTGTTTCTTGTCCCCTAACTGCCCCCTCCTGAGACCCCCCCCACCTGTACCCTAACTGCCCAAAACCTTACACCCCCAACCCCCAGACAGCCCCCCCCCCCGAACTCCCTGACCCATCCAACCCTCCCCCCTGCTCCCTGTTTCTTGACTACCACCCCCACCCCAGAACCTCCCTGCCACTTCTCTGGCCCCCGGCCCCCTTACTGTGCTGGAGAGCAGCGCGCTCGGCAGCGGGGGAGGGGAGCAGGGTCGGAGCTCCAGACGAGTGATCTGTGAATGCAGGGAGGGAGAGAGAGGAGGGGAGTGGTGTCAAGTTTCAGGAGAGAGGAGGGGGGAAGTGCAGGAAGGGCTCTGGCTCTGGCTGTGGGAGCCCCGGCTGCTCTGTAAGCCGCGCGCACGCTCTGCATGGGGGGGGGGAAGGAGGGGAAGTCCGGACATTGACAAATTCCCCCCGGACGCTATTTTTAACCCGAAAAAGCCGGACATGTCCGGGGGAATCCGGACGAATGGTAACCCTATACATATTTATAAATAATCCCACTTTTCTTCCCAGACTTCTATGTCCCAGAGAAATGTCTGCCACATGACATAGCACATGAAGTGTTGGAAGGGAAGCTACAATGGCTTTTACGTCAATGGACATAATGGTGCCTGGTGCAGTCCCTTTCTCATTATAATCTATCTTGCTTCAGTGGACAACAGCTTAGTGCTGCTGCTGATCACTGAATTCTTCCCTCCCTTCCTAGTGCTGCTTCATTTTCAGATCAATCGCTTCTAGTCTCTTTCGAGCTAATGATTCAGACACATATTTCATAATTGTCAGCGTCTGGCATGAGTTACATGGATACACAAGATCTCTCCCTTCTCCTCCAGTGTTTTCTTTTTCATTGGCAGTACAAATCATTCAATTTCTTGAAACACTGATATGCTTTATGCTCACACTGGAAGGAGTTCCTTTTTTACAAATTCTAATTTGCACTCTTTTAAAAAACAGATCCAAATCTTATGTTTGAAGTTTAAGAAAAGCTTAGAAAAATTCTGATGGAAGTCAGAGATGAAAAAGACCTATTAGTTCATTCAATCTGTCCATCCCAGCCAATCTGGGATTGTTACCCAGTGTATATTTTCTAGCATTTTGCCAAGTCACTTTATGGTCTTACCTAAATTAGGATTTAAACATGTGATGTTAGAGTGAGTTACCTAGCACAATCTAACTATTACCTTCTAAAACTGTAGTCAGGACAAAGTTATACTTTAGCATGTGCTAAACTGGTCAAATTAAAACCAAAAGGCGTTTAAAATCCTAGGCTTTAACTTGACCACTTTAGCACACGTGAATGTATTTGTATTACATTGGTGCTTAGAGGCTCCAATTGAGATCAGGCCCCCATTTTTTGCTAGGTATTGTACAAACACAGATAAGCGACACTTCTTGCCTCAAAGAGCTTACAAAAGAGATTTTCAGACACAAATGAGAGATGCCCAATTCTCAAAGACTTTCAATGGAGCCTAGGGTCCTAACTGCCCATTGCACCTTTGAGAATCTATGCTACAACCTAAAAGATGGGAGGGAAAATGGAGGACAAAGTGATAAAATGACTTGCCCACATTCACACAGCAGGTCAGAGCTGGGAAAAGAATCCAGGTCTCCCACATCCTAATCCCCAGCCCCATTCACCAGACTGCTGATATTTAAATTGCTCCTCTTTGTCTATTTCCTTCTAATATTGCTTTAATATGCTCTTGCAAAAATGTATTCCCCTACTGCTCCTGGGTGAGGATTTTTGTTTAGCATAGGTGAGTAAAATATATTCCCATTCTCATTGTAGTAAAGGGTAGATGACTAGCTTATGTGTCTGGGCTGGTACATTTTCATGACCATTTTGTATGGCTGATTCGATGTATAGTAAATTCAAACACTGATGTTAACACAAGATTGTGGCTCCATTTTAGACTAGGACAATGAGGTTCGTTTAGTAAACGTTCAATGATTGCTTTTGCCAATATCGCTTACACTGGTTTGCGAATAAAATTATCAAGAATTAGCAGAGCCTGGGATCAGGTAGCTCAACCTCCCTAGTGAGCAATAGAGAATTTGCAGCTGAATCACACTCCGCTTACAGCAGAATCAAGTGATTGGCCAGACCACCCCATTGGCTAAAGAAACCAACAGACATTCTCTTAAGCCCAGCAGCAGCATTAGGCTGACGGCTGCTCAACATTTATGTCCGCAGCTGTGATCGCTCCTCTGCCTGCCTTGTCCCCAGCCTCACTCCCCATGCTGCTCTAGTCTGCTCCAGCCTGGCTCTCCTGCTTCTTTCCTGATTCCAGCTTTGGCATTTGGCTCTGACTCTTGGGCTCTGACTGACAGTAGTTCTGACCATTAGGCCTGGACGCCCACACCTCCATGTGTGACTGAAATGAGCGATACCAGCAAGAATATTTTTTTGCATTTATAGTAGGGTTTTTGCTGACATAGAAATGTTGCAAAAGAAATCACATCCCTGACCGATACAGCTATTCAAACAACACTTTGTGGTGTAGGCCTGGCCAAAGTGACTTAAAAGCAGGTTTATTAACATGTGTTAGCTAACATGCTTTCTAAGCATACTTCATTTCCTTGAGAAAGCAAGCACTCAAGAGTCATGATGTTGAAAAATGTTAAAATTTCTCCTGCAATGTTAACTTGCCTTGTCTTGAATACCCTGTATATTTTACAGTCATAGAATCATAGAAGATTACGGTTGGAAGGGACCTCAGGAAGTCATCTAGTTCAACCCCTTGCTCAAAGCAGGACCAACCCCAACTAAATCATCCCAGCCAGGGCTTTGTCAAGCCGGGCCTTAAAAACCTCTAAGGATGGATATTCCACCACCTCCCTAGGTAACCCATTCCAGTGAAATAGTTGTGACAGGATGGATCACAGAACCGGCCTTGGGATCTGTTACCCGATGTGCCAAGACTACTTCTGCCCCTGCTTTCCCTGCCAGCTCACGACCCCAGCACCCTGTCTTGCTGAGCCAGACACGCCCGTCTGCTCCAACAAAGACCCAGGGTCTGAATTACTTGCCCCAAAGCTGCAGGCTTGACTGAAAGCAGTTTACAGAAGTGTTCCTGTCTTTAACAGTCAGATGCCCAACTCCCAATGGGGGCTAAACCCCAAAAAATCCGTTTTACCCTGTATAAAGCTTATACAAGGTAAACTCATAAATTGTTCACCCTCTATAACACTGATAGAGAGAGATGCACAGCTGTTTGCCTCCCCCAGGTATTAATACATTCTCTGGATTAATTAATAAGTAAAAAGTGATTTTATTAAATACAGAAAGTAGGATTTAAGTGGTTCCAAGTAGTAACAGACAGAACAAAGTAAGTCACCAAGCAAAATAAAATAAAACGCGCAAATCTATGTCTAATCAAACTGAATACAGATAAGATCCTCACCAGTTCCAGAATGCTCCCTTTTACAGGCTAATCTCCTTTTAGCCTGGGTTCAGCTATCACTCTCACCCCTTGCAGTCACTGGCCTTTGTTCCAGTTTCTTTCAGGTAATCTGGGGGGTGAAGAGGCTCTCTCTTTAGACAGCTGAAGACAAAATGGAGGGGTCTCCCAGGGGTTTAAATAGACTGTCCCTCTTGTGGGTGGTGACCCCCTCCTCACTCCCATGCAAAGTCCAGCTCCAAGATGGAGTTTTGGAGTCACCTGGGCAAGTCACATGTCCATGCATGACACACAGTTTCTTACCAGGTAGCAGTCATGGGTCACATGCTACCTTGAACATCCTCAAGTAGACTTCTTATGTGGATTGGAGCATTCCAAGATTCATTGTCCTTTAAAAAAGAACAGGAGTGCCACAAGTACTCCTGTTCTTTTTGCGGATACAGACTAACACAGCTGCTACTCTGAAAATTGTCCTTTGAGTGTTTCTTGATTAGGTACTTAACTCCAACATTCCTTTCTTCAGGAACTGACCAAATGCTCTACTAAGGTTATTTAGAAATCAAGCCCTTACACAGCCAATATTCATAACTTCGAATACAAAAATGATACATGCATACAAATAGAATTAATTGATTCAGTAGATCATAACCTTTACAGAGATATGTAACATGGCATATGTAGCATAAAACACATTCTAAGCATATTTCCATAAAGCATTATGGGTGGTACCGTCACAATAGTTTTTCCTCATATCCAACCTAGACCTCCCCCACTGTAACTTGAGACCATTGCTCCTTGTTCTGTCATCTGCCACCACTAAGAACAGCTGAGCTCCATCCTCTTTGGAACCCCCCTTCAGGTAGTTGAAGGCTGCTACCAAATCCCCCCTCACTCTTTTCTTCTGCAGATTAAATCAGTCCAGTTCCCTCAGCCTCTCCTCATAAGACATGTGCCCTAGCCCCATAATCATTTTTGTTGTCCTCCTCTGGACTCTCTCCAATTTGTCCACATCCTTTCTGTACTGGAGGGCCCCAAACTGGATGTAATACTCCAGATGTGGCATCACCAGTGCCGAATAGAAGGGAATAATCACTTCCCTCGATCCACTGGTGATGCTCCTACTTTTCTGCAGAACTGCCACTTAGCCAGTCAGTCCCCAGCCTGTAGCAGTACATGGGATTCTTCTGTCTTAAGTGCAGGACTCTGCACTTGTCCTTGTTGAATCTCATCAGATTTCTTTTGGTCCAATCCTCCAATTTGTCTAGGTCCCTCTGGACCCTATCCCTACCCTCCAGCGAATCTACCTCTCCCCCCAGCTTAGTGGCATCTGCGAACTTGCTGAGGGGGCAATCCATCCCATCATCCAGATAATTAATGAAGATGTTGAACAAAACCAGCACCAGGACCAACCCCTGGGGCACTCCGCTTGAGACTGGCTGCCAACTAGGCACTGAGCCATTGATCACTACCTGTTGAGCCCAACGATCTAGCCAGCTTTCTATCCACCCTTTAATCCATTCATCCAATCCAAACTTCTTTAAGTTGCTGGCAAGAATACTGTGGGAGACGGTATCAAAAGCTTTGCTAAAGTCAAGGTATATCACGCCCACCACTTTCCCCATATCCACAGAGCCAGTTATCTCATCATAGAAGGCAATCAGGTTGGTCAGGCATGACTTGCCCTTGGTGAATCCATGTTGACTGTTCCTGATCACCTTCCTCTCCCCCAAGTACTTCAAAATGGATTCCTAGAGGATCTGCTAGCTGCAACTCCAATTGTGCTTTGGCCTTCCTCATTACACCCCTGCATGCTCGAGCAATATTTTTATACTCCTCCCTAGTCATCTGTCCAAGTTTTCACTTCTTGTAAGCTTCCTCTTTGTGTTTAAGCTCACCAAAGATTTCACTGTTAAGCCAAGCTGGTCACCTGTCATATTTGTTATTCTTTCTGCACATCAGGATGGTTTGTTCCTGCACCCTCAATAAGGATTCTTTAAAATACAGCCAGCTCTCCTGGACTCCTTTCCCCCTCATATTAGCCTCCCAGGGGATCCTGCCCATCAGTTCCCTGAGGGAGTCAAAATCTGCTTTTCTGCAGTGTATATTAATAACAAACAATAATGCATTAAGACATTCCTATTAGCAAGGAAAACACTTAAGAATATGACATGCTCGAAATGGCTGAATTACCATTGTTGAAGAAACCTTAATTCATGGAATCTCCTGAGTTTAAACATTTGATTTATCAAGATGAAGTATTTCTAAATGTGCATGGAACTTCCCTGCATGGGTGATTTAAGAAAAAAGAAAAAGAAGGGAATATAGATGTGAAATATCACCTTTCTGAACTTTTCTGTACCCATTGGGGAGATGGGGGGGGGGCAATCTTTTTGACTGATTAGCCACTTTTGATTGCTTCTTATGCTGAGTTGACCAAGGACAGAGATTATACCCCATGACAACCTCAGATAGACTCACAACTCTTAAATTTCTTATTCTTACGTTATAGTAGAATATATCAATCTAACAGACATAGGTCTAACAAGATCCAATGACTGTAAACTGAAGGTAGACAAATTCAGACTCAAAATAAGTGCAAATTTTTAACAGTGAGGGTAATTAACTATTGGAATAACTGACCAAGGGTTGTGGTGGATACTCCATAGTTGGAAATTTTTAAATCAAAATTGGTTTTTTTTCTAAGATGTACTTTAGTTTAACCACAGCAAGTGGACTTGAAGCAGGAATTAATTCAGAGAAGTTCTGTGGACTATGTTACGTAGGAGGTTAGACTACATGATCACAATGATCCCATCTGGTCTTAAAAGCTACAAATCTAGGAATTCTATTCTTCATAATGATAGATATGTCTGATATATGCTTTACTTGCTAGTTTTCTTTCTTATCACTTACTCTTGTATCTTGCTGTATCTTTGCTAGTATAATAAGAAACCAATAAAACAAAAAGTTTGGGGTTTTTTTATAGAAAAGAAATCCACATCTTGCAAGTCACAGTCAAGCCCCCTTCCTCCTATGCCCCCTATTAATCATCAGTGAGGACAGAATGCATATTTCTCACCTTATCCCTGGGGATGTAGCATATATAGAGCTCAGCTATCCCGAGTCCCACAGCTATCTACAGAGATAAATGGTGTGGGTTTATTTTTCTGTCTAGCAGGCTCAGCAGGAAGGATAACAAAGCAAACAGAATGAGAATGCGCCCTTGAGAAACCCATAGCCTTAAGGCAGCTGGCTGGACAGTTTTGCCATAACTTAAAGGAACTCTATGCTTTTTTATAGCTAGGAAGCATTTTCAATTTGGTGTAGGGCTGTGGACTCCCAGCAATAATAATGGGAGTTGGATAGCTTAGGGGACTGATAGTGGGATATAGAGAATTTAACCTCTGCATCACTGATTTGAATTTGGTACAAGTCATAAGTGAAATTCGTCACTGTCTGATGGCTGTTCATTAGCTTATTAAATGAGTTGATGGTTTCACTTCAGTTCCTCGTACTGGGCAGACATACATATCACAAATGGCACTCGTTAGCACTAGTGCTGGCAATCTCTGCCAAGACTTGGTGAGCCATGAAGAGTGAACTTCTCTTTCCTCCTGAAAGATGATCTAATTCCCTGAGGGTTTAGGAACATTTACAGGGGGCTGTTTATGCTGAAGCCCCAACTGTCAGTGCCCAGGCTATATAGTAGTTTTATGGGAAACTAGAGGATTTTCCTTTCCAGACTTGTCAGTCAGCACTTTTGCCTAGCACAAAATTTACTCAAAGAAACATACATGATTAAGTGTTATATAGTAATAAATTAACACAATCAAGGAGTGGACTTCCCCATGTCACTGCCCACTACCCAGCAGCAAGGCTGGTATTTCCAAGTATGTCCTCAGGGCAAGGGGTATTCAGCTGCATAGCAGCAACTTACTGGTAGTACTCTGTTCTGTATTTAGAAATGATCCTTGAGAAAATCACATCCTAAAGGGGCCTAAACTTGAGCTTTAATTCAATTCATTTAAATTAATCTATATTTAAGGACCCATATAAGTTTCCTGTTTCTCAAAAGTACCGAACACTTTAGTCTGGATCCACAAAACCTATCTCTGCTTAGTGATCCAGGAATGGGAATCCATCTTGTGGAATCAGCTGGTTTAGATGCCTAACTAGTTTCTTGTGGGAATGAGTTAGGTGCCTGTCCTGCTCCATACAAATTGGGAGAAGGTAGTGATGGTGCTCACCTCTTAGCCCAGTGATTTGAGCAATCTCCTGAGATGTGGGAGACCCAGTTTCAATTTCCCCCTCTGCCTGATGGGAAAAAGGATTTGAATAGAGATCTCCCCCATGTCAGGAATGTTCTATAACCACTGAGAGGTGGGATATTCTGATGTGGGGCCCCCTCAATCTATGCTGTTCCACTGAGAATAAATAATGAAAGATGGACTCATGCTGGTGTGTGCCCAAATCACTGAGCTACAGAATCATTTTCACTCTCTCTCTGGCTCAGTGACTGTTTCACTGTGGGTAAATACTTTAGTAGTCATTGGGACAGAAAAAGAGAGATAAGGAAGCCAAGGCCTATCTTCCCCCTGGCTTGTAGATTGCTCTGGTGCTTAGGCGGGAGATAGAGATCCAGACTCCTAGAGGGAGGTAAAGGAAACTTAGGTGCTGAGGGAGCTTTTAGTCTGAAAATGTTGGCAACAGATGAGTTTCGGTACCTATATGTTTCAGGGGGAGTTTTGTGGATCACTGTGGTGGAGCCTAAACTGGGATTTAGGAGCCAGCTGCAGCAGGAGCATAGCTGACCCTGGCAGGTGCTGCCTAATTGACTGCACTTCCTGACTGGAGGCAGGGTGGAGCTGAGCTAGTACTACTGGCTGGTAAATGGATTCCATAGAGCAGCTTGATCTTGCTTTCATCCAGCCTGTGCCTGCTCCTGCCTGTGCCCAGTCTGCTCTTGCCCCCACTTCAGTTCCTGCTTCCACCCAGTGTGCTTTTGTGCCCACTCCACTTCCTGCCTTTCCCCATCCTTGATACCCCTGGCTCTGACCCCAGGCTACACTTCTGACCGTATCTCTGGTTCATGCATTGACTCTGGCATTTGCCTTCTGATTCTTGACTCTGACCCCTGGCTCTGCTCTTGACTTCACTGCCAAGTGTCCCATAGCCTGGATTCTTGCTCTGGCTCAACTCGGCTCAGCTCTAACCTCTGGGCCTGGCCACCTACATAACTCCGACTGCTAGGCCCAACTGTCCATGTCCCAGTCATGATCCTGACACTTAGGTGCCTAAACTGGAGACTTAGGTGTCTATGTCTGGGGTATAGTGTCTAAGTACCCTTGTGGATGGGTGCCCCAGTTCCTACTGAAGTCTGTAGGAACAATCAGCACTTTTGAAAATCAGGCCACTTATTTAGCAGCCTAAATACAGATGCAGAAGCCTAACTTTTGGCAGCCATTTTGAAAATCTTGATCATCATATCTTTCATCTAGGAGCATCCCAAAGCATTTTACGTGCCCTACAGACAATACATACAGGAATCATTTAATTCACCACTGAAATGTAGCCAGCTCTACCCTCAGGCCATGGCTTAACAGTTTACAACAGCACAACATAAAAGTTTAATTAAAAAACATGAAGATGAATATTGAAGTTAACTGAAATGGAGAAGAGAATTTAGGTGGAGAGAACGTAATTAGAATTTGGCCTGATCACCAGAAATAAATCACCTCTACTCTTAAAAAGTATGTCAAGATATGAGATCTCTAATGATCATAAGTGGTCAGGATCTTTACCTCATCTGAAAGATGCACTTTCAGTAGCACTGCCCAGCACCCCCAAGCAACATGCTCAGATTTTGGTTCTGTATTGCCCCAGAGCAAAGAGCATTACCTTCTGAATCACTAGCAGGACTTCCTAAAGGAGTTTTCTTCAGAGGTCTCTGAGGACTAAATCTTAGTTTATGAACTCTAATAGGATTACAGTGCATGATGCTATGGTTTCAACCAAGCATTAGGACTCGGATAAGATCATTAGAAGTAGTTGGGTCCCAATTAGAATTTAAACTCTGCTCAGTAAGATGTGAACCTAACAACTCCCCTGGAGCCCTTTTTCCCAAGAGGGCTAATCAGTGTGTATACCACACTCTACTTACACCATTTCATATGCTTTTTAATTGACTATCATGTGTGCACATGAATGTGTATGGTTTCCAGCAGACTGGCAATGTCTTTTCTAAGTTCCTTTGTTGAGGTTCTTGCTGGAAATGTGTTATTCTGAAGATTAACTATTTTGATGTGGGGAAAAGAGGAAGTCTCCAAGCCATTGTTTACCAGCTATCTACACTAGTGGCTAGGGAAAGTGAGACGTTTCTGCTTGACAATCCCTTATCAAGAGGTAGAACCAACCAATTTATTTCACATTGACAGCTGAAAGCCTCCAGTTTCTCTCCACTTCATGCCTCCCCTGAATTTTGCCATTTGCTTGTAATTGCACGGGTCACTGCAAATTCGCTGTAACTGGTTCCTGCCAGCCACACTTAATTACTTTATAGCCCATCACAAATCCCAGCAAAGACAATTCTTGCTTGATTTTCCACCCCCTCCTTCTGCCTCTCCTTGACCCCTGAGGTCAGTAATTTTTCTGACTCAAAGGCTTAAAGTTTAAAATGCAGTTAAAAAAACCCTGCACATCAAAGAGTGCATAGTTTTGAGATGTGCTGTGGTGCTTGTTCTTAATTTCATCTTTCAGCATAAAGGAGAATTTCAGCATTTGACGCAATGAAGGAGCAAGTTCATGAGCTGGAATAGTGATTTGTAACTCAACACCCGCATTTTGGCAAACCAGCTCATGCAGAGGACCTAGGTAGATTAGATGTGTCTGTACAAACACCGTCTGCTCCGGAAGTCTTTTCCCACAGCTCATCTCAGATCAGGGGAGAACTCATTCAGACCCTGCTTACCCTGGCAAAAGGGCTTTTTGGCCAGTATAAACAGCATCTATGCTGGAGCTTTTGTCATTATAGCTATGTTGGTCAAGCGTGTGATGTTTTTCCATGCTCTTAACTGACATAGCTCTTCTGGCAAAAATGTTAAGTCCAGACCACCCTATGAAGGAGCCCCTGGAAATCAGTGGAAGGTTGGATGTGAACTTTTCTTCTCTTGCCTTGAAAACAGAGAGTACCCCACCGTAAAGTTCTAAATAAAAGAAGTGCTAATCAGGCTGGTAAGCAGCTTTGATCCCTTTGGCTAATTAACAGCTAGCCTGGACCGGGTCTGAAGAATCGTCTCATCCAGTGTTTTTTCTCTGCCAGAAGAATGATGACTGCAACATGTGGCCTCCAAGTTTTTGGGTATAAGAAATGGGACTAAATGAAAGGCTTTCAATGCTCAGGCAGGGACACTTGGAGGAGAGGAGAAGGTGCAAAAATTCTGGAAAGTAAAGGGTTATGTTAGTCATTGTCTACATTTTTGAGTCCCTCTCTTCACTTCTTCTTCTTCTTCTTAGTGTATGTGCAATGTGCCTCAGGTGGCACGTGACCAGGATTCACCACTGAATTTGGTCTGCTGGTTGGATCATTAGCTTCCCCAGCCTGGACCAGGTACTGATGGGGATTATGACATGAATGCTGATCCATGCCTCACTTCTCTTCACTGATTCCCCCTCTCCCATTACTCTTCTTTCTCTCCTTCCATTCCCCTCCCATCTTTTCTGTATCCTTTGAAGCTGCCATTATTATTAATAATAATAATAATTCGCATTATACCTAGAGACCTGATCAAGACTGGAGCTCCATTTTGCTAGGAGTGATATCCAGACATATAGCAAGAGAGAGTTCCCTGCCCTAAACAACCTGTACTCTAAATAGACAAGATTGACAAAGGGGAGGGAAAAGGAAGGATTATTACTCCACTTTACAGATGGGGAACTGAGGAACAGAGCAATTATGTGACTTGCCCAGGGTCACAGACACATCTGCGGCAAAGTGGAAAACTCATGTTTCCTGAGTCTCAGGGCTGGTCTACACTGAAAATTTACATTGGAATAGCTATGTCTCTCAGGGTTGTGCCAGTCTAACCCCTGCTATCGACAGTGCAGGGTTGACAGAAGAATTCTACACCTCTTGGGGAGGTGGATTAATGACAGCTATGGGAGAACCCCTCCTATTTAGTGAGTGTTGACACAGAAGACCTACAGCTCTGCTGCTGTAGCTTTTTAAGTGTAGGTATAGTCTCACTCTGGTTCTTTAACAAGACTGTCTGTCCTTCTACCCCATTCCCACTCTCTGTTGTCCATTCTCCTATTTAATCTCATCCATTCCCCTCTTCCTTCTCCCACCCATTTTTCTTCCCCCATGCTCCTTTCCCTCCTCCCCTACAGCCAAAGCTGTGGTCAGCTGAAGACTGACACTTCCCTCAGCCTCAAGCCAATGGTGGCCCAAAGACAGAACTCTGATTGGATAAAATACATGCATTGCTCCACTCCCCCCAGCCAGTAGGGGAGACACTGTTTACCTATGTGTCTCAGCTGTGCAGAGGGGCAGGAGTGGGCAGATCCCATTTCTGCTCTGCAGATGTTTGGTGTCCAGCAGGGATGGTCGGAGAGGGTCCACTCCTAACAACTGGCTGAGAATGGGTGGACTGGAAAGGAGTGATTGACAGTCATTAAATGGGAGGGGCTGCTGGTAGCTGGAAAGGGATAAAACTAGTGTGAAATACAGAGCAATGATTTTGGAATTTGGCCATAGGCTAAAAGGAATACCTTTGCAGGTGATATGCGGTCTGGTTCACCACTTCTATATTACATATCCCTGGCCTATCTCACAGGAATGTTGTGAGAATTTATGTTTATTTAGTTTGAGTTAGTTACCAGAAGGTCCTTAGAACCTATGCCTCTGTGATTATAGATTTTATAGCCAGGGAACAGCATAGCTATTTGGGGGAAAAAGTTATTTTAAACTGTTGAAAATATAAATAAATTCAGTGGTTGGTAGGGTTTTATTTTTCCTACCCTTCTAAATTCCACTGATTTGGTATTCCTGATGCATATTGGGTAAGTGCTCTAAAAGCATCTTAAACAGGGGAAATGCTTCGCCTGCATCATTTCTAGAATTGAGAGTGCTGAGACTGTATTAGTAGCTGATAAGGGACGTTTCACTTAAGGTTCATTTGTATTGTCCTGGCAAATTGCTTTGCACTCACTTCAGAATTTGTATTAGAAAACAAACCAAATACAAGGCTGCCAGTAATGGAGAATTGGCTTTTGTTGTTATATAAAACGTTGCCTGTCAAATAACCTATAATTGGATGGGCTCATACTGAAAAAATGTCTTGGGGTAATTGTTTCAAAAGAAAAGTTTTACTGAAAGAAGATGAATCAGATGAAGAAACATTTGAAGGGTTTTTTTAAAGTAAAAATGTAAGTGCCCTGAAAGAATTACCACACAAATGTGCTGTGTTAACCAAGGTTATACTAAATCCTAACATGTACAAAAGCCTGTTCATCTGGAAGAACTGTATTCCAGGCTGACTTACAGTGTGGTGATTTCTGGTATGCAGCAGGGCCTGGATCCACAAAGGGACTTAAGTGTTGCAATGCTCAGTGTTGTGGCACCTAGAAAAATCATAGGAACAACAATGGGATCCAGAAAGCCTGAGTTAGGTGCTTCAGCTCCCTATACAATGGATGTTGAGAGGGAGGTGCCTTAAAATTTGATCCACCAAGGCCAGCATGCTAGGCAGGAAGCCACTTATGCCAGCCAATGGGAGATGCTGATGGCTGTGAGCTAAGCCGTGGGAGGGGCCTATCTCTGCTTAGCGATACACAAATGGGAACCTGCTGCCTGGAGTCAGGCAGCATAGGTGCCTAAGGCATTTTTTTTGGGAATGAGTTAGGGAAAATGGCCCAATCAGAAGGTGGTCATGGTGCTGGTGCCCACCTTATACCTTTTAGCCCAGTGGTTAGACCACTCATCTGGGATGTGGGAGACCCTATTAATTCCCCTGTTTCTCCAGAGGGGAGAAAGGGCTTGAATAGGCATCTCCCACCTCTCAGAACAGTGTTCTAGCCACTGAGGTAAGGGATGCTGTGAAGTGGGGCTCCCTCAGTCTGGCCTGTTGAAACTATTCCACTGTGGATAAATATGAAAGAGTAATTGGAGAAGGGGACTGAACCTGGAGTCTCCCACCTCCCCAATGGGTGCCCTAACCACTGGACTACACAGTCATTCTCACTCCCTCTCTCTGACCCAATACTATTATCCACAGTGGAACAGTCACCTTGCTATTGCACTACGAAATATTGGACACCTCTGTTCTTGAGCTCATTAGGGAGGTGCTGGCAGCAGCAGTGTTTCCTTAGTCCTGCCTTATAAGCTAGAACCACACGCTGCACTCCTCATGAAAGGGAAGGAAGCGGGGGTCAGGCCAACAGCTTCTCAAAGAAATAAAAAGTAGGGTGGGGATATTAGGGTGGGGTCTGGTGAGGAGGAAGATGGAAGGGGAGGAAGGAGATATCAGTAGGTTTTCTGTGTGGTGGTTTGGTCTCATGTGCGGTTTTCAGCATTTTAATTAAGAATTTACTTTTTCAACAGTTTTATACCATTAACTTCAGTGGAATCACTCCTGATTTAGGCCCTGATTCATGAATGTACCTAAGCATGTAATTCAGTCCATCTCTATACCGGATAGCACTTAAGCACCTGTTTGGCTTTAAGCACATACTTAAGTTCCATTAATTTCAGTGGGAAATAATAAGCACATGTTTAAAGTTAAGCATGTGATTAAGTTCTGTCCTAAATAGCGATTCCTTCCTGAACTGGAGCCTTAGACCTGCCTGAGCAGAACTGGACTCAATTCACTCATATTCCAAATCCTTATTTATTAGCCCTATTGGGTGGTATACACACATATACAAATATCAAAATGCCTGTATTAAATCGTGGCACCACCTACTGTCCTGGTAAAAATGACAGTGAGTTTGACTGCGGCAGTTTGTTCATTTATTACTAGGGTTGCCAGGCATCCGGTTTTTGACTGGAACGCCCGGTCAAAAAGGGACCTGGCAGCTCTGGTCAGCACCGCTGACTGGGCCATTAAAAGACCGGTCAGTAGTGCAGCAGGGCTAAGGCAGGCTCCCTGCCTTCCCTGGCTCCGCGTGGCTCCTGGAATGGCCGGCATGTCCCTGCAGCTCCTAGGCGCAGGGGCAGTCAGGGAGGCTCTGCGCACTCCCCCGCCCCAAGCACTGGCACCACAGCTCCCATTGGCCAGGAACCACGGCCAATGGGAGCCACAGGGGTAGTGCCTGCAGGCAAGGGCAGAGTGCAAAGCCCCCTGACCCCTCCATCTAGGGGCCACAAAGACATACCAGCCGCTTCTGGGAGCTGCCTGAGGTAAGCGCCGCCCAGAGCTCACACCCCGAACCCACTCCCACACCCAAATCCCCTGCCCCAGCCCTGAGCCCCCTCCTGGAGCCCGTACTGTACTCTGAACACCTCAGCCCCAGTCTGAAGCCCCCTCCTGCACCCCAAGCCCCTCATTCCAGCCCCATCCCAGAGCCCGCATCCCCAGCCGGAGCCCTCCTTCCACCCCCACCCCCACCCCCACCCCAAACCCCTGCCCTAGTCCAGTAAAAATGAGCAAGGGTGGGGGGATAGAGTGAGCAGGGGGCAAGGTCTCAGAGAAGGGGCGAGACAGGGGCGGGGCCTTATCAAAGGGGCAGGGCAATGGGTGGTGCAAGGATGTTCAGTTTTCTCCACTCAGAAAGTTGGCAACCCTATTTATTACACAGCAATCTAAACAGTGACTGGACTGACAGACAGTTTATTGTCTTAAATAAAAATATAGCCATAACTGACTGACTACAGCACTAACCTGAACTAAGTGGATTCCTCACGGATTCTCTTCTGTAAAGTTTCTCTTTCTTTCTTTTCACTGTTCTGGAACTTGCAGGTATAAAGTTACACCTTCCTCAAAAACTAAAATACAGCGTCTTTCTTTCACTTCTTCTGCTGTACTGGAACAACCAGCAGGGCTATCAGTCAACACCCAACAAAAATAAGAAACATTAGCACAAAAGAGATAAAAACTGTGTGCTGTGCAATTTACTGTGCAATCCCTTGAGCACCATGTAAAAGATCTCAAGTAAGTTAGCTTATGTTCCCGCTCTTCCAGTATGACATATTTACCTTAGAAATTTTGTTCGGAGTTTTACTTTATATTGCTGCAGATGAGAAATGCAATGTATGCTTCACCGCTTTACAGACTAAATATTGCTAAATTGATTCTTCTCTTTATAAACTTTTGAATTTCTGTGATGACTTGTTTTATTTTTATTGACCTTATTTAACAAGTATGCGGCACTTTACTAAATAAAAATGTAGAACACAGGGAAATTGGGGTTTTGTACATATGTAATAAAAGAAGATCTCATTAAACTGTTTAAAAGAATATAGTTGTGACAATGTGTACTCTTATATTCACCACTTTTACAAGACTATGATAAATTTCATACAAAGTATGCCTTGTGAGGTTTCATTTGAAAACTCATAATTTGCTGATCATTATGTCCTGGCAAAATATGTGTGGCAACATTGAAATTTCATAACCTTACTGTATAAGACATGTTCCAAGTTTAGAAAAGCAGGCACAGACCAGTTCCTGAGAGACAAAAGGCAAATTGACACCTCAGCCGGGTGTCAACAAAAGAAAATAGACTCTCACCTGGTTAAGTGGCCATTCTTTAGCAGGAAATTTACATGTTGGCAAAGAAACAGCTGGAAGTTCCTTTCTCCCAGACTTGCTGTCTCCTGAGCCTCAGCTGGAAATGATTCTCAAAGAGGAGGAAAAGATATACAAATAAGGAACTTAGGCTCCAAATCATCTCTCCTCCCTTTCTCTCTGCCCAGGACATCCGTAATACACGGACAAGGAAAGGAGCATTGGACTGGGGAAGGGATCATGGCTGCAAAGCATCCAGCCAGTAAGACTGCAAAATCATGTGTTGAGAGAGACATTTTAATTTGAATTCACTTAGCTTGTTACGTTAGGTATTAGTTTTGTTTTACTTTTTATTTTCTTGTAACTAATTTCTGACTTTTATACCTCATTACTCACTTATGTAATCACTTAAAATATATCTTTCTGTGGTTAATAAATTTGTTTTATCTAAACCAGTGTGTATGGACTGAAGTGTTTGGGAAACTTTATTTGAGATAATAAGATTTGTACATAACATTTTCTATTAATAAAATGACAGACTTTCTATGAACTTGTATTGTCCAGAAGGAAAGAGCTGGGCAGTAAAAGACGCACATTTCTGGAGACAAGTCTGAGATTGAGAATTTGCTGGTGTCACTCTACAATGTAATTCATGGCTGGCTGGTTAAGCACTCATACAGTACAGCTGGGAGTAATTTATGGGCTAGCGGCTGTGTGAGCAGGCAGGGAATGGTTGCTTTCACAGCAGAACAGTGTAAAAGGCACCCCAGGTTGGAGAACTGAGGGGACACAGCTGCTCAGCAGTCCAGAGTGCACCCTGGACAATGGCACAATAGTATTCATGAAAGATGCTAGAGTAATCATCATTCTAGAACATGGCATCCTTGATTATAAGTTATCCCCAGAACAGGAAGAGTTTGGGCAGGTTTTCCCCATTACCTGCCTCCTGCCAATAGGCCTCCAATCCAACCTGGAGGATAACTTCAAGAGTTGAGAGAGAAGTTCTATCTCCGTGCTCATTGAATGATACCTCCTTTCTCAGACTGCCAGTAAGGGTGCCAGTGGTGGTTTTTTGAAGTGGACACTTATCTCACTCTGAGCTAGGCAGAGGCTACTGATTCTGTCACACACCTACTGTAGGTCACTGAATATAAAGAATCTTCAGATGATGACTTTCAGTCACTGCAGACCTGAATTAGAGTTGAACCAGTGAAGAGTGAAAGACTTAACCATCCATATGTTGCTAAACTTAATCTGAGATATTTAAATTGACTGTTTGCTCCTAGATATCAGGAAGAGAGGAAACTTCATGCCTTCACCCACTCAGGCTGCCAGGCCTGATGTTATTTGGGATAAATAATTCAGCATGATGAATAGCCACATTGATGAAGAGGCCTATGCTTTGCAGAAGACTGAGAATGGACACAGATATGGAAATAACAGAAAACATCATTGGATCTAAGATCAGTATTTATTCATGGATCAAGGTATCCATACCCCCATTTCACCACATGTGAAGTGGCAAAACCAGCAGCAAAATCTTTGAACAAGAAAAAAGATGATTTTTCTCAAGTTGAAACTAGGCTATCCATTGAGATATTCTGAAGGAAAAGGAAAGAAACTCTACCCATACACCCAGAGCAATAAACAGTTCTACAACCCCTACTTATGATGACTCCAGCCCTTCTTTCAATACGAACAGAAATGTCTGCACTTTTTCAGAATTCCCAGTAATATCGAATATGGCCAAGCTGTGTTTTTGTAATGTCTGAATACCATCACAGATGACAAAGATATACGGATAGTCAAATAATATTTCCTAAATGTCCCTGTAAATTGAGCTTTAGACAATCCTCCTTTGATTGTCAGACATCACGAGGAGACCTGTAAAAGATTGAGGGGTACAGTTTTCTTTCATCATACTCGCTGCTTTCCTTAGCTTCCTCTCCTCATCCGCTGATGGGAAGAAGGGGGCTGTCTGTCATTTCTCAGACATAGCAGGTTGAGTATTATTAGCATAGAAATGGCATCAAGAAATATATGAAAAGGCTGTTTGCTTTACCATCTCCCTGCAATTATGGCTTAACTGCTTCAATAAACAACGAAATCATTCCCCAAACACATCATTACCATTGAAAAGATTAAAATAGTCTAGCTAGCCGACAACCAACCAAACAAAAGCGTGTGCAACCAACTTCTGCACCTGCACCCACATTCCATCACTTGGCTCCTGCTGGCTGAGAAATGTATATCACATTCCAGAAGACATGACAGTACCTCCCTCTCTGCACCTGAAGAGCCCTTGAGGCACTGTAGGAAGTGCAAGTAAAGACAGAGAGAAATCATTTGAAGAATTAGCAGCAAGGCTTTCATGGTATAGCCTGCCCAGAGGCCACAAAATCCCAGCTTTCCAGACAGGAGCTCAAGGTACAGGAGGGAATGCACACAAGCAGCTCCTCAGGCTTGTATAAATGGCCTAAAGTGGCCCATAGCCAGTTGAGCCACACAGGCAAAAGCTGCGGAGGATTTGCCTAAGAACACTGTGATGTGTCTCACGTTCTGTCTGCTCCTGGGGTTCTTTTAGACAGCAAATTAATGCAAAAAGATGAAAATTTTCTCCTGACCTCATTTGAATATCGAGGCCAGCCCTTGTATCCTGAGGGAATGTAAAAGCATGTGGGATGAAGATGCTGCTTGGCACAATCTGTCTTCATGAAAACACTCAACTTGTCAAAAGTCAAACGCTTGCAAGAAACTGTTCGGCCCAGATATACTTCCATTGCTTGACTGGCCATATTAAGTACATGACAAGAAGCTTAAATTGGCCCACATTATTTCACATAAATATTACTGGCTCTTTTTACAAATATTCTCTTTTATTTTTTTCTGCTTTTGTCACAGAACCTGTACAGTATTATTAAAACATTCGGACACCAGGGTGATGGGAGCAGCATAAGAACCTGACTAGACTAGAATAGATTTGACAGGGCAGTTTGAAAGTAGATTCTATTTCTTGGTTACTTTCTTCTTACGTTTTACTGGTAAAGTGGTACATTTTCTGCATTTAGAACGTGCTTGGGAAATGATGAGCATCCTCGGGGATGTAATGGAAAGTTTGGTTTCTCTGTTCACATGCATCATGGCCAGAGTTGTTTACTCTGTTCTGATTGCACACTCTTTTATTGCAGATGATGATGTGTGAATGAGAAAGAGCAGGGCTTAACCTTTATGTACCAGGATGAGTTTGTCAAACTGGCAGTTAGAGAGATAGGAAAGACAAAAAACAAAAACAAAACAAAAACCCCACCCACATATTTTAGATGTAAACAGAATTCATTTGATATGGAATGATTTAGAGACAATAAACAGGGAACTGCACAATAGCATTTTGCAGTCACTTTTCAAAGTTAATTATGCCAAAATGACTTCAGAAATAGACGTAATAACTAGATACATTAAGACTTTAAGTATACTGTGTATAACTCTGGAGTGATTAAATGCAATAACCATACAATTATGGTTCAGACATTTTAGTATTTGTGCATTTTCAAAGATGCACTAATTACTTTTTAAATATTTCCCCCCTCATAATCTCAATATAGGGCAGAGTTAAATTTGTTTAAATCTTAATTATGTATTCCCATACCTTCATAGATTCCAAAGCCAGAAAAGGACCACTGTGACCTCCTGTAAAACACAGGCCATAGAGATTTCCCAAAATAATTCCTAGATCATATCTTTTAGAAAAAACCTTGATTTAAAAATTGTCAGTGATGAAGAATCCACTACAATCCGCTGTGAATTGTCCCACTGGTTAATTACTCTCACTGTTAAAAATTTACACTTAGGCCTGGTCCCCACTAAGCCCCCACTTCGGACTAAGGTACGCAAATTCAGCTACGTTAATAACGTAGCTGAATTCGAAGTACCTTAGTCTGAACTTACCGCGGGTCCAGACGCAGCAGAAAGGCTCCCCCGTCGATGCCGCGTACTCCTCTCGGCGAGCTGGAGTACCGGCGTCGACGGCGAGGACTTCCAGGATCGATCCGGGATCGATTTATCGCGTCTTAACCAGACGCAATAAATCGATCCCAGAACATCGATTGCCTGCTGCTGGACCCTCCGGTAAGTGAAGACGTACCCTTTATTTCCAGCCTCAGTTTGTCTAGCTTCACCTTCCAGCCATTGACTCATGTTGTACCTTTCTCTGCTAGATTGAAGAGCCCATTATTAAATATTCCTTCCCCACGTAGGTACTTACAGACTGATCAATTCACCTCGTTCCCTTCTCTTTGTAAAGCTAAGTAGAGTGAGATCCTTGAGTCTATCACTCTAAAACATGTCTTCTAATCATTTAATCACTCTCATGGGTGTTCTCTGAATCCTCTCCTATTTATCAACATCCTTCTTGAATTGTGGGCACCAGAACTGGACACTCTATTTCTGCAGCCCTTGCACCAGTGCCAAATATAGAGTTAAAATAACCTCTTTACTCCTACTCGAGATTCTCCTGTTATGCATCTAAGGATTGCATTAGCCCTTTTGGCCACAGCATCATGCTGCTAGCTCATGTTCAGCTGAGTATCCACCTCTGCCACCCCCAAATCCTTTTCAGAGTCTCTGCTTCCCAGGATAGAGTCCACCATCTTGTAAGTGTGGCCTATATTCTTTGTTCCTAGATATTTACATTTACAAACAGATTTTTTTTTTAAGTGCAAACTTTACTCTGAATTTCCTGAGTTTGATAATTACAATAACCCTGTGATGTTTTATTATCCTCAGGTACTTTAATATAGTTTTTTGCCTTGAAATTTTCATTTTTGGTTTGGTTGTGCTTTTTTATTTTTTTTAAATTGTGCCCACATTAACACTGAATAAAAAACCCCAAGAGCATGCCACCATTCAACATTTTTAATGATTTGAAGATGGGTAGTATCAACCTAAAATAATTTTTTACAGATTTCCTTATAAGGGCAGATTCACCAGTAGAGCTGGGCAAACCAGACAGAGCACGCTGGTGAGTTAAGGTCAGTTGGCAGCTGTTTTGCGTTGCCAAAGCAGTGCAAAGCAGCTGAAGGTTACTGGTGAATCTGGCTCTTAAGTTGCAATTGACTTATTGGTTTAGGGGGAGGTGTTTGTGAGATTGCACTAAGTGAAGGGGAGCCAGAGGAACCCACTTCCTGAGTCCCACTACTTCAAGAATTCCTAGAGTTCCTGTGACAGTGCCCCCTGGGTGTGCAGTGGAACACCAAATATTGTGAGAGTTGTGATTAAAAAATTGCAAGAGTTGGCACCACACTTGTTTGTCCACAGCCTGTGATGCTCCGCAGGGATATTCAGGGTTGTGATGAATCTCACCACCATCTGCTCTTATCATGGAACAGTTTTGCCTGATGACTGCTTATCTCCCTGAAACCAACAGCCTCTGTCCACAGACAAGCACTCAAAGATCTCTCCTTCTCTGTGCAGGCTAGTGATAGACACTAACCCTCGAGTCCCCAGAGCATTTCCTCTGTAGTATCCAGCCCCTTCAAGTACTTGAGACTCTCAGAAATTACCAGATAAGCTGTCCCTGAATGGACAGAGTACACACATCTTGACTGTTACAACTCAGGCTAAGACCCTTTATAACACAGCACTGTAATTTATAGTGAAAACAAATGTTTATTAATGAAGGTTAAGATTTTAAGAGATAGTGATCAAGGCCAATAAAAACAACAGGTTACAGATAGAATATAAAATGCAATCCTAGCTCTGCACTCATTAATGGTTACCTTTCCTATTCAATAGAGTTTCTCCTGAATATTCAGCCTTCAACAGAGCTGCAGGTTTCCATTGAACTTGGATCCTGGTTATTTCATGAATACCTTCACACATGCAAAGGGGTTTCCTCAGTAAGTGCATGACACAGGGATCCTTTTTCCTTCCTCTTATACCCCCAAATTCATTGTCTTTGCACCCCAGAGACAAGAGAACTCCCTGTGGTTTTTAGTCTCTGGTGTCTTCCTGTGTTGACTTCACATTCTTAGGCTGACTTGCAAATATAGCTTCCTTGTGTTTGTGTAACCCACGCACCTTGTGGGTGTGGTGTTCTGTCCCATCCAGTGGTTCTGAGACTACTTAGAGAGAACAGGAGTACTTGTGGCACCTTAGAGACTAACAAATTTATTAGAGCATAAGCTTTCGTGGACTACAGCCCACTTCTTCAGATGCATATAGAGTGGAATAAATATTGAGGAGATATATATACACACATACAGAGAGCATAAACAGGTGGGAGTTGTCTTACCAACTCTGAGAGGCCAATTAAGTAAGAGAAAAAAAACTTTTGAAGTGATAATCAAGATAGCCCAGTACAGACAGTTTGATAAGAAGTGTGAGAATACTTACAAGGAGAGATAGATTCAATGTTTGTAATGGCTCAGCCATTCCCAGTCCTTATTCAATCCTGAGTTGATTGTGTCTAGTTTGCATATCAATTCCAGCTCAGCAGTCTCTCGCTGGAGTCTGTTTTTGAAGTTTTTCTGTTGTAAGATAGCCACCCGCAGGTCTGACTTTGAATGACCAGACAGGTTAAAGTGTTCTCCCACTAGTTTTTGAGTATTATGATTCCTGATTTCAGATTTGTGTCCATTAATTCTTTTGTGTAGATACTGTCCGGTTACTACAAGCTATCAGGAACAGTATCCCCGATAATGTCACAGCTAACCTGGTGGCTGAACTTTGTGACTTTGTCCTCACCCACAACTATTTCACATTTGGGGACAATATATACCTTCAAGTCAGCGGCACTGCTATGGGTACCCGCATGGCCCCACAGTATGCCAACATTTTTATGGCTGACTTAGAACAACGCTTCCTTAGCTCTCGTCCCCTAACGCCCCATCTCTACTTGCGCTACATTGATGACATCTTCATCATCTGGACCCATGGAAAAAAAGCCCTTGAGGAATTTCACCATGATTTCAATAATTTCCATCCCACCATCAACCTCAGCCTAGATCAATCCACACAAGTGGTCCATTTCCTGGACACTACTGTGCTAATAAGCGATGGTCACATAAATACCACCCTATACCGGAAACCTACTGACCGCTACACTTACCTACATGCCTCCAGCTTCCATCCAGGACACACCACACGATCCATTGTCTACAGCCAAGCTCTAAGATATAACCGTATTTGCTCCAATCCCTCAGATAGAGACAAGCACCTACAAGATCTCTATCAAGCATTCTTAAAACTACAATACCCACCTGCTGAAGCGAAAAAACAGATTGACAGAGCCAGACGAGTACCCAGAAGTCACCTCCTACAAGATAGGCCCAACAAAGAAAATAACAGAACACCACTAGCTGTCACCTTCAGCCCCCAACTAAAACCTCTCCAGCGCATCATCAGAGATCTACAACCTGTCCTGAAAGATGATCCTTTACTCTCACAGATCTTGGGAGACAGACCTGTCCTCGCTTACAGACAACCCCCCAACCTAAAGCAAATACTCACCAGCAACCACACATCACTGAACAAAACCACTGACCCAGGAACCTATCCTTGCAACAAAGCCCGATGCCAACTCTGTCCACATATCTATTCAAGTGACATCATCATAGGACCTAATCACATCAGCCATACCATCAGGGGCTCGTTCACCTGCACATCTACCAATGTGATATACGCCATCATGTGTTAGCAATGCCCCTCTGCCATGTACATTGGCCAAACCGGACAGTCTCTACACAAAAGAATTAATGGACACAAATCTGACATCAGGAATCATAATACTCAAAAACCAGTGGGAGAACACTTTAACCTGTCTGGCCATTCAATGTCAGACCTGCGGGTGGCTATCTTACAACAGAAAAACTTCAAAAACAGACTCCAGCGAGAGACTGCTGAGCTGGAATTGATATGCAAACTAGACACAATCAACTCAGGATTGAATAAGGACTGGTAATGGCTGAGCCATTACAAACATTGAATCTATCTCTTCTTGTAAGTATTCTCACACTTCTTATCAAACTGTCTGTACTGGGCTATCTTGATTATCACTTCAAAAGTTTATTTTCTCTTACTTAACTGGCCTCTCAGAGTTGGTAAGACAACTCCCACCTCTTCATGCTCTCTGTATGTGTATATATATCTCCTCAATATTTATTCCACTCTGTATGCATCTGAAGAAGTGGGCTGTAGTCCACGAAAGCTTATGCTCTAATAAATTTGTTAGTCTCTAAGGTGCCACAAGTACTCCTGTTATTTTTGCGGATACAGACTAACACGGCTGCTACTCTGAAACCTGTACTTAGAGAGAGTTAAATGAATCTGGTCTATCACCTTAGCTAACAGCCAGTTGGTTTTCAGCTCATGCAGTAGAGGCTCATATACTAAGCTCCAGAGGTCCTCAGTTCAATCCTGATGACTGGGGTCTGTCGGCATTACATTTGGTTTTACAATGCTTAATTTATGTCAGAGACGGGATTCCACACTCCTTTGTCTGTCAAAACCTACTTGTCAACCCTTCCTGGGACACAGATTCTAAAACATATTTTCAGTACATACATACAACTTCCTAAATATCATCCCTCTCTACATCACACAATCAGTATGATGTAAGTTTTTATCCACATCTTACACAAACCTTTTCAGATCAATACTATGTAAGTAGTGTATTAGATGTAGTGACTTGGTCAGGCCTGATGGGCATTGCTCTTACAGGACAGTGAACCCTTCACCAGGTAGCCCTGAGAGGTTCTTAGGGTCACACAGTCCTGCAGATTTTTTTCTGTCCTTGCAGAGAAACAGTGAAGGTAATTTTGTTTACAGAAGTGCCAGAGACTCTATTAAGACTATTAAGGACTTTGCTTTGCTATTGCTATTGATTCTACATGGAAGGTGCTCAGGTACTCCTGCAATAGGCAGCTATATAAAAAGCTGGATAGAAGCACACCCCCCACTCAGCCAATCGATGCAAAAAGAGAGAGTAAGACATTTTAATCCACACCGCTAATAAGCAAGCAGCTTTCTTTTTCACCTGTGCCCCAGCTGCATTTCCCTCTATAAAGGCTGGTCACACTTTTACACAATTCTTGGGAGGCAGCAGCTACTAGTGCCAGTGCACACATGTTCTGATACTAGCATCCTGCTGGTACAAGATCTTGAAGCAAAATGATCCAACAGCAACATGTAGCTGAGTTGAGAGATGGTAAGGGAGGGCAATTGATTAAATGATGCAGTGTGATTGGGTACACTAACCCCCCACTGCGCCTGGCAGGAAGGGAGTTAATGGTTTGACTTGCAGGCAGATGCTTAAACTGGCCAACCCTGCAATGCCTGCTAGAAGTGTGGAGCCCAGAGAGAGGTCAGGACATACCAGCTGTAGCAGACAATCAGTAGGTAACAGGAAATAAAGGGGCCGAGGGACTGCCCTTACAGAGGGAGAGCACATCTACCTCATTCAGGCTGAGTTAATGAGGTCTCTGGTCTACAGGTGTCTGTTGAGAGATGAAACAGTGGGGCTCTTCTTGGGAAGGGGAGGGTCATTGTACAGAGTCTTTGCTTACTTGCTGACTTGGAAAGAGTGGTAAGATTCCCTGAGGTAAGAGAGTGCCTGGAGACAAACTACCAGTGGGTTTTTCTCCTCTGGCTCTCTGAGCACTAGAACTTTCTGAAATGTCTGCCATTGTTATGCCAGGGCTCCTAACAGTGGTGGAGATGCAGTGGTGGGAAGGTCTTTAGGCAATGTTGCTAGTGTAGACAGAGCCTCTGAATCAAGCTTACAAAATGGGGATGACTTAGTAAATGGAAGAACACTCCAGGCTTCCCTGTGGAAAAGGACAGGCCAGATTGGGACTCCCTGAGATGGTAGGGGTTTGTCCTGGTGGAACTATCTCCTGCCCTTACTTCACTTGAGGGAATTAGACTTCATTGAGTGTGAATTTTAATTCAAGAATGTTTTGTCTGCTGTCCCCTCCCCCTCAGATGTTTTGCTATGGGCAGATGGCAATTGGCTGGCACAACATCGACACATCTAGCAAAGGGTCTAACAATATGTCTTTACTTCCCACATTGCTGGGGACTGGCCAGGATGCACCTCAGGAATGTAATCCAGCAGCATGCCTGCCATCCGAAACAGCAATTGCATGTTGGTTACATTTAGGCTGCTCCTGTGTTCTATTGGTTTTTCACCATAAACACAGTAATACTCACCCTTAGGCGTGAGTGTGTGTGTGTGAGAGAGTGACACCCACCCCCTACTTACAATATTCCGTACTGCTACAGTTGCAGTGTTTCCAAAGGTATGTTGCATTGTTGAGACTTGCTGTCATAATGTATATTGGTTGAACCTTATGAAAACCTGGCAAAGCAGTACTCTGATATTGCACCATGGCTCTTGGCAATTGCTTTTGATGCTATATATCTCCTTTCTCTCCCTCACACCTCCCAAATGTTGTTAGTAGGGATGGATCTTTCCTCTCTTCCTCGGCTTGGCCTTTTGGCACAGAAAAAGAGGGGTACCTTTCTTCAGTCTCCCTCCTCCCCTGACCTGGGTATTTAAATGAATGGGGAGAAATACTGGCAGCCTCTCAAAAATAAACAAGGAAAGTTCTAGCCATAACCATGGACTTCATAAGAACTCCATGCTGATTCCCAAAGGACCATGGGTAACTCTAGGGCCACAGGTTGAGTATTGCTTCTTGGAAGATTGCTGATCACGGCAGGCCTGGTTGTTCAATCCTCACTCATGTACTGTTTAGTGTGATGTAAAAGGTTAGGTAATTGTCTGCCTTATAACCCTGGCTGCCTTGGGGCTGTGCAGCTTTGGTCCAGAGCTCTGACCCCAACAGTCTGCCAGCAGCCCACAATCCTCACCCTGGCTTTGCCCATCCTGGTTACTCCTTGCAGGCTGACTTTAGTACCCTCCTAGCCCTGAATTTGCCTCAAAATCATCCTGCTGCAGGGACAAGTCCCTCTCACTGGGCCCTCACAGAGAAAGTGTTGGCTTCGCTGCCTTTAGTTTACAGAGACTGTTAAACACTCCAATCTTTCTAGAAGCCTGCACTTCACTGAACTTACACAGCACTGTTGATTTATAGGGACAGCAAAACAAGTTTATTAAGAAAAGAGCATGGATTAAGTGGTACTAAGTAAAAGAAAGGTAGAGATGGTAACAAGCAAATAAAAGTGAAACATGCATCTAAAAGACTAAAATGGAATCTAGCAGGATACAGTCTTTGTTCAAAGGGATTCTCTTGCCTACAATCTCCTGTCCAAATTTTTACTGGCCGGGACTCATCACAGAGACCAAATGGCTTGGTTTCCTTTCCTTCCTAAGATGAAGGATAAAGATGGAATCTCTCTGTTCCTTATATCCCCAAAGGGATGTCTTTGTTTTACAAGTCAGAAAGGCCTCCTGGGGATTCAGTCTCCCGGGTCTCTCTGGGATGCAGGAGCCATTTTAATTCTGACTCTTGAGTTCAGGATGAGGATAACCCCTATCAGTTTAGCTTAATGGCTTTGTTTACTGCTCATATGTATATTAAGGAAACCCATATTCCTTTTGTCTAGGACGGAGCTGTTTATTGCTTTTTCCTAGGCTAGGCTGTCTGGTCTTAAGCATGTTCTAGTAACATACAGAAGGAATTCATAACTCCATATGTAATGTTCACATATGCATTTTACAATGATATTAACAACCAGTGTAGTGTTAGCTTTCATAGGATACCATAGGTCTATTTTGTACAAAGAGAATTGCAGTAGTGTGTGGGGTGTGAATAGAGGGGGAGGCTTAGGGCCACACTTCTTCACTTGGGTAGTAGTTCTATTCACCTCAGTAAGGCTACCTATGAATAAGCTGGGTGCCTAATTAGGCAGTCCATCATCCTCCACTGCCACCAGTCCTACCAGCAAACACAAAATAAACTTATTTAAGGGTATGGATAAAAGCAAGATGTTTAGTCAGCTGAGCAGTTCTCTCTCCAGCTTCCCTTCTATCCCTTTCTTTTATGATCTGCAAAATATCAATTTTCCCCCAGTCAGGACTGACCTTCCTGTGATCCCATCCCCATGACATGCTACCCTGTTGAACAGTCTGTCTGGATGGTTATAACTCAAAAGGATAGAAAGAGCAGGTAAAGAAGGAAATAATCAGAGGATCATCCAAACCTTTAGATGCTGCTTGTTAAAACTGAATTCAGACTTTTAAGATTTACCTAACAGTAATTTCAAAGCAACATAAATCTGACTGGCCCCATGGAAATCCAACAGAGCTCCACCTAGAAAGAAACTAAAAATAAAACAGTGCCTTGGGGAATGTAGCAGGAAGACCTGCCTCATATGTACAGCAATCTTTCAGACTTCTTTATAGCAATTTATTCCAGCAGCTGATGGGCTTTTGTTTACATCATAGCAGGACAATTGCACAGGCTGAAACGTGTGACCAACATACTGTCTTAAGCTATACAAGGTATCCTTTATCTTCGTGTCAGAGGCATTAAGGATAATACGTGTAATCCATTCTGGTGTGGAAATAAACATACAATCTTATCACTTTTGATAGAAACTGCTCCTCTGGGCCCTCCAGACAAAAAGCACGACTTCTGGAAAGCCAGTTCAGACCCAGGGAAATGGCAGGCATGAGGGGGAGGGCAGAATTACCTGTTTTAAGGTATGAAGAAGCACTAGGGCATGAGCCTTCTTTTTAACTGGGCCTGGCTCTCACAAATTTCTGTAATAACCTCTGGGATTCAAGGCTTTCGCTGGTAATTGAGCTCCATTTCTGGTTCTAATGCCTTTGAGGCACTGGGAATCAGCCCTGTCCTTTTTGTAAATGATCCTAGGCTGGTTGTGGGGACCTTAATTGGAAGATTTACCCAAGATGCCATGCAATCCCAACCCCTGTCAGCCTATTCCCTACCATGTGCATGCTCATCTGCGTTGCTAGTCTCCTCTTCAATTAATTTGGGCAGAGTACTGCTTTGCTGCAGTTCAAAGTCCTCTTTTTTTTTTTTTTTTTTTTATTTCTTTTTTTTCTGTCAGTCAACCTGTCACTCATTTTCAGGCAGAAGGGAAAGCAACGGGGGCCAGAATCAAATTATTTTTAATGAGCTCTGACCGATTCTGTCCGGATCCAGTCTTTTTATACAGGTAAAGTGTCAGGGTTAGGCATGGCAGCACGCCAGAGACAGACAGACAGGTATGTCTGTCCTCTGAGTAACCCTGATCATATGATTCCCTTTACTCTGTAAAGTGTGTTTGTCACCCCAAGAGAGACTCACCATATCTCTAAGGGCTTGTCTACATGGGGGAGCCTAGTTTGTACTAACTCAAATTGGAGCACAATGCAAAGCCTTAAATGTAGTAACTCCCCAGTTACTGCAGAGTCTGTACTGCAGTCTCAAAGTGGAGTAAATTTTCTGCAACGTGTTAGTGCAAACTACTGCAATGCTGCTGTGTACTACTTTTGCAGACCACCGGCTGCTATCCCACACTGTTTTGAAGGTGTCCATGACTGACCTATCTCTGTGCCCCAAAATGCTCTGGGGATAAGCTGACCAGATGTCCCCTTCCTCCCGCCATGAGGCTGGGATCACCCACTTAGCTCTTGGATTCAAATATATCTACATTACAGCAGTATTGTTCCAGCAATGTTACACCATGCCTCGTGCATCCTCTTGGACCTAGCTGAGGTCCTTGATCTCCTTGCAATGTGGGGAGAAATGACAGTTCAGCAGGCTCCTGACAGTAACTATCACAATGAGAATATTTTTGAGGGCATCACTAAGCAGATGATAGCAAAGATGTACAACGGAGATGCTACTCAGTGCTGTATCAAGAGCAAAGAGCTCAGGAAAATGTAAAGGAACACCAAGTATAGGAAATGCCCCTGGCAATCTCCGTATGGCCTGTCCATTTTTTGAGGAGCTGGACAGAATTTTCTTCAGGCCCACTACTACAGAGCCCCAAACCCTTGTGCACGGTGGTACCACTGCCACCACCATGGCGACTGTGCCCTGCCCTGAGAATGGCCAGGATTCACTGGAGGAGGAGGACTACAACAGTGCAGATGGGATCTCTTCAAGGTCCCTGAGGGCAGCTGGGTGGGAAGCCACTCTGATTCCCAGCCTCAAGGCCAGTCTGGATAAAGAAAGAAGATAGTTAGAAAAAGGCTGGACAGTGCCTGAGAGAACACTCTTTTGACCAAAGACATTGTGGGAAAAGACAGGGACATGCAGAAGGAGCTCCTGAGTCAATGAACAAGTAGAATGCTCTGCTGGAGTACGTGCTGCGGCTAGGACAACAGGAAATGCAGCAGCCTTCAGCAGGACCCAGCCATGTTCTGCAGTCGGTGGGTAATATGGTTACTGGGACACACAACAGATGTTCCATGCTGTAGCCTCACAACCTTGCTCTCAGAGGCCATTCCTTCCCATCCCTCCTCACACAGGGCAGCAGGAACAGCATTGCATTTGAGCCCTCCACTGCATCTGATAACCCCAGAAGCCAGAATGACTATGAGGATTTGCCTCTCCTTCACATAGCTGTGAGCAGGATCCTGCACCTCCTGACCCCCATTGCACTGTATATTTGTCACTTGAGTTGCATTTCATATTTTTAATCCCTTTGATGTAAGTTTGTAATATTTTTAAACTGTTTTGTTTTTTGCTATGACCTATTGTCAGAATGTGAGACTTTTCACTGTCTTGTATCAGGGGGTAGCCGCGTTAGTCTGTATTTACAAAAAAAAAAAGGAGTCTGGTGGCATCTTAAAGACTAACAGATTTATTTGGGCATAAGCTTTCGTGGGTAAAAAACTCACTTCTTCAGATGCACAGAGTGAAAGTTACAGATGCAGGCATTATATACTGACACACAGAGAGCAGGGAGTTACTTCGCAAGTGGAGAACCAGTGTTGACAGGGCCAATTCAATCAGGGTGGATGTCGTCCACTCCCAATAATGGATGAGGAGGTGTCAATTCCAGGAGAGGAAAAGTTGCTTCCGTAATGAGCAAGCCACTCCCAGTCCCTATTCAAGCCCAGCTTAATGGTGTTAAATTTGCAAATGAATTTTAGTTCTGCTGTTTCTCTTTGAAGTCTGTTTCTGAAGTTTTTTTGTTCAATGATAGTGACTTTTAAATCTATACTAGAAGGACCAGGGAGATCGAAGTGTTCACTTACTGGCTTTTGTATGTTACCATTCCTGATGTCCAATTTGTGTCCATTTATTTTTTTGCGGAGGGACTGTCCGGTTTGGCCAATGTACATGGCAGAGGGGCATTGCTGGCACATAATGGCATATATAACATTAGTAGATGTGCAGGTGAATGAGCCCTTGATGGTGTGGCTGATGTGGCTGGGTCCTCTGATGGTGTTGCCAGAGTAGATATGGGGACAGAGTAGGCAACGAGGTTTGCTACAGGGATAGGTTCCTGGGTTGGTGTTTCTGTGGTGTGGTGTGTAGTTGCTGGTGAGTATTTGCTTCAGGTTGGGGGGTTGTCTGTAAGCGAGGACTGGCCTGCCTCCCAAGGTCTGTCAGAGTGAGGGATCATTTTCCAACATAGGTTGTAGATCGTGGATAATGCGCTGGAGAGGTTTTAGCTGGGGGCTGTATGTGATGGCCAGTGGTGTTCTGTTATTGTCCTTGTTGGGCCTGTCCTGTAGTAGGTGATTTCTGGGTACCCGTTTTGCTCTGTCAATCTGTTTCCTCACTTCCCCAGGTGGGTATTGGAGTTCTACGAATGCTTGATAAAGTTCTTGTAGGTGTTTGTCTCTGTCTAAGGGGTTGGAGCAAATTCGGTTGTATCTTAAGGCTTGGCTGTAGACAATGGATCATGTGATGTGTCTTGGATGGAAGCTGGAGGCATGTAGGTACGTATAGCGGTCAGTAGGTTTCCGGTATAGGGAAATGCTCTCCAAATGCAAACAGATGGACATCATACCAAATGGACTGAAGGTAAAAAATCCATTGCAATCAACATACTACACTGACTAGGGTGAGAGACTGTGCCACACACTCTCAAAGAAACTGAGGAACCACCTGATCAGCATCCTGTACAGAAGACAGGAGAAGATCAAGAATGAGCTCTCAAAACTGGAGACTCTCATACTTGGGCTTGAATAGGGACTGGGAGTGGCTGGCTCATTACAGAAGCAGCTTTTCCTCTCCTGGAATTGACACCTCCTCATCCATTATTGGGAGTGGACTACATCCACCCTGATTGAATTGGCCCTGTCAACACTGGTTCTCCACTTGCGAAGTAACTCCCTGCTCTCCATGTGTCAGTATATAATGCCTGCATCTGTAACTTTCACTCAATGCATCTGAAGAAGTGAGGTTTTTACCCACGAAAGCTTATGCCCAAATAAATCTTTTCACTGTCTTTTTACTGCACATGCACATTAGCATGGCATGCTATGCATAAAACCTCCCATCTTCAACAAATTTGAAACATAACAGTAGTGAAACCCTATGGCACTGTATTATACACATGCAAGATAAAAGCAAAAATACAACATCCATAAAATCACAACAAGCAAAACTCTACACCTCAGCTTCCTTCTCATCATTGAGAGTCTTAGGCCTTGGCTACACTGGCAATTCACAGCGCTGCACTTGCTGCGCTCACGGGTGTGAACCCCCCCCCCCCCCCGAGCGCAGCGAGTGCAGCGCTGTAAAGCGCCAGTGTAATCAGCGCCTGCTGCAAGCTATTCCCCTGGGAGAGGTGGAGCTCTCGCAGCGCTGGCGGCGTGACTACACTTGCGCTTCACAGCAGCGCTGTGAATCCGCAAGTGTAGCCAAGGCCTGACTCACTTTCAAAAATGTCCAAATCCAGCATGCAGCTATAATGCAAGGCAGATACTGCTCTTCAGCCTTTAATCTTGCCATTAACAGCATTATCTGCCTTTCAAATGGCCAAAGGCACACTCCCTTGTCATTCTGCAACTGCAGAGATGATAATAAACAGTTCCTTTCTTCTATCAAAGTGCCTTGCAAATGGATTCATCAGCCAGGGAAGGCGAGAATAAGGCAGGTCTCCCAGGATGACTGGCGTAATCTCCACACCATTAATGTCCATCCTGAGTCTGAGGGTAAATTGTCCCTTATTCATTAAGGCAAACAAGAGTGAGGCCCGAAAGCTTTTAGCAATGTGGATCTTTTCAGGCCACCCTGCACTGATATTTGTGAACCTGCCACGGTGACCCATAGGCCTGGGAGTGTCATGGAGAAATACCCCTTTCTTTTTATTAATTCAGAGGTCTGGTGGTGTGTTGTATGTGGGGAATAGCTACACAGGTACGTTCATTTGCCACACTACAATTCAGGAATGCCATCAATGATCTCCTGAGCATTATCAACATTTATAATCCTGTGCATCAGTACCTTTTGCAGAGCTGCACAGACCTGCATGACAACGGACCCAACAGTTTCTTTCCATACCAAAATGATTAGCAACTGACAAGTAACAATTAGATCCAGCTTCCACACGGTGATTTGGAACCCATTTCTCCATGAGTATGGGAGCTCACATGTTGGTGAGCTGCCTCTCCAGCTCTGGGGTGAGCACAGTGCAGATCTTTTAAAGATAAAACAAAACTGCCCTTCTCCTCCTAAAATTCCAGGGCCACTGCTAGTTGTCCCAGGTCTTCAGAATGATCCTCTCCTACCAGTCAGTGCTGGATTCCTGAGCCCAGAACAGGTGCTACATTATGTGAAGCTGATCCAAGAGCAGTTGCAGTCGCTGTTGCTTGATATTATCTTTCCCACCCTTGTTCTTGTCCCGCTGCTGTTGCTCCATCAAGTGCTCGGTGAAGCAGCAGTTGATATCGAAAGCTGAAGACGTGCTGAGTTCTCAAATAATCCCCCAACAGCCTATGGATATTCCCGGTCCCCGGCATCACAGTGTGGATCATTGTTGTGTCCATGCTTGCTGACAGCAGTTTGAAAATGGGTCTTTCTTTCAAAATTGTATTACTCCACCCAACAAGACAGAAAGCATTGGATGGAGGGAGAAGACTCCTGGGACTTTTGGAGTTTGTGGAATTCTGGGATTAGGGATCAATGTGTCCCGCAATGCACTTTGAGAAAATACCCAGAATGCAGACAGCTCAGCAGTAAAGCAAAGCACCATGGGATACTCGCCCAGAATACTTTTTACTTACTGTGCACTGAGCCCTAGCCATGTGTATGCAATGATGAGGATTGAAACAGGAAACAGCTGTTCCTGTGCATGCTGTCACTCTGGCTTATAGATTTCAAATCCATGGCAGCAAACCTGCCATGTAGACATGCCCTAAAACCACGACACAGGAACATGGTCTCAGATTCTGCCCCGTCTTAAGGGGACAGATTCCCCCTCTTTTTTTTTTTCTTTTTTTTAATGGAAAAAATCCTTACTTCTGTGAATAACAATACCTTAAATAGTACATCTTAATTGCCACTATTAATGTCATTTACTTTTGGCACTTAACCCAGCTTGTAGACTGAAACTGCACTTGTACTTTCTGGGGATAATCTGTTTTATTTTCTAGTTCTTCTGCACTACCTTAATGCTGTGTTTTACTACCAGACTGGGACAAGTAGCTTTTTAAAATAAACTGATTATGAATTCAAATAAAAACCTCAAAACCATTTCATCTGTGTTTGCCCCTGTTGACAGTGCTTGCTGCCAATATCTAGCAAATGACTTTTGTTAGCAGGAACATTTCTGGTAGTTAGAATTACAAGTGTTAGAATTACTTTTATTTACAATAGGGTCTAGAGGCTGAGATCATGGCCCCGTTGTGCTCAGCACTGTACAAATACAAGGTAATTACCTCAAAGCATGTCTTCACTTGGGGAAAAAAAGGTATGTTTTTATCTTGTGTTAGCTAACATGTGGTAACTAACATGAGATAAAATCCTAGTGAAGACAAAGCAGTTTGTAGCTGTCATGTGAGTTAGCAGGTGAAGGTAAACACTGTGGGGGAACCTAAGATTTGCCTCAATCTGCTAACTGGCATTAAACTTACAAACTACCTTCTCTTCACTGGAATTTTATCATATGTTCGCTAAGGTTAGGTGAGAACACAGTTTTTCTCCTAGTGAAGAAAAAGCCAAAGAGTGTACAATCTAAATAAGAGAGATAAATGATGGGAGGGAGAAACAGAGACCCAGAGAGAGGAAGTGACCTGTCCAGGGTCATGCAGCAAGTTAGTGGCAGTCAAAAGTTGTTGTTGTTGTTCAACTTTTATATCTGAGTGGCACTGGGAGGCCTCTAGTAGCTCAGGTCCCGTTGTTCTAGGCATTATACAAACGAATAGAAAATGAGAATCCCTGGCCCATGGTCTAAAATTATAGAATTCAGGTTTCCTGAGACACAGCCCGGTGGCCTAACTGCTGGGCTATGCTGCACAGAAAGTGAATTTTGAACTCACGAATGTATTTACTTGCTCCAAAAACTGGATTGTTTGATTATTAGTGAATATTTATATTGCTGTAGCATTTGGAAGCTCCCATCACAAAGGGGATTCTACCAGCATGTACGAAGACATATCACGATGTACGTGTCATATGTCTGCCTAGGCCATCTCTGAGTTTGACTCCTGCTGCCTGGGTATAACAAGCTGATGGCTGAGTTTATATATGGATATAAAGTATCAGAGGGGTAGCCGTGTTGGTCTGGATCTGTAAAAAGCAACAAAGAGTCCTGTGGCACCTTATAGACTAACAGATGTATTGGAGCATAAGCTTTCGTGGGTGAATACCCACTTCGTCAGATGCATGACTGACGAAGTGGGTATTCACCCACGAAAGCTTATGCTCCAATACGTCTGTTAGTCTATAAGGTGCCACAGGACTTTTTGTTGCTTTTTACATGGATATACAACACCCATGGAGCAAACTTTCACTTCAGTGGGGTTTGGATCAATCTCCTAGCTACCAGAGACAGCAGTGCCCACCCTAGATGTTTAAAAATCAAGAGTCAGGCCCCCTAAACTCATGACATTAGTTTAAAAATAGAGATTAAAAATAAATTAGTTCTTTTTATTTGCCTTTATGGTTCATATTTTCAAGCTTTTCTCATCAGGAAAAGCTTTAAAAAAAAAAAAAAAAGCTGCAGTTCTCATGTAATGTCCCCAGGAGCTGGGCTTTAAGAAAAACACCAAATTTTGTGAGACTTATGATAAAATCATGACAGCTACTCACACCACAGAGAAAATGAACCTCATTAATCCTTACCTGTAAAGGCTGTTCTGAGCCAGGAACAGATAGAATAAAGCATTCTGTAAATGTACACAGAGACTAATGGCAGATTGTGTTAGTGTAGAACTTGTATTTATTGCATATAGAGTTGATCAGAAAGTTACAGCGAATTCCAAAACTGCCTGCAAAAATTTGTGTGGGAATTTCCCCGCCATGTTTTTGACCAGCCCTAGTGTTCCAATATTGCAATAAACATTCTGGGAAAAGTGTTCAGCAGTTGCCTAAAAAATATTGTGCTTCACGGTATCTGACACCTACCAGTCATGTGCCCAGGAGAATAACAAACGCATTGATGGTGGTTAGGCTGGTGACCAGCTGTAATTACTGAGAGTGTGATTACTACCTTATGCAAATGCACCCATCTCTGGTGTTCCTTTGGCTTCCCGCTCTTTCCCCCCCATATTTGTTTGTTTATTTGACTGGGGCTTCAACATACAAAGTGCGGAGCATTGGGGCCTTCATCCAACAAAGCACACCCACATATGATTAATTTTAAGCACAGGAGTAGCACTACAGATGTCAGTGGGGCAATGCACATGCTTACAAGTAAATGCATGTGTTTAATTGCTTTGCTACATTGGGGCCAGAATGCTCATCACCTCAGAGGATCAAGCCTCTGCTGCAGATTGTCTAAATGAATGGGATTATATGTCAGGGTTGCCTGCGATAGCAGAGCAATGGACTCATGACCCAGCAGGTCCCTGCCAGTCCTGTCCCTAAATCCTAGATTGAGCTCTTTGATGCAAGGACGGTCTGTGTTATTTGTTTGCACAGTGACAAGTACAATGGGGCCTTCCTGCAATAGAAATAAAAGTTAACCACAATAACAAAGGTGTTTTCTAGCTAGGAAATGGTGGGGACTGTGTTCTGTTCCAAAAACAACATGTCGAACAAATAGACTTTTGCGCTGGGACTCTTTTTTTTTTTTTTCTTAATTTTTGAGAAAATCCTTAGGAATCCAGGCTTTTGGTTCCAGTTCATATGCCTCCAAGAAGCTTCCATGTTGCCTATCATCACTATATAGCCAAGAGGAATTTCATTCTCCTTCCTATCTCCTTACTCAGCAAAACCTTCTTCAACAACTTCCCTAAGTAAATGTGATTTTTTTATAACACAAGGCCTTTGATGTGTCTTGCCATCTATCTTTCTCCTTGGGTTATTTCTATTTTCCCTTTCTACTTTTCCTCTCCCTCTCCCAGCATTCTGCTTTTTGAATGACAAATGCCCAGGGCCATAAATTCAATTTAAAAAGGAAACCTCTTTAGGCTCTCTTTTCATTTTTCATAAGCTAATGAGAAAATTCATAATTACCAAATGTAAACTAACTATGAAAAAAGAACCCACTAATCAGCTGCTGTTTGCTGTGCCATTAATAATGTTTGGATGACTGTTCTGCACAGGGGAGCAAATTCCCTTTAGGAAAGTTGAAAAGGAAAGGGACCGATCTAGAAGTCACACTTTAGGTTTCCGGGAATGGCAAGCAAGGAAACCTGCAGCATCAAATCTCAACCGTCTAGTGAGCACTCACTAGAGCAAGGGTGTATCATGGAGTAATAAGAGTATTTCTAAGAAAAATGAATGTGCACTTATATAACATAATGCCTTTCCTCAAAGCCATCAAACCTGAAACACCTGTCTGAAGAAGGTAAGGATTATATAGGGATCACTTCACTCACACTCCTACCTGCCTGCAATAGAGAACTGAAACCCCTGCAATTTCCCTTTCTGTCGAACCCACCCACTGCTTCCAATTACAATTACTTGTTTTCAAGAATGAATTTTTGCTGTTGAAAAATCATCATGTGACTTAGCAGACAGTCAAAAGTTTCAATCTTGTGAATACTCATGTACATGCTTCTTCTGATTATTATTTATTATTTGTACACCTCTACTAGGGTTACCATATTTCAGCAAGCAAAAAAGAGGACGGGAGGAGCCCCGCCCTAGCCCCGCCCCTGCCCCTCCCACTTCCCGCCCCCCCAGAACCCCCAACCCTCCCCCCGTTCCTTGTCCCCTGACTGCCCCCTCCTGGGACCCCTGCCCCTAACTGCCCCCCAGGACTCCACTCCCTATCTAAGCCTCCCTGCCTCTTGTCCCCTGACTGCCCCAACCCTTATCCACACCCCCACCCCCAGACAGACCCCTGGGACTCCCACGCCCCATCCAACCACTCCCCACCCCCTGACAGCCCCCCCCCAGAACTCCCAACCCATCTAAACCCCTCTGCTCCCTGTCCCCTGACTGCTCTGATCCCTCTCCCCACTCCTGCCCCCTGACAGCTCCCCCCCAGAACTCTCAGCCCCCCACCCCGCTCCTTGTCCCCTAACTGCCCCCTCCTAAGACCCCCCCAACTGCCCCCCAGGACCCTACCCCCTACCTGTACCCTGACTGCCCAAAACTTTCTCCACTCCCCCCAAAAAGCCCCCCCCCCATTTCTTGACTGCCACCTCCAGAACCTTCCTGCCCCCTGGCCCCCTTACCCTGCTGCTCAGAACAGGGTGTTGGGCTCTGTGGGAGCCAGACAGGTGGCTGAGCTCCCCAGCACAACAAAACCCAGTCCCTGGCCCGGACCGGGCTGCAGGGGAGAGCTGCCCTTGTATCAGCACAAAGTGCTCTCGCTCCCGTTTTGCTACGCTGCATGGCAGAAACCACTCCCAGTTGCAAAAGGGGAGGGCTGCACTTTGTGCTGATACACTTGCTCAGAATGCAGGGCGGATCCGGCTCCTCTACAGCTGCTCCGGAGTCCAGCCCGGGACTTTCCTGCAGCCCTCCCAGCCGCTCGGTCTGCTCTGCCAGGGGAGGGGGGAAATCCCGGACATTGTGAGTGCTTTACAAATTCCCCCCGGACGCTATTTTTAATACAAAAAGGAGGACATGTCCGGGTAAATCCGGACGAATGGTAACCCTAAACTCTACCTCGATATAACGCTGTCCTCGGGAGCCAAAAAATCTTATCGTGTTATAGGTGAAACCGCGTTATATCAAACTTGCTTTGATCCCCCAGAGTGTGCAGCCCCGCTCCCCTGGAGCACTGCTTTACTGTATTATATCAGAATTCGTGTTATATCGGGTCGCGTTATATCGGGGTAGAGGTGTATTGTGGTAGTGTTGGGTAAAATCTGTTTCTGACCTGTCTTATGTAATATCCATCTTGGATTTGTAAAAGGACAGCTAAGCCTCCATCTTGGATACCCTTCTCCTCAGATGATTTAGTGCCCTTTCAGCCTTTTTCAAATCCAGGAGAGGAAAGGTCAGGACAGTTAGTCATGTGACAGCCATAATCTGCCTAGCAAGTGCAGGTTATTTAGTGAGTGGCACGCCTGTCACTCAGGGCTGTCCATCTGAGTGGCAGCCAGTGTCCCACACAGTGCAGCTAGCTGCCAGGAGCCCCAGAGGGACCAGGACTCATAGGACTTTGGATTCTTGGTCTCTATTAACATACTTGCACTCAACTGCTACACACCATTAGTGAGCGCATACTTGCACTGGACTATGAGGTCAAGCAGAGACTGCGTGGGCAAGCACTGAAGATCTACCCAAGAGGGAGAAGAATACCCAGTTCCTGAGTTCCTGTTTGGTGCCAGAGCCCCTGATTTTCACCACTATCCCTGTCGGTATCCTGAGTTTTTGTCATTGTGTCCCTGTCTTCAGGATATGGTATTGTAATACCCATTGTGGTTTCCTCTGTTTAACATCCATAGGTTAAGGGGATTTAAGGGCTCTGAGCTTCACGCTCTGGTAACTGTTAACAACTGAGTGTGTCTTGCTTATGTTGTTTATTGCCTTAAGGGGTCCTTGTCTAGTTTACTGACTAGTGACATAATAAATATTTGTGTGTTACATCTTATTCTGCCTCTGGCTTAATAAATCACCCGATGATAGATGCGGAAGGGGGTGGGATCTGCAGACAGCCCATCTTCTGATCTGTGTAGACCATAGTTAAACTGTTTTGGGCGAACAGTAGGGCCTAACAGACCCAGAAATGGACTAGGACCACACTGTGCGAGTTACTGTGCAATAACGGAACAAAAAAGACTGTTACTGTTCCAAGGACCCTGCAATATAACATTAGCTTTAGCTTTATGCCTATGAATAGTCCCAGGAGTACCTATGGGCCTACTAATGTGTGATATCGTGCGCATATGTGAGTACCAAATTGGCAAAACAACATCAACAAATGTCTAGAAAAAACAAAGGGTAATCTTTATTTTCAGTTAACATTTCTGTAGAAACATTCTGGAAAGTGCATATATTAAAAGAATGGAAATGTTTTTATGAAAAATACCCCTTATGAAAATTTTTTGATAAGATTTATTTTTGATAAATTTTTACAAAAGCTTTACTCATATTCCACCTCTTCCTCACATAAATGCCATATCCAGACTTTGTGGCTTTTTTTGCTGTAACTGATCATCTTCTTTTTAAATTATTGCAAAGTTCTGCTATCTAGCATACTCCTGAGCTCCTCCAACCCAGCTAAAATATGGCTCCTGAAAAGATCTTCCTCACCCATTCACCTGATCATATCACCAGTATTCTTGTCTCTACCTTCTAGTCCTTACATAACTCCACAAGAGTCAATATCTCAGATCTTATTTCTTATCATGTCACCCCAACTCTTCCTGCTCTACTAAAGATGTCAGTCCTGATGCCCAGTTTGTCCATTTCTTCCACAGCCATCACCTGCTTTATGAATATGTCAAGTGTGTGTAAAACATTACCATTCTCATTCAGTATCATTTTATGCTCGCTTTACAGAGGTGTAAATGACCATACCAGCCTGATTCTCCACTGCCTTGCAGCTGTCCATAGTTTGTACGTATTTCAGCTCCCAACACATTATCAGCTCTTAATAAATCATAAATAATTAATATTATTAGTAGCTGATCCTTGGGTTGACCACTAGGTGATTCTCTACAGCCATCCCTGGTCTAAATGAAACACTTCTTTAATTCTGATGTAATGGTTTCTTAAGTCACCTTGACAAATTTGAATGTTAGTTGTTCTATCCTCAGTTATTCCAGCAGATATGTCATTGTTGGGAGAAATTGGTTTATAATTAAAGTATTGTGACTCTTGGAAAAAGAGAAATATTATTACCACAGGATAATTGTCAACTGGTTTTTAAAGCTTAAGCATTTTTTTTTCTTATTTTTGTTTTGTTTTGTTTTTGTTATTGTTCCTCTCCTGTCTCTGGAGATTATTCTGCTCTTTCTAACGAGTCCATTGTCTCCTGAATCACTTTAAAATAATGTAGCCAATATGCAGTCTTAAAAATGATGACTAAGTGTGGGAGGAGTGTCATGAACTCTCTCTCTCTCGCTCTCTCTCTCTCTCTCGCTCTCTCTCTATATATACACACACACACATACTAGAAAGGATCTTTCATTTCAACCGTGGACAGGCATTCTATGGTGGCAACAAGTTAGAGTGGATCTGTGACTACTGGACTGGATGAAATTTTGGATGGAACTTTCTTTTGTCAAAAAAATTGCAGATTTGGTCAACTTAAACATTTTACAAATTTATGTAGAGTTCGCCTAATTGTTTCACTCAGGGCCACCCCCAGCACCCAAAAAACACATTAAAAAATCCAAATTTTTAATTTTCATATTTTCTAAATGAAATGGTTGGATTTTCTTATTTTAAGGGGCTTTTGTTTATAAATTTACTTCAGTTTCACATTTTTTTAAAGGATAAAAAAAGTTGAAAATGAAATAAACAAAATGTTTTAGGTCAAATAAATATTTTCTTTGACCTGAAATGAAATGTTTATGACTTTTCAGTTTGCCATAAAAAAAAATTCGTTTTGGATCAACCTAAAACATTTTAAAAAATTGTATTTTTCAGTTTGGCCAATGAACCAAAAAATCAGTTATTTGCACAGCTCTATCTATGACACACCTGCTCTGTAGGAACATAAACCTGGAAGTACTTAGGAGTGTTTTAAAACTTCCTTTGGATATATTAGTAACTGGGGTCAAATTGAGTTTTGGTGAGTAAGTTGGGGTTCCTGATGGGATTCTGAAATTCCTCTCCATTTCCACCCATTTACCCCTTCCCTTGCTCTCAAAGTCTTATACTGAAGCCATCATTATTCCAGCTAAGATTTGGATGGAAGCTCCCTTTCAATCTGCTCAGTGCTAGAGATGCGCAGAGACACAAACTCGATGTTTGATCCAAAATTCATTTGAGTATGGATACAAATAATAGGCTCAAACACCAACTGTGCTGATTTTAGTCTTGCTGCAGCTGAGGAGAAGACAGAAGAAAGGTGGCTTCAAGCCGTATTTCAACTTTGACAAATCTGGGCCAGCCAAGAGCTGAAATGGGCTCTGGTGTAACTTAGCTACATCTGCGCTATGAGCTGGGGTGCGATTCCCAGCTAACATACACATACTTGCATTAGCTGACTGAGAGCTAGCACGAGTATAAATAGTAGTGTAGCTAAGGTAGCACCGGTAGTAGCAGCATGGCTTAGCAGTGCCGAGTACAAATCCACCTGGACCCTGTGGGTACATACTCAGCACAGCTTAGTCCTACTGCAGCTACATCACTATTTATACTTGTGCTAGCTCTCATTGAACTAGCATGAGTAAGTGCTTAAGGACTAGCTCCACTTAAATGCCCAAACCCCATTTTTGGGACCCTATGTCCTAGTTTGAGGTGCTGCTGCAATACACAAAACACCTACCTAATCCTGTAGGTGCCTGAACTCCCTCAGCGCCTAAATTTCCACTGCAGAAGTCCCCTAGGCACCTAAGTTTTTGCCTTTGGGCATGCCCACTGCAGCCTCAGGCAGGAGTCTTGGTGCCTGTCTCATGCTTAAGCCCCTGCATGAGCCTCAGATCAAGTGAAGATAGGTAGGGCAATACGTATCTCGTCTGCAGGGTCCAATCCAGTAGGCATGCTCCGAGCACACTGAACTCCACACAACCTCAGACTCAGTAGCCCCAAAACCTGATGAGGCAAAAGAATTTGAATGAGGATTCCATACCTCTCAGGTGAATATTATAGAATATTCCAATGTGGATCTCTGCACCATCCTGCAGCCTGACATTAAGCACCTAACTCCACGACAGGGGTGGAACTTAGAACATATCCCTCTCATCAGCATCTCCCATTGGTTCATTGAGGTGGCTTCCTGCTGAGCGTGCTGGCCTTTGTGGATCCCATTCTCAGACACCTATCTCTCCTCATGCATTGCACAGGGAGCCTAAGTGCCTCCTCCAGGCTTTGTGGATTCCAATGATTTTCAAGATGCCTAAAAGTTAGGCATTGCAACGCCTTCATCCCTGTGTGGATCTGAGCCAAGTCAGTATTGGAACTGGGATGTAGGGTCCTATGTCACTTAGGTGCTCACTGCTCTTGAAAATGTTATGTTTAGATAATCTCTGACTCAGCAGCCTCTGCCCCTGAATTCAGGACTGCGAGAAACTGCAGCTTGGATTTCAACATGCTGTGCTGTTACCAGCCCAGCCTGCCAAATACTGCCCAAGTAGTCTAGCAAAGAGGGAAATCAGAACCAGATATTTCTAATGTAAAAATAAGCAGAAAAACAAGTGTAAAAACTCATGTGTAATGAAAGCATCTTTGTTCAGCCTCCAGGAGTAGAAAAGGGAGCAAACAAATAGTTTTGGCTTGTATTCACAACCCCATTTCAAATGTGCTCCTGAATCTGTTAGATGGGGCTGCTGGTCAGCATGTGAGGATTGGATGCATTGCCTCTACAAACCTTGCCACCTTGGGTAGCAAGAGGCAGACAACCAGAACTGGGGATTGGATTTGGGTCTCCAACATAACAGTGCAAAGAACTACCGTAATTGCAACACGAAATTAGTTTTTTATTTGGTTTTGTTCTGCAGGAATAACTTGGAACACCAGAAGGAGGATTTCCCCAAAATAAAACTTAGTATGGCTTCAGCACAGCCTGTTTTGATCAGATACTAATCTTTGTGTTATATGGAAGGAATGAGAAACTACATGACAATATTCTCTGAGCCTACAATGGAAAAAAAAGAAGGAATAGAAATCAAATGTGTTCTTCTTACAGATAAAATCCCCTGAGATAATTGTGGGTATTTGTATTATTTCAGTGCCCCTTAGTTTAGGTCCAGAATTGACTTTCCAAATTGCCATCAGTGACTCTTTGTCTTGCTGTGACCTAAATATCAACCATGAAGTGCTGGTATTTAGGTCACAGCATTCATGTTGTATATGCACACCAGCATGTAACATGCTTGTTATTGATCCATGACCCGATGTCATAGTGCAGAGTCAAAGCTTTTCAGACCTGTTAATATTGAAATTGGGGTTTCATTGTGCCAGCTGCCCCCAACTGTCTCCTCATGGCCAGAGGTAACTCTGCTGATAGCCTGCTTCAATTTCCCCCCTTCCAGGGGCTTCTTAAATAAACTCCACACAGGCTTTCATGAGGCCAGTGACCACAGCCTGCCTCAGGCTGTCTGGTTGATTAATATAAAGTTAAAAAATAAACACAAAGCCCCTCCCACCCCAGCCTTTAGCTGAGCACAGCCCCAAACTTTCCTGGTGATTCAGGTCCCCTGGCTTTAGCAGGCTACTCCTAGCCCTGCCTATCTGAAGTGACTCCCCCGGTCTCAAGATCTTCCCCACAGGAGCCTTTCTCACTCTCTGCAGTCTTTCTACAGCTTCCTGAACATTCCCCCCGGCAGTGTCCTGCTGCTCTTTATAGGCAAATCAGCTCCTCCAAACCCAGTGAGTTCTATTAATTTACACCAGACTCCATTCCAGGTGTGACAGGCATTGCCAGTTGGATGGCAGGTGGGCAGAGCCTGGCCAGTGGCTGGTTGGCTTCAGGCCTCTGGCGCTTACTGAAGGAGGCCACCGCATCACAGGATGGTATTGGGACTAGAATTGGGGGAGGGATAGCTCAGTGGTGTGAGCATTGCCATGCTAAACTCAGGGTTGTGAGTTCAATCCTTGAGGGGGCCACTTAGGGATCTGGGGCAAAATCAGTACTTGGTCCTGCTAGTTAAGGCAGGGGGCTGGACTTGATGGCCTTTCAAGGTCCCTTCTAGTTCTAGGAGATAGGATATCTCCATTAATTAATTAAAAAAAAGGCAATCAGGACCCTACGCACACCACCACAAAAGGCCCTCATGGCCATGGCCCCAGTCTGCCATGGGGTAGAAGAGGCCACCCACACAGGAGACCTCTGCTGGGGAAATGGAGAGCATTCCTCAATGGGCTGGGACCTCTTTTCTCTTTGCTACGCCACCCCCTGAGTTCAGGCAGGCTGAAGTTCATCCAGGAAGGTGACAGTCCCACTTACACAAGTAGGGGACTCTGTAGGGTGGATTCCCTGCCATCAGTCCAACTGAGGGCTCTCCTGCCACACACCCTGGCACCCGCGCCGATAGCTCTATGTGAGAAGGTCCTCCTGCCCTTCAGTAGGGTTGTTTACATGTAGATATCTTCCTCCCACTCATACAGCGCTTTGTGCTGGCAGTTGCAGGGCTTCCCCTACAGTGTAGTCTGCAGAGATAACATTATCCTTCCTCCACACACAGAGCCCTCTGCTGAGGTGATTGGTTCCCTCTGGCAGCCCCATTCTCCTGGCTGTCCTAGGATCAGTAGTCGTGGCTGAGTTCTCCCTACCCAGCCGTGTTAGCAGCCACAGCAGCAATAGCTGAGCCTCCTCTTCCAACCAAGTAGGCCATGTCTACATTACAAAACTTGAGTTGACCTAACTCATGTTGACATACAGCTACTTCCATCGCTTGTGCGTGTCTGCACTTTGCTCCATGTGTCGGTGGTGCACGTCCTCACCAGGAGTGCTTGTATCGATTGTCCTGTCAGCGTGGGGCACTGTGGGATGGCTCCTGACACCAGTAACAGTTGACATAAGCAACACCGTGCCTACCCTGAGACTGCGCCAACCTAACTACATTGACCTGGACTCTACGCCGCTCAGAAAGGTGGAATAATTAAGCTGAGGCAGCAGGGCAGTTATGTTGGCAGTAGTGAAATTTAAGTGTAGACTCTTCCATAGTTCGGTTGATGTAAGCTGCCTTGCCTCAACCTGACTCTGTAGTGTGAACCAGACCATAAAGACAAGCTTGGGCTGGATCTGGCTATATGCTGCAGGAACTCTGTTCCTCATGCTGCATATGTTGACATCACTGACGATTTCATGTGACCCCGGAGTCAGGGTCCCTTATCACAGACTTATTCTCCTTAGTGGTTAATCTGGCCCTATATGGAAACACTGTGTCCCATGCAAAGTTGGTGTCTGTCCTCTTACTGGTATCAATTACTGAGTATTAATCAGAAATATTGCATCATGAAACAGAGGTTATGGGAAATGGAATTTATTTAAAGAGATCAATTTCACATGCTACAAAGTCAGTCCCTGCATCTGTCCCTCACTCCGCATTGGCTTTGTCCTACAGCGTATCCCTTCATTTGGGACTTGGCAAGTGGAGAGAAAGTCGAGGAATGAAAGCAGTAAAAGAATGCAGAGTAGCTGCACAAAGAAACTGCTGCAAGAGGAATTGGACGGCAGCACCCAAAACTGCCAAGTTACTCTGCAGCTTCAGGGCCCGGGGGGATGGCAGAGGAATGAAGGCTGCATGTGAAATTATGTTTCTGTAGATTTTTATCTCTGCAGTTCGGCCTTGAATAACAAATCTCCTGCCCCTTTGCCTCATGCTCAAGAGGAACTGACCTTCATCAAGGTGATGGGGTGTCTGTAGCCAGCGGTCACCCTTTGCTTGAGCAGAAATGTGCATCCTTATCAATCTGGGATCCTGGTTATTACACTAAATACATACAAACTGTTCCCCTACTGGGACCAGAGATAAGAAAAAAAATAACCCTGTATAATGATAAACGGGAGCTGTAAATCCTTCATGTGCCATGGGGAAAAAATTACTTTTACTGGCATTTTTTTCCCACCTGAAATTAGGTTTGTATCTCTGTGATGGCTTTATTTCTCCTGCAGGGGAATTATTATTATTTATTGGTTGTTGTCTAGCTTAGTTCTTTGAGGGACAATGTCTCATTTTCCCAGTTGTGTGTGTATTTTTTAAAGCAGTGCCAATTGTGAGTTTGGCTGAGGTTATGCTACAGTAACCTAGACACAGGATCTGCATTGATAAAGCTCCCAATGAACCAGAACTATTCAGCCACACGTTAGGCACTCTTCATTGAGCAAGGCTGACACCTGAGTGGTGGCGGTAGCGGGGATGGAGTCTGGAGACAAAGGGACCACCAATGCTGCCTGTTGCCCGATGGGAAGCTGCATGGCAAAAAGATATCTTTCCCTACTCCAATCCTAACAACCTTGATTTGTGAGAAGATTCTCAGCTTGTATTAAAGATGGGAGACAGGTTATTGCAGGCATATTAGCTCTTGTATATCTACAGGACTGAAACGTGATTGAAGCCCGAAGTGACCAAGATAGAAAGCAGCAGGCAGTGGAGATGTTTAATATGCTTTTTTTTTTTCTCTTGTGGAGGGAAGGATGGGGAGGAGGTTGGAAGGGAAGTGACAAGAGACAAGGTTGTTCTTGAATTGGGAAAAAAAGTTCACAAGTTTCTTCTTTTGGTTTTCAGCTGGCAGCACTGAGAAGTGGCAGCATGGCACTCTACCCCCACCCCTTTCCACAACCTTCCACTGAGTGCTGGGGACAAGGACAGAGAATCTTGTGGTGCTGACTTGTGATTCAGGAGATCTGGGATGAATTCCTAGCTCAGATGTAGAGTCCACATGTGGCCTCAGGCATGTCACTCAATTTCTCTGTGCCAGTTTCCCACGTGAGAAATACGGTGAATAAGAATTCTTTTCTCTCACCCTTTGTCTGTCCTGTCTATTTAGATTGGAGGCTCTTTGTGACACTCCTGTCTCTCACTATGTCTTTGTACATTCTGTTTATGAAAACAGGTGCCTGACAGCACTAGCTAAAATGAATAAACCTGCCCTTCCCATTCCTCTCTCTGCCCTTCCGTGCCCGACTGTTCCTTATTTCTCCAATTTGTTCCATTTTCAGCTCCCATCCCCTTCATAGGACTAAATGCTCCTTATTTACCCACTCTGGGCCTTTGTCTGGAAGCAGGAGGCTGTTGGGCATGGGCTCTGTGTTCTTCATGTTCACTCCCTCGCTCAGCTACTGTGTCTGTTAGCTCATTTTTTATTGTAAACAGTCGCTTAATTATATTGGCCATGTGGACTCCAGCTCAGATGCTGTCATTCTCTTTGTATCTCTGGAGGTCTGGTTACCACATGGCCTCAGGCTCAGTCATTTGATGGCTCTGTTGTGCTCTTCCTCACTCCCACCTGCCCGCTACGAAGTACTGCAGAAATTCAGGAGCACAGATATCCACCTGGTACTTTAACCTTCCTCATATTGACCTTGTTCAGGTGATTATTTTCACAGCCACTCAGTGATTTCTTTTAGTTATGCACAGAGCTGAGCAGAAATCAGAATTCCAGCCCACAGAAAATTCTGATATTACAATATTTGCTGAAATAGCTGTTTGGAAATGTTGAAAAGTTTTGACATTTTTCAGTTTGAGGAAGAAAAATTGACATTCCCAAATTAGACCATTTCATTTCAGTGTGTTGAACGGAATGGAAACAACTTGTTTCCAGTCACTTCAACATTAGGCTACCTCTGCCTACGATTTGAGGGTGCCTCACAGGAGTACCAGTTCAGCTGTGGTGCCTCTTGCCCTCATTCTTCCCTGCAGGACTATGTCTCCCAGGATGCATCCACATCATGTGACTCCCATGATATCATGCTGCTCAGTGAAAGGGAAAATTGCAGTGAATCATGGGAGATGTCATCTGGTGAAAGTTTGGAGAGGAGAGTGGGGACATGTGGCATTCAAATTTTGCAGAAACTTCATTATTCAGGCAGAAAATGCCTGACCAGCTGTACCTGAGTGGCAGCATAGCATACAGCTATGGAAGAATTTTACTACCCAGTCACCAGCCCAGCTGACAGTATGTAGCAGTGGTGTTTGCTGAAGGGCAAAGCATATTGAGACAATTTATAATGTGTTTTTGTTCCAAAAGGCATTTATAGTAAACACTAACCAACAGGGTAAAACATTTATGAAGCACGGCATAAGAGAGAGAGACAAATTAAGCAAATATCACCAGAGATGTGCCTGTTGATACCAGGCCTGATTTTGTGCCATCATTTTTGATTGAAAAAATCCTGCAGACTATAGAAGAATGATTGTCACATTGCCCTCACCCAAGTGATTCTCCCTTTCCAACTACTGTACATACTGGTTCTAATGCACCAATATGGTGTTATAAGAGGACTATGCACCTCTCTGAAAGATGCATGAAATCTTTTACTCCCTCTCCTTTATGATTTTTTTATTTTTTTCCAATTTTTATGACTGTGAATTTGTACAGCAATTACACATATAAGTTAGTAAGTGTTTGACACAATGGGTATTTGAGACAAGAAATTTCAGCATAGTTGACTATACAGGATAGTATCTCAGTTCATAGAATGGCTTCCATTAAACAATTAGCAATGGGGTCTGTGATCCTGAAAAGGATCTGGGGGGTTATAATGGATCACAAATTGAATATGAGTCACAGATGCAAAAAAGGCTAATATAATTCTGGGGTGTAGTAATAGGAGTGTCATATGTAAGACATGGGAGGTAACTGTCCTGCTCTATTTAGCACTGGTGTGGCCAGTTCTTAGTGCCTCATGTTAGGAAAGATGTGGACAAAGTGCAGAGAGTCCAGAGGAGAGCAACAAACATGCTAAAAGGTTTAGAAAACTGGGCATGTTGAGTCTTGAGAAAAGAAGACTGTGCTGACCTGATAACAGTCTTCAAATATGTTAAGGGCTGTCTTAAAGAGGATGGTGATCAATTGTTCTCCATGTCCACTGAAGATAGAACAAGAAGTAATGGGCTTAATCTGCAACAAGGGAGATTTAAGTTACAAATTAGGAAAAATATAAAGGTAGTTAAGCTCTGGAACAGGCTTCCAAGGGAGGTTGTGGAATCCCCATCATTGGAAGTTGACTAGGAAGGGGATTAGTTAGGTGAATGTATTGACTGTGTTATAAAACCACAATAAATGAAGCTGAGTCAACTACAGTTGAGTGATTGCTGTTACATCTTATGACTGTGGAGTGACCAGGCAGATCAGGAGCGCCGCCAGCTATTTGCCACCCTAGGCAGCGGAAGGTCCCGCCCCCGAAATGCTGCCCCCGACAGAGGCAGCAGAAGGTTCCGCCCCTGAAATACCGTCGACGACTGGGGCGGCCGAAGATCTGGCCGGTGCGGTCGCCGCCCCCCAAATGTTAGCACCCTAGGCGACCGCGTAGGTCGCCTAATAGGTTGCGCCAGCCCTGAGGCAGATGCATTGCTATCTCTTGTGTCATGACTGACTATTGCTGTATCTTTGCCTAGTTGTTTTGCTGATGATTGTTTTTCCTTTTGACTATGACACTATGTTCTTCTCTAAAAGAATGGTTGGTTGCCTTTTGTTATAAAACTTGGTCTGAAGATTTTAAAGCTGACTGGAATGGACTGTTTTGTGGTACTTATATAGCCCCCATCACTATAGTATCTGAGCACCTTACATTCATTACTGTATTTATCCTCGCACCAACCCTTTGTGGGCGGGGGGGAAGTACTTTGAGATGGATGTGAGGGTGCTTAGAGATTAATATGGATCTGTTTTGAGAAGGTTGTTCATCACTGTATAGCACTGGTGACAAGTTCCAGAAGGTAAGAAAATCAGGTGTTCAGTTACACCTGCACACTACTAAGCAGTTGGAATGGATGTGATGGTGTTACCCGGGGTTCTTTCAACCCAAAGCTCTTGGTAACTTTTACTCTGTGCACGGTAGTGTCAGGAAATAAATCAGGGGAGACATGGCCGTCCGACCAATAGATGACTGGCATAAACAGGACAACACGAGTGGTTTCACTTAAAGCTAAACTTTACTTAGACTCAAGCATTTACACACGTCCGCAACAGGTTAGTAAAACACCCCCAAGCCTCGATAATTCCCAAGCTGAGTGTGGCTCTCGAGTGGCACAGCGGCAGCCCGTCTGTCAGTGGGGAACACAAGATGCATCCAGAGGGAGAGTCCAGTCCTGAAGAGTCCCCCTACCTCAAACTTTTCCCTCTTATTTATACATTAGTAATAGAATGACATGTCCCTGAAAGAAAACTTGTTAAGCAAGCAGTTCCAATGGTCAAGCAAGAGGCTTCCTTGATTATTGATTAACCAGGTGTGGGTTTTCCCCAGATTTTGCAGCCTTGAGAACCTGTTAGACACATTCCTGAGGGCACATCCTGCTTTTCTAAAATACATGTATCAACAACTTCAACACAATTCTTATCAGGAAGGACGCGGGGTCAAGCTGCCCTTTTTGGGTGCCACAGAACCCTCTCCTCTCCTCCCTTGGTCAAGCTGAGGCTGGGACATGGCCAATTTACAGCCTGCTGATGTGGCTGCTTTTAGCAATAAGCAATAGTGGTTTCAGGCACTTTACTGGTTTGCCAAAATCTCCCCGTACAGTGGTGTACCCAGATCTGAGTCTGAGCATGGGAGAATTGTGGAATTCCATCCCAGACAGGTAACTGCATGAGGCCTGACATCTGAGGGTCTGGATTCAGAGAGACCAGACAGAGGATAGAAGTCCAAGCAGCCCTCTAACTCTGACATACATACATATTCCCATTTTAGAGATGAGAACTGAGGCACAGAGCAGCAAAGTGACTAGCCCAGGGTCACACAGGAACTCTGTGATGGAGCAGACACTTGAATCTGGAACTACCAAATCCTAGGGTAGTGTCCTAACCACTGAACCATCTTGTTTCTCTTTAAACAAAAAATATTCCTGAGTGCGTTTCGGATAGCTGCCATACAGAGCATGCTTCTTTTGCAGCAACAGTAGTATCACTTGGCACTTGAAAATGATGTTCAGTGTTTTCCGCTATGCATGCAACATCTCGTATGGCTGGGACCGCCAGAAATCACAGGGGATGCAGAAGGAACCATGATCTCTGAGGGGATGCAGAAGGAACCATGATCTCTGATGTATTTCTCCACCATTATATTGGCTTCTCCTCACTGCCATTGTGGAGCATAAATGAATCCTTTGGAGATCTCAACCAAGTGGCTTTGGTATTCAGTAGCCTGACTGGGCTACCCAGCACTATTGCTGCTGCAGCACCTGACGAACTGGCAGCCTCACAGAAAAAGTGCAATCACTGGCAATACCTACCCTGCAGTTCCAGATAACCTCACTAAGAACTGCTTTTCATGCCAGGACCTGGGCTATCTCACCAGAAACTGTCTGGAGCTGCAGTCAGGAACCAAGAGCAGCCATTGAAGGAGCTGAGAGGATCAGCAAGATCAGAATAGAAATGGAGGCCACATTACAATTATGTGCTCATCACAATCAGGAAACTTCTAGAAGCCAACATTTGGATCATACAGTTGGCCAACACCACAGCTCAAGTTTGTATGGTATGAATAGTGTAACCCAATATGGATGTGTGCACATCATCAGTGGGGAAAATGATCGACTGTTTGGTGGACTCATGGGCATCCATCTTTTAGATCCAGGAATAGTTTATTCTTAATGATATACCACAGTTCTTGTTCAGGCTGTGAGCCAAAGATGTAAGTGGATCGGTGGTTAAAAAAAAAAAAAAAAAAAGATACCAACCTCCTTGTGGTCTCTTTAGTTTAATGGCACTTCCTTCCCAACACAGGATGATATTGGACATGAGCGATAGTCTGGAAATCAGGAATACCTGCAACTACAGAGCTTGGTGACAGTTTTTTACATCAGACAACATGAGACAGGAATTGATCTAGAATTCCCTTGATGTGTTTAGATGGAAGGGTGATCTCTCTCAACTGTACTAGCCTCACTGAGCACTGCCTTGCAAACAGCATCTCATTGGCCACACCCATAATCACCTACAAAAGGAGGTGGGCAACAAGCAGGTCACAGAGCTACTCACCACTGTCCCCAAATGCTCATCCGTGGTATCATTTATCAGGGTGCAAGCATACCGGCAGTCCCAGTAGTGACTGTACAGAAGCATTGTCCCTGTGGTTTCAGGAAGGGAGTGATGTGAACAAAACAGGAAGTTAGGAGAGAAGGCTAACTAGTGAGACAACTGGTTAGGTTAATGTGTCGGTAAACTAATATAAAGTAAGTTAAATTAAACTTCATTTGATTAATCATCAGATTAATGCTACAATATTGTAATATACAGAAGCAGCACTATATGCAGAAAGCTATAGAAGAGCATACTACCAGTATTAGTCTGCACCACTTCAGTTATAAGAAAAGCTCACCCTCTTGTGGGAAAATATAGAACTTCAGACATCACTTACATTTAAGCTTGCAAGAATTAGATTTTTATTGGTAAATCCCGTTTTCACCAGACGCACACAAACCAATGGAAAAATATTTCCATGGACTATAATTGAAATTTATAGATAGACAAACTAAGAAAAATGCTGCTTTCGAAATTTACTTAATATGTTTTGATATGTGATGTTGACAATTTCTGTTTGAAGGTTATAAAGCTTTAACTTTTTGAATCTCTGTGCCTACTGTCATTAAATAATTATCTCCCTCCCTCAATTTTCCACAGCCATGAAAATTTAAATAAATAAAAACTGAAAAAAAATGCTTAAAAATAAATATTGGTATTTAGGTGGACGAGATAATATTTTTTATTGGACCAACTTCTGTTGGTGAGAGAGATAAGCTTTCAAGACACACGAAGCTCTTCTTCAGATGTGGGAAACTGCGATTCTGAGAGTACCTTCCCAGACCTGAAGAAGAGTTCTGTCTGGCTTGAAAGCCTGTCTCTGTCACCAACAGAAGTTGGTCCAATAAAAGACATTACCTCACCCACCTTGTCTCTAATATCCTGGGACCAACATGGCTACAACTGCACTGCAAACACTGATATTATCTATCAAGAATATAAAAAAGTAAAAATCAAATTCTGCCAATCCTACATATATTAGTTGATGAGTTTATTCCAGGTTAACATTTAATTATGTTACACAAAAACTTGTTGCCAGTCATTGCTGTGGGCATTGAGCAGCATTAATTCTCCCCAAGATCTTTCCCCCCCTATTGCTTTAACTTTTACAAAGTGTAGGAAATTAAGGGTAGGATTTAGGATGTTGCCAGGATGCCTTTAACGGCAGGTAGGATGTTCAAATTTCCATCCTGTACAAATTTCAGGTGGAATGTTCAGGACCCTACATTCTAAAGGGGAAGAACCCAAAATGAACACTGAAGGAGCAAACCTTTCAATCAAGGAGATATCACAGAAGATACTCATAAAAGAATCTGAGATGGACTTCCTATGATTCTTACATTAGATTAGAGTGGACTAACCAGAACTCAACCAGAAGCTTTAGAATTGAAAACTCAAAAATTTATCTAGGTGGAAAAGAAAGAAAATGGAAAAATAAAATGAGAAACTCTGGAATATTGTTAGGGGAACTTTTAGCACCGTGACCTTACAGTCAGATCTCTGCAACACTTGGAAGAGAACCTCGTTGACAAGATTTTATGTCCAGAAGAATCTGGTGACATTAACAGCACAACATGGAAATTAGGCAATAGAGGGAAATTGTCTGGGTCGGGGTAATTTTTTTTTTACAGCTAATGCTCAGATTCATCTTATACAGTTTGAAAACATAATGTATCCTTTTGAACACTTCAAACAGAGATTTGGAAGCACATGTTGCAGGGCTGCTGCAGTTTGGGAATCCTAATGCCAGAAGCCTTATGAGGCCTAGACCATGAGATTTAGTAGGACTTTTGTTTGTTTGTTTAATTTAGAGGGAAGAATACAAGGAAGTCACCCTTGTATAGTAGGCATTCTTGGGAGAAAGGGGAAGTGGCTATAGATCTGCTACATACTACTGATCCCTGGTTGGCCCCCTGGGGCTGTGGGAAGGCACACACAAATGGAGCATCCTTCAGACTGCTTTCACTTATGCCAGGGACCAGCCTGGTCCCCAGCTGGTTCTAAGATCAGGGAATGTAAAGGTGGCTGAAAGCCACCTCTCATCCTTCCACCTTCTGGATCTGAGCACTATTTGGCTGGGCCAGTGACTACGGTCCTTGATTACTAAAATATAAGGCTAGCAAATGGTTTACACAGCAGGGTTCCCAACCCGCAGCAAACAAGTTACCCTCTTAAAAGGTTCATAGGAAGAAACATCAGATGTGTGTTATTGGCTGCACGGTTATTAAAATGACACGCAACACAATACAAAATTCCACTGGTTTGGAGAAAAAAGGAAAACCCAGGTTAGAGTGAAAAGTATAACCACAGAAATCATATTTGGGGCACACATGCTTTAAATTGAAAACATGACTAAGTGGTAGAAGGCAGTGGAAGGAAAAAGGATATTAGAAAGAAAGTGCGTAGGAAGTTTTAACAACCACCCAAAAAAGGAAAGCAGAAAATCTGTCTCTTCAGCTGCTTGGAACTCTTGAGAAAACTTCCTGTTTCTGAGTGCTTAGGACAATACCTGAACCTCCTGCACCCTAGAATGAGAATATCAAGCCCAACTAATAATTGAGGTGGGAGATGGGCAAGGAATAGAAAAGGGTTTTAATAACTTGGATGAAAAGAAAACAATGAATTTTACAGATGTTGTAGAGGAAGAATTGGCCAAGTCTGGCAAAAGTTTGGATATGGAAAGTGTGACAGGGCAAGGCCAGATGACTATAGAAAAGTAGTGGGAGATAGATATATTACCCCCAGGTTAAACAAATCCCTGGTACCAGGATAAGTAAATGGCAGCTGTTCCAGGTCAATTAAGACACCTAGGGCCAATTAAGATCTTTCCAGAAGGCAGTGGAGATTGCTAGGTTGATTGGGACACCTGAAACCAATCAGGGGCTAGCTGAAACTAGTTAAAAAGCCTCCCAGTTAGTCAAGTGGGTGTGCATGTCAGGAGCTGTGAGAAGTTGTGCTGTTGGAGAGACTGAGCTGAGCTGTATATACTATACTAGGTACAAGGAAGGAGGCCCTAAGGTAAGGCTGAAGTGGAGCTTGACAAAGTGGGGGCTGCTGTGGGGAAGTAGTCCAGGGAATTGTACGTGTCCTGTTGCTAAAAGGTAAGTTACCATAGCTGACACTATTAGGGTCCCTGGGCTGGAGCCCGGAGTAGAGGGTGGGCCTGGGTTCTCCTTCCCCCCTCTGAGGCTAGTGAAATCCATCAGGAAATGCAGGACCCATGGAGACAAGGACAGAGCTTCTTCACAGAAGAGAAATAGAGAGGAGTCAAAAACACCACTGTTTGTGATAATGCACCCCCCCCCTTTTTTTTTTCATACAAAAATCTATTAAATAAATATATGCTGATCACACCAGGCTTCTACTGAGCTCCATTTGAAAGGGCTCTGGTATTGCAGTTTTCTTCATCAGTAGGACCAACCCCACTGAAGTCAATGGGAATAGTATACTTTTAAATGAGGCCAATACTGATTTTACAATGTTGTATAATATCACTACTTATGATTAAAAATTGTCAAAGTTGTTTTTTGATGGAAAATTGGGGTTTTGATCAAAAACGTTTTGATAAAAAAGTCTGCTTCTTGAAGACATTTTATTTTTTTAATTAAAAAATGAACAATCTGAATGCACAAAACAAAAAGTGGCCAAAAATCCAAATATTTCAATTATGAAATGCTACTGCAGTGCCTCATGGGAGTTGCCGTTTGGGTGCTCATTCTTCTCCACGGTCTGAGCTATTCTGCTGGACTTCATCTCTCTTGAGGTGTCATGGCTAACTTACTGTCATGATGCACTGCCTCCCGTCACTAAGAGGGGAGACCATAGCGCATCATGGGGAATGTAGTCTGACCACGAAGCCCATAGAGGAGAATGGTTGCACGAGGTACCCAAACTACAACTTCCATGAGGCACCACAGCAGCATTTCTGAATCCTAATATATATATATTTTTTTAATTAAATATTTAGGTTTTTGAGTTTTGGAATAAAACTTAAAATGTTCATCAGAAATGTAGACTCATTTTTCGGTGTGAAATCCCTCTCCCATTTTTTCTGATCGGTTCTAAAGATGACAGTGATCAGGGCTAGATTTTCAGAACTGCATCAGGCTCATTGAGAGTTGGGTTTCCTCTTAGCTGCTTTTGAAAATTCCACTCCTGAATGTGGCATAACTAAAGGAGGCTCAGGATGGGATGCTTAGCCAATGTTAAAGCTGTCACTGTTCTATTGTAAAGCACAGCAGAGCCCAATATCTTCAATAAATAAAAATAACATCCCAGAATAGGACTAACTAAAAGTTCCTCCCTGGTGGTTTTAAACTTTCAAAAAATACACCCCAAGTCTCAGCTAGTCAATGGTCATTTTCTCTTCCTTCCCCTGCTTTAGTCCCCAGTTAGAACAGTGCATTGCAACCACTCAGGCCCTGGTCCTCAATGATATTAAGGTGCCTAACTCCCACTGAAATCAATGGGAATTAGGTGCCTAAATATCTTTGAGAATGTGGGTCTCAGTGACCATGTGCAGGATATTTCTGAAAAGCATTGGCACAGCAGGGACAGAGGGCTCTGTGGAGTAAGAGGTATATTTACAGAATGCTATATTTACTATTTCTCCCATTGATGTGATCCACTAAATAACCACTCCATAGGCTAGGTCTTCTGCCGCTGTAAATGATTTACACCAGCTAAGGATCTGACCCATATTTATTCCACATTGTTCAAGTTTGGTAACAGCTATTCTGCTGTACCCTTTCCTGGCACGCACCGCACAGGTAGAGATGGATACAATTACGAACCACAACATTTGGATCTAGATCTGAACTTCCCCGAAGTTTGGGGTGGCAATTGGATATGCAGTTTTACTTTGGGCTCTTGTCCACTCACAAGTCTGGTACCTGTGGAAATAAAGAGTTTTAAAAACTGAAAATACGCCCTAAGTCTTAAACAGAAGAACATAAGAAAGGCTGTACTGGGTCAGACCAAAGGTCCATCTAGCCCAGTATCCTGTCTACCGACAGTGGCCAATGCCAGGTGCCCCAGAGGGAGTGAACCTAACAGGTGATGATCAAGTGATCTCTCTCCTGACATCCATCTCCACCCTCTGACAGACAGAGGCTCGGGACACCATTCCTTACCCGTCCTGGCTAATAGCCATTAATGGACTGAACCACCATGAATTTATCCAGTTCTCTTTTAAACTCTGTTATAGTTCTAGCCTTCACAACCTCCTCAGGTAAGGAGTTCCACAAGTTGACTGTGTGCTGCGTGAAGAAGAACTTCCTTTTATTTGTTTTAAACCTGCTGCCTATTAATTTCATTTGATGACCCCTAGTTCTTGTATTATGGGAATAAGTAAATAACTTTTCCTTATCCACTTTCTCCACATCACTCATGACTTTATATACCTCTATCATATCCCCCCTTAGTCTCCTCTTTTCCAAGCTGAAGAGTCCTAGCCTCTTTAATCTCTCCTCATATGGGACCTGTTCCAAACCCTTAATCATTTTAGTTGCTCTTTTCTGAACCTTTTCTAGTGCCAGTATATCTTTTTTGAGATGAGGAGACCACATCTGTACGCAGTATTTGAGATGAGGGCGTACCATCGATTTATATAAGGGCAATAATATATTCTCAGTCTTATTTTCTATCCCCTTTTTAATGATTCCTAACATTCTGTTTGCTTTTTTGACCGCCTCTGCACGCTACATTTTCAGAGAACTATCCACGATGACTCCAATATCTCTTTCCTGACTTGTTGTAGCTAAATTAGCCCCCATCATATTGTATGTATAGTTGGGGTTATTTTTTCCAATGTGCATTACTTTACATTTATCCACATTAAATTTCATTTGCCATTTTGTTGCCCAATCACTTAGTTTTGTGAGATCTTTTTGAAGTTCTTCACAGTCTGCTGTGGACTTAACTATCTTTAGCAGTTTAGTATCATCTGCAAACTTTGCCACCTCACTGTTTACCCCTTTCTCCAGATAACTTATGAATAAGTTGAATAGGATTGGTCCGAGGACTGACCCTTGGGAACACCACTAGTAACCCCTCTCCATTCTGAGAATTTACCATTTATTCCTATCCTTTGTTCCCTGTCTTTTAACCAGTTCTCAATCCATGAAAGGACCTTCCCTTTTATCCCATGGCAGCTTAATTTACATAAGAGCCTTTGGTGAGGGACCTTGTCAAAGGCTTTCTGGAAATCAAAGTACACTATGTCCACTGGATCCCCCTTGTCCACATGTTTGTTGACCCCTTCAAAGAATTCGAATAGATTAGTAAAACATGATTTCCCTTTACCGAAACCATGTTGACTATTGCTCAACAGTTTGTTTTTCTATGTGTTGGACAATTTTATTCTTAACTATTGTTTCGACTAATTTGCCCGGTACAGACATTAGACTTACAGGTCTGTAATTGCCAGGATCACCTCTAGAGCCCTTTTTAAATATTGGTGTTACTTTAGCTAACTTCCAGTCATTGGGTACAGAAGCCGATTTAAAGGACAGGTTACAAACCTTAGTTAACAGTTCCGCAACTTCACATTTGAGTTCTTTCCGAACTCTTGGGTGAATGCCATCTGGTCCCGGTGACTTGTTAATGTTAAGTTTATCAATTAATTCCAAAACCTCCTCTCGTGACACTTCAATCCGTGACAGTTCCTCAGATTTGTCACCTACAAAAGCCGGCTCAGGTTTGGGAATCTCCCTAACATCCTCAGCCGTGAAGACTGAAGCAAAGACTCCATTTAGTTTCTCCACAATGACTTTATCGTCTTTAAGCGCTCCTTTTCTATCTCAATCATCAAGGGGCCCCACTGGTTGTTTAGCAGGCTTCCTGCTTCTGATGTACTTAAACATTTTGTTATTACCTTTGGAGTTTTTGGCTAGCCGTTCTTCAAACTCCTCTTTGGCTTTTCTTATTACATTTTGCACTTAATTTGGCAGCATTTATGCTCTTTTCTATTTGCCTCACTAGGATTTGACTTCCACTTTTTAAAGGAAGTCTTTTTATCTCTCACTGCTTCTTTTACATGGTTGTTAAGCCACGGTGGCTCTTTTTTAGTTCTTTTACTGTGTTTCTTAATTTGGGGTATACATTGAAGTTGGGCCTCTATTATGGTGTCTTTAAAAAGCGCCCATGTGGCTTGCAGGGATTTCACTTTAGTCACTGTACCTTTTAACTTCTGTTTAACTAAACCCCTCACTTTTGCAGAGTTCCCCCTTTTGAAATTAAATGCCACAGTGTTGGGCTGTTGAGATGTTCTTCCCACCACAGGGATGTTGAATGCTATTGTATTATGGTCACTATTTCCAAGCGGTCCTGCTATAGTTACCTCTTGGACCAGCTCCTGTGCTCCACTCAGGACTAAATCTAGAGTTGCCTCTCTCCTTGTGGGTTCCCGTAATAGCTGCTCCATGAAGCAGTCATTTAAAGTATAGAAATTTTTTCTCGGCATTTCGTCCTGAAGTGAAATGTTCCCAGTCAATATGCGGATAATTGAAATCCCCCACTATTATTGAGTTCTTAATTTTGATAGCCTCTCTAATTTCCCTTAGCATTTCATCATCACTATCACCGTCCTGGTCAGGTGGTCGATAATAGATCCCTAATGTTATATTCTTATTAGAGCATGAAATTTCTATCCATAGAGATTCTATGGAACATGTGGATTTGCTTAAGATTTTTACTTCATTTGATTGTACATTTTCTTTCACATATAGTGCCACTCCCCTCCCCCCTGCACGACCTGTTCTGTCCTTCCGATATATTTTGTACCCCGGAATGATTGTGTCCCATTGATTGCTCTCAGTCCACCAGGTTTCTGTGATGCCTATTATATCAATATCCTCCTTTATCACAAGGCACTTTAGTTCACCCATCTTATTATTTAGACTTCTAGCATTTGTGTACAAGCACTTTAAAAACTTGTCACTGTTTATTTGTCTGCCCTTTTCTGATGTATCAGATTCTTTTTTATGTGAATGTTTATCATCTGATCTGGCCCCTACTTTATCCTCTTCCATCCTCTGCTCCTGACTATAACCTGGAGATTCTCGATCATTAGACTCTCCCCTAAGAGAAGTCTCTGTCCAATCCACATGCTCCTCTGCAGCCGTCGGCTTTCCCCCATCTCCTAGTTTAAAAACTGCTCTACAACCTTTTTAATGTTTAGTGCCAGCAGTCTGGTTCCACTTTGGTTTAGGTGGAGCCCATCCTTCCTGTATAGGCTCCCCCCATTCCAGAAGTTTCCCCAGTTCCTAATGAATGCCCATATGAACCATTTTTGTTAAACGATCTTATTCATGTAGTCTGGAATTTCAGAGCAGGTTAGGCACCCAACTCCTATTCACTTTCAGTTGGATTTGGGTGCCTAACGCCTTGGGTTCCTTTGAAAATGCCAGACATAAGATTTAATTTTAAAACACCTGGTTCTAGGGCAGATCATCTCAGCTTCCTGTTCTGTCCCTCAGCACATCCCTTCTATGGTGTCCAGTGACAAGCGTCCCTAGCTGACTAGTCTGGTAAAAAGAGACACACTGCAGCCGCCATTGCATACACCACATTCCTTCCCACCTCCCTTTCCCTCTGTGTAGAGAAGCATGATGAAGTGCGGGTAGAGAGAATATGTTAACTTCATCCTAGATGTGTGCTGTGGGTGGATTTCAATTAGGAATCCAGGCATTCAGTAAAGTAGCACTAATAACGGCTCTAGGCCAGCAGGAGCCCAAGAGGATTGCTAGCAGGTAAAAGGAAGAAGTAAGTATGTGACTGGGGGTCCCCTGAGGTCTCAGATCAGAATTCGGAGACCCTGGCTGGTAAAATATAGGATTTTTGTTTTTCTCAGAAAAAGTAGGTGACCTTGTTTCAGTTCCCAAAAGTTTTCACAATCCATGGCAAATGTTCTCCCAGCCACTGTACTGACAATGACATCTCTTTTCTGCGTTAGATGAAGGGGTGATCCACACAGTGCTCTTTCTGTGCCTGGCTTTTCAGAGACCACAATTAAATGTGAACTCTCCACTTCCTTTCCAAGATGGCACATTGTATGTTGTATACAGTGGGTAATATCCAGATTTCAGTTTTACACTACATTGCAGACAAGAAAAAATACTTTCATACTGCTGGTGGCTGAAATTAATTCACTTCTGTGAAGACAGCCAGCAAAAGACCTGAGCACTACTTAGGGCAAAGTGTGGCCTTGTGCTGAACCTCTGCACTAGGGTGCATTTCATCTGATGTGTGCGTACTCCATAGGGATACCTGTAGGGTGGCCATGTGTCCAAGACACAAACCCTCTAACTCAGTGCTGTTGTTTGCCTTTGTTCCCCCATCCCTTATCTTTTATATACTGCTGCTTACTATATTTACCTCTCATTCCCCCACTGAGCAGTGAAAGCAGGAGAAAGTAGGGTATTTTTACTCTGCTGCCAAAGTCCTCACTTCCTGTTTATACTTTCTATTCCTGGCTTCAAGTCCTACCTTTATGCATTGCTGCTTTGGTCTAAATCCTCTGATTTCTTCCCTGAGAATTTTCTGTTCTAATGTTGTCTCTGTACCCTCCACTTTCCAGATCTCCTTTGTCTTCCCCCAATACTCTCTTCCCACCAAGGCCTGAAAACACACCTGAATGTCCTCATCTCACTGAGCTTGTGGACTAGGAACTGGCATTTATGCTGCTGCTGCCACTGTTTCAGATACAGCTCTCGTCTCAAATGTAGTTGAATTCTGTTCCTCCTTTGCTGATCACCTGAGAATCAGCCAGTGCACAACAGGTGTGGAGGTGCAACTGAAGGAACTTCGGGTGTCACTGGTCTGTCAAGCACATGCTGGAAAATACTGAAAATTGAGGACAGACAGGAAGCCCCCAGTGACCAGTCAAATTGACAGAAGTACTGACCGAGAATTGCCCCTTAAAACCAAAGCAATCCTATTAAACCAATATTTGTACTAGCCTTCTTTCATTCATTACTTCCTCTTGGCTGCACCACTGACAAGTAATGAGGTCAGTCAATTTATGAAAATAAATGTGTTCAGATGTGCATTCAGAACTCTGTACTCAGATAAATATACATCTGTACTTAACAGATACAGCAAAAAATCCCATTGCTAACAAATGAAAACAGTAGAGATGGGCTTTAATCTCAATATTCACATCCAGATCAGGATCTGGACCTTCCTAAACTTTGTTTTACCAAACCTACCAGAATAAACTATATTTAAAATGTTATAAACTTCACTGGTCTGAGTAAGGACTAAAGGATTTGGCCCCAGCAAGTCTGGTGACTCAAGAAATCTTGGCCAATTGCTCACCTTTTGGCTAAATAGGTTCTTCCTCTAGGGAGACCAACTTCAAATTCTTCAAAATGGGATTCTGATGGAGACTCTGGGACTTGGGAGATTCTACCACTTTGGTATAACCCAAATTAATTGATTAGATAAGTGTTCACTGCTAATTTGTAAATCTCCTACTGACATGTGTATATCATTAAAACCTGTAAGATTAACTCTTAAATCATTGAGGAAAAAATAGATACTATTGATTTGGGAATTACCGTATATACTTGTTCATAAGCCGAATTTTTTTAGTAAAAAAGGGAAGCACCAGAGACGGGGGTCAGCTTATGAACGGGTGTAGAGAGGGAGAGGTGGGACACAGCCCCTCCCCCCAACAGAGGGAGCAAGGAGAGGCAGCAGAGCCAGAAGGGAAGAGGCGGGGCCAGAGTGTCTCCACTTCTGGCCACGTTGCTCTCCCCGCAGCTTCCAAAGCAGCTGCAGCTCTGGGGCTAGCAGACTGCAGCCCTGCCACTCAGCTCCACCCCCCAGAGCAGGCTGTGGCCACGCTGCCCGGGCGCTGGAGCATGCTGTGGCCACACCACCCGGCTCAGCCCACCGGAGCAGGCTGTGGCCGTGCTGCCCAGCTTGCCGGAGCAGTTCCAGTCAGGTCAGAGACATCCTCCCCAGATAAGGTGAGAAGGGATGGGATGGGGAGAGTGTGAAGGTCCCAGGCAAAGGGGTGGGGTCATGTGGGGGGTGGTCACAGGGGTTACTCCCCTGACTCCCAGCTTCGCCTCCCAAAAAAATTTCCCCACCTGTTGCTGTCCTGGTAAGCAGCTGGTGCGCCGGGACACTTTTTGTTTACTTAGGTTTACCTCTGTGCCTGCGGATGCGCAAGGTAAACAAACCATCTCGGCCCACCAGCGGCTTATCCTGATGGCCCCGGAGCCAAAATTTGCTGATCCCTGAATTATAGGGTTGGCTTATGAATGGGTTATAAAAATTCTCCATTTTTACATATCCATCTTGGGGATGTCGGCTTATAAATGAACCGGCTTATGATCAAGTATATACAAGTATATCAAGTAATTGTCTTGGGTCTTGCATTAGTCAATAATACATTGTTAACCATTCAGCAAAATAATGTTCAAATCAAAGATAAAATTGTCATTATCATCTCAAGTCTTGATCCTCATGTGTGACTTTACACACTTGAGGAGAACGACTAAGTCTGTTGGACTATTCATGAGCTTGAAGTTCCATCTATATTTCAGTCATTGCAGGATCAGGGGAGTAGACCTTGTGTATATTAGTAAAGTTGTAACAGTTTAACTAAATCATTTTAAATCAATCTAGTTAAACTCATGCAAACCCCCTAAAATGGACACTCTTAAATCAGTTTGGTTTGCATCAGTAAATTAATTAAATTAAGATAAAGAGTATTAAGCAAGGGTTAAACTAACTTAAGAGTGTCTTCATTAGAGGTTTGCACCAGTTTAACTAGATGAATTTGAAACTGATTTAATTAAAACAGTGCAGCTTTTCTCAACAAGGAAGGCTTTAGTCTCTCTTCATAATTTGTGATATAGTAGAATTATGTCAACACATTGAAAAAACAGAGAACTGAAAATAGACAACCTTTTGGTTCATAATCTTCTCCATATTTATATCGGTTGAATAAGGGCAGGATTCTATAAACCTTATTGGTGTGAATAGCTCTGAGTTAATTTAGGACCATACACATGAATGAATAGAGCATGCCTACATAAGTAATGGATTGCAGGACAGGCTCCTTAAATTGTGTAACTTGTCTTAAAATGTTTAAGATTTAGTTATAGGATAGATGAAGAAGCGTATTCTCATGTAGCAGATTTGTTAATAACAATTCACCATTTCTTTTACAGTCAAACATTTGTCTGTTTCCAGCTGGAAATGATGGTATGATTACATCAAAATAAGTATTTTAAAAGAAAAAATATCTTGTTAATTTTGTATTCCCAACAAAGAGAGACTGGATTTTAAAATCCTGACTACAGTGCTGATCTAAATGTTTGAGAGAGCATAAAGTTTTTCTTTTCAGGTATAATGCTTTCTACAACTAACTGTAGACTATATATGTATTTGTTTGCTGAACTTAAATTAATAAATGAAACGTACTTGTAGCACTGCTTTACCCAGGTAGGTGTCAAGCAATATACACTCATATAATAATTATTCTAATATTTTAATGACTCCAGCTATTTGCCACACTTATCCAAAGTAAGGATAAAGATAAAAGTATCTGCTGATCTGGAGACTGAGATGACAGTGTGATTTCAGGCTTAAGATGCTAGGCCCTGGTCCTGCAAACACATATGCAGGTTCCTAATTTTACACACCTGTGTAGTTTCACTGACTAATGTGCTTAAAGTTCAGCCTTTGTGAAAGTGTGTGCATGACTGGGTGATTATCAGATAAGATACAGTTTTCAAAAGTGCTTAAGTGACTTGGGGGCAGATTTTTAAAGGCCTTTAGGTATTGAAAGATGCAGATAAGAGCCTAGTAGAATTTTCGAAAGCAGCTAAGCAAGTAAGGCACAGATTCAGATACTCAAAGGTATTTAGGATCTAATTCATTGATTTTTTTTTTTTATAAGTTCTTTTGAAATCAGTAAGGTTAGGCACTTAAGTTTTTAGGAACTTCTGAAAATCCCACTAGGCACCTATCTGCATCTTTAGATGCCTTACATACCTTTGAAAATCTGGCCCAGAGGTGTCTAAAGCTCATTGGAATACAATGGGATTTAGGCTACTCAATCACTTAAGCACTTTTGAAAACTTAACCCAGAAAGCTTTTACTAATGATAAACTTTGTTCCTGAATGGGTGATTTCCTGCCCTCCCCCTGCATAATAGGTTACTTTCACTGACAAATTTAAAAAAAAAAAGGATCAGATTGTTTCAATATCTTTTCTCATTGTCTCTATTTATAAACACTAAATTAACAAGGAGATGCTTAATTTAATACCTACAGTCCTCAGCTAAAATCAGGCCCCATTCTGCTAATTTCCATACAAACACATAGTGAGAGGCACTCAGAGGCAGATTAAAGTCTCCTGGGGCCCTGGGGCAGAGTAAGTATGTCTGTGAAGGGAGCAGCACTGGAACCATGGCCCCACCCCACCACTTCTGCCTGCAGCCCTGTCCCTTCCGCCTGTGGCCCCGCCCACAGCCCCACCCCATTCCACACCTTCCTTGCGGCCTTGTCCCCATTTTGCCCTTTCCCCACAGCCCTGCTGCTTTCTGCCCACTGCCCCACCCATTCCACCCCTTCCCCGTGGCCCCACCCTGACTTGTTCCTTTACAGCCCCCCTTCCTGCTGCGTCCCCGACACTGGAGAAGCTCCGCCAGGGCAGGGGGAGATTTTTCCAGGAGTTGCAAATTGGCCAAGGCCCAGGGGCCCATGCAGTAATCCGCCACTGGAGACACTCCCTGTCCCAAAGAGCTTAGGCCTGGATCCACAAAGAGACTAATGCTCAGCGTTATGGCGCCTGTTAGGTGCCTAGAAAATCATAGGAACAACACTGTGATCCACCAAGCCTGAGTTCGGTACCTAAACGCTGAATAAGAAGAGGTAGGGGCCTGAAAACAGGATCCATAAAAGCCAGTATGCTAGGCAGGGAGCTGCCTAAAGCTAGCAAATGGGAGATGCTGGTAAGATGGGTGTGTGCTAAGCCCGGCACCTCTGCTGGAGTGGGTGCCTAAGGCCAGCCTGCAGGAAGATGCTTATCTCTGCTTAGCAGTTCATGAACAGGAACCCACCACCTGGTGTCAGCTGGTGTAGGCACCTTAGGTGTTTCTTGTGCGGTTGAGTTAGGTGCCTGCCTTGCTCCACACAAAACGGAGGTGACCAACCTGTAACTTTTAGCCCAGTTATTAGAGCACTCATGTGGGAGGATGGTCCAGTCCCCCTGCTCCATAGTGGAACAGCTTCAATAGGAGCAATTGAGGGAAGCCCCTATGTCAAAATATCCCATAGCCTAGTGGTTAGCACACTCTCCTGAGAGGCAGGAGACCTCTCTGTTCAAACCCTTCCCCTGCCACTCTCAGTGGAGGGGAGAACTGAATGTGGGTCTCCCACATTTTGGGTAAGTGCGCTAACCACTGGGCTGACAGTTATAAGGTAGGCTCCTCCTCCTCTTGGATTTGGAATAGGACCTGAACTACTAGGTTGGCCTCTGAGTACACCAACAGGATCAGATTCCACATGTGAGTTAGGCAGACAAACAACCTATATTCCACCAGTTCACAAATTGCTCAGGGACTTAGGCAGGAAACGGGTGCCTAGAGTGAAGCAGCAGTGCATATGCTCAGAAGCAGAAACCTAGGTTCCTAGGGGTCTTTTACCCTGAAAAATTAGTCGCCAAGTGAGTTTAGGCACGTATGGTGTTTGGCAGAAAATTTGTGGATTACAGTGGAGTCAAAATTGGGACTGTCACCTAAACCTATGCTTTTCAAACTGCGGGTCGCAACCCAGTACTGGGTTATGACATGTAAGGCACTGGGTCACCTTGTTCTGGAGGGGGAGTGGTGCCTGCGGGCGAGAGTCGCGCGGAGCTGCTTGCGTGCCTCTGCCTGGGAGCCAGACCTGTTGCTGGCAGCTTCTGGGGCGCAGCATGCTCCGCGGTGCCAGGACAGGCAGGAAGCCTGCCTCTGCACCCGGCTGTGCCACTGACCAGGAGCTGCTGGAGGTAAGTCCACACCCCAATCTCCTGCCCCAACCCGGAGCCTCCCTCAAACCTGGAACCCCTTCCTGCATCCCAAGCCCCTCAACCCCAGCCCAGAGCCCTGCCCCCTCCCACACCCCAATCCCCAGCCCAGAGCCCCTTCCCACACCCTGACTCCCTCATTCCTGGCACCACCCTGCAGCCCTCCTCCCTGCACCCCAACCCTTTGCCCCAGCTCTGAGCCCCTCCCACACTCCAAAACCCTCATCCCCCCCAGCTCCGTTGGGTCACAGACATCAATAATTTTCTTCAACTGGGTCCCCAGAAAAAAGTTTGAAAACCACTGGTCTAACCCAAGACTAAGTACCTTTGCAGATCTGGGCCTTACAGTCTAAATATCCAAGATGGATAAATACTAGGAGGGGAAAGAGAAGCAGAGAGAGTTGAAGGTACTTTCCCGCACAGCATGCAATGACCTTGTTGGAAACAAACCCAGATCTCCTGACTACCAACCCAACACTCTAGCCATTAGCCTTTCATGTTCCACAATCAGCAAGGCAATGAAAGGTTTTGAAATCTTTCACTGGGCGAAGGAAAGAAAGTCTGTCACACTCAGAAGAAGCTGCTTCAGATATTAAACATAGAGGGAGGGCCTTCCAGATGGGGCCCATTAGGGAGCAGCTGTAGGAAATGGGCAAAGTATGTACCACAAGTTTCTGGTGGGAGAGAACTAGATTCTCCATGTTGGTTTAGAGAAAGCATCGTGTGTAGAGCTTGGATGTCAAACCATTACCTAATCCATGCCAGAGAGGGATATTACAGTTAATTGGGCTTGTTTAGTACTTTACCATGTCAGATTCCAGTTTGGGGTGCTTTCCCTGGTAGAAAGGAGACTGCTCTGGTTTACTCTCCCCAAAACAAGAGACTAGATACTTTCATTTTGCCTTAGAGTAAGAGAAATACTCTATTTACATTTCCAAGATCAAAAAGCTAGTTCATTTTCACTCCTGTAGGGAGGAGGATTATATGGTTTTATTATCATGAAGCTGGTTTCCCAGTTTAAACTTGTAATTATTGCCAAGTAACATGAGTTTGAGTAAAACCCTGGGAATAGGGGAAACCTCTGTGAGATTTTTCTGGCGGATTGAGCATTAAAGACACCTGTTAACTGTTTGGACTGTCTAGTGTTTTGTTGTTTCTTGGTGTGCTGAGCAGGCCAAACCAGAGGGCTGCCCTACCACCTGCACATAGGTTGTTATATAGAGACTGATGTAAAGACTGGTGCTTTTACAATAGTAAGAAAACCCAGCAGTAAAAAGGAAGAAGTAGAAAAGGGAGTCCCTGCTTCAAAGCTTCCAGTCTAAGTACATCACCACTGCTTTAGTATTAAAGTTAGCAGCAAAATGTAAGAGCCTCAGTTATTAGGTGAACTGCACCTCTGACCCCTCCTGGTCTCTCTGACTCAGACTTTGGGCTGTCACCTTTTTGAGGGTGGATTCACATGATTCCCAGTTGTAGACTGGGCCTTGGGCAGCAGTCCCCTGGTACTAACCATGATTACTCAGCAGTTCTGACTTAGCCTCAAAATGCTGTTTATCTACTGAATTCCCCTGTCATTGCTCCTGGAGTGAACAAAGTCAGGTCTGAAGCTATGTCCGCACGACAAGTGCGATGAGGCATAGCTGCAGCTATGCCACCGTAGCATCAATGCTTGCTACCACGCTGGAAGGGGGTTTTCCATTGCTGTAGTAAATCCACCTCCTCAAGAGGCAGTTGCTGGGTTGATTGAAGAATTCCTCCATCAACTTAGCAGTGGCTATACCAGGGCTTAGGTTTAACTGTCTCTCAGGGGTGTGAATTTTTCACAGCCCTGAGCAACGAAGCTGGGGTTGATCTAAATTTTCAGCCTTAAAGCAAAGTATTATTTAACTCTCAACCGAAACATTAAAGAGAAAACAGCTCTAAATACAGTAAACCACTCTATATCCATGTCTGCCTTGCTCTGCTGCTTACCATTCCCTTGACCTGGGGAAGACCTAACTTTTTCAGACCTCTTCTGTGGCACCTCTCTCTGTGTCAGCCTGCCCTTCCCAGATGGTCCCTGACAATTGAGTCCCTTTCTTCTCCTGAGAAGACTTTTTAAGTGTTTATAGCCATTGGATCTATTAGTTCCCAGCATTAGCAGAACAGCTGTGTCAGTTCAACCTAGTGCCTGGAAGCAGGCCGTTATCCTGCCAATAGTTGCTGGGCGGTTGCTTAGCTATAGCTATTATGTTTTCCTGATTGCTTTCCCCACAGCCCCCTCTTAAAATAGATTCATCTGTTTATACAGGGAAGTCTTTGGAATGAGTGACTATGAGGAACTGTGAAAGTGGTACCGATTATAGAAAAGCTGAGAGAATCCAGACTAAGATGGTTTGAGGACATGAAAAGAAAATTGGAAGAATATAAAGGAAACAGGTGTTAAACTTAGGCCTGGTCTACACTACAGAGTTTCTCTGTAAGCATCTGCACTAAAATGTAGCTCACTGATGTAACTCACCCACTACACCGACTTAGTAATCCGCCTTGGCAAGAGGTGTATAGCTTAAGTTGATGTAGTTAGGTCGATGCAGTGTCAGTGTAGACACTGCATTGCTTACATCAGGCTCCTGGTGAGGTCATGCGCCATGACACAAGGAGTGCAGTGTGGATGTGTAAAATCTATTCAATTACTGTGGTGGTTGTACATCAACATAACTTAGATCAACTTAATTTTGTAGTGTAGACTTGCCCTTAGAAGTGGAAGGTAAGAAAGGCTGGAAGACCCAAAACTAGATGGATGGATGCTATACAAAAGTGTTTGATTAGCTGAGGAGTTTCCAAAGTACTGCCTCAAGACAGACTGGAATGGAGTAAAAGGATTCAAAGAACCAACCCCAGATAAATGGGACTAAGGCTAGAAGAAGATATAGGAAAGTCTTATAATCCAGTGTAAGATAATTTCATTTTACTGACCAATTCACATACAGTATTTGTAAAATTATTACATCTCCATAGTCTCAGATTATTACATAACTCCATGTCTGTCACTGTAAGAACTACCTATATTTTAATCCAGCGTTTCTCAAACTTTGGGTCAGGACCCCGTTTTAATGGGGGTGCCAGAGCCAGAATTAGACTTGCTGGGACCCAGGGCTGAAGCCAAATCTCCACCCCCACCTGGGGTGATGAGGCTTAGGATGTGGCCCCCTCTCCCCTCCACCCAGGGTGGCAGGGCTCAGATTCCGCTCCCCACCCCTCTCACCTCAGGGTCATGTAGTAACTTTGTTGTCAGAAGGTGGTCTCGGTGCAATGAGTTTGAGAACCCCTGTTCTAATTAATAGATTACTCCTGTCCATTGTATAAAACTGTTGTCTCATTTGGGGTCTGACTCTGAAAAGTGCTCTGTTGAAGTATCAGGTTGTTTTGCCTATACTACTCGAGAAGCCCCACCCTTCACTTATATGAACTCTGATCTTGGGGGACCATCTGCATGTGAAAAGATAGTTCAGCCTCCATGTTGATTAAATACAGAGGATTTCCCACATGACTGTGAATCAGAGGGATATTTGTGGTTCTGAGTTTATTTTTTGCAAGTTATAAACTAATCAGACCTTTAAAAGTCCCCATGTTCTTCCCATCCCTCTTGCTCTTATGAAAACACATTCTGATCGTTTTGCTGATGTAGCACAAATCAATTTACATGAAGCACTACCAGTCTTGTTTCTTTGGGGCTTATTTTATGTTTTAGCTAAACAAGTCTGTTTATGTTCCTGATGAAGTCTAATGCCTGTGTACTTTAAACTGATTTTTTCATGCACTGACCTCTCATGATGGCTTGTCTTTATTGCAACAGTTCGCTCGAGTTAGTACACTCCAGTTACTCCACTCAAGCTGCCTAGCTCAAGTGAGAGTGACTGCCCTGCAGAGGCAGATTAAGATTTATTGGGGCCCTGGGCACAAAGAACACTTGGGCACCAGAACTGGGGGGAAGGGAGCCATGTCCTCCCACTTTTTAACACGGCCCTAGTAGCCTCGGGCAGGTGCGGAGCAGCAGCGGCATGGGAGTTGTTTGGGGGGAGCAGAGGGGCATTGCCCCCCCCCCCAAACTCCAAGCCCTGGGCCAGAGGCTACAGGAGGAGCAGTGCTGCATGTGGTTGCTGCCTTGGACGCAAAGGGCAGCAGGGGCAGCCTGTCACTGGGAGCAGAAGGAACCTGGTGGGGCAGCCTGGCAGCAGGAGCCAGATGCAGGCACTGAGCGAGCCTGGTTGGAGTGTGGTGGCCACTGAGACTGGGCCAGTAGCAGCAGGAGCTGCGCCGGAGGAGCCCTTCCTGCCTGGCTCCCCACTGCCTTCCGGGCAGGGCAGGGCAGGGCCTCCTCTCTCCACACAATGTGTCTGGAGACCCGGGGAGAGGGCAGGAGGCTGGACTGGGTCCCACCGGCATCAGCATGCCCTGTGGGGCAGGGACTGCTTTTGGCCATCCTAGCCCCTGCCCAGAGCAGGTGGAGGATCTGGGGCTCCCTGGGTGGCTCTTACCAATATCTGGTTCCAGCTTCTGGCCTGGCCAGGGGGCTGGGCCACGGGGAGAAGAGGAGGAGCAGAGGCAGGACCACAGTTCCAATGCCAGTGCAACCCCACTTTTACCCAGTTTTCAGTGCTCCTGTGGGGGGCCACCAAATTGGCTAGGCCACATGGGCCTGTGTGTTTATCTGCCACTGCTGCCCTGCAAAACAACACTGCAGCTGCACAGAGTGATTGGATTATCAGTTGATGATGGGTTGTTACTCAGCATGTCTATGCTGAGTAAAAAAATTGTTCTTAACTTGGGTTAGCTGACGTGCATTAGCTAACTCTGGTTAAAATTGCAGTAAAGACACAGCAAATTGGCTTTTAACTTGGGTTAGCAGCTCAACTGCAACCCCAGGCTCTCCTGTAGTCTTTAACTTGAGGCGTTCACCTGAGTTAAAAGCCAAGATGCCATGTCTTCACTGCTATTTTAATCCAAGTTGGCTAATGCAGGTCAGCTAGATTGAGTTAAAAACACATCCCTTTTTGCAGTCTAGACATATCCTCAAGTTGCTGCACCCCCAACTCTAGTGTCAGCAGTGCTCCAGCTTCAACCTGCCCATCCCCGATGGACGAGCTAGTTTGAGCTTAAAGCACCCCTTAACTTGAGCTAATAATTTTTGTATATAGACGGGAGTGGGATTAGGGACAAAACTCGAATTATAGCTCAAGCTAATAATGCAGTGAAGACAAGCCATCAGTCAAACATCATGGAAGCTTTCCCACCAGCCCCTTCTTGTATAGTGTTTACCACAACTCGGCCTTAGTCTTGGTTGCAACCTCTAGGTGCTACAATAATGCAAATCATAAATAACTTGACTGAGTCAGGGAGGGAACAGAACTTAAAGGTCTGAGCCTAAGTCAGACCTGCTGAGGTAAGCATGGTTAGTACTAGACAACTGCAGCCCAGAACATGGCCTCAGAGTGGGAGAATCACATGATGTCACCCTGAGACAGACTATGACCAGGCAGAACCTCTTTGTGTCTCAAATCCTCCATGTCTAAAATGGGGATAATGAAACTGTAGTGTATAGGAACTGGATAATAACCCACTAAATAGTTTGTGAGCCTTCTAGTGGGCCTCACTGTCTTCCTTACAGAAGCCACCAGAACCTAACAGAGAGGATTGTATATATGTAGCTAGGCTGTGTATGATTGTATATAGTTACTAAAAATGGCTATTTGGACTCAACTGTGTCTCTGTGGTTTCCTCGTATTCTAAATGTTGTGTAAACAGTAAAGACAACACATACCCATCTTTGTAAAGCATTTTCAGTTCTACAATATATGTAAGCCCTGTGGCCTGGAACCCTAGAGAATAGGTAGCTCAGTATTGATACCTATTGGTGAAATGGATGGCAAGGGGTTAGACTAGACCAGGGGTAGGCAACCTATGGCACGTGAGTTGATTTTCAGTGGTACTCATACTGCCCGGGTCCTGGCCACCAGTCTGGGGGGCTCTGCACTTTAATTTTAAATGAAGCTTCTTAAACATTTAAAAAAACCTTTACATACAACAATAGTTTAGTTATATATTATAGACTTAAAAAAGCAGACCTACTAAAAACATTAAAATGTATTGCTGGCACGCAAAACCTTAAATTAGAGTGAATAAATGAAGACTCGGCACACCACTTCTGAAAGGTTGCCGACCCATGGACTAGACCCTTGCGGTCCCTACTAATCCTATGGCTCTATAATTCCAAGAGCAGCCGAGAACTGCTTGGGAACTCCAGACAGTCAGGGGCTTCAGTGTTGGTGAGCAAAGGGAAATGGCTGAATTGGGTCCAGCCTCATTTGCATTTCAGTTCTGTGTCAGTTTGGGGCATTTTGGTTAAAATACAGTTAACTCTTGCATTTCGGGGCAATATAATGCTATTATCTCCATTGTGGGAAATGAAAGGCAAGAGATCTGCACCTAATGTGCCTGGGCTGAGGGGTCACTCTGATCAGATTACAGTCTGGTACAGGTGGGTAAGGGATGCTGGCACAGGCTCATAGAAGGAAGATGAAGGAAAAGACTCCCTTTATTAGGAAATCCTGGTTAGTTGTAATGACTCTGTTAAAGCTTTCTATGTGCAATATGGATCAGTTTCTGAAGACTTAATATAGAGGTAGCTTCAAGCCAGCAGATGGGTTTGAGGTAGTAGGCTGAGCTGAGGTTGCTTCAAAGTATGGGGTGGTGCTCAGGTAGCTGAGGCTTGAGCTGCAGCTTATCTGAGGGACTCTGGTGTGGGTTCCTTGCTATCCAGCAATCAAAGCTGAAATCACTTCAGCTATGTCAGAGGGCAGAGCCCCTGAAGCCCAGGCAGCCCTGGTCTTAGGGCGGTGGAGACTGGCCTGCTAGAATTCTTGGACTCCACCAGCCCTGAACAATGAAGGATGAGTAGGGGAGCTGAGAAGGAGGGAAGTGACTAGAAGGCATTAGCCTCTCACAAATGCAAGAGGAAGACTGAGGTTGGGACTCCTAGAAAGATACCCTGGTTGGGGAGCGGGAGTTTTGTTAAATAGATACTGTTAATTTATTGATTGCTGGCTTGCCCTAATTTGGACTGTTGTCCCCTGGTGTTTCCCCGCCCCCCAACCAAGTTCTCTTTGCTTTAAACCTGGGAACTCAGTGCTTGTAAACGGGGAGTATAGACACTCAAGGGTGCCCAGAGTGATGTATATAGTTTTTCGGGTTTCTGGACAGGGACTCAGGCAGATGTTGTTTAAGTTTTCAGAAAGACCCCCTAGAAAATTGAACCAGGCCCTTTTTGCTGCCAAATATGCCTGGGTTACATAAGGATGGAAATATTCTATAAGTCCCCAGAATTGCTGTAACTATACCAGCCTTGTAAATGTGGCACCATACAGAGCAGAATGAGCTTCATGTAATTATTTCATTATTTCACTTACTGATAAAAAGTGCTATATAAGAGCTAGGTGGTATTATTATTATTTATTATTCCTACCTGAAAATATTTTCTTCTAAGCCTCCTTCCCTTGTACTACTTTCAGGGGTGCTTGTGTAGTTGCAATAAAACAGTTCAGTTATCAAAGGGAGTATCCTTTCCCAGAGTGCTTAGTCAAGACATAAAACATTGCACTTTAGGAAGCCACTTACTAAGCCTATGGCTAAGGCCAGGCTGAGAGTTGGCAACCACTTTGGGGTGTTTATTTCTCTATGTACTGTCTCTTGGAAAATGGCATGAGTAGAATTAACAGACTCTGTTATTAATCAGCATGTTGTCATGTTACCCCCTCTGATCACAACATTATATCAATGATGAACCTAGCCAAAATTCCTCTGATCACTATAGCTTAAAATGTTTAATGTTAGGCTACAGTTTTATCCCATCTTCTGTGAACACCTGTTTCTACCACAGAGAGGTCACAAGACAATAGTCTATTTTCTACTCACTGAATTTTTCCACTCTTATTCATTTATCTAGCTTTATAAAAAGTAATTTTAAAAATCAGTTTGCTGGACATGTGAAATGTGCCATCTGGGAGTGGAAATTGGCCTGAAAGGCGGACAGGGCTTAAAAAAAAAAAAAACTTGGAAATTTAAAAACAAAAACAAAAGGGTGGGGATTTGAAACTGAATTCTTCATTTTACCACATCAGTTGCAAAACCAAAAGGCTTGAGGGGGCTGCTGCTTCTAATTAAAACACAAAATGAAGAAATACTTGAAGGGCCACCACACTGGTGAAATATGAAGAGTGATCTAACTGCCAGATGAAGACCCATTTTAGTTTCTTTGCTGTGCTTTGTGCATGTTTGTTCTAAATTTGTTGTGATGCTTGATTCAGGAAAACTTGTTGCTAAGAGGCCTTATAAAGATCATCTTTGTTTTGGCACTTATATTTTGTAATAAAGGTAATAAGTTGATTTTTTATTTTTTTTTTTTAACCAAGCGTTTTACTGGGTCCCACAACCATGTCTTCTTGAGGTTAGGATATGAGAGAGTGACACATGTTGCCATGACTTTGAAGCCCTCAAAAAAGTGTGAATAAGAAAACATCGGTCATGGGGGAGCAGGAGTCTGGATCCTGAGGCCATATGGGAACAGTCCAGAAGACCGCATTTTAAAAAAGATGTGGAGAAATTGGAAAGGGTCCAGAGAAGAGCAACAAGAATGATTAAAGGTCTTGAGAACATGACCTATGAAGGAAGGCTGAAAGAATTGGGTTTGTTTAGTTTGGAAAAGAGAAGACTGAGAGGGGACATGATAGCAGTTTTCAGGTATTTAAAAGGGTGTCATAAGGAGGAGGGAGAAAACTTGTTCACCTTAGCCTCTAAGGATAGAACCAAAAGCAATGGGTTTAAACTGCAGCAAGGGAGGTCTAGGTTGGACATTAGGAAAAAGTTCCTAACTGTCAGGGTGGTTAAACACTGGAATAAATTGCCTAGGGAGGTTGTGGAATCTCCATCTCTGGAGATATTTAAGAGTAGGTTAGATAAATGTCTATCAGGGATGGTCTAGACGGTATCTGGTCCTGCCATGCAGGCAGGGGACTGGACTCGATGACCTCTCGAGGTCCCTTCCAGTCCTAGAATCTATGAACCTGTAGGTAGCAGTCATGCTTGAGCCACCCATCTGCCCAAGTGCGATGTTGATAGGCTCTGGTGAATGCTGCCTCCAAGTCCAAAACCCATCTTTGATGGAAGGAAGGATAGCCCAGTGTGGAGCGTTACAGGGTTAGGAGGAATGAAGTAAGAAACAGAAGGATCTTCAGTGGGGGAAGATGAGGTGCTTTGACCCAACAAAGTGAAATTCCCTCTTGTTGTTACATATATTGTGCAGTTCAGAGTATGTCACTATCCAGGACGGAGTTGTCTTACTACCAAGTTGGTACTTATACAGCCCCCATCATCACTGAAGTATCCGACTGCCTCGGGCACTAATAAATGTATCCTCCCAACACCTCTGTAAGGCAGGTCAGTTTTGCTATCCCCATTTTACAACTGAGTGCAGAGGGGCAGATTAATCCTTGGGCTGATACAGGTGGTGATGCAGGGATAGGGGGACATGCCTCTTCCACACACGGTTCCAAGGCCTGGTGCAGCCTCAAGAAGCTTTAAATTTCATCCCTGTTTCATTGCCCCCCCTGGGACTTGCAGGTGTGTGAATTGACTGAGGTGCAAGTTTGTCATGGCCATGGCCGCTTTGAAAACAGATTCACATCTTCTCTCCTCTTGCCCATCCCTACTCTAACTCTTTCCCACACTGGAATGCCTTCAGAATGTTGCACAGAGCTCTTTAGTCTGCACTATGTCCCCATTCTGCCAGCTTAGCTGAACGGGCCTGGGCAGCTCAAGCAATTTTTTTACTTTTGTAACTGATGTGGCAAGCCCAGAGGTTGCCAGAGCTATGAACTGTCAAGCCCAAAGGGGCTGAGGCTCAGCCCTGGGAAGCCCTGGCACAAATTAAGGACTTGGCCTGGGGTAGTGATGTATTGGGTCCAAAGTGACCTGCCTAACCTCATACAGGCATAGCTAGGAACTGTACCCAGATCTCCTGAATCCTAATCCAGAGCCTTAACCACAATTCCATCCTTCCAAGTTGTGATAGCCCTAGTATAGCTTGTTTAGAAGTGTTTAGTTTAAACATGGTTTATTGCACTTTGGCTGCTCCAGTTTCCTTGGCTCTTAGTTTAACATTTCATTTTTCTCTTACTACAAAACACAAACAGATTAAATTACCACAAAAGTCCTAATATACCAAAAAGGTGAAATAAATTATCTCTCTCTTTTAATGGGCCTAGTGATTGCCGTGCAACAAATAGAAAGAAGATTGGCTTTTTTGCATGCCAAGTAGATGGGCAGTTAGTTAACTTGAAAGACAAAACATAAGGAGTCTCCCTCAAATAGTGTATTCATCTGGGAAAAATACAAAGCAAGCATCAGAGCATGTATTTGCTGCCTGCTGCCATTTCTTTACTGAGATGTTTCTTCTCTTGCCTGACACGACCCTCTTTGGATCAGAGACCAGGCTAAATACAGCATTGCCTGTTTGGGAAATTACAGTACTAGGCAAATGGAAATGAAGTTTGCATTTTCACACAGCTGTTAGAGTAGGGGCATGAAGCCAAACCCCAGGTCCAAACAACCTTGGGTTCCAGGGAATTCAGCTCTGAACTTTGCTGCTCCATGCATCACTATTATTAATTAACAATTGCTTTCTCATTACCATTGCTGAGTCATTCACTTACTGTACAGAGCTCTTTTCTCTAGTGAGCCAAGGAATTATTGATTCTAGAAAACTTTGAGTACCATCCTATGAGGTAAGGGTGGAAGAAAGAGAGCTCTTTCTTTAAAAAAAAAAAAAAAAAAAAAAAAAAAATAATCTGTTGGTGAGTTACAGGTTATTGAGATTACTTTGAATTAAAGCACTCAGACTCAGCACTTGTCTACAGTTGAAACACTGCAGATGTTACCTATGCTGATGGGAGGGGTTTTCCAATCGTCATAGGTAATCTACCTCCCTGAAAGGTAGTAGCTAGGTTGATGGAAGATGGGTACTTAGGTTGGTATAACTATGCCATTGAGGGGGGTGGATTTATCATACCACTGAGTGATGTAGTTAAACTGACCTAATTTTCTAGTGTAGACCAGGTCTGAGTAATGAAATATATCACTATGAGCTTTATTGATTATATCAATACTGTGTGAGGATTCAACAGTGCTATTCAAACTCTTAAGGCCTGATTCACCTCTGCCTTTCACCTTCTGTAGTCATTTACATCTGGGCAAAGTGGATGTAAAATGCTACCAATTCCAATGGTAGTGTTATACACCTATTTTGCACAGTTGTAAATGACTCCAGAAAGTGCAAGCCAGTCAAGACTCAGGCCTCTAAGTTCCTGCCCCACATGCAGTGTGATAGATTGTCTGATGGTGAGTCTCTTCATTAGTTGTTCTAAGGTCCTGGTCAAAATCTGGAGGGAATGTCCCCAGAAAACTACATTTGTGTGTGTTCATGTTCTTTTTAAGGCAATGAATTCAGCAGAAGGCCTTTCTCACTTGATTAGATGTGCGTTGGGGTCATATATTGGTGTATTCTGTGCTGTTGTGTCCCTCTTATAAATTTATTTTCAAATTAAACTTGCATAGAGCTTTATTTTTGACTTTTAACCTTTATCTTGGAAAGTGTTATGTCCCCCACATTCAGAAAAGTCAAGCCATCCCCTCAGGATCCTCAGGATATTATGAAATATCTAGAGCATAGTTGCATGGACTTGTTATGTCTGACACACAAGTCTGTAGTTGGCCAGATAATTTGTGGTAGTGGACATGTTCTACTGATCTCAGTGTTCCTCTGTTTCAGTAAGGACTACTGTTTACATGGGGGTTGTGTGGCAAATGGAACCGGAGAGTAAGAAACCATTGATACAGATTAACAAAGGATATGGTACATTCTCCATCCCTTGCAGTCTTTAAATCAAGACTGGATGTCTGTCTAAAAGATATGAAAGAAGGTGGGCGAAGTAGTATCTTTACTGGACCAACTTCTGCTACAAAAGACAACTTCTCAGAGCTCTTCTTATTGCTACAATAAGAATGCAAACAACATCTAAAAGATATGCTCTTATTTAACCACAACTCATTAGAGTAGATACAGGAATCACTGGGTGAAACTGTGGCCTGTGCTATGCAGGAGGGGTCAGTCTAGAAGACTAAATGGTCCACTCTGGCTTTAAAATCTATTAAGTAAACACTGACAAGAATGTCTAATGCCTGTTTTAACATTTTACTCCTGGTCCTCAGCCACACATCTCCTTTTCTATTGTTGTACTATTAATTGTTAAGATACATGAGTATTTAGCAGCAAAGCAAGTTCATTAGGGACAAAATTAGAAAGGCCAAGGCACAAAACAAGATCAAACTAGATAGAGACATAAAGAGTAACAAGAAAACATTCTACAAATACATTAGAAACAAGAGGAAGACCAAGACAGGGTAGGCCCATTGCTCAATGAGGGGTGGGGAAAATAATAATAGAAAATGTGGAAAAGGCAGAGGTGCTTAATGACGTCTTTGTTTCAGTTTTCACCAAGAAGGTTGGTGATGATTGGTCACCTAACATAGTGAATGCCAATGAAAATGAGGTAGGATCACAGGCTAAAATAGGAAAAGAACAAGTTAACATCTAATTTGTCTAAGTAATTTTTAACTCACCAGGGCCTGATGAAATGCATCCTAAAATACTCAAGGAGCTGACTGAGGAGATATCTGAGCCATTAGCGATTATCTTTGAAAAGTCCTGGAAGATGGGAGAGATTCCAGAAGACTGGAAAAGGGCAAATATAGTGCTCATCTATAAAAAGGGAAATAAGATAAATTATAGACCAGTCATCTTAACTTCTGTACCCAGAAAGATAATGGAGCAAATAATTAAGCAATCAATTTGCAAACATCTAGAAGATAATAAAGTGATAAGTAACAGTCAGCATGGATTTGTCAAGAACAAATCTTCTCAAACCAACATGATAGCTTTCTTTGACAGAGTAACAAGCCTTGTGGATGGGGGGAAATGGTAGACATGGTATATCTTGACTTTAGTAAAGCTTTTGATACTGTCTCACATGACCTTCTCATAAACAAACTAGGGAAAGGCAACCTAGATGGAGCTACTATAAGATGGGTGTAAAACTGGTTGGAAAACTGTTCCCAGAAAGTAGTTATCAGTGGTTCACAGTCATGCTGGAAGGGCATAATGAGTGGGGTCCCACAGGGATCAGTTCTGGGTCTGGTTCTGTTCAATATCTTCATCAATTATTTAAATAATGGCATAGAGAATACACTTATCAAGTTTGTGGACGATACCAAGCTGGGAGGGGTTGCAAGTGCTTTGAGAATAGGATTAAAATTCAAAATGATATGGACAAACTGAAGAAATGGTCTGAAGTAAATAGGATGACATTCAATAAGGACCAATGGAAAGTACTCCATTTAGGAAGGAACAATCAGTTGCACACATACAAAATGGGAAATGACTGCCTAGGAAGGAGTTCTAGGGAAAGGGATTTGGGGGTCATAGTGGACCACAAGCTAAATATGAGTCAAGAGTGTAACACTGTTGCAAAAAAAGCAAACATCATTCTGGGATGTATAAGTAGGAGTGTTGTAAGCAAATCATGAGAAGTAATTCTTCTGCTCTACTCCGTGCTGATTAGACATCAGCTGGAGTATTGTGTCCAGTTCCGGGCACCACATTTCAGGAAAGATGTGGACAAATTGGAGAAAGTTCAGATAAGAGCAACAAAAATGATTAAAGGTCTAGAAAACATGACCTATAAGGGAAGATTGAAAAAACTGGGTTTGTTTAGTCTGGAAAAGAGAAGACTGAGAGGGGACATAACAGTTTTCAAGTACATAAAAGGTTATTACAAGGAGGAGGGAGAAAAATTGTTCTTAACCTCTGAGGATAGGACAAGAAGCAATGGACTTAAATTGCAGCAAGGGAGGTTTAGGTTGGACATTAGGAAAAACTTCCTAACTGTCAGGGTGGTTAAGCACTGGAATAAATTGCCTAGGGAGGTTGTGGAATTTCCATCATTAGAGATTTTTAAGAGCAGATTAGACAAACACCTGTCAGGAATGGTCTAGATAATACTTAGTCCTGCCATGAGTGCAGGGGACTGGACTAGATGACCTCTCGAGGTCTCTTCCAGTTCCATGATTCTATGATTACGGGGATGTCTCTAGAACACTTGGTAAAGAACAAGTGTGATAGTTCAGGATGTACCTAGAAAATTCAGAAGCGCAATATATTGAAACTTGGGGATCTACCAGACTATGTGCATTGCAGCAAGTGCATAGTATGGGAAACACCTAGAATGTTGGGCACAAGTGGGTATGTAGTGTGTCACGATGTATCTGGAACATGTAGGAGCAGGAATGAAATAATTAAAAAGAATGGGTACCGTCATACTTCATTTAAGTTCAGTTCACTTTGTGGACATTACACTGGATTTTTAATTAGCTTTTAAAAGTATCCATTGTTTCCAGAGAGACAAGGTGAATGAGGTAACTTCAGTGGATCAACTTCAGTAGGTGAGAGAGACAACAGAAGTTGGTCCAATAACAGATATTACCTCACCCACCGTGTCTGTCTAATATCCTGGGACTGACACAGCTACAACAACACTGCATACATTATTTCTACTCATTTATTTCAGTACATGTTACAATTTGGAAGTTTAATAAGTTTCAGATGATACAAAAGGCTCACTTATTTGTCTTTCTGTTTTCATTTTGCCACATTGCACTTAGGGTGACTTTTTGTCTCGGTCAGCTCTTCATAAAAGGGATAATATCAATTTGCAAATCTGAATGTAGTAATTTTTTTACAGCCCAAACACAGAGTGCAAATCATGTTTTGTGACTAATAAAATATTTCAGATCAGGGCATTTTGATGTTTTAATTATAATTGTAGTGTTTCTCAGGAATTAGACTCTTAAATTTTAATGAATGTGCAAAATATGTGTTTTTTTTCTGGTGCTTGAATGAGAATTCAAATAAATAGCTTTGTTGCATAAAAGGTTTTCTCAAGATGACTTTAAACTGACAGCAGAAAAGTGTATTAGTTTTAAAATAGGAACATGAGATTTATTTATTTTGTAAAGACAAGAAATAACATTCAGACTGAAATCTAAATCCATCTTAATCCACTGTTAAAGTTCAGAATTGCTCAGTAGCCAGGAAATGCTGTGTTAAGATTGATGTCTCAGCCTTAACTCTGCCCCCGTCCTCTTCACTTAAAAGTTAGGCCCACTTGTCCTCTCACACAAGGTTTGCACTAGTGTAACACCATTGACTTCAAAAGGAATTACATCTGACTCACAGCTATGTATGAGGGTGGAGAATCAAGTCTTTTACCATGATGAAGTATTTGACAGCTAATATAGTCTATAATATAACGCATGCTGGAATGTGTAACACAACCTTCCCTGCACCCTCCTTGCGCGGCTAAAGTTAACTGGAATGTTGACATTGACCATAATGGGAGCAGGATTAACCCCATTGACTTCGCTGGTGCTCTTAAAGTAACAGGATACTACCTAACATGAGCAAGAGTGGCAAAATCATGGCTGAAGTGTTGAGAGGTTGACATGAGGCTGCTTGAATACAGATGAAACCTATAATTTCATGTGAGTTAAAAGTGAAGGTGGCTGCCATTTGCATCAGGCTATGCAAAGAAGGGGCATCCCTCAGACTCCTGGCACAGACCCCCCCAGCTAGGTTAATTTAGAGCATCTCTGATATATTTAATTAAAATATCCTGGTATACTTCCCCCTTCTAGTTTCAGCTAGCCATGGTTGATGCCTGTAGCCAACACTTGAGGTGTGGTGTGTGTAACACTAGCAGGGCATGGGACGTTTCTTGCCTTGAGACAAACTAATGTAAAAGTCCAATGCCGCCACCTGGCTTCACAGATTCTTGGCTGGGAGGCTAAAGAAGGAAGCAGATGTGGAGCTCTTTGAACAGTCTGGTGGCTGTGATTTGCTCAGAGCTGAGATCTAAGCAGATCTCCTTTCTTCTATAAGCACCTCCTCTCTGCTCCCCTTACAAGACCCTCTAACTGGAGTCTACAGGGTCCTTAGAGAGCCAAAGCAAATAGGTTGCCTATTCTGTTAGCTCATTACATTCCTTGAGGTGTTCCTGCTCTTAGCATTTTTGCAACTCTAGTGAATTTCAAAACATGCCAATGAAAGAACTGAAGGGATTATTTTGTTAATAATTCTCATCCTTTTACACTGTCAGGGAATTACCTATTCCAGCTCACTGATTTCGCTTTTGTTTATGGGACCTTTCCTGTACTCTGATTCCACTTTGATGAAGGGAGGAGGTGGAAGTAGTTTCACTACTTTTGGTTGGCAGCAAACACATGCCGTGAAGCCCTGTGTTGTCAGCATAACTGAATTGATGTGCCTGTAGCCACCCTCTCAGCTCTTAGTCAAAGATTGCCTTACAAGTAGGCAGTCTTCTGTTGAGATGAAAAGATTTGCTAATGATTAGCGATGCTGATCCTAAAGGCTTGAAAGTCCACTAAAAGTGGCAGGAGGGTGTCTCAGTTCTTTTTCTCTCCTGCTGATAAAAGCTCACCTTAACTGATCACTCTCCTTATAGTGTATATGGTAACACTCATTGTTTCATGTTCTCTGAGTGTGTGTATATATATATCTTCCTACTGTATTTTCCACTACATGCATCTGATGAAGTGGGCTGTAGCCCACGAAAGCTTATGCTCAAATAAATTTGTTAGTCTCTAAGGTGCCACAAGTACTCCTGTTCTTTTCACCCGACTGTGTTATGTTTGCCATGGAACTGCCTGTTAAATTTGACATCAGTTTGCAATGTGCTAATAGAGGTAACCTTAAAATTCAAGTTAATTGGTAATGTCCTGTAGGTTATTTTGGTTGAACCTGCCATCATCCGTCATGAATTTATTAGTTTTTCCATTGAGGCATCATGCAGGGCTGTTTGTCATGCTGATCAGAATTGCCTTACTTTTACCTTGTGCTCCCCACACCCCATCAGTTGTATGCCCCAGTTATCTCTCATCTTATGCTTAGAGTGTAAGGTCCTGGGGACAGGGACCATGTTTTTATACAGATGTTTATACAGCAGCTAGCACAAGGGTGCCTAACAAACAGCCCTGAGATTATGGCATGGCTTGCCCTTCCCATGGCTACTGCAATGCAAATAATGCTATTTATTTGCTGCACACTGATGGTGTGTTCAGTCTAGTGCAAATACAGTACTTGGGGATGCTTGAAATCTAAATCACTAGACTGTGATTAATCTGTGAGGCCCATTGTTCTATCCATAACCTGTCAGACAGTGGAGTTTAAAGTGACTCAAACTCTCTTCTCATTCAGATACTAGCTCTACAACCAGTACATGTTAAAATATCATCTGACAATTGAAAGAAATGGGTGAGTGGAAAAGGCATAAAGAACTCCATGATAGAACATAAACCAAAAATCACAAAACAAACAATACGTGCACATCCAAATCCACATTAGTCTGATACTAAGAGAAAAAAATCCCACTACAATGATGCAAAGATTGTAGGACAAAGTATGTAAATATTACCTACTGCGCAGATGAACAAAATCTCCCTCTCTTTCCTAGCCTGAAGGCTCTCATGGTTTCTCCCTACAAGACAGCACTAGTCAAACGTTTTTGAAATTCAAAAAGAACCAGGGGAAAAGGTAGAATTTTCATGCCTCTCTGCCCTTTTCAACCAACTATAAAGCTATTTTTAAAGCAGCTCTGCTCATTAAGTTTTATAATATAGCCCTCAAAGTCTGAGATTCCTCTTCCTCCTCCTCTGGTGTCGGTGAAGCCTCTGCCCCTGTAACTTCAGTGGAGCCAGGATAGTAGCCATCTTTTCTTTTGATGCATTTAGTAAATGTTTCCCCATTTCATTACACCTTTGCTTGAGTTACAGTAAAACAAGCATTTTTTTTCTGTCAAACAATTTAACCTTTGGCATAATAGATTTTTCATAGTGTATGTTAGTTCCTTGTAAACCTTTTCCAGTGTTTATCCAAATACTGATTTATTTGTCACCAAATATTTCCTTTCTTTTTACTATGCCTGCTGTAGCCTTCGTATATGTACATTTAAATTTTCCCCAATTTTTTTAAATAGGGCCTCAGATCTGCATGCAAAATTTTACTCCTGCAATTAATTGTGTGCAAAGTTTTGCCTTGGCCTCAGATTGTGAGTGCGGCTATTTATTGAGGCTGCACTACTTAATGGACAACCAGTTTAAAAATGAAACTTCCAAATTCATTAGTGTGTTGATTTCCTTAGAACCTCTGTGAAACAGTGCTTCATTACCATGTAAATAGCAACAGCCCTTGGGCCCAGGCTAATAGTGATAACTAAGGCATAATATTGAGAATATAATACTAAATCCCCCAAGATTTATATAACAAATGCAGTTCATATCAGGCAGCAAAATACCCTGCCAACTGCCATAGTTATGGATGCTAAGTATCAAAGGCCTTATTTCCCCACCACAAACAGCCAGCTTAAAACAAAATATAAAGCTCTCCCTTTAAGAATAAACAGGGTACACTTAAAGGGGATTCCCAGGCTGCATGCCAAGTCTGAGGTTTTGAAGAGTTCATTTGTGGTTGTTTTCAGTGCCTCTCTCTCTCTCTCTCTCTCTGTCTAAATGCTCCAATTAGTTTTATTCATTTAAAAAAAAACCAAAACAGCTCTGAACCAATGTGAGGCTTCTAGTTGTGGTTCACTGTGGTTTCCTAGACAGGTTGCCCTTGTGAAGGACAAGCCATGCCATATATGATTCCAGGGCTGAGTGTTGGGTAGAGGCACATCCCACAAACTGTTTTTCCAGGGTTTCCTGATGCCGTAGTTTATTGATGCACAGATAGCTGCCGTGAGGAGACTTGGAAAGTCCTCCACTTTCCCCTCTTAGCCAATGGAAATATGCTTGCAGTAAAAATCCACAACACTGAGGCAGAAATGGCTGGGAAGTTGGGAAGGAAGTAATCCTGGAATTATGAGGTGCAGACAGTGGCCGTTCCCTTCTTTCAGAGTTGTGGACACCCAAGGAAAGGAAAAGCTCAGAATAATAGAGAGAGAAACAAATAGAATATGTGTGTGTGTGTGGGGGGGGGGTGTTTACACAATTGCATTTATCAACCACCTCTTGCAGATATTTTGAATGGTTTTGCTGTTGGGAAGCAGAACTTTCTACTGTTTTACGGGTAGTGCCTACAGGCCCCAGCTGAGAAGGGGCCCCATTGTGCTAGTCACTGTACAGAGACACAATAAGACAGCTGCTCATCTGAAAAAACTTATTTGTTTTGCCTTTCCCTGTCATAGTGTTAAGGGCAAGGCAAAAGCTACTTACATATCAATAGACTTTGGATGAAGCCCTATTGTTTGGGCTGTCTGTCTTCTTCTGCCATCAGAAACAACCTCTCCTCCTCTTTGTCTGGCCGTGTCTCTCACACACATACATATAATCCATATGTTGCCTCATCTGTCAGTCCTGGAATTCAGGAATGTCTTGATGTGCATTACGAAGACTGTTTAGGAAGCCGCAGGGTGATAGCAGACTCTGGCACGTCAAATCTTATCAAAATGAACAAACTAATTAGAGCATTTACGCAGGGAGAGAGACACTGAAAATAAACTATCCAAGACCTCAGACTTGGCATGCAGTCTCTGAATCCCTTTGATTCATAAATGTAAAGAAACTGTTGTGTGTTGAGCTGGAGCTCAGTGGGAGCCGAAGGCGGAAGAGAGCTTTCAGATTTAGAGTGGTGTGATAGGAAACCCCTAGAAAAAGCAAAATATGAATTTATTAATTTATTTTTCTAGGGGACATTCAATGAAACTGAATGGCAGCAAAGTTAAGGTTGACAAAAGAAAATACTGTATTCACTCAGTATACAATTAGCCATCAGAACTCAATGCCACATGATATCACTGAGACCAAGGGTTTAGCAGGAATCCTGAAGAAGGATTAGACATTTATGTGGATAATAGGAATATCCATAGTTATAATAGTGAAATGTTTTTAAAGAGAGTGTTGGAAGGAAAATAAACTCATGCTTCAAGTCAACCTCTAACCAATGGGGGTTAGGAAGAACCTTTCCCTGGAATCAGTGACCCCATAACTACCTATTGTAGGCCTTCTTGCATCTTCCTCTGATGTCACCTTGTGCTGGTGGAGACAGGACACTGAACTAGATGGACACAGGTCTGATCCAGTGTGGCAATTCCTCTGTTTCTATATAAAACCTGATTTCCCAGTCTAAAATCTCATTAGCAGCTAAATGTTAATCTTGGGGGCAGAAACGCAAGATCAGGTGGGTGATGTCAGATATTCAAAGAGTGACTTTAAGGTCAGAGAAGTGCAGCACAGCTCTTGCTGGCATGGTCACTGGCAGGCTTTTTGCATACCTGATAGAGCATTGGCCTGTGTACCACAGGGGTCTTGATTTGAGCCTTAGCTCTGGTAAGGTGAGCAGGCACACACAGAGCAATCCTGGCCACTGAAGAGAGTTTAAATCCATTTTGCTTCATGGCTGCTAGCTAGCAGGCAGACTAATGGACCATAGCCTCTCCTTCAGCATCTCCTTGCTATCCTTGTGGTTCTAATCCTGCAAACCTTATTCACCAGGATAGCCCTTACTGAGGGAGGAATCCCATTGACTAAAATGGGACTCCTCTAATAAGTAAGGGCTCCTGGCACAAATAAGGAATGCAGGATCAGGCCCTATTTTTCTAGAAGAAAATTTGAATAACTTCAGAGCTATTATCTCCCTGGGACCCATTTATCTTCCAGGTGACTTTCTGGTTGCCAACTATTAGACCACAGAACATGCACATAGACGAAGGGGGAGGGAGGAGAAATAGAAGGAATGAAAGAGTGTATTGTTACAGAGGCAGTAACCTGAAAAAATCTGTAAAGCTGCCTTCTTCCTTTCCCTTTTGTTGTTGTGTGTTTCAGTAACCCAGCGTGGTGGTTGGTGTTTTCCATTAGGCTTACTGTCAAAATAAAAAGGCGAGATAGTGGGTGAAAAAGAAGGAGAGAGGATCAGCCATCTTTATTTTATAATTTCAAAAAGGATTATGTTAAATTTTTGCTTCCCAAGTTACTAATGTTTCTATTTGATCTCACTCTGAAACTGGCCAGCATCTGTTTTAGCATAATCTCTCTGTTATTTTGACTGAAATAAGGCACAGACATTAGAATTATCCCTTTATTTTTTTTCCAGATTTACTGGACAGATAGAAAGAAAATTACTAAAAGATCATACTCCGTGTATAGTATGCTCCATATTTTTGGTGCTGAGGTTTCTTTTAGTGATCAAAATATTAGTTAGAACAGATTGAAATTGGTTTTACATTGCATCTTTCCTACACTGTTTTCCCCAAGTATTTTACAAAGCCATGAGTTAAAGACTGATGCAGAGATGGTGCATTCAGTAATAGCTCCTGCACTGCCTTGGTTTCAGAAGGAAATGTGTTTATTCCCTTTTTTTTTTTTTTTTTTTTTTTTGAAAATCACTATAGGTCACCAAAGCTTGTGCTCGTGTCAACTACATCACAGCTTCATTGACTTCAATGGAGCTGCACCAATTGACACCAGCATAGAATCTTGCCCAGGATCTTTAACGTCCAGCAGCAATTTAGCACTGCACATCATGGTTATCACTGGGTGTGAGGCCAAGTCCTGGAATGGGACTGACACCCAAGGCCGACGAGAGGGGGGGGGGAAGTCGGTACAAATTACCGGGGCCCGGTGGTCCAGAAGGGGGCTCAGGGCCCGGCTCCCCCCCACTTGGCCCTTGCTGGGGGGCCTGGAAAATTTTTTCACCGGGGCACGAACCTAGGGTTACCACACGTCCTCTTTTTCCCGGACATGTCCGGCTTTTTGGCAGTCAAACCCCCGTCCGGGGGGAATTGCCAAAAAGCCGAACATGTCCGGGAAAATGGCGGCTCTGCTCCTCCCCGACTCTTCGGCTCTGTTTAAGAGTCGGGATGCCCGAGAGCTACCGGCTTTGGGCAGCCCCTGTGCTGCCGGACCCTGCGCCGCCGGAGCCCGGGAGGGGAAGTGCCCGGCTGGGGGCACAGGGTCCGGAGGCATAGGGGCTGCCCGAAGCCCAAGCGCTACCGGCTTCACGGTTTGCTGGGCAGCCTCCAGACCCTGCGCCCCCGGCTGGGCGCTTCCCCTCCCGGGCTCCAGCTACGCTGGGGAAGCGCCGGCTGGGGGCGCAGGGTCTGGGGGCTGCCCGGCAAACCCTGAAGCCGGTAGCACTGGGGCAGCCCTTTCCCCCTGGCTGGGAGTGGAAGGGAGGAGGGGGCGGAGTTAGGGTGGGGAAGGGGCGGAGTTGGGGCGGGACTAGGGGTGGGGAAATGGGCGGGGCCAGGGCCCATGGAGGGTCCTCTTTTTTTTATTTATGAGATATGGTAACCCTACACGAACCTGCTTTCGGCAGCCCTGCTGACACCACATCATAATGGCCAAAAAGAGAGCATGCTACCAACTCAGCCACGCTGTGAGTATATTGAATATGAGTGAGTGATGGATTTCAGACAGCTCAGAGGTTCAGTAGGGATAATCAGCAGGGATGTTGGTTATCAGAGGATACACGTCATCATATGCATAGAAATGCCGTCTGAAGTATAAAAGTGCATGCACACATTTTTAAGGGGCTGATTCAATGCTGCATTGCTCTAGGTTACACAGGTGTAACTCCATTTACTCCCTATCGGTTTAGGCAGTGGGCACCAGACATACTCTAACTGATCTAATTATCTGTTTTGGAGTATCTGGGGATAGGAGAGATCTGTATTTTTGAGCAGCTGGCAAGTACTGACATTCAATTCTCTAGATGCAGAGAGTGGGTGCACCACTGGTGGGGCTGAAGCATGAATGGAGCATGAAGGCAGGAGCAATTTGCATTGCACCCTGTGCCAAGGTAGCACTGCAGTTATCTGTATTTGTTTCCCACCTCCAACAGTATTCTTCATTCTGGCTCAGACCTTTGTTGCTTAATAGGAATTCTTACACTTTCCCTTCTCTATAGAAGCTTGTACCTCTGTTTGTCCCATTTCTTCTGCTGTGCCTTGCTGCTCCCTGGCTTAGAGTCTGCATTCCAACCTTATGGGAATTCCCCCACTATTTCATCAGCTTGTCTCCTGCTCTCCTTATTTCAGGTCTTCACTGCAGCATTACAGGTGCAATGAGAGTTATGAGAGACAGACCGGCAGTTTGCTTTGCATTTAATGTATGTGGGTAAAGCTAGCCTTCGTTAATTTAACAAAAGTGATGGAGTTTAATGCCATGATATTAAATCCTATATTCTTATATAGATATAAAATCACCACTACTTTATATGGACCCTGACATAGCAATGTTAGTTTAAAGACAAACCAAAATTGGAACCATTCATCCAACCCTCTGCTTAATTCCTCTGAGCTTTGTGGGCTCAGATAAAATGAGAACCAGATCCAAACCATCTCTGGTTTGGATTTTAGAGCACAAAACCCCACCTGATGAGGTTTTTCAAACCTGGTTTTGCTCATCTTATCTCCAGTTACAAGGACATAATACACTCAATTTTCCTGGGATTTGTCCTGTATATAAGAACACTTTAAAAATTGAGACACCTATTTTCTCTCCCTCCTTCTTTTTAAATATACTTTTATAGTATACTTCCTGCTTCCTGTTAGTGACTCTTTCCTATATTTCACTAGCTATAAACCAGGGTCAGTCAGGCCTCCCCTATCATTATGTATTATTTGTTTATTTGTATTACAGTAGTGCTCAGGGCCCTGGTAATGGACCAGCGCCCCATTGCACAACAATTGTGATTAGTTCAGCTTGAAAATACAAGGGGATGCGGCAATTATCTTGCATTGGCCAATGCCCTTAGTGTACTAGAGGTCTTTTCACAAGCGTGGTGCTAATCAAACTGTTTTGGTGTCTTAGTGCATGAAAATTCAGTATACAATGCAAATTGCTGCTGAGGTAGTTTGAAGAGAACCGTGAAAGAGGATGCAAGCTGTAAGGAGAGTTGAGTAGCTGCTGCAGTATGAGATGTTCCATACTACGTACTTTTCACGTATAAGAACGCCTTTCATTGCTGCTAAGGGTGTTGCTATAAGCAGGATACTATATATAAATAATTCCACAGGAAAAAGGGAGGTGGGATTTGCTGTTTTTTCCATTACATCTGCTTTCAAGCTCTTGTGCCAAACTGAGGGTGGCTGGGGAGGCAGAGAGAGAATCTGCATCAAAAAGAAGTCAGCCCACACCCTTTCAGCAATGTGAAAGGTGATTTGGGGGTATTGCCCTCAGTGCATTGTAGCACTGACCAATGAGACCCATTAAACTGGGGACTTTGGTTGCAATCACAACAAAACCGGCCAGTTCTTCGAAGGGTCGTGAATGCACAGTATGACATGGCATTGAATTTCCCCTGAGGTGACATGAATTATGGCAATAGGCAGTATATTCATCCTTCAGGAACTGAGCTAGTAAATGTCCAGCTCTCTACCTCTAACTACTTCTGCTGTGCTAGTGACTATATTGGACCAAATTTGGCCTTGGTGTGAGTGAATGCAGCTAGAATGTCTGTAAACTTGGAATATTCTGGATTAGAACTAGGCTAATTGTTCATATCTAATAATTTTTAAAGAAATGTAGCACTCTTTTCTATGTACACATTAGCTGTTGAGAGATTTAGATTTTTATGAAGCGTTCATTATTTGAAAAGGTTTCTATAAACATTTTATGCCAGATTCTCCACCAGGCTTTGATGCCTTGGGCTAACCTGCCACCACAAAGGGTGTGACTCTAGCCAGCTAAAGATTCTCCCATTATGGGATATCTGAAATGATAATATTATCCTCAGGAGAGGAGAATCCTTGAGCTGTATTAAGCAGCCAAAATGGTTCTACGCTGCACCCTCTCACAACTTTAGCCATGGCAGGCAGAGGTTGCAACATTCCAGCTGTCAGGTGGTCTCTTGGAGGCTGTTTCGTTTGAGTGTAGTTTAGAGAAGCCTTCAGGCTGCTCTGCATTGTGCCAGACCAAGAAACCCAGTAACCCAGAAGTGGCTTAAAGTGACCTTTGCTTTCCCTCACTTCAATTGTGAGCCATGCTGAATGGCTCTCAGCCACAACCATGAATCTAGCCCGCAATGTCTACATGACTAGCTCCTCATGGTGTCAGCCAAGCAGCTCAAGGCTATGAGCTACTATGCATTTCATTTTTATCAAAGATAATCTTTGTATGCCTCAGGTGGGGGGAAGTGTAGATTGTCTTGAACTGTCACTTTTTACTTCATGTGCACAGGGCACTGATTTATAGTTTAGTCTGTGCAGTCAGGGATATCTAATTGCTGATGACCACCTTTCCACCTCCAGGCTGCCTGTGTTTTCCCTTTGTTTCTTGCTGTCAGTAGGAGCATGAGATTTGGCTGTAATCATTGTGATCATCAAATTACCCTCTTTCATGGGGTGACCGGAAACCCTGGAAAACTGGAATGCTGAGGAGGGAGAGGGGAAGAAAGGAATAGCCACCTGCGGTCACTCTTCCCTGCTTTCCCAAAACCCTTCCTGGCACACCTGTCCCTGAGACAGATGTCCTGGTTTCTCGTTTGGAAGAGCTGGTCACCCCATTCTTACACCAGTGAGCAGATTTACATATGAAATATCAATCAGTCTGCCCTGGATTAGAATTTAACCTTTTTAAAAAATTCCTTTTTGCCTCTGGGAACCTTCTAGGGCTCTAAATCCAAAGATATATGGTTCTTACAGTTAATTGTACTACTGTAGCAGCGAAGGACCTCAATCGAGATCAAGGCTCCATTGTGCTTGGCTTGGCTAACACACCAAGTAGAGAGAGTCTCTGGCTGAAAGAGCTTGCAGCTCATTTAGACAAGCAGACAAAGGATGAGGAACAAAGAGTATTCTCCTCCTTATGTTACAGATGGGGAACTGAGGCAGAGTCAATGAGTTAGTCGAGATACCACAGGAAGGTGTGTGGCAGAGTCAGGCTGCCACTCCATGCCTGCCACTCTCTTGCCACTAAACTGACAGCCTCGTGCTATACCCACAGCACTTTCCTTCTCCATTTCCCAAGTGCCCCTTCCACTAGTTCAATGGGCTGTCTTGAATCTAGTGCTGTGTTTGCTGCTGAGCAAGAAAATAAATAAAGCTTCCATCCCATTGTTTCCGGTAATGAGTCAGTGTTTGTCATTCAGTATTTCTCTTTGCCCCAGAAATGGCACCATTTAGTCTGCTTTTCCGTTATCAAGTCCTGTTTTCTTTGGGCTTGAATTTAAAACGTATGGTGGTATTTACTGAAGAGAGACTTCTGAGCTGTTCCGAGGAACTAATCCTTAATCCCTCTTCTGCGAATGTGCAGGGCTGCGGTTGATTTGATGGGTTGAAAGGCAGGAAATTCTCTGAATAGCTGACCTTCCTTTATGATTTTAGCAGTGATTTTTTACTCTTGTCTGCTTCAGTTCGGCTCTCATCCCGCAGTAGCACTGCTGATAGCGTTGTCTCTCATTTAACTGCAAGTCGTGGCCTTGGTGTTTACGATGGCTTCTTGCCTTTGCAACCCACTAGCCCCCTGTAAAGAATCCAGAAAAACAAATAAGTTTAAAAGTCTCCAAAATCTTAACAGATAAGGGTAATGCTGCATTGTAGGCTGAAGTCAATGGAGATACAACTATTTGCTCTACCTGAGGGTCTGGCCCAGCGGTCACAAATAAGAGTTACCTGTATATATTTTACCAGTCAGCCACCTTTCCTCCCTTCACCATCAGTCATTTGCCATAGTGAGTAACTTTTGCTACTGTACCTTCAGCCTCCCCCGTCTTTGCTTCCTGTTTGTGCTAGTGTCGCAACTGCCATTTTGGCTAACACCCCAGGAACTGTACCAGGGACTTTTAGGGCTGAAAGCATGAGTTTCTACAGCCTGAGCTAAAAAGCCAGGCTCTGTAGCTGAGACTCATATCCTATGTGAACTGGGAACATGGGTGGTGGTGGTGGGGCAACCTATTAATACCTTCCTCTTAATAGCTCTACACAAATTGGGGTATACTAGAACAGTGCCATGTTCTTCCCTTCAGGAGGCTATTAATTTTCTCAGACCTAATGTCGCCTTGTCCAATGGATAACGACACTGAAACATAAAGTTAATTCCAGGCCATAGTCAGCAGGCTTCCCAGAAGTTCTTGTGAGATTTTTGCCTCCAGTTATTGCAAGCAGCTGTAAACCAAAACACAAATATTTGAGAGGCTAACAAGAGCCATTACAGATAATGAGAAGTCAGTAATTGCTCAATTGAAAGTAATCTGCTTCTAAAATAACCTTTTTTCCTGAAAGTCAGCCAACTGTTATTTGAAGGGGGAAAAAAGATGACTTTGTTGGGGTTCCTGACTAGAAAGGTCCACAGTGTCTTGGTTCAGTCACATTTGGCTATTGGGGTTTGGCATTGGTGTTGTATGTAATGGAACTGGAATGCGTGGGTGTACCAGAAGAGCAATTGACAGTGGCAGTGGTAGTCACAACTCTTGAGTGCTAGTCTCAGCTCTAGCACTGACTCACCTTTTGAGGCCTTGAGCAAGTCACTTAACCTGTCTGTGCCTCAGTTTTTCCACCTGTATAATGGAGATTGTGTACAGACTTGTTTAATGTTTATAAAGTGCTTTGAGATACTCAAGTGAAAGGAGCTTATATAAAAGTACCAAGTATTGTGATTATTAGTGGCATAGTATATATGGACAATGTCAGAATACTAGCATGTGAGAGGCACCCTGGTCTAAGGAACAGGGCCCTGGATTGGGATTCTGGAGATCTCTGACCTTCACCTATCACTCTATTGCTTCCAGCCACAGAATACAGACTGTGTTGGAGCACCAATGTATATTGACAGTAATTGGTAGCACGGGTGCTGGTATACAGGAACGTTTGTCCCAAATGGAAAATGGATTCTTTTGGGCTCCAGTAATATTGTTGCAAGTCCCAGACGTGTCAAATTTCCTGCACACTCATAACACCTGCCAGAGCTAGAAGCTTGGCACACCCTCTCCCTCTCTGCCTGCCCTCCCTCCCCCAGGGTCTGAAGTCTTTCACAGATGCTGGGAAATTTGAAAGACTCTCAATCTCAACAACTGACCAGCTCATAGGAATAAATTATTTGTCCCTGACTGCTTTAAGGATCTAAATTTAGGGGAATATGCTAAACTTATATTTCAGTATAATTGTCCACACTAGGGATTTGCACCATTTTACCGATATCTATTTCTAAAGCAAGACAAAAACTGTGTAGAACAAGTTGCTCTCTACATTTTTTTTTTTAAACCAGATCTCCTCCCGTGTGACTTCTGTCTCCATAAGGGAATATCCTCAAAGTGACTCCACCTCTGTTATAATATTTTCCTGTTTGAAAATTTCAGGGCAAGGTAAGGGGTATAATTGTGGTGAATACTGGAGACTTGCCCCAGTTTCAGCCAGCGGTGTAGTTGCACTGGTTCAAATCTTTAGTACAGGCAGGGTAAGCTGTGATTTGCATCAGGCTGGAATTGGAGTACGTACCCGGGACAGTTGTTAAAATGAATAGAAGATGTGTGGCTAAGTTTCCTGTGCTTGTTTGAAAACTGGTTTATCCTGAGGTTTCTTAATAGCAAGGATGTTGTGTGTGAGAGAGAAAGTGAGTGTGTGCGATACCTAATCTCATACTGATTGTTGGGACCATTTACACATTTGTACAGAGCAATTTACACTGGTAACATTTGAAGGAGAATGGTTCCCTTATGTGCTATTTTTAGGCTGGCACTTTATAACTACAGCTGCATTTTCTTCATTAAAAAACACCCAATACAGAGATGACAGGCAAATGTGCATCATTTATGGCTCTAATATAGAATCAGATCTAAAGGTGCTAGTGTGCACAGAGAGGTTTGCAAGGCTGAGCAAACACTGCACTGGGAAAGTGAGCTTTGCAGCTTACTGTCACCGTATGTCTCCTGGGTGCTGCTGGCAGACGCGGTACTGCAGTGCTACACAGCAGCATCCCCTTGCCTTGCCTTGCGGATGGCAGATGGTCCAATATGACTGCTAGCTGTCGTCGTTGTCCCGTGGGTGCTCCTGGCCAATCTCGGTTAGGTTGGTCAGGGGCACTTGGGAAGACATGGGTGCTCCTGGCCAGCCTCGGTCTGGACAAAAATGGGAATGATTCTAGGTCATTCTCGTCTTTAAGTTTCGTCTAATGGAGATTTAGTCCTGCCTGGAATATTATGCCAGCTGGAGGCTTCTGCCTCAGGCTGCTCTCCCAGTCGGCAGTACCGTGCGGTCGCACCTACCCCAACCTACCCCTTGCTCCCATGGCTCATGAAGCCTGGAGAGTAGTAAGGAGCAGTTAAACTATAGGCTGAGCAAGTGCATAATGGTGGTAGAATGTGCCTTTGGACGTTTAAAAGCTCGCTGGCGCTGTTTACTGACTATGTTAGACCTCAGCAAAACCAGTATTCCCATTGTTATTACTGCTTGCTGTGAGCTCCACAATCTCTGTGAGAGTAAGGGGAGATGTTTATGGTGGGGTGGGAGGTTGAGGCAAATCGCCTGGCCGCTGATCATGTGCAGCCAGACACCAGGGTGGTTAGAAGAGCACAACAGGGTGCGCTGTGCATCAGAGAAGCTTTGAAAACCAGTTTCATGACTGGCCAGGCTACGGTGTGAAAGTTCTGTTTGTTTCTCCTTGATGAAAATCCGCCCCCTTGGTTCACTCTACTTCCCTGTAAGCCAACCGCTGCCCCTTTGATCTCCGCTTGCAGAGGCCATAAAGTCATTGTTGTTTCAAATTCATGCATTCTTTATTAATTCGTCACACAAATGGGGGGATAACTGCCACGGTAGCCCGGGAGGGGTGGACGAGGAGGGAAGCACAGGTTAGTTACCTGCAACTAACAAGAGTGTGTAAGAATACATGTGTTACAGTCAGTTATTCTCTGCTTTACTTTACATCTTCCATCTCCTTGGCATGGAAATTACTCCCTTGTAGTCATATAGCATTAGGTGAGTGTAACTACATCTGGGAAAGTCTGCATCTAGGAAAATTCAAGTCTATTGCAATAGAATTTACATCACTGTAAGCAACACGACTGAATTTGCCCCATTGTCGTTTCCCCCATCTCCCCACCCCCTTTTCCTTTACAAACAGTTCTAACAGTTTTGCTTGAATTTGGTGCTTGGGCTAGTGAAGGAATTGTAGCCTTGGCTAGAGCATGGTATATGAGAAACCAGGGCTGTGAAGATTGCCTCTGTGCAGTCCTCCCATGGACATCACTCCTGACTTGAAGTATCCTCTGCTGTTCCTTGGCCCTTCCCTGTAACTCTGCTAACGTATATAATCTGAGCTGGATTCTCTTCTCGTGTATGCCAATTTTACCCCAGTGTGACTCCACTCGCTTAATTGAAGTTGCTCCTGGCTTACATACATGTAAGTGAGAGAAGAATTAGAGCTGCCGTCTATGTCTGTGTCCATCATGGTTTCTAGGCACTAAATAGAAAATTGAGAAGCAAATTAATATTTGCATCACACATTGATCATCTCTTAGTATCCACATCCCACTACTTCTTCCCTGTGTCCTGATATGTAACAACCCCCTGACATTTCAACCCTGTGTGCTCTCAGTGAACCTCAGTCTTGACCTGAAGGGTGGTGGACCACCCTACAACTCTGATAGTATACCTCATTTTTCTTTACCTGTATACCCCCAGCTGTATCCATTCTGGGTCTCTCCTGAGTAGAATCTTTCAGTGATGCCAGATTTGAGTGTATTTTGTTATGTGGACCAGCATCATCAAGGAGGCAACTATCAAATACCTTTTCACTTCACGAATGGTGACTTCTTTAGACACTTTCCACCCAATGTAGTAGGTGCTGTACAAACACAGAACAAAAAGATGGTCTCGGTCTCAAATTGCTCACACTCTAAGTATTTTATTTTAATGTTCTCTATAAATGAGCGATGCCCGTGAATCACAGTGGTAAAAAGTTCGTTCAGTGAATGCCTCACTCTCTGTATTATGCATCCAAGGAATGCAGCAGACATCACCACAGAGCTGGCTTGTAGCTGAGCTACATGTTAACATATGCCCATGCGCATAGCAGGAAAAAAACGTACAGAACAACCATTTAATAGTGTTCTTTCATAAAGTTGCTCCTGTCTGTTTATTTGACATTTAAAAAAAAATGGCCCTTCTAACAAATGGAACTTGAATACAAAAATGTAATGACATTTATTCTCACAGCTGCCAGCAAACTCACATGCATCATGAGTCATTCCAGATGTGGATAAAAACGAAGTGTGCCTATGAAAGCAAGTTCGCTGATCCCTGGGAGAGTTGGTTTAAGGGAAGAGCTGCTACATTGACTTCAATAGCACTCAAGAGAACAGACAGGTTCTTCCTTTGGGGTGGGGAGGTAGTCGTCTCTTCCTGAAAAGGAAGCAAGGAAACAAATAGCTAATATACAGATATAGAGAGAGATTTTAAAGTAAAGGATGCACTGGAAGACTTTGCTACTGCTGCTTTTCTATTATAATGCTCACGCCACTGTGAGCCCGAGGTGGAACAGAGGTAAGATTTAAATATTACAAACAAAAACTATTTATAAGGCAACTCTGAAATTGCAGAATGGCTTTGACATTATGATTTTTTTTTTTCATTTGTCACTCTCAGCTCTTGAATTTTTTCCCATTCACAGCAGGTTAATTAAAAAACAAATCTTCTCACTTTCTTTCTTCTTCCCCCTCCTATTAAAATAAAAGTAGAGGCAGCTTTTTCATGACATGAAATCCAGAAGAAAAACCTTGGCAGTCACAAGGGGCATAATTCTATCTTCCCTCTTGGGCAGGTGTTAGGGGTTTAAAAGAAGTAGCTACATAGGGCAAAAATTAAAATACCTGCAGGATACAGGACACCTAAGTAATAGGAACTCTGAGTCTGGGGGACTAGCAGGTTTCATATACAGAAAGCTGTCAGTATGAAGCTACATGGCATTACCTATGTATATTTATACTTTTTTTTTCAGTGACTTACAAAGTAAGTGTGTGTCCAGCCAATTCAGGAATTACCTTATGTGGCCCCATCCAGTATCTTTACTCACGGTTTTTTTTTTTTAACTTTCTCTTTTTCTTTATTCTCTCCACTGGAATTTGGCTGTGGTTCTGTGACTGCTTTGGTAGCACTGTCTGGAATGGGGACAGGAAACACCTCCTAACAGAATTCTTTGGGACTGAACCTAAACCCACAGACTTTTCAAAGGAACTTTGGCACCAATGAAGTACAAGTTAAATTTATTATTCAGCCCACCCGCCCCCTCCTCCTTCTGTGGGCTTGATTCCTTTCTAACTGAGTCTGTGCTTTATAACAAGAGTTGGATTTTTGAAGGGGCATCAGTGAGTGAAGTTGGATGAGACTTTAACGCTTCTCTAGGAGGCAGTATTGCCTAGTGGCTAGCACACTGGGCTAAGACTCAGAAGACCTGGGCTCTATTCCCAGCTCTGTCACTGGCTGCGGGGCATTGAGCAAGTCTCTTCAGCTTTCTGTCTTAGTTTCCCCATCAGTAAAACGGGGATAGTGATACTGGCATCCTTTGTAAAAAGTGCTTAGAGATCTACCAATGAACAGCACTGAATAAGGCATTACCTCATCTCTGTGTCACTTGATAAGGGGATAAAAAGGAAATAAGAATTATGCATTGCTTTGAAATAAATCCTACCTCTGGGTGGATCAGGGCATCTTGTCAGGACCAATGTCTCTGAAGTAGAGAGGACAAAAATTACTACTATACGTTTAATGCTCTTTGTTTTTATTGATTCAATTACTTTAATTTATGGAATTCATGTAATTACTGAAGTCCAAGGATCATGAACAAAATGTGGAGGGAAAAAGAAGAGGGCCCCATTCTCCCTCTAGTAGCTTTTAGAGAGTGGTAATGCTGAGAGTTTTAATTCCATTTTCTGGCACATTTTTGGGGTGAGCATAAGGGTGGCACTGCCTGGTGAGCCCTACAGAAAAGAGGTAGGAAATCCAACTCCCACCTGCTGGTGTAGGGGTATCAGCTGGAGGCAAGGGGCTTCAATGGGGATAACCCCTGACTCTTCACTGGCACCTGGCCCTCTCAGCTTCATGGCAGCTGCTGGAGCTGTTTCCAGGCGCTCTTGCTACCATAGCTGCCCCAGGAATTCCTGCCCCCGCCTCCCATGAAATACCAACATGGCAGCCCCTCTCTTAGTGGAAACCTGAGACTAGAGTGTTGAGCTTTACATCTTACCCTAAAGGTCAACAGACTTGGGCTCTGTCAGAGCAGTGGGGGAAGCCAGTTTCAGTCAGGGGCCTTCCATTGAAAATAACCTGTCCTCAGTCCTAGATGGTCAAACCTGGAGACTGATAGCTTGAGCACCATCAGCTCTTAAGCTCAACTGCCATGACTGTGAATAAGAGGGGGTGGGATGGAGGGGGGGGGGAGGAGCTATCTCAGATGGCCAGGACCCGAACCATTCAGCAAAGCCAACAACCTGTATGGCATCTGGAAGGGAACAGAATGATGGAATATGTTCTTTGGGGTTCATACCTCTTCACAGAGAAGCAGGCACCTTCCAGCATCTCCTGTAGCTTTCTAGTAGTCATCCAGGGTGCCCCATGGTGGAGCCCATTACACAATCCAGTCTCAAAGGGACAAAGGCATGAATGACAGTAGCAAGATCATGAAGTGAGAGAAATATTTGCAACCAGATGTAGACAGGGGAGGAAAAAGCCCCCTTGGCCACCAATCTCTGTGTGAGTCTAGGAGCATCTGGGAGTCCAGATGAAAACATATTTGTATCAATAATGAAGACAGGACACATCATTAGCATACACTCAGAATCCTTCCCTCAACCCACAAGCATCCCCTCCGTCTTTTCTGAGCAAAACCTCAGCCAGCTAACTCTCATCCAAGTCCTGATCTAGGCTTGGCACTGGGAATGCAAAGGCAGCACAGCATCTGGATCTGATGAAAACCTAGAGCTGCATATCATCTGCATACTGACCGGTAGCACAAATTGTTTAAAGCAAACACTCCCTCACAAAACAAAAAGTCTCTCGTTAGTTAATAGTTGGCCTTCACAGTAAAGATGAGCATTGGAGGTTTGGGTAAAACGGTACCTGGATCAGAATCCCACTGTCAAGGATTTGGCCTGTCTCTGCTCCAAGATAGCAATGGGCTATGATGAGAGACATTTAGTTAAATCTCTGAACTTTGAGAGCTCGTATAAATGGAACCTAGGGTCTGAATCACACTGTAACAGAGCACTGGGCCTTAGGTGCATGTGTACATCCAAATGAACCTGTTACAGCCTCTAAGCTCTTTAAAACAGGGTGCTGTAGTCACAAGCACGTGGCTAGGAGTGAGCACATGACCTGCAGGAACCCAAATCTAAATCTTTCTGCCACTGCAACAGGAGAGACTTAGAGAAGCCGTAGGGTGGGTCTCTCCATAGTAGACAGGAATGGCTACCAAAGGGAGATACCATCTCCTCTCCCCTCCCAGCTGTGGTGGAAGCTGGGTAAGCCTTGGGAGGTTAGTACTCAGTAGCTTGAATGTATTTGCTCTTGTTTTTGAGCGCTTGTTTGAAAATAAAGCCAGACCAGAGGAAAGGGTCTTGGACTGAATGGTGGTTGGGAGCTTTATTCTACTTCCCCCTCCTGGTGAGTTAGATCATTGGTTGGTGTGCACTATTCTTAGCCTGGGCTTTGCCAAAATTAAAAAGAAAAAAAGGCAAACATACATCTTTCTTTCTTCTTGCTCAACCCTATTCTACAGTAATGTTTGTAGTGCCATATGGAATATCACACCCACTCTGTCTCATGTACCTGCCCATATCCAAATGTGAGACGTATCAGGAGGTAGCCATGTTAGTCTGTATCCACAAAAACAACATGGAGTCTGGTGGCACCTTAAAGACTAACAGATTTATTTGGGCATAAGCTTTCATGGGTAAAAAACTTCACTTCTTCAGATGCATGGAGTGAAAATTACAGATGCAAGCATTATATAATGACACATGCAGAGAAGGGAGTTACCTCACAAGTGGAGAACCAGTGTTGACGGAGCCAATTTGATCAGGGTGCATGTAGTCCACTCCCAATAATAGATGAGGAGGTGTCAATTCCAGGAGAGGAAAAGCTGCTTCCGTAATGAGCCAGCCACTCCCAGTCCCTATTCAAGCCTAAATTAATGGTGTTAAATTTGCAATTGAATTTTAGTTCTGCTGTTTCTCTTTAAAGTCTGTTTCTGAAGTTATTTTTGTTCAAGAATAGTTACTTTTAAATCTGTTATAGACTGTCCAGGGAGATTGAAGTGTTCATCTACTGGCTTTTGTATGTTACCATTCCTGATGTCCGATTTGTGTCCATTTATTCTTTTACGTAGGGACTGTCTGGTTTGGCCAATGTACATAGCAGAGGGGCATTGCTGGCACATGATGGCATATATCACATTAGTAGACGTGCAGGTGAATGAGCCCCTGATGGTGTGGCTCGTGTGGTTGGGTCCTCTGATGGTGTCGCCAGAGGAGATATGGGGACAGAGTAGGCAACGAGGTTTGCTACAGGGATTATTTCCTGGGTTGGTGTTTCTGTGGTGTGGTGTGTAGTTGCTGGTGAGTATTTGCTTCAGGTTGGGGGGTTGTCTGTAAGCGAGGACTGGCCTGCCTCCTAAGGTTTGTGAGAGTGAGGGAGCGTTTTCCAGGATAGGTTGTAGATCGTTGATAATGCACTGGAGAGGTTTAGCTGGGGGCTGTACATGATGACCAGTGGTGTTCTGTTGTTTTCCTTGTTGGGCCTGTCCTGTATTAGGTGATTTCTGGATACCTGTCTCTCTCTGTCAATCTGTTTCCTCACTTCCCCAAGTGGGTATTGTAGTTTTAAGAATGCTTGATAAAGATCTTGTAGGTGTTTGTCTCTGTCTGAGGGATCGGAGCAAATTCGGTTGTAGACAATGGATCGTGTGATGTGTCCCGGATGGAAGCTGGAGGCATGTAGGTAAGTATAGCGGTCAGTAGGTTTCTGGTATAGGGTGGTGTTTATGTGACTGTCACTTATTTGCACTGTAGTGTCCAGGAAGTGGATCTCTTGTGTGGACTGGTCCAGGCTGAGGTTGATGGTGGGGTGGAAATTGTTGAAATCCAGGTGGAATTCTTCAAGGGCCTCCTTTCCATGGGTCCATATGATGAAGATGTCATCAATGTAGCGCAAGTAGAGGAGGGGCACTAGGGGATGATAGCTGAGGAAGCGTTGTTCTAAGTCAGCCATAAAAATGTTGGCATACTGTGGGGCCATGCGGGTACCCATAGCAATGCCACTGACTTGAAGGTATAAGTGGTTGTGGGTGAGGACAAAGTCACCAAGCTCAACCATCAGGCGTGCTGTGGCCTCATCAGAGATACTGTTCCTGACAGCTTGTAGTCCATCCTCATGTGGAATATTGGTGTAAAGTGCTTCTACATCCATGGTGGCCAGCATGGTATTTTCAGGAAGATCACCAATGGATTGTAGTTTCCTCAGGAAGTCGGTGGCGTCTCAAAGATAGCTGGGAGTGCTGGTAGCATAGGGTCTGAGGAGAGAGTACAAATAGCCAAATAATCCTGCTGTAAGAATGCCAATGCCTGAGATGATGGGGCGTCCAGTGTTTCCAGGTTTATGGATCTTGGGTAGCAGATAGAATACCCCTGATCGGGGCTCTGGGGGTGTGTTCATGTAGATTTGTTCCCGTGCTATAGCAGGGAGTTTCCTGAGCAGATGGTGTAGTTTCTTTTGGTATTCCTCAGTGGGATCAGAGGATAGTGGCCTGTAGAATGTGGTGTTGGAGAATTGCCTGGCAGCCTCCTGTTCATAATCCGACCTGTTCATTATGACCACAGCACCTCCTTTGTCAGCCCCTTTGGATATAATGTCTGAGTTGTTTTTGAGGCTGTGGATGGCATTGCGTTCTGTATGGCTGAGGTTAAACTTATGGGGCAAGTGATGCTGTTTGTTCACAATTTCAGCCTGTGCACGTCTGCGGAAACACTCTATGTAGAGGTCCAGTCTGTCATTTTGAGCATCAGGAGGAGTCCACGCAGAGTTCTTCTTCTTGTAGTGTTGGTAGGAGGGTTTCTGTGGGTCAGTGCACTGTTCAGTGGTGTGTTGAAAATATTCCTTGAGTCGGAGATGACGAAAGTAGGCTTCCAGATCACTGCAGAACTGTATCATGTTCATGGGGATGGTGAGGCAGAAAGAGAGTCCCTGAGATAGGACAGACTCTTCAGCTGGGCTAAGTGTGTGGTTGGATAGATTAACAATATTGTTAGGTGAGCTGAGGGTATCACTGTTGTAGCCCCCTATGAGATGGGGACATCTTACAATGCAGGACAAAGATTGACTAGGAGCAACATTCAGAACAGCTCAGTGAGGAGCTTGATATGGAGATGAGGCACATTTCTTTTACACATCTGAAGTTTTCTATAGCCTTAATTCCACTGCTTGGCATTCTGCTTTCACTAATTTACTCTGAGAAACAGCAAGATAATAACAGATCTTTTGCAGCAAATGTAATTTTGGATCCATAATGAGTGATTCCCCAGCCTCCCTGTAATAAGGTACAAATAAGAGGGGTGATTATTACAGAAGAGCTTGAACCAAAACTCTAGAGCTGCACAGATGTGCAAAGTGGCCAACTTCCAGTAACTATAGAAACCATGGGCCAAATTCTGTTTTTTTCTTCCATAAACCAGTATAAATCTGGATTAACTCCATTGACTTCAATGTAGCTGAGAGCAAAATTTAGCTCATTATCTGTATTCTTGGAATTGCTTGGTTTTATAGTAGAAACCCTAAAGCCAGGCTTGTTTGCACATTTCAATTCACTTTGTTATATATTATTAGCTTTCAGAGCTTCCTGATCAGAATCAAATACCACACAGCCAATGAAGTATGTTTGTAGTGTGGTTCTCTGGGTGGTGAAGATGCAATATGATTCCTCAGTGGTGAGCTTCCTTGGTCAGTGAGGAAGCAATTGTGTCTGTAATTTCACCCACCATTGAAGGCTGGGGGAAGGAGGAATGGAAAATGTAAGGTTGGAAGAAGGTCAAGGTTTTCTCACTTGGTCCATACACATTGCTATAAATCTCTCCTCCCATTCTCTGCAAAAGTGGATCATCTATAATTTCATAAAGCTATGGATGTATTTATTCCCTGGATACATTTCCCGTGTTTGCCACTGGGGAGAAAGGATGCCCGTCTACCTTGATTTCCCCAGAACAGTCCTAATTCTTAGGTTGCCTACCCCTGCACTAGATGAAACACTTTCAGAAGTGGTGTGCCGAGTCTTCATTTATTCACTTTAATTTAAGGTTTCGCATGCCGGTAATACATGTTAACGTTTTTTAGAAGGTGTCTCTCTCTAAGTGTATATTATATAACTAAACTATTGTTGTATGTAAAGTAAACGAGGTTTTCAAAATGTTTAAGAAGCTTCATTTAAAATTAAATTAAAATTCTGATCTTACGCCGCCAGCCTACTCAGCCCGCTGCCAGCCTGGGGTTCTGTTCACCTAGGCCTGTAGCAGGCTGAGCAGGGCCTGTGGCCAAGACACTGTCTGGTAAGGGGCCGGCAGCTGGGACCCCAGACCTGGGGCGGGGGTGTTCAGGGGTCAGGGAAGAAAGTGCAGGGCAAAAGGCGGGGTGTGTGTGGGGGGATCAGGGCAAAGGGCAGTGGGGATGTGGGGGGTTCAGGGCAGAAGGCCGGGCGTGTTGGGGGATTCAGGGGTCAGGGCAGAGGGGTGTGCGGGAGTTCAGGGGTCAGGGCAGAAGGCTGGTGGGTGTGGGGTGCAGGGCAAAAGGCTGGGGTGCTTGGCTCATGGGGGTGCTCCCAGCCCCCTGCCCTGAGCAGCTCATGGCAGGGGGTTGGGAGGGATATGCCTTGTTCCACCCCCTTCTCCAAGGCCCATCCCTACCTCTCTCTGCCTGCTCTATGGAGCAGAGAAGCACGCTGCCGCTCGGCTCTGCTCCGCTCCGCTCCCCCTCCCCCTTGCAAGGGCCATCGCCGGCAGGGAGAGGGAGGGCGAGGGAGAGGAGGAGAAGGGGCCGAAATGCACCATGCTGTGGGAAGAAACGGGGGAGGGAGGAAGCTTGGCTGCCGCAGGACCAAGCTTCTGCCTCCTGCCCCCACAGGGGAGAGCAGTGGGCAGGGGGCTGAGTGGGGAGGGGGGCCGGGACCTCCCCCTCACCGCTCTCCCCTGCGGAGGCAGGAGACAGAAGCTTGGTCCTGCGGCAGCCAAACTTCCCTCCTCCCCTGCTTCTCCCCCCAGTGTGGCGCTTTTCGGCCCCTCTGCCCCTCCTCCTCCTCCTCTCACCGGGCAGGCAGCGTGCCACTCAAAATCGGCTCGCGTGCCGTCTTTGGCACGCATTCTATAGGTTGCCGACTCCTGATAGTGTTCTGGCAATATAGGTATTGAACCTGAGTGAACCATTGTTCAAGTCACTACCATTTCTAGTTACATGCTGCTGCCTATAGTGCTGCCACAACTGCAGAAAACTGGTTGCTTTCTGGAGCCAAGTGGGAGAGGGACGTGTGTCCATGCCCAACCAGTCATTTCACACTCGAGGTAGAGTTTAATTCTTCATCTGATCCATGACCAGAGGTCCATGCCAGGTCCATGGTGGTCCTGCCACATGCACTGTCTATGTATTCCATCCTGGCAAGGGAACAAGGTGACTCACCAAAACTTTTTATATTACTCTCCTCTTTCCCGCCCTGCTCCATATTGCAAATTAAACCTTGCCCACCTCCTTTCTGCAGCAGCCTCTAGGATTCCCTGCAGACAGTAATACTCATCACTTCTGGCTGTGATCGCGCAAGCAAAGGGAATCTGGCTTGAATACCGCATGTAATTACTACACAAATGGACACAAACACCCAGTAGCCCCACGTGTACTGGGTCATGGTTTTGGCTTGTACAGAACACGATGATGATTGTAAAGGTCTGGCCCAAGAAGGAAAACAAATTACACCAGTTGGTCTTGGAACAAGAGCTTTTTAAATGCAGTGTCCTTTTCGCTTGCTCTGATTTCCATAGAGTATTTATTATCTGATTCATAAAAAAGGTATATACAACTATGAAGAATTTGAAATATTATGAAACTTGGCCAATTTTCTATGCTCGTATGTAAAATTTGCTCCTTTTTACACAGTAAAGCAGTGTTTCCCAAACTTGGGATGCCGCTTGTTTAGAGAGAGCCCCTGGCGGGTCGGGATGATTTGTTTACGTGCCGTATATGTAGGTTCGGCCGATCGCGGCTCCCACTGGCCGCAGTTCACTGCTCCAGGCCAATGGGAGCTGCTGCAAGTGGCGGCCAGTAAGTCCCTCGGCCCGCGCCGCTTCCTGCAGCCCCCATTGGCCTGGAGCAGCGAACCGCAGCCAGTGGGAGCCGCGATCGGCCGAACCTGCAGACGCGGTAGGTAAACAAATGGGCTCAGCCCGCCAGGGGCTTTCCCTGAACAAGTGGCGGCCCTGGTTTGAGAACCACTGGGCTAGTGGCTAGAATATTGGACTGTGGTTCAGGAGACCTGGATTCTACTCCCAGCTCTACCACTGGGCTGATGGGTGACTTTGGGCAAGTCACCTCCCCTCTCTGTGGCTCAGTTTTCCCATCTGTAAAATGAGAATATTGATTCTTTTTCTCCTTTGAAAAGTGCTTTGAAATGTACTGATGAAAAGTGCATAGAAGAGCAAGTTTTTAAAATTTGATGTCATACAAACAGTGCCTCTACAAATACTTAATAGACTCAAATAATAGACTTGCAGATAGACAAATAAAGAACACATTTTAAAATAAAAAATGACCAAAAGGAGAGAGAGTGAGTATAGAAAAGAAAAATAATGGGGTGGGGAAGGTGGGGAATGTATTTTCAGATGGGATCTGAAAATGGAGTGAGGGTTGCTGAGGTAAAGATCTACAGGGAGGCTGTCCCACATGGCAGATGGTTCAGAGGAGAAGGCTCTTGCACCAGCAGTGGTGAGAATGTGAAGTTGTAAAGAAAGAAGACTATTGCAGAGGGAGCAGGCAAGGGACTAGAGAGATCCTGAGGTAGGATAGAGCAAGTCCAGACAAGGTTAAAAAGGGGCCAGATCCTGATCCCCATTCAGGCTGCTTTGAATCACCAAGCAGCAGAAAGTATTGGAAAGCCAGTTGACTTAATCCTTGGAGAGTTTTACCTACACAGGAAATCTCCTACTGGCATAGCAGCTCTATACCAAACCCCATCTCAGCATGTTGCTGGCTCTGAAACAGCAGGGCCATGGGCAGCCAGATTTAAGTCAGAGAAGCCTTTGTTCCAGAAAGGTGGTAAAGGCTGCTTAAAAAAGAAAGCGGGTTGAGCATTCAGTGCAAGCTTGTTGCAGATGAATCAGATAATAACCATCAGCCTGGCATACATAGATGGGACACCGCTGCTAGAGACAGGCCAGCACTAAAACCCTGGAGCTACACACACAAACTTTAGGAGTGTTTTGGTCTGGGTCTGAAATTTGTGGATCAGTCTAATTTCTTGTTTAAAGTTCCATTTACTGAGTGCAAACCCAGCCTCACTGAAGTGAATGGGACTTTTGCCATTGATTTCAATGAAGCCAAGATTTAACCCATTATCTGTTACTCCATGTCCCATAGTAGGCGAGAATGATCAAAGACTTCCAGCACATGCATGAGGAATTGCTGGGAATTTGCTAAAGGTGTCTTGATCAGAAGTGGCTTTAGCACTTTTGAATGCCACATGTGTAGGGTATATGGGTATCAGAAGATAGTAGGGAAAGGAAGAATTGTTCCATGGAATCACAGAATAAAGGAAGGAATGTTTTCCCACTCAGCACTGAGTATACAGACCAGTGTTACCTGCCGACCTGCTTTGTGGAGAGGGGCACAGGCCAAAGTCCAAAATGGTAAACTTCCATACAGGGTTTCTTCCTCCCATCAAAAGGGAAGGCAGGAGCATTGGGCACACTTTCCACCCACCTTTCTCCATCCATTTCCCCTTCCCACCACTCTAAGGTAATAATAACTAATCATACTTTGTACTTCTATATTGGTATAACAGCTGTTCCTTGGAGAGATCCTCCCCATGGGTATTCTGCCTTTCTGGCGGTTGTGTATCTGCTGGATCTGAGACATGGTCCCTTGAACCAGCCTCAGTCTGTTACATAACATGGGCTTACTAACCCATTAAGTGGCTTAACCTTTAAGAAAGAGCAGCTTTTATCCCCTCAGAGATTCCGATGAGAGTTAGTGCTGTAATGATAGCCCGGTTGCTATTGTCTCATCATCAGTGTGGTGGTGATGGTGGGAGTTCAGTATTGGAATTGGGACCCGGAAGATGAATGTGTGAAAAAGAAAAAAGTAGACTAAAATAAGAACAATTGCTCACTTTCGTTCCCACAGAGGGTTCTTTCTTTCATTAAAGCGTATGCTGGGGCATTTCTCGGCCCAATTTGCTGGCTACAGTTGGCAGCTCAGCAACTCCCTTGAGATCAGCACTCGTTCCTTTCATTGTTTTGAAATTCTTCACCAGCCACAGTGATTTAGGTCACCAGCCACAGTGAATCAACATTGCACAAGCATCTCCACTTGGAGGAGTCATGTTGGCTGTTCCCCTCCCCTCCACCCCTCCTCACCCCCCAAAAAAGCTGGGTGAGGAAAAAGAAAGTTCCTGAAGGGACAGGGCATGCTTGCTAGGCTGGAGACTCAGATTGTATTCCCTGGGGAGTTCAAGTGGCAGGAAGATGCATTTCCAGGCCAGATACCCAAAGCTGCACTGTGGTGACACATATATTGCCCACACCCTCATAATACTTGAGGAGTAGAATGCTGGGATTACATGATGACACAAAGGATTTGCATAGCTATGAACTTGTAAAGCTGCACTGACTTTGACCTGGAAATCTGCCTGCATGGGTGAGACATGGGTTAGAGTGGTGTGGTCTATTTTTGGGGCTTTAGGATAGCATGGACCAGTGCCCTGGTTTCTCCATTGTTTTGGAAACGGATATTGTCTTTCCAAACTGGCAGTGCTTATGTGAGCCAGAAGGGGGGGTGGGAAACCACATACCTCTCTATAAAACGGACAAGCTGGGCAAGGGGAGTTAGACACACAGAAAAACTAGAGGAGGGACTGGAGGCAAAAAGAAAACGGAGCAGATGAGAGGACAGAGGTTAATGCATGAAAATAAAAGGGGAGGGAAAAGTAGAAGATGGAAGGAGAAACAAAGAATGTGTTAAGTATGGATGGTGGGAAAGATTAAAGCATACACAACTTTATAGTTATGGCAATTGTAACCCACTGGTCAGTGTGTTAGGTGTTCCCCTTTGACCCTAATCTACAGAGGATGTTGGTCTGTTACAGCTGCACCCTGTTCCTTCCCATGGGAGCCTGCTTCTTTAGCTTAAGAGGTCTTAGGCTCTTAGGTCTGGAAGTCCCCCGTTCATCCTCTTGTGTTGGCCATGCGGGTAGATGTTGCACAACATTGTTTATTCCTACCCCTGGAGAGAAGAAAAATAGTTGTTTTCTTGAATTTTTCTTCATGAAATGCAGTTTGTATTCCTGTGGGTATTGTTTGTGTCTGTAACAGGGATAAGCAACCAATGGCAGTGTGCCAAAGGCGGCATGTGAGCTGATTTTCACTCTCACTGCCTGGGTCCTGGCCACCGATCCGGCGGGCTCTGCATTTTAATTTAATTTTAAATGAAGCTTCTTAAACATTTTAAAAACCTTATTTACTTTACATATAACACTAGCTTCGTTATATATTATAGACTTATAGAAAGAGACCTTCTAAAAACATTAAAATGTATTACTGGCACTCGAAACCTTAAATTAGAGTGAATAAATGAAGACTCGGCACACCACTTCTGAAAGGTTGCCGACTCCTGGTCTAACAACCAGCTAAAATAGAAAATTAATGTTAATATATGTAACTGTACTATTTATTGCTATTGTCCATGGTTTGGCACTGGACAAACACCATTTCCAGTTACTCATTACTTTTTAAAATTGCAATATCGATGTTTAGGACATCGTGCCATAACTGGAACCGTACATTTCTCATAATTACGGGAACTTCTGCTTCTCCAGACCTGCATGCCAAGTTGCAGAAAGTTCTGGGAGCCAGAAAATCCAGTAATTATTAAAACACAAAGGTTTTTTTTTCTCCCTACCAAGTTTATAAACAAACAGAACCATGAGTTACAGGGGACTGAGTTAGTATACCCTCTCCTTGGACTGGAAAGTTTAAGGCTCTGTCTGCACAGAAATGAAAGGGGAGAGAAAAGGGTACAAGATTTTTCTTTACCCATGTCCCCCCGTGGAGAGGTTGGGTACAAATGGTGCTTGTGCTCAGGTAGCAAAAGGACTATGGAAATCCAGAGAGGACAGGAAATGGGTAATAATGTCATGGCCCTGCTTCTATACAGATCAGCAGAGCTAGCCCAATGTGGAACAGAGGGCACGCTGCACACTGTCAAAGGGAGTCTCAGTGGCCATGCCCCTGGTTTAGATGAGTGAACTGCAGAACTGTCAGTTGTCCTCCATCAAACCCACTAAGATCAGTGAACAACAGAGACCTACTTCCTGGAAGTGTTTGAAGCTCACTTCTGCATGATCTAACTAACACAAAAACTACTCCCCACTCTCTCTCATCTATCTGTCCGCTCTCACTCATGCATTATTCTGTCTCCGCTCCAAACCATCTCAGCTACACAGGGCCAGGCTGGGTTTTGCAGAACCCTGAGCAAAGTATAATGTGTGTGGAATGAGGCGGTCTTCAGTAGCCCACGTAATGTAGTTGGAGGGAGTAGTTGGCCATTGAGGAGAGGATCATGGCATGTGGCATTAGGGGTCTAGAAAGGAAAATGTCAGTTGTTAGTAGGGCATGTTGACTAGGCTGCTTGTCTTTGTTAGGCCATAGGGTGTTGCATCTCCCATGCAGGAAGGCGAGACTGTAAGTGGGTGTTGCTAAGAGGTCATTAGTGTGTTGGCAAAAATGGAGTCTGCCACACAAGCAAGTGCCTCTCCACTCAAGTCTTTGCAAATCAATGCAGCTGATTGGACTTTTGCAGCCCTAACAGTGAGTTAGAACATAAGAACGGCCATACTGTTTCAGACCAAAGGTCCATTAAGCCCAGTATCCTGTCCTCTGACAGGTGCCCCAAAGGGAATGAACAGATAGGTTATCATCAAGTGATCCATGCCCTGTCACCCAATCCCAGCTTCTGGCAAACAGAGGCTAGGGACACCATTCCAGCCCATCCTGGCTAATAGCCATTAATGGACCTATCTTCCATGAATCTATCTAGCTCCCTTTTAAACCCCATTATAGTATTGGCCTTCACAACACCCTCTGGCAAGGAGTTCCAGAGATTGACAGTGCATTGCGTGAAAAAATACTTTCTTGTGTTTGTTTTAAACCTGCTACCTATTAATTTCATTTGGTGGCCCCTTGTTCTTGTATTACAAGAAGGAGTAAATAACACTTCCTTATTTACTTTCTCTATACCACTCATGATTTTATAGACCTCTATCATATCCCCCTTTAGTCGCCTCTTTTCCAAGCTGAAAAGTCCCAGTCTTATTAATCTCTCCTCATACAGAAGCCATTCTATACCCCTAATTATTTTTGTTGTCCTTTTCTGAACCTTTTCCAATTCCAATATATCTTTTTTGAGATGGGGCGAACACATCTGCATGCAATATTCAAGATGTGGGCATACCATGGATTTATATAGAGGCAATATGATATTTTCTGTCTTATTATCTATCTCTTTCTTGATGGATTCCCAACATTCTGTTCGCTTTTTTGACTGCTGCTGCACATTGAGTGGATGATTTCAGAGAACTATTCACAGTGACTCCAAGATCTCTTTCTTGAGTGGTAACAGCTAATTTAGACCCCATCATTGTATATGTATAGTTAGGATTATGTTTTACAATGTGCATTTCCAATATGCACTTATCAACATTAAATTTCATCTGCCATTTTGTTGTCCAGTCACCCAGTTTTGTGAGATCCTTTTGTAGCTCTTCACACTCTGCCTGGGACTTAACTATATTGAGTAGTTTTGTATCATCTGCAAATTTTGCCACCTCACTGTTTACCCCTTTTTCCAGATCATTTATGAATATATTAAATGGGACTGGACCCAGTACAGATCCTTCGGGGACACCACTATTTACCTCTCTCCATTCTGAAAACTGATAATTTATTCCTACGCTTTGTTTCCTATCTTTTAACCAGTTACTGATCCATGAGAGAACCTTCCCTCTTATCCCATAACTGCTAATTTTGCTTAAGAGCCTTTGGTGAGGGAACTTGTCAAAGACTTTCTGAAAATCTAAATACACTATATCCACTGGATCTCCTTTGTCCGCATGCTTGTTGACCCCCTCAAAGAATTCTAGTAGATTGGTGAGGCATGATTTGACTATTTACCAACAAATTATGTTAATCTATGTGCGACAATTTTGTTCTTTACGATAGTTTCAACCAATTTGCCCGGTACTGAAGTGAGGCTTACTGGCCTGTAGTTGCCAGGGTCACCTCTGGAGCCCTTTTTAAAAATTGGCATCACATTAGCTATCCTCCACTCATTTGGTACAGAAGCTGATTTAAATGATAGGTTACAGATGACAGTTAGTAGTCCTGCAATTTCACATTTGAGTTCCTTCAGAACTCTTGGGTGAATATCATCAGGTCCTGGAGACTTATTACTGTTGAGTTTATCAATTTGTTCCAAAACTTCCTCTAATGACACCTCAATTTGGGGCAGTTCCTCAGATCTGTCACCCAAAAAGAATGGCTCAGGTTTGGGAATCTCCCTCACATCCGCAACAGTGAAGACCAATGCAAAGAATTCATTTAGTTTCTCCGCAATGGCCTTATCGTCTTTTAGTGTTCCTTTAGCATCTCGATCGTCCAGTGGCCCCACTGGTTGTTAGCAGGCTTTCTGCTTCTGATGTATTTAAAATTATTTTTGCTATTTCTTTTGGAGTTTTTGGCTAGCTGTAATTCAAATTCTTTTTTGGTCTTTCTAATTATTTTGGTCTTTTCTAATTAGAAAAGTGTTGTGTTAGCTCTTCTAACCTCATCTTGGTTGGAAAGAGCTGTTTGTATTTTTTTTAATCTATTTGCAAAATACAGTGCATTTTGTGTGTGTTTGCGCGTGGCGTTGATGTTAACAATTACTTCAAGGATCATTTTCTAAATACAAATAATAAAAAATCATCCGGAAAACTACAAATCACTATCTGAGCAACCTCTCATTGACAAACTGGTATGCACTGCTCACTCTTCTTATATAGACATGCAGTATTACAGCAGTGTGCATAGTCTGGGGCTCATGAGCAACTCAACAATAACCAATCAGGATCCATTGTTATTTTATTTCTTTATTTGCATTGTGGTAGTACCTGGAAGCCCCAATCATGGACCAGACCCCCTTGTGCTAAATGCTGTATAAACACAGAACAAAATGATGGTCCCTGCTCCAAAGGGTTTACAATCTAAGTAATAATCCAGTGTTCGTGAGCAGCCCTATGTAAACAATCTAGTGAGCATTTGAGATGGTGGAAAAACAATCCTCTAAGGAAGCATATTTCAGCTGGAAGGATCTAGGCAGTTATCATTAATGAAAGGATAAATAACATTAATCAAAGTCTTTTCCCCCTAAAGAGGAACAATATGTTCTTTTATATCCAAGCTATTTTATTCAAGGCTTTCTTCAACCTTTGTACAAATTCCCCAGCTCTAATAACCCCTAGAGGGTGGGTGGATATCAGGCTGCACTCAATCCGTAACGCCCCAGAGTCTGCCTCACATGGAAGGAGCAGTCTCCTGAATTTGGTCTTCCTAATTTTATGACATCATGCCATTATCATTTTGGCCTAAATATTTACTTGGGTCATTTTTCTAGAAGCCAAAATCCATTTTACAAGTTCAGATCAACAAACTCCAAGGGAGGAGTGACTGGAGAAAGGGGATGCCTATCGCTGAATCGAATACACATCGACAAAGGGGGCAAAATCCACTCAGGTTGAGAGAATGTGAGATGGCACCTGCAGAGTGAAGTCCGGGACTAGAGGTGTTGAGACCCTACAGTTTTCATTTGTTTCAATGGGAGCAGCAGGTGCTCAGCAGCTTTTAGGATTGGGCCCATAGATGGATAATTGAGAGAAGTTCTGGTTATATCGTTGAGCACTTAGTGAACATAAACTTCAACGCCTCCTCTCTGTGCTACAGAGATGGCCCCTTGGATGCCAGGGCTCTTTGGGTGACCTTGTGTTATTCCAGATATGGCACAACATGATGAGATTTGTAGTGCAGTGTCTTTACATAAACTACACCAATGCTGACTTTAATGAGGCAATGCCAGTTTAGTTCATCTGAGGATCTATCCCAGAATGTCTAGCTGGCTTTAGCAATGCACCTTGTTTGAATTGGCTTGGCTTTCTGCACTTGAAATCCTAATAGCAGGCCCAGTCTTACTTCAGACTTCAGCTTTCACTCATTGGGATATGAAACCAGAAATATCTGAATATTCCAACTTCAGAGCAGTGTGAAATTTATTGTGGAAAAAGGACAGCCTTGTGGCTAAGGCACTCCACTGAGACGCAGGAGAGAGGGATTCAGTTCTTGGCTCTCCCGCAGTCTTTCTATGTGACCTTAAGCATGTTACTTGGTCCAGTGTTTCCCAAACAGAGTGTCATGGGAAGGGTTCTAGATGGATTGCATGCCCAGTGCAGAGGGGAGGACCTGGGGTCAGGGGGACTGGAAAACCAGCCTGCCCAGCACTCAGCCCGCAATGGCAGGTTCTGTCCTGTGGGGCTGACTCCCAGCTCCAGACATTGCGACCAGGCACACAGGTTCTCAGCACCACTCAGGTTGGGCCCAGCCACCACTTAGCACTGCAGTGCCATGTGCCAGGTCTCAACCTCACTCATTCAAAGCTGGCCCAGCTGACCCTAGCAGGGAGCTGGGCCCAGCCCTGTGGGACAGGAACCACTGCTGCAAGTGAGTGGGGGCAGGCTCACTCTTCAACCTCCCCTCTGTACCGGGCAGGGTACTAGGGTTGCAGTGGGAGGGCACTGCTGAGGGTGGGGTCAGTGCCCCCTCAGTGGGATGAGGAGCAGGCAGAGGTGGAGAAGGATGCTGGCTGATGATTTTGGGCCAACCCCCATGAATTTGGACGTTGGGAGGATTGCAAAAAAGATAAATGCAGTTGTTGGTCACCTGAGGAAAAAGTTTGGGAACCACTGACTTGATCTCACTGTGTTTCAATTCCCCTTCTGCTTACATATTTTATCACTTCTTCCCCTTTGTCTGTCATGTCTGTTTAGGTTGTAAGATGTTTGGGGCGGGGACTGTCTATCTGCATGCCCAGCATCTTGCACATGGGTTTCTGATTTCGGCTGAGGCTTCTGTATTCTAAATAATACATTTCAAATCCAACTTTCAAGCTTTTAGTACATTTTTGGCAAGACCCAAAATGCTGGTGAAATTCCACTGGTGTGCCATAACATGCATACACTTCAAAGTGTGTTTGAGATTTTACATATCTTTGCAGTCATTGTCTGTTATCCCATCAACGTCACTTTCATGCCAGACATTCGCAAAGTTATGATGAAAATTTGATAGAATGAACTCTCTGATTCTGATTTTTATTTCAAATGGGCCACACCTCACACCCCTGACTCTGAGTTAAGGACTTTCAGGTGGTTCTGACTCTTCAGATTTTTCTGAGCAGCAAAATAGCTGTGCAATTCTAGTTCATAAAACACACCTGCATCAGTCTTCTGCTCCCACTCTTGGGAAATACATGATGCTTTGGAAAGATTCTGTTTCCAGGGACAATTCATTTCCTCAGTTAAAGGATCCCTGCAACTTGCTCAGTGGACAAGGCTGGTTTCTATACTTTCCCCATCTAGCACATCTTTATGTCATTAAGAAAACTAGCAGCAGATGCACAGACATATGGAGATCAGCTAACATCTGGAAAGGCAGCTGTGCTCTTCCTATTTCTGAAGCACAAGTAAAATCCTAAAGCAGGAGAGAGAAAAGAGGGATTAATGTTTTCTCATTCTACAAAATTATTTGAATTTGTAGAGCGCTGTGGGAGGGAGGGGGGAACAACTCTGGTCCTTCCTAATCAGAGGAAAAATCAGCAATGTAAAGGAAATCCCTCACCAGCTTTGACCTGTGTGTATTGATACCTGATATTACTGGAGATCAGCTTACCCAATCTGTGGATCTAGTAATGGGTGAGTACTTCATAACGAACTATTTATTAAATGAATTTTGCCTCTATTTCTGTTCACAAATAGTTTGTGGGTAAATTATTACATTTCTTAATTTATTCATGACATGAAATTATTTCTAAGAAGCTAATTTCTTTGGCAAATAATTCGTGGAGCCAGGTTCTGCTATTCTTTCTTACGTTAAATAATAGCTTGGTGATCTCAGTGAGACATCTCATAGATTAAGGTACTACTCAGTGTGAGTAATAGCATCTAGCTCTAAGTCTGCAGATAGTCTGTGGTAAATTCATAGATTTAAAGGCTGGAAGGGACTATTAGATCATCTAGTCTGACCTCCTGTATATCACACCCATAGAATTTCACCCCGCTACCCTTGTACTAAGCCCAATACTTCTGTTTGGCTAATGCTTATCTTCCTGAAAGGCATCCAGTCTTGATCTGAAGCCATCAAGAGATGGAGAATTGGCTACTTCGCTTGGTAGTTTGTTCCAATGGTAAATCATCCTTGTTGTTCAAAAAAATTGTTCTTTATTTCACTGGAAACTTTTGAAGTCAATGTTGTGTTTGTTAGTTACCTAATTCCTGTGGTATTGTTTCTGTCCCCTGATTGGATATCTGATGGAACTAACCAACAATAGTGCAAATTTAAAATGGAATATTCAAATGCAACATTGCAGTTTGTGACTCAAAATCCAAATTGTTGCCTGCCTAGTTATGCAATTCAGTTATGCAATTCAGAATTAACTTTTGATTAATTTTTGAGCATTTACAATTGAAATGAGCTGGTGTGTGTGTGTGTGTGTGTGTGCGTGCATGCACACACGCTAACACAGCATGTTTGCTGGAATATTCAAGGGAAATAACAAAAAGGAAGAAACAAAGCAGAAGTAAATTCATTGAAAATTCAAATAACTTTGAATGGAAACGTTTTGCCCAGCAATACAGGGAGCAGAAGGAGCAGGAATAGCTTTCGGTGGCACAACGCACAAGGGAGTCTGTGTGCAGTGCCGGCTCCAGCTTTTTTGCCTCCCCAAGCGGTGAAAAAAAGAACCACCCGATCGAGCTGCCGCCGAAGTGCCGCCGAGGAGCAAGACAGCGAGTGAAGGACCCGCCGCTGAATTGAAGGGTGTAGGCTTGAAAAACTTTTTCTAAGGACCTGCCCCTTCCAGTGAGCAAATGGACAGAATGATGCTGCTTTTCAGAACTGGTAGGGGTCAGTGGCTTTGTTGGTATGGTTTTCTTGATTTCTATTGTTCCCGTTCCCTTGTTTGTTTGAACGTTCCTCCTCCTTGTTTTGTTTGTGCTGAGCTTCCTACTAAGTCCCGCATGTAACATCCCCAGGAGCACCAACATCCAGCTGCACTATCTCCCTCCCTCCCTCCCTCTCTGCTCCTTGCTGCAAGAAATGAAAAGATTACATCACTGTACAGTTCCGTATGTATTCATCTGTGCAGAGAGATTTCAAGTTCTTTTATTGGATGGCTTCATGGCTGCTACTGGCCAGGACTACCCAATAAGGATGGAGAGGAAAGATGGTCTTGAAGTTAAGGCATAGGACTTGGACATAGAGTGGGAATTGCACCCACAACTTTCTGTTAGAGATTCATTGTGTGACTAGATCTCTCTGCTAGTTCTCAGACTAGTTCCCTATCTGTGAAATGGGGATAATATTTCCTTTTTCCCTATTTTGACTGTAAATTTTTTGTGGCAGAGACTGTCTCTTACTATTGGAGGGATAGCCATGTTAGTCTGAATCTGTAAAAAGCAACAGAGGGTCCTGTGGCACCTTTAAGACTAACAGAAGTATTGGAGCATAAGCTTTCGCGGGTGAATGCCCACTTCATCAGATGCCTGATGAAGTGGGCATTCACTCACAAAAGCTTATGCTCCAATACTTCTGTTAGTCTTAAAGGTGCCACAGGACCCTCTGTTGCTGCCTCTTACTATGTATTTGCACAGTGCCTAGCAAAGTAAGGTCCCAACTTCTTAGTAATACTACAATAATATATTCCACACGCAAACCTGCACTCCTTTCCTTCACTTTTAGTTTCTTTCTACTGACTTCCTGCTCTTCAATTTTACTAAGGCAACATGACTTCACTACCATACAAGCCTTCTTTTGACAGCCCTGTCTCATGTATGGGCACATCAGATTTCAGTAGGGTACCCCTCTCTTTATAACTAGGGGAGGAATGAATGACACAGGATATTCTTCCACGTTGGGAGGTGTCTGGGACTCTCTCAGCTGCTGATATAGTTTCCAGGTGAGTGAACATTTCTCCAGGTGCATTCTAGCTGCCTCACACCAGTGTGCTCTTTCCTGCTCAAAACATTTCACCTGGAACAGATAGAGGTGAATACTTTATTTATATATATAAACAAAATCTCCAGAAATACCTTTCTATTTAAACTACAGATGGAAAAGGCCTTTGAATCCCCCAAGTGATAGGCCCTACTATGTTATCACTAGCACATAGGAAAGGATTTGACTCTCCAACCAGTTCTATACTGAAGTTGCTCTACACTGCACATCTTCTGATCATCTTCTTTGCAGTCGATAATACATCTCAGGGGTTCCATTGCAGAACATGCTTAGTGACCTATGAGGCCTAAGATGATCGAATGGGAAGGAACACCTGGGCTAGGAGACAGCTTTTCGCAAATGGGCTCTTCTTTGATGCATGATACACAAATTAAAGATAATCTGAAACAATAGTAATTACTTAGATAACTAAAGAATTATATAGTTCATTTTAAACAACTTTAAAAATAGACTTTATCTTAAAACAGCATAGAAAGTTGCCTGCTTTTCTCATGCATTCCCATGGCAGATGCATTTCCTGTGTCCTAACCTACAAAATCAGACTTTCAATATGGCAGCTTCATTTTTGGATCTTATTTAAAATAATAATAAATAAAAAGAATAACAAACTTCTATGCCTGCCTCTAGCCAACAGAGCAGAAAAAAGTTAATTGTGTTTTTAACTCTTGGGAGCTGTGTCTAAGGTGGTGAGCTTTGATACAAAAAGCTAGATCAACAGATTCTATTTGCTTTTGGTTTTTTTAAATTACTGATTTAGGTTTTTTATGTTTGCAGTTATTGTTTTCCTTCATAGGGAATGGAGACTTCATACCCCCAAAATGGGGGCTTTACTGCATGAAGTCTAGTTTCTACAGGTTTTTGTGTAGCACTTGTCATTGATGGAGTTACTTGTGTGATTTAGTGCAGTTCCGTGTAAGAGCTGTAGAAACTGGTCTTTAGTAATATGCTGCGTTTTCTTGTCTTTATGGTTCAATCCAAATGATCTTTTCTTTCTTTGCCTTATTTCTATCCCTCTTCCAGCAGTTTCTCTCCCCATTTCTCTCGATGATGGGTTAGTATTAAATCATGTTTAACCTGGGATTTTTGATAGAGAAGGCAAAATGGCAAGAACTAAAAAGAAGCTATGCCTGACCACACTCCATTGCAATGCCGGTCAGGCAAAGTTCAGGTCCTGGCCTGACAGCCAATTGCATGTGTTCTGCATTCACTTTCCAAACACCCTGTGGGACTGTAGAACATGCATCCTTCTGGGGTTAATGGAAGTGCTGGCCAACAAGTAAGGAAGGATGGGAATATTGCAAACAAGTCTGCTCATCTCTTATTAATACAGATCCAGTCACCATCAGCTTGGTGGATTTCATTACTTCCTTCACTGCCTGCTGAACATCCCTCATGGGCCAACACCACTCTACTCAGCAAGAGGCAGCCCTTCTGCAACCAGGTGTGGGGCAAGCTCAGCCACAGATGTACACTAGGTAGTTGCCCAGGGATGCAAAACATCTAGTGACTCTTGATTGAGCAATTGCAGGGCTGTGAGGTGCAGATATTTCACAGTTAACTTGAGGTGGCAATAATCCTAGAGCCAGGCCTAACTGATCAGGTGTTATTCTATTCATGGAATAACTCAACAAACGGACTACAATGACTATTCCTCTAACAAAAACATAATACTTCCAAACATCAAATATTATGGGTCTGTCTCAAAACCCCCAAAGGCAGGCCTATTCAAAGATGACAGTGAGATAAAAACATTAAGCAGCATGTCCTGGATTTGAGACTCACAGCAACATTTCTGCTCATCTCTAATGTCAATACTATAGTGTACTAGTGGGGTGGGAATTGTGAGATGAACTACTAGACATACCTCAGAGAAGTGGCTAAAGCAAATTCTCTTGTGAACTTTTCCGGTGTCTGCCCAATGGCCCTTTTGAAGAAACTAGAGAATATCTTCAGTGAACTGCCATCATTTCAAGCAAATAGGTTCTATTATCCCAGGCTCTTTTTGAGCTATTACTGGGTGCATGATGGCTAATGCATTTGCCTGCATAGTCACTGCACTGCCAGTATCCAATTCATTTGCTTTGTCAAGTGCTTGGGATTACCTGAAATTAAAAAGATGCTGATTTACAATGAAACTCTGTTCTAGGAAATAAAATAACCTCTCTCAGCTCAGTCCTCAGGATTGGCTGAGCTGCAGTCAGCACAGAACCCAAGGGGAGGAGGGCAAAGGTGTCTCTAAGCTACTTTTGAGCCCCTTTTCCCCAGATCCTAGGACTGACAGTCCTCATTGCAAGTTACAGCAGCCCTCCAGGCTGCTAGAATATGCACCCAGAAGCAACAGCTCCCAGGGAGCCATTCTGGCTGTTGGTGACCCAGAGCTGCAGCAGCAGTGCTAAGCCTATGCCCTGGCACACCCCCTGCCCTGGGGTTGGTGGAGGGTTGGTGCAGAGACAGCTACACTCTGTGCCACCTGGAGATTCCATGATCCCAGGGAAATTCCCAAATAGCCAGTTCAGTCAGCTTTCCACATGTCTTGCACTACAAGAGCAGTAAGCAGACAGAACAAGGTCCAGGATATGGGCCTCTATTTATGGCCCTGTATACTGTGTGACAGCCAGAAACAGCAAAAAGCCACAACTTCAAGCAAATAATAAAACATGGAAGAACCCATCAGGCACCTGTGACCAGGCATGCCCTTTCCCACTACCAGGGCTGGCCCTAGATTTTGAAGGACTGCAAACTAATGCCTGAGGGACTCCATCCAGCTTCCACCCAAACCCTGACCAGCTCTGCCCACCTCTGTGTACTCTCTTTTGGCCACTGCTGGGCACATCTGTTTGTGAGGTTCTGGCAATCCATGCTACAGGTGCAAGGAGGCCAAGAGGTAGAGCCAAAGTACAACATTTCTAGTGGGGACTACAGGAGGGAAACTAGGGTAGTCCGTTGTTGCCATTGGGATCACATGGGGACGTGGACGGACAATCCGAGATAATACTCTAGCTCAGGTGTGTGCATGGAATGTGGGGTATCTTGAGGCTAAGCAGACATATATTTTGCATCAGCCACCCCTGTTCATCAGTAACTTTAGAAATAGTCCTGATTTATCTTCTGCTATTAGCACTTAGGAAACCTACTTGAGAAACATGTAGAGAGTTACAGCTTTAGGACAATGGCAGTAGGAAAGCTGCTTTATCTAACCAAACTCTAATGCTAATGTGCTGCCTGGAATTTTATCTCCTTGGATAATCCAACAAGGATTTAGGTAGAACCGTTACCGCTTCACTGAGTTAGAGCGGGAGAACAGAGAGGCAGGGAATGTTGTCAGAACTTTGGGCCAGTTCTATTCAAGTTGATTTATGATGTTGCACACATCCTCCTCCTGTAATAGCAAAAAACACTGTGCTCTAATGGAGAATCACCTCCAAGGAGAGCATGTGGTGTTTCTCCTTCTGGCCTCCTTTGGGTTTATGACGGGGAAAACAGTTCTGTTTCTGTTGGGTACTCCCTACTGTGGCAGTTGCCAAAATGCTCACTGGCTCACTGTAGCCCCTCTGAGAGAGTGAGCTTGTGGTAACCTCGCATGGCCATAAATTTCCACCCTAGAGACTTTTCTACTCCAGCAGAGGCTATCAGAAATAAGGGCTGATTTTGGCACTTCATGTTTTTTTTCTTATTATTTAATTTTTAGTGAAGTGAACAACTGAGACTATTCAGAGTGTAAAAGATCTTCCTGCATTTCAGTGTGTGTCTTGGGGAAGGACACGTCAGCACTGCCAAAAGAGACTTTATAAAATGAATTGGTTTCAAGCACATTATCAAGCTGAGATTAAAAATAACATAACATTTCTCTATATTAGTTGGTATGAGAGGAAACTTCAGAAACCAGTCTGCTCTTGGATAATGTCTGTCTATTACAGCTATCTATAAAATATTTCCTTCTTGTTTCACCATATCGGAGAGATAGGGTCTGATCCAGAACCCACTGAGGTCAAAAGAATGACTCCCATTGGGTCAATGTCCATGGGGTTTTATAATCCAAAGCCTATTGAAGTGAATGGGAAAAACTACCACTGATCCCATTTGGATTAGATTCTTATTTTGCAGCCCTGAAGACTGGAAACAGTATTATGTTCTCCCTGCAATAAACATACATTGGCATAGTGCTCACCGCTGTCAGTCCTATGGTTTTGTACGATTTCTTGTCTGAAGGAAAGGGAAATAAATGTATAAGATTCACAATGGTAGTAAAAGAATGATTTTTGTATTTGTGTGATTTGCTCAATACTTATTTTGTGTTCAAGTCACTTCTGGGATGCAAACAAGGCAAGCAGCAGTCTGGACTTGAAAGAGAAACAAAGTATCTGTCAGTTCGGGCCAGTTCTTAAGTGAACCAAAATGGAATTTTGGAAAAGGGAGAAAAATACTTATCACAATACTAATTAAATACAGGACACTCCAGCGTGGCCACTTTAGAAATAAGAAAACAGTCTTTAAGAAAACTTTTTGAATATAAAAGTCTATGACTAAAAGAGAACCTATTGCAAGCTTAACTCTCAGTGGTATATTTAAATATCTAAACAACGGTGACCCACCATGAGTTACAAGTTGGCAGTGCGGTTACCAAGTAGGCTAATGCAGAAGCAGCCTTCATCAAAGTTTGTGGGATAGCTCTCAGAGGGAAGTAGTGGCAATTCCAGCTCTTGTGTCTTTTTAGAAGTAGATGAGATAAAGCACTAGCAAATGTTCTGTATGAAACAGTCTTGTGCGGTATGGACTGGGTGACCAAATAAAGCACTTCCATCTCTAATATCTAAGACCATGCACGCACACACCCACACTGATACCCTAGGATATGAGAGCCTGCATTTGGTGAGAAGGGGAATGTTGGCCAAGATACACTGTTGGAAAAATGATCTGGGAATCTCTTATGTTGGTCTGTCATACCCCCTGCCCCTTTGTCTGTCTTGTCTATTTAAATTGTAGGTTTTTCAGGATAGGGACTCTCTCTTATTATGTTTTGCATAGGGCCCAGCACAATGGGGCCCAGATCTTGGCTGTAGTCTCTAGGCACTATAATATAAATTGGGGGGAGGGAGGAGTCAATAAGAATGTCTCCATTGACTAAAGGATTCTTGGATCAGGCATTCTATGACAGCATTGATCAGAAATCCCCTTCCTTCAGACCGTCACAGTTTTTGTGGATAATGTGAATCAGCTGCATTATCATCATAAAATTATACAGATTACTATGATATAAATACCTACTAATACTACAGGAAACTCCTTTGGGGCAAAAACTGGAAAAAAGATAAGTCAGACAAATTGTCCTGTGCTATTCTTTGATATTGCACAGGTAATTCATGCCAAAGCTGTAAGTATAGGAGGAAGTCAAGCCAGCAGAAAAGTTTTTAGATGAGTTTATAATAATTAAATTCAGACTTCCTTGTGACTGGCTGGCTGCAAATCTTTCCCCATCTTGATTTTTGTGCTAAATTTACAAGCTCATAAACACTCAGTAAATAAAATCAGAAATCGCTTTCTGCAAATATATACACAAACCCTGGAGGAAATGTAAATCACTGGGGTTAAGAGAATTTAAAGTGTGTGTGTGTGTTGGAAGATGAGGGTGGTTAGGGATTGAATTAAAATGCTGAGCAAGAAAAAATAAAAATGCAAAAAAGGAACACAAAGTTTATGAAGATAGAAAAAAGTTTCTAAGAACTGTAGCAAATGTTGAATATCTGTATTTGGGGCCAGGTGAACAGTTCAGAGGGTTAATGCAAACCTGGCCCATATAGAGGGGTTTGTATTCTCGAAATACATTTGCAAACAAGGGGCTTGTATGTATCATGTTCAGGCCTTGGCCCTGTCAAATCTCACAGCCTACTAAGCAATGTCATCCTGGTCAGTTATTGGATAGGAAAACATCAGGAAGTGCAGCTAGTAATTCAGTAAGAGGCACTTTTCTAAGGGTGTGTCTACACTTCAAACTGGGGGTGAAAATTCCAGCTTGAGGAGATATACCCATGCTAGCTCTGATCAAGCTAGCATGATTAAAGATAGAATGTAGCCACCATGACACAGGTGGGAGGGGCTAGCCTCAGGGCAGCTAGTCCCTCCTGCTGCGCCCACCCTTGCAGCTACACTTTATTTTTAGTGTGCTCGCTGGATCAGAGCTAGGGTGGGTATGTCTCCCCAAGCTGAGAATTACACCCCCAGTTCAAAGTGTAGACATACCTTAGGTCAGCACTGTGCAATTTCCTAACATCGAGAGGGCCTTGCTCATGGAAGTGATGTCTTCTGGATGAGTTTTAAAATAAAGGTATTGTTCATTCTTAGCTAAATTCCAATGTAATAATCTGCCCACCTAAATTCTCCCTGTGCACTTTCAGCTGCCAATATCATCCTTCACTTCCTTTATCAAAAGCTGTTGTACAGTGTCAATGTTAAATAGCTGTTGCATTTCTTTGGGGGATAAGTGATGTCTATAGATTCATAATTTGTATAGTGCCTGGGAGATAGATATAAGGCACTATTACAGAGACATGGAAGTGATTCTCTAGATCAGTGGTCTCCAAACTTTTTTGATCGCACACCCCATCAGTAAAAAATTTTTGAGCATGCATCCCCTGCTCCCGGCTGAACTGTTGAAGCAAAAAAAAAAAGCCGCTCGGACTCCCGGCCGAACTGCCCAGGGAGGGGTAAAAAAAATAAAGCGGCACTGCTCCTGCGACGCTCCTACTGCCGCGCACCCCAAAGGGGATCCTCTTGCGCACCCCACTTTGGAGCCCACTGCTATAGATATTGATCTGTCCAGAATTTCAATCTATTTTCTATCCCCCTCTAACTTTGAATTGCAGATAGTGATTCATTTGAAAATATATATGGTTATAACAGACTAGGAGAAGATTTTGTTTTCCCCTGGAAACTTGGAAACTACAAGATAAAACATCCATCCATTCATTCAAATAAAAATAGCTGTGTTTTTAAGTATTGCAGCAATGTCTTAAGATTCTCCACTCACCTGTTCCACAACATAGGGAAAACTTAAGAATACAAAATTTCACACCTGTATAGATGTTTCTATGCATGGGTCAGTTTCCTTGGAAAGGATGCTTAAAAAGTTATAAATGAATCTTCATTATTTTGACTGGATCTCTGCCAGCTGCTTGGACATTAACATTTTAATGGCCCAGTGATTAAAGTTTTAATTACTAAGCAGACTTATCCATGGATAAGTTCATATTAGATATATCTAGGCTTGAAAGAATACAATTTTTACTTTTTTTATAATGTTGACAGATAATATCAATGTTTATTTTTAAACATTTATTTTACAAGTAATATATTGATTTAATGTTCACAATTGTGGGAAATTATAGGTTTTAAGCATTTTTAATTTTTTTTCTTGATTTTACATCTTTACATTTGTGGGACTTTACCACCAGGGAGCAGAGGGGTCAGACAACAGGGGGAATCAGAAAATAATACGTGACAGAAATGGAGATTCAAAAAGTTAAAGCTTTGTAACTTTTAAAACACAAATTGTTAAGATCATCTGTCAAAATATACAATGTAAATATCCTGAAATCAAACTGGAATAAGTTCTCAAAGCAGCATTTTTCGAACTTTGTCTGTCTGTACATTTTGATTGCTGTTGATGGAAATATTTTTTGTCAGTTGTGTGTGTACAGTGAAATCAATACTTACCAATATGAGGGGAGGGATAGCTCAGTGGTTTGAGCATTGGCCTGCTAAACCCAGGGTTGTGAGTTCAATCTTTGAGGGGGCCATTTGGTGATTTAGTTGGGGTTGGTCCTGCTTTGAGCAGGGGGCTGGACTAGATGACCTCCTGAGGTCTTTTCCAACCCTGATATTCTAGGAATAGCAATCCAGTCCTTTCAAGCCTGGATATATCAAAGACATGGCTCTCTGGTCTGCAGAGGAGTGAGTGATGACCACACTGTTTATCAGCACCCCAACAGACTCAGCTGTAGCCTGCAAGGAAACTGTGTGACCCACCCTTACAGTTATCGTAGGTAGAGTCTGAGCAATACAACAAGGGTTGAGTGACTTCCTGACTATATGTGGCTCCTAACAGGGTGACATGTCCTTTCCCTGTGACAGTATTAGATTCCCAAACTGAGGCTCCTTTCTGGCCCTGAATCAGAGAGAAAACGTCTAGGTCATATTATTTTTATTTGTATTGTGGTAGTGCTTAGGAGCTCCAGTCATGGACTCTGGACCCCATTGTGGTAGGCACAGTACAGACACAGAACAACAAGATGGCCTCTACCCCAACGAGCTTATACTCTAAATACAAGCTTACAACCCAAGTAGTCAATTTCCTTGCCCAGTGCAAGATTGTTCCCTACAATATATTTTCAGCAACAGACTGTACATTGGTTAAAGCTGATACTGAAATGTCCTTGGCTCCCTTAGTGCGTGCCACTTATTTAAATCTCCCTTCCTGTCGATTTTTTTTCCAGCCATGCTTTTCCCAGATGCTCAGCGGTTTAAGAGATGGTCGTCATCTGCCCCTGTGAGCCCGGTGCTGCAGAACTCGCTGGATGATGTGAACATGCTTTTTGAGGTTCAGTATGTCGGGGCAATGGGCACCCTTCAGTCTCTATAGCGGAATAGTGTCATTGTTTCCCATTCATCACAACCTCCCCATTTCACCCTATCTCTGAGCTCTGCCCCAGCCTCAAACCTGAATTGCTGACCACTGTGCGGTCCCTTACGGTTAGTAGCCCACTGTTGGTACCAAACAGAGAGGGATTGGAGACGTATATACTTTTAAAAGTATAAAATATCTCTATTTCAGATTCTAGGGACATGTACATTCAACAAATTAAAATATACCTAAATTTGAGAAACCCTCAATTCAAAGTGAACTCCTGATTTAAAACAAACAAACAAAACTTTCCAAGAAATTACGTCCCCTCAGCCCATGGGTAAACCTGACATTGGCACCTGGAGTTCAATAGATGTGATTTCTGTCAGACCAACAGGGGAGGCAAGATCCAGAACCAGTGCCCCCACTGAACATACCCCATCCTCTGCCCCCTAACCGGTAACCACATAGTGCCATTTTGATTCCTTGATCCAAAGCATCAGTGCCAAACGAATCAATGCTTAACAGCACCGCACCATGCCTGGCAGTGCCAAGGAATCAAAAGGAAAAACAAACCTTCCAGGACAGCATGACTATTTCATCTGTACAGAGCAGGCTCAAATCCTCTGTTCAGTACACATTTGAAAATGATTCTGGTGCTTTGACCCTAATATAGATTACAAAGTCACTGCATGATCTGCCACAGTTCAGCATGACTAGAAAAGATCCTGAACTATAAAAGGAAAGGTATCATAGGCCAGTATTAATATGTGTTGGTAACGCAGTGTAGTGGGCCCAGAACTGGAAGGGCAGGAATTAAGGTGCAGTGGTGGAATTTTTAGAGGGCAACTTGAACAGTGTCTTTTTACTCTACCCTGGCTTAGTTCTTTGCTTGCATTTTACCAAAGAAAAGAAATAAAAACAAGCTCTAAATTAATGTTTACTCTATATATAGACTCTCAGAGGATAAATAGCTTTCTGTGTTCTGATTTTGTACCAGTTTCTTTTAGCTGAGATTGAAATTGACAGAAATCTGAGGATCTCCATAAAAGATGAGGAGCTGGCTTCGCTGAGGAAGGCCAAAGAATTTGACACTGTCTGCAATGACATTATCCCCAAGAGCATCACAGAGATTCGTCGGCTGAGTGCCAGGCTGTCTGACTACCCGAGGGTCCTAAAGAAAGAAGATTTTGAAAGGACAGTGTTGACCATGGTCTACACAGCCTACAGGGCAGCTCGATCTCGGATGCACCAGAAAGACTCTTGGGCCAAATCCTTCATCAGTCTCTACAAGGCCCTGAAACAGGACTTGACGTTCTCATACAGCAAAAAGCCATTGCATTGAAGGAGTTTATACACCAAGAATGCAACAAGCTCTGCTGAGAAGGGGACACATAGCACGTCCACCACTTTATTCTGTAAACAATTTAAGTCTATGCGTAGATAAGGATTCTTTATTCTCTAGCTCCCCCTAGTGGGATCCTGTTATAGAAACACGTTAAACAGGAAAAACATCTTGTCTGCTTCAGTCCCTGGCATCCATTCTCATGTGGGCAAAGAAGGTTTTATTACTGAGGTAGAAGGGAATATTTATATTATATATACATATTTAAAGTTATTCCCAAAGGATGAAGGAAGGGCACGTTCATCTGGCAAGTTTGGGAGGAAGTTTTAGAAACCCGTTTCCTGTTTTGGAAAGTAGTAAATATTTTGAAGTTGCATTAAACAAGTCCATCCCTGGTGTAATATCAACAAAGTTAATGGCTTTATGTCTGGGATGATTTGGACTTGATCTGTCTTGGGAGTGAAGGGAAGTATGCTCTGGTAACTAGTTTGCAAAGCAAACTCAGAAGGAGAATGTGCTGAGGAATGCTACTTTCCTGGCTAGAAAAAAAGATAGTAGTTTTTCTGCCACCTAATGGGGTGTAAAGAGAGAGCGAGAGAGATATAGGCCCACTATAAAATGAAGAAGAGTCATGGCAATTAGAGCTTGGAGGCTATGGCAAGAGTAAAATCATCAATATTCTTATAAATCAAACTGGCTGACTCGCTTCCCAAGTATTGGTAACCTATTTTGATCTCTTGTTCACATACATTGGGTTGAGCCAGTTTTTATTCACAAGAATGTTTGTTTGTGGAAGGACACATAGCTATTTGTGTGTGCATTCTCCCCAGAAGAGCTCTCACAGCTAGTCTATAAAGGTCCTTCCATTATTTGCACATGGCTCTGAGCCTGCAACTATCTGTCCATGTGGAGTCAACTGCAGGATCAGAGCCTAAATTAATTTAACAATTACACATTTTTCAGCTCGTCCCTATAACTCAAAGTCTCTGAACCAGTCTCCTGGTTCAGAACATCCCTGAACTTTGTGAAGGGTGTTAAAAAATCAAGACTTTTATGGATAATTCACGGACAGAGGAAAGGTATTCATCAGATAAATTATTTGCAATGAACAGTTCAACCTGTTCAAGAATTTTAGTTGACTAACAAGAATTTTAGTTACAAGCTGGGGACGCATCGGTTGGAAGTAACGGAGGAGGAGAGAGACCTCGGGGTCCTTGTGGACCGCAGGATGACTATGAGTCGACAATGTGACGTGGCAGTGAAAAAAGCCAATGCGGTCTTGGGATGCATTAGGCGAGGTATATCTAGTAGGGATAAGGAGGTGCTGCTTCCGTTGTACAAGGCACTAGTGAGTCCTCATTTGGAGTACTGTGTGCAGTTCTGGTCTCCCATGTTTAAAAAAGATGAACTCAAACTGGAACGGGTACAAAGAAGGGCCACTAGGATGATCAGAGGAATGGAAAACCTGTCGTATGAAAGGAGACTCGGGGAGCTAGGGTTGTTTAGCCTGACTAAACGAAGGCTGAGGGGGGATATGATTGCTCTCTTTAAATATATCAGAGGGATAAATACCAGGTAAGGAGAGGAATTATTTCAGCTCAGTACTAATGTGGACACGAGAACGAATGGATATAAACTGACCGTGGGGAAGTTCAGGCTTGAAATTAGACGAAGGTTTCTGACCGTCAGGGGGGTGAAATATTGGAACAGCCTTCCGAGGGAAACAGTGGGGGCGAAGGACCTGTCTGGTTTTAAGATTAAGCTAGTTAAGTTTATGGAGGGAATGGTCTAATGGGATAACATGATTTTAGTCACAGGAACAGCGTGCCATCGCTGGTAAATAGTATAATGGCTAATAAGGGTAAGGCTGGAGAATCTTGCCTACGTGCTCGGGGTTTTACTGATCGCCATATTTGGGGTCGGGAAGGAATTTTCCTCCAGGGTAGATTGGCAGAGGCCCTGGAGGTTTTTCGCCCTCCTCCACAGCATGGGGCAGGGATCGCTAGCTGGAGGATTCTCTGCTAATTGAAGTCTCTAAACCACAGGATTTGGGGACTTCAACAGCAGAGTCAAGGGAAAGGGTAGGAACGGCTTTGTGGCCTGCATCATGCAGGAGGTCAGACCAGATGATCATAATGGTCCCTTCTGACCTTAAAGTCTATGAGTCTATGAGTCTGTTCTAGTGACAATGTCCTAAGATTTAAAACAGGTTATACTAATGCTGTTTATCTATCTATGTCCGATATTTTTAGCATGTCTCACTATAGTATCTGAGCACTTCTGAAAAGCTGTTTCCCCTTTAATATTTGAACCTGTGCTCTCTCTCACTGACTCACACACTACACTCAGTCTTTCTCTCTCTAATCATCCACTTTACTTCATTGTCTAAAGTGTATAAATAGAGACAGGCCCAAACCAAAACCGGCAAGGGAAATAGTTTGAATTTTAAGGGCCAGACTCTGAGCCCCACGCTGCTCCTTTTGCATCACTCAGGCCGTACAAAAAGAGCAGAAATCGCCTGCAAGTCCCTTATTGTGGGGATATTCCACTAGGTGGGTGATTTCCCAGTAAATGTGGAGCCAGCAAAGCCACCTCCTACACTTCCCTCTCTGCAGCTTGCACTGTAGACAGGGTGTTAGGGACAGTCAAGGGCAAGCACGGGGAGTTATCAGAGCCCAGTCCTCAGCTGGTGTTTGACCATTGCCTGCTGGTGCTCTTTAGAGTTTTCCAAAGTTATAAACAACTGAAAATAGGGTTTTATAATCTATAGTCTGAGGCATCTTTAACAACAGGTGTAGCTAATTGTGTCCGTGTGTGAAAGAGTATTCATACACAAAAACACCACGTTGTGCATCCTTTAAAACTGGCCCACACTTAACACAACTAACAGAAACGTTCCAAATGAAAAGCAATACATACCTTCCATTCCTGCGCCCGGAGCAACACAACTCATTGCTAGCCAAACTGCCATATGATATAATCTTTATTAATTAACGCTTCCCCGAAAAGGACGGCAGTCTTCCAGAATGCCCTTTCCCAAACTCCCACCACCACAAGCAGGCCAGCAGATGTCCCACATGTACTGTCTCTTCTGCACTGTTCTGGGAAACCACCCTCAGATATTTCACAATCTTGCGGATTACTCTGTTGTTCCAGAGCAGCATGGAATGGGAATAGAGGGGAGCGCCCATATATGCCTTATTTCTTAAAAGCAAACACGAACCATCTGTTTTTTTCCTTTTTAAAATTACCCTGTCATATAATTAATTTGCTCACGGAGGGTAATTACCATGAGTGTTCACCCTGCTTTTACTCTGTACTCCTATTCCATTCCCTAGAGTGACATCTGCTGGGAAAGACTGGAACTAGAGCATTCAGGAGCTCCCTCCACAGGCCAGTGGTCCTATTTTCTTCCCTACTGTGACAACAACCAGGCCTGAGACAGTAAGTTTGAAGTAGAATTGACTACACAGAGAGGTCTCTCTCTCAGTAGGTGGTGCTATACTACATACAAGGTTTATCTGCCAGTGAGCATCATAAGCTCCTCAGAAAATGATCAGTACAAACATTGCTCAGAACATCCTACCATTCCCCGTGGATTACTGTACTTTACAAATTATCTTTATTTCTTCACTGTTAAATTAAGTCTTCTCAATTTTGTTATCCCCTCCCTTCTGGCCCAATTTCTGTGAATAATGTAACAAATGAGAAATACTATTGTCACTCACATTGCCCAAGTTTATTTAATACAGAATCATTAATGAAATAATAAAACTATAATCGAGAACTACTTGACTGTTTGGTGTATTTGTTAAAGGAAGTAACTCCACTGAGGATATGTGGTAACTTGCAGGTGTAACATGCCCTTATTTCAAGAGCTGATTTGCTATTTAACTATCCTGCAGCATGCTCTCAGTCCCTGGATATCTTTCAATCTGTAGAGTTCCATCCCCACAAAGCATAACCATTAGAGATGGGCAGGAAATGGGATTTCTGTTCAACGGGAAACTCCAGCACTTAGAAACTCATTTTCATTTTTAATTGTTTCAAAAAGGTAAACAAATTTCATTTTCATGTTGCAACATTGTAATATAAAATATTAAATATAAATTACAGATGTAAAATATTAAAACATTACCAAAATGAAATGAATCCTCTCCATGTTCTTCCATCAAAAATGTTGTTGAACGTTTCGACCAAAAGTTTTGATTTCAATCAAACTGCATTTTCTGATGGAAAATTACTCTGTGGAAAATGTTTCCACCATCTTTGATAACCACACTGCCAGGACATTGGGATAATTCTAGTGGCTGGATCTCTTTCCCCTTACAGTAAGAAAAGCCAAGTGATTGGCCACACAAGTTTTCAGCAGCCCACAATGTTTCACCAAAAATTGATGTTTGTGGCCTGTTGGAGTAAAAGACCCCATTGTTCACTGCAAGACATTTGGTGCTCAGGAGAACCGTCCCGGCACAGTATCTCTCCTAGACTCGCTCAGACACGGGGCTTACATCTTCCGGGGAGAGAAGTAAGCACTATTGTCATCTTTATTCCCGAGCTATTTCTAGCATAACTTAGTTAAAGCCTGGAATTTTTTGGCTCTCCCTACCTTGGTCTCATACCCACGGACTGTGACTTACACACAAACTCATTGCTTCTCTAGTGTGACAAAGACCCATTGTCCTTAAGAGAGTTCTATGCCATACCCTCAGTCATACACAAACAAACTGTCATGGATTGAAACACTGCTCCCTTGTGGTAGCTTCATGATCCAGTGGAGTTAAAGACACTTATGGCAACTTCAGATGTGTCCTCCTTAGCATATGGGCCACAGCAGCAAGAAGTGAATATTTCACTGCAGCATCACTTATAATTCTGGATTTATTTCCCCTCCCCCCCCCGAAGGCTGCTCCTGTAGGCCATATTCTACACTTCCCTGCATTTTGTGTAGTCACTTACCTTCTGCCATGTCAGAATGGTGGCTTTTTACATCCACTTTGCACAGGTGTGGTTGACAACACAGGTGCAAGGCAGTGGAGAACATGACTCTATGTTTTTAATTCTTGACCAGACTGTGCATAGCTCTCAGATTCCCAGTTCTCCAATGTGGGGGCAATAGAGATAATAATGACCTCAAAGAGGGGCAAAGGGAGAGACTTCATTTTTTCTCTTATGCTCAAATATGCTTTCTTTGCCTCCCTTCAGAAGCCCATCTCTCTTCATTGCTGCCACTTTTCCCATCTGTGTCCTTCAGCTCCAATTCCCTTATTCAGACATCAGTGGTAGAGGGCTGCAGCTGTGGGGAACTGCATAATTCCAAGCCTATGGGTGGTAATGGGAGAGCACGGGAGGAGAAATAATTTGTCTTTGCTATTGGTTGGGCTGAGCCAGCCCTTTGGCCTGCCAGCAGGAGCTCACATCCAGCCAGCCCTGCTGCAGCCATCAGTCGAGGTGCACATAAAGCTGTCTGGGTTCAGCCTGTGCAGCAAAGTTTTTTCCCACCTGCCAGTAGGACTGATTGGTGTCCAGGGTGGATGGAGCAGATGTTGCACAATTTGAACCTGTTTTGGAACATGACCCCCAAAAAACTGTATCTACTGTGTGGTTCCCCAGGAAATTCTGGATGCTTGAGATATATACTCTCATGGATCCCTGCAGCCTATGGATGAGCAAAGCCATTAGAACCCTGTGGTTGGGGAGCATTAGGTTCTGAATTTGCGTCTGATTTCCATGGAGTCTGGCTGATGTTAGTGTGTACATAGGCACAGATTGCAGCACATCCCTTCTAAATTAATAACCCCCATGAATGAAGCAACAGTGATCATGAAAGAGAAAGTATGTTTGTTTATTTATCAGCAGCTCCGAGGCCTTGAAATAATCACACTGTTCAGCAACTAAAAACGGCCTTTCTTTGTGACAGGAGGTTGTTTGTCTTCTCAAGCGTCCTGATTGGCTTTTGGATGGTGGGCGGAGGTTCTACCATTTTCCATCCTCCTTACTGGCGAATTATAGTTGGACGAGACTTTTTAACACTTTTTTTTTTATCTTGAGACTGAGGATAATCTTTGCAAGAACTGCCACCCTGCGAATTCCAGGGTGAAGAAAAAATAGGGGAAAGGTAAACTCAAAGTCGAAAAGAAAATTATAAGGAAGAAATCTGAACAAAGCACATCATCAAAAGCAGGAAGACTTTAAAAAAGAATACTACATCTTTCCTTCAGTGCTTTAAACTGTAAACTGTTGCTACTAACAATTTCCCAGGAAGAAAAGAAATCCAGTATTGGAAAACTCAGGCTATAGTATTAGTGAAGAGAGACTTTAGAGCATACTGTGGGTGGTTATGCAGGTATTAGATTTCGTTTACCAAAAGCAAGACTTACATCACTGAAAACCAGATGATGGAAGGAACAGAAGCTTTATAAAACAGGGATGAGAAGGCAATGCAGCAACTTCCCTGATTCTGAATAAAAACACCAATACCAAAAAGACCACTATGCTCCAGCTTGCAAACCTCTGTAGATTCTGGTGTGACAATCATAAGGATATACTAGTAAGCCCTACATAAACCTGATAAAAAGGTTAGCAAATTTGATAGTGTTTCTTTAAAATATAACAGAAAAAGAATAAATCTATTAACAAAGAAATTTCAGGGGCGGAAAGGTGGGGAAAGGAGTTGACACAGTGCAGTCAGAACCTGTTCGGAGACATCAAGGCAAAGCTGAAGAAGGACCTGGAGCTGAAGTAAAAGCATCTGAGGAAAACCAGGACAAATCCAAGGAGGAGAGCAACCAGGAAGTGAAGCATTATGGCACTGGTGAAGGAGCTCCTCAGGGCCAGAAACCTGCTGCTGGTTGTGCTCATTCCACTTCTGCTGCTTCCTCTGCCACTTTTATACCCCAGTAGTGTAAGTACATTATTGTTTCCTTTTTATTAAAGCTTTTGGAGCAGACGGGCAAAGAGAGTGATGGTGAGTTGCAGGGTAGCCATCCTGGACAGGTGTGTTGCAGAAAATGGGGGGGCGGGGAGGGACTTACAGAGTAATTATTCTTACAGGGCAATGATGCCCCTTTGTAGAACTTAGAAATACGATTTATTTAGAAGCAAGAGTAGTAGTTGTCATAGCAACCAAATATGATGTCACAAGCAGAGGTGGGGAATCAGCACTGAAGCTGAAAAAGCTCCTGTTTTCAGGCAAATGCATCAAATACGTTTTTTTTTAAGTGTGACAAAAATACAGACTATGTATGGCAGATACACGGCATTATCTTTAACAAGGATTCTTTTAAAAATTATGCCAGGTGTCATGAGGCTCGTAATGACAACAGGTTGTCCGGGGACTTTCAAATTAGACTGAGTTTTTATAAGACAGCTGTAAAGAATGGAGCCAGGATTCAGTGATAGAAATGTAGGAACATCCACAGCATTTGCTAGTGTATATCAGACCTTGTTTTCTCTATCCCAGTATTACACTTCTGGCAGTAGCTAATTGTTGAAGTCTCAGAGAAAGGCACAACAGCACAAAATGGAGGAATTGTGGTTGGGGGCTGAGGAATCTGGTTTTTATTCCTGACACTGCCATGGACTTCCTGTTCTTGGCGTAGTCATTTTATCTCTCTGTGCCTGCATTTCCCCATTTGTAAAATGGAGGATAATAACGCTTCTCTACCTCATAAGGATGTTGAGGCTTAATTTGTTAATGTTTGTGAGGTATTCAAAAATCTATGGTGATGATCCCCATAGAGATGCCTATAAATAAATATACATCTGGCCAGTGGGGCGGTACCTTACCTTGGGAGCAAAATTCCTTCCTGATTCCTGCTAATGACCAACTCGAACTCTCCTGCTCCTGTGAGGATATATATTACCATAGGCATAAATGGAAATATTATTAATGGACATAAAATTATCCATCCCTTTTTGGAATATAGCCATAGGGTTTGATAGGGATGAAGATCAAGATTCACAGAATAGGACTGTTCCAACACCAGAGAGCTTTGCGTTGGACTTTGCTGTAACTTGTATTGCTCCAGACTTCATGGCAGAATACTTGCTCCAGACTTCATGGCAGAATACTTGCTCCAGACTTCATGGCAGAATACTAATAAACTTAGCTGACAGGATACTACTCAAGTATTTTAATGTAGTTTTTATTTCTTGGTCTCCACTGATTGTAAATCCTCCTCAAAGCTCGAAGATTAAATTAGCCCTTAACTGATTTTGTCCTGTTCCATTAATCAATTATACTATTTTTCTGTCTTTCTCATGGAAATTAAAGTTAACACAGGATTTATGTTCCTACGAGCTGCCAGCTCCATTGACAGTATCAGTCCAACACTGGGAATAACATTTGGTTATATGAATTACACCCCCTCACCTCATGCTGCCAGACCCACTGCCCCACTGAATCCATTCACTCGTACGTAGCCCTTCCTCTCCAAGAAGAGCAGGAGGTGCTGGGTGCAGTAAACAGACAACACAGTGTGCCAGGGGGACAGACTAGGATTCAAAGAACATGGCCAAAGATTGTGTACTTTGGTTTATATTAGTTTTATTTGAATTAAAGAGAGGAAACATATAGGGTGATGGGAAAAGCACAGGAATGAGGATTGAGATTTGGTTTTCATTCCTGCCACTGAATCACTGTATGATCTTGGGTAAGTCTAAGATTTTTCAAGATTCTCTTGAGTTTGGGTACCCAACTTGAAAGGGACCTGGCTTTCAGTAAGTGCTGAGCCCCCACCCTCTGACAATCAGGCCTTTTCAAGCTCTTTTAAGTTGGGCACTCAAAAAACCCGCCCTCCCAATTTACCTGTCACTTTTAAAAATCTTGCCTCATTTTCCCCATCTACATAACCAGTAAATGCCTTCCTGCCTCATAGGGCTGGTGGGAGGCGACTTCATTCATGCTTTGAAATCCTAAAATGGAAGATTCTACAATGATGAAAAATTTAATCATTATCTTTAGTCAGGGATTGTAACATGGCTGCCTACAGTCCCGCCTTTCTTCTGCCACAGGGGCTAATTGAGATGGCGTTGGTGGAAGCAGAGTCATTTCACCAAAGCCTTTCTATATAGATCCCACTCCACTGCATTCTGCTTCCCTGCTCCCTCTTTCAGGCCCCTCTATCGCTATGGATTTTGCACCCCCTTTGGGCTGTGTGAGGAGAAGGGATGGGGTAGAACAGCCAACACTTCACTAGACACAACCCCACTTCAATACTTAGTCACTCTGGTTACCAATGAATAAATAAATAAATAAATAAATAAAAGTTAAATAGAAGAGATTAGCATGGTTTCTCATAGAAACAAGCCCTCTTAAAGCACTTGCAGAATAAATAGCCCAAGCTGCTACAGAAGCTGATTAAGTCTTTAGAAGAGATTATCATACAGCAGTTATTGTGAACACTTTTCTCCCCAAGCATTTACTGCTCAGTTTTCTGCCTTTTCAAAATGGACTTTATTTTGTTTTTGTTTGGAAATTGAGGACACACTTGTTCTTAGGAAGAAACAAGCAACAGTGCCCATCCTCCCTCTCTCTCTCTCTCGTAACAGATTCAACTTTTCCTCCAGCCCACATAAACTGTGCATTGCCCCATTTTTACTATTGTACATTATTTACCTCACAAAAAAAGGGTTAGAGAAATATGCAATGTAGTTGTAGCTGTCTCGATCCCAGGAAAGTAGAGAGACAAGGTGGGTGAGGTAATATCTTTTACTGGACCAACTTTGGTTGGTGAGAGAGGCAACCTTTCAAGCCACACAGAGCTCTTCTTCATTTATGTGTTTAAAAAGTATATCACATACTTTTGAAAGGGGAAATAGTTTAGGATCAACATATTATCTGATTAAAATTATTTTTGGCAAAGATTTTACATATTTACTGTAAGCAAAGTAAAACACTCTTAGTTCCACCAAGATTTATTTTTAAATGGTCACTGTTTCTCATGTAGGACCTACACAAACTCAGTGCTTTTGTTCTGCAGCAGAAGTTAACTAATAAACATTCCAGAAATATGTTAAATGGCTCCCAGGGGCTCTGAGTGCAGGTTCATACACTGTATCATATATAAGTCTATATTGCTCTTGTTGTCAATGATGGGGGTGCACTAACTAGGGAGAAAACAAATAGAGTTGTGTTAATTTCATGTCCTATGACAAACATATGGAAAGAGCCAATATATGTTAAATGGGAAGGGAGAAAGTTGCCAGCAGAATTTTTTTTCAGGCTTCTAAATGGAATGATAAGCAACAGAGAGAAAAATAAATAAACCTATAAAAATGTTCTTAGTGTTTAATGTAAGTATCTTGTACTACTTTTTTCTTGCCATCATCCTTTTGTATCTTTGCCCAACATTTGGACTCCTGTCACTGCCATGTCACAGATGGGAATCAATATCAACATGCAGAACAGCTGGACACTTGATTTATGACTTGACTTCATTTATGACAGTTTTTCCAAGGCTGCAATTCTGCCCCCACTAAATCTATAGGCCTGATCCAAAGCACATTGAAGTCACTGAAAGTCTTTTCATGTGGGCTTTTGTGAGCTTTTCAGTGAGACTGTGTCAAAGGATGACTGGTCTTTTAAGGGATGCTGGGTCTATACTCAACTATGACACACTTAGCTCACTTCCCTAGGTGGAGAAAATCAGTCCAATGACAGGCAGGTTGTGTGGCTAAAATCATGCCTTGTGGGGTAGTGATAAAAACAGAAGCCTCTGAAGAGCCAGGAGAATTGAGGTGATGAGCAGCAATGCTAGAACCTGCCTGCTGGTGGGCTGGTGAAGATGACTTGAACCATTGCAGGAGGGCTATGAAGTCCCTTACCAAGGGAGAAGCACTGCACAGCCCCACAAAGGAGGGCTGTGGAATCCTTTAACCAGAGAGAAGGATTTGAACCTGAGAGACCAAAGGAAACTCTATATTTATAAAGACTCAATAAACTGGACAGGGGAATATGACTTCAGGATGTGAACAAGTTAGTTGGGAGAAGCAAGGGGGAGCTGAGGGTGACATTAGGGTTGCTACTTCTGAGGTAAAATCAACAATGGGACATCTAGGATGAGCCTGAGCCCATGAAACTGGACAGCTGGCAGTGTGTACTGGGCACCATACAGCTTTCCCAGGACAGCTAACTCAAGAAAAGGATGATCCTGGGAAAATCTGCACAGGGGGCAACCGGGGTGCTGGAACAATTTGTATAGCGGGGATGCTGAGAGCCATTGAACCAAACTATAAACCCTATATATGATGGAAACCACTTCAAGCTGGGAGGTGTAGCAGCACCCCCAGAACCACTAGTTCCAGCACCTATGGTGGCAACCCTAGGTGGCATGCCTGCAGCACCATGTTGTGCCAGGAGGGGGCATGCCGCAGGGATGGCACCAAGCCACACGCAGACTGTGAATGTGACCCTACTCCTCCGTCTCTCTTGAAAATTGATTATGAAGTCTAAAAGTATTTGGTGATGTGGTTGACAGGCCATTGACTCCTAGGTTAATGTCATTAACTTGATTAACCATGTGACTCTGGCCTAGACTACATTTAGCTTGTCTCCATAGATTACAGAAAGTGGATTAATTCTCTGCACCACACAACCTGTGTTCTATCAGTTTACTCTTCATTTTGTGTAGGATTAAGAGGTTACATGGCTTTTTAAATATAAGATTTTGAAGCCAATCCAGAATTTATTTTTATTGTGTGAGCACTTCAAATTCATAAACTTGCACATCAAATAATTCAAATGTATGTTTCCATGTGGTTTGTAGATTTGGACCTCATTATTCATGTTTTAGTTTTGAAAAGAGAAACAAGCAAGATGATTGCCATGTGAATAAGGATACCTTCCGTCTGTCTAAATAGCTAATAATTGCAGTGAGCCATATCCCAGGTGCATACTTCATTAAATTCAATGGAATTTTGTCTGACTTTGGCACAGTCTAAAAAAGAAAATTTCAGGCTGGCTCCAATCTCTAGACATTTCACTATATTATTTTAAAGAATCTGTTACGAATGTCAAACTGTATGTTACCCTTCCTTCACTCCCAGATATCCCCACTCCCGCCTCGGCATCTTCATTATTTTTTCTAAAGTTAATCCTAGGTTTCCTGCTGCTATCCTGCCCTTCAGAATTTGAAGAAACAAAAGTAGCAAATGCTTGCTTCAGTGCAAATCTACAACCATCAGGAAACATAGAGTTAAGGGTGCCCCTTTCTATAACTTACTTTGTGGCCTTGTTCCAAGAGTTTGAGATCCATGTGTGGGGAGGCAGAGAGAGAGAGAGCGCTTCTGAGATCACTCTCTGTTTTTCTGAAATTCCAACGTGTGTGTGTGTGTGCGTGTGTGTGTCTGTGTGTCAGATTTTGAGATCAGTGAGTATGTGGCAAGAGGGGGTGGTCAAATCAGTGTTTGGGGACCTTTATGATGGCTAGCTCTAGCCGAAACGATCACTCTCATGAGCTACAAACTCACGCTCAAAAATTAAAACAGAAATTTGTGATGTGTAGAGATATAAAGGAAAAGGAAAAACCACACCATTCCTTAATCTTACAGAAGTCATTGCTGTCCAAAGTTCTGGTATAGACAGAATTGGCAACAATTTGATAAGTGTACATTTCTAGCAATGGAGATAGCTGGTGTAACACCATGCAAGTACCTTTTCTAGGCAACCTGGATAATTTACTGTAGTCTTCCAGCTTATTTTTCAAACAGACGTATGTCTCTTCACTCTCTATCACTGAGTCTCTATCGTCTGAGTCTCAGTGAGTTATGCTTAGAGTTCTGGGAATATTTACTGCTAACAACTAAACAAATTTAGCCTCTTTTTCTGTTCATGAATTATCTTCAAGCAGATGTCAATTTTCACCTTAGCTGGTATAAATTGACAGCTCTATGGAAGTTAAAGGAGCTATGAACATTTACACCAGCTAAGAATCTTACCATTATTCATTATTGAAAATTATCCATTGGATGGTTTGTATGAAAATATGTCACCCTATGGATTTCTTATTAAATAATCACAGACTGTTGCTTTGAGTGTTCACTACTCATAATTTCCTGTTTGAGCTGTGTGATTTGTTCCTACTCCTGGACTAGATGATTCCCAAAACAACAAAGAGTTTTCAGGAAGACACGTGAAGTCTTCTTGTGCCAATTGACGGGTATTTCTAACACTTACCTTTTCCACCAGTGAAGTATTGTGTACAAAAATTACTGCAGAAAAAGAAACAGAGAGCAAATCACAGGGGACTTGAATACCCTTTAAATTAATTAGTTTTTATTCAAATCAATGTTTGTGAATATCTGTTGACAGTACTCCCTGGGCTCTAGGATCCACACTCAACTGTTTCTTTTCTGTAGTTCAGCATATAATACCATCCAGAACTCAACCCAAAGAAAATGTTTACACAAATTAGTATCTGTCATAGCTTCTATTTGTTTAAAAACTTCAGCCAGCTCTTATTCAGCGGCCTAGGTTTAAATTAGTTGTCATTGACCTGACTTTAATCCTTATTTCTGAAAATGACATTAAACATTCACAATTCAAATAACAAAGAGCATTAAAGTAACTGAAATATAAATAGTAAAAACAACAGTTTAATTAAATAATATAAACTAGGAGTACCCAAGCTGCCGTTAGACAAATACAGATTCAGATTGCTGTGCTCCAGATATATAATTTCATTGGAAATTCTGGACCACACAGGAACTATTACAATTGCATAACACACATGTATATTTTGTTTGGTTCTTAACCTTAATACAACACTGGTTCGTATGCTAAACTTTCAATCATAAGGTTTCACTATTCTATAGTCTGGAATCTGGTTGAATTAGGAAAGACATTTTCTCTCATTCTTGTACAAGAATTTATCACAGTTACAATGTCACTACAGGCAAGAAAAAGCAATTGGAGTGTCTAAACTAGATTGGGTTAGAGTGGATGAGATCAAAGACTAACTTTAATATTTGTGGATTATGAAGCATGCATTTGGGAAATGGGAAGTCTTGAGACTCAGAGGATTGTGGTTTAATTGGTAGCAATTTGAAGTGACCATTCAATAAAAATAAATTCTTGATTTGGCTTCAGAATTGTATATTTAAAATTGAAGTAACTTAAGAAACTGTGTAACCTCTTTAATTGTCACTCTTTATGCTCTTCTTTTTACCCCAATTGTTTTCCTAATCCATTTCTAACTTGTCACCCGTATAGTCCTTAAACTCTTAGTAGCATCCTTCTCTTTTAGAATTTCTTCAATCCTCTAGTGGTAGCCCACAATTTAGTCCCAGCTAACTGGCTCTTTGGGAAGTCCCCATAATATGGTCCCCATGGACCATGGTGTAATCTAATCACCTGTGACTGGGCCCTCTCTGTGGACACATTTGCAAAGGCTGATGCAGCAGAGGTGATTTCAGCGATGTCTAACCTCAGTGATTTCTCCCTACAGGAAGCCTCATGTGCCTATGTGCTGATAGTGACAGCTGTGTACTGGGTCTCAGAAGCGGTACCGCTCGGAGCTGCAGCCCTAGTTCCTGCTTTCCTCTATCCTCTCTTCGGAGTCATGAAGTCCAGTGAGGTAGCTCAAAGTGTACTTTTGAATCACTTCTTCTTACTCTGTTAATCGTTTGCAACAAACAATTCAGGAGGGCAACAGGGATAACAGGGTGCTAAGTGTCCTAAACATGTAAAAAGTAGGCCAACCATCAGCTTATAGAAGGAACATAGTATGACATTCTGGGGTGCAATCTAGACCGATGTGGAGCTATGTCACCCCTGCCCTGCAATCTTGGGTGTCTCACAGTGCTGCTGTAGCTTCCAACTTGGATCACTCACAATTAGCTTGCCAGCATTCAGGTCACACACGCAGTGTCTTTGTATAGCCATAGACCTGGTCCATCAGCTCTGACCCCGGCAGCTTGTCAACGGAGACCAGCCACACCCTGGCTTCCACGAGCCTGGGTTACTATTTGCAGGGTGACCCCAATATACTCCCAGTCCTCAATTTCCCCCCAAAACATGTGTTCTGCACTGTCCAGCCCTCTCCTGGACAGTCCAGATATATTAGGTCTGATGCCCTGCAAAGGAGATCCACACACAACAGTTTGTTACCTTAAATGAAGTTACCCAAATAATTCACAACACTGGATTAGTTTTAATTAAAGAATAAAATGAGTTTATTTAACTATAAAAATAGATTTTAAGTGAGTACAAGAAGTAATAAGGCACTAAAGTTAGAAATGATTACAAGAAAAATAAAGATAAAATGCTTTCTAAACTTAAGAAAATAGACTTGGTTCAAGGTGAAGTTCTTACATGTTTTCAGTGCTTTGCTGACTAAACTCTTAGGCCAGGATCTGTTCCCAAATTCCATAAGTCCATTTGTTGTGTTAGGTGGCAAAGAGAGATGAATAGGGAGAGAGAACTTGGCGTGCTTTCCCCCCCTCACTTTTATAGTTCAATCACCCTTTGAAATGCATCTTCCTGAGAGGGACCCCTAGATAAAGTTCTTTCCAGCTGAGAGCAAGGAGACACCGAGTCTGGTAGGGAGGGGGATTATTTTGCTGCTGTTTGCTAAGATGCAGACCTATTTGTTCCTGCCCCTTTTCCTTGCCAAAGAATGGCCACTTGATAGGTTATGGCCCATCAGCTTTGATGACACCTGGCTGTGGGTTCAGTTTTTCCTTTGTCTTTGAGAAAGAGGTTTACCCACTTCCCAGACTTGTCCGATAAACATACTTCAGTCATGATTTCAGCTTATGTTCATAACTGTGAATATAATGTTGTTACATACATTTGATCATGAAATTATTGACCAGCAAGTTATTAGTTTTCAAATGATACCTGACAAGGCGTATTTTACACAAATATTATTACAATAGCGTATAGCAGGGGTGGCCAATCTGCAGCTTATGAGCCACATGCGACTCTTTTACAGTTAAAGTGTGACTCACGGAGTCCCTCCCCCCATTCTCTGACAACCAGACTGTCTGAGGGAACTCGGGGCTTCTGCCCCGTGGGAGGGTGTGGGAGGCTAGAAGCCCTTAGCCTCGCAGCCCGCCACCCCACCACAGGGTTAAAGAATTGAGCCCCAGCAGGCATGCCCCAGCTCTTGAACTTCTGAAGATTGTTCTATGCAGCTCGGAGAGTCAATAAGTTTGTCCATCCCTGGTGTATAGGATGTGAATACAGAGGTGCATTCCATCACATAGAAATATAGGAATGGCCACACTGAATCAGATGATTGGTCCATCTAGTCCAGTGTTCTATCACCAACAATTCTCAGTATCAGCTGCTTCAGAGGAAGGTGGCAGAAACCTTGCAATAGGTAACTATGGAATAACTCTTTCCCAAGGAAAATTTCCTCCTGAACCCCAATACTTAGAGGCTGTCTGATCTCTGAAGCAGGAGGATATGCATGACTGATATGAATATTTATTATTATAACTAGCGACAAAGAGTCCTGTGGCACCTTATAGACTACCAGGTCTATAGACTTCTGTTACTCTATAAGGTGCCACAGGACTCTTTGTCGCTTTTTACAGATCCAGACTAACACGGCTACCCCTCTGATATTATAACTAGCTATTCTTATCTATATAAATGTCTGATCTGTTTCACAAATCCAGCTAAGCTTGACCTCAGTGATTGATATCTTGTGCCAATGAGTTCCACAAGCTGTGTGTGTTGCGAGAAAAAAAGTATTCCCTTGGATCAATTTTGAATTTTCTTCCTTTAATTTTCATTAGTTATCTTGAATTATGGGACTAGGGACTTTCATTCATGCTATCTACATTCTTTATAGAGTTTTTCTTTTGTTATTGTTCTCGGTATGAAGGTCATAGTCAGCTTATTAGAGCAGGAAGCACATGGCTTATCTACATGAACAATGTGTATAGAAGCCAGGAAGTCATACTCCTCACTCGGAGCGTAGATTTAATCTAAATGTAATACAAGGCCTGAATGTAAACTGGTACAGTGAAGTGTACAGACAGCCTGAAACTGCTCTGCAAGGTGTGAAGTGCCCTGGCGATCAGCAGCGTGCCCTGGTGATCAGCAGTGAAATGGCTAACCGTGTTGACATGGAAAATTACATAATTAGATTACAAGGTTATATTTTGCACTTGTTACACAAGCTCAACCTGCCTCTTACTTGTTCCCGAGTGCCAAAACTCCAGCTGTGCCCTATTCAACTGCAAGGCCCTTCATTTTCCCCTAACTTCTAAACAGCTACATGTTTTCAGTACAAAATTCTGCAGCATACTGCAGATTGAAAATGTATGGGCAGCATACTCCCAATTGAATTTAATATTTAATTAAATAACCACAGGAATACTCGACAGACTGCTTTATTCATTTATCAAAAATAAAATGAAAACTTAAATTAAAAATAAACAAAAACATAAGCTGAAACTGTTGCAAAATTTCCAGTCTGCTGCACTGGAGTGACACAGAACAGAGGTTCTTGCCACACAGTTTACAACAAATATTGCTCACAGGGCCATGTGCGTGTGTGTGTTATATTCATTTGTTTCTCAAAAATACTGTAAAAGGGATAAAGGGAAACAATTGAGTCTTTGTGCTGCTAGTTCGATAGATTCCTTTCATTCAGTCTAAGAACTTTTTTATTAAAAAAATGCTGGACAGGGTGCTAGGGGGGAAAAAAAGTTAATGAGGCAGAAAGTAGTGAAAGAAAGCCAAAGAGGTGATATTTAACAGTTTCTGGCAAATACTTAACCATGATGGCCAAATCCTTTTTCGTCACCATGGGAATTTCTTAAATAAAAATAAATAATTTTTAATAACGTATGATAGAAATCTTGACCCCATTGAAGTCAATGGCCAGGCTCCCATTGATTTCAATGAGGCCAGCATTTAACCCAGTGTTTTCAAACCCTAACCCTACATTTAGTTAAATACATAGTTGGGTGTCGGGTTAAATGTGTGCCTACTTTTTTAAATATTACTTCTTTGGGATCATCTCCACAAGGAAAATAAGAGTGATTTTAAAGTGTGGTAGCTGATAGGTGATTGCTAAAGCATTTAAAATCCCAGTGTAGACAGGGAAAGTTGTAGTATTAACTGTTAGCTGGTCCTTGTAAACTCTTTCCTGTGAATCCTTCACCTCAACTAGCTAACATGTTAAAACTACAATTTGCTCTGTCTGTATTAGGGATCGCATTTTAAAAATATGCCCTTTGATCAAGTGTGGAAGAGTCCTTTGACTTTCTTGAACTAGCAGCAGGCACAGTTGCCAACTCCATGAGTGCTGCGGGGCTGGAGCACCACTGGGAAAATTTGCGGGTGCTCCGCACCCACTGGCAGCCAAGCTCCCCCCATCCCCTCCTCACCTCCTCCTCTCCTGAGCATGCCGGGTCCCCACTCCTCCCTCTCCCAGCGCTTCCCACCTGCTGCCTAACAGCTGTTTGGCGGCGCTTAGGACTTTCCGGGAGAGAGGGGGAAGAGTGGAGATGTGGCGCACTCGGCGGAGGAGGCAGTAAAGAGGCAGGGCAGGGGTGGGGACTTGGGGGAAGGGGAAGGAATTGGTGCAGGGGCGGGGCCAGGGGTGGTGGTCGGGGGTCAAGCACCCATGGGGCAGAAGGGAAGTCGGCGCTTATGGCAGCAGGAGCTGCAGTTGCACAGCACATCTGAAAACCAGACCCACCTATTTACATGCTGAAATATGAATTTAGATGCCTAACTTCAGGTAACTAATTTTAAAAATTTAGACTTTAGGGACTTAACCCAGCAAATCTGTGGCTGAGTCAGGAATAGCGCCTAGGCATCCTTACTTTCTTTTTTTTTTAACTATGGAGAGGCAGGATGGTCCAGTGGTTAGGGCACTAGTTTAGCACTCTGGAGACCTAGGTTCAGTTTCCTGCCACAGGCTTCCTTTGTGACTTTTCAGGGAGAAATGAGGCCACAATTTGCCTCTAAATATCTTACCCCGGGTCACTGAGAGAGTCTGTGTCAGAGCAGCGGGTTGATGTTTATTATACAGGCATTGGTAGTGACTCCATAGTTAAATTTGCATGGAGATTTGCTATGAAATCATGATTAAATCCTGTTCTGTTTTACACTTTGGTGATGGAAATTTGTCCCAAAATTTCCAGAAAATTCTTCAAAAAGCAATGGCATTTTCAGTGTAATTTTTTTTTAGTAAAATAGCTGCTGATTTTTGTGCGCTCTCTCTCTCACACACACACAAGCACACACGTGCATGATCAGTGGCCATTACACACCGACATTTCAATCTTTACCTGGTTGTGTAGAGTCAACATGTCTCTGGGGGCTTTTCTGTGGTTGCATTTTAGCCCCGGCTTTCCTTATGATTAAACAGAATTAAGTGGGTAGACAGTAAAATCCCCAGGTTGAGTGAGCACTTCAGAAACTGCCACGTTTATACCTATGGTGGGAATCAGTAGGAGATGTTTTAGTTTGGGTCTAATCAAAACATTTAACACATTACAAAGCAAACCCTGTTCACAGAAGTAAGAGAGAATTACGACTTCTCTCAACTTCTCTCAGTCTCTCCAAAATTGAGAAACCTAGTGACAGGTGGCATGAGACATATTTTAATTTATAAACACCAGAAGAAAGAAAATTAAGATATGGTTTTTTGACTCATAGATTCTCCAGTTCTTCCACCTTGCCAGCATGTTCCCTGCTTGGAAACAAGTAATATAAGCGTCTTCACCTTCCCAGCATGCTCTCTGCAAGTAACTTTCACTCTGTGATTGCTTATCTCCCACTTGCCATTCCTGCAGGTGGCTGCAGAGTATTTCAAGAACACAACTTTGCTCCTCATGGGGGTGATCTGTGTGGCAGCTTCTGTTGAAAAGTGGAACCTACATAAGCGGATTGCCTTGCGTATGGTCATGATGGCTGGTGCGAAGCCAGGCATGTGAGTGAATCCTCTGCCTTAGAGCATTAAAGGATACAGGCATCAAGTTTAAAAATAAATGACCAAATATTAATTAAATCTAACCCTGTATGCTTTTCAAAAGCAAATGATGTCATTACCCATAATGTACTGTACTTTTCCAATCAAGTGCCCTAAGTCAATCTATGATGATCTTTTCATGGGCTGAAAATGTATGAATTTTCCTGTCCTCTCTCTCTCTCTCTGCCTCTTCTTTTTGCCTTTTATGCCTTCACCAGTATGCTCTGTTCATTGTGCTCTCACACTTCTTTGGTTCTTGCCTCCTCTGTTTGTTCTCTCCTTGCCTGTTGTTTGATGTGTACAAAATACTCATGATGAAATGCAGAATTTCCTGTTTTCATGTTATAATGAATTCGTAGTCAGGACATAGGTGGGACTTAAATGATGCATTGTATTGCACTGGGGTGAATTTCAACTTGATGCAATCTAATATATTTGTAAGCAAAAAGAATAAATAATAAATAAATAAATAAAATATTAGAAAAGGGGATCACATGAAAAGTTGTAAAAGTGTCCCAAGAGGGCTGTTCTCTCCTGTGTTCTAGGTTACTTCTCTGCTTTATGTGCTGTACAACCATTTTATCCATGTGGCTTTCCAATACCTCCACCACAGCGATGGTGATGCCAATTGTGGAGGCAGTGCTACAAGAATTAGTGAATGCTGAGGAGGAGCATGAGGTCATCGGTACTGCAGGCAACACCATTTCTGAAGAGAGGGAGCCAAAAGGTAGAGGATGATATGAGTAATTTTCCTTTTACTTTTAGATATTTAAGGCCGAATCCAGCTCCTGTAAATGGGCATAGATCCATGGAAGTCAGTGGAGCTATGTGATTTACACCGGCTGAGGATTTGGCCCGTGTTATCTATTTTCATTTATTTTATACGCGATGCTTATTTTATAACCTTAGGGGGTGCTTGGCAGGAGAAGTGGAGTTAGGATCCTGAGTAGGCTAAAGGAAGCTGAGGTGAGGGCATCGCTACAGGACAGATTTAAGTTGTAGCTTATGCACAAGATTTCAGTGAGTTCTAACTATGTGGAAAGTTTGACGAGTCTGTGACAGGACAGAGGTAAGATTGTTTGGGTGCCCTAACTCACATGTTTGGAATTATTTTATGTTAAAACAGTGAATTTCCAGGGTTGATAATGCTTAGTTTTCAGACGTTTATAACATCCCTATAGTGCAGTTTACCCTAAATTACTGATATGTACTCTCAACATAGTTTTTGTCTAGAAATTTCCTTGGTTTTTGTTGTTGTTGTTTCTTTTAAATGAAAATGTTCATAGAGAATGTTCCCATGTGATATCTCTGTTGATTTAAATATGTGAAGTATCCACCTTAACTAGTTTATTTAGTTCTAACTTTTGGGGAGGAGGGTGATATTTTCTGCTACACTCTGGCTGCTTTACCCAACTTGAAAACAGCACAAAACAGACAGAGCGTACTGGCCAGTTAACCTGGGTTTACAGCTGCTTTGTTTAATTGGAGCTGTACAAAACACCTTCAGTTTCCCCCCTTCCTCTTATCCTCCAAATTCTTACTGACTTTTCCACCTCCCTACACACACATCAGTTGCCTGCACTCCTCTACATTCCCTGCATGAACACACACACACACATATATCTATCTATCTATCTATATCTATATATATACAACTTAGTTTCGCCACCCTCCTAGTCTACCTATTGAGTAGATCTGGTGCAATGGATACTTTTGAATATTTAGGCTTAATGGTCATTTTGTGCCATTAGTTTTCATAACTGAAAGTTTTTGTGTTACAAAGAAATCCCCCGTTTCCAAAATGGCCATCATCTCTCATTGCTGTCAATGGAACTTAAGCCACAACTTCTCTCAGAGAAGACAGTGGCCACGTATGCTTCACAGAGGCAGAGGCACTCAGTACCACTGAGAACAATGAAAGTTCTGGACCATCTGTATCAGAAGGAAAATAGCTGATTATGCCTTGTCTAGTATTTCCATGGATGAAACAAGTGTGAGATAGAGCTCTCTGTCAAAACAGGGCATAGTTAAGGTTCTTTGGGTCTCTTAACTGTATTTCCAAACCTTAACATGTTTGGATTTCTTTAAGTGTAACTCTAACTCTGAATAACATCTGTTCCTGAGCTAATTTACAACATCACTGCAGTGTTTTTTACCCTTTATGTTGCTGAAACATACTCTCAACCTTAACTCCATTTTGATGTAATGTTCTGTCTGGGAATTAATAATGGAATGTCTTCATTCATCATTGAAAAGCTTCCAGGACACAGAGGCACAGCCCAGAGGCATGGAAGCAAAGGTGTATTTAAGCTGGTCAGGGTCTGAAACAACCCTTCTTCCCCCACACCACCACCACTGCCATAAAAGTTGACAGCTCAGGGAGCTGATCTAAGGTACAGCAACCCAGTCCTTGTGGCCTATGGGCAGCTACACAGAACCTCCATCATGCTATGTTATAGCCCCAACCCAACCCAGGCATGACCCTTATGCTGGGGGCTGTGAGAAGGCCTGCACAGGGCATCCTATAGCTGTCCAGTTCAGTACTTGTGCTAGAAGAATTCTCCACCTGTCAGCTAAGGGGCTTTTTTGCCCCATATGCCACTGCAGGGGCTGTACTGGGAGGGAAAATCCCTCCTTTAAAAAAAAATGGAGGTCTTCCATCTTAGTACTGACCAGATTCAACCTTGCTTAGTCTCTCAGATCTAAGACTGAGGCTAAACAGCTATAGTCACATAGAGTGTGTTACTGTTAGGTCTTTATTGGCAAAAGTTAAATAAACAAGAAAATATGGAGTAATAAGATGCTGCATTAGGTCCCCGAATAGAAGGAAGTGTTTATCGAAGATTCTTTCTGGATTCATTTTACATTAGCTCCTGCATATTCATGGACACAATTCTGAATTGAAGCCAAGGAAATCAGCTCATCTCCCATCTCTGACAGTAGGGTGACCAGACAGCAAATGTGAAAAATCGGGACAGGGGCTGGGGGGTAATAGGAGCCTATACAAGAAAAAGACCCAAAAATCGGGACTGTCCCTATAAAATCAGGACATCTGGTCACCCTATCTGACAGTCTCTCTCTCTCTCTCTCTCTCTCTCTCTTTCCCCTCCATCCCTCTACCCATTACTTTAGGTCTCAGCGAAAAACATGGCCAAGCCTCAATGGAGGTCATTTTCATCAATGAGGAGTAAGAACGAATCCTGTGCATCACTACTGGAGATATGAACCTACACAGGTTGCAATGAGATGAACATAAGAATGGCAAAAGGAAGGGCAAACAGAAGCTTGCAAATGAACATTTTAGATGTGCTTGAAGGGAAAAGATTATGCAAGGAGTGGGGTTAGGGTAACAGATGTCCCTATTTTATAGGGACAGTCCCCATATTTGGGGCTTTCTCTTATATAGGTGCCTATTAACACCACGCCCAGGCCTGATTTTTAATACTTGTTAGGGTTGCCCTCCAGGATTGTCCTGGAGTCTCCAGGAATTAAAGATTAATCTTTAATTACATATTATGTCAGGAATACGTCCAACCAAAATTGCTATCTGGTCACCTTAAGTGGGGTTAATGTAATGATCTGGATCTCACTATGCTATGATCCACAAGCCACACAAGATAGATGTTAGTCATGTTGCTTTAATGTTAGTCACGTTACTACTGGAAGGTGCTCAGATGTTATGGCAATGAGGGAGGAATAAGGATCTACACAGAATAGAATAGATTAATAGTGTTGGGTTTTCCAGTGATTCCCTCCACTGTGATAGTGATATTAAAGGTTTGGCCATAAACACTGTTGGTTTCATGGAGGTGGAACCCCATCATCATAGAGCTAGAGATAGACCCTTGGAACAAAGTGATTCTTCCCATGTATCTAGCTGAGATGTCATTGAGATGTCATAATAAATGGAACTTTTCACAACTTCAGCAGACTTTAGTTCTTGTTCGGGTGCTCCACTACCCACCCTGAACATGTGCCTTTTGGGATAGCTGGGAAACATGCATTTAAAAATATATTTTCTTTTCTTTGTTTTTAGTGCTACGACCACTGACTTCAGCTCCCTGGTACATACTAAGGTATTGTGATAGGTAGTACCTACACCATGTGACCAACACTCAGCTCTGCATTATAAAGCAGTACAGCAGGAATGATCAAAAGCACACTCCTCTATCTTTAATGGGAGGTAGTTCTGGTAGAGTCCATATATTACAGCATGCCATGCTTTAGCTGGATTCTATCAGCCTAGCTCATGAGATTAAGATGGAACACTGGTTCTGTAGTTTCTGTGGTCCGTATCTCCATCTTACATGAGAGGCTGTGATTAGCTCAATTGATTAGTGAGTATATGTAGTCCATGGGCTCCTAGCAAGTAGCAAATGTGGCCTTTAGTTCTGCAAGATTTGGGCACTGCTGCAGTCAGGGATGTTCAGTCAACTAGAGCACTCTAGTGGCTAACCGTTCTACACCTTATAAAATCAAGACTCGGGTGCTTCTTGCAAGGTTTATGTTGGATTCTACCATCACAAAGCTGCCATGGTGACAGAAGGAGATGAGCTAAACTTACCATTTAATTTTTAAGATTTTTTTAAAGATAAAAAGACCACCACCCCACCACAGGGTTAAAGAATCGAGCCCCAGCAGGCATGCCCCAGCTCTTGAACTTCTGAAGATTGTTCTATGCAGCTCAGAGGGTCAATAAGTTTCAAAGGTTTTAGACAAATTGTAGTCAATTTATTGGAAGATTCTCTGCCTGAAATATTCACAAAGCACCCTTGAATTTAATTCTAAGTGCCTTCTGGAATTAGGTAGAGAGTATTGTCTAATCAAAGGACATTTACCTTCTTATAGAATATGAATGGTGTGCACATGATAGCCAACCCAATTGGAACTGTGACTCCCCCAAACAAGGGGCAGAATCTACCTCAGGTAAGAGGTGGTAATCTTCTGGGGGAGACAAGTATTACACATTCTTCCTGGGTTCAGGTTCTTACTTTGTAAGTAGCTTTCCATGAAATCTTTGCCTCTGCAGTCTCAGAACATTTGACGATTAGGCCTGTGCTGGTTCCTCAGATGGTTTCCACTTTTTTAGTTCCCCCCTTCACAGCCCTGTTACATCTTTTGGGGTTTCTTTGATGAGGTGCTCCTCACAGGCTGTTCCCAAATGCATTCAGTATCATATATTCCATGCTATGGCTAAACAGTTTCCATTTCTGTTTTGCTGTTCCACTTTGTCCTCTGACAACCCACCACACATGCAGCACACACTCACAGAGACACTTCTGCCAATATACCTCAATCCTGATCTGCATTTCCTTCTTCCAATCCTGGGCATGCCTGAGGCAGGACTTCAATTACATGTATGCACTGTTTTTATGCACAAACAGATGCCCAGCAGAAGTGAGACTCGGGTTTATACCCAGATCCTCAGAAAAGCTACTGCACTACCAATGCCATTGAGCATTCTCCCATCTCATACCGACATTCAATGGTTATTTTATAACCACTAAACTCATTTCAGTTTTGACCTAATACAGATTTGAACCAGGATTTTCATGAGACAGACTGCAGGAGGATTGATAAACTCATAGCAGCACCATAATCCTCATAGAAAATAAGCCCATTACAAAGCAATAGAATTATATTATGGCAAATGAATCCAGCTTCTCTGCTGCTGAGGCCTTTTTCCTGAGCCTACGTAGAGCCTTTTCTTTCTCCCTTCCCTGCGCTACAAGTGATAGGTCTCTAGGAGTAGCACCTTATTATTTTCAATATAACACTTTAATTTCCCAGAACCATGCACTGACAGCCACCACTATGGAACCTTCTTTTTGTCACGCTGCCTTTTGCAGCCATGTTTTCATTTACCACTTCTCTCTGGGACATATCCTAATAGCTAAGCATTAGGTATCACAGCTAACTATCTTGCACGTTCCCCCTCCTAATATTAGATTGCTAATTAGAGGTTATGACTCATGAGTCAGTGTGAGGGTGGATAGTCTGCCAAACATTGCCTGGAAGCTTCTAACATGCCTCAAGGATTATATGTTCTTAAAACTGAAATAATAGAATCTCCTCCTCCCAGCTCATAAAGGTTTCCTGGTATCCAGTTGCGATCCCATTGAGGACTGGAATAGGGCCAGACTCTGATCAGAAGTCTGATTTCTGTTTATCCTGCATTTTGGTTGCAAATCAAGCAGTCTGGGGTCACTGGACAGGTCACTAGTTCTGATCCCAGTTAATTCCCATGGAGAATAAGCTGCCTGCTCTTTCACAGGCAGGTTATTTCTTTGTAACCTGTAGACATCTTGGCACTCAAAGTTTCCCTCTGGCCCAGGCCAGGCTGTTGGTAGTGTCTAATACTCCTTATGGCATGTCTTTCTTCTTACAGACTCAGATACTTGTCCTGCCTCCTAACCCCAGAGATCTGGACCTGAGCACTAAATACCAGTACCAGTCCAGACATGATCACATGATCTGCAAGTGCCTGTCCTTGAGCATCTCATATGCTGCAACCATTGGGGGATTGACCACCATCATAGGGACCTCCACTAGCCTCATCTTCTTAGAGTACTTCAACAAGTAAGTGATATTGCACAGTCTCTGTCATTACATGAGGGACTTGTGCTGGAGTAACTACTGTCACCATGATGACTCTATCAAAGGGAAGATATTCTCTTTATAGATCATTTTGCTTCTATTTTGTATACTTTCTCTTTGTATATACTTTGTCTCCTAGGGCTTTATTACTAAGGGTATTTGACTGAAAGCAGGATCTTTGTTTCTTATGTGCCCATGCCCAAATGGGAGTTGACCTCTTTTGAAAAGATCTGGCCCTCTATTATAGTGGACACATGCATGTACACAGACGGAATGTTTGTTTGCTTCTTTTATTAGAAAAAAATGCAAAACTACTTTGAGGGTCTGAGATAATTTCCCAGACTAACTTTTGAAATGACATACATGGTTCTTGTAAAACTGATTCTGGTGGTGAACTCTTGATGGAAGATTTGGGTTTTCAAGCACCCTCAAAGAAGACATATTAGTGAGCCTTGCTATTATGACACTTCCAGCACTTTTGGGTTGTCATGAGATGCACTGCTAAACAGCTTTGCTAGAGTCCAGTCTGCTGCATTAATTATTTTATATTTTGTGGCCCGAGACCACAAGTACACAGAGATCATGAGTGAAGTCCTGGTGCTATTGAAGTCAATAGAGTTTCAGTAGGGCCAGGATTTCATCCCTTGTGCTTGCCTGTACCTCTGAAATTATCAGTACCTATGCTATCATTTTTTTTTAAAGAACAATTCACTGTATTGAAGCAGTTTGTGATACAACTAGGATGAAAGGCACAATGCAAAAACAGTTGTATTGCATTATAACGTCCATTCACTGGTAAATTTAAATTCCATCCTCAAACTAACCTGTTATTTCCATTTATATGGTTGTTTTTACATGTCATCCAGACTACCCCAAATATGAATCAATTTGTTTCCATCACAAACTCCTTGGAGCAAAGAGATATTTTATGCAGATGTTAATTTCTGTTGAGATGGGTATCAGGATGTATTGATCTGTGAGCTTCTCGACTGAGGTTACTACATATATTCGTGACATGTTTTGAATCTATATTACACTGGGCCAAATTAATCCCTCCTGTAGTAGCAATAAAAATATGTACCAATAAAACATTTCTAAAATGTCTGGGGTAAACGGAACACATGCTGGTATTTGGTGTGGTGTTGATATAAAGGCTAATTTGGCAATCATTTGGGAGTGGCTTTGCTATGCATGTGTAATACAGTTATCACAAACTCATGCTAATACAACCCTTATGCCATGCCACATGGCCATATATGTATGCATAGATGCATGTTGTGGGAGTCTGACCATGCATCCTGTGGCCTTCTTATCTCTTATACGGTCTTTTTCTTTACAGCCACTATCCACATGCTGAGGTGGTGAATTTTGGAACTTGGTTCTTGTTCAGCTTCCCCATATGCCTCATCATGCTGGTCTTGACTTGGTTCTGGATGCACTGGCTGTTCTTGGGATGCAAGTGAGTGCAGGCTGCTAGAACTGTGTGGGAATCCCAGGGCTAAAACAGCAGGGAGTGCCACAGCTTCCTCCCAGTGCTGATGCTAGCCCACTGGGGGTCCTAAGCAGGAATATTTTGGGGCTCCCCACACAACACATACTAATAATTAATAGGGGGCCCCCCTTGAGCTGCTCAGGGCCCTAAGTAATTGCTTAGTCTGGTTATGCCTAGCGCCGGCTCTGCTGGGAACCACCATTTTAGAGTTCACAAAGGCCCTAACAATCACAAGGGGCAAATGCTGAGTCACTGTTGCTTCCCCTTACCAGGGCAGTGGGTCCAGTCCACTTCCTAGAGAAAGTGTCCTTTCCTAGTAGCACTGGATGTGCAACAATGGACTTTATTGATGCTTGAGTCCAGTGGCTGAATAAGGCTGATGAAAATCTGCTATACACCATGTTTATTTTTGACGGGAACAGTTTTAACACTGCACTGCCTTGATGAGGGCCATTAAGCAACCTTCTGATCAGAAGGTGCAACTGAAAAAAACAAAAGAAAAAGAAAAAGCCAGTTAGTAAAAACATGATCACGTCCCTCGATCTGCTGGCAATGCCCCTACTTATACAGCCCCAAATGCTGTTAACCTTCTTGGCAACAAGGGCAGACACTGTTGACTCATATCCAGCTTCTCATCCACTGTAATCTCTAGGTCCTTTTCTGCAGAACTGCTGCCTAGCCATTCGGTCCCTAGTCTGTAGCAGTGCATGGGATTCTTCCGTCCTAAGTGCAGGACTCTGCACTTGTCCTTGTTGAACCTCATCAGATTTCTTTTGGTCCAATCCTCTAATTTGTCTAGGTCCATCTGTATCCTATCCCTACCCTCCAGCATATCTACCACTCCTCCCAGTTTAGCATCATCTGCAAGCTTGCTGAGGATGCAGTCCACACCATCCTCCAGATCATTAATGACCTGGTCAGTGGACTTACTTTGGTGTCAAACCAATGTCAATGACAGGGGAATAAGGCTCAATATATCTGTACTTATACTGGTATAAAGGGCCATAATCATGGTGCTAGAGACAAAAATCCTATATTTATCAACAGAATAGGTGAGCAGTGAGAGTTAAAGCTTTCCCTCACTCCCAGGCTGAAGGCAGGAGAGGGAATTCAGTCTCTATGATTACTTTAGACTAGGGATGGCCAAATTTACTGACCCTCCGAGCCGCATACAACAATCTTCAGAAGTTCCTGAAGGGAACATGCCTGCTGCAGCTCGGGGTTTCAGCCCTGCAGTGGGGTGGTAGTCTCCACCTACCAGACTGTTTGGGGGAACTCGGAGCTTCTTCCCTGTGGCGGGGTGGTGGGGCTAAGGGCTTCTGCCCAGCAGGGCCGGCAGGGTCTTGGAACTTCAGCCCGGTGGGGCACACCTACCAGGGCTCGGGGCCTCAGCCCCACTCCAGCTGAAGCCCCGAGCTCCAGCAGGCACCTCCCATTGAGCTGAAGCCTCGAGACCACCCTCCCTGCTGGGCAGAAGCTCTTAGTCCCACCACCCTGCCACAGGGAAGAAGCTCTGAGTTCCCCCAAACAGTCTGGTAGGCGGAGAATGGGGGGGAGGTGTGGGGGTTCCACAAGCCACTCTTTAACTGTGATAAAGCTGCATGAGGCTCACAAGTCACGGTTTGGCTTTAGACCGTGGCCTCTCCGAGGGAAAAATAAAGCCAATTGTGAGGGCAAGAGGGAGTTTGGCTGACATCATTAACCTATTTCACATAGGAAAATGAATAGCTGTTAAATGATAATGACTTCTGGTTGCTACTGATCTTGAGTGCATTTGAAGAGGTAAATAGCTCTGTGTCCTTTTCTCAATCAATCCCTTGAGTCTTCTAGTTTCAATGTAAAAGGCTATAATAAATTATTTCTTTTTTAATCCTGAGAGGAAACAGGCCCTAACATGACTCTCAGTTCCTTTATTTTTTTAATAAACAGCATTGAAATTCCACATCCCATCCAAGAATTCACCCTGATTAATGTTATTCTAAAAAACACCAATGAACTGAAGCATTATTGACCTTTTGTGAAGTGTTGGTTGGTTCCAAGCCTCTTTAATCTCCAACTCCTATTCTCTGTGGTTCATTAGAGAATATGTTAAGTTAGGAGTCTGGTTATAATGCTCTGCCTGCAAATCCTTCTAAGACTTGGCAAGTGATATTGGTAACATGTTGAAGCAATGTTTAGTCTAGTGCTTGCTGATGGACATCTATGGAATTCCTGGTAATGTTCACGCCACGTATCCTTTTTAATAGGGCATCCACTGTCAATCTCTTGTCCCTAGCTAGTGCAATGACTGGAACAGCTTTACAGATTTTCTTTCTAGCCTAGAAACTCAAGTTCTTGGATCAGAATGCAGAGTCTAGCCTTTTTGTAGGTCAAAGAGGGAGGGAAACAGGCCTACAAAGTTCTTCCTACCTGAAAATCAGGGGGGAAAATATTGTGACCCCTCCTTGGGACAGGGGAAAGGGTAGTTCACAGAGACACAGCTTTTCACTTCAGCTAGTGCTGCACAAAGTAAGTATTGCTGCAAATATCTAAGCATCAGTTTTACAAAGGTATTTTGGTGCCTAGAATTGCAGGTAGACACCAATGCAATTTACAAAAGCATCTAAGCAGGTTAGGTGTCAATCTCCCATTGGAACAGAAAAGCAAAATGTTGCTACAGTACTTGAGAAGAGGGTAAAAAAAGCTTACAAGCATCTCAGTTTAAATAAATGAGTCCAGACTTTGTGACATGCAAATGCAATTTTCCATGAGCCTGAGGGCTGCACCTAATTTGCATATAAATTTGTAGGCAGTTTAAATGCACTCAGCCATAAAATGTGCTTGTATTTGTATCTCCTTGATAGAAATATAGAAATTGTTCACTGGCAGAACAGTAGGATCATCGGCTTTGACTTTACCCTTCAGTTACAGAAAGAGTGGAACCTTGCAAGAGTAATCCTGGTTTAAACAGTGCTAGAAATATCGAAGGCAGTTATGTCAATCTCATGGACAGCAAACACTGTAGTTGTGGGGATTCCCAGCGTACAATGGGTCATTCAGTCCTTTGTTCAGAGCTTCAGTTTGTAGCAAAGTTCCTCCAGAGGTAAGAAGCAGGATTGAAGACAAAATGGAGAAGATGCAGCTGCCTTTTATAGTCTTTTGCCATATGGCCTGTGCTTCCTTTGTTTCAAACACAAGCTGCCCAGCACATGGCTTGAAAGCCTTAGAGTTCTCTCCATAGGCATGTCCCTGCATGCCTTGCTGAGTCACAAGGTGTATCTGCCTTCTCTCAATGGGTCAACTCTATAGCTGATGGTCCTTAATGGGCCATCAAGCAGGCTAGACAGTGCTGTCTGGGGGTGTCACCCAGAAGCATAACACAAGTTTTGAAATACAGACATACATACCTATAATCCATAATACAAAGGTGACACAAACATATAAACAAGATTATCATATCTGGCAAATTATAACATTTTTGCAGATACCTTACATGGCATATCTGGCCTAACTCATTACAATTTTACAATATTGATATTCATAATATCCTCAAGTGTCCCCCAGATTCCATGCAGCATCACACCTTTACCAGACTACTTAAAGCAGAAAAGGTTGCACCCTGAGCTTTCAAGAATCATACTTTCTTCACCAAGTCAAATGGGATTAGGCAGACAGAATCCCTTTTGTGTGCGCTATTCAGAACGCTATTCCTGGAAGGGGACAACACATAGATCCACTATATAGAAAAACTAGTCCCATTTTAGAACAAAATTTCTATATGTTTTGGGCCCACAACCTACCCATGATGTGGTATAAAGTGGTTGTAACCTGCCCTAAACAGGCACTGTAAGAACACAGGATACTGTGCTCAATGGACCATTGGTCTGACTGAGTATGGCCATTCTTATGTTTCTAAGGATTGCCTGGCATAGGGACCACCTGGATGTTGCAGGTCTGGTAAAAATTGCCTAGTGAGGGGAATGTGATGGGGCATGGTGGAGAGGAGGTAGCATGGCTGGAACACTAATGTGCTCCAGTGATTATGATCTGGCATATTGACCCCTTGTGTGTTATTACCAGCTGGGATTATTTAGAACAGCCCGAAGATTGCTCATGCTGGGGGTTGAACTGGATCTCAGCACCCCTGGGAATTGGATGAGTGCAAAAATGGTATACAGCAACCTTCCCCACTTTAGCGCTCATGTCCTGCACCAAGCATAGCTCAGCCAGCCACAGGGATTAGGTCCTCCGCTATCTCATCTGCTGCATAATTTGCATACTATGGTATCTTCATTCTGAAATGTGACTCCCTTCTCTCATATTCCTGTGCTAAATTATCCTTCTCAGTTTTAAAGAAACATGTTCTGTGAGCAAGAAGAAGAAGACCAAACGAGAAGAGATGTCAGAGAGGAGAATTCAAGAGGAATATGAGAAACTGGGGAATACTAGGTAAAAAGAGCATATATTCCTGTGGAATTTGCCTTTCATGTGTTGAAACCCATCTTTTGTTTTGTCCTCCAAGTTGAATTTGTCTTATATATGTTGGACTTGAGCTCTCAATTCTTTCTCCCTATTGAATCAGTCCTACATTTTGGAACTTATTTCTCTTTCCTTTCAGGGTAAGTGAGTGGTCCACTATAAAGATACATCAAAACCAGAGACTTGAATAAAAACACCTATGATTTTTTTTTAGGGGAGGTGGGAAGAGGGCATTGGCTTCAGACTCAAACCCATAGATCTTGATTTGCCCCTACAGTTAAGGTTCCAAAGTAGAAAGGGGCCTATTTTCCAACTGCATATCAGATGTGGCAAAGAAAAGCTAAATTTTGCAAGATGCCCACCTTTCAGGATGGGAGCTATCTCATGAGATCAGCTCTTCTTCAAAGATTTCTCAGTGTTCAGTGAAAGTTCATGAGATCAACTTGCAAGATTTTAGCATGATCAAATTTAAATCTAAATCTTAGCCCTTATTCAGCCTCTAAACCGTGAATCTGAACCCTGAATAAAATCTAGATCAGAATAGCAACTCCTCAGCCCATCTCTAGTCTAGTATTTGTTTGTGTTTAAAGTAGTGATGTTTGTTTATTTTAGTATCTGTAATTATATTTTCATATGCTTTTAAAAATCACATAGAAAACCATTTACAATGCAGAAATAAGGGAAAATTTATTTTGTTGCCATATTTCAGTTCCTGGATCATTAGAAATACCATAAAAATACAAGATTTTGTATTTGTTTGGGCTCATAAATATCTCATGACAAATGAAAGTATAAATACAGATAATGAGATACTCAGCTTTATTTTTTTCTGACTTTATTTAGGTAAGAGCTAGGACTCAAATGTAAAACCCTAGTTCAAACTGATCTCCTATTTTATTCTCCCTGTAGATTTTTTTCATTGTGTGTTGAAACCAATCTCTAATTCTTTTCTCTCTGTGGAATTTGCTCCTGGATTTTGGCATTAATCTCAGGTTGTATTCTTGCTTTTTCTCCTCACCTCTTCTCCCAAGCTATCCTGAGATGGTGACTGGGTTTTTCTTCATCTTGATGACCTTGCTTTGGTTTACACGGGAGCCTGGCTTTGTTCCAGGCTGGTCATCTTTATTTGAGAAGTAAGTGAGTACGGTTGCCTCCTAATCATCTGCAGAGGAATGAAGTTCTGATTTTCCTGGGTTTCTAAAACAATTTGGTTGATTGGTTTTTGGCCATAGACTCTCAGGATGCCAGTAGCCATTTTGATCAAGACTGAGGATGCTCACTATTTTAACTATACCTGTTCACACAACCAAAACAGTGTCCCTGTTTCTCCAGGTAGCAGGGTGACTCCATTAGACTATGAGAAACAACATGAGAAACTTGTTCCTAGTAGAAAAAATGGAAGAGCCCAAATTCTGAAGTCCGAAGCAAACAACTCTTTTAAAAAAACAATTTTACTACAAAGAAATCCCAAAAAGCATGTTTGCTGCTAGGTTTGATTGTTGTTATAGTTCAGAGTTCTGGTGTTTGGGGCTTGGTTTTGGATATTAGCACAGGGAGCATTAGATAACCTGCAGACTGTTTTTAAAGTCAGCATCATTCTCTAGTTCATCCATGCAGAGAAACAGTTGGCTGTGCTCCCAAAATTTGTTTACTGACACTTGGTTCTAGTAAACATAGCTCTTTCTGTCACCCTCAGTTTTACCAGGAATACTACAGAGGGTTCAGCATTTAAATCCTGAACAGATCTATTAAGTAGATTCAGAGACTTTAAGACCTGAAGGGACCATTATTAGTCATTAGAATATTAATAATTCTTGAGTAATGACTACATCTAGCTGGCACACAGAGGCTCAAATCAAGGGAAAACACCAATTTATTCCCTTCACATTTTGGGGTAAATTTTCTAAAGGCCATCTACTAAGTTTTCAGCATTGCAAAATTGCATGTGTAGAGCCCTGCGTGGATACAAAGTTTGTATCCGCATCCAATCTGCAAAAATGATCCACGGATATCTGCATCAGTGGATCCGAATATCTGTGGATATAAAGCGGATATCAATGGATTTGCAGGGCTCTATGCATGTCCACTGATATGTTTCCACACATGAAAAGTGCAAGCACATGGGCTTGTGACTAAATCTCTAACAACTTCCCACAGACTTGCATCTAAATAGTCCTAGAGTATTCACTTCAGTGAGCTACATTGATTTACATCAGCTGAGGTTCCCACCCAGTGTAGCCTTTATGTTACTGACAAAATGTTAAAGTGGTTGCCAGTTAAGCAAAGTTTGGATGGCACTGTTATAGAGCAATACAAGTACATCACATTCTTGTATTTGTGTTGGTGCTGGAAGGAGCTGAAATGATTTTATGCTTAAAGTATTTCCCTCTATAATATATAGAATAAATGTATGGCATGTTGTGTGGAGGAAAGGTACACCAAACCCAATAACAAAAAAAAAGTAAAGAAAAGAAAAAGCTTGAGTAGCATGCTCAGCATGCTGTTGAGAACACGGGGTGTTGCGCACACACTTCACTACAGCCCACTTTTAGTATAGCATTGCTATAATCACAATGTTTCTTTCCTAGAAAAGGCTACCGGACTGATGCTACTGTCTCTGTCTTCCTTGGTTTTCTCATGTTCCTGATTCCAGCAAAGAAACCATGCTTTGGAAAGAGGGATAAAGGTAAGACAAAGTCATCTAGAATGAGACTTGACACACTTTTTGACGGGAGGTTGTGATCCCCGTCCTCTTATTTTATGGCTACATTAAGGTCCCAAAACTTATAACATAGGATCATGGTGTGGCAAAGGTTGAGAACGACAGTCTTTAATATTGCAGTTGAGTGTTGCAATAGTGCATGGAAATTAGAACTTGTAAAAAACTCAATCCTTGCCATATTTCAGGTTTAGAAGAATTGGGGAACTGCTCGGCACCAAAAAAAAAAAAAAAGTCTCCAATGTACTACCACTGCTATCTGATAACATAGATAGAGACTGATCCATTTTATGTTAATATTACTGTTAACATAGTCTTCTTGATAGCGATTATTATTATTTAACATTTACATTTTAGTAACACCCAGAGGCCTCAGTCAGGATGAGGCCCCCTTTGTGCTAAGCATTGTACAAACATATGAAGATATGGTCCCTTGACATTTGCTTCCATATATTTATTAGAAATTGTATGTATGTGTATATTTTTACATGGCAGATCGCCCTACAAGTATATACAGCATTTAGAAAAAAAATGAATTAATAGTAAATCCAATTCAACAAAAGACTCAGACCTCTAAAAGCTAATACTACCCTCAGGAAAAGACTGAGCAAATAGATGGACTTTGTATATTGTCCTGATATTAAACATACTTGGGCTCTGTTGGGCCAGGAAAAATTAATTCTACAAGTGAAGACCATCTTCTGAGAATGCACAACCACCAAACCTCAGACATTCAAGTCTAGGACTACACAGACACATCTGAAATACACACACGCACACACTTCTCAAATAGCCATTACCTAAGCCATAGGGCTATATAACCATCAATGTCAACCCCAGAAGCCAATAGGAAGCCAGTTCAGCCTTCAGAAAATTTAGGTACTATGCTTCCTGAGGCTGAAACCAAGGAGGTTGGCAGCTGCATTCTGCACTAGCTTTATCCTACAGATGGTCTTCAAAGGTAGTCCTACAGAGCGTGCATTACAGTGATCCAAGCTAGAAGTCACAAAGTCAGAGGTCAGTGCAGAATGCTCAATATCTTAGGGAAATGGCCAGTTTAGCATTAGCCATGTACCTTTATTTTGCTTTGACATAGGAGATAGTGAAAATTCAACAGATATTAACTCAATGGAGCCAATAATTACATGGAAGGACTTCCAGAAGACCATGCCCTGGGAGATTGTAGTGCTGGTTGGAGGAGGTTATGCTCTAGCAGCTGGATGCAAGGTATTGAATTAGATTTTCCATTCTTCTCTCTGAGAACTTGAATATCTAAAATACTTACAAGCCTGCACCTTTATTTTAAACTGTGGTGTTCTGACAATTCTGGTAACAAAATTACTATGACACTTTCAAAAGGGTATGTCACCTAAACCTTCGATATGCTCTTCTGAAAGTTGGTCATCTAGCATAATTCAGGAGCTTGGTGTGCAATCTCTTTCATGATGACTGGAAAGTAGCAAACAAAAGTCACAAAAACAAGTCAGCTACTTTGTTACAGTGTTACCATGGAAAACACTGCTTCAGCCCTCATACTCAAATATGAGTATGGAATGGTTTTGGTGATGACAGGGATTAAAATGAAATGAGTATGAGTGAATCAAATTAGATTAGCAACCCTAGGAAGTGAGGGCCTTGATTTGCAGAACTACGGCACATGAAATGGCATTACCATTACTTTCGTAGTAGCACCCACAGGCCCCAATCTGGGTTGGGGTCCCATTGTACGAAGTGCTGTAAAGACCTATGTTTAGACAGTCTTCCCCCACCCATTCAGTGAGCCTCAGTTCTGACCTGGAAGGACAATCTTTACAAGTGAGGGGGAAGTACAGTGTTTCTGCCCATTCAATTTTGGTCTCTCTGCTAAACAACTAGTAGTGCCATTTAGTGCCAAATGAGGTAGTTTTATGTTATGGACCCCTAGCTACAGTAGAACCTTAGGGTTATGAACACCAGAGTTACGAACTGACCAGTCAACCACACACCTCATTTGAAACTGGAAGTACACAATCAGGTAGCAGCAGAGACACAGACACACACAAAAAAAAAAAAAAATAAAAAAAAGGGGGGGGGGAGAACAGTAGAGTACTGTGTTAAATGTAAACTACTAAAAAATGAAGGGAAAGTTTACGAAAAGATTTGACAAGGTAAGGAAACTGTTTCTGTGCTAGTTTCACTTAAATTAAGATGGCTAAAAGCAGCATTTTTCTTCATAGTAAAGTTTCAAAGCTATATTACATCAATGTTCAGTTGTAAAATTTTGGAAGAGCAACCATGACCATTTGTTCAGAGTTATGAATATTTCAGAGTTACCAACAGCCTCCATTCCCAAGGTGTTCGTAACTCTGAGGTTCTACTCTACTAAGAACTGGACTGAAAGCACTAATTTATTGAACATAAGCTACTAAATCGGGGGCTGCCCAATTTACTGAGCTAAATAAAGTTCTTTGCCAGTGGGATACTCTATTGAAAACTCTCTCAGATACAAGGATTTGGTTTGGAAACATAACTTGTATCCTGCCATTCTCTCATTATTGTACGTTTCTGCTAGACCTCTGGCCTTTCGACATGGATTGGACGCCAGATGTTGTCCTTGAGCAGCCTTCCCTACTGGGCTGTCACTCTGCTGGCTTGCATCTTGGTGTCCATGGTAACAGAGTTCGTTAGTAACCCAGCAACCATAACAATCTTTCTGCCTATTTTATGCAGTATGGTGAGTAAAAACAATGGGATTTTATGCTGTTTTTTTCCCTGTTAACTTCATGGAATATCTTGAGATTTTAGGCGATTAGTTCTGTGAGCCAGGGTAGAACTCTGCTTCATTTTGAGTGCCATTGCTTTGCTCTTTCTTTTATAGAAAAATTAATAAGCATGGTCAGTCAATAGGCCTGAGTGCAATAAATTTCTGAACACCCAAAAATATGCTCAGCACTTCTCAAAACAAGTAAAAACATAGTCCCTGCCCTAAGGGGCATACAGTTTAATTGTAACAGAAAAGGGGGAAGGGAGATGAGAAAGGGAAAGACAAGATTGACAATAACAAGGTCACATGATTACTCAGCAAACCATGAACACGTCTTGAGGCTTTTTTATTCTATTTTGTATTTATAATCCATTAGTTAACAGTCTACCTCTTTGGTTTTTGTAGCAGAAACATCAGAATTATTTCATAGGGAATTTAACTGAGGGATGGGAGGCAGCTTGGTGAACAGGTTGGCAGGCCAAGCATAAGAACAGCTTGGAAAAATGAACAAAGACATTTGTGAGAGAGGAAGACATTGTGGGTATGGAGGCTTGTGTCACTGGCAGGGGAGGGGGAGAGCAGATACTAATTATATCCTATATTAGTATATATATAAAAACTATTATTTTCACAGCAATTATAGAAACCTTCCTTGGTTTTTGCCTTTTATGTAATGAGAAGCTCTTTTCACAAGGGATATAATCTGTGAAATGTGTCTGAAAAGTGACTGCTAGATATTTTCATGACTTTCTCCATAAAAACCATTTTAAGGAGTTGTCCTAGTGATCTACACAGTGAAACGCCATGGGGGTAATGTGTATGTTGAGCAGACATCCCAATTTTATAGGGACAGTCCTGATATTCAGGGCTTCGTCTTACAGAGGCGCCTATTACTCCACACCCCCTGTCCTGATTTTTACACTAGCTATCTGGTCACCCTAATTATGTGAATTCAGACCAAAAGCCCAGTACCTTGTTCCCCAGCCCAAGATTGCGAAGGGTTTTATGGAAGCAACATGCTTGACTGCTGGGGGAAGGGAGCTCATCCTGTCAGGCTATAGTGGCCTCCTCTGGAAGGAGCAACATGGAGTACAGCCCTCCTGCAGTACCCAAGGGTAATGGAGGGGGGAAGTAAGTTAGACCTTAGAATTTAGGGAATGGAGGGTATGCTAATAATTCTAGATCTTGGGGTGGGGGGAAGCAGATAGGCGTCTTTTATCTGTAATTATAGCTAACAACGTGGAACTTCTCTTTCTCACCCAACCTCTCTCTTTACAGTCGGAAACCTTGCATATCAACCCTTTATACACTCTGATTCCTGTAACAATGTGTATTTCCTTTGCGGTGATGCTGCCAGTGGGCAACCCCCCAAATGCCATTGTCTTCAATTACGGGCACTGCCAGATCAAAGACATGGTAAGTCTTGAGAATAGTCACATTGTTCCAAGCTTAATGCAAACTGAACTCATCATCATATATGGGATCTGAAAATAATCACAGGATCCAAGTTAATGTAAAGTCACGTTGGTCAGCACTGCAACAATTTCACAGTAACTCTCATTTTAAGAACATCAGTGGCAGGAGGTGTGCGTGTGTGTGCGCTCTGTTTTTTAAAATGAATATAATGCTTGTGAAATGTATCAAAGAGTGACAGTACAAGATCCCCCCAATTATCCTGTAATACAACTACAGTAGCAGTCCTGGAGAAGGGAGATTAAGATATGTCTACAATTGGAGATGGAGTGCAGGGGACTGGACTAGATGACCTCTTGAGTTCCCTTCCAGTCCTATGATTCTATGTACATTCCAGGTCAAGGAGTCGTACCTGAACTAGCTCTGATTGAGCTAATACACTAAAAATAGGATATAACTTCAATGGCACAAGCGGAGGGAGGGTCTAGCTGCCTCGAGTTTGTACCTGTCTGAAACCTTAGGTAGGTATTCAAGGCAGTTAGTCCCTTCTGCCACTTGTGCTGTCATGGCCACACTCTAACTTCAGCATGCTAATATGTATTCTTGAGCTGGAATTTACACCATTCAGATCTAGTGTAGACATAACCTTCGTGAGCAGAGTGCAAGTGCAGAAGTTAGAGGGGTATGACAAATGAGATTTATCATATACCTACAATTAGTCTATAGCTATCACCTGGCATATGTGGTATAAATCTAGGGAGGAGATGTCCATGTGACAAATTGTAGTCATGTGATGAATTGCATTTATCATGCACCTTTGACGACATCTCCTGTATTTTCCGCACTAATATGCACACTCTCACACACAACTATTCATTAGGCTTTTTCTGCCAGAGTAGTCAGCAAATTTACTTTATTCTTTATGCAACAGGGAGAGTTAGGGAATTGCCTGTTCTCCACCATGCATCCTACCACCTTCTGTGTTTATTAATTAATGCTTTCTAATCTGTTTGACATTGACTGTACTCTGGTTTGTTTGTTTTTTCCATAGGTGAAAGCTGGCTTGGGTGTAAATCTGATTGGTCTAGTGGTTGTCATGGTGGCGATCAACACTTGGGGAATTAGCCTCTTCCAACTGGATACATTTCCAGATTGGGCAATGGTCAGCAATGTAACTGGTCAGTCATAACCATCAATGACAAAACTTGCAGAACCAAAGCTGATTGGGGCAAAATATTTAGTTTAAATTGCACAAATAAAAGGAAGGAAGAAACTTGAGTGTATATAGATTCAGTAGCCTCCACAAAACCATGAAGCAAGTCCAGAGAAAGGTCTCCCATGAAAGACACCTTGCCCTTTATTTCCTAAAGTGAACATTTACATTGCCTTTGTCAATGTTCAAAATCAACATGAGAATAAAAAGTCAGATTTGCTATGATTTATTGCTGCTTACCCTGAGATACCATAATTCCAAAAGAGAAGCCTGCTTATAGTTTTCCTCTTGCTATAGAATAATTACATAGAACTGTCCCCATTGAAATACAGGATACATGATTCCAAGGAGAGAACTCAAGAATATAATGGATACTATTCAGATTTCCACAGGCGACGTTATTCCTAACTTGTAGGTTTTATAAGCCTAATACTTTTCAATGCAAATTTTTTTCTGAGGTGAGTCATTGCTGCTTCAGAAGGACCAATTAGTCAGAGACAGAAGGTAGAGAGAAATCTGAATAGCAAATATGTAGCACCCACAGAATTGGGAGGGAAGAAACAACTACACAGATAGGGACAAGGGGCCTGGGCATGGCTATAGGGGAGGGGACTGAGGGTTTCTCCACAGTTCTAGCATGAAAATTCATGTACTGCAGTACTTGTGGTCTCTCTTTTGGAAAAGGGAACTTCAGAACCTCCTCCAGATCTCAGTTGGAAAGTATTTGTCAGGCTTTGCATTCCTTTTTATTTCACTGCTGTGGTGAGAGCTTTCTCTAGCAACTCTAAAGTGAAAGCAGTTCCCAGTAAACCCTTATGTGGCCAGGCCACATGTTCTCTAAATGGAGAAGGGACTGTCTCATCCAAGATCACAATCAATGCTGCACCATGAGTAAGAAGGGAGAGGGCTGAAGAGGTGTAGCACTGGCATAATCTCAACATCACCACGTTTACTCCAAGACTCCACTCACCTGCTTTCTAGCAGCCCAGAGACCAGGAGCTCCAAACTAAGCTAGCTTCGAGATACAGCAACTAAGTGGCATACAAAGAATATGTCTGCACTGTAATAGAAGCCCAGGGTTTGGACTCAGGCTCAAGCCTAACCCCTCCTTCCGTCTACACACAAATTGCACTGATCCAGGGTCCTAGGACCCCACAGGGGTGTAGGTTGCAAGTCTGAGTCAAGCCAGGACCCAGGGTTCAAGCCCTACTTCTTTGCAGAGTAGTCACAGCCCCACGGGACTTGTGCACTGGGAGTCAGCCAAAGGTATTCCACAATCTTATGGGTTGACTTTCTTTGTCCTATGGACAGGCAAGTTTGGTGGAGGGTCACGTTTTCCAACCCTAGAGCAGCCACATTTTGAGAGAGTGCTAGGAAGTCTGGGATAGGGGTGGTTGGACTCAGGGCCACATAATGCAGTGTAGACTCTGGAGCCCCAGGTTGAGACCCAGGGTTCAATAATTCATAGACTCTAAGGTCAGAAGGGACCATTATGATCATCTAGTCTGACCTCCCGCATGATGCGGGCCACAAAAGCTGACCCACCCACTCCTGGAAGAATTCTCTCCCTTGACTCAGCTGTTGAAGTCCCCAAATCATGATTGAAATACTTCAAATTGCTAAGAATCCTCCAGCAAGCGACCCCTGCCCCATGCTGCGGAGGAAGGCGAAAAACCTCCAGGGCCTCTGCCAATCTACCCTGGAGGAAAATTCCTTCCCGACCCCAAATATGGCAATCAGCTGAACCCCGAGCATGCGGGCAAGATTCTCTAGCCAGACCCTCTGGAAATGAGTCTATGAGTCTATAAGATTGGCTTATATTACTAGTCACTGGGGTTACAAATGAGTGTAGACGCGCAAGATAACTAGAGTTCTATATCCCTGGGCTTACATTGCAGTGTAACTATACTCCAAGGGGCCAGTCTCTCTCACCTTTCTAAAGGCGGATGATCTGCATTACTGACTGGATCCCAATGATCCCCAGTAGGCTTCCCTCTTGCAATGTATTTTTAATTACTGATTTACTGTCAATCTTTGATCTGTGTATTAGGAAAATTGGCTCTCACATAATCACTATCTATGTACTTTAATCAGTTTTTATAGAGTTCATTCAATAGGCTACCCACTTTGAAACGAGCATCTCTCACAGTTAGTGTGAATTGTCTACAGTGCATCAATAAGATGTCAATAAAATAAATTATTCACTGTGTCATGTTCTAATGCTCTCTAAGACTATAAATGAGACTCATGGCTACTTTTCTCTCAGTGACCCAAGTGCTGCTCACGGTGGCACATTTCCAAGTAGATGTTAACATTGGTGTAGTGCTTACATTTTAACAAGCGGTTTCCTGTAATATAATCGATATAATAAATAAGGCCCTACCAAATTCATGGTCTGTTTTGGTCAATTTCACGGTCATAGGATTTTAACAATCATACATTTTATGATTTCAGATATTTAAATCTGAAATTTCACAGTGTTGTAATGGTAGGGGTCCTGGCCCAACAGGAGGTAAGGGGGGAATCACAAGGTTATTGTAGGAGGGATCACAGTATTGCCACCCTTACTTCTGTGCTACCTTCAGAGCTGGCTGGCCAGAGAGCAGCAGCTGCTAGCCAGGAACCCAGCTCTGAAGGCAGCGTCACTGCCAGCAGCAGCACAGAAGTAAGGATGGCCTGGTATGGTATTGCCACCCTTACTTCTGTGCTGCTGCCTTTAGAGCTGGGCCCTCAGCCAGCAGCAGCCACCACTCTCCGGCCACCCATTGCCACACTCACTTTGGCACTGCTGCTGGTGGTGCTCCCATCAGAGCTGGGTGCCTGGCCAGCAGATGCGACTTTCTGGCCACCCAGCTCTGAAGGCAGCGCAGAAGGATGGTAATACCATAGCCCCCTACAATAACCTTGCAACCCCCCACAAACTCCTTTTGGGTCAGGACCCCCAGTTTGAGAAACTCTGGTCTCCCCTGTGAAATCTGTATAGTATAGGGTAAAAGTACACAAAAGACCAGATTGCAGGGTCCCTGGTGCATTTTTCATGACTGTGAATTTGGTAGGGCCCTAATAAGAAGGGGAATATGTATTTGCAAAGAGGGGTGTTGAAGGAGGGGGAAATCTCTCCATTTGCCTTCCTATTTAACAAAAACACTCCTTTATAATCATAACAAAAGAAAGAGGCAACACCACTTGGCAAAACAATTTATATTGAATGTACTTGGTGGAAATTTGTTCCTGAAAAATATAGTGAGTCCTATATAGCAATAGTATAGTGTAACCCACTGTTTAGTATGTGCTATACATCCTCACTCTTTAGCTGTTACATAGAGGGTAGCTGCCAGCTTCTTTCCCCAATGATGGTCTTAGTCCTTTAGCTCAAGAGGTGAAGGTTTGTGCTCGAGATCTTGAGTTCAAATCCAGCTGCTGATCCATGCAGGGGGCTACAGTAGCACAATGGCCGACCTGCATTCATTTAAATGTAGGTGGATGGGAGCTCAGACATTTTAACGGGGGCCAGGTCCTCAGGATATTATTGCCTCCTAGCCGGTTGTTACTGTTAGGAGGAGTGGTTGATGATTATGTCTAGTCTTTGGTGAAATATTGTTTAATTACAAAGGCAGTGCAAAGTCTTGTTTCCCCGAACGCAGTGGAAACACACAACAGAAGACAGTTTCCTTGCTCAGAAGTCCAAATCTGCCTTCCAGACAGTACTATGCCCACAAGTAGCTCGCTCTCTCGGCTTCCTCCCAGGGCTATGCTCACACTGTTTCTCTTACTGTCTGTTCACTTTCTTGTTCCTTTCCTTCACATTCAGACAGTCAGCTGTAACCATATCAGTCCCATCATTTGCAATCAGTCTCCAAGGAAACTCCTTGGGCTGCATGGTTTGACTTCTATTTAGGCCTTGCCATGCTGGGCCATGCCTTGGCCATTGGCTTCTATTATTTCAGCTATCACTAAACCAAGTGGCATTTAATTGCCCCCACATTTAGCCTGAATGAAATGTTGCTAGCATGCCCATCAGCTTCAATGAGATCTGTGATTGCCTATAGACCAGACACCTTTGTTAGCAGCCACCAATACCCTCTAGCAGGATAACATATGTTTGGAAAGTATTTGATGTAATCTGATGAGCAAGTTTTAGGACCCTGTGAGATGAGAGGGTCCCAGAGCTCAGGCTCCAGCCTGAGCTTGAACGTCTACACCGCAATTAAACAGCCTCTTAGCCTGAGCCCCACAAGCCTGAGTCAGCTGGCATGGACCAGCGCAAGTGTCTAATTGCAGTGTAGACAGACCCTAAAAGTGAGACTAAAACTGACAAATGAACAAAGCGGGAAAAAAAAACCTTTAAAAACAGTTATTTATCTTTATAAGCAAAAATTAAGCCTTTTCTTCAGAAAGGAAATAAAGTCATTTCCATATGCTTTGAACATTTCACCCATAAATATAGTCAACCCTACTAAAAGTTCTATTATCAGTCTGACATGTAACAAGAAAATGCCAGGCTTTCTATCCAAAAATCACTTTGCCATATTAACCGATAGTTATACTATACTGTCTATGAAACCATTTTATAATCCTATATGCAAATAAAAGGTTAAGTAGAATCTCCTTTAAGGACAAATATATAATTTATTACATTGATGTAAATCCTGAATAATGCCACTGAGCTCAACTGAGTTACTCTGGATTTACACTGAGAGCAAATTTTCATTCTATAATGGATAGATAGAGTGATATTTTCTTTCTCAGTGCAGAAATCCCTTTGTGCAATTGTAATTGTGCTAACACTTGTGCAAAAGCTGTTTGTTTCTCTCTGGCTTGGAAACTATAAATCATCAAATTTAAGAGTGGATTTCAAAGGGTCAGTTTTTCCATCCTGCTGCACACTGGACCTTACTCCGCAAGAAGCTCCATAGATCTTAACGTTGTGTTTTTCAGAGTAAGGCATGACTCAGTGGGAGTAAGCCTGGCAGAATTTGACACTCAGACCCTAGATCCTCAAAGGTATGTAGATTCCTAGCTTCTAACTGAAATCAGTTGAAGTTTGGAGCCTAAATACCTCTGAAGATCTGGGCCTCAATCCTATTCCTAGCAGACTGTTGAACATTACCTACAGATAACCATCACCGTGTTCAGTGTTAGTTGGTAGCTTTAGGGGTAATGTTAGTAGAAAGACCAATGGTTGGAAAACTCCCCTCAGCTCTAGGGGTAGTCTGCACAGGTGCTTTGAAACATGCTTGTGAGGATATGATTGGACATGCAGCTCTGTGCATTAATAGCGGAAGTTGACCTCAGACTTCAAGACTGTTATTTCTGACACCTGAAATCTTAAAATACAGTAAAAGTAAAGATAAGGCTGTAACAAGATGGAATATGAATGTGTGTGTGTGGGGGGAGGGGGGCTTCAACCAGTGATATACCGTCACTTCTTTTTCTGGCCCCAAATACTCTGCAACGGGGCGTGAGCAGGTGGCGGGGACAAACCACAGCTCTGTTTTCAGGGAACATCTGTTCTGAGGATAAATTCTGCAACTTTCTCTAATCTTCAAAGAAGCAAACAAGACATTTCGTGATCATTTAAATTTTAATGCATATTTCAAGAGAAGTAATGAATAACATCTGTTATCTTATATTGCTACGTATTCAATAAATAGAACCCACCTCTTGGGAATCCATAAAGGTTAGCAGACACCACTGACAAACTTAACAAAATAGCTATTTTTTTCAGTCCCCCAGAGAAAGACGTAAAAAGAGCAGTATAGGGGCATTTGTCTGTCCACTGTTTAACTGCCTACTTCATTGCATGAGGCACCGGTTTCTAAGACACAAAAATAACGCCATCACACAGCAGTAATATTTACTCTATGCAGAAATGGCAAGGCCTAAACATATTTCTACAAAATGTAATTTATGTTAATGAAATTAATCCCACATCACTTGAACATATGGCACTGATTTGTGTCTTTGTCCTGTGTGTGCGCCATGGCCGGTTGAACGGTATAGGCCCAGTAGCACAAAGAGAGGTAGGGGCCTAAGTATCTTTATGAATCTTGGCTATAGTGATCCAAAGCTGGTACAACCTATGCCCCCAAGCCAGCACAGAATATATCACAGTGCCCCCTAAAAAAAGCAGATGTGGAGAGGTCAACATGAACCTGTTGGGAGGCGTGACTGACAATGTGGTAGGAGAGGGAAGTCTAAGGCCCCATAGAAAGCAATTAGAGTGTTACCATTGACTTCCTTTGGGCCAGGATTTGACATGATGTCATTTAAATAATACACAGAGAAAAGGTCCTTTGCTACTAGGCCAGCAGGGATTGCCTCCCATCAAAATTCATCAGTCCTCAAAGTTGTGCTAAGATGGCCCCCAGAAAACCATGTTCAGCCTTCTTTAACTAGAATGAAGACCTCCATCATTAAGGTCTGTTAGGGGCAGGGCAGAAAAGGGTTAGCGAAGAGAAGTGAAAGGGGAGAGGGAATGAGAGACTCTAAGCAGAAGAATATCAAAACAACCAGAATATTGAGTTCTTGCCTTCATTTGTATAAATGAGGATTCTGCAGGAGTCTGTTTGGCGCTGCCTGATCTGAATGAGGTGCATGAAGTAACACAGGAGCACCTGTGTATTGGGTGCAGCAGGCTGCCTCAGCAGTTTTCCATAGCAAGGTATTCTGGGATAGCTATAACAGACAACAGACAACCAGCCCGGTGACTCTAGCAGCATGTGGTTGGGTGAGAAGTTGGTCAGAGGAAATGCTAACCTTGAGGTACATTGATAGCTTTTTGGTTTGAAGCATTCTGTGATTTTGTAGGTAAGGGCTCTATTTTTTGTTATTTAAACATCTGTAATGCAGCCTTTCTGTGGTAGCATTCCATATCTTCCTTCCCCAGACTTTGAAACAGACTGTGCTCTGTTCTCTCCCATTGCTGTGCCCCCATGAAGGATTCAGCCCTAAAACATGGAGCTAGTAGTTACACCCCAGTTCATCCTAGGTGCTTTTGCAAGGGAAGGGTGGTTTTAGAGTCTGATTGGTGATTCAGCTATTTACTGCAGTATCATTCATGTGCTCATTGCCCTGGTTCCTGAGTGAAATGGGAAACCTGCTGCCAGATGATGCCTCAAAGATGCTCTCAATTAGTCTAAACTGTGTCTGACCGGCTATAACACCTCTGCGGCCAAAACAATTCTGAACCCTACTGTAGTTGCAGGTACTATGCATCATACACTCTTTATGTCAAATAGAATTTCTGCCAGTTGGATGTGTAACTGTGGGTTGTACCTCAGTATAATCTAGTGTAGTCCATGGCTAACTATTCTGTTTAATGCAATTTATTGTAGAGGGTTTGTGAAATTTTCAAGCATTATTGCCTTCTAAAATGTAATTGAGCTCTCCAGTTTTCCAGGTGGAAGAAAAATAATTTGGGGCTAACATGCAAGGTGTTGCAAACTTTGTAGAACACTTAACAACTTAAACCCTTATTATTAATACTTTTGTATTGTTTCTATAGCACCACAGATGTGCCTGGTTCTCTCTATTTGAAAAACTTTAGAGGTGGATCGAAAATTTCCTGACATCTGCTGTGAATTGTCAGATGAACATTTGAGATATAAATTGCACCATTCATGCTAAAGCAGCTTCTATGGTCAAAAATTCTAGAGAAACCTTAAATACCCATTCCCTCCTCATCTCTGTGTGATGTGCAGGAAGAGCATAATATACTCCTTGGGAAAAAACTAAATTCACAATAAGTGTTCAAATAATTATAGGTGGTACCTGAAGAAATCTGAGTGGTTTTAAGTACAGTATGTCAAAATTTTGGCTCTAAAGTTCTGAAGGAAAAAAAATAACTTCCCTCAGATTGTTTATTACCAAATTCATCACATTTGCAAAAGGGGCTTTTAAAAAAATTAGGCAGCATGGGTCCAGTTCTATACTCATTACTCAGGAGAAAAGTGCATGAGTACAGAGTGCAAGATTGACTTGAATAGATTTTGGATTACCCAGTGTGAGTCTCTCTCAAAGAATGGTCTGTGCTCAATAGTGGTTTGGCATAGCTGTGTTTTCCTAGGGAATTCCCATCAACATTGATGCGATTTCTCCTTCTCAAGACCCACTACTACCATGATGCTTACTGGTAATCACCAGCAAACAGTGTTATCATTTTAAATGGCTGGTAGGAATGTCTAATATAAACTTTGTTTATTCTTATAGATGGGAATGGTGCCATCTGTTACTAGGGTTGCACGATAAGATCCTGTTTTCAGTCATTTATAACCTTGCCAAACTTTAATTCTTCAATCTGAAATTTTCCATGCCAGGTGTTTGACTCCGTCTCAACTTTTCTGGAAAATTTCAGCTAAAATGGCCTGGCCATTTCCAAGAATGAGATTAGAAGGAAATAAATTTTGCCCACGTTTAAAAAAAATAAAAAATACGCACAACTATTTGGTTGAGAAACTGTAGAACCCCTGTTTTTTGGAGCCTGGATTTGAAATTGGTCAGGGAGGTGGCCTTTGGTTCAGGGTTGTGCCTTTTGCCATTCCTGTAAAAATGTGCACAAATTTGATTAAGTTATAAGCCTCTAAAGTCTCAGATGAATAAGTTTGGCAGTTAAATGCTCGTAAGTTTCTGACTGCTCTGAGCATGCTCCAGCCCCAGGATTCAAGGCTGAGCAGGAATTTCCCTGCAATTGTTCCTCCTGTTCTCTGTGCTCCTCCTGCTGGCACTGTGGAACAGGAGAAAAGCACCCTGATTTGAATGCGGGGGGGAGGAAAGTGGGCCAGGTGGAGAAAAGGCAGTTGCAGAACCTGAAGGATGGTGGGGAAAGGTTGAGGGGTACAGGAGCTGTTGAGGTGGATAGCAGTGGGAGGCGACTGGAGGGTATAGAGGTGCTAAGGAACAAGGGCTCTGTAGTGAAGGTGGCTATTCACAAAAACCCTCTCTCATTTGTTGCAATAGTTGGAAGATGCATAGTGACTGAGACAGGGAATTGCAGGAAAATAAAGGATGGTTTTAGGTGAATGCTGCCCTAGAAAACTGGATGCTATCCTTGCCTATGCCCTGGGGTTCCTGTGTGATGCTGAGCAAGTTACTTGAATCAAACTTTTAATTATAGGTCACTGATTGTATGTTCCACATATACTGGGTGCCCAACCTGAAACACTGGGGCCCAGTTTGCAGAAGTATTGAGCACTCCAACTGCAACTAGAGTCAAATGGAGTTGTGTTTTGAACATATACAGTGCTATAACATGCTAAATACTCTGAAAAATCCAGCCGTGTGTGTCAAGTTGGCTGCCCAAACTTAGGGGAACCTCTGACAATTGTAGCTTTACTCTCTCTCTCTGCCTCAGTTTGCCACCTGTAAAATGGGGATAATTCCACCCCCTCATCTTACACAGGTGTTGTGAAGTTAATTAATTCTTGTTATAGTTGTTGCTGCAGGGTTACTGACCAGGGGTACCTGATGGGTCTGTTTATTTATACATGTACTTCTAAAAACCATGCATGCAAAGGGAAATGCAAAGGATGGGTGCTTTTTTAATGGAGAACAGTAAACTAATTAGTTAACTAATAAACTTACATCTCTTTTTGCCTGACAGGATGTGTCTCATTTACAGTTCAGGCCAAAGGGTGTAGTACTTGTAACATCATGGATCAATGCCTCATACTAAAGGGTTGCATTTCCATTTAATATATTGTGGTTGAGGGAGGTAAAGGGGAACACGCTAGGCTAAGTAGTGCCAGAGCATGCTCAGTGAGGTGGTAAGATGAACCTGTATACATACTAAAATTACTGTCCAATTGCAAAAGAAAAGGTCTGAAGGCAATGCAGGGGGTTGAGGGACTGGTAGGGTGTGTCAAATAGTACATTCAATGTGCTAATACTTCATCTGGGGAAGAGCCCTGTTCAGGGCAGTAAGGAGAGGATGCAAAAGGGCTGTACGTTTAACCATCTTTAGAAGATGGCTAAGTGAATTTGAGTCAATTGCTGATTCATCATCCCCAGCCTAAGGTATGTCTCCCAAAATGACCAAGGGGAGGGGAAAGGAGTGAAAATGAAATGGGGTGAAGCAATGGAACAGAGCAGAGAAAGAAAAACCAGTGAAGGTAAAATGTAGGTTGAAGCTGGTAGTCTTTTGAGTCAATCATGTTTTCGCTCACTTTGTGCAAAGAAAAACACGGCCAAAAACAAGATAATATACAACAGTGGAAACAGACAACTAATCATGTAAATTCACGGGACACTCAGAAAGCTCTCATTCCATCTCCAGCACAGGGACTGAAATTATCCATGATTCAGTCTCATACAGGAGGATTAAAGAAAGGACAATGACGTAATATAACTCAGAATAAAAAGTCTTCAGAAGTGACTTCCGGATACATTTGTTTTAATTTCTTTTGAGGCGTCTTAAGAATTAATATTAGAAAGCATCAGGTAGGGATAATTGTAGGATTTGCAGTGATCTCCAGCTGAGCCATATAAAAATTGATTATAAAATATTATGTAACAGCAAGAAAATCCAAACTTTCTTTTCCAATCACATCAGCTCAGAATCAGTTTTCCTGAAACTCCTGATGTTAGGTCTCACCGCACATTCATGATTGCACTTCAGCTCAAGGACAGCCAGGTTCTGGGAGACTGGAAGTGGAGGAAATCCCCAAAAGCCCCACTTCTACTTGGAATTGGTAGCTTGAACGGGAATTACATCCTTGAAATTTGTGTGGAGATGATCCGGTCAACATCAGTGACTTAGGATTTGTCACTGGGAGGTTTCTTCTTAGCTTCCACATCTCTTTTAATATCTTCCAGTTTCTTTGCAAGGTCAGGAATCTTTAATAAAAAAAAAGTTAGACATCATCAGCTGTTTAGTTGACTAATTAGGGAATGCGAGAAAAACTTTATATAAAATTTAACGCTAACAACAAAGAGCTTGCTCCTACGACCCACTCCACAGGACTACCCTGGACAGATGTGCCCCAGATGGAGTCTCATCCAGATCTTTTTGTATGGAAGGAGAGTTAGAGCTAATTTGGGGTAATCTTTGTTGTTGCTGGGAATGGGAAAGGAGGATGGACATATAAAGGAGTAAATAGGACATTTAGAGGACCAGCCTGCCTACCTCGCTGGAAGAAAATGAACTGCCACAGCGTAGGCCGCAGAAAACACCAACTCAATATTATTAACACATTCTTCTGAAAATACCAACAAAGTGTAATGAGAATTTCTGTGGTCTGAGTAATGTAGGAAGTCAGAGTAAATAAACACATTGGCTCCTTTTAGTCTTAATTAAAACCTAGAAGGAGAGCTGTGCAAAAGGAGGAAAATATTTTTTTGCAGGATGTCAAAAGTATTTATTCTGCTCTATTTTTTTAGCCCTAGACAGGTCTGTCAATTTTTGCACTGAAATCTGCAACCTTTTGAAATAGCACATTTTAAAGAAAAAAATGAAGATTTTGTTCTAAAGATCAAGTTGAATTGCGAAACTCCAGCAGACTCCCCTTAAAAATAGAAGCATTTTAGACTGAAAATGAACCAGTCAAAATTTTTGACTGATAATGGCAAATGCCATGCTGCAAATTCTTTATTTTAGTGGCAATCATGCAAAATTTGTTTTATTTTTCCCTCAAAGCCACAGCGCCTCAAGTTAACGGATTAAATGAGAATCTCAGCATTTGTACGAAGATTCTAGCTCTCGTGGTTGTGGAGAACTGCTTGATGAGACCCAACTGGGACGTAAACCATCAAACACCAAAGGCAAATAAAACATAACCCAAAAGGTATTTTTAGTCATGATTTTTGGGGGCTCGACTCATGACTTGAGTGGTCAGGTTAGCCATATGGGAAATGTCAGAAGTATTTTTGCAGGGGGCGGTAGGGTGGGAGGAAATTGGACCAATTTTGTGAAACTGAAACTAAAACCCCAAAACTACATATATTTATACATATTTAGGGTGACCAGATGTCCTGATTTTATAGGGACAATCCCGGTATTTGAAGCTTTGCCTGATATAGGCACCTATTACCCCACGCCCCCTGTCCCAATTTTTCACACTTGCTGTCTTGTCACCCTATACATATACTTCAGTTTAAGCAAGTATGTAGTCTCACTGATGTCAATAGGGCTACTCACATGCATAAGCATTTGTAGGATTGGGGACAACATGTGAAAGAGCAGAATGTTGAAGCTTTTGAATTTTGTTATGAAAAGTTACACACTGAATTAACCTTACATTCCCTAGCAGCATCTGCAGGGATGATAGTACTTAAAAAAAAAAAAAAATCCTTGTTTAATTTACTCTTGGGCCTATTTCTAAAAGAGCTCCCTGTCTAAAGAAGTTTTATACACATGCCAAACACACTCTTGCAGAGAAAAAACACTAACTTTTAATTTAATCACTCTGTTTGTATAATTGGGGCTTTTATGATTAACCATGTGGAAAATCATCTTAGATACTGTAACAATCAAATACTTGGTTCATGCTGGCAAATTAGTTTTACATCACCAGGGGAGAACTTCCTCTGAATTAAAAGCAGAAGTAGCCCTCTTGTGGTGATACTTCAGTTGTACTGTACAAAAATGAGTATACTTCATGCTTTCATTAATTATATATGCAACATACACTCAGGTGAATTTAGGTCTAAACTATGGTATAGGTTTTGTAAAAACAAGCTTTAACAAAACCTAGCTTAAGAAAATTAATGGGGGGAGAGAGCGCTCAGTGGTTCAAGCATTGGCCTGCTAAACCCAGGGTTGTGAGCTCGATCCTTGAGGGGGCCATTTAGGGATATGGGGCAAAAATCAGTACTTGGTCCTGCTAGTGAAGGAGGGAGCTGGACTCAATGACCTTTTGGGGTCCCTTCCAGTTCTATGAGATAGGGAAATTTAACATATGTAGATATACCTGATTTAAAAACAAACAATAGAAACAGCACACCAGGTAGGGAGTCACCTAAGCCAGCCAATGGGAGATGCTCACAAGGAGTGGGGGCATGTGCTAATCCTGACCCTTCTCAGAGATAAGCACCTAAGACCAGGCTGCAGGGAGGCAATTTCTACTTAGCAATCCAGGAATGGAAACCCACTGCCTGAAGTCAGTTGTCTTAGATGCCTAACCTGTTTCTTGAGGGAATGAGTTGTGCGGAGTAAGGCAGGCACCTAAAATGGTCAGAGGAAGTGTTTGTGGTGGATAAAGAATAATAATAAAAAATGACTGCTTATGTAATTAGCCAGAGTAGAACAGGAGAGATGGAGGTAGCCCCACATCAGAAGATCCCATAAACCAGTGATTAGGGCACTCTCCTGAGAGGTGAGAGACCTCTGTTAAAATCCTTTCCCCCCTTTGGCAGATGGGGAAAACAAACCTGGGTCTCCCACATCCCAACTGAGAGCTCTAATCACTCCTCCTTCAACTGAATTTTGAATGGGACCCAATCTGGTAGGCAGGCTCTGAGCACTGCTACCAGATCTGGCCCCTCAGGTGAGTTAGATGTCCTCTGATTTGTGAATCACTCTGGGGCTTAGGCAAGAGATGAGTCCTAGGTGTACAGGCACCTGTCAGCGAATATGTTCAGAGGCAGAAATGCAAGCTCCTAAGATTTTGCAGTAAAACATTCCTTAGGCACAATGAGAGTTTAGATGTCTACAGAGTTCAGAGGGAGTTTTGTGCATCGTAATGGAGCCAATACTAGGACTTAGGTGCCTAAGTCTGGGGATTAGGAACCTAAATATCTTTGTGGAGCTCACTCTTCAATTCTTTTAATTTTGAGGTAGCATTAGTAGCACAGGTAAGGAATGTTTTAAATAGATGATTTCTAATTGGCTAGTAGGTTTTTAATTTTAAATCTACTAAGTCCTCAAACCTGCACTGATACTACCGAAGTTTGGAGGCTCAGCCCCAAGGCTTCTGCTCCAAATTCTTGGAAGACAAAAATCTCCCCTTAATTCATATTCAGAAAACCTCAATCCAAGGAGATAAGGAAGAGTTCAGGTCTACATAAGATTCCAAGCAGAACTCAATAGGTTGAGCCCTTCCAAACACTCCTGACAATTCCACTTTCATCATCCATAGGAGAGAGAAATACAAGTCGCTATAAAACTTTCATACGTGAACAAATAGAACTGGGTGGCAGCTAGTGTATCCTACAGGACAGGGCACTAAACTAGAAATTAGGAGAGCTGATTCTAATCCTTGCTCTACCACTGACCAGCTGTGTGATCTTGAGCAGGTCTTTTCACTTTTCTGGGCCCCCGTTTTCCCCTGCTTTGTCTGTTTAGACTATAAGCTCCTCTTCGGGAGGGAGACTGTATCTTAATATGTGTTTGTGCAACACTTGCATAATGGGGCCCTGATCTCAGCTGGGACCTCCAAGCATTACTGTAATACAAATAAATTAGGGCCAGTTCTAAGTGTGGGCAAGCTGGTTGCCCACTTCCATGGGGTGACATACCATTGTGCCATGTGGATGTGGTTTTGTTTTTTGCTTTATTCCAATTCTGCTTTATTGCTGGTCATTTTTGCTCTGCTTATTGGCCAGCTTTTTTTTTTCCTCTCCTCTGATTGGCCAGCTTTTTTTGTTTGTTTATTTGTTTGAGCTCAGCTGCTTGGGGAAGGGGCAGTCAAAGTATTTTCCATCCTGGCCAGTAAAACAGGTATGGCCACTCCTGCAAAATACTACTACTACTTTAATAAATAATAATACTTACATCATAATTCTGAGCCAGATACATCCCAACCACATTGCCGAGAGCAAAACCAAGCTTAAGAGGAAAAGAAAGAAAAAAAGACAGATAATAAATGAAAAGGAGTTTAACATTTCCCCCTCACTTGCACAGAATGTATGAACACTTGGCAGTAGAGGAGGTTGAAAAAATGGTGGTGGCAGGGAAATCATGAACGTTTTTTAAATGGTTTCCATTTCACAGGATTCAAAATGGAGATTTTTTCCCAAATCATTTTCTGAAATCTTGTTTTCATTAAGAGAATGCAGGTGGTTTGGGTGGGGAAAAAAATTCTAATTATTTCAAAAAGATTTTGGTAAAAACATTGGTTTAAAACCCAGAAAAATTTGCAACACCCCCCCCCCCCCCGAAAATTTAAAATAATATTTCAGTAAAGTTTTTTCATGCAAAAAGTTTCAACCAGCTCTACTCAGTTGTTTTTTTACTACTCTCCCCGAAGCTTTCTCTTCCTTCAACAATGTACCTATTTATACCCCGACTCCCATAAAAACACCACCACCACCAGAATGAGACTTCTCTTGATCACTGTTCGCTTACAATTCCAAGAAATCTTTGGTGCAGAGATTGGTCCTTTGTTCTGTAAAGTTCCTTGCATACCCATTACCATATAAATCATAGTAAGTCCATTAAATATAATGGCACAGGAAAAAAGTCTTTTTGTTCAATACTTGTACATCTCTTAGCACAAGGAGGGTCCTGCTCTATGACTGAGGCTCACAGGAGCTACCACAATACAAATACTAAGCCTGATAGGTGCGGGGGAGGGAAATGGGGGAGGGATGGGGAAATCACAGGACAAATTAAGTGGGTATAAAATATATGGGCTAAGGAGATTGTAAGGAAACAGTGCATCAGTAGATTCCTGGGCTGGCCTAGTTATGCTACTTTGTACAGAATGTAAATTTAGGTCCCAGGCTTGGGATGAGAGTTGCTGGGTGCTAAAGAAATGGTCACTTCAGTCTATGAGTTTTAAAGGAAGAGTAAGAGGGAAATGGAGTGCATAGCTCCTTTCACTCGCAGGCTGAGGAGAAACTCAGGTCTCAATCACACCGGAGAGAAAAAAAAAAAAAAAAACCCTTTGTTTCCTCAGAAATATACATCCAGATTTTCCAAAGTGCTTAGCATCCAGCAACTCCAAGTAAAACTCAGGCCCTTATTAAATTTCAGATGAAGCTTGCTTGATGTACAAATGCTAGTAAGATTTTTCTATCAATACTGCAAATTTGGCCTCATCTCTGAAAATCTGTGTGCTATTTTTTTTTAATCATCATCAACAGTAATGATTTTGAACTCAAAACCTAGCTAGAAATTGTATTCACTGCACAAAGTAGAACATAACATAACTCACTCTTCCAATAGCAGAAACACAGCACCAGTCACTGGTAAAAAAACCCCCAAAACATGTTCTTGTCAGAAAGCTATGGCCATTAATAGAACTGGTTGCACATTTTCACATGCTGATGCCATCATTAACGAAATGATGGAACTGTAAGAGAAATGGAACATTTATTTATATTATTTGTTTACTCCATTTTTAGAGCTTAGGGCTTCTTGGCTTTTGTATAAAAATGTAGTGTTCTTTTTGTGTGTTTGGTATAAAAGCTGTATTTTATTATCACAAACTTAACTGTAAATTAATGACGTTTTTTGCATGGTATATTATTAATGCATGCTGCACTGAGATAAGCAGGATTTAAGATTCCTTTTAATGCTGAAAGTCAATCCAGCAGAAGGGCCTTTCCTATATCTTGGCAGTGTCCATGAATTCACCCAAAAGGCAAGCAGACTCTCAGCTGAGAATTTCAGGACTCTTTGCAAAGATTGGCTTATATTACTAGTCACTGGCACGAACCTTTCAGTCTATTCCTTATAAAATAGTTTTACTAAGAAAGGTCTCTTGATTTTTTTTCTCCTAGAAAGGACAAAAACACCTTCATTCTCCTGCTCTTAACCTAAAATAATGTCCAAAGCTGGGACCAATACTATACCATGCAATGTCTTATTTTGTATTGCAAATATCTTAACACCTATGTCAAACCCAAGAACATAAACAACTTGTATCCCATTAGTTGAAGTCAGAGCTCCAAACACTCCATGCAAGACCAGTCGAGACTGATGTGCTATTTCATCAGTTATACAGGGTTTAAGAGATGCCACTTCATGAAGAGGGGGAGTCTCACTGTTTAATCTTCATCACTTTTGACAACTAAAAATGCTGCCAATTAAAGGTTACATGCCAATTAAGGACAGTAAGAACTAATGAGGGGCTTCCAACAGTCACCCAACACGCTAAGATACACGTTAAATGTAAAATAAGCAATTACTTAACTCTGAAAAGCAAAAGATATAAAGTTTGTAAGATTATCCCTTTATCTCCCTGCTGCAGCTCCAGCTAGGGTGAAGGAGAGACAAACACCCTTTCCATGCACAGGAAAGGAGAGGAGGGAACCCAGAATTAATATGCCCTTCCTCTTTTCCCTTCACCAGCTTTCAGGCACTAATCAGAAAGTCTTAATTAAAACTGATTTTTAATCAGACATTTGCAACACAAGGACTTCAAGTAGCAGTTGAGTTCAGAAACATTATGACTCCAAAATCTGCTGAGAGTATTAGTCCTATTACCCACTGTTTTCACTGGAACAAACAGATACAAATGAGTCCATTCTGAAGAAATGTGTATGCATTTACAATTTTTTATAAATCTTGTGTTGGACTAGGGGTAGGATATGGAGGCTTATTTTTTAATAAACACCCAAGAGCTAAAGTGATTTAGAAGAGGCTCTCTGCTGGCATTATCAACAGAGACTGGAATTTGAAATAGCCAGCTAACTTAAAAAAAAAACAACATTAAAGAGACCCCAAAGTCCTGATTTTCTAATAAATATGCAATGTATTACTGGGACTTATTGGCACCAAGGCTGAACATACCGGTAGCTAAAAATCCACAATATCTCTAAATTAGGTCAGCAGCACCTATAAGGAGAAATGAGAAATGCTGCTGTGCTTTGTTACTGACATGCACCCTGTTGTTTTCTCTGTGTTATTTACTTTTAATAAGTGCCAGGTATTAAAGGCATTAGCATCAATTAAGGATTTAATTAGAATTGTAAATAAATCATATAGTTGGGCATCTGGCTTTAGCATCTGCCAGAGTTTTCAGACACATGTAGAAAAAGAAAAAAGACTAAAAGTTTAAAGAATGTTCAGCTAGTCAATGAGGCAAACAGCTGCATTAATTAACACATACCTTAGGACTGGGAATGAGGGGGGAAAGTATCATTTGACTGTGGGCAAAGAGTTTAACTCTGACCTCAGGAACAGCTTATCATATTTGCAGAAGGTCAGAGCAGGGCTGGGCTCAGGGAAAAATAAGCCAGAAGCTTTAAATGAACTGCAGCCAATGCAACAGAACAGGCAGTGCATTGTCAAATCAAAGTGGGAGACTTACCAAGATGAAAACTTGAATGGAGAGTGTGGGTGTGTGTGTGTGGGGGGGGGAAACAAAAGACAGAATACAACAACAATACCCATACCAGACCGGAGGGGCAATATGATTAAAATATGCTTAAAACAGCTTTGAGACAGCTGAATTTTTTTGGGACAAAATTTGTATTTTATCACACAATTTAACATATATCACTCTGATACAAAGGTTGGATTTGTTTTACTGTAGCGGTGAGCCAATGAATGCACTGGAGGTGTCAGCCCCATGTGCAACTCTTTTTAAGATGCATTGGCACTATACAAAAGCAGCAGCAGTCCAAAAAGAATATTATTTCACTTGCATGGGCTTTGTCTTATGAAAGTATTGGTAACCTGTGTTTCATTATTAGCATAAAAGCGAGTGCAATATATGAAAAGATATTAAAACTGAGTCTTCCTATAGGGAGCAAAAGTACCTGTTTTTCAAAAAGGACAATGAATTAAAGCAGTGGTTTTCAATGGGAGACCACAGAGTATGTTTAAGATTTCCAAAGGGATCTGCACCTCCATTCGAACATTTTTAAGAGTCCACAATGAAAAAAAAAGATTGAAAACCGCTGAATTAAAGTACACATCAAGCATGCATACATTTTCTTAGAGCAGTGTTTCCCAAACTTGGGACGCCACTTGTGTAGGGAAAGCCCCTGGTGGGCCGGGCCAGTTTGTTTACCTGCCACGTCCGCAGGTCCGGCTGATCGCGGCTCCCACTGGCCGCGGTTCACTGCTCCAGGCCAATGGGAGCTGCAGGAAGTGGCACGGGCCAAGGGACGTACTGGCCGCCACTTCCCGCAGCTCCCATTGGCCTGGAGCAGCGAACCGCAGACAGTGGGAGTCGCGATCGCCCGGACCAGCAGACGTGACAGGAACACAAACCGGCCTGCTCGCCAGAAGCTTTCCCTGCACAAGCGGCGTCCCAAGTTTGGGAAAGACTGTCTTAGAGAAAGCGTTAAAGCATTGGGCGCTTTCACCTGTACAGTCACCTGACTGGCATCCAACAGAATACATCTGGAGTGATTTGAAGAAAAAAAGGGGCTAAGAATAAAGGAAGCTGTATATTGTAGCTATATAGATGGTGAACCAAAAGAGAATGTAACCAAAATTAGTAAGGCAACAGTATATTCAATGTATGATGGGGGTGTAGACAACTTTTTTTTTATTTGAGGGGGCTAGAGTTAAATAATAGCTGTTGAATATTACTTTGAGTCATTTTGTACCTTGTCTAAATTTGTCCACTTTTAATAAAGTGAGATAAATGAGCTTCTGTTCCAAACTCATTCTTTCCTGCTTTTGGGGGGGAAGAAACATGGGGGTGGCTAATTCCCCCAGTTATTTACACACATGGTATGCTACATATTCAGAGTACATTTGCAGGGTCTTAACAGGCCTGGCCTAAAAATTTATATATTTCTTTGGAATGCAAATATTTTAGATGGGACATCAACTGATAAACCATCACTGTCATATTATAGCTACAACTGTAGGAGAAGAATTGAAACCTTTTTCCATTACTTTAATTGAGTTTACTCTTTCACAAGAGGCTTAAATGCAGCTTCTGCTTTGTCTAATCATATCCCTCGACTGCAAAGTCCACAGTTGTGTTACACAGAAGATGTAACTTGTCCAAGGTCACACAGTGAGTCACTCTTAAAACGTAGGGCCCTTTTTGTTTTTATGTTTTACTCTATGAACGCAATACTGGAGGGAGAGGGGGGAAATCCAGGGGTCTGTTTAAAACTCACTTAGCTGGTTCATTTCATTCATGATAGCATTTATGTTATTCCACTAATAAATGGATGGGAAAAGTTTTTATATTCTGTCTAGTGTGTGAACTTAAAGTCCCTCATTACTCTGTGATACACAACGAGCACAGCCTGATCTTGCAAGAGGGAAAACTAGACAAGAGTAAATTTTTTTTAAAAAGTGCCGAAAAGTAGGTCTACACATAAGCCTCTATGCTAATGGGAGGGGTTCTCCTGTTGGTGCAGGTCCCCCACCTCCCCAAGAGGTAGATGGTGGATGGGAGAATTCTCCCATCCACCTAGTGCTATCTATACCGGGGGTTACATCAGTTTAACTGGTCAGGTGTATGGATTTTTCATACCCCTGGCCTACTGAGACACTGGGGATGGCTGAGGCACTGGGGATGGGCAGGGATGGGCCCACCCATTGCTATAGGCCTCCCACCCATAAGGGAAGGAGCCATCGATTCATACCCAAGTGACAGTTATACCAACCTAATTTCCTAGTGTAGACTTAGTTTGATAGATTTTCAATAAGACTTAGGCTATGTCTACACTTAAAATGCTATAGCAGGGCAGTTGCACTCCTGTAGCAGCGTTGATGTAGCACTTCAGTGTGGACACTTACTACAGCAATTGGAGGGGTTCTTCCATCACTGTAGGTAATCTACCTCCCGGGGAGGTGGTAGCTAGGTCAATGGAAGCCCTAGTGCTGTCTACACCAGGGTTAAGTCGGCTTACCTACATATCTCAGGGGTGTGGATTTTTCACACCTTTGAGAAATGTAGTTATGCCAATGTAACTTTCAGGGTAGACTAGCCCTTAGGTTCCAAAGTAGACTGACCTAGTTAAGGGGTTCTCAAACTGGGGGTCAGGACCCCTCAGGGGGGCCACGAGGTTATTACATGGGGGGGGTCGCAAGCTGTCAACCTTCACCGCAAACCCCGCTTTGCCTCCAGCATTTATAATGGTGTTAAATATATAAAAAGTGTTTTTAATTTATAAGGGGGGGTCGCACGCAGAGACTTGCTATGTGAAAGGGGTCACCAGTACAAAAGTTTGAGAGCCACTGACCTACTTGCAGGGCTGTGAAAAATTACACACCCTGTGTAATGTAGGTAGATTGACCTAACCCCTCACTGTATACGCAGATACGTTGATAGAAAAATTATTCCATAGACCTAGCTATGGGAGAGGCAGATTAACACTATATCAATGGACAAATACGAAGCATCCACATTATGGCATTACAGCACTGTAGCTGTGCCTCTGTACTGCAGTTAGACGTGCAGCAAGTCACTTTTGCAAATGGGACTTTCAGGCTAAGTCACTTGTGTATGTTATAAAGTGTTAGCCATATAATTAACTGCTAGATTGTGATATACTATTCAGTGTGAATAAAGGTCTTAGATCTACTGATTTCAAAGGAACTACTTGGGGTGAAAGGGCATCACAATCTGGCCCTAAAATAATAATTCTTTTTGCATGTGTGCATAACTTTTAATGAGGAAAAACCCCTCTTGGTACAGTGAATAATATTTAAGGGATGTCAAGGAATGGAGCTAGGGTCCCTGAAAGTACTGGCATATCCAGCTCTAAGGCAGTCCACCTGACAAGCTGCTGAGAGTCAGATGGATGAATTGGCAGGAAACTAGACAGGCTCAGCTCAGCTTAATGCAGAGTTAAGTACCCTGGGATGTGCAACCAGACAGCTTAGCACCACAGACAAATGAGTGCAGCTGGTGTGGACACAGCAACTTAAGGGTTATACTGCCATTTGGCTACTCTCGCTCTGGAGGCATAACTTGAGTGCAGATAACTTGAATTAACTATCCAGTGGGGGCATATCCAAAATCATAACCCTAAGGCTCAAGTTCTTGAGCAATTCAATCTCCATGGCTTGAAAGCTGGTGCATCATGAAGGGCATATCTAGACTATGGTAAAGGTGTTTTAAAAAAAAAAAACCCACCACACAGTTAACGTTTTAATGAACAACTTTAGAAAATACAATCACCAAAATACAACCACCACCCTAGAGCATGTCAGGGCTAGTTGTATTTTACCACGTTAGCAGGCCCTGGTGTAGCCTCGGCTTCATCTTGCCCAGCTAGCACGTTAACAAAATACAACCGGCACTCAAGTTGCTTAAAACGTGTTAGTTCACCCTTAAGCGCCTTTCATCCTCGTCCAGACGAGCCCTTAAATGGGCAGCAGTTGCAAAACAAGATCCCAGGTTCATCAGTGCCCCAGATCTGGGATCCCTTCAGAAAACCACAGTATCAAGTCGGGAGGGGGCTTCCCAGTCTCTCTCTCTCTCTCACACACGCAGAGGTGCTGAAAGCATGTAACTCGCTCCAGAGCCCAATGTATCCATCGCTGGATGAACAGAGCTGGGAAGGGGGATGGGGGGGGGGGGATGTAGCGTCTGCTTCTCTCTCCAGGGTCAGAGACGCCTTTCTCCTGCGTGGGGGCTGGGCGGGAGAGAAGGGGAGCGGGTCCCCCAGCAGCAATCCCTTCCTCCCTCCCAACGCAAAGCCGGGACAGGCTCCACGTGGAGGGGCTTTGCAGACACTTACCAGAAACTGAAACATGGTGTAACCGGGCTGCCTCTCTCCTCCCAGGGGCGGACGGGGAAGTAACTCACCCCAGCGGCAACTTCTCTTCCGGGTCCCATCCTCCCTGCTGCTGTCTCACTAGTTTAGGGATTTGATGGATGCCTGAGCAATCCTATCCTTTCTGGTCTTGCACGCCCGGCCCTCTTTCCCCTCCCTCTAGCCCCGCCTCTGGAGAGGTGACCCTGGGCTCAGAGTGGGACTCCCCTATGGTGGAGTAGTGAGGATTGCTTTCCGAAAATACACAGTGCAGAAGCCCCTTGTGGTAGATATGGTGTTTCTCCACCGAGCAAACACCTCCACTCCCAAGCACACAGTCTGATATTCCTACTGACTAGACCCATAGTGACATAAACATCCCCAACCCTGCACTGAATAAGGCTGAAAGTTCGGAGTTCTGCAAAATCTAAAACAGAGATTATGCTTTGAAGCGTGTGTGTGTGTGTGTGTAAAACATAGCACCACACACCAATCAATTTATATCTGAAGGTTATGGATGTGAGGAATGCATGTCTCTATGCTAGGGCAAGGTAAATTACAGTCAAAGACTTGTAGGTAATGTCTGTACCTTGAGAATGGAGGTTGTCTGTAACTCTGAAATATTCCTAACACAATGTTATGGTTGTTCTTTAAAAAGTTTACAACTGAACTCTGACTTAAAATGGCTTTGAAACTTTACTATGCAGAAGAAAAATGCTGCTTTTAACTATCTTAATTTAAATGAAACAAGCACAGAAGTAGTTTCCTTACCTTGTCAATTTTTTAAACTTGACTTTTTTTAGTCAAGTACCTAGTACTGTACTGTATTTGGTGTAGGGTGTTTTTTTGTTTTTTTTTTTTGGTGTGGTCTCTGCTGCTGCCTGATTGCATAGGTTCCAAATCAGCTGTGTGGTTGAGGTTCTACTGTCGAGTGCTATGACTATGTAATGTGCAATATAAATGCTAAGTATTATTAATATTCGAAGCCCTCTGGTAGGGAGGGTGAATGAAGTAATTCCAGATGTTTTACCATTCTGGCTGTTTCCTCTTCCTAGCAGTCCTTTTGTTGTTGGTTCCCTTAACTTTGCACAGACCCAAAGGGAGACAAGCTTACTAGCTGAGATGAAAGGGAAGAAGTCATATGGAAAAAGAGAATTAATTAAATAAAGAAATAACAGAGCAGAAGCAAACTATCAAAAATAGGAGTCTGAATGCAAAATCTATTCCTGGGGGAATTCTGCGCACAATATTTTAAAATTTTGCAAAATTCTGCATATTTTATTTGTCAAAATAACCCAAGAAAATCATGTATCAGAAGGGTAGCCGTGTTAGTTCCAGACTGATTCTTGCCTGCATATCTATACCTGCCTCTGGAAATTTCCATTACATGCGTCTGACAAAGTGGATATTCACCACGAAAGCTTATGCTCCAATACATCTGTTAGTCTTAAAGGTGCCACAGGACAAGAAAATCATGCCAGTTTCAATTATTTTGGTAATTTATTTAAAAATGCCTGTCATCAAGTATGCCTATAACAATACAGACAAAAAAGATTCAGGAAATGTTGTTTTGACAAACATTTCTTACTAGGCATATTAATACAGAACTTTGAGTAATAATTAATTTAAACTATAATACAGAAGCGTATTTCCCGCACCCCTCAGAAGCAGTGCGAAGTCTTGGGGGAATCAGGGGTAACAGAGGAGCTGCAGGAGAGGGAAGTAATTGCTGGAAGCAGCCTGGGAGTGATCCTGGAAGCTTGTTGGGTGTGGGTAGGAGAAGTATGGAACAGAGATTTTGGGGGGCAGGGGATTGTTAGGGAGTTGGGGAGCCTCCCCCATGCAGACCCTGGCTGACCCCTAGCCTTTCCCATTCAGTCAGGCACATCTTCCCCCAGCCCCATGTGGCCCTGCACCCCCATTCCCATTCAGCTCCTGCCCAAGTCTGTCCCCCCCACTAGCCCTTCTGAACCCCAGTCTATGTGACCTCCCAGCAGCCCTATGTACCCTGGTCCGTCTGTTCCCTCCCACCCATATCCCGTGCCTCCTAACCTGGCCCTGCAGGCATGCCTGTCTGTGGAACACTGCTGGCTGCTTCTGCCAGTGAGCTGGCTACTCTCTGTTCTGGTGCCACAGTAGCCCCTAGTGGGAAAAAGGTGTAACTGCAGCACCTCTCCAACAGAATGTATTTTCTGTGGAGAAAAAAAAAATCTGCACGGGACATGAATTCTGCACATGCACATTGGTGCAGAATTCCCCCAGGAGTAAAAATCAGGCAGCTGGAAAGCACTCTCGGATACCTAATAGCACATTTGTGAAGTTGTCACACCTGTCAAATGAATTAAGTGCAAATAAACATATTTTTCTGTGATGTGATGGTTTGCGACAGAGACATAAGCCAACAGTGCTGCCACCTTCAGCATTGAATTTCCTGGCTTTTGTCTGATGGTGTCACAGTTCCATTAAATGTTGTTACTGTATTTTCTTTGGTGGAGGAACTTAGCAGTAACATAAGAGATTACTAGCTCTGGCTAACGCCACCCATAATGTGGCAAATATTGCATAAGCTTGCTCCACACCGCTCTGCTAAGAATGGACCGTGGAGAAGGTTAATGAGAGCCTGTGGATCCAATTGGCCCCAGATGTCAGGTGTGGAAGTAGTTAAAAGGAGGAGACCTAGCTTAGTTTAGAGATGACTAGAGCTTTGCTTTTCCTGATGCTAGAGAAGCCTGGTTATAGCTGAGTGAGTGTGGCAGCTTGCTAGCTGGTTTTTCCTGATTTTTGAGACTCTACCACCCTGGAAGAAATGGGGCAGACCTGTGTCTTGGATGGAGGACTAAAGCACTTCTGTGTTAGACTCTGTGAAAAATAGCAGCTATCCACTGGAGACCATGTGAATCGGTGAGTTGCACACAGTAAGCTGTGAAGGGGAAAACCTGGTCATATGTCTCTTATTCTAGCTCCACAGCACTCTATACTATTCCACTTCCCAGCCCTCCCAAAGTTCCTGCAATCTACTCCACACCAGTCTCTCCTGCATATACTATTCCAGTTTTGGCCTCCGTCTCATGGTCACACAAAGTGGGGTCATTTGATGAAATTCAGTGGCAGACACTTTAAAACAAAAAAGAAATGTTATTTCACGCAGCACGTTAGTCTGTGGCATTCACAGGAAGTCTAATGTCAAGTACTCTAGGTGGATTTTTAAAAGGGGTGAATAACTTGTGTAATTATACTCTACAACAGAAACAATAAAATCTTATGATTTGGCATCACAAGGATCAGGAAGGATTACTTCCCCAGCTTGCTCCATCTGTAGATTCCCACCATGAAAAATAAAACAGTTTCAAAATGGCAAGGAAGCTAGTTAATTCTTTTTATTTAAAAAAAAAGGGGGCATTAGTGTAAAATAAAGACCTGTGTGAAGTTTAAATGTGTGGCTTTGGGGATTTTTGCCATAAGGACCCATAAAACTGAGAATTTTTATGAAAATTTCAAAAAAGGAAAAACTTCAGGTTGGAGTTTTCAAGAATCTGAAAGTTATGCACACAAATATCACTGATGTTCAGTGGGACTTGGCCACCTTACTCTGCTTTAAAAAGTCCAGCCTTAAATTTTACAGAATTCAGAAAAGAAGGCTCAGAAAAGTGTGAAAACTAGCTAGAAAAGAGAGCCGGGTGAAGTTTAAGTTTTTAATTTCAGTGTAAACTGTCATCAAAATTGTGTATTTTGATCCCAAATGGGAAAATCTTCTAAGAAACTTTAGGTGTTTTTTTTTTTTTTTTACTACCTTTACTAGGAAATTAAAGGTTGTCCTCTTTGCAGTAGTCCGTATTTAAGATTAATTTCTGTGAATGATCATGCTTAGTTAAGGATTTAGGGGGACATTTTCAAAGGCACAACTGGTAACTAGATGCAAAGCTGCCATTAAAAGTCCATGGGAGTTAGGTGCCTAACTGCCATGCCTCAGAAAACCTCCCATTTACACCCTACTTTAAGTGGAAAACTAAATGCAACCTTGTTATAGAGCTGCTGACGCACTTCCATAAGACAATCTATTCCAACTTCATAGCTCCAATTTCCAGAGACCGCTGCCTCCGAACACTGCATGGTGTCATTGACCTCTGCCTCCCTCTACCAACATCTATCCTGTGAGATAAGGAATCATTATCCCCATTTTTCAGTGTGTGGCAGAGCAGGGAACTAAACCGGGCTTTCCTAAGTCCCATGCTAGCACTCTGATCACTGGCCCATCCTCTCTCTCTGGTTGGGATCAGGACCTGGCAAGCAGTCGGTCCTGGTAGGAGTGCAGGAGAGTGTCATCCCTCACTCTTCCCACTTCTCAATAACAAACACGTTCTGCCTACTTTCTGGCACAGCATTCCCAGGGGCTGTCAAAAATCCTGGAAAAGCCACGGGTCTCAGGGACAGCTACCTGGAAATAGACAGATATTCTCAATGGTCAATCCTTTTAGGTATGGAATCAGGGCACTGAGGGAAGAAACTCAGTTCTGAGAACATAATTAGGTGCTCAGATACTTTGGTATAAGAACCTATATAGCATAGAAATAAATTCCAGCTTGAAAAAACAATGGAAATTCCTGGGAACTTTCATTAAACAAAAATGCCACTACATTATTACCACTGGATGATGGGATTTCCATGTGTTTCCTGTCCATTCAAATCCTTGTTCTAAAGCTTAGGATAGGATGATGAATGTAATGTCAGAAATTCTTTGCTCTCCAATGCTGCGCACTGTTTTCCGACATGCACTGCATTTCCTCAAGTTGTTGTGACATTTAATGGTAAACCAAAAATCACTTTTCCCCCTTATATACATTCACTCCATTTACCAACACTGAATCCTTTTAGCTATTGCTCAGTTTCCTTTAAGCTGTGCAGCCACGCAGCAGCCTATTAAGCACTGCGCAGGCCCTCGGGGCTGCAGCGGGGAGAGATGCCTCTCCCCTAGCCCCGGCAGGGAGAGGTGCCTCTCCCCGCTGGCACCAGCCCAACCCCATACCTGCTGCAGCTGGGGGAGAGAGGCGCCTCTCCCCCCCAGCCCAGGTGCTACTGTGGGGAGTCCTCTCTCCCTGCCATAGCCCCAGGGCAGCCTGCACCCCAAACCCCTCATCCCTGGCCCCACCCCAGAGCCCCTACCCCCAGCCGGAGTCCTCACCCCCTGCACCCCAACCTTCTGCCCCAGCCCTGAGCCCCTCATCCTTGACACCACCCCAGAACCCGCCCCCCAGACGGACTCCTCACCCCCCTGCACCCCAATCCTCTGCCCCAGCCCTGAGCCCCCTCCCACACATCAAACCCCTCTGCCTCATCCCCGCCACATGAATTTTGTTACCAATATGGAGGTGATGTATCACACATAACAAAATTCATTCTGCACATGTGTGGGAAAAATTAGAGGGAACACTCGAGTGGGCGTAATGGGTGGCAATATATTATTGGAGGCCACAGTGTGCACAGGAGCGGCGCCAGGGTTTTTGCCGCCCTAGGCGGCAGCGCTCCTCCACAGTAATCGGCGGCAGCTCTCCTCTGAATCTGCTTTCTCGGCAGCGGGGGTCCTTCTGCTCCAGGTCTTCGGGGCACTTCGGTGGCAGGTCCCAGAGTGAGTGAAGGACCCACCGCCGAATTTCTGCTGACGACCCAGAGCGGAAGAAGCCCTTCTCCGCTGAAATTCCGCAGAGGGCGGCGATATGCCGCCCCCCACATCCTGCTGCCCTAGGCGACCACCTAGGGTCGCCTAGTGGAAGCGCCAGCCCTGAGTGTGCGCTCTCTTTGGCAGCTATAAATCCTGCCACAAAGCTTTATGTTCAGTACAAAATTGCAGCGATCCAGGATCTTTAAGACCTTCCCACAACATGACTGCTTAAAGCTGGAGAATTCCACAGGGCAGGTTACATGGAGGCTGCATGGGGCATTGGCTGTAAAGTAGTCTCTGCTCACTTATTCTAACACTACAACTGCCTAGGAATCAGAAGGTGAAGCTTCAACCTCACCTCCAACTCAACAACCGCTATTCTAGGCCACATTCAGGGGAGGAAGGAGACCATTATGCCAGGTGGCAACAGCTCAGGCCCCCCTTAAGCTGGGTAGGCTACATGGCCTGATTTACACCTACTGCCCAGTTTCCCTTCTCTGGTTATGTGGGAGGGGTGTGGCATAAGTAGTAATTCCTCTCACTGCCAGACATACTACTTTCTCTACCTTCCTGTAAGGCAGCTGGTTCCCTTATTGCAGCTGCCAGCTGTTACCACAGAGACTGGGTGCAGTGCTAGGGTTGAGTAGCAGCTATCTGAGAAGAAGTTCAATGAGCTTTGCACAGGAGTGACCACTCCTTAAAATGTGTAAGAGTCCCTGCTTTCAGCTGACCACACTAGGGAAAGGGGGGGCTCTTAAATGAAAAACTGAGTTTGCATTACCTTTACTCACTCTCCTTTTGTCTTTCCCCTTACACAGTATTCCAGTGAACAAGTTTAGTGTCAGGAATGTTCACTGAAACAGCAACATTTGTTGAAAGTGAATTCTGAGTCCATAAAGGTGAATACCTGCAACGTAAACCTCCATTCTAAGAGTTAGGGAACAAACAAATATGTAACCTACTATATGTATTCAGTCAAAACTCCATCTAAGTTAAATATTGAATATCAAATACACTAAATTACTCTAATCTACAAACCAATAAATGGCTGCAGAAACTGACTAATTTTGAATAACAAATATGGACGCAAATCACAGCGGTCAGATTCTGATGCTCTTGCTCACCGTGAGTAGTACTTTACTGTGTGAATAGTACCGTTGATTTTGGGAATACCTGAGAAGTAAAGGACTACCTAGTGTGAGTAGGGTTGGCAAAAGCTGGCTCTAAATTACTTGTGGATAAATTGTGACCAGAAGAAGTGGTTGATTATTTTTTAAATACTTTAACTGCAAAATATTTACCGAGCTCTAGCTACTTTACCCAGTTTTCAAAATGTTGTGAATGAAGGGGGGGGGCGGGGTTTTTGCAGGAAGCTTGTTGGTCACATGATGCTGACTTCTCCTCCTTTCCTCCAGCTGTTAAATCACATTAGAGGAAGCCAAAAATTCAATACTTGCCTAATATTACTTGTACACGTAAGCAATTGCTGCAGTTGCCACTGAGATATTATGTGACTATAAAGAGAGAGAAGATGGTCTGAGAATCTTTCTATTAAGAGTCTCCATCACTAAGTTTTTAAATCATTATTGCATTATTTTCCCCCCTCAAAGGTATGCTCCAGTTCAACCACATGGTTGAGCTTAATGCAGGAACTGCTGTCACACCCCAAGGGCCCCCTCCCTCAGGGACTCCCCAGGGAAGGTAGATCAGCATTGTATGTGGGTATGTCTACACTACGAAATTAGGTCGAATTTATAGAAGCCGGTTTTATAGAAACCGGTTGTATACAGCCGATTGTGTGTGTCCCCACATAAAATGCTCTAAGTGCATTAAGTCGGCGGACCGCGTCCACAGTACTGAGGCTAGCGTCGACTTCCGGAGCATTGCACTGTGGGTAGCTATCCCACAGTTCCCGCAATCTCCACCGCCCATTGGAATTCTGTGTTGTGATCCCAATGCCTGAATAATGCAAAACAGTGTCGCGGAGGGTTCTGGGTACATGTCGTCAGGCACCTCCCCCTCCGTCAGAGCAACGGCAGACAATCGATTCACACCTTTTTACCTGGGTTACCTGTGCAGACAACATACCACGCCAAGCATGGAGCCCGCTCAGTTCAGCTCAGCTCACCGTCACCATATGTCCTCTGGGTGCCGGCAGACGTGGTACTGCATTGCTACACAGCAGCAGCTAATTGCCTTTTGGCAGTAGATGGTGCAGTATGACTGGTAGCCTTCATCGGCGATCTGGGTGCTGGCAGACGTTAGGCTGGCAGATGTGGGGCTGTATTGCACACAACAGGAGCCCCTTGCCTTTTGGTAGAAGTTGGTATATTACGACTGGTATCCATCGTCATCGTACTGCAGTGGCTGTCAATCATGGGCACCTGGGCAGACATGCTCAGTCCTATCGAACTGTATTGACGATGATGGCTATCAGTCGTAGTATGCTATTTTCTGCCAAGTGCCCAGTATTTTCTGCCAAGCACCCAGAAGATGCCGAGGGCTATCAGTCATGCTGCACCATCGTCTGCCAGCTTAAGATGTAAAAAATAGATTTGTTCTGTATTCATTTGCTTCCCCCTCCCTCCGTGAAATCAACGGCCTGCTAAACCCAGGGTTTTGAGTTCAATCTTTGGGGCGGGGGCCATTCTGTGTGACAGTTGTTTGTGTTTCTCCCTGATGCACAGCCACCTTTGTTGATTTTAATTCCCTGTACCTGTATGCCATGTCGTCACTCGCCCCTCCCTCCCTCTGTCCGTCAGATACTAGTTTCGCGCCTTTTTTCAGACCAGACACCATAGCACTGGGATCATGGAGCCTGCTCAGATCACCGCGGCAATTATGAGCACTATGAACACCACGCGCATTGTCCTGGAATGTATGCAGAGCCAGGACATGCCAAAGCAAAACCAGGACCAGCCGAGGAGGCGATTGCAGCCCGGCGACAAGAGTGATGAGGAAATTGACATGGACATAGACCTCTCACAAGGCACAGGCCCCAGCAATGTGCAAATCGTGGTGTTACTGGGGCAGGTTCATGCCATGGAATGCCAATTCTGGGCCCGGGAAACAAGCACAGACTGGTGGGACCGCATCATGCTGCAGGTGTGGGACGATTCCCAGTGGCTGCGAAACTTTCGCATGCGTAAGGGCACTTTCATGGAACTTTGTGACTTGCTTTCCCCTGCCCTGAAGCACCAGAATACCAGGATGAGAGCAGCCCTCACAGTTGAGAAGTGAGTGGCGATAGCCCTGTGGAAGTTTGCAACGCCAGACAGCTACCGGTCAGTCGGGAATCAATTTGGAGTGGGCAAATCTAATGTGGGGGCTGCTGTGATCCAAGTTGCCAGGTCAATGAAAGACCTGGTGATATCAAGGGTAGTGACTCTGGGAAATGTGCAGGCCATAGTGGATGGCTTTGCTGCAATGGGATTCCCAAACTGTGGTGGGGTGATAGATGGAACCCATATCCCTATCTTGGCACCAGAGCACCAAGCCACCGAGTACATAAACTGCAAGGAGTACTTTTCAATGCTGCTGCAAGCCCTGGTGGATCACAAGGGACGTTTCACCAACATCAACGTGGGATGGCCGGGAAAGGTACATGATGCTCGCATCTTCAGGCACTCTGGTTTGTTTCGAAAGCTGGAGGAAGGGAGTTTCTTCCCGGACCAGAAAATAACCGTTGGGGATGTTGAAATGCCTATCGTGATCCTTGGGGACCCAGCCTACCCCTTAATGCCATGGCTCATGAAGCCGTACACAGGCAGCCTGGACAGTAGTCAGGACCTGTTCAACTACAGGCTGAGCAAGTGCCGAATGGTGGTGGAATGTGCATTTCGATGTTTAAAAGCGCGCTGGTGCAGCTTACTGACTCGCTCAGACCTCAGCGAAAAGAATATCCCCATTGTTATTGCTGCTTGCTGTGCGCTCCACAATATTTGTGAGAGTAAGGGTGAGACATTTATGGCAGGGTGGGAGGTTGAGGCACATCGCCTGGCCACTGATTACACGCAGCCAGACACCAGGACGGTTAGAAGAGCACAGCAGGGTGCGGTGCGCATCAGAGAAGCTTTGAAAACGAGTTTTGTGACTGGCCAGGCTACGGTGTGAAACTTCTGTTTATTTCTCCTTGATGAACCCTCCGCCCCACCCCCCCACCCGGTTCACTGTACTTCCCTGTAAACCAAACACCCCACCCTCCCCTCCCCCTTTGAGCACCGCTTGCAGAGGAAATAAAGTCATTGTTACTTCACATTCATGCATTCTTTATTAATTCATCACACAACTAGGGGGATAATTGCCAAGGTAGCCCGGGATGGGTCGGGGAGGAGGGAAGGAAAAGGACACACTGCAGTTTAAAACTTTAACTCTTATTGAAGGCCAGCCTTCTGATGCTCGGGCAATCATCTGGGGTGGAGTGACTGGGTGGCCAGAGGCCCCCCACCGTGTTCTTGGGTGTCTGGGTGAGGAGGCTATGGAACTTGGGGAGGAGGGGCTGTAGTAGCGGTCTCTGCTCCTGCTGCCTTTCCTGCAGCTCAATCATACGCTGGAGCATATCAGTTTGATGCTCCAGCAGCCGGAGCATCGACTCTTGCCTTCTGTCTGCAAGCTGACTCCACCTATCATCTTCAGCCCACCACTTGCTCTGTTCATCCCGCGATTCAGCCCGCCACCTCTCCTCTCGTTCATACTGTGCTTTTCTGTAGTCTGACATTGACTGCCTCCACGCATTCTGCAGTGCTCTTTCAGCGTGGGAGGACATCTGGAGCTCCATGAACATGTCATCCCGAGTCCGCCGTTTTCTCCTTCTAATCTTCACTAGCCCCTGTGAAGGAGAAACATTTGTAGCTGGTGGAGGAGAAGGGTGAGGTGGTTAAAAAAGACACATTTTAGAGAACAATGGGTACACTCTTTCACGTTACATTTTGCTGTTCACATTACACAGCACATGTGCTTTCATTACAAGGTCGCATTTTTCCTCTTATATTGAGGGCCTGCCGGTTTGGTGTGAGAGATCACTCACGCAGTGCCAGGCAACAGATTTCGGCTTGCAGGCAGCCATGGTAAACCACAGTCTTTTGGCTTTCCTAACCTTCTTAACATGTGGGAATGGTTTCAAACAGTAGCACCCTCATTTCCCATACCAAGCACCCGTTGGGTTGGCCATTTAAAATGGGTTTGCAATGTAAAAGGAGGGGTTGCGGTTCCCGGGTTAACATGCAGCACAAACCCAACTAACCCCCCTCCCTCCCCACACCCAATTCTCTGGGATGATCACTTCACCCCTCCCCCCCACCGCGTGGCTAACAGCGGGGAACATTTCTTTTCAGCCGAGCAGGAATGGGCACCTCTGAATGTCCCCTTAATAAAATCGCCCTATTTCAACCTGGTGACCGTGAATGATATCACTCTCCCGAGGATAACAAAGAGCGATAAGGAATGGATGTTGTCTGCATGCCAGCAAACCCCGGGACCATACGCTGCCATGCTTTGTTATGCAATGATTCCAGACTACGTGCTACTGGCCTGGCGTGGTAAAGTGTCCTACCATGGTGGACGGGATAAGGCAGCCCTCCCCAGAAACCTTTTGCAAAGGCTTTGGGAGTACATGAAGGAGAGCTTTCTGAGATGTCCCTGGAGGATTTCCGCTCCATCCCCATACACGTTAACAGACTTTTCCAGTAGCTGTACTGGCTGCGATTGCCAGGGCAAATTAATCATTAATCATTAAACACGCTTGCTTTTAAACCATGTGTAATATTTACAAAGGTACAGGCACCAGAGGTCCCTTGTGTGCCCTCAGGGTCTGGGAGCACGCCTTGGGTGAGTTCGGGGGTTACTGGCTCCAGGTCCAGGGTGATAAACATATCCTGGCTGTTGGGGAAACCGGTTTCTCCGCTTCCTTGCTGCTGTGAACTATCTACATTATCTTCACCCTCCTCTTCCTCGTACCTTGAACCCTCTTCCCTGTGTGTTTCTCCAGTGACGGAGTCATAGCACACGGTTGGGGTAGTGGTGGCTGCACCCCCTAGCCTGTCATGCAGCTCCGCGTAGAAGCAGCATGTTTGCGGCTCTGCCCCGGACCTTCCGTTTGCCTCTCTGGCTTTGTGGTAGGCTTGCCTTAGCTCCTTAATTTTTACGCGGCACTGCCGTGCGTCCCTGTTATGGCCTCTGTCCTTCATGGCCTTGGAGACCTTTTCTAATATTTTGCCATTTCGTTTACTGCTACGGAGTTCAGCTAGCATTGATTCATCTCCCCATATGGCGAGCAGATCCCGTACCTCCCGTTATGTCCATGCTGAAGCTCTTTCGCGATCCTGGGACTCCATCACGGTTACCTGTGCTGATGAGCTCTGCGTGGTCACCTGTGCTTTCCACACTGGGCAAACAGGAAATGAAAATCAAACGTTCACGGGGATTTTCCTGTCTACCTGGTCAGTGCATCTGAGCTGAGAGTGCTGTCCAGAGTGGTCACAATGAAGCACAGTGGGATAGCTCCCGGAGGCCAATAACGTTGAATTCCGTCCACACTACCCCAATTCCGACCCGCTAAGGCCGATTTTATCGCTAATCCCCTCGTCGGAGGTGGAGTAAAGAAACCGGTTTAAAGGGCCCCTTAAGTCGAAAGAAAGGGCTTCGTTGTGTGAACGTGTCCAGGCTTAATTCGATTTAACGCTGCTAAAGTCGACCTAAACTCATAGTGTAGGCCAGGCCTGTGGCTAACACTGTTGCAAGCATTGCAAAGCATTTTGGGGAGGTGTGTGAGTGGGGAGTGGAAGTTTTCTTAGCAGGTACGAGAGGCCGAGAGGGGAGGGAGAAAGAAGAGAGCAGAGAACGAATCAATTCAACACTCCAGCTAGCTGAATCCGAAGATAAGAACCGGCCCCAGCCAGCCCAAGGACACAGTTAACAGCCAAGGCTTGGCTGCGAGCCAAGAAAGATGGGGGCTTGAACACTTTCCGAGCAGCTGAGAGAAAGAAGAATCCTACTGCCCAGACCTGCAAATCGGCAAGGCCAACTAAAGAAGATAACCAGCAAAGTATGAAAACACAGACGAGACGACAAGAGATGGGTGCTGAGCCGGGCATCCCTGGAGCCGGGGTGTTTTGGGAAAGTTGAAGAGACCACCGAAAGCCGGTTTGGACTGGCACAAAGAGTACCAGGAACAGAGGTTACGGAATGGAACACCCCCAAAGGAGCCCTGGACTTAAAACCCTCCTGAGAGCTGGAGCAATTCGGAGAACACAGCAGATTCTTGGACAACCTGGGCCCAGGACAGCACTCCCTATCCCCCCCTGCCTTCTTCTGATGTTACACATAGACTTGGCTATTCTGCGTCGTGCATGGTGTGAGTATGAAAGTGGGCTAGGACTTGGAGCTCTAATGCTTTCTTTCTTCCCCTGAGCGACGTGGGAACGGTCCCAACAATCTCTGCTATATTTTATTATTTTATCAATAAAGCTTTAAAATTTAGACACTTGGTGTATTTAGTCATCTTCCCCCAACGATCCTGCGGTGTCAGCCTGATGACCTGACAGGAGGGATAGATTGGTAACAGAAATCTGTCACACTGCTACGTGAAATTCTATGACCTGTGTTACACTGGAGGTCCCTTCTGGCCTTAAAAAAAAAATCTATGAAGATGTAGTCTACACTATGGAACAAGTTTGTGAACCTCTGCTTATTAAACAAAAGCAATAATTCATTTGGGTTTTGTTTTAATTATCGTGGCAATATAAAATGAACAATGCCAGGTATTTTGGTCTGTTATATGTTGTCCCAGGTAGACTAACAATAAACAATTTACACACAAGGTGGCTTTTGCCCCTAAGTTCTGCTGCTATGTTCCCCGGAAAGTTTGGACCCAGTATGAACTTGTATTTCTAGATTCTCCATGATTTGTGGTCTCACAGCTCCTCCTTCCACCCTTTCGTTGTATAGAGTGGATTACCTATTTTAATCACTGGAAGAAAAAAAAACCTCATTTTGATCCAAACTGAAACTTTTATTAAAAATGATTGGCTGTGATGCTCAGCAATATCTTTGTTGCAAGCACGTCAAGGGTTAATCTGAATAAAGTCATAGCGTATAAATACAGGTAAAACAGAACTTTTGCTATACCTTCAGTTGAGCTGTATAGCTGCAACTACAAAAATATGGTAGAAGTACTTAAATCTGGATGTCCTTTTAATAACCATTCCTTGTTTCCATTGTAAAGCTGGAAAATGCAGCTCAAAATAACGTATTGCACTAGAAATTCTATGGAATAAACACCAGATGGTGCTAGAAAACCACCTGAAGCAGTTTAAATTTCTCATGTGCAATTTTTAGATTTTCCTCTTTAATGTTCAGTGTTCTCTCTTACTTTCTTGGGGAAATATAATTATACAATATTCATCATGACATGCTTGACCTATTTTTAAGGCACCCTGCTCACTGTGGGGTCCCCTCCCTGTGCCTGAGCATACCTCACATTATTGCCAGTAGAGGATGACCAACAAACCTAAATAAAGAAGGACTTTAGGGAAAACTTGCAAACACACCAGGCAGGGGTGCCAACTGGATTGAGCAGAGGGCTAGGAGCCAAAAATTCTATTGCTGATTGACATTAACTCAGGCCTTGGCTACACATGCAAGTTACAGCGCTGTAAAGCCTCCCCCAGCGCTGTAACTCACTCCCCATCCACACTGGTAGGGCACTTGCAGCACTGTGTCTCCCTGGGTACACTGCTGCAGGTACTCCACATCTCCGAGAGGAATAACAGCTGCAGCGGAGTGGCTAGGACTCAGGGGTGTGAGTGTAAACGCTTGCTGCGCTGTACTAATCACCTTGTCAAGTGGCCAATCCTCTCCATTGTTGTGACCGGCTGCAGGAATGCGGAAGTGCTGGTTTCAAAGCTCATACCACAGAGAAAAGCAAACAGTTTGCAGTTTGCTTTGAGTGAGTGAATGAATGAGCAGGGGGCCGGGAGTTTGGAACTTGCAAAATAGAGAGCTGACATGCTCCAAAAAGCACTCTCTCTCCCCCCACACTCCCTGTCACAATCCACGCCCTCCCCCCCCCCCGTTTTGAAAAGCACGTTGCAGCCACATGAATGCTAGGATAGCTGCCCATAATGCACCGCTCCCAACACAGCTGCAAATCTTGCAAGTGTGGCCACACCACTGCGCTGGCAGCTATCAGTGTGGACAGACTGCAGCGCTTTTCCCTACTCAGCTGTACGAAGACAGGTTTACCTCACAGCGCTGTACAGCTGCAAGTGTAGCCAAGGCCTCACTGTGTGATGTTGAGAAAGTCACTTAAAGCCAAGTCTTGAAAAGTGGCCTCTAACTGAGTGCCTCAGGTTCTGGGTGGCCTGTGTTGAACCACCTAAGTTCACTTCCTCTCCCTCCCGGCCTCCCCCCAAGTAAATGCTGGCAGCTAGGAGCTGCAGGTGTAGTTATTATTAGTCCCACAAAACACAACCAATTTTATTCTGCCCTGTCACAAAACACAGTCCAAAGGATCAAAAAGTGGTGGAAAAAGGCTTTTTTCAACCAAATAGAAATTTTCATGCAGTAGGTCATTTTTTGTCAAAGATATTGAGGTTTTCACCAAAAGCCTGGAACACCTCAATGAGCTTTTTAGACAAAAGTGGGGGAGGGGGAGAATAATTTATCTAAATTTTTCAAAGGGGGGAAACAATTTCCCAGCTAGCTATACAATTGATTTTTGCCTCCCATTGCCAATTAATCCTGTCCCACCCATATAGAGCCCCATACCTCACTCTTGAGTCTGGCCCCACTGTAACACTACCCAACAATAAATTCCTGGTGATTCTAGACCCTGTCACCAATCTATGCACTATTGATCCAGTTTTCCCCCATGCACAGTTGACTTTAGCCCCTATCCCCACACCCACCAGTTAACCCTGGGACCCTCTAATTTTGAGCTGATTCTGCCAGATTGCTTATCCTGCTGTTTTCTGGGGCTAGGGTTGCCATCTTTCTAATTGCTGAAAGCCAGACACTCCTGCCCAGCCCCTTGCCCCACCTCTTCCCCTGAGGCCCCACCCCCTACTTGCTCCTCCCTCCATTGCTCGCTCTCCTTCCCACTCCCAACACTCACTCTCCCATCTCCGGGGACTCACGTGCTGCCTGCAGAGTCAGGCTGGGAGCAGCTGACATGGAGCCTGCCTGCCTGCTCAATCCAGGCACAGTGGTTGGGCTCTGGCTCAGAAAAGGAGCGAGGGGCTGGGGGCAATCAGGGTATGGTGGGATGGAGTGGGGGGTGGGTCCCCAGAGCAAGGGGCTGGGGGCAATCTGGGCACACTAGAGAATGGGGGAGTTGGTCCCTGGAGCAAGAGGCCAGGGGCAAATCAGGGCACAGCAGGGAGGTGGGGGGTGTTGGTCTCGGGAGAGAGGGGCTGAAGCAGGGGCAAATTGGGGCACAGGCTGAGGTGGGGGGGGTAGACAGGATGCCCCCCAGGTGGCAGCAGTGCTGGTACTACCTACCTCTCCGCTGAAGGCTGGAGCTGCATGTCAGGGAGCCAGTTCTCTCAATCAACAGCTGAGCAGCTCCTCCAGGCCACAGCTGCTGCTCTTCCTGCCCTCTCAGCAGGGAGATGGATTGTGATTACTCTGGTAACCTGACTTTTAGTGTCCGTTTAGAAGTACTGACTGGACGCTGTCAGGCCCCTGGTTTTCCACCAGACTTTGTAGTCGAAAACCTGGCACCTGACAATCCTATCTGGGGACCTGCTCCTCACTATCCCACTCCTTTGCTGAAGAACTCAGCAGCTTTTAGTTTTGCCAACTCCAAGCATTCAAAAATCATGACTCAGGCCTCCCAAAATCATGAGATGGGGGTTTTTCAGGATACTTTTTATTTGCCTTGAGTCTTTAGGGTGCACTTGGGTCACATTGTCAAGATTTGTTCTACAATTATAAGGGATAGCATTAAAAATGGAAGCTGAGATTCTCATGTATTCACATATTTCCAAGACCTGGGACTTTAAGAAAAACAGTAAATATTTTGAGACTTGTGATAAAAATCACAACAGTAGGCCACCCAGTTTTGGCTGCTGGGCTATGGGGTAAGCAGATCTTCAAACATACACCCCCGCCTGGTAGTCTCAGCAAAACTGGAAGCTCTGTGAACAACAGTAGGCCACCCATTCACACAAAGCCCAGCAGTGAGGCCCTGGCTGAATCGGCACATATATCAGCCTGTGGTAAGGAGAAGGAGGTATCTCTTCCCAAGCCTACAGATCAGGTGGTGGGAGGGGAAGGAAAGTGCTGCAGGAATATTCACTTCCAGTTCAGGAAATGCTGCACAGGTGAAAGGAAGCAGCTGTTCCTTGGCCCATTTTGAGTACACCAGGCTAGAGGACAGCAGAAACCTTCAAGACCTGCCTTTTCAGGAAGTACAGGGGAGAAGGAGACCTCAACCTCCCACTGCTACACATGCTAAGGGACCAGGTTCTCTCTCAGCACATGCATCAGTTGTAATTAATTGACCTGCATCAGGAGGCAGTTGAAAAGGGAAGGGAAGCCCCGTGGGTAGGTTTTTACCCCATTCCCCCAGCCTTATGATAAAGTCTGAAAAGCTGTAGAGTTGTCAAGCTTGTGAAGGCTCAGACATTTGAGAGGTCCATGGCTTAACATCTCTAATTTTCTGGGTTGATGTCAATTCTTGGGTCTGAGAGTTCACTAGCTAGGCAGGTTTAACATGTTATGCTGAAGTAAAAACTTTGGTGTTTTTTTGCGACTGCTACAATAACACCTTTAGTTTGCAAGCTTATATAGTAGAGGCTACATCTTAACAAAACTGGCTTAGTATCTCTTATGGTGTGGGAGATGATCTCAGAGCTCATTTGATGGACAGCAGTGGCCAACAGACATCAATTAATAGTTTATTTATTACTTCTATTATGGTAGAGACACCAACTGGAATTGGTGATCTGTTGTGCTGGGACATTGATAATTCCTGTAGTTCTGCTGTTTCTCCACCAGAAGCCTTCTGAGGTGTAGGGTAATGCTGCTCGTCCTTCCTGTTGACAACCAAAAATTGAGACACTAGTCCCTTTTAAAATCTTGGCTATAGTAACTTAAATTTGGCCAAAATAATTGCATCATGGGCATAAAATGTTCCCATTCTGATTTGATAGACTCATACACCTCTGTTGCATTCAGGAGCAAATGACTGCACAAGGTGTAAGGTAGGGAAGAATTGGCTACACAATACAGAACTCCACCTTGCAATTTTTACCGAGACACTTTTCAGAGCAGAATCAATCTGTTCCAAAATGCTAAGAGCTATGAAATGAAAAGCAAACCAACCAGAGAAACAAGAAGCTTGATGTGTAGCTAAATTCACTGGCTAACTTATTCAAATTAACCAGAACAAAATTGTTTTTCATCAGAGAGAAAGAGAGGAAAGAAAAAAAAGTCTATCACCCGAGTAACATTCAGGAAGGAAAAGTCAATGAATTCAGAGTGGCTATAAAAAGAAGGCTCACAGGGCAGTAATTAAGAGAATATAATTAGAAAACAGCTAGCAGAACACCTGAATAATGACTTGTGATTTAAATGCTGCTACTACATCTTGCAGGTGTTGAAGAATGTTTATGGCATCAGGTTAATGTGACATCACTATCACACCTGGATATTTTTTATTGAGATCTCTTCTTAAAGGTTGACTTTCTATCAGGGAAAAAATGCTTAAAGAATGAGACTTTATTTGGAGTTGAACTTGTATATTCTCCTTAGTACACTAGAGTTATAATGTACTGTCCTTCAGGGCATGTTGCAAGGCTCACTGACGCGGACACAGCAGCAAAATGAGGACAGATGCATGGAATTAAGTGGCAGGCTGTAACTTTTATTAAACTTTAACACAGGGAAGAGGCACTACCCATCCATCACCCATACTCTCCTATACCAGGCATTTAATTGGTTCCAGTGCAGGCGTTTCAGGTCTCCTTGCCATATAACCCATAACTTGGAGTGGCTGTCCTCAGCCTACCACCCCAGAACTCAGCTCTAAGTTCTAGCAGCTCACCCCGCCCATGAGGGGGACAGAGGGTGCAGCAGGGCAGGGACCTCTACCTCTGAGGGCCATAAGATCTGACCTCAACTTCTGAAGGCCACACGGTCTCTATCACATAAGCCCAAGGCCCATCACGAAAATCCCAGGTCTTTTCTCTCTGGGAACCGTTCATTTTATTCTCTTAACAACACTGGATATTGTCTGCAAGTTGCGCCAAATAAACAAAACCACCCCAGTAGCTCAGGTACCATGTGCATTCCTATTTAACCCACTATGGCTTGAGGGTGCTGAGAGGAAAGCAAAAACCATCTAGTCCTCTGCCAGTTGGCCCATGGAGAAAAATTTTCCTTCCTGACCATAAACGGGTAATTGGCTAGACCTGCAACATCTGTCAGGCCGGGTTTCCATTCCTAGTTTGTGTGGGATGCTGGAATGGAGCTGAAAGAGAGTCCATGGGGCCCCGGCTCTGGGCTAAATCCTGGTAGCCTGGTATGCTGGCCAGCACTCCTCCCCCACAGCTGGCCAATGGGTGCTAGAGACTCCCAGGGGGAGGAGCTACCTATTCTCCCTTGGCAAATGCCTCCCTCCCTTGGTACTGGGAATGTCCACCTTTCACCAGTGGACCCATCAATTTCGCTTACCCGTTGATGCAGGAGGGTGGCACTTTGATTTCTCTAGCTGTAAGGGAACAGGAAGGCTCAGTTGGGAGACAGCCTAAAGATCTTAAATATGTTTGGAGTTTTTTTTTTTATTACCCCTGGGATGCTGTTAGATCTCATGGAAATTTTGGTCTGTTTTATAACACTATTCAAGATCTGTCAGGAGCAACTAGCCCTTGATCCAGGTGCTCCTTCTTAATGGATATGTTTATAAATTTAAATGAATAAAAATCATTGGGATTTTTGGGTGATGATCACTAGATGGTGCTGTTTTCCTTAGCAAGAAGTTAAAGAAATATTTTCAAAATAGTAAAAGTACATCAACTTCTTTTAACCTAAACTTTAAGAATAAGACCGGGTTTATTAAGCATATTCTAATTTCCAGACTTTTCCCCCCCAAAACTCATTCAGATTTTCATTTTATTTCTTACCAGTCAAGGAGACACTGTTCAGACTTCCTTAACTTCATTGAACTTAGTGGAATAAAAACATTATTTTGATCACATATTAAAAAAATAAACTTTTCAAATGCTATTAGATTGTGTCCAGCCTTTAATCAACTCTCCTCTTTTTAAGAAAGTTGTGCATTCTGGTTTCAATTATCTAATAATCATTTTATTTTTCCCATTTAGCAAGATAGCTTTAATTAAATAAGGAGTGCAACTTCAGGATTAATATTTTTAGCACCTGGTCCTGCTGCATTAAGAGTAGCATAGAAAGGGTTTGTAGAAAGTGTTCTCTAGCTTTAAATCAACAGATTGACTCAGTTCACTCCTTAAGCCCTGATCCTGCAAAGACTTAATTATATTGCAGTGTGAGTTATCCTGTTGACTTCAATAGGGCTACTCACTGTGATAAGCTGTGCATAGGTCTTTGTAGGATTGTGGCCCTAAGATTCTTAATGCACCATAATGTAGGAAAATTCTCAATATTTTTTTTCTGAGCTTGCTTATAAGTCTCCTTGGTCTTGGGTTCCTTCGTGGAAAGACAGAAACCTGTACCTGTCGCACAACGTTGAGAACCCCAACTTACTTGATCATGCTTATCAGGGGTAACTCTCTTTGAAAACTATAATATAGAGAGGAGTATGGTCAGAGTCCCAATACTCACCACTGACAAGCATAAACCTGCTGGTGCCTTCTAAGTTTCCTCCAAGTAATCAGGTAACCCAGCCTACTTAAACTTAGAATTACTAGCTATAACGTGGATAATGATAGCCCAGAATCCCTAAGGTGAGTTTGTGTGTTCCAGCCCAGACCCCTGCCCGCTCTCTTTCTCCTCTTAAAGCAAGGATTGCATCCCCCTGTTAGCCTCTTTCTTCTGTGAGGACTCCACCTGTTTGCTCTTCCTCCCCAAGGGCTAGAGTCTCTTTAATTCTCAAGGATTTGGGCTAGGAACTTAAAAAAAAAATAGAGGGAGAGAGTCTAAGGGGATTAGATACCCCACTTCACTGAATTTCATTTGAATTTGGGTGCTTAATTCCCATAGGCTCTTTTTTTCATGATCCCAGGTGTAAATAAAATAGCTGTATGTTTTTATAATGATCAGTTCATCCCATTCTCTTCACCATACTATCTCAGCAAGATTCCTTTCCTGCAAATCATTCCATGTAGTAAAGCCCCACCTTCATGGCAACAGAGAAAACCTTTGGCAGCATGGAACCAGAGAGTTGCAACCTCTGAGCCAAAATGTTAGAGATTAGGCTGAAACCTAATGCGTGAGACAAATTACCTCACATCTGCCTACTGTGCATTTCTTGCACCTTCTTCTGAAGCATCTGGTGCTGGCTACCATTGGAGACTGGATACTGGACTAGGTGGACCAGTGGCTGGCTCCAATATGTCCATTCCTATGTTCCTAGGTACTGGTTCATTGTAAATAAGCTAGGTAACATGGGCCAAATTTTCTGTTGGTGACAGGTGTACCTATGCAGGCCATTCATCCAGTTTTAAGACTGACAGTCCTGTTTTTCCTAAGGTTTGTCCCCTGTCCATTACTGAGACAAAAGCAGATGTGGTTTTGCCTGGTATCATGGACAGGAGATGCTATTTTGAAGAGGGCACAGCTCCACCTCCGCCGACATGACGTTGTACATATGAGGTCAAAATGGAGTTTTTTGTGCAATAACCTCACATGGTGCATGTGGGTCACGCTGGAGTGTGCAGAGTCACACCATTCCTGAAAGTACCAGAATGTCTGGTATTCTGGGGATGTCTGAGCAGCCATCTCACATGTGATGCTTCCTGGGATATGCAGGGTTGATACCACTTGTTCTTACTGTGAGGGAACTTTGTCTATGCATCAGCTTGCCAATTCCACCAGTCAGAGGCAATACAAGCACTCCCCTCTCAGCCTACACACGCCTTGCTGTCACTCTGCAGGTTAGCAATAGACACAACCCTTGAGCCCTCCACGCATCTCCTTGGAGTGTCCAGCCCCTGGTCCACTGTACGCTTCCGGTATTCACAGATTCACTGTTTCCAAAGAAACAGCACATAGCAGCTTACCCATTCCACCTCAGACTGCTGTTCCACTTAACACACAGCACTTATACATGATTTCACTAAACAGATTTAAGTTTATTTAACAAAGCATGGAGATGCAAGTAGAAGTACTGGAAACAAATGATTATATATAAAATCATTACACCCACTCTAGAGCCTAGACTTAATTAACAATATACTCAAGTCTCATAGACTAATGCTTGCCCGAAATCCTTGCTGTGCTTTACACTCTGGTTGGCAGTGACCCTACTTTTGAGTCAAGCATTCTAACAGTTGCCTCCTATGTGAAGGAGATTCCATGTTTCCTTGCACTCCAAGATATACTGGACCAATCCTTTGTCTTTATTTGTAAACTGGAAACCCCCTTGCTATCTCTTTCAATCTGTAAATTTTGCAGTCTTCCATTCCACCCCGGCTCAGTACGCAAATAGGCCTACATAGCGAGGCATTCTGTACACAAATGACCAAGCAGGGAGAAAGGTGTCCATTATTTCCTGCCTGCAAGGAACATTTCTGAGGCATGTCACCTCCTGGTGACCTGCCTTAACTTCAAGACTTTAAGAACACCATTTTCAGTATAGATACTCCTTAAATATTATCGGTACATACATTTTGCAGTGATTATCATGACCAGTAGGCTACTGGCTCTCAATAGAGACCTCACATGCCACCCTTCAGTAAACTGTTATAGATATATCTGACCCATGGGATCCCTGTAAAATCCAATGCACCCCCTGTGACCTCTGCCAATGGGCACCGAGGGGTCACGGGGTCACACAAGGTAATTTATGTCAATGAAGTTAAACCAGTAGAGAGTTTGACACTATCACTACTAGTTCTGCTGTTTTCAGTGCAGATTTCCATCCAGAATGTTGCTTACATTTTTTCAAAGTTATTACATTAAAGCAAAAGTCATTCTGTGGAGATGAGAGATGGAGTTTCTGATTGATAAGGAGCAGCTTGACAGGCAGCAAGTGACTGTAGCATTCTCTAAATGAAACCATGTTTTATCTTTTAGGCCAAGGAAAACAGGTGCCTTCAAAATCCATTTTAGAGTGAATATTAATCAACAATATTATAGTTAATGAGGACTTTTGAATAGCAGGTATAGAAAGCACGTTCCTGTTGTCTTAGTAACCATTCGTTCCCTGCTGTGGATCTAATTGAACACAAAGTACAATGTAAATTTAACCCTCAACAATTCTGATATTTTGTTCTTTTAGAAAATGGAAACATTCCTTTGAGCCTGAAAAACTGCAGGGGAAAAATTTAGTGTAATTTGTAACACTGTCTTAGGTCTTTGCTCAGTTCACTAGTAATGCCTTAGGGACCAGGTACTTTACACTATCCTTTTTAAGGTACCTGCACATAAGATACAAACAGACTCAGAAAAAGTCAGGTTACATCTGAAGATGAGTTTCTGTGGATGTTCAAGGGAAGAATAAATATTTTACCAAAAGCACCGAGGAGCATAGCTAGCAAAGTGCCTAGAGAAAGCAACTAAGGGCCATATTCTGCCTCTCTCACTCAGGGTGTTGAGTAGCAACTTGCACCTTGTGTCATCCAATTCGCTTACTCATCGTGAGTAAGGGTTGCTGAATCTAGTCCATTTACTTTTCCCAATGTAACCTATAGCATATATCAGAAATCCCTGGAAATACAGAAACCCACAGGTAACAATGTATTATTATTCAAGTCTTTTAAAAGAAATGTTAAGTACATTCCTGCTCAGCAAAACATTAAATCTGGAGCATGTGCAAGCTGAAGCCAATGGGACTTAAGCATGTGCTTAAATACTTGGTTGAACAGGGATGGACATATAGCTCTAACTAAAAGACAGATATAAGCTATTATACTACATCGTTACATGTAGTTCTTCTATACTTCCAGGGATTTCCACAGCATACTGCAGATCATATTTTAAATGGACCAGTGGGAGGAGGTACTGAGGAAAGCTATTGTCCCCTTACATGCTTAAGTGCTTTGCAGAATCAGGGTCTAAAAGAGTGGGTGTCAGATACATAAGATAAGGGAATACAGCAGAGCTGAGGCAGTATGAATTATATGAAGTATGTATACTGTGTAGTTAAAATCATACCAATGAATTTTTGAAATTCTGTTTTGGAGTTCTAGGGGGTTAATTTTCCCTGTTCCTATGGCCCGGATTTTTAAAGGTACTTAGGTGTTGCTGAACTCAGCATTGCAATGCATAACTGATTTAGGCACTAGAGAGCCTAAATCTCATTGACAGCTAATGAGATTCAAGCCCCTGAAGTGCCTAACTCCCTTTGAAAGTGAGATTTAGGCTCTTAAATCAGTTAGGAGCCTTAAGTCTGGGCACTTAAATAAAAAAATCTAGACACAGAAGAGCTAGTGTGTTACAGGCCAGTTCAGACTGGCGATGTGAAGCATAACACAAAACAAGCTTATTTTGAATGATTTACTGAGCTGATGGACTGGATTCCTAAAGAGAACAATTAAGATTAGTGTTCAGAGATAGCCATGAGAATTTTTTAAAAGACAGGGGTCCTGTGGGGAAAAAGAATATTATGTAAACATGGAAGACTTAAAGACTGTAAGATAATGCAAACAAACAAGGGGTAGAACTAAGGCTGTTAAAGGGCATCCTTAATTCTGGTATTAGCTTGTGAGAGTGTGACATTGCAACCTTAATTATTCTCTTTTTACTATAACTATTTTGTTATCTACGTTATGGAAGCACCCACAATGTGCTAGGTGCTTTCTAAACATATAGGGAGAGCCCATCCCCATCCCAAAGAATTAAAATATACATAGACCAGACCTTCAAATATTTCACTTGTCTAAGTTTTGGGTTTAATTTTTTGTCTTCAATTCTTTCTCCTTCCCCCTCTACCAAACACTCCTCTCCTCTAGACAAAAACGCCAACCACTCTGCTCTGCCTTTTCTGCTCCAATGTACTTTCTTTTCACCTTGATCTCTCCATGGCAGAGATTAAAGCCCAGTACAAAAGCCTGAAAAATGGGCACAGAAATCTTTTGTGACTTTGCTGTGAAGCACAGAGGTCTTGCAGACTGTACAGAACAACCAAATATGCCAAAACCTGTTTCCACTGCCAAACTTGTAAGTATCATGATCCCCTCTAAGTCTTAGCTGATATTTGAACAAGTATTGTCAAGGCAGGAAGGTGAAAAAGATACAAAGACCAAGTCAGAGGTGCTTCGCACTGCATTCCACCTATGGATGGTAGTAAAGATTTTCTTTTTGCTATGGAGTCCCTTTGATTCCTTCAGGCAGCCTGTTATCCACTAGTTCTTGAAATTCCTATCGGAAAAATCAAAACAGTCAGGGTGATCCTGCAAGGTGCTGATCAGTCTGGCCTCAGTCTAGTATAGCACGTAATCAGGGGTTTAAACACAAGAATTTAAGTGCATTGCTCTATATGAGTCAAAGTGCTCAGTACCTTGTATGAGCTAGCCCTACGAGTTTAAGAAAAAAACTCACATTTGAATAGTTTCTTTAAAAACAGGAGTGGATTTATGTATTATAAAAATGTTGTTTCTGTGGTTTAGTATAACAAAGGAGTCTAAGCCTAATTCTCTACTGCCTTCTACTTCACCGTCATTTATATCTGGGCTAAGTGGGTATAAAATCCCACCTTTCACAGCTGTAAGTGACACAAGGTGCAAGATACTGGAGAATCAGGCTCTTCATTTCCTGGAAACTTTGATTATTGAAAAGAAGATCCATTATGTGGGTGTGTGTTCTTGTTCTGTTGCCATTTCCACCTTGCAGCAGGGAAAGTTTGTGCTGCTGTTAGCACACTGACATTGACATTGGGTAGAGCTTCAAAATGGCTTTGTGCCTACAAACTCTGTATTTGTTGGCTTTGCCAAGGTGGGAGCTTTTACTGTTCTTTGTTGTTGTTTTTTTAATTCTGACCCACACATCCCTCAACAGCTATACAATGTTAAGAGCTTGTGATGGGGTGTGGGTACCCCTCACTAAGATGGGCAGGAAAATGGTAATCCAGGCACTTAGAGATAGGATGAAAAGAGGAGGCAGTGAAAAGGCCTCTTAAGGGAAAAGGAAATATTTTCCCTTGATCTCCCTCCCCTCTTCTTGGAGCCCACAGAGGAATAATGATAAAATCATGAGCGCTAGCAACATGGTAAATGTCACATAGCAAGCAAATGCCAAAGGGTGCAAACACAGCTGACATGTATGTATTTAAATATTCAAACATAGAGGGTAAGTTCTTTGAGGGCAGAGATTTTTCACTGTGTGTCTACAGAGTCTAGCTAATGGAACCCGGATTGGGTTCTCTATCTGTTTTGTGGTAGCACCTAATCAGAAAATAAGAGCTATTAAAAGCAGTATGCTAGTAAGTGTATAAAAATGCCATATATAGAAACTTATTTTGAAACAAAGATTGTACACATACTTGCAACTCTAATGATGTATAGTTGTAGGCCATTTTCTGCTAGTAATAAATAAAATAAGAATAATAATATCTACTTTGTACGCAGTGTTTTTCATCCACAGATCTCAAACCACTTTACAAAGGAGGTCAGTATCATTATCACCATTTTACAGATAGGGAAACTGAGGCACAGAGGGGGATGTGACTAACCTAAGGTCATCTGGCAGGCCAGTAGCTGATCTGGAAATAAAACTCAGTCATAGTCCAGCACTCTATCCACTAAGCACCACTGCCTTAAATATGAATTCTGAGGAAACCAATTTGAATGACTATTTAAGAGATATGTGCATGCACATCTGTGCATGTGTGTGCGCACGCACACACATACCTCTTAAATAGTCATGCAAATTAGTTTATATAGCTAAATAAATAAATTGGGAATACTGACTCAGCTCTAGTGATGTTGCCTGGCTGACCTTCTCAGGAAAGCAAGGTATAACACCACATAACAAAGGGAGTTCAGAGTGATCTGCTCCCTAATCACTCACTCTTGTGATCCATTAGAAGATGCAGAGATGCATTTCCTATCTCTGTTTTCAGGACACCCTACTAATCTGACATTCATTGATCTGAGCTTGTCTTCTGGATTGTTAATTTGTTTGTGTTCCTAAGTGGCTGTAACTGGTTTTCTGTCAGGATTCTTCTAGGATCTGATACAGCCTCCCTTGATAAATGAATATTCTTGCTGTATAACTTTTGTAATAATATTTGATTATAGCTAGCCATGTCTTTACAAAATACTGTAATATAGCAAAGGACAACACAAGCCTGAGGATATTCTGGCTACTTTAGCAAATGTCATAGCTTATCTTTTGAGTGAATCCATTTAGATATATTGCAGTTAGCTTGCCTAAAATTGCCCCAAAAGGGCAATGCAGTCTATTTTTTTCAAAAGGTACATTTCCATTACTGCAAAACCTGGAAATTATAGTGACATTAGCCATCGTATTGAAATAATGGGTTAAGTATTAAATGCAAAGCACTGACAATTTTTTCTTAAGACCGCTGCATCTATTCCAAGCACAGCAGTGAATGTGGGTATGAAACAATCAAATCCCAATACTATCCAGAGTTGTGTGTTATACTCACATATTAACTTGAATCAGAGCAAACCAGATTTGCTTGTGCCATTCAGTTATAATTCTTGGACACTTTTCTCTGTTTCAAATGGCAGAGTTGATATGTAATTTAATAGCAGTATTTCCACCTGAAATCCCTTTTTCTTTGCGTGCGACAGCTCTTCATGGTTTCATTGTAAATGGCAGTACAATGACTCCATATCGGCATTTAAAATAGTGTCCAGTGTGTATATGCACAGATATTTGTTTCTACCTGGGGGAGGACCAATACTTAGTTCCAAGGCACTTTACCAAATGAAATAATTAATGACCAGATGCACTGAAAGAAAGTGCTCAATGGACAAATTGGATCCTATTGCCTACTGGAAATAGCAGGCAGTCAAAGCAATATGGAACCTCATTTTTAACACCATAATTAGTGGCAAACAGGATCTTCAGCCAAGTAAAATCAACAGGCTGCTGGCAGTGATGCTTGTGATGTCATGGGTGGCATTCTTCCCTTTGAGTCAACACTGATTTAATGAGTCCACATGGTGTTAGGGGAACTGTGCTGCTGGAGTTGCTGTGCTTTGGAAAGAATCCAGGACCATTTGCTGACATTAACATCAGCACTCTTTTATAAGGGTGTTGCCCTTAGTGTTCTGGCTAAATTCCAACTCAGATCATTGCAATTTGCCCATCTACATTGTTCCCGTGGTGTCAGAAGGAAAATATGTTTTTCATTTCCACTCCTAAGCCATAGTGTTTCTGTGGCTACTGCACAGGTGCTATATTTCACTCATTTTAGTGGTGTATGGGTGAAGTAATGTATCTGGAGGTGGGGGTGATATTGCCCTCTAATGGCCAGTCCAAAGAGGCTATGGGAACCTGCTGCTGCTGCCGTTACTACTACCAACTGAGGGAAATCTCCTTTCACTTAGGTGGATGAGCAGTTTTGCTATTGACTTCAGTGGGGCCAGGATTCCACCCTAGGGCTTTGATCCCAGTTCCATGTGATTTATTAATTGTATCTATTTGCTGCATGTTGATGTGTGTTCATGTGATGGATGCTTCAAAGATAAGAATAAAATAGATAATAAAGCTATAATAAGCAGTATGGTAAAATCCTCCCCCTTCAGAGGGTCACTACAAGGACTACATATCAGTCCAGTAACTAGTTAAGGAAACAGGGTCTCTGTCTCTCACACATGCAGATTAACAAATCCATTCCTAAGGATTTAAGTGATGTGTAAGGCCCAGATCCACAAGGGGACGTAGGCTTCTTAGATGCCCAAGTCCCATAACTTCCTAGCCATTTTGTGTGGAGTTAGCCTCTGAGCATGTCTACTGGATTGGGCTGTCCAGATGGGACAGGCATTTCCTCACCTCTCTTCATCTGGCTTGAGGATTGTGCAGGGCCTTAGGTGGGAGATAGGAGTTTGAGCACCTGCCTGACGCATCGGTACTCATGCCTAGAGGCAGAAACTTATGCACCTAGGAACTTTTACAGCAAACATTTAAGTGCCAAGTGAGTTTAGATGCCTACAGGGTGAGGAGGCAGCTGAGTGGAGGTTTTGTGAATTGCAGTGGTGCCTAAATCTGAACTTTAGGCACCTAAATCCATTCGGGGATCTGGGATAAGCCTCTGTGCTAGTCCTCAGCCCAGCATGGGAGTAAATGTTTGTAGGACTGGGCCCTATATCCTTATAGCATTGTCCTTACATGTGAAATAAGCTGATATAACAATCTGTTACATGTAAAATGACACTATGCAAGTAAATGAAAAAAAGTTCCAGCCCCCCCTTTCTTCTCAGATATCTTGAAGTTGATTCAGAGCTAGGAAATAAGCTATTTAAGTTCTAACCATGAACAGAAATGGAGAAATGTGTCATCTGCATGAACCTGGGCTTATTTCTATTTCAAGTATTGCAGCAATTGTCTGAAACTAAGAACATCTCAGGCTGAGAGAAACAGAATATATAAATGTACCATCTTCTGAATACAGCCACATTCATTTTGTTTAAAGATCTGGATAGGTGGGATTGTAGCTTTCCTAGTGGTGGCTCATGGTCAAAATTGTAATAGGACACAGCAGTGTACCTCACTAGCACATTTTTTCAAGCATGCCACTCAGTCATCTGCTAGGGCTGCTGGCTATTCTTCGGAATTCAGACATGCTGCTAGAAGTCATGCTGCTAAGGTTTGTCTATTAAGAAGGTTTAAGTGACATGGTGGCACAAACAGCACAAGTCAACAGAGCCTTCTCTACACTACGGATCCCACCAGCACAGCTGACCAGTGGTAGCACCACACTGGACCATTTCAGCCAAAAAAAGTCCTAGTGCAGACAAGCCTTGTATGACTCTTGTTTTGTTCACTACGTGTCCAGAGAGGGCTGTGAACCAGCTGCCTCCATGGATTCTTCATATGGAAGTTATATATTCTTCTTAGATGATTGATTATAGATTGTAGGACATAGATTGTTAAAAGGAACATCCCAGTTGGCTTGTCTGGTGGTGTTGGACCTATACACTAACTTCCAGTGGTGCACAGCTAGGGTCTCATCTCTGAAAAACAAATTCCTGCTCCCATTATGTTAATCAAGTGTATTTGTTGAAGGTGGGGATGGATTAATGGAGGAAGAAAGGTTTGTTTGTTTGGTTGGTTTTTTTTAGTTAGTGTTAGAGAAATACACGTCAAAGAAGAGCTATCTTGGGCTCTAGGGGCCTTGTCATTGATAAAAGCATACATTACAGAACATCATTACAAAAACCAGACAGCAACATATTCCCCCTCATATTTCTAACCATGAGGCAGAAAATACATACTAAAAACAAATTAATCTTTCCACTCACCAAATTGCTAAAAGAAGGTCCACCCAGACACTTAAAGCCCTTTTCAATTCCTAATCAAAAAATGGTGTCACGGGGTGCACTCACCACTGGTGGCGCCTCCTCCTGGTTGCTCTGGGGATTAGCTCTGGCCAAGCATTGTGCCCTCCTCTGGTGGTCTCTCTCCCATCGTCCTCTCACCCTGCAGACCTTTCTCACTACAGGAACTGCAGCCTCCTCTTTATGACTCAGCCCTCCAGCCAGGTCACCATATGTGTTACCCTTCTTGGGTGGTATAATGAAGTCTTTCCAGGACAAATCATCTCAGGAAGTCTGCTGTCCTTTGCCTGGTTTGTGCCACATCCCTAGTGGCTGGTAGGGGAACCCAGGCCCGCCCTCTACTTTGGGTTCCAGCTCAGGGGCCCTCTGGTCAGCAGCAAAGGTCTGCACTGTCCTCCCTTGCTATCTCCCTGAGCCTTTTCCTACCTCCCTAGCTTCCACCCTGTTTGCATTTGCCAGCCTCTCAACTCCCTCCTTTCAGGGAGTAACTGTGGACTACCCTAACACACCTCACTTCTCCCAGGCCTCCTTCTATCACATTCAGGCCCCCTTCCTCTTTGCAAAATGTTACTGCTGGAAATACCACTGCCCGAGACTCGTGTCTTACAAATGTGATGCAGCTATTTTCACAAGCTTCCATGGAAATGTTTTCCTAACTTGGTTCTCAGTCATTTTCATAACAAGGTACATTTTCAATGTGAAATGTTTGCATTTTTTACTACAAATTGATTTTAATCTAAAAGCACACTCACACGTTGCAGTTCTGAATTTAGATAATGATATGGGGGTTGATGTATTTTGCACAAAGTGGGTCCATTTTTAAGGAAAAATGAGCCTACTTTCACTCTAAATTATGAAGGTTTTTCAGAAAATTTGTTCATTTTCACAATAATATGAAACATTCAAGTCTCAATGTCTTGTCAACTTTAAAAAAAACAATTTTTGATAAACATCTAATTACAAAAAAGCCCCAAAGCCAATGTAATGGTTTGCTCATGACATAGTAGCATCTTCAAACCAAAAGCATATTGATTTCATTTACAGAGTAGATTGTAATAATATAGTTAATGAAAGAGGAAAAAAGGAAAGGAAGGTTCACACACAGTTCCAATTGAAATGCATATAGCTGTGTGGTGGGATGGATAAACCATACACCGGGGAGTTAAGGGTGCAGGAACAACTCTGGGCCTGGGAAGCCCTGCCTCCACAGGCCTGCTGGGCATGCTGCCATTGGAAGAGGGACTTAAAATGGAATCTCTTCAGCACAGCAGGGTAGTGAGTAGAGGCAGACTTGCACTTCCTGCTACCAGGAAGGCATTCCCGGGGGGAGGTCTGGTGCATGGAGCTGAGACTCCCTACCCTGATGAGACCCATGGACCAGGTTGCCAGGGACAACTGCCAGCCATGAAATGCCCCAAAGGGAAGGGGGAGCAGAGTGGTAGGAAGAGGCCAACAGGAGAGCATTAACAGGATCTCCAATAGTAGACTGCTGAATTCTGGTGCTCACAAGGGCCCCTGGGTCAGAACCCAATGGAGTAGGAGGGCCCCGTACCCTGTAACTGCTAGGTGGGGCTGCCGCCACAGACTGTAACCAGTAGGTAAGGAGGCTCAACCTGCTCACAACTGGTGGAGAATATGGTAGGGTTGTCAGGTGTCCAGTTTTTTACCAGAATGTCCAGTCGAAAAGGGACCCGGGTGGCTCTGGTCAGCACTGCTGACCGGGCCATTAAAAGTCTGGTTGGCTGCCCACAGTACGGCAGGCACAGTGGCCATCTTGGACTGCTTTAATATGTCTCTGGGGAGATACCACCAACACTTCTAGAGAGAAAAATACCTGCTGGGGGCCCGTCCTTCGGTAATGGCCCAGCACCTGAAGGATTATTGCAGGTTGTAGAGGAAATTGTCCTTGAGCAATTTATCCAGACTCTCCTGGTTAGGGGATGGGAGTGGGTGAAGACACATTGACCCAGCACACTGTCAGAGTTTGTGGGGCTCATGGAAAAATTACCTAGATGCTGAAAGACCAAGCTTCCAGACCTCCAAAGGTGGAAGCCCTGAAATTAGGCTGTTGCCAAATGTGCAGGTCTGAGCATAGCAGAGAGAATGGGGCACAGGAGACGGAAGCTGAGGCGGGATCCAAGTCCCTTTAGAGGCAGAGACTATAAGGTTGAATGAGAGTGGCCCAGGATACCAAGAACTAGGGAGCCAGGGAGCATGGAAGCTAAGAATCCTCTGACTGGGGCAACCCTAATGGAGGGTGGAGGTTACCACAGCAGTGGGCAGCTGCGTTGAGGATGGGAAACATGGCCACTTTCAATATTACCGCCTCTTTATGGACTGTAGCTACAGGCAGATCTGGATGGCGGCCTCTAGAGCCTACAAACAGGGGCTGGCCAAGATAAAAGTCCCAGTGAGGATCTATGCAGCTGAGTTGATAGCCCTAATAGATTCCAGGCGCAGCCAGACCCTCTTGAGGGGAAAAAGCTGGTTGAGGCCCAGGAATGTGTCCAACATGATCTTCCTACAGAGTATACATAGGGATATGCATCTGTAGCCTACAAAGGAGATACAAGTGCCAGTGGGGAACCATAGTGAGACAGTACAGAGGTGGTGGCCTCTCTTGCCTACTGGGAGGTCCTGACATAAGACTGGAAGTACTTTGGTGAAGTCTTGGCGATACCGTGACCCCGAAACTGTGGAAGGAGCGGGCTGATGCAGGAGTATGAGAAAATCTGGTGGAAGTGACCTCATAACAAACACAGGAGCTCACAACAGCAGGACCAGCAAACTCAAAGCTCCATGGTTATGGAATGGCTGACCTAGAACAAGAACTTCATCAGGGAACAGAAAAGAGATACCACCTTGAGCCGGGCATATGAACAGCTAACAGCTGTCAAAGGAGAGGTAACTGACCAACAGAATGCAGTACAATGACTATGCTTTGAGTTGAGAGGCAAACTCCTCTACTGGGCAATACAGGGTGACCCCCAGACTAATGAAGTCTGGGCCCAACTCCTAGTACCCCAGCTCTTTTGGAGGGAGTTACTCTGGCTTGTGGGGAGAAAACAATGGAAAGAATTATCAGCCAGTTCTATTGGCCAAACATCCATAAAGAGGTAAGAGACTGCTGCATGCCCTGCCAGGAGTCCCAGCTGACAGGACCCAAAAACACTCCAAGGGCCCACCTGATACCAATGGTAGTAGACACTCCTTTTGAGCAAAATGGTATGGACTTGATCAGGCTGCCAGAGAGAAACATGAATGGATACCAGCGCATACTGGAGATCGTAAATGATGCAATGCAGTACCCCAAGGCTATTCTGCTTCACACAACCAACATTATGACCATAGCAGCAGAACTCATGAACGTCTTTGGGGATCCCCAACCTCGCAAGGAAATAACAGACCAAGGGGATGAATGTCATGTCATGACAGAAGAACTTGTGGGAGCTGCTGAAAATCCAATCTCTCAGAACTTCTGTCTATCACTCCCAAACAGATGGGCTAGTCAAATACTTCAGTGGGACCGCAAAGGCAATGCTGTGAAAGTGTATGGCTGAAGATCCCTGCCTACGATTGCTTGTTACCACCCCTTCTATTGGCAGGGCATGAGGTCCCCCAGGCCTTGATGGCATTCTTGCCCTTCAAATTGGTGAACAGGAGGCAACCTTGGAGGATTTTAGACCTTGCTCTGGTAACCTGGGAGGAACAAGAGCCCAGAGGCACCAGGGAAGTACAGTACGTTCTACAGCTGTGAGAGAAGCTGAAAACCTTAGGGACCTTTGCAAAGGAAAATTTCTTAAGGTCCCAAGGGTGTGAAAAGCAACCCTATGACAAGATTACCTGCCCACGTGAATTCCAGCCCAGTGACAGAATACTGTTGCTACTTCCCAACTCAGAATCAAAATTAATGACTTGATGGCAAGGGCCCTTCAAGGTGTTACACTGAGTGGCAGCAGTGGCTTATGAGATTTGACAACCTGAGAAGAGGAAAAAGACTTAGATTTATCATATACACCTTTTAAAGGCTTGGCAGGAACATGAGAGCTTATTCATAACATTCATAGTCATTCATTATTCAGCATGCTCCCAATACTTCTGTTAGTCTTAAAGGTGCCACAGGACCCTCTGTTGCTTTTTACAGATTCAGACTAACACAGCTACCCCTCTGATACTCTGGGCCCAGGAAACCCTGCCCCTATAGGCCTGCTGGGCATGCTCATTTGAAGGAGAGACTTTAAAGGGTGTCTCTTTAGCACAACAGTTTGGTGGGCAGAGAGAGGCAGACCTGCACTTGCTGCTGCAGAGGGACTAGGCCAGGAAGGCATTTCTAGGGGAAGGTCTTCTGCAGAGAGCCAAGACTCCCTATGCTACTGAGACCCATGAATCAGGTCGCCAGGGACAACTGATAGCCATGACATGCCCCCTCAAGTGGTGTGAGGGCAGAGAGGTAGAGCATTAGCCAGATAGAGGAGAGCATTAGCCAGATCTCTGGTAGCAGACTCCTGCCTTATAGTGCTCAAGAGTGCTCATGGGTCAGAACCCGGTGGAGTGGGAGGGCTCAGGTTCCACTACCCCATAAGCGTTAGGTGGGGCTGCCACCACAGGTGATAACTGCAAGGTGGGAAAGCCCACCCCACTCACAAGCTATTTCAAGTAAAGACTTTGGTCCCACAATCAGAAATGCACAGGGACCCTGTGCCTGTGTGGTCACCCATTGACCTCAGTAGGCTGTGGTTGGTCAAAAGTCTAGATTCAGTTGAAGAATTGGGGTCATAATATTTTACATCTTGCAAGAAAAATATACCTAAATCTGCTACATGATGTAAAAGTCTAATCACAAATGCAGTTGCGTGATGACATAATTAGCAGGCTTGATTCTAAATTGCATGTAGCAGCAACCACTGCCAGCTGGCTTGCTTGGGACCCACAAGAGAGACAAGAGCTGAACCCCCCCTTTGAGTTTCAATTTTTGATTGCACCCCCTGACCCAGACAAAAAGAGGTGAATCAGGATATGGGGGTGGTGCTTCTTCCCCGAGCCCCGCTGTGCGCCATCGCTGCTAACCCCCTCGAATGTTCCTTTGTGCCCCCCTAGGGAGGTGTGCCCTACAGTTTGAAATCTCTGGACTAGAGAGATGGAGAAAAGTGTCTGTTCTTTCACCCAATCACAGAGATCCTATTGACTTCATTGGGGCAGGATCATACTCAAAGAAAGCGTACTTCCTGGTGCAACACAAATGCAAAGTCCCTTGCAGGCATAGTCTGATTAAAAGCTGTCTCAGAATGGGGAATAGGGAAAGCATATGTAGGGTATCCAGGCAAGTCGTGGTACATCTATAGCCTCATTGTAAGGGTGTTGTTCTGCCCTCTTTACTCAAACAAAATTCTCATGTTATCAAGAGTATTCAAATGGTAAGATGTCTGGTGCTAGGATTGTAGGACCAGATTTTTGATAGCCCAGAGCCCAGTAACATGCTTAAACCACTGCCAGTAGCTGGGATACCAATTGTTATGCTTATTGCTGAAAGCAGCTAAAAGAAGGCCTTTCTGAAATCTTAGCATGACTAACAGACCAGGAGGGGAGGGTTCAGTGACCACAAGGAGTAAACATGAGCCTCTGCCCTCCCAACTTGGATTGTTTTTCTGAAGCATGTGGTTTTGCAAGATGGAAAGTCTGGCAATAGTTAACTATCGCTATACAGCTGGTTAATTGATGGAAAGTTTCCCGGCCTAACTAATGGAAAACTACAGGCTGGAAATCTCCACACTTAGCTTCTGCTCAGCAGGGTTTTTTTTTTTTTTTGATGAACAAGCTATGTAATACTAACAAATTGGGTATAAAAAGAGGAAGAAATCCGAGCTCATTGGACACTTGAACGCTTGGACTCCTCTCAAGTTCCCTTGCAGATGGAAGGCCAGCCACTGGGTGTTTGCAGTTATCCACTTGAGACCTCCTCAAGACTCTGAGTAAATATGAATCTGGGATTGTTTGGGATGTTTTACTAACCTGTTGTGGACACGTGTAAGTGCTGGAGACAAAATAAAGTAAATCTTTAAGTGAAAGCACTCTTGTATGGTGCTGCTTGTGCCAGCCACCTATCAGTCAGACAGCCATGTCTTGGTTGATTTATTTCCTGCCACCGCCTCACCAACAGTAAAAGTTACCAAGAGCTTTGGGTTCAGAAACCCTGGGACCATCTTTTTGTTTGTACAACACAATGGCGTCCTGGTCCATGACTGGGACCTGTAGCTGCTATCACAATACAAATAATAAATAGGAGCAGCATGTTGGGGTGGGACGGAGTACAGCTCCCCCTTCTTCTGCTGATGTTCCCTCTCCTCTCGATGACTTGGAAGAACAGTGTGTCCTCACAGCTCCTCAGTCCCTCTTGGCTGTTGCTGGGAGGCCTCACTCTCCTATTTCTATCTACTCTAGATTACAGCACATAAGCCAGTGGGAGTTTCCTGCGAATAAGGACTGAACAGTAGAGCTCCGAAAATTCCTGTTAAATTTCCCCTTTTCCCACCTCCCGAATAGTTCATGCACTGTAGGAAGGTAGGAGACATTGGATTGGGAGAAAAACTCTTCCAAATTAATTAAGCAAGTGACTTGCTCATATGATATTTCCCCCCCTTTCCTGAGTCCATGTTATATAAGAAAATGGGCCAGATATTTTTTAAATACTTCAGTCTGAGCGGTGGGGATGGGGAAGAACATTAAACAAGAATTATGTGTATTGCATTGCCATCCATTCTGACATGTCAGTTCAGAACAGTTGGTAACAGTGACAGGCTGCAGCACTTCATTATCATAATCTGCAACCTTTAATATAGTATTTGACATTTCAGTCAGACACAGCTTTGTTCCTAAGCTGGCAACTGCAACTGCTTTCCACCCATCGATATTGCCATATTGGACATGTATACCGTACCGGGCATAGAGAAGCTGTGTTTATATACTGATGTCAAACTACTGATAGTAAGATGCAAAGCAAAAAAGCAAACAACTCTATATTTAAAAAAGTAATGATGAAGAACTGAGCAATCCCATAAATTCTGGCCAACTCACCCTCCATCTTTGTTACAATGAACAAAATTCTCTGATTTGCCATTTCCAGTGAGGGACTGTAGTGGTGCAGGTGGCCCACTCCAGTAGGGGGTGGGGCAGAAGCAGCCTGGAAGACTGTGGAAAGCTGCAGCGAATTAGGGTGAGGCTTGTTAGGAGGCAGCTGCTGGGGCAGCCCAGCAGGGCAGTCTCTCCCTGACTAGCAAGGGCGAAGGACTGACTCTTGAGGTAAGGAGGTGACATCTTGGACAGAGCAGTTCTGGGCAGGCTCAGGGGAGCAGAGAGAGGGCTCCTGCCTGTGACCTGCCAGGCTGCGGCCCCTGACTAGAAGGGCTGAGAAGGTGCAAGGGGCCAAAGGGGAAGTGGCCCAGGCAAGATAGTTGGACAAGGGGAGAGGAGGACAGAGAGAGGCTGCTGCTAGAGGGTCCCTGGATCGGGACACAGAGTAGTGGTTGGGCCTGGGTCCCCCCCTTCCCCTTCCCTCTTGCACTGCATCTGGCCATGGAGGAGTGTGGCCAATACAAACTGCAACTTGCCCTGAAGTCAGGGACTAGACTTTGGGTTGTGTTTGGCCCCTGTGGCAGGTGCAAGCCAAAGGACTGCTGTAATCCCCAGAAGGGGAGTAAGAAAGAAGTAGTGGGCACTGCAGGAGGGCAGTGTCCTGAAGAGGACACCGCCGAGTGGGGGAGCAACGCAGGTTCGAAACAGTGGAGTAGAGCAGACAACGGGCAAGACGCCACCCGCAGAGGCTGCTCCGGAGCTGGACTGAGCTAATTCCCAGAGCAACCAGCAGGAGGTGTTGTGGTGGTGAGTCCTGACCCCATTACAGGGACTATGCAAAATATCTGACTATGAAAAATATTCTTCACCCTTAGCTATGTTGGGCAGCACCTTGTTGTGACATTACACCCCATATTCTTAATATAAATATTGTTATGATACGAATATGGCAATACTATGATACTCTCTCTCTCTCTCTCTCTCTCACACACACACACACACACACACACACACACACACACACACACACCACACACATGCACAAATGCCTGCTTTGGTGGCGGCAGCTGCATTCCACAGTAGTGGTTTACTTTGTGTCCCGGAGCAGATAAGCATGCCGGCTGACGGAAACGGAGCTTTGAAAGGGGATACTGCATGCCTACAGCCGAGTTCAAAACAATGACAAGAGTGGCCACTTGACTTCAGGGGATTATGGGACTTTCCAGAGGCCAATCACAGCGCAGTAATGCAACACTAACACCCAGGCATTTCAGCCAGGGTGCAGCAAGCTTTATGCTTCTCATGGAGGTGGATTACCAGGAGCGCTCCAGCTGCAGAGTCCAGGCGTGCTAAGTGCTTGCCAGTGTGGACACCCCAGGAGTTAGGGCGCCCGGGGCTGATTTAATGCGCTCTAACTTGCAAGGGTAGCCAAGCCCTCAGTGGCTGAGCCAAGATTAGAATGAAGTTCTTAGTTTCATATTTAGGGCTTGTTTACACATGGAGTTATTCAAGAATAGCTATCGTGCTTTAAATTCACACCCTTCCTTAATCCAAATTAATGTTAAAGTGTAGACAAGTGCTAAACACTGCTGTCCAACAGAGGAGCTGTCTGAAGACTGTCTTTTGAGAAAGAGTATGGCAGGAGCTGGGCAACACTGCTGACATCAGCAAGTTGGTCACCACACTAAGATCTGCATCTCCAAGTTGAATAGACACAGAACAAAACAGCCCCAGATCACTGTGAGGGAACTGTGAATAACTCCAGATCTTTAGGAAAAATTGGCACCGACTTTCAGCACTAGTTATTGATTTACGTTTTCCAGGCTATCTTTACTTTTTCAAAAATGAAAGATGAGAATAGTCCTGACAATTCTAGATCCCCAGAATTATTGTGGGTGAAAAAAAAACCTTGATGCTTGGCACATGCAAAAAAGGGTGGCTTTTATCATATAACATTACATTATACCACACTATCTTGTAATACAATCTCTTTTGCATATAATAGGTATCACAGAAAAAAAATCTACATCTACATATAAAACAGTCATCTCAGCAGGCACATATAAGATAACTTGTTTAGAAATCAACAACCAAATCATTATTAATGCTGCACTGGCATATGCCTTAAAATTATGGATTAACTCTTGCACAAAATGTGATTCCAGTAGGTCCATTAAAAAAAAGGTTTTCATACTGCCTGCTTTTATCACTCCTCCCATATATCCTTGGCCAACAAGCTCTGCTGAAACTGCACTTTCCAATATGAGAATTTAATGCCATCTTCAAACATATAATTAGATGAAACATCGTCCCCCTTCCATAGTTCCACAAGAGCAACAAAACCAAATACTTTTGCCTTTGCACAATACGGGTCCAAATAAGTAAAATAATAGTATTCTAGAAGGGATTAATGATTTATATCAATCTCAGACCTTATTAAAGCTGATGGGTTTATTCAGCACCTTTTGTTTAGGCTAAATGAAAGGTGAAAATAACTCCCCCTCTGTGTACTGATAGCTGAAACAATAGACGCCACCACCCAAGGCACTGGCCAGCATGGCAAGACCTGAGCAAGTGAAGCCACATGAGCTGAGAGGTTCCCCTGGGGACTCATTGTGCATGCAAGAGCTGGGTCAGTGATTATTTGTTTGTGTGGGAAGTAGAGAGCAACCAGAAAGCGAAAGAAGCAGTGGTGAGTTAAGCCCTGGGGAAAAGTGTAGAGAGCGCTTCTCTTGACCATAGTACTCCCTGGAATGGCAGGCCTGGTTTTCTGAACAAGGAAACTGTGTTCAGGGAAACAAGACTTTGTGTATATTCTTTGCACCAAAGAAATACCTGAATCATGTCATCAATTTCTTTTCTGTACAGAAACAATCCAGCAAAGGCCTGACTATTGGCTAATGTCTTGGCTCAAAAAGGGGCAATAATAACAAGTGTATGCAGGATTCCAACCTTGTTGCTGAGAAGTTTTTAATGAAAGAATCTTCCATTTGGCTAAGAGTGGAGTTTCTCTCACAATATGGTCACAATTATTAGGTGAAAACCTGGCCACAAATCAGTGGCAAAACTCCCATTGACATCACTAGGACCAGGATTTCACCCTGAAATTAGCATAAAATGTAGGTCTTCCCTGAAAAGTGCTTCAGTACAAATGGCTTTGTAGGTACCAAATCCGTGTGTGTCACTGACTTTTCTAATTTTTCTCATTTTGCACATATATTGATGCTTATTCTGGTTATCAGCCCCATCACCAACTCACACCATTGGGTTTGCATAGATAGAACAGAAGGAATGATCTAAAGACAAAGGAGTCACACATGCATATCTGAGGGCATCATTTGACCTACAGCCTCCTTTATTCCTGGTGACTGTTTGAGAGGGGGAAAGAACTGAGTCTGAATTTCATCGGAGTCCAAGGTCAATTTGTGAGGGTGACAGGAACAAACACATTTATTCTTAGAAACTGTAAAAAAATATGCTACTTAGATCGGTGAGACACAACAGATATGGAAGTCCATGATGCTACTTTTTACAAAAACACTTTTTAGTAAAGTTGCCCCATACGTAAGTTCCTCTGCAATGCTTCAGAATATTGTAGGCAGATGAAACCTTAAACAAAACCTTTCCACAGTATGACATCCCCAAGGCAGGTAGCAGCTGGATATTTTTACTCCAAATAGTTCTGGTTTTTTAAACTGATCCTATTACTATCGCCAGGTATTTTATGCCAAATTTAAATGCACTACAAAATAAATCCACTTTAGTGCATGCCTGCTTTTGCTTTACCTGAATAACAATTTATGTTCCCTTGTTGTTTTTCACACTCAAATAGCCTTGCAGCATCTATTATGTTTGTTCTCATATTTTTTTTTTTTTACAAAGGATACACATTGTTTTTTTCTTGCATTTTTAATTAAAATCCTTGGGTCCCTGTGTCATTTTGATTGCCTCTGGCACTACAAGTATTTTTACTAGATGCAAGTGGTAGAAGCACCTTGCCTTATCGGGATTCTCTCTGTTTTTTCAATTAACTTCCAAGTACACATAGTCTAGTTCAATATTTTACATTTATCCTTCTAAAAGCTTATTCTTCTTTTGTATGGTGATAATGGAACAATGTAAGCAAGGGTGTGACTATAATTGGATTATAAGGTCTCTTGTCCAGGCTAGAGCAACAGGGGTAGCAATGTGAACGGCTGTGACATCTCTAGGATGAGCATAGATTGGGCAACCATCCACGATGTGTCTGACAGTTCGCACAATGCCACTGTTGCAGTTTGGTGATTCCCTCATTTAGCATCCATGGAGTAATTATACATATCTTCCATGAAAGGTTATTGTACTGATGAATGATATCAAAGTAATGTCTTAAATCTTCCCAAGACCAACACCTGTCTGGAATTTTAGTTTGTAAATGGGAGTGAGGAGAATCAAAAATTAAGTTGATATTAATGTAACAAGGAAGAATCAATAATAGATGAGAACAAACAGAGAGCAAGCAAAAGTAAATAAGAGACAAGCATGATATGCTATGAACAAGTCACAAGTAGCAGTTCTTGGTTGCTTTGACACACTCTGTTTGTGGAAAATACATGGGTGGATCTATAACAAAGTGGAGGAGTGTGCTGAATCTCAGAATTATGCAGTCACATCTACAGGATGGGGGGGTCTAAACATAAAGTCTTTGCTTCTTTAGTTGCCAAACAAAGGATCTGCTTTGGATTGTTATACAGCAGAACCCGTCATCAGCATGGAAACATGTCCTCTGGAATGATGATGGTTAAAGCCTGAAGGGACATATTAATCCTTAGCGCATCTGTCACCATAGGCACCGATTCTGTGGGTGCTCCGGGGCTGGAGCATCCACGGGGAAAAAATGGTGGGTGCTCTGCAACCACCGGCAGCTCCCCGCCCCAGCTCACCTCCTCCTCTGCTCTGCCTCCTCCCCGGAGCACGCCGTTTCTCCCCCTAGCTCCCAGTGCTTCCCGCCATGAAACAGCTGGGAGGGATAGAGGAGGAGGGGGAACGCAGCATGCTCAGGGAAGAGGCGGGGCTGGGGCAGGGATTTGGGGAAGGAGTCCAATAGGGGCAGGAGGGGGCAGAGTTGGGGCGGGGACTTTGGAGAAGGGGTTGTAATGGGGGCGGGGCAGGGGTGGAGTTGGGATGGAGCCAGGGGGGCACGAGCACCCACCGGTGCCGGGAAAAGTTGGCGCCTATGTCTGGCACGTAAATATCTTGTGACAATGGTTACAACAGTGCCATGCAAATGCCTGTTCTTACTTTCAGGTGACATTGTAAACAAGAAGTGGGCACCATTATCTCCTGCAAATGTAACCAAACTTGTTTGCCTGAGCGATTGACTGAAGTAGGACTGAGTGGACTTGTAGGCGCTAAAGTTTTACATGGTTTTATTTTTTAATGCAGTTATTTTTTTGTACATAATTCTACATTTGTAAGTTCAACTTTCATGATACAGAGATTGCACTATAGCACTTATATTAGGTGAATTGAAAATACTATTTCTTTTGTTTTTTACAGTGCCATTTTTTTAATCGCTTCAGAGCCCTAATTATATTTAATATTTTGATCATATCAAAACAAATATTTTACCTTCTCAAAACTAAAAACTTCTGATGGATCTGAATCAGATTAACAATTCTGACTTTTTGTTCCATTTAAGAACAATTTTTGTTCAAAATGTCAGACTTTTCCATGAAATGAAAATTCTTTTTTCCAACCAGCTCTAGCTATATTATGCTAGGATTTTTTGTTTGTTTTTAATATACCATAGAAAATCTATATTAGCCCTGAGTGCTGTCTCTTCTTGGGAACTGGTTTAGAGCCCAGTGAAGCAGGCTTCCATTGACTTCAGATTTTTTTGGATCAGCTCCAGAGTTTAAATTCAGCCAGAGCTGTCCAGAGCAGAGCTCCGGTAAGTATTTTCAAACCTGTGGAAGCCCCGGTGTGCCCCGCACGGCTCGAGCCCTGAACCCCAGTGCCTCCTGCAGGGTTCTGGGAAATACCTTGAGAATTTATGCCCTGATCAGCCCCCTAAACTGACATAGACTGTGGAACAAATCTTCAATTGGTGTAGATCAGCATAGTTCCATTGACTTCAAGGAATATTTATCAGTTTAGCTGAGGATGTGGGTCAATATTTAAATTTAGGATTATCATAGCACCACACTATAGGTTTTCTATACTATTTCTTTTCTAGTATATCATATGACATAATAATGATTTACATTCCAAGTTACCCAGTTCAGAAACACATAAGTCTCTCTCGGGAGCAAACTCCTTTTTATGCAGGATACAAGAGTATATTGGACTGGACTTTTAAAATATGACCTGGTTTAAGAAACCCTTAGTCATTTTAATAACCATCACGGAGTTTTAAATCACTAATATCTGTTTTTCTGTCCCTCTTCTCTGATACTGTGTTCCTAGCTCAATATCTCACTTGGATCACTTTCATAAATATAGATTAGTTCCAAAGAAGTGCTAAACCATCCTCTAATCCAAACTCTTTTGGCATTTATTTTACTGAATTACTTTTTTCTGAAGCAATTTCTCTTGTTTATGGCATCAGTTGACTAGTCCCACTGATTTAAGTCTCAGCCAGGATTTGCTCTTCTTTCAGAACCAATACTCCCTTCCCTCCTCCCCCCTCGGTGCTATTGTCTTCTATGATTTTAACTGATACTATTTGAAACAATAGTTCCTTTTTTTCTTTTTAAGATGCAGATCTTGGGCTTGCTGCTGTGAGGTTCTGCTTAGCACCCTCAATATATTCCTGGGGGTAAAATTCCTGAGCTCTTCAATACTCATATGTAGCAATTTAATAATCTGTGGAATTCAATTGCCTGGATTATTTGGGAACTATGATTATGCTTATCTGGAACCAAAAAAACCAGACTCGTAAAAAGTTCGCTAACTGCTGATGGGCCACAAAGGCTTTGAAAGAGCCATTGGACATGGAAGATAATGATGATAATGGGCAGAAACTTACGTTTTTCTCTCAACCAAAATTCTCATCTACGTCAAAGGCTTTATTTGGCCTAATTATAAATAGTGAACAATATCAATACTTATCTTATTTATAAAGCAAATCCTTTCCGCCAAATAAGAACAAGGAAACATTCAAAGGTGGGGAATTCAAAATTGATAAAAGGAACTACTTCCCCGCACAATACACAATTAGATTGTGGAACTCATTGCCGTGTGAAGAATTCAGCTTCAAAGATATTTTCCCTAGCCCAGTGTTTTGATCATGTCAACCCTCTCTTTGCATCCCTTCACTGGCTCCCGTTTTTGTATTATTCAAGCATAGGGCACTTGTCTTCATTTTCAAGGCTCTTCACAACCTATCCCCACCATATGTATCTTCTCTCATTCAGTACTGAAAAATTGACTCCCACCTCCTATCGGCCATGATGCCTCCATCACCCATTTGTTAAACTTTCAAACAGGCACTTTCATTCTTGTTTATACTTATTTTGTAAGCTCTTTGGGGAAGGAGTCATCCTTTTGTTCTGTGTCATAGTTCTAGGCCCAGAAGGGATGATTGCGATCATCTAGTCTGAGCTCCTTTATAGCACAGGGCATAGAACTTCCTCCAAAATAAATTCCTAGAGCCTATCTTTTAGAAAAACATCCAGTCTTGATATAAAAATGTACACCCTATTTCCAGTCTTAATTTGTCTAACTTCAACTTCTAGCCATTGAATCCTGTTATACCTTTCTCTGCTAGATTGAAGAGTCCATTGTTAAATATTTTTTCCCTAGGTAGATACCTATAGACAGTAATGCAGTCATCCCTTTACCTTTTCTTTTTTTAAATAGATTGAGCTCTTTGATTCTTTCACTGTAAGGCATGTTTCCTAGTCCTTTAATCATTCGCGTGGCTCTCCTCTGAACCCTCTCCAATTTATCAACATTCTTCTTGAATTGTGGGCACCAAAACTGGACACAGTATTCTAGCAGCAGATTCACCAGTGCCTTATATATAGGTAAAATAATCTCTCTACTCTTACTTGAGAGTCCCCTGTTTAGGCATCCCAAGACCACGTTAGCTCTTTTGGCCACAGCATCACACTGGGAGCTCATGTTCAGTTAATGATCCACCAAGACCCCCAAATCTTTTTCAGGGTTGCTGCTTTCCAGAATAGAGTCTCCCATCCTGTAATTATGGCCTACACTTTTTGTTCCTAGATGTATATGTTTGCATTTCACCAGATTAAACTGTATATTATTTGCTTGCACCCAGTTTACCAAGAGATCCAAATTGCTCTGAATCAATGAGCTGTCTTCTTCATTATTTGCCACTCTTCCAATTTTTGTGTCATCCGCAAACTTTATTAGTGATTATTTTGTTTTCTTCCAGATCATAGATAAAAATGTTAAATAGCATAAGGCCAAGAACCAATCCCTGACACATCCCCTAGAAATACACCTACTTGATGACAATTCACCATTCACAGTTACATTTTAAAAACCATCAGCCAACCAGTTTTTAATCCATTTAATATGTGCTATGTTAATTTTATATTCTAGTTTTTTAATCAAAATGTCATGTGGTACCTAGTCAAATGCTTTACAGAAGTCTAAGTATATTACATCAACACTATTACATTTATCAGAGGGGTAGCCGTGTTAGTCTGAATCTGTAAAAAGCAACAGAGGGTCCTGTGGCACCTTTGAGACTAACAGAAGTACTGGGAGCATAAGCTTTCGTGGGTCAGAACCTCACTTCTTCAGATGCAAGTAATGGAAATCTCCACAGGACCCTCTGACTATTACATTTATCAACCAAACTTGTAGTCTCTTGTTAATTTTTTTTATTAGTTTGACAAGATCTAGTTTCCATAAACCCATGTTGATTGGCATGAATTACATTACCCTCCTTTAGTTCTTTACTAATATAGTCCAGTAGCAGCAGCTCCATTATCTTAACCAGGCTCGATGTCAGGCTGACAGGCATATAATTATCCAGGTCATCCCATTTACTCTTTTTAAAAAAGTAGCACAACATTAGCCTTCTTCTGGAACTTCCCCAGAGCTCCAATACTCATTGAAAATCAACATTAATGGTCCAACAAGCTCTACAACTTGCATCCAAAAGTTTTAAAAGAGCTGTCTATCTGAACCTGCTGATTTAAAAATAGTTAAGTTTAGTAGCTTCTGTTTAACATCCTCCAACGAGACCACTGGAATGGAACTAGTTTTGTCACCATAAGATGAGGCTATATCATCTGTTTTTTTCCTCAAATACAGAACAGAAATGTATATTGAACACTTCTGCTTTTTCTGCATTATTATTGATAATTCTACCATTTTCATCTAGTAATGGACCAATACCATTGTCAGGATTCTTTTTGTTGCTAATATATTTTAAAAACCTCCATTGTCCTTAACTCTGCTGGCACAGATTTCTCCTTGTGTCCCTTTGCTTTCCCTTTCAATTTTCTACAATTCCTAACTTCTGATTTATATTCTTTACTGTCAACTTCCCCTTTCTTCCATTTGTTTATATATATAAAATTTTATTTTTTACAGTTGCCTTCACTTTCCCCTCTAAACCAGGTCAGTTTTTAAATCAGCATGGCCTTCTTTCTTGATTGTGAGATTGCGGCTCTTTGGGCATATAGTAAAGTGTTCTTAAATAATTCCCAAGCATCATTCACATTTTTGATTACATTTTTCCTTCCAGTTGATTTGGCTCAAAATTGTTTTCAGCTTTGTGAAATTGGCTCTATTAAAGCACCAAGTATATGTATTACAGGTCTGGACTTTGTACCTCTTGCATATTATAAGTGTGATCAAGGTAAGTTCCCATTAATGTTTAGTGCTGTGACCAGATCTTCTTGCTCTATTAGGACAAGGTCTAAGATAGAATTCCCCTGTGTTGGCTGGTTAGGAAATTGTTATCTGTTATGTTTAGAAATTCCAAGGATGTTTTAGTACTGGCAACATGAGACTTCCAGCATATGTCACTCCAACTGAAGTCCCCCATGCTTTCCCTGCATTCCCTCCCAGACAGGCACATAAGGAAGTGGTCATACTGTTCCTATCATGATTTGGTGTTCTATAGCAAACATCATCTTGTGCTTTATCTATTAGGACATTAATCCATAAGCATTTAAGATAATTTTCTTCTGAGTTATCTAACTCAGAAACAGGCAATGCCATTTTTGACAGACTACCATTCCCCCATTCCTTTTGCCCAGAACATCCTTCTTAAATAGGTTTTAACCATTGATTTTATCATTCCAATTGTGTTAATCATCCCACCAGGTTTCAGTAATAAGCAATTCCAGTTCCTTTTGTTTATTACCCAGCCTCTTAGCATTGATGTAAAGACAATTAAAGAATTTATTCTCTTCATGACCTTGGTTCCTTGATTAATTTTGTTCTCAAAAGCTCAATTTTTTGAGTGTTCATATTTTAGTGCTTTTTACCTCCACTTTTGATATTCATTTCACCCCCTCCTGACTACTCTAGCCAGCCTGTCCCTGAGGAGATTGATCCCCCTTCTACTGAGATGGTATTTAACAATGGGGTCCTGATCCAGGACTGGGGCTTCTAGGTGCTATGATGACAAAAATAATTATTAATAAGAAGAATTTAGACTCAAAAGGGGATTAGGCAATTATATAGATAATAAGAATATCCAGACTTGTTATAATTAATTTAACAAATTTTGGAAGGTATATTAGGTCTTATCCTGATCTCTAATAGTTAGAGATTGGCTTGAATCATGAAGCAGGATGTTTAAGGGGGGAAAATTATCCCCCATTTGTCCACTCCAGGGTCTTTCTACACCTTCCTCTGAAGTGGTGGTGGCCACTCATGGCAACAGGATAGTAGACTAGTTGGATCTCAACTCTGAACCAATTTGTTCCTATGACATAATTGTGACAGGTTCCCCCAGGGGTGCCACCTGGAACTGGGATACCACTGTGTCCCCTGGCCCACCAGCCTGGGCTCCCTCTCACACTGTACTGCTGTGATAAGCTGCAAAGCCCTTCAGCCTGCACTTTCACCAGCCTGCATACAGGTAGGGCCACACCCAGCTGCAGTTACAAGCAGGCTCTCTGACCAGCCCCTGTATGGAAAGGCTACTCGCAGCTCCTCAGGCACGCACCCACTCTGGAGTATAAACACAGAATTAGACCATCTTGCACTGCATAGGGAACTGTACAGCGTAAGCTCATAAAATTCGTCCCCTCCCTCAATGCGGAGAGGAATGTGCAACAGCCTTTTGCCCCTAAGTTATGATTCCCACACACTTCTGGTTTAGATAAAGCAAAAACAACTTTATTAACTACAAAATACTGACATCCCAAGATGGAGTCTAGAGACACATGGTCTCATCACGTGTCATTATAGAATCATAGCAGCCATTACTCGGGGATTGTGTGTAGCATTCTCAGGAAGGTTCGCCAGGAGGGAAATAAGCTTCTCCTAAGGCCGATTGCCCTGAATAGTCCCTTTCCCAACCAGCTATCTAGACATCCTGTCTAGTGGGCTTTACCCAGCTATAACTACATTTGAAATACAGATACATAGTCAATATTTATAACTTCAATTACAAAAATGACACATGCATACAAATAGGATAACCACATTCAGCAAATAATAACCTTTTCAATGACATCTCACATGATCTGTCTTGCATTAAATACTTGATAATTATGTGATAACCATATCATAATATCAAAAATCTCATTGTCAAGAATATGGGGTGCAGTGTCACAATAATAAATATATATTCTAAGAACACAACAAAAACAACAACAATGCATGACAGAGAGTCATTGCCCTTTGATGAACAGGTAGAAGATATAGCTAGGAAGGCATTTTACTAACCACATTTGGTGAGACAAGTGCAATGCAGGCATAGGTATAGTTATCCATGTCTTTGTGACCTCAAAATTACACTGACATAATGCGTTCTACCTGGGCTAAATCTGGAGACCACGTACAAACTGAAGGTGGTACAAAATGCTGTGGCCCATCTGCAAAGTGAATGTTTGTGTTAGGAGGAAATTACACCAATGTTCCAAGTATCAGGGGGTAGCCGTGTTAGTCTGTATCTACAAAAACAACAAGGAGTCTGGTGGCACCTTAAAGACTAACAGATTTATTTGGGCATGAGCTTTCGTGAGTAAAAACCTCACTTCTTCGGATGCAACCAATGTTCCAAGAGCTCAGTGTTGGAAATTCACCTGGAGCTAATTCCCAGATGTAATTCAAATGACTGGGGATCAGGTTACCTTAAAGACTGGTGCTCTCTTCATTCCCTTCTGCCATAGATGAGATAAGCAGAAGCAGATGAGTTGGAGCTCTTTTGAGATAAAGTAAAGGGATGTGCTGGCGAGGTATTTTCCATGAAGACTCTTTGACTCTGAAATTCACTTCCCTCCTGAGTCCACCAGGTGCTCAGATTTCTTACTTTTCTAGTCATGCTGCAAAACCCCATTCTTCTCCGAGACTTTGAGGGTGCTGGTTTATAGAAAGAGGTTGGTATTTACTTATTGAGGTCCATGGGAGGTATTGAGCACTCAGCAATTAGGAAAATCAGGCCACTTATTTTGGAAAATAAATATGGATTTAGAAGCCTTGCTTGAGGATCCTATTATAGAAAATCTTGACCTTTGTTGCTTTTGATGGCATAAGTCTTATTAATTACATATGTAATTATCAGGGCACTCTGAGCTCAAGGTGTGATCCTGTTAATTGGGAAAACATTCTTTATTAAATAAATCCAAAGAAGTATGCTGTTTGGTGAACATACCACCTCCTACACAGAGTGAACAAAGTCCACAAGGAATGAATAGGCTTCCCACCTCAATTACTGTATGTGTTCCTTTTCCTTCCTCAAAAAAAGAAGAGCTAGAATGCTTGAATGGACTACAGTCTTCCACCAACAATTGAAACTACTTGCTTGATCTGCTTGTTGACCTCAGTTGTCTGCAGGTTACTTCTGACTGTCTGTAGATATTCAGTGAATGTATATGCCCCAGTGCTGGATAAGCATGAAAAAACATTCTTGGACAGTACTATACAAGGAGGTCATTCTTAAGGTAGATCTGTTTCCAAGAAGCCATTCATAATCTCTTCTTGTTAACCTTTATATGAGCTTAATGAATGGTTTGTTTGTTTGGTTCCTCCTGAAACCAATCTAAATATTCACATATGTCAGATCAATTTGTCCCCAATCCACTCCCAGTCTTGCAATACTGAGTGCTTCTGGCTAATCCCAGAAATGTTCATGAGGGTTAAAACTTGATATTTAGACAGAGACTATCCCACTTCCTGTCTTCCAGCAAGAGAACCCTGTATGACAGGGAAGAAATGAAACACAGGATGACTTTTGGGCCCCAGTAGCTTGCATTGACTGATAGAGTGGAATTAATATCTGTGGCTATATAAACTTCTGCCAGACAAGATTAGTAAAATGCCAGCCCAGATTAGTCCAAATTAATTGGACAGATCTTAATAAGGAAGATAGATTAACATAGCAACCGTAAGGTTGAAAAGAAAGACTAAGTTAAAAGAAGAGAAAATATAAATGCCTTTCAGATGTGAAAAAATTGAGTAGTTGTAAATGGGGCCCATACATATCTAGCAGGAAATGATGATCTAGTGATTGATTAACAGACGGAGTCCAGGCTTCTGGGTGCTATGTCCAACTGCCACCCATTAGCTAGGTGAGTAAGAAATCTGAGCTCTCCATTCATCAGTTCCCACATCTATAAAATGGGTAAAATAAGACATTCATTCAGCTCTCCCTTTTAGGAAGGTAATATGAAATCTATGTCCCATGGGAAATTCTGACATTTCAACATTTGTTTTTGTCTCATATGTTATAAAAAGTTGAAATTATGAAATTTTTCAAAGGGAAATTGTTGTTTGACATTTTCGATGAAAATGAAACATTTTGACATTACTGAAATTGAAGTGTTTCATTTTGATTTGTTGAAATAACCCAAAATGTTTCCTTTCAAGTCATTTCATCATGAAACAGAAATTTTCCAATCCTGACACACTACTCTGTTGGAATTGTAGTTCAGGAATTTGATGTCGTCTTTCTCCCCTATCCCCCAGGCTGTCTGACCAGAATACATCTCCCATGATGTACTCAGGGTCATGTGACTCTATCACAATAGACCACACAGAGCTTGGTCAGAAGGAAATGCACTTTGTTATGGCAGATTTAGTCCTCCAGGGAGCTACTTTCATAGGGGAGAATGGGGGTCTGAACTACAAGTCCCATAACATAGCGAGCTAATAGCAAAGTGAAGTTTAATTTAATTGATTCAAAGTGAAATATTTAATCGGTTTCCCAATGGAAAATTGAACATTTTTGCTGTTCAGTTTGTGGGTTTCTAACAATTTTGGGCAGACTTCAGTTATATAATAATGGAGTCACATACACTAGTAGAACTAGTTCTTTGTACGTCTGTAGCAACTTTTGTCAGACGATCTCAGCAGTTCAGAATGATAGTTTGACAGCACCCACTTCAGAGTTAAGTTTCCAGCTAAGCATCCATTGTGAATATGAACACTGTGAGGGGCAGAATGAAGGTTTCTATGGTTATTTGGTCTATGGCTTGTTGTGGAAGTTCAATCTTAACTGTGAATTTTCTCAGTTTCTAATCTTTGGTTTTTTATTGTTGTTGTTTAATTCTAACATTCCATAATGTAATATATATACAAAACACGAATATGAGCCTGAAAACCCAGTTTAACTTCAGTGAAATTTTGTATGTATCAATTAAAGAATGATTATCTGACAGAAAATTTGGTCTCTGTAAAATTAAAATTCTGTGAGAAAATCTTAATTTTTGCCAAAAATGTTCAATTTTCCATTGGGAAAATTCCATTTGGATTTATTTAATGAAGAATGTTTTCCCAATTAACATTATCACACCTTGGAATTAACTTTTTAATTTATCCTCCTTCAATGTGACATATGGTTGGTACATTAAAATGTTAATTCGAGTTCTAGTGGTATAAAGATTCCAGATATTCCCAATCGTTAAAATGGGGAACGTCACTGGAACAGGTAACACCTCTAAAACTGGAAGGGGTTTTTTAAGTGTGCCTATTGTAATGCTATGGGACCAGTAGTTATGTTTGGGAAACCCAATACCTACTGTATCCTCATTTTTACATTTTCTCTGAACAATATAGTTCCCGTCATATTAACCTGAGATAATGAATACATGGAGATGGAAATGCAGTTCTTAGTCATGGATGCTGTTTTCATGCAGGTGCTTTGATGTCTTGTTGAAACAAGCAATGAGGAGGGATTGTGCTCACAAAAATTCACATTTTTGGTAGAATGATGTATCATTAAACCAAATGCGCATACTGATTTATTTATTCAAAAACATCCCACACCAGCAAGCAGATGTATCGCCAAGCAATGCAGAATATTTAGTGGTTTTATTCCTGTTGGTTCCAAATACACTGAGGAGGTAATTTCATAAAACTCTCTGGTGAACGTGATCAGCACAGTAAATTCAGAAAGGTTTAGCTTAGTTCAGTTAATTGCACAGTTGCATTACCAATAGACAAAACCAAAATGGCATTGGAAGTTATTGCACAGTTAAAAAAACACCTTTTTGTTTCCAATGGAGTTGCAGTATATGATATTATGGTTATGGGGGCCTTATCAGTACCTGGGTGGATGGTATGAACTGGATGGTATGGATGGTAGTTACTGAAGAAATTATTTGCTGTATTATCTAATATCACCATAGCATAAACTATTGACCAGTCCAGCAAACCCTTATGTGGATTATTAGACTAGCCCCATATCATGATAGTAGGCCCATTGGCTCCTTTTCTCCCCATACTGAATGCTGTTATAAGAGAGCGCTATAAAAGAGATAAAGTGCCAGTAGACCAGTGCTCCAGATTATGCAGTATTGTTCCTGGGTTTTTTCAGGACCAATAAAAAGTTGTTGACTTGTGCATTGCAAATAGCTTCTTGTCTGCAGCTCTTTACCTGTCACTGTCATCAAGTGCAGGGAGTTGGAAGCTGAGAGTGGCAAACAGCTTCATTCAGCCCAGGAGAAGCTGCATCAGATCAATCTTTCATTTCACTTCATTTGTTTTTGGCAGGGCTGGATTAACCTTTTGTGGGCCTGGCACCAAACATATTTGTGGGCCCCCTGGGGGAATGATTGTAAAAGACAGGAGATCGACATAGAAGTTGTCTTTGACACAGCATTGTGCCAGGTTGCATATTGTGGAAGCTATATAATAGGAACCTTTAAGATACAAAAATAGAATGACTGAGACAAAGAGTTCCTTTATGAATTCAATGTGGCAATTTCAATATGCATTTGGATCAAATGGAGTCCCAGTTCAGCAAGAGGAAGTTTTCTGTTTAAGAAAGCTGGAAAAGATTTAAAAAGCTCAGCTAATACTAGCCGAAACTGCAGCATTTTGAATTTACTAGGGTTATTCCTGACGTCTGCCTTCAATGGGTTATGTTCATGTTTGCTCTCTCTTGCAATCTGAGCTACATAAATTGCTATGCAACCATAGAATATTGTTTTCAAATAGACTCATTGGCCCATTTATCTATAGCACTATAATCTGCCAGAAGATTGGGGAATTTTTTTTTTTATTAAGTTGTAAATATCAGCTCCCTTGGGCATAAAGGGATCATCAACTCAGTACTAGCTTTGACTCATATAAACACTTGAAAACATTAATTTTCTTAGAGCTACAGTACAAGAGCCGAGAGCAAGAGCACAGCGGGGTGGAGGTGTCAGGGGTGTCAGTCCTCACAGTGAGGCAAGGGCCGGGGGCAAGAGCACAATGGGGTGGGGGGGAGTTGGTCCCAGAGTGAGGCAGGGACCGGGAGCAAGCACAGTGGCGTGAGGTGTATGTGGACAGGATTCCCCCCGGGGCAGCACAGAGCCTATACCTCCCTCCCTCCATCTGAGCATGACTTTAGGAGCCAGTTCTCTGCAGCTCTTTAGGCAGCAGCAGATGCTCTTCCTGCCCTTCTGGCATGGAGGCTGATTGCAGTTATTCCTGTAACCAGAGTTTTAGTGTCGACACTGCCAGGGTCACTTTTCGATCAGACTTTCCGGTCAAAAACCGGACACCTGGCAACCATAATGGGCCCCTTCTGCGTGATGGCCTGGTGAGATGGTACCATGGGCGCCATAGTAAACCTGGTACTGGTTTGTGGATGAGTATGAATGTGAATGAGTGAGTAGCAAGTGGGAGAAAGGAAGCTGAAGACCAGAAAGATCAGCAGCTAAAATCATTTAAAAGATCATGATTGTTTAGCAGAAAGGGGCCTCATGGCTTTGGGTGGGTCAAGGCTGGCACAGAAATGGATCTGGAGAAGTGTGTGGGAGAGAAGGATCACTAGCCCTGCACTGGGTATCGTTGCTTCTCCTCGCTTCTGGTGCTGCTGAAAGTGCTTCAGTAGCGGCTCCTGCCAGCTTGAATAATTAATATTTTCAGACACAACACCCAAAGCGGCCATTTTAATGAAAAAGCTGAAGTGCCGTGGAGATTCCAAGCATCAGTCTGATCCACAGTTTTCTGTGCTTCTTTTTTTGTGTGGATCCCTACTGCCGGAGTTTCAGAAGGCAACATTTCAGGCAAATTTCATTCAGCAGTTGGTGCCTCATACAGGATTAAATATCTCCACTCAAAAGGTTAACGTCATCGTTTTGAAATAACTTGGTATTTCTAAAGGGTATTCAGCCACTGTGCTGCAGTTGGGGCAGTGTGGGACTGCACAGCCCAAGGGGCAGCAACCCAGTAGGGAGCCACAGGAGGCATTGAGACTCTCTGTCTGCACTCTGAGGAGACCAATCTGCCACAAACCTTTCAGAGGTCCAGCATAGTCCATTCACCAGCCAGCCAGCCAATCCTGTTAGTTGGCACTTAGCAGGGAGTGTAGCCATGGCACTGCCTTTCCCAAACACTTGTGCACCCTCTTTATGAGGTGTGATTTCTCTGGACGGGGCAGCATTTCACAAGCATTGTCTGTACTCTCTCAAACTCAGAGATTGCTATTCTGGGCAGACTTTATGCAAAGGGCATGGGGAAAGTCTCCTTAATCCCTCTCCCTTGCTGTCCAAAGGGGGCTATAATTTAGCCCACAGCTAGTAGTAGAATGTAGCTGTCACCTGCAGAATTATAGTACAACATGGCAAAATACACATTATGGAAACTCAAATCCTTCCCCATATTTTAATACAGAACAGAATTTGCTCTTTAAGGGAGTGCTAGATATAAGATAGTGGTTGGGAAATTTATCACAAGTGAATAACACTCGTAGACGGATTAAAATATAGTCTTCACTTAAGATAATCATTTTCATAAATAACATAAAGTAAGTAGTTAAAAAAAATCCAGCCACTTCAGTGCTGAATAAGTTCCATTGGTTTCCTCAGCCTAATGTTTTCAGGAGCTTAGGAGGACATTGGAGACCTTTACTAATCCCCCAAAATCTCATTTCTTTTCATCACCTTTGTGCCCTTGGTCCCAGCATGTTCTGATTACTCATAATTAAACCTGTCAACCTCACCACTGTCTGCACAAGAGAAGAGAAAAGGCAGTAGGCAGTGTGCTGCGATATTGCTAATTGTGGGACCGCAGGCAACAAGTTCATGCAATGAATTTGTGACAAGGAAAGGAAGGGAAAAGGATGTAAAATTGTTGAGGAGACTGGATGGCTCAAAGGGTTGGTGTAGCAGTGCCTGCTCCCGGCCCCTCCACAAACGCAGTCAGAGACCAACTGAAGTGTAGCACCCGTGTCCTTTTATTGTTTGTGTCCATTCCCACCACCTATTATTTACAGGTATTTACAAAGACCAACACTCTGGGAGACTACTAACTTCCCAGCCAGCAGGGCTCTAGTGCCCACACTCCTCCCTTTCCTGTCTCCCCCTGTTTCCTGTTTCTTAGCCAGCTTTATAGGGCAGGCTGGCTACCCAGGCCTGCAGGTGGATCCCCTCTGGTAATTAGGGCGTGGCCCTTCAGCCAGCCCAACTAATACCCTTCTTCCTCCTAGAACAGGACTAACAAGGGCCTGGCTTGTTTCTCCTAGCCAGCACCCTGTTACAGTTGGTAATAAAATATATTAAGTCCCTTTTATCATTAGTGTCAAGTATCAGGGAGTAGCCGTGTTAGTCTGTATCTACAAAAACAACAAGGAGTCTGGTGGCACCTTAAAGACTAACAGATTTATTTGGGCATAAGCTTTCGTGAGTAAAAACCTCACTTCTTCGGATGCATCCGAAGAAGTGAGGTTTTTACTCACGAAAGCTTATGCCCAAATAAATCTGTTAGTCTTTAAGGTGCCACCAGACTCCTTGTTGTTTTATCATTAGGCCACCTGACAGGAATCCAGCCCAGGTAAGAAGTGACCAAAATATTGTTCATATTTGATAGGCAATTAGGTACCTTTTGGACTTGCCATACTAAATTGGATCAGGGACCCTATCTCCAACAGTCACTAGGACTGTGTTGTTCTTTTCAGTAAGGCAGCTAGAATTTGTATTTAACAACTATGTTATTTTTACTCAAACAGTTGATAACAAAGCAAGCTGTCATTGCTGTGTTAAAATGTAGCCTGCCTTAATCTGTTCTGTTCCCTGCAGCCAACCCCACAGCATACAAACAATACCAGCTGCTCCACGCAAGTACCAGCTGCTTCAGAAGATGGTGCGAAAGGCAATCGTGGTGTATGTGAAATGAGTTTGTGGTCTTTTTCAGACTACACAAGTGTCCATAAACCACTATCGCCACTGACACTAGTTGAGATCATTGTTGGCCGTCCCAAAAGAGAGGCTTAGAATTGCATGGTAAGAGGAACAACCTACCCTATCCAAAAAGTAGTACTTCCAGGATAGGGTTGAGACCTGTTGAAAGAGATTTGGGGAAGCCTGCATTGCTACTTCCTGTGAATATCGTCTGTGGATAGATAAATAGATAGCAGACTTCATTGGTTTCATTCTGGCACCTTTCATTGTTACTAAACTTGTTTTTTTAAAAATGGCCTCCGGAACCTGGTGTTATTCTTTTATGAGGCTCTGGGACTACTCACAAGCCTAAGGCGGGGCTCGTGCTTAAGTACCTTATTGAATCAGAGCCTTAATGCTGCTATTTTAGGACCTGGTCATTCAATTCTTATTCTCGGCCTGCAAGGGACTACAGAATTAGGTTTCTGATCTGGTAACATTTCTAGTTGTTCTATAGCACACATGCATATCTAGAATTTAACCCCCTCCCCAAACACTACCCCCCAAAAACCCTGCAAGTTACAAATCTGTATCTGTACTAATTTTAATTTGTAATTTTCTAAATAGGTACATAGATTTGAAGGCTAAAAAGGACCGGTATGGTCATTTAGTCTGATCTCCTGCCTGATATAGTTCATTGAATTTCATCCAGTAATTCCTGCACTGAGTCCAATAACCTGTGATTGAATTAGAACTTATCTTTTAGCTAGACATGCAATCAACCATTTTCATTTCTGTTTTAAACTTGCACTGAATTGTTCTCACTAAGTGTCTTCTCCAAATAAATGTTTGTTCAAAGAATTGGGGAATAAAATAACATATCACATTGTCTGGAAAAACAAATTACTACACAGCATTCACCTATCCAAGATCAGTGACACAGAATTTCACATCTTGTGTTTTCTTAAAAATAGCTGTCAGAAAGTCGTTAAAACTATTTCAGAGGCACATTGAATGTCTTATTCAAAGCAAACTTTAAATCCCTTAGGCTATGTCATCTATTGTATTCTGTGTACCTGATATGAGTACACTATTAGCCAGTATCTTTAGGCTCATTAATCCACAGCTTGAACAAGCAGACTGTCAACTAATTTGCCGATATAATAGGAAAGGCCTTCCTCTTCCTCCAAAATTCAATAGGTGGGAAATTCTTGTAAGGAAATGAAAATTTGCAAAGCAAGACTAGAGCTAAAATAGACCTTCCTGGTAATTTCTGCAAAACTCTTTTTTTTTTTTTTTTTTTTTTAAATATACATACACTAATGGGTAAAAGTGCATTAGGCTTGCAGGGCTGGAGTACTGCATAAACAAAGTGTAGGTCAATACTTTTGGCCACCGTTATGCTGAATAGAATAAAGGCGGCAGTGGATGAACTATTATGAGAAGAACAGGCTGGGTTCTGGCCAGGTAGATCATGTTGTGAATAGATATTCACTGCTTAGTAAAAACCCTTCTTAATCAACTTTATTGACTTTAAGAAAGCATTCAATAGCGTCCACAATGGGACCACCAGATCACCTAGCCTGCGCATCACAGGCCACCAACCCCACCCAGTTTCCCCACATGGAACCTAACAATCAAAATTAGACCAAAGTATTACATCCCACAGGAGGCTAGACTATTATGTGCCACAGGCAGAGACTAGGAGGGACTAGAGTGCATCAGTGCTCAAGGCCCCTGTAATGGCAAAGCACGAATTAAGTGAGATACCCATATTATCTTGGCAAGTGACCTGCACCCACACGCTGCAGAGGAAGGCACCCAAGACTCAAGGTCACTGCCAAGCTGACCAGGGGGAAAATTCCTTCCCTACCCCACATAGGCAACCCATTAGATCTTGAGTATGTGAGCAAGAACCAGCCAGCCAAGCTCTTCAGAGAGAATGCTCTGTGCCACCTCAGAGCCCTGGCCCTCCCTTCCAACCGTGGCCATCCATGATGCTTCAGAGGAAGAAGATTTAAAAAAAAAAACCCAAACAATAGGGGGAAAATCCCTTCCTGACCCCTGCTGGCAGCCAGCTGAAACTCTGAAGCATGAGCTTTAGGAATGTAAGACATAAATTAGAAGTGAGCCTCAGGGCTGTTGATCCCTGCCCCCTACCATCCCAATCAACTCCACCATACAATTGTACTCATAAATTTATCCAGGTCTCTCGTCTCTCTTAAAACTAATTAAGTTGTTTGCCCCCACAAACAACTTTGCCCGGGACTGATAGCAGTACAATACCTCTCCAGTTCGTGCATAGAGTAAGATCACTTTTGTTGGAAATGCTATGAGGATACCATCTTTCCAGTCTTGTGGGACTTGTTCTTTCACTGATATTTCATTATGGAGTTTTGTTAGCTGCTCAAACAGAATTTTGCCTCCCATCTTCAGTACCTCTGTTTGAATTCTGCCAACCCCAGAAGCTTTCCCCTGTCTGAGGCCTTTGATGGCTGCTTTAATTTCATCAGGTATTACTGGTCCCTCTTGCATTTCTAATTTAACATTGGAATTTCTTTTGAACCTGTGCATGATCATCAGCTTTGGATGGTTGAATATAGAATGTGTTTTCAACATCTGTCCTTAAGAGTCCCTGTGCATCACCTGTGGTGGTCTGGTTCTTTCAGAAAGGCCTTTCACTATTCTATAGAGCTGTTTGAAGTCTCCCCTCTGCGCTGCTGTTTCTGCCCCTGCACCCTTCTCCTAAACCTAGGCATTCCAATCTTGCCTGTTTCGTCTTTATTTTGTTGTCTCTCTCTCTCTCTATCTTGTATCCACCTCTGAGTTGTGCCTGTGTCTTGTACTGTTTTGCCTTCAGAGATTTCCACTTGTCAGTCACTGCCCATGTTCCAGATGTAATCTGTGCATCTTTTTCTCATCGTCTTCAGAGAACCATTCCTCCCTCAGCTGCCTCGGCTACCATCTTCATCCAGTTAGACCATCTGTCTTCCAGACTTTCATCAGTCTAATGATGGTTGCTAAATGCAATCTGTACTGTTTCTTCATCCTTTAACTTCTCTATTGCTGTAACACTCTTTGTCTGTCTTTGTGATCTTTTTGTGTTTAAGTTGTAACATGCCACTAAAAAATAATGATCTGAGCCAACATCTGCTCCTCTGCTGACTCTGATATCCCTCAAAGAAGATGGCCATCTCTGAGATATGCACACATGGTCTATTTAGTTGACAGTCACGTAGTCTCCTAATCTCCATGTGAACTTGTGAATCCTCTTGAGCTGGAAGAGACGGCCTCCTATCTTTAGGCTGTTTGCGCCACAGAGATTCAAGAGCCATTTGCCATTATCAGTTCAGATGCCTTCCACTGCTGTGTCCATGACTCCTTCCTAGCTAGGAGAGTGGTTGCCAATTTGTGCACTGAAGTTGCCTATTAACAACTTGATCTCATTGTTAGAGGTGTCATCTAATATTTGCTGTACCTGCTCATAGAATGTGCCTTTTTCCCACTGTCACCTACTGCATTTGTTGGTGCATATATTTGGATTATTGTACACTTGACATTTCTTGTTTGCAGCCTGGCTGTTGTTGTTCTGTCATTCACTGGCTCCCAAGCCAGTAGGGTTTTTGCTGTCATGTTACCCAGCATAATCTCTACATCTGTTTTATGCATTCCTCTTCCTGAGTATAAGATTGTAGCATATCAAACATCATCTCGTCACTCCCTGCCCACATAGTCTAATTCACACCAAGCACATTGAAAGGATATTTTTTCATTTCTCATATAATCTGTGCCAGGTTTCCCATACTATACAAAGTGTTGTACATTCCGTGTGCATGCTTTTGTTACAGATTTAGTCATAAGGATTCTAGGTCTTGAGATCTCATCTTCCTTTTGGCTTTCACTGACATTTGTCATATTGAAGTTTAGAGCTCCATCTGTACTTTCCATCCTCAAGTTTTGGTTTAACTGAGCTGTTTCTGTTTCACTAAGGTTTTACCTGAGGGGATTGCAAACCCAGTGGCAGAATCCTCCTCTTTTATCTGGGCTTTGGACGGGCACTGTTACTAACAGTGATAGAGTTGCTGATTCTAATTACACCCTCTTCTGGTATAATATATAAAGTGTATTTATATATTATACCTGAAGAGACCTTGTGTTAAAAGAAGGAAACTTTTCTGATTTTTTTCCCCCAGGACCACAGCAAAATACTTAGTGATGTTTGAAAGGTTCATCTGAACAATAGGGCTCTTCCTCCACCTCTCTCTTCCTCCTACCCCACACATTTCCCCCCTCCCCTTTTGTACAAAGAGTTAAACAAATAGATTATGTGGTTTTAGAATCAAAATACAGTATATAATAAGGTCCCCAGAGTCTAGCTGTCTACTTTCCAAAGGCCCTTTGATGGATCAGTCAGTCTGGAGTCAGTTCTTTTCACCATCTCTTTATGGATATACAAATAGAAATGTTACTTCAAGGGAGTTTATTTTCTTTTGATTTTCTTGGAATTTTAAAAAATTCACCAAGAAGCTTATGGAAAGGCAAGACACAAAACTTAAGAATTTTTATACTGACAGAGGGAAGTGGGGGAGCTCTTCTTCCTCCATTGGTATGAAGTGCATAAGCTGCCTTTGTACCATTTTCTCTGTACTCTCCCTGTCTCCACATAGAACATTCACTTTCATGTTTGAATCCATGTTAAGATCTGTAAGATCCATGTCAGCTATAAGAGCAGCAGCAACAAAATATTGTGTCAAAAAAACATGCCAAGAATGTACTGTATTTGCAAGGGAAGAGAAGGAAGCCAGGTTGCACTGTTGGGGGGATTGTAAGAAATAACATAAAATGGTTTGACCATTTTAGCTTAAAATGCTTCCTTTCCTCTTGTTGTTTTCTGTTCCCAATGATTTTGCATCTAACAAGCAAGGATTGCCTTGGAAAACAAGAAGTACCAGTGTGACATGGCACTGCATATTCTTCACAATGATATTATTATGATATGATTATGGCATAATTATGATGCATTTTATGCAAGAAAGGTCATGTGAGATGTCATTGAACAGGTTATGATTTTCTGAATATGATTATTCTATTTGTATGCATGTATCATTTTTGTATCTGAAGTTATAAATATTGCCTATGTATCTATATTTCAAATGTAGTTGCACCTGGGTAATGCCCACTAGACAAGATACTTTCAGTCTAGATAGCTGGTTGGGAAGGGTCTATTCAGGGCAACGAGCCATTCGGGAAAACACTAGGCCTTAGGAGAAGCTTATCTCCCACCTGGGGAGCCTTCCTGAGAGAGCTCCAAACAACCTGTAAGTAATGGCTGCTATGACTCTGCAAGGACATGTGATGAGACCACATGTCTCTGGACTCCATCTTGGGATGTCAGTATTTTTCCACAGACTGGTCTGGGAACCAAGCTTTGGAACAAAGGGTTTCTGCCATATGCAAAAGCTATGTAATGCAGGGAGTGACATCATCTGTGATTCTTCACTCCCCACACAAGAGGACTCCTGGAAACACCTGAGGAACAAAGACTGAACTGGGGGAAGTGCTGGACCCAGGCTAAAGAGATTTCTAGCCAGTTAATGAAACACCTGGGGAATTCCAAGCTGGAAAGCAAATGCAGCTTTCCCTTAAGAATCTGCAGCCTGCTTGTATCATCTCTTAGGGTGAGAATCTGCTAATTCATATCCAATCTATTTAGTACATTAAGCTTAGTTTGCATTTTTGTTTATTTGCTAGGTAATCTCCTTTGATGTGTTGGGTATCACTTATAATCACTTAAAATCTATCTTTTGTAGTTAATAGACTTGTTTTTGCTTTATCTAAACCAGTGAGTTGGAGTGAAGTGTATCGGAATCATAGCTCAAGGGGCCAAGGCTGTTGATATTCCTCTCCACATTGAGGGAGGGGGTGACCTTTATGAGCTTATGCCGTACAGTTCCCTGTACAGCGCAAGACGTTATAATTTTGGGTTTATACTCCAGAGGGGGTGAATGCCTGGGGAGCTGGGTGTTGCCTTGGAGGTAGCCTTCCTATGCAGGGGCTGGTCAGAGGGCCTGCATGTAACTGCAGCTGGGTGTATCCCTACCTGTATGCAGGCTAGTGAAAGTGCAGGCTGGATGGCTTTGCAGCTTGTCACAGCAGTACAGTGTGAGAGGGATCCCAGGCTGGTGGGTCAGGGGGCTCAGTGGTACCCGAGTTCCAGATGGCACCCCAGGGGGAACCCATCATAACAGGTACTTGCCCAAACCATGTTTACAGACTAAGCCCTACTCAATTGATATAGAAGAACAAGGCATAACAATTAAGTAGTAGGTTATACAGGTCTTTACAGTATGGCTGCCTCTTTCTGACTGTGGTCATATCTGCTTTGGTCATCACTTAACCATGTCAAATTTTAGATCATCATCATTAAACTCCAGACTCAATATATGATTGAGATGAATGGGGCAGTTCATACCTTCCCAGCCATTGTTTTATGACCTCTGCAGACTCAAGAAAATGGTATTGCATCAGTTTACATGTGATTCACAATGTGAAGATTAACTTTGGAATCATGAGAGCTAGAGACATGGGCCCTGAGCCATCAGGATACTCAACCATGTGCCCAACTTTAAGCATATGAGTAGCCCATTGAAATCAATGGGATTACACAGAAGGTAAAGCTGTGCATGTGCTTATGTGCCTTGCTGAATCAGGGCCTTATTCCCCAATACTGCAAAGAGTTGTTCACTGATGCAGAACCCCTATTCACAGAGAGCTCTTACCAGGATTGGGATTCTTTTAAAATGAACGGTTAAATCTTGACCATTAAAATTAACACTTACAAGCAAAGCACCAACTCACCAAGTACCATGAGGGAGCTGAGTCTGACTCCTGATGACAAGTGACAACGGCTGCCACAAATGAAGGCAGCTGGTGTAAATCCTTGTAACTCCAGTCTCTTGCTTTACGATGGCTGTACTTCTTTTAAATTATACGTAAATTATTAATGCACCAATAAATGTTTGTGGATTAAATAACAAGCAAAAGATAGGGAGGGTGTTTGACAAGAAAACTTGTCAAACCATGTCCTCTAAACAGCCAAGGTGTATTTAAAGGTGAGGAAGAAACCATCTAAATAATTTAACTGGCAAATTATGTTTGTTGGCAAGGTCTCCAGTGTGAGGACCATGTCTATTGTTATCTTAGAAAAGCACCTGGCACATCATGAGTGTACCTGGAAACTACTGCTACTATTTTTATATAATAAACATATTAATATGCTATAGCTTATTATAGTACATAATCTTGCCAAAAACCTTAAACTACATACTGACAGCACTGCCATAGAGAGACAAGGCAGACTCTCAGCTGTTCATAGTAGCTTCTATCCACTTATTGACTTGAGTCTACTCTGTCAGCATGCCTGGTGCCATTTTCAGGGCTATGTGCTGCACTATGTACAGATCCATTTGGCTGTAGAAATTCAACGTGCATTTCCTCTTTTATTGTAATCGTTATAGCCTACCATCTGTGCTTCAATTAGAAATCCAGTCAGAACACCTGGCTTCAAAAATTTGGAGCACTTTGGGAAATAAAGCTGTCAAAAAAGTGAGTCGCTTTTAGCAGGTGTATGCACTACTATTCAATTTACTTATTAAAACAAATGTGTTTGAGAAGCCACTGTCTTCAATCCCTTTCAGCTCTCTTGAGAGATCCAGGGGGAAACTTTGGTAAACTATGCTGATTCTTTCATAGACTAAGCCCAAAGCCATATTCTGTTGGCTAGAGTTTTGCTCATTTGTGAAAAAACTGCTTTGGCCATATGAAGAGGAATTTGAGAAGTGCTTTAGGATAGTGGTTCTCAAACTAGGGCCACCGATCGTTCAGGGAAATCCCCTGGCGGGCCAGGCCGGTTTGTTTACCTGCCGCGTCCGCAGGTTCGGCCGATCACAGCTCCCAGCAGCCACGGTTCACCGCTCCAGGCCAATGGGGGCTGTGGGAAGCGGCGGCCAAGACGTCCCTCGGCCCGTGCCGCTTCCTACAGCTCCCATTGGCCTGGAGCGGCGAACCGCGGCCACTGGGAGCTGCAATTGGGCGAAACTGTGGACGCGGCAGGTAAACAAACCGGCCCAGCCTGCCGGGGGCTTTCCCTGAATGAGCGGCGGCCCTAGTTTGAGAACCACGGCTTTAGGAGAATTAGAACTCCTTCCTCAGATATTATTATTTTTCACTGCCTGTTCTTTTGACAGCAATTTCACTGATTTTCATGTCAGGAAAATCATCTGGATTAGGATTTGAAACATTACGAGCAACTGTTTGGCTTTCTAGACTATGGCTCATTTAATATTTCAGGCCGGCCTGCATAGTCTGTTAGGCCTGATTGTTACTTGTAGATCTTCTTCTATTTTTTTTTTTAAAGGGAAAATGAGTAAAACCAATGTTAAGTTATGTACTGAACTGAGGAAAGGCACTTAATCTTCTCCCCACCTTTAAGGGATTTAAGAATTCTTGCAAGTTGATGCTTGTGGAGGCTGGCTATACACTCTGACATTGCTATTGATATTCTAAACAGGAACCAATTTTAATGCAGTTACACTACCCTTAATCTGTAAAATGGCACCAGCAAATCAGCCTGTTCCCCTCAAATGATATTAACAAAGTTAAAGCAATGATCATGAAATATAAGCATTCAGGAACTAGGATATAAATGGTAACTACCTCAATTTATAGGAGCTTTGAAAATGCGAATGTGTTCAAATGGGATTCCTCTTTGGTTTAGGACTGTGATCCTTTGTCATAGTCTTGGGGAAAATCCAATATTTGTGCCTCTCCATGGAGTAAAAATGAAGAATTTGTACTAAAAATGTTGTAAAATGCATTTCCAAGTTCCTTATTTCATTCATGCAGTAACTATCTGTGAAGTTTGAAAATTTAGCAAGCAGTTCCACTTACTATTTTTAAGGTTGAGCACACTTGAAACCAAGAAACAAAATTGTCTTCCTTGGAGGTTCTAGTCCACTGATTTTGAGGTTATCAAAATTTTCAGTGAAGGAATGAGCCATGTGTGACACAGTGAGCTATTTTAAATCAAACGGATGTGTAGAGAGAGCTTACCTAAATGAAGTCCCATATTGAGTATCCTTAGCGTTAATAACAGGCATACATTCAAAGTTGCCTTATTTTTCAGACCCTGGATCTATGACGAGAGGGTCTCGCATATAGGCTGAGCACTGTGTGTTGTCCAACTTCTTAAGTGCAAAGGGTTTTTCAGGTTTAAGGATCATCTGAGTAGTATCCAGGGAAGCTGAGGCTGGAAGAGTTGACAGTAACAAATTCACCATGGGTGAGGTCTGTCCCACCTAGTATATTTACCAGAAGCAGTAGATTCTCTTCAGCAGCCCACTGAAAACAGCTCTGCCCCTGGGCTGAAAAGTAATCAAGCAGGGAGCGGAGAACTCCAAGGAGATCTGTATGGGAGTAAAACTGATTGGGATGGTGATGAGAAGTGTTCCGCTAGGAAAACACTATGTAACTAACTACACTTGTGGTGTTATGCTGCTGGAAGGCGTTAATGGTTGCTCTCAATCACAGACTTGGTTAAGAACTGACAGAGATATTGATCTCTAAGGAGTTTATGGTCACAAAACAGTGTACCTTTGCTGTTTCCTTGTATAAATGCTACTCCCTCCCGCCCCACCCCCCAAGACTCAGCATATTAGAAATTTAGGGATTCTGAGAGGTGTCTGCTGCAATGGATTTGTTTCCCTAGGGTACCCATTCCACTAAAATATTAGTTACCCCTGCCATTCAAGCTTATGAGCGTTCAATAGGTAGAACACCATATACTGTGTGGGGGAAAATCCTTCACGCAGACATGTTTTGTTGTCAGATCTTCACCTAAACAGCATGGTCTAGAGCCTGATCCTGTGTCTAACATACAGCCCAGGTATGTTAGGGTAGGGTTGGGTGCTAGTAAGAAGTCTACAGGATCTGGCAGGCAGTGAAGCTGAAACAGTGTCACTGTGTCCAGGGCTGTCTGCGTCAGTGGGTATGGCAAGCTGTATGTTAAAGGTTGTTTTATTGCACCCATGAGAAAATTGGATTTAGCCTCCATTGCAGTTGATGCTTATATCAAGTTTGAATAATAGCTTTTAGCATAGACTCAGAGGATCTGTTTTAGAGGTAAAGCGCCAGTGAATGCAACAGTAATCTCTAAGGAGCATGTGCGAAGCAGGAAAACAAAAACTATTTTAAACTTGTACAAAATCACAAGTTCTATTTGTGATGCTCATTATTAAAAAATAAAGGACAGAGCCCATTTCAAACCCCACCCCCCAGACATTTCCAAAACGATGCATAAAAAGCCTACAATTTAGAAGTGAAGTATTTCTGTGTGAGTGAAGTTACAGTTTGTTTACTCCCATTGGAGTTAGTAGAGGTTATTGATAAAACAGTGATGTTTTATTTGTATTTTGAGAACCTGCAGTGTCTGGTCATTTGTTCCTTCTTTGAATATTTGTTTTGCCATTGCAAAATGACAGTTGAGGACAAGAAGAGAGGTAAGGGAACGTGAGACATGTTACATGCACGATATTTGTACAAATAAAATTATATTTTTCTACATTTGACCAGTCTAACTCCTTTGACTTCTATTAGTGATGCTCAGCAAATCTACAGAGAACAAGGCGGATTTTCACAAATCAGACTCCGAAGTTAAAATAAAAACCAAAAATCAAACAAACAGTTGTTCTGCTTACAAAAGGCACCCATGTGGGAAATTCGACACATGATTATGCATCTTCATGAGGAGAAACAAATGAGGTTTCCTTCTACCTGCCTCTCATCCAAAACCCAAACAGCTATTACAGTTTCCCTAGTACAAAGTGTTTGGAATGGATCCTGTAATGACAGTGCAGAGATGTGGGAAGACAGACCCTTTCAATTTAGTATTTGAGAATAGGAGGAGAGAGAACTGCAGTGCCCAGTTGTTGTAGTTGCTGCTGCTGCTAAAAAGCTACTGCACAATAAATTGAAAAAAAAAATATATGTTCTCTGGAAACAATGTATCAGCAAATTCATAGAGACTCCTGACAGAGATAAAATGAGGGCTGTGTCTGTGTTTATATAAACCTCAGTTTTTCAGGGGCTTATAACTTGCTTGTAACAATTATAGAACACAAGGAGTCAGTTTGAGACTGTAAACACTCCACTTCCTAACCTCCCAAGCTTATTTAGATGACAATATAACCTTTTTCAAGTCAGATATTGTGAAAATAGGAGTTCATGGCTTTAGGATTATTTTTGTGCCTTTGTGATCCACAAATGGTTTTAAAACAAACCAAAGTGACATTTTTTGTCTTTAATAAAGGAGGGGGTGGTTAACGGCTTAGTAGAATTATAGCCCTGCTAATGGCTGGGTTTCTCTCATTGATATCCCAGAAGGATCCTAAAAGTATCGTACACCTGAAATGTAGTCATCTTGGAGATGTAAGTTGATAGCCAGATGGGCATAACATGCCCTACAGCATCCAGGGGAGGAGAAATTTCAATCAAAGACAGTCAGTAAACCCGCTGGCCCCACTGATCAACTCCTCCCCCTTGCTCCCACTGCCTCCTGCACACTACGAAAAGAGGTGGGGAAGAGGAGGGGCAGGAGTGGGATCGGGGTGGGACCTTGGAGGAAGGAGTGGAGTGTGGGCGGGGCCTGGAACTGAGCAGGGGTTGAGTACTGCTGGGAAAATGAGAAGCTGGCTTGGGGGTCCGTGAAAAAATTTAAATCAAAATGGGGGTCCTCAGGTTGCTAAAGTTTGAAAACCGCTGATTTACAACTTAAAAAACAATGGCTCAGAGGAGCTTCATCCATTCACAGTACCCGATAGAGTGGAACAGCATTGAATATGTTTATAGGGTGTAAAAGGATATTATATATCCCATTACTTTTTATGAGGATGTGAAGTACTACAAAATTCTGTTCCCACTTACATCAATGTAAATTTGGGAGTAATTCCACTGACTTTAATGGAGTTACTCTGGATTTACACAAATTTGGCAACTAGAGATCCCATTAAGGGATCTGTGCCCTATTGTACTAGGTACGATACACACAGATGATAAAAGAAAGTCTCTGTTCCGAAGATCTTACAATCTAATTTAGATATGATGACAAAGAGGTCTGGCAATTGGGAAGAAAAGGGGGAGGGAAACAGAAATAATATTCTGCCTGTGTGCCAGACTTGCCGTGGTCTCACAATGTGGACATGAGATCAGAAGGTAGATACTTTAATAATGCTGAGACTCTGAGCTTTGACTGCCTTATACACAAGACAGTGTTTGTTTATCACTGTTTCTTTCAATGTATAGAAGATCCAACCCAAGTTCCAGGTGTTTCATCATAATTAAAATATAATACATACAAATTGCCCAAGAAGGACCATGCATAGCCTATGATAATCACCCCATGAAAAGAGTAGAAATAACATCATTGAATAACATCTCCTGCCACACCTCTACCACCAGTCCTTCACTCACAAGAGAAAAAAAGCAAATTTGGCAGCATTCATGCATGGAAGTCTATAAATCAGGGCTCTGGCAAATCCAGTCAGGGAACAAGTAGCAGGATCAAGGGCCATTCACAAACTGCTATCTGCCACTCGCCCTCTCCCATTAAACTGAAGTGGCTGCCACTCAAGTGCCTCTGCTGATCACAACTGCACATTTTAATGCATCTGAAAAGATTAAATTGTGTGGTTTTTATCCTGTGTCTTTAACCCAGTGGGGCCTCGACCCAAAATAATTAAGAAATAATAAATCAGTATGGTATTGTCATCAATATATTTACTCCTCTCACTCATTCCACAAGAAGGGCTCAGTCTTCAATACTCCAAAATTTGGAAGTGCTGGGCTTCAGGGTTTTGATTCAGGGCTAGGGCCAGTTTTGGATAAAAATCATAAGTCCCAAAGGGAGGGATAGGTTTGCCTGAAACCTGGCCTGGGCACACTCAATAAATAAGCCATGGATTGTGAACCATGCAGCCATGGACTGCAACCATGGACTGCGCTTTGCATTTTTAGTTCTGCACAGACTTACACCCCTTGCAGTTCCACTGACCTTTATGTTTGTGCAGGGTTTATAAGTCAACACAGACGTTTGCTTGGCCTTGCAATTCATCATGGATGTTTTTCACACTATTAGATATAAATTCTTCTTTGTTGTAACTCCATTGACTTTATTAGTATCATGGTAGAGATGAATAGGGCCCTACTGTTTATATAAGAACTAAGATTTTTTTTTATTTATTTATTCTGTTGAAATGTCAGCATTCACTTTTACCATTAGAGGGCTGTATTGCTTGTTATGTTTTTATCCCTTGCACATTATATGCTTGTTTGTCCAAAGCTTTGCCTGTAAATAAGGTGGTCTTGCCACATCCAAGTATGTTGCCTTTCATCCAGTAGGTGGTACACATTTTATTCAGTAATATCAGGGCTGCAGGAGATGGAGGTAAAACAATAGTTGTGCATACACTTGCTCTGTTGAACTTAGAGATGATTTTCTATTCTGGCTGATGACTCAGGAGATAATTGGCCTACTTTCTCGATGTGGCATTATTACAGCAGACTCTCAAAGTGATACCTCAGAAAAAAGTCTCAGGGGGGAAATCTGGCCCCACTGATTTGAATGGGAGTTTTCCCATTTAATTCAACAGAGTCAAGATTTCACACTCAGGGCTGGTCCATACTAACCCCCCACTTCGAACTAAGATACGCAACTTCAGCTACATTATTGACGTAGCTGAAGTCGAACTATCTTAGTTCGATCTTACCGCGGGTCCACACGTGGCAGGCAGGCTCCCCTGTCGACTCCGCGTACTCCTCTCACGGAGCAGGAGTACCGGCGTCGACGGCGAGCACTTCCGGGATCGATTTATCGCGTCTAGACAAGTCGTGATAAATTGATCCCAGAAGATAGATTGCTTACCACCAGACCCGGAGGTAAGTATAGACGTACCCTCAGTGTTTGTCCTATTGTATTAGAAAGGATTGGGGGATGGGGGGAGTTTGAAAGGAATATACACCCTATATCATCAGGGCATAAGCCCTCCTCTGATTGAGGGTTTAGGAATAAACTTCCCCCATGGGCAGATTTTTCCATAATTGCCCACATCAGGGTTACTTTTACCTGACTCTGAAGCATCTGGAGTACTGGTCATGTCAGAGACAGGATACTGGGCCAGTTAGCCCACTGATCTGATCCACTATGACAATTCCTATGTTCCATCAATGGCAAACCACACTCCCTTCCTAGAAGTCTTAATTGCTCAAAGAGGCCAGTAATTATTTCCTACAATGAGTTAGTTGTTAATTTACAGCAATATCTTTCATGCAAACCAGCAGTGTGGTGGTAATTTTGATCCCACACGATAGTAGCCATTCTACAATATCTGACCATTTAAAAAAAAAAGTTAGAACTTTTTGTGATTTTCTTAACACCATAATTTATTTAGCCTGGGATAACTTTTTCTGTAGCTAATGCAGCAGGGTGAACAGTTAAACATACATACACAAATGTAAGTGGAAGCAAAAGTCACCTCTAGAGGGAACCAGCGTGATATAATCCCACATAACACTCCTCATGTTAACAAAGAAACATTTATTTGATACTTGTCTTTACAGTGAGCTCATTGGACTGCTTTGTTCTGTAACTGATCTCATACACCCAGAGCAACAAGAAGTTATACAACCGATTGACAGTTATTCCATAGTCACTGTGAAAGTCAGTTTTCTGTTACATATATAAACTTTAAGAGAGATTTTCAAAGGCACAAATGGCAGTTGGACAGCCAGCTCCCACTGATTTTCATTACCTAGAATAAAAGTTATTTATTCTCTGACTATTAGAGACCCATGCTGTATGTTAGTAAAATTGTCAGGCAAAAAACCCTTTTAACCAGGATTTACACATGGAATATATCAATTATTCAGGAATAAGGCCCTGTCCTCGATTCAGCAGAGTAAGAACCTGCTTAAGTCTATCCTTATTCAGGAAACATTGTAGGAGAACATTGTAGCTTTCTGAAAAATATTAGGCTAGAGATTCAAACTTCATGTTCCACTTTAAAACAAAGCAAAGTCAAACAGTTGAAAGCATGGAATCACACAGTTAAGGTCACCCAAATGCCATAAAAGCTTTGTTATCCAGCATGTTGGGGGAGTGGGGGGTGCCAGTAAGTCAAAAATTCCGGTTAACTAAGTGGGAGAGAGTTTGGGTGCGGGAGGGGACTCAGGGCTGGGCAACTCAGAGCTGCCTTGCTGCGCCTCCGCCTAGGAGCAGCAGGGACATGTTGCTGCTTCCGCAGAGCCAGGCAGGGAGCCTGCCAGCCCCGCACCAACTGGACTATAAACTGGACTTTCAATGAAGATCAGAAATGCCGGTTAATAGAGCTTGCCGGTTGGTAAAGTGCCATATAACACAGCTTTTACTGTATATCTAACTGTTTTAATAGGTTCCATATTCATTCTTTACCTAACTTGATATCTTATTTTCTGATTGCTTGTAGAAATCTTGCCCTACAGCTGAAGCAACAGGCCCAGCACAGTCAGTAAGAAAGTTAGTTCCCTATTGCTTCTGCTACTACAGTTTCCAAGGTCCAGGTGCGATCACTGCTATCTCTGCCTGATCAGGTTATGATTGGAGGATGGGCGTCAGAGATGAGTAGCAGGGAACTGGCATGTGGATCACATTTTCCCCTTCCTTCTCCTCCTGAGGTCTGTTGTACACCTGCAACACTCAAAGAATCAGGGCAGAAAAAGCTCTGAGCTGCTGCCTGTCTGTCCTGCTTGCTGCTGCTTGACTGTCGAGTGAGGGGAACTGCTTTAGCTCCTCCGGGAGAGACAGAAAAGGAGCTAGCTGCAGGAGCCAGCTCCTCAAAGGTATTTAAGTGCCTAACATCAGTGGGATCCTTTGAGGATCTGGGCCCTTCTTCTGGTATGGAGTCATGATATAGATATGTATAAACATTTCTGTACACACTGATCATAAAGACCTGGGACATGGAAGATTGATGTGTGGAGGCCAAGGTATAAACATAATAAAGAAATGGTCCTTTTAAACATTAATTCTTTGATTAAAGATGAGACCATATTTTACACTGTTTTAACCAACAGCATCATAACAAATGGATTAACTCCCTCTTCTCATCATTAACAGAGCCACTACAGTATCATTTTATCACATGTTGTGTCACTGTGCTCCAAGTTTTCTTTGAGAGAATACTCATGAACTGTTGATGGAAAAACCCTGCACCAATTCACCCACACACAAATTAATGTTGATTAGTTTGCAGCAATGCCTACAGAAATGAGTACATTTACACTAGGAGAAAAAAAATCTAATCAAACCCTGAACCAAAGATAAATAACATAACTGAGAAACTGTGGAATTAACAACAGACATTTTGTATGTTTGTATTCACTCCTTTCTCCTGTGTCTGTCTTTTTGTGTCTATTGATTGTGAGCTCTTCAAGGCAACAACTGAGTCTCCCTATGTGTCTCTAGCACTACAGTAATACAGATCTATCACAGGATAGATGGACCTGTAAGGGGAGTTGAGCCCAGCTTCACCTGTGACGGATCAGCTGCCTCTCAGCTGAGACTGATCAAGTGACTATATATATCAGCAAGGGATTCAGCTGAAGAGGATGAGGCTAGACCTAGATCTAGATCGTGACCATTTGGAACAGAGAGGATCTCGCCTGAATGCTGGGGCTGGGACCAGCACCCAAGCTATACTTGGGGTTGGGGAAGAGATGGATGATATCATGGGGGATACTAAAACCGGTCTAGAAAATGATGAAGGAGATGGAGGGAAAGACTGGACACAGGTCAGGAAAAAGAAAAGGGTGGCTATGCCAGAGCAAATAGAAGAAACAGCAGGCAGAAAAACAGGAAAGAATAAACTCTTATAATGAAATAACTAATCAATATTGTGATGATAGGGGATATAAATCCTCTAAAAGTGGCAGAGTGAATTTCTGGAGACATGGATAGCACTAGAAAGCTACAAGGAGATCTATTAATTGAATGTAAAAGCAAGGAACATGTAGGGAAAATTATTAAAGATTAAAATGCAAGGAAAACTGAAAGTAAGCTGCCAACTGCCTGAATATCTGATGGAGACTAGAGGAATTGTATTTGGTGTGTCAGTCAAAATGACTGAACATGAGGTAGAGGAAGGCATAGTGGATAAGGTACTATATTTTAAGCAGCTAATTAGCAAGAGGAGGAAGAACAGCTGTGTGAGTTGTATTTAAAGGGGAAACCTTTCTAGATAGAGAACAATATAATACCATGTTTTTGGGGGCAAAATCATATATCTGACCCCCAGTGAGGTGCTACAGATGCTGAAGGTTGGAACATGTTGCAAATACATGTAAAGTGAAAAACTAGATGCAGTACATGTGGAGGCGAACATGACTATGACAATAGTGTGGAAGGGACAGAATTAAAGCGTAGTGACTGTGGAGGAAAGCACAGTGCACCATACAGGGGTTGCATAGCAGCAAAACAAGCAAGAGGGATGCAAAAAACAAAAGTTAAAAATAACTTTTCGCATGTGGAAGCTACTAGGATACTTTTAAGACCAAATGGAGATGAGAAAAGGAAACTCAGTAAGGAGGAAAAAGATAAACTCACAACAGAATAAATTAAAGGACACAATGAGTGATAAATAGGAGAAAGGGAAAAATAGGAGAAGACATTATGAATGGACAGAGGTTTATAGCTTCTATGATTGAAGTAATAAACTGCAAGTCACAGGTGGAGAAAAACAGAAAATGAAAATGAAAATGATAATTAAGGAGCAGAAAGGTACCCATGTGTTAGCAACTTATCAGTAGAACAACTCCATGACTTTTTAAGTGAAGGAAATACATAAGGATAAATAGAATGGTATTAACTCTCTACTGTTGGAATGCATATAGTCTAATAGCAGATGGACAGGAACGAAAGAAAAAATATCGTTGATAAGGCTACTAAACCTGATATAATTTGCATACAAGAAACATGGTTAATAGGAATACTAGCTTTCAGAATCCCTGGATATGGCATTTCTAGGAAAGTCAGAAGTAGGAAGGGGAGGGGAGTTTGTACATTCATTAAGAAAAACTTAAATTATCTTAAACTTAGGTGAAGAAAGTAAATATACAGTATAATGCTATTGAGATTCCAATGCAAAATAAATCTGCATCTTTCAGAATATATAACATACACCACCTGTGGAAAACTGGAAATTCAGGATTTGACAGAGATGGAAGAGGGCCCATGTATTATAACAGCTATAAAGATTGTGGGGAAGTGAGGGGGAAAAAAAAAGAACAGCAAATGTCTAGAACCGTTCTTTGATGATAATTTTGTAATGGTCGAGGCTGAATCCCCACTCTGTCACTTTGAGTACAGAAGGTGGGGGCACACCAGGATTCTAAAAATTAATTCTTGCCACACCAGGCTTGTATTAAACTCCCAAGGTTATAGCTTTTCTCTGACCTTGGCTTGGTAAATGCTGCCACCACCCAAATGCGCAAAAAAAAAAGTGCCTTGGACCCAGGAAGGAACACATGGGAATTCCTCTTTGTGAGGTACATGTGTGTACGTGCGCGCGCACACACACACACAGAAAGAAAACAAAGGAAATTAGCTGTGCTACCAGCTAATCAAACATGCATAAAGCTCTTAAGACACCAAAAATCCAATCCTGTTCTTAAAAAAGGTAAATTTTATTAAAAACAAAAGGAAAAGAATACATCTGGAACTTTAGGCTTTTGCTAGATTTTAAAAGAGCAATTCCAAAACTTAAGCACCCAATTCCTGGGTGTCCAGCTTAAAGGTTACAAGCAAACAAAAGCATCAGGGGTTAGCACAGAGGAGATCAACATGCCAAAATAAGAAATAAACCTGATTGTGTCTAACTAAACATTCACTATCCAAATAATTTCTTCTAGGTACGGAAGATACTTTTTCATACTTGGTTCAAACCTTCAGCATTCCTGCTTATAGCATTGCTGCTCCGTGTCCCTGCAGCCCGGAGACCAGACAAAGGGAAAGTTTCTTTCCCAATTTTAAAAGTTCAAGCCTTCCCATTGGTTCTTTTGGTCAGATGCCCACTTTTCTTTTTCTTTTACCTGTGGACTTGTTAACCCTTTACAGGTAAAGCAAGCATGGAACAGACACCAGGAGGGAGTTTACAGCTAACAGGCTTGCTGGGTGTTCATAAAAGGGAGCTACCCCACCCCCCCTTCATTTATCACAGTAATAGTGAATGATGCTACTCCCACTAGGTTTAATGAAACCAATGGAAATCTCTCCCATCTAGGCCTGGGAATTGTCAAGTAGCATAGCAAGAAAACGCTGCTGGAAAGCTGATAAAGAGAAGGGAATGGGAAGTAATCACTTCCCTGTATTTAAAATATATCAAGGTAAAGGCAATATTGAGGATGGAAGCAGACTCCCTACTTGGAATATAAAAAAGAAAACTGGGAACTATTTAGAAACAAATGTAATGAAAATGTTAATGAACAAAACAAAAGTGATGACACTGAGGAGATTAGTAGCAATATAAGTAAGGGAATCATGATGGCAACAAGTTAGCTATACCTAAGATATCAAGTCACCTGAAAGGTAGAAACTAAGTACCATGGTGTAATGAGGACTGTAAAAGAGCAGGTAAAGAACGGATTAAAAAATGCAACAAGTAGTGAGGACTTAATGAACTATAAAAGAAAGAAGGCAATTGCACAAAGGGCTATTAAAAAGGCAAAATAAAAAAAAATCTGGCGAAAGATACTGTGATTCTGGCAGACCAGGTGCCAACTCATGCCAAGGCCCGAGGCCTCACTGAACACTAACAAATGTATAGCTGGAAACCAGTCTTGCTTACTTGTGTGTTAGCATTATCAAAATAGATATTAGATGTTAAGTTCACAATGTGTTTAGACTTTATAAAATGCTTGTAGGATGCAGCATGTATTGATCTCATTTATAACCTCTATGGCTATAAATAAGATTAATGGCTGCAGCCCATGCTATAAAGTTATATTGAGTGTTTACATTGAAAACCTCTGTAATTTTATAACTCACCAAACAGGAAAAGAAGCATTAATTAAGGCAAAGTGCTCACCCTGCACACAAGATGGCCCATTGATGGCAAATGAGGTATTTTGTAGCATCAAAGGACAGAGGCCCTGTTAACTGCTTTCCTACCTTCCTCCAGGTAGGAGAGACCTATGCATGAACTCTGGAGTGGAGGGCGATAAAGAGATCCCCATGTTGCATGGCATAGGTTAGTCCTGAAAGCCACTTTGAATTGACAGATTACTACAGCTGTCACCTTTTGAATCACACACTGAAACTCATTTGTGTATAGATGCTTGCTTGCTTGCTTTGACCTGTAAATAACTCTCATTTCTTTTTCCAACTTAATAAAACTTTAGTTAGTTTATTACAGGATTGGCTACCAGAGTTGTCTTTGGTATGAGATCTAAGGTACAAATTGACCTGGTTCCTTGGGACTGGCAGCAATGTGAGTATTTTTTTATCTTTGCTGTAAGTGACCATTTATCACAGAGTCCAGCTTGCCTGAGTGGCAAGACAGACTGGAATGCCCAAGAGCACTGTCAGTGACTCCATTATAAGGCTATTGAAGTACTTTGGGAGTTAACATTTGTTACTGAGTTGGTGAATTCTAATTATAGAACGTTCCACTGGTATGTAGTTGTCTGCCCTGCTTTTTGACAGGCTTCCCTGAGGTTGTCACTCTCAGTAGTGAGCCACTCCAGACAGCGTAACAGAAACTAATACAGAGGTATATAGGTAGATTAGGACAATGAATAGAATACAGATTAAGAGTAATTCTGTACCAGACCTCATTGTAGAAGTCCAATGGATAAAAAGCTCTAATGAAGAAAAAGTGGAAGCTCTATCCGAAGAAATATATAATATATGGAGATATACCTATCTCATAGAACTGGAAGGGACCTTGAAAGATGATTGAGTCCAGTCTCCTCCCTTCACTAGCAGGACCAATTTTTTGCCCCCGATCCCTAAATGGCCCCCTCAAGGATTGAACTCACAATCCTGGGTTTAGCAGGCCAATGCTCAATCTGAGTATAGAAATCCATGTGATGGGGAAAAAATAGAGATCCATGAGAACTAGAAGAGGTGGGAGGAAGATGACGATATGATATTAAGTAGCAGAGGGGTAGCCATGTTAGTCTGGATCTGTAAAAAGCGATAAAGTGTCCTGTGGCACCTTATAGACTAACAGACATATTGGAGCATAAGATTTCGTGGGTGAATACCCACTTAGTCAGACTCAAGATATGGTATTAAGTGAACACATCTGCATGAGGGAACTTAAAAATGCTATAGCTAAAGGAAAAAACTCTGCACAAGGCAAAGATTGCATATGTAACAATATGCTAAAACACCTGGATGAAGAGAGTCTGAAAATACTGCTAAAGCTATACAACAGTATATGGGGGAAAGTGAGCTACCCATGGAATGGAAACATGTGGTTATAGTCACAGTGGTGGGAAAAAAAGTAAGTTACGAACAAGATCTGATGCGTACAGGTCAATTTCCCTTACATCATCTGTGAGTAAAGCCATGGAAAGAATGGTGACTTGAAGATTAACAACATATGTCGAGAGATGTGGATTTATTGACAACATGCCAAGTGGGTTCAGGAGGGGAAGGAGTACAGGTGATCATATAGTACGAGTAGAGATACAAGTACAAATAAGTATGAGAAATAAAGAATATAGGATAGCAGTTTTCCTAGATATTAAAAAAGCATAGCATTCGTTATGGGCAGAGTGCTTATTGCATAAAATAACATCCATGGGCATAAGAGGAAGACTATATAAATGGATAAAGGATTCTTTAATTAAAAGAACTATGCAGGTCAGAGTAGGGAAAACCTACTCTAGCGTGTATAAATCACACATAGCACTTCACCTGAGAGTATCATTAGCCATACCTTATTTAACATAATGATAAACAATTTCCCAAAAAGTCTGAGTGCCGGAATAGGCATTTCCTTGTTTGCAGATGCCTGTGCACATGGATTTCAAAGAGAAAACAGGAAATAGTTGAGAAGAGAATTAATGAAGCACTTAGGAAAATTGCAGAATGGGGAAAATGTGGGGCTTTAAATTTTCAGTTATCAAAACTAAAGGAATAATAGTCTCTAAAAGGAAAATTAAAAAAAAATTAACTGTCTCTATGGACAGCAAACAGGTGTAGTTAAGAGCTATCAATTTGATAGCAAGATAACATGGAAGGATCACATGGATTTTATCTTGGAAAATATTGTAGATAATTGTTGTGATGTTGCACTCCATATGTTTATGGAAATATGCTTGTGAGTATGAATATAATGTAACTGGATTATGTTTTATGCAAAAGGTCTCTTGTAAGATATCATTACAAAGCTTATAATCTACTGAGTGTGCTCAACCTATTTGTATGAATGTATCATTCTTGTATCTGAAGCTAGAAATATGAAGTATTACTTTGAAGTCCTATTGTAATTATGCAAAGTGTGGGCCATTAATGGTGGCTTGGAATCTTGATGGCTCACATGGACTAGGACAACTGGTTGTGAATGGGTCTATTTACCTGCAAGCTTTCCTGTGTATGTGATGTGGGTAATGAAGAATGAGGACTTACAGTGACATGTGACCATGTCACATGATACTGGAATCCATCTTAAACCTGGTGCTTTTCCATTTAGGAGGGGGAGTGGGGACCCAGAGAGACAAAAGACTCCCGCCTTGGGTCAAAGCTATAAAAGGGGGTGGAACAGAGCAAAGGGGGCGGCCAGTCATGAGAAATCCCCTAGTTACCACCTGAGCTGGAACTAACAAGGAGTGTACCAGGGGAAAGGATTGGGCCCAGACTAAGAAGAAGTCTAGTCTGTGAAAGAAGCTTATTGGAACATCTCTGAGGGTGAGATTTACTTGTATTCAGTTGCCTAAATGTATTAGGCTTAGACTTGTGTGTTTTGTTTTATTTTGCTTGGTAACTTACTTTGTTCTGTCATTACTTGAAACCACTTAAATCCTACTTTTATACTTAATAAAATCACTTATTTATTAACAAACCCTGAGTAAGTGATTAATACCTGGGGGAGCAAACAGCTGTGCATATTTCTCTATCAGTGTTATTGAGGGTGTACAATTCATGAGTTTACCCTGTATAAACTTTATATAGAGTAAAATGGATTTATTTGGGGTTTGGATCCCAATGGCAACTGGGTGTATGGGTGCTGGAGATAGGTAACCTGCTAAGTGGTTTTCAGTTAAAGTCTGCAGCTTTGGGGATGTGGTTCAGACCTGGGTCTGTGTTGCAGCAGGCTAATGTGTGTGGCTCAAGAATGCAGGGTTCTGGAGTCCCAAGCCATCAGGGAAAATGGGCTCAGAGGTAATTTCAGTACATCAGGTGACAGTCCCAAGGGGGTCTCTGTGACTGAACCTGTCACAATTGTAATCTACTTAAAAGTATTTCCGGAACCACCTGGGGTGTGGATAAGACAGCAGTGGTAATGCTTTATAGAGCATTAATAGGACCAATCATTGTGTATGGCTGTCAAGCATTTAGTTCAGCATCAAAATTGAACCTAAGGAAGCCAAACTCAGTCCAAACCAAGGCATTACATATTGCATGTGGTGCCTTAATCATGGTCCCTTTGTATGTAATGTAGAGAGCTGCTGGTGAAATGCCTGTAGCATTAAGAATTAAATTATTATTTTGAGCAAAAGTCATAGGTAATAGGGAAGATGGAAACATTAAACAAATATATGAAGAATGCTGGGAATTCAGTGGACAACACGGGGCAGGGAAGAACCAAAAATGCCTCGTGTTAATAGGATTGAAGTATGGACAAAGGAACTAAGAAAAGAAAGACCTAAAAGAAATAGCCATGAGAAAATGCATGATAGGTGGAAAATCACCCCTGTCCCTTCCTTCCTCCCCATTACTATAAATGTGGAACTATATAATGAAATTAAAAGGAGAGCTAAATTTATTAAATATAACAAATTGATACATATGTGATAAACAGGGCAAAGATTGCTAAATATTTGGTAATCTCCAAAGATAGAGAAACCAGGAGAGTGGGGACAGCGTTTTGTGTCCCAACACCTGGAATAAAGAAATCTATTAGACTATCACATTTTCTATCCATTATGACAGCCAAACTAGCAGGGATTTTGTTGACATTTTATTGGATACTTGATGTGCAACCTACCTTTGTTGCCAACTTGTCAGATTCACTATTAACACTACTGGAAATCAAAATGGGAATTGAGATACCAAAAAGGTATAATTAATTAAATATTGTTCCTAACAGAATTGTCACAGATGTGAGTAAACATTGAAATAACATGGATCCCAGTGCATATCAGGATAGCAGGAAATGAGGTGGCAGACAAAATAGCAAGAAATTTGATAAATGGAAAAATTGTTAGATCCCTCTACGTAATCATGAGTTTAAAAACCTAATTAAAAATGAAATAAGAAGAGTGTCAGGAAGTATGGACAAAAGAAACAAGAGGGAAAATATTTCATGAAATAATGCCCTAGAATCGAAAATGATGACCTATTGCAAGAACTTGAGAGAAAGAGTGTGGTAGTTCTACTCTGAATACTTATTGGACACTTTGGCTTAAGACCAAGTCACTAAACACAAAGGTGAACTGTATGAGACATGGAAGGTCAAAGAGAGGGTTGCTCTGAATGTAACATTGATGGGGGATTTTGTATGACGAACTCAGATACTTAAAAGTGACAAGTAAAATACCTAGTAAAAGTATCAGGGAAATGGGGCACCATTAAGAAAACAATATTACACTGTTTTAAAACTATTGGGGAAAAGAGAGAAACTGTAATTACCTATTGTGAAATCCAGCACCTGGCAGTTCTAGGCGAGTCTGCTCTGCCATGAAATACAAGAAGAAGAGGCTAGCCCTGGAGAAGAGGGAGGGAAAAGGCAGCTGGGTCCCAGTAGCCTGCTTTGGTCAGTGGAATAGTTTTTAGATTTGCTGTTAATTTGTGAGTTTTGTAGTTGAAAAATGAAACTGTGACCTGAAAGAAGGGCCTGAACAGGCTTTGGGGTGTAGTGTTAGTCTTTCCTGGGCTGGGGAACACAAGCCAGCATCCTGAAAGATCCTAATACGTATAAATGATACAGGCAAGCCGAGTTTAAAGCATTTACCCATTTGTCATTCTGTACAAACATAGACCTTATTGACTGGGATTTATAAAAGAAACTAACCATTAAGAGACACCAAGAAAAGAAATGAAATACTGGATAGATGTACAGAGCTTCTCTCTCTGCCTCCACTCTCGCCACTGTAAATTAGGAGTAACTTCTGTAGTTAATGAAGTGAAACCAATGTAAAACTGGTGTGAGAGCAAATAAGCCCTAATAGTAATTTACTCTTCCATTTCATATGTATCTTGAAATTATGAAATTACCTGGACAGCATGCAATAAATATACCCCTGGGTAGTAAATGTGTTGTTGAACACGATAGCTTCTTTAGTTATGCTGAAGAACAGATGGTAGAGCATAAAATAGAGGTTCTTTAAGCATGAACTAATTATCCAGGGGTAATAACATCAATGTGTCTAGCATTATCATTGGGATAGGGGCCACTATAAATCTATGTAAACTCATACATTGTATAGTTATTGTGAGACAAGTGGTATGCACCACATGCATCACAAAGGTTTCAAACCTGGTGAGCACAGGTCTCTTCGCTCCCTAGATATATGTATTTCTAACAGGGGTGTAGGAAAGGAACACATGTTTCAAAAATAGTGTATCAATGTATTCATAGACCTTCCACTGCTCAGGCCTCTGTTTTCATAATAAGCACGGTTCCCCTCTCTAAGTTCAAACCAGTCATAAGGGCAGTGTCACTAGATAACTGTGGAGTACTTGGTAGCCCCTGTGTTGTAGAGGAAGTTTAATACATATTGTAGAAAAAATAAAATGACAGTGACTCAGATTCCAGGAGGGCATTTAATAGTAGGCAGACACATTGTAAAACAGAGTACTTATCTAAAAAATTGGTATGACAAGACAGTAGGTGAGGGTTTCATATTAGGTTTTGTCTACAGGAAGTGCAGGAAATTCAGTGTGATATGAAAGTCACAGGTCCCTAAGTGCTGTGAGGTCCAAAATAACTTGAGAAAGACTGATCAAAATTCGACAAGAATCCAGTGTGGGGAGAGGTGTGATGTATTTTATAAAAAGAAATAAATGGTACTCGCTGTAGGTAAAATGCAACACCACAACACCAGAATTATTCCATTGTGACCATATACATCAATCATATTGAAAATATGGCTTCAAATGCCTAGCTCAGTTGCACTAGGAAAAGTTTGCCATTTCTGTATTACTGGAATTGGCATTCATTGCACAGGAGTTTGTCTGGAACACATTAACTCACCAATAGAAGAAATCCATGAGCTCTGAAGGAGGTGTGAAACTTCCTCACAGAAGGGTGAAGAAAATAATTGGACCCAAAGTCTTTGAGGCAGGGAATGTCTCCTTTGTGTGTGAATAGCATTTCACCCACTGGGGGTGGGATGCCCAGGTAATTAATATTTTCAGTGGTGTTTTGTCCCTTTCTTAATACACCGTTATAGTTTGTTTGCTACTTTGGCCACTGTTTTGAATTGAGCAGTGGTTCTCTTGAGCTGACAGCAATGGTGCTGGACAGTCACTCTCCTTCAGAACCCCACAATGTGTGTGATTAGGTCAAAAATTCCTTCCAATTTGTTTTCACTTGTATGTGTCTGTATTAAATTTCACCTGCCATCACGTTCCCCAGTCACCTAATTTTGTGAGCTACTTTTGGGGTTCCTCACATGCTTTTCCAGTCTTGAATAACAAATGTATCCTCTGCAAATTTTCTAGCTTCATTGTTCACCCACTTCCCATATTACCCATAAATTTGGTAAACATCATCATTCTGAGTTCAGATCCATGGGGCAGCCCCTCTATTTAACCTCCTTCCATGGTGAAAAGTAATCATTTATTCCTACACTTTGTTTTCTCTCTCCTAGTCAGTTTCCAATCCATGATGGAACTTTACCCCTCACCCTTCATTACTTTATAGGTACACATCATACAGCCACACCTGTAATTCATTCTGTGTATAAAGATGCACTATATTGACAGTGTATGTCTGGTGTAAATAGATAACCACAGTGGAAACAATCCATTTAACAAGAACCAGCATTAGGAATTGTTTAAAATTGTCAGCTGTCTATATAATTACTGCTACTTGATGATTACCTGTTCTGTTCATTCCCTCTGGGGCACCCGACATTGGCCACTGTCAGAAGACAGGATACTTGGTTAGATGGGCCTTTGGTCTGACCCAGTATGGCCGTTCTTGTGTTCGTTGTATGTTTTGCATTCTTCATCATGAAACACTATTTTTTTACTCTGGGGTTAGACTGTCACCTCTGGGGCTTCAAAGCCTCACAGCAATATAGTGGTACCATTTAAAAATATGAACCACTGCTCTTTCATTTATCTGCTTTGCACAGGATATTAGAGAGAAAATAATTGCAGTTCAGTATTGCAAAATGGAAGTTTCCCCCATCATTTTTTTGAAGCATTGTAGGGAAACTGCTTCTGTGCCATTCTTTAAATGTTGGAAGCAAGTTAATGGTTAAGTAAGTGGAGTCACTTTAAACATTTACAAGACTTCAGTATGACAGTGCTTCACTATATAATAATTTGAGAAGCCCCTTTAGAGTGTAATTGGAATGCCTCAACTCTAAACTTTTGATAGCTATTCACTGTAAAGTGTGTGGAAGCTGATACTTGTTTCCTTAGCCATTTGATTAACATTCTCCTGGCTCCTTAGTAATTCTGCCAGTAACATACCATGTGAAAAAAAATCTCATCCTTGACACTCATTAAGAACATAAGAACATAAGAATGGCCATATTGGGTCAGACCAAAGGTCCATCCAGCTCAGTATCCTGTCTACCGACAGTGACCAATGTCAGGTGTCCCTGAGGGAGTGAATCTAACAGGTGATGATCAAGTGATCTCTCTCCTGTCATCCTTCTCCACCCTCTGACAAACAGAGTCTAGGGACATCATTCCTTACCCATCCTGGCTAATCGCCATTAATGGACATAACCTCCATGAATTTATCTAGTTCTCTTTTAAACCCTGTTATAGTCCTAGCCTTCACAACATCCTCAGGCAAGGAGTTCCACAGGTTGACTGTGCACTGTGTGAAGAAGAACTTCCTTTTATTTGTTTTAAACCTGCCGCCCATTAAGTTCATTTGGTGGCCCCTAGTTCTTATATTTTGGGAACAAGTAAAATAACTTTTCCTTATTCACTATCTCCACACCACTCATGATTTTACATACTTCTATCATATCCCCACTTAGTCTCCTCTTTTCTAAGCTGAAAAGTCCTAGCCTTTTTAATCTCTCCTCATACAGAACCCATTCCAAACCCCTAATCATTTTAGTTACCCTTCTCTGAATCTTTTCTAATGCCAGTATATCTTTTTTGTAATGGGGATACCACATCTGTACGCAGTATTCAGGATGTGGGCATACCATGGATGTATATAAGGGCAATAAGGTATTCTCCGTCTTATTCTCTATCCCTTTTTTAATGATTCCTAACATCCTGTTGGCTTTTTTGACTGCCGCTGCACACTGCGTGCACGTCATCAGAGAACTATCCACGATGACTCCAAGATCTCTTTCCTGATTAGTTGTAGCTAAATTAGCCCCCAACACATAGTATGTATAGTTGGGGTTATTTTTTCCAATGTGCATTACTTTACATTTATCCACATTAAATTTAATTTGCCATTCTGTTGCCCAATCACTTAGTTTTGTGAGATCTTTTTGAAGTTCTTCACAGTCTGCTTTGGTCTTAACTATCTTGAGCAGTTTAGTATCATCTGCAAACTTTGCCACCTCACTGTTTACCCCTTTCTCCAGATCATTTATGAATAAATTGAATAGGATTGGTCCTAGGACTGACCGTTGGGAACACCACTAGTTACCCCCCTCCATTCTGAAAATTTACCATTTATTCCTACCCTTTGTTCCCTGTCTTTTAACCAGTTCTCAATCCATGAAAGGATCTTCCCTCTTATCCCACGACTACTGGTGCCTTCCCAGAACGACACATAAGTCTATCTAGATGCCTCGAGAGATCCGCAACCTTCGCACCAGGCAGGCAAGTCACCATACGGTTCTCCCGGTCATCAGAAACCCAGCTATCTATGTTTCTAATGATCGAATATCCCATTACTAACACTTGCCTTTTCCTAATGACTGGAGTTCCCTACCCCGGAGAGGTAACCTCAGTGTGAGAGGAGACCCCAACATCATCTGGAAGGTGGGTCCCAACTATGGGAAGGCTTCCCTTTGCTCCCGTTGACTGCTCTCCTTCTCTGCGCCTTTCATCCTCCTTAGCAGCGCAGGGTCTGTCTGAACGGAGATGGGACAAATCTACAGTGTCCTGGAAAGCCTCATCAACATACCTCTCTGCCTCCCTTAGGTCCTCCAGTTCCACCATCTTGGCCTCCAAAACCCGTACGCGGTCTCTGAGGACCAGGAGCTCCTTGCACCAAATGCACACATATACGACCCGCCCACAGGGCAGGTATTCATACATGCTACACTGAGTGCAATAAACAGAATAGCCCCCACTCTGCTGCTGGGCTTCTGCCTGCATTCTCTCCTACAGCTACCTAGGTTAATGAGAGGGGTTTTTGTTTAAATCAAGAAGTTTTGATAATACTTTAGTTTAATGGTTTTAAAGAATGGCCCCCTTCCCACTCCCCTTCCAAATTCTCTCTCAAAACTCCCTGTTAGCGGCCCCTGTTCGCAAAGCTCCCTGGTCGCTTGCTCACAGCTTTATAAAGCCCTGGCCTTCCTGATATCCCCCCTTTATAGCCAGCAACTTTTCCCCCTGTTGAGACCACATAGACTTCATGGTCAAAGAAAATTAAAATTTTGCTTAAATGATTTTCAGCAAAATTTTAAATTTTGATGAAAGAACACATGAAATTCTTGCAAAAATGTTGTATTTTTTTTTTTCAACAAACCCTCACCATAAGCTCATTGGGTCAGGGCCTGTCTTTAACTTCATATTTGTGTAGTGCACAATGGGGCCCTAATCTTCTGCTTCATAAACACAGGGTTCCTATCACTTGAGTTTAAAGAGTATCTCCAGTTGTAGTAATTCAAGAGTTTATATCCTTCATATGTCAGTCAATAATAGAAGTAGTACAATGGCACACTTTCTTTTACTTTCCACTTAAATATCTCAAACCATTTTTCAAAGGTAGATAAGTATTATCTACAGTTTACAGATGACATAATTAGGAACAGAGACATTTAAAATATCTATTAACATCACTGTCTTCATATCATAATGAGGCATAGAGGATGGTTTGTGGTCATCAGACTAGTACTCAGCAGAATTAGGTTCAGTTTCTATGTCCATTAGAGACTTTCTATATGTTCTTGGGCAAGTCACTCATTCTCTCTTTTCCCATTTGTAAAATGGGGATAATTTTCCACTACCTCACAGAGGTATTATAAAAATAAATCCATTAGTGTTTGTGAGGCCCTGAGATCCTCTACTGATGGGAGCCATATAAGTACCTAGCAAACTTCTTTGTAGGGAGTGGGCCAGTTATCAGTGCAGCTAGCCCTGAAGAACAGGAAACCTGGACAGGAAATAAAAGTAGTAAATTTTAGAATTCAGCCTCCAGTTTGTTAATGTAGAGGCCTAATGTATTTTTGGCAAATTGATATATTACAAAAAATTGCTTTGCTCTCTATCCACAAAAAAATACATGCTTTTTGCATACATTTAATTGCAAGTGAAATCACTTTTGGACTCCTTTCCTTCAGACAAAAATAACAGGAATGTATTTTTGCGGTGGTGGCTGAAGTTGAGTAGATCAAGGCACAGATATGTGTTTGTAAAAGAACTTTAAAACAGCATTAGAAGTGCTGTAAGACGATTTGATATTGCTCCCTTCATTGACTCGTTCCTGCAATTAAACAGACATACACAATGACCAGTAGGAGAGGGGGAGAGAAGATTAGTCCCATGCCTAAATATGGTCTTAAAAGCCTAATTTTAAGTGTTTTGGAAGTCTTGGCCATAACATTCTTAATACATAATGACTCAGACACTGGGCAGTAAACATATGGCTATTGTGGAAATCGAGGATGCGAAGGAGCAAATTGTGGAGATAAAAGAGCAAATAGAGATGTGGCCTGGAGATATCACAAAATCGAGTTGTGAGGGGGGAAATTATGAGAAAAGCAAAAAGTTAGAAAATGGAAAGAACAGGTTAAGATATTTTGTGTCTAAGATATCTAATAAGGTATTTTTCAAGCAGATAAGGAGTAAGAGGTCATTGAAAGAGACAGTAAGGCCTCTAAGAAATGTCAAAAGTAATTTATTGACTGAAGAGGGAGATATCACCTAAATGTTAAATGACTAGCCTTAGCATTCCCAGGAGACGATGAGAGATGGATGCCATGAAAAGGAAAAGACTTTTTATTTTAATTCAAGGAGAAGGAGAAATACTGAAGGATAGTCAAATTCATGAAATGAGAGCATCAAGGAGTATGACCATACCCCAGAGCCGAAGGGGACTGGCAGAAGAGATGGGGAAATGTTAGATATATTTTAAAAACTGTTTTGAAATGGAATGTACTAGCGGAGAGTACACTCTAGCATTTCTAGGTAGGAGGTGATCTAGGTTAAATTTGAAACTAAAGCGCCCTGGTATACTTTATATAGGAGATGCTAATCAGGGACAAAATGCTTAAGATGTTTTTTTCTCCCTTGATTTAAGGATAAAACAGTACTCTGCACAAACAGGAAATGCTTAGGCTAACTAATACATTCTATTTGAGCAATAGCAAATGTTTTTTAGGATACAATTCAATTGAATGTTGCGAAAGCTTTTGATATATAGTACTAGGCTAATTAACATATTGAGTTGGAAAGCATGAACTTCCTGAGTAGATAAGAAGAGAGTGGCTTATAGATGGGAGTAGTTTGGGGTTTAGGTGATCAATTTTACAATTTTCACACTATTTAAGTCAATGGAGCCATTCAAATTTACAGCAGCCAAGGATCTGGACCTAAGATTTTAAAGCCCATTAATAAATTTAATATGGTATATTTCCATTTTGATGCCCAGTGAGTTCTGTAAATGAACTTGCAAATACTGATATAAGAAACACCCCACTCCAAATGGAAATTGTCCTAAGGAAACACAGACAGTTCTTGCATTTGGGGCAGAATATGGACCTTTAATTTATTACATGAGAATGAAAATAGGTGGAATCCACTCTATTTATTTATTTTTATTTGGACTAGCAGATATACTTACTGGTACTAGCTCTTTGACTGGAAGCTTGAACTCTTAATAAAAGAGAGATTATTTTGCCTTTATCTCCATTTATTAAATGGTAAGAGATGAAGCTTTAGCTGAAAAATCCTTGTTTACCTAGAGAGGAGGCAGAGGGAAGCCATGTACCGTGTGATATTCTGGGGCACATATTCATTTCTTATAATGAAATAGATCATCATTACAACTTTCAAAGTAATGCAAAACGTCAATTGTATCCCATTCTATATGATAGGGACAATTTGAATTTAACTAAAGCTACTAATGATTTCTCACGTACCATGGAGAACTAATGGGTGATGTGAAGATAAATGCCTAGTGTATTCATTTCATTTTGCATTCTACTTCCAGCAGTTTCTGACTGCAGATGTAGCATAGATCTCTATCCATCACTATCTTGCAAATCTGATCTAAAGGCTATGCTCACTAAATTGGTATTAAAACCCATAGGAGGAATTACATAATCCTTTAAAGAACATTTCATTTGCCAGTGACCTTTTCCAGCCTGGGGAGTTGTTTATTTGGCAAACTTTTTGTTGCTGTTAGAATAAGTTTGTATGCTAACATGCCCTTTTTGTCTTACAATAACCCTGAATTGCTTTCCACAATTTTCTCATATTGGAGGGTGCCACAGGAGCTAGAAGGCTTTAATTTGCCCAATAATACCAGTATACATTGCCAGTCAATACAGAAGAGTGCTCAGTTGTTCATAGAGGACTGAAAGCTACAGCTGACCAGAAAACAAAAATTTCATTTCACCAACAAATTTGTTGTTTTAACATTTGTGGGTTTTTTGTTTTTGTTTTTTGTTTGTTTGTTTGTTTGTTTGTTTGTCCCAGATAGGGGCAAAACTGAGACCTTAGGAAATTTGTCGTGAGGGGTAGGGAGGGGGGAGAGAGAGGGGGGGAAGAGGACAGATCCCCACTCCAGAATGGCCAATAGCTCAGTGCTTAGGTCACTCACTTGGGATATGGGAGACTCAAGTCCAAGCTCAGAATTAGGCAGATCAGAGACTTGAACCTGGGTCTCCCACATCCCAGGTGCACTAATTTATGTTCACAGCATATGCACACAGCAGTTAGATAAAATACATAAAATGCCCTTGTTGGAAGGTTGCAACCTAATATTACTTTACTTTGTAGAATTCAGAACCCTAACACACAAGAACTCAAAACCAGAGAGCCACAAAACAGGCTGCTCCCTAAAACAGAGAAGCACAACTCAACACACCTTGCTCTAAGCTGATTGTCTGCAGACTGACTCACAAGGACTGCAGACTGGGGTTTTCTGACTGATTCACTCATATTGCACACTTCCCTACAGAGCCACCTAGCCTGCAAACAGGACTAGGAAACCACTTACAAATTTAAAGTGATAACCTGTAATTTGAACAGTTTTCAATGCACCTCACTAACTGCCTGGCTTTTGAGTGACTCTGTGTCTTCTGTTGAAGCTGTTCCTCTTTGCACAAATGTTTAGATATTTATTGGGCCAGAAAGCAAGATAGACTGACTCTAAATCCCAGTGGATAGGGCACTCACATGGGCTATTGGCTATTCTGGTCTCTTTCTCAATCAGAAATTCCATCCTGGATCTGGAAACTTTTCTGACTAAATTTTAGTTGAAACAGATCTGTTTTCATGAAAAGTTTTGATTTCAACAAATTGGCATTTTTCCAGTGAGAAAACATGCAAGAAATTCCTGGCCAGCTCCACTGATGATGCAATAGTCAGGCACAGCGTACAGCATCAGTAAAATTATTTCCATCATTGCTGTCAAACAGATCCAAAATGCCTCTGATGGGAAGCAGCTCCTTATCCTCAAAAGGAGGTGTCACATCATCACTGTTACTAATCCCTTCTCTGTTTTCAAGCATGTTAGGAAGGCCATGAAACATTACAGATTCCGCTTCTACTGACATGTTATTGATTCCCTGCTTTACATTTCCTCCATAGCATATGCAGTAGCACCTAGATGAAAGTAAGCTCGCTCAGACAGATAGAGGTGATGTCATAAGAGGAAGAAAACATATTTTTGAGGTGATATCTGACCTCATCTTTCCCCAATGGTAACAGGATATCTCTCACCTTCAGTCATCAAGAGAGTACAAAGCCTCTCCATCACTGTCCTTTGATACTTGGGAAGCTGCAGTGGCAAGAAATGCTGTATTCCACCATGAAGGTGGACTATAAGGTGGATAGAAAGCTGGCTAGATCGTTGGGCTCAACGGATAGTGCCCAACGGCTCGATGTCTAGTTAGCAGCCGATATCAAACTGAGTGCCCCAGGGGCTGGTTTTGTTCAACATCTGGATGATGTGATGGATTGCACCCTCAGCAAGTTTGTGGATGACACTAAGCTGGGGGGAGAGGTAGATACACTGGAGGATAGAGGTAGGGTACAGAGGGACCTAGACAAATTTGAGGATTGGGCCTAAAGAAATCTGATGAGGTTCAACAAGGGGAAGTGCAAAGTCTTGCACTTAGGACAGAAGAATCCCATGCACTACTACAGACTAGGGACCAAATGGCTAGGCAGCAGTTCTGCAGAAAAGGACCTAGGGATTACAGTGGACGAGAAGCTGGATAGCTTTTGTTGCCAAAAAGGCTAACGGCATATAGGGCTGCATTAGTAGGAGCATTGCCAGCAGATCGAGGGACGTGATTATTCCCCTCTATTCGGCACTGGTGAGGCCACATCTGGAGTATTGCGTCCAGTTTTGGGCCCCCACTACAAAAAAGATGTGGACAAATTGGAGAGAGTCCAGTGGAGGGCAATGAAAATGATTGGTTGGCTGGAGCACATGACTTATGAGGAGATGCTGAGGGAACTGGGTTTCTTTAGTCTGCAGAAGAGAAGAGTGCGGAGGGATTTGATAGCAGCCTTCAACTACCTGAAGGGGGGCTCCAAAGAGGATGGAGCTAGGCTGTTCTCAGTGGTGGCAGATGACAGAACAAGGAGCAATGGTCTCAAGTTGCAGTGGGGGAGGTCTAGGTTGGATACTAGGAAACACTATTTCCCATAAGAGGGTGGTGAATCACTGGAATGGGTTACCTAGGGAGGTGGTGGAATCTCCATCCTTAGAGGTTTTTAAGGCCTGGCTTGACAAAGCCCTGTCTGGGATGATTTAGTTGGTGTTTGTCCTGCTTTTGAGCAGGAGGTTGGACTAGATGACCTCCTGAGGTCTCTTCCAACCCTAATCTTCTATGATTCTACTATGATCAACTGGCAAACGGGTACCTGATCATTGGATTCTCTAAGAGACAGGGCCGGCTCCAAGTTTTTTGCTGCCCCAAGCAAAACAATTTTCCCACACCCTCCCAGCCCCGCCCCAACTCCACCCCTTCCCTGCCCCATTCCAACCCCTTCCCCAAATCCCCAGCCCCGCCTCCTCCCGTGGGCGCGCCGTATTTCCCCACACTATCAAATCCCTTCCTCTGCCCCCCACCGGGTTACTTCCTGCGGCCCTCCCTGCGTCCCCCACTGCCGCAGTTCACCTCCGCTCCGCCTGCTCCCCTGAGCACACTGCCGCCGCTCCGCTTCTCCCCCCACCCTCCCAGGCTTGCAGCAAAACAGCTGATTCACATAGCAAGCCTGGGAGGGAGGGGGGAGAAGCGGAGTGGCGGCGCACTCGGGAGAGCAGGCGGCAATGGAGCGGAGGTGAGCTGGGGGGGAGCGGTTCCACCCCAGGTTACTTCCTACAGCCCTCCCTGGGCCTCCCACCGCCACAGCTCACCTCCTCTCAGGGCTGGCTCCCGGCTTTTTGTGCCCCAAGCAATTATATATGTTGAGGGAAGCAATACAAATATCTAATATAGATGGGCACACATTATACAACAGTTTTTCAGAGGCTTAATGCCAAGGGTAAAATGCAGTATATGTGATAGTGCCAGTTGTTCTAAAGAAACCAACCTGAGTACACAGTAAGAATCCCTATTTATACCCGTCAGTGGCTATAAAAATAGTCTAGTAACTTTTCGTAATAGCCTTCTCTTTGTCATTCACAAAAGCCTTGTTTTGCCTTAGCTGTATAAAAGGTACAGTAATATTTTAAATGTACATCCATTGTATATACTAAATATAGGAATAAAAAAGGACCATATTATATGTTGAGAAAAAATTGGGGCACCATTTGGCTATTTGGGGGGAAATAGTTTAGGGGCTGATCCAAAGCCCATTGATATCCACAGCCCACTAGTGTTTCCATTGATATGATCCACAGTGTCTAATATATTTCCTGGGTATTAAAATATCAATAATGCACATAAAAAGGCTTAGGGGGAGTTTTTCAAAGGCACAAATGGCAGTTAGGCATCCAATTGCTGTTGAGTTCCAATGGAAATTGGGGTCTTAACTGACATTTGTGCCTTTGAAAATCTCCCCCTAAGGACTGCAGTCCTAACTCAGGAGCTGTGAGTTTCTACAGCATGAATAAGGAGATCCCAATGTGGCTGTAACAAGTTGGATTGAGAGGGAATATTACCAGGTGGTTAGAGCAGAGTCTGAGAATCAGGAACAGAGGCATGTGAATACTGCAAAACAAACAATCAAACAAAACAAATAAACCCAAAACAACGTTCAAGAACATCAGTTCAAATACAAACTTCAAATTCACTTGGGCAGTATTTGCAAGTCCTTTTATTTTGTTTTCCCAAACATTCAGATTTCCTCACATCTAAATGTAAATACAAATTTTAATTAATATCAGCTTTCATGCCACAGGAGTTCAGATGACTTTTTTTTTTTTTTTTTTTTGCGTTTGGGTGTCATCCAGTCAGGAAGCTGGAGCAGCACCAGATTCAGAGTAGTAAGTATCCAAAGTGAAATGGTTGGTGCAAAGGGAGTAGTTTGTGAGCAATCTTAAGGCTGAAAATTAGTCACAAAACTTGTCACATAATTTTGAACAAGCAGCAAATTTCTTAGAAAAACAATTGTGGATGATACACAAGTGGGAAAAGATGCAATTTAAAAAGATTGTTCTCTGAAAATATTTTGCCTACTCTAGTCAGAACCTCCTGACTTCGCCAATTACTTGCTGCAGAACTGAGAGAGTCATTTAGGGTCAGATTAAGCACAAACACGTGTTGCACTGCCCCAGGAGAGATTTTGGGTCAGGGAGACTTCAGAGTCATAATTCCATCCCTGTTTCTGCCTGGCACCTGGATAGTAGTGATTTATTGCCAGTCTAAATCAGCTGTGAATTACTACACACTCCACCTACACTGGCTCAGCTACTCTGAGTGGTGAGCAGAGAAGGTGGAGCCAAAGCTTTTCCCATTCCCCACCCTTCAGGTTAGATGAGGGAGTAAGCAGCCATGTAGCCAAGCTTACTCTTGTGTGCCCAGACACAAGATCCAGGAAGTCCAGGAAGGGTTTTATAGAGTGTCGTCACTACACTGCATGGATGCACAGCCTGAATCAGTCTAGCTCTTTAACTATACCCATATGGAGGCAAATCTGCCTCAGACATGCTAGGAGGCTTCACTAACTAGTGCTTGTAAAGCTATGATGGGGTATACAAACCCCACACTGGTCAGGAAAGGGTTAAATGAACTGCTGTGGGCTCTGCCCCGCTACATCCGCACTAGGTGTCAGGCTTGGAAGTGAGGGTTAAAAGGGCAGAGCCCAATTCTCCAGTTCTCACACCATTAGGGGAAGCCTAGCTGACTTGCTTGTGAGACTGCTACCTGCCAGAGTCTCTCTGAGGGAAGGTAGACCTAATGTTGGACTACCATTGTGATTTGTTACCAGTGCCTAGCCTGTTGCCAAATGAATCTGCTACAGGTGGTACCTCACCTGAAGAGGGAAACAGCCAAATTAAGTCCTTTTGTCCTGTGCATCCGACTGAGGCCCCAGCAGTGGTTGGCCATGAGCTATGGGGTGATCCTGTCACAAAAACACTTTTAGATCCTGGGCAGGGGGAAGACATGAGTGTTAACTTCCTACAAATAAACCTGCATTTCCCCCCAAAATTAGCTGCATTCTAGCTTGGTCTTGTAAGTCTTGCATCTCTTTCTAGATAATTTTATCAACAGTCTCCTTAGCCAAGAATTAGGCGACTAATCATCATCTTTATTGCTGTCACCAAGCATTCTCAAAACTACGATACCCACACAAGGAAATAAAGAAACAAATCAACAGAGCCAGACATGTACCCAGAAGACTCCTGCTACAAGACAGGCCCAGAAGAGAAACCAACAGAACTCCACTGGCCATCACCTACAGTCCTCAGCTTAAACCTCTCCAACGCATCATCAGTGATCTACAACCCATCCTGGACAATGATCCCTCACTTTCACAGACCTTGGGAGGCAGGCCAGTCCTCGCCCACAGACAACCTGCCAACCTTAAGCATATTCTCACCAGCAACCACGCATCGCACCATAACAACTCTAACTCAGGAACCAACCCATGCAACAAACCTCGATGCCAACTCTGCCCACATATCTACACCAGCAACACCATCACTGGACCTAACCAGATCAGCTACAACATCCCCGGCTCATTCACCTGCATGTCCACCAATGTTATATATGCCATCATATGCCAGCAATGCCCCTCTGCTATGTACATTGGCCAAACTGGACAGTCACTACGCAAGAGGATAAATGGACACAAGTCAGATATCAGGAATGGCAATATACAAAAACCTGTAGGAGAACACTTCAACCTCCCTGGCCACACAATAGCAGATGTTAAGGTAGCCATCTTACAGCAAAAAAACTTCAGGACCAGACTCCAAAGAGAAACTGCTGAGCTTCAGTTCATCTGCAAATTTGACACCATCAGATCAGGATTAAACAAAGACTGTGAATGGCTATCCAACTACAGAAACAGTTTCTCCTCCCTTGGTGTTCACACCTCAACTGCTAGCAGAGCACCTCACCCTCCCTGATTGAACTAACCTCGTTATCTCCACACTGATATATACCTGCCTCTGGAGATTTCCATTACTTGCATCTGAAGAAGTGAGGTTCTGACCCACGAAAGCTTATGCTCCCAGTACTTCTGTTAGTCTCAAAGGTGCCACAGGACCCTCTGTTGCTTTTTACAGATTCAGACTAACACGGCTACCCCTCTGATACTTTATTGCTGTTATAACTCTATGGTGTTTGAGCTCAAGGTTGAAATGGAAATATTTTCAAGAAGCTACTCAGATTGAGTCAAAACAAAACACAGCACTTTATATAAGGAATACGCAATTCAATGGCTGGAAGATGAATCTAAACAAATTCAAACTGGAAATAAGGCACAACTTTTACAATGAAAGTAATTAACCATTGGAACAATTTACCAAGAGTCCTGGTGGATTACCGATCAGTAATTTTTTTTAAGCAAGTTTGGATTTTTTTTCCTAAAAGATCTGCTCTAGGAATCTTTTGTGGGGAAGTTCTATGGCCTGTGTTTTACAGGAGGTCAGGCTAGATGATCACAATGGTCCCTTCTGGCTTGGAATCTCTGAATCTTTATAATCATGCTTTCAGTCCTCAAAGAGCTTTGCTAGCATTAAGTAATTAATTTTCATGATACTCCTGCTATGCAAGCCATAAAGAAAAACCTCCTGACCCAAAAGGATACTATAATCCACACTGTAAAGGAGGACACAGATGAACAGAGAGAAGCCAGAAGTCATGTTTTTGCTTTAAAACACTGTCCCAGAATAGTTCCCAACATACTCTTCTCAATCGGACCTTTCACTGAGATGAAAAGCAATTAAACTAAGTGTCAAATCCACAAATGATGTAAATAGGCATAGATCCATTGACTCTTATGGGGGTCAGGTTGATTTAGACCAACCGAAGATCTGGCCGATTGCAAGTCTGTGTTTGTTTCACTCAGTGGGGCCACATCTCTCAGTAGTGGCTGTTTATGACAGCTATCCCTCATTTTAGACCCCAGTTCACCTTTCTCACAAAAATGTCATGCTTTCAGCTTTCTAAACTTTTGTTTTTATCTGAGAAATGCTGAACTATGTTGATGAAATTAAAGATACTTGTTACAATACAGAATCACACATCATTTGAACCTTCCTCCACTAATTTATTAGTGTTCCAGTTGGGCTTTTGTTTCAAATTATGTCTCACATTTGATCCTGGGCGAGCTGAAAATTAGGTTGGGATTCATGCGAGAAAACCTTAAGTTTCATTATCAAGGGATTAAAAGCTTTTCTTAGCCAGTATTGCTGCAGTGGTATAATTTCCAAACAGGGTTCTATATTGCACTGGAGGTATGTATTCTGCTCCTTCCAGAGAGGTAAAATGACATAGAAAGTTTGGTGTCAACTGGGTTCACTTCTGAATCCTCTCACCTTCCCCGCTGTGAGAAGGGTTGAGGGGACCAATGGGGAACTCAAACTGCAAAGATGTTTGGTTTTCCCTTCTCCTTACAGGCAAAAGGCCCATCAGCAAAATCCAAGTCTCATGTGACTCTGGGAGCTAGCATCTTTAACCTTTACTCACACTCAACAATGGCTTTAGAGTGTGACAATCTAAACCTTCTTATATTATTTTCTAACATTAGAATTCCTATTCTTATTGTTATTAACTTAAACTGTGCCTCTGCAATGATTCAAGGAAGATGAAAATCCCTTCCAATTTGGCACAGTGGGGAAAAAACTCCTTTACAGTCCCAAAACAAGTGACCAGTCAGGCTCACAGCATCCTGGAAACACAACTCAATGTACCTGAACTAGAAGGAATGAGAGCAGAGCTGCAATCATAGCAAGATGCCCCCAGACATCTGGGAAGGCTTTACATTATGGGGGTGGGGAAAGAGGCATAAGAACCAATTATATAGAATTATGTACAAAAATAAAACAATTTAAAACTTTAGAGCTTACAAGTCCACTCAGTCCTACTTCTTGTTCAGCCAATCACTCAGTCAAACAAGTTTGTTTATGTTTGCAGGAGATAATGCTGCCTGCTTCTTGTTTACAAAGTCACCTGAATGTGAGAGCAGGCATTCGCATGTCACTGTTGTAGACGGTGTTGCAAGATATTTACGTGCTAGCTGCGCTACAGATTCATATGTCCCTTCGTGCAGAATTTGAATGAGAGGAATTAAAAAATACTATTTCTTTTGTTTGTAATTTTTACAGTGAAAATATTTGTAATAAAAATAATGTAAAGTGAGCACTGCACACTTTGTATTCTGTGTTGTTACTGAGATCAATATATTTGAAAATGTAGAAAAACATCCAAAATATTTAATACATTTCAATAGATATTCTATCGTTTAAGTGTGTGATGAAAACTATGATTAATCACGTGAGTTAACTGCGATTAAGTGACAGCCCTATAATAAACTAATAGTGACTTCTAAATTCAGTTTGGGTTGTTGGAAGTTTCAGGCTGCCCAGTGAAAATGATTTTTCAGTTAGTAATACTGAGGAGTCCGATGGTGGAGATTATAATAAACTGAGGAAATTGAATGTTTAGAATAAGGAAACTAAGAATGGAAACAATAGAATATTGGCCAATTTATTTTAATGAACCATCACAGTGCTGAATACTGGAAAGGTAAAAACACATCAACAGCAGTTTGAAAATACATTAGCCATTAAAATTTACTTTTATGATAAAACAATTACAAGCACAAAAATGGAGAAAGCAAATCCATTCTTATACAAATTGCATTCTTTTCTGTATAACTAATTTATATTTAAATGCTGCAACAATTCTGAACTTCAGACATCACAAGAAACTGAATAAGGGAAAACATTTTATAAAAGCAAGTCACTTAGAAAATGAGTCTAAGCTTTCCGAGTACAATTTGAATTTCACACAGAACAGATTATATGCAGTGTCACACATTGTCCATATTCACTGGAAAGACAATGAACATTTGTTTCGGGTTTTTTAATATGTCACTTTCTTATGTTAATTTCCTTTCTCTCTCCCTTTCCTCCTCACTTTGATGTTTTCCATTCTTATGTAAGGTGGATTTTTTTCCCCTCACAATTCCTTTTTAGAATCCTACTTCACCCACCTCTGATTTAATATAAAACAGGTTGGCTAAGTTAGCTCAGAGCTGAAGCGGGGTTATACTTCCATATATCTAACTGGAATATACAGTTAACAAAATCCAAAACCACTTCATATAGACATTTGACATTTTCCTCAATGAATTTAGAACATAAGAGCAGTCATACTGGGTCATACCAAAGGTCCATCTAACCCAGTATCCTGTCTTCTGACAGTGGCCAATCCCAGGTGCCCCAGAGGGAATGAACAGATTAGGTAACCATCAAGTGATCCATCCCCTGTTGCCCATTCCCAGCTTCTAGCAAACAGAGGCTAGAGACACCGTCCCTGCCCATCCTGGCTAATAGCCTTTGTTGGACCTATCCTCCATGAACTTATCTAGTTCTTTTTTTTTAGAACCCTGTTATAGTCTTGGTCTTCACAACATCCTCTGGCAAAGAGTTCCACAGACTGACTGTGCACTGTGTGAAAAAATACTTCCTTTTGTTTTTTTTAAACATGCTGCTATTAATTTCATTTGGTGACCCCTAGTTCTTGTGTTATGAGAAGGAGTAAATAACACTTTCTTATTTACTTTCTCCACACTAGTGATGGTTTTATAGACCTCAATCATATCTTCCCTTAGTTGTCTCTTTTCCAAGGTGAAAAGTCCCAGTCTTATTAATTTCTCCTCATACGGAAGCCATCCCATACCCCTAATCATTTTTGTTGCCCTTTTCTGAACCTTTTTCCAATTTCAATGTATATTTTTTTGAGATAGAGCAACCACATCTGCATGCAGTATTCAAGATGTGGACGTACCATGGATTTATATAGAGGCAATATGATATTTTTTGTCTTATTATCTATCCCTTTCTTAATAATTCCCAACATTCTGCTTTTTTGACTGGCACTGCACATTGGATGGATGTTTTCAGAGAACTATCCACAATGACTCCAAGATCATTCTTGAGTGGTAACAGCTAATTTAGACCCCATCATTTTATATGTATACTTGGGATGATGTTTTCCAATGTACATTACTTTGCATTTATCAACATTGAATTTCATCTGCCATTTTCTTGTCCAGTCACCCAGTTTTGAGAGAGCCTTTTGTAGCTCTTCACAGTCTACCTGGGACTTAACTATCTTGAGTAGTTTTATATCATCTGCAGATTTTGCCACCTCACTGTTTTACCCCTTTTTCCAGATCATTTATAAATATGTTGAATAGGACTGATCCCAGTACAGACCCCTGGAGGACATCACTATTTACCTCTCTCCATTCTGAAAAATGACCATTTATTCCTACCCTTTGTTTCCTATCTTTTAACCAATTACCAATCCATGAGAGGACCTTCCCTCTTATTCCATGACAGTTTACTTTGCTTAAGAGCCTTTGGTGAGGGACCTTGTCAAAGGCTTTCTGAAAATCTAAGTACACTGGATCTCCCTTGTCCACATGCTTGTTGACCCCCTCAAAGAAATTTTAGTAGATTTTTAAGGCATGATTTCCCTTTACAAAAACCATGTTGACTCTTCCCCAACAAATCATGTTCATCTATGTGTCTGACAATTTCGTTCTTTACTATCATTTCAAACAGTTTGCCTGGTACTGAAGTCAGGCTTACCAGTCTATAATTGCTGGGATCACCTGTGGAGCCCTTTTTAAAAATTGGCGTCACATTAGCTATCCTCCAGTCATTTGGTATAGAAGCTGATTAAACTGATAGTTTATATACCAGAGTTGTTAGTTCTGCAATTTCACATCCTTCAGAACTCTTGGGTGAAGACCATCTGGTACTGGTGACTTATTACTGTTTAGTTTACCAATTTGTCCCAAAACCTCCTCTAATGACACCTCAATCTGGGACAGTTCCTCAGATTTGTCACCTAAAATGAATGGCTCAGGTTTGGGAATCTCCCTCACATCCTCAGCCATGAAGACCGATGCAAAGAATTCATTTAGTTTCTCCGCAGTGGCCTTATCATTTTTGAGTGCTCCTTTAGCATCTAGATCATCCACTGGTTATTTAGCAAGCTTCCTGCTTCTGATGTACTTTAAAAAAATTATTGTTATTTTTTGAGGTTTTGGCTTGCTGTTGTTCAAATTCTTGTTTGGCCTTCCTAATTATATTTTTACACTTCATTTGCCAATCTTCCACTTTTTAAAGGATGTCTTTTTGTCTCTCACTGCTTCTTTTACTTTGTTGTTTAGCCACAGTGGCACTCTTTTGGTTCTCTTACTATGTTTTTGAATTTGGGGTATACTTTTAAGTTGAGCCTCTATTATGGTGTCTTTAAAAAGTTTCCATGCAGCTTGCAGGGATTTCACTTTTTGCGCTGTACTTTTTAATTTCTGTTTAAATTCCTCATTTTTGTGTAGTCCTCCTCTCTGAAATTAAATGCTACAGTGTTGGGCTGCTGTGGTGTTTTCCCCACCACAGGGATGTTAAATTTAATTATATTATGGTCACTATTACCAAACGGTCCAGCTATTGTCACCTCTTGGACCAGATCTTGTGCTCCACTTAGGACTAAATCAAGAATTGCCTCTCCGCTTGTGGATTCCAGGACTAGCTGCTCTAAGAAGCAGTCATTTAAGGTGTCAAGAAACTTGATCTCTGCATCCCGTCCTTAGGTGACATGTACCCAGTCAATTGGGGATAGTTGAAATCCCCCATTATTATTGATTTTTTTTATATCCTCTCTAGTGAGCATTTCACAGTCACTATCATCATCCTGGTCAGTTGGTTGGTAGTATATCCCTACTGCTATATTCTTCTTATTAGAGCATGGAATTACTATCCATAGGGATCCTATGGTACAATTTGATTAATTTAAGCTTTTTATTTCATTTGATTCTACACTTTCTTTCACATATAGTGCCACTCCCCGACTCAATTCTGGCTTTAGTACTTGATCTTGGAATCAATTAGTGACCTAGGGATGCTCAGAGCCTCTGAAAACTTAAATGTGTTAAACAGCATAGACAGCAGACTTGGAAAAGACCATCCTGTCTATTCTGTGTCCCAGTGAGTGGTTGGTATTGGCATCACTTGTTCATGCCAGGATCTTGACTCCGCTCTGTCTTTTCTGAAGAACTCACATGTGCTTTCTCCTTGTTTACTAATCACTAACTTCAATCAGCTACATGGCTAAGATTCCCATCCAGTCTTGTTTATAGACATTCAGTAACCTGCCCCACTCCAAGCCACCACAGACAGTTTTTTATTAAAGCCTATGATGTAGCAAGGGCAAATCTGTCTTTATATTCAAGCAGTGGGAGAAGGAAACTGAGATGTCAGTGTCAGAGGAGTGGGTGACAGAAGCATCTAAAAATGGCTGCACAAAGTTGATGCATAGTGGTTTTTTGGCAGGTTTAATTATCGTTAGTTACTCCTCAAATGACCTGTGATCTGACCCCCCTGGATCAGGCCCCTGGAGTATATTGTTTGTATTTGTAGACCATTCATACAAATGTAATTTTTCACAATGTAGTTCTATAAAGTCACATTAAATGAACATTTATAAACATAATGGTATTTCTAACTGCCAGAACTGCAAACTCAATGTGGGATCGAAAAGTCAAGTTGGGGTCTTCCTCAGGGCCGCCCGGGGGGGGGGGGGGTGCAAGTGGGGCAATTTGCCCCAGGCCCCGGGCCCCACGGGGGCCCCTACGAGAGTTTTTCGGGGCCCCTGGAGCGGGGTCCTTCACTCGCTCCAGGGGTCCCGGAAAACTGTCGTGGGGCCTGGGTCCCTGGAGCTTCTTCCGCTCCGGGTTTTCGGTGGCAATTCGGCGGTGAGGGGTCCTTCCGCTCCAGGACTCGCTGCCGAAGTGCTCCGAAGACCGGCAGCAGGGGGTCCTTCTGCCCCGGGACCTGCCGCCAAAGTGCCGGGTCTTCAGCGGCAATTCGGCAGCGGGGGGCCCCCGCCGCCGAAGACCCCCAGGCTCCCTGAATCCTCTGGGCGGCCCTGGTCTTCCTGGCTCATCTCCTGTGGTGAAAATTCTCTGGTTGGAACTCTGCTGAGGATGTGTGAGCCATAGCAGAATTCAGCTTGCTCTCCCAGCGGCATGCTGGCTCAGCAGGGCTAACAGAAGTAAATAATCAACTAAAATAAGCTTTTGTCATAAGTAGACATCACTGTGAATTCACACAGGGAGCAAAGTCTCACTTGTCTTACCATAACCCCACTTTAAACACCTTTAGCTGCCACAATTTCTGCTATTATGCCTCATTTCCTGTTTTACCTAGTGAAAGGCATATATCAAAACACTGACTCTGAACATTTGACAGGTCATGTTTATAGATAAACCCTAGCCAGCTGTTCTAACTAGGGCTCTCAAGCAATTAATCTCACTGTTAAACAATAATAGAATACCATTTATTTAAATGTTTTTGCACGTTTTCTACATACAAATACATATATATTGATTTCAATTACAACACAGAATACAAAGTGTACAATGCTCACTTTATATTTATTTTTTATTACAAATACAGTAACTCCTCACTTAAAGTCATCCCGGTTAACGTTGTTTCATTGTTATGTTGCTGATCAATTAGAGAACATGCTCGTTTAAAGTTGCGCAATGCTTCCTTATAACATTGTTTGGCAGCTGCCTGCTTTGTTCACTACTTGCAGAAAGAGCAGCCTTTTGGAGCTAGCTGGTGGGGGCTTGGAACCAGGGTGGACCGGCAGCCCCCCTATCAACTCCCCCTATCAGCTCCCCGCTCCCCTAAGTTCCCTTTGTGGCAGCCACCCAGCAGGCTATCAATTGCCAGCAATTCAGCTGTCCCTCCCTCCACTGCCATGTGCTGCTCCTGCCCTCTGCCTTGGAGCTGCTCCTGGGAGCCTCCTGCTTGCTGTGAAAGGGGGCGGAAGAGGGGTGCCAATGTCAGGGTGTCCTCCTCGCTCCTTTACCCCATCTCCAGAGCAAGAGACACACATGACTGGGCACAGGACTGAGGGAACTTGCTGGCAGCAGCTGCTGTCTCAACTTGCTGATCTACTTAAAAAGGCAATGTACTTAGGGTTGCCATACGTCCTCTTTTTCTCGGACATGTCCGGCTTTTCGGCACTCAAACCCCCGTCCGGGGGGAATTGCCAAAAAGCCGAACATGTCCGGGAAAATGCCGGCTCTGCTCCTCCCCGACTCTTCGGCTCTGTTTAAGAGCCGGGCTGCCCGAGCGCTACCAGCTTCGGGCAGCCCCGTGCCTCCAGACCCTGTGCCGCCGGAGCCCGGGAGGGGAAGTGCCCGGCTGGGGGCGCAGGGTCCGGAGGCATAGGGGCTGCCCGAAGCCGGTAGCGCTCGGGCAGCTCAGCTCTGTTTAAGAGCCGGGCTGCCCGAGCGCTACCAGCTTCGGGCAGCCCCCGTGCCTCCGGACCCTGCACCGCCGGAGCCCGGGAGGGGAAGTGCCCGGCTGGGGGCGCAGGGTCCGGAGGCATAGGGGCTGCCCGAAGCCGGTAGCGCTCGGGCAGCTCAGCTCTGTTTAAGAGCCGGGCTGCCCGAGCGCTACCAGCTTCGGGCAGCCCCCGTGCCTCCGGACCCTGCACCGCCTGAGCCCGGGGGGGGAAGTGCCCGGTTGGGGGCGCAGGGTCCGGAGGCATAGGGGCTGCCCAAAGCCCGAGCGCTACCGGCTTCACGGTTTGCTGGGCAGCCTCCAGACCCTGCGCCCCCGGCTGGGCGCTTCCCCTCCCGGGCTCCAGCTGCGCTGGGGAAGCGCTGGCTGGGGGGGCAGGGTCTGGGGGCTGCCCGGCAAACCCTGAAGCCGGTAGCACTGGGGAAGCCCTTTCTCCCTGGCTGGGAGTGGAAGGGAGGAGGGGGCGGAGTTAGGGTGGGGAAGGGGCGGAATTGGGGCGGGGCTAGGGGTGGGGAAATGGGCGGGGCCAGGGCCCGTGGAGGGTCCTCTTTTTTTATTTATGAGATATGGTAACCCTAAATGTACTTAGAGTGGGGTCAGCGTACTTAAAGGGGAAATGCGCGTCTCTCTCTCCCACGCACACAGTGTACGTCTGTCTCTCTCTACCATCCTGTCTCCCCTCCCTCCATTCCTGCTGCCTTGTAGAGCGTGATGCTACATTAACAACAACGTGTTAACTCTTGAGGGCTCAGCCTAGTGCTAATTCATCATTTAGCAGTAAGGCATTCTCAGGGAAATATCCCACGCTCTGACTTTACCACCTCAACCAAGCTTCACAATCATCATTGCTGCGTACAGTATTAAATTGTTTGTTTAAAACGTATGCTGTGTTTAGAACGTATACTGTGTATGTGTGTGTGTATACACACACACACACACACACTATATATATGTATACACACTATATATATATGTATACACACTATATATATATGTATACACACACACACACACACACACACACACTCTATATATATGTGTGTGTGTATACATACATATATATATAGAGAGAGAGAGAGAGAGTTTTTGTCTGGTGAAAAAAACTTCCCTGGAACCTAATCACCCCTCCCCCCTTTATATTAATTCTTATGTGGAAATTGGATTCACTTAATATCGTTTCGCTTAAAGTAGCATTTTTCAGGAACATAACTACAATGTTAAGAGAAGTTACTGTATTTGCACTGTAAAAAACAAAAGAAATAGTATTTTCAATTCACCTAATACAAGTACTGCAGTGCAATCTCTTTATCACTGTTATAAACAGCGTCACAAGATATTTATGTGCCAGATGTGCTAAAGATTCATGTCCCTTCATGCTTCAACCACCATTCCAGGGGACATGCATCCATGCTTATGACAGGTTCTGCTCGATAACTATCCAAAGCAGCGCAGACTGACGCATGTTCATTTTCGGCATCTGACTCAGATGCCACCAGCAGAAGGTTGATATTTTTTAAAAAAAAATTTTTGGTGGTTCGGGTTCTGTCGTTTCCGCATCTGAGTGTTGCTCTTTTAAGACTTCTGAAAGCATGCTCCACACCTTGTCCCTCTCAGATTTTGGAAGGTACTTCAGATTCTTAAACCTTGGGTTAGTGCTGTAGCTATTTTTAGAAATCTCACATTATTACCTTCTTTGCATTTTGTCAAATCTGTAGTGACAGTGTTCATAAATCAAACAACATGTGCTGGGTCATCATCCAAGACTACTATAACATGAAATATATGGCAGAATGTGGGTAAAACAGAGCAAGGGACATACAATTCTCCCCCAAGGAGTTCGGTTACAAATTTAATTAATGCTCTATTTTTTTAACAACCATCATCAGCATAGAACCATGTCCTCTGGAATGGTGGCTGAAACATGAAGGTTCATATGAATCTTTAGCACATCTGGCACGTAAATATCTTGCAATGCCGGCTACAAAAGTGCCATGTGAACGCCTGTTCTTACTTTCAGGTGACATTCTAAATAAGAAGCAGGCAGCATTATCTCCCATAAATGTAAACGAACTTGTTTGTCTTAGCGATTGGCTGAACAAGAAGTAGGACTGAGTGGACTTGAGTAGGCTCTAAAGTTTTACATTTGTTTTGTTTTTGAGTGCAATTATGTAACAAAAAAATCTACATTTGTAAGTTACACTTTCACGTTAGAGATTGCATTACAGTACTTGTATAAGGTGAATTAAGAAATACTATTTCTTTTGTTTATCATTTTTAAAGTACAAATATTTGTAACAAAAATAATATAAAGTGAGCACTGTACAGTTTGTATACTGTGTTGTAAGAGAAATCAATATATTTGTAAATGTAGAAAAACATCCAAAAATATTGAATACATTTCAATTGGTATTCTATTGTTAAACAGTGCAATTAATCACAGTTAATTTTTTTGAGTTAATCGCATGAGTTAACTGTGATTAATCCACAGCCCTAGTTCTAACCTTCCTAACCCAGGTTCCTAATCCATTTACACCACCTCATTCTGAAAGAGAAGAATCTTCCCATTCTGCAGAGAAAAGAGAGATCAGCTGCCTGCATGTTAAAATATCCCTTTGCCCTAGTCTCCATGAAGTGCTTTCAGAGTGTCCTGTGATTGGTGTGTGTCAGGGTGTGGGAGGGGGATAGGAGGAGGGTGGAGTAGTGGGGCAAGGAATGATATCAAGAACAATGCAATATTGCATCATCCCCCCCTTATTTCTCCCGCTAGGTGGTAGAGTACAGGTTCTCTGCTCTGTCATGATCCTGTAATTATCCCTCCACAATGGGGATCCTCCTTAAAGGCTGGTATCTGGGCATTCATTGGCTGAGAGATTCCTGTCAGTGCAGCACTATTGTAGCAATATTGCAAGTAGGGATGGTGATGGGGGGCTCAAAACTGGTGGAGAGGCACAGAAAATCTTTGCACGTGTTCCTGGCCTCTTGCTTGTGCCCTAGGATCTGTGCAGATCCCACAGTATCCACCGGCTTTATGGGCTATCCCTGTGGATAATTCCATAGGTTGGGCAAACCATACACTGTCTGAGGAGAAATCTGCAGAATCTTATAGAGATTGTCTCTTTTGTAGCCCTCTCCTGATGGCTTCCACATAGAAGCGAATGACTGGGTCTCCAAAGGGTTGGAAAATATACATGGTGCATGTTTATATAAAGATTCCCTTTCTTTCCCTCTTAATCCATGGATAAGGAAGAACACAGTTGTGGAAGTTCAGGTTCCACACTGGAATTATTGTTCAGTTCTGTAGGGAACTGATACATAAAGCCATTTCAGCTACCAGTATACATTCACTTAAATGCTGGATCATGGTGGCCATCCCCAAAAGCTTAGCACCACAAAGTGATGCCATCACTCAACATCCTCATTCTTTCTGGAATGAAGGGCATAGCCATCCAACCTACTTGGAAGATCGATCTGTCCTGGCAGCTCTTTCAGATGCCTACATGCCCACATGAATTGTGTGCTGCCTGTCATAGAGAAGGGGACATCGCACAGCTCACTCAGAACCAATTAAAATTTTAGACTATAATTCCATTTACTATAGGGTGATAATTAAAACTGGTTAGAAAGTTAGATTTCAGGTCTGTGGTTCATAAATCTTTGGTAGTTAGAGGCCTCAGTTTAAATATCTAATGCAACTCTACTAGATCTCAAAGTAATAAAAACTCTTGGTAAACCAAACTTATAAAATTTAGTTCAAAACCAGTTTGAATCATTCTTGTATTCTAACACTTTCACAAGCTCATATTCAGATTTAAAAACTTGGCTGCTAAAATAGCTGGGTACAGTGCAACTTGTTTGCTGTACTCATCTAAAACCTGGGGCTGTTCTGGAAATGTATATCTGATAAGGGAAAAATCCTTAAAATATAATCAAAGGACTTCCTGATAACAGTACTGCCCCACAATTACTTCTGCTATCAGGCAGACTTTGAAAAACAGGTCAGCCAATAATTTGAGCAATGTTATCTACATCACAAGCAGCTGGCATTCAGTTTGTGACAGATGTCTTTAAAGCCGCAGCACAAACATGAGCTGTTATTATAGCTAGCGGTTGGAGCAAACATAGCCTGGGATTTACTGTGCAGGGTTCCTCAAAAGCAAAGTTTTACACTACATAACAGAAAATATTATGGGCTAAGCAATGCTAAAATGCATGAAGGAAAATGTATTTACTTCATAATTTTGAACCTACTCACCATTGTGTTTTTGGTTATTGTGAGCGCCTTATATCTAGCCACTGTGAGCTTCATTGTTCCTTTTCTGCAGTACATTAATATTCTCACAGCATGACTAAGCTACCAGGGCCAAATTCTTACTGGCTGAGTGAAGCAAGGCCTTCCACTGAATTTGATGACATTTTTGTATTGTCTGTAATACTGTAACTTTTAATTTTTGGAGGGTGGGGGGAAAATGGACTTTTTATGAAGGCAAAGTTATAATAGAATGCTAACATACTACATTGTTATAACATACTTATTCAAGATCAGGTTAGTATTCCATGAACCTGGCTAAAGATTCTGATTTCTGGCTGGGGAGCCCTTCTCCTCTGAGTTCGCTAAAAAGGGTGACCACATTTCTAAATAGCTATTCTCTTTTTGGCACTTCTCTTCTGTATGTACGTGGTGTGAAAGGTTTTCCAGGACAGTCTATATTTTACTATACCACCATTCCATAGCAGGAGAACTCATTTTCCCCCCCAATAATGTGCAATACGATCACTTTTTAGCATCACATCCAATCAATTCCAAAATTTCAGGGAAAGTTCTAGGCAACAAAGATCAGAACTCTATTGATTTTGGTGAAAATAAATTTTAAAAAACAACATACGGAGGCATTTAGTTGACCCAGCATAACAATACCCCCAACTCACCTCTCTGCCTCATTCCAATATAGCTTAACAATATTGACACCCTAAATGTCTTCTCTCCCGGAGAGAAAGAAAACAAATAAGAACAGTGGGGGGAAATGGGGGTGTACCTAGAGTCCCTGGCATGGGGGAGGGAAACTGGGGATTCTGGCATGGGGAGGAAGGAGAATGGGGACATACAGAGCCCCTGGCATGGAAGAGAAAATGGGGGAATGGAGATGCACATAGAACTCCTGGCAAGCAGGGAGAGTGGGGGAAGGGCGATAAGGGGGAAACAAAGCCACTGCTATGTGGTGGAGGTGGGAAGTTGGGGGCAAACACACCCCACACCATGGTGAAGGGGGGATACACAGAATCCCTGGCAGGGAAGAATGTGTTACTCAGGTATGTGAGAGAGAGAGAGAGAATGGGGGGCTGTGACAATGCGGTTCTGGCGGAACCCAACTGAGAGTGCCAACTCAGGACAAATTGCTCAAATAGGGCAGTTACAGCCCAAGGCTGGGGTTTTTTCCACCTCTAAGGCAAACCAAACCAGCCAGACTAAGAGGACTTCGGTCTCACCCCACTGGCTAACCGCAAGTCTCACAAGCAATCTCCTTAGACACTCCAGTTTCCCAGTACTCCCACCAGTGCCACTCGTTATGGGGACAAATGGTTATGAAAACCAATACCCCAGTAAAAGAAAAAGGTTCTCCTGATCCCAAAGGACCAAGCCCCAGACCCAGGTCAATATACAAATCAGGTCTTACCCACAAATCACGCTGCTGCCAATCCTTTAGAATCTAAAATCTAAAGGTTTATTCATAAAAGGAAAAAGATAGAGATGAGAGTTAGAATTGGTTACATGGAATCAATTACATACAGTAATGGCAAAGTTCTTGGTTCAGGCTTGCAGCAGCGATGGAATAAACTGCAGGTTCAAATCAAGTCTCTGGAATACATCCCCCGCTGGGATGGGTCCTCAGTCCTTTGTTCAAAGCTTCAGCTTGTAGCAAAGTTCCTCCAGAGGTATGAAGCAGGATTGAAGACAAGATGGAGATGAGGCATCAGCCTTATATAGTCTTTTCCAGGTGTAAGAACACCTCTTTGTTCTTACTGTGGAAAATTACAGCAAAATGGAGTCTGGAGTCACATGGGCCAGTCCCTGCATACTTTGCTGAGTTACAAGGCTTATCTGCCTTCTCTCAATGGGTCCATTGTATAGCTGATGGTCCTTAATGGGCCATCAAGCAGGCTAGGCAGAGCTAATCTCAGCTTGTCTGGGATGTCACCCAGAAGCATAGCTTAAGTTTGCCATACAGACAGTATAGAGCCAATATTCGCCATACAGACAGTATAGAGCCAATATACAAAACTGATACACACATATGACAGCATAATCATAACCAGTAAACCATAACCTTGTCCTAGACACCCCATTTGACCCCCTTTATACAAGATTTGGGTGCCACTACAGGACCTTGGTTGCAACAATGATCTATACGGTCCCAATTTATGTCAATAACGTCACACCCCCAACGCAAAATTGATGCAGGAAGGGATGACACAAACATCACTGACTGCATCCCAAGAGCTCCCCATCCTGGGTTCTGTCTCACTACATCTAGTATTGGGGTAGAAGCCGTACCAGTGTATAACAGAAATGGTTTATCAAAATCATGTTCAACCACATGATTGAACCTCTTTACAACCTCAAGGTAAAATTTAGTTAGAACAATAGTGGATTGGATCTGCTCTGGCAGCATGGTTCCTGTATGTCTCATGTGACCTTGCCAAGAGCTAAAGAAAACAGCTACTTTATCCATACCAGCTCGGGCAAATGTTTGGAACCCCATTAACATCGAATAAATGCAGATATTAATGTGCTTCATAGTACAGGAATCTTGGCATTTAGCCATGAAAGCAATATGGTAGTGTGCCTCAGGCTTCCTTTTCATACAGCACATTAGGTCTGGAATGTCTTTTCCCCTGTGAAAAGTTCCCATATTGTTTATAGGCATTACCTGTGAAACCCCAGTGTAACAAGGCCTTTTAACATAACGTGTGTTCTCATGTATTCCTTTTAACATGTTCAAGGGATTCTCCAAAAGATTAGACACATTGTACATTTTTACAGTTTGTGGCAATAGCAACACATTCATTACAAAATTAAGCAATAACAACAAGTTCATTGCAAGTGTCCATCTGCAATCATGGTTGTCATGCCACCCCTTTGGCTCAATACCATTGGAGTTTGGGCATTTTAGGGTTAACCTGTGGCTTCCCTTTGCAAAATTCAGTTTTCTCTGTCCTCCTTGTCCTGCAGAATCAAACCCTGATTTCTCTTGCTTAACAGAATTCACTGGCTGATGGGGTGGGCCCTCTGTGCTAACAGCTATTAGCAAGTCCTCCCTTTCCCAGCCAGGCAAGTAATTTGCACTACCCCAGACCAGAGCCAGTCCACCAGTTTTCATATCCTTAACTGCTATAATTTCCAAGGCTGGACTCTGCCTTAAAGAGATACCACACAAATCCAAAGAGTCTGCGGGTGAGAGTTTGCTTGCTCTCCCTCGCATCCTCAAGCATTCAGCCATAAAACTGCTCTGCTCTGACACATCAGTAACCAAATCTGTCCTCAAACCCTGAATCACAAACTGCTCGTTTAAAGAATCAGAAAGGAGACATTCCTGTTCCAACACCATTGTCTCCCCAACAAGTTGGTCCCACACAGCCACTTGGTTATAGGGCTGCCTCAATTCCTTAACAACTTTTACTTCCTCTGAGACCTTCTCAAAGCTACCCACACTGGATCTTTTAAAAGGAAAGTCAGTGGATCCATTCACAACAGACAATTTCTGGCTGCTAGGAACTGAAACTTCCTTGATTAAATCACTCTCACACCCTTCAGTTGCAGGGAACTGCTTGCATCGAGTACCATGAGGATTCCTTTCTCCAGGAGCTTTTCTAAGCAGCAAATCACCCCTCACAGAAATTCTGCCCTTACCCTCTTCACCTAGGGCTTGCTCTAAAGGAACACTTTCCTGAGCAACAACAGACTCTGTCTGGGTTTTACTTGCATTCAGGATCACCTTTGGCCCATCAGGCAGATCTCTACACAATCCCCTTTCAGGCAAACCCATAGACTTCCTAGATAAAAGGTTAGAAATACTTCCCTTCTCTTTGCCACACACAAGCTTAGGAATTTTTTCCCTTTTGCTACAAGTTGTTACACTGTCCGTAGGTACCACAACCAAATTACCTTTCCGCTCTCCTTGTGCCCTGGCTAGGGTATCACCCTGATCAGACAGAGTTGTTACACCCTTCTCCAACCACACATGAGCAACAGGCAAAATACAAGCACCAGAATTTTCTGGTCTCTGGGATTTTGCTAAGACACTAACTGGATGCAACCTAGTTACGGTGCCATTCTCCCCAGCAGATGCAAACTTAGGACCATTCCCTTCCTGGGCTTTAGTTGAATCCAGAACCAACTCTGAGACAGCTAAATTACTCTCAACCATCACAGGCCGAAAGGCACCTTCTGTCTGCTCCACAGACAAAAAAGAGTTGGAGACGCATTTTCCTTTACTAGACATACGGTTTGGGATTTCATTTCCCTTGTCCCAGCAAACCGGGCTGTTCACAGACAACTGCTTGGAGACTGGGGTAGCTTCCTCCATAGGCAAGTCAATACCCCTGACAGACACAGGCACATTTCCTTCACTGTCGCTATTCTTCGCACAGGAAACAGATAAGGTATAGGGACACTCATCTTCCACTCTCCTTGCCTTCCCAAACTGCTGACTAGATAAAGCCATCAGTTCACAAGACTGCCTAGGCTCATCCAAAATCTCCTTGTTCTCCTCTCCCTTCGCTTGATCTAATTCCAGATTTACTTCTGAGACATTAGATGGACATTCAGAAACTTCATTCACAGCCAAACAGCTACTTTCCAAGGACAAACTTTTGGAGAAACCCTCCATAGGCACAACCTTAGGATCAATCCTCTCTTGTGCTTGGTTTGTATTAACTTGACTGACCATAGCTTTAATATCATTTCCAATCATAATATCCTTAGGGATTATGTCTTTTACTCCCACAACCATGGTGCCCTCCAAACCCTTCCATTTCAGGTGGATTTTAGCCAAAGGCACCCTGACAAAATACTTAGATAAGGCTACAACAGTTACATCTTCACCTGGCAAATAATCTTCCTTCCTGACAAGACTTGCTTTAACCAGAGTAATATCTGCTGCGGTGTCCCTCCATGCCATACACCTTACTCCATTCACTTCTGCACTGCTAATAAACTCTGCGTTATTTCCCCCATATTTAGCTTTAATGTGAGTTTTAAGGTCAAATTCTTCAGAGACCACAGAAATAGCATTTGCACACAGGGCACCAATGCTGGGCTCTGTGTGGCTTGCCTGTGAGTTTACAACAACAGGGTTAGCATTTGCCGTGGCATTTGGGGTTGCTGGTTTTGGGCTGCCCTTCAGTGTCGGGCAGTCTGGTCTCATGTGGCCCAGGATACCACAGTGATAGCATGTAACCTGTTCCGTCCTGGGATGTGAGTTCCTACCCTCCAGGCCCCCTTGAACTCCTTTAGAAGAGTCAGGTTTATTTTTAAATCCTTCCCTCCTCTTGAACTGGGGAGAATGGTGATTACTTTTCCCCGGGGTTTTACACCCTTCTCGAGCCCTGTTTTGGGTATGGGCATCCACAATCTCTGCTGCCCGTAGGACTGACTCAGGGTCCCTGTCACACACAGCTGCTCTCACATTGTCAGGCACAATGTCTAAGAACTGTTCCAAAGTTATTAAATCCAGCAGTTTTTCAAAACTCCCATGCGCCTTGGCTCCCATAACCCACTTTTTAACAAAACCCATCAGCTTATGAGCACATTCTACAAAAGTACAATCCTTAGACATTTTAAACTCTCTAAACTTAACTCTGTAAGATTCAGGAGTAACCTTGAACCGCCTTAACACAGAATCCTTAAACCGCTCATAATCTAAGGCTTCTTGTTCCCCCAAGTCATTGAATACCTCCCTGGCTTTTCCAGTCAGTCTGGTCAGCAGGACAGGCATTCGCTGACCCTCAGGGATCTGGTACAGATTGCAGAGGCGTTCAAAGGTAGACAAAAACTCCTCTATATCCTCAGTATCGTTGTAAATGGGACACATCCTTTCCCAGTTTTTCTCATGGCGGGGGGGAAGTGGAGTACCAGGTGGGGATGACTTTCTCCGCTCTTCCATTACTTGGAGCTGAAGTCTGGCCGTCTCCTGTTCAGCAACGAGCAGCTCTAGACGCCCCTTACGAGCTCTCTCTTCTCTCTCATCAGCCTCCTTCTCTAATTCTGCTATTTTTTGCTTCTCCAGCAATCGAAGATCTGCTAGCTTCTGTTCATGCTCAAATTGCAGTTTACTTGTCATCCTTTGCATCCTAATTTTTTCTGCATCTTCTGCAGCCTCAGGTAAGGGCTGTGCTCTTGCCCCCTGATCACTGGCTATTAACAGATTTCTCAGTTCTTCCTTTGTAGCTTTCTTTCTAAAGCTTATCCTCTTTTCTGAACACAAATTTTCCAGGGCTTTTTTGCCAAGTCCCTCATATGCTCTTTGCTCAGCCATTGCAGCAGCTCTTTAACCAACAAAACTCTCAATCCCAAAATTCAAATTTGGATAGCGTGGGGTTCTGACCCAAAGCTTAATTGACCTGGTTCTGTGGATCCAAGCACGACTACGCCACTGTGACAATGCGGTTCTGGCGGAACCCAACTGAGAGTGCCAACTCAGGACAAATTGCTCAAATAGGGCAGTTACAGCCCAAGGCTGGGGTTTTTTCCACCTCTAAGGCAAACCAAACCAGCCAGACTAAGAGGACTTCGGTCTCACCCCACTGGCTAACCACAAGTCTCACAAGCAATCTCCTTAGACACTCCAGTTTCCCAGTACTCCCACCAGTGCCACTCGTTATGGGGACAAATGGTTATGAAAACCAATACCCCAGTAAAAGAAAAAGGTTCTCCTGATCCCAAAGGACCAAGCCCCAGACCCAGGTCAATATACAAATCAGGTCTTACCCACAAATCACGCTGCTGCCAATCCTTTAGAATCTAAAATCTAAAGGTTTATTCATAAAAGGAAAAAGATAGAGATGAGAGTTAGAATTGGTTACATGGAATCAATTACATACAGTAATGGCAAAGTTCTTGGTTCAGGCTTGCAGCAGCGATGGAATAAACTGCAGGTTCAAATCAAGTCTCTGGAATACATCCCCCGCTGGGATGGGTCCTCAGTCCTTTGTTCAAAGCTTCAGCTTGTAGCAAAGTTCCTCCAGAGGTATGAAGCAGGATTGAAGACAAGATGGAGATGAGGCATCAGCCTTATATAGTCTTTTCCAGGTGTAAGAACACCTCTTTGTTCTTACTGTGGAAAATTACAGCAAAATGGAGTCTGGAGTCACATGGGCCAGTCCCTGCATACTTTGCTGAGTTACAAGGCTTATCTGCCTTCTCTCAATGGGTCCATTGTATAGCTGATGGTCCTTAATGGGCCATCAAGCAGGCTAGGCAGAGCTAATCTCAGCTTGTCTGGGATGTCACCCAGAAGCATAGCATAAGTTTGCCATACAGACAGTATAGAGCCAATATTCGCCATACAGACAGTATAGAGCCAATATACAAAACTGATACACACATATGACAGCATAATCATAACCAGTAAACCATAACCTTGTCCTAGACACCCCATTTGACCCCCTTTATACAAGATTTGGGTGCCACTACAGGACCTTGGTTGCAACAATGATCTATACGGTCCCAGTTTATGTCAATAACGTCACAGGGGCACATAAAGCCACTACCATGGTGGAAAAGGGGATCATGGAGGGGAATGAGGGGGTACACAGCACCTCTTGTGGGGGAGAATGATGGACCCAGATATGAGGGGGGGAATTGGGGGAACAGAGCCCCTGGCCTAGGAGATGGGAAATGAGGGAGACAGAACCCCTGGCATGAGGGAAGGATTTAAGAAGTTGCAGGAGCCCATGAAATAGAGAGGGATGGAAGGGTGGCACACAGGGAACTTGGGAGGAAAGAAGGGAGGCAAGGAGCCACTGGTGCATGCAATGAGCTCTGCCTGCGGAAGCAGCCCTCTAGTTTACACTAAGGCCCCTTGACACTACTGTAGCATTGTAAAAGTGTCCTTGGGAGGAAAAATATATTTTACGGTGCATGAGAATCAGGCCCCCAGAGTCCTTGCCAGTCATGCACTGGGCTGGATTCTCTAGGGTTTAGTCCCTTCTTTGGTTGTCCCTAAATTCTGGTAGGAGATCACCATGTAAAAAAAAAAAAAAAACTGTTGGAAGGGGCTTGCCAGTAGGAATGTATCTCAAAAGTTGGTAACCCAAAATTTGAGTCACCCAAAAGCACTAGTGACATTTGGATATCTTGACTTTTAGCTCTTGAAGAGGCATTACCATATTTAGGGCTTGTTTATCAGAGATTGATCTTGACCATGACACAGAAGCACAAGTGCACACAGTTTGTGAAACCTTACCAGTTTCCTACTTATACAATACAGCAGCTGATAGAAGAACGGTGTGAGGCTGCAAATCTCTCAGTTGATAGAATGATACCTGCACAGAGGCTAGGGTGACCAGATGTCCCTATTTTATAGGGACAGTCCCAATATTTGGGGCATTTTGTTCTATAGGTGCCTATTACTCCCCACCCCCTGTCCTGATTTTTCACACTTGCTATCTGGTCACCCTAACAGAGGCAAAGAGAAATATATCATCCTGGGGTTATCATTACTGAGCTGTTCATGAGGAAATAATTATATATAGTCCATATATTATATAGATTCTTAACGTGAAAAATGAAATTCCATAGAGCATGAGGAAATAAATGCTATGTCATGTTCTTAAAGGCTATCTGGACGTGGAATCAGATAAAAGGAGATCCTGGCCTGAAATCACCATAGAGATTACTGATACTTATTTTCAAGCACCAGAAATATGCTCAAGAAAACAAAGGAAGATAACCAGATCCTTATGGTATTGTATACAGAAATATACCCCGAGACACTAATCTGGATTCATCCACTCAGTTACTAAGGGGTAGACATCTGTAAACAAGACTGCCAACTGCAGGTAGTTTGCTTCAGTCATGTCATAGTTAAGTGGTACTGTCACTCTAGGAATTAATGAAGCATGGTTTGAGTTATTAGATAAACTTTCAAGAAGGGAATATAATGAGTTATACAGAAGTATTATATTATGAAAGAGCTCAAGAGCTTCCTATACTGGTATCAATCTGATATGCTGTGTATCTCAAATGTTGTAAAATAAAAAAGGACCCAGTTGTCTCCTGTCTACAACAATCTCAACTACAGGGAGATTCATTATAGAAAAGAAAACTTCTGTTTACATGCTAAAGAAAGGAAATGTGGAAGATAAACAATTCCAGGACAATTTCATGAGGTTTTATCAATGGAATATGGCAATTCTTGTTGGGTCATTTTATTATCCAAATGTTGATGGAAAATAGCACCTAAACGTCTAAACATGATTGTTGATCCAAACAGCCACTGAATGGAACAAAAACTCTAGTAACTGGTTTTTTTAATGTATTTTAGCTTAAAATCATTTCTAGATTTTCAGATATTGTGAGCTAAAATTATTTTAGATTCATCACATTTATTAGTGGCACAAGTCTTAGTTTTATTATATATCAGGCTAAAAGACAGCAAGTAGTTCAGAATTAGGTAGATGGAATTATTGTGTTCTCAGTGGAAAGAAAATGTCAAGATCTGGCTGAGACCAGAGTAACTGAATTTCTATTGTATTCCTGTTTTTCATCCTTTGCTAAGTGAATTTAGTTCTCAGAAAAGGTGACAGATTTGAAGGACCTCTGTTCCCAGAGCAGCTATTGATCCTCAGAACAGATGTGACAATGTAAGCTTCCCAACACTGCTAATGCACCCCCATGCTACCATATTTGAAGCAAATTGGACAAGTGGTTCCTGAATGAGCACATACTGAAAATAGAGGTGTTTCATCAAAGGCCAATCAAATGGTCGTTCAGTCTTAGTCCTTAGCTTCTCTGCAAAAATAAAATAATAATAAAAAAAAAACCCAGCACCTCTACAAATAGCACTGATTGACAGGTATCCACATTGCTGAGACAGACAACAATCAGGAACTTGAATGAGACAATTATTTCATTTCTCACAAGTCACCAAACATTCATCACCAACTGTAAGGGACCAGGGCATAGGTTCTCTGGACTAGCCATCACATCTGGGCTGGAGTCAACAAATCAAGGACAGCCACAAGCAGTAGTCAGAGAGTACGGATCAGAGTAATTGCTAGAGCCAGGATCAATAGGCAAAAAGTCAGGGTCATAGTAAGGCTGGGGTTGGAGACTGGAGGCAGAGACAGTTACTAGGATGGAATCAGGAGGCAAGAGTCAGAGTCAGGCTGGGGTCAGAGACTGGAGATCAGAAAACAAGGTAGATCTGGAGTCGCAGCGATCCAGGAGTCTGTGGGGGGTTCCCAGACAACTTCGTGGGCCACCCTCTAGGGTTACATAGTGAGCATGGGATAATCAGAAGGCTGAGGGTGCTGTAAGTCTAGACCATTTGGGCGGTACTTCCTGTAGCACCTAATCTCCACAGTGCTCCCTGGAGGTGGTGCTGCATGGCCTCCTGGGTACGATGTGGACTGTCAACTACCCTAAGCTCTGCAGACCTGAGTTCTAGTCTCTCAGATCCTTACATCAACATATCTGTTGTTCACCACATATTACTGACCTAGGCTGGAGTTGAACCAGTTATCTATATGTGAAAAAATCAGAATACCATTAGCTCTCCCCTCACCCATCCATTTCCCCTTTAGTCCTACTTTTAACTATAGGAAGTGAGGTGACTACAAAATATTCTGCAAACCGATGAAATATGTAAAAATCCAGTAAATTCCCAGAGAAAAAACTTAACCTTAAAGTTAAGATTGAAAGATCATGTAACAATAACTCAGAGGTAAAAAAAAATTCCTCATGAGAACATTATAATGAATAAACATATCTCAATTTACAAAGAACTAATCTGTTTAATTTCAATTGTAGTGGAAAAATATGTTTCCATTAATAAAGCTCACTAGTGTTTCATCTAGAATTTGAGATCCTTTACCTGGAAGTGATCAAATGAAAGACTCTGTCTCCACCAGTAATATGATACCTTATGGATGGTATCCTACTTTAGGACTATAGGAGCCAATACAACACTCAAACATTGCAGTGTAGAATCTTAAGAACTTCTAAAATAATAGTTTCAGTGACTATCTTGGGTCCTGTGCACTGCTTTAATCTCTCTTCCTTTCTCTTCCCTTATCTTTCGCTATACAGTAGCAAGGTAATTTGGCCTTTGATGAAACACCTCTATTTTCAGTATGTGCTCATTCAGGAACCACTTGTCCAATTTGCTTCAAATATGGTAAAGCAATTCAACCTCAGACCCAGATGCAACCTATTGATTCTCAAGCCAATATGCTTTTGTGTGTTTTAGAGATGAGAGCCAAAACTGGGCTTATACTGAACGTTCAGCTGCATATATTGCACCTTCAAAAATAAGGAAGAATAACTTGAATTAATTCAAGTTTTGACTTTTTCTTTTTTCTTTTTCTTTTTGGCGCTTATATAGGCTGGGTCTTCTTCAGCAGGCTCCTCTCACACACTGCTCTCAGTTCACTGCAAGCAAACATGCACTCAACCACGTTCCACATCCTGTTTTGAAAGGGGCAGCTCCAATTTCTATCCTACATCTTTCTCACCAATAGATCCAATAACAAAAAACAAGCAATACAGATACAATAATAAAATAAATACTAGAGCAATGTTCAAATTCACTGCTAATTAAAACATTCTACAGTACAAGATCCCTCCAACTACATGTGTTCTAGTGTCATCACACATTTTTGAATAGCTCTCACCACACCAGAAGAGACCACAACATAGTTTGAAGTTGAACATACTATGTAGGATTAAAGTAATATAGAAGAAACAGGATTCCTGATTCCAACACAAGATAAAGATGCCTCTTCACTTTTTCCCCCCTACCTTGACAGTAGTTACTAGTATGGTACCATTAAACCAAAAGAAAACCCCACTGAACTGAATTGTTTGATGAATTAACATTAGGGACTGATGACCTCTACCTGTCTGAATGTCTTCAAAAGCATGAATCCCTGAGCTTATCAGAAATGCGAGCTACATTCATGCTACTTCAGTGATGCTAATTGCTCTCATTAGTGAGGTGCCTGCTCTCCTGAGACCTTTGTAAAGAGCATGATTATGGGATTGGTTTTCTGGGCGACATCCATGCCATCTGCTTTTCTTTTACAACCCCTAACTGCAGAGAATTGCCAGTGCTGCACTAAAAGAAATGCCTGATGTGAAAAGTGCTCTTAATCAGATGTTATCCAATATTTTATGAGAGATGAAAACCAGATAATTTGGCAGCAATTGCAAAATTTGTCTCCTTTCTGTGCTGTTGGAAAAGTTAAAAAAAAATCATCTTCAGTAATGCAGTTACAGGAACAAGCATCCAAAGGGCAGTTTCACTGGGAACATAGTGATACGAGTATGTTACAATTAGAGTTTTGTGGAGCTTATATGTTTCAGTTTGCCAGGGTTGGTGTTTTGGTTCATGTGAGGTCACATTCTTTGAGGGCTAGACTGTGACATTATATTTTGCCCTCAGTAAGGGAGGACATATAGCTGTATCACCCTGGGAAGAGACCACAGAATTAATTGTGATTCTACCACAATTCTTTCCTTGATCTTTCATTGCTTAGGGGAATAAGTTATTTCATCCTTTATCATAGAACAGCTTATTTCCCTTGTGTGCCTGGCCAGCTACTCTGACCCATGAATGGCGGGAGGGGAGAGAGCAGCAGAGTCAGAGCTCCTCCTACTTCCTCTTTTCCACCTGTCACAGTTCAGGGCAACTGCACCTATATATCCCCTTGGTGGTCCAACAAAGGCACCCACACTCAGGCTTCCAGCTGCCTTGCCTTTGGCTTCCTTGGGTAGAGCCTGTCTCTCTCTCTCCAGCCTGAACAGGGTATTTCCAGGCTAAACAGTTCCCTGACTTCCCTAAGTTATTCCCAACAAAAGACAGTCTGCCTAAATAGGCCTGCTTGCTTTCTCTGCAGAGACTCAGGGCTTGTCTTCACTACCGGGGAGATCAAGGCTGCTGCAATCAATGCAGTGGGTGGCGATTTAGCGTGTCTAGTGAAGACCCACTAAATCGATGGCAGAGCACTCTCCAGTCAACCCTGGTATTCCAGCTCCCGGAAAGGATTAAGGGAAGTCAGCTGGAGAGTGTCTCCCATCGATGCAGCACAGTGAAGACACCAGGGTCGATCTAAGCTACGTTGACTCCAGCTACATTATTCAGATTGCTGGAGTAGCGTAATTTAGGTTGACTTACCCCAGTAGTGAAGACAAGCCCTAAGAACAGTGTAATTGCCCACAGTTATAAATTATCACACAGTTCTTTCCAAGCAAACATATTTTTAAGGTAAAAGTACCACAGAAAAACCTATTAAATCAATAAAATACCATACACACATGCAAATAAGCTTACCAGGGATCACCCCCACCACCTCCACCCCAATTTCTACAAGGGCTCTGGTTGGTGTCAGTCTTTTCAACTTTTCCCTAAGCATTGCAGCCTTCTGTGGACTGGAAGGCCTATCTGCTTGCTGGATCAGAACAAAAGCTCCCGGGTCAGTTCACCACATGGTTATTTATCCTAGAGTCAGTTCTTTATCTACGGGTCTCTAGAGAATCCAGTTTGAACCTTTGAAGAGTCTGTAAATAGGTAATCAGCCAAACAATGGGAACCTTCCCCTGGGCAAAGTTTAAAATGACTGTAACCATTAGCACACCCCTTCCCTTGGAGAAGCTACCTAAATCTCACAACAACACATAAACAATTTCATTTTTAATACAATGGACTCCAAAGATATTAAACTTAGTTCAAATTTGAGCCACAAAATTCTGATTGGAATTCAAACTTTCTCTCATTTTAATGCTGCTCAGGTGCAGGGCTTTGGGTTAAACCCATCTCCCTTTTATGGTGAGATAGAGTGAAAGTCCACAAACATTTCAGTGTTATGTGCAAATTGGTTCATTTATAGCAAACTTTTTCTTGAAAGGGCAGAGCCATTTTCTTATGGCCAAGGAAGGCGCTGAAGGCAGTAGAATGTTTGGGAGCTGGGTCAGGATAAACTGAGCATGGAAAGATGATCACTGAATTAAAGGAGCTTTGATGCAGGCCCATGATTCCTAAGGTTTATAATACAGTATTTTTTGTTGTTGTTGTTGTTGTTTATATAAAAATCCTGGAATACATTGCACATATGTGGAGAGATTCACAAGTGTATGGACTGATAATATGTGGCAATAGGAGGAATGTAAATAATTGCAATTCTTTGATAAACACATGATAATACCAAAAAACAAAAAAGACAGATACCTCCCTAGCATGTTTCAAAATGTAGTATGAATCTTTTCTCCAAGAAGTTTACATCTTTGAACATGTTCAGTGTAAGCTTCAGACTTTTATTAAAGGTTCATTAATTTAAACAGAACTAATTACTGTTAAAAGGTTACCCTAGCAACACCATGAGGGTTACCATAATAGCATTGTTTATACAAATTAGAATAAGTCCAGCCTATGGTTTACAGAATTGGGGATTTTAAAACCCAAGAAGAAAATGTGAATTTCCTTCTCTGGGTCAGTGGAACACCCACTACAAAATTACAACTGGGACAAATCCAGGGATCCTTATTCTTTTCTTTTTTTCAGTCCTTAACATTTTTTTACCTTAGTCCCAATGGAATTTTGCCTGAGTAAGAATAAAGAAAAACACAGCCCGAAAGTGGTCATGCCACATTCCCCTGGGACACCTCTGGAAGGAATTCTGCCTCAGGGAGTTGAAATTTTTCTTGGGCTAGCCTTTTGCTGGACTGCTTAATGAGGAGAAGTTTATTCCCCCACAACATGAATCCCACTCGGGTCTAAAGGAGGGGCAGGGCCACAGCCCTTTCACCTCCTCCTCCTTTCCCCCATTAGTGGTGCTGTGTGATGTGGACTCCTTCCATTCCACAACTCAGTATCAGTATTGTGAAGAGCGGCCTTGGCCACAGAGCACTGTATGGCTGGAGGATGTGCAGAGGGAAGGAGCGGACCTCTTGCTCCTCTAGAGCTCTGGTTGGCTAGAGAGCTGGACAGAAATCCCACCCCTACATGCTACTGCCAGCTCTCCTCTCTTTAGTAGATAGCATGCCACTGGAGATAAGTTTACATGGGCTCCAGGATGGGGTATATATATATTGCTTCTGCAAGAATACAGCAGACCCAAATGCAGCCTGAGTTCAGGGGTAGGAGGTGGGCCCAGATTGCAGCCTGGCTGTGTGTGGCTATAGTGTATTCTTGCATTGCACTTCCCGCTGGAATCACCCACTCCACAAGGGAAAGAGGAGCCATCATCTGTGACTAAGGGCTGAAACTGGATAGCTTGTGCTGTTTGTAGTTTTTGGAATGGAGTCCTTTTGTGAAGCAGCTTGGGTTTATTTTATTATATTCTCCTTAACTGTTCTGTCTGATGACCCTGTGATTCTGCCAATGCAATTAAGAATAGATGTGTGTGTTAGAGGGAGGCCGGGGGCAATCCCTGCCTTCCCAAATGTAGTAGGAGGGTTCTCCACCCCAAGGCAAAGAGAGGTGGTTTGGAACAACCTCTCTTTAAAGGAGAGTCTCCTCCACAGTGACTGCAGGGACATGAGGAGCAGGACAAAAGTGAACCCTTTATTCCCTTTTGCACAGGAACAGCAAGTGTATCTGGTCATTAATTCATCATTGAGAAAACGTTTAGACCAAGCTCTGGTGGTCTGTTCAAATCAGTATACCTGTAACGGGGCAAGACTCACCCCTGCGGCGCCTCCTGTCGGTCTTCCTGGGAATTAGCTCTTTTGACCTGGAGCGCCTCTGCAGGCAGGTGCCTCACTGCCACTGGCCCACGTGTTCTTTCCAGACCCAGTGCCCCTTGTGCTCGGGTGCTGCCCCCTGGCAGTATACCCACTCTCTGGGTCTCCCCATCCAGGGGAACCCCTACCCACTATCCCCACCTCGCCTCAGTGGCTACTGCCAGTCACCATCTAGCCCCCTTTAGCTGGGGCTGACTGCAATCTGTATAAGCCAATCGTCACAGGCAAGCGGGGTTTGGACCGACTGCCTCTGCCTACCCTGGTGACCGCCCCGCTACAATACCATTAATCAATCTTTACAAAACCTCTGTGTAGTAGGTGAGGACCATTAACTGCCATTAACAAGTTGGGAAACATGCAGAGTGACTTGCCCAAGGTCCCAGAAAAAGTCATTGTTGGAGCCAGAGGTTCTCGACTCCATCAGTGAATTCCTGTACTATAGTGTTTTCTTTCAGCCACAAAGACAATCAGCATGTATACTTGCACAGATACCACTAGACCATGCCTCTATGTTGTGAAATTCTGCAAAAGTTCTTGAGGAATCTTGTGACAGCTCTAAGATTGCCATGATTTTATCATAAATCCAACAAAAATTAGTATTTTCTTTAAAGACCCTTCTCCTGTAGTCCAGTGAATATGCAAGGATATGAGGTTTCATTTTTTAAAAAGCAGGAGCTTGATGCTATCATGGATATGGAGAAAAGCTTGAAAATATGACCCAGGTGCACCTTACCTGCTTAAAGGTGAATGAAGAGAACCCCAAATACATTAATTTACAAAACTAAATCTCATGATTTGTGAGATTTTGGGGGACCTAATTCATGATTTTTTTAGGGTTGGCAACCATGCTATTTACACTCTGGCACCACAATGTTAACATTGCACCTTTAACTTGACTAACAGTTTTCATTTTCTCATTAAGCTATCACAACCCCACAACTGCTTTTTATTAGCCCATCTCTAGCAGAAGATTGAAACCAACCATCGAATGCCAATCTTTATGGCTCTCATCAGTCAAGTTTACTTCAAATGATGTCTTTCAAGACCCAAAGCCACTGAGCCATATGGGTCAGGCCTGCTGTATGCCATCTTCTACATTATTAGTGTTACTAAGCTTCTGGGCAGCTACCATGAAATGTGATAAAACTTTCAAAACCTATGAATAGGACTGCAAAGGTGGTTCACAATTTGTCTATGGTGTGCTTGCTTCATTTCCTGTGGCTACACTGGCTTCTGCCCTCAATGAAATGTTTGTGCTTTATAAATAACTTACACAATTGTTTAATCTCTTCAGGGAACCTGAGCTGCCACTGTGACATAAATGAACTTGTCACTTTCTGCAGCTCTATGTAGTTGGGCAATATTCACTCCTGCAAGTGCCTATTGGCACCTCCTTTGGTTGCTGCTTGCCTTGGTCATAGGCAACGGTCTACAACAAGCGGTTCCGATGAGGGGAGGTGTTGTTCACTGGACACTCAGGTGACGAGAATGTGGGGTAAAGCGAAGGTGACTAAAAGAGAACACTGATGTGCAGGAGTAACATATATGAAGATATAGCCATTTAAATTATAACCTGAGCAAGGAATAACTAAACATAATTAATTCACTGATTTAAAGGTTTGGCCTTGATATTTACATTGGTTTTCAAGCTGGGTAAACAGGCCAGAATGATCCAATTATGTTTGTATATTTCCTGGAAAGGAAAGCAGCATGCCATAAGCATTCTTATTTTCTAAGAAAACCCTAAATTAATTCATATAATCTCTTCTTGGAAGACTTGCAGAAGTTATATACATGAATAAGATTTTTGTACAAGAGATTAATGAATTTTGCAGTTTAAGGAATTAATACATAATTATGGTGGAAGTTAATAATACCCAAACACATGCTACTAATATGCATTCCAAATTAAACATGATGTGTTGACTAACCAAAATATGTGTAAACACAAATGTCTGACACTTTGTGGGAATCCTAACACTGGTGACTATTAGTCTCATGACTTAATTCAGTTGTCAAACTATTTGGTTTACAGTTATACAAGACAGATGGGAGCAGCTCAAGCTTTTTATTGTCAAATATACATGCAACAATTATATATATGCAAACATGTACATATATATAAATAAATATAAATAAATACGTATGCGTGTGTGTATATATAGATAGATTTAAAAAGGTATTTATATACATTTGTATTTTTAATTTTAATTTGTATATTTTTAAGAACTGCTGGCATTAGGAACCACAGAACTCCCTGCAGGAAAAATTTGCTATAGCTTTAAACTTGTTTTTCCCTCTGACAGCTACATTGATAGCATCAGCTCACCCCCTCTTTGGTTCAGTAGAAAAAAATGATTTCACCTTTGTACCTAATCATCTTGTCAGAAGAGGTGAGAGTCTGTGCTGACTCTCAGAGGGCACAGAACTCACAGCCCAGCGGGCAAGATGTTCTCAGTGATGTTAAGCCACTTTTGTGCTTTACCAATTTTGGACTGTTCTGAGGGCTGTCGAGGCTCCCTATGGGCCTATGTTATGGCAGTCTCCATGACCTGTTGGAGCTGTGGGAGGACTGTCCAAAAGCTCCACAGTGCTGTGAGCTCAGGCCCTGCTCCTGACATGCCCTTCCTGCCTCAGCATGCCCCCTATGCCTTATGGCTGTCATCTATAGTGCCTGTGCTTGAAGACTCCTCACCAGGCCATATGCAAAGCTTGTAGGGCTCTTTCACACTGCTCCAGCCCTTTTATGCCACATAAAGTGGCCAGAATGGGGGGTGAGGAACTCCCACAATCAATCAACTGGGTAGATGACATAGATGGTAACTAGCACATATATATTACAAACTATTATTCTGTATGTGACTCATGCTGCTTTTCAAGGCCAGGTTCTGCTCAGTCAGTGGGTTACTCCCATTCACCATGATGTATCTGCGATCAAAATCTGGCCAGAGTGTTTATTAAATAAGTTAGAAATGTTGATTTATCTAATCCATTGCAGAGCAGGCTCATTTATTCCTATAATTCATTCACGAAAGAGTCTTATGGAAAACGTATCAATTAATTAGCTTCTCATATGACAAATGAAAAGGAATAATGTGTGCTTGAATTAATTATGAGGTTTTGTGAGGAATTATCCTTTAAGTACATAAGGAATTAATGTTCTTTAAGTAGAGAGTCTGTTAGTAACTATAAATGTAGGATCATGATGAATTTAATAAAAACACAAAGCATTGCTCAATTAAAATGCTCTTACATAAATTAGTGGCATTTAAAAAAGTTTAAAGCTCGGTTTCTGTAAAATCTTTTTACATTAGGTCTTAATTATTTTCTTTCTGTCTTCCCAATAATGTAACAATAAAGCACTTGTATAGAACTTTATATTCATAAAGCACATGACAAATAATAATTTAAACCTCAAAACACTTCTGCTAAGTAGGTTAGTAATTATTTCTGAACAAAAATACTTCATTAAAAGAGTTAAGGAAGAAATTGTGTTTCAGCGGATTCCAGCTGAAAACCTTCCAAATTTTACAATTCTGTATAAATATTTGACCCCTTAAAGAAATGTAAACATCTGGAAATCAGCACTTTCTGTGATGATTCCAAAAGAAGTGCTCCCTCTACACCTTGTCTCTGGGCAATCTCATTCACTGACACAACTTCAACTCTCTAATCAATTTAAAATATAATCTAATCCTGATTGGGGCCCTTAGATACTACCTCAATACAAATAACAATACTACTACTACTTAATAACAGTTATCTATATCAATATAATCCTTCATTACTCACTGTCACACCACATTACTTTGTCTATACCATCTTAATTTTAATACCCAATGTGATGTTATCTGATTAAAATATGATCATATAAATCATTATTTCTACCACTGTTACATAATTGCAACAAATCTTGTACAAAGTATATCAAGTAAGGCGTCTATGGAAAGGTTATGATTTGCTGAATATGTTTATGCTATTTGTATGCATGTATCATTTTTGTATTTGAAGTTATGAATATTGGCTCTATACCTGTATTTCAAATATGTTTGCTCCTGGGGTAACACCCATGAGGTATTTAGCCTGCACAGCTGGAAGGGACTATTCAAGATAAGTAGCTCATTAAGGAACATGTAACTCACAATGGACCATGGGAGACATCTATCTACACTTAAAGGACTTTCCTGTGAACGTTCTGTCTGGAGTATAGGTAATGGCTTCTGTTATGACTAAGCAAAATCGTGCATGGACATGTGACATGTCCATGTGACTCCAAACACCATTTTGCATTTTCCACAGTGAGAACAATGGGTTTCCTTTCACTTGAGAGAAGCTATAAAAGGTGCTTGAAACATCTCCATTTTGCCTCTTTCCTGCTCAGACCTCTGGACTATGAACTTATACTATGGGAGCATTCTAACCAAGGACTGAGGACCTTCCAATGATTTGGAAGCAACCAGAGACTTAACAAGCCAGCAGTTTATTCCTTCACTGCGACAAGTCTGAACCAAGAACTTTGCATTTATTGTATGTATTTGATTCCTTTAACCAGTTTTAACTGTCACCTTTCTTTCTTTTTATAAATAAACTTTTAGATTTTAGATACTAAGGGATTGGCAACAGCATGATTATTGGGTAAGATCTGAGTTGTATATTGACCTGGGTGTGTAGCTGGTCCTTTGGGATCAGAAGAATCTTTTATTTGATGAAATTGGTCTTCAAGAACCACCTCATTTTTTAAGTCTAGTGTCTGGGTGTTGAATCCAGGACTGGAATGCCTAAGGAAACTGCTTTTCTGACTTCTTGTTAGCCAGTGTGGTAAACTAGAAGTTTACTTTTGTTGCTGGTTTGGTATATCTTATGGAAGAAGAGTCACCCAGTTTTGGGGTGTGCCTGCCTTATTTCTCAACAGTTTGTCCTGAATGTGGTATTCTCAGTTGTGACGCACGGCGGCACAGTGACACCCAAAAAGGTATATTACATACATAACAAAGATCAAAATAAAAAAATTACTAGTAGATCTCATTTCCTATTCAAGTGATCCATTTCCAATGTACGGTAACACTAGCATATACCGCAACATTATTCATTTAAAAAAAAATGGGACAGATTCAATGGTACACTGGTTAAGCTGGGTTAATAATTGCTTTGCATGTGCACGTGTGGGGACGGTTGAAAATTGTGTTTATAATGGAACACTTGACCACTCAGTTATTGTAATTATTTCCTTTGTGCTGCAGATTAGGCAACCAAGGCACCAGAGGGTATGTGTATGCAGCAAAAAAAGCCCCACGACAGCAAGATTCAGAGCCCAGGTCAACTGACTTGGGCTCACGGGACTCATACTGTAGGGCTAAAAATAGCAGTGTAGGCGTTTGGGCATAGGCTGGTGCCCAGGCTCTTAAACCCAACCTAGGGAAGGCTACAGAGGGAACCAGTGTCAGAACCAAGATTTGAATTCAGCACTACTTGATTTTGGGGGCTAGGATTCAATCCAATCAACTAGAAAGAAGCAAATTACTTTAAGATTGCACAGTGTGTTTTTCTGTAAGGCAGTTATCTCCATCTTATTTCCCACTGTGCTTATACAAGTATACCTAATAAGGCACAGTGAGATGTTCATCTACTGTAACTAGGCCTGCTATGAGATGCTCCAAATATATGGAACCATTTTTCTCTGCTAAGTTTGTATAGAGAGATATACAAGCTGTAGTGAATAGCTTCTGATTTGGTCAGTTGGCAGAAACTTTAATATGGCATTAAGAAAAAAAACACACCTAAAACTACTTTTCTAAGTAAGGTCCCTAAATCCTTATACACTAGAGTTGTAGGGCTGGGATTCTCAGAGGCACCTAAGTGACTTCGGAGTACAAATCCCAGTGAAAGTCAGGAGGAGGACAAGAGTGTCACCCAATCCCTCAAGTAGTTATCAACGGGTAATAACGGGGGGAAAGCTTTTATTTATTTGTATATTTAGTTATTTTTAAGTTTCTGTTCTGTTTCGTGGGGATTTTCAGACCTTGAATTTCATCCTCGAGCATAGGATTTGAAACATTCTCAAGCCTCAAAGCTAAAATCCAGCTGCAGCTACCCAGTTTTATATGGTTTGAGGTAGAAAACCTTGCAAAGTGACTAACATGCTTTTGGGTGCTGTACAACAAAGAGCAGTTTTGCCATGACACAACCATAAATCAGAACATGTTTGGGCAGTACTTGACAGCTTGCCTGAGAGGTCTGCAATCTTAAGTGAACATTAGAACAAGGCTTATTTTATAACAAAACCTGAAGTAAGGTAAGATCTTCTGGTTACTGATTTTGTTACCAAAGTTTCACACAATTCTAATGCATACATATTTAGGCTAGAATTCACCTCAATGCAAAGAGACCAGCTGATGGCCCTTGTAGCAGGATGACTGTCTCCTTAAGGGTAGTAAAGACTAGTTGTCAGTCAACACCTATTCTGTGGCATGTCCCTTTAACTGCTGGACATTCTAGAGTGGATGACGACCTAGGGAAGGCAGAGCTAGGTGTTGGGAGAGAGAAAGATGCTCCCAGTGGAATAGTTAAGGCTTAGCGGAAACCCAGGCTATTGTTTCTTTAAGGACCAGAGACCAGGAGCCTCACAGGGATTAGGTAGGACAGGGCTTCCCTCGCTCCAAGCCAATAGGGACAAGCTCTGGGAAGAAGACTCTGTATATTCTCTCTTCTCTCAGAACAAGGGAGACACCAGCAGGAGGGCGTCTGCTCAGTGAACCCTCCTAGACTGAGTGTGAAAGGACTGATTGGGGAAAAGGGCCAGCTGGAGGGAAGGCTGGCTGAGGCTCTACAGGTGGCCTAAATTACAACTCTGAGGAGGAGAACTGGGGGCTGGAGCAAAAAGTTGTCTCCCAGGGAGAAGAAGATTCTAGCTAAGGAGGGCTGGGAATGCTAAAATTCAGACTTTGAGGATTTTGTTTTGATTGGAGAAGTTTATGGTAATAGTAAACCCATTATTTGAAGAGAAAAGCATGTGTGGAGTTAAGAAGTCCAAGGAGGGAAATTGAGGCAGGGCACCACTGCGCCATAGTTGGTCAAAAGGGATGCTACAGGGCAGGCATGCCACATAACCTCTACATAGTATTTGAGGGCAGAGTTTGTGCTGCCCTGGGCCCTCTGGGCTGGGGTGAATTTCATCCTGCTATTTTTAAGGCCAAAGAAAAATGACAAGGATACAAGCAGGATCCATTTTAGTTAGCATTGCATTTAATTGTTCACCCAGATGTTTGAACTCAGTCAAACGTCTTGAACTGTTGGAAAGCTTGTTATTTACTCACTGCTGTTTACCAGTCCTACTCTGTGCAGGATGGTGACAGCTGAAATTGGGTAGGCGTAACTGACAGAAAGATATACTCAGTCAGTGCACGCACAGAGGTAGGTAAAGAAGTGGGTGTAGCTGACTCCAGACAAGATAAGCAAAGCCTTCCCAGAGACCCTAGCTAAACCCAGGATGAAAAGCATGTCAGGAGGCTGCCAGTATGAGCCTTTCTAAGTGTACAGTCACATACATAAACATCCACAGATACACAAATTACGTATCTCTTTTTCATATACTCCACTCATACTGGACTCCAATTGTATCCCACTGAAGTAAATGGCAGTTTTGACACTGACTTCACTGGGATCAGGATGTGGAGCTAGGTCTGTGGAATTCCCTTTATGTCAGTGGAAGCATTGCATACGATAGAAGGGCCTGATCCAAAGCCCACTGAATGCAATGAAAATATTCCTGTTAGCTTCATCGGGGTTTGGATCATACCCAGTAGGTAAAATATTCAGTAGAGATCCCAGTGCAGATCAGAGAGGAGAATTTTACACTTATTTCTGATTTTTTTTTTTTTTTTGTAATTTTCTCCTGAAATTCAGAGTCTTCAAGGAGAGGGAAAGCGAAAGAAGAGGTGATTTTTTAAGCCTAGTAAAAAGTTCCACATTCCCAGAACTTTGAGATGTGTTGACAGTTTCTTTGAGTTTAAGCTTTGCCTAGGTTTGAGATTTTTTCAAGTCCTTGCAGTGGTAATTTTAGGATATACAGTTCAATAAAAAAAAAAGTCTAGAAGCTCAGCGGTCAAATCTCATTAGTTCGGGCCAAGCAACAGTTCTATTTGGTGTGGCAAACCTGTGCCCTGCTTCTCCATTAATCAACAGAAAGCTTTCTCAGAAATATAAAATAAAATTAGAAATGTCCCTGTTTGATCTGCTCTTTAATAAAGAATGTCCCATTTCTGTGTAAAAGTGCTGTATGTTATAGAAGTGACGTTGTGTTTCACCTTGTGTAGAATTAATCACATGACTAATCCAACAGAGCACACAGTGAAACATCCTCCACTCATTTGAATTATTTGGGCCAAATGAGATGGAAGGGAGGAACAAAAGTAAAGAATCCCTTCCCACAACTAAACAAACCCAGATGCAGTCTAGGAAGCCCCTAAAGTGGCTTAATTATTGTCCCGGGCACATGTATTGCGACTTGGTTTCATATGAGTTAGAGAGAAATAAAGCCAATACAGACTTGCTGCTTTTAATTAAATTGCTTTTCAAAGAAGTATGTTCAGATAGAACTAGGAATTTTTTTTAACTTCCTACACTATATCCTTCAAAAACTCAAGTTACAGAACCTTAACTGCATTCCAGAAACTGGAGTCTTAGGTCTGCAAGCTATGGTGTCTGTTTTTCCATTTCAGAAAGAAATAACAGAATAAAACAGGCTTGAAGACAATCATGATCAGTGTATGTATAAGGACTTCATATAACCTTAGATATTGTTATGCTGGTGCAAATGGCTGCCAGCAGGTGAGTCTTGGTTCCAAAGACAATCATAGACCTCACTAAAGCCAATGAGTGTGGCAAGCACTCTTATTTAGGCTCAATAGCAGGTGCAATCAAGTCCTTTTAAATTGTAGAAGTGGTTGAGGGCTGTGGGGGACTGCCCAAGGCAATAGGCTTGGCAGGTCTGAGTTTAGCTAAGTGGACTGAAGGTTTCCATGGTTGCATATGATGGAGGCCAGGAGATTGGCTGCAGTGTGTGTGTGTGTGTGTGTTGTAGGGAGAGAAAGCCAGGCAAAGGAGTTGTGAAGTGTGACCATGAGAGGAACCAGAGCAAGACCGTTTCCTGGGCACAGACGTTGCAGAAAGGAAGATCTGGGGACTTCTGAGTTAGGAAACTGCTTATTGTTTGTTTCTGCTGTGTTCAGGGAAACAATTTTTTTTTTTATAAATAAACAAGTTTACACCAATATACCTGACTCCTATCAACGATTCTTCATCCTAATAACTAGCCCTGCAATGCCTCAAATAATGGTGAACCTCTGGGGCCAAAGGAGCAAAAAAATTAATAATCTTGGGATCTGAACTGCTCCTAGAAAGTATGTTCTTCAAGCAACTATGTAAAGGTTACTATCCCATGATTTGCACTGGCTCTTTTTCTTAGGTTCAGGACAGCGCATTGTGAAATTGGCATTGCCTTCTTGACCCAGTTTCACCTGTGACTAGCTCTAGATTGTTGTTATTATTCATAACCGTAATTAACAATCATTACTTATTTCCTGCTAAGGCTGGTCAAATAATATTCATAATGATGTATTTGATTAATGTTTCATGTCCATTGACAAATAACATTTCAAATTTTTCACCATTAATCAGCGGTGTACATGGCTGAATATTATTAGTCAAACATATTATCCACAATCATTCTCTGTCAATCAGCCAATCGGTTGTATGCATTGGTATATATTTCTATTTATTTGAGCATTTCTAGACCCTATTCAAGCAAAACTTCCATTTTCTCTGTAGGGACTGGAGGGTAGGTCCACTATATTGATATGAACTAAAATCTATTTGGTGGTACATAGACATGTGTATATATTTATGAAAATATAATTGTTTTGAAAAGCTGTCATTTCAGCTTCCTATGTATTGGCTAAGGGCTCAAATGAGCCTCATTATCTGAAGGGGAGCTCTAGGAGGGTTTGCTCCTGAAGTGCACCAAATAGACAAATTGAAATAAAGCAAATATTTCCCCCTAAATTCTTTCAGTTGTAGTCATACGCTATTCTGATTACCTGATATAATTATTAGTAGTATTTGACTGTATTACCATAGTGCCTAGAGGCCACAACTAAGATTGAGGCCCCCTGTAAATAAACTTAGTAAGAATTGGTAAGCAGTTGGGTGCAGGGACTAACTAAATAGACAAAGGATGGGAGAGGGATCAGAGGTACAGATTCTAGTCTAAAGTCACTTAGCAGGTTAATGGCAGAACCAGGAATAAAATCTATGTCTTCTGACTCTTAGTCCAGCCCCCTGTCCCTTAAATCATGTTGCCTGTAGTACAGAAAGAATTGGAAAATATTTTCACAAAAATGTTTTTTTTTTAAGTTAACTCTGTCCCTTTAAGAAATCCTAACTAAACATCAGATCATAAGATTTGCCATGCAACTGGTTAATCAGAAGTGATATCCCACCTTCAGTATTGGGCAATACTTGAAAGGCAAAAACAAGAAAACAAATGTACTAGGCCAATTATGCCATGAAATAGACGGGAAAAATTCTGCTGTCTAGAAGTTAAAATGCAGCTGCGACAGGTCTGTTAGGCAGGAAGTTCAGAATTCAGCTACTCAGTATTTTAGTGCTCTTATTGCCTAAGAGACAAGACATTTCAGTTAATATAACCACTTTACACTTCTGCCATTTAGACAATCTGTCTAATAGAATGGAGCAAAGGAACAATTACATTTAAAGTAGGTGAGCAAATTAGGGCTTATTAGAATATGCACACAAGAATGAAAATTACACTGAAATCTACGATGGAGCAAAAATACCATAAATGGGCAGATTCTCCGATGGTGTAAGTCATCAGTAGAGCTATGGCAATTTGTGCTAGATGAGGATCTGCTCCAGAATAGTTAAGAGAAGCGAACATTTGCTGATGATCTGTCCCCTTTAATTCAAGTTATTTTGGTAATGGTGCGAGATGGCTGATAGCGCTGAAGACTGAGAACCTCTTTATATTCCTTTAAAAAATTCATACAAAAATATTCATACCAAACAAGATTTAAAGGTTGAAAGTGTGTTTTGGTGCATTCCAGCTAACACATTTACCCCAAAATATTACATTCCCTATACGAAAAATCTACAGCGTTAAGGGAAAAAAGCATTAAAAAGTCTGGAAATGAACAGTTATGGAATGTAGCCCGTTCCACAGTGCTGTAAGTAGAGTGATGAAGGATTATATATCAGTTGTGAAATGTCTGGAAATCTTTTAACTGTTACTTTCCAGAATTTTTAGTGTCTGGATTTTTTAAAGGTGTGGAATTTTTGTGAAGACAGTGTGATATCGTCCTATGGAGGTTAGTTAGATTCCTTTGAAACACAATTTCAAGATGAACTCTTATTTTTTAAACTGAACGGGTTTGTTTGTTTGTTTGTTTGTTTGTTTGTTTGTTTTTAAATTAGGACATTCCCAAAGATTTCAATTGGGCTGGCAAAAAGTAGTTCATGGGATGGAGAATCCTGGGCTGATTGGGAGCCAATAGAGTCCCTAGTGAAATGTAAAACAGTCCTTAGGGTGCAATAAATTATGCCATCTTAAACAGTTCCAAGAATTCTGACCTGCTCCAGCACACCACCTATGTGAAATGGGAGCAACAGGTGTTGTAGAGCAAGAGTTTATAGGAGTATAAAATTCCCACACTGACTCACCAATAACCAAAAAGGACCACTGTTGGGATATATAAGGGTTAAATAAAGACGTGGAAAACTGCTGGTGTGCTGACATGGTATCAGGGAGTAGGCACAGGCACCCGCTATTCCTTCACTTAATAGATAAAGTGTTACCCCTTTCCTCTCCCTTCTTCTTGTTAAGAATTGATAAGTGTTGCAGCTGCATAAGAAATGTGGGGATCTAAAGGATACCTTTGGGTAAAGAAGTGTTATCTTCCCTCCCTTCCTTTCCCAGCTACGTAAACAAGCCCTGGCTCAGGGCCCCTTCCTCCCTTCCCTGAGAACTGTTCACGGCCCCTTCCTCTGTCCCCTGAGTACTGCTCATGGGGGAGATTTATGGCAACAGATTGTTGCAAAGAAATGTATCTTCAAGGTAAAAATGTCTGAATAACATGTGTAACGTTATGAGTAATAGATAGCGATGGGTTTACTAACAGTGAGTGTTTCTATTTCTTAATAAGGAATTTTGGGGTGTTGTAAGGGATGTCAGCATGTACATACTAACCTAAACAAAAAGGGTGTGCTGTGACTAATTCAGTGCTTCCTTGCCAATTAGGTCCAGGGGAACAAGTATCGCAATAAAGAAGCCTGTACTCATATCCACCTCTTGGTCAACCTGCTCTTTTCTTCTAACAACCACCTCAAAGACACATCATGTCATCTTTGATTTCTTTTCTGAGACTGCCACCAATAAGTTTCCATTATAGTTTCTGTGATGTGAACATGTGTCCACTAGTAATTGCAGTGAAACTCCCAATTCATTTCTCATTTTGTTTTATATGGTTATAATTAGAGATGAAACAATACGGCAACCTTTTACCGGAACTCCTCCTCCTTCCTGGAACTTTAGTGGGTTGAATAAAATAGAACACAAATCAGAATCACTCCTGGGTTTGTTTTCACAGAACCAAAAGTGGACTGACAAGGATTTGCAAAACCAAGTCCAAATTCTGTCCTCTTCAGCCCATTTCCACTAAGAACAATGGGTCACTAGTGATCTGGGTTCCTTCCTAGAACCTCTGCCTCTGGAGGATGGGGTGGGGAGAAGCACTGCATCCCATTATCTGTCCCTACTGCCATCTAACCATCGCACAATGGTTTATTAGAACAATGCAGAATAATGAGACCTTTCTGAAGGGCTACATACTTACGAACCAGTCACAGCTTCCATTTCAAACAGCTGGCGGGCTACCACATGAAGATAAATGTAGAAAACAGCATGATTTGCAGTGATTCACACAAATGTCTCTAGTTCGTTGGTCACAGCCAGCAGCCACCTGCATGGTAACAGTATTTTCATTTGGAAAAAATATACCTAGAAGATCATTATTCTGTGAAGGTGCTTTGATGGCCAGGTGGGTGGAATCAATAACTCTCAGGTCATGAGTGGAGATCTAATACTCTGGGACTGCTCTTGAGGTCTTGGAACTTACGTTTTATTAGAAATCTACCACCACAAGCTGACCATTTCCCATTGTATATTGGATGGGTTATGTTTGTTGTATGCCCTGATATGATAGATTTTTAAGTAGCATGGCAATAATCTATAGATCATGTTCAAAGAATCACCTGAAGACATTTTTATTTGACTGAACTGATCTCTCTCCAGCAACTAGGTTTTTTTTAAAAATGTGAAGATTTTTTTAATCTAATATAATTTATTTGCTTTTGAAAAAAATAAATGTATAAGACTGATGTGAAAAAGATCAATAGGTGATAATAAAAGTCTGTCTCAAGTTTTGAAGTCATGACCTTTGAATGATATGCAGTCATCATATCCATAGCCATGCATATTTACATGTATTAAATTAGCCACAGGTGGGATTCTCTATTGTTCCTTCTATGTCATTAAGAGCAATGGTAGTTAAGGCAAGCACCAATCAAAAAAGAGGGGTTAGGACCATGATCAATTAGTAACTGCCTGCCAGTACTAAAGGGGAGTGGGATCCCACTCCAACATCTTTGCCAGAAGAAACATCTTGTCTTCACTGCTTTGTATCCTCTCAAACTAATGTCCACTGCACTGTTTACGGAAGGAATTATGACAGCTTAAAATAAGGATGTTAAACCATATATGGATTGAAATAGAGTATGTAGGAAAGCAGCCCTATGGCAAATAGTGTTTATCTACAAGAAGACAGCAGTTGGGTCATGGAAGTATGCATCTGTGAGCTTGGAATAACCAATGGCTTTAATCTCTATACCAAACCTGTAGCTGGTGTAGTATGTTAAAATAAGATGTTCCTTGTAACAAAAGAAAGCATCACTTAGCACGTCTTGATGTAAAGTGCTATGAATGATATTACAAGTGCTATGGATGTAACATGTTCTAGTGATGCAACCTAGTGAAGGCTGCTGAGCCAAAATGTTGGTTGTAGTGTGAATGAGTAGCAGGCAGTACAAATCTGGAATAGTCTGTTATTACAACTAAAATATAAACTGCTTAAAACAAGCTTTGGACAATTCTAAATTATACTGAGTGGCTAAAGTGCCTCCTCCTTTGGCTTCCTCGAGATCTGACCTAACTGACCTGGCTTGATTTTTCTTACTTTAAAGGAATGTACTCGTCAGAAGCTAGGGTGGGTGAGTGTTTTCCTCTGCACTTTCATAGGTCATTTAACTTTTACAGACTCCATTAGGAGCTCTTTCCTTTGCTGTTTCTCACTTCTTCTTGCCTTTAATTGGACAGTTGTTGGGTATTTTTTGTTTGTTTTGATTAGGGGTGGGAAGTTGATACCCTTATCCTTGTGCGTCACAACACAAGACCATTTCCATGACTATTATTTTTGTGTGGGATCTGCAGGTACAGGGCCAAAACCCTTCTCTCTCACACACTGGTGTAAAACCAGAATAATTCTATTGAAGTCAATGGAGTTTCACCAGGGCAAAATTGGTGTGAAAGCAGAACCAGGCCCATGGTTTTCACATCAAGACCTTATTCCTGAAGATACGGTCATGCACCAAATTACTTTTCTTTACTGTTATGACCTCTGGGCTTGACCTCTAGAGACAAAATAATCTCCATGCCTTTTCACATGGGCCCTGATGCATGGCATGGCTTACCTTAACTCATTGGCAAGGTCTGAACCCATACAACATAAAGATGCTCTTCTGTCATGATGTTTACAGTGAATCAAGTTAACTTGTAGATAAACCACATGATGTATGGCACGTAGTTTTGTTTCCTTTAACCTCCATCTTCTTGTTCATCTGCCTTTATACTATGAGTTCCTTAGAGCAGCAACCATATTTCTTGAATGTTTGGAAAGTGCCTACCACAGAAGAGGCACTACTAGAAAACATTTATTTATTTGTCAACCCTTTTAATACAATGAAGCACTCTGCGTAGTGGGGTTGTTGTTTTTTCCAGACTAAAAAATATTTTGAAATGTAGCTGGTAGAGTTTTTTTTTAATTAATTATTTTTATTCATAGATTCACAGTAGTGACTCCATATTTAAGCAACAACTTTCTATTTTAAGAATATTTTGATCTCATCTCATCTTCTTGAAAGACATCCCTGCCTGCTTGATGTATGGCATGTGTGGTCGCTAGCCTGGTGTAACATCCCAATCAGACTTTATGGTCATGAGTTATATTGCAAAGCTACACAGCTAAATCCCTAGGCAGTCATACCAGGTGGAGCTCATTAACTCCAAGGCAGCAAGATAAAAGGGTAAGTATCATTCTGAGACTAAAGACAGAGACAGGAAAACATTTTGGAGGAGGCGGAGGGAACCCTGGGAGGAATAGCTCAGGAGGGCTCTAGGAGCTAAGATTTATGTTGAGCTGGTTTTAGGTATAGTCCTACCTCAAATTTAGGAAGCTGAATGGAGGCCAATTCCAGGAAGGGGAAAAATTGGATAAGATCCTAAATTTATGTATGTGTGTGCTGCAGAATGTAGACCTTTCCTCTCTATACTTTGTACTATAAGTGGGATTTCCAGAAACCACCTGCCATCTTCTCCAGAAAGGGAGACTACGAAAGATATCCTGAAACAGGCATGAGAGAAATAAATTTAGGCTGCAACCCAACAGCCAGACAAAGAGCCGTGCAGAGGGTAGGGGGTGGAGAAGAGACATGGGAAGGATCTGTCACTTGGCACTACAATCCCATTATCCATGTCACCTAGTCTGGCTCTGGACCCTACAGCTATTTGTGGTTTCCAGATTGTGTCCTTTCACCTCTCATTCTTGGGGAGATAATGGGATATTCTGGGAGATTAAATGGGCTATTTCCTCTAGAATGGTAGGGTCAGGCCTGTGCTGCTTCCATGAGGCATCTCACAGAATCTTTGTGTGGGAAAAAATAGTTGTCTCATTATGGCCAGAACACTAACCAGAATGCATTTTGTAAATTACCAAAAACCAGCATTTTCTTTTTTCACAGCCAGAACCCAGGGACTTAAAAGAACTCCCAGGGCATTTCACACATCTCTTTAGATAGGTCACTGTAACCCCATTTCTGTACATGCATATACACTGCATTTTCAGATTGGGAGCACAATGATCTCCATAACTAGCAGCTCATGGTATTCAAGGACTTTTAAAATTGATTAAAAAAATAAAAACCTTTTAATATTGACTTCCGTGCTGGAAGGTAAACATTTCAAGATGTGTAGTTCTGTTTGAATCGAGTTTGGTTGGCAGACATCAGTACAATTGCAATTATCTTTTTTTTTAACAACAGCACACCTTTTACATGAGGACACAGAAGGATTCATAACAGTCTCAGTGAGATCTGTGGACATTTTGAAGAAATAATTGCCGTTTGAGTTATATAACTGTGATTCATAAACCCCTCGATGACAACTGGCAAGGGGGTTACAAGAATCTCCTGATCCTGGAATGTACATTCTGATTCATCAAAGAATGTCATGTGAGGTCTAAAATAAAAGCTGGGGTCACACTGGTTATTAATATCTTTGTGAAGTGTATGTACAGATGCTATGTAAGGAGTTAGGGTATACTCAAAATATTCCTAACATCTGTGTCAAGACAGAGTTGACAACCAAGTTTCTGACAGACAAAAGATGTTGTCATAACTATAAAGGGAAGGGTAATAGCTGTCCTGTGTACAGTACTATAAAATCCCTCCTGGCCAGAGACTCCAAAATCCTTTTCCCTGTAAAGGGTTAAGAAGCTCAGGTAACCTGGCTGGCATCTGACCTAAAGGACCAATAAGGGGACAAGATACTTTCAAATCTTGGGGGGGGGGGAAGGGTTTTGTTTGTGTTCTTTGTTTGGGAGTGTGTTCGTTCTCGGGACTGAGAGGGACCAGACATCAATCCAGGTTCTCCACATCTTTCTAAACAAGTCTCTCCTATTTCAAACTTGTAAGTAAATAGCCAGGCAAGGCGTGTTAGTTTTCCTTTGTTTTCTCAACTTGTAAATGTACCTTTTACTAGAGTGTTTATCTTTGTTTGCTGTACTTTGAACCTGAGACTAGAGGGGAGTCCTCTGAGCTCTTTAAGTTTGATTACCCTGTAAGGTTAATTTCCATACTGATTTTACAGAGATGATTTTTACCTTTTTTTCTTTAATTAAAAGCTTTCTTTTTAGAACCTGATTGATTTTTCCTTGTTTTAAGATCCAAGGGGTTTGGATCTTGATTCACCAGGAGTTGGTGGGAGGAAGGAGGGGGGATGGTTAATTTCTCCCTGTTGTAGATCCCAGGGGGGTTGGAACTGTATTCACCAGGAGTTGGTGGGAGGAAGGAGGGGGAATGGTTAATTTCTCCTTGTTTTAAAATCCAAGGGGTTTGGATCTGTATTCACCAGGGAATTGGTGAAGGTTTTTCAAGGTTTCCCAGAAATGGAATCCATTGAAATGGTGGCAGCAGAACCAGAGCTAAGCTGGTAGTTAAGCTTAGAAGTTTTCATGCAGGCCCCTACATTTGTACCCTAAAGTTCAAAGTGGGGATCCAGCCTTGACAGATGTCTATTCACCTCTCTCTCAGTCTAAACCTAAATTAAGCATTGTAAGTTAGTACAATGAAAGCCCCATTTATATACGAAGTCAATGGGGAGATGTGAAATCTATAAGGAGGCAGCACACAAGAGAATAAACCATGGGACATTATTCTTATTCTGGGTGCAAACAATAAACTTTGGGGAATATAAGTGTTCGGCAAGGAAGACACCCCTTTATCCTGCACCCAGGAAGTAGTAAGGCAGCCAGATTACATTCATGAAAATGGGATCACAACCTTCCCTGGATGAAATGCTGCAAAGGACATCTTGGGAGAGGAACTTCTTTAGGCACAAGGATAGCCTGTTAAATTATGTTTAGCTGCTAGAAATCGGGTTATGATTTTGTTATGCATAAAATTTTGTTTCCATTATTTTTTCTCACTACCTTTTGGATCTTGAACCTTTGCCAGTAAGTTTGTTTTCACTATAACTGTATCTCAGTGCTGTGGGTTCTGATCTTGAGCTGAATCGTTCAAGTTGGTGTGTACATTGTTCTCTTGGGAATTGCAGACCTGGTATTTCTGTGAGTGTTCAGTGGAGAAGGGGCCAAACATGACAGAGGAACACTTCAAAGGGGCTCGCAGGCTGGAGTGCACCTATTGTTAACCTGGAAGGCAAAGTTAGTTGTGGCATAGCCGAGAATAAATCATTTGGGTGTCTAACAGGCAGTTGGTGTCAGGGAGCCGACTCCCAGTTAAGCACAAACAAGTCTTCATCATGCTGGAGGATGCCAAGGTTACTCACAGCCCTAGGTACCCTGAGAGCTGTCACAATAACATACCTAGTGTTTGACAGAGAGTTCGATAGAAGTGTTTCTTTAAACTTATTCCTTTGGGGAAAATGACAGTTAAGGTAAAATCACTGACAGTGTTTGATATTAGAATATCTTATGAATCTCTCTTTGGGGACTGAGGCACTATCTGCACTGTCTTTCAAAGCATTTGTCAGAGTGGCAGTCTAGAAAATGCCAGTATTATGAGGGTTAACAATACCTCATTCAATTTAATCCTTGTTTTGTAAGAATCTAGGGTTAGGGTATACTCAAAATGTATCTTTAAGGAAGATGTATCTTTAACGTGATTTATTCTGTGTGTTTATGGAATGTTTGGGCTTTTTCCTTTGGCTCAGAAAAAAATGGAGTTCATGAAGTCAAGAATGCTAAAGCTAGGCTTAAAAGAGACAGATGCTGTATAAGTTTTCCCTCTCCCACAACCACTTGCCAATGCCTTTCCAGCATTAAATGAAGATTAATCCTCATTTGTTATTTCTACATTTGCTAAGAGTCGAGCATGAATGAAATAATAAAAAATTGCTTAGATCCTACAATGGATTTCTACTCTGGGTTTTCATCTAGAGAAGGATTTCTGGTCACATTTTATATGAAGGGCAGATTTAGAAATAGTTTATAAATGACAAATAAATGAATAATAGCTGTTATAAGGCTGTTGCAGATAGGAGTAGTATGTCACATATGGTTAGGCTTGGCAGAATTAGATTTGCTTATAATTGACAGATATTAATGTGTTTTAAAGCTTTTTTCAATTTAAATTTCAACAGTTGTACAAAATTATGGGGTTTAAGCATCGCCCCCATTTTCATCCGTTTAAATTTGCACAGTTGCAGGAAATTATGGAGGATGGTCAGCAAATAGGGAGGTCAAACAATTTAATGACAGTAGCTGTTGAGAGTCAAAAAAGTTAAAGCTTTACAACCATTGAAACACAAATTGTCAACATCACATGTCAAAATATACAAAGTATGTATCTTTAAATCAAACTAAGAAGTTCTCAAGCAGCATTTTCTGTACTTTGCCTATCTGTACATTTTTAACAAAAATATTTCTATTGGTTTGTGGGTGTATGGTGAAATTGATATTTACCAACATTTACCGGTAATCTAATCCTCCGCAGCCTATATATGGTTATAAACCATGGTTATAAGAAAACTGTTGAGCATTTGGACACTCTAACAATTGAATAACTGTTTACTAAACATCTATTAATCATTTATTAACCCTTTATAAAGTATTTATAAATCTGACCTTCATATAGTGTGATTGGATTTACATTATCACTTTGTAGTACATCAGCAGATCTGTCATCAGTCGTGCAGTAACTGAAGATCTCCTCTTTCAAATTTGCAGCTACTAAAATGCAGGGACTGTTATACTTTCCCTTGTTACTGAACTGCAACAATTCCTGGGTCTGAAAGTCATAGTGGATAGATACTCCAGATGCCAAAGCACTGACCCCATCAGCTTCTCCTTGCTCCCACATGTATGGCATCACGTCTAGGCAGGGGGAAAGGAGGTCCCAGGTAGACAAGGGTTCCTTCATGCAGCAGGCTGCCACTCTATTGCCAAATGTCTCCAGGCCCTGCTTTTCCCTGCAGTTAATTTCTGCAAGGAGAGGAACACTGTGTCTGGTGGTTCCTTCCGATGGTGAGAATAATCATTCATGTGACATGTACACTAAGAGGAAATGTGTTTCTTTATCAGTGATAGGGACCAAATTTAATGGGGAAAAATAAAAAGGACACTCTCCATTTAAAAATCACAGATTGAAAATCTAGAAGGAAGGGTACTGCCTCCCTGCCCCAACCCTACCTCCTGCTTACAGGACTGACTGCTTCCAAGGGGATTCACCCAGGAAAGGTCAGCCAGTGACAGATGTGCCTGCTCTCCCCCAGTGGTTTCATAGGGGGAAGTAGTTTTAAAATCCATCCAGGACTCCACAGGAAAAAACAGTACATATCCTCACTAATTTGGCCTCACAGACTGTTGGTCCAGATATGCTTGGATTTTTGGAAGTGTCAGCTGGCTCCTAAACTGCAGTGGTATAGGTCGATAAGGTCACTGGGCTTTGGTTGACTTTCTACCAGAATGACAATGTTGTGATACATGTGTGAATTATAGACTCATAATTGGAATGCTTTGTAGGAGAGAATCAGAGCATATAGAGGACATCTCTGCATTTAGGCTACATCCCAGGAATTTTCAGAGATAATTGTACAAGAATTTCAGCCAACGAGAGCACAGGAAAAAAGCACATTTCCCTCATCAATGGCCCTGGAACTCTGTGATATGTTTGTACCTCTTCTAAATAAATCATTTTCCAAACCCAGCCTCAATGCTATTCCTTCTAGTCTGAAAAAGAAAGCAGAACATTGGGGTGAAATGTCTTTTGGGCATGGTTCTATTCTCAATTACGGCAAACAGGTGTTTGTCACTGATGTCAATGGAGATATTATGCATATGCTTTAGCAAACACAGTCGGTATGAATATAAAAACACACACATACTATACATTTCAAAAATCCGGATTACCTCAAGGCTTATAAAACCAGTTCTGTTGAAAACACTGATATTCTTTGGCTTCTCCTTCCTCCTGAGAGCTATGGCTTCAAAATCATACATGAATTGTTCCTCTTTGTTTTCCTTTGAACATTTAAGTCTAGAAAAACCCTCTTCTGGGCTCAGATCAATAGGGCATCCTATGCTGCATTGGGGCAGTATAGTTTGCCTCAATTTTTTATATATGTAATTTAAAGAAAATATTTTCCTTAAGTAGAGCCATTACTAATTAAACTAGGCTGGACTTATAGGGAGAGTTCAATTCCTATTCCTAGGGGGAAATGTGTTCGTTGAACCCCAGGAAGTCTGGGTTAGTGTTAGTTTGTGAGTTTTGCTCTTTGGTGCCCAAGGTGCTGGTAGGAGCAGAATTATCTCACTAGGCTCTGTGCACAGTTAATCCTATTAAATATTTACTATCAAGACTTAGCTAAGAGCTAGCTGTACCTTCTTTCTCACAGACCAGGACTGTGCTGGTCTCAGAACATACCTTGTTATGTTACAGGGCTGTAGTTGCCTCAGAGCATTTGTGAACTATGGCAGAAGCTTTCAGTAATCCCATCATGTCATGCAAAGTGTCATCCAACCTTCTTATCCCTCCTTCTATGTTAGAAGATAATAACAAGCCTCCCCTTCCTTCCACTAACAGGTGACTAAAGGAATGCAAACAAATTATGATAGAACTGTTCTTGATAATGCTATCATATGGGCAATTGTTAGGGATAGCTCAGTGGTTTGAGTGTTGGCCTGTTAAACCCAGGGTTATGAGTTCAGTCCTTGAGGGGGCCACTTAGGGATCTGGGGCAAAATCAGTACCTGGTACTGCTAGTGAAGGCAGGGGGCTAGACTTGATGACCTTTCAGGGTCCCTTTCAGTTCTATGAGAATAGGTATCTCTCCATATTAAAAAAATTCTCCCCTCTGTGCCTAAATCTCCAGTCTGTAACACCAAGTTTTGAATTAACGTAACTCTATTGACTTCAGTGCAGTTACATTGGCATAACGCTGGAGAATCAGACCCTTGATGAATTGCAGCATCTTATGGCCAGCCTGTGGGATTTTGCTGTACTGTTATGTCCTTCCGCTTCAACGCCTTGGAGAGTCACATTTTATCAATGTTGGGCAGCCTTAGTGTTCAGTGTTTTAAGAAGAGAATGACTTACATTTCAAAGTTCAGATCAAAGAGCCAAATTATGGAGTTATGGAATCAAATTTTTTATTTCCTCACATATATTACCCCTCTGTATTTTTTCCTAAGGTGCCTATCACCCTGATATTTAAGCACTGAGGTATCTCTAGTGCGATGCATGTAGCATTTTTAAGTAATACTAAACAGCTGCTCTTCTCATTTGTTGCTTACATGTGATATTTCTTTTTTCTTTATCATTTAGCAATATTGGATGCCCTTTTCAGAGAGTAATCTGAACAAATGCTGACTCTCAAAGGGGAACTATTGCATGGGAGCTATTGCATAATTGAAAAAAGATATCAGGGATGAGTCCTTGTTTTTGTAGGAATTTGTATTTTCAGATGAATTGCTCCAAGAAATGCACCTAATATCCATTGTTAAGGCTAAATTTTGTCATGGATTTATTTAGTAAAAGTCATAGACAGGTCATGGGCAATAAATAAAAAAATCACAGACGCCCATGACCTGTCCCTGACTTTCATTAAAAATATCCCCGACAAAATGGAGAGGCAGGTTTGGCACCTACTGCTGCTGGCGCTCTGGGGTCCCCTGCCGCTGCAGTGAGTGGGAGCTCTGGGGTCCCCCCCTGTACGGTGGCTGAGCAGTTGTGGGAGAGCAGCAGGGAGCTCCGATGGTTCCCTGTCACCTGCGGCAAGTGAGAGCTCCAGGGTCCCCCCACTGGCAGGGGCTGGGTTGCTGTGGGGTCCCCTCACCTTGCGCGGTGGCTGGGAGCTCAGGGGCGTCCCCCCGCTGCCTGCCAGGCAGGTGCAGGGTCCTCCACCTATGCAGGGGCTGGGAGCTGTGGTGGGGCCGGCTGGGAGCTCCAGCCCCGGCGCAGAAAATATCACGGAGGTCAATGGAAGTAATGGATTCCGTCACTTCCATGACATAATTGTAGCCTTATCCATTGTTAATCAGCTTGTTTAAATATTGATAAGTGATGTTTGTTTGTATAGCAGGTGAAACCCTTCATTCCTGTATTTGTATTCCCTTGAGGCTACATATCTCCATGTGACTTGCCAAAAAGACCAGGAGGTTGTTTTATGTTTCAATTTAAATGGTGTATGGAATCAGACAATCATTGAATCCTGGAGCAAAAACAAATATCAGAGCAATAGTGGGAAAAATGCCTCTAAAGTTACTTTATGTCTGTGTGGCGCCATAAAAACGGAAGTGTAATGTGTCTGCAGTATAAGTAATTCAACAGTGAATTTAATATGAAGTGTTATCCTAACCCTTGAAATATTCATACAAGTTATTTAATATTTAGGTAATGCTGTCTCTCTGAAGTTATGAGTGCCATTTCCAAAGCTCATTATCAAGATTAACACCTTCCTATACACAAAAGAGTGGTGGAGAAAGCATATTTTGGGGAGAATTTAGCAAAAAACGATTGTACAAAGAGGCCTCAGTAAAGTTTTTGAATCTGTGAAATGTCTATTAAAAATAAAATACAGCTGCTGAACTCTGAAATCACCAGTATCAGAAAAGGGAGAAAGCCCAGCTAGCGTCTGCTTAAACCTGACATGCTTTGGAGATTGACGGCAACCAGAGAGCTGTGTGTACAGAGAGAAATGAATGGCAATGCCTTGTCCTTGAGTAATGTGCTGGAGGGAACTTTATTGAAATGCTAGCACCAAACAGAAGGGAGGGTTGGGATGGCTTCCCAGCCTCAGATGAAGTTCACCCTCCTCTCAGTTTACTGTTGAGTCAATGCTGCCAGAGGTGATTTTTATCCTCTGGTCCATAGAAATCCTTCTAAATATCATAGTTTTACCTTTGTTTTTTGCAACCCACCAGCTATTTAAACAAAACTTTTGGTCCCTCATTTGCCTCCCACTAAATCTCTTTCAGCCTCTTTCCCAATCCCACAATTTCAAAATACAGAAGCTGTGCTTTGCTATCAATGTACATAAGAACATAAAAACAGCCATACTGGGTCAGACCAAAGGTGCATTTAGCCCAGTATCCTGTCTTCCATCAGTAGCCAATGCCGGGTGCCCTAGAGGGTATGAACGGAACAGGTAATCATCAAGTGATCCATTCCATGTCACCCGTTACCAGCTTCTGGCAAACATCTCAGCTCAGGCCCAGCAGCCAGCCAGGAGCATAACTTCACAGCCTCTGTCCCTGCCAGCACTGAACTGTCCATAGTGCTGCAGTTCCCTTTGGCCAGCCAGTAGCACCATCTGTTCTTCCCTTGTTCCAGCAAAGAACTGACTGTCTCTAGCGCTCGCTCTGCAGCTCCTTTTATATGCCCCTCCTGGGCCCTGAATGGCTGCTCCCTGCAGCCACTCTAGGCTGCTTGAAGGATTCCTCTACTGCTCCTTTCCTGGGACAGATGTGGCAGGACACTGAGGCCTCCAGGAAGGCCTCTGGGCCTAGTCCACCCCATCACAGCCCCTCAAACATATTGGCAGCACATCACTGCTGCCTTTACAGTATGGTGGAAGGTCATGGGGAAGGAACTCACAGTGAGGCATAGATAAATGGATATAGCTGAATGTTTCCATGATCATTTAAAATATTTAAAATTCAGTTTCAAAAGCAGGCCACTCCAACTAGGTCAGAAATAAAGAGTTTCAGTAAGTGATATAGAGATAATTTCATTTCACCTAGCAAAGCAGTATTATTATGTTACATTATCAGGTTTGACTGAACTGGAATAATTCAAAGAATCAATGGAAAATAAAGTGTTTTGTCTCATGCAGTATCATAGCTACCCTTTTACACTGCTTAGATGCTCTTTCAGAAGAATACACAACATTAAAAATACCCCATGGAAAGACAGTAGTTATGACTGATCTAATTTCTCCTTCTTCTGCTACTCTTTCCCTTCTTTCCGGAACCAAGCAGAGGACCTGCTTTCTAGCACACAACTTTGTAATGAGGCCTAAATTTCCTTGAATGAGTAGTAATTTGGGGGGGGCTTCAGTTTTTTAGGTGCCCAACTCAAGACACCTTATGTAGGTCTGATTTTTAGAAAGTCTGGATCATGTGCCCTCTAAACACTGGTTCCCTTAAAGTTGGCTACAGATAGGCACTCAAAATCACTAGGTGCTTGTGAAAATTTTAGACCTTTATGTCTACTTTATGTAGTATAACATAGCACTGTGCATATTGCCAGGGCTTTAGTGTTATGATATCACAATATAGTAGAAACAATGGGCCGGGGCCTCAACCAGTATAAATCACTGACATCCATGGAGCTATCTCTAAAAGGAAAATGGAATGGCAATGCACTTTCATTCAGTTATGTGCTTAGAGACTGTTCTTGTGGTCCTATTTACATGAGCTGAAGATCTCGGCCAATGTGTCCCCTTCATTCTTGTGTGTGCTACATCAAGGGAAGAAAGTTTGTGATGTTGAAATCTAGCTGCTTTAGACTCTAAAAATGTGAAGATATGTGCGAGATTAGAGAGTTGTTCTTATTCATGATGATGTTGTGTAAAGATTTTGCTAAAACCCAAGCACAGACTGGAGTTGGGGGAATTGATTTATTTGGCCTTCCTTGGTTAAATGACACACTAAGATGGCAAACAAATTTTCAACACTCTCCTGGTTAGGTTGTTAATTGCCATGGTAATGACCAAAGGCCTGATCCAAAGCTCACTGAAGTCCATGGACTTTTGAGCCAGACACCAAGAATGGTCTCAAAAGGTGGGAAGCTTTTTTGACAGCCGGACGCATTGGTACTGGGAGGAGTTTGGAGGCAGCTACCTTTCCATCTGTCTCCCCAGTCAGCTGGCTGGGCCAGCAGCTGCTCAACAGTGTGACACTGTGCTTTTCAAAACCAGTGCCCTGAAAGCTCAACCACCAGGCATATTGGTAAAAGCTCCATCCCAATTAGCAGTCAGACCCTCTTCTCCCCACACCTTAGTCCCAGTCATCCCCTCCCTGTTCTCCAGACCTGTCTCTAGCTCTCTAGAAACTCTTCCTAAACCACCTCCCACTTGCTAATAGTTTCCCCACCCACCAAGCACCACCTTCAAGAACTCTTTGTCTGCTACATTGCAGCCACAGAGCAAGTCCTGAGAGCTCCCCACTACTCTACATTCCTATTCTGTCTCTGCTCCTTTCCTCCTGCAGTGTCCACCTCTGTTTCCCAGAATCCCCCTTCCAAACCACTATACCTTTCATACACCCATTGCTCCTTCCAGAGTCCCCTCAAATTCACTTACCCTTACCTCTCTCCACACCACACTCACTGTCCCTTCAGCGTCACTTTCTCCCCCTCCCCGCTGCTGCCTGCCCCATAATCCGTGTTTAGCAGCTGGTACATTTTTTGTTAAAAAAGGAGTAGCAATTGAAAATGATCCATTGAAGTCCATCTAACTCCCAAAGACAATATCAGACTTCCAAAATTCTATACCTTAAAACCAGAATTTTACAATTCTGGAAATGATCAGGTAATGATCCAGCCATTTTGTTACACTTCATTACTCACTTTCATACCTCTCCTCCCAATTTACATCCGTCCTCCAACCTTAACTTTGCCCCTTAAAATTTGTGACCATATATGCAAAGGCCAATATAACATTATTAGGAGATTGTAACATACCATTTCCCATTCAAGAGATCTGTTTCCATTTTACTCTAATGCTGGCACATACTACAATATCATCACTACAAAAAACACTACATATATTGGTTAATGTACAACATGATTAAAAATACAATTTTGCAAAGTCTTCCAAACTGTCTTTCAAATAGGTGGTTTGCAGCTGTATATAAGAAACTTATACCAGCACGTAAATCTGAATCTGAGTAATGACTAATGAAAAGAACTGTGTGAATAGAGATTTTTTGGTTCACTGCAATTTCGCTTCTAATTATCACTGAACAGTATGTCTCAGTTGCTTTTCTTACTTTGTGATCCAGAGCTTTATTACATTACTAGAATATATGTGATATACACACTGTCTTAAAATAGAATGACAAAAGCAATTGCACAAGACAATGACTGTACAACATTGTTGATCTTTCAGATTATTGAAACTTCAGCAGTTCAGAGTAAAGTAGAATTGATCTTCTCCCCTCCTTTGGCATCTCTCTGCTATGCATGTACCTTTAAATGATGACTCAGTTGAACTGGAATGAATTTCTTATGTACAGCAGCAAACCAGCTATTTGAAGGATTGTTTTTGGTAACTATCCCCTGGTGAGTCAGAAGACTTGAGTGTTTTTTTTTTTTATTTCTTCCATCCTGCATGAACCTCTCATTTGTTCTATTTCTATAACTGAAAATGATGGCTAGTGTGGGTGCTTCTACGTTTCTCGAGATTAGTTGCATAGGTGAAAGTATATATATTCAGCATGAATCAGAGAATTGATATCCTTTACCTCCTTTCTCTCTTCTTCCTTTAAAAACAGCTAAATTACACTTGCTTTGAACCATCATTCATTTAAATACCTAGTGATTTTATGTTTATTTAAAGTGGTTTGAACTTTGTGACGCATAACTATCACTAAGCATTGTGTGCTGCACTGCCAAGTGTGTGCTTGTATGGACTTATTTGTTTGCTGACACAAATCTTTTGAACTCTAGTTTCAAATAAATGGTCTTAAGAAGTGAAGATGGATACTCAATACAGTGCAACAAAGAAAAAGAAAGCAAATTAAATTAGCTGGGATGCTTATCCTTACCAAGAAACTGCAAGTTCTGTACATCTCACTGTATGTAAACCACATTTAATTAAGATGCACTAAAAAGTTTGATTACTTTTTGGGTATAATCCTATAAAAATCCTACCTTTCAAGCAGAATATTACTTCCACCTCATCAACTTCGTCAACCAAGCATATCCAATATTGTACCTAAGTATGCTAATTTTTCTGGCACTTCATATCCTTTAAAACCTGTAGGCCTGACTTGCAGTTACCTTGCCCCAGTGTAGTTTTGACACCAGTTCAAAGCATAGGTGAGCTAGGGGTGCTGTTGCACCCCCTGACTTGAAGTAGTAATAACAACCGAAATACATGGTTTCTGCTTTCAGCACCCCCAATATAAAAATTGTTCCAACATCACTGGTTCAAAGTGGGTGTGAAATTAGCAAATCAGAATGATATAAATGATGTGCAAAGTGCAGGGCAATGAACAATCAAGCCCTGTGTGTTGGTGAAGTCTTACTAGAGGTTTGTGGGACATAATGACAGAGAGAGAAATTCCAATCTTTCCCATAAATGGTATAATACCTCTCCTTATGCTGAATAGAGAGATTTTTAGGCTCTCCAATACTGCAATTCCTGATAACTATGTGACCTTTTTGGGTGGGGGTGGGGAGGAATAGGGAAGAAGATGATGTTTACACCCCCCCCCATATATGTGTGTATGTGTGTATGTATGTGTATATATATATATACATATACATATATAGATAGATAGATATACACACACATATACATATATATATATATATACACACACACACGGGAATACATGATGGAGCAATTTTATAAATGTTTTATCAGCATGAATTGAGAATGACAACAGGACTGATGTGGCACTAATATACAGATGTAGAAGTAATTATAGAAATAAATAGGGGGCGGGGAGGGAGGGAAGACACCTCTCGTAATATAGTCCATCTCCCAGCCAATGTCTGATTCCTTCAGTATCTTTTGTAACATTCTTCCTGTTTAGTTTTAAACATCAAAAGCAAGAAGTTTCCACAATGTCTTTTGGGAGACTACTGAACAGCCTAAAAGTATTAACTGAATTCTAGAGAGAGCATTCTGATAGAACTCATATTCAAAAGCCTTCTCATGTGCTTAAATTCAGGCACCCGCTTAAGTATGTTGCTGAATCAAGGCCTTAATCTTGTCTAATAAATGAATTCATCTAGCTCCCTAATAATTGTCATTGGGCTTTTTTTAAACTCTCTCTACTCTTTTTTTTGGGTAATGACATACAGCGAAGTGAAAGCAATGTCCCATGTTTATTTTCACTGCAGCTATGTGGAGAAAGATTATTAACTCACTGCACTTTGACACCTTGATCCCACTGTACATGCAACTAAAAATTACCTTGTTTATTTTTGCTGCTATATCACAGTACAAATTCATATCTACCTTTCAGTCACCATTTCCACTGCCCAAAAACAGGTTAAAGAGGAGATGTACTTACCATTATCAAAACCCCCAAGTGCCTCTTGGATAGGAAACCTAGCTTCCATCCCTCCTTGAATGCCAAGAGCCCCCAAATGTCCCCAGTTTAGCCGCCCAAATCTCTAGCTGTCCCCTGGCATCATGTACAAGGCAATTACTCAAAAATCTACAGCATGTTGAAATGTAACACTTGAGGCAGAATGAAATCTACTGAATCTCATGTTAAAATGTATGAATTCCACTAAAAATGGTGATTGGACTGGTTAGAAGACACAGGGGAAGATTAAGGGAATGCAGAGATATGTAATTCAGGGCCCACAACCACATTCTTTAGATTGAATATGTTGCACAGACTACAGGGCCACATTTACAGAATTTGGAATAATAAACATTTTATTGTATTTGGAGCAATTTCATTTCAGAACATTATTATTCATTTTTCCATGCTTAACGAAATTGGTTCCAGCCAGGGTCACTGAAATGTTAATCATGGCATGAGCAATGAGAGTTTTAGTATGGTTTAGGATTGTCCTTCATCCCATTTTTAGCAGGGCTGTTCCCATTTCTGTACTTCTCACCTAAATTCTACAATCAAAGTTTGCAAGATATAAATAATTCTTAATCTTTTGGTGATTGAGGGGAAACCCCAGGGAATCCTTTTGAATTTAATTTCTACACTGCATGTGTGTCACAACATTGAATGATGTCATGAGGCAACATATAACACAATGTTGCCATGACATGAGGACTCGGTGTTATGGTCTTGCAATGCAGTATCATGGTGGTTAGTCCTGCAATAAAATCTAGAAAGGCACTAACTTCAAGTGCCCCCTTCCCATGCCAAAATTGCTGCCTTTTTAACCATATGCCCATGTTCTTTTTCCTCAAATGTTGCATAATATTTTAGGAAAGTGATTTTCCTAGATTCATTTTATTTTAGTATTTTTCAACATTGATTAATATTATTGAATCATTGTTCAGTAATCTTTTTTACTTTCCTCTCTGAGAACTGACCAGTTCCTAAAAACAGCCAATCACATTTGTTTAGTTTTTCCCAGAAATGTTTGGGCAGTTGGCACAATTCTAAGTGCTGCTTGGTCATTTATGCTTATTAAGTTTTTTCTCCGTGGTCTTCGTCTCCCCCCTTTCTCCCCTCCCCCCACCCCAGCTCTCAAGACTAGAGATAGAAGTTGTCATGACAACATGTTTACAGCCACTGTATTCCTATGAGTTTTCTTTTCGACTACAGCATCTGACAGGTTTTTATTAAGAGCCATTGGTATAGATGTATCTTCTTTCTGTGCACATCAATGGCTGCTGAAAGCACTTGGTAAAATGGCTATAAGGAGAAGTGTTTCTAATATTTAGTTACACCATGTATTTCAGGGGAAAGGGACGCTTCCAAAAAGCGTCCAGGGGCATCTAAAATTAACCTTTAAATATGAATATACCAAAAGCCTGAACAATTTCATTTCCAAAAAAATCAACATTTGCATTAACAAACTGGGTAATTCTGTGCACACAAAGGCATTTATGTATGAGATTACAAATGTGCATGCACAAATTCTTGCTTTGTGAAGCCAGTTGGCACATGAACATACATATTTTGTAGGCACAGCTTCAACATTTGGTGCAGAATGTTCGGTGTGTAATACTTTTGGAGACCTTCAGTATGTATCATCTGAGTTAAGTATCTGCATTTCTCATTTAATTGGTTGCCCCAAATTTATACCAGTATGTTGGTGCAGGAGGGGGCAGGACTCCCTAGGCCCCGCCCTAGGTCTCACTGTCTGTCATTTACCCTTTCTACTCCCCACAGTGGTTACACTTGGGAGAGTTCTCTGGGGTCAACCACACCCTGGCAGAGGGCTGGTTCTTCTTCCTCCCTTCCCCTTGTGGCAGAGGAGAGTCTGGCTGGAACAGAGGTCAGTCTCTCAGACAGCCCCGGGATCGGCACAGTCTCACAAAATCTACTGCCCCTTCATGGGGTTTATCTTCTCCTCCTCTTCCTGGGGCATGTTCGGTGTTTAATTTGTGCCAGGCCCGAGCCCCAGCAACTCTGGGCTCGGCCGTTCATAGCCCTGGCACCTCGGGGCTTGCTGAATCAGTCATGAAAGTAGAAGAATTGCTTGAGACCTGGCACCTCTTTCATTACAAATTAAGCACTGGGCATGTCGCTTGGCTGTCAGCCAGAGCAACTCTGGAAGAAGTGTGTTCCATGGCTACCTCCTCTCCAGCTGACCTGCCTCTGTCACTAGCAGTTTCTGCATGGAGCAGCCTTCTTCCTGGTCACCAATGGTCTGCAATGAGGAAGCAGTGTCAAATTTTTAATATGAATTATTTATTTCAAATTATTTGCCTACCTTCTCTATGTATCCTGTTCACCAGTTGATTACTGTAAACCTCACACTCATTCAGTTTGAGTGTTGGATTGAAAGACTGAAGCTGCTGCTCTCAGGGGAACCTGGGGACGAGGATGCATATTGTCATAGACATTTTTACATCCTTTCACAGTGCTGCCAAAAATACTAAGCTGTCATTATGCCAGGTTTTCTAGTGGTTAGTCATTTTCACCGGAGGTAGAGATAACATGTCAACCCACACTCAGCTGCTTAAAAACAGCAATGGATCGTGACAGCATGTTTTTTTTTTTTAATGAACATTATTTTATCTCTTCCCACTCTTGGGGCCCCAGGGCAATGCCAAGTACAGGTGTGTGGTGATTTACATGTTAATGTAGTATAAGTAGGCAGTAGTAGTTAGTAATATTTTTCCCATGAGTGAATAGAGAACATATGTCCACCCTTCCTTCTGAGGCTCATTGGTTGTGATTCAGGAACTAATCATTTTTAAAAAAATCATAGGCGAAAGCCTTCTTGTTGTCAGTGAACACATCCATGTCTCAGTCAACTCCATGGAGAATTCAGTACAAGATTGTAGCAATATCTGTTTATTTAAATGTATAATACACAATGGAAGTGCCTGGTCTAGATTCCAGGTACTGTGACTTCCAATTAAATATACAGGTCACCTAAAAATATTAAGTTGCCAGTTATGCCTCATCTCAACCCCTGCCCTTATCACACGTATCTATCCTTATCCATTCCCAACTCTTTGCACCGAGTGTAATTATTTAGACTAGTGTAAAACACTACCATTCTGATCAGGCACACAGCAGTGGAGAATCAGGACTAGTGTCCATAGCTAATAATGTAAAGCTAACCGGGGGGGAATTCCTTTCTGACCCATCATTCCTTCATTCCATATTGCCACCCATACCCTCACTGCCAGAAGGAAGGGGCTCTGCTGCCCAGCCTTTATGTTGCATCTCATTCTGCATGTATAAAGAGCTCACCTCCCAAAACAGGCCATCCATAACCTATGACATTTAGGGTCAGATTTTTAAAACAGCTGAGCACCCAACAGCTCCCAATTGTCTTCATGGGAAGCTGCTGGGCACTGAGGCCTTTTGGGAAATCTGGCCACTTGCTTTAGATCCCTCCTGGGAGCTGAGCTTTTTCCAAAATCTGACCAGAATAGGTTTGGAGCAGTTTTGAAAATATGACCCTTTGACATTTAAACTTGGAGTGCTTTTCTGAATCACTGTTTTCCAAGACAGCCTCCCGTCCTGGAGGTATCGCCTGTATTCTTTGTTACCAGATGTCTTATTTTCCATTTGATTGTATTAAAATACATTTTTGTTGGGTTGTGGCCATTTAGCCAATCAATTCTATAATAGTAACCTGTCTTCCTCATTATTTACTTTCCTATCAATCTTTGTGCCATCTGCACACTCAAGCAGCAAAATTGTATTTTATTATTTTGAGTGTTGATAGAAATATTGAATAGTGTTGGTCCAAAAACTGATCCCTAGGGGATCCTGCAAGTACTAGCCCCATGTATTGATATCACCCCATTAACAGCTACATTTAGAGATCTGTCAGTGAGCCAACTTCTAATGCATCTAATGTGTGCCCTATTTATCCCATATAATGCAAGGCTTTTTTAATGAAGATATCATGCTTTGGAGAAATCCAAGTATATTGGAACACAGTTGTCTTCATCGATCAGGCATGTAATCTTGTCAAAAAACATAATAGGGCTGTTTGAGAAGACATACTTTCCATGGAAACATGTTCACTGGCATTAATTATATTTTTAGCCTTTAATTATTTGTTAATAGAGTACCATATTAATCATTTCATTATTTTGTCTGGGGATTTGATTTGACCAGTCTATAGTTCTCTGGATCATTGTTTTTATCTTTTTAAAATATTGTAATTATGTATTAAACTCTTCTGCAGCAGAGCTCTGTGTAAGCATGAAAGCTTGTCTCTCTCACCAACAGAAGTTGGTCCAATAAAACATATTACTTCACCCACCTTGTCTCTGGAAATGTAGTCACCTCAAACACAAGGTAAATTCTTCTGTAAAAATTAAGTGGGATGGGGACTTCCCCTGTATTCTTCAGAGATGCCAGAAATGGCAACATTATATCTGTATTATGGAAACGTTGGCTTGGGTTTGTTTGCCAAACTAGTACATGGGAGAGCAATTCTTGATTATGCTTGCAAGTAACTTGTTTGCACCTGTATCTTTAATAGTAAATAATATTTATTACTTAGTAGCATTTTTCATCTCCAGAGTACTGTACAAATACTGACAATTTAAACTTCATAATGTCCATGTGGGATAGATATATGACATTATTTCTGATCCTGACACTAAGCCACAGATGGCCTAATTAAAAAATGAAAGCAATCCACTTCTGTATGCACACTTGTGCATAAATTAACCATACTTACTGTAACGAGTTGTCACCCCTGGGGTGCAATCTGGGAGCCGTAGGAACCACTGAGCCCCTCTAACTACCCAGTTGGGCTGGCCCTGCCCACACTGCTTTGCTGATGATTCAGCCTCTCCAGATCCTGTTATCACCCAACACGATAGCAGGTGGTGCCACACACCCAAATTGAGCTACCTGAGTGCTTTACCTAAGCCACTCAGACAGGCAGGACACAACATCCAATTTCCCAACTTCTCCACCTTGCATCCTTGCTGGAGTATAAACCCAGAATTATACCATCTTACACTGCACAGGGATCTATACAAGGTAAGCTCAATAATAAAGTTCACCTTCCCCTCGATGTGGGAAAGATATGCAACAAGCCCGTATTAACGAAGCTGAGACTTTTCCCCAAACACTTCATTCAAAGGCACACTGGTTTAGATAAAGCAAAAAACAAGTTTATTAATTACACAAAAATAGATTAAGTGATTATAAGTGATAGCAAACAGATCAAAGCAGATTACCTAGCAAATAAACAAAAATGCAAACTAAGCCTAATATACTAGATCGACTGGATATGAATTAACAATTTCTCACCCTGGCTGATGATACAAGCAGACCACCATGTTTCCCTACACAGGCTAGAAATCCCTCTAGCCTGGGAACAGCACTTCCCCCAGTTCAATCTTTGTTCCTCAGGTGTTTTCAGGAGTGTCCTTGTGTGGAGAGTGAGGCCTCGAGATGATGTCACACCCCACCTTATATAGATTTACCATATGGCAGGAACCCTTTGTTCCAAACCCCATTTGTGGAAAAATATAGGTACCAAAATGGAGTTCAGTATCATGTGATCTGGTCACATGCCCTTGCTGAGTCATAGCTGTCATTCCTTACAGGCTGGCTGAAATGTTTACAGGATGGCTAAACTCTGCCACAGTCCATTGTCTTTGCTGATGGTCATCAGCACTGTTTAGCTTCTTCATTGTTGTACCTGAAAGGCTAGCTGTGGGTGTTCCCAGAGTAAGCACATTTAAAATACAGATACCTAGTTAATATTCATAACTTCGGATACAAAAAACGATACATGCATACAAATAGGATACTTGTATACAGCAAATCATAACTTTTCCATAGACATCTGATAAGACATATCTTGTACAAAATGCATCATATTTATACCATAATCATATCATAATATCACTCTGAAAATATGGGGTATACTGTCATACTTACCATCAATTATTTTCATGTGTATATGGTATAGGTATGCATAAGTGTCTGCCTAGTCATTTCCTCAGGCAAATATCCACTTCCCACATGCACATGTAAAAGCAGGTCCAGACTCTATATCTAACTTTAAGAAAAGAGCCCTATAGGTTGAGTGTCTTCCAAGGTTACCTAGTGACCTACAGGCAGAGCTCAAGAATTCCTATCTCTGATTCCATGTTTAATCCATTAGACTTTGATTTCTGCACCAGAGTAAAAGCATGTTGTCAAGTAGGACACTGAGTCCATTATTTTAAAGCAGGCTGAACTTCAAATGAAGAGCTTTGTTACATAAGCATGTAAACACCACTCAATTTGCCCTCTAATAAATATGTTCTCCTTTGTCTTAGACTGATAAATCAGCTCGTTAACTGTAAATAGAAAAAAAACATTGGCAGCTCAAAAGGATCTCTTGGTTATGAATTGACTCTCTGGAAAAGCAATACTTCTCTCTAAGAGAAGCTCACATTTTGTGCAGCTTTTACACTTGTTCTATCAAGAGACCTTGGAACGGGTATGTATGGGACTTGTTGAATGAAGGGCCAGCACAAGGGCTATACATCACTCACATATGCCCGGTCTAACTTGGTATAGCTGCAACTGCCTTGATGAACTATCACTGCAGGCAGAGATCACCAGGGATGGCCAGCAGTGTCACCTTTTCCTTCACCATACTCCAACTGCAGGGATATGAGATGGTGTAGGATCTGCTACAACGGCTCCACACCAACTTAGGATCCCCAGCCAGACCAGAGATCCTCCAGGTTTAGAGTAGCTTTATGCTGGCAGTGCAGGGTAGATATGTCCTAATGCTGAGGAAGATCCGGTCCACCCTCCCACTTCTGCTGTGATAACCGTGTGAGCCTTCACTCTACTTCAGATATAGTAAGGTTCCTTTGAAGAAATGTGTGTCTGGCTGTCACTCAAGTGGTATGTGTCACTCAAACATCTTATGCATGGAATAGCTACATGTTTATGTGCACTAGCACGGATCAAAATTTTCCATACGCACTTGATTTGAGGAAAAAATGAGTTTTTGACCAAAATGTTCACTTTGGTTGAATTTTATTTTTCAGTGGAGGGTGGGGGGTTTCCTCCTGTTTTTTACTCCCATCTCCCTCTTTTTTTTCCAAACTGGAAAATAAAAGGGGTAGGAGTAAGAGTGAGAGAATTTTTTCCCATCAAATATTTTGATATTTTTTCATTGAAAACGATGAACAAAAATTATGAAAAATTTTGGAGAGAAAACCCCCTGTGACATTTTGTACCTCGTGGGAACACTCTATACCCCCATGTTCATCCTTATAATATGATTGTGTGGTATCTAATGCAAAGTTTGTCATGTCAGGTGTCTTCGGAAGGCTCATGATATACTGAGTATTATTGTTATGGTAATGTTATAATAATTGTTGTTACAGTAATTTTATAGGTTATAATTTCATGTATATAGTTATGAGGCTGAAAATGTGTCCTCATGGCTTAAAACAAGCCCAGGCAAAAACTCCCCAAGAGCAGAGGGGCAGTTCACACTTCATCAGGGCATGTATGGGACAAACCCAGCCCAGCCTCACAAGAACAAAAGACACTGGCCTAGGCAACAACAAAAATCTGTTGGACTCTTGAGTGAGTCACTCCCCTTCATTTGGTCAGTTTGGGACTACGATGAGGTAATGCTCACCTGACTCTGAAGGGTGGGAGGGGGGCAAAGCCAAGAGGGAAGAAAGAACATGATAAAAGGGAGAGACGTTTGCCATGCTCTTCCTCTCTCTTACACCTACATCTACAGACATCACCACCAAGCGACTGAAGCCCTGATCAAAGGGAAGAGCCTGGCTGAAGGGCAACCAGCCAGCCTGTAGTGAGAAGCATCTAAGTTTGTAAGGGTATTGAAAGTGTTAAGATCAGCTTAGAATGCATTTTGCTTTTATTTCATTTGACCAAATCTGACTTGTTATGCTTTGACTTATAATCACTTAAAATCTATTTTTATAGCCCAGGAGTGGGGGTTTTCTCAGCAGAGCAGGGTAAGGCTGGCTTCCAGAGTCAAGGATTGGAGTGACCTAGCAGACCACCGGTCCAGATAACACCCCCACTTTCATTTTTTTTAAATGATGAAACATCCTCACCATTTCTTTGACCAGCTCTAATTTGTGCTTTCGAAATGGTAATCATTTTTAACCTAGGACAGTCAAAAGAGACAATAAGCGCCACAATGTGGCAATCGTCCTCATATTCTGTTCAAATACCTTAAATAATGACTCACTAAGTCCAAGCCATGGAAAAAATGAGGGCACATTAAATACGTGTATTTCTATAATAGGTGCTACCTTTACAAACTCATTGCTATTAGTATTTTTTATTTCCAACACTTGCCCACCTTCTTGGAGCAAAGATTTTTGTAATGCCCTTCACTGTGAGATCCATTTAGGAATGTGGCACGTCCACAAATAATGTTCCAGTGACTGAAGTGAAGCTTTGCTCATGCTAAATACCATTCTGGATGCCCTTCAGGAACATAATTGTGAAAAATGAGGCTCCTGATCATATGTTTAGAAGAAAAAAGAAAAATCACGGCTGATTCTTCTCAAGTCAGACAAAATATTACAGCTTTTCAGACCTATTCGCTCAGCTCTAGTACTTCTAATATAGCATTAGAAAGTCATCATCTACCTACACTTAGCCACATGATGGTGTCTGAAATCCAACAAGGTTTCCCCTGCTTCTGGAAGAGGAAATAATCATAGTATCTCAGATAACACTACATGGTAACTGTTGGTAAATACTTCAGAAATTTTGAAATAGTGTTTACATCCTAAAATCCCCAAAGAATTAAAATGGTTTGAAAAAGAACCATGGCTTTTTTCACAAGATGGTCTTGTGTTTAAGAACTGAACGGGGCTCAATTCCCCGCTGTTCCACCGACTTTACATGGGACTTTGAGCAAATCATTTAATCTCCTTTCTTCAATTGCTTGTATGTAAAATGGAGATAATATTCCTGCTCTACCTCAAAGGGGTTCTGTGAGGATAAATTAATATTTGAGAGGGCTCAGATACTACATTGATGGAGGCCATATATGTACCTGGATAGTCAGATAAATGAAACTTTGGGGAGGAGGGGAGGGAAGGAACATCTTCATTTTTCCTGTGTTTTAAATTATTTTGACTACATCAGCTGTGAAAAAAAACACATTTTTGTACAGCATTATGATAGTATCATGTCCCAGGATTCAGTATTCACTGCAACATTGTTATTTAGTCTGTAGCTGGTCTGGATGTACAGGAGACACTTATTCTCTGATACACATGTTGCTTTTGACTACCAAAAAGCACATGTAAAACTAAAACAAAACAAAACAACGGAGAAAAAGATATGGGGGCATATTCACCTCATGTGGCCTTTATCCCTGTGCAGAGGACCAGCATACAAATCCATTTAAGTCTTCAGGGTGTGGTATAAATGGGACTTACATGGTGCATAGACTTTCTGCTTGGCTCTCTGCACAAAGGTGAGCTTTACCACCAGTGAATTTGTCCTCAGTGGGTTTCAATTATTTGAGAAGGAGCAAGAAAATCTGCACCTTGATCTTTCTCTTGAAACTGTTAGAAATATGTTGTCAGGGAAGTGTACTTTAGCAGCTTATTATACTTCACTTTATATGTCAAATTATAATTATGGGTTACATTACAGCATCTTTTGGAGCCTAATACCAGAGCTCAGCATGATAAGAATATAAAAGTCTACAGGTTAGTAAAAGGATTCATAATATTTAATGTACATTTTGTGAGCATGGCTAGAAACAATACTACTCTGGATCCAGATTTTCAGCTGCTGTAAGTCATTCTTTCCCATTGAAGTTAATGATGCAATGCTGATTTACACCAACTGAGAGTCTGAATCCAAGATAGTGTCTTTTCTAACCATGCTCACAAAACCTTTCATTAAATATTATCAATCCTTAATGTCAGTGCAGCTGTACTGATTTTCAGCTGCTGGTATCTGGGCCTTGATCTATCTGAATATATACAGATATAATGCAGCTTGCAATGTGTGAGAGAGGTGCATTTTGTTAAGGGAGACTGGTAAATACAGATACACAAACAATGGCAGTCAGGCTTTTTAATTCATGATGCAGCTGCAAAGCCTTATTTTCTAAATTTCATCACCTGCACTATTTTTCATTGTGTTTCTCTTCAGAAAAAAAAAGTTTCCTTTTTGGTGGGAGGGGAGGACTGCAGGCAAGTCTTACTTTGTGGCTGACACCCAGAAAGCTCTTGAGCCTTCCAGCAAGGAGTGTGCTTTTCTAGGAAGCTAACGTTATGGGGAACTTTCTAATGGGAAGTAGCATACAAAGTAACATTTGTCTATGTGTTGTACTGTTTCCTGTAATAATGCAGTGGAAAACTGCACCTTCACAGGGAATGAGACACAGACGTCTCTTTCTGTTTCCCCATTTGGGGGGCAGTTAAAAAAAATAAGGCTACATTTCTGTCTTTCTGTGTGAGTTCAGTTTATGCCATTGAAGAGAGAGTCTGAGAGTGGAAACAGTTAAAGGGTTTACCCTGAGCTAGTCAAAACTTTTTGAATATGATTTTTTCATAAACATTTGGCCCTTAAAAAATTCTATTTTAAAAAAATGTTAAACTTTTAATAAAAACAATGTAACTTATTCACAGGTCTTTATAATGGTTTCTCTCTTTTTGTCATTGCACCTAAAATGTTTCTATTGGTTTGAAAGATGTTACCAATTCTGCTGGTAATTCCGCATTTTAAGGCTAGGGGATCTCTTTCAAAGTGGTAGCCTGTTTGTGGTGATTTTTTTTAATAGGAATAACCTGTTTTAAGGTGAAGACAGATGGAAAGTGTATGTGTGTGTGTGTACAATACTGCCTTAAATGTCTGATGGCATAACAATAAACAGCATATTATAGGCAAACTGGTAGTCCTTTTCTGTGATGCTCATTATTATAATATCTGAGTGCTTTGCAAACATTTATTAGTTTATTTTCACAGAAATCCTGTAACAAGGAGGTGTTATTAACCCAAACAGGGAGCAACAGCACAGAGAAAGTAAGGCCAATATTGTGAAAAGTGTACGCTAATTTTGGGTCTCTAATTTGAGATGCCTAGTGCCAGATTTTCAGAGTATTTTGTAATATATAGTGTTGCCTGATTTTGTATGCTGTAAGGATGCTAACTTGCTTTAGCTCTGCAGTGGTCCCTTGCTCTCCTGCTCAGAGGGAGGCCACTCGTTCCAGTTGCCTTCAGGCTTGTCTGGCCAAGGCACAAAGCTGCAGAACAATCTAGGGTTCTTGTCTACACCTGAGGTGGAGCAAGGCCCCCCAGGTCCTCTCGTTCCCAGCCCCACAATAGGGCTGGGCACCAGACAGTCACAGCCAGGCTTTAGCCTGGGCTTGGGGAGGCTCAAGCTGCCAGCAATTAAGCAGTCTTAAGGCTGGCTTTAGCCTGGGCAGGGCTTAGGCAGCCAGCAAAGCAACAGTCTATAAGGGAGGCTCCTTCTTCAGAGTGGGAGCTTCCCTGCACAGGATAGGGAGTCAGCCACCCTGGGGTGAGGTGGCAGGGGGATGCGGGCCCATCCTACTCCACCGCGTCCCAGTCCAGGGCCCTGGCAGAGGTAGGATTGGCTGCCCCTGCGTCGGTGGGGATCCAGCCACAACACACCGACCGAGCCACACCTGGCTCCACAGCCAGCTACTCTGTGTCTGCCCCTGGGCCACTTCCTGCCTCCCTGGGATTTGGTACCTCTCACTTCCAGGGTTAGTCAGGCTCCTCGGGTACACTGCAGCTGGTAGTCCAGGCCACTCCTCGTCAGGGTCTCCCACTTCTGCAGCTAGAGGACAGCCGGGGGTAGGTTCTCCTCCTGGGCATGGCAGTATGCCCGGAGCATCCTTCTCTGGGGATTCCACCACAACTGGGCTGCAGGGCCTTCCTCTTATACTTCTGGCCTCGCCACGGCACTTCTGGCAACGGGGGTGGGGCAGGCTAGGCTCTCCCCACCAAGGGGAGGGTACTGGATCCTTTCTCTCCTGCTCAGAGGGAGGCCACTAGGCCTCACTACAAGCTCAACATACAGGATGTGGCCTTTTGGTTCCTTGCATTCCAAAATACGCTAGTATAAATCTATTATAAGAAAAGATATATAAGCAAGAAGGCTAGCCCTATGGGCTACAAAGCACAGCTCCCACTGACTTCAGTTGCAGAGGGGAGTGCTCATCACTTCTGCAAATCAGACCCCCCAAGGCCTTAAGTTGGGCACCTGGGAAATGACAAAAACACAATAAATAGCCACCTGTGAAAAGTTTGCCTTAAATGTTTTGCTCAACATAATAAAATATCGGAACTCTGGCAGAAGCAAGGAAGGAACAGAATTCAGTTCTTCAACGTAGCATTCAACTCCTTCAATCACGAAATCCTCCTTTCTCTTCCAACAATTCACTGCCTCACTCATTACACATCTTCCAAATCTGCAGCAAATGAGGTAGGGATCATGCAGACAACAGCCTCCTGCACTACCCTGATTCATCCCCAAGAGCAGGTCCATCCTGTGCACTGAATGAGGCAGAGTCCCATGTCAAAAATACTGAGCGTGTAATTAAAGATTGTATCATAATGCTGATGCACAAGGGGTTTGAATTAAGGTTGCATAGGCTGCTTTCTGCAGTCCCTGAGGAAACTAGTGAGAGCAGCAGGTGAGAGCAGATTTTAAGTTGCATTTGTGGCTAGGTTAATTAGCCTTCCAGCCAAATTATCTAGTGGCTCCTTTTAAAAAGTGAATATATTATATACTTTGGCATCTGTTTATTCGTATCATTTACAGCTGATACATTTATTTGTCTCTTTCATGCCCCCTCACCACAGAGCAATGGTCTTGTTAGTTTGGCTTTGTTTATATAACAATGCTGGGATGCCTTTTCCAGATTCACATTGTTAATCTTCATTTGATTTCCGGGCACTGGGGAAATATAAAACTAATGATTTTTTTTATGGCAGGATGGTACTAAATTAAAGGAATAAAAGGGATTGTTGGCAAGTCTGCCGTAAGTGTACTATGGGATAGAGGAGCAAGGTGATTATTCCATGAAACTGAAGCACTGGTGGAGAAAAGCCTGGATTTAAATGTGGTTCATTGTGTGCTGGCTGCCCCTCCTTTTACATGATTGTAAATGATATTTTATTTTATTGCTGTTACAGAGCCAAGAACCCAACTGGGATTGGGGGTGCTTTACGGACATCAACCAAAAGACAGCCCCTATTCCAAAGATCTTATTATCTAAGGCCCCAGTTGGGCAAAGCTCTTAAGTACATGCTTAAGTCTAGCACTATTCAACAAAGGACTTAAGCACATGCTTAAGTCTCATTGGCTTCAGTGGGATTTAAGCATGTGCTTAGCTGACCTGCATAAGTGGGCCCTTGCGCTTGTGTGGAACCCCCTTGCTAGAACACAAATCTGAGCCTAAATATGCACAAGACACTGCAGACAGATGTTGACTGCAGATGGGCACAGAACACCATGGAGAGGGAAGGATGACAGTAACTAGAGTACAAGGTTGGACATATTCGCTAAAAATCTGATCCTGCTCCCATAGAAGCAAGTGAGTTGACTTCCATGGGGCAGGATTAGTCCTTTAGTGCACATTTGGGAGGTATTGTAGTTCTATTTATTTTCTTAATTAAGTGGACAAGAGAGGTTAGCAACTCACTAACCACCACCGACTCCACCATTCATATTAGGTGATTGACTGTGATCATCACTGTAGGGGTGTGGGGTCTTAAATATGTTTCATCTGTACCTCCGTGTTAATGTATCCATATACAACACGGTATGCTGCTCCTTTTCATGGCATGTGGTGGGGATTAAAGGCATAAAGATCTTTAAAATGTGGTGATGGGTGCAGTTCGACGGTTATTCTTTTCATGAGGGAGACAAGATGGGTGAGGTAATATCTTTTATTGGATGAACTTCTATTGGGGGAAGAGACTGGCTTTCAAGGTATATTGAGCTCTTCTTTGACTGATCTGACAAGCTTTTGAGCAACCGAGAGTTCTTCTTCAGGTAACCTGAAGAAGAGCTCTGTGTATTTGAAAGGTTGTCTCTCTCACCAACAGAAGTTGGTCCAATAAAAGGTATTACCTCACCTACCTTGTCTCTCTAATATCCTGAGATCAGCCTGGCTACAACAACTGCAAACAACACTGTTTTAATTCATCTAAGAAAAGAAATGGTTGATTTTTACCAATCCCTTTCTTGTCTTTGTTTTTATGGATTGAGGTGTCTTCATTTAATTTAATCTGTTATTCTAGAGTAATGGTCCAAAATATTATGAGTAAAATTCTAGCCCCACTGAAGTCAACGAGACTATTGCTATTGACTTCAGTGGGGCCAGAATTAGTAAAGCTATTGCAGTGTTTTGGATGATTAGTGTAGAATACTGTAGACTGTCTTCTCTAGCTGGACAATACATTTTTTGTGGCAGCGTCTGTCTTTTATTATATATTTGTAGAGTGCCATGCAGAGTGGAGCCCTGATCCTGATGATGGCCTCTATGTGCTATGTGAGTATAGATAAAAATAAGGTTTATTTGTTCCTCTACATGTGTGAAAGTAACTCTGGGTGTTTGTAAAGCACAATAGGAACCTACTTTAGAACCTTCCTGCAATAATCTGTAGGAGTAGTATAGCTCGAATTATTAATATTCAACCGAGCTGGTCGAAAAATGTGAATAACATTCACTCAACATAACATCAAGGGAAAAAAAATCTTAGTTTTCCCCAAAAATATGTTGGTCTAACATTTCCTCTCCACGTGTGATGGTTTAATTAGCTTTGTTAATAATATCTGAATGAGGGTTTTTTTCTGTGCCAGCTAATTACCAGGTTCTGATTTCTGCTCATGAGTGTGACATGCGCTCCAATTCATTCTGGGGGGTATTTTCCTTTTTGTCCTCTTCTCAGATTTCAAAACCTGCAGGGTTAAAGGCAGATTCTAATGATACCCTCAGGAGCAGTCTCCTTTGAAAGTTAAGACCAGGAGCTTTGATTTCAGGTCACCCCTCCCACATGGCTGCCTTTAAAGTTCATCTAAATTAACATTCAGTGATATTTTTGGCAGCTTTGACTGCCAGCCAAATCATTACGGTGGAATAATAATGCAAATAAACTTTGCATAGCCCCATTAAATCATTAAATGCCACATTGTTCTGTAATGGGAGTGACATTTCATTATTTCTAAAGCATTAAATGCATCCCTGTGCTCGCTGCCAGTTATTATGTTTTCTGGTATTAAAATTGGTGGCAGAATGTGATAACGCTGGGACGAGCGAGGGGGTAATCTGAAGACTTGGGATATGCACTATAGATACCAGAAATGATTGGAAAAGTACAGAGATAAGAGCATCATAAAAGAACCGCTACACATATCAGTATGGGGCGTTTCAGAGCATGTTCTACTAAAGCTTGATCTGTAATGTTAATGACCTGACATTCTGCCAGGCCCAGAAGGAAAAGATTATTTGGCCCTCATTTGGGGTATATGTTCAAAGTCATTTTTAGCCACAGTTCCCATTGACTTTTCTGGGCGCTGAATGGTAAAAAAAAAATCTGTGCAGCCTTTGAAAATGTACCCCAGAGTGCACTGTAGAGCCCATAACTTAAAAAGCAAAGCTGCAGGGCTTGGAAGGAAAGAGTTTTCTAAAGCCCAAAGGCATCCGTTGAGAAGGAGCCAAGATTATTCAAAGGGATTTTAGGGCATTATTTGATTCTTTTGACTTGTAATGAATTGAATGGCAGTTCTACTGGTTAATTATTTTTTTAAAAAGAGCAAAATATTGGATACTCCAAACAATGGCTGACCAAATGCTGTGATTTATAGAAAATCAGAACATATTTTAATTTCAGTATGAAAAGTACAGCAGGCTGGCCAGCCCTGAGAGAGCCTACAGAGCAGAGATCACAATCTGCCAGCAATCTGGGTAACGTCTGAGTAAGGTACGACTGTAGCACAGGAAGGCATACCTGTGCTAGCTTTAATCTAGCTGGTGCAGGTAACAATAGTAGTGAAGATATGGTGGCATGGGGCTTCAGTGTGGCCTAGTCGCCCCAGTACAAGCCTGCTGGGGATAGTGGGTGTGAACCCAGCTCTCTGTGGCTGCCTTATTGGATCTGGTCCTCTGAAGAAGCAGTCCCTGCAGCTGCAGTGCTAAGGGCAAACACACTGAAGTAAAGCCCCTCTCCACACACTCATCTGAGAAGCCTCCCCACATCTTGGCTCCCAGCAGAGGGTGAGGCTGGGGCCGGGAGCCTCAGAAACAAGTGAGCAGGGAGCTGGCAACTGGTAGGCAGAGCATTGAGTCCATCCCTTTTAGACCGTGTGCCAGCCAGCCAACCTAAGGCGGCATGAGGGGGAGGATGCATCACTTGGTAAAGAGGTGTAGATTAGTGCCCCCATCATGAGATGGAGCAAGAAGGAATTGTGATTTCCCAGGTTCCTCGGGAGGTGCAGTTGCATCCCTGTCAGAGGACTAGGCCTAAAGACACAAGTTAGTCCTAAATATCTGCAAGATTCATGCGTTTTGGGGTTTTTAGCTGAAAAGGCCTAACAAAAATAGGCAGCACTTTTACAGTTTTGCACCTGGCTGTGTTGTTGAAGAGGCAAAGATTCTAGGGCTAGAAAGGATCATTATAATAATCTAGTCTAATCTCCTGCATACCCAGACGGAAGGATTTCATTCAGCAATTCCGGCAGTGGAGGGAATTATTCTTTTCAGCTATGCCAGTGAAGGCTATTAAGCCCAATACATATCTTTAGAAAGACATCCAGCCTCCAATTAGACTGGAATTTGCAAAAGAGCCCAAGGGAGTTAGATGCCCAAATCCTATTGAAATGACCCCTTTGAAAATCCAAATCTTCAACTGAGGGTAAATCTACCACCTCCTCCTTGTTAAAAAGTTGCACCTTATTTCCCATTTGAATTGTTTTCAACTTCCCAGCTATTGGATCTTGTTATACTTTATTGTGTAACCCTTCTGCCCATCTAAGTTGGCAGCAACAAGGGCCAGGTTCTGTATCTAGGGGGTCCGTTTCAATAACGCAATGCAAAACCGGCTCGAGCCCACACCCCGTGACCTGGGACAATTACATACCACCCCCTGGGTGCCTCTAAGAGGCAATACTTCCCCTCTCGCAAGCACAGAGTCTGAGTGTAGCAGAAAATGTTTAATAACATGAGGTAAACGACATCAGCATTAAATTGGAAAAACACCACAAACAGGATTCATAACACAAACCAGGAGCAAAAAACCCACCCAGCAAATTGGGCTGTGTCCTTTCCCTTTGGTTCTTGAATCCAGCAACCCAAAAATTACTCAGAGTCCCCAAAGTCCAACACCCCCAAAGTCTCTTGGGTCTAGCAACCACCCAAAGTCCAACAAACCCCAAAGTCTCTGTCCCTGGTCAGTGCAGCCCCAGAGTAAAAGGGGGGGCAGCACGCAAGGTATTAAGGGGCACCTTACGTGATCCGAGGCCAGCCAGCCGTCTCTCCGTGGGGTTCCGCCACAGCCTTAAGCACGAGCCAGTCCACTTCCTGCCATCCCGCAAGCTGCTCCGCTCACCGACCTGTGAGCCGCTCCAGCTGTCCCCGCAAACAGCTCCGCTCGCCATTTCTTGGGCCACTCCAACCGGCTCCACCAGCAGCTTAGCAATATAGCTTCAGGCTCCCCCCTTAGTTAACACAGCACTCAGTGATCTCAGCTCTTAATAACTTTAGCTCTTTTGTGATTTCAGCTCTTAGCAATTTCAGCTCATAGTAGGTGAGACCCAGTGCTAGTGCACCATTGGCCCAAAGTGAATTCAGCTCAGCAGCCTGTAACTAGACTCCTAATAGAATCAAAGCTAGCTCTGACATTCAACAGTGGAGAGAGGGGGTAGTGCAATTGGTGTTTCAAACCCTCAAGGGGGAAGCATCCCATCAAGTACAAATACCTGCCCCTATCCTCTCTCAGTTCACTGGGTTTTGTAACCCATGCCCCTTGTCAAGCAAATGCTACTTAGGTAATGGTGAAGGACTCACTCAGTCCTTCTGTCATACAACAGTTCCACTGGCCTCGATTCACAGAATCAGGGTAACAAAACTTTATTCTTCCTGCCCGAATAACAGAGAAAACTGGGGATCCCACACCAGCCAAAGTAACCACTTTGAGTTGCTGTTGTTTCATGCCAGGCGGGTGGGTGTGCCTATGCAAACAAGATCAGCCCCTGGAGTTCTTTTTCACACTTGCCATAATTCACCACCAGATGTCAGGGTAGAGCTCATCCTGACTCCGCTTACAATTGTAAGGACACAGCTATGCCACAGCTGCACAGTCATAGCTCCCAGAGAACCCTGACAGTGTCCTTTACTTCCAGTGCCACATTGTCAAACTGACAGCGCTGTACAGCACTTAGTTAATGGCACTATCTATTGCACATGAAGAGGTGACTGTCTGTGAACTATTGATTTGGGCTCCCAGATATACAAAATTACTATTATGCTTTTATTGTGTCACAGATGTCAAACTGATTCCAGCATGATACCACCTTTATATTCAGGTGAGTGGAAACTGAACGGACATTAATACATCCAATTCTTCCACAGGCCTGCTCAGTTCCTCTTCTTGTCTGACACAGAAAAATAAGGTGCCTACAGTGTTAGCTGCATGAAGGTTCTGAACTATCGTAGCTAAAAGGTACCAATTTCATCCTCACTGTCATGGAAAAGCACATCTGTGGGGTAACCCAGATTTGCAAATTCGGGGGGATAGGGCAAGAACTGACTGAACAAGAGCATCATATGGGTTTCCCTAATAGCCAACGATGAGGGCATTGCCTCTTTTCTAACACTAATGCTCAGTACATACAACTAAAACACTTTGTCCTCTGGTCGTTGGCACTGTAATAAAGAAAAAGGAACCCTGCTGTGTGTGTGGTGGGGCTGTGCAACAGTGATACAGCTATGGAAAGAGGTGGACACAACAGTGAAAATAGTGCTTGGCTTCAGTAACCAAACCTCAGCTGAAAATCATATCCTAGGTTATGTACCAACTACTCTGGTTTTAACTCCACCAGAAAAAAGTTGGCTCTTGAGAGCTGCAATGATTACCGAGTGCGTGATTTGATAAAAATGGAGGAGCAGGCGTATGCCCAGAATAGAGCAATGGTATTCAGACCTGTCTGAGTTAGCAGCAAAAGAACTAGCAGCTTATTGACACAGAAAGCAATTTTATGAATTTGAAGACATTTGGACCCTATTTCATGATACATTTGGATAAAGAACGCTGAGATAGATCAGATAATGCCCAACTTCCACTCCAAAGGAGCTCTCCCCTTTTTCTCCTTCCTTTTCCTCCCCACACTCTTGTCCCCTCCTTCCCTTTCCTGCCTATTTGCATTTTTTCTTTTATTTTTATACCCAGACTAACATACTATATCAGTATAACATTGTCTGATTTTTGTATTGTTTCATCTTGAAGCTTTGACCTGTTGTAAAGCTGTGTAATTGGATAATTGTATTGGCTATCCCTTGAAATGTGCAGTGTTCTGGTAACATATGCAAGCTGTAAGTTGTTCATCTTTTTATATTTGTTATTGTTTGTTTCCTTATGAACATTAATTAAAAAAAACATTGACTTGGTCACTATCACTAGACCTCCTTATTAGTTTTTGAATGATAACTGTAATGGAACGTTTAACTGTACTATATTGTTCAGTCACTAGGCGGTGCTGTGTGTAACAAACCTTATTTAAGCTCACCTCAGCCATACCTGGCAAGAGCATTAAAGAATCTTATGATGAACACATCTGATGTGTATAAACAAGCTCTATGACCAGTCCATATCTGGTACAGACGTACATGCCACGGTGTGAGTAGTGAGATAGGAATTCTACAAGGTGTATGTATACTATATGGTTCAGCATTGCCTTCTTAAGTAACATAACTGACCCCCTAATGAACAGAACTATGCTGTTATCAAGAGGGAATGTTATGTTGTAGTTTGGGCTAATAAACAACTTAAGCCTTATCTATATAATAGGAAATTTAAGGTTCTAATGGACAACTCCCTGCTAATATGGTTGCACTGAACCAAAAGGACCAATTCCAGACCATTATGCTAGAGCCTAGCTCCACAGGAGTACGACATGGATACAGTCCAGCACAACACCTGATGGAAGACAACTCAGAACAACTGTTCCAACACTGGAAAAGAACCTATTTCCAAAGTGGCCAAACATGAAGAGAGGCGCGTAATCGGATAAAAAGGCTAAAAGAGCGTATGAACACTTTTACAACAGATGTCACTCAGAGAATTGCCAGATCTAGAATCTGGTAACAAATCTTATTTCAATTCACCTCAGCCAGGCCTGGCAGAGCTTTAAAGGATCTTATGATGAACACATTTGGTGTGTATAAGCGAGCTCTGTGACCAGTCCATATCTGGTACAGAAGTATGTGACAATAATAAATAGGAATTCTACTTGTATCCCTTAAAGTTAAAAAAAATGAGGCAGTTCAGCTGGTGTTGAATGCGGTTCAGTATCTTACATACACCCGTGGGCCCTTGGTAGAAACTGGAATGGGGAACAAGCTGTATGTATTTAAAGAGCCTGTCACTGAGTATAAGTCCCTGATAAGGTAATTTACTTTTATTTTAGCCCACTTTTGCTTTGACATTGGAAGGCTGGAGCTGACATTTCTGAGAAATTCTGTTGTCCACCAGAAGAAGTTAAAATGCTTTTTGATAGAATTGGACAATCTGAGTGTTATTTAGCCAAAAATTGACCTATCAAAGTTTTGAGAACACCAGGCTTCCATTAGCCTGGTAATAACAGTTTCAGTGCTAGTAGCAGTGCATTGTCATTTCATAGATCACATATTAACCTTCAAAATCAACTAAACTTTAACTTCAGCCTGGCTTCTGGAGGCCCCAAAGGAGAAGGGACTTTGCAAGCTTCTGGCCACGAGTCCCTAAGGTTTAAACCCTGTATATATGTATCCATGGAACCTTGGCCTACATGATATGCTTTCTATGACAGCCCCATCCCTTTTGCAACATTTCTTACCCTGCCTCATAACAGAATGATGTGGGATAATTACAGCCTTCAGAAGAGATGAATCTGTTCTCATAAGTTGTCCCCATCTTTACTTTTTTATGTAAGAATAGATGCTGCTGCTAATAATGCACCTTTTTTTCATCTGTAGATCTCACAGTGCTTTAAGACTAGGTAAGCATCATTACACTCATTTCACAGATAGGGAAATTGAGGCACAGAAATATGAGTTGTTTTGTCAAAGATGGTGGCAGAGCTGGGACTGAATCCAGGCCTCTTAACAACTGTAGATTTCTCATGTCTACCAGTTCATTTCCCTGTGTACTGGTTCATGATGATCATCTACCTCCCTTCTAAAGATTAATGTATCAACTGAATGCAGAGGCAACCCAGAATTCCAGTCCGTGTATTCCACTGAATTCTGGTGTAACTCCAGGGATTTTATAAAGTAGTATCAGTGTGAGATTAGAATTGGGTCCCACAGCTCTGGCAAACAGCTGAGCTCTTTAGCCAAGCAAAAGTTTCTTAATAAATGGAGTCAATCATGATCTGTGCTAGGTGTTATGGAACTTGAAGGGCAATAATATAAAACCCAAAATGACCTCAATTATTAGAACTCAATTATTAGAATAATTTATTAGAATTATTATTACTGAAAAGCCTTCTGGTATGGAGATATCATTCAAACTCACCGTTCGAATTATGTTGAAATATTGACCTGCTCTGTCACATCATAAAACAATTTGACTTTATCCTATCAGACATCTTCTCATGCTTGAGGAAAAGTTGGGAAGGAAGTCCTGCATCGTATCTGGAGGTGGTTAGCCTGCGTTGCTTAAAGAGTGGTTCTGAACAGCGGCCCTTGTTCTTTACCCAAGATAAAATAAAAAGATGGAGTGTGAGGTTCACTAAGCTACATGTGTGCAAATTTCACAAGAACTTAAGCAACTTAGGAGTTTTTCCTATCTTCAGAAGTGACTTGGACAGATTCCTAAGGCCCATTGACTTCCAAAGTGCCATTTGAAATTGGGACTTATGGGAAAATGAGACCCAAATCCTGCTTTCTGTTGTTTACCTAATCTGTAACTTGCTCTCAGAAGCTGGAGTTGAAAGGCCATGTTCACTCCAGGCTCTGTGCTACTGGGGAAAGTTGTGATGCAGCCTCCCTTCTCCTGTGTGTCTCATTGGCAGCTAATGTCCTGCCAAAGTAGGCACTGATTGCTGGGATTAAGCCATGCAATTTGCACCTATATTTGCCTGTAAGGATGAATCTGGCCAGATGAGGTTTTCAGTGAATGGATCCTCTTGTTACCAAAGTTTAACCTTGAAATGATTGGAAACAAAACCCACTGCTTTTAATCAGAACTATCTTTTTGGTCCTGTTGTGTATCCTAATTGGCATGGAACAGACTTAAGTGTGGCAGTGGGCTCCTTGTAACTCCAATATATGCAAGAACAATGCTGTAACAAGGTCTCACTGCAGGCTTCTGTGCTTTCCCAAACATGACTAACGTCAAATAAATAGAAAGTGAAATCACTCTCCTACTGTGCTGGGAGTAGGGAGAAAAAGCTGCCACAACAATCCTGCAAGGCACAGAAAACCTTTATTATTTGTCACACCAATACAAAGTGCATCAGCATCAGACCACCCATTAGGGGAGACTTAAATAGCTCTTAAGTATTTTGAGAAATAATACTAGTATGAGGAGCCCAACGTGTTAGCATAATAACATGTATTAGATAAGGGGCACTTGATGGTTCAGGGGCTTGACAACGGGCCACAGAGCTTTTCATCTTTCGGTCATTGGTTCAAATGTGGCTCTTGTCTGTAGTGACCAAATCATCCATTTGCTGTTCAGCAGCCCCTGTGAAATAAAATAGCAAAGCCTCAGTCTAGGTCCACATTACAAAACTACTCTATAGCTGTCACTATTTGTCCCCTTTGCTGGCAGTCACATGACCAAGGATAAAGACTGAATCAGCCTGGAGACTGAATCGCATTATCATATGCAGAGGAGGCCTTTTAATGTCCATTGTTGAGACATGGGGAAGGTTGTTCTGATGCAAACCTGCCCTGTGTGTGGCAATCTGCATGGAACGTGGAGAGAGGAGCACGGGTTGAAGGAGGTGAGAGGTTGGAGGAGGAACAAGGAAGTCTGTTTGCACATGGTTTGAATGCTAGCTGCAGTTGCAGCAACTCTGTTAATAGTTCACTTAATAGAGAGCCAGTTTAGATTTTATATGCATGGAGTCCTTTGATGTTGTTATCCAGCACAAAATAGTGAATCACCATGGATAGATACCTATTCTACGGCAAGAGGTTTTCACTCCGAGCTGTCTTACCTCTTTCAGAAGCACTACATTCACATTTTAAAAAGAACAGAAAACAGCCCATGAACAACTTCATCTAGCCTGACAAAAAGAGACTTTTTATTATACTTTTCACAGCAAGATTTATAGGGCCAGATTTTCAACTGGTGTCAATCAGATGTCAATGGAGCAATGTTCATTCCTGGCAGCTGACAAGCTGACCCACCATGTCTAATTGCAATGGGGTTGGTAAAGACTCTTTCCCCTTGTTTGTTTCCTTTTCAGAGAAGAGATACACAATGTTATGACCAAAAGTGAGAATATGACACATTCTTAGGGGGGGAAAAGCAAGGCATCAGGGCAAATCTCTCTCCAGAATCCAGCCCTAAGTACAATGATACCATAATGGATAATTTTAACTACTCTTAAGTAAAAGAAATCATATTAGCCTATTTCATAGAACATACCCTCCAGCTCTCTTTCCAAACAGGCTCTTCTCCCAGCCAATATGAGAGCAAGGGAGAGCAAATTAAAAAAATACAATGCCTCATTATGCATCTATGCACCTGGGCCAATAGGGTTTTAGTACTGAGAAAATATCCACAGGTAGTTACTGTGGTGAACCAGCTCATTTTCAACTCTTCTTAGAAACCAGTGCTTGAGAGAAATTGTTCATGATAAAGTGAACAGATTAGCTAACATTTGCCTGGCTTTGTTATCTGACTTGCCCAAACAAACAAACAAACAACGCTTGCATAAACTGCATAGCTGGAAGAAGGGGAAATATGCCTGCAGTGCTGGTTGGTTTACTTGGTAGCAACAGCTGAGTAGCCTTTGAAAGCCTGCTCATCATGAAAGCATTGCTCTCTCCTCTTTGCCTTTAATCCTGCAGGAGAGATCTAAATTAGGTGCACTCAGTGAATCCAGGAGCTGATAAACAAATAGTTGGAAAGCTTTAGCCACTTTGTGGTCTCTCTTTCTCTAAAGATGAAGTAGCTAGGCTTAAATGGTCCCTAGTTCTACAGTCACTGTGAAGGACAGTGAAGGTCACAATGTAATTGTCCATATTAGGGGAGAGTGAATAGATTAATTGGATTTAGAGACTAAAATGTGAAGTCCTTCACAAATGGAAGGTTTGCAAGAGCCACATGCTGAAAAAGTCATATTCCGAACATTAACTGTTCAGCATTTCATCCCTGACTTCCTCACCTGAGGAGATTTAAACAGCAGTGATTATGAAAAACAAGTCTCTGCTGACCCCGATGAAAGTAAACCAGCATCTGAAGCAAAGGTGAAAGGTAGGCCCAGCACCCAATAGCTCTGGATTAGCCACTCACTAGCAATTTCTAGTGACATCTTTCTCCTTTTCCAATAGAAATATCTTCAAGTCATAAGATTTTGATCCAGACCTGATTTCAAACCTCCATATTTAACACATGCAGATTTTTAGCTTAGTAAAATAGATGGAGATATTCACTGCAGAATCGCACAGAAAAAATGGTCCGTTCCATTTTAGACCCCAGCTACTCTTTGGTCTAAAAAAAAAAAAAGAAGTAAAATACTAAACCATCTTGTCCATTTGAAAATAATTTTGTGCATCACCAAATTTGTTGGGAAGCCTTTTTCTTTGAAAATCAGCAGCTGATGGAACTTTACACAGATTGGAATATATGGATAGGTTTATGTACTGAATTTACTGTAAATAAGTGGCCGGCTCATCTGCCCACAAAGTAAAAGCAGAAAACAAAATGAATTCATTAGCATCTTAGCTCTATCCTCAACTGGTTGATAAACTCTAGGGGAAGAATTCAGAAATAATCATTTCATAAGTATAAAACAAGATCCAAAGAAAGAGATGGAGAAAAATATAAAATGATCAAAATCAATATAGATCAAATCAGCATCAGAGGTGCAAAAATGCACATTTACCCAGGAAAAACACATTTAGCTTAGCTTAACTTGAAGGGGTATGAGTGCCAGCCAAAATCTAGCTTTCAATATGTCATACAAATATGGAACTAAACTGTGCCCTGAGATATGCAGATGCAAAGTCCACTGAAGTCAATTTAAGCTGCCATCATGAATTTAATAGCAGAATTTGCCCTATCACTGATATTCTCTTTCTGCAAGGATTGCTCAGTTAAATGAATCAGTCTGGCCAAAAGGGGGAACATGCTCACAGTAAAAGTTATGTCTGAGTAGAGCTGGTTGGAACATTTTCTGTTAAATTTCATTAAATTTAATCTGAGTGGAAGCATGAGGGAGGGCAAGACCGGCTCGCAATCTGTAGCCTGGTGATTAGGCCACTGAGCTGGGATGTGGGAGGCCCAGGTTTAAGTCACTCTTCTACCTGATTCAGAGTGATCTGGAATGAAAAACTCTGCACTGCTATCCAGGCAGCACAAATAGGACAGATCTCTTTTTTCCTTCTACTGTGTCAGACCGCACATACACTCCAAAGTTTTGTCAGCATAGCTGTGTCAGTCAGGGGGTGAACTTCCCCCACCACAACTCTTCCCCCCAGCTGACATAGCTATGCCAGCAAAACCCCCAGTATAGATGTAGCTATGCTGTCAGAAAAGTGCATCTGTGAGCATAGCTAATGTCATTCAGGGAGATGGTGTTATTATGCCAACAGTAAAACTACCAATATAAGCTGCATCTACACTAAGGACTCTGACAGTATATAGCTATACCAGCAAAGCATCTGTAGTGTAGACAAGGCCATAGTAATAATCATTCTACCAAATACCTAACTTTTGAATTAATTGAAGCTACTGATAAGTGACTCCATCATTAAAATACCCTCCCTACCACGTTGCAAAACCACCTTTAAAAGTTAAGGTGATTTCAGCCTATAACTTTATACTTTCTTTACTACATAATGTCTGCAGAGGTCTTCAGTCATACTTTTTAAGATATGTACTATATACATCCTGACTACTGCATGAAAGATTCATAGGAAATGGTCCAATTACAGCACAGTCCTTTGTTGTTTAGTCTCCCATCGCTAAGGTAACAGTCCTCTTGAAAATCACTAAAACCTGCTGTCATTAAATCACAGATTTATTAGCATGTTGCTAAATAATTAAATGATCAGCTGCCCCAAAGGAATGATCATGCACAAATATCAATCTCTGTGTAACATTTAATATCCAGATTTGAACGGAAGAAAAAAAAATCTTTTTTTTTTCCTTTCAAGATAAAGCTTCTGAGAGTATCATAAAGTAGGAGTGAAGAGAGACCATTAATGTTTCAAGTGACTAAGTGATATTAAAAAGCCAAACAGAGCAACAAAACCATAGCACCAATAGTAATATCTTGCTCTTTTACAGATCCTTTTAGGGGAGGATCACACAGATCTTTACAAATAGTTAGATAAAGGTTGCTATTTTTCCTTGGTAATCATGATGTCATCATGAATTTGTGTCAGTAGGAAGCAATGCAACTTGTTGATGTTGCACACAAATGTTTTGCTTGCACACATAAATGTTCTTTGACCAGTGCTGGCTAGGACATAGGAGAATTGGAGAAAATTAGGATGCCTTAGAAAAACCCAGAATGGATAGCAGCCTTTACAAGGTGGTCATGCCTAGTGGTTGGAGCAGGAGTCAGGCTTAATGGTCAGAGTGGAGGGTCAAAACCACAGACAGCATCAGGTACCAGGCCAAAGGTCAGAGCTGAAGACAGAGTCAGGTGCCAAGCTAGGGATCAAAGCCAGAGACCGTTTCAGGGGCCAAGCCAAAGGTCAGAGCCAGAGACATTATCAGGTGCCAGACCAAGGGTCAGAGACAGTGTCAGGGATAAGGGAAAGAAGCAGGGGCCTGGAGTAGGGCAGGACAGCAGGAACTGGGAGTAGACAGGGGTCTGGGATGGGATGACAGGAACCAGGAGCAGGCAGGAATGAAGGGCTCAGGAGTCAGGTAAGCTGGAGGGGTCCAAAGTCACAGCCAGCCAAGGATTCCTTGGGTTGCTCACACAACTTCCTGTTGTTACTTCTTGGTTTATGTAGAACTCCTTAGTGAAGCACAGGAACCGGATGTTTCCCCCAATTGGGAGCTCTGGGGGTGGGGCCCTCAGGAGCTAGCCCTTCCCTGGACCCTTCTCTAGTTACTCAGTTGAGTTGGCAGGTGGCAGTCATGGCCGGAGCATTGCCTGTGGGCCTGGATTCAAGGCCTGTGATCCCTGACAGCCTGTGGGGCAGGTAGGTATTACCAAACGCATGGTGAGTAATGTCTTGTTCTGTAAATAGTCCCATTGTTTCTGCTCTCATTCACACTGGTGCAAATCTGGAGTAATTCTATTGAAGTCAATAGAGTTATGCTAGTATAATATCAACGAGAAAGGAGATTCAGGCCCAATGAGTCTAAATGGGAAGTGAGATACTGCTCAGGGTGAGCAAATTAGGCAGACTCTGGCCCTTCAACTGTAAGCTCTTTGAGGCAGGGGCGATGTTTTCTGCTGAATCTGTAAAGCACCTAGCCGATTTTAGATGCTAAGCAAAATATGACTCCAATAAAAAGCCTTTATTGGATTTGTCTTAAGAGTACACTAGATGAATGCAATTTTGAAGAGAAAATTTTGCAAATCAATCTTTTTCTGCTCTTCTTAGACACTGAAATAATTATGCTGTTCTTTTTAATTATTTTAATTAAAAGTTTTTGTCCTTTACTGAGATCTTAGAAAAAAGTTCCTCAACAAACAGAACCTTTCCAAAAGATGCAATTTAAAGTCATCCTGCACTCTTCACCAGCATGAAAATTGAAGACGGTACAGGCTACTTTCCATTGCTGTAGGCCCCTGCATATATTTTCCCCTCATTAATTCATTGCCTTTTGTATAATCATACTGTGTGCTCTGTTTAGCGTTTTACTGATGTGGTTGTTTTGTTTTTCCCCTCAACTTTGCCCAGCATTCCATTTTCTTTTTACTTTATATAAAATATTGTTTGCAAATTTTGGAAAAGAATTTTCATGGACTAGATGACCTAATGAGCCTGGTTGTCCTTTCATTTACATTAGTCCACTGACTTGGACTCAATTCTCATTTACTCATGTGCAAAGGAAAGGTGGATCAGTCCCAAAAGCCAGATCATCAAAGATATTTAGGTGCCCAGAACTCATTGAATTTAATGGGAGTTAGGTAGCTAAATAACTTTACAGATGTGGGCCTAAATGTCTTTTCCATCAGATGTAATTTTCCCCACACACTACAATTGGACTCCTTTGAAGTCAGAGGAATTACAGCGGTGTGGGAGGGGAGAGGCAGATCTGAAATTCTAAATCAAATCTGGATTATGGTTTATTTCAAACAAACAAAATTTCACATCACCCTCATCTTTTAGGCAAAAGCATGAATCATGTCAAATTCAGGACTTGAAAACCTGGCCCTGTTGAAGTCAATAGAAGTTTTGCCCTTGACTTCAGTGGGGTCAGGATTTCACTCTTTTGAGTCAATGAGATACAGATTCTCCAGATGATGGTTGTTCTTTGAGATGAGGACACTATGGTGGCAACCAGCCAAATATTTACATCTAGGGATTATTGACTTGGACACTACAGCTGTACTCAACTGGCACAGTGGCATGTGGGGTGAGAAAAGTGATTGTAGGTCCTAATCCATGTGGGATTTTACAAATGAAAGTCAACCATTTAAATTTCATCTAGAGGCAAAGAGGAAGCCAGTGTAGTTGCTGAACTGGTGAAATATGCCAATGCTACCAAGTATTTTTGAGGAATAGACTTCTGTAAAGTGCACTACAAGAATCAAGTCTAGGAGTCACAGTCTCATGGATAACTGTGGCAAAGTCCAGGTACTGAGGGAAATATCTCGGTCAATTTACCAAAGGTAAATGAAAAAGATGCCTTGGGCCTCTGATGGCACCTAGCAATCCCCAAACTGCAATATTTTCCCCAGCTAGCTGTCAGTCATGTGACTCACCAAATGGCTTCACACGAAGATCTTACTATAACTGGACACAGGACTCAGGTAAAGTATTTTGGTAAAACCTTTATTTTCAGAGAATTTCTTTAAATTATTTGATAAATAAAACAAATGAATGTGCTCAACATTTAGAAGTCTGAACTATTATATATTTATTCATTTTTTGTTAAGGGCCAATTGGGACTTTAGATTCTATTTCTAAGGTGTACCTGTAGGCACCGTGCTGAGCAAGACAGGTCCTAAAGGTCCAGGTAGACCACATGGAGACTTAAAAGAGGCTCTTACTCCCCCTTAAGCCCTTGTGTGAGTATGCGGTCCAAATCACTGTAGAGCCTTGAAAGACCACATGACAGGATGAAACAGCCAGGAAAGGGTTAAAGGCTACCTGCCTGTCATGTGACTCAACAGGGGATTAAGGGAAAGATGAGGCCTCTTCTGGGACAGCGAAGAGAGTCAAGGGAAAAGTATCTGGAGGCTGTCTTGGTCAGGGGAAGTGGTTTGTTTTGTGTTACTCCTGAGTTTTGGTGTGTGTGAATGAGAAATTGTGACCTGAGGCAAGGGCTTGAAATAGACTTGGGTGTGGCACTGGTTCTTTCCTGTGGCTGGTGAGAGAAACAAATGGCTTACAGATCTCCAGACAAATACAGGCAAAAATACACTAGGAGGCCCAGAAGTTGGTGATAATTTAGGTGCGAGGGATTTTTTTATTATTATTATTATTTTTTAAAATGGGAGTGATAAAACAATGGCGTGTTTAGCTGGGTTTAGGTCGGAAGGCCAACAAAAGAGGTGAATTTTCAGGAAGGGTTTGAAAGAACACAGGATTAGATCTGACCCACTGAGATAGGTAGGTTGTTCTAGACTGGTGGAGTGGCCTGGAAGAATGCATAAGTGAGATTGCTGGAACTGCATCTGAAACAGGAAAAAATGTTAAACTGAAGGTCTCAAATAATTATAATAGCTCCTGCCCTGTTAGCATAGTAATTACACAGTTACTCTCCCAGGAACTTTCTATCAGGTTTTGAAGACACTTCCTGATGAAAAAAATATACACAGTGTCATCCATCATTTCAGGAACTGGTCCTGTTAAGAGTCAGATTTTCTATTTTAAACCATAGCTGAGATCTTTTGATTTACATCTTGTACCTAAATGCCAAGAAGGCACTTCATCCATTGTAATTAGCAGTTCCTTCTTTATCCTGATTTAAGCTCTCTCTCCCATACAGTATTAATTTCAATCGAAATTAAAAGTTTTATTTATTTGCTTGTACTTTTAATTAGTCTGGTCTTTTGACTTAGACATTTGATTCAACAGTCAGGACTTTTCCTACAGCTCTCAGAAGTGCTTATATTAATAGCGCCATATAAACCAGTAGACTTCCATTTTTTAAAACTTCCAAGAGGTGCAGAGTGCAGGGAGACTTTGCTCATCACCGATTTGAACAGTGCAACCTGTCAGGTGCTTCCGGGTTTCTCTTGCCTCCAGGCATTCATTCTGGTTGCCAGCTTTGAAAGCATTGCTGCTGAGCTTGTTTATTTTTAGAATAATATTGACAGCTAGAAAGGTCTCTGGAGGGAAATATATATCCAGGAGTTGATGTTAAAAAAAAAATCTTTTCTCAAACTTCCCAGATTGCAATGCTGTTGGCACGTAGATACTTGCTCAGTCATTGCAGGTGGTTATGGGCATATTGGTCATTAGAAAAAAGGGGGAAAAGGCACAAATATGATTCAGGTAGTTTCAAAGTGGCTTGGAGTTATTGGCTTCAGAGGTGGGAGCAGCATATGCAATTGCCTCCTGCCCAGCATTTAGCAGTTGCTAGTGATTTTAATAATAGTAGTACCCACTAATATGTAGAATTCTTAGGAACATTGCAATCTTTCTGTATATAGAAGAACAGGAGTACTTGTGGCACCTTAGAGACTAACAAATTTATTAGAGCATAAGCTTTCGTGGGCTACAGCCCACTTCTTCGGATGCATATAGAGAAAAAAAGGATTTAGCTGAGCTAAAGACTTTGGTCATGACATTTACAATCACCCTTTCTCAGAGTCCCTCAGTATTATTCTAAAGAAGGTTGTACAGTTAAAGCTTGGGAAAAGATTATGCAACCTTAGCAGGATGCTGCCTCTTACTGGAAGTAAAGTGTATTTTTAAGAATGAGATATTTCTGCACAACTGTCCATTAAAATCAATTACAAATATATATATTTTTAAAAGGAAGAAAAGAAAAACTTCTGAAACATTTTGGGGGGAAAAAAAGAGAGAGACTTTAAAAAGGTTACATGAAATAGATGCAAGCAAAAGTGAAAGTCAAATGTTGGGCCCACTATAATTTCCAGTGTTCCTTTCCCACTGGTTAATAGAGCTGGTCATAAATTTTGACAGATATTTTCCACATATTTTTTAAAATGTTGTTTTTTTGTCTTTTGGCCAGCTTTTATGATGGCTGAAACGTTTTGAAATCTGACCAAAAATTTCAGACATTTTTCTGAATCTTTGAACCAGCTCTATTTGTTAATGCAGATGTATGGGAAATAATAGCTATAGAACCAGCTGTGATGGGTTCCCCAGGGTGCAACCGCGAACTGGGATACTGCTGAGCCCTCTGGCTTACTAATCAGGGTTCCCTCTCACACTGTGATGTTGTGACAAGCTGCAAACCTCTCCAGGTACTGCACTTACACAGACATCCACAGGCAGGGACACACCAAACTGTCCTGAGCTACATGAATGGTTTGGCCAGCCACTCATGAACCAACAATAGAGAGGTTCCAGCCAATTCCCCCAGCTTCCCAGCCTTGTACCCCAGAGCTGTACCACCTTGCCCTGGTCAGAAGCCTGACCAGTGTACGTTTATTACCCAGTCTGCCACTTCTACAAAGAAAAGTGGTTGTGCTCCAACTCTTGCAACCTGAGCAGATTTCCCAAGCACTTCAACCAAACCCACTGTTTTAGGTAAAATATAAAATAAATTTATTAACTACAGAAAGATAGATTTTAAGTGATTATGAGTAATAAGTGTGCAGATCAAAGTTGGTTATCTAAGAAATGAAAGTAAAATCACAATATGAGTTCTATAAACTAGACAGGATTTTAATCAAGCAGGGTCTCACCCTGGTAGATTGTAGAGTCTAGGATTGTCCTTTCCAGCCTGAGAACACCTTCCCAGCTCAGTCTTTCTCCTCCAGATGTGTTTCCAGGTGTTGAGTTGTAGGGGGAATGAGGCCAAGTGATGATGTCATCTCCCCTCTTTTATAGCTTCTTCCAGATTGCTGGAAAGAGCCTTTGCTATGACATGGGTCAAGCAGTCTCCATTATCTATGTGCTATCTCTGAGAAGTCTCCATTGTACACGGTTCCTGGTATAGTCCTTGGCAGTGTGGATTCCTTTAATGGGCCATAACCACATCTGGGTCCTCTATTGTTGCACCTAAAAGGCTGGTTGTGGGTGTTCCCAACCTTGCAACATATTTCAGTAACACACACATAGCAAAACTTCATAACTTCACATACAATGATAGCACATACAGTCCAACAGGATATTAATGTTCAACAGATCAAGACTTTTAAAAGATACCTCACAAGGCATACTTGGTAGAAAACACAGCATAAGTATATGACGGGTGAATATGAGGGTTCCAGGGTGCTGCTTTGAAGCATAGTGTGCCACACCAGTGCTAAAAGTTATCCCTCTCCTTACCTCAATATGTGCCTAATTCAGCCAAATATCTCTACCTGGTTTATCACCTCCAAGATTAAAACCAAGAAAAATACATTTGAAGTCACTGAGCAACATATAAAAGAGTCCTCATTTCTCTTTCTGTCCAGGTAATATATGTCTATGTAAGCTTTGTAAGTCCAAGATGATGCTGGATAGATCTGCAGTAACCGCTCAGCTGCCACAAACCATCTAATCTTTAACAATCAAGTGGCTGACATGCCCACATCACAGAAAACCAAGTGAAGTGGCAGGATGGAGCTATTTTATATAACCATGAATAACAGAAAATGGGAGACCTGCTTATAAGGCTGTGTGAGAAGGGGAGAAAACAAATGAACTGGTGATTTTAAAATGAATAAAGGAACAGAACATGCAGAAGCTGCAGTATGAACTCATATAAAATCCATACATATTAGACCCCATTGCAGGAGCACTCTGCTCAGGTATTAAGCTTCAAATGCCAGATTGTGGTAGCCAACATGGAAATTATATACTTTAGTTCCATGAAGCATACTTTTAAGCACAGCATAACAAAAGCTATTTCCTGAAATGCCCTCTTCATTTTGATACTTCTTTTCACCTCCACAAGTGTGGCAGGAAAGGATCACATGCAGTAATTGAAGTTTGTGCACTACAGATAGCCAAGCCCTGAACTGCTTCACTTCTCATTTGTTTGGACGTTGCTATTAGATCTAAAATGATCACATGGTAACAGTTCCTCATCTTATATTAGAATGTCCGAAATCTTGACTGCATGGAGAACAAAGGGCTTGGATACGTACAGAAAATCTCTCTTCCAATCGCTTTCCACTGACAGCTATATACATTCTTCTTTGATGCATGAGCCACACTCCCATTAGTAGTTAGTGGAAGTCTTGGATGTGCATGAAGGGAAAAAAGTTAGAGCTGTGCAAAGAGGTTTGAACAGAATAACAAACAGGTTGAACCTTTAACTCAAGTACACACACTGAATAGTTTTTCAGGTTCATGGAGTTTTGGTTGAATTTTTAAGTTTTACTCCTAAATCTGTTGAGCCAAATCTTCAACTAGAAGAGGCAGATGAATTCTTTTCTATGAAAATGTATGACTCAAATAAAAAAAATTGTGAACATTTTAATTTTAGTTGAAATTTTCTGGGTTTTTGTTTGTTTGGATGACAAACAAAAAAGGATTTATTTTTTCTGGTTTTGACAAACTGAACAGATAACCAAAATATTTTTCAGGAAGTTAAAAAAAATAAATGTCCTGTTTAAAATAACAGATTTTTTTTGATCACCTCAATTAGCTAGTATAGACCTGTGTAACTCCATGAAATGAATAGAGTTATACCAAATTATACCAGGTGAAGAACTGACCCATCATTTTTTTGGTCTAGTCTGCCTGGTTAAATCACTGATTTCAAGGACCTTTTATGTCTTGGGACTCCAGTCTTCCCAGACGAGTACTCTGAATTTGAGGTAATTATTCCTTGCAATTTGAAAGATATTTTCATTCCTTCTCCCCCTGCTTCCAGTTCCCTCTCCTCTGCCTTGTGGGAAAAACAGGTTGTCAAGGAGCAAAATTGATGTGCATTTTCAGCTAGTTTTCTCCAGAGCATCTGCTGTATTTTAGGTTCAAGACAACTGATTTCCATTCTGTGACTTTTTCCCTTTGTTCAAGTGCTGTGCTGCAGCTTTCACTATCAAGTAACTTGTCCTCAGTGAAATGTTAGACAGAGATAGTGTGTATCGTCTTTACAACCCTTGTGGATTAAAAGAAATTGGCTGCTATATTAAAAATGTTCATCCAATTTGTTACTCAAACAAAATAAGTGGAAGAACAAATTTATAATATCAACATCTGATAAGCCAGTTGTTTCAGGTTAGGAAGATGATGCAGTGTAAGCTATGTAACGTAATGCAATTGATGTTCAAATAAATCTGCTGAGCTTTGTTTTCCCCTTTGCCTTGTCATAGTGACATTATATTGTTGACTGATCAGGGTGTAAATGATCATATTAGCAATAAACAATTGAATTACCACAGATAATAAAAGGCACTTTGATTTCTCTGCTGCATTAGAACCTGAGCGTATCCATGCTCTATTACCACATTTTGTGTCTCATTTTATACTTCTCTGCTGTTGTTGTAGTTGCAAGAAAACTGAATTATTAATGAGCTGAGAAAGGTGGGTCATTAGAAGAGAGGATATTTTCCCTAAGTGATTGGTACTTTTAATTATAGAACAGGAAACCCCAAAAGACCAGTGATTCATCTCTTTCTGTTCAACTTTTATCAGTTATGCTATAGCCATATTGCTACAAGACCTATCGGGGCAATTCGTTCAGTTCATTTAGCTCCTTTGGATATGAAATAATAATATTTCTATGTGTAATATTCACCAGTTTTGTTCCCCTAGATTTCTTTCTTTCTTGCTTTCTTTCTTGCTTTCTTTCTCAGACATACACACACACACTTTGCAACAAAGATATGTGATGTCACTACTAATCACACATAACAATCATTTTTAAAATGTTTTAACTATAGCACAGTTTCAATTACTTAATTATGACACAATGTGAGAGGACATGCAATTAGAATTGTCAAATGCTTTCAACATTAGCAATGGTCCACAGGCCTGACCCAAAGCCATTTGATGTCAACAGAAAGGCTTCCATTGATTTCAGTGGGCTCTGGATCAGATGGTAAGAGAGTAACCTACATATCACTTCAAAATGTAGGACTACATTGTCCATTAATTTTAGGTGATTCGATTTCTGGGTGCTCAGTTTGAAACACCTGAGCCCTGATTTTCAGAAGCACCAGGCAACTAAAACACCAAATAAAGCCACTGGGAGTTATGGCTGCTTTCATCTCTGAAAATCAAGTGGTGGGGACCTCAGATCAGATGACCAAAAATTGACACATACCCCAAATTAGTGGACATTTTTGAGACTGTAGGCTTTAGTGCTTGTGTAGTCATCTTAGGTCCTGCAATAGCCCTTCTTGTTTGGTTTGCTTCTTTCTGCTTAACTATATCATTGTTAATCTGTTATTACAGCACAATATTACTTCAGTTATACAAATGTTATCAGAGAATTTGAATAATTATGGATAGTAAATGTTTCAAATAATCAAAAAATTTTAAATGTAATATTTAGATGCTAGAGTATATATATATATATATATATATATATATATATATATATAAATTGAGAGTTTAGGATAGCTGAGTTTGGATAAACAATGTGGAGCAGTAAAATATTTTACATACTTTGAGATATAAATTTATCTAATAATGTTAAAAACTTTTCATGATCATGCATTTTGGAAAAGAAATTAAGCCAAATAACTATGCCCCTTGTTGTTCAGCTCCACGCTCCAATAGGGCACACTTGTGGAAGAAAACTAATCTTTTGATGAAATCCTACATTATTTATAAATAATAATTTAAACTTAGCGCATACTACAGTAGCATAAACAAAACATAAAAAGAAAGGTTCCAACAGGAGATACATGCATATAAAACAAATATGCATATAAAATCAACACCATTGACTTCTTTGTGGACTCTATAGATTGAAAGTGTCAGGCAATTTAGAATTAAATATGATTTTAAAAATCCAATTAATGCAGCTCATATTTTATGTGGTGTAAAGGCAAGCAAAACTTACAGGCATAATCAGTGGCAGGGGAGTAGCATCTCATTCAGTCTGTGGTAGTAAGATGTACTAAAGGCTAGTGAACCTGTTCTGGGAATACTTATATAACGTTTTATCCCCATCATCCCAATTCAGCCATAAATTTCTTAGCATCAGAAGCTCACCAGAGAAAAATAATTTCCCCTTGAAACAAATGATGAGTTGATTTTCTGTTAACAGATTCCACATGGTATGCAATTTAAACCACAAAAAGTTATTTGATTTAAATCGGTGTGCTTCAAACAGGGCTCCACATGTAATAGGAGACAATGCCTCACTGTGACTGCATGGCTATGACTGGAAAACAATTTGGCCCTTGAAGAGTTAATACATATTTTGGGGCTTTGGTCTCAGTGTTTTGATATTTTTTCCTCTTATGGGGTGTGCAGTTCCTTAAAGGCCTCAATCACCAAACCTTGTCTGAAGGACATCTAGAACCTGATTCCCTTGTGCAGCCATTTACAGCAGAGTCAAGATTGTCCAAAATGGGTATAAAATGCTGCCCTTCTGATACAGTTACTTTTTATGCCCCTTTGTTCATTTGAGACTAATTGCACAATGTGCAAGGCTACAGTGAATCAGGCTGATGCTGATTTTAGTAGAGTAAATGTAGATTTAGGCCCTGATCTGCAAACACACATGTATTTAACATTATTTTCATAAGCATTCTGATGTCCATAATAATGCAGAAAAGGCAGAAGTGTTCAGTTAATATTTCTGTTCTGTATTGGGGGGGGGGGGGAGGTGGAAGAGATGCTGTAGTCAAATTATATGTGATGAAACACTTTCCATTCCAAAAATAACTCAGGAGGATGTTAAACAGCAGCTACTATGACATTTTTAAAACAGCAGATCCAAATAACTTGCATACAAGAGGTTTGAAAGAGCTGGCCAAGGAACTTGCTGGCTTGCTATTGTTGATTTTAAATAACTCTTGGAACACTGATGAAGTTCTAGAAGACTGGAAGAATGCTCATGTGCCACTATTTAAAAAGGGTAAATGGGACAACCCAGTTAGTTATAGGCCTGTCAGTTTGATATCAATCTTGGGCAAAATAATTGTGCAGTGATGCAGGACTCGATGAATAAAGAATGAACGAAAACGTGGATTTATAGAAAACAGATTTTGTCAAACTAACTTATTTTTTTATGAGATTACAAGTTTGGTTGATAAAGATAACAGTGTTGATGTAAGATAAAGATAATAGTGTTGCCTTTATTATATTCAGCAGTAATGCAAGGGACCTACAGGCCTGTATCCTGTAAGACATAAGCTTCATCAGTTAGCATAAAGCTTGATGCCTATGAATTTTGGTAGAGATAAATGGCCCAATGGTAACTCCCACGTTTTGGGGCACTGAGAATAGTGTATAAGGGGAAATTTTGTCAGAATTTACCATGATGACATCAGCCAATCTCTGGAACATGAGCTAACGTCCACAGATATCTGACCACAAGAGAGCCATGGCAACGAATTGATGTATATGGTAATAAGTTGAAATCAATTATATACTAACCTCTAGGAGAAAGACACATCAATATTAGTAGGGTCAGGAAATGCAAATAAGGAAGAGGGGAGAAATCCTTACTGAATATACATTAGACATAGTGGAGTCAGCGTAATGTATTACAAAAGTTGTATCCCAGCCTGGGTGCAGAAGAGAGTTATGTAGTCCTTGGGAGCTTCCAGAATGATGGCCACTGATGATGCGGAGGAAGGTAATGGTGATGAAGTAGACAATGGGTAACATTTCAGGTTGTTCTGCAAGGGATGGTGTGAGCATATGGATGTTCAGATGTGCATTCTGTATTAGCTCTATCTACCTTGTTGTGTTAGAGTGTTTGTGGCTTTGCTAAATGTATTAATAAACTATTGTAAATACAGAAGGGTTCCTATAGAGTGAGTATTACAATTGTGCACATCAGGATTCCCGACTATATAATAGTTTTAATAATATTGGGCCTGATCTTGGGACAAGAACCTGTCAACCCCCAAAGCAATAACTGGGAATTCTTAAGCAATCAATATAATTAATCCTTAATCTATAGGTTTACAGGCTACACTCTTCAATTGGGTTTGTTTGTAGTAGGGTCCCAAAGGGATTGGTTCTTGGCCCTTCACTATTTACTGTTTTTATCAGTGACCTGGAAGAAAACATAAAATCGTCACTGACAAAATTTTCAGATGACAGAAAAAGTGGTGGAACGGTAAACTATGAAGAGGACACTAATACACATCTATCTGGATTGCTTGGTAAGCTGGAGCACAAGCAAACTAAATGCTTTTGAATATGGCCAAATGTAAAGTTATATATCTAGGAACAAAGAATATAGACCATATTTCCAGTAAAGGATTCTTTATATGGGGAAGAAGTGAGCCTGAAGAAGACATGGAGGTAATGGTTTGATAATCAGCTGAGCATGCATTCCTAGTGCGAGGCAGTGGCTAAAAGAGCTAATTCAATCTTTGAAGGCGAAGTAGGGAATTTATAATACCTCTGACTTGGCATTGATGCAACTGCTACTAGAATAGCGTGTCCAGTGCTACACTCACAATTCAAGAAGGATGTTGATAAATTGAAGATGGTTCAGAGAAGAGCCACAAGAATGAACAAAGGACTGAAAAATATGCTTTATAGTGAGAGATTCAAGGAGCTCAACCTATTTAGCTTAACAAAGTAAAGGCTAAGGGGTGACTTGATCAGTCTGTAAGTATCTACTTGGGGAACAAATGTTTGACAGAGGGCTCTTCAATCTAGCAGACACAGGTATAAACAGATCCAGTGGCTGGACATTGAAGCTAGACAAATTCAGACTGGAAGTAAGGAGTACATTTTTTAACAGTGAGTGTAATTAATCATTGGAACAATTTACCCAGGGCTGTGGTGGATTCTCCATCACAGGCAATTATTAACTCAAGATCAGATGTTTTTTTAAAAGATATATGCATAGTTCAAACAGGAATTATTTTGGGGAAGTTTTATGGCCTGTTATATAAAAGGCTGGACTCGATGACCGTGTTGCCTTCTGGCCTTAGAATGTATGAATATATAACTTCAGTGGGACTACACACATGAAGTAATGTTGAGCCTTATGGAGTTGTTAATGACTGCAAGGGCTTACCCTTTGCAGTTTTCAGTTGAGAAAATGGCCTTATAGCTAAAAATGAGACCTCTAATAAAAACGTATTTCAAGTGCTTTTGGAGAGGTTATTTTGCAATTGTCCAATTGTTTAAAAACCTTTCATTTTGGATGGTAGTAATTGTTTTTTATTGGTTAAAGCAAAATAGCTGCTGTACACATATTCCAAAATATGGGTGACACTACTATGGATTTAAGGGATGTTGTTCTACAAATGTAATGTATATTCTGTTTTAGAAGATCGGGTCTTTTAAAAGCTGCTGGTTTTCAGTTTAGCAAAGATTTCAATCATTGCTCTAGACTGGCTAGCAGCCTTGCCAATAACATTCTCTGTAGAATACTAATTTATTTCATTTAAATGACTTTGACTTACAAACACCTGATCCCAACACTAGAAACTAATTAGTGAGTTAGAGATTTTACATGAAGTGGGTAATTTTTTATACCCAGGAATAGTTCTGAATTTAATGCCAACTTTGTTTCTAATTATGACTAACACAAAGGAATGTCAGAGGGTTAGAAAGCATATTGTATGTCTTTAAAGGAGATAAAATACCAAGCAGTATATCATCAGCTACATATTTGTTTATTTAATAAGAACATAAAAGCTCATGTTTACTTTTATTTTCCAGAGCTAAAGAGTTTGGGGATTAAAAAGAAAGAAAGGAAAATAGAAAGTGCTCACTCCGCTTTAATGGGATAATCCTGATTAAATCCCCAGATCGAAATATTTCTAGAATTTGAAGTGAAGGGAGCTAGAAATTGGAATCTGAATGTGTGCATGATGCATTCAGGGGGAGGGATAGCTCAGTGGTTTGAGCGTTGGCCCATTAAACCCAGGGTTGTGAGTTCAATCCTTGAGGGGGCCATTTAGGGATCTGGGGCAAAAAAATTGGTCCTGCTAGTGAAGGCAGGGGAACTGGACTTGATGACTTTTCAAGGTCCCTTCCAGTTCTATGAGGTAGATATATCTCCATTTATTATTATTCTCTAATATTTTGTATTGTAGTATGATAGCTAATTTATTTCTAGATTAGAAATTGACATCAGTGGGGTGGCTCCATTGTAACTGAACGCAGAATTTGACCCTATGAACTTGACCCAGTGCCCATTTGAAATCAAGGGAAGATTTCTGTCTTAAACTAACAAATTTAGGCAGTCTCCTCAGATCAGGATTCAGGCATGTTGGCAGAACATTCTGCAGCTGTTCAGACAATTCTATACCTGTTCTGTAAATAAACAGACAATTTTATTAAGGAAATCATTGACCTTGCCTCCTGTTGCCTCAGGCTGAATTTGGTCCAGTTGGACAGTTACACCCTCTTAGTAATGCATAACATATCCCACCTTACATATCACTACTGAACTTCTTCCTCTGTCTTTGATTCAAAACAGTTATGTGATGGACAGAAGCCCCTTGTTAAAATTCTGTCATCAGGAAAGTTTGGCTTTGATCTCCCTGCATCCTGTAGCCTTTATCCCCTCTCTGACATTCCTGGCACAGAGGATTTAACTCTGACACTTGTAAAGGAGCAAATTCTTTGCCTTTGGATTAGGCCGGGCTACAACAAACATTTCCTAGGGAAGAAGATTCTGGATCACCCTACAAGATCCTCAGCCCCCCTTCACCACCTCTCCAAATTACCCCAGCTGAAGACTGTGAGATGTTGCCCCTATACTCATTTTTCAGACCAGAGTAAAAACATTATGGATGAAATTTTGGCTGCATTGAAATTAAGGAGAGTTTTGCCATTGGTTCCGTGGAGACTACATTTTATCCTATCAGCACTTCCATCAAAATGCAGCTTAATACAAATTGCTTGGCTTCGTGCAGCTGCCCCATTTCCTGGTTATGATTAAGACGAAGTATTTTTGTTTAAATGAAAAATAACAAAGGATTTACCACTTCGTAACTCAGCCGTGCTCCTTAAGGGGCCTGTTCCAAAGCCCACTGAAGTCAAATGAGAGTCTTTCCATTAACTTTCACAGTAGAGCTGGCAAGAAGACAATAATTCTGTTTCATGACGACTGTCAAGGTTTTGAAGTTTGTTTTTGTTCTGCACTGGAATGGAAGCAAAAGCTTTTGAACATTTGCACAAAATAGAATTGTGAGGAAACATCTATTTTCATATCGAAATGGTCAGGTTTTCAATTCATGTCTCTCTCTCTTTCTCTTTCATCAGAGGTGACCATACCTCAGAAACCTGCCTGCGAAAAACTTTGCCATCATCAGTAAGTCTCCATAAAATATTTCAGCTTCCACAGGCTTTGGATCAAGCCATATGACTATACACCTCTTTGTGGCACATGGGCTTTTTGCAAGCTAAGGGGGAACGGTTTGTGGAAAGACCTTGTTAAAATACTGTCAGCCTCTCTCTGACCCAGCGTCAGGTAATATTTGTTTACTCTCCTTCCATTGCCTGGAAAGCAGACAAACCAGCAAGAGGAGGAGCTGGTCCTGGAACATTGGCAGTAACACCATAATCAATATAGATGTACTGAGAGGATAAAGCCATTTCATTTTTTCCCATCAGCTTTATAGATGAATACCTCAAAACAATGTTGTATGATATGAAAGCCTTGTCAGGGAGCTGGAAAAGGAGTGCTTTTGAAAATCTTTCAGCTTCTTGGTAAGAGTGCTGCAGACACCAGTATTTCTTCATGCTGGAGAAATGTGAACTAATGTTAGTGTCATGATACTCCTCAATTAATCTTAAACAGCTTTCAACACAAGCAATTGCTAAGCATATTTTATATTTACATTTCTCCTTTCATTCCCCCCTCTCCCAGGATCACAAATTGGCTTGCAAACTAGATATAGGATTAATTTCACTCACCACTGAAATACAGCCAGTTCCAGGATGAGATACAGCAGCTGTTTAATGCACAACACTCAACAATAGTTAATAAGAAGAAAATGAAAATGAATAATATAACTAAGTAAAACTGCAAAAAGGCCCTTTCACTCTCAGATATTATTCCACTCTAACTGCAGTGAGAAAGAAATTACCAATCGTACTATCTCAAAGACTTTTTAATATGAAGCTGCTATTTTAAGTTTTATTTTGAATTATTAATTGTGTATTAGTGTCTGTCTCTCTTGGGCCCAACATTTTCCCTCAGATGTGTGTGCACATAAATCTTTTTGACTTTAAAATGTACCTGAATGTGGGCCTTTGGGAGGGAAAACAAGGAGTAAATACCCCCTGGCTTTCTGTATAGTCGCCCAATAATCACACTGTAAAATGAAAGCACAAATCTTACTACATCAAAGCTACACACTATTACTCACACAACCTTTTTTTCAAAATCAGCTCAGGTTAGTTCAGTGCAACATCTGCCCAATGCAAACGGGGACACTATACCTTAAAGTAGCACCCTGGAACTCCTATATTCACCAGTAGTACGATTATGGTGTGTTTTGTACAAACTATGCCTTGTGAGGTATCATTTTAAAAGTCTTAATCTGTTGACCATTAATATCCTATTGAATTGTACATGCTATAATTATATGTGAAATTATGAAATATTGCTATATGTGTTACTGAAATATGTTATGAGATTGGAAACACCCACAACCAGCCTTTCAGTTACAGTAAAGGAATAGCCATCAATAGGCCGATGGCTTTAATGGCTCATCAACACACAATCCACTATCCCAGAGACTTCTCGGAGAAGGCATGTACACCATAGGGGCGGACTAACCAACATCACAGCAAAAATCTTTCCAGCAAGCTGAAAGAAAATATAAATGAGAGACAATGACATCATCACTTGGCCTCTCCCCCTCTCCTCCCCGACCCCAACTCAACACCTAGAAAAACATCTGGAGGAAAAAAACTTTGAACTGGGGAAGTTTGGTCCCAGGCTGAAAGGTAGTTCCTGCCTGTGTATTGAGGAACTGTAACCTGCTTGTACCATCTGTCAGGGTAAGAAAGGCTGTTTGATTTAACTCTTGCTTAGACTAAAAGTTTAGGATTTAGAATGCATGTTTCTATTTTTATTTCTTAAGGTAATGATCTCTCACCTTTATGCCTACCACTTATAATTAATTAATCTATCTTTCTGGAGTTAATAAACTTATTTTAATGTTTTATCTTTACCAGCAAGATTATCTAAAGTGCTTGGGAAATCAGCTCAGGTTACAAAGGCTGGTGCATGTCTACTTTCCTGTGATGTGGCGAACTAAATAATGAACTTACAGTGATCAGGCTTCTGACCAGTGCAAGATGGTACAGTTCTGGAATGCAAGACTGAGGAGCTGCGGGATGGGTTCATGAATGGCTGGACCAGAGGTGTGTCCCTGCCTGTGGATGTCTGTGTAACTGTAATGCCTATCAGATGTTTGTAGCTTGACATCAGCATCACAGTATGAGAGGCAACCCAGGTTGATGGGTTTGGAGGACTCAGCGGTCCCAGGTTTCACCTCGGGGACCCCATCACACAAATCCCTAAGAGAAAAGAAATGCCAAGTTATGGGCAACTTTTAGTTGTACCTTAGTGCATACACACAGTACAGGACAGATCCTCAATGAGTATAAATCAGCATATTACTTATTATATTAAAAAAGTAAAATAAAAAGGGGCAGCTATTCAAGGCTGTAGGTGCCCTGCCATGAAATTATGAAAACAAAATTAGATTGTCCACGGAACACCAAATTTCCCATAGCGTAGCTCATTAGTTTCCATGGACAATGACAGACTCTGCAGCTGCACACAGAACTTCCCTATGCCTCCAGCAGATAAGGAAACATGCTTCACCCAACACATTAATCTTAAAATTTAATTTCTCCCTGAACAACACAGCATTGACCTATGTGCAGAGCTTGAGGATGCAGGGTGTTATGTTTGTAGGAGAAGTATGAGGTCATAACTGAGGTGTGGCATTATACAGGGAGATTAATGTATTGTGTGCCCCGTGTTTGCTGTCTCAGTCATTCAGACTGAGGAAACACATAAAGTGAAGGAACCTGTGGCAGTAGGTGACGCCCTATAAACAGGGGATAATCACTTATTCCTGTCCAAAATTACCCTGGATTATATTTTCCAAAAATTCCTTGGGTTTGGCGTACTCTTTGCTTTTGGGAAAACCAACCATCTGAATGTCATTCTAGTGACCTGCTCTGTAAGTCACTTATCATCACCCAGTAGATATTTACCTCTTTCTATCCATGGGAGATAAAAATTCATAGCTTCCAGTAAACGGGTCCTGTCTTCTACAATCCCCCAGTCCTTTGTTCTACCTCCATAACTCCCCCCACTCTTACAAAATAGAGTCCCAGAACTGGTGAGCCCCCTCCTACCCCATACACTTCCTGTTTTGATCTACTTTGACCACTGGTTTGTGCTGACAGGATGTGTCCATATTACAGGTCCAAGGTGGAGGGGGTTGGTTCAGTTACCTGCACCAGCTCCAACAATGACTTTTGGAAGGATGATTGGACTGTCATTGTTTTCTGGTGACATTGTACTGAACAGGAAGGAGGCAAAAGAATTGACTGCCAACTGGGAACAGATGTTTCATTTTAGCATCTGTCTATCAACTTGGGGCAAGTATGCTTAGCAGAAGGGTTCTGATCTAAGATAGGTAATAGAGCTATAATGAGCAAGGAAGAGAGTTTCTTTGCTGTGTATCTCCATTCAGAGCATATCTTGATCTTCTAGTCCCTAGTTTTAAATCTCCTGTAAAAGCATGCCCCTCCACCAACAGTGCCTCCTAACACCATACTGCAACACTGGTCTAAGGACTAAGGAAACAGCGCCTCCCTGAAGCAACTGAATCACTAGCCTCCCATCCTGCAGCCTCTGGGTACTTCCCAGGAAGTCTCCCATTGTAGCCCAAACCAGCTTAGCATGTGAGATCTGATCAGCTCACAATTGAACATGGTAAGGGAATGCCTCTGTGTGGCTGCCACTTGCCAAAGAGTCAGGGTGGGATTTTCAGGAGTGCTCAGTGTTGGACAAAATGGAAGTTTTACCATTGACTGTTAGGACAACCCCGAGCATCTCTGAAAATCCCATTCTCCGTTCTTAAATCTCTACCTCTCTATTTCTGCACTACTCTGTGTGCATGTGTTGACTCTCTGCCTTCCCCTCTACCCTGCCACCACCACTTTTCCAATCTTTTTCAACCTATAACAACGCCAGTCCTACCCAGCCTCTGCGCGTGTTACTTTGTTCCTGGCTAAATTGTTTTGCTTCTCTGTTTGAGAAAACATTTCATGGGTGTTTCCTCAGCAACTACAATGGGTGCCGTTTTTGTAAGTCTCTGCAAGAGGCAATGTAATGATACTATAATTCAGAGAAAAATCATGCAGCAGTGGATTCAGATAGCATGCAAACATTTCACAAGGGTGAATTAGCCTTCTCACACTGCTCTTTTAAAGTTGGCTCTCTAGCGATCACAATAACAAGCTGGAAAAAAACAAAGTAAAGCCAAACACACATTTGCTCTTTAAGCTTTAATAGCATCTTGGCTGCTGTGTGATCTTTCTTACACCCATGGATACAAAGTGCAGCTTGTATACAACAGCTGCCATCAGTGGCTAAGATGAATGAGCTTTGGAATGACACCCAGTGAGCTGCTGCATTCATGCAATCAAGTGTTTTTCTACATCTCAGTTATTATGTGAATATGTTCATTACTCTGTCTCAAGTCCTGCATTATACAACTAGACACTGTACTGTATGCCTATTGCTCTGTGTGCTTTGCAATATATGTTTACTGTGCTTTCTTAAAGTCCAGCACTATAAACAGCCAACATTATCAATGCCTGTAAAACATCTGGGACAGCTGCTTTCCATGTATGCAATGCAATTAACATTGCTAATTTAAGGGGTTGCAACAATGGTTTCTGCCATTATTTTTCACTTAGTTATTGCAGGGAGGGTTAGGGTTAGGGTTGGCTGGTTGCAAAACTTGGGAACAGACCTTTAGCTCATCCAGTCTACAATAATTTCTCCCTAAGCTCATCCTGAAGCTACAAGCTTTGCTGCTGCACCAGTTCATCCATTACTCGTAATACCATCCCATGACTCTAATCTCACATTTAGAAATTACCCAGAAGCCTGTCAATCACCAACTGTGCTGGGCTCTGTGTGCCTCACTAGTGGTTGGAAAGTGTGATGATGATTTAGTCACAATCACTGTTGCTATGTGGATACAATAACCTGGTTGAAGAACAAGAGTTGCATTGAACTGTTTCATTCAATGAATGTTCCTTGCTTAGTGTGGATGGGCTCAGCAAGTCATTCAAACCCACCACTGAGCACCAAAGAGTGCTGCAACAGGTGCCGAAGTACAGTTCACATCCAAAAACCAGCAGAAAAATGTTAGGAATCAAGAATGCATGAGCAGGCTTGTGATTAAGAGTGTGCCTTACTGCAAAGTACTGGAAAACTGCAGGCCTGGGGCATGTTTTTTTGTCAGAGATCTATTTAAAAGTCATTTAGAGGGGAGAACTGGTATCAAGATTTCCCTTGGCTGTCCAGCTCCAGAATACACATTATTGGGCCCTACATTTTGTTGCGACCATGCAGTGCCACCCGGGGGGGGGGGGGGGGGGGGGGGCAGAGGGAGGAGAGAGCAAGTGGGGCAATTTGCCCCAGGCCCCCATGAGAATATAGTATTCTATAGAATTGCAACTTTTTTTTATGGAAGGGCCCCCCGATATTGCTTTGCCCCAGGCCCCCTGAATCCTCTGGGCGGCCATGCGACTATGCTGGTCTAGGGTTGGTCTCTGTATTTGCAGTGTTTTCTCTAATATCTTCATATGAAGTCCCCAATTACACTATTTAAGTAGAATTGTCCCTGGGTGTCAGCAGCGGCAGCTTTGTCTCTCAAGCCCAGGGAGCAGCCTCTTTTAAGATCACAGTGATTGAGCTATATAAAATTAGTAGCAATAACGGATGTCCCAAAGTGATATGTTAATCACATGTGCTGCAATACTTCCACTGCTCCTATCCTGAGGTTTGAGAGTTGAGTAGTTAAATCAAATCCACTTTTCTCATGTATTAGTACATCAAGATACTAGCTTTACTATCAAACTAGCCAATTTAATACATTGCAGTAAGACACCAGCAGGGGCAGAGAAGTGGGATTGGGATATGCGTAGGGCTGCTCAGGGAAACTCAACTCCAACCTCTGAGGCTCTCCACACCTGCCCATGCCCACTCTCCTCTCACCTTGTTCTGGCTATTTGAGGAACAGTTGCCTCAGTCCAGCCTCTTCACATGGTGGTTTAGGGAAAATTAACCTCTTAATGCAATGTAAACTGGACCCAGGATATGGTCCAATATCCGTTACTGAAACCACACTCTCTTGACCTATTGCAAGATTCACCTTTCTGATATTTGAATTTGAATTTTTTTTGTCTAACAGTGGTGCCAATATTATCCATTCCATACCATTTCTTACTGAGGCCATCACCTAATAGCAATATTATTTGACTAAGGGCCTGAGTCAAAGCCCACAAAGACAATAAAAAGACTCCAATGGATGTAGGTCAAACATTTAGTCGAATAATATCTAATACTTCATAACTACACCCAAGAATCTTGTTTCTAGTCTTCCAGTAGTTTATATTGGGACAACTCCAAGTCATCCGTGTACAAAATCTTCTCTCTGCTGTGCATTGCCAACATTGGCCTTACACTCTATATCAGACTTAAATGATAAACATTCACTTTATATTATTTAAATTGCCCTATTGCTCAAAATATTGTAGCCTTTTATTCTATTTAATGTTAATTATACTCCAGTGGGTTCAACTCTGGTGGCTACAGTCTCAAGTTCAACAGAATTATCTCTGTTTGCTCTGGATCTAAAGCCCAAAAGAACACATGAAACCATAGGCAAAGAACACACACACTTACAATAACATCTATCTTTTAGCAGTTTTATTAAAGTTACCAACAGAATCATAAATGTCACAGCATATATAATTCCTAAAGATAAGTACCATGTACTATTGGTGGGGTTCGAGCTCCCTTCTCCCTCTCAGTTCACAGACACAGTTCGACGGAAAATAACAGTTGTCTGCAGGCAATTCGATGGGTTTATTGGGGCTAAACAAGCAAGCTTATTCCGAAGCCCTTCAAACCAGTTGGGCTTAACCTCTATACGCCGATAGAGTTTTCCCCTGTTCCGAAGCCCTCCACATCAGTTGGGCTTATCTCTATACACCGATAGAGTTTTCCTCTTCCCCTCCCTCTTCTACTGTTCTATATGCCTATAGAATTCCCATCTCCTAACTCCTAGCTCCACACAACCATGGAGCTCCCTCTTCTCCTCCCTATTCTTGGCAAACTTAATTATACTTGTAGTGCCCCTCCCCCGGTACCACCTCTTCCAATATATGGTCATGTTCCCTTCTGGGGGGTCTTGGGTCTGGGTGCGATGAGACCACCTCTTTTGTACCTGATGGGAGGGGTAAGGAGCGGGGTTATTTTTGGCCATGGTCACTTTCTTGCAGACTTTGCTGTCTCCTCCTTACACCTTCCCCTCCCTTCCAGCTGCTTGGTTACCATAGCAACCCCTTGCTGGATTAGCCCCTTATTTTCAAGGCTGGGCGGGGGGGGGGAGGGAAGGAGGAGTGGGGTGAGGCCTTGTGCTTTCACTTACATTCTCTTGTTTGCTTATTCAGCCTGGTTAAGCTAAAAGCAAGGCCAGAAGCAAGATTATTATTTTTTAGTCTCTACCCTATTTATTTCACATTCTCCTGATATGTACCAGTCATACCTACAGACATACTCACATCCTCCGAGATGGTGTTAGAGTCTGTTGGCCCTCTCATGGATTGATCATCAATATGAGAGTGGTTCCTGCTAGAGTTTCCCATAGGAAGCTCAATTTTACTGTTATGGGCACCCTTTTTTATATTATGATTCTGTCTATACCAACATTTTGCTCATGAAAGTAACCCTCTCTTTCTTATTGGTCTGTGTCCCCTAGAAACACAAGGGACCCCGAATTCTATAGGCTGTGTAGTTTCTCATTAACATTGACTTACCACCTTTATCTTGCAGTTAGGCACATGTTGGAGACAATATTTGTTGTTGCAGCATTTTATAATTTAAATTTAATCTTCCCAGCTATATTTTCCAATATTACCAGTTGGTACCTCTTTTCTCATAATCTTTCAGGTTATTTCTCGGTCATTGACTTACGCCATCATTTCTTGTCTCCAAATCCCAAAATAGCTAAGCTAAAGTCTTGCAGGCCTCAACCTACAGTTTCTTTCATTTCAGCTTCTGTCTTATGTCTGCTACATAGTTCCTCTAAATACTGATCAGTCATACTTTTGTAATCCTACAAATCAACTCTAATTACCATACAATGAATATATATGGTATAAGATATTGATTAATCATAACATCACACAATAAATGGATACTAAACTAAGATCATTGCCTGTGCTCACATTAACACAAGAAGAGATTATATTTAACAGTTGAGGGTGGAATTTCAGGAGTACCCATTTTTGGCTTAACTCTGGTCAGACTCCCAATGGAAACAGCCAGAGCAAAGTTGTGAAAATCCCACCCTACATTTTTTTTATTCCTACATTTCATAAGTCTAATCACACAGAAACCCAAAGCTCTCTGTTCTGCTTGACAGTTCAGCACCCCACCTGCCAATACAGAATGTCACAAGCCCTGGCACAACGATAACGGTATCTCCACATGTTGTAGGAGCCACACTAACACATAGGATAGCACAATCTCTGACCCCAAAGAGCTGGCAATATGTTAGTCTTTGTGTGTTTGCCAAAGATTTACTAGAGTAACTACAGTTTTATTGTAATTTTTTGAGTAAAAAAAAAGAAATATTTTGGTAGGCTCTGTCTCTCCCCCACCCCCCGGTGAATCATCATGGTCATAATAAACATTTGAATTTCCTCTTCACCAACCACTTTAAAGTTTTTCTTTGAAGAATGACCTCTTCTGATGTCAGAAAGAAGAGCAGTCTTCATGATTAAAAACCTTTGAAGAAGTCCCCACCATCACAACAACAAAGCATGAATAAGAATATCCATCCTGTGTGACCTTTTCCCCTTGTTTTGAAGTGTCTGAAATGCCAATCAGCAAAGAGCATATTTCTAATCAAAGAAAAGTTCATCAACTAGGATCCCACTCCAACCCTTCATTTGTAACCTAGATTTGCTTTAGACAACAGGGCAAAGTACTTTAGGTAGCTTCTGGACAAGCCTAAAGGCATCCTGCTGAGGGAAAAAAACTACTGTTGTTAAGTTTAATTCCATAGTGGACATTAATGGGAGTCATTGCTGTGGCAGGTGTGGAGCTGCTATGTAATGATCTCAGAATATTGATAGGTGATGTTATGAATACTGTATGCGACCTGGTCAGGGAGGTGAAGTTCCTGTATAATTGTCTTGGTCTAGTTTAATAAGGGGCTGTTGAAAAAACAAGTAGGAAAACAACACAAAGGAGCTAGATAAACAACCACCCAACAAACACTTGGGGGAAGGGGGCAACTACAGAACAATGGCCTCCTTTCAGGCTCCAACCCAAAGTTGCACATTGGTTATGCCAGTGCTAGGAGCTAACAGATCACATCAGATCAGATAAACAGTTAAAAAGTGACTTAGTCTCTGGGTTGCATGAGGGGGTGATCAAAAAGACTGAGCAGTTTTTAAAGGATACTCTCCCTGAAGCAGACGGGAGTGAACTGTTTTGTGAATTGAAGGCAGAGGTTATGCCACCTGACCCTAGCATTCTTGCGGGGGTCTATAGGAAGCTTAGATAAATAGGCACCTGGTAAATTAGACATGTGTATAGCCCGTTTACTGTTTTAAAATCAGTTTTCTCTAATACCCTTTGGTACTAAATGAATATAATACTGGGCTTTAAGAAGGCTATCTGGTCACTGTATTAACTACCAGTCACGGCTCCTGGAGGGAGCAGGACTGCAGCTAGTGAACGTAAGTCAGGCCTGCTGAGGAAATTACAGGTAGCACTAAGACCCGGTCTAAGAATGGGAGCATCACGTGATTCCACCCTAAGAGAGAGGTGATGGCCCCAGGAGTGACACCTGAGAGGCAGTGCATTCAAAAAGACCAGAAGAGATCAGAGATTCAGTTATCTCTGCAGCTGTGACCATTGCCTAAATCCCAGTGTATTGCTATGAAAATGCAGGATTTATTGTCTATTATCTCTTGAGGTTATATATTTGCAAACTATTTGATTGTTGCCCTGACATGGCTGCCATTTTCATTCCAACCCCAGCTAGTGCAGGTCCCTCCTGGGCTGTGAGGGCAAGAGTTGGTGCACAGTATCCTGGGCACAGAAATGTGGACACTAAAAAAACCTGAGAACACCAGAGTGAACTCTTGGGTTCTCTGTATTAAAGAAAGAGGGTGAAAGCTTTTATTGGAAAGGTACATATATTGTAGGAAGGAAAGCTATTTAGCCAAATTCTCAAGGGAGTTCCAGATCCTTTGCACTAAGGTGGTGCAGGGGATCTGTAATATGGCTGAAAATTTCTAGCAAGGAATTTGCTGTTTGCACATTTTTGTCTGATTCAGATCTGCATCTCTGCCTTTACCTGCAGCTTTATATCAGATGATTATAGCAATATCCTTTCTTGGTGTGGGGTCCATGAAGGACACTAGGTCAATGACACAACTTCTTAGGCCTTGGCTACACTTGCGAGTTTCAGTGCTGTAAAGGCTCCCCCAGCGCTGTAACTCACTCCCCATCCACACTGGCAAGGCATTTGCAGCGCTGTATCTCCGTGGTTGCAGCGCTGCATGTACTCCACCTCTCCGAGAGGAATAGCAAGTATTGCGCTGTTGCTGCAGCGCTGCGGCGCCAATGTGGCCACCCAATGTGCTGTGAATGGCCTCCAGAATTATTCGGCAGTATCCCACAATGCCTGTTCTAGCCACTCTGGTCATCAGTTCAAACTCTACTGCCCTGGCCTCAGGTAACCAACCATGTGACCCACCCTTTACATTCCCTGGGAATTTTAAAAATCCCCTTCCTGTTTGCTCAGCCCAGCATGGTGTTGAGTGCTATCAGTGAATCTTTCCAGGTGACCATGCCTCCACGCGCCAAGCGAGCCCCAGCATGGAGCAATGGCGAGTTGCTGGACCTCATCAGTGTTTGGGGGGAGGAAGCTGTACAGTCCCAGCTGCGCTCCAGCCGTAGGAATTACGATACCTTCGGGAAGGTATCAAAGGACATGATGGAAAGGGGCCATGACCGGGGCACCCTGCAGTGAAGGATTAAAGTGAAGGAGCTGCGGAGTGCCTACCGCAGAGCCCGTGACGTAAACGGCCGCTCGGGTGCTCCCCCCACGACCTGCTGATTCTACAAAGAGCTGGATGCAATACTTGGGGTTAACCCCACCTCCACTCCGAGCACCACCATGGACATTTCGGAGCCGGTGTAGGGGGGGGGGGAGGAGGAAGAGGAGGAGGAGGAGGAGGAAAACGGGAGTGATGGTGGTGGACCGGATGGAAACACCCCGGAATCCCTGGAGCCATGCAGCTAGGAGCCAGGAGGAAGGTAGCCAGTCGCAGCGGCGGGTACTTGGTGGAGGACAAACAGAAGAGCAGGTTCCCGGTAAGCGGGTTTTTTTTTCGGAAGGAATTTTTTCGGTGCGGGCTCTTTGGGAGAGGAGGGTTAGGCATGCATGCCTAGATGTGGAATAGTGCATTGATGTGGTTTATCACATCGCGGTAATCGGCCTCAGTAATCTCCTCGAATGTCTCATCCAGAATGTATGCAATGCGCTTGCGCAGGTTTATCGGGAGAGCCACCGTGGTCCTTGTCCCAGCCAGGCTAACATGTCCATGCCACTGTGCCGCGAGGGGTGGGAGACCATTGCTGCACACAGGCAAGCTGCATATGGGCCAGGGCGGAAGCCGCATTGCAGTAGAAGACCCTCCCTTGCTTCCCAGGTCACCCTCAGCAGCGAGATATCGTCCAGGACGAATTCCTGTGGAAAATGTTGGGACAGTGTTCAGTGTAGGTGCCCCCTGAAGCTGTTGGCTCTTCCCAAGGCACAGAAACCCAGAGGACAGTGCAGCCCTGAAACAATCAGTCCCCCTTACTCACCATTTTGAGGCTCCCGTGGGATATGTGTGCTCTGTTTTGGATGGGAAAATTATGCTATTGTGTAGACCCTGTGTGTTTTCTACTCCTTAAGTGCGGGGGGAATCATTACTCTGTCTGGTATAAACAATGCTGCCTCTGTTAAATGTTGCATTTTGCCTATACAGCTGCATCAACCTTGAGACCTCAGCTGTCCCTCTTATCGCCTGCTCAGAGACTGCAAAGACTCAGGAAGAGACTGCCAAAAAGCAAAGAAGACATGCTGCAAGAAGTGAAGGGGCAATCTATTAAAGAGAATGAGAAAGCATAGAACTGGAGGGAGAGAGAAAGCAGGATCCACCAGGAAAACGCAGCGCACAGGCGGCAAAGCACCGCACACCGGCAGCAAAGCACTGATAGGCTCATAAGCATCCTGGAGCGCCAAGCAGACGCTATCCAGGAGCTGGTAGCCATGCAGAAAGAGGAGCAGTACCGCAAATGCCACCCCCCCTACAGCCCTTGTCCCAAAACTCTTTCCGCTGTGCCCCACTGTCACCTCCAACCCACTTTCCCCAACTTCCGTGTTCTTCACGCCACCCGCTGCCTCCAACACCAGTATCTTCACCACCCAGCCCTGAAAACCACGACCCTTACCCTCTGCACTCAACCCTCATCATCATGCGGTATAGCTGTCCTGAAGTGCAGCACTCACTGCACAGCACACCAGACAGGACATATGCAAATCTGTGATTGTACTGTTCCCCACTCCACCCCCTTGTTTCTTTTCAATAAATAATTTTTTTTCTTTTCAATAAATAATTTTTTGGCTTTGAAAACATTCTTTATTATTGCATAAAGTAAAAGACTCCTTAGCCCAGGAAATAAACAGGCACTGCAAGTCTGCTTGTCTGCTTAGCAAACACTGATTCCTAAAGATTGGAACTACTGCACTTCACTCCCGTGCAGGGCACCAGATATCACTGCTGGTTTTCAGCCTCAAATTGCTCCCTCAAGGCATCCCTAATCCTTGCAGCCCTGCGCTGGGCCCCTGTAATAGCCCTGCTCTCTGGCTGTGCAAATTCAGCCTCCAGGTGTTGAACCTCAGAGGTCCATGCCTGAGTGAAGCTTTCACCCTTCCCTTCACAAATATTATGGAGGGCACAGCACGTGGATATAACCGCGGGTATGCGGTTTTCGGCCAAGTCCAGCTTCCCATACAGAGATCGCCAGCGGGCCTTTAAATGGCCAAAGACACACTCCACAGTCATTCGGCACCGGCTCAACCTGTAGTTGAACCATTCCTTGCTGCTGTCAAGGCTCCCTGTGTAGGGTTTCATGAGCCACGGCATTAATGGGTAAGCGGGATCTCCAAGGATCACAATGGGCATTTCAACTTCCCCTACCGTGATCTTCCGCTCTGGGAAAAAAGTCCCAGCCTGCATCTTCCTGAACAGCCAAGTGTTCCGAAAGATGCGTGTACCATGCACCTTTCCGGGCCAGCCTGTGTTAATGTCAATGAAACGCCCATGGTGATCCACAAGCGCCTGGAGAACCATAGAGAAATACCCCTTCCGATTAATGTACTCGGATCCTAGGTGGGGTGGTGCCAGAATAGGAATGTGCATCCCATCTATCGTCCCTCCACAGTTAGGGAACCCCATTTGTGCAAAGCCATCCACTATTTCCTGCACGTTACCGAGAGTCACGGTTCTTCTGAGTAGGATGCGATTAATGGCCTTGCAAACTTGCATCAACACGATTCCAACGGTCGACTTTCCAACTCCAAACTGGTTTGCAACCGACCGGTAGCTGTCTGGAGTTGCCAGCTTCCAGATTGCAATAGCCACCCACTTCTCCACTGGCAGGGCAGCTCTCAATCACGTGTCGTTGCGCCGCAGGGTGGGGGCGAGCTCCTCACACAGTCCCATGAAAGTGGCTTTTCTCATCCGAGAGTTCTGCAGCCACTGCTCGTCATCCCAGACTTCCATGACGATGTGATCCCACCACTCGGTGCTTGTTTCCCGAGCCCAAAAGCGACGTTCCACGGTGCTGAGCATGTCCGTGAATGCCACAAGCAATTTCGTGTCGTACGCGTTACGCGGCTCGATAGCATCGTCGGACTCCTCACTCTCACTCTCACTGTCACTTTGGATCTTAAGGAATAGTTCGACAGCCAAACGTGACGTGCTGGCGAGACTCGTCAGCATATGCCTCAGCAGTTCGGACTCCATTTCCCGCAGACAGATCGCGCTGCACAGAAACCGTTGAAAGATGGCGCCAAAGGTGGACAGAAACAAAGGGATTTCTGGGATGCGAAGCGATGCATCAAGGGGCATTGGGACAGGACCCAGAATCCCTGCACCCACACCCCCTTCCCACAACCCATGGCGCCAGAATGGGAAAAGGTGCTGTGTGGGATAGCTGCCCATAATGCACCACTCCCAATAGCGCTGCAATTGCCGCAAATGTGGCCACGACAGTGCGCTGGGCAGCTGTCAGTGTGGACAGACTGCAGCGCTTTCCCTACTCAGCTGCACGAAGTCAGGTTTAACTCACAGTGCTGTACATTTGCAAGTGTAGCCAAGGCCTTAGACTTAGAGCATCCCAGCAGCAGCTCTGGGTGGTGTCAGGACCAAGGCCAGTTCTCAGGATAAGGGAACTTTAACACACTCCCCTCTAGAGGGGAGCAGAGCTCTGGCACAGGGGAGAATCTGGCCAATTTACTGGATAGGTTTTTGTAGATACAGACTAACACGGCTACCCCCTGATACTTGGTCCTATTGTAAGGTGGTTCCCCCGCAGTAGCTCTGTATGCACACCACCCTGATCTGAGATAGAAAAAATCTTAGTTGTGCTACTTGGTTCCCTCTCTTCTTTTATATACTGAAGAGGTTACTCACACCCTTAAGGAAAAATCCAGTCTTTGCAAAATGATTACAGCATCCGATCTTACTAATTCTCTTCTCTTACCACAATGGGATCACGTATGCCTCAGGATCAAGGCCAGCTCCACACTTAAGACAATTTGGATAGAAAAAGGATTAACAAAAATTAAAGATATAATACAAGACGATAGACTGGACTCCTACAATTACACGTGTAACAAATATCAGCTACTGCTGTCTCACAGTTCCTTCTTTCAGTGGCTATGCTCAAGGATTCATGCAAGGATAGGGGACAATTGGTCTGTTTCAACTCTCTCACCTGTAGAAGAACATGTTAAGAAATAGGGAAACAAAAGGCACTTTGTAGGAATTACTTATAGGTGGCTTAATGCTCTGCATCAGCCTCTCAATCTCAGTCTCAAAGAAAAATGGGGAAAATAACTTAGCCTTAGTATCACAACAGAAACGTGGGAGGACATCTGGCTTATTGTGAAAGATATTTTATCCTTGCAGTTCTTCCAGAACAAAATATTAAACAGGTACTACTGGACTTCAGAACGTTTGCTTAAGCTTAAGGGACACAGTGAATGCTGGAGATGCAAACAGCCACATGACAACCTCTCGCATATCTTCTATGCCTGTCAAAAATGCATGTGTTCTGGAATGCAACATTTAGTGCTCTCTCAGAAACTTTAAGTGTTGCTATCCTACCTTCTCCAAGCCTCTGTATTTTAGGGGTGCTGCGTGAGTTGCTATTACCAGTTAACATTAAGAAATGGATTGCAGTAACTTTTTAGTGGCCAAAGGAGTTATTTTGAGAAAATGGAAATCTGCAATTCCTCTGTCATACACAGACTGGCTTAGCGAGCTCTCTACTACTGAATTAATGAGGAAAAAATGACTCTCTCTTAAATAGAAACACTTTGAAAAAATATGAGGATGTTTTGTCACACGTGATGCTATTGCATATTTTTGCAGTTTGGTATATATTAGTCCCTGATACTCATAGGTTATATTCTCACTTATTTATCTATTTAGTCACCTTAATAACTGATGCCCTGCATGACCTGAATGATGCCAGCTTTTTGTTTGTTCATTTGTTTTCGTTTTGTTATTTTCCAGGTTTTACGAATAGTGAGCATTGAAGTTTGTTATTTATACACTATTTCCATCTTGTGCATGTATTTATATATTTTTTGTTCTGTGTTTATGTTTCATACTAGATAATAAAAATAAAGTTTAAAAAGAATCTAAACACCTCCCAAGAGTAAAAACAACAATCCCTCTCTTCCTCCTTTCTCAGGAAGAGACAGGTTTAGGGATGGCAGTTTTTAAAATTGGATATAGGAGTGTAAGTGTTGGAAACAAATTATTTATAAGCTTTAATGATTGTAACTCTGAGCTGAATGGGTAAGAAATTGCCCAACTTTTTTATTCTCCAGTTTGCTTGCTGAAAGTCATCAGTTCTTTTCCAGCTTTGTACTTAGAATAGTAGAGCCTTATTCAGCACTGTATTACTCCATTAGTGGATTTAAACCAGTGTAAAACTGGTGGAAAGCAGTGGTGAGGCAGGCCCATAGCATATAACAATTGCCTTCTTCAAAGTACTTTTCAAATATCAGCTACCTGGGTTACTTAATGGTCACAACAAGCTTGTTGGGTAGGTGATTATTATATCCACTAATAGATGAAGGAACTGAAGCAGAGGAATTAAGTGACCTGCACAAGGCCACAGAGGGTGTCAGTGTACAAATGGGATTATAAATCAGGAGTGTGCTGCAATCCTATGTTCAGGTCACAAGACCACACCTCTTCACTGAATCATAAAGGTCAGGCAAAGTGAATGAAATGAGTGAAATGACAATTACACAAGCAGGCAGAAGTGTCAGAGGAAAGCAATGGTACAACGGATTAGCACATAGGAGTAAAATTACAGCCCATGTTTTTAAAAAAGCCCATCTCACAGCAGTAGAGCTGGTTAGAAAACATTTTTTTTTCCACAGAACATTTTGATTTTTCATCAAAAAAAACAAAAACCGCAAAATTGTTTGTTTTTCAGTTTTCAGTCAAAAATTTTAAGTTTGGTGAGGTTTCTGACCAAAAAAAATCAATTAAAGCCAACATTTTCTACAAAAATTTCATTCATTTGAAAACCCAATTTTCCATTAGAAAATAATTTTGACAGGAAGTTTTTGACCAGCCCTACTCAGTATCTTCTAGTGTGACATTTATGGTAATTTTCAACAGAGCTCTGCACCCAACATGCTTAGTTCTTTTGAAAATCTGGCCATTTATTGTGCTGCCTCCAAAGGGGAACTGAGTTTTTTTTGAAAATCTGGCTAAGCACTTCTGAAAATTCTGGAAAATGGTGTTCCTGAGAGAGGCTACAGTTAGGAAGTGATTAGCTGCTGGTTTGTCTAACCCTGCAAAGATCAGAACTTATCCTGAGCTACAGTATCTGTAATTATATTATACAACATGTTGTGCATTAATACTCTGTTATTGATTTATACAACTGACTATAAAATTTAACAGTCATCACCGATCAAAACAAACCAAGAAAGCATCTCTGAGTAACTACGGAGCAGATACTATGCTGTTCTAGTATTCCACACAACTCTCCATTTCGCCATCAGTATAAAGATGCCTAGTTTCTATAGTAACTGGTACATCAATTGTTCTTTTTATTAAATGGCACCTCTTAGATACAGAACACCTTCTGAGCCAAGAATATACATGCTAAAGAATTACCTGCATTCTTTATAATTTGAGAAAAAGATGTTCTATAGAACATACAACTGAACTCCTTTTGCCTTTAAAGGTATAACTGGTGTTGCAGCAACTCTTCTTATGTTATCTTTCCCCAAATATGTTAAATAACTTGTGGGCTGATTCCTAGAGCTGAAGGCCAGAAGGGACCATTAGAACATCTAGTCTGACCTTCAGTATATCACAAGTCATTACAGTTCACCCAGTTATCCCTGTATTGAGCCCAAAAACTTGTGTTTGGCTAAAACATCTTTTTTTTCAGAAAGGCATCCGTCTGGATTTGATGACATCAAAGAGATGGAGAATCCACCACTTCCCTTGGGAGTTTGTTCCAGTATTAATCACCCTCACTATTAAAAACGTGGGCCTAATTTCTAATTTGAATTTTTCTGGCATTAGCTTCCAGGCATTGATTCTTGTTATGCCTTCCTCCGCTAGACAAGAGTCCTTTAGTACCCACTATTTTCTCCCCCTGAAGGCACTTCTACTCTGTAATCAAGTCATCTCTCCAGCTTCTTTTTGATTAGCTAAACCTATTAAGCTCTTTATGTCTCTCGCTATAAGGCATTTTCTCTAGCCCTCAAATTATATTTTGTGGCTCTTTTCTCCAGTTTTTCAACATCTTTTTAAAATGTGGAAACTAGAACTATATGCAGTATTCCAGTATCAGTCTGACCCAGGCCGTATAGAGGTAAAATCACCTCCCTGCTCCTACTTACTCCTCCCCTGTTTATACAGCTAAGGAACTCATTAGCCCCTTTTGCCACAGAATAGCCATGAGTCCTCATGTCCAGTTGCTTGCCCACTATCACCCCTCAATCCTTTTCAGAGTCATTGCTTTCCAGTATACAGTCCCCCATTTTATAGCTATGGCCGGCATTCTTTGTTCCTAGATGTATAACCTTGCATTGTATTTGAATGGGCCCAGCTTACCAAACAACCTGGGCGTCTCTGTATGACTGCCCCTCTGACAAATTGTGTGCCATCCACATATTTTATCAGCAGTGATTTTATATTTACGTCCAGATCACTGGTGAAAACATTGAATAGCACCAGGCCCAGTACCAATCCCTGCAGAACTCCACTAGATACACCACCATTCAATGATTCATGTACATGTATCAGTTATACCTAGTATAAACCTTGCTGGGGGTAAACTCTGTCATGCAAGTTTCTACAAGCAGATTTTCAAAATCACTTTTCAGTGCTTTGAAAATAGGTCCTTTTCTGATGCATACAAGTGAACATTTGAAATGGACACTAAGGACTTGATCCGGGACCCACTGAAGACAGTGGAAGTCTTTTCATTGGCTTGAATGAGCATTGAATCAGGCCCTTGTGGACAACATGTTAACACATTTTTGAAAATGTAGCCCAGAGAGTTCACTTCTTTCACTTGCATTTTATGATTAATGAAGCAGATTGTATTTACTGCAGATACTTCTGAGTAAATTCCACAAATGACATGACCTTTCTGAAAAACATTTGTTGCCATATCATCAGGGTTTTAAAATTAATCGTAAGTGTAGATGATAGCACTTGGGAATGGGAAAAAAATCGGTATCTTTGTATTTGCTTTATGGATTATGTACTTTAAAATTGAATAAAGAAAGGAAGATTTATTTAGGGCTGGCACAATATGGTTTCTGTAATTAATCACCTCAGGGTCCAGGAACATGCAGAATGCATGCTCAGATGGCTCTATAACTGGCGATGATGCAATATCATTATAAAAGAGTACAGCTAGGGCAATCCTATTGGAGATGGCCAAGATGGCAGTTCTGAAAGCATTGGCATAAACTTTATATGTCATGGACTGGGCTTGGGCCAGGTCGATTTTGGCTTCTACAGTTGTGAACTCTGATGTGGAGCCCTGGCATTGGATAGTCTGCTAGGGGGGAGGATAAGGCAGTTAAAATGGTCTACAAACCTCAGCAGGGGAGATGGGGCTGTAGGGAGCCCCCTCAGTCCTAAAAGTTTGCAGAGCTGAAAAGTTAAGCATTCTGCTCAGGGCAGCCAGGGGATGTGTGCATTAAAATATTAATAAATTAAGTTTCAACACACCCTTGTGAGATAGGTAAGTCACCCTATCCCCATAGTACAGAACCAAGGCATAGAGAGGTTAACCCCAAACATCTGTACTAATTTTGGGTGTCTCAGTAATTTAAAGCAACTGTTCCCCAGCTTGGGGTTTCAAATTTAGACCCACAGCCCTGGGCTGATTGCCCACTCTTCTCCCAAATGAACTTTCCTCCTCTCCTTAGAGAGGCTCCCCACTGGAGTAGCTGTTTTATGGCTCCCCACTGGAGTAGCTGTGTAAGCCAGGTTTGTTTTTAGCCGACTATGTTCCAGGGCCTAGGTAATGCTGTACCCAGGCACAGAAACCTTCAGCAAAATGTTAATGTAAAGGCTATAGCAGCAGAACTGTCACTGTCTCTGAAAGGTTTAGGCCTAATGCTCTGCTTGATGCATTCGGATGGAGTACTTGAAATTAGTCCACCTATTGTATCAAAAAGCAGAAGTGCCTTTCAACTGTAACAGGTTATAATGACTTCTTTTTGTTAGAACAGGGCACCTGCCTGAGCTACCATCACTTTCTTGAATGGCCCTGACTGACAGATCAAACACAGAAGATCTATAATGCGTTTAGAGCAAGGTAAGATGGACACAATCCAGCAAAGAAGTACTGTGTCTGGGGAGGGAGAAGAGAAGGACTCAGGCTGGAGATTTTGAATATATAACTGCACATGGCTTTACTATCTTAGTTCAAGCGTATAAATGTGTGTGAATAAAACAGATTAGCAATGTAGTATTTTTAGGTCTCTGTCAGCTCATTTATCTCCCATCAATATACTCCATAAATGCCACTCTTCTTTGAATATTCTGAAGTTGGGACAATTCCTTATCCAATTGCGTGACCCAGGCAAAAGAAGTGTCATAAAGGGAAGTGTTCTGCTTGTCTTGTAAATCACAGTTATAGTTGCTGCCCTTTATAAAAGGAGTCATAGCAAATTTTCAGCTCATGATTTATTCCATCCCAATATTCCAGAGTTTTCTAGTAATTGGCTTCCAGGCAGTAGTCATTGCAATCAGGATGTGTTTGACGGCACAGTGGCTATCATACCTGGATGGTATGAGTAAACCTGTAGAAGAAGTCATCTAAAAAATGAGAGTTAAAATCCTTCTATAGCTATAGTCATTCCTGAGCATAGTCTGATTTCATGGTATTCTCCAAGAATGACCAATTAAAGATTTTTCTTACCATACTGAGCTGAGTCAACTAAAGTTACTGTTGAGCTTTATTTTAGCACTTTCTAAAGAAACCAGATTAATTTCTTATTCACAGTGGCATTTTGGCATTATGGAAGCAGGGATCTATTTTAATTAATACATAATGGATTTCTTTAAATAGGTATGACCTCTTTTGAGGTGCTTTCTAGCATAGCAGGAGGCAAATGGTCTTCTCCATATTAAATAAAAAGTTCTCTGGATCATTAGCCAATGAATCAGTCCCCATTAAAGGATTGCAGTATGCTCCTATATGCTTCCCTTAAAGTTAATCTGGAAGCTGCAGCAGTTATCAAACTGGCTAGGTATCTGCTCCTTAATATAGGTGCAGAGAAGTCAGTGACACCTGCTCACAGAAAGCTCCTGTATCTGCTGGTATGCTGAAGAATATACTTCAAGGACGTACCACTGATATATAAACCCTTAATAACCTAAGAGAAAGGTACTCTCAAGATCTTTCCTCTTATGTCCCGCCAAGGCAACTTAGCTTGGTTGGCTTGTCCTTCTTTACTATACCAAGTCTCAACCTAGATTGGCCTAGACTCTGTGGGTTTTTGGTCTGATATTAGGGATGGGTAAACTGCAAAAGGTTTACAGCTCAGTTTCCTTTCTGGATAGACATTCAAAATTCTGGTTGCTTATTCAAACCACCACAACCTTTTTCAGCACTGTGGCCCAGAAGTCCCACATGGAATCCTCCCCTTCGTCCCAATAAACATTGAGATAATTCCTCTTCCCATCCATCCCAACAAGTCCCAACTCCCCCTTTCTGCTTGCAGGTCTTATTGGGAGAAGCCTACTATCCCAGTTCCATGGTGGGTCTCCCTTATGGTGGAGAGACCAGGTGGATATGTACACTCTTCTCCAGAGTTCTCAGAAAGCAGCCAGCTGGCCTGCTCCCACCTGCATGTTCAGGGTGAAACACTATCATTCTGTCTCCTGCTGCTTTTGTGTGTTACTGGCTGGCCTCTCTTCTTCTCACTGCTGCTCCCACCTATCATTGAGAAGTAGACCCAGCATTTGGTTTCTGGGTTCATAAGAACATAAGAATAGCCATACTGGGTCATACCAATGGTCACTCTAGCCCAGTACCCTGTCTTCCAACAGTAGCCAATGCCAGATGCTTCAGAGGTATTGAACAGAAGAGGGCAGTTATCAAGTGATCCATTTCCTATTGTCCAGTCCCTGCTTCTGGTAGTCAGAAGCGTAGGGACACCCAGAGCATGAGGTTGCGCCCCTGACCATCTTGGCTAATGGCATTGATGGACCTCTCCTCCAGGAATTTATCTAATCCTTTTTTGGAACCCAGTTATACTTTTGGCCTTCATAACATCCCCTGGCAATGAGTTCTACAGATTGACTGTGTGTTGTGTGAAGAAATACTTCCTTTTGCTTGTTTTAAACCTGCCCTATTAATTTCATCAGGTGACCCCTGGTTCTTGTGTTACGTGAAGGGGTAAATAACCGTTCTCTAGTCGCTTTATCTACTCCACTGCTGCTGCTTTAACTTTGCAGCTCTCTTCGTTGCAGAAGTCTGAAAATACAAATAAGGTCTTAGTAATTCCCATTCTAAGGTGAACTGAATTCTGAACTGGAATGTGGATGATTATTTATTTATCTAAACTAATTAGCCTATCCCTGTTTATATCCTTTATAGCTACAGATGCAGGTGAAATACACATCAAGCGGATAGTGGAAGTCAAATGTCTATGGGCATGATCCTAAGCCCTTTGACATAAATGGGAATCTTTACAATGACTTTAAGGGTGTGTCTCCACTGAAATTAAAAACCCGCAGCTGGCCCATATCAACTGACTGAGGCTCTCAGGGCTCAGGCTATGGTGCTGTTTAACTGCAGTGTAGGCATTTGGGCTTGGGTTGAAGCCCAGACTCTGGGACTCTCCCTCCTCGTGGGGACCCAGATACCAGGTTCCAGCCCAAGCCCCAATGTCTACACTGCAATTAAACAGTCCACGAGCCTTAATCAGCTGACATGGGCCAGCTGCAGGTGTTAACTGCAATGTAATCATACCCTAAATAGGCCTGATACTTGGATCAATAAAACAGCGTCAGGATGCAAAGATGGTACAGACTGAGCTTGGTGGGGAAAAAAGAGCCCAGTCATTTTAACAATCTGTATGTCCGGGGCATCTATGAATAAAGATGAGCTGTAGAATTGGGCTCAGCATATTCCAACATAGGCTGTCTATTGCACGTACTGTAGATTCATTTTTAATTTCTACCTATTGAAGAGATTTCATAAAGCACTAGTGGTGGAGCCACAAGGGAGTATTAAAAAGTTAATAACCCAGGAAATGAGAGAGATTGTCCATGATAATTGCATTGTTTGAATTCATCAACATTTTAAGGGCTTTTGTGTCTTAAAATAAAATTTTAAATAGGCTCAGCTACGTGTACATGTAAGAAATCATCACTAAAAACTACAGCCATGGATTTTTGCAGTTCCATACTTCCAAAATTATCCATTTAAACATACTACATCAAGGGTATTTTATGTTTACATTTTCTCTATTAATAAGCCATTGTAAAAGCAGAACTTAAAGACAAAAATGACAGAAAATAGTAATTGGGTAGTGGATGAATTCTAGAACTCAGCAAATATACAATTTTTTCATAAATATTTGCTCCTATTTTTAAATGAATTCACTTCATTTAGGCTGTTCCTTTCTAAGATCTAGTCTACCTGGTTCATATCCTTAAGGAAACTGGATTTCAAAGGTGCCTAGAATCTGTATTACAGATTCACTTGGCATAGTATCCACACCAGAAGTGCTTTAGGAATTACCCAATACAATCAGTTATCCAATCACATAATACACAAACTCATGTGACTTTTGTGACCAACCACAACCAAATAGCAAACAGCAGAGAGCTGTTCACTAACAATACACAAAATGAAAGAAATTCTAAATCAAATTTAAAAGACTTTCAAATAAAGAATAAATCTGTGGGAATGGTGATATATTTATGCATTTTCCATGAGCAGAAATAGGATAAATTAATTATTGCAAATAATTCATTCAGGTCTAATGAATTCCAGTGATTTGGAATATCAATCTAGAGGCTTTGAAAAAGTTTCAATACAAAATATTTCTCATTCAGATCTGTTTTCTTTTCAGTGTCCATGTATAAATTCCTATGATTGGCTTCTCTTGTAGTATATTAGAAAAGACCTTTGATTTCGTTCCCTCCACTGGACTATTAAAGAGGTCTCATCCATTAAGATCCAATGAATATATCTCACACAAACAGTTTGTAGCAATTATAGGATAAGATAGGTGCTGCCTTGTATGTAAACATTGTTGGACATCAGTTGGTGCTCTCTATCTTCCTCTATTATGTTCATCAGTGATACCAACACTTATAGCTAAGCATCAAGAGAGGAGTAGACCAGTTAGCTGATGTGTGGTTCTCACAGTAAGTTTGATTCATATCCTGGCTCAATTTAAATCAATGGCAAGACTCCCCTTGATTTTAATGGAGCCAGTGTTTCTCTCATGGAATTCAGTTATCTTGTAATATAAATTGACTGTATGGCATGCAATGTATGGTTACACCCCTGATCTCCCTCAAAATAGTCCATACCACTATACTCCAGAGGAGTGGAGACGAGATAATAATGGAGATTGATACATATATACTGAAAAGAAAACAGTCCTCTGAATGACGTGATAGAGAACATATTCACAAATATGTTTGTTTTAGCATTTTCACAACCTCTAGATTGGTGTACATCATTGTATATGTGTGTCGATATATCAGTGAGACCTCTGACTTGCGTAAATTTAGGCACATGCTTAATTACCTTGCTGAATTTGGGCCATAATGTGGATCTTATCTACTACAACTGCTGTTCCTGATTTTTAAAATGCAATGGTTTGTTTCCCATTTTATTTTAATCTGATACCTATTCCAGGTTGTCCAGTCCCAATTCTGTAACATTTTTGTTTGTTTGCCCTAGTTAAAACTAACTAAACTGAAGGGAAAGGTACAGCACACATACAGTAGATTGATAAAGATCACAGAATTCATGTGCTGAAACTGAACTGAGTTTTTCCCTCACAGTGAAACAGGAATTATTAATCCCCTAAATATCCCCATGGAGACCATACACAATCTGATCGCACTGTTGCTGCAGCTAGGAATGGTTCAGGAAATGCCACTGACAAGTACTATGGAAAGTGAGCTTAGACACTGAGCCTGCAATAATTCTTCAATACCTAAAGGGACCGAACTACTACAGTTTTGACAAGAGGAGAGCACAAGAAAAATAGGTGACATTTCCCTTCAATATTGTCCTGATGGACTCCTAAAGTGCAGCCAATTTTGCTTCTTCATACACCTTGGCATGCTGTCAGACAGCAGCATGAGGAGAAAATGATGAGTTCTGCTGTTTGATCAATCAGTGAGAGATTAGGTTGGCCCACCTTTATCCAAGCTATATGACTGCTCCTAGCTGTTAATGACAGTTATCAGATACCTTATTGATGAGAGGGTCTTGGGCACTATTTGTGGATAGCTCAATTGATAGGCAAAATACAAAGTTTCCTTATAACAGACCTCCTCATCTTCAAGTCAAGAAATCTGAATAACATTTGAATCTATATTAATGATCCTCTTTGCTTTTTGGAAAAACAAGTATTATTATTATTATTTATTCCTTGTTTTCTTTTACTCTTTTAAAAAAAAAATTCAGTTTTGTAGTTAATATAGAATAGACTTCCTTAACGCAGTTATGAATAAGTAGAGAATAAGGAACGGCAGATTTTTAAATCCTACTTACGTGCAACATGAATTGTGATAGAATGGGGTTAATACTAATTGGTTGTGGAAGTAGAAGGAGTAAGCTTACATTAGAAGTGACTAGCAATTTTGTGGTTGCTGAGACAGTTCTGCAAGATTCTCTGTGATGTAGTGTATCTGCAAAATTCAGGACAAATTCTACACTGTGTTAGAATATTCCTCAAAAGAATTGGATGCTACCCATCTGTGCCGGAGTGTACCTACCCCGTCCTGGCCCTGCAGTGGTTAACTGTGCATTGCAGGCTGAGAAAACCACACCCCTTCACCTCTGCTGGGCATGCTCAGCCTGGAGGCAAGATAGAAAAGGAATCAGCCCAGCTCAGTCTGGGTGGGCTGCCGAAGGGAGAGGACACAGACTGTAGGTAGCCTCTAAATGGCCCAACCCCAGAGCCAAGACAGGCAGACCCCAAGATGGACTCTGGGCTGCCTGACAAACCCAGAGAAGAGACCCGCCATCAGGAGCTACACCACCTGAGGACCCCAGAGACCCATGGGAATCATGGACCATCGCCGGAGAAGACAGGTAGGAAGCAGCCTATGGGGCTTAGACTTTGCTCCAGGGGTGGACTGGGGAATCAGTCAGCGGTTTTGGGGAGGATCCCTGCTGACTTGGTGGCGAGTAACCCCACCACTGCCAGGACTCTGGGCTGGGGCTCGGAGAAACAGGGAGGGCCCAAGTCCCCCTACCTGCGTGCCACACACCCCTGAGTGATACCCCACTTCCCAAACGGGCCAATAGACCACAAAATCCCACAGAGGGGTACAACCTTATTGACTCTGGCCATTAGACCACACTGCCCTGTCTATAAGTGTTGCTTCATGATTCTGGCCATTAGGCCATGCTGCCCTGAGCGGAAGGGTGACTTTATTGACTCTGGCCATTAGGCCATACTGCCACGTTTTATAGTAAGGGTCATCAGCATAGGATCTAACCGGCTGTGGTACAGCCTCTTCTCTTTCTTTTAACCACACATGACCTGACCCCCATGACAGGGTGTACCTACTCTGTGATGCCATCTCACTTGGTTTACTCAAACAGGAGCTCTGTTTGTATTTCTCTTTTTCCCAGTGCCTCAGGTACAGAGTTGCTACTTACATCATATATCCACAGAAGGAAGGAAAACCTTCAATGGTACCAAATATATAGGCCATATAAAACTCAACTTAGTCAATTAGCTATTACTAACTAGATATCAATATATTAAATATTAAGTTAATAATAAGATGTTGAATTAGATTTCAAATGCTATTTTTATTTGTATAAAAACCTTCATGTTTGTTCTGTTCAATGGGAACTACTCAAATCACTTGCTAATTTAAAGGCATGTTTGCTTGAACTTTCCCTGTTGGGTTCCTGTTGAAGGCCCCTCCCCCAGCATAAGGGGAGGAGCTTCTGATACTGAGCCCTGAACTCAAATAAATACAGGGGATAACAACAATGAAACAGGGACAGGTGTGAAGGTCAAAGGGTCAAAAGCAGGAAACCTGAAGGGGACACCAAGCAGAGAACCCTGGACAGTGCTCACTGCTCCTCAAAGGTATCAAGGGAGCCAGCGGATGCCACCCAGAGGAACTCTGCCCGGATACGTGAATGGAGGCCCCACAGTCACAGAGCACCCCTTCAGCCAACATCCTCTGCCTGGTGTTATAGATGGCTACTTTGGCCATCACCAGGAGGAGGTTGACGAGGAGGTCTCACGACTTTGTGGAGCTATGGACAGGGTTTGTGTAGATGAGAATGTAGAGAAGTGCGGCCAGAACCACAAAAGTAGATCCAGGAGGAGCCGGAAGAAGGGCTGCAACCTGGCACACTCAAAGTAGGCATGCACCAGGGTCTCCCTCACACCGCAAAAGAAACAAGCGTTGGAGATAGGGGTGAACCGCACCAGGTACATTCCCATGCTCACAGCTCCATGAAGGACCACCAAACTAATATGTCCAGTGGGCCGTGGGACCAAGGTGGAGTACAGACTAGCCTCACCCTCAGCAGATGGCAATAGGTCCTACCACTTAGTATCGGGGGCAGGACACAAGGATGAGGAAATGGAGAGTATGGAGCATGAGCATGTACAGATGTGACCTTGGTGTGGTTCGGAAGCGAACCATCTGCAGGTCGCACAACCAGTTCAAGGTATGCAGGTGGGACGGCCAGAGGGGCTAACAGGGCAGGGACCTGATGAAAATATCCAGAGGGCCTGGGATGAGGAGTGGGCAGGGAGCACCCTCCCACAGGACCCGCTCAAGGTAGACCTGAGAGACAGGCAATAAGGCTCCCTGCATCTCCTGAAGTACGCACCAGGGAGTTCGAAGGATGGAGAGCTCCAGGCTCTGACTGAGCACCAGGGGAATCCACCCACTATGCCCAGTCATAGTCCAGGAGGTCTCCAATTCTGGTAACTCCTGCCAAGACCAACCTCTGGTGCACTGAGTGGGACTCTGCCACCTGCACACTAAGTTTGGATTGTGAAGCAAGGGCTCCGTGAGGAGATCTGCCACCTCGGTGGCTGCCACAGAATTGGTTGCCAAAACCAGCTTCCAGGTCTGGAAGAGATCCTTGTAGAAGACTGGCAGACTAGAGGGGTCTTGTGGAAGACCCCTCGGATGGAGATAAATGAGCTGCCAGTCATATCAGAGCCTTCTGAGGCGGTGGAGGAAGGCGTGTGCCAACATACTCCACACCAGACTATCTGCACTACAAAGATGTCTCAACGGGGTCTGGAGGCGGAAGACATGAACCTGAGTGTGAACGCAAATCAGGCCCTGTTCCCTTTCCTCCAGGGGATGACTCAAGACCCCATGAATTTGCAGTTTGAGATAATAATGTGTTTAAACCAGAGGTTCTCAACCTTTTTCTTTCTGAGGCCCCCCGCCCACAACATGCTATAAAAACTCCACAGCCCACCTGTGCCACAACAACTGTTTTTCTGCATATAAAAGGCAGGGCCAGCATTAGGGGGTAGCAAGCAGGGCAACTGCCCAGGGCCCCACACCACAGGGGACCCTGTGAAGCTAAGTTGCTAAGGCTTCGGCTTCAGCCCTGGGTGGCAGAGCTTGGAATCCCAGGCTTCAGCCCCACGCTTTGGGACTTCAGCTTTCTGCCCTGGACCCCAGCAAGTCTAATGTCAGCCCTGCTTGGCGGACCCCCTGAAACATGCTTGGGGGGCCCCTGGTTGAGAACCACTATGTTAAACTGATTAAACCATCACTTATCTATCATTTCTAAAAGGTCTGTCACTATAGATGATATGCTGTACCACTCTTACCCTGTTTTCTATCCTAGAGGAAGGAGCAATACAAATTTGAAGAGCTTCCCAGCCTCTGTTCTGAGTTATCTGTATACATTTTAGCAAAAACGTAACTCTTCGGGTGCTCTTTGGAATAGATTTGAGTGTGGAGTCAGTTATATTCGCTGAGTGAAAAGTGTTTTGAGAGGCTCACATGTAGGGTATGCTAAGGGGGAGGCCAGTAGATTGATTCACAGTATGTCTCTTGGTTCAGTCTCTCCATTGATGCTGCTATAACAAGGAACCACCAGCATCTACTCTTCTTTATTATTATTACTGTATTGCTGTGTTCATTTTTCATTTCTGGTAATGCCGAGGGTGACCCGATGTCCCGATTTTATAGGGACAGTCCCGATATTTGGGGCTTTGTCTTATATAGGTGCCAATTACCTCCCCACCCCCTGTCCTGATTTTTCACCCTTGCTATCTGGTCACCCTAGTAATGCCAATAATGTGTTACGACTCTGTGCAAACACAAAACAGGTCCCAGCCCCAACCCTGGACACCTTACAATCTAAATTTAATTGCAGATCCCATTCTGAGAAAGGTAGTATTTAGGAACATCTGTTAAATATACAGTATATAGATTTTCATTGCTTTACTATTTCAGTATGCAGCTGCTCTAAAGTTCTAAATACAAAGAGAAGACAAATAACTCAGGTCAGTATATAGATATAAGTATTTTTAACTTTCCATTAGCCACTGAGTACATTTTCCCAGAATTTGGACACTGGGAAAAAAAGTTGTGAATAAAGATTTTTTTCGAGAGAAAGTTCCTAGTTCTTCAGTTTTTTACCCAAGAGAGTTGTGGGCACATTCCTTGGTATCTCAGACTGAGCCCTAATGATCAGCCCATAATACTCCTGTTTTAATAGAACCCTGCCACTCCCATTCTTACCATCAAAGATTCCTATTGTTGCTACTGTTCTTCCAGCTGCAGAAATGGGGCTCCCTTGGTTTCCAATCAGTTCCACTCCTCAATAAGCCAGAGGCTTGTGCATCAAGTGTGAAGTGATAAAAGCAACTTTATCCACTTCCTAGCAGTTGAATGTGCTGCCCCCTACTCCACAGGACTGTTCTGTGCTGGATGGGTGTGGGAGAGAGAAATCATTAGCTGATTCTAAATGTCATGCCTGGCAGTGTAGAGTACAACCACTAGGCCATCAGTCTGCACTTAATATCTTACGCAGCGTGAGGGCTGAAATAGCAATACTCTGGTTGCATGCTGTCCTAGGTCATCCTCCACTCATTAGAGGAATTCCAACTTGGGGGTTGTGAGGAGAGGGAATATCAATTTCCTTTCCAAACCTAAGCACAAGCAAAAGTGGCATAAATAGGGATACAAAACCAGGGGCATTTTCAACCGATTTTATTCAAAGCAGCCTGAGAACTTCTCTCCAAATATTGTGGACTGTAGAACAGCATAGGAAATATTCCCTACATTCTTGCAGCAAAGTTCATCTTTCATACAGGAAACACAGAAAAGGTTACTAAGCCTTTGTAAAGTGCCTCATTGCCTGGGAATAAATAAATAACGCTTTAGAAGCCAGCCTGCAAGCATATCTGTTGTCAAGACTTTACTTCTAGAATCTTGAAAACCAATCAGTTGCTGAGATGGCAAGCAATTAAGGAACAAAGTATGAAAGCCACAATGTCTGCCAAAAAGAAACTAACAAACAAAGAGCTGGAGCATTGGCACTGTTTGGATTAAAGCACAGATAGGGGAATTCATCCAAGGAAGAAGCATGTGATTCGCTTCAGATAAATCAGCTACTGATATAGAGATTTTTTTTCTATTTTCTCTCACTAATTCTTGACAAAACACGATAACACACAAAAAAGTACAATAGCTGAGTTACAATAGTGTAGTCTTATGTGACTATTTTCTCTCCCTCCCTTTCTCTGTCTGCATAGGAGTAAAGGAGTTTGTGCATTCGGCATTTTATTACAAGGGGTGCTTTATATAAGTGAGTTTATTACAGGATTTCATGGAGTTAGCAATAATAATTCTAAATAAAGGTGCCTGATTATAATCCTCAGAAAGTCCTACTAAATGGAATCACAGCCTATTTTAAATAGGATGTGATAATTAAAGAAAACAACTATAATCTACAGACAAGCTGGTTTTCTCATAACTTGAGTTCCAGCTTTGTCTCCCTCATTTTACAAGGAAACACACTCTGTCTGGAAGTTCCATTGCGTTCCTACAATACCATCCAATTGTGGATGGAGGGGGCATACAGGTATGTATGAGGCTTGTGCATGTGAATTGTATATTGGGGGTGTTCAGAGACTATGGTATGGGAGCCATATAATTACAAAGACAGATAAATAGGCAGAATGGGGGCATGGTACAGGGGACAGTACTTTGTCCTGCATGCTCCCTTGAGGCACCACAAAAGAACAGCAAACAGAGTATTAGTCAAAGCAGCTCTGATGTCTTTCAGTTGTATACATCCCCTTGTACCCAAAGACTCTTAGTAGTCTCAGGAGGGATATGTCAGACACTATGTCATGCTAATGCCACAGAATTGGCCCCCAGGAGCCCACATTCACAACACTAGAGGAATAATCATCTACCGCTGTGCGCTAATTCATACTAAACCAGCTTTTTACACATTGCCAACAGCAAAGGTATTTACTATCATCGTTTGACTGTGGTGCCATATGTGTAGTTTCCTTTGGCAAACTGCCATCCCCACATTGATTGAAGGCACTGTGCCATATTTTCATTGGCCAGTGTCAGTGCTTGTGAATATTTCTTCTCATGGAGTCAATGGATCCATTGGTTCAGTTCCATCATTAGTACAGTTCCCAGATGATGTAATTCTTGCCTCTTGTTATCATACAAATTGCAGTAATAGAAAGAACAGTTTGGCAGTTCGGACCCAGCTCTTCATTATTACTATGGCCTAGGAAACAATTGAACAACATATCCACAATAACCTCTGTACATTTAAGCATATTATAACCTTGTAGGCCTTGTCTACACACAAACTTGCACCTGTTTCGTTAAAACGGTGCAAACTAATGTATGACACTTTTATTAAGATGTGGGTGAGTAACAGATTTGTTGGTTTGCTAGCAATTCTAAAAAATTCAGAGAAAAAATGTTTTGGTTTGATCCAAAAGAGTGTGTGTGTGTGTTTTATATATATATATATATATATATATACACACACACACACACACACACACATTTCAGTTAAATTAAAAGTAATAAATAAATAAATAAATAAATAAAAATTCTTTCTTATTGAATGAAATGTTTTGTTCAACTGAAAACAAAATGTTTTGTTTCAATTTTCAACATTTTTAATGCTTTTGAGTTCTTTAAAATAAAATTAAAGGAAATATTAAAACAAAAATCTGTTTGAACCAAAACAAATCAAAATGTTTCATTTTGAAAATGTCAAAATGCAACACTTTCACCTTTTAATTTATTTTTTGGTACGAACAATTTGGTGAAACAAACAGTAATTCACAAAACATTTTGGTCTCACTTAATCCAGATTTTTCACTGAAAAAGTTTTGGGCAAATAATTTCACCAAGCATTACTTGCATTCCTCTTTAAGAATGGCTTATTTCAATACAGCTTAAGCCTGATCCTTAGTGATTTAAGTTAAGTGGAAATGAGTCTGGTTTAAACTGAAAAAGAGGGTTCACACAACCTTTTGTACCTAAATCAGTTTCCATTAATACCTTAAGTGAAACTGGACTAACTGGAAAGGGCGACAGGGGATGGATCACTTGATGATTACCTGTTCTGTCATTCCCTCTGAAGCACCTGGCATTGGCCATTGTTGGAAGACAGGATACTGGGCTAGGTGGACCTTTGGATTGACCCAATATGGCCGTTCTTATAGTCTTATGTTCTTAACTCTGCATGAAGACATGCCCTCAGTATTGTCAAGCGTTGCCAGAGGAACACAGAACCCTGAACTTTTGACAAGTCAAAATCCTTTCATTTCAGTTTCAATATCCCCCAGCTGGGTTAGTATTATCCCTACTTCATTTCTGAATGAGCAGCTCAATCATTATCACTAAGTCTTAAAAATTTGCTTTACCTGGTTTATTTTTTTTTTCTTTTCAAACAAAGGCTTTTATTACATGTCTTCTCATAGCAGTGCATCTCATGCTATATTCCTCATAGTCTGCTGATATCCATTATGACCAATTTGACAGTGTGGTGTTGTTAATTAGTCTGAGACTTATGAAGGATGAAATCAAAAGTAAGTCATTGAGTTATCGTATATTTCTGCTGATTGTAAGAAACTGTCTTTAAATAAAAGGTCTAATGTATTATATGTAGTTTATGGAGAAGTACATTTTCCCCTTTTTACTACAAGTAATAGATGAAGTGTTAGGTTTATAAATGCTTTTTTATTTTTTTTTTTATTTTTTTTGGCTTTGGTCAATTTGTGCCGCAACCTTTTATAAAAAGCTATTTTTTTTACCAAGTAAAACAGAAAAGGGTAGTTCTATTTTTAAAGTCAGAGATAGGCATGTTTGCCTTAGTAGTTTGTTCTCCTTCATGTACAACCTTACTGAACCATTAATTGTCTTCATGACTCAGGATTCTTGTATTGAGGAAAAAAATATATTTTATTTTAGTATAAGCCTATGTAGCCACTATGTTGGGGGGTTTATTTTTAGATGAAAGCATCCACTTAGATAACTGCTGAATGGAAAATGATTATATTCATTACAATTAGAGTTACTCTGTGTGCAACACATAATTCTTTGGAATAAGTGCTTTTCCGGAAGCTGGAGACATGAAAGTAAAATGATCGTCTAAATGCCATTTTTTGTTTCCCTCATTAGCATGCTGCCTCAAAAAATGTGTCACTTCTAATTAGAGATGAGTCTAAACTGGGATTTTATATCCAGCATTTGACCATGACCTTCCACAAAGGGCATTTTCAGAAACAAGGGAACCATCCAAATCAACAGTAAGGCTTGTGAGAGCTGGAGACACAGGATGATCCTAAAGACAACAGGATGATCATGAATCACACTTTCAGATCCAAATGCAAGACTCAACTCTACAACCTAGTTTTACAATAAACTATTTTGGAAAAGCAAGCAAGCCTCCACCCTTTCACCCTGATACACATACACATGTACAAACAATCCCTCTCTGTGGGACAGAAGAGAGAATCAGATGCCAATGGAACACTAGTTTATGTTTGCTTATTTTCTTGAAACATGTTTAGATACCCTGGTGCTGATCTGAAATAAAGACCCAAATAGATAGATAAGATCGATAGAATCCACCACCACCACCATCAATAAATTTTGGAGGCAAGATTTGGCTCTGAATCCCAGGATCGGAATCCATATCTATACTGGTAAAGGATATTTTCTTCTGCTTTTTCTTTTTTGTGGTGCGGGAGAGGGGATAAGTGGGGGAGGATTCAAGGCTAGACTAGGTTGGTTTTTCACACTGGGTCCAGGTGTGGTCCAAGATGGAGGAAAGATTGTGAGAACAGAAGATCTCATAAGATTTCTGCTATTTCAAGCTGAAATGTCATTAGATCATTTCCCAAGAATGCAGTGCCATCATCCTGCTCTGGTTCTGACTGAAACTTTACGTCTAAACCCAAGCCTAAATCTAATCCAGATCTAAAACCACCTCAAAAGGCTTTCTTTACTTCAGCCGGAGGTGAACAGGTAAAAAAAAATTGCACCCTCTATTTTGCCTTGGGCTATGAGTACAGTAACTCTTCACTTAACGTTGTAGTTATGTTCCTGAAAAATGTGACTTTATGCGAAACGATGTTAAGCGAATCCAATTTCCCCATAAGAATTAATGTAAATAGGGAGGGTTAGGTTCCAGGGAAATGTTTTTTTGCCAGAAAAAAGACATTATACACATATACTGTATAAGTTTTAAACAATTTTAAACAAGCAGTTTAATATTGTACACAGCAATGAATGACTGTGAAGCTTGGTTGAAGTGGTGAAGTGAGAGGGTGGGATATTTCCCAGGGAATGCCTTGCTGCTAAATGATGAACTAGCACTTGGCTGAGCCCTTAAGGGTTAATACACTGTTAATGTAGCCAGCACATCCCTCGGCCTGAGCCACTTCCCGCAGCCCCCATTGGCCTGGAGCAGTGAACCGCGGCCAGTGGGAGCTGTAACCGGCTGAACCTGCGGAAGCGGCAGGTAAACAAACCAGCCCGGCCCGCCAGGGGCTTTCCCTGAACAAGCAGCAGACGGGCTTTGAGAACCACTGCTCTACAAGGCAGCATGGACTGAGGCAGGAGGGAGGAAACACAATAGATGCAGGGCAGTAGCTACAACCACTTCCCTGCAAAAACTGAACATGATGATGAGCCCACACTATCCAGCTGGAGCACACCACACCCTCCTCCTGGCAGCACATGCACGGCTGCACAGGTGCTGACTTTCCAAAGTGCTGAGGGGTGCATGCATGAGTGAGAGAGAGAGAGACGTTCATTGCCCCTTTAAATACGCTGACCCCACTACAAGTACGTTGCCCTTTTAAGCAGATCAGCCAGTTCAGACAGGAAGCAACAGTTTCCAGCAAGCTCCCTCCTTTCTGTCCCTCTCCTCTGTTTTGTGGAGAGGTGGTACCGAGCGGTGTGTGTGTGTGTGTGTGTGTGTGTGTGTGTGCAGGAGTAGGGGGACATCCTGATATCAGCACCCCTCTCCCCCCTTCCCCCAGCAAGCAAGAAGCTCCCGGGAGCAGCTCCAAGGCAGAGGGCAGGGCAGGAGCAGCATGGCAGTGCGGGGAGGGACAGCTGAACTTCTGCTGGGCAGCTGCCGAGCCACATAGCTTACAGGGAATTTAGGGGAGCTGATGGGGGGCTGTCAGTCCCCCCGCCCCCCAGTTCTAATCCCCACAAGGAGGGGCTGCTCTTACAGAGAATCCAGCAAAATGTGGACAAAGCGGGCAGCTGCCAAACAACGTTGTAAGGGAGCATTGCGCAACTTTAAACGAGCTTGTTTCTTAATAGGTCAGCAACATAACAACGAAACAACGTTAACCGGGACAACGTTAAGTGAGGAGTTACTGTACTCTCTTATTTTCACTAAATATCTGCCATCTCCTCAGTACACAGTATCAGAGAATCAGTGTTGCAATGACTTCTTGTCCTGTGCCATACTGAGTCAGTGGAAGTCCCTTCAAGGTAAACCAAGCCTAACCTGATTTCATTCAGCCACAGGATAGTTATCATCTTCCACAATTCTGTCCTTATATTAAGAAAGCTGCCCCCACCCCGCCCCGACCTGAGTGCCTCTGCAGCTGCCATTAGCTGGGAACTGTGGCCAATGGGAGCGGTGGGGCTCAAACTCACTCAAACTAGAGCCTGTGCCCCCACCCCCAGCCCCGTACCCTTCCTGCACCCAAACTCCCTCCCAGAGCCCACGCCCCGCACCTCCTCCTGCACCCCAACCATGCACCTTCTCCCGCACCCAAACTCCCTCCCTCTTAGTTAACCAGCATTTTCACTTACCAGCACCCCCCCATTCCTCCAATATGCTGGATAAAACAGATTTTAATGTAGTTGGTTCCCACAGGGGTCTGTGTTGTGTCCAATAGTAGTCAATATTTTCATTAATGACACAGATAATAGAGTGGAAAGAATGCTTATAAAATTTGCTGATGACAGCAAAGTGGGAAGGGTTACAAACACCACAGAAGACAGGATTAGAAATCAAAATGACCTTGATGAATTCAGAATTGGTCTAAAATCAACAAGATGAAATTCACTAAAGACAAGTACAAAGTACGACACTTATGAAGGAAAAAAATCAAATGCACAAGTAGGAAATGGGGAATAAGTGGCTAGGTAGTAAGACGGCATAAAAGTATTTGTGGGCATAGTGGATTACAAATTGAATATGAGCCAACAATGTGATGCAATTTCAAAAAGGGCAAATATAATTCTGGGCTGGAATGAGGCAACAAGGTGATATCACAGTCTCCAATTTGTACCCCCAATCCATGTGCATGGAAAAATACTGGATCGAACATGGAGTCATATGTGCCTTGCTGAGTCACGGGGTATCTATTGCCTATGTGTTCTCTGAGGCATGTTCAGGAGGGGCCCACTGAAGGAGCTGATTCTCTGACCCATCAACACATGGCTGGCTAGTCCTGATGTAAATCTGTCTTGTGGGTGTTACCCAGGAACACAACACATTTTGTAAAAGTAAAATTTCATAACTTCATATACAACGGTGATACACACATTTAAACAAGATAGCATTGTTCAACAGATTACAACTTTTCCAATGATACCTTACAAGGTGCACTTTATATAAGATTTATCACTATTGTGCCACATTGGTGACAACATTGGTGTAGATGGCCACCTTCCTTTTTACACAGTATCACAAGCGGCATGAGCTGATTGTCACCTGACATCATTTCCATGATACCAAAAGCCATAGGTGGCAACTGGTCTTAGCCTGCCTCTACCCCTGGGAAGACTGTTGTCTTTGTGAGCCATACAAATTCTAATTTAGTTTTCTACATCCACTAAAAGCAGGAGGTATATTGTTGTATGAATATGGAGCATCCACTGCAACTGCAAGCAGGAGGGTAATTTGTAACAGAATAGGCCCTATAGCAGGGGGGATGGAAAGGAAAGAAGACTTTCTGAAAATCAGCTAGTTTTTCAGGCAGATGAAAATGTAATGTAGCCTGTCATTGATTTGTCAAAACAAAACAAAAAAATCAATGGGGCAGAACAAGTTTAAAAATGGGAATTTAATGTAAGCAGTGAAACAATAACATCACTGTAAATATTTGTATTCAGCTAGAAATCAGCAGCAGCCTGCAACTGAATCAATATAGCGAAATGTATTTTAGATGGGTATTATTCAGTATGAAGGACCAAATCCTGAGATGCATATAGGATCCTTACTCCTGGGTTCTTTACAGCCTCCGTGGGCCTGCAGTCCCACCTAACAGCTCTGCCTTAAGAATGCCTCTTCCCTGTACATCCACTGACATGTGTCACAGTTAGGCAAAGTCATTAACTTGGCTTCTGAAGGAAAGGATAGGACTTGGGGTGGCCAACCTGCTCACCAGCCACTGCTTACAGCCAGCTGCCCATCAAGATTTGATGACAGGTCTCTAGGAGTGGTCTCTATAAAAATACCAAATCACTGTAACCTACACTCCTTTTGCAGAACTAGTGAATGCTGCATTGGTGCCAGTTATGCTACTGTTTCCCTTACAAGCACACCACTTTTACAAGTAACTTACATCTATGTAAATGTAACATTACTTACCTCACCATTTTCATCACTTTTCAATCAGACCCCTTCATTCCTCTTTTTTCTGATCCCACTATACTTTACTTTCACCAGATGAACCTTCCTTCAATACTGGAGAATACTTTTACCTCTCTTTGCAGACCATATCTTCCTCACCCAGTGTTAATGCATTCATATGAGAAATCTGAACAGACCTTTTTTCTTTTTCCTTCTGCACAAGTTTTTCCTTATTTGTTACACTTTATATTAAAGGTACACCTATGAAGAGTTTATAAAGAGTTAATAAGAGGTGACATGTGTAACTCTTCTTCCCGTCTGGGCAACAAGGATTGGGTTCAGTATCTAGGGGTTCCGTTTCAATAACACAATGCAAAACCAGCTTGAGCCACCCCTCCCCCCGTGACCTGGGACAATTACATACCACCACCACCACCACCCCCAGGGCACCTCTAAGAGGCAATACTTCCCCTCTTGCAAGCACGGAGGGAAACAATACGGCATTATGTTGGGGAAACACCACGAACAGGATTCATAACAGAAACCATGAGCAAAAGACTCACCCCCAAGTAAGTTTGGCAGTGTCCTTTTTCCCTCAGGGTCTTAAGTCCAGCAACCCAAAAATCACCCAAAGTCCCAAAAGTCCAACAACCCAAAAGTCTTTGTCCCTGGTCACTGCAGACTCAGAGTTCAAAAGTTTATCGCAGAGTTTTACCTCCTGGTCGGGGGGGGGGTATGTAGGGGTGTTAAGGGGCACCTTACGTGGTCCGAGGCCAACTGCCCTGCCTCTCCATGGGGTTCTGCTGCAGCCTTCACCACCAGCCACTCTGCTCCACCAGCCATCCCGTGAGCCACTCCAGCCATTCCACAAACTGCTGTGCTCCGCCAGCCGCTCCACTCCACCAGCCATCCCGTGAGCCCCTCCAGCCATCCCGTGAACTGCTCCACTCCGCCAGCTGCTCCACCAGCCGTCCCGCAAACTGCTCTGCCAGCCGTTCAGCAACATAACTTCAGCCCCCCCCCAGCACTCCGTGATTTCAGCTCTTAGTAATTTTAAGCTCTTTAGTGATTTCAGCTTGTAGTAGGGGGAGCCCCAATGTTGGTGCATCATTGGCCCAAAGTGAATTCTGCTCAGCAGTCTGTAACTAGACTCTTAATAGAATCAAAATTAGCTCTGATATTCCACAGTGGAGAAAGAAGGAGGTACAATTGGTGTTTCAGGCCCTCAAAAGGGGTCCATAGCATCAGGTACAAATGCCTGTCCCCAGCCTCTCTCAATTCACTGGGTTTTGGAACCCATGTCCCTTGTCTAGCGAGTGCTACTTAGCTGATGGCGAGTCCCTCTGTCATAAAACAGTTCCACTGTCCTTGATTCACATAATCAGGTTAACACAGGGGTCGGCAACGTTCGGCACGCGGCTCGCCAGGGTAAGCACCCTGGCCGGCCGAGCCAGTTTTATTTACCTGTTGATGTGGCAGGTTCAGCTGATCGCGGCCCCCACTGGCCGCGGTTTGCCATCCCGGGCCAATGGGGTGGCGAGAAGCCGCGGCCAGCATATCGCTCGCCCGCGCTGCTTCTCGCCGCCCCCATTGGCCTTTATTATTTAGACTTCTAGCACTTGTGTACAAGCACTTTAAAAACTTGTCACTGTTTATTTGTCTGCCCTCTTCTGATGTGTCAGATTCTTTATGTGAATGTTTCTCATCTGATCTGGTCCATACTTTATCCTCTTCCATCCTCTCCTCCTGACTAGAACCTAGAGAATCTCTATCAATAGATTCTCCTCTAAGAGAAGTCTCTGTCCAATCCACGTGCTCCACTGCAGCAATCAGCTTTCCCCCATCTCTTAGTTTAAAAACTGCTCTGCAACCTTTTTAATGTTAAGTGCGAGCAGTCTGGATCCACTTTGGTTTAGGTGGAGCCCATCCTTCCTTTATAGGCTTCCTCTACCCCAAAAGTTTCCCCAGTTCCTAATAAATCTAAACCCCTCCTCTCTACACCATCATCTCATCCACTCATTGAGACTCTGAAGCTCTGCCTGCCTACTTGGCCTTGCATGTGGAACTGGAAGCATTTCTGAGAATGCTACCATAGAGGTCCTGGATTTCAGTCTCTTTCCTAGCAGCCTAAATTTTGCCTCCAGGACGTCTCTTCTACCCTTCCCTATGTCATTGGTACCTACATGTACCACGACCACCGGCTCCTCCCCAGCACTACACATAAGTCTATCTAGATGCCTCGAGAGATCCGCAACCTTTGCACAAAGCAGGCAAGTCACCATACAGTTCTCCCGATCATCACAAACCCAGATATCTATGTTTGAATAAAATGCTCCTAACTTTTATTCTTTATTTATTAACCTTTTATAAACTCGTTATAAACTTATCCTTAATATAACATAAGCATTTAATTATTGACGTTTACAAATATCTTGATTTAACAATGGAAAAGCCATTTCAAATTAATACTCAATAATTGACAAATGCACCGTTGTCAGATGTTTGACATCTGGAAGATTTGGGGGAGAGGGGGGGCAAAAGTGCCTGCTCTGCTCTATGATCCCTCAAGAATCGGGTTTAAAAATGTAAATACTTCAGTTTCCATGATCAATAATTTCAAATTATAAATAAAATAAATTTAAGCATAGCTATCACTACAGCTCCATCTAGAATGTTTTTAACCATTTTGGATGGAATTAAAACAAATAACGCAGACCATGCTATTCAAGAGATCCATCCATTTTCTAGTCCACAATTGTAAAGTGTCACTTGTATGCCACAAATCTATTTCCCACTGTCGCGCTTTATGTAAAGCATTTTCTCCAAGGCAACTAGTGTTCTCACATCCCATGTGTACTTTATGCACTTATTCATGATTCCAAAATTAAACTCTGATGCTGCCAGCAGGTGTACTAAAAGCAGGGTTTTTATTATGCTCCCCCAATTAACCACATACACAACATAAATGTATTAGACCCAGCTGGATTGTTACTATTGTCATTTCAGAGAAAGAAGCAACATTTTGATGATAATTAGCACATGTAGTACAATGCTTAAAAATCTTTCAGCCATTTAACCTTATTTACATTCACAAATATCTGACTCAGATGAAGCCCAATTAAAGAGCTACTGACTGAGTCCAGTAAGCTACACAGTGTAACTGTGTTTGTTGTGTGCAGTTGTGCTTCACATTGAAGCAAATATGATGAATGCCACCAATGTTTCATGGGCCAAATTTTCAGACCTCCACTTGTATGAGTGTCAAAGTGCATGCAAATATACACATGCCCATTTTTAGCAGGTAGAAGTATTTTATACCCACTTTGCACAGGTCTCTCCCTGGCCCACTGACTATTGCAGTGTGGATAAATACTTAAACAATCATTGGGTACATGAGAGAGAGAGAAAGAGAATGGGAATGACTCTCTAGTCCAGTGGTTAGGGCCCTCAGCACCTTAAGTCTAGTTCCCCTGCTTGAATCACTCTTTCTTTCTCTATCCAGAGGTCAACAGCTTTAACAGGAGAGCCTGAGGGAGCCCCACATCAGAATATTCCATTTTCCACTGGTTAGAGCACTCTCCTGACAGGTCAGACTTCAAATCCTTTCTCCCTTCTGGCAGAGAGGAAGGAATTGTACCTGTTTTTTCCACATCCCAGCTGAGTGCTCAAACCTCTAGGCTCAAAGTTTTAAGGTGAGCAGCACAACCACCTCCTCTGGCCATTTTGTGTGGAGTGAGGCAGGCGTCTAACTCATTCTCTCAAAAAATGGCTTAAGCATCTAAGCTGCATGACTCCAGGAGGCACATTCTCATTCATGGATTGCTAAGATGACACAGGTGCCTCCCTGAAGCCTGGACTTAAGTATCTATCTCTGAGAGAGGTGCAAGGCTAAGCACACACCCCTCTCCTTGCCATCTCCCATTGCCTAGTTTAGACAGGGAGCCACCTAGTGTGCTGGTTTTTGTGGATGACATACTTAGGTGCCAGTCTCTCCCCATTCATTGTATCAGGAGCCTAGGCACCTAACTCAGCTTTGGGGATCACGGTGTAATCCCTGTGATTTTCTAGATGCCTAAAAGTTATGTGTTGCGATTCTCACTGTTACAATATCTAAGGGTATGTCTACACTACCTGCCAGATCAGCGGGTAGTGATTGATATATCGGGGATCTATTTATCGCGTCTAGTGTCGACTCACCGCTGTCCTCACAGCCAGGTAAATTGACCTAAGATACTATTTGCATAGCTGAAGTTGCGTATCTTAGGTAGCCACCCCCCCTCCAGTGTAGACCAGGGCTAAGTCCCTTTGTGAAGCCCATTCCCTCAGTGATGACGCAAGTTGTAAGGCAGTGAAGAACTGTGACCCAATTCACAAAATACAGAAATCCCGATTTATTTCCAAAAGGGAATGATAGAATAATTGAAAACACTAAAGACAATCAAACCCCAATTCCAACCCCCTGGAATTTTGGAGGGAAGAAGAAAGAATCAAGTCTTTTGTATTTATCCTTCACAGTAGTGATGCAATGCTGGGTGAGGATTCTGCTACTGGATTTTTATTTTCCTTTTTTCTATTTTTTTAAAGACTCCAGCAAGAGAGGAGCAACGTATCACACTGCCAGACTTAGCAAGAAAAAGTTGCAGTACAATACACCAGAGTGACAGTTAATTAGGAGCCATATATTGAAATCTGCCTTAATACCATGCTATGAAGACTATCTTCTGTGTGCAAATTGGCTTAATTAGTGCCACGGTCTTAACTGATTATGAAGGAGAATAACAATAAATGAGTGTAGGTTTACCTACAGAATAACAGCAAATCATAATTAAAACAAACTTCCCAGAGGAAAAGAAACCTAGAGAAAGATTTTGCCTTTAAAACATTTGCATTGTAAACCAGGACTGCACTTCATCCCTTGTCAATAATTTGCCTTATTCTCTCTTCTCTGTGCACCCTCTTTGTTTTTATAAAACACTACAGAGGGTTTATGATGGGATGCACAAACATCAGGTGCTTGGCTGGCTGGTTCTGGCTTCGATGCTGAGGGTCTACCTGTTTGCCATATGTGGAGTTGGGAAACACTTTTCCACCAGGTCAGATTGGCAGGGACCTTGGCGATTTTTCCATCTTCCTCTGCAGCATGGGGTGGGAGTCACTTGCCAGGATCATCTGGGTATATCTCACTTAATCAAATTCCCTGCCATTGCAGGGGTCTGGGCTATTGATGCACCTTGGTCCCTCCAGTTCTCCACCTGTGGCACATAATATTTTAGTCTCCTGAGAGATGTAATACCTTGATCTAAATTAAATTAGCATGAGGGCACTGATGGTGTTGGTGGCCTGTGACATATAGGAGGTCAGGACTGCAATAAACTGGGCCAGAAGGGGTTAATGAGATTTTGTGGACTCAAACAGCCTCACCCTGCTATGCCTGCAGAAGTTGTCAAGCCTGGAGGGAGGAGGTAAAAGGGCTGAAGGTGGGTCAGGTGGGGGTTGTCCGGGAAGGAAAGTTGATGACTAGCTCTCACTCAATAAGCGTCAGCTGAGTTGGATGTTTGGCAGACAGAGCCTCGCTCAGTGAAGGTAAGACCTGTAATAGGGAACCTAAGGCAGCTGTGAAGGAAAGCTAGGGAAGGCGTCTGCTCAGGGCTTTCTGTGCTGGCAGAGAAGCCTGCAGGGAGATTCCTGTAAGGTGTGGAACTGCCCTGTGAGGGGATTGGAAAAAACCTCTCCTACTGCAGAACCAGATGGGTGGCCAAAAGTGCTAAGGAGCTTTGCTATGGACCTGTACAAGAGGTCTAGAGAGAGTGATGCTAATACACAGTGAGCCTGGGGAAGAGTCTTTAAGAAAGGCCCAATACAGGGCAAGGTACAAAGTGGTCCAGGGAGGCAGCAAGGGGTCTTTGTAGACAAGCCTTGAGTGTTTATGAAAGGATCCCTGAGCTGGAACCCAGTGGAGGGGGCGTGTCTGGGTTCCCCTACTAGGCTGCTGGAGCAGAAACACCGTGACTAGGAGTAAGGACTACTGGAACTCACCCTTCTCCCCACCCCCAAATATCCGGGGTAAGGACTAGGGAGTCTGGAGTTGGATTATTATTTGTTGGACTAATAAATTACTCTGGAAGGGGTGGGACTATGTGTCACCTAGCTGGAGGATCAAGTTGCAAGAAGAAGCTGACCACTACAGGCTCACAGCAGCTGTCAATAGAGGGGGCCAAAGACAGAGAGCCCGCTCTCCAATGGCCAGCCACAAGAAGTGTGCCTGCTGGTAAATTCCACTCCTAGAGGGTTTCTTAATAACTATGGACCAACTACAGTTTATTTGCGGGGGGTGGGAGAAGAGAAAGAGAGAGAAATTGTGTGTTTGAATAAACTTGCATGAGGGAAAAGGTTGTCACCTTAGGTTTGATACAACTAGTGTAAGACAGCAGGGTATCTTCACTGAGGTCATGGACTAATATGGAAAGTGTCCTAGAGGTTTTTTTAAAAAAAAAAATCTATACTAAGGGGAAACTCTAATTCCATATTGGAAATGGTGGCGTGTAAAAATAGAGAGTGTATCTAAATGATCTAAGTCCAGTAATCCTCCTTAGTCAGAACATTCCCACTTATCTATAAGGTGATTAGCTCACTAAAGAGAGACGTGTCTGCAGTCTATCTACTCTGGCTCCCTTGCTCATATGGAGAAGCATCTTACTATGCAACTAGTCCCATTAATTTCAACAAGACTAAACACAGAGTGACGGTGGCAGAATCTGGCTGTTGTCCTCTTTAAATGCCACTTCTCATACTAATATTGGTAACAAACGGTTAGGTTTTGATACCCCTACTTGTGCTGAGTAGCACTTTACACTACAAGTAATCCTATGACTTCAGTGGGACTACTTGCACCATAAGGTACTAGTCAATGAATAAGGTTATCTGAATCTGGCTTGTAATAAAAAGGACTAATTGTAGAGTAGCATATGTCACACCTCAGAAGGAAATGTGCCGCTACCATGTGTAGACATACCTGAGGTAGCTTAGATCTAAATATTCATGAGTGTTTTGGTTTGTTCTGCTTTGCTTTGCTCCCCCACAACTGGGCAAAAGCTACTGCTATAGAATTTCACTTTAGAACCAGTCAGATTATTGGCACAATCTCTGGAATAACACCAACACAGTTTTCTTGAACCAGCCTCATTATGACAAATAAAATTGGGGAAAGAGACTTTTGGTGAATCCGTTGGATCAGAGGAAAAATGCTCAGTCCACAGACCCTTAATAGGTCCCTCCATGGATTACATTACAGAGGAGTCTGAGGAATGTCAACTGCATTGGTTTTGGCAAGTCAAGTTAAAGCACAAATATTGCACCTTTGGTCCCTTCCTGCCTGTAGTTTTTCAAGTAGAGGGGTAGCTGGGGTTTTGTATTGCAGCTTTATTGTAAATCAAGAGACATATTAAGAATTCAAGAAATGTAAAGTTTGGCTACCATTTGACTATTCCTTTTTTGTGGCTACTGTTTGCAGATTCCTTTTGTGTTTCTTGACTGTGAGCTCGTTATTGTGTGTGTGTGTGTGTTGGATGAAATATTTAAGCAAGGCATAATGTTGCAACTGAGAAGTATCAAGTATTTAACAGCAGAGAGTTGAGTGGAGAGAAGAAAGTGTTTGGATCAAAAGTTAATCCCAGTGATGTTGCAAAAATTAATACTTTGAAACTATTTTTAAAAAATGTATTCTTTTGGTAGTTACTGTCTTGTATCTAGATTATATCTCCTGAAAAGAGCAAAATATATGGATGCAATGCAGGTCAAAAAGTATCTCGATACCCTTTTTTCTCTATTACTTTAGTATTCTATCCTCCAGCTCACACTACGAGCCCTGCCATTAAATACCTCGAATGTAACCAAGAGCTTGAATGTTTTACAGTTACCTCCACATTTTTCTGTATACCAAATAAGATTTTTTTTCTTTTTTAAAAAATTGTTTGAATGTTTATCCATTAGAGAGATAAGGTGGGTGAGGTAATATCTTTTATTGGACCAACTTCGGTTGGTGAGAGGGAAGCTTCTGAGTTTACAGAGCTCGTCTTCAGGAAACAGAAGGTGGTCCAATAAAAGAGATACCTCACCCACCTTGTTTCTCTAATACAATGGTTCCCAAACTTGTTCCACTGCTTGTGTAGGGAAAGCGCCTGGTGGGCCGGGCTGGTTTGTTTACCTGCCGCATCCGCAGGTTTGGCCAATTGCGGCTCCCAGTGGCCGCGGTTCACTGCTCCAGGCCCATGGCAGCTGCTGGAAGCGGCGTGGGCCGAGGGACGTGCAGGCCGAGGGACGTACTGGCCGCCGCTTCCAGCAGCTCTCATTGGCCTGGCCTCCCAGGAACTTTCCCTGCACAAGCGGCAGACCAAGTTTGGGAACCACTGCTCTAATATCCTCGGACAGACACAGCTACCACACTGCACACAACAATGTTCATCCATAAGTCAGTCATGAGGTATTTATTATTTGTAACTCCTTGATTAATCAGTTCTGAGCTGGTAACATGCTCAATTTTCTACAAGGCACACAGTGCAAAGATTGAGTCCCTGCACCAAACAAGCTTAGGTCCAGATCCTCCAAGGTAATTAGGTTCCTAACTTTCATTGAAATCAATGGGAGTTAGATGTCTAAATAACTGGTGGCTCTGGACCCTATAGTCTAAGCAAGAGAGAGAGTATATAGGGAAGGACACACTGTGATGCCCAGAGAAGAATAACTAGGAGGTTTGAAATATTTTTATAATTATTAGGATTGACTTTTTTTTTTCTGTGATTACAAAAAGGTGAGGTGTTCCTTAAGTGGAAAAAAGGGTAGCCTGACATTGAGAGGGAATGCCCTACATGGGACTGTGGAGAGAAAAGAAGGAGTGAAGAAGCAAACAAATGAGACATTGGTTCTGATAACAATGCAGTTTTGTTCATATTAATTGCTCTGTGTCTCAATTTTTGTGCAGATACCTATATCGGCTGTCTTTTCTGGCAGGTCCTGCTTCTGCCCTCTCCCATGCCTCAAGAGATCTGTCACTGCCTCTTAATGTCTTTCCCCATACCCTTTCTCTGGGTTATAACACCCACTCATACAATTATCATCTCTATGCTGATGAGTCTCAAATTTACCTTTCCACTATGCCCTGTCTCCATCCAATCCCTATCTATCTCAGCCTATGTCTAGGATATCTCCTCCTGAAAACTCATTTTCAGCTGATTAATACGTCCAAAATGGAGTTCTTTGTTTTTCCTGTCAATATTAATATGGTGCTGTTGTCGCCATCATTCAGGCCTGAAACTGGGGTCCTCTTTGACTCCAGCTGCACCCTCCCCACGCACCTCAATGACATGTCCAAATCCTGCAGATTTTTTTTTTCTATATAAAGTTAGACCATTGAATTGTTCTGTCTCCATCCTCACAGCTAAAACTCTCACCCAGGCTCTCATCTCCTGTTTGACTATTGTAATATTCTCCTTTCTGACACCCACATCATTCCTCTCAGTGTGATACAAAATACAAGCACAAAAATCATCTTTCTAATTTATCAATCTGACTTCCTAACCCTCTTCTTCCATTCCACTCCCCATAGTGGTTCTCCAGATCTCCTCTGTACCAAGTTTAATGAGAGATGAATTCAAAAGGTTGAGTTGGAGGAGTCCAAGGAATTTTAAAATATAGACTAGGATGCATTGGGGGATGAATGAAAAGCTGTGGTGATGGTGTTTAAAGACCAGTTTCTTGGAGTGAAGAGCAGTCTTGCCTCATTCTGTACACCTAATCCCTACTAAAATCCAAGGAAGGCAATTCTATTTCCTCTCCCTGCTAGAATCCTACTTCTATAATTGTGAGCCAGCAGAAACTCAGAAATGACTAAACAGAAACAGCACTAGAGAAGCAAATTCAGTGTAATCATTGTGGGTTACTAGACAGGGCAATTAAACTCTGTAGCAAGAGGTTGACGGTTATTGTTCTTATACAAATATGTACATTTTCTCTCATTAAATGTTTGCATCAGGCTCCACAGGTAAAGACTATCTGGGGTTTTGAGCTCCATAAATATTTAAACGCATAAACTTTAGATAACCTATGAATAAAATATACTGTTTAAGATTTTGGCTTCTACAACAAAGTAGTATTAAAAATGTATGCCCATGAGGGGGGGTTCGTTGACCTTTGGGTGGAATGGCTAGTAGTGTTATGATACAAACCAGTCATGGTCAGGAAGAATTATAATGACTTCTTTTATTCAAATAGCTGTCGTGTGTTGTTAAACACTCTATGCAGCCTGTAAAAGATATTGAAATGTAGGCAGTGTTCTTTGTCAATGGAAGAGTGAGTGGCTTTTGAATGTGAACACCAGCAGGCTCGGTGTGAATCCTGATGTGACAAGTCAATAGGTAGGTTAAACACTTGTTCTCGATAGCGCTCTCTAGAGAGAGACACTGGAATTTTTACAAACTCTCCACAATCAGCTTTCAAATGCATCCCCATACTTGGAACTATCCTTGGTGTCATGCCACTCCCAGTTGGAATGGGTTTACATGGTGCTTTGAAAACCTTAACAAGTAATCAGTGTGCCTTGCTTCGGCAAAGCTGTTTTAGTAAGCAGGCTAAAAAGAACCCTATGGTACAATAGTTGCCATTAAAAACTCTGCATTTTCTAACCGTTATCACATCATGGTAACTAAGCTGCTGCAGTTATTTCATAGTCTAAGTACAAGAGTGGGTAGAACTGGGTGACATTTTTCAGCAGAAACTCTTTTTTGCCCCCCCCAAAAAAGGCATTTTTGTGTCATCTCACAATTTGTGTTGATTTTGCCAAATTGTTTAGGTCAGAGATGGGGAGGAAGCCAACTCAAAACTTCCCACTTTGACATTTTCGAAATGAAACATTTTGATTGAAATTACTCTTCATTTCAAAATGTCCTTCAATTGAATTGAACACTTCATTTGACCTGAAAAAAACTTTTCACATTTTAGTTCATCTAATTTTTGGGGGGAGGGGGAATTATCCACAGAATTCTAGGGTTAGGGGAGAAGTAATGTGGTAACATTCAGAAGTCAACATTTACCATGTATTTACTCCTGGAGTTTCAAAGTAGGAATTAACTTTATGTGGTAAAAGTAACTAAGGTAAAGTTAAAAAAAATATCCAAGACTAGAAGGGTAAACTTGAACTGTAGCCAAGAGGCACTTCTAATTTTTAAAAAAATTATTTAAGTTTCAGCTGATTTCTATGGGACAAACTTTAATGTCACTTTTTTTTTAAAGTACAGTATTACTCATTCTTTCCCACACCACCGCTCCCCTTTGTATAGGCTGGGACCTTTCTCCCATTTAGCAATATGGAAAGGGCAGGAGCCATGTCTCTTCTTCAGTCCCTGTAATTTGTGGCCCCATGCCTGCCTCTTATTTTCCTTTTACTGTAGCTTATTTCTCCTTTACAATTGGCCAACAAACAATTTTCTGTGATAGAGCATTGTACATTATAATGGCTGTCTTATGCTATCTCAACCCCCTAGACATCAGTGCACATGATATGTAAATCAATGCTATGAATATTGTTTCTGCTGAGGACACATTGTACAACTGAAACCTGAAAGTGCCTATTGTGTGCTGGTGAAAATGCTTGCTTTTTTGGAAAATGTGCTTTTTGATTCTAATTACTGCATACTGACACAATATGTTCCCTCTGATGAAAAGGGAGAGAGGATTTAAAAATATGCAACATTATCCTTGTAGAGTTCCACAGCAATTCTGCTGTCCTTGTTTAGGCAAATCTCCCATGGATGCCAACTGGGGCATTTTGCCTGGATGAGGAATACAGGCCTAAGACACTGCAACCATGTGTGGCAGAGGTATTTTAAAGGACTTTGAGTCAGATTTTAAAAAATATTTCAACACCTAAAGATGCAGATAGGCACCTAGCCTAAAAGTTAAGCACTTTTGAAAATCCCTGTAGGTACTTAACTCCCACTGAAATCAATACCTTTTGTGAACCTAGCCCTAGATTGTCCAGGGATATAGGAAAGGATCCACAAAATAACTCAATTTCCACTCCACTGTGGTCCCCAGAACTGCCACTGAACCCTGTAAGTGCCTAACTCAACATCTAATTTTTGCAGTAAAAGTTCCCTGGGTGCCTATGTTCCTGCCTCTGGGTATGCGCACTGCTACCTCTCTGTATGCGTTCAGATATCTAAGTCCTGGAGTGACCCACCAACCAGGGGAAGATAGGTATTCTGCCTAAGTCATGTACTGGATTGGGCCCCTGTAGGAGTGCTCAGAGGGGGGCCTATTGGATCCAGTCCCATTCAAAATCTGAGTGGAGGAGGAGCTGGAGGTGGTGCTACCCACTTGATAACTTTTAGCCAGTGATTAGAGCATTTTCTTGAGAAGTGGGAGACTCAGGTTCAATTTCCCACCCCTGCTAGAGAAGGAGAATGCTCTAACTACTGAGATATGGGACATTCTGAGGGGGGGTGCTCCTTCAATCTGTCCTGTTGAAACTGTTCCACTGTGGATAAATGAGTGGTTGGAGCAGGGGGACTAAACCCAGGGTCTCCCATCTTTCGGGTGGGTGCACTAACCACTGGACTTCAGAATCGCTTCCATTACTCATGTGTGGTCTTTCTCTCATGTCCAATGACTATTGGAATATTTATCCACAGTGACATGTTTTGGTCAGCCTGAATCTGCATTTGTCAGAAAAACAAAAAAAAGTTTCAGCACTATCCACTCCCTTATACGTACATAGGCTTAGCAGGATAGGGCCCTTCGTCAGGAAGAGGATGTTTATAAAACCTTTCTTTACACTGTTTCAGTGCCATGGTTAGGTTTCTTCACTGACTGAAATCTGGACATAAAACACACACATGCTGCAAATCAAGTTCTAGGCAAGATTTAGTTGGAAAACTAGATTCTCCCTTCCCCCTCCCCCCCCCCCTTAATTCTCTTTTCAAAGCTCACTTTGAACTCCACTTCTAAACATCAAGCTTTTTCTTATGCTGGTATTGCTGAGTAAAACTTTCATGTTTCTTCTCTGAGTATCTTAAATATGTGACACCACAGGTTTTTCCCAAGTTTGACCAACTGTAAAACTAGTACCCAGTGAGCCACAAAACAGTTACTGTGAAACTAATAATATGTTTTCACCCATCTGCTCCATGCTGTATTTTCATTATTTTTGTCAACTTTACAACAAAAGCACTTTTCTCTTCTCAATAGTCTTTCTGTTGAAAAGGGAGGGAAGGAAAGGGAAAACTAAGTGTTTGGTTGTTAGCATAAGACCAATAGGGAATGGGATTTTTGGTTCTGGATGTCTGTCACAACAAAATATTACTGCTATCTCCCTATATGATCAGGATTCATACAGTAGGGGTCTAGTTCACAGCCAGTTTAAATCCATGAAAGGATCCCCATTGGATTCAATGGGCTTTGAATTTAGGCTTCTATGCATAATGTGTAGTAACACTACTATGCTTCTCCTTTTATGGTTCCACGTTATTGCATTATCTTACTGTGTGAGGATATGTGACCTGTTTTACAGGAGGTCAGACTAGACTGGTGTTTCTCTACCAGTGGGTCATGACCTCCTAGGTGTGGGGGAAGTCAGAAAAGGCAATGAAGGAAGTTGTGAGGCAGTGAAAACTTGATTATAATCTAAAGCAAAAGAAAAAATCCACAACAACCAAACCACCACTTCCCAAACACCCTTACTCTTCAAGGTCAAGTATCTCTGAAACTCTCTAAACACGCACATTAATTTCACAGGCTTATTGTTGGGTTTTGTTTACTCTTCTATAGTAATTGTAAGGGGATTGTGAGAATTTTTGACTTTGAATAAAGGGGTCAACAACCTGAAAAGACCGAGAAGCACTGGCATAGATTATCATAATGGTCTTCCCTGGCCTTCAGATCTGAGTCTTTTGTGCTTTAAAAAATTCATATCTTTAAATTGTTTAAGTATACCCAACCACACAACAATTCAACAGGTAATATTGAAATTAGATATAATTAACAAATGTAATGTATGAAAATTTGAAAAACTATTAGAACATGGAGTAAAGTTTTTCCATATCCTATAATCTGTTGATTAGAAATTGTAACTGACTCTGATACAGGTGTATTGTCTCCATCCAAGTATCATGAAAGATTAGAATTTTTTATCTCTATCTAAGTAAATATTTTGAAGTAAGCAAAGATTGGAATGTTGTGAGGTCAATAGACCCATCAGTGCTTGGGAGATTTGCTTTATTCAGTTCATACATGTTTCATGAGAGTAAATATATTACATTTATATGAAACACTGATAAAGCCTATATTTACAGCATCGTGAATAATAGCATCAATAACTATCCTTATGAAAAAGCATGGGCTTTATCAGAAGTGCCCAAATGACTTATGAATGCAAGTCCCACTTACTTTAAATGGGATCTGTGCTCCTAAAACAGAGGCTTTTGAAAATTCCACCATGTATCTTTAGTATGACCGACCTTACAATAGAAGCATTGTCATAGGGCATGCTACTATATTTCATAAGAGTTGTCCTCTGCAAATCAACTCATGACTTTTTCAGTGCAAGTCATGGTTATTAATCCCATACCTCAAAACTCAAGTGTGTGTGTGAGAGAGAGAGAGAGAGAGAGAGGTGGGCAAACTAGGGCCCATGGGCCACATCGGCCCGTGGGACCCTCCTGCCCCGGTAGGCTAGCCCCTGACCCCTCCCCCACAGCCTCAGCTCACTCCACCACCAGCGCAATGCTCTGGGCAGTGAGGCTGCGAGCTCCTGGGGCGGGGCAGCGCAGCTGCAGAGCCACGGCCTGACCCAGTGCTCTGTGTTGCACGGTGGCGTGGCTGGCTCCAGCCGGGCGGCACGGCTGCCTGTCCTGATGCTTTGGGTGGCACAGCTGTAGTGCTGCCAGCCACCAGTGCTCCAGGCAGCACAGTAAGGGGGCAGGGAGCATGGGGGGGCTGGATAGAGGGCAGGGGAGTTCGGGATGGTGGTCAGGGGGCAGGGGTGTGGATAGGGGTCAGGTCAGTCAGAGGGCGGGGATCGGGGGGTTGAATGGGTGCAGGGGTCCCGGGGGGGCAGTCAGGAAGGAGGGGGGGTGGATGGGGTGCCAGGGGGCAGTTGGAGGCAGGAGTCCTGGGGGTGGTCAAGGGACAGGGAGAAGGGGTGGTTGGATGGGGTAAGGGTTCGGGTGGGGCAGTCAGGAATGAGAGGAGGGGTTGGATGGGGTGGTGGGGGGCAGTCAGGGGCGGGGGTTCTGGGAGCTGTCAGGGGACAGGGAACAGGGAGGGTTGGATAGGGCAGGAGCCCCAGGGGGGATGTCGGGGGGTGAGAAGCAGGAGGGATCAGATTGGGGTCGGGGCTGGGCCACGCCTGGCTGTTTGGGGAGGCACAGCCTCCGCTAACTGGCCCTCTATACAATTTTGGAAACCTGATGCAGCTCTCAGGCCAAAAAGTTTGCCCGCCCCTGATATAGAGTAATGCCAGGATCTACCATGTGCAAACAGCATGATTATGTGCCCACTTAAGCAATATCTTGGTATCTAATTTTGAAATCCATGTATTAAGGGTGGCAAAACAGGGCTCTGCATGAATTAATTTGTTTGCTTTAGGCATCCTCACCTACGCTTTCTGTCATCTTCTAAAAACAAACATTTTAACTATTGCTAGGAAAATGTGAATTAATACATCTCAGTATAGTAAGGTTCTTCCAAAAATAACAATGCCACAGTATCAAGTGGCATCCTAAATATATGCTCAGATTACTGGTATTATAGTAGGCAGACTCTTTTTATAACATCTGAGTTATTTGGGGTGTATTTTTCTCAGGCCCATTATTAGCTTTACAGACACGGATTTGAAATTTCTAGTTCTAGAAATAGAGGATGGTAAGGCCTGGTGTGTAGGAGGTTGAACTCTATTAAAACTGAGGCTGATCCCTACTGAACAAGAGAAATTGGTAGCAGCTGTCTAATTATGGCTTTAATGGCACTCAAACTTCTTGGTGATGGATGTGGATAGAAGCCCAATCAAGCTTTTCAGGAGTGAAGACTCCAGATGAAATCCTGACCCCACTGAAGTAAATGGGAGTTTTCTGTGGATTTCAATAATAACTCCTTATACTGCACTTTTCCTCAGTAGATCTCAAAATGCTTAACAAAGGAAGCAAATATCACGACCCTCATTTTAGAAATGACGCTACTGAGGCTTTGGGAAGCAAAGTGACTTGCCCAAGGTCACCCAGCAGGCCAATGGCCAAGCTTAGATTAGAAGCCAGTTCTCCTGAATCCCAGTCTAGTGCTCTACTCACTAGGCTACAGTCTCAAATTTTGCCCAACCTGATTATCATATGAATAAACCTGAATGAAAATTGTTGACCTTTGCTCCCTGACCTGATCTTGGCAACCTTTGTTCATGAATGGCTATAGTAATAATATTTCATGAGACTGCATCATAGTGCTCAAGCATTTTAGCAAGTAGGTGAATATAAAATATATTGATAGGCTTCATAATATGCTTGAGGCCTATTGAGATCTAGCAGTAGGCAGTTATGAATTGGTTTGTGCATTGTACTAAGGGGATATATTTCTGACTTGGGTATAATTTATATGCTTGGAGCACTCAATGCTTACAGGAATTTTAAACGAAAACGTATTGCAAGCAGAAGAACCCCAAATTTAAGTGTATTAGGCTTTGCTATAGGTATTCGGATTTAAGAGTTAGCATAAGGCCTAGCTGTCAGCATAAGAGAGCGTACACACTTAACCTGAAGCTGAGAAATCTAGCAGTGTGTGCTTTGGAATAAACAAATAACACAACATAGTTGCATAAATAAGTTTAAAAGAGTAGATATTTGAGTACTTTTTTCCAATAAGGTAACAATGGAGCTAACTGCATTAACATAACAAAACTAATTAGCAAATTCATTGATGCAAAGGGAGTATTAATGGTTGGGAAGTTGAATCATGGTTAGCCAGACTATCACATATGGGCCAGGGTTTGGAACCTTATCAAATACGGTCTGAGCGATGTGAGAGTAAAATGGAAAAAGGTAAGAAAAAGGTGTGGTTATCCTACCTGTTGTTGGACTACACTGGGGTCTACAGTTGATGTAAAGTGGATTATGATATCCCACTTAATGTATTCCATTGGCTGTTTTCTTCTGTCTTTGTTTTTCCACCATTTTCAGGATATTGAGAGTATGATAAGACTGAGTTCTCATTTGTATCTATCCACTGTGGTATTGCATTGAGCGGTTTGTTTATTTTAGATTTTAGTAAAGCTTTTATCTATCTACTAGCATCTCGTCAATCCCCTTCTTAAATTAGATTTACGTAGCCATCAGGGTAAAGCACCTGGATCAGTGACTTGAGCAATTTGCATCCCATATTGACACCAGACTACAAAATGAAAGATGATATGTACTTAGGCCCAGGGGTGTGCATATGGTGTGTGTGTGGTTTTTTTCTTTGCTTCTGACAGCCAGCCAGCTAGGGAATAAAGGTTGCTCAAGTATGTTGACTTTTTGGGCTGATAGTTCCATTATAAACTGCAGCTGGGCAAAGGAGAGGGCCATACTGAGCCGGTGCTTTCATTTAGAAAGCAGGGATGAGTATGGAGTCTGATCCAAACAGCCATTGAAGTTAATAGAAGTACTCCCATTGACCTCAATGGGCTTTGAATCAGACCCACTGGCATAGCAGTAACAATAGGAAATTTTCCCCTTTTTAGATCTTGTTTCCAGATTAGTGGGGTCGTCACTCTGCCATAAGGAGAGACATTAAAAACTCAGAAGAAAACCAACTTGAGAAAGCAACTGAATAAAATAGAAGTGGTAAATAAAAGACTTGAATACATATGGTATAATCCTAACCCCACTGAAGACAATAGCCAAACTCCTATTGACTTCAATTGTGACTGATTTCATCCCTACTAACCTGACTCAGTAAAAACTTTTCAAATGAGAAATTTTATTGTCAAAAATTCTTTTTTTCCTTACACCAAAATTTTTTCACAAATGGTTTGTTTATTTATTTGGCCAAAAAGAGGTCAACTGAAAACATTTCCAAATTGGTTAATTGAAACCTGAAAAATGTTCTTTATACATTTTTAATAACGATTTTTGAAATAACCAAAAGAGGTCAGTTTTGAACCTTTGTGAAATAAAAATAATTTCCATATAAACACTTCCCCCCCCCACCCCCATTTTTGACCATCTTTACTACTGGCACTAAACTGTGGTGTGTGTGTTAACTAAGGAATTTATATACAAAATGTATTTTTTCAAGATATTTTTGGACTTTTAGAAAAGACTGACAGTGCATCCTGTTCCCTCATGAACAGCACATTTTTTCTCCCCCTGTTTAAGAAAAATCTGTCATTGTATTTCCACATACATAAATGTGTTCAACTGTCCTTCTAATAACCCAAAATTTCCAGTGATCTCTAAATCTCTTCTCACACAGTGTCCTTTCCATGTAGTTTTGTTTCAGTTAGCAACTGACAGCTTTATCATCCATTTTGTCTTTAAAATATGTTAGAAAAATGATACTCTCCAGTATATGCAAAAACCATCCTGAAATTCTCTGGGTGTTGTAGGAGCAAAAATAGAGCATGACCCTGGGATGCAGGATTCCTCAGTTCTTTCCTGTTTTAAATATATTAATAGGTACAAAAAATTAAAATAATCCAGTGCTGAATAACAGTAATGTTCTTGGGGGAAATATTTCCTGGTTCCAGGTAAACGTTCTGGAAAGTCTTAGCTACTAAAACTTGTTCTCTCCTTTTCCCTTCAAAAGCAGTGTAGTACAGTGCACGGAGACTAGACTAGGTGTTGAGACTGACTTGCAAATGGTCACACAGAGCCACTTTGCTGCTCAGTGACTCAATTTCCCCAGCTGTAAAATGGGAATTCTCTTCCTTTGTAAAGCACTACATGATTGAAAGAGAAATTGGCAAAATAAATTTAAGAATTTTTCTCATAGGCTAAAAATTTCCCTCAATACTTTGCCCATGTATATTTTCATGTCCTCTTTTCCTTCATCCCTTACATTCCTCAAGACAAAATTGTCACTTTTTTATCTTACTGAAGAGAAATTACATTGTTTCCTTTTTATTTTACGACCCTATTTTACCCCTGAGGTTTTTACTGTTTCCTTAGGGAAACATTTTTTCTTGCGCTTTTCTATTCCCTACAAGTAAAAAAAAAAAATCTTCAAAAAATATTTTTCTTTCTGAAATAAGGGTCTAACCCAGCTCCCATTGCAGTCTTCCACTGACTTCAATGAAATGTGGTGAACGAGCATGAAAGGGACTAACTTTTGTTACCATTTACACCAGTGTACCTCCACTGCCATCTGACATTGTAGCTGAGATCATATCTTAGTGCAACATAGCATGTATCTACTCTGCAATTAAATCACCACCTTCTCCTTTTCTTTGGTCTGGGATATATATTATTTTTGTTCTGGTTTTATCCCTGACCTTTTCCCTTTTCATTCTATTATTTTCAACTTTCCTTTTCTCTCAACCTTCTGTGCAACCAAAAAAGTGCATTCTACTTAGTTGAATATAAAAATTTACTTTATTTGTAATCTGGTTAGATTATACGTTATTTCAGTGTTCCCTTTTGTCTCATCACTGTTACTAATGATTCGGTTTACTTTCTCATGGACACAGGGAAGTGCTCCTTCAAAGCATTAGCAGAGACCTTTTGTTTTAGCTCAGCAAGGTAACTATTATAGAATCTAAATTTGGTTTGGTCACTAGCTTTCAGCATTGTATGTGAAAACGTTGATGCTGCTATAGTACAAAAGGTCAACTGTGGCCTATAAAAGGAAAAGCTAATATAACCACGTAATGTACAATATACATTTATGTGCTCTCCTATTGCTCATTGGTATTATTAAAGGCACAAGAGACCAATAAACATTGGTTAAAAAGTAATATGTAGGCTGGCCCATTTGCTCAGGGGTTAGTACATGCATGGGACTCCTGGGGTTATGGTTAGCACATGTTGTGTGGGGCTCCAGGCAGGGCCAGTGCTACCATTAAGGCAAACTAGGCGGTTGCCTAGGGCGCCAAGATTTGGGGGTGCCAAAAAGCGGTGCCCCCAATTTTTTTTTTTTTACAGTGTTCCTGGGCTGGGCTGCCGGTGGTGCACTGACACGTGAGGCTCAGACTCCCTCTTCCAGCGCAGTGGCCGCTCCATGCAATTATTGTCATTGCCGGCGGGGGCGGCGTGCTTGGGGAGGGAGCGTAGCAGAGGTGAGTTGGGGTGGGGAGCCCTGCGGCAACTCCCCCACACACCCTGAGGCACCCCCTCCCCACCGCGACAGCTCTCCCTCCTCCCCCCCCCCCCGCCCGGGGAGCCGTGCAGCAGCTCCCCACCCCAGCTCATCTCTGCTACGCCCCCTCCCCGAGCGTGCGGTCTCCGCTCCACTTTTTCTGCCTCCCAGGCTTGCGGCGTCAATCAGCTGTTTGGCACTGCAAGCCTGGGAGGGGAAGAGAATTAAAGCAGGGGCGGCATGCTCGGGAAGGAGGCAGAGCAGAGGTGAACTGTGGTGGGGAACTGCCGCATGGCTCCCCAGTGGGGGGGGAGCTGCTGCGAGGGGGGTGCCTCAGGGCGGGGGGGGGGCAGGGAGCTGCTGCAGGGCTGTGGGGCAGGAGGCACAAGGTGGAAGTTTTGCCTAGGGCACGAGACTTCCTTGCACTGGCCCTGGCTCCAGGATTTGAGAAGAGTAGCAGGTAGGCTCATCCTCATGGCACCTGTAAATTTTAAGGGTAAGGCGTTAAGCCTCCCCAGGGGTGAAGGAGTGTTTGCGTTACTTCAGCAGTAAAGAAGAGGATTCCCATTGACTTCAGTGTGCTTTGGATCAGGCCAGAAGTGTTCTCACTGCCTTCCTTCTCTAGAATGTGATCCCTGGATTAGTTTCCCACTTCCATTCAACAACCTGACTGTGAAGCAGACATGTCAAACCTGTGGGAAAAAATGCAGATATTGGGCTTGGTTTTTGGCTTAATTGGCTTGTGAGTTGCTTGTTAGCTAGTTTTTGGCTTGTAGCTTGATGCTTTTTTTCTGATTGTCTCCCAGCAAGGGGGGCAAGCAGGGACAAGGGGGGGCAAGTGGAGGAGATAGTCAGGGGTGCACAGCAAGCCCATCACAGTCCCAGACTGCATGCCAGGGGGATCTATTCACCTAGAGTGGTGGGGTTCTTAGGGATTGCCTTGTTTTGAAATGAGAGTAGCTTGGTTTTTGGCTTATTGTGAAAATCGGGGTGCTTATTTACCATGTGAAAGCTGGCAACTGTGCTGTGAAGAGCTATTTGGGGGAGATGTGGGTACAGTCAAGAGAAAACAAATGAAAAGTGTGGTTATTCTCTCTCTTCTTCCAAGTACAGCTCCATCTATCTCTTCCCCCTTCCTAGAGAGAGAGAGCTTTTTTTTTCTTTTTCTTTCCTGGTTCCTCAACTGTAAACAAGCTAAAAGACCATTTATTTTCACTTTTGTTTAGTGGACAATTAGGGCTCACTGGTTATGAGATGGGCCCTGCCTTTTTTTTTTCTCAGCACATGATGGAAATATTACCTACACATCTATCCAGCCCCAAATTGCCTTTAATGGCTGATGGCCACAGACATTCTTGAGCATCTCCTGGTCATCTATTCCTTTCTACTTTTCAAAGGTGGAGTTGGAAGCAGTGCACCATCTGAATGACCTATTTAAGAAAAAGTCAAGGTGGGTGAGGTAATATCTTTTAATTGACCACATTCTGTAGGTGGAGGGAAAGACCTGAGGAAAAGCTCTATGAAGTTTGAAAGTCTGTCCCCTCCACCAACAGAAGATGGTCCAATAAAAGATATTACCTCACCCACCTTGTCTCGTATATCCTGGGACCCATATGACTTCAACACTGCAAACGTTCTTAAGAAAAGACCACAGAATGATTCAGGAAATCATGGACTTGAATGCCATCTCTGCTAAACCCGGGGGCAATAACCAAGCGGCAACTTTAATTTGGAACAAAATTACACAGCATTTTTAAATGCATAATTTAATAAGTCCTTTCTTATGAAGTCATTAAAAAAACAATTGTCTCGCAAGTACACTGAGTATAAGTATTACTGAAATAGTTCATAAAAGTAAAGCAGTATATAACTTAGCTGGATTTCATTAAAGTTTTTGATACTGTACCTTGCAAAAAGATAATCTGAAGCTCTTTTTAAAAAGAAAAACATTTTAGAGAAGGAAGAACTGTTAGTAGTAGGTTTAGGGGAATTGGGTAGCAGAACTGGAGAATATGGCAGGGTAGGTGAGATATTAAAATTACTTTCTAGTGGGAAAATAATGAAAAACTTTTCCCACAATTGTTAGTTACTAAAGTGGGATTTCATAGGCACCACTGGTGTAAATGTAAACCAACATCACTCCAATGACTTTAATGAGGTTACACAGATATACATCAACTGCAGATCTGTCCCTGTAGGCTTGTTGGAGAAGGGGAACTATGAGATTTATTCTTTATTGATGACTTTTGAATTATTTAAATCTCAATACATACATTAACTTCATTAAAATATATTGCACAAATGTAACATCAACAGCATATTCTACACCTCCTGATACAGATATTCTCAAGCTGGTTAAGCCACAATGCAAACTAAATCAGTCTCTCTTCTGCAGGAGTTAGAGAAAAGCCCATCAGCACCCTCCCTACTCACAAATTCTGGCTGTTACAGACCTTGGTGGTGAATGAATTCTGAAGTCAAGGGCCATGTCAGCAGTTCTCACTCTTGTGTCTAGGGGGCTTCAGCTGGGGAGCCCCAGCTGAAGCCCCCGAGTTTGACAGTATAGCATGGGGAGTGAGGTGGGATGCTCCCAAGACATTTAGGATGCCATAAGTCAATGGCCAACCAGTGGAGACCATGGAGAACTAGCATCATGTGCTCCCAACAGGATACTCTGCTCAACACATGAGCTAGTGTAGAATGCAGCAGTTCAATGTCAGCTGCCAGGTAGATTTAAGATGTAGCCCCATGTACAGCACATTGCAATAGTCCAGTCTAGAGCTGATAAGTGTCCTCTATGTTTAAGAGGAAAAAGATATAACCTCCTTGTTATATACTGATTGGGGGGGGGGGAATAGCCAGGGTCACTGTCGCTACTTGATCATCCAGAAGCAAGTCTGGGAATCTATCCAGACCTGAAGCATTAATGGTTGAGCACCCTTATACAGGGGTTGTCATATAATCACAAGCAAAGCCTCGAGTTGTATCCCTCATCTCCCCATACTCACCTCTTTTTCTTTTCAGTTTCAGGCTCTCAACCAACTTGCTTTCACTTATGCCTCATTCTCACCCAGAGACTGGTAAAGAGACTTGATTTCATGATACAGAGAAACAAAGCTGGGTGTCAACAGCATGACATCTTTTACCCATATCTTCTCATATACACACTTAACAGGAGTGGCTATTGCCCCATAGACCTCTAGGTGCAAGAACAATTATCCTGAACTGCCCTATATATCTCTCTGCAAGAAAAGACTGAAGCCCTGAAGAGCATATTCATCCACTTCTGCTAGAGATTGCATCAACACCACTGCATGATCCATGGTTCTGAAGACAAATAATAAGTCCAATAATATCAGCATGGACAACCGCAGGGCTACTTGTGTGCTTTAATTTACACATTCGCATAAGTGCTTTGCTAGATTGGTGCTGAAGTGCTAATGCACAGTCTTGATGTATCTTTATTTTAAATGTACAAAGTACATTTGTATATTGTGGTTTAATGCAGCTTTCCATCTTACAGAAGTTTTGGAGAGCATGTATAATGGCAAAACATCATTCCTTAGGAGGTTGCTTGAGTCAGTTTATTGAGCAGAATGTGTGGGATACAATTGATCCTAATACAATCATTTGCAGTGATTAGATTTCCTCCAGGGAAAGGGTAACTTACGTGCAAAGTAATGAACTGTTCATTTTGTATGTTGAATGCTTGTGGTGCTGTAACTTTTTTTTTAATTTTTAGCTCAGTAAATCAAACAAGCATCCCTGCTCTTGATTGTCCCAGTCCAAGAGGTGAGGAACAGTGGCACAATTATAATGTACAGTTATAAAGAGAGACACTGGTTTCCAGATGAGATCATTCATAATGCAGCTCCTGGAGCTAATAGGAAGAAGTGATTCCAGAAGGAATGTACATATGATTTATCAGGGCTTTTACCAAACTTGTCAAAATAGCAGCCAGCCTGAAGTCCTGGGTGGATTCTGTCTATTATTCTTTTATAAAAGACTTTAATATGGCACCTGCTGCTTCACCCTGGAGGATGGAAGGAGAAGAAAAAGAAGCTAAAGCTGTTGCCACACAAATGTCAAACAACAACTTGGTGCTTTTTTAAGAAGTCATGTATGCAGGAGTTGCCAAGGGCACCCTACTCATAACTGTCTGCCAGGTGATTGGTGTGTTAGGAAAATGACCAAATACTGTGAGTATTGGGATCTCTCTATGGAAATAAGTCATTTGACTATATTGGCAATGATGTAGTGGGAAAAACCTCAGCAGCATGGTTCCTACCTATTAGGATACTCCAAGTTCTTAGTCAAGGTGATGTGATCCTGGACCAAGAAGATGATGCGGTTACAATGTTTAAAATGCTATAGTGTTGTCATACTGAGAATCTGCTTTTAGGTGTACATCCCAAATTCATATACCAAAGTCCACAGGATCCAGCTTTCGTGTAGTCCACAGGGCGAAATCCAAATCTGTGCTGAGATCCCCCTCAAGCTCATTTCACATGGAAACAACTTTCAGCTCTTCAGTGGTCTATCTGTCAATACTGACCAGGTTTCAATCTGAAGCTATGGTGTAGAGGTAAAAGGTCAAATGCTGGGCCCAGTAATACCACCCTTACTTATGAGGAGTATTCCCTCAATGTGCAAGTTACTCCATTGGTATGGGTACTATGCAAAACAAGCGTGGCAGAATTTGTCCCTCTATCTTCAGTGTAAATCCATAGTTCAATCTAGTTACTCACAATTTACATCCGTATAAGTAAATGGAGTATAGCCCATGTTAACATATTATCCATTCACCGAACAATCCAGTGTGTTTGAACCTCTCGTGGGTGTTTTTAAACATGTTTCAGCTTGATTAAAGGTTTTGTTTTTGTCTTTCCAATTATGTCTGTAATACCGTAAGTGCTTTTCTATGAGAATTGCAAAATCTGGATCTGTGTTTTCTAAAGCTTGAGAACCATTATAGTCATTAGTTGTTCCTATAATTTGTCCTTTTTATACCAGTGGTTTCTCGGTTTGAAGCACATGTTGTTTACATGGTGGTTTTTTTTTTTTTTTGTTCTTTGTGATTTTTGTGTCCCATTGACAGAGTGGCACAACTGGCTAGCTAAATTAAGGATTAGTAAGAGTTGCATGGACAGCTTTCCTGTCTCTATTTTACATTCATTTTCAGATACAAATGTAATATGCAGGCCAGCAAAATATACAAGGTACCATAAAGGAGAAAATATTTTACTGATTAGGATCCTAATTGCATAGAGATGTATTTCAAAAATGAATAATTGCCCCTTCTTCCAGCACCAGTGTTGATCCTCTGCTGAATGGTGGTAGAATTCTATGGCCTGACAGGTCAGCTTCCCAGTGGAGGAGAAATGAATGACATGGAGTCTGGATATACTCATAAATGCCATTCCTGGAATTGAGGTAGACACAAACAGCATGCACACAATCCCGCTTCACCAGACATCTCCGTTCACATACCAATGTCCAGATCCCAGGAACTCTGCATCATGAACTGATTCTAGCAGGGAGAGAACTTTTTTTCCTGCATGTAATAGATTCTTGTACCTAGAATTCTGCATAACCAACAACCATACAAGCATTTCTTCCAAAACTAATCTTTCTCACACTCTAAGAACTTGCCACTGTGTAACTGTGCCATCTGGGGACTCCTGACAACAATATCACCAAGTTTGTCTGTCTTGCAAGGACAAGACTGTGTCCCAACAAGGGAAGGCTTTTCATTTAGTACCTCAGTCCATTTACCAAGGTCAAGTATTCCTCATCACTTGCTATATATAGCAAAAGTATTGGGGGGAGGGGGTAGCTGTGTTAGTCTGTATCCACAAAAACAAAAGGAGACCGGTGACACCTTAAAGACTAACAGATTTATTTGGGCATAAGCTTTTGTGGGTAAAAAACCCACTTCAGATGCATGGAGTGAAAATTACAGATGCAGGTATTATACTGACATGTGAAGAGAAGGGAGTTATTTCACAAGTGGAGAACCAGTGTTGACAGGGCCAAATGATTTTACATGATTCTTTATGAACCTACACTGCTCTGCTTTTACAATCAAATTCATCCTAGACAAGTGGTAGTGTTAATTAGCTAAGGGAGAGCATGGAGATGTATGTCAAGGCAAGAAGAAATATTGGAAAATGTGAGTGTTCAAAAAGGACTAGACAAAAGAGGAAGATGCTTGGCATCAGGCCCAGGCTAAACCATTGTTCTCCAAGGTTTCCTAGCACCCTCTATTCTCTCTACCAACAGTATGCAAAGCCAAAGGAAGAGGAAGTGAACCGATACAAAATATTGCTGAGAATTGCATAAGAAATAGTGCTAGGTCAACTTGAGCATGCCATCCCAGTCCTGCTTGAGAGAGAGGAAATCCAAGACTTGATGGAAAGGAGCATGAAGGAAAAGTGGAATTAGCAATAATAAAAGGACTGAGGAGAGCAACGGGAATAAGCAGAAATGAGCACAGGTGACGACGATGGAGATACAATGATGCAGCTCCTTGAAAGTGAAGATGAGGATCTCAAGTTTGCAATAAGAGAGAGAGCCCAATGAAGAAATTCAATTAGTGCAGGAGGGAGATTGGTATGAGAGGACAAAAAAAGGAAGTTAACTTCTAGCTGTGGTGTTCTGGATAGAATGGTGGTAGAGAGATGGTTATTCTGTAGAGTGTAAGCCTTTGAGGACCAGGGTTATTGTCTTTTTTTTTTATGCATCACCTAGGACAATGAGACCTCCGTCCTGATTTGGGGCCTTTGGGCTCCACTATAATATATGTGGTGTGTGGGGGGGGGTTAATACCCATAAGAAGGAGCATTATGGTAGTCTTTGCTGGAGGTCTTGTCAATGAGTTAGCGAAGTGTTCTGAAAGCCCATCTGTATGAAAGGTACTATGAAAATGTAAGATCTTTGTCTTTATCCCTTGGAACTTGAATTCTACTCTGTTTTGAGCTGAGGCTGACATCCTCCACAGGCTTCCACTCTTTACAAATTACTGTAGCAAAAAGAAGAGGATAATCTTGCATGAAAGGGAATGAGGATTTTTAACGGGATGCCAGTGGTTGTGGAAGTAGTCACTGTGCTCCCCACATGATGTGTTTTTTACTGAGTGATCTTTGGATGGCTCAAATTATGGATTTAACAACCCTTTTTCTCTTCCTAAAGGAAATCTGCACCTCTGTCACACAGCTCAGCAAGCTGAAAATTCAGAGTGGTTAAGTCTCATCGTGAATTGTGTTTGGAAAATAGACCTTGTAATTGCAATTGGCATTTCTGAGCCTCATCCTGCTAGTAGAACGATAAGATTTGTAACACAGGGAGTATACAGCGGGGCCTGACATTCAAATCTCCACTTATTTGAACATTCAATTTAAAAACACTGAAGTAACCATCCCAAGTTCTGGGCAAATTTGCATAAATGTCCATAATATGAGTATCACATGATGAATTTTAACCTCTTATAGATACTAAGAAGTAAAATAAAAATCCCTTTCACTGCAGTCATCACAAGTCCTCAACTGTCAAACCCCCACCTCCCCAAATACTAGACAAGTACTGGACTCTGCAGTGTGTCCACAATGTTAACAGATCTGGACTCTCACACCAAGCGATTTCTGACTAATACACTAGTTTAACATTCTTAAAGGAACATGATCTTGTAGTTATAATAGTGGATTTGGAGTCAGAGGGTATGGGTTCTGTCTCTGCTACTGACTTGCTCTGTAACTTTGGGGAAGTCACTGAACCTTTCTGTGCCTCAGTTTCCCATCTTCAAAATGGGAATAAAAACACTTATAGCACCTACTTCCCAAGGGTATTGTGAAGCTTAATTCACTGGTTGTAAATAACTCCGAACTCCCGAGATGGTAAGTGACTCATGCCATTTTTGGGGGGGGGGGGAGGTGTCAGACTACTAGGTTTTCAAACATATTATACCCATCCTCCCTAAAACTGTAAAGTCTGAAAATATTTGGCTGACAAGTTCCTTTTCTGACATTAGGGGTGCCCAACTTGGCTGTAGCTCCTTTCTTTCACCCAACCTTCCAAACGGGCCCCTCCCTCCTTCCCTATTGTGTATGGAATTGTAGTGACCCATCTGGAGGGAAAGCAGAAAATCAAAGTGGGGCTGGACAAACACATAGCCCAGTGCTTCTGGTAGCCTTATCCAACCCTGTGGAGGTCCTCATGTAGAAGAGGGACATGCTGGCTACATATCAAAGGGGATTACTGTTAGAATGGAAGTGGTTGTGATAGGGGAGGGACTCGTGGTTGTCCAGTCTTCTCTGAAGATGAGTTGCTGCTTGGAAGTGAATGGATAGTGCCTCAAAGCAGGCTGACAGTGGAATAGAGGGCCTGAAGAACATCAATAGTATTAGAGTGATAAAAGGGAGAAGTATTCTCAAAGAGCAGAACCTATAGGGAAGGGATATCTCTGGAACACCAGATGCTTCTCTCCTGCAGCGAGGCATCAAAAAAAGTGAATAATTTAAGTTACACGTTAGGCAGATATCCAAGGTTTCTGCTATTTATCTGAACCTGATCAACACACTATCAAATTCTACCATCACTAGTTCACACATACACACACTGCCTATACAGTCTATACCTTGCCTATTCCCAGCCCCATTGCATTAACTTTTTTGGCTAAATATTCTAGGCACCTTTCTCCACTATTTTGCAGCTTTGTGTAGTTCTTTCCACCTGTACAAAGTGAATGCAAGGAGGTGTTAAATCAGAATGGTAGCAATTTACACAGGTGTGAATGATTATACAAGGTGAAGCCAGTGGAGAATCAGGCCCCATGAAAGGATAATAGGTGGTTGATGTAGTCAGAAGACAAAGCATAAATTATCATTTTCCACTTAAATTAGGTGTTACGCCTTCAAGTCAAGCACAGCGGGAGCCACGGTAATGCACCTATCTCCAAGTGGTTATTGGTTTTTCTTGAACCTCAGAGTTCAACAGTGGGAGACACTGGAAGACATTTACCAAATTCTCAGCCTATTCTGAGTGCATCTTTCTGAAACAGCTACCCTCCCCTAGGCTATTCCTCGTGCTAGACGATTTAAGCATCATCTAAACGTAGGAGTCATTTGTGGAAAAATACTATCATGATGCTTTGGTGAAAAACGCTGGGGAGAAAAAGGGCCCATGGAGGATGGAAAAATAGGATTTGAAAGCTTAACTATTATGTTATGCTTTTAAACCTAACTTTTTGAATCTTCACTACTGCCATTATCCCTAACAAGGGTCAAAGACAGTAATACACTGTGTGGCTGTGAGAGGAACTTACAGCAAGTCATTTAGTCCTGCAATGTTTTTCTATTTCTGCTTTTCTCTCCCATGCCTTTCCTCTTCTTCCTAGTAAGATGTGTGTATTTTTTACCTCATTAAATGACACTAGGCATGAGCAGTGCTTGTCACCTTGTTTTCAAAATTAAAGAGGCTTCTCCTGTCTCTCCTTCTAAAAACTCGTGGACTTCAAAAGTTTGGAACGTAGTACAACAACATTTTGTAATGTGGTATGAATGTAGACATTAACTCCTATAGAGAGAATCTTAAAATAACAATCGAAGTAATAGTCAAATATTCATCTACCAATCTCCTGTCACAGCAGCTGTCTTCAGAGGTTGGACAAATATCATTTGCCGTTGAATAACTGCTGAAAGAGCAGCATTCTTAAAGACCATAAACAGGACTTTCCAATGGAGATTAGCTGACGTTGGGAAAGAACTACAGAAAGCAGGGTCCATAGCTAGCACAGCAAAAATGGCTGTAGGAAAAAAATTAAAAATAAAATATGGAAAAATTTTAAATGTCAAGGACTTTCCTCTGCTTATTAGAATTTTATAAATTTCAAAATACAATATTTATCATTTACAGTATGGTAACATTTAAAACCCCCCAAAATGTCTTCCTACCATAATTTATCTGAAAGTCTGGACTAGTATAACTTGATATTTTGTCAAGTTACAGTCTGTTAACACACTAACAACATGTGCAAAACTAATCTAAAAATCACAAGATCCCAAATATCATTTTCCCCATCAAATTCATTTAAAAGGTCATATTAAAAAGGTTATTCCCTAATCTGCATACACATACTGTGTTCACAGTGACCAAGCCACCTCATTCTGAAGAATTGCATCCCTGTGGTCTCCTGAAATATAATCAAACTGTATTATCATGGTATCATATGCATGGTGTGGTGCACTGTTTTAGCATATGATTTTCTATAAATGATTTAAACCTGTCTCCCTTGTTATATTTGCTTTATTTGATTAAAAAAATTGCCCATTTATAACTATCCATCTGTTTTCTCGAAGACATTTTCAGTGTCTGTTCACTCTCAAATTAACTTTTCTTCTATCTTCAATATCGCTCCAAACCAAATTCTTCTCTTCCATTCAACCTGGCGTATGGGAGCAGTGAGTGAATGTTGACCTAGCATTTCTTACCACTCTTTCTTGGAGCCAGAGGCTTGGCCTTGTATATCTCTACATTTGCGGGGGGGGGGGGGGGGAGAGGGACTACATTAAAAGGACACTAAAGTTGCAAAGTCAATCACTCAAAAGTTGGGAAATGACAGAATTAAGGTTGAAGGTGCAATTCATTACCCCAATGTGTATGTTATGAATCAGTCTTCAATTACGTGATGGTTACAGTTGCTTGAAACTTTTAGATGGAAAAGTTTTCCTGAAAAAGTATTGGGTTTCATCAAAATTGGCACTTTTTGTGTGGAAAATATCTATTTTTTTTTAATGGGGAAATTTTAAATATTTAGTTTTGGATCATTTTTTTTAATTCAAATTGACATCTGGATACCTGGAAAGATATTGGAACAAATTATTAAACAATCAATTTTTAAATATCTAGGGCTATAGGGAATAGCCAGCAAGGATTTGTCAAGAACAAACCAGGCCAAACCAACCTAACATCTTTCTTTGACAGGATTACTGGCCTACTGCATGAGGAGAAGCAGTAGAAGTGATAATCTTGCTTTTAGTAAGGCTTTTGACACAGTCCCACTTGACATTCTAGTAAGCAAACTAAAGAAACGGGGTCTAGATCAAGTTACTGTAAGGGGTTGCACAACTGGTTGAAAGACCATCCTCAGAGTAGTTCTTGTTGACTTGCTGTCAAACTGGGAGGGCATATCTATTGCTGTCCTGTAGGGGTCAGTCCTGGGTCTGGTACTAGTCAATGTTTTAATTAATGACTTAGTAGAAAGTATGCTTAGAAAATTTGTGGATGGCACCAAGTTGGGAAGGGGTTACAAGCACTTTGGAGGACAAGATTATAATTCAAAACCACCTTGGCAAATTAGAGAATTGGTCAGAAGTCAACAGCTGAAATTCAATAAAGACAAGTACAAAGTACTTTCCTTAGGAAGGCAAAATCAAATGCACAATTACAAAATGGGGAATAACTGGCTAGATCAGGGGTGGGCAAGCTTTTTGGCCTGAGGGCCACATCGGGTTTCCAAAATTGTATGGAGGGCCGGTTAGTGGAGGCTATGCCTCCCCAAACAGCCAGGCGTGGCCTAGCCCTGCCCTGCCCTGCCCCCTATCTGACCCCTCTTGCTTCTTGCCCCCTGATGGCCCCCCTGGGATTCCTGACCCATCCAAACCCCTGAACCCCTGTCCCCGACTATCCACCACCACCCCATCCAACCCCTTCTTTCATTCCTGACTGCCCCCCAGGGACTCCTGCCCCATCCAACCACCCATTCTCCCTGTCCCCTGACCGCCTCCAGAACTCCTGCCCCTGACTGCCTCCCACTGCCCCATCCAACCCCCATCTCCTTCCTGACTGCCCCCTGAGGATCCCTGCCCCCATTCAACCCCCCTGTTCCCTGCCCTCTGACTGCCTCGACCCCTATCCACACCACCACCCCTAACTCCCCTTCCCTGTATCCAATCCCCCTGCTCCATGTCTCCTTATTGCGCTGCCTGGAGCACTGGTGGTGCTACAGCCACGCTGCCCAGATCACCAGGACAGGCAGCTGTGCCACCCAGCTGGAGCCATCCACACCACCGCGCAGCACAGAGCACTGGGTCAGGTCCTGGTTCTGCAGCTGCGCTGCCCCAGGAGCTCACAGCCCTGCTGCCAGAGCATCGCGCCGTCAGTGGAGCAAGCTCAGGCTCCGGGGGAGGGGGAACATCAGGGGCAGGGTCGGGGCTCAGGGGCCAGGCAGGAGGGTCCCGTGGGCCAGATGTGGCCTGCAGGCCATAGTTTGCCCACCTCTGGGCTAGGTGGTAGTACTACAGAAAAAGATCTGGGGGGGCTATAGTGAATCACAGATTGAATGAGTCAATGTGATGGAGATGCAAAAAAGGCTAATATAATTCTGGGGTGTATTAACAGTAGTGTCAAGTGTAAACCACTGGAGATAATTGTCCCACTCTACTTGGCACTGATGAGGCCTCAGATGGATTAGTATGTCCGGTTCTGGGTGCCACCTTTAAGAAATAGGTGGACAAATTGTAGCGAGTGCAGAGGAGAGCTACAAAAAATGATAGGTTTAGAAAACCTGACCTATTAGAAAACCTGGGTATATTTCTTCTTGAGGAAAGAAGACCTGAGGGAGGACCTGATGTCTTTAAATATGTTACTTAAGGGCTGTTATACAGAGAACAGTGATCAACTGTTCTCTATGTCTGCTGAAGGCAGGTTAAGAAGTAATGGGCTTAATGTGCAGCCAAGAAGACTTAGGTTAGCTATTTGGAAAAACTTTCTAACTATAAGCTCTGGCAGAGGCTTCCCAGAGAAGCTGTGTACTCCCTATCATGGGACGATTAAGAACAGTTTGGACAAACACCAGTCAGGTATCCTTAAGTTTTACTTGGTCCTGCCTCAGCACAGGGGATAGACTGGATGACCTCTCACGGTAATTCCCATCCCTACATTTCTATTAAAATGTCGGAAGTGTCAACTTTTCTATATGAAACACTTCTTTTGTTTGGATCAAAAATGTCATTGTAGTATGTTAGTTTTTAAGCTTTTTGATCGGAAAAAGTTTGAGGTGTTAACTTTTGTGCCATTTTTGGTATGAAAACAAATGCTGTTTCCATGGAATTTCCCATGGAACTGAAATTCTGTTTTCTGAACAGTTCTTGTGGTCATGGTGACTGTTAGCACTTTGCTCACTGTGGATTGCCCCTTGCTGGGATTAACTGCAGTTTATGCTACTCTTCTACATCTCTCTCTAAAGGAACAGAGTATATGTGCCTATGTTTTCAGTCTGTATTGTAATATAACATATGTGCTAGCACCCAATCCTGAAAATGGAACTGTGTGAAATTGTTTGCACCCAAAACTAAGGAGATTCTTTCCCCCCAAGCTTTTTCCACTTTGTTCATGAAATTTTTGGCATTTCTGAACCCTTTGCAGTAGTGTGCCAAAAAAAGTGACTGAAATACTTTTCCATGTATATTTGTTGATGAGAACACTTTGTCAAACTGTACAGGGTGTGTATATGATGGATGCATCACTACATTTTACCTTTTATATCCTGTATCACATTTGCCTGAGTCAGATTATGCACCCTTTAGGTAGAGGCCATCCCTTTTTATGAGTTGTTGTCAAGGCTAATTCCCCACTCTGGCACTTCGAGTGCAGAAAGTGGGGGCCTGCAAGGATTCTAAAAATTAATACGGGCCACTCCAGGCTTCTATTAAATGCCCAAGGTTACAGCTTTTCTCTGACCTTGGATTGGTAGATGCTGCCACCACCCAAGTGCAGAATCCCTTTGAGAGCTCAGGAAGGTGTACTTGGGAATTCCTTCCAGTGGGGTACCCTCAAACCCTTCCCCGCCCCGCAACTTCGGGGAAGAGCTGAGAAAGGGGGCGGGGAGGAAATCAGGTGTTGCCACCAGCTAATTAAACATTTGCACAAATCTCTTAAGACACAAATCCAATTCTACTTCAGCGGAAGCTTATGCTCAAATAAATTCATTAGTCTCTAAGGTGTCACAAGTACTCCTGTTCTTTTTGTGGATTCAGACTAACACAGGTGCTACTCTGAAATCCAATTCTGTTCTCAAAAAAAGTAAATTTTATTAATTTTAAAAAAAGAGAGAAAATACAATACAAAGAGCAACTACAAGGATTAAACATCAAGAATAGCTTTCTTGAGGTCCAGCTTAAAGGTTGCAAGTAAAACAAAAGCACCTGGGGTTGGCACAAGGGAATCCACAAGCCATAAAGAAATAAAAGGGATAAACCTAATCACATCTTCCTAGACACTTTCTGATCTACTTACATATCTGGGGTTTTAAATGAGTAGTTTCTAGGTATGCGACTAATGACTTTTCATACCTGGCCCCAAGTTTCTCACATCGTAACTGCTGCCCTGTCCTCCTCTCCCCATGAGAACAATAACAGATGGACAAAAGGAGAGTCTTTTTCTCCATTTAAAATAATTCTAGTCTTCCCGTTGGCTCTTTTGGCCAGGTGTCCACTCACGATTTTGTAGCTACTGGCTGGCTGGGTGCCCATAAATGAAGGGGGGAGCTCCCTTTTATCACAGTTATAAATGTATGTTGTATATTACATGTTAATAGATAACACTAGTAAGAGGAAGACCACAAGTCTAAGAAATCTGTTAGCAGGAGATCTTCTAAAATACCTGTACCTGGTTGAACTAAACTGGGGTAGATCAAGGCCTTGGAATTCAGAGACAAAATCCATCTAGAGTAGATCTTTAATTACTATTTTAACTAAAATATTAGGCCCCAGTCTTGCAGCCTGATTTTATTTGCCAGTGCAGATTCCCACTGAAGTCTTTGGGGCTTGGTGGAGGTGCAGTGGGCTGGCTGTGCAGATCCAATTTTAGGATTTGGGTCATAATAGGTAAAAGCTTGTGATATACAAAACTGGGCTTGGTTCAGGTAAGCACCCACAAGTTATGGGATACTTGTCAAAACTATCTGCAACTCTTGAATGTGCAAAACTGGAAAGGAAATTTTTTAAACTACTTCATGAATTTCTGGTATTTTCTGCTTCCTGTCAATCAACAAATAGTGCAAACACAAAGAATCCATTTCTCTCAAGGTGAAATCCCAATGTCTAGACAAAAGACAGGCTCATTTAATGCTGCTTTTACTGTTAATGAGCTGAGATTAGCAGGTTTTGTTGAAAAGATATCAGTGTAAGTTTGACATTTTCTGAAATGAACTACTAAGGAGTAATTTCTTCTAACAGCTCTTTAATGCCTCCATTTAACTGGATGCACATAAAGGGAAACTTGATTTTGTTTTTAAATCACTAATTTTACTTTCATTTCTGGTTACTATACAGCAACCTAGATGATTAATCTCCATATTTGTGCAAAGAGGATTTCTTTTATTATTTAATTGATTAGTACTCCATTAACTCATTTAGTGCTTTTTACAGCTGTATCCAGCCCAGAAAGTAACCTTAAAACAAGCTATTTTTATATCTTGGGTGTTAACAATATTTTAGATGAGTGGGAAATCTAGGTCTTATTAGTGTAGTATTTCCAGCAGCAAATGCTGTAGCTAAGGATGCCACTCAACTATCTTCCATTATGTCATAAAGTTAGCTTCTCTCTAGGAAAAAGCAAACACACAGATTGTGATCCTGCGAAGTCTCATGTACATGCTTAATTTTGCTGTGAGTTGTCCTGTTGAAGTAAATGGGACTACTCACACTGCATAAAGTGAATGTGTTCATTTTTGCAGCATCAGAACCATAACACAGTAGTGGGGGAGAGGTGTCTTACTGCAGTTCAGAATTCAATGAGATCCTCATTCCATATCAAATAAAATGATATACCAAAATTCTCCTATCTAAGTTTAGTATCTCTCACCAAAGAAAGTTTATTAAAGAGCACATACGCAAATGTTTTCTGTACCATTTGTTGCTGTTATATGTATATCGGAGGCACCTTTTCCCCATATTTATTGTATTTGGGCAAATTCATTGCAAAGTTCTTTACATCATGAATCACATTTTCTTAGCAGTGTTCATCAGACCTCCGCTTTTGCAAAACCGTGGCTACAAATTTACATCTGTAACTTTGCAGGTGCAAAAAAGAGGCTAAGTTTTTAAGTCTTGCCCACATTAATAAATACATTTTTATAACTAAACTTCTGTTCAGCCTAGTAACATGACATGATGGCTACATTCAGAAAGAGACTTCACTGTTGTGATGCTGAGTGTCACTATGCCTAACTTTTAGGTGCCTGGAAGTCACTGGGTTTCACGCAGCCTGTGTTAGGGACTCAGGCTTCCAATAAAATGAGTGGAGAGAGATAGGTGCCAAAGAACGGGAATCGCAAAAGACAGCTTGCTACGCAGCTGCTCACCGAATGTAGCCAATGAAAGATGCCAAGGAGAGTGGTGTATTCTAAGCCGCACCCACTCAGGGAGTTTGGCACCTATCTCTGCTTGGGATGCTCAGGTATGAATCTTCTGTTAGCTAGGTGCCTAAGGTATTTCTTGCAAGAAGGTGGTAAGGAGGCTGATGATTTTTAGCCCACTGGTTAGGATACTCACCTGGGGAGACCACTCAGTTCAAGTCCTCCTTCTGAAGAGATCTGAACAAGGATCTGCCACCTCTCAGATGAGTGCTCTAACCACTGGGCTATGGGATAATCTGATGTGGATGTCCATCAATCTCTCTTGTTGAAGCTGTTCCACTTTGGATCAATAGTCAGTCCCTGGAGCAGAGACACTGGATCTTGGGTCTGCCACATTATGGGTGAGTGCCCTAATTATCAGACTAGTCATTGTCATGCTTGCTGTGGCTCAGAGCATACCAGCAATTTAGACAGGGGGACACCATTTTCCACTGGGTTGTGAATAGCACTGGGATTAGGCATCTGGATGTCTAAAGTTAAGCTGCAGTACAAACGTTCAGAGGCAGAAACACGGGTGCCTAGGGAACTTTTACTGGGGAAAAAAACTTAGGCTTTGAGTGAGTTTAGACATCTACAGGTTTTGGTGGCAGCTGAGAGAGGGTTTTGTGAAAGATATGGGGTGTAACATCAGTGTGTGATGTTACACCACATATCTTCATAGAAATATTATGATATGAATGTGACATAACTGTTTTATGCAAGATGGTTCATGTGAAATATCATTGGAAAGGTTATGATTTGCTGACTGTGATTGTCCAATTTGTACACATATATCCTTTCTGTATCTAAAGTTAGGACTATTGTCTATGTAACCATTACAACTGTGTGGGTATGTGCTTGGGAAACATCCAGCAGACAGTAAGCAATCAGCCTTAATGGGCCATTAGGACAATAAGACTTCGAAGAGGTGGATCTTCTCAGGACTTCTTTCCTGAGGACCTTGCAAATAAACCTTGTCTCATGGTTGGACTGACACAGCAAAGTCATGTGATAATGTCATTTGGTTCAAAATACCACCTTGGACACTGCTGGTACTTTTCCACTGGAAACAAAGGCTTCCCATCTTATGTAAATTCTATTTAAGGCTGGGAAGCAAGGCAATCAAGACTCTCCTCCATTGCTTGTCCAGGAAGAAAGACTGCTGAAAACACCTGGAGGGAAAGGGAGGGTTGAGTCCAGGCTGAGAGAGGGGTCCAGTCTGTAAAGAGAAATAACTGGAATGCTAAGCTACAGAAACTCTGCAAGTTGCCTAAAGCAACATTCAGGGTGAGAAATTACATTTTGTAACCTGTTTCTTGGGTGTATTAAGCCTAATATGCATGTTTTGTTTTATTTGCTCAGTAATCTGCTTGGTTCTGTTTGCTATCCCTCATAATCACGTAAAATTTACCTTTTGTGGTTAATAAACTTGTTCATTTCAAAACCCAGTTCATGCAATTCATATCGGGTGGGCAAAAAGCCCATGCATATCTCTCTCCACTTTGAGGGAGGAGGCAATTTTTATGAGCTTGCACTGTGTAGATCTCTATACTGTGCAAGACAATGTTATTTTGGGTTTATGCCCCAAAGGAGGTGTGCACATGAGTGCTGGCCATTCTCCTAGCTAAGTCTTCCCACACAGAACTGATTTCAGATGGGTGTGGCCTTACCTGTGTGCGCGCTGGAGAAGGCTTGAGAGCCTAACACAGCAAAAACAGAGTGAGGAAACCCGGGCTGGTGGAAAGGGCGGGTTCAATGAGACCTCAGCACATCAGGTGGCACCCCAGGAGGGGGGTCCAACCCGTCACACAGTGGCACCTATATTTAAGTGTTTTAAAGTGGCAGTTAGCTGCCCAATGCCTTTGCAAATCTGAAGAGTTGTATAATGTAGTGCATTCGCCACAGGGCAGTGCTGAAAAGTGAACATCTTCCACTGTGTATGTTAACAAAAATAAACTTGTTTAACTTTAATCAGAATTACTAAATGGATTTGAAAGAGAGCACAAAAACCGAGAACCCCAAATGTCTGTCAGCAATATAAATCCCATGTCACTAGAACACCAATCCTGCATCAGATTCTTCAGGGTGGACTGCAGTGCATGTGTGAAGCCTTGTTTAAGCCAGTGGAGCTCCAGATAGACAGAGGGATCTCCATATCTGGGTCATAGACTGTAATATTGCATTGCATGCTGGTCCTCAATTAGGACTGGTAGGGATAATTCCCTGAAACTTCCTTTAACGCATCACAGGCCCTTCCTGAACTAATAAAGAGTTCATACGGAGAGATTTGTTGCTACTGTTTAGAAATGGACCATAATTAGTAGTGATGAGACCTTAAGGGTGCTAGTAATTAGCCTTGTTTTCTAACCTCAATATTTCACATATTGTTCTCTTTATCAAATGTTGATTGTGGGAAACAAAGTACGTAAACTAATAGCAGCTGATATCTGTATGCTTTTTACTGACAAAAATAATACTTGTTTACTGCAAGAAGTAGTACATGGTACTATTTGTAAAATGGTTCTGGTTTCCCCACTGCTTTCTCATTTAAATAATCAATTTACATAATTAGATCTGTGAAATCCTTCTACAAATTGCCCTGAATGTACTAAAAGAAGTATAGGCTGGTTAGTTTAACTCAATTGTCTGAGAACTGTTTTATATAAATTTATTATTTATACATTTAGGATCCAGGCCTTATTACGGCAGGTACTTTATGAACAGAATAAGAGAAGACAAAGTCCCTGGCCCAGATTATGGGGACAGATAAGGAGGAGTGGGGGGTGCCAGCAATGACTGAGAAAAGGTAGAGTTGCTAGGGGTTTCAGAGGGAAGATCATGTGATTTGTTAACCTTAGGTTGATAGAAAATTTCCAGAAGGAGATGTAGGTTTGGATGAAGCAAAGCATATCAGAAAGAAGAAATGTAAATTTATGAGTCATTGATGTGAAGATGGAAGCTGGAAAGGTGTGAACGCATGAGATCAGCCCCAGGAGAGAGGATGTAAAAGGTGAAGAAGAATAGTGCCAACATGGAGCCACAGACTGTGGGATTTAGGAGGAGGAAAACCCAATGAAAGAGCAGTTTAGGAGTTAGTCAAGAAAATCAAAGAGGACAATAATTCAGGGAGATACATGATTGGAAGCAGCTCTTAGCTCATGAGAATGAGGACAGTGCAGGCTCTGAGTTTTTTACCAGGAAAAATTTGTCAGACACCTTAGTGAAAATAGTGTCAGTGGAGTGGAGAAGGTGGAACCAGAGTGGATGGGACCTAGAAAGGAGTAGGGGGAAAGGAATTCCAGTTCTCAGAGGTGGGAGAAGGTGCTAGAAACAGTGGGAAAAGAGAGAGGTAGTGGTGAGTCTTGTCAATCTTTTTTTAATAAATCAAAATTATCAAAAACCACTTATTTTGTTTGCATTTATTTTTCCCTACTTGCATTAATATAAATAAATCTAATTGGGCATAACTAATTGCAAGTTTGCTGTAACTAATACACCTTAATTTGCTATAAATCTATCCATATTAATACCCACAAAAGTAACTGACTCTGAGAAAAGTTGCTGCATAAAAGTCTCCACACCCAACTAAACTAATCAAGATGTTTTATAAAATCTTGCAGCTATTACAGAAACTTAATTATTGAAAACATTATCAAAACAGTGTGGTATGCAACCTGTGGAGGAGTCAAGGGATTGAATTGTTTTGCCTAGGATTCACGAAGTATCATTTTGCTGCTTCAGAACTACATTAGCAAGAAATAAATGGAATGATTGATTTCTTATAGTTTCTACTCTCTGATCTCAGAGTCTTAGAACATGGTATGAGAATAAAGTAACAATGGCCTGATGCTAAAAGCGTTGAGCACCCTCTCAAATCCCATTGTAGCTAGCACTTACGTCTCAGAACCACCTACTTAGACGTAGAGGTGGATGAACCAGTTTGGAGAAAATTTGAAACATCCTTGTGGTCAGCCTCCTCCAAACCTTTAACCAATTTTCAGAAAAAAACGTTTTGTTTTTTATATATTATGACAGGTTTGGATACAGTGTCTTTACCCTTCTGTTTTCCTAGATGAATTTAGCCCACACTCTGTACATGAGAGAGTGAGTGCCAAACCCAACTCCCCAATCTTTGAACACCCCTCAACAATGGAAGTGTCTGAATTGGGCTAAGTCAAAACCCCTGATCCCAACAGCCTGAAGCTTTAAGATGTTTTAAATCAAGGTGCAAGCTCTGTATTATCCCTGGGGTACAACCTGGAACTGGAATACTGCTATGCCCACTTAACTCTCCAGGCTGGTGGTCTCTCATAATGCTTTGCTGATGACAAGCATCCAAGCCCCTCCGGGTGCTGTTATCACTCAGCACAAGCGCATGTGGAGCCTCACAACCAGTTAAATTGCATGAATGCTCTGCTCCCTGAGCAACTCCCAAATCACACAGAGAAAGGCATCAGCAAATCTTCCAAGCCCCCAGCCTTGTATATCAGGAATATACTGTCTTGCACCACTCCAGACCCTTTCTTGAGCAGTGCAAGTTTATTAATTAGCTCACCACTTCATCAAAGGAAAGTGAACATGCACCAGCCTTGGTAAACTTGAGCAGATTTACCAAGCACTTTAGACAAACTCACTAGTAACGATAAAACACTAAAATAAGTTTGACTACCGAAAGATAGATTTTAAGTGATCGGCACAAAAGGTCAGAGATGCTTACCTTTTATTTTCTTTGGTAACTAGGCAGTTTAAATCTTGAACCGTTTTAGACTAAGCAGTATTTGGATTAAGCAGTGTTTCTCACCCAATTGGATGTTGCAGGTAGAATACAGTCCTTAATACACAGGCTTTCCCTTTAAGTCTGGGACAAGTCTCCTCCGTTCAAGTCTTTGTCCTCCCAGCCTTCTTGTTGCTTCCAGCATAGGTGGAGGAGGAGAAAAGTGTCCTTATGATGCCACTGTCCCTTATTTTATACTCTTAGTCCACGTCCCTAGAAAGAAACTAGCCCAGGCATGCCTGGTGGACCTTTCTGAGTCACAGGGTTGAGCAATCCCCATTGTGTGGTGCTTCTCTTCCAGAACTGTAAATCCCTTATTTACAGCTCTCCTGCTGATTAATGGTGGTTTAACACGTGCCTGGCAGTGGATCACCTCCTTTGTTGTCACTGGAGAACTAGCAATGGATGACTCCAAAATTTACAACGTATTTCAATAACCATACAGCAAAATCTCATAACTTCATATACACTAATGATATAAATATTTTGACAGAACAATGGGTGTCAGAATATCATGACCTTACCTATATCTTACATGGCATGCTTTGTAAGAAATATAACCATATATGACTGAACACGGGGGGGGTGGGGTTTACAGGGTGCTGCTTTGAGGTATGGTGTGTCACAATATGATAATCTATAATCTAATAAATTATAATATTTGTTTCATGTCTTACTGCATATAAAATTCATTAATAAAAGTTGTACCTTAAATTTCAGAAATGTTAGATGTTGTAGCCTGTGATTTTCTAAGTAATTTAAGAAGTCAGGCACCCAATTTCCATTGAATTACAATGGGATTCTGGCACCCAATTCCCAACCTTGTTTAAAAAATCCCAGCCCAAAATATAAACAACTGAAGTCAGGAATCTTCTTGACTCCCCTGAGATCAAAAGGCAGAATAGGAGAATGGTTTAATGCTAAATACTTTCACAAGTATTTTTTGGGGTGGGGGGAGAAAACACAGGGTTTGGTTTATTATGAATCATGAGATCATATTAATTATGAAGCTCTTCAGGTGTTCATTGGTTATTTGTGGCTGCATTCATGTATTCCAAGTCTCAAACTTTGGCATGAATGGTTTGTTTGAAAATTCATCATGGAAGTTTGTATACCACTTGATGTTGTCTCTTGATTTAAAACATTAAAATCCAGTCAGGAAGTTGAAACTGTACATTGTGACTTAGGTGATCAATCACACAACACAAATAAGCAACAATGAATACTGGAGATTCAAAGAGAAAAAATTGCAAACAAAATGGCTGAAAATTATTCAGCTTAATGATATTTGGCAGATGTTTGAATCATTAATACAGGCACACAAACTGGGAACAGCTTCCAAATTGTTTGCGCACCAAGAAAAGGAACGAATTTGCAATAAATAGGTTGATCAGCACTAGTGTCATGTCAAGTTGTCATGGGATAAGAGGGAAGATCCTTTCATGGATTGAGAACTGGTTAAAAGACAGGGAACAAAGGGTAGGAATAAATTGTAAATCTTCAGAATGGAGAGGGGTAACTAGTGGTGTTCCCCAAGGGTCAGTCTTAGGACCAATCCTATTCAACTTATTCATAAATGATCTGGAGAAAGGGGTAAACAGTGAGGTGGCAAAGTTTGCAGACGATACTAAACTGCTCAAAATAGTTAAGACCAAAGCAGACTGTGAAGAACTTCAAAAAGATCTCACAAAACTAAGTGATTGGGCAACAAAATGGCAAATGAAATGTAATGTGGATAAATGTAAAGTAATGCACATTGGGGAAAAAATAACCCCAACTATACCTACAATATGATGGGGGCTAATTTAACTACAACTAATCAGGAAAGAGATCTTGGAGTCATTGTGAATAGTTCTCTGAAGATGTCCACACAGTGTGCAGCAGCAGTCAAAAAAGCAAACAGGATGTTAGGAATCATTAAAAAGGGATAGAGAATAAAATGGAGAATATCTTATTGCCCTTATATAAATCCATGGTATGCCCACATCTTGAATACTGTGTACAGATGTGGTCTCCTCATCTCAAAAAATATACTGGCATTAGAAAAAGTTCAGAGAAGGGCAACTAAAATGATTAGGGGTTTGGAATGGGTCCCATATGAGGAGAGATTAAAGAGGCTAGGCCTTTTTTCAGCTTGGAAAAGAGGAGACTAAGGGGGGGATATGATACAGGTATATAAAATCATGAGTGATGTGGAGAAAGTGAATAAGGAAAAGTTATTTACTTGTTCCCATAATATAAGAACTAGGGGCCACCAAATGAAATTAATGGGCAGCAGGTTTAAAACAAACAGAAGGAAGTTCTTCTTCACACAGCGCACAGTCAACCTGTGGAACTCCTTGCCTGAGGAGATTGTGAAAGCTAGGACTATAACCGGGTTTAAAAGAGAACTAGATAAATTCATGGAGATTAAGTCCATTAATGGCGATTAGCCAGGATGGGTAAGGAATGGTGTCCCTAGCCTCTGTTTGTCAGAGGGTGGAGATGGATGCCAGGAGAGAGATCACTTGATCATTACCTGTTAGGTTCACTCCCTCTGGGGCACCTGGCATTGGCCACTGTCGGTAGATGGGATACTGGGCTGGATGGACCTTTGGTCTGACCCAGTATGGCCATTCTTATGTTCTTAGTGGCTAATCAGTGGGCTGTAGATCAATTTGTTCAAAAGAATACCTGATCACCTCACTCATTAATAGAACAAAAGGCCCAGCAGGAGAGAGGTGGTATAAATTATTTGTTGTGATGCACTTAATTACAATTGTGCTGGTAGAAACCAATTCAAAACACAACAGAAAATAAAACACTTCCTCCATTGAGTAGGATCATGGACCTTCATCATAATAGGAAAGACTTTTACCTGACCTCAAAGGCAAGTGAGAACTGGAGTTGGGAGGGGGCACAAGAAGTTTCCCCTTCTATTTGGAAAGTGCAAGGAGGAGCTAGGCACAGCTGCAGACCCCATGATGTTGCCTGAGGAGCAAACAACAACACCGAGGACAAGCAGAAGGTGGGGCAACATACTTCTTTATTCTACACTAGCCAGCAGAGGTGGCTGACTGGAAGGAATTGCAAAGTGTTGGTGGGTGTGCAGTGTCCCTCCTGCATGCTAGAGAAGGTGTGTTCCTTTCGACAGCCAGTCATCTCTGCTGAATCAATAAACAGAGCTATGGCCTCATGTCCTTTCTGAACCTTTAGGGTTCATTGCCCCTCAGGAGAAGTCATGAGGTCTCTGGCTGTACTTTGTGTATCATGCCCAATTTGGAGCTGTGGGCTGAAGGCACAATCTGGCAAAATAAATAGAAGATACAGATCATTTTAGCCCATTCCCTTGATTATAACCTACAATCAAGTTTAGACAGATCAGTCATCTTCAACTAAATCTTGGTACAATGATTCTGGATATATAAGGATTTGGTTTGTTTCCATTTGGAACTAATGAAAAATTAAGCTTCTCTTATTGTGCCAGCTGCAGAATATACCAATTAGCATTTATGTTCTATTGCAAATTAGAATTGTGCAATAAGTTATACTGCACATGCCTCTGCCACCTTACATATGCTTTTAAAGAACCTGTTGTCTATGGGGCTAGAATAATACAAGTTCACTCAATAAAACAAGTATCTGTCCTGAATATAATGTGATAACCAGAGAAAATATTTTTAAGAAACATCATATAAACAACACCTCTGGGAAAATTCATATGCTTATATTTTAGATGTTTTATGATCTTATTTTCTTAGTTAAAAATAATACCACAAAGTTACTATTGCAACTTATGCTATAGAATGTCTTCTTGCAGAAACATATGGAAGCAAATATACTATTTTTATGTTTCTGCTCAGAACAATAGAAGTTATGAGAAGCAAATGTAACCACTTTACTTATTTAAAAAAAAAAGGATGATAAAGTGGTCTGAACAAACTGTTTTTCCCAGTGGACCTTCAGTCTAGCCTAGCTGACTAAAAATATAAAAAATTGTTGTTGTTTTTTTGTTTTGTTTTGTTTTTAAATAAAAGTTAATTATTAGTCAATGGACTTACGCTGCAGAGAATTTGGCCATCTATTTGAAGAAGGAAGAACAAAAGGTTGTCAAACAGAGTCAAGCAATAGCTACCCACAACAGAACATTTTACATATTGAGTAGTTAATTGTTCAAGCTTGTGATTGCTTTTGTTTGTTTGTTTTTCTTTTGATGTCTTTGAAGCTTCCACTATATATATGATGAAAGACATTCTGTTCCCTTCTGCAAAAGGAACATGATCATGTTTGATGATGGGGGTTTTAAGATGAACTGGATATACTAGATGAGATCAAGGTTCAGCTTTGGAAAATACAGGCATTGAAGTTATTGACAAAACTGAGAAATTACAGGGCAAGCAGGTAAAGTAACATGGACAGTAAAGGCAAAAAACCAAACAATAAAACTCAAAAGTTTGGAAATAGAAGCTAAAACACAGTTTGACTCTGAAAAATGGCTATGTGAAAATGGCACCTTCTTACTCAATAGGTCTGTTTTCTTGTGCATAATTACTGACTTCAGTGATGCAAAGATGTAACTTATTTTACTCCACTTAATCCTGCAGAACCAACAGCTCTGCTGAAGTGAATAAGATTCTGATTTTTAGGGCTTGTCTATACTTACGCGCTGGTTTGGCGGCAGACAATCGAACTTCTGGGTTCGATTTATCTCGTCTTGTCTGGCCGCGATAAATCGAACCCAGAAGTGCTCCCCGTCGACTCTGGTAATCCTGCTCGGTGCGAGTACGCGGAGTCGACGGGGGAGCCTGCCTGCCGCGTCTGGACCGTGGTAAGTTCGAACTAAGGTACGTCGACTTCAGCTACGTTATTCACGTAGCTGAAGTTGTGTACCTTAGTTTGAATTGGGGGGTTAGTGTAGACCAGGCCTTAGTGTGCATCAAGGCATTGTGTACCAAATTGCAATTGGTGACACTTATACAATCCCATTGCTAAATTCATTGGGGTTGCAAAAGTATCATGGGGGACCTAATTTAAAGACAGTGGAGGTACAGATGTGGAAAGAGTAATGAATTTGGCCTTGTGATAAATGAAAGGGGGTGGGGGTAGCTTCCTTTTATGGACACCCAGCCATAAAATTGCTCTTGGTTGCTGTTCTCACTGAGCAACAAGGGCTTAAGGGCTCATTTTGGGCTGTCAGCCCCGCCCCACCACACCTGCAGCAAATGCTCCATCTTCTGGAGGAATTAAAAGGCAGTGAATTAGCTCAGTTGGTGAGCAGTACTGAAGGTGTGCAGACCTGCAGCCCATAGCTCCAGCTGAGTAGAGTGAAACCTAAAGGCTCTAATGCAGCTGCCAAAGGGGCCCTCCATGAGGAAAGGGAGGACCTCCACAGAGGCAAGCAGAGAGAGAAGTATCCTGTGGCTCTGGACAGTGGCAACTCCCTCTTGCTTCCTTAGGATTTGGATTTTCCCATCAGGTGAAGGCCTTGGACTGAGGTGACCCCAGGATGGGAGACAAGAGGAAGAGGCCCAGGGAGGACAGCCTTAAGTAATCTTGATTGCTGGGTTACTGGTAGCTAAAAGGGCCCTGGATTGGAGCCGGTGTAGTGGGATGACCCGGGCTCCCTGCCACACAACCCACTTGGCAGTCTGGGGTTGTGGCCATGACCACTAGGCCATGCTTAACCAGACCCTGAGTGGAGACCATTACATCATCCTTCAAAAACATCATACCCTTGAATATGCTCAATCATACTTTTCACCTTGAGATAATGATCATCTATGGAACTAATAGCTTCACTCCCTGTAATACCCTGTGTTTCTCTTTGAGGTATTTTATTTCATGTCAAGACCAGACCAGTTCCTGTTTAGCTTGTGAGATTAGATGCACTCACAGCTCAAGTGATATATTGTGGAAATAGACTGTATTAGGGTGTCTTAATAGTTTGGTACATCACAAATTAAAGAGACACTGTCAAGTACACCTTCATTGTCATTTTTTTCATGATTGTCATTGATTGTTATACCCTCAGAAATAGAAGTGTTAGGAAAAACTATTCTAGCCAACAGAACAGATCATATATTATGCTGGCATATTTCTAGGAATTGGAATTGTTGGTTAGCTCGTACTCCCTCTGACCTGTCTAAGATGTAATGTACAAGATGTTTTGAGAGTTATGTTATTGATTATAAAAAAATACTCAAAACTCCCATTTAGGTTTAATCTATTATAGTCACTATTATAAGCAATAACAGTCACTGGGGAAACTGCTCACTAAAATGCTTCAAATTACTTTAGCCATGGAAGATAAATTGATATGTTTTGTTTTATTTTATTTTCAGAGAATTTGAGTGTTTGTGAATATTAGAGAGTGATAATACTAACATGGGATTAGTGACAACTGTTGTCATGTAAATGCAGGACTGGACTAAACATGTGACCAATTTGTGGTCCACGACTGAGGGAAGCATTTTATCAATAGCAGCCATTGGTCTGCCATGCCACCACCTTACACAATAAATTTGCATGGACTACTTATATGTAACAACATATAGCACCTTTCAATTTAAAGAATATCAGAATACTTTACTTACAAAAATTCAGCCCCCACTGGAGAGTAACCACCTGTTAGATGGAACACACCAGCTGTTGACAATTGCACAGCAATGCTACACAACTGTCTGGGGTAAGGAAGTAAAAGATAGCAATCTATCCAGTTGACACCACAATCATCAATAAACTGAATTGACAAACCTTTTCTGAACTCTTATGCTATTTCCTTTCCTGCTGGCCCCATGGAAAAGCCGACCAATAGAATAAAGAAAATATTGAAGAAGGCAATACTTGGTTTAATGTTTTCTGAACTGTATACATATGATGGTAATAAAAATTGATAACATAAATTGTAATGGGCATTGAGTAGTTTAGAGAGTAGTGGACAGGGAGTCAGGAATAGTGCCTCTGCCACTGATTCACTGCAAGACATTGGGGAAAGTCACTTATATCTTTATGCCTCAGGTGTAAGCTCTGTAAAATGGGAATCTTGTAACTCATCTATCTAGTGTGGTGCTGGGTGGTTCAATTAATATTTGCATGGCATGTTAAGATCTTTTAGATGAAAGAACAACCTATTTTCAGAACATTGGAAGACTTAAACTTTTGGAAAAACTTTCCTGTAGTGCGTGTACTCTCTCTCTCTAGACAGAACAAATCTAAGAGATGTAAACAGTAATCTATTATACAGACTGCAGATAACTGTGTAAATCTTAATGACTACATTTAGCACTCAGGCCTGGATCCACAATGGGATTTAGTTGCCTGTACTTGAGTTTTAGGCACCACTGTGATCCACAAAACTCTGCTGGCTACCAGCTAAACCTGTAGATGCCTAAACTAACTCAGCATCTAAATTTTCACTGCAGAAGTTCCCTAGATGCCTAAGTTTCTGTTTCTCAGTGCAAGCCCCAGTACAATCTTTGAGCCAGGGGAAGATAGCCAGGAAATCACCTATCTTGCCTGCAGGGCATGGATCAGGCCCCATTCAGAATCCAGCTGGAAGAGGTGGTGCCTTATAACCTGTAGACCAGGGGGTAGAGTGCACTCTCAGATTGGGAGGCCCAGATTCAATTCTCTGCTTTGCCCGATAGGCAGAGTGGATTTGAACAGGGGTCTCCCATCTCTCATGAGACTGTTCTAGCCACTAGGATATCCCTAAATTTTTTCAATTCCAGCTATTCCATTTTGGATAAATAGTCATAGGAATAGGAGAACTGGACCGTGTGTCTCCCAGGTGTGTATCCTAACCACTGGGCTATAGAGACACTCTCTCTCTCTGGCCCATTTATACAAAGTGAAACAGCTTCAACAGAAGAGATTGAGAGCCCCACATGAGACCACCCCATTGCCCAGGGGTTTAGATACTCTCCTGAGAGATGTTCAAGTTCTTTCTCCATATCAGCTAGAAGGAGAATTGAACCTGGGTCTCCCATAGACCAGGTGAGTGATCTGACCACTTTGTAAAAAGTTACCAGGGAGATGATACCACCATCTCCTGCATTTCTTGAAAGGATGGGTTAGGCTCCCAACTCTCTGACTCCAAGCTGTGGATTGTAAGCAAAGCGCTTGTCTTTCACAGGGATGGAGTGTACACCCTCTTCTCAGCATCTCCCACTGATGACTTTCATGGATCCCATTCCTAGGCACCTATCTCCATAGGTGGAACTAGGGATGCTGAAGTGGTTTGCATTATATCCAGTTTGGTTCAATGGCTCTTAGCACCCCCACTATACAAATTGTTCCAGCATTCCTACCTATCTCCTCCGTTCATTGTATAGGAGCCTAGGCTCCTAACTCACACTTTGTAGCTCTTGTTGTTCCAATTATTTCCTAGGTCCCAAAACTAAGCATTGCAACACCGAAGTCCCTTTGTGGATCTAGGCCTCAAACTATGATAGATGTGAAGGGGCGTGCCAAGCTGTTTGGAGTGGATCAGGAGTGTGAGTACCAAACTCAGGGCAGACTGTTACAAACCAGGGCACAACCCCCACATTGGTTGTAAGTTCTATACTTAGATTTCACCTACCAAGCATCAAGTGTGAACTCCTCAAGCACCATAACAGCCTTAACATGGAATCACAGACAGTTCCCTTGGGTACTCCAGTCTATCTTGCCATTGAGGTAAGCCTGCCTTTGTGATAAATGGTCCCTTAAACCAAAATTCACAACAATATTCAGGTTACTCCTGATTACATACCCCAGGTCTATTGTACCTTAAATTTCACACAAAAGACAAAGCTGATAGCCAATCCTGTAATAAACAAAGAAGAAGAAATGAATATTTACAAGGTTAAATCAGGTAAACATATACACACAGGTGAGTTACAGGCTTAGGATTCAAAAGATGATAGAAGCTGCTGTAATGTACAAGCTCAATATGTCCTCTAGGGCAAAGTATTGGGGAATCCCTTGCTTATAATAATAATAATAATAATAATAATAATAATGGAGATATCCCATCTCCTAGAACTGGAAGGGACCTTGAAAGGTCATTGAGTCCAGCCCCCTGCCTTCACTAGCAGGACCAAGTACTGATTTTGCCCCAGATCCCTAAGTGGCCCCCTCAAGGATTGAACTCACAACCCTGGGTTTAGCAGGCCAATGCTCAAACCACTGAGCTATCCCTCCCCCCCAAGATTTCTTATATTTAGAAATCTTGCCCTCTCGAAGTACAAGCAGTATAGAGACCCAGTTTCTTCTGATCAGGATTTTTATTCCCTTCCCCCAGAGTTCAAGCTGATGGGACATGTCCTTGTGCATGTCTCCTTCCTGGGTGCAGGGGAGCAATCAACAAAGTCTTTGTCCGTTGTTTCACAATGGTTCATTTGGTTTCAAAGGGCCTTTTTGTGTGCAGGACCAAACACCTTCTGTAGGAAGCCAGCCTTTGGATTAATTAATGCTGCTTTCCTGTTTGCATTACACAGTTACAGATGTTTACAACACAAACACTTAATATCTGTACCCCATGTTATAAGGTTGTATTAAATGAGATTAATAATGCAGCATCCTACAGCATTTTATAAAGTCTAAACACATTTTTATAAAGCTAATATGTGTTTTAATACTAACACAGAGATGAGCCAGATTGGCTTCCAGCTATGCATTTGTCCATGTTCAGATGAGGCCTAGAGCTTTGGTATGAGTTGTCACCTGGTCTGCCAGCATCAGACTGTACTTTTAAGTCTTACAATCAACATAGTTTGAGTATAACTAGGGAATCTGGAGCTTACAATCAACATAGTTTGAGTATAACTAGGGAATCTCTAGCTCTCCTCCCATTGACCCAGAGATGAGCTATTTAAACAGAAAAAAGGAAGCAGAGCAGGGGAGAGGAAAGTAAGAGCCATGTGTTTTTTTTTTCAAATAATATCAGGGTTGGAAGAGACCTCAGGAGGTCATCTAGTCCAACCCCCTCCTCAAAGCAGAACCAATCCCCAGACAGATTTTTACCCCAGTTCCCTAAATGGCCCCACCAAGGATTGAACTCACAACCCTGAGTTTAGCAGGCCAATGCTCAAACCACTGAGCTATCCCTCCCCCCAGGCTGTGAGTAGGAGTACTGAACCAGGGCTCTATGATGAGGGTCTTGTGAATTTTTAAAACTGATCCCTTCTGGAGACCTCCTTGAAGGGGTATATTTGATTTGTTAGTTTGTATTTATTTATTTATTTTATTTGTGACTTCCCCTTAATCAGATCCTTTACAGGTGTCTTGGAAAACACCAGAAAGAGCACAAATACAAAGTTTTATGATGTTTTAATGTTGAAAACCATATTGATTACAAGATGCATGCGTGATTTATGAATATTTTCACTTATAATTGTCTTGGTAAACAACTAGGAAAGTTAAATCTTGGTTAAGCAACTGTCATGTGACTAACAGCATCTTTTAGTCACTCTCACTACTCTGTAGCCTTATGTGAACTCTGATTAAACCTTTTTTTCTATTTTAAACTGGGGACAATCATCTACATGGTAATTTTCATCATGCATTTAGCATGATAAAGAAACATGTAACAAACCTTTGTTCCTGCCTGTCACTGTTTCTCAGTGCTGTCATTGAAGTAAGGCTTTCTAAACTCCAAGGCTCAGTAATATGCAAAGTGTTTAAAAAAAAAGATATGCAAGATCATTTAAAGTCTTTTTAGTGAGCAGTAAAAGAGCTAAAATTTGCTTGATTCCAAGACAGAAGCAGAATCCTTGTCTGAAGAATGAAAGTTGAGAACTCTGTGAATGTTTTTAAGGCAGTACTCTAAGGTACAGTAAAGCCCAGGGGCCAAATCTAATACTCTTTCTTCTAAAAAACAAAACAAAACATTGTATTCAGTGCTCACATTCATGTTTGAACAGTCCTGGTCCTCTCTTCCCTGCAACATAATTAATAGACCTGAGATCTCACTGCCACAATGTCACAGAATTACTTATTTCATGTGTTGCCAAACTGAAATTTGAAATATTATAGACAGGATTGGTAGCAGTGTCTATTATGATTATATTACCCTTCTTATTGTAAAACCCTGTTTCCCATTGCTTATAAGTAAAGCTGATTGATTTTGGGGAGGTGGGTGAGTTGTTTGTTTCTCTTTGGACCAATATCAATTTGTCAATGTTCTACTGGGACAGAGATTTCAGTTTTGATGCTTAGTAAAATAATACTGATGAATGAATATATATATATACACACACTAAACACACACACAAAAAAACTATGCTAAAAGAACATTATTAGGGTTGAAAAATATAGTGTCCAAAAGTTTGCCTGTGCATTTCCTAAGTTTTGAGTTTTTTGACTTTACAATTGTATTTGTGTGTGTATGTCTCTCTCTCTCACTCTCTCTCTCTCTCTCTCTCTCACACACACACACACACACACACACACAATACAGGGTCAATGTAGTCTCGGACATGTCCTTATAACTCCTCATATTCACCATAGTGTCTCATCTTTCAGACCTGAAGAACAACAGCTGGCTAAAGCTGAAACCAGAGATTATTATAATGATTCTAGACATAAGGTATAAGCGTTTTCAAGGACCTAGCGTCAACCATTATCTCTCCCTCAGTTGAAGCCATATGTTCACTGGTAGTAAAGTTAGTGCACTGTCACACTAGACTTAGCATTACCCATGGACATCCAGATAGTGGTGGACTGTCATATTCAGCCTTTTTGCTAGTTCTCTGGTCCTACCTGGCAATGACCTGGACACAGTAGTTCATGCATTTGCCACTGGACTAGAAATAGATTGTGAGTAGAGCACTCAGCTGGAGAGAAGAGGGGGGGTGGTCAAAGCAAAGCCCTCTGACACACTCACACATAGAGGATGTTTTTATGCCCTCTCCCTTCCATTACTACAGCCCCAGGACTCCAGTAGCCTCCATAGACCCTGAGGTGCAGAAAGTTCATTGGCAGAGGTTCCCTGGGGGTTCAGTTCCAGCCTTCAGCCAATGTCTGGGGATTACATAGGGTTATAGACAGGGCCCTACCAAATTCCTGGTCCATTTTGGTCAATTTCACACTCACAGGATTTTTTAAATAGTCAATTTCACAGTTTCAGATGTTTACATCTGAAATTTCAGGGTGATGTAATCGTAGGGGTCCTGACTCAAAAGAGGGTTGGGGGATTGCAAAGCTATCGTAAGTGGAGTCACATGGTATGGGGTGTCATCACTTTTCAGGGGGCAGGGCTGGCTTTATGGGTGGGTGACTACCCAGGGCCCCACGGTCGGGGGCACTGTGGTCCATCCCCACCCCACACAGCCAGCCCAAGTTCTCTTTAACCCCCAAATGCTGGTCCCAGAACTGGGGAAGGTTAGGGCTGGGGGCACCCCAGGCAGGGTCTCTTACCACGCACTGGGCTCCAGCTGCTAGTCCTGTTGGGGTTGGGACATCCTCTTCCCCTGCACAGGCCCCTCCCAGGGCTGGGTCAGACCCACCTCTGGGAATCTCCCCCAGTTGCAGGAAGCTTTGTGGCTGCGCTGCCTTCAGAACTGGACTCCTAGCCAGGAGCTGCAGAGTTGCCTTCAGCCAGGGGAGGTTCCTGGAGGTGAGTTTGAACTCCTTTGTGCTCTGGGGGTCCCCCAGCCAGTGACTCCTAACATGCACTGAGCTCCAGCTCCTGGTCCCAACCAGGCTGGGGAGGGACAGGGCTTGCTCTTCCCCTTTTTTCAGTTTTGAATTTCCCACCTTCTAATTTCATTGCAGGTCTTCTTGTCTTTGTGTTCAGGGACAAGGAGAAGAGAGGTTCCTTCTCTATGCTATTCATTGATTCTAGACTTCTATCATATCTCCCTTATTCTCCTCTATTTTAAGGCAAACAATCCCAATCTTTTCAACTTTTCTTTATGAGTTTTTCTAGGCCTTTGAGCAACCTTGACACCCTCTTCTGAAGTGCCTCTTATTCTGCAATATCCTTTTTGGTTGGATAGGAAGACCAGTTCTGCACAAACTGTTCCAAATGAGGTCACACTATTGATTTAAATAAAGACATAATATTTTCCATATTCACCATTGCATTCCATACACAACCTAACATCTTATTTACCAATTTTGACTGCAGCTGTGCACTGAGCAAAGGTTTTTGTCGGGCTACCTACAATGAAGCCCAGGTCTATTTCTTGAGTTGTTAGTTAATTAGAACCCTGTAGGGCTTACAAATTTATTTTTTTCTCTCCATTACTGCATTACTTTCCATTTATCGAGACATTTCTAATTTTATAAGAAGCATCCATTTGTAGTGTCAGACTGATTAGGAAACTCATTCAGAAAAAAACATTTTAGAATTCCATTACATTACACCAGATTTAAGTTAAAACTAACTGCTTTTCAATATAGACATTTAACTTCTATGTGTGCTGAATTCCATACACACGATGACTTGAACTATTTCCTTAGAAGGACCTGGAAAAGTTCATAACTGCACTATTTAAATGCTGGCAAATTTCCCAAATATATATGCAGTGCACTTCAATTTATATAATGACTAATATTTTTGAGGTATTTGATTGAGGAATCTGACTGATGCATTACATTGGTTATGCTACCCACACTGTCTTTTTTGTCTTTTGGATCCTTGATTATTTTTTCCGAAACCCTCAACATTTAACTATACTTTTTTATTGAAATGTGATTATTTACAAATAACTTCCTTGGAAACTTCTTGTCCTTATCAGTCTAATACTGCCTTGTTTGCATTTTTGTTTATTTTCTTAACATAATGATACATTGCTTTCTTTTCCAAATGTCAACATTGCCAATACCACCAACCAGTTTAATGGATGGGAAACTTGATTGGATGTGCAAGGTGCTGAACAAATTTTAGAATGAAAGGAGGAGGGTACAGAAAATGGAAACTTCCTTAAAATTGTGGAGCTGATGGCTGAGTTTGATGCTGTACTCCAGGAGTATCTAAGAAGAGTCACCACCCAAGAAATGTACACACACGACTACCTTGGAAAAACCATTCAAAATGAGATCATACAGTTACTGGCAACAAAAGTCAAACAGAAGATTGTGGCAGATCTGAAGTCAGCAAGATATTACTCTTTTATTCTGGGCTGCACACCTGACATCAGCCTATGGAACAAATGACTTTAATGGTGCTTTTTGTAAGAACAACAGAATCTAGTGAAAATGTCCCTGCAATAGTGACTGTCAGAGAGCATTTTCTAGAATTTATTGACATTAATGATACTACAGGAGCTGGTATGACAAATGTGCTTCTTAAAAAACTGGAGAGGTCAGGGCTACGATAATGGTGCCAACATGAGAGGAAAGAACAGAGGAGTGCAGACACGGATCCGAGAGTTAAACCCTGGTACTTTTTTTGTCCCACGAAGTTCTCATTCATTGAACTTGGTGGTCAGTGATGCAGCATCAGCTTCTAGTGAGGCTGCTGAATTTTTTAATGTAATTCAAAGCATCTATGTATTTTTCTCTGCATCAACTCATGGATGGCAAATTTTGAAGCAACATCTGGGAACATCCTCTCTGACACTGAAACCACTGAGTGCCACACGATGGGAAAGTCGAGTGGAGGCGATAAAGCCTATCCAACACCAAATTGGGAGAATAGATGATGCCATAGTTGCCATTATGGAGGATAACATTATGACAGGAACTGTTTGTGGGAGAACAGTGGCAGAGGGAAATGTCATCACCAGAAACATACATAACTTCAAATTTCTGTGTGGCTTAGTGTTGTGGCATGACATACTATTTGAAATAAATGTTGTAAGCAAGAGACTGCAAGGTGTTGACCTTGATACCTCTGGAGCAATGGAACAACTGGACAAAGCAAAGTCATATCTACAGTCTTACCGGTCAGATGAGGGATTTCAAAACGTTCTGAAGAGTGCACAGAAGTTGGCAGAGGAACTTCACACTGAAGGTTTCAGAGTAGCAGCCGTGTTAGTCTGTATCCGCAAAAAGAAGAACAGGAGTACCTGTGGCACCTTAGAGACTAACAAATTTATTAGAGCATAAGCTTTCGTGGACTACAGCCCACTTCTTCATACTGAAGCTATTTTTCCACCCATTCAAGAATACAAGAGTCACCGAAGAAGACAACATTTTGATTACGAGGCATGAGATAATCCCGTAAGAGACCCCAAACAACAATTCAAAGTTGAATTCTTTAACCAGGTGCTAGATTGTGCAATACAGTCAGTTGAAGAACGTTTCATGCATCTCAAGGAACACAGCAATACATTTGGGATGTTGTATGATATTCCCAAACTCCTCACTATCAAAAGAAGAAGACCTACGCCAGCAATGCAGGCACTAGAGACAGTGTTGACACATGATGACATGCGCGATATTGATGCAAGTGATTTAGGTGATGAACTGAAAGCCCTTTCAAGATACATTTCAGCAGGATCAACTCCAAAGGCTGTTCTAGAATATATGTGCACAAATAAGATGACCATCCTCTTTCCAAACACTTTTGTTGCTCTGTGCATACTTCTAACACTTCCTGTAACAGTTTTCAGTGGAGAACGCAGCTTCTCCAAGATGAAGTTAACAAAAACACATCTACGCTCAACAATGACACCGGCCTTGCAACCACCTCAATAGAGTATGAACTGGCCCAGATTGTGGACCTTCAGCAGGAAGCAGTTCAAATCTTTGCAACCAAGAAGGCAGGGAAAACACCACTTTGATTATTCAAACAGATAGAAATGACAGTGTTTACTATGCAGACAAGAAAAGTTACATTTGCTGTTCAGGCATTTGAAAGTTAAGTGTTACTTAAAATTTTTGAACAAGGCATTTTAAGTTGTTAGTTCTCCTTTATTGGGGTAGGTAGCAGAGCAGTACGATGAGAGGAGTAGAACAGGAAGAAGGCAGAACTGAGATCTTTCAAAGTTTTGGCCCAAACGAAGGGACATGGGGGTGTCATTTGAGCTCCCCACCTCAGGTGCCAAAATGTTGTGGGACGGCCCTGGTTGTAATAGGAGCCCTGTAAACCCTGCACCAGAGCCACCTAAATGCCTGATATGGAGAGATGAGGCAGACAGCTTGTAGTAAGATGAGGCCCTGAAACATAAACTCTTGTATCAAAGGCCTAGTCTGAGGCCTGAAGCCTGAACCAAAGTACTTCCAGGCATTGCTAAGCAAAAGTTGGGCTGTGAGCCAGAGGCAGGTCCCACTCACAGAAGTTGGCAAGAAGAGGGCTGCTAGAAGTAGGTGCACCCACATATAAGTGCTAATAAGAGGAACTTGTGCCAAGATGGCACCTGGACATCCCGATATGAGGACACTCCACAGAGATAACAAGGAACAGGCAGGTGCATCTTAAAGACAGGGTCAAAAGGACAGCATGATGGATAGATCTGTTTGTTTGAAACAACATGATCAAAGGGGGAGACAGCACCCTAATGAGCCAAGGGGCGGTATCTCAATACGTCAGTAGGGATGAGTAATCTGTCCTGTAACTGTATAAAAATAGGTTCTTGAGTGCACATCTTTGTCTGGCGTAGGGGGCAGTGGAAAGTCCCGCCACTGACTGAGCCAGTCCATTGCCAGGGGGCACAAATTCGTAGTATGTCTCGTAAAGTCTATGGGAAACTATTACTGTGCTTCGTTTGACAATAAACCTGGTTCGGGTTCCTTCATACCTTACTAGAGTCTGTGGTCTTTGGGGGTTCTCTCGGGGTTTGCTGTGTCAGCTATCTGCGCAGAACTGGGGCAGCACACAGAGGGAACACGCACGCAGCTGACTGTTATCATCATCGAACAAGAGCAGAGCACCACACCAGTAGCTACTGACAACACAGCTCTCCTCCTTGATGTTAAGTTTAATAAAGTTGAGGCCTGCTTCTTAAAATCCATCCCTGTGTCTGTCCTCATTCACTTGCATGTCTTAATCAATAACACTGGTGAATTGCTAATGTTCCTTTTAAGCTAACATTAGGACATTGCTCTGTATCAGGAAATCTGGATTATTACAATTTATGTTTTTCTCTGGATTCTTCCAGTGGCTCAGTTTGCTTGATATCAGCTCTTTCTCCTCCTGCTGACTTGGTGATGGATCCTCCATATTACATTTGAAGTGATCCTTAATTGGCTCTCCGTTAGGCTGGCATGGCTAATCCTTATGTGTGTCTTTCTGAGTAGCTGGTTCACTTCTGGAAAGGGAAGAATGAATCATTTACAATAAAATAGGAATTAATGAGAGCCTTTGCCCCAAATTGAAAGTAAACCAGATTCCTTCTGAGATGCAAAAGTATTCATTACATTTCTTTTAGTTTGGATTTTTCAAATACACTTCTGGGTTCTGTCTGCAACTGGAAGCAAGAAGGGTAGAAATATCAGTAGAAAGAATCTTATATTTCCTGCTTGATTCCAGCCAGGAAGTATTGAAAATGTTACATGAAAACGTTACATGAAAACTTCTTATAATACTATATTTCAAAAATAATTGTATAGGTTCAAGAGTTTTAAATCATTTTGGGGAGCTTATTGGAATAGAGCTTCAAAACATTTTGAGGTTCTTCTGTAACCAGTTAAAATTATGCTACTCTTTTCATAACTGTGATTATTTCAATTTTGACAGAGAAACAGGACTTCATCCTTCCTTCCCACAAAAACACTTCTCATTTTCCAACCAACCTTTTTTGTGGGAAGGGAGGATGAAGTCCTGTTTCTCTGTCAAAATTTTAAAATGGACATTTTTAACCAGCTCAGTAAAAATGAGTTGATTTCTTTTAGTGAAATTTTCACAAGGATTGTCCAATTAAAAGCAAAACATTACAAAATATTTAACCATTTCTAATTGTGGGGAATCTATTCCTGAAGGAAATTAAGGCCTGCTATTTTATTGGGTCTCTGTTGGAAAAGGACCTGAGAGAGATTTTGGAAGAGCCTAAGAAGAGATCTAGAGGAACAATGAAAAGGCTGGAGAAAGTACCTTGCGGAAAGGTGTAATGTTTTGGGTTGACCAAGAGAAAGACTAGTGTTTAAGGAGCCCAGAGGTAAAGGACTGCTTGTTAGCCTCTGCTGTGTGGGGGTGAAGGTTTTAGACTTACTGGACTCCTTGTTTGTTGGATTCTTGTTTGTCCTGGAAAGAAGGAAATAGGATGTGTGTCTGAGGGCTGAACTACCGATCCATTGAGGGGAAACTGAGGGAGAAGTCATGCTAGCAGAGCCATGTCTATAGCACCATGCCACAAGGCTTACCCCCACCCCCACAAATTCCAACTACAAAACTCTATTACAATAAGCATGGCAGCTGTGAGGGGCAAGGATGGGATGGACCTGTGGTGATTGAGGTGGATGCTTAGGTTTTAGAAGCTGAATAAAGACCAAAAATTTATATTTTAATCCATGAATCAAAAGCAAGGAAAAAGGCTGCTGTGTGAGTCTGAATATTACGCTCAGCTGCTGGTGGGGGGACTTGCTGGGGAGTTTACATAATATTTTCATATCAGTGGCATATAAATTCTATATAAAAACTAAGATAATGGCAAACAGAGCCATCATGATTTATGGAGATTTTGATAAAGTTATTTTATGACTTCGAGCACAGGCTTTTTGAGGTACTATGGAATTCTTTTCATGCTCATCTCTTATCTAGTATTCCAGGAGGACCTAAAAAAGATCTCATTTCTTTGGAGTGAAACATCTTTTATCTCTTGCACATAGTTGAAAAAATCCAACAGGAAGGGGAAAAATAACTAACAGGTGCATGCCGGTCGATCTGATTAAATCTAAAACTAATGGAAACTAATTTACACTAAATTATGGGTCATATTGAACCTCTGGTTCTTTCATCTGAGTTTAAAACAAAAAAAAATCAAAGAACTGCTTTGTATCTCTTCAAGGTGCCACTGGACTTGCATACTTCATTTTCATTTAATCAATTATTTGTGTTTTGCTTTACTTTTTCCCTTCCCAGAACCTTATGGAGGATTTTATTTTCAGACCTGTTCTGTTAGCCATTTCAATTCCTTATACATGGCATGTAAGGCAATACCTCTTAAGTAGGCAACAGAGTATGTCCTGTTGGACGTAGGCTATACATGTACCACTCTGTTTGCTTATATAGTTATAGTGTATGTCTTTACAAGATGAGGCTTTAGGTATGTATCTCTGCAGATAATGGCGTACATACTGATAATGTATCTGGGAAGAAAAGATTTCCGATGTTTCTTGTCTGTGAAATTCCGTTAAGTCTGAAGTACTATAGCCTAGGTGGCTCAAGGGACTGGTGTGGGGGTAGGAAACCTCCTCTGTAGGTCTCTTTCAAATCTGGCCTGCATCAAAAATGAGTGAAATTTTGTTACCCTCTGTTGAATAGTCAAAGACCTATAGAAAATGAGCTGGTGGTATTGATACAGGTCTTACTGGATGGGATCCACATCACCATACCTGGCTTTAATCAACATTCTTGGCAGAAATGCGAAGGACTGAACAGAGACTAAATTGTTGTCTTACTGTTAAAAATGGCCACTTTAGGTTAGAATTAAAGCTTACCAGGTTTGATATGGAGAAGCTTTCCCTACTGCTATTCTTACTGTTCCAGTTCTGAGGATACATGGGCTGTCAGTCGCTAGGGCTGTGAAAGACTTTGTATTTTCATGTACTGCGTACACTTCAAGAAAGACACAAAATTCAGAGTTTCAGCTGTGGTACTGAGAGGTCCAGTGCATGTAACAGGATGTATGTCAGCTTTTATGTTTCACCATTTTGATTAAGCAGTTATTTTAATGGAAGAATTTCTACACAAAGAAGAGTGATTTAAGTCTCAGCTAATACATAGCTCATTGCTTTCAAAATGATTTTTCTTCTGCCCTGGAGAGTTTCTGGGAATACTATTTTAGAGCAAAATCTTGCCTATGTCATGACCTCAAGAGATCACACATGCTTTTACATGTGTCCTCTAGACATTATGCCTGGCTGCTGATGTGTTATTCCAGGTAGTAGCTTGCAAACCTGTTCCAGACACTTGTTGCTGCCTCTCTGGGCAAGAGCAGCAGGTGAAATAGACCCCTATGCCAAGGACCAACATGAGACCCTATTTAGGGTTATGTGGTGCATAGGCCTTTTACTTGCCTTCTGCACGGGTGAATTTCACAACATCTGCTGAATGCATACTTGACCACAGGATACCCTTAGTGTGTGGGGGAGATCCCCCACCAAAGCCATTCTTTTTAGGTGACAAATCTCAGGAACTGTCTCAGATTCAGATGTCAATTGAGGAGATTTTGGAACAAATTGATAAACAGTAACAAGTCACCAGGACCAGATAGTATTCTTCCCAAGAGTTCTGAAGGAACTCAAATATGAAATTGCAGAACTACGAACTGTGCTATGTAATCTACCTTTTAAATCAGCCTCTCTATCAGATGACTGGAGAGTAGCTAATGTAACACTGATTTTATAAAGGCTCCAGAGGCCATCCTGGCAATTACAGGCTGGTAACCTTAATTTCAGTCCCAGAAAAGTTTGTTGAAATAAGAAGAACAGGAGTACTTGTGGCACCTTAGAGACTAACAAATTTATTAGAGCATAAGCTTTCGTGGACTACAGCCCACTTCTTCGGATGCATCCGAAGAAGTGGGCTGTAGTCCACGAAAGCTTATGCTCTAATAAATTTGTTAGTCTCTAAGGTGCCACAAGTACTCCTGTTCTTCTTTTTGCGGATACAGACTAACACGGCTGCTACTCTGAAATTTGTTGAAGTAGTAAAGAGTAGAATTATCAGATGCATAGTTGAACACAGCTTTTGTAAAGGGAAATCATGACTCACTAATCTATTAGAATTCATTGAGGGAGTCAACAAACATGTGGACAAGGGTGATCCAGTTGATATAGCGCACTTGGACTTTCAGAAAGCTTTTGACAAGATCCTTCACCAATCACTCTTAAGCAAAATAAGCAGTCATGGGATAAGAGGGATGGTCCTCACATGGATCAGTAACTGATTAAAAGATAGGAAACAAAGGGTAGGAATAAATAGCCAGTTTTCACAGTGGAGAGGGGTGACTAGCTGAATTCCCCAAGGATCTGTCCTGGGATATGTGCTGTTCAACATATTCATAAATGTATGCAGTGTAGTTGTAGCAGTGTCAGTCCCAGGATATTAGAGAGACAAGGTGGTTGAAGTAATATCTTTTATTGGACCAACAACTGTTGGTCAGAGAGACAAGCTTTCGAGTCACACAGAGCTCTTCTTCAGGTCTGGGAAAGGCACTCCCAGCATCACAGCCTGGAGAATTCAAGGTGGAACAGATTGTTTAGCACAAATACTTAGTACATATTGTAAGGGACCATTAGACGCCCATTAAACATCTCTGCAGTCATAAGACAAAAAGAGGGGGTTAGTGGGTTTCAGATTATTGTAATAAACCATAAATCCAGTGTCTCCGTTCAGTCCATGATTTTAGTGTCTAGCAGATAAAATAAAATATTCATAAATAATAGATATTACCTCACCCACCTTGTCACTCTAATATTAATAAATGAGTAGGAAAAAGGGCTGAAAAGTGAAGCAAAATTTGAAGATGATACAAAATTACTCACGATAGTTAAGTCCAAAGTTGTTACAAAAAGTTACACAGTGATCTCACAAAAATGGGTGACTGGGAAACAAAACAGCAGATGAAATTCAATGTTGGTAAATTCCAAGTAATGCAGATACAAAATGATGGGGTCTAAATTAGCTGTTACCACTCAGGAAAGAGAGCTTGAAGTCATCATGGATAGTTCTCTGAAAACATCTGCTCAATGTGCAGCAGTAGTCAAAAAAGCTAACAAAGTTAGGGACTGTTAGAAAAGGGATAGATAATAGAAAATATTATAATGCCACTATATAAATCCATGGCACGCCCACATTTTGAATACAGTGTGTGGTTCTGGTCGCTCAGTCCCAAAGATAGATTTGAATTGGAAAAGGTGCAGAGAAGGGTAACAAATGATTAAGGGTATGGGAAAGATTCCATAAAAGGAAAGAATTAAAAAAATTGAGTTATTCAACTTTGGAAACATATGACAAGGGGGACATGATGGACGTCTATAAAATCATGAATGGTATGGAGAAAATGAATAGGTAAGTGTTATTTACCCCTTCACATAACACAAGAATCAGAGGTCATCCAATGAAATTAATAGGCAGCAGGTTTAAAACAAACCAAAGTAAGTATGTCTTTACCAATGCACAGTCAACCTGTGGAACCTGTTGCCAAGAGATGTTGTATAGGCCAAAAGCATAACTGTGTTCAAAAAAGAATTAGATAAGTTTATGGAGGACAAGTCCATCGATGGCTATTAGCCAAGATGGCCAGGGTCACAACACCATGCTCCAGGTGTCCCTAAATATCCAACTGCCAGAAGATGGCACTGGATCACAGGGGATGGATCACTTGAAATTGCCCTATTCTTGACCATTTCCCTTGAAGCATCTGGCATTGGCCACTGTCATAGTTTATTGGGCTAGCTGGACCATTGGTCTGACCTAGTATTGCCGTTCTTATATATGTCTATACTGTCTGTGCACTCTGGTTTTATTGTCACATGCTAAAAGCTTTTTCTTGTCAGCTTTATTATAATCCTTTTTTTTTAAAAATGGTAATTTAAGAAATAAGTGAGTACTGGTAGGGTTCTGTTAAATTATCAGTTAAGCCATCAGATAATTTGGCTCAATCAGTTTATTAATTAAAAATAAATCAGCACAAACAGAGATTCATACATTTCCAGCTCTGGGGAACAGTCTTGCAGTGATCATAGCTTGTTTTCAGACTGTCTGTCCCAAGTGTGAGCTTAATTTGACTTGTAAACAAGTGGACTATAAAAATAAGTAGAAGATTAATACACCTCACTCCCCATTTCTTATCTAGTATCATCATACCTATTTTTCAGGATACAAAAGCATCTATACCAGCCATATACAATAATCTTCTGGAAGTTAATATACTGTTGTACAAGCAGCATTAGATTGTAGAGACATGAACTGTTTTTTGTATTAATGGTACCCAACACAGAGTTCATATATAACATTCTTTAACAGAACATACATCTTGCTTCTGACAGATTCTGCACATACAAAGAACAAAGGTGGGAACAGTTAACTATTAGTAGATTTCCACAATAAACCTTAGTGTAGTTACAAAACATTTTGGGAATCCTGTTAAAAGGTTCTACAATTAGCCTAAATACAAAGCATTTTGGAAATATGACAGTGGTTAACAGTAGCAAGAATAGACAAATGAAAAGAGACAAAATCCACTGAACATACTGGAATGGCAAAGAATGTGTTTCACAAAGCAAAGGATAACTGACATGAACACAAGACACTCTTGACTCTATTATTGCTGTTTGGTAAGTTACTTGAGTGGGTACCTGAAGCTTAAGAGTGGTGGTAGGAAGAAGAAAAGAAAGCGAGAGGAGCAAAGGAAGAGACAAATATGGAGGGAAGTTAGAAAAGAGACTGATGATGTAGCAATACTCAGGAAGGTATCTAGGTAGTATTCATGAGATCTAAATTGACAGAAACAACAAGGAGTCTGGTGACACCTTAAAGACTAACAGATTTATTTGGGCATAAGCTTTTGTGGGTAAAAAAACCCCACTTCTTCAGATACATGGAGGGAAAATTACAGATGCAGGCATTATTATACTGACACATGAAGAGAAGGGAGTTACCTTACAGGTGGAGAACTAGTGTTGACAAGGCCAATTCAGTCAGGGTGGATGTGGTCCACTCCCAATAATTGAAGAGGAGGTGTCAATACCAAAACAGGGAAAATTGCTTTTGTAGTGAGCCAGCCACTCCCAGTCCCTATTTTGAAGTACCTGCACATCTACCAATGTGATATATGCCATCATGTGCCAGCAATGCTCCTCTGTCATGTACATTGGCCAAACCGGACAGTTTCTATGCAAAAGAATTAATGGACACAAATCAGACATCAGGAATCATAATACTTAAAAACCAGTGGGAGAACACTTTAACCTGTCTGGCCATTCAGTGACAGACCTGCGGGTGGCTATCTTACAACAGAAAAACTTCAAAAACAGACTCCAACGAGAGACTGCTGAGCTGGAATTGATATGCAAACTAGACACAATCAGCTCAGGATTGAATAAGGACTGGGAATGGCTGAGCCATTACAAACATTGAATCTATCTCCCCTTGTAAGTATTCTCACACTTCTTATCAAACTGTCTGTACTGCGCTATCTTGATTATCACTTCAAAAGTTTTTTTCTCTTACTTAATTGGCCTCTTAGAGTTGGTAAGACAACTCCCACCTGTTCATGCTCTCTGTATGTGTGTATATATATCTCCTCAATATATGTTCCACTCTATATGCATCTGAAGAAGTGGGCTGTAGCCCACGAAAGCTTATGCTCTAATAAATTTGTTAGTCTCTAAGGTGCCACAAGTACTTCTGTTCTTTTTACTTAAATGCTTGTCACTCAATGGCAATGCTTGTCACTCAAATTTGGCACAGCTGTGTCCCCGCCCATTGCGGGGGGCAGGCCAAACCTGAGTGGTGCTCCAACCCCAGACACCCAGGGCTAGTTCACAAGATCCGGAGCAGGGAGCTGAGCCCAGCCACTCCCTGTGGGACAGGAGCCACTTCAACTGGAACAGGGGATTTTGTCAGTCAAAGCTGGACATCCTGTGAAACCCAGGACTATTGGGAGATGGGTCTCTAGGTCAGGGACTATTTTTATTACTTCTCCCTAGCACAATGTGGTCCTAAGCTTATAAACTATACATGAAGGTGCTAACCCAGTTCTATTACATATGTTTGTCTAGAGCATATGTATGACTAGGGTAAAGCACTGAATAAAATGCAGACACTAATAGTGCATGTTATAGAATGATGAGAATTTAAGAATATATATAAAACATGAGCTAAATGAAAACAGACCTTATTAACATAGTGTTTCTTTAAATCATAAAATCCTTTCTGTGTTCTGTCTGCAGCTTCTCTGTTTCAAGGAGAAACTGATAGGGCTTAAAAAAAAAACATAGACAAGGAACTTGCAAAAGCTAAACAGGGTTTTGGCTCATGGAACTATGCCAGCCTGTTTTATTCTAACACATATCCATGCACAAAGAAAGAAAAGGTTATTGCACATGTCGACTGCAATAAAGACGTGATAAGCAATGAAGCATATGCCTCAAAAGGCAACAGAGAGATATGTCAGATTACCTTTCCACTACCTATAATAAGAGACGAGATGCTTAATGGCAAAACTCTGATGAATGGACACTGACATGACTTGGTGATTAAGCATTCAGAGTCCTCTTTATGCTTAGAGGAGAGCATGTTAAATGTATAATACAGAGAAAACCGGTTTCACAGTTTGAGTTGTACTCTCTCCAAAAGACCACTTATCTAGATTTAGACTAGCTTTTAAATACCTAGTACTATAGTTGACTATCATGTCTACATGTGTGCAAGGTGGGGACCATACATCTGTGTTTATACACCACCTAATACAGTAGGACCTTGAACTTGACTGGGGCTTCTGTGCACTACAGTAATGGAAATACTAAATAGATTTTTTTTTTTGCCTTATAGCAAATGCAGTAAAACTTAAATGTCTTCATTTTCATCTAGGTATAAAACATGTGTGAATAATCAGTGATGGGGATTTATTCTTTTCACTTGCGGTGTGTGGGGGGAGGAAGAGCAGAGCCCAATTCAGTATATTTCAAAATGAATTTATCAGTGCACTTCCAACACAACTGAATGCACTTAATAAGACCCTGATCATGCAAAGATGTTTTATGTGTGGGTAAATTTACACATGGCAGTAATCCTATTGAAAGTTACCTATGAGCAAATCTCTGCAGGATTGGGGCCAAAGGACTTTGTCTTCAGTGGGAGTTGGATTGGGCCTAAACGTTTTATCTCTATGTATGGCTAAAAAGAGCAATTAATAATTTCATTAGTACATTTTAATAGCTCTGATGAAAGAATCAGTAAAAAAATACCATGGCTTCTAAAAGAAGAGGTTTCAGAAATGACAAAAATAGTAATTTAATATGAATTTTGTGAAGATAAATGTAAAAAGAAGAAACGAATGAAAAAGATGTTTATCCTTGGTAGTACTGAACAGCTCAAAAGAATAAAACTATGGACTTCTCCTATATTTCATCTGTGCAGCAGAACATTTTATTAGTGGAGCTTTAAGGGCCTGTTTTGTAGTAATGAAAGAGTAAAACACAGTGTCCAGATTAGTTGGCATCAGTGCTGTCACAAATCACTTTAAAATAAAATTCTTCGGTGAAACATTAAACTTGTCAGTGATCCTCCTTTAAACAATGTTTTTACATTAGTTGTAAAAACGTCATAAGACAGGAAGAAAGGCCAGTAAAAAGTTTCTCTGGATAAAAGAATCAGGTTTTATTTTATTTTTTATTTTATTTCTGAAGTACAATTTCAGGGCAAAATCAATAGGACTACTTGTTCACTTTAGTCACATCATATTGACCCATGCCTTTATGGAAAAAAACATAGAAGGGCAGATGTGCTGGAACAGTTTCTATAGCGGGGGTGCTGAGAGCCATTGAACCAAACTGTAAACCCTGTATATAATGGAAACCACTTCAAGCCAGGGGGTACGGCAGTTTTAGCACCTATGTAGAAGGGTTAGAAAAAATGACTTGCTCATCAGTGGTAATGGTTTACATCCTGTTGTATGTCAGCATTAATATTCATAAATATGCAATGGTTTTTAATAAGGAATGTTTGAACATATTTTCTGACCTGCAGTCCGTTGAAAGCACTGCACAATATGTCAGCAAATGTCTACCTTAATTAAAATCCTTATCATCTGAGCATGTTACCCTAGGATCATAAAAGAAGTAGGGGATTATTTTGGTCTTAGTTACTCATGCAATTCCATTGATTATACTGCAAATGTTAACCAATAGCCAAAACTTACTTATTAGAAGGATATTTTGAAATTCTGGATGAGCCAGGCTAAGAAAACTTGATATAAGACAATCGAGAGGATGCAATCATTTATCTGAAATGGGAAACATAACCTGAAAAGAGACGAAGAAAAGAATATGTAGTATTTTTATTCCTCTCCATAACATTTCAGCCAGTCCAATTTCAAGTAGGTGTTGTACAAAATCCTAAAATAGAATTAACGCTTAATTATGGTGATTCTCCCTCTCTCAACATGCAGAGAATCATTTGCATCTTCTTAGTTTGTGTAGATGTGCTCATTTTGGAAGCACTGAGCATTGATAGGTTCTTAATAGATTGTCACCCATAATCAGTTTATTGATATTGAAAGGGAGGAGGCATTTGTGAATTTTAGTTCTCTTTTTGGTCAGCCTTAGTATTCTAATTTTTAATTGTGCTATAAACTCCTCAAACACCTTTTAAAGGCTGCATCTATAGTAGCTGAAGGACTGGACTGGTCAACAAACTTCAACCAGAAAGAAGTTTCCATATGGACCTTGGGTACTGGTCCATCCTTTGCTATTGGGCATAGATTTGCATGCTAAAGGACAATTTTGGCCTGTGCATGTGCAATATTCTGCATGCTATAACATGCATGTGCATATCATTATATTTACACATGCAATCTGAATACTAATAGTGAGTAAATAGATGACCTTGAATGGCCGCAGCTGGTAGTTTCCATTTAATTTTTCCCCTTACTTTGCTGTTCTCAAAGGTCTCTTGTTTAGGGACGAGCAAGGAGGCCTAAGAATTTGTAATGGAAGCAGCTGTAACCCATATTAGCAAGAGGAACCAAGTTCTCACTTGTAGAATGACATATCCTCTGACTAGCAGTGTAGAAGGGGGGAAGCTGATCAAAAGGAACATGTTTCTCTCAGCTCTCTACAGGCCATTAGATGGGCAAGAGGCTATGGCGAGCCAGTATGGACCTTCCATTGAAACAGCTTTGCTGGCCTACTTTGACTGGTATTCATCAACCCTGCTCCCTCCTTACACACAAATCCAAACATCCTTGTATCCCTTCATATGTACTGAGGCTTGTTTGACCACCTCCCTTGTTTTCCTTTACTGTACTCTACTGTGTCTTGCCAACACACCTTGGACCAGATCATTAGCTGGTGAGAACAGCCCATGCAGCTGCATTGATTTACTGACTACCATGCAGCCATGGTGTGAGTCTTTAACCCAAGCAAAGTAACAGTAAACTTTGTGCCAGGGACTGTGTAAACCACAACCTTTCAGCACTGCCATTCTGATTGTGTAGAACTTTCCACCTGCTCTACAGTGGTGTAAATCACACAAGGTGCAGTGCAACAGAGAATCAAACTTGAGATCTGGCAGTACTTTTACTTCTCCCCTTAATCGATCTGGGGCAAGATGCTGTGGGTGTCAATGCCTGTTCAGTGACGCCAACAACTCACTTTGCATAGGCAACTCTAAACTTGCCGTACTGAAAAGATTTTGGATTACTAATAACCTGTGAGAAATTGATTCTCTTCAGTAATTGATTCTCTTCAGTAATCAGTAATTGATCACCCTTCTGACTCAGTAAAGTATTATTAATTTGTAATGTCTATTTTTCAAAATATAAATAACCCCATTTTTGTCTTGATTTAGTACTTTTTTGTTTTTGAAAATCCTTCTTGTCATGTTCCTCCATTAAGGGTTGTGGTGGTTTACATCTCTCTGCATCCATCTTGATTTAGGCATTTGAAGGGTTAGTGACTAAAGAACTTTGAGTTCTGCCAAATCAGCATGGGATGGTTGCCTGGTAATAATACCTGTGGAATATGAAATATTGTATCAGGCATCTGCCTATTCACTCCTTTTTTTTTTTTTTTTTTTTTTTTTTTTTTTGGTGGTGGGGGGAGGCATGGAGAGACAGCAAAGAGCTGGAGACATATATTTTGTTTAAGGTGCTTAGAAGATTGTTGGCAGTTTACTGAATGCAGTAGCTGAAATGGAGCTGCAGTGAAACGAATACATTTTGGAAGCTCCCTTCAGTAAACTGGTGCAGAATTAAATGAAATAGTTCTCACTACCTCTTTAGGTATCTGTTATCGGCCAAAAACCATGTTCTCTGCTGCATGAAGGAGAAGAAGGGGGAAGGGATTACAGCCCCTTGTCCCTACCTGACAGCAGCAAGGCAGATAACTGTTCCAGGGGGGAGCTAAGAAGGGGTACAGCAACTGTACAAGCCTGTGGGCCTTGGCCTACTGATGTGACCAGACGTCAGCCAGTCTGCAGCAAGTGCTGACTGGGCATTCACTGTGCTCTTTTTAAGAGGAGACATAAATGGCATGTTGCAGCCTGTGAGCTCTTGAGACAGACACATGTTCTGCACCATTCCACTCTCTCCCTGTGCAGCTCCCCAAGAAAAGAGCAGGATTTTTGCCTCGTATCTTTAGTGAATAGATACACACAAATCTATTGAAGTAATGACAGGTGACCAGATCAGTATATATATAGAATTACTCATAAAACCAGTCCCTGAATCTTCCCATTCTCTCCCCACCAACGCCGCTCTGTGTTTGTACCTGTATAAACCTCACTTGTTGAAATGGGTGGCATTCTTTGATTACCAAACAAAGGCTAAGTGATTAACAAGTGATGCAGTTAATTAGACATACACATAGCGCATTTCAGTTACACACCTGAAAAAACAAGTATGGTGGGCTATTATATTTGGACTAGAGAGAAAGCTATACTATTATTTATCAGAGGGAAATTCTGTCCATTTTAGTCCCTTCATATGTCTAACAACTCTGAAACTCTCTCTAGACAACATGGATTCATAGATTTTTAGCCAGAAAGGACTGTTATGTTCTGTCTAGAGTCTGACCTTCTGCGTGCCATGGCCACAGAATTTTATCCACTGATTCTTGTATGAAGTCCAATAACCTCTTGTTGATTTACAACATATTTTAGAATTACATCTTACTCTTAATTTTAAGAGGCTGAGAATCCAGCACATTCTAGACAAATTATTCCGATTGTTAATTACCCTAACTGGGGGGGGGGACTTATTTGTGTGCCTTCTGAAGCTCTAGGTGTTTGTGCATAGTTATCAAAATATATAAACTATGAAAAATATAATTATTAACCCATCCAAACAGCATCCCAAACCCTCAAGGTGTATATCAAACTATCAGCTGAATCCTACATTCCTACCTTCCCTGGTCATCCTACACCACTCACCCCACTGCATCATCTAAATCTTGAAAACCAGGAGTCTGATAGCTAAAGAGCTTCGATTAATCTCAACTGCAGCATTGTTGCATGAGGTGGTCAGCCATCTTCAAGGTCTCAGACCACTAAGGGTTTTGTAGGTCAAAAATAACACCTTAAATTCCACCTGGAAACTAATAAGCAGACTGTGCAGGCAGTGGAGGACTGAAGTAATGTCAAACCTCTTAACAATCAGGTAGTTGCATTTTTTAATGACTTATACTTAAGGCAATTCAGAAATTGAACCCTATGGTAAAGTAAACTACAGTAGTCTAATCTCTAGATGACAAAGGCATGGCTAAGAGTAGTGAGGTCCACATTGGAAAAACAAGGTCACACTCTTCTTACTAAGAGCAAATGAATATAGCAGATGTGGCCAGAGCTTCCTCCTGAACATCCATGAGTAGCTATAGTTCTATCAGTAGCCCCAGACTGTGAACCCAACTAACAAAAGGTGGCTGCATTTCCTCAGTAAATGAAGCTGATAAAGGACCCAACCCAAAGCTCCTTGAAGTCAATGGAATGACTCCTATTGACTTGCTTTGGATCAGGGCCTTAAGCGCTACCTTTTCTGCCAATATTAATATTGTGTTTTCTCGATTAAACCTCCTCCAAGTCCTTATCAGCTCACCAAGGAAGTAACTTAGTTACAGTTGGAGGCAGTATACTGATATAACCAACTTCCTTGTCTCTAGTTAAAGTGTTAACTGTACACAATTTAGTTAACTTGTAACAATTACCCGTGAGAAATCACTGACAAATCACTATTTACACACATGGTTACAGGTGAGTAAAAGTAAGTTGCTCTACACCTAACCATGCAGCCTGAGATTACAATTAATATCAGTTATTTTTAATATTGTGCCTCTGTGCTCTGCTGTATTAAACCTAAAGTTTATATTAAGGATTCCCAAGCCAGCTGTTATCTTCACATAGTGCTCTCTGCAATGTGTTGTGTAGCTAGCCTAAATAACATCTACAGGAGAGATGTGTTTCAACCTGGTTGAAATAAGATACAGTAGTCTGGAAGCTATGAAACACCTTGTATTGCCAGTATTGCAGAAATATGTACATTACCTTAGCTGGAGTTCCTTTTTAGGTCTCAAATGAAAGAGGGTTTCTGAAGGGAAGAATCTGAGAATCCTCTCATGAAGTTGATCTCCAATTGTTCCTTTGAGCTAGACATAACTCCATCCCTTGCACAAAGGAACAACTGGAGATCAACTGCATGAAGAAATGTACACTGAATAGTTTGTGTGACTTGTCTCCAACCTCCACAGATCTTTAAGAATCCGCAAGAATTTAGTCATGCCCAGAAAATATTCTTCTTCCAGGTTGGCTCTGGCTCCCACCAGGCCCATCTCTCTGGTGCTGCCTTTGTCTGAGGCTCCTCAGGAGACTCCATTTAAAAAATACATTATGTGCTAGCCATCTGACATGGGGGTGAGACTGTGATTCTGCAGTGATCTGCAGATCTGACTAGCCAACGTGTGTAGCCTGCTCACCTACAACTGTGAAGAGGCACTGTGCCTCTCTGACCAGTTTGGAACTCCCACCAGAAAGGTGTGCTTCTGCATTGCCCCACAGAGGACTAATGCTGTCATGGTAACTGCACAATGTTGCCCTGTACCTCCTACTGGAAGCAGAAACATCTTGTGAGAGTGTTTTTACTCTAAAAACAAGCCGATAAGTGCTGGGATTCACTGGCAGTACGGAGAAGCAGTGGCAATGTGCTCATTTTTAACACACACACACCTACACATGTACGTGTAGGTGTATGTGTGCATGTATAATAGTATCAACAAAATGCTTTGATTTCCAAGCTGCCAGTTATTAGCAATAATTTTGTCCAGAAAAGAATCAAATCAGCTTGCGCTATTTGAGTTAAGGCAAATGTGACTTTATTTTATTTCTGTGTAAAATAAACATTAAAAATAGTGCTCTGGCTTGTCTAACATTGTCCTCAAAATGCACTGCACAGATGACATTACTGTATGTTATACTGAAGAAGTTCTTTTCTGCTTCAAAATACTGCAATAAATTTCAGTGAACAAAATCACAAGTCAGTTCCAATGCTATAATACTGTCCTTGTGGTTCATCAGAGTTCAGGGAGGCTTTATTTAAGAGTGCTGAAGTTCTGTCACAATTACCTTGAGGTTACTGCACATCTAATGCAGTCAATGTTCAACAATTTCAGCTGAGATCTCAGACTGTTCACACCACTCTTTAACAGTAATACACATGGAGAAACAACTGAAACTGCTGCTGCTGCTAACAGTTATTTCAAAGATTTTGCCATATTCTCCCTTCTCAATATACAAACTTTATATCTTGTCACAGAGTTCTGGGTGCCATCCAGACCAGGGAGGGGTTGTCACCACTTTCCCTGTAACCCTGAATGCCTCACAGCGCCTTGCTGCTGTAGTTCCCAACCTGGGGTGCTCACAGTTATCAGCTATCAGCATGCAGATCACATCCTGAGTGCCTGTGTGCTTAGACAGCTCTTGTTAAGCACCCCTTACCCCAGTAGCCTGTGTACAGACAGACGAGGAGTAATGGTCTCAAGTTGCAGTGGGGGAGGTTTAGGTTGGATATTAGGAAAAACTTTTTCACTAGGAGGGTGGTGAAGCACTGGAATGGGTTACCTAGGGAGGTGGTGGAATCTCCTTCCTTAGAGGTTTTTAAGGTCAGGCTTGACAAAGCCCTGGCTGGGATGGGTTAGTTGGTGATTGATACTGCTTTGAGCAGGGGGGTGGACTAGATGACCTCCTAAGGTCCCTTCCAACCCTAATATTCTATGATTCTATGATACAGCCCCACCACCACTTTCTGGCTTCCACCAGCCTTGCTTACTACTTTCAGGGTGACCCCAAGACGCTCTCAGTTTTGGGAAAATTCAGGACTGGATTCTGTAATGTCCAGCCCTCTCTGGGACAGTTCAGAGAAATAGTAAGGTTCACTTGTTCCTCCAAAGACACACAACCCACCAGCTTGCATGTTTACTGGAGTTAACATTCACTTGAATTCAAACACTGCACTGGTGGTTTAGATAAATATTAACACAAATGTATTAACCAAAGAAGATAGGATTTTAAGTGAGTTCAAGTATAAGAAATAAAGTTAGAGTTACAAGCAAATAAAAGTGAAAACACACATCTAAAAGTATAAAATGTAATCTAGCAAACTACAGGCTTTGTTCAAGATGTTTTCTCATCTATAGTCAGTTTCCAGATACTTCAACCCCACCTTGGTTGAAGTACCCATCTGTGAGTTGGTGTGTCAGTGCAATGGCACCTTGACTGGCCAGGCAGAGCATTGCGTCTGAGTTCATGCTCTGTGGCTGGGCTGTCGGTTCCTGGTGTCCAGGGGTCTGAAAAAGCTCCTGTGTTCTTAAGTCTCTGAGGGCTCAGAGGGGAACCCAGTCTCACCCACTCCACTAGGTTCCAGCTCAGGACCCTTAAGTTAGATGGGCAGAATCAGAACTTGAAGACTCTGGTCATGCCCTGAGCTTCTTCCTACTTCCCCGTGGTTTCTGCAGGCTCTTCAGGGTGTCCCTTCTCAGGGTGCTGCCTTTGAGTGGCATCTTAGCAGCTTGCTGGCAGTTCTTTCTCAAGCCTGCTTGCTCTTGCAGCCACCCTACCTCTCCACTTCCCAGCTCTTTTATTCTCCCAGATGCTGTGAGGCTGCCAATCAGCATTAGCCAGCAGTAGCTGCATTAACCTCTTGGTTGCTGGTCCAGAATGGGGTGTGTATACCCCATAACACCATCTTGCTCAGCTTGCAAGCACTCTGTGTCTTGTCTTTGTCTAGTGATGGATGTCAAAGATGGCTTCTCTCCTTGCTTATATCATCCAAAGTTCAATGAATTTGTTTCAAGAGGAAGGGTGACTTCATGCTGATCTTCCCTTCCTGTGAGCTTCCCAACCCCTTGTATGATTTCTATGTAAATGTGGCTTCCATTTTTTGATTACACCATACTTAATTTACAAAGGAGACAGGTAGATAGCTGTGACATTTTCTCCTGTGTGGGCAAACGGTACTGCCTAATATCTCTGTCTCCACAATTCCTTACATAGTGTTAATACGTATATTTCACAGTGATATTAATCACCAGTGTGGCATTAGCTTCAGTAATATTGACATTTGGCTGATTCAACTGCTTATCACTTGTGGTTCAGCCCCCTTCCCTCCCCAGTCTTTATGGACCGGTAAACCTTTGCAATGTATTCTTTTGAAAAGTAAAATCTAGACCAAGCTTCTCAATCCCCTGCTGGGTATAGATGCCACGCTGTCTTCTCCCTCATTTGTTTGTGAGGTTTGCTTCCATCCTTTGTTAGCTTGATGGGTCTGTTTTTGTGTGATATGTAAATACATTCTCCTTAAAAACAACAACGAGGAGTCCAGTGGCACCTTAAAGACTGGTTCTCCACTTGTAAGGTAACTCCCTTCTCTTCATGTGTCAGTATATTTATGCCTGCATCTGTAATTTTCACTCCATGCATCTGAAGAGGTGGGTTTTTTACCCACAAAAGCTTATGCACAAATAAATCTGTTAGTCTTTAAGGTGCCACCGGACTCCTCGTTGTTTTTGTGGACACAGACTAACATGGCTACCTCTCTGATACTTGACTACATTCTCCTTATCTTTCAAAGTACTTTGGAAGTAACACCCATTCGGGGAAAACACATTCCTTTGTGTGGGGCAGACATGTTTACCAACATCCTGGCACGCATTGTTTAAACATAATACAGTAATCATTCCAGCATATGTCATAACTCTTAATATACATCACACAAGAATATTAGCAGATTATTAGCAATATCAGCAAGTTATTAGTGCTCAAATGATACCTCACAAGGCATATTGAGTACGGACATGATTATAGTAGCGTGTAGAGTGTAAATTACAGTGGTGCTAAGTGTCACACTTATAAAGTTCATGTTTCTGATTTCTTAATGCTGGTCAAACCTGAAACAAGACTGCCATTTTATATTTCATGTGGTGCTAAATGTTTCCTTTGTCAAAGTTCATTCTTATTTCAAATTTAAGTGTGTACCAATTTAGCATCCTCTTAAAATATTACCTACCACTGGAGGTGTATGAACAGTAGTGAGTATTTCTGCGTTCTAGTTTTTATTATTCTAATAGAATTTGAGGCAGCATGGTGCAGTGGATAAGGTACTTAGCTGGGACTCAGATGATCTGGATTTTAATCCTGGCTCTGCCACTGACAAAGTGAGTGATCTTGGGCAAGTCACTTCAGTGCTGTGCTTGTTTCCCATTCCATCCCCTTTCTGTGTTTACAATGTAAAGTGCTTAAGAACAGAGACTATTTTTCACAATGTATTTGTACAGTGCCTAGCACAATGTGGCCCCAGTGTTGGATGGGGGCTTAAGGCACTACTGTTATGCAAATAAATGTTGACCTGTGATTGTTTTCTTCAAAGTTAACTAGTGGTTCATTAGCTGCCAACTTGCATCTAATTAAAAATGCAATGAAAATTGAGCACTCCCATTAGAGCTGTTTTAAAATTAAGGGGCAACAAGTGCTTGGCCCAGGCACTTAGCCAATATTCAGGGCCTTGCAGGCTTGTTTCCATTAGGAGGAGAAATTGATGATATGACAGGTATTTTTTTGTTGTATTTTGGTGCAATCCTGTTTATTTACAAAGTCCTAATTCCCTGAACACAGGAGGAAGTCGCCTTGTTCATAACCCCAAGCCTGCCTTACAGCCAGTTCTGTGCGCCAAGGAGTTCTGTTCCTACCCCCTGTCAGAGCCATGCTACCAGTATTTTTCACTGTCTGCTCACTTTCTGGCTCTTTTCACACAGAAAGCTGCAACCAAATCAATGACCCATCCTCTCCTTTTAAGTTGATATCCAGGGAAACACCCTAGGCCAATGGCTCAGCTTCAGCTTAGGCCTTGTCATGTTGGTCCATGACTAGGGCAGTGGTTCCATTGTTTCAGCTATCACTAAACACAAGTGCATTTAATTGCTCCCTCATTTAACCTGAATGAAAGGTGGCTAACCATGCCCATCAGCTTCAATGAGGTCTGTGATAGTCCATAGATCAAACACACGCTTTCTGGCAACTACCAACACCCCCCAGCATAACACATTCAGTTAATTTAAGCACGCAGAAAGTTAATTACCTTCCTAGGCTAGGCCTACGCTATACATTTTTGCTGGTATATCTCTATTGTTCAGAGGTGTGATCTCTACCTGACATAGCTGTGCCAGCAAAAGTCCCTACTGTATATAGTTAGGCTGGTAAAACTGTGCTTTTGCCAGTATAGCTTACTGTGCTCAGGGGCTGGAATAAGTTATATAAGTAAAAGCACATGTTTTTTCTGGTCTCAGTGCTTTACTGGTATATATACTGGTACAGATATAGCAGCAGCACACTTCTATTATAGATCTGCTTCTAGACAACTCAGCACTAGATAAATTGCTTTCATAACAAGCTGGCACTTTCACACATGAATTCCTAAATAATAAGGAGAATCTTTTTCTCTTAACATTCTTCTGCGTGGTGTGTCTTCCCCCTTTACAGCCAGCTTGACAAGCAAATAAGAGCAATCCCTCTTGTTTTTATTGCTATTTACATTTATATTACAGTAGGGCCCTGCAGTCCCAAGTGAGATTAGGATCCCATTGTGCTAGGCACTCTGTACATACACTTAATGAGAAACAGACCATGCTCCAAGTAGTTGATACAGACAAAGGGCAGTAGAAAGGAAATGCTGTCCCCATTTTATAGAGCTGTATATGGATAGTTCAGGCACAGAGATTAAATTACTTGCCCAAGTCCACACAGGAAGTCCATGGCAGAAGAATGAATTGAACTAAGGTGTCTTCCCATCTCCAGTCCAGGGCTTAATCACAGGACCATCCTCCTACCCACCCTCTTCTCCACCCCCGTTCCCCCTGGGCTTTAATATCACTTTTCCTTTCTGTAGATATCTTTGCCAGTCAGAATTAGTTTGCAGCTAACCATCCACATTTTTCTGCCTGGATAGATCATTGTTAAAGTCTATATTTATGAGAACTGAGTTATATGTTGGGTAAAATAAAAATATCAGGATTTACTAGGTTAAGCCTGTTCCCTCCTAAAGGGCCTCGGGCTAAGCATGGAGAGTTAAAAACCACACAGAACTCAGAGAATGCAAAAGAAAACAAATTCCAGAGAGCAGCCTGTTAAAGCTGAGGGATTGTTCCATCTAGTTTAGTTAGCCTGTATCGGTGTGTTTATTAGCTTGGTTAGAGAATCTCTCTGTGGATAAGATGTGCCACAGTTCAGATTCCCTTGGCCTTTGGAGCGCTACAAAAGTTTGCTTGATCAGAAATTTACATGCCAGTTGTGCACTAGTTTATTCACTCCAGTGTGACAGTCAGTTGAGCATTCGCTGTTTTGCATGCTGTTGTTACAGCATCCTTTCATCTATGGACAAATCTATTCCTAGCCGCTTATCAGATGGCGAAGCAGAAAGGAACTATCCTCCCTATGCCATGGAAGAGCAGCAAAGCCACTCCACACAAAAACGGCTCCAGCCTAATTCTCAGAATATAGCAAATGCATCCCTTAAAATCCTGTTCAATGAAAATACAGTAGAACTCACAAAAGAAAAATTGCAACGTGGAGTGTCACCTAACACCAGTCCATCTCAGCAACCATCATGAGAAGCAGTGAGTCTTTGGCACCGTTTAGAACCTCCTATACGTTGGAACCTGACTTTTAAGGCAAATCCAGAGACATTCTGAGATTCCAGCTGGTGGGAGAGGGGAATGCTAACATGCAAATTAAAACACAGGGGGCAGGTCCTTGTCCATTCTTGTAGGATAAGGGAGACTTAAAGCTGTCCTAACAGTACAACTGGGGATTCCTCTCCACTCCAGGTTGGAATCTCCTGATGGAGTAGAATAGGCATATCTGGTTTGATATCTATTCCCCCTACACAGGCTATTCAGGATCATGATGATGTCTGGGGGGGAAATCTAAATTAGAGCATTAGGACTGCTTAAGGCTATCCTTGCCTTCCCTTCTAAGCCATACCAAGCATCAGTCCAAACTCAGCTAAGAATCAAGCTCGGGGTGCAAATATATACAAATGAAAATTAACTTAAAATTGGCACATGAACTACTGCAAATTGAAAAGACACTCTTTTATGATGAGAGAGAAGTAATGTCAGTACTAACTTTATTACTTAAAATACAGATTAGAATTACAATGTAAACTGTTGGAGTTGATATTTACTCACATAAAAATAGTAATAGTTACAAATTCACAAGTGTTCCTCTCAGGCCTCCTAAACATCAAATTACAGAAAAGCAGATCTCTTCAAATGGTAAAGGAGGAAATTGGTACAATTATTCCTTCCTTATCAAATAACATAAGCACTGCAGTCTTTATTTACGTATAAAATTGTAGGCTTTCAGCACTGTTCTCTTCCAAATTCATTAAGAATCTAAAGACCATACATCGTCTGCACAGAACTGTGTTATAGTCTCTGAAATCTAATTGCCCAGATTCCCCCCTAATAAAACAAAACTCCTGTACTTAGGGAGGACCGGCTTTCATTTAGTACAATTATTTTCTGGAGAATTGTATTAAATTGAAGAGATTTCTTTACAGATAAAAAAACAAACAAACAAACAAAAAACACACTATCACATTGGATGTTTTCCTGTAAGCGTCCTGCTTTGAGCAGGGGAATGGACTAGATGACCTCCTGAGGTCCCTTCCAACCCTGATATTCTACACGACTAGAACCCCTGGACCAATGGGGGGGAGGGTGGCTGCTGCTTCCACATCACTATTGGTAAGTTTAGGCTAGGCTTCTGCTGGAGGACCCTGTGAAGCTAGGCACTGCAGGAAATACCCCACCAGCAGGGCCTGAGTGGCAGCCCCTTGCAGCCCACTGATTGGCTCATGCTGGTATATAAACCAAGAGAGCAGTCTGGGGAGTTGTCTGAACAATGACCCAGACTGCCTGCTTGCTTCTGCTCCATATCTTGTCTTGCTGTCGACACGAGACCCTGGTTTGTCCCTAACTCCATTTGCCTGCTGTCTGTGACCAAGTACATGAACTTGGCTTCCTGGTACTCTGAACTGACTTATAGGGTTGCCAACTTTCTACTCAGACAACCGAACACCATTGCCCCACCCCTCCTCCAAGGCCCCACCCCCTGCTCACTCCATCCCCCCTCCCTCTATCGCTTACTCTCCCGATCGTCACTCACTCATTTTCACTGGGCTGGCTCAGCGGGCTGGGGGTGGGGTGAGGGCTCTGGGTGGAGGTGCGGGCTCTCGGTGGGGCCAGAAATGAGGATTTCAGAGTGAGGGAGGTGGCTCCAGGCTGAGGCAGTGGGTTGGGATGCAAGAGGGGGTAAGGGCTCCAGCTGGGGGTGCAGGGTCTGGGGTGGGGCCAGGGATGAGGGGTTTGGGGTGCAGAAGGGAGCTCCAGGCTGGGAGGTGGAGCTGAGGAGTTTGGAGTATGGGAGGGGGTTGGAGGGTGCTGGGGGTGTGGGCTCTGGGATGGGGCTGGGGATGAGGGCTTTTGGGTGCAGGAGGGTGCTCTGGGCCTAACCAAAAGAAGGCTGAGGGGAGATATGATTGCCCTCTATAAATACATCAGATGGATAAATACCAGGGAGGGAGAGGAATTATTTAAGCTCAGTACCAATGTGGACACAAGAACAAATGGATATTAACTGGCCATCAGGAAGTTTAGACTTGAAATTAAATGAAGGTTTCTAACCATCAGAGGAGTGAAGTTCTGAAACAGTCTGCCAAGGGGAGTAGTGGAAGCAAAAGATATATCTGGCTTCAAAATTAAGCTTGATAAGTTTATGGAGGGGATGGTATGATGGGATAGCCTAAGTTTGGCAATTAATTAATCTTTGACTATTAGCGGTAAATATGCCCAATGGCTTGTGATGGGATGTTAGATGGGGTGGGATCTGAGTTACTACAGAGATTTCTTTCCTGGGTGTCTGGCTGGTGAGTCTTGCCCATATGCTTAGAGTTTAGCTGATCGCCATATTTGGGGTTGGGAAGGAATTTTCCCCCAGGGCAGATTGGCAGAGGCCCTGGGTTTTTTTTGCCTTTCTCTGTAGTGTGGGACATGGGTCACTTGCTGGAGGATTCTCTGCACCTTGAAGACTTTAAACTATGATTTGAGGACTTCAATAGCTCAGACGTAGGTTAGGGGTTTGTTACAGGAGTGAGTGGGTGAGATTCTGTGGCCTGCGTTGTGCAGGAGGTCGGACTGAATGATCATAATGGTCCCTTATGACCTTAAAGTCTATGATTCTATGAAATTTCCCATCAAAATGTTTTTTGGTAAAAAGGTTTCTGGAAAATTGAATATTTACTTGGGAAAATTAACCTCTCCCCTCCCCAAATCAATTTTCCACGGGGAAAATAAAAACAATATTTAGTTTGTTTGGGTTGGTCCAATTCAAAACACAACATTTCCATACATTTTGTTTTGGGTCAGTTCAACATTAATCTATCTACTTAAGCTGCCTCAGTGCTGCAAGAGAGTTGTAGGTATGTGTGCCTCATACCCTCTTTCTCCTTTGTAGTCCAGCCAGTGAACCTGAGAGAAATGAGGCACCCAAACTACACCTCCTATAAGACAGCTCAGTAGTTCAGGCAGATGCAGCTAAATGACAAACCAAACCAAAATAAAGTTTTTCGATTTGGTTCAATGAACTAAAAACAAAACAACAACAACAAAAACCACCACCACCACATTTCCAAAATATCTTCATTCAGAACTTTCCATTCAGTGACATTTTGATGTTTTGACCTTTGTCCCAGTTTGGGGTGAAAACAATATTGAAATAAGGAATTTCTCATGGGAGGAAAATTCTGACTTTTAATAGGTTCTATCTGTGATTCCTGAGTAAAGGGCCCCCATGGTAAGTATCCTTTCACTAGCTCCTTTTGCCTTTTAAACCTGGTGGTTATTAATTAAAGCAATTCTGGATTACAATTTGCAATGTGTTTGCCAATCTCTCAGGTAACTGTCTCTCAAATTATTTTAGGGCTTTCAGGCAAGAACACCTGAAACTCCACACAGAAACTAAACAGATCACTGCAGATAAGATCTTCTTTCTCCTGTATACCACACCGGTCTGTTTGCAATGTGCCCTTTGAATGATACTATCATATTCATCTTCTTTTCTTGGTTCTCCCCTACCGATTTCAGAAAGCTTTAGCTTCAGCTGTTTCCGAGAAAAATCTTGTTCTCTAATACAGCAAATGCAGGGCGAGATGCTCAGCTAATGGTAAATCAGCAAAGCTCCATTGATATCAATGGGAGCTATGCTGATTTACACCAGCGTGAGCATCTCTCCTGTACTCTTTAATATTTTTCTCTGTAGGATCTTTATTAAGCTCAGTGAGAGCTAACTTGCAGTGGGTATAACTGAGGGCAAAAATTGTCCCACTGTCTCTTTGCTGAATTGCCTCTTGACATTCATCCATACTAACAATGACCTGACCAGATTATAATCGATTGCAATAAGACCTCATGAAATTGATCAAATCAATTTGTCATCATGTGCTGTATCTACAATGTCTCAAAGAATGATACTAGAAAAATGGCAAGGGTGGACTAAAAAAAATCTCAGTGGCTGGGTAGAGGTGTATTATCTCAGGAAAACTGATTATGAGAGAGAAGGCAGAACATCTGCCTTCAGATCTACACAGCTGATATCCGTTCTGGTACTCTGCACTTCCTATATGCCTGGGATGCCCAATTTCTTCAATTTTGGGTCATCTGTGTGTACAGAAAGAGCAGAACACCAGAGCTGCAAATAGGGAGTATGACGGAAACGAAGGAAAGAATCTAGTGCAGTGTTTTAGTGCTGGCACAAGACATAGCTCTCTCCTAAATAAAAATGTTTTGCTGTGTGGATCAGGAGTGGCGCATTCCTGGAGATGAGTCATCTTTTATTCCAATGAAGCAAGGATGTCAATTTTAGTAACATTCTCTCAACCAAATTCATTTGTGCAAGTGTTATGGGAAGACATAATGATAATTGTATTGCTTTAGGATTTCTTCCCATCTGTGTACAGTGACTACCTTTAGGCATATTTAATAAAAGAACATTTAAACTCCTCTGGCTGGTACAAAAAACAAGAACAAGTTTGAAAATAATATAGGTAGCTCCTTATATTCCTCCATTCTCCAGGTTCAATTATCCAGACAAGAGATGATATGTAGAGTGTATTCCATATCTCAATGAGAATTTATACCATACATGTTAAATATTCAGGGCCAGACTTTTGGTGTGAATTAGTGTCATTCCATTGCCTCAGTTTCCCACGAATCTTTCTCTAAATCTGTCTAATTATGGCTTTATATGAATATAAACTAAAGATTGAGCTTTAGATGTTTTCTTCAAGTTGTTCAGGGGTTCATATGCCACAAAAGTGTTCCATGATGCCTACAGAAGATTTCTGTGCTGTTGCAATTTGCTCCGAGCAAGCGAGTTGGATAAGGAAGATTTAACATTCGAGTTGCTAATACCCATTCAGACCACATTGTTGCCAGAGTGAACCCCTCTGGCTGATCACTTAGAACATTCCTTTGGGTAGTAATATAAGCTTCCTGGACAAATAATAAAAACTATAAGTTACACACAGGGGGCCTTGAGACAGGTGCAAATGACTAGCAGAGAACTCCCTTGCTGGAGGGGAATTCTCTGCTGGTGCATCTGTGCAGGACTCCACATTTGGGCATTTGTCACACTCCTCCTCCCATTGTAACAAATAGGGAGGTGTCGTGGCCTATTGCGGATCCTGCATCAGTGGCAAAGCTTAGAGCAGCCCAGCAGCAGCTCTAAGCCTTGTTGAGGCTGAGGGGGGCTGGCTCAGCCCTCAGAATCAGAGAGCCAGAACCTGTTTACTCGCACTCACTCACTTTTCTTCACTGAGTCAGGTTCTCACACAGGAGAGAATCTAACTAGTTTTGTTTTTTTCATGCTGTAGTTGCTCAGTCTTAGACTATTCCATAAATACCAACCTCATTGATCATGTTTGTTATTTAATATGTAGTGGAAAATGTGTTTTTAATTAACTCCTGAATGCTACTACACATCTATACCCTGTAAAGACTTCAAATATCGACTGTAACATTACTCTAAAGCTGAAAAATTACATATTTGTACTGCAACACCCTGCTCATGCTGACAAGGAATGGTCTAAATAATAGTGTCTATTTCTAAATTAATTTTTTATTTAAATTTTTAAAGAATCTAATGTATAAGTATTATACTTCTGCTTTACATACATCGAATTTCATTAATACAAATGAAGAACAATTTGACTTGCATGAAATCTAAGCACAAGCAATTAAAACCTATTACAAGTGCAAATTTGCAAACAAAAGGATAATTTAATTGCATGTGCAACCCACATAATTATCATAATTGTTCTTTCTACTTTGTGCTAGGAAATGTCTCTGTATGTCGACCATACAATAAATTATGGCTGTATATTTCCATTACATTTCAGAAAAGCAGAAAATACTCTTTCCAGAGTATGTTATCCGAGCCAATGAGAAAACATAGGAATTAACTCTGTTTAGTGGAATGGAATCAGACATGACGGATCTAGCCAAGGAAGGCATGGAAGTCCACAGCATGCTGCCCCTGTAACTTGGCAGAAGCCCCTCCATCAAGGGGAAGGAGGGTGGGTTGTGGACTGGGATCGCACACAGGGGAAAACCTGAGCAAAGGGTGAGACTTGTTTTCCAAAGCAGCTAAGGAAATTGATGCCCGACTTGATACTTTGGAAATTTTTACCCTATGTCCCCAGTAAATTGCACCCAGAACCCATCCCATTCACACTATGGAAACCTTCTCTTTCTACCCATTGTTAGATTCTCGGGGCAGCGTCAGAATAAATCCTACAGAAGATGTTATCAAGGGGCCAAAGAAGCTGAGGTGGCAGGGTAGCAATGCAGAAGATAGGGATTTGGTGCCTTAATGTCTCCTCTGCCGCCTCCTCCAAATTGTGCCAAGCACAGGCACTCCAGAGGAGCTCGTGTGTGTTTTTTGCTAGTGAACTCCTGCATGCTGTGTGTGTTTGCTCATAAATTCAATATGATATTTTTGGTCTTGTGGTAGAGAACTCAGAAATAAAAAAATAAGCATTGCCACCCCTGCACTCACACATAAATGAGGGTTTGCTTTCAAGGTTGTGCCCCTCAAGGGGGTGGGTGTGTGGGCGGTTCTCCTGCCTGAGTGCTCCCATTGATTTAACTATGGAGCTATCACAATGGGGGAGAGAGGTAGTCTATCAGGAGGGAGATGCTAAGCCATTTAGGGCTTTATAGATAAAATGCAACAGCTTCAATTTACCCAGCTTAACAAATGTACATTGCTAATAAAGGACTAACTGTTGGTCAGGCCACAAATATCTTAATTATCTGAAATGTTCAGCGGTAAATAGCATGTAAAAAAAACAGTTGCTTTGTGTGCATTTTGTTGCCAGCTTCAAACATCAGGCATAGTCAGACATGAACAGCGTCAAAAACAGGAACATGGTCATTTTCCCATAAGCAGGACAAGTTGTAGGTTTTTAAAGCAGCCCTGGCCTATCTCATTCTAACAGCCAAGTTCTGACTCCCAGTCGGACTGCTTGTGGCATAAAGTGCTACCCAATGTGACTAAGGGCATTAAAGTCTGATCCTAAGGTTTCTTTTGTTTTGTTTTTAAATTCCCCTTCTGCATGTATGGATCAAAATCCTAATCGCTTTGAGACAGCAGACCAGATTGTGATCTGTTACACCAGTGTAAATGTGGAGGAACTATTGACAGGGAGTTAAATGGAGGATTATTCCAGATTTACACTAACATAGAATCAGAATAAAACAACCACAAAAATACATTGCTACACTCATGAAAATACTTTCAGCCTTCTTGGAGATAAGACAAATGAATGGGTAACTGATCCAGAAACAAAATAAAATGAAACCTACCTTTTCATCAAACTTTTACGGGGAAAAAAGCTGAACTCTCTGCAGAACACTAACAACCTCCCACACAGGCAACCTTTTCACTTCAAATGGAAAACCAAAGAAATCAGACGACCCCTCTGACTGAAAAGCAATTGGAAAATAATTGAATCTCACACCCGCCAAAAAGAACAAAATTTCAAAGAAGCTGGCACAAGCTCTTTCTGTACAGACAGGCTCAGATAAACTCACAAAGACACTGGTTCTGAAAGTCTTTATTCCTAAACTTGAGAAGTGAAAATTTAATTTATTTAGGTACACTTTTCTAAGCATGCAAAGATGCAGTTGCCTCAGGCCAACTATAAACAGTTAAATGATTCTTCTTACCTTAAAAATTCTTAATATATTAAGAGATGAGTGCTCTGCTTCTGGAAAACATAATGCCCCCCTTTCCCTCACCTCCCAATATCTGTAAAAGTGAAATAAACATGACCCTAAATAAAAAAGGGTCAAAATTGTTTGGTTAAGAGCTATTTCCATATTCCCTCCTATTCCCCACCAACTTGTAGCTGCCATGCAAGATCTTCATGGAGCAGCCCCAAAGCCTGCCACCTATACAGTCATCGTATACTATGACAGAAAGCAATAGTAAATTCATATAACCTCTTTTAACAAATAAGCCTCCTGACTGCTCTAAATATTGCCCAGCCGCATATTGGCTCAAGGAAAAATTACACAAGAACAGGGGTACTTGAACCATACTCTTTTTTTTTAAAAAAACCTTAAGCAGGGAGAAGGTGCTGCTCTGTGTGTGTGTGGTACCTATGTCAGCTCTATGCCAGGGGCTCCCCCACATAGCTTGTTTAGATGATGTTCTTGCCCCTTTGTGGCACTAGCATGTCAAAAAGGGACAATAACTAGACCACAGATTTGTCCCTAGATGACTATCTCCAGCTCTCTGGGGTCAGTTTGTATCAGAAGTCCGCCTCAATGTGCCTCAAATGCAATCAAAACTCTGCAAAGCAGAGCCATTGTTTGTTCACAAAGTCACATGTCTTTCGAAGTGCCTAGAAATAGTGAGCCATCCCCTATGTGTTCTTTCTTGAGGATATTTCAGAGGGCTGGACACTTCTTTGGATATTGCAGACGGTCTCACCATGTACCATTTTGCGGCCAGTGAGATCGTATTGCTCTATAGGAGGGGATGGAAGTCGAGCATTCACAGGAGGGACTCTGCAAACCCCTTATATGCAGTGCTTAATTTGTGCGGTGTCATGCTGGGGCTGAGCCCCCCCCCACCTCTAGACTCAGCCGCTTATAGCCCCAGCACCTATGGGCTCCTGGCCAGCAACCACCGCTCTCTGGCTGCCTACCTCTGAAGACAGTGCTGCTGCCAGCAGCAGCACAGAAGTAAGGGTATCAATACACCATATCAAGTCACCCTTACTTCTGCGCTGCTGCTGGCAACAGCACTGTCTTCAGAACTGGGCAGCCAGAGAGCAGCTGCCATTGTCTGGCTGCCCAGCTTGACCTCTGGTACCTATTTCCTTAGGAATTAAGTGCTGCCTTGTAAGGCGTTTGGACTCACCCCTGCAGCACCTCCTGCTGGTCTCTTCTGGGAATTAGTTCATTGACCCAGGAGCGCCCTCTGCAGGCCAGTGATCCACCTTACTGCTGGCCCCATGTCCCTCCTGGTGCCCCTTTCTTTGGGGTGCTGCCCCTCTGGCAGTAACCCCTCAGCCTCAGGGTTTCCCCACCCAGGGGAACCCCCACCCCCTATCTCCACCTTGCCTCAGTGTAAGCTACTGCCAATCACCAATTAGCCCCCATTCCCTGGGGCAGACTGCAGTGTATGCCACTCCTCACTGGCAAGGGGGGATTGGCCTGCTGCCTTCTTCCACCCTCAATACCTCTATGGGCCCAGAACCAAGCCCTACAGCCTTGGGAGTCGCCAGCCTGGAGCTCCCCTGGTTTTTCCCCAGCCCTGCCTCACTCCCAGGTACCGCTCAACCTTCTAGCAGCCAAGCCTGTCTCCCTCCATAGCTAGAGAAGAGACTGCTGAGCTTCTGGCTGCCCTAGCCTTCTTGTAAGGCCCAGTTAGTCTGTTTGGGGCGTGGCTCCAGTTGCAGCCACTTCCCCCAATCAGCCGGGGTTAGCCCTCTGCTGGGCTTTTCCAACCCCTTCAGGGCTAAAGTGGGTGCTCACCCCACTATATGCTGGAGTTCTGCTCCCTGATGGGTCTCTCCATGGCAGTGTGCATGTGGAGAGATCATGGTCAGGCTAGTGTGTCTATAAATTTCATGGGTTCATTTGCCCAGAAACCATGTATATAGGAAGTGTAGCAGGCTGGTCCGCAGCTGCTATAGGCCCCTCACCCTCCTTCCTGTTTGGCGAAAGTATTCCCTTAAGGTTCTATACTGGCCTCTATGCAAAGCCCTTTAACTCGACTTTTGTATTTGAGGAGCTGGGAAGGTAAGGGCTGGCTCTCTGGCTCCTCTTTCCCAATATGCTTGTGCAGGACAGGGCAGAATTTGGTCTTTAAAGCAAAGTAAGTTTTAAAATGGAAATTTATACTTTGGATAATGGATCCAGTGTTTTGTTTTAAATGTCTAAAGTATAATGCACCCTCATCAGGACTTCATATTGAAACTACATAGCATCCATACCATGTACTCTAATATTTCTCCCAAACATTCTTTGCTATGGCCCTGATTCTGCTGCCATTTATTCATGTGTAGTAGTACTTTTCTCCACAAGAAGTCCCAATGGGACTTCTCACAGAATCAAGTGCAACTCAATGTGAAGAAGGATGACAGAATCAGTCCTTTCATGCACATGTTTACCCTACCTCTGTTCCCATTTGATCACACAAGGTAATTTTGACCAGTAAGTACTGCTCACTTTGGGCTGGATTCTGCCACTTTTACTCTTACTCTTACTCATGCTGAGTAGCCTTACTCAATGAATAGCCATGTTGATTTCAACAGAGCTACTCAACAGAACTAAGGGTGGCTGAATCTGATGTTCAGTTTATTTTTGCCAAAGATCTCTCTTGCAGAAATCCTGCAGGATGGGTTCAGTATAAAGAATTTTGTACCATTTCTTTATCTCCAATTAGATTTTTTTGTTCTAGACAAATAAATATAAAACTCCATTAATTAGGAATCTAGAAAAGACTGTATAAAATTTTATTCAGAGACTGGAACTAGTTCTCTGAATAACATTTTCAATTTTTGTCATATCTATAACTATTAAGAGGGTTTTTCCTCTTCTCTCTCCCTCCTCACAACTTGGAGCAACACTTCTTAAGACAAAATAAACAATGGAAAGTCTCTCATAATTAATTCTGCACATAACAGAAATTCATGAAAACTCTTTATCTAAAAGTTTAATAGTAAGCTAAAGTAAACAGTTTAATACTGCTACTTCTTTAAACTTCAACGTCTAACTTTTCTATTTCTTATTTCTTCATATCTCTGGGAAAGGAAATAGTTTGAAAGATCTCACTAAACCTTTAATAACGTTGCTACCTTCCGCTGATTTACAAACCCTATGAGTTAGAAATGAGAGAGGATTTTGCACCCATTTAGGATTACACTGATTTAGGAATATTTGGTGCATTGGTCGGTGACAGAGTGAAATCTGGAGGAGCTGCAATGCTGACAGCTCAGGATGTCAGACAATTAAGTATTTCCAGTAGTACCTCCAATAGAATAGATTTCAGTTGGCCTAGACGTCCATCTTCGTCAAGCTATCTAAACCTGATTTCAAAGTTCAGTCAATTCAGTGTTCCCAACAATAGACCAAATTTCTACTATCCAGAAGCCCAGAGGCAAACAGTGTTTGGGTTATTAGTATCTAATTTAGTTTTTATATTGCATAATTATAATTTTATCATTGTATAATAATTGCCTGTTCAGTAGCCAAAGTACTTCAGCACAGGGGGTGCTTTATAAATAAAATTATTATATTATTGCATTGTTCCATTCCATTGCCACCCAGTAACAAATCACTGGCTTAATTCTCTAGTTAAACTAGTCTCAAACTGTGTAGCCTGATAGTACATTTTAATGCCTGTATTGCCAATCCCCCTTAATGGGTTTGTTCAGTTGCAAAGTCCTTCAACTTATTTAGCCCTTGTTCTAAAAACAGGCAGATATATAATCTACTACCGTCAAGAAAGAAAGAAAGAAAGAAAGAAAGAGGTATAATAATGGATTACATAAAAAGCTTAGGTAACCAAATTATTTTTTTACTTCACTGATACAACCTATCCTATGATGATTAATAGCTTCGAGTTTTATAGCTTCCTTTTCTCTCTGGTTAATAACACTTTGCACTTATATAGTGTCTTTTCTCTGAGGCTACCAAACTGTTCTGTAACACAAAGAAAGATGCTGTCAATGCAGTATTATCTCTGCCTCTTACTGAAAATATACTTTGAAATAATTTCCAGCATACTATTGGCCTGATCAAACAGAAAATAGCCTGAATGAGTTGCTGGACTACAGAAGTTGCCCTTGCCTTTAGTTCCCTGCAATAGTCACTTAGATGGAATTGGCTTCTTTTTTCCCCCTGACTTCCCCTAAAATGGGTCAGCATCTACTGTCTTCCACAGCTTGGAAGGCTGCAAGTATTTTGGGCCAAGTTGCTACCACCAAGACAGCCCAGTGCTTGGATGAGATCAGCTCATGGATGAAGAACAGCTGACACTGGTGAGCATAAGAAATATCCTGGAGTACATAGCCGTGGTGCAGTCTCCTTTTGCTACACACCCACAATTGCTTAGTTGTGTATGCTCAGATCTCGCATAGCAGCATCGCTTTCTGTCATCTCTGGTCGGCTAGATTACTCCATCCCATACTGACGGCTGATGACCTGGCCTCAGCAACACCTTTGTCACTTCTGGGCTGGACTACAGCACTGCGATAGACCTTGCCATGAAGCATGCAGCACTTAAACTCCAACTAGTGCAGACATGCTGCAGCGTGTCTCTTCAGCAACACAGGCTGCTGCAAGCACATCAGACCTGTCCTCTGCTCTCTAAACTGGTGTCCAGTACAATATCAAATCTAGTTCAAGGCCTTAGTCCTTACATCTAAGGTGCTCCATGGCCTGACCCCAGGAGAGCTAAAAGATGGTCGAAAACTCTGGTGTGTGGTTGACAACCTTGCTCCTGGCACAATGGAATTCTGGCACAAAGGTAAAATTTGTCTGTGTGGGCCACAGAACTTTTTCTCGGGGTGTTCTGAGACAGTGGAAGGAATACCCCCCAGGGCATGAAGGACCATCACAAGACTCCCCACTTTCTGCTCAAAGTGCAAGTTGAATTTCTCTAATACAAAAACATAGGGATGTGTGTCTGTCTCTCTGTGTGTGTGTATATATATATATATATATATATATATATATATATATATATATATATATATATAAAAAGCAAAGCAAAACAAATGCCCTACCAAAACAAAACAGTCCACTCCACACACTTCTCCTCCAGAGAGAGCATGAGAGAACAAACACATGTCCAATGTTAACCATGGAGCTTAATGCACTACTGGGAGGTGCTCAGATACTGTGGTGATGAGCGTAGTATAAGAACCTATTTAGAATAGAATTATTTTTAAGCAAATGTCTAAATTAAACCATTAATACTTGAAATGCATAATGACTAGTGGACAGATCGTGGATTTTGCCCCCCTCTGGGCTGCATGCAAAATTCCAGGCCAGTTTCAAAGGAATAATAGCCACTGTGAAAAAACAGACACAAAGAAATGTCCATTTTGAGCTGTAACATTTCAGAAAGAACCCTGAGCTTTTTTCTTTTTCCATTGAAATGCATTAGCCTTTTATACGCTTTAGCATTTCAGAAAACAACGTGAACTAATACTGGTGGAACGTGCCAGACTGACATCCCTACACAGATTGAAATCCTCCATTTATTGAGGGAGAAGTAACAGCAAAGGCAGAAGCTTTCAAAGCTTCCTTATACTGAGCCTGCATACTCCATCTGATTTGACTGTTCATTTGTTTTTGTTTGGCACAATACTGTTTGCTAGTAAGTAAAGGGATAATGAGTTCTGGAACATATGTACAGAATCCATGTAAACAGCTGTTTTCCGTAAGAGGAAGTCACATAGTATTTCACGTGCGTCCCCAGTGGGCAGAGCCTACCTCACTAGATCAGGAGGGACAGCAAAAGCCATCTTGACTCAATTTTTTCAGAGGGAAGGTCTGTTTAGGTAAGTTCTCTTAGCCAATTTAGTACAGAAGAAACGTGCCTGTGATAATATGTACATCTTAAAAGATTCTGCTTGTGTAGGTGGAGAAGAGTATACTGAGACAAAGGACTTTTTTCCCCCCTTTTGTCTGTAGTTAAAAAAAACAACTCATGCTATAAAGTAAAGATTTTATTCTGTGGAGTACATGATCCACAAAGAAATATTCTCATAGCAACAGAAGGCTTATGTAGCTTCCAGTGAGGATTTTCAAAAGTGACCCCTGATTCTGGGTCCCCAGCTTGAGTCATTTCAGGCCTGATTTTTCAGAGGTGCTGAATACCCAACAGGTGCCACTGACTTCAACTGTAGTTGAGCGCTCAGCACTTGTGAAATATCAGTATATCTACACAGTGAGTGGCAGCCCACATAGATACTCTCAGAGCCAGGGTTAACAGATGCGGGCACATGGGGCTCACGCAATCGGGCTAAAAGTAACGGTGGAGACATTGCAACTCGGGATCTGAAGCCCACCCCCTTCCCTGTGCTTCAGAGCCTGAACTCCAGCCCAAGCTGCAATCTCTACACAGCCCTTTTTAGGGCTGTAGTGTGAGCCTGTCAACCCTGGTTCTGAGACTTGCAGCCGCTTGCTGTGTAGATGTACCCTAAGGGTATGTCTTTGCTGCAGTTAAACACCTGGGGCTGTCCTGGGCCATCTGACTTGGGCTCGGGCTGTGGAGCAGTTTAACTGCCATGTATACATTTCAATTTGGGCTGCTGCCAGAGCTCTGGGACCCTCCCTCCTGGCAGGGCCCTAGAACCCAGGCTCCAGCCCAAGCCGGAACATCTACGCTGCAATTAAACAGCCCTGCTGTCCAAGCCAGCTGGCATGGGCCAGCCGAGGGTATTTAATTACAGTTTAGACATGCCCTAAGTGTCTCCAGATGAGCAGAAAAGGAAATAAATAGAGGCATCCCAAATTAGTGGGCACATTTGAAGATTTTGGCTTATGTGTCTAGCAGTGATCTAGTACAGTGGTTTTCAACCTTTTCATTTGCAGACCCCTACAAAATTTGAATGGAGGTGCAGACCCCTTTGGAAATCTTAGACAGTCTGCGGACCCCCCGGGGGTACACGGACCACAGGTTGAAAACCACTGACTTAGTAGTATTAATTGCAGAAGCTGCTGCACTAGTCTGACCCTACTTATCAGAGCTTTGAGTATCCGCTGTGCTGCCAGAATTCACAGTGCCACTTGCCTGAAGGTAGCTTAGCTTTAAACAGCAGGCTGAGGAGCTTGTGGTAGCCCTAGTGCCATCAGTGTCTGCCCAGGCAGCTCTTCCCTCCTCAGTCACAAATATATCTGTCCCTGGTATTCTCAGGAACCAAAGGCCAGCCTTGGATGGATGTATTGTGCAACACAAATGACCTATGACCTTCAGGAGAAATCAGTGACCGGTCTTCAAACCTACTGGTCTGTTTGTGTTGGTTTATGCTTTATGGTTTTTCTTCATAAAAAAAATGGTTCTGCCTTGCGTTTGGTTTGATTTTGTCTTGCTTCTTTGTTTTTAAGAAGCTGAGATTTTTCTTTGTATTTCTAACTCCTTCATAGTGGGGTAGCCTATGACCATGGGTGCGTCAAGCCCCAGAGGCCAGTCCTGGACATCTCTGTGATACCAGCATTGATATCACTGGCTTACTCTGAGTATGCACATAATGGACTTCCCTATTAAAATACTTGCAGTCAGTGCTGCCAACAAAAATGTGTGGGGACTGATACAGATGAAAATATATTCACACATGCTTCAAACTTGGAAAGGTTTGCACAGCTCTAGCCTCCAGGCTTTCCTGTAGATGTAGGGACTTGTTCATGATCCATTCCCATCCAGTCCTTGGCCTCTCAGAAGAGGCTGCCAAAAAGGGTTAATTGTTACAGGTTTTGTAGTGCTCTGTTTTGGCTCCTGGGAATTAACAGAGAGATGAATAATTTCCACTAGATCCCCAAGTAGCTGAAAAACACTAATTGATTAGTCTCGTTATAGTTGGTATGGCATCACCCATTTTTTCATGTTCTCTGTGTATATATATATCTTCCTACTGTATTCTCCACTGCATGCATCCAATGAAGTGGGTTTTAGCCCACAAGAGCTTATGCCCAAATGCATTTGTTAGTCTCTTAGGCCTTGGCTACACTCGGGACTTCACAGCGCTGCCGCGGCTCTCTCGCAGCGCTGTATGTACTCCACCTCTCCGAGGGGAATAGCGTGCAGGGCTGCGAGGGAGCGTGCAGCGCTGCAGGCTCAGATTACACTGGTGCTTTACAGCGCTGCACTCGCTGCACTCGGGGGGGGGGGGGGGGGTTCACACCCGTGAGCGCAGCAAGTGCAGCGTTGTGAATTGCCAGTGTAGCCAAGGCCTAAGGTGCCACAAATACTCCTCAGTCTTTTTGCTGATACAGACTAACACTGCTACCACTCTGAAACTAACAAAGCTGGGTTACTAACCAAGATAACATTGATTTGGTAACCTAAAGTTAGAGATCTGTAGAATTACCTATGGACCTCACTGCCACAGAAATTTTGAAGCCAAGAGGTTGGTGGGATTATATGTATAAACCCTATTATTTATATGAATAATATCCACTCTTGCATTAGACAAGATAAATATATATATTAGGGATATAAATCTTAATTTCTTGGTTTATGCCCCAAGAACAGTTACTTGGAGTTTGGAAAACACTCATGGGAAGGATTTTCTATAATTGTCCATGATGGGAGTTTTTACCCATATGGTAGAATCATGGAAATGTGGGGCTGGATGGGACTGTGAGAAGTCAGCAACTCCAGTGCTCTATCTTCAGGCAGGACCAAGTAAATCTAGACCATTAATATTAAGCAGATTAAACCCATTACTACTTGTCCAGCCTTCAGTGGACATGAAGAACAGTTGATCACCATCCTCTCTATAACAGCCCTTATCATATTTGAAGACTGTTATCACGTCCCCCCTCAGTCTTCTTTTCTCAAGACTAAACCTGTCTAGGTTTTTTAACCTTTCCTTATAGATCAGGTTTTCTAAACCTCTTATTTTGTTGCTGTCCTCTAAACTCTAGGAAATATGTGGATAAATTGTATGAAGTGCGGTGCCCCAAACTAGACACAGTACTCCAACTGAGGCCCCATCAGTGCCAAGTGCAAGACCATTACCTTCTATGTTTTACATATGACATTCCTGTTAATTCACCCAATAGCCGGTTTCACAAACGCATCACATTGTCTGACTCATATTCAATTTGTGATCCACTATAAGCCCCAGATCCTTTTTAGCAGCATTGCCACCTAGCTAGTAGTTTCCCATATTGTAGTTATGCATTTGATTTTTTCCTTCCTAAGAGTAGTACTTTGCATTTGTCTTTATTGAATTGTTTCTTGATTTCAGACCAATTCTCCAATTTATCAAGGTCATTTTGAATTCTAATTTGAATTCTCCTATGTGTTTGCAGCCTCTTCCAGACTGATATCATCTGCAAATTTTATAAGCATACACGCCACTCCATTATCCAAGTCATTAATGAAAATATTGAATAGTACTGAACCCAGGACTGACCTCTGTGGGATGCCATGAGCAGTGGAAGTCCCTGCAACCCCCACCTAATAGTCGGGGTAGAGGAACTTGGGCCCTTCCACTCTGGGACCAACCAGGGTCCCTCTTGGGCACCATAGGGAAGGTATCCACTACCTGTGGACCACTACCTGTGGCCCCTTCCTACTGCTCTTTCACTTCTCAGGATGCATCCTGGTTTGAGGTTATCCCTTGCAACTCAATTCACAGGCCTCTGCAGGCTAAGGAGTCTCAGCTTCATGCAACTGCCCTCTTTCTGGAGATACCCTTCTGGCATAGACCTTCCATCACTGTGAGTGCAGCTCTCTCTCTTTAACCACCACCCTGTTGTGCTGAAGACTCCCTTTTAAATCTCTTCTTCAACTGGAGCATGCCCAGCAGGCCTGCTAGGGTGGGGCTTCCTAGGACTAAAGTTGTTCCTGAACCCCTATCTCTCCACTGTGGGGTTTATCCACCCCATGATATATCCCACTAGATAATCCTGCCAGTTTGACAGTGAACCATTGATAACTAGTCTTGTAGTACGCTTTTTCAACCAATTGTGCACCCACCTTATAGTGATTTCATCTAGGTCCCATTTTGCTAGTTTGCTTATGAGAATGTCATGTGGGACTGTGTCAAAAGCCTTACTACAATCGATATATCACATCTACTGGTTCCCTACTTCCACTAGTGCAGTAACCCTGCCAAAGAAGGAAATTAGACTGGTTTAGCATGATTTGTTCTTGACAACTCCATGCTGGCTATTCCTTATAATCCTATTATTCTCTAGGCGCTTACAAATTAATTGTTTAATAATCTGTTCTAGTATCTTTCCAGGTATTGAAGTTAGGCTGACTGATCTAGAATTCCTGGGTCCTCTTTGCTCCCCTTTTTAAAGATAAGTACTATGTCTGCCCTCCTCCAGTCCTCTGGGACCTCACCCGTCATTGTGTTCTCAAAGATAATTGCTAATAGCTCCGAGATTGCTTGAGTTAGTCCATGTAGAATTAGTTGACTACTGACTGAGAGAGGGTATCAAACTACATGAGCTATTGGTCTGCTCCAGAATGGCAGTTGCTGTGTTCCTAAGGGTACGTCTTCACTTACGGGAGGGTCCGGCGGCAGGCAATCGATGTTCTGGGATCGATCCCGGAAGTGCTCGCCGTCGATGCCGGTACTCCAGCTCGCCGAGAGGAGTATGCGGCATCGACGGGGGAGCCTTCCTGCCGCGTCTGGACCCGCGGTAAGTTCGGACTAAGGTACTTCGAATTCAGCTACGTTATTAACGTAGCTGAATTTGCGTACCTTAGTCCGAAGTGGGGGGTTAGTGGGGACCAGGCCTAAGGCTATGTATTCTAGCTCATTAACAGTACTTTGCATTAATTCAGTCTCTATAATACAGATACATTGGGATGCTTACATTGTGTAAATGGACTGTGAATGCAGTTTGACTATTTTTTTTAAGCAGTGGGTCTTAATTAGCACAAACTCAGACCTCAATCCTGCACCTGCCTCTCATTTGATAGGTTCTGCATGGCCCCAGAGGTTCTATCAATGTGGCTTTGAGTGGGTGCCACAGTCAACTGCAGAATCAAGGATTTGCTCTTGTTCCTGCTGACATGTCTTGACTTTCCCATACTGAAGCAAAAGTGATCTATACAGTAGATTTATTTGTTACTTTCTCTAACATAATTATTTAGTTTCTCCAACAATGGTTTGAAGACCTTGGGCTTTTATGACATCCATCAAAGCTCATTCACACTTTGAAGCCTATTCTACCAGAACACCTGGCTATGCTCCCTCATTCTGCATTCACACAATCCTTTTGCTCATTTATTTATCTAAGCAGCTGTGACACCTTCATTTAAAAAAACAACAACACAAGGTACTTTGCAATTGTAGTTTGGTGAGGACAATGACATGAACAGTCTAAATAGGAATGGAAAAATGAACTATTGGTCTTGGTAGGTTTAGATTTTTATTAGTAAATGTCGATAAATGTCATACACACACAAGCCAATGAAAACATATTTCTATCAATAATAATAATAATAATAATAATAGACCTTTACAGCTAAGCAAAACAAGAAAATTGCTGTTGAGAACTTATTAGAGTTGGATTTAAGGATATTTGCTTTGTATATTTTGACACATGACATTGACAATATTGTGTATTAACTCTTTGACTTTCAACATCTGTGATTAAAAGATTGTTTCACGCTCCCTATTGCCTGACCCCCCCCCATAATATCCTGCAACTGTGAAAATGTAAATAGATAATTTTAAAATGATGAAACCCCATAATTTTGTGAAACTGAAAATTCAAATAGATAAAAATAGAAAAAATCCTTAAAAATAAACATCAATCTCAGCTATTATAAAAAAATTAAAAACTGAATTTTGCCAAGATTAAAATAATGTTTTTCAATTATGTAAATTTGACTCTTTTTTTAACCTGACTAAAGGCCTTCTTTTAATTTAATATTTTTATAGTGCTGTCAGTGTACACAGCACTGTGCAGCAGGATTATTCGTATTTTACATCCATTGTAAACTTTTCCAGTGCAAATAAAGTGTGTGTTCCTATGGTTGTTAATATTTGTAACATTAGAAATATTTATTTCAATGGTGAAAAATTATTCCATTGTTCAAAAAGCATCTGGTCCAGCCTAGAACTGAGCAAACAGTGCAAAACTACGTCCATAAATATTCATTTGCTACCACTGTATTCATGCCCCTTTTTATATTTGAATATTGTAGCAGAATAGTTTACTGGCAGGAATAGACAATAAAACACTGAATTTTATGTGAACATTGGAGAATATTTGTGGAAAGTGAATTGAGAACTAATAAACAGCAGTATTCACACTGCAAATTTGATTTTTAAGAGTTACACTTATCCAGATGGGAAACAGATATTTCTCAAGTGACATACATAGATATTTAAAACTAACTAACACTGCTCAAATTTCAAATATCAAATACTTGTAACAAACCTTTCATGCATGATCTATAGACCAAGAATTATTCAATCAGAATTTTGGGGGTGACTGAGGCAAGTGTTTTTGGCCTCATTATGTGATTTTACAACCTATACATAAACTAAAACAATAAATACTTAATATTCTGTTTAGCTTGTGAACTATAGTGCAATATTATAGCACTGTCGTTTAATACTTTTTACCCCTGCAGTACTTTAGATTTAAAGTCTAATATCTCAAGCAGCATCCCCATGTATACATTCTTCTGACTGGGTGCCTTAGCTCTTCAAAAACAGTGCATACATTTACAAAACCCACTGAAGTGAGTTTGTAATGAATAAATATTTTCTTCAATAACGCTAAAGCATAAACTGTTTTCTTCTCTCGAGAAATTGTGTGCTATTTTAATTTCAGAGTAATTACTTTTGGGACATGGAGCACAGATAATAAACTTCTTTTCAGGACTACAGCATATTTAAAGACAATACCTAAATAACCAGGACTAGGCAATTGATGAAAGCCTTGAGCTTCTGTCACACAGTGATACAGCACTGGCTGAAACCTTTAAAGTACATGAGGCAAGATTGGGAGCTAGGTAACCGTGGATTAGCACTGTAGCCTTTCACCTCTGTTGGTTTAGCTTCAAATTCTAGCACCAGTCTAGGTCACAAATAAAAATGAGTTTGATAGTGTCTTCCTAGTCCACACTGGTCAGCCTCAAAGAACTTCTGCATAGTGCAGCATGATTAATAGTGTCAGCTCAATAAAGGCTCTATACTAAAATAGAAGGGCACTAAAATTTATGAGTGATGTGTACTGTAGAATTGTGTGGGAAAAGTACACAGCATCTTAACTAAAGCCAGTACTTTTAGTCATTCATCTTCATGACTAGCATACTAAGGACAGGCCTCCGCATCACAATTTCTCAAAAGTCATGCCCAGCAGTTAATGAACATGGAGACCGAATTGCCCTCTCACTCTAGAGGCTGTAATTTCACATCAAATTTGAGGCATACTATGGAATGGTGCAGAAAAGTTGACTTGTTTGTTGTACCTCTTTTGTGGCTGGCTACCTAGGGGATTTGAGTTTCCAGCAGTGCCTTGTAGGTTCATGGCCCTATGTTCTTACATAAACATCCAAGTACATTTCACTAAGGCAGCGGTTCTCAAACTGTGGGTTGGAGCCCCAAAGTGGGTCACAACCCCATTTTAATGGGGCCGCCAGGGTGGGCATTAGACTTGCTGGGGCCCAGGGCTGAAGCCTAAGCCCCACCACCTGGGGCCAAAGTGGAAGCCCGAAGGCTTCAGCCCTGGGTGCCTGGGGCACAGGTTAAAGGCCCCCTGCCTGGAACTGAAGCCCTTGGGCTTCGGCTTTGGACCCTCCTGCTGGGGGGGCTTGGGATTCCCCCACCCATCTGGGGCAGCGGGACTCGGGGGGGGGGGGGGCTTAGGTCTCCCTCCTGGGGTCATGTAGTAATTTTTGTTGTCAGAAGGGGGTCACAGTGCCATGAAGTTTGAGAACTGCTGCACTAAGGCATGGTAAAGGTGAAAAATAATCACATTTATATTGTATGGGAAACCAGCTAGAAGGAACGGAATAGACAGTGACACTTCACTTAGGCACACACACAAACAAACATACTCATAAGCACTTTTCTTTCTAGCACTTACAAAGCAGGGGTAATATATAATACATTATAACACCTGCGTAAGCAGGAAACTGATCACGCACAAAATCTATTACCCGTCACATAGATGTCATAAACTTTTCACCTGTTCACAACAATGCTACTGTGCCTGAAGTGTGTGTGTGTGTGTATGTGTGTGTGTATGTGTACATGTGCAAAGATTGTGTGCTTAGGCTGAGCTGGGTTGATGTTCCATTAAAAATCAGGCCCAAAAGATTTCCATTTGTGAAAATATATAATACATATTTTTCAAAAAAATTAGTTAGGCTATTTACAGGCAGAGTGTAAGGGGGCAAAACTATTCTTTATAGAATAAAAATGCTTGAGTATTTAAAATAATTAAATAAAGCTATTATGCACAATTGTTATTCCAGTTAAAGGGCTTCAAGAGAATTTTTTTCTGAAAATTATGTTTCAAATGCATTTCAATGTGTCTTCTAAGTGAGACACTTAGATTCTTTTACTGAACATTAATATAAACATTAGCATTTTTCTAAAAGTTAATTTGCATATTCAGTGTTTTCTTTATGAAGTGTAACATTGATTTTTTTTGGCCCGGTATTACTTCAGTGTTATGTTGTTGTAAATATTTTCAGTCAAGTTCATCGTCATCATGTCCCTATTACACCTCTGGCGTTTAGGGCAGTGACGAAGCTCCTCCACTCCTGTCTGTTTCTGGCAAGTCTTTCAATGGTTCCCCAGCTGTGCCCCAGGTTTTTCAGCTCGGCTTCCACAGCTCTTCACCATGTTGTTTTTGGGCAGCCTCATTTTCACTTGCCTTCAGGTGTCCATCTTATTGCTACTCTGGTGACGGAATCGGTTGCCATCCGAAGCACATAACCAATCCATCTCCAACGCCTCTTGGCAATGATGGTGCTCAGATCCTCTTGGCTGCACTGTGTCAATAGATCTTGGTTTGAGATTGTTCTGGGCCAAAAGATACGGAGGATTTTTCTGAGGCAGGTTGTATGGAATGAAGACAGTTTGGACAGGTCATACTTTCTCATTCCCCAGCATTCTGCACTATAAAGTAGAGTTGAAAGTACACAGCTCTGATAAATCTTGAGTTTGGTTTTGGTGTTGTATTTTGATGATTTCCAGATTTCAGTCAAGTTACACGGCTGTAAAAGCTGGAGTAACATGTGTAAGGAATCAGGACCTCATTCTTTATAGTAACAGTTAATTTTTGCTGGAAATAAACCCAGAATGTTTTCTTCTATGCATTTTTTTAATGCACTAAGAAAGAGAAGAATTTCTATTGCTAGGACTTGTATACACACCATTCATTATGTCTGTAGACAGGAAGACAGACTTAGTTCATTAAAAAGTTGTTAAATTTTTTATCAGTTATAGCTAGTTAATCCATAAAAAATGAACAAACTACTCTGTTGCGAAGTTTAATAGGTTACTTACATCATGCTGTGAAAGACTTAGGAGAGCATGAAGAGTATGAGGACAAATATAGAAGTAAGCTCAAGTTTTTGGAAAGTTTTATCCTTCAGAACAGTTGTTTTACATTTTAAACAGATGTAAATATGTAGCAGCCTTGTTTAAAGCACAGGAGAGGCTTTGATGAATACCATGTGTACAGTCTGTGTCTTTTAGCGTATTATTTTGATCTATGATTTGTTCCGAAGGCCCTCTGCTGAAAACTAAGATGAAGTTATTAATTATTTAAAATTAAAAGTACAATATCTACAAAATATATTAAAATAGGCAGTTGCAGGTGGTGCATTATTAAAGGACAGAAGACTTTATCGATATGTGAAGCTTTGAAGCTGGTGTATTTCAAAAATACATTTTACATGACTCTTGTTTTTGTTTTTGTTTGGGATTGTATTCCTCTCAATATTGTTTTAATTATCTCTGATTATGTAACAATAATACATTGGTGGATTTTTTTCAATAACAGACACTTTATCAAAAAGTTAGTGGGAGTCTTTCTAGTGACTTCCACAGGTTTGGGATTTAGGTCCTAAATGAGTACTGTATCACATTAATAGGATGTCAGTTATTTGAAGGAGATAGAAAACACCTAACTTCAATATTGCTGTGTGACTATCCAATGGTTATAGATCAGGAAAAGTAAGAAGAATGTATAATTGAGGTTTCTGCACTGAGAAATCTAAAGTTATACATCTTTATAATCTAACAATAAAAATGAAATGACTATTTTGGCTTTTTGCTGTAATATTGCTCAAAAATTAGTTTGCTATAGAACACTAAATATAAATACTGTTTGGTCACAGCTGCCAAGAATAACTGTTTGTTATTCCTTTCATAAAAGGAATAACAATCTAGAGAATTCCAAAACTCCCAACTAATAAAATTTAATCACAGACCCTTCCCATTCATAATATATAAACTGCCATACTTCCAACTATTGGTTCTAAATAATTATACATTAATTTAATCAGCAAACTCACTAACTTACTATCCACTACCTATTATAGTAATTAATAAAGAACACTAGTGCCAATATCAATCTCTGGGGTCCACTTCTGTTAACTTCTTTCCACTATGATTTTTTTATTTCCTGTCTCACTACTTTTTAATCAACACTTAGGGCTTTTTGCCTTTACTCTGTGATTGGTTTCCTTTTTAGTTAGACAAGGCATGACTTTTCCTTACAGAAGATGCATTTTTTGACAATCAGCTTATACTTATCTACCATTTTAGTACTACTCTATCCTCTGTTATTTTATTAATCAATTCCCCCAGACTGGAGGAGCCTACTGGTCTGTCATTCTCACCACGTTAGTAGATGATGGTCTCAAAGGCTAGATCTCATATTTGTGTTAATATTTCCTTCACATCTGTTAACTGAATACCATGCAGGCCTTGTGCACCACCCATCTCTCAGGTAGCTACATAGTCATCTAAGGAAGATGTTATCTCAATTAAGGCTAAATGCTGATTTTTTCCATGAAAAGCACATGTATGATTACCTGCCCTATGGGCAGGTGGCATGTGTGTGCAGTCGGTACAAGGAGCTCCTGGCCCTCAGAGACAGTGTACGGGCTTTGGAGACCAGAGTGGCTGAATTGGAGGAGCTAAGGGAGACAGAGAGATACATAGATGAGACTTTCCAGGACACAGTAGAACAGTCCCAACCCCGGTCTGACAGCCTCTGTGCTGTTGAGAAGGATGAAAGTCTCAGGGAAGGAGAATATCCAACTGGACCAAAGTTGGGATCCTCCTTCCAGATGATGATGTGGTATCCTCTAGGACTGAGGATACCTCTCCAGGGGAGGGAACTCCAGTTAATAGGAAGAGACAGGTATTAGTAATGGGTGATTCAGTCATTAGAAACATAGATAGCTGGGTTTGCGATGACCAGGAAAACTGCATGGTGACTTGCCTGCCTGGTGCGAAGGTTGCGGATCTCTCGAGACATCTAGATAGACTTATGTGTAGTGCTGGGGAGGAACCAGTGGTCATGGTACATGTAGGTACCAGTGACATAGGAAAGGATAGGAGAGAAGTCCTGGAGCCAAATTTAGGTTGTTAGGTAAGAGGGCTGAGGATGTTAGGGAGATTCCCAAACCTGAACCGTCCTTTGTAAATGACACATCTGAGGAATTGTCACAGATTGAAGTGTCACTAGAGAAGATCCTTTTATGGATTGAGAACTGGTTAAAAGACAGGGAACAACAGCTAAGAATAAATGGTAAATTTTCAGAATGGAGTGGGGTAACTAGTGGTGTTCCCCAAGGGTCAGTCCTAGGTCCAGTCCTATTCAACTTATTCATAAATGATCTGGAGAAAGGGATAAACAGTGAGGTGACAAAGTTTGCAGATGATACTAAAACTGCTCTAGATAGTTAAGACCAAAGCAGACTGTGAAGAACTTCAAAAAGATCTCACAAAACTAAGTGATTGGGCAACAAAATGGCAAATGAAATTTAACGTGAATAAATGTAAAGTAATGCACATTGGAAAAAATAACCCCAACTATACATACAATATGATGAGGGCTAATTTAGCTACAACTAATCAGGAAAGAGATCTTGGAGTCATCGTGAATAGTTCTCTGAAGACGTCCACGCAGTGTGCGGTGGCAGTCAAAAAAGCAAACAGGATATTAGGAATCATTCAAAAAGGGATAGAGAATAAGACAGAGAATATCTTACTGCCCTTATGTAAATCCATGGTACACCCACATCTTGAATACTGTGTACAGATGTGGTCTCCTCATCTCAAAAAAATATACTGGCATTAGAAAAAGTTCAGGGAAGGGCAACTAAAATGATTAGGGGTTTGGAACAGGTCCCCTATGAGGAGAGATTAAAGAGGCTAGGACTTTTCAACTTGGAAAAGAGGAGAGTAAGGGGGGATATGATAGAGGTATATAAAATCATGAGTTGTGTGGAGAAAGTGAATAAGGAAAAGTTACTTACTTGTTCCCATAATATAAGAACTAGGGGCCACCAAATGAAATTAATGGGCAGCAGGTTTAAAACAAATAAAAGGAAGTTCTTGACACAGTGCACAGTCAACCTGTGGAACTCCTTGCCTGAGGCGGTTGTGAAGATTAGGACTATAATGGTTTAAAAGAGAACTAGATAAATTCATGGAGGTTAAGTCCATTAATGGCTATTAGCCAGGATGGGTAAGGAATGGTGTCCCTAGCCTCTGTTCGTCAGAGGGTGGAGATGGATGGCAGGAGAGAGATCACTTGATCATTACCTGTTAGGTTCACTCCCTCTGGGACACCTGGCATTGGTCACTGTCGGTAGACAGGATACTGGACTGGATGGACCTTTGGTCTGACCCAGTATGGCCGTTCTTATGACATGCTTCCATTCTGATGCTGCTCGTTAAAAAAATAATGCATTAATTAAATTTGTGACTGAACTCCTTGGGGGAGCATTATATGTCTCCTACTCTGTTTTACCCACATTCCGCCATATATTTCATGTTATAGCAGTCTCAGATGATGACCTGGCACATGTTGTTCATTTTAAGAACATTTTCACTGCAGATTTGACAAAACACAAAGAAAGTACCAATGTGAGGTTTCTAAAGATAGCTACAGCACTCGACCCAAGGTTTAAGAATCTGAAGTGCCTTCCAAAATCTGAGAGGGATGAGGTGAGGAGCATGCTTTCAGAAGTCTTAAAAGAGCAACACTCTGATGTGGAACTACAGAACTCGAACCACCAAAACAGAAAATCAACCTTCTGCTGATGGCATTTGGCTCAGATGATGAAAATGAACATGTGTTGGTCTGCATTGCTTTGGATTGCTATTGAGCAGAACCTGTTATCAGCATGGATGCATGTCCTCTGGAATGGTGGTTGAAGCAAGAAGGGACATATGAATCTTTAGCACATCTGGTACGTAAATATCTTGCAACAGTGGCTACAATAGTGCCATGCAAACACCTGTTCTCATTTTCAGATGACGTTGTAAATAAGAAGTGGGAAGCATTATCTCCCATATAATGTAAACAAACTTGTTTGTCTTAGCGATTGCCTGAGCAAGAAGTAGGACTGAGTGGACTTGTAGGCTCTAAAGTTTTACCTTGTTTTGGTTTTGAGTACAATTATGTAACCAAAAGAAATCTACATTTGTTAGTTGCACTTTCACGATAAAGAGATCGAACTACAGTACTACTTATGTGAATTGAAAAAGACCATTTTTTATCATTTTTACAGTGCAAATATTTGTAATAAAAGTAATATAAAGTGATCACTGTACACTTTGTATTATGTATTGTAATTGAAATCAATATATTTGCAAATGTATAAAAACATCCCAAAATATTTAATAAATTTCAATTGGTATTCTATTGTTTAACAGTGCAATTAAAATTGCGATTAATCGTGATTAATTTGTTTGAGTTAATTGTATGAGTTAATTGTGATTAATGGACAACCCTAATGAGTTTCTAACACTTGCCTCAATTAATTGTGACTCAGTGTAGAAGGATTTCAGTTTCTGTCAGTTCAGGCTTTTCTTAGGTGAGGGTTTAAAATTGTGAGCCAACGTATATGTATCTCGCTTTTTCTTGCTTGCTTACTAATAATGTGAATGAAATACCCAGTGGGACACCATCTTATAAGGTTCTGTCTAAGTTAGATATCAGAGGGATTCTGCTGGTGAAAGTTAGTTAACCACATACTTACATTTAGAAGGACAGGGCACTTTTAGACTAACAAATCACTGGCCGTCTTCCTGTAATGCTATCTGCACCCTTTTAATCGCTAGTGTCCCACCAGATTTTATTTAACTGTATAGATCTTTTGCGCCACTGAAAGACCAGCCAGCGGGTGGCTGAAAACAATGGCTAAAACAACATGGAAAACCAAGTCTCAGTTCTTGGCACATCCCTCGATTCCCACTCCGGAGGCTGTGAGGCATTCGAACGATGAGAGGCTGCAAAGAATCTCAGGTGGCAGGTCGCCGAAAGAAAACCAGCCAACTCTCTCAGTGTGCACTTATAACTGCAGAACACTGACGAGGGAGGAATCGATAAACCATCTCAAAGCAAAAACAGCCTGCGATGTGCTGGCTGTTTGCGAAACACGACGAAAGAAGGAGATGGAGGTCAGCTGGGGGGACAGAAGCACGGTCATTTTAGGAAAAGGAGAAGGCACGAGGACAGTTGGAGGAGTCGGATTCATCATAAACAAGGAATGGTCTTTGAAAATTGTCTCATGCCATTTGAAGTCATCAGGTATCGGGGTGCTTTACCTCCAATTGAACCGAAATAGTACCCTCAAAATCATCCAGATCTATGCTCCCACAAGTGCATGCGAGGATGATAATGTAGAAGGATTCTATTAGGAACTGGAAGAAACCCTCACTCAGAGTTCCACATATACGATTGTGATGGGAGATTTTAACGCCAAGGTTGGAAGAGGGAGAGAAGGCGAAAAGGTCATAGGAAGGTATGATATCGGAGAACGAAATGCACGAGGAGAACGACTAGCTATATTGGCAGAGACTAGGAAAATGTTCATTGGTAACACCTGGTTCCGAAAGAAGGTCAACAGAAGATGGACCCAGATCGCACCAAACGCGAAGACAAAAAATGAAATTGATTATTTCTGATGGATAGACGACACATCGTGCAGAATATTTCAGTAGTGCCATCATTCAATATTGGTAACGATCATCGCCTACTGAGACCTAGATTCATGTTCACTGTGAAGGTGGAGAAAAAGGAGCTGTGTATGGTGAACAGAAGGCACCAGCTGGTAGCTTTCAATGAGGCAATCCTGAAGGAAAACATTTCTAGGGAAGATTGGAGCCCCCTGGACGACTGCGATGACGATTATGAGAACTTCAGTAAGATACTGAAACGGTGTGTGAAATCAGCTGAACGTGAAAGATCAAGAAGAGCTAGCAGAAGAATCTTGGCGAATACAAAGACTTTATTGGAGAAGAGGAGGAAAATGAAAAGAAATAGTAGTGAAGACTTCAAGAAATTTCAAACCGAAAAGCTCCTAAAGGCTGCTGAAGATTGTAAAAGTCTCAAAAAATGGAAACGGGAACTGGCGTTGTACAGGTCATCATTATTGGCTTTGAAGAACAGGGACGGAGAATCAGTAATCGGTCAAACAGAGATGGAGGCAATCTGCAGGGATTTCTGTACCCAGCTGTTTGCATCTCATATAGACATCCCAATGCCATCACTTCAACAAACCAATGAACACATACTCCCGGTTCTCATTAGCGAAGTCTGCCATGCAGTCCATCAAATGAAAGAGGGGAAGACTCCAGGTAAGGACAGTCTGACAGCAGAAGTGCTTAAGGCGGGAGGTCAGGAACTTTGGAAAGCTCTCGCCCAAAGGTTCAGCCGATACCTGGAAATCCAGAAAGATACCATCCAGTTGGAAAGAGTCCAATACCATCCTGTTGCATAAGAAAGGCGATTGAGAAAATCTAAAGAACTATTGCCCGATCTGCCTGCTTTCGCATATCTATAAATTGTTCACTAAAATAATAACAAATCGACTATCGCAAAACCTGGATGAACAGCAACCTAGAGATCAGGCCAGCTTTCGAAGGAACTATAGCATGATAGACCACCTCTTCACTCTAAACCAACTACTAGAGCCTTTAAGGGAATATAAATTCTCTTTGTGCATTGCCTTCGAGGACAGCGTGGAAGGCGTTCAACAGCATAGAGACTAATACTGTTCTTGAAGCTCTTTCAGAACAGGGCATCAGTGCAAAATATATCACATTACTAAAGGAAGCGAACTCTGGCTGCAGCACAGACATATCGCTGTTTGATACTCCCCTCCGAATCCCCATTGAGAAAGGTGTGAAACAAGGAGATACAATTTCACCACAATTATTCACAGCCTGTCTTGAATTGGTTTTTCAATGAGCAGGCTTGAAAGGTGGGATTAATATCAACGGCGAGCGGCTAAACCATCTCAGGTTCGCAGATGATATAGTGCTGATAGCCGAAAATACAGCCCAGCTTGAAAGAATGCTTAAAGAACTGAACACAAAAAGTAGTCAAGTCGGATTAAAAATGAATCAGTCGAAAACAAAATACACGAGATCGGATGTTCTGCCAAGAACCCAACTAACTCTTGGAGGAGAGTAGATCCAAGAGGTTGATAAATACGTTTATTTGGGCCAGGAAGTCAACATGCACCACGATCAGAAAGGCGAACTGTCGCGCAGAAAAAAAGCTGGATGGTGCGCATTCAATGACATCAAGGACATCCCCCAAGGAAAGATCAGCAAAACAAGTTGTGCGAATCTTTTCAACTCGACCATGCTTCCAGCGATGTTATATGGCAGCGAAACATGGTCGCTGGCAAAGATTGAAGAACATCAATTGTCTTTCACACAGAGGGCCATTTCGCTCCGCGATCACATCCCCAACCAAATAATTAGGTAGCAGTCTGGAGTGCAAGACGTTGTTGTTGAAAGCAGGCTCAGCAAAATGTGGTGGGCGGGACATATGGCCCGACTCAGCAATAACGGATGGACCGCAGCTATATCCGAGTGGTATCCGCGAGAACAGAAACGGCCACACGGTCGGCCTCCAAAGAGGTGGGATGATTTCCTAACAAGGAGATATGAACAAGCATGGCAAAGGATGGCCAGAGCGATAGAAAATTGGAAGACGTGTTGTGATCGGCTCAGTTTCAACCGATGAAGGACCGACAGTCTACGCAGTCTACACAGATGTTTATTTATATACACTGATTATATAGTCACACACACACACACAAAGGCATTTATAATGCAGTATTAAAACAGGTAACAAACACAAAACAATATGGTTGATCTCAAGAGAAATAACCCTAATAAGAAATGGCCTTAATAATCACTCGTACCTATGGCTACGGGGTAAACCCTGCTGTATTCTGTAGATTTCTTCAACACTGCTGAACCACTTAAAGGTTGTGTATTAGGACATATCATTTGGTGACTAATACACAGGAGTTTGAGGTATGCTTGGTTAGCAATTTAATTAGGATTTATCTGTCCCATTTGCAAAGCCACTCTACCCCATAAGAGGGGTGGTCTGGGAGCAACTCTGACTCTTAGAGCTCCGTAGCACACAGATGGAGGGGAAGCTATTCCCTTTTATGGGGGTGCAGCACACTTCTGCCACTGGACCAGGCCTGCCCATCCTGTCAGCTAGGGGAGAGAGAAATTGGGGCATGGCACTGGGGTGATGTGCACACGATCATCATTCATCCCTTATGTGTTCACAATGAGTAACAGCTGCAGTCTGGTCGCTAATGGGAATTTGTGCGCCAGACTCCACAGGCAAGTAACTGTCCCCTGTATGGTATGAAAAAGTCATATTTATGCCTAGTTTGCGGTTTGTAAACTCTGCATGTAAACTCAAGCGAGAGTGCCAGTTAAAATGAGAGAAGTTGGGGGGGAAGCTGGAAATGATAGGTTATATCAAACTGAGGCTGTGTCCATTCGAACTATTGGAGATTCATTTTAATTGGAGATTAATGGCTGATTGACTACTACAAAATCAGAGAACAAATAGTGTCTTTGGGCTGGACTCACAAAGGACTTAGTTTCCTAATTGCCATTTTAGGCACCTAAATCCCAGAATCAGGCACTACTGGGATTCACAAAACCCCCACTCAGCTGCCCCCACAACTTATAGGCATCTAAACTCGCTCAACACTTCCCTCTTGCAGTAAAAGTTCCCTAGGTGCCCATGTTTCTGCCTCTGAGCATGCTCACTGCAGCCTCACAACAGCCATCTGGATGTCTAAGCCCCAGAGCGATCCACAAATCAAGAGAAGATGGATAGTCGTCCACATGCTCAGACTTCGCCTACCTAAACGGGCTCCAAGGGATGAGCTTACACAAAACAGCTGGGGATGAGAAAAGGAGGACCTCCCTCATATCTTTTAGCCCAGTGGTTAGGGTACTCACCTGGTGAGAAGAAGGGATTTGAACAAGCATTTGCCACCTCCCCAGGGGTGTCTATACTCACTCAGCTATGGGATATGCTGATGTGGGGCTCCCTCAGTCTCTCCTGTTGAAGCTGTTCCACTGTGAATAAATACATTAAAAATTAATTGGAGCAGGATCTTGGGTTTCCCATCTCCCAGATGAGTACTGTAACCACCAGGCTACAGAGTAATTCTCTCGTTCTTCTCCCTCCCCCCTCCCCATGCCCCTCCCAATGATTCTTGCATTATTATCCACAGTGCAGCAGTTTCAACATTGGCAGAGAGAGAGAGTGAGTGTGTGTGTGTAGGTGTGTGCACGTGCAAGTATGAGAATGACTCCTAGTGTGTGAGCCTCCAAGTGTGCTGGCTTTGTGAATCCATTCTAAGGCAACTCTCCCCATTCACGGTACTGGGAGCCTAAGCACCCAACCCAGGCTTCGTGAATCTCAGTGATTTTTCTAGGTGGCTATGTTTCTTTTTCAATATAGCCCTTTATTTATCAAGATCTACTAGGGAAGTGGACACAGGCTACTGGGTTCTCTCAGGATTTGTTAAGGAAATATTTCACATTTGAGCAGATTGTTGGCCAAGCAAAATTATTATGCAGCAGTTTTTCAGGTATGAATGGCTTGAGCACAACAGAGAGAATTTGATTTATTCCCAGTTATCCCTTGGGACAGCTCCTCGCCAGAAGCATCACATTCCAGCTCTAGTCTCCAGCCCACCAAGGAGATGGCTACACTGGTTGCCTTGTTAAGGCAGCTTTCCTTCCCTTTGGTGCCAACAGAATAGTGCAAAAGGGACAAATACAGGGACCAGGATCTGGCCAAGAGATTTGTATTACGTGGCTTCTTATTTTTAAAATGAATTTTCTGTACTCCAGAATTTGCAGTAAATATACAAAGATCAATCCATACAAACAGTGCCCAAGAACAGAGCACCCCGTTCCACCGTGGCATAGCAAGCACAGTTCCCTTTGAGAGGGAACAATGTCGTGCCCACTTTAGCCAAAGCTGAATTTCGCCAATAACACGCAGGGCTCCCAACTAGTGATGGCAGCGATAATTAAGAAATAATGTCAATGGAATAGAACAATGTCACAAGATAAAGGTCTCCTGCTGCTACACAAATGGTGAAGTGAAGCTCATTTATCAAGAATAAATGTCAAGGCAGAACTGATGCATTTTTAAAGCAATGTTCAGGTCTAATTATTTTTATTATGCTGAACTAAATGACTGATATATATGTAGTAATTGTGTCCAGTGGATACTGCTGCAGCAGATAGCAGATTCACTGCACAATTATTTGACCTATTTTATTCTGATTGCATTAGAGAGAAGGCTTTGTAATGTACTATAACCAAGGCTTCTTAATGTACCATAGCCAATTAATGTTTATTTAACCATACGACTATGAATTGGCTCAATGAATATTGCCCTGTGGTCTATAAGGTCTAATCATGCTCCCCTTATATTCAGTGGTAAGAAATGAATTCAGTTCTTAACTTCAATAAGAGCAGGATCAGGACCTGTGGGCCACAGAATCCTTCTTGGTGGACTTCCAAATGAAGCATTCTGGAAGTCAAAATGGGAGACAGAATTCCCTTTTCAGTTCTTACGATTGAGACATTGTAAGAGCCAAACAAAAATATTGGATAAATCAATGAACTGTTTTTTGGACGGGATGTAGTTATACTGTATTAACTTTTAGAAGTAAATAAGGAGCATGCCTTTGGCAATCTGACTGGCTTGCAGACATTGGAATGTATTAGATGTTGGGCCAAATTCACCAGTACCATCTGGCTGCTTTATGCTGCTTTAATGACACAAATCAAACCTTAAACTTTACTTCACTCAGGTTCTTGACTTCTTTATATCATCAGAGCAGTCAGAGTATACTGGGGAATCTGGCCCTGACATTTCACGGGAAAATTTTGAAAAACAATTTTTATTACTCTTTTTAATTAATTTTTCAAGCATGTTTATTTTCCAAACCACAGCATTGGGCCAACATGGTTTTCTTATCTCTAGCTGAAGAAATTTCAGTAGTAAGTCATCGTTCCTTTCCATGATAAAAGAAAAGGGCCATTATTAACATGCTACCTGTTGTAATAGAGTGTATTTCTATTACTACAATCTCCTACGCACATGCTTGGGTTTACTATTTTTGGTGTGAACCTCCTACTCCTCTGTTTGTTGAACAGCACATGAGAGATTCCCAGGAGGAGATAGGGTAAGTGCAGAGCTGAGCTCTGTGAGTGGGGCCTCAGAGGGCCCAGACAAGGAAGCATTCCAGTTAAGTGACAGATGATACAATAACCCCCTTATATCTCAAGAAACTACCTGAGGGGCAACTTGTCAGGTGAGGGCAGTTCTAGAAGATCTACCATAGCCAGACTTCCCAGCATCCCCAAAAGAAAATAAGGTCCATCTTTCTGTCACCACAGGACAGAAGTTGTTGCTGCCTCACTAAGGTCTGTGGTTTCTCATTAGCTGTCACAAGCTTGTCAGTATTTTATGATGGAGCAATGGCTACATTTCCAAGACCAGCATGAGCTGCGCTAGCTACCACCAAGACAGGAAGGCCTTACCGGTCCTTGTTTTTATGGTAAGAGATCAGCTAGCATAGGTTTTTACAGGTAGTAATATTAATATTTAACATTTATATATTACTTTACATACTCAAAGCATTTTACTATCATTAACAAATTAATCAACACAACCTCTTTTGCTGTAAATAGTGGTGGTGGTGTTGTTATCCTAATTTTACAGATGAGGCAACTGAATACATACAGTCAGTGTAAGAGCCAGAATTAGATCTCAGGACCTTTTGACTCCCAATTCCATGCTTATTACTTCAGCTCAAATGGCCACAGGAAAGATCATATCACACTTTAATGAATTATCAGACAAGCATTTTTTATTTAATCACCAACTAGTAACTGGAAAGCAGACAACTATGCATAGAGGACTCAAGACTTTAAGATGCCAAAACAATTCCCCAGCTTATGCATTGATCATGTACAAAGGCAACTGGAAATAAAAGATTTTAGTAATCATCTCCTCCCCTGTCCCTAAACATTAATCTTAAGCAATTATATCTTCTCCTAAATCTCCATAAATTATTCTGTGTTATAAGTCATTTTGAGAAACATTTCTAGAAAAACTCAAGCATTATGTGGCTCTGATTTCAGGTATTTGTAAAAGTCCTATGAGACCTTCACTGCTTTGTCTAACCCAATGGAATTCAAATCAGAATAATAACTGCACCAAACTCTTTAAAAATCGATGGGAGATGTGTATACTCAGTCTTTTGAAAATCAGGCCAACATGCATTTATACAAAGTGTGTGTGTGTGTGTATATATATATACATCTGTTACTTGTATTAAGGTAGAGCCTGGAGATATCAACCCAAGAGTCTGTACTAATACATAGCACATAGAGATTGGGATGGAGGGGGGGGGGAATCAAAAATTGACATTTCAAATTTTGACGTGAGTGAAAATTGAAGCCATTCTTGACCACCTCTAACTCTAAGGGACAATCCCTGCTCAAAACAGCAGCGAACCAGCTGAGCGGCGAACAGCAGAGGCTAACAGCAGGAGTTTGCCTGGGAGCTGTCCAAGAGGAGGTGGGCCTTGAGTGGGCCTGACTGGTATATAAGGGCAGTCAGCAGCGAACCAGCTGAGCGGCGAACAGCAGAGGCTAACAGCAGGAGTTTGCCTGGGAGTTCGCGTGGGGAGAGCGCACTAAGGCTTTCATCTGCAGGTTTCTCCGAGTAGTTCCTGCAACAGTTGAGGAAGCTCCTAAGAGGACGGTGATATGGAAGGTGAGCGATCAGCTGTTGTAACCTGCACAGGTTGTGCCATGTTTGTCTTTCTTCCGCAGGACAGAAGCGACTTTGTCTGTACAAAGTGCAAGCTGGTCTCCATATTGGAGGAGAAGGTTCGAGGGCTGGAGAAACAAGTATCGACTCTGCGTTGCATAAGGGAAAATGAAGATTTCCTGGACAGACGTCAGGAGATGCTTCTACGGCCACAATGTTCTGAAGATTCAGAGCAGGCGCAGCAGGGACAGAAGGATTGTGAGGAGGTTTGGCAGCATGTGACCTCCAGAAGAAGAAAGAGGAGCGTCCATGCACCAGCAATGGAGATACAGGTGAGCAATCGTTTCCATGTTCTCTCTACAGGTGCTAATGCGGAGAGTGGACTAGATGGCCTATCTGAGGGAAGGGAGCAGAAGGAGACTCCACCGATTGGAAGGCAAAAGATGCACTGTCCTAGGGATGGGGGTTCCACGACCACCACTCCCAAGAGGAGGAGGAGGGTGGTGGTGGTCGGGGACTCCCTCCTCAGGGGGACTGAGTCATCTATCTGCCGCCCTGACCGGGAAAACCGAGAGGTCTGCTGCTTGCCAGGAGCTAGGATACACGATGTGACGGAGAGACTGCCGAGACTCATCAAGCCCTCGGATCGCTACCCCTTCCTGCTTCTCCAAGTGGGCACCAATGATACTGCCAAGAATGACCTTGAGCAGATCACTGCAGACTACGTGGCTCTGGGAAGAAGGATAAAGGAGTTTGAGGCGCAAGTGGTGTTCTCGTCCATCCTCCCTGTGCAAGGAAAAGGCCGGGGTAGAGACCGTCTAATCGTGGAAGTCAACGAATGGCTACGCAGGTGGTGTCGGAGAGAAGGCTTTGGATTCTTCGACCATGGGATGGTGTTCCAAGAAGAAGGAGTGCTAGGCAGAGACGGGCTCCACCTAACGAAGAGAGGGAAGAGCATCTTCGCCAGCAGGCTGGCTAACCTAGTGAGGAGGGCTTTAAACTAGGTTCACCGGGGGAAGGAGACCAAAGCCCTGAGGTAAGTGGGGAAATGGGATCCTGGGAGGAAGCACAAACAGGAGAGCGCAAGAGGGGAGGACTCCTGTCTCATGCTGAGAAAGAGGGATGATCATTGAGTTATCTTAAGTGCCTATACACAAATGCAAGAAGCCTGGGAAACAAGCAGGGAGAACTGGAAGTCCTGGCACAGTGAGGGAACTATGATGTGATTGGAATAACAGAGACTTGGTGGGATAACTCACATGACTGGAGTACTGTCATGGATGGATATAAACTGTTCAGGAAGGACAGGCAGGGCAGAAAAGGTGGGGGAGTTGCGTTGTATGTAAGAGAGGAGTATGACTGCTCAGAGCTCCGGTATGATACTGCAGAAAAACCTGAGAGTCTCTGGATAAAGTTGAGAAGTGGGAGCAACAAGGGTGATGTCGTGGTTGGAGTCAGCTATAGACCACCAGACCAGGGGGATGAGGTGGACGAGGCTTTCTTCTGGCAACTAGCAGAAGTTGCTAGATCGCAGGCCCTGGTTCTCATGGGAGACTTTAATCACCCTGATATCTGCTGGGAGAGCAATACAGCGGTGCCCAGGCAATCCAGGAAATTTTTGGAAAGCGTAGGGGACAATTTCCTGGTGCAAGTGCTGGAGGAACCAACTAGGGGCAAAGCTTTTCTTGACCTGCTGCTCACAAACAGGGAAGAACTAGTAGGGGAAGCAAAAGTGGATGGGAACCTGGGAGGCAGTGACCATGAGATGGTCGAGTTCAGGATCCTGACACAAGGAAGAAAGGAGAGCAGCAGAATATGGACCCTGGACTTCAGAAAAGCAGACTTTGACTCCCTCAGGGAACAGATGGGCAGGATCCCCTGGGAGAATAACATGAAGGGCAAAGGGGTCCAGGAGAGCTGGCTGTATTTTAAAGAATCCTTATTGAGGTTGCAGGAACAAACCATCCCGATGTGTAGAAAGAATAGTAAATATGGCAGGCGACCAGCTTGGCTAAACAGTGAAATCCTTGCTGATCTTAAACGCAAAAAAGCGGCTTATAAGAAGTGGAAGATTGGACAAATGACCAGGGAGGAGTATAAAAATATTGCTCAGGCGTGCAGGAGTGAAATCAGGAAGGCCAAATCACACTTGGAGTTGCAGTTAGCAAGAGATGTTAAGAGTAACAAGAAGGGTTTCTTCAGGTATGTTAGCAACAAGAAGAAAATCAAGGAAAGTGTGGGCCCCTTACTGAACGAGGGAGGCAACCTAGTGACCGAGGATGTGGAAAAAGCTAATGTACTCAATGATTTTTTTGCCTCTGTCTTCACGCACAAGGTCAGCTCCCAGATTGCTGCACTGGGCAGTACAGCATGGGGAGAAGGTGACCAGCCCTCTGTGGAGAAAGAAGTGGTTCGGGACTATTTAGAAAAACTGGACGTGCACAAGTCCATGGGGCCGGATGCGCTGCATCCGAGGGTGCTAAAGGAGTTGGCGGGTGAGATTGCAGAGCCATTAGCCATTATTTTTGAAAACTCATGGCGATCGGGGGAGGTCCCAGATGACTGGAAAAAGGCTAATGTAGTGCCCATCTTTAAAAAAGGGAAGAAGGAGGATCCGGGGAACTACAGACCAGTCAGCCTCACCTCAGTCCCTGGAAAAATTATGGAGCAGGTCCTCAAGGAATCAATTATGAAACATTTAGAGGAAAGGAAAGTGATCAGGAACAGTCAGCATGGATTCACGAAGGGGAAGTCGTGCCTGACTAACCTAATTGCCTTCTATGATGAGATAACTGGCTCTGTGGATGAGGGGAAAGCAGTGGATGTGTTATTTCTTGACTTTAGCAAAGCTTTTGATACTGTCTCCCACAGTATTCTTGCCACCAAGTTAAAGAAGTATGGGCTGGATGAATGGACTGTAAGGTGGATAGAAAGCTGGCTAGATCGTCGGGCTCAACGGGTAGTGATCAATGGCTCCATGTCTAGTTGGCAGCCGGTTTCAAGTGGAGTGCCCCAAGGGTCGGTCCTGGGGCTGGTTTTGTTTAATATCTTTATTAATGATCTGGAGGATGGTGTGGACTGCACTCTCAGCAAGTTTGCAGATGACACTAAACTAGGAGGCGTGGTAGATACACTAGAGGGTAGGGATCGGATACAGAGGGACCTAGACAAATTAGAGGATTGGGCAGAAAAAAACCTGATGAGGTTCAACAAGGACAAGTGCAGAGTCCTGCACTTAGGACGGAAGAATCCCATGCACTGCGACAGACTAGGGACCAAATGGCTAGGTAGCAGTTCTGCTGAAAAGGACCTAGGGGTCACAGTGGACGAGAAGCTGGATATGAGTCAACAGTGTGCTCTTGTTGCCAAGAAGGCTAACGGCATTTTGGGCTGTATAAGTAGGGGCATTGCCAGCAGATCGAGGAACGTGATCGTTCCCCTTTATTCGACATTGGTGAGGCCTCATCTGGAATACTGTGTCCAGTTTTGGGCCCCACACTACAAGAAGGATGTGGAAAAATTGGAAAGAGTCCAGCGGAGGGCAACAAAAATGATTAGGGGTCTGGAGCACATGACTTATGAGGAGAGGCTGAGAGAACTGGGATTGTTTAGTCTCCAGAAGAGAAGAATGAGGGGGGATTTGATAGCAGCCTTCAACTACCTGAAGGGGGGTTCCAAAGAGGATGGAGCTCGGCTGTTCTCAGTGGTGGCAGATGACAGAACAAGAAGCAATGGTCTCAAGTTGCGGTGGGGGAGGTCCAGGTTGGATATCAGGAAAAACTATTTCACTAGGAGGGTGGTGAAACACTGGAATGCGTTACCTAGGGAGGTGGTGGAGTCTCCTTCCTTGGAGGTTTTTAAGGCCCGGCTTGACAAAGCCCTGGCTGGGATGATTTAGCTGGGAATTGGTCCTGCTTTGAGCAGGGGGTTGGACTAGATGACCTCTTGAGGTCCCTTCCAACTCTGATATTCTATGATTCTATGATTCTATGAAAAGAGTTCATAATCTCAATGGACAAGAAAAACAAAGGCTGGGAGAAAGGAATGATTATTGTTCCCATTTTACAGATGGGGGAGTTGAGAGAAATGAAGCAATTTCCCTAAGGTCACAAGAGAGACTGTGCTAGAGGTAATATCTTTTATAGGACCCAACTTCTGTTGCTTTTGAGCTTCACCATTAGGAACTCAGCTGCCTGTGGGTTCAGTAATCTAGCAACTCAATGAGCTCGACTGGGCCCTCACTGAGAGACTGTCATCCTTGATTGGTCAGAAGAGCTAACACATCACCGGTGTAGCCCTGTAGCAACAGCAGCAAAGTAGTTGCTCAATGCTTTCCAAGTCTGCAGCTGCACCAGACCTACTTCCTGTCAAGCCCTTGCTCCGACCCTGACCTGCTCTACCCCAGCCCTAGTCCCTGCCTAGCACTGAACTCCTGATTCCTGGCTCTGAGCACTGTCTTGTCTCCTGACCATGACTCTAGTTGTGCCTTTTGGTTCCCTTCTGACTCCTGGCTCCAACGATTGGTTTGCCTTCTGATCACACCTCTGGTTTTGCCCTCTGATTCTCCTCTAACAACTAGGTCACACCACCTACACCTCGGTGTGTGAAGTTCATAGAGCTCTTCTTTAGGTCACTTTGTGAAACTTGAAAGCTTGTCCCTTCCGCCAATAGAAGCTGGTCCATGAAAAGGTATTATCTCACCCACCTTGCCTCTCTCATATCCTGGGACCGATATGGCTACAACAAAACTGTGTTAGAGTTGGCATTTGAACTGGAATTCCTGACTCACTCTCCAATGTGTTAACCAGAAGGCCATCCTTCTCCATGTACATTTAGAACTGTCTCAAAGAATTAGAAGGTGCCTCCTGAATAATTCTGACCTCCAGCTAAAGGATCACAAAGCAAAGTGAACAGTTATCTCTTGGTGTCAGAAAAGAGGATGATGCAATTATCTCATGCAGTGACTTAGTGCACTAACTTTCACCTCATGAGTGGAGTTCAAATTCTGACCAAAGTGATCTCATCCTCATCCCTTTATCTTGAAAGCAAATGAATGAATGAAAACAGCATTCCCATACCCTACAGCCATAATGTGTTAGTCTGTTATTGCAGATACCATTCCACTCTTTATGACACCCTTTGTTCAAAATTTGCTTGTTGGGAATGCTCAGCTTTGACAGGCTCTGCCCTGTGGATTGCTTTATAACTGCAATAATGCCTATCAGACAGCTATTTTGTATTACATTCGAAATGAAAGACACTTCTTATTCAAAATTAGAGGATTAAAAATGCTCAGGCAAGCTAAAGCAATCCTTAGTGCTTTGGAGTTTTGCTATATAGTTTTTAAAATCCATTTTAAAAGATAATCCAGTTAAAAGTGTATGTGTATGTAATCATTTTTACTTAACTTTTTTACAGATAAATTAAAAACCTAAAGCTGAAATATGTAACTTGCTCCAGTTTTGTTGCTTGTTTTGTATATCCCCAGTTATTGATCCTTAAACCAAAGAAATTATGAGGGCCAGATTCTCAGCTGCAGTAAACTGATACGGGCTTGTCTACATGAATACTTAGGATATGTCTACATTTAAAATGCTACAGCGATGCAGCTGGGCCACTGTAGTGATTCAATGTAGACACTACCTATACCAACGGGAGGGATTCTCCCTTCGGTGTAAATAATTCACCTCCCTGAGAGGCAGTAACTAGATCGACAAAAGAATTCTTCCATCAACTAGCACTGTCTACACTGGGGGTTACCTTGGTGTGGCTACATCTCTCAGGGGTGTGGATTTTTCACACCACTGAGTGATGTAGCTATACCGATGTAAGTTTCTAGTGTAGACCAGGCCTTAGTTCACAGCTAGCTGGGGTGTAAACCTACCCTGCACTGGCCTGCTGCACACAAGGTGGATCCTGCTGCCATACATGAAAAGTTATGTAGTGCGCTTTGAACTACTCTGCTTTGAAAGGGGCATAGATCAAAGTGCACTACAGAACTTTTAGTGCATGGCAGCAAGGACTTTTAGCATACAGCAGACTACCATGGGGTAGACTTATATCCCAGCTTGCTATGAACTAAGTTGTGTAGACAAGCCCTTATCTGTGTTATAGTAGCATCTACAGGTACCAACCAAGATCAGGACTCCACTGTGTTAAGCTCTGTACAAACACACAATGAGATAGAATCTCTGTGCTGAAAAACTTATTATCTAAATTGAAAAGACACACAAAGGGTAAGAGGGAAAATAGAAGCACAGAGAAGTGACATGACCTCTCCAAAGTAACACAATGGCAGAGCCAGGGATAAAATCCAGATCTCTTCGACTCCCTACCCCTACTAGACCACCATGCTTCCCCACAGAAACTGGAGCTATACCAGTTTCACCAGCTGAGAATCTAACCCTGACTCTTGAAGTCCAAAACTATAACATTCATATGTTATATGCACTGCATCCATCCATATGGCATTGAATAAACTCCCAAAGTTCTGGTCTAAGATTACATAGGAAATTTCCAGTAGAGCAGGGGATTGATCCCAGGTCTTTATAGTCCCAGGCTAGTTGAATCCAACATCAGTTTTGTGAGCACAGATAATGGCCATTAGAAAGTTCAAAGAGCACATTTCTAGCCAGTGTCAACACTTCTATAGCCTTTAAAAAAAAACAGTAGACCCAATATAAATTTGCCAATTACTGGCAATCAACCTTACAAGTACAGGTAGGGCATAATTTGATCACAACAGCTTGAACCAATGAGTAATCATCCCACTGCATTCTGAACAAGCTGCAAGTAATGAAGCAGCCTTACAGAGAGTCCTACGAAGAGAGAAATGCAATAATCAAGCTTCTTGGACACAAGGGCATGTGATGAAATTGTAAGGTCAACCAGCTAGAAAAAAATTAAAAGCTTTCATACCACTTCCAATTCAGGCTCAAGATTTTCCATTGAAAAGACAAGTTTAAGGGGGATGCTATGACTCTTATTCTGATTAAATATTTCCAAATGAATCCCCTGATTCAACAAAGAAGGAATCAACTTGTATAAACAACTTCTCCCCAACAGCAAAACATATGGCTTCACAGGACTGAGGACAAGATAGCTCTAACACATCCAGCCATCAGTATCATTCATTTAACTAATCTCTCAGCAACCCTTTTTTTTTCTGATGAATTCAAAAAGTTTATATCCAGGTTTCCGATTTAGAATGCAGACACATTTGCTAAAGGGATAGTAAGTAATTACTGATTTATTTTGCACCCTTGCAAACTGCGAGCGTTTCAAGCTGAGATTTTCAAAAGAACTGAAGGAAGTTAGGTGTCCAACTAATTAGGCACCTATCTCTCTTTGGTTCCTTTGAAAGTCCCAGGCTTAATAACCTTTTAAAAAACAGCCATGTACAATTTTCTTTTTAATTGGTTTGTGTTATACCCTACATAGGTGCTTAATAACAATAATCAATAAGTGAACTATGGCAGTGCATAGGGGCCCCAACTGAGATCAAAGTGCTATTGTGATGGGCACTGTCCATAAACATAGTGAGAGAAAGACCCTGGTCAGGAGTAAGGCCCTGCAGCTGTGCCTGCTCAGCCTCTGACAGCCTATCAGGTCAGCTGTGCTGCCTGATTGGCTGAGAAAGATCTAGTATAGCACTAGAGGGGAGCCAGCAGCTTCCAAATCAAGTGACCCTGGTGTCCCGTGTTGGTCCCCCAGCGGGCTTTGGCTTTTGCAGCTCATCCTGGGCCCATACCCAGAGGAGCTGTTTGATGACCCCCATCCTGGAGGATCAGCCTGCCTCAGAACTACCAGCAGAAGATACAGAAGGAGCCTGGTATGTGGTTGGCTCCATGTCTGTTTAATATATGAATGGGAGGGATTTCTGAGTTATGACCCAATGTATTGTTATTACAAGCCATGGGTAGCAGTTAAACAAGCATTTAACATTAAACTTTTTACTAGATACTTGCACATTATTACAAAGATTCGCTGGGGTGCTACCCTTTTAGTACACCACATCATGCAAATCCGCTGTCTCACAGCATAATGAATCATCTGCTGTACGCAGTGTGTGGGAAAATATAGAGCATGGGTGACTAAAGTACTGCTAGGATTTAGTGAATTGGGGTTATGCAGCCCAGAAATGTGCCAGGGAGGAGAGGGGCTGGCTATGCAGTTCTTTGAGAGTCCATATTGTCATGTGTGTTTGCATGTAGTCCAGGTAGATGTAGTCAGAGCAGGCTGTATCATAAGCTGTAGCTGCAGGAGTGCAGAGAGTTTTCAGCAGCTTACACAGAGGCAGTAATCCATTTGGACTCTAGCGCAGCATCCTGTTTTGTTTTTTTTTCCCCTGTGAAGTTTGACCCAATCAGAGCTCATAGCTGCAAACTTCTTCTGTAGCAGGAACTTCAGATAGGTAGTCACATTTCTCGGAAGGGTGTATTTTTCAAGCCCTCCTCTGTAGGACATCAGCCCACTCCACTAATGGATATGTTGATCAGTCATCATAAACTTGAAAACCTCCGTAGCATACACAGCTGGCTTCCAATCAGTAGCTTGGAACACAATGTTCCTTTGCCATTCAGGAACCTCTAGGATTGTCATCCTTCAGAAGGTGGAATGCCTGAAAAGACTGAGAACGCTTAAACGCTAAAATGGTCTGATTTTTAAACCTACAGCATTTGCAAATTTCACCTTACCATTCTGTGCTCAGGCTTTTCACTCTGCTTAACTGTTATGTGCATAGAGCACCTGGGATAGTAAGCATTGCTCTGAGAATATATTGAAGCTAAGTTTTAGAAAGCATTTTTTTTTTGCCTTGAGATTTCAAACGTAACTTTTTCTGAGGATGTACTTAACCTTTTTTGAAGTACTGAGACAATAATGAATTGTCTATTTTCAGGCCTTTCCACCTCTGCAACTCAGCCACAATCCAGCAAGAGCCAGGGATTTTGAACAGTCATGAAGCAGTCCAAAAGGATGCCTGTCCATGATGAACTTATGGTGGATATCTTGGATGGGTCCAACAAGCAGGTATAGTACCAAAGGGAAAAGGATTCATGGACAGGGAAAAGGCACAGACAGGCTGCAGAGTGCAGGAGAGACTTGCAGTGCAGTTTCTAGACCAGGAATGGTAACTGAAGGAGGAAGATAGTGCAAGCAGCAAACATGTCTTTCTGCTCTAATGGTCATGGTCAGGCTCCTGCACCACACCCTGAGTCCCCTCCACAGTTCCTCTCCACAGGCCAGGAATGCATTGGCGAATACTATGGTTGGATGGCCCCTAAAAGCGGGATTGAATGCTAATTGGACAGGGCACGCATATCCCCTGCAGTCTTCCACTCTCATTTAGTGCCAAGTGCATGCTAAACATGGTAGAAAGGGAACGTAGAATGGGGCCAGGAGACATGCAGAAGTAGGGGATTTATTTGTTTGCATTAATTACACTGTTTTGCACTGCTTAGTATTTATGTGCTTTGTTTCATTACTAGTTTTGGTGTTTTAATGGCAGCTGGCCTGCCTAACAATTCTTTAATGTTTCATTTTCTTCATTTTTTGTAATACAGCCATGTTAACATTTGTCATTAAGAAAGTTAATTACCGTCACTGATTCCTATCATATATACTATGTGTATTGAAAGAATAAAGATATACATAATAAGGCACATCTAGAAAGTTGTATCCAAACACAATTTCTCAATACATCTTTTCAGATCAATCCATAATAGATTCATAGATTCATAGATTCTAGGACTGGAAGGGACCTCGAGAGGTCATCGAGTCCAGTCCCCTGCCCGCATGGCAGGACCAAATACTGCCTAGACCATCCCTAATAGACATTTATCTAACCTACTCTTAAATATCTCCAGAGACGGAGATTCCACAACCTCCCTAGGCAATTTGTTCCAGTGTTTAACCACCCTGACAGTTAGGAACTTTTTCCTAATGTCCAATCTAGACCTCCCTTGCTGCAGTTTAAACCCATTGTTTCTGGTTCTATCCTTAGAGGCTAAGGTGAACAAGTTCTCTCCCTCCTCCTTATGACACCCTTTTATATACCTGAAAACTGCTATCATGTCCCCTCTCAGTCTTCTCTTTTCCAAACTAAACAAACCCAATTCTTTCAGCCTTCCTTCATAGGTCATGTTCTCAAGACCTTTAATCATTCTTGTTGCTCTTCTTTGGACCCTTTCCAGTTTCTCCACATCTTTTTTAAAATGCGGCGCCCAGAACTGGACACAATACTCCAGCTGAGGCCTAACCAGAGCAGAGTAGAGCGGAAGAAGGACTTCTCGTGTCTTGCTCACAACACACCTGTTAATGCATCCCAGAATCATGTTTGCTTTTTTTGCAACAGCATCACACTGTTGACTCATATTTAGCTTGTGGTCCACTATAACCCCTAGATCCCTTTCTGCCGTACTCCTTCCTAGACAGTCTTTTCCCATTCTGTATGTGTGAAATTGATTTTTCCTTCCTAAGTGGAGCACTTTGCATTTGTCTTTGTTAAACTTCATCCTGTTTAACTCAGACCATTTCTCCAATTTGTCCAGATCATTTTGAATTATGACCCTGTCCTCCAAAGTAGTTGCAATCCCTCCCAGTTTGGTATCATCCGCAAACTTAATAAGCGTACTTTCTATGCCAATATCTAAGTCGTTGATGAAGATATTGAACAGAGCCGGTCCCAAAACAGACCCCTGCGGTACCCCACTCGTTACGCCTTTCCAGCAGGATTGGGAACCATTAATAACAACTCTCTGAGTACGATTATCCAGCCAGTTATGCACCCACCTTATAGTAGCCCCATCTAATTTGTATTTGCCTAGTTTATCGATAAGAATATCATGCGAGACCGTATCAAATGCCTTACTAAAGTCTAGGTATACCACATCCACCGCTTCACCCTTATCCACAAGGCTCGTTATCCTATCAAAGAAAGCTATCAGATTGGTTTGACATGATTTGTTCTTCACAAATCCATGCTGGCTATTCCCTATCACCTTACCACCTTCCAAGTGTTGGCAGACGATTTCCTTAATTACTTGCTCCATTATCTTCCCTGGCACAGAAGTTAAACTAACTGGTCTGTAGTTACCTGGGTTGTTTTTATTTCCCTTTTTATAGATGGGCACTATATTTGCCCTTTTCCAGTCTTCTGGAATCTCTCCCGTCTCCCATGACTTTCCAAAGATAATAGCTAGAGGCTCAGATACCTCCTCTATTAGCTCCTTGAGTATTCTAGGATGCATTTCATCAGGCCCGGGTGACTTGCAGGCATCTAACTTTTCTAAGTGATGTTTAACTTGTTCTTTTTTTATTTTATCCGCTAAACCTACCCCCTATCCGCTAAACCTACCCCCTGTATAGTATCACTTACAGTTTAATGAAAAACCACAGTTCATGTCACACAAGGTAATGTTCCCCCCCACATTACACAAGCAATCATCTAAACCATGACTAAAAATTCATGACAATCGCATTCCCTCCCCCCACATTACACAGACAGTACTTCATTGCTGTACAAATAGACTCAGCAACGTACCATTCTTCCTCTTCCATTGTTCACGCAGGGCCAGAATGTGGGTGTACAAAGCCTCCTGATTCTATGACAGAGGCACTTTTTGGCTGAGTGTACAGTTCAGCACTCCATGACTGTCACAGGCCCACTCAAGGGCAAATGGCTCACCTTTGGAGTCACAAAAATTGTGAAGACTGCAGCAAGTCACAATAATGCAGACAACATTGATGGCAAGGGAATCCAAACCGTTCCATCGACAGTACCAGCAGGCTTTCAATCTGACAAAAGCACAACCACTATTCTACACCTACTGAAAATGTGATTAAATCTTCTGACAGAGTACGCTTTCATAAGCAAAAGGGTGTACCCGGGGTCCCCCAGCACAATGGTGGGGATAGTAACTCCATTTATGACCAGGGCCAACGAGCGGGGTGGGGGGTGAAGCCTGTACAAATTACCATGGCCTGGCAATCCGGAAGGGGGCCCGGCTTCCCCAGCTTCCCCCCCTCTCATCGGCCCTGTTTAGCTGGTCCGCCCTTGCTGGGGGGCCCGAAAATTTTTTTTCACCTGCTCTCGGCGGCCCTGTTTATGACCATGTCATTTGGTGGCGATAGTGTCTCAGTCTGTCTATGAATGGATACTCCTAATCAGCAGAGAACCCTGGCATCATGAATTTTTCAGTTCAGCCCATTCTGGCATCCAAAAACTGGCCTCTGTGGTCAACAAGGTCCTGCCTAACAATGGAGTATAGTATCACTTACAGTTTATGTACTCATGTGCTCCTTAAGGAGGATAGACAATGGGAACATGGGTCCCATCAGTGGCCCTGGTGCAGTTAGGAAACCCCATTCTCTCAAAACCAGCAGTGACTTCAGGGACATTGTTTATGCCCCCAACCTTTGGGTAAAGCGCACACCTCAGAAATCTCCACCACCACAGCTGACTTGCTAACACCAAACTGTTTAGCAACGGACCTGTGGCAGTCTGGGGTAGGCAGCTTCCAAATTGTTATAGCAACCCATTTCTAGACCAGCATGGCCACCTTCGTGAGAGTGTCCTCCCACTGGAGGATCAGGGCAAGCTGCTCACAAAACTCCATAAATGTCACTTCCTTCGTGCAAAAGTTCTGTAACCATTGCTGCTCATCCCAGGTCCTCATGGTGATATGATCCCACTAGTCTGTGCTTGTGACCCTGCTCCAGAAGGACCGGTCTTCATCAGGGGCACCAGCAGCTATACTAAGAATCTTGAGCAGCATCAGCCAGTTAAGTCTGCTATGTTTGTTTTGTCATCATCCTTGTCCTCTTCTGACAGCTGCCATTGGTAGGTTAGAAAATGCAGTCAAAATGTCCATCACAGTCTCATGCCTGCTATACCAATTTCCTGACATGAGTGAAAGCACAAGCAGGACAAGTTTTTCAAATGGTATTGCCTCCATGTTGCTGGCTCTGGTTGCTTGGAGCATAAAGACCCAACAGACAGGTTCAGTTGGATGTGTTGGCAGGCTGTGACCAATTCCTATAAAGTGCCACAGGATGGACAGTCAAGTTGTCCCACACCAATGGCTAAAGTGGCTACAGCTGGAGAGGGCGCTAGGAAGCCTGGGATAGGCTGGTTTGACTCAAGTTTATGTAGTGCAGTGTGGACATGTGAGTGTGAGATCCAGGTCCAGAAATTCTAACCTTAGGGTCAATATTCAGGGTGGACATTCAAACGCAGGCTTGCAAACACTAAGCCTGTGGGTTCCAGTCCCACAAACCTGGGCTTCCATTGCAGCGTAGGTATATCCTTAGAGGTGAACAGACTCCTTAATTATTAACCAGTGATGTGTGATGATATTTTGAGTACTGAGCTCTAAATCTAACAAAGAATAATTATTCGTATTTTCAAATCTGAAGGGTATAGTTTCCTTCAGTCTTAATGAAAGATGTACATAAAGTTTGTATCCCTAAAATATATTTTAATTAATCATATATATTTGTCTGTATAAATATTAAATGGAGCTTCATCTAAGATCGTACAGTTCTTTGACCAGATGTGCTATGCTAGAAATCTTAACACTGTATGTAGTTCCCAGAAAATTATCTGGACATAGAAAAGTAAAGAAATTATAGAAAACCTGACATTTTTTCTTGTATTGCAGTGTGCTAAGTCCTACACAAGTTTGCTAAAGAAACAGAAAAAGTAAATGTATATGAATTAATATGCATAAATGTATATGCCTTCATATAACAAACAACTTCTTTTTACACACTCATTAATATCCTCTATATTCAAAATACATAACATTCAGAATGGAAAATAGAAATAGTGTATAATATTTAAACAATTTATGTTCTTGTCTATTCATAAAAACATTGCAGGAGGAACACTATCTGTTTTTGCATTTTATTAGAAATCAACTATAAATTAACTTGACAGTGAGAGATTAAAAATTCCATACTGGAAAAAAGTTCAATAATGAACAAGTTAACTGTTCTTGTTCATGAAGCACAAGAATCCAAGTAGCAAACTAGAGCAGACTAGTGGCTGTTTAACTAAGCAAACTGCTACCAAAATTATTTTCAACCTGTGCCTAATTAATAGCATTGAAAAATAGACACAAGTCATGGAATAGAACATATTTCATCACGATAGAAGATGCTTTGTGGGTTTTAAGGAGTTTATTAATGTAATAGTATAAAGCCTTAATTCCCCTAAACAGTGGATTCTTTATTTAAAACGATTGAACCCTCTGAACTGAGAATGAAACTGTGTGGGACTTCTTAAAAAGTATCAAGTATGCACAAAGTATTAAGAACATCTAAATCTGTGATGAAGCACCTGTAAGAAATTAACTTGTTTAGTAACTGGACAGTTTCAAGCCTAATATCTTTACAAGTTAAAGTCTCTCTTTTTGAGAGACTTACAAAACCAGAGCTACTGTGATCATTTGGTTAGTGAAGTCCTTTGATACTGCTGTGCATGATACGTTATGCAAGGTTATACTGTCCATGCCATTTGAGCAAATGAAGAGTCTACCAAATTAACAAGTGTGTTTAAAAAATAATCTCAGCATGTTCCACCAAGTGTGAATTGAAAATCAAGGAGTTTCATATCAAACAAAACGCGAAAAAATCATTTCCTTTCTGTTCTTGCTAGGTTGTGCATTCACCGTAGTCCTCTGTTGAATGTCAAAGGTTGCCTTTCATAGACTAAAGGAGCAGCAGTATTAATGAGATAAGCAACCAGGTTGTCCCCCCCCCCAATCCATAGTCTGATCCAAATCCCACTGCAATCAACGGGAAGGTTCCCATTGACTGCAGTGGGCTTTAGAGCAGGTCCTGTCCCTTTATAGCTACTTTTTGTGTGTGTGTGTGTGTGTGTGTGCTTTTGTAACGTCCCCAAAATGACACACAATATTAATAAGCCTGGCTCGAGTTACCAAGTCCCGATTGCCACTTGTGTGATCTGCCGTCCCCAGGCCATGCCAGAGCTAACGCTGAATTGATTCATGCCAGTGAATCGTCTCCAAACTGGAGCGTGTGCTCTTCTGTTGGAGTGGCAGTGCCCTACCCTGATAGCTGGGAGCAAGGGGGAGCCTGCGTCTGCCCCTCTGCCAGCCAACATCCCTTCTGCGGGTGCTGCATGCCTGAGCTCAGACTGTGCCTATAAGGGGTCCCTCCCGCCCCCCAGTAAAGAAGGGGAGTATCATATTTCAATCCCCCCCCGCCCGGCCTCCCCAGCTCCTGTTTGGGTGGGGGGAAGGAAAGCGGGTGAAACCCGGAGGGGACTGGGATGTGCCAGCGAGGGGCCAGGGCAGGCCGGCACAGAGGCAAGACGTGTCCTTGGAGAGAGGCGCCCCTCCAAGCTCCGCGAGCCAGGCTGCTCCTCCCGTCTTCCCCGCCCGCCCGCCCCTGGGAACACGCCGGGACACTGACTCACCCGGGACCTCGCCATCCCGCCCGGCGCTGCTGCCACCTGTATCCCTCCCAAGGCAAGCGCCCGCGCTCTGCTGCCATTGGACACAGCTGCCTACCGAAGCCTGCTAGGCACAAAAGGCGTTGCTAAGTGGATGCTTATTTTGTTTCCCTCCTTTTCTTTTTCCCTCCCACCCCCCTTGCTGATGAGAGCCTTGGTTCACTTGCAACGTGTCAATTGCACTGGTTCGCTCTCTGCTCTTCCTCTCCCCTTTCCTTTTTTTTTTTTCTTCCGGGGATGGTGACTTGGTAGCTGAGAAGCTTTTTAGTGACATCCAGAAAACCCTTCCCAGGCAAGCAATGGCTTAGAGGAGAGGGAAGGAGGCAGGAGGAGAAGAAGAAGGAGAAGGAGAAGATGAGTTTCCACAAGGAGGATGGTGTGGGGAGCCTGTGTCACAAGGCGCTGCAGATCATCTCAGAGCTGTGCCTGGGGGGCCAGGTGGAGCGGGAGAAATGTTCAGGCATCTTCTTCCCCTTGGAGACCACCAAGCAAGGTATAGGCAGCACAGGTACAGTGGACTCTCTGCAGAGCTCGCCTCTCCTGCTCGTCTCTAGTCTTCTGCTGCTTCCCCCCCCCCCACACACACACACTTCTTTCCACCATCCTCTTTTCCCCCCTGTCCCCCTCACTCTGCTCCTTGCCTCTACTTCGCTTCCTTAGTGCAAAGAGGGGGGAACGCGCGTGTGGGACGGTTATCTACTAATAGCAGCGGCAGCAGGTTGTGTGGGCGTTCGGAAAGTTGAACTTTTTCTTTGCTTTGCCTATGGAGTTGGGGGAGGGGGGGCGAGAGAGAATCCACGTTAAAATAACAATAACCTTAAGCAGTTTTTCTTCGAGTGCTTAGGACCGCACTCAGCACAAGCACAGCAAACGCTGGTGCCCAATAGCCTCCTTTGCTACGTATGGTGATGATTATAAAGCAGAGCCCCGGGAAGGTTCCGATGCTGTCTGGAGGGGCTGCTGCTGTAGCGTGGGCGTGAGGACAATAAGTACAAAGGAAAGGGAAATGCTGAGGGGGGGGGTCAAGACCTTGGATCGGGGAACAGGGAGTGGAGGAAAGAGAGAGAGAATCACCCCAAAGTGAAAGTCCAACAGTTGGTTGGATTTGTGCAACAGGAAATATCCCGCCTTGTATCCCTTCTCCTTCCCCCTCTTTCTCGTGCTAGTCCCCCCCTTCCATTCCCCCCCCACACACACACACACACATTTGAACTTCCATTGTTCTGCAACGAATTTTTCCTTTCTTAAGACTGGAAAACTATTTTCTCCTGTTGCACCGATGTAGGGAGGGGGAAGAGGCTGCTGGTTTAATGTTATAAACATTGGTTAGTAATGTATGTTCCGGGGAAAGGAAGTGTTATTGTACGTGTGTGATTTACCCCACGTCTCCCCTTCTCTGTTCTCCCCAGTGGCCCTTATTTTTCCTTGCGATATTTCGAGCACAGGGTTTCAGTCAGGCAGCCACCAAGTCAACAGGTTGTATGAATCGGAAGCGCTTCAAATGAAGACTTGTTCTATATAACATTGCTCAAGATTTGGGGGGGGGGGGGGAGGAATGGACAGGAACCGTATTCCCAGAGCAGAGACATGGTGTTTAGGTGCTTTTTAATGTGTATACCCGATTTTTGTTGTTGAAGTTTTAACTATGAAAAAGGTATATCGTGTTACAGTTATGGGAGAAAAATATCCTGGGGGACCTCAAACCAATCCATCGATATACCTTTGTGTGCACTTTCGGCTCTTTCTTGATGACCCGCTGTTACAGCGATCTCTTAATGATGATGCAAAGTACTGCTGCCATAAAGCCTGGCAACACCAAGGCGTTTTATGAATGAACGGAACAGTTATTTTAATAAGATAGTCTCCATTTGTCCCATAGGATGAGTCCCCGTTTAAGGGGGAGATGGTTGTTAAGGATGTGTATTTTACGTTGGCTAGGTTTGATGAACATGTACAAATGGAAACCTGTAGATTCAGTGTAGTGCTTTGGGATCAGATCTGTTCTAGGACCCATCAGGGAAGACTTGAAGAAAATAAAAGACTGATTTAAATCCCCAGAAGCAAGATAATCTATCAAAGGTGAAATTGTCTCGTTTTGCCTAGTTAACGCAGCTCAAGTGGTACCATATTTGGTCACTTACTGTTTGTACCTAGGCACATCAAGGTTAGGGAATGCGTTTCGGATTCATTTCTGAATTGTCTCGGGCTTTCTGGCTCAGTTCGCCTCTTTCACCTTACTTTGTCATAGTACATGATTCCGTTGCCTTTTCTATGGCAATGTTTTTAAAGGGAGCCTTTAAAAATTAACTCATTTTTGGTGCTTTATTCTTGTGCGCTCGCAGGCGAGACCTGAACAACAGAGAAAAATAATAAACATGTAGTTTAACAATCCATATGAAAATCAATAACAGTAGTATAAATGTCCCACCTGTGTGTGTTTGTTTTTCTTTTAATGCCCTAAGTCTTTAGTGCAGTGGGTGGAGTTTTATAGCACTCAACAATCCCACCTTAGAACAGAGCAACTCCTCACTTAAAAAGAGAGAGGAATGAGGATCTAATTTATTTCCAACTCCTGTTGACAAAAACAAAACCACCATAACAACCACCACCCTTCCAGTTCTTTCTCATAGGCTAAAGCACCTTGTGCCAAGTTTTATTCTAAGGTGCATTTACACAGCTTGAATATAGGGATCCATAATGAAATCTCCCTGACCAAGTTAACGCTAGCTGGCGCCTCTGGATCATTTTATGTGGTTATTTACCTGAGCCAAGAACAAACGAAGTGATTCTGCTGCTACTGGAGTGGTGGCAAAAGTCCCAAAGTTTTCAGTAGGAACAGAATCCATCAGGAAGTTTATCTGCATCGATTGGGGGGTGGTTTGTGTATATTTCAATATGTCGGTGTGCGGGCGGAATACATACAATATATTACACGCTATAAATGGGTGGACAGATTAATAGATTGTGTATGCAGAAGCGTTGCTGGTGGATGTGATTGATTATTTTTCATTTGGTTGAACTACACAGTATTCCTACTAGCGTTTTTAATTAAATATAGTATATTTTAGCATATTTGCTATAATCAAGCATATGTTAATTACCTTGATCCAGATTGAATCATATCAAATGGAGATGTAGTTGGTGTTGAGCTTCAAAATCTTCCAGTAGAGTTGCTTTACTTATAGTAAAAGAGCACCTTGTGCATTGTATATTCATTTTTGAGGGTCATTGTTATAATAAAATTAATAAACGTAAATGTAATATAAAGGAATAAGATATGAAAGATACAAAGGTGCTCTCCAAGGTACTGATAAGGCAAATGATTACGTTTAGAAATTTAAATTCAGCACCTGGTTTGATATTAGATTGCATACCTTAATTTTTAGCATTTCTTCAAAACCAACAATCTTATCAGTATTTTAAATTCATAACACTTAAGCAACTTGCAACTGCCAAAAGACCTGGGATTTTACATTTTGTATTCTGCGGCAATAACAATTTGTCATGAAGTAAAAGTGGCTGAGGTGAGAATATAAAAGTGCTTGTTCAGAAGATTCCTAGAAACACATCTTACATAAAAATAATGCTAGAGGATGTATTTTCTAAATTATAAGGATATTAGATTATATGTCTTCCATTTGATGAATGCTTGCTAAAATTTTAACTTATCTTCAGCAAATACATTGTCTTGAGTGTATCTACATCATTTTAATAAGCTATAGAATCTGAGGGCATCTTCACATGAAAAACCATAACGCGTGTTTTAAAATAAAGGCATTCTTTTCTGTAGTATGACATTTTCTTCATTTCTCATAAATATGTGGATGTGTGTTTTAAAATTCATTAAAATTTTTAAACTGTTCCTTACATTAAATGAGACCACTAATGCACTGATAAAAGACGTGATCCAGCATTTCTTCTTCAGACAAAACTTCCATTGAACTCACTGGGTACTGGACTGCAAACCCCTAACTCTCAGTGGTGAACAGTTGCTCCATGAGTAGTGCTATTAAAGTCATTGGGATTACTTTGTGAGAGGCTGCTCATTACTGTAAGGGGTTCACAATCTCCCCAGAATCACAGAAGAGTTTCATTTGAAGAAAGGCAGCAGGATCAGGCCAAAAGTTAGATAGTCATACCTAAGTTCTGCCACTCTTGTCATATAGTACCATATTTGGAGAGTAGTACTAGTAAATAGTCCCACTGATATCAATGGGACTACTTGCCAAATAAGGTACTACTCAACATGAGTAAGGGTGGCAGAATCTAGTCCAAAATTATTAGAGTGTCACATAGGATGCTTAAGAGATCATATTAGTTGGCTCATATTGGTAAAATCACATCAATGAACCACCCCAAATATGGAGTAGTAGGCAGTCTACTCCAAAGAGAGATGAATGAAAAAGTGATTTCCTCCTCCTACACGTATCAGTGTTCATTAAGATTACTATCAATTATACTATAAGTTAATTTGTGTTTGAAAGTAACCATGTCTCTACAGACAGAGTAGTTATATTCATTAGCAGTGCAAGACATCATTTGGTGATACAGGACATTGCTTGCACAATCTGAGCTTTTACCTTTCTTTTGTTTAATACAGCGAGTGCCTTTTATGAATGACCATACAAACTAAAACCTATATTAAATGTCCATATTATGTATGCTATTATACTTGAAAATCAATGGTCTGTGGTGGTCTCTCTTCAATTATTGCATTTGACCATGCAATTTTATTGAGATAATATTTTCTCTCTAAACTAGAACATGAATGTGAATTTCAATTAATGACTGATTCTTGAAGGAGCATTTGCATTTATTTGCAAACACTTCTTCCTCTTCAAACCATTGCCATCAGATGATGCTCATCAACTGCATTTACACTCAGATTAAATTTAAAACAATCTCACTAATTAAACCCCTGTTAGCAAACATAATTTAATATTTACTGACACCAGAAAAGTAATGCAAACACACATTTGTTGTTAAAATATTAACACTGTTAACATATTTAAATATCTAAATACTTGAATACAGAATATTTAAACAGCAGTATGTACATCCGTGCACATGAGTATTATGTGCTGAAGGATTGAGCCCAGGACCCTCCACTCTTGCCGGATTCCAGGGCTCGGGGGTCCAGCCCAAGCCTGAATGTCTACACAGCAATTTTTTAGCCCCAGAGCCCGAGCCCCACAAGCCTGAGTCAGCTGACCCAGGCCAGCCATGGGTTTTTTTTATCCCTATGTAGACATACCCTAGAGGACTCACAAACTATTTAATAGGCCATTACCCAATTACTATAGACTACACTGTATAAAGACACACTGTTAAGTAGAGTCTGAAACAGTGAAAAAGGAAAGTCTTGTGGGTGCTTGGGTTGAAGGGCAGTCTGAAAATACCAATGATCAAATGGATATGGAACTTGTCTGCTGCTCAGAATGAAATATATTTGATGACTGGATTGTTATTCTCTCAAGAGATAATGAATCACACATTCATACATATCCCAGTGTGCCACCAAAAATATGTGCAACCATCAGGTCCATTAGCAGTGAACAATAACATAAAAGTACTTATGCAAATTCAGATGCCAACAGAGTGGGTTAACAGTATGGCCACTGGAATAAAAAACAAGCAAGTTTGAACAGAGTCAAAAGATTTGAATAAGGCCATCAAATGTGAGTGTTCGTGTATGAGAACAGCCGAGGAGATCTTGTCTAGATTTCTAAATGTAAGAGTGTTTTCACTTTTGGATGTGAGCTGAAATCAACTGAACTCAATATGGACCATAAATTGTTATATGCTCTATTACAGAAATTATTGTGCAAAGCATTGCCTAGAATCCAGAAAATGATCATGAAATTTCTAGAGTACTTGTTTAATGTGAAATACTGGCTGATAATGAACTTTTCATAGTGGGTGTATTTTCAAGGGTGCCTATAAACAGCGAAAGCCAAGAGCTACAGGAAGAAGAATTTGAAGTAAATACTACTCAGGCACTTTGCATTTCCAAAAATAAATGTGACAAACTCAATGAGAAATACAAAATGGCCCAATGATACAACAGCTTAAAGGAGTCATTTTAATTGGAAAACCAACAGAAAATGACAGGTACTTGCAATAATAAACTCTTATTAGCTTGTGGAGATGAAATCATGGCAAATGATTGGATGCTGTACAAAAAATACCCTACGTGAAATCCTGGACCTATCCTGAAGTCAATAGGAAATTTGTGATTGACTTCAATCTGGACATGTTTTCACCCATAGTTTTAATACAGCACAACATGAGGACAGGAATGCTAAATGCAATCCACAGCACTTATAAGATATTGTGAAGCATAAGAACAAAACTTGAGATGTCCTATTCTAGATACCATTGAAGATAAATGGCTGAATGCAACTGGGGGGGAGAGGACTGTCAGGGAGCTGGTTACAGGTCCCTGATTTCCTGACCCATCTTCAAACCCAGAGCAGGTTAGAGCAGCCATCTCAGAATACAGACACCCATGACTTTTTCCATAACAGAATTAATGTACATCCATCTGCATCCAAAAAATTAAATTAGACTCTTAATTTGTCCCTAGCTTTAAGTCTTAGTTAGGGACAAATAGCACACTATTGACATATAGGGAATGCAATCCATTCCTGTTGACAGATTTAGCCTTAAGTACTAAACTTTCTTGATGGGCATGCAAAGAGACTCCTGTCTGAAGAAATGTCTCTTGATATTTTCTCTTATTAAATCAAACTTTCTGTGAAAAAGACATTATAGGCGACATTTCCAGTCTGATACACAGGATTTGGAAAGCTCAGGTTTAATACTATTCCACAGATGGGCTTGAATGAATTCTGGCTTAATATGACAGCAGGGTAATTTTTAATAATTGCTTAGTTGAGTGACCATCAGAACTGAGGAAATGAGCTAATAGTATCTGTACTTTTTGTTATCTGCTATGATATTTAGATTTATAGCAATAATTTCAGTATTTGGGGAATGAATTTGCTGCTCAACTTCCTAGCAAATGCAAAACTGCATTGTTATTAATTAAAATATGTTATGGTACAATTACAGCATGTGAAGCTGTTGAATATATGTCAAATACTCCTAAAATTACCTCTCATATAATTTTTTTCTTATTATTGAGGGTTTAAAAGTCTGATTTGATTCTTTTGGGTTAACGTGATTGGATATATTTCCTGTAAAGTTATTAGAATTAGATAAAATCTGAAACCGATGAGAAAACCATTTAAAATATTTACAATTTAAAGCTGTTAAAACTAAAGAGGATAGTACACCACTACCTCGATATAACGCGACCCCATATAACACGAATTCGGATATAACACGATAAAGCAGTGCTCCGGGGGGAGGCAGGGCTGCGTACTCCAGTGGATCAAAGCAATTTCGATATAACGCAGTTTCACCTATAACGCGGTAAGATTTTTTTTTGGCTCCCGAGGACGGCATTCTATCGAGGTAGAGGTGTACTAAGTTGTGAGTGGGAGCCTTGATTTTAAGAAAGGTGTTTTCCTTCACAGAAAAGTTGAAGTATTAGAAAAGCCACTGCCTCTGGCTAAGACCAATAACTCACATGTGTTGGATTTTATCAAGAGCCTCAAAGGAAAGGAGTTGTGCAATTCTATGACTGCTTTTTATTTGAGACTCAGCCCCCACCTATTCAAATAACTAAACTTCCTCATGTTCCTAATAAGGGAACTCAAAAAAGTAGTTACTGGGGAATCTTCATTGAATGTTGGTGTTTCTAGAGAGATTCTGCTGGGCTTAGGCTTGACAGTATTCAACATTTTTATCAATGATTTGGAAATAAATATAATGGGCTGATAAAATTTGGGGATGGCACAGACTAGTGGAGTGGTACACCTCTACCCCGATATAATGCGACCTGATATAACACAAATTAGGATATAACGCAGTAAAGCAGTGCTCCGGGGTGGGGGCTGTGCACTCCAGCGGATCAAAGCAAGTTTGATATAACACGGTTTCACCTATATCGCGGTAAGATTTTTTGGCTCCCAAGGACAGAGTTATATCAGGGTAGAGGTGTAAATAGTGATGAGGACAGGACAGCCATACAGAGCCACCTGGATCTCCTTGTAATCTGGATATTTTCAAACAAAATGTGTACAGCCAAATGCAAGATCATACATCAAGGGGGAAAGGATCATACATCAAGAGGCCATACCTACAGTAGCCTAGAATTATAATAATGTAGTACTGGAAGGGACCTCAATAGGTCATCTAGTCCACTTGCACTGAGGTAGGACTAACTATTAGCTAGATCAGTGGTTCTCAAACTTTTTGTATTGGCAACCTCTTTCCCACCACAAGCCTTTGAGTGTGACCCTTCCTCCCCCTTATAAACTAAAACACATTTTTATATTAACCCTATTTTAAATTCTACATTTATAACTCTACTGTTTAAAATGAATTTACATTTTCTCGTTGCTTTTAAATTAAGACCAAAACACATTTTATCAAATTAATGTTATAAACAGATTTTTTTTTAATAATTATTGTTTAAGACAGGAGGGATGTTGCAAAGAAACTTTGTCAATATCACTTTTTGCAGCAAACTTGTTAGCTAGCTGGGAGGCTGTGAAAAGTGATATTAACAAACATGCAAATATCACTTTTTACAGCAGACTTAGCATCCCATGCCACCCTTACTTGTCTGTAACATTTGACCTTTGCAGTGGGAGGGGTTGTTATGGAGGGAAGGCTAATGCAAATTTTGGGGTGGGTTCAAAACAGTCTGGGATGGGGAATCATCTCCCACCCCTCTCTACATAAAACTCAATCTGTTTAGTTTTTCAAAAAGATTGTGAAACGACTTGATTACAGTGTATAGCCACTTTCAGGATAGAAAATGATGGATACTAAAGGTCTCTTTACTCTAGTGGAGAAAGGCATAACAAGAACCTATGGCTGGAAGCTGAAGCCAGACAAATTCAAATTAGTTACTGAAACTGAATGGCCTTTGAAATACCAGAGATCAGACTAGACAGAGGATCTAATGCTCCCTTCTGGCCTTAGAATGAATGATTCTCATTAAAATTTCAGAGTGGTAGCCATGTTAGTCTATATCAGCAAAAACAACAAGGTGTCTTTGTGGCACCTTAGAGACAAACAAATTTATTTGGGCATAAGCTTTTGTGGGCTAAAACCCACTTCATCAGATGTGTGGAGTGAAAAATACAGTAGGCAGGTATATATATTACAGCACATGAAAAGATGGGAGTTATCTTACCAAGTAGGGGGTCAGTGCTAATTAGGCCAATTCAAACAGGGTGGATGTAGCCTATTCCCAACAGTTGACAAGAAGGGGTGAATATCAACAGAGGGAAAATTACTTTTTGTAGTGCTAACGAGGGTGGACGTGGCCCATTCCCAAGAGTTGACAAGAAGGTGTGAGTATCAACAGAGGGAAAATTACTTTTTGTTGTGACCCAGCCACTCCCAGTCTTTATTCGGGCCTAATTTGATGGTGTCCAGTTTGCAAATTAATTCCAGTTCTACAGTTTTTCATTGAAGTCTGTTTTTGAAGTTTTTTTGTTGAAGAATGGCCACTTCTAAGTCTGTTATCGAGTGTCTAGGGAGATTGAAGTGCTCTCCTACTGGTTTTTCAATGTTACAATTCTTGATGTCTGATTTGTATCCATTTATTCTTTTGCGTTCTACCAATGTGATATATGCCATCATGTGCCAGAAATGCCCCTCTCCCATGTACATTGGCCAAACCATAGAGTCTCTACACAAAAGAATGTTCTGCTTTTTTATTTTTAAGTACCTTTTTTATCTTGATTTGGCTCAGTTTAAACCCCAAGGTTTTCCAATTTTCTCAAGGCTCTAAACCTTTCTTTTTTTCTTTTATTACTGTTATCCCTTTTCATGGTATATGGAGATTGAGTTCAATATTTATTATTGAAAGATATGTATCTGGTAATCATAACTGTAATGTTTAAAAAAACAAACTTCTCAAATTTCAATTGTACTTCTAATCCCCCTAAGGGAAGAGTGAGCTACATACCACTTCATAGAACCACTGTGTAGTTCAAGGATTTTTTTCTTTATGTGATTTTTTTTTTAGCAAACTTGTATTTAAAGTGCTCAATGTGCTTCTCAGCTGGTTCATTTTAGCTGCATGGAGCCTGAAGCTTTGGATGCAAAGTATTAGCTGTAGATCTGTCAACCCTTGTTATAACAAGTAGTAGCATCAATTGCTTACAGGACAAGAATTCTCCACAAGCTTTAATTGGGGCCGACTGAATAATTTTAAAACATGTGAAAGGCCCTTTTCAAAAGAAAAGGGGTTTGAGTATTTAAGTCTATATTTTATAATATAACATGGTACTGAAAAAAATCAAACTGAAATGTGTCTCATATAATAACTCTCCTAATCAGGACTCCTACTGGCACTACGAAAGGTCAGTCTTCCCCTGAAATCTGAATTTGTTCACGAAGTTGAGAGAGATGAAATCTGTTTTCTTTACTTTGGTAATGTCATTGGACATGTTCACCCATGGTGGCAGGCCAAATCAAAGGCAGGATAGCAGGGGTAGCTAAAGTGCAGAACACGGTCTACAATGTGCTCTGTGGTGAGCCTCATTTTCAATACAGAGGGATTGCCCATGGAGACGCCAGGTAACAGCACAATAAATGCCATCTTGATCTGTGCTGGTCGTACCTCCATATTTGTTAAAAAAGAGAGCAACTGTATTCTGTTCTATTTTATGCAAAGTATGTGTTGCCTTTGGGCTTCTGACATGTTTCCAATGCATCCAATGCACATTTCCTAATGTGACTAAAGTTTGGAAGATGCTGAACAACTGTATATCTCTGCCAGGGTGCATATGATGATCTATATTAATGTTTACTCATAGAAGATGACTTCTGTGATTTTAATTTTTTGAGTCAGCTACATTCTTGGTTTTACTCCACTGAAGTTCTTGCCAGGGCCTAACCCAAAGCCCTAACCCAAAGCCCACTAAAATCAATGGAAAGACAGGCTACGCTTCCTCTCAATGATTAGCACTTTATTCCTCATGTACACCCATTCATTTTAGTGTGAGTAAGACTGGCCGAAACTGGCCATTGGCTTGGAAACAAAGCAATAATTAATAGAATTTTAGTTAAATTGTTATTAGTGGATAAAACTTTTAAAATGTATATTTTTTTAGATATCTGCAAGAGTGAAAATGTTAATCTGTCATATCCTGAAAGCTCTACACAAGAGAAATGTCTAAAATCTTCTGCTTCCTTACTTGTGTCATGTTTCTTTTTCTCTGTATTTGACTGTCTTGATGATCTTTGTTTTTGATTGTTTGCAGACATCTCAGTCAGTCTGCTAGCAGTAGTCGTCAGCTTCTGTGGGCTCGCCTTGCTGGTAGTCTCGCTATTTGTCTTTTGGAAGTTGTGTTGGCCATGCTGGAGAAGCAAACCTCTTATTTCTAATACCAGTAATATCCCTCAAAGCACCTGTAGTGCTCCCGCTGAGGTTTTTGAAACCAACGAGAAAAAGGAAATTAAAGAAAATGGGAAACCTTCAGTGAAGGTACTTGAGGCTGCAATGAAAATTAGCCACACTTCACCTGATATTCCAGCAGAAGTCCAGAATGCATTGAAAGAACATCTAATTAAACATGCACGCATGCAGAGACAGATCACTGAGCCTGCATCCTCATCAAGGTAAGGAAAACACAATTTTATGGCAATTTATAGAGTATAGTTACGAGCCAGAGCATTTTGTTGTGAATTAAGGCCTCAAAATCGGAGCGTTCTCAGTCCAGTGCTTACAAGTTTTCAGTAAAACAGTCATATTAAGCCAAAGCATCAACATTTCTGCAAAGTTTTCAGTAAACAGCCATAATGAACGCGCTCTCAAAAATGAATATTTAAATTAAATTATTTCATTGTTTATAAATGCAAAGATCAAGTCTGTCTGTCGCTATTGTACTTAAATATGTATTTGTACATGTGACACATTTCCATACAAACTTTTATTAAGGAGGATCTTTTAGGGCAATTTGCCAGAGCCAGGCAAGCTTATAGGACATCTCCAGCTTTCAGGTACAATCGGTATGCATATTTTTACAGCTCCATCAACTGAAAATTTGACTCATAAAATAAATTACAAACATGTGGTTGATGCACATTTCTTTAAGATGTGGATTGACATTTTAAAAGGATTAAAAATTCCACACTCAGCAAAATATATCTCTTTGTGGAATATTCCTAATACATTACACTTATAATACAGAGGGGTTTTTTAATATATCTGAAGCAGCTCCGAAAGCCCTGGTACAATTTAGAGAATACCAACTGTTTGTCCATTTTAGGTACTGGATTATGTCAATATGTGGTGAACTAAAGATATACTGTGACATGTAGCAGTACCTGTAGTATCAATGAATTTTTTGTGACTTAAGTATTTAATGCACATCAGACATGTAAACAGTGAAATACAACATCACTCACTACATCTGAAATAATTTAGCAATGCTTTTTAGACTCAGGGAAAATGAAGCTGGGGAAGAGAGATGCTGTGAATCATGACATAAATGAAACCAATAAATGCTAAATATAAAGTATTTCATTTTTGCTCAATAAATGATTTGTACTATGTACACTTGAAACTGAAGCAAAAATACATGAACGTTTCAGGCAAATGTTGAAGATGACATCTTGAGACAGATTCTGGGCCCCACAGTGGCCCAGTATATATGTACATAGACAACCTTCTATTGACCTCTTGTGCATAGGGATTTGCTGGGGGAATATTGTGAATGGGATGGTGAGTGGCTGGAGTGCTTTCTTCTGCTACTGTTCCAGTCTGTGAAGCAGCCATGTAAGGTTGTCATAAATCAAAACATTCCTGGGGGAAGGTCTCATTCACACCAGGAACTGCACAATCCTCTTAAACATCCTTGAATTAGGAAGGTGCACAGATGGCTTAAAGCCATCTTTTTCTCCCATATTGTCTGGGCTCCAAGTCCAGTGCTCCACTTCCTAAGAGGCGGAGCACAGAATCTGACTTGTTACATGAAACATTTTTAAAATGCTGGAGAGACATCCATGAAATCATAACTGTCATTCTGGCCAGAAAGTGACCAAAATTGGTACTATTTAACATGACGAGAATATTACATAGAATAGTTTGATATTAAGTGGAAGGTTCTTGTCCATACCATCACTTTTCATGCCCCAAAATTTCCATCAGGTTGTGTAAACCTCCAAGAAACATCAGTCAATGAATAGAAGAAACCTCTAGCTACACAACAAACCCAAGTACTATGTGTGGTATCATATAGGAAAGGAAACAGCTCCTACGATCCTGATCCAAAGCCCATTCAAGTCCATGGAAGTATTCCTGTAGATTTCTAATGGGCGTTGGATCAGACCCTAAAACCATAAAAAGTTTTGGCGCTGGGGACAATCTTAAGGAGTATAAGCAGTGATTTCTCCTCTTCTCACTGGTATCAGCTGGTAGTATTTCCAGGGGGTCTTTCTCTCTGCTCATTCCAGATTATCAAGGGGAAAAGTTCACTCAGATTGGCCTTTCAGCTCTCCTGGCTTTGGAGCTGCCATTTGACAGTAGGATCTTTGGAGACATAGCCCTTTTAGGGTTCCCCTCAAAGCTGAGTTTCTATCATACAAAATACTTTCTTGTGTATTTTTAGAATCAGATCCCCCATAAAAGTTTCACAGTAGCGTTCCACATGGTCCTTTCTGTATTTACAAATACCTTTTCCCCATACCTATACTTGTTTCATATAGCTGTTTGCCTACTGCTCCTTGAACCTCCCACGCTCAGTAGTGTAATTATCATGATTCAAAACTTTATATATCAGGAGAGCAGACACAAAGGTCAATTCTCTGGATTGCTCAGTCCCTTTTGTGTCACTTTGAGAATCTGGCTACAGCTTCCTTGTTAGGATACCTGTAGTGGTAGGAGAGTCCCTAGCAGATATAGAAGTGGTGTAGCTGGCTTCTACACCACTCTCAGCAGAAGCACTATTCAGCAAAGGCATGTCACAACAGAAAATGACCAGAATGCATTGCACTCAGACCATCTGCCAGCTGAGCATAGCCAATCAGTAAAGTTTGCCAGGTGGCTAAAGTTAGAGTAGCTCCTAGGCTTCTCTAACCTGTACTGGAGCAGAGAATTAGGGAGTGTAACCAACCCTTAATATCCCCCATTACCTATGCTGAACTTAGATTTAGAGCAGAAGATCTGGACAGGAGTCTGTCATGCAAATGAGATACATTTTTGGTCTTCTTGCATTAGTTAATTGTTAATAAAACAAACTGCATGATATTAACTGATTATAACTATAATTGTATAATAAATTATTCAAAACCTAACAATGTGTCTGATCACAATTTATGGATAGTATTTTTAACACAGAGACATGTTCAGGAAAACAATGTTTCTCAGCTTAACTGGAACATTTTATATCATTGTCATAGTTTGTAATAATATGAAGAAGGTTGGCTTATTAAAAAAAGTCATTCTTCAGTATCTTGGTCCCAATTAAGCAGTAAACTATAACAGGGTGAACATTTCTGCACCACTGTTGCACCTCTTGGGTACATTTTGGCTTTGTACCTTCATTCACTTGAGAACTACGCTCACTAGAGGCCCAGGAACACATATGTTATGTAAATGATTACTGATCATTTACATTTTCAGAAAGGAAACAATAACTTTTTAAAAATAATTTTGAGCTATTTATTGTAACATAGCCATCCATTCTGGAGTTCTTAGTGGGGCGTAAGTTACAAAGTTACCCTTACCTACATTTGTTTTCTAACAAATTTCATCTAACTTTATCTTTTAAAAAAGTTCTTGAATTGTTTGGTCTCTTTCTTCCCCAGGATACCAGAAGTCCTTTCAAAAGCAGTTTGTGGCCCTCTGGCCATTTGCAACTTTAGTTTAACTACTGAAAAATCTAAACTGGGTTTATTAAACAGCCCTTGATTTAATTCGCTATAACAGAAGGTGAGAATTGAAACTATCAAGAAGTACAATCCATAGCATCGCTAAAAGAGAAGTTGGTCTCATGGTGGAAAATATTAAGTTCCTCTTTCCTACTCTGTGACACTCCCAAATCAATTCCTTCAGCCCAGCTTCTTTCTTTCCTCTTCTTTCCTTCCTCCAGCTCATCCGCTGAGATTAACTAAATAGGAGTTTAATTTCTTAAAAAGCAAATAATCTCTCCTGCAAAAGCTACTTTAAATTTATCAAACTAGAGAAAGGAAGGGGGTAGCTGAAATCTGCAGGAGGCAGCTACTGCCTAGTGGGGTGAATGCAAGACTATGAGGAGTCTCAGATTCCATTTTTAACTCTGCCACTAACTCACTGTGTGAGCTCTGGAAAGTCCCTAAGGCCAAATCTGCAAAGGTAGCTTCTAACTTTGGATGCTTCCATTTTCGGGTGCCCAAGTTGACGTGCGTACAAACAGATTTTCAGAGGTGTTGAGCTCAAAACTCCTACTATAGTCAACAGAGATAGCAAAAATAGAAGAATTCCAAAGGCAGAAATGAAAATCTTTCATGGCATGGAGAGACTTTGCTATGAGGAGATATTGAAAAGACTGGGACAGTTCAGTTTAGAGAGGAGAGGAATAAGAGGGGAGATAATAGAAGTACACAAAATAATTCATGGTAAATTGGATGCATCTATTTACCCTTGCTTATAATACAAGACCAAGGGAACTTTCAACAAAACTGAAAGGCAAGAAATTAAAAGCTGATCGAATGGGAAAAAAATGCAGGGCAAAATTGACCTATGGAACTAATTACCACAGTAGGATTCAGACTAGGAGTCTAGGATTGAAAAAAGGACTAGACATTTATTTAGATAATTAGAACATCATAGTTATATTATATGATTAAAAATAAGAGAGAGAAAACCTTATGCTTAATGGCTGGAGCAACCACTAACAGACTAACTTACTGCCTTACAATTTCATTGCAAGTCCCCATATCCTTGTATTATACAAAAGGAGAAATAAGAGTGTCCAAACTGTCTGCTCGATTCATTTTTTTATAATTAGTTTATAACGTGAATGTGCTTTCTCTGTGCAAGTTAATAATCCTATATTGGGTTAAGTAAACTCTAAGGCCAAAGGCCAAATTATTACTCTTTATTATTTGTACTACAGTAATGCCTAGAGGCCCCAACTGAAAATGCAGCCCCATTATACAAAGAGGCCCTGAAAAGCTTACAATCTAACTGGACAAGATAGATAAAGTTTGGGAGAAAAGAAGTATTATCAAAACACAACACAACCCCCATTTTACAGATGAGGAACTGAGTCACCATGATCTTAAAGCAGGGGAAGGCAAACTTTTTGACCTGAGGGCTGCATCAGGTTTCCAAAATTGTATGGAGGGCCAGTTAGCAGAGGCTGTGCCTCCCCAAACAGCCAGGCGTGGCTCGGCCCTGCCCCCTATTGGACCCCTCCTGCTTCTCGCCCCCTGACGGCCCCCCTGGGACTCCTGCCCCATCCAACCCCCCTGTTCCCTGTCCCCTGACATCCCCCAGAACCCCTGCCCCTGACTGCCCCCCGCTGCCCCATCCAACCCCCCTCTCCTTCCTGACTGAATCCTGGGAATCCCTGCCCCCATTCAACCCCCCTGTTCCCTGCCCTCTGTCCACCCTGACTCTTATCCAGACCCCCGCCCCCTGACCACCACCCCGAACTCCCCTGCCCTGTATCCAACTCCCCCTGCTCCCTGCCCCCTTACCACGCTGTCTGGAGCACCAGTGGCTGGCGGCGCAACAGCCACACCACCCAGAGCACCAGGACAGGCAGCCGCAGCACCCGGCTGGAGCCAGCCACACCACCGCACATCACAGAGCACCGGGTCAGGCCGCGGCTCTGCAGCTGCACTGTCCAGAAAGAGCTCGCAGCCCCACTGCCCAGAGCATTGCACCCGTGGTAGAGCGAGCTGAGGCTGCAGGGGAGGGGGAACAGCAGGGGAGGGGCTGGGGGCTAGCCTCCCGGGGCAGGAGCTTAGGGGCCGGGCAGGAGGGTCCCGCGGACCAGATGTGGCCCGCGGGCCATAGTTTGCCCACCTTTGTCTTAAAGCAAAGTACTTAAGCACATCCTTAGGTCCATACATACTCAGCAAAGTACTTAAGCATGTGCTTATGTTCCATTCTAGGGATTAATTTAAGCACGTTTAAAGTTAAGCATGTACTTATATGTTTGGCTAAACAGCCGACTAAGTGATTTGCCCAAGGTCAGATAGGGAGTCTGTGAAAGAGCTAATAATTGAACTCATATATCCTGACTTCCAGTCCAGTGCCTTAATCATAGTATCATCCATCTGATCTTATTTCTTTGGGTGTGGTTCTTACTCGGTTAACAGAAAGCACTGTCATGTTACTCATTGTTATATAATTACTATTATTATCATTACTGGAGAATCTCTAGGGAGTAAACATTTATGACACAAAGTTTTTCTTATCTGAGCTGAGGAAATCATGCTTGTTTGGGGGATGTGGAGGCCAGTCTTAAGAACTTTCAAATCTACTGATGAAAAATCTTATATAAGAGCTAGATATTATTATTTATGATGATGCTTTTAGGGGCAGTAGTGAATCAGAGTGCATGGACCTGCACTCTCTTGTCACTGAAAGCCCTGGTAGAGGTGTGAGTCTGTAACTATATGGCATCTCCACAATGTGATTGGCTGAGATCCTTGCACTTCAGTATAACAGTCATTAATCCCTTTGTTATTGCAGAAAAAAGGAACATAACTATGTTGCCATGACAACAGTGAAGCACCTTAATAATTAAAAGAGTAATTAGCTGTCTTGTTGAAAAGTTGTGACTCAGAACATTCACTAGGTACTGTGTAATTAGGGCATTGGCTTAGTAGAGTAAAAGTGCTACTGAGCCTTGGTTCCCACAGAGAGCAATCCTACAGCTGTACCGTTTTATCAAGTGACACTTACAAATAGTGACTAGTTTCATTGGAGGATATTACGGTGCGTGTGTATGTAAACATTTTTAATTTTGAAAGGACTCTTGCAACTTAGAAATTACATTTGTTTGAAAAATGTTACCTACTATTTTTACAAATGATACCTCAGATTATTATCAATGCAAGAGATCAAAGAACCTTTTTTATATGTTTCCAGTTTGCTTACTTTGTTCCTCTGACAGCAGTTTGTTTCACAGTTCCCACTGCATAGTCAGATTCTCCTGTTTGTGTAGATTTTTTCATACAACATGGAGGAGAAAAACATTTTTTTAAAAAATCTGTGATTATAAATCCCTCCAAATTTGCAGGCAGAGTCGAGGACATTTGTGGCACCTGAACTTATATTTAACTTATTTTTTTAAATTTGATTAGAGTTCAGTTTGAGAGTTTCTCTCTGATGCAGAAATGTGTGCAATCAGAAGTGTGTTTTATTCATCTAACTTTCAGGTTTGAAATACTTAGATTTCTTAGAACCAGTTCAAATCCAAATTATGGCTGTGTTGAGAGGACTGTTCCCTGCACTCAACACCCCTAAGGCATCCAGAATGGAAAATGTTCTTGTTTATTATTTAATGGCTGCAGATTGCCCCCTTGGTGCAGCACTCAGAGGATCCACAGCAGTTTTGTTCATTGTGCAGCCTCTCCCATACAGCATAAATAAGAATATTTTCCATGAAATTACTCACAATCATTTTCAAATGGAGAATTTGTCTTCCTGGTTTAAAGCAATAAACATACAGCTGTGACTCCTCTTGCTGAACTGTGGGGGAACTGAGCAATAATGCACATTTACATCTGGCATTAATAAGTAATAGATTGTGCAAAAGAGAGGAAATTCTGACAATTAAATTGGTTTTTAATGGCAGCTAAGTATAAGTGTAGTCATAGGAGCCATCTGAGTTTGTTACAGCACAGCTTACAAGGGTGGTAATATGCCAGGGAAATTTTATAATGGCAGAAAAATTGAATGGACATCTAGGTTACACAAAGTCTTCACCAGATTAAATATAGCAAGTATATTATCCTACATTTTATACTACTATAAAACACATACTAGGCCAGATCCTACTCTTTTTGAAGGCAATGGCAAAATTCCCACTGTTATTGTAGACCGCATAAGGCCTTAAGTATCATGAATGTACTATACTGCAATCCAAATTAGGAGGAATTAAAAATAATTTCTTCTGGTTTCGTTAAGTGAATTCATCTTCTGACACACTGTAGGGTGAATAGGAAAGCAGGAAAAAGTGGAACATAAAAATGTCTAATAAACTTTTAAACTATAGAACAGCTAGAATTCAATGTTAAATGTTAAAACACAAATCGGAACCCAGCTATAACCCCAATCCTGAAAAGATTTAAGCATATTTATAAATCTTTACAGGATTAGGGCCTCTACTGGTTAAATGCTAGACTTTTATCTGCAGGCCTAGTTCCTTATGGTCTTTTCAGATCTCGCAAGTTGAGAAGTGTTGAGCCTGTTAAATACTTAGATGGAAAACCTCCAAGGCATGCCCAAGAGTTACAGGAAGTGTTGATGATGAGTGGCAGGCGGTACTTTTTCCTGTGTAACAACAGTGTACTAATACCCCAGCCTGGTGCTAGGGATCAGTGTTAGAGTTCCTATTTTATGAGATATAAAACTGAAGTCCTGACCAATTCTGATTATTAAAAAAAAATCACATGGCACTTACCATAAAAATGAAGGTATTAATTTACCGTGATGTTTTAGCCTTACTGAAGTTTGGGGAGTCGTATAATTTCTACTGCAGTTTCAGGTAAACATTTTTCAAAACAAGGTATGTGTTGTATTGCTAGGAAATTGGGTGTCCTTTGGGATAAGAAATTCCATTTTCATGTAAAATTATGTTGTATGGTGTTAATGGTAATTCATAGTTCAAGACTGGATTTGCACAGCAATGTCATTGTTTTTAAACCTAAGCTTTGATTTGTTTAGAATTTTTGTTCATATTTTTATTTGGGAAAACCCATACATTTTCATGGAGATAATCCAAGGTAATTTTTTGTGTGTGCAGGCATAATTCTTTCAGGAGGCACTTGCCAAGGCAGATGCAAGTGTCCAGTGTTGATTTTAACATGGGGACAGATCCGATTTTACAACGGGGTGAGACAACAACCAGCATTGGGCGAATAAAACCAGAACTCTATAAACAGAAGTCTGTTGATTCAGAAGACAAGCAAGAAGATGTGAAAATCTGTGGGAAACTTAACTTTGCTCTCCGGTATGATTATGAAAATGAACTCCTTGTTGTTACCATTGTCAAAGCCTTAGATCTACCTGCTAAAGACTTTACAGGAACCTCAGATCCGTACGTTAAGATTTACCTTCTCCCAGACAGGAAAAAGAAGTTTCAGACACGGGTTCACAGAAAGACTTTAAATCCTGTCTTTGATGAAACCTTTCAGTTTCCTGTAGCCTATGATCAGCTCAGCAACAGGAAATTGCATTTCAGTGTATATGATTTTGACAGATTTTCTAGACATGACATGATTGGGGAAGTTATTCTTGATAACTTTTTTGAAGTCTCTGATCTCTCCAGGGAAGCCACTGTGTGGAAAGACATCCACTGTGCCACCACAGTAAGTAATGTGTCCCAAAAGTGTTCAAATTGATGATATTTTCATTTCTCCTTTGTATTTTACGGAAAGCATAGACTATCTATCAGCACAGATTGAAAAAAAGAGTTGCCGGTGTTTTCCTTTGAGCATGGAAAATAAGATGATTGGGAAGCCATGAAATGTAATTTAAAAAAAACTCTTCTGGGAACATAGAGTTACCCTCATGACACACTATACAAATGGAAATTAGATTGATTAATTAAATCAAACCCCTAAGTGTCACTGTTTAACGGGAACAGTTAATATTTTCCTGTTAGGAGAACATATGTACATTTCCACATTGTCCTTCAAAATGTTCATGTACTAATATGCCATGAAACCACCTTAGTATTATTAACCATCTTTCACATATTGGAATCTAAATGAAAAAAGAGATGGAGGTTAAGATGATCCAGTGTCTAAAATGATTTCTAACAGCTGTCCCATGCACAGGGTATCCTACATGAAATATCTACATATTCTTTGTTGCTCATGTCTAAGATAGACACTCAATATTGATGGAGAGCAGAAGGACATATGGGGGAGCATTTGGAAACAGAGAGAATTGGTTTACTTTTTCAAGTGAGAACTGTAGCCTATAAAATTCATCTGTGAACAGAAGCAAATAGGTGACTTACTGCAACTACTAACAAACACTACCTCCCAACCTTATCTTTACCAGTCAGAAGGCCAAACTCATCTTTTCCACTTGGAATCAGATAGATTGTTTCAGAAAACAAATCAGTTTTCTCTAAAATACTACACTGTTCATAAGGAAACTTCCTGTTATCTTGCTGTACTGGGGGTATCTACGTTGCTCTGAGCCATATGCCTTCCTTATCCATGCTTTTTCAGTAGGAGGTGGGCTGTTGCCAGCGCTGCACCCAAGATTTACTGGGTTTGAGGAGACGAAATACAAGCAGGGCTGCTCCCTCACAGGTGGGAGCTCTACGCCATCCTCTCTGTTTTCCCCCTTTCTCCCAGAGGACTCACCCTCTTACCTTGTCTCTGTCCCCCATTTATTATTTTCCTCCTTCCCCCTTCGCATTGATGGCCTTGGCTCCCTCCTTCCATTTTCTGTTTCCCCCCTTTTCTCTGCCCTCTATTTCTGCCCTTTTCTCACACACTCCCTTGTCTCTCTGCCCTTTTTTTTCACCTCCCTTCATCTTTTCACATCTCTCATCATTTGTGTCCCCTGTGCTCCTGTTTTTCCCCATTCCCAGTCTGCCTTCCATTTTGCGCCTTTTCCAGGATCTCAGAATAGCCAGGGGCTGTTCAGGGCTGCATTTCAGGCTCTCTTCATGCTGCCTGGCACCTCCTTGGCAGTCACCTGCTGCTGGCTCTCTTCTACAGCTGCTGCTGCTAATGGCATTGCCACCTCAGCCTCCTGTCGCTGTTGCACTTAGTGAGACCCTGTGTTGCTCTATAGAGCAGTGCATCAGCACTGACCCACCACTAGAGGTACCAATGAGCATCAGCATCTCATGCACAGGACTGGAACAACTGTCTCAGCTACCTCCACTGTCCTCTCTAGCTAGGGTGACCAGACAGCAAATGTGAAAAATCGGGACAGAGGGTGGGGGATAATAAGAGCCTATATAAGAAAAAGACCCCAAAATTGTGACTGTCCCTATAAAATCGGGACATCGGGTCACCCTATCTCTGGCATCAGCCCTGGTTGCTACATTGTGTAGACTTTAAAGCTTCATAGGTAACATTAAAATATTTCTTGGCTGAATATGAAATTGGGTTTTTTTTCATCATTTTCTTAGTCCTCTTGAGCAGTCTGTTTCATGATGATGATAATGCTTTGCATTGTATAGCACCTTTCCTCCAAGGATCTTGAAGGGTTTTCTAAACATTCATTAATGAATTGTACAAGTTTAGGATGGTTTGTTCTGTTGGCTCCATCTCCTGTACAATAACCAGTGGAGTTAAAAATTAAATAAAATAAAAAAACACTCATATGCATTTTAATTATTTCCTCCTGAACAAAGTGATCAGCTTGACTGAAAGTCTAAGCAAGAGCTGGGATATGGTGGTGATCTCATGCAATTTTCTTAGAGTGGATTGGCCGAATTACAGACCACAGGCTACCGCAGGCATGCCTCCTCTTTAATGTGGGCAGACAACTCCTCTTTTCTTTCACCCCTGACAAACCCCTCTCTCCACCCTCAGGGCAGGCATATCAGAAGTAGTGGCACTGGGTACTGTACTGTTAGGCCTGGTCCACACTAACCCCCCACTTCGGACTAAGGTACGCAAATTCAGCTACATTAATAACGTAGCTGAATTTGAAGTACCTTAGTCCGAACTTACCGCGGGTCCAGACGCGGCAGGCAGGCTCCCCCGTCGATGCCGCGTACTCCTCTGGCCGAGCTGGAGTACCGGCGTCGACGGCGAGCACTTCCGGGATTGATCCCAGAAGATCGATCGCTTACATCCGGACCAGGAAGTAAGTATAGACGTACCCTTAGATTCAAGTGGATGGTAGTGCTTTGGAGATTCTAGCTTCTGGGTGCAGCTGAGTGGTGCAGATATGGGTAGGATACAGGAACCTACTCTCTTTCTGATCATAGGTCCAGTACCAATGCCTTAGAAGAGTTAACAAGCTGCCAAAATATTTCTTTGGCCTGGCAAGTACATGAAACAGCGGCTCTTAAACATGGAAAGAATGATTCAGAATGCTAGCCTTGGACCTGGGTTCAATTCCCTGCTCTTCTGCAAGCTTCTTGAATGATGTTGCGCTTAGTCTGTCTCTGTCTCAGTTCCTCATTCTGCAAAATTGAAATGATAGTACAGCCCAGGAGTGTTCTGAGGACAAATGCTTTAAAGATTGTGAGGCAATCAGATGCGATGGTAACGGGTGCCATTTGAGTAACTAAGGGTATATCTACCCTGCAATTAAACCCCTGTGGCTGGCCCGTGTCAGCTGACTTGGGCTATTTGGCTTTAAAACTGCAGTGTAGATGTTCAGGCTTTGCTGGAGCCCGAGTTCCGAGACCCTGCCGGGGGGTGGGAGAAGAGTCTCAGGGCCTGAGCTCCAGTCCAAGCCCAAACGTCTACACTGCAATTTAACAGCCCTGCAGCCCCAGCTCGAGTCTGTTGACACAGACCAGCCACTGGTGTTTAATTGCAGTATAGACATCTACCTACAGATAAGGCCCTGACAAATCCACAGGCCATGTTGGTCAATTTCACAGTCATAGGATTTTAAAAATGGTAAATTTCATTATTTCAGCTATATTTAAATCTGAAATTTCATGTTGTTGTAATTTTAGAGGTCCTGACCCAAAAAGGAGTTGTGCAGGGCATTGCAAGATTATTGTAGGGGGGTTGCGGGTACTGCTACCCCTACTTCTGTGCTGGTGCTGGTGGCAGTGCTGACTTCAGAGCTGGGCGGCTGGAGAGCTGGGGCTGCTGGCATAGAAGTAAGGGTGGCCTGGTATGGTATTGCTACCCTTACTTCTGCGCTGCCTCAGTCAGTGGCCACCACTCTCTGGCTGCTCAACTCTGAAGGCAGCGCAGAAGTAAGGATGGTAATACCGCGACCCCCCTAAAATAATCTTGTGAGGGCCCCCACTCCCGCAGCTCCCTTTTGGGTCAGGACCCCCAATTTGAGAAACACTGGTCTCGCCCATGAAAACTGTATGGTAAAAGCACACAAAAGACCACATTTCACGGTCCCTGATGCATTTTTCATGGCCATGAATTTGGTAAGGCCCTACCTATAGGTGATAAAAAAGCATGAGTGTCAACTAGCTAATACATTTGTTTTAGTATATTAAAGATCTGAAAATTCAGTTAGTCATACAAAAGGTAAAGAAAAACCAGCTGGCTCCATCTTCTAGCTATAGGGTGACCAGAGAGCAAGTGTGAAAAATCGGGACAGGGGATGGGAGGTAACAGGAGCCTATATAAGAAAAAGACCCCAAAATTGAGACTGACCCTATAAAATCGGGACATCTGGTCACCCTATCTAGCTAAGTCTAATAGGCCATTTCAGACTCATACTGCTGATGATTTCACAAGCAGATCAGACTAAGTAGAGAAAATATCATACTATAATATCTGAATAAGTCAAACATCTTCCTCTTGAATGTGGAAACAGCAAATATTCATGATGTCAGCAGCAAATGGGACTCAAATGGTCTTTTAGACTTTAATTGAAATGACAGCTGAGGTACAAATATTAACATCCCTTTACATTCCCAATGAACATTCAGGGCTTAAAACTTAAAATCCCAGCTTTCCATTGGCATAGGCCCTGATCTAGCAAAGTACTTAAGTATGTATTTAACTTTCACATGCTTTGACTTCAATGAGTGCTTTAAGTTCTTTGCTGAAATGAAGCCCAATGGCGTTGCTTTTTTATTATTATTAATTCTGGTGGGTTTTGAGAGATGTTATATTTAAATGTTCATTGGTCCTTTAGACCAGGCAAAAATGCAAACCTTTTACTTGATAAACCAAAATGATCTCATCATTCTAAACTTCTTGGACATCTTTTTGAGCAGACTAGAATGTCGTACCAAATGGTGCTTCTGGGAGAGACATGCTAATATGCATGTGGCTGAGAATTATTGCTGTTCTTGGCTGCTGACATTAGTACAACTCTCCGCAGCATTGAGAGACAAAACCACCTAATTATAGTGCTTAGTTTAATGTGGTAGTATCTTGTTTGGTATTAATGAACCACTATTTTACAATTTCAAATCATAAGTGTGCAGTTTAGGAAGTAACAGCTGTGTTCTGAGCTTCAGTCATTCAGCAAGGAGCTTATAACTGTAAGCACAACTTTATGAACAGTATTGTACTAGTGCAAATAGCCTGTTTTCTAAGTGGCTACCACTTAAAAACCACTACCAGTGAACACGTGAAAATTAAAGTAACTTGTAGTTATGTATAACCATATTGTGACTTCATAGACTTTTTGAATCTTTGAATTAACATTTTTTCAGTAGTTGACTGTATTATTTTTACTGGCAAAATAAAACCATACTATTATAAATCACTAACATAGATAAGCTGGAATGTGCTACCATGAACTTGTGTTTTGGATTGTTTTGGAGTTTATTTTAGCTATTTTATATTCATGAAAATCAGGTTAGTGTTAACGATTTCCAATTCTGACATTGCAGAAACTGTAAGACTGAGGGGCCAATTCTGCACTGGGTTAAGCAATGCCTCAGTGGGTGAGATGAGGAATTTATGCTCTAAGAACCTATTCAAAAGTCTAGTGAAGTCAATGGTAAGATGCCAAAAGGTTTTGGATCAGGCCAGTCAAGTCCATAGGATTTGGGTCATGTCTTGAGAAGTAGGTGCTCAAATTGACTCAGCAGACATTGAGAGTAAACTTTACACCCTGAACAGGTTATTTTTACTTATGCACTTTTCTGCTTCCTTTAGTGCCATGAATGTGGAATGAGAAAAGCCATGCTTGGGTAGGTGAATGTGCTTTAGTGGAAATGGATTTCACCACAAGCTGGCCTTCCTGTATTAGTGATCAGCAGATCATTTTAAAAATTGAATGTTTGGAGCAGGAGTAAGGACCTTACTCAGCTCATACTACTCCAGTGCTTGGGGAACGAGACACCCATAAACATATATCTCTGATACTTCTTCCCCCCTCACCTCACTCCCATCTTCCCCATGTTTTGGACAGGTTTGTTTGTTTTGTGGGGTTTATTACCTCTGGCCAATGGGTCCGGGCCTGCTTCCCAGTACACAGGAAGCATACCTAGAGATTTACTGACACTGTAGGTAACTGGGAGCCAACTCTAGGTCTGGATCTGGGGACTCGTGCAACACTCACCAAATAAAGGGAGAGTGGCATCTCCTCAGACTTTCAAGCCTCCCAGGACCACCTCCCTCCCACAGACATTATTCAAATATTCATGTCCTGTTCTGCAAATAGAGTATGGCTAAGAATTCCCTTAGTCCCTTTTTCTACATTAAGACACCTGCATGGGGATAAGATTTCTGGTGGCAGAGGGCTCTTGGTTCTAGCAGACAATGGCATAATGGTATCCACTGCTGGAAACTGAAGCTAGACAAATTAAGACCAGAAATAAAGTGAACATTTTAATAGTGAGGGTAATTAACCATTGGAACAATATACATAGCAATATGAGAGATTCTCCATAACTCAAAGTCTTTAAATCAAGATTGGATGTCTTTCCAAGAGCTATGCTGTAGTTCAACCAGGAGTTTCTGGTCAAAAGCATGAAATCTATTAATCTTCGTTCTAAAATTAACTTTAATGTAGTTTTCCTGTCTCATTGTGTAGACCACTCACTGACTCTCCCATTCCCCCCAACTATTACGGACATATTCCTTTGAGAAAAAATAATGTGTGAGTTGGAATCTTCAGCCAGTCACAGAAATTTTATAACAGATGTCTAACTATCAATATGTTATGTACAGAATTTTTTTTTGAACACTTGCATTAATTATATTACAGAAAATATTGATTTTATTATGTCATTTTCTCTTACCATACACAGTAGAAATTAGTTATATACAACAGACACACCTAGTTAATATTTACTACACATAGAAATGTAGTATTTTTATTAAATGAAATCTATAAGAAATTCAATGCATTTTGCAAGCATAAGTATATGTACACATAGTTGTCAATTTAGAGATGGAGAATTTCAAAGATTTTATGTAAAATTTCTTAGTATGCCCAATGATATCAAAATATATCATTTGATAGAAAGAGTAAAATGTGCTGAGGATATCCAGGATAATGATGCATTCTTGGCCTCCTTAGGAGGGGCTGCAGATATATGGAAGCTCTAGGAGCATCTTATGTTATAGATCCATGGAACCTGATTCTTATTCAAAGCTTTTAAGAGTGTCCATATATGGTCACATTAGGCTCCCTTAGAGTGCCTAAGTGTATTGCCATCCCTTTTCCAAGGTTGGAGTCATAGACTTCACTCAATCTGTTGTAACAGGGTTCAAGAAAATGAAACCAGTATGCACACAAAACATGCTCATTGTATCCACTGATTTTAAAAAATGAAAGGCAGTCAATAAAGAAATAAATGAATCCTTCCAGCTGCACTTTGATGGTTTTTAATATAAAGAAATATGCAAAGAACCCCCGTCAAAGAAATAGTCTACTCCATCTTCAATAAGAATTTGGCATGTGAAGTCCTTGCTGGTTTGGACTCTTATATTTCTAAATCTGTCATGGGGTGCTCCACTCACTGCTGGTCTGGAGCCTCCTCTTGGTCACTCTGGCTCTCAAGATCCACACTTCTTCATGTGGTCACGCGATGTCACACTGTCTCTCTCTTATGTCTGCAGCTCCTCTCTCATCCCAGAAACCACAGGGTTTTCTTCGTGACTTGTCCCTCTGGCCAGGTCACTATCTGTGCCTCCCCCTTCCGGTGTTTATCAAAGTCTTTCTTTCAGCAGTCCTGGGCAGTCTTCCCATTCACTGCCTCAGGCGCTAATCCTTTAATGGCTGGTACGGGAACCCTGGCTTGCCCTGTACTCTGGGTTCCAGTCCAGGGACCCTTAAGCAGTTCTGGGCTTTACTCTCCCAGCCCCCATTGCTTCTTCCCTGGACTGCTTCCTACCACTCCTGGCTTCCCCCTTTTTCTGGGAGTAGCATCTCCAAACCCTCCTCCCTCTTCCCAGGGAGTGACTGCTGCCTCAATCTGTTGCCAGCTTCCTGGCTTTATAGGCGCCATCTCTTCCTGCCCAGCTGAGCCTGCTTGCAATTAAGTCCCTGCTCCCTGGCTCTTCCTTCAGGTGCAGCCTATGCAGTGAATAGCCTACCTGAACAGGGCTGGAAGGGGTTAAGTATTCTTGTATAACCTTCCATCCTCTGATACTTTCAAAATCTAATCCATATGCCACCCCCATTAGTGATAGCTGATACTATTTACATTTACATTACAGTAGGATCCTAAGGCCTCCATGAGGATGGGCACCTCAGTGTACTGGGTGCTATATAAGTACAGATAAAGCCTCTGGTTTTTATTTATATAAATTTAGAATCTGTTCAGGTTAATCTTTTGTGTGCCTCTGCACATTTGGATACCAAACTACCAATAGGTAGAGGTATGCTATATAGTGGTCTCATTAAAGGACTTGGAGCAAGAAACTCTTGACTCCTAGACCACGCTATGACAATGACTTCTGTTTCAGGGTAACAGCCGTGTTAGTCTGTATCTGCAAAAAGAAGAACAGGAGTACTTGTGGCACCTTAGAGATTAACCAATTTATTAGAGCATAAGCTTTCGTGGGTTACAACCCACTTCTTCGGATGCATATAGAGTGAAACATATATTGAGGAGATATATATACACACATACAGAGAGCATGAACAGGTGGGAGTTGTCTTACCAACTCTGAGAGGCCAATTAAGTAAGAGAAAAAAAACTTTGAAGTGATAATCAAGATAGCTCAGTACAGACAGTTTGATAAGAAGCAAGTGTGAGAATACTTACATGGGGAGATAGATTCAGTGTTTGTAATGGCTCAGGCATTCCCAGTCCTTATTTAATCCTGAGTTGATTGTGTCTAGTTTGTATATCAATTCCAGCTCAGCAGTCTCTCGTTGGAGTCTGTTTTTGAAGTTTTTCTGTTTTAAGATAGCCACCCGCAGGTCTGTCATAGAATGGCCAGACAGGTTAAAGTGTTCTCCCACTGGTTTTTGAGTATTATGATTCCTGATGTCAGATTTGTGTCCATTAATTCTTTTGCGTAGAGACTGTCCGGTTTGGCCAATGTACATGGCAGAGGGGCATTGCTGGCACATGCTGGCATATATCACATTGGTAGATGTGCAGGTGAACGAGCCCCTGATGGTATGGCTGATGTGATTAGGCCCTATGATGATGTCACTTGAATAGATATGTGGACAGTGTTGGCATCGGGCTTTGTTACAAGGATAGGTTCCTGGGTCAGTGTTTTTGTTCAGTGATGTGTGGTTACTGGTGAGTATTTGCTTTAGGTTGGGGGTTTGTCTTGTAGGTGCTTGTCTCTATCAGCTAACCTGGTGGCTGAACTCTGTGACTTTGTCCTCACCCACAACTATTTCACATTTGGGGACAATATATACCCTCAAGTCAGCGGCACTGCTATGGGTACCCGCATGGCCTCACCGTATGCCAACATTTTTATGGCTGACTTAGAACAACGCTTCCTTAGCTCTCGTCCCCTAACGCCCGTACTCTACTTGCGCTACATTGATGACATCTTCAGCATCTGGACCCATGGAAAAGAAGCCCTTGAGGAATTCCACCATGATTTCAATAATTTCCATCCCACCATCAACCTCAGCCTAGATCAATCCACACAAGCAGTCCATTTCCTGGACACTACTGTGCTAATAAGCGATGGTCACATAAATACCACCCTATACCGGAAACCTACTGACCGCTACACTTACCTACATGCCTCCAGCTTCCATCCAGGACACACCACACGGTCCATTGTCTACAACCAAGCTCTAAGATATAACCGCATTTGCTCTAATCCCTCAGATAGAGACAAGCACCTACAAGATCTCTATCAAGCATTCTTAAAACTACAATACCCACCTGCTGAAGTGAAAAAACAGATTGACAGAGCCAGATGAGTACCCAGAAGTCACCTCCTACAAGACAGAGCCAACAAAGAAAATAACAGAACACCACTAGCTGTCACCTTCAGCCCCCAACTAAAACTTCTCCAGCGCATCATCAGAGATCTACAACCTATCCTGAAAGATGATCCTTTACTCTCACAGATCTTGGGAGACAGACCTGTCCTCGCTTACAGACAACCCCCCAACCTAAAGCAAATACTCACCAGTAACCACACATCACTGAACAAAAACACTGACCCAGGAACCTATCCTTGTAACAAAGCCTGATGCCAACACTGTCCACATATCTATTCAAGTGACATCATCATAGGGCCTAATCACATCAGCCATACCATCAGGGGCTCGTTCACCTGCACATCTACCAATGTGATATATGCCAGCATGTGCCAGCAATGCCCCTCTGCCATGTACATTGGCCAAACCAGACAGTCTCTACGCAAAAGAATTAATGGACACAAATCTGACATCAGGAATCATAATACACAAAAACCAGTGGGAGAACACTTTAACCTGTCTGGCCATTCTATGACAGACCTGCGGGTGGCTATCTTAAAACAGAAAAACTTCAAAAACAGACTCCAACGAGAGACTGCTGAGCTGGAATTGATATGCAAACTAGACACAATCAACTCAGGATTAAATAAGGACTGGGAATGCCTGAGCCATTACAAACATTGAATCTATCTCCCCTTGTAAGTATTCTCACACTTGCTTCTTATCAAACTGTCTGTACTGAGCTATCTTGATTATCACTTCAAAAGTTTTTTTTCTCTTACTTAATTGGCCTCTCAGAGTTGGTAAGACAACTCCCACCTGTTCATGCTCTCTGTATGTGTGTATATATATCTCCTCAATATATGTTTCACTCTATATGCATCCGAAGAAGTGGGTTGTAACCCACGAAAGCTTATGCTCTAATAAATTTGTTAGTCTCTAAGGTGCCACAAGTACTCCTGTTCTTTTTAATGACTTCTGTGTTCTTGGATAAGTCACTAACATCTCTGTGTCAAAGTTTACTCACAGGTAAATTGGAGATAGTAATGGTGCAAGATATGCATCCTTAGAGACACAGTATTGTGAGTGAAGGTTAAATCCAAGTGCTAAAGCAGTAATATGGGATTAATTATTGTCTGTAAAGCACTTTGAAGATGAATAAGTGGAAAGTATTACTGAATAGGGTGTAAGTGTTTGCGAACCACATTTTTTAAAAAATCACATAGACCTCACTCTAGACCTATTCAGGCTTCAGATGCTATTCTTGTAGTTATGGACAGAGGCTAATTGGACATGCTGATGTTGTTTGAGCTATTAGCAGCTTTTAATACCAGCAATCACTGCCTTCAGGTCAAAATGTAAGACCCATCTCCTTGGCCTAGATTCCCTCAATAACACTAATCTCCCAGCAGAATAACTAAGTCAATAGTTGGGAATTGGAAAAAAGCGAAATTCATGTGCCTGGAATAAGTGAAGAGAACAAAATATCATCGGGGTTGGTGTTTTGAAAAGAATAAATCCCATTGAAAGTCAATAGGATTAGTGCTCCTATCTGCCTGAGGCATTTTTGAAAAGCCCATGTGATTTCATGTAATTTTTACAAGGTAAATACCACACTGATGAGCTCATAATACACAGCCAGACAAACATCACAATTGTCAGTTTGGGTCCTATGTAGTCTTTCATTGACATGACACTGGTTCCTCTAGTGCAGTTATGATTTTTGTAACATAATTTTCAGAGCAATTCTATCTGGCTCTTTAATTTCCAACCAACCAACAAAATAATCTGATTTGTCAACATTATTTTATTTAGTCCCTGATAGGATATTGGAACATGCAATTATTCTGTAGGTTAAAACTCATTTGGACGTTTTTTGGTGGAAACCAGGAACATTCAAATGTCCCTAAAAATCAGAAAATATTTTCTTTGTTCTTTCCTGTCATTTCAAACTATCTCAGGACCTGATTCTGCCAGCTTTCTGTTGAAATTAATGTTAGTATTCCAGAGTAAGGTACTGTTCAATGTGAGTAAAAGTGGCAGAATAGGGTCCTAAATAATTTGGGTTTTCAAAATAGCATCTTATAATGTAACACTTAGAGACTGTGTATTAGAGCTAACTGATGCTGCTGAAGTATGTGTATGAGGGAGACAAAAATGTTGTAGGTATTTTTAATGTCATCTTGTGGAACTGAAGAAAAGACCCACTATTTAATAAAATAATAGCTTAAATTAGATTCATTTGGAAAGTGAACCAAAAAGTGGTGATAACGAAGATGTGTAGAACGGTTTGCTAGAAATCTAGATAATGGCATATAAAAGTAGAAAATGGTGCCCACAAATATTTTTTCTATTTTATTGTCACACGATATCTAGTATTAAAAAAGCATTTACATTCTACTTAATAGGAAAGTTCTGGTAAAGTGACTAAATATTAATTAATAATAGCCTAAATGATTATTAATTCCTTTGGTTTTCATCATAATAATCTGAATGGTATTAATGTCATCAACAGTATTCTAGGGGATGTCCATTGTAATTCAGTATTAATTAAATGGATCATTATTATTTTAATACTAGCAATTAATCACCAACTCGCATGAATAAAACAATATAAAGTTCCAAGCCTTTGTAACATCTAACTAGCCCATGGCAGTAGTGAACTGAGAAATGCTGCTGAAGGAGTTAATTTGAGTTAGCTGGGAAGTTTGAAAAATCAGAGCGGGAATAACTATGTGACAATACGGTAACTGCTTAGACTGCAGTTATGGTCAGAAAAATGATAATGTAAAAATGACACCTTCTTACTTCACAGATCTGCTCCCTGTTTGCTTTTTGTTCCTGTTAGCACTGTAGAACCCACAAAGCTATTGGAAAGTGAGATGGAATCTGTCCCAGCTCTCCCATCAACAGAATTACTAAATTCTTATTGCAATATCTTTCCCTGGAGGCATCCAGGCTTCAGGTTAGCTACATCACCAACATGCCTCAGTTGGATTAGAATGTCTGATGATGGTATCGGAGTAAGAATGAACGTTGCTTGATCCCCAGTTGAGTTTGCAGGGCTTGCAGCTATAGAACTGTGTTTTTAATTGTGTACTGAAAACATTTGATATGGAAACCATTGAGAACAACTGGGAAAACCCATAAGTCTGTGTCTGGGTGGGAAAGAGTGAAGCTTTATCCAGCAACTAAAGTCCTAAGGGCCACGTCGTGGACCATCCTGTGCACTCCACTGGGAAGCAAGGGCATATGAGACACCTCCTTACACCTCTGCCTGGTTACCAGCATCATGCATAGCAGCATTTGCAGAATTGCTGCTACTTCCCCCACACAGGTAGGTAGTAGTAGAGAATGGGCAGAGCTTTAGTTCTCTCCAGTGGCCCAGATGACAATGATAACAGAACAATGGTAGTCTATCCATTGATTTCAGTGGCCCCAGGATCAAGCCCCCAACTGACAGACAGTGAGCACACAAAACTCCCATTAAACCTAATAGGAGTTTTACATGTTCAGTGTCACTTAGGAGTGGTCGTAGAGTTGGTCCCTAAGTGAAGGATAAGAATTTAATGCTGTCTAAGGAATCTATATTCTAAAATTAAATAATAGAGTTGATATGAATAGTTGACACCTTTATTTTGAATTTTGTTTCTCCTATTTTTGTATTTCTTTCTTGCCTCACCTTGACAGAAATGTATTGGCTCGTCATGTAAACAGGGAGCAATCAAAATAAATGTAAGCTGGTATAGTGCTTACCATTGTTTCAGTTCCATGGTTCTGTGTAATGGCTTGTGTTCACAACAAGGAAACAAATAGATAAAAGATACTCAACACCAAGTGGATGTTTTATTGTATCTGTGCTCAGTGTGGCTTTTTTTTTTTTTTTTTTTTTTGTACAAATTATTGCAAGCCTTTGGCAGTGAATCATTATGAGCAGTGTGGATCTGAAAGTAAAGCAGTATCTGTCAGTAAGATTAGCTCTTAACTGAAACCTTAATTTAATTTAAGAAGAGGAAAAACTCACAACACACTAATGAAATTCAGGAAACTTCACTGGAGTTGCCTTAAAAACAAAAAAACAAAAAAAACCCTGTAGCCATTATGAATAACATAAAAATAAAATAAAACATTCAGGATAAAAGTCTGCTTCTAAAATAAACTCTGGTAAGCTTAATTCTTGATGTTATAGTTAAATAAATATTTATCTGATTAACTTTGGACTGTAATTCTTTGTGCTTCTATCTCTTGAGTCAGAGGTCATATAAACAAGTGGGTTGGAGATTCAAAAGTGAACTTTGCAGACAATCTACACCTTGGCTTTATGAAGTCTGATAGCACTGAGATATTCTGGTCAGGTGGCTGAGGTATAACTTAGTGAACTGGTGTGACATAAAGTGATATAGGGTAAAATTTTCAAGAGCACCTAAGTGATTTAGGTGCCTACAACTTATTCAAAGTCAATGGGACTTTGGCTACTATGTCATTTAGGCACCTTCAAAACTGTTTCCCAAAGAGACCCAGACTATTAGAAAAGAATACTATGGATGGGTGTATAAAATATACAAGCTGTCTATCCTTATGTACACCCCACGTACTTTTCCATGTATTGCTAATACATGGAACCCATACCAGTGCCAAGTGTCTACATATGCAGTGCTCGGCACAGCTAGACACTGTGCACAGGCATATACCTGCATCCATGCTGCCCCATTTTTGGTACAGGATGGCAGCACTACCATTGCAGGGACAGTATCCCAGGGACCTGTGTGTCACAGGAGACACTATGGGAATCGCCTGGCTTTGTGTTGCTGGTACTAGATGCCACCTTCACACATTTGGTGATGGCACCTCTCACTCACCTCTCCTTTCTACCAAACTGTGTGGAAGACATAGAGCCAAGTCCATGATGATATGGTTCTGCTTCTGCTCCTGCTTGCAGGACAAATGTTCATGCAGGTTCATTCCCTGATACTGGATGGAATTGGTCCAGAAATAGTTGAGATGCTGAAGAGAGCTGACCGAGAGATGAATGAAAATCCACTATAGTGGAACATATATCATGGAACAGATATGTTGAATTCTGCGATTGCAGTGGTATGCCCATGCCTGGACTGCCACTTCTGGTTGCGGAAAACCAGCACAACATGGTCAGGCCACATTGTCTGGGAAACCTGGAAGGGTGACCAGTAGCTGCAGGACTTCCAAATCAGGAAACATACCTTCATGGAGTTGTGTGAGGAGCTTGCACCAACCCTCCAGTGCCATGCCACTCAATTTCAGAAACCCATAACAGGACAGGAGGTGGCTACAACACCTGACAGCTACTGGTAAGTTGCAAATCAGTTTGAGGTTGGGAAGTCAACCTGACAGGGCGGTGGCTGTATAGGTTTGCCAGGCTATCAATACTGAGATCTACCCACAAGTGATTGCCATAACCCAGGTCCCTGTAATTATAGCTGGATTTCAGAGGAAGGGGTTTCTGAACTGTTCAGGGGCCATCAATGGACCACACATCCCAATACTTTGCCTACCAAAAGGGGCAAATGAGTATGTGAACCAAAAAGTTACAATTCATTCATTCTCCATGTCTTAGTGGACCACAGTGGTTGGTGCATGATCACTAATGTTGGGGACATGGGAAAAGTCCATGATGCCAGGGTGCTCAGGGGATTGGGATTGTATTGCAGGGGGAAAGAAGGGACTTTATTCCCCAGAAATGATGTGGTTATATACAGTGTTTCTGTCCTGACATTTATTTTGGACCACCCCACAGACCCATTCCTAACTTGGCTCATGAAGTTGTATCCCAACATTGCTGATCCAAGAAAAAAAGAATTCAGCTACAGACTGTGTAGCTGCAGAATGATGGTGGAGTGTGTGTTTGGAAGGCTGAAAACTTGTTGGTGATACTGACGGACCCTGGATACCAATGTACCCTATGCATTTTGCATAATCGTGGTATGCTGTGCCTTGCCCAACGTATGTGAGGATAAGGGGGGATACTTCTGGACTGAGCGGGCACAGGACAGGCAGCCAGATCCCAAACATGTGTACACAGCTCCTAGAGGGCAAGGGAAATTTGTGGTGCTATTTGCTTGCACACCATGGAACAGTGGGGAGCCAGAAGGTAACTTTAGACTGTACCAAGAGACACCAAAGGACACTATGGGATGCTACAGTGCTGCTGTAAAAGCTCAACAGAGCATTGCTATATAGTTGTGTTGTGGCATCCATTGGTGGGTTTTGATCCCAGCAGCTCATCTTAATGTACCAAATGAAAGCAGACCATTATGTGAGGGTTGTTCCTCAAGGTCAATACATTTGGCTGTGGTTTTGGTTTCGAGGGTGTATAAGCACTTCAGTGCCAGCACTGAGCAATCTTTTTGTTATATGTTAACAACTCTGTTTCGTGGTGCTCTCTGGGGAGTACTTAATCATTCTGAAAGTAACTGAAAAACAGTTCAGTAAGGTTTTTTGCAGGGGCTTCACTCATTCCTTCCTCACAATGTTTTCTGCAACTAGTGATCACAGCACTGATCAGCCGCTATGCAGGAGTACTCCTCTGGTTGCATGTCGTGGCTGTTTGACGGGGTGAAGGAGGAAGGATCGTAAAAGCACTGCTCAGCATCAGATATCGTCAGTGTTAATTTAGTTTTGTTTCCTTTCTGTATTGTCAGTTAAATTATTGACAAAGGCATAAAGACATTTTAAGTAAACTTCTCTGATTTTCGTTCCGGTGCATTGGACAGTAACAGTTTTTTTCTCAGAGCTTTGTTCATTGTCATAAACCCTGCGTGCTCTCTCTCTCTCTTTTTGTTAAACATTGGGAAATTCATAGCGGCAGGGCGGAAGGAGTTGTGGGAGGGACAGAAAATTCAGTGCCTTTCTATGGCATCACTGCATTAGAAAGTTACAGAACTGATAGTCATTTGCTGTGCATCCTGCTGATCCATCCCAAACATGTGGGAAATATCCCATTGATGATATTTGGAAAGCAAGGTGCACACATAAGTGAAGTGAACAATAACTTTTATTTAAAAGGTCTATGGAACATAGAACAAAAATGGTTTTTAACCAGAACTGCGTATGAATCAAAAACTGGATCAAATTCCCTAAGCCATGTGCAAACATTACTTTCAGTGGACCTGTCTCCTTGTCCTTCCCCTTCCCCTGACAAGGGGGGAGTAGCTGAGAAAAATTATGTGAGGGAGATGAGGGGACATCTTCTGCATGGAGTTTGAAGGATGAATACTGGCTGGGCTACAAGGCATGGCTCAGCTCATTGTTCCACACCTGTATGCTTTGGGGGAAGAGGAGGAAGGTTCTCCTGCAAGGGCATTTGGGTGCCAGTGAAGGATGTTGTGCCAGGAGACTAGCATGTTAGTGTTGGATCAGCAGCAGCCTGCGAGGCACCTGGAGAAGGAGGTGTTGCCTGTTCCCAGACAAGAGCAGTGTCACCAGCAGCAGGTGGGAACCAAAAGCTTTCCACCACCAGTTGTACTAGTGACTGCATGAGTTCATGATACTCTGCCCACTGGACATACTCCCATTCCCTGTGGTATGACTCTAGATTCAGGAACTGGTTCATCAGTGCCCCACCCTGCCTAAGAGCCTGATTGTCACATGCCCAAAGAAAGCAAAACTGTTCCTGACTTCTCTTATGTATGCCAATGAGCAAATGCTCCAGGTCTGTCTGCCTGCCTCTGCTGTCTCTGTAGTGCTGCTCCTGCTCCTGCTCTCCTGGAAAAATAGGTACCCTGTTGGCATCAGAACATACTGCTGAGTCAAACACAAGGGTAGCGTTATATTTAATTTCTCCTTTGAAGGAATCTAAGAACACCCTCTCCCCAACACACACACACAACTTAACTGTGCTCCTGAAGGCCACAATGTTGATACTTTTTAATATCGCAGGAATGCAACTGTTTACAGCATCCTTCCTTCTCAGACAACTTTTGCAGCCCCCAAGGAAGGAGCTGAGGCAAATAATGGTAAGGTTCCTGCCGTACTGTTATTAAAATGTTGTAATGTTTACAGTGAATCAAGGAGCCATTTGGGGTGGGGGTTGGTTCCTTTTGGGGGTACATTACCAGGCATCTATTTGTTCTTGAAAAGACAGGCATCATTTGGAGAACATAGCAGTTTTCCAGGTATTGGGATGGAAAAGAGCAGTGGTTTACCAGTCCCGTGGAGGAGATCTGGCCTCCTATGCCAGTGCAATGTTTCTTCTGAAGGTCACCTCTCTACATATTGCTGAGTGGAGGGGTTTGGAGAGCTACAAAGGTGGACCAAGCACATTTGCCTTGCCATTGAACCTGAAAAACCAGCTTCAATCTCTCCTACACCAAACATTTGCTGAATTATGCTTACAGAACTGGGAGGCAATTCCAGAGGAAGTTCACTGTATTTTAAGCTAGTTGACCAAGTTCCATGGAAGAGGAACAAAGAACCACAAAGAACATCCACCCACCCCCTTACCTTCCCTGCATCACCAGAAAGTTCAGGCCCATGTCCAGCGACCAGCATTGGAAAAGGACAGGGAAATGCAGAGTCGTGCTGCAAGTGCATTTTTTTTCCCCTGAACTTTCAGATTAACACCTCAAGCTTGTTACCTCTCCACTGCGAAGGGACATAGCATTGTGTGTGTGTCACTACTACTGCTGGCCAAGGGTGGTCAGGGACCTTTGCCCAAGGGTGAGGCAGCAAAAGGTTCAATGCAGGGATGGCCCTGGAAAACTATTGATACTTGTGACCTCGTACGCACCCTTAACCTACATCTCCACTACACTGTAGAAAGAATATGAGGCTATGCCCCAGCAGAGGCATGCACTTACCCACACACCTCAGGTGTACTAGCTTTCTTGCCCTTTACTCTCTTTCAGGGACATGCTTTAGGGCTTCAGATGTGGACAATAAGGAGGTTTTGGCATAACAATGCACATGTAACTGTGTACAGTTGCAAGTGTAGACGTAGCTATATAGACTCACATCTCATGGTAGTGTGTGTGTATGTGTGTGTGTGTGTGTGTATGTTTACATCCTTGCTTGGTCCATTAGCTGGGTTTGAATATGGGACTTTCAGCACTAAAAGTATGAACCTCCACTGCTTGAGCTAAAGAACCCTGTCTAGTAGCTGAGAGCTTTAGTGTATCAGCTTCGAGAGGGGGACAAAAACTCAAACTTTGCTAGTGTCATTTACATATGCACTATTCAAGCCCTCAAAATAGGAGGTGCATAGGCTTTGTGCTGCACCTCTGCACAAGGATGGATTTCACCTGTATGAATTCCTGCCCAGCATATATATTATAATAATACATTTTAATGTTTTTGTTCCCATATGCTTCTGGATACCTTAGCAAAATATACATAATTAATACAAATATGAAACAGGGCCACATGCCGTAACAGATCTATAAAAGAAGAACAGAACAAAAATACTAGTAACCTCCATTCCACACTTACCGAAAATATACCTCTCACAAAGATATCAGCCCAGCACATATGGTGCCACCACAATTAAATTAAAAATAGAAAGTCAGGAGACTTGCTCCAAAGGATATCAAAATGGTTTATACTGAACCCAGAAAGCAAGAGAATTCTGAGTCATTGGTGGCAATCTGTGCATACCAGATCTCTCGAGACACCACTATGGTATCAGTCCCCAGTGACAGAGGACCTTGAGATGGAATCTATGGATTATCTCAGTGAAACCCTTCATTTCAATTCTGGTACCTTGATTCTACAGTGATGGACACATTATAAATGGCATAGATGAGATTAGATACTTTGGAATGGTGTCTATTCAGAATTCATTTGTTGTCACAAGACAAAGGGCAATAAGTTTCCCTCCGGTTGACTGATTCTACTATCTGTTATTTAGTCATTAAGGGGAACACCTGCCTCCTGCTCCATGGATGCAGTTCAGTTGCTCTGGAGGATATACATATAGACCCTTGCTTCTAGGCATAAACACAGTCTTCAGCCTGTGGAGATCGGAAAATCCCATAAAAGGGCTCACTGGGCCATAGTAACCTCTGTGGAGCTGCTCTTCAGCCACTCTGCATCCTGGATGGAAATATTTCCCCCCCTCTGCTGCCCCAGACATTGAGCACATCATTTGGGCCTGATTTAGTAATAGTAAGAATCTGAAGCACACTGGCTCTACAATAGGTTGGCAGTGCAGCCATCAGAGCACAAATGTCAGTGTAATGGGTGAAACCACCTGAGCAGTTATAATACAGCAGAACCCCATTCATCTGACCTAATTTGGACTGGGGTCAGATCAGATAATCCAAAATTTGCATAATCAAGAGAATGGGCTAAGAGCTTTCTATCCATTATTTTAAAGACGCAGAGTTGCTTTTAAACTAGCTGATCCCTCCTGGAAAAGCATTAAAACATAGCCCCCTTCTTTATTTTCAGTATACGTGAACTGTTACTTCTAGTAACCAGTACCAGTTTTTAAAAATGCAGAAATTATCATTTTAAGTTGCAACAACAGCAATACTAATGGTAACAACTAACAACAGTAACAATACATAATATGCATAAAGTATCACATTAAAATACAATACTGTATATAGTACAGTGATAGGTACAGCAGCACTCATGTTGATAATGGCTGGAAAAAATCTAACAGTTTGTGTTGTTTTAGATGAAAGGGTCTCTTCTTCATTGCACGATCACGGAGTTGCTTCATCAACCACTGTTCAGTGTGTGCGCTGGTTGTTCAGTTAATATGGAAAGCTGGCTAATGGAGGCTTGGGTGAACAGGGATTTACTGTACGATAGCTGAAAGAAGCTGCAATCTATTCCTAGCTGATGGTCACTTTAGAGAGTTACCATATAAATGTACTGCAATGGAATAAGACTAGTACAACTGGTGTAGGTCATTCCAAATACCCTACTTTTCCTGCGATATCCGTGCTTTCCAGTTTTCCTTCTGTGATATATTTAATAGTATGTGGAACAGAAAATACTTTGGAAATTTAGGGATAATGTTTTCCTTTACATTCAAGGTAACCTGCATACTCTCTTCAATGTCCAACATATTGTTAAATGCTTGGTGTTTGGATAGTAATTTTTCAATGTCATTTTCCATCTACATTGTATATGGAATATTTAAATGGATAAAAAGGGATGATCCAGAGCCATGAATTATTATTTATTTACTATTTATTAAGCACTGCAGAATGCAGTAACTATCCTAAGAATTTACAAGTCTATACAATGAGAACTTTTCCATTCAAGTATAACAAATTACCTCCACATCTGGCTTTCTGAGGGAAGAATTGGGCACAATGTGTCCACCCCAAACATAACATAATTTGTGCTATAATGCTATATCACCTTCACCCTTGCATTACAATATCACTTACATCTCCACACTCTTTCAATGCCAGCTTTTTAATGCATGAATAATTCTACCAATCGCCTACTGAAACAAAGATTAGACATCATGAAGTCATAACATGTCACTCTCATTTGAATTATAATATTTGTAAGAAATGTTTTTAAAAGATCTAAGTTACCATCATCCTCTGGATCTTCCTGCCCCATATTTATCTGAGTTTTAGATTGTAAGTAGAACTGCAGGGGGAAAAATTCTCAATTTTGAAAAGTCCAAAAAATATGTTGTGATTTTTATTTTTTGAAAATTTCCCCCCAAAATATGTTGCTGTTTTTAAAACTAGCTTATGGAGTGGTCAAATACTTTAGTAAATTTGAAATTTTGCTTACAACTTTTCATTAAAAGTTTTGAAAAAACATTTGCAATTTCTTTCATTAATTTTTGCCCAGCTGTAATTGTACAAGCACTTCAGGAACAATCTGTGTCTGATTTGTGCTTTGAATATGGTGCCAAGCACCATGCTCATGCTTAGTAAACAAATAACCATTAGCAAAAAAATGATACAAACGTTCTGACACTTTGGGTTACGTGAGTATTCTGGGAACTGTGGTTCCATTTGTTTCCATTAGAAGTGTTTGGAAATCTAATTTAAAATAAAATCTCCTATTTAAGATTGCAAATCATAGCTGTAAACCTTAACATGCATGATAAAGCCAAAGAGAGACTCTCTCAAAGCATCCACTTGGCTATGGTAGCCCTCAGGTCAGCCAGGTGGTCATGGGTTTTAAAGGCTATTTAGGAATGATAATACCAGCTGAGCTATGTTATCTCTTTCTCTTAATAACCACAGGACTAGATGGAAGGATGATGTGTGTCCCCCTTGTCTTTCCTCTGGCCAGCCCACTCCCTTACTATGGACAGTTAATCTCTATCCCCTCCCCCAGTATGGACCTTAGACTATGTTAAGAAGCATCCGTAGGGTATTTGTTGGGGGGGGAGGGAGCATGGAGGGGATGGTGATACGAAGATAGCTACACCCTCTTTCCATGTGTAATGGGGTGGGATTCATGCAAAGATAGTACCTTCTGGATATGGATACATGGGTCATAATCTGGCCCCATGTACGTAAATTAGTACTAATAACTGAAAGGGCTGTATTAGAATAAAAGTGCAGATATGACAAAACTATTAAATGTAATTTAAGGCTTTTCACCCCTTTTGTGAATGGGTGGGAAAATGTCACTTTTCATTTGTTTATGTTTTATTCATATTTTCCAGAAGTGTTTTTAATGCATTGTAATTTATAAAATTGAAAGTAGTGAGTCACAAAATAAGAGGTACGAGAAGAGGTGAAGTGGCCAATTCCATCTGATGTGGACTGAATATGAACAAAAGGCATTTTGAAATATTTGGAAACTTTGTCAAGCAATGAAAATTGCATAGGCACATGCCTATCAACCTATTAATTTTCAAAACAAAACCCCAAGAAAACTATTTTACATGTGAATGGGATATAAGCTGACCTGCACAAAATTCAATCTAAATAAGCTTCCAAGATTGTCACTATGTCTATGGTGCTCAGAAAGTCTGAGTCACCAGGTTGAATTATCACTGGGACTCACCGGCAGGTACCATCCAAATTTTAAGTTATCTGCTATTTTTGGCTTTTTTGCACACATGACTTTACAGCATGAGCAATCAGTTCTTTGTATTTATTAATGGTACAAGAAAGAATTTAAAGCTATTCTGAAACTTACATTCTCAAATTTAGAGCTACAGCTAGAGGCCCGGATTCAGAAAAGCAATGAAGCATGTGGTTACCTTTGCAAAAGACTGTACTTAAGCATATATTTAAATTTAGTCATGCACTTAAATTCCATTGAGGTCTATTAAACTACTCATGAGAGTAACTGTCACCAATGTGAATGAAGAGTCCCAGTCTGGCCCATAATTATCAGCAACATACTATATCACCTTCTACACAGGCATTATTAATCTGGCATATTATGGTAAAATATTTCCATTCTCCTCCACATACCATAACTGTTTTACCATAAATGGCCCCGTACCAAGATATACTTATCAGCCAACTGCAAATGTATTAATTTCTCAATACATATATAACTACAGGTATTGATGCTTGAGCCAAAACTCTTTGAAGTCAATGGAAAGACCTCTGTTGTCTTCAGTTAGTATTGGATTGAGCCTTTAGTTCTTACTATACAACTTTATTTTTGTGTTTTTAAGGTTTAAAAAGTGTTTGTTTTTTTGTTGATTTCACCGAAGAAAGATACCTGAACACTATCTACCATATCTGCTGTCAAATATATTTAGTTTGTAAGGAAATTACTGTACACATGGGTGGGAGAAAGGGTCCATAATTCATATCACCTTTTTATCCTTCAATTTTCAAGCTTCATATTTATACAACAGGGCCACGTTATTTCCTTGTTCCATCTCTGGCCAGTGTCTCTCTCCTGTATGTAAATAATATCTCTATGTAATATGATGAGTAAGTTCCAGAGGAAGAAATTTTATTTGGACTTTCCCAGTTTGGTATATCACCTTCCTAAAGGTTATGTTGCACCCAGGAAGGAATGAGGTAGTGTAGGGAATGCTACTTTGCTCTTTCCTTCCTTCTATCTGACCAATAGAACACAGAAGAAGGAAATGGTAAAGAGCTTCATGTTGATAACTTTTACAAGTATAATGACCTCTCTAAATGCTCACAAAATGAGGCAAAATTTTCACATCCACACAAATTTTTCATACATTTGTGGAATGGGCTTAAATTTATGTGAATATACATTAGGCTGATACCTCACCACTTTACTGCCTGGCTGGGAGGGTAGAACACGGAGTCCCTTCCGGAGCTGACATTAGTATCTCTCCATGACTTCTAAGGAGCCATGGCATGCAAGGATCCTACATGTCCCTCACTCTGAATGCAACAAGGCTCTGGTCCCACCAGCCTAGAACATGAGAGTTCTGAGGTTGTTCCTGAACTAAGTCCCCTTCTGCAACTCAAAAGCCGGTCATCAAAATATTCTTCCATTTCTAATGATTTTTTTATACTTCAAATTTTTTTTTGAAAAGTTTATTTATAATCTCATTTTATGAATGTTTCTACAGTTTTGGATTGTTTGACTATTTGCATAATGTACAACATTCTAACCATATTTTTCCTTTTCAGGAAAGCATAGATTTGGGTGAAATCATGTTTTCCCTTTGCTATTTACCTACTGCCGGGCGAATGACATTAACAGTAATCAAATGTAGAAATCTCAAAGCCATGGATGTAACTGGCGCTTCAGGTAGGTATGCTTCTTTTCATTTAGCAGCGTGGAGTTCTGGTCTGAAAAGTGGCTATATTAAAACGACAACTTCGTACTCAACAAATATCTGTATTTTGAATATGCTGAGTCATATCTGCTCAGTTTTGTGAAAAAATATGGGTTTTTTTTTTTCCTGGTTTTTCTTTTTATTAGTTGTGCAGAGACAATATGGGTCAGAAAGAGTGAAATGAGGATTCTGTTTCATCTTTTGCACGATCAACCAAATTGTTTACAAAGTTCCAAACAATTCTGTGCAAAGCCATTGAAAGCAATAGCCATTGAGGGCATTCACTGAAGACAATGGGATTATGCAGGTGTAAGAGAGGGCATAATTTGGCCACCCCAACATTGATTATTTTGAAGCTGAGTGAGATAAAACACTGGTTAGCTGTTAGAGTTCAGGCTGAGTTTGCAGGACTGTTGGTTGTTTTGTTTTGTTTTTAAAGTTGTAAACTTAAACTTGATACAGAAAGCAGTGCGAGACAAACATGTAAATCCACAGTCTTGTTGTACCAAAGACACTTTACAGAATGGAACTGCTCTTCAAAAGACACTCCTTTAGTGGCACATTAAAAATCTCTACATCCAGTGGAAAGTTTTGATTTAGTTGACATTAAATTGTACTTTGATATTCACCTACAAACTTTTGGGGCTTGTTTGTTTGTTTTTAATTAAGTTTTGCTTTGTTTTCTGGAGGGGTAGGACAATGGGGATTACTCTATCTATTACTCTTAAAATAATAGCAGAAGATAATTAAAAGAAAATAAAACATTAAAAATGCAGGGAGAGATTTTCAAAGGCACACAACTCCCATTGACTTTCAATTGGAATTAGGTACCTAACTGCCCTTTGCACTTTTGAAAATCTCCTCCTTTTATTTTGTAACGAATATGTTTATTACATGAAAACTTCAAGAGAACTGGTTAAGGTGGAGAGGTCTAAATACTGGCTGTGTGTGATGTGGGGGTGGGTGAATCTATTTTGTTTGCTTGCACCATTCTTTTGAGTAGACAGGAAATTGAAATTGCAGAAGAGACAGCTCTGGTTGCTTATGTCACTAATACCTATACAACTTAGGTTTTCATGAATGTTAGCCTGCTAAGAATTTGCTGCTCTTTTGCTTTACATTTCAACTGCATTGAGACCAGTGTGAAAATGACTTCTTGTTACTCAGATCCGTATGTCAAAGTCTCATTGATGTGTGAGGGTCGAAGGCTAAAAAAGCGGAAAACAACTACAAAGAAAAACACACTTAACCCAGTTTATAATGAGGCTATCATCTTCGATATCCCTCCAGAGAATGTGGACCAGGTCAGCCTCTCCATTGCTGTGATGGACTACGATCGGTAAGTGCAATTTGTTCCCTGAAAATATTAATCTTCAGCAAGTGGTTACCTCACTATTGCAATTGATTTATTATTTTAACTGCCTGGTGTTTTAAGTAAATTCAATGTCACTAAAATAACACTTTTGAATCCGGAGGATTCAAAGCTACCATGGCTTTCAGCGTTTACTTCCGTTTATCAGTGTCATTAATGATGGTAAGAAGAAAATTAAACATGACTGAAAATTGTCTCATAAATGTAACCCGCATTAACAGTGTGAGTCTTTGTCCATCCCGTCCCCATCTCCCCCTCACCCCTCGACCCTGTGGCTGCACCGTGTAAGGGGTTTGTAAGACTGTAAAACTTCCAGCAAATGGAGTTATTCCTTTAGCTCAAGCAGTAGAGAAAAAGTTAGCTCTATAGGTTTCAGAGTAGCAGCCGTGTTAGTCTGCTGGAACAGGAATACTTGTGGCACCTTAGAGACTAACAAATTTATTTGAGCATAAGCTTTCGTGTGCATCCGAAGAAGTGGGCTGTAGTCCACGAAAGCTTATGCTCAAATAAATTTGTTAGTCTCTAAGGTGCCACAAGTACTCCTGTTCTTTTTATTAGCTCTATAGACACTGGTTAAATTCTTGCTGATAATTCAACCAGGGGATTCATTACTTCAGGTCAATTACCCTGAACCTGCCTACTTCCTGTCTCCATACAGAGGAGGGAAATACCCCACAACCGCAACGCCCACTTAAGTTCTGATATGGGCAGAGAGCCATCTCCTCCCATCCTTTCCCAGACAGTTTCCTAGTACAAAGGGGACAACTCCATCCCTATAGCTAAAATAGCCTGGGGGTTGCAAGTTACGTTAGAGATGGATTGACAGAACAGTGCTTGAGCAGAGCCTACTTCACTCACACCTACTATTACTCATGAGCTCCAGAGACATTCAGAATTATAGGGGGGTGGGAGTGGGGGTGGGAGAATCAGCAGTAAAAACTGAGTCAATGTTATAAAACCTGTGGTGAATTTTCCCCATCCTTTAGTTCCTACCTCACCTTAAGACAGTGGCTGTGAAGGGCTTAGGGAGAGAATGGTGCAGTGAGTTATACACCATCAGTCCTTCTATAGCACTCTTCATTTGCCGATCTCAAAGTCTTTGTCAAGGGGAAGATGAGTATCATCGCCTGTTTACAGAGGGAAGAAATAAGAAAGAGTGAGGAAGTGACTCGGTCAAGGTCACACAATAGATCGATGTTGGAGTAAGAGCTATTAAGCATTTAGCTGGTGTTAAGATTTTTGCCTGTCATGGTTACAACCTTGAATGCCTTGACAAGAAGCATAGATCTATCTTTTATGTTTCTGTACCTGAGGTTCTAATTATTATAACAGACTAAAGATTAAAAATATACCTTAAGATCACCAGCTACTCTTGGGTCCTGCATGAACCCTGATTCCTCCAATTCCCACTCATCATCCCTCTCCCCACAATTTAAAACACAACAGCAAAACATGTAACTAACTAACCGGTGACACTCAAAACCTACTGACAACTATATGCAAGAAATCCATGGATCACCACACTCAGCTTTGTAGAGCCGGTAACCACCCCAAATACACCAAGAAATCAGTTAGCTACAACCAGGTACTTACATACCACAGAATATGCTCCAAGGAGAAAGTTTGGGATACACACCTTAACACACTTCACCAAACAAGGACACTCCACCAGAGAAGTTGGAATGGGCCACCCAAATACTCTGAAGGAACCTGCTCCATGCAGAAATAACCCCCACCCTCTGACTCCACAACCCTAGTTGTCACCTACCACCTCACTGGACCCCATACAGGGTATCATAAAACAACTACAACCCATATGCCATAGGGATCCCATCCTGAAAGAAATCTTTCCTGAACCCCCACTTCTGGCCATCAAACAACCTGCCAACCTCTCCAAGCTCATTATCAAGCAAGCTCCCGGCAGACCAGGACACACCAACTCAAAGTGGCAACAGACCCTGCCAGAACAACACATGTAAAACCCGCAGACATATTTCCAGTGCTACAATGATCAACACCCCCCACAACATATCTTTCAAGATCCAGGGGTCTTACACATGCCTATCACAACATGTGGTGTACCTCATCCAGTGCACTAAATGCCCCAATAACAATTATGTGGGTGAAATCTGACAATCACTACACTCTTGAATGAACTCACGCAGGAAAATGATAACAGACAAAAACACTCTATCACCTGTGGGTGAACACTTTTCACAAAGTGATCTCTCTATATCTAACGTCTCAGTCCTCATCCTCAAAGGAAACATGCACAACACTTTCAAAAGATGAGTCTGGGAGCTTAAATTCATAACTCTGCTATCACTAAAAATCATGGACTGAACAGAGACATAGGATTTATGGTTTATTACAACAATCTATAACCCACTAACAACATCCCCAATTGCTTTGCTTCCCCTTCCACCCCGCCTTCCTTTATCCCAGTGATTGGAGGGGTGTTAATGGGCTACTTCACCTTGAATGGTCCCTTGAAATGTGTGTTAACTACTGGTGCTAAACAATCTGTTCCACCTTGTATTTAGCTGTGACAATAAGTAAGTTTCTCAGACCTGAAGCAGAGCTCTGTGTAAGCTCAAAAGCTTGTCTCTCTCACCAACAGAAGTTGATCCAATAAAAGATATTACCTCACCCACCTTGTCTCTAATATACTGGGACCTACAGCCACAACACCGCATACTCAAAACCATGGTCAATAATTTGTATGTTATCCCTGTCTCCAACTCTTTGCCTGTTCTTTTGGATTGTAAGTAGAACCCTGCACAGATACCAAGTTTGTATCAATCAATCAAGTCAATCTGCGAACATGGTCCATGGATATCTGCATCTGCATCCATGGATGCAGATATCTGCAGATATAAAGTGGATATCCTCAGATTTGCCGGACTCTAATTGTAAGTTTTCCAGGGCAGGGCCAATTTCTTCATCGGTGATTTTATAGCTCCTAACAAAATGATGCCCCAAACCTGACTGGGATTTTTAAGTCGTCCTGTAATATATATGATTAATAACAATAATGTGCACACTTTGGGCATCTTCAACATTTTGCGCTAAACCAATCCAACTGCATTATGGTTCAAAGATGTTAATAAATCTATCTGCATTAAAAAAAGCTTTCTCTGCCCTTCTGTAATCCTCAGAGTAGGACACAATGAGGTGATCGGGGTGTGTAGGACAGGACTTGATGCTGAAGGACTTGGAAGAGATCACTGGAATGAAATGCTGGCTTACCCCCGTAAACCTATTACTCATTGGCATCCATTGGTAGAGGTAAGAAGTAGAGTATCTCTATAGCCAACTTGTTGCTACATCTCTCTGCTTTTAATAACTCATTTCCAAGAGCCTCTGAGAATCATGACATCACTAAGGTGGGGACCTTGTGGAAGATCCTCCACTTAAATCTTGCCTAAGAGTTGTGTGTGGTGGGGGAGAGAGGGTTGAATGGCCAAGCAGGGATGCCTGCGCATACCTTACATACTGCAGAAAAGCACTTTGCACTGCCCTGCAAAGGCTGGTAAGGAGATCCACTTTGGGGCAGGCCAGGGGTCAGAAATTGACCCTGGGCTTCAGAGATGGATTTCACTTCCTCAGCCTTCCTGCACTCCACTTCAATAGGACCTGAAGTTTCTTACGTTGGTGGACTGAATTTTCTCTAAATAGCGGACAGTCAAAAGAAATCTATGACTCAGTTCACGTCTAACGAATGCTTTTATTGATTTTTGCTGTTATTTTAATCAGTGAGGTTCTGATTTCGGGGTTTACTTTTGATCTGAAAGTATCACTTCAGAAGTTGCCTTGCTCTGCTCTCAAGGTTTTGATATAAAGTTCTTTCAAATCTTTTTAGCGGTTACCTATTGTTTATTTTGAGATTACCAAGGATTGCTTAAAATTACTTGGGAGTGGTAAATGTAAATATTTCAAGGCCAATCATTTTCTTATTTGAAATGATAAGCATTAAAGAGAGTTGTGTAACTAAAATATTGAGTTTAGATTTCTCCATTAAGTAGGCTGAGTTGAGGCTACACACCAGTAGCCGCATACAGAGATGCTAAAACAGTCATTTATTTGAACCCTCTAATCCTAATGCAGGGAAAATTCTGTGTGTAACTGTGAACTTTGAGAAGATCCCCTTCAGAGTCTTAGGACCACATCCTGCCGGATGCATAACACCCATTGGAGTCATGGCTTTAGGGCTGGGAGGGTGCAGGCTGGGTTCATTAGGCAGCAGGCCAGGATTGGGGTCAGGGGGACAAATGTTGTTCACCCCTTTTCTTCAATCAAGCCTTGCAGATAAACCAGTTGAGAGCTGATGCAACCTGAGGCAGCACTGACTATTTCATGGCTCCCTCTACTGTGGGGAACCACCCTTAAAGAAGCGTCCAGGGCTGTGGCAGCTGGGGAGTGTCTACTGGAGCTACATTCTCAGGGAGAGTGTGAGAGAGAGGAAGCTGGAGCCAGAACAGTTCAGAGGGCACTGCACAGAGGTTCCTGGCCTCCTCCTGGATTCTCCAGCACATATGCACGGTTTGGAAACAGAACTGCAGCTCAGTAGATGGTGAAGCAAACCACACCCAAATGGAATGATTCAGGGAGAGTCCTTATGGGGTCCCCCCCAAAAAAGTTTCCTTACCATGGTTAATTCTCCAGGAGGGTGTGTCTTGAGGCATAAAAATTACTTCAGATTAAGTTTTCATTTTCTAAAAATGTCCTTTTCATTTGGGGGTACAATTCAGCTCCTTCTTTTGGAGAGGGTCCTTGTGACTCTCTCATCCTCAGAAATAACCATGATGAGTGGAGAGATCTGATGATGATTGTAAAACTAAAACTTTTCTTTCAGTTACCTGGCCAGGCAACCAGTTTTGATAGCCAGGGGTCTTGTTCATCACCAAAACCACCACCTACACCCTAGGGCACAAGAATGGATTCATCACATCCAGTGTCCAAGCTCCATGTCCATCACACCTACATTAACAGAAGGTTTGGCTTCCTCAGATGAACTGTATCCATATTTTTGTATTAAAATAGATTTTCTTCCTGTTCTAAGTCTTATATTACAGTTTATAATAATTTCTTAAGAATGAATTTCACTTGAGCCAAAATACTCCTTCCTTATGCAAAGATATTCATTTTTCTCTCTGTCATAAAGGATTGTTTTGATACAACCTATTTCTTTGCAGATGGAAGGAAATCAGAGAAAAAAATACATATATACTAGCACTTGAAAACAAATGGAGCTTCTGATGCTATTCCTTTTAAGGTAGCAAAATTGTCATATACAGCACTTACTTTGTAACTTGCCTCTAAATTATAAATTTTGCACTAAATCGTATATGACCATTAAAGAAAACCTTTACAGCTTTTGATGTACTAGAAAAAGATAATTCTAACAACATAATGTCCAGTTTCTCTATGATTGTCTTGAATGTTACTTTGCTCACTGTAGGCCTGCACCAGAGCCCACTGAAGTCAATGGAAAGGATCCTATTGAATTCATTTGGTTTTAGTTCAGGTCCTATGGATCATATCCTGCAAATGAATGCATGCAATTGAACCCTTACAACAATCCTACTGACATTATGGAGACAACTATGCAGTATTTGATATCCAAGCTATTTTGACCGGATGCCTTGTTCGCATGGGATTGGTTCTGTTCTGTTCCTATGAATTTAATATGACTGGATGAGTGTTTTTCTTAGAATCAGGCTTCCAGTGAAAATACTTGTGACTATGAATTTGAAATTTGCCTTCTGTCAATATAGTGAGGTAAAAACTTAAATGTTACTACTTCATAGAACATTCCTGCTAGTAAACTCAATATTCAAGGAAAGAAAATACAAAATGAGCATCAGTTAAAGCTAGTTGGTTAAAAAACTGAATAAATACTAGCACGTTACTTTGCAGTATTGATCCAAGTCTCAATAAAACTCCAGTTTAGCTCAGTGAGAGAATTTGTACTAAGTAGAGACAGAGAAAAGGCTGCAGGACTGGGCCCTGGGCTTTTAAAGGTGAGCTGCAATAGGAAAATTAATTAGGGGTGTTCCCTTTTTTTTGTTTGTTTGTTTGCTTGCTTCTTTTTGACATATAAAGAAAGCCAGAAAGGTTTTAGTTTAAAAACAATCCAAAAACATTTTAAAATTAGAAATGTATGTCCTGTTTATGCAGAAAAACTCTGTAATGATGGGAAAACTACCAAATTCTGACATGACAGGAGTCAAGAGAATGAAAATTGAGAGGAGGGGATTTTTACTCAGACTTAAAAAAATCTTTTGGGTTTGGTTGGCTTTGTTAATACCTATTTTATTTCAGTGACTAACATTTTGGATAAATGATTTATTTATAAAAATCCATCACCTCCAGCTTTTTAATTAAGATGTGATAGCTCCCAGTAAACATGCTCTGACTGAGATGTCTATCATTTCCTCCAGAAAAACCACGGAAAGCTAGTCTTGACATTCTAGTAAAACGAAACATAAAATAACTACATACATTAACACACAGGCCTTCTTTATATATTACTGAAAACAAAAACAAAAAAAAGGGACCAATGTTTGAAAAATTTCTTTGCAAGTCATCTTTGCTGAATCCTATAGAAACTGTTTCCTTCTAGAGATTTGGTCCTCTTGTCCCATGGTATTTTAACCCTCAAGATTGTATTTTAATAAATAAATATATATACATACAGCCTTGCAAATTTTTACTCATCCACTTGCCCTGGGCGAGTAAATTTTTTAAACAGGGGAGTAAACTGTAATTTGGTTTTCATCACCATCATCATCATGAGATTTTGTGCCTGGGCTTGTAAATTTTCGTGATAGTTTTGCAAGGCTAATATAGAGACATACTTATATATCTGGAGATTCAAAAACTATTTTGAGTATACATTTATCTTAATATAAAGTATTATAGGAAATGGGGTTTTGTGCCCTAAAAGTTACTATTTTGTAATGTGGTACTGTAACAGTTGACTGAATATTCTTTGCACTTTTTTGCATCTAATATCCAAAAAAAGCTAACAAGTTCACAATCAAATGTAGCACTAGTGTTCAGTAATGAACAACATCTTGTTTATAACAGTTTCATCATTTTCTATTAATATCATGTATGTTTTATTATGAGTGGCAAGGTATTTAAATGATCACTTTCTTGGATTTAAATTATTATCCAAAACCAAAGGAATAATAATCCAGTTTGTGCCCTCTTTTTTTTTTGTTTTGTTCAGAAAATTATTAATAATGGCTTGTGTTTCCAAACTTGATTTGTGGGTGCTCTGCCCCTCTGAAAAAACAGGCTGCTTAATTGGTGCCTACATATGAATTGAAATGCTTAAATTTAGGCATCCAACTTTCAAAAAAAGTCTAGCTGTAGATTATAGATGGTTTCTCATATCGTGCCCTTATCAGTGATGTATTTAAGTAATGTAAAGCGGTTTATTTTTTCATTGATCCCTTGAGTATTGATCCTGCAAAGTTAAGCCTGTGCTTCATTTACCATGTGAGCAATTTCATTCTTTTCAAGGGGAGTTCTCACAAGTTATGCATGTGTGTAGCTTCTTGCAGGATTTGGAGCCTTAGACTATACCATTTTTTCTGAAGACCATCATGTTTAGAAGTATACACCTCGGTCAGAAAAGTTCACCCAGAGTGAAAACTTAGCAAAGAAAGTCTCAGTGAATGAATAAATAACTTTTCCTTCTACCTTTTAAGAAACATAATTGTGCTTAATTTGTAGACAAGGTGCAAAAAAATTGAAGAAATGTTTTGATTGCCTATATTTGCATATTCAAAACGTCATAAATATTATTTTGATTTAAACACAATCAAATTTAGCAAGTTGTGTTTGTAAAATATATTCCAATAACATCTGGCAATTTGAAAAACTCATATTTCTAAAAGCCTGAATTTACGTTGAATTGGCTGGGCACAGTAATTATTTTTCATAAGAATTTTTTTTGTACTACAGAATTTTTAATGCTTTTAGAACAGCAAACTCCACCGATGTACTGTATTTACATGATGGATTAAGTGGCTCCAAGCTCTTATATATACTAACAATAATACACTTTAAAATGGAAAAGCCCAAATGCAAATTTCTCCCATGAGCCACTCCGGTCTCTTGGGTAAATAATTAAGTGTTTTTCCACCATACTAATAAGTTAAAAAAAAATCGTAAAACACAGTTTGAACAATGATGAAGCTGTCAGTAGGTCTATGCAAAAAATTTGAGTGGGACTTGAAAACCAGGGTAGGTTTGGGTTTCTAGTGGGGCTGCAAACAAACATAAGCAGATGTTCACAAATAGTCATTGAAGCTGGGATGATGCAGTTCACAGGACTGTAGATCTGCAAAACTCCACTGATTTGTCTCTTCCCTTCCATCATCCCAACACCTAGCCACTTTTTTCCGACAACCTTTTCTCTACCAGGTTTGTATTCAAGCAGTAGTGATCTGACGCTTACTTTCCTCTGCACTGCCTCAAGAAGATTTCTGGCCTTAGAATCTATGAAAGCCCTTCTCGCTCCTCTTCAATAGGTGCAGGATGGCTACACCCATTATTTTCCTTCTTCAGGAAGCTGCCATAGAAAGCCTCTGACTTTTCTCCAGTGTATCATGATCATCAGAGGTTCAGGAAGCAGCATTACTCTCGCTTTCTTCCCTTCCAGCGCACAGCCGGAGAGGGAAATGCACTGTCTCTGTGCTGCTAGATGTTAATATATGGAGATATACCTATCTCATAGAACTGGAAGGGACCCTGAAAGGTCATCAAGTCCAGTCCCCTGCCTTCCCTAGCAGGACCAAGTACTGATTTTGTCCCAGATCCCTAAGTGGCCCCCTCAAGGATTGGACTCACAACCCTGGGTTTAGCAGGCCAATGCTCAAACCACTGAGCTATTTTGCTAGACTGAGTGGCAGGGCAGGGACTGCAGTAACCCATAAGTATATCAGGTCACACATTTCCCATCAAAATGGCTTTTTTGACTAAATGGAATTTTTTTCACAAAAATGTCTGTGTTTGTTGAAAATTATGCTCTGGATGCCCCTAAACATCTGGCTGCTAGAAGCTAGGACTGGCAACAGGAGGTTCATCACCCAATGAATTGCCCTGTTTTGTTCATTCCCTCTGAAAAATCTGACACCAGCCATTGTCGCAAGACATGATGCTGGGCTAGATGGACCATTGGTCGGACCCACTATGGCCATTTTTATATTCTTATCTGGTTTTCATTAAAAAAAAAAATCCAAAAACTTGAAATACTTTTGGTTTTCAGTGACCAACCCCCAAATTGTTCAGTTTAAAACCAAAAGATTCAGAAGTAACATTTCAATGAAAATAAGCAATTTCAATTTTCATCAAAGTTTTCCTCGGGGAAAAAAAAATTCCTAACCACTTCTACCCATAAGGCTCAGCAATTTGTTCAGTTTCCAGAGAACCCTTACCCAGTCATCCTTTACTCTTACTTTTGTACTTTCATTTATTTTCTGGTGGCTTTTATTTTACCTATTTGGAAGCCATTACTATCACTTTCTAGGGTGATGATGATCTAATTCCCAGCTTTCACATGATTTATCCTTTTTTAACCCATTAACAAAATATGTACCTAGATGGTTTATGGGATATAAAAGGTCTATGATGCTGCATAAGTTTCATTGGTAGATTTATACTTTACACATAAACGTTTTAAATCATTTTTAAGAGCATAAATGTTGGAGAATTTGAGAAATTATATTAACACTCACTAGGGACTTATCTACATGGCAAATTACTGCCCAACAAACTAGGGTGTTACTCTACAGTTTGCCATGGAGTAATATCCCATGTAGATGCTGCTACAGTGCACTGAAAGTCTCAGAGCATGGCTTGGTCTACAGTAACTTGCCATGTGGGAAGCCATAGCAGCATTACATATGTAACAGGACTATTTTAGTGTTTAAAATAGCTACATTTTCAAAGGAGTTCAATAAATATGCCAGCAAAATTTGAGAAAGCATTTATCTGAGCATGCAAAAATCTACGTATGAAAATACACTAGTACACACACAATATATATGTAATGATTATTTAGCATTTACAATGCAATAGGATTCAGAAATCCAATGAGAAATAGGCTTCCATTGGTGCTAGATGCTGAACAAACACTTAGGAAGAGAGAGTCCCTGACTCAAAGTACACATTTTTTGTGCATTCAAATGAATGGGCTTGAAAATTCTATTGGCATAAATTATGACCTAAATATGCATTGCTAAGTAGATTATGAGGCAGCTTTTGGACCGGAGATGATTTAAAGTCAGTCAAATAAGCCAGTGATGGGTAGAATATTTTCTATGGCAGGGATGCTGTTGAATATTTTAGAGAGAAAATGTTCTTGGCTCCTCATTCCTCTTATATGAAACAAGACCCAGTTTTGACCTTTTGTTCACAAACTCACTTCCAGTTGGCTTATGAGGATCATTCAAAAATCTAATCTAAGCACTCAACTTTCAGAAAATTGTAAAACTGTCAAACATGATGGAATACAGAGCTATTGGAAACATAGGATAATGACCAGGATGAGATCATAATAAGAAGTGCACAACTGTTTGGTACAACTGCAAAGTCGGTGGAACAAAATGCTTCTTTAGAGCAGGTAATCTTTGTGGTATTCATGCTGTGCATTCATTCTTCTTGATGGGCCTGAATGCACTATTGAGGCAGAGATAAAGAGGGAGCCTAGAAAGGTTGGGCAGGGGGGAAACAGGAGCAGCAAATATAGAAATGAAGTGAGATGCTGAACTGTCTTTTGTCATGTTCATGACAAATGATACCTTACATTAATATAGTACATTTCATCCCAAAGCACTATATAAAATGAACTTAATTCTTATATACAGAAATGCCTTCTCTCATTTCTGGATTGGAAGTTGGCAGCTGTTCAGCAACACACAGGAAAATAAGGGCTGGAAATCCAAGACAATAATCTATCCAAATGAAACTACATGAGGGATTTACATACCAAAGGGGGAAATGGAACTAATACCTCCTATCTTGTGAAAAGTGCTACAAGGTTCTTAAAGACAGTAAGTGCTCAGGGCCTTGGTTTTATGTCTTGCCTGATAAACAGCACCTCCAACAACATTGCATGCTGCTGCTGGGACACTTTTTCATTACTGACTTAGAGAACACCTACCTACTACCTTCCATTCAAATACAGACCAAGCCTTATGTTGCACAGGGCTCAATCTTCTAGGCTTAAGTGGACCGAGGCGGTCACCAGACATCAGAAGTTTAAAACAGCATCACAGCTGCTCTTGTCAATTAAGACTTTATACCACACCACCAATGGGAGTACTCGCACTGTGAACATTAAGCACGAGTTTTAGTGCTTTGCTGGATCGAGGCAGAGTGCTCAGCTCCCGGCAGAATCGAGTCCAACATTTGTAAAATCTGATGAAATCACCATCCGGGGAAGCTTCATTGAAGGTCCTGTTTACTGACAATTTATAAGACAATAAATAGAATTAATAAATAAAAATACAAATTAATTGATTTAACAAAGGAGCTAGGCATTGTTCAGTAATTAACATTTAAAGAACCTCTGCTGTTTCATGATGGTGTGCTATAAAGGTTTAATCGGCAGGAGGTTGGACAGCTGCTATGACAGCAGTAGAGCTGCTTTTGAATAATAAATAATAATTCGTGAATATTGTATGTTGAGATGGTTGTTGAGATGTTTAATAGAGAGCTGTGAGGAAAAGCAAGCAGGGAAAGCAAAGAATGGCTCAAGATATGTCACACCTCAAATGCTTGAGGGTTGTTGAGGGACAATGTCTGAACTGTTATCTTTGAAGATTTTACCTCCTCCCCAGTCAACCTGCAAAACTAGTTTTGTTTAGAAAGCCCACAGCCTGAGAACACAAAAACAAAAGGACTATAGCAGTGAGGGTCTCTCTCTCTCTCTCTCTCTCTCTGGAGATGGGAGAGTTGTTCATCGGAACCAGACTAAGGTGCAGGCACCTGCTGGAAGGGTCTGAAGAAGTTAGGCCTGCCTAGATTACCTCAGGGTCTGGTAAACAGTTAGGTAAAATAGACGTGTGTGTAAATTGTGGGCATCTTAAAATCTCTTTTCTCTAAATGCTTTCTTCTGCCAAAATAAACAATCCTTTTGTTTTATGAAGGCGATTTGGTCATTATCTACATTACTGGTCACAGACTCCCAAAGGGAAGAACCACAGGTAACTAAACCCATTTAGACATATAGGGTAAGAATGGTCAATACACAGAGTACTGTAGCCCAGGGCCTGGTCTAAGAATGGGGGATTTGTGGAATTCCACCCAGGAGAAGTAAAGCCCGGAGGCCTGAGGGGGCGCGTGCAGGAAGAGGACAGAGTTGCTGTTAGTCCTGTAACCCCGCTGCATCACTTGTAGGAAGCTTTGCCATCTATATATTATGCAGGCAATCCCAAATGAGCACCAATAAAAGTTTTTGCCCAAACACACTGTTGTAGATGCACATATTTTACCCCCAATAATAAAAATGTAGAAATATTTTAGAGAGATTTTTTTTTTAAATGTAAGAGTAATATTTTTGGTATGCCTCACCTGGAAAGCTAAGCTCCTTTAGTAGCAGAGAGAGAGAGAGAGAGATTATGGAGGTGGGGGCTTGGGTTGGTTAATCAGATGAGTCCAGACTGAGAGCTGCATGAAAATGAAGGAGAAAGGGAAACAAGGATTTAACAGCCTAACAAGACATTTAGCTCCCTTTTTTAGCATCTGAGTCAATAACTCATGGTGAGAGGGGAGAAGAGCCAATTGAGCCTCTGAAGAGCACTTGATTTTTATAAAAGCTTGTCCAAAAAAAAAAAAAGTGACAACGTTAATGCAGGGGTAACGTGACAGTGTACAGACCGAGTCACAAAATGTATACGCAGCAAGCTCCACTTCCATAAAAAAAGTGAATATTTTGGGTCTAATTCTCCACGGCCTTGTGTTTGTGCCAGCTGGCCTGAGCCATACTGCAGGCACTTTGCCTGTTCCTAGAGCAGTGTCTCTAAACCCAGCAGTTCTAGCTCCCCTGCAAAGAGGATTCTAAGGTGGTGAAGTGGTGTCACAATGGTGCCTACCCTCCCCCCTGCTCCCTGCAGCATACCTTGGGCAAAAGGGACATCGCCAGGGCTTCCTCATGACCCACTGATCCCCTGCAGCTGTAATGGCTTCTAATGGCATTGGCAGCTGGCACAGATTAGAACAGACCAGCCTTCTATGCTATGAGCCCAGCACATTTTCCAATCCCTACAGAGCAGGTCAGTATTTGGATGGAAGACCCACTAGGAAACACTTATTGCAAGTGCTGATATGATTCAGAAGATACCATTCTTCAATCTGAACAATGGCTAGACTAATGCCATAGAACAATGTAGGGGTCACCATGCCACTCAATCTAGCAGCAAGTAGCAGCACAGGGATAGTGTGTTTCCCTCTCCTGCTGCCTGCTGGAAGGGAAGGAGGGGGGGGAGTAATGCTGCTTACTGCATCTCTGATGACCATGATTCACTGGAGAAGGATCAATGGTTTTCTGTGACAGCTTCCTGAAGAAGGAAGATAATGGGTATAGCCATCCTGCACCTATTGAGGAGGACTCACAAAACTGAATTCCTGATTACAGTGTATTTCTCATTTAATATCCAACGGCTCTTTCTGTATGAATAGAGGTATGGGATTGCTGTCCAGGACAAACTCCAACTAATTTTGTTCTTCCTATCTAAAGTTACATATGCAAGTTCAATTGCATACTGAGTTCTTCTTCTCTTGTCCTAAACAGTTGCAAAATGGCAGTGTTTGCTGCTAACCAGTGCGTGTTTCACCCCAGAAGTGACTGTGTTTCTGCAGAGGTGAAGTGATTCTAATAGAGCCATTACTTTACAGGGGTTTTGTGAGATTTAATTAATTAATGTTTGTGGAGAGCTCTGAGGACCTTTGGATGAAAGGGGATATAGAATTGCCAAATGTAATTATTTTATTGTATTTAGCACATGAGTGTGTGTGAGTGGACTTCTTTATCCGAAGGGAGCCTTGATTATCTCAGAAAATGAGGGAGGAGATTAGAATGAACCTCCAAAGAGCACTTTATGGTATGTTGGGTTGTTTGTTTGGTTTTTTTTTTTTTTTTTTTTTTTTTTTGTTCCTTTTCAGCTTTAGAGAGGATAAGAGAGTCTAATGACTTGAATTATTCCCTTAGCACAGAAGCTTGACTAATTTGTTGAACCTTTTAACCTTCTCATCTGGCAGGTTCCCCCCAAATCATTACACGTTTATTATCAGGGTATAGTCAGACTGATGAATATGAAATATACTGCTTCACCATGTTTAAGACCCAGTCCTGCAATTGAATCTATATTGGTAGACCTTTGTGCTCCAGGTGAGGGTAAAAGTGGCCTTGGCTGGCACACAACTGCACTCTGGCTACTCTTACCTGGCAGTGGTGTCAGCTGGGGATTGGGGGGAGTGAATGCCTCCCCCAGCCCCAGGGTTTTTGCACTTGCTTCAAGTTCCATAGGCCACGGAACCAGGGTGGGCATGGCCTGACCACTTTTAAGTGGTGGTCTTGTACCGAATCAGTACAGCTGGTGCTGAAGTGGTCTGGAGCCTCGCTCCAGCTGCATGGTCACAATGCCATTGAAATTTGACCCAACTGCTCCTCCCTACAGATGGGAGGCCAGGCCAAATATCAGTGAGTTGTCAGTGTAGCAATCTGGCACATGGGGGAGTCTATTCCTGTACCCCAGAGGTTGGGGAGCCTGCTTGACTCTTGGTGCCACCAACTCATGCACAGTGTGGATAAGAGAAAGGGGAGACTCCTTGTCCGAGGGAGACCCGGGGTCCATGTGGGAGGAGCAGGAACTAGAACAGAGGCCCTTCTGGGAGGTAGGGGGAAAGGTGGGGAATGGAACCCTCCCCACCCTACCATAGGAAAAATCTGAATTGGCACCACTGGCCGACACCCATTGTGCATTATAGCCAGGTGGTGTACATTAAAGCAGTGCCTGTGGGGAAACCTCTTAAGACCTTAGGCCTGTTTCTGAAACCACTCCATACACAAATGGAGTAAATGAAAATCCCGCCCAAGGAGGGTTGTTAGTGATCCACACAGAGAAAAGGGATTCATTCAAATCCATTTCAAGGCATCTTTTAGAACTTCTTTATTTGCTGTCTCTGCTGTTGCAACTAAAAGAGATACAACTTTGATACTTTGTTATCTAGCAGCATTAAAAGTGATACCATTGATCTATTCATAATATAACAATGCAAAAAAAGATTTAAAAATCTGTTAGCAAAAATATTTATTCTGATGAGATGCTAAGAAAAAAGCTGTACACTGTACTTTGAAAGCCTTCTCAGTGGTAAAAACTTGTAGGACAAAAAATTGCAGCCCTTTCCATTGTCAAAAAAAAAAAAAAAACCCGCCTCAACCCAATAAAACCACAAAATAACACAATATTGTAGCTTTAATAATTATTGAAAGAATAGAGCACAAAGTTATTCCATTTAGCTTTTTTAAAAGAATATACTTTTTAAAATAATGCACATTTTTTTATATTTTGCCTTGGTAAAGGAAGCTTATTAAAATCTGTTACCATTTTAGTAAAAATTGTAACATTCTTTCAAACCAAGATGTTTTTAAAGCAGGTAAGTTGCTGTTCTTTCTGTATTTGAAGTAATTGTTCTTATATTCATTAAAATGAGAGGTTTGGGGTTTTGTTTAAATGTCCAGGTCAGATATTACATCTCTGCCATTATTTGTACCCAGTAAAATGAGTGTTCAGGCAGTGTCCAGTTTTCTATTATTCTTTTTAGTGTGTCATTTCATTGCGACACCAAGACAGATGACAAGGTGCCGAAGCACAGTCCCAGTGACCTGACCCAAAGCCCATTGAAGTCAGTGGAAAGATTCCCATTGAATTCAATGAGCTTTGGACCAGGCTGCATATGATCAAATATACAAGTAACGTAAAAATGTCATGAAACGAATCCGGCAAGCAGAATGAATTCTGAAGTGTCCACTGTTGATGCTTGTGGCTTGCTGCCAATTCAGATTATATTCAAGTCTTCAGTGCATCTCTAGGGTATGAACTATTGCCTGTCTTGTGTGTGGATTTTACTAGCATTGGCAAGCAATGTAAGCCTAACGGCCTGATTCAGTAAATAAAAATGTCTGGTGTCTGTAGCCTGGTGTGGAGGTCAGACATATCTTTATTGGCTCTTTTATTTTAATTGTAGCCTACAGTTTTCCATCTGTTGCATATTAGTCGTGAAGCTCAGCGTGTGTCTGGACAGAGTAGATCTTTCCGGCGTAATCCTTAGATAATCCCGTTGTACAGCAAACACGGAGCACTTATTTTCAATATATATTTCTATGAAAAATAGGAAATAAAATATACTTTTGCTAAGGATACCAAGTAGAAAACTACTTATCAATTTAAGAAATGATATATATTGCAGATAGTTTCTTTTCTTCTCTTCTTCCAAATGTAGGTCTAAACACTGCCCGCCTTGCTCACATGAGCACTCTCAATGGGCTCTCTGGGGCTTTATAGGCACAGCCCTGAGCCAGGGGTAGCAGCTACTCACACCACCTCAGGAGTAGACCAGGAAGACCCCCCTCCAATTCCCAGCTCCTTCTCTCTTTCCACTTTAACCTGGGGACGGTAATTTAGGAGATTTAAGAACATGCTTAAGTCTATTCCTATACAGAAAAACATGAAAGTTAAGTTCCATTAAAGTCATTGGGACTTGGGCATGTGCCTAAAGTTAAGCACCTGCTAAAGTACTTTGCTGAATAGAGATGGACTGTGCTGCATCAGAGCCTCCTGCTATCCTATACTAGCCGTAAATTACAACAGCCCTCATGCCAGCTCAGCTGCACTACCCAGGATGTGGGAGGTGGAGCCAAGTTTCCAGCCATTCCCCACCCATCTCTGCTTACTCCTCACCCTCCAACTAAGTGGCACCTAATCCTGTGCACTCCAAATCAGAGCCCAACTAGCTTGTGTAGGAGCTAAAGGGGGTTCTTAATACCTCTTACTCCTTTGAGAGAGTATATAACACAAATCATATTCCAGCCCATTGATTTCAGTGGAACTACTCATGTGAATGAGGTGATGTGAACAGGATTTAACCTTTGGGATTCTATTTTTTTCACAAGAGAATATTTTGTTTATTTATAGCGAAGTCGCTTTCAAGAGTGAACGATTTGAAAGGTAGGAAGTTACTATTGGGTTCCTGGCCTGTGGAAAAGTTGAGGGCTAAAATAAAAAATGAATTTAAAATATTTTAAAATTAAGAGCCCATTCTAATGCCCATTGACATCCTTCCACTGACTTCAGTGGACATTGGATTAGGCCCTAAATAGCCAAAACTCTAATAAGCTGCCTACCTTTAAAATAATCTTTACAATTAGATCACAACTTTTGCCAAATCTATGTAGCCTATGAAGAACTGCAGAGTTCTTCTAAGCTTTCGCCTCTTCTTGCTATGTGGTATGGGTTGACTGGGATCTAAAATTAAATACTTGACTGTTTTGGTACCCTTTATTCAGTGTTCATGGTGTGACTTTTTAAATGCAGTTTGTGATTTGGTACCCAGCCATTGTTCGAGTCAATATCTATGGCTTCTGCATTATAGAGGGGAAAGAAAATAAAAACCTTTTGGAACTCGTGTTACTGGCTTTTTGTATGCGCTAAACAGCCATTTGTGAAACTTGACAGCATATAATTGTATTACTGATAGTAAATGTTTTTGCACTAGCCTTTAAGAGATGTAACACATTTCAGTATTTTTACAATGTATTCTCTAGAAAGTGTAAATCTATTTGTCAGTTCCGAAAAAATATGTAACAATGAAACCTCAAAAGATGTTATGAAGTGTACAGTTTGTGATAATTTTATAAAAAAAAGAAAAGAAAAAGAAAAGAACACATTTGAAATATAATTTTATTCTATTTGTTTCATATGTATTTTGAACAAGAAATAAAGTGATTAAAAATTATTCATTTTTGTCTTTCTTACAAAAAGCAAACAGTTGGAAGTAACCAGAGATTTTTGGCCCACATTCTCCTGAGTTTTGTTCATGGGTTAGACAAATATAGGCCCCAGTCTGGCAAGAGATTGTGTGCAGATGCAGTGCTGCACCTGCATAGAGACCTGCAGACTTCAACGGCGTCCTCTGTTGATGCAATAGTGTGCCTATGCAGAATCCGCAGTAATTGCATGATTGGGGCCATATTAAGCAAATTGGTCTCATCCTTTTCCACATCATGAGTCTCTTTTCTATATCAGGATCCTCTTTGCATCTAGGGCTTGATCCTGCTCCCATTCAAGTAATTAAAAAGCCCTCCCATTGATTTGAATGGTACAGGATCAAAGGCCTAGCCAGGAACTCCCTTCTATTTATCAAGGTGAGAAGGATAGAATGCTCATAACCCTCTGAGACCTGTTTGTGACACACACACACACCCAATGCCCGTGTTGAGAACTAATGTCCTGTATCAAAATACTTCTTCGGCATTTTTCCTTTAACAAATTTGCTATTCCAAGGTCTGATGACATATGCAAGTGAATTTGGCAAAGAACATAATCAAATAAAGGCATACATTTCTGCCACCAGTTGGTGGGGTAAAAATCAGCACATCTGGGAATGAAGAAGAAATATAAACAAGTAGTCACACCACAGCAAAGGGGATTTGGTGTAGTACTATTGGCTTTCTGCACAATTTCTTCTATGACATTATTCAGTGTAATATTGAGAATAATAGCACCTAATTTAAATATTCAAAAATAAGTAACTGTAAGTCTGATAAGACATCATAGGCCCCTGATTCTCAACTGTCTTATCCTTTACACCTATTCAAGTTTAAAACACTGCTACCAGCAGAAGGGAAAGGGAAATTCGGATTTGGTTCTTTTTACACTAACTTTGCACTGGTGTAAATGACTACATAATGTGGAGGTAAATGATGAATCTGGTCTTATATTCTCAGTCATCACTGACTTTTCATTACATGTCTTTCAGAAAGATGGTATTATTACAGTTAGAACCCAGACAGAATTAGCTTTACTTTCAACTTCATGTGGTTTTTTTTAATACTCTATCAGCTGCTTATTTCTATGTTGAAAAATTAAAATGAGTTTTACCGTGTGGTGTGCAAATTTTAAAAAAGAATACCATATTTATTGTACTAGAAAATGTTTGTAAAATATGGCAACAAAGTTTAATATATCACAAATTGCCCTATTCCATAAACAGATGGTTTTGCCTAAATGAGAGTAGCAATATTTTCTATTGGGTTTCCAATCATGCTTCTGATCTCTGGTGTCACAAAATTAATCAGTTCCAAGCGAAATGTCTGCTTAAGACAGAAAATGCAATTTGATTTTGAGCTTCATTGTGGGGATTCACTTTACAATTGTGATCTGATGGTTTAGTTTCCCTTGAAAGATTGCTTGTCCTTATTTAGAAAGAATAATGTCATTCCTTTTTTGATGTTACCTTTAATTTCAGTATTTCCTGTTTAATACATTAAATAATCACATTCATCAGGCAGACTGGTCCTGACTGCTATGTGTGTTACCAGTTATTTTGGAAAATCAGCTGCTCTGGTTCTCCACTTAGAAGCAGTATAGCCGTCCTTTCATGATATTTTAGTGAATCTGGTAATATTAGGTGTTTTCTGAAAACTCTGGCTCCTGGGGTCATGTAATTGCTGACAGTTTCAGCTTTCATTTTTTAAAAAGTACATTTCTATCTCATGAAGCAGAGGGGAGCTGGAAAACATGAAACCTCAAAGGTTTAAGAGCCAGAACGCAAATTAAAACACCCACAGTTTATTATTTTTTAGATTCTTAAGATTTTTAAGCCAATCTCATGACTTTTGGTAGCCCAAGTCACGATTTGTGAGTGCTTGGGGTTCGTAATACTGTAGAAGCACTTCTTGATTTTTCCTAGAACACATTGCAGTGGCCAAATCCTTCTTGACCTAATCACACAGGTGGTCCCATTGAACCTTGATTCAGCTCCCATTAAAGTCAACTTCTATTGACTTAATGAGAGTTAGATTGGGCCCTTAGTGGGCCATCTTTCAACCAGTAAGAAGAAATAATATTTAAATTGTTCCATTATTGTATACTGGCACACTAATACAAAAATACTTGCTCTCAGCAATAGCACTATTACTTAGAAGTCACACACAAGTCTGACAAAACTGGAAACCAAATCCAAACCTCTTGATTCTCAGTCCAAAGCCATACACAAGAGGCTCCCAAAATTTAGCCAAAAAATATACATATTGTGATCTAATTAAAATCTTATACTCTATTCAAAAGCAAATATAAAAGAAAAATACAACTCTGTTATCTTGATATTTAACTTATCCTTTACATTTGGGAGTTCCTGCCATTTGAGTTCTTGTTTTCTCTACTATACTTGCATTACCATTATATATCTTAAAAAAAATTCTGCACTATTAGGCATAATAAACTTATAAGCTCCGTGACTCTGTTCTTTAGGATCCTGTGTTCTTTAGGATCCATGCTGTTCCCAAATGTCAATTTTAAACAGTTGCAACTTTTAAAAACTATTGAACCTGTTTTCTTCAAGCAAGATGCCTTCTCATAGCCCAGGAGTCACCTCTGCTACAAAGAGTTATCCTTAGGGTATTTTCAAACCTGCTAACCCAACTGCCTTGGCTACCCTAATCCCACCCCAGCCCAAAATCTTCTACTTAGTGCCATCCTCCATGAACTCCAGCAAATAAGAACAACTTGGGTCCAGATGCTCTTGGCTTCTGATCCAAAAATCCACTGAGGTCAATGAGAATCTTCCAGTTGGCTTCAAAGAGTTTTGGATCATTGCTTTGTAAAATGGGAATCCTCAAAAGAGATAAGTCACACAAAAATAAGCTAGGACAAACACAAGAAAACTCATTCCCTCTTTTTTCTCCCCAGCTGCAGACAATCTCTCACCTATTCAAAATAACCAAACAAACAAAAGGAAAACAGGGAATAAAACAAGAGAAGGAATGTATTTCTCACCATCCACTCACAGTGAATAAACCAAATGCTTACACTGATAGCAGAATTTGGCCAACAGATTGTGTTCTTACCACAAACTCTCTTCAGCAATATAACATAAAGTAACAAATAAAGTCACATAATCATAAACTTAAACATAGTCTAATATACTTCTAAGATGCAACCACTGTTGCGGGAAAGAATGAAGGAAAAGTCCAGAACAGATCAAGAAAAGGGAAATAATGCATCTGCCAATCACACCTGGCTGCCACAAACAGCCAGTACCCATAAGTATCACTCTTTGGCTGCCATGTCTTTACTCTCTCACTCCCTCTGGCCTGGCTTTAGGAGGTAAATTCTGCAAATACTAACAGCAGCAATATATTGTGTTTCCTAATTCTTTCAGATGCAGCAATAAAAGCTCTCTGAAACTATCTATCTCTGGTGCTTTATGGATCTCAGCTAGCTGATTGTGATAACCTGCCTAAGATGTTGTAATACAAGCTAATGTGTGCATTCATTTTATTGCATAAAGAACATGACTGCTCATATAAATTGTGATTGTCTTCAGAGTGCAGCGAATTAAGCATAAATTTCAATTGATGTCATTCTCTGGTAATATTGTCAGTGTGCTTCCTGCAAGTAATACTGGATTTAAATATTTACATCAGTTCTTAATTGTATTTGACTATTTAAGTTAGGCTCCATACACACATGCAGAGAGACACCCTGCACGCTCAATAACATAAGGTAAATTATTAACAGTGAGTTCACAAATTTAATGGAAAAGCTGGAAGTCTACGTTTTGGAAATGTTTGCTGTATGAATGATGGTGAAAGCATATGATAAAATTGGATTTATTTAGTTTGCAGCCTAACTTTAGGAACTGCTTTAGGAATAACACTTTTAGTTATCCATATGTGCAGGAACTGACCATCCTGAATCGATTAGATTTTTGCGGCTTAGCTACTGACCCTACCAGGGGTTGATGGAATTGCTCAGGAAATAATTTTTGCATTCTTCCCTTTCAGAAAGAACCAAGAGAATGGTGCTGGGTGATCACTCATCCACCCAAAATAATTGCTCTTGAAGCATTCCACAGGACACCTCTCCATGGTTTTTCGGGTTCAATATTTATAGGGCTAGATTGTGCCTATACATCTAACCCTGTACAATGTGGTACAAAATTATGCCAACCTAGGACAAACTAAGGGAAGGAATTGGGACTCATGAAGTTACAATTACTTCCCTGTTTCCCATTTGCTCCAAGGGGCACTAATCTGTTATGTCCTTTATCAGTAACAGATTCCTACCTCCTCACTCTCGCTCATTTCCACAGGCTGGTGCCTGGGGAAAGGGAGGCAGAACCAAGGCTTGGCCCATTCCCTGCCCTTTCCCTTTATTTGCCTGAGTCGGGAGAAGAACAAGGCATGCAACCCCCACTGTGTTCCCTATGCCAGTAGCTATAAAGTAAGGAAGTGTGGAATTTTATTCCCCCTTATGCTTCCAGTTGACTACACAGGCAAGGCCAGGACCTGGCCCCTAGAAAAAAGAATTAGCTCAATCAATAATGTATTAAAGATATTTTACTCCTGTTGCTGTTAGGAAATAGTTTACAGGTGGGTTTTTTCCCCCTCTCCTCTCAAATGTATGTGCTATAAAAACATTGCAGAAGAATTGCTCCAACAAATTCTTGGTCTGTAATTATTCTTGGGAAGTAACAGTCAGTACAAGTGTTAACATTGCTTAACATAAGCTTATCCAAAAACTTTGTTAGGCTGCAAATCCCAGAGAATTGCCTTCCTGGTTCCCACTGATGGATGAATATCATGAACAAAATCCTGTAAAGTGCCATTACCTGCAATCCCCCTTGACATCAGTGGAAGCTGCAAATGTCCACATATGGCTTGCCGTTGCCTAGCTACCCTTGTGATGCAATATTTCTTACCTAAATGAGATAGCGAAGAGCTTTTAGAATAAAAGAAGGCAAGGAAAGGAAACTTGTTCAATCCATGCAAAAGGTTTGAGTTTGGTCAGTTCAAATCTGTCAAAAATTCATCTTGGTTTTTTTATTTCATCCAAATTCAACTCCTTGTCCCTAGTGATCAGTGGATGCTTCTGAAGAGCAGGTTTCTTCCAAATCAGTTGGAGCTTAAAATTAATCCGTTTTCACAGGAGACTATAAAAGGCAAGGCGCTGAAAAAGACAAGAACCTATCATTTTATTACTCTGAAAGCTCTCTGAGAAATGGAGAATAGTCTACTAAATGACAAGTCTTACTAAGTGCCTTTTACAGTTAAAGGCTCATGAGAAATCTACTAAAAATATTTTTTCTATGTTCCATTCAAACTGCCTGCTGCTGTCCATATTGAATTAGTCACCAGGAATGTGATTTTCCTCTTGTGTCCCACTAGTATGGGGTTTGCTGATGACAATATTAATCAAAATGCTCTTGGGCAGGAATGGAGAAACACAGCCACATTTCCTTCAGCTGTTTACCTGGGAAACAGGAAAACACAATGAGTTTTACCATCCATCTTCTGTAGTAATGCTTGGTGACAGCAGTCACATAAATTACTTTCACTATTCAGTGTCACTTCATATTATTTAGATTTAATAAACCAATACAGCAAGGAAGCTACTTTCCCTTTTGGTTCTTGAATGTGTACAATGTGTTCTTCAAATGGTGAGCATTTTAGTTCAAGTACAACTAAATCTCACAAACAAGCAAATAGCCTCCTGAAAAGAAATGCAAAGACAAATAACTTCTCTGTACATGCAAAGCTACATTTGGGCAGGAGGGAGGGCTTATTATACAAACAGAATTCAATGGAGCAGTTTTTAACCACACAACTAATAGGCCTGACTCTCCTCTCATTTTCACTATTTTAATTCTATTAACCTCAGTTAGGTTAACTTCCAATAGTGCAAATCCAACTTAGCATGTCAGGACTCCGATTTCCCAGGAGCAAGTTTGCCACCATATACTGACGGGTAAGTCATTTTTCAATAATGACATTTGGAGCTAACCAGCTATCATTATTGCTGTAATCCTTGCTTGTTAAACCCCTACAGTAGGATTAGTTCTCTACAAGACACAAAACAAACATGGGCCTTACCCTGTGGAATTTACTCAATTGCCAACCTTTGCAATTTTATCATGAGTCTCGCAATATTTGGGATGGTGGAGGTTGGGTTGATTTTCAGAAAGCCTCAGTTCCCAGAGTCATCCAAATACATGAGAATCTCAGCTTTCTTTTTTCTTTTTTTTTTTTTAAGTAAGCTTCTTATCATGGTTGTTGAGCAAACTCTGAAAGCAGCCCCAAGTGTACCCTAAAGACTCAAAAAAAAAAAAAAAAAAAACCACACCCACCCACCCAAAGACACAAAAAGAACCTAAGTTTTAATATTTTTTTTTTTAAATCTCATGATTTTAAAGCTAATCTCATGAATATGGTGGTCTGAATCATGATTTTTGGACACTTTGGGTTGGGAAGATTAGAATACTGAGCTTACAATGTAAAGAAGTTTACAGTTTCTTTCAGCCTTTGTAGGGGTGCAGCTAGGTAAGCCTATGGGGAGCAGCCAATGTCCTGCTTTTTAGAAGATTAAGACGTTTCTAACAAGGAATTTGTGTAAAATCCAGCAGGGACAGATCTTTGTTCACAAGAGATACAGACTCCAGTGTGGACAGAGCCAAGCTTAGCTTGCTTCCTGTCCTTCGCCAACCACTTCCCATCTACCTGCAGGGGTGTGGGGGAAGTACTGTTAGGCGCTGCTGCTGCTCCACCTACTGGGAAGACTAAGAGCTCCAGAAACTCTTCAGTCCCTCCTGCTGCTTCCCCTTCAGAGTCCTCTGGCTGCAGAATGGCACCCAGCCAAGGAGAAGTGGGAGCTCTGAGGAAGCATGAGCTTCCCCCAAAGTCAGGCGAGGGAGCTCTCTATCTGCTTCTAACAGAAAAGGAGGAACCATATGCACCTCCACCATCCCCCTTACTTTAACTCTAGGGTGACCAGATGTCCCGATTTTATAGGGACAGTCCCAATATTTGGGGCTTTGTCTTATATAGGTGCCTATTACCCCCACCCCCATCCCGATTTTTCACCCTTGCTGTCTGGTCACCCTACTTTAACTCTGTCTTCACTCCAAAGACCAGGAGCCCTAAGGCCAGGGCTCTGTGCACTGTACATTCTCTCACGCAACAGGGGGCGAGGTGCAAATTCAGATACATGAAATTCATATGAATCCAAATGAGTATGAACCAGAATCCATCCTTTACAGGGTTTGTCAACACCCTTGATTTCATGCTGTATTTGGGACTAGCATTTTCTGCAGATATTTTTTCAGCAATGCCTTTTCAGTGACTTGATTTTCCTTTGCTTTTTACCCCCCAAATTACTTTACATTTATCGATATATGTTGGCTTCTAACAACAGGATGCTGCTGCACAGACCTGTGTGACCGCTAGCTGTTCTGAAGGCCATTTTGTATAGGTCACAGTCACACAGATGTATTTTTTTCACGTTCCTATTTTTTGGCACCTTTATCACAAGGACTAATAAACAAGTGCAATTTTCTGCATTTCTTAGGAACCCCTTCCCCCCAAAGCACAATTTCTCCCTCTTTGCATGTTTCCAGTGGAAATGTTTATGCAGCTACCTAGGGAAGACTGGGGGGCATGCTCCCTCTTGGGGGGGGACACAACAAAGTTATTAGGTACAGAAGGTGGGGCACGAGGCTGCTGCTGGCCAGGTGTCGGGGCCAGGGCAAGGCAGCAGTGAGGAGAGTGTGCTAGCAGTCCTCAGGGATCTGGGGTTGGGGAGAACGCAGTCTAGAGTGGACACTGTTGCATCCTCAGAATATTGGACATCCCCTCGGATGCATGAATGACTGGCCCAGAGGACGCCATCTTGCAGATCGACCCTCCCCTCCCCCACTTGCGTGAGCAGTGCATGCTGGAAAATGGCATCCTCCGTGCATCCACAATGACACAGGACAAAACCATGTCCAGTGTTCTTACATAAACAGGACTGTCTGGCATAAAACTGCACGACTGTTCAGCCTAGCACAGCTCCACCCTGCCCTAGCAGCAGTCTGCTGCTTTCCCCTTCCTCCCCTCACTGACCACAGGCAATGCCCAGTATCCCCACTCCCCTGACCCGGACACCTGTGCAGCCACAGCCAGCCCTGCATATTTTAAACTCTCCAGAGCCTGCAGCAATGAAACGCTCTGGGGAAACATTCTGGGGAAGTGAGGGTGATGAGCCTTGATCTGCTCCATGCTGAGCTGCACTTCTTTGCCATGGGCTTCAGGGATTAAGACAGCCAGGTCCTGCTGCCGCCCAGAGCATGAGCCATCCACTCGCCTTAGTGAGTCACTTTGTGCCCCAACTGGGCAGGAGTTGAAGGGGTAGGGGCTGTTATGTGACTCCCATGGAGAAGGAGGGCACAGGAAAAAATGTGGGAAACTCCGATCTACGGTATAAATCTCAGAATGATTGGTGTGAAAGTTGTAGGCCTGGGTACAATAGGTAAACAGCACCAGCTATTTGGGTTTCCTTTTCCTATGGCACTCACTTTATGCTATAGTTTCCAATTTCATTGCTAGTTTTACAGATGGAGTGCTACACACGTGCCTGGCTTGATCATCCACCATATTTTTTTACTTTATTTATTTAAAAAAATACATATTTTTCTTTTCATTTAATTTCTCTTTCTTGACAAATCTGGGGTAATAATTGTGCCCTGGAAAGTAGCAAACTAATTTTAATTTAAAACAAAACCTCTTATGGACAATGCACACTGGGAGCTACTTATCAGCTGGTGTAAATGTTCCTGGTGCCTCTGATTTCAACAGAGCTACCGCAATTTTCCCCAGCTGAGGGCCCTACAAAACATAAATCACACAAGTGCCGCAGCATAGAAATTATTCGATGAAAGGACATAGATTGTAGATAACACTTGACAACCAGAACTCTCCTGATTTAACTCTAGCTATGTGAAAGGCAGTAACAAATGGTAATTTGTGATACAGGTGGATGGCCAGTAGAGGCCTAGATTGAGATCACCAAAAATGTAAGACTCCTAAAATCCAATCTGATCTAGTGTAACCCTTCTGCCAAGTGGTCCACAGCAGCAAAAAAGGGCTGGGTTCAATATATGTAGGGTCCTTCTAGACAAACGACTATACTAGCTCACATCCGCACCCAGAAACTAGGGAAACTAAAATGCATGCTCCTGGGATGTCCTGAGCAGGCTGAACATCTCCACTTTCAAGTGTTCTGAGACTGTGCACAAACAAGACAACCTTTATTATGGGAAAGGAAACACAGTCATTAACTTGGGAAAACACAGTAATAGAATACTTATAAGCAAATAAAGCATACAATTGATCTCCTCTCCCCCTCCTCAGGGCCCGCTCAACTCTGCTGCTGCCATCTGCCACAGCCCTTGCAGCAAAATCCTCAGTCTGCATTGTCTTGTACAGCAAAATTGATGCCAGAAGGGAGCCAAGAGCACTTAGGACCTTTGAGCAGAGTCCTGACTGCTTGGAAATGAGCTCATTGTTGCAAGGTAAGAGCTTGTTCCCCTCTCTGAGTCTATCCGGGACACCACTACCCTCCCTTCCCAAATCCAAGTTCATGTACTGTTACGGTGACTCCTCAGTGTCAATGGAGCAATTGTGGTTCGGTAGCCTATGCAAACGAAGCAATGTATGGCAGCACTTTTCCCTTTCCTTCAGCAGAGGGAGTAGAGAGCTCTTTCCCTCGAGAACAGAGGTTCTCAAACTGTGGTCTCCGTGGACCACTCGTGGTCCACGAGCTCCATTCAGATGATCCGTGGATAGTTCCCTCTAAGGTGCATGCCTGGGTAGCCGCATACAAGAGAATGAAGGGCCACCCACCTAATTAGTGGAGCTGCGCAGGCATGACTCCACTAATTAGGTGCCTGGACCCTGGAGAAGATGCACATGTAAGGTGAGGTGGTGGCCTTGGGGGGAATAGGGAGTAGATGGGAGGGGGGGTGGGGTGAGAAGGAGGGATGGGGGGAATTTGGAATGCACAGGGCTGCAGCGGCCAGAGAAAGAGGCAACTTTCCCGAGCTCCAGGGCTGCAGCTGCTGGGGAGAGATGGCCCTTCTTCCCAGTCTCAGCTCTGTGGCTGCTGTGGCAGGGGAGAGACCCTCCTCCTTCCCAGCCCCAGCTCGGGGGCCCGCAGCAAGGGAGAGAGGGAGAGACTCCCCGCTCCTTCCCAGCCCCAGCTCAGAGGCTACCATGGCAGGGGAGCAAGGGCACATCCATTGCATTAGAAAGGTAAGACTACTGATGTTAAAATATGAGTTGTGTGCTTTTATGTGTAGAACAAAAAAGCGTTAATTATGATTAAGGTTTTCTTATATACATAGCGCTTTTATCCAAAGCTCTTTACAATAGTTAGTTAACGGTACAAACGACATTTGGAAAGATCATTAAGTGGTCCGCCGAGACCCTCAGCAATTTTCAAGTGGTCCATGAAAAGAAATGTTTGAAAACCACTGCTCTAGAGCTTCTGGCCATTGAGCTTATATTAGCACAAGTGCCAGGCTTAAAATGAATGGCTTTGTTTCTACCTTCCACCCCCAATGTCAACAATATTTTGGATTCTTCTACCCAAGAATATAGAAAAAAAAGAAGGAGACTTCATTTCAAAACCTAGAGATACAGCCCTGGATTCGCTTCTATCTTGCACCACTGGAAATCAGGAATATCTCCATTGAAGTCAATGGAATCACGCTGGCGCTGTAAATGAGAAGAGAATTAGGCCCACAGTGAATATTTCCTTAATTATTTGTTTCACAGTTTGAAAGAGTTCCAGCTTAAGACAATTTTTAAATGCACAAACGGTTTTTTAAAAGCTAATTAAAAATTTTATTAAATAACACCCCATTCTTCACTCTCAGACATCTGTCCTGACATATCATTAGTATTATGTGTCACATCTGCTATTCCAATCATATATTGGCAACTTCACGTGGAAAATGGCATATCCTCTTGGAAAATTCAAGAAAAGAAAGTGTTTTTAAAGGCTCAAATGAATTACATTATGTGAGAGTTTTATTGAAGGAATATTTTGGCGGAGGCTGGGAGAGGGAACAGGTGTTAGAGTTTTTGTTGTTATTTTAGTTTTGTTTTGGGTTTGGTTTTTTTTTTTTTTTTTGCTGTTTGCTTGGTTTTGTTTATTTGTAACTGGAAGTTTGTTCCCAGAAAAAAATAGTGTGGGATTTATGATGTGAGGCTGCCCTCAATTATTCCAGGGGTTGAATTTCCCCCCTCATGCCATACAGATCAGGGAAGCCAGAAGATTTATTTATTTATTTATTAAGATTATATACTGAAACCTATTCCTCTCTTCTTGGCACAGCTGAGGATCAGGGCCTTCATTTTTATTGTGTTTTTATGATTAAGTGAATCTAAAGAACTGCTTCTGTTAAAAAAAGAACTAGATAAGTTCATGGAGGATAGGTCCATCAATGGCTATTAGCTAAGATGGGCAGGGATGGTGGGTGTCCCCAGTCTCTGTTTGCCAGAATCACTTGATAATTACCTATTCTGTTCATTCCTTCTGAAGCACCTGGCAGTGGCCACTCTCAGAAGACAGGATACTACTCTAGATAGACCTTTGGTCTGATCCAGTATGGCCATTCTTATGTTCTTAATTCATGTTAACAACATGGTGCCTTGAGCACAAAGTCAATTACAGCTATAACCAAGATTATCTGCATCATCTTCAGGCAAAGTTTCAGATTGAGAACCTCAAGTCACTCCTGCATCCAATGACACATGAGATTATCCATTAAATTCAACTTCAGTTTTTCAAAAAGGATGGACAATGAGGTGAAATGGGCACTGAAAAATCCTTACAGCAAATCAAAGCCTGTTGGCAAAAGAAAGAAAAAAAAACATGTAATTTCACATTCTAATTTATTTAGATTTATTTATATTTTTACTCTTCAAACAAGTGATGTAAGACAACAATCCTTGTAATGTTCTTTAGTTCCATACTGCAGTTATTTGCAGTGACTAATATCCTGATGCCTATCACCTAAGCTATTACAATGCCAGATATGCTAATTACTTCCTTAAATGTGCAGTACAAAATGTTCTCAGCTTGAAACCACTCTTAGACAAATAAAGCGTGTATTTTCTTTTCTGGCAGTTTAATTGCACCACTGTCAGCTAGATCACAGCAAACATCTTTTCCTCTCTCATCTTTCATGCCCTAGTCTGTCTTCATGTAATGTATTTGCAATTGCTAAATAGAAAAGGAGAATAGAAAATGTACAGCTTAATACGTGTGTAAGTGGTCTTCCAAATATTCTTAAAGGTGAGTAAAACAGCGTTAAGTATCATGTGGACAGGAGAATCAAAGGAGACCAGGAAATGAACTCGCTTGTATGAGAGGTTAAAAGGTTTGGTTTAGCTTAAATGGTGCAAAGTGCTTGGGCCAAAGACCACTGAACTCACAGGAAGCCTTTTCTTGGATGGGTTTTGGATCAGACCATCAGATTCTCCGATGGGTTGAAATTCACTAGTGATGCAAACATCCAGTGCAAGGCTGTTATTTAAGATCTGCTTTGGGACTGTACGGGGTGGATCAGGGTCAGCAGCTGTGTGTGGACACTCCTGATTGCTGCAGAACAGAGCATAGGCCACTGCAGAGAAAAGTGATGGCAGCATGCCAGGTGCAGGCCAAGGCAAGTGACTCGAGTAGAACAGAAAAATGATTGCTGTGTTTCATGAAAATTGCGAGGGGGTGGGAAGAAGAAAAAAGTGTTGTTTTTGTTTTCTTTGAAATTATTTGTGATTTTTTCTTTTCACTTTTTGGTGAAAATTTTCTAAATGAAATTTTTGTTTTGAAAACAAATCAAAATTGCTCATTTAATGTTGGTGGGGGGGAAATCCACTTTATCTTTTTTTTTAAAAAAATCCCTTTTCCTCCCCACTGGAAAAAGTGGGGAGAAAGGGAAAAAAACAAGAGAATGTGGGGAGAAATGCATATTGAAAAATGACACATTTGAACCAAAATGAACTTTTTCCATGAAAAATGTCATTGTCATCCAAGCCCCCATTTTTCGATGAAAAATTTTTTTGTCTAAAAATGTTTGACCAGCTCTACTTCAGAAGGCTGGAAGAACCTCTGCCAGGGGTATGGTTTTGTTCTCCTAACCCACCCATTTTACACTTCCCAGACTGTGCTGTAAACAACATGGCTCTTGATAACTGGACTAAAACCCTCAAAAAGCTTGTCAGCTTTTATTCAAATATTTGGCAAAGATCCAGCCAAACCTATTCACCTCTCCCTAGTTACTGTAGACCAGAATATGTCCACCCTACTAGGCCTGGTCTACACTATGGGGTTAGATCAAATTTAGCCACGTTAGGTCGATTTAAAAATGACTGCGTCCACACAACCAACCCCGTTCCGTCAACCGAAAGGGTTCTTAAAATCAGCTTCTGTACTCCTCCCTGACGAGGGGAGTAGCGCTAAAATCGACCTTGCTGGGTCAAATTTGGGGTAGTGCAGACGCAAATCGACGGTACTGGCCTCCGGGAGCTATCCCAGAGTGCTCCATTGTGACCGCTCTGGACAGCACTTTGAACTCCGATGCACTAGCCAGGTACACAGGAAAAGCCCCGGGAACCTTTGAATTTCATTTCCTGTTTGGTCAGCGTGGTGAACTCAGCAGCACTCAGCAGCATAGGTGACCATGCAGTCCCCCCAGAATCGCAAACGAGCTCCAGCATGGACCAAAAGGGAGACACTGGATCTGATTGCTGTATGGGGAGAAGCATCTGTGCAGGCCAAATTCCGATCAAAAAGAAGAAATGCAAATATATATGCCAAAATCTCACAGTGCATGTTGGACGGAGGCTACAACAGGGACACACAGCAGTTCCGCATGAAAGTTAAGGAGCTCAGGCAAGCCTACCAAAAGACAAAGGAGGCAAACGGTCACTCTGGGTCAGAGCCCCATACATGCTGCTTCTACGATCAGCTGCATGGCATTCTAGGGGGGGACCCTACCACTATCCCACCACTGTCTGTGGACACCTGCAAGAGGGGAGTCTCACACAACAGGGAGGAGGATTTTGTGGATGAGGAGGAGAAGGAGGAGGAGAATGCACAGTAGGCAAGCGGTGAATCCGTTCTCCCCGGCAGCCAGGACCTTTTCATCACCCTGGAGCCAATACCCTCCCAGGGCGGGATCCCCGACCCTGAAGCCAGAGAAGGCACCTCTGGTGAGTGCACATTTGTAACTACAGTACAGGGTTTAAAAGCAATAGTGTTTAATGTTTGATTTGCCCTGAAGAATTGGGATGCATTCACGGCCAGTACAGCTACTGGAAAAGTCTGTTCACATGTCTGGGGATGGAGCGGGAATACTCCAGGGACATCTCCATGAAGCTCTCCTGGAGGTACTCTGAAAGCCTTTGCAGAAGGTTTCTGGGGAGGGCTGCCTTATTTCATCCTCCACGGTAGGACACTTTACCACGCCAAGCCAGTAGCAAGTATTCTGGAATCATTGCAGCACAAAGCATGGCAGTGAATGGTCCTGGGTTTTGGTCGCATTCAAGCAACATTCAGTCTATATCTTTCTGTGTTAGCCTCAGTAGAGTGATATCATTCATGGTCACCTGGTTGAAATGGTGGGTTTTTTGTAAGGGAACAGTAAAAGGACCCCGTTCATGCTGGGCTGTTTGCGCTTGGCTAAAAGGGATCATCCCAGAGAATAGACATGTGGCGGGGGAACGGGAGAAGGGATCATCCCAGAGAATAGCCATGCGGTTGGGTGGGGGTAGATGTGTGCTGCACATCCACCCAAAAACCGCAGCCCCTCCTTTTAAATATGAAACCCAACCCATTGCTTGCTCTAGGAAAGGAGGGCGTTGCAGGTTGAAAACATTCCCACATGTTATGAAGGTGGAAGAAGCCAACCCCACGTACCAAAAGGCTTACCATGGCTGCCTGGAAACCAAATTCTGTTGCCCAGCTGTGTGTGATGCACCATACCGGCAGGCGCTCAATATAAAACGCAAAATGCGACCTTGTACCTAAAGCACACGTGCTGTCTGCTGTGAATTGCTTGATTCACTGTGAAAGAGTCTCCCTTTTGTTCTCAGAAATGTATCATCTTATATTTTACTCTCCCTTTTTATCTTCCCCCAGGTGCAAATGTTTCTACGCTCCCCCTATCATTTCCATCACTGAGGTTATCGCAGATTAAAAGGCAAAAAAACCGCACTCACAAAGACATGTTTTCCGAGCTCATGCAGTCCTCCCGCACTGATAGGGCACAGCTTAATGCATGCAGGACTGGCTCTAGGCACCAGCAAAGCAAGCACGTGCTTGGGGCGGCACATTTCCAGGGGCGGCATTCCGGCCATCCTTTTTTTTTTTCGGAAAAATCCACCAATATACAGAAAAAAAAAAATACATGAAGATCAGAAAAATCTCCAGTAGTGTGATGAGAGTCTGACATGAAAAATATCACGTCACGTCATGACATGGTCACTCATAATGTGAACATGCGTAAATGTGTAAATGTTAATGGTTATTGATTAATTAAATCAGGAATCATGATTACTTGTGTGTACTGTGCCGTCCTATCAGTGCCATTCGCACCAATTTCTGTGTCACGTCGATGCCAGTGGTTATAGGGCTAAAGTGCCGGGAGAAAAACAAAAATGACTTTACGGTGCTGCCTACCAGCAACAAAGAGAGAAATGGCAAAAAGAAAACTTCAAATAAGTATTTTTAAAAAGTCGACAATCAAGGAGAAAGCTCTAAGCAATTCATTGAAAGTGATTATTCATCAACTGATGAAGACCAATCGAACCAAAGATTATCTTTATCAACTGATAAAGATGAATAACAATCCGACCAAAGATTATCTTCGCTAACTAATAAAGACAAACAATCACAATCCATCCAAAGATTTACTTCTTCAGCTGAAGAGTCCAGAATGAAGAACTGTTATCCAAATCTAAAACTGAAGAACAATTATTGGAAGGTGGAGAGGCTGACATAGGATCGGATCCAAGTACGTAACCGACAATAATTACTGATGCAATGCTAATGATTATTGTGAAAAAAGGTCCTTCAAAATTAGATCCTACATTTGAATATCCATTTAAGAGTCGAATCATCGATTTATGCCATCCAGTATGAAGAAAAAAATGAAAAATGGGGAACAAATTAATAGATCGTGCTTAGTGTATTTACAGACCAAAAATGTAGTTTTTTGTTTTTGCTGCAAACTGTTCTGTAACTCAGACATTCTTCTGGCAACTGCAGGTTTTAATGACTGGCGAAATTTGCATCAGCATTTGAAAGAACATGAAACATCAAAAAATCATTTACACTTGTTGACAAATTGGATTGAGCTGTCAAACAGATTACATTCCGATACAACAATCGATGCAGTACAGCAATGTCTACTAAATTCAGAAATTCTACGTTGGCAGGCTGTGTTGGAATGTTTACTGGCAATCATTAATTTCCTAGCCGAACAGTGCCTCACATTCCGTGGCTCCTCGGATATTTTATATGAGAATAACAATGGAAATTTCTTGAAATTGGTTGAGTTATTGGCAAAATTTGATAGTGTTATGGCTGAGTATGTATGAAGAGGGAAAGAGTCACACCCATTATTTGGGTAAAAATACACAAAATGAGATAATACAATTAATTTCTAATGGTGTGCGTAATGAAATTTTATTGGATTTGAAACATGCCAAATATTACTCAATTATAGTTGATTGTACTCAAGATCTGCAAAGTGCAAACATGTGTAAAAGCCAAAAAAACGAGGGGGCGGCCAAAAAATTTTTTAGTTGGGGCAGCAAAAAACTTAGAGCCGGCCCTGAATGCATGGAGACATTCAGTGGCAGAGGCCAAGAAAGAATTAAGTGGATGCGAAGAACGGAGGCAGGACATGATGCTGAGGCTAATGGGGGAACAAACTGACATGATAAAGTGTCTGTTGGGGGAGCAAATGGACATGATGAAGTATCTGTTGGAGCTGCAGGAGAGCCAACAAGAACACTGACCCCCGCTGCATCCACTGTATAACTGCCTACCCTCCTCCCCACATTCCATAGCCTCCTCACCCAGACGTCCAAGAATGTGAGGGAGGGGAGGCTCTGGGCACCCAGCTACTCCACTCCAGAGGATGGCCCAAGCAACAGAAGGCTGTCATTCAAACGGTTTGATTTTTAGTGTGGCTACAATAAACAATGTGGCCTTGTCCTTCCCTAAAGAAAGAATGCATGGTTTCAAAACAATAGTTACTTTATTTCGAAGGGGGGAGGGTGGTTGGCTTACAGGGAATTAAAATCAACAAAGGGGGCGGGTTTGCATCAAGGAGAAACACACACAAGTGTCACACCGAAGCCTGGCAAGTCATTAAACTGTTTTCAAAGCCTCTCTGATGCACAGCGCGCCTTACTGTGCTCTTCTAATTGCCCTGGTGTCTGGCTTCTCAAAATTGGACACCAGGCAATTTGCCTCAACCTCCCATCCCACCATAAATGTCTCCCCCTTACTCTCACAGATATTATGGAGCACACAGCAAGCAGCAATAACAATGGGAATGTTGGTTGCGCTGAGGTCTGACCTAGTCAGCAAACAGCGCCAGCGAGCTTTTAAACGTCCAAAGTCCCATACTACCACCATTCTGCACTTGCTCAGCCTATAGTTGAACTGCTCCTTACTACTGTCCAGGCTGCCTGTGTAAGGCTTCATGAGCCATGGGAGCAAGGGGTAGGTTGGGTCCCCAAGGATAACTATTGGCATTTCAACATCCCCAATGGTAATTTTCTGGTCTGGGAAGTAAGTCCCTTCTTGCAGCTGCTCGAACAGCCCAGAGTTCCTAACTATGCAAGCGTCATGCACCTTTCCCGGCCATCCCACATTGATGTCGGTGAAACATCCTTTGTGATCCACCAGTGCTTGCAGCACCATTGAGTAGTACCCCTTGTGGTTCAAGTATGGGTTGGCAAGGTGGTCCAGCATCAAGATAGGGATATGCGTTCCGTCTATTGCCCCACCACAGTTAGGGAACCCCATTGCAGCAAAGCCATCCAGTATGACCTACACATTTCCCAGAGTCACTACCCTTGATAACAGAACGTCAACAATTGCATTGGCTACTTGGATTACAGCAGCCCCCACAGTAGATTTGCCCACTCCAAATTGATTCCCGAGTGACCGGTAGCAGTCAGGCGTTGCAAGCTTCCACAGGGCTATTGCCACTCACTTCTCAACTGTCAGGGCAGCTCTCATCTTGGTATTCCTGTGCTTCAGGATGGGGGAAAGCAACTCACAGAGTTCCAGGAAAGTGTCCTTATGCATGCGAAAGTTTCGCAGCCACTGTGAATCATCCCGTACCTGCAACACTATGCGGTCCCACCAGGCTGTGCTTGTTTGCCTGGCCCAGAATCGGCATTCCACTGTATCAACTAGCCCCACTGCAGCCATGATGTCCCAATTGCCACAGCCCTTGCTTTCAAGAATGTCTGTGTCCATGTCCTCATCAAAATCCTCCTCGTGCTGGCGTCTCTTAGCCCAGTTCTGCATATACTCCAGAATAATGCGCAAGGTGTTTACAAGGCTCACAGGTGAACTAAGCGGGCTCCAGGCTTGCTGTGGTATGGCGTCCATATGGGTAACCCAGGAAAAAAGGCACGAAACGATTGTCTGCTGTTGCTTTCACGGAGGGAGGGGCAACTGACGACATGTACCGAAAACCACCCGCGACAATGTTTTTGCCCCATCAGCCATTGGGAGCTTAACCCAGAATTCCAATGGGCAGCGGAGACTGCAGGAACTGTGGGATCGCTACCCACAGTGCACCGCTCTGTAAGTAGATGCTAGCCACGGTAGTGAGGTCGCACTCCGCTGACTTAATGCGCTTACCAGGAGCATACGCAATCGACTGTATAAATTTCTAAAAATCAACTTCCATAAAATCAACTTAATTTCCTTGTGTAGACATACCCCTAGCAAGTACTGGGAATGGAGAAGACCTCCTGGGCATGCAGGTGAGATCGATGCATGCCCTTCATCAACCACTAGAATGGTGCAACATGCTCCACTCTCTATGCCTACCTAGCTTTGCCTTAGCAGCACTTCTTGTTCAGTACTCCCCATCCCCTTTGAGTTAGCTTCTGTACCCAGGGGCATGAGGAGGTTATTCTCCTCCCCTCCCCCAGAGTTCAAGGACTGTCATTTTGCCTAACACAAGGATTGCATAAGACTCCTTGTACCTCCCCAGCCTGTGCAATAGTGCAAAAGCCAGAATAGTCTTTAATCTTCTTCCATAAGAAAACAGTTAATGATTTCAACTGATACCATTTTCTTCAGGTTCACTACACTTGCCTGGTAAGATAGCACAGTGTTTTGGAGCCTGCTTTTTATGAAGGTTTATGGTCTCTGCAATCATATTGAATCCCCTGCGATGTTGCTTGTATAATCTGCTATGGAAGACATGCCCCTGTATTCAGTTTGAAAATTCAGTACAAAATAGTTTTTTTTTTAAATTAAGTTTTGATTGATGCTTACCAGTTATTGCCATTGTTCTCATCTTTATGATGTTCAGGGAAATGTCAAACTCATAATCTCATTGCAGATTTTGTGAGCGCACAGATGAAAATTTGTTTTAAAATTATGAAATACTCGCATACAATTTCAGTAGTGTTACATGTCATCAAAAAACCATAAAAAGAGTATTTTGAAGTGTCAGTGCATTATTGTTTTGTGCCCGTGGAAAGCTTGTTGGAACACATTATGTTGTTGTAATGGTTCATGTACCAACACAGCTATTATCTGCAATTTCTTAAATTCCCTTCTCAAAACAGGTCAAGAGTGCTCTTTAGTTTGTACTTAGGTATGTTATTAAATGATATGATTCTATTCAGCTGGTAATACCAAAGATTAAGGGTTCCAGCCTGCATGTCTAATGCAGGAAAAAATCTGACTCTACAACTAGACCCGTGGTCCTAGTTATCATTAAATAAACTGTATGAAGGAACGATGTAAATAGCCTCCACTACATACACACCCTTTGCTTTCCTGTGCAGCAGCTGAGGACAGTTGCAGCACCAACATCATTTGGAATATAAGAGGGAGAGGAGGCAGGGCCATAGCTTCACTCCTGCACACACACACACACACACACACACTCATGCCAACCAGCCAGCCAGATTAGCATGGAGACAGTATACTGCATTCTCTGCAGAAGTGTAGTGTAGCATATTGGGTTCTTTTTATTTGCCCTGTGGTTTGTGAACCTCAAGCTTTTGCCAGCATTTAGACTCTTTTTTGTAATGAAGCTGGGGTTCTCATGCCGACATGTGACTCCAGAAGCTTTAAGAAAGGCCTATATGTATTTAGTAGCACTCCACAAAAAGAGAAACTAAAAAGACAATTAACATTTTCAAGGCACATACAAAATAAAATCCCCAAGCAGCCCCCCTCCAGTATTTCCTAGTACATAGTCTAAACACATGTTTAGACATTTAAAGGTGTGTGAAACACCATGTATTTCCTAGAGACACCACAAAGATTTTCTCAACAAGCCAAAAACAAAGTCATACTTTTAGGTGATCAAGTGAATCTGATGGCAATTTACAGTACAACAGGTTAACTTTCAGCACACCTCTTTATAAGTGTCATATTTCATGGCATACATCAGAGAAGTCAGATAAAAACATAAATACTCTTTCTGGAAGGTTGCAATGTAATATTGCTTTATTTCTGAGAATTCAGAATAGCACACAAGACACCCTCTCCCCCCCAAAAAAAAAAATCAGGGAGAGACAAAGCAGGCTGCTCCCTAAAACAGAGTGGTACAACTCACACCGCCTTACTATAGGTCAGCTGTTTGCAGACTTATTGTGCTGCTGTTAGGGCCAGATTGCACACTTCCCTACAGAGCCACTTAGCCTGCAAGCAGGAGCAGGAAAATACCTGCAATTTAAAGTGACAGCTTGTAATTTTTACAGTTTTCAACAACACAATAAATGTCATCTAGCATCTGTTATGCTCAAATATTGAAACAATGGTTCTCAACCCAGATTTTCCATGCTGAGACACACACACACACACACCCTCCCATCTAGTAATATGGGAATGTTAGAGTGATTGCAACCCTGTGCACTTCTTTATAACCTGCCCAGGAAGTCACAGTCCCTGTATTACAGAGGTCATTGCAATATCTATGTATGTATTCAATAAAGGGCTTCCAAATGTCATTCAAAGGGTCTATTTCTTTAAACTACATATCGCTTTTCATCTGCTGGCTGCTGATTTATCAAGGGTACATAGTTTGTGTTAGGCAATTCTTCCCAAAGCCTTTGGATAAAGCAGTCCATAGTCCAACTTTATTCTTAGCTATTAAGTCCTGTGAGCCTGAAGTTATTCAGCAAGCATAAAACAGTCATATCCAATATCCACACAAATAAAATAGCTTCAGTCTTACCCAGTACATTATGCCATTTATTTATTTTTTTAACAAAAACAACTGAGCTAAACATATAGTGGCAAGAACCTCCAAAAGAGGCTACGAGTTGAGTTTCATATGCACCAGCAATAGATATCCACCATATCTGTGCTCAACCTCTGTTAGGCTGCTGCATGTTATCGATCAAAGGGATCCTCAGAGGTGAACAGGAAAAAAGATGCCAGTGGCTAAAGTGGAAGAGAAATCAAGGGAAGCATATACCATTATGATCTATACGGTGTATTTCCATTTTGTCGGAAACTAGCACCAGTGCCCATCAGTCTGAAGAGTAGATCGCTGCTGCTGTTTCTGTTGTTGTTAAGCCGATCACGGGAGATAGAAGCAAACTGCAAGGCAGTGTAAGGCTACAGTATGATGCACAAATAGAAAGAACTTGTGGGTGTTACTCAGAAAAAGAACTTCATGTTTGGCTTCTTTGTTTCTTACAGTGACAGCCTAGGAAGCGTCCCATTCAGTACTTTAAAAAGGTGACAGAGTCAGATGTGGGAAAACAAAGAAACAGCTTCAAGACATATATAGTGAATATTTTCCACAGCCAAGCAGCAGGCTTGACTCTAATGCAGGGGAACAAGGAAAGAGTGTTGAAAGCCCGGTTTATTGGACAGACTCTATACAGTGGAGTCAAAGATATCCAAGTGAAGTCAGATACTGCAGGAAGCAGTGCTGGTGATTCATTTAGTGGCGTTCTTCCTTCTAAGTCCGTTCTGAGCCAGTATTTTGTAGTTTAAGGGGCACTGTTCTGGTAGGTGAGTCAGAGAAAACTCTTTCCTGTATCCAAGCTCTGCTCAGGGTAAGACGTGGGAGTCAGGCAGCTGGTTATGGCTCCCTGATTCTGTGAGCTTGTCTTAGCTGGGCCCAGCCCTGGTGTCAGAGCAGCCTAAGACTTCTCTAAGTTTTGCCATCAGCATATGGTGCCTAAAGGACAATACAACAGATGAGGATCAGCACAGCATCCCCACTCCATGTCTCTCTGCCACTTTCCCAGGGTAGGGGAGTGATTAGGAGTGGCCAGGACTGAGGGAGTGGTTGGGAGAAGAGCCATATCTACTCGTATCACATGAGTTTACCCCTTGCTGGGGGAACTGTCCATGGGGTAGTTCTAGCCAGAGCCTGGCTCTTTTGCACCACCCGAATGGAGTAAAGGAGTTGGACTGGAAATGAAAACTGTCCCACCACCACCCAGATGAGATTTTAAAGTGAGATTCCATCTATAGCTGTACAGTAAAAGTTAACATGAAACCAGAAGCCAGGTTAGAACTTCTCCATAATTCCACAGAGCCCTACTCTACAGTCACTTTGATTGTGTCCATCAACCGAGATGGTACCTAGAGTTGAGCCGAACTCAGGGTATCCAATTGCAAGTGGCTCCTTCACAACCACTTAGATCTGACCTGCTGAATTGATAGAAGACCCACTGCCATGTTTTTATGACATCTCTGGAAGTACCACTGTTACAACCCAGACCAGTTTCCCTTGTGGACACATTCCAGTCTGTTGTGTTTGGATCCTAATTACTGGATCCCATGTATTTTAGGTACAGTCTCAGAGTGCAGATCCTCTGTCTAGAACCACTTTCTGAGATATAGGACTCCACAGTCCAGCTGCGTAGGCACTGAAACTAGCACTGGCTCTCCCAGTAGCTATTGCATATTCCTCAGAGTTCCTCTGAAGCTGTGAAGCCTCTGGATTATTTGTTCAGAGGCTTCACAGGCCTTCAGGAACATGTGGCAGATAAAGCAAGAACATACACACAGGCTTTGCATGCGAGACAAAAACCACAGTTAATTTTACTCTCAAAGCATGCCAGGGTTACAGATCTTTAGGTAAAACAACATAAACCTATATGTTCTCCTCCCCTGAGACTATGTGAGTCCTTAAGTCTAGTCAGTGTATGAGGCAAGTTTGCCCCATCTCCCGTCTTCCTCTTGCACAGTACACTGTTGTCAGCCAGTGTATGGCCGGTAAGTGAGAACCAGCTCAGAGCAGAACGTGTCCTTTTATAAAGTTCCAAACCCCTCTGCCAGGTCATCTAGTGACTTCAAGTCCCTTGTCAGGTGATCCATTGCTTAGTTCCAGCCCCCTTGAAATCCAGACTCAGAAAACTAGGCTGCAGCTAGCTCATTGCTGTAGGGTGCTCCATAATCTATTTTATCATACATTTCTTTTTCTTTTTTAAGCAGCCCAACAGAGCCAAATGCTGCTCTGACTCATATCCCACTGGACTCCATTGAGTTCCATGGGGATGCACAGGCTGTAACTCAGGGCAGAATTTAGCCCATAAAGTTGAATTATAGCCCAAACACCTTGAAACCTGCTATTTCCAAATGTTTCCATTTGACAGCTCCAGGAAAAGCTTTCTTCGTTAGAGGTCAAATAATATGCTTAGTAAACAACCAATCTGAACATTCACCACTTAATTAGCAAGCGGCATGCATTATAAATAGTGGGTAATTTCCAACACATAAAAAGAGCTAAAATTGACATGCATTTCCATAATAACATGTCCTTTAGAAAAACGGATAGCTAATAGGATTAGAAAATTGACAAACAACATATAAGGGTTTTTTTTTTTTTTAAATGCATTTACAAATCCAGGACCTTATCCTGCAAATCTTTACTTTGCCAGCACTCTCCTAACAAGGCGCTCACATGCTCTGCTCCCTTTTGCAGGTCACAGGTTCAAAACATACCCTTTGCATCCTTCTTATTCGCTAAAGGGCCTCATCAGACCTTTTGATTTTTAGCCCTGCATTAGTACACAGCTGCCACATCACTCCCTTGAGTGCACTTGCGGCAGTCTACCTCAGGGAGGCAGAATTATTATTGTATGTATTTATTTGTATTATATTATATTATATTATTTGTATTGAGGTAGTACCTAGGACATCATGGACCAGGACCTCATTGTGAACCAGGACATCACTGATAAGGACTCCATTGCCCTAGGTGCTGTATGAACACAGAACAAAAAAAGCAACCCAGTGTGCCAGGGGAGTGCACCACCTGCTACACCTGTATGCAGTGTGAAGCACACACTCCCCCATGTATACCTGGTCAGCTCTGTTAATTCAGAAAATGAAAGTCTGTTCAGCCCTTACACGGGCTGTGCAAAGGTAAGCAGGGGCTCCTCACTCCTTTCCAGCCACTGCTGTAGACCCATATAATGGCTAGTCAGAGTCTAAGCCAAAAGTTTTAGGGCATTTGAGCACTTAGGCATGATGCTGCTGGATATCCCCATCCCTAACTTGTAGGTGCCTAGAAAATCCCTGAGATTCACAAAGCCTGGGTTAGGCACTCAGGCTTCCTACACAATGAATGGAATTCATAAAAGCCAGCACACTAGGCAGATTCCCACCTAAGGTAGCCAATGCACAATGGCAGGGAGAGGGGCGTGTCCAAAGCCCTGCCCCTCTGAGGGAGTTAGGCACCTGGGCATTTTTTGAAAGAAGCCAGGAGAGGACTCACTCAGAACTTTTAGCCCCAGGTTAGGGTAATCATCTGGGATGTGGGAGAAGAATGACTCTGAGCCTGCTGGTTAGAGCACTCACCCAGGATGCTGAAGACCCAGAATCAAGACCTCTGCGCCAATGACTCTTAAATTATATATCCGCAGTGGAACAGCCTCAGCAGGGAGATTGAGGGAGCCCCACATCAGGGTAGCCCAATGGTTAAGGCATTCATCTGAATGGTAACAGTTTCCTATTCCCTCTCAGGAGGGAAGGGAGGGCTTTAATTGAGGAGGGCCTCCCACATCTTGTCTGAGCACCCTTGTGCCAAGGCCAAAAGTTATGATAGTTGTCTTCACACATACCATCCCCAGCTGTTTTGTGGGGAGTTAGACATGCTCTGAGCATGACGACCAGATCAGGTCCTGCAAGCAAGTTAGGAGAAGGAACACCTCTTCCTCCAGTTCAAGAATTACACTGGGGCTTCAGTGTCCAGACCCCTAGAGCAAGCCTGCAGGCTGCATGCTCAGTGGCAGAAACATAGATGAGTATGGAACTTTTACTGCAAACATTTAGGTGCCGAATGAGTTTAGTTGCCTTCAGGTTTTGGCTGCAACCCAGCCGGGAGGGGACGGGAGTTGTGAATACTAGTGGTGCCTGATGCTTGGATTTAGATGCCTAACTGCCACTTTAGGGACCTAACTCTCCTAAGGAATCTAGTCCTTTGTATTTAAACATGAAACATTTAATAACAATAAGAATACACTATTAAATAAATCACTACTCTATGCTATTTTACTTCATTTGGGGCTATGCTCAAAACAGTGTTCTCTGAATGCAGGAAAAAGATTGTTCCATATGGCGCCTGGTTTACTAGGGAATGCTTGGTTATTTTTGAAAGACCAAATTGTCTTGTCTATAACTTCACTGGAGTTACACCAACTGATACCAGCTAAAGATGTGGCCCAGAGACTATGCATTTAGGACAGTAGTGAAGTGTGGTATAATTTACTCTAAAAGAGAGACAAAGTCACAAATTCAAACTTTCGGAGATGGGTGTTCAGATTCAAATTTCTAGCTCTGAACACACTTCTAAAGTTTTGGTTACAATGTGGTTGAAATAACACAATATGGTGAATAGATCTGATGGAAATCTTACCAGATCAGTTGATCTCATGAGACTTCTGGCATTTAGGCAGGGCCGGCGCAACCCATTAGGCGACCTAGGTGGTTGCCTAGGGCGCTAACATTTGGGGGGCAGCGACCGTGGCAGCCGCCCGGTCGTCGGCGGTATTTCGGGGGTGGGACCTTCCGCCGCCTCTGTTGGGGGCGGCATTTCGGGGGCAGGACCTTCTGCCGCCTAGGGTGGCAAAAAAGCTGGCGGCGCTCCTGCATTTAGGGCTGACATTTTGTAAAACTCTGGTCTTGTCAAAGTCAGACTTTAGCTTTGGTTCAACAATGAACCTAAATCTGGAATCCTAGCCTGACCTATTCTAGATCTGGATTCAGACACTGCCTTCATGGTCCAGCCTGTGAACTGTTTGGCCAAATTCTCTACTGGTGCATATGAGCAAAACTCCATTGTGAAGTCAGTGGAGCTACATCCATTCACGCCAGCATAGCATTTTTCTCATAGCACAACTAGCCAGCAACGAGGCTGTTCTTTACGGCTGGTGTTATCAAAGAAGCCTAAGGGAGTTATCCAATCAAATGCCACTGAAATTCAATAAAAATTATGAGCCTAACTCCATTAGCGTCTTTTGAAAATACCAGTTTCCAAATCTAGAGAATTTAAGCCTATAAATTATGGAAACAAACAAAAAGAAAGCTATATATTCAATGGTTTTTGAGGTGGAGGAGCACTGCCAATTAATGTAGTTAATTTATTAGCCTTGAAATTACTTGGGTTTCATGTTTAGTTTTCCATTAGGACTTTTTAGTGCTGAAGTGCTCTTACTTGTCTTTTATAGTTATAGGCTTTTCCCAAGATAGACAGAACCTGTATGGTTAAAGTCAGACTGCTCTTTTACGATATGTTTCTTTGGCTATTCATATAACAGAAAAACAAGCTTTAAAACAGGAGACCCATGAGGTATATTCATAACAGAAAATCCACTTTTAAAACAAGAACACTTTCTTCTTGAGTCAACCATTTTCTAAGTACAGAGGTTTAATCGACACACAGGTGAAAAAACAATACACTTGAGGGGAAAAAATCTTGTAACAACCAACTGAATTTATACTTTCTTCTTTCTCTTTCCATCCCTCTTGGAATTTATGAACATGTTTTCTGCAGGTTGAGGAGACTTTTATGAAGTTTTCTGGTGTTAAATTGATTTCTCTTGAATTAATTGGCATATTTAAAGAGCAAACTGTGAACTATAATTTTCCCCTTCTCAGTTGGACATTTCTTACTTGTATTTCAGTGGATTAGGTCCATTAATGTGGTGGCAGGGAAATATACATTGATTCTCTTTAATGATCACACATGCAAAGCTACAAAAATGCGCATAAATGAAACATAATTGAGAAGAGAGGCAGAGTACAATTGATATTCATAATATCTTCATCTTCGTTTTTAAAGAAAATGCTACTGGACAAATTTAGGGCCAAAGCTCATTAAAATCAATAAAAAGACTCCTACTGACTTCAGTAGACTTTGGATGTGGCCCATATCTAGGTGCCATCTTCATTTAAATTCCATAGTTGATATATTTTGATATGTGAACTATGAAATGACAGTACTTCCAAAGAATGTCTGAACTGGGTTAGAAGAGTCCAGCAACTGCACTGGGAATTAGGTGAGGGGGTATGCACTGGCATACCCCTGCACTGGGGTGAAAGTTTATTTGTATATGGTGATTTAACTGGATTCACTTTAGTTTGATGTATTAGGAGGGTTCTGACAATGTGCCTGTGCCATTACATTCTGTGGTTCATTAAAAAAACCCTGCAATCTCTCAATGATCATAGTTATATGGCTGAAATGGTGGAGCATGTTTACTTATTACTCAGGATCTGTCATGCCAAAAGAGAGTTTCTTCCATTTGTCTGATCACTATCTGCACAGGAAAGCTGGGCAGGAAAATACCAGTATTTGAGCACAGGCCAGCTAGCAGGCATTTCTTTTCTGTCTATCAGTTCCCACCTCAGATCTTCACTTGCGAGTCCAGGTCAATAGTAAGCCACCTGAGTAAGCCAGAGCTTTTGAGTCAATTCACTGTCAGTTGCTAATCTATCACCATCAGTGGTTTCATCATGGATGATGGCTGATCTAAGTCATATACTCAAGACCGGGTTCGACCAATCAGCTGGCCCTGTGTTGGTGCAGCTTTGTCCAGATGGTTACTCTGTCAACATGAGCCCACCAGGGGCATATAAATAGGAGTTGTGCTGTTTGTATTTGACCTCAGATGTAGGATGTGTTCCACCCCAAAGAGGGATTCATTTCAGCATGCCCATCTATTTGTGAGTCCCAGAATGAAACTCATGTAGAAGTCCCATTATCCGAGTGACACACACTCTAAACTGCTACTCACCAAGCCAGCTGCTGTAGTGAAATGAGCTCTTTTGGAGCCAGGAGTTGGGGTTGTGACAGAGTGCTGGCAACCAACAGCTGAGTCAGTGCTCTCGTCACTTAAACACCCATGAATTCCCCCCAGGGTAGACCTGATGGGCCCCAATTACTGCATTAGGATGGGCTCAGAAAGGACTAATGGGCTGAGGGAGGACTAATGAACAAATTGGCCCATTTACACTGGAGGTATAAGAAGGGGGAGACACACACACCTCCCTGTCACCCCTGGCAGAGAACTGAGGGAAAACTGTAAATAATATGGTGTATGGCTCAGTAAGGTGGTGGGAAGAGTAAATATAAATAAACTGTACTGGGCTGTTTAGCAGCTGAAGGTCTCTGAGTCTGTGTAAACGGAGCAGAAGACAGGAGTGCCTGAGCAGAAGACAACCCTGTCATAGGGTCCTCCAGGCTTATTGTTCTGAGTGACTTCAGTAGCCAGCCTGACAATGATTCTTGTAGGACTTGATACCTCCTGGGCTCTATGGCAACCAGTTCCCAAGTGGTTTCTGGTTTATATCATTTAGCTGGGGGGAGGAACACTGGATCTGATCTGCATTTCAGCTGGTATGTTATTAGACCTTTGCTATGGGCAGATCATTATCTCCTCTAGGCTGAAGTAGAAGCTTACCCTTCCTCCTGTTTCAGTGGTCCATCCTCATAGACTAATGGACCCTAAATGGGTGTCAGAACTCTGAGCAGAGATATTGCTGTCCCAATATTGGAACACGCATCAGTGGCCTACTGAAACATCCTGGCTATCTTCTCTCCATAGATATCACCTTGATGGTCCTCCAGGCATCCCCTCCTCCACCTCATCCTTTCAAGTCAATAGAGGATAACATCACATGCCCCTTCCTACACACAAAACTAATACATTTCAGTAACTCCTTGTAAGGTTGGTTCTCTCTTTCCTGCAGAGAAGCTATTTTGTTTTTTTCCTGCTCTCTTTCTTAACAATAAGATACTTTAAAGGCTGTTTATCATCTTTGGGGTTTTGATCCCTACACATATGCAGCTGAATGTGTGATTCAACGACAGGCATTTACGTCTCTTATAAAGTGACTACGTTAACACATATCCCCAACTGCCTTTTGTTAAGTGCTAACTGTTTTAAAAGCTTTTCCTTCCCAATATTTGTGAATTTCTGTACGCCTGTAATTTCCCTAACTGTTGTGCATGACACATATTTTTTGGAGTTTATTATCCAATTATTCTAGAAATAAATATAATGTTTTGCTTTGTTGAGTCTGGGGGCAGGGTGTACACACACACACAAACTGTACTTTGTATTTTATTTTAACAAAGAAAACCACAGATGCACAGAGCTAAGAGGAAACCACAAAAGCTCTCATATCAGTAGGAGAGTAAAAAGAATACAGTTGATGACATGCATATATTTTAACCAAACTATTATGTATTTATTCAAAGAAAACTTCGTTGTGAAATCGCTACATTTGCTACATACATACCTGACCCCCAAAACAAGGACCATTACAACAGCTAATGTATAACAAAGATCACAAACCAGAATATTAACACTGACTCCAATACCAGCCTCTCAATACCCCCTTAACCATCCCTCCCCCACTAAACACATGAGACTAACCCTCAAACAGTCACCTTCCAACATTATTAGTTGTAGAGGATTGCTGTAGTAGTTTGCTATGTTAGAAGATGCAGAGTTTTCTGTAGTAGTTTGCTGTCTGTAGATGCAGAGATGTGGCAAATACTTTGCATAATAGGAGATTGAATTAGAGCTGGTCAAAATATGAAAAAAAAAATAAAAGTTTTCATTTAAATCTTTTTGAAAATATTTATTTCATTTTTGTGGGGGAGTTATAAAAAAAGGGGGTATTTTTTTCTTTTCCTCCCCTACCGCCACTTCTCATAACATACTTTAGCACTCTTGCTAGTTGAAGGTGGTGGCGGTCAAGGTGGTGGTGACAATATGCCTGGAGGGGATGCCTAAAAGAAAAGCTATGACACTAAATCAATATATAATTGTTGTCTCATCCATCAGATGAACAGTGGAAACCATAGAAACATGGGGGTTGGACTAGATGAGGGGGTTGAACTAGATGACTTCCAGAGGTCCCTTCCAACCCTGATATTCTATGATTCTATGGCCCCATACAGAACACAGTCATCCAGTGTGACTCACACCCTGGACATGCAGAGAGAAAATGCAGCTCATGAAATCAAGACATGCATCTCCTCTGCTTCCATTTTGTATATTCAGCTGGCTGTTGGTACTATGGCAGATACTTTAAAGCTTCCTCAGGCTGCTTTACTTTCCTCATGCCTTTCCCCTCAGGCTACATGTGCATTGTTAGTAAATTCATGCTACACTAGTTTAATTCCTGTCACCATAACCACTTTTCAGTGAACCCCGCCTCCCTTCCCTGTGTTGCATGCTTTCTGTGTGCAGCTGAGCACAATGGGCCATTGGCAGTGCCCAAATATAGAGCACAGCAGCCTCCATTGTTTAGCGGATGTCACTACCATTCCCAGGGAAGGCATTGCCTAGCTTTGACCATTTCCCATGGTTGGTCACCATGAATGGCTAGGATGACTGAACCTTCTTTGTGTTTGTTTTAATCTCTTCCTTTTTCTTCCTATTATCTCTTTTTTCCACCTTTTCTTTCCTCTCCTCCCCATCTGTTTCCTCATTACTTCCCCAGCTCCCACTCCTATCCTCTATAGATGACCGGAGCAGCATAATGAACCTGAAAAGATTTTCAGTCTCTAGAACCTTGCGGTTGTGCTCTCAATAGCATCTAAAAATACTCCATATAATGCTCAGAACTCCTTTACCCTGTTTGTTTGCAGAAAGCCTTGCATATCACATTATTATTCATAGATGCCGTTATATAAAATGTTTCCCTGTGGGATAAGGAGTGAGTGAAGGAGAAAATGAAAAAAAAGAGGACTACCTACAAATAGATTAATAAACGTGCATGGTTAGTCATTGTTAATAATTGTATACTGACTTGTATCTAAACTTCTTTGGTTAACTAACCCTGTTCTTGATAAGGCAGGGATTGAGAAAGCATAACTTTTGTGCTTTCTTGAATCATTATCACATGCCACCTGAGTCTGTCTCCTCCTGACAAGATTATATTGCACTGAAAAAACAAATATATGTTGGTCTTCTGAAAGACCAAAAGCATCCCAGTTAAGCAGCCAAGTTAAATCCTGACCTCCTTATTCAGTTTTACTCAGTACTTATATAGGCAAAACTCCTATTGAAGACCTAGTAAATACTTAATAAAAATTAAGTGAAGACCTTAGGCTTTGGCCCTAAAATGCTACTCCTCCATTATGTAATATAAATACGGTAAGCAATGCATCAAGGCAAGAATACTTTAATTAAGGGTTTTGACCTCTGTTGTGGATGAAATGCAATGCAATTGTATTTCAAAAATGGAGTCAAACAGGGAAATTCTCAACTCCAGTGTTTGCATATTATGGTGATGGACACTGTACAAAATTCTGTGATAAATACATGTTTCATTTTTCAGTGTATTATGCATCCTCTTCTGTGCCTGATCCACAGAAGATACGAGTCTGTTACACCTCTCTGCTATGGGGCCTGGTTCTTTAGCTCCTGCTATGCACGATTTTAGCTCTGGAGACATAGGTGCTGGAACTAGGGGTGCTGGGGGCGCTGTCACACCCCCTGGCATGAAGAAGTAATAACCCAAATACCTGGTTTCTGCCTTCAGCACCTTCACTATAAAAATTGTTCCAGTACCATTGTCTGGGGATCTCTGGTTCAGTCTCCTGTCACAGATAAATAGTCACTGTGATTATCACCAGGATGCAATGCAAGTAATACAGCACAGTGAATAAGTCATGATTCATAACTTAGCCAATACTCTCTTTCCCGGTATGTCCTGGGATGGTTCTTGCTGCTACAGGAGCCTAGAAACATAATAAGGCCCCATGAATAAATAAATACCCAGAAATCCTCATATAGGGACTATTTTAGAACTATGAACAGTAGATTTTGGATTCAGAAGGTTCTAATCCTGACACTGCTACTGTCTCATTGTGTGGCTTTGGGCAAATCACCTTACCTTTCTGTCTGTAGATGCCTATTTTCTGTCTATACAATTGAGAGTTAGAATACCTAACCAGTGGTGTTGTAAAGTAATATAAAAATCCTAAGCATTCTTACAGTACCATGGGCTCCTTCTTTTCCCATTAAAGTAAATGGGAGTTTTCCTATTGACTTCACTGAGATCAGACTCTGGCACCAAAGGGTTATTGAACTAATGGGAGGATGCTCATCCATTGGGTCTCACAGCTCTGGCTTTTTAAGACTTTAAAGAATTTTGGAAAGTTTTACCTAAAGCTTCATAATTTAGAGGACCTCAGTCTCCTATGGCGTTCAGCTAGAGGGCTAAATGAAAGTTTGAAGAGGAGATGTTCTTTTTCATTCCATACTTTTCCTTGGCCACCCTAGGCTAATAGTGTCATTGCTCCTTCAAAACAAATCAATATGCACCGTAGCTTTAAAAAGCAGAAACTACTGAGGTTAATATAGCAGCTGGGTGCTCCAGGCTTTAGAAGCTCATGACAGGTTTGTCCAATCATTAATTGATCAACTCATGAAGTAGAGAATGGTTTCCTATAAAAGCAGAAGGATGAGACATGAACATTTTCTTTGTGTGAGGGAGAATTTGGGGGGGGAGGGATAAGGTTGGAGGAGACTTAGCTTTACTGAATGGCACTGTCTCTTTTGGCTAGGATGTTAGATTTCTTAGAGAAAGGCTATGTACTGAATTGTAGTCATACTACAGCATTGTTCTAGCTATTATTCATATGATTAGTTTTAATGTTCTCACATAGTCCTAGCAGGAAAATGGTAAGGGTTATTAGAGGTATAATCTAATATTAGTTTGCTAACACTAAATCTCTGATGATGGAAATGAGTAATGTTAGCAAGGTCTATCATTTTAATTAAGGGAGGTGATGATAGGTGAGAGAAAATTCTGTAAACAATGAGTCCCTGTTTTAAAAAGAAAAATCTGATTTTTTTTCTTTTGGGCTATTTAGCTGCAATTTTAAAGAATCTTTAACAAAGTCAGATTTATCTCTTATTTCTTCTGAGATCGGGAGGAGGAATATTAACTGATTTTCCCTCAGATTCTTTTCAATACTGTCTTAATACTTGAAAAATGGCTTTCTTCCAAATTCAAGCTAGCTTTCAGTCTGAGTGATAATTAGTTACCTAGGAAACAAACCCAGTATTCTTCTAGGTTTCCACCCCTCTTTCCTTGAATCCTTAGAGACAAGGAGTTCAAGAGAGGCAATGTTTGGTTTGTTTACGCAAACACTGAAGTGACTCCTGCTGCTAGTTTCTTGTTCTGGTCTTCAGAAACTTGACTTTGTTGCAGACACAATGAATAAATCTGATCAATTCCTAGAAAAGGCTTGCTGCAAGGGAATAAGTGATCACAGACCATATTTTCAATTGCCTACATTTATAGGACAAGTTAAATGGATATGACTTTTTGTAAAACCTAATAACAAACTATACCTCTACCCTGATATAACGCTGTCCTCGGGAGCCAAAAAATCGTATCGCATTATAGGTGAAACTGCGTTATATTGATCTTGCTTTGATCCACCAGAGTGCGCAGCCCCACGCCCCCAGAGCACTGCTTTACCGTGTTATATCCAAATTTGTGTTATAACAGGTCGCGTTATATCGGGGTAGAGGTGTATCATAAGAGATTGGGAGGAGGGGTGTAAAAAACACATTATCCAAGACTGTTTTTCCCCTCACAAGTACAAGACACAGATATCTGACAGAGGATGCCTCATACAGCACTGATAATACCCTGTATTTTAGCCAAAAAGCTTTCTGTTTTACTTAGCATTATTTTGCTAGTTACAGAGATGAAACCACATGAATAAATTTGTGGGAAGGAAGCTAAGAGTGAAAATGCCCCAAACCTGCTACTACAATAAAGGTGACATCAACAGAGTAACAAAAAGCTTTGCCCTGAAGCAAAACATCCTGTTTCTCTCCTTTTCTATCCTCCTCAATAGTTGTAGCTATGCCTAGTTATTCTATTCTTGTTTTCATTTATAGTTCTTATGCATTGTACCAAAGCAAGATATATCGGTCTCTTTCTACATGTTGTTAAAAAGTGTTTGGGAGATCTTCTTCATACTGACAGAAGAATCATGCTGAAATACCCAACTGTTAAAGCCCACAGCTTGTAAATATTTTATTCTTTTTATAATCATTATTGAACTGAGTGACCCTAAGCCATATGCTCATAGTCCCCTTCACTTTCTCCATCCCACTTTTTCCTGAAATGTGTGTGTCGTTCTCTCTTTATCAATGTCTTAGCTACTTAAACTGGATGGCAGCAGTAAAAGGAAACAGAGGGGAATGCTGCTATTTATATAGCCTCCAAAAATATTCTAGGCATTTTACAGTAATGTTATACACAAAATTATAAGGAGATGCAGACTTTTCTTTTCATATGTTCAGGCAGAGATACAGAGCAGTGTGGGAATGTTTTCTAGGCAGTTTAGAGATCCAGGCCTCTGTATGTACCTATATATATTAAATTTGGAAAAAAATGCAAATTCTGGGGCAAAGTCGTCCAAATTACAGCAGAGACGGGGCTGATCACAAATGTCAGATCATTGTTTTGAGCTAGCTGGGCTATGTGGTAGACCAAATTTGTGCCATCCCAAGCCACTTTTGTAAGTAGATAATAACTACTAAGCTTTACAAGATCATTCTCTATCAGTCAATATAAACATGTACTGTGCATCTATAATCTGGGCAGTTAATGGAGGATGTAAGGAAGGTTAAAACTTTAATGTTATTAAAGTAAAATATAGTGTATAAACATTTGTGTTTTGGCTATTTACTCATTTCATTAATTCACCCATTCTTCTAAATGTGGAATGGTGAATTGTAGACTTTGAAGATTCTAGTCAATGCCTCTAATCAGTGTTCTTTCTTTAAAGACTGAGCATACAGTATTGCAGTAGTTTAAAATATGAAATCAGCTAAATCTATATAAGTATGAATTTATATTCATAATGTAATATAAAGTAAAAATATTTTCAGAGACCACTCAGTTATTCTGGCAGTCAAAAATAGGGAATGTATCCAATGATATTGTTGCAGTTCTGTTTGAGAAATCAATCTGCTACATGTGTCACCACATCATGTGGCTCTTGAAAACTGATTGTTACATTATCTCTCTACACGTTCTTTTCTAAACCACAGAATTACTGTGTTTGTCATAGTGCTCTGAACACTAAGAACGTTTAGAGTGATTCCCCCTCAAAACATTCAGATAATTAAGTTGCAACTGTACAGGGATCATTTCATCCACCACTGATGTTCAGCCACCTTTAGGATAGAATAGCTGGACTTCAGATGGTGACCAAGAGACATTTGGATACTTGACATCTTCTAGCCACAAGAACCCATTCCTGATCTCACCTTTCAGATGTGGTGTTTACCAAAATAACAATGTTGCAAAGCAAAAGATGTGGCCAATAATTGATCAGCAGAAAGCACAGTGGGTAGAAATGAATGCTACTTCCTAAAGTTAGAGAGATACCCCCATATTCACACAGTTGGTATTTACCATTGGTTTCATACATGGTATTGACAATCTCAAATAGCGAAACATCTTGAGTCAGGCCACTAAAAATCATGGTCTTTTTTTAAATAATAATGTTGGGATTCTTTTTATTTACGTTCTGGTTTCTGAACATTTAGGCAGCACTCGCTTCATGCTTTCAAACTTTACTCTGCAACCAGGAGGGCTAGAAACTTTTTAAAAATGAAAGCTGAGATTCTCAATCAGTCTCCTAACTCCAGCAGCTGGAGCCCTAAGAAAAACACCAAATATAAAGGGACTGCCTGTTAAACAGTTAGAGTTGGTGACAATGCAAGTGAACTGAGTAAAATCTAACAATATTTAATTGCAAAGAAGCCACCATAGATTTTTCTGTTGCACTTATTCTAAGAGCTTTTCTAGCTTAACTTTCCCTACATCTGACACTCACACTCCACCAAGTGGTTTAGTAAGCAAATGCAATATTTAACAGTACCTTCATTAAATGCTGCCGGTTTGATGGGTACATATATGCAGTACCTTTAGACTCACCTTGTGTGGCTGTTACTTTCACCTACAGGTCACTGGCATTTCTTATTTCCTAGCAGTGGGTTTGGTGCTGCAGCATTGCAGATTTAGATTTCTGAGACTAACTAATTAAATCAAACTAGTTAGAGGACCAATATGCAACAGTAAACACCAATACTGTATATTCAACAGAAACAGATTTTCAAGAATGTTCAAAAGTATTGGAGTCCATTTCCAATGTGGTCATGGAGAGTAACAATTTTTGACACTCTGGATACTGTGTAATAATACTAGGGCCAAAAAGACCTTAATCTATAGCCCTGTATTTTGGGTGCTGTGGAGCTGTACCACTTCAACAGGAGTTTCTGAGATACTTTGTCACCCACAGAGTAGAGTTACAACACGCCAACCCTTCGAGGGTGCTGGGGGGTCACTCTTCAGAGTTCTTTTAAGTTGGCTGGAATGGAGGAAGGACATGGCTACAACTGCCCCTCTACCACCCTATTTGAATGGTTTACTGTTGACAGCTGTCCTAGCCCTATAAAGTTCTTCCATTCCATGGATTTAAGGACTCCCATTATGCCCACTTTCTGAGCAGTAGGTATAAAGGGCAGAAGTTCCTTGCATCTTATCCCCCACTTATAGTGGAGGAGCTGGACACAATTGAACCCATAGTGTCTAGAACCTTGGTGAATTCTCACTGAAAAGAGAAGTCACTACTTTCCGGTTGAAGAGCTCCAAAGGCATATAATGACTTGCAAATGTTAACAGCACCTAGGGGATACTTTATTTATGAGCTACACTGGGAACATTGTGTTTCATAGATGCTGATGAGAAAGGTGAGTGTCTGTTGAGGAGTGCAGTACAAATGTCAAAATAATGTCTCAGAATATGCATCAACTGTTATTGCATAAATGTAAAAACCTGAGCAAAAAGTGCAACATTCTTTCCAGCATCCAAAATGGTCTTCAAACACTGACAGGTGTGTATTTCTTATAATTGCTATTCCATGATTTGTTCTCCTTTATCTCCCTTTTAAGATATTGCTAATATTGGGGAATATTTACTGTGGAGTGATCAGGTGATATTAAAGCCAAGGCAGTTAGGTCACAGATGTTTCAAATGGTGTTACTAAATTAGAAGCTAGCCCCAGGGAAAAGCAAATATATTTGTAACCTGAAACAAATATTTGGGGAGAATCCACACTAGTCTTTACAAATGAGTTAACTACCTTGAGTGAATTACCAGTTAACTCATGGTGAAGTCTAGAATGGACATACCCTTAAAGTAATACCTGGTCACTTTATATCCATGTATCACTTCATCTGCCAACAAAATGTACCCAGATATATGAGGGAACTCATCGGCTGTTTAAGTATGCACAGTTACACTGCATAATATCCTAGGACATAAAGATAAAAATTTCAGGCAACATCCAACTCCTGGAGTTGGAATTAAGTCAGGATGACCCTGGTCTTATTAGCCCTATTCTTATGAAAAGTGCCAGGCGATCTCTAATGGCTGGTGGTCAGGGTCTCTGTTATAAGTCTTCACCCAAGTGACTGTGAACTCCTAAAACACACTGAGATATTGGCTTAGTACTGACTTAGAAAGGAAAAAAGCACTGCTTCCTGATCAAACTTACTGTTGAAACAACACTACTCCCTTCAGCATCTTGATGTGACTTGGAGGTCTCCAATACTATCCTGAATCAATTCTGCTTAACTTGTCACATCTGTTGGGCTGCACATCACAAGGCGGTAAAGTTGCAAGTATACTAACAGTATACTAACAAATTAAATTTTGCTAATTTCATTTTTACACTCACAAAAACTCCTCCCCACTTCTTAACGAAGAATTAACAATGCTGTAGTGAAGCGTTGTAATTAAAATTATTCCAAAACTATGCTACAATACTGGACTACTAACATACAACCAAATTATCAGTTCAGTACATTAGAAAGTAGTATAAACTGTCATACCCATTCATGCCACTGTTCCATCTAGTCCAATATTCCCTTGACAGTGGTCAATATTCGATGCTTTCGAAGAAGGCTCAAGAAATAATGTAATGGCCAACTAGGCAATAATCTTCTCATGCAGGCAGCTTCTTCCTAACTCCAGTCAGCTAGTGGTTTGTTTATATCTTGAATCATGATATTATATTCCTTTTTATATAAAATTTAGCTAGCAACAGTGGAAGTTCCTATTGATTTTCTAAATATCTAATCCTTTGCTGAATCCCAGAAAGCTCTTGTCCTCTGTGATACCATGAACTGAAATAACTTGGTGTTTGGTCCAAATTATTCCGTTTTCATGTGTTTGGTTTTCTAATGAAAAGTCCACATTTTCTACAGAAACCAAATACATCTTGCAAAAAACTTAATTGAGTCAAACACATACTTTTCTGTTTGAAAATTTTCCATCAAAACAGTTTTTCAATGAGCTTTAATTGAAACAGCACATTTTGTGGTGTTATTTTGGGAGGGGGAGGTTATTCAGTTAGATGCTAATTTTGTAAAATTCAGTCCATCTGAAAGGGTCTCCCACTTGGAGTAAATGATGGCTCCAAGTTTCTCAGGCTCCTGGTATCTGATTCTTGAATATGTTTTCTCATGGAATTAACCAATAAAGCAAATACTCAGACTGTTGAATGAAAATCAGCATTTGTGAACTGAAAATATTGACTGGGATTTCCATTACAAATCTTTTGATCCAGCTTGCCCCCAACCCCCACTCCCCACTTCCATCCCCACTCCTACCTCCAGGTTCAATATCTTCATCAATGATTTACAAAATGGCACAGAGAATACACTTATAAAGTTTGCGGACGATACCAAGCTGTGAGGGGTTGCAAGTGCTTTGAAAGATAGGATTAAAATTCAAAACGATCTGGACAAACTGGAGAAATGGTCTGAAATAAATAGGATGAAATTCAATAAGGTCAAATGCAAAGTACTCCACTTAGGAAGGAACAATCAGTTGCACACATACAAAATGGGAAATGACTGCCTAGGAAGGGGTACTGCGGAAAGGGATCTGGGGGTCATAGTGGGTCACAAGCTAAATATGAGTCAACAGTGTAACACAGTTGCCAAAAAAGCAAACATCATTCTGGGTTGTATTAGAAGGGGTGATGTAAGCAAGACATGAGAAGTAATTCTTCTGGTCTACTCCGCGCTGATTAGGTCTCAACTGGAGTATTGTGTCCAGTTCTGGGCGCCACATTTCAGGAAAGATGTGGACAAATTGGAGAAAGTCCAGAGAAGAGCAACAAAAATGATTAAAGGTCTAGCAAATATGACCTATGAAGGAAGATTGAAAAAACTTGGTTTGTTTAGTCTGGAGAAGAGAAGACTGAGAGGGGACATGATAACAGTTTTCAAGTACATGAAAGGATGTTACAAGGAGGAGTGAGAAAAATTGTTATTCTTAACCTCTGAGGATAGGACAAGAAGCAGTGGGCTTAAATTGCAGCAATGACAGTTTAGGTTGGACATTAGGAAAAACTTCCTGTCAGAGTGGTTAAGCTCTGGAATAAATTGCCTAGGGAGGTGGTGGAATCTCCACCATTGGGGATTTTTAAGAGCAGGTTGGACAAACATCTGTCAGGGATGGTCTAGATAATACTTTGTCCTGCCTTGAGTGCAGGGGACTGGACTAGATGGACTCTCAAGATCCCTTCCAGTTCTATGATTCTATGGTGTTAGACTATGGACCAGCAGTAAATCATATATTCTAATGATTCGGATACTAGATAGAGCTGTATAGGGACACATGATGATGAGCAGAGCTCTGGAGAGAATTGTTCATGCAGTCAAGATCCCCTCAAAATAAGGAAAGTCCACTCAGAGGCAATAGATTCTAACATAGATTTGATTCCAAATTGTAGATCAAAATTAAAATTGTGAAGGAAAAGAGTCATATCTTAAATGTTAACATGGGGACAAAACCAGACTGTGTACAGTCAAGATGTGTATAAATGGTATAATAAGAGATAATGTTAGAGTCTCATTTAAGAACGAGTCTGTAGAGGACTCACTGAAAACCAAAAATATGTGGGTGTTGGGACTCCCTGCTGGTAAAATGATTATCCTCAGTTATTTATAGTAAACTTACCCAGAAAGATCTTTGGAGTTTGTAGGAAGATCATAGAGACAGCGAAGGAGGGGAAAGAAGGATGTTAATTTCTAAAATTTATTTTCAGCGGGTTTTTAAATATTTTACAGGACACTGCTTTGAGTTTTTTATAAGTAGGTGGAAATATCATTAGCTAATTCTTCTTTCATCCATGATCTGTTGTAGGCTTGATTTTAATCACACAGTATGCTTTCATACTTATTGAATATACTCTTATCTTAATCTTAACTATACTAATGCTATGGCCCACTGCACTGTACCTTTTGGGGAGCTTCATAAATAATTATTATATAGCAGGATCTACCTCTATGGATGTGCTGATCCATGTACCTGAACAAAGTCTTCCCTGTTGCCTGGATGGCTGGATATCATTGTACAACTTTTTAGCTTCAGCCATCAACTTCACTGATTCAAGTGTTTGAAGAATCTAGATTTTTAAACTAGATCCCAGCCTTGCTGGAATCTTGGTAGTGTGGGTTGGGAACATATTTCTCTCAACAGAATCACTGTCTTTCTCCAAGCACCTTTAAGAAAGTTAGATTCAGTGGCATGAAATTCTGTTAACTCGTCTTTCACTCAGCCCAATTTTGTTATGTAATTTTTCTTGCTTTCTTTAGGAGAACAATTACCTTGAAACTGTGACAGGTTTAGAGTTATACATGTTCTCTATAGTGCACTTTTCCTGACGAATTTATCAGAAAATTGTTTTATTACTGAAGCAACCCTGTAGAGGTGCCGAGGTAGTGAAAAGGGGGAATTGTCTAACCAAGGTATAACAGACTAGCAGTAATACTGTAATCAGTTGAAGTACTGTATTACTATTCAGCGTTTCATATATTTTAAAATGAATGCCCTCTTCTGAACAAACAATACAAAAATATTAAATGCTGTTTTTGTATGTCTCTTACCTTGGGCTCAGGCTTGTTACCTCAGTTTCCTTAGAAACCAACCCAGGGTTACACTTATATTGGTTTTATTAAATGCCGCTATTGGATCAAACAGAAAAGGAATGGGGCTTATTCATGCTCTCCCCCATTCATATCCTCATGCACCCCCACACTCACACAGGCGGAGAGTTACCAGAGACAGCAGAGGAAGCCAAGAAGTCGAGGCATAGTAGATCTGGTGTGTCCGCCTGTGGTCACGGATCTAGGCCGGCAAGCTGGTCAAGAAGCAACAGCCTTGTGTGCATGCCTTCTTCCTTTTTGGAACAGAGCGGCTCCTGTCGCATACAATGAGTTTCCCTTCTGTGGCCATCACTGAGAAGCATTTCCAGCCGTCGTTCCTTTCATGCATACCAGGTTCTTCTTTTCTTTACGGCACCAGGGCTGGTGCAACCCATTAGGCGACCTAGGCGGTCGCCTAAGGCACTAACATTTGGGGGGTGGCGACCGCGGCTGCCGGATCTTCGGCCACCCTGGTTGTCAGTGGTATTTCGGAGGCAGGACCTTCCGCCGCCTCTGTCGGGGGTGGCATTTCGGGGGCAGGACCTTCCTCCGCCATTGTTGGGGGCGGCATTTCGGGGGCGGGACCTTCTGCCGCCCAGGGCGGCAAAAAAGCTGGCGGCGCTCCTGTACAGCACCCCATGATTGCCTTCTCAGGGCGGATTACATCAGACACACCTGTCTCTGGGCTCTTTTCTCCTTGCAATTCCTCTCCACCCAATCCCACATACACTCCCTTGTTCACACTCCCTTATCTTCCCCACACACACTCCCTTGTTCACACTCTCTCTGATTGCATGATGGAATATTACAAAGCTTGGAGGTTTATACAAGTGGTAACTGAAAAGGTTACGAAGTTTGCAGAAGTTACAAAACTTAAAAGGCTATGCTTACAATAACTAAAGTTACAAAGTTTGCAAATGGTTACAGAACTTAACGATCATACTAGAAATGACTGAAAAGTTACAAATCTTACAATCGCATTCTACTGGATTGAGTGGAGGCTTTACATAACACGGCTTCCCTCTGTCCTGCAGAACTGACTTGGTTTTAATCATGGTACATTTTAATTTGTCAAGAAATACTAAAACATAAACCTTATAAATTATATATAAAGACTTAAATTAATCCCATATTGAAAATGTACTGTGCTGCTTTGTGTCTCTGAATTTCTCATTGTGGCCCTGCATTTGGGATGGAGAGGGTTAAATTAAACAGCCAGCCAATTAGTTCAAGAAGAGCACATGGAATGACCAGGCAGGAGACTTTGATGCTGAACTTGAGCACCCCTTCCCTTTTGGAGGAAGGATGAAGTGCAGTGTCCTGGTGGTGATCTTGGTGACCAAGCAAATCCAGTTTATACCAGTCAGGAGTTTAAGAAACAGCCGTTTCTAACCCAGTATTTTAGCTCGAGAGAGAGAGTGCTGCTGCCCTGGCAAAAAAGGCAAGAAACTGCAATTAAAAGAAATTAATGAAGAGGGTGGCTATGGGAGGGGGAAAATCTAGCTCTAGCCACTGCAGGACCCCTTGGGCTAAGCAACATAAAATATAGTAATTGTCAGCGGGGGAAACACAGCAATGTGCATTATCTGATCCTCAAGAAAACTAGGAAATAAAATCCCAATTGGCAAGCTTAATGGAGATGGACTACCTTCATGGTGCCCTCCATGCTTGGTGATAATCAGCCACAGAATTGGAGGTATTGAATTCATGGACACGTAGCTCTTGTTAGGGAGTGGGGAATGTGTGGAGAGGAGGCAGTGGAGCAGCAGTCATCCATCCAGAATAATTAATCTTGAAAAGGGTTCCATTCCCTAGGAGCCCTAAAATCTGTAGAATTGGGAAGGGGCTGAATCTTCAGAATCGATGATCCCTCAAAAAGCTCACCCATCACAATTCATGGGAGTCAGGCGCTCTCTCAGCTCCATAGCAAGAAGAGCTCAGCAGCTCATAAGATTGAACCCACTTAGAGTGAGGCTATTTGTACGCAAATGATTTCATCCTTATTGGCTATTTCTGAAATAGGGCCTGATCCTCTGAAGGAAAACCCCACTGAATGTTTGGCGGTAAGGGCGGGGCAAGGAATTTACAAGATTATCTCTGGCCTTTTCCCAGAGGTGATGGCTGTTCTTGCTAGAGAGCTGAAAGAGCACCTGACTCCCACGAAATTTCATCACAGAAGTTCAACCATGTGCAGGATCAAGCCTATGTGCTGCCAAGAGAATTGTTTTGTAAAGATGAGTGCTGTCTTTTCCCAAAATACCGCTTCTCCTCATTAACCCTTTTGACTTGAGACATTCAACTTTAAAGCTTCCTGGTTTTCACTCCCCCTCCTCGCCCTCCCCTCCCCCCCGCCATTTTCTGTTTATTTCTTAATGGCAGCAGCTCTCTTCCATATTATGGACTCTTGGGTTTCCAAATTATACTTGCTTACCACCTGTCAATACTGCCTGCAAATATTAAAAATAATTTCTCAAGTTGCATCCAGCCAAGCAAATCAGCAAAACGGATCAATGCAGGTCAGTACGTCTCCGAAACAGTAAATGGCAAATCACCCCAGAAAACACTGCTGAGAGATGAAATTCAGAAGCACCTTGGCAACCCTAATTATAAACAAACACTTCCTGAGGTCTTGATAGTAATTATTTACTCACACAAGACAGACTTTCCAGCTTTCTTAGCTTTCAAACAGACAATTGATTATTTTTTGTTTCACACTGACAGTGTGCTCAGCACAGTGTGATTAAACAGTCCCTCCTCCAAAGGACTTGCACTCGAAATGATAGACACACGGAAAATTGGGTTCACTGGGAAACCCCAGAAGTGGGATAAGTACATACACATTTTTTACTTTTATTGTATCCTCCACACTTATAATAAATTCACTTCCTATGAGCATCACAGAAGGAAGATTTTAGGAAGGATTTGAAGGGGGTAAGAGTCTTCGTGAACTGGGATTGGGAAATTGTTCTGTGCCTGGAAAGAGTAGGAGAGGGAGACACTGAAACGGTGTCACTGCTCAAGTGGAGAAGGTGGGTCTCCAGCCCCAATAAGTCACTTTTCCTCCAAATCTATGAGAGGAATGAATTACCACTGCCTCCTAATCACATCAAGATTGGAAGGCCATGAAGTCTCGTCCAACTTTGGTCTAATGCTTGACTATTTACAGTGTCATTCACTGAGTACCTGACACAAGATGGTGCTAGGAAGTTGCTTTGTTATCATCCCCTACCACAAAGCAGCTCAGTCCAGGAGTTAAATCCCAAAATCGACATTTGTGTTTTGAGAAGTGCAAACTATCTGATCAAAGCTCCTGTGTAGTCATAGAAAATGTCTTCTTGCTTGACAGTCTTTTCTGGTGAATGACTGACTGCATGAAATTCCCATCTATCATTCTGTTGATGCAATTGCAATCTGTGGCTGGAGTGAAATCATCACACTTGGCACAAAAAAAGCATATTGGCTGGGTCAGTTAGACCTCTGATGGTAACATCTGAATTGCTCTCCAATCCCACTTCCTTTGTGCACTTGGCAAAAGGTCATTACCCCTTAGCTGGCAAACACATTGCCTATATTTAGGCGGTATTGTGTGGTTGAGGGTCAGGGACTGATTCCAGCATATACTTTGATGTCTTCCCATATGATCCAGATTATGTGCCAGTCAAATCCTAGCTGTGTCCTTTGGTGCCTGGTGGTTGCGTGCTTCCAAACTCAAAACACAATGCTCTGACCAAAGTCCATAAGGCCTGTGCAGTACTCAGTCTGGAGGGGGGAAAAAACAGGAAGAAAGAATTTGAGGCGAAGCAAGTGGTCACTGAAAGGGCTGCTATCTCTCTGGGTGGGTGTACCCCGTCTGATGACTCTGCTGAGAAGTCTTAGGTCAGCAGAAGGCAGTGTGGAGAATCTGCTGCTGCTATCCTCACACCTGACCAGAGTGTGATAGGTGAGGAGGAGAGGAAGGTCTGTGGCAGTTGGAAGTTGATTGATAAGTGAGTCACAGAAGTAGGATGCCTGGGTGTCGAGGAAAGGGTGTGGCACTGAAGGCAGTTGGCAGAGTGCTTGTTTGAACTTGCCAAGAGCTAAAGCTGATAGGGCCTAGTGCTTGAAGCCCCTACAAAGGTTGTTTTGAAACCCATGGTACCCAAAATATGCTACTAGATACTAGGTACCCAAAATATGATACTAGGGGGAACTGCTATACAACGAATATGAATGGGTTGGATTACAATTATCTGGGGGTCTGGGCATGGGAGCTAGACCTAGCTATTTCAATGCAGAAGGAACCTGAGAACAATACTTCTCCATGGGAAGCCACATTAGAGAAAGGAGTCTGTTGAGGATGGCAGAGACCTGATAATGAGTGAGGGGGGCTCCTTCCTCAAGAGGAAAACAACAAGCTCTCAACTTAGAGGTCCAGTCATGCTGTCTCAACAGGACACTGCTACAGGATGATGAACAAGATGAGTTTTTGGCCTACTCTTAAGATTCTGAAATTCAGAGAAACTACAGAATTTTTAAAACCTCCAAACAGGGTGAAGCGCTTCTCCTTTTCAGTCCTTTGGTGGCTATTTCTGCAGTAAAAAAGCAGCACAAAACCAAACAAACAGAATATTTGCTGAACTGTAACTTACTGTCATGTTTAGGAAAAATAAACACAAATCCCATTTATTCTTGCTTTACCTATCCAATGTATTGAAGATGAGAGTGTCAACCTTAACAAGAGGTCTGTTTACTATTACATCAGACATGAAAGCCATCCAGCAAATACCAAGAGAGCTGTGCAGGGGAACCCATTCTAAATTACATCAAAAGAGAATAAAATCATCTACAAATCTGGAATTTAGAAACCAGCTCCTATTCTCCTTAACAACCAAGTGAGGCATCCAGCTCTCACTACCCTGTATCTACAAATCTTTCTTCCTTTTTAAGATTAGCTTCCCATTGGAGAAGTTTTTACTCCAAAACTGGAACTGAAATTAAAACTGCCCAACTGGAATAGATGAGCTTGGACTTCAGTGGAACACAAATGGCTTATTGAATCATTTTATCACTCCTGAAAAACCCCTGATCATGATTTTTTAAGAAACTCTTTCTTCGACTACTTGTGCTGGGGACAGTACAGACCATGTCTGCACACCTGTGCATGTTATATGCAAAGTATGTGAATGGGGATCATATAAAATATTATGCATAGGCATGCAACCCAGGGGTTTTCTTCTGAAATGATACCATTTTCCATCATTGAACTGGCTTTTGTTTATTGGTAACTGAGACAGGTTTCATATTGCTTGGACATCAATGCATTAACAGCTTGTTCTTGCTCTGGGATGTAATATTAAGGAGGCATCTGCTGGAAGCATAGGACTGAGATGGTTCTTGGTGCGTGATGACAGATACCAAAACTGCAGCAGAGCGTTACCTCAGTGGTAGATGTGGCGTGAAATGGGCAGCCTGGTGGAGAAACTGAGATGTGGGGGCAGGTGCCCCTTGGTGAGTATGAAAGTGGAATCTCTCTTTAGAGACCTAAATACGCATCCTCTCATATCCTCTCTCCTTTCCGATGGAATTCATTAGTAGAGCTGGGCACAATTTTTCAGACAAATCGTTTATTTGCTGAAAAACGCTGTTTTGGTCAACCCAAAAATTATTTGCAAAGGTGACCTGCAAATTCAGCTGGGAAAACATGTGTGTGTCCTTCTATTCCCCTTATAACCTTTATCCCAATGGCTAAGGTAGTTGACTGGGGTACAGGAGACCCATGTTTGAATCCCCACTATGGAAAAGGACTTGAACTCAGAGTTTCCTCCTGACTGGGGAGCATCCTAACCAACAGGCTATTATGAGACAGATACAGCAGTGCAGCTAAATGCAGGGGCCACACATTTTTTATTTTAACTCAAACCATAAACTAATGGTGAACAGGACCCCACAACTAGCCAGCAGGGCCATCCCAATGTAAATTTTCAGCTGGCCATAATAGTCTCAGAATTAGGAGGAGGAAGAGAGGTGGATTCCTCTATTCACCCACCCTACAACAGGGAAGGGACATAAAAGGTATAGATCCTAGAATCCAGGGCCTTTTCTTCCCAGCCAGTAGGACAATTGAGATGTGTGGAGTCTCAAGCTGCACCAGACACTGAAGGGTATCCCTAAACATGCCATACCATGCCAGTCCTCAGGACCAATGTCCAAGCAGCCCCACCCTCCTCCCACAACTGGAATTCAAGACTTCAGCTCAACCCTTGTGAACGTGCCATCAACACTGGAAACCCACATGAAGTTGAGACAATTTAGCTCTAGGCCCCAAACTTATCTCTAGACCTAGACCTCCTGGGTGCCGAGAGAGGAGAGAGAACTGCCCCACCTCAAAGCTGTTCTGGTTCTCCCTTATGAAGAAATTCCCTTCCAGACCTCCCCGAAAGGCAATCAGCTGAGCCCCAGGTATACCAGGAGATATCACACTTGTGTCCATAGGGTAGGAAGAATACAGTTGCAAAAGGGCTCTGGACACTAGCTGTGCATGCTGGTAAGTCCTCATCCACCCTCTTGGCTACTGAGGAACCAAGCAGGTTGGCCTGCATCATACTGGCCAAACAACAGTAGTTGTGTGGGAGGGCTGACCTCAGGCATGATGAACACAGATAGAAGGGATAATGGACTGCACTGTCTTTTCCAGCACGGGCAATAAGCCCACCCAATTTCCCATAAAGTAAGTATCTGGAAGGAGTAACAAAAGGAAAAGAGAAGTCAGAGTATCCCTAGGTGCTTGCCACACCACCTCCTTAACTGAGGGGGAGAGGGGTGTCACAGCTACTCCCATTCCAGGCAAAATCCAATCCTTGGTGAGCTGGTTGCATATGTTTGTAATAGCACAGGGGTTACTTACTCCAGTTAACATACTGCTGTATTCAGGTGACTCTGTTGCAGACTAATGTTTTCCAATAATTTGTTACCAGCTTGTGATGTAGGAAGTTATTTTTCATCAATAACATTTCATAAGAGTGGAGATAAAATGTTCAGACTTTTTTTTATATGAAAAGTAGTTCTATTTGTTGCATGAAATGATAATGGAGACCTGGATCCGATCTGTCTTAAATTCTCTTAATTGTACATGCATGCAAAATGGTTTCACTCTGGTATTATCCTTTTATAGACCCACGTTTGGGAAAACATATTTTTGTCTGCAGTCTGACCCTGACTGAGTCCTACAACTGGTGTAGTAACAAAGACAGTTAGGTCATTTGAGTTCATTGCAGTATGCAAAAATGTCCATTTTTTTAAAAGAAATGATCTTTTTCACATTCACCTAACTCAAACCAAAAATGACAACATATTTTGTCAGATTTAAACAAAAATGCCCCTGTAACAAGGGCTTTCTGTTCACCCTTGCTCTATGGGACCCCTGTGCCCACAGATCAGCCAGAAACCTCTTCTGGGTGCAATCACCTGTGCCTTTTATTTACAATGCCAGATTTCACTACCTTCTATTTACAGACTGCTCCAAACTAGCAACCTGGGGGACAGCTAGCTTCTCCAGCAGGTGGAGACACACAGCCCTTGACTTCTCCCTCTCCTTTCTTCCCCCCCCCTTCCTTCCTGCCTGCCAACCCTATATAGCCCCCTGGCTCATAAGGCCTGCAGGTGTTTCCCTTCTATCAATTAGGCATGGCATACCCAACCAGCCCTAATTAATGACTCTTAGAATCATAGGGTTGGAAGGGGCCTCAGGAGATCATCTAGTGCAACCCCCTACTTAAAGCAAGACCAATCCCCAGACAGATTTTTACCCCAGTTCCCTAAATGGCCCCCTCAAAAATTGAACTCACAACTCTGGGTTTAACAGGCCAATGCTCAAACCACTGAGCTATCCTTCCCACTCTTAACTGGAGCTGGGCTAACAGGGGCTGCCCCAGCACCTCCTGGCCAGCACTCTGTTACAGCCCCTTTTAGACTGCGACTAAATGTGGAACAATTCCATGAAAAGAAAATGTTTGGGGAAGTTTTTGTTTTTTTAAAGAAAGTCTTATGTAACCTTAAGTATGACCATATATAAATAGCTTTTAAAGTTTGTAAAAGCACTTTGAGATCCTTCAGGATAAATGCAGGGAGGAGGATATAATTATTTAAAGAAATCATTCATAACTCATCCAAGAACTATCAATATATATTTGATTTACTTTTCATTTTAAATGCATTGGAACTGCTGAGATGTTTTGAAAAACAGTCAAGGAGAAATGTATCCTTTTTCATTTAAATTGATAGACATTCTGCCAGTAGGACACAATTCAATTAATAACAAATACTCTTCCACTAGCAAAACAGAACATTTTTTACTAAGTCAAAAACAGCTTGTTGACCTTATTTGATTCTGATCATTTATTATCCTGCAGTCTCTACCAAGCTATCTACTCCCTTGGGTAACAAACTGATCATTACCAATATTTATATGGTAAATATTCACAAAGTTATACAAAAGAATTTTTTTCTTTTTAATAGTGATATGGACTTTCATGTTTTAAGGTTGCATCCTATACTACCCAATAGTTCTACATTCAAATCAAACTTTCCAAGCCAGCCTTAAAGATGCTAAACAGATCTGTGATATCACTGGAAGGGCATCAAATGGAGTAAGATTTAGGTAGAAACTCCCTGTCAGAATGGCAGAAACAACTATTTTATTTTAAAATACTGTTAATTATAACTAAAGTGGAATGAATACATTTTGAGTTTGTACTTTATTAGGTTACTGTTTACTCTGCCACAAACTTCCTGTGTGACTTTGGCTAGGTCTTTTTATATCTCTGAACCTCAGTTTCCCATCTGTAAAATGAAGTTAGCGATTTCTCAGTCTTGGTCTGGTTAAAGTTTAAACTCATGGGGACAAGATAAGTGTCTTATATGTTTTCACCACGACTACTACAACATGGACTTAATTTCCATTGCAAAGTGCTATTGTGATACAAATAAGACTAAAAAGAAGTCCAAGGGAAAGAAAGTAATTTTTAATGAAGTTTTCTTACCGAATAGAAAGTCTAAGGGTAAAATTTTGAAAATCATCTAATTCCCATTTGCAAAAGTGACTTGGGCACTTAGGAGTCTGTCACATTGAAAGTCAATGGGATTAAGGTTCCTAAATCATGTAGGCACTTCTTCACATTTTCCTCTACCACATACCCTAATCCTCTAATGTCATAGTGATGTTCACATCCTCAGGCAGTGGAGGTTTGCTTCTCAGGGGGTGCATCAAGAGTGGCATCGAGAGATGCTGCTGAATTCCATTATGCAGGGAAAGTCGGTACCTCAGGGAAAAGCTTTCACTCTTGTCTATTTGAGCAGATTGTAGGGAGAGAGGTATGACTTGCAACTTATTGCCCTGGATATTGCTCCTACCTGTGTCACAGATCTGGTCAGGCTCCCCTGGCCAGCTGCCCATCAGAGTGCTATGAGGGGAATCCAAGCCCAGGTGTAAGGTTCCTTGGGTCTCAGCAGGCTGAAGCACTATTTCCTCCCTCAGTCACCATTTCTGTCTGTTACCCCTCACAGAAATGAAGCCCTGAGCCCGCCTGCCCAGGCCTCCAGGTCCAGCTGTGATCCCCAAGATCCCCCAGTGCTTTACTTGCCCCCTTTCCAAAATTCCACTGAAGGTGTGAGCCTTCTGGTTACAGTTTAACTCTCTCAGGAGGCAGGTGGCAGCTGTGAAGCATACAACACCCAGAGAGACACTTTGCACAGATTCTAACACCATTACTCGTCTATATTTAGCAGATAAAGCACAAGAGACTACATATAGAACACAACAAACATCTTCACTGCAATGGCCTTCCCTAGCTCGCCCTTCACTTGAGAGTCTTTGGGAAACCATCCGGGTTCAGGAAGGTAGACATGATCTACTCCCTTATGAGGCTTCTTCTTTCTGGGTGGCTTCTCCCTCATGGAGTCTTCTTCCACAGCTTGCCTTTCTTTGCCCTTGGCCTGTACTACCCCTTCCTTCTTCCTGCCTGGACTTCCTGTGCCCCAACTGACTTGGGTGACCTTGTTTGTATATCCCTTGTTCTATGCTTTGTTCTGTGTTTTGGTAATTTTCCACTGCTCCAAAACTCCCTCCCCTCAGAGAAGTTGGGCAAAACTGATTTCCCCTACAATGCAGTACACTTTAGCAAAACTATTCTGTGATCAAAGCACTGACATTAAACTAATCTAGCAGAGAAAGGTGTGACAGGATCCACTGGCTGGAAGTTGAAACTAAACAAATTCAGACTGGAAATAAGGCATACATTTGTAATGGTGGAAGTAATTAACCATTGGAACAATTTACCAAGGATCATGGTGGATTCTCCATCACTGACCATTTTTAAATCAAAATTGGATGTTTTTTCTAAAAGATACACTCTAGGAATTATTTAGGGGGAAGTTCTATGGCCTGTGTTGTACAGGAGGTCAGATTAGATGATCGTAATGGTCACTTCTGGCTTTAAAATCTATGACTCTATGAAAGTATTCCCTGTTGTCCTCAGCCTTGGGAAGACATGGTACAAGCCTGCCAGCTCACGGTGGATACACATATGGAGGCATTTAATGATACAACTGCATAAGATCAACCAGAATACACAAGTTGTGCAGACAGAGTCCCAAAATCATCACAACCTGACAACAGTACCTTAAATAGGAAGTTGCAATGAGGGAGACTAGGAAGCATATAAAAGGTCAGATGTGTGCCCTTAAGACTTTCTCCAGATCCCAGAATATCTGCCGCCAGCGAATTCCGGCAAGTACATTTCCCATAGCAGGAATTTTATGCTATCACCCACTTCCTTTGGGTGCTGGGTGTTATGGATGGCATAACTTTCCCCCACGGGCCATTGAAGAGGGTAGGCATCAAAAAGGAAAGCTTTTTCTCTAATGAATAACAGTTTGCAATACTGGGATGAAATCTACTGACACTGTGGCTAGATACCCAGGATCATGCCATAACTCCTTTATCCAGGGGCAATGACGTCTCCTGAGAATGATTGAGTGGGGATAGTATGCACTGCAGTATCAGGAATAATATTTCTGGGAGCTCCCAACGAAGGGGGAGTACCTGTGAGTCCTATCACCATCACCACACGTAGTTGCTGAAGGGCCTTAACTTTTCATCACTGATTGGCAGCAAGCTCCCTGATAGATATTTCATCTCTCAGTGCTTTGTGCTTGGTCTCTTTTAGAGGGAGTTTAAAATAAACATTTTATTATAGAAGGACAAAACATTCAAGACTGATTTTAGTTTAAAAGATACATCAGGATATAAACCAAGAGTAACACAGTTTCCACCCTGCTTTATTAGACTGTAAATATTTATTGGACTGAATTTCCTTTCACCTGCTTACTGTATATTTTATAGTTGCAATATCAACACATGGCCCAATATGCTACAGAGAATTGGCTGAAAATACAGATGCACAAAATTAAATTAGTTTCCTTCTTACTTAATCTGAAACCAAATACTCAGTGTTCACACTGACAGACTTTTAAACTTGTCCTCTTGCTTTTCACCCCTAGCCCCAAACTCATAGACTCCCTCTCTCCCAAATGACAGTCCAGGAGCTGAGACAGCCACATAAAGGCTAATTCAGTTGAATTCTTCCTCTCATTCAGTCATGCCAATGAGGCAAAGAAATAAATGAGCACAAGTAATTTCATTTAAAGCTGAGATGGGTAGGGTCATGGAAGTACTTTTTTAAGCAATGAATCAAACTGACTGTCTTCTTTCTACTGAGAGAGAGTGTGTGTGTGTGTGTGTGTGCATGCGCGTGTGTGTGCATGTGGAAGTAGAAGGCAGATAATTATTACCAGCCATGAGGCCTGTCATTTTGAAACATTTGAAAGCATAGCAGAAAAATAGTCCATGCCATTATTTCAGTATATTACACAACAAATCACCCCATTTTCAAAACTGTCATGGCAAAAGTAAATGACAATCTTTACACTGCAATTTGCTAGGAAGGCTGCAGGAATATAATTAAACTAAACAGCTCTTTTAGCACAGCGAGTCAGGGAAAGATCGCTGCTTCTGGAAACTGTTGGTCACAATGGAGGCTTCTTTGCACCGAGAAGGCATTTGCCACTTGACAGCTAAGTTTCACTTAAGCTTTTGTTTGTCATGACATCTGGTTGTGATGTGCCACATCAGGCAGGGGGAACAAAAACTGCCTGGGCACTGCAGAGGTGATGAATTGCAGAAACATGACAGGTCTTTTCAGCTTGATATAGATCCGTATGTTCAAGTTCAAGGAGAGTTTTCGGCACTATGCTAAAAAAAAGAGCAGAAATACAACATACAGAGTTAGTATGAGTTTAAAGAGAGAGAGATGATTTTGCACTATTTTACAAGCAAATGGGAGCTGAAGTCAATGGGAGCCTACATCTAGAACAAAGGACCCCAAGTGTCCTAATGTTGGTTACATGCAATAAGGCTGTTATGCATTGATTAATCAAGCACATCTTTATTGACATTTGAGACTTACTGTAATATCGTGTTTTAGCAAATGATATACAATGAGACAAATCCTGCAATGGAAATACAAGGTAGGTATAAATTAATTACATTAAAAGGTGTAAATTCAAATTGGGATTCTGCTGTGCTGAATTGCCAAAGCAGACAGGAGCAAGTCCTAGACACAGTGGGTAAGAACAATGTCATTGACAGACTACAAATGTTGCACAATTCAGCCTGTCAAAACCAATAGAAATTTCTTATTAACACAGCAGATAACACTCATAATAGTGATGCAGCTGCAAGCCAAAGGGATCATGTCAGAACATAAAAAGCAACCCCTGCAGCTACTCAGGCCAATAAAGAACCTCAGAGGCTCATACCAATAATCCATGACTGTCACAGCCTCCTCCGGAAGATGGACTTTGTCTTCTATACACACAGACGGACCATGTTTTCTGTGGGCATGGCTATTTTTGTACCAGTGTAAATACTGCCCTTCTTCTGGTTAATTTGTGGACATTCTGTACTCTCATCCATTAACAGTGATGGGGACAGTAATGAATGATTCAGAGGTCACCTTAGCATTAATATGAATTTAAAATAAGTGGGTGAACTAAAATTTAATAGAATACCAGCTGTCTAGACCAAATATCCATAGGGAATTGTGGTAGTATTATCCACAGCAGGTCACCATTAAGAAATTCAATCATCTCTGAGCATATGGAATAATGAAATTTTCCCCCTTGAATCTAATGATCTTGCTGAACTGAGCTAACATCCCCAGTTGCTAATATGGGAATTGCACTTCCAAGATTAGTCCAATAGCAAGTGCTGGTGAAGGAGAAGCATGGTTTGCTCAGGGATCTGCTTCTTGATGCCTGTTTTCAGATCTAAACTTAATATACTTCCCTTTATGCTTTCTCTCCAGCTGGGCAACAAACCAACCTCATCACTAGTCGAAATATGAGACTTAGGGACAGGAATGCCTGTAGCAATTTTTGCTTTGTGTCACCGGGCCATATGCTGGCTAAAGTAATAAAAAATGTAGAATAAGCTGCCACATGATTGACAGATGAAGAGAGACTCTGAATTGGAGTTGATCTCTTTGGGTCCATTTTCAGACTGGTGGAAATGGGAATGTTGGGTGGTTATTTTACATACCTACAATAAGTTTCTTTTGGGGGTTATAGGCAGTCCAGCTGAAACCCACATGCCTAATAACGTGTCTGATGGGGGTAAGAATGAATTGTGTCTAGGTCACTGTTCCTAAAGGACCTCCCCCCAGCCTAAGGGGAGGATCCACAGGACCTGGAAGCCAAATGATTCCGGGGGACAACTAATGAGATAACAGGGACAGGAGTGAGGTCAAAGGGTCAAACAAAAGGAACCTGATGGGGACACCAAGCAGAGAACCCCGGACAGTGCCCACTGTTCCTCGAAGGCGTCAAGGGAGCCAGCGGACGCCGCCCAGATGAACTCTGCCCAGATGCGTGAGTAGACAGAGGATCGGAAATAGGCCCCACAGTCACAGGAGACCCCATCGGCCAACCTTCTCTCCCTGGTTTTATAGATGGCCATTTTAGCCAGGGCTAGGAGGAGGTTGACTAGGAGGTCCCATGACTTTGTGGGGCCACAGATAGGGAGTGCGTAGATAAGAAGGTGAGGGGAAAAGTGCAACCAAAAACGGAACAGGATGTCTAAGAGGAGCCGGAATAGGGGCTGCAACCTGGCGCACTCCAGGTAAACGTGCGCCAGGGTCTCCCTCACACCGCAGAAGGGGTAGGTGTCCGGGATGGGGGTGAACCACGCCAAGTACACGCCCATGCTCACAGCTCCGTGATGGAGCCACCAACTGATATCCCCAGCGGGCCTCGGGACCAGTTGTGTCTAGGTCGCTGTTGCTAGGCAGATGCATAATTAGCTCTCCACACTCAGAAGTTTCTGGATTTGGGTGTGGTAGTTTTGGGGATGCTCAGTAGGTTCCCTGTTGCTGGACTCAGACTTCATGAGGGCAAGTAGACAGGGCAGCTGCTTTGCAAAGAACATGTGCCCTGTGTGGGTTGGGAAAAACTGAGCCACAGGAGTAGAAAGCCAGTTGTTTCCCCCTAACTCTGAAACATTTTGCAGCAGGGATTTTTAAAAACCTATATACTTAACTGAGTGGTTGTTTAATTGTTTAGCTGATGGGCTAACAGTGATTTCAGCAGAGGAGGAGGAAGAGAGTCTTCATGGATTCCAGCTGGAGGTTTCTACAAGCAAGTGAAAGGAAGATGTTGTCACGGTGCTTTTGCCTCAGCAGACTGTATAGATTTTGGTGATCAAAGCCTATAACTGAGATTCAGGTGAATTCAACCTAAGCTTTTGGGAACTCTGAGTTTGTTCTCGCTGTATTTCGGTGGGGACTGACCTGTTTAGATTTAATTTGTTTTCTTTCTTTATGTATAAGTGTGAAAATAATGTATGTGGATTATAAAGTAGCCATGTTATGTTGTAAAAATTGAGTTAAGATTATTATTTATGTTTCTTTATTATAAGCCAGGCCTGCACAACTCGTAAAGCGGCGAGGGCCATATTACTCCAAAGAAAATAGCTGAGGGCCAAAACCCCCCGGCCGTGCTGAAACAGGCCCCCCTCAGCACCACCCAGCCCAGCTGAACCCCGTTCTCCCCCAGCCCCCCCCAGCCCTGACCCCCAGCTCCGAGCCCAGCCCCTCTGAGCCAGACACCCCCCCAACCCCATCCCCCTGTAGCCCTGACCCCTAGCTCTGAGCCCCGCCCTGTGAGCTGAGCAGCCCCCGACCCCATCCCCCAGCAGCCCTGACCCCCAGCTCCAAGTCCAGCCCCTCTGATCCAGACACCTCCCTGACCCCATCCCCCCCCAGCCCTGACCCCTAGCTCTGAGCCCAGCCCCTCTGAGCTGGACATCCCCCTGACCCCAGCCCCCGTGAGCTGCGGCTCGAGCCCAGGCCAGGTGCCTCTCCCCTCGCTCGGACTTACCGGCTCTGCCTCGTACCCAGCGCTTCCCGCCTCAGCAGCCCCGGAAGTGACGCTGGACGCCAGGCAGGAGGAGCGGGAGACGGAGATGCCTGTGCGGGGGGCAGGGGGGCGACCTCACAGCCCTGCACGCCGCGCTCTGACTGCCCTGACAGTCAGAAGCGCGGCTGCCGGGTTCGCCCCCTGCCCAGGGGTTGGGGAGGTTGGGGCCCCCTGCCCCGGCAGGGGGCAAACCCGGCAGCTGCACTTCCGACTGTCAGGGCAGTCAGAGCGCGGTGCGCGGGGCTGTGAGGTTGGGCCCCCCGGGCAGGGGGTGAACCCGGAAACCGCCCCCCACCGCTTGCCCACGGGCCGCACAGTGGGACCACGTGGGCCGCATATGGCCCGCGGGCCACGTGTTGTGCAGGCCTTTAATAAAGTTGATACTTAATTCTTAAGTTCATTGCTTTTATTTTATTTATTTATTTGTTTGTTTCACTTGATTGTGGGGAGGTTGATCCTGTGCAATCCTTGCTGAAAATCCTCAGTGACTGAATTCTGGGTCTTCAGGTGCTTTTCCATGGGAATCAAGGGATATTTTAGACACTGGAAAGGAGCAATGAAGTAAACTCCAACCCACCCAAAAGTTACACAGCCAACCTTTCCCAAGACTTGCAAATAATGGTTGTGAATATTAGGATCATTACAAGAACCCTCGGGGGGAAAATAAGAAGGGAGATGAGGTTAGAGCTGCACAAGACAGAGGGAGGTTAATAGTGGGCAGGGGGAAGGAATTTAAATAAGACTTTGTGTGGTGAGCCACACTTAAAAGAGGTGGAAAAAGTGGGAATTAAAATAGCAACTAAGAGGCTAGTAGTTCTACCTTAAAGGGAGGGAAACAATGTAATTAAGATGGAGACAGTATTTCAGTTTAGGTTGTCATTAGCAAAGGCCTGTAGTAGCTCACAACCTGGGCCACTCACGAACAGCGTGCAGGTCACACCCTGAGTGTCGATATATAGCTACAGCCCTAGTTCAGCAACTCTGACTGCAGCAGCCTGTCAGCAACACACCAGCTACACTCCGAGTTCCCAAGGACCCTGCTTACTACTTATATGTAAATTGAGGTAAACACACATTTCTTTGTTTAACAACTTCTGCCTACTCAGGACTAGGTGGGTTTGAACGTGTGCAACCAACATCATACAGGGGAAATTCATAACTTTACGTATAATGTTGCTACATGTTATTATTGACCAGTAAGGTATATTTTGTACAAAGATTATTACAGTAGTGTACAGGGGAGCATTCAGCCACAGGGAAGCCTCAAGGAAGCATGAGTTGGATTACTTTGCTCCCTCATCCCTTCTGTGATACCATGAAGGATGATGATGGAAAAAATTGGGGATTGCAGTGACTAGTAGTGGGTGAGTTGTGGAGAATACCCACTGGTGTTGTGTGGACTCTTCTGCCACAGCCATTAGGGTAGATGTGCCGAAGAGAGAGCGGGCACCACAAGTGGAAATCACAGGCGCTTTGCAACCTTAGCATCTGGCTTGTTTGTGGTTGCTCTGTCTCTCTTGTTTCTTTTCAATTGTATCTTTCTCTAACCTCACAATAGGCTGGTCTATTTATTGACAGCCCAGTTGCAACTTCACTGCCTCACAGTCAGCACTAAGCGTGTGGTAGGAGATGTACTCACAGACTAGCAACTGCTCTGAGCAGTATTTAATGATTGCCATTCCCCTGCATTTTATGCTCTCTCGTTCACAACACAGGAATTTGAGGGCATGAGGCTGTGTTCAACTGACATACTACAATAATCAATGGCAAATGGAAAAACGGGTTTTCTAGTGAAGAAGTTTAAGGACACCTACTGATGAGGATTATTGGACAATTCTCTATCAGTTTTGAAGGATAATTCAAACCCATACAATTCTTTTGAGAGGCTGACCAATCAGTGGAATTTGATTGTGAGTACACACTACTCTCGTCCAAACTTTAGAGCACACCTACCTTCAGTTCTGTATCAGGGGTGCTCCTGCTCTAGCTCTGAGAGTTACATAAGCAGATCGGGTTGAGGTTTACAGACTCTTTTCCAGGGTGTTTGACCTTCAAACACTATTGAAGGTATGCACAGTTATTCTCCTTGTGGGTGATATCATGTGATTGGCACGTGCAACCAACATATGTGCATTGTTTTACATCTGATGCACTGTCCCCCCCATGATCACATGGCTCTGTATCCATGATCCTCCCTCAATGGGTCACATGGCAACTTGCTTACAAGGTGCCATTAGCCATGGCATGATGTCATGGGTAGGGAATGCAGTGGAAACTGTATTGCACCCATAGACTGCTCAGGGCAGTGGACAGACTGGCTGTCAGATACCCTCCCAGAGTTAACTGTGTTGTGCAAACACATACCTCAATCAATGGAGTAGTTGTGAGGGGAATGTTGTTGCTGTGGCATCACAGGGACAGTAGCCATCTGCATCAAGAAACCTGCTGAGCTTTTAGTACCCTATGTTCACCCACAATGAGTCTTCACTTCTTTCAGCTTGACAGGTAGCAAGAAGCAGCCAGGGCCAACAAGGTGCTTTACAAGCTGGATTTGATCTCAGTGGATTAGATCACATATCAAGGCAACTGTGCATCACAGGGTGTAGCACCTACTTCTGGGGGTTGTCCTTGGTGTACTGCATACAGCACTTGGTCACTTTATTAGCTTGTTGACCATGTACCTGTGACCTCTTTTTATTTTTTTGGTCTCCATCCCCCCAATATGTATGTATGGCACTCTAGAGATGGCTGACATCGTCTCAGACAGCCTTACTGGTCTGTGTCAGGCGGGACTCAGGGAACTGGTTTCAAATGGATGATCCCAATCCTGACCCAGGTCTGGGGCATAATTGAAAGTACTTGCCTGAGGCACCTTATATACCATTCCATGGGGTACACCCTGGATGACCTGGGGGGTACCCTAAATTACACTGTTGAGATGCAGGGGAATTGACAGGGACATGGCCTCACCTTCTTTTGTGCTCAATAGGCCCCACTCCCCCCCCCCGCTATGCTCCAGTGGCCTATTGAGCTATACCACATTGATGCTGCCAGAATACTGTAGCTGCATAAGATCAACATATGTTTGCACATGTCCTATGCTTGTATGGTAGCCTGCACGTAATACAATAGGAGAGAATATTGCACTGTATTTCTCTTTTAACTGTATTCCCAAAAGCATAATTTTGCATATATTTGTTTCCATTTAAACCAATACACTTTATCAGCAAGTTCCCTATTCAAACATTACTTCCCAGAAAGATAATGGAGCAAATAATTAAGCAATCAATATGCAAACACCTAGAAGGTAATAAGATAAGTAACAGTCAGCATGGATTTGTTTTCTTTGAAAGGTTAACTAGCCTTGTGGATAGGGAGGAAGTGGTAGATATGGTATATATTGATTTTAATAAGGCTTTTGATACTGTCTCACATGACCTTCTCAGAAACAAACTAGGGAAATACAACCTAGATGGAACTGCTATAAGGTGGGTGCATAACTGTTTGGAAAATCATTCCAAGAGGGTGGTTATCAGTGGTTCACAGTCAAGCTGGAAGGGCATATCAAGTGGGGTCCCTCAGGGATCAGTTCTGGGTCTGGTTCTGTTCAAGATCTTCATCAATGATTTAGATAATGGCATAGAGAGTACACTTTTATAGTTTGCGGATAATACCAAGCTCGGAGAGATTGCAAGTGCTTTGGAGGACAGGATTAAAATTCAAAATGATCTGGACAAACTGGAGAAATGGTCTGAAATAAATAGAATGAAATTCAATAAGGTCAAATGCAAAGTACTCCATTTAGGAAGGAACAATCAGTTGCACACATACAAAATGGGAAATGACTGCCTAGGAAGGAGTACTGCAGAAAAGGATCTGGGAATCATAGTGGCTCACAAGCTAAATATGAGTCAACAGTGTAACACTGTTGCAAAAAAAGCAAACATCATTCTGCAATGTATTAACAGGAGTGTTGTAAGCAAGACATGAGAAGTAATTCTTCTGGTCTACTCTGTGGTGATTAGGCTTCAAGTGGAGTATTGTGTCTAGTTCTGGGTGCCACATTTCAGGAAAGATGTGGACAAATCGGAGAAAGCCCAGAGAAGAGCACCAAAAATTATTAACGGTCTAGAAAACATGACCTATGCAGGAAGATTGAAAAAACTGTGTTTGTTTAGTCTGGAGAAGACAAGATTGATGGGGACATAAGTTTAAGTACATAAAAGGTTATTACAAGGATGAGGGAGAAAATTGTTTCTCCTTAACCTCTGAGTTTAGGACAGGAAGCAGTGGGCTTAAATTGCAACAAGGGCAGTTTAAGCTGGACATTAGGAAAAACTTCTTAACTGTCAGGGTGGTTAAGCATTGGAATAAATTGCCTAGGGAAGTTGTGTAATCTCCATCATTGGAGATTTTTAAGCACAGGTTAAACAAACACCTGTCAGGGATGGTCTAGATAAATAGTCCTGCCATGAGTGCAGCGGTCTGGACTAGATGCCCTCTCAAGGTCCCTTCCAGACCTACAATACTACAATTATTCTAGTAAGTTTGTCCAGTGAGCTGTGCCAATAGAAACAGTGATTATTCCAATATTATGTAATTATTATTTTGCAAGCTTAGTTACATTACATGTGATGTATTACTTCCACAGTTCAAAACTATTTATAGGAAAATCAATAAAGCATGGCGAGCCAACCATCATCATCAAGAAATCTGGAAAAATACTAGCCCTAGGTTACAAGTCTGATATGAAATATTTCTTATATGAATTATTCATCCCATGGTTTTGGAGAGTCCTGGTTAATATTGTAATCTATTTTTCTTTTCTAAATGAAATAATTGAAAGGATCTGTTTTATAATATACGCAGTTATTGTGAGAAACCAATGGCATGAAAACAGTCACCCTATATGTTATAGAGAGATCAAATAATGCAGTAAATTAGAAAACATATTTACAGTTGTTTTAATAAAGTGTAAAAAAGACTAAATGTAACATATCATATTGATTCTGAGATTGTTTTTTTAAAAGTGTCCAGCACTTACTTTTGCCAGCTGATTTGACATAGCCTTTGGAATAAATGGAGTAAATGTAGGGCTTGTCTACACAGTACAACAATCCACCTGATGGGGGTGTGATTTCTAAAGCATACTAATGTGTTGTGCACTATTTGGTTCATATCAACCCTGCTGCTGCACACTAAAGTTTCCCTAGTGCACTTTAACTAGACTTGACAAAATTCAATTTTTATTTTTTCATAATTTCAATGGATAATATTGGTTTATTTTTAAGCATTTTTTAAGGATTTAAATTTTCTGTTGCACAAAATTATGAATTTTAAGCATTTTTATTCATGTAAATGTTCACAGTTTGGGGAAATTATGAGGTGCGGTCAGACAATAGTCATTTCATGACAGAAAGCATTGAGAGTCAACAAGTTTAAGAATTGTAATTGTTAAAACACATTTTCAATATCACATGTTGAAATATAAAAATGTAAATATCCTTAAGTCAAACTCTAAGTTTTCAAGCAGCATTTTTCTTACTTTGCCTATCTGCACATTTTGATTATTATCTATGGACATTTTAATCGTTGTGTGTGCACGCATGGAGAAATCAATATTAAGCAACATTTACAGATAAAACTCTAATCCTTCCAAGCCTAGCGTTGATGTAGTGTAAAAGCACGCTAGGGAACCTTAAGTGCACACCAGTAGTATCAACATGGACCAATTACTGTGCAACACATTGGTATGCTTTAGAAATCACACCTCTGCAAAGAGCATTACCCACCATTTGGACAGGCCCAAAGAAGCAATGAAACAAACTGCTTTGCCAGAAGAGGTATGTGGACTCTATACCCTTGGGTTAGTAGTCTGATTCTCTAACAACTACATTATTTGGCCTGCATTTGCACAGCTGAGATCTCTTCAGTATCTATGCATATTTTATGAGCATTGCTTGCAACCATTAACTGAAATCTAGTCACTTCTCACAAACTAAGCAGGATTGTATCTGGTGGACTGATATGAATGAGAGACCTCAAGGTAAACCCAGGGTGCTACAGTAAGGCTATTGCTAGCATTTCTGTAGTCAAGCCAGCACTGATATAAAGCCACAGAATGGTGTTAAGGCTCACTGGGCTGCATTGAAATATAATGTCTTGACCACTTTTTTCATGGAATATCCCAGGGAAGCATTAGAAAGAATGTGGGTGTCTTTCCCTGGTACTATGGCCAAAGTTTAAATCACCTTTTGCCTATCTAATTCTCTTAAACTTTCAGTTGGATACAACATTCCCATTTTTTGTCTTAAATAATTGCATAGTTTTGGTGCTGTAAAATAATTGCTGCATTATACCACAGAGGCAGTGGCATTTCAAAGATGAGTGAAGTGATTCCCATGTTTCTGGTATACAAAGACTGCAAAGTGTTTTGAAATACCTTTGAATAAAAGGAACTATATAAATAATAATTACAGATAAGCTAATATCAGAACTAGGGCTGTCAAGTGATTAAAAAAATTAATTGTGATTAATCACACTTAATCACAATTAAACAATAATAGAATACCATTTATTTAAATATTTTTGATGTTTTCTACATTCAAATATATTGATTTCAATTACAACACAGAATGTAAAGTGTACAGTGCTCACTTTATTTTTTTTATTACAAGTATTTGCACTGTAAAAAAAACAATAGTATTTTTCAATTCACCTAATACAGGTACTGTAATGAAATCTCTTTATCATGAAAGTTGAAGTTACAAATGTAGAATCATGTACCAAAAAATGACATTCAAAAATAAAACAATGTAAAATTTTAGAGCTTGCAAGTCCACTCAGTCCTATTTCTTGTTCAGCCAATTGCTCAGACAAACAAGTTTGTTTACCTTTGCAGGAGTTAATGCTGCCTGCTTCTTGTTTACGATTTCACCTGAAAGTGAGAACAGGCATTCTCATGCCACCATTGTAGGTGGCGTCACAAGATATTTAGGTGCCAGATGCACTAAAGATTTATATGTCTCTTCATGCTTCAACCACCATTCCAGAAGACATGCGTCCATGCTGATGACAGATTCTGTTTGATAACGATCCAAACAGTGTGAACCAACGCATGTTAATTTTCATCCTCTAAGTCAGATGCCACCAGCAGAAGGTTGATTTTCTTTTTGGTGGTTCGGGTTCTGTAGTTTCCACATCAGAGTGTTGCTCTTTTAAGACTTGTGAAAGCATGCTCCATACCTCATCCCTCTCAGATTTTGGAAGTCACTTCAAATTCTTAAACCTTGGGTCAAGTGCTGTAGCTATCTTTAGAAATCTCACATTGGTACCTTCTTTGCGTTTTGTCAAATCTGCAGTGAAAGTGTTCTTAAAATGAGCAATATGTGATGGGTCATCATCTGAGACTGTTATAACATGAAGTATATGTCAGAATGTGGGTAAAACAGAGCAAGGGACATACAATTCTCCCCCAAGAGTTCAATCACAAATTTAATTAATGCATTATTTTTTAACGAGTGCCATCAGCATGGAAGCATGTCCCCTGGAGTGGTGGCTGAAGCATGAAGGGGCATACGAATGTTTAGCATATCTGGCATGTAAGGCCAATACTATAACAAGGTTCAAAAGGGAGCTAGATAGATTCATGGAAGATAGCCATTGATGGATCTATTAGCCAGGATGGGCAGGAATGGTGTCCCTAGCCGCTGTTTGCCAGAAGCTGGGATTGGGTGACAGGGCATGGATCACTTGATGATAACCTGTCTGTTCATTCCCTTTGGGGCACCTGCCATTGGCCACTGTCAGAGGACAGGATACTGGGCTTGATGGACCTTTGGTCTGACCCAATATGGCCGTTCTTATGTTCTTCTTATGTTTTGTTTATCATTCTTACAGTGAAAATATTTGTAATCAAAAATAATATACACTTTGATTTAAATTACAACACAGAATACAATATACATGAAAATGTAAAAAAAATCCAAAATATTTAGTAAATTTCAATTGGCATTCTATTGTTTAACTGTGCGATTAAAACTGTGATTAATCACAATTAATTTTTTTGAGTTAATCGCATGAGTTAACCCCAATTAATCAACAGCCCTAAACAGAACCTTTTGTTCCAAACCAACTCCCCACTTTGAAACTTCATGGCTCAGACAAAATAGAAACTGGATCCAAACCATCTTGGATTTTGGTTTTGAACCAAAGTAACAATAATAATGGACCTGATCTTGCAGGTCTGTCATAAACATTAACTGTCTTCAATGGCAAGGCTTGCTTGAGTGAGTACTATAGGATTGTCCCCTTTATTATAGATAATATATGGTCCAACTAGCTTTGCAACATTTTTCAAAGTAAAAAAAGGACTGAGGTATTTGTAATGCTTGATCATCACTAACGGCCTTCATTTTAATATTAAGCTGATTTCTAGATCACTCATACTGGCATTTTGTGCTCTGAGTACTCTGGAACAGGGAAAGCAGTCTATTTGAATATGATCATACCTAAGGCCAAATGGAGACTGCTGGGAGTTTCCTTCAAAAGAAGGATTCTATTTGAGTTGCCAGGGAGGAAGAAAGGAATGAAGGATCTGAAAGTTTTCAGAGAATTCATTGAGAAACCATAAGGGAAGTGCCACTTAGGTGACCTGGGAAATGGGGAACTATTAATGGGTCATGGGATAAGTGTGAGAAGGAAGACTGCCAATAAAGGGTTTCAAATAATCATATACTGTTAGGATGTGGAATAATCTCCTAAAGGAATTAGTAGACACCCCACCCCACCTTCCACACTGCTTGGGACTTTCAAATGAGATCTGAGAAAACATGAGGGAAAAGTTAGTACAGGGAATAATCCTGCACTGGCAGGGAGCTGGAATGGATGAGTTAGAAAAGACTCTACTGTGATATCAGACTTCTCTGATTCTGATTTTTATCCTGGCTCATAGGGGAAACTAAACATTAACAAAAAACAGGAAGACCAAACTGCAGAAAGGCCTTACATGAAAAGCAAAGAAGCTTGTTACCACTTTGTCCAATTATTGCTGCAAAGGCTACAAAAAGAAGAAAATCTACCAGAGCAGAAGCATGAGACTGACTTCTCAGAGCGACTTGTCAGAGGATATGATAATAGACGACAGTGGTGATTACTATGACCAGAGTGACTTGTCTGTGTTTGAAAAGGAAGATCAAAACAAAAGTAGTAAAAAAGTCATACTAAACTTTTTTTCCTTGACAGAAAAATTCCTCTGAAGTGAAAGAATGTTTGAGGATGAGTTTGGAATGAAAAGCAGTGAAGTGTGGCTTGCTGGGAGTTGTAACCCTGACTACCAAGGAGGACTGCAAATGATTCTTACTCACACACTGGGTTTTATCAGATTTCAAGGATAAAATGAGGGAAACCTTTCAAAAAATGCCAAATCAGCAAGCGGATCATCCAAATAACAGGGATTAAAGACTTCAGAACATAGTGATTTGATTGAGAATACCGAAGGCCAACATTTTCAAAAGTATCCACTTAATTGAATGCCTCAACTTTTGGGTTCACAACTTGAGACTCCCAAGGCCTAGTTTTTGTAGGTGCTGAGCACCAACAAATCTTACTACCTTGATCTGTATGCAAGCATTTCAGGCACCAAAACTTAGTAGACCCACAAAAATGTGAGCCTTAACTATTTCCAAGGAGACAAGCCTCCGTATATCACTTACATTCCCAAGGTATTGCTCCTGAAGCCCATATAAACACAAGTCATTTGAACTTGGTAGCAAGTTGTCCTGCAAAATGGATCATGAATTTATTCATTCTCCTTAATGTCTTTGGTGGCTTTAAGACGAAACCTTAATTTTTTAAATAACCAATTTATATTTCTAATTAGAACTTGGTCTATTTAATGCCGCAATACAACATGAAAATGAGGCTTTATGAATGAGAATGAATAAATTCACAAGCCATGTGTTTATTAAATTCATCATTTGCTAAGGAAAAGTATTATTCAGGAAGTATTAAGGAGTCCTTAGCTGTAATTTCTCATTATTAAAATTAATTGTGGTAGTCCCTAAGGGGTAAAGACTTGTGAAAGTTTGCTGTTGAAAGTTTTAAAACTTTTTGATTTTTAACACAAACTTTCTCTGGTGTCTCTGATAATTAAAAAGCTTTCAATGTGGATAGTCTTTGGTACAATACTTTACTATACTTTTCCAGTGATGTTTTTCATTTCCATGCTTAGAAATCTAATATTCATTTTATTTAATTTTGAATTTGATGTTCTCTCACTTACAGACCAATGTCAAAAAATAAAAGACCTGTACTTCTTGTTTTGTTCTAGTGCAATCTCTTTCACCTATGGCTAACTTAGTATTCAGAAAGGCATATGTAACACACAGAAGAAAAACTGGCTTTAATAAAGTTATTTAAGTTCAGCTCCATATTCTTTAACTGTACAATTCCAAGCAGCTGTTTTACTGCAGATAGAGTGAATGTGAGACACTTCTGATGCTCAGCTCTGTGGTATAGAAAGGGGGAATATTTAAAGTGTTGAGCATCAAGTAATTTTATTCCCAATATTACTAAAAATGCATAGGCCGGAGAAACAAGAAATGGTAAGCCAAATCATACTTGTCTCTCAGTGCCAATTCAGGGATGTGACTCCCGCTATTACAACTACATGAAGTTCTTACCATACTTTAGGGAACAGATCAGAGAAATGTACAATGCAATTATTGATTATTAATATTTAATAAAGAAAGGAAAAGGGGAAAAACAAAACAGAAGCAAACAAACAATGGTTACTTCAGTCACAATCTCTTCTGTATGTCTCTGTGGGAAGTTTTCAACAAAGATTACACTTCTAAGAGTGGGCTCACTTCTGGTGAGAACAGTCTTCTCAAGTCAAGGTAAGACCAAAGTATGTAGTGAGTGATCTCAGTGTTTCATAGAAAACTAGAACAGTTTATAGGTGGGAAAGGGAATTTCATTTAAGAGTTCGTAAATCCTGTATTTTTTAATTTATTTATACTATTAACATTTTATAAATGAGCAAAGGTAAGTGACTAAATCCTATGTAACTGAAGAAAGTATTTAACTCAGATACTTAAAAAGAAGCAGCACTCTTGAGGCAGGCAAATTAATGAATATTAAGAATCTTAAACTCAAATTAAATCCCACTATTTTCTCTCTGTTCTTCAAGGTTAATTGAGTACTTCTGGAGAGAGAACAGTCTAAACTGTAGTGTTTAATAGGAGCTGTTAGTACCTTAAATTACAATAGCATTTCAATATTCCATTAATAGCATTACAAGAAGAGTTTAAATCTTATCCCTTGGCAGTGCTTTTGCAAACGCCATCCCACCAATGATGTTGAAGTCTCAGTGATGTCATGTTGCAGAAGCAGTACTGGGTTTTTAATTCTTGCTGCTGTTGTGGCTTCTTTGTTCTCTAGCCTTTTCCTGTCGTTGGCTTGCATGCAGAGATGACCAGGCTGAGTTCAGATTTATGCTCTGCTCTTCTTCTTCCATAGTTTCACTTCTTCCATATGGCAAGAGAGGTTATTAGCAATGTTCAGCTAAACATGTCCAGATGAGTGAGCCAGTGAATAGTTTCAGAATTGGCTTGGCATAAGTTTGAGCAGTCACCAGCAAACAATTGAAACCGACACTGATTTACAATATGGTCTATTGTTTGTGACTGGTGTCCCCATTGTGCATTGTCGTTCATCTTCCTGTGCTATAAAAGATGATAGCATCTGCAATGCAATGTTCTGAAATGGTTCAATGTGGACCATTGTTTCCAGGATAGGCTAAAGCCTAATAGTTCTTTTGTCGGGCTGGCAATCAGGTGTTTGTCTGGGACATTAGCATTATCCAAGAATTCTTTTCAGTGTGCCTCAGGATTGAATGAAAACATATTAAGAGCTTTAGCCTGATCCCAAAAAGATTTCAGATGTGTCTTCAGAAGGTTCTGGAGGTCCTAATCAATTGGTAAATTCAAGTTGCCCATGGTTCAATTGTACTCACAAGCTGTGTATGTTTCTCTGGATTTTGGAGGGACAGGGGGTGGAATATGTGCCAGAGTGGGCAATCACTGAAGGGTGTTGATTTTAATGTTCCAGGTTATGATTTTCATCGTGTCATTAAGCTGTGAATCCAAAGGCTTCACCAAGGCTCTTAGCATCCTGAATTATAATGCCAGGTGACCCTGACACACTCCCAGTCCCAGATTTTTCCCCCAGAAATGTATGTCCTGTACTGCCCAGGCCTGTCCTGGACAATACAAATTTATATTGGTCTATTATTTAATCAATGGAAATATTATGCACACATTTTGTTATCCCAAATGGAGTTTCCCAAACACTTCCACTTACACACACTGGATTAGATAAAACAATAAAACAAGTTGTGGCAGAGCTCTGACCTTGTCCCCATGGGTCCTGTGCTTCTAGGCGGTATATGCTAGCCTCAGTGGCTCTCTGTGACCCTCCACATAGCCCTTCTCTCTCTAGGGCCAGGGTTACAGTCTACTGAGCCCTTTTCATCATAAGCCAGCAAGGAGGTTGGTGAGAGAATTCCCACAGTCTCTGTTGTCCCTAGGGCTTGTTTTAGAACAGTTTAGCCTCCTGTCCTGACAGGGGCCTGACTTCCCCTCCCAGGAGATGTTCCTGTAGTGGTGGGTTGGGGGGGAACCCGGGCCTGCCCTCTACTCCAGGTTCCGGCCCAGGGACCCTAATGGTAGTAGCTGTTGGCAGCCAACCTTTCACTGCCAGAGTTACTACATTTCCCTGGGCCACTTCCCCACAGCTCTCCTGCTTCTCCCTTACCAATAACTTGAGGGTGTCTTCATTAACCAGTCCTTCAACCGCACTTCCTCTTCTCTAGCTCCCTGACTCTCCTCTGCCTGACTGGAGTGAGCCCTTTTTATAGTATGAGCGGGCCTTAATTAGAGTCAGGTGGTCACATTAGCTTAATGCCCTCACCTAATGCAGGTTAATTGGAGTCAGGTGTTCTCATTAGCCTGGAGCAGCCCCTGCTCTGGTCAGTCAGGGAACAGAAAACTGTTAATCCAGTGGCCAGTATATCTGCCTTCTGCTATTCTGCTGTACCCAACTGGCCTGGGTCTATCACAAAGGGTATTAACTACAAAGAGAAAGATGTTAAGTGAATACAAGTAATGAGGCATAAAAGTCATAAATGGTTACAAGAAAAATAAAGATAAAATGCAACTGGTGCTTAACTTAACAAGCTCTGTTAAATTCAAAGCAAATTATTTATCACCACATACTTTCAACAGTTTTACTGGCCAAACTTCTCAGGCCAAGACCCCTTCTTCTGTTTAATGACTGCTTCATTTTCTCCTTCTTGTGCAGTGAATCGATGGACAGAGAGAGAGAGAGACAAGGGAGGAGGAAGTAAATTGGGGTGTCTATCCCTTCTTTTTATAGTCCTGTCCCCCTTTGAGAAGCATTTCCAGCTGGGAACCTGGCAGCAGGCAGTCTCTGTGGATGGGAACTCTGTGCTGTTTCTTTGCTACTCTGTAGATTTTTCCCCTGTCCCCTCTCCTGCAAAAAAATGGCCACTTAGCAGGTAATGGTCCATTGGTCTTGTTTACATGTGGCTGAGGCATCAGCTTGCCCTTTGTCTCTGAGGAACTGGTTTGGCCACTCTGCAGACTTGGGCATGTGTTAGTTACACCATACTGTGAAATCTTACATCTTTACATACAATGTAGCAGCACATATTTTATCAGGACAATAATGACCACCAAATTATGAGTTTTCAAATGATACCTCACAAGGCATATTTGGTACAAAGATTATTACAATAGTGGACACAGCAGTATATACTGTCATAGACGCACCTCTTTCAAGGATTTGACAGGATCCATATATAAGCTTGTGTCATCATTTCATTGGCTCTGTACCTTAATGGGATGGTCTTGGTAGCATCTTCAGTTTGTGAATATGCACTCTGCTAATACATATAGCAACAGGGCTGTAAATCATCAACTTACGGTCACATTGCTTGGTCTTGTGTGGCAGGAAATTCAAAGAACACCTTCAGAGTTTTAATTCTTTAATATTTTTTCAGTTAATTTTCTGAAAAATCCCATTACAAGAGTCCACTGATTAGCAACCTGGATATTAACAACTTGCAGTTAACAGAACATTTTTGCTGGGAACCAATCCTGTCCCATTGACTCTAACGTTAATTTGATTTGGATATTGGTAATGGCACGTCACTTATTAGCAACATTTTTTGGAAGAAAGGCTCCTCCTGCAGGCAGGTTTGCAGGGCTGCAGCCCCAGAAGAAAGCTCTGGGATATGCCAAGCACCCACCACAGGCAGGTTTGCAGGGCTACGGCCAGGGAAGGAGTGCTGGGATATCCCTTCCCTGGCTGCAGCCCCACAAACCTGCCTGCAGCCAGTGTGCCCCCACTTCCTTTGGAAAGCCTGGCATCTGTTCTGCAACCTGCCTCCCTGTGACTGCCCTGCCCTCAGGCGTGTTTGCGAGACTACAGCCAGGAAAGGCACATCCAGCACTTCCTTCCCTGGTTACTGCCTTGCAAACCTATCTTCTATTTATTAGCAAGTGCCAAATAATAGCTATTTTTTGCTGGCAGCTGAGGGGTTGCTAATAAGCGGAATCAATTCCATTAGTGTTTAATTCCATTAGTGTTTAATAGGAGCTGAAATTATTTCTTATGAGTCCAAACACTCCTTTTTTCTTTATAGAAGTCTTGGAGCTTTTAAAATATGCCTTTTAAATTTACACAATTCTTAAAGAGAGCCTTTAAACTTAAATGGTCATTAATGAAGGTATTGTCTTTCCTTCTTAACAATCCTTGAACAGGTGGTTCTTGTCTGAGATTGATAAGGAAGTTGCTTAAGAATTGCCAGATGACTAATCGATTCCCAAATTAATATAAATATTTCATACTCAAACGGCTTCTTATACTAGTAACCTGTTATAGCAAGGTCATTTGATCTCATAGTGATGCCTAAAACATCTTACTATCTGCATAGTAGTGAAATTAGGAAGTTATTAAATTAGATATTTGCATTTAGACACAAGACATTTGCAAATGAACATTATGAAAGAAGCTTATCGCATCTTAAACATTTAAGGAAGAAACAATTATTTTGATATTTAATTAGAAACATGAGGCTAGACGTAACCAAGACATTTCACAACTATACATATTTTCCTTATAGTTAAACAAATGAAGATTTTAGACTTCTACAAAAGTAAATAGTTTCAATAAGAATATTTCTCAAATTCTTTAAGGGTTTTCTCTATAAAGAAAGCAGGGGGTAAAAAGAGGGGGAAAGATGCTCCTGGCTCAGTTTATGCAGCCTTGGATCATCCAGGTGCTATATAATCACTTCTCTTTGAGATCCTAGAAAAAGAATATCTTCACATCCCCAGGGAAGGAAGAAGTGTCCTGTTTGAGAGACACCTCTGTTGGTTGTTTGCCTTTTAACCAAACAGTGCCCAAAATTACAATTTTCAATAACTTCACCCACAATTTACAATTGAAACTCCTACCAAGCACCTTATGCAGGAGAAAAATCACATTAACTAACATTTAGATATATATTTCTAATATAGCAAAATAATATAGAGTATTAACGCAAAACAGTGCTTAAAAATCTGCATTGCAGAGTCTGCACAATCAGACCAGGGGGTGATAAATTCAGATTTATGACCAAAGAAGAGTTATTCTCCTTAAAGTTATCTAGCACATGTCACTTACTGAAAGAAAGCAAAGACTTCCCAAGAGTTTGTTTAATAAGTCTGAATATTTCATTTCATAAAATAAGCTACCAAAATATAAGCATGTGAACTAGTATTCTCCAAACATCATGGGTATGAAAGTAGTTGTAAATATCTCCTAAAATTCGGTAGATGCATAGGCAGGTTTAATAAAATTATAGCATTATAAATTTAGGTTATTAACCATTTTTTCATCAATTTGGAGCTTTATCACCCTCACCTTTTTCTTTCATCAATTCCACTTCTAACCATTGGTAGACATTAAAAAATAAAGGTAGTGAAGCACAACAATTGTACCATTAACTTTGCTGTTATCTATTTATTTCCTAAGAGTAGCAATATCTTACCTATCAAGAGGGACAACATTTTGGTATGCATAATGTTTATAGTTGTATTTTGGATGAAGCTAAAAGACTGAAAGCTATTAATCCATTATATCAGCTAATTCAAGACAAAACACTTCTCTTCAGCAAGAATCAAGTTCCCCCTGTTTGCCTTTGGAAACTCAATTAATGGTAAAATTCCTCCCTAACAAACTAGTCTTCTATTTTATATCAAAGACTATAAGCAATTTTCAAAATCTGTGGGAATGGTGTGCATACTCTAAATATTCAGTAAACATTCAAAAATAAAAGGCAATGAAGCACAAAAACTGAACTGTTAACTCTGCTGAAAGCCAGATATTTCCTTAAAGTACCAATACCCTTGAGGTGCTGCTGCCCAAAGGAAATTAGTGCCATAGCAAAGGGTCACTGACATTCAGAATCATATTTCTAACAGGAATGGGACAGGCCCCATTTTAGAACAGAGCTGTTACAATTTCGCTGTCATAACCTGGTTTGTAGAAAGGATGATCAGGTGGATTGGGAGAGACGAGAGGAAGGGATGGGGGGGGCTGTCTACCTGGCTTCTGCCTCCCATCACCTGTGGGTGTTGCATGTAATGCCTTAGTTCATTAAACTGAAAGCCTCACTCACTTTTAGTATTTCTCTCACTTTGTACAAGGGAAACAACCGTTCAATCTGAATTTTCAAAGTTCTGAGAGTTTAAGATACATCTGATTATTACTTCAGTTGTATTTATTTCATTAGTGTATATACATATTCAATAGCCCTTTAAAAGTAAACTGAATTTTGCACCGGGATGACTTTTATGCCCATTCATCAAGATAGAGAAGGATGTGACCTGGCACACATTCACCTACCTATGTGGTGGTGTGCCATCCTGAAAAATCCACTTTCTATGGAAGGCTTAATGCTGCGACACTTCTTAGTTCTAAGTAGAAGTGGTTGACATCTTTTTTTTAAATATGCAAAAAGTCAATCAGTTTCATTTTTTAAAAAAAATCCTTTATCATTTTTGAAATTTTAGAAAATTATTTTCTTGGTCAACTTAGTCTGCTGCTAGAATTTATATAATTTTTTTTTGGAAAATTTTGAAACTACCAAACACTTTTGAAATCAAACTTTGGTGACAAATTTCACTGTAAAAAAAAAAATTAAAAATTGACCACCCACTGTCCCTGGGACTCTCTCAAGCCTATTAAGTGTCCTGTTTTCAGCTGCTTTCTGCATAGCTCCTGGAGAGCTGAGAGACAATCTGGGCTGTCTCTCTATGATTAGGACTGCTCTATTTGGGTCTTTCTAGTTTGAAGTCCTCCAGGACTCAGACATAGTTTAGAGCATAATTCCCCAAACTACCCCTGGCCATTGGAGCAGTGCCTAGTAGGGTTGCCAATTTTGGTTGGACATATTCCTGGAGGTTTCATCACATGACAATCTTTAATTAAAGATTAATCTTTAATTTCTGGAGACTCCAGGATAGTCCTCAAGGGTTGACAACCCTAATGGCTAGAGTGATACTGGGCAGTACTTTTTGTTCTATACAGATATTGCTGCCAGAAGGGCCACACCCTACCCGTGGAATGGGCACTGCCAAACACCCAGACAGTCTTCATCTGGTATTTCCAATGACCTAGATCATTCTGTCCTATGGGATAGAACCCACAGGATTCTATGGGGATCCCCTTTTTAGATTATACACTCATGTACTGTTCAATTAGATGGGCAGAGTTTTTGTCTCCAAGTCCATGTAATAGGCCTCAGTGCCTATCCCCAAACCTGGCGGGTCTCTAGGGATCTGCATAAAGTTCCTTTGTCTCTGCACTGACTTTGGCTCCCCAGTAGGCTTTTACCCCTACCCTCTCTAGCTCCATTGCAGCATGGGTCCATTTGAACTGCATTAACAAGGACTTCCTGGGCCTGCAGGACCTTTTTGGAGAGAAGGGCTTCACAGAAAATAATACCCTAGACTGTTCTTGCTGATTTAGAATCTCCAAGAGGTGGAGAGGGACAATTAGCCACTCCCGGTCTGTGTGGACCCGGGATGGCAAAGCACTCTCTGTATCGTCCAGGAGGAGATTGCAGTGTGGAGTCAGCTACCACTGCTCCTTCCTGCATGGGAGAGGAGAAATCCACATGCAGATTTTGGACAGGGCCAATGGTCTGGACCTATGTTTGTAATCTTTGAATAAATTTGAAAGGTTAGAACTATTTTGGGGGAGGGAAATGTTCCCATTATTAAAGCCTGTCTAGCCATCTACATGCCCATCAATCCACCAAACAGTTACCATTCTATTATGATCACAGCTTCCAAATGGTTCTGCCCCCTAAAAATAAGGATGACTGCAGTCCAATTCTGAATAAGTAATGAAGACATTACCCTGTAAATACAGGCTAAAAGGACAGCAGCAGTGGAAAGTAGCTGCTGCTAAATGGGAAACTAGTGCAGCAAGTGACCAAGAGAGGTAGATGCCATTTAGTGAGGAACAACTGTTCATCTCAACATGCAACGGCAGAAGACAAATGTGGTTTTATTTTTCTTGGTAAAGAAAAAATCCCTCCCCTTTTTTATTGGTAGAATAGACTATAAATCAACTATGTAAGTCACTACTTTAGACCTCAGCTATGCTTTAAATCAAGTGAATACTTGGCATGTTTATTTTCTCCACAGATGGTGAAACCATTTATTTGTAGATGGTTTTATTTACTTTTTCAGGTTGCAGTTATAGTAGCAAAAAAGTTACAAAGAGACAAACTTACTTAATTCTGTTCCTGAAACAAGCTGGAGGGGGAAAATCCTCACTATCAATTGTTACATTTCTTTTCCGTTAACAGATTGCCATTAGGCTGGTCTCTGGCAATTGTCATAAAACAGACACAACATTCTGATCTCTGAGGAATTTCCAAAGTTGGTAAAATTTCAAACTCTAAATGGGGAAGGGTGTGAAGAATGATGACAAAAACTGGTTACATATTGGTTTCGGTTTTTTGCTTTGTATATTATTACTGAAATTCTGTAGGGTGGCTTGTTTTATACAATAGATTATGGACTTTTTACAGAGCATGAAATATGCAGTGTTGTTGTAGCCATGGTGATCCCATGATATTAGAAAGACAAGGTGGGTGAGATAGTATCTTTCATTGAACCAACTTCTGTTGGTGAGAGAGACAAGCTGAGAAGAAGAGATCTGTGTAACTCGACAGCATCTCTCTCTGACAAACAGCAGTTGGTCCAATAAAAGATATTGCCTCACCTCCCTTTGTCTTACAAGGATGATCTACTCCAATTCCTTTAGAAAAATTGACATGTTTGATTATCACAAAAAGTTGTATATTATATGCAAGAATGCACACTCTACACTTATTTTTTAAATTATAAAATGAAAATTATAACACTTGAAAATGAATGGAAAGTTTGTTTTTAAATACAAACTCCTATCTCACTGTGTTTCTCAAGCATAAATTACAGAATAATCTTGTCTTTATGTTCTATGACTGTACTTTGAGACTTGCAGTAGTGGCTATGGCAAGTAACAAATTGTGAGAATCCCTGACCCAGCATTTTTCATATTGAAACTGAAGGACACAACACACAGTTGTGTTGGGAATAAAGAGCACTTGTTCACGGAACAGCATTTTCAGATTGATGGCTTTTCCTGAGCAATACAGTGGTCTATAACAACTGTATAGGCCATTGCATTTGTGAGGATTATCCAGGCCTGTCAAATTCCCCTTTGGGGCATTCATTGTCAAGAGCTTTAATTCCTCAAAACCAATGTAAATATGCCCAGAAGGGAGGTGGGAAGCCCTGTTAGGACAGATATACAAACGTTGGGCTATTAGGTAGGTATACAGAGTCAGTCTAAGGAAGAAGGGATATTGATCCCCAAAGAGAGGGAGACTGAGTGAGAAATGAGGCAAGGAGGTGTGGTCTGTGAATGAAGAGCATGTACAGTGGAATTATGATTCAAGTTTTACCATGTATAACAATGAATAAATGATCATACATGTCAAGGGAAAAAGCCCCATGGTAAACTTTTCAATGTGACTTTGGAGCATACCCTTCATTGATTTTCAATGGAATTTAGGGTAAATTTTTCAAAAAGCACCCACGTTCCATTGAAAGTTGATGAAGGTTATGCCCCTAAGTCACTTAGGCACTTTTAAAAGTTTTACCCCACATGTTTTCAAATTGTTCAAGTGTAAGGGGATTTTTTGTATGCCATACTCTTTCCAAGGCAGCCAACTAATAATGAGCAAGATTGAAATGAAACCCCATGCACTGGTGTAAATATCTTACATTGTACCTTTGCAGTGTGCTCTGTGTTCATGTGGTATGGGAGTTGTTACTCCTGCATCCCCGACGGTGTAAAAGGGGCACGTGTGGCATCACAACTCTGAGGCCAGCATAGAGCACAAAAGTGCCGGCATGTCAACGATGCCACAAGCTTATTTGCTATTCCTGTTTCGGGCACGATGTGCCATCCAGCCTCAAAGATTCTTTGGCTGAGCCAGTAAGTCCTGGCAGGATGACATCTATCACAGTGATGTCAATAGGTGGCATCAATTGTATGTCAATAATAGTACAGTGCAGTAGGACAATGTCAGGACTAGGAAATCCCCTGGAGTTGGGTGGCTGGTGCCCATCGTCCAGATGGGCATAGCCCCAAGGGAATCAGCAGGCACAGAACTATAAAAATGCAGAATTGAGATGAAAGGATTGCAAATACCAGGGTGTGTTAGCTAAGGACAGGCAGCAAACACCAATGGTGCTACAAAATCCATTCCTTATTAATCAAGGGCATAGGTAGCTTTTTATTGGCCAGGGGAAAGAAGGGCAAAAAAGTTAAAAACAGTAGCTACTGAATATTGTTTTAATAAGTAGTTTTGTGCCATGACAAAATCTGTCCACTTTTAATAAAGTGGATAAGGTGGGGGGTGTAGTATCTTTGATTGGACCAACTTCTGTTGGTGACAGAGACAAGCTTTTGAGCTACACAGAGCTCTTCTTCAGGTCTGTGTGGCTCGAAAATTTGTCTCTCACCAACAGATGGTCCAATCAAAGATATCACCTCACCCACCTTGTCTCTGTAATGTCCTGGGGCTGACAGGGCTACAACAACACTGCATACTTTTAATAAAGTGAGCTAAATGAGCTGCTGTTCCAAACTCAGTGTTTCCTTTATTAACTCAATTCTTACATTTGGTGGGGAGGGGGTAGCTGAAGTCTCCCCACAAGATCCCAGTTATCTATGCCCATATTAATGTATCACAACAGCAAGAGGGAAAGTGGGGAGCTGATATGAGAATGTAGCACAGGTTGGCATAGGGATTAATGACAATATCACATGGCCTGAGCTTTGCTGCTGTGGCCCGAAGCGAAGTGCCATTGTCGTCATGAGTCCCAGCAAAGGAATCATACCTTCTCTTGTTTGAGTGAGTAAAAAGACATAAGAAAGCTGCAGAGAGCAAGAGTGATGAAGGATGGGAATACGGGGGTGCACTGTGGTGATTGCTGGAGGTAGGATTCTAAACAATTCTTGCCTAGTGGCATAAAATGTTAATCTAACATTATCGTTGGAGAAAGAAAATTGCCCAGTTGATTACACTAAATGAATTCAGACTTATCAGTTCTAATCAACCTCTCTCCAGAAGAGCGGTCATCACACTTCCAAGTAATCACTCTGACCAGAGAAAGAGAAAATGTCACTCAATGCCTAATCCATTCAACACACAAGTGTTCTGGTCTCCCAGAAAATTAGCTTACTTTAAATATATAAAGACAGCAGCTATTATTTGAAGGGGGGGGAGATATATCTCCAACCTTCTCCTGTTATCTTGACAAATATAGAGAGAGCAGACTTTAGAGTAATTCTTAGTTACACGATGGCAATTTTGAACATCGTAGAAGAGATTGAAACCAGATTCTGTCCTGACTTGTTAGTTGATGAAAGTGGTTATCTAGTGATGGCTATCACAAACCTACGGAAGGAAATGTTCCCAGGCAAATTAGGAATCCTACTTTAGAGACAAGGGCCCATATACAGCATTATCCTATGGCCTCTTTGTGCCAGTTAAGCTGGTGCAAACAGGGCAGAGGGCAGGCATATTACTTCCTCCTCCCCGCCAAGGGAATACGCTGGTGCCAGAAGGACTCTGAAACACCTCCACAAGGGCCCCATTTGCAGGGGGCTTTCTGGAGTGGGAAGGGGCATGGCTGAAGTGTCCTGTCTGATAGTGACTCCCTGCAGTGATCCATAAACATTCCCTTTCTTCAGTATTGGTAACAAGACAAACTTGCAGTTGTATTATACATATCACTGAGAGCAGCTAGCGTCTTTCACCATGAGTGTTTGGCTTGCCCAACACCTGATGTATTTATGTAGACCAGTCTGCTTTCCTCAGAGTCTAATAGAATCTATCTGCTTCTAGTTCATGCTGGAAAAAGGGGATAACAGGCCGGGAGTTTTACTCCAGAATCGGGGAGTTTCCTGACCTAGACCTCAGACAGTCTGAGGCATAAAATATTACTTTTCCCCACTGGCATTTCAATTTTGTTTTCCTGCCTACAATATAATAATAAATGCATATTGTTCAATATTGAGCTAGCTTACCTTTACTGAGCTTAGTTTCAACTGGATTTTATATGCACTTCTGCCAAAGCTATGAGAGAGAGCTGTGAGGACAATGAGATTTGTCTCCGGTGAAGTTGTTTTATGGCCACTGAGCAGCTAGTATAATCATATAAAATAGGGCTGTGAACCTCAATGAAAAATATGCCATAGTGTACTTCCATCTTCTCTGTATGATAGAGAAATGCATATACAATATTCATACTTCATTTGAAGCTTAAACTTTATTGCTACCATTTAATGTCCTTAGATTCTCATTTATTCCAACATAGGTTTTTGACAGGGTATTTAATGCTGGGTTCATTAAGAAACAGACCTTTATATGTACAGTTAAAAAAGAAGCATTTGGATTACTTTGATTTTAGAGTAGGAAGTCCATTTATCATTTCTGTGAGAAATTTTAAATGGTAAGCAGTTGAAAAGTGTATTCTCTCCATGAAAACCATAAGTAGTAGTTATTAGCATTACAACTGTAGAACTTAAAGACAATAGCATTTTGTTGAAATGTTAGTGGAATAGGTTAAATGCAATTAATTTATTTTTTGGTCAAAAGAACATGTAATTGCAAAATAATGAATTCCATTAAAGGGATTTTCATGTAAGTATACGAGGTCATGAAAAGAATAATTCAGAAAGACTTCTAAATTACCTTGACTTTATATTTAGAAATGATCGGTGTGCACACTAAATCCATTCCATATGGTCAGGTATTTATTTTTGCTAAGATCAACTGGATTCAGGTTACCTTGTATTGTTTACATTGCAAAGTGGAGTCAGGTAAAGGTTAGGTTAGTTTATGAAGCTATCAGTCCTTGAAACAAAAGGATTCCATCATGGTACCGGGCAATATATTTGTTCCTCCTTGTTCAGTGTGAGGTTTTTACAGCACATAGTGTTTTCGTTTTGCTTGCATAGGCAAGTCCAGTAGACAGCTGTCATGCACCTGAGAAATTATTCAAAAATAGGCTCAAGCAAATGAATCAACTTTACTAGGATATGATCAGCTTCTAAAAAACTGTACCACCGCTGCAAAAACAGCATGTCTTCCAAGATCTAATTGCTTACATATTCAGTTAGTCTTACAAGTTCCATTTATCTGTAAAATGTGCAATCTGGTGACTCCCAGAACACATTACAACCTCTTTCTTAGACAAAAATATTCACTCTACCCATATTTTGGAAAGATTGCCATTATCAAACAACATTATTCAATTGTTAACTTACTAAAGTGTCTATAACTTTAATCTCTCCAGTAACTTTACATCGCTGCCAGCAGAGGTAGTATGGCTGGCTGGCTGTTTTCTGATTTCTTTGTGGATTCTCTCTGGATTCTGCCAGTGTTGGAAATATGAAGCAAATGTCTGTCCTACCTCATCCTGAGTCCTCTGGTATTTTAAAAAGTCCAAAAGCCAATTATCTATAAGTCTGGCCATACAACTGATACTCTCAGTTTTGAAGCCCATGAATCCCAAATGTGGATATTAAAGGAACAGAATAATAAAAAGTGCTCCATTGTCTCCTCTGATCCAGAAGAGGCTTCCCAGGGGTAGCCATATCTATTATGTGCTTCCCTGACAAGTTACCTCTAGCATACAATTTACCATGAAATATCTGCCTCCGTTTATCCCTGTACTTGAAGCTATCTCTGTTATTTCAAAGGTCCAACAATGTCCCACTGTGACAACTGGGAAATTCAGTACTGCTAATTGGCATTCTGAAAACTATTCCTCAAGCACCCTCTTGTATATTGCTCTCTTAAACTGTGAGTCTCCTTGCTGGAATACCGTTCCCTGAATTTGCCAATGGGAAATGCATTTTAAAGCAAGTGTATATAAGAGGGAGACTGTTAGTCTGTTGCAGGGGAAAAGTACCATCAAGAAAGCTTCAGGGCATACCATCCCCCAAGCCCCTTCTTTAACTGGCACATAGACTATGCTTCTCTTCACTAGGTTACATTTATTGCCCTGAAGCGTCTGAAAAAAATAAGCCTGTCAATCTGACCAACAATTTTCCAAGGGGAGGATACACATGCCACATAAATGCAAATCCCCTTTTCTGCCAAAACAAACAAAAAAAAATCAAAAGGCCTTCATAAAAGGAAGATCCCAATGGGCCTCTAGTCAAGGAATCATTAAAAGCACATGAGAGAATCATAGAGAGGGGATTCATAAACCTCTGATAACATTCTGCTGTCAAACTGTCTTCCCACAGGGAAATTCCATTCTTCAGTTTCAAGATAACTGCACAAACCTCCATTTCCTCATTGGTCCCACAGACGAGTCCCGTTCTTCATCTGCCAATGTTGGAACAGCTGCAATACTATCCAAAACTTTCTGCTGCGGGAAAGGAGAAATCATTTGTCCTTGAAAGAGCTCACTTAATATTCTTGAACTATCCTCAAAATGTCAGCAGAGGCCCTGTGGACCTACCCAGAGCTAGGAACCTGTAACCTCACCATATTCTGCTTCAGTCTCTTTTCCTTACATCCTGACCTTGTAAATATATCAGAGGAGGGTCCCCCCACCTTTCATCCTAAAGTCCTTTGCAAATTTTACTGATTCCAGTTTTCTCCTTCCATTTCCTTCTTAACTTCCTCTAAGACTCTTATTTCTAAGCATTCCCAGTGTGCAGTCGACTATGAGGATATCTCAAAGGACTCTGCAATGCAAAATAACGCTTGTAATCAGAGCTACACAGATGCCCTGAAAAGGAACAGAGAGAGGCCACCATACTTCTCTTTGTTAGTTCCCACCATTCCATGATACGTAAAATTCCCAGACTGTTTCTGATTCCATAAAGATGCCTTCAACCTTTCTAATTGCCGCTGCATTATGAAGTAAAACAGTATTTTGTTTCTGATAATCATGACAAAAAGTCACTGCTCCATACTGTCCGAATTCAGCTTGGGTAGTCACAGAGGTGAAAGTAAGCCAGTACAGTCCACTACAGCATACCAGCAAGAGCCACTATGCCGGTACAGACTGGACTGGCTTCCCCGGTGGTGATTTAAAGGGCCCAGGGCTCCAGCCACTGCGGGGAGCCCTGGGCCCTTTAAAGCGCCGGCAGAGCTCCAGCAGCAGGGCTCGGGTGGCGCTTTAAAGGACCCGGGGCTCCCCACAGTGGCCGGAGCTCTGGGCCCTTTAAATCCCTGCATGAGCCCAGCTGCTGGAGTCCCAGCGGCGGCAGGGCTCCAGTGGCGCTTTAAAGGGCCTGGGGCTCCTGCAACATCGGAGCTCTGGGACCTTTAAATCCCCACCTGAGCCCCCTTCCCTGTCTGATGTTGAGAAACTTCTCTGTTCCTGAAGTTGAGCACATCAAAACCTGCTCCCCAGCTACAGGGTCTGCCATACCCACAGCCGCCGGAGTCCAAGGCCCTTTATTTCACGCCTCTGCAGCTGGTAGCTCCAGGGTGATTTAAAGGAACCTGGGGCTCCCAGCCACAGCCGGAGCCCCAGGGCCTTTAAATATTGAACGGCCCCGCCTCTTCCAGTTGAGGCCACGTCCCCGCTCAGGACTCCAGCATACCAGTAAGTCCTTTAAGTTACTTTCACCCTTGGGTGATCAGCAAACTCTACAGGCTGCACTGTATGTTGTTGTATCACGGAGGTAGCTTTCACCTCCACCCTGTCCAATCAACTACCCAAATCCGCTCTAAACATGTAAATGCCCCCTTCTTCCTTAAGTGAGGATGCCCACAAACATCCTTTAACCAAGCAGCATCATGCACTGCTTGTAAGTTTCATCCACTCATAACCCTTGAGGTTGCTTTGCTCTGTTAGTCACTGAAGTTAAACAATTAACATCCATCATAAAAGCAACTGTTGAGGTGTCAATAATCAAGGAGGAAACTCTGAAAAAAGATCTTTCCTCATCTTCTGATAATGTGGGCCATAGAAGCTGACAAAAATACCTCACGGCCAAATATCAGAAAGGAACTAGTAAACCCTGTCCCAGCTGCAGTTCTGCCTCCCTCTGCACCAATACAGCGGTAGTATAAAACAATACCCCTACTCCATTCTAAGTGTCTGGCCCTGTGCATCAAAAAGATGGGCCTCTCCTCCAATCCCTCTGAGCTCCTGTAACATCACACCTAGAACATAGTCTTGCTTCCTGGAGCCCCACTAGATCCAAATCCTACCACTAGAGAAACAAAGATCTTCTTCCTCTGACACACACTCAGGACGGAATGCACGTTCCAAGTTGCAATTTTCAGTACCGTCTACATTAAAGCTCCAGGTCCAAATCCTCATAGGTACTTGTTATCACTGCCTTGTCAGTGCTACTAAACCCTTTGACTTACCCCTGTCCACACTCTTTTCTTTAGCCACTTTTTCCTTGTTCACTACCCCGAACTGGTGGGCCTACTGAGTCCCCAGATCCCAACTCTCATGTTCTTTCTGAAGTTGCTCAAGCCCATTAACCCCTGGGTTAATGACTGTACTTGTAACATCCTTCGGCTCCTCTCTCTGTTCTCCCTCATCCACAACAGCTCCTAATACAGAAAACCTGTTATCCGTTTGAACTGCGAAAATGCTGTGTGATTCAGACAGTTGTAGGCCACCCTCAGTTACTATGACCCAGCAGACTCCTGGGATCCTTTTCCCCTGTCTGATGTTGAGAAACTTTTCTGTTCCTGAAATTGAGCACATCAAAACCTGCTCCCCGACTACATACCCACAGCTTCCAAATCCCTCCCTGGTGACTGGGATTCTTGTATAACCAATTGTGCCTGTGGATGTTCCTTCCTCAGTTTCGCTTTCTGACACTCCCCATCTCAAATAGTCTCCCTCCACCTTACTAGTACTCGTGTCCCCATCTGTATTGTCCTGGCTCTCAGTGGTTACCACTCACTTCCTCACCCTGACCCCTTCCCAATCCTGTATCAGGAAAGGACAAGGGCTGTCCTTCCCCAAAAAGTAAGAGGCCCTGCCACTCAAAATGGGACTTTCATCGGTCCTTACAGGGCTGCTCAGAACCCTCTGACCCCCTCAGGCTCAGAGGAGGAGGAATGTCCCTATGAGGCTAGGATGGATGTTTTTCCCTATTGTTACACACCTCCAGGCTCTGCTTATAAACGTGTTCACTTTTCCCACACATTGCCTCTAATAAAATCCCTGCAGTCCTCAGTCTTGTGTGCATTAGAACCACAGCACATGCACTTCCTCACACCACAGCCCACACTAAAATGTTCTGCAGAGTCACAGGTAAAACAGTACAGTGACCCAAATAAAATATATTGGGCAGACGTTGAACTGCATTACTACTGGAAGAGTTCAGTGGGTGCCTTTATATTCACCATTCCAAACCCTAAATGGATCATATACTTTTACGGGAGGCTGCATGCTTTAGCATCACATTAAACCCTATGCAGAATATGTATATTTTTGTTACAAGGCTTAATAGTAGGTTGGAATGGAGAAACAGCTACTATATCATCCCAGTTCTCCTAATTCCAATCCATTCCTAGAAAAATTCCACCTCATCATAAGAGTAAAAGCTGACATCAAAGTTGCTGCTGACTGGCAGGTGTATCACAGCTTCCAGTTGAGCAGGCGAAAATCCGAACGATTTAAACAAGAGTCCTAACAACAAAATCCCCAGTGGGACATTTGACCATATCTCCTGTGTAGCCCAGTCAAATCACATATCTCTACCAAGGCATCCTAGGATAGTGCTTCTGTTGTGAGGAGTACAATCCTGATTGGCTGTGACTGCTGCACAGGATTTCTTCCTGGGAGACCCCTCAGGAGTCCCACAGCCAGAAACAGACACCTCAGGACCTTCCTTATTGTCACTGTTCCTCAGTTGCTCACTCACAAGAGGCCTTGGTGCTCCCTCATCAGCACTAGGGCTTCCCTTTGTGTTGCTGGGATCCTTGGGGTCAAGAAAAACAAAAGACCCCACTTCAGATTCTAAAAAATGCGATTTTGGCCACTCTTCCCTCCGGTTGACTCAAACCCTTAATAATTCCCTGAGTGGAGTTGTTTAAAGTGAACAGAGCTTCTGCAGCAGATGAGAGCCTTGTTCTCTCTGCTTAGAGGGGAAACCACAGATGTGGCTATTAAACTATCTTTGCCTCTATGTTTCTGATACAGCCTGACTGCAGCAAATCTGCACTGTATTCCTGCCCCTCCTCGAGAGTCCATGCAGAGTTTGAAATGGAGGACACATCCTGCAAACCAATTTCCCAGAGTAAGGGGAATCCATCCCCACCCACACCAGAGGCTGCCTCTGACAGTCGCTCCTCCACAGTAGGTTTCTGCAAAGCAAACTTTTCCTTTTTGAACATGTATTCCTACTGCCTGTCCCTTCACTCCAAATCCTTCTCTATCCCACAGTATAGTTCCCAAGTCACTTTCCCCACTGGCCCCTTCAGCCTGGGGGCACAGGCACCATAGGAATAAGACCCATAGCGTCTGCTAACAACACCTCAGAATCCACCGGTCTGTGCATAGTAACTTCTGCATCAGTCTCCAAACAAACAAACTACTCCACCATCACATCCAGAGAACTTACTGGAAAAACAAAGCCTCCTTCAGCCCCACCATCTGAGGCGACAGCCATCTTGGCGGGAAGAGGAGGTAAGAACACTCTCTCTTGCTCTCTTTTTCCTGAAGGGAGAGGCAAGACTTAATGTTTCTGTTTTAATATTTGGACTGGTGGACTTAAGTGTTTCCTGAGCTGGAGCGGGACTGATTATTTTTGGCTTAAACTAGTGATTGGCAAATCTTTGATGAGGACTCCATTTGTAGTTTAGTAAATAACCTTATGCCACCAACTGGCATATTCCTGTACTCCATTTTAGCAAAAGTCTGAGTCTCCTCCACTCTGCTTGGTTTTTACTATCTAGTAGGCATTTCACAGTCCATATATTTCTATTAGTCCATTGGGTTACAGATCTTGGGAGCTGAATTTAGGATCCAAGTGGCGTGGCATGTGTTTTAGCTTGACATCCAGTGCTACAAATTAATCTGTAAGAATCTACTCTTCGATTCATGCGTTCCAACCAGTCCAGAACAGCAAATCTCTGGCCCTGTACTTACATTTCCTCTACTCTCATGAGTCCTGAAGATATTATCTTTGTCATCTTCAATCTCAGTGACAAAGGATCCATAGTGTTTCATCTTTTAAAAATCAGGTTATCTGTAAGTGTTACTTCCTCAGTGTAATATCCAGAGCTCTGACTTGCAGCGGACATCCTTATTGCTGCTTGGACAAAAGAAACACAGAACTTGGGAATGCTACGTACTTGCAACCCTAAGTTCTGTCAATACCTTGTCTGACAAAGATTTGACGAAATGGATTTAGAGCCCACCTGACTCCCCCGCACTGTCTTGCTCTCCCATGCCAAAATCTGATTATGGCATCAGTGACAGGTATAACTGTTGCTGGTCTGTTTTTAAGCAAAGTAGTGCAAGTGGGGAAAAAACACATTCCTTGTAGCCTTTCTGCTGCTGCAGTAAGGATTTTTTCTTGATTGCATTCAAAGGCTTAGGGTCAAACTCCACAGTAGCTTTTGGCCTATACATTTACTCCAATTTTGCCCATAAACCTGAAAATCTGCCCCATCGGGCTGAGTTCACTCCTTAGTTCTGCCTGTCACCCACTGCCTCTCACCCATGCCTCACTCCACAGAGCCCCAAACATGCAGGGATTACATATACGGGCTTCTGTGGAGCCAAAGGAGGTTGGGGATGTGTGCTACTGAACCTGAATAATTTATTCTCAAGGACAAATACCAAGTACATTGTATTGCCTTTCCCTGTTGTTCTGTGATATTTTACTAGTAAGGTGATCAGAAAAATTTCTGATAGCGTCTTAATGCACACTTGTTTTATAATTTCCTTAGCAATAGGTTATGTGCAATATTATATCTCTGTATGTCAATGGCATTTCCTTAAAGCAATGTCTATTTGACATTATGAAACATCAAGAATCCCCTACATTTCTTTTCTGTTGAAGTTGGTTCCAGTGATACATTATGATTGTATTAGCTTTTTCAAGAGAGATAAAAAATAGGGTTTTAGGTTAATAAAATCTTATGCTCTGGCTAGTGACATAATAAAAACAAAAACTCTATACGATTTAAAAGAAAAACTGATTTAAAGACTAGGCAATCTCTTTTTGTAAATGAATAATGAATCTGCATTACCATTTTAAAATAACTTTAGGTCCTATTCCGAGTGAAAAATAATTCATTTGAAGGAGTTAGTCATCCTGACAATTCTATAAACTTGAGACAAAATGCAAGACACCTGCAAGATAGACATGTCGTGGGTTTTTATTTATTTATTTCATGTGAGCAGGGACTTTCAGTCAGTCAGTCAACAAATTTCAATCTAAGCTTTTATTAAGTGCATGTTGGTATGCATTGTTTGGGGTCGGGGGGAGGGGAATGAAAGCAGAGCCAGGTTAAGAGCAGAGCCTAGTTCAATGGCTAAAGTATCTATGTATGCATATGTGGGGTATCTGCTAGGTTGTTCCAAATTCTTGCAAGCTTGGGGAGGTAGGAATTCACTCAGAAATCACTCCAGTGCACAGATCTATCCCAACATCTTTATTGGCATGGACAAAACCCTTGTGTCATTTCGAAGAGCAGTCACTCAATAGGAGTATGGCTTCGATCCCAGGTGCCTAACAGGAATTTTACCTCCTTCAGTCACAAACAGTCTCCACTGCCTTTCCAGCCTCTGTTTCTTAATCCTGGATTAAGGTACCTCCTTCCCTTTGGCCAGTGGCTGATTCTTATGTGTGGGGCAGGCTCATAGAGACCAAGGTCTCAGGCTGTTCTGTGGGCCAGTCTCTAAGCCCCAAAGTCAGACCGGACTCTTGGCTTGCCACACCAACATGTGCCCTATCTTGCAGCCTGCCTGCACAGTCCCTTCTCAAATGGCATCCCCATCCTTCAATCAGAGAGGAATTGGTAGCAGAAAGTAAGGGTGGATTTTTCTATCAGCTCTCTAGCCTTGAGGGGGGCAGGACTGGAGTAGAAAGCTTCTCTTGTCTGCTTATCACATGGTTACTTAGGGCTCTGCGGGCTAAGCCAGCCTACACAGCATGGCTGCTGATGTGTGTAGCTGGTCTCCACCCGGTATTATGACTGTATGTATATTTTCATCAAAGACAATTAAATTAAATTTTTTCTACATTGTCCAGCATTTAAAATACTTCTATCACACCAGATTCACTTAGTTCTTCTATGCCCTGGTCATTGATTAGTGATGTGTATGTTGATCTCTACTTCCTATAGTTTTCTCTTTGCTGAGGGGAAATTGCCAGAGCCAGTTAATTTTTTTTAGTCATTTGGGATACAATATTTACAAGTGGAAGAAGAGGAAGTCTTCTGTTTTTACAGCCATTCACTGGCATTGGACTGCTAAATGTACATGCCAAAATACTGAATTAAAATGAAAAATTGGGAGTAAATGTGCACATCTGAACACAACATACAATCCTTTCACCAGGGCCAGATATTCATGTCCTTACTCACTTTTTTTTTTTTTTTTACATCTATTAAAGTCACAGTCTTTGTCAGGAGCAGAAGGTTTTCTCCCACCTACACATATGAACCCTACCTACCCAACAGCCTACCCTTTCAAAGGATTGCGAAGCTGCCTCTACAGCTTGGACTGTTGAGGAGCCTCTGTTTTGCATGAGCCATCCATACTTCCTCTGAAGATTTTTGTTGCAATGGACGGCCCCCTCCACATCCCAGAGAACACGGGCACTGGCTTAATCACAATCTGATCTTTAGAATGCCATCTATATAGTAAGCTTCCAGGAATGCCACTCTGGCTGTCGCTCTGTAGCCTATAAATGTCTGAGTCAGTGTGAAGCGATGGAATCACCTGCAAGTATGGTGGAGAACTCTTTTTGTTCAGAATATTACCAGGTTGAATCATCACTGGGTTTCAACATCTGCTACCAACCAATTTTTAAATTCTCAACCATTTTCACTATGAATTGCACCATGCAGTGTACAGCTACAGTAAGGCATGTATCTATGCCATGCCAAGAGTCCTAGACCATTGAGATATCAGAGGTAACTTAACCAAGCATCAGCCTTACTCTACAGCTAATTTGCATACAACATTTTCATTGGTTGTATGAGGGAGACTGAACAGATGGTGGATTATGTGGCCCAGCTGCCACTCACACCAATCAACACATCCACCACAAACCAACACAACCAGCATACACAATAAACCCAGACATACATAGCCTCTCACACACTGCTCATTTGCCACCAGAACAAACAAACAACACACAACTCTCCCAGCACAACCCCCTTCTAAATACAAATCAACCCAACCAGCGTACACATGAGATTCAGTCTTACTGTCCAGTTTTTATGTTCTCAGCCATTTTGATAACATAGTGCTGAATGGAATGCTCACCTGTATCAGGTCTGGTCAGTCCTGCAGTTCCTGGTTGGGGCTGGCCTTAAGGCCAACCCAGCCAATGTAAGTTGATGAATCAAAAAGTTGCCAACCTTGGAAATACCATGATGGGAGGCCAATTTAGACTGCTGGTTAACAAGGTACAGGCTTTGCCAAGGTGTCCTGTCCCTTGCAGGTGAGAGGGTTCATGCAGACAGCTGCTTTTGATATGGGCCTGGAGGCAGTCCTTTCTCAGGAAATGAATGGCATGGAACATCCTGTCCTCTTAATCAAAAGCTGTTGCCTGCATTCTATAAAGGGACATTCCTTTCATGTGTGACCCAGTTATCCATGTGAGAAGCAGGTCTCTGGGCTATTGTCTAAGCCTGGTTTCTGGCTCACTGGCAAGTGTCTCTGGTAGAGAAGTGTGGCTTCTGAATCAGGTTGGATCCCTCACAGAAAGAGGACTGGAGACAAAACAATCTGTTTTGGCTCTTGCCATGGGTGCTCTGTTTGTGTTGGGGTCTGTATAAGGTTGGGGTCATTGGTTTGAGTACTGTGGGGCCAAAGTGGAGATAATCTGTCCTCAACTAGTGGAGCACAGTTCCCCTTGACTGGGCCTTACTTCAGGCCATGTCAATTTCTTAGTCCTCCGTTATACCCTTCCCCCACACCCCTGGGGAGCCATATCATTTTCCATTAACTATACTGCTTCGATAATGTCCATGGATGGTGTCTCAATATACAATCTTGTCCTCTAGCTGGGAGTATTTGTATTAACTGTTCTACCAGGATAATCACTGTCATTTGGTCTCTGGTCCGCACTTCAGGCCATAACCAATGCCAGCAATAGTCTCTCAGCTTTTGAGCCATCACCCATGGCCAGCCTCCCTGTGAGTATTCTTCTGCTCAGAAGTTGCAGTGGTTCTTCTCATCAATAAAATCCAGCAAAATATGGATGGATTCCTTATTATTATATGGAGATATACCTATCTCATAAAGCTGGAGGGGACCTTGAAAGGTCATCAAGTCCAGTCCCCTGCCTTCACAGCAGGACCAAGTACTGTCCCTGATAGATTTTTGCCCCAGATCCCTAAATGGTCCCCTCTAGGATTGAACTCCTAACCCTAGGTTTAGTAAGCCAATGTTCAAACCACTGAGCTCTCTCCCCCCCTTAACCAGCAAACAAACCCATGTGGCCTCAGGGTCAAGCCTGTGGTACGTAGACTATGGCAAACCAGTCAGGTAGGGGGGTTAGTACATGGGTCCAATCCTCCAGTGGCCATTGTCATACATTTAAAGATAGCTAGAAGCACCATTGTCCGGCTCAATTATGTTGTTCCCTGAAGGACAGCAATCCTGTAGACCAGTTCTGTGATGTGAAGTGCAGCCCTCTGGCTGGGCTCTTGGGGTATGTCTATACATCAATTAGACACCCCCAGCTGGCCCATACTAGCTGACTTGGGCTCATGGGGCTCAGGCTGCGGGGTTATTTCATTGCTGTGTAGACTTCCAGGGTCAGGCTGGAGCCCTAGGACCCTGCAGGGTGAGAGAGTGTGATCACAGGAGTTCATTGACCCTTTCTTGACTGGTGTGTGTGGGGGGGTCATCTGCCCTACCACATCAAACACAGTACCTACATATGTTCACCAAGTCTCCCCAATATATATGTGCTAGTGTAACTTAGAAAAACTCTTACCACCCTAAGCAGCTGCAAAGTGAGCCTCCATTCTGGATGCTGTCACCTTCCAGCTCCCAACCATTTGAAGAGAAAGTTTTACTCAAACCAGGTCTCTGTCTGAAAATTTCATTGTAAGAAACAATCCTTGGTTAATTTTAAATGTTATAGGGATTGATAAATTGTATAGTCAATTGCTTGACCACACTTTGGTTCATTATAAAATATACTCAAGAGACCAAATAACCAGTGTCAGTCAGGTTTATTAATATGGTGAGTGAAAAGAGTTCTGTATGATACCACTCTCCTCAAAGCAGTTCTGTGTGGCGATGTTACAGTCACCTTACACAGAAGCTGTGCTCCCCAAATTACACATTTCAGCTGGTTTTATTTATATGAATTTAAAAGTTACACATTTCTTTACATATCACTAAAATCCAGCCCCTCAGTTTGTTCCAGTTTCCTATCTTATTCTGTTCCTTCCTTATTTTTGTTTTGGATACTAGCATTCCGTGAAGGTACTTCCCTAGATTGTACTAAGACACAGAACAAATGTACCTGAATTTTAACAAGTTTCCTATGTGCTTCTGCTAAATGCTTGCTTCTGCAAATGCAAAGAATTATGGGATACTTAGCATAAATGAACAGGATTAAGGTATAGGCCAGTTCAGACTATATCACTATTCCAATAGTGCTTAAGTTTATTGGTGCTTGATGCATACTAACAGTATATATGGTGCTGATAATACATATTAATATGATATATATTTATATGCTAGCCAGCATATATTGTATAAACGACCTTCAGTCATTAAGAGTGGAATAAAGTCTGCATTAAATCACAGAATTAAAAGGGAAATTTATATTAAATCAGTCAGAAAAAAACAGCTACAAAAGCACCGCTGAGTCACTGTACATTTAGATCCTTTTAAAGGATCCAAGCAGTAAGTTCTTATTCAGTCTCTAGCAGAGCAATGCCACAATGTGTCTGCTTATAAATATGTATTAACTATAACACAGCTTTTTTGCATAGGACATTTGACTTGATTTTGTGGTTGGAGATGGCTTGAATCTGTAATTATGTTACCATTTACTGTTGTGTAAAACTGCACTTGATACTAATTGCACTTAACAATTATAGTGCTTAACATTAATTACACTGGAAGAACTACAAAGCAAAATCCTTTTTCCTCTCTCTCGGTAGATTGGGACCTCTAATAGTAGAGCAAAAAGCATTCAACGTCTGAGGCACATTATAGATCAAATTACTTATCACTGATTAGAAATGTCATAGATACTTCTTGTAGTTTTCAGATGCTACCGCGCATTTGGTGTATCATTGGGTAGAGTTGACATTTTGCTTTCTGACCCCTTATTTAGGATGATGATGTTTTTCCTGGCACTCTGGTCATGCTTTATAGAAGTGTTTGTCCTGAACAGCAGAAATAAGCATTGTGGTTGGGATTTTAACAGATAAAATGCATAATTCATACTTACCTCTAATTATATGTAAACATTTTATATTTTCACTGTATTTATTCGCAATAGTATTGATGGAAACAAGTACATAAGGAAAACATGGTTTAACTTGTACATTGAATAGGCCTACTTTCATTTAATTCCCTTTTTAGAATAGCTGTGGGTATTTATTATAGATAATACACACAAAATTCCCCAGTGAGTCAAGCAGTCAGAATTCTTGAGGAATCAAATAATCAACCATAACACTGACAATCTGAGGACATTTACCAAGATATTCAAGCATACAGTATTTACATTATTTTCCCTGTTTGAACCAAGGAGTTAGCCAAATGTGAGGTTTTGCAGGTTGTTTCCATTAGGAGAAGCTGATGATGGAGTCCAGTGGATGCTTGTTTAATGAAATCCCATTTATTTATAAAGAACATACAAAGTCCTGTTTTCCCAAACACAGCAGAAGTTAAACAAGAGATGGTGTCTCTGCTCACAGTTCCAAGCCCCTATTCCAGTTGGCACATAGCCCAAAAGCACTTGCTCTCTCTTAGCTTTTCTCAGGGATATTCCCAGTGCTTGTCCTGACTGTCCTTGGCTTTGATGTCACTGCTTCTCTCTCAGCTTCTCGGGGGGGGGGGGGGGAGAAAGGAGGAGAGAGGGGGTTCTGCTTCTCTTCCATAGATACACCATCCTTTCTAAGACAATAGCCAGCAAAACCCTTTCACCCCCATGTGTCTTTGTTTTGGGTGGTGATGTGCTTGCACTTTGGAGTGGAGGCCACTGTTGTTTCAGCTGGCTGGTTGCATGAAGGAGCTTAACTGTTTCTTACGATTGTTTTAAATAAAAGGAGGAAGTTACTAAACCCAACCCGTAACCATACATCACTTTTAAAATATAAAGATCCCAAGGAGTGATCTGCTGAAATATTTCTAGCCTGCATTTCCTGTTTTAAAATCTTTTGAAGCAGAATCTCCAGAGTATAGCTGGGTTCTACGGGTTGTGGATGCAAAGAAAGTAATGTTTATTCTGAACACGGGTTGATTGAATAGTCCAATTAAAAGGAAACGAAAATGGGAATTCGTACAATGTTTACATTTTAGTTAGTCTTCCTACTTCTTTAAGCAATAAAAGCATACAAAAAAAAATAATGGGGAGCAGATGGACTGGAGAAACTTTAAAAAAATCTCCTACTAATTGAAAAATGAAGTTGTATGATTTGTATAAAGTATGTAATCAAGGACAAGGAGAAGCTCTTTATTGGTTTAAATATATATGCATCTGTTAGCAAATCTGTATCTATTCCAGTGTTAACATTTACCAAATTCTAGTAAAACTTCTGTGTTCATTTGGTTGATTTCCTGCCATTTGAGCCAACTCATAGGCTCATCTGAAACTAATTTTCTTTGGCAAAAAACGGCCCCCTGGAAAAGGACTACATGTTGCTTTCTAGTATCTAAAGATCTTACTTCAGAATCATGGGCTTTGATGAGTGCCACCAGCCAAGCAATGCAAAGCAGTCCTAACTGGGCAGCTGTTGATTCCATCAGCATGGAGGGGGGGGCGAATGCTGGTTTGGTGTAGGCTAATATGCTAACTCTGTCACTCCGTTGGGGTGCCCCCAAGAAATGCAGAAATGCTTGGACTGTGGTAAGGAGGAAAGAAAAAAAAGACTGGACTCTGCACAGCTCCAGCAATCCCTGGACAGCAGAAAATCCATTTGGAAATATTTAGGAGCTGACATAAGTTAGAGCAACCACCTCAGGAGAAGGGAATGGAAGAACACGTAAGTGGCATATGGCTATTTTTACCATCTTCCTCATACCTTCTCCCCATCTCTGATCTCAACAACTCAACCAAACTCAAGGATCGGGACTTCTATCTGTGCAGGAAATTATTTATTTGAGAGATAGGAGGATGTACAATTTCAGACCATGCTCCAGTTGCTTTGACCTTATTAGAAGTCAGCAGGGTAACTGTAGCATAGTCTGCAGGATAAAAAGCTTCACTCTAACAAAATAGAAGTGGGGGAGGGTAGTGAGTAATTATTAATACTAAGGAGGATGTTCTATTATTCGCATTGACATTTTACAGCAGTATTCCTACAGAATATCCCAACACGGTGGCTGTCTGTAGTCAAAGAAGATTAGTACGTTAGTGTATATTTTTGGTGCATTGCTTAGAAGTAAAATGTGTAATTGTGGTGTTCTTGTAATCAGACTTCAAATTTAACACCTTGCTGAGAGAACTGGAGAAAAGTTCCTGTCTCTGTGCTAGTCTTTCAGTTTTTTTCAGGCTGAATACATTTAAAAAGTACTGCATCATCCATTTTTGCAACAAGAAGGGCTAGAAGTTTTCATAAGAAAATGGCTAAGTCTTCAAAGTGTGGATTTCCCATGCTGGTGGATTAATATTGTCCCAATATAAAATTCTTTCACTGAAAAAGATTCTACCGCAAATGCTATTTTTCCTTCTAAATTAAAGTCTCGGGAATATTTGTACTTATTGTAAATGTTTGCACAAGTGTTCATGTGGTTGTCTTAAAAACTCTTAATTTCTCCTGTTTTGAGCATAAAATTCAGTCACCCAATCAGGTAGCAGAAACAATGCCATATGACTTGTAGCCAATCACTCTCTAGAAACAATAATTAATGACTAGTCAAATCAATAGTTGAAATGAATAGTGAGCAATTCACGTAGCGAAACATGCTGGCATAAAATGTTGCTCTAACTATTTTGTATAATCAAACAGATCAATAATCTTAATCCATTAGCAAATAATTCAACAATAGAAAAAATGGTTAAAGGGCTACAAATAGTTCACCCAGGTTAGTCAAACATTTTTATATGCACTGTACCTCTATCCATCTTACATTTATACTATATGTACTAACAGCGGTTTCAGAAGAAACAGATGAACAGACAAAATCTCATGACTACTTATTTCCCTGGAGTGCAATTACACGGTAAAAGTAGCATTTGGACCTTGGGTTGCTATGTAAGCAGCACTATGTTAGCCAATATGCAATTAACTAGAATAATGATATATGCAGCTTGATGGGGCCAGATCAGGAATACATTATTCTTAAATGGATTATGTTGTTAAGCAATGTTATTGGCTCTATTAGTGTACATGATGCTTTATAATTTAATATGACAAGTTTCCTATCCTTGGTACAAATTAAGGGTGCAATACTACCGTATAAACACATAGTATGCAACTTTACTCTCACAAGTAAAGCTATTCACATGCATAAGCATTAGCAGGATGCGACCCTAAAAGTGCTATTAAGTGGAGTGCAATTAGGGTTTGTGAAACTGATTAAAAAAAGAGCGAGCAAGCAATAGGGATTCACCATTGTTTTTCAAGCACTCAAACTTCTATTTTCCATCTTCACTTTTTCCCAAATGGCATGAGCTTAGCCCTGTAGAACCAACTCTGGATAATATTTGTTTCTTTACTGGCAATTTGTCCCCAAATTATTGAGTTCAGCTGTACTCTCTGCAGTGGAAAAGATGGTAAATCAAATGAACGTCTAAGACTATGTCTACACTACTGAATAAGCCACCCATCTGAGTGACATAAGTTACACCAACATAAGCACCGGTGTGGATAGCACTATGTCTGTGGGAGAAGCTCTCCCACCACTATAGCTACCACCACTTGTTGGGGGTGGATTAATTAAATCGGCTGGAGAGCTCCCTCCCATCGGCTTAGAGTGGCTACAGTAGCGAGCGTACAGTGGCGCAGATGCACTGGTGGAGCTGTGCCGCTGTAAGCTCTCTAGTGTAGCCTTAGCCTAAGTCTGTAGCCATACCACCTGGGTACAAAATCCTGCCAGATTGTTCATTCGAAACAGAGTTTATCTGGATTAAGTCTCCTTTGGGAAACTTCCAAGGTAACTCTCCTCCTCTCCCTCCCTCTGCTCAGCTTTTTCCGCTCCCACACCTATCCTCATACTCACTCTGCATAGCTCACCTTCCTTTCCCACTGCCTCCATTCCTCCTCTACTCAGTGTGCTATGGCCTTTGAGTGCCAGGCACCGGGGCAGTTGCAGAACCTATGCTCTGGTTCCATGCATAGTCAAAACCACACTTCATGGAGTCATGCCCTATTCTAGGAGTTCTCACCTTTTTCTTTTAGCAAGCAGCGCAATTGCCACGTGAGGTACATTGTGCATATGGTAAGGCGGCCTGGGCCCCAGTGAGTCTAATGCTGACTTTGTTTCGCTGACCACATCAGAGGTAGCTGCCTTTCAGTAGCATATATCCTTTACTTCATATGATAATTAGTGCCTACCATCTGTTGATTTCAAACCATTTCAATATCACAAGTGTAAAGTACTTTGTTGTTGCCAGTTTAATCAATAATAAAATGTTGGTTGGTTTGTTTTTTTACTGAAGGGGGAAAAAAAAAGCAAAACACAAAAGCTTACTGACCATGTTTGTGCTGCTTATGTTACCTTGAACTGTAGAAAGGCTAAGACATAAAGAATATTTTGCACAGGCTACGGCAAGCCTATCTCATTGGATGAAAGATTTAATTTTTAGAGTTTGCTTTACCCATAGAGATTATCTGATTCCTCTTATTTTTAAAATTTAATCATACCAGTCTTTCAAAGGTGGATATATAAATGAAGCCTCATTACAACCAAGTACATGCAGGGTCAGTAAGATCCTGTCTGCTTAAAAATTAGTGAGAGGAAAACGAAACCATTAATAGAATATCCATCACTTTGATGAAACCGTTGATTGAAATTCACCCTCACATATAACCTATTTGTAATTTCTCTCAAGCAATGTATATTAATGGGGTCTTGCTACTTCCTTATCAGTTTAAAATAGTAGCAGGGAATGTTTCAAATTCAAAATCATTTCGCAAGTGTGGTTTATAAAACAAACCTGAGTAACTGTATATAAATCAAAATTAATTGTTTTTATATGCTGAATATTTTAATATTAATCTTTGATCTGAAAAACAGGAGCATTTTGTTTACCTCTGAGTAATATTAATGTGCTGAGTTTATTAGGAATAACCCAGTGTGAGTTAAATATTCAGTGCTATGCAGGAGTTTAGGATTTTCTCTATAAGCACTAGGATTAGACTTGAGCAAGAATTCCCAGTCACGTTAATTGAGCTCTCATATAAGCCCAATTCTGCACTGCTTTCACAACTCATGCTATCTCATGGACTGCCATGGGTGTAGCTCTGTGCATACTTTGCACTATATTTTGTAGGAGAAGGATAATTTTCTTTTAGTGCTAATTATTGTACATCATATTCCTCTTTCAAAGATCTCCAAGTGCTGTACAAAGTGGTCAAAAGTGTTTTTATCCCCATTTTACAGATAACCATTCTGTGCTTAAGTAAGTTGTTCAAGATCACTAAACGAATGACCAACTTCCAATTGCTGATTTTAATCACTGGACCACAGCTTATTTTGATATAAGCTATGTAGGATGTCAATGGATATGTTTTGCTTCACAAAATCCAAGTTTGGGTTGATTTGAATCCAGATCATGTTTTACTCAGACACCATAGTTCAGGTTCTGATAAATATTTCCATTTTTTGGTCCATCTCTAAATAGAGCTTTTGGCTTTTTAATGTCTTCCAGGAAAAATGGCTTCCAGTAGTTTGAAGTGAAAGCTAACTGCTTCCAAAGAGTGCATGCTCCTTCATTATACACTTGCATTTGATGCAACTTCCTTTGCTATTTTTGATTGTAGTCATCAATGACAAAGATTACCAGTTACAGAGAAATGGGTATCAAAGATTCTTTCCCAAGTCTTGAACACTGGGATATTCCAAAAGCATGTTCCTGTCTCCATCTATATCACTACATAGCCTTTGTTATGGAGACTTCACTTGTTGGTAGTTTGGAACTGATTAAGGGGTATAGACCCTTCTTATAGGTTTTGGGGAGGCAGGAATATACCCAGAAATCACCTCAACACCTTTATCAGTATCAGTCAATAAGTAACAATCTCCTTACTCAGTGAATACACATCCCCAGTTCTCCCCAGCATTACACCCTCATGGGTTATCCATGCTTGCAGGGCAGTACAGGCTTCCCAGGGCAACAGATCTCATCTGTGTCCTGCACCTGTCCTCTTGGACGGAGCTCACACTCTCAAACTGCACATGCTGTACAGCAACCCACGCTGTTCCTTCTCCAATCCTGCCAGCTCGCTAGCCAACCCAAGTTATGTAAAGATGGGAGGCTATCCTTCCCCTCCCCCACCAATCAAGCTTCAGAGACATGGCCAGCTTTCACACCACGACTGCTGATCTGTGGAGAGGGGCCTCACACCTCCAACACAAAGGATACTATTACTCCCATACTTTATAGTTGATAAGTCATGGGATGGGGGGGAATACATTTCTTGTGTCATGCTGAATTTCCCAATCTAGTATGGAATGGTGCACACAGATAAAACAAACGTAGACAGTAAGTCTTCTGAAAGATCAAGGTTCAGATCTTTAGCCCAGATCATGTCCAGCATTCTAAATGGCTCTGAATTTTTCTAGCTATAATTTATAACAATCTGTCTAGATACTGATCTACCAGAATGATTTCTTGTTCAAAGAAGCAGAATTCCCTTATTAATTACCAGTGTTTAGGTATGCAAAGCATACCTAAACTAAGCCAGGAAGATGAGATTCGGGGCGTTGGAGAAATGTAATAGAGATTGATTGTGGAACTGATTAACTATTTATTGCATCACAAGATAACATTGCTCTAGTTTTACTAAAGGGCAGTCTGTGTTTAGTCTTAGCAGCTCACAGAGACCATATGAAATTTCTATTCATTTTGCAATATTGTGAGATCACAACTATACAAAAATGTTTTAAAAATTATTGTATGTTTATTTTAAGACCAGAAGTGTCTCTTTCCTATATGCACAACAGAAAATAGTTTAGTTTTATATACAAAGATGCAACTTAGACAAGAGCACATGGGTTTTTTACCTAGAACTATAAACACTGCTAAAGTAGAGATAGCAAAGACCTACTACAGAAGCATTTCCATCTCTCTGAAAATGCAGGATTGTCCCCTTCAGTGCATTTTCAAGTGCTTTACACTTTAATAGTGCTCATCAATTGGGTTTCTTCTCCTTTTAGCTGGTAGTCTATTGCTCAGCCCAGTAGTTCACAGTTGGGAAATCAATCTAAATTTTCCCCATCTTCGTTTTCTCTCATTACTCCTCGTTATACCCCCTTGTGCCTCCTTCAGTAATTCCTCTCCCTTCTTAGCTTTTTGACCCTTCAAGTACATATCAACAGTTGTAGTGTCCCCACCCCTTGGCAATCACTTAGCTATTTTTAATCTTTCCTCATAAATCTATCCTGCCATCACCCTACTAATTTCAAATCCTTTCCTCTAAACTGTCTACATCTTTCTGGTTCTGAGGTCAGTGGTATCACAGAGCTAAGTGAAATATTGTTCCAATTGAACTCTCACCAGATCTGTATAGACAGGGGTTTCCTTTCTGCTCCATGACATGTCGTCTGTGCATACACAGCACATTGCATCAGCCCTTTTCTCCTGACCTATTACATTATAAGCATATCTAATTAGCTAGTGCTACCACCTCTCAAGTCCCTTACATGACATATTTGCTTCCCAGGTTTCTTCCTCCTGCTCACTCTCTCGTCTTGGGGTTCCTTTTCCAAGATTAATCTGTGTTCTGCCCAGATTTCTATTCTCTAGGTCCCCTTTATATTTCCCTATACTCACTGGTGATCTCATCTCATACCACCGGTTCTATATTTTATTCCATTTGCTGGAGCAGCTCGAACAACAGAGTTTCTGTTTAAAAAAAAAAAAATCGCTACTTTGAAATTTTGTTTCCTCCAAATAGAGATAAAAGGCAAAATTTTGAAATTTTTCATGGAACCAAAATTCCCCCTCCTGCCCTCTCAAAAAAATTCCATCGTGAAAACTTTTGGACATGAAATGTCCAAATGAAATGTTTCAACCTTTTTCGGTCTGGAACAGGAAATACCTCAGTGGCTATTTTGATTCGAATTTTCACTGCATCATTCAGGGCAAGGAAGGAAGGGGAGAGGGAGGTTTGTATCTGTCTGTTGGCTGAGGAAAGAACAAATGCTCAATAAACCCAAGAATGGGTGGGGAAGAGGAGGGAGGGTGAGAGGGCTCAGGGACAGGGCTGGGGGAGAGATCCCCGCAATGCTCCCAAATACATGCCTGCTGTGCTATAATCCAGCAGCACTGGGGGGAGGGATAGCTCAGTGGTTTGAGCATTGGCCTGCTAAACCCAGGGTTGTGAGTTCAATCCTTGAGGGGGCCACTTGGGGATCTGGGGCAAAATCAGTACTTGGTCCTGCTAAGGAAGGCAGGGGGCTGGACTCGATGACCTTTCAAGGTCCCTTCCAGTTCTAGGAGATGGGATATCTCCATTATCTTATCTATCTCTTCAGCGAGGGGCCTACCTGCCACCCCCATAGACCAGAGCAGAGAGTCAGGGACCGTAGCTTTGTGATCACACCTTAAGCAGTGGCACCCAGAGGTGTTGGGGGGAACCCAGGGTGCCCTCCCACTGCTGCCCACCCCAACATTAGGCTGGCTTTCCAGCACCAGCTCCTTTGAAAGCACAGCTCCACTCTACCTCATCTGACTCCTATTTTTGAGTGGGACCAGGCATGGCTGAGCAGGCATCACAGCTGCTCTCCACAGCAGTTTGGGAGAGGCAGCAGCTGCAGGCTGAGTCCTCAGTGCTGCAGGACCAGGAGTGGGCAGCGGAGGCCTGGAAGCATCTCCACGACCAGCCAGAGGAGCTGAGGATGGAGTTCCTCCAGTGATGGGATGATTCCAGGCCAGGGGTACAGCCTCAGGGTCTAGGGCCAGTCTGCCCTCAGTCCCACAAGTTGAAAAGGAATAAACAGGCTCTCTAACTTCTAGTTGTTAGTTCTGTCTCGCTGTTCTTATTTGGGGACCAAGGCCTACAAAACCACTGCCCTGTTATGACTCCCTACTGCACACTGTAGGCATTAGTGTGTGTTATTTTAAGCTCCCATCACACCACAACTGTGCTTTCCTTAGTATCTCTTTCTCCTTTGTGAAGGGGTCCCTCACACCTCCACTTCTTTGTTATGCTCCTAAAGACATTTTAAAGAATCCAGTCATACATCAACAAATTCTCTTTCATTTAGGAAACTTTTCCAAAACAAATATGGATTTAAAAAAAAAAAATCTATTCTTTCCCAAGGGATGATGGGAGGGCTTGTGTGCTCCAATGATCCAGAGAGCTAGGCAGGTAGGAGTTTCAGCTCCTGGTAGGGTAACCCACTGGCCTATCCTTGTGGGAAAAGTTAAGTTACAGAAACAAAATAGGGCAGCCATTCCAGCAAAGAGCATAACTCCGGCTATTGATTTCTGAGCTAGGTTACCCCTACAGTACAGCTGACCCAACAATCTTCTCAGTACTCCCCCTTATGATTCACACCATACCCCCTTGCATATATTGCAGCCACCTTCCAATAGGCTGCTACAAGTGTCCTCTGTCACACTTTGGGGCAAAGTCTTTGGGAAGCCAATGTCTATCATTCTGGTAAGTGAAAGCCTCTCCACATTCCCCATAGTGAGGCACATCCATCTGTTGCATATAACAGAGCCTGCTACACTAAAGAGGCACTCTGAATAGATGTTTGACTGGGAGCGGCAGAAGTGGGTGACAGCCAGCTGATCCAATGCTGGCCACACAGCAGGTCTGAGTCAGTGGGCACCAGCATCATATCTTTCCACCATTCTCTTCACTGCAGCAGCACCACACTCCTCCTCATCAGGGTGGAATGGTCCATGGGAACTCTTCCCAAAGTCCTCCAGCCTGTACAGAAGGAAAGGGGACCTTTTGCTCTCTCCCTCAGCAGTACTCATGGTGGTACTCCCTCCTGCCAGTGTCTGCTATGATGGTGGTATCATGAATGACCAAGGGCAAGAACTTCACCCACCATGTCTCTCAGTCTCTTTTTCAAATGCCACATTCTTGCCTTCTTGTGTTCTGCTGAGGAAGGAACCCGTGGCAGTTTTGAATCAGGGATCAAAATATGTGGCCATCCAGTAGTGCTCCTTTTCCTCCAAACACTTAAAAATGGACTTTTTCCAGAAGAGCGGACAGCATAACTCTCACCAAGGATTTCTCAGTGATGTCACCCTGTTTCTGGAAGTGGGTCTGCATGTATCTCAGTTCTCTCTCCAGGAGGCACCATAAGGGAATTACTTGGCTGATCCCTGCATCATCTTTGCTTACCCTTGGAGGCCACAAATCTAGTATGTCTACACCAGAGGTGAGCAAAGTTTTTGGCCCGAGGGCCATATCTGGGTGGGGAATTTGCATGCAGGGACATGAATGTAGGGCTGGGGCAGGGAGTTGAGGTTCAGGAAGGGTATGGGGTGCAGGAGGGGGCTCAAGGGAGGTGGTTGGGGTCCAAGACGGGTGCAGCAGGGGGTTAAGGGGCTCAGGGCAGGGGTGCAAGAGGGGTTTGGGGTGCAGGTTAGGAGGCCCAGGGCAGGGGAGATTCGGGGTGAGGGCTCCAGGGTGGCAGTGGCACACAGTGGGGCTCAGGCAGGCTCCCTGCCTGCCCTGGCCCCGCCCCCAGAAGTGGCCAGCATGTCCAGCAGTGGCTCCGGGGGGAAGGGGCAGCTGCGCGGTGTGCTGCCCTTGCCTGCGGGTACCACCCCCAAAGTGCCCATTGGCCATAGTTCCCTGTTCCTGGCCAATGGGAGCAGCAGGGTGGGGCGTGCCTGCAGGCGAGGGCAGTGAATGGAGCCCTCCCAGGGGCCACAGGGATGTGGTGCCAGTCACTTCCGGGAGTGGCGTGGGGCCAGGGCAGGCAGGGAGCCTGACTTAGCCCTGCTGTGCCATGGGGCTGGCAATCCTGTGCGCCAGAATGAAAGCCCTGACAGGCTGGATCTGGCCCGTGGGCTGTAGTTTGCCCTCCCCTGGTCTACACTGCAATTAAACACCTGCATTTGGATCATGTCAGCTGACTAGGGGTCACTGGGCTCAGGGCATGGGTCTGTTTAATTGGGGTAAAGACACTGGGGCTGTGGGAGGCGAGGGTCCTAAACCCCAGGCTACAGCTCCAACTGCAGCCTGGACATCTATACTGCAATTAAACAGCTCTGTAGCCTGAGCCCGGCAGTGTAGACATTCCTAAAGTGAGTGATAGGATGTTGATTAGCTTCTTTGTGAGCAGGCCCAATGGGAGGGTGACAGATGGAGGCCTACGTCTGTCTGTGGATGCAGACTGCTACCACTGTTGCTTTCTGCTCACAATGGCGTTCCATCATGTAAAAGGTAGAGTCCCACCTGGGGACCACCTGCTGGTTGCAGTTTGAGTGACTTCTGCAACTCTTTAAGATCACTACGCACTGCACAAGACTGGCTGTAGAGCTTTCTGGCCATTGACATTAGTATTTGTACCTCAGCATGCCCCTCCAGAAATTCTCTCAGTCAGACTGAGGCAGAGAGCGTGGCAAGGGAAGTGTGGGAAGCTACCATCATGCTCTCCCTTTGTCTCTTGCCATAAAGCCTGCAGAGAGATTGAGGGGCCTTAGCCACGCATGTGACATGCAGTGTCTCCAAGGTGTTCCTGGAATTGTGCTGTTATCCAAACCTAGACATAAACAGTGTGGCATGCAGTTGACTGAGGGTGTACATGTTGCCGGTGCTGCTGCTCACTGAGAGGGCCATAACAGACATGTAGTATGGACCAGGGATCAAACAACATGTCAGTGGTCAGGTGCACCCTCCCACCTTCAGAGTTACCCAGGCTATGCCATGCTACACTTAGAGCAGCACCACACAGATCTAACACTGCCCTTTATACTCAAGTGGAGCAGTAAGGGATCTGCCACCTGGGGCAACTGCAGCTCTTACTGTCCATCAATTCCACAACTTCCTATTTTGCTAAAAAGCTGCTCAAGGCTTTCACTTAACAAGCTCTTGCCCTTATCAATCATATTGACTGTCTTACTGTGTCCTTCCCATAGGACACACACTCAATTTTCAACAGAGGCTAGCAAGACTGCTTTTTGCTCTCTCCTAAAGACTGCAGGGTCTTTCCCACTTGGCATCCCAGTACAACTGAGGCTGCCAAGCCTTTGTTTTCATCTCCCTAGACTACTTGGCACATACACGCATTTACTTGGAGAAAATTAGATCTTGCCTTCAGCTTCAAGTCCTTGACCCCATGCCTCCCTTTGCTTCAAGGGATTTCTTCCACATCAGGGCAAGCAAAGTGCTGTCTTCTGCCTCTGGCTTCCTCTGCCAATTGCTGCTCCTGCCCACACTTCCAGCCTGTGGCCACGATTCTTCTCATTGCCCTACCATGCTAGCACTCCTTAGTCATTTCCAAGGTAGTGCACTCTCTCGTGCTGACAGATGCTCTTGTTTCCTTTGGTTGCCCATTAGAGGCTGTTTTACTCTCAGGTCTATTTTAGTAGCAATTTTTCAAAAACGCCTTCACTGCTCTCTTGCTGCAGCTACCACAGCAGAGGTATAAACACACCAAATTTTGAAGAAAGCAAATGTGCCTCCTGATGGTAATGTTTAGTATCCCCTTCATCTCTGAAATAGGTGCCTTTACTCCCATAGGCAATTCACTTTAAGGCGGATAAAGCCACATCTGGTAGCTACAGTTAAGCCTTCACTACATCTGAGTGTGTACCTTGATTCTGCCTTGCTGTGACATCTGTGTAATTCCAATACTGGGCTTTCCAGAAAATAGAGTGCCAAATGTACTTTGTACATTAGAGTCCATTAAGTTCATTTTCACTTGTGTTCAAACTTGGGTTACTCTCCAGAGATTGAAAAGCTAGTGATCAGAATCGCTGTAAGTAGTAATCGTTATTGATGGTACTGGCACAGAGAAAAGGGAGCTATCAGAAAAGAAGGGGAAATCTTGCAAACCAGAAGAAGGAAACTGCAGTTATTTTATATGAAAGAAATAAAGTACAACAGGGAGTTGAAAAGTATATTTTTATTCAGCCATATAAGGGGAGAAACAGAAGCAGAGATAAAAAGTCCTAGTGATAGTGGGTAGGAATGCAAGAGGAAACGATGCCTGTAGAAAGACTTTTCTAAAGCATTAGGTTGTTATTTATACTTGTTCTCATAGTTCAGGGAAACAGCATCTGTATTTCCCCTCCGTGGTCCAGCAAGGGCACCCACTCTAGGCTTTCAGCTCTTGGGTAGAGACCTGAGTCTCTCTGTCCTGACTGGGTTGTTGGTGGTTTTTTTTTTTGGTTTTTAAAACAAAACAGTTCCCTGCCTATGCTGCAATATCTCCAGCAAGCCAGACAGCCTGAACAAGCCACCATCTGTGCTTTGCTTTCTCTCCCAAGGCTACGAACAACATAACTGACAGCAGTTATGTTACCACAGCCCTTTATAAACCTGAAAAATTATTCTTAAGGCGAAAGCATCAGAGAAAACATTACAAATAATAAGAGTTGCTATACGTGTGCTCAAAGTTCACCAGAGATCATCCATCAGTCTTATGGAGCCTCAATAGGCCAGAGTCCTTCCAACCCCTCTCAAGAAAGACATAAGGCCCTGTGTTTGCTGGATCAGAAAGAAGACCCTGAGTCAGTTTAAAACACAGGCTATTTATCCAAAAGAACTTTCTGTGTCTGTTGGTCTCTGGAGAATCCAGTTTGAACTAGCATATGCAAGCTTCTCCAGGTGATGCACTTCTCTGGAGGTGTTCCAACCTGAGTGAATTTGCCTAGCCACCTCCCACCGTTCTTAGTTCCTGGAGGAACTGTGGTCACCATCCGCCAGGGACTTACATACACTCCATGGCCCACAATGATACATAAACTTAAAACAGTAAGATCTCCCAAAGATATGTCAGGAAATTGCCATATCTGCCACACTTGTCCTATAATCTAATGGGCTGGCCAAGCTGTTTCTAGCAGAGAGGACTTTATATATATATATATATATATATATATATATATATATATATATATATATATATATATATATATATATATATATATATATATATATATATATATATATATATATAAAAACCACACACATCTGCACTCCCTGCCCCTTTCACTTTTTAAAAATAAATCCAGTTGTCAAAAGCACAAAGCACAACTAGAGGGGTTTTTGTTGGTTTTAAAGTTGCTCATAATATATAGTTTCTCTAGAAAAGAGAGCTGTTTGTGATGAGGTGTTTACCACACACTGGTGATGAATGGGTTAATGTGGACCTGATTTCTTTTAGTAAAATTCTTCATACACTTTACATAAAAATAATTTGAATCACACCCCTGCACACAGGCACTTACTTCCAACCAGTCAAAGCAGCCCTCCAGCTTATAAAGTTGTTATAAAATACACAAATAAGCACACATTTCAGAGCTCTCCATAGCAAGTATAACAAAACAAAATAAACCATCATCCCATCAGTAGTGTTGCAGTAGGACAATAACACCCCTAACTGTGACACCCTTAACTGTCCCTGGCTTCCAGAGAAAACTTAAGACAGGGAATAATTCAAAACCAACCCTGGTGGAACAGCACACCACTCCAGATTGTATACCAACACTGAGAGTTGAATGGTTCCCTGCCACTGGTGTACATTTTCCCCACATCTATCCCTCCTTTGATTTTACTTGGGACAGAACATCCCACACACTGCACCACATCCACAGTGTGATCCAACTGATAGTGCAAGTTCCCAGAGCCACCACATTCCTTGCCTTCCATGAAAACAACTATACTCATCACAAATAAAGTCTCCCCATTCTACTGCTGAAGTGTTAATCACAAGAAGTCTCCCCTGTACTGCTGCTCCTTGCCACCAGCCCTCCTAAAGGGAGACCACCTTCCCATTCCCTGATGAATCCTGGCCCACGCTGGGCTGAATATTGCCACTGCTATCCCCAAGCCCCTGGTCTGAGGTGATCTGAATGAGCAGCATGAGGAACATGCTTTACGACCTTCAAGAAGGTTCCTCCTACTACTCTGTATCCCAGCCCTTCCCTGCATCATCCAAGATGCCTTCCCTGAGGGAATGTTGGACAGTGGGTCATATATGAGATGAGTCTGTGGCTTTTGTTGCCTCTGCTGAGATTCCAACAGCTTCCCCATCCATTGAACATAAAAATGAACAGATAAATATTTCAGGTTGCCCAAGCCCCAACCTACCATGGTCCTTGGACCTACATATTAAGGCTCTTTTAAGGAGGTAATAGGCCTTCCCCCACAAACTCACAAAAAACAGTCCCACCAGCTTCCTCGTAATTTGGTCTGATGGTGGAAGATACACCCACCTCAAGTGCAAGACAACAGCAAACAGACACAGACCTAAAACCTCACCGTTTCCATCCTCCTACAACCTTCTCTGCCTTTTCCCAGTTCCAACTCCCATTCAAGCCCCCTACAGAAGTCCAACCATAATATTTTAAGCTTCCCCTCATCCTGCACCTTCTGCAGTCCTTGTAGACAGGAAAAGCTGGCCTACCATTCCCACCCAGCCACACTGCCTTGGTCTTACAAAGATTGAGTTGGGTCCCCAAGGCTCTCCCACTCATTGGCTCCTGTCAGTCCAAACTGGATCATGGTATACACATAAGAGGTCAAAGCAGGTTCCTAATGAATCCGCTTATGACAAGCCCAATTCAGGAGTGACGCAGATTGTTGCAAATTTCATAGGTCCATATGTTGCATGAGTTGGAGTCTAAGATTACAGCATGCTGCTTTCTTCTTTTTCGCTTTGTTTCCATCCTCTGAATTAAAGTCGCTTCATGTTGAGCTGCACCCAGTGCCAGATATTCCGTCCAATTTGGACGGGATTCTGTGCACTCCTTTAAGCTTTCTACATTGATGTTGAACGACTTCATAGCATTTTTGCATACATTGTGGTATTGCCATAAAGAGTGACCCTGCTTTCTAGAGTCATCCCAAATCTCACTGTATAAAATATTCTTGTGGAGACGGTCTCCTCCCATTCTCCTGACATGATAGAGCCATCGCAACCTCCTCCTCTTGATAGTGGTACCTAAGTGCATCAGTCCTGTGCACTCCAGCACCTCTGTTTGCATTTTTCCTTACCACTTGATTTTCAGAATCTTACACAGGCATATCTTGTGGAAGCTGTTCAGTCTCATGATATACCCAGCATATGTAGTCAATGATTCTGAACCATAAAGCAGGGATGACAAAACACAAGTCTCAGATTCACATTTTCAGCTTAGTCGACAGTTTGCTGTTATTCCGTGCTTGTGCATAGGTGCAGGAACTAGGAGTGCTGAGGTGCTGCCGGACCCCCTGGCTCAAAGTAGTTTCCATTATGTACAGGATTTAGAGTTTAGTTCAATGGCTCTCAGCACCCCCACTATAAAAATTGTTCCAGCACACCTGTGCCTGTGTCTGACATCCCTCCGGAGGGTAAATTTCTTGACATCATAGACAGCTTTTGCTACTTGGGTTCTATGATCAGCAAGAATCTTGACCTTCAGACTGAACTGACTAATAGAATTGCAAAAGCATTTAAGAATTTCGGGCTATTACAGAGATGTGCATGGAATAACAGCTGTCCCATTATGTAAACAGAAACAAGGTCTCTCATTGTCCTCTGCAGCTGTAATCATCATTCAGATGTCATCCGCGAAAGCCATTACACTGTGGAAGAGAGCCCTGTTACTGTTAGCCTGAAGACGGTGCTCTTTTAGTCTGAAAGGACTCACAGCTTTCACTCAATCCCCTCCTTCTGGGTCAAATCAGCAAAGACACATAAGAGGGGACTCAGTGGGCACCCTTGCCTTGTCTCATCCCTGAGTTTAGAGAAGTTGGCTTTGACCCCTGACAGCTGTTGACCAGTGGAGCACTAGTTACATTTGAATACAGCAGTTGGAGCCATGAATAAACAGCTGTGGAATCTCATAGTTTTGCAGCACAGCCCATAAATGGTCATGCACAACTGACTCAAAGGCTTTACTCTGGTCCAGGAAATACAATTGCACTAAAAGGCAGGTTAATTGTGGACTTACTAATCAGATCTTCATGAGGTGGGAAGGGTTTGTGGAGATTTAGCAGAATGGATGAGGGCAGGTGCCTCTTGAGTAAGCCTCTGAAGCAGAGCCCTGAACAAGACTTTAGTCCATATTGAGCAAGGTGGGAGGCTTTCAGTTGTCCAAGACACCTTCTCTCCTACCTTGCCCAACAAGATAAGAACTCCTTTAATAAAGAAGTCCATCAGTTCGCCTCTATTTAGAGCCTGGTTGAATAGCCCAGTCAGTGTTCTAGCACAGCAGTCTCCAAACTTTTTTGATCGTACACCCCACCAGTAAAAAAAAAATTTTGAGCACGCACCCCGTGCTCCCAGCAAAAAAAGACGACGCTCAGACTCCTGGCCGAACTGCCAGGGTTGGGGGGGGGGAAGCGGCACTGCTCCGGCAGCGCTCCTTGTGCCACACACCCCAAAGGATCCTCTTGTGCACGCACCCCACTTTGGAGACCACTGTTCTAGCAAACAAGTTTGGAAAGGACTGGTACAGCTCACTTGTCAGAGTCTATTCCTGAGAAACTCCTTTCTTCAAAGCTTAAATTGCCTCTGCCACTTCTGCACAGGTGATTGGGACCCTAAGATCAGCCTCCTGACCTGGAGTAACCCTTGTTAGTACTAGAAACCTGAAAATAAGGTTGATCTTTGCTTGTCCCTTTTGCCTGCTTTCTTGGCCTTTAACTCCTGGGACCACCCTTCCTGCTGCTCCTTGATGAAATCCTTCCTTCCTCTTCTGAAAAAGGTCTGAGTAATACTCAAAAATGGTTTTCAGGTGTCCCTTCAAGGTCTGTCTTTAAATGCCCCTTCAAATCTCCCAAGCCCACCATATCTCGGGATACCCGTCTTTCCTCAGTGCAGACAGAGGTCGCACCAAGCAGCCCCCCACTTCCCCCATTCAGCAGCTGATTTACGAGAGTTGCAACTCCCCCACCCTCAATAACCTAGAGTCTGATCATCCCATTCCACACTGGACTGTTTTCTTCCTAGAATGTTCCTATAATTCATTACAGTACTTAAGGCTTTTAAGCTCTGTGGAATTCTCTCATAGCATCCTTCATCCTCCTGTTCCACGCTCTCACTACCGTTACTTTCCTCCAACCACTGCTTGAAGACAGGTTGCAATCACTTTTACTGACATGCATAGGTCTCTTCCTTGTCCCCTTGAATCTGTCTGGAGCATCTAATAAACAAAAAACCTTAATCTTGGTTTTCCTATGCTCCCACCGTGTTGTCCAAGAAGGATAAAGCCCTGTGATGGTTTCAGCCCCCACAGATTCAGATGGAAAGGCAAGTACCCAGGTGCTATCCTGACTTCCCTCCAGCAGTCTTGTGTTTGGTTGCAATATACATGTCCCAAAGGTAAGGCGTGATCCCAAATGCAGGGACATATGGATTAAAAAATTGTCTAGAGCTTCCATAGGTAGGGCAGAATAGCCTGCACTCTTCTCCTTTAATGGATCCTTTCTATTTGGGGCTGTTAATGGTCTCAAAAAAAGGTGAACCATGTCTGTGAACTAGTCTTGCCTGATAAGGCCCCATTCTCACTCCTCAGTCTAGGACTGGAACCACCAACTGATGAAGTTACTGCCCTATAAAAGAACATCTTCAGACCTGCTTGATGGATGAGCTGCTGCAGCATTTTCGTGTCCTGTTTTCCTACCTGCATCCTCCAACCCTTCTCTTTGGTTCTACCTGCTGCCTGGAAGTTAAAATCCCCTCCCTGTATCACCAACTTAGACCGAAACAAACAGGGACTCACATCCTTAAGCAATGAGACCCTTTCTTTTGAGCAAGGTCAGAGTCTTTTGAGGCAGATGACCACCCCTGCCCTACTCCACTGTCCTACCCTTGACAGCCACAGAGATGTGAAAGGGCTCCATCCCTTCCCCCTCAGTCCCTATCTCCCTTACTAAAGCGCATGAAGCTTTAGATACCTGGCCCTTGACCACCACAGACATCTCAGAGGCTATAACTCTTTCCCCTTCCTCCTTCTTTGTCAACTGTACCACTTCCTGAGACCTCTCCACTCCTATGCCAGAGTCATCCTTATGCCCAACCTCCTCTCTCACAGCTGTTGTGGCACTTTCTGCAGCTTTCTGTACCTAGCCTCTCCCACCTTCATTCATGCACCTTCACCCAACTGTAGAAAGGGGAGCATCTTCAAGGTCTCTCAGACCTCCTCCAATAGCAATAGGGGGTTATACCATCACAGTTGCACTGTTCCATCTCCTCTCCCCCAGTCTCAGATGCCACACCTTGCCTCCTACAGACTGCTGGAGGCAAACTGCCATTCCCATTTTTCTACTGCCTTCTACCAGCATCCTCCCCACCTCCCTGTGCCTACGTCATGCATGCCTGGTGTAACGTGGGGACACAGCTGCTAAGTGCCAAGCTGGCCACAGCAATAACATTGTCCCAGAGAGCAAGACACAGCAATATGATGAGAAGCCCCACCTTTGTGATAGGTGTGTGGCTGCCTCACACAACAGAAGAGCAGGGGTACATCAGTTATCATGAAAGAGCTGGGCAAGTGCAAAAACTGATGCTTGTACAAGCATCTGGCCAAGTGTATCATAAATGTGTATTTCCCCATCCAAATCCCCAGGTGACTCAATATTTTCTCTCCAAGGCTCAAACCAGAGTCACTTGTCTCCCTAGCCAGTCCACGATCAACCCACAAGGCACCAGACATGATGGTGACTTTCTTAACCTCCTGTCTCAGAGGAACTGCCATCACCCACTGCCAGTCCCCCTTACCCTGCACAAATCAATTTCCCTAGACCCAGGTAGCTGGATTACTGCTAACAGATCCACTGAGGAGCCTTACATACCCCTCAATATCAGAGTGTTCACCAATATAGTCTCTCCAACCTGGGTGACCCACAGCTGTGTACTATATCCACACCACATATTTCTCTGCTCATTTCCACCCTGGCTCCTGCTCTTTTACCACTAACCCTCTCCCTGACTCCTCACCCTACCCAGCAATCCCAACCCCACAATTCCTACACCACCTCCACCCCTCACATTGCCACACACACAGAAGCAGTGTAAACAAGCCCACAGGTTGTTTGCCAGCCAATGCTGGCCCAGTCTGCAAACCTGGGCACTGGCTTTTTCTGTCTGGGCAGCCAGCAGGTTCTGCTCTTCCTGCTGCTGCCGAGGCTCTGGTTTGGGCAAAGACTCTGTGTCTGTACCAGCTGTGACCACTGCAGCTCCCTGTCAACATCTACAGCTGTTTGGCCTGCCTCGCTAGGGATTCTTGGTCTGCAATGCAGGGCAGCAGAGTCGAACCACTCCTGCCACGGTGCCTTTCCTCTCCTTCATCTGACTTGTCTCAAGCTACCTGCAATACTCTCCACAATAGCCATATCCCCTTGAGGAGGAGAGAGAGACAGACAGGATAAAGCAGTACCATCCAGAGGTGCTGGACCCCCTCAATCCCCAGTCCCCCATTGCTCCCTCTCCCCTCCTCCTGTCTCTCTATTGGTGTCTCTGGCTATAGGGCTCACAAAGGAGAGGCCACTAGAACCCTCCTTTTCTACTCAGGCCCACCAGTATTCTAGGGCAGAACCACACCAGCCTCTCCCTTCCCTATTCCTGAGCTTCCATAGCCCACACCAGCCTCGGGAACACCTACTGGGAATCCTAAGAGGCAGACTACACTACCCTACCCTTTCCTCCAATAGAACTTGTACCATCTGCCCCATATTAGCAACAGATGGGTTCTGCCCTCTTGTCAACCCCTCCTAACCTTACACTTGGGGCAGAGATTCTGCTACCCCAAGTGTCTGACTGCCTATCACCTCCCTCTACTTGGCTGAACCCCTGTTGCTGCCAGCAATACATGCCACCAGTGTCTCTGCCAGACCAGCTGTGAGAGCCAAATCTCCTCCTCCCCTTCCTGGGGTATGTCCAAATGGTAGCTATGGTTTCCCACTCTGGGCATCAGCCAACAGCAGGTGAGTTTTCTTCCCTGCTGCCTCCCCTCCACCCCAGCATCACTTCCCACAGCTATCAGTGCACACTCCAACTTTGACAGCCGGGTTCCCCACTTGTCCTTCTCTGGATTACCTGCAGTCACCAGTCCACAGTCCTTTGTGGCTGCTTGCAGAGCTGCAGCCCATTCAACTACTCCCAATGCTCCTGCCACCGCTGTTCCCGTTTCTATTCCTCTAGCAGTTGTTACAGGGGCTCCCTTTGGCTGCTTACCCCAGATCAACCCATGGGATATATTCAATCCCCTGCTCCTCTGCTAAAGGCTTTACTGGTCATGCCCCAATTCCAGCTATGCTAGCATCCTTTACTCCTCAGATCCCCATAGTTTCACCCCTGCAAGGACCCAGAGATCTCTCCCAAACCATCAGGCACTCCAGGATCCCCACTATACTTTCCTGGTCCAAACCACGACAGGGTTACATGCCCACTCCACTTCCCTTAGGCTTCCTCCAGCCACTTTGTTTTCATGGCCTCTTTCAACATCCTCTGCACAGCATTTGGGCCATACTGTGGTACTGACTCCCTCCTACAGAGTAGGAAGTATAGCACCAACAGCTAGGTAGCTGACTGTAGAACCCACAGATTCCTCCCATTCAATAAAAGGCTATTTAACCTATCCAGCTGTACTTGGATGGTGGGCCAGGCCCAATTAAAGATAAGTCCCAGCTAGGTGGTTTTAGGCTTCTGGGCAGGAGGAAGCCCAGAGTAAAAAAGAAAGAGCTTTGGAAGACCTAGGATGGATTAAAAGTTTAAGCCTGAAGGTGGGGGTAGAAGTTGCTTTCAGTGTGGATTGCTTTAGAGTTTGGTTAAGACTCCAGGGAGAAGCTCAGGGGTCACTACTCTGACAGAGGAGTAGAACGGAAGAGGAACTCTGAAGGGGTAGAAGACATCATATTGATGATCAGTGTCCAATGGGATACTGTCCATGAAGTACATTGAAACCCTGGTGATTTGGTGTCATGACCAGGATATGGGTAGTTTGGCCTACTGGGTAAAATCAGGAGTCATGCCTACTAGTGTTTGGCATCAAGCTAAGTGTCAGAACTAGAATGCGAAATTAAGGTAGGTGTCAGGGTTAAGGTCAAGAGTCTGAGGGTGAGTCAAGAGGCAGGTCACTCTCTAAAGATAACAGGAGGATCCACCTTGTTGAGAAGACACTTCCTGAAATTCCTCCTGTGCTTAAATAGGGTGCCTAGACCAAACAGGGGCCATGAGGGAAGTTGCCAGTCTGGCCTTCCTAGCTGGTACTTTCTGTGGTATTTATCTCCAACATCTATGTAGTAATACATGCAGACCTACCACAGCTGCTGAGTTGTGCTGCAAAGGTGTCAGTTATTCCTACACCCCGCAGACCCAGGTCCCAATCCTGACCCAGCAGATCCTCACACCTGGCTTGAAGGCTGAGTCTTCCCATCCTTGTTGTCCAAACAAAAACTCTGGATCTAAACACCCCCCAGTTATTATAGGGGCTGCCAAGAGAGCTGGGCAAATTTTTTTGGCCTAAACTCTTTGCCAAAAAAATGCAGATTTGGGACATCCCAAACATTTTATGAATTCAGGTGAATTTTGGCAAATTGTTCAGTCAAAAAAAAAGGAAATTTGAAAATAAACTTTTCTTATTATTGAAACTAAACATTTTGATTTGGGGGGAGGGGCTAGAGTCACTAGGGAACTTAGGTGCCTTAGTCAAACATTTAGATGTTTGATCTGAAATGACTTTTTTCTGACACTTTAATTTGCTGCAAATTCCCAAAAATACTTTTGGTTGACCCAAAATAAAACAAATTAACTTTTTTGGAGCTTCCCATGAACTGAAAAAAACAGTTATTCATACAACTGTAGTTGAAATGCAGGTACAAACTACACAGCGCAGACCCATTTCATCTATTTAACTCACTCCAATTTTAGTTTGGTGCCTTTGTGAGCAACTGTAATTCAAATAATAAATAAAGGATAGGACTATTTTTATACAGCTAACACCAGGATAGAATTCATGATGGACCAATTCCGCTTTTCTCTCAGTAATGTCACTGACAGCCAGGTTTAGGCAATGTTTTTTTTCCTTGGAATTCTCTTCCCACCAACCCTTGGGCACAAATTTTGACAGCTGAATCCCCAGAAAACTGAAATATTGTAGATTGCCTCGTGATATTGGCCTGTGTTTAATGAAGATATTGTGTGAACTTAAACCAGTTAAAAATATAGAATTTATGGCTGTGAAGATGCAGCGATTTTTTTGTTACAAAGGCTCTAAGGCTTCCTTTTCAAGAATTCTTTACCCTTGTACTCGAGGTTTTTTTCAGCTGGCCTTGTGCTTTTTTGCTTCTTAAATTACACTAGCCGGCTGTTCCTTTTGGCATTAGCACATTTCACATGTCATCTAATTTTATATTTTCCTAGTACATGCAGTACCAGTTTCCCCCATAAATAACATTATCCTGATACCCTTCTCTCACTGCTGACTGCCAGTCAAACTGAAAAGCAGCTTTAAGGGCTCTTAGTATTTAAGGGTCTAGTAATGGGTATGGAACAAAGCATGCATGGAACAACTTTGCTGTTCTGAGGTGGACAGAAGCTACAGGCAGCAGAGATGGCAGATGTTGGAGCAGGGCCTGTAGATTCATAAACGTGCAAGCCAGTTGCCCATTTTCTAACTACCCACCATTGGTGCTGACTCTGTAGGTGCTCTAGGGCTGGAGCACCTATGGAAAAAAATTAGTGGGTGCTTATCACCCACCTGCTGCCAAGCTGCCACTGCCTCCCCCCAGTGCCTTCTGCCCCCCGGCAGCCCCACCAATCAACTGCACCTCCTGCATGCTGCAGAACTGCTGTTCAGGAGTGTGCAGAAGGTGCTGGGAGGGAGAGGAGTAGGGAAGAGGTGGGGTGGGGCCTTGGGAGTGAGGACCAGGCTGGGGGCAGAATGGGGGTGGGAAGGGGCAGGGTAGGGGTGGGGCCTTGGGGAAGGGGTGGAGTGGGTGGAGCTGGCGGCGGGGTAGGGGCAGGAAGAGGCAGGGGTGGGAGCTTGGAGGAAGGGATGGAGTTGTGGCAGGCCTGAGGTGGAGGTGGGGGTGGTCGAGCACCTCCCCGGTAAAGAGGAAGTCAGCACCTATGCTACCCACAAATGGGAAGAGAATGCAGAGGGAGTGGAAACACTTCCTCTACATTCCCTTTCATGTCCCATGATACCTACAGTAAATGTAAAAAATGATGCTTACATTTCAGGGAGGAGAAATGAATTACTGTTGGATATCACCTAAAAACAAATTTAAATGCATCTCCCCTGACTTCCCTGTGCTTCAGGTAACAGTGCAGTGGGGAAAGCAGTCTCTGCAGGTCTGCTACTCCCCTTCCTGCACAGGTATAGGGCTAGGGTAGCTTAGTCCTCTCACCCTGCCTCCCAGCCAACAAAAAGATAGGGGAGAACTAGGGATGCCGAGTCAAGATCTTGTGCTGTGTCTGCCCTGGGGCAGCATAACCATCTGCAGCCCCTTGCTAAGGACTTGTGGAAAAGCCACAATTTAACCTATAACATGTCATTGTAAAAGCGCAGCTTTTAGTAGCAGCCTTGGAGCAGGCTGAAGAGAGAATTCTTCTCCCACCAAACCCATTACACCTCATACTCCACAAAACTCCCCTCATCCTCTATGAGACTCCTCAGTGTACATCCTTAAACTATGTAAGGAGAATAAGATTTGGTCCATAGGTGTAGGTTATTAGACCAATAGAGAGAGTGGAGGGGTGGGAGAAAACCATGCTGAAGAAAAAAAAATGCTAGAACCTCATAATAAATGTTGGCCATAACTGCCTGCTCTTTTTCTCCATCCTTCCCTTTTGCTATCAACATTTGTGCAGGGACTGCTGTTCAGTATAGTACTGGGGAAAGGGGTTAGATAGTAAAACAATATATTTTGCATAGGAAGAAAGTGCACTGTGACCCTTTTTTGTACGGAACACTTCACATATGCTAGAAGAGGGACTGAATTTTCAAATTAAGCATTGTATAGCAACAGTGTAAGCCTCCTTTTGTTGTCCTGTCCATATGCCTTGCTTTGGACTTGGTGGGACCACCTGCATGAGCCAGTCAGGTAATTCATTAACCACAACCCTGGCTCCTTGTTCACTCTGTGGAGACTGACAAATAGGATGCCAATAAGGATATCATTTGTGGAGGCATCTTATTTCACTCCTTGGAATTGGACTGAAATCACCAGGCCATTTCTCATAGGCTACTGTACTAACTTTTAATGACAGTGGCCCAAGTTACCTGCTGGTGAAGTTCATCTAGATGACTAAGATTTATATCTGTCTGAATAGAAAGTTATTTGATAGCAGCAGAAAGAGAAGAAAAGAAATTATACTCCACTTCCAATCTCTGAAAGAAGGGGATTTCAATTGACCATCAGTAGAGAAGGTCAGTACTTCTAAATTTCCCTTGGCAATAATAACACTTTCTCTGGAAACATAAGTGATACGGTGGGGGTGGAAAGGTGATGTGTGGGATCTCAAGAGTTTCATAAAGTTCTGATACATTCAACTGTTGAAGCTCTGGGAGGAATTGAGTTTCACTTTTAAACTGACAAGTTTCAGAGTAACAGCCGTGTTAGTCTGTATCCGCAAAAAGAAGAACAGGAGTACTTGTGGCACCTTAGAGACTAACAAATTTATTAGAGCATAAGCTTTCGTGGACTACAGCCCGCATCCGAAGAAGTGGGCTGTAGTCCACGAAAGCTTATGCTCTAATAAATTTGTTAGTCTCTAAGGTGCCACAAGTACTCCTGTTTTACTTTTAAACTGGTTGCAATTTGGACATGGGGTGGATTTTCTCTATCTTGTGGTGTGTGTTCTCAGCTTTCTTGATTTACTTGAATTATTTATAATAAGAAGGCCAAAATACTAATGTCTCTGTGGGAGGGAAGTTCTCTGCAATGACAATCTGAGACATTCTATGAGCATTTTCTTACTTGTCCCAGAAAGCCACCTTTGGTCTTCTTAATGAGCGCCTGTGGGTAGGAACATGAGAAACAAGAGAAGACAAATGGGATGTGTATGAGAGCCTGGGTAAGTAGGATGCTGGAGACACAGGTTAGAAGTGTTGCATTTTACATTTCTCTGAAGGCCTAATGAAACTAAATACAAGACCACATGTAATTTTGCCTGCAGGCACATCTACCCTTTAAGCTGGGGGTGTAATTCCTGGCTCAAGGAGACATACTTGCACTAGCTCGCATTGAGTTAGCATGCTGAAATATGGCATAGCCATGGCAGCACAAGTAGTAGTAGGAGCTAGCTGCTCCAAGTGTGTGCCCGCAGATATGTACTTGGGCTGGCTAGCTATGGCTACATTCCATTTTTAGTGCACTTGAGCTTCAGGGTACTTTAGTCTCCATGAGCTGGAAATCATGCCCCTTGCTTGAAGTGTAGACATTCCAGACCAGAACCACTCAGGGTATCATAATAGCTTGCTCTTCTAGACCACTTCTCATCAGTAGATCTAAAAACAGCTGGAATACAACCTACCATTGCATTCTTGCTCTGGAAATCTTTCTCCCATACAGTTAAAGCTCTGCCCTCACAGGATCCCTTCTTCCATTTGCTGAGCATCCACTCCTCATAGATGCGTCTGTTGGGCAGATGTGGCAGGGGCTGGGTGCTCCCCAACTGGAGGCTCAGAGGACCAGACACCACCTATCCTGCACACCAGTCCGACTGCCCTGCATGGACAGGAATGTCCAACTGAAGGGGGCTCAGATCAGCTCCATTTTATGGACCACACACCATGTTGATCTTTGGGAGTGGGGGCTAATTTGTGTTTCTTGGTTCCTGATTTATGGAACTGGCATGGGGTCTTGAAGAGGTTGGAGGGCTCCATCAAATATAGGCTTCATCCCACTGGGGCTGGTACTTTCTTACATATGGGGAGCAGGACTGTGCTGCCCTTCTTCCACCCTGGTGGCAGAGAGAGAGAGTACCCTCTGACCTCAGAGCACCCCAAAAGGGGCACCTCGACCACACCTCCTAGTTGTGTGCACCCACTTCCTGCAGATGTAGTAGTTGGGCAGGTGGGGTGAGCAGCAGGTGCTCTGCAACTGGAGATTTAGGGGCCATATGCCCCTGGTCCTGCACATAGAGGTTCACCTGCCCCACATGGACAGGAAGACAAATACACATCCAAACAATGCAGAATACATGGAGTATTTAGTCTCCACCTGGGTTCCAGGTTAATTTGTAAAGCCACAGGGATAGGGTGAGTGCAAAAGCTCTCTTTTAATGTTCCATTTCTGGGACATTGATTGGGAAAGGTTAAATCTAACCTCACAGTGTCTAAATCAAAAGTAAAAACTGATTCATCTGAATTTTGAAAAGGTGACTTGCAAAGGGAAAATGAAAATTTAACTCACTACTGAAATGTGTGCAATGCCCTCACTAACCAGTCTATGGGGAGCATTCAGCACAGACACTTAATTTAGTTTTGTAAAAAGTTCTTAATGTTTCTCATGAAGTCCTTTTGCCAGATCCACACTGACTACTGACGCTAATGCCAGCTACGGAATCTTTGCCGCAGTAAGTCACCTCATGTGGCCCCAGCTTAGTAGTATTTTTCCCCATATATGATGTGGCTTTCAAAATTTATCTTTATAAAAATACCTAGCTCTTCTTCAGCCTCTAGGATCCAATTAATTCTACATATGAGGTTTCCAGGAGATCTGATATCCTAGAATGGGACAGAACTAACTCTAGCAATTCTGTCTTACAAATGTCACTTTGATGGAATCTACTATGCAACCCAAATTCTAGATCATTTGAACGTTCACTCTATTAAAAAGTATAGAGATCTTTTTACTGAAGTTAAAAGTTCAGAGGGCCACAGCCAAACAGTAATGTTTACATCATTGAATACACAGAACTACAAGAAAATGGCCAGAAAATATATACCGGTAATTATCCAGGAAATAGCACTTGATAATTTGCCAGGTTGCAGCTCTAGAAAACCAATGCATAACAAAACATATTCCCAGTCTAGGGCTTTCTACCATAGGGTTTTGTATTCATGTCAATCACAGTAGATCTGAGCACCTCCCAAGTTAACAGGTGAGCATCGCGAGGTCACTAGGGAACTTCATGGAATCCTCAATGCGGCTGTCTTCCCTGATTGTAGAGAGACAAGGTGGGTGTGGTAATATCTTTTAATGAACCATCTTTGTTGGTGAACTTCAGTCTCAGCTTGTTTTGGGGTTCTATGGTTTATAACATATACTCACTTTAAGGTATGGGTTTAATGTCTGCACAGTAGAATTTATTTTTTAGGGGGTGGTTTGTTTTTTCAGTGGCACTGTTAAAATAGGCTGTGATCAGACATGTGTTCAGTGGTGCCTTTAAACAAATAGCTTGATGGCACCAAAAGCTGAAATCTGAGGCTCCAATCTTGCAGACACATGCATCATTGTAGATCCTCAAAGCCACACAGAGTCCAATAAAGTCAATTCCATGAGTTGTAGAGTTTAAGGCCAGAAGAGACCACTAGATCAACTAGTCTGATCTCCTATATTTCACAGACCACCAATGCCACCCAGCATCTGCACACTAAACCCAACAGAAATGAAACCAAAGGAAGACTGACCCACAGAAGACTAGACTATCATGTGCCACAGGCAGAAAGAATAGGAGGGACCGGGTGCACCAGTGCTCAAGGCCCCTACAATGGCAGAGAAATGATTAAATGAGAGGGTGGAGGGGTCCAAATTGGCACCATCTATTTACAGGACCAGGACATTAGCCTGGTGGCACTGACTGCAGTTCTCATCTGGATATAAGGTCTGTAAAACAGGCTCCAGATTTTTTTTTCTCCTTAAAAAAAACCCAGGACATTTAATGTGACATTAATTGTATTTTTAAAATTTAAAGGAGAGTAAATCAAGCTCTCAAGAGTCAGAAAATTCCAACTGATGGTTTCTTAACTCAGTCACATTGCACACTTATGTATCATTTTGTATTCTTATTTTCCATGCTAAATGATACATTATAATTTATTTTTGTAGTTTATATCCCCCCCCCCCCCCCCCCGAAGTACAGGGAGCACCATAGCTGTAATAATTGTTTGGGATTGAACTAATCCTATTTCGTGATTTATCAATTCCTTACTGGGTGCTTTTGCATGTTTTTTTTTAATTTGATTATATTCAAACTAGATTGGATGAAGCTTTAGAGAATATCCTTCAAGGAGCTATCCTGCCTTGTTATAGGGATGATTGACAAGATAATGACCTGGTGGATACTTTTGGAAAAAAGGGCAGAGTGTCATGATAATATACCAGTACAGACTTTTTGAATTGTCATATCAGCCTCTTCTAAAGGCTTAGGGGATATTCTGTCCTTTATCTCTAACGCACCTGTAAATGTTATGTTAAGCAAATTTGCAAAGCTAAGAACAGCTCTGTATGTGAGCACATGCGTATTAATGTATTTTTTTGCAGAAATCATTGCCATTTCTTTAAACGTTAATAGTAACATCAACCACAAAACATTTACACATACTAGATGGGGAATAGACATTCAAATGTCAAAAATTACCCAAAAACATTTACAGTGTTCCCCAACTTCCCTGTATCCCACACTAAAAATGTATAAACCCTAAACTAGCATCATGGGGCTTTGATCCCTAGGAACCACATTATGAAGCCTTTGCTCACACTAGTGAGAATTTACTCATACAAATAGCCACACTGAGCCCATCAAATGCATAACTACTCAATGTTTATATGTGCATCATAATCTGGCCTTAAAAAATTGAGTACTTAGTTCCTACCACTATCAAAACAGTTAAAGATGAGACTGTTCCCATGCTAACCTACCATTTTAAATTGCATAAATCTTTCTAAAAGTTACCTTTGGGGTTGAAATTTTCTCATGTGGACATTTAGCCAACAAGTCATTTTTGTGGAAAGACCTTTTCTAAATCTCTTTATGTGAAAAGTTTTATGAAAATGTAGTTTGCAGTTTTGTTGTAGCCATGTTGGTCCCAGGATATTAGAGAGACAAGGTGGGTGAGGTAATATCTTTTATTGGACCAACTTCTGTTGGTGAAAGATCTCTTTCAGAAGTTGGTCCAATAAAAGATATTACCTCACCCACCTTGTCTCTTACAAAAATGTAGAGATTCTGCTACTCTTTCACATGTTGAACAGTGGTCTTTTTGCACACATAATCCCACTGAAGTAAATGGGTCTCCTTGGATAATTCAAGGATTATGTAGATAATTCAAAAAATGGCTTTGTTTTAAAATTGGAAAAACTTGGACAGAACCATTCAGCAACTAAAGGAATAGGTAGGAGATTATCACCAGTAATTGGTTTTGTGATATCCAAACCACATGAGTTTGTCAGAAATGATTAAAAGAAACTGCAAAATTTGGAAAATCTCTGGATTAAAAGTAAATGTACATGAATCCGAGATTGTAGCTACTAATGTTACTCAGAATGAGTATAATTAGCTGCAGTCCTTTTATAAAATTACACCACCACCACATGTTCAGTATTTCTCAGGAGTGAGTATTCATCCTGTTTGGATGATTCATTGTTCTCCTATGATGCAACAAATTAACAAACATTTGGAAAAATGAAATATCCTGATAAATCTATTATGAGAAAGGAGATGAGGTCTGGGAGAATGGATTGCTACGTCCTTAAAAGAATTTGCTCCCAGGAATTGCTTCTCTCTTTCACATTCTTGCTATGGAAGTACCAAGCATATTTCAGAAAGGTCTGAAAAAAAAAAATCAAATACCTTAGGCCTTGCAACACTACAAATGCTTTGCTGGTATAGCTATGCTGGCAGATCCCCATAATATAAACATAGCTGATGCTGACAGAAGGAGTTTTTCTGTTGGTAGGGTGACACCACCTTCCCAAACAACATTAGTTAAGCCAACAGAGCACAGATGAATTGACACTGGAGGGTTTGCCTTCATAGCTGTGTTGGCTAGGAGTTGTAGCTTTTTCACATCTCTGACTGACATAGTTATGCCAATAAAGCTTTATAGTGTAGACCTGGCCTCAGTTTGATATAGAAAGTAAAAAACATTGAACTAGTAACTCCTATAGACCAGCTAAATTGGGTGGACTTAACTTCTTTTGTATTAATGAAGGCTCTGTTCTGTTATTGTTTTAAGGCTATATGGTAGATAGCAAGTTTGTGGAGTTTTAATTCTCCTTATTATAGCTTGTAACTTTTCAAAATTTAATTGAGTTGGGAGTCTTTTGTTCCCTATAAAAGCAAAAAAGCTCCTAACCATCCATACAGAACATGATTTAGGCACATTTTAAAGAAATCATCAGTGACAGGTAATTAAATTGAGGTGTAGATGTCATTTTAGTAACACTTAGCAAATCCCTTCGGCTAAGATTTAAAATTGACAAATGTGTTAAATCTCCATCTATTTTATTAATCTGCCTCATTTATCTTTCATCTGTATAATCTAATCTCTTATTTATTTTAATAGCTAGATAAAATAAATTTGGGATGTCCATTTAAAATTCATTTGGCAACTAGCAGAGAGACTGGGTGCGACCTTGATAAAGGTATTAGTTCCAGTTCAAAATTATTCATTGTGTACCCTCAAATGAGCTTACATTCATTTAGTACAACCATAGTGTGCGCAAATGTGGGGCTCCAGTTTTTTCATGAATAGACATTTGTCATCTGCATATAAAGCAGTTTGTTTTTGAGAATATGAAGTATAGTCTCTAACATTACTGCCCTTCAGCTCAATTTGCCAAAAGCAAATAGCCTGAGTCTGGAGACACTGCAAAGCTCATCTCTTTTGGCAGCACTAAGCAAACCCTTACACTCAACTTGATGGCATTTCTCTGTGCGACTAACATGATAACTTAAACACAGCATCTTCAATCCCAAAACTTCAGGGAATGTTGTTGGTATCAATGGGCAGAACCCTATTGATTTTTGGTGAAAATCAGAGAAACCAAAAGGGAATAATGGGGGACACACACAGCCCCTCACATCTGGTTAGAAAAACCAGTAGCTTCAACCACCTTTCTTATTGTCTGCAGATCAAAAATCCAGTGGATGGCAGCCATTAATACCTTCCAGCATCACAACATCCTCCCCCCACTCAGCTCTGCCCATCCACCCAATATGGTTTTAAATGCTGACATCCTGAATGATTTCTTTCCCAAATAGAAAGAAAAAAAAAAAAAAGAGGAGAATGGTAGAGGTAAAGGAGGTTCACACAGAGCCACTGGCATAGGGAGGATAGGAAGAATGGAGGCACACACAGAGGTGCTGGCATCGGGGGAGGGGGGGGAGAAACGGTGGGGGTGGCAGGAGACATGAGGGACACAAAGAAACCCTGAAATGTGGCAAAGGTGCAAATGAGAGGGTGGGACACACACAGGGCCAGCTCTAGCTTTTTTGCTGCCCCAAGCAGCAAAAAAAAAAAAAAAGCGCCGCCTCCCGAGCCCCCCAGCCAAGCGCCGCGCCACCCCCGCAGCCGAGCGCCGCCAGAACCCCCCCGCGGCACTCCCCTGCCGAGCGCCAGAGGCCGCCCCTGTACCGAGCGCCGCCGGAACCCCCCCCCCCCAAGCACCGCGCCGCCAGAGCCCGCACCCGCCCCCTGCCGAGCGCCGCCGGAACCCCCCTCCAGTGCTGCGCCTGCGTCGCCCCCCTGCCGAGCGCCGCATGCCGGAGCCCGCCCCCCCGCGCCTAGTGCCGCCAGAACTCCCCCCCCGAGCGCCGAGCCCCGCGCTGTCCCCCCCCACCGAGCGCCGCGCAGCGCCGCCAGAGCACGCCCCCGCAGCACACCCCCCCCCGCGGAATGCCACACTGCACTCCCCCCGCAACCCCTTACCAGGTGCCGCCCCAAGCATGTGCTTGGGTGCCTGGTGCCGGCCCTGGACACACAGAGCCCTTGCTATATGAGGAAGAAGGAAATGGGGGTCGGGAGAATAGGGCCACAGAGCGCTAGCATGAGGAGGAAGAATGGAGTACCCTGTCGTGGGAGGAAAGGACAATGTGGGATACAGTCCCTGGTATGCAGGATTTGTAGGGAGTCCCTGAAACAGATGGAGATGGGAGAATGGCACACAGGGAGCTTGTGGGGGAGGAAATGGAAGAATGCCCCTCAGACTTGGGTGTGTTCAGCTCAGTTTACAGAAGCAACAAAGTGGGCAACCATCTAATAACTCAACCATTTGAAAATAAGAAGGGAGTATAAAGGGTTGGGAAACTATTGGATGGGAGAAAAGACGTTCAGTATCTAAGTTCCCTTGTTGCTGGTGGTGGATTTCTTTGAAGCCACTGCTGCACATTAGTTATGTTTGTATTTATTTGACTGTATTTTTAAGTCATGTTAAGGGTGCCTCGCACTTATGTACCCATGTCCTTTTTAGAGTTTGTATAAATCCAAATAAATAAAGTTTCCATGTCTGAAACAAATAGCAACAGGTAAAGCAGATACTCTATTTCCATTACCTTATGGGTAGGCTTCGAAGGATTAGATTCCTACTGGTAAATGCCATCCAAAATTGACTTAACCATACCCACACAAACTGACGAAAAAATATTTCTATCAATGATTGAAATTTACAGATAGGCAAAGTAAGAAAAATGATGCCTGAGAACTTATTAGCGTTTCATTTAAGGATATGTACTTTGTTTATGTTGACAGATGATGACGACAATTTGTGTTTAATAGTGATAAAGCTTTAACTTTTTAATCTCCACATCTATTGTCGATGTCTGACCTCCCCCATAGCTTCCTGCAGCTGTGAAAATTTAAATTGAGAATTAAAAAAAAAATGCTTACACCCCATAATTTTATACATCTGTAAACATTTAAATTGATAAAAATAGGGGGAAATGCTTTAAAATGATCAAAATCATAAAAAAATTCAAATTCTGCCAGCCCCTCTATCAAGAGAGAAAGGACTGAATTCAAGCCATTGGTGTGCATCATAGCTCTGGGAGCTGAACACATTGTGTTAATGCTTTCATGATTAAGAATTTACTCCCTGGACAGAAGAACTGAAAATGAGTTAAACCTCAGTCCTTCCTCCCCTCCACTTAGAGCATTTAGGTTCTTCCTACAACTCCTGATCTCTTTTCTTTCCCCGACAGAACAGGACACCTCTGACTGCTCTTTTTCTACCAGAAAAAAACCCTTATTTCCATGTATTAGGTTTGATCGTGCCACTGCAATAAAAGAGGTGGGTTTTATTATTATTAAAAATGTCAGTCTCCATTGGTGAAGTACATAGAAAGCCGCTCCATGACCCTTGGTCCTACCTAGATTTTAAATTCAGAGTAACTTATCCTGATCATGGCTATGGATAATCTACCCATGATCATGAGTGTGTTAACTCAAAACATCAGTCTGCGCATTATGGGGGGACGGAGCAGAGAAGAAACAAAGGGCATCTTCAGAGAGTCCTCTTATCTATTTTGCAGGAATAAAGCTACAGGTTTAGACAGCTTAAAACAGTTAAAATAAATTATCTGCATGATAGGGATGGTCTGCATGCATTGTGGTACACTACAGGTTAAGTTAATGAGTTCAGTGCAGCCATTCTCTGTTTGGAAGCAGCCCTAGGAAAGGCATAGGTAGTTTAAACTGCCTTTATGCCCCCTTCTCTGATTGGCTCAGTCCCTGGAATGATGTAGGCCAGTCTCAGAGATAATCAAGGATACATTGGCCAGCAACAACCCTCAAGGGGGGAATTCTGCCAGTTGAGGACCCTCTAGCACAGCGAAACTCCAGTCACACCTCATTCTCTCTGATTACATTTCCAACATACCCCTATGATAGGGCCAGCAGGAGGGCAACGTAGAGCCTGTCCGGGGAGCGAAGCAAATTTCTGCTGTTAGAAGAATGGCCACGATAGTTTGGCATCCTTCATCTCTGCATTTCCATGCTTTTAAACATGGAAAGAAAATTATAAGTGTAGCAAACTGAATTCCCTGGTTTTCTGGCATGGTTTTAAAACTCTGCCTTATTCAAGTATTTCTCCCCTTTCCTATCAGTTGCCAATCCTAATGATGTTTTTTTGCCCAGGATTAAAACATAGTATGTTGTGACAAAGTTCCTCCTCTATCTTGGTGGGTCCTGCACTTATTGGCAGATTTTCTTGCCTCAGAGATTCACCATGTGGGTTGGGGAACAGCCCAGAGACCTTCCTCTCTAGAAGAACCCACAGTCCAGGTCAATTGGGAGGGAACCCAGGCCCACCCTCTACTCCGCATTCCAGCCCAGGGCCCTGGGGACTGCAGCTGTCTATAGTGCCTCCTGTAACAGCTGCATGACAGCTATAACTCCCTGGGCTACTTCCCCATAACCTCCTCCAAACACCTTCCTTAATCTCACCAGAGGACCTTCCTCCTAGTGTCTGATAACACTTGTACACCTCAGTCCTCCAGCAGCACATCCTCTCAGTTCCTTACACCTCTTGCTCCCAGCTCCTCACACTCACACCACAAACTGAAGTGAGCTCCTTTTTAAAGCCCAGGTGCCCTGATTAGCCTGCCTTAATTGATTCTAGCAGTTTCTTCTTAATTGGCTCCAGGTGTCCTAATTAGCCTGCCTGCCTTAACTGGTTCTAGCAGGTTCCTGAGTACTCTAGTACAGCCCCTTCTCTGGTCACTCAGAGAACAGACAACTGTTCAGCCAGTGGCCAGGGTGTTTGCCTTTGACCAGACTCCTGTACCTCACTGGCCTGAAGGGAGATAGGTAGAGAGCTCTCCTACTACTACTAGGCCCTAGGTTCTCTCTACAATTGCTGTCTGTTGCTGCTGCTCCAGCTACTCCCCTGGCTGGGCTAACCCCCCCCCCACCCCATCTCTGCTACCTGCTTGCTGGCTGGCTGGCTGCTAGACTGTCCCCCCTCCTTGGTTGCTGCTGCTCCAATTACAGCCCGGGGGCTGCTGGCCCACTCCCCAGAGGAGAGGAGGGAGGGAGCGAGCCAGCTATTGCTCCTGCTGCTGAGGACACCACTACCATCGACACCTGAGAGGGGTCCTTACTGCTGGCCACCAGACTGCCGTTTAAAGTTGCTGTGTTTGCTGCTGGAGCCCTGAAGAAAAGGAGAAGACCATTTGCCAGCTGGGAAGCACGTAGGAACAGACCACCATGGAGGGGGTTCTCACGGACTGAGTAACTTTTGAACTGTGCTTCAGTGGTGGGGGTCTAGACTGTGTTTGTGGGACACAAGGGGTGTGGTGTGGAGCCTGCCCCCTGGTCCATCTGTGTCTCCCCCCCCGACCCCCACCACCATCGTTGCCCCCTCCACCACTCCCACTGGCTACTCACCATCTGCCTTGGGCTCCTGCCTCTGGGACTCAGCTGCTCCCCATTGCTTGCCACGCCCTGTTGCCACCATTGGGCCTGATGCAGCAGCCAGCTTACAAGAACTTTCTTTTTGTTGCAAGCGCATGTGGGTGCACGTGCCCCCCCCCCTTTTGGACTGACCCTTTCCCCCCTGTAGCAAGCCCCCAGCTTTGCCCCTGCTGCTTACCCATTTGCCCCTTGCTGCCTTTTGCCCCTCCCCCTTGCCCCAGCCCCTCACTAGCTCTTGTCTGTTTGCCTGCCCCGCCCTTTCCCTCTGCAGCTTTTGTTTGTTTGACCCGTCCCAGCCTCTGAAGCTAGCCCCGTGGTTCCTCTGGCCCACTCCCTGCCTGGTTGCTCCCTTCCCCCTGCGGACCCCTTGCCCTGATTAGCCCCTCCCCTCATGCGCCCATGTCCCATCCTATGCGCTTGTGCCCCTCCCTGTTTTAGTTTGACCCTGTTTCACTGCACCCCCCCCCCCAATGCTGTTATATTCTCCCTTCCTTGGTGCAACTAGAGGAGCCGGAAACCTTCCCTGAGTCGGTGACTGACCCCTTGCCCTTGATAGCCCCCCCCCCCCCATCTAGGCCCCCCCTTTTTTTGGCGCCCTCCTCCCCTGCCTGCAGCCTAGCGGGAAGGAGTGGTTGACCTGTTTCCCTATCCCCCCTCCAGTGTTTGCTCTCCCCCCGTCCTCATTATGGCAGGGGACGAGGAGAGTGGGACCCCTCGTGCAGACCCTGCTGCCCCTCCTCCACCCGCCCCACCATCATCCCCCCCCAGCCTCTACCTCACCCGCCGCTGCCGAGCCACCTGCTACCACCCCTGCTGGAGCGCCGGCAGCGGTGGGTAACGAGGTGACCTCCGCTGCTGCCACGTCCCTCGCCCCCTCTGACTCTGGAGGAGTCCCCCCAGCCGGCAGGAAGGGTCAGGGCACAAAGAAGGGTAAAGGCCCCGCTAAAAAAGCCAGGCCCTCCATGGCAGGGGGTGCCCCCACTGCCACGGCCCTGCAACAAGCCGCGGCGTCCCTCCCTGCTGTTCCCTCCACCAGCTCTATGGGTGTCCCTCCACCAGCTCCCAGGGCATACGCCCAGGTGGCGGCGGGCCCCCCCCGCCTGCCGCTACGTCATCTCCCCCATCCACCGCCTCTGCTACCATCTATAGCGGCCGGGGCCCCTTCCCCACCTTGACCAGGAAGCATGGTGTCCGTTGCCTCCTGGTACCCACCTCGCCCCACATGGAGACCTACGTGCGGGCGTTGGCGAGGGTGGTGGGGCCCAGAGCCATTGTGGCGGCCTCCAAGATGTACAGAAAGGTCGTCTTCTTCCTAGCATCGGAGGCCGCCACCCAGGAGGCAGTGGAGAATGGCCTGGCGGTGGGGGGCGTGTATGTCCCCCTGGAGTCACTAGAAGACCTGGGCACCCAACTGGTCCTGACTTCTGTCCCTCCCTTCCTTCCAAATGCCGCCCTGTTACCCGCCCTCTCTACCCTGGGGAGGCCGATCTCTGTGGTCAGCCCTCTCCCATTGGGCTGCAAAGACCCCGCCCTCCGTCATGTCCTCTCGTTCCGCCGGCAGGTACAGTTACAACTGCCACCGGCGGCACGTGACGGTGAGGGGCTCGAGGGGTCCTTCTTGGTCCCCTACCAGGGGGCCCGCTACCGGGTACATTATTCAACGGGGGAGGCCCAGTGCTACCTCTGCTGGGCGATGGGACACGTCCGGAGGGACTGCCCTTTGGCCCAGCACGGAGGGACATCCGGGACCCCTGGCAGAGCGCCGGCCCCATTATCACCGGCGCCCCTAGCTGCCCGGCGCCCGAAGCCGCCCCTCCTCCTTTCCGGCCCACCAATGCTCCCGCTCGGGCCCAAGAGATATCTTCCCCCAGTGCGCCTAGACGAGCGAGAGGACCCCGCCTCTTCCGCCTGCAATCTGGCGGGGCCTGTGGAGGAGGGTAAGGTAGGGATATCACCGGGCATAGAAGAGGGCATGCCCCAGAGAGAATCCTCCCTCCTACATGCTGCCCCACCATTGCCTCCCCGAGTCCCTAAGCCTTCGCTCTTGCTCCCTGACCCAACTCCTGTTAGCCAGCCCCCGGATGATGCCATGGAGGGCTGGTCCTTAGTACAGGGGAAGCAGGGCAAGCGGAAGGCTCGAGCTCCGCTCCTTCCATCTGATGCGGTAGCCCCCTGGAAGACCAGGAAGGGGGGAACTGCTGCTGAGCCTTCCGCTTTGCCCCCGGGTGGGTTTTGTCCACCATTGCCGGCTAGGGAAGATGTGGCAGCATCGGAGGAAATCACTACCCCTCCTCCAGTGTCCCTTCCTATGGAAACCCCTGATGGAACCCCTCTCGCCCCCTTACAATCTGAAGCCCCTGCACGCACCAAGGCGAGCGTCGCTTCGGGTGCAGGAGGGGAGAGCCCTGGGGTGGTGGAAGGGGATCTCCCTTCCATTTATGAGGAGATCGAGGCCCTGGGTCTGACCCCGGTTACCCAGGGGGAGGACGACCCTCTGCCAGTGGGCCTCGATCTGAGCGACCTCGCCTCTGCCCCCCTTTCCCCGTATTCTGTCCCCTTACCCACTGCTTCCGCTCCCGCCTCCAAGGGGTCCCTGGACTCTTCCACTAACCTGGCCGCAGATGGCACCCCACTAGCAGCCGCCGAACCTCTTGAGGCGACGGCCAGTGCAACGCAACCGGGACTCGAGTCGCCAGGGGACTCCCTCATGGCTGAGGGACAGCCGACCTCCTTTCCGTGTGGGGGCCCCATCATTGATTCTCCACCTACAGATGCCGTGGCCTTACCATCTGCCTTGGAGCACGAGTCCGGCATCGCCGAGGGCCCACCTCCCTCCCTGCAAATCCCTGAGCCCCTTTGTGGAGTGCCACCTCCCCCACCCAGTGGCCTGGCTGCTGGGGCCCCCGATCCCACTATCGCCCCTTCCCCTGTCCCTATTCCTGACTCCGACCCTGCCCCTGACACCGACCCCGTCCCTGTCCCCTCCACTTCCCATGATGCTATTGCCACCCCTGGGGTTGTCTCCTTCCATATCCCAGAGGATGACCCCCAAGGAGCGGCCTTTGTTTTTCCCTGTCCTGACCCACCAGGGGCTGCTATTTTCCCTCCGCCGCCCCCCATTGAGCCAGGGTCTGAGACGGGCCACGTGGCGCCAGCCCATCGGATGCCACATCAAGGATCTGCCCCCTGCTTGCCCGTCTCGGTGGGCCACAGGGCTGAGACAGGGGCCCCGCTGCGGGATAGCCATAGATTGATAACCCTCCCCCCCCCCATACGCTGAGAGAGGAGCTACGGGAATTCCTTGAGGACGTCCATGGCTCCCGCAACAAGGTACAGCTTGCACTCCAGCGATGGGGGGATTTCCATCAGATCCTCCGGGCCGCGAGGGCCCTCATGTGGGAGGGTAAGAGGACCAGGAGGCAGGCCGCCACGGCCTACCAACGGGTCCGCCTCTTCTGTGACTCCTTAATCGCCTATGGGGTAGGTCACGGATTGTTGCGTGGCCCAACGGAGGCCGTGGGTGTTTCTGCTAGTGAGGATCCCCCACCAGCCCTCCTCATCGCACCGATCATCTTCGCAACATTAAACACCCGGGGCTGTAGGATGGGTCTCCGCAGGAGCCAGGTGCTCTCCTTCCTTCGGGAGGGGTGGTACTCTGTGATTTTCCTGCAGGAGACCCATACGGATCCGGCCGCTGAAGCTAGCTGGCGGCTGGAGTGGGGGGACAGGGTTTATTTTAGCCACCTCACAGTTCGTACGGCTGGAGTGGCGACCCTGTTCTCCCCTGACCTATGGCCCGAGGTGCTGGGGGTCACCGAGGCTGTGCCAGGCCCCCTGCTGCACCTCCGGGTCCGCATGGAGGGGCTTGTGGTTAATCTCGTCAACGTTTACGCCCCGACATTGGGCCCGGAGAGGTTGTGTTTTTATCAGCAGGCGTCCGCCTTCCTCGGCACCGTGGATCCTCGCGAGTGCCTGGTCGTGGGCGGGGACTTTAACGCCACCCTTGAGGAACGGGACCGCTCGGGGACTGAGCAGCACCAGGCCGCCGCGGACATCCTCCGGGAGATCGTCGAACATCACTCCCTGGTGGACGTCTGGCAGGACCACCACCCGGATGACGTTTCGACATTCACTTTTGTCTGGGTAGAGGTCCATCGGTCGTACCACTCCCGGTTGGACCGCATCTATGTGTCACGCTTCCATCTTTCCCGGACCCACTCCTCCAGCGTCCAGCCGGCCCCTTTTTCAGAACACCATCTAGCCACTGTGACAGCCTCTCTCTGTGCGGAGAGGCCGGGGCCGGCCTATTGGCACTTTAATAATAGCTTGTTGGAGGATGTGGGCTTCGTGGCGTCCTTCCGGGAGTTCTGGCTGGGCTGGCGAGGGCAGCGGCATGCCTTTCCCTCGGCGTGGCGGTGGTGGGACCTGGGGAAGGTGCGTGACCGGCTCTTCTGCCGTGACTACACCCAGGGCGCCAGCCGACGGAGGGATGCGGCAATAGGGCAGTTGGAACGGGAGGTCTTAGAGCTGGAGAGGCGTCTGGCCGCCAGCCCCGGTGATCCATCCCTCTGTGGAGCGTGCCAGGAGAAGCGGGAAGAGCTGCGGACCCTCGAGGACCATCGGGCCCGAGGTGCCTTTGTTTGATCCCGCATCCACCTCCTTCGGGAGATGGATAGCGGTTCCCGCTTCTTCTACGCCCTGGAGAAAAAGAGGGGGGCTAAGAAGCACGTCACCTGCCTTCTAGCAGAGGACGGCACCCCCTTCACGGATCCGGCGGAAATGTGCGGGAAGGCCAAGGCCTTCTACGCAGGCCTTTTCTCCCCGGATCCGACCAATCCTAATGCTTGCAGAATGCTCTGGGATGAACTCTCGACGGTCAGCGCAGGCGACCGAGACTGGCTGGAGCTGCCTCTCACTCTGGCCGAGTTCTCGGAAGCCCTCCGCTGCATGCCCACCAATAAATCTCCGGGCTTGGACGGGCTGACCATGGAATTCTACCGCGTGTTTTGGGACGTCCTCGGCCCAGACCTTGTCACCGTCTGGGCCGAGTCCTTGCAGGGCAGGGTCCTCCCTCTTTCGTGTAGGCGAGCCGTGCTCACCTTATTGCCGAAGAAGGGGGACCTCCGTGATTTACGGAATTGGCGTCCCATCTCGCTCCTCAGCACGGACTATAAAATCGTAGCGAAGGCCATCTCGCTGTGGCTAGGGTCCGTGCTGGCAGATGTGATCCACCCAGACCAGACCTACACCGTCCCGGGCCGCACCATCTTCGACAACTTGTATCTGGTCCGGGACCTCTTGGAACTCGGGTGTAGGGATGGTCTGTCGTTCGCCCTCCTGTCCCTGGATCAGGAGAAGGTGTTCGACAGGGTGGACCACGGGTATCTCCTGGGCACTCTGCGAGCGTTTGGCTTTGGGCCCAGTTTGTGGGTTTTCTCCAGGTGCTGTACGCCTCCGCAGAGTGTTTGGTCAGGCTCAACTTGACCCTGACCAAACCGGTCAGCTTCGGGCGAGGAGTACGTCAAGGGTGCCCCCTCTCGGGCCAGCTGTATGCTCTGGCAATCGAGCCCTTCCTCTGTCTCCTCCGTAGGAGGTTGGCAGGGTTGGTGCTGCGGGAGCCGGAGCTGCGGCTGGTCCTGTTGGTGTACGCGGACGACGTGCTCCTCGTGGTCCAGGACCCAGGCGACTTGGTGCGGGTGGAGGCTTGCCAGACCATCTATTCAGTGGCCTCCTCCACCCGGGTCAACTGAGTCAAGAGCTCTGGCCTGGTGTTAGGGGACGGGTGGCAGGCGAGCTCCCTCCCACCCGCGCTTCAGGCCATCCGGTGGAGCACGGGTCCGCTGCTCTATCTCGGCGTTTACCTTTCTGCCACGCATCCATCTCCGCCAGAGAACTGGCTAGGTTTAGAGGGCAGAGTGTCGGAGCGGCTCCGGAAATGGACAGGACTGCTCCGGTGTCTCTCCCTTTGAGGGAGAGCACTGGTGCTCAATCAACTAGTCCTGTCCATGCTCTGGTACCGGCTCAACACCCTGGTCCCGGCCCCAGGCTTCCTGACCATCCTCCGGACGTTGATTCTGGAGTTCTTTTGGTCAGGACTGCACTGGGTCTCTGCAGGGGTTCTCCATCTACCCCTGGAGGAGGGAGGGCAGGGCCTGAAGTGTCCGCACGCTCAGGTCCACGTCTTCCGCCTCCAGGCCCTGCAGAGGCTCCTTTATGGTGCAGGTAGTCCGGCATGGAGCGTATTGGCGCACACCTTCCTGCGCCGCTTCCGAGGGCTCCGATATAACCGGCAGCTCCTTTGTCTCCATCCGAGAGGTCTTCCGCGAGGCCTCTCCGAGCTGCCGGTCTTCTACCAGGACCTCCTCCGGACCTGGAAACTGTTTTCAGTGACCAGGTCCGTGACGGCCACCGTGGGGGCAGATCTCCTCGCGGAACCCCTGCTACACAACCCCCAGCTTCGTGTGCAGGTGGCGGAGTCCCCCATGGTGCGCCAGAGGTTGGTCCTAGCAGAAGTCACCAAAGTCGGAGACCTCCTGGACTACGACCGGGGAGACTGGCTGGATCCCCTGACGCTCGCTCAGCGCATGGGGCTCTCCAGATCTCTTACTCCCTGGCGCGTACTTCAGGAGGTGAGGGCTGCTTTGCCGCCCGCTGCTCGGGACTATCTCGACCGGATCCTGTGAGAGGGCATGCCCCGCCCACCCTCCACTCCGAGCCCTCCAGACTTTTTCATCGGGCCCCTGCCCCATGGACCCAACCAGCCCCCTCCCCGTCCATTCGCCATGAGCCAGCTGCACCATCTGCAGCCGGTTCTGTTCTGGACCGCGCCAAGGAAACATCTATACACGCTCGTGCTCCATGTTCTTCATGTCCTCACCCTCGCGTCCCGCCCGATACAAAGTGGCGGGACCTTCTGCCACCTCTGGAGGGTGAGGAGCCCTGGTGGGCCAGCCTTTATTCTGCTCTGATCCCAAAGCCCACCGGGGACATCAGTTGGTGGCTCCTTCACGGAGCCATGAGCACGGACGTGTACTTGACGCGGTTTACCCCTATCCCAGACACCTGCCCCTTTTGCGGCGTGAGGGAGACCCTGGTGCATGTTTACCTGGAGTGTGCCAGGCTGCAGCCCCTATTCCAGCTCCTCATGTATGTTTTGTTAAGATTTTGGTTGCACTTTTCTCCTCACCTTTTTATTTATGCACTCCCTATCCATCACCCCACAAAGTCGCAGGACCTCCTGGTCAACCTCCTTCTGGCCCTAGTGAAACTGGCCATCTATAAAACCAGAGTAAGGAGGTTGGCCGATGGAGTTTCCTGTGACTGTGGGGCGTATTTCAGGTCCTCTGTTCTTTCACGTATCCGGGCAGAGTTCCTCTGGGCGGCGTCCACTGGCTCCCTTGACGCCTTCGAGGAGCAGTGAGCGCTGGCCGGGGTTTTCTGCTCAGTGTCCCCGTCTGGTTCGCTTCGTTTGACCCTTTGACCTCACTCCTGTCCCTGTTCTTTTATTAGTTGTCCCCCGTAATTTTTTGGTCCTGTGGACCCCCCCTTAGGCTGGGGGGATCCTTTAGCAGTGGGCGGGCTTTGCCTGCCCACTTCCTGGATCCCAATAGGTCTGGTCACTCAGGGAGCAGAAAACTACTCCTCCAGTGACCAGTATATTTGCCCTCTACCAGACTCCTGTACCCCACTAGTCTGGGTCTGTCACAATGTGTATGTGTAGATATGATCACAAACACTCAGATGTTTTGTATGTGGGTTGTGCAAATGCCAGTCACTGACATTTTAATAATGTTCCAGTCCTTGTTCTGGAGGAAGTTAGAGTTTTTAAGGATCAAGGTGACTATACACAGAGAATACATGATGTGATGTGGTACATTTAGATTTTATCTGCATGAGTTTGAGTTGGCTACATTATACACATATCATGAATCTACTTGTGGATTATGCAGGTTCCCCCCCAGCTGAGTGTCAATAAAGCCTTCATTTCATACACTTGTGTGTTCTCTTTCTACTTTACCAAAAATCTGTTAGAAATATTTATGGATAATTTCATTGTATTGGTACTATTTTTCATATCCCTTTAGTTACAGAACTTTAATAGTGTAAGGCCAACCATACTAGCCCTGGAGCAATAAAATATTAAAAATCTGTAGAGGTTTCTAAAATAGCTTTTCCATAATAATGTCATATTGTTACAATCCAATATGATAAAGCTGACGACAGGCTAGCAGTAAATGTTGTGTGACTCATTAGAAACCTAGGGAATCATCCCTTTCCAATAATATAGTGCTACCCAGGACCGCCGCCAGCTTTTCTGCTGCCCTAAGCGGTGGAAGGTCCCGCCCTGAAATGCCGCCCCCCACAGAGGCAGCAGAAGGCCCCGCCACCGAAATACCGCCGCGGTCGCTGCCCCCCAAATTGTAGTGCCCTAGGCAACCGCCTAGGTCGCCTAATGGGTTGCGCCGGCCCTGGTGCTCCCATTTGTATTTCTGATGAATCATGAAATACTATCTTTAAATTTCCCATCCAGGATTGAATATTGTCTATCCCAGGCCTCAGGACAGGGTAATGTTGGGGATCTCATAGGTGAAAGAAAGAATTTAATGGCTTAGGAGATCCTCTGTGGGTTAGGGGCACAGTTCTTTAGAGTTTGCCTTGTTCTTTAGAGACTTGGGTTCAAGTCCCTGTGCCACCACAGATTTCCTCTGTCTTCCCATTCCCCATCTGCATAATGGGGATAATAGTACTTTCCTACCTTATGGGGTGCTGTGGAGAGAATACATTAAAAGATTGTGAGGTGCTGAGATATCACTGTAATGGGAGCCATATAATTACTATAGATATCTGGCATTGTTGTTTGCAGTGTGCTGGTAGCCATGTTGGTTCTAGGATATGAGATAGACAAGGTGGGTGAGATAATCTTTTATTGGACCAGCTTCTGTTGATGAAACAAACTAACTTTTGAGCTACACAGAGCTATTCCTCAGGTAGAAGAGTAACTTCCTACAGGACCTGAAGAGCTCTATGTAGTTCAAAAGCTAGTCTCTTTTGCCAACAGAATTTGGTCCAATAAAAGATATTACCTCACTCACCTTGTCTCTAAGAATATTTAGGACATTGATAAAAGAAATAGTAATTGTGGTTCAGAGATTCTGATTGTCGATAAGTAGTGACAGCAAGAATGAATTAGTGGGCAAAGTGCCGGTACGTTTGCCAAATGCAGTTCATGCTGTAGCTCTGTAATTAAGCACATTGCAATCATTACCACATATTTGCAACATTTAGGTATGTATATGAATGTTTGACCTGCTCACCAAGCCTGCTCATTTTTGTGTTAGTAAATATTTTTATAAAATGGAAATTATTTCCCAAATGGGATATTATATCTGAAAAAAAGTAACCAGAGCTAAGATTCTGTCAGTTTTGTAAGATACCTAATGAGCTGTTAACCTAAAACACTGTGAATGTAGAATCTTCGATCCGTTGACTTCAGTAATAGTGTGCAGTTGCTTTTAAAGTTGCTATGAGATATAGTCTGTTGAAAGCAGTTTCTGAGCTCTCTAGCGTAACTGCATCAAGCATACGCTATATGAAGCCTTTTCTGAAATACGGTGTTTTCCTCTAGCAACAATATAGCCTCTGGCTTCTCCCTCACTGCAGCAGGAGAAAACACCTGAATAAGTAAAGCACCCACCACACATGGTGCTGCATATATAACAATAACTTGATTATTTTTGAAAGACTCCAGACACTGCAAATTCAATATATTAGCAACATTTTGGACTTGGGTGCTTTTGGAAGATATTTCCAAGGTTTTGTTTTAATGTTCTATATTGAAATTAGAGAAGGAATATACACTGTAGTCTCTCCATTGACTAGTGTGAGCTTTGAATCAAGTGCTAAAACTCTGCTCAGTAGTTAAGTACTATCCCCAAATAGAAATCCATCAATTTTACCTGGTTTACTTTCCAAACAGAGCTCTTTCTAATTCATTTTTTTCTATTCATGTGGGGTGCTACTTTGACCATTTGGAGACTGACGTTCTTCAATTATCGACAGAAAAGGTGTAGCCTGGTAGAAGCTCTGATGGTTTACTCACACTGCTCTGCCAATGCACTGTGCCACTATTCTGGCCTGAAGGGAATTCCTCTTGGAGTAAGAGCCATGAGCCATTCTCCATGCCATTCAGACCTAAGTTTCTCTACCATGCCCCAGACTGAGACCACCACTGCATTTCACATAGATCACTAAGTAATTACTCCATTCACACTGATCTCACAAATATTATCAATTTAGTCCCTAGCACCTGGTCTAAATTTAAACTAGTGACTTGTACACTATATCCCATTTTGGGTGTGGAGGGGGGGAAAGCCCTCTAAACCATTTAGTTCATTGCTGGGTTTTGTTTTTGTTTATTAACTATAGCATCTAATTAGTAGTGATCAAGACTTTTCAAAGAACCTAGGACTGACACAAAATCAGGGCTTTTCAGATGTTTTGTGTTCTTGGACACTTTTACAAAATGCTTCATGAACTAGAGATATTTTTCAATCACAGACAAAGACAGGCACCCTCACCCCAGCTGCTAAAGGCTTCAGAACTAGCCACATCTCATATTTCTGTCTTCTGGAGGCATTGTTGGCCTGCCTCCCTTCTCCAGCTCCATCCCAGGGCTCCTCAGCATCTTCCCTGTGTCATTAGAGGGTGTTGGGTTGCCACTTCTACTCCTTTCATTAAATTTCACAGTATTTGGTCCTGCCATGCGGGCAGGGGACTGGACTCGATGACCTCTCGAGGTCCCTTCCAGTCCTATAATCTATGAATCTATGAAATGCTTTAGAGGGGAAGAGCAAGTGATGCCTCTTGCAATCTATGCCATCTTCAGATTGATGGGACCGGATGTGTCTGCCTCATTCCATAAAAGAATCACTCCTGGTGCTGCCAACCTATCATACTGTGCAATGAGCATAGGGAGAGATGCCTCATCATCCCAAGTGGAATTGTACAGCCAGGGCCTCCACACAAAGCCCATGCCAGTTGGAATACTCCCACATCCCCACACTGAATTGCTACTGAATACCAAAACCTCTCAGGCTACCAGGCTAGAAATTATGGGCATCTCTGCCTCATAGCACGCCCTCTAGGAACAAATTTTAGCTTTCTCCGGTCACTTGGACAGGGTGTCCAACGTATTCACGTCAGTTCAGTGTGACTACTGGCACAGTTACAACTATGCAGATTTATAAAAAAGGATTCTTCAAACTCTATGTAAGATTGACTGTTCCCTTCACACTTCCTTCCCCCACCACTAAACAAAATCACCTGATGATAATGGGTAAGAGGATTCTCCAAACACAAACTGACTTCGTTTTAGGAGCTGACTAAAGGCCTTTTCGCCAGCCTGCCTCCTGTGCTTGCTATGTATTAAGGGTGCTTTAGGAGTTACTACTAGGATACAAGACTTTTCTTTCATTTTTGTTACTGTAGCCCCTCCCCCAAGGTGTGGTGCAAGCCTCCTCCCAGATGCTTGCTACTGGAGTGGTTTCTCCCCTCTAAAGGCATGGGCTGGGCTCTGGGTTCTTTTTTGTGACACCTGGAGCCTCCACACAATGTGACTCCTCACTGTGCCTGAGAGAGAAGGGATGCTACCAGCTCCTAGGAAGATGAATAATGCTACTACAGGCAAAGAGTATACACCCAGGATACAAGAAACAATAAAGCACACCAACACAAACCCCAGGAAAAGAATGACACACCCAAAAATATCAGTATAACAAATGAGAGACTTTACTGGTAGCAAGAAAATAGGATCTGGGAACAGAAAGACTAAAACATCAGCTAATTTCCCATCTCCCCACACTCACAACCCTTCTCAGCCCTCTGCGCCTTCCCTGGCACCTTCCCAGATGGACGGCACACTGAGGATGAGTCTGGATATGAGTGCTGCAGGAATGTGAACACTGGCCGGCTTAAACAAAAAGGGACCCTTACTGTGTCTTCACCCCTGGGTGGGGCAGGGTCCTCTCCTCGCTCGCTGGTCTGGAGTCCTGTTGAGGTCCCGGCTGGCTTTTGGTAGTCAGTGCCACATCCAATCTCTGCAACTCTGGATGCTGGTCTGCACAGTGCTGGAACTGCCAGACCCATGCACAGATCCCACAGCAGTTCAGACTCCCTTTGTGAGAAGGGGAGTTAGTCAGAGACACCCCCCGGGGCTGTATCTGCTTCTTGCTCAGCTCCCGCCCCAGGGCAAAGCTCAAAACTGAAACCAAACCTAGTCTCTTTGTCTCTGAGTCAGGCTGTCCCCAACACTGACAGGCCCAGCAGCCCTGGCTCATCTGTGATCCAGCAAACTACATGTCCATATCACCCACTGTGGAAACCTCCCTATTGGCCGCAGCAGAAGTTTCTAATCCATTCTGTCCCCATCCCTGACTCCACGCATGCTGGGAAATACAGGTCTGTCGCATCTTACGCGTATTTAACATGCGCGAATTCAGCTTTACGCGGTCGGCAAAAACCACACACAAAAAAACAAAAAAAAAGAGAAAAATAACAATTTAAATACTGTTCCTGTAGTGCGGGTGATTCCGCCCGCCATTACACTCAATGCAATTTTAACTATACGCGGTTTTCGCTTTACGCGCTGATCGCGGAACGTAACCCCAGCGTAAGATGAGACAGACCTGTAGTGTCATAGGGCTCTGATAGCCATTATTGTTATCCATTGAGTAGGATTCCCCCATAGGCTCAGTGTGGAGTTCAAGGAGCTGGCAAACTCTCAGTGGGGGTTACATCACCATTTCAAAATACAAGCCCAGGTTGATAAGCTGAAAGTAATTATCACTGAAAGGTTGTTTGGCCTTCATGGTCTTGGTCCATTTCACAGTAGATTTCCCTCCATCAAAAACAACCAGTACAAATGCCACCGTCTCAGCAGGCAGGTGAAGGCTGATACAGTTACTGATATAGTGGTCCACCCTCTCATCTCTAACGATGGGCTCTCCATGACATGGACAAGGCATGTTGGTCAGGAAGAGTTAGAACTTGAACTACTCTTGCTTAATGCTATACAAGCTGTTAAAATAAAAACAGCTACAAAGAAAGAAGTGAAGCGGACCTCCATAAAACCTCCTGAACCCCATTAAGGAGTCTCATGGATGCAGAGATAATTGTTGTTGCCTATCAGCTTGTTTTTACCCTGTGCTTCTAAGATGATCTAGTAAGGCAGCAACATGTGATATTATTGTCCCCTGCTGCTGGTTGTTCATAGTTTTCTTGCTTCTCTGTTTTCTCATGGGCTCTTACCCAGTTCTTTGGGACTGATTTAAAATTCTTTTTCATCTGTTCAGACTGTATTGAAAACTCTGCTACTGACATTGGTGAAGTAGATATTAAAGCTCTGCTTAGGTCTCTCTGTTCCTCTGCTGAGGAAATAGAAGTTTTATTTCCAGAAGAACAGACCTACTGTCTACCAAAGGGACCATGTTTTTTAATACACTGGTAACTGCTGGCAAATGCTGGAGATGCTTAATTGACCTGATTTAAATTGAAAAATTGGACTGTTTCTAATGAGGGAGGGTTTCTCAGCTGAGCATATTTCATACTGGAGGAGTTTTATTTTGATTATTTAAAAGCACATCAGTTGCAGAAAACTTCCCAGTGTTATGACCTCGGTGAAACCGTGTTGTGGGTTGAGTTAAAACCTCATTCAAACTGATGTATGAACACACCCTTCACTTAAGGTAGTTGTAAGTAAGAAACACTGAAAGGGGCTAGATCTAAAACAAACCTAATAGAATCTGCTCAGAAACTAGCACCAGGTGGGCAGGGAGTTCCACTGTGCATGGTGACTGGGTGTGGGAAGGCAGAAAATACAGAAACTGAAAACAGATAAGAACAGAGGAAGAGGCAGAGGAAAAGGCAAGAAAGCCACGGGGTAGCTTGTGAGCACAGTGTGACCCCAGAAGAAGCTATTGAGAGAGCTTTTGGATCTGTGGTGGGTGTGTAATCTGAGAAACTGCCCCTTTTGGATTTTAATTCTTTTTGTGTTCAGAGGCACAGAACTTTGTACATTCTTTATAAACAAAACTGCATCAAAGACATACCTGATTATCATCACTGTATACTCCCAAGTAGAATATCCTCAAGGCCCCAAACTTTGATTAGCCACTCAGGTCGAAAAGGGGCAACACCAGAGATTCAAGCTTAGAAGCTAGATGGCGAAAGCACTGGCTTATGAGGGAGCACTTCAATCATTAAGGTAATTTATATTTTAAGTTAGAGTTTAAAAATCACACAGAGGAAAAGGAGCTCTAGGAAGAATTGGCAAAGGAGAGAACAATAGAGCCTGGAAATACAACTTTTATATTATATAATCTTGTATTTATGAAAGGCCTTATGAAGAGCAAGGTCAACATGACTATTCAGGGGAGTGATTCCAGTGAATCTGGATAGAATGGAGAGCAAGGGTTTAGACACGGTAGTTCTGCATTACCTGGCAATGGTTTTTCAGCACAGGTCACCCAGAGAGGGCACCAACAGAAAGTCAGGCAGACTGGTGATTGACCCTCCCCTTCTACCATTGTCCTCTGCCTGCTGTAAACATTGTTGAGACTCTTGATGGGAGAAGACTAGTGAGGTTGCATAGAAATGTATTAGATATCAGGGGATCTGTGAAAATCCTGGACAGGCTGAATCAGTATGAAGAATATAACTCCACAATTCACTGTAATGTGGTTAAACAGCATGGGCAAAAGACAAGGAAGAGTGGTGAGCATCCAGAAAAGCTCTGTGAGAGCCCCCTTAATTTTAAACAAATACATTGGTTTCAAGATGCCCAGTTTAGGATTGAAGCTCTCTTTTTGTAACACAACTTCACAGTCAAGGCTACTATTATAGCGTAACATGGAGAATTCCAAGCTGTACTTTATTTTACAGTTTTAGTATAATATAGCTAGTCTCTGTAAAGAGAAGGTTAGCACTTGATCTATTTTGTCATGAAGCAAAGGGACTAAAAGCATCATCAACCCTAGAGCCACCAGTTCTGGAACCAAGTACTATAGAATTTTCTTAACATAATCTTTTGCCCCTGCAGTTCATCTCTGGGCTGCTCACTTCTGATGTTTAAGTCCTGGGCTTCTCTTAAGGAGCAGAGACATGCTCTGTTATGTGGTGGTTTGAGCTTTTTAATCTCCTTAACTCTAAGTTTTGTTAGCTCATCTCACCAATTAGTCTTGCCAGTGTTTGCCTTGCTATCTAATTTGTTGTGATACTATTTCAAATCCTCAAGTAATTTTAAACAAAGTTCACGTGATCATGTCAGGATTAATATTCAAGTTGTAATTCTAGTCTCCTTAAGAACTGAGCAAGGAATACTGCAGACTTGGTTTTCTTCAAAAATATTCACTTCTCTACTGTACTACTTTTGCATATGTTGTAGGAAATTCAAGGAACTCTTCAATCTTGATTGGAACAATATAAAATGTTCACAAGAATAGGAAATAGTCTAATGGTACTGGGCAAGAATAGGATATATTTCCTATTGATGCTGATTGATCTCAGTCAGGGGAGCTATGTAAATTTACTCTAGCAGAAATTTTGACCTATGCTATTCATTAATTGCTGACCTCAGATTAACTGTACAGTACTTATTCCAGATCCTACTGCTTCTCACTGCACACTCATCTTTTAATACTTAAAGCATTCTTGTGCTGAGACATCCCAGAATGTAATAGGCTAGTTCCCCAATCTCACATCAAAAAGGCTTCTAAACCAAACTCAGATAACACTGATTCCTAAAATATTTGGCATAAATGGGATACGCCAAAATTCTCTGCTCCAATATGCGTTTGGGTTGTTTATAAATGGACGTTGACAAGCGAACATTTTCATTAATCAAGCAACCTGAAAAACAGTGGGTGAGAAATGATCTATAAATTCATCAATTTAATGAAAAAACTCCAATCGTTTATTTTTTATGTTTTTAAATAAGGACCATAAAACATTATTTATATAAATTTATTTGAGAGAGGCTGTCCAATATATTGACCATATATCATGACCTGTCTTCTACTGTGCTGTTGATGCTAAAATGTGATTACAAGCTCAGTAATTTATGTTGACAATTCAGACCATTTTAATAAACCTTCTGATCTCAACATTGTTGCCTCAGGTGATATAACAGAAATGATGTACTGGGAATGCTACTAGTTTACATAACCATTCCTTTTGGATTATACTGTTTTTGAACCAAGAGGAAAGTAACAACAAGGAAGGAATCAAGGCATTTTATATCAGGAAAACACCGTTAGAAATGCTTAGTTCTTTTGGCCAAATTTCATTTTGTTTATGAAAAACATAAATTATTTAGTATAGAGTAGATGATATATACAAAGCTCTTTAAATAAAAAACTGGCTATTTATCAGAAGCTATCCAAAAGAATCCTGAAACACAATGCAGAAGATTTGATTTCATAGTAACCAAAAAAACAGCAAAAACTCCATCTGCTTTTCCAATAGGTTTTCTTATTTTCTGCTTTTTAAATGGCTTGTTTTTCTTCATTTAACTCTTCCAAAGTCTCAAACTGAATTGTGGAAAGGCAGAAATGCGTTTCCATTGAATGTGTCGCTCATCTATAGAAAGGGACCTGAACACATTTATAAAGTTACTTGAAAGACAAATGTGTATGTTTTAATACAGTCCACTTTTTCTTTTTGAAAGCAAATTGTGAAAACTAGGTTTAGAGTTTCTTCTGTGTTTGTTCTACTGTAGTACAGCAACAGTGGATTTTGAAGCACAGCAAAGACCAGTTTATTAAATATTGCACCTATTTGCTTCAGTATGATAGAGTAGATGTTTACAGTTTTGCCACTGGAGGAAAAAAATCAATTCTGCATTTGTTGAAGTTAATATAGTAAATATGTATAAGCCAGAATGAGAAAAGCAAACACATTAAATATATACAATTTTATATTTGATTATTCAAACCTTATACACTGTAGGACTAACTTGACCTGAAGAAGATCTCTGCATAGATCGAAAGTTTATTTCTTTCACCTACAGAAGCTGGTCCAATAAAAGATATTACCACACCGGACCTTGTCTCTAACTTGAAATAAGGAAACTGACATAAGTAAGACCTCATTTCTCAGTGGACATGTTTGGGAGGATGAATGGAAGATTAAGTTGTAAATAAGCGTGTAACAATCATTAGGCTGAAGTCAGTCTAGGTAAGATGAACAGGAACACCCTGGTACTAGGGACAATGGACAACATAAATCTGGAATGTAGAGATCATGAACAGCACAAGGACAGAGCATGCCGTACAGGGATTGGTTCCTGAAAAGTAACCAAGTCAATCATGAAGCACATAGGCCAAAGTACAGTCAGGCATGCAGGTGTCAGTAAAGGTGTATACAAGGAAAAGTTCTGCTGTGTGACTTTGTATTTGTGATGCATCATGCATCCACTCCCTACAACAGAGCCTGTCCTGTTTGGGCATAGGGTTGCTGTATGCCAAATAAATTGGCACCTATGTGACGAATTCCAAGTTTTTGGGAACCGAGTGGAACAGGGTTTTGGAGACCCCAACATGTGCCAATTATTAACAGAGAATAAATAGGAACATATATTAAACCCCATTTAGCCATTGTGACTAGTCTGATGCAGAGTAGTCCTAGCTTCTGATCCAGACTAGAACTTGAATGAACACTGTGAAAGGGAACAGACAGAGAAGAGTTGTTAAACTACCAGCCACCAATCTGGACAGAGGATGAGCAGTACCATACCAAACTGAGCCCATGTTTTAATGAATACCTTTTCCCCTCTCACACAAGCTAGAACTGTGCTGAGATTTACAGCAAGGCCACTCTCTGCAACTGACCAGAGCTTCAACCATTCTGTGTCCAGAACATTGAAGTTGTATGTAAAGCCTTCAATGCAGCATAGAAAAAGCAGCAATTATAATGAATATTCCAAGTATTTAACATGCACCTTTTGCCAATCTCAGTGCAATTTAAACTAGGAAAAAAGAAACTATTATTCAGCGTACTGTATCATCTAGAGGCCTGTGAAGGAATAAGGGGTACCATTCCTTTGGGGTCAGCGGCCTGGAACTGACCTGGCTGTGTGAGTGGCCTCTCCCACTGCACCTGAGAAAGAGATAGAATTTAATTAGCTGATCTTTATATAAAGAGGGCCATAGGAAATGGCTGGGAGGGAGGCACTTGTAAGACCCTCCAGGAAGTTGAGGGGACAAAGGCAGTATCCCTATGGACTACTACTGGAGTTACTGCTGAGAGGAACTGTTCCAGAAAACCAGCCAAACTAGAGAGGAGACAGGGTTGTAGCTCTTTATTGCTCAGGCTCTGAAGTAAGAGCAAGGAAATCTTGTTATTGGAATTATTGAAGATTAATTTGGGGAAAGGACCGCTATGCTTGCTCAGACTTTGAAGTAAGAATCTACAAGGATTTGATTATGTTTTGTTAAGAAGGCTAAATTAAAGAAACTACTGAAAAACGTAACTTCCCTGGATTCCTTGAGAAAGCTCAGTCAAGTTAACTCCCTCTGGAGTGGACTGACCTGGCAGAACAAAGTATAGTCTGATAGTAAGAGGGTGCTATCAGATTGGGCTAGGGTGACCAGACGTCCCGATTTTATCGGGACAGTCCCGATATTTCCTTCTTTGTCCCGCGTCCCGACCGATGTTCGGTCGGGACACTGGACAAAAAAGCAAATTTGCCCTCCGCTCCGGCGCTCACGCCCCCCCAACCCCGACTCCGTCCCCTCCTTCCCCCATTGGATCTCTCCATGGAGGGAGGAGGTTAGGAGGAGGGTCGGGCAACTACTAGGAGCGTGGGAGGGGAAGGGAAAGTTGCCGCGGCCCCGCCGGGAAGGAGCCGCTGGAGCGCAGCCGAGCGGGAGAGGCGCGGGGCTCCTTGCCGGCGGCGGGACGCGCCGCATGTGCCCACGGCGGGCTGGGGGGCGGGAGGCTCTGCGGGGCTAGGAAAAGCCCTGGCTCCTGCCCGTTGCCCAGCCTGGAGCCCCTCAGGTGACCGGCCGCTGCTGTGGCTCGGCTGTGCCAGCCCTGGCCCCTTGCACGCCCGCGCCGCAGCCAGCCCCGGACTTTGCTTCTTGTCCCCCCCCATGCCCTCTTTATCCCTAGCCCCTTCTGCATCGGGGCCAGCTTTTGCCCTGGGGTGGGCAGCACGTGCGCCCGGCGCGGCTGGGGCCTGCTAATGCCCCCCGCCCCTGCGAAACTGCTTTTTTTTTTTTTTGCTCCGCCGCCATTTTTTTTTGCTCCGCCCCCCCTCCGCCCCTCCCTGTGTCCCAATATTTCATCCCTGTGATCTGGTCACCCTAGATTGGGCTAATCTTTTACAAGGCTCCACCTGAGATCGGGTGTCTTACGTTCAGTACAAACATGGAGTAAGAGGCAGTTGCTGCCTCCAGGAACTTAGACCCAGACCCTTAGAGGTATTTAGGCACCTAACTCCTATTGAAATTAGTGGAAGTTAGGCACCTAAATATCTTTGAGGCCTTTACAGCCTAAATAGACCAGACAGACAAAGAATGGGAGGGGAAAGAACACCAAGAGGGGAAATGGCAGGCCCAATGTCACATATAGGGTAGTGACAGAGCTGGGAACAGAAACAAGGTTTCTTGGCTCCTAAGTCCAGCTCCTATCCACTAGACCATTCTGCCTCGCATTTAATTTGTAAGCTTTTTAAAAAAATGTGAGGAGAACCTTTGGGGGATGAAACTGAAAAATTCTGGCATAATGGTGCTTTTTCTAAAATCTCTTTAGCCAGTCTGTTTTGCAGCACAATTGGGATTTTTTGTGGAGCATTTACTATAGGAATCCTCTTACTTCAATAGGACTACTCATGTTGCAAAGTTATACACATGCATAAGTATTTGCAGAACAGGACCAGGAAATGTAAATCATAAAGTCTTAGCCATACAGATTGCCACCTGGTAATAGCTCTTTTTCCAGAGTGAAGGAGATCCTCTGGAATCTAAACTTACTACAACAATCTGGATGGGTATAATAGGCTACACAACTAATTAGCACAAATCTGATCACAGGTGTAAAACAATTTAATTCATAGTCTCCACTAACAAATCCAGCAGAACTGCATTATCCCTTGAAGAAGGAGAAGGTCATCAGTTTTCCATTCAGGCTGAGTCTGTCCTCTCCGAAGCAGAATGGGGTCATGCCAAAAGGGTGCTAAATAAGGCCCTGGGTTTTGCAAAGTGATGGTCTTTAAGCAAATCCCCAATTGAAATCTATAGGATTTCACTCATGAGAAGCAACTGGGAGGACTGAGACATGCTGGGAATGGCTTTCTCTTCCTTTTCAATATGAGTATCTACCCTTTCCTTTTATCTTGTTGCATTTGGAGCCTCAGCCTGACTACTTGCTCTGAGGCCCACAGATGGAAGTCATTGTTCCATCCAAACCACTCTGCATGCAAATATCAAATTTAAATAATGTAAATATCAGCAGTGTGTAATTCTGAAGATAGCAGGTGAAGACTCTGCAATTGCCGGGCCAGAGCTGACTCTGGGAAAGGTCAGGACTCTCAATCTGCACTAATAGAGCTGACAGGAAGGAGAGCCTCATGATAAGAAGAGAGTGAGTGGCAAAAAAACAACATTCTGTTAGGCTAAATAAAGGTAAAATATGGAGGGCAGGGAAATGATGTGATATTAGCTAGAAGTACTTTATCTTCAGCAACACATGGCTCCCTTTCTGCATGTCGGCAGAAAAAAGAAATGCTAAGCATTTCCAAAGGCGCTAGCGTTTTTAACACACTTTTTGTTATCAGGATGTAAAGTTCTTTGCCATAATTATTACTTTATTGTTGTTTATCATTTATTTTGACCCATATAAGCCAGGTTGCTCTAAAGAGCTTGGTCTCTTGTCTCCCCTTTCCCTATCAGTAAACACACAGGATGTCACTGTGGAATCAAAAGTAATAATAGATTATTCAGGAGCAAAACCAAGACTTGTTCACTGACCGGGCTTCAAATTAACACCTCTGTTATGGTTTAAACTGCACAGGCTGCCTGATAAAATGACCTGTAATATTTCCAAAAAGTGCCTGTCAAGTGGCTTTTAAGTGACAACTCGGGATCAGACAGATTCTCAGTGATGGCCATGTTGCACACAGTCCACATCCAGTTATGGGGAGGAAGCATTGCTTTCCTTTGCACTGCGCTGATGCTGTTTCCACTATGTACAGAGCCAATCTTACTGCACCAAGATGCTACTAATGACCCCTAAACAACAGCCAGGGACTAGCATGGTGTCCTGTTGCAGCCACGTAGCTTCTCCCCTGCTGTGCCAGCAACAGGGAGGGGGAGTGGTGTGAAAGCTTCTATATTGCCTGAAGATTTCCCCTTTCCACTAGGTGATGCTCGAAGGACTGGATATGCCAGCTTGATGGACAGATTGAACCAGCAGCATGGTGCAGTATGAACACACTGGAGAATGAGATCTTTGGTTGCTAACTTGATTCCCTTTGTCTTTAATTGCAGATGTTAGCTATATGAAGCCTTCTTTTATTTTAAATCTGTCCTCATTCCATTCATTAATATGTGACTACCCTAAATGGGATAACATTTTTAATTGCTTTAAAAAATTCTAAGTTAATATTTCCTTGTGCATAGAGTTATTAGGTGCCTTAACTCCTATTGAAAGCATGAATTCCTTTTTTTAATTTTTCCTAAAGAGCAGCAATGATTGCTGATGGTCTGTTTAACCTTTTCAGTGGCATTATTTCCCCCTATTCCAACAAAATTTTCAAATCATTACTGAGCCCTTCCTTTCATTTTGCATAATCTCCTTCCTGAATTCATGTGGTACATCCCTCTTCATTCTGTAACTAATAATAGGACCTGCAGCATTAACGCACAAAATATTCAAAGCATTTCATCTTACAAGAAGCATCACATGCTCAAATAAAACAGCAGGGCAAACGTGCTTTTGTCTATATCAAACTATAAAACATGGACTCCTAAGTTAGTTTTCAAGTAAGATTTGCTCATTCATTTCTTGAAACAAGTTGGATGCAAGCAAATAACACAACTTCTTTGTACGGTTTCTGATGGAAGTTTTTTTCTTTCTTCCTTCAAAGGAAGTGAGCTCAAGAATTTCAGAAATGATAAACATTGGGAATAAGTACATAATTCGGATGAAATCAATGACCACAATATAATAACTAAAGTGGTGAAAATATTACTGTAATGGATTAATAGAAACAAGTAATTTCTAGTGTGGAGGTAACAGACTAAGAATAGGCTGTGTGGAATCATCTGGTGCCATTTCTTTTTAAACTCTGACTTTAGTTTATGGTAACATTTTTATTGCTGGTTATCTTATTTGAAGAAACAGTCCATCTAATTAAATAGAGGGTTAATATAAGGTTCTGGCTTTTCGGCACATCTATGCATTTTCTGAGTTTTATTCTTGGATTATGTAACCATGCACTTGATTCAAATTGACTTAAAGTCAAATAACAATCTCAAGGTTGTAATGTTTTGACAGCATATAATGTTCCATTTGACTACTTGGATATAACCTTTCAGTAGCAAGTCTGTAGCTAAAGAACAATTTTTTTAGTCAGAGAACCAATTTTACTGTTGATAATCTCAGCATTAAGACCCGTGCCACAGATGCTAATAGGCATTTCTTCAAGACCAAGCTGCTGTAAATTCACATACACAGAACTAGCAAAACAATTGGCAGTCATTGGGCCATCTGGTGACTCTCAATAATGTTACCAGACCAAGTGGAGATGTACTTTTTTACACTAATAGTGACTGTGGACCTGAGGCTTGTCAACCAAGTCCAAATCCTTCATATTTTGGATCGAGAAACTTCATGTTTTGTTTGTGTCTCTTCTCCTTTCCCATACTGTAAGACAAAGGATGAGCCCTGCTAACACAGGGGAAGTCAAAAATAAAATAACCTTGTGGAGAGCTGTAAGACCTTTGAGTATATCTGCATTCAAGCTGAAGATGAATCTTATGGAGATTAAATTGTTTCAAACTAGTTTATATTCAGGATGGAGTGCCTGGACGGTTAAGGGAATTAATAATAGACTTTAGAGCCCTTCACCTGTTCAAATCCAGATCAATTAGTGTGAACCAGAAGATTTTACTATCTGTTGACTGTTTAGAGGCCTGTGTGAAATGAGCTGGGGTAGACTCAGTCCATTGTGAGTGCACAGTTATCCATATAACAAAACCTCCATAACAATTGCCATTCACATCAGTCTCAGCAGAGAAGTGAAAAATAATAAGCCCTGAAGCCATTCATGTTTAGTGGTCATTCCTCTGGGTCAGAGATGAGGATTGTGGGACTGGATGGGAGGCTTAAATGATTGCCACCCAACACAATACCTGTTCTGTGAATAAACAGACGACTTTCATGTTGCCCAGAAACCTTGCAGAAGGAAAAGTGCTGTTTAGGAAACCGAATAAATCTTCATTAATCATGTTAGAGTAGAGTAGTTAGTGATGGTGGACTCAGCCATGAGTTCAGAAGCATGTATTCCACTTGAATAACTTATTTGAGACTCTCTTGGTGGTATGGTCTGCTTTTTGCTGAATTTATTTATTTTGTTCAGGTCTGGCCATGCTGTGCAGAACTTTGAGTAGATTTAATAACAACTAACTCAAATCTCGGTCTACTAGCTTTAAGGCAAGTCAGATAATGGGATAATTGTCCCTTTGAAGATTAATGAGCTCCTTATGGAAGAATACACAGGGAAAAGCTGATTTCAAAAGAGTGGAGGAATTTTTAAGCCACTTACTTTATATGGGTTTTTTGCATATGAATTGTATGAGGTTGCAATGGGGAGTTGCCCCCCCACACACACACACACACTTGCTGCTAGGATTAATGAGGGCCAAGGAGGAAGCTAATTAACCCAAAAGGCCACAGCTGATGGGAGTTAGGTGGTCAAGTAATCCCCTGAGGTGAGTAAGGGAGCCCAGCTGTGGAGGAATGAGCTGGGCAGGACATATAAATACAGGAAATTGAAAGCAGGGAGGGTTGCTGGGAAAGGGTAGACACTCCAGGGGAAGGAGAGGAGTGTTGAGAGACTGTAGGGAGTGTTGGCTGCAGTCACTCCTGGGGAAGAGGGAGAAGGGTTTTGGAACTGGTAGACCCAGGAAGAAAAGGGGAATCAGTGGTAGGAAGCAGCCCAGGGAAAGAGCAGTGAGGCTAGAGAGAAAAAGCCTGGACTGCTGAGCTGAGGGTCCCTGGGCTGGAACCTGGAGAAGAGGGTCAGCCTGGGTACCCCTACCAGCCACTGGGGAAGTAGCACTGAGGCAGTGAATGGAAAGACTGCCTAGGACTGCTGAGGGACTATATCCCAGAAGGGGGAGCTTTGAGTATCCTGGCTGGAGGGGATGCTATGGTTCCTGAGCTGGAGAGAGGGGCTGCAGTTCGGACAGAGAGTTGGAGTGATGGCGTGCAAACTGAATGAACTAATCCCCAGAGTGACCAGCAGGAGGCGCTGCAAGCAGTGAGTGGTGCACCCTGTGACAGAGGCACAAAGACTCTATTTAATCTTTTCCTTTTTAAAAAACAGGTCCTAAATACCTATAAAATATTAGACATTTCCCATTCTTTATTATAGCTATTGTCTTTTTAATCTGTAATAGACCTCTTACAAGAATTAATGCAATAGGTTTAAGACTAAAAGTCAGTAGCTCATGACCACTTTAGTCATGTAGCTGAAGGAAGATTATCTCTTTTTCTCTTAGGGTGTTATACTGCTGCACATTACCTGAGTGCTGAGTCTCTGATACTTCTCTTTGTTGGGGGTACAAATCTGCTCTGGGGATAGGGTTTTTGATTTAGAAGACTTTTGGGGGTTTACTGAGTTGAAGGAGGTGTGAGTGGTATGAGTGTCATTCTTATGCTGGAAAGGCCTTTTTGAAGAAGATTTTACAGTGTTTCCTAAAGATGGTCAGACTCAGAATTCACCTGATCTCCGGAAGTTTGTTCCACAGCCTGATGCTCTAGACTGAGGCCTGGTCTACACTACAGAGTTAGGTCAACGGAAGCCTTAAGTCGATCTCTTAATGTATGAGTCTATACTAGTGGGTCCTTTACACCACCACCCTTTTAGTCGACTCTAATGTCGACTTCTGTACTTCACCTCCATGAGAGGTGTAGCGCTAATTCAATTTTCATGGGTCGACAGTGAGGTAGTGCAGACGCACCATTGTGTAATTCGACTTAATTGACCTCCAGGTGGTGTCCCACAATGCTCATCTGTGGCCACTCTGGAGATCATTCTCAAATTCGCTGCACTGCAGCCAGGTACACAGGAAACAGCCCCTCCCCTGCTAAAGCACCAGGAATTTTTGAATTCCCATTTCCTGTTTGATCAGCATTGGGAGCACACCAGCACAGCTGATCATGGAGACTCGAGGCCGAAAACGCGCTCCAGCATGGAGTACACAAGAGGGGGTGAATCTTATTGCTGTGTGGGGAGAAGAGTCTGTGCAGGCAGAGCTCCAATCCAGCAGAAGAAACACTGACATCTCTGCAGAGATCGCTCAGGTAATAGGGGAGAAGGGCTACACAAGGGACTCGCAGCAGTGCCATGTGAAAATAAAAACTTTGCCAAGCATGCCAGAAAGCAAGGGAGGTGAACAGTCGTTCTGGTTCTCACACACACACACCCCGCCACCTGCCGGTTCTACAAGAGCTGCATGCGATTCTCAGGGGTGACCGTATCAGTACCTCTAAAAGCAATGTGGACACCTCTCAGGTATGTGAGTCTAGGGACAACAAGGAGGATGACATGGTGGATGAGGAAGAAGAGGAGGAGGAGGAGAATGGGAGACAAGCAAGCGGTGGATCCGTTCTCCCCAGGAACCAGGAAATATTTTTAACCCTGGAGCCCTGTGGGTCGCAGCAGATCACAGTGACCGACCATGATGCTGAAGAAGGCACTTCTGGTGAATATACAGTTCTACTCAAATTCCAGTTAAACTTTAGTGGGCACACACGTTCGGTGTTATTGCATGTTTACGGTGAAGAAAAAGCGAGGTGCTGTAGGTCTCTGCTTCCAAGAGGCTGCTCCAGCTATGCAGAGGGTGACCCCCAGAAAATACTGTTTGAGGACTGGGATAGTCTGGGAACCCTCCATGGAGATCTCTAGGAAATGTTCATGGAGGCACCCTGCAATCCTTTTCAGAAAATAATCATTTAAGGTTTTACCATTTTCATGCCTGTCTGTATTTTTAGATTACATTATATTATTTCTTATACCTATGTCAAACCCCAAATGACTGTCAACAGCTACAGATTTCAGTATTAACTTATTTCTCCTTATCTCTATGTAAAGTATCAACTCAAAGACTGCCAATAACTACCACATGGCATACAGTTTAGTGGGTAACAGTTATGTAAGAAATTTAGCATAATTACATAAGAGATCAATTTTAAAATATATAATTACATGATCACCTACTATCTGAATGACTCACAGTTCCTAATGTATTTATCTTCATAACATCCCTGTGAGGTAAGGGAAGTACTATTATTCCCAAATTCTAGATTGGGGGGGGGGGGGAGACAGCGGGAAGTGAGACTAAATGACTTGCGCGAGGTCCCACAAGAAGGAAAGCCAAGTACTGTGCCCAGGTCTCTTGAGTCCAAGGCAAGTGTCCTAAACGCTGAAACATCATTCCTCTCTTTACATCCAACTTGTTAGAAAAAATATGCAGTTAATCAGCAGGGTCAGTAGAGTGGCACCTGCTAAGCTCTCAAAAAGATTATAAAGGTGCAATATGATATAAGCAATTGGGCACAACAGAGATATCAGTCACAAATCATAGTCCAGAATGTCCAAAGGTTAATCAGAATTTAACTTTTGGGAGGGAATGATGTCTAGTGCTTGATGCTGTTCCTACCACAGACCTGTTGTTTTCTTTAACTTCTCTGTGCTTCAGTTTGCCCTGGGGTTGCCAGGTGTCCGGTTTTCAACTGGAATGCCAGGTTGAAAAGGGGCCTTGGCAGCTCCGGTCAGCACTGCTGACCGGGCCATTAAAAGTCCAGTCAGCGGGGCTAAGGCAGGCTCCCTGCCTGATGTGGCTCTATGCGGCTCCTGGAAGCAGCAGCATCTCCCCCCTCCATCTCCTATATATAGGGACAGCCAGGGGGCTCCACACACTGCGCCCATCCCAAGCACCAGTTCCACAGCGAGTAGGAAGTTGGCAACCCTAGTTTGCCCACCTGTAAAATTGGGATAATACTACTCAGCCACTTCTTTAAATTGCTTAGAGATCCTATAGAAGGATCCTTGTTCTCATTTTATTTCATTGTAGTAAAATATCACCCTGTCTCTCAAATTATTTAAAACCCCATATATAAACTTGGCAGTCTGGCTAGTTACAACAAATGAATGACTTTGGAATTTGAATTTTCTTAGTAACTTTGGATACAACTTGTTTCAAGAGATTTTTACATTAAAATGCTAAAGGAGCTTCCGAATGCACATATGGTTTCACGTAATGGCTTGGGCTTCTGAAACAGGCTTTCCTGGACACCAGGGGACCTAGCTGGTCAAGAGGTCAAATATCTGATGACTTCTTTCTTATCTGTCTTAAATGGGTGATGCATTTTTTGGGGTCTAATTTGTTTAAAAATTTACACTTCATTTATCAAGAGGTTTTATGGGCTCTGCGCAGAAATTCCACAACACGTTATGTCTAGCTCAGTCATACAATTCCGCTCATTAAAGACCTGCATCTGCTTCCATTTCAGACAATGGCAATGCTCCCATTAACTTCAGTTGGCACAGGGGTCATGCTTTACAGACCTGCTTATACCCAAGTAGCTGTATTTCTGTTCCACATCAGGAGAGTGTATAGTGCAAGCAATCCAAGAGAGGATTTAGCCTAGAAGTAGTAAGAGTAATTCACACCACTGCATCCTCTAACATGCAAAACACACTGGGCCAGAGCATCCGGCCCCATGTGAGCTGCACTCAGTGCAAGACTAGAAAGGAAGACAAAGAGGCTTTACATCACTTTTACGCCTAAATAAGTGGCTTGACTTTGGACGATGCTGGGCACCTGTAAGTCTCTTGGGTTTCACTGGGGTTGTGGCTCCCCAGCATCTCTGAAAATCAGGCCAATTATTTAGGAGCTTAAATATAGATTTAGGTATCTAATTAGAGATGCCCAGAACTGAAAGTCTTGGTTCATGAGCCAGTTGTCATGTCGTTATTGAATCTAAAATATCTAGAAAGTTTTTGTCTAATATTTTGATTTGATAGCTAATTGGAAAATGGGGGTGGGGGGTTTCTGTGGAAAATTTCAGTGAAAATGAAAAAAAAGTTTGAAATTTGCCCACAGAAAAATTTGACTTTTTAATGAAAAATTAGAAAGCAAGACACTTTGGCTGACAACCAAAATATTTCAGTTCAGAAATGCTGCCATCATGCCTTATGCGATTTGTGGCTAACTGCCCCATGTGCCTGTTCTCTTGTAAAAGCTGAGTACCCTGGTCAGACTACATATCCCATGATGCATCATGGTCTCCCAGCATAGTGAGATGGGCAAGTGCATCATGAGAGGAGTCCCCGGCTGTGGTGCATTATGAGAGAGAGAGTCCAACTAAGGACTTAGGCCCTAGCCAAACTAAAACTACAACTCTCATTAGGCAGCATGGCAGGCTATCCAAATTTTTTTTAAAAAATCCGTTTTTAACTTACATATTTTTCAGGTGTTTTGTTTTTTTTTTAAATATTCTGTGGAAAGCAGACCCTCTTCATGACAAATTCTGGTTTGTCAGAAACCAGATTTTTCCATTGAAAACCAGTTTGACGGAAAACTCTTTCCAGCCCTATTCAATCTGACAAATTGAGAACTGTTTTGATTTTACAGGTTGTAGCTATATTGCTAAATCCAGCTACCCTCACTCAGGTAACATACCCATATAGTTTTGTTAATGCTCATCTCAATAAATGTCAGTTTTTGATTCCCAAAGGGTTTTAAGTAGCCTTAGTGTGCAGCTGTAGCAAATCCTTGAAGTGTGAGTGAATGGCAGCATGGATATAGGAGTAGAGAAAAGGGGGTTACGATTAAATATCATTAACGATAGGGAGCTGAATTCTGTGGTCCCTGAGTGTAATTTGTCTGAGTAAGAACTCTTGCTTAAGTGCTGTCCTGAATAAGGATGTTTTCCTGGATCAGGGTCTACATAAGGACATCAGGGTTTACCTTAGGGCTGGTTGTCATAGTGCAAGGATGGGAAAGTTGCGAAGGTTATGGAAATGGTGTTCTGAGGGGAGGTGGAGAAGGAGCAAAGCACAGTGTGTTCACCACCGCCACAGAAAAGCCCTAAGTCATCTTATGTAAGAACAAAAGTTATTACCCAAGCTGTCCCTTTTTCCCTCCCCCACCTTGGAAAGAAAACCCCATGTATCTCAGCTCTCTTTGATTTGGTTTGTGGTTCATAATCGTATTAGGACAGCAAAAGAGATGTTTTACTTCACCTCTCTGAAAGAAAGATTGATAATGATTTAAAATACCCTGTTTTATAGTGATGTACTACAGTTCCCCTTGGGGTATGAGTCCTCTCCTCCTTCTGAAATTGAAATGCTACTACTAGAAATTAGATTTCATTAATGGCTTTCCGAATGTATCAGATTAGATCCTAATGAGGGCGGCTAACATCTAGAATGGTTTCAAAGCATGTTAATGGGACACTCTAAACCACCTTCATTGCAAATCAGGCTAGGGACTGCATCTTCCTTCACTACATAAACGCCTCAGGATTATATAAAACTTGCCCCTAAGGGTCGGTTGTAGCCATAGGAGTTACTTCCACAATAGATCTTGCCCTTTCACACAAGACAGGGTTAGTCTGAACCTCATGCTCCCCTTTTCCCCCTATTTGTCCTGTTCACTGATTTGTGCTCTATTGCAGCAGCTCTTCAGTGAGGGGAATATCCTCTTTCTGAGGCCACAATCTTAGAAACTATGCCATTTCAGAAATTATAATAACATAATTGCTATAACTAAGGGTATGTTTACACTACGAAATTACTCCAATTTTACAGAAGTCAATTTTGGGGAACAGACTGTATAAAGTCGAGTGCACGCGTCCACACTAAGCACATTAATTCGGCGGTGTGCGTCCATAGAACTGTGGCAAGCGTCGACTTTCAGAGCGGTGCACTGTGGTAGCTATCCCACAGTTCCCACAGTCCCCGCTGCCCATTGGAATTCTGGGTTGAGCGCTCAATGCCTGATGGGGCCAAAAATTTGTCACGAGTGGTTATGGGTAAATGTCGTCAGTCAACCCCCGCCCTCCATGAAAGCAACGGCAGACAATCATTTTGCGTCCTTTTCCCTGGATTGCCCGAGCAGACGCCATAGCATGGCAAGCATGGAGCCCATTCAGCCTTTTTGCACTGTCACCGTATGTCTACTGGATGCTGCTGACCGATGCAGTGCTACGCAGCAGCAGCTGCAGCTCCTTGCCTTTGATTTTAAGAGCCATTTATGTCAACAAAAATGGCTTCGTTGTGTGGACGGGTGCAGGGTTAATTCGATTTAATGCTGCTAAATTTGACCTAAACTCGTAGTGTAGACCAGGCCTAAGGGTATGTCTACACTAGCAGAGTTACAGCGCCGCTCAGAGAGCGCTGAAGGGAAACCGCGGTTGTGTGCTCACACTGTCAGCTGCCTGAGTAATAGCATGTTCATACTTGCAGCAGTATTAGGAGCAGTGCACTCTGGGCAGCTATCTCACAGAGCATCTCTTCCTCTTCTGCCACTAAGACTTGTGGGAAGGTGGAGGGGCTTGGAGGGCATCCTGGGTCCTGTCCTGATACCCTGCGATGCATTGCTTCGCATCCCAGAAGTCCCTGTGCTTCTGTCCACATTTGGCGCCATCTTTCAACAGTTTGTATATTGCGCGCTCTGCCTCATCTTTCTACAGGAATGGATCCCGCACTGTTGATCAATATGCTACTTGCTCCGACTAACATGTCGTGGGTGGCAGTGGAGTTATTCCTTAAGCTACAAAGGCAAGAGGGGTGTGACATTGATCTCACCATGCATAGTTGCTATGACATGAGATTGCTTGTGGCATTCACGTAGGTGCTGACCACAGTTGAATGCTGCTTTTGGGCTTGGGAAACAAGCATTGAGTGGTGGGATCACATCATCATGCATGTCTAGGATGACAAGTACTGGCTGCAGAACTTTCGCATGAGACAAGCCACATTCCTGGGACTGTGTGATTAGCTTGCCCTAGCCCTGCGGCACAAGGACACGAAAATGAGAGCTGCCCTGTCATTGGAGAAGCGTGTGGTGATTGCACTGTGGAAGCTGGCTACTCCAGACTGCTACCGATCAGTTGCTAACCAGTTCTGAGTGGGAAAGTCGACCGTTGGACTCATGTTGATGGAAGTGTGCAGGGCCATTAATTGCATCCTGCTCCAAAAAACCATGACTCTGGGCAACGTGTGTGACATTGTAGATGGCTTTGCACAAATGGGCTTCCCTAACTGTGGAGGGGCGATACATGGCATTCACATTCCAATTCTGGCACCAGACCACATAGCCACCGAGTACATTAATTGGAAGGGATATTTCTCTGTGATTTTTTTTTCCAGGCACTTGTGGATCACCATGGGCATTTCACAGCCATTAATGCAGGCTGGTCTGGAAAGGCTCATGACGCACGCATCTTTCAGAACACTGACCTGTTCAGGAAGCTGTAAGCAGGGACTTTCTTCCTGGATCAGAAGATCACCATAGGGGAAGCCAAAATGCCCATTGTGAACCTGGGAGACCCTGCCTACCTCTTAATGCCATGGCTTATGAAGCCATACACGGGGTGCCTTGACAGCAGCAAGGTTCAACAACAGGCTGAGTGAGTGCAGAATGGCTGTTGAGTGTGCTTTTGGCCAATTAAAGGCCCACTGGCGCTGCCTAGATGGGAGGCTGGACCTGGCAGATGACAATATTCTTGTATAGCTATGTGCTGTACGCCTCATAATATTTTGTGAAGGGAAGTGTGAAAGCTTCCCTCAGCGCTGGACCACTGAGGCTCAGTGCCTGGAGGCTGAATTTGAACAGCCAGAGACCAGGGCTATTAGAGGGGTGCAGTGCGGGGCCATAAGGATCAGGGATGCCTTGAGGCAGCAATTTGAAGCTGAAAGCCACTAATATTTGTTGCTATGCTTGGGAGCGCAGTGCTTGTAATACTAGGAGATGATTGTGATTGATGCAGACAATGCACTCTGAAGGTGTAAGAAAATTGCCTGTTGCTTTGCAGGACTTTGTTTGCTTTCAATTAATGGAATACGGATTGCTTTCAAACTAAAACAATTCTTTTATTAAAAAACAACAACCAGAGGAGAGAGACAAACAAAAAAACACATCAGCACTGAAGGGGATAGCGGAAGGGAGGGTCCCAGGAGGAGGTGGTGTCCCAGGACAGTTAAAGATTTCTGTATGTCCAGGTATCACATCCAACCTTCTCCTTTGGAGTACAGTCCAGCAGGTACTGTACTTCAGCGGGGCTAAACTGCAGAGGGATGGGTGGTGAGTGCAGTGAGTAATGGGAGTCCGCAGGGCTGGATTGTGATGGGGCAGAATTTGAATGCAGTGGATACAGACTGGAGCCAGAAGGTTAAGAGTGCATTGGTGATGTCTGGGGGGTGCATGGGAAAGAGTTTTGCGACAGCAGCTGCAGGGGTGGGCGGGCATGGAGCTGCTCAGTTTGCAGTGCTAGTAGTGCCTGGAGCATGTCTGCTTGGCGCTCCATAACCTTTAAGAGCCGCTCCGTGGCTTCATTCTGGAGCACTGCATTCTCCTTTCGGTCCCTCCTCTCACTGTCCTGCCACTCCTTCAATTCTTGTTTTTTGGCCGCGGAGCGCTGTGACGAACTGGGCCTGTTCTCACTGTGGTCTGTGAATGCTGACAGGGGAGTGTGCTGGGATAGTCTGCATTGGAGGATGGGATCTGCCCGAGGGCGCCCGAGGGCGCATACCTGAGTGTGTAACATGAGAACCCAGGAAGGGGTTGAAGGCGAGGCGACTCCTTAGCCCGGGAAACTGGACAAAGGCTGTGGGAGGGGTCGCTGAAGGCAGTGTGCTGGAAGCAGGCAGGGAGAGAGGGCTGGGGGGCAGAGATGGCTCTGTCCTCCCAAGGGGGGCTGGGCTGGGATGCCCGGGGACCCCAAGATGGACCTAACTGAGGGGGTCCCTGTTGTCTGTGCCTGCAAGACCTGTCTTGGACTGTATTCCTGTCATCCAAATAAACCTTCTGCTTTACTGGCTGGCTGAGAGTCATGGTGAATCGCAGGAAGCCGGGGGTGCAGGGCCCTGAGTTCCCCAATACTCCGTGACAACTGGTGGCAGCGGTGGGATCTACTGCACCCCGTGGACGGCGCTTCCTGCAGTAAGTGACTGGGGAGCAGTAAAGCGAAGGGGGATTGACGGGGACCAGGCCTGCTGAAGAGTGGGAGAGAGACGGTTATTACCCCTGGGAGTGTGTGACCAGCGAGAAGGACTTTTGCAGTAACAGGGTCCCCCGGGGGGATCGCAGCGAGTGGTCCCAGGGGCGGAGGAGTCTGCAGCTCGACCCTGGCAGAGAGGCGGTGACCTCGAGAAGGGCTGGCACACTAGGGGTCCCCCTGGGAACTGTGGGGAGCTGTGAGCACACAGGCCGGTGAGTGGCCAGCAGGAAGATGTATGCCAAGCGGCTTAAGAGCGACCTGGTGGAGCTGTGCAACCAGAGGCGGCTGCGCATTGGGAGGCTCACCAAAGAACAGCTCATTGCCCAGCTGGAGGCGGAAGATCGCGCGAATGAACTGATCCCTGTCTCTGGGGGAAGCAGCCTGGCAAATGCAGCGCAGGCACCAGTGTCTGTCCCAGCTGGGAGTGGTCAGCCGGCTGCTGAGGGCTTCCCGAGACCCCTCCTTCCTATGCCTAGGGGAAGGGTGGGGAGGAGCCCAGCAAATACCGAAGGCGCCGTGGCCCCCCCGGCCAGCAGGGGACCCTCCCGGCGAAGCTCGCCGGCCAGCAGAGGATCCTCCCGGCGACGTTCGGCATCCGTGGAGCGGAATTGGCTGGAATGGGAGAAAGAGCTAAAACTGAGAGAGCTGGAGGATCGTGAACAACAGAGACAGCATGAACGGGAGGAGAAAGAGAGACAGAGACAGGAGAATGAGAGACAGAGACAGCATGAAGAGAGACAGCGTCAGCATGACCTGGAACTGGCGAGATTGAAGGGCAGCGAACCCCCGGCTGCGGTGAGTGAGGGGGGACCCGGGACTGCACGGAGCTTTGATAAGTGCATCATGGCCCCATACAAGGAGGGGGAGGACATGGATGACTTCCTGGAGGCCTTTGAGACGGCCTGCGAGCTGCACCGGGTTGATCCCGCGGACAGACTCCGGGTCCTTACCCCCTTACTGGACCCCAAAGCCGTGGCATTGTACCGCCAACTGGAAGAGGCAGAGAAAGGGGACTACGAACTATTCAAAAAGGCCCTGCTACGTGAGTTTGGGCAGACTCCTGAGATGTACCGGGAAAGGTTCCGGAGTCAGGATAAAACCCCTGAGATCTCATATCTGCAACTAGCCGCCCGCATGGAAGGATACGCCAGCAAGTGGGCTGATGGGGCCCAGACGAAGGAGGACCTGGTCAAACTGCTGGTACTGGAGCAACTGTATGAGCGGTGCCCATCTGACCTGAGGCTGTGGTTGGTGGACAGAAAGCCAGAGAACCCGCGACAGGCAGGCCGGCTGGCCGATGAGTTCGTAAAGAGCCGGTCAGGAGATAAAAGGGAGGAGTCCCAAAGGAGCAATCCCACCACAACGCAGAGAGAGAGTCACCATGGGACCTCCCCGTGGGAAAATACAGAAAAACCCCATCAGAGGGGAACATTCGGCATCAGGACCATCCGACCCACTCAAGGGGACCCATGGGACATGGGCTGCTACCACTGTGGCCAAAAGGGCCACATACGGGCCCAGTGCCCCAGGCTCAGGGACAGACTGAGCAGGCCGAACCCACAGAGGGTTGACTGGGTAGAGACCCAGCCCGGCGAGAGGCAGCATTCCCAGGGAAGGGGGGCTGGCAGAGTACCACCTGCTAAGGAGGGAGGAGAGCCCCAGGCCAGCTTCTCTGGGGGGCCAGATGCTCCGGATTCAAAGTTCTCCGTTTACAGGGTTGGCGCGGGGCTGTCCCTGCGGAGCGAGTGCCTTGTTCCCCTGGAGGTGGATGGGAAGAAAGTTTATGGTTACTGGGACACGGGCGCAGAGGTGACACTGGCCCGGCCCGAGGTGGTGGCCCCAGATCGGGTGGTGCCCAACACCTTCCTGACCCTGACCGGGGTGGGCGGGACCCCATTCAAGGTTCCCGTAGCGAGGGTACACCTGAAATGGGGGGCCAAGGAGGGCCCCAAGGACGTGGGAGTGCACCACCATTTGCCCACTGAGGTGTTGATGGGGGGGGGACCTAGAGGACTGGCCAAGCAGCCCCCAGACCGCCTTAGTTGTGACCCGCGGTCAGAGCCGGCGAGGGGCACTGCGCCCTGGCCTTCGGGGGGGTGCTTTGCCTGAGGCGCGGGACCCTAACCTGGTGGGGAGGGAACGCCCAGGGACGCGGCTCAGGGAGGCTGCAGCTTCGGACCCAGCGGGCGAGAGAGCAGGTGGCCATCCCCGTCCCAGCTGCTGAGTTCCAGGCCGAGTTACAGAGAGATCCCTCCTTGCGGAAGATAAGGGACCTGGCCGACCTCAATGCGGTACAGACCATGGGACGAGGTGGCCGGAAAAGGTTCCTGTGGGAGAAGGGGTTCCTGTACCGAGAATGGGCTCCCCCAGGGAAAATGGAGTCAGGGGGGATCAGGAGGCAGCTGGTGGTACCCCAGAAGTATCGCCGCCAGCTGCTGTGCCGGGCCCATGACATTCCCCTCGCAGGGCACCAGGGAACCTGGCGTACCCAGCAGAGGCTGCTACGGAGCTTTTACTGGCCTGGGGTCTTTGTTACTGTCCGACAGTACTGCGGATCCTGTGACCCCTGTCAGAGGGGGAGGAAGGCCTGGGACAAGGGGAAAACAGCTTTAGGACCCTTGCCCAGCATAGAGGAGCCTTTTCGGAGGGTGGCCAAGGTAAAAAGGGCGGCTCTAAACCAAGAGAGCCCAAAGCACAGACCTCCAGACTGGAGCGCTGGGAGAAGACCACAGCCCAGTTGGAGCCCCAGAGGTATGGGGGTGGGAAAAGGGCACAGGCCGCATAAACCTTCCCACATGCGAACTGCGAGTGCCATCAAGCACCCCAACCTAAGGGGGAGCGTGAAACTGGAGGGGCCTGGTGTAATTCTCACCAAGGAATGGGAGGGATGCGGGGGCATCCATGGGAACGGGGGTATGTTCGAACTTCCCCGGGTCACTGGCTAAAGTGACCCTGCTCAGTTCGGTCTCGAAGGGGGGAGAGATGTGACGAACTGGGCCTGTTCTCACTGTGGTCTGTGAATGCTGACAGGGGAGTGTGCTGGGATAGTTTGCATTGGAGGATGGGATCTGCCCGAGGGCGCATACCTGAGTGTGTAACATGAGAACCCAGGAAGGGGTTGAAGGCGAGGTGACTCCTTAGCCCGGGAAACTGGACAAAGGCTGTGGGAGGGGTCGCTGAAGGCAGTGTGCTGGAAGCAGGCAGGGAGAGAGGGCTGGGGGGCAGAGATGGCTCTGTCCTCCCAAGGGGGGCTGGGCTGGGATGCCTGGGGACCCCAAGATGGACCTAACTGAGGGGGTCCCTGTTGTCTGTGCCTGCAAGACCTGTCTTGGACTGTATTCCTGTCATCCAAATAAACCTTCTGCTTTACTGGCTGTCTGAGAGTCATGGTGAATCGCAGGAAGCCGGGGGTGCAGGGCCCTGAGTTCCCCAATACTCCGTGACAAGCGCATCATGACATCACACAGAAAGTCCTCTTTAGTTCTTTGTGGCCACTTTCTAATTCTGCGCAGCCATCCAGCCGGCGATAACAAAGAGTAAGGCTGGGCTCCCAAGGTCATCTCTATGAAGCCAAAATGAAATGTTTTACAGAAGCAGTATTGTTTGCAACACAGAGACCACTGATTTAAAACACAGCCAATATTCACATACCTGTCACTAACTGGCTGACCCCAGGCAATCACACATGAGCCACAAGACCCCCCCAAAATGGTGAGTAACTGCAGGGGCAGGGGAAATCAGTTTTCCAGGACTGTACTGTATACTGGGCATGTGGCTCTTGGGAAGAGCCACCACTGTAGTGGGGGCCTTATAATCATTACTGTCCCCACATTTTCCACAGGCTGTGTTCATTACGGAAGATATCTTGCTGCTGATGGTGAGCAGAGAATCAAGAGAGGGTCTTCTCCAAGACTGCAGCTTCTGCCCTGGCCCTTATGCGGCTCGCCTGTCTGCAGCAATGGTCCTGCCCCCCTTCCCCCATGACAGCAGAATGACATGGGAAAGTTACCCTTAATGGGGCAAGAAACAAAGCAGCTCTGCCAAAGAACCTGTGGCAGCAGATTGCCCAGAATCTCCATGAGAGTTTCCTGGAGATCTCTGAGGCAGATTCCTGTGAAGTGAGGGAGTCAATCAACACCCTGTTCCACCGCTCAGACTAGGCATGTGGTGGTACGTGCATCATCCAGACACAAGCCTGCTTTCTGCAACCCTCCTGCCCCCAACAGCTCACTTCAGCGATTCCCAAAATCAAAGCCATTTACCGGGGGCCTCCTCTCCTGTTTGCACTTTGCCAACATCTGACAGCTGTGACTGGCTAGGCTCCTCCAGTGTAGAGAAGAGCTCCTGGCTGCATGCATCTCTGACCTCCAAGGTGTCCTCTGCTTCTCCACATCCTTATCCAAGATTTCCTCCGCCTGGCTCAGTCCACTCTTGGCTGGCACATGAGCCACTGAAGTATCCATAGTTGTCTTCACAGTGGAAGTGTGGTCACCACTGAGTATCACATCCAGCTCTTGGTAGAACCGGCAGCTCGTGGGTGCAGCACAGGAATGGAAGTTTGCCTCCCATGCCTTGTAATAGGCATTCCACAGCTCCTTCACTCCTCTCCCCAAATGCTGATGAGGTCCAGCAGCTCGGCATTACTCCAAGCAGGAGATCACCTGGTGCGTGGAGCAGGCATGGTCACCTGGAAAAATGCACTGAGACCACTGCACGCATCACCGAGCAAATGGGAAGGGGACTTTCAAAATTCCCAAGGAATTTAAGGGGTGGGGATGACAGTTGGTCACCTGAGGGCAGGGCAGTAGAGTTCAAACTGGTGACCAGAGAGGTGATAACAGGCATTGTGGGACACCTCCCGGAGGCCAATCGCAGCACTGTAATCGACCAGCGTGTCTACACTGGCATCGCGGCGCAGTAGCCCCAGTGCAGAAAGCTGTATGCCTCTTGTGGTGGGTTTGTTTGTTTGTTTGTTTTACTGCACTGCAACTGCGCAGTTTCTGCACACTTAGTGGCTTGGCAGTGTGTACACCTCAGGAGTTACAGCGCAGAAAGCTGCTTTACTGCACAGAAACTTGTCAGTGTAGACAAGGCCTTATTAAAAACTTTTGTTTTCTCTTTTTTTTTTTTTTTTTTTTTTTTACAAGCTCTATAAAAAGTGTCAAATGAAATCTTTCTGCAAAAATTTTCATTTTCAACAAAAACCTACTTTCCATCAGTTTCTGTGATGAACATTTTTTAGCCAGCTCTAATAGTGGTTACTGTTGCATTAAGAAGTAATTCTGATACTTATGCAAACTGCTCAATAATTGTGAAATGTTTGGATAATCGTTCAGCATTCCAGTCATGCTGGCCAATGTACAGCGCAATACTTCTCCAGAGATGTCCTATGTAGACATCTTTTATCATTAGAAGTAGATATTGAATGTGGTAATTCCTCTTTCACAAGGGTCCATTCCTCGTTCCAGCTCAGTTAATGTGAATCTTGCATACTTAAATTTCAGTTGACTGTTGCTTCATTTTTCAATTCCTCTGATCAACTGTTGTGTAGTGTTGCTGTCCAATGTTATCATGTGCAGTGGTAGATGTACCATAGTTAGGGTTTTGTTGTTCAGTTTTAACATGAGTTTTAAGCCTTTGCTTTATAAAAATCTCATTGAAATGGAAAAAACAAAATCCTAGACTATAAACTTGATTCATCTGAAGAAAAGTGAACACAGAGAATAAGAGATTAAAAATCACCCCTTTTGTGCTCCTGCTTCCAGATTGTCTATCTTCTTTGTACTGTTATTACAAGAAATCTAATACACCTTGGGATCTGGCCTTCAACCACATTGTTTCTCCTTGCAGTGCATATTCCTAGAATATCTGTTATACATCTGTAGCGTTTGTTTATACAGCATTTTATATAGTTTTAGCTGTAATGGAAACTGTGCACCAAACTGAACCCACCACTGTTTATTTGATGACAAAGCTGCCATAACACAAACGCCCCTCCCTCACTTACAAAGGTTGGGGAAAGAGAGAGAAAATCACCAAATAACCTTATAGCCTAGTGAAAGAGGAAACCAGGAATTCAAATCTCACCTCTTCTAACTGCTGTTTAAGTTTTCATGCAATACACTACCCATATTATTGACTGAGGTCATGAACCCAAACCTAGAAGAAAGGAAAGAGCTGCTCAACACACACTCTCAGTTTTTAAATAAGTTATCAGGGAGCTTATACAAGATCATTACAGGACCAGACTCCTGGTTTCTAATATGACAAACCCTAATCTTATCCATTGCACCGTGCACTGCCTTTTAAAAAAGATAATCCACACAGGTTTAGTCTGCCTCTAACCACTATCGACCCACTCCTCTTGCAGAGCCAGGAATAGAATCAACCTTGAACAGAGACCCAAAAGCCATACCTCAGCACTGTTAAGGCAGAACAACTTCCCAAATGCATGGAATGTGTAACAGGCAGATGTGCTGGTTTGTTAATGTAATTGAAGTGAGCCTATGAGATCACTGTTAAGGTTTGTCATTGGAGTGCATGTTTGCTGAAGCTGGAGAATGTATGGTTTTTGGAAATCTGGTGGAGATAGAAGTATGTTGGGGCTGATGACGTCTGTTATCAACAGCATGTAGGCAATATAAATGTGGAAAGGAATGCACAAGTCTTTCACCTTTTGGCCATGATTTTAGGCTGGGGGAGTGGGGGTGGGCTGCAGCTTACCACCTTAACTGCCAAACTGTAGTTTTTGTTTGCTAATGGGAACTGTGTTCCATCCCAAACATGGCTGCACTTTAGCAAGGAGTTAAATGATGTAGGGCCTGATCTAAAGCTTACTGAAGTCAATAAATGGAGTCTTTCCATTGATTTTAATGGGCAGTGGTCAGACCCACAATTCATGGGGAGGATAGGTGCTAAATAAAAGTCAAATATTATTAATTGTCAAGACTTGGGGATTGTTTAACCTGCAGTAGCAATAATGTAGGGACTGACGCCTGGCTGAGGTTAATTGTACTGTACACAACCTAAGCCAGCAGTCACCTCTTCCTCACCTAGTCATTAACCCGCAGGATATGCCCTGTGTCTCACCTGACAACAGATACATTTATTTGAATTCATTTCTCCATAAATAAAGACCGCTATCCTAGTCTAGGAACTTATAGAATTTGGTTTTATGCTGAACCATTTTTCAAACTTGCAGTTTCTGAAAGAGCTATCCAAAAGTGCATATATTAGCTACTAGAACGTCCTGTGAGGAAACAGCAGCAATTTTGCAACCAAAAAGAGCTCCCATGTTCACTATTCACTGGATGTTAGCCACTACGTGGGAGTTAAACTTAGTCTGTTTTGAAAAGTGCCATAAACTCTTCAACTTTCACCTGCAGAGCCACCCAAGAAGGGACCTTAGTTTCAACATCTCCATCAACTTCCGTAAGGCACTCTAGCCCACAAAGACATCAAAAAGATTAATTTCTAAATTAACCAGAATCTAAAAAACCAACACTATATCCTACGCATAGGAGCACATTTTCTGATGCCTAACACATGCACATTACATTGTAAATTGCTCAAAAACTAGATGGTGAAATCTAGGGTTCATTTTAGTCATCTAACTTTTGTATCTTTCTCCATAACCACAATCCTCTAACATGAGCTACACAGATTCCAGCAAGGAACATCTGTGCATTGCAGCTTGCCCATGCTTCACTCTTAAGATAGTGATGCTCAGTCACTGGTATGCATTTATCAGGGGAGTATGCTTAAGGTAGTGGACTGGGAATCGGGATATCTAGGGTCAATTTCCAGCACTGGTACCAAGAGTGCCTAACAGAACAGGACCCTGATCTCAGTTGGACTCTAGGCACATAATAAATGATGAGAGGTAAGCCTCACTTGCCCACCAAAAACCTTTTTGTAGCTGGCTTCATATTGTAAATTCAATGCAGCCTTCTTGTGAGACTCGGTCACTATATTCCATTGGAGTTTGAATGCCTATTCTAAGCTGCATAAACTCAGTGGCGCTGTGCTGCTTATCAACTCTTAGTTTAAAATCTGGTTTTCAGAAGCTGGCTTAATCTAATATGTCCTGATTATGTCACCAAGTAACAGATGAAGAATCCTAACAAATGTTGGTCACACATCCATTCAAACCACTTAAGAAAATAGGGAATGACTTATGTGGTAATATACCTTCATGCTAGCAAGGGGGAACATATTGCACATCAAGCTGACTGTCGTTCAGCTGGTTGTTTTCAACACAGCCATAGTAAAGGAAACGTAGCAAACCAGCAAACCAGCTGGAAAACCAGTCTCATTGGTGAAACGTACCATTTGAAAAGAAACAAGGTCATGAACTCTGAACTCCTGGATACATAAGCTAAGTTTCTTTGTATACGGTCACAGAGCGGAGACTTTTTAATATCCTCTTTCCAGGATGGAAATGTAAAGAGACAGGTGTTGGGTGTAAAAATATGCATGCAACAGGTAGAAATATACATTTTCTGTGGAACACACCCAACCCTTTACACATTGATTAAGTTTGTTTTAAAACTGTTTGTAAATAATGAGCACATAAGGAAACATCCATCCCAGGCAGAAGGAAGGGGAGGGTCAGATGCATTAATGGCACTTCCTTTCTAGGACTCCATGGAGGTATGATCAGGATCTAGGTTGGGGTGAGAGGGGGCAACTTGGGAGGGAGGGAGCTCCCTTCAGTCCTGCAGAGATTCTTTGGGGAAATTATCCAGCCTGGGGCTGCAATATCTGCTGCACGGAGCCCTTTTCATGCGAAGGATCCCTGGTTAAAGAGAACCTCAGGGGCAGCAGCAGCCAGGAATCCCTGGTAGTACAGTCACTGTCAGGGAGGGGAGAGCATTACAGAGGAACAAATCTGGTATGGGGCAGAGATTCATGAGCATCTCTCAGGTTTGTGGGTAGGCTCATTCTGCAGAGGGCAAACCCCACCACGCCAATGGAATAACTAGGGAGTTCTACAAGGGGCTCCTGTTAGAGATTCTCTCCCCTTTAGTCCCCTCCTTTGGGTTTTACCCTGGGGACAAGGTGATCTGATGATTCACTAGCTTCAAGTAAATTATTCTGATACATGAAAATAGCTAAATTCACGCCTAGGGACCAATTCACCCAGGGTTTGTGATAGACTCATAGATTATAAAACCAGAAGGGACAATCATGATAATCTAGTCTGACCTCCTACACTTTGCAGGCCACAGAACCTCACCCATCCGCTCCTCTAGTAGGACTGTAACCTCTAGCTGAATTACTGAAGTCCTCAGATCATGGTTTAAGGACTTCAAGGTACAGAGAATCCACATTTACTCTAGTTCAAGTCAGCAAATGACCTCTGCCCCATGCTGCAGAGGAAGGTGAAAACCCAACAAGATCTTTGCCAGCGTGACTTTTGGAAAAATTCCTTCCTGACCCCAAATATGGTGATCATCTAATATCAAGCCTAAACTTATTGATGGACAGTTTATGCCCATTTGTTCTTGTGCCAACATTGGCCATTAACTTAAATAACTCCTCCCCCTCCCTGGTATCTATTTCCCTGATCTATTTATATAGAGAAATCATATCTCCACTCAGTCTTTTTTAGGTTAGGCTAAACAAGCCAAGCTCCTGGAGTCTCCTCTTATAAGGTTGGTTCCATTCCTTGGCTCATCCTAGCAGCCTTTCTCTGCACCTGTTCCAGATTCAATTCATCTCTCTTAAACATGGAAGACCAGAACTGCACACAGTATTCTAGATGAGGTCTCACCAATGCCTTGTACAATAGTAATAACACTTCCCTGTCACTACAGGGAATACCTTAACAGACGCTCTCAGGTCACATACCTGGCTGACAGCAATTAATCCTGACTCATGATCTGGAGATAGAACTCTCAAATGACATTTGAGAATTCTATCAGGAGATCACGAGTGAAGGCTTAATTTTACTTAGGAATCATGTATCTCTCGATTAATTCGCAAGAGTTGGCATGTCTGCAAACAGGAAGACTGCCTGAGTCACTCAGGGAGTGACGCAGTCAGGGCAATGGGCTTGAGGATAGCCCAACGCTGCTTGTGGAGACAGACTTTGAAAGATGTTTTCCCCTTCAAGGGGAAAACACAGAGCTACCTGGCTGGAAGGTCAAATCACAAAGCAGTTGTACTGTGACTTTGTGAGTGGGAGGAAAGCTGCATTTTGGAAGAGAAAAAAGGGGGTACTGAACCTGTTGGCGCAATCCCAGAATTGCCAGAAGGAGGCGCCACCCAATGGTGAGTAGAGCACCCCATGACACTAAGGCAAAGTGTTCATTTAGATGTTGGGCCATACCTGGATTATCTTTAATCTCCACCCCATCCCTAGTGTCTAGCAGTCCCACTTCTTCTTTCCTTGTTTTCTTTTTATTTAAATGGCTAAAGAACTTTTTACTATTGATCTCTATTACATGGATCTAAATCAGGAGTCAATCCATTTAACCAAAGGGCCAAATTCTGTTCTTAGTTACACTGATATTAAATTTTTTATAAGTTCTATTGAAACCAAGGGAGTTACACTGGCATAAAACCAGAATAATAGAGCAGAATCTAGCCTGTAGAGTTCAGCTGTATATCTAGTCTCCTTTCTGTGTCCTTCTCTGGCACAAAGATTGCTCCTCTTACAAATCATTATATTTGTCCCCTGTTATAACTTATGGGGGCTTGATTAACTGTTGGTTTGGGTTTTTTTTGCTGGCAAGCATTAGCAACATGTACATTTCATTTCTTCTTCATGAATATTGCTTTAATGGGGACCTACAAAAGCTTTGTCCCCTAGCAACAGTTCTCTGCAAGCTCCACTTATAAATCAATGCTAGCTAGACTGAGTGAGTGGAAGGGACTGAGGTATTCAATTCTCTATTGGTCAAACGTATTTTTTTATTATTATTCACTTGATTGTTAATTTTAAAAAAAAACTTTCATTGTCTATTTTTTCTCTTCATCTAATACTGATTCTCTATCAGTGCGCTACAAAAACCTTAACAGTTTTAGAGCTTGAAATGCTCTCTGACATTATATGAATCGGCACAAGCCAAAGCCCAGGGAGACTTAAAGAGGTGGGCATTTCACTAACAACTGAAACAGCATCAAAGCACTGTAAATGTGATCGACAGCTGTCATGTCTGTATAATGCAAATGATGCCATACGATATTGAACTCCAGCTGGTCTATGTCTTTAGGGACTGATTTTGCCCAGCGCGGTTCATTGTGTCTTCTACAGGTATTAGTGTAAACTGTTTTGACCAGCTTCATAAGCCTATGGCCACTCAGAGTAGGGGAGAAACTCATTTTGCCAAATCTTTAGAACTTAAATATGATGGATTCAAATGTTTCATTCATGATGTAAGATTATAACTCATTTCCCCTGACTCCTGGCCCAGTGCTCCTTTCCTTAGGCCAAAGGGTACTTTAACACTCTATACCTGGGGGAGTGCCCTGTAACCCCTATATTCATCACTTGTATATAATTGTGATATTGCACATAAAGCATGCCATGTGAGGTATCATGGGAAAGGGTATGATCTGCTGAAACTACTGTTACATATAAATATGTGTATCATTAGTGCATATGAAGTTATGAGAATTGTGTTGTATGGTTGTCACTAAAATATGCTGTCGACTTGGGAAGTGCCCAGGTACTAGCTCCCCAAAGACAATAACCAGGGGGATAACCAACTCCTGGATGGGCGGGTATTGAACAACCAATAGCCATTGTCCAGCAAGGGAGCTACAATACAATGACTCACCTGCACAAGGCCACACAAGTGGAATTGCTCAACCTTGCCAGGTGGTGACTCAGCAATGCCCATCAGAAATGCCTGGACTTGTGTTCTCCAGGCACGTGGATTAAGGGTATAAAGCAGAACGCAGTGGCCCCATGCTTGGCCTTTTCTCCTCCCACCCACCTACACTGCAAGCAACAAGGACACTCAGAAGACTGATTTCAACAGAGGAGACTGGCCCAGGTTTAAGGGAGAAACCTATATATTAAGGACTGTAAGATCCAGTGGGATGAGAACATTGCTTGCTCTAAATACTGTCTAGTGTGATACGGTTTAGACTGTGAGCTTATATTTTATTTTATTTTGGTAGGCAAAAAGTCAGAGTGGTCATCACTTATAATCAATTAAAATCTATCTTTTGTAGTCAATAAACTTGTTTTACTGTTTATCTTTACCAGTGAGTTTGTCTGAAGTGTTTAGTAAATCTGCTCCAGTTTACAAAGGCTGGTGTATATCCACTTTCCATTGATGAAGTGGTGAACCAATTAATAAACTTGCACTGCTCATTTTGAATAGTACAAAATGGTACATTCCTGAGGTACAGTGCTGGGAGCTGAGGGGATTTGGCTGGTACCTTTCTCTGTGTGATTCATGAGTGGCTCTGGGAGCATTCATGCAATCAAGCTGGATGTGGGGCTCCACATGCTGTTGTGCTGATTGATAACAGCACCTGGAGGGGTTTGCTGCTTGTCACCAACAAAGCATTGTGAGACAGCCCAGACTGGGGAGTTAAGGAGGCATAGCAGTCCTACAGTCCCATGCTGCACCCCAGGGATCCTGTCACAGATACTTTGATAGGGGAAAGCAGGTGCAGGAAGAACAAAATCCATTTTGCCATGTTCTGTTGAGAGCTATAACTCCATATAGTTCTCAGGAAATGATGCAGTAGGCTCAGCAGGGTCTAGACAAATGTGCAGTACAACATGGCTGACTTCCTACTGCACACATGCAAATGATAATTATCTGCAGCTTACAACTGAGACAAATCTGGAATGATTTTCATGAGGACAGTGAAAGGTATCTCTGAACCCAGGACATCCCTCCCCACCCCCACCGACCAAATTTCAAGTTCCGACTCCAACCTCTGAGGCACTAAACCTGTTTTTAAAAATAGCTGGAAAAATATTTTACATCAAAATGATCTATTTTTTCATTGATCTCATTCTCAAAACAGAATGAACCTCTTGGGACCAACCTCTCCAGAAAATCCTAAGAAACACACCAACTTTCAGCCCAAAAGGTTAGTTTTAACAGTAATAAGTAACTCAAGGGAAGAGGTATGGGGAAACTGTTAAGCAACCTTAATAAATATCAAGTATAATTATTTATATATTTGGCTAGAATGCTTTCTGCATCAGTTACCGTATTCTGATCTGTGTTAGCACAGAAGGAACATTTAAGTCATTCACTGGTATTTTTCTTAGAAAATGTGAAAAAATTCCCACAAAGATAGAAGTTTGCCATGAAAGAGAGGCAAAATCCTTTCCCACTTCCAAAAAGGAGCAGGAAATTTCCTTGCACCACAAAGGATTCCATTATTCGTTTGATAATTTGATCTTACCCCCAATGCCAGGCACAAAGTTGATTACCCATTCTGCACGCCCTTCAGCTGTAAATATTTCAAAGCTGACTGTTTTATGTCCCTTCTCCATAACAAAGTTACAATCTGCAGAATGTTTGTAACCTATAGTGCTCGTTGTAAAGATTTAATAGCCTCGGTCCCAGAAAGGAATTGTTCTCAAGAAATAAGCTTTGGTCCGTTATGGCAGATTAGATTTAAATTCAAAGTAAAAAAAATAAGTCTCTAAGCGACACATTCTGTAAAAATAAAAACAAGGGACATGCTAATGGAGTTGGAGTCCTGGTTAATCAAAGCCAAGAAACCAAGTAGAAAATAGCTGACTTCAGTAAGAACTAAATGCAACTATATGAGCAAAATGGATTGGGAGCTAGTGAGCGTGCATCTGAGATGCACTTGATAGTGCTCAGGGTCAGTGAACAAAGACATCTGTAAGCCACCTTTATGCTTTACCCTGTTCCCAGAGCCAGTCAGTGGGTCTGTTCCTGACATAAAGCAGGGCTTTAGGGCTGCTATACTTTGTGGAAGCTGCAAGTGACTTCCAAAGGGCCATTCTGGGCTGCCAGGGAAAACCCTTCCCCCTTGACCATCCTCCATGCATTGAGGAGATGCCACCCTGACAACTCCCCCACACTAGAGGAATCCTCAAAAGGCTATATCCAGAAGTCACTCAAAGATTTGACTCAGCCTGGTGCAGTCCAGTTGCAAATAAATTTGTTATCGTTGTTTTTACAGAAATTCCAGTCAGTCAAAGCTCTCCAGCCAAGGTATCAGTTACCAAGAACTAATGCTCATGGACTGAACCATATCCTGAAGACCTGGCACGATCACCTACAAACTACTGAAATTCCTGGCTTTACTAAGTTTCAGAGTAACAGCCGTGTTAGTCTGTATCCGCAAAAAGAAGAACAGGAGTACTTGTGGCACCTTAGAGACTAACAAATTTATTAGAGCATAAGCTTTCGTGGACTACAGCCCACTTCTTCGGATGCATATAGAATGGAACATATAATGAGGAGATATATATACACACATACAGAGAGCATAAACAGGTGGGAGTTGTCTTACCAACTCTGAGAGGCCAATTAATTAAGAGAAAAAAACTTTTGAAGTGATAATCAAGCTAGCCGAGTACAGACAGTGTGATAAGAAGTGTGAGAGTACTTACAAGGGGAGATAGAGTCAACGTTTGTAATGGCTCAGCCATTCCCAGTCCTTATTCAAACCGGAGTTGATTGTGTCTAGTTTGCATATCAATTCTAGCTCTGCAGTCTCTCTTTGGAGTCTGTTTTTGAAGTTTTTCTGTTGTAATATAGCCACCCGCAGGTCTGTCACTGAATGACCAGACAGGTTAAAGTGTTCTCCCACTGGTTTTTGAGTATTTTGATTCCTGATGTCAGATTTGTGTCCATTAATTCTTTTGCGTAGAGACTGTCCGGTTTGGCCAATGTACATGGCAGAGGGGCATTGCTGGCACATGATGGCATATATCACATTGGTAGATGTGCAGGTGAACGAGCCCCTGATGGTATGGCTGATGTGATTAGGTCCTATGATGATGTCACTTGAATAGAAATGTGGACAGAGTTGGCATCGGGGTTTGTTACAAGGATAACTCCTATGTATCGCATGTTAAGCAATCCTTGCACACAGTGCTTTGAACTTTCTGTGATATAAATTATTTCTTAAGGATTGAAAAGACTCCAGGAAGGTGCAAACTTGATGTGAAATCTATTTGTATTTCCAATATGTCGCTGGTGATTCTGCAGTTCTGGTTGCCCCATCAAAAAAAAAAAAAGAGAGAGAGATTAGAATTTGGAAAGGTACAGAGGAAGATCAACAAAAAGTACTAGGAATATGGGACAGTTTCCATACGAGAGTAAAAAACAAAAAAACTGGGGGACTGGTCAGTTTAGAAAAGCTATGACTAAAGGGGGAAATGACAGAAACCTATATAATTATGAATGTTGTGGAGAAAGTGAACAGGGAAGTCTTAATTAGCCTTTCACATAACACAAGAACTAGGTCACCCCATGAAATTAATAGGCAGCTAGTTTAAAACAAACATAAGGAAGTATTTCTTCACACAACACAGTCAACCTGTGGAACTCATTGCCAGGGGATGTTGTGAAGGCCAGAAGCAAAACTGGGTACAAAAAAGAATGAGGTAAGTTGATGGAGGATAGGTCCATCAAAGCCTATTAACCAAGATGGCCTGGGACACAAACTCATGCTCTGGGTGTTCCTAAACGTCCAACTGCCAAAAGCTGGGACTGGATGAAGCACTTGAAATTGCTCTCCTCTGTTCATTCCCTCTGAAGCATCTGGCACTGACCATTGCCAGAGACATGATACTGGACCAGATGGACCACTGGTCAGACCCAGTATGGCTATTCTTATGTTCCTGTGCAATAGTGTAAAGGGTATGTACATTCACAGACACCTGAAGACAAAATTCTGTTCTCTTACCCCAGAGCAACTATAGTGGGATTGCATCAATTTAAGCAGACAAGTGGTGGAGGGAGAAAACAAAACTTTCATGTGTAGGTGAAAGACCTGTCCTATGGAACAATGGCTTTACACTGGTGCTGCAGCCATCCCTCTCAAGAAAAAGTATGCCCCAGCCCTATATGAGAGAAAGCAGACTCTCAGCATGTAGCCATGCAGTCAAAGCAGCAAAGATCTGCTGGAGAGCTGATTCATAAGGTAAATGATGCAGCTTAGGTCAGGTCCACAAAACCATGGAACACAACTACATGGGAAGTACTGGGTGGAAGGGACAGTACTGCCCATCACTCTACAAAGATTGTTTTATTGTCTAGGATCAGAGCTGAGTTTTCTGTGAACTTCTGACTTATTTGAATGGCTTCTCTTTTATTGCGTTTGCTCTGTATTAGTATTCTAGCAAGTGAGTGTACTGGAGAAGATGTTCAGGGAAACAGCAAATTGTATAAGAATAGTGAGACTATTCCCAGGTTACTGTTAATTATTTGTATTGTGGTAGTGCCTAGAGATCCCAGTCTGGATCAGGCCCCTATTGTACTAGGCACTGTACAAAAATGTATGTGAGACTGTCCCTGTCCTAAAGAGCTTGAAATCTAAGTATAAGGTGAGACAACCAGGAGAGTTAACAACAGATGAGAGACGTGCCGGGTAAGAGTGCTGAGCCCATTTTGAGACCCTGCAAGCTGCCCTCAAGCTCTCACCCATTTCACCTCTTGTGCCCACTGAGGGCATGTCTACACTGTTGGGGGTGTGACTGAGTAGATATACCCAGGCCAGCTTCAATCTAGCTAGTACCACTAAAAATGGCAGTGAAGACACAGCAGTGCAGGCTCTACAAGCCAACTGGAACCTTGAGTATGTACTCATGTGACTGGCTTGCTCCAGGATCCGTGACACCACATCTTCACTGGCACTCGCTTGATTTCAGCTAGTGCAGTTATGTCTACCCGAGCTGCAACCACACGTCCGACTGCACTGTAGAGACACACTCCAGAGTACAAACGTTCTGCTACTGCACAATAAATGCTGCTTCCCATTCTCCCTGCCCCACCCCTATAACCTTAAGGGAACTCAGTGCTTGTAAAAGGTGGGCTTGCTGGTGCCTGAAAGCCATTGTGTGTCCATTCAGCAGCTACCATACAGGCAAAAATGTGCCTCAACCCTTCTTTACAGGGTTTATATTTATATTTTATATATATATTTAGTGTGGAGAAGGTGTTTGAGACTCCAATGTCCTTGGTTTCTCTGCAAACAATAACTCAGTTCCCTAAGCCACCCACTTCTTTGTTTTATTGTATCTGAAAGTGGCAGCTCCTGTTCCACTAATGGCCAGGCAATACGATTTAAAGTTCCATAGATTTAGAGTAGAAAGTTCAAGTAAAGCTCAGACTCCAGGAAATTAGCTGAACCACTGAGATTTTGTTGGAACTGTCTGTAAAGGGCTGGCACTGAGTGGGTCGTGCTCTGCTCAAAGAGCACTAGTTCCTCTGAGGTTGGTTCTTCCTTCAGTGCGCATGCACGAGGCCCTTTGCTGTTAGTAGGGATTACTCACATGCTGTCAGTCTGTTTCGTGTGTGTGTGTGTATAACTCATGTTAACGTTAACAGCTGCACTTGCTATACACCTTATGAGGAGAATAGGCTTCTAAATGCAGCTCCTCCAGGAGTTCTGCAGTAAGTTCCTATCATAAAAAGGTTGGTACTATGGACCAAATGAGACTAGAAATCTACTTGATTGACTTCATTCAGAGCAATAAAGAGAGGGCACAAGCAGAGGCAGCATGTAAGGAGTGTGTATCCTGAAAGCATCACTAGCAGAGGCAAAGCTACGGCAGGCGTAGTGGGAGAGTTGAAGCAGTGGTAAAAGCAACTGGGGAAGCTGGGATTGCAATAGTCTTGGGAAGGGAGGAGCTACCCAACAGAGCAATAAAAACACTTAAGATGGTGTTGCTGTAATGGGCAACACTCCATGGGTTTAATGCCAAGACATGGGTCAGGCCAGTGGCACAGGCATGCTGCTGTGGTGAATTCTGTGCATGTGAGAGTACAGGGCTTTCAGGTTGGTAGAGAGAAAATTGAACAGCATTAATGTTGCTAACAGCAGTTAGTTTACTATAGAATTGACTGCCAGCATTGTCTTTGGTGTGAGATCTAGGGTATCAATTGATCTGGGGTAAGTGACTGGTCTCTTGGGACTGGAAGCAACCTAAATGTGGTGTGATGTTTGGTGTAAGTGACCTTTTATCACAAAGTCCAGTTTGTCTGGGTGGCAATAGAATTTAAAAGGACTGTCTGTGACTCCATGGAAAGACTTATATTGTGATCCAGGAGTTCACATTTGTTAGTGCTTTGGTGAAATCTAATTATAGAACACACACACACAGCTTGTGGTGTCTGTCCTCGTTTTCTGACTGTCTGCCCAGACGTAGGCACAAAGGAGTTTTAAATAAAAAAGTTTCCAATATGTTAATCCTTGATTTATAAATAAGTAGGGGATTTCGTACAGCAGATGAGAATGCAGAAATAGAGTGTGGAGAAAGATAAGGTAGAGCAAAACTAACAGTATCTCCACTGCTTGAACAAACTGGATGTGTATAAGCATTTAAATGCTGGCAAAGACAATTCCATCCTTCACAAATAACATCATTTAGATGCATAGACTTTAAAGCTGGAAGGGACCATCATGATGGTTTGCGCAGAGGGTTGGACTAGATGACCTCCTGAGGTCTCTTTCAACCCTAATCTTCTATAATTCTATGATCATCTAGTCTGACTTTCTGCTCATTGCAGGCCACAGAACCTCATCCATCCCCCTCCTGTAATAGACCCATAACTGGCTGAGTTACTGAAGACCTCAAATTATGGTTTAAAGACTTCAAGTTGCAGAGAATCCACCATTTACACTAATTGAAACCTGCAAGTGACCTGTGCTCCGTGCTGCAGAGGAAGATGGAAAAACCCCAGGATCTGTGCCAATCTGACCTGGGGTAAACTCCTTCCCAACCCCAAATATAGTGCTCAATTAGGCCTTGAGCATGTGGGCAAGACCAACCAGCCAGACACCTGGGAGAGAATTCTCTGAAGTAACTCGGAGCCCTCCCCATCTAGTGTCCCATCACTAGCCATTGGAGATATTTGCTGCTAGCAGCTGCAGATTGGCCACATGCCATTGTAAGCAGCCTCATCACACCATAACCTCCATAAACTTATCAAGCTCAGTCTTGAAGCCAGTTACTCCCCTTGGAAGGCTGTTCCAGAATTTCACTCCTCTGATGGTTAGAAACCTTAATCTAATTTCAAGCCTAAACTTGTTGATGGCCAGTTTATAACCATTTGTTTGTGTCCACATTGGCGCTTAGCTTAAATAACTCCTTTCCCCCCCTGGTATTTATCTCTCTGATGTATTTATAGGTCACCATCATATCTCCCCTCAGCCTGCTTTTGGTTAGGCTAAACAAGCCAAGCTCCTGGAGTCTCCTCTCATAAGGTAGATTTTCCATTCCTCTGATCGTTCTAGTAGTCCTTCTCTGCACCTATTTCAGTATGAATTCATCTTTCTTAAACATGGGAGATCAGAACTGCACACAATATTCCAGATGAGGTCTCACCAGTGCCTTGTATAATGGTACTAACACTTCCCTGTCTCTACTGGAAATACCGCACCTGATGCATCCTAGGACTGCATTAGCCTTTTTCATGACCACATCACATTGGTGGTTCATAGTTATCCTGTGATTAACTAATATATCCAGATCTTTCTTCTCCTCTGTCACTTCCAACTGAAATCCCCAGCTTGTAGAAAACATTCTTGTTGTTACTCCCTAAGTATATGGCCTGGCATTCTGCACTATTACATTTCATCCCATTTCTATTACTCCAGTTTTCATGGTCATCCAGATCATCTTGTCTGATATTCCGGTCCTCCTCCATATTGAAAGGTATTGCCAACTTCATGTCATCCACAAATTTTATTAACACACTCCCAATTTTTGTGTCCAGGTCACTAATATAAATGTTAAATAAGATTGGTCCCAAGACTGATCCCTGAGGATCTCTATTAATAACCTCCCTCCAGCCTGACAGTTCACCTTTCAGTATGACCCATTGTAGTCTCCCCTTTAATCCATCTTTCAATTCTCACATTAATTCCCAGGTCTCTAGGCAAATACAGCAGTTGTTGAAATAAGGGTATATTGAACCAAGAGGGCTTCCCCATAGGTGTTTAATATCGTGATTACAAAGTAGAATTTAGGGTAGTTGTTTGCTGAGTATTGACAATGTGCTTGGTAGTGTAGAGAAAAGGAAGAGGAAAATGGGGCAGGGATCAAAGAACTTACAAACTGAACAGACAATTCAGCCACACAAAGGGTATTGGAGTAACACTGCAGGGCTTCAAGGAAGATATGGGTTTTGATGAGAGAGTTAAAAGGAGAGTGTGGATGCCAGCAGCACTAGGATAAGACATGAGTGGTTTACCAACATACATCTTCCCCTTTTTCCCTGTGCTCTTCTGTCTTGGCTCAAAGATTGGTCTGATGGTTCTAATAATGCATTATATTTACCGTATATACTCGATCATAAGCCGATTCGTTTATAAGCCGACCCCTGCAAGATGGATAAGTAAAAATGGAAAATTTTTATAACCCGTTCATACGCTGACCCTATAATTCAGGGGTCAGCAAACTTCGGTTCCCAGGCCATCAGGATAAGCCGCTGGTGGGCCGAGATGGTTTGTTTACCTCGAGCATCCGCAGGCACGGAGGTAAACCTAAGTAAACAAAGTGTCCCAGCACGCTAGCTGCTTACCCTGACGGGCTGGGACAGCAACTGGTGGGGAAATTTTTGGGGGGAGAAGCTGGGAGTCAGGGGAGTAACCCCTGTGACCACCCCCCACATGACCCCACCCCTAGCCTGGGACCCCCACACTCTCCCCATCCCATCCCTTCCCACCTTATCTGGGGAGGATGTCTCTGACCTGGCTGGAGCTGATCCGGCAGGCTGGGCAGTGCGGCCGCAGCCTGCTCCAGTGGGCCAGACCAGGCAGCACGGCCGCAGCATGTTCCAGCGGGCTGGGCCGGGTGAAATGGCCACCCCGTGCTCCGGCGCCTGGGTGGCTCGGCCACAGCCTGCTCTGGGGGACAGGGCCAAGCGACACGGCTGCAGCCTGCCAGCCCCGGAGCTGCAGCTGCTTTGGAGGCTTGGGGGAGAGCAGCGTGGCCAGAAGTGGAGAGACTCTGGCCCCGCTTCTTCCCTTCTGGCTCTGCTGCCTCTCCTTGCTCCCTCTGTTGGGGGGAGGGGCTGTGTCCCACCTCTCCCTCTCTATACCCGTTCATAAGCCGACTCCCGTCTCTGGTGCTTCCCTTTTTTACTAAAAAAATTCGGCTTATGAACGAGTATATATGGTACTAAGTTTCCCCACGGAGTGAAAGTTACACTGTACCAGAAATTTGAGAGCATGTTGCAAGTATTTATTCAGCCTCCCAGCATATCTGTGAATTAAGCAATATTTACATCTGGGGCAGTAAATGGGATTTCGCTACAAAAGACATTTTTGATTGGTCCTATATTACTGTTCTGTATAAATTCCCTTCTCTCTCCCGCTCTCACCACGCACATGCACTTCCCTGCTGTGGGAGCTGAGCACGGATATATAGTCACCATGTGCTCCTACAGATTGCTCGAGAATGGGCTGGTCTCATTCTGGCCCATGTTGCCAGATTGTGCCCTGTGACTCTCTTCCCATACAGAGGGCAGGGGTCATCTGCCTAAAGAGCATTTTACTCTTCTCTTTTCCCAGAGCCCATGGAAGTCTCCTGGTGGGGCCTAGCAATCTGGTGGGAAGAGGGATGGAGCTGGGCAAAGGGAATGTGCCTGAGACTTCATAAAACACCAAGCTGAGCTGGCTTCTTGCTGTGGAACAGGCTTTCAAGGGGCAGGAGCATGAGGTAGAGTGAGTGAAAACCATGAGTTTCAGAGGCCAAAATCCCCTTGTTCCTGCCACGGAGAAGGCAATCCCCACCCCCGATGGAAACGTTCAAAGGAAACTTTTAAAAGTATAAGAGATCAAATTAACTTTTATTTCATTAGCCTACCTGAAGTAATACTGCTCAATTATTGCAAAAGCCTTTGGTATCTTACATAAGCATAAATAAAAGCTCAAGCTGCTGCTGCGGCTTGAGCAAAGGGAATAGAATTATTTTTCTCTTTACCTCAAATAAACCCTTGGCTTGATCTTTCTGAGCACGTAGGTAACCTGGAAAGCCATTTCAGTATTCAATGGTGCCCTCTGCTGGAAAGAAGAACAAATCAACAGGTTCAGCAATCCTGATTCTGCAGTTCTCACTCCAGCAAAACTCCCATTGACTTCAAGTTGGTGTTTTGCCTGAGTGCAGACTGCAGCATTGGCACCTGAGGGGTCTAGTTACTATGCGTTCATGGTTCTTCTTACAAGAAACAGCTGTTAGGTTTGTTTAGCATATGTCTGGAATAATCAGGACAGTTAAAACGATTGAATTTCAGTTCATTGATTAAAGGCATCAGATCATGGCTGCACTGATCACTGAAGTCTCACGCTTTATTTTAATATCAGATTAATTCTGAAAAGATTAGTTGCAACAAAAAGGGATTGAACGTAACTGAATGCTACTTGTTAGTGGTTTAAGTATGAAACATTTAGATATACGTTGATCACATAGCAATTTGTTTTAAGAATTAATCTGCATTTCAAGTGAGAGAAATATTTTGCTTTTTTGCAACGGTCATTGGGGTCACTGGGAGAAATTCATCCTTGATGGAATTCCATTTAATTCAGTGGAGTGACACCAGAATGGATTTGATCTGATATGCTTAATATCTATTAAACTGAAACTAGTACAAATAAACTGAGTTTACATGAATTGTAAATCACTTTGCATACTCAGATGATTCTATGGTGCATTTTAGGCCCCAATCCTGCAAAGGAATTCCACTGGGGCAGATCCCTGTGCCTGCTCAGAGCCCACTGACTTCCATGCAGCTCTACTTGTTCACAGGGAGTTTGCCCACATGGAGCATTCACTGCAGGATCAAGGCCTTAGATTGTAAACTCTTTGCAGTAATGAAGGTGTCTTACTCCATATGTAAAAAGTGCTGTGTTAATTTAGTGTGCAATACAAATCATTAATGACAGCAGCACCAAAACAAGGAAATTGAAAGTAAATTCATCTTCACAAATGTGTTAAGTATTGTGAGAAGGGAAAAGACAGGAAAAAAATCACCAATATTTCTTTGGTTGTGAGCTTGATGGATGCTGTGTTCAATATTCTTGTGTGAGCATCAGTGTATACGGTACATCCCCCAACTTGCTTCAGAAACAGCTTGTATATATTGTATGAGGCAGACTGCAATTCTAATGCTCAAGTGCTGGTGCGAAAGGTACATTTTCATATGTCACTCGTAGGATTGTTTTCTCACAGTATTTTTCAGATTTTGTGGCTGACATGAAACAGTTAACTTTTTAAATGGCCTAGAGAAGGAAACCAAGCAATGACTTTCTCCACTATCCTTCATTTTAAGACTGTAATTTACTATTGTAAGTGGTCTGCAAATTGGTGAGTGACCGAGAAATGGGATCAACGGTCTCCACCCACCACCTCCCAACTACACAGGCTGTATTTGATCTCCATGCCTCCCACATTGCCCTGGTAAATAGAAATTGAGATCATTTTATTGATTAAATACAGTGGAGCTAGAGCTGGGAGTGCTGCTGTACCCGTTGGCTTGAAGTAGTAATATCCCAAATACATGGCTTACATGGTTTCCATCATCAGCACTCCCACTGAAAATTGTTCCAGCACACCTAATTAAATATTTCTTATCTTTCCCTCTTGTTCTCCCATTCCCAGTTCAGACAACAAAGGAAATCTGTGTTAAAATGGCTGCATTGTAGATTCACCCCATGTTTGGTAGTGTGCTGTTATTCTGTAAAACAAAAGAGGAAACAGATGTCCTATGCTGTTGGAGTGCATCAGACAATGGAGAAGAATGGGGGTATTGGCAAAGAAGGCTTCTTGTAGTCAAACCGTGTCCTTGTCCGTACCTTTAAAGCCCTTGTCACTTACATTGAAGGAGCTCTACAGAAACCATTTTTGAGTCTTTGTTGTTCAGTTTGGACAGACTAAGCAGCTAAGTGGCAGTTCAGGGGATTACTCCTCTTTCTTACCTGGATACAGGGGTGAAAGTAACTTAAAGGATTTACCGGTACGCCGGAGTCCTGAGCCGGGGCATGTCCTCAACCGGAAGAGGCGGGGTCTTTCCAGATTTAAAAGCCCTGGGGCTCCGGCTGTGGCTGGGAGCCACAGGGCCTTTAAATCACCTTGGCGCTACCAGCTGCAGAGGCGGCTAGGAGCCCCAGAGCTCAGTGGTGCTTTAAAGGGCCCAGGGCTCCCCGCAGTGGCAAGAGCCCTGGGCCCTTTAAATCCCCCACGCGGAAGCGGGTCCAGTCCAGCACGGCGTACTGGCTCTTGCCAGTACGCCGTACTGGACCGTACCGGCTTACTTGCACCTCTGCCTTGATACCTTTCCGGGCTGTTGATTTATTTTAGACTCTATTTGTAAATGTCTCTCAAATTGAGCTGCCTTTTCTACACCTTTTACAACTCACTCTTCTCTCCCTAAAATTAGGTGTACTGACAAGCAAACATCACACAGAAAGGAAGCGCAAATTGCCACACCTGGTCTTAATCCAACATGGAATGTAACACATGGTAGCTATCCTGTCACCAGCTATCATCACTATAGCAATAAGATGTATTATGGGAGAAAACAAGGCATGATCTGTAGAGACAGATGGAGGACAGAAATTCCATTTCTCAAGGGTCTTGAGATTTTGAAATTTTGGCTTTTTCAAGTCTCCACAAAGGAAAATTCCAAAAATCTTTTTTCACTTCTGACCAACCAACATATTTCAATTTTGGCTTTATACAATTTTCTGTTACAATATAGTACAAAATAAAATAATTCAAAACAAAGTGATTTCAAAACTAAAAACTGAAACCTTTCATTCTGAAAATGTTGTAATGAGACTTTTGATATTTGTCAACTTTTTTCAGTTTTTTTCTGAAACAAAATTTTGGCAAAACTGATTTTTATTTTTTCACGAAACATTTTGATTTTACTGGAACTGCATTTTCTAATGGAAAATGGTGTGAAAGGGCAATATCCTCGACAAAACCTTACTGAATTAATTATAAGTACCGTAGGAAAAAATGCAACAGTTTATATATTGTGGGATTGTATGTAACATCTCTAGGGAGGAGATCTGACTAACGCAAACTTTGGAAAGTGTTAGGAGTTTCAAATGACTATTTGAATCAATGTGAACTTTTAAAGTTAAGTGGGTTTCCCGGGAAATCTCTAGGCAGAGTTATATGCAAATGTAAACCCTCTGGTTATGCAAGAATTCAGCTCTTGGAGCTTTGCTCTCAGGGGACCTTTTGTCTGCTGACCACCTGTTACATGAGAGCGGACCAAAGACCCAAACTGTATAAAGAAAAGACTCTTTGTACATGCCTGGACCATGATGGGAAAATACAAGTGCAGTTGCACTGACCAGTGACAAATGATTCCGTCAATGTTGTTTGTTCGCCCGCCTCTAACGATCTTACTACAACAGAAAATGGGAGCATCACCTTGTGCCTTGACTTAGTCTTTGCACATATAAAAGACTCGATTCTGCCACCCCCACTGACATCAAGCACTTCCTTAGTCATGTGACCAGTGCCATTGATTCCACTGGGGCTACTGGGCATGAGCTTGGGCAGAGATCAGCAACCTTTGGCGTGCGACCCGTCAGGGAAATCTGCTGGCGGGCTAGGCCAGTTTGTTTACCTGCAGCATCTGCAGGTTCGGCCAATCGCAGCTCCCACTGGCTGCCGTTCGCCGTTCCTGGCCAATGGGGGCTGCGGGAAGCAGCAGCCAGCACATCCAGATCCCTGAGCTGGGGCAACAGAATTAGTCCAAAACTGAATGCTTTATGTCTAAAATGATTATCAAAACTATTTCACTTTAATAACAAGAGAAAACCACCGTTGGATAGACTAATATTCCGCATATATTAAAATCCCCCATTACTGTCACATGGGGTACTAGAATAATGCATTCCTGATCCTGAAAACCTCCATTTGATACTTCTATTTAAGAGAGATTTTTAAGGAAAGTAATTAAGCCAAAGCTGTCAGCCTCTCTTCTCATGGCGGCTTTGCAGCAGGGATTTTTGATACAAGAACAGTAGGGCTGCAAATTAGCTTGTCTTTCATTGTGATAATCTCAAAATCAATTACATAAGTGTATTGAATAAACAAGTCAAACACTTCTTTTATAGTGAATCCAGTTTTCATGAAAGGCACTGGGCTGATAATTCTGGGGATGGATGTCCTTGATTTCCCGTAAAGCAAGTACAGCCTAGGCCAAAGGAACAACTTCCCCTTATAAAACACAAAACAGCTTTTACATCCATTCTATGCTCGAAAGTGCTGTTCCTGCAAAGTGTACAGCTGGCCAAGACATACTTCCCCCCCCCCCTTAAAAGTTTCAAGTTTTTGTTAAAAATTATTTAAAAAATAAGGAAATTTTCTATGAAAATGTCTGTCTAGTCAAATTTTATTTATTTTCATATATGTATGTTTATATAGCACTCTTCCTCTGTAGATCGCAAAGTGCTTTACAAAGGAGGTCAGTATGATTATCCCCATTTTACAGATGGAGGAAACTGAGACACAAAGGTGAAGTCACCCAGCAGACTAGCGGCAGAGCCAGCAATAGAAGTCTGGCCTCCTGAGTCCCAATCCACTGCTCTGGGCACTACCTGACAAAACCATCTTTTGTTCAAAAAAAGTATCAGTGGAAAATTTCCCACTAGGTTTAGCAATGAGCTCCAAGCAGACAGACTCTTTGTTCATGCAGAGCCCCACGGAAGTGTAATAGAAGTCTTCATGGGCCCAGGAATGGGCCAATATGGAGCTCCATTTCCAGATCAGGGCTTAAAATGGCCTATGATGTCTTTCTTATCTAGATTGCCCCTTCCCAAGAAACCATATGTGGGAGAAAAACTTTGAGTTTTCCCCACAACATGTATTGGGGGGGAGGTTGGTGTTTACCACTCATGCTGCTCCTGCCCTGGGGGCAGGAAGTAAGGTTCTGCTTCCTTTGTAATACTGGTGTGGCAAACAAGAGTTGAAGGAAGAGACTGAACTTTATTTCAGTCTCTTGACCTGGATCAGGACTAGTGAACTTAGGGTACCTGTCAAACACACTTCTCAAGACCCGAACAGATCCTGGATTAAGTGACTATATGTTTTAACAGGACAGTCCTATATTTTCATATGATGTCCTAGGAATTTCTTTGAGAATGCCAGATATGTCCTGATTGCTCATTTAATCAAACAAAACAGTTTATAGTTATAAAAAAAATCTTCAAGACATATCATTATAGTGAGTAAAATTTGCCCTGTTCCCCAGGAAACAACAGTTCAGTGAAACAAGTGTTCAGCATGCTGAATAGTGTCTGGAAGGAATAGAAGTCAAATGAGTGTAAAGCCTATAAATAATGTTCTTTTGCTTAATGTGATATTTGTTCAAGGTTCCATGACACAGTTCATTCAGAACACTAAATTACTCGAAACAGTCCTCCACTCTTAGCCGTATGCCATATTGCTACTGAGGCTAGGTCTACACTACGGGGGGGGGAGGGGGAGGGAAGGGAGGGTTGACCTAAGATATGCAACTTCAGCTACGTGAATAGCATAGCTGAAGTTGCGTATTTTAGGTCGACTTACCTGGCTCTGAGGATGGCGGTGAGTCGACCGCTGCCATGCCGCCGTCAACTCCGCTTCCGCCTCTTGCCGCGGTGGATTTCCAGAGTCAACGGCAGAGCCATCGGGGATCGATTTTATCGCGTCTTCACTAGACGCAATAAGTCGATCCCCAATAGATCGATTGCTACCCGCCGATCCAGCGGGTAGTGAAGACGTGCCCTTGGTCTGAAACTGGTATTTGCGACACTAGAACATTTTTTTAACGTGCCCTTTTGTAGGAATATTTGGGGGCTCTAAAAAAAAAAGTCACCGCAAAAGCATCCTGGAGTTTTACTCTGAAAATATGAATAGTGGTAGCAAATATGGTCTCCAATGATATTTGGGAGATAAGTGCTACCTGCACAGAGACTCTGCTTCATCACTTATGGTACGTCTACATTGCAATCGGAGGTGTGATTGCAGCATGTGTAGACACACCCAAACGAGCTTTGATCTAGTTATCTCGGGTACCATTTGCAGTGAAGCATGGTATTACTGGCTAGCCACTCAGCTAAGTACCCAGGGTCCTGGGCAGATTTGTACAGCCCACACTGAAGCCTGTGCTGCTGAAGTTTCACTATTGTTAGTATTTGCACTGGCTAGATTAAAGCTGGCTCAGGAATGTCTACACATGCTGCAGTCACATCACTGATTGCAGTGCCGATGTAACTCTTGGGAGCCTCTTCTCCCCTCTGTCTCCCAGGCAACTTGACTTAAATGGAGTGAGATCTGCTCCTGGAATTTGCCTGCTGAATTCAGATTGGGGGAAGAGGGGGCTGATCAGATGCTTAATCATTATGTGAAGACAACCTGTTATCCTTAAAGTTTTCACTCCAAAGCACTCAAAAGAGTAAATACTGTTCCTCCCCAATCACTTGGTTAAATATTCCCCCTCTCAAATCCCTTTGCTTTCTGTGTTCTCCTGTGTAGCAGAGGCAGAAAGTTTTGTGTAATTTTGTGAATGTAAACACATTGGTTGCCATGGGAGCAGGAGCAGAGCTATGATTACTGCCTACAGCTGCCACATTTGCCAGGAGCCCAATTACCTTACCTGGTTGCTTGAATTCAAGGCAGAATGGACACAATGTGCATTGTTAAAGCAAGTTCTTGCTTCCATTTGAAATTGGAAGGCTGGTCAGGCAGGTCTGTGATCTACAGTGTGCAGCAGTTCATCTCATATTGGGTATTATAATTCCATGTGTTATATAAGGCAAGGTTGACTGAAAGAGGAGAAAGCAAAAGGGAGAGAGAAAGCAAATCTGGGTATAGAATACTATATATAAATAAAAGGCATGTGGCAAAATATGGGTTGTATCAGGGCCTGGAATCTCTGGGACTTAGACCCAGATCGTCAATGGTGTTTAGGAGTCTAACTCCCATTGAAATCAAGTTTTGGTTTTGGTTATGGCTCTAGTTCACTAAAGTATTCTATCACAGGCTTAAGTAATTTGCTGAGTAGGGAAAGACCTACACATGAGCTTATAATTAAACATCTGCTAAAGTCCTATTAAAATTAAACACATGTGCTTTGCTGAATTGGGGCCTTAACGTGAACATACACCTCAAGATGCCAAGGACATCTTAGATACCAAAAAAACTAAAGATGAGCATTAATGTACTTAATTGATCAAGTACATAAAGGCTGTAATTTTTTAAATCTAGTGTAGTTAAATGATTACTCCCTCTTTTGAAACCCCTGCTGGCCAATCAGATTACAAAATGCACTAAATAAGGTGAAAATATATTTATTTTAAAAACAGGTAGGGAGCTAAATTTGGATAGAACAAGATGAAGCTGAGCTGTGGGCCTGCACTATGTGACATTGCCTTCTATAGACTACTCTTCTAGCCCCAGATTTTCAAAAGATATTTAGCTGTCTAAAAATACAGATAGGCACCTATTACAATTTACAAAACTGCCTAAAGGAGTTAGGCAGCTGTTAGGATTTTTTAGAAACACCTAAGCAGGTTAGGTGCTTAGCTCCCATTGAAATCAATGGCAGTTTGGTGCTTTAGATCTAGTGGCCAGTTTTAGGTTAGGCACATAAAGATGCAGATAGGCAATCAGCTACAAGTCATAAGCGGCTATAAAGCTTTAGTACAGTCAGTATGTAAAACATATTGCTGATATAACTTGTATCTCCTTGTGCAAGGAAATGAGCTCTAATGTTAGTAGGGCTAGAGGTCCATTAAGTTATATACAATGTGATTAATCCCTTACCTTTTTATGATCAGTTAATATAATTCAACATATAAATGATGTATTTTAAAGAACACCATTTAGCTTTTATTGTACTTCTCATTACAGAATATTCACAGGAGATTAGAAAACAAACTTCAGAAAGGAGGTAGGAAACTCCCCAGACACCTTGTCTTCTAATTGAATTAATCTCTGAGGTACAGCGCATAGATAATTATTTTAGTGTGGGATGTGATGGATTAATCTGGTGAGATAGATCAAACACAGTTTGTCTTTCCTAATTACATTAGCAGACAGGAACTAGAATGAGTTATTAAAATGTATTTGGGAAAGCTCTTTGAGTAGCAAAAGGATAGTGTGAAGATACAGGTAATTGATAAAGCTGTGCAGAAGACATTGTGCGTCCATTATAGTTTGAGGCGCTATAATGTTTTACTGAAATGGGCATTGATTGGTTAAAGCACCTGGATTCTGGCCTCAGTCTTATCTGTCTGCAGTAAGCTTTGGCTTTTCTGCTAGTGGTTCATTCTTTGGGAAGGGTAGAGGAAGTAGAAGTGTCTGCCCACACCAATCCAAGTTCAAGACTGGCGCCTAAAAAACTGGCACCTAAGATACTGGGGCAGTGAATGTGAGCTGGGCTATTAACTTCTGCAAGTTTTCTGTTTTTAATATAATATCTATTCATTTCCTCATTTTTGCTTAGTTTTTACAATAAATTGCTGCAAGGTTATGAACAGTCTAGTAACAGGGTCACATTCACTGTTACTGGGTTCTGTGCGCATTCGGGGTTTGAAATACATTTCATGAATCTATTTTTATTTATCTTCTGACACTTTGGGTTTGCCAGTCCTACTATATGTTATTTGGGGGTAGGCGATGCAAAGTCAAACTGGTGCATTACCTCCACCCCTGGGGCAGCTGTCATGTGGCTGATGCAGTTGAATCCAGGTTGAGTTTGCTACCTAGTATTATAAAAAAATTAATAAAAAAAAAAACGCTCCACTGGAGGAAGAAGCAGCATTAAAAATGTATTGATGCAAGATGTCCATGCCCTTAAAATGTTTGTTATGAAACTCAACCCTCAATTGAGACTCTTTAAGTCAGTGGTCCCCAACCTTTTCCATGGGGTGGGCGCCGGACGACTAGACACCGAGGACTGTGGCCGCTTGACAAGCAGCCGCCAAAATGTCAAGAGGCTTCGCCACCAAAATGCCGCCATGAAACAGCGTCATCGGCGGCATTTCAGCGGTGGCGCTTCTTGACGTTGCCACTTCTCGGCGGCATTTCGGCAGCTGCTTGTCCAGCGGCCAGTAGGCAAGTACACATGGATGCCCCAGGGGGAGCCATGGCGCCCGCGGGCACCGCGTTGGGGACCCCTGCTTTAAGTCATAGAAACCTATCCCTGGAAGCTATCACTTTTTAAAACCCACCCTTGATCAATTGTTCATGTAAACTTGGCCCCAAACAGGACATGAAAGAACTTTTTCATCCTCGTGAGTCAGGAAGAATGCTTTTTTCTCTCTGAGTTACTGAATCTTTTTTCTCCCTACATGTAAAGAACAGTGAGACAGACTCATAGCTGGTGTATACTGGCATTACCTCCATTGATTCCAATGGAGCTATACCAATGGACACATGCTGAGATGTAGTATGAATGGCAGGAACTCCGAGTAATTCAGCTTGTCTAGCTGCTGAACACCAGTTACAGCTGGAAATACTCAAGTTCACACAATGAACCTAAGTAGGTTTGTCATGCAGCATGATCATGGGCTTCAGCCCATACTTGTGAAAGTTCAACATTGTGATGGGCTGAGGGTTGTTAACATAGTTGTGAACTAATGAGCTTAATTTCCCCACCAGCATCCCTCAAGAACAGACCTGTCCATTCATGAGAACCCCTGTGGGACACCTAGGTGAGGACTCCTGACCTGACATTTAAGGTCCATCAGTGGGGGTAAGAAAGGGCCTCTTGTTGGAGGTACTCCTTAGTAGCTCAAAATCACTGAACTATATGTGAACATGCAATGGTTGATTCACTTCCAATCTCTGTGACCCAAATGGCAAGGTTCCGTTGGCAAATGGTGTTTATTGCCTCCACTATAAACATTCCCCTTTAAGTATCAGGGGGTAGCCGTGTTAGTCGTTATCCACAAAAACAACAAGGAGTCCGGTGGCACCTTAAAGACTAACAGATTTATTTGGGCATAAGCTTTGGTGGGTAAAAAACCACTTCTTCAGATGCATCTGAAGAAAGCTTATGCCCAAATAAATCTGTTAGTCTTTAAGGTGCCACCGGACTCCTTGTTGTTTTTATTCCCCCTTAATTATTTTTCAGCACTCTTGCTTTTAGAGAGTTCACCTTCAGAAATATTTAGTTTTTTCCCCACACTGCTTTGCATGATTTTTTCCCTGGTATTGCATCTTAAAGCATAGGTGAATAGTGACAGATGTGCTGTACCATTTTGCAAATTCTTGGGTACCTTCCCATTGCCTTGGGAGTTGGAACAGCTGGTGCATGGCCTTAGATTAGATGGGAACACTGTCACCTCCTATGGATCTACCCTCACTTCTGCAAGCCTCTTTTATATACTATAGGACTTTAGTCATGGCTATGGATTGACATCTATCATCATAATAATTAATATCTAGCTCTCATATAGCGCTTTTCATCAGTTGAATAGCACACTATTTTTTTATTGCATTGTTTGGTTCATTCCCCTTTTCTATTGCTGAAGACTTCAGGACATTTTGATTACCTGACCATTCAGGATTACTTTGAGAACATTTGCCCACCATGTATTATTTAAATCAGGCACTATGCAACCAGCTGGCCTATCATCAAAATAATCATGTATAATATGTTACATTGTCTAGTCATTTGTTATTCTACACCTCTGATTACACATTCAGTCTGTTCAGTTGTGACTATTTATTATGTCTCTTTCCTTTGATCATTTAAAATCTTCTGAGATGCAGCCCGTAAAAAGAGGGGTGGGGGCAAGAAGTGACCATCATTCTAATAAAACTTAGAATGAGCCTGCATACCAAAAAGGAGCAAAATAGGGCATTTACCCTCCACAGGGCTTCCAGCGGTATCTCCTTCCATCTCATCGCCTGATGAGACTTCATATTGTGTTGATTACAGCCAAAGGGAAAATTGCTCAAATTATTTAATCATATGCACACAGTGTGTGCTCCTGCTCACTTATTTAAAGTGAAATCAACTTTTTTCCCCAGTCAGCTGATATTTACTGTGCTGATTTTCCTTTATGGTAACTGCGGCAACCTAACAATAGAAAAAGAGACAGAACATTAAAAAATCATTTAATTCCCTTGAAGCAGTCCAAGGCATCTAGTTACCACATCATTGTGGTGTCTTCGTCTGAAAAAACTGTAACCTCTTACTAAAGTCAGCCACCATAATAGTTTAATTAGTCAATAACCCTGACATACACATTTCCTCTCTCTCTGTTTTCCCCCCCACCATTTCTCCTACATAGCAGCAGTTTTGTCTCTTGTGTAGTAGAGGTACACTGTATATAGGTACTTGTCCAGAGACAGAGGGTGATCTCATGGTTAAGGCACTAGCCTGGGACTTGTATCTGGGTTGAATTTCCAGCTCCACCACAGACTTCCTGTGGGTCCTTGGGAAAGTCACTTAAGGCCAGATTTACAAAGATATTTCAACACCTACAGATGCACGTAGATGCCTGAAAGGATTTTCTACAGCTCCTAAATGAGCTAGATGCTTAACTCCTATTGACTTTTCCTGAATGCAATGCCCACTGAAGTCAAAGGAAAACCTCTCGCTGTCTTCAGTGACTTTTGGATCTGATTCTGTATCTCTGTGCCTCATTTACCATCTGTAAAATGAGTCCAATAATACCTCCTTCCTCCCACACTTTGTCTTCTCACTTTAGATTGTAAAATCTTTGGAGCAGGTGCTGTTCTGCTATGTGTTCGTACATCACTTAGCACAATGGGCTGATCTTAGTTGAGGCCTTTAAGGGTACGTCTATACTGCAATAAAAGACCCATGGCACGGTCCTGGCTGATCCAGGTCAGCTGACTCCGCTTCATGGGACTTTGCGCAGCAGGGCTAATTGCAGTGTAGATGTTTGGGCTCATGCTGAAGTCTAGGTTCTGAAACCCTGTGGGGGTGGGGAGGTGAGTCTCAGGATATGTCTACACTGCAATTAGACACTCGTGCAGTCCGAATCAATTGACCTGGGCTCTGAGACTCAGCACCGTGAGTTTTGTATTACCGTGTACACGCACCCTAAGTTCTACTGTTATACAACTAAAAAGTAATTGTTATCCATACACAATGTATTTTTAAATTATCTCAAATTCCTATTAACATCAATGGTAATTGCATGGGAGTGTCAAGAGGGAAATGGTCCATGAAATTACACTCTGTAATTCACAGTAGAGGAAATGAGCCCCTTGTATGGTATAATTGTAAGGATTCATATTTGGCCAGAAGCAGGAATTTAAGATCTCGTGGCTCAGATCTCATCTGCTAGATACTAACCGCTATTTATTTAGTATGAATGACTGAGTCAGCTCTTACTGCCATATCCTCATTTAATTAGAAAGATCCCTTCAAACTGTATGTGTTGACTTTTCTGAATTATGCTTTTTCTTGACAGATGGCTTACACTTTCCAGTCTGACAATGCACTGGCACACAGACAAACAGTTCTGGACCCAGTTTCTCTCAAATTTCACTGATTTAATACTATAAAAGATTTGATAAGGCTGCCTACATTATTGATATAGGAAACCATTTGTCACCAGTTTAGTAAATATTGAACTGCATGATTAGTGACAAATTAAGTATAAATTGGCAACACTTAAATGCAAAAAGCCTGACTAGCGCAAAAGATTAGCCATGACTATACAGATAAGTAAATAATACTCTGTACATATCGTTACAGCCTGTACCCTTATGTTCACCCTTTTTATGAGACTATGATAAATTTTGTACAAAGTATATGTAGTGAGGTATCATTTTTAAAACTCATAATCTGCTGAACATTATTGTCTTGGTAAAATGTGTTGCAACATTGTATGTAAAGTTATAAAATTCTACTGTATAAGACATGTTCCAAATCTTGGGAAACAGCTTCAAACCAGTTCCCCAGAGACAAAACGCTAACCAACACCTCAGCCAGCTGTCAATATAATCAAATGGACTTTTACCTGGTTAAGTTGCAGTTCTTTGACTGGAAGAAGGGTGTGAATGAGAAATTTACATCTTGGCAATGGAACAGCTGGAGGTTCCCATGCAAACAGACTTTCTATCTCCTTAACCTTAGCTGGAGATGATTTTCAAAGAGGAAAATAACTATAAGTGAGAACAGAGGACACAAATTTCTCCCTTCATCTCTATTAATGGCATCAACAACACTTGAAAGACAAAGGAATCATCGTTGGTCTGGGGAAAGATCCTGGCTGGAAGATTCAGTCAGTAAGACTGCTAGAATATATGGTGAGGGAGATTTCACTTTGAATTCATTTAGCTTGTTAAATTAGGTATTAGTTTGTGTTTTACCTTTTTATTTCTCTGTAACCAATTCTGACTTGTATGTCTCATTACTTGCAATTATTTAAAATCTATCTTTCTGTAGTTAATACATTTGTTTTGTTGTTCTGTCTAAACCAGGGTGTCTGGATTGAAGCATTTGGGAAATTCCATTTGACATAAGGTTTGTGCATATCATTCTCTATTAATAAAATGACAAACTTTCTATGAGTTTGTATTGTCCAGGAGGGTACTGGGCAGTACAAGATGCACATTTCTGGGGACAAATCTGGGATTTGCTGGCATTGCCCTACTATAATTCAAGAGTGGCTGGCTAGAGCACTCATATTTGACAGTTGGGAGTAATTTACATGCAAGAGGCTGTGGATGAGCAACCAGGAGTGAAACAGTGTAAAAGACACCCCAGGTTGGAGAATTGAGGGGACACAGCTGTTCAACAGTCCAGATTATACCTTGGGTAATGTCACGCTTATAGCATGTTCTAGCAGACCATCTCAAAACACATTATAAACATTAACGTATCTTAGCCTGGAAGCCCTCTCTGGGGGGTGGGAGATAAGCCATCTATTTTCCAAATGAAGAAACACGAAGGGCATCTACGCTCAGCAAAAATGGTGTTGCTACCAAATGGTGGGTGCAACACATGCAAAATAAATGCTATCTTGGTTTGCATCATCAGTTGGTTGCACCATTTGGGAGCAAGCCTTTACAGCTTGTGTAAGCATATAGTCAGGCGCTCAGAGTGGAGGAAGCTCTCTACTCCCCCTGCTGGTGAAAAGGGAAAACTATCTCTATAGGAAGAGCATCATTTTACATATGTTACATACCCACAATTCCATCACTCACACTTAGAAATCACCCTAACTGAACCAGACTTGCCCTTTGGTAGGGAGGGGAGGTTGGAAGTCTGTACCTGAGAAGGAGGTTTCTCCTCACCTTACCTCAGAGTAGCAAGGTGTCTGCTTTAGGGTTAGGTGCTCTTAACATCCCTGTCCTGTGGCAGAATGGACTCTTTAAGGGAGACTTGTGGGGTGGTAGCACAGCTGAGGCAAGGTCAGTGAGGTTCTTCCCTGTCACTTAAACTGAGCTGAAATACTAAGCATGGTCAGGTGGTGGTACTTTAAGGTGGGATTAAACAAGCAATTTCAACAGGGCTGGAGCCAGATCTGTAGAGAGCACTGCCCTTAGATACTTGGATTGTTACTATTTACTTATCTGAGATGTGAATGGGATTGGGGGTGGATGGAGTGATGTGCCCAGGGAACTCTTACCTGCCAGACATTTGCAGTGACTGGAGGGGAGAGCATTGATTGGATTATAGTAGATTTATAGAGCGCTCTAATCTTTGAATGTTATAAAATTGCTGAGTTTTCCCTGATTCTATGACTCTGTTTCCACTAATAAAGATTCCCTTGTTTTGCATCTAGACTTGGAGTACAATAGGGTAGTCTGCCCCTTTAAGGGCCTGCAGAGCCAGGGACCAGCAAGCCCTGGCTTAAGGAGAAGCTCAGCAGGCAGGCGTTGGGAACCAGCTGATCCAGCTAAGCAAAAGCTAACGATTGGCTCTGATTCCCAGCAGGAAGATATAAATGAGGACCCAGGCCTGTAAGGGGGTGTTAGAAGAAACAAATGTATTCCTCAGCAGCAGTGGGCTGCAATGGGGTAGATAGGCCAGCCCTGTAGTACCCCTGAGGTTAAGGGAGGACCATGACCCTTGAGTTACTGGATAGTAGAGGACCCTGCAGTATCTGTCTAGGTCAGGACAATCACTTCTAGGTTTTTTCCATATTTCTTGCATTTGTGTGGCAGAAAAATAAAAAGAGCCTGTGCAGAAGGTTAAAACAGAGTTGGGTGTGGCTGACTGTATTCCCCCCAAGCTGGTGGACAGGCCACCAGACTACACAATGTACTTGCAGGAGAGGAGGTTCTGCCTGTTAAGGGCAAGCGGATTCATTTATTTTTCCTGGAATTCCGGATGGGGGAAGAAGCTAGCTCTGCTCTTCAAGAGAGACCCTAAACATACTGAACCTGGTCCTCAATACTGCTCTTAACCACCTGGCAGAAGGGTATAATGAGGTCGGGTCCACAACTAGGGCTCCCTGGCTCTCTGGTAATACAAATAATAATAATAATATTGACAGCTGCACCAGTGAAACGTGCACCAGCTTTCCCACACTTGGAAATCACAGGCATTGCAGCTGAATGATTCAGCCACTCCCCACGTTCCAACCCACAATGCAGTGCCTCACACATCAGTGATTGCAAGAGTACAGCAATACACCCCTCCCCCCCCCCAGTATCCCATGGGGCAGTGCTACAGAAAGTTCCTTACCTGTAATAAAAAAAGGCAAACATACGTTACAGGTAGCAAGTACTAAATCAGCAGCATCCACTAACCAGATCCTTGTTCCCACTGCTTTTGGCTTGTAACACTTCCTGCTGCAGTGAAGAATTTTTTATTGCACTTTTTGGGGGACATTTATTCTTGTTTTCTGATGCTATACTTCATACATTTTTATTATCTGAATATTCAGAATCACTCTCAGACCGTTCAAGTAGTATATTGTCAAAAATCAGACCCCATTGGCCTGTCTCATGTGACTATTTAGATAATATGAAGAGCTGCAAAATGGACCCAAACTCATGAGTGAGGGACCTGCTCAGAGTCTGGAGCTAGCAGCTAATCCAGGCCAACCTTGTCTCTGCCAAAGTCCTGGGTGTTCTACTTGCAAAATGTCACAGAGGCTGACAGAGTTGGACACTGAAGCCGGTGCCAAGCAGCACAATGATAAGAAAAGGGGGCTGAAGGTGCAGTTCAGAAAGGCCCAGGACAATAACCAGAATTCTGAGACCAACAGATTCAGCTACCCTATTTGAAAAGCTGTATTTGAGCCTCATGGACAGGCCATCCAGCAAGTTTGCCATGCATGTGGCAGCTAGCCAAGAGCCCAACAAGGACATACATGGAAAGGGCCCTGAGGATCAGGAGACGATTTAACTGAAGTCCAAGGATTGGATGACAAAAGAGATAAGGAGTCATTGTTTCAAGGTATAAAGCTGTATTTCTTTTTATTATATTTTTCCATTGTTTAACCAGGTACTTAGAAGATAGGGGGTGGTTAATTTAATTCCATTGCCACTATTGTTATTTTATTACTTATTGTAAAGGCAGACATTCCAGCGCCAATATTCTTGAAAGTCAGCAGATGATATGACTGCAGATAGCCTTATAAATTCAGTTTAACAGAATACATATGTGGGCAGTTGGACATTAGAGAAACGCTTATTGTTAATCTGGGTACAGTTCTTTCTAGAAGCTGTTTCACATCACTGGTAAAGTCTGTTCACTACTTACTCTCTGTCTGACTGCATCACTTCCTAGGGTTTAGGTGCTGCCTACATGATACTCCACACAAAGCAAGTAAAAACATTTGATTGGTTCAAAACAATAGAATCACCCATGATGGCAGAAATTCCCTGGTTTCTGGATGTGACAAACAGTACTAAAACTTACTGTACGCTCCATTAATGCCACCTATAATAAACTAGTCAGTGTGACAGCCCTCTTCCCATTGCGGAGTAAATATTTAATGTAGGTAGGTAAAAGCTGCAGATTGGAGAAAAAAAATTCTTGGGTATCAGAATGGTTAATCTCTCCGCCATCCACCACTCCTCTAGCTCCTGACCATGTTAGGAAGCAAAACATCTTTTCCAAGTCTCATGAAAACTAACATGCTTTGACTGCAACAGAGTGTCAGTTCTGATCATCAAATTAAAATGTATGTTACAAATTTCCAAGAGACTTTCACATAGAAGTGAGTGACTAATAGCACCAGCTATGTATCTAGATTCAACCCCCACAGGTAGCCCCTTCTACAATAGGCTGACCCAAATACACTCCAACTTCAGAAGTGTTCAGATCTGGATCCAGGTTTTTGGCTTGGGCCCAACTATAGTTATAAGGTTAAAAATAAACTATAATTGTTAACAATAAGGATGACTGGTGAGGCCAAATCCTGCTCTCTCTCCATCAGCTGACACTGACCTTACACAGGTGTAACAGAGTTCTGAGTTTGTCATTAACAACTGCATGTTGCATTTTCTCCATTTTTGTTGATTTCTTCCTGTCTCTTGTTCTCTTCACTAGCTGGAGGAGAAAACATTTTATGTGCTTTTCACTGTCACATATTTGTTACACTCCTAGTTCTTTAACTGGCCATTTTTTCTTCCTTAAGGGATGTTGTGGAGTCAGCTGCTACTGCTTCAGAAAGGGACCACAGCGTGTGAGACAGACGACTAGAACATGGAAGTGGCATGTAACATTTACAACCTGCTCTGTCAGTAAAGAATCCCTCCTAGTTATAGTGATATGCAGGGCCGGCTTTAACTTTTTTGCCATCCCAGGCAAAAAAGAAGAGCGCCGCCCTGCAGTAACACCCCTACCCCCAGCCCCGCGCCACTGACACCCCCCCAGTGCCGCGCCGGGCCGCCCAAACCCTCGGAGCGCTGGGCCGTCGAACCCCCCCAAGCACCTCGCTGGGCCGCCCAAACCCTCGGAACGCCGCGCCAGCCAACCCCCCGCCCCAGCACCGCACTGCCCTGTCCAAACCCCTGGAGCGCAGCGCCGCGCCGTGCCGGCCAAACCCCCGGAGCGCCGCGCCACCCAAACCCCTGCCCCCCAAGCGCCACGCCACGCTGCCCAAACCCCTGCCCTCCCCCAGCGCCGCGCCACTGAAACAAAAAAAAAACCCTCAAATGCCGCCCTGCGAACAAAAAGAAAAACAAAAGCACTGCGAGCGCCCCCCGCCACCCCAACATTGGCCGCCCCTTATAAAGTGCCGCCCCAAGCACGTGCTTGTTCGGCTGGTGCCTGGAGCCGACCCTGCTGATATGCCAGCCACTGATAGAAAAGGCCAAGTGAGTGCTATTCAGGAAGGGGGGGGTGTAAAGTAACAGTGTGGGATCATGGAGAAGGCAGCCCAAAAATGAGCTCAAAAACCTTGCTTAAAAAACTAAGCTGACCTTGAGTCAGTGTTTCATCAAAGTATGAAACTGAACCCTTGTCACACATTTTGTTGTGTCAGAAAGTGAGTGACGAAGAGCCCTCGCAGAAGGATTCATGAGATTAAGCATTGTAAAAGGAAATCTGCTCTAATTCTAGTCTTGTGGTACTGGTGTCTCATTTTTGAAGATTCCTCCTACCACCACCACCATCTTCTAAGCTAATGAACATTATGTGGGGATGGCTATGTTCACAGAAGCCCAAAACAAACCAAACCTTGTCAAACTTAAAATAGTGATATGTCAAACATCACTCCACTTGACTCAGCAGTGTGTGCCAGGTACAGAAAGTTTCAAAAGGAGTACAAGAAATATTTAGGGACTGCTTGTTTTTAATGGTACAGTTGCAATTGAATTACAAAATTGTATAAATGAAGTTTTATGGCTATTTTGATTCTTATGGTAGCTTAATCCATGACTCACCAAATACCCCTGTGTGTGCATGAGCCCAAATCTTTAAATTCTAACTCTCCTGGCTGGACTGATAGCTTAGCTATAGCATAGTTTCTCACTGTGATACAGGAGGACCAGGGAGCAGTGGGAAGTGGTAGAAGGGAAGTATATAAACCCTAGGTTAATTAAGACATGGTTCCCTGTTGACTAGGGAGGGTTGCTACAGGTTAATTGGAGCACCTGTAATCAATTAAGGCCCTGTTAGAAACCTAATAAAACCCCCTGCTTCAGGCAGTCAGGGGGAAGGAGAGAGGACTGGAGCTTGGAGGCATGCTGTTAGAGTTGGAGGAACAGAAAACTGGAGTAAGGGAGACCCTGCCCCAGCAGGGGAGGAACATTCCCTCCCCCAGTGTTTAAGGACTGAAGGTACCCCACCCAAGGGAGAAGAGGATAAGAACCTGTGGGGGTTGAGAGGGGCTGGGACTCAGAGTGAGGAGCAAACCCAGACCCCTCCCCGGCTTCCCTCCTTTACCACTTTTCTGGGCCACTAGTGGGGCCCTTGCTGCCCCAAGAGCAGGGGTAAGGGGTGGTATTTTAGCCCCCTCCCCACCCCAAGAAAAGCACAGGACCCACCATACTATATTGACCATCTTGTCACATCACATAGTGATGATTATGGCTCCTCCTCCCCAGAAACCAAATATATGACAGGCTGACACACTTAGCTGTCCCTATAAATTCCTCCCACCTAGATTGGCTGGGAAGACTCCCCACCCCCTGTAGCCTTAAAGGGCCAGTATACCTGTTTACACCGTGCATTGCTTGTCCAATGAGCATGATATCCACTGGACAAAGGCATCAGGATTCTCAGTCTCATTTCTGAACCCAGGTCTCCAGCATGGCAGCACAATAAACTGCCACTGTGCTGCATGGAGTGTCAATGTGTCAAAGGTCATATAATTTCTTGATTTGTTGATATTAAGATCCATGTTTTCATTTTTGATTAAACACGTTTTTAAAAAAAACAAACATTGGGACTCATAGTTAAGTCAATGTCACTGTTCACACGAGTAAAGTTATACAGGTGCATAAGCGTTTGCAGGATCAGGAGCTAAGTCCACGCTTATAAAAATATCCTTCTTCACGCTGGAGCCCCTCTTTAGATTTACATTAATTTTGTTTATGTTTTGAAATATATTCCTCTACGTGAGCAATGCAGTCTTTTACTTCCTTTCCCAGTAAAACAAAAAAGCTTTGAGTGTGATACGAGGGCATCCTCTGTTAAGTGACTCAGCCAGATTTGATATCTAGCAGCTTGCCTCACCGTTTACAGCTTTGCCATCAGCTTTATCTATGCTAGAGGATTTTCAGTGGTTCTGACGAATGGGTGTTAGCAATGTCAGAAACCGTACTGTAAGAAAAGATTTTGGCTACTAACGTGGTTTTCAGCACCATGTTGATTAGCCTGGCCCCAGCAGGGTTTGATGACATTCATTGAAATTGTATCTAGACTAGGGTTTCTAACATTGCTAACATCCATTCAGATTAACCAACATTGGCACCACTAGAAAATTTTGATAACACTTTTTAGAACAGACGTAGCGTCTGTGAGCCAGACCATACCCACCCAGGGTACAAGCTGTGACAGGTGGCTAAAGCAATAAGAATCTGAGGCTCCCCTAATCAAATTCATCCTCACTCATTCTGCCAGGGTTGCCTTCCAGCCACCCTGGGGCTCACCCCCAAACCTGTAGGATCCCCAGGTTTCTACAAGTGGCTAAAGCCATCTGCATGGCAGTCCTGTGCCTCCACACCATCCCTTTGCACCCAGCGAGCCTACTGCTTCCTGAAAGTTCTGCTGCAATGAAATTGCACTACCAGGAGCACCTTCCTGCCAATGGCTGCACCTGGGACTCCATAAAGGGGGATTCCCACTACCAAGAAGGTAGGTTGTATTATCTTTTGGGGGTACTCCCTGCAAGACTAGCTGCGAGTCATGTACTTCCTCCTATCCCCACCCTCAGCCAATATGGAGTTGCCCATTTCCTGCCTCAGCCCTTTGAGCCCTCACCTGTTGGGTTCCTAAAAACCCATTGCATTAGAGGTGCTGGTCCCATTCTTTTGTCTGGGGTGGGGAAAGATCCACAGGCAGACTGTGGGGATGTGATCTGGCCCTGTGTAAACAGGATGGTGACAGATATAAGTGATGGACAGAGTAGAAGAGCCACTAATGTACATACAACTTACTTTTTATTTGATAGAGCCTAAGAATGGTCAGCCAAATAAATCAATTCTCAAAGGTTATGCCCTAATTTGCTAGTTTGTGTTCGCAGCATCCATAAGTATTTCCAACATGCCGCTAATGTTCAGCTGGTCACAATGAACAAGAACACTTTAAATACTGTCACCTATTAAATAAAGATGTCAAAGGGTTGGATTCATCTTGCTTTTCTAGACTGTTCAGTAGTGAGAAGAGCAAGAGACAATTTGATACTAATGGGCTGTTAACATTTTCAGAGCCTTTTTTTCAACTCTAATATAAATATTCTGAGACATTTTGGAGCCCAAAATGTATGTGTGTCTCTAGTCTCTCTAAATAACACAAGTGCTGATGATCTTTGTGGTAAATTGCATTTATCTTGCACCTTTGACTATCTCACCTGCACTTTGCATATTAATCTATTTCCACCAGGAATCCTTGTAACATTCCAAACCCCTGAAGAGCTTTGCCTTCAAAAAAGCAACGAAACTGCCAGGTAAACTTTCCCACATATTACACTGGCTTGAGGCGTAGGATTGGGCAATATTCAGTTCTGTAATAGTGACACATTTAAGTGTGACCCTTCAGGGCTAGGAATGGGAACTTTATACCCCTGGGAAAGGAGGATTCACAATTTTGCAATGGTACAAAGAGTACTTGCTTCTGGCTTGACAGGTTCTAAGATATCGTATCTTAAAATCATAACTTTATTCTATATAGAAGAGCTCCTTTTAGGTTCCTACAATGTTATTTTTTCCCTATACAGCTGCCGCAAAGATATTGGCTCTCCTCTTTACGGACAAAAAAAAAATTTTAAAGGCTAGTCTATACGACAAAGATTTTGCCAGTATAGCTATACTGACAACGTCTCCTAGTGGAGCCACAGTATATATCGACAAAAAGTTGTTTTGTCAGTATAGTGAAATTACGTCCAGGAACAACATAAGCTATACCAACAAAAGGAATCACTTGGCAGTATAAGCTGCATCTATGTGGTGTTTTGCTGGCAAAACTTTGTAGTATAGACCTGGCCAAAGACACTTTTTTATAAAACTGTCAATCATTTCAGAAATAATTTCTCTAACAAATATGCACAAGTAGTGAACATATAACAGGGCAGTGTGGAACAAAGGTTTTATTGTCATTGATTTGGGATGACCAACATAATGTAAGTGTGACTTTGCCATTCAGGAATGAGGACATCCTACACTCAGGCCAATTATAAAGCACATCATCATATATTCTGGGCGGGTGGGGGAGGTGTATAATATAAATGTGATAGGCATGGGTGCTGCAGTCTGGAAAGGGTTAATAGGTCCTTGGTACATGTCTGCGTAGGACAGAATATAAAAGGGAAGGGAAAGCTGAGTCAAAGGGAAACAAAGGAGTTGGTGTATCCTCTTTCCTCCTGGCTGGTTAAAGCAGGAAATAATTTCTCAGTGTTATTCCATTGATGTTCCTTGAAAAGGCCTTAAAAGACTAACGCTGCCCTAAAGCTTTATTGCCCTGCCCTGGCTGGCTTACAGCCCACTAACTTAAACTTTTTTTTTTTTTTTTTTTTTGTGATGATAGCTTGAAGTCAAAGGTTTTATACAAGCATGTATGCACCGAACAGCAGACGTGTGGATCCCAGGATCAGGGAAGTTAAGACTGCCCCTGAAGACTAAGTGCTGCCCTGAATGTCCCAGGAGCACAGGCCGGTGGGAAGTAGTACAGCTGCTCTGCTCTGCAATGGAAAGAAATTGATCTAGAGAGGAAAGAAAGTAATTAATGCTGGAGATATGAGAAAACAAGAATATACTGAACTGTCCACCAAGTAAATGTTGATAGATTTATTTTCATTGATTTCCTACCACCTGTTCTGAGGCATCCCTGGTGGAGTGATGCTTTTATTTGCAGAGTCATTGCATGATTTTAAGAGGTTTTTTCCCCCTTCAATGGCAATGAGGTATTTATTATAGCATACACACAGCCCCTAGGAGCCACCTAGTGTTTTTAGGTTTAAATTGATACTTAAAGAAGTCTCCAAAAGTAATATCAGAATAATAAAATTAAAATGAGTGTATTAATAGGCCTTTTTGGTCAGTCTTCTTTGTAACAAATCATGTTTCTATTCATAAAAGAATTACCTGAACTGAATAGGTGAGATGGAAAGAAAGGTTTCTCTGCCGTCAGTAGATTTTTGTCATCCATCCTGGAGTCTTCTCTTTTGCTCAGAGAAATATGTCTAAAAGACCATGGGTGAAATCCTGGCCCTATTGAAGTCAAAGGCAAACCTTCAATGGGGCCGTTAGTTTGGGGCTTTTGTTTTGCCTTTGATCTGTGCTGACTGTACAAGAGGGAAATGTCTCATCTACTTAACTAACTCTCTACATTTTGTTTCCTAATGAACAAAAACTCATCTATGAAAATATTCCTTTTCACACAATGGGCTGGAGTGTGCATAGCCCTGCTGTAGTGGGAACCCACACCCCATTCTGTGTGCCTGCATCTGGGCTAAATACAATTTTGGTCTTTGCAAACCCCTTTTTTCCTGGAAGTAGGATGAATTGTCCATTCACAGGAATTCCATTATATAGAAAGATTTGCTAATGCAGTACTTGGAGCTGTGTTTTTAATTAAGTAAGTTGTCTTTTTGTACCCTTACAAATCCATTACAGAGACAGATCAGACATGCCGTTAGCAGACCCATATTAAAGGAGGCTTGTGTGTAAAGTGGGAAGTCTGAATTTTACTTTAATATTGCCTCTTGTCCAAGCACTGAAGTATGTGTTTAACTTTAAGTATATAAATAATCCCATTGAACTTCAAGGGCCTACTCATTCTTAAAACTAAGCACCTGCTGACCTGCATTAGTTAATCAGATCCTATAGTAGGAACAAGCCTTCCTCTTCAATATCATGCCAATACCTAAAACTTAGGTAGATTTAGTTACATTTCTTAGGGCTGTGAAAAATTTCTCAACCTGTGTGATGTAGCTGGGTCAACCTAATCCCCACTGTAGATGCAGCTAGGCGGACAGAAGAATTTTTCCATTGATCTAGCTACCACCTCTCGGAGAAGTGGATTACCTACAGCCATGGAAAAACCCTTCTGTTGATGTAGGAAGCATCTACGCTACAGTTGTACTACAGCACCACTGTAGCTGCTGCAGTGTAGACATTCCCAAGCAGCTGGTCTTGGTACAAGAGGATTCTCTGACAGTGAGAGGGGAAATTTTCTTCCCATGCCTAAATCCTGGGACCACCGTTGTAGCTCGGAGGCTGTAACAGACCTTCCTGTTGCAGCAGCGTTGTTTTATAAGGAGCAGTGGCCAGCGGATAGTGGCTTCATCTTCCTTTTCCTTTTCCCCTTCCCCTTCTTCCCACCAGACCTCACTGCCCTTCCTCTCTGTGTTGGTATGTGAGGGGAGCTACCAGAAGCCAGGCAGCACAAGAGTACAGATCCCACATGTGAGCTACCTAAATCCTCCCTCCACCCTTTCACACTCAGCACAGTAAAACGAGACAAGTTCACCAGTTGCCAGTGCCAGCCATTCATGCAAAGGATTTCTGCACTATTAAATAATTTAACTGCTGCCTCAAACTGTGAATGAGCCTGACTCTAGAGTCCCAGGAAAAAATAGATATTTTTAACCTAAAAATGACTGGCAGGAGTTTGTGGGATTTCCCGCTCCCCTCCCCCCAGAAAAATACAATATAAGGCATTTTTGTCTTTTTTGTTGTAAAACTGAACAATTTAAAGTAATGCGGCAGTTTTATTTTTGTATCATTTCCTTTTAGTGTCTGATTAGAAATAAATGTATCCTTTTAAATTTTGCATTATCCTCCACCACCACTTCATTGCTTGGTTCAGGGGTAGCATATTAGCATGTGTAAGTAAAAGAGCTTAATTTTTATGAATGGCAGAAGCATTTACAATTATATTTTGAGACTTATCAGGTAACCAGTGTTTGAGCCACTTATTAGGTACCATGTTGATTTTGTATTGTTCTAGCTTCTTAATGAAAATGTCCTACAGAAATCTAAGTATATTACATTATTACCTTTATCAACCAAACTATTGTATTCTAATCAAAAATAGATATGGTCAAACTAACTTGATATCTATTTTTCATACAATCATGTTGATTGGCATTAATCATATTACCTTTCTTTTAATTCTTTATTAAACCAGTCCTCTATTACCAGTGACATTATTTTACCTGGGATTGATGTCAGGCTGGCATGCCTATAATAGCGCTTGCATTTACCCATTTAAAATATTGGTACAACTTTAGCTTTCTTCCAGTCCTCTGGAACTTCCCCAGTGTTCCAAAGACTTATTAAAAATCAATATTAACGATACATTGAGCTCCTCATACAGCTCTTTTAAAACTCTTGGATGCAAGTTTTCTGGACCTGCTGACTTTAAAAATGTCTAACTTTAGTACCTGCTGTAATTTAGTAATTCTGTTTTGATTTTTTTTTCTCTTTGTAGTTCGTATTTGTAATCTACTACACACCACTTAGATCTGCAGAAAAGTGTCTTTTAAAGTTACGTAAATAAATAAAACATCTGGCCAGTTTAGGAACATGGGATCTGTCATACTGGATCAGGCCAATGGCCTATCTAGTCCTGTATCCTGCCTCCAGCACTGAGTAATCCCAGCTGTTTCAGAGAAAGGTGCAAGAAACCTTGCAGTAACCAAATGTGAGTAATCTGGTCTCAGGAAAAATTGCCTCCTAATCCCCATTACAAATTGTTTTTGTGCCTTTAAAGCAGAGGATTTATATCCCTTCCAAAACTCTTCTCTTTTTTCCTTTGTGTTTGTTTTTAATCCTTGCTCTTGTAAATAGCTTCTATGTCAGATGTGGCAATTTCCTGAAATATCCTTGAAAAACCTTATTGAATTAAGGTGAAGTATCTTTGGAGTCCATTGTATTAAGTGCAAAGAGATTGTATGTAATCTCTCTATGGGGGAATATGATATGAACCCCGGGAAGTGTTACAAACTTCAAAGAACTGTATTGAACAGTGGGCCAGACAAGAATGGACTTTTAGGACCAGTGGTGTCAAGTGGTTTTCCTTGTGATCTCTAGGGTGAGGTGAATGCAAATTTCCCACCTCCGGTTATGCGAAAACCCAGCCTTTTAAAGCTACACCCTGGGAGAAGGGACCACTGTCTGCTGATTTGTTTCTGGAATCTGAAATTCAAAGGCCCAAGCTGTATAAAGAAAAGACTGGATTATTCATGGTCATTCTGGTTCTGAGCTAAGACTTCATGAACTTGTAACCACAGACAAACCCCTTGGTTTAAAGGATTGACTCCTATCAGAGCTCTGGCTGGAACTGGGGTGGCGGAGGTTGATCGTTGGTAAGCTTATTAGCATGCAGGTCGTTTCTTGTATTGTTTTAATCTGTTTTCTCTGTACTGCTTTCTCCTTGAGAATAAATGTGCTTGCTTAGAAAGAGTTGTGTGGTAGCTCATAACTGCTGGCAAGTACAGTTTTCAAAGCCTTTGGAGAGAAAGCAAAGTGCAGATCCTGGCCTGTTTAGGCAGCTTGGCTTTTTGGGACTATCCGTGTAGTCATGGAACTGTGCAGCCTGGAAAAACCCTGCTTAGGAGGGAAAGGAGTGCACATCTCTACCCAATAAAGGAGTGACAGCTGGGAGCCTAGAGAGGATTCCCTTGGTGAACCACAGAGGGGGAATACAGGTGCAGTTTCTCTTAACTATGGCATCTTCCATTTATAAGAGTGAGTGGTAGACAGGGATCAAAAGACATCACTATACTGCAATTACATTACCTGCAATTAAACTGCAATTACAATTATTAATATATAATGTAATTATATTCTGGAGTTACTTAGGCCCAGATCCTATAAACCACTACACAAGTGAATAGTGTTATGTATGTGAGTAGCCCATTGACTTCAGCTAGTTCAGGGGTAGGCAACCTATGGCACGTGTGCCGAAGGCAGCATGCGAGCTGATTTTCAGTGGCACTCTCACTACCCAGGTTCTGGTCACCAGTCTGGGGGGCTCTGCATTTTAATTTAATTTTAAATGAAGCTTCTTAAACATTTTAAAAACCTTATTCACTTTACATACAACAATAGTTTAATTATATATTATAGACTTATAGAAAGAGACCTTCTAAAAACTTTAAAATGTATTACTGGCACGCAAAACCTTAAATTAGAGTGAATAAATGAAGACTCGGCACACCACTTCTGAAAGATTGCCGACTCTTGAGCTAGTTAATTACTGCTAATATCCAAAATATTATTGTTATACAAAATATGTAAGTTTTTATTGCCATTCTCTGCTACATCCAGATGCTATGATATTGTAGCTAAAGCATGAACTGTTATAGGTTCTCTGAATTTTAATATGCTTAGATTAAAGGGCACAATAACTAGGGGGCATTAATATGTTATTTAACTTATTTGGCTACATTGTTCTTAATACTTATCACTGCTTCTGATCTCTTGTAAAACTGGCTTCTCTAATTTTTTGCTTTAGAAACAAAATACACAGTCCTCCCAATAATGTTGTGTTCTTTTCACAAGTTGCTGGAAACATTTTTTAAAAACACCTACATGTCATGCCAAGAGGATCATGTTGCTGAGTAATTTGGCTGCTAGATGCAGCTCGCCCACCCCCATGAAACTTTTAATAATATAATTCATTTCAGCTGCAACCAAGACATTATGGGTTCTGCTTCAGTAATTGTCTGTCATTCTTTTTCATTTTGAAAAGCATAACCTCTCAGAATGCATAATGATCTTTTTAAAATGCAATAGAACTTGTCCTTATTTAGGATGTAAATTGGGCCCTTAATTATTTCTATTCAGAGTAGACCTTGTTGCCATCTGCAATAAATCTGTTCCTTTTGGGAAAATTTGCAGTAAGCACAGACTGATCCCCAGACTTAATCATGTTAATTCACCTTAGGGATACTCATTGGTAATGTTATAAAATGAGTTAGTGGTTAACATAAGGTCCAACCCAATTAATAGCAAATGTAAGACTATAAAACAAACTACAAAGCTGACTGCAATTTCCATCAATTAGCTATAAATATTACAAATTAGGTTTATAATTAGGACCGAAGTGAGGAAAAAAGCAAGGGTGGGAAAGATATGTTGAATTTCCAGCCAGGCATTCAGGAAGTATGGGGAAAGTTATGTTGTTGAGTGAAAATGAAGGAGAAAAATCATGAAGACAGAAAAGCCACAGTTTATTGGGAACTAAATAGAATTTGAAGTATAGATGACCTAATCGGGTTAGTTTTGGTTTTGCCAGACCCTATTCATCAGGCTTTGATCCTGCAAAAACATGATGTTTTTTTCCTTCACACCCATCCAGTACCCTGGGGAGGTGGGAACACTTGGATACATTATTCTAATTTGGGCTCATCTGTAGCCTAAAGTGCTTAATTTGAAATGAAAACTTCATTAAATGGGGTGGGGGGAGGAACTCCTTATCTCAATCTATGACATTTGCACTCAGATACACCATATGGTTTTAAGGGGGCATTGTGATCATCTAGTCTGACCTCCTGTGTAACATAGGCCAGAAAATTGTGATTCCTGCATGAAGCCAAACAACTTGTAGCTGGACTACAGCATATCCCTTAGGAAGACCTACAAATGGCAGAGAACTTATTACATCCATTAGTAACTTGTTCCAATGGCTAAACACTCCAACTTTTAGAAGCTTTCTAATATCAAATATCTCCTTTCTGGTTTAGGTACTTGTAGACCATAATTAAACCATCTACCTTATACAGTATCTGAGACACTAAATAGACTGAGCTCTTGTAGTGTCACAGGCCAGATCGACACTACTGACTTCAACATAGCTATCCTGGTAGGTCAGTCCTTAGATTAGATGCAGCCATACCAGCAAATCTTTGTATTTACCAATATAGCTCGTTTTGCTTGGTGCGGGGGGTGGTTTTACTAAACTGGCCCAAAGCACAGGTTTGCTGGTACAGCTGCATCCACATTAGAGGTATGGAACGGCTGCCGTATGAGGACAGATTAATAAGACTGGGACTTTTCAGCTTGGGAAAGAGATGACTAAGGAGGGATATGATAGAGGTCTATAAAAACATATGGGTGTGGAGAAAGTAAATAAGGAAGTGTTGTTTACTCCTTCTCATGAAAACACAAGAACTAGGGGTCACCCAATGAAATGAATAGGCAGCAGGTTTAAAATAAACAAAAGGAAGTATTTCTTCATACGATACACAGTCAACCTTTGGAACTCCTTGCCAGAGGACATTGTGAAGGCCAAGACTATAACAGGGTTCAAAAAAGAACTAGGTAAGTTCATGGAGGATAGGTCCATCAATGGCTATTAGCCAGGATGGGCAGGGATGGTTTCCCTAGCCTCTGTTTGCCAGAAGCTGGGAATGGGCAACAAGGAATGGATCACTTGTTCTGTTCTGTTCATTCCCTCTGGGGCACCTGGCATTGACCACTGTCTGAAGACAGGATACTGAGCGAGATGGACCTTTGGTCTGATCCAGAATGGCCGTTCTTATATAGTATACTCTGTTCCTATACTGGTATATGGCTCCTAAGATAGACATAGCCTCATTCTAAGGTACGTTTGCCAGGCCACAAATCATTCTTTTATGAACCCTCTGAAATTAGGGTTAAGCATAATCCTATTCCCAGGCCATGCAATACTCAACATTCCAAGAGCTTTTTTTTGTCAAATTGTGCAGCCAAGGTACCTATCCTGACACAGAGTCATTCACCAAGGGAATAAAGAACACACAGCACTCTGGTTTTATCACAATTTAAAGTTTTGAAGGAATTGTCTTATTTTTCTCTTTGCATTGGGTGAAACTTACTCCTATTCAGAGGCTGAGTACAAGCTGCACAATTTAAGCATTATATTGAGGGCTTAAGTGGGATTTTAGGTCACTGATACATGTTGTGTTGGCACCCTGCACAGGAATCTATTTCTCCTATTAAGAACTTTATGGCCTAGAACGTTCTGTATGAGCCAGTTTTCTTGGAGCGCAATACAATGTATTGAATTCGTAGCTGATTTAAACCAGTAATACAAATTAGAGCATGGACAATTATATAGGTAGGACCCAATTCCGATCTCAGTTACACCAGTGTAAATACTGAGTAAACTCACTGAAGTCAATGGAGTTAAACTGATGTGAATAAGGCATCTATCCCCTGTGCAAAGCTGTAACCAAATTCCATGAATGCAAATTACTTAGAATTCCTTATCTGTAAAGAAAAAGCAGCTTGTATTCTCCAGACTAGTACAATTAATATCAATTGACAAGGTAAATACAGATTGATTCAGCTTTTACTGGTAACCCAGAGGTAACCCACGGTTTTGTGACATGAGCAAAGCCTTGTGACTGGAGGGTACAGTATTCAGTTTCATTGTGATAATATTATCCTTCAGTCCTACTAGGTTTTTGCAGGACAGTACATTTGAACTTTTGCTTTACTGCAGCTATTCTGGACAAATATTTTCACCCAGAACCTTTTTCTAAACTCAGTTCTTAGGTCTTTGGATCTCAGCTGTATTTGGATCACATTCCAGCATTTCTCTGATCCAGTTGTCCTCTAGAGACCCCTCAATAAATTCCTAGAGGCTGATCAGAGCTAGAGAGAAAGTTCTATATAACATTATTATTAAATCTCTCCATCACTTCCCAATGCAGTATGTTAACAGTATTTTAGGTTATATAGTTGCATTTAATCCTCAGCATTTGATACACTGTTCAGATATAATTCCAAGAAAAAGTACAATATTGTTTAATCTGTGGAAATTTCTGCAAACAGAAGGGAACAGGGAAATGTGTTTTTGTACCGGTCTTAGAACAATGGAGCCCCCGACCTCAGTTGGAGGCTCTAGGCACTATTGAGATACAAAGAATTTATACCGTAATATTCTGAAATTTAAGAAAACAGGGCAAAGACACTGCCTTGAATATCAGCAATGAGCAAATATACTAGGGAAGAAATAATCCTGCTGCTGAGATTTTTTGTTTTTGCTACATACTGTCTTTGTCCAGTATGATAAATATCCAACTGGGGCGTCGTTCTGCTGTCAGCAGGTCTAGCTCTGTAAAACAGGCTGCTAAGCTCATTTTGTATACAGCCTGCACAGAACAGTTGTTAATAAAATTTGTTTTCTGGTTAAGAAAAGACAAAAACTCAGTCTAGATGTAAAAACTAACCAATGTTTTCATAGGTGGCCAGCCCACCCACTCAAAAGGCACAAACAAAAACACTTCTCCCTCCCACCCCACTCCCCCGCAAAAATACCCAGGGATTTGGCACCAACAAATGTTGGTGCCCGGGTGGCAACCCTGATCACTCACTCCTAAGGCTGACCCTGGTTGGCATCTGTTCTGATATTATTGATTTGCTAAATTTTGGACTGGTGTCAAAGTTCAATGTAATATAGTGGGCTCAGGATTTATTTTCTATACCTCTACACATGGTTGTGTTTAGATATTTTCTCCCAAGAAATAAATAGCATTGACTGGCTGTCTTTTTCATACATTGCATTCCCTTCCTTAAGTTATTAAATGTAGTCTTGTATTTCCAAGATTGTTGTAAATGTGTTATCATGTGAGTGGTACTGAAAAATAACTGAAGCAGGCATATTTTATTAACAATATCCCTTTCTGTAGCTCACATGCGTGACTGTAAAATATGCAGTATCATCTGATTCACTTTAAGTATTTAGACTGTTTCTGAAGGACATTCCTGAATCTTCAAGAAGGCACTGTGGTCTAGTGGATTAGGCTATGAGGATTCAAGAGTCATGCATTAGAATCCAGATTCCAACACTGACTTTCTTTGTGACCTTGGACATGGTACTTGACCTCTTAGATGGGGAAATTGAGAATCAGTAATATGGAAATAATCATATTTACATACTAAATAATGGGCCAGATCACTCCATCTCAGGAAAAATCCAAGGTGCCTTCCTTGTTGCCTGGATTCCTCAAGGAATCCGTGGGTGCTGGAGGCTGAAACATCTGCTCACTATACTGTGGGAAATCAGTAGTTCTCTAGAACATAAGAATGGCCATACTGGATCAGATCAAAGGTCCATCTAGCCCAGTATCCTGGCTTCTGATAGTGGCCAATGTCAGGTTCTTCCAAGGGAATGAACAGAATACGTAACACTGCTCTACAGCCAAGATGCTTCTGAAATAAATGTAGTCAAACTTTACTAATTCTGGGTCACTGAGAACGAAAATGATGCTTTAAATTGTTGATTGGCTCTAGTTTTCAAGATATGCTATTGGGTCAGTATATATAACCCTTGACTTGGGAATGGCGGAGGATAAGTGAGTTATAAAGGGAAGGGATCTCAATTTAAACCAGAAATGACTAAAATACATCTTTGACTGGATCTAGGAATAAATCTATGACTGGGTTTGGACAGTACTTGCATTTTAGGCAAAACAATGAACGATGCAATCTGAAGCTGGTATTGCATCATACATGATATGAATTGCCTCATGTTATTCCTAGAAGTCATGGATGATGCAATCATAACGAAGCTTACATCACTTTGCTGAACAAATTGCCCTATATCAGCTCTAGAAATCATACAGTGTCATGCTCTCTTATTTGTCAGTGTTTGATTTTGCAAAGGGACACATTTCTGTTTAGCCAAAGTGAGCAGAAATGCCTCGTACTTGTGTGAACAGATAACTATGTTTGTGGTGAAGTGACTTTTGCATCACAAAAGCGCAGTATACCCACTATGGTTAAGAAAGCTTATCACCTTTATTTTGGCGGCAAAATTGGAGATCAGGACAAGAGGTGGGCCCCACACATATGCTGCAACAGTTGTGCAACAAATCTTCACCAGTGGTTGAACAGGAAAAGGAAATCTATGCCTTTTGCAGTGCCAATGATTTGGAGAGAGCCAACAGATCATACTAGCAATTGTTACTTCTGCATGGTGCCTCCAGTTGGGAAAGGTGTGTCAAAGAAGAAAAAGTGGACTGTGCATTATCCAAACATTCCATCAGCTATACGCCCAGTACCCCACGGAGAAGGACTGCCGGTTCCTGATGCACCAGAATCATTCTCACTTGAGTCAGACGAGGAAGAGGATGAAACTTCTGGTCCTGAACCATCAATGTCACAGGACCCACATTTTCTCCCATCCTCCTCCTCTGAACCACACCTCATAACATAAGGTGAACTGAATGACCTTGTCAGGGATTTGGAACTACCCAAGAGTAAGGCAGAACTGTTGGGCTCCAGACTACAGCAGTGGAATCTCCTGGCAGGTGATGTTTGGGTTTCCATGTTCCATGACCATCAAAAGGATCTTGTCCCATTCTTCTTCATGGAAGGTGATCTTGTAGCCTGCAACAACATCGATGGTGTGATGGCAGCCCTCAACATCGTTCACGATCCCGATGAGTGGAGACTGTTCATTGATTCATCGAAGATGAGTCTTAAAGCTGTTTTACTGCATAATGGCAATGTTTTGACATCAATTCCAGTTGGTCATGCAGTCCATATGAAGGAAACCTATGACAACATGAAACAACTTTTGAGGTGCATAAACTATGACCAACATCAGTGGCAGCTTTGTGGCAATTTGAAGGTTGTTGCTCTCTTGCTTGGTCTGCAGACTGGATACACAAAGTACTGCTGTTTTCTCTGCGAATGGGATAGTCATGCAAGAGATTCCCACTACACCAAGAAAGATTGGCAACTCTGACAGTCATTGGAGCCTGGGAGGAAAAGTGTTCAGCATCCACCACTTGTTGAATCAAGGAAGATTTTGTTACCACCCTTACACATCAAGCTGGGTCTAATGAAGAACTTTGTCAAGGCCATTGACAAAACACAAGCAGCTTTCAAGTGGAAAATTTCCAAGGTTAAGTGAAGCTAAGATAAAGGAAGGTGTCTTTCTTGGTCCTCAGATTCGTGAACTTCTTCGAGATGATGCATTTGACCATGCACTGCGTGGTAAGGAAAAGACGGCATGGAAAGCCTTCCAGTTATTGGCAATAAATTTTCTCGGAAACAACAAGGCAGACAACTACAGGTTGTTGGTGGAAAACCTCCTCAAGGTATACAAAAGCCTTGGTTGCAACATGTCACTAAAGATACATTTTTTGCACTCTCATCTAGACTTTTTTCCACCGAACTGTGGAGCAGTGAGTGACGAGCACGGCGAGCGATTTCACCAGGACATTGCAACAATGGAGAAACGCTATTAGGGCAAATGGAGCCCATCAATGCTTGCAGACTATTGCTGGACAGTGACAAGAGATGCTTCATTTAACAAATACAAGAGACAAGCCAAGAAGCGCCGAGTAGACACTGAATAGGACTAAACTATGTACATAATAGTTTTTTGCCTTTTGTTTCATCATAAATTTTATTTATATAACCCTTTTGCTGATTTTTAAAGTGTTACATAAACAGGACAGGTGAAATGTTATCATGTAAAGCAACCATAAACACATGAAAAGACCTAGGTTTACAATTTATGATTAAAACTCTACTATCTACACAATATACATCGACATAAAATGTAAAAACGTAAATATCTTAGAAACAGTAGCCGATCAGTTGTTTTAATTGTCATATTTGAATTCAGCACATCAAAATACATAATAAATAGCACCTTTTATCTCTGAAGCAGACGACTTCTCAAAAATTGTAGACCAGTGTAATCATTAAGTAATCCATCCCCTGTTGCCCATTCCCAGCTTCTGGCAAACAGAGGCTAGGGACACCATCCCTGCCCAACCTGGCTAATAGCCATTGATGGACCTATCCTCTGTGAGTTCTTTTTTGAACCCTTTTATAGTGTTAGTCTTCACAACATTCTCTTGTGTGAAAAAATACTTCCTTTTCTTTGTTTTAAATCTGCTGCCTATTAATGTCATTTGGTGTCCCTAGTTCTTGTGCTATGAGAAGGAGTAAATAACACTTTCTTATTTACTTTCTCCACACCCGTCATGATTTTATAGACCTCTATCATATCCCCCTTAGTTGTCTCTTCCAAGCTGAAAAGTCCCAGTCTTATTAATCTCTCCTCATATGGAAGCTGTTCCATACCCCTAATAATTTTTGTTTCCCTTTTCTGTACCTTTTTTATTTCCAATATATCTTTTTAGAGATGGGATGACCAGATCTGGACACAGTATTCAAGATGTGGGCATACCAGGGATTTATATAGAGGCAATATGATATTTTCTATCTTATTATCTATCCCTTTCCTAGTGATTCCCAACATTCTGTTCACTTTTTTGACTGCCGCTGCACATTGAGTGGATGTTTTCAGAGCACTATCCACAGTGACTCCAAGATCTCTTTTTTGAGTGGTAACAGCTAAGTTAGACACCATCATTTTATATGTATAGTTGGGATTATGTTTTCCAATATGCATTACTTTGCATTTATCAACATTGAATTTCATCTGCCATTTTGTTACCCAATCACCCAGTTTTGTGAGATCCTTTTGTAATTCTTCACAGTCTGCTTTGGACTTAACGATCTTGAGTAGTTTTGTATTATCTGCAAATTTTGCCACCTCACTGTTTACCCCTTTTTCCAGATCATTTATGAATATGTTGAATAGGACTGGTCCCAGTACAGACCCCCTGGGGACATCACTATTTACCTCTCTCCATTCTGAAAACTGACCATTTATTCCTAAATTTTGTTTCCTATCTTTTAACCAGTTACTGATCCATGAGAGGACCTTCCCTTTTATCCCATGACAGCTTACTTTGCTTAAAAACCTTTGGTGAGGAACCTTGCCAAAAGCTTTCTGAAAATCTAAGTCTCTGTCTCCAGCCTGGCTCCAGGACCTCTGTCCTCTGGGTCTCTAGCTTCATTGCCCCAGAACCCCTACAGGGGAGCTCCACAGAGAAGGTGACTGAGTAGGGCTAGTTAAAAATTTGCCATCAGAACTGTTTTTTGCCTGCAACGGTGTTTTTGACTAAATGAAATGCAGAAAACTTCAAGTTTTTGCTGAAACAATAAAAATGCAGCCAAAAAGCAAAGTTTTATTTTTATTTTATTTTTTGGATGAAAATTAAATTTTGTTTTCATCAATTTTCTGCCGGAGAAAAAATCCATTTCCAACCACCTCTATGGCTGGGGTTGTACTGCCTTGATAGCGTATTCACCATGGGGCTGTGTGGTCAGCACACTCATTCCCTTGGTCTCCCACTCCCCTGTATGCCTGGCGCAGCAGAGGACTCTTCAGCCAAAAGGGCAGATTCTTGTTCCACACAGAAAGGTCTGCCTCTGGGAAATGTGACAGGTAACCTTTATGTCAGAAAAGCCGGGGGGAGAATGGGTGAAATATTTCACCCAGTTACAATTATAACAGAATTAACTCCAATTTTGCCTTTTATCAGAAGAAAGTAATCATCAGGCTGAACGAGCAGTTAATATTACCCACATGCAGACCCTAATACGGCAAAGCGTTTAACATATGCTTCAGTCCATCCCTTGCTTAACTGGACCTAAGCAAGTATTTAAGTGCTTTACTAAATTGGACCCTAACAGGTTTAAACATACCCTATACAGCCCTTCATAATCTCCATTTCCAGCAGAGTGATAGCCCCATTTTTGTCTGCTATGGCTGGAAGGAGCATTTTAGCTTCTCTTCTGGGATTCCTTGTACCAGTGTGCTAATGGCTGTAACATATCAACTAGTCCATCCTAATGGAACATTTCAAAGGAGTTAGATTATATTCGATCTGATGGTTGTTTACCTGTCCTACTTAGCTTCTTTTAAAGGGTTTATGATGTATCCCAAAGGTTACTGGAATTTAAAGAAACTAATGAAAAATGCCCGCATAAATGACATGACATTTCAATAATCTGCACTCAGATTTTCACCTTTATGGCTTTCTGCTTCAGTGAGACAGTTTAAATATTCCCTTTAATGATTATTTAGGATTAGGATATTCAATTGGAGATGAAGGTATGACCTTATAAAACATTATAGATATGTTGAGAACATTTCCACACTTGCAGACATCTGATCTTATACATACAGCATGTGTATACATCCATAGGGAGACAAGGTGGGTGAGGTAATATCTTCTATTGGACCGGCTTCTGTTGGTGAAAGAGACAAGCTTTCAAGCTACACAGTTCTTCATCAGACCTGGGGCACACATACGCATGCATGCAGATGTTTTATGCCAGCTGTAGTTAAGGCTATGTTGAGGCTTTCATTATAAATTCCTTCTTTCAACATGTTTGTTGAGTTCTAAAAGATTCTCTTTTGGGGCTCAGATTTTCTGTGGTTGGCCTCCACCCACGGGGGACTATTTCTGGAAAGCTGAAGCAAAATTTTCTCATTCTGTCTTTGAGTTATGAGAGTGAAAAAAAAATCCCATTATAGTGGATTACATAGATTATATGTAATCTTTAAAACAGCTGAATTTTACAGTTTGAAATGTTGTAGGCCCACCTCTGAAGAGCAAGGCTGGAATTATCAAAGAATCCTAAGGGAGTTAAACAGCTAATTCTCATATCAGTAGGAACCAGTTACCACACCCTTAGGCCAGGTCTACACTACAGACCTGTATTGGTATAACCACATTGCTTAGGAGTATGAAAAGTTCACACTCCTGAGCAATGTAGTTATACCGACCTAACCCCCCTTGTAGACAATGCTATGTCAGTAGTGTTGGAGCATCTTCGCTTAAATACTACAGCGATACAGCTCTGCCAGTTCAGTGTTTTAAATGAGATTTCTGTCAGAGTCTGCCCTCAGACTCCTTTGAAAATCCCAGATCAAGTTCTTTCTTTCTTTACACAAAATGACTGAGTTGGAAGCATATATATACTTAGTCTTCGTTCACGCATAGGAGTAATTTTATGCTAATATTGGGAACACCAATACTAACTGCAGAACTAAAGCCTGTCTCCAACACAGAGCCAGTATTAATGGACTGTTCACTGAGAGAAGGAAGGGCAAAGGAGTGGAGAAGGAATCCTCTTCCAGACAGCAGAGTGGCACCTGAGCTGTTTCATAGCTGCTAAAGCAGGGCCAAGGCCTTGCTTGGTCACTACACCACAGGGCCGCCCAGAGGATTCAGGGGGCCCGGGGGAAAGCAATTTCAGGGGCCCCTTCTATTAAAAAAAAGTTGCAATACTATAGAATACTATATTGTCGTGGGGGCCCCTGTGGGGCCCGGGGCAAATTGTCCCACTTGCCCCCACTCCTCTGGGCAGCCCTGCTACGCCATTCTGGAACATTCAGTGGCACATGTAGCCCAGTCCTGACTTGTGCTTCAGAGAGTGCAATGGGTCTGACAGCCTGCTCAGCATTTGCCACCAATTCACTTTTGTAGTGGATATCTGTACGGAGTGTTTTCAGGAGAGCTGGATGATAAACAGGAAAATCATTATGTGAAAATTAAATTTCAAAGTTCTTCCCATTTTGCAGGATTCCAAATGGACCATTTCCTGAATTTTTTTAACTGAAATTGTTTTTTGAAAATTTTTGTTTACTAAAACCCAGTTTTCTTTACAAGACTAAGTTTTTTAGCAAACTGAATTTTGTGATCACAACTTTGAAAACTTTCTGTAGGTATCTTGGGAAAAGTTTAACAATGGATATTTTTTCCTCAAAGATTTTTTGATAAAAGGGCCACTTTTCTATTTTAAAAAGTTGTTCAAGAAATTTTCCGTCATCTCCACTTTTCAGTTTAGAAACTTCCTTCACAAGCAGATTTCAATGCAGAAATAGATTCTGTATTGAATTTTTTATGCTTCCAACTCAGTATTGGCAAGCTCAGTGGGAGAAAGGCTCCCTCCTGTGGAGCTTATGATCTCTGCAGCTTTTCTCCTGCAAAGCACATAAGATTTTATTTCCTTTATTTTATTTTCCTTTCTTTATTTTAAAGTTGGCAAAATTTTTGAGACAGCCCAGAGTTCAGGATAGGTGGATTCAAGACGCCATAATCAAACAGCCATTGATCTTGAAACCTTAGGATGAAATCTTGGCCTCACTGAAGTCAATCACCGTTAGGATGACCAGATGTCCCTATTTTATAGGGACAGTCTGGATTTTTCGGTCTTTTTCTTATATAGGCTCCTGTTACTCCCCACCCCCTGTCCTGATTTTTCACATTTGCTGTCTGATCACCCTAATCACTGTTGATTTCACCCTTGGCTTTGGCAAGGTGGCTTTAGGAGGCCTTGTCTAGGGATGACTATGTTCAGAGATCCTGAGTTAAGCTCAGCCATGTCTGAGAGGCTTTCATGAAAGGCAAGCTTGTTTAGAAGGTGTCCGTTGAGAACATTTGGTTTAAGGAAGCTGGGTTTGGGACCTTTTACTTAAGGAAAGCAGCATTCAGAAGGCATAAACAAACAGAAATACCCTATGTATCTAAAGATATGGGGAAATTGCATCTTATTACAGAACTATACAGTAACAGACATTGAATTAAGTTGACCTTTACCAATCCTTCTCACAGGAAGATAACGCAGGCCACCCACTTCAAGTACAAAATCATCTTTCATTCCTATATCAGCAATTCTTTGATAGATATCTAAAAATATCTATACACCCTCTCTTCCTCGTTACTGTCCAAAATATAAATCAGCATATTCGGAGGATATTCCAACTGTACACCCACAAAAATGTGGGTTTTTTCTAAACTCATGGAGTGTTATCCATCCACTAGACTAGGGTGTTCATTGACAAATTTTGGGGGGGTGGGGAGAAAAGAAGTAAACTATAAGTAAATGTGTTCATTGATAAATGTTACCATTTTATGTAAGACTTTCAAAGACTGTTCAGGGTGTTTTTAAATACATTTTTGCATTTGTCTTTTTTTAATGATTACTTCATTTGCAAGATCATTTCTTTGATTTCAGATAATCCATTTGGTGCTGTGCTTCACACATTCCAAGGTCCCAGTCTGCTCTGATGGTTGTGTGATGATCAGAAATCTCAGACAAAACAGAGTCACTCTGAAGCAGTATGCTGTTAGTGTTTTACCTGCATTACAACACTGCAAGGATACTAACCTATCCAAACCCAGAGTTTATAGTAATAAATGACTTTCTCTTAGCAATTTGAAGTGGTGGTGTAGCTGTCTTAGTCCCGTGCAATTAGAAAGAGACAAGGTGGGTGAGGTAATATCTTTTATCGCCCCAGCTTCTGTTGGTGAGAGACAGCTGAAAAAGAGTTCTCTGTAGCTCGGAAGCTTCTCTTTCTCCAACAGAAGTTGGTTCAATAAAAGGTACCCTCATCCACCTTGCTTCTCTTAGCAAAGCAACACGGCATATCCACAAGACGTTACTGACCTTTTTCTACCTACAGGAATAGCAGCTCCCCCGTGTAATATATTCTAGGTGCATATGACCCATCACTAGGAGAACAGACAAACCACTCTAGTAACTAAATTTATTCTGCACATCTGTTAGACTTGCAGGAATGTAGCTAACAGATAATGATAGAAAATGGGTATTGGCATTATAGAACTCTAAGCAAGGATTAGGTTAATCATTCCATTTAAATATAATGTACTGTATCTCCCTCCTGGAAGGTGATTATTTACTTTCCTTTGCTGGCATGGCAGAATTATATATCACAATCTTACTGCAGAGGAACAAGTCAGACTACTGAGTCATAGAAACAATAGAGACATTACAAGCTTCCTCAAGAAATACATTTTGAAAAGCTATTGATTTCAGCGGACTTACTCTACATTTACACCAGGGTGACAGACTGTATAGACGGGCCCAGTTGTCCTTTAGGGTGTAATATTGTTCTTTAATAAATTAAATACATTCATTTCCCCCTAACCACAAAGGAATCTGCTCAAAAGAGACCGTAGGCTGAGTGGTTGTGTTCCATGCCAGAAAACCCACACTGGGGGAGTTCTGGAGGCAGCGGACAGTGGGGGAAGCTAATAGAGGGAGGAGGGTGCGAAGGCAATGCAGAAGCCCCTGGTTTCCAATGGATTGTCTAACAGCCTGGTGTGACAGATTTTGGTTGCCAATCTGCCTGGGCCACAGGATCTTTTCAGGGAGAAGATGATGAAGCACAACAAGGGTCTAAGTTTTAAAGCATTATTAATAAAATAATAAAATACAGCAGTGAGTGCTGGGAACACTCCCCCATCACTCAGGGGAAGAAAGAAAGCATTAGAGCCCCAAGCCCTAACCCACTTTCATACTCAGTCACACACTACCCAAAACTGGCCAGGCCTGGGGGTAACGTAAAAAGAAGAGGGGGAGGGGTGGACAGGAGTTCTTGCCCTGGACCCAGGTCGTCCAGGGAATCCACTGTAATCTCCGAATTGCTCCGGCTCTTGGGAGGGTTTTAAGTCCTGGGTTCCTTTGGGGGTGTCGTCATCCAAGGCCCTCTGTGCCTGGTGCTCTCTTTGTACCAGTCCAAACAGGCCTGCTGTGGCCTTCCCTGTTTCCCAAAACATCCCCGCTCCGGAGATTGTTTTCCCTTCTGTTGGCCTCTGCTGTTGCTCTCACTGTTCTCGTTATCTCTGCAACTCTGCATTTCATTCTCTTCTCACAGCTGGTCGGGGGGGGGGTGGACTTCCCCCCTTCTGTCTTGACAGGTAGCAACTGGCCTTGGGTGGGAGTCAACTTCTTATCTTCAGACAGAGCTTGCTAGCTACACTGTTGAGTTAACCCATTCTTCTTCCCTCCCTCTTCCCCCCTCAGACTCTGTAAGGAAACTTCCACTCTCCACTCACATATCTTTGACCCTCCCCAAATGCTTTGTGATGCTTGCAAGAGCATTAGCAATATACAGTGCTGATCTGCCTTCCCAGGGGACTCCCTAAGGGGAGGGAGGCCATTGGATTGTGACACTGGGTTCTACAGTTCTGCCAAGGGAATCTTATGGCACCCCCAGCTGGTGGCTTTCTCCCAAGGAGGCGGGAGGAGTGATTTGTCCTCAAGCTGAGAATCTTGGCATCACTGTCAACCACACTAAGACCATGGAAAGCCATTTATCAGCCATGATAGAAGTGTTTTTTCCAGGCATTGAATTTATGTAAGCGATGCTTTAATTAAACCCATGATAACCTCTGAACAGCCGTGCATGCCTTGAGACCACAGTACCCCATTAGCAGTGTCTAAATCCCCTACGCTGTTTTGAAAAGCTCAACTGTTGTAATTTAATCCAGTTTTGTTCTTATGCAGCACCCTTAGTACCGCAGTAGATATCTACTCTGCAGTATATAGAAATATTTAGTCAATCAATCACTTTTCCCTTCCTTAGACCTTTCATTTGAAAGTTCCTCTTAAAAATGTAACCCTTTCCTGTCAGACATAAGTCAACTTTTACACCAGTATAATTTGTGTCTGTCTTCATTTCTTGCAGCTTGGAAATTATGTATATTTTTTATATCTCTGAGTTGTTTAGATGCTTTTCATTTCTATGTCAAAATGTATAAATTAGAATTTACACTTAACTGATATGGATGGAAACTGTTAACATTATTTTCCAGAGAAGACTGGAGGCATTTAATTTAGTTAAATCAAGCAATAATTTTTAAAGCCGTGGTCATTTTTTATGCATCAGACACAGAGTGTTTGCACATGGAAAGTTTCTTCCATTTGAAAAGCTTCTACTGGCTTGAGAGAAATTCCTTATTCTTAAAAGTTGTGATCCAATACGCGTTGAAGTCAATGAGTCTCTCCTTGGACTTCATTGGGTGTTGTATCAGGCTCAAAGTGGGGAATGCTGATAGAACCGGTAATAACTCTCAAATGAGAAATTTTTAAGTTCTCTGTATGTTGGTGGGTATGTGTGCATGTATAAAATAATTCTTCTAATATACAAAGAAAAGGCAGTAACTTAGCTAAATGTATATTTTAAAATATACAACTTTCAGTAGCTCCATAATGTAAGTTCCATCTGTCTGTGGCAAAGTTGCAGCCTGTCCAATTCTTGATCAAAATAACAGTAGAAAATTAAATCTCAGTATTTATACTTAATGCAAGTAATTTCCCTTTATATACTGTACAAACTGAAAGATTAGTGTCAGCTTATCAAACATTCAGTTCTGTGAAGTCAGATGCATCTGTAGAATTAGATTTCAAGTAGATAATCTGCTCAGAGTAACAGCTCTCACTGCAAATATAATTACTCCTGTCTTAATCCATTTTAATTAGGTGAGCAAAAAATAGGTAGGCCAGTTTAGTAAACAAACCTTGATAAATGTAATCAAGAAAGACATTACTTCAAAATTACTAGCTACTTTTTTTTTTTTTTTTTTTTTTTGCTGCTATTTGGTAGATTAAGTTTAGCCTGCTAGGTAAGAATACTTAATTGATAACCTGCAAGATGTAACAGTTTTCCTGGTAAATGAATTCTGCCACACCAATTTTATTAAATTCTAGTCAATATCATGTATTTGTCACAGGCTTGAACAGGTGGGTCAGTAATTTAATTAAAATCAAATTGGATATGGAGATTAGTCATTAGTTAATTTTATTTCAATTATGGCTTGCAATTGGATTAGAAAGCATATTAATACCTGGGTTATATATAATGCATACAATGTTCAAGTGAGCTAATGTAGAAGCTAAAATTTCATGCGTCAAAACATATCGAAAATAACAATATAATCAGTCTTGAGCCTTTTTTAAAAAAAATTGGTTTAAATGTTGACTGTGTTTACATAGGAAGTAAAAAGAATTAACAATCCTCTCTAGAAAGAAAGAATCATTGAAAGGCTGCATGGTCCAATGAAAAGGGCACTTGACTGGGACTCAGACTTGGGCTGTGTCACTGATCTGCTAGGTGACCTTGGACAAGTCACTTTGCCTTTCTGTGCCTCTGTTTCCCCATTCTATGTAGTGTCTATACAGGGCTGGGCTGGAAGCAATGCCCATTATTAAGGGTGCCCTGACATTTCCCATTATGAGACCCTGTTTTCAGTTATAATGTTGCCAAACTTTTGCCAGTCAGACTGAAATTTTACATTCCAGGTGTATGCCTTAATTTGGGCATTTCCTAACTTTTGAGTACTTGACGTTGCAACCTTAATGTTCTTTTAATTGGAGTGTCGGGCGAGGGGAAAGAGAGAATAATTTAGGCTGCAAGCTCATTATGTTTTCAGTATGTGTATGTACAGTGCCTAATATGATGAAACTCCAGTTGTGGCTGCCACCACTAGGCAGTATTGTAATAAGAAATCATCATCATAGTTGATGGATGCTTGGACCCCTTGTACTGCTTGTAGACAGGGTCAGATCAGCACAATTGCCCCAGTCATTGGCTACAGGCAAGGAGAGTACACAATGCAATTTGGAGGCCGACCGTGTGTTCAAAGATGGCTTTAAGCCACTTTTTCTCTCCTTTCTCTCCTTCAGTGGGTGATCACCAGAACGTAAAGAAGCCCCAACTATACCCTTTTTTTCCATGGTCGTTCTCATCCTCCATCTCTCATTCCAACTCAATTCCTCCAGCCAAGACATCTACATCACTTCTCCCAACCTTCTCCAGTCAGCATATTGTTCCTCCACTGTTCGTGACTGACATGCTGTTGCTGCAATGCCCAGCTATTAAACATATGCCCGGCCAGCCTCTCTTCACGGTTTTTCTGTCTGTGCATCTCCCTGCACAACTTCTGATCTAAGCCAGCTACCTGCCCACAACCTTCTCCAAAATTGCCGCAGCCTAGTCCTGGATCTCATGAACCTGTGGTTTAATACACACCTGCCTATAGTGCTGTGCAAATTCTGCAGTAGTCACTTGCAAGCCATGCAAGTTCATGCAAACCATATCACACAGGGTAAATTCACGTGTTGACAATGTGTCACTTGATGATATGAGTTCCATAGCAATTGTGCTCTAGGAGAGAGTAGTGATAGGAACACTGGGGGCATCTGTGCCTGACAGCTCTGAGTCAGCATCAGAAGGAATGGGAGACATTTGTGCCATTCATTGTCTTCCTGGGAAGGACAAGTGAATCCTGCTTCTTTGTAAACAATATACAGGTTGGAGAGGTGCATAGGCCCATACAGGACACACACCTGCACAAAGACCCTTTTAGAGGTATCAGTGACTGCACTTCCTGAAGATCCCACAGAGATGGACAGGCCACCCAAACACCCTGGCAGAAGGTAGGGGAGGATGGTAGTTGGAAAGGGTGACTGGAGGAAGGATGTGGGCGGATAGTAGTAGGTGAACAACATTAACACAGATTTGAAATTGCTGTCTTATCCTTCCACTGCTTGGCCTGATTATCCTCTCACTTCAGTCAACCTGCCACTGGAGTAGCTCCTTTAACTTCAATGACTCCTGAGGGACACTGGCATAAGGCAGGGCAGAATAAGGCCTGTTGTCCACCACTTTGTCATCCTTTTGGCCTGGTTCCAACTGCTTAGGCAGAAACACCCTAATAACCAGAGAGATTTTCTAGGGAGTGTAATACTGATAATTCCTGTGCTTCCTCATATTCTCTCTCTTCTCTGGTGTTTGGATCCAATAAAGGTCATTCTAGAGGTTAATTTATGTGGATTTAAATGACTACCGGTACTTAAATTGCAGTTAACCACATTTTCAAATCACAATTTCAAGCAGCGTGATGTAGTCTTGAAGTTTGTAGCTTGACTTGGCTCCATTTAGCTGGTTCTTTCTACAAACTGTTAAATTTCTAATGGATGCTGAATAGCCAATGTGATCTCTTCAATTTTCCTTTTAGAAGCCTTCTAGCTTTGAGAGGAATTTAGACCATTCATGACCTCATTTCCACTGTCTCTCATTCAGGCTAAATTTAAATCTAAGCACCCTCCTGATGATTATCATTTTAGCTCAGGTCTTTCAATCCATCACTCTGTGATGACCTGCAAGAAATGTTGAGATTTCTTATTTAATCCATAATTTATCACTGTTTTTTTTATGTAGGAAATTATGACATTTCTGCTCAAAATAAATCAGCCAAAAGAGACTGAAATTCCTGTCTTCACTGGCCCCAGACAGTTCAGTCATCTCTTAATACAAAACATATTTTATCCTTATTTCTCCTATAGTATGCTGCTTATGTTAACATTCCCTTTCTTGTGCTGGGAGCCCCTGGATTGCTTGTAACATTACTGTATGCAATAGATTAGTTTCATTCCTGGTCCCCTCATTGTCCAGTCAGGAGATACTGCAATGTCAATACCAGCATTTCTCACAGGGGAATAGAGAAAAGAATTCCCAGTTACTAACCGAACTCCTCCTCTTCCCTCTCCAACTTTCCTCATTCTCCCATTTTCAGTCAGTGCTGAAAGTATCAACCCCCAGTCCTGAGTGACAAGGGGGATGGTAACTTTGACTCTTTCCTCTCCCTTACATCCAGGACTTCTGTTTCAATGAAACCTAAGGAGATGTCTACAATGGTGCTGGAAGGTGTAATTTCCAACTTGAAGAGACACAGCCTGCTAAAAATAGAAGTGTAGCCATAGCGACACTAGTGGTTGGAGGTGCTACCCACCCAAAGTACATACTTATGGTCTCAGATGGGCTCATACTTGGGACAACTAGCCTGGCCCACCACTCACGCTGCTGCGGTTACACTTCTATTTACTCCTTCCAGCTCTAGTGTAGACAAATCTTAAGAAAGGGGGAGAAGCTGTGAGCAAAAGCAGTCATACAGCCGGATTTCCACACCCCTGTATGTGGCCAAGAGACTTGGAGCCAGCTTGTAGAAATGTGAGGCCTCAGGATCCACAACCATGCTGATCCAGCACCCCAAAGACCTCTGAATTGAGGGAAAAAAACAATGATTACATGCAATGACTTTTTTAAAAAATTCTCTACAAACTGATACAAGTAGAACTTGGAGTTTTCTTTTAATGTTTGTCCCAGATTTTATGGCATTTAATATACACTCTCCTCATTTATTTTCTAGTTCCAGAAGCTGAGTTTATATATATATTTTTTTACATTTTTTTTAATTATAACAGTTTAGTATGTACAGGTAACTGCACTGCATTTAAAAAAATCCTGAAGTTTACTTTCAGTTAGAGAGACTCATAATGCAAAACCCAGATCCAAATATCCCTAAACTTAAAGTGGATTGTCTCCATCTCCATGTTCAGATATATATGCTCAGACATAGCGGTTTCATAGTAGCATTTTTATCTAGTATGTAAATGTAGAAAAGCACCAGCCCTCCACCTCTTCCCATTCTGTCTCTCCTACATAGTATTTTTACTCTTCAACAGGTCATAAGCATAAGCTCCCCTACTCTCCTGCATAACTACTTTAAGTCCCACTTAACAAACTTCATCTGTTTAAAACCCTGCCGTTGATACACCCTTTACCTAAATGCAGACTATCAAATCCAAATAGTCCTCTCTCATAACATATGGAATTCCAGTGCTCCTTGAATTCAGATCACAGTTGATGCCTTCACTGGTATCATCCTTATCCTTTCTTTCTTCATGCTTGCCAATGGTAGGATCTTTGAGAAGATTACATGCTATGCTCCTCCAAGGCCCTTTAGACATTTTTGGTTCCATCAAACCTTTCTCACCAATGTCAGTTGTTCCCATATTAATTCCATTCAGTGGTATGTACCAGCATTTTTAAGGATTGCTCTTACTCTTATTGTGACATACTTCAGTCTAGCACCCTCCCAGCAGCCTACCTTCCTTTGTTTACCTTATCTGAACTGCAGGTGTCATGGACTATATTCCTTATTATGGACAGACTTCTTTGTGAATACTGTCTGCCAGTGCTTGCCATGTGTTCTTCAGCTGAGCTATTCTTAGTTTGATCCTCCTCCTGTCACATCAAGGGCATGATAGCTATTGTTGATATCAAATTAAATGGTGCCATCCATGTTTCCCTTCTTCTCCTCCTACAGCTTCTAATCTCCTCGACATCTTCATCTTTCTTCATTTTCCTACTCTCCCCCATCTAATGTATCAACCTGCCATGTCTCTCCTGATTGTTCCCATTGGTGTCTGTCCATTAAAACCTGTTTTGTTTTTAGCAGGGACTCCAGCTTGTGTTCAGGCTCCTACAACTGTTTTGCTGATTTTTTTTCTTCTCACAACAGTTTTACACGAGTGCAATTCTATTGGTTTCAGTGGAGTTGCTTCTGCTTACATCAGTGTGCGAGGAGACTCAGGCCTCTCGTCTGCAAATAAGGAACCAAGCCTCAGCAAAGGGCATGTTCAGACTCACTGATCTCTCTGTCTCAGGGTTTGCCATTTGGTTTCAAAATTAATATCATACAAGTACATATGTAAAAGCATGATTATCCTCACTATCAAAATTTCATTGTCCATATCCTAAGTAAGAGACCCAACCGCAGAAATGGGACTAGGCAACATTTTAGGCAACTTTGACTGCAATCAGAGATTTAATTCAGGAAGTAAATCTTGATGTATTTTAATTTTGCTTCTCAGTAAGATCCGCCAGATATATCACTGCTGCATAATGTCCCTAAGCAGGGGAAATGACTGACAAACACAGTCCCATTTGTTTTCACTTTACAGGAATTGCCAAGTAATAATGGTAGCAATCATAAACAACACCAGCTTTAGAGAGCACAGTCATCAAATCGACGTCTGTTTGATTCATGTCCATGCCCCCAACCTAGCAGGTTTCTTCTCCTTAGGGCTGTGGTTTGCTTCGAGCTACGATAACCATGTGACCAATTCAGTGCTTTCTTGAGAACTAAATTGTAGTTTTTCAACACAGCTGTGCATGACTCCACATCCCAGTTAACATTCCCACATAAGAATACAAGATTTTCAGCATGTGTATGTTTACATATGAATACATACATGTGCTCATATATGAGGAAAGGTGTCACTTCGCCCACTGCTAAAATCCACCAATCTGTGAAAGCAGAGCACAGCAGCAGCTTACAAAGGCTACAGTAGCACTTCACAGCAGCTAGGACAGAAAATGAAGAAAAATCACCCCAGAAAATTGAAATGGTACCAGAAATTTAGATAAGCAGAACATAAATTACTTGAATGGGACTGTGGCCATGAATCATCCACCAACACTGCTATTTTTATGGAAAGTAATACAGAAATCTGCAGTCAGATTTTCAAAACATTTTTGCGTGCGCAAGACTGCTGTAAATGAAAGAATTTACATATACATTCAGCACTTGTACATGCAAGTATCTTTTTGCCTGTGCAAAATCTATTTGCATGTAGGTACCATAGTATGTCTGACTGGGGCTCCAAAAGGAGTTCCTAGTAGTTCTCTTTGAGTGAGAAGATGACGACTATGACACTGGATCAAAAAGGGTAGAGGGGACATATTGGGGAAGATCTTTGGCACTCTAAAGCAAGTGCAGAGGACCCACCATGGTAAAACAAGTTAAGTAAAGGTAATTTTCTGCATATTCCACAGCCACACTCATTTTCATAATTATTGTACAGAAGTATTGTTGACTGAGGGAAAACCTGTAGCCAGGGCCGGCTCCAGGCACCAGACCACCAAGCTTGTACTTGGGGTTGCACCTGGAGGGGGGCGGCGCGGGGCTCCAGCTCTGGCCGCCTGGGAGAGCAGAGCCCTGGCCGGGCTCGCCGCCCTCCCCTGCCACACTGGGGGAGGGGGGACGGCGGGAGGCTTTTTTGCCTTGGGCGGCAAAAAAGCCAGAGCCGACCCTGCCTGTAGCAGAGTTTTTACAACAGAGTTGGACCTACCAGGAATAGAGGGTACACAACATGAAACTCTCAGTTAAACACTTGGCCACTGGAATCCCAGTAAATAGCAAACACTGCTGAGCTAGAATCCTTTTGTGCAGTTTATCGTGACAGGTAGGGTACGGGCAAGAAATGTACATAGCTGCCTTCCATTCTGTTCATTGGCATGAATATTCTATTTTAAACTGCTCCCTGGGTAATAAGCAAAGTCCAGTAGCAGCAAAGCAATTATCAAGAATGGTATTCTGAGGGATCAATTTGGCCACTGGCAGGGACAGCACAGCTTGAATAAGAATACCAAAGCTGGTCTAGCACTATGGCAGACCTTGCTAATACATTAAATAAATTCTCCAAGGATGTTCTACTAAAACAAATTAGAAGGATTCATTGGGCACCATGGACACATTCATTCCTGATTTCTCTCTGTTATCCCCAACGGCACCACATGAGGAATAAGTTTGCCCAGATATGTTCAGATTTCCAGGAGGTGCTTTACAGAGCTCTCTATTCCCATCTGGACTTATTGTCTAAAGTTGATAAAGAGTCATGGAATGGAAAGGGGAGGAATACTGTGGATTGGAAATGCTCTGAAAGAGGAAAATGCTTGTACTCGACTTCACCAAGCTAAAAAGAAGCAGGATACGCCAGTGACAGAAATTGGAGCGCTAGCCTTTTTTTATTATTTATTTAAATAATTCCAAGAGTTGGCAATAGAAGCAACACATCCAGATTTGCATCAGATATTTTAATGATATTATTTGGGAGCCACAGCAAATCATGAGAAACAATGTATTGGCACAGAGAACTTCTACCATTTAGGTCTAACACCTGGGCTAACAGATGGCAAGTGGCACAAAACTGATAAATATAAATGAATCAATCCAAGGAGGGGGAGAACAGGGAAGAGCTTGAGCATATTGATCAAGCAGCGTATTTGTAGAAAAATCCCCAAAGTTTCACTTCAGTTTGCAGATTGCCTGGAGTAAGGGAACTGGATTCCAATCGTTTTGTTCCTAGTGCCGTTGTCATGTTTAATTCATTATTCTATGCAAAACACCTTGAGATCCTTGGATTGAAGACCCTGTAACTATGCAAACTAATATAATTAGAATGCAATCAAAGGAGAGATCGTCACTGCACAAGGTGTTCTCTAATCAATACATTTCCAGCCCAGAAAAAATGAGTCTTGTATATCTTTATGTGGGCGGGCAGGGAGGGAAGAGAGAGTGCACAATTTAGTTTTTATGTAACTAGGGTATAGCCTGTTGGAAGTTTGGAAACATTGAGAGAGGTCAGTGAGACTTTTGTTCGAAGTTCACTGTCTCTCATGATAACAGCTGCCTTCCTCTTGGTTCCTGCATTTTATTCCACGAAAATTTTTCTTTTGGCTGAAAAGCCATTTTCATTGAAAAAGCTTTCCCATAAGATCTTCAAAATAGATTTTAAGGTGTGACTGCATTTTGATTTAAACTGAACGATTCTGCACCACTCTCTAGTCTAGGGTGTAAACTATAAACAATACCGAAAGGGTGGGAGGGAATGGTTAAAGCACTGGATTAAGATTCAGACGGTTTGGGTTCAATTCCCAATTCTGCTACCAGCTTTCTATATGCCCCAGGGTATATCACTTAATCTATCTGTGCCTCACTTGTAAATGGAGATAATAAGACTTCCTTTCACCTACTAGTTGTCTGTCTTGTTTATTTATACTGTAAGCTCGTCAGGGCACACAGACTCTCTTACTCTATGTAAGTACAGCACAATGGGCCGCTGATGAAAAATGCGCTACTGGAATCATTACTCTAATGAACTCTTCTACTGTGCCCCCTCTTTCAATGAGTCCTGTAGTCTAACTAGTCATGCCTTCACAGAGGTAGACAGCACCATATTTATTTATTTATTTATTTATTTTACTGTGGCCAGGTTGTCAAAGCATTGAGAAACAACAGCTGTTCAAGAAGTTTAATCACACTTGTCATTTAAGGCAATGATTGTAGCAGGGATTAAACCTCCTTCATTGCTTTCCAGCACTGAGCTGACTGTACAAAGAAAGTGACATTCTACTCACATCGGCGGCTCTTTTCAGCACCGCCAGCTGGTGAGATGATTTGAATTTTCTTCCTGCCACTTTCCTGGCTGTCTCGCTTGTGCCCAGAGCGAGCAAAAAGTGACAGGAGCTGAGCTCCCTCCACAACTGGACCAACTACCTACACATCTGAATCTAAAATATAAACAGCTTCTAATTGTTTCACTGGAATATTAAAGAAGAGAGACGAGGACAGAAGGCATGAAAGAGGAAAGAAGGAACGGAGGGCATACATAGGCGGCTAATGGTAAAACATGCAGGAAGGGGGTTAAGGGTAGAGTACTCCACAAGGAACTCCTCTACTACCGTTCCATTGAGTGGGCCAGGATTGTTGCCCGCACAGAATGAGCTGCAAGTTTGGTCCCACCCCCGCTCTCCACTCCAGAATGAGCTACAGGTCTAAGTCCAGGACCCATAAACTTTGCAGGAAGTCTGCGCTACCTCAACCAGCTCAGGTCCCTTTCCCGCATTTCCCCCTGGTCTCCGTGGGCTCCCCAGTTCCCTTTGCCCCTAGCTCCTGCATTCCCAGCCCTTGCACCCCCTTCACCCCAACCCCTGCCCCTTTCTGTGCCCTAACCTCTACACTGTGTCCCTTTGCCCCTAACTCCTGCATTCCCCTCCTGCGCCCCCAGCCACTGCCCCTCTCCTGCTCCCTCTTCACCCCAACCCCTGCATCCCCCTCCTGAGCCCATGTAGTGAAACTGATCTGGATGCATGGAGCGGCTGGTCCCCCCTGGAACGCTGCTCCTCTGTGCACCCGTAGGGGGCTGGCGGGGGGGAGTGAGGAGCCATGTCAGGGCTCCCTGCATCCAGATGACTTTCCCCACCCAGGCTGCATAAGTGATGGGCAGAGAGCAGCAGCTTCTGATGCTCGCCTCACAGCACAGCCCACAGAGGAACGTTGGGGGGTGGGGGGTGAGCTGTATCTGTGTGTCACCGCTTCCCACACCTCCCCAATGTTCCTCCACTGGGAGGAAGCAGGGAGAAATCTGGGAGCCCCCCAGAAAGCAGTTTCTGACACTACACCAGCAGCGCACATCTTTGTACTACCACAGGGTACCCCCTTGACCACCAGGTGCTCTGGGCAGCTGTCTGGGTGGCCCACCCCTAGGGCCAGCCCTGCCTCTAGGTGGCTTTGAAAATGTGAATTTAGATGGCCTTAAAAGACAAACTGAGGAGATCTGCCTAGTGCTCTTGCACATGCAGAAAAGGCCTAAAAATGCTACTACAGGTCATGAACTGAGATGAAATGCTGATCGCCTATATGTTTAGTGCAAACAGTGAATTTCATGGTGTTCTAAAAATCCTGAGATGTCCAGGGCTTGCAAGATATGCCATAATAATCTAATGAAAGGAAAACAGATTGCTTGTGAGGATTATTGTGAGATAAATGTGGTTTCCACATGATGGCAGTGTAGCTTCTGCTCTCCCTGAGGTTATACAAATCCGCAGCACAGAATCAAATTGCTCATTGATCTGAATTCCATGGGGCTTAAACTTACTCTGATCTCTTCTGACAAGGAGTTCCACTACCAAGGCCCTATTACTGACACTATTTTGTTCTCAATGCCTCATGGTCAGAACCTGGGTCTACCCAGACACATGCAATGGGGAGTTGTGCTGAAAGAGCCAAGTCTTTCTTTATTTGTATTACCATAACACCTATGAGCCCCAGTCACGGAGCAGGACCCTATTCTGCTAGGCGCTGCGCAAACACAGTACAAAACGATGGTCACTGCCCCCAAAGAGCTTACAATCTAAGTATAAGACAAGAGACGAGTGATGGACAAAACCAGACAAGGGAGTACAAGGAAACAATGAGACAGTATTGTCAGCATGGTAGGCATTGTTCTCTGCACACCAGCAGCCTATTTGCCTTGTTTTTTGTAGGCATCTTGGCAAATGAGAGTTTTGGGGAGGGGTTTTGAAGGGCGATACCGAAGTAGCTTTGCAGCTGTTTATGAAGAGCACCTCCCAGGCATGAGGGGCAGCATGGAAGAAAGCACAAAAGTGGTTGCTGAAAATTTAACAAGTGGGCAATGGAGGGGCTGTATCCTGGGCTGATTGGAGATGAGCATCAGCAGCCCGGTAGCAAATGAGAGAGAATAGATAGGGCGGGGATTTACCATGACCGGCCTTGAAAATGAATACAAGCTGCTTTTATGTGATGTTATACAAAGGGGGAGCCAGTGGTGGGATTCAAAGAAAGGAGTGACCTGGTCAAAACTCCTGTAGTCTTCACTCAGGGAAAAGCTCCCATTTATTTTACCCAGTCAAAACTCCTGCTAAGGTTTGCAGGTTTGGGGCCAAAAACTTTACAACAAAATAAGTAAGTTTTAACTTGAAATGTTTTTGGTTAAATGACCTAGCAAGTCAGAAAATAAATTATTTCTTAGTATGGGACTTCTGAATGATTTACCATATGTGTTCAAATCTAAATGTCCTGTCCCACTGAGCCCTTTGGGAGAACTCTTCTCTCACTAGCTGCTGCTGGCACTCTGGGAATAATTCAAGCAGATGGCCCCAATGAACTGCTTGGTTCAAGAGCAACTCTCACATTTTGTATTTCAGTCAACCCCTCCACCAACCATTAGCAGATTTTGGGAAGTTTCCCACTGGAGGAGAAAGCAGCGACACAAAGTCTGGGTGTTTTCTTAGTGTAATTAATTTTATTGGCACTTTATACCCCAGACCTTGAACAGAGGTGGTCACAGATGGCATGAAGCAAACTCCTTTTTCAGAACTCTCAGCCCCAACACCAGTGTCTAGGTCCCAGAAAGCAACTCTGCCCCAACAATTGACTTTTGTTGCAGAGATTAAGGCAGAGAACAAACTGCCTGGCCTTTTGCATACAGCTTGCCCAAAAGACCCTGCATCTAAAGGAAAACAATCCAGCAGTTCTTCAGAATTATGTGTAACAGTGCCATCTGGTGACTCCTGCCATAACACTGTTTTCAAAATCTTAAACAAATCTGCTGCACAATTATTGTATACGTGAAACTGACTTGGTTTATATTTTAAAAACTATCCATGTTTTGTGATTGTGCTTTAATTCCAAGTCTTAAACTGATGGCTAAGGGAGGTGATTAATCTGTAATCATTGATCATGTGTGCAAATCTCATTCTTTCTTACTGTCTGGAAAGAAAGTGTAATCTGTTCTTTGCTGGAAACCTTTGTAAATCAGTAAATAGTCCTAAAATATTTTAAAATCATTTCTAGTTCTGGGGTGTCTTGCTTACTGTTTGTCCCTTCCCTTCCTTCCCCACATTTTACATTTTCTTTTTCTCCATTTTCCTGAGATGTTTTCTGGCCATCCACCCTTCTCTACCTACAAGTCCTCCCTTACCTCACGACTGCCCCATATCTCTGGTTCCATCCTCTCCTCAAATTCTTGGTCCTTCTTTCTCTCTAGGTACCCCTGCAGCGGTGGTTCTCAAACTATAGAGCGTGCCTCCCAAGGGAGGCTCAGGAATGTGTCAAGAGAGACACAAGCTGTGTGCTTTTTTTTTTAAGAGCTCGGGCTATCAGCCCTGGGTGGCTGGGACTTGTGCAGAAGGGCTGTGTACACCCAGGAGGCGGGGATAAAGGGGACAGAGGGAGCCCCACTGCCCCGAGACTGACAGACAGTGTCCCACCCTGGGCTTGGCTCTCCTTCCCTTCCCCCCTCCTCAATCCCTCACTGGGAGGCAGTCTGGGCTCAGGCTCTCCTTTGCTCCTCCCCGCAGTCCATCACCAGAAGATGGCAGGACTCCAGCTGTCAGCCTCAGGGTGGCAGCAGCAGCACAGAAGTAAGGGTGGCAATGGTGCGCTAAGTCTGCTGTGAGAAGCGATATTGACAAATATCACTCTTCACACTGCCACCCTTATTTCTGTGCTGCTGCTGGCACAGCGCTGCCTTCAGAGCTGGGCACCTGGCCAGAAGCCACTGCTCTCCACTCTGCCTCCAGAGCTGGATAGTGGTATATGCCCTTGGGGGGGGGGAGGTGTAAACGATTACAGACACAGAGAAGGGGGTCCAATCAAGTAAGTTTGAGAACCACTGCCCTGGAAGTTATCTCCATATCTCCTGTTCCCATAAGGTTCCACACTTACTCGCCCCCAGATTTCTTCTTCCTTTTCCTCCCTGAGCAGAAAGGTCACTTACTTTGAGTGTAGGCCTCCCTTCTTCTTATCTTACATCAAAACTATCCTCACTGATATATCACTGATTCTTTGATGAGTCACATTACCTCCAGGAACTTCCCAGATCATGTCTGATCCTCCCTAGTAGTACATACTTTACCTCAAAGAACAAGAAATGGCAGCTGAAAAAGTATAGGGCCAACACCAGGGGAGGGAAAGGGAAGCTATTAGGTACAGGCAGGGAGTTGCAGTGAAGAAAAATGGGAGACAGACAGACTGAATCAGCCCAGACGAGGCGACCTATACTGCTGGTGTAGCAGGTATGTCAATATGGAAAAAAAACACTAGTAGGAAATACTGGCTATACCGGCTCTGTTTGTGTCCTGATTGCTCCATAATTCACAGTTACCTGTTGTTGGGATAATACCCTTTTTTCATTTGCTCCTAATTTTGAAAAAATTCACTCTTTTAACTAAAAATCTCCAAAGTTGGTCCAAAGGTTTTGTTTGCTTCGTTTTTAAATTGAACAACACTGGTTCCTCTGTGTCTTTTTCAGGAAAAGTGAAAGTACACACTTTCCCATTCTAAATAAATTCCTGTGGGTTTTTAACCACTTAATTGCCAAAATGGCTGGAAACAGAAATTCAACGCTTGGTTTTGAGATTGTGTGCACAACATTAAGCCTTGATCCAGCAAACTCTTGTGCACAGGTATTCCTTCACCCTCAGCAGTATAGTTAAGCACATTGTAGGAGGGCAGTCACCCTGCTCCAGCCCTGAAGGGGTTAAAACAGCCCTGGGAAAGAGCTGCCAAAAGGCTAGGCGGATTCGGAAGGCAGCCACACCCCCTCCCCCCCCCCCCCCCCGGGTCCCTAGAGTGGAGCAGGGCTGGGGGAAGGCTGGAGAAGCTGGGGAGGTCCAGCTTGGAAAACCCCCAGGTTGCAGGCCTTGGTAAAGGCTGGGAAGGGTACTGGGGCTGCAGAGGTGCAACCCAGGGCAGGCAAAGGCAGCAGGTCCAAACCCCTCTTGCTAGTGATGAGTGGTTTACAGACTGCAGTGAGCGGGGGCTAGATGGTGACTAGCAGTAGCCACTGAGGTAAGGTGGGGATAGGGAGTTGGTGGTTCCCCTAGGAGGGGAGACCCCAAGTGTGGGAGCATTGCCAGGGGGCAGCACCCCAAGATAAAGGGGCACTGGGGTCTGGGAGGGACATGGGGCCAGCGGCAAGGTGAGACAGTGGCCTGCAGAGCACCTGCAGATGGTGCTCTGGAGCTGGAGAGCTAATTCCCAGGACAACCAGCAGGAGGTGCTGTGCTGGTGAGTCATTGCCTTGCTACACATATGCATAAGTGTTTGAGCCTTAACTTTGGTATTTTTGATTGGTTTATTTTTTTTAAGTAAATCATTCAACCTTGACTTTTTTAATTATTTTTATTGTATTTATTTATTACACATCTCAGGAAGTTCTAATGATGATGTCACTGTCTCAGTTTCAGGGCAACTGCACCTGCCTTTCCCCTGCATGGTTCACCAAGGGCACCCACTCCTTGCTTGTGGTTCCCAGAGGTCACCTCTCTTGGATAAAGACCAGCATCTCATTCCCTCTTGACTGGGGATTTTAAGGCTGTATAGCTCCCTGCCTTGAACTGTGATATCCCCACCAAGACAAAACTGCCTAAAAAGGTATTTTTTGCTCTCTCTCTCTCTGAGGGCCATGACTAGTGTATTGCCCCTAGTTAATAAGTTACCACAAAGCGCCTTCTAAGCCAGCACATGTAAAAGCACTACAGACAAAATATTACAACCATAAAAGAAGCTAGACAAATGTTAGAAAGCCTATCAGAGTTCAACTTCAACATAGGGTTCTAGGAGATTTTAGTCCAGGGGTTCTCAAACTGGGGGTTGGGACCCCTGAGCGGGTCATGAGGTTATTACATGGAGGGGGTTGTGAGCTGTCAACCTCCACCCCAAAGCTCCCTTTGCCTCCAGCATTTATAATGGTGTTAAATATATTTAAAAAATGCTTTTAATTTATAGGGGGGTCGCACTCAGAGGCTTGCTATGTGAAAGGGGTCACTAGTACAAAAGTTTGAGAACCATTGTTTTAGTCCCTCAAAACCCACAATGGCAGTTTCCCCCATGGTTACAAGTTCATATCTGTCTTTGATCTAGAACCAGAACAAAGGCTGGGCAGAGCAGCCATTTCTTTATACAGTTCTATCTTTTGATCTTGGCCTTATGTATCAGGTAATCAGCAGACAATGACTGTCTCCTCAGGGCATAGGTTCAAAAGGCTGGGTTTTTTGCATAACTGGAGCTGGGGAAACCTCTCCCTAGGGATTTACTAGGAATCCACTTAACGCTTATTGTCCCAAAAATCCATATTTGTCTCCTGTGGCTCAAAAGCTTGTCTCTCTCCCTAACGGAGGTTGGTCCAACAAAGTATTCCCTCATCCACTTTGTCTCTCTCATACTTGTCTGGCACATTTTCAATACAGTCTTTTGAACTCCTTTTTGCTTCCCAGGTCTCACATCTGTCACACCTCTCCCCTCAGGGAAGTTGCATACAATCACGGCCTGCGTTAATAAATTTAATACAATAAGGTCTTCCCAAGTGATTGCCATATCTGTCACTCAGTGAAAACATCCAAATCAGTAGGACTTCATTTTCATAGTTGTCAGAATCCTGCATAAACAAAGTTATCCACAGATTAGTAGTGTCATAGTTAAAGAACTGTTCAACATTTTGTATTTTAAAATGTGTTGATTAAAATCATATACCGTATATCCTGTCTGCATGTTTACTATTTTTAAGATTCAGTTTCTTAGAAACATGGGAAGGAAGGTATGAAGCTTTTTGGGAGCTGTAAAAAAAAAAAAAAAAAAAAAAAACCATATTTGTTTCTTTAAAAAAAAAAAAAAAAAAACAGCATCATCATTATATCAGTGATGATAAAGAAAATTATGATGCTGATTTATTTATTTGCATATAGTTCAGTCAGTTAAAATGGTGCCTGTAATTTCCTTTGGGCTTTCTTTTCACATTCTGAAAAAGTATTGCTTCTGTGAAGTCATAGCTGCGAAGTATAGCCTTCACAATACTTCATGGTTATGATATATGTATGCTATTACACATGTCAAAACTCGCATTATAGGGTAAGAACATATTTTAGCTGTGTTTTGAGGTCTGAGTGCATGAAGCTCTGATCATTCCTGTTACAGTATCACATGTCTTGGAATATGTCATTGCGTCTAGTTTTGAAAAAAAAAAAGTGGTGTATGTGGGTTTTTTGTTTTGTTTAATTGTCTAGTTGCTCCAGTAAATCTACTAACTTGGATTCATACTTACATTTGAAGCCATTAAAGCACTGTTATAGCTAGGGTGACCAGATGTCCTGTTTTTAAAGGGATAGTCCCATATTTAAGCCCTCCTGCAGGTATCCTGACCCTTTCTTAAAAAGGGGCAAATTGTCTCATATTCTCTCTTCCTCCCCTCTTCTCTCCTTTCTTCCCCCCCCTCCCCACCCCGCAGCAGTACTGGTGGGTCCTGCTGGTGGCCAGACCCCTGCTCAGCGGCCACCAGCAGTGAGCGGGAGGGGTGCCAACGATGGAGGTGAGTGTGTGGCAGGGCTAAGATGCAGTGCATAGGCCAGCCAGGGGAGCGGCCGGCCCTATCAGTGAAGCCCCCACTGCGTGCTGGCTCTTGGCCAGCAGGGCCCCAACCCTTGTCCCGTTTCCTGCCAGCACTAAGTGCGTGCTGTGAGCTGCGGTGGCTGGTGCATGCAGGTAGGCACTAGGTGGCAGCCAGTTATGTGTCACCTCTGCTGCATATCCATCAGCCCTTTACATGCTCCCCCTCTTATTGTCTTCTCCCTGCTTTGCCACTTCACCACCCGCCCAGCCCAACTGCTCCTCCATATCCCCCACAGCGGGGCACACTCCACTCCCAGCACTGTAGGGAGAAGCTACCCCTGGTCGGAGCGCTCAGCTCACTAACAGCCTGGCCAGCAGGCTCCTTCCTTCTCCCCCTGCCTGTGGCTGGGCTGGCATCCCAGGAAAGCCCAAGACCCTTCCTCCTGGGGCACTGGCCAGGAGGAGCCGAGCCCTGTGTGCAGGGATTTACACACACACACACACACACACACACACACACACACACACACACACACCGCTTCCCCAGTTTTGTGAACTAGTTACATGTAGTGTTGCCAATTTAGTGATTGTTTAGAAATTTGAATGGAAATTGAAACATTAATACACACTTTAAAAGCATATAAAGTGTATGATAAGATACATGCATCTGAAAAAGTATAATGGATTTGAAAAGTGTGAACATAGACTAGCTTCCTTATACAGCTGTTTTTTATGACAATGTCAGTGCATTCATTTCAGTGATGTTGGCCAACCTAATCTCAAATTATGATTTGTAAGCAAAATCTAAATGAGCTCTCCCTGACAGCTAGTGATGAGCTAGGAGCTGAAGAAAAAGGCTTCAGGACCAACTGACTGGCTAGAAGGATGTGGTGCAACAGTGAAAGACTCAACAGTTGAAAAAGTGAAGAATTCTCACCACATTCAAAAAAATTGCATACATTGCTGATGAATGCACCAATGCAAATGGGCATCAAGTATTAAGTCAGTGTATGTTATCTTGATGTCAGTGGTAGGCCAGTAGATGCATTTCTAGATGTTCGAGTTATAGAAGACACATGGGCTGCATCTGTGACAACCCACATCTTAGAGTTAAATGCTTATCAATTGGACCCCAAGCAGATGGCTGCTTGTGCATTTGATGGAGCTGCAAACTTCTCTGGAAGACATGGTGGAGTACAAGCTTTGCTCAGAGAAAACTGTAACCCTAATCTCTCCGGTACACACTGCAGAGGCATCTGCTCCAACTAGCGCTAGTATGAGCTGCAGACTCTTCAAAAGATATTTTAAAAGCTTATTAAATTGGACTCTTCCTGAAAAAAGAATAAGATATTAAAAGACTGAATATCTTGGAAAATAGAGAAGATACACTTGGACTGAAGTTCAAATTAGTCAAGCCTGGGAAAACCCTCTGACTGTCTCACGAGCGATTCTTGGCTGTCTTAAAATTACTGCAGCTGTTATTACTGGCTTTGGAAAGTATCTACCAAGATGAGATGGATCTAAATAGTGAGGCCGGTGGATTACTTATTGCTACTACGTTCAAAGAACTATTGCCATTCTTTCTTGTAACTCTACGTTGAAACCACTTGGGTCATTAAATAATACCATCCAGGCATCTGCTACAACAGTAGTAGATATTTGTCCAGCAGTAGAAGCTACATTTGGATCAGAGAGCTATCCATTGAAAAAGTACTGGAAGAAGCAAAGACTTCAGTCCAGAAGTTGACTAATGAAGGCATTTATATTGAATCCTTAAGTGAAGAGGTCAAGAAGTGTTTAAGACAACTGAAAAAGTACAGACTTGATTCTTAATCTACAACAGCCACTTCTAGATTCTACTCAACCTCTACATAGCTCCTATAAAATACCGACAGTTGAGTGGAGTGAGGCACTACCAGCAAGGGAGCTGCCATGTGCTCAGGACAGAATTTGAACACAGAGTGGAATATCATACAACAAATGAATGAAGATGTGACTTCAAATTCTTTTTTTTTTTTTTTTATCACGAGTGGCTTGACCTGATCTTTATGCTCTTTCCCGGGACGAAAGAAGTAGGAATTCATCTCTTGCTACTCCCAATCACAACAGCTACAGTTGAGTGTTCTTTTTCATCATTGAATAGAATTTTGTCTTCTGAAAGAAGTCGCCTTCTGCCTGATCATGTGAATGAACTAATGAGCATATAAACTGAAGGAATGGAAGTACCGGACACACAAGAAGCCACCAAAGATGAACGCACTGCATTCAAGAAGTTCATTAAGAGAGTTGTGCAAAATTATAATAAGAAAGCAAGAAGAATGTAGATGTAGTGCTTCAGAGAAGGCTTGAGTAGCCAACTTTAATTTGTGTGACTTTTTTTTTTTTTAAACATGAGTTAAATCTAATAAAATGGTCATGAAACATTTTTCAGTTTTTACTATACCATACAGCCCACCTACACCCTCACAGTCTCACACCTCATCAGCCCTGACTCCCCTCTTCCCCCCCTGCAAATTCAATCTCCCTCTCCCCCCCCCATTTAAATTTCTGGGGAAAACACTTCCTGTATGTGCAAAAGCCCTGCACAGCACTGGCATAGCAAAGCATCTGTCCCTCAGCTAAGCTGTGGAGAGGAGGAGGAAGCAATTTCCAGCCTGTTCATGCCCCAAACCTGCAGCCTCCAGGGCAGGGGTTTAATACCCTCTTCTCTCTCTCACACCCACACCCACCCCTGGACCCTGTCCCCAGGGAGCGTGGGGCTGCTCTGTCCCCTAAGCACCCTCTGCCACCTCTCTGGCCCGATTTGCTGAAGCCCCTGCACTCAGGTTCCCTGGGCCGTGGTGCACAATGCATCCTTAAGGCTTAAGCCCTTCCTGCCCGTGCTGTAGCCAGAGATGGCTGGGTCATAATAGGCTTTGCCCTCCCTGGCACTACCACTGAGCCACAGCCAGACAACTGGGCTGCGGTGGCTCCCCTCTTCCCTAAGACCCCCACCGCCTCCTATTCCACCCTCCTCCCCTGGAGGGCCCCACTGCTTGCCACGCTGCTCGGGCTGGCAGCTCAGCAGGTGGAGAGGGCCTTCAGGAGTGGGAGGCTGCCCATGGCGGTTGGGGAGGCTCAACTCTAGCGAGGGAAGAGCTGGTAGCTCAGCCTGGCGCTCAGGGGGCCGGCAGCTCAGCCCGGGGTGGGTTGGGGATCTGGCTGGGGCGGGTAGTCCAGGGCTCCACTGGTCTGGGGGGGAGGGTGCCCCCTCAGGGCTTTTCCTTTTAGGGGGGATTTGGGCCTCCGGTGCACAGGGGGGTGGGGCTAGCAGGCTAGCCTCCCCAAAGTGGAGGTTCACCTGGCGCCCATGGGTTGGGTTATGTCAGTGGCCAGCAGCTGCTGCTCCTGGAGGTCTTAGCTGCATTTCCACACTATGCAGGCAGGAAGGAACAAGCTGCTTCCAGCCACAGGGCAGCGAGTGGTGGTGGTGGGAGAGAAGAGATGAGCTCTGCAAAGACAGGGGCCAGGCCATCCCTTCTCTCCCTCCCCCCCAAAGCAGTTCCTGTCCCTTACCTCCCACACAGTGCTGAAAGGCTGCTGGCAACGTTCTTGTGTGAACCCTGGCAGAAATCTGGGGAGGGGGGGCATGTGACCCTCTGTGCCTGCCCCCAGTGTATTGGAAGACACAGTACCAGGAGAGCTGGGTCCATCCTGGGGGCCCAGCCAGGCATGGAGGGTAGAGAGTACTGGGCAGGGAGGGTCGGGTTGGTCAGCCACTCTCCCTGTGTGAGAGAAGTGTATAGGGTGCATGTCACCTCTCCCTGTGGGTGGGTGGGGTAAGGGTACATGTGTCACCCCTCCCTGTGTGAACCCTACAGCCATAAAGATAAGGTAAATAAAAAGAATCCAACTACACAATTTCTTTTTAACAGGGGCTCAGTCAACGTGTTAATTTGAATGTACTGCATAGTTCTGATTGCCATTGAACTCAAATACAAGTAATTTTACCAGGTGTCCTGTATTCACCATAAAGAAATATAGTCACCCTAGTTATAGCTTTAACACTACTTTTAGTGTAGTACATATTGTTAATATTTATAATTTATCATTTTAAGTACCCAGACCCTAATGAGAGAACTAAAAACAATAAATACCTCCTAACATAGTAGGAAAACCACCACCGGCACACAGGGCCATGATGCTGCCAGCACTTAGGCTAGTGCTGAACTTTACTACCCTGTATGCCTAAGAGTTGGCAGGCTCAGGGCCACAGTTAACAAGGGAGAAAAGATGTACAAGTCCTGTATGTATGTGTGGACATATCTAGATGTGCTTTGGACTGTGCCCCTTATCCCTTTGGATTATACATTCTTTCCTGTTTGGAAAGTGCCCAGCACATTGTCCCAGCTGCTGATCATAAGTAATAATTTGTGTGCGTGTGTGGTTGGGATAGGGGCTGTCTATGTAAATGTGTGATTGTGTACCTATCTTTTATGTCCCTTTATGGCTGGTTGCTTGGGTGTATTTGAGTGGGCATGGGTGCGCCTAGAAGTGTCTGCATTTGTATGTGTGTGCACGCCTTTATGGCTGGTGGTTTGAATGTGTGAGCGAGCATAGAAATGTAGGGCTAGAAGGGATCTCCAGAGGTCATCAAGTCCAGCCCTCTGCACTAAGGCATCTGACGGTGTAGGTGTGTATTACTAGATGTGGTTTTGTTGAAATCAAACTAACACTTTTATTCTAAAATATGTGCCCATGCGCTATACTGGCACAAGGACTTTTTTGCTGGTACAAGGTGTGTCTACACCGGACCTTTTGCTAGCATAGCTATGTCGAGTGGGAGTATGGGTTTCCCCCCACCACATTTCTAACAGACACAACTATGCTGGCATAGCTTTTTAAAATGGAGATTAGGCCCCAGACTTTTACCAAAGTAACAACAGGTACGGGTTAAAACTAGATTAGTTAAATTGCTGCAGCCCAGCCCCATGGGTGGCTGTGTATGACAAAACTTCTACATCTGTTATTCAATAGGCCTTGTTCTAGGCCCTGTCTACACTACAAACTTTGATGGAAGCCCGTTATTGGGTATAATTAGTGTACTGCTCATGCAGGGGCACACTTGGTGCTATGGTGCCAGAAGAGCTAGCCTGTTGCCTATAGGGTTGCCAGGCATCTGGTTTTTGACTGGAACACCTGGTCGAAATGGGCTCCACGCGGGTCCCAGAAGTGGCCGGCATGTCTGTGTCCCCTAGGCGTAGGAGCAGCCACTGGAGCGCCACGTGCTCCCCTGCCCCGAGTGCTGGTTTCACAGCTTTCAGGGGCCAGGAACTGTGGCCAACTGGAGCTGCAGGGGCAGCGCCTGCGGACAGAGGCAGTGCACAGAGCCATTTGGCCCTGCCTCTGCCTAGCAGTCAAAGGGAAATGCCGTCCGCTTCCAGGAGTCGCCTGAGTGCCACCCAGAGCCTGCACCCCAAACGACCTCCCGCAACTCAACCTCCTGCCCCAGCCCTGAGCCCCCTCCTACACAGAAACTACCTCCTAGAGCCTGAACCCCCTCCTGCATCCCAACCCCCACAACCCCCCACTCATACCCTGAACCCCTCATTTCTGGCCCCAGCCCAGAGCCTGCACCTCCACCCCAGACTCTGAACCCCTTCCTGCACATCAACCCCCTTTCCCAGCCCTGCACCAGAACCTGCACCCACAGTTGGAGCCCTCGCCTGCCCTGCAGCCCAACCCCCTGCCCCAGCCCAGAGACAGGGCCGGCTTTAGATCAATTCAACCAATTCCCTTGAATCGGGCCCCGCACCCAAGCCCCAGTATGGCGTACCAGCAACCACCGGTGTGCCATTCCGGGTGGCCCGGCTTCCCCAGGGGGCAATTTAAAGGGCCCAGGCCCTTTAAATTGCCACCAGCGCCCCACTGCTGGAGCCCGGGGTAGGGCTGTGGAGCTCTGGGGGCTATTTAAAAATAGCTTCCCCAGGGCTCCTGTGGCTATTTAAAGGGCTGGGGCGGTAGAAGCAGGGGAGCCCCGGGTCCTTTAAATAGCCCCCAGAGCCCTGGGATAGCAGGAGGTTCGGGGGCTATTTAAAGGGCTGGGGTTCCAGCTGCCTCTGCTGCACTCCCTGCCCTGCCCGCAGCCAGCCCCTGCTGCACCCCCTCTCTATCTCCAGCCCTGCACCCCCTGCCCGCACTAGCCCTGCACCCCCTGTCCTGCCCGCACCAGCCCTGTACCCTCTGTCCTGCCCGCACCACCCCCGCCCTGCCTGCAGCCAACCCCGCACCCCTGCCCTGTCTCCAGCCAACCCCTGCCTGAAGCTAGCCAGTCCTGCACTCTTCTGTCTCCAGCCCTGCCAACCCCTGCCGCACCCCCCTGCAGCCCTGCCTGAAGCCAGCCAGCCCACCCCACACACCCCATCTCCAGCCAGCCCCGCACCCCTTGCCCTCCCTGCAGCCAGACCCTACCTTCAGCCAGCCCCTGCCCTGCCTCCTGCCAGCCCCATGTCCACTGGTGCCCTGCAGTTCCCAGGGCAGTAACCCTGCACACCTGCTTCAATGAGGGGGGCAGGGAGCAGCTGGGACCCACACATGTGCACACACACCCCCAGGGAGTGGCGGGGATCAGCACATGTGAAACAGAGCTCATTAATAACCAATCAACAGCATATATGACACAATGTACATAATATATAATTGTATTATTTATATAGTTATGGAAAGTAAATAATACATGGAAGAAATGAAAGGGCTTTTTTCACAGGGCTTTTTTTTTTTTTTTTTTGTTAGTCATCCCTGCCCGGGCCCTGCCAAAAACGTTCGAATTGGGCCCCGCACTTCCTAAAGCCAGCCCTGCCCAAAGACCCCCTGAACCCCTCATTTCTGGCCCCACCTCAGAGCCTGTACCCTCTCCCAAACCCCTGTATCAGACCCGAGCCCCCTCCCACACTCCATGCCCCCTAGCCCACACCGCCAGCTGGAGCCCTCACTCACCCCTGCACCCAACTTCCTGCCCCAGCCCAGAGCCCCACCCTGAACCCCTCATTTCTGGCCTCACCCCCTCCCCAACCCCAACCCCCTGCCCAGCCAGGACAAATGAGCGAGGGTGGAGGAGAGCGATGGAGCGGGGCGGGGCAGGGGTGTTGGGTGTTTTTTCCGCAGTAGGAAAGTTGATCACCCTAGTTTACCTACACGCTTTGTTTGGGGGAGTCTCCTTTCGGCCCTGACCAAAGCTCATGGCAAAGTTGCTCTGTCCCCACCCCTGCTATAAAGCGCTGCCTGAGCCCTGCCCAGCCGGATCCTTGTGCCCACGGACTCCCTCCTTCGCCAGAGGCACAGCCCGCCCCGCCTGGCGCCCTTTCCCCGCGGGTGCTGCAGCAAAAGGGTAACTGATCCGCCCCGCCCCCTTCTTGCCACGCCGAGTTGCCAGTGAGCCAACGCAGGGCGAGGCCGGCTGGGCGTGTGGGCTCGGAGGGGGCCGCGCCCACGCCGCGGAAGTCCAGGAGCCCTGCCCCCGGAGCGGGGGGGAGGGAAGGTGCGCGCCTCCCTGCTCCCATCGCCAGGCTGGGGGCGGGGCAGGGGGCGCGGCTCCCTCCTGCCCCTGGGGCGGCAGGATCCTGGCAGCCAGCTGCTACCTGCGCTGCGGGGAGGGCGTGGCAGAGCCACGGGCTGCCCAGCCCCGTCCCTCCTGCACTGGGCGCTGGAGCTGGGCGGCGGCGGCTGCTCAGCCAGGGACCGTAGGGAGCAGACTCCACCGCAGCCTCCGCTGGAGCTTCTTCCCCCAGCTGGACCATGGGCACCCCGGACTCCTCTGCCGCCGACCGCAGCTACATCCGTACCGTCCTGAGCCACCAGACCCTGCAGGAGCTGGACAGTTCCACCCTGGCTTTGCCCTCCGAGGCCAGGCTGAAGCTCTTGGGCAACCGCAATGGGACGGAGAAAAGTCTCCGCATCCAGCAGCAGGTCAAGCAAACGCTGTCCAGGAAAAGTAAAGGCTCCTTGTCAAATGGTGAGTGCCCCAAGCAGGGCCCGATCACGTCCCGTCCCCCCCCGTGACTCCCCCTTTTGCTTTCCTCACCCCCCTCCCTTCTTTTCTTCCTCATTCTCCTTGTTCTTTTGATTCTTCCTCCCTCCCCCTTACCAAGATTAATACCAATAGTCTCTGGTACATTTTGCTTTCTTCTTTGCAGTTCTCTCACAAGGCAGCCTTATCCTGTAGGAAGGCTCCTGCCGAAGGTGACTCTGATATTCCATGACTCTCTGTATTTCCATCTTGCCCACATAAAAGTTTCAATCACTCGCCTCCAAGAGTCAAATGTTTCCCTTACAACCTCTTCCCACCCCCCCCCCCGCCCCCCTTCAAACCATTCTGCCTGTCTTCCCCCTTATGGACTGTTATGCTAAGACCAGCTGTGAGGTTCTCCATTTTTCTGGCTTCTTTCAATTGTGTGTCAGGTCTCCAGTTGAAATTGTTGCTATACAAATGTAACCAGGAGTGCCTAAACAATTTAGGAGTGCAATCTTGATTTAAGCAACAGAGGGTCCTGTGGCACCTTTAAGACTAACAGAAGTATTGGGAGCATAAGCTTTCGTGGGTAAGAAGAAGAATCTTGCATCTAAAGAAGTGAGGTTCTTACCCACGAAAGCTTATGCTCCCAATACTTCTGTTAGTCTTAAAGGTGCCACAGGACCCTCTGTTGCTTTTTACAGATTCAGACTAACACGGCTACCCCTCTGATACTTGACAATCTTGATTTGAAAGTCAGGGGGATTTATGCTCTATCAGTGCTTTTGAAGATTGTGGGCATTTTGATTAAGCTCAGTATCGGTTATGTTCTTTATCTTAGTGTTTGTAAACTGCAGTGGCCCTCCGGGAAATCAAGTATCAGGGGGTAGTCGTGTTTCTGTGGTGTGGTGTGTAGTTGCTGGTGAGTATTTGCTTCAGATTGGGGGGTTGTCTGTAAGCGAGGACTGGCCTGCACACCACACCACAGAAACACCAACCTAGGAACCAAACCCTGTAGCAAACCTAGTTGCCTACTCTGTCCCCATATCTACTCTGGCGACACCATCAGAGGACCCAACCACATCAGCCACACCATCAAGTGCTCATTCACCTGCACATCTACTAATGTTATATATGCCATTATGTGCCAGCAATGCCCCTCTGCCATGTACATTGGCCAAACCGGACAGTCCCTCCGCAAAAGAATAAATGGACACAAATCGGACATCAGGAATGGTAACATACAAAAGCCAGTAAGTGAACACTTCAATCTCCCTGGTCATTCTATTACAGATTTAAAAGTCACTACCATTGAACAAAAAAACTTCAGAAACAGACTTCAAAGAGAAGCAGCAGAACTAAAATTCATTTGCAAATTTAACACCATTAATCTGCGCTTGAATAGGGACTGGGAGTGGCTGGCTCATTACAGAAGCAGCTTTTCCTCTCCTGGAATTGACACCTCCTCATCTATTATTGGGAGTGGACGACATCCACCCTGATTGAATTGGCCCTGTCAACACTGGTTCTCCACTTGCAAAGTAACTCCCTGCTCTCCATGTGTCAGTACATAATGCCTGCATCTGTAACTTTCACTCTGTGCATCTGAAGAAGTGAGGTTTTTACCCATGAAAGCTTATGCCAAAATAAATCTGTTAGTCTTTAAGGTGCCACCGGACTCCTTGTTGTCTTCCTCAGGGAAATGGCCTTGAGATGATCTAATGGGACTTTCCTGCCTCCTACAGTATTTACCATAAGATCATAGCTGTCACTGTGTCTCTTCTTTTTTCTTTAATGCTCTCTCTCTTTCCTTTCTGATTAAATAAATTAGCCCTGATTTTCCTCTCTTGCTACAGTATTTTCACAGTAGTATACCTCCATTGACTTCAGCTGAGTTACTCCTGGCTTACCACAGGGTGGAAGAAGAATCATGTCTCTTCCTCCTCCACCCTGTAACCATTTCAGTGTGTGTATGTTAATCCTCTTTTAATTATTTTTTCTAACTGTCCCTATTTGTTAAAGAAAATGGAAAGAAATAAAGAAAATAATGTCTTGCCTGCCTTCAGGCTACAAACATAAAATAAACAAAGGAGAGGCATAATAAAATATTCATGGGAAAGGAGTTATTAGGAGACATGGAAACAATAATACCATAGAACAGGGATCAGCAACCTTTGGCACGCAGCCCGAGGGAAATCCACTGGTGGGCTGGGATGGTTTGTTACCTGCAGCGTCCCCAGGTTTGACCAATCGGAGCTCCCACGGGCCGCGGTTTGCCATTCCCAGGCCAATGGGGGCTGCGGGAAGTGGTGGCCAGCACATCCCTCGGCCCACGCGGCTTCCTGCAGCCCCCATTGGCCTGAAATGGCGAACCATGGCCAGTGGGAGCTGCAATCGGCCAAACCTGCGGACACTGCAGGTAAACAACCCCAGCCTGCCAGTGGATTTCCCTGATGGACCGCGTGCCAAAGGTCGCTGATCCCTGATATAGGCATTGTTGTGCATAGTGCTTTATAATTAAATAAAAGGGTATCAATCCCTGCCTTTAGGAGTCTCTGACCTGTGGGTTGGATTCATGCAGCCACACTCTTTGCACACCACATGGCCTAAAGCACTGAGAGATGGGTGCCTTCAGCTCTTCTTATAATATGCCTCTATATTAGTATTAATTGGTGTTGGAAATATGTTTTTATTTTAAAACAGAGGCATCCAAAAAGCTGAGGATATAAGGATCAATCATGAAAGCTTTAATCCTGTTTTTTTTTAAGTAAAAAGATGAGAAATATTGACTCACTCTTTATTATAGTCTGCTCCATTTATGTGAAGAGTCTTAAGCTGATTTTTAAGTATGGAAGCTATCATCTTTTTGTTCTCATAAAAATATGAGATAAAGTACCTCTTATGGATAAATATAATTCATCTAGCTGTCTTGTCCCCAGCAAAAAAATAATAATAATAATTCTGATCTAGTGCGATTGGTGGCTTCCAGCTTAAAAAAATTCACTAAAAATGAATGGGATGCAGTCACAACTGTACCTTTGTTAAAAAAGTTTGCAAGACATCCATCAAAATTACGTACCCTTGGTTTCACAATCAAGTGCTCAGTAGCTCTAGACAGAATACAGTTTATATGTAAATTCTCAGCTTGTGAGCTTGAATATAAAAGAAGCTTCCAAAGATTTTAACAATTGCCATTTGTTCTGTTGAAATGCATTTTTATTTTACTTTATTTTATGGCTAACAGTAGAGTTGAGACTTTGAAAAATGCTTCTTTAAACAGAAGCTGACAAATGAGGATGGGTTAGGACAATGCAAATACCCAATTTGGATGGGTTAGGACAATGTCAACACACCCAAAAAACTCTGAAAGAGAGCTCCAGACCTACTACTTTCTCTAATTCCTCTGCAGGGTGTTTGCAATTCTGATGGATTTGGGATATTTGGGTTTTTTTATTTATTTATTTACTTTGTTTATTTGAAATTCAAGCATTGCAGACATTTTGTATTTTTGAAATGCCAATATTTTTTTTTTAAATAGGCTTCAGAAACAAGAAGCCTATATATAAAATGCCTGTGATATGTGCACTAGTTATGGCACTAAGGACTTTAACAACAGTTCTTTTTCCTAATATGTACCTGTGCTCAATTTATCACACTTCTTTGGGTTATTTCCAACTCAAAACACAGAAAGACCCAAGAAAACTGGATTTGCTTCATATTAATGTTTATACTTAGGTAAGCCCCCTCCACAGAGATTTGCTACTATTTTAGATGAAAAAAATGTCCATCATCCTGAATTATAAAGCCTTTCAAACTTTGCTTTGACACCACTGGCTAAATATACACCAAGTGCCTAATCCTGCACCCCTTAAAGTCAATGGGAAAACTCTCATGCACTTCAAAAGGAGAATGCTCAATCCCCTCTGCTATAAATGCACCATTAGTAAGCATTTCAGACCCAGTTTAGCAAGCCATTTAAGCATACGCATAACTGGATTATTCACACACTTAAAGTTAGGCAAGCACATAAGCACTTCTTTCTGCATGTATAAAGAGGAATCAATGCTCTACAGCCAAAATGCTTCTGAAATAAATGTAGTCAAACTTTACTAATTCTGGATCACTGGGAACGAAAATGATGCTTAAAATTGTTGATTGGCTCTAGTTTTCAAGGTATGCTATTGGGTCAGTATATACGACCCGTGACTTGAGAATGGCGGAGGATAAGTGAGTTATAAAGGGAAGGGATCTCAATTTAAAACAGAAATGACTAAAATACATCTTTGACTGGATCTATGAATAAATCTATGACTGGGTTTGGACAGAACTTGCTTTTTAGGCAAAACAATGAATGATGCAATCTGAAGCTGGTATTGCATCATACATGATATGAATTGCATCATGTTATTCCTAGAAGTCATGGATGATGCAATCATAACAAAGCTTACATCACTCTGCTGAACAAATTGCCCTATATCAGCTCTAGAAATCATACAGTGTCGTGCTCTCTTATTTGTCAGTGTTTGATTTTGCAAAGGGACACATTTCTGTTTAGCCAAAATGAGCAGAGATGCCTCATACTTGTGTGAACAGTGCAGATAACTTCTGCTATGTTTGTGGTGAAGTGACTTTTGCATCACAAAAGCGCAGTATAACCACTATGGTTAAGAAAGCCTATCACCTTTATTTTGGCTGCAAAACTGGAGATCAGGACAAGAGGTGGGCCCCACACATATGCTGCAACAGTTATGCAACAAATCTTCACCAGTGGTTGAACAGGAAAAGGAAATCTCTGCCTTTTGCAGTGCCAATGATTTGGAGAGAGCCAACAGATCATACCAGCAATTGTTACTTCTGCATGGTGTCTCCAGTTGGGAAAGGTGTGTCAAAGAAGAAAAAGTGGACTGTGCATTATCCAAACATTCCATCAGCTATACGCCCAGTACCCCACGGAGAAGGACTGCCGGTTCCTGATGCACCAGAATCATTCTCACTTGAGTCAGATGAGGAAGAGGATGAAACTTCTGGTCCTGAACCATCAATGTCACAGGACCCACATTTTCTCCCATCCTCCTCCTCTGAACCACACCTCATAACACAAGGTGAACTGAATGACCTTGTCAGGGATTTGGAACTACCCAAGAGTAAGGCAGAGCTATTGGGCTCCAGACTACAGCAGTGGAATCTCCTGGCAGGTGATGTTAGGGTTTCCATGTTCCGTGACCATCAAAAGGATCTTGTCCCATTCTTCTTCGTGGAAGGTGATCTTGTAGCCTGCAACAACATCGATGGTGTGATGGCAGCCCTCAACATCGTTCACGATCCAGATGAGTGGAGACTGTTCATTGATTCATCGAAGATGAGTCTTAAAGCTGTTTTACTGCATAATGGCAATGTTTTGCCATCAATTCCAGTTGGTCATGCAGTCCATATGAAGGAAACCTTTGACAACATGAAACAACTTTTGAGGTGCATAAACTATGACCAACATCAGTGGCAGCTTTGTGGCGATTTGAAGGTTGTTGCTCTCTTGCTTGGTCTGCAGACTGGATACACAAAGTACTGCTGTTTTCTCTACGAATGGAATAGTCGTGCAAGAGATTCCCACTACATCAAGAAAGATTGGCCACTTCGACAATCATTGGAGCCTGGGAGGAAAAGTGTTCAGCATCCACCACTTGTTGAATCAAGGAAGATTTTGTTACCACCATTACACATCAAGCTGGGTCTGATGAAGAACTTTGTCAAGGCCATTGACAAAACACAAGCAGCTTTCAAGTACCTCTGTGGAAAATTTCCAAGTTTAAGTGAAGCTAAGATAAAGGAAGGTGTCTCTGTTGGTCCTCAGATTCGTGAACTTCTTCGAGATGATGCATTTGACCATGCACTGCGTGGTAAGGAAAAGACGGCATGGAAAGCCTTCCAGTTATTGGCAATAAATTTTCTCGGAAACAACAAGGCAGACAACTACAGGTTGTTGGTGGAAAACCTCCTCAAGGCATACAAAAGCCTTGGTTGCACCATGTCACTGAAGATACATTTTTTGCACTCTCATCTAGATTTTTTTCCACCGAACTGCGGAGCAGTGAGGGACGAGCACGGCGAGCGATTTCACCAGGACATTGCAACAATGGAGAAATGCTATCAGGGCAAATGGAGCCCATCAATGCTTGCAGACTATTGCTGGACAGTGACAAGAGATGCTCCATTTAATGAATACAAGAGACAAGCCAAGAAGCGCTGAGTAGACACTGAATAGGACTAAACTATGTACATAATAAAAACAACAAGGAGTCTGGTGGCACCTTAAAGACTAACAGATTTATTTGGGCATAAGCTTTCGTGAGTAAAAACCTCACTTCTTCGGATGCATAGAGTGAAAGTTACAGATGCAGGCATTATATACTGACACATGGAGAGCAGGGAGTTACTTCGCAAGTGGAGAACCAGTGTTGACAGGGCCAATTCAATCAGGGTGGATGTCATCCACTCCCAATAATAGATGAGGAGGTGTCAATTCCAGGAGAGGAAAAGCTGCTTCTGTAATGAGCCAGCCACTCCCAGTCCCTATTCAAGCCCAGATTAATGGTGTTGAATTTGCAAATGAATTTTAGTTCTGCTGTTTCTCTTTGAAGTCTGTTTCTGAAGTTTTTTTGTTCAATGATAGTGACTTTTAAATCTATAATAGAATGACCAGGGAGATTGAAGTGTTCACTTACTGGCTTATGTATGTTACCATTCCTGATGTCCGATTTGTGTCCATTTATTCCTTTGCGGAGGGACTGTCCGGGTTGGCCAATGTACATGGCAGAGGGGCATTGCTGGCACATGATGGCATATATGACATTAGTGGATGTGCAGGTGAATGAGCCCTTGATGGTGTGGCTGATGTGGTTGGGTCCTCTGATGCTGTCGCCAGAGTAGATATGGGGACAGAGTAGGCAACGAGGTTTGCTATAGGGATAGGTTCCTGGGTTGGTGTTTCTGTGGTGTGGTGTGTAGTTGCTGGTGAGTATTTGCTTCAGGTTGGGGGGGTTGTCTGTAAGCGAGGACTGGCCTGCCTCCCAAGGTCTGTGAGAGTGAGTGATCATTTTCCAGGATAGGTTGTAGATCGTGGATAATGCGCTGGAGAGGTTTTAGCTGGGGGCTGTATGTGATGGCCAGTGGTGTTCTGTTATTGTCCTTGTTGGGCCTGTCCTGTAGTAGGTGATTTCTGGGTACCTGTCTTGCTCTGTCAATCTGTTTCCTCACTTCCCCAGGTGGGTATTGTAGTTTTACGAATGCTTGATAAAGATCTTGTAGGTGTTTGTCTCTGTCTGAGGGGTTGGAGCAAATTCGGTTGTATCTTAGGGCTTGGCTGTAGACAATGGATCATGTGATGTGTCTTGGATGGAAGCTGGAGGCATGTAGGTACGTAGAGCGGTCAGTAGGTTTCCGGTATAGGGTGGTGTTTATGTGACCATCACTTATTTGTACTGTAGTGTCCAGGAAGTGGATCTCTTGTGTGGACTGGTCCAGGCTGAGGTTGATGGTGGGGTGGAAATTGTTGAAGTCCAGGTGTACATAATAGTTTTTTGCCTTTTGTTTCATCATAAATTTTATTTATATAACCCTTTTGCTGATTTTTAAAGTGTTACATAAACAGGACAGGTGAAATATCATGTAAAGCAACCATAAACACATGAAAAGACCTAGGTTTACAATTTATGATTAAAACTCTACTATCTACACAATATACATTGACATAAAATGTAAAAACGTAAATATCTTAGAAACAGTAGCCAATCAGTTTTAATTGTCATATTTGAATTCAGCACATCAAAATACATAATAAATAGCACATTTTATCTCTGAAGCAGACGACTTCTCAAAAATTGTTATAGGTACTGCAAAGGGCCTGATCCTATAGTCCCTGTGCCCTAATGATTTCCATTGACTGAACTGGAAGTTTTGGGTGTGCAAGGAGTATAGCATCAAACAGTATATTTTCTATAAAAGGCACCAGACTAATGGTTCCAGCTCAGCCTTAACAAAGAGAAACAGATTGGGTTTGTGCCCTTTTTTGCTGTTTCATAATGCATAAAGAAGTCTGAAAGTATTTTGTTGTTGTGGGTTTTAATTTAGTTTTTCTGCTTCTTTTTTCTTGTTAGAAGTTCAGATCCATCTTGAAATATGTGCCTTTTTATTTATTGAAAAAAATGATAGTCTTGAAATGAGAATTACTCCAGTTGCTATACGATTAAAATTAAGTGCTGTTTCAGTTCTATTTTAAAAGAAAAACACCTGGTCAGTGATCAATACCAATAAACAATCTCCGTTGTCAAATTATTATATTATTATTAAATATAGTAAGTGGCATTAGTTCCAGCTACTGTTGAACCAGTTGCTGTAGCTTTAAAAGTTTGGTCAGAAAGAAATAAAATTGAGCCCTAAAGCAGTCAAATGAAAATTGATTGTCTACATCAATAAATTCTCTGCCACTTGGTCTCACTGCAAAACAGAATCTGTTATCATCACAAAGAGAGATAGCAGTATCAAAATGTTATGCAATAATGGGTCTGGAATTCCTCCCTTCAGTTCACATGTGTAATTTAACAGTAGTGGCGATTTCATGTGCTCTTCACAAGATTAGAACCCATAATATTTCTATTTCTCCTTTTCACCAATCTGGATCTCATTGATGTCTTTACTGGCTACTTAATTCTGTTTCTGGCAATTCCATTCCTCTAGAATTGACCAAAGTCCACACCCTTTTACATCCTTAACTATTTTATTGATGGGTAGAAAAGCAGAATCTGGCACCATAGCTTATCAAAAAGGGCCTGACTATATAATTAATTCGACTGAAGGAGTCGCATTCAGTTTTATGAGGAATAGACCTATAAAGCTTCTGAGATTTTGGAGGACAGTTTTGGGTGTAGGCCAGTTATGGATTAGGTTCCCTTTTATGTCTCCCTTACGTTTCTTCATTTGTATAGGTCTTAATGGGATTTTTCTCCCTTGCTTTTAGCTGATTTTCTCTATTCAAGGTTGAGTAGATGTTTCAGTAGAAGTTGGATCATACCTCAATCTCACATTTTAAAATCAAAGAAAATCATTCCCTTTTAAAATCATTATAGAGAGAGGCGTTGGGTAGAAGGAATATTTGCTGAAGACTTCCATTCATATTTTTTCCTGTTACATTCCTTGCTACTTCTTCCTAAACAATAAAGGCTTTTTGTTTTTCTTAAACTATGAGAAATTGTGCAACTGTTCCAGCCTGGACAAATGTAAAGTATAAAACATTAGGAAATATACTGTAGGGATCACTCCTCCATTGGCAGGGAGATGGACTGAATGATCTGGATGACTCTTTATCTCAAGCATCTGTGATTCTGAGAGGGGCTGATACAATATGGTACAAATGTAAGTGCTTCCGCATTTCATGAATGTTTGAATATTAAATTAGATAAGAGAAGGAAGAAAGCAGGAACCCAGAACTCTGAAGGGTACCTGTAGGGGACACTTTCGCCCACTCGGGGCGGAGGGGGTGCAAACAGAGCTTCATGAGGTGAGGAAACCATATCAATATGAGAAGATCATGACCACTAATGGACTCTGACTACCTGGGGTGTGATTATATTGAGACCTGCTGGGTTTCTTGGCTCCACGAGGTTTTTGTGGTAGCTATCCAAATACAGGTACAGATGGTAAAGAACCTCATAATTGAGATGTGAGCACACACAGCGTTTGAGGCATTTGGTGCTCACTGGGTCTTTACAGACTGACTGTCCCATTCGTGTTTTGTGCTGTCTCAGTTACACCCAGATTTGTCCTATTGTCACTGTGACTTAGAGGTTGGGTAGTAGATAGGTGGACTTTGGCTGCAAGCTGCAGACAGGCTACCATCCATGACCCAGGATTATTGGGAGGAATTCAAAGCACTTGAAGCCTTTCTGGACACAGGAAAAACTCTGGTACAACGTCCAAGGGATCAACAAAGGCTGGAGGAGAAACACTTACAAGATGGGTGGGAACTTTTCCCAGAGTCCACTCAGACTCTTCAAGACTCCCTTTTCATTACAGAAGATGTGTTGCTAATTCTCGTGATTTTATCACAAGTCTAGTGGTGATTGGTGGCTTTTTTTAAAGCACCAGCTTCTGGAGTCCTGTGATTATGTAAGCCTTTTTGTTAAAATGAAAGCTGAGATTAAGCTTCTGGCACCCTAGTTGCAGAAAAAAGCCTTAAAATCTGATCCCTAAAGTCAGGAGTGTGCCCTGCTTGTCCGCCCTGAGACCCCCCTGGCCTAAAGGCTCAAAAACCAGAAGGCAAATATGGAACACCCGGACTTCATTTACGTTTTTTGTTAAATCTCATGGTTTTTTAAGCCAATCTTCCGATTTTGGGGGCCTAACTTGTGTTTTTTGAATATTTAGAGTTGGCAAAACTGCAAGTCTAAGGGCTTGTCTACACTTACAGTGCTATAGACCAGGGCTAAGAGTTGGAGACAAAAAACATATATATGTCCAGCACAGAACCTAGAGAAAGGAGTCAGTCTCCTTACTCCAGGGAATGCAAAGGCAAATCTGACTTAGAGCTCCTTCGCTGGGTCTAATAGCTAATGGAGAAATCCAGCATTAAGTAGCAACACTTCCTTTAGAAGCAGAATTTCACAAGAGCATTGAAGGTCAAACCAGTTGGCCAGTTAAAAATCTAAAATCCTTTGCTTAGTAAAAGATCTCTGAATGCTGCAACTTCTGATCAACAATATTTTGGCTTTGCAAAGAGAACAGCTATGCTTGGTATGAAGCTTAGGCTAATTTAGTTAATGGAGAGCAATGTAGTCATCGTATTATTGGTTGAGTGCAGACAGCGAGTTCAGAGCTGCACAAAATATGCAGGAGATAGGGGCCTTGATCACAGGAGCTTTATGTCTTAACTAAATAAATAATAGACAATATAGACTAGGGTTACCATATTTAAAAAATAAAAAAAGAGGACACTCCATGGAGCCCTGGCCCCGCCCCTTTCCCACCCCCAGCTCCACCCCTTCCCCGCCCCTTCCCCAAAGTCCCCACCCTAACTCTCCTGCCTCCTTCCCAGCCACGCGAAAAGGGCTGCCCAAGCGCTACCGGCTTCACGGTTTGCCTGGCAGCCCCCAGACCTTGCGCCACTGGCCGGTGCTTCCCCAGTGCAGCTGGAGTCCGGGAGGGGAAGCGTCCAGCCGGGGGTGCAAGGTCTGGAGGCTGCCCAGCCAACCATGCTCGGGCTTCAGGCAGCCCCCATGCCTCCGGACCCTGCACCCCCGGCCGGGCACTTCCCCTCCCGGCCTCCGGCTGCTCTGCTCCTCCCCTGACTCTTCGGCTCTGTTTAAGAGCTGAGTTACCCGAGCGCTCTGGCTTTGGGCAGCCCCCTTGCCTCCGGACCCTGCGCCGCCGGAGCAGAGCAGCTGGAGCCCAGGAGGGGAAGTGCCCAGCCAGCGGCTGGGGTCCGGAGGCACGGGGGCTGCCTGAAGCCGGAGCACTCGGGCAGATTGGCTCTTAAACAGAGCCAAAGAGTCAGGGGAGGAGCAGAGCAGAGCAGCCGCAGGAGGGGAAATGCCCGGCCGGTATTTTTCCTGGACATGTTCCGCTTTTTGGCAATTCCCCCCGGACGGGGATTTGATTACCAAAAAGCCGGACATGTCCGGGGAAAAAACGGACATATGGTAACCCTAATATAGACCCATAGCCTGGGATTTTCAAAGGAATCTAAGGAAGGTAAGTCCCCAAGTCCTATTGAATGTCAAGCTGAATTGGGTCTCCAGTCTAGATCTCCTTATAAATACCCCAACCATAAAGCACTGGGCAAACAGAAAGTGGACTAATGACACAGCATGATTGCAAATATATGTATTTTTAAGGAATAAATAAATAGCAGATCTTTGAGTGGAGAAGTAATACTGCTCGGCTTCAAAAACATTTATAATTGCTGAAGGAGTTACACCAGTAAATTACATCTTAGTACTACTGGGGCCTTGGGACAGGACAACGATGTGTGATATAAAAAGTCTATAAATTAAACAAACTATATGAACAGGTGGGGGTCTCAGATGGTATCGCACAGTGGTAGGCAGAATAACCAGAGTGCATGTGTTTGTAGAGCAAACCACTTGGTCAAATACTTAGGTATCCCTTGCCTGATATAAAAGACACACACAGACTTAAAGTGACAGAGCAATGCAGCTGGCACATATGACTGAATTTGGCCCAGCATCTTTAAATGCTTTTCAGTAGTATACATAGGTTCTGATTTATCCTTACACTGTTACATTCCAATGAAAATCCATAACCGCTCCATGACATAATCCTTTTTCAGCCTCTTGGTCTGTTTCATTTTTGCCACATCCTTTGACCGCCTCAAAATAGTTACCCAGGTCCAGATTCACAAAGGTATTTAGAGCCTAAAAGCACCTAAGCAAGTTAGATGCTTAACTCCCATTGAAAGTCAATGGGTGTTTGTTTTTGCCAATCCCACTAGGTTTGTAACTTTAGGCACCCAAGTATCTTTGTAAATCCGTCCCCTAGAGTTTTAAAGATGGAAATTTCATCCAGTTTTGGCTCAGTTAACCATGTAGTTCTTTAGTTGTGTTCCTTCTGGTATTCGAGGTCAAACTGCCTTTTGGATCAAAGTGATGTGACCAGTCAGTTGCTCTAGGTCAGGGGTCGGCAAGCTGCAGCTCTGGAGCCACATACGACTCTTTGGCTGCCCCTTTGCAGGCAGCCATTTTTTGAGAGGGTGCAGGCTCTGGCTGGGAGGTGCTTACCACAGGTGGCTCCCGGCCAGCAGCGCAGCAGGGCTCTGGCTCCACACTGCTCCCAAAAGCTGCTGGCACATTTCTGCACACCGTTGGGGGGAGGGAAGCAGCAGGTCTCCGTGCGCTGCCTGCGCCCGCAAGCACACCCCTGCAGTTCCCATTGGCCGATTCCCGGCCAATGGGAGCTGTGAGAACAGTACTGGGGGCAGGAGCAGCACGCGGAGCTGCCTCCCCACTCCCCCCCACCGGGAGCACGCAGAGACATGCCAGCAGCCAGCTGCTTCCGGGAGCAGCATGGGGCCAGAGCCCTGCTGCGCCGCTGGCCAGGAGCCATCTGTGGTAAGCACCTACCGGCCAGAGTCTACACCTCGCACCCCCTCCTGCACCCCAACCCCCTGCCCAGGTCAGAACCTCCTCCTGCACCCAAACTCCCTCCCAGACCCCACACCACCTCCCGCACCCCAATCCCCTGCTCCAGCCCGGAGCCCCCTCTTGTTTATTTTCAAATTCAAATGGCAGAAGTCACATTAAAAGTATTGGTGAGTAGTAATGTTGCCGGCACAGGGGCCCGAGGATAGCAACAGTGAGGTTCGGTGCCCGGAGTGCTTCACGCCAATAAACATACCGGGGTGGAGAAACAATCAAAGTTTATTTGAGATCTCAAAGTGGTGCAAGGAGACAGGCAAGTCTCAAATCGAGCACACCAGCAAAAACAGTTTCTCTTCTTTATACATTTTACAACTAAGCCCCCTCCTCTCTCCCCCTCTCTACCACCGCCCCCACTCCCCCTCCCCTTTCTACCAAAGACATGTTTATACATTTAAGCAACTAAATCATTCTAGGGCTATAAATCTAGCTTGTTAGTAACTTCTCTCTAAACAGTTATTTGGTCCTGTTTACCCTTAGTTTATTACCCCTTCCTCAGCTAGAAACATGCAAACCTCATCATTATTGTTTGGTACCTGAAATGAGCAAGGTCGTAATTGCTAACTAGCTATTTACACATTCCAATACCTGTCCTTGGCTGTTAAGGTCGATCAGAGTTAAACATGGAAGAACAGAGTTTAAACATGGAAGAACTCTGACTTAGGCAGGCCTAGTAACCCCAACAGTAATAACTTTAATATGTTCAATTATTATTAGTTGATAAATTGTAACTCTACGAGTAGCTTTGCGTGTGATGTGGCTCTCAAAATATTTTGGTCAAAGACAAAAACAAAAAAAAGTCTCTTCTTCTTTGAAAGGTTGCCGACCCCTGCTCTGGGTTCTCCATTGTTGAAGACTAGTTTTCTATCCATATAAACTACTGCAATTATGCTTCAGTCATATCCTTTATGAGATTTTGACTTTTACTTTACCCCTTGAAACACCTCTATATTTTATGTGTATAACCGTATTTTCAGTTAGTCATAGCCAGTGGATTCTTGGGAACAATAATTTAATAATAACAACACCTGTTACATAGTCAAAAAGTATTCTGTTGTGTGTTTTTTGTTTGTTTGTTTTTTAAGCAAGGGACTTTACCTTTAGGAAGCATTATATTAATTATAGACTCACAACCTGAAAAAACGTTAAATTAAAACAAAGAATCCGATTGTAACCAAGGCAATAACAAACAGTGAGTCACAGTTTCACCTTCAGTGCTAGACTTTGGATAAAACCTGAGAGAAACAGTACAGCATACCTCCCACACTTCCTGTAGGATTACTTAACCTTTCAGGCATGGATTGGGACCGTTATTAACCCCCTTTCCTCTCTGAGGGTCTTATGCCATATGTCTCCATAATAAATAGAATTTGCTCATGGCCTCTTCCTGCACTCTGCGTGCAGAACTCAAGTGATTAATGAAGCACTGCCTGCTCCAATATGTATGTTACCACTAGATTAGAGCCTAAGGAAAAAGAAACCTCAACCGTTGAGCTAGGCAAGTAGGCAGTGCAGATTATATATACCATGTGTGCTGCATTTTTCAAAGCTCTGTCAAAATTGCCCCTGCAATATATGTACAAGGAATAGCATTGACACATGAGCATGCATTTTCGCAAGAATTTCCATCTGCAATTTTCTGTTTTCAGCCCTGCTAGCAGGAGCACTGCCAGCTTTTTTGTGACCCTAGGTGGCAGAAGGTCTCGCCCCCGAAATACGCCGACAACCGGGGCGGCCGAAGATCTCAATTCTGTCTTCTTCCTGTTCTTCTCCTCTCATGGTACTGCTCTGCTACCTACTCCAATATAGGAGAACTAACTTAAAATGCCTTATTCAAAAATTTTAAGTAACACTTTGCTGTTCAGGCATTTGAAAGTTATGTAACTTTTCTTGTCTGCATAGTAAACACTGGCATTTTTATCTGCTTGAATAATCAAAGTAATGCTTTTAGTGCCTTCTTGGTTGCAAAGATTTGAACTGTTTCCTGAAGGTCCACAGTCTGGGCCAGCTCATGCTTTATTGAGATGGTTGCAAGGCCGACCAGCCTCTCCTGTGTCATTGTGGAGCGTAGATGTGTTTTTATTAACTTCAGCTTGGAGAAGCTGCGTTCTCCACTGGCAACTGTTACAGGAAGTGTTAGAAGTATGCGCAGAGCAACAAAAGCATTTGGAAAGAGGTTGGTCATCTTATTAGTGCACCTATATTCCAGAACAGCCTTTGGAGTTGATCCTGCTGAAATGTATCTTGAAAGGGCTTTCAGTTCATCACCTGAATCACTTGCATCAATATCACGCATGTCATCATGTGTCTCTAGTGGCCTGCATGGCTGGTGTAGGTCTTCTTCAGGTATAGTGAGGAGTTTTGGAATATCATACAACATCTCAAATATACTGCTGTGTTCCTTGTGCTGCATGAAAGGTTCTTCAACTGACTGTATTGCACAATCTAGCACCTGGTTAAAGAATTCAACTTTGAATTGTTGTTTGGGGTCTCTTATGGGATTATCTGTGCCTCGTAATCAAAATGTCGTCTTCTTCGGTGACCTTTGTATTCTTGAATGGGTGGGAAAATAGCTTCAGTGTGAAGTTCCTCTGCCAATTTCTGTGCACTCTTCAGACATTTTGAAATCCCTCAACTGACCGGTAAGACTGTAGGTATGACTTTGCTTTGTCCAGTTGTTCCATTTCTCCAGATATATCAAGATCAACACCTTGGAGTCTCTGGCTTACAACATTTATTTCAAATAGTATGTCATGCCACAACACTAAGCCACACAGAAATTTGAAGTTATGTATGTTTCTGGTGATTCCATTTCCCTCTGCCACTGTTCTCCCACGAACAGTTCCTGTCATAGCATTATCCTCCATAATGGCAACTATGGCATCATCGATCTTCCCAATTTGGTGTTTGATAGGCTTTATCGCCTCCACTTGACTTTCCCATCATGTGGCACTTGGTGGTTTCAGTGTCAGAGAGGATGTTCCCAGATGTTGCTTCAAAATTTGCCATCAGTGAGTTGATGCAGAGAAAAATACATAGATGCTTTGAATTACATTAAAAAATTCAGCAGCCTCACTAGAAGCTGATGCTGCATCACTGACCACCAAGCTCAATGAATGAGAACTGCATGGGACAAAAAAAGCTCGAGGGTTTAACTCTCGGGTCCATGTCTGCACTCCTCTGTTCTTTCCTCTCATGTTGGCACCATTATTGTAGCCCTGACCTCTCATGTCCGCTATTGCAATTCCTGTACCTTCCAGCTTTTTAAGAAGCACATTTGTCACACCAGCTCCTGTAGTATCATCAATGTCAATAAATTCTAGAAAATGCTCTCTGACAGTCACTATTGCAGGGAGATTTTCACTAGGTTCTGTTGTTACAAAACACACCATTAAAGTCATTTGTTCCGTATGGCTGATGTCAGGTGTGCAGTCCAGAATAATAGAGTAATATCTTGCTGACTTCAGATCTGCCACAATCTTCTGTTTGACTTTTGTTGCCAGTAACTGTATGATCTCATTTTGAATTGTTTTTCCAAGGTAGTGGTGTGTGTACATTTCTTGGGTGGTGACTCTTCTTAAATGATCCTGGAGTACTGCATCAAACCCAGCCATCAGCTCCACAGTTTTAAGGAAGTTTCCATTGTTTGGCACATGCAGCTGATCTGAAGTGCCACGCAGTGCTAGGTTTTGGGTAGCAAGCATTATCACAATGGCAATGAGCCTTTTCAGAACGTTTTGCCGGTAAAGAGACTCTGAAGCAATCTTCTCTTGATGCTGATCATCTATGGTGCCCTTTAACCTTAGTCTCATCTCAAGCTCTTTCCACCTATGGAATGCTCTCCGGTGATTTGCTGCCTTCTCATGGCATGTCAGATTTCTAGCCAGCTTTTTCCAGTCCTTTGTTCCTGTAGAACCCAATCTGGCTGGAACATTAGACTGGAAGAATTTGCAATGAAAACAGTATGCAGCATTCTGGGTTTTTGAGTACATAAACCATGGCCTCTCCACTTTGTCACCATTGGGGATTTCATGCCAGTAATGTGTTGGATGAAAACTTCTATTTTCATTGTCTTTGGGGAACATGCAGTTTTTCACTTGCTGTGGCCCATGCAGTACAAGGAAGTCCCTCAGGCTATTGCTCAAGTGGGTTCACAGTCCTGGATCATCTAGACTTAAATAACTAAACTCAGCAGCAGCTGTTTCTTCCGCCTCCACCACACTCTTCTTTGATATACACTTTTCTTCAGGAATGTGCATGGTTACATCCGTTTTAGATGGAGCTATGGATGCTGCAGTAGCTGCCAGGTCACTTGCACTCTGACTAACTGGAAGAGCAGGCATCTCCTCACCACTCACATCCTCACTGGGCCTGGAAGGCTCACCATGAACATTTGTGTCTATGTATCTCAGGAGAGCTCCTCCCTGCTTAGAAAAGCTTTCTTTCTTTTTCTTTCTTTCTTTATTATGCTGCTCCAGAGGGGCGTTTTCTTCTTTCACTCATGACTGCTGTTCTGTGCTAGCTATAGTGGCTCTCAACACTCAATTGAAGGTGACAAATAAGCAGGCTGGTAGCAGGGCCTGAGTGAGGCAAGATATCAGTGTCTTCAGGGTCTAACTGGCTCTTAGTATTTCAGTTAACTGCCTGTTTTCCTCAAAAAGAAGAACAGGAGTACTTGTGGCACCTTAGAGACTAACAAATTTATTAGAGCATAAGCTTTCGTGGACTACAGCCCACTTCTTCAGATGCCTATAGAATGGAACATATATTGAGGAGATATATATACACACATACAGAGAGCATAAACAGGTGGGAGTTGTCTTACCAACTCTGAGAGGCCAATTAATTAAGAGAAAAAAAACTTTTGAAGTGATAATCAAGCTAGCCCAGTACAGACAGTTTGATAAGAAGTGTGAGAATACTTACAAGGGGAGATAGATTCAATGTTTGTAATGGCTCAGCCATTCCCAGTCCTTATTCAAACCGGAGTTGATTGTGTCTAGTTTGCATATCAATTCTAGCTCAGCAGTCTCTCGTTGGAGTCTGTTTTTTGAAGTTTTTCTGTTGTAATATAGCCACCTGCAGGTCTGTCACTGAATGACCAGACAGGTTAAAGTGCCACAAGTACTCCTGTTCTTCTTTTTGCGGATACAGACTAACACGGCGGCTACTCTGAAACCTGTTCTCCTCAAGTGGGTCCAGGGAAGCAGCAGGAAACAGGAAGCTCCCTGAGAAGCTGGTGTTAATCAGTCCAGGCTCCTGGGGGTGCTAGAGAGGTACATAAGAGGCTCCTCCTCCTCTCTCTCCCTGCAGCTCCTGCTGCTTTCTGTTATTCCCTCTCACCTTTTCTTCTGCCTGCCTGTTATGTCTCTTGTGCCCTCCTTCCTCCAGCACAGCACTCCACCATCTCTGTGCATCTAGAGCAGAGATAATACATATGCACCAGCAGCAGACACAATTTTCTACACTCTGGGTCCTAGTGGTGCACCTCCACAGTCTGGCACCTGAGGCGGCCGCCTCAGTTCACCTCATGGTAAGGCCAGCCCTGCTGCTAGCATATTTTGTGTGTGCTTCAGACCCTGATTTTAAAATTGTAACTCTGTATGCATATTTTGGGTTATCATGGAAAACAATTGTTCTGTAGTTGGAAAATGTGCCTTAGAGTATCCATTCATTGCTAGAAGCTATATTAGTGTAATCCCTTTGTTACTTTAGTCAATCATCCATCAGAACATAGGATGTTTCTAAAAATTCTCACTTGCTATTATTCAAATATTTTTATGAAGTAGTTGTTTTGGCCTCTGGCCCCATAAGAAAGCTAAGAGGTAAAAATTATCTAATATTTAAATATCTATAATATGAGAGACTGAAAAAATGACCTATTGCTATCCGAGAACATTGCTTATCCATTACCTGAATATAATACAGTGAATACCTAACACCTTTTCCATTTCTCCTTGTTCAGTCTCCAAGTAATATTCATGTTATTAGCATCATAGGCTGAGCATATATTGTCCTTTTGTTATAAAATAGTGTTTCCTTAAGACTGGACTTATGGTAGTTTTGTTTCAATTACAGGCAGTCTCCATCGGGCTCTCAGTGTTCCAGAACATGTTTATAACCTGGACACAGTCGATAATTATTTTGTTTCAAGACCTCCACATGGAGTCACATATTCTGCATCTTTCCAGGTGAGGAAAATGTAGGCAATAACTGAAAATACGTAGAAATGCAAATTCATGACTTTGTTTGCTGCCACAAACAGTGGCTAGATTTTTTTTTTTTCCTATCATGTTAAATGTTCGCATTGCCAATCACTGGTTTAAAGAGATTACAATCTGTGGCCCATCAGGGTAATCCACTCACTGGCCACCAGACAGTTTGTTTACTTTTGCGCAGCTCCTTGTGGCCGCGGTTCGCTGTTCCCAGCCAATGGGAGCTGTGGGAAGCAGTGGCCAGCCCACACCGCTTCTCGCAGCTCCCATTGGCCGGCGAACCGTGGCCACTGGGAGCTGCAGGCGACCGTGGAAATGTAAACAAACTGTCTGTTGGCTCACCATGGGCGGCAGGTTGCCCACTACTGCTTTAAACCTTGCAAAATGCAAGAATTTCTGCTGGGGTGTCCTTGTCATATAGGGTTAGTGGAAACCTGGGGCTTTAAAAGCACCACATACCCATGAAGAGTAATAATTATTATTTACTGTATGAAGCAATTCAGATCTGAGACAGAAATGTGTAAAGGCACATGTATAACATCTCCACCTGTGAGGAGCCTAATCCCTATTTCAAATGCTAGATCTTTTGGTCTTGTATAAGTCAATGTGAGTACTATTCTTGTTTTTGTGTCCCAGAGGACTAACATCGCCCTCAACAAAGGAAGTAGACCACTTAGGCTGAACCTGTGCTTCCTGGTTAATTAAGTAGGACCCAGTTTTAATTACAATCTCTGTTTTCTGAATGTATCTATTTACCCTTTTCAGACACCCTCACAACCAATTACATAACTGCACTTGCCTCACTGCCACCCTTATGCTCTCACACCACCCAATTAGAAAATATTTGAAATGGGTTTTACTTCACATTACAGAATGAATAGTGTCATCTCTAGAAAGGAGGGAGCACTGAAAGCAAGAACTAGAGGTAACACAGGAACCTCAGCAAAATGTCGTCATTTTGATGGTAGAAATGGAAGAACCCGGGAGAGTGGATGGTATGGGAGAATGCCTTGCAGCCTCCCTGTACCACAGTGTGGGACTGTGACTCCTGAAATGAAGCATCCTTTTCCCCCTTGCAGTTCCCTCCAGTGCCTCTAAATATGTACCTCTCTTCAATAACAAATGCAACCAACCCTATGAGCCTGACCCAATCCGACGGCTAGATTGTGCACCCCTTCCTTCCACTGGTGAGCATTCCCATTATTGAGACTATCCCTGTGAGGAGCTCCTCACCAGTGAGAGTAAGAAGTTTGCAGTCTGGCCCCTAGATGCTATGGCCTCCACCCTAAATTTATAATTCACCTTAACTTTTTAATGCACGTGCATGTAAATAAGGTGCGGTTTAGGGATTATGACAAGTTGCCAATATGCCCATTGGTACCAGAAAAGCTGTTCATCACTGCTCCAATGCAAGGTCAGATAAGCTGACGGCATGTACAAACCTGACTAGAATATCATTGTTAATGTTCTTTGCTGACATAGCCTCTTTCATCTGTCTGAGGGTCTCCGATCCTTTGCAGACGTTTAACTTCAGCTGGAGATGTTGGTGTTCAGTATCTTTTGAAAATCAAGCCCTGAGTGTGTCAATCTGAATACCTAAAAACGGAGATGAACCCAGCATGTAGAGGTCTTTTTGAATATCTAGCAATTTAGTGACTTGCTCAGGATAACACTCTGGGTTCTAGTCCCTGCTCTGCCACTATCTTGAAGTCTTGACTCCTAGTCCTGGGCTCCTAAACACTAGAATGCACTCCCTCCTCGTTTCACTGGGAGGTTAATGAAGAAGTGCAAAAAAAAAAAACCCATTGTCATCTGCATCTTTGATTGAAGTTCTCATTTTATTATACTGTAACTCCTCGCTTAACATTGTAGTTGTTCCTGAAAAATGCAATTTTAAACAAATCCAATTTCCTCATAAGAATTAATGTAAATGTGGGGGTTAGGTTCCAGGGAAATTTTTTTCACCAGACAAGACTATATATGTATACACAGTAAATTGTTTGTTTAAAACTTATAATACCATACACCACAATGATGATTGTGAAGCTTGGTTGAGGTGGTGGAGTCAGAGGGTGGGATATTTTCCAGGGACTGTCTTACTGCTAAATGATAAACTTGCACTCAGCTGAGACCTCAAGGGTTAACACATTGTTATTAATGTAGCCTCACATTCTCCAAGGCAGCACAAATGGAGGGAGGGGAGACGGCATGGCAGACACCCTGACATTAATCCCCCTCGTTGTCCTCATCTCCCCCCATGCGCGCGCACACAGCAAGCAGGAGTCTCTGGGAGCAGCTCCAAGGCAGAGGGCAGGAGCAGCACATGGCCGTGGGAGGAGGGACAGCTGAACTGCCGGCAATTGATAGCCAGCTGTGTGGCTGCCGCACAGGGAACTTAGGGGGGGTAGGGAGCTGATAGGGGGCTGCCCGTCCACCCTGGTTCCAAGTCCCCACCAACTAGGTCCAACGGGCTGCTCTTTCTGCAAGCAGTGGACAAAGCAGGCGGCTGCCAAACAACGTTATAAGGGAGCATTGCGCAACTTTAAACGAGCATGTTCTGTAATTGATCAGCAACGTTAACAATGAAACAACGTTAACCGGAATGACTTTAAGTGAGGAGTTACTGTACTATTCTACTAGCAACTGGCAAAAAATTTTATCCACCCAAATTATAAAAGAATAATTAAGAAAACAAAAGACGGTCCTGTGGCACCTTTAAGACTAACAGAAGTATTGGAGCATAAGCTTTTATGGGTGAATGCCCACTTCATCAGACGCAGGGGGAAGGGGGGGAGGATGAAGTGGGCATTCACCCACGAAAGCTTATGCTCCAATACGTCTGTTAGTCTTAAAGGTGCCACAGGACCTTCTGTTGCTTTCTGCAGATTCAGACTAACATGGCTACCCCTCTGATACTTAAGAAAACAAAAAAGCTCTGTTCTTCTGGTGACTTTTGTCCCTCTTTGCTTCTTTTGTACAGGTGAACTCACCAATCACTTACAGAAATGGCTGGGGGAATACAACCACACAATATAATTCATACAAGACAATGGAAGAGAGGAATCAAAGGCAGCCTCTGAAGAGATTAGAAGTTTCTCCCCAGAAAGATCCTGAGAAGCTGGCATATGTATACAGTGATTTCCGCTACAACAGGGGAAACCAAGTTGGATTCATTCCAAGGCATAGTGATAGGATGAGATCCAATGTTATTGTTCCAACAAGATATGCTCGCTCTGAGATTGTTGGTCATGGTAATCACGATTCTTCAATCAGAGAGCAAACTTATCAAACCCAGTTCCATAGAGGACCTTTTAATGACACAGTCTTTGACAGTGCTGCCACCAGCCCAACTGTATCTATGTACCCACAAGCTGGATTCAGTCGCAGTATGACCAACCTCTTAGTAGAGAAAGAGAACTACCCGACTACAGGTAGTGGTGTGGGACAAGTCAGATCACCCATTGCTTCCCAAATTGGATTGCAGAGCAGGGAGTTTCTGAAGTCCAGCTGGCAACAAAGTAACTTCAGAAGCTCACAACCCATGAGGGAAACTTCCCAGACAGCTGCAGTGACCAGTGCTACGGCTGAAACAGGTGGGAAAAGGATGGCAATGACTGCTGCTGTGGCAGCAGCAGCAGCAGAAAATGTTCCCTTACACATTGGAAAAGCAGGCTCCAGTGTATCTCAGCTAGGGTAAGTCTGACTCTAAATCTCCTCCAGTTCACAAATACCTGGAAGTTTTCATATGAATTTTGTACCCCACGTGTTTCCCAGTAAAAAAAGAAATGATCCCAGTCCATCAGTTCACAAAGAATAAATGCATTTCTGGCCAGTTGCCCAACAGCCGACTCAATCTAAAATATTTCAGTGTGGAAGAGTCAATTTATGATTTCTTTTTGGACTCTTATTTTGGATGAATGGAAGGAAGAAGGAAAAATTATTATTATTATTATTACTATTATTGTTAACTATATATACTATCAAATTTATTAGAGCATAAGCTTTCGTGGACTACAGCCCACTTCTTCGGATGCATATAGTTATATGCATCCGAAGAAGTGGGCTGTAGTCCACGAAAGCTTATGCTCTAATAAATTTGTTAGTCTCTAAGGTGCCACAAGTACTCCTGTTCTTCTTTTTGCGGATACAGACTAACACGGCTGTTACTCTGAAACTTATATATACTATAGTGCCAAAAAGCCTCATGACTGGGGTCCCATTGTATTAGGCACTAGTCAAACATATTTGCCTTGAATAATTTACAGTCTAACTTGCAATAATATATTGACAAGCCTTGTGCTGTTGGGTAGATTAGATGATTTCAGCTCTGGTTCATTTGGCTGTTCTTCTATAGATTGAACTGCTTGATAACCAGAAGGATATTACACAGTTTACTATATTTCACATTCCTATTTCATGTTTATTGTACATGTAATTTAATTGTTCTGCTAGCACCAACAGTACAATTAGAGAATTTCCTTTTTTTCCACAAGCGTGTAGCCTTCAAATTCCTTTTTCCAAAGCTTTATTTGCTTTCGTATTTTGTTGTTGTTGTTTGTTTGCTGCTCTATTTGATGGAGTTTTGCTATGAGGCTTGAACATTTCTGATCAGATAGCTACAGCATCATTTGTTTACAAGAAATTAAGTGTACAGACTATTAAGGTTGCAGTATCAGAGTAGAGCTTTGTTCTGTGTGTTTTCAGGTCAGGACAAGTTATCATACAGTAAAATGATTCCAGTCAAAATACAGCCTGTTTAAACAAAAATACTGAATTCCTGATGTGATTCTGATGCTCTTTTAAAGCAGGCAAGGTTAAGGGATTAAGCTGACTGAGGCTATGGGGCAGGCAGTGCTGACAACTGAATTTCTATATCTCTCCTCTGACTAGGTATGAGGAACTGACTGGGTGAATCTTAAAAGGTTTGGCTGTTCATTTCAGTTGGGATATGCATGCAAAAGTTCAGATTTTATTTGTACCTGAAAAGAAATATCTGAACCTTAGTTGCTTAGTGAAATTGTCCTAAAAAAAACTCTCAGGAAGAGCCTCTCTCATGGGCATTCCTTACTTCCTGTGTCCAGTTGGCCAGTTCTGAGAATGATCTGCCTTGAGGTGTTATGGCACTTCTGGTCCTAGTCAGAACCAGGAAGTACAGAAGCACAGGAAAATGAAACAATCAGAATAAAAATTAGCCATGCTTTTTAAAAAAACAAAAAACTCAGAACAGGTGGGGAGGTTTTTTTGCAGGGGCGGGGGGGAGAGGGGTGGAGTTGGTTCAAGTTTTAGCTCAAGATTTAGGCCAGTTCTTCCTTTATCCAGGCCAGTTTATTTCTCCATTGTATGACTGTCAGTTGTCAAATGATGGATTTGATTCACCCTTCGTCAGGTTGCTTCAGCAGATACATTTATACCGGAGATAAGGTAGACACAAGTCCGATTGCTAGCCTCCCTCAAAGGTCCTGCTAGGGGGAAGCAGCCATTCTCTGAGACTTCCCAGAAGACATGGTAAATCAGTGCATCTCCTGGGTACCCTGGTCCCATACTCTCTGTCTGACTGTATTCACTATGTGAGCAGTGTCAGTTGGCTCCAGGTTCCCCAGCAGTGCACAGACTGGGGACATGTTTATATCATTTGCTCCCAACACCAGAGGAAATTTCTACTGCATAAGCCCACATCTTGGATTCTACAGGCAGAATGAATCAGGCCCTCATATTATATTTTCCTGTATAAGCTACTATTAACTGTTGAATGGTAATTTAAGTGGCTTTGTTTCTCCACTAAGGCCCTGATTCATGAAAGCACTTACATGCCTAAGTCCCATTGACTTAAGCACGTGTTTAACTTTAAATACAAACTTAAGTGCTTTCCAGAATCATGACCTAACTCTGGACTTGATTCAAACTAAACTCATTCAGGGGAAAAGAGGAGTGCTTTACCCAGACACCAGTATATTTTTATAGAGAAGGGTTTTTTTTATAAAATTAGAGGAGCAGCATAGAACAAAATACAGAAATGATTCACAATTAGACAACATGCAGGTGAGTTTTCAAGGCAGCACCCAAAAGTAAATGCCAAAATCCAGTTAGCAAACAACTTGGCTTGTATCTCCCAAGGTAACAACACTTCAAGGGCCACAATTTAAAAACAAAACAAAATCCTTTAGCTTTGTGCTGGAATAACTTTTATGTTTGTAATTAACTGTGGGCACAAATACTAGAATTTAGATGTCAGACTATAAGACTTGTTGGCAGACTTGCTGTTCACACCTGCCAGTGTGAGTCTGTATTCTGTTGTTGTGCCTATAACTGATTGTGACCATGTTCAAGTACAGAGGCAAAATTAGTGGCCAGATTGAGGCCCTCTTTGAAAGTGTAGCCATTAACAGCCAATTTTTTTCAGCCCAGCTTTTGCGGGTACTCTATATTTTTGCCACTGGCAAATTATGGGCACAAATAATTGTGGGAAGCCTATAGGCCACCTGAGTATCTAAATACCTATATGCTCCAAGTTCAGATGTTCAGGTGGCCTAAATTGCATTTTTGAATTACAGCCATATTATGAAAATCTAGCCTTAAATTTCCATAAGGACTTGGCATTTACTCAAAGTATAAGAACCTGTATGATGGGTCATATTAGTTAGAGATTGGAAAAGACAAATAGTCAAGATATAGTCCCTGAAAAGAGATGCATCACTTGATAGTACACTTGATTTTAGACAAAAAGTAAAGAATAAATTATAATCATGTAAACTGTCTTTTAAATAATGAATTAAGAATAGATTCATTACAGGTGCTGGTGTATAACAACACACCTGCAGAACACAGGTATCTTATGTTCAGGCACCTACAAAAACTGTAATTACAAACTCTACAAATTCCCCCTTATTAAAAAAAAATCTCTAGATCTGATTAACATTTAAGTAGAGCAGAGATCGGCAACCTTTGGCACGCGGGAAGCGGCAGCCAGCACATCCCTCAGCCCCCATTGGCCTGGAGCGGCGAACTGCGGCCAGTGGGAGTCGCGATTGGCCGAACCTGCAAACACGGCAGGTAAACAAACCGGCCCAGCCCGCCACGGTACTTACCCTGGCAGGTTGCGTGCCAAAGGTTGCCGATCCCCGAAGTAGAGTATTTTTTGCAGTTCATTCTATTCCATATGAACATGGTCCATCTACTTTTACAGACTGCACAGCATAATGTAGAATTAAGTAGAAGAGATACCAGACACATTGTGCTCTCATGTACTCCATTGTAAATTGAGTAGTGTAACTACACTGAAGTCAAGGCAATAAACTGTGAGCATAAACTGATTTATTCTGGGTTTACATCAATGATACCAAAAACAAAATTTGGCCCTGCAAATGTCATTCTGTAATAGTAATTACCATAGAGGAAGAAGAATCAGACAGGTCTTTCTTTTCCAGTAAATGCTGGATAATTAAATGTTATGAGTCCAATTCTGTAGTCCTTTATTGACTCTTTGGGGTCTGATTGTGCACTAATTAAATAAATGAGAGTAGGGTCAGGGCATTACTCATGTAAAGCAAAGAGAATGAAATCCTGCCTCCGTGGAAGTTTATTGGCGTTTTGTTATTGACTTCAGTGGAGGCAGGATTTCACGCAGAGTAATCACTCCCCTTCCCCAAATATCTCTTAATCTAAGACATGAGTAAAAACTTGAGCAGTAAGCCTTAGCAAATTTCAGCATTTAGCCTTATAATAAAGCACACACTGTGTATTTTACAGCTGTGTGCAGGAAGTTATTTAAAACTTAAGAATTCAGTCCTACTCCGGTCTCTTTAAAGATTAACCAAGAGGATGTAGAATCATTAAACTTTTTATATATAAAATAAAAGCATTTAAAAACATTTACAGACTATTTAGTCTGTGAATAAAGAGCACAAGGCATAGAGACACTTGTCCCTATCTTTTGGACATGCCGATAGGATGATGCACCAGAAAGACTCTCATATCAAAGGCTTAGAGAGTTTCTGGCATGCTGCTGCCCTTTGATGTTACACAGCTGTTCAGAGAGCAGTTCCTTCTGGAGTCGTCATTCTAATTGTGCTGAGTGCCACTGTAAAATTCGCAGACAAAATGGTGTATCGCGGCTACTCTATATTCTGGTAATCAAGATAAAGCGGCAAGCCCTCATGGAGTAGTCTGGAAGAGATACAGGTATCTTGGAAGTTCATTTGCTTATTTACACTCTGCTTGCTCATTTGTAATATGGTAGTTGTACATCTGTGAAGGTTTTGGGGTTAGGACAAGATCAGAGCTTCAAATTCTGATTTTTAAAACGTTGACAAAATTTTGGGGTGTTTGAACTTTTGAATATGCTGCACAATGGGTCACAAATAATGTATTCTACTGTCCTGCCAGATAAACTTCAGTGAAGTAAAAATTAGACTAAGCCTGTTATAATTAGCCTCATAACAATGTGAACATGAATGATGACTAGTGAAAAGACTGCAGTACACAACAACAGGATGGAGACTTTGGGGTATGACATGTGAATGCAGATATCCGCCACGAAGAAAGACTTTCAGTGAACCATATATTGCTCTAGATCGCCTTGCAGAATTACACTGGCTTCAATGGGAGTTGTGTGTATTCATTTTGGGTAGTACATGACCTTGTCTTTCTTGACTGATCTCAGTGCCATGGATTAGCTGTTCCTGATGTACATGTCCTGCTATCGGGCCTACTTTTATAGCAAAAAGGGTAGGAAAGTATGTACTTTTCTGGCTCACATTAAGGGGAGTAAGGAAGGAATGTGATTCAGTTTGACCAGTTCAGTGCTGTTCAGGTTCATTATGTGTGATTTTGATCAATTGTAAGATCCTTACACCAATGTTGCAATTTAGAGTACCTCAGCAACTGCACTAAATTGCATCGGCGTCAGGGCCAGTCATGAGAATCAAGGTGCTGTAACTGGCGCCAAGCAGTTTGGTGCACAAGAGAAGCTAGTCCACGTTGTTGTTTTTTGCTCATAAGCTTGTTTCTATTTCTCCCTTCCACTTGACACCCTCATCCAGTTTCTCCTTCACTTCAGCTTTCATTTTTGTCCTATCCTTTTCAAAGGTGTTATTGATATGCCTAGCAGATGTCTATGTCCTACCAGAGCACACTCCTTGGCACCTCTCTGTTAAATAGATCAGTTCAAAACACTAATTCAGAGAAGAAGAGAAGACAGGAGGTTGCATGATTCATAATAAATGACAACATAGTGGAGACCTCAGGACATAAGAGTGTAATTTCATTTGTGATATGGACGTCACAGTTGTTTTCCTTCTCTTTGCTGTTCTTGCAGTCATATTAATCACTTCTTATGCCTTCCAATGAACCTCCAGCAGCGATAGATTATAATTTACAATTAGAGTTGGTCAGAAAAACTCTGATAAAACATTTTTCCATTGGAAACCTGCCTGGTTTCCTGCCACATCACTCACCTCATAGGCTGCGGGGAACACCAGAGCTTCCAGGATCTGCAGCTCCGGGATAGCTCACTGTTTGGACTGCTTTGGAGTCGGTGACCTCTAGGCTTCCAGACTCCTGTGGCAACTGGCTCTCTACTGTTACCTTGACAACAAGAGTCTGGTCAGTTTCACAGTGCTGTTCAGTGGTGGGCACAAGCAAATCTGGCAAGATTCATGTTAATTTCAGTCAGAAGCAACCAGGGCTTCCTGAGTCCTGGATTCAGCTGCAAACCACCAGGTGAGCAACCACGGATTCCAGGGATATTTTGTTTTGGAAACACCATGCTTTGGTGTTGCCAAAATAAATTATTGCGGGATTTCAGTTCCGTGAAAATTTTTTTTTTTTTTTTTTTTTTTGCCCAAATTCAAAATGAATTTCTTTTCTGAAAACTCAAATTTTCATTGAACTGAAATTCTGGTACTGTCTGTCTGAAACCAAAGCAATTTTCAAGCTGGCGCCCTCCCCCACCCCACCCCCCCAAAAAAAACCTCACAAAGGCCAATGCAGCAGATGTTCCATGCATAGAGCAGCTGAGAAGGATAGGACATGGTGTGTATATGCCATCATAAATGCATAGCAGAGAAAAATAAACATCAGAGAACCCTGACAGTTACAAACAAACACACTTGCTAATTTGGCCTCCCATGGGGCCCAATCCTTCATGGTGCTATGCACCTCCTAAGGTCAGTGGGAGCGGAGGTTGCTCTGCACCTCACAAGGAGAGGCACTTGAACTTCTGGTGTGGTTGTGTAATTCCGGCAGGATTTGTCGGGTGCTGACCCACTTCATGTTATAACAACTCCACTTGTCAGAATTTTTTTCCAAAGCATGTGTTAGGCTGTTACGGATACCATGACCTTTCTCAACTCTCCTGTTACTGGGAGGAGCATCGTAGTCTAAGTATAACTAAAGAGTGTTATGAATTGCCTGGTTAAAAAAAAATACTGTCTGAATGCTGGTATTCTGCCATCTTGATTCACCATAACTTCCATGGCTATATATTTAGGAGTCCAGAAGGGGGGATGACTCTGGAACTCGCAGTGAACACTCTGGACACTGAAAAGACATCTTCGTTACCCAGGATCCTTGCTGCAGTTAACTTTATACAGCATGAGTGCTTCCAGAAAGCAGAAGCCAGAAGAAAAGTGAGTAATTGTTTTCAACTTCATGTAAGGAATGTTCTGCATTTACTGTACTGTGTTGTCTGCCATTGAAAGAGAAAAGGACAGTTTAAGAAGCATCATGGGAAACAATAAATAACATTCTAAGCCAGACTCTCTGCTGCTGCAATTTACTCCAGCACCATTGAAGTCAATTGAGTAGCTCAATTTACACTAGGAAAAAATCTGGCCCTCTATTTAGTATTACATAGGGTTACCATATCTCATAAATAAAAAAAGAGGACCCTCCACGGGCCATGGCCCCGCCCATTTCCCCACCCCTAGCTCCACCCCAACTCCGCCCCTTCCCCCACCCTAACTCCGCCCCCTCCTCCCTTCCACTCCCAGCCAGGGGGAAAGGGCTGCCCCAATGCTACCAGCATCACGGTTTCCCGGGCAGCCCCCAGACCCTGCGCCCCCAGCCGGCGCTTCCCCAGCGCAGCTGGTGCCCGGGAGGGGAAGCGCCCAGCCGGGGGCGCAGGGTCTGGAGGCTGCCCAGCAAACCGTGAAGCCGGTAGCGCTCGGGCTTTGGGCAGCCCCCATGCCTCCGGACCCTGCGCCCCCAGCCGGGCACTTCCCCTCCGGGGCTCCGGCGGCTCTGCGTAACTTACACTGTATAAGTTACACAGAGCCGAAGAGGAGCAGAGCCTCCGCAGCTGGAGGCTCTGCTCCTCTTAGGCTCTGTTTAAGAGCCGGGCTGCCCCAGCGCTACCGGCTTTGGGCAGCCCCCGTGCCTCCGGACCCTACGCCGCCGGAGCCCGGGAGGGGAAGTGCCCAGCTGGGGGCGCAGGGTCCGGAGGCAAGGGGACTGCCCGAAGCCGGTAGCTCTCGGGCAGCCCGGTTCTTAAACAGAGCCTCCAGCGGCTGGGGCTCTGTGTAACTGACACTGTGTCAGTTACACAGAGCCCCGGGGGCTGGAGGCTTTTCTCCTCTTTGGCGCTGTGTAACTGACACTGGGTCAGTTACACAGAGCCCCGGGGGCTGGAGGCTCCAGCCGCCCCCGCTCTGTTTAAGAGCCGGGCTGCCCAAGCGCTACCGGCTTCGGGCAGCCCCGTGCCTCCAGACCCTGCGCCCCCAGCCGGGCACTTCCCCTCCCGGGCTCCGGCGGCGCAGGGTCTGGAGGCATGGGGCTGCCCGAAGCCGGTAGCGCTCGGGCAGCCCGGCTCTTAAATAGAGCCGCGGGGGCTGGAGCCTACAGCCGCCGGGGCTGTGTGTAACTGACACTGTGTCAGTTACACAGAGCCGGGCTGCCCGAGAGCTACCTGCTTCGGGCAGCCCCGTGCCTGGAGACCCTGCGCCGCCGGAGCCCGGGAGGGGAAGTGCCCGGCTGGGGGCGCAGGGTCCGGAGGCAAGGGGGCTGCCCGAAGCCGGTAGCTCTGGGGCAGCCCGGTTCTTAAACAGAGCCTCCAGCGGCTGGGGCTCTGTGTAACTGACACTGTGTCAGTTACACACAGCCCCGGCGGCTGGAGGCTCCAGTCCCCGCGGCTCTATTTAAGAGCCGGGCTGCCCGAGAGCTACTGGCTTCGGGCAGCCCCGTGCCTCCAGACCCTGCGCCCCCAGCCGGGCACTTCCCCTCCCGGGCTCCGGCGGCGCAGGGTCTCCAGGCACGGGGCTGCCCGAAGCCGGGAGCGTTCAGGCAGCCCGGCTCTTAAACAGAGCCGCCATTTTCCCGGACATGTTCCGCTTTTTGGCAATTCCCCCCGGACGGGGGTTTGACTGCCGAAAAGCCGGACATGTCCGGGAAAAAGAGGACGTATGGTAACCCTAGTATTACAAGCAGTTGGGCTTACCATACAATTAATATGTATTTTCTGTTTCTCTTCTCCCTTCTCCATTTTTTAAAAATTAGGGACAATTTCATTAAAATAGATGTTCAGTTACAGTGGAGATGACAGCCTGATAAATACCTAGGGTAGAAAGAAAATAAGGTACTTTCATTGTGTCAGTGGAAATTAAAATGTGCTGTGGTGTTTGGACAGGAATATATGCTGTGGGATAATGTGAAAGAACAAAATTATCTAAGGGTCTTTCTCATTTAAGTTGAGAAATGAGTTACCCGGTTATTTAGCACTACAATATCTAAGAGTTGGGCATATAAATAAAGAAATAAAACCCCACATAACCTGCTGAACCTAGCTCAGCAAATTGCATGTAAATATAGTAAAGTGACTAGTGTGATTCCTCATTTGAGAAGAAAATGATCAGTTATGGACCACTAATTCCAATATTTTTTAAAAGATATGTGCCCAGAGTTAGGCTCCTAAATTCATATTAAGGCATCTAAATAGTGGCTTCATTTTCAAAACTATTGAGCACCCAGGAGCGCCTAAATATGAACTTAAAAGCCTCACTTTAGACATGATTTTTAAAAAAGATCTTGGTCAAAATCTACATTTAGCAACTAAATGTCCATTTTAGATTCCTAAACCAGGACTTGGATGACTAAAACAGGTATTTGTGTGCCTAAATACAAATTTGGGCATCTAAGTTTGATCACCCAAGTTTGAAAACTAAGCTTTTTATGACTGTATCCTTTTTATAATTGAGGTGATATGGACCTGAGCTGCAAAGTTAAGACCTAGATTTGTACAGTACTTTTTCAGGGTTTAGGAGTAGTGTTTGTATTGGATTGAGATTCACTGGCTCAGCAAATGGGTCTAACAAATCTTTATTAAGGCAAAACCCTCAGCAAGGGATTGTAGTAAAAATTATACTGGGTGATCTCAAATCTTGATAGCATAGGAAAGCCTAAATTTAGGAAGGTGGTCTTGCTGTTTTTAATGGAACGAAAGCCTGAAAAAAATACAAAATGTAGTATAGCTCACCTTCCTCCTAAATAACCCAAGTGTTTGTACACCCTCCCAAGACATACAAAGTAAAAACAGTAGTTATTACGTAGTTCTTGTTACTGCTCAGCATGCTGTCTTGTGAAGTCATTGTGTAGACTATTACACGTGCTGGGTTTGTCTGCTTTGTATAGTAATGTTTAATCACTCTTACTAGACTTTTTTAATCATTAGAATAGCAAATAGATAAGTGACACAGATTTCTTTATTTTAAAGAGTCCTATTAGGTTATTTTACATAAAGGCTGAATTAAATAGAAAACTATGTTAAATAGAAACATTTACTTACATTATAAGCATTTTTATCTCTGTTGATTGTGAAACCACTTGTGTCATACAGTAAAAATGCTGATCATGGTGGACTGCTGAATGTTCACCTAACAAATTCTTCTATCCTTGAATCAGCAGCTTTATCAGGAATATAGTGTCCCACCGTTTTGGGGGGAGGAGGTGTAGACTGTATGCACACCATTCCTTCTAGTCCATCTTTTATGACATTTGGAACCCAGATACTGAGTATTTTGTGTGATCAGTTTTCATGGTATATTGGATGCTATGGAGTGCTTTATTTATTACTATGATCTTGTGTAACTGTGGAGGTGTCTGTAGTAACTCCGTAGGTAAGGCTGAGTTGAGTTTTGCACTTAAAGCAGAGAATCAATCTCTTTATTATATAAGAGAAATACAGTGTATCCGCCCCAAAATTACTGCAATTACTTTTTTTTTTTTAATACAGAATGAATTTTCTGAGAATTTACAAGTAAATCTGTTAATTTGTTTAGGAATTAAAATGAATTAAAAATGGGTCCTTTAAAGAAAGTGAGTATCTAGTATCAAACTTGTTTTTTCATTTCCCCAAAAATACTCAGTAACACAACAACACAGACTCTTCAAGTGTCCCATTAAGTTAAAACTCACTGAAATATTGGGATATTTTGAATAGATGGATGGATGATAAGGATCAATGGTCATTTCCCCCCATTATTCTTTATAACTGAAAGTTTCTCCTTCAGCAGAGACTGAAAGGTTAAAATGGCCTACAGAGAATACCACGAAGAACCTCCCTCTTTCAAAATGGCTGCTTTATCCAGTTGGTCTCAGTGGGACTCACATTACAGCTGACTTCAGCTGGTGGCCATTTTAAGAAAGGTATCTTCTCTCTCTCTCTCTCTCTCTTTCATTGTTCTCAGTGGTTCTGAGTGTCTCTACCTCCGCACAGCATAGGGGGCCACCGTGGGAATTTTCCCTGAAGACAGCTGTGTCCTCAGTCCCATTGAGAACAAGGGGAGGAGGTAACCATTTTGAAAGGGGCAGTTATTTGTGACAAACTTTCAGTTATAGAAAATAATGGCAAAAAATTGCCATTAATCCTAACCATCTTTTCAAAAGCTGCCCTTTGCAGCAAATGTACTAAACTGGTAGGCTGGGAGGAGGGGGGAAAGTAATGCGTGTGCATGCATAGATAAGCATATTGCATGCACAGAGAAATGAAGGGGGGTGCAGGAGGCAGAAGTAAGCAGATATGTACATGGAGGATAATACACAAAGGTGCAGGAGGGAGAGAGAAATTGGACGGGTGGAGGTTTGTGGTGCTGGGGGGTGGAAGAGGCAGGGGGAATTTGGAGGATCAGAGGGAGGGGGAAACAGGATGTACACTCTGGCTGGTTTGCATTGCTCTAGCTAAATAAAGCAGCTGTAAACCTATTTTAACTAGCCCCATATGCTTTGGCTGCTATTTGCTGCTCCAGATTGGGGCAAAGCAGTCAAGAGTGTGTCAAAGAATCTGGTCATAAAAGTTAAAATTATTATCTTCATATAAAATATCAACCTTTTTTATATCTTCAAATCACTAGAAATATTGCAGGGCAACATTCCCTTTGAGTTTCTGGTTTAGGGTTCATGTGTGAATTTTTTAAATTGAAAAATAAACAAGGAAATTCCTGAACCAACTTAATTCTGCCCTGTTGCAGACCCAGCAATCTTCTCATATAGTTAAAACTCATAAGGTACGTTGCATTTTTTCCAGATTAATACTTATTATTTCCCCCCATTATGCTTCATAACTGAAAGTTTCTCCTTCTGCAGAAATCTTAATTCTGTTCTGAAATGACAACAATGCAAGAGCAATACAATAATGTTTAAAGCTTGTTAGTGTTTGTGGATCCTGCTTAGATTAAATGAGTTTCAAAGACTCATTTGACTTCCTCCACCCCATTTTATAGTGTCAGTACAGGGCAGAGTTAAGGTTGATTGGGTGCCCTAAACTGTGCATTACCAAACCGTAACGTGTTTGGATTTCCTTTAAATTTAATCTCTAAGTGTGAATTTCCTGGATTTCCTTGGTTTTGAGATAATTACAGCAACCTTGTAATGTAGTCTACCCTAAGTTACTGATCTGTACTCTCAACCTTAACTCCATTTTAATGTAGTCTTTTTCTGGGAACATGTTATGTTGCTATGTATACTAATCTTATGTATGTATTGATTACTACTTGTTTGTTTAATTAAATGCCAGATGTTGAAGGGATTATATGGCTTAGTGTGTTGGGTACATGCTACAGAGCATTTTCCTACTTAGGTCCCAGCTCAAATACACTTAGGCTTCTGTTTTTCTGAGTTTATTCATTCAATTTTCTGGGTTTATTTTTAGTAGTTAGAGTTTTATGTAGATGTGAAAAAATCAGCACATTTCTGGGTTTTCTCCTTGTGTATATTGTAATAAATAATGCATATTACATTATGGTAGTATATACTTAGGGCTTTGGATTTTAGATTTTAACTGATAAACACTGATAAAATGCCCCTGATTTTTTTTTTAAAAATCTGTATTTATCCAATGAACACCAGAAAAAACACGAGAAATAGTTACTTGGATCGAAGGGCTTGTCTACACAGAGCAGTAATACAGACTACAGGGGTGTGATTTCTCAAGCACACTAACATGTTGCGCATTAATTGGCTTGTATAGACCCTGCTGGTGTGCACTAAACATTCCTTGCTGTGCTTTAATGTAGTACTGTTTGAAGCAGAACAATGTTAAAGCGCACTAAGGAACATTACAGAGAGATTAGTCATTACAATATATACTACTCTGTGTGTGTGTGTGTGTGTGTGTGTGTGTGTGTGTGTATATATATATATATATATATATATATAATATTAAGTATACATTACTCTTTACAGTTTATATCCAGAGAGCCTCAAAACCCCCAGTGTTTGGACACCTACATACAACTCACAAATTGCTAAAAAATAAATCAAAAAATGAAATTAATAAACCCCCCCCCAAAACAGAACCCTGTATATACTGTGGAGAATAATCTTTGTAATGTGCTGATTATGCTTTTAATGTAGTTCTGTTTCAAACAGCACTATATCAAAGCGCACCCAGGAACCCTAGTGTACACCAGCACACGCTAGTGAGCTTTAGAAATCACGCCCTCTATTGTCTGCATTACTGCTCTGTGTAGATGAGCCTTAGCTGCAAGCTACCATTTCCAGTGTTTATTAGACAAACACTGATTTGTTTTTTTGTTTTTTTGTTTTGGTAGTTTATCAGTTAAAAACAAAAATCAGAATCTCTAAATAAAATCTAGGTTAGCAGAGACCAAACCTTGTTCACTTCTTTGGTGTTCTTAATCTACTTTCGGCTGAACCAATATCTGCATTTTAAAAACTATCATCATAACTAGCACCCTTATTTTCAGTCTTAGCAGAGTCTCAAAATGGGTTGTGAAGGACCCAGCAGACCAGAAGTTTCAGCAGACCAGAACTTGAGGAGCATTTGTGTGGCATCATGAAGGAAGCTTATATTGCTGCTTCTTGTGTTGTACTTGTGTGGGTTAACAAAAGAGTTCAGCCTCCAGGTCTGGAAGCTTGACTGTGGGGCCTTTTACCTTTCCCTGGTCCATTCATGCATCCAGGTAGAGTTCCTCTGGATGGTGTCCACTGATTCCTTCTCAAAGCAGTGGATGTAGTCTGGGGTTCTCTACTTGGTGGCCCTTTCAAGTTCCCTTGTTTTAACCCTTCCACCTGCACCTGTCCCCTATTTTTATTCTTTGTCCCCTATAATCTGTTAGGTCCTGTGGCCCCTTCTTCATCTGAGAGCATGGCCATCTGTTGTTTGGTGGATATAAATAGGCCAGTAGCTTTCATGAGCTCTAGAGTCACTGACAATTACAAAAAGAAAGCCAGTAAAAATGTTTAAAGAAAAACAACAAAACTAAAAAAGCAATGTCAAAAGGACATGTCAGTTTTGTAGCGGTAAGCAAATAGTCCTTCAGTGTTTGTGCTCTACTTATCTTGACAGATGGCTATTTCTCTGAGAATCAGAGAGCTGAAAGCATAGGGAACCAAGTCAGTAGTGTATTAGCAGGAAATTTTACCTTTTATGCAGCTGAGTCAAAGCAAAGGCAGGCCTGCAGAGTACTTTACCAGGGCATGAAGATAACAGGAGGCTTTGTTGCATTTCATTTCTTCCTGATCTCAGCAGCTGCCAGTTAGATTAAATTCTTTTGATCATACGGCTCCATGCTACCCATCATGGTTATATCATGTTTCTAAGTCTTGTATGTACAATCCTGGCTACACAAGGATGAGTTTGTCCAGAAGACCCTATTGCATTATGGGATATTGGATTAAACCATTCCTAACTGCTTGAATGCAAGACATACTGCATAAGAAACTTGTTCCTAAAGAAGCCAAAATTCATTTTCACCACATCTTGGGATAACTGAGATACTGAGAGTTGCCACAGCACATAATCCCTGAAAAATAATTTATTTCCCTACTACTGCTGTGATATAAAATGCTCTTTTTATTTTGCATTCTTCTTGGATCAGATCCTCACTCTCTGGTCTTCTAAAAAGTGATTTGAAGAGATATCTCTTCTATAGGTACTGCAGTGACTTAAGCATTGTCTAGATTGATTGATTGATTTTATAATTGTGTGTGCTCTGAGGCTTTGATTTATGTTTTTATTAAATTTTTGTATAGTGTGCTACTGCTAAGAAGCGCCCAGTAAGTAAAATAGGTTATTTATTATGCCTTCAGCCCATGCAGCAGGCAGGGGACAACAAGGAAAGCTGCAGGCTGGCTAGCATGGGGAAATAATAATTTTGAACTTCTGTAGCACCTTCCATCCACGACGCTCAAAGCACTTTACAAATATTATTGCATTAAATCTAAGGACAACCTTGTGAGGTGCAGAATTATCATCATCCCCATTTTATAGATGTGGAAGCTAAGGCACAAAGAGGTTAAATGACTTACATGAGGTTGCACAAGACTGTAGCGTATTTGGGAACGGAACCCTGCTCTCTTTAATTCCAGCCCCACGCTTCAAACTATGCTACCTGCCGTAGCTGTGGATTTTGACTGTGACTTATACAGAAGCCCTAAGATAATGGGTTCCATACCAAAATTTATAATTAGAGCTGAGCAAACTCAGGGGAATAGCACATTTGAAAAATGCAATTTTGGGGTAACTGAAACCATTCACCTTTAATGAATAATTTAGGCTAGATACAAAATGAGGGGGAGGGAAATTTTAAAAAGCCAAAAACATTTTCAAAACAAAGTGTTTTGACATTTCTTTTCTAAACGACCTATTTGGTTTTGAAATGTCATTTCATTAGATCCAAACAAAAAAAAATTTGGTTTTTCATTTCAATAGGAAAACCTGAAAAAAAATTACTTTCCGTTAAAAACTAACCAATTTTTTTCCAGCTTTTCAGTTCCGCCACTGAACCAAAAACTCAGTTATTCACTCAGCTCTAGTTACAGTCCTGGCCGGTTCACTGCCCTAACTTCTAACAATCGGAGCTTCATATCATTCAGCCTACTGTTAGACCTAAGCAAATGAAAAAGCTCACAGAAGCTATATTTGAGAAGGCATTTTTTTCCCCTGTAGCTAAACAATGAAAACACATCTCTTTGGTTTCCTTTCCCAGGTTTATTTACTTGGTGGCATTCCCAAGCTTCTACAGCTTCTGAAAACGCAGAATGAGGACGTTCTGCAGGTGGCATGTGGAGCTTTGAGGAACTTGGTGTATGAGGACAATGACAACAAACTAGAAGTGTGTGAGCGGAACGGGATCCCAGTCCTGCTCCGTGTACTCAGACAAACCAAGGATGTGGAAACTAAAAAGCAGATAACAGGTAATACTTGCAGAGTATTTGCATGCACGTTTGCAGTGCTCTACATAGTGCACAGGCTTGCTGTAATATGTGTTTGTTTATTTAGCTGGATGATCAATGGGTCAAACGTAACCGGGAGAGGAACAAGGATTTAAAGGGACATTGTCAGCTAGTTAGGGCTCCTGTCCTCAGCCAAACCCTAAAGTCTTGATTCAAGGCCAGTTTGTTCTCCTAGGGAGTAATAGCCACATAGGAGCCAGGAAACTGCAATTTCCCTTCTCTAATCTTCTGACTCCTTACATTGGAGGGGCACAATGGCTTACAACTCCGGAGAAGAAAGTCGGGGGCCCTTTCAGATGCATGCTGCTCTGAGAAATCCACTAGGGTCAGAGGGCCGCTGGTACTGATGCCATGTATCTCTGCAGCAGCTCTGGCCCCCTGCACCTCTGCCCTGACCTCCTGACAGCTTGACTCCAGTTTGTGAGGAAAATGTAAGTCGTCATTTCACACAGAGAAATAGATCACTCTGTGAGCGTTGCCTGTTGGCTCTGCAGCACCCAGTCAGTGGACAAATGCTCTCCCCAATACTTCTCTATGGCAGTTGTGTACAAACTAGAAAATAAGCAATCAGGGAGCCATGTTAATGTTCTTTAATGCACAAAGGAAAAACTTGTCTGTGTTCTTTCACAAATGGAGAAAGACAAAATGGGGAGACGGAAGGGATTTTATGTTAAGATATTTTTACTCTCAAACAAGAGGAAAGTAAAAATATTGAATTGAATTGAAAAGCTATTAAATTAATAGCACTTGAAGATGTCTTTTTAAGTGTTTGAAATATTGTGCTTCCTAAGGACTGGAAATGAATCCTCGTGTTATCACCTGTCTTGGCCCCGAAGTGCAGCTACGGCACCATTAAAATGCATGAGAGTTCCTTACATGCAGCAACTGCCAAATCAGGTCCCTCAGGTCTTTTCATATGCAGCATGTTCTCTCTGTGTATAGTGGTGCATTTACACTGGGAATGTTCACTCCTTCCATCACCATTGGTCCAATCCCAGCGTGAGAAGACCTGGTGGTAAAAATGCCTGTGCCATGTGGATACTGGTAGTTCCATCATTCCTGTCATCAAAGGAGCTGCACTAGTGCTTGGGCAAAGGCAAGAGAAGTGGTAGTGTAGGCCAAGATATTTGTGACTATTACTCTGTTTTAACTTCTCAATATAAAATTCAGATTCATCAATTCTGCAGTTACAGCTACCACTGAACATGAGTGTTGATATTAATGAGTTGGAGAATATCTGTCTGGAAAATGTTTAAGTACTAATACACAGTGTGTGGCAGTTTGCATAAAGCAGGATGTTCTCAACTCCCATAGACTGCTTTATTCTGAACCCAGATGGGCAGGGCCGGCGCAACCCATTAGGCGACCTAGGCGGTCGCCAGCGCTACAATTTGGGGGGCGGCAACCGTGGCGGTATTTTGGTGGCGGGACCTTCCGCCGCCTCTGTGGGGGGCGGCATTTCGGGGCGGGATCTTCCGCCACCTAGGGCGGCAGAAAAGCTGGCGGTGCTCCTGCAGATGGGGCAGCCCTCTCACATCAATTTCATTGAGTGGGTGATGCTTCCAGTTTGAGGTTCACCCACTAGTTTTGTGACTTCAACTGTGAATGCCATTGGCCTCCTCTGAGGGCTAATGGAATATCATCATGACTGTGTAACGTAATCACAGTGGCAATATACTTTAAGGGGGAGGTCTTAGTGTAGAATCCCATGCCAGAGGTTCCCACCTTTTAACATGACACCCCAGTCTGTTTTTTCACACCATATCTTATATTAATTACTTGTTAATTTATGACTGCAAATTAGTCAATGGGAAAAAAACCCAGAGTTATTCCTATAATTATCCTGCCGTCAGACCTATGTGAATCTCTTGTTAACTTGTCATAGTTCAGGAAAGTTTTGGAGCTTGGCAGTGCCAGACTTAACTCCTGTAAAAGTGAGAGACTTACATCCTAGAATCTCTCGTAGCCTAGAGCCTATGATTTTCCTTAATGATGTTGTAATCTCTGTATAAGACCAGGGCAGGAAAGAAGCACATAGGAAGCACAGCACCAGAATTCTGTATCTGAGGGAAAGAATGTAAACTTGAGGAAACTGCTAGCCTTTAAAGAGTGTTAGTTAGCTATTCCCTCTGTGAAGAGGGTCAAGAAGTCTTTGGTCAAAAATTCTTTGTGTGATATTTATTCTCCACCAAATGACAGAAAGATTATCTAATTTTCATATACATGAGCAGTGTATCCTGACCTTAGAAGGTCAACTTCAAGGTCACTGATTAGTTAGTGGCAGGACTGTTAATGTAGATTTAATTGGCTAAAACTAAGCCAGTTCTGACAAGACTAAAATTTATCTCTCCGTTCCTAATATGCTGGGAGACTACCTCCAGTGTGTGTAGTGTGTAGTGCCACAACAGGGCAATGGAGTTCTCCTAAAGAAGAGTGACTCCAACTATATGCCTCTGGAGTATGTAGCCTATAGGTATTGGCTAGGTAAGGCATAGATACAAGGTAAAATATAGGTATAAATTAAGACTGTACAGGCCCCTAAGTCTGTAAGACAATAGCTTAGCATAAGGCCTATAAAGCCTTAGCAGAAGTGACCCTAAGTCACAAGGTATCATAAGATAAACAACTATGACTAGTTGGCTAAAAGGTAACCGCAAAATATCAGTTGATGCTAGTTTAGATATTTTAAGATAAGAACATCAGTAGATGTTCAGCATGAAAAGTGCCATGGCAACCAATTGACATATATGCTAATAGGTTAGTACATTAATTACTTTAATCTTATCAGAAGACAGGACCCCAACGTTATCACGGTAGGAAGTTTAGATATGCACAGAGGAGGCCAGGCATCCTTATGAATATTCATGGTGGCCACAGAACTGTATATCAGGGCTGACTACGGCCTACGCCATTGGGATCTTAGAATGCCAGGGATAGGATAACCACTATTTTAGACTGCCTGTCTCACCAGTTTTAGGGTCTCTGCTAAGGATGGTGTGAATGTATGGAGTATCAGATGCTAGACATAGTGATTGTCTTGTATTATCTCTATCTACTTTGCTGGGTTGGAGTGTTTGTACTTTTGCTAACGGTACTAATAAAAATATTACAAGGATAGCAAGGTGTGACGGGGACACTCACCTCTCGTGAGTGCCTCCTGTCAGCTGGGTGTGATGCTGCAAGCTCTCCTTCCCCAGGTGTACCCTGTTTGTTGTTGACCTTACTAGGTGGGTTTTCAGTGGCACAGCCCTCCAGCCAAGTCACAGAGTCTAAAATGAAAGCTCCCCTTCGGGGGTAGCAAAGAGGTCTGCCCTCACCAGGGTCTTCGGTCCTGTTAATGCCTGCCCTTCCCTCGACTATCATACAAGAAGATCCGGAGGATTTTGAAAACTGGAGAAATAGAAATGAGATGAAATTTAATACTGCAAAGTGTAAGGTCATGAATTTAGGGACCAACCACAAGATTTTTTTCTATAACCTGGGAACATATCAGTTGAAAGTGACAGAGGAGAAGAAAGATTGGGTGTATTGGTTGATCACAGGATGACTATAAGCCACCAATGTGATGCGGCTATGAAAAAGGCTAATGCGGTCCTAGGATGCATCAGGCAAAGTATTTCCAGTAGAGACAGAGAAGTGTTAGTACCATTATACAAGGCAGTGGTGAGACCTCATCTGGAATACTGTATGAGTTCTGGTCTCCCATGTTTAAGAAAGATGAATTCATACTGGAGCAGCTGCAGAGAAGGGCTACTAGGATGATCCGAGGAATAGAAAACCTACGTTATGAGAGGAGACTCCAGGAGCTTGGCTTGTTTAGCCTAACCAAAGGAAGGCTGGGGGGAGATATGATTGCTCTCTATAAATACATTAGAGGGATAAACACCAGGAAGAGAAGGGAGTTATTTAAGCTAAGCACCAATGTTGATACAAGAACAAATGGATCTAAACTGGCCATCAACAAGTTTAGGGTTGAAATTAGATGAAGGTCTCTAACCATCAGAGGAGTGAAGTTCTGGAACAACCTTCCAAAGGAAGCAGTCGAGGCAAAAAACCTAACTGGCTTCAAGACTGAGCTTGATAAGTTTATGGAGGGGATGTTATGATGAGACTGCCTGCAATGGCATGTGGCAGATCTGTGCCTGCTATTAGCAAATACCCCAATGACAAGAGATGGAGCACTAGATGGGGAGGGCTCTGAGTTACTACAGAGAATTCTTCTCCAGGTGTCTGGCTGATGAGTCTTGCCAACATGCTCAGGGTTTAACTGATCACCATATTTGGGGCTGGGAAGGAATTTTTCCCCAGGTCAGATTAGCAAGACCCGGGGGGGGGGGGCGGGGGGGGAGTTCGTCTGCCTCTGCAGCATGGGGCATGGGTTGCTTGCAGGTTTAAACTAGAGTAAATGGGGGATTCTCTGTAATTTTGAAGTCTTTAAACCATGATTTGAGGACTCCAATGACCTCAGCCAGAGGTTATGGGTCTATTACAGGAGTGAGTGGGTGTGGTTCTGTGGCTTGTAATGTGCAGGAGGTCAGACTAGATGATTGTGATGGTCTCTTCTGGCTTTAAAGTCTGAGACAGAACACCTTTCCTAAGGGTAATTATCTCCCTTGTGCACAGTGGGGCTCTTGTAATAACTCCTGAACTACAGAGTGCTAATAGGCTTCTCTAATTAATCCATATAATACTAGACCAGGTAACAAGTAGCAAACTGCAAATGGGTGGCATGGACTGACACATAAGGTAGGGAAATATCATACTATGTGTGATGTAAATTATGCTGTGAAACACTGTGGTGATGTATGCTGCTTACAGCAAGCGCTACCTTCTGCCACGTACTCTGTGAATCCTAGCAGAGGGTGAGAGGAGGAAGCCATGTCAGCCCCAGATCCCTAAGTGGCCCCCTCAAGGACTGAACTCACAACCCTGGGTTTAGCAGACCAATGCTCAAACCACTGAGTTATCCCTCCCCCCCATTGAACCAGTGCGTTTTATCCAGATGTGGCAAACAACTGCAGGGTTCCCTGTGGCATTTTCTGTGGATCTCCGGCCTAGTCACAGAAAGGTGAAGTGACTTCCTCAGAGTCACACTGGAAGTCATGGAGTTGTTAGCTTCATAACTGCATTGTAACTATTAAAGAAAGGAAAAACTTAGATTTTGCCCCCAGTTTAACATGCAAACCAATTAAGATATTTGAATTAGATTCTTTTTAGGCAGGGAAGGAAGTTGCAAATTACTTGTAGAAGAGTATGTCTGGTTGGGAGAGTGGGAGGAGCTGAGAGAAATGCCACCCACCTGCCTCAATGGGTGGGGGAACTTGATGGGACCAGTGGCGAGGGGACCCAGACTCAGCAGCAAAGGAGGAGACACTCGCTGAGGGACGCTAGGTAGCCCTTCCCTTCCTGGGAGCCTCTGCCACCCATTGGCCAGTGGCGGGAAGCATTCACCAGCTCCCAAGATTTAACCTGGTGCAGGGGCTATGTGGAGCCTCTTTTGGCTCCATTCCAGCAGCCCCAGCGTACCCACCCTGAACTAGGAATGGGAACCCGGCATGACCGCTGCTGCTGGCCTAGCCAATTGCCCATTTGGGGGCCAGGAAGGAATTTTTTCCTCTCATGGGCCAATTGGCCATGGATCAGAGAGTTATTTGCCTTCCTCTCGGCATCTTCAAGCCACAGTGGGTTAAGTAGGAATGCACTTAGTACCTAACTCAGGTACTTGGGTTGAGTTGTTAATTCGTCGCAGCTTGCGGTCAGGTTCCAGTGCAGTTAAAAGGATAAATGAACGGTTCCCAGAGGTGAAAGACCTGGGATTTTGGTGATGGGCCGTGGGCTCATGTGATAGGGTGAGACCTTGTGGCGTTTGTGGGCTAGGGTCAGATTTTGTGGCCATCGCGGTCCCCACCCTGCTGCACTGCACCTTCCAGGACCGGTTCTAAGCACCAGCAAACCAAGCTTTGAGCAGCAAAATTTCAGGGGCAGTATTCCGGGTGCTCTCAGAGGTGGGGTTTTTGTGGGGGGGTTTTTTGGTTTTTTTTTTGCTTCGGCAGTTGCGCTTTCGGAGGTGTTTTTGTTTTTGTTTTTTTTTTGCTTGGGGCGGCAAAAAACCCGACCCTGGCATCCTCTGTCCCCCTCTCCATAGGTGCCGAGTTTCTAATCTGCTGGGGGGAGGGAGGGAGGGACTCCCCGCCCAGGCCCTACCCCCACTCCACCCCTTCCCCCAAGACCCCCATTCCTGCCCTGCTTCTTCCCACCCCCACCCCACCTCTTCCCTCCCCACCCAGTTCTTCCCCCAAGTATGCTGCGCCCTCCCTCCTCCCTCCCAGCGCCTCCTGATGCCTCAAAGAAGCTGATCTGCGGCAGGCAGTAGGTGCTGGGAGGGAGGGGGAGGTGCTGATCACTGGGGCCTGCCGGCGTGCAGGAGCTGCTGGGGGGGAGAGGGAGGTTCTGGTAGGGGGGCTGCTGGTGGGTGCTCTGCACCCACCATTTATTTCCTGTGAGTGCTCCAGCCCTGGAACACCCACGGAGTAGGCGCCTATGCCTCTCGCAGTTGGGAGGATGCTAGGACTCCGAGAGAGCTGAGTCCTGAGGGGATGGCAGGGGGGCGGGTAGGCTGAGGAGAGCCTACCCCACATTATGGGTTATACGGTAAGGAGCCCTGTAACCCCTGCACTGGAGCCAATTAAATGCCTGCTAGTGGAGAGTCTGGGTGATGGGCGGGTAGCAACTCTCCTGTGTGCAAAAGTTAAATAAAAGTTGCGGCCTACTGCTTAATTCCATGCATGGGACTCTCCTCATTTCACCGCCGTGTCTGCATGAAACAGCATATTTGTTGATTATGTAGAGAGTTCAGTGGGGAACAGAAAGTAGAACACCCAGAACAAGAAAAATCAGCTTTTGAAGGTGAGCCAGGTAAGCCTGCAGGGGAGTGTCTAACCTCTTGATCTTGTTATTGTGCAACATTCATCTAAGAAATGAAAGAAAATTTCTCCTGCAGGCAGGATTACAGCACAGACAGGCCGAGCTGTCATAGAAAGAAATAATAATTTAAAAGGAAAACCCTCCCATCTTGCACGAATCAGCTCTTTAAGGGAAGAAACATATGCCACTGCTAGCATACTGACAGGTTTCAGAGTGGTATCCGTGTTAGTCTGTATCAGCAAAAACAACGAGGAGTCCTTGTGGCACCTTCGAGACTAACACATTTATTTGGGCATAAGCTTTTGTGGGCTAAAACCCTCATCTGATGAAGTGGGTTTTAGCCCACGAAAGCTTATGCCCAAATAAATGTGTTAGTCTCTAAGGTGCCACAAGGACTCAATGTTTTTACTAGCATACTGTGTAGCATATCTGAAGGTAAAGGCCCTTATCCTGCAAACATTTCTGCATGTGAGTAACTTGATTCATGCCTATAGTCTCAGTGGGATTGCTCACATGGGTAAAATTAAGTATGTGTAGGAGTATTTGCAGTATCAGCAACATTTTAAATAATATTTTGGCAGCTGTGAGTCTTCTGTTCGAGGTGCATCTATTTTTTTTCTCATTTTTCTATAACACCTGTGTTCCTGTGACAAATCGATATATGTTGTTTTGTTACATGAATTTTGTTTTACATAAGCCAGTTCACAGCATATTCTACTTGGACACTCCCATTTTACTTCCTATTTACTGCACTGATGTTTGTTTGTTTGTTTGTTTGTTTGTTTGTTTGTTCATTTTTCCGAGAAGAAAGTTCTTGAAATACACAGGTGTGGCAGCATTCCCAACATTTGAGTGGGTTTTTTTCCCACTGTTGGCAATTATTGTAATTAAAACATATGTTGTATCTAGGTATTATAAAGGAAACATTATCCATGAGCTGCTGAGAGGAACATCAGCCCTGCACTGTGCTGCTTTTTTAAAGGATGAGGTTTATGAAAGAGCAGCAAGCTGGAAAAACAATCGTTCTCTTGGTAGTTCAGAGCAGCAGTTTACATATTTCACTCCGAAAAGTACCTTTAAAATCCTTGGCTTAGTCTGTTAGTTTTTCCCCTACACTATTCTAACTAGTTAAAACTAGCTATGTAGACTGTGAACATACACACTATACAGCACCTCTTCCTAAGTGTTCCTTTGGCTGGCTGGCTGGAAGATAACAGAATTCCAGACATTACTATTTTTCACTCCTGTGAGGAAGTCTGCTGTTAAATGTGGAAGAAATTTGGTAACAGGAATCACTCATCTTGGTATCTGCAATGTATGATGGTGATGTGCAAAATATTCTGTAGTGAAGTATTGTTGGTGAGCTAAAATTCCACCCGCTGACCAGGAAGGAGGGAGGGGAGTGGGTATGACAAAGGTGGTCAGGGGATTTGCTGATTCAGAGCATCCCATTGTGACCTCCACCAAGGGGTACCAAGCGGAACTTCAAAATGCCCAGACCTGCATGACCTCAAAGGTATACTGCCTCCCTGCCTCTAGAAAGAAAATAAAAGTAAGAAAAGGTGAGATTTTTGGAGGGCAGCCTTAATGGCCCCACCCTCCAAAAAGAAAGAATTTACTGTCTTATACCATCTCCTGTGTCACATCCAACTCCATCTTCAGTTTGGGATTTTTTTGTCAAACCGCCTACATCAAGCTTTCTTTGAGTACCTCCCAATGGTAAAGAAAATGCAATGACAGTCATAATTATACAGTGGTACCTATTCACAGACCCACGTGTTCCAGACAGGTAGTTCTCTTTGCATTTCAGGCTACTGCTTCCACTGCTGCTCCTAGAAAATGAAAGGCAATACATTCAAAGGGCCATATACTCACTATCATCCACCCTTTGAAGTCAATGGGAGTTGTGAGTGCAGATGTTAGGAGACTTAGGATAAGTTTCTCAGGTGACATGAATGGACCTAGTACTTCATAGCTCTGTTGATATCATTGGAGCTATGCCAATTTACACCGGCAGTTCCTTTTATCTATATACAGAAAACAGAACTAATCACATTCTCAGTACCTTCGCTCCCTTTTCTTCATTTCCCTCGAGAGTAGATAAGTGAATGAGTAGTTACCTAGAACACCTACTCATTGTTCCCTTCTGGGCTTTGAAACCCCACCATGTGGTTCAGATCCTTCTGTCTTTATCCTTTGACATTGTGCGTATACTATGTTACAATAGCTCCATCGTGGGGGAAGGGAGCTCTCACTCATTTGATCTGTGTGTTTAGTTACATTATGGAACATTTTTTTTTTTTTTTTTTAAGAACCACCTTTTTATGGTAGCTAAAATGTATATCGAGAGAGAGAGAGAGAGAGAGCAAGGAAAGTGAATAAAAAAACTCATCAACTCTGAGCGGAAACTCAGACACATGCAGTCACTTCTGTTACCATTGTAGGCCCCTGGGCACTTCTTACCTGCTTGTGCAGGTACAGTAAATGCCAAATGGAGTTCTTTGATCATTGTTCCTCACTAGCTGCCTGTCTCCTGATTTTTGGCATTGCTTTTCATTAATTGGTCACTGCTGCATAGGCGAGAAGTTCTTCTATACTTGGTTGATGCTATAGAGTTGTCCTTTTAAAGGAAAAAGACTGTGTTGTATTTAAGGACAAAACCTTAGCCTGCGGACTTCAATTAAAATGGTTTGAAGTCCTTTGTGAGTGCTTTCAGTATTAAAGGCTATGGCCTGTAAGCATAGTAAGATCAACAGTGCAGTACTTGTCCAGTAAACCAGTATTACATGAACTATTAAACATCTGACTTGCTCACTTAAAATTCCTGTTTAAATTTAAACATATGCAGTAAAATACCATATATCAGTGGTTCTCAAACTTTTTTTTCGCTGACCACTTGAAAATTGCTGAGGGTCTCGGCGGACCACTTAATGATCTTTCCAAATGTTGTTTGTACCGTGAGCGAACTATTGTAAAGCACTTTGGAGAAAAGCACTATATTAAAAAAAACGTAATAATAATTAACGTTTTTTTGTTCTACAAATAAAAGCACGCAACTCATATTTTAATATCAGTAGTCTTATCTTTCTAATGCGATGATGTGCCCTCTCTGCCCCACTGCAGCAGCCCCCGAGCTGGGGCTGGGAAGGAGGCGGATCTCTCCCTCTCTCCCCCACTGCAGCAGCCCCCGAGCTGGGGCTGGGAAGGAGGCGGATCTCTCCCTCTCTCCCCCACTGCAGCAGCCCCCGAGCTGGGGCTGGGAAGGAGGGATGTTTCTCCCCAGCAGCCGCAGCCCTAGAGCTAGGAAAAGTCACCTCTTTCTCTGGCAGCCGCTGCCCTGCACATCCCAAATTCCCCCCACTCCCTCTTCTCACCCCACTGCCCCCTCACACCCACCCCCTATTTCCCCCTAGGCCACCACCTCACCTTACATGTGAGTCTTCTCCAGGGTCCAGGCACCTAATTAGTGGAGCCACACCTGCATAACTCCACTAATTAGGTGGGTGGCCCTTCATTCTCTCGTGTGCAGCCGCCCAGGTGTGCACCTTAGAGGGAACTATCCGCGGACCACCTGAATGGAGCTCGCAGACCACGGGTGGTCTGCGGACCACAGTTTGAGAACCTCTGCCATAAATCACTGTGCCTTTCCTTCTGTGCATGATACACTGCCATGCTTCTCAGCCTGCCAACACTGGGAATTCGTGATATCGGTTCCATCACATTGATGCTTTAGGTCTAATATAACTGAGGATAGCAGGGATTGAGTCTTCTTTTAAAAGTTATCAAATTTTCACCTCTGATCCAAAGCCCACTGAAGTCAATGTGCATCATTAATTACAGTGGGTTTTGGATTAGACCTTGTAAATTGAGTTCTTGTTGCCATTCTAATTTATTTTGGCTATTGTAGGTTTGCTGTGGAACTTGTCCTCCAATGACCAGCTGAAGACCCTGCTGATCAGAGACACCCTGGAGCCACTGACAGAGACCATTCTTATCCCCTACTCTGGTTGGCCAGATAGAGATTACCCAAAATCAACTATTGTATCTGACCCTGATATCTTCTACAATGCCACAGGATGCCTGAGGTGAGTTCTCCATCTACAAATACCCTAAATGCCACTGATGATAAAGCTGGGTTGAACACTCTTTTTGAACTTTACATGCTTCCAAGCACAGAGGGGAATGTCTTGTTTTCAGGCTGACGTGTAGGTCGGATTTTGAAATGCCAACCTAGTACATATCTGAACTGAACAGCTGCTGTTCAGTATCCTAAAAACAACTTTATTTATAAAGTTCCTACAACCCTCTCCAAGGAGTGCAGCTAAAACATTCCAGGAAAAATAACCAGTAATCAAGGGCCCAGTTATGCAAGCCTTATTCCTGCAAATAGTCGCATTGAAATCAAGGGGAAGGCTCATGTAAGCAGGAACTGTGGCTGTGGCTTGCAGGATTGGGCCCTAAATGTATATTATAATATTAATGGTCTTTTAAAAAATTGCACCTTTATAAAGTCTGTGCAGGGGACGGGAGAGTCATTTAGTCCAATACAAGGGAAGACAGTCATTTAAAAAAAAAAAAAAGGGGGGGGGGGCGGGGAATACTTTTCCGGTCAGTTTTCTAAAGTGTAGAGGGATGGGTGGAGCTGAGTATCCAGCTTTCCAAACCGAGGGGCCGTTGCAGCAAAGTTCTCTCACCTACTGATCTAAACTGTGGCTGATGAAAGGTAGTGGTTGTCTCCACAGGGAAGAGATGTCAGAGCACATGTACCTCATCCACAAAAGTACTGCCTCTGACCCAGCTGTCGCATCACTTGCAGAATCAATGCCTGTTTAATTTTGTTCCGTACAATTGATAGGAACAGTGAAGTTCTCATTCAAATACCTAGTAGCTGGCCCTTTGGCAGTCTCACAAAAACATGTCTGCCCTTTTGCTCCCTCCCTCCCATACACACACCAAAATACTTAACATACCCAAAGCGGAGTGTGAGTATTTGTCAGTACCTCTGGACAGCTGGGTGGGTTTAGGATTGCAATAAATGAAGCATTATTATTTAAAAAGTAATATTGAAATGCTCAGTGATGCATGTGGAGAATAATAGTTAGACCAATAAGTTTGTTTAGTTATTTTTTATTGTGCTAGAATGAAACATTGTTATGGAAAGTACTTACAAATTATAGTAAGTATCCTCAGTACGTACATACAAAGAAACCTGTCTTAAGCATTCATGTGACTGATGTATCAATTCCTTGATTAGAATGTGGCCTTCTAATAAAGATGAAGCAGAGCTGTATTGTGTACATGTATAGCTACTTTGGGGTGGTTTCTTAAGATATTATCAAACGAGGCAGAAGGCTGCCTGGTATATTGATTTACTATAGTGGGGATATTTTCTGAAATTCTGGGTTCACTGACCACTCACAGGCAAGACTTCAGCAATGTGGTCACATTTATAATTAATGAAGCTGAGCATATTGTAAAACAATGGCTTGTGCAGCCTCTGGAGAGGAGGTTCCAGGTACATGAACAATTCAAGTGCTTCTGTGGTGAATCTGTGACACTGGGATCAATCCCATGCAGAATTTGCTCCTCTGCCTTCCCAGCTGTTGTAATAGTGCTGTGAAGCTGTGATGTAGCAAGGGGAAGGACATCAGATACACAGCTGCATTATTTATGGTCCTCGAGCTGACCAAAATATTTCTATCCCATGCTGCTGTACTGCATCTGCTTGAGTGAGACTGGATTCCAGAGGTCCCCACACACCTAGCCCACTGAAAAGAATCACCATCGGTAACCATTTAATTTGTGAACTCCAGCAATAAGGCATTTAGGTTCTGATCCAGCACTAAATAAAAAGGGTCTTTCCATGGACTTTAAGGAGTCTGGATCATTGAATAACCAGATGAGTAATTTACAAACTATTCACCCTGGAATTGTAAAACAGACACTATTCAGTTATAGTAATTTTATACCAAACATGTATTTACTTTCTTATTCACTGATAAGTGTTGTGCCACTGGCTTTTTACTTGTTATTGAGAGCATGGATGAGATGCAAAATTAATCCATGGAAAGCCTAAGGTGTGTCAGAACTGGAGATTAAAACTGGACAGTCAGTGAACACAGTTGTATTCCACTCTGTCCTTTCTGTCTGCAGGGTGTTTTTCTTTAAAGGTGATACACTGAGACACATCTTAGTGGTAGAGACTTTAAAGAAATGTTCCTTTGTCTTTAATTGGAAATAATCAGATTGCTGCTTCGTAGATTTCCCTTGGGATACTAAGAGGTGGTCATTAGAGAATATATTTAATTTGTAAGCTCTTCTTTGGAGCCCCTCCCATGTTATCCCAGGACTGCACAAACATTACTGAATATATCTTCACAGCAGCCCATGAGGTAGGGAAATACTATCTCCACTTTACAAAAGAGGAGTCTGAGGCACAGAGATTAGGTAATGTGACATGCCTGTGGTCACACAGGAAGACAACAGAAGAGCCAGGAGTTGCCCCTAGACTTCCTGATTCCAAGGCCAGTATCTTAATCACAAGACTCATTTCTATCAGCAGTGAAAGGAAGTCTCTACATTTTACTTGCAAAATCCACTTTAATTATTTATCTCCTCAAGTTAGTTTTGATTTTGCAGCAGCATGACAGTGACTGGCAAACAGGGCCGGCTCTAGGTTTTTTGCCGCCCCAAGCAAAAAAAATTTTGGCTGCCCCCTGGGCTCCTCACTGGACCCCCCTGCTGCCCCAGCCCTGGGCTCTCTTCCCCCTCACCTGCACCCTCCTGCCGCCGCAGCCCTGGGTCACTGGTAACTCGCTCCCACAGCAGGTCATTCAGCAGGAATTTTAGATGTGCACAGAACACAGACAGGATTGGTTCCCATATGGTTACAGAACTGCAGTAACGTGGAACAATTTTCAGCTTGTGTGACTGGAGGATATCTGGATGCATATTATAAGACTGTCCTACATAAATGAGGAAAAGTTGAGGTGCCTTTATTATTCTTTTGTTCCGCTCTTTCTTGCTATGGGGAATTTGCCAATGCAATATCACTGTCTTCCTTTTAAACAAACAAAAAAGGCAATGGCTGTTGAAAATAGCAATTCCAGTCCTAATAACCACTGGGAAGCATTTTTTGCTCAATTTTATCCTACTTTTTCTAGAGCAAGTTACAGTGGATCAGTATATTTGATTTGGGAGAAATGAAGTAACAGCTGCCCAAACTGAGCTTGAGCACTCCTGAATTTTGAGGTGTTCAAATCTGGAAGGCAGGTGCACGGAGGGGGGGCTGTGGCTCTGCGGGGGAGCACGGCAGCATGTATGCAGCAGTGTGTCTGGCACTGCGTGGAGCCAGACACGCTGGTCTGAGTGGCACGGTAAGGGGGCTGGGGAGTTGGATGGGGCGGAGGTTCGGGGGGGGGGCAGTCGGGGCAGGGAGAAGGGAGGGTTAGATGGGTCAGGGGTTGGGGGGGCAGTCAGGGGACAGGCAGCGGTTGGATAGGCATGGGAGTCCCGGGGGGTTGTCAGGGGACAGGTAGGGGTTGGGGTCTTAGGGGGGGGGGGGGGAAGTCTCAGGAGGGGGCAGTTGGGGACAAGGAGAAGGGAGGCTTAGATAGGGGGTGGGATCCTGGGGGGCAGTTAGTGGCAGGGGTCCCGGGAGGGGGTGATCAGGGGACAGGGAGCAGGGGGGTTGGATGGGTTGGGGTTTCTGTGGGGGGCAGTCAGAGGGAGTGGATAGGAGCAAGGTGGGGCTACCCTCCCTCCCTCCCCGTGGAGTGTCCTATTTTTTTTTAATGTTAAAATATGGTATCCCTACCTCCACAGTGCAGCTCTCCATTCACTGCAGTATGAGGTCTCAGCTACCTCCCTACCTCCCCCTCTTTCCTGTTGGTAGTGGCCAAGGGAATGCTGGGAAATGTAGTTCTTTCCCTGCTCGAGGGCTGGCTCTATAGGCAGGGAGCTAACCAAGGAACTACAGCTCCCAGGGCCCCCTGTTGGGTCTCAGCTCCCATGCTGGATCCCTGCTGCCCCTGCAAATGGGCTGCCCCAAGCATGTGCTTGCTTTGCTGGTGCCTAGAGCCGCCCCTGCTGGCAAAAGCCACTCTTAAACCAAAGTACAAGTGTCCACACAGCTTTTTGCACCAGTTTAAATGAATTGGTTATAAAATCAAACCTTTAGTTAAAGCAGTGCAACTTTCTTATGGTGAGAAGCCACTGGGCTCTGCACCACATTATGACTTCAGCAGGACCAGCTCCAGCCTTTTTGCTGCCCCAAGCGGCGAAGCGGGGGGGAACAAAAAAAGATAAAGCTGCAATCGGCGGCACTTCAGTGGCAGCTCTACCGCGCCGCTTCATAATTCGGCGGCGGGTCCTTCACTCTGAGGGGACTGAGGGACCCGCTGCCGAATTGCCGCCGAGGACCTGGACGTGCCGCCACTTCCCATTGGCCACCCCAAGCACCTGCTTCCTTTGCTGGTGCCTGGAACCGGTCCTGGACTTCAGACAGGTGCACTACACTTGCAAGAGCTAAACACAAGTGTGAGCACAGGAGATTTTTGTTTTTGCTAACAAGTCCAAGAAGATGTATAGTAGATCAACTATTGCAATTAATAAGTCAATTATATGAGCAAAGTAACCTGGCTGTAGTTTTGGACATGCCTCAGTGAAGTACGTAGAGCTGAATGTGAAACTTCTAGCCTGAGAAGCTGTTCTGTTTCAGCTTGCAGATGTGTGTTTTGTTAACAAATTCTCTTTGGTTTTGGCATACAGATCTCCTTTAGTGGAGTAGTTGTGTATTCTCCCTTGTCAAACATCATGATTTTACAGCACACATGCAGTGTTGGTTATACCAGACACATGTTCAACAATGAAGATTCTGTTCCTGTAGGAGCACTGCAAGGCCACAGATATCCTAACTACTAATTAACTTCAGTTATAACGGATAATAAACCAATGTAAAAGGCAAGACATTTTATTTGAGGGATTATAAAACCAAACCAAGACAAACATTAACTACTTGGTATAAACTTTTGTGTCCTAGTTAATGTCTACTATGGGGTAGCATACATGGAACTAAAAAGATAATCCTGGCATCTATAAACGTGCCAAAACTTTGTGTATACAAAGAGATATGCCTGTTAATTGTGCCCCTTTACAACGGGCATCTGTCATCTTAGGCTTGATTAGTTATTTGCTTACGTATATAGCCCAGAACAGCCTCTTCAAAGTCAGCCAGGATGCAGAGGCACAGAATTATTCCCAGTGCTGGCCAGGAACTAGTCTTACAAAGATTATTGTAGCAACTTTACAAACCATGCTATTTGCTTACTAAAGGATAAAGAATTCCAATGTGAACTGTTTGGGATCAATTAAAAATGGACATTGAGCCAAACTCGTCATTGGGGTAGCTCTACGGAGTTCAGAGGAATTACAAAACCTGTTCAGAGAATCCAGAAGAATTTTGATTAAATTTTTTTAAAAATTATTTTTGTTTGCACTCTTCTGCCCTTCCCACTTTTGTGTAATGAAATACCATGAGAAGATGTATTTCTGACCAAAATGAGATCAAGAAGTACTGGGCACCTCACAAATAAGGCTGACCTCTCAGGTTGTATAACTCAGTTCTTGGGGGGGGGGGGGGGGGGAGATTCTGATAAGATTTAGGATCCTTGCCAAGCCTTATAAAATTGTCCATTTTCAATAAAGGATAAAGAGAAATGGTCTTGATTTTTTTCTCTCACACTTCAACATTGTTGTTGTCCCATAGATTACAGTGGAATTACCCCTGCTGTGTGTCTGTATTAAATATGGGAAAATCTGGCTCACCGAAATCCAAAGGAATGCTACAGAAAAGTCATACAATGAAAAACAGAGCACAGAAGGTGCTATGCTGGCAAATAATTTGTTTTAATGTATATACATTGCCAGAATATAAATCTGTAATTAGTCCTTTCTTTTGTAATAACTGACATGTTTGTTGCTCATGTTGTTAGTCTGTAGCCTGCAGCATGTATGGCAGCATGAAAGCTGTACTTTGAAGTTTAAAAACTATACGTGGCATATGTCTCGTGTTAAAGGTGAACTGCAAAGCTGCTTTTCAAAAAATTAACACGCTCTTCATGATACCAAACAAATAGCTGCCAAAGATAAATGCAGGCCAAAAAATAAGTAAGAAAAATGTTTTAAGAAATTTACATTGAAATATTTAAAAATGTATTCCTTCTTTACTTACAAGATAAGACCTAAATTCAAGATTCACCATCAACAGCTGATAAATTGCAAATAGCTAAAACGCTGCAATGAACACAGGAAAATGCTCAAGTATCAGAGGGGTAGCCGTGGTAGTCTGGATCTGTAAAAAGCAACAGAGAGTCCTGTGGCACCTTTACATCTGTTAGTCTTAAAGATGCCACAGAACTCTCAGGAAAATGCTCACCACCTCTGGTCCAGTGTGTATATGATCTTGGTCAATTATTTCAGGAGAAACATAGAAGCCCAATCTTGAGTCCAGGATCAGGTCCATGAGTGGGGGCTGGGGTGGGAAGAGGATGAAGGTTGAACTGATTTTCATATATTTTGCTTTAGAGTGTTAAAATATTGGCAATATTTACCCTGTGCATGTGATATAAGTGATAGTGGGCTGTGATTTTTTAGAAGAATTTCAAAATCCCTTTCTACTCTGATATTTGTGATTTCCCCCTCCAATTGTTCGCTCTCTCTTGCAAATTCTGCTGGTCATAAAACTAAATATTAGAAAGCAATCAGGCATGTTTCAGTGGCTGCCAGACACTGAGCTTCTGACACAATGGCATTGTTTGTATCTGAAAGAAACTTTGGCATTGTTTCCTGAACACCCAGAGTTAGTTAAATCAAAAGAAAGGGTGTGTTGCCTAACAACCAGGCAAATAGATAAAATTGGCTTTACTATTTAATGAGCTAGTCAAAGGAATGCTGCAGACCTGGAACTGAACCCAGGGAAAGTGTTGTGGGTTTTAAAGGTAATGTTGCATGTCTTTCTCTTGATCTGAAAGTACTGCACTCTGCTCTGCTTTGGCTTCATTCATTCCCTCAAGTGGAACTAGATGGGTTGGGTAGCCTCACAGCCTGAACTGTTATGGTAGCCACTACATGCTGAATATATGGTCTTGGATATGTCGGTGCACGGCTGGCAGGGCTCTGCCTTTAAAATAAAAAACAAACCCCTGTTCTTAGCACAAGATTTCCTGTGTTTCTTTGCTGTCCTGTGAACACTGATGAGAATGTGATCTCCCTTTTGGCATGAACTACCTATTCAGAAGGGTTCTTCATGAATAACGGGAGATAAATGCCTTGCACTGGACAGAAGATGATTGTTCTGCCCGAGCTGCTGCAGAAGCAGATTTACACAAAGCAGGCGAGAGGCAGAGCTCCTTAACTGCAGAGTGGGGAGGCTGCTTCCTTATCAGAGCTGTGTGCTGCCCTTACTTAGGGTTACCATTCGTCCGGATTTACCCGGACATGTCCTCCTTTTTGTGCTAAAAATAGCGTCCGGGGGGAATTTGTAAAGCACTCACAATGTCCGGGATTTCCCCCCGGCAGAGCAGAGCGAGCGGCTGGGAGGGCTGCAGGGAAGTCCCGGGCTGGACTCAGGAGCAGCTGTAGAGGAGCCGGATCCGCCCTGCATTCTGAGCCGGCAGCTCCCTTGCAGCCCAGTCCGGCAGCACTGTGCAGGGCCAGGGACCGGGTTTTGTTGTGCAGGGCCAGGGACCGGGTTTTGTTGTGCAGGGCCAGACCGGGTTTTGTTGTGCTGGGGAGCTCAGCCACGTGTCCGGCTCGGCTGCACAGAGCCCAACACCCTGTTCTGAGCAGCAGGGTAAGGAGGTCAGGGGGCAGGAAGGTTCTGGAGGTGGCAGTCAAGAAACGGGGGGGGGCTTTTTGGGGGGAGTGGAGAAAGTTTTGGGCAGTCAGGGTACAGGTAGGGGGTAGGGTCCTGGGGGGCAGTTGGGGGGGGTCTTAGGAGGGGGCAGTTAGGGGACAAGGAACAGGGAGTCTTAGGTAGGGGGTGGGGTTCTGGAGGGCACTTAGGAGCAGGGGTCCCAGGAGGGGGCAGTCAGGGGACAAGGAGCAGGGGGGGAGTGTTTGGGAGTTCTGGGGGGGGCTGTCAGGTGGCAGGGGTGGGGAGATGGATCGGAGCAGTCAGGGGACAGGGAGCAGAGGCGTTTAGATGGGTCGGGAGTTCTGGGGGGGGGCTGTCAGGGGGTGGGGAGTGGTTGGATGGGGCGTGGGAGTCCCAGGGGTCTGTCTGGGGGTGGGGGTGTGGATAAGGGTTGGGGCAGTCAGGGGACAAGAGGCAGGGAGGCTTAGATAGGGAGTGGAGTCCTGGGGGGCAGTTAGGGGCAGGGGTCCCAGGAGGGGGCAGTCAGGGGACAAGGAACGGGGGGAGGGTTGGGGGTTCTGGGGGGGCGGGAAGTGGGAGGGGCAGGGGCGGGGCTAGGGCGGGGCTCCTCCCGTCCTCTTTTTTTCTTGCTGAAATATGGTAACCCTACCCTTACTAGTCTCTGGAATGTTCATTCCCCCTTCACTGTCCTCTTCTTCTCCATACCAATTCATTCTTCATTTAAAACAACACAGACCTAGGGCGTAGGAACTAGTGCTCAGTGTACCACAGCTGCCAATCTTTCTTATTTCAGCAGAGGATTCCTGGCTTTTTAAAATCATTCCTGTGGGTCGCTTTATAACTGGAATGTCCCACAGAAAAATGCATCCCAATTCTTTGAAAGGACGGATGGTCTTTTGGTTAAGGAATTGACCTATGGCTTAGGAGATCTGGCTTTAGTTCCCAGTTGTGACTCAGAATTCCTGTGACACCTTGGAAGAGTTACTTAGTCTCTCAAAATGTGGTTGTACAGTGCTCAGCAGACTGGGGCCTTGATCTCAGTTGGAGCCTGTAGGTGCTACTGTGATATAAATTAGTAATGATATTACACCTCTTTGACCCCTGTTGCAGCAGGACCTTTTTACATTATCTCCATTCTCTGAATCTGTCCCTATCTTTTCTGGTCTCCCACCCAGCTTCACAATCCATTCATTTCCTCCCTGTTCTTTCCAGCTCAGCAGCTTGCAACCCAGCACCTTAGTCGGTTACTAAATACGTCCCTGAATTCGTAGCCCTGGCTGCTTTCGCACTTCAAAACTGTGTAAGGCATGAAGGGAATGCTGCTCCTTGAACTTCCTGAGATGTTAGGAATGCCATTGTTCAGTGACACAGGAAGGCAAGGCACTGATCTCTGGCCTTCACACACAGTTTTTCCATTCACTTTTTTAAATAAAATTTCAGTGACTTTCATTTTGATAGGAGTACAAAAGTCCTGTATTTATCAGCAGAACAGCTGATGCACAGACCCTCAAAGTACAGTATAAGCAGTCCCACAATGCCCCACCACTGTGTCTCAGTGCTGGAGGGGCCTCCTCTCCGCTTCAGTTCAACCTTAATATTAGTAGTTCTGTAAAATATTCTTTTCTTTCAAAATCTTTTCTCGTTTTACTTTATAGTAATCCTTTGCCCTAATATGCACCTCTCATCTCAGGATCCAAACATATTTTACAAAGAAGAATTAGTTGAGTCTCTAGAAACACCCTTATGAGATAACTAAACGATTGCTTCAGCAACAGGACATAACACTGAAAGAGTTTAAGATGGAATGAAGGGAATAAGCATATTGTGTAGACATTAAATGAGGAATTTAGGTGGGCAGAATTACCGAGACTAGTGTGTACTCAGGTTTGGTCAGGTCACCAGGACTAGCACCCCTAAGTGAACAAGTGCCATGTGATTTTTACTGGCCACAGGTGGTCAAAACCTCATCCAAAAGACAGCGCTGCCAGCAGCAGTGTGCTCCCTAACAGTATACGGCAGCATTGATTCAGTTCAGCCTCAGAACGAAAAGCACCACCTACTGATTCACAACATCCTCTGTCCTCGTGGTGCTCCCTGAAGGACTCTCATCCACATTCTGACCTGGCCTGACCCTGCTTAGGGCCAAATGGTCACAGCCCTTATTTGGTCATGTACAGGGGAGTATGTCTTCCCTCCACCCTGTTACTCCCCTGCTCAAATTGTGGTAAGGAATGGGAGGAGATATGGCCATACATGCGCACACAGTGGAGAGTAAAGGAAGGGATGAAATAACTTACTCCTCCCTAGAGCAAAGTCATGCCTCTGAATCGTAATTTCTTCTTGGTTCTGCTCCTTAGGCAGTGCAGCCATGTGCCAGCCCTGGCCAATCACAATTGGAAGGCTACACTCTAGCCCTTTGTAAGATCTGACAGTATTACGCATCCAAGCACTATGGCTGCTGCTGTCATCAAAAATTCATACATGAGGATGCTTTTTGTGCAGTGATTTTAAACTAGTGTGCTGTGGCATAGTGCAATTCCATATCAGCTAGTGTCTTTGCCAATAATGGAAATTCCGTACTTATCATTCATGATATTTTTAGCTCTTATACGCTAGTGAAACTATTTTTGATATGCGCAAGCAAGGCTGTTACACACACACACACACACACACCCTCTTCTGTAGGTATAACCATAAACTGGCAAAAGGGATGACTTATTTCAAGTGTGTAGTGTCTGAGGAAAATTAAAATTGCAAAGCAACACTGATGGACACCATGTGAATAAGCTTGATTTCCAAGTGCATTAATTCTACTCAGTATCATTTCACAAGGGAACGAATGAACTCAGAATTATGCATACTAACAACAAAGCGTGACCCAAAAGAAAACTGCAGTTATAGTGTATCCTTGTTTAAACTGTATGAAAACCACCAGAGGCAAAAAAGCACGAGAATTGCATTGGCAGCAGATAAAACACCACATCTGTTTTACAATGCATAAACAATAGGGAACTTTTAAAGTGGTAGCTCATCAGCTTTATGGAATTAATAAAATTTTAAACCATTGTAATTTGCCACCTGGTTGTGTAAAACTTTTTTGATTAATTTATTGTGAGTGACTCATTTAAAGGGAAATTTTGCTACTTTGTGATGAACTGTGATATCAGACTGCATTTTATATTCTTTTCCAACAAAGAACCTGAAATGTGGTGCAGTATGCAGGCCCCTTCCCAGCAGAACTGCCTGAGGTCTAAATAGTGAGGCTTAGATTTATGATGCCATTGTTCTGAAATTCAGATCACATTCCGTTATAGAAATAAATGTATCTTAAAGTTATTGGCCTCATTGCTCTCTCCATAAATTGGTAGTTCATGCGGGGCTCAGCTTCACGTGGGAGGTTTTGGTTTTTAAATCACTTTTATAGTTCATGTTAAGATTATGTCTCACAAACCGCAGATCTTCTGACTGAAAGCCGGGGCAGACAGTTGTTCCCTGTTGATCTGTGAGGCAAAAGAAATCATGCAGCACAGATTCAGTGGCACTCTGCGCTGGAATGGGGGAGGGAGGGAAAGGTGACTTTAAGCTGCCTTTGCACCTCCTATATTCTGGGACTCTTCAGGAGCCCTCTGGGCTCGCCTAACTTGGACTCCAACTGCCAGTAGCCTTCTATGGGCCATGGAAAGGAGAGAATAGCCGGAGCGTAGTATGCTCTGGCCATGTTCCCTACCTCTCCACTCCCTTGGTAAATTACCTTTGTCTGGGGATAGCAAGGGAGGCCAGTGTAAAATTGCCCTCTCAGCTGTACACCTCTGAGCAAAGCCCCTTACACAGAGGGCATTCCCTGGGGTGGAGACACATACTTGCTGCCTTTAAGTCCCTTTTATATAAAGGGGCCTTGAAGCAAACAGGGAATCAGGGCTAGGATCTTATATTGGGACACTAAACCAGGTGAGTGTAAATATTCCCCCACCTCTCTTTCACCTGTGGAAGCAAAGGGGAACTAAATATTTATAGCTGATGAGATAGACCCACAAACTCACGAGGCGGTCGAGGAGATGAGGTGAGCAAGGAAGAGGTGCTTGGCCACTGACCAGTCCATCAGTTCTTCATAGCATCACTGTGGGGACTCTAGGGGAGAGAAGGGAGCCTTTCCCAATGGATCTAGCAAAAGTCTCCTCTCATGCTTACCTTTTGCATGCAGCAGCAGCAGCAAAAGTGGCTCATCTCCTCACTCCAAGAGGTGAGGCAAGACTGCTGCTGTCGCTTCCAGGAAAAGCCCACTTCCTGTTCCCTCATGCCACATTCCTATCACTGCTGCCGTAAAGAAGCTCTGGGCCTTTTTCCCTCCTGGGCTGAGTTCTCCTTACATTCAAGTGAGGTGAAGGGCAGTCGCAAAAAGGGAGCGAAATATACACTTGTTCACTGTCCCAGTACAATAGCTGGGACACGGACTCTGATAATGTCTAGGGCAGGCCACCAAAATAAACCCAAAAAAGAACAGAGTATGACTCCATCACCGCCTGTGGTCTCTGCTTTCAGCCTTTAGGAAATAGAGATAGAGGCTGGGGAAAGAGGAAATACAGTATGAAAATTAAATCTAAAAGTGAATTTGATGAACAAACTCCCAATTGGAATTCAGCTCCAAAGGAACTACTAATTCCTGGCAACCCTTATGGAAAAGTCCTAATATTATTTACATCTAGACACCAACTAAGTTGGTACCCCTTTGTACTAGTGTTGTACACATAGAAATGAGAATATAGTAGGAGTGAAGCCAATAGGGTTCAAGTAATCTATAGAATCCTCTCTTAAATTCTTTAGGTTTTTTAAATCAGCCTAATAAATTCTGTTGCTGGAATATAGTTCTCTATTAAGTGCTATATAGTAGGATTTTAAAAAAATCTATAGAAAGGTTACTTGAATTTGGCCTCATAACTAAGATTTTAAATTGCAGTGAGCTGAAGAAGTATGAACTTGTTTTATGGCAATTTGTGGAATTGGGGAATAAGTATTTAGAATGCAAAGTATGGAGAAGGGAGTCGTCTTCCATTATACAACACCTATGTTTTATAACTAACGTAAAAGGTTGCAGAATTTCTTATCATGTGTAACTATAGAAGAGTGATTGTGGTTTGGAGGATTGAATTGGTTTACTGCCCCAAAACATGGATGCTTATCCAGACCGGGGGGTTGCCATACTGTGGCAGGAATCTTAAAATAATCTTTCCAGTGATATTTTGACACATCCATTTACAGTCCTGAGCCGAACTAGAAATCTCAGTGGCACATGGAAATTAAATAATGGAAAAAGTCTATCCAACTTGTTCGAACTTTAAAAAGTGTTGGTCCAGCTTCTGGGTGAAGGTTTAATACCGGTCTTATTCTATACAAATAGATTCACCTATCCTTCTACAGTATGTTATATTGTGTGGGAATACTTCCAGGGTTTTAAGATGACCACCTTAATTAGCAGAGTCTTTTGTTACTTGATGACTTTTTGATTACTCAACATCTGGTGACACCCAGCAGAAGAGTCAAGTCATGGCCCCACAACTTCAGTATCTTTTCTACTATTTAGCCAGTGGGTGGCAGGAAGACAAGGAAGTGACCAATATAAATTTCTTCTTACCAATGTATTCCTTTCTGGACAGAAATATGAGTTCTGCTGGCCCAGAAGGAAGGAAAAAGATGAGAGAATGCGATGGATTGATTGATTCTCTTGTGTATTACATCCAAGGAACCACTGCAGACTACCAGCCTGATGACAAGGTACCTCTTCAAAATGAGAGGATTCTGCACCAGGACTAATTGAGAGGGGGAAACAACCAAACCATTCAATTCACAGAGATATGGTAGAACCTCAAAGATATGAACACCAGAGTTCCGGACTTACTGGTCAACCGGACACTCTGTGGAATCGGAAGTAATCAGGCAGCAGCGGAGAAGCACGTACACACACAAAAAGCAAATACTTTACTGCCTCGGGGCTTTAGCCCAGGGGCTCAAGGATTCAGCTGGGGGGAGAGAGGTTAGGGCTGCAGCTCCAGGGTGGTGAGGAGGTCAGGGTTCTGGGCCGATGTGACATTCCCCTCTGGCGTTTTCTGGACCGGTGAGCTGTTAGGTCACTCCAATCCTTAACTCTGGGAACCAGCCTTACCCTGCTCTGCTGTCAGAACCCCCACTCCTGGGCCTCTGGCATGTAAGCTGCTCCTTGGATTGTGCAACTGAATGACACTAGCCAATATCTCCAGTCCCAGACACGACCCTAGGCACCTCCGTCTTGCAGTGTCCAGTTATGCCCACTGGAAGCTTTATATGAGTTTGTCAATTTAACAAAGAAATTGATATGCATTAGGCTTGTTATCGCAAGGTGAGTCTCAGATATGCTTGAAACCAAACACACTGCTTCAGGTAGAACAAACATATTTATTAACTATAAAGATAGATTTTAAGTGATTATAAGTCGAAGCATAACAAGTCAGATTTGGTCAAATGAAATAAAACCAAAATGCATTCTAAGCTGCTCTTAACACTTTCAGTGCCCTTACAAACTTAGATGCTTCTCACCACAGACGGGCTGGTTGCTCTTCAGCCAGGCTCTCCCCTTTGATCAGTGCTTCAGTCGCTTGGTGTGGTGTCTGTAGATGGAGGTGGAAGAGAGAGGAAGAGCATGGCAAACATCTCTCCCTTTTATCATGTCCTTTCTTCCCCCTTGGCTTTGTTCCCCCCCGCCCCTCTTCAGAGTCTAGTGAGCATTACCTCATCGTAGTCCCAAACTGACCAAAGGAAGGGGGGTGACTCACTCGAGAGTCCAACAGATCCTTTGTTGCTGCCTAGGCTAGTGTCCTTTGTTCCTGGGAGGCTGGGCTGGGTTTGTCCCATACATGCCCTGATGAGGTGTGAATTGCCCCTCTGCTCTTGGAGAGTTTTTTTTCTTGGGCTTGTTTTAAGCCACGAGGACACATTTTCAGCCTCATAACTATTTACATGAAATTACAACCTATAATAACAATTACTATAACATCACTATGGGCAGGTCTATACTACAGCCAGGATCAATGCTCTGAGATCGATCCACCAGTGATCGATTTAGCGGGTCTGGTGAAGACCTGCCAAATCGACAGCAGATCGCTCTCTAGTCAACCCCTGTACTCTACCCCTGACGAGAAGAGTACCCCTTGGTGTAGACCCCACGGTAACTCGGCCTAAAGTACGTTGACTTACCGCGGTAGTGTAGACATAGCCTATGACAACAATGCTCAGTGCATCATGAGCTTTCCGAAGACACCCGACATGACAGACTTTGCATTGGAAACTACACAATCATTTTATAAGGATGAACATGGGGGTGCTGGGTGTTCCCCCAAGGTACAGAATGTCACAGCTCAGGGCTTTAGATCTTGGGGGAGTGCTGGAGCTCGGAGCTTCAGCCCCCTGGTTCTTTCCTGGCTTCAGCCCTGCAGGGGGTGCTGGGGCTTGAGGTGCCCCCCCGTAACTGAAACCAGGAGTGGAGCCATGGGGAGCCCCGAGCCCTAGCGCCGCCGCCCCGGGGCTGAAGCTGGGAATGGAGCCACGGGCTAACGCCCCTAGCCCCAGCATTCCCCCCAGAACTAAAGCCCTGAGCCCTGGTGCTCCCACGGGTCCGAAGCCCTGACCCTCCTCACCCTGCCTGGAGCCCCAACCTCCCCCAACCTCAGTGGCTGAAGTCCGTAACGTCTTGTTCAGAATTATGGACATTTCAGAGTTACGGACAGCCTCCATTCCCGAGGTGTCCATAACTCTGAGGTTCTTACTGTATGCAGAAATGATTATGAAGGAACTATCACATTTTCACTTAGCAGAGATGAAATGTCAGATAAGACACTTTTCATAGGGCGATTTATCATTGTGTCCTATGAGGATAACACACATAGGCAGAGAGTAAAATTTTCAAAGATGCCTAAGTGAATATAATAAGATGCCCCATATTTTAAAACGTGGTTTAGAGCTAGATTTGTTAATGTATTTAGAAGCCTAAATATGTAGATGGGTACTTAGTGGGGTTTTCAAAAGCACCTGTGGTTTCTGGTGGCCTAATCACTATTATCTAGTTCTTCTTTAGGCGACCAGAAACCCAAAGGTTGGCCATGTAAGATCCTGAATCAAACATTCCTCCCATGTCTGATTGTATCTTCGACACGTGCAGAGAGCTATAATGACATTTACTTCTTCATTATTTTAGGCCACAGAGAACTGCGTGTGCATTCTTCACAACCTCTCCTACCAGCTAGAGTCAGAGCTGCCTAGCAGTTATGCCCAGAACATCTATACACAAAGAAAAAATACTCCTACCAATGATAAAAGCTTGGGATGCTTTGGAACACGCATCAGGAAAGCAAAAGTGGTAATGTGTGAATTTATTATACTTTGAATTGTTAGGCCGTTCTAGTGTGGCTGGTGGCGAATGGTGATCTAACAACAGCTGCAGTAGACCTGGGGTCCTTCAGGGTTAATAACTTGTCTGGCAGGGTGGAGCCAACCAAACTCATTTCAAATGAATGACACTTCACTAGAAGCTTGTAGGTTTGTGACCCACTGCTGTTAGTATTACAATGTCTGATGTCACAATATTTTTAAATATTTATCTTTTATAAACCATTGTTTGAGTTCACAACATACTGTAGTTTGTTATGTCTGGGGGTCTGAAGAGCCAACCAATGAACTTGATTCTGATCTTATACTAGTTTTACATTGATTTAATTCTGTTGACTTCAGTTGGTGGGGTTACTCTTGATTGACATTAGTAAAAATAAAAGCAAAATCAGGTTACAATTACAGAATGCCTGCTTTAGATTGTGATGCGCTGGGTCATATAAGTTCTCCAGTTCTAAAGGTTTGATCTCTTTACATGTTTAGAAGCAACAAGATACTCTGCTACCCGAGGAAAAGAGCAGTCCCAAAGGTGTAGAATCACTCTGGCATTCCACACTTATTAGGATATATCTCTCCTTAATAGCAAAAAGTACAAGAAACTACACTCAAGAAGCATCTTTGGGAGCTCTCCAGAATCTCACAGCAGGAAGTGGACCAGTAAGTCATCCTGTTTCTTGTTTCTTTTTTCTTTCATTTAGAAATGTGGAGATGTTTACAGCTTTGAGCTCAGACCCCTCTTGTGAAGTTGCAAGTTCACAGAATGATCAGTAAGAAAGAATATGGACGTGGGGGAGCAGGCTCAGAATTGTGGATACTTTCTGCTTGGTACATTAAGGGGCTATTCCTTCTCTGTATGTGTTTCCTTCTATGTAACAAGCTAATTCATTGGGACAGAGATGAAGGCATGGGTGTATATAATAATGATGTAAAACATTTTTTCTTCTAATATTATAATTATTTCTCTATGAATTTCCTCAAAGAGCAGAGAACTCCCTCTGGCACACCCACAGCCAAGGTATTTTGGCCAAACAATCCCAGAATCAGGTGGTACAAAAGGGATTTAAAGCTGCTATTGCATCACCCATCTCTTCTGTCCAAGCTTCCACATAGTTCAGAATCTGGGCTAATATCTCAAACGTTCCTGAAAATGATCTATAGGGAACCTCATAACTGCATTGCCTGCGCTTTTCAAAAAATGAGATAACTTAATGTGATGGTTGTTTATATAGCAGTAGAGTCATAACAATTGCTCATTAAAGTTGTGTGCCTTATGACAGATGCCATTTTCAGCAGCTCATACTGTTGTCCAGAAGGCAAATGGCCTTCAGAGTATTCGATTCATGCTGCATGTAAGCGATCCAAGTATAAGGAGGACAGCCGTCTCATTGGTCAGGAACTTATCTCGTAATGCCTCTTTGCAGAATGAAATAGGTGAGCAAAGGACTAATGTTTTCTTTCAGATTTTATCTCTGTCTCTTCTCTATTTTCAGTTTTACTTCTTTTTAAAATTAAAAAAAAAATTGGATTAGTGGATTTAACAGATTTAGGGCAAAATGCTTGCAGTCTTTTTTTCAGGTAAAGGTCCCATTGACTAAAATATAGGTTTTGCCCAAGTGAGGACCATAGGCTTAGATTCTCTCTGTTTAACAGTATTATGTATTTCTCATCATATCTTTTCAGAAAAGATTAAATGAAAGAACTTAAATCAGTCCAATTTTGGAGAGGGAAGATAGTTTTGCATTTAAAGTAATTCACACTCTCACAAGTTTACCATGACGTAATTAATCCCTATATTTGGCCCTTTGAGCGTAGCCACTAGCTGTCAAGGTGACTGTATGCTGGCAGATCTTCTCATTGCGGCCTCTTCCCACTGGCACTAGTGTAAGGCCATGTCTACACTAGCACTTTCGTTGGCAACACTTTTGTCGCTCAGGAGTGTGAAAAAACACACTCTTGAGTGACGTACATTTGCCAGTAAAAGTGGTAGTGTGCACAGCGCTATGTCGGCGGGAGACATAGCTACAGCCGCTCGTTGAGCTGGTTTTATTATGTCGATGGGAGAGCTCTCATAACGCGGTTATACGAGCGACACCGTAGAATTACACTGTGTAAAATCTATGCAAGTGTGTGTAGAATCAGGCCGTTGTTCACGCTACTTGTGTGTTCTACCCCTTCCCCCCCATCCTGTGTCTCTTGTCTATTTAGATCGGAAGCTTTTCAGGCAGGGACCATCTACTACTCTGTGTTTGCTCAGTGCCTAGCACAGTGGGGCCCCATTCTCAGTCACTGAGAATAACTGAGGCACTACCGTCATAAACATGATTAGAAACACGAACACAGGAGGCTCCTTACCCACTTTACCAATGCAGCCCAGTGCAGCATTTAACCCAATAACTGCAGTATATTTTGTTGTAGGGATTCATGCTACATATTTCTGGGCATATCTTGAGAAGTGCTGAGTATCCAGAACTCTCACTGATATAGTCTCAAGCATCATTTTTCTGAAAGGGTTCTTAAGCACATGGTAACTTTAAGCACATTTAATATTCAGCCCATGCTTAGGTGCTTTCCTGAATGAAGATTGGTTTATGCACAATCTTAAATTCTTTCTTAAATCAGGGCCTTGAACTGGAGTTCAGAAAGCTCAGTAGCTCCTGTGATCAGGCCCCTAATGTATATACGTCACAGTTCAGAATTCCTACGCTAATATTTATGCTATATTCATCACACCTTGCACAGTTAGTGCAAAAATATTTTATAACAGGTACATGAATGAATTGAAAGTTCGTGAAGTGTCCCCAGCTTGGATGGGTTGGAGTAAAATATAATATATGTTAATCTGCCTCAGACTGGGGGGCTGCAAAATTTACTGTAGGGAGGAAATATCAGCCTAACAATATTTATAGCTAGACATCATTATACCCACAATTGGCTATAAAATACAATCATGAACTTTCTTATGAAGGGACAGCCCCCCTGTTAGCAGACACCCAATAACATGGGTGGAGTAAACCTGGTATTAGTGTGTTGTATATACAAAGCAGACTATATGGTACATTTGTAATTGAATTCTTTGTTTCCCTTCCATCCTCTAGCCAGAAACGTCTTATCAGATTTGGTCTCCCTACTTCCTGACTCTGTCCAAGGGTCAGAGGTTACCAATGAGACCACAGCTTCTATCTGCTACACCTTGTACAACTTGACCCAGAACAGCTCCCAGAATGCCCGGCTTCTCCTAAACACAGGTGGCCTGCCAAAGATAATGAACATCAGCAGGAGTGATAAGTAAGCCATTTTAAAGTTCCCCCCAAGATAAAAGAGCAGCAGCATCCATTGGAAAGAATATAACTTAAAGGAATAGACAGCCTAAATAATAATTATAGTGTGATTCAAATCAAACATACTGGGTAAAACAATGGAGCCCTTTTTAATAACTGCTCTATCCTGTCTTTTTAAATGGCTCCTCAAAAGGTGATAGGTAAGGCTGAGAGTCTTTCACGGAGGTCACAGAAGTCACTGATTCCGTGACTTTCTGGGACCTCCGTGACTTCTGCAGCGGCCAGTAGGGCTGACCCCAGGGCTACCTGAGCAGCTGAGGCGGCCCCGGGACCAGCCACACCGGCCGCTGCTCCGGCTGCACCAGGCAACTGGTCCCGGGCACTGCCCAGGAGCAATGGTCCGGGACCAGCATTGGCACCCCAGGCCGCCCCACCACCAGCAGCAGTTGTTGTGCCCCAGGCCGTCCCCCCACCCCCATTCCAGAGCAGCACTGGTGAGGCCCTGGGCTACCCCCCTCCCCCCAGGAAGGAGCAGCAAGGCCCCCCTCCCCCCCCCCCCCCCACACACACACACCCAGCAGCAGCTGCGGGGTCCCAGGCTGTCCGCCTGGCAGTGACAGGGCCCCGGGCCAACCTCCCCAGCAACAGCCGTGGTATACCAGAACAGCAGCAGTGTCCACTGGAGCGCTCCCCCCCTCCTCCGAGCACCTGCAGCACCCTGGAGCCCCCTAGCGCACCAAAGGTTTAGTCATGGGTATTTATAATACAAGTCATGGACAGGTCAAGGGCCATGGCTTTTTGTTTATTGCCCGTGACCAGTCCATGACTTTTACTGAAATTACTCTTGACTAAATCATAGCCTTAGTAATATGCTATGGCTATGTCTACACTGCACACCACTGGTGGCGTCATGTAGGGCATGTGTAGATACACACAGCAGTGAAAAGCAGGCTGTGTCCACCTGCAGTGTGTACATGTGCAGTGTGTACGGCTACATATGGCAGTGAAAGGCTCTGGCAGGGGATATGCAGTGGGGAAAGGCTCTGGCAGCAGGGAGGCAGTGGGACACTATGCTGGTAAAAATAGTAGTGTAGACAGGGGAGGCACTGCTAGAGCATATAGAGAGCTATGTAAGTAAGGTACATACCCACAGGGTTCAGGCGTATCTTTACTCTACTTGCCTAAGCAGTGTCTTACTATCTACACTGCTTTTTATACCTGTACGAGGGGGGCGTGCAACTTATGGTCTCTATCAGCCACTGTAAGGAGCGAGCAGTGTAGACATACCCTATATTATAGGAAATTCATCTGTTGGAGTATTAGGTCTTTTATATAAATAATTCTCTTTGTGCCAGCCCTTCTCTCATAAGGTGAAATTCACCTCAGTGTAGGAGGCCTACATAGGACCGTCCATAAACTAAAGCCCCACTTTAATCCTCAATATTGGGTTTAACTAGGACAGAGGGCCTTCGATGGGCCACTGTGCTGCAGTGTCTTTCACCCTTAATGAATAGCCCTTAGAGGTGGAGAGTTCAGATTATTCTGCTGGGAATATCATCACTAATAACTAAAGCAAGGAAGTGCGTTCCCTATACTACTGTAGGTGGTAGAGATGTCATGAGCTGTGTTGGGGGACCTGAGAGAATGAACTCAACTCTTGTCAGGGAAAGGGAGGAGGAACTGATCATAAACAATCACGTTTTTAAGTCTGAATACACATTGTGTTCACAAATTGGTATTTTAAATGTTTTATATTTCTTTTTACAAATTACAGTAATATGCTCAGCAAAGCTAGCAAAGCTGCCTCAATCCTCCTGTACTCCTTGTGGTCACATACTGATCTCCACAGTGCCTACAAAAAGGTAAGATCTGGGTTAGTGCAGACATTGAATCTGCCTTCAGATTAAACTGCTTTGGGGGTTTCTTTGTGCAATTCATGGAATGCAACGTCCTGAATACAGAACCAGAGCCGGCTCCAGGCACCAGCGGAGCAAGCTAGTGCTTGGGGCGGCCCATGGAAGGGGGCAGCACGTCCGGGTCTTCGGCGGCAATTCAGTGGCGGGTCCCCCAGTCCCTCTCGGAGGGAAGGACTGGCCGCCGAATTGCTGCCGAAGAATGAAGCAGCTTTCCCCCCCCCTCCCCTTCGCCGCTTGGGACGGCAAAAAAGCTGGAGCCGGCCCTGTACAGAACACGTGTAGAACATCTGGTAGTTCTGCATTGGTGGTAACAAATCCATGCTGTGGATCACACTGGGGAGAATTGTATTCTTAATTTGGTGTCTGTATGCTGGATCCTGCTAAGTAACGAGTGCCCCAACCCCCCATTGGGTACTCAAATAGTCTCTGTTTTGGGTTTCCTATGTGCTGCTAGAGTTGATGTAGCTGCTGTTGCTTGTTGTTGCAGTAGTACTGATGGTGGGCTATATATCAGCAGGTGTGAATCCAGCACCAGCTGAACTAATTTGATAGGGAGGGAATAAGACATCAACAAAAACAAAGGCAGGGCAGGGCACCGCCATCAAGGCAGTTTTGTTCTGGGCTTTTTTGTTAGTTTATTTAAAGCCCAGGTCTTAGGCTATGTCTATGCTAGGGCCTTGTCTACACTAAAGAGTCTTGTCGACAAAAGTTACGCCAACATACAACCACCACTTTAATTAAACCACTGTTGCATGTCCACACTATACTCCTTGTGTCAGCAGAGTGCATCCACACTAGCAGCTCTTGCATCGACACAGAGAGTAGTGCACTGTGGGTAGCTATCCCACTATGCAGCTGGCCGCAGGGTGCTTTGGGAAGAGTTTGCAATGTCTCAAGGGGCAGGTACAGCATCATATGATGCAGGTTTCTCAAGCCTATCATTCCATGGGCATTCTACTAGATTACCAGCCGCTTCACCCACACACACATCAGCTCCCTCTGCAGCAGCAGCCTGCTTGCCGCTGTGTCCCTGGTGCAGGAGAGAGCAGGATTCCACGTTAATTATTTTCTGGTTGCTGCTGGAGTGGAGCAGCATGCTCAGTTGTCAGAACTTCCCAGAACTTCGAAAGGGGAGGGGTGTATGCCTGTGTAGCTGGAATGCAGGGCAGCTGAGTTCAAAACAATGAACAAGAGCGGTCACGGTGGGAATTGTGGGATACTGGAGGAGGCCAATTATGTTGATATAATAAATGGCAGCCTCTATGCTGATGCGTTGTCGCTTTAACTTTGCCGCAAAAAACTCTATGCCTCTCGTTGAGGTGGTTTTATTTTGTCAGCAAAACAGGAGAGTTTTGCCAACAAAAATAGCATTGTAGTGTGTACACCTCCACTATTTTGTCGCCAAAAGCTGCCTTTTGCCAACAAAACTATGTAGTGTAGACAAGACCTTGAGAGCTTACAGAAGCACAGCTGTACCGCTGCAGTTGCGACGCTCTAAGGTCACCCACATGGCCGCTCTGTGTTGAAGGAAGATTTCCTGTCAGCATAATTAAACCACCTGCAACGAGGGCGGTAGCTATATTGGCGGGAGAGCGTCTCCTGCTGACATAGCGCTGTCCTCACCAGCGCTTCCGTCGGTGTAACTCATGTCAGTCAGGGCTGTGGTTTTTTTCATGCCCCTGAGTGACATAAGTTTTACCGACAGAAGTGCTAGTGTAGACACAGCCTTACTCCTATTCAAACAAAAGGGAACGGCAGGGGAAGGAGTGTTGGCCAAATTAAACAAACAGAAAATGGTCAAAACAGAATTGGCCAGCAAACCAGCTCTCATCTTTCCACTTGGAGCCTACGCAGTTGTTTTTTTCAGCCCACAAGGGGGATCACTTAAATCTGGTTGATGAGTTGGGTGCCTCTTCCCTGAATTTCTTAAAACTTGCCTCATTCTTTTTTTCCTGCTGTTTAGAACTTTCACCTTCTAAAATTCTTGGTAAATTAAAAGAGCCCAGCTTTCCAAGCTTTATTGTTTTATTATCTAGTTCCATTCTTGAGAAAAAAGAGATGTTGTGTAAGATCACTCATAAAATAGGTTGATGAATTAGACAGAAGTACAGTGTAGTTCACTGGAGTTGGTCCAAATAATCTGGTCAAAAATAGCCTTCTTCTCTTGTATGCATACAGAGTTCAGTGTCCAGGTTCTGTAACCAAAGGAAAGCCTCTGTATCAAGGAGGGCTAAGCATTGTAAACCACCCTCCAGATGCTCAGTTGGGCACTCCTCCACCACAGGAGTTATTGTCTGTAATGCTGCCCCACAATCACAGAGCAGAGAGGAAACCAGGTCAAGCCAATGTGTACTTGTGGAAACTCTGGATGAGCTAGAGAATAGTCTGTTGAGCTTGGTCCAGGGTCTGTGATCAAGTGGACAAGGAGGCAGATGCAGCAAAGGACTCCTGAATATACTTAGAATATTAGACTTTCTTTCCCACTGATGCTTCCAAAATCTATAAGACTGTAACTTTCAGCTCCCTGGAAATGCTGATCATCCATTTGTGTAAAGGACCAGTACTCTCATAAGTTACTGTAGCAAAGTGGTGCTGAAAGATCAGCTGTGATGTCACAACGCAGTCCACAGGAGTTTGTCCTCCACCGATGCGAGCAGATCTTTGAGTTGGCGCTGCATGTTGTTACCTGTCTGAAATTAGAGCATCGGTCAACCATAGATATAATAAGTTGGTTTAATTTGTCATAGCTCTCCAGGCAGACTTAAAAGTAATGGCATCTCATCTGTCTACTGCACATTGTGCCTCCCATCACAGTAGCAAAAAAGCAAAGCTAAAGTAGACCAAATGCAAAATTGGAGCTCAAGTTTTCATAATAGAAAAATAGCATTACACCACAGCATACAGAATGTTCTTTCACCAGTTCTGCATACACAGCTATATATACGCAAACCAGAAATCTAGGTTGTAAAGTAAGATGCTGTAACTGAATCACCTTTAGCATTAGTCTCCATTGTGTACAACCACAAATCCATTAGTGTCATAGAGTTAAGATAAAAGCTGATGGCCTGAATTTTCAAAAGTCACGAGGGGCACTTTTTTGTGCCCAAATTGAGATCCTTTAAAGGAGCCTGGTTTTCAGAAGCTGTTGAGCACTGTCCTTTTGAAAATCAAACCCTTTTAAGGTGTCTTAGATTGGGCAATGAAAAATTGAGGCACCCAAAAATCACTGCTCGCTTTTGAAAAATTAGGCTGACAAAGCAGCACGAGGAATTACTTGAACAAATAAGATCAAATAAAATCTTAGATCAAGATTTCATATACTTTGTCTCTGGCTGGCAGTTGGCTTTTGCCCTATGCATTCCCTTTGTTTTCAGAACTGTCATTAACTATAATTAGATCTTTTTGTTTCATTCCAAAGGCTCAATTTAAGAAGGCAGCTTTCGTCAATGCCTGGACAACGAGAGCATACAACTCACTCAAAGACTAAGGCAGGCTACAAATATAGAGAGACTGTGTGTGGATTTGTATAATTATCTCCTCAATATCAGCCTGGCCACCATGAACTGTCAAGTATCTGAAAAAACAGAGACTGATTTTGTATGATAGCTGATGCTGTCTTCTGCCTTTACCCCATATCACACTGTTCTCAATGTACTTCAAAATATCAATCGCCAAAGATGGTATTGTTAAGGATTCCTGTGCCAATTTTTTTTAAGCTTGCTATACTAGTCAGTGTTTATACAGAGAGGTTTGAAACTCTGACCTGCAACACATTCTTTATAGGCTACTTTTTGAACCTGGAATTTATCTCCACACTGTGTGAAATGGAACAGAATATACAAAAAGTTGTTTTATCATGTGCATTTTTAAAAGCACCCAGAAAGTTAGGAGGGTTTTTTTTTTTATAGAAGGGGGTGTTTGTCTTTGTTTTATTTTAGTTTTTGTTTTTGTTTTTTCTATTACTTGTATTCATGTGCTCAATGGCTCGCCAGTCTCTTTTGCTTTGAGATCTCAACAGCAACAGCAAAATTGACAAGCAGTAATGCAGCTTCAGCCCACTTTCCTCCCCACCTCCCTTTCACTGCTGCCAGAATATTTGGCTGTGTCTCAGGAGTTTTTAAAAGTGCCGTCAAGTTACTCTTGGGAGAATTCTGTGCCACTGCGCAATGCAGAGTTTTGCAGAAATTAATGTTGTGCGCGCAGAATTTCCTTTTTTCCCCACAAAAAAGGGCCGCAAAGATGTTGGCTGCCACTAGGGGCCCCTGGACCCATCAGAGCCCAGCTCACAAATAGAAAATGAGGCCAGGGGGAGGGGAAGGAACTAGAGGTTTCCCAGCAGCTGTAGTTCCCAGCATGCCCTGAAGGAAGGAGCTGGCAGGGTGCAGGAAAGTCCGTGCAAGCCCGGGACCGAGCATCAGGCTGTTTCTCCCTCTGGATCCCTGGGCTCTAGGAGGGTAGGGGGGTGAGTGTCTGGGCCTCCCAGGACCCCATGGCTGGTCTCTGGGGGGAAGGGGGCATGAATGTCTGGCCCCCCGACTGGGCTTTGGGAGGGGAGAAACAGGAACTGGGTTGTCGTGGGGGTTTCTCTACTCTTGGGGGAATTTTGTGTGGGTATTGTTACAGACATACTTGCTGACAGGTATTTTGAAATAAATTACCAAAAATAATTGAAACTGGCATGATTATATAGAGTTATTTTGAGAAATAAAATTTGCTGAATTTTAAAATATTGTGTGCCAAATTTTTAATTTTTTGGTGCAGAATTCCCCCAGGTGTAATCAGCGTCAGGTACCTTGGGCTAAACTAGAATGTGTCATTCATTGCTAATTGGGTTAGGGAACTGATGTTGATTCATGGACAAGTTTGAGAAACATTAAATTTAAAACAATTCTGTTGATAGCTATAAATCAGGGGTGGGCAAACTTTTTGGCCCTAAGGCTACATTGGGTACAGAAATTGTATGGAGGGCCGGGTAGGGAAGGCTGGGGGAGGCTATGCCTCCCCAAACAGTGAGGCATGGCCTGGCCCCTGCCCCCTATCCATCCCCCCCAGAACCCCAACCCCCCCCCTCCCTCGCTCCCCACCCCTGACTGCCCCCCGGGACTCCTGCATCCTATCCAAACACCCCTGCTCTCTGCCCCCTGACCACCCCCCTGGAACCTCCCACCCCCTATCCAACCCTCCCTGCTCTCCCCACCCCATGTTACCTGTGGGGTGGGGAGGAAAGGGGGGCTCAGTCCTTTCCCTGTGAGTTTCCCCTGCTCGTTTGGCTGTTCTCCCTGGCAGTCAGGCAGGGCTCGCTCCCTGTCTTGGCTTGGCTGCTGGGGACAGGGGCCGAACATGCTGGGGTTGGAGGCGGGCCCTGGCTTGCTCGGCCCCTGTTGCCGGCAGCAGGGCCCTGGCCCCATGACTGCCCCCCTGCAACCTCCCCTGCTCTTCGCTCCCCCTGCTCCCCACCCCCTGACCGTGCCGCCCTGGAGCACCGGGTCTGGCAGTGCTATAGCTGTGCCGCCCAGCTGGCCAGAGCTGCAGCCACGCTGCCCAGGAACTGGGGGAACTGTGACTGAGAGGGAGGGCGGGGAGCAGAAGGGGAGGGGCGAGGAGCTAGCCTCCAACCCGCTCACTGCATTGCCAGGGAGTTGGGCTGGCTCCTCCACAAGCCTGTCCTGATCCCGCTCCCTGGCACGAGCTCGGGGACCAAAGAGAAGGGTCCTGCAGGCTGGATGTGGCCCGCAGGCCATAGTTTGCCCCCTCTGCTATAAATGGTAATGAGCGTGGAGATTGGTCCCTTATCTTTATTACTAAGGATATAAGTGAGAGATTAGGACATTGTTGCTTAGGAGTTCATCTAATCCTGCTTTATATGGTTTCACTTGCAGACATAAATTATCCATCGGCAAAATCATAGTCTTTCCACAGCAGTTAATAGCAATATGATAATCAGAGGAGTATGACTTCAGCTGTGGGAATAGGTAACAGCAGGAGATAAAATTCTAAATAATACAAGACTTGGGGTTTATGACATGATCCTGTACCTGGAAGAGGGGAAGCAGGCTAAAATACAGAAAACATGCAATGCCCCTCAGTAAAAAAGAACGGTCTCTTAATACATTTTTCATGGCTTTCTTTGAGCCAGCAGCTGATCTTTAATGTATAAAACTCTATATGCCAGATTATCAACTAGCATAAATCGATGGCACTCCATTGAAGGCATTGGAGCAATGCTAATTTTATGCTAGCTGAGAATCTGGCCCCACCTATTTATAACCCTCCTTTGCCCAGCCATCACCCTCACAGCACCTTCACTACCAGCCTCTGGCACAGGAGCTATTATCATAATAGCCCTGATCCACCAAAGGATTCCTCCATATTATGGAAATCCTCAGCAGAGTCTGCTTTATGCCAGGGGGACTGGGAGCAAAGACTTAATGGGCCAAGAATTGTACCCATTCGTTTTAACAGTCCTTACCAAAGTTTCAGATCTTACCTTACCTAAAGCTATAACCAAACGAACCGCAGCATATGCAAATGTATCTCTGGATAGTAGGCAGCTAAATTCTGCTCTCAGATGTACATAGCTGTCATTGACTTCTGTGGGAGCCACATATGTGCATCCAATGCAGAATGTGTCCCAGGAAGTTTAACAGACATTTTCCTACCCTAGATCATTTTCATATATTAGTTGAGGCTTTTTCTTTGCTTTGAATAACCATCAAGTGGGAGGTTCTTAAAATAGTTTGATTCTCAAGGAACATTTGCAACAAATTCTATACCCAAATATAGATATTGCTAAAAAAAAAAAACACTACAAGGGGAAGACAAGAATACACCCTCATGTATGTAAAAATGTTTTCATTGTTTTTTAAATGCGATTGAAAACAGGCATCTAAATATTTCTCTCTGATGTTGTGAAACCAACCCCTGCTGCATTGTACTAATGAATGAACACTGGGAAGTGGCACTGAACAGTGTTGCACTGCCCTGAAATGAGTGAAATGCAAAAAAGTGTACAAAGAGCATAAAGGGTGAAAGTGAAGAATGAAAACCAACACAAGTACCACAGAAACAGAGAAGAAGATCTAAGAATTGAGAGGGAGACTTTCAAAAGTGCTCAAGATTGGCCTAACTCTGCTCCTCTTGAAGTCTGATTTAATTAATTATGGTGCTAATTATAGCAGGTACAGAATGTTGTTGTTTTTTTGTTGTTGACCGTGTCCCTTTAAATCATGAGTGTTCAAAATGTATTTTGCCTTTGTAAGCAAGAAAAGTCAGATCTGCCAGCATTTGACAGTGATAAATGGGGATGTTTGGGAAGAAATCTAGAGACACATCTTATTATTAGGCTTGGGAGGTTTTGATTTTTAATCGGTAAATGGTGAAATCGACATTTACCAACATACACGTTGTAGGGGAGCGGACTCACCCCTGCGGCGCCTCCTGCTGGTCGTCTGGGGAATCAGCTCATTTCAGCCTTGGAGCGCCCTCTGCAGGCCGGTGATTCACCTGTCCTCTCTACTTCTGGCCCCCGTGTCCCTCCTAGGACCCCGGTGCCCTTTGCTCTGGGTGCTGCCCCCTGGCAGTACCCACACAGGCTCCGGGTCTCCTCTCCCAGGGGAACCCCCACCCACTAACCCCACCTGGCCTCAGTGTAAGGCCACTGCCAGTCACCAACTAGCCCCCGCTCTCTGGGGCAGAGTGCAGTATAGGCCACTCATCACAGGCAAGGGTGGGTTTGGACCTGCTGTCTTAGCCTACCCCTGGGCTGCCTTCTGCTAGACCAGAAGTAGAGAGGACAGGTGGATCTCTGGGGCTTTCTAGGCTGGAGCTCCCCAGCCCTGCTCCACTCAGGTACCCTGTGTCTAGCTCATGCAGTCAGGCCCTTCTCTTTCTGAGTACAGAGAGAGACTGTCTCTGGGCTCCTGGCTCCCAGCCTCATATAGGGCCAGCTGAGGCCTAATTGGGGTGTGGCCCAGCTGCAGCTACTTCCCCAATCCGCCCAGCTTTTAGAGCTGCAGCTCTCTGCAGGGCTGCTTTAAACCCCCCAGGGCAGGAGCGGGGTGGCTACCCCGCTCCACACGTACAAAACAATGAAAAAATATTTCCATTGATAATAATCCAAATGTACAGAGAGGCAAAGTAAGAAAAATGCTGCTTGAGAACTTACAGGAGCCCCATCTTAATGTGTGCAAAACGTGTTGTAATGCCCGCATTAGCAGGGCTGGGGCTCCATTTAGGTAGCTGTAACTTTTTGAATCTCAGTATCTACTGTCATTAAGTAAGTGCTGTCTGACCCACCCAAATGTCCAGCAACTGTGAAAAAATGCTTAAAACCCATAATTTTGTGCAACAGAACATTTTAATTGATAAAAATCAAATTCTGCCAAGCCTGTGTATTACAGCCGAGCTTCTTTGTTTATATGAAATCAAAAACATTTCAACTGGACTCCAAGGGGGAAAAACTGTTAACTGGAGAAATAATAAAGCACTTGCTCAAATGGAAAATTTTCCTTTGGATTGTATTGCTTTTAATAGAAATATTGGTTCTGAGTGAAAACGTCCTGCTTTCAAGCCTTATCTACCTTAAAGAGGGCAAGTCCATTTTTGTTATTAGATCTTGGTATGGAGAAACAGAATTGCTGTAAAAGGATCATGCAGTGATGCAGTTTAGCTGTTTCTGGTTATACCAAAGAACTCCTGTATTAATCTGTTTACAATAGAATGCCTGTTACGCATTCCTTGCAGATGCAGTAATGATCTGCCCAAACACTTGGCATTCCTGAGGTTCTCACTAGCCTTGCAGAGGTGTTTTCTATTGGGCTGATCACACCGGTAGTATCTGAACATCTCATAAACATTAATAAAATTATCCTCACTGTGTTCCTATGAAGCTGGGAAGCATTATTACCCCACATTTTACAGAGGGGTAACTGAGTCACAGAGAGATTAAGTGCTTTACCCAAGGTCATCCTGGCAGAGCTGGGAATTGAATCCAGATCTCCTAAATCTTGGGCTGGTGCATTAACCAGAAGAACCTCCATTCTCCTTTAGCAGAAATAATTAGTAGTTAATAGTGATGTGCTAGGACCATGGGATATTGAGATGGATTCACTGCCAGAGAGTGGTTCGTTCTTTTCCTTGTTCCACCCATCTAACTTCGTCTCTCTGCTGTCATGGCTGGTAAGTAAGGGGCAGGGTTCTCGCTCTCTCCCTTGCCAATCAGAGTTCAGTTGCAGCCATCCACAATTATGTATCGTAGCCAAAATAGCTTAATTAGACTATGTGTATATGATTTTTTTTCCAATTTGGGGTAGAAATGAGAAGGTATATATTAAGTTAAACCCAACCACTGCAAAGCTCAGTGGGGGAGAAGAGTTAGAACCATAATGAGCCCTGAGACTACAAGATCTCCAGCCCTTGCAACATTTAGAAGTGTTTAGTCTGGTAGTGTGTCCTAGAAAGCAACTTATGAAAGCTGAGGGATTGCTTCTTCTGTTTCTTCAGTCACCCTTAGTCTGGATGTCAGTGTGTCTCAGGGGTTATCTCAGCTTGCCCAAAGAACTCAGATTTCCCTGTCCCTTGGGTTGTAGGACAGAGACCAACAGCCTGAATTCACACACCTCTCCATTGCCCAGATTGAGACACATTCTGCCTCCTAAACACAGTGAAACTGCTACCACTGTGCTGCAAGTGGGGACAGGTCATGGCAGCTCATGCCAGGTGTAGTAAAGTGCTCATCAAGGAGCTAACTGCGTTACTCAGAGTATAATGGGAAAATTGAGGAGATAAGTACAGAAAATGAGGATTGGCAGCAATAAATTGAAAAATCAGGCCACTGTTTTCTTGCAAATGAGATTCTAGATAAGGACAGCCAGAAAGCTATTTTCCTCAGTGCCCATGGCAGTAAAACCTACTCCCTCTTACAGCGTTTCTTACAAACTCAGGAACCAGGGGATAAACACTTGGAAGGTCTGCAGATGATCCTAACAGAGCATTACCCATCAAAGCCAAGCATCATTGTAGAATGTTTCCAGTTCCATAGTAGAATGAGGAGGCAGGGTGAAACTAGCTGGGTATGTGACAGAGCTAAAAAGAGTAACTGAATATTGCTCCTTTGGAAACGTCCTAGAAGATATGTTGTGGGACAGATTGGTTTGAGGTATCAATAATGAGAGAATTCAAAGGCAATTGCTGGCTGTGACGGAGTGGGGATTTTCCCTTGTTATGTTGTATGTGAGTCTTACTGTTGAGCCTATGTGAGTTTTACTGTTTTGCATGAATACTGTGTGCCTCAGTTTCCCTGTGTGCTGCACCAATACCTTGGTGGTGGGAATAGGGGTGTGTGACATTGGCTGAGACCTCTAGGGCAGGTGAGGCTGCTCCAGCTGCCTGCACATATGCTATGACCGGTGCCCTGCGTAACCTGAGACCCAGGAGGGGGATGCAACCAGGTGATGACCAGGTGACTCTTTGCCCTGGAAGTAAGACAAAGACAAGGAGGAGGAGCAACGGGGGTGTCTGAGGTCAGGTCGCTGGAAGCTGGCAGTCTGCTTGGAGGAAATGGAAGAGGAGGAGTCCAGGGCTTCTGACCCAGGACTCCCCAAGATGGACTTGGCTGAAAGTCACTGATTTTTGTGCTAACAAGTTCTGTCCTACGCTGTGTTCCTGTCGACTAATAAATCTTCTGTTTTACTGGCTGGCTGAGAGTCGCATCTGATTGCGGAGTTGGGGTGCAAGGCCCTCTGGCTTCCCCAGGAGCCCCACCAAGATGGACTCGCTGCGGGAAGCGCATGGTGTGGAAGGGGATGCTGAATGCTCTGAGGTCAGACCCAAGAAGGTCGAAGCTGTGTAAGCTTCTTGCCCTGATGACAGTTTGCTCAGAGAGAAGAGGCATGCTCCCCCAGAGACCTGACTGGCTTCATATGGAGTAGTTCCAGAGCATTGCCCGGTGACTCCCGGTGACTGGCCACAAGGGAACTTAACCTGGCCCAAAGCAGTAGACTTAGCAATTGCAATGGAAGCAGCAGTGGAAAACTTACAAGATTTGCACTTAGAATCAAACTGACTCAATAAACAAAATGCAAATCCAGTTGCAAGGGATTCAGAGTCCTGAGGTGTATTTTCATTCTGGAGAAGCTCATTTTGCACCCCTTTGTAAACTTAAAACAGCCTGGTGTCATATATGCCTCAAGATTGGACACTTGGCCAGAAAATGCAAAGGTGACTCTCAAACAGCTGTCATGACCAGGAGGGTAGACTTGAAAAGGCCAGCCAAAAAGAAGAAAGCTGAGCGCTTTTTACCTTGAGGGGATGGGAGACACAGAGAAGGAGGTACACAATATGTACCATCTAAAAGGCAAGAACGTGGGCCTGTACGAAGTAATGGAAAAGTTTAAACAATGAATCTATACAAATGGAAGTAGGTAGAGGGGCTTCAGATCCTGTGATCAATGAACATATGTATTAGCAGTGCAAAGCAGGACCGAGTCCACTAGTGAATGCAGGAGCCCATCTACCTACACCGGGGAATCCATATAGGAGGTAGGTTATGTGTTTTTTCCTGTAAAATATAAAAACCAGAAGAAAAAGTTACGAATCCTAGTGATCCAGAGATAAAGGCAAAATCTCTTAGACAGTGATTGGTTGCAACCATGAAAACTGAATTGTGATGAAATTTTCAAATTAGAACCTAGCAAAACAGCAGCATTCCAGAAGTCCTGGACACTCAACCAGCCATGTTTAAAGATGGGTTAGTGACCCTGGAAGGATGTAACAGGTGGTATCTAGGATTGGCTCAAGCCAAAATACCTCAAAGCAAGACCAGTTCCTTATGCCTTCAGAGAAAAAGACTGGGACTGAGTTATACAGGCTGGAAAAGGAGGGTACCATTTCACCAGTGCAGTTTTCTGAATAGGCCCATGAGGATGCCACCTGTAACAACCTGGGTACAAAAGGATCTTAATGAGGAACCAGAACTCTGAAACTGAACCGAGAACTCTGATTAGTTTTAAGGGGTAGCAATTTAAATTAAATGACATACAAAACACAAAATTATTGTAGAGAATTAACACCCATTGCATTAGCAAGATTCAAGAAACAATTCCACTCACTTACAATTCCATGCATCACTGCTACATTGTATTCCTTCGAGCAAAATTATTTAAAAAATAAGCTAAAAGTAGCTACTAAATTGCATTCTATCTTCTAATGCATTATTTAGCCCTCCTCAAAACAAAAGGACAGGGACATTCAATAAAATTAAAAGGCCACACATTTAAAACTGATAGAAGGAAATGTTTATACAACACAATTAGCCAGGGAAATTGAGTGCCAGAAAATAACAGCTAACCCAAGAGATGAACAGGATTCAAAAAAAGGACCAAGCATTTCTATGGCTAATGGGAATATCCCAAGTCACATTATACGTGTTTTAAAATTTTTTTAAATGGTTGGAAGGAATATGAACCTTCCTTTTGTTAAGACAAAACCAACCTCTAATGGAGCAGAGGTCAAAGAAACTTCCCCACAGAGGATCCATAATTGATCACACCAGAGTTTGCAACACAATTTTCTGCACCTTTCTTTGAAGCAGCTCGTAATTTGGCCACTGTCAAAGACAGGACAGTGAACTAGATGAACCACTATTCTGATCATGACAGATGCACATCTGAAATAGTTGGATGTTCATGTGATGATCTCCACTGCTACCTGTGGGAAGTGCAGGCAGACCTTTGCCACAAGGACTATGAGTTGTACTTGTCACAGACAATGGGCCACATGTTATGACCATGGGGTTTAAAGACTTTCTGAGCAAAAATGGATTTAAACATATACAAACTTCCCCCAAAGGCTTAGCAGAGAGAACTGTGAGGAAGAGAACTCATTTGGCCTCAATCCATTCCAGCCTGGAGGGGGAAGTGTTAAGGAATCAAGCTTTTGAAAAACAAAACCATGGCTGTCATGCTGAATCCAGAGAGTTGAGCCCAAAGGACCTGGTCTACAGCAAAAGTTTCAATACTTGCCTGCCAACATGGATTCTGGGTACCATCCTAGAGCAAACTGGACCCTTGTCTTTTAAAGTCCGTTTAAGTAATGGTCAAATAATAAGACATCAAGATCATGTCTGCTTGCAAAGTAACGTGCCAGCACCACAGCCTTTGTCCTTGGGTAATGACCATCTGAAAGAGCCAAGGTCAGGAGAGGACACAGTTTTGCCAGGAATGCTGGGGGCAGGTGTATCTACAGAAATGCTGGACCAGTAGACTGAGGGAAATGGGTCTCAGCCCCTGTAGGCAGCCCTGGCTGTTGAGGAGAGTTGTACTCTGTTAAAGAGAGAAAAGCCCCATTTAAAAGACTATGTATGGGCTGTAAAGTAAGGGGAAGGAAGTAGTAAAGTGGCTTAACTGGGTTTCTCAGAGTATTATGGGTTGGGGCTATGTTCCAACTCCCCCTTCCTGTTTAGTTAATGGGAGCTTTCCTCCTGACTCTACTGTGGTGCAGTAAAATAAAGCAGCCAGTTGCCAGCCTGCAGCCCTAAGAATAAACTTATTTCTGTTGCACCGAGCCATCCCTTTACAAAACAAAGTGACTCCACACACCCCATATGCTGCAGAGCTCTGCTTTGCTGAGCATCTCTCAGTGATAGAGTAGAAGAGAATTTAGAAAGTGGCCATTGAATCTAGTACCACATGAATTCATAGACTTAAATTCTCCACAGGTGGGTGTCCAGGGGCCTAGCTACTAGCATAGCTGTAGTAGTGGCAGAGACAAAGCTGCTCTTCACTCAGCTACCAGTTTACAGAGAGGGATGCCTCCCCACCCTCTCCCCCCGCCACCACACTCACATTTTTAAATCCCACCAATAAAACCCATTCATTCTGACCTCGTGCAGAAGGAAGGATCTTTTGCTCCTTGAGCAAGGCTCACTTACAGAAGCAAACAAGGTAACCCAAGGGGGTGACTTTCTGTGGAGAGTTAGCCGGTATAGTGCAGTGCTATTGCACAGCACTTTTCTGCTAAGTGGGCAAGTCAGTGACACAACAAACAGCCTTTTTATAGCAGTCAATATATTTAAGCTGGTGTTTTCCATACCCCTTTATGTGTACTTTGCACTTTTATAGGTTTATTCTCGGTGAATCATAATTCCGGGGGGGGAAACAATCTGTTCGTTTCCTTCACACACTGATAGCAAAAGTTTTTTCCATATGCAGATAGCAGAAGAGTTACTAATTCAGTATCATAAATTTGAATTCTTTCCTCTAATGTGTCTCCCAGTGCTTTACCCAATCTACTTTTAAATGATTCAAGTTAAAGGGCTTTAATAGCATGGTTACAAAATTAACCTGTTAGTTATCCTAAGCTCTCATGTCCTTAGTTTTATCCCATTATTCCTAGCGATATACCCCTAAGACTGCCCTAAAATAGTCAGGCATATAAGGAAGGAGAGGAATTGGTTAATCCTTTGATATGTCAATATTAAATATAATTTAGAGAAATCACAGGAACGCCCCCCAGACACAGAGACTTCTGAATGTGAGCACCCTCCCAACCAAGAGAGGAAAAGCATTGCGGTAGTAAAGAGGAACTGGGATCTCATGGTTAAAGCACAGGACTAATCATCAGGTTCTGTTCTGCCTCTGCTATGGACTGCCCGTGAACTTGAGTGAGTCAACTTAGCTGTGCCTTGGTGTTCCAGTCTGTAAATCGGGGATAATACTTACCTGCCTTGCTGGGCTTTTGTGAGGATTTATGAATTAATGCTTATAAAATGCTTTGAGGTCCCCTAATGCAAGATGTTATAAAATGTAACATGGTGGTGTGATTCTACTTGGAAATCTTGTTCAGTCCCATAAATGGGAATCTCAGCATGCTTCTGACACTATGGAGTCTGTGATCTTTAGTGGGAAAACTAGTGGATGGATGCAGGTGCTATGTAATACAAAAAGCAACTATCTCTATTACAGTTGAGAAACCAAAAATAGTAGTTCAGGCTTGGATAAGAAAATTAAGTCTTTAATTCTGAAATAAATGAGCTGGAAATCTCATGAAAACAGATTTTCTTGTCATATTACTAGCACTTCTGCTTTCTTTATGGCCAGAAATGGAAGTGGGGGATGTGACGTTGTGCAGTCTATATGGTTTTATAAAAAACTTGATAATAAGTCAATATAATGTAACTGAGATAGTTTTAGAGAAAATACGGTAATAAGTGAATGTAAGTAACTGGGATATGCCTCATGCAAAAGGTCTCTTGTAAGGTATCATTACAAAGCTTATAATCTACTGAGTGTGATCATCTGATTTGTATAAATGTACCACTCTTGTATCTAAAACTAGAAATATAAAATGTAACTCTGAGGGCCTATTGTAATTGTGTAAAGTGTGGACCATTAATGATGGTTTGGAATCTTGATGACTCCCATTGTCTGCAGATGGCTGTATTGACCTGTGAGTCTTCCTGTATATGTGTGTGCTGACAAGTGAGTAATGAAGTCTTGCAGTGACATGTGATCATGTCACCTGAACTGGAATCCATCTTTAACCTGGTGCTTTTCCAGTGAGGGGGGGTGGAAACCCAGAGAGACAAAGAGTTCCCGCCTTATGCAAAAGATATATAGAGGGGGGAAGAGAACAGAGAGTGGAGAGAAGCCATCATGAAGAATCCCCTAGCTACCACCTGAGCTGCAACAAGAGCTGTACCAGGGGAAAGAATTGTGCCCAGGCCTGGAAGGTGTCCAGTCTGAGAAAAAACTTACTGAAGCATCTCTAAGGGTGAGATTATCTGTATTCAGTTTGATTAGGCATAGATTTGCGCATTTTATTTTATTTTGCTTGGTGACTTACTTTGTTCTGTCTGTTACTACTTTGAACCACTTAAATCCTACTGTCTGTATTTAATAAAATCACTTTTTATTTAGTAATTTACTCAGAGTATGTATTAATACCTGGGGGAGCAAACAACTGTGCATATCTCTCTATCAGTGTTATAGAGGGCGAACAATTTATGAGTTTGCCCTGCATAAGCTTTATGCAGGGTAAAACGGATTTATCTGGGTTTAGACCCCATTGGGAGTTGGGCATCTGAGTGCTAAAGACAAGCACACTACTGTGAGCTGTTTTCAGGTAAACTTGCAGCTTTGGGACAGGAGATTCGGACCCTGGATCTATGTCTGGAGACAGACGGGAGTGTCAGGCTCAGCAAGACAGGGTGCTGGAGTCCTGAGCTGGCAGGGAAAACAGAAGCAGGGGTAGTCTTTGCACATTGGGTGGCAGCTCCCAGGGGGGTTTCTGTGATCCAACCCGTCACAGGGGAAAAAGTCGGTAACTTAACTGACTTCCACACCAAAGCTTTTGTTAGAGTGAGCAAAATTCAGAAAGCAAAATTGTACATTATTTTGCTGAATGTAAGCACACTAATAAAGCAACACGTCAGGGATGACCAAACCAGGTTGGAAAAATAATGCCCAGCACAATAGGATCGAATCTCTGTTGGAGCCTCTGGCCTCTATTGTAATATAAATCATACTCAGCTGTTTCCTTTCCTGAATGTAAGGTGGAAATTGTACTATCTCAGATATCATTGTATGGCAGCTTTTGACACCATTACAGTGAGCAGTAGCACCACTGTTGTTCAGGCTGCATCACTTCTGTTTAAAAATCAATCTTTCTAAGGGCTGGTCCACACTAACCCCCCCACTTCGAACTAAGATACGCAACTTCAGCTACATAGTTCGACTTCAGCTACGTGAATAATCTTAGTTCAAACTTACCGCGGGTCCACACGCGGCAGGCAGGCTCCCCCGTCGACTCCGCGTACTCCTCTCGCGGAGCAGGAGTACTGGCGTCGACGGCGAGCACTTCCGGGATCGATTTATCGCATCTAGACAAGACGCGATAAATCGATCCCAGAAGATCGATTGCTTACCGCCGGACCCGGAGGTAAGTATAGACGTACCCTCAGTCATCTAAAATTGACATCCTTCCTTTAAAATTTGGTGTGCCTCAGGTGGGTGAAGTTTAGGGTTAATTAATTAAATTTTGGATCATCTAAGGCAGGGGTTCCAGAGATATAAGCCCTGGAAAAAATAGCCATTTTTCAAAAAGTTTTTAGGTGGGTTTGGGGACAGTGGGGATTGTTTTTTTGCACAGAGCTAGAGAGCAAACTATTCATGTGATGTGGGTCAAAATGAATCATAGAATCATAGAAGATTAGGGTTGGAAGAGACCTAAATTTGGGGTCATTTGACCAAGGGGTTCCCGAGTTACAGGTCCCCCCAAAAAACAGCTTCCTTCTGCTGCCTTGTTCTATTAAACTGAGAGGTACTAAATAATGACTGAGTGAATCACAGACCTCTGTGAGTTCACTGGCTCTGAATTCACCCTTCAATTAACATAACGAAGGATAAATTAATCAGAAGCCCCTACTTAAAATAAAAGGAATTCGGGAGTGTGTGTCTGGAGTCTGGAGGTTGCTACAATTTGTGAGTCATGGGTGGTCATTTTATTTTGGGGGAATGTAATCCCAGTCTTTGGGGAAAACAAATCAGACATCTGACTGCTTCCTGGGAGGGGAGGGATATTAGGTGGCGGAGAAATGGGTCGGAGACTGCAGCAAGGAGAGGGGGGTTATGGGGAGGGGGATAAATGAGGATCAGTGGGAGGAGTGGGTAGTACCAGCAGGGAATGTGCTGACACTGTTGCCGCTGATGTCTCTATTCGGAACCTTTGTACATTGTGCAATAAAGATTTGCTAACTCATTCTGCTTGCTACACATTGCCTCTGTCATAATATAACATGTTTTTATTTTAGGGGGAGGCTTACTGTGATCACAGCAGAATAGTCAGCAGCCAGTCTAACCAAAACTATTGTCCTATTGGGTGAGGGGGAGTTGGAGACACAGGAGTGTGTGTGTGTGTGTGTGTGTGTGTGTGTGTGTGTGTGTGGAGAGGTGGGGATGGGGGATAAAGGCAGGGACAGGGGTTGCAACCATAGAGGGGGTTGGGAAATGAGGATGGGTAGTAAAGAAGCCTTTGATTGGTTGTTTGAAAAAAATCTGTATTTTACTAGCCTCTGGGGGGATGGGGAGAAAGGGACAAGTGGCTGCTTCCTGATAGGGCAGATTAATGTGATGTTTCCAAAGACACATAATGCAGAGGGTTGGAACTGACAGCGCAGGTACCTTGACCATTCAGGAAAATGAAATGTGTGCACTGCCAGTGTGTCGGTTCTGGGCGATTTCTGGATCACAAAGTTGCAGAAGTTTGCGGGAGAGCAAGGAGTACACCATGACATGGGGATTGCTGACAACAGGTTGATTTGGGTGGAGAGAGATGGCCTCCGTTGGGATCATCATTTTGCCCACACTACAGTGTCTAACTGGTGATTTAAAAGTTTGTGATCTACTGGACATTGTGGTGATTCACACGGGCAGAAATAATCTGGGCCTTATTCCCGCTGTGCACCTCATGGAGTGTATGAGAGCAGATTTGGATGGCATCAGAGATTTGTGTCCGGGAGCTGCAATAGTTTTCTCTGATTTGGCTGAGCAGCTGACTAATTGCTACAGTGACAGTATGAAAGCTATTAATAAGTGTTGGAAAAACATTAATCAGGAAATTGGAGGGTTCATGGCTGACTGGAAAACGTGTACCATATGCCATAGAAACATTACAAGCTCTGACATCCCCTGTTTCTTGTAGATGGGGTACATTTGACATGGGTCAGAGGATCTTTCTCTCAAACATAAAACTGTCAGTCATTTGGAACAGAAAAGTTATCTGTGATTTCTCTCACTGGCCCTACCACAAACTCCACCCTCCCACCATTCTGAAACACCAATCCACTGTAACATAATTGTCCTTCGCTCCAGGCACTGCATGTGAATTGAATTACAGGAGGGAGAAAGAAGTGGTAATAGATACATTTATATACCAGGAAGTAAGGACTTCAGGGAGATGAGTTCCCTGCTTGTAGGGGGTGGTGCCAGGGCACAGTAATGGGGAAAAGGCAGGGGGAATGCAGTGAATGGGTCAGGGGTATGGCAAGGGAAATGTGCTGTAGCAGGGATGGCGGAGCCAGCTCATCGGAGGAGAGGCTGACTAGCTTGGTATGCAAATAGTAAGACATATGTACAACTGCCTGAATGATTACTAAATCCTACCAACAATATCTGTTTTTCTGTTAAAAAAAAGCAGGAAATTCAGTGACAAAAAAACTATGTTAATGCAGAGTTAAGCTTATTTGGTGGGATGTCGTCCCCTTGCAGAATTCTGAGTTGACCAAGACTCAAACTTCTGAAAACCAGGAAATGCACAGTTAAGGTTGCCCATGCAACCTTAACTCTGCCCGCTTTCAGCACTGTTCAGTATGCCCCCATCAACAGACATACCTTTAGTCCAGTTCCTCATCATTGCTGAAATGTACGAGTGCTTTACCTCTTTTTACAATCCATTCACTCTCACCCAACTCAACATCCTGCAAAAGGATGACATACAACCAAGCAACTGTAACTCTGCATTAAAGTAGATTTTTGCCATTGAATTGAATTTTTAACTGGTACCCATTGTACTCCAGATGAAATAGTTGTGTATCATTTCTACATTATTTTAAAAATTCCCTGGCATAAAGAAGGTCACTGAAAGGGTGTAATGGACCATTTTAGGTGTGAGGGGATGAGAAAAAGAAAATCTAGGAGTTAATTGTGGCCTGGGTGTGGCGGGGTATTTTTCAGCTGAACATAGCCCAGCTCAGTGGTTGGGGTTTCAGGTTGATCATGGTCCAACAGACATGAGGGAGACCATAAAAGCACTTGTTCTAGCTAACTGGAGCAGTAACTCAGCTTGGATAGTGAAACTAGAATGCTCAGTTTCACTTTGATTTCAATCAGTTTCTCCTTCTGGTTCTCATTCACTGGAATAAAGCGGCTGTGTTTGGGTTCACAATACCACAGGTTAATGTTTACAGTTTTGAATGTTTCCACTGACTTTTGTTTTAACTGAATCAAAAACATTTCCGTTGCTATGAGGTTTTGTAAAATCCTTTCTTTAAAGAATGAAAATGTTGAGACTAAAACAACTTGTCAGTGTCCCTTCAAGGGAGTCTTAAAATTACTAGCTTCAAAAGGCTCGCCATATCTCATTTATTATATTTTGCCAAGTTCTTGATTTCTCCAACACCATCACCCGCCTGTATTTCCTTTCATTCCTCCCTTCTCCACCCCCATCATTATAATTCTCATATTACAGCTCCAATAGCCACAGTGAAGCAGATCTGGAACAGCTGTCGCCCTTCTTTTAACCATCTCATTAATCAGAGAATCAGACATAAATCCCACTTCAAGAAGAATCCAAATCTCTTAAAGAACTTGTTAAGAGTCTCGTTTAGCTGATGAATGAACAGCATCAGCCAAATGTCAAGGACAACTGAGATAAAGATGAAGGCTAAACATGTCTATGCAATCGTTTGGGGCTGCTTTAATCAACAGATTGCTTTCAAGAGCTAACCCCAAAGCCACTTTAATATTTCTATTAAAGGTCCCAACATCTGGAAATTAATCAGTGGAGTCCACATCTTTCTCGCTTATTTTTCTGCAAATGCAAACCGTTGTGCTGAGTGGTCATGTAAATTCTTACAGGATTAGTAAAGGCTTTAGGCCACGATCATCTAAATATCTTTGATGCCTAACTCCTATTGATTTCAGTAGGAGTTAGGTGCCTAAATATCTTTGAGGATCTGGCCCTCAGCTCCTCCCACTGGTTTATATTGCTTAGAGAAAAAGGCATTATAATCCTTAATTCTCCAAAATTTTACTATGAAAATCAATCAGTTTAGAAATTGTAGACCTTCCCTTGATAATACACAGTATATCATAAACCAGAAAGATAGATTGGCATTGCTCTCCTTTTTCTCTAGCTTCAAATGGGAGATATTAACCCCACCCTGTGAAATTTAATATAGTTGATTGTAGGATTAAAGGCAACCTCCAGCTTTGCTTGAAGCAACCACAGTGACTAGGTACCACAGACAATAAAAGAGTGATGCTGAAGTTGCATCTGGCACTTGGTAAATCCTGGGCCGTGAGCAAAAGGAATGGAGAGAGGTACCGTGGTATGGAATGAAATAACTATATTTAAGGACATCAGGTGAAAGAACCTTACACAGAACTAGTTCACTTGTTATGCCTCCAGGCCAGAATACCATAACACTCTGCTACCCTCGCTATGATGAAGGTGGACTGGCCACAAGATAATGCATGGGTTCCTTTGCTATTGAAAGTAGCTTCTGAAAAAGGTGTGCTAGAAAGTCTGTCCCCAAGTTGTTGATGCCGCCTGAGAAATATTCTGATAGTGAACCGTTGCCTTGCATCCTGAGTGCCCAGACACCATGATGATGGATGGCGTAGACATATATAGAATAATTAGCCTTGTGTTTCTAAATGTGAGGTGTTATGGGATTCCATGCAATCTTACATTGCTCCAGAGCAGTTTCAAAGGATTTAATTCCAACTCACACTAGAAAATGTTACCCCTAAGTCGTAGCTTGGTGATTTATAAGAGACTTAAGACGTGAGGGGCTTGTCTGCCCTGCTGCAGCGCTGTGAGTTTGGACAAGCCCCTTGGCTTCTCAACCATTCTACGATTTTGAAAAATTTAGGCTAGGGCCATTGGGGGCAAGGGTTACACTCCAATGTTAGGCTTCCGAATGTCAGAGCCACACCGAAAATAGCTGCTGCAATAAATTGAATCTTGAGCCTATCTCTCACTCTGCAGAGAAATGATATGGTTCAGAATGTACTGTAGACACAGACCAACTGGTTTTACCTGTCTTTGCATGTTGTACTTAATCTTCCCACGCCCATAGTTAATCTATTTACAAAAGCTCTGTTGTCAAATTTGTGAAAGGTTCTTTGCTTCAGCAAAATCTATAGTTGACTTGATGCCCTCCAAGTCTAGCACAGTCTCACAAACCAATTTTCACTGGTATCAGCTAGTACGATGATGGATCCGTTATCCCAAACGATGGCGTCTTCAATTTGTGAGAGAGATGTCATTGGGACAGAGAACTACCTGTTATTAGTATAATTTATTTGTACTACTGTAGCGCCAAGGAGACCCAGTCATGGACCAGGACCCAGTTGTGCTAGGTGCTGTACAAACACGGACCAAAAAGATGGTCCTTGCCCCAGTGGGCTTAGAATCTAAATATAAAACCAGAGACAGCAGTGGATACATCCAGAGGGGGAATACAAGGAAACAATGAGACAGTATTGATCTGCATGCTAGGCAGTGGTCTTTGCACACTAGCAGACACCCTAAACTTATAAATAAACTGTGATGGGGTGTATCAACCCCGCACTGGCAGTGCTGGGATTAACAAACTGCTTTGGGCTCAAGAGGCCATGCCCCCCTCACCCTTGCTGGGTATGCACTCAGTGGAGGGAACATATAAAAGGAAGCAGATGAGCTCAGTTCGGGCAGGCTGAGGACGAGTGTGGACATGTGCTGCAGAATCCTGCTGAGAGACCACTGAGGCGGGTATCTGAGCTGCGCCAAGTGCAGCGAGCCGATCTTAGGGACCCCCAAGGAGACGATGAGCCACAGCAAGCAGAGGAGATACCAGAGGTAAGGGGTAAGGAGGAAAGGGTAGGAAGCGACCCAGGGAATGCGCTTGGGAATATGAAGACCTGAGCCCCATAACAAGGTAACTGGTTTTGAAGGGCTGTGGGTCAAAATCCGGTGGAGTAGGGTGGGCCTGGCTTCCCCTCCGCCCTCCCCCGCATTCACCACTTGGTGATCTTGCCACTAGGGAAAGTGGCCTACTGGGACTCTAGCCATTGAGCGATACTACCGCTGGCCACAGAGACAACTGGGACTCTAGCCATCATGTGGGACTGCCACTAGGAAAGCGGCCTACTGAGACTCTTTAGTTCTTAGGCGATACCGCTGCTAGCTATAGCAGCCTACTGGGACTTGAGGCATTGAGCAATACTGCCACTGGCTACAGTGGCCTTCTGGGACTTGAGCCATTGTATGCGACTGCCTCTAGGGAAAGTGGCCTACTGGGACTCTAGCCATTAGGCAATACTGCCACTAGTTACAGCGGTATTGGGACTTCCGCCATTGTGTGGAACTGCCCCCGAGAGAGGGACGAGCCTTGGACTCTTGCCACTAGGCACCCCCACCATCAGAGAGAGAGGGCAGCTCCTTGGACCCCTGCTGACTCCTTAACACAAACTCATAAAATCTAAATTCATTCAGAGCAGTATGTTACTAGTCAAAATCCTCCACTCCAAGAAATAGTCACATCACTATTGAGTTAGAAGCCAGCGGTAACAATATCATTCATTTTTTAAAGCGTGCTTTTGTCTGACTATATCCCAAGGCTACAAAATGTTATTACAGAAGTGTCCTTTTTAAAAATGTTAAAAACATGGGTTTAATTAGCTAAATCACTTTGGAATGTGGCAGTCCTGCAACAGCAACAGTCTATGAAGAACAGTGTTTGAATTGGGATCAGGTACAGGTGATTACACCATACATCCATGTCTCACCGCTGCTGAATGCGTAAAGGAAACGACTGAGAAAAAGAGAGAAAGGACCATGATGGAGCTGCTTTGCAATAATTTATGAATAGTGGAACGTTCACTGTATGAAGATATTGGCTTAACACAACAGAGTACAGGGACTGTCTCAAAAAATAGTTAAGAAGGACAAGAATAGCTCAAGATAGCCACCTCTCAGCAAACACTTGAGAGCAGTTAAGTGACAATGACAGGACTATTAGCTTTAAAGATTTTTGCCTCCTTCTCCAGCCAACCTACAAAACTGGTTTCGACCAGGACAGGAAAAGACCCCTAAACACAGATCAAAAGATTTATGACAGGATTTAAAAGGAACACTTTTTCAAAAGAGGCAGCAGTTGTTTGGGGGAACCAGATTGCAACACACTATACTGCACAATATAGTTCTTCAGCTCATCTTCTGGAGACAGGTGCTAAACACAACCCTCCAAGTAAAATGTTTCCTGACGTGTTAATTTTCAGAACTATTATAATAAACCCATATCTAAAAACAACAACAGAAGACCAGATGGCATTATTGCAGAATCTGAGCATTCTGACTGCTTGTAAATATAGCTGGTATTTTCTTTTGGAAAATACTCCACCCTCAAGGTCAAATAACTACCTGCTGTGTTTTGCATTCAGATTTATCCCTTCTGACAGACAATGCCATATGAAATATATTTAGGCACTCCCACACATTTGACTGTAAGATTTTCTTCATTCATCATGCTAGCCCAGGGGCACTCTTTACCAAGGGAGTTCCCGCAATCCGAAGGCAGTTATTAGAGAGGGTTAGAATTAAGATAGATAGAGCCCTAAGCTCTCACCTGCTCCCTTATTCGTTACATACAAAATAAAACCCTAACAGAATGTTATTTAGGTTGCAAACTCAAGCATTCAAAAGTTAGGAAATGCTAGTGTGACGGTTGGACCCCCCTTCTGGGTTCCCACCTGATTTACTGGGATTTCACTGAGCCTCTCTTGCTCCACCAGCCTGGGTTCCCTCTCCCTGTTTTGCTGAACTAGGCTTTCCAGCCTCTTGCAGCACACACACAGAGGTAGGGCCACACCCCACTGCAGACACAGACACAGAGGTTTCAATTGCACACAGTTCCTGGAGTAATCCTTGTGCTTGTGTGCATTTCCTCAATAAGCCACTAACATTGTTTGGCCTCATCCAACGTAGCACATTTGAAATACAGAGACATGGTCAATAGGCCAAGATTCAGGTACAAAAATGATACATGCATGCCAATTGGATAAACACATTCAGCAAATTATAACCTTTCCAATGATATCTTACAAGACCCATCATGCATAAAGTATATCTTAGTTATACCATATTCATATCATAAGCATATTTCCATAAAGAATATGGGGTGTAACGTCATAGCTAGATTGACGGTTGCCCATGTAACCTTAATTCTGCCCTCTTGTGCATCCATCCTATGCACTGAATGAGGCAGGGTCCCCTGGGAAATATAGCACAAGATCACACAATTAAAGAGTGTATCATAATGCACATGCACAAGGGGACAATGAGCATCTTAGAAGTAAACTCTGAATGTGGTGGTAATAATTATTGAATCTTCGCCCTTCCCCAGTACTCTGTGGATACTTCATGTAGCCTAAATGCTGATATTACAACTTGCTGCTACTATAGTAGTGTGTATCAGAAAATTCATGCAGTCTTAGTATGACTTTAGCAACCCTTTTTCTCACGGTTAACAAAACTGCAGAAGGCAATTAGGGCTGGGTAAACAGCTCAGGCAGAAATTTGAGCCTGCCTGAACCACCCACATTTACATCTGACCCATGAATCCCAAATTTGGTTTGGCAGAAAGCTATTAGATGTCTGCATTTTCAGTGTTTTGATGTTGTGTCAGGACTCAAACATCTTATGCTCTCTGGGCCTATCCCATGGCAATAGCGTGTATAGGAACATGACCAGGGCCGGCTCCAGGCACCAGCGGACCAAGCACGTGCTTGGAGCGGCACCTTGGGGCGGGGCGGCGCTCGGGTTTTTAATTTATTTATTTGGTTCGTCGGGGCAGCGCTGGAGGGGGAGTTTTTTGGTTCCGCGGCGCTCGGGGGGCCGGGCTTCGGGCGGCACTCGGTGGGTTTGGCGTGGCGCTGGGGGGTGGGGCTGGCGCAGCACGGTGCTCAGGCGGGGCGGGGGCTGGTGCGCCGCGGCGCTCGGGGGCAGGGGCTTGGTGCGGCGCTCGGAGGGGGCGGGGCTTCGGGCGGTGCGGCGCTGGGGGGAGCGGGGGCTTGCGCGGCACTCGGGGGGGCTTCGGGCGGCGTGGTGCTGGGGGGGGCGGGGATTTCGGCGGCGCAGCGGTGGTGGGGGGGTTCGGCGGCGTGGCGCTCGCAGGGGGGGGGTACAGCGGGGCGGCGCTCTTCTTTTTTGCTTGGGGCAGCAAAAAAGTTAGAGCCGGCCCTGAAAATGACTAAGTGAACTCTATTCTGGTAGACCATCCCCAGAGCACGGGAGGGAGGAGTTCAAGCTTGCCAAACTTCAAATATGTTTTTAGGGATAAGCACTTGATACAGTTTGAATTTACTGTCAAACACAAACATATCATGCCAATATTAAGAGCACATCCGATCTTCTTAGAGTGAGGTTCTATACAGAAAAGCAACTCGGGGGAAATGACAGCACGGGGATCCATATATATTCACTCAGTCACTTTCAGATTCCAGTTTGCTCGGATTACAAAGGAAAAGGTGACTTTTCTGTTTGCCAGCTCTGCAAATTTACTCTGGGATCTCTGAAAAATCAAGCTCTTTTCCTTCTTCCCTCACATTATCACTAGGGCCCTACCAAATTCACAGCCATGAAAAATGCGTCACAGACTGTGAAATCTGGTCTCCCCACCTCCGTGAAATCTAGTCTTTTGTGTGCTTTTACCCTATACTATACAGATTTCATGGGGGGAGACCAGTGTTTCTCAAATTGGGGGTCCTGTCCCAGAAGGGAGTTGCAGGGGGGTCGCAAGGTTATTTTAGGTGGGGTCGCAGTATTACCATCCTTACTTCTGCACTGACTTCAGAGTTGGGCAGCTGGAGAGCGGCGGCTCTTGGCAGAGCCCCGCCAGCAGCAGCGCAGAAGTAAGGGTGGCAATACCATACCATGTCATCCTTACTTCTGTGCTGCTGCTGGCAGCGGTTCTACCTTCAGAGCCAGGATCCCAGCCAGTATCCACCACTCTCCAGCTGCCCAGTTCTGAAGGCAGTGTCGCCACCAGTAGCAGTGCAGAAGTCAGGGTAGCAGTACTGCAACCCCTCCTACAATAACCTTATGACCCACACACACACACACACACACACACAACTCCTTTTTGGGTCAGGACCTCTAAAATTACACCACCATGAAATTTCAGATTTAAATAGCTGAAATCATGAAATTAACAATCTTTAAAATCCTATGACCATGAAATTGACCACAATGGACTGTGAATTTGATAGGTCCCTAATTATCACAAGCAATAAAAATTCTCCAGGGAGAATTTAGTTGAAAATTGTGTCAGTGAATGACAGAGGCCAATAAAATTGTTTGTTCTGCCATAATGATTTGGGCTTCTCAGTACAAACTTCTTCTTGTTAATAAAGAAAGCAGATATGCCATGAAGATCCAAAATTACGATTTTTTACAGTATTCCTCTGACCATTTAGAACAAAATTGATCACAAAAGAAAACTGGTTCTTTATATTAAACATTCAAACAGTCCTAGGAAGTTATGACTTTCTCTAACATTTCCACTATGGGGAGACTTCCTTATGAGGGAAGAATTTTCAAAGACTTGGGTCTGTCTGAGGTGTATGAAAACATCACTTATGTGTCAAAAACATCCCTCCAGCCCATCTAACAACAATTTCTCAATGGGGGTGCCTAAAGCCTGGTCTACACTAGGAGATTATGTCGAATTTAGTAGCATTAATTCGAATTAACCCTGCACCCGTCCACACAACGAAGCTATTTATTTCGACATAGAGGTCTCTTTAAATCGATTTCTGTACTCCTCCCCGACGAGGGGAGGAGCGCTAAATTCGACATGGCCACGTCGAATTAGGGTAGGTGTGGATGGACTTCGACGCTAATAGCTCTGGGAGCTATCCCACAGTGCACCACTCTGTTGACGCTCTGGACAGCAGTCCAAGCTCGGATGCTTTGACCAGCCACACAGGAAAAGCCCCGGGAAAATTTGAATTCCTTTTCCTGTCTGGCCAGTTTGAATCTCATTTCCTGTTTGGACATCGTGGCGAGCTCAGCAGCACTGGCAACGATGCAGAGCTCTCCAGCAGAGGTGACCATGCAATCGCAGAATAGAAAGAGGGCCCCAGCATGGACTGATCGGGAAGTCTTGGATCTGATCGCTGTGTGGGGCAATGAATCCGTGCTTTCAGAGCTGCGATCAAAAAGACGGAATGCGAAGATCTACGAGAAGATCTCAAAAGCCATGACGGGGAGAGGATACAGCCGGGATGCAATGCAGTGCCACGTGAAAATCAAGGACCTGAGACAAGCGTACCAGAAGACCAAAGAGTCAAACGGACGCTCTGGATCCCAGCCCCAGACATGCCGTTTCTACGAGGCACTGCATTCCACTCTAGGTGCGGGCACCACCACTACCCCACCACTGTCCGTGGACTCTGATGATGGGGTATTGTCGACGGCCGCTTCCTCGGAGCTGTTCGTGGATGGGGAAGATGAGGAAGGAGATGAGGAGGACGAGGCAGTCGACAGCGCTTTCAACGCTGATTTCCCCGACAGCCAGGATCTCTTCATCACCCTCATGGAGATCCCTTACCAACCCTCCCAAGGCAGTAACCTGGACCGTGAATCAGGGGAAACATCAGTAGGTAAGTGTTTTAAACATTTATTTTGAATAGAATAGGCATGGTATGTTAGCAATGGGTTTTTAATGATTACTTTGCCCTAGGCGCTTAACTTTTTAGTCCTTGCCAGTGCAGCTACTGGAAAAGTCTGCTAACATGTCTGGGGATAGAGTAGAAATCCTCCTGAGACATCTCCACGAAGCTCTCCTGGAGGTAATGTGAAAGCCTTTGCATTAGGTTCCTGGGGAGAGCGGCCTTATTGCCTCCTCCATGGTAGGAAACTTTTCCGTGCCAGGCTAGCAGCAGGTACTCCGGTATCATTGCCTGGCAAAGCATGGCGGCATACGGCCCTGGTGTTTGCTGGCATTCACGCAGCATGCGGTCTTTCTCTGTCTCCGTAATCCTCATCAGAGTGATATCACTCATGGTGACCTGCTTTGAATTAGGGGAATTTTAGTATGGGGACTGATTGCCTGTTCCTTTAAATAACTGTAACCAGCGGTTTACAGCCACGCGGTGGGGGCGGGGAGGCGACCCGTTCCTGCTGAGCGGTTCGCCGTCAGCATGCAGGGATCTTTCCCGGGGACAGCCGTGACGGGGGTGGGACAGGGGCAGAGTTCATGCTGGTCGGATCGCCGGCAGCAGGAACTGGCCAACGCTAGGAGCATTGCTTGGAACGTGAAAGGAGGGCACTGCTGTAAATTAAGCTTTAAGCAGCCCAAAGTCTACGGCTTACCATGGCCGCTTGCTAGCAAAATTCCGTTGTCCGGCCCCGCTTGTGTGATCTGTACAACAAGACCCCAGGCACACAATGTGAAGACAGAAAATTCGACCTTGTACTGAGTGCACATGTGATAGGTCTTGTGCATGGTCTTGTTCACAGAGAAAGACTATATTCATTGTTTGCAAAAATGTATCTTTTTGAGGAATTCACTCCCTTTTTCCCATCCCACAGCTGCGAGTGTCTCCTGAGCTACCCCGGCATCCCCCTCCCAGAGGCTGGGCAGATCAGGCGGCGAAAGAAAAGGACACGGGACGAGATGTTCTGAGAACTTATGGTCTGTTCCCGAGCTGAGGCGGCACAGCAGACCCAGTGGAGGGAGAACATATCGCAATACCAGCGATCACACAGTGAACGGGAGGACAGGTGGCGGCAGGAAGACCAGCAGGCGACTCAAACGCTGCTTGGACTAATGAGGGAGCAAATGGACACGCTCCAGTGCCTTGTAGATGTTCTGCAGGACCGGAGGCAGGAGGACAGAGCCCCACTGCATTCTATCTCTAACCGCCCTCCTCCACCACAAAGTCCCATCCCCCCCTCACCCAAAGTCCCAAGAAGGAGGGCGGCAGGGGCCGTGAAAACAGTCACTCCACCCCTGCAGACTGCTCAAGTAGCAGAAGGCTCTCATTCCCAAAGATTTGATACGTCCTTTCCTTCCCTCCAAATGCACCTCACCCAAGCCCCCATCCCAGTTTCATCCCCTAACTGTGTAGTTCTTAATAAAAAAATAAGTTTCTGTTAATTACTGTTTCCGTCATGTTCTTTTAGAGGACAATGTGTTTGAAGGGGGGGAAGGGGGTTGGTAGTTGGAGAGGACAGTCACCTTTACCAGGGTACAGACATGGGGGCAGGTCCAGCAGAAGGTCACACACACATTGCAGTCAATAGGCACACTGGTCAGTCTGGGAGGTGGTTTTCATGTTCTGTGTGTGGGGGCTATGTGAGTTTGTGGCGGGGGAGGGCGGTTACAGATCTTATGTAGCGGTCCTTAGCCTGGATGACAGAGCCACGCAGCAGGGGATCTGTACCGCCCTCCCCCGCCACAAAGTCACATAGCCCCCACACACAGAGTCCCAAAAAGGAGGGGTGGCAGGCTCCATTGAAAAACCAGTCCACCACTGTGGACCACTCTAGGAGCAGGAGCCTGTCATTCCTCGAGTTTAGAAGCATCCTTTCCATCACTACAGTCTACACCCGCTCCCCACCACAGTCTGCATCCCAGTTTCAACCCTTTACCACAAAATCCTTAATAAAAAAAACGGTGTTAATGAACAAAGTTTCATTTATTTTATTTTTAAAGGTGTGTTGGGGGGGCAAGGGGGTTGGTAACTGGAGAGGATAGTCAACATTAACTGGGTAAAGAAACGGGGACAGGTTCAGCTTCTGTTTAAAAAAACGTAATAGTCACAGGTTACCCTGGTCACCCTGGAACCTAGCTTTCAAAGCTTCCCGGATGCACAGCGCGTCCCGCTGGGCTCTTCTAATTGCCCGGGTGTCTGGTTGGGCATAATCAGCAGCCAGGCGATTTGCCTCAACCTCCCACCCCACCATAAATGTCTCCCCCTTGCTCTCACAGAGATTGTGGAGCACACAGCACGCTGCAATAACAATGGGGATATTGGTTTCGCTGAGATCAGAGTGAGTCAGTAAGCTTCTCCATCTCCCCTTGAGACGTCCAAAAGCACACTCCACCACCATTCTGCACTTGCTCAGTCGGTAGTTGAAGAGTTCTTTTTCACTGTCCAGGGCACCTGTATAGGGCTTCATGAGCCAGGGCATTAGTGGGTAGGCTGGGTCCCTGAGGATCACTATAGGCATCTCCACATCCCCAACAGTTATTTTGTGGTCCGGGAAGTAAATACCTTCCTGCAGCCATCTAAACAGACCAGAGTTCCTGAAAACGCGAGCGTCATGAACCTTGCCCGGCCATCCGACGTTGATGTTGGTAAAACATCCCCTATGGTCCACCAGTGCTTGCAGCACCATTGAAAAGTAGCCCTTTCTGTTAATGTACTGGCTGGCCTGGTGTTCCAGTCCCAGGATAGGGATGTGAGTTCCATCTATAGCCCCACTGCAGTTTGGGAATCCCATCGCAGCGAAGCTATCTATGATCACCTGCATGTTTCCCAGGGTCACTACCTTTGAGAGCAGTAGCTCACCGATTGCGTTGGCTACTTGCATCACAGCAACCCCCACAGTAGATTTGCCCACTCCAAATTGGTTCGCTACTGACCAGTAGCTGTCTGGCGTTGCAAGCTTCCAGAGGGCTATGGCCACTCACTTCTGGATAGTCAGGGCTGCTCGCATCTGGGTGTCCTTGCACTTCAGGGCAGGGGACAGCAACTCACAAAGTTCCAGGAAAGTTCCCTTATGCATCCGAAAGTTTCGCAGCCACTGTATTTCATCCCAGACCTGCAGCACTATGCGGTCCCACCAGTCGGTGCTTGTTTCCCGGGCCCAGAATCGCCGTTCCACAGCAGCAACATGACTCATTGCCACCATGATGTCCACGGCGCGGGGTCCCATGCTTTGCGAGAGGTCTGTGCCCCTCTCAGACTTAATGTCCTCACCGCGCTGCCGTAGCCTCCTCGCCTGATTTCTCAGCATCTGCCTCTGAAAAAGGTGGATGGTAAGGCGCGAGGTGTTGACAATGGCCATAACTGCAGCGATGATTGCAGCGGGCTCCATGCTCGCGGTGCTGTGGCGTCTGCACTGTCAATCACCAGAAAAGTGCGTGAACTGATTGCCCTCTGGCGCTTTCATGGAAGGAGGGCAGGAGTGAGGGTTGAATGACGACAGTTACCCAAAACCACCCTTGACACATTTTTTGCCTTAGCAGGCATTGGGGGCTCGACCCAGAATTCCAGTGGGCAGCGGGGACTGCGGGAACTGTGGGATAGCTACCCACAGTGCACCACTTCCAATGTCGACGCTTGCCCCGTTAGCGTGGACTCACAAAGTCCAATTACTGTCTTTAGTGTGGATACACACGTTCGACTTTGTAAATTGGCTTTAAGTAAAATCGAACTACTCTCGTAGTGTAGACATACCCTAAGAGAGAGCTTTTTTTGAGGATTTCCTAATACAAAAGTCAAAACTCAGGCAGGCCAGGGTCGTGGTCTTGACCCCAGAGCTTCTGTGTCCAATTTCACTACCTGTAATGGTGATTCCCTGTCTAAAGCTCCATCTACACTTCAATCATAAGAGAATGGTTAAAGCATGGTTCTGTTTTCCAGTGTAGACAGGGATTAACTGTGTTTAAATAGTTGTGCTGAAGCCATGACATGGCCACCAGAGCTTGGAAGATTGACTGAAGGGCCCCAGCGTATATCCAACACATATCAAGGCTGAGGGGTGAAAACATTATCTACCATCTGGTAAACATAGTTATGCCCTGTCTACATTAGAAAATGGAACCCTACTTTAACCATGTTGGAGCGTAATTATAGTGTTACTGGGTACTCTGACGCAATTGTATTTGCAATACCCAAAACCAAAGAGAACAGCTGAGTTAAGGTGACTGAACGTTCATGTGGATCTTATTGTGATTGCTGTTGAAACTCCATTTTCTATTTGAACTCCTTACTTTGCCATGCCACAGGAAATAACCTGCAGAAGCTTAGCTCTGTTCACTGATATTTTTTTTTTTTTTTTAATTGTTTTCTTTCACGTGGACTGTTTTTCCTAAGAGTTTATTTCAGGCAGTTGTGCTCCAAAGAACTATCTGTATACCTTTGTGTTTCCTGGCTTGTATAGCCCCCTTTTCAGGGCTAAAATGAAGAAAATGCTACTGAAGAAAATTGATGGGATAGCAAGAACTCTGGTTTAAGCTTGAACTGGCTCCCTGCATTGCCAGTAGCCAGTAATTAAAGTTTAGACTGGCTGAGTCAGGTGCCTAAACACATTTTCAACACATTTGTGCAACATTTGTTGTGCACTGCAAAATTGGTTTTGTCTTTGATCCTCACACAGGCTGGTGCTAAAATGCCCCAAATCGGAATCTCTGAAAATCAAGATCTTAATTCTGCCCTTGTTGAAGTTAATGGGAGACCTTGATGGGAGCAGAATTGGGGCATAGACTCCCTAATTTTAAGGCACCAATTTGTTTCCAGGACAGAAAAAGAAAGCAGAAGCAAGTCTAGAGAAAAGGTGTTTAATTGTTTAAGGTGCAATATAGGGGTATTGGTTATACATTTAAAATGAGTGCAACCTCACCTAGGTTTCCTCAGGCTAGTTCCAAGAATTTGCAGTCACCAAGTTATCTGACCATCTTTTACCTGCTGTTTGACTCTCTTTTACATTTGATGCCTTATCGATCTGAATGTATTGCTGACCAGTTTTCAAACGTTTGCAATATTTACTTACTTAATGAGCACTAATCAACAGCAGGAGCATTCAGCAGTTTAACAGAGAACTTAGAAATCTCAACTTCTTGTTTGGAAGATAATTGACCACAAATAATCATGAGGTTGGGAGGCCAGAAGCAGAAAACAATATGGAGTAGGAGAATTCTGTGTGGTAATTTGGATTTAGCTGCCAAGCTAATGTACTCAATGCTTTTTTTGCCTCTGTCTTCACAAACAAGGTCAGCTCCTAGACTGCTGGACTGGGCAGCACAGTATGGGGAGGAGGTGACCAGCCCTCCGTGGAGTAAGAAGTGGTTCGGGACTATTTAGAAAAACTGGATGAGCACAAATCCATGGGGCCGGATGCGCTGCATCCGAGGGTGCTAAAGGAGTTGGTGGATGTGATTGTGGAGCCATTGGCCGTCATCTTTGAAAACTCATGGCGATCGGGGGTGGTCCCGGATGACTGGAAAAAGGTTAATGTAGTGCCCATCTTTAAAAAAGGGAAGAAGGAGGATCCAGGGAACTACAGGCCAATCAGCCTCACCTCAGTCCTCATGGAGCAGGTCCTCAAGGAATCAATTATGAAACACTTAGAGGAGAGGAAAGTGATCAGGAACAGTCAGCATGGATTCACCAAGGGGAAGTCGTGCCTGACTAACCTAATTGCCTTCTATGATGAGATAACTGGCTCTGTGGATGAGGGGAAAGCAGGGGATGTGTTATTCCTTGACTTTAGCAAAGCTTTTGATATGGTCTCCCACAGTATTCTTGCCGCCAAGTTAAAGAAGTATGGGCTGGATGAATGGACTGTAAGGTAGATAGAAAGCTGGCTAGATCGTCGGGCTCAACGGGTAGTGGTCAATGGCTCCATGTCTAGTTGGCAGCTGGTTTCAAGCGGAGTGCCCCAAGGGTCGGTCCTGGGGCTGGTTTTGTTTAATATCTTTATTAATGATCTGGAGGATGGTGTGGACTGCACTCTCAGCAAGTTTGCAGATGACACTAAACTGGGAGGCATGGTAGATACACTGGAGGGTAGGGATCGGATACAGAGGGACCTAGACAAATTAGAGGATTGGGCCAAAAAAAACCTGATGAGGTTCAACAAGGACAAGTGCAGAGTCCTACACTTAGGATGGAAGAATCCTATGCACTGCTACAGACTAGGGACCGAATGGCTAGGTAGCAGTTCTGCAGAAAAGGACCTAAGGGTCACAGTGGACGAGAAGCTGGATGAGAGTCAACAGTGTGCCCTTGTTGCTAAGAAGGCTAACAGCATTTTGGGCTGTATAAGTAGGGGCATTGCCAGCAGATTGAGGGACATGATCATTCCACTCTATTCAACATTGGTAAGGCCTCATCTGGAGTACTGTGTCCAGTTATGGGCCCCACACTACAAGAAGGATGTGGAAAAATTGGAGAGAGTCCAGTGGAGGGCAACAAAAATGATTAGGGGTCTGAAGCACATGACTTATGAGGAGAGGCTGAGGGAACTGGGATTGTTTAGTCTCCAGAAGAGAAGAATGAGGCGGGATTTGATAGCTGCTTTCAACTCCCTGAAGAGGGGTTCCAAGGAGGATGGCGCTCGGCTGTTCTCAGTGGTGGCAGATGACAGAACAAGGAGCAATAGTCTCAAGTTTCAGTGAGGGAGGTCTAGGTTGGATATTAGGAATCACTATTTCACTAGGAGGATGGTGAAGCACTGGAATGGGTTACCTAGGGAGGTGGTGGAATCTCCATCCTTAGAGGTTTTTAAGGCCCGGCTTGGCAAAGCCCTGGCTGGGATGATTTAGTTGGGAATTGGTCCTGCTTTGAGCAGGGGGTTGGACTAGATGACCTCCTGAGGTCCCTTCCAACCCTGATATTCTATGATTCTATAATTCTATGTCATTTTAGGGCTAGCCATCCGAGCTTGCACCTCAGTCACCAGACTGGGAATGCTCTCATGAGTTCCTTGTGATTCTCATCTGCGCCAATATTTAAAACAAGACAAAGGAAATATATTTGCTGCTTCTCTTAATTGGTCCAATTTCCTGATATTTTGAATAGTTTGACATCCTGAGGCTCTTGGGAAGGACACACCAGACACACAAATTATTGGAGACTGATGTAGAACTTAAAGGCCTTGTCCTGCAATGCTGACACAAGCAGCCTGCTCGTGTTCACTGGGATCACTCAAGTGACTCGTGAGTACGGGCTGCAGGAATGGTTCCTAAAGATGGATCTCAGTGAAAACCAAGGGTCCAGTCATACTAACCAGTACTAGTCCTTATTCATACTAGCCATGCCACTGAAGCCAATCGAGCTTTAGTATTCAAAAGGGTTTGGGGGAATGGGTCTCAAATAATGCCTCTCTTTTGAGACATCCTACAGATATAAATACAAGGTACCAAAGGGCCCCTGAACACCTTTTGACTGATAAATATCACTTATTTTACAGTTTAAGTTATATTCTATATAATAATGTCTCTGTTCCTTAGCAGAAGATGTAATGGCAAAATCTCATTATTGAAGGTTATTAGGAGAAAAGGCTGCATTCAGTTTATTTGCTTGCTTCAGAGATATAAATCAATCAGGAGTTTCACAAAGTGGCACTAATTAGAACTCAGTGCAAGAAAACACTATTCCAATCCTAGCTACATTATTTTGCTCTTCTCCTTCTGCTGAATCATGCTATTAGTGCTTTCTAACTATATGCCACTAGTAAGTCCTCCTTGAGTTACACAGAAAAAGTGATACATAAAGGAGGGGCTGTAAGTGACTGTTTGGAACAGGGGACTGGGAGTCAGCACTAGGGTTGGTCAAATGTTTTCAGTCAAAACTTTTTTTTTTACAAAAAAATGGATTTTTGACTAAATGAATTTTGTTCACAGGAAGTGTCTGCTTTCTTCTAAAATGTTCATCAGAAAACCAAAAATCTGAAAACTGAAACATTTTTGGCCAAAAAACTATTTTTTGTTTGTTTGTTTTATGCCACTGAAAAATGGGAGGAGTGGGGGATGGTATTCAGTTTTTTGACAAAAAGTCAAAAATTTCCACAGGGAAAAGAAAACCGCTCTAGTCAGCACTTCTGGGTCCTGTTGTTCCCAGGCCTGTTTCACTACTGCATTGTTTCAGCTTTCTTCCACTGTAATGCCATTGACTTCTGTGGAGTTACACCAATGTGAAGCTGGCATAATATTGTGTGAATCAAGCCTGCTGTCTCTGTAGCTGACTGCTTCAGTGACCTTGGGCAAGACATTTATGGGCAAATTTTCAAAAGTGGTGTCTAATGTGGTTGCCTCCATTTTGGAGGGGGTATTTTTAGTGGCTACACTCTCTGGGCCTTAGTTTACTCACCTACAAAATGGACATAATCAAGCATAACAGAGGTGAAGGGAGGCTTTATCATCATTAATTGTGGACTTGGATAAAAGAGACTGTGTATAAGTGCCAAGTATTAGTACTATGATGCATATGCAATGGGATTTCTTTGTGCTCTCTTTCTACTGAACAAGATTTATGGTACATAACAATGAAATAGAAATTACATTGAAAAGCAATAAGCTCTGGCTGTGCAGATTATGGACATTCCAGATATGAACTGGGGATACCTGATGTGCTTCTTTGCATGCCTTATCCCGAAGCCGCGTCCCGCTATTTTGTAGCAGCACTAAAGACGTGCGAGCCTTAGGAGCACTCTGAAGGCCATGTTTACACTTCAAGGCAGGAAATCATTTTGGAGTTGGAAAAATCCAGTGTGGGGGCCGTAGTCATGCAAGTGTGCAGGGCCACTAATATTCTCCTGCTCCACAGAACAGTGACTCTCTGCAATGTGCAGCACATAGTGGATGGTTTTGCAGCTATGGGGTTTCCGAACTGTAATGGAGCAATAGATGGCAGGCACATCGCTATTTTGGCCCCAGGGCACCTTGCCACAGAATGGGCTACTTTTTCATTGTTATGCGAGCACTGGTTGATCACCAGGGATGCTTCACTGACATCAAAGTTGGCTGGTCAGGGAAGGTGCATGATGTGCGCATCTTTAAGAACACAGGACTGTTCAGAAAGCTACAAGCAGGGACTATCTTTCTTGACCAACAGATTCCCATTGGCGATGTTGAAATGCCAGTAGTGATCCTGCCTACCTGGCTCATGAAGCCATACACTGGTCACCGTGACAGCACCCAGGAGAGATTCAACTACGAGCTCAGCAAGGGCAGAATGACAGTTGAAAGTGCTTTTGGTACATTGAAAGGATGCTGGTGTTGATTACTCAACAGATTGGATATCAGTGCAAAAAATATCCCCATGGTTATAGGTTATAGGACCTGTTCTGTCCTGCATAATACTTGTGAAGCAAAGGGAGAGAACTTGCCCCAGGATGGAGGGCAGAGGTGAAGTGGCTGTCTGCTGAGTTTGAACAGCCAGACACATGGGCTATCAGATGAGCTCAGCAAGGAGCTATATGGCTTAGGGAGGCTTTGAACGAGCACTTTAACAGCCAGCCACAGCAATGTGCTGTGGTGTACTGTGTTCCACCTGGTGCTGCAGTTTGGGGGCCTGTTAGGAATCATGTATTGCTCACTACACAGCTCTGCATATATCCCTGCCAGTGCTTGCTGTACATTCCTGACTAGTATACTGTTTGCCACTTACCCTGTGGATTGTGAGTGTACAAGTCCATTATGTTCACTGCCAGCAGGCACAGTATGCCATGTGCTGTAAAGTAATAAAGATGAGTCACTTTCAAAATAAGAGTTTTATTCAGTTACGGAAACACCAAACAAACAATAGTAGCAAATACATTATGTCAGAATTTTGGAATCTTAATAACTAAACAAGGGAAAGGCACATTGATGTCCACTGTAGCTACACACACGGACCTGTGAGAGCCGTGGCTGATGTATATGTGAAGCTGTGGTTGTCCCGGTGTGGAGTAGCAGGGTAGGTGTTCTGGCCCTGAAGCACTGGGGAGTGCTGAGTTGGGGATGTAGGGAGGCACTATGCTGCAGTACTCCACAGACTTCAATAGCAGTCAAACCCAAGATTGTTGAACCTGGAGGTCCACAAGAGTCTGTAGCATCTGTGTTTGCTGACAGAGAAGCTCCATTATGTCCTGGTGCATTTCCCTCTCCCTTTCTTGCTGGGACTCCTGGACTTTCTCCTCTCCGGTCTTTCCTTCTCCATACAGTCTGCAGTATTCACCATCCAGGCCCTCTGTTTGAGGTCTGATGCAGCAATAGCTTGCAGGATCTCGCAGAATATGTCCTCCTATATCCTCTTTTTCCTCCTAGTTATCTGGGTCAGTCGTTCTGCCGAAGTGGAGGGGGTACCCCTCAAGGCACAGTGGCTGCAGCTATAGATGAAACACACAGAGGTAACAAGAAGAACAGGAGTACTTGTGGCACCTTAGAGACTAACAAATTTATTAGAGCATAAGCTTTCGTGGACTACAGCCCACTTCTTCGGATGCATATAGAATGGAACATATATTGAGGAGATATATATACACACATACAGAGAGCATGAACAGGTGGGAGTTGTCTTACCAACTCTGAGAGGCCAATTAATTAAGAGAAAAAAAAAACTTTTGAAGTGATAATCAAGCTAGCCGAGTACAGACAGTTTGATAAGAAGTGTGAGAGTACTTACAAGGGGAGATAGAGTCAATGTTTGTAATGGCTCAGCCATTCCCAGTCCTTATTCAAACCGGAGTTGATTGTGTCTAGTTTGCATATCAATTCTAGCTCTGCAGTCTCTCTTTGGAGTCTGTTTTTGAAGTTTTTCTGTTGTAATATAGCCACCCGCAGGTCTGTCACTGAATGACCAGACAGGTTAAAGTGCTCTCCCACTGGTTTTTGAGTATTTTGATTCCTGATGTCAGATTTGTGTCCATTAATTCTTTTGCGTAGAGACTGTCCGGTTTGGCCAATGTACATGGCAGAGGGGCATTGCTGGCACATGATGGCATATATCACATTGGTAGATGTGCAGGTGAACGAGCCCCTGATGGTATGGCTGATGTGATTAGGTCCTATGATGATGTCACTTGAATAGATATGTGGACAGAGTTGGCATCGGGGTTTGTTACAAGGATAGGTTCCTGGGTTAGTGGTTTTGTTCAGTGATGTGTGGTTGCTGGTGAGTATTTGCTTTAGGTTGGGGGGTTGTCTGTAAGCGAGGACAGGTCTGTCTCCCAAGATCTGTGAGAGTAACAAAGAAAATAACAGAACACCACTAGCTGTCACCTTCAGCCCCCAACTAAAACCTCTCCAGCGCATCATCAGAGATCTACAACCTATCCTGAAAGATGATCCTTTACTCTGTCCACATATCTATTCAAGTGACATCATCATAGGACCTAATCACATCAGCCATACCATCAGGGGCTCGTTCACCTGCACATCTACCAATGTGATATATGCCATCATGTGCCAGCAATGCCCCTCTGCCATGTACATTGGCCAAACCGGACAGTCTCTACGCAAAAGAATTAATGGACACAAATCTGACATCAGGAATCAAAATACTCAAAAACCAGTGGGAGAACACTTTAACCTGTCTGGTCATTCAGTGACAGACCTGCGGGTGGCTATATTACAACAGAAAAACTTCAAAAACAGACTCCAAAGAGAGACTGCAGAGCTAGAATTGATATGCAAACTAGACACAATCAACTCCGGTTTGAATAAGGACTGGGAATGGCTGAGCCATTACAAACATTGACTCTATCTCCCCTTGTAAGTACTCTCACACTTCTTATCAAACTGTCTGTACTCAGCTAGCTTGATTATCACTTCAAAAGTTTTTTTTTCTCTTAATTAATTGGCCTCTCAGAGTTGGTAAGACAACTCCCACCTGTTTATGCTCTCTGTATGTGTGTATATATATCTCCTCAATATATGTTCCATTCTATAGGCATCCGAAGAAGTGGGCTGTAGTCCACGAAAGCTTATGCTCTAATAAATTTGTTAGTCTCTAAGGTGCCACAAGTACTCCTGTTCTTCTTTTTGCGGATACAGACTAACACGGCTGTTACTCTGAAACAGAGGTAACAATGTCAGTATAGTATGTACAGAAAGCAAAACTTCTGATTCAGAACTACCCCCTTCCCTTGCTCCCGAAAAGAGTTAAACAAGACATACTTATTGGCACTTCTGCTTCAGAGTTCTTGTTCATGGTGCCACTAACTGCACCAGCAGTGGTGAGTATGACCTGCCAGGAGTGAGGGAAATACTCAGTTGCATGAAACGATGAGTATAGGGCACGAGCACTGAATACTGGTGACATTTTCCACAGGCAGTGGTTTTAGCTGACATTTCACTTCTGAGGGTAACAAAGGCAGAGAGAGCACAGCTGCAGCTGGCATCCCGAAATCACCTAGGCCTGTATGTCGCTAGCCTGTTTAAGACAATGGTGCCCGCCGAAGTGATCGGCGAATTGTGTGGGAAGGAAAAAAGGAGGAAGAAAAAAGGCTGCCATCCCTAGGAACGTTCAGGAAAGGATTGCAGAGTACTTGCATTGAGATCTCTCAGGAGGATTGAAGGAACATCCCTGTGTATGTAAACAAACTGCTTTGCATATCCCCTCCCCGACCTAACTCTAGAGGGGAATGAAAAGCACGTAACAACTCTACCTCTTTGTTGTTCCTCTACCTCTTCTAGTACAAGTAACTTAATGGAAAGTTTATAGCTGTGTCCTGTTAAGACGGGGGTGCCATGAGTTGTTATAGGAACTGTATTTAAACACTTACCCAAGTTTCCTTCCCCTGCTTCCTGCTCGCCTGTGCTCGACTGCAAGGATTGGTCCAACTGTGGTGGAGTCAAAAACAGGTCCTGGTTCGCAGTACAGCTGGACCTGCCAATTGTCTGTCCCCCATACTCCTCCTTTTCCTCATCCACCTTCTCCTTATCACTGTTCACAGAAGGAGCCTGTGACTCAGGCTCCTCAGAGGTATCCACAGTAGTGTGCAGGGGTCATGGTGGGTTGGGTCTCCACCAAGTATGGCACTTTGTAAACCTGACAAGTCTGCAGCTCTGCACCCAAATGATTGTTGGCCTCCATGACCTTCTGGTACACCTGTCACAGCTCCTTGGTTTTCACGTGGCACTGCTGCTGGTCACTGTCGTACCCAAGGGCAACTCCAGGCACCAGCACACCAAGCGTGTGCCTGGGGCAACAAGCCATGGGGGGTGGCCTGCCGGTAGCTGTGGAGGCGGCAGTCAGGGAGCCTTCGGCAGCATGCCTGCGGGAGGTCCACCAGTCCCGTGGCTTCAGTGGCAATTCGGCGGCAGGTACGCCAAAGCCGCAGGACCGGCGGACCTCCCACAGGCACGCTGCCGAATCCGCATTACCAGCCAGACCTCCCGCAGGCGCACCGCCGAAAGCCGCCTGACTGCCGTGCTTGGGGCAGCAAAATACATAGAGACGCCCCTGGTCGTACTTCTTCTCCAACATCTCTGAGCAATCTGCGCATAGATGTTGATGTTTCTATGGCAGGTTCGGCGCTGTGCCTGCCCAGCCTCTTCTCCCCACAGGCCCAGGAGATCCAATATCTCCTGTCTGTTCCAAGCAGGAGCACGTCTGGAGCGTGTAGCCAGCATGGTCAGCTGGGCAGTTGCACACAACAATGGAAAGCAGCTAGGTGGGCTCGCTCAGCTGGAGAACCAGGAAAAGCCATTTAAAAATTTGCAAGGTTTTAAAGTCAGGGAGGGGAGGCTTCCAGTCTATGTGAACCCTGGCCAGTGAAATTAACAGTTGTGTCCAAAGCAGTGTGTGTCTGGCATTGTGGGACAGTAGGGTCCATATAGGTAACGCAATGTCTACATTTGCGCTGCATCAACCTACGTACATTGACCCTGGCTCAACGCCGCTCGGGGAGGTGGTGTTGCTATGTTGGCATAACAAGGCATTTACATGGTTTGGAGACCATTTTAAATGGAGACCCATGGACAACTAGGTTGACGCAAGGCTGCTTATGTTGGCCTAAGTTTGTAGTGTAGACCAGGCCTGAGTTCTGCACCGTACTCACTCACCAGGATTGAAGGGTCTGCCTTCATTGAGCCTTCCCGGACCTTTGGTCTGCACCTTTTCTCTGGAAGTAGTATGGTAATTACCAGCTTATCTGTAGCTGATAAGTCATAACTGATTCTTTGTGTGAGTAACAGGCTATAAGAAAGACTTCACTGAGGTGACTGGCTGATTGTACTCTAGCCAGGAAAACCACACCCAGCCTCAAATGCAGTTTCAACTGGATTATTCTGACCCTGCACATTAGTTTTCCCTGCAGTGTTCTCACCAAATGTACCGCAGCCGTTATTTACGTATTGGAAACCCAGGGATCCTCCCACAATCTGTGCAATCCTTTGCAGCTCAGTGCCTCTGCAACGACACTGGGGCCCACTGCCCCCTACCCAATTTGACTCCCTAGTGCACAGCACCAGTCTAGCTGCGATGCCAAGTGATACCTTCTGGCTACAGCCCCTGAAGTCCCTCCTTAGTTAGGTTCCATAGCAAAGTCAATGTTGACTTGGTTTGTATTATCATTCTATGTTGCAAAGCCTAATGGGATTGATGGGGGTCTGGGTCATGGGTATCTTTCCAGCCTCTCCTGCTCAGGTGTGCCCATTCTCTAGACAGATCCATAACCTTGTGAAAGGTTTCTGCAGGGAATGCTGTTGCAGAATTGGCACAATGCCAGCTGAAAATCCACAAGATTTTCATCCCTGAGGAAGTGGAGAGGACACTTTGGCCAAATGCACAGCCAGATCATGCCATTCAGGCACAGGTCTACATTGCAGACCATGCAAAGCTGCACTAACCTATGGAAAACACCAAAGAGATTTTGCTGCAGAGAGGCGTCCCAGAACTCCATAGAGAGCCTACACGGTATTGCACCTCGAAGGTGCAGCATGCTTCACCCCAGCATGGCCAAGCAGCGCTACTGGCTAGTGTGTGGGGCAAGGGGAGTTATGGCTCCATCATCTCCCAGGTCCTTCCTGCCCCTTTTGAGTCACTGCACTTCCTGTGGCAAGCAACCCAGCAACAACCCAGCACTCCCCTGAATGCAAGGTTTGCTAATTCTTTGCTAATTCAAGGTTTGCTAATTGCAGGTGTGACTGCAGTCTCTGTGTGCCTATTGTAAAACAAATAGTGAGTGATAATACCAAACAAACAACCCTGGGAAGAAAAGGTGATGCTGACTCTGTGTCTGGAGATTTTTATACATTGCCAATACACCAGTGTGATGCATGGCTAGAAAGGGTTAAACGTCCTGCAAAATAAATAACCCTCAAAAGACATATGGGGAGATAATGTTTGTGTTTTTGTGTATTTGCTTATGTATGGGTAGGGTGGACAATGTAACCAACAGTTCCTGTCTATGCTGTATTCTGATAATTCAGAGGTCAAAAGAACATCCTAACATTTAAATGAATTGTAAACATAGGATATCTCAGTTTACATCTCTCTTTGAAATGTACTGTGAATGGTGGAGGAACAAGCAAATGGCCGTATGTTAATTCGTATAGCTAAATACCAGTGATGGACCTCCCTCAAAGTCGTGGTAATTACCTTTTGTTCCCTGAGGAATTCCAACTCATCAAAAGACATGAAATTGTATAAAAGATCCTTGAGTCCTGATTCTGTCATCTCAGATCTGCTTCATCAAGGGAAGTTTGAGTCGCAAGTTATGTTGATACGCCCTGAATATGAGATTTGGACATTGGACTATAACCTATGAACTATTTCTGAAAGAACTCTTTGCAACTACAAAGCGCACCATCTCTGCTGTGAATCTGAACCTCAATGAACTGAACTCATGTCTGTATGTATATTGATCTTTTAACCATACTCTCTCTCTTTTGTTTTTTAATAAATTTTAATTTAGTTAATAAGAATTGGCTGTAGCATGTATTTGGGTAAGATCTGGAATATTCAATAACCTGGGAGGTAATGTGTCCGATCCTTTGGGATTGATAGAACCTTTTCTTTCATATGATGAAATAAGATTTACAGAAATGTTCATCATATTTGACGTGGGTACCTGGATGGAGGCCTGAGGCTGGATCATTTTAAGGGAGTTGAGTAACCAGTGAGTTAAAAAAAAAAAAAAAAAAAGCTGTTTTATGCTGGCTTGGTAAATCTAAGTATTGGAATATCCATCAGTTTTATGGGGATTGTCTGCCCCATTCTTTGCAGATCAGCCTAATTGATTGACCATAGCTGGCCCCCACTGGGACCCCGGTCACAACCAGCTACTGACTACTTTATTAAAAATCTATTTTTGCAGGAGAAACAGACTGGGTGAGAGCCTTATCCCTGCTCTGGTCCCTTTATTCTGCATGAAAGGGCTGGAGCAGCATAAAGGGGCCAAAAAAACAGTGACTGTTTCATAGGGAGGATTTCCCTGATCCAAGCGTTGCAAAGACAGCCAGAACCCTTTGCAAGCCCCAGCATAGCACATGCACTTGGTGGGGTAGGGCAGCAGCAAGCAGCACTGTGGAGATCCCAGGAACTACTGTGATCTATAGGCAGCCCAGAAAGGCAGCCATAACTTAACAAGTTATATCTGGGGCCTCACGAGTCCCTGCAGCAACCCAGGACTTGGGATGGTGGCTTAAAACTACCTTATTCACCCCCTCCACTTGGGCTGTGAGTTCTGTGATGTGCTTCTCAGGGGCCCAGTGCAGAATCTCACCCACCGTGTATGTATATATTTAATTTGAAGAGATTGTATTTCAAAAAGGAAAGTCCCTCAGGTGGGGGACTCTGGAGGGCTCTTCCAGCTCTACATTTGTGTCTGTGGGTACGTCTACAGTACGAAATTAATTCAAACTTATTCTATTTGAATTTTTGGAAGCAATTTTATACATTCGGTGTTGTGTGTCCCCACTAAGGCATGTGAATTCGGCGGAGTGCGTCCACAGGACCAAGGCTAGCATCGAATGTTGGAGCGGTGCACTGTGGGAAGCTATCCTGCAGTTCCTGCCGCCCATTGGAATTGTGGGTTAAGCTCCCAGTGCATGATGGGGCAAAAACATTCTTGCGGGTGTTTCTGGGTGTGTGCCATCACTCGCTCCTCCCTCCGTGAAAGCGACAGCAGACGCCATACTGCCAGCAGGCGGTGCAGTACGGTGTACCGCCTGTCTCCTGGTACTATGAATCCACCTCGCATATCCTCTCATCTTTCTATCTACTCTTTTATCTAACCATTTCCCACCTTTTTTTGGCTACCGTGAACCGAGCAGCACAGCTTCCGCCGCAAACTCTGCTCTCCCACTCTTGCATCGCTAGCTAATTTTTCCATGTTGTCTGTCCTGGGCTCGCGTGCAAGCTACAGAAGGCAACAATTCCCCGCCGTTTTTCGGCCATCGTGAACTGAGCCGCACAGCTTCCGCCACAAACTCTGCTCACGCTTCCACCGCAAACTCTGCTCTCCCGCTCTTGCAGCTCTAGCGAGCTTCCCGACCCCATGAAAGCTACAGAGGTCAACCATTTACCGCCTTTTATCGGCCATCTTAAACCGAACAGCTCTCCTACGTTTCACGCCCTTTTTCCAGGATTACCCATGCAGGCACCTTAGCGCAGCAATCATGGAGCCCGCTCAGATCTCTGCTGCAGTTTTGACCATTGTAAATACCTTGCTCATTATCCAACATAGGGTTACCATACGTCTGGTTTTTCCCGGACATGTCCGGCTTTTCGGCAATCAAACCCCCGTCCGGGGGGAATTGCCAAAAAGCCGAATATGTCCGGAAAAATACCTTCCGGGCACTTCCCCTCCCGTGGCTGCTCTGCTCCTCCCCTCTCAGACTTCGGCTCTGTTTAAGAACCAAGCTGTCCAAGCCAGCGCTACCGGCTTCGGGCAGCCCCCTTGACTCCGGACCCCAGCCGCCGGCTGGACACTTCTCTCCCGCTCCAGCTGTTCTTCTCCGGCGGCTGGGGTCCGGAGGCAAGGGGGGCTGCTTGAAGCCGGTAGCGCTGGCTCGGGCAGCTTGGCTCTTAAACAGAGCCGAAGTCTGAGTCCGGGGAGGAGCAGAGCAGCTGGAGCCGGGAAGGAGAAGTGTCCGGCCGGGGGCGCAGGGTCCGGAGGCATAGGGGCTGCCCGAAGCCCGAGTGCTACCGGCTTCATGGTTTGCCAGGCAGCCTCCAGACCCTGCACCCCCGGCTGGACGCTTCCCCTCCCGGGCTCCAGCTGCGCTGGGGAAGTGCCGGCCGGGGGCGCAGGATCTGGAGGCTGCCCGGCAAACCATAAAGCCGGTAGCACTCAGGCAGCCCTTTTCGCGTGGCTGGGAGGGAGGAGGGGGAGTTAGGGCGGGGACTTTGGGGAAAGGGCGGAGTTGGGGCGGGGCCGGGGTGGGAAAGGGGAGGGGCTAGGATGGGAAAGGGGCGGGGCTAGGGCCCGTGGAGTGTCCTCTTTTTTTATTTTTGAAATATGGTAACCCTAATCCAGCAGTATGCATAGGTGGTGAGTTCCATACCCACATGGTGCTCGGGCACCAGCAATGTTCAGAGCCAGGAATCCAGCTCCACCAATATTTGGGGCCAGTTCCCCCCAGCCCCATCTGCTGCCCCCCCATGCCTCCCCCGAGTGTCCCTTGGCCCTGACTTGCTCCCCCGCCCCACCCGCCTTCCCGGCCCAGAGCAGAGAGTCACTGTCTCACTCTCTCCGCTGCAGGCTGCAGCACCATGCTGCCTCCCTGCAGCAACTGCTGCCACAGGGTCTAGTGCCCCCTATCTCCACTGCCAGGGCAGACTGACTCTGAGCCTGCCCTTCCCCCTCAGACCCTTTCATTTTCCGGCAGGACCCTCCAGCAGCACAGGGCCCCCTGCCCGCAGTCACTGCTCCTGCCCCATGCTGGGCAAGGAGGCAGCCCCATCCCTCACCCCCAGGGAGGCTACAGTCAGGGGCAACAGCAGGGGAGGAGGCGCACGCAGCACCCCTCCCCCCTCCCGGCACCCACCACGGGGGAGGTGAGGGAGATTCCTGGACCTGAGAGGGGCCCTAGGAGCACATGCAGTGACAGTGTGCTGCTGGGGCAGGGCAGGAAAGGGGGGCTCCTCCCCCAGAGCTGGGGGGAGTCCTCTCTGGCCCCTGTCCCGGAGCAGCCTGCCTGCACCCCAAACTCATTCCGAGCCCTGCCCCACCCCTAAGCCCATACCCCCAGTCAGAGCTTTCACCCCCTCACCACACCCTCTACCCTCTACCTTAGCCCTGAGCCTCTCCAGCATCCCAAACACCTTATCCCCAGTCCCAGCCAGAGCCCTCCCCCACACACTCCTACTCTCGCCCTGAACCCCTCCCACACCCCAACCCCCCCATTGCCAGCCCCAGACAGAGCCCTCACCCCCTACACTCACCCTGAGCCCCTCCCACACTCCAAACCCCTCATCTGCAGCCACACCCCACAGCCCTCACCCCTGCACCCCATCCCTCTGCACCCCTCCCATCCCCAAACTCCCTCCCAGAGCCTGCGCCCCAATTCCCTGCCCCAGCCTAGGGCCTGCACCCCAGACCTCCTCCCTCACCCAAACTCCCTCCCAGAGCCTTGGGCAGGTGGGGGGTGGAGTTTGGGTGGGGGCAGATTCTGGGCACCACCAAAATTTCTACAAACATGCCACCCCTGGCAGTACCTGCAAAACCGGGCGAGGAAGCGACGACAGTGCAATTACTATACTGATGAAGACATGGACACAGACGTTCCTAACAGCACGGCATGTGGCGATTGGGGGATCATGGTGACATTGGGCCAGGTTCATGCCGTGGAAAGCCGATTCTGGACCCGGGAAACAAGCACAGACTAGTGGGACCGCATATTGTTGCAGGTCTGGGATGATTCCCAGTGGCTGTAAAACTTTCGTATGGATAGGGCCATTTTCATGGAACTTTGTGACTTGCTTTCCCCAGTCCTGAAGTGCAAAGACACCAAAATGAGAGCAGCCCTCACAGTTGAGAAGCAAGTGACCATAGCACTGTGGAAGCTTTTAACGTCCGACAGCTACTGGTCAGTTGGGAATCAGTTTGGAGTGGGCAAATCTACTCTAGGGGCTGCTGTGCTACAAGTAGCCAACACAATCATTGATCAGCTGCTATCAAGGGTAGTGACTTTGGGAAATGTGCAGACCATTGTGGATGGCTTTAATGCGCTGGGGTTCCCTAACTGCGGCGCGGTGATAGACGGAACGTATATCCCTATCTTGGCCCCGGCACACCAGGGGGGCCAGTACATAAAGCGCAAGGAGTACTTTTCCATGGTGCTGCAAGCACTGGTGGATCACAAGGGATGTTTCACCGACATCAACGTGGGATGGCCGGGAAAGGTGCATGACACTCGTATCTTCAGGAACTCTGGTCTATTTGAACAGCTGCAGGAAGGGACTTACTTCCCAGACCAGAAAATTACTGTTGGGGATATTGAAATGCTTTTTATAGTTATCCTCGGGGACCCAGCCTACCCCTTAATGCCATGGCTCATGAAACCATACACAGGCACCCTGGACAGTAGTAAGGAGCAGTTCAACTATAGGCTGAGCAAGTGCAGAATGGTGGTAGAATGTGCTTTTGGACGTTTGAAAGTGCGCTGGCGCAGTTTACTGACTCGGTTAGATCTCAGCACAACCAATATTCCAATTGTAATTGCTGCTTGTTGTGTGCTCCACAATATCTGTGAGAGTAAAGGGGAGATGTTTATGGCGGGGTGGGAGGTTGAGGCAACTCGCCTGCCGGCCAAGTTCGCACAGCCAGACAACAGGGCAGTTAGAAGAGCGCAGCAGGGTGCGCTGCGCATCAGAGAAGCTTTGAAAGCCAGTTTCATGACTGGCCAGGGTACGGTGTGACAGTTGTGTTTGTTTCTCTTGAAGTTACCCACCCCCTATATATATGAAAGGAAATAAAGTCAAAATTGTTTAAAAACTGTTCTTTATTATTTGTTGCACAACACATTGAAAGAAATCAGAAGGTAGAGGGGGGTATTGGGTTGGGGGGGTGGAGGAGGAGGGAAGGACAAATCCAGAAACCAAATCAAAAGTTCGCATATGCCAGCTTTCTGCTGCTTGAGTGATCCTCTGGGGTTGAGTGTGTGGGGCCCCGTAGCCTCCCCCCTTGTGTTCTTGGGCATCTGGGTGAGGAGGCTATGGAACTTGGGGAGGAGGGAGGGCGGTTATACAGGGGCTGCAGCGGCAGTCTGTGGTCTTGCTGCCTTTCCCACATTAGATCCACCATACAGCGGAACATGTCAGTTTGCTCCCCCATGGGCTTGACCATAGCGTCCTGCCTGCTCTCATCGCGCACGTCCCTCCTCTCTTCATGTTCCTGTAATGCTTTACGGGACTCCACAATTGTTTGCCTCCATGCATTCAGCTGGGCCCTATCAGTGCGGGAGGACTGCATGAGCTTGGCAAACATGTGGTCCCAAGTTCGTTTTTTCCACCTTCTAATCTGGACCAGTCTCTGGAACAGAGTAGATAGGGGCCACGTTGAAACATTTGCACCTGCGGGAGGAGAAAAAGGGAGGGTAGTTCATTGCCGGTTCAGCACTTTATCTCTTATTTTCCTGGAATTTTCCAAGAGGGACATGTAGTACCAAAGGGCAATTTTACTATATTATTGATCTGGATCAAGAGTATGTTGGAATGTATGGGGCTGTGACCCAGAGCACCCATTCGCCTCCCTGGGTTTTTGGTACACTTGCCTGAGCTCCTTGATTTTTGTACAACACTGCTCTGTGTCCCTAGAATAGCCTCTTTCCGTCATGGACCTGGAGACTTTAGCGTGCGTATTTGCGTTCCTTTTTTTGGAGCGTAGTTCTGCCATAACAGACTCGTCTCCCCAACATGCAATGAGATCCAGTACCTCCCGTTCAAACCATGCTGGAGCTCGTCTGCGAATCCAGGACTGTGTGATCTCTTGTGATGGTGGACTCTGCATGGTCACCTGTGATGGTGGACTGTGCTGATGGTCACCTGTGCTGATGGTGACCAAATAGGAAATGAAATTCAAAAGTTCCCAGGGCTTTTCCTGCCCACTTGGCTAGTGCATCGGAGTTGAGAGTGTTGTCCAGAGCAGTCACAAGGGAGCATTCTGGGATAGCTCCCGGAGGCCAATAATGTCGAATTGCGTCCACGATACCTTTAACCCAGGATTGCAATCTCGATTTAAGCGCTACTCCACTTGCCGAGGTGGAGTACAGAAATCGGATTAAAGAGCCCTTTAAACCGAAAAAAAACAGTTTGGTCATGTGGACAGAATCTTTTTTTTTTCTGAATTAACTCAGCTAATTCCAAAATAACAGACTAGTGTAGACCAGGCCTGTGGTTTGTTTTTCGAAGTATTGATAAACTCTGCATGCAGCAAAACCCCTTCTCAGGCTGGTCCCTACTACCTCCAAACCATGATGTTATTATTCACACAAATAGTCATAATGCCTGTATAAGTTGGCCCTTCTGTGAGCCAGTGATTGACCTTTTATTACTGACTCCAACTAGGGCCGGCTCCAGGCACCAGTGTAGCAAGCAGGTGCATGGGGCGGCCAATGAAGCGGGGGGGGGGGGCGGCGCGTCCGGCCGTTCGGCAGCAATTCGGCGGTGGGGCCATCACTCTGTCTCGGAGCGAAGGACCTGCCACCAAATTGCCACCGATCACGGCATTTGTTGTTGGTTTTTTTTGTGCTTGGGGCAGCAAAAACGCTAGAGCCAGCCCTGACTCGAACAGAAACTTAATGATCCTGTTTTGGAAAGTTAAGATCTGAACTTGAGAAGCATGGAGCATCCACAACTCCCACTGACTTCCTGGGCCTGGATCCTAAGGCAAGAACTCTGAATCTTTTAGTAAAATATGGAAACGTTCTGGCCATTGAAAGAGCTTCTAGGATAACTTGTAATTTAATCTCTGTTTCTCACATGGGTGCAACAGAACAGTTTACAAATAATTAACCCAGCATGCCAGCACCTCTGAGTGTCAAAGCTCAGGACTGACACACTGCTTTATCAGATGTCCTTTGGCTTTACTTGTTTGAGTACTTAGTTAATAGAGCACAGTCAGCCCCAATCTTCCATCACCGTGTCTCAAGGACAGTGGGATAACATCAATGTAAACTACATTATTGTGTAGTTCATTGCCGGTTCGGCAGTTTATCTCTTATTTTCCTGGAATTTTCCATGAGAGACATGTAGTACCAAAGGGCAATTTTACTATATTATTGATCTGGATCAAGAGTATGTTGCTTTGCCATCAACATTTTATTGACTCCACTGTTTTAAGACAATTAATGTTAGAGGCACTCAGCGTGGTTCTACTTGAAACAGATTTAAGAAACAAAATTCCAACAGACGTCAATGATATTTTTGATTACGGCATATACACAAATAACAGCCTAGCAATTTTTTGCCCCTCTGTTCACTGTTTTGCTGATGAAGAGGTCCCTGGGCCCAACAATGATAAGATGTGAACGGAACACTTTTTCACTGTTACCCCACAGCACAGTTAGTGTGTCCTGGATTTTTGTGTCAAGTTATAAGTGGCTTATTTCCACTGTAACAACCGCCATTCAAAATCTTTGAAATCTTTTCTGAAATAGCAGTTTTTATAGGCAAAACCCCTGTCCGCCATTCTTTTTAGCTGGTGTTATAGAGTCTTAAATGTTCCTTGGGTGGGGGGAGGGGTACAGAAGGAACAGTTAGCTTAGATGTTCTGGCACGATTGTTGTTGGAGTTTAATTTGTTCCTTTTGGGGGAGGGAGGGGGAGAAGGAATGGTTAGTTTAGATGGTCCAGACCGACTGTTGTTGGAGTTTGATTCTGTTTCCTTTAAGGGAAAAAAAGCCAAACCTACACAGAAGGGGAGAGGAAAAGTCTAGCAATGGTAGAAAATGCAGCTTTTGTCTGATGCTTTCTTTAACTTGCAACCTCACTGCTGAAGAAACAGCACACGGTCTCTGAGACCTGGCAAACTGGTACCAGCACTGAGATGTATGAGGCATTACTTGTAACTGTCTTTCTGGTCACTGGCTTACAGCAGTGCTGCAAAGGTTGTGTTGGCCTGCTAAGCCTAATTCTTATTGGACAGAGGCAAAAGGAGACAGGAAAGAGAAGAAAGAAGGTGATAAAGGAAAATGACACCAGGGAAGGGTTAATGACCTATAGCTCACATCCCAGGTGGTATTCAGGAGTTAGCTGATGCTGTTGGAGGTGGTGATGATATCTGTTTCCCCCTCTGGCCCAGGCTGGTCAGGATGCCTTTCAGGATCAGGACGATGAAGGCCCAAAGGTGTCAAGATGGATCCCAGTGTCCCAGGAGATAGTGGAGGTGGCAACCATGATGGTAAAGCTTGTGTCTTCCAGACCATCTGACCTGACTTTCCCATCAGCAACCCGGACATAAACAACATCCAATTAAAATTAACCAATCAAAACACATTTCAGTGGTTTCAACTTTCAATATTTCCTCTCATTCCTGGAGTCTTTTAGTTTATTGTTATGCCAACTATGACTTTACCAAAAGCCTTGAAAATCTCTTATCATAATTCTTTTAACTTAAACAAACCAGTTTGTACCAATCTGTTTGTCTCCAACTTTTGCTGACTTTTCATAAACAATTTTATGGAACCGGCTGAGTTGGGCTTTTTTTTTTTTACCTTGGGCAACTTAGAGCACAGGACTTTGCACAACGCCACAAATCCTCATTATTCCTGCTTCCTATTCCAGGCTCTTAAATGTATTCCCTCCCTATGCCTGGCTAGGCCCAAAGCTATGTTAAAACACAGCAGAACTAGCTAACCACAAATGCAGAAGAGCATTTTAAGCTCAGCAGCAGGGCACAGCTGCAGAGACATGAGGGCTGTTGCTTTTTTAATGAAATGTGTGACTTCTGTTATCAGTGCACTGCCTCTCACCTCTCAGCTGTATCTCATTCTGTGGGATATCACTCAGTTTGTAGACCCAAAGATCCTGGTGTTCCACACAAATTTGGGTCTCAGTCCTGTTATTTCTTGCCTGATGGGTGGACTGCTGGGCTCACACACAAACAATTGTAGTAGCAGGGCCTACACTCTTGTTACTTGATATTATGAAAAAGGTTTACAGCACTAATATAAACTGAAGGCACAGAAAGAATTATCGACATGAAAGGAAGGAATCTCCGAGGATGTAAAGTTTCCTGCATGGCTTGCTTTTGTGGAGCCCTCTTTCTGGGTGTTTATCAAAACCTGGGTCCCACATTTGGGTCTTGGCAGGTCAAAAGTAGAGCTGGTCGACCTTCACAGTTTTCCATGGAAGGGAAATTCCAAAGGAACATTTATTTTGGAAAAATCAAAATGTTTTGATTTAATTTTTCGGAAGTGAAATGGAGCAGCAGGCTGCCCCAACTCCCAGGGACTCTGCATGCTGCCCAACACTGAGGGACTCCCCAGGCCAGAGTCAGAGGCAGCCCAAGAAGTTGCCCAGAATTAGGGGCAGCCAGGGAGTCAGGGGCAGCCCAAAGGCTTCCTGGGAATCAGAGAAGTTCCCGTCACAGAGCAGGGAGTCTAGAAGCCCTGAGAGCCTTGGCTTCCCGAGCTACCAAGCTCCTGGCTGCAACATAGGGCACCTGGAAGCCCCAGTGGTTCCCAGCCCCCAGGCAGTCTGATGGCAGGGCTATCTTGGAGTCACAGACCCTGGTAGTACAGGCTGCCAGCAGCCCACTTAGAGAGCTGTCAGGAAACCAGGCAGGTTTCGGTAGAAATTCATCAAAAGTGAAACCTTTTCACAAATCAGCATTTTCCAGTGAAAAACCAGTTTGTTGGGAAATTGCCAACCTGTTCTAGCTGAGAACTGTGCTAACTGCACGTGTACAGTTTAACTCCAAGCCCAGTTTTATTGGCTAAACAATGTTTTTAAAATGGGCTTTTAGCCAAAGGGCTCTTTTTAAAAGTGTTTGTTTTCCTGATCAGAACTTTTGTTGAGAGCTAGCCTCAAACTGCTCTGTTTTTTAATGCCTAGGTTATAAAGTGCTGACTAGCAGGTTTCATAATGGAACTGCTGCCAGACCGTCACCCAGACTGGCACTAGCACGTGTTGAGTGAGAATCATGGTAGTGATTTGAATCAAGTGACTACTACTGTATCTGTACAAGAACAAACATGGAATCTGCATTGCCCTGACTATACCAAGCTTTTAAACCTTCATACTCCTGGGCCCCAATCCCAGCAAACTCCAGACCTTCAGTGAGCTAAATGTGAAATTTGAGCGTGCAAGGAATGCAGAATTGGGCCCTTTATGATTTTGCATTTACATAGGGTCTGGTCCTGAAAACTGTTATTCACGGGAGCAGTCCTTGGTGCTCCCTGATCTAGCTCCCTCTCAGTGGAATTAACTTCATTAACTTCAATGGAAGTTGGATCAGGCCCTTGGCTAGTCTCAGTAGACTTCAGAGGAACGTCTTGTGTGAGTCAGGGCTTGCAATATTGGATCAATCAGAATCCCATCGTCATATAGTAGGAATCATTTTAATAGATCCCTATTTAGGGCAAAATGTGTAGCTATAATGTAAGAAAATTCTTATTCTAATTCTCATTCTCCTCAACTTCTATAAGCAGCAAAACACACAACAAATTGACTCTGTCTTGCATGGATCATTGTACACATTCAAAGAACAGCCTCTCTAGTCAATTATTAAGATTAATGTATTTTTAATTTTCTATTTTTACATTACTTGAGGAATAATAAAGGGAGTCCCCTAGGGCTGATTTAATGTAGTTTTGTGCACAAAGCACCTGCATCACATTTCAAAGTAAATGAGTTTAAATCTTTTACAGATTGGATTGTGTTAACCTTTGAATAACTTTGTCCAATCAATGCAATTCCAGAATTCTTTTGACCAAACATATTTCATTCTTTAGATTTACAAATAATAATTAAAAAACAAACAGGGTCAAACAAACACTAGTGCCTAGCAAAAAGGGCAGTCCTCCGAATATTATTATTAGCAGCCGAGGAGTCCCAGTCATGGAATAGGACCGCCTCTTGTCTTTTCCAGGATCGTGAACAACCTAACTTCAATACAGTTACAGACTTAACTTCAAGCCAGGGCTGATAACAGATTGTCACAGAAAGCTCTCTTTTTATTGCTGCAGGTGAACTAAATTTATCCATAGTGCAACTTGATTGTAGTTAATGGATTGGCACCAGACATGGGTTTGGGCTCTTTTTAGAAACAATCTTTTTAAAGAATAACTTCTGTCTGAATTAAGAACTATCAGTTGATGTATGTCAGATGAGCATCGGCTGTATATTCTTGCCCTTCCCAGGATTGGTTTTAATCAAAACAATCCAGGGAGCATCCATATCACAGGGAGGATTTTTAAAAGTAAACTATAGAATTAGAATTAGTAACCCAAAATATTGCATAACTCTCTGCTTCATTCAGTAGCACTAGAACTATCAAAATATGTACTGGAATTGCAGCCTTTTTATGAGTAATACCTGCATAGGTGGAAACAAAAGTCTGCAACAAAGAGTGGGACTCACTGCTTCTAGGTCCTTCTCCAATGAGGTTGGTCTGCAACCATTTGCTGGTGGGCTGTGTAAGCAGAAAAGATGCACAAAGTAAGTATTGAGCCTGTGTTTATTAAACTGCTCTTTAGTATCATTAGCTCTTCAAAGACAGGAATGAAAAAAATGACAGATTCAGAGTCACAACTGGAAAGTTTTGATGCTTTAAATTTCCATCCATCCTGGCGAGGACGTCCCATCACACAAATGAACTACATGGAATAACACCAGCCAGTTCGAGTAACAATAGCAGTGTAGCCAAAGCAACAAAGGAGGCTGCATGGCCTACCCACTACCTTCCCACATACTTGAGCAGCCACTGCCCAAGCCACTGCAATTTTACTACTATTGTTACTCAAGCTAACTTTGATCTGGCTAGACGTGCTGCAGTCACATTTCCTGACTGCACCATCGACAGACCCTTAGTTCTTATTAGAAAGATGCCTCTCGGCTGCAGGACCGGTAGAATTTTCAATATCCAGGCCTGTAAGATGCATTCTTATTCTTTAGTTATTTTGCAGCACTCAGAAATGTGCTAAGCACTTCACACACGACATAGAAAGACCCAGCCCCTTCCAAAAGAGCTTCCAATCTAAAATTAGACACCTTCACAAGTAGTGAAGGTAACAAACTATAGACCCGGTTCAGGAGGGACCAGAGTAAAACCAATATGATCACATTGCTGTTTAGTGTATGGAATGGGCATGTCTTGGCTTATTGTTTTAATGTGCAAATGTAAAACGGTGCCCTAGGAAAACAATTGACTCCCTTACTGTGGGTATCACAGAAGAACTGAATTTTCAGGAGTTGCGGCATTCATTCTTGGTTTGGTGAAGTACTAAGAATAGGGTTGCCAGTTGTCCGGTTTCCGACCGGAACGCCTGATCGAAAAGGGACCCTGGTGGCTCTGGTCAGCACTGCAGACTGGGCTGTTAAAAGTCTGGTCAGTGGCGCAGCAGGGCTAAGGCAGGCTCTCTGCCTTCCGTGGCTCCACATAGCTCCCAGAAGCAGCGGCATGTCCCCACTCTAGCTCCTATGTGTAGGGGAAGCCAGGGGGCTCTGCACGCTGCTCCCGCCCCAAGCAGCAGCTCTGCAGCTCCCATTGGCTGGGAACCATGGCCAATGGGAGTTGCGGGGGTGGCACCTGTGGACAGGCCAGCACACTGACCTGCCAGGCTGCGCCTCCACGTAGGAGCCGGAGGGGGGACATGCTGCTGCTTCTGGGAGCTGTTTGAGGTAAGTGCCACCTGGAACCTGCACTCCCACCCCCCCCTTGCACCCCAAACCCCTCAACCCCAGCCCCACCCCAGAGCCTGCATCCCCACTGGAGCCCACACCCCCTCCCAAACCCCAAACCCCTGCCCCAGCCCTAATCCCCCTCCCACCCTCCGAACCCCTGAGTCCCAGCCCGGAGCACCCTCCTGCACCCCAAATCTCTCATCCCTGGAACCACCCCAGAGCCCCCAGCCGGACCCCTCACCCCCAGCCTGGAGCCCCCTCCTGCTCCCCAAATCCCTCATCCCTGGCCCCACACCAGAGCCCTCACCTCCCCCCAGCTCCAGCCTTGATCCCCCTCCTGCCCTCCAAATCCCTCATTCCCAGCCTGGAGTCCCCTCCTGCACCCCAAACCCCTCATCTCCAGCCCCACTCAAAGTCTGCACCACCAGCCAGAGCCCTCACTCCCCGCTTCCCAATCCCCTGCCCCAGCCCGGTGAAAATAAGCGAGTGAGTGAGGGTGGGGAGAGTGAGTGACAGAGGGAAGGGGAGTTGGAGTGAGCGGGGGCAGGGCCTCAGAGAAGGGGCAGGGCAAGGGTATTTGATTTTGTGCAAGTAGAAAGTTGACAACACTAACCAAGAAGCATGAGACATGTGCTACTATATATCATTCAATAAGCAATTACAACAAATAATCCCAGGAGAAGGCATTTGTAGAAGACCATCTTCTTTACCTGGAAAGGCTACCGTGATTTAAAAGAAGTGAGTCAATCTGTTGGGCTCTTATATTTGTCCAAGTGCAACCCTAAAAATCCAACCCAACTTCGGACCAGGTTCAGACAGAACAAATGCTGCATTAGGCTCTATTTATCTCCTTGTTAAACACCTCCCTGCCATGGAGCCCACTGCAAACACCTCTTGGCTAACGAGTGCAGATATTTTTTTCGTAGTTCAGATTTTTGTGGCCTGATGGCTGTTGCACAATTCACTAAGCTGGTCTTTTACACTGGCTTTTGTTGTTGCAATGGTCTAATAAGTTTGATCAAATTAAATCAGAAGCTTTACGCTGAGCTTTGGGCAATTAAGTTTTAATTCTTTTCTCTCCCTTACACGTCAATTTATTTATTCCTCCTTACGCTACTTTGTTTTTTATTATTCCACCCAGAGTGGAATTCAGCTGCCACAGCAAAGTGGGGAGGTCACTTTCATTTCGTTTGACCTCCCATCATAAGCGATTCCAGGGCTTCTTCTTAAGCTCAGCAAGAAGTTGGTCCAGGGCAGGCAGAGAAAATAATGTCCGCCCTGTTGATTCAGTGGTTTATGTGCTGAGACAATAGCCACATAAAATAAAGGAAAGAAGACAGACAAGTGAAAGAAGGGCTAAGAAAAGCTCCAACCCAGTGAGATAGCAGAATCCCTTAGTTAAAATATTTTAAGTAATGCATGTTTTTCTCAGGGCGTCTTTGCTTTTCGGTTGCTTTTTTTAGCACCCTCAGATTGATTTCACCCTGCCTCAGCCTGCAGCCCATGCTGGAAAGGCTTGATTTATCAGTGCCCCATCACTCCTTTACGCTGTCTCTGTCCACAAAGAGGCATAGGTTTTTAAGGCCAAAAAGGGACCATTATGATCATCATCTAGTGTGATCGCCTGCATATCACAGGCCAGAGAACCTCATCCAATAATTTCTGCACCAAGACCATAACTTCTGTTTGCGCTCTAGCACATCTTTTGGAAAGACATCCAGTCTTGATTTAAAGCTGTGCAACCTATCGTTGTCTCCTGCCCCGTCACCCTCTGTTCAGCCAGAGATAGCAACCTGGACACCCTTTTTATTCTCTCCTCCCAGCCATCTCTAGCACCACGCTTTTTTCCCCACACTGCACATGAAGCATGGAACACTCTTCCCAAATCTGGCCTGTCCCATGCTCCTCCCCATATTCAGGTCTCTCCTTAACACTCTCTTCCGCACCACAAAAAGTGAGTTGACGCTGATAATTATTTTTCAAAAATGAATTGAGCCGCCTAGGTATGTCTACATTAAGCCATAGCATCATCATTGCTATAACTCTTTCTCTCTCTTTCCCCAGTCCCTCCCTTCTCTTTGTTACCCCCATTTAGCATGTCACATCCGAAATTAGCTTGCAAGATTTTAAAGGCAAAGGCAGGGCCAGACTTAGGGGTGGGCCACCGGAGCGGCCACCCGGTAGTCAAGGGGGCACCATACAGCAGATCAGAGGTGTGCGCTGCCAATATAGTGCCAGAAAGTGCTCCCTGGGGAGTGCCACATGGGGAGGGGGCTCCCAGATTTCTCCCTGCTTCCTTCTAGCAGAGGAACATAGATGGGGGCAAGCGGTGACACACAGATACTGCTCACCCCCCCTCCCATGTTCCTCTGTGCCCCCCAGGGGGCTGTGAGGGGAGGAGCAAGGAGCAACACCAAGCACTCCATGCAACCTTTCCCACCTGGGCTGTGCCGAGAGGCATCAGGAGCTGCTGCTCTCCTGCCCTGTCTTTATGCAGCTCAGGTGAGGAAAATGACCTGGATGCAGGGAGCCCTGACATTGCTCCTCACTCTCCCCCCACACATACACACACACACACAGCCTCCTAGAGGGACCAAGAGCAGCATTTCATGGGGGACCAAGCAGCAATGCCAGGTGCTCTGTGCAGCCAGGTCAATTTTCCCACATAGGTGCAGGAGGGGGGGGTGCAGGGGTTAGGGGCACAGGAGGGGGCAGGGATTAGGGGTGCAGGAGGGGAGTGCAGGAGTTGGGGGTGAAGAGGAATAGTGCAGGTTTTTGGGGAAGAAGTGGGGGTAGTGGTTGGGGCAAAGGGGGGGAGTGCAAGGGTTGGGGTGAAGGGGGGGTTGGGAGCCTAGGAAGCCCACGGGGGTTGGGGGGCACCCACAGGGTCTAGGGGCAATGAGGGGCACTGCGTCCATGGGGGTCAGGGGTGCCAAAATACAAGTTCACTCAGGGTGCCATTTTCCCTAAGTCCAGCCCTTGGCAAAGGTGATGATGGGCCAGCACGCCAGGTCTAGCTATGTTGAATGTGGAGCAAGGCTCCATGGTATATTGGTGTAGAAAGGTGAATGTAAGCCATCCAGCCTCTTGTCTGATCCCTGGCCCCCTCTCCTCTGATCCCTGGCCCCCAGCGCACGTTAGAGCAGGCTAAGTGTTGCTCTAAGTTACTATAGCTACAGTGGTCCCCTAGGGACAGTTTCACCAACTGGGAACTGTCAGAGTGTGTGCACTTAACTCCACCATCTTCTGCCAGCCTATTTTGGGTTGCAGATCAGGTGGCATAGAGCCAGCTCCATGGGCTTTACACTACCAGGGAATTCCCTGGCTGCCCCCTTTGAACTAGGCCCAAAACATTTTGATAGTCTGCAAAGAGCCTTGCACAATTTGGGGGCACTATGATAAATATAACTATTAATCAGGTTTCTTTGATTGTCCTCAATTGCAGTAGAAAGCCAAGAAATTCAGGCAGCTCCTCGCCTTGTACTGTTAATGGGATCTTTGTTTAGAGAACACATGCTTTGTCTGAAAAAAGTGCTGAACAACATCCTCAGACCAGGTAGGTGAATTGAGCCAATAGTTTCACATGCAGCAAATTGTTTACCCAGCTGCACCTGGCCTTATGAAGCCCATACAAATCAATGAGCTCCATTGCATTCTGCAGCTGTCTGTTTTTATGATGGGTTCTGAAATAGCATTTCCCCTTTATCTACTGACCCTTAAATATACTGGATTTAAGAAATGTAAGCAGTTAATGGTAACACCATAGCAGGCAGTAATGCCGAGCTGCTTCACTGAGTGAGGAAATGGTATTTACACCCCTTTTCAGGGGAAATTCAGTAACTGCAGGAGGAGAAAGACATTTCCCTTGCTTGGCATTCCCCTTCCTCCCACTCACACGGTATCAAGTTTTCAAGCAATGTGTGAGTCCTAAAGTAATAGGGCAGATTGTTCACTGCTGCAATATAGTTCAAGTATTTACAAAAAATCTAATGACTAATCATTGTTATGGAGATTAGTCAAATACTAGCTAAGCAAATGTATGACTTCCATGGAATTCTCACCGTCTTTGGTGGCTTTGTGGAATTGGCTTGGTTACAGGATCTAGGTAGCCATAATTTGCATTGTTACTATACAGAGCTTTGGTTTTCAAAAATACTCCAATAAGCATCATTTTACAGCTTGGGGAACATGGCCATAAATCCAGCTGCTAATGGGAGTGGATGTTAGGCAGCTTCAAAGCTCTAAGAGTCAGTGGGAGTGTTTGTTTATATTTACCATTGATTGAAGGAATGATTGTCTGGACTGACTGACCATTCAGTGGTCAAGACATTGGGCAGTTTTTCAGACTCTCTTGGGTTGAGCTGATTAGTGTAGCTGGCAACATTATAACTAAAACAAAGCCACACACACACTGCAGAGGATGCAAAATATACAGAGCAATGTGGGTCATTTTGTAAATCAGGCCCATTCATATGAAATGCCTTTTAATACAACCAAATGCAAAGTTATAGATCTAGGAACAAGGAATGCAGCCCATACATACAGAATGGGGGACTGGGTCCTGGAAAGCAGGGACCCTGAAAAGGATTTAGGGATCATAGTGGTCAAGCATCTAAACATAAGTGCCCAGTGTGATGCTGTGGCAAAAAAAAGTGGGGGGGGGGGGCGGCAGGCAATGCAATCCTTGGATGTATAAACAAGGCAGTAGGAGTAGACAGGTGATTTTGCCTCTGTACAAGGCATTGGTGAGCTCCCATACTGGACTACTGTGTACATTTCTGGTGTTCACGTGTTCAAATTGTGAAAAATTGGAGAGGGTGCAAAAAAGAGCCACAAAAATGATTTGAGGAGTAGAAAAAATGCCTTACAGTGCGAGACTTAACAAACTCAATCTGAAGATTTAGAGGTGACTTGATTATAGTGTATATACCTTCAGGGGGAGAAAATAGCCAGTACTAAAGGCTTTTTTTAACCTAGGAGAGGAAGGCATACCAAGAACCAAAGGTTGGAAGCTGGAGACAGACAAATTGAAATTAGAAATAAGACATGCATTTTTAACAGTGAGCATGATTAACCTTTGGCACAAACTACCAAGGGAAGTGGTAGATTCATCATCTCTTAATGTCTTCAAATCAAGACCAGATCATAGAATCATATCATATCAGGGTTGGAAGGGAGCTCAGGAGGTCATCTAGTCCAACCCCCTGCTCAAAGCAGGACCAATCCCCATCTAAATCTCCCAGCCAGGGCTTTGTCGAGCCTGACCTTAAAAACCTCTAAGGAAGGAGATTCCACCACCTCCTTAGGTAATCCATTCCAGTGCTTCACCACCCTCCTAGTGAAAAAGTTTTTCCTAATATCCAGCCTAAACCTCCCACACTGCAACTTGAGACCATTACTCCTTGTTCTGTCATCTGCCACCACTGAGAACAGTCTAGATCCATCCTCTTTGGAACCCCCTTTCAGGTAGTTGAAAACAGCTATCAAATCCCCCCTCATTCTTCTCTTCTGCAGACTAATCTTCTGCAGATGCCTTTCTGGAAGATATGCTTTAGTCAAACACAAGTTATTGGGCTCAATAGGTTGAACTTTTGGGGCCTATTATATACAGCAGATCAAACTATATAATCTAATTGTCCCTTCTGGTCTCTGACTCTATGAATCTTCCAAAGATTCCCCTTCAAGAGGCTCCTGAGAAATCTCGGCTCTCAACTCAACCAGAGGCTAAAAAAATCCCCACGTGAGCAAGTGACTGATGTGCTGGTTCTAGGTTCCAACACAGGGAATTCAGTCAGTGATGGATTTAGGCAGGCTACTTGGAGCCCCAAGATCTGAGCCCTCAGTTTATAGGGTACTAGACTATGAGGGAGGGAATCTCCTCCCTGCTACAGCCTTTGGAACAGAGACTTCAACTTGGCTCTTTTACATTGCAGGTGAGGCCCTAATTACTGAGCTCCTGAGTCATTTTTTTCTTGCTCTCTCTGTCTGGCCCAATGACTATTTAATCATTTATACAAAATTGGATAGCTCTAACAGTAGAGATTGAGAGACCCACCCCAGACTACCCACATCGCCCAATGGCTAGGGCACTCATTTGGGAAGGCGGAAGCCCTCGGTTCAAATTGCTGCTCCAAATCAGGCGACATGGGGATTTGAACCTGGCTCTTCCAGGATGAGTATACTAACGCCTGGGCTAAAAGGTATCCGGGGGCAACCACCTATTCCTCCAGTATCTTTTGTGCATGGTCCAATCCAGCAGGCAAGACAACATTTCACTTGAGGATCCTGCTGGGACTTAGTCCTGAGCTGAGCACCCAGATTTAGGCGGCTGGGCACCGCCTACTAGCAGACATTTGAACACGATGGGAATTTTACTAGCACCTAGGGATTTTGACATCTTCAGGGTTAGACAGCAGTTGACCAGGGGTTTTGAGGCTTTAAATTTGGACATAGGCACCAGAAATATTTTGTAGATCTAGCCCTAAGTAACTTGCCCAAGGTCACACCTGGAGCTATAACAGATCAGGGCAGGGCCGGCTCCAGGGTTTTGGCTGCCCCAAGCAGCCAAACAAAACAAAACAAAAAGCCGCGATCGCGATCTGCGGCGGCAATTCAGCGGGAGGTCCTTCGCTCCGAGCAGGCGTGAGGGACCGTCTGCCGAATTGCCGCTGAACAGCTGGACGTGCCGCCCCTCTCCAAAGTGGCCGCCCCAAGCACCTGCTTGGTAAGCTGGTGCCTGGAGTTGGCCCTGGATCAGGGGCTTCAACCCACAGCTCTCAGTTCACAATCAGCCTCACAGAAGAACTAGATGATATCTCTGAGCAGCTGGGTATTGTTTCTTTAAAGGGTGTAGCTGGAAGAGGGGCTGACAAAGGTTCTAGCAGAAGTCTGCAGCGAAGTAGAGAGAGGGAGACACACACACAGAGTCAGAGTAACAGTATTTCAATTAACATTTTCGTTCACTGTAAGAAGAAAGCAGATTCTTCTGTGATTCTTTACCATTGTCATATGACAATGTCACAGACGCCATGCAACTTTAGTAGTACCAGTTACAACTGGTGGGAATGGGAAGGGGATTGACATTTTAATGATTAAAATAGAAGAATAGAGTTGAAAATGTGCCATGTGACTTGCAATTCGTTTTCGATAGACGTTTGTGTGCTGTATTAAGCCTGTTTATCACCTAAAACTTTGCTTTAGTTGGGAGGATGGGAACATACATTATGCTGGTACCAGCAGATTTCTCATGCTTTCCTGTTCTTTCACTCTATCCAACATACTCCAATAGGTGAACTAGGTCACATCTTAATCCTCTACTGATATGAGCAGTCAAACACTGCAGACATATTTGGCAATATTGTAACAAGCAACATTGTGCAAAACACTCAATCTTTGCTTGTTGTGAAAACACTGATTTATACCTCCCCCCAAAAATGTGGCTCTGTAAGTTTGCACTAATTTTCATTATCCCCCACCAAGTGAGACCAAACTGCGCGTGAAGCTGCATCGTAGAGTAGATGTTGTCATCTGTGTTTGGTGTCCTCCCAGGGAAATGAGTTGGTGGCTTCACTGTCATTCCTAATGGGCAGGTTTCCACCACAAACCCCTCCCCACCAAAATTGGCACTAAGGCCCAGATCCTCAAAGGTATTTAGGCACCTACCTTGCGTTGATTTCAATGGGCATTAAGCACCTAAATATCTTTCAGGATCTTGGCCTAATTGCCCCCTGCCCCTCTGTTGGCATCATCAACAGAGATACTGAGAGACGAAGAGCCATGGAGACCAAACGCCACTCTCAGCCCGACCAGGGGGCTTTCTAGTGCAGGATGGAGGCACGTTGGCAGGCCAGCATGGGGATGCTTTGCACTGTGCCTGCCACGTTATGCTTGTTCTGTTGGTAGAGTTTCTAGTATCCAGGACCTTTCACCACTACTAAAGTCACAGTCTCTTTTTTTTTTTTTTGAACCCTCTCACCTTAAGTACTTTGCCTCTTTTTTGCCAGAGCATTTTTTTTCTCCAGGGAATAACAGTTTTTGCCACAGTGACGTTGGCAGCAAGACATTACTTAGGATAAAAAGGAATTTTCATCTGTGGAAAAGTTGCTTTCTCCTGAGCGGAAAATACCACCTTTGAGGTGAAAACACTAAGTTTTCTGCAAATCCAGCAAGAATGTTACTTTTCAGGGTTCTCACCATCTTGAACTTTATGTGATTGGGGACTGTGCCTTTAAGGGCTTCCCAGGCAGTGTAGCTGGGTGGGGTACTGTGAAGCTCTTGTTATGCCCATCCAATTGGAAATGGCCACAGAATAAAGCAGATCTCAGGCACCTTAAGCACCAAGTGATAATTGATAACCACAAACTTCATATGATAGCCATCATTTTGCTGTGTCGTCTTAATATCCTCCATACCAGGTTAGATACTATGGCACCGGGATACTGCAGTGATGGGCATTCTATAAACATGATTAGATTAAAGCATCCTGAAAGATCTTTGGGGCTTCATGCAATGTTATCACTTTATGCTATTGCAGCATGATGTACTGTTTTTGCACTGCAGTGAGCTTGCCCAGCTGATCTATTGGTGACACCTGCAACAGGCAGTGTTTGTCATGAGAGCGCCCTCTCCCTCTTGAGCGCTATGGGAAAGAATGGCTACTAAATTGCAATGCAAAAGCCTCCCTGCAGAATCCCAGAGGTGCTTTAATGCATTAGCTTTCACTTTTCAATAGTCCCCTCTCTATTTTATCATGAGGAAGAAATATGTCTTTTCACAACAGTTGGGCATATTCATCTGACAAATACAGTACAACAAAGGAGACATTTGTATAATAAAGTTTCTTTTTTCTTCTTTGGGCCAAGCCATTTCTTTTAAATTAGTTTGCCATGACAAGTTGGGTCCTAATTAAACTATGAATGTGAAAACACAGCTCTACACTTGTCTGCAATTTTGTTTTTATACCAGTCACTCCCATTATATTTAAGAGCTGTTTGCATTGTCTATGAAAGGAACAATCTGTTTAATGAGCGAATATGATCTTGAACCAATATTTTGGCAGCTTTGCAGTTACACCTAGATATAAACATCCCCCGTTGAGACTGAATCTAATCTCTCAGTGTTAATCCAAGATCTGGGAAAGTATTACTGTGATAGAGCAGTGTAGGAATGGAAGTTTACTGTAGACTCTCCTATAAAGTTATCTCTGACAATAAAGCCTTTGATGATTCAGCCCTGCTGCCGTTTATCAGAAACCCTTGTTAGCTTTTTCCACCCCCTCATAGTGGAGGCTTCATACTTCTTAAACACTCCGGTGAGGGAATGTGCTCTGTATCTTGACCAACCTGAAAACTGGGTCAGATAGCTGTGCCTCAGTCTTAAGCTACTCTTCAAACTCACTGTAGCCCATCTCCACACACAAAGGATATGGCTTCCTGAAAGAATCCTGCCCAGAAAAATCAAGGGCCTCTGAGCATCAATAACAGACAAGTTGGATACTAAAATAAAATGTTGCTTTTATAGAGCATCTTTTCTCTGTGGTATATACTATTCCTACTGAGTCAGCTACTCCAGCACGAGTCCATGCTTCTCCACAGCGTAGGCTGGTGTTCCATATAAATCTGGGTATCGGGGGGGGGGGGGTCCAGACGCACAGCATGAGTGAACAGGGGAGCAGTTCCCTGTTCAGTGACCTCTCCCCCCATGGCTGAGGAGTGATGGGGGCAAGAAATGTGAGGATTGGAGCTTCCTGCACTTAGGGAGGTTTCTGGGGATGTGTCTGACTCAGCCATGACCAAGACCACTCTTTGCAGGGGAAGAGGAAGTCCCGTCCTCCCTTGCCCCCAGCCCAGCTGGGACTAGCAGCTAAGCCTGGTGCAGGATAGGCACCAATGTCCAGAGCATCCCCAGCCCCCACCCCTCAGATTTATCTCTTCGCTGGCTGCTCTGGGCACCCAAAATGACATATCCACACTGCTGCGCAGGGGCGGGTGACTGCTCTTGCAGCTTCCCTTTGCTTCCCTGTCAGAAAGTCATTTTTCTGCAGGGAAGCAAATAAATCTGCAGGGGACATGAATTCTGCATGCACACAGTGGCGCAGCATTCCCCCAGAAGTAACACTGTGTACAAGGCCATCAGTGAAATGTTACCTAAGCCTTCTTTTGAGTGGGTCCATCCATGGCTTTAGTTGGAAACAGCAAGGATCCCCAGCTACTGCTGCTCCAGAAGACGTTCAAGCCCATTTTGCTTCCTTATTGTTTCTCAGCAAGTGGGAACATATTTCTCATGCAAGAATGCACTAATGGAATGCCAGCTTTAAGATCACAGCACTGTTATGTTACACGTCTAGTGTGTGAAAGCAAGGAACCTATAAACACCCCAGTGTCACATGACATGTGGCTAGAGTCCTCTCTATACTGGGGGCTTTCCAGCACTGTAGCTACACCAGAGCAAATCCCCACTGTAGGTGAGCTATACCAATGGCAGATAAGGCTTGCACTGGCGATTTCCACTAGTAAGTTGCCAGAGTAAGTCAAACTGGTGCAACTAGGGGTTTGCACCTACCTCAATGTAATTACACCAGTGCAAATTTCCCTTAGCTATGCATACATATTAAAACTACCACAAGAATGCTTTATAGGTACATTAAACATGAAGGCACTTAACTGCAAATAAATAAATAAGACACATATTAGGTGTGTTTGTCTTAGCAAGGTGTGGCACGGAACTCTTCTCTGATGAAAACCCTGCATTGGGAACTTTGCTGACTATTGGCATTTTCAGCCTGTCGCAATCTCTATCTGTAGGGTGTCTGTGGCATACTCAGGAGAGCTCTCATGGGCTTAAAGGCCTCTAAATGGACTCCTGTTGTCTGATTCGCCATTGAATCATATGGCAGTAGAGAGAAAAGTGAGTAATGAACAGCCTGAACTAAGTGCATTGACTGGCAATTCCTAGGAAGAAAAAAAGGCGTATCCCCGTTGGGTAAAGAATCAGTATTTCATGTTGTTCATATGGGAAGTATCAGTGACACCTACAGTGCTGTATAAATAAAAACATGATTATTAATATCTACCTCCACCCTATTATGAAAACACAAGCTGTTCTCTAGCAGTCAACTATGGCTCTCGAGATTCTTTGATGTGGTCAGCAGATGCCTGCTTTTTCAATGAAATGTTTACTGAACATTTTAAAACACCATGCCTAGAAAAACACACACTAAACTCTGAGCCAATGCCCATTGAGGTCAGTTGACAGAGGCATTGGCTTCAGAGGGAGTTGGAGCAGCCGTACATAGAATGCTGAAGACATACAAAAGACCAGCAGGACACAGAGTTTGGAGTAGGAATTATATTTGATATCCTGAATGGTGTATGGACAACTTTTCATCATTACTTACCAATCAACCCACCCTCAGCCTGACTGAAACAAAACATGAAGAATTCCAGGCAGCTTATGAAGACATTCCAAGAAGATTTTCATGCTATTTCAGACTCCTGGCAAGATTAGGACAAAATATTTCTATAGTAACAAAGATCCTGCATTTTAAGGTCGCTTCTGCATATTTCAGAGCCCTTTCCCCCTATCTACAGTGTCTTAGTCATTACCAAATTCCAGGCAAGAAAACAAATGACATGCTGAAAGCAAAACACACAAGGATGCTTGCTTGGAGACAGTCAGCACACAGCCAGCTGGACATGTCAGAGGATGAAGCTAAATAAAGAAGGAAAATAGGGAGAGTCTCATCTCTTCCTCAAGGTAAAGTATGTAGTAAATAAGCTCTCTACCAGCTATCCAGAGGCGATGCATATCTGCCTCCCCAGATTGGCCTGCTAGGGGCAGGGAGGGAGAGAGGCTCTGGCCTGCTGTCCCTGCACCTCCCCCCCCCCCCCCATGTTCGGACACTCTCCCTCAAAGCCGGGCGGGGAGCGGGATGGAGCCACTCCTACCTGAGAGACCTTGGGTGTGAGGCAGCAGTAGCCCAGCTCCATGCCTGGGCTCAGCTACCAGGGACTGGGGTTAAGTGAGCTGGAGCCCCCCCCACACGCACATCTGGCATGCTTGCCCCCAGGAGCCCAGGCAAGGAGTGGGCCGCTGCTATCTTGCAGCCAGGCTCTCTCAGGCAGGAGTGACTCCGTCTCGCTCCCCACTTGGCTGCCAGGGAGAACAGCTGAACATGCAGGGACAGAGAGCCACCCCCCCACCCCCGCCCCAGCACGTAATGTGGGGCGGGGAGAGTGCTGCAGCCCCAGGCTGGGCGCGGGGTGTGTCACTGGGCAGGGGAGACAGGTGGGGTGGTCACAAGTCCTCCCCTTTACATTGTGCTCCCCCAGTAGAGGGAGGCATCAGTCATCCATGCAGAGGTGACACATTGGGGCGGGGGATCAAGAGCGGACGAACGTGCCAGAGGCAGAGGCTGATTACTACACGGGCCGACAGGGCACATTCCGAGGCAGGGCCGGCTCCAGGCACCAGCTTACCAAGCAGGTGCTTGGGGCAGCCACTTCGGAGAGGGGCAGCACGTCCAGCTGTTCAGCAGCAATTCGGCGGACGGTCCCTCACTCCTGCTCGGAGCGAAGGACCTCCTGCCGAATTGCCGTTGCAGATCGCGATCGCGGCTTTATTTTTTGTTTTTTGTTTTGTTTTGTTTGTTTGGCTGCTTGGGGCGGCCAAAACCCTGGAGCCGGCCCTGTTCCCAGGGGCCCCGGCCCTGCTCCTCCTCCTCCTCTCCATTGCCCTCAGCTGTGGTAAGAGCCGCCCAGGCAGCTGTGGGGAGCCCCAGACCCTCCGCCTTGACGGGGGGGGCTGGGTGCACAAGAGCAGCCTCTGGCACATAGCCCTGCCCCCAGGACAAGCCCCAGGCCAGGTGGAGGGTCCAGGGCTCCCCACAGTGGGAGCTGCCTGAGGTAAATGCTGCCCAGCTGGAGCCCACACCCGAACCCCTTCCCACATCCCTACCCCCTGCCCCAGGTCAGAACCGCCTCCTGGAGCCCACACCCCACACTCCCTCCCGTACTCCAACCCCAGCCCTGAGCCCCCTCCCACACCCAAACGCCCTCCCAGAGCCCGCACCCCAACCCCCTGCCCCAGCCCTGAGCCCCTTCCTGGAATCCGCACCCAGCACCGCCTCCCGCATCCCAGCCCCGATCCCCCTCCCGCACCCAAACTCCCTCCTGAAGCCCACACCATCACCCCCCACACCCAACCCCCCCTACCCCAGCCCTGAGCCTGCTCCTGCAGTCTGAACCCCACAGCTCCAGCCTGGAGTCCCCTCCTATACCCCAAACCCCTCATCCCCGGCCCCATCCCAGAGCCTTTACCTCCAGCTGGAGCCGTCACCCCAACCCCCTGTCCCAGCCCATTGAAGCTGGGGCAGCGCGAGCAATGGAGGGCAGGGAATGGAGTGAGTGGGGGCGGGGCGTCAGGGAAGGGGTGGGGCAAGGGTGTTCAGTTTTGTGCAATTAGAAAGTTGTCAACCTAGCAGAAGCACAGGGAGAGAAGGACAGAGCATCTTCCCCTCCCTCCCGCCCCCCAGCAGGTAATGAGGGGGCAGGGAGAGCACTGTGGCCCCAGGCTGGGCACCAGGGGATGGTCACTGGGCAGGGAGACACATGGGTGGTCATATGTCCTCTCCTTTAGATTGTGCTCCCTCACCCCCACCCCAGTATGGGGAGTCACCAGTCATCTATGTTTGGAGGGAAGATTGCTTTGCGACATAGAAAGAAATACTTCAAGGTTGTTGATAGCATTCACAGAGCAGCTGCAGATGATGGAGAGCTGGTCCTGGGCCCAAGAAACAAGTACTGACTGGTGGGATGACATTGTCATGCAGTTTGGGATGACAAGTGGTGGGTGCAGAATTTTCGGATGTGCATTCCTGGATCTGTGTGCCTGACTCTCCCCAGCTCGCCTGTGCAGGGGCGCCAAAATGAGAGCTGCGCTGACAGTTGAGAAGCAAGTGGCAATTGCACTGTGGAAACTTGCAACCCCAGATTGCTACCAGTCAGTTGAGAATCAATTTGAAGTTGGGAAATCCATCCCAGGGGTGGTTGTAATGCAAGTGTACAGGGCCATTAATCACAATCTGCTATGCAGGACTGTGACTCTGGGCAACGTGCAGGAAATAGTGGCTCTGGGGTGGGTCCGGGGCCAAACTGCAGTGGGGCAATAGATGGCACACATATTTTAGCACCAGCCACACAGTATATAATACAAGCACTGGTGGATCACCGGGGTCGTTCTACTGACCACAGTTTAGGCGGGTCAGGGAAGGTTGCATGATGCACTCATCTTTAAAAACATAAAACTGTTCAGGAAGCAGGAAGCAGGGACTCTCTTTCCTGATTGGGGGATTACCATTGGGAATGTGGAACTGCCCATAGTGATACTGGGAGACCCAGCCTATCCCTAGCGCCTCTGGCTCATGAAGCTTTACATGGACACCTCAGCAGCACCAAGAAGTGCTTCAACTACAGGCTCAGCAGGTGCTGCATGACAATGGAATATGTCTTTGGCTGTTTGAAGGGGTGGCTGGCATGGTTTACCGTCTAGATTGGACCTCAGTGAGAGAAATATCCCAATGGTTATAGCTGCCTGCTGTGCCCTGTATAATTTCTGTGAAGCTAGGCAGAGAAATTTTCCGCTGGGGAGGAGGGCAGAGATGGAGCAGCTGCCTGCTAAATTTCAACAGCCAGCTATAAGAGCTATTAGAAGAGCTCCTTGTGGAGTTTTATGGCTCAGGAAGACTATTTTAATAGTGAGCCAGTGTAGTGCGTGTTGCTGTAGCGTGCTCTATCTGGCTTCGCTCTTTTGTGGCTGGGCATGAATCATGTAGCAATTGTTTTGTATGTAGGACTATAACATTGTCAATGCACTTGTTTATATGGTTTGGGAATGATGTTATTGGTTCTGTGACACAATACAGTAGAAGGAAATTAGTGGGTGTCAGACCTGTCCAGCAGCAGCCAGAATATATTGTGAAATAATAAAGATGAATTTTGTTCCAAAAATAGAATTTTATTCTGTTCCACAAACTGATAAATTTTTAAAAATTAAAACTTACCAAATTAAGGAAACAGAATTTATGAAGGGGAAAGAACACACATTTCCATTTCAGGTACACATACACCAACCGTGGCTTTCACAGGTCAGTGTATGGGAAGCTGTGATTGTCTTTAATGTCCCCCAGGGTAGAGTGGTAGGGGTAGTGTAGTGACCCCTTGATGCCTTGTTGAGGTGGGATACAGGGAGTTCCCGATACTGAGTTCTCTATGAGCTGCGGAGGGAGGTGAGCATGGGCTTGTTGAACCTGCAGGTCTGCCAAAGTCTGCAGCAGCTCAGTTTGCTGTTTAAGAAGCACAAGAATCTCCTGCTGCACATCCCTCTCCTTTTCCTGCGCCTTTCTGCTCTCCCCTGTAAAAGCATCAAAGCTGCAACTCAGCATCAGATCAATTGTTGGCCTCCCTTGCCTTCTGATATGCCTTGGCTTTCATGCAGCACTGCGGCTGGTCCCTCTTGTAGCCCTTCTCCAGCATCCGCCAAGCAATCTGCTCAGAGATGTCCATGTTTCTACAGCTGAATCGGACCTGTGCCTGCACAGCCTCTTCTTCCCACAGTCCTGTGGGAGCCAATACCTAATGGCAGACGTGCATCTGCAGTGTGTAGCCGGCATGATCAGCTGGGCAGTTAATGGTAACAATGGAGAGCTGCTAGGTGCGCTCACCAAGCCAGGCCACCAGGAAAAGACATTTCAAAAATTCACGGGGCTTTAAAGGGCAGGGGGCAGCTTCCTGTGTACCTGGCCCCTGGGTAGCAGAGTTCACAATGGTGACCACAGCGGCAGCTCCTGGAGGTCAATAACAATCGATCTAAGTAACACAGTGTCTACACTATCACTGCGTTGACCTAACTACATCAATCCTGACTCTACACCGCTCGGGGAGGTGGTGTTATTAAGTCAGCATAGCAGAGCGCTTACATCAGCAGGAGTGAAATTTAAATGTAGACACATAAACAGCTAGGTCAACGTAACCTGCCTTGTGTTGACATAGCCATGTAGTGCAGACTAGGCCTAAAGTTTGAAAACTTCTGACACATCAGCCTTCACCAAAATGCAGCCAGCTCTGGCATGGAGCATGGCCCTAATGTAACAGTGTATTGCAACACTAAACTATAGCCTGGGACAAAGAGTAAAGAGCCTCAGCTTGTTAGAATACTGAAATAGCAAAATACTATATTCAGTTGCAAATTTAGGTAACTAAAACTATCACTGGATGTGTAATTTGGCCAGGAAATTGGGACTGGTTACCCCCTGTCTTTTATAAAGTATTGCACGTGATCTTAAATATTGAGGGCCTCCATTTTCCACCTAATCCCAGATCTGGCATCTTTGGCCACACACTGCTCCACTATTGTATTGGCTCAGTACTAACTTGCAGAGGAGACTGCCCATTATGGAATCCTTTTAATTTTCACAGAGGTCACCCATTCAAAAAATGACCACATCACATACCTTTTGAAATCAGCCAAGAACACAGCCTAAGGATGCATGGCTGCAGGCCACACTGCTGTAAACAATCAAACGGCTGATACACACATACATGAAGGCTAAGTCAGGGATCAGTATAACTATTTGCCTCCAGAAACAGATCCATCCTTGAGGGAGTCTTAGACCTTTTCCCAGAAGGAAGCTCCTATTATCAGCTTTTAGGACAATGTCTTATTTATAAGCTATCTAAACAGGCAGATAAATGGACGTTAATAAGTTTACTGATAGTTGGCAGCACAGCACCTCAAGCCCAAGGGCCTTTTACCGAGAACTGTGTTTAGTGTACTGCATGCATGTAAGTTTGATAACAGCAGCAGAGACGCATATCTAGCAAGCAGAACCACAGTAAATAACATGAGAGGGGGTGCTGCTAGACAGATTCTTAGTTCAAGGTTCCTTGCCCTGAAAACTGTTTGGAATAATACAGTCTGTCATGTCCTTGCTCTCTACACAACATTAAGAGTATGGGGAAAATCACATGGGCACAGTTGGACGTCCAAAAAAAAAAAAGTGTTTATTAACTATGTACAATTATACAAGACCTAGCTCCCTGTGTACACAGCTCAAAGGCGGTGGTTATAAGAGGACAGTGGAGGCTAAGCCTCCCCAAACAGCCAGCCCACTGCCTTTGGAGCATGCCGCTAGTGAAAAGATGGGTGCCCCAGCCAGGGCCCCACTCGTGCTCTGCCCTGAGGCCCTGCTCCCACTCATCCTCTTCCCCTGAGTCTCTGCCTCTTCCCATCCCTGCTCCGCCCGTATGGGAGCCTCACGGGGGTGAATACACACATGAGGGACAAGCGGCTGGCTGGCGGCCAATGGGCAGGTGGCGGGGGTCCAGGGAGGGGGCAAGAGATGTGAGTGGTGGGCCTCGGGGAGGGGGACGAGTGGGTCCAGGGATGCAGCATGGGTGGGGCTTCAAGCAGAGGAGGTTGAGTGGAGGCAGGCCACGGGGCGGGGCCCTGGTGTGGGGGCGCACAGCCTCCCCAAATGGAGGAGTCACGCACCACCGCCCATGACACTGCTGTTTTCGCAGGATCCTGATGGGTTTAGCAATAGACAACAGGGAGGCTCACTAGAGAGCACCCAGACTATTTAAAGGGCTAGTCCCCAATTCCCATACACTATCTGGAATTAGATTTGTAAAACTAACTGTATTTTACTGCAAGTAAATAGTACTCGTGCAGCTGTGTCCACAACAGATCAGAGAGCCTGACCACACCCAGTACACACTCTGAGTTGGCTTGCTAATGCTTCCTTGTTAAAAAACTCTTAGCTCAAGAGAAACAATTCTACTTCTTATGGGTTTCTTATCTTCTCATGCTCCTTGGTTACTGTTATTTATTTACTTAACCACACACTCACTCAGTACCAAAAAGAAGAGTTATGCAATATCACACTGAATCATAGTATAGCCTCAAAAACGTGACAAAAAAGTTTCTCAATTTTAAGTATTTGTATAGCACAATGCAACATAATGACTTTGATTAGCTTCATAGATATTCTCTCTCTAAGGGTACGTCTTCACTACCCGCCGGATTGGCGGGTAGTGATCGATCTATCGGGGATCGATTTATCGCGTCTAGTGTAGACACGATAAAATCGATCCCCGATTGCTCTGCCGTCGACTCCGGAACTCCACCACAGCGAGAGGCGGAAGCGGAGTCAACGGGGGAGCAGCAGCGATCGACTCGTCGCCGTCCTCACAGCCAGGTAAGTCAACCTAAAATACGCAACTTCAGCTACGCTATTTGCGTAGCTGAAGTTGCGTATCTTAGGTTGACCCCTCCCCCCCCCCATAGCGTAGACCTAGCCTAATGCAGAACAATTCAAATTCTGATAAGTGAGAACAGCACCAGTTCTGCAAGCTGCTATGCCTTAGGCCTGGTCTACACTACGACTTTAATTCGGATTTATCAGCTTTAATTCGAATTAACCCTGCAACCGTCCACACAACGACGCTATTTATTTCGATGTAAAGGGCCCTTTAAATCGATTTCTGTACTCCACCCCGACGAGCGGAGTAGTGCCAAAATCGATTTTAGCAATTCGAATTAGGGTTAGTGTGGCCGCAATTCGATGGTATTGGCCTCCGGGAGCTATCCCACAGTGCATCATTGTGACCGCTCTGGACAGCAATCTAAACTCGGATGCACTGGCCAGGTAGACAGGAAAAGCCCCGCGAACATTTGAATTCCATTTCCTGTTTGCCCAGCGTGGAGAGCACAGGTGACCACAGATAGCTCATCAGCACAGGTAACCATGCAGGCTGATAATCGAAAAAGAGCACCAGCATGGACCGTGAGGGAGGTACTGGATCTGATCGCTGTATGGGGAGAGGATTCAGTGCTTGCAGAACTTCGTTCTAAAAGACGAAATGCAAAAACTTTTGAAAAAATCTCCAAGGGCATGATGGAGAGAGGCCACAATAGGGACTCAGATCAGTGCCGCGTGAAAGTCAAGGAGCTCAGACAAGCCTATCAAAAAACAAAGGAGGCAAACGGTCGCTCCGGGTCAGAGCCGCGGACATGCCGCTTCTACGCCGAGCTGCATGCAATTCTAGGGGGGGCTGCCACCACTACCCCACCTGTGTTCGTGGATTCTGGGTCGGGGATAGTCTCATCAGCGACGCCTGAGGATTCTGCCGATGGGGTAGAGGAGGAGGAGGAGGAGGATGAGCTTGCAGAGAGCACACAGCACTCCATTCTCCCCAACAGCCAGGATCTTTTTATCACCCTGACTGAAGTACCCTCCCAAGCCTCCCAAGCCAGTACCCAAGACTCTGACCCCATGGAAGGGACCTCAGGTGAGTTTACCTTTTAAAATATAAAACTTGTTTTAAAAGCAAACGGTTTTTAATGATTACTTTGCCTGACTTTGCATTCGCGGTCAGTTCTGCTACTGGAAAAGTCTGTAGCTACTGGAAAAGTCTGTTAACGTGTATGGGGATGGAGCGGAAATCCTCCAGGGACATCTCCATGAAGCTCTCCTGGAGGTACTCCAAAAGCCTTGCCAGAAGGTTTCTGGGCAGTGCATCCTTATTCCCTCCTCCATGGTAGGACACTTGACCACGCCATGCTTGCAGCAAGTAATCTGGTATCATTGCCTGACAAAGCCTGGCAGCGTATGGTCCCGATGTTTGCTGGCATTCAAGCAACATCTGTTCTTTATCTTGTTGTGTAATCCTCAGGAGAGTGATATCACTCCTGGTAACCTGGTTGAAATACGGGAACTTAATTAAGGGGACAGAGGTGGCCGTTCCTACTGGGCTGTTTGCCTGTGGCGGAAAATAAATCCTTCCCTGCAGTTAGCCAAGCGCAGATGGGAAATTGGCCCCGAGTTTTTCGCGTTTGGCTAGCAGGGATCTTCCCTGTTACCAGCCACGCGGTGGGGGGAGGGGTACCGTGATCATCCCAGAGAATTCATGGCGGGAGGGGGGCGGCGGCGGGGGGGGGTTAGTTTGGTGCCTGCAGGGATCTTCCCTGATACCAGCCACGCGGTGGGGGGGAGGGGTACAGCGATCATCCCAGAGAATTCATGGCGAGAGGGGGGGGGTGGTTAGTTTGTTTTCTGGTGCTGCTGAATGTTAACAGAAAAACCGCAGCACTCTACTTGCCTGAAGGGGCCCAGACAAGCCCCCCCATACTGCCCCCCCCCAACTGGCTGAGATTGGCCAGGCTTCTGCAGCACTCTACAAGCTATGCTTGGTATGTGGGAAAGGAGGGCGCAGAAGCTTACCATGGCCGCATGCAAGCCGAATTCTGTTGCCCAGACCTGTGATCTCTAGCAGCAAAGCCACAGGCACTCAGCATTAAGAGGCAAAATGCGACCTTGCACAGAAATCACATGTGCTATGTAATGTGAATAGTGTTGGTCACCGTGAAAGAGTATAAGCATTGTTCTGCAAAATGTAGCTTTTTAAACAATTCTCTCTTTTTTCCCCTCCCTACAGCAGCTGCAAATTCCTCAAGCCTCCCTCCTCCATCCCGAAGGTTATCACAGATAAGGCGTCGTAAGAAGAGAACGCGAGACGAGATGTTTTCGGAAATTATGGAATCCAGCTGCAGTGACAGAGCTCATGTGAATGAGTGGAAGGAAACAGTTTCAAAGTATAGGAAAGAAGTCAGTGAACGTGAGGACAGGAAGGACCAACGTGAGGAGAGGAGGGACCAACGTGAGGAGAGGAGAGACGCTCGAGATGAGAGGTGGCGGCAGGAAGACCAGAGGATGAAGGATGCAACGCTGGGGCTGCTCCGGCGTCTGGTGGAGGTTCAGGAACGGCTGCTGGAAAACAGACTGCCGCTTCAGCCCCTGATCCACCCTTCCCCCTCCCCATGTTCCGTATCCTCCTCACCCAGACGTGTAAGAACTCGGGGGGGGAGGCTCCGTACACCTTCCCATTCCACCCCAGTAGACAGCCCAAGCAAAAGGCTGTCATTTTTTTAACCTTTTCTTTGTGGCTTTTTCCTTCCCAGCAATCCTCCTCCCAAATACCACCCGGGTTCCCTCCCTCTTTTTCTAATCTATTAATAAAGAATAAATGATTTTTAAATGATAGTGACTTTATTTGGTTTGAAAGAAAGCTGGGGGAAGGGGCAGGGTGGGTTCCTTACAGAAAATCAGTCAGTAAAGGGGGAGGGTTTTCATGAAGGAGAAACAAACAGATATTTCACACTGTAGCCTGGCCAGCCATGAAACTGGTTTTTAAAGCTTCTCTGATGCACAGCGCTTCATGGTGTGCTCTTCTAATCGCCCTGGTGTCTGGCTGCGCGTAATCAGCAGCCAGGCGATTTGCCTCAGCCTCCCACCCCGCCATAAAGGTCTCCCCCTTACTTTCACAGAGATTGTGGAGCACACAGCAAGCAGAAATAACAATGGGGAGATTTCTTTGGCTGAGGTCAGAGCGAGTCAATAATGATCTCCAGCGACCTTTTAAACGGCCAAATGCACATTCTACCACCATTCTGCACTTGCTTAGCCTGTAGTTAAACAGCTCCTGACTCCTGTCCAGGCTGCCTGTGTATGGCTTCATAAGCCATGGCATTAAGGGGTAGGCTGGGTCCCCAAGAATAACTATGGGCATTTCAACATCCCCAACGGTTATTTTCTGGTCCGGAAAGTAAGTCCCTTGCTGCAGCCCTTTAAACAGAGTAGTGTTCCTGAAGACGCGAGCGTCATGAACCCTTCCCGCCCAGCCCGCGTTGATGTTGGTGAAACGTCCCTTGTGATCCACAAGTGCTTGCAGCACCATTGAAAAGTACCCCTTGCGGTTTATGTACTCGGTGGCTTGGTGCTCCGGTGCCAAGATAGGGATATGGGTTCCGTCTATTGCCCCACCACAGTTAGGGAATCCCATTGCAGCAAAACCATCCACTATAGCCTGCACATTTCCCAGAGTCACAAACTTTCGTAGCAGCACCTGAGTGATTGCTTTGGCTACTTGCATCACAGCAGCCCCCACAGTAGATTTGCCCACTCCAAATTGATTCCCGACTGACCGGTAGCTGTCTGGCGTTGCAAGCTTCCACAGGGCTATCGCCACTCACTTCTCAACTGTGAGGGCTGCTCTCATCTTGGTATTCTGGCGTTTCAGGGCAGGGGACAGCAAGTCACAAAGTTCCATGAAAGTGCCCTTACGCATGCGAAAGTTCCGCAGCCACTGGGAATCGTCCCAGACCTGCAACACTATGCGGTCCCACCAGTCTGTGCTTGTTTCCCTTGCCCAGAATCGGCGTTCCATGGATATAATCTGCCCCATTAACAACATGATCTCCAAAGCACCGGGGCCTGTGGTTTCACTGAATTCTGTATCCGTGTCCGTGTCCATGTCCATGTCAATGTCCTCATCATGCTTGTCGCTGCGCTGCCGCCGCCGCTGTCTCCTCGCCTCGTTTTTCTGGTCCTGGCTGAGCATAAACTCCACGAGAACGCGCGAGGTGTTTACAATATTCATGACTGCTGTCTTGAGCTCAGCGGGCTCCATGCTTGCCGTGGTATGGAGTCTGCAGTGTTCACCCACCCAGGAAAAAAGGCGCGAAAATGGTTGTCTGCCGTCCGTTGCTTTCATGCAGGGAGGGAGGGAGGAGGTGAGGCTGTACCCAGAACCACCTGTGACGATGTTTTTTGTCCCATCAGGCACTGGGATCTTAACCCACAATCCCAATGGGCGCGGGAGACTGCGGGAACTATGGGATAGCTATGGAATTGCTACCCACAGTGCAACGGTGCAGAAATCGACGCTAGCCCCGGTACTTGGACGCACACCACCAAAGTAATGTGCTTAGTGTGGCCGCATTCATTTCGACTTTATACAACCTGTTTTTCAAATCCGAATTATCTAAATTCGGATTAATCCCGTAGTGTAGACATACCCTTAGAGCAAATTAGCAAAGCGCTGGTTTCTGATGGGTTCCTCATCAGTTTGTATTACTAATCTGTAAATAGTAATGGTGGCTACAGTAGACATGCGACACATGCTGCAGAGTTAAACAACATATCTCAACTAAGATCCATTCCTGGCTCTACATAGTCAGGTTTTTGTGTATCTGCTTTAAGGAAGAAATAGTATATGCTGTAATGCTGTAGATTTAAATTAATCTTGAAGGCATTATGCTGAAACTGAACAATGTCTTTCTTATATATTTTATTCCTTACAGGGTCAGAGAAATGAGACCTTGCTATTGAAGATATCTGTCTCAGTTAACTGAGAATAAATGTAACAACCTCAGCGAATGAATGTTAGCATTATCACTTAGTGGATAAAGCTGTTATACTGCCACCCAGTGGTTAACACATATATGAATTAATTTATTTTTGCCATCTGTGATAGGAAAGCCCTTTGTCCACCATTTTATCTGAGCGTCCTGTGGCACCTTTAAGACTAACAGAAGTATAGGGAGCATAAGCTTTCGTGGGAAAGAACCTCACTTCTTCAGATGCAAGAAGTGAGGTTCTTACCCACGAAAGCTTATGCTCCCAATACTTCCGTTAGTCTTAAAGGTGCCACAGGACCCTCTGTTGCTTTTTACAGATTCAGACTAACACGGCTACCCCTCTGATACTTGGACATTTTATCTGAGTAACTGTTGTATCTGTAGTTTTCATAGGCAGGGTACCTAACTATCATCATGGCAAGCAAATTAGATCAGAGTATTTTTCCCAGGGAATACTTATTTATGGGATGTACTGTGCCATATCACTGTGAGTCAATATTATCCTGCTGGTCTGAAAAGCCTGAAGTTGTGCTGCCAAAAGATATTGACACTCAAATGTGGCGAGCTGTCTGGCTCAAAGGAAAAATGAGCCAATTCTGAAATACTCCCTCTCAGTAACACTTCAGCTTCTGACTTGGTTACCCCCATCCTTTATTGGTCATCCAAAACCATAAATGTTCCAGTAAAATTTATGAGAAGCCTAACACCCACTTAGAATACAATCCTAGCATATATATTAAGCATATTTTTAACATGTGAAAAAGCTTCTCAGAATAAGTTTATTTTTCTCAGGGTATTTCTCCTGTGAGCCCCAATAAAAATCTTTAAATCTTTAACTCAGTGCTAAATTGGATCCTGGACCTGACAAGACATAAATACATGTAATTTTACTCACATGAGTAGGCTCCTTAAATAAATACTATAATGTAATATAATATAATATAATGTGTCACGCATATCAAACTTCCCCTATTGGTGTCCAGTCCATAGATCAATTATTGGGCCAGTCAAATTTACATACACTAAAGTAGCAGCCAAAAACTGACTAATTGCATGTACATTTGGACCGGACTACCAACTCCACTTTCAACCTAGCTAATTTGATCTACGGTAATCAAAATGTATATAAAGAATTCCTTGCAGTGACTAGCAACTTACTGTCTAGCACAAGGCAATGTAGAATTTTAAATTTCAACTTGTGCTTAATGTAAATACACCTCTACCTCAATATAACGCTGTCCTCGGGAGCCAAAAAATCTTACTGCGTTATAGGTGAAACTGCGCTATATCGAACTTGCTTTGATCCACCTGAGTGTGCAGCCCCGCCCCCCTGGAGCACTGCTTTACCGTATTATACCCAAATTCATGTTATATCAGGTCGCGTTATATCGGGGTAGAGGTGTACATCTCTGTGGAGTTACTATCTGCCTTCTTAAAAGAGAGAGAGAGTTAAAAACATGACAGAACGTTAACATACAGTCTCTGTTATGCCAGTTATAGCCTTTGCAAGAAGAGTGTAAATTAGATAAGAATCCATTATTTAGCTATCTATCAATATACTCTATCACGCAGAAACTTCACTTAGTTACCCTGGCATTATTTTGTTGGTGAGACCAACATAAGAGTACCATATCCCAGAAAACTAACATGTCACCATCACTAAGCAGTGGATTACAGGATTATTTTAATATGATCCTTCTGGGAAATTCCTGTAATAGTTCAGGAGGCCAGGGAGTGACTCTGAATTTAGTTGGAATTGAGGCAATTCTGTTTTACCTGTAAATTTATCTTTTTCTCAATTCTTTACAATATAAACTTTAATCATAAAATATACATATCACCATTAATTGGGCATGTAAATGAAACAGAGTTGGAGGCTCATGTATGAGTTTTTGTGAGGCTAAAGGCACGAAGCAAGATCGATTGCTCCTCTTCTTGAGTGAGTGACAGTACCGTCAAGGGTCCCAAGTGGCCCAGCTCAGACATCTGGGACATGGTGTTTATTGCTAAAACTATATGAACACGTAGGAAACTGCAGGCAAAATAATATTCTCAGAGTAAGACTCAATCAGTTGCTCAGCTGGAGAGCGTCCAATCATATGACTCACCAATACATATAAAGTTTTTAATTAAAAACAATACAACTTTATTAGTCTCAGCTCTGTTAACTAATCAGTGGGTAATAATGTCGTGTCTGGAGTCTGTCTTCCAAAACTTCATGATACCCACACTACCCTGGCTCTGTTCCTATTTCTGAAGGAAAGATAGAGACAATGCCACGCTCAGCTTTGTTTTGATTCATTTATTTAAATGGCTTACAGTACAAGGTAATTTGACAATTATAGCATTAAAAAAAATGGAAAAAAACATGCAAAAGCTGTTACCAAAGCCTGATATCTAATGCCAGAAGAGGCTATTATGCTAGTAAGGGCAGGTCTACACTAGAAGCACTACATCTGCAGATGCACTGAGTGTAGGGTGACCAGACAGCAAATGTGAAAAATCGGGACGGGGGTAATAGGAGCCTATATAAGAAAAAGACCCAAAAATCGGGACTGTCCCTATAAAATCAGGACATCTGGTCACCCTACTGTAGTGTGTCTGGTGAAGACGCTGTATGCCAATGGGAGAGCACTCTCCTGTCAGCATAATTACTGCACCTCCACGACCTATGTCAGTGTGAACAGCGCTTAGGTTGCTGTAGCTTGCGTTGCTCAGGGGGGTCTTTTTCACACCCCTGAACAATGTAAGTTACATCGATTTAAGTGGTAGTGTAGACCTGCCTACACCATGTGTGTGTGTGTGTGTGTGTATATATACACACACACACATATATATATATATATACATATATATATATATACATATATATATACACACACACACATATATATATATATATACATATATATATATATATATACATATATATATATACACACACACACAGATACACACACATACTCTCTCTCTGAAGCGGGGCAATTACTTCAAAATTCTAGTAGTGTATAATTGTTTATATATATGCTACCTGAAGAGGGAGTTTCTTTAAGAATCTAGGATACTTTGGTTTCTTTGAAGCTATTGCCAACACAAGTTTCCAGTTATTTTCACCAGGAAGGATGGTCTTGTGGTTCAGACTCTGATGTGGGCTCAATTCTTGACAGTCTTACAGGTTTCTGGTGAAAGTCACTTAGTCTCTATGTGGCTCAGTTAAAATGGGCGTAATGAAACTCTCTCACAAACTGTGTTGGTCTGATTTTTAAATGAAGCATGTTTGCAAGTGGTCGCAGGTTCAGGGCCTCAGGCTGTGAACATTTTGGGACACGGATTGTCTTATAGTATGTGTTTGCACAGCACTTGGCACAATGGGGCCCCACAATTGCAGCTGGGGCCACTAGATACTATTATAATAATACAAATAATTTTCCTGCATATGTCCAAATATTTCCACATTGTATGTCACTGATTATTTGGGGACTCTTGGTACAACTTATGAATTCTGTTTGATGTTATGAAATTATGAAATTGTTGTATCAGGAAATGCCTCTATGAGGATGTGGATTCCACCAGACCAGGGAGTTGTGAACCTTAATGACTGTTCTCTGACCAAAGGGTCTGCTAAGGAGATTGCCCAAGTAGGGAAATCAGTTCAACCAAGTTTCTCTGCAGGAAGGGTAATCAGAAAATACCCAGCAGGAGAACAAAGACACCAGATGTTGGTAGTGGCCATAAAAATTTGAGGGAAGACTCACAGATCAAGACACAGGAAGCTTTGGGCAGAAGAGAAGAGAAGTGCATGCTTTCTTAGTAGGGGGTCCAGGGCTAGCCAAGTTCAGAGAAACCTAACTAACTTAGAAGTACTCAATGATTCTAAAAAGAAACAATCAGCTGCAGAAGAAGGATCCTGGACAGCCCAGAGGAAGCCCAAGTCCAAAGAACTCTCCAGAGTGGTTAGGAAACGGAGGTGTGTTTATTATGTTGTCTGTGTATCTCTTGTGTTGCTAAGTAAAGTGTAATTGTGTTTTAGGCCTGGTCTACACTGGGGGTGGGGGGGGGGAACTGATCTAAGATACACAACTTCAGCTACGACAATAACGTAGCTGAAGTCGACGTATCTTAGATCGACTTACCTCCCGTCCTCACGGCGCGGGATTGATGGCCGCGGCTCCCCCGTCGACTCCGCTTCTGCCTCTCGCCCTGATGGAGTTCCGGAGTCGACATGGAGCGCGTTCGGGGATCGATTTATCGCGTCTAGACGAGACGCAATAAATCGATCCACAATAGATCGATCGCTACCCACCGATCCGGCGGGTAGTGTGGACGTACCCTTAGAATGCTGTGCAAAGTTTCTCTGTATGTCTGTTGGCTTTCACTGTCACAGGGGTAAGGTCTGGACTCTGTTCAGGAGACTTAAAGAGCACACAGGGCCCATCTCACTGGATCCCAAACACAACAGCCTGGGAAATGCCCAACCAGATTATGGAGCCGTTTGTGTGGAACTGTCATATATTATGTTTTCAGTTATTTTTGCTAAGATGCCTAGAAACTTATGGAAAGAGATACCTATACAATTAAAATGCATTATTATTTTAAGTTTATAACATCATATAGTGCCTGGCATCTCAAGATTAATAACCTGATACTGAACTATCTGAGATTTTTGGGGGGGTTGCCATGTCCCTAAAACTCTTCTGATTGTTCTGATGTTTATACTGGTTCATCTTCTGCAGCATTCACAGATGGCCCCTCTGCATTATGTGACTCTGAAATTATTGCAAAAATATAAGAAATATTAAAAATAATTAATTGGTAAGATGATTCCTGGCTGATACTTTGCTAGTCATTGAATTAAACAGATATGGGTCAACTGAGGATATCACTCACTAATCTGCACCCCAGTGTCATTTTAGTGCCCTACAACTGTTATTCTAAAATCATCACAGGTACTCTTTCCACTTCCATATTAATGTGCTTCAGTTTGTTAATGTAGTTCTACACAGTGCACTTCTCAATTCCACAAGGCCCTGTTTTTACAGACTGTCCTGCACAACCTACACAATCATGTCACTGTGGCACTGGTTTCCTGCTTATTAAATGCAATGGCCCAACTATTGTGGGTCAATTAGTCACTTTCAGACCTCCTCATGGTTGGTCATGCTTCAAGGAACTGCCTTTCTGTTCTGTGTTCGTACAATGCCTAGTACAATGGGGTTTTGGTCCATAACTGGGACTTCTAGACACTAGAGTAATACAAATAAATAAATAAATAAAAATAATAATAAATGCTACTCTGGCTCTAGCTACTTCCAAAATCATGAGTTAAAATGACACAAGGTTACATCACTGACTCATCTGAATCTGTGTAATGAATTCCTTCAGTTGGTGAGACTAAGTATTTAAGAAGCCAAGAGTTAGCAGGGGTTCTTCTTAAGACATTTCCTATGTGATAGAAGGGGAATATGTGTCAAACTACAATTCAGATTTTCCTGCTTGTCAATTGAGAAAGTACAGGATTCCCAATTTGAACCCCTCAGATAAAACAGAAATATTAGTTCATTGGTCTATGCTAGGTACCTTTTGGCTTGTCCAAGGATTCAGTTTCTAGCTCTGATTCAGTCTCAGTCAATAAAGGATTTGTTTTTTCACTGTCTTCTTTCACTATGCCATCTCTGTGGGATGCAGATGCTTCTGATGAATTTAAAATGGCCTGCTAAAATAGCAATTGAATATATATAAATAAATATAAATATAAAAATAAAATATAAATAAATATAAAGTTTTGTGATTGGTTATATACAGTGCAGAGTATAATAAATACAGACTATCTGAACAGAAATACCTTGTTCATAGGCAACGATGGGAACAGTAATTACAAAATTTTCTGTTAAATAGGGGTCGGAGAACATATGGTCTGCATATATTAGACAAAATGCAGTTGAAGAACTAGAAGTTAATTAAATATTAAACATTTCAAGCTGTTATATGGTACTTGAGTCTAATAAAAAAAATCTTGCAACTATCCCTTGGCTTTAAACCACTGCTTGAACATTGGGCAGTAGTTCTCAACCAGTGGTCCGGGGCCCCTTGGGGGGCCGCGAGCAGGTTTTAGGTGGGCTGCCAAGCAGGGCCAACATTAGAATCACTGGGGCCCAGGGCAGAAAGCCAAAGCCCTGCCATACAGGGCTGAAGCCCAGGGCTCTGCCACCCGATGCTGAAGCCAAAGCCTGAGCAACTTAGCTTTGCGGGTCCCTATGTGGTGTAAGGGCCCAGGGCAATTGGCCTACTTGCTACCACTGGTGAAAGTGTGTTTGGATGCCCATGTAGCTGCTCTGCATTTGTCAAGGATGGGCACATTGTGCAGGAATGCTGTAGAAGTTGCTGCTGCCCTTGTTGAGTGTGTTCTGATGCCTGTTGGGGCTTCAGTGTTGCATAAGGAGTAGCACAAGTGGAAGCAGTTTGATATAGCTGCGCCTTTTGACATTTCTGTTGTTGATACGAACAGTCTGGGGGACTTACAAAAGGTCTTTGTGCTGTCTAGGTAAAAGGCCAGGGTGTGGCAGACATCTAATGTGTGTAATCAGTGATGAGCTCCCAAAATCCTAATAACCGGTTCCTTGCCGGGTCCTCGGTGGCACTTCGGCGGCAGGGCCCTTCACTCGGTCCAGGTTTTCGGCAGCATTTTGGGGGTGGGTCCTTCACCCGGAGCGAGTGAAGCCCCCCCGCCACCCCCCGGCCGCCGAAATGCCGCTGAAGACCCGGTAGGGAACCGCGCGGACAGTACAAGCCCCATGTGCCTGTCTCCCCTCCCATTTGACCCCAACCCAATTCCTGCCCCCGACTGCCCCCCTCAGAACCCGCAACCCATCAACCCCCCCGCTCCTTGTCCCCTGACCACCCCCTCCCAAGTCCCCCCACCCTAACTGCCCCCCAGGACCCCACACCCTACCCAACTCGCCCCGCTCCCTGTCCCCTGACTGCCTCAATCCCATCCACCACCACCCCGACAGACCCCCAGAACTCCCACGCCTACCTAAACCCCCGTTCCCCATCCTCTGACCACCCCCCCAGAACCTCCGCCCCCTCCAACCACTCCCTGCCCCTTATCCAACCCCTCCTCCCAGCCCTGGCCCCCTTATCATGCTGCTCAAAGCGGCAGGAGCTGCAGAGCTGCCCAGAGCGCTGGTGCCGGTGGCATGGCACGCTGGGGCTCTGCGAGAGGGGGGGGGAAGCGGGGGAGGGGCCGGGGAGCCTCCCCAGCTGGGAGCTCAGGCGGGCCAGACGGGACAGTCCCGCGGGCTGGATGTGGCCTGCGGACCAGAGTTTGCCCACCCACCGGCCCCTTTACAACCGGTTCTACACCGGCTTCTAAATTTAACAACCGGTTCGAACTGGCTCCAGCTCACCACTGTGTGTAATGCCGCCTCTAGTGGGTTGTTGTGTGGTTTAGGGTGGAAAGCGGGTAGGTGAATTGGCTGGTTAAGGTGGAATGAGAACGATATTTTGGGCATGAATTTTGGGTGAGTCCTCAGAGTCACTTTGTCCTTGTGGAATATTGTGTATGGGGGGTGAGCCATGAGCGCCCCAATCTCACTCACATTTTTGTGCCGATGTGATGGCTATTAAGAATGCTACTTTCATTGATAAATGGAGCATAAAGCAAGATGCTAAGGGTTTAAATGGTTTTCTGGGTAAGCATTTGAGCACTACGTTTAACTCCCATACCAAAGTGGGTTCACGGCTGTCCGGGTATATGTTTTGTAGGACCGTTATGAATCTCTTTGTAATCGGGTGGGCGAATACTGAGGTCCCTTCTATCTGTTGGTGGAAGGCGGTTATTGCCGCGAGGTGGACCTTGATCAAGTTTGTAGCCAGTTCTGATTTCTTTAACGATAGTAGGTACTCCAGGATCAGTGGGAGTGGGGTCTGGTTTGCTGATATTTGTTTTGGCACCAAATGGAAAATCTCTTCAATTTTTGGAGGTAAGTATGTCGTGTGTTTTGTTTTCTGCTGTTAATCAGTACCTATTGTACTCGATCCGAACAGGTTAATTCGTCCCCTCGGAGCCATGAAGGAGACATGCTCTGAGGTGAAGTTTCCCTGGATCGGGATGCAGGACTTGTCTGTTGTCCTGTGAGAGGAGATCATGTCATCAAGGGATATTGAATGGAGTGCATATTGCCATGCGATTCAGATAAGGGAACAAAGTCTGTCTGGGCCATGTTGGCACTATGAGGATTATCTTGGCCCTGTCGATTCAAATTTGGGTATGACTCTGGAGATTAGAGGAATTGGAGGGAAAGCATATAAGAGATGGGCATTCCATTTTATCAGGAACATGTCTCCCAGTGATTGCGCTCCCTGTCCTGCTCGTGAGCAGAATCCTGGGCATTTCTTGTTTGCTTGTGTGGCAAATAGGTCTATGGACGGATTTCCCCACATCCAAAGATGAGTTGTGTTATTTCATCATTCAGTTCCCATTCGTGTTCTTGTGAGAACTGTCTGCTTAGTGTGTCCGCCATGATATTCAGGCGGCCTGGTAGATATGAACCTGTTATAGTGATGTTGTGATTTATGCACCAGTTCCATAACTTTGGAGCTTCCACACATAACGAATGGGATCGTGCTGTACCCTGGTGGTTAATATAGAACATGCAAGCGATGTTGTCTGTTAATATCCTTATCATTCTCTTTCTTATGATTGGAAGGAAGTGGTAGCATGCATTGCGGACTGTGCGTAGTTCTAGTAGGTTTACAAGAAGATGCGTCTCTATTGGTGACCATTTGCCCAGGGCAATATATTGTTTCAGGTGGGCCCCCCATCCGATCAGGGAGGCGTCTGTTGTGATTTGAACCGATGGTGTTTCCTGTTGGAAAGGTATGCCTGAGCATACATTTGATGGGTTTGTCCACCATTGCAGTGATTGAATCACCTCTGCGGTGGATGTGATTCTCTTGTTTAGGCTGTGCCTTCATGGTATGTAGACTGTATTTAGCCATCTTTGTAGGCACCGCATGTGTAGCCTGGCATGGTGACCGCCATGTGTTCCAGTAGTTGTAAGCAGATGCGTGCATGCATCTATGAGCTGTGCGAGACCACCGATATAAGGGAGATCATCGTGTTAAAGCGGGGCTCTGGAAGGGAGTGAGTCCAGGCGAGCACCTATGAATTCCAGTTGTTATACTGGAGTGAGGGTGGATTTCTTTTCATTGATTTGAGCCCCAGGGAGTAGAAGAGGGAGATGGTTAATTTAACACCTCTTTCTATTTCTGTCTTTGTGGAGCCCTTGATTAGGCAGTTGTCTAAGTAAGAGAATATGAGTATCCTTTATCTGTGCAGGTGCACTGCTACTACTGCCAGTGTTTTGGTGAATACTCTCGGTGCTGTCGATAGGCCGAATGGTAGCCCTCTGTACTGGAAGTGTACTTGTCCTACTGTGAACTTTAGGAAGCGTCTGTGAGTCAGGTTGATTGTAATGTGAAAGTATGCATCTTGTAGGTTGAGGGTTGCGAACCAGTCCCCTTCTTCCAGCATAGGGATGATCGAGTTCAGGGTGACCATTTTAAATCTGTGGGCACTGATGAATTTGTTGAGTTTTCTTAGGTCTAGGATGGGTCTCCACCCCCATTTTTCTTTTGAGTCAGAAAGTAATGGGAATAAAATCCCTTCCCTCTGTGTTGTATTGGGACTAGTTCCACCACACCTATTTGCAGAAAGTGATGCACCTCTTGTCTCAATAGATGCTCGAGAGAAGGGTCCCTGAAGAGGAACAAGGAAGGAGAGTGGGTAGTTGGTATAGATGTAAAAGGGAAGGTATAGCCTGATAGAATTAGTTCTAAAACCCACTGACCAGATGTGATCATGGCCCAGTTGGTGTCAAATGGCCTGAGTCAGTGCCCAAAGATTTGTGTGTTGTCCGCTGACGCTGGTGTTATGGGGAGCTCATTCAGACCCTCGACCAATACTTCAAAATTGTGGTTTGTTTGGTGGTGGTTGAGACGCTGAGTTCTGGGGTTGATTCTGTCAGTATCTTTGTGGTATATTTCTTTGTCCCCTTGATTCATATGGTCTCTGCTGTCGCTGAGACATGTTGTCCCTGTTTCTGTTGTATGGCTGATAACGTTACCACCTGTTTGGTGTTATGTATAGCCCTAATGTTCTGAGGGTCACCCTGGAATCTTTCATGGACTGGAGAACTTCATCGGTTTTGGCCGAAAATAGTTCGTGTCTGTCGAAGGGCAAATCTTCCACTTTGTGTTGCAGTTCTCTGGGGATTCCTGATTAATGCAGCCATGATGCCCTGACATTACAATGGCTGTTGCCGTCGTGTGAGCTGCTGTCTGCCACGTCGCGGGCGGCCTGTAGTGCTGTCCTGGAGATAAGCTGGCCTTTGTTCACAATGGCCCAGAATTATTCTCTTTTCTGCTCAGGTATATTCTGGGTGAATTCTGTGAATTTGTTATAATTGTCATGATCATAGTTTGCCAGTAGTGCGGTGTAATTTGCAGTGAGGAATTGCTGTGTGGCTGATGTGTACACTTTTTGGCCTAGAAGATCCAGTCTCTTCCATTCTTTGTTTTGAGGACTGGATTTATATTGTTTGTTTCTTTGATTTATTGCATCCACCACTAAGGAGTCTGGTGGCGAGTGCACAAATAGGAATTTCATCCCTTTATTTGGCACTTGGTATTTCCTATCTATGCGCTTGTTGGTTGGTGGGATGGAGGCCGGTGTTTGCCACATTATATCTGCTGGTTTCAGGAGGGCATCATTGATGGGGATGGCAATCTTGGAGGAAGCTGATGTATGGAGTATTTTCAGGAGTTAGTATTGTGTCTGCTGTACTTCCTCTAGTGGGATGTTCTGGCTCTGTGCCACTCGCCTGAAGAACTCCTGGAGGTGTTTGAAGTCATCAGGGGCCGTTGTAGTTGTGGGTATAACTGTTTCATCTGGAGAGGTTCAGCATGTTCTGATGTGTCATCTCTCTCTTCTTCCCGTCCTCTGTCACTTCAGAGGGTTCCCTATCTCTCCTTGCCCTTGCCTTTGGGTTACTACAGTGAGCGCACTTTTGAGGGATGTGCGACTCCCACAGGCAGCATACACAGAGTGAATGTCCGTCTGAGACCATCATGGCGTCCTTGCAAGATGCACACTTTTTTAAAATCTGGTGATCCAGGCATTTTTGTTTTCGTCCCTCTTCAAGGTTTTGAGGACGGGAAGAAAGAAATGTAAAAAAAAAAAAATTTTTTTTTTTACACTACACTATTAAAAACTACATCTACTTAAATCCAAGCTAAACTCACTATTAACACTATAAGTACTATCCTAAATCTCTAAAATCTAACTAAAATCCGCTGACGGACTCCATCTCAAGCCGAGGACGGTTGAGAAGGAACTGTGGAAGTCAGTGCATGCACGTGCCAGAAGAGGCGTCAGCGCCGCCACAAGACAGCTCCTGCGCACGCACGCCCCGACCAGACACTGCTAGCAAAATCTCCGATCAACGATGCTGGGACGCACTGCCACCTGAAATGGAGCACCCACAGGGACACCACTCGATGAAGAACCTGACTCTAGGAGTTATGTTCCTCCAGTCGTGGAACAGAAATTTACCATGTGACTTACGTACTCCCTCAGAACTAATCAACCCCACTTGAATTTCAGATATTAAATTTTCACAGTGAACAGTTAGTGAACAATCTATAGCTCAAGAATGATTCACTCAAACAATTAAGTCAAGAATTTCAAATAATGAAGTCATTCAAGAAAATCAGACTGCTCAGAGAAAATCTGTGAACAGAAAATTTGTCATGTGAATGATTGGCTCTGAATTATTGATATTGCCACTTCAAAACTTTGAAAGGAATCTCTCAAATTTGGGGCTGTTTTCTGCCCCAGTTATTGGTAATCACAAAGATAATACAATTAACCACTGGAACAGTAGTTCTATTATAAGAAATTTTACAGTAATCTTGCAATTGCTTTCTAATAAGAGAAGCATGACACATGATTATAAGCCACCATGACTGGATATGCATAAAGAAAATGAATGAGTCGAACCCTATATTATGGACTTCATTATACCTCTAACTAGCTATAACAGGTTCTTTATGGCCCTAGCATCACTTCTTCAATTTGCCCACCAGTCCTCAGTTTCCTTTCTGCTACATTAGTTTGGATTCTGGCCAAACTATAAAGTCCTCACTCCCAAGACAAACAAAAGCAGGCCAAGCACAAAACAAAGTAGTTCCTTTGCCAGGATTTTATCACAAGTCTGAGGATATTTGGTGTTTTTCGTAAAGCCCCAGCTCCTAGAGTTGTGTGATTAAATGGGACTCTCAGCTTTCATTTAAACAGAAAGGTAAGTTTCTAGCCCTTCCAGCTGTGGAGAAAAGCTTGAAAATATGAAACAAAGGCTCAAAAATCAGAAGTCAAACAGAAAGCACCTATTTAAAAAACATGATTTTTAAGCCAATTGCGTGATTAATTTTTTAGGGCCCGATTCGTGATTTTTGGCCCTTTTGGGATGGGAAGCCCCATTCTGGGGTTGAAGTGGGACTTCCTCCCATCCTCACTGGAAGCTCTGGACTGGGCACCTAAACAAAAACTGATGGCAAACCTGCACCTCCAGCATACACCAGTACTGTATTGTGGCAGGTCTCTTCCTTCTTTTACTCTACCTCTTCCTGGGTCCTTTGATGTCTTGTCTCTTCAGACCCTGAGAAACTTACACCTCCTCAGGGTTCCTGCATCTTCACCAACATTTTCCACAGACCCTCCTGGGCTCAGTGCCTACCCAGTTCTATAAGTGGTCAGACCCACACAAGGCCTGGTCTTTCCAGAGAACTTTCCCCAGCAAGTACATGCTTCCCTCTCTCCTTTCTCTCTCCCGCAACATCGCCAGTCACTTTAAGGAAAGGTTGCCTTTTAAAGGGCCTGCTTTTTCTCCCACCATGCACTGCAGTTCTGCCCACAATTACCAAGCATCTGTGAGAACTACATCTCCCAGAATCCTTAGTTTTGAAAGGCCAAGCTCCGTTAGTAGGAAGACCAGCAGTGCCTGCTATTAAAGGGGCCAGCAATCTCAGTTACAGTAGCCAACGAAATTATGGTAAATTTGTCAGTCTCAGAAAAGACTAGACAATCAGATCAGCATACTTCTCAAAATGTCAACTACAATTAAAGTCAAAGGGATAATCTCCAACCAATTAAAAATGTTGGCATTAATAATTTTATTCATCACTCAAAGGCCAATTTAGTGAGTTTTTATCTTTACCATATTATTAATTATTATTATTTGTATTATAGTAGCACCTAAGAGCTACTGGGCACTATACAAATACAAAATTAAAGGATGGTTCCTTGCCCAAATTGTTTACTATCTTAACCACTCTAATATAAATCTTTAAAGCATTATGTAGGCATATTTTTCTGATTTTATCCGGTTTATTATTTTTTTTAAAAATGTGTTTACCTCACCAGAAGCATGTCCCTCATCTGCTGGTGACTGTATTTCCATTGTCTTTCCTTCCTTTCCTCCTGAGACTGAAGTTCCTTTAGTATCCTTTCTATTACATTTCTCTCGATCAGCTGTAAGTAAAACTGCAACTATAAATACTGCCTGATAAAACGTAGAACTAAACAGAAACACAACTCCCTCTCCTCCTTAAAAGAAAAGCACATTCTTATGTAAGTAAATTTGTAAGTCTGGGAAATACGGGTTGCAACAATTTTTCAGAACTATGCTAAGGCCTTTTTGGTGGACGGTGGGTTCTTGACCACAGTTTTGTCTTAACATGATTTAATACACCTGATAATTTCCGGAGGACTAGTATGGATACACTAAACTGATTTTGAAAGTGATTAGACTAACTTTCACTTTCAAACTGCATTTAAAATTGGATTAAACTAATGCGAGTGTGGGAAAGGCTAAAAACACTGATCAAACTTCCTGCTGAATTAAACCTTAAAGTCATTACAGTCTTCAGCAGATCTCAGAGAAAGTATTAAAAAGCCAGAAAACTCACCTTGGAGTGCTAAAATCTTTTCATCACAATGTTTTTTGATGCTGCTTTTTACTTGAAACGGTTCAGTGCTTGGATTATTTTCTTCTTCTGAATGTGGGATTCCATGTGGGGGAAAATTTAAAGTATTACTATGTTTAGGCAATATGCACTCAGAAGGCAGTTTAGTGTCAGTCTCCAAAGTCATGGAGTCCATCCACCTCAAGAGTTTAATACTTTTACTCCAAATAATTCCTTAAATTGGTACCGTTTTTACAAAATATGGAAATACAATAAGATAAGACAAATGTGTATCAAGATAGCACTGAAAAACATAGTAGTTCTACAAAATGCTGCAGAAACAGTTGCACAATTTTTGCAAATCAGTCATTTCTCTTGATGTATATGAGCAGTTCTCAATATTATGCATAACCTACTAATGTTAACATGAGTTACATATTTATTAAAGGAATAAATTACTTCATCTTTCTACGTGACTTGGTGTTTCTACATTAACTTGACCATTTTCTGTATCATTGCTTTCATGATTAAGCAAATATATGTCAATAAATCACAGTAAGTAAAAGTCAGACTATAATAAGTAAGACAGAAGTTAATGTGCATCTGAAATGAGGAGGAGCAGCAGTTCAAGTTGTTTACTTTGTGATCTCATATGCCTACAGAAAGATTAAACTGTTCTGATTCTTAGGGTCCTCTTTACTTTTTTTGAACATATAAATTAGCACCAACTTTCTAGTTTCCATATACTGATTTCTGCTTTTAAGAGAAAGGATGGCAGCAGATCCTTGATGTATAGTGTATATTCCTCTCTTATCAGGGGAGAGTTCATTGGCGGGGCAACAGGATGGTATACATCGGGAATGGTATACAGCAGGGGAGGGATAGCTCAGTGGTTTGAGCATTGGCCTGCTAAACCCAGGGTTGTGAGTTCAATCCTTGAGGGGGCCACTTGGGGATTTGGGGCAAAATCAGTACTTGGTCCTGCTAGTGAAGGCAGGAGGCTGGACTTGATGACCTTTCAGGGTCCCTTCCAGTTCTAGGAGATAGGATATTAATATTACAATTTAGGAAAGAAACAGTAAGATACAAAAATAGAAAGTCTCCTAAATAACTTTGATAGGGCTCATGTACTGATGATAGATAAAAGGACTGTCACAAAGAGAATGAAAGGCTGAATTGAAAAGGCAACTCTGCTGTGAACATTTATGCATGGGAGTAACTTTACATATGTGACACGTCTCTTTAAACTCAGTGGGTCGTCGCATATGCAAAGTTATGTATTTGCCGATCGGGACCTAAAGCAATATTTTCATGCATTTAATATTAGCTCATATTTTATATAGTTGCCTACCTGTTGGATTGTTAGTTGCACCTTCTGGTTGCTTCTAGGAGAAAAAAAAGAATAAATGAGTGGAAAATATTGAACATTTCACTTTTCTAATTAAAAGTGGCACTATTTAGTAGCTTGTTATGCTGAAGGGATTTTTTTAAATAATCTTCTGGATTCATTTCATAGTGGGGCATAATAGTAACTATCACCCTTGACATGAGTTGTGACTGTCAAATAATTTTATTTCAAATTCTAACCAGGTTAGAGAGCTGTGTACATTAATTCTTGTGCTGAAATGACTCTACAAAATAATTTATACAGTCATTAAAAAAGATCTTAGTTCAATGAGCTGTATTATCTTCAGAAAAAAGAAGTCCTCATTCTACTTTAATAATTATACTGTAGGAATATCCGTATATAGGAAGTGACTGCAGAATCAGGCTCTCTGGCCCCAGTCATGGAACGATTTGTGAACATAGTCCCACTGAGTTAAATCTCTGCAAGATTGAGACTTGTGACTCCAAATAACAGTCCTAATTGACTCTATCAAATATTAAATGAAACACTGTTAATGGAATATCATAGTTGACACATCTTTAACAAGCACCAAGGTCAGAAAATTCAGTTATGTTTCCCACGGCAGCTGCAATTGAGCCCCAGATGCATATACAGGACCAAACCCTGCCCCCATCCAAAGCACAAAACTCTAAAATACAGCAAAACCTCCATGGTTTATCATGCAAGGTGGCTGGCCATGGAGAGGGTGTGCAGGGGAAAAATCACATTCTGTATCATGGAATTTCCTGATTTTTGTGCCTGGGTAATTTCAGTTATAATGATTTTGTTTTAATTTAATGTCTTTGGCTAGTTAAAAATCATTACACCATGAAATGGAAGTCATAGCACCTGGTCCTGTAACCACTGAAGTCAATGGTCAAACTGCCACTAACCTCAATATTGCAGGATCAGGTCCTTAAGGCACTATGATTACATATGCAAATAAATGCACTGGCGCCTTTGATTAAATATTAAAATAAAACTTTCCACATATGTTCAGGCAGCCCTTGTTTGAATTTCCCCATCTTGTAAGAGGAAAGATCAGCCAGGCATTCTGCTAGGTCAGGGGTCGTCAATGTTCGGCACGCGGCTCGCCAGGGTAAGCACCCTAGCAGGCCAGGCCAGTTTATTTGCCTGCTGACGCGGCAGGTTTGGCCGATCGCGGCCCCCACTGCACATCCCCAGCACATCCCTTGGTCCGCGCCGCTTCCCAACGCCCCCATTGGCCCAGGCGAACCGCCGCGAGTGGTGGCCGCGATCGGCTGAACCTGCCGCGTCAGCAGGTAAATAAACTGGCCCGGCCCGCTAGGGTGCTTACCCTGGCGAGCCACGTGCCGAACGTTGCCGACCACTGTGCTAGGTATTACCACTGGAAATTTCCAATTTCATGTATTCTATAGGTAGGGCCCTTCATTTGCAATTTTAATTTAATTTAATTTAATTTAATTTTTATTTAATTAATTCCCAGGAATTTATCAGTGTTTATTACCAGAAAAACAGGTGAAAATCAGTGCAAAAAACTATTAATAATTTTTCTGGGTAAATATTGGAGTTTATTTTGGTGGACAGAAAGACAGGGGAAAAAAGTATTCAGTAGATTAATGCTTTGAATTTTGTTCATCAATGTGGTTTGCTGCAGAACTAAAACACAACTCAAAACACAATGCCACCTCTGAGTTTAAGAAAACAATGTCTCTGTAATCCCCAAATAAAACTTTTCATTTGAATAAATAATTTACAGTTGTAGACTTCGAACTATTAGCCTATAAATATTTACATTTAATAATTGGGCCACACCATTTGCAGCACATACACTCAACTTCATCCTTTTCTCCTGTTTTTGTTTTTTTAAAAACTTTCAAATACTTCCTTGTGTTCTTAAATGTATTCTGATACAGATTTTCGCTTTCTTTCCATTTTCGTGTGTCAAATTTTTAAACAATTATCTGCTAATAGTTTGAAAAGTGTACATGATGGACGTGAGATTCATCAGTAAGTTCAGATGCGCACGCACTTCAGAGCTTGCATGTGCACCTGTTTGTTTATTGTGTGTATCTTCTAGACTAATACATAGCCTAACTTCAACACGCAGCTTGGCATATACACACAGATGAATGTATTATCATAATACATATATCTCATGCAATGTATTGTATTTTCCTAATAAAACAAGTTATTTTTTATATATCTGAATGATACAAAAGTAGGGTGAAAATCAGAAAAAAATAAATAATACTTTTTGGAAAACCAAGAAATTTTTCGGTAAAAATCGGTTTAAATGGAAAATGAAGGGGTTTATCTATAGGGCACAATATTCTCTGGGGCACAGAGCTTGTGAAAATTGCCATGACACACTCCATCAAGAAGGCTGATAGTCCTGTTATGCCTCTCCTAATGCCACTGTACAAGTAGGAGGAGTTGGAGGAGATTTCTAAAGGAAATGAGGCGAAAGATGGATTACCAAGATTGGGGTGGGGGTCAGGGAACCAATGGTTGACTGGGACTATGTCTACACTATGAGCTAGGGGTTTGATTCCCCTGCTTGTATACACATACTAGCACTTGCTCTCAGCAAGCAAGTGCAAGTTTAAATAGCAGTGTAGTCATAGCTGCGCAGGTAGCAACAGCAGAGACACAGCTGAGCCATGCCGAGTATTTATTCACTAGTTTCAGACAAGCTTGCGAACACAAGAGAACCATAGGATTTGTTCTTGATTAAAAGACATGCTCTCACAGGGAGCAAAAGCTAAGGTAAACCAGGGCTGTCTGAGGCAAGCTAGACCTTTCAAGGGCCCCTTGGTTATTTTAAGATCCTTTTCTCTTAAGTGCTTTGTACTTAAGGGGAAAAAAACAATACTCTTTTTTAAGAAGGTCACTGTAAACAGAAAGTCATAGGTTTCCAAAGGGAAGAACAGAAGATACTAAACCCAGGAGGACCTGCTGGGTAAACATGTTTGGTAACTAGAGTACTGCTGCCTAGGGCCATTTGAGAGTGGGAAAATCATGTGATTCCACCCAAAGAGAGGTAGTCATGAGGTCTGAGGCCTTGGCTACACTGGCAATTCACAGCGCTGCACTTGCTGTGCTCAGGGTGTGAAAAAACACCCCCCCCCGAGCGCAGCGAGTGCAGCTCTGTATAGCGCCAGTGTAATCAGCGCCTGCAGCGCTGCACACTCCCTTGCAGTGCTGTAAGCTTCTCCCCTCGGAGAGGTGGAGCTCTCGCAGCGCTGGTGGCGTGACTACACTCGCGCATTCACAGCGCTGCTGTGAATCCGCGAGCGTAGCCAAGGCCTCAAACTTGAGGCAGTGCACTCAGAGAAGGGACAGAGTTGCAGTTAGCCCTGTAACTGTGACACATGGCTTTTAGCTGTAAACTTTCTGCTACCTACTTTTACATCTCGATTAGGCCAAATGATTTTCTTTATCTTCATTGCTTTAATTAGGTTTTCACAGTCACTACAGGGCTCACATGTGGTGATTAATTCAGTGTCACTCAGATCATCCTCAGTTCTGTAAAAGACAAAAACACTGTCATTTTTATAAATTAGCTCTTTTTTGGTTGAAGTTATTTCTCTTAGCATATCTAAAGCAAGTTCTTCTTCCTTCTGTTCCTCTGCCACTGACCAAAGGAGACTAGTAAGGAACCTCAGCCCCATGGCTAAGACTCAGGATATACTGTGGTCTCATTGCCATGGGAAGTGATGGAATGAGGTTGCATAGACTCTATCCAAGGAGGAGTCTGCATGGTCCTCCTTTCAGCTGTGTGCTCCCAGCACTATAGAGATAATATTGCTGTCCTCACACGCACACACCCCTGCCCACCACCACCCAGATCCTCCCAGTGTCCTAGCCCAGCTGCCTTACTCCCCTTCTCAAGTAGGGTGAGGTAACATACCCTAGTGTACCTTTTTGTAATCATGTCCATCTGCCATTCATCCATGACTCTCACCACACCTCTCTTCTACATCATAGCATCCATCATCATCCTCCCTCCCCCTTTCCCCACGGTCTCCATTTCCTCTTCTTTGTTACTCTCACATCTCTACAGGTCTACCTACTCCTCTTCCCCTTCTCACCTCTATCTCCTCCCTCCTCCCACCCGCACAAATTTAGGTTCGACATCTGCATTCTCCTCCTCACCTCTGGTGACATTTGCCCCCATTCTACCCCTTCCTCCACCTTCTCCAGCTCCCACATCCACACCCTCTGCCACCACCTCTTTTCCCTTTCATGCCACTATTCCTTACACTTCCTACCTCAGAATAATTGCATTAGCTTCTGCACATATGATTGCATGCTGGTCACAACTACCATCATCCTTCTGTGCAAACAGACTATTCACTGTCCCTTTTGGAAATCCATTGTAGCCAACAGCGACCTATAACAAAACCAGGCAAAAATAAACAAAAAGAAGAGTACTTTTCCAGGACCCTGATGCATTTAGGCCCAATCCAACTCCCAAAGATTGTCATTGACTTCCGTAGGAGTTGCTGTATTGTTGTGCACTTTGATCAGCTCGTTGTTATTCTTTGAGCATGTAGATTTCCATCTCCCAAAATGTTTGTTTTTTGAAAAATGAATACTAAATGTATTTGAAGTCCCAGTAGGGGCTAACTTCAAAATCCTAACAGCAAATCCTGTTTTTAGGACAATTTTTCTTTCAAGTTCCATGAAATCTTGTTCATGCAAATTTGAAGTTTGCTTTCCATGAACAGACATCTCAGTAAAACTTGATTAGTCATGAAGACAAATGCAAAAAAGGTTGTGGTGCATGAAGTGAATAATTTAAAAATTTGAGCAAGATTGCAGTGTTTGCCCAGCTGAGGTGGAATTATTTATTCATTTTGCAAGTATTTATACTGTAGAGATTGCATGAATGCAGTAGGACTGGAATGCAGGGAAGTCAGCTGATTAGTAATACTATGTATCAAATAGAGGGGGCTTTGCACATTCCAAGCACTGTGTAGATATTAAATAATTAATCATCACAACATTGCTGGGAAGTAGGTCAGGAAGTATTTTTATCTGTATTCTTCACATGGAGATGCAGACACAGAGGGCCTAATTCTGATCTCACAGTGTTGTGCCTGCACCGACTGGGTAATGGACCTCAAAGGTGCATTCCTTAGTCCTAGTCCCATCCTCAATCAGCTACACCATGTTACGTCTCGGCATGTGTAATTGTGTGAAATATTAGTAGGGCTATGGGTGTACTAAGACAATAAGTTCTAAGGCCTATAGAAGACTGCAGCTGCACATTTTATTAGCCTCATTATATTCTATCTGAATGTTTGATTATTTTTTATACTCTGTTAAAAATAGTCATGTGGAAATATGACCATGTGAGTAATTTGCTCCTTGTGCAAGTTTCATTGTCTTTAAAATCCTTTCAGATTTTGACTTGCATGGAGAGGGGTGATGTAGGAGAGTTTTTAAGAATCGTTATTTATGTCAGTAGAATTAACTTGCTCACTTATATAAATAATACTGAGGAAACCCCACAGAAATGCAGTGTATATCTATGGCAGACTTGAGCTCTTTTAAATATTTCTATGCATCACAATACATTGCACAAAAATTCTACAAGCAAAAGTTTAATGTGACAATCAGTTATAATAGATTAATGTTTGTATCAAAAATGAATACTTGACGGTGAGACTGAGGGGTTTTCCTCATCATTTTCAAACTGTATCCAGACTAATATTAATAGTTCTTGGGTTGCATATATTGTACTTACAATGTCTTCTTTCCTGTAGATCAGTGTCCCCACTCCAGTATTAGGACTGTCTGGCATGAAAAAAAAAATCAAATAGTGAAGCTACCAACAAAGTCTCAGGACTTGATTCACCCTGTTGGTGCAAAGATATGCAAAGTACACATCCCTGAGCCAGAAGAGGTTGCTATTACCACTACTGCCCTCCAAAAGGGATTCAACCAAGGAAAGAAAGTGTTAAGTTGCAGTGAGGGCTCCATATCAGCACCAGCAGTGAAGACTATCCAGGGATGTGGTGAATCAGCACATTCCACAGTTGACTTGCCTGAACGAAAGACTTCAGCCCACACAGCCCTATGTCCCTATGCAATCCACCTCTACCCCCCACCTGGTGGTGTCTTCTTAAGTGGAAGTGCCAATGATCTGTTAAATTCCCATAGCACTCCTTGCTGCTCATTCCAACAGTTATTATATCTCCCTGTATCTCAGAAAAAGCATAAAAAATACTATCTCCACCTGAGAAAACGAGTCATAATGGTTTCTGCTAAGCCTTCTCACTACAAAAGGTGAACTCATCCACTCAGTGAACCAAAACTAATACAATATGACCCTGGGGTTTTTCACCTTTCTCTGCAGCATGGGGCATGGGGTCACTTGCAGGTTTAAGCTAGTGTAACTTGAAGTATTTAAATCAATATTTGAGGACTTCAGTAACTCAGCCAGAGGTTAGGAGTCTATTACAGGAGTGGGTAGATGAGGTTCTGTGGTCTGCAATGTGCAGGAAGTCAGACTAGGTGATCATGATGGTCCCTTCTGGCCTTAAAGTCTATGAGTATGACCAATCACAGCCAGCCAACCCAGCTTGAAATGCAAAAAAAAGTAATATTTTCTCAGAATTGTTTAAAAACTGTTATAAAATTACTCCAAATTTGCAAATGTTTAATGAACTAAAAACCAGGAAAATCTGAATAAAAAAATATATTTTGGACCAATATGTCCGACATCTTGTGTGAGTGCACAAGAATGGGAGCAAAAGAGTGGGCAAGGGACCAGCCATAACTGTAGTGTCTGCGCTCAGAGCACAAGGACGACTGTCTAATAGCACTCCCTGAGGTGCTAGGAACCACAAAGTGGTGCGGGTGAAGGTAGGGTCATGTACTTGCTGGTTAGTCAGAGATAAAAAATGAGCCATCCTCCTAGAGATTAGTGGAATGGATGTTCTTCCCTTGCTCACCATGGACCTCTAGGAAGCATTGTGCTTCTTTGAGGCATAATTCTGCATGGAATTCTTGGTAGTGCAGCATGGCTCTTCACCAAATGCAAGCTGGTCTAGAGTTAAAGGTGCAATCTGGTCCTTTGTTATGGATATTTTTGCTGATCTCTACTACCAGCCTTGAAAGTATTTTTTCAGATGACCTGTATTGGTTTTGTATTGAGGTATAATTAATTTAATCTGGTCTGTATACCACAGGCTAATTATTTAACATAGGCAATACCACTGTAATATTTCACCTCTAGTGTAACAAGTTAGCTAAATGCATGCACAGCTTCCTTGAAAGACATTACCATGAATAAGGTCACAGAACTCAGTGTTACAGCTTCATAGTTGCTTCCTAAATCACACATTAAATACATATAATTCTCTACTACCCAGGACTCTAAATTCCTGAACCCATATCTTTCCTATACCATATTACTTACTGACTTTATCTTAATACTAATCATTCACTTACCATTTCTGGCTGCTAGTAAGTTACAGAGCTGCAATGCATGAGTATACTTGGGCTGTCTTTGAATGGCATGTTTATCCTCTTGAAAATTATTTTCCTTTATTTCGGTATCAATGCCACCTGCCAGGGTCTGAAAAGATTCCTTTGCTTTAGCAATATCATCTTTATATGATTCTTGGAATGGTTTATCTTTTTTAATGTGCGCCAGGTTAAGTATTTCTAAAAGTTTAGGTGATAGTTTATGATCATATACAGAGGTAATTGGAGTGATGCCCTTCTCAACTGGAGATGATCCTATTCGTGGAAAAATCCTTCGCTTCACCATTTCAGCATTTAATATTGGTATGTAGACTGCTGCAGTGATATAGCTTTCCCTAAAGATGTTATCAACATGTTCAGCTTCCATTTCAATTTTGTTCAGATTTACTTCTGTTGTTTGTATTTCAAGATTAGGCCAGTAATACACTTGAGAAATTTGAGCTGTATGAAGAAAAATATATGTAAGATAATATTTTAAAAGAAATATAATAAAGTCGACACACCTTCTTAACTAGTAAAATAAAAGCAGTACTGGAAGTAATTGTATTAGTTATACTTTTTCATGTATTATTATTTATTATTCATAAGAACAGCAGTGTGAGGCAGTTACACCTAATACACACAATGGGGTGCTGGTCCATGACTAATGTTCCTAGGTGCTACTGCACTACAAATAAATAAATAATAATAATAATAATAATCACCCTCTATGTACAGCACCAGCTACACAAACATGAAAAAATGAGAAAGAACGGTTACCTACCTTTTCGTAACTGTTGTTCTTCGAGATGTGTTGTTCACGTCCATTACACATTAGGTGTGCGCGTGTTGCGTGCACGGACGTCGGAAACTTTTTCCCTCAGCGGCTCCCGTCGGGCCAGCAGGGGGGCTTTGCCAGAGCAGCGCCCTGCTCTAGCACATATATACCCTTGCCAACCCAACCCTCCCTCAGTTCCTTCTTGCTGGTGACTCCGACAGAGGGGAAGGAGGGTGGGAAGTGTAATGGACGTGAACAACACATCTCGAAGAACAACAGTTACAAAAAGGTAGGTAACCGTTTTTTCTTCTTCGAGTGATTGTTCACATCCATTACACATTAGGTGACTCACAAGCTTACCAGAGAAGGAGGTTAGGCATCAAGGAACAATTGACTGAAGTACAGCCCTGCCAACTGCCGCGTCCTCTCTGGCCTGATGATAGATTGTGTAATGGGCTGTGAATGTGTGCACCGATGACCAGGTAGCTGCTTTACAGATCTCCTGGAACGGAACCTGCGCCAGGAAAGCCGTCGAGGACACTTGGGCCCTAGTCGAGTGAGCCCTGATCGTCGGGGCTGGCACTTTGGCGAGCTCGTAGCATGTGCGGATGCAATGCACAATCCACGATAACCGTTGCGCCGAGATAGGAAGACCTTTCATTCTCTCCGCAATGGTAATGAACAATTGTGTCGACTTGCAAAATGGCCTGGTTCGTTCCAGATAGAACGCCAGGGCCCTACGGACATCTAGGGTATGGAGGCTGCGGTGGCTAGAGTCCGTATGGGGTTTGGGGAAGAACACCGGTAAACAAATGTCCTGCCCCATGTGAAATTGCGAGACCACTTTAGGGAGGAATTTGGGGTGCGGTCTCAGCTGCACCTTGTCCTTATAAAATACTGTATACAGGGGTTCAGAAGTGAGGGCTATCAACTCCGAAACCCTCCTCGCTGATGTAATGGCCACCAAAAACGCCACCTTCCAGGAGAGGTGCGTGAGAGAACAAGAGGCTAGGGGTCCAAAGGGTGGTCCCATGAGCCTAGTTAAGACCAGGTTAAGGTTCCATGGGGGGACCGGCGGGCGCGAGTAGGGAAACACCCTCTCCAGACCCTTGAGGAATCGTACTACTGTGGGGTTGGAAAACACGGAATGCCCAGACTCCCCCGGGTGGAACGCCGATATGGCGGCCAGGTGCACTCTAATTGAGGAGGGGGCGAGACCCTGATGTTTGAGGTATTCCAGTATGGATTGGATGGAGGCCTGAAGAGGCTGTATGAGTTTAGGTTCGCACCAGTGGGAGAACCTCTTCCATTTGGCGAGGGATGTCGCCCTTGTGGAAGGTTTCCTGCTACCGAGGAGGATTTGTTGGACCTGGCGGGAGTACCTACTCTCCATAGCGTTTAGCCACAGAGATTCCACGCTGTGAGATGTAGAGACTGTAGGTTCAGGTGGAGCAGGCGACCCCTGTCCTGCGTGATGAGGTCTCAGTGCAGGGGCAGGGCAATCGGGGTGACCACTGACAGTTCCAGCAGGGTCGTGAACCAATGCTTGCGTGGCCAAGCTGGTGCGATGAAGATAATTGCTGCCTTGTCCCTGCGGATCTTGAGCAGGACTCTGTGGATGAGCGGGAATGATGGGAAGGCGTAGTTCAGACTCCTGCTCCATGGAATCGCGAAGGCATCTGCCACTGAGCCTGGGCTGAGGTTCTGGAATGAACAAAACCGAGGGCATTGGCTGTTGTCCTTGGTGGCGAAGAGATCTACTTGGGGAAATCCCCACCTCCGGAAGATCGATTGCAGGACGTCCTTTCTTAACGTCCACTCGTGCATGTGATACGATCTGCTGAGGCGGTCTGCCAGTTTGTTTTGATCCCCCGGAAGATATGCCACCACCAATTGGACTGAGTGGGCTATACAGAAGTCCCATAGAAGGAGTGCCTTGTTGCAGAGGGGAGAGGAGCAGGCACCATCCTGCTTGTTTATGTAGAACATGGTGGTAGTGTTGTCTGTCAGAACTGACACGCTGTGGCCTTCTATGGTAGAGTGAAAGGTCTGGCAGGCGAGGCGAACCGCCCTTAGCTCCTTCACGTTGATGTGGAGCGACCTTTCCTCCCTGGACCACAAGCCCTGCGTTCATAGGTCCCCCACATGTGCCCCCCAGCCTAGGTCTGACACATCTGTTACCAGCGTCAGGGTGGGCTGCGGTGTAGCGAAGGGAACCCCGTCGCAAACTCGCTGTTGATCGAGCCACCAGCGAAGGGAGTCCGAGACCCGAGCCGGGATTGTCACTACAAGGTCTAAGGGGTCCCTGCTGGGGCGATACGTTCAGGCCAGCTACAGCTGCAAAGGTGTGAGTCTCAGACGGGCATGTTTGACTACATGGGCGCATGCTGCCATCTGCCCCAGGAGTTGCGTGCAGCACCTGGCCGTGGTTGTGGGGAATCTTTGAATGGAGCTTATGGCTCTTTGGATGGCCAGGAACCTGGGAACCGGTAGACTTGCTCGTGCCTCTACTGAGTCTAGGACTGCCCCTATGAAGTCCAGTCTTTGCGTGGGAATCAACGAGGATTTGGGCACATTGACTAAGAGACCGAGCTTGTGGAACACGTGTAGCGCCAATGTCACGTGGGAGCGAACCTCGTCCTCGGACCTGCCTGCGAGGAGCCAGTCGTCCAAATATGGATATGCCCGCATTTTTCTTTTCCGAAGAAAAGCTGCCACCATGGACATGCATTTCGTGAACATCCGAGGGGCCGTTGCCAGGCCGAAGGGCAGGGCCGTTGCCAGGCCGAAGGGCAGGGCCATAAATTGGAAATGGTGCTGGTTGATGGTGAAACGCAAGAACCGCCGGTGATCAGGGTGGATGGCGATGTGAAAATATGCATCTTTCATATCAAGGGCAGCGTACCAATCCCCCGGATCCAGGGATGGGATAATAGCGCCAAGGGAGACCATGCGGAAGCGGGCCTTCACTAAGAATTTGTTTAGTCTGCGCAGGTCCAGAATGGGGCGGAGACCCCCTTTTGCTTTGGGGATAAGGAAATATCTGGAGTAGAACCCTTTCCCTCTTAGGTCTGGGGGGACCTCTTCCACCGCCCCTGCCCTGAGAAGGGCCTGAACCTCCTGCATCAGGAGTTCCTCGTGAGAAGGGTCCCTGAAGAGGGATGGGGATCGGGGGTGGAAGGGAGGGGGCGAGGAGAACTGAAGCGTGTATCCCAACTCCACCGTGCGAAGGACCCAATGGTCCGATGTTATATGGGACCATGCACGGTAGAAATGGGACAAATGGTCCATGAAACATAGGGGAGGATTTGGTGCGAGGCTTGGTGCGCTGTCCTCGATCACATCTTCAAAATCCCTGTTTGTTGCTGGGCTGTGGCTTGCCCTGGCCCTGGCCTTGGTTAGGCGTGTTGTTTCGCCTACGCCTGTTGTCTCTGCCCCTTCTGTGGTAAGGTTCCTGCCTGGGGTGAGGGTGGTACTGCCTCTGTTGCAGTGGCTGGGGCTTAAAAGGCTACCTCTGTGTAGCCGTGGTGTGCATTCCCAACAACTTGAGGGTTGCCCAGGAGCCTTTGAGGCTATGCAGTCTGGTGTCTGTTTGGTCCGAGAATAAGCCGAACGGGAGGTCTTGTAAGGTGTTTTGCACCTCTGGTGGAAGGCCTGAAGCCTGCAGCCACGCCGAGCATCTCATCACCACCCCCGACGCGATTGTCCTGGCAGCCGCGTCCGCTGAGTCAAGGGAGGCCTGCAGAGAGGTTTTGGCCACCACCTTCCCTTCGTCCACGATGGCTGTGAACTCGGGTTGTGAGCCCTAAGGCAGGGAGTCCTTAAACTTGAAGACTGATGCCCAAGAGTTAAAATTGTATCTGTTCAGGATTGCCTGCTGATTTTCGATCCTCAATTGGAGGCCCCCCAGATGAGTAGATCTTTCTCCCAAACAAGTCCAAGCGCGTTGCTTCCTTGGCCTTGGGGGCCGGGGCTTGTTGTCCATGCCACTCTCGTTCGTTGACCGTGGATATGACCAGCGAACAAGGCATCGGGTGACAGAAGAGGAAGTCGAACCCTTTGGAGGGAGCAAAGTACTTCCTCTCTATGCCTTTTGCTGTTGGTGCACTGAAGGCTGGCGTTTGCCATATTGTCTTATAATTAGACTGTATTGTTTTTATGAGCGGGAGCGCAATTCTGGAGGGGCCTTCAGGACTTAAGATGTTCACCATGGGATCCTCCTGCTCTATCATCTTCTCAGCCTGAAAGTCCAAATTGAGGGCTACCCTGCGGAGAAGTTCTTGATGTGCCCAATGGTCAAAGGGGGAGGACCTGATACTGCCGTGCCCGCCACGGCCTCATCTGGCAAGGACGAAGAAGTTAAGGCCTTCTGTGCTTCTTCCTCTAGCCCTTCCTGTGGCTCCTCACAGGGTGGGGGCTCCTCTGGGGTCTGTCCTACCGAGCGTGCTTGAGAGGGTACCAGGCTCGGTGCCGTGTCGGCTCTCTCTTGCTCAGGCGGTCTGGAGACCGTGGCCTTCTTGTGAGAGGAGGGGCGTCCATGCGGGGAGCGGGACTGATGCCCTGAGTGGCCGGATCTCGAGGTTCTGGAGGGGGGGGCCTTGGTGCTGGTGGTAGGCACTTGGAGTCCAGAATGGCCACTGTCCTGGCAGGCCCCACTGTGGGTGCCAAGGGGTTTGGTGCTCCCTGCTGGCTGGTGCCCTGTGGGTATACCTGCTGGAGCGGCCTGAGTCCGCCTCTGAAACCAGGGACGGCGACCTCGAGGGCCACGGTGGTGCCGTGGAACGGTGCCGGTCAGGGACCGGACAGCGGTGCATTCTTGACCAGGACCAGGATCGGGAGTGGCGCCTTGTCGACCGGGACTGGGATCGGTACCGGTGCCCTCAGGACCAGGAACGACTGCTAGTGGTCGACCCCGGGGATCGTGGCATTGAAATGTCCCGGTGCCTGTCCGGAGAAGGAGCCAGGGAACGTTGGGTCGGTGCCGAGCATGGGCTAGGGCCAGATGACTTTGAGGCTCTCTGCGCCGGGGGCAGCCGGGAGTCCACGGAGGCGGAGCTCGACCGGGACCGGCGCCATGAGCGGTGCCGAGATGGTGACCTTGGTGGGCGCATCATTGCCGGTTTGCCTCTGGATGGCAGTCTCGGTGTCGGCGCCGGATGCTTGTCCTTGGCCAAGAGGGGGCTCATCATGGACAATTCAATTAGGTCCCTTGCTGCCTCAAACGTGTCCGGCGTGGAGGGCTGTCAAGGCTGTATCCCCACTTTGAACTTTAGGGTACAAATGTAGGGGCCTGCATGAAAACTTCTAAGCTTAACTACCAGCTTAGCTCTGGTCCACTGCCACCATCCCAAGGCTAATTTCCTTCCCTGGGTAGCCTTGAGAGACCTTCACCAATTCCCTGGTGAATACAGATCCAAACCCCTTGGATCTTAAAACAAGGAGAAATTAACCATTCCCCCTCCTTCCTCCCACCAACTCCTGGTGAATACAGATCCAACCCCCTTGGATCTAAAAACAAGGAAAAATCATTCAGGTTCTTAAAAAGAAGGCTTTTAATTAAAGAAAAAGGTAAAAATCATCTCTGTAAAATCAGTATGGAAATTAACCTTACAGGGTAATCAAACTTAAAGATCTCAGAGGACTCCCCTCTAGTCTTAGGTTCAAAGTACAGCTAACAAAGATAAACACTCTAGTAAAAGGTACATTTACAAGTTGAGAAAACAAAGGAAAACTAACACGCCTTGCCTGGCTATTTACTTACAAGTTTGAAATAGGAGAGACTTGTTTAGAAAGATGTGAAGAACCTGGATTGATGTCTGGTCCCTCTCAGTTCCGAGAGCGAACACACTCCCAAACAAAGAACACAAACAAAAACCTTCCCCCCCCAAGATTTGAAAGTATCTTGTCCCCTTATTGGTCCTTTAGGTCAGATGCCAGCCAGGTTACCTGAGCTTCTTAACCCTTTACAGGGAAAAGGATTTTGGAGTCTCTGGCCAGGAGGGATTTTATAGTACTGTACACAGGACAGCTGTTACCCTTCCCTTTATAGTTATGACAAGGGCTGTTCCAGGAGCTCCTCCAGCCCTTCCTCCTTACTTGAGGCGCTTTATCCCAGGGCTCGATGGGCCTTTCGGCGCCGGAGCCACTGGCACTGGAATCTGTCCTGGGGCAGCAGTGCCCTTTCGCGCACTCGAGTCCTTCACGGGCACTACCTTCTTATGTGGGGAGTGCCCTCAGGCCTTGGGTTGGCCCTTCGATTGGGTCGGTGAAGACGACCGGTGCTGGGGCCGGTCTTGTTGTCTCGGAGCCGTAGGCTTAGGGTGCCCCAGCGGTGCTGGATCACAAACCGATGCCGGGGCACTCCGCACTGAGGCTGATGGTGCCGCGGTCGGATGACTCGAAGTGGAGGGCTGTAATGCAGCCTCCATGAGTAGCTGTTTAAGCCGAAAGTCTCTCTCTTTCTTAGTTTTTGGCTTGAAAGCCTTACAGATCTTGCAGCGCTCTTTCTGATGCGATTCCCCCAGGCAATGGAGACACGAGTCGTGGGGATTGCTAATCGGCATAGACTTGCGGCACACGGACGGTAAGAAGGAACTGAGGGAGGGTTGGGTCGGCAGGGGTATATATGCGCTAGAGCGGCCCAACGGGAGCCACTGAGGGAAAAAGTTTCCGACGTCCGTGCATGCGACGCGCGCACACCTAATGTGTAATGGACGTGAACAATCACTCGAAGAAGAAATTAACAGCTATGTCATTAACATCTTCCTATTAATCTCAGACATAATACATCCTCTTCACTGAACACATTCAGTAAATTGAAAACATAGCTCAATCAACAATAAAACAGAAATTTCACCCTTGAAGCAAAACAAATTATTATTAATAGACATTTTAAAAATTGACATCTTTTGAATTACAGACATAATATGAAACCAGGAACTTATTTTGTCATATTTATTTTAAGAACTTTGTTGCCACTGTAAATGGAAATCTCAATACGACCCTAAAGATGGAACTGCCCACACATATAAATAATCCATTTTAATGCTCACAGAAATGTACATTTTAAAATTAATTTCACCACTATAAATCTTAGAAACATAACTCCATTTAAAATTCAGCTTAGTCAAGTAGATCTTGATGTTTCTATTTGTTTAAAAGGTGATCACTACTTAACTGTGATTGGACTAAGGATAAAAATTATTCCTCTCTATTTAGCAAGGTGTTACCATATTACAGAATGAATCTCTTTAGACCATCCAGGAAGCACTGTTTCACGTGATGTGATTAAACTGAGTGAAACTACAGACTACTCATATTTATCAAACCAGGTGTGACTATCAAATGCTAATATTCAAAAATATTAAATGGGTTCTATATGGTTTTGTGTTTGGGTTTTGTTTTTGTTGATTAGGTTTTGTTTGTTTGTTTGTTGCAGGCAAATGCACTTTGAGTATTGAATAAATGGCAACCAAATATTTAATTATCTATTTGTCTTCTGCCTTTTTTGCTGGGCATAATTGATACATTAATTTTTCCATAGCAACACCCTCCCTTAATTTTTTATAATTATTCCTCTAGCTTTGTATTATTTTTCTTTTTCCAATCAGAGGTTATCAGTAGCTTAGCAGCTGTAAGCAGATGAGAGATGAATTTTTATTTCTTTGAGTATGACCATGTCTTCTAGGAAGCCCCAGAAGGCTTGCCAAAGGATCATTTGGTAATAATATCCAACAATTTGTATTATCAGGTTAGAAATTGCATCCTAATACTCTCTAATGACTGGACATGTCCATCATATATGCATAAAATCTTTCTGTCACCACAATTTCTACAACATTTATTCCCATACATCCTCTCTCTATTTTTAACCTGACGGGAAACCTTAAAAAAACAAAACAACACTTTTCTAACCTGAGCCTCCAGCAGGCCACCTCTGGTCAGAGTTAAGGTTTCAGTTTCAGTTTTAATTTGACTCATTTACTTGCTCATTTTCAATACAGGATTGTGGTACGAAAGTTAATTGAGGAGGACAGGATGACTTACCTCTTTAGCTAAACCATCACTCAACAATAGGATGAATTATTCAGCAGAAGACATGAGGGAATGGGAAAAGAGTAGAGAGGAAAGGAAGTAACCCTTGACATCACTATTTTATCAGCCTGTGAGTCTTTCACGGGTATGATGCCAGTTAGTTACAAGTACTGTATCTCTGATACTGACCTTGAATCAAAAGTTTTGCACAACTGATGCAAGGCATTCGAGACAGGTAAACTTCACAGCATCTCAGTGCATTTGGAAACCTTAACAATGCTTTTGGCACAGCATGAAGATCCTCAGTGGAGCAGTCCATTGTGATAATCCTTTTCGGTTTGTTAGCTTCACAGATGACAATTCCAGTTTTGAAAAACTACAAAAAAATGTTTTTACAATGTCTTTAAAACAAATAAAAGAAAATATTTCTTCACACAACGCACAGTCAACCTGTGGAACTCTTTGCCAGCGGATGTTGTGAAGGCCAAGACTATAACAGGGTTCAAAAAAGAACTAGATAAATTCATGGAGGATAGGTCTATCAATGGCTATTAGCCAGGATGGGCAGTGATGGTGTCCCTAGCTTCTGTTTGCCAGAAGCTGGGAATGGGTGACAGGGAATGGATCACTTGATGATTACCTGTTTTGTTCATTCCCTCTGGGGCACCTGGTATTGGCCACTGTTGGAAGACAGGTTACTGAGCTAGATGGACCTTTGGTCTGACCCAGTATGGCCGTTCTTACGTTCTTATGTTTAAGCCTGCCAATTAAAACAGGGGATGGCAATATCCATTTCACCAAAGCAAACTGCTTGCAACACTTCCTTTTGAGTGGGGGCATGTGCAGCCAGCTAGCAGAACACAGAAAATGTTTGGGATTGACTGGGAAGGTGGTGGGTCTAACGTACCCAGGAGATCTGCTGATTCAGTGCCTCTCCGGGGAAATCTCCATTAGGGCTTGTCTTCACTGCAACAGTTAGTTCAAGTGTACTCAAATTACTGCACTTGAGCTTGCCTAGTTTAAATGCAAGTGACCACACTTCAAAACAACACTGGAGTTACACCGAGTGATCTGACTGGCAGCACAGATAATTGAATTAGCTGCTGATGCGTTATTATAACTCAAGAGGTTGCATCCCCACTGCATTACTAGTTTGAGCTTCACTCCAGCATCACTTGAGTTTCAACTCACCATTAGCTAGATGCGTCAGCTAGTTTGATCTTAAAGCACTACTTAACTCAAGCAAGAGCCTGGTGTGTGAATGGGAGTCGAGTTAGGGGTATCACTCAAGTTGTAACTCAAGCTCAATGTGCTGTGAAGACACACCCTCAGTCCTAGCTAGAATTATGCTTGCTCCCCATGGTGAATCACATGCAGGAAAGTAGAAGTTGTATGACTGACTGCTTTCCAATATGGTGAACCCTCCCCCAGAGCAACTGCCCCTTGAGGTGCAATTTACATCCTCTGCAACTGCAGGGATGAAACAAGCACAATAATTTCACTGCAGGACCAAACAAGAAAATATTGGCTAAGGGACCATATTTTAAATAGAGGTAAGTGAGATTAAAAATATAGGTAAGAATTATATATTTTAGTATTACTTCTTTTAAAGCTTTCTTCAGTATGAAAGTCTTGCTTCTATATTTCTGTCCTTGAAAACTAAGGCCGACTATGCTACAAACTTAAGTCTTCTAAGAGCCAAATGTTATCAAATATATTATTGGTATTATTTAACATTTATATTGCTGTGGTACCCAATGACCTCAACAAAGTGGAACTCCATTGCACCAGGCTCTGTGCGAACATATAACACATATCAATCCCCAGCCCAAAGAGCTTACCCTGGACATTTTTAATAAGGATAATTAGTGAGAAGGAAGGAAAGTAGTCCTTCTGTCAGGAAATTCTTCTCCAGACAGACACACAGATCCATCAATATCCGTAAGGATAGATGGGAACTGCAATAATTTAGTACTAATATAGCCAAACTATTCTGCTTACTACTCCTAGTTCTGCAGCACCACATTAAACAATATCAGAACATCCTAGACAATGTCACATATAGAATTCCTGATTTGGGGGGCTGATTTTTGTGCTTGTGAAAATGAGGAACTATCAGAGTTGGCTTGAGGCAGATACTTTCTCTGCAAGCCTTCTGTACACAAGTGACAGTGCACTTCAACCCCAACCTGCAAAATCTCTGCTCATCCAGTTCTGAACTACTTTAAAACAGACACTACCAACTGTGCTGTGTGCTTGTTTTATGATATACCAAATTTGGACTATGATGAGATCATGTAAGACTAAACATTACATGACCACGTGAAAACACTAAGATTTGGAAACCACTTCACTCGTATGAAATCTTTACCAGATAATGTTGTGATATTTTTAAAGGCTATTCCACCACTGTTGGCTGGCATAGGGACCGAGTATTTATGCAATTTGGAAAAATAAAAGGAGTTTTTGATTTATCAGAACTTCTTGGACATTTTGCATATTGTAGGTTAAAATTCTAACCAATCAAAATCATAATCAGCAATATGTAATAGTCAAAATCCTAATTAATATCATGGCCTCTCTTATTCTGCATAATAGATACTGAATTCACTCAACTCACTTTTAAGATATTTGAGGTTTTTTGTTTGTTACCAACATATTTACATCTTGGCTCTTGACAGTTTGGTGAATTTTCCATATGGAGTGCTAAGAAGATGCACAAGTCTTCTTTATTTGGTAGACGAGAAGGAGGACCTGAAGAAAAAAGTGGAATTAGAAACTAGTTCATCAAAACAAGCATGGAGCAAAAGCAGCAAATGGAGTAAATGTAAAATAACCAATGGGACTGAGCTACAGAGGATAATTCCCAAACTATGCAGTCTCTGGTTAAAACGAATGCTGCTGTACTTTTCGTTTCTATGTGTATTAAAATAAAGAACTATATCCTAAAACCACATTAAAATTTGGTCCACCTGACACTCTGTGAGAATCCTCATTCTTGAACTTTCCTGATCCCGAGATCAATCTGTGCCTCTCCAGTCCCTGCTGTAAATTACACTGGCCGTTCCAGCAGCTGGGGATTGCCAATGTGCAATGATACCCTAGTCTTGCTCCCTTCTCTGGCTACTCTGCCGGTATCTGCTGAAGGGAGAGTAACTCCTATGCCTGCCCCTTCCTTTGGCTGGCACAAGGAGTGACTTCCATTGACTTCAACAGGCTTTGTATCAGGCCCAAAGCAGATATCCTATACCTGGGACAGCCTTTTCCTTATTCACTCAACTTCACGTTCCTCTCCAAAACTCATTTATTTCAGCTACCATACTGCCATTTATCTTCTCTTTGATGCTATATGTCCTTCTCTGTTACCTGAATATTATTTAAATAAATAACTCATAATTAATACAAATAATATAAAATAAGACAATTTATACAATGAGCTTTACTTAAAAACAACACTCTCCCAAAAGCTATATTTCCTTCCCGTCCAGTACTGTTGTGTCGATCCCCCTCCCCACAATGATCTGTTGTCACTTTCCATTTCATTACCTGTGTATTTTAGGTTGTAAGATCTCAGGGACCTTACGTCTGTACATGTCTGTAAAGCGTCAGTGGCACAGCAGTAGTGCTATACAAACAACAACCCATACTATCAGAACAATAACTTTATTTCTATTATTATAGGAAGAGAGGTCCAGAAGTGGAATAGCATGGAAATTTCAAATTAAGACTCAGGTATGTTGCTGGAGATTGATGTTAGAAGTATGCAAATTGCCTGCCCGCACTATGGCTCATGACTTTCAGAACAATTAAATCTATTCAAACATCTTAAAGAAAAAAGAATTATGTAAGCCAAGAAATAAGAATATATGCGCAAGTTTGATGAATATTTTTTTTGCCTTTATCATTCTTTCTTTCTGTTTCTTCTCCATCTCTTTTTTCTGAATTCTCTGTTTGTTTACTGAGGGGGGAAGCTGGAGGATAAAAGAAAAAGAAAAAGTTTAAATCAGGAATGGTGCATTGGATTTGCTCTGGTGAGGTTTAGTAATCGATGGGGTCCCATCTATTACCATGAATGGCACCAGATCCCTGCTCACTACAAAAGGGAGAGGGTGGGGTATCTCAGGATCAGTTTACTACAATATTTGATAAACAAGATATTAAAATCTGGTTGATATTTGGATCCAAAGGTCCTTCTACCCAGGCAAAATTCAGATTTGTCAATGCTTATCATGAAAAAAATCAAGACAAAAATGTGAACCATAGTACAAGATACAGGGGAGCAAGATCATTATCATCATTGCACAGAAAAGACCTTAGACAGACCAAGTCATCCTCAAACGATCAGAGTGAGAGCCTTGAACTTCTCCTGTCCCAATCTTGTCAATTCTAGCTCCTCTATTGTCCCCCTTGTCAGTCATTCTCTTCTTTTGAACAACAACCCAGCCAACTCTTTTTACTTTTCCCTCTCCATACTGCTGCTGTCTATTGACCAGCTGACTCCCCTGCATCCACCTTCCCCACTGACTTCAACTCCTGGCTTTCATTCCTCCTCACACTGGAATCCCCTACTCTCATATTTGGTTACTTTAATTTCCATACTCATGTCCCAGCTTACCTTTCAGCCTCCTGCCTTCTTGCCCTCACTTCTTTGTTTGACTTGCACCTATGGATCGACTCCCTTACTCATCAAAATGGCCAGTCTCTGTTCCCTCTCTCTTCCTTTCCCCGCTTATCCCCAGTACATCCTCCCCCGTCACAGACTGTGAAACACCACCTGTCTTTCTTTTCCAACCTCTCTTTCTGCCCAAAGGACCCATACCTTTATTATTCTAACCTCTCTTGCCCAGCTCTCATGCTGTCACCCCTTCTCTCACTCTTTTCAACAACTCACTCTCATCAGTTTCCTTTCCCTCCCTATATAAACATACTTTTATCTTCTCCATCTTAAAATACTTGACCCTTTCTCCCACTCATACCCAACATCTCTTCTCCCCTTCATCTCCAGATACACTGAACGTGTTGTCCACAACTGCTGTCTGGAGCTTCTTTCTTCCAATTCCATTCTTGGTTCTTCTCAAGTCTGGTTTCCACCCTCATTAAAGGCAACAGGACTTAGACTCTCTATGTTTATGTCACTTTTGAAAATGGGACTTAGGCATTTTTTATAATTTCACGCATATTTCAGGATGTATGTTTGCTCTTGCTTAAATCAAAGGGACTAAACTATAACAAGTATCATACCTAAGGGAGACTGTGTATTCTTAGAATAGGCATACACTATCCTGCTTAACATCTGTCATTTATTTTTTATTGGTATTCTAACTCTAATAAACAACGTTTTATGTAAGATAATTTTAGTATTGGCTGTTATTTTATAATAAGGGGCCTGATTCATTCCATTACCCTAGTGTTACTCCACTGACTTCAGTGGATTTATACCAGCATAAAATGAATGTAGTAGGCTGAAGAATCAAGCCCAAGGAATCCAAGCTGTTCTCAGAGAAAAGAAAAACAAAACGCAGGATTCAGATCAGCCTATTTAGCACCAGAGGAAACCACCTAAACACACATCAAAGGCATGAGAATTAGAAGCCTATGTCCAAAATGAAATTTTCATTTCATTTTCATTTGAGTAACAAAGAAAGACTAAAGACCAAAAGGGATTCCAAAGACTGGTGATCGAAAGACACCTTCTATTTTGTAAATTTATTATTCATTTTGCACATTCCTACAGCTAATCTAAGGCCCATTAACACATCCAGAAAACTGGGCCACTTATGGTGCAGAGAGCAGGATTCTTGTACACGTCAGCCTGTTGTTCATTCAGAAGTATTAAACCAGCAAGTAGAGTGGTAGGATGCAGATATTTGAATTGTATGGCTCTGAACCAAAATAGAGCTAATAGGTCTAATTTAAGGACTCACAACTGAAAATTGTGTTTGTTATATAAAGGGGCCTATTCCAATATGTTATGACATGATAGAAGTGTTTTTAAATAAACTGAGTAATAATAAAATACCAAATTTAGCAACCTTAAGATACAATGTTCAACTGTATGTAGTTATCTTACCAGAACATTCCGCATATTGAGGTTTCCACTGTTGAAAAACAGAAGGAATTTATGCAAAGCACAGTCCCAAATAATTTTTTTGCATAGTTCTTTTTCTGACCACAGCTGCCTTTATTCATCCTAGTTATTCATTAGATCTGTCCAGGGAATTTCTTGGGACATCAGACAATTCTGGGTACCTTTACCCATACCTACATCCCATCTGTGTCATTATTTCATTCCTAAAGCTCTCAGTCTATTGGGGCAAGGCAAGCTCCAGGTCAAAAAGCTACCTTTATATCAGTATTTATCTAATTTGTCACTACCTCTGTCTGTCCCATTTCTCTTTCCTCCCCCAAACTCTGATCCCTTTACCGCTATCAAACATGTTTAATAAATCTTAATTCTTTAAGTAACATTGTTTTCCTCCTCTGGTGCTACTCCTGACATTTCTTTTTGTTGGTGCTTTGTTTCCCACTCTATCCCTGACTGGATGACTCCCAAACCCACAATGAGCTTTCAAGAAAGCCACCAAACACCTCCATTATGAACACTAGTTTGAATACATATTTACATAAGTATGCTTCTCAGTTTCTTGTTTGATGAACTTTCTTACAAACCAAAATTAGCTTGGATAAACATTTAGCATAAGGAAATTTAAGTAGTTTTGAGCAACATCAAAGTGAATTTGATTTTATTAAATGAATGTTCGTGAATACTTTTTTTGCAACGTTTTCCTTGTTCTATACTCCTCAATAAGGATACATACCTGATAATATTCAAAGTTGCTCTTTAAAGAACCTGTGGAGTCCTGAAAAGGAAAAAAAAATTTTTTTTTAAATACACATATATCTCTGGCCAATAGAAAAATGTGGTCTTATTTGTGAATATTTTTTCTAGAATTCTCCATTTCTGGTAATCTTTACAATATGCATATTCTCATTTCTCCTATTAATTGGAGGCAGACCAGATATCTGGATGTAAGCCAGGCTTAGGACAACTCCCCAAAAAGAATTCTCCAGAACTATAGTTTCCAAAACTGAAAAATACTAACTATATAAAAGTTAACAAGTCACCTCAAGCCATTTGCAATAGAGCCAAGGAAAGAAATATAAGTATTTCCTTGAAGGAAATGGTCCTCCATTTCAAGTTACTCAGCAAATGAGTAATGGCCAGAAAAACTCTGGATACAATACAATGCTCCAAGGGAAGGCCAGACTGTCAGATACGGAAGGTTCAAGAAAGCACGTTCACTTGCATGATCAAATTTTCAATTCTTTGTTTTCCTTTTGTCCAACAGTCTTTAAAGTGAGATGTAGAAAGCACTTGTAAAGTGTAAAAACAATGAAGAATCCTTGTGGCACCTTAGAGACTAACAACTTTATAGTCTCCAAGAGTATGTCTACACTACGGGATTAATCCGAATTTATATAATTTGAATTTTGGAAACAGATTGTATAAAGTTGAATGTATGCGGCCACACTAAGCACTTTAATTCGGTGGTGTGCGTCCATATACCGGGGCTAGCGTCGATTACTGGAGCATTGCACTGTGGGTAGCTATCCCATAGCTATCCCATAGTTCCCGCAGTCTCCTCCGCCCATTGGAATTCTGGGTTGAGATCCCAATGCCTGATAGGGCCAAAAATATTGTCGCAGGTGGTTCTGGGTATATCCTCCCCCCTCTCCAGGGAAGCAACGGCAGACAACCGTTTCGCGCCTTTTTCCTGGGTGAACAGTGCAGACGCCATACCATGGCAAGCATGGAGCCCGCTCAACTCAAGACAGCAGTCATGAACATTGTAAACATCTTGCACATTATTGTGCAGTTTATGCTGAACCAGAACCTGCAAAACCAGGCGGCGAGGAACAGGCTACAGCAGCGCAGCGGCGAGAGTGATGAGGATATGGACATGGAATTCTATCAAACCGCGGGACCTGGTGCTTTGGAGATCATGCTGTTAATGGGGCAGGTTATAGCCGTGGAACGCCGATTCTGGGCCCGGGAAACGAGCACAGACTGGTGGGACCGCATAATGTTGCAGGTGTGGGACGATTCCCAGTGGCTGTGAAACTTTTGCATGCGTAAGGGCACTTTCTTGGAACTTTGTGACTTGCTTTCCCCTGCCCTGAGGCGCCAGAATACCAAGATGAGAGCAGACCTCACAGTTGAGAAGCGAGTGGCGATAGCCCTGTGGAAGCTTGCAATGCCAGACAGCTACCGGTCAGTCGGGAATCAATTTGGAGTGGGCAAATCTACTGTGGGGGCTGCTGTGATGCAAGTAGCCAAAGCAATCACTGAGCTGCTGCTACGAAAGGTAGTGACTCTGGGAAATGTGCAGGTCATAGTGAATGGCTTTGCTGCAATGGGATTCCCTAACTGTGGTGGGGCGATAGATGGAACCCATATCCCTATCTTGGCACCGGAGCACCAGGGTACATAAACCGCAAGGGGTACTTTTCAGTGGTGCTGCAAGCACTTGTGGATCACAAGGGACGTTTCACCAACATCAACGTGGGCTGGCCGGGAAGGGTTCATGACACTCACGTCTTCAGGAACACTAATCTGTTTAAACAGCTGCAGCAAGGGACTTACTTCCCGGAGCAGAAAATAACCGTTGGGGATGTTGAAATGCCAATCGTTATTCCTGGGGACCCAGCCTACACCTTAATGCCATGGCTCATGAAGCCACACACAGGCAGCCTGGACAGGAGTCAGGAGCTGTTCAACTACAGGCTGAGCAAGTGCAGAATGGTGGTAGAATGTGCATTGGCGGTTGCTGAAGGTTGCTGGCGATCGTTACTGACTCACTCAGACCTCAGCCAAACCAATCTCCCCATTGTTATTTCTGCTTGCTGTGTGCTCCACAATCTCTGTGAAAGTAAGGGGGAGACCTTTATGGCGGGGTGGGAGGCTGAGGCAAATCGCCTGGGTGCTGATTACGCGCAGCCAGACACCAGGGCGATTAGAAGAGCACACCAGGAAGCGCTGTGCATCAGAGAAGCTTTGAAAACCAGTTTCATGACTGGCCCGGCTACAGTGTGAAATTTCTGTTTGCTTCTCCTTCATGAAAACCCGCCCCCTTTATTGACTCATTCTCTGTAAGGAACCTACCCTCCCCCTTCCCCCAGCTTGCTTTCAAAGGAAATAAAGTCACTATCATTTAAAAATCATGTATTCTTTATTAATTGATTATAAACATAGGGAGAGAACCGACAAGGTAATCTGTGAAGTTTGGGAGGAGGATAGGAGGGAAGTAAAAGGCCACTGAAAAAATTCAATATAATGACAGCCTTTTGATTGGGCTGTCCACTGGGGTGAGTGGGAGGGTGCACGGAGCCTCCCCCCCATCCGCGTTCTTACACGTCTGGGTGAGGAGGATATGGAACCTGGTGAGGGAGGTTATACAGCGGCTGCAGCGGCAGTCTGTTATCCTGCTGCCGTTCCTGAAGCTCCACCAGACCCCGGAGCATGTCCGTTTGATCATGCAGCAGCCCCAGCGTTGCAGCCTGCCACCTCTCATCTCGAGTGTCCCTCATGACCTCACGTTCACTGGCATCTTTCCTAAATTTAGATACCGTGTCCTTCCACTCATTCAAATGAGCTCTTTCATTGCGGGTGCATTCCATTATTTCCGTGAACATCTCGTCTCGCGTCCTCTTTCTCCACCGCCTTATCTGAGATAGCCTTCAGGATGGAGGAGGGAGGCTTGAAAAATTTGCAGCTGCTGGAGGGAGGGTTGAAAAAAAAGGAGAGACGGTTTTAAAATGATACATTTTACAGAACAATGCTTATACTCTTTCATGGTGAACAACACTATTCACATTACACAGCACATGTGATTTCAGTATAAGGTCGCATTTTCCATCTTAATAATGAGTGCCTGTGGTTTTGGTGTTAGAGATCACAGACACAGGTCCGGGCAACAGAATTCAGCTTGCATGCAGCCATGGTAAGCCATTGTCTTTCGGCTTCCGCGCCCTCCTTTCCCACATACCAAGCAAAGCCCGTTGACTGCTGCGGTTTTCCTGTTAACCTTCAGCAGCAGAAAACAAACTAACGCCCCCCCATCCAATTCTCTGGGATGATCGCTTTATCCCTCCCCCCACCACGTGGCTGGTATCAGGGAAGATCCCTGCAGAAACCAAACTAACCCCCCCACCCCTCCCGCCATGAATTATCTGGGATGATCACTGTACCTCTCCCCCCACCACGTGGCTGGTAACAGGGAAGATCCCTGCTAGCCAAACTCAAAAAGCTCAGGGCCAATTTCCTCCCCCCCTCTCCCCCCGCACTTGGCTAACTGCAGGGAAGGATTTCTTTTCAGCCACAGGCAAACAGCCCAGTAGGAATGGCCACCTCTGTGCCCTTAATTAAATTCCCGTATTTCAACCAGGTTACCATGAGCGATATCACTCTCCTGAGGATTACACAGTGAGATAAAGAACGGATGTTGCTTGAATGCCAGCAAACACCAGGACCATATGCTGCCAGGCTTTGTCATGCAATGATACCAGATTACTTGCTGCAAGCATGGCGTGGTCAAGTGTCCTACCATGGAGGACGGAATAAGGCTGCACTGCCCAAAAACCTTGTGGCAAGGCTTTTGGAGTACCTCCAGGAGAGCTTCATGGAGATGTCCCTGGAGGATTTCCGCTCCATCCCCAGACACGTTAACAGACTTTTCCAGTAGCTGTACTGGCCGCGAACGCATCCCAAGTCCTCAGGGCAAAGTAATCATTAAAAAACGCTTGTTTTTAAAACAAGTTTTATATTTTAAAAGATAAACTCACCTGAGGTCCCTTCCATGGGGTCATGGTCTTGGATACTGGCTTGGGAGGGTTGGGAGGGTACTTCAGTCAGGCTGAGAAAAAGATCCTGGCTGTTGGGGAGAATGGAGTGCTGGGTGCTCTCCGCAAGCTCGTCCTCCTTGTCCTCCTCCTCCTCCTCTTCCCCGTCCGCAGAATCCTCAGGTGTAGCTGATGAGACTATCCCCGACCTGGAATCCACGGTCACAGGTGGAGTAGTGGTGGCGGCCCCCCCTAGAATTGCATGCAGCTCGGCGTAGAAGCGGCATGTCCGCGGCTCTGACCCGGAGCGACCGTTTGCCTCCTTTGTTTTTTGATAGGCTTGTCTGAGCTCCTTGACTTTCACGCGGCACTGATCTGAGTCCCTATTGTGGCCCCTCTCCATCATGCCCTTGGAGATTTTTTCAAAAGTTTTGGCATTTCGTCTTTTCGAACGAAGTTCTGCTAGCATTAAATCCTCTCCCCATATAGCGATCAGATCCAGTATCTCCCGTACGGTCCAGGCTGGTGCTCTTTTTCGATTATCGGCCTGCATGGTTACCTGTGCTGATGAGCTGAGCTATCTGTGGTCACCTGTGCTCTCCACGCTGGGCAAACAGGAAATGAAATTCAAATGTTCGCGGGACTTTTCCTGTCTACCTGGCCAGTGCATCCGAGTTCAGATTGCTGTCCAGAACGGTCACAATGGTGCACTGTGGGACAGCTCCCGGAGGCCAATACCATCGAATTGCGGCCACACTAACCCTAATTCGAAATGACAATATCGATTTTGGCGCTACTCCGCTCATCAGGGTGGAGTACAGAAATCGATTTTAAGAGCCCTTTATTTTGAAATAAATGGCTTTGTTGTGTGAACGGGTGCAGGGTTAATTCGATTTAATGCTGCTAAATCCGAATTAAAGTCATAGTGTAGACCGGGCCCAAGGTGTCTCATAGACTCATAGACATTAAGGTCAGAAGGGACCATTATGATCATCTGGTCTGACCCCCTGCATGCTGCAGGCCGCAAGACCCTTCCCTGTACTCTACCGTTGAAGTCCCCAGTCCTGTGTTTTAGTGACTTCAATCGGCTGAGACCCTCCTGCTAGTGATCCCTGCCCCATGCTGCGGAGGAAGGCGAAAAACCTCCAGAGGCTCAGCCAATCTACCCTGGAGGAAAATTCCTTCCCGACCCCAAATATGGCGATCAGTAATACCCCGAGCATATAGGCAAGAGTCTCTAGCCTGACCCTTGTTGGCCATTATGTTGTTCATGTACCATTGCTTGGTTTTCCTTGGCTACTATGTTTTATCATTAAACCATTCCCTCCATAAACTTATCCAACTTAATCTTAAAACCAGACAGGTCCGTCGCCCCCACCGTTTCCCTCGGAAGGCCGTTCCAATATTTCACCCCTCTGACGGTCAGAAACCTTCGTCTAATTTCTAGCCTAAACTTCCCCCCGGCCAGTTTGTATCCATTCGTTCTCGTGTCCACATTAGTACTAAACTGGAATAATTCCTCTCCCTCCCTTGTATTAACCCCTCTGATATATTTAAAGATAGCAATCATATCCCCCCTCAGCCTTCGCTTTGTCAGACTAAACAACCCAAGCTCCTCTAATCTCTTTTCATACGACAAGTTTTCCATTCCTCTGATCATCTTAGTCGCCCTTCTCTGCACCCGTTCCAGTTTGAGTTCATCTTTTTTAAACATTGGAGACCAGAACTGCACACAGTACTCCAAATGAGGTCTCACCAGCGCCTTATACAACGGAAGCAGGACCTCCCTATCTCTACTAGATATACCTCGCCTAATACATCCCAAGACCGCATTGGCTTTTTTCACCGCCACGTCACATTGCCGACTCATAGTCATCCTGCGGTCTACAAGGACCCCTAGGTCCTTCTCCTCTTCCGTTACTTCTAACCAATGCGTCCCCATCTTGTAACTAAAATTGTTATTATTCGTCCCCAAGTGCATAACCTTACACTTTTTACTATTAAATTTCATCCTATTTCTAATACTCCAATTCACAAGCTCATTCAAGTCTCCCTGCAGAGTATCCCTATCCTCCTCCGAGTTTGCAACTCCTCCCACCTTCGTATCATCCGCAAACTTTATCAGCCCACTCTTGCAATCTGTCCCGAGGTCAGTTATAAATAGATTAAATAAGATGGGTCCCAAAACCGAACCTTGAGGCACTCCACTAGTAACCTCCCTCCAACCCAACAATTCACCCTTTAATACGACCCGCTGCATTCTCCCCATTAACCAATTCCCTATCCACCTCTGGATTTTCATATCGATCCCCATGTTTTTCATTTTAACCAATAGTTCCTCATGGGGTACTGTATCAAACGCTTTACTGAAATCCAGGTAAATTAGGTCCACCGCATTTCCCTTATCTAATAAGTCCGTTACTTTCTCAAAGAAGGAGATCAGATTCGTTTGGCACGATCTGCCCTTCGTAAAACCATGCTGTAATTTATCGCATTTGCCATTAACTTCAAGGTCCTCAACTAGTTTCTCTTTCAGAATCTTCTCCAGCACCTTGCACACTACTGATGTTAAACTAACAGGCCTATAGTTACCCGGGTCACTTTTTTTCCCTTTCTTGAAAATAGGAACCACATTGGCTATTCTCCAGTCTAACGGGACTACCCCCGAGTTTACAGATTCATTAAATATAGTCGCTACTGGGCCTGCTATTTCCCGCGCCAATTCCTTCAATATTCTCGGATGAAGATCATCCGGTCCACCCGACTTAGTCCCATTAAGGCGTTCTAGTTTTGTTTCTACCTCGGATGTGGTAATCCCCCATCCCGTATGCCCCTCTGTAACGGTGCTAGTATCCCTAATACCTTCATTGGCCTCATTAAACACCGATGCAAAATATTCATTGAGATATTGTGCCATGCCTAGATTATCTTTAATCTCCTCTCCGGCTATAGTCTTCAGCGGTCCCACTTCTTCTTTCTTTGCTTTCTTCCTATTTATATGGCTGTAAAACCTCTTGCTATTACTTTTAATTCCCCTCGCTAAGTCCAACTCTTCCTGGCCTTTGGCCTTTCTCACTCTATCTCTACATTCTCTAACTTCGCTAAGGTAAGTTTCCTTACTGATCCCTCCCCTCTTCCACTCTTTGTACGCTTTCTGTTTTTTCCTAATCGCCCCTTTCAGCCGGTCGCTCATCCAGCTCGGTCTAAGTCTCTTGCTTAGTAATCTTTTTCCCTTTTTGGGGATACAGGCCTCTGACAGCTCTTGCATCTTTAACTTAAAGTAATCCCAGGCTTCTTCTGCCTTTAGGTCCCTTAATACGTTTGCCCAATCCACTTCCCTTACCAGTCCCCTTAATTTGTTAAAATTGGCCTTTTTAAAATTATAAACCCTAGTCTTTGACTTAATTCTGGTACTCTTTCCATTTAGTTTAAAGCGAATTAGCTCATGATCACTGGAGCCCAAGTTGTCCCCCACTACCACTTCCTCAACAAGGTCCTCACTACTTACCAGAATCAAATCTAAAATGGCCTCCCCCCTCGTCGGCTCAGCTACCACTTGATAAAGGAATTGATCCGCAAGCACATCTAGGAACATCTGAGCCCTATTATTGCTACTAGCGTTTGTTCCCCAATCGATATCCGGGAAGTTAAAGTCCCCCATAATTACACAGTTTCTATTAGTATTTACCTCCCTTAATACATTAAACAATTCCTTATCCATATCCTGGGTCGATCCCGGCGGTCTATAGCACACCCCAAGCACTATCCCCGGAGAGGCTCTAGTAGTACTTTTACCCAGCTTGAGTATCGCCCAGACGGACTCTGTATTATCTATTCCATCCACTATTATTTCTTCACAGCTTAATTCACTATTGACATACAATGCCACCCCCCCCCCTTTACCTTTATCCCGGTCTTTCCTAAACAGCGCATACCCCTCCATACCTGCGTTCCAGTCGTGACTGCCATTCCACCACGTTTCAGTTATTCCTACGATATCCGGTTTCAATTCTCGGACCAAGAGCTCCAATTCCTTCATTTTATTACCTAGGCTTCTCGCATTGGTGTACAAACAGCCTAATATATGTTGTTTAGCCTGTCTCCCATTACTAGCACTGTATGTTGCGCTCCTCTTTGTGTTCGTCCCCCCTGTCCCTCCTATGTCCAATCTCATTTCCCCGGCTATGTCTCCTCTTATTACACTCAGCTTTTCAATACCGGAAACTGGCGTGGAGATTAACTGTGCATCTCCCAACCATCTCCCCAAACTTCCTAGTTTAAAGCTCTTTTGATAAGATGAGCCAGCCTCCCTCCCAGAAGTCTATTTCCTTCCCTACTCAGGTGAAGCCCATCCCGCGAGAACAGGTGTCTGTCCCCGAAAGCCTCCCAGTGGCCATACATCCCAAAGCCCTCCTTATAGCACCACTCCCTTAGCCAACTATTTATCCTCGCAATCCTATCAGCCCTTTGCTGCCCTTCCCTCGGAACAGGCAGAATCCCACTAAAGATAACCTGAGCCTCTATCTCCTTGAGAGTCTTCCCTAGCCTGGCATAATCTCCCTTGATTCTCTCTAACGAGAACCTAGCCGTGTCATTCGTTCCCACATGAAGGATTATCAAGGGGTTCTTACCTGCTCCTTTCAGGATCCTTTTCAACCGCAGGTCCACATCGCGTATCTTTGCGCCCGGTAGACAGCACACCCTTCTGTTCTCCGGGTCTGCCCTGGTCACAGGCCTGTCCAATCTCCTCAGTAAAGAGTCTCCAATTACATACACCTGCCGTCGCCTGGCAACAGTGCGATCTAGTAATCTAGTCTCCGATCCCTCTAGTCCTGACCTGTGTCTGCTCCTCGTTGTATTTGCTTATACAGACTAACACGGCTACCACTCTGAAACTTGTAAAGTGTAGTAAGCAAGAGCACCCTCTGGACTTTTACTGTGCAGCAGCAGTGTGCACACAGGATGTTGCACTGCACAGCAAAACGAGTGCACTGCAGATTCACACCCTAGCTTGCCACACTGTAATGTCATGTGTAGACAAGCCCTAAGTCTGCTCCTCTCAAGTCTTTGAATGGGAGTTAAGCTGAATTTCTACACATTCACTTTCAGACCCAGGTTCTGGAACAGGTAAAGGCATAACTATGGCATCTGACACCTGATGAGGCGTCCTTCCTTGAACTAGACAGTTATTCACGTAAGGATTTTTTTAGATGTGCAGTAGTGACTGTTACAACCTTGTTAAAAGCCCTCAGTGCAGTCAATAGCTGGAAGGCCTACCACAAACCTTAGGTACCTCTGGTTCTATGGAATTATGTATATATGAAAGTACACATTTTGGAAATCAAGAGATGCAAACTAGTACCCTGGATCCAGAGAGGGAACTATCCTGAACTTCAACTTGCATATGAATCTGTTGAGCTTTCTTAAGTCCTAGATGGGCCACCATCTTTCTTTCCTCTTTGGAATAAGGAAGTATTTGCTGTAAAACCCTTTTGCTGGTAATTTAAAGGTACCCTTTCTATAATTCCAAGAGAAAGAAGCGAGAGGACATCCTGGTGTAATAGGTCCTCATGAGATTCGTCCCTGGAAAGGGCCAGGGAAGGTGGGATGGGAATAGGCACCCTGTGAAACTGGATAGAATATCCTATTGTAATAATATCATGACCCATTGGTCTGGAGTTATGGAAGACCAGGCATGCCTGAAAAGGGGCAAATGGTCACAAAGGAAGGGTTGGTGGCTCTGGATCCAAAGGGATAAGGTGCATGTCTTGACAGTCCTATCAAAATGAATGTTTTGGCTCCAATGCAGACTGTGATACATAAGCTTCAGAGGTACCTTCTCTTATGCTAATGCTGCCACTGGAAGGCTCAGTCAATCTTTGGTGAGAGAAGGGAGCTGGAGCTGAGCTCTGTGGGGCATACAATTTCTGCCTGATTTTTTTTTCTTTTAGGGGCAGGTTTATAGAACCCGAGAGAGCTAGGAGTCACTCGAGAAGCTTTCAATGTATGATGGGCACCATCTGTCTTAGAGATGAACAACTCTGATTCCTGAAAAGACAAATCCTCTGCTGTAGACTGAACCTCCTGACAGTAGCCAGACCCCTACAGCCAAGATGCCCTTCTCATCATGACTGCGGTGGCCATCAATTGTGAAGTGGTGTCTGCTGCACCCAAAGCAGCCTGAAGGATGGTTCTGGCAATCAACTGTCCTTCATTTACCTTCTTTCCCTTGCATCTGGAGGCAGTTTGCCCTGAATGCTGCAAATTTCTCATAGTTCAAATAATCATATCTGGCCATGAGGGCCTGATAATTTGCAACCCTAAAGTGCAAGTAGCCAACTAATATGATTTATGGCCAAATAAATCCAGTGTTTTGTAATCAGGTTCTTTTGGTGTAGTCTTATTTTGCAGATGTGACTTTTCATCAGCAGTGTCACTACTAATGACCCAGTTGAAGAAAATTGTTGATGCCTGTGACCTAATGGAGCTGAGGATGAGGGGGTTTGGGGTGTGGGAAGGGCTCAGAGCTGGGGCAGAGGGTTGGGGTGCAGGAGGGCGTCAGGGCTCTGGTCTGGGGGTGCAGGCTCTGGGGTGGGGCCGGGATGAGGGGTTTGGAGAGTGTCCTAGAATATAGCATTTACTCCCTTTTTGGCTCCAGAAAAGTCTGGATTTAAAGGCTTTCAGGGCACAGTGAAAGCCATATTGTTTTATAATTTGTATAATTATGAATGTTTAGTATGTTGAAGGTGTTTTATATAGTGGAGATTCCTCTACTACATGATGCAGGCATGTACAAATGCTTAGGATTTTTTAAATTGAGTACGTTGATCATAAACTATAGCACTGAACAGCAAATGAATGTATAAATAAATAATTACAATAAGGTAATTGCATTGCATTAGCTTACTTGTTGGTTTGATGATGATTGTGATGATTCTTGTACGGAAACAATTTTCTTTATGCCCACAAACTGTATATAGTTCTGACATTCAGAGCAGGGCGGTTTCGTGCAATAAAGAACATCATTCTCTTCTATTTTTTTTCTGGATCTGAAAAAAAAAAAAGTAGCAGCATTTATTTTCTGCAAAAGCAAAACAAGAGATCATGGTGAGGTGTCCCTCAAATAAATCCTAGGACTTTCCCTGAAGAACCGTATTTATTGTTAGTTCTCTCTGTCCCAGATTTCCCATCTCACTTTATTTCTGCCTTTGAGCTTCTCATCATTATACATACACATGTGCACTTATTATTTACAAAAGTAAAGTATTTATGTCTTAACTGAAATCATTCCAGTCTTGTTGGAGTACTCTGTCTTTCCTCTACAGAGAAAATGGCCATAAACTGACTGCTAGGCCAGTTATAATTACCATCTTTCCCTCAACTGCTGGATGTATAGTCTTCTTGTACTCTCAGGGTACGTCTATACTTACCTCCGGGTTCGCCGGTAAGCAATCCATCTTCTGGGATCGATTTATCGCGTCTTGTCTAGACGCGATAAATCGATCCCGGAAGTGCTCGCCGTCGACACCGGTACTCCTGCTCTGTGAGAGGAGTATGCGGAGTCGACAGGGGAGCCTGCCTGCCGCATGTGGACCCGCGGTAAGTACCTTGTAGTTCGAACTAAGATACTTCGACTTCAGCTACATTATTCACGTAGCTGAAGTTGCGTATCTTAGTTCGAACTGGGCGGTTAGTGTGGACCAGCCCTTAGTGTGCTCTCAGCTGTGAATCAAGAGCAACTCCACTGAAAATGGAGCTGGATCAATGTAGTCTAGTGGAAGGGAAGCCAGGAAATTTGGATTTTAGTCCTGGTCCTAACACTGCTTCCCTTTGTGGTCTTGGGTAAGTCACAAAACCTCTATGTGTACTAGTTTCCATATCTGTAAAATGAGGATAATATCTGCCTTCTTCACAGGAATGTTATGGATTAATTAATTAATGCCGCAAAATAATTTTTAACAGTTATATGCTAAGTATTATTAATGGTAATTACAATATTCAGTGTAAAACAGGTGTGAGTTTGCAATCAGGCTCATACTGCAGTACTGGGAATATTGTTATTTAATTTTTGCATATTTTAAAGGAATGTGAAAATTAAATGACAGTGAATATTTCCAGCCTGGTCAGGGAATGCTGTAGGTTGGAGAGGAAAGAGCAGTCTGCTGGACTCAGGGGTACTAGCTAGAAGAAAAGATTTACTCACCTTCTGCAGTAACTGTGGCTCTTCAAGATGTGTGTCCCTATGTGTGCTCCACTTCAGGCACACATGCACCTTTCAAGCCCCTGATTGAAGATTTTCTGTAATTAGTGTCCGCTCAGACCGTGCATACTATACAACCTCATGCCACGCTCAGAGGGTACAGAGGGCTGCACAGGTGAACCACCCTCATGTCCTTCTCTATCCCAACATGCAACAAGAATAGTCTGAAGCAGAGGGGAAGGAGGGCAGGTAGTGGAGCACCCATAGGGACACACATCTTGAAGAACCACAGTTACCACACAAGGTGAGTAGCCTTTTCTTCTTCTTTGAGTAGTGTCCCTATGGGTGCTCCACTTCAGGTGACTCCTGAGCAGTATTCTCACAGGAAGCTTCAGAATCAAGTCCAACACTGAAGACAACAGAGCACAACCAAGTTCTGCATCAAATCTGATGGTGTGGACCAAGGCGTAGTGTTTAGTAAAGGTGTGCACTGAAACCTACGTAGCAGCTCTGCATATCTGAGGCACTTGGATGTTTTTGAGTCACACTGTGGAAGTTGCTTGTGATCTGGTGGAGTATGCTGTAATCCTTTGAGGAGGCAAAACACCAGCTGCACTATAATAAGCAGCAATACAACCAGAAATCCATCTCAACAGACTCTGTGAAGAGATCATAGATTCTTTTGATCCTTCCACAATGGAGACAAAGTGTCTTGGTGATTTCCAAAACTGGATGGTCCTATCCAGATAAAAGGTCAATGCCTGTCTAACATACAAAGGGAAGTCTCCCACTGAGATTTATTATTTAAGCTGCCTTACATCAACCTAACTGTGTAGTGTAGACCAGGCCTAAGTCTTTGCTGCTATCAAGGACTGGTTCAGGAGGACCTATTACTCAGCCAGTAACAGCTTGGACAAACATTGGTTTGGAGCCCACAGGTGTCAGGGCTGAAGGTATGTGCTTCGATGTTGTCAGTACAAATGTGAAAAGGCACCGTTGGTAAGTCTGAAATAGATGGTCCCAATCTGGAGGCAGATTGTAGCAGGGTCCTGCCAGTGCCTCGTTTCTCCAAAGTGCTCCACAATCTGGTACCGGAAGAAGTCTTTAGCCTCCATGGGACCGAGTTGAGAGGCTGAAGCCTCCGACACTGTAAACCTTCTTGAGAGCTACTCCTTGTGGTGAGAGACTGACTGCCTCTTGTTCAGACCCTTCCTTGAGTCCTCTGAGCTCCTCCCCTTCTTAGATAAGACCTTAGCCGAAGTCGAAGGAGCACTGGATCTGTCTGGAGATAAATGTATGGGGAGGGAGTCTCCTGACCTAACTTGGAAGCAGGGCAAAGGGAGTGCTCCATCAGCAGCAGCTTCAGTTTGATCTCCTGATTCTTCCAAGCTCTAGATTTTAGAACCAGGCAAAAGTTACACTTCTGGGAGTTGTCAGTTCTGTGCGCCAAATTTCAGAAAAGATGTGGACAAATTGGAGAAAGTCCAGAGAAGAGCAACAAAAATGATTAAAAGTCTAGAAAACATGACCTACGAAGGAAGATTGAAAAAATTGGGTTTGTTTAGTCTGGAGAAAAGAAGACTGAGAGGGAATAATAACAGTTTACAAGTACATTAAAAAGGCTGTTACAAGGAGGAGGGAGAAAAATTGTTCTCCTTAACCTCTGAGGATAGGACAAGAAGAAATGGGCTTAAATTGCAGCAAGAGCAGTTTAGGTTGGACATGAGGAAAAACTTCCTAACTATCAGGGTGGTTAAGGACTGGAATAAATTGCCTAGGAAGGTTGTGGAATCTCCATCATGGGAGATTTTTAAAAGCAGGTTAGACAAACAGGTGTCAGGGATGGTCTAGATAATACTTAGTCCTGCAATGAGTGCAGGGGATTGGACTAGATGACCTCTTGAGGTCCCTTCCAGTCCTACAATTCTATGTCTATGGTGTTAGAATCTCCTAAGCAACAGATACCTGTACAGTGGCTGTCGCTGATCTTGATAGCCTCCTGATGAGAGAGGAAGCATTTGAAACACTAAAGTAACTAAATAACAACTACAAAACACACTGAGACACACATGAGGCAGAAACGCTAGAGCTCCTTCTCAGGCCAAGGTGGTAGAGAAGGAACTGAGGGTGGTTCACCCGCGCAACCCTATATACCTTTGAAGCATGGCATGAGGTTGTATAGAGTGTACACATGGGCTGAACGGACACTGCTAATGGAAAATCTCCTATCAAGGGCAGGAGTGGCACATGCACACCTGAAGTGGAACACCTATAGGGAAACTACTCAAAGAAGTGTCTGTTTTGAAGGGCAGGAAAGTTCTGTAATTCTAGTGTATCTGAACCTCAGCTAGTCTTAATCTGCTCCAAACACAGCTGCTTGCCTATTGCTAAGGCAGTGGCAATGCCAGCCAAAGCATCTTCTCTCCTTCTTCTCCAGTACCACAGTTAAGTGCCTGCACAAGGAACAGTGCCATTTGCTTGTTGCTAGGCAATGGAAGCAGAGCATTTTCATCCCAAAATGGCCAATCTCTGCTATCAACAAAGTAGATAGTAGCAGTGCTGCACGCATCAGCTCCCCACACATACAGATGTAAATAACTCACCAGCCACTACCATTGCCACCAGCATCCTCAAGTCAACCCACCTCCCACTATTGTTGCTGTCCTAAGGATTAGCTGATGCTGTCAGGTAAATCTTTCAAAAGATGCTTGGAGCTTCATGTTGTGGGGAGGAGGTAGGCATGTAGGCATGTTGGGTAACTATTCCTGAAGAGTGGAACAGTGAGGTTTTATGGTGAAAATTTTGTGAAAAAGCCTTTGTTAAAATTTTGATAGCATATTACTGTGCTTAAAGGTGTAGAATATTAGTAGTCCAAGCGGGAGATAAATTACTGGGCAGACACCAGGTGAGGTGGTCAAAGGTGCATGCTGAATGCAATTTATATCATGGCTCCACAATTAATCACATGGATATTACAACTGCATTGATATATAGTATCATAAGGAATTTATGTAAAACCACAGAATTACTTCTAAACAAATAATAAATAATAATAATAATAATAACCTGAAAAGTAGAGCATTTGCTTCAGCATGGATAAGGACTGGTCCTTTTGCTGTTCCTGACTCTTTTTTGACGTCTCTACCTGCACAAGGCAGGTTTGCAAATATTGCACCAATAGGGTATCCATTATAACCTGCCCCAAACTAAGAAAAAAAATTAGTAGAACCTAACAGAGTTGTAAGATAACAAGAATGACTAAGAAAAATAAGTATCAGAGGGGTAGCCGTGTTAGTCTGAATCTGTAAAAAGCAACAGAGGGTCCTGTGGCACCTTTGAGACTAACAGAAGTATTGGGAGCATAAGCTTTCGTGGGTAAGAACCTCTGAACAGTCTGAAGAAGTGAGGTTCTTACCCACGAAAGCTTATGCTCCCAATACTTCTGTTAGTCTCAAAGGTGCCACAGGACCCTCTGTTGCTTTTTAAGAAAAATAAGACACATATCACTGTAGTTTAAATAAAGATAAATACAATACATGACATTTCCCTTTTTTAGACACACACACAATGTCCATGTTTGAGAAAAGTTTGTAATATACAATAGTTACATCACTTTTACTTTTCAGGGATTTTTCTACTCCCATACTCAGTCACTGCCTACAATCACATATATACATCAGTCTAAGAGCCCTATAATGAATGTGATATACACTATTTTGTATATTTTAATGTACTGCTTCCCAAAGTTTTGAGGCAATTTTTCCAATTTACCAGACTAAAATATCTCAACTGCACCAGCAAATAACCTTCTCACCCTCACTATCCCATTCAAAACCACTAGCTACTACGCATACTTTTTTCCTGTATCCAGTGACCTCAAAATTCCTCCACAATCATAATATCTTTCCCTCCCTACCTTAATAATATAGTTATGGCCAGCTTCTTTGCTGGGCTATGGTGAATCACTTGTCTGGATTTCAATGATAAAATGTTATCATTATTGTTACTGTGTTTATAGTTAAGTGATTAGGAGCTAGCCTTCTGAGGGAAAGGAGGCTGGAAGTGAAATCCAGACTATCAGAGGAGGGAGGTGCCAGGAATTGTTAGCTGCAATTACACACAAAAAAGGTGTGTTTCTTTAAATGAACTGTACGTGATGTTCTAAAAACTTTAGGTGTTTTAATAAGTATTTTTAAGTTTTCAAAGAGGTGAGAAAGGTACAAGGCCAGATTCTGATTCAGTTACCTTGACGTAAAATGAAGTCTACTGTAACTAAGATTAGATTAAAATCTCGTCTCCAAGGCCCAATGATAGGGTATGCATTATCATTATGTTACAGAAGTGGTTGAGAGTGCAGCCAAAAAGCCCTGTGCTCCTATGGGGTATTGTACCTTATACATTTTACTAAGGGCTAAATACTGAAGGCATTATCTAGTTGTAAGGTAGATACATTAATGGAGCAATGACCAGCCAGGTAACAGTGGCAAAAGCTGGAAGTACCAGTACTAGTGTACTTATTAGCTAATGCACTGGAGAGAGTGAACAATAAAGGAAGTGCATGAAGCATTTGCCATACTTACAAAATATCCATTCTGATTGTATAATATGCAACCCACACCTCGATCTGGATCATCTTTTATAAGAAAAAGAGCATTTTATATCACTTTAGTGGTTAGACTTTAAATATTATATTGTGGTTTAAGGTGTCATGCTTTAGAATATTGAAACAGAATGTATAAGTAGATTGATCTGTCTAAACTACACAAGTACCCCTACACTATATTAATACGTTATCTAGACAGCAACATATACACTGTTATTATGAAAAGGCATTATTATAATCAGATACAAAGAAAAGCATATTTCATCACAACACAACAATCCAATGTAAAGTTTTTCCTTGATTAGTAATCTCAAAATATAAACACAATACAAAATCCTGAAAATGGAACATAAAACGTTTTATGTACACATTAATTGGGTATGGTGATGAACTCCAAATGCAAGGCCACTTACATACATAGTTTTACCATAAACAGACAATTTTATACATTTTTCCTGGTAAACTATAAATGCAAAAGAAGAACGAGCAATTATAAGTACTTTACCAAAAAATGTGTCAGTTGATAAATATATTAACTGATCGTTTTCATTTGACATTATCACAAGAAAATATTCAGAGGCCAAAATCATGAAAATAAAATATATCTACATATAAACATTCACACATACACCAATCAGGGAAGCAGAATTACATGATGAAATATGCACTTCTTTGTTCTTGATACAAAACTTTTGTTTATGTTTATTAGATGGACATTGTAAGAGTTACTTATCATTTCCTTGCTTTTAATTGCTTAGATTTTATAAATGATATTAGATAAGGACATGGTTGTCACTTAGTAACCTTCATTGTTTTTAAACAAAGCTTTTTGGGTTTGAAATATGATAGTGTGATTCAAAATAACTTGTTGCAATTTCACTTGCACTGATTTGAGTTTAAATCTATTTTGACTCAAATGTAGTACTGGATATGATTTCAATAAACATATCTACTTATTTAAATGAAAAAAATATTTATTTAGATCCTGGGTGAGGAAAGCATACCAATTCCTTTGTTATCAACATGAGTTATGAAATATTTGGCTTAGCTCTAGCTAAATTTATTAGGAAAAAATACCTGGTTTTCATATTTGTTTGCTATTTTTTCTATTTTCAGTATACTTACCAGATCTTGCTGCTAAAAGATAACAAAGCTGCAATGCATGTGTGTGCATTTTTTCCACATCAATCTTTTCTTTTTTTTCAAATTTTCCATGGGGACAATGCAGTAAACAATCAAGGCAACACAATGAATTCTTCATCTGCTCTGCACATATCCTTATATGTCCTTGCATATTAAGCAATGAACTATTTTTTTCCATGTCTTTAGGGACAGCCTCAGCATAATGGGAACTGCATTCTGTGCACTTGTATATTTTGATTCTAGATGAAATCTTAAATACAGTGTCAGAGTCTGTGATTGGTAGAAAAACACTGCTACTTATATTACTTCTGAGGAACATTTGGTCAACTTGCTTGAGATCTTCCTCAACTGCTGAATCTTCCCCTTTTAGTTCTGGAGACATTGGCCAGTAATAGACTGAAGAAACTGATCCTAAAGATGAAAATTTAGACTGATTTACAATACAATTCAACCAGACATGATCATTAATGCCTACATTTCTTGATAACAATGGTTGGCCTAATTCTCTGTTGCAGTGCAGCCAGTGTGTGCAACACCACTGGTGCATTCTAGTGTCAAAAATGTAACTGTCCACAAAGAATATCCCCACCCCAGTACAGAGGGCTCCCTGGATGCTGTAGAATCACTGTAACAGCTACTACCCTGTTTCCCCAAAAATAAGACAGTGTCTTATATTAATTTTTGCTCCCAAAGATGCGCTAGGTCTTATTTTCAGGGGATGTCTTATTTTTCAGAAATGAAAAATGCCTTATTATCGGTGGATGCCTTATTATCGGGGAGGTCTTATTATCGGGGGGATGCCTTATATTACGAGAGGCAAAACTGTAAGTAGGCCTTATTTTCAGAGGATGTCTTATTTTCGGGGAAACAGGGTATCACACCCTTCATGCCTGAGGCCAGTAAAGAGAGCATGGTTCAGAAAAGGAGCCGAGGCCAGGTTAGCCCCACACCCAGCTGCTCTAACTTTTGCTAGGGGCTGGCCTGGTGCCCAGCCAGCCCAGCAGTCGGAGGGCATAAAAGCAAGCTTTGCACCACCAACTTGAGCTGCAGCATGTGGTCCTTGAGAACAGGGGAGCCGAAAACTGAGAGTTATATATTTTTGGACCTGCTTCGTAATGGATCCTGACACAAGCTCACATTACATGACATGAGAACTACAATTTATGACCCTAGCCTGCAAATCCTTCCCAGGCAAGTAGTTTCACTGATTTCAAAGGGACTACTTACATGAATAAAAGACTACTTGTGAGAGTCAGGATTTGCAGGATTGAGCTCCATATGATAACATGATTTTTTCAAACCGGATATTGAGTATGGGCTTATTTCTGACCTCCTTACTCATAAAAAGCTCCCACTGACTTCAATGGGTTGGTCAGTTTATTATTTACCTTGAATGAGAAATGTAGTACAGGTGGAGCAGGGTTTCCTGGACAAATACACAGTGCAGTTACTCAAAGAACAGGGAACGTTCAGCACAACATGTTGCACAGCATGCAAGTTTTCTCTGGAGCAGCTCATTGCTACCACTTTGTGTATTTTGTCTGACTCACACACAACAATCCCAGTTTTATTGAACTGAAAGAAAACAATGTGACTTACTATTTGTCTGCAAATTTTATTTTACAAACACCTACGTTTTAAAACACAGCTTCAATGTATTACAGATTTGGCTACATTGATTTTAAGTACATTGATTCTTCATCCTAATAACCTTTGGCTCTTAATTTGTGTTTCTGCTTTATCAGTCCTATGAATATTTACTTGTTCATTATTCTTATTAATTCACTATCTTTATATGCGTATGCTGTTTCTTAATGGACCCAATCAGTCTCCCTTTGAAGTCACTGGTGAAACTCCAAGTGACTTCAAGCAAGCAAGATCAACCCATAGTTTTCTAAAACATCCTCAAGTGAAATTTATGAGCAAGAAAAAGGAAGCATGACTTTGTGAGGGGTCTAAATCATTTCTGTCAGGATCTTTTGTCAGCATTACATTAGCTGTGATGGATACAGTAAGGCAGAGAGACATCAGTGCTACTGATTAGATTGCAAGCTTTTTGGATGAGAAACTATGTCCATGTATAATGATATGTTTATACAGTGCCCAGCACAATAAGGACCTAATCCTTCTGGGTGGCTTTGGATTCAAATAATAGATAATATTATCTGACAAAGCTTTCTTATGAAGTTAGCGTATAAATTAAGCTCAAACAAATTCACTCTTAAACGTAAAATTCTAGTCTTCTCTGTGGAGGCAGTAACTGGAATAATCTACCCTAGGGGGTTTCACATGTTATTCAATTATCTTAAAGAACAGTAGCATACTAGTTAATCTGGCCCATTATGCACAGGAAGGATGGAAAGTGATCAATAACAACAATAATATTTAACACATAACATGTTTTGCATTTTAAAATCTCTGTACAGTATGAATTAATCTCCAAAGCCCCCCTGGGAAGTAGGCAAGTAAGCATTACTATCCCCAATTAACAGATAGGAAAACTAAAACAGAAGACTTGTATACACTAGCCTTTTTCCAGAAATCTCCCACTGTCATACTACCTACCATCAGGTACGTTAAGAATTATGGTATATTGATATGATATAGTGGCTGTGAATGATCACATCTCAGCTGTTATCTAATCAGGGAACTGAGCTCTTTATGTAACTATTCATCTGCTTACTGACTGAAAACTAAACGGTATTGATTACTGTTGGTACCTATTAATTGATATTATCAGTGATTTTAAGGGTTCATCCCCTTTTATTGGAAAGAAACACCTCTTCACAGTGACATCTCATTACATACCTTTTCAGATGGGCTAACACACATTGGAGAATTCTCCATATGAAGGGCTAGAAACATACACAAGTCTTTTTTATTTCCTAAACGTGTGGCAATCTTGTAACCTACATAGTTTCAAAGAAAGAAAAAGACATATTTAATAGACATATTCAAAAAGAGCCCCAATCCATGTTGTTAAAAACAGTCAACTGTTGTAATGCAGGTAATTTACTGAGCATCTATCATGAAAAAAAAAACATTTTGGGTGAAAACTTGGCACCACTGAAGTAAATGGGGCTAAGATTTAACCCTTGGGCACCTTCTAACTATAAGGACAGTTAAGCTCTGGAACAGGCTTCTGTGACGCTGGCAGACCAGGTGCCAGCTCTTGCCAAGGCCCCTAGACATCACAGAACACTGACAAATGCATAGCTGGAAACCATTCTGGCTCACCTGTGTGTTAGCATTGTTACAACAGATGTTAAGTTTATAAGAATGTGTTTAGTGGAATGCTTGTGAGTTGCTGCGTGCATTAATCTCACTTATAGTATGTGTATCCCTTGTTATAAGGTAATATCAAAGTGTTTGCTTTGTACTACAAAAGTGTTTGCTATGAAACTGAACCCCCCTTGCCCCCCCACCCCCACCCTAGTCAGGAGAGAAGATTTACCAAGTGTGAAATACTAGTTTACCATAAGAAGTATCATTTCCTCCCCAACAAAACAAGACCTAGCAACACCAGACAAACCACTGTGGAACACCAGCGGATGAATGACTTTGTTGATTGCTTCCCCCACACCCATGAAGTGGATACATGCACAAACCCTCCTCCCATCACAGCTTGAATGCTGGGGGAAGGGAATAAAAATCCCTGTTAAGGAGAAATTGTTATGACTATGCTGCTTGGAATTTGGAGAGGGCCATAATTCTAATAATCAAGGGATTCCCCCAGCTGCTTAGCTTGGGTTAGTCCTAAAGGACATATTGAGCTTGCGCATTACAGCAGCTACTATTATCCTTTGAAACCTAAGACAGTAACTCATTTGTGTATGTATATTTACCTGCTTTAACCTTGTAGACCAGCATTTCTCAAACTGGGGTCCACGGACCCCTTGGAGGTCCCCGAGAGTACAGGCGATCCGCAGGCCCTGATGATCAACTCCTTCCTCTTCCTCCCTCAACTCCTCCCCCTCCCTCCCAGTGCCTCCTGCATGCTAAAAGTCCAGTGACGCAGCGGGGCTAAGGCAGGCTTCCTACCTGTCCTGGCCCTGCACTGCTCCCAGAAGCAGCCAGCATGTCCCTGGGGTGGAGGAGGAGGAGGGGGTCTCCACGCACTGCCCCCACCCCAAGCACCGACTCCGCAGCTCCCATTGGCCAGGAACTAGGGCCAATAGAAGCTGCGGGGGCAGAGCCTGCGGGCAGGGTCAGCATGCGGAGACCCCCTGGCACCCCGCTTTGGAACTGCGGCCAGATGGATGTGCAGGTCGCTTTTGGGGCCGCTCGAGGTAAGCGCTGCCTATCCGCAGTCTGCACCCTGCACCCATCCCCACACCCAAACTCCCTCCCAGAACCCACACCCTGCACTCCCTCCCACACCCAAACTCCCTCCCAGAACCCACACCCTGCACTCCCTCCCACACCCAAACTCCCTCCCAGAACCCACACCCCCTCCTGCAACCAAACCCACTCTCAAAGCCCAGAGCCCACACCCAAACTCCCTCCCAGAGCCTGCACCCCTCACTCTCTCCTGCACCCGTCACACCCTCTCCTGCACCCAAACTCCCTCCCAGAGCGTGCACCCCACATCCCCTCTATGACGTTATCTGATTAAAATATGACCATGTAGATCATTGTTGCTACCACTGTTATATAATTGCAACAAATATTGTACAAAGGTTGTCAAGCAAGGTGTCTATGAAAAGGTTATGATTTGCTGAATATGATTATGCTATTTGTATGCATGTCACATTTTTGTATTTAAAGTTATGAGTATTGGCTCTATACCTGGATTTCAAATATGTTTGCTCCTGTGGCAACGCCCACAAGGTATTTACCCTGCACATCTTGAAAGGATTATTCAAGTTAAGTGGCCCATTAAAGGAACACTTAGCTCACAATGGAACACGTCTATTTACTCTTAATAGAATTTCCTGCTATGACTAACTGAAATAATGCATGGACATGTGACTTGCACATGTGACTCCAAATTCCATCTTTTACCTGTAATTTTCCACTAGCTTGTTTGAATCAATGGATTTCCCTCCACATGGCAGAAGCTATAAAAGGTGCTGGAAACTTCTCATTTTTGCCTCTTTCCTGCTCAAACCTCTGGACTATGAACTTATATTAATGGGAACATTCTAACCAAGAGACTGAGGCCCTTCCAATGATTTGGAAGCAACCAGAGACTTAACAAGCCCACAGTTTATTCCATCACTGCTACAAGCCTGAATCAAGGGACTTTGCAATTGCTGTATGTATTTGATTCCTTTAACCAATTTTAACTCTCACCTTTCTTTCTTTTTATAAATAAACCTTTAGATTTTAGATACTAAAGGATTGGCAACAACATGATTATTGGGTAATATCTGAGTGATATATTGACCTGGGAGTGTGACTGGTCCTTTGGGATCAGAACACTTTGTTTGATGAAACTGGTTTTAAAGATCAGAGGGGTAGCCGTGTTAGTCTGAATCTGTAAAAAGCAACAGCGGGTCCTGTGGCACCTTTAAGACTAACAGAAGTATTGGAGCATAAGCTTTCGTGGGTGAATGCCCACTTCATCAGATGCAAGAGACTTCATCAGACTTCATTTCTTGAGTCTGATGAAGTGGGCATTCACCCACGAAAGCTTATGCTCCAATACTTCTGTTAGTCTTAAAGGTGCCACAGGACCCTCGGTTGGTTTTAAAGAATCACTCATCTTTAAGTCTAGTGTCTGGGTATTGAATCCAGGGCTGGAATGCCTAAGGAAACTGCTTTTCTGACTTCTCGTTAGCCAATGTGGTGAAACAGAAGTTTACTTGTGTTGCTGGTTTGGTATAGCTTATGGGAGAATAACCACCAATTTTGGGATGTATCTGCCCTATTTCTCAACAGTTTGTCCTGAATTTGGTATTCTCAGTTGTGATCCACGAAGGCATGCTGACACCCTTCCATACCCAAACTCCCTCCCAGAGCCCGCACCCCCCCACACCCAAACTCCCTCCCAGAGCCCGCACCTTGTACCCCCCCCTGCACCCAAGCTCCCTCCCAGAGCCCTCACCACCTCCTGCACCCCAACCTCCAGCCTGCCTCAGCCTGATGAAAGTGAGTGAGAGTGGGGGAGAGCCAGCGACGGAGGGAGGGGGTATGGAGTGAGCATGGGGCGGGGCCTCAGAGAAGGGGGCAGGGCAAAGGCTGAGTGGGGTGAGGGTTTGGAGATCCCCAAAAATTTTAAAATCAAAATGGGGGTCCTCAGGTTGCTAAAGTTTGAGAACCGCTGTTGTAGATAACTCTCTTATTTCTTTTTGTAGTTAATAAATCTTTAGTTAATTTATTACAGGATTAGCTACCTTTGGTGAGAAATCTAGGTGCAACTGACCTGGAGTAAGTGACTGGTCCTTTGGAACTGAGAGTAACCTGAATTTTGTTGTGCTTTCTGGTGTATGGGACAATCTATCACAAAGGCAGGCTTGCCTGGGTGGAGAGATAGACCAGAGTGCCCAAGGAGACTGTCTGTGACTCCATGTTATCATAGAATCATAGAGTTATAAGGGACCACGAGGGTCATCTAGTCCAGTGGCTCTTAACCTTTCCAAACTACTGTACCCCTTTTCAGTTTGATTTGTCTTGCGTACCCCAAGTTTCACCTCACTTAAAAACTACTTGCCTTACAAAATCAAACATAAAAATACAAAGGTGTCACAGCTCACTATTACTGAAAAATTGCTTACTTTCTTATTTTTACCATATAATTATAAAATTAATTGGAATATAAATATTGTACTTACATTTCAATGTATAGTATATAGAGCAGTATAAACAAATCATTTTCTGTTTGAAATTTTACTTTGTGCTGACTTCGCTAGCCCTTTTTATGTAGCCTGTTGTAAAACTAGGCAAATATCTAGACGAGTTGATGTGCCCTCTGGAATACCTCTGCGTATCCCAGGGGTACATGTATCCTTGGTTGATAACCACTGATCTAATCTAACCATGTTAGGGCTATTATAGTGCTTGTGGAGTTCACACTTGTTACTTGGTTTGTGAAATCTAAGTATAGAACATACAACCAATTTGAGGATTGTAGCCCTGCTTCTGGACAGTCTGCCCTGAGGTTGGCACCCATGTTGATGAGACACTCTGGGTAGCCTGACAATTTCTAAAGAAGGTTGTGTAATCCACCATTGGAGGTTTTTAAGAACAAGTTGGACAAACTCCTTTCAGGGATGGTCTAGGTTTATTTGGTCCTGCGTCAGCAAAGGGATCAGGACTTGCTGACCCTTCCAGCTTTTTAGTTTTGTTTTGGAGTTTTTTTGGTTTTACACAGATGTATGCAAAAAACAAACACACAGCAAAAACAAAGCCCCCAGCTTTCTTCACTACTCACCAACCAGCCTACACATTGGATGAGACAGGGGTCTTACAGAAAAAATAATGGGCCAGATCCTCAACTGATGTTAATTGGCATAACTCCACTGCCTTCAAGGATCTGTCCCAGGATATCATTGCATATGTTCAGACTGTATCATACATCATATACACAAAAGGAAAGAGTTAAGGTCATGACAACCTCAGCTTTGGTATTTGCTGAATTCTGAGTACTTCACATTACAACTTTTATATTATTTGTAACAATTTTTCTATGGAATTTCTTATATTTACCAAAACATCAATAATCCATCATGTGGGACAATTTGCTAGACATAGAATGCTCTGTTCTGCACAAGATTGATATTCACTCCACTGCATCAGTTTTACCCATTTAACTTTATAGACCAGAATGTAGTTACACTGGATAAGACCAGTAGTAATGGAGTAGGGAATCAGGTCCAAGATGTGCAGCCTTGCCTCTGCTGAGGCCCAGTCACAACACTGTTGAAGTCTTTCAGATGACTTCAACAGGTATTGGATTGGGCCTTAAGTAAGTGCAATTCTGAGTACTGAGGTACACACGCCAGATATAATAAAGAATTTTAGAAAAATAATTATTAGGGATTTAATGTTGTTCACACTGGAGCAAGTGGTTGAAAATTATTTTCTATTCCACCCACTTTTTCCTTTAAATTACACTGGAAATTGATTCTTACAAATATTCCACATCTTTCAATCAAACTCATCAATGGTACCTACCACTTTGTTCGTTAACTGCATAGTTCTCAGGCCTGGTGGACTATCTTTTGTTTACCATATTTTACCTATTGTAAGACCCCATATTGTATACATTGCTTTATAAATAGTAAGGCACCAGTCTTCTACTAAGAACCATGTAGGCCTGTGACCTGTGGGTCCCTTCCCATGATGTTGTACATCCCTACTATTATTTTCTCTATAGTCACCATCCACAAGTGGGCAGAAAGAAGTTGTTGTGATCCTGATCTATGATTGGAGCCCGTAGGTGCTACCACAATACAAACAAGGAATAAATAAATAATAATAGACCTGGGCTGCCACAAATTTCCTGCATGTCCATAAGCAGCTGGGATCTGCACATCAGATCTACCAGGAAGAGTCCAATTGTCAAACGTGTAAATATTTTTAACTGGGCACCAGTTTCTTCTATTAGTCACCTCAAAATGTAAGACAAAAGAAATACAAACCCCGTTCCATGTCTGATTGTAAAGAGTCTCTTCCTTTGGAAAATATTTAAGAATTTCTTCTTTCCTTCCTCTTCCTTTCATCTGATATCACTGTGGTAAAGAAAGATTATATCATTACATCCAGAATCAAAATCATATATATATGAAAAAATATAATTTCATTGTGCTTACAAATGTATTTTAAAACCGTATAATAAACCCTTTTCCTCCATATGAATGAAAGGTACATGAACAGGAAATTTTGATATGTAATATCACAGCCTCATACTGTTTGCCAGCAAAGTAAACCTTCATAAAAATAAGAGAATTGAGCCCTTTTTTGTAATTAGATTAATTCAAACATATTATCTAGTTATTTGTAGGAGAACAATAACATTAATATTTCAACTTCTCACAGAGTACTAGAGTCACATTCAGTAAATATTGCATCATCATTTTGGTGTGTCCTCTCCATTTTCTTCTGTGTTATTAAGTCCAATTTCTACTTTTCTTTTAAGGAATTGTTTACTATTGGTGACTGAAAGAAACTGTACTTTGTGTATTCTAAACACCTAAATAAAAAGCCATTTAATATCACAGAGTAAATGTATGCTTTTCTTACCTGTTTCTCTATTACCAAGAGCATTTGCTTCACAGAGATTTAAAAGGCTTTTAAAGAGCAGAAGTGAAACTAAAAAGCTACTTTCAGTTCATTTGTCTGTCGTGATCACAAGCTATTTCCTGTTGACGTTGTAATAGCTCAATCCGGTTTCATATTGCTGTGTGTACTATTTAAAATACACAGTGTTTATTAAACAAGATTAATTCTCTGAAATAATGGAAATTGACCAGACTAGTGTAGGGTATGAAGATCAGCTCCAAAAATGCCCTTTGAAATGATGAACAAGAGGGCGCTTTATTTTGTACTTTGCCCATCTCTAGCAAAAAAAAATATGTTCCCCCTTTTTAATGTTAATTTGCAAGTGAATAACTCCTGGCTTCTGATTATGGAGTGATGTATGGAGAGCAGGGGCAGCGAATCGTACGGGTCCGTGGTGCCCAGGCTCCAGCAAATTCAGGGCCCAGGGGACCCGGCTCCACCAATGTTCGGGGCCAGGTCTCTCCCCCAGCCCTGCCTGCCGTCCCCGCCCGCCTCCCCTGGGCATCCCTGCCTGCCCTGGGCAGTGGGCGGCTGCCCCCTGAAGCTCCTCGCTGCGCTGCCATGCCGGCTGCTGCCACAGCCGGCTACAAGGAAGCGGCGCAGGGGGCAGGCTGAGGCGGCGGTGCTGTGCCTGCAGAGGAAGGTTGGGAGGAGGCGCATGGCAGCCTCCACCCTCCTACCCCCAAGCAGGCGACTCCTGGCTGGACCTCCTGAGCAGCAGCCTGGGGCAGCCTGGGTGAGTGTCGTGCCAGGGGGCCACAGGGGGCCCCCCTGCCCTGGAGCTAGCTGCTGCTGGTGGGGAGAGGGCTGGGGGGAGTCCTCCTCACTGGCCCCCAGCCCCAGGGCAGCCTGCCTGCTACACCCCAAACTCCTCATCCCGGGCCTACCCCCATGCCCTGCACACCCTCCCGCAACCCAACCCTCCTTGCCAGCCCAGAGCCTGCACCCAAACCCCCTCCTGCACCCAGAACCCCAACCCCCCTCCCGCACCCTCTCCTGTACCCCAACCCTCTGTCCCAGCCCACAGCCCATACCCAGCACCCACTCCTTTCCAGAGCCCGCACCCAAACTCTCTCCCAGAGCCTGCACCCCAAACCCCCTCCTGCACTCAAACTCCCTCTCAGAGCCCACATCCCTCCTGCATCCTAACCCCCTGCCCCACCCCAGAGCCCGCACCCAGCACCCAAACCCCCTCCCAGAGCCCACACCCAGCACCCAAACTCCCTCCCAGAGCCTTAGGCAGGTGGGGGCGGGGCAGGACTTGGACCTATTCTGGGCACCACCAAAAATTATACAAACCTGCCGCCCCTGCTGGAGAGGGCTTTTAAGGCTGGCAGGGGCCCCCTGTTAAAATCCCACCATCAAATTGAAGATATAATTGGGATGTTTTTCTTGACTGCCTCTGAACTTCAGTCCCCATCTGACTACTGAGAAATCCTCTCTGACAAAAAATGTATTATACATTAAAATTATATCTGAAGAGCATTGCTTAAGGAAAACACCAACTTGCACCAGGAGCAAGTGTGTGGTATTATTCCTAAAAGGTCTGCACTATCTTCATCATAAGGATAGGTACATTAGTTCTTTAAAACTGTAGCAGGAAGTTGCCAAGAGGAAGAATGAAAAAAGAAGTTCTACACTGAAGCAGAGACAAGGTAGCTTTAGGAATAATACTGTTTTTCCTATTCTAATTAACTTCCTTGTTCAGTGTTAGAACACAGTGACTCATTGTGTTATTCTTTTTCATTGTGAAAACGTGTTATCACAAGTTGCCTTATTTTAAACCAGCAATAGAACTAGGCAAAAAACTGGGGAAATATTTTGAAAAACCAATTCAAATTTGTTTGTGAAAAAATGTTTATTGAAATTTCAAACTTTTGAAAAATGTTAACAAGCCCTAACCAGCATAAGGAAAAAGAAAAGTCAATACCAAAATTCAGCCTTCAATAAAATGTTCAGTTTGATAAGCCCAAAGAATGACTTGAGGGGATGGAGTATGTTACCTGATTCAGACCTGCCATAAAGCTTACCATAGAGCATAGCAAAGTGCAGTTCAGTTCATTAATTCATGTAACTGGTAGTGCAGACAAAAAAAATTATAAATCCTTTGCCTTCACTCAGAAAAGAGATTAAGAATAATTACATTCTTTAAAAGTCTGATAAGCATTCCATTCCACATATGTAATATATGAATGGAATTGCTTTTACCAAAGAGATGCCAACGCTCAGAGAAGGCATGGAAGCCTGTTTTAAGGACCTTATATATACAAATAGAGTATTGTGACTGTGGTATCCATAGGAAAGAATATCTAAGAGACCAATTAAAAGTTTGAATTTTAACAAGGAACTTTCACTACAATATGTTATCGTTAATGTCTGAGCTGACAAGTGGTGTAAAAATCACAGATACCTGAGTGAAATAAGTGCGAGTCACCTAGCAAGAAAGTGGCGTGTGACAGCATGGTGCAAGAAGCAAAGAAATAATTCCAATGGAAAAAAGGGAAGAACCATTACTAAAATACCTGAGTTCCTGGGCAGAAATGTGGTAGGTGTAGAAAGAGAGAACACATGACAGATGAAATGGAGTGGAACCAGTGGAAATGTGCAGGGAATGTAAAGAAAGGGGTATTTGGAGCATGTCTAAAAAAAAAAGCAAAGGAATCGGGAAGATAACCGAAGCAGGGATAATTTAAGCCTATTTCATGGGATTGTGTATCCAAAGATGGCACGCCAAATAGGTTTGGACTGTTAGTGAAATCCTATTACATTTAAAATTAATTCAGGAATAGAGGTGACAAAAAATGAACTCCCTAAAGCTGAAGGTTTGATTTCCTATGGAAATTGTATTGCAGTTCCACAGTCTTTTACACAATGACATATTGGAAAGGATTCACGAGGCATCCCAAGGCCACAAATTACATCTAATTGCTTTTGCTTTATTAGTTTGCTGTATAACAAAAATCATTTGGTACATAAAATTGCAACATTTTTAGCACTGTTATATTTTATATTAGTACACAGAGTCTTTCCATATTTCCTTTTCAACTGATAGTCACAAAATATAACTCTTTAACAACAGGTCATCATGCCCCAGTACCTCAAATGCAGGGCCGGCTTTAGGCCAATTCCACCAATTCCCCCAAATCGGGCCCCGCGCTTAAGAGGGCCCCGCGCACAGTGGCAGGGTCGCCCAGAGTGGGGGGCAAGTGGCAGAGAATCCCTTCCCTGGCTAGAGGCACCTTTTAAATTTTTACTCACCCGGCGGCGCTCCAGGTCTTTGGCAGTGGGTCCTTCACTCGCTCTGGGTCTTTGGCGGCGGGTCCTTCAGTGCCGCCGAAGACCCGGAGTGAGTGAAGGACCCGCCGCCAAAGACTAGGAGCGCGGCCTGGTGAGTACAAGCCCCACGTGTTTTTTTTTAACGTGTTTTTTTTTTTAAGTCATCCCTGTCGGGGCCCTGTCGAAACTGTTCGAATCGGGCCCCGCACTTCCTAAAGCCGGCCCTGCTCAAATGTATCGTTTTATGTTGGTAAAGAATTTCACCTGCCACTCAAGGTACTTATAGAGACAGAGTCTGCAACCCCTCTGCCCTTTTCTAGGCATCAATTTAGCTAAGTACTTAATTTTAATCACTTCAATGAAGTCACTCACAAATGTTAAACTAAGCACATGCTTAAGTGCTTTGCTGAACCAGATCCATGCCATTTTGGTTACATATGGTCCAGTGGAAAAAAAAAAAAAACCTCTAGTTTCTCTTCTTCTATCCGGAGTAGAGAGTCTCATCTTGGGAAGTTTCATACTAGCAGCCGTGTTAGTCTGTATCCGCAAAAAGAAGAACAGGAGTACTTGTGGCACCTTAGAGACTAACAAATTTATTAGAGCATAAGCTAAGTGGGCTGTAGTTCACGAAAGCTTATGCTCTAATTGTAGGGACGCATAGCTCCCGAATCGCCAGCCCATGGGCACGGCAAACTGCTCCCATGGCTACGAGGCAGGAGTGACCTTCAATCCTGCGTTTGTGTTTGGGAAACTTATTTGGCTGATTTGATTGTACCCTCGCAGCTGGTGTTCACGCGCTCAAGAGAGGGGTTTGTTATCTTATGTGCATGTATACTGCCTGGCTTTTCTATGCGCAAGATTTGTATCAGTGAGAAGCGTTGTAAGCAGGGAAGTGTAAAGAATAAAAGCCCCAGGAAAAGTTCCTGGAGGTAGAGGGGCTTTTCGGCTACCACAGACCTGGCGTTCTGTTTCCTTTCCTGCGTCGTCACCACACTAATAAATTTGTTAGTCTCTAAGGTGCCACAAGTACTCCTGTTCTTCATCTTGGGAAGGTTCAGCCAGAACTTGTTCCCCAATAACGGCAGCCAAATCAGATTGTGGTGTCATTGAACCCAAATGTTAAGACCAAGAAGCACGCGGGGGGGGGGGGGGGGGGGGGGGAAGGTAAGTGTTTAAAACGACAGTCATTTTAACGTATGTAACTAACAACAACTGGGGCTTGAGGAATGACATTGCCCAGGGAGCTACCCTGTTTCCCCGAAAATAAGACAGTGTCTTATATTAATTTTTGCTCCCAAAGATGCGCTAGGTCTTATTTTCAGGGGATGTCTTATTTTTCAGAAATGAAAAATGCCTTATTATCGGTGGATGCCTTATTATCGGGGAGGTCTTATTATCGGGGGGATGCCTTATATTACAACGAGAGGCAAAACTGTAAGTAGGCCTTATTTTCGGAAGATGTCTTATTTTCGGGGAAACAGGGTAGTCCTGAAAAGAGGAGCCCTTTGTGCGGGCCTGATGGCCACAAGGGTTGAGTTGATCACGCCAGGAGGCCAGGAGGCGTTGCAGACCCCAGCTGGCGCACGGACTCATTCTTTGACAAGGGAATTTTTTTCTGGCTCGAGGGCAGCGTGCGCGCGCCACTTTCCCCGCGCAGAACCCTGGTTTCAGTGGGGGCGGGGCGAGGAACGGCGGGACGCTGAATACGGGGAGGGGGACGGGGCGGGGGCTGCTGTACGCTTCTCTTACGCAGAGGCCAGGCTCCCCACAGGGCAGAAGGGGCGGGGCCTAGGGAACCCGGCCCCTCGGCTGTGCCTGTTCCCGCGACAATCCGGGAGGAGCCCACCCCTACTAAGCCTCTTATCCCAGCGTCCCTCGCGCCGCCCTTCCCAGCCAAGATGGCGGCGCCCATGATCATGCGAGTCGGGTGCCGCCGTGTCGCGGGTCTTTGCGGGGGCCTCTCCCGGCGGATCCATCACCAGCCGCAGCGGGCTCCGGGCGCCAAGGGGCTGCTGGCGGCGCAGTGCGAGCGGGGCCTGTTCCAGGAGGTGTTCCCGGCGCAGAGCGCGGAGGAAGGGCTGCCCGCCCTGCTGGAGCCGGGCCAGCCCCCGCAGACCGTTTACTGTGGCTTCGACGCCACGGCCGACTCGCTGCACGTCGGCCACCTGCTGACCGTTATGGGCCTGCTGCACTTTCAGCGCGCGGGGCACAACGTCATCGCCCTGGTAGGCGGGGCCACCGCCCGCCTGGGCGACCCGAGCGGCCGCACTAAGGAGCGCGAGCCGCTGTCGGAGGAGCTCGCGCGGGAACACGCGCTAGGCCTGCGCGAGGGGCTGCGGAGGCTCTTCGACAACCACCGCCTGGTGTTCTGGCCCGCGGCGGGCGGCGCGCGGTTGGGCGAGGTGATGCTGCAGGACAACGCGTGGTGGCTGGGGCGCGAGCCGGTGGTGGGCTTCCTCTGCGGGGTCGGGGGGCGCCTGCGCATGGGCACCCTGCTCAGCAGGCAGAGCTGCCAGGCTCGGCTCCGCAGCGCCGAGGGCATGAGCCTGGCTGAGTTCCTCTACCCGGCCCTGCAGGCCTACGACTTCCTGCACCTGCACCGACACCACGGCTGTCGCATCCAGCTCGGGGGAGCCGACCAGATGGGCAACATCATGTCCGGATATGAGCTTGTCACCAAGTACGGGCAGCAGGACAAGGGGGCAACCGGGCTGCACCAGTGGGCTCTGGCTTAATCTGTCATACGGATGGGCAGCCCCTGAGAGATGCTTCATCTCATCAGGATTGGCAACCCCTGAGGTGCCAGCAAGAGCTGCACCACCATAGCCATCAGCTTCATTTCTCATAGGGATGGCTGCCTGAGAGATGATAGCCCAGCCTGCCAGGTGCCATCATGGGCTACAGTAGTATGGCCAACCACTTCATCTCATTGGGCTGGGTAGCCCTTGATAGATGTCAACATGAGCTGCATCACCATGGCCTCACACTTCATCTCTCACAGAGATGGGCAGCCTCAGAGAGACCACATATCCCAAATTGCCAGGGGCTGCAGAAGCATGGCTGACTGCTTCCTCTCATAGGTCTGGGCACTGGAAGTCCCTGAGAGATGATGGGTCCTAGCCTGCTAGGTGTCATCTTGTGCTGAGTGGCCTGAGGCACCTAGCAGGTTGGGACCTGCCCTCTTAAAAGCAAGGAGGTGACTATGCCAGGTTCAAGCCTGTTGCTTCACACATGCTAATCCACAAGTATGCCAGTGATGAGGGTGATATTAAAACACTGAAGGAGTCAAACTTTTTCCTTTATTGTTTCTCAAGTAATGCAAGGAACTCAGGATGGCCAAGTTCAAGTATTCAAAAATGAGTCAGGCCTCAAATAGTTAATATTGGCTTAAATTAAAAAAAAAAAAGACAGTGGGTATTATTTGTCTGCTGATTTTTCAGCCTTTAGGAACACACGGGTCACGCTTTCAAGTTTTTCCTTGTAACCAGGAGGGCTAGAAATTTTTTATTATTTTTTAAATGAAAGCCGAGAGTCTCACGCTCATTTGTCTCCAGCATCTGGGGCTTTAAATAAAATACACCTCTACCCTGATATAACGCTGTCCTCAGGAGCCAAAAAATCTTACCGTGTTATAGGTGAAACCGCGTTATATCGAACTTTGATCTGCCAGAGTGCGCAGCCGCCCCCCCTCCCCCAGAGCACTGCTTTACTGCATTATATCCGGTCGCATTGTATCTGGGTAGATCAGGGTGTATCCGATATGAAACTCGATAAAATTGTAACGCTAAAGTGGTCAATATTTTCCAAAATTTCAACAAGTTTTCCACCAAATGAAATTTTTTTTACACAGGGCTTTGGAGCTGTGCTTCGGCTCCACTCCAGCTCCAGGCAAAAACCTTCAGCTCCATTGCTCTGGAGCTGCTCCACACTCCAGCTCTGGGCTCCGCTCCAAAGCCCTGTTTTTTCATATCTCTAATATATAAGTAGACACAGCTCTTGGGTGCCTAGGTGACAGTACAATCCTCCATTGTCAGGTTGCCTGAGGTATAGCGACTTTGAGGGAGCAGCATTGAAATGCTTGCTCAGACTTTTTTTTTTTTAAAAGTTACAATCCATAATAAAAGACCAGGAGGCACTTACGTTCAGTAATTGCTATCTGCATCATGGCAACAACTAGCCTGTTAAAAGAAGATGCCTCTAAACATTTCTGACTGTTTCCAAGGTATAAGATTGTTCGTGAGATTTATAGCAGCATCCATTGCAATAGATAAGTGGAAGTAGAGGAGAAAAGGCTGCTGAAAAATGCTTTTAAGGAACAACTGCAGATACCAATGGTGGTGGGGTGTTGCTGCTGTACTAATAAGTGAAATGGAGACAGAGTGCTTGGTCTAGCCTTTCTTGGTAGTTGACATGGAAATTAAGCACTTCTCAAAAAGCTAGACCACATTCAAAGTTATTGTGCAAGTTATGTTGAACATAGAATAACATCTACAAGACATTATACATCAAAATTGACATTCGGTGCATCTTAATGCAGTATTCTGAACCAGATGCTTCAGAAGAACCTGCCAAAAACCCTGTTATGGAATAACCTGCCAACAGAGAAAGTTTCTTCCTAACCTCTTATTAGCTGCTAGTTGTCTTATACCCTGAAACTTGAGGTTTATAAATCACTTCTAATTTTTTAAAAACCTAAGTGGATAGTCTCATTATTACATATACAATTGTAGCTTATTTTGTATCCCACCAATATTGTTGCCTCAAACATTTAGTGGCAATGAGTTCACAAGACACTTTTTAAAAATGTATTTTAGTATCATCTAATTACTTTGTGAAAGGCTTAGAAGCAGCTCAGAAGAACCAGTAGTTCCAAGTACAAGTTACATTTAAGCTTACCAAGCAATGTGATCTTAATGCATTGTGATTCTTTCCCCACAGAGTGACGGGAGACGATGTGTTTGGAATCACCGTGCCTCTTATTACCAGTACCACTGGAGATAAATTGGGAAAATCTGCTGGTAATGCAGTTTGGCTAAACAGAGATAAGACCTCTCCATTTGAACTGTATCAGTTTTTTGTTAGACAGCCAGATAGCACGGTTGAAAGGCAAGTAGTTCTTCTTAAACCTCACTTTTCACAAAATTTGCTCCAGAAAACTATATAACAGCAGCACTGAAAATGTGCTTATGTTTTATACAGACAGATACAGTATGAGATCATGCAGTAAGATGAATTTCCACTATCATCATGCCAGTTATTCTTTTGAAAATGAGTCTTTATTGGTTAAATAACATACATCAGATGACTAAATGTACATGACATTAGCACTTCATGGTTAGTCCTAACTTTGCAAACAGAAATAAAGGTTTGAAAAAGAATATCTAAAATCTGGATATTTTAAAATTACATCATTTTAACACAGGGAATTAAGTTTGCATGGCAGAGAGAAAGGAAGTCTAATATACAGACCAATGTAGAGATCAAATAATTCCCTCCCTGCCCTTAGGTACCTGAAACTCTTCACTTTCATTCCTCTTCCGGAGATTGAGCACATGATGGAAATGCATGCTAAAGAACCTGAAAAGCGGGGACCTCAAAAACGACTTGCTGCAGAAGTAACTAAGCTTGTTCATGGAAAAGAAGGTCTGGAATCTGCTAAAAGGTAAAATTTGACTAATTAATCTGTCCAATTTCAGGCTTATTTAGGAGGAGTGACCAGAGGGAGGGGAGATACTATGTGACTAGTTCATGAATAGGGCTCTGTGTCTATCACGGAGGTCACAGAAGTCACGGATTCCGTGACTTCCTGCAACCCTGTGACTTCTGCAGCGGCCAGTGTGGCTGACCCCAGGGCCACCTGAGCAGCTGGCCCTGGGGTCAGCCACACTGGCCACTGCTAGAGCGGCTCTGCAGCCAGCTGCACCAGCCACTGCTGGAGCGGCCCGGGGCCAGCCACATTGGCCACTGCTCTGGTATCTCCAGGCAGCTGGCCCCAGGGACCGCCCAAACAGCGGCTGATGTGGCTGGCCCTGGGGGCGGCGGGAGCCGCCACAGCTTCATGGCTCCCAGCAGCTGGCCCCAGGCAGCTGGAGCAGCAGCTGGCCCACCAGGGCGCTCCCCTGCCAGCTGGTGCCACAGGTCCTCCAGACTCTCTCTCTCTCTCTCTCTCTCTCTCCCCCCCCCCCCCCAAGATTCAATTGGGGTATTTATGGTATGGGCCGTGACTTTTTTGTTTCTTGCCTGTCCATGACTTTTACTAAAAATACCCGTGATTAAATCGTAGCCTTATTCATGAACAGTTGAGTGGGGGAAGGGAGGGCAACAAAATGGAGAGGTATCTGTCATGTAATTCTGCAGACACTGTTATACTTGAGTGGGAATGACAAGGTTTGATGGGTTTCAGTTTAGGTTTTTTTTATTATTATTTTATGCAGGAAGGTAGGCTACTATGGTAAAAAGATGAGTTTGGGGAGAAAAACATAAAACAGGAGAACCCTATTTGGTTAACCATATTTTTATTTTTTAGATGTACAAAAGCACTGTATTACAGCAGTGTGGAGGCACTGGAGGCTATGTCTGACCAAGAATTACAGGAACTCTTCAGAGAAGCTCCATTTGCTGAATTGATGCTTGAACCTGGAATGAGTGTACTTGACCTGTGTCACAAAGCAAATGCCATTCCAGATGGACCTAGTGGGTATGTTCCATTTGTATTCTTTAATACCTCTTTGTTATATGAGCTACAGTTGTACACTTCCAGCAATTCACTTCAAACAGAAGGTCTGCTTTGTTCAGTCCTCAGTTATATCAAAACAACTAGTAGTCATCCATCTGAGAAATCAATTAGTGAGGCATTGATGATCTGCCTACCAATACTATAAACTGAGGTGGGAGAAAATCTAGTGTGTTGAACAACTTCTACACCTATGCTTGATTTATAAGTTAAAGTGAAGTAATTCAATAGGTCTGAACTGTGTTGCTAAAATATCTTCACACACTATTGATCCAAGTTGTAGAATGTTGCTATCTGCTAAATTTCATTAAGTAACTAAGTCTGGTATGCTTTTACTGTGCACCAGTACATAAAGTTCTAAAGGAATGACACATGAATTCCAAATGCACTAAAAAGTAAAAAAGCCATCAAGAGTATTGATTGGCTAGAGCAAAATATTGAGAAGTGAATTTATTGCTGGTGCAATGCACCAAATTAAGAGCCATGAATAATGAAGGGTACATAAGAAAGGCCATACTGGGTTGAACCAGTGGTCCATCTAGCCCAGTATCCTGTTTTCCAACAGTGACCAATGTCAGGTGCTTCAGAGGGAATAAACAGAACAGGTAGTCATCAAGTGACCCATCTCTTCTTGCCCATTCCCAGCTTCTGAGAAACAAAGGCTAGACAAACAGAGGGAAACCAGCGCTGCCCGTCCTGGCTAATAGCCATTGATGGACCTATCCTCCATGAATGTATCTAGTTCTTTTTTGAACCCTGGTATAGTCTTGGCCTTACCAACATCTTCTGGCAAGGTGTTCCAAAGGTTGACTGTGTGTTGTATGAAGAAATACTTCCATTTGTTTGTTTTACACATGCTGCCTATTAATTTCATTTGATCCCTAGCCTAGTTCGTGTTATGAGGAGTAAATAGCACTTCCCTATTTAGTTTTTTCCATACCTGTCATGATTTATATTCCCCATAGTCATCTTTTCCAAGCTGAAAAGTCCCAGTCTTATTAATCCCCCTCATATGGAAGCCATTCCAAACCCCTAATAATTTTTGTTGCCCTTTTCTATACCTTTTTCAATTTCAATATATCTTTTTGAGATGAGGCCCCCAGGTCTGCATGCAGTATTCAAGATGTGGGCATACCATAGATTTATATAGAGGCAATATGATACTTTGTCTTGCTATCTATCCATTCCTAATGATTCTCAACATCCTGTTAGCTTTTTTGACTGGTGCTGCACATTGACCGGATGTTTCAGACAACTATCCACTATTCAGAGATCTTTCCTGAGTGGTAATAGCTAATTTAGACCCCATCATTTTATACGTATAGTTGTGTGTGTGTGTGTGTATATATATATATATAAAGACCGCAGTGGAGTCAGTTTCCTCTTTTACCTCACCTCTCAACAAAGGCATCATATCGCCAGAGTGGGGGATGGGTGTGTCCTTTAGGAACATGACTGATACCAGTTAGTGTTGACCTGAAATGAAACTTGAATAAGTGACCTAGAGGCAACTGGCTTCATATTCCAGTATGAACTGCCCAAGTTGTCCAGTCTCCTACACCAAAATTAATACAGTAACTTTTTTCTAAACTGAATGTTTGAGAGTTAGCAACAATCAATCAGTTTCATCTTGCAATTACTACTTTTGTTTCAAGGTACCGGAAGATTACAGATGGTGGAGTCTCTATAAACTACATTCAAGTAACTAATCCTGAAACTGTTCTTGTTATTGGGCAACATATCCTCAAGAATGGAGTGTCACTACTTAGGATTGGAAAGAAAAACTTCTATATTATAAAATGGCTGACATTGTGACAAAAGGAAATACCTAATTCAAAGATACACCTTCACACTAAATTTCCCAAAGCCGCTATCTTACCTTGTCCTTTCTATATTGTGTATATTGCACATCTCAAGAACAGCACAACAAGAGCGTACTGTTTGTCTCATTCTTCTCACAGTGAGAGATTCTACCTAATACACCTGGTTCAAATAAAAGCAGCTAAATTTATGAAGATGGATAATTTTGTATTTTAATTTTGACAGTGTTAATAAATCTGAGAGGTTTGTTACATACTATGAGTCATGGAGTGAAGAATACAGTAAAGAAACTCAGAGCAAATTATTCCAACTAGTCTACCCCAGAATTCCTTTAGGGCTAGAGCAGTCGTCATTCCCATAATCAGTCCTCCAAAACAGAATTCTCAATGCAATAAATACGTCCCAGAAGGCAATCTACTCATTTGCCATCAGGGTTATAAAAAACTCATTTATTCCCTGCCCCCTCCAGAAAAGACGTGCTTTGTGTTCTAGGTTGAGACTTTCATGTTTTTGAATAGTAACAGAATTTGAAAGTTTAAACACTGGGCTCTCATTTCAACCAGTGCAAATCAACTTTTATCCAAAAAGGTGAGCTGTGGAGAGATGAAGCTTAATGTTTCCTGATGGGCAGAACAGCAAGTTACAGACATGTTTAGAAGCCTAAACTCATGGAGGCTTTGGTGATTGGAGGAAGAGGTGTGGGTACAGGATAGAATGAAATGTCATCAGATGTTGGATTTGCTTAATTAGTCTTGCTTTACCACCTGCAACTCCTGGGCCTTCTAGCCTCTTGTATAGGAGTTATCCCACTGGAGAAATTACACAGGTTCCTACTGCTACTTTCCTGGAACAAGTGTAAAGAGGATATGCATAAGAACATAAAAATACCAATTTATGAAGGTAGTTTCCCTCAAGGGCAGCCAGAGGTCATGTACGTAATAGTGGATCTGTCTGGATCTCAAGATGCTGATGAAAACCACTGTGAGGCTGCTGAGCGTGACCCAGGGAACATGGGCTAGAATTTCTCATTCCATTGATCATCAACCTATTGGAAGTGAGAGCTATCAGAGTCCTCCTGCAGAAGGAGCAATCCTTGGCCAAGCTGACTTCACTCTGACAGAGCAGCCTACGTAAATTGGTACGGTGAAATGAACTCAAGCTTGAAGACAAGAGAGATCCTTTCCTGGGCAGATATGGCTTTCATCAGGCAAGTTACATAAGAGATCCAACATAAAAGCAGACTGGCTGAGCCTTATAGTTCCTGAGCCTCTAGTTGTTGCAGTGCAAATAAGCAAGCTGTCAGAACAAGTGACTTTTTGGACCGCCTAAATTAGACTCTTCAGATACAGACACCATACAAGACTTCTGCACAGAAGCAGCAGCCTAGCTATTCCACATGACAAATGCCCATAACCAAACCAAAGTACCTTCCCTCCAATTCATCTACTAATAACATTGATAAGAAAAAGGGAGGATGTAACATAAATCAAGACGCTGTAATGCAAAGACCCAGAACTCTGTGACCACGAAATACTTTTCATTCCCAACCTATTTCCGCTGAGTTTGTGTAGTTTGTCAACCAAGGGAGAGCCATTGGAGTAGGCTGGGCTGTCTGAAGCAGGACTGGGATCCTGTGACTGCTGTAGGACCTGCTGCCTTAATAGAAGGAGCAGGTAAAATGTACTTTTGTGGTGGGTGGGAGTGGGTAGGCAAAAATAACTGTTTTCCTGCTAGTTACTGCACTCTCTCATCAGTTTGTCAAATAAAATTTCAGCAGTGTGAAGCAATTTTTTTTTTTAAATAAAAGTTTTAGTACTTAAATTTCAACAAGGGATAGATTTGATGTCTGTTATAATAAAATTTTCACAGGATTTAGGCAAGATTTTTTATTGTTTTAGTGATAAAATGGTTTGAATTCTAAGTTTTATTTATATATTTAAAAAAACCAACTGTAGTGTGTGTTTTTTTTTTTTTTTAATAGCATGGGGTAAGCTGTCTCAGGGGATTTGGGGATCTAATGGTTTTGTGGGTGGGAGCGGGCTAACAATGCAGGAGCAGAAGTGGGTATTGCAGGACAGAAGCAGGAGTGGGATTTCTAGATGCTGAAGTCAACTTCAAGCTCCCCCCTGCCCTAGCCTGTAATTAGAGTTGGACTTGTTGGACAACATAGCAGTAACCAAGATATGTAGATCTAGATTGCTTGGAGAACAACAAAACCTTGAAAGTAATCATTGGTGAAGTTTCTTCTGAGTATTTTTGAATGTGCTCCGTAAGTGACAAAACTTGTTGAAAGGTTTTTGCTGTATGCTCGAGACTGCGTGCGCCCCTCCTACAAAGTGCTGCAGGTGGCCTAGCTTAGCACCTTCTTTCCCACCAAGGCCCTTGTCAGATTCAGCCATTCATCTCATAGAGTAGCAATTATTGCATTGTTTTCTAGAAGGTTCAACAACCCAGCCTATGCTTTTGGTTCCCCATTATATGGTTATGAAGTGGATTCTTGTCTTCCGGAACCCATGCAACATGGAAAAGTATAAGAAGCATGCATCGTAATCTAATTGGTTCTCCACTACTGGGGAAAGCTTTAGCGTAAGAAGCAGTTACTGGCAAAAAGTCAGTCACGTACTTGCAGCAAAAACAGTGAATTCAGTAGTAGTATGAGAAAAATGTCATTCTGAGTCCAAACAGACAAAGACGAGATGGGTCTCTGCTATACGGAGCCCTCAAAGAGCACAATATATAGTGCAAGCAGCCTGGATGCAGTGATACAGAGACCCTTTTATACCCCACTCTACCTGAACGTGATAATTGGTAGGCAACTTCTAACCCAGATAGGGTACATCATGATGTTCTAACCTCTCACAAAAAGAAGAACAGGAGTACTTGTGGCACCTTAGAGACTAACAAATTTATTAGAGCATAAGCTTTCGTGGACTACAGCCCACTTCTTCGGGCTGTAGTCCACGAAAGCTTATGCTCTAATAAATTTGTTAGTCTCTAAGGTGCCACAAGTACTCCTGTTCTTCTTTTTGCGGATACAGACTAACACGGCTGCTACTCTGTAACCTCTCACAGGTCATCCATCTGCATTATCTATATAAAAATCTTAACTCGGTTATTTATTATTGTATCAGCTAGGAGTCCCCAGACATGGTCCAAGGCTCCATTGTGCAAGGCACTCTATAAACATTGAACAAAAAAGTTTTCCAATTTTCCTATGTGTATTACATAAATCAATAACACTAGGAAACCAGACATTCTAGTTCTTATATTTTCTTTAGGATAGTCTGGACTTTGGCATTAAAGTCCATGCCATCATTTCAGATTTCAGTTTTATAAATCACTAATTGCCTGCACCTTACCTGTGAGGTTCCTGGAGCAGTTCTAGCCAAATCATTAATCAGACCTTTCCTACACCAAGGATTTGCCCTTGATACTACAAAGTACTCCACGAAGTCAATGTAAGTCTATTTTTCTTCAAGTCTGTCAGTCAATGTCCACGTGCTGGTAGCAAGCATAATAGCAAGGAGAGTCTGAGACCTTTACCCTACTGCATATTGCATGAGGCAAAAGTTGTGCTTTGCACTCAAGAATCATTTCTATGCAAAATCAACACATCCCTTCACGCCTCAAAATGGGAGTCATACCACTGTCATTTTGCCCAAAGCCACATCAGAAAGCAAATAGCACCAAACTTGAGGGCAATAAAGAACTCTAAAATAGACCAGGAAATCACTTTCACTGTTTCCTTCATCTAAATTCTCATGGATTGATGGAAAAGTCAGAATCCAGAATGTAATATAATGGAAATCCAATTTCCTTTCTGGGACTCATCTCATCCTGCCTATATTTTCCTGTGATCAAGTAATCAGATTCTGAGCTATATATATAAAAAAATGAAATTGTTCTACTAATTCAGTGTTTAATATACCTTTAGAAATACTCTTTGAAAGGGCAGAAGCAACAGTAAACACGGGGGCAGGCAGGTTTTTTTGTTTGTACGGGGCCAAGGATTATAGAACCATGGTTTGGTTGTCCTCTAGATACTACCACAATATAAATGTTAATATAATAATGATGGCTGCTATCCCAAGACGAAATGGCCTTCAGTACTTGCACAGAGGAAGCACAGTCAAGATACGGGAATAGGTCAGTCCTAGAAATCAGGTAAAAAGAAGTTTGTACTTGGTTCAGCTACAGAAAAAATTAGATTGCAGGGTTTGAATACAGTAACTCCTCTCTTAACCTTGTAGTTATGTTCCTGAAAAATGTGACTAAGCGAAACTATGTTAAGTTAATCCAATTTCCCCATAAGAATTAATGTAAATAGGGGGGTTAGGTTCCAGGGAATTTTTTTCACCAGACGAAAGACTATTGTATATATACACACATATATACACACAGTATAAGTTTTAAACAAACAATTTCATACTGTACACAGCAATGATGATTGTTAAGCTTGGTTGAGATGGTGAAGTCAGAGGGTGGGATATTTCCCAGGGAATGCCTTACTGCTAAGGCCTGGTCTACACTAGGAGGTTATGTCGAACTTAGCAGCGTTAAATCAAATTAACCCTGCACCCGTCCACACAACAAAGCTATTTAGTTCGACATAGAAGTCTCTTTAAATCGATTTCTGTACTCCTCCCCGACGAGGGGAGGAGCGCTAAATTTGACATGGCCATGTTGAATTAGGGTAGGTGTGGATGGAATTAGACGCTAATAGCTCCGGGAGCTATCCCACAGTGCACCACTCTGTTGGCGCTCTGGACAGCAGTCCGAGCTCAGATGCTCTGACCAGCCACACAGAAAAAGCCCCGGGAAAATTTGAATTCCGTTTCCTGTCTGGCCAGTTTGAATCTCATTTCCTGTTTGGACATCATGGCAAGCTCAGCAGCACTGGCACCGATGCAGAGCTCTCCAGCAGAGGTGACCATGCAATCGCAGAATAGAAAGAGGGCCCCAGCATGGACTGATCGGGAAGTCCTGGATCTGATCGCTGTGTGGGGCGGTGAGTCCGTGCTTTTGGAGCTGCGATCGAAAAAACGGAATGCGAAGATCTACGAGAAGATCTCCAAAGCCATGACGGAGAGAGGATACAGCCGGGATGCAACGCAGTGCTGCGTGAAAATCAAGGACCTGAGACAAGGCTACCAAAAGACCAAAGTGGCAAACGGACGCTCTGGATCCCAGCCCCAGACATGCCGTTTCTACAAGGCACTGCATTCCATTCTAGGTGCGGCCGCAACCACTACCCCCGCCAGTGACCATGGACTCTGACGATGGGGTATTGTCAACGGTCGCTTCCTCTGAGATGTTCGTGGACGGGGAAGATGAGGAAGGAGATGAGAAGGACGAGGCAGTCGACAGCGCATACAACGCTGATTTCCCCGACAGCCAGGATCTCTTAATCACCCTCACGGAGATCCCTTACCAACCCTCCCAAGGCGTTAACCCTGACCCTGAATCAGGGGAAGGATCAGTCAGTAAGTGTTTTAAACATGTAGACATTTATTTTGATCAGAACAGGAATGGAATATTAACAATGGGTTTTTCATGATTACTTTGCCTTAGGCGCTTTACTTTTTAGTCCTTGCCAGTGCAACTACTGCAAAATTGTGTCAATATGTCCGGGGATAGAGCAGAAATCCTCCTGGGACATCTCCATGAAGCTCTCCTGGAGGTAATTTGAAAGCCTTTGCATTAAGTTCCTGGGGAGAGCGGCCTTATTGCGTCCTCCATGGTAGGAAACTTTTCCGCGCCAGGCTAGCAGCAAGTACTCCGGGATCAGTGCCTCGCACAGCATGGCTGCATACGGCCCCGGTTTTTGCTGGCATTCACGCAGCATGCGGTCTTTCTCTGTGTCCGAGATCCTCATCAGAGTGATATCACTCATAGTGACCTGCTTTAAATTAGGGGAATGTTAGTATTGGGACTGATTGCCTGTTCCTTTCCATAACTGTAACCGTCGGTTTACAGCCACGCGGTGGAGGCGGGACAGGGGCAGCATACAGGGATCTTTCCTGGGGACAGCCGCGAAGGCGGTGGGACAGGGGCAGAGTTCATGCTGGCCAGATTGCCAGCAGCAGGAACTGGCCAACGCTAGGGGCACTGCTATAAATTAAGCTTTCAGCAGCCAAAAGTCTACAGCTTACCATGTCCACCTGCTAGCCGAATTCCACTGACCTGCCCTGCTTCTGTGATCTGTACTCCAAGACCCCAGGCACTGAATACGAAGGCCGAAAATTCGACCTTGTCCTGAGTGCGCATGTGATAGATGCTGTGCATGGTCCTGTTCACAGAGAAAGACACAGGACGAGATGTTCTCCGAACTTACGGGCTGCTCCTGAGCCGAGGCGGCACAGCAGACCCAGTGGAGGGAGAACATGTCGCAATACCAGCGATCACACAGAGAACGGGAGGACAGGTGGCGGCAGGAAGACCAGCAGGCAACTCAAACGCTCCTTGGACTAATGAGGGAGCAAACGGACACGCTCCGGCGCCTTGTAGATGTTCTGCAGGACCGGAGGCAGGAGAAGAGAGCCCCGTTGCAGTCTCTCTCTAACCGCCCTCCCCCGCCACAAAGTCCCCCCCCCCCCAAAAGTCCCAAGGAGGGGCGGCAGGGGCCGTGAAAACAGCCACTCCACCCCTGCAGACTGCTCAAGTACCAGACAGTTCTCATTCCCAAAGTTTTGATAAGTCCTTTCCTTCACTCCAAAAGCACCTCACCCAAGCCCCCGTCCCAGTGTCATCCCCTAACTGTGTAGTTGTTAATAAAAAATACGTTTCTGTTCATTACTGTTTCCGTCATGTTCTTTTAGAGGAGAGTGTGTTTGAAGGGGGGAAAAGGGGTTGGTAATTGGAGAGGACAGTCACCTTTACCAGGGTACGGACACAGGGGCAGGTTCAGCAGCAGGTCACACACACATTGCAGTCACTAGGCACCCTGGTCAGTCTGGGAGGTGGTTTTCATGTTCTGTGTCGGGGGGCTATGTGAGTTTGTGGCGGGGGAGGGCGGTTACAGATCTTATGCAGCGGTCCTTAGCCTGGATGACAGAGCCTCGCAGCAGGGGATCTGTAACTGTCCTCCCCCGCCACAAAGTCACATAGACCCCCCAACAGAGTTCCAAAAAGGAAGGGTGGCAGGCTCCGTTAAAACAACCAGTCCACCACTGCGGACCGCTCTAGGAGCGGGAGCCTGTCATTCCTCGAGTGTAGAAGCATCCTTTCCATCACTGCACCCGCTCTCCACCACAGTCTGCGTCCCAGTTTCAACCCTTTACCACGAAATCCTTAATAAAGAAAACAGTGTTAATGAACAAAGTTCCATTTATTTTATTTTTAAAGGTGTGTTGGAAGGGGGGCAATGGGGTGAAGGGGGTATGTAACTGGAGAGGATAGTCAACATTAAGTGGGTAAAGAAACGGCAGGTTCAGCTTCTCTTTAAACAAACTTAATAGTCACAGGTTACCCTGCTCACTGTGGAACCTAGCTTTCAAAGCCTCCCAGATGCACAGCGCATCCCGCTGGGCTCTTCTAATCGCCCTGCTGTCTGGCTGGGCGTAATCAGCAGCCAGGCGATGTGCCTCAACCTCCCACCCCGCCATAAATGTCTCCCCCTTGCTCTCACAGAGATTGTGGAGCACACAGCAAGCTGCAATAACAATGGGGATATTGGTTTCACTGAGATCAGAGCGAGTCAGTAAGCTTCTCCATCTCCCCTTGAGACGTCCAAAAGCACACTCCACTACCATTCTGCACTTGCTCAGTCGGTAGTTGAAGAGTTCTTTTTCACTGTCCAGGGCGCCTGTATAGGGCTTCATGAGCCAGGGCATTAGTGGGTAGGCTGGGTCCCCGAGGATCACTGTAGGCATCTCCACATCCCCAACAGTTATTTTGTGGTCCGGGAAGTAAATACCTTGTTGCAGCCGTCTAAACAGACCAGAGTTCCTGAAAACACGAGCGTCATGAACCTTGCCCGGCCATCCCACGTAGATGTTGGTAAAACGTCCCCTGTGGTCCACCAGTGCTTGCAGCACCATTGAAAAGTAGCCCTTTCTGTTAATGTACTGGCTGGCCTGGTGCTCCGGTCCCAGGATAGGGATGTGAGTTCCATCTATAGCCCCACCGCAGTTTGGGAATCCCATCGCAGCGAAGCCATCTATGACTGCACGTTTCCCAGGATCACTACCTTTGAGAGCAGTAGCTCAACGATTGCGTTGGCTACTTGCATCACAGCAACCCCCACAGTAGATTGGCCCACGCCAAAGTGGTTCGCGACTGACCGGTAGTTGTCTGGCGTTGCAAGCTTCCAGAGGGCTATGGCAACTCGCTTCTGGACAGTCAGGGCTGCTCGCATCCGGGTGTCCTTGCACTTCAGGGCAGGGGACAGCAACTCACAAAGTTCCAGGAAAGTTCCCTTACGCATGCGAAAGTTTTGCAGTGATTCATCCCAGACCTGCAGCACTATGCGGTCCCACCAGTCCGTGCTTGTTTCCTGGGCCCAGAATCGCCGTTCCACAGCATCAACATGACCCATTGCCACCATGATGTCCATGGGGCGGGGTCCCGTGCTTTGCGAGAGGTCTGTGACACTCTCAGACTTAATGTCCTGACCGCGCTGCCGTAGCCTCCTCGCCTGATTTTTCAGCATCTGCCTCTGAAAAAGGTGGATGATAAGGCGCGAGGTGTTGACAACGGCCATAACTGCAGCGATGGTCGCAGCGGGCTCCATGCTCGCAGTGCTATGGCGTCCGCGCTTTCACTCACCAGAAAAGTGCGCAAACTGATTGCCCGCCGGCGCTTTCAGGGAGGGAGGGCGGGAGTGATGGTTGAATGACGACAGTTACCCAAAACCACTCTCGACACATTTTTTTTCCCCATCAGGCATTGGGGGCTCGACCCAGAATTCCAATGGGCAGCGGGGACTGCAGGAACTGTGGGATAGCTGCCCACAGTGCACCACTTCCAATGTCAACGCTTGCCCCGTTAGTGTGGACTCACAGAGTTGAATTACTGTTCTTAGTGTGGATATACACGTTCGACTTTGTAATATCAGTTCCACTAATTCGATTTAAGTAAAATCGAACTACTCTCGTAGTGTAGACGTACCCTAAATGATGAACAAGCACTCAGCTGAGCCCTCAAGGGTTAACACATTGTTAATATAGTGCCACACTCTACAAGGCAGCACAAATGAAGGGAGGGGAGACAGCATAGCAGACAGAGACACACCCTATGTAGTGTGTGAGAGAGATGCGCATTACCCCTTTAAGTACACTGACCACACTCTAAATACATTTCCTTTTTCAGGAGATCAGCTGAACTGCCAGCAATTGATAGCCTGCTGGGCGCAGGGCTGGCCTTACCATGAGACGAACTGAGGTGGCCGCCTCAGCTGCTAGACTGGGAGGAGAAGGGGCGGGGGGTGCGCTACTAGGACCCAGAGTGTAGAAAATTGTGTCTGCTGCTGGTGCATATGTATGCTCTCTGCTCTAGATGCACAGAGATGGTGGAGTGCTGTGCTGGAGGAAGGAGGGCCCAAGAGACATAACAGGCAGGCAGGAGAAAAGGTGAGGGAATAACAAAAAGCAGCAGGAGCTGTAGGGAGAGAGAGGAGGAGGAGCCTCTTATGTACCTCTCTAGCCCCCCCAGGAGCCTGGACTGTTTAACACCAGCTTCTCAGGGAGCTTCCTGTTTCTTGCTGCTTCCCTGAACCCACTTGAGGAGAACAGGCAGTCAACTGAAGTAGTAGGAGCCAGTTAGGCCCTTAAGACGCTGATATCTTCTCTCACTCAGGCCCTGCTACCAGCCTGCTTATTTGTCTCCTTCAATTGAGCGTTGAGAGCCACTAGAGCTGGCACAGAACAGCAGTCATGAGTGAAAGAAGAAAATGCCCCTCTGGGGCAGCATTCAGAAGCAAGCAAGCAAAGGAAGCTTTTCTGTCTAAGCAGGAAGGAGCTCTTCTGAGATACATAGACACAAATGTTCACAGTGAGCCTTCCGGCCCCAGTGAGGATGTGAGTGGTGAGGAGATGCCTGATCTTCCAGTTAGTCAGAGTGCAGGTGACCTGGCAGCTACTGCAGCATCCATATCTCCATCTGAAATGGATGTAACCATGCACATTCCTGAAGAAAAGTGTAGATCAGAGAAGAGTGTAGTGGAGGCGCAAGAAACAGCTGCTGCTGAGTTTAGTTCCTTAAGTCTAGATGATCCAGGACTGTGGACCCACTTGAGCAGTAGCCTGAGGGACTTCCTTGTACTGCATGGGCCACAGCAAGTGAAAAACTTCATGTTCCCCAAAGACAATGAAAACAGAAGTTTCCATCCAACGCGTTACTGGCGTGAAATCCCCAATGGCGACAAAGTGGAGAGGCCATGGCTTATGTCAGGGGTCCCCAATGCAGTGCCCGCAGGCGCCATGGCACCCGCCGGGGCATCCATGTGCGCCCACCTACTGGCCCGCCGGACAAGCAGCTGCCAAAATGCTGCCAGGAAACAGCAACATCAAGAAGCGCTACAACCAAAATGCCGCAGAATTTTGGCAGCATTTTGGCGGCGACGCCTCTTAACGTTGCCGCTTCACAGCAGCATTTTGGCGGCGACGCCTCTTAACGTTGCCGCTTCACAGCAGCATTTCAGCAGCCACAGTCCTCAGCGGGTAGTTGTCCGGTGCCCGCCCCACGGAAAAGGTTGGGGACCACTGGCTTATGTACTCAAAAACTCAGAATGCTGCATACTGTTTTTGTTGCAAACTCTTCCAGTCTAATGTTCCAGCCACATTGGGTTCTACAGGACTGGAAAAATCTGGCTAGAAATCTGGCATGTCATGAGAAGGCAGCAAATCACCAGAAAGCATTCCATAGGTGGAAAGAGCTTGAGATGAGACTAAGGTTAAAGGCCACCATAGATGATCGGCATCAAGAGAAGATTGCATCAGAGTCTCTTTACTGGCAAAGTGTTCCGAAAAGGCTCATTGCCATTGTGAGAATGCTTGCTACCCAGAACCTAGCACTGTGCGGCACTTCAGATCAGCTGCATGTGCCAAACAATGGAAACTTCCTTAAAATTGTGGAGCTGATGGCTGAGTTTGATGCTGTACTCCAGGAGCATCTAAGAAGAGTCACCACCCAAGAAATGTACACACACCACTACCTTGGAAAAACCATTCAAAATGAGATCATACAGTTACTGGCAACAAAAGTCAAACAGAAAATTGTGGCAGATTTGAAGTCAGCAAGATATTACTCTATTATTCTGGACTACACACCTGACATCAGCCATACGGAACAAATGACTTTAATGGTGCATTTTATAACAGAACCTAGTGAAAATGTCCCTGCAATGGTGACTGTCAGAGAGCATTTTCTAGAATTTATTGACATTGATGATACTACAGGAGCTGGTATGACAAATGTGCTTCTTAAAAAGCTGGAAGATATGGGAATTGCGATAGCTGACATGACAGGTCAGGGCTACGATAATGGTGCCAACACGAGAGGAAAGAACAGAGGAGTGTAGACACGGATCCGAGAGTTAAATCCTTGAGTTTTTTTTGTCCCATGCAGTTCTCATTCATTGAACTTGGTGGTCAGTGATGCAGCATCAGCTTCTAATGAGGCTGCTGAATTTTTTAATGTAATTGAAAGCATCTATGTATTTTTCTCTGCATCAACTAATCGATGGCAAATTTTGAAGCAACATCTGGGAACATCTTCTCTGACACTGAAACCAGTGAGTGCCACACGATGGGAAAGTCGAGTGGAGGCGATAACGCCTATCAAACACCAAATTAGGAAGATAGATGATGCCATAGTTGCCATTATGGAGGATAATGCTATGACAGGAACTGTTCATGGGAGAACAGTGGCAGAGTGAAAGGGAATCACCAGAAACATACATAACTTCAAATTTCTGTGTGGCTTAGTGTTGTGGCATGACATACTGTTCGAAATAAATGTTGTAAGCAAGTGTTGACCTTGATATATCTGGAGCAATGGAACAACTGGACAAAGTAAAGTCATACCTACAGTCTTACCGGTCAGATGAGGGATTTCAAAGCGTTCTGAAGAGTGCACAGAAGTTGGCAGAGTAACTTCACACTGAAGCTATTTCCCCACCCATTCAAGAATACAAGAGTCACCGAAGATGACATTTTGATTATGAAGCATGGGATAATCCCATAAGAGACCCCAAACAACAATTCAAAGTTGAATCCTTTAACCGGGTGCTAGATTGTGCAATACAGTCAGTTGAAGAACGTTTCATGCAGCCCAAGGAACCCAACAGTATATTTGGGATGTTGTATGAGATTCCAGAACTCCTCACTATACCTGAAGACGACCTACACCAGCAATGCAGGGCACTAGAGACAATGTTGACACATGATGATATACGCGATATTGATGCAAGTGATTTAGGTGATGAACTGAAAGCCCTTTCAAGATACATTTCAGCAGGATCAACTCCAAAGGCTGTTCTGGAATATAGGTGCACTAATAAGATGACCAACCTCTTTCCAAATGCTTTTGTTGCTCTGTGCATACTTCTAACACTTCCTGTAACAGTTGCCAGTGGAGAACGCAGCTTCGCCAAGCTGAAGTTAATAAAAACACATCTACTCTCCACAATGACACAGGAGAGGCTGGTTGGCCTTGCAACCATCTCAGTAGAGCATGAGCTGACCCAAACTGTGGACCTTCAGGTAGCAGTTCAAATCTTTGCAACCAAGAAGGCACGGAAAGCACCACACTTTGATTATTTAAACAGATTCAAAAAGAACGGTTACTTACCTTCTGTAACTGTTGTTCTTCGAGATGTGTTGTTCACGTCCATTACACATTAGGTGTGCGCGCGCCGCGTGCACGGACGTCGGAAACTTTTTCCCTTAGCGGCTCCCGTCGGGCCGGCGGGGCCCCCACCTTCCCGCCAGAGCGGCGCCCCGCTCCAGGGTATATATATCCCTGCCGACCCGACCCCTCCGGTTCCTTCTTGCCGGAGACTCCGACAGAGGGGAAGGAGGGTGGGAAGTGTAATGGACGTGAACAACACATCTCGAAGAACAACAGTTACCGAAGGTAAGTAACCGTTCTTTCTTCTTCGAGTGATTGTTCACGTCCATTACACATTAGGTGATTCCCAAGCTTACCATTGGAGGTGGGTAGGAGTCAAGGTACAACTGACTGTAACACAGCCCGGCCGACCATCGCGTCCTCTCTGGTCTGATGATGGATCGCGTAATGGGCTGTGAACGTGTGTATGGACGACCAGGTGGCTGCCTTACAGATCTCCTGGATCGGGACCTGCGCCAAGTAGGCCATTGAGGACGCTTGGGCTCTAGTCGAATGGGCCCGGATCTCCGGGGCCGGAACATTGGCGAGCTCATAACAAGTGCGTATACAATGCACAATCCATGCCGACAAGCGCTGTGTCGAGATAGGCAAGCCTTTCATACGTTCCGCAATCGCAATGAACAGCTGGGGTGTTCTGCGGAACGACCTGGTCCGCTCCAGGTAAAATGCCAACGCCCTTCGGACATCCAGGGTATGTAGGCTGCGGTGGTGAAGATCCGTATGGGGTTTTGGAAAAAACACTGGTAGGCAAATGTCTTGCCCCATGTGAAACTGTGACACCACCTTTGGGAGGAATTTGGGGTGCGGCCTAAGTTGCACCTTATCTTTATGGAACACCGTATAGGGTGGTTCCGACGAGAGGGCCCTCAATTCCGATACCCTTCTGGCCGACGTGATGGCCACGAGAAACGCCACCTTCCACGAGAGGTGCGTGAGGGAGCAAGTGGCCAGGGGCTCAAAGGGAGGACTCATGAGTCTATTTAGGACTAGGTTCAGAGACCACGTCGGAACCGGTGGGCGTGAGTAGGGAAACACCCTTTCCAGCCCCTTGAGGAATCGGGCCACTGTGGGGTTGGAGAATACTGACACTCCCAACTCTCCCGGATGGAAAGCCGAAATAGCGGCTAAGTGAACTCTAATTGAGGCGGGCGCAAGCCCTTGATTCTTGAGGTGCAGTAAATAGTCCAAGATGGACGGAACCGAGGCCTGTAAAGGCTGTATGCGTTGAGGCTCACACCAGTGGGAGAACCTTTTCCACTTCGCCAGGTATGTTGCCCTTGTAGAGGGCTTCCTACTATTAAGGAGGATTTGCTGAACCTGGTGAGAGCACCTGTGTTCTGCATCGTTCAGCCAGAGAGATACCATGCCGTGAGATGAAGCGAAGACAGGTTCGGGTGGAGTAGGCGACCTTTGTCTTGCGTGACTAGGTCGCGATGGAGGGGAAGGGTGATTGGATCGGCTACGGACAGTTCCATCAGGGACGTGAACCAATGCTGGCGAGGCCAGGCCGGGGCAATAAGTATGATCGTTGCCCTGTCCCTGCGGGTCTTGAGAAGAACCTTGTGTATAAGTGGAAATGGAGGGAAGGCATATTTTAGGCTCCCTCCCCATGGGATCATGAAAGCATCCGCTAATGATCCCGGGCTGAGGTTCTGGAACGAGCAGAACTGAGGGCATTGGCTGTTGTCCCTGGTGGCGAATAGATCCACCCGGGGAAACCCCCACCTCCGGAAGATCGAATGCAGGACGTCTCGCCTCAACGTCCATTCGTGCATTCGATAAGATCGGCTGAGGCGGTCTGCTAAGCCGTTCTGAATTCCCGGAAGATACGTCGCGATGAGGTGTATCGCATGGGCTATACAGAAGTTCCATAATTGGAGTGCCTCGTGACAGAGGGGAGAAGACCGGGACCCGCCCTGCTTGTTTATATAGAACATGGCGGTAGTGTTGTCCATCAGGACTGCCACGCTGTGACCTTTTAGGAAGGCGTGGAAGGTCTGGCAGGCGAGGCGAACCGCTCTTAGCTCCTTCAGATTGATGTGAAGCAGCTTGTCCTCTCCGGACCACAGCCCTTGGGTCCGCAGTTCCCCCAGGTGCGCCCCCCAGCCCATGTCTGATGCATCTGTCACTAACGTCAGAGTGGGTTGTGGGGCAGCAAAGGGGATCCCTTTGCATACCTGCTGGCGATCGAGCCACCAGCGTAGCGAGCTGAGCACCTGGTTCGGGATCGTGACTACTTGATCCAATGGGTCTCTGTTGGGGCGATGCGTGTGGGCGAACCACAACTGTGAAGGCCGGAGTCTCAGCCGGGCATGTCTGACCACGTGCGTGCAAGCTGCCATATGCCCCAGAAGCTGCATGCAACACCTTGCCGTTGTCGTGGGAAATTTTTGGACCGAGCTTACGGCCCCGTGAATTGACATGAACCGTGCCTCTGGTAAACTCGCTCGCGCGGTTACCGAGTCCAGGGTAGCACCTATTAAGTCCAGCCTCTGTGTGGGGACTAACGTGGATTTCGGCACATTGACCCGGAGGCCGAGCTTGTCGAACGTCTGCAAGGCCAGCGTCATGTGAGATCGGACCTCGGCCTCCGACCTGCCCGCGAGTAGCCAATCGTCCAGGTACGGGAACACACGCATCCTTCTTTTTCGAAGGAAGGCTGCTACCACGGACATGCACTTCGTAAACACCCGTGGAGCTGACGCCAGGCCGAAGGGCAGGACAGTAAATTGGAAATGGCGCTGGCCGACGACGAAGGGCAGAAAACGCCTGTGGGCCGGATTGATTGCGATGTGAAAATAGGCATCTTTCATATCGAGGGCAGCATACCAATCCCCCGGATCCAAGGATGGGATAATAGTTCCAAGGGAGACCATACGGAAGCGCGCTTTGATCAGAAACCTGTTTAGATCGCGCAGGTCCAAGATAGGACGGAGGCCCCCTTTCGCCTTGGGGATCAGGAAGTATCTGGAATAGAATCCTTTTCCCCTTAGGTCCAGAGGGACCTCTTCTACTGCTCCTGCAGCGAGAAGGGTCTGTACCTCCTGTATGAGGAGTTGCTCGTGAGAAGGGTCCCTGAAGAGGGACGGGGAAGGGGGATGGCAGGGAGGGGGCGAGGAAAACTGGAGGGTATAGCCCGCCTTCACTGTGCGCAGGACCCAGCGGTCCGATGTTATGCGCGACCAGGCCTGGTAGAATTGGGACAGACGGTCCTTGAAACCCAAAGGAGGATCCAGTATATGAAGTGGTACGCTGTCCTCGGGCGTAGCTTCAAAAGCCTGGTTTATTTCCCGGCTGCGGCTTGCCCTGGCCGTGATTCTGGCCCTGGTTAGGCGTATTGTTACATCTCCGCCTGTTATCCCTGCCTCGACGGCGGTAAGGCTCATGTCGGGGTCGAGGGTGGTAATGCCTTTGCGGCAGCTGGGGTTTGAAGGGCTTACGCTGCGTTACCGGAGTGTGCATACCCAACGACTTAAGGGTCGCTCCTGAGTCCTTAAGGCTATGTAGCCTGGCGTCCGTCTGGTCGGAAAACAAGCCCGAACCTTCAAACGGGAGGTCCTGCAGCGTGGTCTGCACCTCCGGCGGGAGACCTGAAGCCTGCAACCACGCCGAACGCCTCATCACGACTCCCGACGCGATTGTTCTAGCCACAGCGTCGGCTGAGTCCAGTGCGGCCTGTAAAGAGGTCTTGGCCACTGCCATTCCCTCGTCCACCAGGGCCGTGAACTCCGGATGCGCGTCCGGTGGGAGGGAGTCCTTGAACTTGGCGACTGATGCCCAAGAGTTAAAATTGTGCCTGTTTAGAATCGCCTGCTGATTGGCGATCCTCAGTTGCAGGCCCCCCGATGAATAGACTTTCCTCCCGAATAGGTCCAATCTCTTAGCTTCCTTGCCCTTGGGGGCAGGAGCTTGCTGGCCATGTCGCTCCCTTTCGTTGACCGCCGAGACCACCAGCGAACCGGGGGGACGGATGTAGAAAGAGGAAGTCAAACCCTCTAGATGGGGCGAAGTATTTCCTCTCCACTCCCTTTGCAGTTGGCGCACTGGAGGCCGGTGTTTGCCACACCGTCTTATAGTTGGACTGTACTGTCCGTATAATCGGGAGAGCGACTCTGGAGGGGCCCTCTGGGCTCAGGATATCGACCATGGGGTCGTCCTGCTCTATGGTCTCCTCCGCTTGCAAGCCCAGATTGAGGGCTACCCGGCGGAGCAGGTCTTGGTGTGCCCGATGGTCAATCGGGGGAGGGCCGGACACCAGTGTGCCCGCTACCGCCTCATCTGGCGAGGAGGAAGAGGTCGGGGCCTTCTGCCCATCCTCATTGTCCTGCAATCCGGCATCAGCCAATTGCTCCTCTGCGGCCTGACCCGCCGCGTGGGATTGGGACGGTACCGTACTCGGTGCCGAGTCCACTCCTTCCCGCTCCGGTGGTCTAGAGACCGTTGCCTCCCTATACGATGGCGGATGGTGCCGCGGGGAGCGGGATCGGTACCGGGATGGCCCGGATCTCGAGGCTCCCGATGGGGGCTCTTGTTGGTGGTAGGCCCAGGGTGTCCAGAATGGCCATTGGCTCGGCTGGCCCCATTGTGACTGACCGTAGTCCCTGCTGGCTTGTGACCTACGGGCATACCCGCCGTATCGGTCTGAGTCAGTCCCCGAGACCACGGACGGTGACCTGGAAGGCCACGGTGGGGCCGTGGGACAGTGCCGGTCCGGTCTTGGGGAGTAGCGCCTCCACGACCAGGACCTGGAATGGCGCCTCGTCGACCTGGACCTGGAACGGTACCGGTGATCGCGGGACCGGGAACGGCTACGGCTGGTCGGCCTCGGGTAACGAGCCGCCGGTGCTTCGCGGTGCCGACTCGTGCTCGGTTCCTGAGTCGGTGCCGGCCGTTTGTTGAAGCCCGACTGCTGCGGTGCTTCTTGCGCCGAGGGCAACCAGGAGTCCACCGAGGCGGAGCTCGACCGGGACCAGTCCCTGGAACGGTGCCGAGACGGCGACCGTGGTGGGCGCACCATCGCCGGCTTGCCTCTGCGCGGCAGCATAGGCGGGGCGCCTTCAGCGCGTGCCGGGGCCTCGACGGACAAGGCAATGAGGTCCTTAGCTGCCTCAAACGTGTCCGGAGTGGAGGGCTGTTCCACCAGTTCCTCCAGCCCTGCATCCTCGCTCGACGCGCTCATCCCGGGGCTCGACGGGCCCTTCGGCGCCGGAGCCACTACCGGGGTCCGTGATGAGGCCGTGTCGGCCTTAGGGGCACTCGAGGTCCTTACCGGTGCCGCCTTCTTGTGCGGGGAGCGACCTCGGGCCTTAGGTTGGCCCTTCACTTTTGCCGGCGAAGACGATCGGCGTCGTGCACTTCCCCGCTGGGTCGGTGCCGCGGTCTTTGGGTGACCCGCCGGCGCCGGTTCCCGCACCGAAGCCGGGGCGCTCCGCACGGAGGCAGACGGTGCCGTCGAAGTGGAGGGCTGTAACGCCGTCTCCATGAGCAGCTGCTTAAGGCGAAAGTCCCTCTCCTTTTTAGTTCTGGGCTTAAAGGCCTTGCAGATTTTGCAGCGCTCCTTCTGGTGAGCCTCCCCCAGGCAACGAAGACACGAAGCGTGGGGGTCGCTCAATGGCATAGGCCTGCGGCACGTGGCACAGGCCTTAAAACCCTGGGCGTGTGGCATACCCCACCGCCCGGGGCCGGTGACGGGGCTGAACAAACAACCCCAGCAGGAACTTTAAGTACTCTAATGAGCCGTTAACTACTGGTTAAACACTACACAACTAACTGATTAACTGCTAGATAACTCTAATGTGCTAAGGGACACTCTCAGACGAGAGACAGAGTTGTTCCAATGCCGCCACGGACGGTAAGAAGGAACTGGAGGGGTCGGGTCGGCAGGGATATATATACCCTGGAGCGGGGCGCCGCTCTGGCGGGAAGGTGGGGGCCCCGCCGGCCCGACGGGAGCCGCTAAGGGAAAAAGTTTCCGACGTCCGTGCACGCGGCGCGCGCACACCTAATGTGTAATGGACGTGAACAATCACTCGAAGAAGAATGTCAGTGTTTACTATGCAGACAAGAAAAGTTACATTTGCTGTTCAGCCGTTTGAAAATTAAGTGTTACTTAAAAATTTTGAACAAGGCATTTTAAGTTGTTAGTTCTCCTGTATTGGGGTAGGTAGCAGAGCAGTACCATGAGATGAGTAGAACAGGAAGAAGGCAGAACTGAGACCTTTCAAAGTTTTGGCGCAAGCGAGGGAATATGGGGTTATTTGAGCTCCCCGCCTCAGATGCCAAAATATTGTGGGCTGGCCCTGGCTGGGCGGCTGCCACACTGGGAATTTAGGGGAGCGAGGAGCTGATGGGGGGCTGCTGGTCCACCCTGGTTGCAAGCCCCCACCAGCTAGCTCCAACAGGCTGCTCTTCCTGCAAGCAGTAGACAAAGCAGATGGCTGCCAAACGTTATAAGGGAGCATTGTGCAACTTTAAACAAGCATGTTCTCTAATTGATCAGCAAAGAAACAACGTTAACCTGCACGACTAAGTGAGGAGTTACTGTCATTCCTTCAGTTTTGTGGGAGAGAATGTGTCTTCTGGTGGCTGGGTCAGGTTCCTTAGAGGCTTCTTTTGCCTAGGACTAGGGAGTGATGTTATTTGCTGAACCTTCAATTATCAGTTTCCCTCTAAGTTTTGTCTAGACTTTAATACAGTTGAACTCACTTGCTGCTATGGTAAGAGCCATAATTTAAAAAACAGTTCTCTCTTCCCCTGACCCTTATATTCAATATATGTTTTTATAACACACTCATTGCCATTGTCTCTGAGCTCTTTCCAATATAGTTCAGTAAGGATTAAGTCATGTGACTACACCTCTGTCACATATTTGGTCTCTCATCCTCTTCTCAGAGGCAGACGTGTGTGTAGAAGAGTGGTTTAGTTTAGTAATGGATGTCTTTTTATATATAAATGTACCGGTTGTGTATTTATATTAGAGAAGGCAAGGTCAAAGAAATGCACCTTGCACTTGGAGCGGAAAATGATGTTTGTTCCTGGGCAAGTTCATTCTACAGTTTCACACCACCCCTGGAGAAAGCTGTATCTTGCACAGACGAGCCTTACTCTTATTACACAAAGTTCCATTGTGCCAGAGGAGAGTAGTTGTAGACCATGGTCTTCCTCCTGGAGCTTTCAGGATTGTCCTGACCCAGGTCATGGAATGCTTTGCAGATAAGGGCTGAGACTTTGAACTTGATTTGAGATTCTATGGGAAACCATCATAGGGAGCAAAGGACATCTTCGATGTGTTCCTGGAAGCCTGTATTGCTGAGGAGACATGCTGCAAGATTTGTGTACTAGTTGGAGTTTCCTAAGTGCTGAAGGCTTTATGCCCAAGTATATTGCATTCCTGTAATTCAGGTCGAGAGGTGACGAAGGTACTACTAACTGAAGCTAGGTCTTCAGCTGCCAAGATGAGACAGTTTCCTAGCCAAGTGGAGATGGCAGAAAGTATTACTTGCTGATACTGCTATGTGAGAGTTCAGCATCAGCAAGGACTTCAGGAATATTCTAAGACTACGGCCTGAACTGACTAAGAGTGGGTATAAATCTTCAACCAACAGAGACTGCACCATGGCTATGAGATCTTGCAAATACTTTCCTCTAACCACCAGCGTCACCTCTGTCTTGCTCAGGTCCACCTTCAGGCAAACATTCATTATCCACTAGCTGATCTCATCCAAGCACTGGGCCACAGTGATAGTAATATAGTCAAATGTGGTGAAGGACAGGTAGAGCTGTGTATCATCTACATATTGCTTGCACTTGAGTTAGTCTCGTGTGACCAGTTAACCTTGTAGTTGCATGCGGATATTGAAAATGACTGGACAGAGAATAGATCCTTGTAGAACTCCACAAATGGGGTATAGTGGTAGAAGTGCAGTTACCCATCAGTACTTCTTGCACTGTTCTTCCAGGAAGGATTCAAACAATTTTAGCATATTACCCTGGGCCCCTGCCATCTGTCTCAGGTGAGACAGCAGAATCTCACGTTTAACAGGGTTGAATGCTTTAGAGGTCCAGCAAGAGGAAAATAACCCATTGACCAGAGATCATACATCAGTGCCGCTAAAGCAGTTTCAGTTCCATGTCCTGGCCTGAATCCAGAATGTGCTGGGTCTAGAATGTTAACTTCAGTTACACAAGCCTGTAGTTTGCCTTTTGCTAGATTTTTTTTTTTTTTAAATGAGCTTGCTTAGGAATGGGAGGTTTGACATTGGGTGGCAACTGGCTAGGACTAAAGTATCCAGGGTGGGTTTCTTCAGTGTTGGTTGCACCAGTGAGTGTTTGAAGGAGGAAGGGAAGATTCTCTGAGAGAGGTGTTAACTATTTTGGTCAGGAGTGGTGCCAGCTGTTCATGATTCTTTCATAAGCCAGGAAGGACATGGATTGGATTCACAAGTCTTGGGTTGAGTCTCATTTAGGGTGTCCAGAACTTCTTGATGTGTTACTGTACTGAACTCTGTGAATGTAGGTGGGCTGTTGGTTGATGGAGGCGAAGCAGATCCTTACTATTTGAGAAGCCTTCCCAAATGTGCATGGTCTTCCTAGCAAAGTAGGATGACAGCTCTTCACTAAGGCTAAGATTTTGTCATGGTTATTTTTAGTAAAAGTCACGGACAGGTCATGGGCAATAAACAAAAATTCACGGAAGCTGTGACCTGTCCATGACATTTACTAAAAATAACGACAAAATGGAAAGAAGGAGAATCCAGCACCCAGTTGATTGGGAATAATGCCCTTAAGTATACACACATATCTCACTCCCACATAAGTAAAATTTAAAACTGACCACTTAAAAAAAGTAATTTATTGATATGAAAGCTATGTGCAAGTCTTTCACACTGTCAGTTTTATTTACAGTAACATACATACGTCAGGTATATTAAATGTCAAATTTCTATTTCTCTGACTTTTCTCCCTTGATTACTTGCTTATGCCAATAGTTTCATTGGATACTAGATTTGTTCAAGGGGTGTGCAAAAAGAATAGCTGTTCTTGATGAACAAATGTCAAATTAAATTTCTCAAGAGGTGTTAGACTTTCATTTCCACAGATTTAGGTTTCTATGGAAGAAAACTTGTAACAGCTTGTGTGCACAAAGCAAAAAATAGAAAGGATTGGAAATGAAGTCAAACTCCCTCCCTATTCCCTGCCAAGTAAAACCAAAGAACTACAGCCTGGTCTACACTAGGTTTCTTTCACTAAAATTTCCATGCCTTTTCTTCCATCGATGGAAATAACAACCAGAGTGCTAGCATAGACAAAGTGCCAGTGACTGCTGGCATTTTAACTATTCCATTATCTAGCACTGCTTAAGGTAGTTGTAGACAATACCGTGCTTAAAACACAAGCAGCCACCCGAGTCCTGTTGACACTAAAACTCCCACTGCTGTACTAGAACTAGTGATGGGAAATTCTGGGAGAGCAAATCACAATATAGAAAAAGCTGTACAAGTGATGCTACATCAGAAGCCTAAAGATAGTGATGGGTATCTGACCCAGTTCCTCATAATTCACAGTTGCGTATCTGGTATAATCAATACACTATATATAGCAGGGGTTCTCAAACTTCATTGCACTCTGACCCTCTTTTGACAACAAAAATTACTCCACGACTCAAGGAGGGGAGGTACGGGGACACAAAGCCTGAGCCTGCCCAAGTCCCACCACCCTGGGTGGGAGGGCCAAAGCCAAACCCAAGGGCTTCAGCCTGAGGCAGAAGGCCTGTACCCTGAGCCTCACTGCCCAGGGCTGAAGCCCTTGGACTTCAGCCCCGAGTGGTCAGGCTCGGGTTTTGGCTCCGGGCCCCAGCAAGTCTAAGCCAACCCTGTCAACCGTATTAAAATGGGATCGTGACCCACTTTGGGGTCCCAACCCACAGTTTAAATAAGCTATAGTTCAGCGGTTCTCAATCAAAGGATGAAGTAATATTAAAGCATGGACTGATTTGTTACAATATGCAGTGATAATGGCAGACCAAATTCATTTCTTTCAAATCATTATATATCCTCAGCTTATTTACAAGTTAGTGAGATACCAAAATATTATCACAGCATTTCCAAAAAGAATTCAGATCACCAATGCTAATTAACACTTAATCAATTGTATCATTTCTTGTGAAATTTACCTTTCACTTGTGAGAATTTCTTGAGTAAACTGCATTCATTTGCTTTGTGCAGCCTTCTGAAAGTTCACATGATTAGTGTATTTCCTGACAAGGAGAATAAATTATATTTGCCAATTAATCACTGATTAACCTCTGTCAGCCACTAACATGTTGAAAAGTAGCATTTCTAAACCAAGAGGGTATATAGGTGGGTGGATGGGGAGACTAGGGCAAGAAAGAAGCACAGTTGCAGAAAGATGAACTGTATTAAAAATGGATTCCAATTAAAAGACGTTTAAGGCATTTAAAATAACTGTTGGTTAAATTAGTATGAAAACTAACAGTTTGAGACCCTCTCTCTTTTAGCCTCATGTTTCCAGAACCACAAGAAGCATTTTTCCCCGGTAATTAAGAATGTAAATTGGTTTCTTTATGTTGATTAAATAGGATATTTAACATGTAAAGTTCTAGACTGCTTACAAATGTGGAATTTAACGTGGCATATTAGAGAGACAGGATTCTTAAGCCAAATGTTGTTTCCATCTGTTGATCTTAATTCAGTGTGAATGTATCAGTGATAAATGAAAACTGAGAATTAGCCATTATTGTAAACTAGTCCCTTAAATGTTTGCAAATGATCAGGTTTGTACATTTATAATTTTAGCAGCTTAAACAGGAATTCAGTTTCTGTTAAGTGATGAAATAGTGAAGGAACTGTGTGTGTGGGAGAAGAAACCCAGGCCTGTTGCACAGAGAAAAGCCATAAAAATGTGGACAGTGATGTCTATTTAATTCTTCTACAAATAAATGTGCACGTGAGAGAAACAACATCAGGAAGAGCATCATGAACATTTCTACTTTATCAAATAAATAAATCTATGTGAAAAAATACATGCAAGTGTGCTGGAGTTTAAATTCAAATTGTAGGAAGCTATAATGTATAACAAGATTTTAACTTTTAAGAGGCTAGTGTGATCAACGTGTACTGTGCTGGCTATGGCCAGAAGAAAATAACCATCAACTTTATTCCCAACCTCACATTTATCTTAAAACAAATTGGGTTCTCTTAGAAAAATTCCTCATAGCACAGTAAAATTTGTTTCCCCAAACGGCAGTATTTAAAGTAGACTCTGGTATAAACATTCTAGTCATGCTTTCTCTTCCACAGATACTCTTAGCCTTCATACTTTCCAAAATTATTTGAAAAGAACTAAAACAAATCCCACCTCCTTTCTGTCCAACTTAATTTTAAAAGAAACACTTACTATCCCACAACAGTTTTGAAATTCATTTTATTTTTAAATTCTATGAGAACAATTTTGCTAGTGGATGGTCCAGAGGTTTGGTCCCAGAGGGGGGAAAAAGGGGTTCTTGCACTTGATTATCATCCCCAACAATGAAATGCAAACTCTGGTGCACATTCATTGGTTTGCACCAATTCTTTAGTACGTCCTCCTGTTTGTTTTTTAAAGTTCCAGGCTAATTCACCTACAGTGAAATTCATTTATCCAGTTCAAAAATGTGTTTTATAATGCTGCTTTCTTTTAAAATTCTGAAAAAAATGGGTGCACATATACTTATATAGAAGACATTTTTACTGTGCCTGCTATCAAAATCAGGTCTCCGTTTGCCATGGTGCATGCAGTATACTCATGAAAGAATACCTGGTGCCTTCTCATCTTCATGGTATTTAAACCTCTATTATAAAAGCAGCTTAAAACTATGCAACAAGACTACACTGTCCATCTAACCCATAGGCAACCTGTTTAGCAAGCCAGGCACTGGAACTTTAATGGTTCTGCCTAAGTTTAAATGAGACTGTCACAGGACAGTAAACTTGGTCTGTTTTATTTGCACCAGATAACTGGTAAGGAAACATTTAGAGGCATTTATTATGTGGATTAAATATGACTTGTTTTGCAAAGTACAGCATACTTTTCTGTCTGTAAGCCAAACCAACTGTCTTTACATGAGCAAATTTACACATAGTTGCAGTACACAGATAAGAGTTCATAAATAAAATTCTACCAAGTATACAATGCTTAGCAAATTTTCAAGTCATCAGGATTCTCCACCCACATAAACAGTGTGGCGGGTAGAGATAACCTTCACCAAAGATGCGTCTCCCGAATCTCAGCAATAATCTGACTGGCTCGCTGCAATGCCTGCAGAGAGGGGAAAAACAAAAGAAGAAATATTAATTTTTTTCCTTATTTGCTTCTCATATGACAACCAGGAGATCATTCTATGGAAGACAATGTTAATTCAGCAATGTTTTACAAAACAAGATCAATCATTGTTTTCATTGTGAGAGTGTTGGGAGGATTAATTCACTAATATTTGTAGAGGCCTCTCCCTCAGATGGAGCATACTACACAAGTGCAAAATATGACAAAAACACGAAGGTATTGTCAAGATTGTAGACCAGAGTTATTGTGTCAAGTCACCCCCTCAGCCTCTCATTCATGAACTGAAAATGTTAGAAATTCATGCAAAACAGGTCTCAGTTTAAAATAAAAAGGTTCTGTTCCAGTCATAACTTTTTTAGATTTCTCTTTTGTTTCGAAGATATTCTCGCCTACCCAAAGGCCCCAAAGCATTTGTATTAACACTCCATGTGGATCAATTAATCTTTAGGTAAGCTACACAGATATTTGCACCACGTATCATCATAAGAAAGAATAAAATAGTTTCTTTCTGCAACTAACATATAAATTGCACTTATTTTGTACCTTTAAACCTCTTCACGAGCATTCTGCCTAATTCATGCAACACTGGACTATGTCCAAATCCTGGCAGCTTTAAAACAGCTGTCATTTTAAACAAACTTAACAAATAAACCAGTTTATGATAAATACCAACAATGTACTAAGTACTGTACAAAACAGATGACTCATGCCCAAAGAGTTTACCATCTACAAGATTCTCTCTGACTCAAACGTGTGGGTTAGGTAAGAGCAGAGATTTAAAATTACACTTGCTACATCCAGTCCTGGAACAGTGACAGGTTAGGGGGTCTGGTATCTCAAACATCCAGAGTCAATGCCTGCTGCATTCTATGAGAGAACTGACCCACACTATTTCTCCCTCACTGTGCTGATTTGATCTTTTAGAAAGCGTATTTCTCTATGCCAATTCAGTGCAAACAAATGGAACAGGCAGTATTTGGTACACCACAAAATTAGTGGAAAATTAGAGCTTTGGAAAAAAAAACAATTTTACTCTATTTATGACAAGTTCAAACTCAGTGAAGTACAAGAAACACAGATGCAGCATCTGCAGTCACAGCCAAATCCACAGCAGTATGTCCCTGATCAAAATCTTTAGGACAGGATACTTTATGACAAAATAGTTTGGTACTATTCACAGAAATAAGCATGGAAATTTACGTGTGGGGGAAGGGTAGGGGAGAGACCCCTCTTAACCCCACCTTCAAAAGGAAATTCTGTCAAGGGAGGGTTACAGAGCTTTAAAAGAGTATGTTGGAAAACCTAATGAAGTTCACTATTCTAAAACTCCTTTATAAAAGAAAGTTAATACCAATCTAACAAAGCTGTGTTTGGGGTTTACTCCAGGAGCTAGATTAATGATGTATAGTCAACATTACTAGTATTTCATTATTGCTTTCTTGCTCACGCAGGGTTTCTATAAAAGAATGAACTAGATCAAAACAAAACTGACCTGAATCCAAAAAGCATGGCAAAAACCTGAAGACTGTTATATATTTGAAATCTCAGCAGATTTAATATGCCTCAGTTTAATTAACAGTTCATTGGGTGTTTTGATTTTCAATACCTTTAACATGTCAGCTGCCTCCTTTCTGCGCTGTGCCATGTCCTCAGATTCCGTCAGAAGGTCATCTAACAACAAGGATTTGTACAGCTGTCCAACTAGCTCACTCTGAAGAGTGTCTTTCACATGATTCACCAGAAAATGCATCACCGCCTTTGGCACACTGCGAGCAAAAAATAAAATATCAAACAAGCCACATAAAGCTAGGGCATTAGCTATTCTAGATTCAACATGCAGTTTGAGTAAATCTATGTTCCAGTGTAAGCAATTATACAGAATCTTGACAGAAATCTTACAGCAATGTGTCTTAAATAGCTGTAAAGTGACTATGTGCAGTCCAACAGCTGCTGAGTTTATTGCCTGTGAAATGGCCGCATTTCAAAGTGAACTGAAACCCATATGTACAACCCTGGACAGTTCTATACCAACTGTTAGGTCTAAATTATTTTTATTACAGTAGCACCTAGAAGCCCTAATCAAGATCAGGCCCATTGTGCTAGGCACTGTAAAAACACTAAGCTCTTCACACCAGGTTCTGTCTATTAATATATCTAAATAGACAATACAAAGGATGAAAAGGGAAACAGAGGCATCGGGCAGTGACTTGTCCATGGTGTCACGCTAGGTCAGCAAAAGAGCTGGGAACAGAACACAGGTCTACCAATTCTCTGCCAGTACCCTATATATTGGACGATGCTGCTTCTAAGGCACCACACAGCAAGAAGTGTGGGAATTTCAAAATGCGAGGAGAATTTAGACAAGCAGAATATAATTACCCAAAACAGTTTGGCCATGACCCAGCAACAAGACTCTTATTCATGAAAAGGCAGCTATGAAATCTTTAATGATCACAAGTGGGCAAGATCTCAGTTTTATGTCACACTTGAAATACCAAGAAGGAACATTGGTTTAGTATGGATTTCTGTAGTTACAAGTGCCCCCTGAATTTCCTGCAGTAAATTCAAAATACTGACCCTGCCTTGCTTATGGAATCTGACAGGATCACAGCACAGCAGAGCTCTTCTGACAAAGTGGAAAAATCAATATAGATAGGAATTGGCAAGATAAAAACCATGCACTTCTTGTGGAGTGATAAGTGCAGTGAAAACATATCCTAATAGGTGATCAGCAGCCAGCACTTGGGATAGCCTAACCTGGATGTAAGTAGCTACACTGAAAAGCCATACCCAAGTTAATGTGTCCTCACTGGCGCTATACTATGTCTGTCACTAGGACTTTCTGGGGGCATACCCCATGGTTTGTTGTGCTGCAGTAAGCCAAGCTACTCTGGTTCTTTCCAAGTGAATTGTGGGAGAACTTGTCTGTCCTTTTGGGCATGTGGGAAGATATTGTAGGACAGTGAGCAATCAAGTGATTTAGTCTGTGTCCTCATTTCAAAGTGGGCAGGTTACCAGCTTGAGTGAAAACAGGTTTTAAGCCTACAGTCACAGATGAGATAGCTAACCTAGGTTGAAAGCACCACTAAACTCAGGTCAGATATGTGCGGATGGGTGGACGATAGAGGGTTATAGGCAACATCCAAGTAAGAGCCTGAGTTAACTCTGCAACGACACTTAGAGATGCCAGGCACAGTGCGCTCTTTTCAGTGGCCAATTCCTAAGACATCTTTGCATGGGAACACATAGTGGCTTTTAAGTGTTGTAAAGTTACACAGTGCAAACGTAAACAGCCATGACACACACAGTATGTGAGCCTATGGGGGAGAAAGTGCATGAAGAAGGGAGAACAAAATTATTTAGGGGAGCACAAGAGGATATATAACGTGGAATACTAGGATAAAGTGAAGTAGAGATAAATCAAGGTTGAACATCTGGGGTAAAAGGACTTTTGGATAGCATTAAAATGGAAAATGAGGAAATACCATTTGAGTAATTTAAAATTAAACTGGACAGAATCATCATAGGACCTAATCACATCAGCCATACCATCAGGGGCTCGTTCACCTGCACATCTACCAATGTGATATATGCCATGTGCCAGCAATGCCCCTCTGCCATGTACATTGGCCAAACCGGACAGTCTCGCCGCAAAAGAATTAATGGACACAAATCTGACATCAGGAATCATAATACTCAAAAACCAGTGGGAGAACACTTTAACCTGTCTGGTCATTCAATGACAGACCTGCGGGTGGCTATATTACAACAGAAAAACTTCAAAAACAGACTCCAACGAGAGACTGCTGAGCTAGAATTGATATGCAAACAAGACACAATCAACTCAGGATTGAGAAATGGACTGGGAATGGCTGAGCCATTACAAACATTGAATCTATTTCCCCTTGTAAGTATTCTCACACTTCTTATCAAACTGTCTGTACTGGGCTAGCTTGATTATCACTTCAAAAGTTTTTTTTCTCTTACTTAATTGGCCTCTCAGAGTTGGTAAGACAACTCCCACCTGTTTATGCTCTATGTGTGTATATATATCTCCTCAATATTTATTCCACTCTGTATGCATCCGAAGAAGTGGGCTGTAGTCCACGAAAGCTTATGCTCTAATAAATTTGTTAGTCTCTAAAGTGCCACAAGTACTCCTGTTCTTTTTGCGGATACAGACTAACACGGCTTCTACTCTGAAACCTGTCTTTAAAAGTAAATGAAGTTTAAGGTGCAATACAACAGAGTACTCAAAAACAAGAACTAGTATTGGATGCTTTGAAAAAGTGTGCTCTTTTTGCCTATCAAGTGGACTTCAATTTTATAAGGAATCAAATTTCACAGCTCCTCCTTGTAGAGCTACTAAACTCTGCCTAGAGAGTTAAAGCAATATAAATGCAATGTTATATTCAGCAGCAAATGACATGGCTATATCACACAAAGATTTGCAAGGTTTACATGTCTACATAAAAGTTAGCTATTACCTGTCCTGAATGTTCTTCCTGACAATAAGGAAGTAGGATTTGATAAGTCGTTCAATCACTTCGCAATCTCGTTGCTCACGGGAAGAGAGTCTGCGTGCAACAGGTACAGGCTACAGGAAAAAAAAAAGAATCTTATTTTAATGTTTACAGGTTGATTTTATTTAAAGCACTCTACCTACCTACTTTGGATAGCCGAGTGGGAACTCCATTAATCTTTCAGCTTGATTTCAACTGGTCTTGCAACAAGTGTTTACGCTCCCCAAAACAGAACTACAGATATTTTGACAAGTCAAAAACATGAGCCTGAAACTGATTTGAGAGGTAGTACAAAGGACAGGAAATTTTCAAGAAAACAACCTCTCAGAGAAAAAGGCAGCAGTGATTTAATTTAATCAAGTGACTTTAGTTTTTACAATAGTTCCTGACAGTGAAAGTGATTGTCCACTTGATCTTGCTGAAGTCTAGGGAAATTTTGCTACTCTGACAAGAGATTAATCTTTTTATAGCATTAATGAAGTAGGCAAACAGTCCCTTAATTTAGATGGGTGTGAAAGTAAGTCAGTTTCCCCCAGTTCTGTTCCATGAACTGAAGGGAAAGGAAGTGTTAATGGCAGAGGACCTCAGAAGGTACCTACCGGTCCATATGCCAATAATAGTTTCATATTCTACAGGTACAGAATTCATACAGATTAAAATCTGGTTTCCTGTGCCTGAGCTAATCATGAGAGGTGCAGATATATCATCTCTTTCACAACTCACCACATCCAACAGGTTTACAGCATGGCCTTTTTGAGGACTGGCAGGTAGGACTGTAACTGGTTTAGATTTTTCTTCCATTAATAGCTCTTCGGCTTTTGAGGGTTTCAGCATTCCTCTCCAGTTGCCTGTTCCAGGTTCTTGTGTCACATCTCCCACCCCAGGAGCAGCCTGCAGAAACAGGACAATGCAAAGAAATATTGGTCAGCCAAAACTCAGGCACTGCAAGGCCGTCTCCTGTGAAGCTTACTACTACCACCACCATGTGATCACGCATGGCTCACTTCATTTCATTCTTTGCTTCCAACAACTTTTCCCTCCCTCCAAGTTTCACCTTAGGTGATGGATTGGGGGGACACATTCAATTCACTGTGACAATGTTGAGCAGTGTCAGTGTAAACAAACTGAGTAAAAGTTTTCAAATATGCATAATAGTCTAACTCCCATTTTAAAAGGTGAATTAAGCACTTCTGAGCCTAAATCCCATAAAAGTCTCTGAGATTTGGGCTTGTGTACACAGGACCTTTTCCAATATATTAAGATTATATTATGATTATTATTATAGTTTAAGAGCTATAGTTATATTGGTATAACTACTCTGCCTGGATATTCTTATTCTGGAATAAGAGAGTGTCTTCTTTTGGTTTTAGCTTAAACTGCTCCCAGTGACATAAGCGACACCAGAATTCTAGAATAGGAGTGTCCCTAGGGGGAGTTACACCGGTATGGCTACAGTGCCTTAAACTCACATTCTCCCTTATAGCACTTCAAGATTTCCCATGTAGATCAAGCTTAGACTCTTAAGTACCTAGTTCAATTTGAAAAATGGGAATTAGGCTCCTAAATCATTCAGGCACGTTGGAAAGTGTTACCCCCTATCTTGTAGCAGTATGCACCTATGAAAACTGAAAGGAGCAGCTTTTGTTAAACAGATTTGGTTCGGTAAGTATATTTCTAGACAACATAACTCTGAAAGGCTTGAACCTATTCAACAGATTTTCTCTAATGCCTCAATTCAAGTAGAAGCAAGAACAGTCCCTTACAATAACAGTTGTAAAACCCCATGCATTCAGGTTCCCAGGTATTAAAAGCTTGTATGTGTGCTGCAAAGCTTTAGGGATCTGTCTCCAAGAGCTGGCATACAATGAGACATAAGCCAGAGTTAAATAATCCAGATCAGCAAAACAGAAGGAAATCTCCACCCACTGGGAGACAGGAAAGAACTGGCGTTCTCAGCAAGCAAAACTTCCCTTACAGAGAAAGGCTGTTGTTCTTCATCTCCCAGTAAAAGGATGTAACACCCACTCTGGGTTGCACATTAGGGACGCTGGATGAAAAAGTATTAATAGGTGATACTGTTGCATTACTTTGAAGACTGTTAGCTTGAAGGCTACATTGCTAGAGGCACCCATATTCACAGAACTTGATCATCCATCCTGCACCACTCTATGACTCTACCATCTGTTTTATTCACCCTGCTCATATACCTTTGACAAAGCGATTACTATCTGTGAAGAGAAATAAATTTAAATCTCACAGCTGAATCACTGAGAACCTTGAAATACTTCTTATATCTTGTTTCAAGTGCATGTGGAAAACAAGCCAAACCCCACCTTCTATGCTCATGGATTAAAAAATTAATAATTACCACAGTTTATCATGGGTCAAAAGGAAACTACAAGCAAGCAAGCAAGCAAGCAAAAAAAAAAAAAGGTGGTATATATACTCAACAAGTTAATGATGAATCCATCTAATCAGAAGACAACCAACTGTCTGATTCAAACAGGTGTTTTGGTTTTTTTTCTAAATATAACTGTTAACAGTTAATGTGCATAAAACACACTGATTTGAATTTTTACAGTCGTAATCTTAACCACTAACAAAACAGGAGATCTCTAAACGCACCCCATATCCTTTCAGCACAGAATCAGTCACATATATCACTGTCCAAAATATTCCAGAAACAATCTCAAAGAAAGACTACATTCTGTTAAACACACTGAGAAAGAGTATTAAGATTAGCACATAGCCTTATCAAATTTACAAACACAAATTTTATACAGTGAACAGGAACGTACTTGAATTCAACAGTTCCCCTGCAACCAATCCTGCCATCATAATACCTAAGGAACACACATCACTAGTACGCAAAGCCTAGTGTAAGAAGAGCAGTTTTCAACTTTTGTTTAGGTGACTTTGGTGGATTAGACCCCCCTAAATCACTTGCTACAGTGTACAAATAAAACTCCAGTTTCAACTAGAATTTGTTTTAGGTTCTAACTCCTTAATTGGGACGAGGGGGGGAATCACGACGACACACGACAGTGTCTTTGCATATATACATGCATGATCTAGCACAATGGGGCATGAAGCTCCTGTGATATAAATATTCAACAGCAAACATTTCTGCCTGTAAAATAAAGATGACTAGGGGGGGGGGAAAAGGCTTTTCACACAGATGTGCTGTGAATGCAACAAAACAGGCAGTACACCGGAGCTGAAATGTAAAGAGCCATTGCAGGAGGTATTGTACAGATACAAATAAATTGGTTAGCAGGGGTTATTTTTAAGATGACAAAAAGGGGGTTCAGTTAGAACAGAGCCTAGAGAGATTCCCTGCAGGCAGTAGGAGACTCACATTTTTAGTTTAACTTCTGCTTTCTTCCATTAAACATTAAGACATATTAAAAACACATAACTTGACAAACACGCTCAAAATGTTGGATTACAGTATGGTAGTTGAATAGACTATTTTGGTGAAACAATTTCCTGCAAATTATGGCTCTCCGCATTCGCACCACAATTCACTGAAAACAAATATGCAGATAACGAAAGCAATGAAATTTCTATCTGAGTGTACCTCGCACATTACTTGCCCTGTACAATCTAATGAAATGTGAGTAATGCTAGGCAACCTCAGCACTACAGGACACATGATCTGACAGATGCAGAGGACACTGCATGACAAAACACTATGTACATGAACTACTTTTTGTACTATCCAAGGTGCACCACAACGGAATGAGCATGCAGTGCTAATACGAAGGATCAGGACAGACCTTGCCATCAGCCTCAGCAGAAGCAGCAGTAGAGGTCTCCTGGGAGGCAGATGTCAATGCACCTGGAGGTTTAGTAGACTAAAGAAGGTAAGAAATGCAGAAAAAAAATCAACTAAGGGCAGACACTGAATGTGCCTAATACAGTCATACATTGTTCTCTACTAACATCTTAGCTATCCAGAAAGACAGATAACTTGTGGATTTACAAGCAGCCCAGCATGAACAGGAGAAGAATCCCAAAGGCCTTCAAAAGCAGCCAATTAAAAATTAAACACCTCTGGCTTGTTTGGCCTCCAAACCATCGCTAATTCCCATGTTGCAGATTTAAATTTGACTGTGCAATGAAATCACAGAAAAGCATGATGTAATGGGCATGATCAAACAGCATACAAAACAAGCTCTGTACTGCTGCTTAACACTCCCAGTTCTTCCACCAACTGGTTCACCAGATCCTAGGTTGATCCTATAAAGTAATATCGGATATATTTTGAAAGCTTCTCTCACTTGTTTAATGTTCGGTTCATTAACTGTTTTTTAAATTACAAATTGCAACAATTCCTGCAAAGCTTAAACAGTATTTTGGAGACTCATGAAAAAGATTTTTTGCACCAATCTGGGCTTATAATAAGTTCACACAACACAGTGCATGAAATACTCTAAAATAATGACAGATTGCCCATTTTCACAACTAAGTACACTTTTCTATGTCACTTAGTGCTGCCTCATGTGTACTTACCAATTACTCAACTTATCCTGAGAACCTTGCAAACTTAAACGAGCTGATGGGATACAGTTGAAAGAGCAGTAATGTAATAGTACTGGTCAAAAGGTTGGAATTGAATAGATAAGATCTATGTCTAAGCCTGAGAATAAACTCATGCTACAGTTTAATTTTCTTCTTCCAGAGAATAAAATGCTGCATTCTCAACTTTAGCTTTAAAAGTGGCTTTAAAAGTTTGAATCATCATGTTGGCTTTGGGATCTCAAAAACAAAAAAACCACCACTACACCATAGAGGATTAAAATCTCCAGATTCTCCCTCAAACCACATTTAAGCATACAAGTTATGACCCACTTTTTCTTTAACACTTGCAAACACATTAAATCTCACCTACTTAACAAGATGCTCATGCACCGTAAGTGTGTAATACAGTTCTCATGCTTTGAATCAAAGATGGTGCATTACACAATTTTTTTAAAATCAATATTCACTCACCTTGTCTCGTGGCATAGCAGAAGGCAATTCTCGGGCTAACCTGTTACGCCTTTGCTCCTTTAAAAAAAGCCAGCAAAAACCTTGATTATGTATCATTCTGGATCAAGGCATATTCAAGCTTTATTGCTTCAGGGACAAGCACCTAAACCATAGAGACTGATGCTAGCGACATGTCTCTCAGTTATCGCAAAGTAGCTTGTATCCCCCACTATGATGTTTTAAATCAAAACCTGTTAGCTGGACAAGACAGTTTGAAGGATTAAGTGGCCAAATCTAATTTGGAATATAAAATCTGAACTGAACAAAGTGTTCAATGCACAAAGTATTCAAGGCACAGATCTTTGCAGTACACTCAAACAATTGAGCTTCTAAGCCACAGCCCTTAAAAACCAAGATACAGCTTGGATCAGGATGGATTCCCTATAGTCTTCATTACGAAGCATGTTTATGAAATAATATCCATAAGGAACTGACTACTAGAGCAGCATGGTCAGGTTGATAATTACTGGCCCAAAAGACTGGGGGAAAAGGCGAGAACTTGCACTACCTATAGAACAACGAAGTAGCAGTTGAAGCAAGTCAAGGTGAATAAGGGGAAAGATTGGACTTTTATGGTGATTAAGAATAGATCGCTCACTAGTAAGGACAAAGCATTACAAACTTAGAAGAAACAAAAGATTACAGACCCAGTATTTTTTTTAGGAAAACGTTAGAAAAGGGGGTATTATGTGCTATTCAGAATTTGTATAAGATACTATAGAAGTTTACATGCACTTACAGAGTCCTCATTCCTGCAATCGGATCATCACAGACAGACTTTGTTCCCACACTAAGTCAATGGGAGTCCACCTGCGCAAATCTGATGGCAGCCATAGGTAAAAGACTTGCCGCCAACGAGCTTACCATTTATATAACACAAAATAAATAATAAAAAGCGTCAAAACATAAGAGACAAGAGGAGACTATTAGAAGTCAATGGACAGTGAGAGATGTGATTGGAGAAGTGAGAGAAGAAATTAATGTTAGGGTAGGGAGAAGTGGGAAGCCTCAGGATAATGGCCAGTTCTCAACATCTATAAGGCTATTTTCTCTCTCAGAGATAGATAGATATTTAGGGGAGAAAAAAAGCCAATCACTTGTGCTAAACAATGTACATTAGTTAGTACTGGTCTCTGTTCTGTGCAGTTTGCGTCTTGTCAATTAGTTTTGTTTTGTACTTTAAGTGGCATTTGAAACGCATGGAATTAGTATTTACAATGTATTATCCGAGTTTATTTCACTTTGCATATTTTAAAAACATGCTATTTTAAGAAAGAATAAGGAATACTTACTGATGTCTTGAGAAACATGCTCCAGAGGAACATATAAGCAATGTCTTAAGTTTATATTTATGGATTGTAATTATAAAGGTTTTCATATCAAGTATATAAAGGCACAGGACAGTTGTAAGAAAATACAATTTATGTTCAGGTTTAAAAAAAAAAAAAAAAAAAGTTCAACTTAGAGTCCCTTCTAACTAATCAGTGCATCGCTTAAAATGCTGTGTTTTCCTTACCTCTATGTTATTGTTTATTAGCCCACAGGCATCAGCAAAGTCTGGGTGTTTCGTGTTGATATAAGCTAACTCAATGGCCACCAAATTGTGAACCTACAGGGAGAAAAGTCATTCATAGTTAAGATTTTATGAGTTAATTTACTGCTAGGAAAGCGTGTTGGACTGGCAACTCCAGACACTGCAGTCTAATTATCCACACTACAGCATAAACACCCACAGCATAGGCTTTGCCCGCACTGCCCTGCGGCTGCATTTCATTTCTGACCCAAAAGGACAAATTCTTAGGGCAAGAAGGTAATTCTTCCGTCACGACCCAAGTTCCCTGTAAGCTGTGTGGCTGTGCAGCAGCCTATTTAGCACCCCGCAGATGCTCAAGGAACCCGCCTGGGACCTGCCGCAGCCAGGGGAGGGGCACCCCTCCCCCAGCCCCCATCTCACCTGGCCCCCAACCTGCCATTGGACCCCTCCCCCAGTCCAGCTCTGGGCGCCCAAACCCAGCCCTAGCCCGGTCCCTAGCGTGGTCAGAGGGGTCCAGCCCCAGGTGCAGCCAGGGTGGCCCTCTCCCGGCCTGGACCTGCTGGGGCCGGGGTACCTATCCTGCAGCCCCAACCCCAGAGCTGCTGCAGCTGAGAGAGTGAGAGCTGGGGGGAGTCCTCTCTTCCCGCCATAGCCCCTGAGCACCCTCCTGCACACCAAACCCCTCATCCCTGGCCCCATCCCAGCACCCTCATCCCCTGCACCCCAATCCTCAGCCCCAGCCCTGAGCCCACACCCCCAGCCAGAGCCCTCACAGCCTTGCACCCCAACCCTCTGCCCAAGCCCTGAGCCCCTCATCTCTGGCCACACCACAGAGCCTGCACCCTCCAGCTGGAGCCCGCACATCCCTGTACCGCAACCCTCTGTCCCATCCCTCAGCCCCCTCCCACACTCCAAACCCCTAGGCCCTACACATCACCTCCATATTGGTGCACATAACAAAATTCATTCAACACATGGGTGGGAAAAATTAGAGGGAACACTGATCATGACATATTAAATCTTTTCCCTGTATTGAACTCCCCCCCCCCGCTCCCCACAAACTGGCACTCTTGATGGCATTTTCAGGCAGACATCTGTCCAGTAGGAATTGGGTTAAGTTGCAACTCATTTCACACTGTTCACCTAACAGCTGCGACATAGTAACTTTCAATCACAAGCAATCTGCACCACATTTGAACCAGTAACCTGAGAGACTGTCCCAGAGTTGCTGATGCCATCCAGTGGTGCAACAGCCCAACATGTTTTTGTACATTAGTACTGACTACATCATTCTTTATTATGAATGGTGATCAGTCAAAACTACCATTACATTTAAGTTTGAGCAATGAAATTAAATTACAAAATCCAATCCAAGACAACACAAGCATTATCTTTTACATTTATCGTAGGATAATAAAAAAAAATTAGTTAGCCTAATTTTGGTTAAGAAAATACCATTCACTTTAGTTTGTGGCCAATAGGGAAAAGGCCCCAATCAGCAAGTAAATGAAGGCCGTGAGAATAAGAAGTAGTGTTATGGAAGGATGTATGATTTGAAAAGTAAAAGTAAAAGAGCTGCAGTAACAAAACAAAGGGAAATTGTCTCAAAAGAAAAACCCACACCTTCCCACTGTTCTTTTGTGCAAGCAACGATTGGGGGAGAAAGAAGATTAGAGAAGGCCTTGAAGGATGTAAAGTAGCAAGGAGAAACTGCTTCAAACTAGGTTTTTGCTAAAGCTAGTAAATTAGCTGGAGGGTATAAAGAAGGCCATGAATTGGTGTTCTTTGTCAGACCCTACCTGATCATGCTGGAGCACACCAGAGTGTGATGGTCATCCCTAAGTGTGGCCTATTTGTAAGTATAAGTCCATTAATGGCTATTAGCCAGGATGGGTAAGGAATGGTGTCCCTAGCCTCTGTTTGTCAGAGGGTGGAGATGGATGGCAAGAGAGAGATCACTTGATCATTCCCTGTTAGGTTCATTCCCTCTGGGGCACCTGGCATTGTCCACTGTCGGCAGACAGGATACTGGGCTGGATGGACCTTTGGTCTGACCCAGTATGGCCGTTCTTATGATGTATGGTGGTACATACTATATTACCACTCCACAGCAGCAGCATCAGTGTCTACCATACTAATCAGCTATAGAAGTGAAGCGAGTAAGTTTAGCAACATATTTTTGTGCATCTCTGAGTCTGATAAAGCACAGCTTCCATGTTAGCAAGAAAATAGAAGGCTAAGAGGTTTAAAACGTGAATTCTAGGTAAAACTTTTTTTGAAGGGGAGGGGGATTTTTTTTTTTTTTTTAAATTAGGCCTAGGTATTCAAAATCAGGAGCCTAAAGTTAGGTGCCTAAATATGGATTTAGCTTCTATTTTTGAATATTTTGGTTTAGTCTAATGTTTTTGAAACTTAAAGATTATATGGTAAACAAAAGCACGTAGAAAGGAAGCCACCAATAGAAACAAGCTATTAGAAACAAGCTATTGGTTTGCTAGCAAGCAGGAATGGAATACAAGGTGGTAAGTAACAAACAACACTAATTACCATTTCATTTGTAACTGGTAGCCTCTTACGCAGAAGACTGGTCACTACTTCAACTATGGCATCATGTAGTTTGGGAAACCTCAGCAATTCCTAGAATACAAGGAGGAAAAGCAACATAATAGAGTCAAAGTCTAATGCCACCATTAGAGTGACCACCATATCATCTAGTCTGACCCCCTTTATATTACTGGCCACCAACACCACCCATACACTAAACCCAACAACTTAAATTGCCCTTAAAGTTGGAATTGCGATTACAGTTCTTGTTGATTTCAATCAAAAGCAGGGTTAATACCGAGTCAATGAGCAATAAGAGTTAACAGCAGGGAATGCGCCGTTATCGTTTATAAATTTTGTAGCTACAGCTTGATATTGTTGTCCCACTAGGCACATTTAGGGGAGATTTTCACAGACAAAAAATGGCAGTCACCTAACTGCAATTTGTGCCTTTGATAGTATCCCCCAATGTAAATTAAAATTAGTGTTGCATGCAGACAATTTGGAGATGCTGAAGTTACCAGAGTTTACAGTATCCAATTAAAATTGGTGAGAAATTTAGACAGGCAGAATAAAGTAGCCAACTAGGACATACCAAGTTGCTGGGGTTAACACTTCCATTAATGAATAGCACTGTGAGGAGAACTTTTATAGCCACATGTACAGTAGTTCGGACCTCACTTATGTCGCATCCAAAAATAATACACTGATTCCTACCACTGAACTGATTGTGCCTCCAAGTTCCTTCCTATCTCCTATACAAATCTGCTGTGGCTTCTCTCATCGATGAAAGAGGGAGGAAGAATAAAGTTTTTCTTAATTAGGCATTTTCCTGCAAGTCTCAGCCCTTCCCAGGTGTTGTGTTGATTCAGAATATGAGAAATTTCAACACGTACGCTAAATTATCAAGGTTGAGAGACCTGGTAAGCAGGAGATTTTTCTGAAGTCAGAGCAGCATGAGTTTCTAGTGATCTTCTGTAAGCTCTGCCATCAACAATTTGTGGCTTAATAAATTACTCAAAAGTGTAATTAACTTCATTACACTTTATTAACAGACTACAAAATACTGAAAATAGGAAGCGTCTTACACATTTTTAATCATTTAAACTTTTTTCTAAGGGAATAAGAGAGTCTTTGAAAGCAACACTAAAGTTTTCCAATAAAGTTTCTTCAACACATTCAACAGATATATGTGGAGGGTAAAAAGCTAAAAACTATGCTCATTCTGAGCTATCAGTGAGATGAGAACGGCATTTTCATGAGGACTGCAAAACCTGAGAATCAATTTTATATTCTTGTGGCCCTGCAAATATTAAGTCTAGTGTGAGGAATTACAACTTTGAATTTTCAGACTACCGCATTTAAAATCATAGTCTAAACAATCTCAACCATTGTATTAACTTTTGGCATTCAATAATTGTACCGTATCTGCATCTCTTCTATCAAAACTAGAGCATCTGAACCTTATGGCCAAATCCATTATTGCCTTATTAGAGTCACACGCCAACAATGACCGTCTGCCCTTATGAATAAGATCCTTTGTATTCTGTGGGAAATGTGCACTTTCACGAGGGTGTTTACACAAGTTCACAAATGATTTTTATGTACACTGACAGAGTCTAACTGACTTTTTTTTGTTTGTGTATATAATGTGGATACTGAATTTTTGCCATAAAAGAGGCTACTCAATACTGTTAGACAAGTCGCAATGCACTGAAGCCGGGTCTTAAGAGTTTATGATATTTCTAAAAAAATACTTGTACACGTTTCTAAACTTAGTAGTCAACCTCTGCTTTTACCTGTGTACTGTAATTGCTACAATGTTGGATAATCCTCTGCATTTCCTCATGAACCAGCTCCACACAGCGCAAGCTGGGCTCCTCTAAACGTTTGATTTGCCTCTTCACCAACAATTCAAATGAAACTTCAGGCACGAACAAGGCAGGTCGGGGTCCCTAGTCGAAAAAGAGAAGAAAAGGGCAGATATTTTTTGTATGATAATAGCACCCAAAGTGTGCTAGGTGCTGCATGAACCCTAAAGGGACATTAGATGATGAATCCCAAAATTAAATCATGTTATTCCCACATCAAAATATTATATTCAGATGAAGATAAGGTTGAGAGTATGTATCAGTAACCTAAGGGTTTAAAAAACAAAAAACAAAACAAACCACAGAATAACCCCAAAACAGCACAGGGAAGATGTTGTAATTATCCAAAGCAATATAAACTCATTTTCACATTAAAAGAGCAGCTCACTAGTACACAAATGCTGCACAAAAACCACTCAATCTGCAGTTGATTTATAGGTTCAGAAGGGTAGATTAGTGAGAATTGTACTATGAAGGAGGAAGCAGGGAGAACCCAGTCCCCAAGGCCTGGTCTACACTGGGGGGAGGTGTTGGGGGGGGGGGGGGGAAATCGATCTAAGTTACGCAACTTCAGCTATGTGAATAATGTAGCTGAAGTCGACATACTTAGACCTACTCACCATGGTGTCTTCCCAGTGAGTCGACTGCTGCCGCTCCCCCATCGACTGCCTGCACCTCTCGCGGCGGAGGAGTGCAGGAGTCAACGGGAGAGCGCTCGGGGGTCGATTTATCGCGTCTAGACTAGACGCGATAAATCGACTCCCGCTGGATCAATCGCTGCCCGCTGATTTGGCGGGTAGTGTAGATATACCCCAAGTCTCTGTGCTTTAAGGTCTTTTCCCTTCAATCATACCTCAGTTCCTCTGGTAAAGGAGTTGAGGCAGCAGTGCTATGGGGCGCCTTTCAAGTATTTGGGGGTGTCAAACTATTATGTGACCATTGAACCTTTAAAGACCAGTGTCCGTTGTATCAAATATTCTATCAGTGAAAACTCTTGACAGATGTTGTCCAGTCTTCCCCATAGAATTGCTGCATGCAAATTAGCTGTAGAGTTAAGGTGGTGAGTGGTTGAGTTACCTCTGATGCCACAATGACCCCACTCAAGAGTTGCCTGAGTTGTTGACCTGAGCCTGTCTGTAGCCTAAATGATCATAGTAATGAGATCCAATCATTAATCTTATCTTAATTCCAATCTAGTTTCTTTGCTTTATAAACTATGCACAAGACTGATTATTTTTGTAACTATTAGGAAAGTTTGAAGTGCATGTGTTATTCCACTGTTAAGATTACTTGGGACCAAGAAAAGACTGACACCTTTACATTTCTTGAAGGACCTAGTTTTAATTAATTTCAGTTAAAATTAATTTAACTTGTATGGTCTCAGAAAACGTGGGGAGGATGTATTGTTTTCTTCACACAATAAAGAATTCCTCCTTTAAGCATAACCTTAATTTCATAATACAACAGACATGAATCAAAACAAGATTTTTTAAAATCCCATTTCAAATCCGACAAGCAAAAACCTTACGAAACCTAAGATAATACTCACTGTAGCATTTCTAATAGCAGTCAAAATATCTATAGTGTTAAGGCCACCTAGTGGATCAACAGATTCTAAGGTTCGTCCAAATGTCTCATGAAAAATGTAGCAAATTCTAGCTCCACCACATCTAAAAAAGATAAAATTAAGATTGAGGTTACAAATGAGGAAGAGGAAAAAATATTAACTGCAAGGTTTTTCTGTGCCAAACACATTGAATATTTTAAAGTTAACATTATCAAAGTATAAAATCTTTAAATATATTATGATTTGCTTTTACTACTAGTACTGTAGTTTTAAAGTAATGTGATCCAGTGTTTCATGCCAATTATCACAATCTAGATTCTATAAACAAACAATTATACTTACAGCTCAGAAGTTTCTATATATTTTGCTGTTCCTTCAATGGTGTTGCAATATTCAGTGGCAAACTTGGTAATCAGCTGCAACAAAGTGGCACTCTTGTCCTCTACAGGTTCCCCATAGCTGTTCAGCAGAGACTGATACTGAGCAGCTAAAACATTTATTCTAGTTTTCAGTTCTGGCAAGCAATCTCTGATATGATGCATTAGTAACCTAAAAATAGAGCAAGTATAAATTCCTCTGTTAGAAAAGGGAAGAAATCTTCTTCAAACTTCGTTACCTCCAGCACAACTTAAAATATAAACAATTATGATCAAACAAATATATTCGATGACATTTGCTAAGAAAGAGTACAGTAACCGCAGATACTAAATTTTATTTCAAATTTCAAAGGGAGACATCCCAATGTTTCACCGTAAAGCAATAGTACTTAAGGGATGCTAAAGATAAAAATATTTTTTAAAACATTAATTTTAAAATCTTTTTATTTGTTATTTGCTTTTTGCATTTTGCGTGACAATTTATCTGTGGTACCTGTTAAGTGTCCTAGCGAGATACTTGGTTCCATTTCGGTTGGCTAGAGATGGATACTTCTTTTGAAGAAAAGCATATTCATCACGGATAGAATCAGCTACATTCTTCTTATTGTTAATATCTAATTGACTCCTAGAGTAAAAAAGAGAACTATTAGTAAATAAACGTAAGGTGCAATTATCTTATTCATGCTTCCACTTTTCTTGACAGCACCATCCCGAAGTCATCAGAACATCTGCCATTTTTGCCTTCATTCTTAACCCATTTCCCCAACCATTTTCTCTCTTTCACTAACCACGTTTACCCAAAGTTTGGTCAACATTTTCCTCGGACTATAAAGGTGGTGGTTTGGTACTGGGGATGAAGACATGTCATCTCTTCTGAAGGTACTAGAAACGTGACTCCACGGACTGACTCATTGGTGTTGTGCAGCAAATAGGAAATCAGTATGGGCAGTAGCCATCCCCAGTAGACTAAGCATGCAGCCTCTACATCAAAGTGGTATCAGCTCTCACATGGAAGATGTGAGGGGTAAAGCAGGTGGGAAGAAGATTAAGCTCCTGAATCCAGGTACCCACACAGCAGCCAACATTTTGAAACTAGGCCACCCACTGCTTATTTCTTTCTGTAATTAAATACAGATGCTATTTTTGTCTCCAAATCCCTTATTCTAAATCCCACACCCATATGCTTGAGAAACCTAAGCATTCCTTTGTATTAAGGAAAGATCCAGCTTTCAAAAGAACATATTAATTGCCATCCCCTACACCAGTGGTCACCAACTGGTAGATCACAGAGCCTCTGACAGTGGATCTCAGTCTCAGTCACTCAGCCAATCACGATAGGGTTGCCAACCCTCCTGCAGCCAAACCAGGAGATCGGCTGCTAACAGTCCCACGGCACAGCAGAGCTAAAGCAGGCTCCCTGCCTGCCCTGGCCCCACGCCACTTCTGGAAGTGGCCAGCATGTCCGGCAGTGGCTCCTGGGAGGGTAGAGGATCTTCACGTGCTGCCCTCACCTGCAGGCACTACCCCTGCAGCTCCCATTGACCAGAAATGGGGAACGGTGGGGAACCGGCCACTTCCGGGAGCAGCGCAGGGCCAGAGCAGGCAGGGAGCCTGGCTTAGTCCCGCTGCACCACCGCCTGGGAGCTGCCTAAGGTAAGCGGTGCCCGGCTGGAGCCCCACCCCATAACCCTCCTGCATCTCAACCTGAACTCCCTTCCCGCACCCTCTCCTCCACCCCAACCCCCTGCCTCAGGCTTAGTCCGGAGCCCCTGCCACACTCCCAACCCTTCAGTGAGCAAGACGGGGCCTCTGAGAAGGGGCGGGGCAGGGAACGGGGCAAGGGTGTTTGGGTTTGTGTGATTACTATTATTTCTACAGTTTCTTTGAGGTAGATCCTGGGTTTCACTTAAATTCAAAAAGTGATCTTGTACTTAAAAAGGTTGGAGACTACTGCCCTACACTCACCTGTTCACTATCCCAATTATGCCAAGTTTAACTGGAATCACTCTTCCCATAAGTACATCCATAGCATCAGTGCCAGCATCCATGAGATCCAGCTTTGTGATAACAGCAAGTGTTCTTCGACCTATCAAAACAGCAGGAAAATTGTCATTTACAAGAAGTCTGTCAGCCTTAAGCAGTTTAGTATGGCCGTACAGCAGGGGTGGGCAAACTACGGCCCAGGGGCCACATCTCTCTCTTCAGATGTTTTAATACGGCCCTTGAGCTCCTGCCAGGATGTGGGGTCTGGATCTTGCACCACTCCGCATGTGCCATGGCTCTGCATGGCTCCCAGAAGCAGCGGCATGTTCCCCCCTCTGGCTCCTATGCGCAGAGGCAGCCAAGGGGCTCCGCACGCTTCTCCCGCCCCAAGTGCCACCCCCGCAGCTCCTATTGGCTGGGAACCACAGCCAGTGGGAGCTGCAGGGGCAGCGCCTGTGGATGAGGCAGGGCGCAGAGCCGGCTGGCCGTGCCTCCATGTAGGAACCGGAGGGGGGACATGCCGCTGCTTCTGGGACTCCTTGAGGTAAGCGCCGCCCGGAGCCTGCACCTCTGACCCCCTTCTGCGCCCCAACCACCTGCCCCAGCCCTGATCCCCCTCCTGCCCTCTGAACTCCTCAGTCCCAGCCTGGAGCACCCTCCTGCACCTCCAACCCCTCATCCCAGCCCCACCCCAGAGCCTGCACCCCCAGACGGAGCCCTCACACCCCCCCACACACACTCCAACCCCCAATTTTGTGAGCATTCCTGGCTCACCATACAATTTCCATACCCAGATGTGGCCCTTGGGCCAAAAAGTTTGCCCATCCCTGCCTTAAAGTATTCAAGAAGGTCCTTAGTTGACTGCAATGGTCAGAACAAGATGACTAGAACTATGATGAGCAAGATTCTAGGCTCTACAGAGCTCCAGTAACCTGCATAGAAAAGAAGGTTTCACTGCTGCGTTGGCTGGAAATTCAGATAATTGACATCAGTGACAGGAGCACTGTGTCAGCTGAGATGGGGTTAGAGTGAGAGATAACAGGAAGTACTAGGCTCACAAGCTTATAGGTTTTAAGAGTGAGCTGAAAGAAGAGAGCCCTGGTATATACCTAGAGCTAGCCCTGACTTGTTTGCAGTTGTACAAGGGCTACACTTACAATACTACCACTATATGAATGGCTAGAAAAAAAAATTATTAATTCTATTCTGTACACAATGAAACAGATTTAACCAGTTTCTAAAGTATATGATCAGATGTTTCTCAAGGAAAATAAGAACTTTATACTTAGATACGAACATCTCTAGACCCAAATGTGGAAAGAAACCTGTGTAGGAATACTGGATTTGCTTACTCCATGAAATGCTTTAGAAATAAATAAAACTTAGGCTATCTTGCAGCCTTAACATCTTAAATAAATTTGTTAGTCTCTAAGGTGCCACAAGTACTCCTGTTCTTTTTGCAGATACAGACTAACACGGCTATTACTCTGAAACCTGGTAAACTAAGCAGAGTTTGACTGGGTAAGTATTGGGATAGGAGGCTACTGCAGACAAACCAGGTGCTGCAGGAAGAGATAATTCAGTATTCAGTACTGTCCCCAAATCTATACTGAATCAGCATCTCAGCCCTGCGTTAGCTGTCGCTGAGCTGTTATTGTAAGAGCCATCTTTCCAATGGATGCAGATCAGAGGTCCTGACCACTGGCAGGCATTAAAAAAATCCCATAGAACTTTTTGCAAAAATAAGGACGTATAATAATAGCTTCAGACCAGCACACCTGTTACAGGCCTCAAACCTTTAAGGCTGGGAATTATGGAAAGTAGTCCTAGGGTTATATGCCTGATCATATGAACAAGGCAATAAATAAAAAGCAGGATCTGTTGCCCCGTCAGACAGCCCTGGTTCAAGGAAAGACCTAGGAGGAGGTTCTCCAAGGGGTTAAGAAGGTGGGACCTGGGATGGAGCCCCTGAGGGTACGTCTACGCTGCAATTAGACATTTGCATCTGGCCCATGTCAGCTGACTCAGCTCGCAGGGCTCAGGCTAAAGGGCTGTTTAACCACAGTGTAGAAGTTCAGGCTTGGGCTGCAGCATGAACCCTGGGACCCTCCTAACTCACAAGGTCCTAGAGCGTGAATGTCTACACCTCAATTAAGCAGCCCTTTAGCCCAAACCCCATGAACTCAAGTCAGCTGCCATGGGTCAGATAGGTGATTTTTAATCAGTGTAGACACACCTTGAGGGGCTTTGCCTGAAGAGGCCCAAGCAGAGACTACGTTCCTGTGCCTGATACAATGGAAAGGGAAAAAATATCCCATGCACCAAGGGGAAAAGTACTTGGGAAGCCACATTAGAAGGGTGAAGCATTGAATATATTTTGTTTAATAATAAATGAAACCCCAGAACAGGGAAGGGAGAAGAATTTTGTTTTGAACTTCAACTCTGAGTTGGGCCCCGAAGAAGAGGGGAAACCAAGGCAGGGTGGTGCACCAACAGGTAAGGCAACTGCATGACAGGGTGTTAATCCCAGTGTCTTCGGATAATTTTAACTTGAGTAACTACATTCACTGTCTCTACATATTTCTTCTCTAGGTTCAAATAAATAAAATACTTTTAGCTATTTCAGCAGTTGTGAAAGTGATTCTCACATACATACAGTCAGCAAGTGTGTAGAGTGCTTTAGGACTCATTTGGATCAGTCGCTACATAAACATAAAATTAGTATATATCCACTGCTCAGAAGAAGTTCAAATCAGCAGACTTGCCAGACAAATACAGGGCACTGAAGTGAGCAATATCTGAACACCAAATGCTACCAAATGTATTTTCTCCCTTTTGAGACTAGAATAGAACCATACGCAACAGCCAATTACTAACTGTAGAAGTATTCATTTTCCCTGCTACAAGACACACATTTTATTCCTCCAAAATTGTAATCACCTGAGCAGGCCATACTCAATAACAACTCTCATGAAAGCAGCCTTCTTCAATGCAATTATATTGCTTTGTAAACAGCAGTGGATTACATGACCATATTAGAAGAGTAACAGGATCTGGACTGGCCTTGCCTGTGAGCCAGCAGGCCCTTAATTAGATACTAATTCATCTCAGCATTGTTAACAGCTTCCGAATCGCACAAGCTACAATTGGAAAATGTTATTTGTTAAAATACAACAACTGTTTCCTAGCAAAATCCACTAGTATGAAAAACAAATACCATTTTTTCCAAAACTTTAATTTGGAGAAAATGTTAGGAAAATCCTAGGAAAATCCATTTTAAGAGAAATACTAAAATGCAGGCTCCAGTATGTCTTGCTGCTTACCATCTGGATCTACCTCCCGTGCAATTTTAAGTGCCTCTGATGTAGCCATGTCTGTGTTGGCAGCTGTGACTGCCAGAATAATTGAATTTGGGTTACTAATGAATCGAAGGATTAGTTCTCTGATTTGAAGTTCAATGTCCTTAGGCTGATCACCCACAGGTACCTAAAGGGAAACAAACAATATAGAACTAAAGGGGGGAGTGAATCATGCAAATCCAAATCACACACTTCTCTCTATTAAAAAACACAACAATATAAAACCAAATTTCTCTGGACTAGAAATCAAGTTTGAAACCAGGCTAATGAAGATACTATAAGAAAAGTACAAAAACATGAAAATAGTGCACAATGAGAACCAAACCAAATACTCCAACTTACTATGTTAATTTTGAGGAGATTTTCAAAGGAACAAATGGCAGTTCTGCCCCTAACTTGCACTGCAAGTCTAGGGAAGTTACGCACTTAACTGCCATTGGGGACCCAGAAAAAAGCCCCCTTCCTGTAGAAAAGGTTACAGTTCAATAAAAAACTTTCATATGGGACCTGAATATTTCCTCCCCTTCAGGGCACCCTGTGTGTCCTTCAGAGCTCAGACGGTTTCCACCATTGTTTCCTTGCTTTACACAATTCTTCAAGCATTGCCACTTCTGTAAGAGGGGGAGGTGTCATTTTGATTCTGGTCAATACTTACCTAATTAACTACAGGTGTTACTGCTGACACTAAAGTGCTACCTCTCCTATTAGCCAAGCATGCTACCTCCACAACATTTCCAAGCCTCTTAGTGTACATCTACTCTGCAAAAGAAAAAAAAAATCCCAAAGCAGCAAGTCTCTGAGCCCAGATCTACACACATGGGCTCACGGAGCTTGTACTGTAGTGATAAAAATAGCATGTAGACATTTTGGCTCGACCTCTAAAGCCCAACTCTCTCTCCGGTCTTCAGAGCCCAATCTCCAGCCCAAGCAGAATGTTTACATGGTTATCTTTAGAGCCGTAGTGCAAGCCCAAGTATGCAGACCCAGGCTCTGAGACTCGCTGCTGTGGTTTGTTTTCTGCAGTGTAGACATAACCTTTACAAGAAAACCCTCTCTCCTCAGTGTACAGCACTACCAAAGATCCAAATTCTAATCACAAGATGGGGACACTAAATTTCAAAGCCATACAGAATTGCTGGTCAACTTGATGGACAATAACATTTTCTGTTTTTAAAGGGAATCTTAGATGATTTATCAAATGGTACAAAATGGTCAAAACAGAGGTCATTTTGCCCCCCTCAAAAATAATCTACCTGCAGCAAATCAAAAGGTAAAATTCAGTCTCTTACCTTTGTCATTCCTGGCAAATCCACAAGAGTCAGATTGACAACATTCGGTGAAAAAATTTTAAGGTGAATAGGTTCAGGACTGATCCCCTAGAAATACATTAAAATCACCAAGAATTAGAGTTAGAGGATTTGTTTAACTAGACATACCACTCAGAAAGCCAATTCTTTACTAAAATTAAACTCCTGCACCAGAGACCTCTACACAAGAATTTGTCCAGAAATAAAGTCATCAGTTTATCAACCAATTTCTGTGTGTGTGCAATCCTGCCTTCTCCTACTTGATGGATAAAACAAATTTCAGCAACAGCACATATGCACATAAACATGGCTGCTGATTTTACAAGCTAAACAAAGTGTCATACATACACACAAGGCTGTTTATATAAACACCATATGGGTTCGACCTAGGGAGGTGGAGGCTACTTCCCCTTGTGGCACTACTACATAAACAAGTTTTGAAGCGAAGTCTGATACCCAGAATTCTGCCAACATAATAATTTCATAGCAGTGCTGGTGTCACCTCAGAACTATGTGAACTACATGTGCTAGTAGATCCACTATGTTATTTACTGTACACTGGAGTTGTATGAGCCTGTCTCAATGTTTAACCACCAGATTTTCTGCAAGTGGGATGGGGTGTTTGCCCCCACATCAGCCCCAAAAGGGCCAAGGAAGCTGAAAAAGGGCCAATTAGTGGCCACACATGAGAGGTTTAGGCTGCCAAAGCAATCCCTGATTGGAAGACGGCATTCAGCTGAGCAGAAAATGGCTGCAGCGACCCTCTGTGCTTTAGAGAGGAAAGGAGGGAACCTAAGGAAAGAGTAGGATCCTGTGGTCCTGGCCCTGAGAGAAGGATGTACCTAGCAGAGAGATAGGAAAAGAAGAAAGCCTGCTAGAGATGAGTAGGAAGCAGTCCAGGGAGAGAAGGAACTGAGCAGCCCTTGGCTGCATGTTGTAGAGTCCCTGGTCTGGAACCCAAAGTTGTGAGAGGGCCTGGGTTCCCCTACAAGGCACTGACGGAGTGGCATTGCCTGGACAGCTGGTCCACTGTGATTCCATACCCCAGAAGGGGAAACAACATAGTGACCTGGCAGGAGGGCTGAGTCACAAAGAGGAAGCTGCAGTTCCTGGAGTGAGGGAGGGGCTGTAGAGCGAGAGAGAAGACAACAGGCTGAGACCCTGCAAAGAGAGGTGTCAGACCTGGAAGAGAGCTAATCCCCTGAAGAGCCAGGAAGAGGTGCCACCATCGAGTACCCCATGACAGTAAGGAATTTTAGAAACTATGATATTCTGTGAACTAGAGTGGAGTTCATCTTGTACCAACCTTATTATTTCCTGAAATCCTCTCTGTTTCATTTTCTATTTCTTGTCGAATTTCATCAAAGTCTGTATAGAGCTAAAATACAGAAGCAAAAGTAACAAAGTCAGACAGCAATGTACTTACTGCATACATCTATCTATGAGAGAGAGAGAGAGAGAGAGAGAGATCTATACATCACCAAAATGTTCTTCTTGCCAACATTAAGTGATAAATACTGTAAGTATGCACATAAAAAGCAAGAATCATCTTCAGCACTATTTTACAATGCTATCAAAGTGAACATTAATAGCTGGAAACCGATTATTGAGTAATAACATTCGCCTTTTGCTACAATGGGCAGCAGGAGTTATTACTCGCTACCAAGATCTCATCAAGGGGAAAGATTTATCCACAATAAAATGTTTAAACTATATTAGTTTTATATCTAATAAAATTTTGTCTTTGAAGTTTGAACGCGAATAGGATACACTAACACGGGTAGGCAACCTATGGCACGTGTGCCAAAGGCGGCACATGAGCTGATTTTCAGTGGCACTCACAGTGCCTGGGTCCTGGCCACCGGTCCGGGGGGCTCTGCATTTTAATTTAATTTTAAATGAAGCTTCTTAAACATTTTAAAAACCTTATTTACTTTACATACAATAGTTTAGTTATATATTACAGACTTATAGAAAGAGACCTTCTAAAAACGTTAAAATGTATTACCGGCACGCGAAACCTTAAATTAGAGTGAATAAATGAAGACTCGGCACACCACTTCTGAAAGGTTGCCGACCCCTGCATTAACATCATGTTGCCCTCTGTATCTCCCAGGTACCCTGTTCCTCCCCCTCTCCAATCCTCTTCAACATGCCCTGCCAATCTTCTCTGGTCTGCCTCCGCACTCTGCAACCACTCTTCCTTCCTTAAACAAAACACCCCCAGTCCAAAATTAGGCAGCACAGAGCTATGTCATCCAGTCTTCCATCCTTCCTGGCTCCCCATCTCTGTATGTATCCCTCATCATTCTACATCTTTCTCCATCTCTGGCTTTGCCAGAAGTTGTAGAAACAGTTTGGCATCATCAGCAAATCAACTAATAGTTAGAAAATTTCATAACAGTGTTCTATAAACATGTAAAAAAATATCTCTACATGAGTGACCTAAGCCATAGCTTCAAGCAACACACAAAAAGGGGGGAAAACACGACACAAAATACTGCATTCTGCCACACCTCTCCACAGCAAATTTCTACTCCCTGACCCAAAGTACAGGGAGTCAGAACTGGGGCCCTCTTCAACCCACTCCAAAAAGATCCAAACCAAAATCAACAAGCAAGTCATCAAATCAAGGATGGCTTGCTTCAACCAAGGGAGACAAACTGTCCTTAACATAGAAAGCCTCTTTAGCATTACAGTCCTTCAGTCTTCACCACATGGCTGGGGAAGCTCTTTCTAGTCCTTTCAATCCCCCTCCTCCAGTCTTCCACTACTTTCCTCTTATATCTCTGCTCAACTAAGTCTCTAGTTAACTCCTTCCCTGACTATCTTAATGTGGAGTAATAAAAACAATTTGTGATGGTATATGTACTTATCTTTGTAATTTCCACTCAATGCTTCACCAAAAAACACTAAAAGCAAAGCCAACAATACATACAAAGTTGGAATTTTTAAAGCCTAGCCATTCAGGTGATACAAGCCAATATAGTGAGGACAAGCACTGTAGAAGAGAAACAACCCAGAGACACCATAACTTTAAACTTCCTTTCCTGAACTTAAAAACCCCACAAACTTCTCAAGAACAAAGTTCTACCTTGGCATGAAATGTAGCATGTGGAGTTCATCCCTTTTAGGGGAAATTGATGGAGGAGAAAGGGTTGGAATTGAACTTCAGGCTTATAATAGAAAGCTAGCTACTGTCACTCCATAATAAACATACCTTATTTTTGGTGTGAAGGAATTTACCCCATTCTTCAGCATCAATCCCTGAAAACAAAACCATTACATGAGTTAGAGAGGAAAAAAGTTTCATTTTCAAGGACACCCTACTAAGAGCCTAAGGAGGGATAGCTCAGTGGTTTAAGCATTGGCCTGCTAAATCCAGGGTTGTGAGTTCAATCCTTGAGGGGGCCATTTAGCGATCTGGGGCAAAATTGGTACTTGGTCCTGTTAGTGAAGGCAGGGGGCTGGACTCAATGATCTTCAAGGTCCCTTCTAGTTCTATGAGATCGGTATATCTCCATTTATTTAGGGAGGAAGGGATAGCTCAGTGGTTTGAGCATTGGCCTGCTAAACCCAAGGTTGTGAGTTCAACCCTTGGTGGGGGCCATTTAGGGAACTGGGTAAAAATCTGTCTGCGGACTGGTCCTGCTTTGAGCAGGGGGTTGGACTAGATGACCTTCTGAGGTCCCTTCCAACCCTGATATTCTATGGTTCTATGATCCTGGTGTCTTTTTCACTTGAATAGTTTGTTGAAAACCAAGATACATTTTCTTTTAAAGTAGCAGCAGAAATGCAAAAGTTAATCTACTTCCTACTGTAAGAAATTAAATGGCTTTAAATACATATATTTAACATTCTGCATCTCATTCCAAATTTTAATTTGTAGAACCGTTGCCTAATTCCCACTCTCTGAATAATGGATTTGATTAAAAGAATAACTCATTTTCCTATCCTAGCAGACCCCAGAAATGCCCTGCCTATTTAAAGATCAGTTTGTGACTGAAAAAAATAACTTTTTGCAACATCCTTTTTTGTGTACAAGTAAGCATACATACAGTGCATTGTACAGAGATCAGATTACAGCTGAAAGAAATCGTTAGAAAAATCTGCTCAAGCAGAAAAAAAACAAGTAAAACACTTATGTATTGTTTAACAATGAAACCTTGGGGGCATAAGTCTTATAAAGCCCAATTCTGCCAGAGGCCAAGCATCCTTAGCCATACAGACTTCAACGTTGGCTGACAATACTCTGTGCTTCTTAGGATCAGGCCCAAAACCAGCAAAAGAGATACAGAAGTGGCCACTACTGTTATTGAGTGTACTTAAGCAAAAGCTCCTACTAAAAAAAGTAAGTTTTAGTCATATCTGGAGACATCTGTATTCCCCCAGCTAGATCTCCATTTTTTTAAGTGATGTTGCATTTCAAATTCCCAGTTTCTCTATACAGAAATCAGTTCTAGAAAGGAACCAACAAGAACTCTGCTTACTATTTGCTCATCCAAATACTGCTTATCTAAAAGTAAGTACCATTCGAACGGTCTCATTCTGGTAGGAGTCCCAAAAGACACTCACCAATACATATTAAAAACACATTACATAGCTAAAATGTTATGAAAGTTATATGATAAAGCAACACATTGCAAAAGAAAAGTTAAATTCATCCCTTGCTAATGCAGAGCAAAGACAGAAATTACTGAAATTGAAAAAAAAAAAAGCCACAAGACTGACCAAAATAACCATCAGTAAACACAGTAGCCAGTGTGTTAAAGTAAAAGTGCAGTCAGCAATAAAGTGGCATGAAATGCAGGTAGTTAAAATACATAAACATGCAGATAATTGTTGTAGGGACAACAAGCAAGTGGCTAAAAGAAACCTTTAGTAAGGTGTCTTGGATTTTTCCATGTAGCAGGGTCTGCAGTAAACACAAACAGCATTGAATAAAGTTTAGTATTTGCCATTAAGTTTTACATAGCATTCTCTTTACCTTTCTGTACCAGACTTAGAGGGATTATAAAAGCATGCAGACAGACATGCATGCTATTCAATTATTAATGAAAATGCATAATGCATTATCACAATACACTGTAAACAGATCTTGAACACTCATCACTAAATGATACACATTAATCAAATATATTGTCATGTTGTTTATTTGATGCCTTTATTATTGCTGTTCATCTCAGAATTACTGTTTTGAAGTACTTTGATTTCAAACAAAAAAACAGTGCCCTTTTCAACAGAGCAATCTAGAACGTCCCTTGATGAGGGTCATTTCTCACCCTGGATAAGCTATAAAACCTATTTGAAAACAAGGATTTCATGTAAGTGCATTTTTTTTTACATATTGCTGGAGGTGGCTAATGTGCTGTAGAGAGATCATTAACTTTTTGCTGCATAAATCATAGTTATGCATGACAACTTCCTGCACATCAATGAGAAACTCATGAAAATTAAAATAAGCAGGATACAATGGCCAGAAATCTGAGATTATTTAAGAAGAGACAGTGCCAGGTAATTTAGACTTTAAAAATGTAGGTTTCAAAAACCAAGTTTATCCACATCCTGTATCTCCCTTTACACTAAGAAGGCTATTTCCTCACACCATCCTCTACTGGGAGCGGAGGAAGCCCACTAGGGTCATAAAAAGCTGCCATCAGAACCCCAAGATCTTCTAGGTTGAGATGGGGACAGCAAGGACTTCCCAAAACAGTCAGGAGCAGCACCACTGGTGCATGAAGAGACCCAGCTGGTCTCCCAGTTCTCCCTCTCCAATACTTTACAGTCCCTAAACACCAGTAGACCACTTCTTATTATCTGAAATCTAGACTTTATTGTTCCTGTTTACTCATCCCTTTCTTTCACCCTATAACAAACAAAAATAAAGAAATGGAACAGAAGAGAGACATGCCCAGCCACATACTGATGATGCTGTACCAGTTACTCCACCCTTTGTCTTTTTAGATGGCAAGTTCTTTGCAGCAGGAACTGTCTTCCTTTGTGCTTGTACCAACTACAACAGGGGGCCCCAAAACCTGACTGGGGCTTCTGCCTACTACTGAGATATAAACAGAACTTGCTTCAGATATCACAAGGTCCTATGTTTGGAGGTACTGATGTGAAAAGCTGATAAAATAATGTTGCTTTAGTAATTCTAGATTCAGACTCTGGCTCTTATCTTCTGGCTCCATATTAACTGTCCAGTAAGACTGCAACATTTAACTTCCCACCTCAAATATTAAAATAGTAAAGGTTACTAAACTGATCCGTCATACGTCCTCTTCCCCCATCCCATCTTCCCACAAAACGGATGAAGTTTAATTGTAAAAATGATTCTTAGCTGCAAGGCCAATTTAATAATTAATGGGGGCAGAAATTTCACAGAGCTCTCTCAATTGTTTTCTTTGTCCTGTAATTCAATAGAAAACAGTGTTCTATTGCCACAAACATGTTATATGACTATCAACAAACAGAACTATTATGAGGTATTTGCTCTCATCAAACCAAGAACCTCTCTCAGACCTCAGTGTAAATGAGAGTTATGGAGATTGTGTCTCTGTCAGATGTGATGATGTGAAAATACAGTGCTTACTCCCTCACTTCTAATGGAGTAGATTATTCTCTTTTGTTAATATATTTTCTGTATTTTGGGTTAGAAGCTCTTTGGAAGCTTCAGATTCTTTTGTACTGAATAGCAATCGTATTTACTATCCCTTCATTTCAGTGAAGTGGTATGATTTTATCATGTCGGGGAATGCTCAAAAGTGACTCAAAAATAGTTGCTCTTTGGTCTGGCACAAAAGAAAAATCAGAAACATTGTCAGTTACATGGTTCTTAGACTTATCCTCCCTACCAGAGTGCTGAGGATCAAACTCAAACACAGTAGGTAGGGTTCAAGAGAAAAATTATATGGGCTCATTCCTCAGGTAAATCACACCGAGTTTTGTCAAAGGCTATCAAAATGAAATTAGCATCACTGGAAAGTAGAGGTTATTTCCACCTGCCTGTACAGTTATGTCATGTCAATGTATTTACCTTCAACTTCTTTTTGAAAAACAATCTAGTATTTGGCACAATAATATTAAGATCTGAAAACAAGTACAATAGGTGACAATTTGAAAGTCTTTAACTACAAAACAAGGGAGGAATTTTCTGGGTGAATATACCTATGCTGAAGATAAATTTCAGTTTATAAAAACGTATCATGTATAAAGCCTCACTTTTGGAACCAAGATGTGTATGATTTATATACAAGCTTTAGTGAATAAAACTGGTGTTAAAATGTTAAGTCAATAACAGCACAATATAAGGAGGCATTCAAATGAAAGCACAAGGAACCACTATGTGTTCTTATGTTTATGAGCATGAAGAGTTCATTAACAGTATGTTCAGAATAGTACAGTGCACTAGTGCAGAAACTGAGGACTTCTTGTATAAGATTCAACTAGCAGAAAAATCTCCCCTCACTTAGGGACAATGTGTCATTTTGATGGGCAAATATTAAGTTTATTTTCCTCATTCTAATTCATTCAAATTAGGGGTGCACCATAATATTTTTTGCCCAAGCTAGTAATTTTTATTGACAATTTTGAAAGTTTAGTGTATTTTTTTAAAAAAATGGAAGTAAAAGCAAATATGTCAATTTATGTAATGACCAGATGCTAAAATATGCTTGAGAACAGATTTCCACAAGAGCTCTGAAACAGAAACCAAGTTTACTAGGCTGGAATAACTGGAGCAGCTATAACATTGTGGAGAATATGAAATTCTTCTTTATTATACAATAAATGTCTAGCATTCCTGATTATCCAGCATTCTTGCAAAAATGTCATATGTTGCTATCCAATGCCATGTCTGGGGATAGTGATATTATGGTAGCTAGCCTATGACATTACCTGGCACTTTAACTGGTAACCAACTTAATCAACTACAGTCAAATGCCACAGGGTTAGTTCCATGAAATGCACTTAAGAGTTAGACGTGTAGAGTTCAGATATGCAACTGTCCTTAAATTTATTTACAAACTGTATTGTATGGCCACCAGATGCAACGACTATACATCAATTTTGGAAATACATACTTTCATTTTATTAGCAAGTGGAATATAATTCTAATTATTTTGAAAATAATCCATTCCTTGCACTATTTTTGGAATTTTAAAAATCAACTACCAAGTTGTCCTAGTTCATCTGGCAAAACCTTCACACTACATTTCAAAGCTAAAATGGTTCTTATAATTCTGCATATGCACTAGCACAATGATGTCAGCAGGAATATATTTAATTCTGAGAATAGCATTTGTTAGGGAACAGAACTAGAGGGCCAATAGATTAAGCATCAAATCCACTCCTCTCCTCTCCCTCCCCCCCCCCCACTGTTTGTCCTATGTTGTCATTCAGCTTCATATTAATAATCTTGGTTTGATGACAAAATTACACATACAATTCAAATTCCAGAGGGTATTTACCTGCCGGAATGTTTTTGGTTTCTTTTAAATGTAAGTCAAATTCTGGACTTCATCTCCTTAACAGCGTTTGCTTTATAATATCAACAAAACAGACCCACTGACAGCAGGCAGCTTTGACATTATATGAGAAACAACAGACCATGCTGACTCATTTAAGAAAGGCTGCAGTATTACTGACTGTAACTCAGCAGTATATAATTTTGTAAATACTCAAAAGAAAGCAAAACAAGTTATTTTTTCCAAAAAAGAAAATTCTCTAAATCCCTAAAATTATTCTAGGACAACTATGCGTAAGGATACTATATAAGGATAAAGTTCATAGGGTTATGCTTTATTTCATGTCATTTTAGTCCTTGAAGCTGGAATGAAAAAAAGACAAGTCTGATAATCATAATTAGCTACATGTAGGTTTATATATATATATATATATATATATATATATATATAGACAGTTGTTTGTGTACTTATATCTAACACACAAATAGGGCCCTACCAAATTCATGGCCATGAAAAATGCGTCACCGACCGTGAAATCTGGTCTCCCCCATGAAATCTGATCTTGTGTGTGCTTTTACTCTATACTATACAGATTTCATGGGGAAGACCAGCATTTCTCAAACCGGGGATTCTCACCCAAAAAAGAGTTGCACGGGGGTTGAAGGTTATTGGGGGGGGGCGGGGGAGGGGATGTCACAGTATTGCCACCCTTACTTCTTCACTGCATTCAGAGCTGGGTGGCCAAGAGTGGCAGCTGTTGGCTGGGCGCTCAGTTCTGAAGGCAGCACCCTACCAGCAATACCATACCGTACTATGCCATCCTTACTTCTGCACTGCGCTGGCAGTGGCTCTGCCTTCAGAGCTGGGTTCCTGGCCAGCAGCCGCCGCTCTCAGGCCACCCAGCTCTGAAGGCAGCGCCGCAGTCAACAGCAATGCATAAATAGGGGTATCAGTACCATAACCTCTCCCTCCAATAACCTTGCGACCCCCCCACAACTCCTTTTTTGAGTCAGAACTCCTCCAATTACAACACTGTGAAATTTCAGATTTAAATATTTGAAATCATGAAATTTACTATTTTGAAAATCCTATGACCTTGAAACTGACCAAAATGGACCGTGAATTTGATATGGCCATACCCATAAAGAAAGGTATCTATTGAAAAGTGTCTGTGTATTTTGCTTTAATGTTTGTCCCTGCTTCTTGGAGCATCCGTGCAGTTTGTTTGCACCTCAGTAAAAACATTCTAACTTAGTTGATAGAAGCCATAAAGCTCTGTCCATTCCGATCAGATAAGCCTACCTTACTCTGAAAATTAAAAATGTAGATATAACACTTGGCACATATGTAGTGGCTTTCATCCAAAGATCTCAATGGGCTTTATACCATAAATATTTATTTAATTCATCATCCCTGTGCAGTATGTGCCATTATCCCCATTTTACAATTGAAAAGACTGAAGCCCAAAGTCACAGGAAATTTGTAACAGAGCTGAGAACAGAAGAGATGCCTACAAACTCCTAATACTCTGTCCTGGTCTACAAAAACATCTTTTCTACCCTTAACCTTGCAGACTAGGACAAAAACTAGTAATTATCATGCATCTCATTCTACTGTGCACGAGGTGAAAGCAGCTCAAAGGGTACCAAAACATTAGGTGCAAATAAAATGCAAATAATGTGAAATTAAATTTCACGGATACTTTAAAGAAACCAAATGTGTTATATGGTTCTATTTTAATATTCATATGCCTCTCAGAGCCCATCCTTGTCAAGTAGTTTATTGTGCTGCATGTTAAAAACTTAACTTTTATACATTGGATTTGTGTTTTCTGTCACTTTCAGCAACAATGGCATTTGGAGCTGGAACACCTTCAAGGTTCTCCAGTGTTTAATAGTAATTTTTCAAGTACCAAAAGATACAAGAAAGTATATTAACAAAACAAGTAACAGACTTCTAGAACCTTGATTTAATATTTTCAGGAATCTGTTCTGAACTAAAGGTTTTAAAAGGAGCTTTATTTAAATTCAGGGAAAAGTAACAATTCTAGTATATATATATTTAAGTTCATCATACCATCAGAAGTGTATGTGTTTTCACTGTCAAATGAAAAGATTTTTTGCTATGACTGATTAATTCTAGTGGTCTCACTCTTACATAGACCAAGAGTATTACTTAATGCAAAGTGAAACTGTTCCAACTCCCAACAGGCAATTGAGGTGACACTCTTGATCTGCTAACGGATAAGGAGGAGTCGCTAAAAGAGACTAAAGCTTTAGACTAGACAAGATTTAGAATAATCTAAAACATCCTACTTTCATATGGCTTAGAATTTCTCAATACTGCTTAGTAAAATGATATCAATAAGCCACTGGAGGTTCCAATTAAGTTTTAAACTAATAAAGGTTTGTTTTCGTAATCCCCAGCCCACTATTTTTTCCAGTTACATACATTCTTTAACTCCTCTCCACAGTCATGCACTTGTTGGGGAGGTTTTATTTATCAGCAGGAACAGAGAACCTAACCAAAAATGCTCTGCACACCCTATGCAATCACTACCAGTCAAATACCGTAATACTCTCTTCTCACAGGTGCTCACTGAATACAAGGGAGAGAACAAAGGTAAGCCTAAAAATATGAAACTCAGAAAAGCTATTGAAAGAACCAATTATCCTAATTGCCAGAGCTTTTGCAGCTTCTGTTGTATGGGTAGCATAGGTGGTGACAGTGGCTACGTTTTCTCAACACAATTATATGTATAAAATAAGCCTCAAAGGAATAAGAAAAAATGTGCAAATACATTTTAAAATTAAAGTTAGTAATTTTTTCCCACAAAAAGGATAGAAATATCACGAGGTATTTCCTTTTAAGGACAACTATATAAACACGAAGATTAAAATCCCAGTTGGATCACTCTTACCATTTTCATCTCCAGATGTTTTCCGACGATCCTCTGGTGAAACATGCACCAGCTGCAGAATAAGGGGTCTCCGGGTGATAATTCCAGTACCTCTTGGGAGCAGATCCCTCCCCACAAGACTTTCCAGCACTGAACTCTTGCCACTGCTCTGAAAATTGAAACACATCTGTGACTTTCTTATATACCTATTATTGCAATGCTGTAATATTAACCTTTTAACTTTTTATTTTATTTAAAGGAAAACAAATGCCTCCATAGATTGTATTCATTTATTTCACCAACCTTGAAGTAGGAACTTACTGGGTTTAAGAAAATATTTTGCACTTTTTGAGATCTCTGGATGGAAAGTGCTAAAAGCACTTTAAGAACATTAATCTTCACAACAACCTTTTGGAAATAACTGAAAAGTTGTTTAATTATACTTTAACTTCTATAAAGCAACTCTGTATCTTCCGGGGTGACTATTTTGTAACATCTTACAGTAACACTACAATGAGTAACAGTAGAGTAGAGAGTTAATTTTCCTGGCTACACCATGATGGAAACATACAAGTGTCACTGAAAAAGATGTTTTGCATTTGGGTACTTATCCTTTCTACATCGATACAGTAGAATCTTTCACATGAAAATGAGTACAAGTCTGTCGCATCTTACGCGCATTTAACATGCGCGATTTCAGCTTTACACGGTCGGCAAAAGCAAACAAAAAAAACAAAAAAGAGAAAAATAACAATTTTAATACTGTACCTGTAGTGCAGGCGATTCCGCCCGCCACTGAACTCAATGTAATTTTGACTATATGCGGTTTTCGCTTTAAGCGCTAACCGTGGAACAGAACCCCCGCGTAAGATGAGACAGACCTGTACCCCAAGTAGAATTTTGCACGGCTATTGTACACTTTTTGGCAGGTAACTCCACGGATTGCAAAGCTGATGCATCTTGCCTATAGGCCAATCAACCAGCGGCAGCTGGCAAAACATATCAGTTAAATACTTTCACTGAGGACTGGTCTACACTGGGGGGCGGGGAGGGAAGGGAAGATCAAGCTAAGTTACGCAACTTCAGATACGTGAATAACGTAGCTGAAGTCTACGTACTTAGATCTACTTATCGCGGTGTCTTCCCCCATCGACTCCACCTCTCGCTCCGGTGGAGTACTGGAGTCGACGGGAGAGCACTCAGTGGTCGATTTAGCATGTCGTCACTAGACGCGATAAATCGAACCCTGCTGGATCGATCGCTCCGGAGGTAAGTGTAGACATGCTCTAAGACTGCACAATCCTAAATTCCCTCTGAGTGTCATTTCCCTCTGCAGAACTCGTGTATGAGGTTGGTAGAAGTGTAACGAGATTGGCAATAATATATACATACAGGTTCGAGGAAATACCTTGTTAATCATCTACTAACATTTACTAAGCCTGGGCACATCCCCTCAATTCACTACAATTCTGGATTGACAGGTTTGGTTTGGGGAGTTGTTTTGTTTTAATAGAACCATACTACACTATTCAATTTCTCTGTAGTTTGCAATTGAGGGGTAAGAATAGAGGGCAAGGAGCTAAAAAGGTATTTGTCAATCACTGAATTATTGAGTCCCCAAATTATCACCGACCAACATGGTAGTTATTTAATAATCATTGAGCATATTGACAAGTCTATCTGCTACACAGTAGCTCTATGGAACCCTTTCCACTGGGTTCCAATCCGGGGCCCAATAGTAAGCTGCTAAGTCCTAATACTCCAAGTGCTAGACGGCTGTTTCGCCTACCTAGATCACTTCCTACCAAATCCCTCTTTTCCCCATGGATAAAGTAAAAATATGAAATAACTGAAACCAAAGAGTCTCAGACCTTCTGAGAGCTGCAAGTCCCTTTTCTGTGGGTTTGGCAAAGGTGGTACAGCTAGTAGCAGCACCTGCAGTGCTCCTTCCCAAGAGATCAGGGTGTAGGTCAGTTCTCCACCTCTGCCAGCCAGTTACTGAGCTGTGCTCCCCTTTTAAGTTCCTTCTCCAGCCCACGCATGCTTTGCAGGTGAGGCGGGGCAGGGCTGTCCAGGCCCAAAGTAGCTCCTTACCCCCTTCCTTTCCAGTGCAGGGTTTGTACACGGTCACGGGGGTACTATTTAAATCAAAATAGTAAATAAAATTTGGTAACAATTGTCTCATTCCCAAGATTAACTGCTGCTACCCTTCATTATTTTCAGAGTAGAAAGCAGTTTCTTTAACAATAGTTTAAAGTCAAGAACGGATATGGAGGTCATGAACCTAATCATATCATTGTTTACAAAGGCAGATTAAGGTGTCATAGTGAGAGATGGACACAGTGAAAGGAGGATAAGAGAATGGGATTAAAAAGTGACTTGCTAAGGGGTTAAATTATAAAGTGCAAAGTAGTAACAAATTTTTATTGATGTGATGGGACAAGACAGCCAAATCACTATCTGTCCCACTAAAGGGAACACACACAGCAAGAGAGTATTAAAGAGAATATTTATGGATAAGGCATCTACCTTAGAATGTATCATCTCCTCCTCAAGCATACAGGGCCAAAACCTTCAGTTGTTACTCAGAATTTCAACAGGAACGTTGCCTAAGCTTTAATTTTTAAAAAAAAATAAGAGTTTCATGCGGTAGAAGAGAGCTATTTTACCAACAAATAGAGAAAGACTTAAAAAACACACTAAAAGTTATGCTGCTGTCAGATTTGCAAACCACAGCTGGAGTTACATTATGATGAAAAAAAGTCCAAAATAATCACACCTAAATAATCTGAATTGGAATGTGGACCCACTCTGAAAAATAACTACATAAATATGGCACTCATTCCACAGATCTGTTCCCTATATGAATTTTGGATACATCTTCTGATTTGTATATTTTAACTACTTTCTCCCCAAGCAACTCTACAGAGCCAACAGTTAGAAAATAGGACTTGATTCTATCCCTTTTCATCCATCCACAGCCCATGTCTTCACTGCTAAATTGAGTTACAGGCAGCTCTTGGCTTAAGTCCATCCACACACAAAAATCCTTGAGTCTGATGTTGTTTTTAACTCAAGTTGGCTGGCCCACCAGGAGATAATAGAACACAGCTGGAGTTAGCACAACTCCTCAGCAGTTCATGTCTACCCCCATTCTGTGTAGCTCCAGTGTTATTTTGCAGGATGGATTCTCTCACTCAAACCAGGCTAACTCAAGAGGAGTTAACTTGAGCATAGATAATTTACATTAACTCTGTGGTGAAGATATAGGGTACACCTACACACGCACACACACAAGTTGTGCTCATATTAGTGCCTACAAGTAGCAGTGTGGCTAAGCTGGCATGGATGACAGCTCACACAAGCCGCCTGAGTATTTAGCTGAGGGTCAGAAGGGCCTGTACTCACGCAGCTAGCCCAAACTGCCACCAATGGCATTTGTAGTAGAAAAAGAGAGCCTGGAGACATAAGACCTGCTGTAAAGCCAAAGGCCCTGCTTATATAAAGCAAAGTTAGCAAGAATCAGGCTATAAGCAAAAGTCGGGTCCTGTTACAAAACATGCCTGCCTGCAGGTTCACTGTCCGGAACATGAACTTGGCAAGAACACGGCTGGTGTTGAAAAAACACAAACACTCCTAAAAAGTGCTAGGCACTGGACACTTGCATAAACACATTCCAGAAGATCATGCCAGACACCCCCACAGCTCCCGGCCACCGCAGCTGGCAGGGGGGACCCCCACAGCTCCACGCCACCGCTGCTCCCGGTCACCATGGGAGGCAGGGGAATCCGCTGCTCCCGCCCAGCAAAGGGGACCCCCGACTGCTCCCCACCCATCCACCGCAGACAGCATGGGGGACCCAGCAGCAAGAGACCCCCTCGGAGCTCCTAGCTGCTGTGGGTGGCAGGGGGGTTCCCCACAGCTTGGAGCCTCCAGCAGAGGGGGACCCTGAAGCTCCCAGCCCCCACACCCTCTGCCTAGGCTACCCATTTTGTGATGGGTATTTTTTAGTAAAAGTCAAGGACAGGTCACAGGCTTCGTGATTTTTTCATTATTGCCCATGACCTGTATGTGACTTTTACTAAAAATATCCATGACAAAAACTTAGTCTTAATTACTGTACCTGTAACCATTGAGACAGGGCATTAGAACTGTGCTTCGTTAACAATAAACCTGGTGGAGCGCCTTCGCCACTGAACCAAGTTTGTGGTCTTCTTGGACAATTCCATCAAAGTCTGCGGTATGGGCTATCTGGCCAGACCCACTGCAGCACGCAGAGAGAACACATGCAGCCAACAACAGACACCACCACTATGGCCATACTGCTATTTTTATGCATTAGCTCAAGCAGCGCTAGTGCACGTACATCTACCCGAGCTGGGAATCACATCTCCCACTTGCTGTGTAGGTGTACCCATACCATAAGTTCCAACTGCAGGGCCAAATTCTTTCCTAAGTCACACTTGTACAATACAAATGGGTTGCAGTGGTTCAAAAGAATTTCTTCTTCAGAATCTTTATTATGAGTGAGACTACATGAGAAGGAATAGCCTCAGGTTTACTCAGATTCCATTATGAGTTTGCAGGACTGAGACTGAAACATTCTCAATCAATAACTAATGATACACAAGAAACAAACCCTACAATACCAGTTTACAGTCATTTTCAGACAAGAACTGCACCCTCACCTAATTTCACTTCAGACATTAACACTAAGGCTTGGTCTACACTAAACCCCCAAATCGAACTAAGGTACGCAACTTCAGCTACGTGAATAACGTAGCTGAAGTCGACATACCTTAGTTCGAACTTACCGCCATCCAGACCCGGCAGGCAGGCTCCCCCGTCGACTCCGCGTACTCCTCGCGGCGAGCAGGATTACCGGAGTCGACGGGGAGCACTTCTGAGTTCGATTTATCGCGTCCAGACTAGACGCGATAAATCGAACCCAGAAGTTCGATTGCCTGCCGCCGAACCAGCGCGGTAAGTATAGACAAGCCCTAATGGACTTGTACTAGCTGTAGATATTGTCAAACAACAATTTAAATTTGTTGTTGCTCTTTAAATGTATCATTAGGTCCTTCCAAGATAAAGTTTCTCATTTTAAGAAGTGTTTCCAGTGAGGGATAAGTTATCAAATGCAACTATTGAGGAATTTCAAATCCTCAATAAGGATAATTTGTAAATGCATCATCTTTTGCAGAGTTACACACAACTGCATTAGTGGAAAAAAGTACAGAATTTATGCGTGAGGTAACTTACAGTAGGACCATAGAGCAAAGCAGAGGCAATATAGCCCTGACTTGGCAAAGCAATGATGGCAATATCAGAGTTTCCCCTACAATATGAGATAACGGCAATGAGAACTCAGAAAGAGCAAAACCTTGCACTACAGGACAGAATCATCTCCTCAACATTTTCTTAAAACTAGCTACCAGCCCTGCTTTGAGATTCCAGATGGGATTTGCAAAGCTGCATTCTTTCCTTCTTGCATACGATCACCAACAGTAAAAGTCCAGCTGGCCAAATTATGCTCTCTGTAACACCTGTGTAAATCCAAGGGGTCGGGGCGGTCAGAGGGTGGGGAACAGGGGGGTTGAATGGGTCAAGGGGTCCCGGGGAGCAGTCAGGAAGGGGGGGGGGTTAGATGGGGCGGTGGGAGGTAGTCAGAGGTAGGGGTTCCAGGGGCGGTCAAGGGACAGGGAGAAGGGGTGGTTGGATGGGGCAGGTGTTCTGGGGGCGGTCAGGGGACAGGGAGAAGGGGTGGTAGGATGGGGCAGGGGTCCCGGGGCAGGGGGGGGCGCCTCAAGGAACGTGGGGGGTTGGATGGGGCAGGAGTCCTGGGGGGCAGGCCACAACCCCCTTGTGGGGTGAGGAGCGAACCAGTTCAGATTTTGGCAGCTCATCACTGCTCTCAACCCACACCTGGATCCCCCCCCAAAACTTGGATCCTGCCTTGCTCAGCCTGCATGCCCACACATGGTGCACCTGGCCTGGAGAAGCAGGGACCTGGGTTGTTTCTGGGGCAGGCCCGGTCCTTGCGCTGTGTCAAGGTTGGGTGTAGCCTCACCTCTGAATCTGTGTCCCCGGGGGTGGGGGAGATGCACAGTGATCTCCCACCTCTATGCAGCCAGTGGCCTATGCTCCCCAATGCCATGCTGGAGCCTTCACATTTATTTAACAAATAAAATTTGCAGAATTTTAAAATATTGTGCGCAGAATTTTTATTTTTTTGGCGCAAAATGGCATCAGGACTAAAAGTAAATATCCTTAAAGCGGGGTGGACAGGCCAGGGAACAGGCCTTGTGAAGGCTGAGCTGATTAGGGGAAGTGGCTGCAGCTGGGGCCACGCCCCAAACAGCCTCAGCAGGCCCTATAAAGGCAGAGAGCCAGGAGCTCAGGCCAGAGTCTCTCTCTGCACTCAGGAAGAGAAGGGCCTGGCTGCAGGGAGCTAGAGCCGGAGGGGTGAGTCCGGACTCCTTACAGTCCCATAAGAATTAACGTATGATTTGATTTAATCCTGTCAGCCACCCTTTTTGAATAGCAGAAAGGAATGACAGACCAGAACAATCCTTATGACTGATTATGGTCACCCTTTTGTTTTAGGATAAGTTATGTCTACTATGGTTTCCTATATGTATTACAAATTAGGCACTCTAAAATATAAATTTCTTTGTTTTAAGGTTAAGTAAGTAAGAGACAGGACCTTGTATTGTATCCTATGCTAAGGAGATTAGAGGAATGTTGAGGGCCTGAAGCCCCAATCTGACTTGTTTTAGTTATAAAATTTAGCAAGGCTTGATTTACAATGTAGGCTGCTAAATATACAATACTGTTGTCTGTATACCTTTGAAGGTTTCTGTAAGAGATTGTTTGTGTGAATGAGGAATGCATGCATCAGGAAAAGATAAGGTGTGAAAGCCGTCACAAATGTCCAGATGGTCAAGAAGAAGTGAGAGACTTGGAAAGACCAGAAGACAATCAGAAAACATCCATTGTAGCCCATGCTAAACATGTTAGCAGCACCCCAGAAGTGAGGCAGGCACCCCCGAAGGCGAGACAACAAATAGGAGATAACAATGGGAAGCCCGACAATAACCATCAAATGATAACACCACTTAAGGACTAATGATTACAGGATGACATTGCAAAATGCATGGACTCAAATGGGAATGTACAACTATAAAGCTGGGGTGTTTTGCCATGGAACTCTGGGTTCAGTCCTGCAAAGCCTCGGAGCATCAGATCGCGACTGACGAGCCCAGTTCCACACTCATGTTCAATCTAACTGGCCATTAGATTGACTCAAGCTACAACAGACTGGTAACTATAAATATCACTGGCAGGACTCTGGGTGCGTGTCTATGTGTACGTGTGTGAGACTGAAAAGCACATGCTAACTATTGTATTTTCAATAAATGCTGCGTATTTGCCTTCCTCTATAAAGATCCCGTGAGCTTTGTATGAGCATAACAGCTGTATTAGGAGGAGAACATCACCAGACGTTTAAATTGTTTTATTTAACTAAAACAACAACGTTATGTATGCTAGATTTTTTTTTCTTCAACAGCAAACAAAATATTATAACAAAACAAGCATACAAATTTTTGAATTCAGTTAAACATTCAAGATTTTTTTAATGAGGTTTTTGTTAATTGTTTAACTAAAATAGTTAAATTGAATTTTTTTTTTTAAATATTTCATCGACTGTCAGCCAGGTCAACATGAGAAACTTAAAATATTGGCTTCTGCAGCTAACTCAGTCGTCTTCACCTTCATTTTCCTGTTTGTTCAGAATCTGGAAAAGAAAAACAAGCTTCCCTGCTTTTTCAGGACCCAAACAATTTCTCAATTTGGAATGAATTAGTCCAAAGGAAAAGAATATTCTTTCTACACCAGCAGTAGAAGCTACTGCTGTTAAAAGTGAGATTATCGCTTCAACAGTCTTGGCTACACTTGCAGCTGTACAACGCTGTGAGGTAAACCTGCCTCCCTACAGCTGAGTAGGGAAAAGCGCTGCAGTCTGTCCACACTGACAGCTGCCAGCGCAGTGGTGTGACCACACTTGTAAATTTGCAGCTGTGTTGGGAGCGGTGCATTATGGGCAGCTATCCCAGCATTCATGTGGCTGCAACGTGCTTTTCAAAACGGGGGGTTGGGGTGGATTGTGACAGGGAGTGTGGGGGGAGAGAGTGCTTTTTGGAGCACGTCAGCTCTCTATTTTGCAAGTTCCAAACTCCCGGCCCCCTGCTCATTCATTTAGGGCCTTGGCTACAGTGGCAATTCACAGCGCTGCACTTGCTGCACTCAGGGGTGTGGAAAAAATACCACACACCCCCCCAAGCGCAGCGAGTGCAGCGCTGTAAAGCGCCAGTGTAATCAGCGCCTCCAGCGTTGCACGCTCGCAGCGCTGCAAGCTATTCCCCTCTGAGAGGGGGAGCTCTCGCAGCGCTGGCGGCGCGACTACACTTGCGCTTCACAGCAGCGCTGTGAATCCGCAAGTGTAGCCAAGGCCTAAGTGACTTCTACCAGTTCACTGGTGCGACTTTCTTTAAAACATCATCAGCAAACATATATTTCTTGAATGGCTCTTATTCCCAAACTGGGTCTCTTTTACGGCCTGCTGCCATTATAGGTTTTCCCTTCTAGTGAGAGAATGGTATGGTAGATCTCAAATCAACGAAGGTTACACTCAGAAAGACCTCAAGACTTCTGGAATATGCTGCTCAAAGTTTCACTTCTGTTTCTACTGCCTGTCCCTCCCTTCTCACATTTATCACCAGACTTTGTCTCCTTGTCCAGATCTATTCCGCCCCACTGAACTTTTTGAAACTTTGCACTTTTAGAGAGAGGTAAGGGACTCTGTGTATAAAAATTTGCAGAGGGACAATAGGGTTGAGGTCTATTATTTCTCACCTCTATAGATTATTTATGTATTTAAATTTTTTTTTTTGCTGTTAACAAGCAAGTTGTCTCTGGAGACAAAACCAGTTTGAGAACTGCAGAACTAAGCATCTCTGATGGTATCTTCTAGCACTGAGTCCCATTAGGTAGATAGAAAGATTAAATAATCTATACAGAAGCTCCTGGAACCCCATAAGATTGGGTCCCTAATCCATGAACTATTGGAACTCATTTACAAAACTTCTCTTAAACATTACATGAATATATTGTCTCATACTATAGAACTAGAATTTATAATCCCTATTCCATCTTTGAGCTATAATGTATCTTATCTAAAGCTATCTTTAAATCGGATTTTTTTTTGCTAAAATGCTTTTAAAAACCTATTTAAAAACAAAACTTTTTTAAATAAAAAAATCATTGATTTTTATCCACCCTGCCTTAAAGCCAATTATAAGAAGCTCTCAAGCACCATTTTTTCTCTCTTGCCTATCCATAAATTTTTATCATTATCAATGGAAATATCTTTTCATTCATTTGGGGGGAAATTGATTACTGACTTTTACCAATCAAAATCTAATCCTTCTAAGTCTATCTATACTCAGCTCTGCCCACACGCTATAACTAGCTAGATGTATCCACTAAATTGATCAGCAGGAAAACAGTCAACACTGTAATTGGTTTTAATGTTAAAATCCTTTAGATGAAGGGGACACAGTTCATGCTTCTGTACAACTATCCTTTCATTCATCCATCTGCAGACTCGGTGTGAGACAATGAGGCACTGATCATTCTGAAGGTTTTCTTCACAAACCTAAAGGCCCTAAAAAAAATTCTGCAGAAACTAACAATGGGGCCAGAGATGCACCAGTACAGCATGCCATCAAGTACTGCTCAATCTGGCCTAAATTAGAAGTAGATTACACAGTATCTTGAAAGTGTAAACAGCTAACTAATGTCAATTTCACATCACTGCTCCTGCTCAAAGCAGGCACCAGAACAGCCAGGGTATGAACCATGGGGAGGAGACACTTGAGAGGAAGAAAGACAATTACACAAAAAAACAGACCCCATGAACAGCAGATAAAAACCATCAGGGCTGGGGGGAGTTGGGGAGACAAATGCACACTCCTTGCCAGTTATTGTCTAGATTATGCATTTGCAGTTCTATCTCATCAGTGGCCAGCCACTGGTGTAGATGCACAGGTGTAAACCCCTTCTACGGGCATGAAAACTGGAGCTTTCCCAAGTGGAGCATACCCATTTGAAACCTGGGTAAACGACACTGGTGCAAATTGCAGCTTGCCCTATCTAAAGCAGGGGTTTACACCAACATATCGCAAGCACACCATTGTTTTACAATTGAGAGCTGAAATTGGGACAAATCCCCAGTCAAGAGAAGGCCGTAGCAGCTAAGCAGGAGAACTCCAATTTAACAAACTAAACCAGGGCTCGCACAAGTACCAACTCTCCAGGAGGATATCCTGATATAACATCTGGTACACTTGCCCCTGAATCCCAGTAGTTGAGTGTGTACACCTGGCTTCACAAACATTTTTTCCCAAACAGTATCTTGCTGTGAGAATTATAATCTTAACTTTATCTAACAGAATACAGTGGATGTGCAGGATAGCTATTATGCAGAACCTGACATACCACATCATGACCTTCAGAGTGGTTCTATCATTGGGGTACCAAGGACACGACATCCACTCAGCAAGATTAGAAAATAGAAATAAAAGAAATTTAAGGCAATCCCAAATCTGAGCGACACTCACAGCCATTAATAGAATAAAACAGCTGTTGTCTTTGAAAGATCCATGCAGGAAGGCTGTATGTTAAATACTGGGAAGTACACTTGGGCACTTTCCAATAGGAAGTGCTACTAATGAGCACATGTGCAGCTAAGTATTACAATGCCTCACCTGAAATACTGTCCCAAAGTCATGCCTGGGATGCACAGATAAAAATCACAATTTTACACATAGTATGGGTTGACTCATAACTCATTTCTGTAATGGTATAATGGCATTTACTACTAAGCTAGTCATTATTTAAACCAATGGGAGAGGCAATGTTTTCTAGGAACCCCCTGCAGAAGGCAAACAATAACCTGGAGGAGTAAAGTTACCTCATTCATAGCCATTTGGATTAATGCCTTCTTGCGATGCCCAAATCTGATAATATTCTCATTCTCCATAATGAGCCACATGTTTTGACCTCTTCTTGAATCCAGACCTGATTTTGTAGTGTAGGCAATTAACCACAGCAATAACTATCACACATTTATTTTGTATGTATATACATTCAAATAGACTCATTGTTTTGGGAATGTTCAATATCGCTCCTTTCTTTTTATTGTAGTGTTTTGTGCTATTAGGTTGAAGCCATTCCATAATGCTTTGTAAGTAACTAGTCTTAACCACAGAGCAAAGTACAGGTATAAGATGGAGACATCAGAGTGGTTGGATGCTATTGCACTATTGTATTGTGTGTGTTGCTTAGGCAGTATTCCCTGCCTGTGCCTTTTCATGAAATTTGATAATGCAGAAAGCGAACATCTAAAACCAAAGGAGAAATAAAAGCACATACTCACCACTAGGAATGACAGAATAACCAGAATTAGTGACACAAGATTAGTGTAACGGGAAGGGTTCAAAGGGCAGAAACCAGTAGTAACAACTCTCAACTCCTTTTGCTAAGGCTGGCAAAATGCTAGCAAAATATCTATACTATGACACAGAATTGCTGCTCTACACAATACCTAGAGAGAAGTGGAAAATGAACAATTCTCACACTGTTTGGAGTAACACAGAACATGACTAGAGGAGCAGAGGCATCTGAATAATAGTGCCCAAAGCCCAGTTAGGAAATATTTTATAATGAGGACTAAAATGTGTTTACAGAGAGAAAAAATAGGACACTGAAGTTCAGCAGAGCATGTTTTCAAGGAATGCAGGAAACATTGAATCACAAAGCAATGGAGGAAAGGAGCACATTGGGCAAATAGAAAGCGTTCAAAGATAAATTAAGTGCATGCCCGCAGGATATGGGCAATTTCTAGCTAAAAATACTGTAGGAATGAAAAGAATCCACACAGCATGCACAAAAACACAAAATATATCATGGATAAGAGAAAGGCATAAGCAAGGTATGAAATATTATATACAGAGAGAGTGGAAACATTATAATATAGAGGGAGAACAAAAGTGATGCGTGAAATTAAAATTACAAAGAAGATTAAAATAATATTCCTCTCCAAGTAGAATGTATATTAAAAAATATGGCCATTTAAGGAGAGAAACAAACAGAAGGGTAGGGACGGTTTTATGGCCTGCAGCATGCAGGGGGTCAGACCAGATGATCATAATGGTCCCTTCTGACCTTAAAGTCTATGAGTCTATGAGAAGGAAAGAATGAGAACAATTCACTGACAGAGGAGAGAGAAAAATTCTTTAATTTGACTGTGTCCGTTTTCCACAAAGAATGAGTCAGGCGAAGACTAAATACAGAAACGGATTTGAAAAGTCAAAAAGAAGAAAGGCAAAATATTTTTAAAAATCTTTAGATGCCAGCAAACTACTAGGAAATTAGACATCTTAGAAGAACTCCAGGGCCATATGGAACTTTCTCTAAGAACTAATTTTCAGTCTGATAGGTAAACCCTTATTAATAGTCTATGATTTTATAACTTGGTTTTAAAAAAAATTAAGGGTCACATTTAAATTGATAACATCCCTTTAAACAACAGTAGGGTATCAATTTGTTTTTTAAAACATACTAGCACTGCTAGATTAAACCAGTAATGTGTTGCAATTATTTTGAGCCAACACAGGCTTGTGGGTTTTAAACAGGTGCACCAAATTGCCATTTAACACAAATCAATCCAAGTAACGGCCAGCGATGTTAAATGACTGTACAGGAGAGCAGAGGGCCAGTGTCACAAAGATGCGGTGGGAAAAGTTACCTTACCAGCCCCAGCTTACTACACCCCCTTTCCAACGTTATGCAGCCCAAGCACCGGGAAGGTCAAGCCCAGAATAAAACGGGGGCCCAACACGGCAAGATGCTGGAGGGGGCAGCGCAGTCACCTTCAGCGGGACAGGGGCATTTGGAGCCGGTCACTTCGCCCCCACCTCGCTCAGGCCCCCCCCGCCTGCCGGGGCTGAGGCACAATCAGCCACTGACGGGCGCTGGGCGCAGCAAGGCGGGACACCCGCTGAAGGCGCCGACTGCTCTCCCCGGGGGCCGCCCCGCGCGAACCCAGCTCCCCTCCCCCGGTGCCCTTCACAGAGGCGCGGCTGCCGCCCGGCTCCCTGGGCGCCTCCATCCCGCCCCCGGGCCCGCAGCGCCCCCGCCTCGCTCACCTGCGTCCCCACCACCACGATCTGCGGCAGCTGGATGATGTCGGCCCCCACGGCGTTGAACACGTCCTGCAGCTTGTTGATCACCGGGATCAGCGCCTCCATGGCGGCGGGGCGCCCGGCGGCGATGAATGGACCCGGCAACCAACGGTTCTACCTCCCCCCCCAGGCCACTACCCACCACCCACCATGGGCGCCGGCCCCGCGCGCAGCCCGGCCCCAGCAGGCTGTGCGCGCGCCCCCGCTCCCGGGGCGGTGGCAGTAGCCGCAAGGCCCGACGGGAGTTGTAGTGCCAGGCGCCCCGCAGCGCCCTCTAGTGGCTCCCGGAGGCAGCGGCAGGCTGAAGTGGCGCAGGCTGCCAGGCCTCGCCCCTGAACGAGCGGGAAAGGGTGCAGCGAAAGCCACAGTCCTCCAGCCCACCCCCGAGTAAACAAACCACAGCCCTGAATTGTCATTAATTATTGTGCCTAATAGAACAACAGATACTGTACTACCGAGGTGCTGCAAGTGGGGATGCTACTGCACCCCTTGGCTTCAAGTAGTAACAGCCCCAAGACAAGGTTTCTGCCCTCAGCACCCCTACTATAAAAATTGTGCCAGTTCCACTGCCGTACTAATACCAAAGTCCCTGCACTAGGTAACCACAGCATAACCAAACCACCAGGCCTTCCCCAGCCATACAGTATTTATTTACTACCCCCAGGTTTACATAGCACCTTCCCCGCTCCCTCCATAAAAGGCTTCTCACAATACTCACAAAGTTCCCCTCTTGCCCTGCCAAGATGCAGATGTAGAGATTAATAGGGGGGGGGACACAGGAGAGACCCTCAAAGAGTATTCCTCAAAATGCTGCGGGACTCCTGCCTTGCACATGTGCAAGTTAACTCTGTCTTTCACCTCAGTTGCATGCATTTTTATTTCTATTGTAAGTAATTTTCAGCAGTCAGTGTGAGGAGATGGCAAATTAGCATAGGACACATGCTAATAAGCGCCAACCCTCGCACTGAGATACGCTGGAGAAATATGTCTCTGAAATGCAATCAGGGGAGACAACCTGGTTGTTGTAAAAGCACAAGTGCCCTGTCTATGCTATAATTCCCATTGCTTCCACTGATGCAGCTGCACAGGTGTTGAATTACAATTCTGAAGTTTGCTAGAGCTCTGTTAACACAAGCAATTAAAAATGAGTGCATCAGCATTACCTCCTAAGCAACTTGTCTGAGGGCAAATTGGTGCACTTCCTCAGTGATGTTAACCCTGCAAGGTCATCCAAACAGGAGAAAAGGGGAGCCAAAGGGATATGAAAATACCATAATTGGACAGAAACATAAGTAATAGCATTAAGTTTCATAACTTGCCACATTTAATAAAGTGGAGATGAGCCCAAACCCCAACATTCAGATCCAGATCCAAAACTTCACTAAAGCAGAAGTAAAGCTGATCTAGTGTTTCAGCTCAGATCCGTTTTACAAGGAGTCATGAGGGCAATTGCACATGCACAGCAGGGGGATGGTGTGGAGAGGACCTCAATGAGAGTCTTCTACTTTTATCCTCCTGTACTGGGCTTTCATTGGGGGCTGGATTAGAAATGGGGTGTTGATCTTCTATTGTAACTTATAGTAATTGAGAACGGGGTATTTGCAGAGTTTAGCTTCTGGCAGCACTAACAGAGGAGTCCTATATTCCTCAAAACATGAGTGTTTATGGGAACCCACCAAGGGCTGTGGAGGCTGATGCCAGGAACATCTAGTGCCTTGCCTCCACGCTCATGGCACACAGTGAACGCTACCACACATCTAGAGGACTGGTGTACCATCAGCACTCACAGCGACACCCTGCAATTGAGTCAGTTACATAACCTATTCTCCCCTAAAAGATGTCTCCCTTTACTTGCAGTTATCTTTTTGGCTTCAGGGAAGAGCAGCAGGTCATTCCCTCACTCTCCAGCATCTTCAGGGAGCATCTCCTGTATGCTTTTTGTTGCGAACTGGGGACTCCTGGCTTCTCCCCTTTTTGTCTCTGTCCTGGGAGTTAGGGAGTTTTATGGTTTCCTCCGTCGCTTAGCTTCCCTCCTCCACCCCGCCCCTGCGCAAAACTGTATGTCCTTTTTTTATCCCCAGTGTCCGGAAGTCAAAATGCCTCTCCTCTAGCCCCCTCAAAAAAAAGACTACCTCCACCCCACTTCCAAAAATAAACCCTGCTCTGCAACCAAATTTCCTGATGCCCCCTCAACACCACATCATAGCTGCCTTTTGTCTGCCTGCACAATAATCCCATAAAAGGAAGGAAATCTCTCTACCTTGCTGTCCTGACACATGGCACCTTGGTTTGGAACATTTGTAAAAACTTAGAATTGGACTGGCTAAATGGAGACTGCTGGAAACCATGAAGGAAAGGACTGGGGAAATTTATAGGGGGAGAGAAAGACTACAAGCGATAAGCAGACTCTATAATATGTAAGGCATCAGCAATATTTGGCAATAAGATGGATCCCAGATTTAAAATCAGATGGATGAGGGAAGAAGAAAGCTATCAGCCAGATTTATTGGCTAACAGACTTTGCATTAAATGTTTTTTTGTTATGTCCATAGCATCTAATTACTGGCAAATTACATCCCAAACTGGCTTCTGCTAGCCAACTTTTGCATTTCACCTTGATGCTCAAATCACATCTGATGGGCTTTATCCCTGCCAGCAGGAGCTCATATGACCTGTTATACACAGAAATGGTTCCAGAGGGAAACTATTCCCAAGTGCTGAGCACCTCTCCCTAAATATCTACAGTACACTGAAACCAACTTGCTTGATGTTCTGGCACTGGACCATGTTCAAAGTGTCTCTAGGCAAGGGACCTTGCTGTTGCTGGAGCATCCCCACTCTTATGCGCTATGCTCACTGACGTTCATGCTAAGTGATCACTCCATTATATTTATTCACCTTGGTTGCTTATTTTAAAATCATTGGCTTTTTCACCTGTCCTCTTCCTATCTGTAACATCCTCACTCCAAAGCACACAAAATCAGTTTTAAAGAAGGTATATAAGGTAGCTTGTTGAGCCTTTATGGCATGAATACAAGTGTTCACTCAAGAACTACCAAATGAAAGAGTTATGAATATAATGGAATTGAATTTTGTTAACTTTTACCCCACTATTCAGCCAGCTCTAGTACTGACACTCCAGCACTTGTTTGAGTCTCTGACAATTAAGTGCTGGATAACATCATGCTTTGTATTCATTCTATGGGTAAATTGGTCAGTCCTTTCCCATTTCCGCCAACCATCGAGGAGCAACAGGAAGGTAAAGACAGAAAAGGGGAAAGAGAGCAGAGTAAGTCTTGTCTTCTCAATCAGCATGGGATCTTCTCTGCACAATTCTTATTCCTAGTCAGTAAGATGTATTTTCCAGCCAGATTTGGATTTATTATCCATTTATGTTTTCACAAGTGAGACATCCATAGCAAATGGAATCTCAGTGCTGCTGGAATGACTAATATTTCATGACAAAAGTTTAAAGCAAAAATTAATTAGTCATAAATTAATATATTCACGAAAGAGAGAAACAGTTAAAGCTCATGCAAGGTAAAGTGCAGAAAATTGTGCTTGAATGACTGTACCCAGGGCCGGTTCCAGGTTTTTTGCTGCCACAAGCAAAAAAAAAAAAAAGGGGGGGGGGGAATGCCGCCCCTTGAAAAGGGCCACCCCAAGCACATGCTTGGAACGCTGGTGCCTAGAGCCTGCCCTGATTGTACCTGGTGGGGAAAAGTCCCAGTGGAATGTATTATTCCCAATAATGATACATTAATCCACTATGATTGTCCTACAGTGGCATCCATTAACCCTTAGAATGCTAACGCTCAGGTATTCCTGTCAGGCAGGAACACTGATTTCATGGGCAGCTCTGGTTGGGGCTAGAGCTGGGGAGGCTGCAGTCCCCTCAGCCCTGGAGCACAGGGGAGGGCGGGCGACCACAGCCTCCCCAGCTTGGTGGGGCGGGCGATGCATGGCCCCAGTCCCCCTGCCTTGGAGCACCGGGAAGGTGGGTGGCATGCACAGCCCCAGCCTCCACAGCTCTGAAGCACTGGGAAGGTGGGCAGCGCGCAGCCCCCCCAGCTCTAGCCCCAACCAGAGCTGCCCATGACATCAGTGTCAAGTATCAGAGGGGTAGCCATGCAGGTGAATGAGCCGGTGATGTTGTAGCTGATCTGGTTAGGTGCTGTGATGGTGTTGCTGGTGTAGATATGTGGGCAGAGTTGGCATTGAGGTTTGTTGCATGGGTTGGTTCCTGAGTTAGAGTTGTTATGGTGCAGTGCATGGTTGCTGATGAGAATATGCCTAAGGTTGGCGGGTTGTCTGTGGGCGAGGACTGGCCTGCCTCCCAGGGTCTGTGAAAGTGAGGGATCATTGTCCAGGATGGATTGTAGATCAGCTACAACATCACCGGCTCATTCACCTGCATGTCCACCAATGTTATATATGCCATTATGTGCCAGCAAGAGGATAAATGGACACAAGTCAGATATCAGGAATGGCAATATACAAAAACCTGTAGGAGAACACTTCAACCTCCCTGGCCACACTATAGCAGATGTAAAGGTAGCCATCTTACAGCAAAAAAAACTTCAGGACCAGACTCCAAAGAGAAATTGCTGAGCTCCAGTTCATTTGCAAATTTGACACCATCAGATCAGGATTAAACAAAGACTGTGAATGGCTATCCAACTACAGAAGCAGTTTCTCCTCCCTTGGTGTTCACACCTCAACTGCTAGCAGAGCACCTCACCCTCCCTGATTGAACTAACCTCGTTATCTCCATACTGATTTATACCTGCCTCTGGAAATTTCCATTACTTGCATCTGAAGAAGTGAGGTTCTTACCCACGAAAGCTTATGCTCCCAATACTTCTGTTAGTCTTAAAGGTGCCACAGGACCCTCCATGACATCAGTGTTCCTGCCTGACAGGAATACTTGAGCGATAGGTAAGGACTGGGCGAGGATCAGTGCCTTCCTGAAGAGTGGTACTGGGGAGCCAGAAACCGGTGCCGTGACTGGGAACGATCCTGCACCGGGAGGGATCGACGCCTGGGAGACCGCTTAGTGATAGTGATCTGCACCGTGGTGATCTCTGGTAGGAGATCCCACAGTGCAGTGGGTACAGGGATCGGCATCGTGACTCAGGTGTCCCGTGCCTTGTAGGTGGGGACCATGGTGTCAGGGACTGGGGTCTTCTAATCGGGGACTGAGGCTGCGGTGCTGAGGTCCTAGGCCACGGTGATGGGGATCGATGTCTGCGGTCCAGGGACGGTCGCTGCTTTAGAGGACTGTCCCATAACTTGCTTGCCTTTAGATGCCGGGGCCTTAGCCAGGTCCATCGCCTGGCTATACATCTGCGGTGCCAGCTGGCCTGCTTGATCTTTGATTGCCAGGCACAGATGGCCCTATGAGGGGCTGGGACACCCTGCTGCTCCCAGGAGTCGGAGGTTTAACATCCCTTCCAACATTTTATCATAATTAATTATGATAACTGGATATTCTTGTTTTCCATATAAATGTCCAATCTTTGTTTTAATGTTGCCAAGTTCTGGTCCTTAATGACTTCCTGTAACAATGTGTTCCAGTGTCTAATTGCACGTTGTGTGAAAAAGTATTTCCTTTCATCGGTTTTGAATTTGCCACCTTTTAATTTCATTAAATGTTCCTTTGTTCTCATGTTAGGAGTCAGAGAGAACATAAGTTTCCAATTTATCTTTTCTAGACCATTCATTATTTTATATACTTTTTTTGTATCCCCCTCTGATTCATTTCCTTTCTAAAGAAAACAGTCTTTTCAATCTCTCTTCCATATGGATTTTTCATGACCTTGAGCATTCGTGTCACCCTTTTTTGAACTCCTTTAATTATGCAATCCCCTTTCTGTGACAGTGACACCTGTCCTACACACAGCATTCTGGGGGCTGCAGCACTAAAAGTCTAATATGGAAAATATGATCTTACCATTATATTTCTTCTCCATCCCATTCCTTATGCATCCTAACATCTTTTTCGTTTTTGACTGTACACTGAGCAGAAGTCTGAATTGACCTATCTACAAAAAGAGCAGGAATACTTGTGGCACTTTAGAGACTAACACATTTATTTGAGCATAAGCTTTCGTGGGCTACAGCCCACTTCTTCGGATGCATAGAATGAAACATATATTGAGGAGATATATATACACATACAGAGAACTCTGGGAGGCCAATTAAGTAAGAGAAAAACAAACTTTTGAAGTGATAATCAAGATAGCCCAGTACAGACAGTTTGATAAGAAGAGTGAGAATACTAACACTCTCAGAGTTGGTAAGACAACTCCCCCCTTTTCATGCTCTCTGTATGTGGAGTGGAAGGACCCCCGCCCCCGAATGCTCAGAGGAGGAGTGCTGCCGCCTAGGGTGGCAAAAACCCTGGCGCCACTCCTGCCTCCCAAAGCCCGCACCCCTCCCCCTCTCTCTCCCCCATCCTAATCCCCTACCCCAGTGCTGAGCCCCCTCCCACACCCAAACTCCCTTCCAAAGCCTGCACCCCTCACCCCTCCCACATCCCAACCCCCTGCCCCAGCCCTGAGCCCCCCCTCGCACTATGAACCCCTCAGCCCCAATCCAGAGCCCTCTCCCACAGCCCACATCCCAAGCCCCCTCCCAGAGCCCACACTCCCCAGCCAGAGCCCTCTTCCCCTCCCGCACCACATTCCCGTCCCAGCCCAGTGAAAGCGAGGGTAGTGGTGAACAAGCGATGGAAAGGGGGCGGGAAATGGAGTGAACCGGAGTGCAGAGCCTCAGAGAAGGGGTAGGGGAGGGCCTCGGGGAAGGGGTGGGGCAGGGGTTGGAGCAAGGATGTTCAGTTTTGTGCGATTAGAAAGATGACAACCCTATATCTCTGCTATCATTTTGGACTTCCAAACTTTGACTCACGGGTTAATGTATTTTACCTGTTTTCACCTCTCAATAACTCATTTCTTTTTCTTGCACAATAAACCTTTAGTTAGTTTACTAGAGAAATTGGCTGTCAGCTTTGTCTTTGGTGTGAGATCCAGAGAATCCATTGACCTGCAGTAAGTGACCAACCCTTTAGGGTTGGGAGAAATCTAATGTGAGGTGATTTTTGGTTTTAGTAACCTTTCATCACAAATTCCAGTTTGTCTGCAGAATTCCAATTTTTTGTTTTTTTTACAGTAAAAATACCCAAAATATTCCAATTCCATTAAAGGACCTGAACCTTTCTACTATGTGACTTCATTGCCAAGGCGACCTTTGACCTGACAAACCCATGCTTAGGTATGTGATATTGTCTAGAGAAATTACATTTCAATGCTTGAAAATATTAAGTCGATGACCCGCTTTTATTATTTTGCCACCACACTTTGGAATGGCATTCATGATATAACAGTTTTTGTAGTAATGACATAACATAATAATGGCCATACTGGGTCAGACCAAAGGTCCTTCTAGCCCAGGATCCTGTTTTCGGACAGTGGCCAAACCAGGTGCCCCAGAGGGAATGAACACAAAAGGTAATCATCAAGTGGTCCATCCCCTGTCGCCCATTCCCAGCTTTTGTCAAACAATGGCTAGGGACATCATCCCTGCCCATCCTGGCTAATAGACGTTGATGAACCTATCCTCCATGAATTTATCTAGTTCTTTTTTGAACCCTGTTATAGTCTTGGCTTTCACGACATCCTATGGCAATGAGTTCCACAGGTTGACTGTGAGTTGTGTGAAAAAAAATACTTCCTTTTGTTTATTTTAAACCTGCTGCCTATTAATTTCATTTGGTGACCCCTAGTTTTTGTGTTATGAGGAGTAATTAACACTTCCTTGTTTACTTTCTCCACACTAGTCATCATTTTATAGACCTCTAGCATATCCCCCCTTAGTTGTCTCTTTTCCAAGCTGAAAAGTCCCAGTTTTATTAATCTCGCCTCATATGGCAGCCATTGCATATCCCTAATAATTTTTGTCGTCATTTTCTGAACCTTTTCCAATTCCAATATATCTTTTTTGAGATGGGGCAACCACATCTGCACTCAGTATTCAAGATGTGGGCTTTTTTGACTGCCGCTGCACATTGAGTGGGTGTTTTCAGAGACCTATCCACAATGACTCCAAGATCTTTAAGTAGTAACAGCCAATTTAGACCCGATCATTGAATATGTATAGTTGGGATTATGTTTTCCAGTGTGCATTACTTTGCATTTTCTCAACATTGAATTTCATCTGCCATTTTGTTGCCCAGTCACACAGTTTTGAGAGACCCTTTTGTAGCTCTTCGCAGTCTGCCTGGGACTTACCTATCGAGCTATTTTGTATCATCATCATCTGCAAATTTTGCCATCTCACTGTTTACCCCATTGAAGTAATATTCAAAATAGCTTCATATCATCAACCAAAATTTATGTTTGTACAGACAGCTTCCCAAATCGAAATAAACCTAGTTTAAATTAAAATAAGCATCCACATGACATTTTCCATTGGTTTAAGATCACACATTAAGTTAAGCCATTACAACTTTCTTATATAGACAAACCCTTATTCTCCACAGTCATCTATATGCTCAGCACTGTATTTTAAATCATTTATCAGGACAGCAATAAATCATGGACAGATAGTCAACAGTACTTAATGATGCTTTTATTTTACGGCATACAAACTAAGTATTCAACAGGAATTAAAGTGCTTAATTTTACAATACGCCAGCTCCCATCTTTATGACCAAATATACATATGTTACACAAAATATATACACAATATCTGCAAATATTTTACATTCATCTATTTCTTGACCAGAAAAATTACCACTTATATTTGCACAACTTCAATTTTGCCTCTTTTTTGATATTTTGCAATTCAGTGTAAAATCAGAGCAAAATTTACACCTCTTCGAAACGTTAGGTTTTTGTTTTGTTTTTTTGTTTGTTAAACAACAACAAAAAAATCAGTTTCTTCCAAATTAAACTGCAACAGTGTTTTCATAATTAAGAGAGATTCTAATGCACTGCATGTATATCTGACATTACACTGTAGGGCTGATCTAACTCCCACTGAAGTAAACAATCAAACTCCCATTAGCTTCAGTGGTAGCAGGAGATCCCTTACTTCTATTGCAAATGGTTCCCCATATATAACAAACTTGCCCTCCTTCCTCTAAACATTATGGCACCTCTGTGTAAAAGAGGCTTTGACACAGTTCCCTCCCCTTTCTTGAACATTGCCACCATAAATAGTTTATGAATCCACAAGGATAAACTATAAATTGAAGTAGGTTAGTATCACACATTGACAGAAACAACATGTTTTATTCATGAAAATTATCTGCTTTAACATTCAGTCGAGAAATAAAATCTACAGTTATTTGGAGGGATGGGGATGACAAAGCCATGAATAAATGTGAGAATAATTTAATGAAGAGGCAGTACAAAAAGCACATTGAATATTTAGCTGAATATTTAGGCTGAATTTCAGCTTATAAATCAGTTGGAACCAGTAAACAGGCAAGTAAAGTAGATCCACTTATGTATTGATTTTTATCCCCTTAAGGTATATACAATTTTGTCAAAAGACTACTTATATTTTTTAATTCACAGTGTACTTTTGATTGTAAAATGCTGTCTGAATCAGATCAGTCTATTATAATTGTCTTAAAAATATATGTTAAATAAGCCTCCCTATTGTTTTATAAAAAGGAGAGAGGATTAAAGAAGCAATCTGATTGGCATATGTAAATTTTCATCCAAAGAATATATTTCAGTACAGTCCAATGGGTCAGAACCATATTGGTAAGTTAACGACCTCTTACCAATATGGCCATGAAGTAGATAACAGCTGGGATAAAACAAGTTCTCCTTTTTATAGTTTATTTTAAGCTCATCACAAACAGTACACTACAGAGTAAAACCCATACAGACCTCTCCATTTTTTTTTTTTTTTTTTTTTTTTTTTTTAAAAAGCATGGAGGGAGGGATAGCTCAGTGGTTTGAGCATTGGCCTGCTAAACCCAGGGTTGAGAGTTCAATCCTTGAGGGGGCCACTTGGGGATCTGGGGCAAAATCAGTACTTGGTCCTGCTAGTGAAGGCAGGGGGCTGGACTCTATGACCTTTCAAGGTCCCTTCCAGTTCTAGGAGATGGGATATCTCCATTAATTATATTGTAAGATTCTGCTCATACAATTGTTGGTATGGCCCACCCCATTCCTTATTATTTGAATTATCTGCCTGGAAGCAAATTATTTGTTCTCAAGTACTTCCACCTGCTTATTCTCACCTACGCCATTGTTAAGATGTTTTGGAAATTGCAACAGTGTGATAGAGGATTATGAACTTGATCCAGTTCAATTTTGAGTTGGATCTGGTCCTATGAGTCCAGGTGAATGGCAGTAACCGCAGCACGCCTAAAGATGGAGTGATCCTGATTTTCATGAGCATGCCTTCAGAGAATATAGGCCAGATGTAGAGCTAGTGTAAAACATCATAGCTGTTTAGGCTCCATTGGAGCTATGCCAATTTACACCAGCTCAGGATCTGTCCCTATATACTTTCATGGATGGGTCTCAATTTATTATTTAGAATTATTTCCATAGTTAATGTTTTTTAAAACTTCCTGTAAGAAAAACAGGTGTTCTTAGAATGAGAACTTGTTAAAAAAATGGGAAAAAAGGGCAACTTCTTTTTTTGAAATTCCATGTTTTCCTTTTGAAATTAAAAGTTTGGCCAACTACAGACATAGTAAAAATGGGGAAAAGATTTATTAAAAGTATTTGAAGTTTTCCCCATCTTTTCAAGTTTCAAAGTTTTGACCACTCTACTTAGAAACAATTTGAATCCTTGTCTGTAACCTCTTCCAAAACCTATACAGGCTTGGGGTATGTGTTTTGTATTTAGTCTCCCTGCCTCAATTTATCCCATATATTAAAATGGAAGGAATAATACACCTCTAACCGCACAAGGGTATTATGAGACTTAAAGGTTAGTAAAGAGCTTTGAGATCCTCTTTGTAAAAGGCTGCAATTATATGATGCACACACATACTTTAAATATTTTTAAAAATTCCACTCCAATGGGAAGAGAACGTTTTCCTTTTTCAGTGCTTGCTTTTTGCAAAAAACATTTTCCTGTTGAACTGGGGTATTTAAATACAAAAAATACGCCTGTCAAAGTCAATAGAGTTGAAGCTGCAAGCTGCTCCAGGCTTTAACAGCTTTTAATCATTCAAGTGTAATTACATGAAGCCATAATAAAATAGATAGGAACAGGAGTGCAGAAATGTTCAAGACATATTAAAAATAATGCAAAGGGTTACCAATCGAGATTCTGTGCTTGTAGACATCAGGAAAAATACGTTGAAAAAATATTGTTGTAAATCTTACCATTATTTGTCAAATAAATGTGACTAACGCTTTTTGATTAGCCATAGTTCTGGTAGAATACAGAAAAAAAATTAAATCTGACAAAATCAGTAAGTAGTCAAATATTTGATAAGCTCTAAATTGCACAAAAATATCCTTCATCACATAAAACATTTTAAAATGAGCACTTCTCGAACATAGGGGTCACAGAGCTTAAATACTGTAGCTAAGGCATTCACATACATTATAAATGAATGCCCATTTGTCACTTGCTACATATGTAGCATCTCTTCATGCTACTAAAATTAACATTTGTCAGTGTTTTTTTTTTTAGGGAACTTGGTTTAAAAAACCTCACTCAGGGCTGAAATTTGGACACAATCTAAACTGTCGGGTTGGAAAGAATTTTTTTCTCCATAATTCAGATGTTCTAATGTTATGGGAATTAAAGCATAGCAGTTACCACTTTCAGTTTGTGTCTTTGCAGTCAGAACATAAACCTTAAAATTAAACAGAAGCTTTCGCATGCGGTTATGTGGATTAGCCTGTGAGGTACTGGGTAAAATATTTGGAGGAGTTGTCACTGGGTCCAGGAAAGCAACCTCTCTCCTTCACTGTCTGTATTCTTTTTTTCCAGAATGGTTGGCACGTGTTTATACTTGTAGAATGCACACACAATCAAATCATTCTTGTTTTTCAGAGTCTCCCATTATGTGCTGACTGAGAAGGGAATAGGCTTTAAGCAGACTGTTTTATTACTGTATAATAAAGTGAAATAAATATTGGGTCAAAACCTAATTACAGATTTACACAAACTTTAATGGCTCAAAATGAGATAATATAGACCAGGAATGAGAAAGGGACCAGGTACTGGAACACCTACATTCTGATTCTGGTTTAATCCCGAATTCATAGTCTGATTTTGGAAGAAGTCATTTAGGGCTTAGTCTTTCAGAGGTGCTGACTACTGTCCACAACTCCAACTGAAGAGGTTGCAGGTTCTTAGCATCTCTCAAAAGAGTCAGACCCTAATCTCTTTGCTTCTCAGTTTTCCCTATCTAGGAAAATGGGGAAAATACTGCCTACTTTTATGCCTCACAAAGAAGACTGAGTTAATGTTTGGGAAGTGCTTTGAAAATATGAAGCACTTTATTAGTGCTATATATTACTTTCGATCCAGATCATCCCTTCCTGTGGGAGGTGGCAAAGGAAAATAAATCTGAGGTTTTCCTTACATGATTCCTTTCTATTGGGTGGGTGAGGGAGTTGTCCATTCATGGGATAGGCCCTGAAACCTCACAGATCAGGTGGAATCTACGGATATGTCTACACTACCTGCTGGATCGGCAGGCAATCGATCCAGTGGGAATCAATTTATCACATCTAGTCTAGATGCGATAAATCGACCCCAAACCCTCTCCCATCAACTCCTGCACTCCAGCGTTGCGAGAGGTGCAAGCAGAGTCGATGGGGGAGCGGCAGCAGTCGACTCACTGCAGTGAAGACACCACGGTAAGTCAATCTAAGTAAGTCGACTTCACCTATGTTATTCACGTAGCTGAAGTTGCGTAACTTAGATTGATCCCCCTCCCCAGTGTAGACCAGGACTACATGATTTCCAGGGTATTGGCACTCAAGATGCACTGACAAGGCTCCCAGAACCAGCAGTTGCCTTGGGAACTCCTTTTGAAGGCAGATATCCACTGAGGAGAATGGCCATGGAAAGATAGAATACTGACCCCCAAGTAGTTCTTTCTGGCCAGAGCTCAGCCTATGTGTTTCCATGCCCTAAGCCTGGATGTTCCCAGGACACCGTACCATTTGGGGAAAGAAGGCAATGCTACTATGGAGGAGGCCAAGTCACCCCGCACTTTCTGTGCAAGATGAGCAGATCCACGCGTTAGTTTGCCCCTGTGCACCAGCATGAATCTAAGGGTATGAGTGGGCCCAACTTTAAGGGAAATAGTATGAATTATAGAAGTAGTTTGAATTTCTTTACACTTCCAAAGGATTTTTTTTAAATAAATTAAGTTGTACATTATATACTGCATTAAAATAAAGTAATGAACAGGATTACATGCAGAGCAGCCTAAAGCAAGTGAAGACCAAGGGACAAACTGTGCAATGACATACATCCTGGGCAACTTTATGAAGCCAGATTCTGATCTCGCATGGGTAAAAAACTGAAGTCAGAGGGTTACACCAGATTTACACTAGTACAACCGAGATGAGAATCTGGCCCACTGACTTCAGTGAGGTTGCATAAAAGAGTTAGCACAGAATTTGCTGTGACTACCTTTTACTCACCCTGGTCTCCCTAAGTATTGGGCAATACAGAAAGATTTGGGATGCTCAGAAGTAAATGATATTAGGTGAATGACTATACCTAAGTACAACAGTTGACTGAAGGGTAATCTTTCACCCTCAATAATGATAAAAAAAAAAAAAGGGTAAGGTCTGTCTTAGAGTGACAAAAAGAAATTTTGGGGTAAAGTAAATATTGACTCAAGTTACTAATTTTTATCTAATTGTAAAGATAGGTCCAATCAAAACTCTGGATCCATCCCCCTGAATCTAAATCTGAACTTTGTGACTTGGGACCATCTTAACTAATTGCTGTATTTTAGAAAATAAAAAGACTTCATTTAGGTTTTTTAAGTCAGAAGTTGATTAATTTGCTCTATTAGAGAGACAGTCATTGCATATGCACTATAAAGACCTATAGGCCATCTAAAATGTTACAGTGGAATCCTCTTATAGCAGAGTCATTTGCCCCTACATAAAAGACTACTAGAAATGAAGATTCATCATGGACCCAATACTCAAAGCCTGACTCACACACATAAGTCTTTACTCCCAAGAGCAGTCCTACTGAACTGAATAGGAGTAAGGACTACTCATGCAAGTCAAGAATTGAAGGATCAGACTTTATATCTGAGTTCATACAAGAAGGCTCTAACATACAGTATGATGTATAATCCTTGCAGATAGTTTTTAGTTATCACTAGCTGATGCAATATGTGTATTTGTGAAAGTTAAAACACTTTAAACACGTCCAAGTGTTCCAATGACCATAAAGGCAAAAAATATATGATCCCAGAAGATCATTTAAGATCAGGATGTTAATTGCTAAAGCACATACTGTATTTTAGAAAGGTAGCACCGGCACCTTGAAGAGATAACAGGCACAGAACCAAACCAAACCAAACCAAAACAAGACTACTCTTTTTTAAAAACACAGCTGGAACTCACAAATCCATTACACGCCACTTAAATTAGTGCTATTTAAAAAAAATTCTTAATGTATAAAAATATCAAGATCAGTAGGTGTAAGCTAGTTAAACAAATCACTAAAGAGTGATTTTTTTCAATTTAGAACCCTCTTCTTAATTTGCAAGAGAAAACATGCTTTATTTTAAATAAATTATAGACTAATAAGAACCTACGTATTGTCATGAAGCAAAATCAAGTACAATTTTTTCTAACACTGTACATATATTGTACTTTTTTTTGTATTTTAGCAATGAATTTCTAAACTGAAACAATTAGATTCTTTTCCTGATAAACTGACAAAAGCCAATATTATTATAAAAGCAATTTGCATTAAAAAAGTGAATATAACATATGTACAGCATTGTGTAAGTAATTCTATAAACTAGATACAATAAACCAAACTGTCCCTGTATATTTCACTACAGATCTATTTTGGCAACGTGGAGGTATATCTTTTATACTGATAAAGTCCTAACATGTAAAGGATGCATCAAATATCCACATTCTTTATTAAAGTAGCAAACTTTAACCCAATAGCAAGTGAATCATACAATGCAATTTACTTTGAGACAAACAAGAAGTACACTAAAGTTAATAGGTTTTGTGCTTTTAATGGCATTTATGATTTTTTTTTTTAAAAATTCTGTGGAATGGGTCTGTACATTAACTTTATTGACAGAACATAAATATAAGAAAATGATCTTTAAATAGATCAGTATCTTTTCAACATAAAGTGCTAAGAGATGCATGTAGTAGTTAGGAGAATTTGCTTCTTTTGCTTGAACAATGAAAAATCAACCAAGAATCTGACTGGATTATTTTAAAACAGAACATGGTCTTGAGCTTCAGCACTCGGATTTTTTAGAAGATTCAGGCTGCTCCTCTAAACTCATCTGCAATTCATTTTGACATTCCGGTGTCTCACCTTTGACAGCTAAATGGATGACTTTCAACCATTTCTGTTTCAGTTCCTCACTGTCTGCTGCAAAGCTGTGTACAGATTTGGACTGGGTCAGTTTAAAGCTATGCGGGAGGTCAGCACTTCTTGGAGTGTCATCTACTGCATAGCCCAGTAGTGGAATTGTAGCCAAAGCTTTAACATCCTAGGAAAAAGAAATAAATCCTGATAAAAACCTGCTTTGGTTCACAATACAGGCTGAAAACAACTCCTTGACTATTCCCAGACCTGAAGAAGAGCTCTGTGTAAGCTCAAAAGTTTGTCTCGCTCACCGACAGAAGCTGGTCCAATAAGAGATACCTCACCCACCTTCTCTATATATATCCTGGGGCTGACACTGTTACAACACCACTGCCTACACAGATTTCCCCTAATTCTCACGTTACATGTCTTTCCCCACAGATGCCACAATGGGGCACAGGAGTGAGAGGGGCAGGAGGGATTTCCTATTTGTTTTCACTCTTTCCTCGCTACATACCTGTGGAGCACCATACATGTACAGCACGAGTGCTTCGTGTTTAGGAATAACACACCAAGCTTTCTGCCAAGGCTTTGATTTTTCCATATATTGAAGAAAACTACATATGACACTGTTTCCAGAGACTTCAGCTGATTCAATCTGTGGGGAGACAGTACAAAGTGTCAGAAGGAAAATATTTTCCTTAAGAAAAACTCAAGTTTTCATGATGTTGACAAGAATGCATAAAACAGAACAATTAAATACGACACCATTTATCACAATTTGTGGAAGTTTCTCAGAGATGTTCTAAAGTGCTAATGAGAGCCAAATCTTGGCGAACTTCTGCTGAAGATCATGGGAGTTCGCCTGATTAAAAACTGAATAAGGGCCTCAGGATTGGGTATATGAAAAATAAAAATGTATCTAGATATATATTCAACCTCCCTCACCTTAAATATGCCCAATCTGCCTTGCTCCTCCAGAATTTTTAAAGTGCAGGTGGCAGAATCACCCTTAACTCTTCATCTACCTCTACCAATGGATAGTTGCCAGATACTTTAATATCTGAAACAATCTCTCTGATTTCTAGCATGTCTACCATGAAGGCGTCCAAATGTTACCAGCAACCCATCACAATTACACTCGTCTTTTGGCATTCAACATTTTATAAAAGCATCCAACAGAAATGTATTTTCAAGGATCATATTGGAATGCAACCATTAACCCTAGGTAAACCCAAGAGAAATAATTAAATACATTAATGGAAGAATATTGATAGAGTGACCTATTACTTGGACTCAGTCATCTTGGGAATCTGTAGAGAGAACATACAGGATTGTGTAGTGTTAAGATTTTATTGGCATGAATTTGGGATAAGTGCATTTCTCAGAAATGGCAAGAATTTAATAAAAACTGACTTGGACAATAATGTATATAAATTGGTGCCTATCCTCTTTATACCCTGCCTTCAGCAAACACACATTTCTAGACCTGATGGTTGATGAGATATTGACCTTATCCTGCACCTCAGACACAGAATTTTGAGGAGATGTTCACATTTTAGGAGGAGGAAGGAAAGAAACATTTTGAAGCTACTTGATTTGCAGTGTTTTAATATTGGATTAGTGAACAGACTGCAGTTATGCTGGGCAACTTCTCACAGTTACCACGTGTACTTGTATGTTACAATGCATGTGTTATATATATTTCTTCTTCCCCATCAATTTTTCAGTCAATCAGTCTTAAGTCAATTTCTCTTGATGTTCACCCCAATAGAAATCTCTTTCAAAATGATATGTTTTTGCTAATATTGAGAGGTTTACTGAGTAAATCAGAGTGCTGCTACATATATTGATCAAAACAAAATCTTGTTTTGGGCATTTTGATCATCATCAGAAATATCTGCAATTCTCTCCATTCTGGCCACAAATGTCAAAGATATAGCATATTTTGGGGTTTTTTTTGAACTAGCATACTGAAGAGATATATGGTGAAGTCCAGTAAAAAAAAAAAAAAAAAAAAATCAACTTTGAGAATGCATATTCAATCTGATTGGCTCAGAGATAAAGAGTAACTTTCACGGAGTTCCACTGCAGCCAGCTATAATGATTTACCTAATTGGCATATGCAATCTGATTGGGTGGCCTTGCTACAAACTTCAATATTGTTTATTTCTGAAGTGGTAAAAAAAACAGAATTTTCACTGGCTCACAGGACTTTTCAGCCAGTGATGAGCCAAGAGATTCTTATTGTATGTAGCAATACATGCCCATGCAGGAATTTTACAGATTCAAGTATTTCATTCTTTAAACATCATACCTCCAAGATGCCTTTCTTTTTCTTTTCTTCACTGTCTGTGCAACCCATTATAATGTGATAGCAGTCCTTACAAACTTTGTTCAATTTATTGCCATCATATTCAAGATGAGCTTTATAATCAGAACATTTCCAGCAAACCACCTTAGGAAAAAGAAATAAAAGATTAAGCAAGCAAAATTACCATCAAAATCAAGTGATCAATTTAAAAACTACTAAAATGTAGATCAAGTGAGGTGTAAATGCTGTGTTCTGACACTGGCAGTGCTATCCATCATACCAATTGTAATATAAAAGAAACTTAATTTTTAACTATATTTCACTATTTCTTGAATAAGTGAGTGTTTTTTACCTTTCAAATTGCTGGACTGAATAAAATGAGTACTAGGATTCTTTCAACTGTTCTACGATTTAGGTCCTGATTCAGGAAATCCCCCACATTCGGGATAGTTGCTTACACAATAAGCTTAACCTTAAGCACATGTTCAAATCTCACTGAGGTCAAACAGAGCTTTCAAATTTATCTTACATTCAAGTTGTCCTTAATATTGACGTGAAGATATAAATTCTCAGTTTATTCTCGTGGTCCTTTTTCCGCAAGAAACACTCAAGAGGTATGCTTACTATTTCATTCTCTATACCAGTGGTTCTCAACCCATTTACCAGTGTGGGTTGCATATGCAGCTCTCTCTGTTGCATGGGCCACATCCACACAATATATACACTACCTGCATTGCCCTGAGGATGTCACATGCATGGGCCGCAGCTGTGTGCTGATTTGGCTGCGGGTTGAGAACCACTGCTCTATAGACTCCAATACATACAAAATGATACTGTGTTTTTTTGTAAAAGAAATTGTTGCTTTTGTCAGAAAAACATCTTTTAACTTTGTTACGAAATCTAAGTGTACAGCTTCATAGTTTGTTATAAAACAACAACGGCAAACACACACCAAGGGAGGAACAACTGAAACAGTTCCATGTTGTATCCCGACAGTGAACTTTTTTCTTTTAAATAGACTAAAACAAGAAAGCTAGACTCCTAAAAGGTGTAGGAGGAAGGTCTTTTATTGTAAATATTTTTCAGCAGCAAATACTCCTTCCTCTGAGGAGAAAAAGAAGCCCAGCATGAAAAATGGAAGAGAGTGAAAAGGAAGAGAGTCAAAATAACTTTTTTAGATGGCTGTGGTAGTAGCTAACTGGAATAGTATATACGCGGTATTATGTACTCTGCACTCTGATACACCACCAAAACAAATGTTTTTTGTTGAGCCCAACCCAATCTAGATCAGGTGGTCTTCAACCAAAACCTCTAATGAAAATTAAGTGAGAAGTATTAACTATCATTTCTAGAAAAGACTTCTGGCATCAACCCAAATTAGCCTTTAAAAATATATTTATATCTCCATGAAACAACATTTTAAAATAAAATGGAAGGACATGCATTAGAGATAATACAAAAAGAAGTCAATTAAGAATTTCCTGAATCGCCAACCATGCAGAAGGAAAAGAAATTATCACATTTAACTGGGCACCTCTAAGCTGGAGGAAGCAATCCAAAAACTACTAAAAGAGTTAATGCTAATCAGAAAGAGCTAATGACAATGCCTGAAGCATAGTGCAAAGCACAAAAGCAAAGCTATGAATGCAGTAAAGGCATGTAAATGTACATCAAGCAAAATCACGCAGGATGACCTCTGAGACGAAGATTAAAAACGGGTTGGCACCATCACTTACTGGAGAAAGAAATAACTTACTGGGAGATGAGAGAAGAAGCACAGTAGTTTTGCTCTATTTATAGTGCATCCCAAGGTGAGTGAATAGATCATAGTTGATATAGTCTGGACTGATATTTCTGGCATTTTGCATATCTTACACATTTAGATACCTAGCTCTGCTAAGAACAATTTACAATACATTTTGCCCATCTTTTGCTCCTTTTTTAGCTCACCTAATCGAGCTGCTTCTTACAAACCACAAAGGTCACAGCTGAAGTCTCTGCTGCAGTAACATGAACAACAACCAGCCACCAGATGGGGACTCTGAACAACTGTTTAGATCTGTTCTAGCGTCTGGTCACCCAGCTAGCAGATGTGGCTTTCCACTTACATGTCCACATGCTCGGCAATGATGCCTTCTCCTTGTCAGTGCATTGAAGGGCTCCTTACATTTCATGCACATTGTTACTTCATTGTCTCGGATCCATCTTGGTGCTCTCTTCCCAAGCTCAGCCTTCTGAAGAGGGAAAAGAAGGACAATTGTGCAATATTTTTAGTAGAGAAAATAATTATTCTCTTCCTCTGGAAAGGAAATGGCAAAGCACAGCTCAAGCTATGTTTTGAAATCTATGCGAGAGATAGCTAACAAAGAATCCAGTCAAAGATTGTAACACATTGCTGAAAGGACACTCCATCATTCATTTTAGAAAGAACAGGATTATTTATAAGGCATGGTCTGGCTCATAAAGGGAAATGGTTGACCAGCAAAATGATTACTTTGTAATTCCATTTCTACAAGAATCCTAAGCCTGAATATGCAGCTTCTGACACCCTTCAGCAATATGACATTTGTAACTGGAAAAGGACAAAAAGGGCACCAGTTGTACAAAGCTACAGTAACCCAACTTACAGAAACTTCAATGGGCATGTCCTCATATTCTTTTGCAATGGCATTTCTGAAGGTTTCATTCCTCTGCTGAAAAGCTTCTATGGTATTCTGAAGAGCCTGTTATAAATACAATGGATAAAGGTCGCAAACATACAATATTTAATAGACTCTTTGAATTTAAACTATTTAATGACCAACAACAAAACTACCAGAAATGTGAATTAATTATGATCAGCATTTGATTACATCAGAAGTTAATATTTCAACTTAAATACCACAGGCACAGCCCAAAAATAATTTTTTTTTAAGTAAGTCAAAATGTAGATGTGTTTACCTTTATCCATTCTTCCTTATCTTGTTCAGAACTAAAACAAACATTGACATATTAGTATAAAACTAGCTTAGGAAACACTAGCTCATGGTAGTTGGTGAATGAAGCTGTAACTTACAAAAGAAGCAGAGACTTCGAAATGATTCCAACATTTATAAAAACAGTAGTGCTCCTGAAACTGTCTAGTTAAAAATGAATCAGAATCATGGTTTGAAGCTTGGTAAGTTTAATAGACTAGAATTAAGTTCTACTCGAAAGATCATCTTAAATGCACTCTTTAAACATATATAATAATGGCATTTCCAGCATTAAGCTTTCTTAAAGCACAATGTAGAAAAGAAACAGCACACAAATTTCAGTGTAAATTTAAGATAGCTGTAAATGAACCAAAATGGGAGAAATTGCATCAGTATATCAACTTTTCCCTGCGGCACTCTTCCTCAAATTAAAGTTAAAGTAAATGAAAGCAGAAATAAAAAGAGTTGACATAATAGGGTAATATTATCTAACAGAAACAAAGGAAAATTTTGTTTTAACATTATAAACCAAGCATTCGTATGTTTTCTTTAATTCACTGGGGTGGAAGGTCTATAGAGGATGAAGAGCTAAGCATTTTCCACCCAGCGTCTTGCACATTAATTGTTTTCAAAGCATCTCAGTAAGGCTTCTAAATTCAAATCCTATGAAAATATGCCTTGTACCCCAAGAAAAGCACTACTGTAATCTAGTGATGGAGTTAATACAAACCCAATTTCCCATGAATTTTGAATCAGGAAAAAAAGAAGACTTGAAAGAGTGTAACCCACACACCTTCTGGGTGTGGTGTTCTGTCCCATCCAATGGCACCAAGACCACTTAAAGAGAGAGATAAAATGAGTCTGCTCTACAGCCTTAGCTAACAGCCAGTTGGATTTTAGCTTATGTGGTAGAGCCTCATGCACTAAATTCCAGAGGTCCCAAGTTCGATCCTGCCCGCCGACCACTGGGGTCTGTTTGTATTACAATAGCACCACGGTATTTTTTGTTCTGCTACTCATTTAATACTTCCTCCACTCACTTTGGTGAAGTAAGGTGCAAACAAAGAATTCTCTCTCTCTCACGCCCCTCCCCCCCCACCATTTTGATTTTTCCTACTGCTGGATGGGATGTGCAGGTGAGATCACATACCCATTTCTGGTGGGAATGCCTCCAGTGAGACTTATATATTTTGTAATATTACTGCAATTAGCAATAAAACTAGAATCCTAAAATAGAAGGACAGAGTCCTGTTCCTCATCCTTTACCATTTGTAAATATTGGAAAAATGAATCTTCTAACTAAACAAAATAATTCTCCCTAATCCAACAACTTTTAAAAGTAGTATGTAATCCCCATATCAGACAAGCAATCACTCCATGTAGGAAGTGATCTACTATCTATTTAAAAAAAGTGACTGAAACACTAAAATGCACTCAAGCAGTAATCTGAAAATAAATATATAAAATTATCTGGAAAAGGGAATTCCTGGGGCAAACATTTCATCAGAGCTACGACAAATTTATAGGATGAGATTTATGCATAAGATACATTAAGAATAAAGTATGCATCAACTAAGATTATTTTAGTCTCACTGATCTACTTTTAGAATGGCATTTTTGTACATGTTACTTCACAATTTTGAATGATCTTTATGAAATACATCCTAAAATGTTCTCAAAAACTAGACAAGCTTTCCCCCTAAACTAAATAACTTTAGTGCTAATGAAAGTACTAATAATCCTGGAAGTTGAACAAAATAAAAATAGTTTATAACTGCATTTTGTTCACAGATACAAAATGCTTTTCACATGTGAAATGCATCTGTCTCCAGGTGGAATACAGTGGACATGTTGTATGGTGTTACTTCTGCCACCACACAACAATTTCTGACCAGTATGATATGTAATAAAAAATAATCTATTATTGAATCAAAACATTAAAGACAAATTTACCTTTATGGAAGAGTCCTAATACAATTTAATACAAATAACTTTTCTATGGGTTTTGAATCATCCTATATAATTGACAATTGTATCCCTGCGATCAAATTATATTGGATAGTTAAAAATCTGTATCAAGATTATAATTTTCAATTACATTTTAAAGCTTTTAAAGGTAATTTATATAGATCTGTTACATTTTAGAGAGAGCATTATTATAATTCTGATTAAATTATAGAGGATTTTTCCATAAAGCTAAGTATGCAGATTACAATGAAGCCTTTGTTTATTCACAGAACATATACAACGTGCACAAAAAAGACCACAAGAACTTTTCTACAGTGCTTGACAGTATGCTTCTATCATGAACTGCAAACATCGCTGTTCAGGATGAAAGGTCACTTCTGCATGCCTGTTTAATCCTTGGTCTTTCTGCAGAGGCTGTCAATAAGGGCTAAATGGGGCAGTGATTTCTGAAAAGAGGAAACTTATCCACTAAAACAGAACTAGGGCACCAATTCATTCAAAAAGGCCAAACAACAGTGAGGACAATTTCGAAGTCCACCAAGCTGGAGCCATTTTTAAACTAATGATTTAGAAATAAAAGGCTCCATATCACCTTACCAGTTCTCCAAATCAACCAGTCCCACAATTCTCCTCTATTCTGGTATATTTTTAATGTTTCAAAAGTAAGCCACACGTCTCTTACCTGGCCTGCAACTCCAATGTTCGCTCTTTTCCAGACACCTGGAAGGTGCATGGATATTCTTCATTGTGTGTTTCTATAATCTTCATACCATCAATACCAACTCTTGTTCGCACTGAGTACTTTGATCCCACCAAACTGAATTTGGGTACACAATACAGCAACATGTTGTTGAACTATTAAAAAAAAAGAAAAGAAAAAGGACACATCGATAACAAAGAAAGTCAAGTACAATATATTAAGAGATGAATCGCACTATCACCTTACAAAAACAACTTGAGGGAGACTGTGGTTAGGCTTGTTAATGTCAGACAAAATCAAAATGGAAAGAACTGATAATATGGATAGGATTTAGAAATAAAATTAAAAGCCAACTATTGATACATTTAAAAGCAAGCTACTGTATATGTGCAGTAATTTTCATAATGTTTATAATCAAATACACTGAGTGGATGTGATGTTTAGCAACACTGTAAGCCTTTTGTTGAGAATTTTCCATGCTGATTTCAATACAACTGGGTAAATGAACAACTGGGTAAATAGATTTTTCTTAAAATCTTTATACTAGAAGAGCAGCAAATTGACTCTGAAGGAATTTCCCGTCTATTAGGTCAACTCATATAATGGTAGATTTCTGTCTTTTCTTCACAGTACTTCCCCCCCCGCAATCAAAGTTATGGTGAGACTACGTAAACCCAAAAAAGGAAGGGAAAAATTATATGAGGCTAAGGTGGACATACTGATGACACTGATCTTTTTTGTAAAATGCTTTGATTTCTACTGAAGAAAAGCACTGTACAAGAGCTAGGTATTATTAGTATCATTTATTATTTGTAGCTTTTAAATAATCATTTTTAACAGCCTAGAATTTCAGCCCAGGGAGGCATCCACTACTATGAGTTTGTGTTTTTGAAGATTTAAATCAGATCTATAATGGTTAACAGTTTTTTCTTATGAATTATTAAAACCAGAAACTCACATTTTTAAATTATATTTCATAGAAGCATAGTCTACCCCATTAAGATGATTTACGGCTTTTAATATTTCTTAGAGCTTCGGAAGTCCTGTTGACTAGGGGCTTGCTTATCTCTGGAGCACACTTGAAAACCACTCTCAAGAAAAGAATCATTCTGGATTACCTACAACGGCTGGTGAAGGATTCTATATGATTCCTTTGATGGTCTAAGCCACATTCACGTCAGCTGAAGTCTGTATCACAGATATGGCACATCTGAACTTTTTATGTCCCTCATTTTAATATCATGTCTAGCCGCGTTCAGAGACTTTTACTAATAATTTATTCCTCTGCTAGAAACATGGGAGAGCAGAAATCTGCCCCTCAGAAAATACACTTTATACTATCCAGAGAGCATGAAGCAGCCAGTGGCCCATATAGCAAATGGCACAAATCAGGGCTTGAATTTGCCATTTTAATATATTGGAAGCAGTGAGTTATATCAAACATTCCACAAGGGAATTAAAGAAGAATCATTGATGGAGTCCAGCAGTGCTAAAATAAAGACAGAACTGAGTCTGTGAACCAAGGAAATGTGATGAGGTAAAGCAATGAGAGCATTTGAAAAGAGGGTATGAACTTTCCAGGGGTACTAGGTTCCTACAAGGCCATGTGACTCATTTGGTCACATCACACTCAAGGATTTTGAAGGACATCTAATAATTATTATACCAGTAACACACATGCATGTTCAATCCGACTACTTGATTAGCTAAATAATCTACTGCTATAAAATACTATTCTAATATAGTCTAATAATATCTAATTAGAATAGAATCTTAAATATTTTTATTTAAAAAATGTACGCACCCCAAATACAGTAGTAGATTCTATCAATATAAATGAATAGCCTCCATGATAGCTGTAGCAACTAAGAAAGACTAATAGTGCATTTACTCTGAGATATGTTACTGGACCTTGGTTTAATTCTGTTTGAAACACACTATTTTCTAAATGATTTTTGTCATTTTCCAGAAAGCATTGTGGGTAAAATCTTGGCTCCAGGTGAAGTTAATGGCAAAATTTCCCCATTGACTTAAATGGAGAGAAGACTTCACCCTTGCTTTCAGGCAGCTTCTTGGAATTTGAAAGGAGCCTAACATCACTCAGACAAACACAAGTTTTGATACTTACTAAGAAAAGATATCGTTCTTGGGCTGATGTATTACGAGCAGCAAGTTTAAGGATCTGTCCTTCTTTAATCAGCTCATTTGAGGGGTTGACAATATCTTCCTCTTCTCCCAACATCTCATACACCTCCAGCAACTTCTTTAGATTCTCCTTTTCAATTAAAATAAAATTACATTTGTGAATAAGTGATTTTGCCAGTGTAAAACGGTTTACCTGACGCTTATGTAAGAGTCTGAAAAATGCTAGTTTAAAAGAATATATATGAGCCGTTCATATAGGTTGCCAGAACCAGCTTATATTTGGGCATAAGCTGTTTCTAGAAATCTAATTTATCTAACCAGTATTTTTAAGTGTACTTATATAGTGCTATTTCATGTCCAAAAGATTTTACAAATATTTAACAGTTCATGTACCACAACATCCCTGTGAGGGAGATAAATATTCTCTCCATTTTACAGGTGCAGAAACAAGCACAGAAAAGTTGAGTGAGCAGTATAACCTCTTACTGGCAGCCAGGAATAATACACAGAAAAGAACGGTTACTTACCTTCTGTAACTGTTGTTCTTCGAGATGTGTTGTTCACGTCCATTACACATTAGGTGTACGCGCGCTGCGTGCACGGACGTCGGAAACTTTTTCCCTTAGTGGCTCCCGTCGGGCCGGCAGGGCCCCCTCCTTCCCGCCAGAGCGGCGCCCTGCTCCAGGGTATATATATCCCTGCCGACCCGACCCCTCCGGTTCCTTCTTGCCGGAGACTCCGACAGAGGGGAAGGAGGGTGGGAAGTGTAATGGACGTGAACAACACATCTCGAAGAACAACAGTTACAGAAGGTAAGTAACCGTTCTTTCTTCTTCGAGTGATTGTTCACGTCCATTACACATTAGGTGATTCCCAAGCTTACCATTGGAGGTGGGTAGGAGTCAAGGTACAACTGACTGTAGCACAGCCCGACCGACCATTGCGTCCTCTCTGGTCTGATGATGGATCGCGTAGTGGGCTGTGAACGTATGTACGGACGACCAGGTGGCCGCCTTACAGATCTCCTGGATAGGGACCTGCGCCAAGAAGGCCGTTGAGGACGCTTGGGCTCTAGTCGAGTGGGCCCGGATCTCCGGGGTCAGAACATTGGCGAGCTCATAACAAGTGCGTATACAATGCACAATCCATGCCGACAAGCGCTGTGTCGAGATAGGCAAGCCTTTCATACGTTCCGCAATAGCAATGAACAGCTGGGGTGTTCTGCGGAACGACCTGGTCCGTTCCAGGTAAAATGCCAACGCCCTTCGGACATCCAGGGCATGTAGGCTGCGGTGGTGAGGGTCCGTATGGGGTTTAGGAAAAAACACCGGTAAGCAAATGTCCTGCCCCATGTGAAACTGTGATACCACCTTTGGGAGGAATTTAGGGTGCTGCCTCAGTTGCACCTTATCCTTATGGAACACTGTATTCGGTGGTTCCGAAGAGAGGGCCCTCAATTCCGATACCCTTCTGGCCGACGTGATGGCCACGAGAAACGCCACCTTCCACGAGAGGTGCGTAAGGGAGCAAGTGGCTAGGGGCTCAAAGGGAGGACTCATGAGTCTGGTTAGGACTAGGTTCAGACTCCACGCCGGGACAGGCGGGCGTGAGTAGGGAAACACCCTTTCCAGCCCCTTGAGGAATCGGGCCACTGTGGGGTTGGAGAACACTGACACTCCCAACTCTCCCGGATGGAAAGCCGAAATAGCGGCTAAGTGAACTCTAATTGAGGCGGGCGCAAGCCCTTGATTCTTGAGGTGCAGTAGGTAGTCCAAGATCGACGGAACTGAGGCTTGTAAAGGCTGTATGTGTTGAGGCTCACACCAGTGGGAGAACCTTTTCCATTTTGCCAGGTAGGTCGCTCTTGTAGAGGGCTTCCTACTATTAAGGAGGATTTGCTGAACTTGGTGAGAGCACCTGTGTTCTGCATCATTCAGCCAGAGAGATACCACGCCGTGAGATGTAGCGAACACAGGTTCGGGTGGAGTAGGCGACCTTTGTCTTGCGTGACTAGGTCGCGATGGAGGGGGAGGGTGATTGGATCGGCTATGGACAGTTCCAGCAGGGACGTGAAACAATGCTGGCGTGGCCAGGCCGGGGCGATAAGTATGATCGTCGCCCTGTCCCTGCGGGTCTTGTGGAGAACCTTGTGTATGAGCGGGAACGGAGGGAAGGCATATCTCAGGCTCCCTCCCCATGGGATCATGAAAGCATCTGCTAATGATCCCCGGCTGAGGTTCTGGAACGAGCAGAACTGAAGGCATTGGCTGTTGTCCCTGGTGGCGAATAGATCCACCCGGGGAAAGCCCCACTTCCGGAAGATCGAATGCAGGACGTCTCGCCTCAACGTCCATTCGTGCATTCGGTAGGATCGGCTGAGGCGGTCTGCTAAGCCGTTTTGAATCCCCGGAAGATACGTGGTGATGAGGTGTATCGCATGGGCTATACAGAAGTTCCATAATTGGAGTGCCTCGTGACAGAGGGGAGAAGACCGGGACCAGCCCTGCTTGTTTATATAGAACATGGCGGTAGTGTTGTCCGTCAGGACTGGCACGCTGTGACCTTTTATGGTGGCGCGGAAGGTCTGACAGGCGAGGCGAACCGCTCTTAGCTCCTTCAGATTGATGTGAAGCAGCTTGTCTTCTCTGGACCACAGCCCTTGGGTCCGCAGTTCCCCCAGGTGCACCCCCCAACCCAGGTCCGATGCATCTGTTACCAACGTCGGAGTGGGCTGTGGGGCAGCGAAGGGGATCCCTTTGCATACCTGTTGGCGATCGAGCCACCAGCGTAGCGAGCTGAGCACCTGGTTTGGGATCGTGACTACTTGATCCAATGGGTCTCTGTTGGGGCGATGCGTGTGGGCGAACCACAACTGTAAAGGCCGGAGCCTCAGGCGGGCATGTCTGACCACGTGTGTGCAAGCTGCCATATGCCCCAGAAGCTGCATGCAACACCTTGCCGTTGTCGTGGGGAACTTTTGGACTGAGCTTACGGCTCTGCGAATTGACATGAACCGTGCCTCTGGTAGGCTCGCTTGCGCGGTTACCGAGTCCAGGGTTGCACCTATGAAGTCCAGCCTCTGTGTGGGGACTAACGTGGACTTGGGCACATTGACCCAGAGGCCTAGCTTGTCGAACGTCTGCAAGGCCAGCGTCACGTGAGATCGGACCTCGGCCTCCGATCTGCCCGCGAGTAGCCAATCGTCCAGGTACGGGAACACACGCATCCTTCTCTTTCGAAGGAAGGCTGCTACCACGGACATGCATTTCGTAAACACTCGTGGTGCTGACGCCAGGCCGAAGGGCAGGACCGTAAATTGGAAATGGCGCTGGTCGACAACGAAGCGCAGGAATCGCCTGTGAGCCGGATTGATTGCAATGTGAAAATAGGCATCTTTCATATCGAGGGCAGCATACCAATCCCCCGGATCCAGGGATGGGATAATAGTTCCCAGGGAGACCATACAGAAGCGAGCTTTGATCAGAAACTTGTTTAGATCGCGCAGGTCCAAAATAGGACGGAGGCCTCCTTTTGCCTTGGGGATCAGGAAGTATCTGGAGTAGAATCCTTTTCCCCTTAGGTCCAGAGGGACCTCTTCTACTGCTCCAGCAGCGAGAAGGGTCTGAACCTCCTGCGTGAGAAGTTGCTCGTGAGAAGGGTCCCTGAAGAGGGACGGGGAAGGGGGATGGCAGGGAGGGGGCGAGGAAAACTGGAGGGTATAGCCCGCCTTCACTGTGCGCAGGACCCATCGGTCCGATGTTATGCGCGACCATGTCTGGTAGAAATGGGACAGGCGGTCTTTGAAAAACAGAGGAGGATCCGGTATGGAATATGGTACGCTGTCCTCGAGCGTAGCTTCAAAAGCCTGGTTTATTCCCTGGCTGTGGCTTGCCCTGGCCGTGACTCTGGCCCTGGTTAGGCGTATTGTTACGTCTCCGCCTGTTATCCCTGCCTCGACGGCGGTACGGCTCGTGTCGGGGGCGAGGGTGGTATTGCCTTTGCGGTGGCTGGGGTTTAAAGGGCTTACGCTGCGTTACCAGAGTGTGCATACCCAACGACTTAAGGGTCGCTCGCGAGTCCTTAAGGCTATGTAGCCTGGCGTCCGTCTGGTCGGAAAACAAGCCCGAACCTTCAAACGGGAGGTCCTGCAGCGTGGTCTGCACCTCTGGCGGGAGACCTGAAGCCTGCAACCACGCCGAACGCCTCATCACGACTCCCGACGCAATTGTTCTAGCCGCAGCGTCGGCTGAGTCTAGGGCGGCCTGCAATGAGGTCTTGGCCACTGCCATTCCCTCATCCACCAGGGCCGTGAACTCCTGATGCGCGTCAGGTGGGAGGGAGTCCTTAAACTTGGCAACTGAGGCCCAAGAGTTAAAATTGTGCCTGTTTAGAATCGCCTGCTGATTGGCGATCCTCAGTTGAAGGCCCCCAGATGAATAGACTTTCCTCCCGAATAAGTCCAATCTCTTAGCTTCCTTGCCCTTGGGGGCAGGGGCTTGCTGGCCATGCCGCTCTTTCTCGTTTACCGCCGAGACCACCAGCGAACAGGGGGACGGGTGTAGAAAGAGGAAGTCAAACCCTCTAGATGGGGCGAAGTATTTCCTCTCCACGCCTTTTGCAGTTGGCGCACTGGAGGCCGGTGTTTGCCACACCGTCTTATAGTTGGACTGTACTGTCCGTATAATTGGGAGAGCGACTCTGGAAGGGCCCTCTGGGCTCAGGATATCGACCATAGGGTCGTCCTGCTCTACAGTCTCCTCCGCTTGCAAGCCCAGATTGAGGGCTACCCGGCGAAGCAGGTCTTGGTGTGCCCGATGGTCAATCGGGGGAGGGCCGGACACCAGTGTGCCCGCTACCGCCTCGTCTGGCGAGGAGGAAGAGGTCGGGGCCTTCTGCCCATCCTCATTATCCTGCAATCCGGCATCAGCCAGTTGTTCCTCTGCGGCCTGACCTGCACCGTGGGATTGGGACGGCACCGTACTCGGTGCCGAGTCCACTCCTTCCCGCTCCGGTGGTCTAGAGACTGTTGCCTCCCTATACGATGGCGGGCGGTGCCGCAGGGAGCGGGATCGGTACCCGGATGGCCCGGATCTCGAGGCCCTCGATGGGGGCCCTTGCTGGTGGTAGGCCCAGGGTGTCCAGAATGGCCATTGGCTCGGTTGGCCCCATTGGGACTGACCGTAGTCCCTGCTGGCCTGTGACCTATGGGCATACCCGCCGTACCGGTCTGAGTCAGTCCCTGAGACCACAGACGGTGACCTGGAAGGCCACGGTGGAGCCGTAGGATGGTGCCGGTCCGGTTTTGGGGAGTAGCGCCTCCGCGACCAGGACCTGGAATAGCGCCTCGCCGACCTGGACCTGGAACGGTACCGGTGATCGCGGGACCGGGAATGGCTACGGCTGGTCGGCATCGGGTAACGAACCGCCGACGCTTCGCGGTGCCGACTCGTGCTCGGTTGCTGAGTCGGTGCCGACCGCTTGTTGAAGCCCGACTGCTGCGGTGCTTCCTGCGCCGAGGGCAACCGGGAGTCCACCGAGGCGGAGCTCGACCGGGACCGGTTCCTGGAACGGTGCCGAGACGGCGACCGTGATGGGCGCACCATCGCCGGCTTGCCTCTGCGCGGCAGCATCGGCGGAGCGCCCTCAGCGCATGCCGGGGCCTCGACGGACAAAGCAATGAGGTCCTTAGCTGCCTCAAATGTGTCCGGAGTGGAGGGCTGTTCCACGAGCTCCTCCAGCCCTTCATCCTCACTTGACACGCCCATCCCGGGGCTCGACGGGCCTTTCGGCGCCGGAGCCACTACCGGGGCCCGTGTTGGGACCGTATCGGCCTTAGGGGCACTCGAGGTCTTTACCGGTGCCGCCCTCTTGTGCGGGGAGCGTCCTCGGGCCTTAGGTTGGCCCTTCGCTTTCGCCGGCGAAGACGATCGGCGTCGTGTATTTCCCCGCTGGGTCGGTGCCGCGGGCTTCGGGTGACCCGCCGGCGCCGGTTCCCGCACCGATGCCGGGGCACTCCGCACGGAGGCAGACGGTGCCGTTGAAGTGGATGGCTGTAACGCCGTCTCCATGAGCAGCTGCTTAAGGCGAAAGTCCCTCTCTTTTTTAGTTCTGGGCTTAAAGGCCTTGCAGATCTTGCAGCGCTCTTTCTGGTGAGCCTCCCCCAGGCAACGGAGACACGAGGCGTGGGGGTCGCTCAATGGCATAGGCCTGCGGCACATGGCACAAGCCTTGAAGCCTTGGGCGTGTGGCATACCCCGCCGCCCAGGGCCGGTGCCGGGGCTGAACAAACAACCACGGCAGGAACTTTAAGTACCCTAATGAGCTGTTAACTACTGCTCAACACTACTACAAACTAACTGATAACTGCTAGATAACACTAATGACTATTGCTAAGGGACACTCTCAGACGAGAGACAGAGTTGTTCCAACGCCGCCACGGACGGTAAGAAGGAACTGGAGGGGTCGGGTCGGCAGGGATATATATACCCTGGAGTGGGGCGCCGCTCTGGCGGGAAGGAGGGGGCCCTGCCGGCCCGATGGGAGCCGCTAAGGGAAAAAGTTTCCGACGTCCGTGCACGCGGCGCGCGTACACCTAATGTGTAATGGACGTGAACAATCACTCGAAGAAGAATCCCAATTCCCACTCCCGAGTTTTAGTTACAATATCATATTTTATCAAGCATTTCAGATAGTAAAAAGGACAATATAAATAGCAGCATTTTGGAGCAAAGAAACCAAAGTTTGCAAGTTCAACTGTTTGAAAAATCTGCATTTCAAGTATCTGGTAAAATTCAGAGAGTTTCCTAGCTGTACATGCTACTTAAAACACAAGACTAAGAATAGAGGATTAAGAAAGGGAAAACCCCACAAAAACCACTTACCATTTTACGTATAGCACTATTGGAGTGACTGGCTGCTGTGGATATAATTTCCAGGGATTCTAGATGGCACCGAAAATGAAAAACAAATTTAAATACATTGTTATTTACTACAGTACACAGACTACTAGGTCTAATGGCATACTTGTAAATTTCATATGAACGTCAGCCTTCTCAAGCCCCAAAATTGTCAATAAGGTAAGCTACAAGTGTTTAGTCCAGCCGGGCACTTTTGCCTTAATTGAATGTAAAATACAATCAAAGTTAGAGCTAACAGATTAGATGCTGGAAAAGCTTAGCAGGAATCCTTGCCAGTTTTAATTATTGTAGGGTGTTTGTGGAGTGAATTTCAAAATTCACGAACTTGAGTACTTGTACCCAAAATATGATTCTAAGAATCATGGCTCCTCCAATCAGAGAGCAGAAACAAAGTGTGACCAACAGATCCAACTAAAACAGTTCCAATTTCAAATATTTTTAAGAAACAGCTTCTGCAAATAATTCTTGGCCTGGAGCAATTTGATAAATAATTCTGAATAATAAGAAAAAATATGATCTGTTCTTGCATAATTGATACATGAAAAATGATAAAACTTGAAAATGGAATCTATTTTCACAAACAAATTGCTGAAACGTGTATTTTAAATAAACAAAATATGGATCCCATTTTCAAGGTTTTTTTCCAGCAAAAGACCATTTCTATATAAAAAGCCACACAAAAGTGTGCTTAAATGCCAGACTACCCTTCTCCTAAGAATCGTGCATGTGGCGTAGTTTCAGAAAAGGGTGCAAAATCATGTGAAACAAAAGTAGAATTTTTGTGCTCCATGTCAGGACGGACAAATTGTAAGTTTCACTGCTCTAGTGCTAGCCTAGAAATCAAAATAAACAATGGATCATTTTTCAGAGAATCTTACAACTCTACACTAACATTTTCCCTGCAACTGCGTTTCTTTACCTCATTTTTACTGGGATAGCTTTAATTTATAGAGTCCTTTTATTACTGTTTTCTTATTGCTATATTAAGTTATCACACAATCCATGAAATATTTACTTTCAGCATCCTTCCAGTCTGGGGAATCTTGAGGCAGTTTCCTTAGGTAGTCCTTTAGTAGCATCTCATAGCGTGGAATGCGTTGTACTGGTTCTAGCATATGATGTTGCAATGTCAAACTCCCACAGACTTTTTGTGTCTAGGAAAATGTAAATATATTTAGATACCACAGTTCAGACAATATTTTTCCATAACTTAGTATGTCATAACACAATATAAAGCTGTGACTGACCTAAATCCAAGACTACTGTATCTTCATAAAAAAGGACTACAAAAACATGGGATTTTAACATAAGGACTCCTGATTGCAGGAAAGTGAGTTAGTTTTTTCATCTAATTAATTTAATCTAATTAATCAAATAATTAAAATCCTTTCCAATGACTTTAAAAGCAAGTAAAGTTAATTACTGTAAAGCAGGGAGAATCACTGTATTTATTTTCTTTGTATCCAGCAGAAAGAATTTCATAAATAGGACCACAAATGACATTGCATTTGAACTTAATTTTTCAAATAATATCTGTAATAACTGATCTTAAACATCTAATTCATTTAATAAGGGACAAACATAATTTACCATGACAAGTCATAAGAGCAAGGCATTTTATTCTGGACTCTAATATGGCACACATGTATGACAAATGCCTTCTTTCAATACATCGTTATCCATGATGTAAAAACAAGGGTAGCTATTTTGAGAAAAATGATGTCTGTTTACTTCCATTTCCTTAGAAAGAAGTAAGCTGTAGATTAGACTAAAGCACACAAAAGAAATCCCTTACTGAGGACCACACATTCTGTTTAAATTGCATCACATTGCAGCAATGTCTTATTCCTTTCCTAAACTTCTAGTTGGTAGGTCTGTAGGTTGGAAATGATATCCATACTAATTAACAGAAAAATCAAGAAGAGGCCCTGGAGAGGTGAAGTTACAGACTTTTCCAAAGAGATACATTCACATGACTGACTGCTCCTTCAACCTTCAGTTACTCAACATTTAGGATTGTAAACATACTTCCTAACTCAGGTGTTTTGGAAAACTGCAGGTCATGCACGACAGGTTAGGAATTTAGAGATGGACAAATATGTAATTGTAAAAAAAGTGTTATTTACTTTTTAGTATCTATGACCGACATAAAGCAAATTCGTTGGTCCTCATGTGTTTTAACATTTATGCTTTGATTGATGATGTGTTTCACTGGAGAGGAAGGATGTGGGGGGGGGGGGGAAAAGGAAAAGAAAAAATAGGACAAAAATTAAATGGACAAAATGGAACCCTGACTTACTTTTAAGGGACCAGAAAAATAGATTGTGTTATGGAACGGGCCACCCAAATACCACATGAGAATCTGCTTCATTAGGAAAAACCCCACTGACTGCATAGCCCTATTTGTCACCTAACACCCCACACTGGAACCCATAAGGGGTATCAAACAATTACAGTGCATACTTGATGGGAACCACATCCTGAAAGAATTCTTTCCCAACCCCCTCTTCTGGGCTTCAAACAATCCCCCAGCCTATCCAAGCACATCATCAGAAGCAAGCTTCCCACAGACCAGGAAACATCAATTCAGAGCAGCACCAGACACTGTCAGAACAACAGATGCAAAACCTGCAGACATAACTCCACTGCTACAATGATCAATACCTCCCACAACACACCTTTCAAGATCCATGAGTCCTACACATACCCATTGCAACATGTGGTATGCTTCATCCAGTGCAACAAAGACCCCAACAACAAGGGTGAAACCAGACAATCACTACACTCTCGAACGAACTCACATAGAAAAATGATAAAAGACAAAAAACAACTCATCACTCATAGGTGTATATTTTTCACAAAGCAATCACTCCATATCTGACTTCTCAGTGCTCATCCTCTGAGGCCTAGTCAACACTAGGGGGGTGGATTGATCTAAGTTACGCAACTTCAGCTACGTGAATAACGTAGCTAAATTTGACGTATTTAGATCTACTCACCGCAGTGTCTTCTCGGTGAGTCAACTACTGCCGCTTCCCCCATCGACTCAGCCTGCGCCTCTCACACCAGTGGAGTACAGGAGTCGACGGGAGAGCGCTCGGGGGTTAATTTATCACATCTAGACTAGATGAGATAAATCGACCCCCACTGGATCGATCGCTGCCCACCGATCTGTCGGGTAGTATAGACATATCCATAGGAAACCTACACAACTCCTTCAAAAGACAAGCCTGGGAACTTAAATTCATAACTCTGTTGGACACTAAAAATCATGGACTTAACACAGAGATTGGTTTTATGGCTCATTACAACAATTTGTAACACACCCTGCTGCCTGCTCACCCTTTACTTAAAAAGAAGTGGGAAGTTGTCTCCTACAGTGTGTGTGAACCCCTTAGACTTGTCCCATCTTGTATTTAGCTCAGACACTGGTTATCTTCTCCAGACCTGAGGAACAGCTCTGTAGCTTGAAAGTTTGTTCCTTCCACCAACAGAAGTTGGACCAATAAAAGATATTACCCTACCTACCTTGTCTTTCAAAGGGACTGGATATTTAATTATTTAACAATGTCTTTCAGAAATATAGAAAATGATACATACACACTATTTTGTAGCTTTTCAATAAATAGTCTCCTCCATTACCTGAATGTCCTGAATGATGGATTTGAATAGAGGAGACCGCTCCGTCCACATTTTCACCAGTTCCATTGCATTATCAAAGTTTTTCACATACTCTCCATACATCTTGAGGAAAGGAGCTAACTTCTGCAGAATATCTCCAATTCTGGGGGTTGCAGCCCTGTAGAGCAAGAGGATTGAGTCTCAACTTCACAGCAAATAAGTAAAAGCTGACAAGGTATTAACTAGTAGACAAAATGAGGGGAAAATATTTTTTAAAAATCTAAATTAATGAATCCTCCAGTTCAATACCTCTACACAAAGGATCCCAGTCTGACCATCAAAGGAGACCCGCAAAAGTGAAAACAATCTTTGTGCCCTATCTTGATCATGTATAAAGGCTACAAGTAAGGAATAAAGCACTACATAAAATGTTAATTCTTCTTTCATTATTTCCATTTAGTGAATGGCATTTCTCTGGGCTGCTATTATAAGTGATGTAACACTGCACTTCTCAGCTGGAGCTGAAAACTCAGGAGGCCAATTAATGCAAAACTGAGAAGATTCCAGAATTGCTAGAAATTATTTTTAAAAAATCAGACAGTTTTAAGTTCTATTATGATAAATTCCATACTTTGAAAAAATATTAAGTCACTTAGAAGCTTAAAGTGGTAAAGACTATAGTGTTGCTTTATGTCCACAATAAACAAATAGCTTTAGCTGCTTTTCAAAATTTGAAAAATCACTTCGCGCTGACCTTTTCACAGACATACAGAGTTTGCAACAAGGTTCCAGTAGTTTTATGAGCCAGCCAAACAAGAAATAGCCTACAAATGAAATGGGCTACTTATCTATAGCTGTTAGCTCATCTAAGGCCTGGTCCCCACTAAGCCCCCACTTCGGACTAAGGTACGCAAATTCAGCTACGTTAATAACGTAGCTGAATTCGAAGTACCTTAGTCCAAACTTACCGCGGGTCCAGACGCAGCAGGAAGGCTCCCCCGTCGATGCCGCGTACTCCTCTCAGCGAGCTGGAGTACCGGCGTCGACGGCGAGCACTTCCGGGATCGATCCCAGAACATCGATTGCCTGCCGCCGGACCCTCCGGTAAGTGAAGACGTACCCTAAGGTAGTCTGATTTCACTTTCCCTCCAGAGAAACTAAATTTTGAAGGTTGTCTCTAATGCCAGACCTGAAGGTGTCCAAATTTTACAAGCTTGGGCACTAGGCCATATCAGATATGTCCAAAAAAGTCTAGCACATTGAGTCTTGGCAAGAATAAAAGTCTACTATGACTTCAGAACCCCTCCATAAGTAGGGCCCTTCGTTTTCAGTTTTTATTTTGTTTAATGTTTCGCAGGAATTTATTGGTGTTTATTACAGCCACAAAAGAGGTGAAAATCGGTGGAAAAAACTATTAATTTTTCTGGGTAAATATTGGGGGGGGAGGGGGTGTTGGTGGATGGAAGAACAGGGGGAAGTATTCAGCAGATTAATGCTTTGATGAATAGAATTCAATGTGGTTTGCTGCAGAACTAAAACAGAACTCAAAACACAATGCCACCTCTGAGTTTAAGAAAACAATACATCTCTAACCCCCAAATAAAACTTTTCATTTGAATAAAGTTTACTATTGTAGACTTAGAACTATTAGCCTATATTTAAATTTAATAATTGGACCACACCATTAGCAGCACATACACTCAACTTCATCTTTTTCTCCTGTTTTTATTTTTTAAAAATTTGTGAATACTTCCCGTGTGTTCTGAAATGTATTCTGATACAGATTTTCATTTTCTTCCCATTTTAGTGTATCAAATCTTTAAACCATTATCTGCTAATAGCCTGAAATGTGTACATGGTGGGCGTGAGATTCATCAGTATGTTCAGATGTGCACGCACTACAGAGCTTGCGTGCATGCCCGTTTGTTTATTATGTGCATCTTCTAGACTAATACATAGCCTTACTTCAACAGGCAGCTTGGCATATAAACAGACTAATGTATTATTGTAATGTATATCTCAAGCAATGTATTGTATTTTCCTAATAAAACAAGTTTTTTTTTTGTATACTTGAATATACAAAAGTAGGTGTGAAAATTGGAAAAAATGAATAATACTTTTTGTAAAACCCAGGATATGTGTGTGTGGTAAAAATCAGTTTAAAACGGAAAATGCAAGAGTTTATCCATAAGGCACAGCCCAAAGCACTCTGGAAGAATATGCAGCGCAGAGGCAAATGTAGAATTATGTACAAAAAAACCCCTGCATCCAAAAATAAAACAATGTAAAACTTTACAGCCTACAAGTCCACTCAGTCCTACTTCAGCCAATCATTTAGACAAACAAGTTTGGTTACAATTTGCAGGACGATAATGCTGCCCGCTTCTTGTTTACAATGTCACCTGAAAGTGAGCACAGGCGTTCGCATGGCACTGTTGTAGCCGGCGTCGCAAGATATTTATGTGCCAGATGCACCAAAGATTCATGTGTCCCTTTCATCTTCAACCACCATTCCAGAGGACATGCATCCATGCTGATGACAGATTCTGCTCAACAATGATCCAAAGCAGAGTGGACCATCGTATGTTCACTTTCATCATTTGAGTCAGATGCCACAAGCAGAAGGTTGATTTTCTTTTTTGGTAGTTCAGGTTCTGTAGTTTCTGCATCTGAGTGTTGCTCTTTTAAGACTTCTGAAAGCATGCTCCACATCTCGTCCTGCTCAGATTTTGGATGGCACTTCAGATGCTTAAACCTTTGGTCGAATACTGTAACTATTTTTAGAAATCTCACATTGGTACCTTCTTTGCGTTTTGTCAAATCTGCTGTGAAAGTGTTCTTAAAACAAACATGTGCTAGGTCATTATCCGAGATTGCTATAACATGAAATATATGGCAGAATGTGGGTAAAACAGAACAGGAGACATACTATTCTCCCCCCAAGGAGTTCGGTCACAAATTTAATTAACGCATTTTTTTTTTTTTTTTAAACGTGCATCATCAGCATGGAAACATATCCACCGGAATGGTGGCCAAAGCATGAAGGGGCATACAAATGTTTAGCATATCTGGCACGTAAATACCTTGCAATGCCAACTATAAAAGTGCCATGCGACTGCTTGTTCTCACTTTCAGGTGACATTGTAAATAAGAAGCAGGCCGCATTATCTCTCATAAATGTAAACAAACTTGTTTGTCTTAGCGATTGGCTGAAGAAGTAGGACTGAGTGGACTTGTAGGCTCTAGTGTTTTACATTGTTTTGTTTTTGAGTGCAGTAATGTAACAAAAAAAATCTACATTTGTAAATTACACTTTCACAATAAAGAGATTGCACTACAGTGATAATATGAGGTGAATTGAAAAATACCATTTCTTTTATCATTTTTACAGTGCAAACATCTGTAATAAAAGTAATATAAAGTGAGCACTGTACACTTTGTATTCTGTGTTGTAATATAAATCAATATATTTGAAAATGTAGAAAAACATCCAAAAAGATTCATTAAATTTCAATTGGCATTCTATTGTTATAAGTGCGATTAATTGCAATTAATTTTTTTGAGTTAATCGTGTGAGTTAACTGTGATTAATCAACAGCCCTAGTCTCAAGACGTCATGACCAGCTGGAACACCATTTACTCATGATTAAATGCCTGCTGTAATATAAACAGGTTCTCACTGCCTTTTGTTCAAAACAATCTAAATTAATCCACCAAACGCAACTCAGCAAAGTCTTGTAGATCTTATAATTCTAGTCTGGTGCCATTTAGGGTACATGTCTTCACTGCAGAGTTAGCCCAGACTAACCTAGGCTGGTGCATCCCTATTGCAAAGTCCTACTTGTGCAACAGTATCCCCTGTGGTGCTGCACTAGCCAATGTACTGGGATGGGATTTCTGGTGGGATATCCCATGGTTCTTAGGATGAATTAACCTGGGCTGTTCCATGAATTCATTTCCAGAGTGCTCTCTCTCGCTTAGCATGGAGCTGCTGTCTGTGTCAGTGACATAAGAACACCTTATCTAAGTAACTTCCAAGAGGAGCTCCTCATTATTAATGCGGACTATTCTGTACATTAAGGAATTTAGTCTGCAAGCCACAAAGTGATTCTTACCACACGTTCATGGGCTGGATCTCTGCTCAAATTCTTTGGAAGCACAGCAAAAATGGAGTGAGAAAATGTGGGGTTAAAGTACTGAGCCAGTGTAGGTGACTTCAGTGCAGAAGGAGGTAGACAAGACATCAGAGCCTAGATAGAATTGTGGGTTAGCACTGGAGGCCTAACAGAACCTGGGCTTGATTAGCCTGCATTCTCACTGCAAAGCAGGCAGGTTGCCAGAGCAGGCTGCAATGAAACTCGACCTCAAGCTATATCCTCAGCTGTGCCTGCTAGCCTGGATTTAAAATATCCTCAAGCCAAGGTTACAGATTTGCCTATGTATACAGAAACTACAGCCTGGGCTAACTGCAGTGAAGATATACCCTTGGAGTGCTCACCCATGAGATCAGCTCAGATCAAGCAAAACTTTATATGATGGTTCTGTGGTCTGATAATTGACAGCTTATCTAAGAGTGGCATAACACATCAAGGTGTCGGATGTGAAAGTTCCACTTTAGATCACTTCTGCCATACCAAAACACAGCAAAGTTAGGAGTATTGCTTATGTTCTGGACTCACAGATTTAAGATCTGGACTTTTATAATCCTAACTGCTGGGGGGGAAAAAAAAACAACAACTGTGGAGTGACAGTCAGAAGACATTATCCAGAAATTTGTATAGAAAGCCAAAGACAATACCACAATCATATATGGAGTTACCAGGTGATAATGGAAATGCTACGGAAAATGAATGGTAACATTTTTTTTAAATGTTAGAGAACATGATGAAAGAGAGCAGATCCCAGAGACTGGTGGAAAACAAAAATCTATCAGATTTCTCTTTCAGAAATATCAAACATTTCTCCTAGGCAACCTCCTTCCTTCAAATATGTGCACAATATGACCTATGAAAGGTAGTTAAGCAATTTCCAAGGTATCCAAGATACACCAATCACAGATGAAGATTGCATCCAGATAATACAGGATGGTGTGTTGTTCTTAAAATGCAATTTATGAGTTTAACACTAATATTAAAAGTTGATTTAGAGAGGCACTTTTTACTTAAAAAAAGAATCTGAGCATTTACATTGCTAATGTATGCTGCTTTTACATACTCCAGAAAATGCAATTTAGTATTTGTGACATTCTATACCTCAAAATAGCACCCTGGAACCCATATATTCACCACTGTGATATGATTATATGTTTTGTACCAATTATGCCTTGTGATGTATCATTTAAAAAGTCTTGATCTGCTGAACATTGCTATCCTGTTGGATTGTATGTACTATCACTGCATGTGAAGTTATGAAGTATTGCTGTATTTTTTGGTACTGAAATATGTGGTGAGTGGGGAACGCTCACAGCTAGCTGGTCAGTGGCAACAATGGAGCAACTATCACTGGTCAGACTGGCGTTGATGGCCCATCAAGAAGAATCCATTCTCTCAGAGAATCCTTAGAGAGCACATACACAATGGTGGCGGCCTAACCCCCACGTCACAGCAAGGATCTTTCTAACAGCTGGAAGAAGGTATAATAGAGGGACAGTGATATCACCACCTGGCCTCTCTCCTCCCCCGTCTCAACACCTGGAAGACTGTCTGGAAGACAAAGACTTTGAACTGGGGAGATTGGTCCCAGGCTGGGAAGGGAATCCAGCCTGTGTATTCAGAACTGTGAGCTGCCTGTAGGGTGAGAGACTGATTTAAATGTTGCTTAGTCTCTTAAAGATAGAAACGCAGTCTAAATTTTATTTTCATTTCTTATGTAACCAATTTTGATCTGTATGCCGGCTACTTGTAATCACCTCAAAAAAAAAAATCTGTCTTTCTGTAGTGAATAAATCCGTTTTATATTTTACCTAAAACAGCGTGTTTTTGGTTGAAGTGCTCGGGAATCTCAGCTCAGATTACAAAGTCTAGTGCAGGTTCACTTTCCTTTGACAGAGTGGTGAACTAATTAATGAGCTTGCACTGTCAAAGGGAGTCTTGAACATGTAAGATGGTATATTTATGGCATGCAAGGCTGGGGTAATTGACTGGTGTCTCTCTGTATTATTCATGGGTAAGGCTGAGAGTCTTTCATGGAGATCACAGAAGTCACGGATTCCATGACTTTTCGGGACCTCCGTGACTTCCGCAGCTGCAGCCGCTGGGGCGGTCCCGGGGCTAGCTTCACCAGCCGCTGCTCTGGCGTCCCCAGGCAATGGGTCCCGGGCACTGCCTTGGAGCAGCAGCAGGGCCCCAGGCCGTCCCCACCCCCGCCCGGAGCAGCAGCGGCAGCAGGGAGGCCCCAGGCTGCCCCTCCCACCCCCCCGGAGAAGCAGCAACAGTAGCAGGGGGCACTCAGGCCGCTCCCCCGCCCAGAGGAGCGGCGACCACCAGAGCACCTTCCCCCCAGCAGCAGCAGCTGGCGCGCCCCCCCCATTCCTCAGCACCTAATATTTAGTTAGGGTTATTTTTAGTACAAGTCATGGACAGGTCACTGGCTGTGACTTTTTGTTTATTGCTCCTGACCTGTACGTGACTAACTAAAAATACCCGTGACTAAATCATAGCCTTATTCATGAGTGGCTCTGGGAGCATTTGTGCAATTTTGCTGGGTGTGGGGCTCCATATACTGATGGCTAAGTGATCCCAGCGCCTGAAGGGGTTTGCTGTTTGTCACTGGCATAGCCTTGTGAGAGACAGCCCAGGTTGGAGAATTAAGGGGGAACAGTGGTCCCACAGTTCCAGGTTGTGCTCCAGGATCCTGTCACAGTATTTTACTAATTTGACGCACAGCACAAAGTATAGGAGATAGACTGTACTTTCTCTAAGGCAGAATGTAGTTTATGTATACAATAGATTTTAAAGCATTACTGAAGTAAATCATACTTCCCTCTCCCCCCAAATTGAGCAATTTAATATTTGGGTTCACATTTTTTTTTATTTCATGAATACAAAAAGATGAATTTCTCATATACAATATTAAATACTTTATTATAATGGAGTAAGGAATGCAAGCTTAATGTTTTAAATACAATTTTAAATTAAATTAAATTAAGCATTGTTAAGCATTACTTTATTTTATGCTGTTTAGGTGTTATCTAATTATGATATTGCCTTGCTTTATAGAAAATGTTTAGTTCTCTCTGTGTTGGTGCATGGTAACCACCATTTTATTTTGAACCCTGTGGGAGCTTACGCTGCCTGGACACCTGGTGCTCTGTGCCTCAATTTACCTCCTCATGTGCCCCTGGAGGAATTCATGCCATACAACTGGTGTTTGAAACTAGAATCTTCTCAGGTTTGTTAATAAACCAAGTCTGTTCAACCACTTGCCCCCAGATCAGGGTTCCCAGGTAGCCATTGTTATCAGTGTTTCCCGCTAACTTTACTCTGGGGCTCTGCCCAGCTCCCACTGGGCAGTGAGTGATGTCATTCCCACTGTGGTTCTTTCCCAGACAACAGCTCTTTTGTAATCTGCTGTGCAGACCCCTCCTCCCCCCCCGACCAGGGGTTCCACAGCCCCTCATCTCCCCTTGGGCAACAGGCCCTGCTTCTTATTTCCTGCCTTGCACGTAACACACACAAAACACGCATGCATGCATGCCCTACGCTGCAAGCATGTCTGCATTGCCTGCAGGCAGTTATGACCCTTCCTTGGTAGGAGGATTAATATTTCATCTGCCATCCAGGGATGAGGCCTGTGCACCCTGTCACAACCCTTAGGGCTCTTCTATCCCAGTTCCCACCTATTCTTCCTCCAACTGTTACCTGGACTGAGACAAGCAGGTATTTTAGGATTTTCTTGGATGTCGCAGGAATCAAGAATTCCTTAACTCTTCTAAAAAGGCATTTGGAGTACTTTGTAAATGCGTGTCTGGATGTGACAAGAAGCAATAGAACCTAGGGAGCTGCCAAATTAAACCCCAGTTTGCATGGCAGGTGAAACAGAGTGGGAGCTCAGCTTACTGAGATGACATAGGATCAGATCAGGGTACTGCTGGTGAAAACTTTAATTCTTTCTTTTTGCTAACGAGTTGTCACCTTTTCTCAAGGCAGAGAGAAATGTTACCTTTTTTGAAGAATTAGATTGGATTAAATAAATTGAGTTTGTGCTGACAACTGCTATGTGTAGTGTTCTCACAGCACAGGCACACTTCTAGTTATTTGCACTAAAAATGGAAAATAAAAAGCTTATCCACGGTACAAAATGCTCATTACACACAACTTTCCCTTGAAAAAATGCCATGACAACACCATCCTAAAAATACTCCAGAACCAGGTGTTAATTACTAAATGATAAAGTTAAAACATGTAATAAAAGGAATTCTACTTTATTATAGAATAGAAAGCAATGATAAAAATTAATGCATCATCAGGTTATTGCACAATAACTGTATAAACATTCATTTGCACCAATTCCTGTATTTCAGGCAATAGACTCACCAGGTAGCATGTAATCTTAAAGGGCTACCGCTCCCATTCAGCTAAAGTTTTCACATGTGAGTAATCCCATTGACTTCACTGAAACAACCCATGTGCTTAAGCTAAGGACATGCTTAATTCCTCTATTAAACGAAACCCTGATGAATAGTAAAGCAGCAGACACTTTTTCCCAGCAGCAGAACTTCCTTGGAGCATTTTAATGGTAAAGTGCCCTCTGTCTCAGTCATGTAACAATTTCTATGCTAGCTCAGACCCATTATTAAAAGGCTTAATATCTTTCAAAACAATTCTTACCATTCTTGCATTCTTTTCTCAAGCTCCGGAAGCAAGAATTTACTGTGGAAGGCATTGATCGATGAAATATTAGAAAATATTTTATTGACCACCTCAGCTGGAAATGAACCCCTGTAAGCTTCCTCCAATAGTCTGCCATAGAATACCTGCAATAGAGGAGAAGGACTTAAAAGTTAACAGGCCAGTGTGCATTTCTGTCATCTTTAAGTGGTACACAGCAGACAAACACCCCTCCCTCCCCCACATATTTCAAGAGGTTTACTTTTATAGCTAAATTGTGGGAGCATCCAAAATTACTGAAGTATCGTCATCCCCCTTCCCCTCACCTCCTTCAGATATCAGTGGAACTCCCCGCCCCAGTGTGCCCTCCAGGAGCCAAAGCAGCAGTGAAACCCTGGCGAGTAAGACACTTCCAGAATACACTGGGTGCAAGTGATGTCATCATACTTTGCTTTCTTTCAGTTGGGACTACAGGCATTCTGTCTCCTGACTGGCCTTTCTCTCTGGCCTCCTTTCCAGTCCTCCATCTTATCTTTTTTCCTTGCCTCTCCCTCAACATCCCCTTTCCCTTCCTACTTCCATACTCTTATTAATTCATCCCCATGATGCTCCCTTGTTGTCCCACACTGAGCGCAGCATGACTGTTTTGCAACCATCACCCTGAGCACTTTGCTTGTACATTGGATCCCCTTGTCCTTTTAGGATATGAGCACTTTGGAGACAGGGGCTGTGCCTTCAACATACTAGAATCAATTATGGCTGGCAGACTAATCAGGACACCGGGTTTAAAAAGGACCTCCCATCAGTTAGTGGAGGGCATGCAAGGAGTGAAAAAGTGTGCTGCTGGAGGACTGAGGAGTTTTAAGTGTTTTAAGACATCTAGCAGAACAGGGCTCTGATTCTGAATCTGTGCCTTTTGGTACTACAGCAGTAGAATTAAAAAAACCCACCACCTACAGAATCATAGAAACATAGGCATGGAAGGGATTATAAACATGACATAAGTATTATTTTAACCAAATTTAGGGAAATAAGCTCAGCCTCCACCATTCTCCTTTCTTTTCATTATGCTGGTAGTTTTAGGTGCTACCTGTAAACTTTTCTCAGAATTTTGCCTGATATTTTGGAAAAACTTGAATGCAGAAATGCATCTAAAATTGGGATAGTGAAAATACTTCTACAATGCCAGTCAGAAGAGACTAAGAGTAAATCTGAATATCTTACTGTGATTTCTTGTGTCTCTAAAACAATGCTCTTATTTGCAATAAAGGTCTATTTACATAGCTGTCTTTCATGTAAGACAACTATGTAAATAATTTCCCTCATATTCAGGAGAACCAAAACTTATATGCCTAAGCAGTCTGACAACTACTAGCTGTTTAATATAGCAATTAGGACTTTTCAGACCTGATCTTGATTTACAAGCCCATGCGCTAGACCAGGGAAACATCAACATGAAATGAAGATGAAGAACAAGGTTAGTTGACAAAGCAATGCATGATCAGAGATATCTAGGTATAGTGGGTATATATGAGAAAGTAGGCAGGCTCAAAAAAAGATGTAGAGAACTGCAGATTGACATTTAAGAAATGACAAATATAGTTTGAAGCTGTGAAAAGTGCAAGCACTCAATTTTTCCAATCACAGAATATGAGTAACTTCCATTCACTTTAATAGGAATTAGGCAGACCACGTGATGGAAGAATAGAGCAGAGAAGGTTTAAGATGGGATGCTTCTCTTCTAGGTCACTGTTTGAAAGCTGGCTAACATCAGCAGACACCAAAGTTCTACCAGAGACATTGTTCAGTGGCTTAGTGCGCAGGTGATTACATCAAACACATACCACTATACATTGGCTTCCTTGTTGGCAGTTTCAGCAAAGGCCAAGAAATGAATGAGCAGAGAGGTGAAATTAGCCTCTCCTCCTTGTAGGCTCTCCCACTGGTATGGAAGCTTGCACTTCTATTGCTCACACTTCTATTGTTCACACTGTTGTCTACGTAAACACAAGGATTCAGTTTCTATGTCCATCAGGGACAGGTATGTTTTGCAAACATTAAAATTATTTAAAAACAAAAAAAATATATGAAGTAGTGGTTGCAAATGACTGCTTAGTTGAGAGGATTAGCAGAAGGCAAAAAACCCACAATTCTTTAATGTGGTTTTTGCAAACAGATAAAGCTCATATGAACTGCAGTATATGTAAGTAAAAGAATGAAGCACTTCAAGCAAAATTCACCTTGTCTAAGAGGTCAAGTCGGCTGACATAGGCTCTTTCTGTATGCAAAAGTTCATCAGCAATTTTGTGACGTTTCTGCTCATCTGTCTCCTGAAAAAAAACGTAAGATTCTTTCTCTGAATAGTTCAGGGTAATTCAATTCAAGTTCTACGTTTAATTAGTAACTTTTTTTTTTTTTTTTTTGCAAACACAAACTAATTCAAAATGACAAAGTTCCCAAAGGATTTACCAGGAAGTAAAAATCAGGAGCAGTGCAGAACAAACATATAACAGTTTTCCTGTTTGTGCAGATGGCTTTGTATTATTACTAGGTATTTGCCAAACCCTTCCATACTCCCCACCCCCAGGTTCCTACACAGTTGAACAACTAGTGTCCTGATAATTACCATTAACGTTTCAGAACTGGATGAATTAACTCCTATTTTTTGCCAGATGAATTCAGCCCTTTTTTTTGGTTTCCAATATAGTTTAAACTGACTGTTCTTTGCACGACTTTGTTAATCAAAATTATTGCACAAACATTTTATGTAGACAATCAGCTTAAAGAATCCAGAAGAAAGGTTAGCTGCAGTAAGAATATTCACTAGAGCTGTGCAGGAAATGCATTTTCTGTTCCGTGGGAAATTCCACAATTCTGAACCCCCGCCCCCAATACTGAAATTCCAAAAATTATTATTCCAGATCAATCGAAATCGGAACAAAATGTTTCTATTTTTTAAAAATATGATCTATTAAAACCCAGAAAAGAATTGCAATGGAGTCATTCTGAAACAGAAAAATTGAAATGCTCCATTACAAAAAGCTTGAAACAGAAAATTTAAACCTCAGGGGGAAAGAAATGAAATCAACATTTCCACACAACATTTTGATGAAACAGCATTCTCCAACGGAAAAACGTTCCGTAGGAAAATTCTGGAACAGCTCTACTATTCACTTGTGTGGCTGTTCACCTTATTCACATGGAGTGAAAGCCTGGCCCATTGAAGTCAATGGGAGTTTTGCTATTGGCTTCCCTGGGGCGAGGATTTCATCCAAGGTATTGTTTCCATTCCCTGGCTGTAAGAGTAAATCTTTTATTAAGAGGAGGGTTTGAATAAGTAATTTGTGGTGTGAATCTTCCAGCAAACACATTTTCATGACTAAGACACACACATGATGCAGACATCTTTGCAAACATTGCAGAACATCGAAGCACATAGTTTTTATTCGATAGTCCATTACCGGCTCATTTTTTGTAGCATTCACCCAAGCTTTAATGCTATTACCATCCTTGTAAATGTTAGTATCTGCAAGCAACTGAAACACACTTCGGTCTTAAGCTTCAGGGCTGCCACCAATCATATTGCTGCATGCCAAAACTTCTCCCTTCAGACTTAAGTAGCTGCTTTGACAAGATAGTCTCCATTGAATCTCCTTACCCATATAATAGCCACTGTATTACTGGAGCTTATAAAATAGCACTCCTACCGTCTACATGCACTCAGAAGCACTGCAGAGACCAGAAAAGCTTAAACGACTACAGGATGGTGTAGGTTAGTATGATAATTTACAGATAAAGACTTACATTTGGACTTTACAGGCTATAAAGCTTCATGGTTTTTCTGAAAAAATTATTTGGCCAAAATAAATAAATAAATAAATAAATAAATAAAAATTCCCAGCAGTTTCCCCAAGTGTGTGTGAAGAACCATTTCACTACATATTTTCAGGGGACTATTTTAGTCCACATTATTTGCATATTTGTATGTATTACAGAACCTAATTAAAGGAAAAACTAAGCAGCTAAAGGAACAGACTTGTTAAAATAATGTAACTGCGATACTGCCAAGCAGCATTAAAAGCGTCATGAGTTAGGGTCCTCAAATGTGGGAGATTAAAAAAAATCCTACCATTTTTAAGCCAAATACATTTTTTAAAAAAAGTTTGCCATCTGCTTTTTGCCCTTTTAAGGGGAAGCTTCCCACAAGCAAAGGGTGAGAGCATTTCAGGTCCAAAATTTAACCTGAAACACACACAAACACAAACAACATGGAGTCCTTGTGGCACCTTAGAGACTAACAAATTTATTTGGGCATAAGCTTTCGTGGGCTAAAACCCACTTCATCAGACGCATGGAGTGAAAAATACAATAAGCAAAATGTATATTACAGCACATGAAAAGATGGGCGTTGCCTTACCAAGTGGGGGGGTCAGTGCTAAGGTGGAAGTGGTCTATTCTCAACAGTTGACAAGGACTCGTTGTTTTTGCTGATACAGACTAACATGGCTACTACTCTGAAACCTGTCACCGCACAAACGTGTATGAATTTCCATTCTGGGCCATCTCCTAACCCCTGGGGTGAAGAAGCTGCCATTCTATCCTCTCTGGTCCTCTGCTGGATCATCACCCTGGTCTCTCCCTCTGTCCCATTTCCTTCACTATCCCACTGACTTCCCTCCTTTTCCCCCCTTTATATTTTCCCCACCGTTACCTTCTCTTCCTCTGCAGCCTTATTAGTCTCTTCCTGAACCTTTTCATTTTCCCATCTCATTGAGTCTTCTTCTGCCTCTTATGTTCCTCTGAACCACCTCAGCCTCCCCCTTGCACCCCACATTCTCCTCTCCAGTCTCTTCTCTGGACCCTGTGGTAAATGGACACCCAATTTTCCCCTCCCCTCATCTTCTCCTGCTCCCACATTGCCACCTCTCCACTAAATATGCTCCTGAATCCTACGCCTCCGCGGTCTCCTGCTGCACCTTTCTTCTCTGTGCCCCTGTCAGGGCTGGTCTACACCGGGAAATTTACCATCCTAATTATATCATTTGCTTTTATGTCACTTTGGAAATGGTATACGGTAAACTAGACAAAGGCGTTCTTATTCCAGAATGGGAGTGTCCATGTGGGGAGTTATACTGGTGTAACTATAGCAGTATAATTTACCAGAATTATGTTGGTAAATTTGCTCACGTAGACAAGCCCTCAAACTCCAACCATGCCTTCTCCTAGTCTCACACTCTATACCCCATTTCAGCTATTCTCAGCCTTCTGCTGCCACTGCCATCCCGATGCACGTCCTCACTCTCCTCTGCTCCCCAGATTTTCCTTCTCCTCATGGTGTCCTGACTAGTCCCCCAACCACAAAACTCTAAACTAGGCATATTTTGTAAAAAAACAAAACAAAACAAAACAAAACCCCCCCACATTTTTCTGACTATGATCAGTATTGTGCCAAACCTCTAAAGATTTATAATTAGATTTCTTTTAGTTGTATACAAACAACTTACAATTTTATATAACAAAAATGGAACATACAAATAAGAATAGTAAGATATATAATGTACTGAGCCACAGCATGCCTTCTTGATTAACCAGAACTTTCTACTGACCTCAGGAAAGAGGTCTGCTTAAAAAAAAAACTGATGGCTTGATATAGCTCCAGGAAATAATCTATTACATGAAATATCACAAAGGAACATAAGAAAAAGAAGTATTCTCTATTATACACAAAATATTAATATTAAATGAAAAACTGTAAGATTCCAAAAAGTTGATTAACACGGTGTTGGGGGAAGGAGGTGCGGGCTCTGGGAAGAAGTTTGGGTGCAGGAGGGGACTCTGGGCTGGGGCAGGGGGTTGGGGTGCAGGAGAGGGTTTGGGGTGCAGGGTCGTGGCGGTGCTTACCACAGCTACTGGGAAGTGACCACCAGGTCCCTGCAGCCCCTAGATGCAAGGGCGGCCAGGGAGGCTCCACGTGCTGCCCTCGCGCCCACAGGCGCCGCCCCCGCAGCTCCCATTGGTTGCTGTTCCTGGCCAATATGAAGTTGCAGAGCCGGCCCTCGGGGCGGGGGCAGCACACGGAGCCTCCCTGGCCGCCCATGCGTCTAGGGGCCGCAGGGACCTGGCAGCTGCTTCTGGGAGCCACACGGAACTAGGGCAGGCAGGGAGCCTGCCTTAGCCCTGTGCCCCTGCTGCACCATCAACTGGACTTTAACGGCCTGGTTGGCGGTGCCAACCAGAGCTGCCAGGGTCCCTTTTCGACCGGGAGTTCCAATAAAAAAAACAGACGCCTGGCAACCCTATGCTGCTATGAGTTACCTATTCCAACCAGTAATTTGGAATAGATAACTTTTGTGTTCAATCTTAACAGCTATTTTTTTCAAAATATTTAACCACCCAGACCAGAACACCTTTCCTGTTTCACCCAACTCAACTGGCAAAATCCATGTATCACACAGTACTGCAAATAACAAATCAATTTACAGATGAAGCCTAAAATTATGCATTCTATGTGGTCTGGGTACACACTTCGTACTACAAAGTTATTAGTGTTACTCCCCCTTAGAATCATTTTACAGTGATACAAAACAAAAAAAATAGTTTGCGTTTAAGTTATTGCCTGAACTCAGACATTAAGCCATGATGTGAAAAAAGTCTGCAGAGATTAAAAAACATATTACACTTCCATACTTAAAATATTAGCAGTATGTAGACATTTTTCATAATCCTGCAATAGATTTACACATCCTGTGAATTTACATCAAACTTTTTCTATGAACTACATCCCAATTTATTTGAGAGCGTTTCTACTGAAATTTGCAGATCGAAGTAAACTAATATCAATCCCTTGCCAGCAAAGCTTTTCCAATTCTGCCAGCAAACATGAAGAGGGTATGGGAATATAGAATATGATTCTTTCTTTTCCAGACTGAGTCCTTGCTTCAGAGAATTTACAATCTAATACAACAAGTGACATATGAAGGGTGGGGAGAAAAATACCAAGTATGTATAATTTTTTATATATTATCACTATGGCCAAACTCGTGTTCAAAAATCGTTAGTTGGACCCCAAAAATAACAAGTAGCCTTCAAGCAAAGAGATTTAAAAATATAATTCATTTGAAGTTCCTTTTTATTTGACTTCTGTTTGAGCATTTAAGTCACACGGCCTCTACATTTTCAAGCTTTGCTCTGCAACCAAGTGGGCTAGAAATTTAATTTAAATGAAGACTGATGTTCTCATGCAATCTCTTGGTTCCAGCAGCTGGGGCTTTAAGGCAAACACCAAACATTATGAGTCTTGCGATAAAATCATGAGAGCTGATAACATTATCAGATCATCTTATTTACTAAGTACATATCTCTCTTCAGCTTCCCTTCAAGCTGCCAAATATTTCAAATATAAATTTATTGTATATCTACCCACCTTCAAGAAAGGGTATACAGATTTCATTACCCCTGAAGATATGACAGCACTAGTTAAGACACTGCTGTCACCCCTATACACAATGCTAAAGGGATGAAATTTTGAATACTCTTCCCTAGGGAAATACAGCAATGTTCACACTATGACTTCTGTCCCTTCAGGAAAGATAAAACTACAGAACCTGGGGCATAGAGATAAAGGAGAGCTGTTTTCTCTCTCTCACAAGTGTGGCAAAAGGCGTGTCCTTTTTGGGCAGAAAGTTCATCTTACAAGAAACTCTCCCTCCCTTTTCACAGACCAAAAGCACCACATCACATCTGCAACATGCATGAACTCTGGGATACTTAAGTGTGTCTACAATATTGCAGCCTGCAGCACTGCCACTAAAAGTACATGTCAAACAAATGCTGTGTTTACTTAAAATACACAATTGATTTTAATCTCTCTAGAACACAATAGTTTATATTCGGATTTTCCACTACATTCAAAACGTGTAGTCAGACTTTTTTTGGGGGGGTGTCTTCAGTTAGTTCTAATGGAACACTTCTCCTGGAGTGTTCTCTCATACAGCTGTGGCATTCTTGTACTATTCAGCCTTCAGGTTAGAAAAACACAGCCTATTACAGAAGGTATTGCTGTAGCAAGACTGGCAATTTTCTTAAGATCTTCTCTTTAAAGGTCTTTTGCCATGTGTTATTTGCAGTTCTTGATTTTTCCTTACATCCCGTAAAGTGTTTAAAACTCAGCAAGTTCCATACAGGATTATTTTTGCAGCAATAACAGAACAACCCTTTGCCAAGTCTAGACACCATTTTGTCTGGACGCCTTTACAACCTCTAATTCCATAATGCCTTAGTCAGACCTACCTGCTATAGAATTGAGAAAAGGAACAGGGAAGAGCATTCAGAATTAGCTCTCAATTATGAGCTCTGGCTTCACATTATTCCCCAGCTTCAAACTCACCCCCATCCTTGAAGCAATGGATCAAATCTACTTATCTTCTTAAGATACATAAATTCAGAAAGCAAGGATATTTCCCTCTCCTCCTTCCCTTTTCTTGAACTTTAGGACAATGTTTCAAAGCATTAAATTGGTGGACAAGGAATATAGCTAGTAGTTTACATAGTGGTTTTCTAGCTTTTGGTACTGCAGCTCCATTGCCCCATCTTAAAACTTGGTGATTTGCCACACCCAATTTTTTTTTTTCTTTGACACTAGATTCAAGGAGGACACAAGAGTGTGAACAGTTCTGTGACTTTAAATGTCTACAGTTTAATTATATACACTGATCTAATCTGGGTTTTTAAAACTATAATTTGATTATACGGATTTTTGGCATGTTCAGACACTAAGATTTTAGTGAGAAGAGTGGGCCCATTACAAACTGCATAGTTGTGCAATATTTGGTTGAATATCTGCTAGTTTCCAAGTTTAAACAATTTCTATGGTTAGTTTTCACAGAAATCACTGCTTAAAACTAGGGTTACCATTCGTCCGGATTTACCCGGACATGTCCTCCTTTTCGTGCTAAAAATAGCGTCCGGGGGGAATTTGTAAAGCACTCACAATGTTCGGGATTTCCCCCCTCCCCCGGCAGAGCGAGCGGCTGGGAGGGCTGCAGGGAAGTCCCGGGCTGGACTCAGGAGCAGCTGTAGAGGAGCCGGATCCGCCCTGCATTCTGAGCCAGGGGCAGCTCTCCCCTGCAACCCGGTCCGGCAGCACTGTGCAGGGCCAGGGACCGGGTTTTGGTGTCCGGCTCCGCTCGCACAGAGCCCAACACCCTGTTCTGAGCAGCAGGGTAAGGGGGGGCAGGCGAAGGGGCAGGGAGGTTCTGGAGGGGGCAGTCAAGAAACGGGGGGGGGCTTTTTGGGGGGGGAGTGGAGAAAGTTTTGGGCAGTCAGGATACAGTCCTGGGGGGCAGTTGGGGGGGGTCTTAGGAGGGGGCAGTTAGGGGACAAGGAACAAGGAGTCTTAGGTAGGGGGTGGGGTTCTGGAGGGCAGTTAGGAGCAGGGGGTCCCAGGAGGGGGCAGTCAGGGGACAAGGAGCGGAGTGGGGGGCTGGGAGTTCTGGGGGGGAGCTGTCAGGGGGCAGGAGTGGGGAGAGGGATCAGAGCAGTCAGGGGACAGGGAGCAGAGGGGTTTAGATGGGTTGGGAGTTCTGGGGGGGCTGTCAGGGGGCAGGAGTGGGGAGAGGGATCAGAGCAGTCAGGGGACAGGGAGCAGAGGGGTTTAGATGGGTTGGGAGTTCTGGGGGGGCTGTCAGGGGGCAGGGGTGGGGAGAGGGATCGGAGCAGTCAGGGGACAGGGAGCAGAGGGGTTTAGATGGGTTGGGAGTTCTGGGGGGGGCTGTCAGGGGGCAGGAGTGGGGAGAGGGATCAGAGCAGTCAGGGGACAGGGAGCAGAGGGGTTTAGATGGGTTGGGAGTTCTGGGGGGGGCTGTCAGGGGGTGGAGAGTGGTTGGATGGGGCTTGGGAGTCCCAGGGGTCTGTCTGGGGGTGGGGGTGTGGATAAGGGTTGGGGCAGTCAGGGGACAAGAGGCAGGGAGGCTTAGATAGGGAGTGGAGTCCTGGGGGGCAGTTAGGGACAGGGGTCCCAGGAGGGGGCAGTCAGGGGACAAGGAACGGGGGGAGGGTTGGGGGTTCTGGGGGGGCGGGAAGTGGGAGGGGCAGGGTGGGGGCGGGGCTAGGGCAGGACGGGGGCGGGGCCAGGATGGGGGCGGGGCTAGGGCGGGGCTCCTCCCATCCTCTTTTTTGCTTGCTGAAATATGGTAACCCTACTTAAAACTCAGCCTTAGAGTGATAACTGGGAGCAAATGGAAACAGTATTTTCATAGCTTTATCACCGACTTCTTTGTACTCTCCCTTTAACAGAAATCCAGAATTCCTGGTTTGTTGGATTTGAAAACTTGGTCTTCAGAGTGTGATTACTTGACAATTCTAATGAGATGAAACACCTAAGGTTGTAATGAAGTAAACTGTTACCAATATCAGTTTTCGACTCCACTTGGAGATTCATGTCCAACTCCAGGAAAGTATTCATCAAAATGGAAATACAATCCAGAAAAAATGAGTTAATATTTGGTCTCAATAGAATTTTGATCACTTTTCCTCTTTTTAAAAAAAAATTAAAAGTCTGATAACATCTCTAAGTCTGGAAACATCTCAGTAACTCTCTTTCCTATGCGGCATCTCCAAAGAAAGCTTTTTTTATAAATCCCCTGATTTTCTTTTTCATATCTAGTATATCTGTATTCCGAGCTTGAAGTGTTAGGTTCTGTGCATTCAATTTGCCAAATATGTCCATCAGGTAAATCAGTCAAATGCAGTCAAGAAGTCCCCCTTACAAACGTAATCTGCAAGGTCTGTTTTCCCAAGAGGAAAATTCTCATTTTATCAAGCAATTTAAAGATGTGTTGTAACACTTTCCCACATGACAACCACCTGACTTTACTGTGAAAGGAATGTAGTCAGAACCCATCTCAGCACATTATACTAAAACAACGTGTTCACTGCCCAGGATTTTATTATATTACTTTAACAACAATGTTGAGGGCTTCATGTATTTCAGGGTGCAACTTCTTTGATGCCAAAGCTTGGCAATGAATCATCCAATTTCCACATTGCTGCTGTTGCCACTTTCTTTACTCATGGCTGAAACCCCAATAGTCTCTCCAGTTATAGCGGCTATCCCATCCGTGCACAGCCCCCTCACACATAGCCCTGTTAAGACCTTCAACCACTATGAATTTACTGAGGATCATGAGTATTTCCTCACTGGTTGTTCAGGTCTAGGTTTCTTTGCAAAATAAAAAGTTCAACTATTGTACTTGCTTTTATAAATCTCAGATAACACAGAAGTTGAGCCATGGTAGCTACCATGGCTCAACTTCTGTGTTATCTGAGATTTATAAAAGCAAGTACAATAGTTGAAGGACTTCTTATTTTGCAAAGAAACTAGGTCTGTGGTTGATCAAGCTACAGTGCAAATATTGACTCTTAAATTTGTTCTATCAACTGGTCCTGGATGTTTTCTGCAAGGTCATCAATGCATTGATGGAAGGTGTTATTTGATAAAGGAATGGTTTTTCAGTGTCATGGCTGCTTGTTTCCCAAATCAGAATTCTACATGTCTATTACTTCTAAAAGGAAACGGGTCCTGCAAATGGTGTGCGCTTGTTTGCTTTTTGTAATCTGCATGGCCACACAAGATGCCTCTGAGGAGTTGCCTCTTTAGACATGACTTTTTGGGGGGTGGGGGGAAAAGCGGGGGCGAGATGCTTTAATTCTTCTAGTTTCTGAAGGAAAAATCATGGCTGTTGTTCACGAATTCTAGGTGTTGGTTTCTAAATGCTCTTGGCGTCATACTTTCAGTTACTAACATTGAAAATAAATGACACGTTGTAGCTGCGGATGTTCTGCAGTAATACTGCGACATGAATATCCAGATATAATGGAATATCATCGTGTTACCTACTTTTCTTCCTCTTCTGCTTAACATTATTAAAATCACCTTCTTTGGTCAAAGATATGCTACATGTAGGCTTAGCACTTGGCAAAAATCATTCCATTATCAAGATAAGACACACCTGTCTCTACCTCAGTCTCCTTGCCTTATCTGCTGGCACTGGTGCTGCTGCCAGTACTGGGAGTGTCTCTTGAGATGTTTACACTTCGTGCAGCAGCCCCACAGTCCGAATAGACAGACTTGGCTGGTGATAGAGTTGCCAATTTTGGTTGGACGTATTTCTGGAGGTTTCATCACATGATATAATCTTTAATTGAAGATTAATCTTTAATTCGTGGAGACTCCAGGATAGTCCTGGAGGGTTGGCAAGCACGGCTGACGCTACTGTGCTAAAAACAGCTGTGTAAACATTGTGGCTCAGGCTGGGAGGTTCACTGCCATGGACAGTGATTCGGGCTTTGAAGAGCAGAGAGGAGGATGGGCTTCAGGGCTTGGAGCTCCAGCCCAAGCCACAACTTCAAAGCACTGTCTAGACAGCTATTTTTAGAGTGCTAACGTAAGGCCCACTAGTCCAAGTCTCTAGCCGTGGGGGGAAGAGACAGATGCTTGCTTCGATGGAGAGTCCATGGGCACTATAGACATACCTTCTGTGCCCTATACTCCAGCAGGGGGCTCTCAGCTGAGAGACTTCCTACTGACTGCTTCCCACAGCAGGAAGTCTTTCCGCTGAGAGCCCGCCCTAGGAGTGGAGGACACAGAGGCTACCCCAGTCCCAACAGCAGCATAAGACACAGACCCATAGATAGAGGTCCAATTTAATTGAGAGTCCAATTTAATTGTGTCCTAATTAGGGAAAAAAAACAGGCATACATATTAAAATTTGTTCCCAAACACTTGTGGCTCGCGCATGAGCTCTTCATGGCTCCCCAGGGGAACCACAGTACACAGTTTGGGAACCACTGTATTATGTTAATTTATATCTACTGCTATTGCTAATTGTTAGATTGCACTTACACTGTCCTGTTATTTTTTTTGCTGTCAAGTTAGGATGTTAGGCAAAAATAAAATTGCACATGCATTTCTTTTCCATTCTCATTCACAACATCATCATCTGCTTCTGCATTTCTTGAAGATGGTAATGAAAGTCTGCACCCAGGTCTGAATGAAGGTCTTGTTCATATTGCAAACGAATATATAGTTCAGAAACAGCTGTCATCGCTAATGTAATATACTGGGTGTTGAATGTTCCAGGGCTGGTATTACTGTTCTAGATTTTAACCATTCTGACTTTGTGTCTGCTTCTTTATTCTTCTAGCATCAAAGGATAATGCATCTAGCCATAACTGGTTCAAATATTATATCTATTCTTTTTGGTCAGTTAGGCCAGATAACATCTGTTGGTTATCCACGAGGCCAAGAGCAGGCACAGATGCTCTCGTTAGCATTTTCTCCAGGCATTTGCCCAGTTCCTTCCTGTATTTTATGTTCCAGCAGCCTCATATTTCTGCCTTTTCCTGTACATACTGCTAACACCTGTTGCATAATTTGGATTCCCATTCTGTATTGCCTGAGGAGTGTCCAGTGTATTGTACTGGCCTAGACATGCACATAAAAAGAAACAGGCGTCACCACAGAACAGGAAGCAAAGAAATATAATAGAAGGTGTGGCAGGGCAAAGGTACCTTGGATTCCAATCAGACCTTTGTACAGATGGGATCCTAACACTCTTCACCAGCAATAAGTATAACCTCCCATTCACTGGCTAAGATATTCAACACTGCACATGTGAAAGTTTCCTATGCACTGTTTATCCTGCACACACACAGGATCACCACCTATGCAAAATTAAATGCCCAGTGATAGATGTTGTTTCTTCCATAAAGTGAAAACCCAAAAGAAAATACGCAAGACAAAATTTGTGGGAACAAAATACACATCAGGAAAAAAAAAGCAGTACAAAATCATGAAAGCCTCCACCCACAAACTGCTAAAATACATAATCCTATAGCAAACGGACAGGTAGGGAGAGAGACACATGGTGTGTGTGTGTGTGTGTGTGTGTGTGTGTGTGTGTGTGTCATACACACTTGAGCGTTGCTAATTCTGTCTGACAGGCCCTACATTGCAACAGATTGTCTTTTACCTCAAGTATTAGTGGGCTGTGCTTTCAAGACCAAGAACTTGCTTCTATTCCTCTCTTCCTTCGAAGTTCCAAGTGACCCTGGTGTGCAGCAAAGTGGCAATCACACAAATCTAGCTGGCCAGGGTTTTGTTACAATACAGTGACTCATGGACTACAAAGTCATCTGCATTTTGAACCAGGATGTGAATTTTTTTGCAGTTACATTTTCCAACACCAATTCACTTTCACCCACTCATTTCCTCTTAACGACAACAAAAAGTCTCTACTAGGAAATCTCAGATTCATCCCCAGTGTAATTCCACTGACTTCAATGGGATTTCAACAAGGGATAAATGTATCTCTTCATCCCTTGTGTCTAACAGGGACATCCCAGTGGCTTCCCATTGTCTTGCTAGGTCCGTTCAGAGGATTATACTCGAGCTAAGCTCTCCCAAGCCAGTTGTCTCCACATGTCTTGATGCTGCTGTGTTAGTGTGTGTTTTTTGCCACTCCAACCATTTGTTCCTCCATCTTCTCTCATAGCACAAACAACATGACTAGACATGCAAATTCAGGTCAGTTATAGTCTTTTCCAAAAACACCCTTTCTTACCTCCTTCACCAGACAATTTGGAAGGGTTGCCAAATTTTGCATAGTCAAGATCTTTGAGGAGTCCCAGTTTTGGTGCACTGGGACATAATAATGTCACTGCACAGCACATATCCTGGGTCTATTTCCACAGGTTAAAAGTATTCAGCATTTTCAAAAGTGCCTCATTAAAAGGCTAATCTATTGTTGACAGGTTTTTGGTTTTATTTGATTTTATTTATTTGCAGAGCTGGTCAAATTTTTTCAAAGTTTAAAAAAATAAATTGGGGGGGGGAAATCAAAAATATCTTCCTTTTTGAATAGCTCTATACAACTATTTTTTTTTTATACGAAACACACGGAGAAACATAGGAACAGTTATACGCAAGGAAAAAATACAGAATGTAATTTTACCTTTGCTTCAACATGCTCATCTTCCTTATTGAGTTCCTCGTTCTGTTTTTCCTCTACATTAGTATTAGTTTCTACAGTTTCATTTTCAGATGGGAACAGCAAGTCCCTGCTTGGAGTCCTGCAGCAGTCAAGAGTTTGTCCTGTGCAGACCATTGTAGCTTGCAGTGAGTCTGTAGTAGTGCTTTCTTGTTCCCCATTTACTAAGTTACTGTTAACTGCAACATCTGAAGCTGGAGTGGATGTATTGGTGCTATGTTCCGGAAATTTATTGTCATTGCATTCCATCTGGCTTTGTGCTACTACTCCATTCGCCGTGTGTTTCTGTACAACCTGAGTTTGATCTGTATTATTTCCCTGCTTTTGTAGTGGGTGTTGGGAGAGGACTTTTGGCTGAGGTGATGCTGACCCACATCTTCCTTGAGATTTAGCAACCTTTACAACAGAGGATTCTTTCTTCAAATCACTAGGACTCGAGGGACTAAAAGGTTAAAAAAGAAAAAGAAAAAAAGAGTTAAGGGCATCATTTAAAAAGTGTTTTATTTTTGGAGGGCATTTATATTGCTCAACTTTAAATTTCTTCAAAGCTATTTTTTTATTTGCTAATATTAGAAATGTTCAGTTATGCAGAACATGTCTAATATAGGCCTTCCACGGTGTAATGCCATCTTTAATTCAACAAGTCACATGGCAACAGTACACATCTTTCTAGAAATTAAAATGGTGTCCACTATCTGCCTGTTAATAAACAACGTATATGACACTCCTCACTAGTAGAATTCAAAAAACATTACGAAGTGGACAGTATTAGTATCCCCATTGTACAGACGGGGAAACGGAGGCACATAGGTGAACTGACTTGTCCAAGGTCACTCAGCAGGCCAGCAGCAGAGCTGGAAATAGAATCCAGATCTCCTAAATCCCAGTCCAACGCTCTGTTCATAGACCACTCTGTTCCCATGGCTACACTTAAGTGTGCAAGAAACATTCTTTTAATTTTTCCCTATTCCTTTCTTTATCAGAATATAGTAAAAACTTTATATTCTTTATCTAGCTCTACATGCTTAAATTTATAGTCCAGTCCCAGGTCAGTCAACTTATTTAGTGCCACTCTTTCAGATCCTTGTCACTATCAAGAGGAAAGCCTTTCTCTTTGGGTCTCATCAGTTCAAGTCAGTCCCAAACATGCATCTGTCCCTGGCATGTACCCCAAATTTTAGCTTTCTGCGGTATTCTTTCAAGGTTGCTACTCTGGGCTATTGTTAACATTAAAGATACTCTATAAAATAAAGTTTTATTGCATTAGTGTAAAATCACTGGGATGAAAAGGAATACTTGCATGTTGCTGTTTTAGTTGAAATTCATATTTACCAAAAATAAATAAATAAATAAATAAAAAATTAAGAACTTTGGTAACAAAACTATTTTGTATAAAGTGATAAATGATGCAGTCTTACTACTGCACCGTTTGGGTATACAAAGACAAAAGATTGGCAGAGGCTGTCAGTCTTCCTGCTTTAAAGCAGCAGCACACTGCCAACTGAGGATATGAAAAAAATTCTCTTTCCACAGCCCACAACACCACCACAAAACTGGGCAGGTGTGTTATGGAGGCTTTTTCTCAAAGAAGGATTAGCCTTGCTCTAGAAATCAGCTACAGGCTAGTGTGTGGGATTAAACACTAGATGGATGGATCAATTATCTCTTCATGTAAGGCAATTCCCATGTTTATAAGTAAAAATGAACAAACACTGTAAATAGGGAATAATAGGGCTTTAGCATAATATAGTTCCCTTTGATCTCCAAATAGTACAGACGTCTCAAAACCATTCAGACATCCCCAAAAGATGGAACCAACATACCTCCTCCTGAGGATGACATATCAAAGCATGCTACCTGTGTAATTCCCAGTCAGGAGACCCTGATATTAGAGGGTAATTAGAAGGTTCCCTGGCTTTTTTTCCCCATCATCAAGGAGATGCATGAGATCATCTCAGATCTCTCTCAAGAAGATAAAACCTTGGAAAAAGCTGGGAGGGGTGGAAGTCCTATGGCTATGTTTGGATTTCTTTTATTTCCCTTCTTAACCAAAAATGAAGCAGTTGAGTTTGAAGGATGGGTGAAAATTCATCATGTGGCATAATGAGAGTCAGTTAACCCATCTTGTATCATGCAGCTCCATCATGACATTTCCAGTCTTTTGTTAAACAGGCCTCATAGTAGGTCACTGCCAGACTGGATAACTCTTAAAGCAGATGGAAGAGTAAGAGTAACTTTCCTAAGGATACCAGACTGTTAAAAGAATTCTGAGACTGATACTTCAGGAGAATTATAAAAAGGAAAACAAAACAGAAACTGGGGGCGGGCCCTAAACTAAAAGAGTTCCTGTAAATCCTCCAACCCTACATTTCCCCTTTCCCTATTCACAGCTGTCATGGCAGTGTAGCAGGGAGATGAGATCTCGAATAGGTTAGAGGCTCCTTTTCCTTTCACAGATCAAGCTCATCATCCCAGTGATAGTCTTGGTCTTCTAGTAAACAAAGTCTCCTCTTGCAGCACTGGACTACTCCTATCTTAGGATGCATTCCACCCCCTGAAGGCCAAATTCTGCCCTCTGATGCATGTGTGCACATTGGCCCTAAATTAGTGGACTGGCGATGCATAATAAATCATAAATGAATGTAGGAAATGTTCCTTCAGAATGCTGATGTCCTTGAGATACTGGAAGCCCAATGCCATATATACCCACTACACAACTCTCACTGCTCCTAGAATTGGCCCAGTCTGAGGTTTTACAGCTTTCTGAAAGGTGACCGTATAATATTTATGACCATTTATCCAATTGTTTAAACAAAGAGCTACCTGAGGTTTGTTTTTATTTGATACGTCTCCTTTTAAGCTGAAGAGAACACCTGAGATTATGTTCACTTAAAATTTATTTCCTCTTCTGATGGTAGTTATTCCATTTTTTTCCTCTTTTAAATTTATGTTCACACACACATCATATCTCGAGTAGAGGAATTGACCTTTCATGTGTATACAGGACTATGGAAATCTCTTGGGACATGGATATAAAAAGTTTGTTATAGTATTAGAAATATGTTTCTTCTCACTGCCTCAAAGTGTGTTTTTTGAGCATTTAGTCCCTTCGTGTATATTTTGATTTTAAAAAATGATGTGAACAGTAAATGTCATCACAGCTGATATTTTTCAGTGTTCTAAATATCTGCCTGCACTTTTGTAAAATGAAGAACAGCAGCAATGTTCTAGTTCACTATAACCAGAAAGTGAAATGCACCATAAACAGATAAGTGAAAGGGACCCATTTAGTTTTCCTGTTTATGCGGAATGATGTAAGAAAGGGTAAACCAGCATGAAAAGTCAAAAGGAAAATTCAGATTTCAAATGATTCCACTTTTTATAACATGATATTTATTATTAAACACAAAAGGAATTAAGGTTACCTGAACAATTGCATTTTAAATATTTATTCCAAACTATGAACATTTTCCAGGATGTTTTAATCATGCAAATTATTTACTTCACTACAGATTGTGCTTGAGAAACTAACCTTGTAAAAAGTGTGTATTCCAAGGCCTAAAAAAAGTTAAGTTTCTATTATTAATTAATATTCTAAATCAACATTTACAAGTATTAGGCAGACCACCACAAGTTAGGTTTGTTTAAACACATTTTTTCTTTTAATGAAATATTGCAATTAGACAATATATTGTAGAGCAAGAAGCACTGTGTTGCAGCTAATCCTGGGGAGATATCAAATAGTTATCATAGGCATTACTCTGTTCCCATTTAAAATCAGTAGCAAGACTGCCATTGACTTCAGTAAGAGCAATACCAGAGTCTATACTTTCACAACATATGCAATTCATTTACGCAATACATTATAGTTCATTAATCTCCACAGAGTGTTGTTAAAAGAATTAGGACACGTTGCCCTTTACCCCTTACTTTTAAAAGAAAGCAAGTGACTTACCTGCCTCCTTCAAAACGACTGATGAGATCTGACACCTTGCTGGGTTTTTCCTTTGACACACAAGAAGCAGAGGTAGGTGTGACTTCCTCCATTCTTGGTTGTGCAGTAGGTAAAGCTTTCCGTGTAGGGGTTTGGTGTGTGATGGATAAAAATGAATTCTGCAGATGCACTGGCTTTGGAGGCACTGTAAGGAAGGGAGGGGAAAAAAAAAAAAAAACCACACATTAGCTGTTACTTTGCATTGCTAAAATGAAGACAGATAGACCTACCAACAGAAACAGATACCAGGAGCACCCAGAAAAGTTCCTTGAGTTCACCTAAATGTAATAGTTCTCTTACCAATTCATACTAGATTTCAACCTTTACTGTATGCTGTCAGACATCTAGTTAGTTACTGGATAAAAGCCAGTCAATGTGCTACTTTAACAATCTAATAAAGTTGCTTTATAGAATCTACTGCAGTCAAAAGGACAGCAGTTTTGATCCTCATAACCAGTGGTTTTACCCAAAATAAGAACTAGCATAATTCCAAGATCTAACTGTGATGAAGGGCACAGGAGTTGTTCCAGTCACCCTTCCCCAGCAGGGACTAAAAAAAGCTCTGAACAAAACTTTGGTGCTTACACACACACACACCCCCAAAGGGTTTTGGTTGTCCGGTACCAAGAGACATTGCCCTGAGCACTAAGGCTAAAGTCTATGAGCTCTTGTATTGGCGTGAACAGGTGCAGCTCCATTTACATCACTGGACCTGTGTCCTTTTGCAGTGGCTGACAATATGGTCCTATATATAAACTAATCTAGATTTATACAAACCTTTATAAATACCTACCCTCTGAAATACACAATACAAAGCAAAATAGAAATAACTTGGATATGAATAAAAATCCAGCAAGTCCCTCCCTTTGATCACCCCCTTTCCATAACACCCTGAAAGGGATAAGCTTTGCAGCACATCCAGAAAGTTGGGGGGGGGGGCAGAAAAGAGGGGGGGGAAATCAGGCATTGGCAGACCCAGACGGGTAAGTGAGCTCCCAAGTCATGGGTCACTAGAGGAAAATTCCTCGCTACCACCTCCGTTGTTTATAGCAATGGAACTACAAGTCACTAACCAACAGCAGCAGTATGGTAGGGCATAAAAGAGAACAGTAAGAACAGATAGTTTGCTAGTTATAAAGCAACTGTTATACAGTTTCTTAATCTAAAATGAGCCAACATGGATCCTTTTGCTTTCTAGAATTTGCCTCAAATCCTAGGGCTTTTCAGTCTCCATCCCAGCATCCCCAGCTCTACAATGAAGTTTAGCCTCCTTCCTCCCACCAAAATAGTTAGTGATATTTGCTTACTGTGTCCAGAAAGCTTTCATTCCCTTCCCCTCATCCCTTATCCGTACAATAGCCAAGTGTTTCTGGAATTGTTAGTAATCAACTCTGGTTTTATGCAGCCGTAGCCAAGAGGCAGCAGGCCAGGCTGCATGAGAAGCACTGCCCTTCAGCGACACAGCTGCTGATAGTTTTCAAACTAATCTTATCCCTATCAGAAACCACCACCCACCACATCTGAGTGGCAGAGCTTCCACTGTAGCCTGACACTGCTTCCTGCGATAATTTCAGAGCAGCAAACCTGCTTCTGCATGGCAAGCAAAGGGGCGGGGGAGGGGAAATCACATGCAACAGTCCCCAAAAAATTAGTTGTGGGTAGAGGGAACAACATGAGAAGTGGAAAAGGAAAAAGTTAGACACACACACACACTTTCTTTAACAAAGAAGTTACTGATTGGAAGTCAAAAGAGTGGCCACTTTGTTACTTCCTGAATCACACTTCCACTAAAGACCATCAGCTCTTGAAAGCCTGTATCCAGCCAATAAAACAAGACTCCCACTAAGAGGGGATAGGAGATGGCACTAGTACGGGGTATGTGTCACCCATGACTAAGAAGAGTAAACGTTCTAGAAGCTACTGATATATGGTACTGTACATGATTAAAAGCCACACAATTCCCTAGCAACACTGACACACTCCTTTCCCTGTGATTCTATTGATTTTGCATGTATTATGCTTGAATACCAGACTTTCACATTGTAATTATTCACATAGTTATTAAACAGGGAGAGGGACTCCATTCTTAGGAAAGATTGAAGAGTTAAGTCATAAATAACTATAGTTTGACTGAAAGACAACTAAGACTGGAGGACAAACAGCGTGCACGCTATTTAAATGATGGTGATATCAAGGAGAGGGCAATCATTTAAGGCAGTTTACGAGATGTAGGTGGGCAACCAGGAGAGAAGATCAGGTGTCCCATCCTTCCCCCTTATCAATAAAAGCCTACTGCTAGATCCTGGAACAGTTCCTCATGGAAAGCAGTTTAAGCCCTATCACCCAAGATTTAAAGACTGTTTTGAAGAAAAGAGTTATATTCCTGAGGGCATTCTGCACCAAAAAATTAAACATTCTGCACACAATATTTTAAAATTCTGCAAAATTTATTTGTCAAATAAACATGGAGGCTCCAGCATGGCATTGGGGAGCACAGGCCACTGGCTGCACCGAGGTGGGAGATCACTGTGCAGCTTCCCCCAGGACATGGACTTAGAGGTGAGGCTGCACCCAACCCTGACACAGCACAAGGACTGGGCCTACCCCAGAAACATCTCAGGGCCCTAACCCTCTATGGCAGGTGCACCAAGTGTGGGCAGACAGGCTCAGCAAGGCAGGATCCAAGTGTGAAGGGGCTTAGTGTGGGGCAATCCAGGTGTGGTTGAGAGGGTTCTGTGTGGGGGATCTGGATGCACAGTGGCTTGTTGGGGGGTTCTGGGTGCAATGGTAATGGAACTCAGAGGGGGTGGGTCTGACACAGCCCCGGATGCCGTGCAGGGGAAGAGGAAGTCCCGTCCTCCCCAGCCCAGACAGGACTAGCAGCTGAGCCCAGCACAGAGTAGGAGCCACCAGCCGGGTCTCCCCCAGTCCTGCCCCCTGCCCCACAGTGATTTCCCCTCTCTGCCAGCTGCCCTAGGCATCTGAAACATACTGCTTGGGAGGGTTGCATGACTGATCTTGTGACTTCCCTTTGCTTCTCCCTCAGAAACTCATTTTTCTGCAGGGAAGCAAAGACATCTGTGAGGATATAAATTCTGCGCAGTAGCACAGAATTCCCTGAGGAGTAATAGTTGCATATATACCATACTGTCAGGAACAACCATGCACTGGCAGAAAGATGGACTTGACCTAACAGAGCTTTTCCATCTCTACCTTGCATTAGTGTACGAGAGGAAATAGTTAATTCTGCTACCAATAGAGAACTTCACTACCAAGGAGTAGCTTTAGTGACAGCTTCAGTACAAATAGGTATGTACATTTTACTTTGAATAGATTAAATAGCCAAAACCCTTTCCCAAAGAGTTTATAACTTCAATCATATCAACATCAAAGGATGATAAATGAAACAATAGTATGAAAGAACAATGGAGAAGGATGAGGGTCACAGTAAGAAATTAGACTTTTCTTAGGTATGCAACTGTTCTTGGCTCTTAACATTTATATGTATTAATATAGGTCTATGGTCCAGGATACAGACTAGACTAAGAATGGTGGAGAGGAGCTCAGCCCTGGAATGGTAACTCAACATGCCATATTTTTAAATGATTGCATTATAATCACTGAACAAGCGAAACAATTTTCTCACCAGCATTTTGTACAACGAGATGCTTTCCAGAGAAATTAAATATGTTTGTTCCATCCACCTGCTTGCTGCTGTGAAGCACTGTTTTCTCTGTACTGTTCTCCCTTCTCTCATGCAGTTCTCAGAAGGACTGGCAGATCTAGGCCAGTGAGCATCAGATAATTGTCAGAGAGCTGAATAGCTAGATAGCTAGCTGAACTCAAAAAAAAAAAAAAAAAAAAAAAAAAAAAAAAGACAGACAGACTTGCTGGGAAGAAGCAGGACACAACTGAGCATGGGCATTCCAATTTCCCTGGGGGAAAAGATGGAAGGACGAGAGGAGTTTGGGTGGATTTAAGACCAGGATTAAAATGACGTATAGTAACATTTCCTGTGATGCATTTCGTAGAGTAATTGTAATGTGCTTTGTACAATTGTAGAAAATCAGTTTGTTAAGTAATTAATACTGGAGTGAGAATTCATAAAAATTGCTGGTGTTGATGGAGTTTATGTTGAACAAATACAAATGGTGCATGTTTGGAGCAGAAAACTTTCCTCCATCCCCCCACCCCCCATTGGACGCTACATCCATTTTGAGGCAAAATCAGTTTCTAAATCCTTCCTAAACAGACCACAGCCAGAGATGGTCAGACATCCTTCTAGCTGGTAGAAATAATATCAAGACAAAATCCTGGTTCCACTAGAACTGACAAACACTGGGACCATCCTAGCTAACTGTGACAATCACAATATGTTAGAACATCTGGTCAACCTGAAGGTATTAAAATTTGTAGGTGGTAGGACACATGGGGAATGAAACCAGACAGCCACATTAGTCCCATTAAAGCAAGTTTATTTTCATCTTGTCTCCTTATTAAATACTGCACTTCTATGAATTTTTCTTGTAACCGAGCAATGTCATTACTGCATGGAAGTCGGTGAATCAGAATGGGACAGGACCACATGAGGATCACTGTTTGAAAGCCACTGATAACAAGGAAATAAAACTGGTAGTTTAAAAACCTTACAATAAGGTGAACCTTTTAATAGGGATTGTGGAAAATAAATTAATCCTATTAATTCCTCGTTCAATGTACCTTCTGTAGCTATTTAGTTTAATCACAGATTATTTCTCCTGTGTGTACACACTGGGGATCTTGAAGAACACAGAGGAAAAGACTGAACCACAGTAATACACCACTGGATAATTTAAAGCTCTGTTCAACAATAAAAATTTCCCAGCTTCTATACTGTGCAACTATGAGCACATCTGGGGATGCACACTGCATATCCAGCCCAAAGAAAACCTATCACAGTGCCCAAGTGGCCACTTCCATACACTACTGACCAAACTAGTTAATCAGGATTTAATATGTAGTATACAGCTGTACAATCAATTGTGTGTGAACAGGTGGTGAATAGGTAAAGTAGGTGCAAAAGCTGCAATGAACACAGAATATCATCTCCAAGGCACGAGTGGAATTTTTCCCTTTCACTGGAGGCCTCTTGACTTGCCTGGCCTTTTCCCCTTGCTGTTACTCGAGAAAGTTTGTGGGTTTGGTTTTTATAAATAAAACTTTAAATTTCTCCCTGGCTTACTGATATTAGCCAGAAGATTTGTGGCATCTTGATTCAGTGAGAATACAGAAGTTCCAGCACTCAGGAGTGTCATCCACATTACAGTTCCCCTGGCTGACTTGCATAGGTCATCACCTTGCATGCTCCATCACCTTCAAGTAAATCTGGACAGACAGGTGCCACAGAATCTCTGCAGGAAAAAGCCATGCAGAATAATAGTCTGGATCCAGCAAAGAAAGGAAAATTACACCAGTCTATTCTCTTCTACATAGGTTCTTATATCATGCTAATCAGCTTAGTATCAGAGTACCTTCCAGCAGTGCAGTAAGCAATGTGACTGATATCTGTCATGTTTCACTTCTCTCATCCACTATCCAGGGGGAGAAGAGAGTGCAGTGAAGTGTTTTATTTTGGTAGAGGTTTTCTTTGTTTTGTTTTTTTGTTACTATATATTTAAAAAAAAAAAAAGTGTTGCTACGTGTTTATGTTAGAGAGAACAAGATAAAAAAGATCCATCTTGTGCTTGGAACAGAAGGCAGCAAGGTTTGTGATGGTCCTTAGTGTGACAGACTGACAATATCCTGGACAAGCCTTACTGATTAAATGGAACTTTACTGAATTAAGTTTAATACCTCTGGGGTCAATTGTATTAAAAATGTAAATATTTGTTCATGTATTATTGAACATTGCATGGAACTTGCAGGAAGATGGGGTTAATGCCTCTCTGGGAGATAAGAGGAACTTCAAAGGACTTTTGAAACAACACTTGTAAAGTGGATCTTGTTGGAAATGGGGGGTGTGTGTGAGAAGAATGTAAATGATCCACTTAAATCTATCCTTTTGATAGATTTGATATCCCTCCACCTGGAACCTCCGTGACTTCCGCATCTGCAGCGGCTGACCCCAGGGCCTCCCAAGCAGCTGGGGCGGCCCTGGGGCCAGCCGCACCGGCTATTGCTTTGGCAGCATCAGGCAACTGGTCCCAGGCAACTGGCCCCGGGCGCAGCAGCGGCACCCAGCCTGGAGTGGCAGCTGGGCCCTGGGCCACCTCCACCCTGGGAGCAGCAGCGTCCACTGGAGCACCACCGCCACCCCTCTCCCCCAAGCAGGTAAGATTTAGTTAGGGGTATTTTTAGTAAAAGTCATGGACAGGTCACTGGCCACAACTTTTCGGTTATTGCCTGGGACCTGTCCATGACTTTTACTAAAAAAAAAAACCAACCTCGTGACTAAATTGTAGCCTTAGCTGTGATGAACCTAAAATCATAAGGAAACCCCTTGTGTGGGGTTTTGAAGGACTGATCCAGCCAGAGCCCATGCAAGGGCTGGGGTGAACTCTGGTAAGCTTATTAGCATGGGTATAGGTCCTTTTATTGTTGTTAATGTGTTCTCTGTAGTACTTCAATTTAAGAATAAAACAGGCTTGCACAGGAACAATTGTCTGGTAACTCATAACTGTGGGCAGTCACACTTATTAGTCTCTGAAGAGAAGGCACGAGTAGCTTGCTTAGGCAGCCTATCTTGTGCTGGGAATAACAGTGAAGGCAGGGAACTTGTGAATCTCGTAACAGTGTGAAAGCAAGTTACCTAGAAGGGAAAAGTACAGAGAAAAAAGTATCAATCTTTTCAGGAAAGAGACAGGGGGAAATGAATTTTTGAATAGATGAAGAAAAACTGGCTGGTTGAGCTATGCAGAGAAAGGCAGCTGAGAACTGAGGACCAGACAGAACTGCAGCTAGTAAATTTGCTGTATTTTAATGAGCAGCAGCAGCAGAATAGTCCAGGTTTGCAGAGAACCTCCAGAGATCCAGCAGATGGGAGAATCTTGGAGTCAACTCCCTGGAAAGAACAGGGCAGAGGCGGACAGATGCAGCAACTGCGTTCGGTCCAGACCAGTACATCACTGCAACGGGAGTTGTGGAGAGCCCAATAGCCAGAGCAGGAGAAGCTGCAGCTGGAGAGAGACAAAGTGCATCTGGAAACTAAGCAGCTTGAAGATCAGGAGAGCAGATCGGGAGCAGCAGCATCAGTGGAGAGAGAAGAGAAAGAGTGCCAGGGTCAGCACGAGGAGAAGGAAAGGGACAAGAAGGGGCACTATCAGCTCAAGATGGAGAGACGGTGCCAGATAGACCAGAAAAGACATCATCAGCTTGAGGTACAGAGACTGCCAAGCAGAACAACAGTCCATAGGTAAAGCCAGTCCCCAGGTATCTGTCCCAGTGGGAGGCCTAGACTCCCAATTACTTCCTGGCTTTAGGGAAGGGGATGACATGGATCTGTTCCTAAATGTTTTTGAAATGGGGTATGAATTGAATAAGATGAAGGAAGGAAGACATGATAAGGAACCTGGGTCCACTACTGTCTTGGACAAAGGTCTTGGACATTTTTGCCCTTATGGGTAGGGAGGCCTATAAAGATTATGATAATTATAACCAAGCTTTGCTGCAAACGTTTAAACCGACACTGAAACATTTAGGAAAAGGTTATGGGGAGTTCAGGAAAAAAGAGGCCATGATCTATGCTGAGGTTTTAATTCAAATGAGGGGTTATGTAAAGAAATGGGGAACTGGTCAGGGAGCTAAAACAGTCAGTGAGGCCTAGAAATTAATGGATATAGACTGAGCCTATAAACTCTGCCATGCCAACCTGAAATTATGTTAACAGACAGTAATCCTAGAGATGTTACGATGGCTGGAAAACTGGCAGGTCAGGATATGGATAGTCATCCTAGTTTGGAGAGAAAACCTAACAGGGATGGAATGGGATCAGAAGACAGGGATCAAACCCAAGAGGAGACTCACACCCAACAGGGAGGGAAACCATCTCCCAGAAGCCCTGGGATGGGCGGGGAAACGTGATGTGCCATATGCGGCCAGCAGGGTCACTTTGCCCAAGAATGCCTATGACATCTACTAAGTCCCAGAGGGGCGTTGAAAGGCCAGCTATACCCCAACCTCACAGAGTGAACTGCGTGACTGAGTCATTCCACAGCCTTGGATGGGCTGCTGAGAGAGCATTGCCTCCTGCAAAGATGAGATTTGGCTTTACTGGGGAATGTTCTGTTTTGCTAGTGGAGTGCCATGGTATTCACCCTGAAGACTTAGGAGACCTTTTAGATCCCCTGGGTCCAAGTCATTCAGCATCTTGAAGATAAGGACAGAGACCTGGAACTTTATTTGAAGTTCTATGGGAAACCAGTGTATAGAGTGGAGAACAGGTTTGACAGTGCTCACAGTAGCCTGCAGAGCTGAGGAGATGTACTGAAGCATTTGGCACTAGTTGGAGTTTCCTAAACACTGAAGTCTTCATGCTGCAGAATACTGCAGTCCAGCTAAGAGCATGTATAACTGAGGCCACGACTTTGGCCACCAAGGTGGAACAGAGTCTCCTCACCACATGGAGATGGTAGAAAGCATTACTCACAGATGCTATGTGAGAGCTCAGTGTCAGCGAGGAATCCAAAACCACTACTAAAAACTGTAGTTAGAACATCCTCCAGAGCTACAGATGTACAGACATGTCTTTGTAAGACAGCTTACTAGAGATGCAGTAAATCAACTTTTTGTTTCGTTTTGTTTTTTGTTTGCCACATAACAGGATTTAAATTTCATCAGGTATGAAATAAGAACTTATGTGAGATACATCATGCAAATGGAGGAACACTAGCAGGCAGGCAGGCAGGCAATCTGTCCTGTTTGTAACATTGTGTGTGATTATGGTGAAGCCAGGCCCAAGCTAGAGCTCAGACATATCTGTAATGGGAGCAAATGCCGAACTACCTACAGCACTCTGCCCAGTGACCTGGAGCATCATGTTTCACCTCTGGATTGTTAGAGAACTTTGTGGACCTTGAGGACCACAGTGGTCCATGCACGTGTCACCACCAGGCAGGGTTATTGTAATCCACTCTATTTTAAGCTGAATTTGAAGACAATGCGCAGGCTCCAGATGGTACAGAATGTGCCTGCCTGCTTCCTTTATGGTGGAGGCTGCCGTGAGCACATCAGGACCATGCTTAAGTCCCTTCACTGGCTTCCAGTCAATATCAGAAGCCTATTTAGGGCTTTTTTCCTATTTTTTAAAAGCAATTAATAAATCAAAACCCAACAACATTAAAGACTGAATTGTGATCTACGAACTGCTGAGCTTATTTGTTGCTGAAAGGAGTCCTTAGGGAACAAGAACTATCCTTTTACCTTTGATATCTTAGACAGACTAACTTGTGTTCTGCTTAAAATGCCAGGAAATAATATAAGCAAAATTGAGGGGAAAGAATTTTATATTGGATTCTGTTCAGCAATTTATTCACTTGCTCTGGCTGCATCAGGACTGGTATGTAATGAGGGATTATTTCCAAAGATTTAAGTTATTTTTCAGACAGACACCAAGTAATTACACTGAACAAAGACAGGTTCAGGGTCCAAGGTTAATTTCAAATCTGAATCTTGGTTAATATGTAGGACATTCTACACTTTATTTCCAAAACAGCGCTTATGAATTAAACACACACACACTTGGCTTTATCTTTACTTTTTGTTATTTCTATCTCCTAACCTTTGGTAGGATAGATGAATGTCACTTAAGTGATTAATCTATCAGCAAAGAAACTGGCATTGAAATTCAGGTCTGAGATCTTGCTTCCTTTCATCACAGACATTTAAGGTTGGCAAGACTAAAGCAACCTCCCCAAAAAGTATTGGAGGGGGGGAAAAAAAAAAAAAGTGTGCCGTACCTGTAAACTAAAGCTACAATTCTGTTAAAAATTCAGCTTCTTAACGGAGCAACCCAAACAGTTTAAGGCACTGGGATTGTTTTGGTTCACGCGGGTACACCTCATTCCATCCCTCATTTCTGCCTGCTTGCTTTTTATGAACAGACAGGCCCAATACAAAATGCTTTAAGATAATTTTGATACCCTGAATGCATTCCGAGGAGCAGAGTGAGGGAGACACACAGCAGGCCCCGAACATACCAGGCCAAAAACTATTTGCAATAGCGTTATTGATTTTTAGCTGCAAATCTGTACTGCTCATCTTGCAACAACATTGCTGGAAGTGGCCCTATCTGGAGGAGGTTCTTTTGAGATAAACACATTGGACTCATGGCTAGGAGGGAGCAGTATGAGCTGCAAAACTACCTGAATTAGACATGTTCACAGTTATCCAATAGACAGGTGGCTTTGTAATCTATAATAGGTTACTACAAATTGGTGTTTAAAAAAAAAAAAGTCTATTTTTATGGATTTCCTACTGCTCTTCATCCATTAATTTTTTGTGTGTTTTTGTTCTTGGGGAAAATAACTTAAAAAAACAAACAAACATTTTTTAGCTTGGTTTCAAAGAATAAGGTACAACAGGACAGTAAGGCAATACAGACCGGCTATTAAGCTGAGCAACGTTTATATATGCCCTTCACTATAAACAAGGTTCTTTTACCCGGGGTTTTATGTACAGAAAGCACAGCTTTATTTTGCTCATGTTTCCTGAACCAAAACTTGCCCTCAACACCCACTGATTTTTTCCTCCCTTAAATGTGAGATGAATTTGATATTTATGAAAGGTGATGGAGTGGCACCACTAAAGAGTGACCTCCCCATTTATCCACAGTCCAGGCAATAGCAATTCCCCCACATCAGGAATGTGCCTCAACCTAACCTGGATGGGTATTATCTTAGGAAGAGAGGATCAGTCTCCATACTTCTTCATTTCTCTGTGGAGACTGAGATAAAGGTTACTAATCATCACAGAAATTGATGTCACAACTGGTACCCATGGACTCATCCATTCAGAAGTAAACTGAGATCATTTTATTTCTTAGAGGACAAAATTTTTAGATTGCAATGACTTTTAGTCACTATCAACCTTCAAGGTGAAAAGTTTTACATCCCACTACCAGCATTCTTAGTGCTGACATTTTTGTAAACCAGAGGAATGTATACTGCACACAAAAACACAGTTTGTGTTTTATATATTCTAACTCAACTTGTAGCTATGAAATTATAGAAATGTAGGACTGGATGGGACCTTGATAGGTCATCTAGTCCAGTCCCCTGCACTGGGGCAAGACTAAGTATTATCTAGACCATCCCTAACAGGTGTTTGTCTAACCTATGCTTAAAAATCTCCAATAAACACAGATTCCACAACCTCCCTAGCTAATTTGTTCCAGTGTTTAATTATCTTGACAGGAAGTTTTTTCAAATGTCTAACCTAAATTTCCCTTCCTGCAATTTGAGCCCATTGCTTCTTGGCCTGTCTCATTGTTCTCCTTAACCACTGAGATCACTCTCCTCTTTATAACAACCTTTTTTGTACTTGAAGACTTATGTTCCCCATCTTCTCTTCTGCAGACTAAACAAACTCAATTTTTTTTCCAATTTTCTCTCACAGGTCATGTTTTCTAGACCTTTAATGATTCTTATTGCTCTTCTCTGGACCTTCTCCAATTTGTCCACATCTTTCCCGAAGTGTGGTGTCTAGACGTGGACACAGTATTCCCACTAAGGTCTTATCAGTGCTGGGTGGAGTGCAAAAATTATTTCTTGCACCTTGCTTACAACACTCCTGCTAATACATCCCAGAATGATGTTCACCTTTTCGCCACAGTATTACCTTGTGATCCATTATAACACCCAGAGCCTTTTCTGCAATACTTCTTCCTAGGCAGTCATCTCTGATTTTGTATTTGTGCAATTAATTATTCCTGCTTAATTGTAGTACTTTACATTTGTCCTTATTAAATTTCATCTTCATTATTTCAGACTATTTCTCCAGTTTGTCAAGATCATTTTAAACTCTAATCCTGTCCTCTAAAGTGCTTGCAAGCCCTCCCAGCTTGGTAATGTCCACAAACTTCATAAGTGTACTCTCTATGCAATTATCCAAATCATTTCTGGAGATATTGAATAGAACCGTACCCAAGACAGATTCCTGAGGGACCCCAGTCGATATGCCCTTCCAGCTTGACTATGAGTCATTGGGAAACTGTACTCAGAGAACAGCTATCAATCAGTTGTGTACCATTTTATAGTACAGTAACTCCTCACTTAACATTGCAGTTATGTTCCTGAACATTTCGCTTAAAGTCGCATTTATGTTAAGCGAATCCAATTTCCCCATAAGAATTAATGTAAATGAGTGGGTTAGTTTCCAGGGAAATTTTTTTCACCAGACAAAAGACTATTACACATACACACACACACACACACAGTATAAGTTTTAAACAAAATTTAATACTGGTACACAGTGATGATGATTGTGAAGCTTGGTTGAGGTGGAAGAGTCAGAGGGTGGGATATTTCCCTTACTGCTAAATGATGAACTAGCAATTGGCTGAACCCTCAAGGGTTAACTCTCTCACTCTGCAAGGCAGCAGGAATGGAGATATCGCAGACAGACAGACACACACACGGTATGTGTGAGAGAGAGATACGCGCATTTCCCCTTTAAGTACACTGCCTTGTTAATTAGATCAGCTTACTGAGACCACAGCTGCTGCAAGCGCTCTCCGGCAAGAAGTGGACAAAGCAGGCGGCTGCCAAATGACACTAGAAGGGAGCATTACACAACTTTAAACAAGCATGTTCCCTAATTGATCAGCAACGTACCAACGTTAACCGGGACGACTTTAAGTGAGGAGTTACTGTAGGTGTGTTTAGGCTACATTCCCCTAGTTTGCTTATGAGAATGTCATGTGAGACAGTATGAAAAGCCTTATTAAAGCCAAGATTATATCATATGTACTGCTTCTCCACCCCACCCTCTGCTTCACAAGGCTTGTTACTCTGTCAAAGAAGGATATTAGGTTGGTTTGACATGAGTTGTTCTTGATAAATACATGTTGACTGTTACTTATCTTTTTTATATTTTCTATATGCTTACAAACTGATTCATTATTCGCTCCATTGCCTTTATGACTGGGCTATAATTCTCTGGGTTATCTTTATTCTCTTTTTTATAGATAGGTACTACATTTACCCTTTTCCAGTCCTCTCCCATCATCCATGAGTTCTCAAAGATAATGGCTCAGAACTCTCCACAGCCAGTTGCTTCAGTATCTCGCCGACTTGTCTAAGTAATTCTTAACTTGTTCTCCTATTTTAAGCCTCAGATCCTAACCCATTTACACTGATGTTCACTATACTAGTCATCTGATCACTGCTAAAAATGAAAGAAAAAAAGGCATTTAACACTTCAGCTGTTGCTGCATTTTCTGTTACTGTCTTTCCCTCCTCATTAAGTAATGGACCCACCCTGTCCTTGGTCTTCCTCTTGCTTCTCACATACACCTCTACCCCGATAGAACGCTGTCCTCGGGAGCCAAAAAATCTTACCGCGTTATAGGTGAAACCGCGTTATATCGAACTTGCTTTGATTTGCCGGAGCGCGCAGCCCCGCCCCCCTGGAGCGCTGCTTTACCGTGTTAGATCTGAATTTGTGTTATATCGGGGTAGAGGTGTATTAGTTAAAGGGTAACAAGAAAACATTTTACAATCTTTAGAAGGCAAATCAAAGTGAATACGTAATTCATTGGCGGGAGTGAGGGAAATATACTTCCGCCATTCAATGTGCACATTTGCATAATAAAGAGCAAAGAATAATACGTTCAATATAAAGCGTTCTTCTCCCACCCAACCACCCACCTCACTACCAAGGGGTTCCCATTTCTGCTAGAACCTGAAATTCCCCCTTAATGCCTCCTACTCAGCTACATTGATGACATCTTCATCACCTGGACCCATGGAAAGGAGACTCTGGAAAAATTTCACCACGATTTCAACAGCTTCCACCCCACCATCAACCTCAGCTTGGACCAATCTACATAGGAGGTCCACTTCCTAGACACCACGGTGCAAATAAGTGATGGTCACATTAACACCACCCCATTCCGAAAACCCACCAACCGCGATGCCTACCTTTATGCCTCCAGCTTCCATCCTGGACACACCACACGATCCATTGTCTACAGCCAAGCACTGAGATACAACCATTATCTGCTCTAACCCCTCAGACAGAGACCAACACCTACAAAATCTTCACCAAGCATTCTCAAAACTACGATACCCGCATGAGGAAATAAGGAAACAGATCAACAGAGCCAGACGTGTACCCAGAAGCCTCCTACTGCAAGACAAGCCCAAGAAAGAAACCAATAGAACTCCACTGGCCATCACATACAGTCCCCAGCTAAAACCTCTCCAACGTATCATCAGTGATCTACAACCCATCCTGGGCAACGATCCCTCACTTTCACAGGCCTTGGGTGGCAAACCAGTCCTCGCCCACAGACAACCCGCCAACCTGAAGCATATTCTCATCAGTAACCACACACCGCACCATAGAAACTCTAACTCAGGAATCAATCCATGCAACAAACCTCGATGCCAACTCTGCCCACATATCTACACCAGCGACACCATCACAGGACCTAATCAGATCAGCCACACCATCACCGTTTCATTCACCTGCACGTCCACCAATGTAATATACGCCATCGTGTGCCAGCAATGCCCCTCTGCTATGTACATCGGCCAAACTGGACAGTCCCGCCGTAAAAGGATAAATGGACACAAATCAGATATTAGGAACGGCAATATACAAAAACCTGTAGGAGAACACTTCAACCTCCCTGGACACACAATAGCAGATTTAAAGGTAGCCATCCTGCAGCAAAAAAACTTCAGGACCAGACTTCAAAGAGAAACTACTGAGCTTCAGTTCATCTGCAAATTTGACACCATCAGCTCAGGATTGAACAAAGACTGTGAATGGCTAGTCAACTACAAAAGCAGTTTCTCCTCCCTTGGTGTTCACACTTCAACTGCTAGAAGAGGGCCTCATCCCCGCTGATGGAACTAACTTCGTTATCTCTAGCCTTACCCACTCTTGCTTGCATATTTATACCTGCCCCTGGAAATTTCCACTATATGCATCCGAAGATGTGGGTATTCACCCAGGAAAGCTCATGCTTCTATACGTCTGTTAGTCTATAAGGTGCCACAGGACTCTTTGCTGCTCCTACTCAGCTGGGCTGTTTTGCTCACCATCTAGCTTAAATATAGGATCATATCCTTCCAACTCAGGGATGTAGGACTCCTTTTGGAAACTAGCATGAGACTCAGGGAGCCCCTCAATGCCAATTGGCAGAGGGTACACCAAACCATAACTCATCCGGCCTGACCCACTCATTGCCCCAATTCACCTTTGTCATAATCTGTAGCTAAATAGTGTTGTGTGAAGTGTCATATGCAAACTGGTAATATACTGTGCCTAAACCCTAAACCTATCGTTTTGCTGGCTTGACTGTGTCTCCAATGTAAATTAAGCAAGGTGAAACCAAAGTCAATGAAAAGGACATTTACTTGTAAGGTAAACCACTTAATCTCAAAAGGGAATGGAGGCTGCACCCCCCAGGAAGCCTGCCTGCCTCTTGAAACAGGATCAATTACCCACAGAATGACTTATGTAAACAGAGCATTTGCATCTGTACTTACCTTGTGGCTTTGGACTTGAAGCTGAACGTGGGGATTGTTTAACTGGCACGTTTCCATTTATTCCCTGAGCCGCTTCATTGCATACGTTCTGCTTGACTAGCCAGGTTGTGCTATTTGCTGAGCAAGACTTAGTTAGGAGACTCTTTGGACAGATGCTGCTGTCTGTAGGGAGGGGAAAAAAGGAAAAAAGCAAGCATGAGTAATGCTTAGTATAGCAGGGATATAATGTTCTACACCAGTGGTCTCCAAAGTGGGGTGCACAAGAGGATCCATTGGGGTGCGCGGCAGGAGGAGCGCCGCCAGAGCAGTGCCATTCGGGCGGCTTTTTTTTTTTTTTTGCGTGCTTGGGGCAGCAAAAATGGTAGAGCAGGACCTGCGGCGCGGCAGGGGGTGCGTGCTCAAAAATTTTGTACTGATAGGGGTGCGCGATCAAAAAAGTTTGGAGACCACTGTTCTACACAGTATGTTCTATCATTTCACTTCCACAGAGAAAGTTATGAATGAATTTGTGGCAGCCCTGGGTACTGGGTTTCACATTTCCAGTTACCGTTCCATTTAAATGTCTATAAATAGTATCACTCTCTCTGTGTGTTCTTTCTTGGTAAAATTAAAGAAAATTGTCTAGTTTTAAAAAATTTGTTGCCACATAAAGACAACCTCTCAAATCCTTTCATATCTAGCAATATTTTGTGAACAGATTTAGATACGCAAATAGAGTGACCGAACAACTATTTTTGCTTTTCTTATATGGATTTTGCCAAGATGCACACTGAGCTACCTGGATTGGCAAATAGATACTTCAATAAAGACTACCGTAGTGGACATTTGACTGACTAAAGGTAACAACTTTCCTATACGATCACCCACGCTGGTGATAATGGGTTACGTACATAAAGAAGGAATCTTAAAATTGCCTTTTATCTCATCTAACTGTATTTGTTATTTCATTCTCCAAGCACTCTATTATAAGCATCTGAAAAGAAATCTGATATGATTCTCCCAGCAAGATGTGATTTATGCCAACAAGCGAAAAGGTATGTTATCTTCTTTGCCTAAAGACAGCTTGATGCAACACCAGAGGTTAAGATCATTTTTCAAAAACACATTGGAGATTACAAATGGGCTAGCAGTACTATTCACGCTTTTCAATCTCACATTCAATTAATATTTAATTCTCAGGAAGCATTTCTTGACCAACTACTTCTACAATTCCACTAATTTAATAATAGAAAAATAAGATCATCAGATATTTAAGACCCTGAGTCAAATTTTTCAAAAGTAAGAGCCTTTAGTGAGGTCAGTAGGAGCTGTTAGGTGTGCAGCATTTTTGAAAGGCCGGCAGGTGGTCTAAATACAGCTTTAGGAGTCTTAATTATAGGCTTTTATGTTTGAAAATTTTGATCATGGTTTCTTAAACCCTAGCTGCAAAATAATAAAATAGAGTCTAGCATAAAAGGTTTTCAGAATTGTTTCCACTGCAAAGTTGATGGTTAATAAATTATTTAAGATTTAAAACACACACACACACACACACACACACACACACACACACACACAACATCCCATCAAGGGGCTGGTTTTATGAATGGGCTAGACTACGTTCGAGATTCCTGTCAAATGAACTCTTTTATTCAAAATAAAGAAACATTTGTCCTATTTACAACACAATATTTGTTGGAGTTAAAAGTTATTTAGAAATTTAAGTTATATTTCAAACTTATGGTGCTATTTTCTTCAAAAGCACATGAACTGCCTACTATGAAGTGTAGTTTATTCTGGCATGGTTAATAGGTTATGCTTAGTTTTCATGAAGGGTACCCAGAACTTAAACTGAAGTAGTGCAAGGAAACCTTGCCGTAAGATATCCTTATACAATGTTTAGTAGTCATACCCTGGGGACATCTAGTGTATAATAATTCCCAGGAACGGTCAGCTTTGGCTTCAAACCAGTGTCTTAAAACAAACTTAATTTAGCCTGGAAGGCAACGGAACTTGGAAGTGCTACTTACAATCCTATTAGGCATGCAAGAAATAAAACACACTGCAAAAGGCTGCAGATTTTACTGGACTGCAATAGGTTTGTATTGCATTTGTTTTCAACTGGAGAAAAACGAAACACTTGTTTACACCTGCAAATTTGTTCTCTGCATCAAATATTTACAAATCTTGAATGAAACTCCTGGAATTTCAGTTGCGTACCAATAAAATGCTAGCTAGTTACTTGTACGGTCTTAATACACTAATAACTTTGGGGATGGTAAAACTAAATACATCGGGGGAGGGCAAAGAAAGAAAAAGATTGGAAAATCCCACTGGGATATATTTCACATACACTCATTGTTGCATATCCCGGTGGGATTTTCCAATCTTTATTTATATCTCTATAATCTATTTATTAGAGCATAAGCTTTCGTGGGCTACAGCCCACTTCTTCGGATGCATAGAATGGAACATATATTGAGGAGATATATATACACATACAGAGAGCATGAACAGGTGGGAGTTCATGCTCTCTGTATGTGTGTGTGTGTATATATATATATATATATATATATATATATATATATATATATGTTCCATTCTATGCATCCGAAGAAGTGGGCTGTAGCCCACGAAAGCTTATGCTCTAATAAATTTGTTAGTCTCTAAGATGCCACAAGTACTCCTGTTCTTTTTGCAGATACAGGCTAACACGGCTGCTACTCTGAAATCTATGTATCTCACTACCAGGAAGGAGGGTTAGGCACCATAAATTTGATGTGTATTTTATTATTCACTTTTGCCTATCACCTGCAGTGAGGTTAGAAGGAATCCTCCATCTGTTCTAGGCTGGGAGATGCAGTATCTAATTTTCCAGAAAATTTTAATTAGGAACATCTAGTCATATTTCATCTGCCACAGTTAGAAGTGACAACTGTGACGACAAAAAAAAGGCTGATTTGCATTTGTAGAAAGTGAAGGCCATAGGAAGATGAAACAAGATGATTAGTCAGATTTTTTACTTTCAATCCTGTTCAAGACACCTAGGTATCTCCAACAGCATGCAATGTTTTAGGGTGTAGTCTAAGCCAGTGGTTCTCAATCAGAGGTCTAGGGCCCTATGGGGCCTCAAGCAGGTTTTAGGGGGGCCGCCAAGCAGGGCCAGCATTAGACTCGCTGGGGCCCAGGGTAGAAAGCCGAAGGCCCATCGCATGGGGCTGAAGCCCAGGGTTCTGAGCCCTGCTGCCCGGGGCTGAAGCCTGAGCAATGTAGCTTCACGGGGGCCCCAAGCAACTTCCCCACTTGTTACCCCCTAACGTCGGCCCTGGCTTTTATATGCAAAATACCAGTTATTGTGGTACAGGTGGGCCATGGAATTTTTATAGCATGCTGGAGGGACCTCCGAAAGAAAAAGGGGACCTCTGAAAGAAAAAGGTTGAGACCTTCTGGTCTAAGCCACAGGGATACATAGACTTATTCTGTCATAAATGAAAGAAAAAGTCAAGTGTTTTCAGGAGGCAGAACTATTACAGTCTCAAAGTCAGTTTAAGAGTACAGATTTTTTTAAAGTCATATTAATGATTACTGAATTCACACGTACATTCCCATGCACACTGTCCACAGCAAATACAGTTTCTCACTGTTGTGGTGCTAAACTAATTCAAGGATATATTCCACAGAAGTCTTAACTAATATTTTTTCGACACTTCACAAAATGAGAAAAACGATTTAATTATCTGACTACCCAAGTCCTTAATTAAATATTCTTTTCTGCTTTGCAGAGCAGTTTCAGTAAGGTTGAAACCTGAGAGAAAGCTAGTCCGACAGATAAAACAAGAGAATGAACTGCAGATATCCTGAAAGGCCAACAATTTTAGAATAAAATGATGTTCGTCAAATTGTTTTCAAAGCACTTACTGTCAAAGTTTAATATTCTTATTACACCACTATCTTGCTTTCTTAGATCTCCTGCAGTTTTGATGACTATCATTTGCAATAAAAAAGGCAGGTTGCTTATCAAAAGATGATAATATTGCAAAAGCTTTCCAACCAGCTACCCTGGATTTGCTTTTGGAAATAGAAAGTATGGAAAAGGAAATCCAGTGGATTAATTTCTGATCCACACAGATGTACTGAGCTTCCACAGAGCTGAGCTCATTAAGCACATGGGAGGCATTAGCATCCTGCCCCTAACTTTATGTAAGAAAACTACACCAGTTCTAAGATTGCCAGGGCCTGCAGTAAAGGGTGAAGGATTTGCTCCATAAAGGTACAAGTCTTTCCCCAAAGGTATCATTTGGTAGAGTGAGATATGTGGTAAGAAAGTCCAATAACCCAGAACAAGCCACAGCACATAATGCGAGCGTATAGTAATTCTGAATACTTTAAGTAAGAAAACGTGACCCAAAAGGGAGTGGGACTCAGAACACCTGGATTCTACCCCTGTCTACCTGCTCAGCTCCTCTTAAAAAAAAAAAAAAAAGTGATGTATGTATCACAGTGGACACTCCAAAAGCAAAGTTCCCAAAAATCAGTGGGCACTTTTGAAAATTTCAGCATAACATCTGATCTGCCAGATGGAGTTACATAACATTGCTTACCCAACTTTGTAAAGCGATGTAAGAGAAATATGGATGAAAAAGTGGTATGAACATTTTATTCTATTTAATACAATTAACTTTATGAGGCTGATTTGTGAAGATCCCTCAATTCAGACTCACATCTGGTAAGTGCAGTTTTGTGAATAAAAAAGAAGCATGGGCTTACTTGATATAATTTACACATCTAACTATAGTCGCTGATTTACTAGCACAGGGATAAGCAACCTATGGCACGTGTGCCAAAGGCGGCACGCGAGCTGATTTTCAGTGGCACTCACACTGCCCGGGTCCCCTGGCCACCGGTCCTGGGGGCTCTGCATTTTAATTTAAATTTTAAATGAAGCTTCTTAAACATAGGGTTACCATACATCCGGATTTTCCCCAGACATGTCCGGCTTTTTGGTCCTCAAATCCCCATCCGGGGGGGAATTGCCAAAAAGCTGAACGTGTCCGGGAAAATACTAGTCCCCTGCTTACCTTAGAGCGGCTCCGGCAGGCTGCGAGCTGCCGGCGGATTCCCCCGCAGCGGCAGCTGCTGCTGCTCCCCCCAGACACCTCAGCTCTGTGCAGCTGAAGAGCCGAGCTGCCCGAGCGCTACCGGCTTGAAGGTTTGCCGGGCAGCCCCCAGACCCAGCGCCCCCATCTGGGCGCTTCCCCTCCCGGGCTCCGGCTGCGCTGGGTCTGGGGGCTGCCCGGCAAACCGTCAAGCCGGTAGCGCTCGGGCTAGGAGGGAGGAGGGGGAATGCCGGGCGCTCAGGGGCGGGGGCCAGGGCCCAGTGGAGTGTCCTCTTTTTTTAATTTTTAAATATGGTAATCCTACTTAAACATTTTAAAAACCTTATTTACTTTACATACAACAATAGCTTAGTTATATATTAACTTATAGAAAGAGACCTTCTAAAAACATTAAATTGTATTATTGGCATGTGAAACCTTAAATTAGAATGACTAAATGAAGACTCGGCACACCACTTCTGAAAGGTTGCCAACCCCTGTACTAGCACAATAAGGTAGACATGTAAATCCCATCAGCTGCATTCACTAAACTGTACATGCAAGAAAGGACACAATTCAAGGAAACTGCAGGATTTCCACTGGTTTTGGAATGAAACATGGAAAACCAGAAGTTTCAAGCATCTTTGATACAAAACTAGAAAGAGCCAGCCCCAGCTCATGAATAGTAATTGTTAGAACCAAACATGGCTTTTTCAGGTTTAATTGAACCTGAAACTAACTAAAACTCAGGGTGTGAGGCAGGAAATCTACACACATTCAACAGCTGGGGTGGGAGTGTGTGGGAGGGGGAACTGCTGACTTGCCCTCAATTGATTACACATTTGTATTTTGAAGCAATTGTCCGCTACAAACTGTAAATGCTTTAAAGAGAGAGTCTGCTCACTCTGTTCTGCACAGAGTTCTGAGGTTAACTTAAGGTGGTGCTTGCAGTGGTAAGCCAGTGATTAAATGCTTTAGGCAGTCAATGATGCTGTTAATAAGAGAAAAGCAACTCTCTGGGTAGGTCTACACTACAGCAGCACAGCTATCGGGGGGGTAGCAATGTAGTGTAAACAGTTCCTCCATAGATGGAAGGAGGGTCTCTGTTGATGCAGGTAATCCACCTCTCTGAGAGGAGGTGCCTACGTCGACCAAGAATTCTTCCATCGATTTACTTGGGTCTACACCAGGTGTGAGATCAACCAAACAACAGTGCTCAGGGTGTGACATTTTTCAACGCTCTGAGGAAGATAGCTAGGTTGACCTAATTTTTAAGCATAGACCAGGCCCTCTACCAGAGGACTAGTGGGTGGAATATTCAAGAGGAAACTAGTTTTGCTTCTCTGCAAAAACCTAGTTTGCTAAAAGTGTTGTGTAAGTTTCCACTGGGCAAATATCTGGGATTATGTTTGAAGAGTTGAATTTAGGCATTGAACAGATATTTATTGGCAAAACATATGCCAAAGAGCAAATTTAAGTAAATATTAGTTCTGATATGTGAAAATTGGTTATTTTTACTATGCTATTCTCTAGACACAAGCAAAGAGATTTTGTATATTGCAGTAGACAGTAGAAGCACATCCCCTCCCCCCAACCTTCCACAAACCTTCCTCCTCCTCCCCCCATTATTTTCAATGGTTAAGTGTATGTTATACATCCTGCTAATGTTCTCTGGGCTACATTAATTCCCTCTTCTTTTGCTGTATACCATTTGCTGCAGGGAATAAATCAATCCTCACCAGATTTGTTATATATCATCTTAGAGGAAACAAGAAGGCATTTACACTGTTTTCTCCTTACTAACAATGTTTAGCGTCTTTATTGATAACGTTAATAGTGTATTTCCAAAAACATTGTTTTGTTTTCATCTCAGGTTCAATTTCACACCAACAATATTCAAGCCAAAGCCTGAGCTGGATGCTGAATACTTACTACCCAATATTTTCTGGGAGAGGCAAAATATTTAACAAGTGGGTATACAAGTCAGCCCACTTAATCTAGAAATGTTTTTCTGGTGTTGTACTTCCCCAATTACCCAAGCATGACCAGTTGGTACAACATCAACAGAAGGGTACTAAGTATTCCGTTTTAATAGAGGTTGTGCAACATATAGATGGAATAAACAAGAATATAGGATTTTAATAGCATACTTAAAGCTAGTAAACCTAAAATTAGATTCCAAAGCATTGCTTTGGCTTATGGGTGTGAATGAGACACGAATAACCTTTCCTTTTCAAGGATGGTCAATTCTTGATATCAGGCAGGGTGTTTTATGATTAGTCATCGTCACTACCCTTTCTGCTTATAAGTTTGACGCAGAAAGGAGTAGAAGAGATAGGGCAACATGCATGTATGCACACACAACCTGTTGTAGAACTCATGCTGGAAGATAACAGCTGAAATGCAGAGATTTTATGTACAGTGGTTGCTATTAAACTGTAAAGTTTTGCCAACAGTTACCCCATATGGGCGTCGCCCTATTTTGTCCCATACTTCAAATAGTAGGTATCTGTGGCAACTCTGTGATAACAGTTAGTCAAGTTGAATTTTCAATATCTTCTTGATTTTGCAGCCTTCATTATAAAAAAGGCTATAGAAGTTCACAGAAATTACCCTTAAAATTTTATTTAAAAGGTAAGAAAATGTCAATCCTATTTATTTTTTGAAGTATTCTACAAAATTATATAATACTGAAAGTTCTCTTAAATTCTATAGAATAGTTTAATACAAAATACCCTTACTAATCTCTTATAGACTTTTCTATAAATGTAGGAGAAGGCAAAATTTTCCATCCTCTTTATCATGAGGAACCCCCCCTAAAAGGCCTTAAATCAGTTTTAGGACTTCAAACAAAAACACCCATACAAACACCCCTCCCCTCCCACCCCCCCACAAAAAAACCCACCCTGAACCCCACACAAACCTGGAGGAATTTAACTGATTAAAACAATTTGAGTGAATATATGCAGAAGATTATTTCTTCTGCAATACTCATCCCAAATATACAAAGAAGACTGCCAAACCAAGTAAACTCATTTTATACTAACACACACCTAAACCGAAAGAGGTTGATCTGAGGAATTTAAAATAGTTGGACTTTCTAGTATTTTTCTATATCTATCAATTGCTTACGTCCTTATTTAACCAACAGGTTTTCTTAATCAAAATCACATGTGTAATCCTTCAGTCTTGACACAGACACATTCTCAGAGAGGTCAATAAGAGTTTTGCCTCCCTGAGAATTGTAGGATGAAGCTTTAAGGATAGAGTGGAACATCAGCAACATGATCAAGATTTACAGCAACAGGTTTTTGGATCCCAACCTGGAATCTTGATGTACTGTACATCATGCAAACTAAGTGACCAAAGGGGAAATTCAATACTAATTCACTAGAAGTATTACACAGACACTGGGCAATTTATAAAATCCAGGAGCTTGCCAAGAGTCAATTTATCAATCCAGTCTTGTGTGTTGTATTGATCCTCCTCACTTGGCCCTGATCCCATAAGCTGCTCCACACAGGCAAACCTATATGCTCACTCTGAGCCCAAGTAAAATGAAGGGATCCAAAGAATAGGGTTTACATACATTACTTTCAACATTTTTTTTGAACTTCTGGTTAAAACAGTAGTTTAAAAAAACCTCATGGTATTGTTTCAATAAGATAAAAGCATTACCACAAGATTTCAAACAATCCCTTGAAATCTTGAAACTGAAATCTGTGCTCTTCACAGAAAGTAAAATTATTCTCCATTATGGGAGCACTCACTAATTTGTTACAGTACAGTTCCACATCAGTGTTAATATGTGGGGGCATCTTTTTGTTCTATATTTGTACAGCACCTTGCACAACAGGCTCCTCAGTGCTAAGGTAATACAAATAATAAATAATATTTGGGGGTCAGATAAAAGGAAATGGGGGGGGGGGGGAGGGAGAAAAAAAGACTGACAAAAATGCAGCACACGTGAAATTGACTGTTACCAACCAGTACAAGGTCTTTCCAATAAGAGACAGTTTCATGTTTGAAATGAAATGCAAGTCCAGGCCATATATGCTCTTCTATTGCTAATTATTATAGTTTAATAAAATTAAACAAAAAGCAAAGCAATCATATTTAAAGTATGATAGTAGGTACGATGACAGTGCTAGAATTACATTCTGCTCTCCAAGAGTCACTTATGATTCTGCATTTTGAATATCACTGAAAATTTATGGGCATTCCAACCTAAAGGCCTGAACCAAAAAGACAATGAGCAACCACCTTTACATCAAGTCTCATATGGCACATTTCAGTGCTGGAGGAAGTAATCTATACTAACATTCTGCGTGCACTAGGATAATGACCTATTGATGACAGTGGTTATCAACAGGGCGGATTTACGGGCAGGAGACTCGGGCGACTGCCTGGGGTGCTGGACTTGGGAGGCTCCGGGCTCAGGGTGCAGTTTTTGTTGTTAGTGACAAAATGGAAAACAGAATGTTTGAAGTAAAAAAAAAGTTACAGGTATTCTGTCTGTGGATTCATTTTTCATTAACTTCCTAGAATGTTCTGGACCTTTGTAGAATCTCATGGAACTTCCCAGACTTTTTGAGAACTACATTTTCCTTGAACTCCTAGAATGTTGTCACCCATGTCCTTGTTGCTATATAAAGAGTGGGGCGTCACCAGTCAGTCACATATAAAAACAAAGTGAGAGCCCAGCTGCGCTATAGGGAACCTTGTTTTATTGTGTAATTGTGAAAGTGTACTTGTGTTTTAAGACTTGAAGAGTGTAAGTAGCAACTAATAAAAGACATATTTAATGAGACACCAGAGATATCTATCAAACCCCTATCTATGCAACAATATAAAAGAAATACTATTGCTTCTTGTGCCATGCTTAACACATAATGTCTGGTGACTTTCTAATACGGTCGGTTTTCCCCTGTAGAAGATAAAAGATGCTCATGAAGAAGCCTTCAGGAGCTCAGTATAGGAAGCGAAAAGCTCAATTGCAATCTAGTTTGCAGCAAGGAGCAAATTTGATGGGAAAAATATCTGAAACAGAACAACATAGACCAGGCTTTAGGCAATAGCGATCGTTCCAGTGCAGAAGAAATTGAGGACCAAAGCGTAAATGATGGCAGTTCTATTACTAAGGAATTAGCAGATTTACCTGAAGCTAACGAATGGAAATATGAGGAAAGTGAGAGAGAGAAGAAAGCGAAGAGACCAAAAATGAAAGCACAGCAGGTCTCAAAGGCTAACGGCGCACTGGCTTTATCTTCTGGTCCTGCACTTTATGCCTGCATTATCTGAGGCAAGAACTATCACATGAGAATTGGACATTTTTGATACTCATCATGCTGTAGCACAACACATGGTAACTGAATGGCTTTGGCACTTACACCATCGTCCTTTGAGATGTACAGTTGCCATTCATTCATAACATTTGTACGGTTACACTAGTTAACCTGGAACATGAGATTATGCTTACAAATATTAGTTTTAAATCGGAAGAAAGCTCTTGAAATAGCATGGAGCTAGAACACACCACACGATCCATTGTCTACAGCAGGGGTAGGCAACCTTTCAGAAGTGGTGAGCAGAGTCTTCATTTATTCACTTTAATTTAAGGTTTCGCATGCCGGTAATACATGTTAATGTTTTTTTAGAAGGGGTCTCTCTCTAAGTGTATATTATATAACTAAACTATTGTTGTATATGCAAGTAAACAAGGTTTTCAAAATGTTTAAGAAGCTTCATTTAAAATTAAATTAAAATGCTGATCTTACGCCGCCAGCCTGCTCAGCCCGCTGGGTGGGAGGTTCAGGGCAGAAGGCTGGGTGTGGGGGGGTTCAAGGCAGAGGGCTGGGGTGTGTGTGGAGATGCAGGGCAGAAGGCTGGATGTGGGGGCAACTCAAGGTCAGGGCAGAGGGCTGGAGGGTGTGTTGGGGGTGCAGGGCAGAGGGCTGGGTGTGTGTTGGGGTGGGGAGGTGCAGGACAGAGGGCTGGGGTGCTCGGCTCGTGGGGGTGCTCCCAGCCCCCTGCCCTGAGCAGCTCATGGCAAGGGGCTGGGAGTGATATGACTGTTCCACCCCCTTCCCCCAGACCCATCCCTACTTCTCTCTGCGTCCTCTACGGAGCAGCCACCACGCTGCGCTTGGCTCTGCTCCTCTGGGAGGAGGCGGAGGAGGGGCCGGAATGCACCACGTTGTGCGAAGAAATGGGGGAGGGGGAAGCTTGGCTGCCGCAGGACCAAGCTTCTGCCTCCTGCCCCCGCAGGGGAGAGCGGTGGGGGGGCGGGGGGGGCTGAGTGTGGGGGGGTGCCGGGACCCCCCCCCACCGCTCTCTCCTGTGGGGGCGGGAGGCAGAAGCTTGGTCCTGCGGCAGCCAAGCTTCTCCCTCCCCCATTTCTTCCCACAGCGTGGTGCATTCCGGCCCCTCCGCCTCCTCCTCCTCCCCTCAGTGGGCAGCAGTGTGCCACTCAGAATCGGCATGCATAGGGTTACCATATTTCAACAATCAAAAAAGAGGACGGGAGGAGCCCCGCCTAGCCCCGCCCCTGTCCTAGCCCCACCCCCGTCCTGTCCTAGCCCTGCCCCTGCCCCTTCCACTCCCTCCCACTTCCTGCCCCCTCAGAATCCCCAATCCTCCCCCCCCACTCCTTGTCCCCTGACTGCCCCCCAGGACTCCACCCCCTCCCTAAGCCTCCCTGCCTCTTGTCCCCTGACTGCCCCCTCCTGAGACCCTCCCCACATCCTAACTGGCCCCCTAGGACCCTACCCCCTACCTGTCCCCTGACTGCCCCAACCCTTATCCACACCCCCACCCCCTGACAGCCCCCCCCCAGAACTCCTGACCCATCTAAACCCCTCTGCTCCCTGTCCCCTGACTGCCCCCTCCTGGGACCCCTGCTCCTAACTGCCCTCCAGAACCCCACCCCCTACCTAAGCCTCCCTGTTCCTTATCCCCTAACTGCCCTTTCCTAAGACCCCCCCCAACTGCCCCCCAGGACCCTACCTCCTACCTGTACCCTGACTGCCCAAAACCTTATCCACCCTCCCCCAGAAAGCCTGCCCCAAACTCCCGACCCCCTCCCCCCCCCGCTCCTTGTCCCCTGACTGCCCCCTCCTGGGACCCCTGCTCCTAAATGCCCTCCAGAACCCCACCCCCTACCTAAGCCTCCCTGTTCCTTGTCCCCTAACTGCCCCCTCCTGAGACCCCCCCCACCTGTACCCTGACTGCCCAAAACCTTACACCCCCAACCCCCAGACAGCCCCACCCTGAACTCCCTGACCCATCCAACCCTCCCCCCTGCTCCCTGTCTCTTGACTACCCCCCCCCCCGAACCTGCCTGCCGCTTCTCTGGCCCCCGGCCCCCTTACTGTGCTGCAGAGCAGCGCGCTCGACAGCGGGGGAGGGGAGCAGGGTCGGAGCTCCAGACGGCGAACGGCCGGCGATCTGTGAATGCAGGGAGGGAGGGAAGGGAGAGAGAGGAGGGGAGTGGTGTCAAGTTTCAGGAGAGAGGAGGGGGGAAGTGAAGGAAGGGCTCTGGCTGTCGGAGCCCCGGCTGCTCTGTAAGCCGCGCGCATGCTCTGCATGGGGGGGAGGAGGGGAAGTCCGGACATTGACAAATTCCCCCGGACGCTATTTTTAACCCAAAAAAGCCGGACATGTCCGGGGGAATCCGGACGAATGGTAACCCTAGGCATGCAGGCCGTAGGTTGCTGACCCCTGGTCTATAGCCAAGCTCTAAAATACAACCGCATTTGCTCCAATCCGTCAGACAAGCACCTACAAGATCTCTATCAAGCATTCTTAAAACTACAATACCCACCTGCTGAAGTGAAAAAACAGATTGACTGAGCCAGACGAGTACCCAGAAGTCACCTCCTACAAGACAGGCCCAACCAAGGAAATAACAGAACACCACTAGCTGTCACCTTCAGCCCCAACTAAAACCTCTCCAGCACATCATCAAAGATCTACAACCTATCCTGAAAGATGATCCCTCACTCTCACAGATCTTGGGAGACAGACCTGTCCTCGCTTACAGACAACCCCCCAACCTGAAGCAAATACTCACCAGCAACCACACACCGCTGAACAAAAACACTGACCCAGGAACCCATCCTTGCAACTAAGCCCGATGCCAACTCTGTCCACATATCTATTCAAGTGACATCATCATAGGACCTAATCACATCAGCCATGCCATCAGGGGCTCGTTTACCTGCACATCTACCAGTGCGATATATGCCAGCAATGCCCCTCTGCCATGTACTTTGGTCAAACCGGACAGTCTCTACTCAAAAGGATAAATGGACACAAATCTGACATCAGGAATCATAACATTCAAAAACCAGTAGGAGAACACTTTAACCTGTCTGGTCACTCAATAACAGACCTGAGGGTGGCAATTTTGCAACAGAAAAGCTTCAAAAACAGACTCCACGAGAAACTGCTGAACTTGAATTGATATACAAACTAGATACAATCAACTTAGGCTTGAATAGAGACTGGGAATGGCTGAGCCATTACAAACATTGAATTTATCTCCCCATATAAGTATTCTCACACTTCTTATCAAACTGTCTGTACTGGACTATCTTGATTATCACTTCAAAAGTTTTTTCTCTTACTTAATTGGCCTTTCAGAGTTGGTAAGACAACTCCCACCTTTTCATGCTCTCTGTATGTGTATGTTTATATATATCCTCAATATATGTTCATTCTATGTATCCGAAGAAGTGGGCTGTAGCCCACGAAAGCTTATGCTCAAATAAATTTGTTAGTCTCTAAAGTGCCACAAGTACTCGTGTTCTTTTTTCTAGAAATTAATGACATTGTTATTCATATCACATATTTAACTATGTTCCTTCAGCTTAACTTTATGTGATTTGCCTCTTTCATTTATGAAACCATCAAGAACTCTTCTTTCATGTGCTTAGTTCATGTCTGACAGAAACTTATCTCAAATCTTTTGTGACTTTGGTTCGAAGACTGTGGGAAAATACCCAAAACAAAACACGTTTAAAAAAAATTTAGAGAGTACATAGTAATGATCTTTATCTTGGGAGACTTTTTATCATTGGATTTTTATAAAATAACGTAGGTAGGTATATGTGTAAGTAGTTCAGCCCAACATTTAGGGGTATTTTTGTGTGTCCCCCCCCCCCCCCCCCCCGTCTCCATAAGCAGACAGTTCTGTTATGACGACTTACTGTCATCCCTTCCTCTATATTGAAAACTGACATCATGGATTAACCATGTCTTATATCACTGGGTATTGCAGTGGTTCTCAACCAGGGATACCCGGACCCCTGGGGGTATGCAGAGGTCTTCCAGGGGGTATATCAACTCATCTAGACATTTGCCTAGTTTTACAACAGGCACTAGAGAAGTCAGGGCAAAATTGAATTTCATATAAACAATGATTTGTTATTACCAGGGGCATAGCCACAGTGGGCCCACCAAATCTGAGCAGGGGTGTAGTGCTGCCACAGCGACCTAGAGCATCACCCAGGCACCTGAAATCCAGAATGAAGCTATGCACCTGCCCTTCAAAAAGCGACACTCAGGCAGCTCTGCCTTGCCATTTTCTGAGCCGCCCCATGCGCATGCCCAGCTTGGCAGGTGAAGCCCTGTTTAGGGTTGCAAACTTTCTTATTGCACAAAACTGAACACCCTAGCCCCACCCCTTCCCAGAGGCCCTGGCCCCAGCTCACTACATTCCCCCTCCCCAGTGGCTTGCTCTCCCTCACCCTCACTCACTTTCACTGGGCTGGGATGAAGGAGCAGGTGAGGGCTGTAACTGGGGGGGGGGGATGAGGGGTTTGGGGTGCAAGAGGGGGCTCCAGGCTAGGGCAGGGGCTCCGGCTTACCTCCAGCGGCTCCCATCAGCAGCGCAGCAGGAGGGCTAAGGCAGGCTCCCTGCCCGTCCTGACTCTGTGCTGCACCCCAGCTCCTAGTCGGAGGTACGGAAGGCGGTTCTGCGCGCCGCTCAGGGCGGGGGCAGCGCGCCGAGCCCTGTGGCTCCCCCGCCTATGAGCCAGACCTGCTGGACACTTCCCGGGCACAGCACGGAGCCAGGACAGATAGGGATTAGCCTGCCTTAGCTCCTCAGCACTGCCGATCTGACTTTTAATGGCCGGTTGGCGGTGCTGATCATAGCCACCAGGGTCCCTTTTTGATCAGGTGACAACCAGTCACTCTAGCCCTGTGCCTGGGGATACGGGGGCTAGGAAGAGGGCATGACAACATCAGGGGAGAAGCTGAGCAAGCATAGTCTGTCCTTGCCTGTCCGCCTGAAAGTCAGGGCCCACCCAAATTTTCACTCTTAGTTACAGCACTGGTTTATAGTGCTCTACATACTAAACACTGAAATCTAAGTACAATGTTTATATTCCAATTAATTTATTTAATAATATTATGGTAAAAATGAGAAAGTAAGCAATTTTTCAGTAATAGCGCGCTGAGACACTTGTATTTTTAGGTTTGATTTTGTAAGCAAGTAGTTTTTAAGTGGGGTACACAAGACATATCAGACTCCCGAAAGGAGTACAGCAGTCCAGAAAGGTTGCGAGTCACTCAGGTATTGTGTCTGAGCGCTGATTTTCTTCTTCCTCTTCCTCCTCCCTATCTCTCTGTTGGCTTTTAAAGCTTCCTGCACATGTGACTGGGGAAAAGAGGAAACCAGTCAAGTTTCAGTTGCTTTTGTAAATCTCTCCCTACATCAATGGAAGTTTCAATTGTAAAATATACCTCTGCTGAAAGGCACTAACCGTAAGCATTTCCGTAATGACACACAGTGGATTTTTCCCTTTATCCTCATGGCATTACTCTGGAATGTGAACAACACTGCAAATGTCTTCTTTCTAGATCACTTTTCCCCACTGGAAACATTCTGCTTAATGCTTATAGCCAGGATCCCAGTGAAGTCAAGGGGAATCTTTCCATTGACTTCAATATACTTTGGGTCAGGCCTCAAATGTTCTGATTTATCATTTTCTAAAGAGTCCAATTCTGCAATCCTTAACATAGGGAATCCTTACTCTCACAAGCAGAGCTGTTACACTCAGTGGGATTACTTGCATGAATATGGGCTGGAAAATCTGGCTCTAAGAATATCTTTCATTTCGTTCATTTTCTTCAGGGTACCAGTAGGGTTACCAAGCGTCCGGTTTTCAAAAGGACCCTGGCAGCTCTGGTCAGCACAGCTGACTGGGCCGCTAAAAGTCCGTTTGGCCGCAGCGGTGCAAGCAGGCTCCGTGCCTAGCTCCTGGGAAGCAGCAGCATATCCCTCCAGCTCCTAGGTGAAGGGGTAGCCGGGGGCTCCACACACTGCCTCCACCTACAGGTGTAGGCCAAAAGCCTAATGGGAAGAAATTGTCTCAAGTAAAATTGTACTCCATTTTGCTTATCTTGCCACCTTTGAATTTGTAAGAAGAAATTGTTCTGAGTTTATTTTTTGCTGATTGTGTTAACATTGGTTGCTAGAAGGATAGAAGTTGCCTGTAATTGCCTTATTTACTATTTGGTGTGAGTGAAGAATGTATGGTAATTAACTGAGAAAGGACAACTGGGCCGGATGGTCAAGAAGGGAGTGGGGGAGCCAAGAGGCACCAACTTTATTATCAATCACCCGGATGGCAGATTGACGACCCTAAAGCAAAGGCATACAGCCCAAGGACAAGATAAAGGAGTTGATCCAAAGGGACAGATAAGAAACAGCTGTGGATCCTTCCGGTAACAACTCAAAATAATGCTAATTAAGAACAACCTTGACTACCTCGTGATTAACAACTCTGGGGTGACACAGCAAGGTATGGGAATTTATTACTATAAAAGAAGTGCCATGGGACTTTGGGTTCGTTCTGCATCAACATCAGAGCGTTGAACATGTTTGACAGAGGCCCAGTTCCCCTCCCTCGTGTGCAGTTTCAGCTGGCCACTGGAACTGACCGAGCAACAAGAAGGACCGGTAACTATAAGATCCAGCTGCAGAAGTGTGTGCGTGTGCACAAGCATAGGCTGATTTCAGTGCTTAAATTGTACCCTCAATAAACGCAGCGTATTGCCTTATCCCCTTTAAAAAGATTCCCTGTGCTTCTTATAAGCATAACACAGACGCCACCCTGAGCACCAGCTCCCCAGCTCCCATTGGCTGGAAACCATGGCCAATGGGGCTGCAGGGGTAGCACCTGCAGGCGCATGGGGCGCCCCTGGCTGCTCCGCCTAGGAGCCGGAGGGACAGGCCACCACTTCCTGGAAGCCACGTGGACTTCTGCCATCCCCGGGAAATGGCAGGGCCACCTGAGGTCAGCACAACCCGGAGCCTGCACCCTGAACCCTGTCCAACATCACAACCCCCTGCCCCAGCTCTGAACCCATTCCAGCACTCAAACTCCCTCCCAGAACCTGCACCCTGCACCTCCTCCCATGCCCAACCCCATACCTCAGCTTGGAACCCCCTCCTGCACCCCAAACTCCTGCCCCAGCCTAAAGCCCCCTCCTGCACCCCAAACCAGTCATCCCCAGTCCCATCCCAGAGCTCACACCCGCAGCCAGAGCCCTTACCCCCTCCCGTACCCCAACTCCCTGCCCCAGCCCAGAGTCCCCTCCCACACTCTGAACCCTTTGGCCCCAGCCTGCACCTCAAACCCCTCATCCCCAGCTCCCGCACATCCAGCCCTCACCCCCTCCGCACCCCAACCTCCTGCCCCAGGCTCGGTGAAAATGAGCAAGTGAGCAAGGGCGGGGGAGACCAAGCGACAGAGGGACAGGGAATGGAGTGAATGGGGGGTTGGGCTTCAGGGAAGGGGCGGGGTGGGGGGCAGGGCAAGGGTATTCAGTTTTCTACAATTAGAAAGTTGGCAACCCTAGATACCAGCAATATACAAGATAGCTATCAGGGAATTATGCTCTGTAACAGAGTAAAATCTAACATTCCAAATACTATTGGAGAAGCCCTAGTTCAAAATAATAATAATAGAGAAAAGATAGAGTTCTTAATGTCACAAATACAAACAGCTGTAGTTACAGTGGTAGTTGAGGTTCTAAAATACAGTGAAAATGTTAGTGTATTTACATTCCCTTTTTTAAGCTAATATAGAATAATGGTATTTTTAGATTTTCAAACATTGGGCAACAGGCTTCCTAATAAAGAATAACAGCTAAATATAAACTCAAATTCCTTCATTCCTTTATTGCTCATCATATGAAAATGCTGCATTAGAATACATTTTAATGCATACGTATAATGTCTTCTGTAACCTTCTGGTCCGTCACTCTGACTGGCTGTTGATCTGTGCAGTTAAGACATCTCTTAAGCAACTTGCTTATTTTAAAAATAGCTACATACATTTTAAAAGATGAACGCAGATATCTTTCACTGATCGAAGGCTCTCTGCTACTAGGTAATATTTTTAGAAACAGGATGCTGCAAGAAAATACCTCAGAGCCCCAAGAAGAGAAAAACAAACTAATTAAAGAAGTTTTAAAACTGACTATTCCTTTGATTAATTTAAATACAAATTTACAAATCTTAACGATTATACCACATAAAATAAACTGTGAGGTAAAGATTCAGTATAAAATCTTCCTGAAATATAGAAGAGACACAAAAGAGCCATAAAAGAAAATTTCAAAGGAAATTTCAACACTTTAACCAAACTATTAATAATAGTGTAAACCATCTCTTTTATTTCTAAATTCTTCTTTCCAATTGCAGAAATGGATAACATGTGAATGGCATAACCACTTATAGCCCCACTAACTCAAGCATGAAAAGAAAATCACGACTCTAAGACCTGTGGATTCAAATATAAAAAGATTTAAAAGCAATGCCTTAATTCTAGAATGCCATGCCCTGGGGCTAACTCCATAACAAGGGCCAGACACTAATATTTACTGCTGAAAGACAACCAATCATGTAAAAAGGCAAGTATACCTTAGAAAATCATCCCGTTTGTTAGAGCAGACTGAAGCAGGCTGTGAGTCCTGTGCTTGCTGCCAACGACATAGGTAATACCAGCATTGCCTATCTGCAGCATTACAGCTGCTCTGTTTAGCATGCTTTTTCTAATTGTTGGGGCACACAGCCCATTTTCAGGCTACTTAAGTAGTCCCAGCTTGCTGCCAAGTAATTAATAGCCAACATCTACAAAACACAGAACAAACAGCAGCTCCCTGGGAACGTCTGCAGCACCAACTCAGAAATATAAAGAACTCAAGCTGCAAACCCCACAAGAATGCCAGTACTTCCTGCTTTTGACCTGGTTGGAAATACCATAAGAATAGCCTCAAATGGCTGATTTAAGCAAATTTAGGGCTTCCTGTGAAACCATTCAGTTGAAACCCCTCCTGCAGTCTCCTGTCATTCTTCTCTACTATACTTGCCACAATGGTGACAGTTTTGATGTGGACATTGCCTATGAAGACTTAGACCTCCATATATCACCAGAGCATAATGACCATTATTAAGGAAGTAAGTCATATTCACATAAGTATTGTCTTGGATTCAAAAGAAAAATTAAAACAATCTCATCTGCCAGAGAACATTGTTTTCCTGTTCAAATACTCACTTCAGACTGAACGTTAAACAGATTTGCATCAATTCTTTCAACTACTCTGGGTAATTAAATGCTAATTTACTCTGCTTAAATGTTACTAAATGATCAGGTTGACAGAAATAATAGAAATCCAGAAAGTCCAAGCCCAACAGTTTAATGTTTTTACATTGTCCAAACCCTTTGTCCCTCTCCCTGCCCCCACCCAAAAAAAATGTATTTATTTCAATACATCATCAACTAGTATTAGCACACATCACTTGATTAATTCCCAAACTGGAAATCCTTTGAAGTTATTTTTGATGCAAAGACTTTGATAATTGCTTATCGGAAGCACTGCATACTGAAAACAGCTGAAGCGTCATATGACAATTTAAATCACTTTCCTGTCCTGGCATTTATAGTATTCCTAAAATTAAGAATAGGAACTTTCCACAAAATCCCATGCTACTGAAAATAAATGCTGAAATAAGCCTCCTTGTAAATTTACCAGTGTTTCATGAAGGCAAGCGTCTTTGTGTGGGGTTTGGCAGCGCCTATGCAGCATCCATTGTGGCCTGTCTGGGAAAGGCCCTCAATCTCCCAAGCCCTTCTTTCTGCAAATACCTTCGATTTATCAAATTAAAGCTTCTAAACCTTTGGCTAGGTAAAAAAAGGCAACTTAAAACCAACAGATTGTTGCCAACTCACAATATTTGGTGTTCTTCTGAAAGCTTCAACATCATTTCATGGTAACTGCGGTCCCTCAAAGGCACTCATTCTAAGCTCCCAGCTTCTCAGCCATCACCTCTCTTGGGCAGAGACCCACATCTCTCCCTCCCGACCAGGGTTTTTCCAGGCTGCACAATTCTGCCTGCCTACATAGTTATATCCTCAGCAAGCCACACTGTTCCAACAGGCCAGCACCTGCACTTTGCTTTCTCCTTGAAGGTTATGAGCAGCTGTAATTGCTAGCAGTCACAAGTTACCACACAGCTCTTTATAAGCAAGCACATTTATTCTTAAGGTAAAAGCATTACAGAGAAAACATTAAAAATAGTAAATATATGCATGCTAAAAGCTTACTAGAAGTCACCCATCAGTCTTATACAGCCTCACTAGATTAAGTTCTTCCAACTCCTCCCTGAAAGGATTGGGACCCCCCTTGAATAGAAGGCCCTGTCCGTTTGCTGGATCAGAAAGAAGACCCAGAGTCAGTTTAAACTCAAGCTATTTATCCAGAAGTCCTTTCCGTCTGTTGGTTGCTGGAGAACCCAGTTTGAACTAGTATATGCAAGCCTCTGCAAGTAGAAGAACTTTTCTGGAGGGGTTACAACTTGAGTGAAATTGCCTAATTACACCTCCTCCCCCTCCCCCCCACATACATACTGTTCTTAGCTCCTGAGGGAAGCTAAGAACAACAGCCTACTCTTAGCTTCTCCTGTTCACTCAGACATGAATCTCACAATATGGTAGTATCTCTCTTAACAGCGTTTTACAGTAAGGCCTCCCCTTGTGCATGAAGTCCATGTCCTACTTTCATGTCTTCTGCTTTACCTCAACAACGCAAGCAACCTAGCTGCAATGCAGCACAAGCCCAAAAAAACTGTCAGCTATTAACCGAGGCCTCCTAGTAACACACAGGCAAGGTCATGTTAAATTCCGTTGTGGAATATACGAGTCCATTTAATATTTGGCGTTTCAAGATCAAGACTCTCAAACTTCATCCCTCCAGTTTGCATCCAGATTGTTAGCATGTATGTTCATATTTTAACCCAATGTGAATTGAAACGGCCAAGTAATAAACTCCTGAAACACACACACACACACACACACACACATTGATTGATTATAAACAGCAGCTGGGGCAGCACTGCTACAACACAGAAATCCATGCTCCTCAGCAATGTCAGGCTAGTACAGCTAGTTTACTTATTTAATATTGATCAGTTTCTGTAACCTAAAAGGCAAGCGCTGCCCATCACCAATTGTTCTATTGCAGAGGTTCTCAAACTTTTTTTTCCCCCCCACAGACCACTTGAAAATTGCTGAGGGTCTCGGCAGACCACTTAATGATCTTTCCAATTGTTGTTTGTACCGTTAGCTAACTATTATAAAGCGCTTTGGATAAAAGCACTACATAAAAAAAATCTTGAACTTTTTTTCTTCTACAAATAAAAGCACACAACTCATATTTTAATATCAGTAGTTGTACCTTTCTAATGTGATGGATGTGCCCTCTCTCCCCCCCCCCCCCCCCCCGCCACAGCAGCCCCTGAGCTGGGGCTGGGAAGGAGGGGGGAAGTCTCTCCCGCTCTCCCCTGTCACGACAGCCCCTGAGCTGGGGCTGGGAAAGAGGGGGGGGGTCTCTCCCCCACCACAGAGATGAGGCTGGGGAGGAAGGCCATCTCTCCCCGGCAGCCGCAGCCCTGGAGCTGGGAAAAGTCGCCTCTCTCTGGCTGCCGCGGCCCTTCACATCCCAAATTCCCCCCACTCCCTCTTCTCACCCCGCTGCCCCCTCCCACCTATCCCCCCCCAATGCCACCACCTCACCTTACATGTGCATCTTCTCCAGGGTCCAGGCACTTAATTAGTGGAGCCAGGCAGGCGTGGCTCCACTAATTAGGTGGGTGGCTCTTCATTCTCTCGTGTGTGGCCATCCAGGTGCACAACTTAGAGGGAACTATCTGCGGACCACACTTTGAGAACTCCTGTTCTATCGCACATCACTCAGATGGCAACTAACCTTAAAGAATTTTGCTCTTAATACCATGTGAACAGAATTTGACCACAATAACCATCCTAGAAATTTTTTCCCCTCAAAAAGCAAAAAATGTATGCATACTATGTACAAGGACCATACGCAATACTATCATTTACTTCCAACGCAAAGCTGTGCTCATCCTGCCAATTTCCTTTCTGCAGTAATGTTTTACAATACAACTTTATGAAGCATATTCTTTCACACACCGTGTCCCCAAAACAGGTTCGTGTTACAAAGTTGAAATAAAAACAATACAAAAGCAGAGAAGGGGAAAAAATGTAAAGAAAAAAATTCTTGCATCCATCATGGTGAGATTGTGCAAAGGTGCACAGAAGATAGTACACGAATTGAGGGAGTTAGGAGAGGAATAAGAGACCAGTTCTTTGAGCTAAGACACAAAATCAGAATGGTTTTAAAAAACGTCTGGGCCTGTGCATTGGTACATGAAATGAATGAGGGAGCCAATGGAGTTGCTTGATATGGGTGACATGTCACACTTTGTACCTGTGAGAAGTTTGGCACCAGCAAAAGCTGAAGTTGGGAGTGTGGACAGACCTGCAGAGTTAGCTGCATAGTTCACCCCAAGCTTCCGCAGCAGACTGCTCTCAAAACCCCAGACCAAACCCAAGCACATAGAAGTTCTCTCTTCTCCTACCCCTGCCAACTGGTTCTGTGCTTTTCAGAACAGCCAGGGGTGATGGGCTTTACAACGTATCTCCTCACAAATCTATTTCATCTCTAATTTTGGATTAGATTCCATTTTCAAAAAATATTATAGTTTGCTCTTAGGGTCAGAGAATGTTTACATTGTGTGTCCTGCACAGTAAGCACTTATCAAGGCTGAAATTACAATGCAACTATATTTTTAACACTATTCGTTACTGCAAAGCAAGTTAGAAAAATAAGCATAGAGTAAGTGAAAGTGGCCATTGCAAGACCACATATAAAGAATTACTTGGCAAAGCAAACTTGTCTCTCCCAAATTAACCAGGTGTACTTAATTCATGAACCACTGAGAAAATAAATATTTCAGACACAATACTGATTTATAGCAACATAGTCTAGGGACCTTTCAACTGTAAACAGAATTGTTGCTGTCAGCTCAATAGCAAACCAGAAATAGAAAGCACTTAAATATCTGCAAACTCAATTGTTTGAGAGTTGAGGTGAAAATAGCAAGATGAGCAGAAAGAAACAGTATTTTTGCATGATGAACTTAGCAAACACTCCAAGAAAAAAAAAAAAATCTACAAACTGATTAGTCAGAACAAACATGTTCCAAATGTATTACACAATCAAGCAGCTGAATTTATAATATGTTTATACTTCTAAGGCACCAGATATAAAACTTTGCTCTTCATTTGTCTTTGGACTAAAACACTATTAAATATTCTGCAGGTAAGAACTCAAATTCAGAGACTAACAATCAACAAAAACAATTCAAAAATCCAAACAAGCCAGCCTTACCTAGATCAAAAGACATGGTTTTCATGTATGCGAGATACCAAATTCACTCTAATGCTGCTGTATGCACCAGTAATCGATTTCACAATGTTAATGATCATATGACAGGTTCACATATACCCCCATTTACAAGTTTTGTAGACCATTGAGAAGGAGTTCTAATCAGATGCTGGGTATATACTGAAAGTTTACAGTTCAAAGACATAGCATGTAATACGCCCCACCTCTTTGACGGCATGCCTGCTTTGCTTAGGAGAGAGAGCGAGAGAGAGAGCGAGCGAGCAAGCAAAACTAACAAGAGAGGAGAGAGAGTCAGTTGGAAGAGGTTTTATTCTGTTAAATAGAAAAACAAGGGAATCAACTTACGTAACCTTCAAACCGCAGGAGCAAAGCACAGGGAAACACAGTAAGTGGTTTTCATCTAATGCCTCAGCTATTTTGGAAGTTTCTACAACTGTTTTAATTTCACCACTGTATAAAAAACAAGGTTAAATGATAAAATCAGTAGCCCTTTCCTCTGGTTGGTACTTACAGTCCCATTGTTACTAAGTGACTTTTGTTTCCAAAATCCTTTTCATTGTGCAAACAGAGTGTGTTTAAACTGCTTCTTTGAACTAAAGTAAACGTGAAGATTAGAACTCCAGAGCAGAGGTACAACCGAAAAAGATTCTACAATATATTCATAAAATGCTGGCCTTTTTGGTGTAGACTGGAAATAGAATGGGGTCAGTGGAATGAATCCAGTTTTAAAATAGTAAGGCTCTTACACCCTGTGCTTGGCGGTGCCCTGGTACATATTTTGATGGCATCTCAAAAAACTGACATGCTGCAGCACTGCAAGTAGCTAAAAAGCTCAATTTTTGAGGAACAGTCCTTGCCACAAATACTGAAGGAAGGCACAGGGTCAGAGGATGAAGCCAGTACACTGGTAGCACTTGAGGCCTACTGTGCCTTCCTCTTCACTCTCCTCTGTCTCAACCACGTCTCTCTTCTGACTCTTTGCTTGCAAGTAAATATAAGGAAAGAGATAAATCAGAGTCAATTTTGTATTGTGCAAATGCAAATCATCTTAGAAAAGTACAGACATGATAGATGAACTGGAAAGAGTAATATTACTATTTACATACAAACTGCTGAAGAGCCCTAAGTCTAGTTTGCTAAGAACCCCACTCCTTTTCCTTCATGCCCTATTGACCTTGTAGGACAATTACCCTGTTGCAGGTGTAATTTTGCTTAGACCGTATCAAACAGTATCCCTGACTAACAAAGTGGTCAGCAAAATAAAATACATGAATGCAACTTATCCAGTTTCCTCCTCACCCAAATAGATGGTGTGACAGGGACAAATGCTCCCCGAGCTGGGGGGAGGGGAGGGAAGAGGGGGGAAGCCCTGGATGAATTTCATTCTGGGGCAGGAGGAACAGAATGGGTTAAACCTGACTGACTGTTCTTGGTAAATTTGGATGTGACCCAGAACATGGCACATGTTCATTCACAGCGCTGAAGTAATCTTCCTCAATAGCTGTTCAGATGATATATTTGCTTTGCTTTGACCTGACTTTTTGCACATGCCACAACTCTGCCTCTGTCTACAGGAAGATTGGAAAGTGATATGTAGGATGGTGCAAGTGAGTATAAATTGGTGCAACTTGCACACCAAGTGAACAGAAGAGCTATATATAGCAGGAAAAGCAACTGACAGGATAGCATAGGTCATAGGTGCTGGAACTAGGGGTTCTGGGGTGTTACTGCACCCCCTGACTTGAAGTGGTTTCCATCATATATGGGTTTACAGTTTGGCTCAAAGGCTCTCAACACCCCAACTATACAAATTGTTCCAGCACCTCTGTTGTAAGATAAATTAGTTAAAGTTCATACTTTAACTCAGCTCCTCTTTCAGTACCTGAGCACAGAAATTATACCATCTTAGACTTGCATCATGTTCAACTTTGCTCTCATTTTTTTTTTATTATTATTCTCTGTCCAAATCCCTTATTTCACCACTCCCTTTGTATCCTTATCCCACTCCTGACTTCCTGCTTTCTTCTATATTTTCTTTAACGCTTTCTTGCTGTAACTGGGAACTCTCTTTCATTCTAAAGGTGCAAGGTACCACCACCTCCATTCAAATTCTTTCTTAAAATTATTTTCTTCCATGAGCTCACCAGTCAAAGCCACTTGCATAAAATCTCTTACTCATCTATCGTAGAAATCCTAATATACTTTAAGACAGAACCATTTGGGATCATGCAGTGCACTGGGTGTGTGTTTTGTACCATGGCAAATACAGCGTTAGAGGTTTAAAAAACCACCATCACCATAATTCATCTAATACCCAGTTCATACTGAAGAATTTTACCAGCATCTAAACCCTGAAGAAGCATTACAACAGCTAAGTGCCTCTGTTACTGACTAGTTATCCTCACTTGTACATCCTGGTGTGAGTTTCCCTTTCCACACTCTGAAATATGTTTTAGTCCCCATCTTCTCCTCACATCTGGGATGTGTTATGAAGCAGGTGGTGGGGTTGAACTGCGCTTCCCAAATCTGAATCCAAATTTGTCTGAGTTCGTATCATATCATTCACTCTGTCTATCACCTTCCAGTTTTGATTGATAGGACTACTTGGTAATGAAAGTACACCTCTACCCCGATATAACGCGACCCGATATAACACAAATTCGGATATAACATGGTAAAGCAGCGCTCTGGGGGGGCTGGACTGCACACTCCGGCGGATCAAAGCAAGTTCGATATAACGCGGTTTCACCTGTAATGCGGTAAGATTTTTTTGCCTCCCGAGGACAGCGTTATATCGGGGTAGAGGTGTATTTAAAGGCACGGTCCACTACAAAAAACATTTCCAATTAACACACATAGGCAATTTTAGTAGGGAAACCACTTAAAAGCCAGTCCAAGTGGTGTTTTGCCTCCATAACGGATGCAATATTGGATCCCAAAAGGATACGTAACCTACTTCAAAAAACAGTATTTTGAACATCCAAAAACCCCAAGAGTAACTAATCCCCAACAAGTAACATTTTCAGGAAGCAAGTACCTAAAAACTTTTATTCCCCACAGCCCTGCTTGGTGCTAAATATGTATATGCAAAACAAGCTATTATCATTAAGTTTATTAATAATTGGTTTACTATTTTTGCATTGAATAGTCAGTTCTCTGGAACTGGGCCACTAATTATTTCCTTTCTGGTACAGATGTTGAGTCATATCAGCAGAGTTTTGTCAAAACACACAGTAAAATTTATAACAATTTTGCTTCTGTTATTTTAAAAACTTTGACACATATTTTGACTTTGAATGCTCAAATGCAAGTCCAATGCGTATACATCTGAAACCGGAATACAACCTTGAAGTTTCACCATTCAAATCCTAGTTTTCTTCTCATCCAAAATGTTTAAGGATGATCTCACTCACTCTCTCACCGAGGTGAGCAAGCAGGAAAACTGAATTTCAGCAAACAATAGGAGTCCATGTTTCCTTCAAAAATCATTTTAAATTGCACTGTTTCTTTGTTTTGAAATTAGCCCCTCCCCAACAATTGTGTTTTCTGGGGGTGGAAGTGACAGCAGGATAGAAAGACATGCTATCAAACAGAGCTCTACCCATTCCAGGCAGTTTAGTAGGTTTTGAACTCATTACAAATATCTTAAAGAGAATATCAATATATTGATGAACCCTTGGAATGAACACTGGGTAAATTTAAAAATGAGAAGAATGGCGAACAGGAGAAGTTGTGATTCCCCATCCTTGAGGCTCTGAATGAGAAGCCCAAGTCCTCTCAAACAGACAGACCAATACCTTTCAATTTAATTTCCAGCAGTAATTCAAACACTACCACGTATGTATTGCAAATTTAGCGCCACATTCAGGTTAGGTTTTGGCCTGGGAAACCTGTGTTCATTTCTTCATATTATTCATCTGGATTTCAATAGTGACTGAAGGCCCTAGCCAGGGTCAGGAGCCCATTGTGCTAGGCCCTACAAACACACAATAGAATACAGTCCTTGCTCCTAAAGAGACTATCCTCAAGCAGACAAAAAGAGATGCAAGAAAAACACACAACCCAAAACCAATTTGCTGTAAATATAATACAATTTCTTTTCGATTTCACGTAGGTAAAACCCCTCCATCGACCTCCTGTGTCCAGCTTCTTCACACTCCTTGCTTGGCCTGACTGTCCTCCTTCCGCCCCTCCCACAGGAAAACATTCAGCCTTGTTTTCAGAGACTCTCATGCAACAAGGAAAAAAAAAAAAAAAAAAAACCTTTCCAAAGGTGGGTCTGTCCCACTTTCCCTCCCCACTGTGTGTGGGTGTGGTGGAGACAGAGGAAAGGAGAGCCTCTTGCTCACCCCTGAATGGTCCATGTAGCCCAAGCCCACCCCAACCCACAGTGTCCTGGCTCTGGGGGCTCTTGACTCCTTTCCCTGCAGGCAGGCGGGGAGGGGGAGGAGAGAGAGAGAGTGTCCCTGTCCATCCGTCCCAGGGTCAGTATCTGTTCCACTGGAGACTTCCCGTGTGAACATGAGCTAATGACTCAGGGTATTGGCCCATGGGAATGAACTCCTGCACATGATAAGCCATATATCTATGTAGTAAGCCATAGAAAGGAGCATAAACGCTGCCAAATTTAGTGCAAGAATGTAATAAGAAAAGCCAAAGAGGAGTTTGAAGAACGACTAGCCAAAAACTCCAAAAGGTAATAAAATGTTTTTTAAGTACATCAGAAGCAGGAAGCCTGCGAAACAACCAGTGGGGCCCCTTGATGATTGAGATACAAAAGGAGAGCTTAAAGACGACAAAGTCATTGCGGAGAAACTAAATGGATTCTTTGCTTCAGTCTGCACGGCTGAGGATGTTAGGGAGATTCCCAAACCTGAGCTGGCTTTTGTAGGTGACAAATCTGAGGAACTGTCACAGATTGAAGTGTCACGAGAGGAGGTTTTGGAATTAATTGATAAACATTAACAAGTCACCGGGACCAGATGGCATTCACCCAAGAGTTCTGAAAGAACTCAAATGTGAAGTTGCGGAACTGTTAACTAAGGTTTGTAACCTGTCCTTTAAATCGGCTTCTGTACCGAATGACTGGAAGTTAGCTAATGTAACGCCAATATTTAAAAAGGGCTTGAGAGGTGATCCCGACAATTATAGACCGGTAAGTCTAATGTCTGTACCGGGTAAATTAGTCGAAACAATAGTTAAGAATAAAGTAGTCCGACACATAGAAAAACAAACTGTTGACCAATAGTCAACCTGGTTTCTGTAAAGGGAAATCGTGTCCTACTAATCTATTAGAATTCTTTGAAGGGGTCAACAAACATGTGAACAAGGGGGATCCAGTGGACATAGTGTACTTAGATTTCCAGAAAGCCTTTGACAAGGTCCCTCACCAAAGGCTCTTATGTAAATTAAGGGTAGGAATTAATGGTAAATTCTCAGAATGGAGAGGGGTAACTAGTGGTGTTCCCCAAGGGTCAGTCCTCGGACCGATCCTATTCAACTTATTCATAAATAATCTAGAGAAAGGGGTAAACAGTGAGGTGGCAAAGTTTGCACATGATACTAAACTGCTAAAGATAGTTAAGTCCAAAGCAAACTGTGAAGAACTTCAAAAAGATCTCTCAAAACTAAGTGACTGGGCAACAAAATGGCAAATGAAATTTAATGTGGATAAATGTAAAGTAATGAACATTGGAAAGAATAACCCCAACTATACATACAATATGATGGGGGCTAATTTAGCTACAACAAGTCAGGAAAAAGATCTTGGAGTCATCGTGGATAGTTCTCTGAAAAATATCCACGCAGTGTGCAGAGGCTGTCAAAAAAGCAAACAGGATGTTAGGAATCATTAAAAAGGGGATAGAGAATAAGACTGAGAATATATTATTGTCCTTATATAAATCGATGGTATGCCCTCATCTCGAATACTGCGTACAGATGTGGTCTCCTCATCTCAAAAAAGATATACTGGCACTAGAAAAGGTTCAGAAAAGGGCAACTAAAATGATTAAGGGTTTGGAACGGGTCCCATATGAGGAGAGATTAAAGAGGCTAGGACTCTTCAGCTTGGAAAAGAGGAGACTAAGGGGGGATAGGATAGAGGTATATAAAATCATGAGTGATGTGGAGAAACTAAATAAGGAAAAGTATTATGGGAATAAGTAAATAACAAGAACTAGGGGTCACCAAATGAAATTAATAGGCAGCAGGTTTAAAACAAATACAAGGAAGTTCTTCTTCACACAGCGCACAGTCAACTTGTGGAACTCCTTACCTGAGGAGGTTGTGAAGGCTAGGACTATAACAGCGTTTAAAAGAGAACTGGATAAATTCATGGTGGTTAAGTCCATTAATGGCTATTAGCCAGGACGGGTAAGGAATGGAGTCCCTAGCCTCTGTCTGTCAGAGGGTGGAGATGGATGGCAGGAGAGAGATCACTTGATCATTAGCCTGTTAGGTTCACTCCCTCTGGGGCACCTGGCATTGGCCACTGTCGGTAGACAGGATACTGGGCTAGATGGACCTTTGGTCTGACCCGGTACGGCCTTTCTTATGTTCCCTACATCTACTTTCAGTGATGAAACAGAACCTGAACACAGCAAAGTCAAAGTGGTGAGCCTATGCTACTGGGAGAGTTATTTGCTATTTGGATTTTTAATTCACAGATGAACCACCTTGCCCTCTTCCACAAAGTTTCATATGAGGGATGAAACTCTCAAGCCATGCCATGGGGCCAGATAAGTTAAAACACCTTACAAGCAAACATCTGTCCCTTGCCAACAAGCACATTTTTTTTTCCAAGTGTTTGAAGGACCATAATGATAAACAAGTACAAATGACCAAAGACCGTAACGGTTTCTGATTAAGTGCTGGACGCAAGCTACTTGGTTGCTGAGCTTGTAGTGAAGGCAAAAAGCTGCATACAATCACAGAGATGTTAATTTTACCAGCATTCAAGAAAATGTGAAAGTATCGTTAGGTGCAAATGCAGTCAATGAAATCGCAAAAGTTCCCCTTTCAAATAATACAATAAGTCACCATATTGATGATATGTCAGCTGACATTCAGATTGCTCCAAGAAAAAGTCAAATCAAGCAGAAGGTTTACACTGCAACTTAATAAATCAACAGATCTCAGTGGTCATGCTCAACTCTTGGCTAACGTCAAGTACATTGATGTAAATAGAATAAGATAAATATTTTTTTATTTTGCAAACAACTGCCAGGTCACACAACTTGAGATACAATATTAAAGGTGACAAGAACCTTCCCTGAAGAGGGAGAACTGCACTGGAAAAATTGTCCTAGTGTTCGCACAAACGGGGCGGCCTCCATGACTGACAAAAATGAAAGGGATTGTAAACAAAACCCAGCTGTGTTGGTGACCCATTATTTCCTACACTGTGAAGCTCTTGTGGCCAAAACACTGCCAGAAGAACTTTCTTTAGTGTTAGATGGAGCAGTAAAGATAGCGAACTTAATAAAAATCACGGTCCTTAAAATGTTGCCTTTTCTCGCTGTTGTGAGAGGAAATGTGAGCAGAACACCTGAATTTACTTTTGCACACAGGAATATGCTGGTTTTCCCATGGAAAAGTTCTCTCATGTTTATATAAGCTGAGAGACGAATGTAAAATGTTCTTAACTTTGAAGGAATCCATATACACAGACTTGATCGCTGATGTAGCATGGTGTGCAAAACTTGCCAACCTGGTTGATATATTCTACCCTCTAAATGAACTGAAGAAAATGCAAATCTTCTACCATTAAACCATGTTCTGCTTTCAGCTTTCTAATGCCTGAGATACAAAACATTGTGGAACGGACGTTCAATGTTCATGATGATTCCCTGGTCAGGAGATGAGCTGCCACACTCTGCATCTACTGAAGCTTTCAATAGCCAGCTTTCAAAATCCATTGTGTGAGACAGAGCCATTGCACCACAAAAATAGTAGTGCTGCAATCACCCAGTGTGCCGCCTAAACCTCTTTACACTAAGGCTGGTCTACACTGTCAATTAACAGCGCTGCAAATTTCTCGCTCGGGGGTGAAAAAACACCCCTCTGAGCACAGCAAGTTGCAGTGCTGTAAAGCACCAGTGTAAACAATGCCCCCAGTGCTGGTAGCTATGCCCCTTGTTGAGGTGGTTTTTTTAGAGCGCTGGGAGAGCTCTCTCCCAGCTCTGCACCACGACCACACAAGCAAGGCCATCCTTACCCATATGCAAAGTATGCAGCTGCGCGAGGTACCAAATTTCCTGGTGTCCTGCACAGCTGCGTGCTGCTCCAGCCCCTGGGCTCTTCCCCAGGGCCCCCGCCCCTTCCCTGCCCCTGCCCAGCCCTGCCCCCACTCCCCTGAGCTCTGCAGTAGGGCCAGGGCTGCAGTCACCGGCGGCAGGAGTGCAGCAACCCGGCCCCAGCTGCACCACTGGTGAGTGGTTCCCCCAGCCCCCCAAGCTAGTCCCCCACCCCTGAGACCTGGGGCCAGCCCCCCCGCTCCCTCCCGCAGAGGCGTGGGGGCCCCCACCCGGAGGCTGCGTAGGGCTCTAGAATAGCTAGGGATGGCCCTGCACGTTAAAGTACTGCCAGTGTAGACAGGGGTAGTGAACATTAATGCTACGTTACAAAGTGTGTGTGGCGCGGCCGGGGCGGGGGGGGGGGGGGGGGAAGGGGAGTAACACGGAAGTAAATATTATGGACACATTCAAAATTAATCTGATTTAAGATCATTGCAAAGGAAGCCAAATTAACGATCTGACAGACTGGTGCTCTTTGATGAAGCTGGCAGTTAATATGTCACATGATTTTGAGGTTCATTACAAAATCTACATGGAAGTTTCACAACAAAGTATAAAATAGCTACTTGAAGTTTGTATTGATGCACACCCAGGGTAATCCCATCGACTACAAATTAGTTCAACTGACAGTTGCCTTGAACTAAGGCTTTATGCATTTACAGTGTGAATAATTATTGCAGATTCCTTTGTAACATAGCACATTATAATGTCCACTCACTGTGAACAAAAACAGCAAGGAGTACTTGTGGCACCTTAGAGACTAACAAATTTGTTGCCAACTCTATCCACATATCTATTCAAGGGACACCATCATCGGACCCAACCACAGCAGCCACACAATCCGGGGCTCGTTCACCTGCACATGTACCAATGTGATAGATGCCATCGTGTGCCAGCAGTGCCCCCCTGCCATGTATATTGGCCAAACCGGACAGTCTCTACGCAAAAGACTAAATGGACACAAATCAGATGTCAAGAATTATAACACTCAAAAACCAGTCGGAGAACACTTTAACCTGTCTGGACACTCAATAGACTTAAAAGGGGCAATTCTTCAACAACAAAAACAGATTCCAATGAGAAACTGCAGAACTGGAATTAACTTGCAAACTGGACACCATCAAATTAGGCCTGAATAAAGACCGGGACTGGATAGGACACTACAATAACTAAAAACTAATTTCCCCATGCTAATTTCCCCCTATTGTTACTCACACCTTCTTATCTACAATTTGAAATGGGCCATCCTGATAAAATCACTTTTGTAGTGGTTTCCTCCTGTTGATAATAGCCCACTTTAATTGAATTGTCTCGTTAGAACTGACCCCCACACACACTTGGTAAGGCAACTCCCATCTTTTTATGTAGTGTGTGTGTGTGTGTGTGTGTGTGTGTGTGTGTGTGTGTGTGTGTGTGTGTGTGTGTGTGTGTGTGTGTGTTCGTTCCTACTGTATTTTCCACTCCATGCATCTGATGAAGTGGGTTTTAGCCCACAAAAGCTTATGCCCAAATAAATTTGTTATTCTCTACGGTGCCACAAGGACTCCTCGTTGTTTTTGCTGATACAAACTAACACGGCTACCCCTTTGAAACCTGTCACTGTGAACAGTTTTGCATAGGATACTGCAACATATTATCAAGCCACTGCGAGACAGTGCTTTTGTTTCACAGATCTTGAGAGGTCCGAACCCAAACTGTAGCTCCAAGCTGATGGCCAATGCAGCAGCTTGTCTCTCTGATGGAGTGAGCTGTTCTGAGTGTTGGACACACCAGTGCTCTGCACTTAGTGTGCTGGTTTCCCAGGGATAGACCCCACTCTCTTAAGTCCCCTTTCCACTGCTCCACTGGTCTAATGGGGATTAAAACTGACCCCAAAAGAGACATCCAGAGCTTCCCCTTGCACAGAGGAACCCCCAACTGGTGAAGGCAGGCATGGCTGGCTCCATGCCGCCTCCTCTTAGTCCTCCTACTGCACAGGGGGCGTGCCAGGGAGCATTCTAGGAGCAGAACATTGCACGGCCAGAACACACTGTGCTTCTGCAATCTTCACCGATATAAATGGCCCTTCTGGAACTGGTATAAGCCTACTGCTGCTCTAACTCACAGTGTGTGCCTGAACTGGCTACCAGCTCTTCCCGGGATCTGATGGAGAGGTAGACAGGGGGCATTGTTTTGCATCCTCCCACATCCCACCATGACTAAGGATTGAGCCCCTGTTAAAAAACTTATCTGATGGGCCACTATTGTTTCGTTGAATTTTGGGATACTCTGCAATCAATAGCAAGATAACATTCTCCCTGGAAGGCCCATAGCACTGAAAACCTGATGTCTTTCTTGCTTAGCTGAACCATGAAAGTGATGAGATTCAGTATGAAACTTAAGGACGTCTCCATTCGGCAATATTGTAATTCACCTCTTGAGCATTTTAGGGGTACAAGTACTCCTATTTTAAGTGATTATGGTCCCAATATAGGAAGACTATTTTATGCTAGCAGTGTAATATAGCAATTGGCATTTAATAGAGTATACAGCAGAGTACTCGAGGCTCCATGAAGTATATCTAAGAAATCTAATCAGGCTATGTTATGTACATGCATACATGAGCACACAAATGGATTTCAGTAACTGCCAAATGTACTTTACTGCAATAATTACCAAACAAAAACAACCCCCCCGCCATCATTCTGACCACAGACTCCCATGAAAACATAATATTGATAAAAGCTGTGAGCAATTTTAAAATAAGTCAACAGCAAAAATATATTTGGATTGGTGGTACGCATTCACATGTGAAAAAGGTACAGTGGCCCAGTGGATAGGGTACTGGAGTGTGAGTAGGGAGACCTAGCCTCTCCTCCCAACTCTGCCAATGACCTGCTGTGTAACCTTGGTCAACCTCCGTTTCCTCTCCTTCATCTTTATTGTCTATTTACATTGTAAGCTAATTGGGGCATGGGCAGTCTTACTTTGTTTTTGTACCATAGGGCCCTGATATCAGAGTCCTCGGTATGATCTGTAATGCAAAAACAATAAAAGATAACGATCCATCACCTTTTCTTTCAGTTCCCTTTCACCAACCGCCAACCTGTTAGACATTTCCCCGAGGGCAGACTGCTCCACATCTGTCCTTTACAGGGATTCTTTTAACTTTTTACAGAAGCCTCTGGTACTGGCCACCATTGAATAATGGATTAGATGGACCACTGGACACTACTGAAACAAATTTTCAACTATATTAACACTGACAATTCCTACATTCCTATCCAAATTATACAAATGGGAACATGTATGGCCCCTCAAGCAGATTTCTAAGCACTTAGCACATATAATAAAACCATGCTACTTATTAGAAATGAGTCCAAACTACAACTCTAAATCCCAAACGCCATGTATATTTTGGGGTGGAAGGGAAGAAAAAAGAATTTGGATTCAAGTACATGGGGCCTTTTCAGCTGCAGTTCAGTGCACAGGAATCACATAAAACAAAAAATAAATCACAATACAAATTGGATCTGCAATCATTACATCAGAGTTACTGAGCTAATATTATCTTTTTTGAGTGGAGCTACTTTGTACGTCTTTCAAACTTCTTTCAAATGGAGCTCGTTAAGTGCTGCAGAGAGAAAACCATTTGCAATGTACAACAACAGTTTACCTAGACTGAAAGTCCCTGCCTCAAAGAGCTGTCTTTTTGTTCTGTATTTATACAGCGCCTATCACAATGGAGTCCTGGTCCATGACAGGAGTTCCTGGCGCTACTATGGTACAAATAAGAAAGCAAGTTTTACTGATTTTACAAAAGCCAGCAATTGTGCTACATATTCTTGTGTATCACCTACTGGCTCCTTATTTAGTTACACAAAAAACAGAGTGAGCATTCCTGCAACCTTTATTATGCATGTTTCATTATTACTACAACAAGTGTTTTCCGCTATTTTCACATCCTCTACAAAAAATGGGAACTTGTGGTTCATTTGCTAATTTTCTCCAACAAAGACAGACTTCGCCTTTATCAGCTTGGGTTTAAAATGTTATCTAACTTGCAGACTTTATTAACAAGGAGAAACCACTAATGTAAAGTTAATAGCTCAACATTTATTAGGCTTCCTCATTAACCTAACTCTAATTTCAGAGAATTGTGAGAACTGTTTTGATACAGAAGACAGAAAATATCATATTGCCTCTATGTAAATCCATGCTATGCCCACATCTTGAATACTGCACTCAGATTTTGTCGCCCCATCTCAAAAAAAGATATATTGGAATTGGAAAAGATACAGAAAAGGACAACAAAAATGATTAGGGGTATGGAACAGCTTTCCTATGAGGAGAGATTAATAAGACTGGGAATTTTCAGCTTGGAAAAGAGACAACTAAGGGGGGGACATGATAGAGGTCTATAAAATCATGACTGGTGTGGAGAAAGTAAGTAAGGAAGTGTTATTTACACCTTCTCATAACACAAGAATAGGGATCACCAATTAAATTAATAGGCAGCAGGTTTAAAAACAAACAAAAAGGAAGTATTTCTTCACACAACGCACAGTCAACCTGTGGAACTCTTTGCTAGAGGATGTTGTGAAGGTTAAGGCTATAACAGGGTTCAAAAAAGAACTAGATAAATTCATGGAGGATAGGTCCATTAATAGCTATTAGCCAGGATGGGCAGGGATGATGTTCATCGCCTCTGTTTGCCAGAAACTGGGAATGGGCAACAGGGGATGGATCATTTGATGATTAACTGTTCTGTTCATTCTCTCTGGGGCACCTGGCATTGCCACTGATGGAAAATAGGATACTGGACTAGATCCAGCATGGTCATTCTTATGTGTTTTTATTTCTGATTTGCCAAAAAGGTAGCTATTATTTACAATGCTTGTCCATTCTATTTCAGTAGCACTTGTGTGTATTGATTAAATATAAATCAAGTTATAGGAAGATTTTTAAACTTTGTTTTTGGATATTAGTGGTAGTGGTGGTACTTCTCACTTAATGTAGATTCACTTATGCCTGTTTAATCCTCACTGAAATCAGTTTAGTTTAATTTAGTAATTTACTAATATATGCTAAACAAGGATTAAATGGGTTTAAGTGCATGTACATTAGGGGGTATCACCTATTTAACTACACAGATTTCAAATTAATTTAGTTAAGACTGTACAACTTTTCTAATATAGATGAGCCCTAAGTATTGGGTCACAATTGCAAATACTGACATTTACCCAATGTGCATCCATGTATTTGTATAATACCACAATGAATCTGCTCATTAGATTTGCTTCGAGTGTGCAATGTTTTCTCTTTTTAAAAATAATAATAATAAAAAAAAGTTCCCTGGGAAGGTGAGTAGGGAAAGCCTACCTACAGAACAGGTGAGACATTTAATGAATGCCCTAAGACTAGAGGTTTTGTCTACATGATTTTTCTGTGGAGAATTTTGTTGTAGAAAAGAACAAACTTCTTTTAAACCTCTCATGCTGTCCTAAGTCTCATGAATCAGCACTATCTTGCTCAATCACACCAGTTTCCTGGGAGGAGGGGGCAAGCAAGGGGGAGAGGGCAGGGACGGAGGGTGGGCTCTGGGGGAAGAGGCAGGCCAGGGGTTTCAAAATTCTGCATATTTTGTCAAAATAACACAACACAATATAATCATTCCATTTTCAATTATTTTGGTAATTTATGTCAAAATACCTGTCAGCAAGTATGTCTGTAACAATACAGACAACAAAAAAGATTTGGGAAATGTTTTTTGAAAAATAGATTCCTCACTAGGCATAAAGAACGAGGAGTACTTGTGGCACCTTAGAAACTAACAAATTTATTTGAGCATAAGCTTTTGTGGGCTAAAGCCCACTTCAATAGATGCATGCAGTAAGATTATAACACACACACACACACACACACACACACACACACACACACACCCGAAAAAATGAGTGTTGCCATACCAACTCTAATGAGACTAATTGATTAAGATGGGCTATTATCAGCAGGAGGGAAAAAAAAGCTTTTGTAGTGATAATCAGGATGGCCCATTTCAAATAGTTGACAAGAAGGTGTGAGTAACAGTAGGGGGAAAATTAGCATGGGGAAATAGTTTTTAGTTTGTGTAATGACTCATCCACTCCCAGTCTTTATTCAAGCCTAATTTAATGGTGTCCAGTTTGCAAATTAATTCTAGTTCTGCAGTTTCTCGTTGGAGTCTGTTTTTGAAGTTTTTGTTGTTGAAGAATTGCGACTTTTAGGTCTGTAATTGAGTTACCAGACAGGTTAAAGTGTTCTCCCACTGGTTTTTGAGTATTATGATTCCTGATGTCAGATTTGTGACCATTAATCCTTTTGCATAGAGACTGTCCGGTTTGGCCAATGTACATGGCAGAAGGGCATTGCTGGCACATGATGGCATATATCACATTGGTAGATGTGCAGGTGAACGAGCCTCTGATAGTGTGGCTGATGTGATTAGGTCCTATGATAGTGTCCCCAGAATAGATATATGGGCAGAGCTGGCAATGGGCTTTGTTGCAAGGATAGGTTCCTGGGTTAGTGTTTTTATTGTGTGGTTGCTAGTGAGTATTTGCTTCAGGTTGGGGGGCTGTCTGTAAGCGACGACTGGCCTGTCTCCCAAGATCTGTGAGAGTGAGGGATCATCTTTCAGGATAGGTTGTAGATCTTTGATGATGCGCTGGAGAGGTTTTAGTTGGGGGCTGAAGGTGACGGCTAATGGCGTTCTGTTACTTTCTTTGTTGGGTCTATCCTGTAGTAGGTGACTTCTGGGTACTCTTCTGTCTCTGTCAATCTGTTTCTTCACTTCCGCAGGTCAGTATTGTTGTTGTAAGAACAATTGATAGAGATCTTGTAGGGGTTTGTCTCTGTCTGAAGGGTTGGAGCAAATGCGGTTGTATTTTAGAGCTTGGCTATAGACACTGGATCGTGTGGTGTGGTCTGGATGAAAGCTGGAGTCATGTAGGTAAGTATAGCGGTCAGTAGGTTTTCGGTATAGGGTGGTGTTTATGTGACCATCGCTTATTAGCACATCTACATGGCTCCACAGAGCAGATGTCAATACTAATATTTCCATGTATGTCAAGCACAGATGTTTTTAAGGATATGTCTACACAGCAAAGAAAACCCCACGGCTGGCCCGTGCCAGCTGACTCGGGTTTGCGGGGGCTCAGGCTGTGGGGCTGTTTCATTGCTGTACAAACTTTCAGGCTTGGACTAGAGGCGGAGCTCTGGGACCCTCCCACCCTGCAGAGTCCTAGAACCTGGGCTCCAGCCCCACAGAAGTCTACACAGCAATGAAACAGCCCCACAGCCTGAGCACCACGAGCCCAAGTTGGCTGGCATAGGCCAGCTGCGGGTTTTTCTTTGCTGGGTAGACATACCCTGAAGAGAACACATCCTTAGGAGTGAAGTTAGGCCGTGATCTGGCACAGCACTTAAATATGTGCATAAAGTTCAGCACCTGAGTATCCCCATTGAAACTAATGCTTTGCCAGACTGGGGCCTTAGTGAACGGCATGGCTAAGTAGTACTCGGCACACCACTACTCAGTCACTGGTCTAGGATTTAAATTGTTGCAGACAATAGATTAGAAGGGCAATAGAAATGAGGTTCCAGCATGGCAATGGGGAGCACAGGCCACTGGCTGCGCAGAGATGGGTGATCACCCTGCTGCCCCCAACCACCCTGGGACAGGGACTCTGCAGTAAGGACGCCCCAGCCCCTGACATACTGCAATGGCCGGACCTGCACCAAAGACACTCCGGGGCCCTGCCCCTCCGCGCCAGGCGTGCCGCAATAGCAAACAAAAGGGACAGTCTCACATACATACCCAGCCCAGCCCCCCCGAGGTCTACGTCTCCCCTGGCACCCAAAACCAAACGCAACCATTTGGGACTGCTGCCCAAGAGGGGCACATGAATCAATTATTTTTCAGGGAAAGAGAAAAATATCTGTGGAGGACATCAAGTCTGCGCTTGCACAGTAGCGCAGAATTCACCCAGGAGTACATGGTGTACACACTAAGTCTGATCCAAATACAGCTGTTGTCTGGAGTTTGCTTACACGTAACAAACAAAAACAACAACAAAACATAATGTATGAACAACTCAAAAACAAATAGCTAGTATACATCTATTCCTAGCCATGTAAACATCATGCCTCTAATTTTATGCCCACTTTTAATATTGTCTTAAATTAAACTGTAAACTCCTTGTGGTAGGGATGTTCTCTTCCTATCAATTTCCTTAGCACCCTGCACAATGCTCTCCACGCCTCCCATCCCCATCCTCCCTGATAAAAAATCCTCATCTTAAGTTTTTCCTGAGCTCAACTGTTCTTAAGGGGGCTTATAGCTAAAGATACTTATTGTCTGTCCATGCCCTTATTGCCTTCTGTCTCAGATGTACAAACTGTTTTGTTCTTCTGGCTTGGCTGTATTAGGACCCACATAATCTGGCATCAGAGCCAGTAAGCAAAAACAGCAGCATTTCTACACATGGTCCTAGCATCCACCATCCTAACATACACAATTGCTACAACTGTCATCCCATCTACCCCAGTTGAATTTAAATATCTAGTTAAAAAAGGTTGAGAGGAAGATAAGACACAGTCAAGGGTAAAATCCATCTAAAGAAAGAAGTAACACTTTTATGTGAAACTAACTACTAAATATTGTTACATCATTTATATTTGTAGTTCTTGTGGTGGTGAAGGTACAAGACCACATTTCCAGGACCACCCTGCTTTTTGTTTTATACAGGAAAGAATCAAGTTACACTGCTAGTTAAACACAAAAAGTTTACAATGTAATTACTGCTGAAGCAATTTCTGAAATTTCTTTTAAATTACTACTGTCTACATCTAAGCCTACATCAGCCATTCAGTAATGGCTTTTCATCATTTATTTTAACAAAAGAGCAATCAATGATCTTTTCTCACATTTGCTCTGCTGTCATCTACTTGAGAAGCTCTGTGGAATTTGAAAAACAAAGTATGTTTCCTATAAGCTACATGGTTATTTAAATTTCATTTTTTTGCTTTCTTACCATAATCAAAGATAAGTTTTATTCTCTCTGAAACCGAGCTGGACCACATCGGTCTAGGTAGTTTTTAAATAAACTGGTTTTGCAATATTTGCATTAAAATATATGGGAAGAATCTGAATAAACCAAAACATGATCAGCAGACAAACACACTATTGATCTAATTAGGTTTTTCAATAAATACAAGTGGATTTTCACAAATTGCATGCCTCTCTCCTCTTTGTCTTTATCGCAGTCCACTACATAACTGGTTATAGATTGCTCTACTCTAACATCCATACTCAAGATGCAAGTGCATTAGTCAGCATTAGCAGATTGCAGCAACATCATCTTCCAGTTTGCATAGAATAGAACTCACCCAAAGTATCAGAAGGCATTCTACAATTAAAAGAAAACAAAGGGGAAATAAAGATTAAGTGGCCTACTAGCTAAAGTTTTAGCCCTACAAAGTACTGAGAAAAAGCATCCCTGCAACTTGTGAAAATGTCAAATATTCAGTTAATGGCCTGGTGCTTAGCAGCAAGGCTAAAAGTAAAACAAAAAAGTCAGCAAGCTTTGAAGCAGGGGTGGGCAAACTACAGCCTGTGGGCTGGATCCGGCCCATCAGGGCTTTGGATGCGGCCCGCGGGACTGCCACCCCTGTTGCGCCGCGGGCCCCGTGCCGCTGCCAGAGGCAGCCAGCACCACGTCCCTGCGGCCCCTGGGGGAAGGGGAACAGAGGACTCCGCGTCCTGCTCTTAACTGTGGATACCTCCCCCAAAGCTCCCATTGGCTGGGAACGGGGAACCGCGGCCAATGGGAGCTTCAACAGAGGTATCCACAGGCAAGGGCAGCATGCGGAGCCCTTTGCCTCCCCACCCCCAGAGGCCGCAGAGATGTGGTGCCACCCGCTTCCTGGAGCAGCATGGGGCTGTGAACAGGGCAGGCAGGCAGGGAGCGTGCCCTGGCCCCAGTGCACACTGCTGCCACCCCGGAGCTGCTCCAGGTAAGCGGCACCAGGCTGTAGCCTGCATCCCAACTCCCTGCCCTGAGCCCCCTGCTGCACCCACACCCCACCCTGCACCACTACCCTGAGCCCTCTCCTGTACTGTGCACCCCCTCCTGCACCCCAACCCCTTCCCTGAGCCCCTCATACACCCCGCACCCCTCCTCTGCCCCAACCTGCACACTGCACCCCCTCCCACACTCCCTCCCGCACCTCAACCCCCTGCCCCAGTCCTACATTCATGGCCCTACATGCAATTTCCCCACCCAGATGTGACCCTCAGGCCAAAAAGTTTGCCCACCCCTGCTTTGAAGATATGTTTGAGGTATTGGTGCTATCTTATACAAAAGGCTTAATGCAAAAATCAAAACTCAAGCAAGAATCACTGCAGCATGTGGAAGCCAGTTACAGTATTCTGAACCAGGTGAAAAAGAGCATTTAGCAAAATCAGGATGCTGGCAGAAAGAGCACTGCAGTAATACAAACTTCTTTTGTTAGTAAGCACTGACAGACAATGATCCCTGCATCTACTATGGAAAGTGACTGTTTTATCCTGAACAGAACACCACAGTTTTCATGTGTTGGGATTTATGTAGCAAAAAAGAGAATTAAACGTGACCACCACGTTATTACCAAACATCTGTTCTTAAGAGAACCTCAGATCTCTATCCAGACTCATTTTATAATACACCACCCATTCATAGCTATAGAGATAAGCTTCTCTGCAGTAGATTAAAATTTAGTAATTTATAGACAGAGCAGAAAATTGTCACAACAGGACCAAAGGGCAAAAATGGGTCACATGGATTATAGTAAATGTCCAATCATAACACCAGAAAATGGCCCCAAGCAATGGCACATACAGTGGCTATTGAAGAGAACTGGTGCAGAAAACCCACATAAGAACCTAAATCATGCAATTGCCAAGTAGCAATTACTTTAGTCTGAAGTAATAAAACAGGACTTTTGAGATAGTGAGGGTGGTATCAGATCATCCAGATGAAGCCCTTTGATAGCTCAGCAACCCCCTATACTTCAGTATTATTCATAGTACTGAACACACTATCCTGTCAAGACACCCCTCTCAGAAAGCTCACCAATATGAGGCCTAACCAAGGCAATCCCAATACTATAATCCCATCAAATACCAGGCAGGAAGCTATCACCAAGCATTTTTACTTATAAATACATATAAATTTGTTGAGTTATTATTCATCTTCAGGAGCATCGGAAGTTTCTTTATTAAAAGAAGGAATACAGTAGAGCTTCAGAGTTACAAACACCAGAGTTACGAACTGAAATGTAAATGTAAACTGCTAAAAAAATAAAGGGAAGTTTAAAAAAAGATTTGACAAGGTAAGTAAGCTTTCTGTGCTTGTTTTGTTTAAATTAAGATGGTTAAAATCAGCATTTTTCTTCTGCATAGTAAAGTTTCAAAGCTGTGTTAAGTCAACGTTCAGTTGTAAACTTTTGAAAAAACAACCATAATGTTCAGAGAGTTACAGACAACCTCCATTCCCGAGGTGTTCGTAACTCTGAAGTTCTACCGTAATAGATACAATAAAAGAGACCGCATGTGTAGGACACGCAGGGCTTTGGAGCTGTGCTCCAGCTCCGCTCCAGCTCCAGGCAAAAACCTGCAGCTCCACTGCTCCGGAGCTGCTCTGCGCTCCAGCTCCGGGCTCCGCTCCAAAGCCCTGATCGACCCAGGACAGAAATTAGATTTGGGTTCTAAATCTCCTTCTGCCACTAACATGCTGAAGTACGTTGGGCAAGTCACTTCATCTGTCTGTGCCCACTTTCCCCTTAAACCCTTTTCCTTCTTGTCTACTTTGTAAATTCTTCAGGGCAAGGGACCGTCACTATGTGTTTGTATAGGTACCTAACACAATGGGGTCCCATCCCAGCTTAGGTCACTAGGCACAATTATTTAGTAATTATAATAATTAAAAAGGAAAGCCAGTATAAGGTATTTCGCTTGAGACACTCACAGTCTGAGCTACTGGGAAACTTACTGCTAGCCTACTATTCTATTATTAAAAGATTTAGTACACAATTGTTGGAATGCAGGTTAAGGACCATGAGACTTACACTTTCATATGAAAGTAAGAGTAAGCGTAGGCTGCTTATGTAGTTTAGTACCACTGAAAAAGAGATCCCCCAGCACAGAAGCCTGATTGGTATTTTGAATATCACACAATTTAAGCGCATTTAGAATTAGAGTGCAAAGGGGCAGGACATTAGCATGGGAAACCCCAAATCTGGAATTACTGCCCTGGAAGATAAGGTTACTACAAAGTGATCATTAACAGTCTGTAGGAAGATGACTAGTCTTTTTCTTCAGATGAGTAATAGAAACTCTTTTGATAACCCTGCTGCCCACAAATATATGGAGAGCCTGGTAACAGTAAAGATGGCCCACAGTTCTCCAGCTGATAGTACATGGACTTCATGTTGCTAAAAGCCAAGCCAGTCAACCAAAATGAAAAACCTCAATATACAGAAGAGGATACAGTGCTTCAAGCACAGGATTGGGATTCAGGTGTTTGAGGTCTAGTGCTGACTGTTAGACTTATGACCTTGGGCAAATCAAACTGACTTATTTTCCCTTCTGTAACAGAGAAAAGATTGCAGACCTACTTCAAATGGGGGTGTTTTGCAACTGATGTTTGTATAACAGCTGTGGATGGAAAGTTCTGTATAGAAGTACAACAATCAGCATTTTCAAACTCAGCATTCATTTCCATACTTACGACCCCGAAGAGCCAGATTATCAGAGTTGTGGTGCACCCACAACTTCCACCTAAGTCAGAGAGCATTGTGGGTACTCAGCACCACTTTAAAAAAAAAAATCAGGCCTTTCATTTAGGCAATTAAATATGGATTTGGATGCCTAATCAGCATCCAAGTTTAAACATTTTGGTCATAACTCTTACTAGTATAAACGAATTTGGCAATCCAGAATGCGGTTTAAACACAGATTGTCCACTTGCTACAAGAAATCATTAACAGAGTGTAGTGCTGTTTTCTTAAACACAACAGATATCAGTAAAAAGCATGGTCCAAAGCCCATCAGTGACTGTATATAAACATCTCTAAATAGATGGCTGAGAACAGGTTAAAAATTACAGCGAAGGCTCTTAATAGAAACAAGTGTGGAAAAAATATTTTCATTTAAAGGATGATCTCTGTGGTACGACGTTGTAGGATCCTAGCACGAAGCAAAAATAGCCAGTACAGCAATTACTGCAATTCAATTATTTCCACGGTTCTAGTCATTAAAAAGCAGCTTTATAATATGATGGCATCAGTCATCGTATCTGAAATGAAAATTTCCGTCTTGCATGTTTTTGCCTTGGGTAATCAAGTTAAGCTCCCCTGACAGTTGTGTAAAAAGTAAAGCTGGTCTAATAATGAACCACAGATTTGTGAATAAACAGCTTGATTTAGCTTTGCTGCTACTTGTGGAGTCATATTATTACTTACAAGTATTAAGATATCCATCAGGAATTCATAAAAATGGTCATGAATCCCTGAAGTTTCACAAATTGATGATGTACATGGCAGTCTTCAGCTAGGTTTTAGCTGGCCAATCAGGGAGTAGAAGTACCATGAGCTAAATACATGCCATGAATAGGGATGAGTCAAAATGAAATATTCATAAGCCATTCACAAATGACCCACAGTCTGAAAAACAATTTGGCTGAAATATACAGAGTTCTAATGAGATCAGTCTCTATTCTTAAAAAAAAAAAAAAAAAAATTAAATTGCATTTTCAGTTGAGAGAATGTAATTTGACCAGCTCCAACCAAAAGCCAGGCAACTATTTTTCATTACGTATGCAAATTGTTGACCCAGCACGAAAACGCCTATGACAACAACAGTATTTGATGTGCATGCGACTTGTGAATGAGTTTCTCAATCAATCTAAAAACATCTTACTAAATAGCAGTCTGATCCTAAGCATGTGAGTAACTTTATTCACATGAATAGCCTTTCGGAACTCAAGATGGATTACTCACATTACCATCATGCATAAGCATTTGCAAGGTCAGGTTTTAGGACTGTTTGATTTAAATACTCAAATAGCCAGTTTGCTCAGTCATTTCTTACATACAATAATAAACACACTATTTTGTTCCATGTTCATGGCATTCTAAGTAGTATCATCTTGCATTTAAATTACTGGTTAATTATATATACCAGAGTAACTGGATGATAAAAAGCAACATTATTTTTATAATCTCACTTTAATCTTTTATTTCTGCCTCTTCTACCAACCCACTTACCTTCTGTACTTACTTCCCTATATGCAAAATGAGAATAAGGCTACTTACCTCACAGGTAAATTGTGAGAATTTATTCCTGTTTATAAAGCAATTCTGAGACCCTCCAAATCTTCTGTTAGATGTTGGTAATGGAGGGTAAAAAAGTATTATATTCTTCCCTACTGAATACAAATCCTTTGTAAAACACTAAAAATTCTATTATAAATGTATAAGTGTATTTTTAATCCTTCACTGCCACTCTCCGAGTTTTGTATATTTAGCTGTAGTTAGGCAAAATTTCATGACACCAAGAGCACTGATTTGCTTTCAACCAAATTAAGCTATTTCACAAATTTCCTAAATCCTTATATAGCCATTTCTAATTTGAGAGGGGAGAAAATGCAGACATCAGCAATATTTTTAAATTAAAAAAAGGCCTGGAAGGCACAAGTAATTTCATATAGAGGACTTACAAATAGACAAGCAGTAGCAACAACCTTGTCAGCAGGTTTTTCCTCCCACATCCAACATCCCTAGACCTCCATTATCTCACACAAGTTGCAAAGAGAGTGGCTTGTAAACAGACACTATGACTTTCCAAAACAATGAATGTTGAGAGAGGATTGCCAGCTTTAACCTTGAAACTAAAGAGCATCCTCAAGGAGGCAAACCACAAGCTTATTTTGTTTTTTTAATTCAAAACATATCAGTAAGCAGAAGAAAAATGTATCAAAACTAAACTTGTTTACAAACCCTGCAAGCTAACAGCCTGGATGCAATGCATAAATCCAAGTCATGTCAGACAGCATTCCAGAATAATGTGTCAAAGAAAACGCAGAAAGACTTGTCTGTTAGTGGGAAACAATTGGGTCAGTTTGCTGACAAGCCCTTTAGACTCCTTTACATTGAATCAAACCCATTATTCAATGCCAGGCTTCCTTTATAGTTTAATATACAGAGCTATTGCAAATGAGACTTAAGAAATGTCTCAATTAAGTACCTACACTATACATACATTTCTGGCCATAGTATGTTGGTTATGTCTTTTTTGTTCATTAATTAAATGCATCCTGGAGTAGTTTTTGTTGTTTTTGGATGGAGCGGGGAAGGAGGTTGTGGCAAGATGCACTGAAGGTGATCTTTCCCTCATGTAGATCTCTTATAAAGGTAGCAGTGCTGCTCTGGGATAGTTTTTAGGGAGGAATTCCAAGGAGCGACAGAGTCCTTCTTTATGGTACTCCTCCTCAGAGGGGCTCAGCGCAACCTATTGACTCTGCTGACCGAGACAGGCAGCGTTCCAGGATAGGTCTCCCTCATAACAGTGCATAGGACAAAGGCATTGCGGTAGCCCTCATTTGTCACTGAATCAGGTACGAAGGTCAGGGACATTTTACATTTGTTGTCCACAATGCATTAAAGTAACTGATTCCATAAGAATCAATGTTCACATATTTTAACATGATTCGTAGCATCCAGAAGATTAAAAAAACCCCAAACACCACCCACTTATAACTGGCCAGATGCTTTAATGGATTAAATACTGACTGGCCTTTAAATCCCTCTGTCTGCAGATCAAGACTGATCCAGTGACCAAAGTTAATTTTTTTTTTCAGATTTTGCACCCTCTTATATAAATTCCAATTTAAAAAAAATATTTTGTTGAAAGCCTATTTTAGACATTTACACCATGTTCATCACGGTCATTTAAAACTCAGAGATATATCTGAGAATGTCAGTTGTGAAGTCCCCCATTTACTCTGGAAACAGAACACAGGCAGTGGCAGTACAAATTCCACGCCAATTGTATAGCCAAAAAAAAAAAAAAAAAAAAAAAAAAAAAAATCACACAAGAAGCCACTTAAGTCCATTCCATTGTTGGCCTCTCTGCCTACACTTGCCAATGAGATCCTAATGGTATCAACTGTGATGGTGAATTCTGTGACTGACACCAGTCCAGTAGGAAATGAACTGGGACCAACAACTCATTTCACATAAGCCACAAAATAACCTTGACATAACTTTTGATCATTATGGACTTGAGCTGGGTCAAAAGTAATGTTCTAATGGTGAAAGTCTAATCTCTTTCCAACCATGAGCCAGTCTGCTCCTTGAAATTCTTTTAAATAGTACCCAAATATAAAAGTACAAACACAAGTAGTACACACGAACAAGTGTGCCACAACTTTAAGTCTAATATAAAACAAGCTCTAGATAAATGACACTGTTCAATCTTAGAACACTTAATTGTGAAGGAGGAAGGGATCTGTCCAAAAGCAAAACCATTTAATTATTACAAAAGGTGGTACAGCCCCTACCAAAACTACTACCCCACTTCCACCATGTATAAACATGGCATTGTTCCTTTACACATTTAAAAGCACTTTAAGCCTATCTACCTACCTCCAGAGCATATGCAGTCATGCTACTGTGCGTTCTACATAACAAACCCATATACTGTAGTGCTGCCACCATAACTGCTCCAGGGATAAGAACTAAAAGTTCAGTACTACAAGACTTTTAAAAAAACATGCACAACACTGCCAGATTAAAAATTTACCATTTTCAACTGTTATTTCACACGCTGTTGACTTATTAACTATGTCATTTTCCAACTTTCCTCTCAGACTCTGACCTACTGACATTTTAAGCGCACAGACAGACAGCAGATCAGTGGATTGAGGAGGACTGACATGGTATAATTAAAAGGCATTAGTGCTGCCCTCCCCCATACAAAATAAAAATGGCAGTCTTGGTAAGATGCATGCAGCATAAGCGCTTTATTTCAAAAGAAAATCCCAAAACATGGCCAGAAATCCTTGCAGAAGGGACACTATCTTAATGATGATTTTTAGCACAATAGTGCTTTAAGTCCCTTGTATAAAGGCAACAGTAATTGTACACAAAAAATGTTAACTCAAGCATTTGTTATACCTACTACCTCCTACAGCACAACAAAAATGTTTTAAAAGGACTCCATGGCTACAGAAGAAAGGAGCCTTACAAATGAAAATGCGTCTCCCTAATTTTACACTTGCTTTTACTGAAACCCTGACATGAAAGCACTGTCACGTTGTTTCCACACGCACAGCACCAGCACCCTGAGAACTCGTGCAAAGTCACTGCACAATTGAACTGTATATTGTTACAAAATAAAGATTCTAAACGTTTGATCTGTCAGTGAGTTCGGGGTAGCGGTGAAGGGGGGGGAAGGGGAATTGATCTCGCGTTCGACTACCATTTCATGTTCTAAGTCACTTACATGAACTATCTAAACCAACCATGTATCTATTGTACCGGTACCTCTATTTGAATGCCCCCGCCCCGGTCCCAATCCCCCCTTCCAAAACAAAACAAACGTGAAGCTCACCACAAGCTACTCAAAGAAAAAGAAATTAACATAAAAAGGTGTGTAAATCAGTCAGTCAGTTAATTAGTTCAATGTGTAATGGGGGCAAGGAACAGTATTTCACATAGAAAAGAGGTATGAATTGCCCCAATTCGGCTAGTCATTATTCTCATTTCCTGTTTCAGAGATCCAAAACTCAACTGCTTAAAATGAGACACAAGAATCTTTAGAACATTAATATTTCCAGTCTTTACTGATAAAAATTGCTAGACTCAACGACTAATAGTTATTCATCTCTAGATCACGAAACCATATATTGCATCAATATTACAAAAATGTATATATAGGGTGCATTTAGTACTAACCTTATAAAAGCTGCATTTACTCCTCTTGGCTAGAAATCATTAATAGTTTTGGTAAAATCCCTTTATGTGCTCTTCCAGCTTGCTAATTCAAAGCTTCCATTAACACACTCCATTGCAGATAATTGCAGACAGCACACGCTCCCCTGCTTTTGCCAGTCCCCAACACAGTAAGGATAATCACATTCCAGCGGGGACTGAACAGATGGTGGATTCCATGGCAACCAACTCTCCTAAGGCTATTGGTAGAGTGTGTGACTACCACTTATTGGGTAACAATCACTCTTTGTGCTTCAGCCTTGCAAATCCTTAATGAAGGGACATATAAGCTTCTAGCACTCACTGGGCATGCCTAGGCAGGTGTTTTGCCATTTAAACAAGGCACTGCACCACAAAAAAAGCTTTCATCTGGATTTAACCTTGATGGTGTCTATGCCTAATATTTTGGGCAGGTTTAATGCTGAAGAATAAGATCACACAAAGTTCAACTTGAAGTCTATTAAAAATAGCTCTCAACAAACAGTTATGGACACACATAATTATCTTCTAGATTTATTCTTCACCTTAGTAATTTCCAGAAGGGTTAAGTGCACTCATTCAGTTTTTTCTTTCCCTAATGAACTAATTTCCAAATCATACTGGATAGATTGAGATTTACATTATCTCACAAGCAAACAAAACAGCTGTTAAAAATTTAAATCTTGTTTTATGAATAATACAAGAATGTAGGAGTGTTAGGTAAACTAAGTCAATGCTAGTATGGAAAAAATAATAATTGTCAGAACAATTTTCCAAAGGATGGTTTATTTCCACTGGAAAGGGTTTCATACCTACTTTGTTGGAACACTTGCTGCATTTTCTGGAGCTACTACGCTTTGCGTTACCTAAAAATGTTCTAATCTCCTAATTTAGGGTTTTATTCAACAAGAATATTGCAGTTCCTTGCTTTTGTTGTTAGAGCCTCTGCTGGGTTCTCTGTCTCTGCATACAGCGAGACTAATGCTGATTCAGCAGCCAAAAGCTACCTGTTCTCCAAAGAAGTGGGCTGTAGTCCACGAAAGCTTATGCTCTAATAAATTTGTTAGTCTCTAAGGTTCCACAAGTACTCCTGTTCTTTTTTCTGTTCTCCACAGGAAATCTGAATATGAAGCGCAGAGGAGTGTCTGGAAAAAACGCTCTTTGGACTGTGCAGTAACTGAAGCTACCCATCTCACCTGACCATACCCATCTAGTAAGACGCCTACATTGACACATGTAGCAATGGAGCAGTCTTAGCAAAATCCTCAGTGACATTATCTTGAGAGGACAGAAAGAACAGGGAAGTGTTTTTTCAAGAACAATTGATAGCAGTCTTGCCTGCAGAGAAGACAGAGCCTTGAAGGCATACATTAAGACTTTAATTGCATGCCATCCTCATTCAAAATAATAAGAGCCCTATTTAGTAATAGAACATGCCTGTCAGTTTACCAATATTTTGTGGGTGGGATCTGTTTACAAGTTCAGCCTTTCACTGCCTCGCCCTCCAAAACTCTGTCATTCATACTTTACAGTGCTTTGGAAAATGGAAGAGGACTTTTTAAACTGATGCCAAACCACCCAGTATCTGGGATCCATCCTAAGCATGGGGTGTTTCCAAATCAACAGACTTACTATATGGAAAAAAGAAAGAAAAAGAAAAAAAACCCTTTCCCCCTCCTTCCCCAACAATACTGCTCTTATATTCTGCTAGCTAGCCCTGATCCTGCAGCCCCATTAGCAATTCCTAACGGAGAATGAGAAGCCCTCTATTGGAACCCACTGTGATAAATCTTATGATTTCCCTGCAGATGATGCTGCACACCGTGAGACCACTCAGTGCTGCCCTTCATTCCTGGATCCTCAATTCCTTTCATCCTCATTGCACCACTGAGCTATATAAGTTGATATAAAAGAACAAAGCTGGTATAAAAGAGAACAAAAAAAAACTATAGTTATAAATTAAAATAAACCTAACTATTGCTAATAATTTGTTTTAGGGTAGCACCTAGAGCAGGGTTCAGCAACATTTGGCACGCAGGTCGCCAGGGTAAGCACCCTAGCGGGCCGGGCCAGTTTATTTACCTGCTGACGCAGCAGGTTCGGGCAATCGCGGCCCCCACTGGCCATGGTTCACTGTCCCGGGCCAATGGAGGCGGTGAGAAGCTGTGGCCAGCACATCCCTCGCCCGCGCCACTTCCCGCCACCCCTATTGGCCCGGGACGGCTAACCGTGGCCAGTGGGGGCTGCGATCGGCTGAACCTGCCACGTCAGCAGGTAAATAAATTGGCCCAGCCCGCTAGGGTGCTTACCCTGGCGAGCCGCGTGCCAAACGTTGCCAACCCCTGACCTAGAGACTGCTGGAGAGATTGGAGCCCCATTGTTGTAGCCACTGTACAAACATGAAATAAGAGAGTCCCTGCCCCAAAGAGATTACAGTCTAAATAGACAAAATAGACAAAGGGTAGGAGGAGAAAGAGGCACATGCAGGCTAAGTGACTTACCCATGGTGTCACAGTAAATCAGTGGCAGAGCTGGGATGAGAATGCAGGCAGTATCCTGTCCATTAGACCACACTGCCTCGCAATGTTAACTGATGTCTGAAATGCTTTACAAGTGACATTGGGGTTCAGAAGCCCAAAACTAGATCTGCTATTTCCCCTCATGTCAGTGTAGACCCCAGACAATTCTCTCTGCAAATTCCTATCCATTCCCATTCCAAAACCATGACACGCAAAATGAGAACACTCAGGTGGAACTGGGTAACAGGAGAATTGACAGGCAACGCAATGAAATGGTACAAGCTGTGATGCAAGTAGCCCCTGCGATGTTTCACTCTGTATTCTTTATGAAAATATACTTATGATATGCAGTGGCGGATTAATAATTTTGCCGCCCCAAGGCCAGGAAATAATTGCCGCCCTGGCCCTGCCCTTTCCCTGTCCCCATTCCAACCCCTCTCCCCAAAGTCCCTGCCCCAACTCCGCCCCCTCCCTTCCCCTATTGGATCCCTTCCCCAAATCCCCACCCTCGGCCCCGCTTCTTCCCCCAGCGCGTGGCCTTCCCCCTCCTCCCTCCCTCCCTGCCCCGCAAAACAGCTGGTTTCGCGGCGCAAGCGCTGGGAGGGGAGAGAAACAGGACACCGCGGCACGCTTGCAGAGAAGGCGGAGGTGAGCTGGAGCAGGGGGGCGGGTCGCGGAGGGGAGCTTCCGCCTCTGAAAATTTCTCGGCCTAGGCAATAATACGGCGCTGATGATATGCATGTGACATAACGGATATACGTTAGGCAAGATGGGTCTTGTAAGATATCATTGGAAAGGTTATAATTTATTGAATGTAATTATCCAATTTGTATGCCTGTATCATTTCTGTATCTGAAGATAGTCAATATTCCTGTGTATCTGTATTTCAACTATGCTACTTTGGGTGACACCCACTGCCAACCCTTCAGGTACAACAATGGAAAAGCCAGACAGGGCGGATGGCCCATCAGCGAGGAAAATGGACTGTGAAAGGCTTGGCCTTCCTGCGGACACGCCATACTGCCACTGACTCATGAACGCTGTGATACTATGGAGTCAGGTGGTCTTGTCGCCTGATACTAAACATTACCTGGGACTTCTTGTAACTTTCCACTGGAAGGGAAGGGGGGGGAGGGGGAAGGTGTCAAGTTTGGGAAACAAAGGATTTCCCGCCTTATGTAAATCCTATTTAAGGGTGGGGAGGAAGGCAAATTGGACGATTCCTCTCCATGGCCTGTCTGCCCAAGAAGACAGACTGCTAAAGCCACCTGGAGGGAAGGGGGTGGGGGGGTCCTGACTGAGACAGGGGGTCCAATCTGAAAAGAAATATAACTGGAACTCTGAAGCACAGAAACTTTGCAATCTGCCTAAAAACAACATTTAGGGTAAGAAATTACATTTTGTAACTTGTTTCTTTAGTATATTGAGCTTAGCAGGGCCGGCTTTAGGCCAATTCCACCAATTCCCCCGAATCGGGCCCCGCGCTTAAGAGGGCCCCGCGCCCAGTGGCAGGGCTGCCCAGAGTGGGGGGCAAGTGGCAGAGAATCCCTTCTCTGGCTAGAAGCACCTTTTTAATTTTTACTCACCCAGCGGCGCTCCAGGTCTTTGGCAGCAGGTCCTTCACTCGCTCCGGATCTTTGGGGGCACTTTGGCGGTGGGTCCTTCAGTGCCGCCGAAGACCCGGAGTGAGTGAAGGACCCGCCGCCAAAGACTAGGAGCGCGACCTGGTGAGTACAAGCCCCATGTGGTTTTTTCACGTGGTTTTTTTTTTTTTTTTTTAAGTCATCCCTGTCGGGGCCCCGTCGAAACTGTTCGAATCGGGCCCCGTACTTCCTAAAGCTGGCCCCGGAGCTTAGCTCGCGTACTTTGTTTTATTTGTTCAATAATCTGCTTTGTTCTGTGTTATCTCTTATATTCACTTAAACTAACCTTTTGTTGTTAATAAACTTATTGCTTGTTTATAATATAACCCAGTTTATGTAACTTCTAACTTGGGAGGGGGAGAAGTTGTGCATATCTCCCTCCACACTGAGGGAGGGGGTGAAGTTCATAAAACCTTTGTGTTTGTACTCCTTAAAGGGATACGGCATGTGAGTGCTGGGGGAGCCCTCTCACACAGAGCTGACTTCAATGGATCTCTGCAGCGGGGTGTGGCCCTGCCTATGTGCTTGGCTGGAAGAGGCTTGTGAGCCTAACCCAGCAAGACCAGGTAAAGGGGACCCAGGCTGGCAGAATAGGTTGATTGAGTAGGCGGAGGATCAGTTAAACCCCAGCACATCAGGGGACACCCCAAAGGGCCCAAACCCCTCACAGCCCCCATCACAGAAAGGTGAGGGAACACTGACTGAAATGGCTGGGTAACATGAGATGTTGAGACGTGGGATATGTTGGTCAGAGTACAAGATCTAGTAGTCCCAGGAAAAAGACTACAAGGAAGACCCAGAAAAAGGTGATTTGAGACACTGAAGGACAACACAAAGAAGGTCAGCATCAGCTTGGAAGACTCACTCGACAGGAATGTTTGGAGATGAACAAGGACTGCTGATCCCAACTAATGGGGCAAAGCAAAGGCGAAGAAGAAGATATGGCAGACTAATATAGGTTTGTATTATTTGAACACCTCAATCTTTAATGTATTTATCCTCACAACACCCCTGTGAGGTAGGGTACTATCATCGCCCTTTTACAGATGGGGAACTGAGGCACTGAGAGGCTAAGTGATTTGTCCAAGTTCCCACAGAAGTCTATGACAGAGCAGGTAACTGCACTCGGATCTCCCAAGTCTTAGCCTAGTGCCCTAATCACTAGACCATCCTTCCACTCCAACTCCCAGTGCAGGTGCCACCTCGGATAATGGCTAAAGATCCCCTAACTCACTGAAAGCTGAGGAGATTGGTAAGAGCTGATTAAACGCATAGGAATTGCTGCTGTCCTTGAGGATTTTTGGAGTGTTTTGCTGAGGAGAGTGAAATGTGGATGGGAACTGTGGGGCTGCCATTCTTCTCTGGCTCTAAGGGAGTTCAAATCTCACACACACACACTTTTATGCCACGCTGCAGAGCCATGCTGTGGTCTCCAAACTTTTTACACACAAGATCACTTTTTGAATTTAAATGCAACCCAGGATTTACCCCAACCTGCTCATGCCATCCTCCCTCCCTCCGTCACTTGCTCTCCCCCCACCCTCACTCGCTTTCACCAGGCTGGGACAGGGGGATGGGGTTCGGGAGCGGGATCTGGGCTGGGGCTGAGGGGTTTTGGATATGGGAGGGGGCTCCAGACAGAGCGTGGGGCAGGGAGTGAGGTGTAGGAGGGGGCATGGGATGCAAGCTCTGGGAGGGGGCTCCAGGCTGGGGCAGAGTGCTGGGGTGCAGGAGGGGGCTCAGGGCTGGGGCCAGGGTGCAGGAGAGAGCATGGGGCACTAGCTCCGGGAGGGGGCTCAGGGCTGGGGCAGAGGGTTGGGGTGCGGGCTCCCGCTGGGCGGTGCTTACCTTGGGTGGCTCCCGGTCAGCAGCGCAGCGGGGCTAAGGCAAGCTCCCTGCCTGCCCCGGCACTGCGCTGCTCCCGGAAGCGGCTGGCATGTCCCTGCGGCCCCTTGGGGGTGGGGGCATGTTGCTCCACATGCTGCCCCTCTCTGCAGGCACCACCCCTGCAGCTCCCTTTGGCCTCAATTCCCCATTCCTGGCCAATGGGAGCTGCGGGGGCGGTGCTTGCAGACAGGGCCGGCTCCAGGCACCAGCTCAGCAAGCAAGTGCTTGGGGCAGCCAAGGGGAAGAGGCGGCATGTCGGGCTCTTCAGCGGCGGGTCCATCGGTCCCTCTCGGAGGGAAGGATCTGCTGCCGAAGAAGAAAGCGGTGTGGGGGAGCTGCCGCCGATTGCGGCTTCCCCCCCCCCCCCCCACCGCTTGGGGCGGCAAAAACCCCGGAGCCGGCCCTGCTTGCAGACAGGAGCAGTGCAGAGACCCACTGCTGCCCCTGTCCCCTGGGGCTGTGCCACCACAAGGATATGCCGGCCACTTCCATGTCCGGGAGCGGCATGGGGCCAGGGCAGGCAGGGAGCCTGCCTTAACCCTGTTGCGCCACTAGACTGTTAGTGGCCGAAGATCATGATGGACTATCAGAGGCCCTAGGATCAACCAGTTGATCATGATGTACCGGTTGGTGACCCTGCTGTAGAGAGACTGTGAAGTCATCACCTTAACAGAACAGAGGGAATGTATAGGTGTATGTACTAAGGCAGCATTTTTCAAAGTTTTTGTTGTGACCCAGTGCTGGGTTGCGGCATGTCAGGCACTGGGTGGCTCCGGTCAGCACCGCTGACCAGGACGTTAAAAGTCCTATTGGTGGTGCTGCCCAGCTAAGCCAGGCTAGTGCCTACCTGCTCCAACACCACGCTACACCCCAGAAGTGGCCAGCAGTGGGTCTGGCTTCTAGGCAGGGGGACAATGGGGCTCTGTGCGCTGCCCCCACCCTGAGCACTGGCTTACACTGGAGCGCAGTGCAGTCCACGGTGCAGGACAGGTGGGAAGCCAGCCTCTGCACCCCAGCTGCACCGCTGACTGGGAGCCACTGGAGGTAAGTCCGAACCCCAACTCTGTGCCCCAATCTTCTTCCCCAGCCCTGAGCTACAGAACCCTTTTCTGTACCCCAAACCTCTCATCCCCAACCCCACCCCAGAGCCCTGACCCCAACCCTCTGCCCCAGCCCTGACCTCCTTCCACATCCCAAATCCCTCATCCCCAGCTCCGTTGAGTCACGGGCATCAACAATTTTCAACTGGCTCCACAGAAAAAGAGCTTGAAAAATCACTGTACTAAGGTAAATCCCACAATAAAAACATTATTTAACTACAACAGAATGGTGAATCCTATGTGGAAAACCCCAATATAGTTACCATCCCATAATAACAAAGTTATTTATAAGTATTTCCAGTGCTGGTTGTGTATGTTTATATATATATATTAAATCCTTGTTCATTAAACCTGAAAGACTGCCATACAATGGCCTAACCCTGTATAATATCTTTTAAGTCCTGAAGAGACAGAGCTCTGGCCTGTATTTCAACAGAGAGATATACTCCCCTTAGCCTGAGGTGCAGGCTATTAGAGTTATATGTAATATTAGTCAGCATCCTCTCTTTACCCCTGTACAGGCGGCTAATGCATTAGTCAAAGAGACCCTATAACAGTATTTGCCATCTGTTTAGTTGATGTATCAAGAGAACAGTTTGATGCACCTTAAATTCCAACTGCCATAGGAGGAAAGTGATGCAGAAAGCACTACTGGCAATTCTTTGCCACCAGCTGATAGGCCTTAGAACTGCCTTTCTTAGATGTTCACGCACAAAGTCTTTTTGCGCTGCTGCAGAGTATGAAAGTCTTGCACAGCAATTTTCTGACAAATTGGCACGACTATTTTGCAAGTCAGCTTGCTGCTCTCTAGCCTGAAGCTCCTTCAGTGGGTGCTAGCTTAGTTAGCACTACCATTATCCAGGAAATCAGGTCCTGATATTTAATCATTCGACTACAGAGTCTGCCCTATCTATGACCACAGCTATCGACTCTAATGCCAAGCGAGCAGGGGGTGGCAAAGAACAGCAACATCTTAAGTTTTGCTAACAGCAGCAGAAGCTGTGCAAAATGAATGCTCAAAATACTGTGTGTGTGTGTGTGTGTGTGTGTGTGTGTGTGTGTGTGTGTGTGTGTGTGTGTGTGTGTGTGTGTGTGTGTGTGTGTGTGTGTGTGTGTGTGAATTGCCACAACTTGTGTTGGTCATGCTGTCTGGAGTGGCTCACGACCATGAGTGCCAACCTCAGGACAGATTGTCAAAAAGCAGGGCAGACACACCAAACTAATTGTATGTGTGACGGGTTGGATCATAGAAACCCCCTTGGAAGCTGCCAACCGATGTGCCAAGACTACTTCTATTCCTGTTTTCCCTGCCAACTCAAGACTCCAGCACCCTGTCTTGCTGAGCCAGACACTCCCGTCTGCTCCAACACAGACCCAGGGTCTGAATTACTTGCCCCAAAGCTGCAGGTTTACCTGAAAACAGCTCACAGAAGTGTGCTTGTCTTTAGCACTCAGATGCTCAACTCCCAATGGGGTCTAAACCCAAATAAATTCATTTTACCCTGTATAAAGCTTGTACAGGGTAAACTCAAATTGTTCGCCCTCTATAACACTGATAGAGAGATATGCACAGTTGTTTGCTCCCCCAGGTACTAATACATACTCTGAGTTAATAAGGAAAAAGATTTTATTAAATACAGAAAGTAGGATTTAAGTGGTTCCAAGCAGTAACAGACATAAAAAAAGTAAGTCACCAAGCAAAATAAAATAAAATGCGCAAATCTATGTCTAGTCAAACTATATACAGATAATCTCACCCTTAGAGATGCTTCAGTAAGTTTTTTCCTCAGACTGGACACCTTCCAGGCCTGGGCACAATTCTTTCCCCTGGTACAGCTCTTGTTCTAGCTTAGGTGGTAGCTAGGGGATTCCTCATGATGGCTTCTCTCCTCCCTTTGTTCTGTTCCACCCCTTTATATATCTTTTGCATAAGGCGGGAACCCTTTGTCCCTCTGGGTTTCCACCCCCGCCCCCACTGGAAAAGCACCAGATTAAAGATGGATTCCAGTTCAGGTGACATGATCATATGTCACTGCCAGACTTCATTACCCACTTGCCAGCACACACATATACAGGAAGACTCACAGGTAAACACAGCCATCTGCAGACAATGGTCCTCGTTAATGGGAGTCATCAAGATTCCAAACCACCATTAATGGCTCACACTTTGCATAATTACAATAGGCCCTCAGAGTTACATTTCATATTTCTAGTTTTAGATACAAGAGTGGTACATTTATACAAATAGGATGATCACACTCAGTAGATTATAAGTAGATTATTTGTAATGATACCCTACAAGAGACCTTCTGCATGAAACATATCCCAGTCACATTATATTCACTTATTAGCATGTTTTTATAAAACCATATAGCCTGCACAACGTCACAGTATGTTCTATAAAAAGATTTCATCAAACCAGGAACAAGTGTGGGCTCCTAAAGCTCTCCAACAGTCTTACAATGGAGGAGTCACAGACAAGTCCCCTTGGGCATTCCAGTTTATCTTGCTACACAGGGTGGCTGGACTACGTGATAGATGGTCACTTCACCCCAAAAATCACAACAATATTCAGGTTACTACCAGTCCCAAAACACCAGTCACTTCCTACAGGTCAGCTGTACTCAGATCTCAAAACAATGACCATGCCTGTAGCCAATCCTGTAATAAACTAACTAAAGATTTATTAACGAACAAAAGAAATGAGAGTTTTACAAAGTTAAAACAGGAAACATCCACACACCAATGAGTTACAGTCGTAGATTTAAAAAAGTCAATATAAGCGTCTATAATAAGCAGCTGTATGTGTCCTTTAGAGCTGAGCCATACCAAGCCGCAGGGGATCTCTTGCTTACGTTTACAAATCTTTGCCCTTCAGAGTCCAGACACCATAAAGAGACTCTGTTTCCTTTTCAGGGATTTTTATCCCCTTCACCCTAGAATCCAAGCTGATGGGATGAGTTCATCCCCAGGCCTCCCCTTCTGGAGGGAGTGAGAAATACAGTCAACAAGGTTTCCTCCCCTTTCATGCTACATAACGCCTCATTTGCCTTCAATGGGTCATCTTGTGTTAGGGTGACCAGATGTCCTGATTTTATAGGGACAGTCCCAATTTTTGGGCCTTTTTCTTATATAGGCTCCTATTAACCCCCACCCCGTCCCAATTTTTCCACATTTGCTGTCTGATCACCCTATCTTGTTTGCTGGACGAGCACTTCACTTTAATTAATGCTTCTTCTGTTTGGTCAATTACACAATTGCAGAGGTTTACAATGCAAACACTGAATATAACTTTATACTACGGATATTATAAGGTAGGCTCAATACATGCAGCATCCTACAAGCAATTCCATAAAGTCTAAACACTGGACACATTCTTATATCTGTTTTAACTATACTAACCCACAGATAAACCAGACTGGCCAGACCAGCTATGCATTAGTCAGTGCTCACTGAGGCCTGGGGCCCTGGCATAAAATAGCACGTGGTCTGCCAGCACTACAGTGTTAGCTTTCAGAGCCCCCATGTAAAATAGAGTGCACAAACAGTATTAAAGTGATAACAAAGAGTGTGTGTTACTAGAGAGGCAATCAAAACCTTCTCCCTCATTTCAAAGTTTTAGTTACTATGGTGGCTCCATATTCCCCTGTGCAATCTCACTATAGAAAAAGGAACCATACGCAGTTCCCCGATTGCAACAAGACATTTTAGTAGCGCCTGTCTCTATGTGCGGTAGGTGTTATGGTTACACAATGGGTTCTTGATCTTGAGTGGGGTCTCTGGATGCTGCCATGATATTATAAATAGCTTTATGAAACTATAGCATCAAAGATACAAGGTCATTAAAAATAATCTCTCTATTTACTTTTGTGTGTTTAAAAGAATGTTTCCCTCGCTGCTGATTTGAATACATCAAAAATGTTGTTTACATGGAGCTTTACAATATTATGAATATGTATTTCAGCAACAATAGAGTGTGAACTAGAGGGTCATCAATACCTTTCTTTCCATCAAACATGTAAGAATCAGATATTGGCATGGTGGCATTTGCAGAATTGGCAAATGGGAATTTACATTTTTCATAATTTGTCCATTAACCTATTAAGTATCCTGTAGTAGTTTTCATGTACGGATGGCAGGGGGCGGGGGGGGACCATGAAAAAATATTCATAAAAGAGTATCATTACTTCCATTTCCAGTGATTGCACAGAACAAAATGAAGTGCATCATAAACTGAAGAAATATTGTTTTGCTAGTAAGAAACAATTTTTCAGACAGACATTTTCAGCATTGTCAATAGTCTCTTGACATCAGTACTGAAGCACTATCCCAGTCAAAGGAATACTGAAAGTATTTTTACCCATCTTGTATGGATGCAGCTGTATAATCTGCTACATTGTCAAATGCTTTAGTTACTATAGTGTAAGTTTAAGTTCCACCATCACCTGACAACCTGCTATGTCACATATTCTCAAGCCAGGTAGGGATACAAAGTTTTGCCAGCCTAGCTATTCCATTAAGGATGTGATTTTTTTATTTTTAAGTTTAGCTATACCAGCAAAAGCCCAAATGCAACTGTAGTTATACTGGCATAAAAGGGGCTTATGCAGATATAGCTTGTTTTGTTTGGGGAACAGTTATAAGATATATTAGCAAAAGCATTTTTTTGCCAGTATTAGCTGTATCTGCAGTAGGAGGGTTTGCCGTTATAGTTATAATGGCAGCGCTTTTAAGTGCAGACAAGGTTTCACTATTAAGGAACCAAACAGAAGACTTAATGAGGCACTACAACCATCTCCTAACTACAGATATAGGCGGTAACACCGAGTACCATTTCCCATCCTGTGATCCACACAGATCGGCAACAGAAGAAGCAGAAAGAGAAAATTCAAATGTTGGTGGCAGAAACCAGTTTAATACAAGGCTTGAGCACAAAGCAGATCAACAACAACATTTTGCCATTTCTACGAAGAGACACACCTGCACAACACACCAACATTCTGCTTACTCCACTAACTCTCCAGTGAGCACAGAGTCCAATTCAGTGTGTCTGACCTGATGTTCAAAGCCCTCAACGAGGGAGGGGGGAGCGGCTTTATTTATCTGAGAGATGAACTCTCCCTCCTCAACAGCTACATGTGAGCATGGGAGACAGAAGTCTCACAGGAGAGGGACCTAGAATATGAAACTGACTTCTGCAAAGGCAAAAATGACCACATAGGTCTTATGTCCAGCAACAAATATAGAACATATCTATTTGACTTAAGTTTCCCTCAAATTATTTTTTAATTCCCTCACTCACACAAAATCAGATGTATAACTTAATCAAGCCTTTCCTAAAGGTTGGAAAGGAGGAAATATTTCTCATTTCAAATTCTTGGGGGATGCTCAGATACTATGGCGACAGATGGTATAAATTTAGCTAGCGAAATATAACAAAGGAACTATACTATATTTAAGATACATTCGATTAAAAATGGTTTACTTACAGCCTCCCATGCCTTTCATCAAAAAACAACCAACGATGTGAACTGGACTTCTCCTTAATCGCAAATATTTACCTGTTAACGAGTCTACACATCTTAGATTTAGTCCATAAACTGGGAACAGAAAAAGGTTTACAAACAACGCATTTTAAAAAAAAATAGGAAGTTCTGAATTTCATAATAGTTACTAACACTGATGTGACTCAGGAAATATGCAATAATACAAATTTCAAAACACAGTAAGAGCAGCTGGGGGGGTGGGAACTGGAGCAGAATTTTATTATATATATATAAAAATCATTATACTTTAAGGATTTGTAAAAAAACAAAAACAAAACAAAAGAACACTTAATGGTCACAGATCTCATACCAGTTCAACTCTGTCTCCTGGGCAAATTTATCTTGGTAACTATATTCTGTTTGACTTAAAAGTTCTGTCCAATTACAGCTATGCAGATTATACTTCCCTTTCTTAAAAACCTGGTATGCAGTGTTGTTTGTGAAGAATGACTATATAATACACAAGAAGTGGTACACCTCTACCCCGATACAACGCAACCTGATATAACACGAATTCTGACATAACGCAGTAAAGCAGTGCTCGGGTGGGCGGGGGGGAGGGCAGGGCTGCGCACTCTGACGGATCAAAGCAAGTTCGACATAACGCTGTTTCACCTATAACGCGGTAAGATTTTTTTGGCTCCCGAGGACAGTGTTATATCGAGGTAGAGGTGTATTTCAGTTTATAAAGCAATTTGGGCTCTTTGAATGACTTGAGTTAGGATATTAGCTTATTCTCTGGTTACTTCCATTTGCAGGCTCGCATTAAAGTTTTTCCTCTAAATTATATTTTAAATATTGAATTTATATCCAAGGAAGAGGTGCAGTGTCTACTCAAGCTAAATTATTACCCTTCAGCAACTAGCTGAGACCAGTAAATAGGACAGCCCTATATTTTCAATTGTTTCATCTTATTTTTATGTAATGTGTACTAAATCAATAGTATTAAGTATTTGATCCTCTATTGTGTATTTCATTCCTGCAAAAAGCTAACACAGAAACAAATCAGTCACTGATGTGACTTCCCAATTCTTTTCCTCTTTTGAATGCCAAGTGTTCTACTAAAGCTGTACTGTTATTGCAACAGTGTTTTTAAAAGATTTATGATCTGCTGGCCTAAAGTGCTCCTACAGCAAGCCATGCTTTCAACTCAACATTCCCTCAAGGTCACAGGCTTCCCACACACCAAAGTAGCAAACCCTTATAGAATAATCCTATAGACTTATGCGGAGATGAAACCAACAGGTTTCTAAGGAAATTTTTCTAAACGACTATCCTTTCTATAGAACGTCTCTAAAAATCTATAATTTATAGAATTTGTTCAGGCATGTTACATAAGGAAAGTGAAGTCCATTTCAACAGATTTCTACATGTGCAAGCTGTATATTGTACTTAACATACTGTAGTGAACACTCAGTGTAACATACTACTTCTTTCATACACAGTCCTCCTCTTTCCTTGAAGCCTGACTGTAAAGCATTGACATTAACATTTGCTTTCATGAGTACAACCTACACAGGTAACAGCCATAGGTAAGGCACTAGTTGAACAGACAGAAAGTTGCCAACTCTCATAATGTTTGCCATTCTTCTCAAAGCCTCAGTTTCTGTTTTTTCATTCACGAAGTGCGAAGCTGAATGGAGCTTAAAGTTGAACAAGTGAAACTTTATTAAAACCCCCTGGACTAGTCTGTCCACATGTTTAAGTTGCTTCCTGCCTAATTCCCTGCATTATCTATTCCACTGGTATCCCATCAATAAGTCATTCCAGGGAACACTGACCCTCTGACTCCAATTCCACTGATCATAATATACCAGGAGCCATGTGATTATGTGAAAATTTCAGCTTCCATTTAAAATGCATTTTTTTCAGTTTTGGAGAAAAACTTGAGAACATGACCCCGCTAAAACCTCAGAAAATCAAAAAGTAAATAAAAATAGAGCCACAATAGATTTTAAGTGTCATGATTTTTAAACAATTTCGAGATTATATTTTTAGGACCGAACATTATTTTGTTGGATTGGCAATACTGAGATAGACCAAGAGATTAAAGTAGTGAACAGATTTTATGAAACACTGTGTCTTTAAGAACTGCACACTAGCTGATAAGCAGTTCTCCAAGAACTTACTGCTTATACATTCAGATAAACAGAACTAGGAAGACCACCTGCAGTGGTTCCATCTGGTGATGCCCAATAGTTACCTCCATCTCAAGGAATGGAAACAGGAAGTACCAGGAACCAAGACAGCCGAGAGAATCTGGGAACACTAAGCAGAATCCTGTTGGGCTACTGGTCTATGAAACATGAGGCTTTCCTGAAATCCAAGAACTCACTCCATGATCAACAAGAGTTGTCCCTGAAAGCATAGCTGGACCATGCTACTGTATATGTACACATCATGCCGAAACAAGCATATGTACTATATCTAAAGAACCCAGTCAGTCAACGATGGATTCACAATCTAATTATTTTTCTCTGTGTTTTCGCCAAGAAATCTGCTTGCTCAAAATGCCTATTGCATGACATTTATTAGCATTCCTGTTTTTTTCTGCAACGCCTACTAGCTAGCATCTCATGTGAAAATGGTACAGAATAAAAGAATGAATCACTTCTAACACTCAACAAGGAATTTGTCAGAATAAGCAAAACACTATTATCCCCAAAACTGCTCTCTCTCATCCCTTCACGGTAGAATCTTGATCCAGAACACTCCTTCAGTCCCTTTTCTCTAGGCATCATGCCACATATTTAAAGCAACAGTACACAATGCCTTTTTAAAGCAACATTTTAGTTCTATAACTTCCCTTTGCCTTTTAAAGCATGGACAATAAATTCTTCTTTATCCCACCCTGGTAATTTTATGTTATGAAAGGAGCAATAGTGTGTCTGGCACAATAAATAATAAAACATCACTAAAACCCTCCCACTTTTGTTACACCTTTTTGTCTGAGTTAAATTTGGTTTCATCCCTGTTATTGCTCACATCAAAAACAGGGAGGAGTTATTCCATCTGAATGCATACAGAGCATATCAGTGCTATACCACAATTATCTGAAACAAAATAATGCTTCAACATCTACTATACAAACTGCACACTTTATATTCAAGCTTCCTTTAGGTCACCCATGACATTCAAATAACTAAGGTTGTACTGTTAGACAATATCCATTTTTGGCTCCCCCTCCCTAATCCATTTTCATTGCACCAATTTACATTAATTGGGTCTTAAGATGTTCACATACTACAATGACTGACATGATATAACCTAGGTAGAACAGAATTTGAGATCTATTCTTCAGTGGGGCTGTGTATTGGTAGCAACTGTAGGCCCTAGCCAAGATGGGGGCCTAATTGTACTAGGTGCTGTACACTTCTATACTAGCAGTCCCTTGTCCTAAAAATCTTACAATCTAAGTAAGCAAAAGAGATAAAAGTATTGTCTCTATTTTAAAGATGAGAAGACTGAGGCAGAGATTAAATAACTTGCCTGAGATCACACAGAATCCTGAAACAGCCGTTAACTGACCCAGGTTCCCAGTCCAGTACCTTAACCAAAGACATCCCTTCCACCAGTCCACAATTGACTTTGATCAAGACAGTTTTTCTACAAACTAGTCTGCCACGGTAGCTTTAACATTTATATAGACAAGCATTTCACACACTGATTACCAGAAATGTCTTTGTTTTCCTATTTCAGGTTCTCTGTGGTGATATGTCAATTCTTATGTCAGTTATATATTCCCACAGCTCTTATTCGTCTTCTTCCAACTCCCCTTCAACTTACTTTTGAAGAGTCCTCTTTTCATTTGGTATGAAATAATTTCTTTTATTTAACCCAGATGTGTTTTCCACTTCTCTGTTGAAGAAGTTCTTGCATCTGGAATCTCCTTTTACAAGGATTGCTTAATCAATTGGAAAAAGTCCTTTTCACTTTGTCTTAAAAAAAAAACAAAACAAAAAAAGAAACAAAAAACTGGTTTTGGGGGGCCGGGGAGGGACTGAAAGGGTTGGCTACCCATTGCAGAAGTATTTCAAGGTTTGATACTTAAAGATTGTCAATGAAGCTTCATTTTAGTTAGATTTTCATAGTGATGACTAACAACCTTAGCCTCCTATTAAAGCTGGTTACCACAGTCCTGTCCTTTGTCCCAGTTGTTTTGTAAATGAGGCACTGAGACAGCATGTGCTGGGTGTTCAACAGAACTTGCCTGCTACAACACCTGTGATTTAAATCGAATGCTGGGCTGTAACTGTTCAAGAGCACTTTCTGCTGTCCTTCCAGGTCAACTTCTTTTATTTAATTTCCTCTTTATTTTCATCTGATTCTCATGGTCATACCTTGACTGCACACCAGGGACCAGTTAGAGAAAGATGGAGCAAGTATATCCTGCTGCTCTCCTATTTTTTATGAAGTGTTCAGTGTTCATTATCTGGAATGTACTCCCCTCCCACTTTCAAATTTCCTCCTGCCCACTCCCCTTTATTGTGTCACTTCCATTACTGAACTGTATAAAATTTTGGTTACTTTTTTACCATGTCGTCCCTCCATCTGTTAAAAAACACCTCAGTCACACATGATTCAATACAGCCACTAATCCCCCTCCTCAGCTCCCCACAAGGATGTATGTCTCCACCACAGCCCTACGGAGAGGGTTGAGCATCTTTAAAATGTAAGACTAATTTAGTTGAGTAAGTTAAGGCACCCAAGTTTGAATGTTCTGGCCTCCATTTTCCAGGCTGAATTTAATACAGTGTCTTTCATGACACCAACAGGGACCCCCACCATCATGCAAAATGTTCATCAAAACATAAGCAAAAATTTAACCTCAAACATAGCAGAGTTCAAAATACATATTGTGAAGCAAGACAGTCTTTTGCTTTAGGTTATTCTAGGGTTACCATTCGTCCGGATTTACCCGGACATGTCCTCCTTTTTGTGCTAAAAATAGCGTCCGGGGGGAATTTGTAAAGCACTCACAATGTCCGGGATTTCCTCCTCCCCCGGCACAGCAGAGCGAGCGGCTGGGAGGGCTGCAGGAAAGTCCCGGGCTGGACTCCGGAGCAGCTGGAGAGGAGCCGGATCCGCCCTGCATTCTGAGCAAGTGTCTCATCACAAAGTGCAGCCCTCCCCTTTTGCAACTGGGAGCGGTTTCTGCCATGCAGCGTAGCAAAACGGGAGCGAGAGCACTTTGTGCTGATACAAGGGCAGCTCTCCCCTGCAACCCGGTCCGGATCAGGGACCGGGTTTTGCTGTGCAGGGCCAGGGACCGGGTTTTGTTGCGCTGGGGAGCGCAGCCACGTGTCCGGCTCGCACAGAGCCCAACACCCTGTTCTGAGCAGCAGGGTAAGGGGGGGCAGGAGAAGGGGCAGGGAGGTTCTGGAGGTGGCAGTCAAGAAACGGGGGGGGGGCTTTTTGGGGGGAGTGGAGAAAGTTTTGGGCAGTCAGGGTACAGGTAGGGGGTAGGGTCCTGGTGGGCAGTTGGGGGGGGGTCTTAGGAGGGGGCAGTTAGGGGACAAGGAACAGGGAGTCTTAGGTAGGGGGTGGGGTTCTGGAGGGCAGTTAGGAGCAGGGGTCCCAGGAGGGGGCAGTCAGGGGACAAGGAGCGGGGGGGGGTAGGGGGCTGGGAGTTCTGGGGGGGAGCTGTCAGGGGGCAGGGGTGGGGAGAGGGATTGGAGCAGTCAGGGGACAGGGAGCAGAGGGGTTTAGATGGGTTGGGAGTTCTGGGGGGGGCTGTCAGGGGGCAGGAGTGCGGAGAGGGATCGGAGCAGTCAGGGGACAGGGAGCAGAGGGGTTTAGATGGGTTGGGAGTTCTGGGGGGGGCTGTCAGGGGGTGGGGAGTGGTTGGATGGGGCGTGGGAGTCCCAGGGGTCTGTCTGGGGGTGGGGGTGTGGATAAAGGTTGGGGCAGTCAGGGGACAAGAGGCAGGGAGGCTTAGATAGTCCTGGGGGGCAGTTATGGGCAGGGGTCCCAGGAGGGGGTAGTCAGGGGACAAGGAACGGGGGGAGGGTTGGGAGGTCAGGGGGGGCGGGAAGTGGGAGGGGCAGGGGCGGGGCTCCTCCCGTCCTCTTTTTTGCTCGCTGAAATATGGTAACCCTAGGTTATTCAACATTTACATAAGTTTTACTTTTAAATGCAATTATTTACATAGTATTACAGGTCCAATACATAGGTCAAGAATTGAGATTTTAGCCTTGCATGTAAGTGGATACGAACATTACTACAACAGTGTGCCTAGACATCTCTAGCACTGAAAGACAAGACTAAAAAAAAAAATCGATCACATTTTAGCATTTAAAGCACCTGACTGGCGCTTTAAATAAATTTTTAACAAATGTGTTTGGTCCAACAAGTGAACCAGAATAGAAATCTATAAAACAATATGCCATCCAGTAAAGGGCAGGGGAACTCAACTCACACCAGTGTTAGAATACATCCTAAGAGTTTCCATTTGCCAGTATTTCTCCAGAACATATATAAAATATACCTAATACAAACAGATGGGTACCTTGCATAATGGGGCTCTGATTCATGACCGGGACTCAGAGGTGCTAATGCAATACAAATAGTAAGGTACATATATAAACAATTTCCTTTTGAATTTTATATGACTTAATAATTAAGAAAAATGTAACAGGCCTGCTCAAAACAAAAATCAATCCCATCCTAAAACCTCCCCACATCCCTTCCAATTAAAGTCTGATAAGAGACAGGCCCAACACTAGACCCTAAATACAAGACTGATTGAAAATTGCTTCCCTTGCTGGCACAGGGCCATTGGGCTTTCACTGCACTGCAAACACCACACCACCAGCCCACAGACATTTACATCTATATCATTTTGTTGAAGCAACTAAACCGATCTCAGCTGCCACAGTGGAACATGAGGACAGAGCTGGCCCCTCAGGTATCCAGGTCCCAAGCTATTCAGGCCTTTATAAATCTAAGACCCCATCTTGATTTGCACATGAGAACAAATAGTAAGCCACAATTTCTGGCTACTGATTCCACTTGAGTTTCCAGGAACAGTCAGTTTCTCGAAACATCTGCGATCTCAAAACATCCCCAATGTATGAAATGTGAAGAAACCTCCTCAATACTGACAGCTGGAACCACCTCTACTATTTAATCAGCATCTCTCCTCCAGTCCACATCATCTCAATCTTTTCTGGAGGAAACTTTAACCCATTTGTTCTCATCGACACCCCAGGCTTGGTCAGGCAACATGAACGCAATCTGATGAAAAATGAAACGCTGCTGCATATCACCTAGACAATGACACCACAACTCAGAATGCCTTGCTATCTCCTTCAGCAGCCTCTCATGCACATTGGCTAGAGAAGGTGACAGATTAAGTGGTTGGTTGGTTGGGTTTGTTTGTTTTTTTTCGGTGGGGGAGGGGGAAGCAGAAGAAGGGAATCTTCCATATGATACAATACATCTAGAGATGAACACAATTGCCTTTTCTCCCTCTTCAATAAAGGCAATATTTAATAAAACTAAACACTCCACAATGTTAAATGACCATATTTTGCCAGAATTTACCAATGTCTATAGTATAAGGTTGAAGGAAATTAAAAAATGGGAACTGACAGAGGTTCTCATGCTCCAGTTTCTCTCTTGAAGGAAGAAAAAACCCACACATTTAGGTTTATCTTATAAACCACTTTGCAAACCATCCTGTAAACTTCTGAGATTTGACTTCTGTACATTTTCACAGTAGAAGTGCTTTTTCTCCAAAAGAGTCAAATTGTTTCTGCTATTTACACTGTACATGCTAAGAACCAGAGTTCAGTGTATTTTAGGAAACAGCATTCTTTTATATATATAATTTTAGTTACATGCCACTGCCCCATCATCCAACTTGAGCCACCATAGGTAAAAGAAACGTGAACTTGTAAGAATACAGTATTAGTGGATTACACACAAAAGATTTCAAATAATATAAATGCATCCAATCCACCACAAGTGGCTCAGAAATTTAACTCCTATTGTCTACTTTGTAACAGGGCAACTAGAAGTGAAAAAGCCAAGTGAAGAGGAAGGAAAGCAACAGTGTTGGGGTCACTAGGCCTGCCTGAGCCAGAGTTCTTCCATGCTTAAACTCTGTCCTTCCATGTTTAACTCTAATAGACCTCAAAAGCCAAGGATAAGAAATTGGAATGTGTAAACAGCCAGTTAGCAATTATGACCTTGCTCATACCAGGTACCAAGCAATAATGATGAGGTTTGCATGTTTCTAGCTGGAGAAGGGGTAATAAACAAAGGGTAAACAAAACCAGGTAACAGTTTAGAGAGAAGTTACTAACAAGCTAGATTTATAGCTCTAGAATGATTTAATTGCCTAAATGTATAAACATGCCTTCGGTAGAGAGGGAAGGGAGAGTAGAGAGGGGGCTTAGTTGTAAAATGTAGAAGAAGAGAGAAACTGTTTTTGCTGGTGTGCTTGATTTGAGACTTGCCTGTCTCCTTGAACCACTTTGAGATCTCAAATAAACTTTGATTGTTTCTCCACCCCGATATTGACGCGAAGCACACCGGGCAATGAACCCCACTGTTGCTGTCCTCGGGCCTCTGTGTCGGCAACAGTCTTGGCGTCCCTGGGTGGGCTCGAGGCTGAAATTTAGCCTTGCCCGGACCCCTCTCAGAGGTCGACGGATTGCGGCGATGATCGACTCCCAGCGCGCACCAGTGACTTCATCGGGGGCCTCGGCGGAGACGTGATTTGGTCGACCCTGGAGGGTACAACAGTGCAACGCGCTCGATTAGTGGAGAAGCAGCTGCGGGCGACAGTGCAGAACCGGACCCTTGGATAAGGTAGGAACAGTCCAGTGGGGACTTTACCTGTTTTGACCTGGGGATGCCCAGTGTCTCCCTAGAGTATGGGGCAGGGACAGAGTACTGCAGGCAGGGCAAGGTGTACGCCCTTAGAATGCATTCTGGTGAACTGGAAAGTGTTTGGATCGGATCCGTTGATTAAAAGTAAATTAAAAAGATTCTGTACAGTAGACTGGCCTCAATATCAGCTAGAGGACCAGGAAAGGTGGCCACCAGAGGGATCACTTAATTATAATACGATCCTTCAATTGCTTTTGTTTTGTCAGTGTACAGGTAAATGGAATGAACATATGTATGTACAGTTGTTTATGTTGTTAAGAGAGAGATCAGATCTTTTGCAAAGGTGTAATTTGACTCCGACAGGTTCGGTAGTAACTATTGTTAGTCCTCAGAACCCTCCCCCGGTTGTAATGGCAGAGTCGGTGTCCCCTTCGGCTCCAACACCCCCACCATATAAAGATAGGGTGCCTCAGGTCCCAGAGATTGCCCCCTCGGTGGGATTCTATCCATTGATTACTGAGACTCGGATAGCCCATACTTGAACAGAAAATCACCCAGCCACTACAATGCAGGTTTATACCCATGTGCCTTTTAACCCAGTGGACTTAGCAGTTTTTAAGGCACAGGCAGGGGAATTCTCTACGAATCCAGGCATGTTTATCTCGGTCTTTGAAGGGTGTCTGGCTAGCCATAAGCCTGATTGTGATGACTAATGTCCTTATGCGGCCCCTGCTGTCTGAGGTGGAGCGTAATCAGGTTGTGTCTAAGGCACGGGAGGAGGCACAGCTTAGACATGAGGCAAACGCAGCAAACGTTCCTGTTGCTGCAGTTCAGGTCCCTACAGCAGACCCCCGGTGGAATCCCAACGTGCCGGCAGATCTCACCTGTCTCACTGTATACAAGGAGCTCCTATTACATGGTCTCCGACACTCAGCTGTCTGACATAACAATTGGGCTAAGTCGTATGAGCTAGTACAGGAGCCAAAAGAGAGTCCGGTTGCCTTTCTGCAGCATATTCGGGATACCCTCAGGCAAACTACTAATGCAAACCCTGATGATCAGGCTACTGAGGCAATTATGAAGGGTATCTTTACCAGCCGTGCCGCCCCTGATATTAAAAGGAAACTGCAGAAGAAAAAGAGGATTTGATGGGCATGACAATGGCACAGATTCTGGAAACTGCAAACAGGGCTTACAGCCTTAGGGAGGGAGAAAAGGAAAAGAGGCAAGTGAAAATGATGGTTGTAGCAGTACAGGCTGGTGGCAGGGGAAGATTTCAGGAAGGTGGAAGGGGCCGGGGAATGAGAGGGCGTGGGCGCTCTGGCTCACAGGAAAGGCGTCTGGTGGCAACCAGTGTGCCATATGCCGAAAGGAGGGATATTGGAAAAATTAGTGCTCCGAAAGAGAAGGTACCCCTATGATGGCAGTGGAGGATCAAGAATAGGGGTGTCAGGGGAGACTGATTATCCTGCCCCCGGAATCCCGAGTAAACATGCGGGTGGGAGATTCAGACAGACTTTTTAATAGACTCTGGAGCTGCACGAACTGCTGTAAACCAACCCCTTCAGCTGCCTGTGGCAGATTCCCTCACTGTGGTGGGAGCCACAGGGAAAGGAACTAAGTGCCCAGTATATGCCCCAGTGGAATGTGCTTTGGGAAACAGAACTCTCTCTCACAAACTGGTTTACCTCCCCGATTGTCCAACGCCTCTATTAGGACTGGACCTGCTTTGTCGCTTAGGGGCCACCCTGCATTTCACCCAAGATGAAATAAGCCTCACCTTACCTCCAGAGAAGGCCTGGATAATGACCCTTGCAATTGAGCCCTCAGCCATACAAGCCCCAGAGTGGAGTCAGTGGGAGAAGCGGGTTTTTCCTCTGGTATGGGCATCAGGGATCCCAGGAAAGGCAGCCCATTATACTCTTATTACTGTTCAGCTCTTGCCAGGAAAAGGTCCAGTGCGAATCAAGCAGTATCCGATCAAAAGGGAAGCCAGAGAGGGACTGCAGGAGACTATAGACCAGTTCCTAAAGTGCGGGGTACTTCGAGAATGCCAGTCAGCTTGGAACACTCCTATCTTGCCTGTACGAAAGCCCAATGGCACATACCGGCTGGTCCAGGACCTGAGAGCGGTTAATGAGCGGGTTAAGACTCTACACCCCCTTGTTCCAAATCCGTATACATAGTTGGCCTCTATAGGGGGGCAGTACACTCATTTTTCAGTCCTGGATTTAAAGGATGCTTTCTTCACGATTCCAGTTGACCCCCAGTCTCAGGAGATTTTCTCCTTCGAGTGGAAGGACAAAAGGAGGGTTAGAAAGCAGCTTTGCTGGACAGTGCTGGCTCAGGAATTTAAAAATTCCCCCACCCTTTTCAGCCAGGCCATGGCCAGAGACTTGGAGGAGTGGGACAACGAGGACAAAGTCCTCCTCCTGCAATATGTGGATGACTTGTTAATTGCTGCAGTGGGTCTAACCTCTTGCCTTAAAGCCACTGTGAGCCTCCTGAACTTTGTTGGACTCCGAGGATATCGAGTAGCACAGAGTAAGGCTCAGATTGCTCCCCCAGTGGATGGAATCTGACAATGGAACACACTTCACATCCCAAGTCATTCAAAAGATATCGGATGCCCTACAGATCCTCTGGAAGCTTCACACGCCATGGCGACCGCAGGCCAGTGGGGTAGTGGAGCGTACAAATCAGACACTTAAGCGGCACCTCTCAAAGCTTTGCCAAGAGGCTTCCCTTAAGTGGCCTGATGCTTTGCCCCTTGTTCTGCTCCGCATTCGCGCTCTCCCTAAGGGCAGGTTAGGGCTCAGTCCCTTCGAGATTATGTTTGGAAGGGCATGGCCTATGAATGGTACACCGGTTCTGGCAGGGGAGTGGGAAATGGGGTGTGGCTTCTTATCTCAGTACACGTGCTCTCTGTCTGCTGTTCTCTGTTCTCTCCACAGGTATACCAAAGATTTGCAGCCTCTCCTGCTGGATGCCCTGATCCACTCCTTGCAGCCAGGCGATTCCATACTCATTCGGACTTGGAAGGACGAGCCTCTCCAAGAGAAGTGGAAGGGACCCCACACCGTCCTGTTAGTCTCCCATACAGCAGCAAAGGCTAAGGGACACAAAAACTGGATTCATCACTCTCGTCTGAAAGCAGTGCCTACTCCTGAACGGTGGACCGTCCAGCCTGCGGAGAAGACTGCCAGCGACGATCTGGGACTTACGCTGTTATTCAGACGACAATAGTGTCTGCTGGGAATGCCCTGTGATCTCTTTGGACAGTCACAGCGCACTCCCCAAGAGACCTCTGAGCGTTGGTTGTGTTTATTTTCACAGGACTGGCCTAACCTGGTGGCCTGGTCCCTTTTGTTTTTAATCTGCTTGCTATTGGTAACTGTTATTTTGTGGGTATTTGAGGAATTGTGATTGTTAGGCCCTAGGGTCACCTGCCCAATATGAGTTCAGATCCAGGGTCTGCCGCAGTGGTGCTCTTTGCCATAGGGACACTCCTCTTGTTAACTCCCGTTTCCCCCCAGGTACATGCGGGATGGAAAGGAATCCCTACTAACTTAGAGACAAACACATATGAGTCCCTGAAGGTTTGCTTTGCCCAAGAGTTTAACCTCTCCAACTTCTGGGTATGCTCCCAAATCCCTCACCATGCTGCAGGGTTACCCTGGAGGGTAGTTCCCCAGAATTGGTCAGATATCTGTTGGGGATGGTTCAGTAGGGGGAAAAAATGCCTCGGGTACCCCCTTGTCGCAAAACTGTACCATTGAGTCCCCAGTATGCGTTAAGGGACGACCCAGGCCAACCCAGTTGATGCAGGCCAACTCAAGGTATATCCCTTCCCCTATTAGGTTGCGGCCAGTAGCCCCTGGGTTGGTGTGCTATCGACAGTTCAAGTCCAGCAATCACATCTGGTTTGCTGGGAATAGCACCTGTCAGTATTATTTATCCCCCGACAGTGATGCTTCCATCCCTGTCTATGTTAACGGTAAATCCGACTCTACCGCCCGGTTTGGATCGTTTAATGACAGACAAGTAAATAGGTGGAGTAGCGGTTATAATGGCTTGGTAGGGAATGGCTACCCCTTTTATATTTGCGGTACCTCTGCCTATAAGTGGCTACTGCATCGGTGGTATGGAAGCTGCTATCTAGGATATCTTGCCCCTCCCCTTCATGTCCTCCCTAAACTGCCCCCTGGCCGTGCCAGGCAGCATAGATCTTTGTACGCCACCCCAGAGCCCATTACAGAAGGAGACAGATTGGGTATGATCTTTCTCCCATCCTATGGGGTGGGACGACTGGCTCAATTTTATCATAGGCTCTCTGTGTTTCTCACCAAGTATGCCAATGAGACCTTGGCCATAGAGAAAAGCCTTAACTCAGAGCTTTACCAGCTCTGGTTGCTGTCCCTGCAAAATAGACAGGCCTTAGATTATGTTTTAGCCTCCCAGGTCGGGATGTGTGTCCTTATTGGGAGTGAATGCTGTACTTATGTCCCAGAAAACTCACAGGACATTAACAAGCACGTCCTGTCAGCCGAACAGGCTTTTGAACAGTGGAAGGCTCAGGAAAGGGAACCCACAGTTTTTGATTCCCTTTGGAGTTGGTTGCCCAACCTGGGAGGACTGGGAAATAGCCTTGTGCATCTCCTCCTCACAGGTGTGGTACTGTGCCTGGTCACCCTCCTCCTGATTGCTTGTTTTAAAATGCTCCTCCGTAAGCTTTGTGCTCCCCGTTCCCCAGAAATCCCAGCATACTCTCTCATTGAGAACCCCAGCTCCATGACACTCAAGGGTATCTTGTCTCCAGAATATGAGAAAACTCAGCCAAAAGCTTGTTGAGTATTTTCAAAGGAGGGAACTGTTGGGGTCACTAGGCCTGCCTGAGCCAGAGTTCTTCCATGTTTAAACTCTGTCCTTCCATGTTTAACTCTAATCGACCTCAAAAGCCAAGGACAGAAATTAGAATGTGTAAACAGGCAGTTAGCAATTACGATCTTGCTCATACCAGGTACCAAGCAATAATGATGAGGTTTGCATGTTTCTAGCTGGAGAAGGGGTAATAAACCAAGGGTAAACAAGACCAGGTAACAGTTTAGAGAGAAGTTACTAACAAGCTAGATTTATAGCCCTAGAATGATTTAATTGCTTAAATGTATAAACATGCTTTCGGTAGAGAGGGGAGGGGGAGTAGAGGGGGGGTGGTATAGAGGGGAGAGAGGGGGGCTTAGTTGTAAAATGTATAAGAAGAGAGAAACTGTTTTTGCTGGTGTGCTTGATTTGAGACTTGCCTGTCTCTTTGCATCACTTTGAGATCTCAAATAAACTTTGATTGTTTCTCCACCCCGGTATGTTTATTGACGCGAAGCACACCGGGCAACGAACCCCGCTATTGCTGTCCTCGGGCCATTGTGCTGGCAACAACAGCAAGCGTTCAGAAAGAAAGTGGAGCTTTGATAAAGCTGGACCAAAGCAGCAAGAAGATGAATCCACGTGTCGAAGCTGGAGCAATGATAAGAACCTAACTATAGGAAGCTTACTTTGGTTTTAAAGTTGAGATTTTAAAGAAAGCCCTTCCATTTGTATTACCAACCACATGCAGTCACGCCCTGGTGGCATTCTAGCAGCGGTGTAGATACCCTAATAGAACAAGTGTACCACAGATGGCTCAGAAAAACTGAAGCACTTGTACTTCTTAGTTTAAAAAAATAAATGTTTGATTTATCATCTGCTAGTTGTGGGGAGATAGTTGCCGAAGGGGAAATTCTGGAAACCTAGAAAACATACACCAATAGTCACTACTGTACAGTAAGAAGAATGTCAAGGAAGTGCATTAAAAATGAGTAAGTCAATCAACAATAATATAACACCAAGAACTTTTTAATAAGGTCTTGACAGCCCTGTAAGCAAGAAAATAGCTTACGGAGCCAAAAATGCACAATAACACTTCACTAACCAAGTTCAATGTCAATCCAGGCCAAAGGTCCTGTTCCCTATTTAAATTTCTATTTAGCTAAACACATACACGTCAAAAAATTCAGAAGAGCCTACCTAAATAACAGGTGCTTTTGAAAATTTTACTCATTAAATTTTACTAGGATTTTGTTTTCTAAGTTACAATATATAAAAATTTCAGAAAGTATCAGTTTGCTAGCTGAAAGGCTGATGCTTCTAATCAATCCTTACTATGGCAATGGGTGTAGAGCCAGACCTAGACTCTGATCCTATACCTTGATGAGTGGTATGGATGGACAATGCAAGAGAAATTATAATTCTGCCATTTGGTCATCTGTTTTTTCCATTACAGCAAGTCCTGGAACAGCTAGCCCTGTTGTTGCCATGCTCACAGCTACATACACTCATGACTCTGATTCATGATTTTATAGTACAAACATTACTTTTTCCTCTCCTTTTTGGCAGCTCTTTACATATTTTATGGTTTACAACTGCATCTTACTCTTTCATTTGAAGTAAGTTGCATGTGGAGAATAAATATTAAAAAAATCTATTCCTATCTAAAAGATCTCCGATGTTTACTACTAAGCTTTTGTACTCTACATCAAAAAATACCAACTACAAATGTCACAGAAATAAAAGTCTTGCCTATTTCCAAATTTTTTTATTCTATTCTCTTTGGAATTCAAACACCTGTTTTATGTGTTGCTGCCTCCTAAATCTGTCTACCACTTGTCAGTGAGATTTAATTGTTGAAGTGGGGGATGGAGGGACTTTTCTTTTTTTTGCACCAACTAGCATGACTTTTTTTTTGTTTTGTTTTGTTTTTTAAAAATCAAACCTTTTCCACAACTGTAAGAAATAAAAATGGTCTGTGCAGTAACACTCTGTTGCCAAAATTAGGCAACTAAATCCCTATTTAGGCACCTCGGTGGCTCAATTTCCAGAAGTGAGAACCTGCAGCTTCCATTGAAAGATACCTGCTTTTGTAAATTTTGGCCTCAGTACATGCATTTCAGTATTTTACTATGTTGCATTTCATTTGGCACCTGAATACTTAATTATACAAAAAAAAGAAAAAACCTTTATCCAAGAATGAAAAAATTACGTCTATGGTTACCAGCTTGAGAGGCACGGACACCAAAGTGGAGACTGGGAAATGCGGGCTTGAAATAGAATTAGAGAAATCTCTTTGTTTCCCAAGTCAAGTAACTTGTGAGAGAACACCATTCCTAGAGAAGAAAGGGACAGTTCTTCTGGTTAAGGGACAGGACTGGGACTTGGGCTTTGAGTTCAGTTCCCACCTCTTCGACACACTTCGTACATGACTTGAGGCAGAGAGTGACTTTAGTTGCCCAAATTCCCCATCTGTAAAATGGAGATACTACTACTTCATCTGTTTGGCCTATTTTACTTGTAAGCAATTTGGGATGGACACGGTCTCAATGGGAGCTTGATCTCAGTTTGGAATCTACTATATTACAAATCCTTCCTGTATCATTGTTCTATACCAGGGATCAGCAACCTTTGGCACGCGGCCTGTCAGGGAAATCTGCTGGTGGGACGGGACGGTTTGTTTACCTGCAGTGTCTGCAGATTCGGCCGATCAGAGCTCCCACTGGCCACGTTTTGCCATTCCAAGCCAATGGGGGCTGTGGGAAGCGGCGGCCAGCAAATCTCTCGGCCCACGCCGCTTCCCACAGCCCCAGTTGGTCTGGAACGGCGAATCGCAGACAGTGGGAGCTGCGATCGGCTGAACCTGCGGATGCTGCAGGTAAACAAATTGGCCCGGCCCGCCAGCGGATTTCGCTGACTGACCGCGTGCCAAAGGTTGCCGATCCCTGCTCTATACTAATAAGTCTTTTACAAAAATACAAGTAAAATCAGAAGATGCCATCCCTGCCCTAATGATCTAACAATCTAAGGTAGACAAATAGTATGACAGTCTCTGGGAGAATTGAGGGAAAAAGTGCAAAAAGAGGAAGAATTGTTCTCAGAGGGTCAAGACCAGACTATTTGTAAATGTGTGTTAACTTCCTTAGTTCCTGATTTTTTGGCAGTGGGGGAAGAGCATTATTTTTTTTTTCTTATTTGTTGAGGAGAATAAGAGGGAAGAAAGCAGGTAGATCGAGAGAGTGAATATTACAAAATTTTCCTCAAAAGGTGACATAAAAGAAGGTAGAGTATCAAAGTTTAATAGTTTTACTAATGTGCAGGAGAATTCAGGAATTTTGTGGCCTGCTACAGTACAAGGGTCATGAACTCACAGAAGCAGAGGCCTTTGTATACAGCTGAAAGTTTGGAACTTCTAGTAGAGAAAAATATAAAACATATTCAAGATAACTTATTGACACACCATATGTCCCTGGTGTTCCACAGTAATTAGTGATTCATTATCACACACTGAATTAGATTCTGCATAGGATTTTTTGTTTGTTTTTTGTTAAAAGACAACAAAAACTAATAGACGTGTAGAGCTGGAAGGGACATCAAGAGGTCATCACGTCCAGCCCCCTCTGTAAACCTAGACCATTCTTGACAGGTATTTGTCCCATCTGTTCTTAAAAACCTCCAATGACGGGAATTCCACAACCTCCCTTGGAAGCCTGTTCCAGTGCTTAACTACTCTTATAGTTAGAAACTTTGTTCCTAATACCTAACCTAAATCTCCCTTGCTGCAGATTAAGCCAATTACTTCTTATCCTACCTTCAGCGGACACAGAACAATTAGGCACCATCTTCTTTATAACATATGAAGACTGTTCTTAGGTCTCCCTGCAGTCTTCCTTTCCGAAGACTAAATATGCCTTTTTTTTTTTTTTTTTTTTTTTTTTTAAACCTTTCCTTATAGGCCACGTTTTCCAAACCTTTTATCATTTTTGTTGTTCTCCTCTGGACTCTCTCCAATTTATCCACATCTTTTCTAAAGCATGGCACTCAGAATTGGACACAATACTCTAAGCCTCATCAGTGCCGAGTGGAGCGGCACAATCATCTCCCATGTCTTACATATGACATTCCTGTTAATACACCCCAGAATAGCAGCCTTCTTCACATATCCATCACATTGTTGACTCTCATTCTACTTGTGATCCACTATAACCCCCACATTCTTTTCAGCAGTACTACCACCTAGCCAGTTATTCCCCATTTTGTAGCTATGCATTGATGTTTCCTTCCTACTTGAAGGACTTCACACTTATCTTTATTGAACTTCATCTTGTTAAATTCAGACCAATTCTCCAATTTATTAACGTTGTTTTAAATTCTAATGCTGTCCTCCCAGCTTGGTGTCATCTGCAAATTTTATAAGCACACTCTCCAAGTCATTAATGAAAACATTGAGTAGTATTGGATCTAGTACTCACTCTGTGGGACCCCAATAGATATGGCCTCCCAGTTCAATAGCAAACCATTGATAACTACTGAGTACAGTATGTTAACCAGCGGTGCACCCATCTTATCATACTTTCATCTAGATCACATTTCCCTAGTTTGCTTATGAGAATGTCATGGGGACTGTGTCAAAAGCTTTACTAAAAAACAAGACATACCACATGTCTACCGCTTCCCCGCATCACACTATACTGGTAACCCTGAAAAAGAAGGAAGTTAGATTGCTGTGGCTAATGCTCTCTCTAAATTTGCTAGCATGGAAGAATAGATAAGATGCGGGACCAGTTTCAGGGGCGAAACGCATCTCAACCCTTGACCTAAGCAAAGGTTCCTGGCAAATCCTCTGGGATCCACCACTGCAATTTAAGACTGCATTTGTGACACCAGTTTGGAAATTTCCAAAAGTGATCGGCTATCTGCTGCAAGATCTCATAAGATACTGTGCTGCATGCCTTGACATGGTGATCTCTATCAAGAGTTAGGAAAACTGGGGCACCTAAGCCAAAAATTCCTAACCTCAGGTCTAACTATTAACCCATATACATGTTCTTTTGGGTAGAGCGTATTCTATTCTTTTTGGGCATGGGAAAGATGAAACCTAAACAAAAGAAATCATAGAAGATCAAGTCCCTACCACAAAGAGAAGGCTTTTTTATAGGATTAGCTTGGTATTTCAGGTGGTTCATCCCCAATTTCTCTGAAATTGCTACTCCATTAATGGACCTCACTAAAGAGGAGTTAAAAAATTTAGTGGAGTGCAGAATGCAACAATCCTTTCAAAGAAAAAAAAGTCCTGTTCTTCTGTTAATGTAACAGAATAAATGGTTCGCAAAAACTGGACTAGCAGATGCTTCTAAATTGGGAGGAGAACAAGAATTGGAAGGACTGAAACCTCTTCCTTGTATAAAAGAGTAGAAAACTCTTCCCAAGAGAGCAAAGATATTGCACAATAGAAATGACAAACTACTAAGTGAGCTATTGAAGGGCTGTTATTTCCTAGGATGAAGATTTAACCTAGGTTAATTGCATGAAAGATAATGGTGGTGGTCTTGCAGTTAAGCTATTAGACTGCTATTCAGGAGGCCTGTGTTCAATTCCTGGCTGTACCACAGACTTCCTATATGGTCTCGGGGTAGTCACTTAGTTTTGTGTGTCCCATTTCCAAATCTGTAAAATGGGGATAATGATTCCCTGTCACACAGAGGTGTTGCAAGGACAGGTTCCTTAATAATTGTGAGTTACTCAGATGCTGCAGTGATGAGAACCATATAGGTATAAAGAAAGAGAAGAACACACATGTTCTAGGTGGTATTTAGAACACTAGCCATATCAGAATATAGTAATATGCTGCCCCCCCTCAAAAAAAAAATCAACATAGTTACAAAATTTATATCCTACTGTGGGATAGAATACATAAAAAGATTGAGGAAGCTTATTTCCTCTTGACTGAGGAAGAGAGTGTGCGTGTCATCTCCTAAATAATAAGAGAAGATGAAAACATAATAGGATAACTCACCAGTAGCAGGTGGAAGAGGGAAGATGCAGAAAGCAGCTGCCAGTTGCCAAATTACCACTTTAAGCTTGCAGCTGCTTGTCCCCACCAAATTTAAAGGGTCAGCTATTCTAAAACTACACTGGAAAAGTGACAGGGGAGTTTCAGAAGTGAGCTTGTAAAGAAAGGACGGGGGTTGAATTCCCTCTTCATTAAGGACAAGGCATCTGGTTGAAAGTCATCCCAAAGTTTGCCAGGTTTAGCTCTCAGTGTTTAACTTTATTTTTATATATAAATAAATAAATAAATAAAATAAATAAAAACACACTATAATAAAACAGAGATGGTATCAACTGATACCTTTCAGTTTGTACCACTACATCCCCAAACTACCCATTCCTATTGAGCAAAGTTGAAAACTGCCATAAAGATGGCACTTTTTAAATTTCCCTATTAAAATCAGATTAATTTATTGCAAAAACAACAGTAACAGTTGATTTACTACTCTCTGGGCAGGCAATTAGCATGGTAGGAAGACCAATATTGTTTCTAAGTACTTTATACATTATCGGTCTTGAACATAAAAAGCTTGATGTTTTCATAATGCGCAAAAATACTTGCACTGGCCTACTGGACCTTTGAAATATTCCTCTTCTAGTTCAATAGTTACTTTTCAGAGATTAACAAAAAAAAGCAGAGTGTTTCATAAACATGAATCTGAAGGCTCCAACAATACATATACCATGGACTCTCTAAACATCAGCTCATGCATCCAATTTCACTCCTGCAGTATCTTGAAAGTCCTACCACAAACTGAAAACACGAGTCTGTACCCAATGACTGGAAGTTAGCTAATGTAACGCCAATATTTAAAAAGGGCTCAAGAGGTGATCCCGGCAATTACAGACCAGTAAGTCCAACGTCTGTACCGGGCAAATTAGTCGAAACAATAGTTAAGAATAAAGTAGTCCGACACATAGAAAAACATAAAATGTTGAGCAATAGTCAACATGGTTTTTGTAAAGGGAAATCATGTCCTACTAATCTATTAGTAATTCTTTGAAGGGGTCAACAAACATGTGGACAAGGGGGATCCAGTGGACATAGTGTACTTAGATTTCCTGAAAGCCTTTGACAAGGTCCCTCACCAAAGGCTCTTATGTAAATTAAGCTGTCATGGGATAAAAGGGAAGGTCCTTTCATGGATTGAGAACTGGTTAAAAGACAGGGAACAAAGGGTAGGAATTAATGGTAAATTCTCAGAATGGAGAGGGGTAACTAGTGGTGTTCCCCAAGGGTCAGTCCTCGGACCGATCCTATTCAACTTATTCATAAATGATCTGGAGAAAGAGGTAAACAGTGAGGTGGCAAAGTTTGCCGAGGATACTAAACTGCTAAAGATAGTTAAGTCCAAAGCAGACTGTGAAGAACTTCAAAAAGATCTCTCAAAACTAAGTGATTGGGCAACAAAATGGCAAATGAAATTTAATGTGGATAAATGTAAAGTAATGCACATTGGAAAAAATAACCCCAACTTATACATACAATATGATGGGGGCTAATTTAGTTACAACAAGTCAGGAAAAAGATCTTGGAGTCATCGTGGATAGTTCTCTGAAGATGTCCGCGCAGTGTGCAGAGGCGGTCAAAAAAGCAAACAGGATGTTAGGAATCATTAAAAAGGGGATAGAGAATAAGACTGAGAATAGATTATTGCCCTTATATAAATCGATGGTACGCCCTCATCTCGAATACTGCGTACAGATGTGGTCTCCTCATCTCAAAAAAGATATACTGGCACTAGAAAAGGTTCAGAAAAGGGCAACTAAAATGATTAAGGGTTTGGAACGGGTCCCATATGAGGAGAGATTAAAGAGGCTAGGACTCTTCAGCTTGGAAAAGAGGAGACTAAGGGGGGATATGATAGAGGTATATAAAATCATGAGTGATGTGGAGAAACTAAATAAGGAAAAGTTATTTACTTATTCCCATAATACAAGAACCAGGGGTCATCAAATGAAATTAATAGGCAGCAGGTTTAAAAAAAATACAAGGAAGTTCTTCACGCAGCACATAGTCAACTTGTGGAACTCCTTACTTGAGGAGGTTGTGAAGGCTAGGACTATAACAGCGTTTAAAAGAGAACTGGATAAATTCATGGTGGTTAAGTCCATTAATGGCTATTAGCCAGGACAAGTAAGGAATGGTGTCCCTAGCCTCTGTCTGTCAGAGGGTGGAGATGGACAGCAGGAGAGAGATCACTTGATCATTGCCTGTTAGGTTCACTCCCTCTGGGGCATCTGGCATTGGCCACTGTCGGTAGATGGGATACTGGGCTAGATGGACCTTTGGTTTGACCCGGTACGGCCTTTCTTATGTTATTATGAGTCACAGACTATTTACAGTTATTTATTGTGCATACTTTGAAAAGCTTTTGCATCAGACAGCAACACATAAGGGGCTCACAGTCCTATTCCAATTGAAATCAACAGAAGTCATTGGAACTATTTAAGCAAGTAAAGCAAGCAGGATATGACTCAATGTCTTTGCTGCTAAAAAAAAGTTGAGTGGGGGGGGGGAAAAAAATCTTTACATTACTGCAGTTCTTATACCCAAACCCCAGACATATCCCTATAAATAGTTCAAAAGTTTTAAGTGGTTAGCAACAGTTTGCTGGTGATAGTTCTAATGTACACTGGTGGCTGATGTTTAAACTACGGTGTCATCTAACTCCTCACAAACTAGCATCTGCCAGCACCTATCAACTGGAGTGCTCTCCATTGATATCACCATTGGAGCTGCACTGGTGATGGCAAATGTGGAAAATTTTAACAAAGGAGTCTAGCACAGGCCTATGCCTGGTCTACACCAGAAAATTAAGTTGGCTTCCCTACATCGCCCAGGGGCAGGAGCGCCGCCAGCTTTTCTGCCCCGAAATGCCGCCCCCCACAGAGGCGGCAGAAGGTCCCACCACGGAAATACCGCTGCAGTTGCCGCCCCCCAAATTGTAGTGCCCTAGGCGACCGCCTATGTCGCCTAATGGGTTGCGCCGGCCCTGCTCAGGGGTGTGAAATATCCACCCCTCTGACAGATATTGGTATACCAATCTAAACCCTGGTGCAGACAGTGCTAGGTTGATAGAAGAATTCTTCTGTCAACTTACCTACTGCCTCTCAGGGAGGTGGATTCCCTACACTGACAGGAGAATCCTTCCCGGTGGCGTAGGTAATGTCTACACACAAGTGCTGCAGTGATACAGCTGTCCCACTGTAGCATTTTAAGCGTAGACATACCGCAACTCTTGTAAGGCCTAATAGTACACCTGTTGAAGTAAACAGCCAAGCTCCCCACAGACATAAATCAGAACAGGACAGCCCACTGTGAATAATAAGAAAGAAGAGTTGGCAATAGGTGGTGGCTCTGGTACCATTTTAGGACTACAGCAAGTCAAATCTATATTTGAGACTAAATTGCAAGAGCAAATGAGTTATTTCCTATAAAATATAGTTATTTGTTTATTAGCAGATTACACACACACACAAGTTGCCTTTTAGGAATTTATTGCAGAAATTCTGCCTATGAGTCATATGGCTGCTTTTAAAAAAGAGAGACAAAAAAGTAACTATTTCTGAGTACTTGACATATGCATCCAGAAAGTGTAGAAAGAAGGAGTCACCTAAAGGCGTTAAAATCAAAGACCAAATGACTGACACCTGATTCCTGCAATAATTAATTTCAAATGGATTGCCTTGAACATCTTATGGGTGAAGAGTATATAATGAAACCAAGGAAGAACATCAGATCCACACATACAGTGGGCAACATTTCCTCTAGTCATACCCTTGAAACTAATGGCTACATTGTCCTTTATTTTAAACCCTTAAAATGTGTTTACGAAATACTTAGTACAGTCTATGAACTTTTAGCAGGATTCCAGTTGGTTATACTCTTAACTAAAAGCAACTGAACAGTCTATAGCAGGGGTCAGCAAACTTTCAGAAGTGGTGTGCCGAGTCTTCATTTATTCACTCTGATGTAAGGTTTCGCTTGCCAGTAATACATTTCACATTTTTAGAAGGTCTCTTTCTGTAAGTCTATAATATATAACTAAACTATTGTTGTATGTAAAGTAAATAAGGTTTTTAAAATGTTTAAGACGGTTCATTTAAAATTAAATTAAAATGCAGAGCCCCCCGGACCGGTGGCCAGGACCCGGGCAGTGGGAGTCCCACTGAAAATCAGCTCGTGTGCTGCCTTTGGCGCACATTCCATAGGTTGCCTATCCCTGTTCTATAGGTTAATAGTTCTGAAAGTTTCCGTAGTCCTGATAGAATGGAAACTCTCTCTTCCACTAGCACGTGTGCGTGCAAGCAAGCAAGCGGCAGAAAATTTTTTTATTAAATATCTCACTGAATGACACCACTTGCCCCGTTAGGAATTCAAGACCACTAGCATCAAATGTTGCTATGAAATCCTAAGGTCTATATAACAAGTTTTATCAGTGATTGAAAAAAATAAATACTTAAATCCCCATTTGACTCTGCCTCTACAAGGTCCTAGATCTTTGCTGTTAATGGTTATTACAATTATTTTACAGCACCTCTCTCAGCCATTAAGAAATATAGTAGACACGATCAAAACATAAGAACTTCATCGTAACTCTATTCTAGAAATCAGGCTGGCTGATACTATTCATTGGTGGTCAGACAAAAACCTACAGGCTGTGTACACTTTCTTCTGAAAAAGATACCAAGATAACCTTTCTTGAAATTAATGAGCTGCTAGTGGTTTGCTTTTTCATCTACCTGAACTCCTAGCACAGCAGAATATGCAACTCATTTGAGCCCCAAGAATTATGATTTGGAGACAGCATAAGTCTAGGGGCAGCCATGAAAGAAGCTATTCTGAAGAGCTCAAATAGAAATAAATGAGGTTTGTAATTACTATTTTCTGCACTGTTAGGTGGTCAGACTAAATTAGGAGGTGGTTAGCAAAGCCTCTGACATCCACACAGTGCAAAGTAAGTATAGGGTTTTGTTTTGTTTTTTGTTTTAAAGTGTTGACAAGGCATTTCTTTCCTTTACTATACACATATGTACTTACCGAAAATATAAAAGACATCAACATATGCACAAATGCACAAGCTATGAAGTAGAGGGATGTGTCAAGGCTGATAGAAACCAAAAAAAAAAAAAAAGGAGATCAAGTTTGAAGGTCTCTCTTGCAAGTGTAAATGCTTGCTGCGCATTTTCAAGCTTAATAAAAGATGATGATTTTGGCCTAAGACATTTGAAATATACTAAAGAAACTAGTACATTTTAAAAATCTTAATAGCACATCCCTTCAATAGACTCCTTTTAATTTGACAGCAATAGGGAGAGAAGATACAACATAGCACATTTTTTTATTATTTTTTGGTGTGCAATGAGACACCAAAGAAAAAGAAAGAAAGCTAATGACTAAATTCTCTCCTCTGATGACTACTTGGGGTGACTGGAGAGGGGCAACGGAGGAAGCAGACTGTGGGGGATGGATCAGGGCTAATATAGGATGGAGTGCTCCCTAACATAGCAGCTGGTGGTTACCCTGACTGAAAGGAATCTTTGTGGCATGGAGTGATGGAGGGTGGGTGGAGAGAAATATAGGAACACTACTGGGTCGGTAGGGAGTGTGTTGAGGAGCATAGTTAGAGAGAAGCAATCTAGCAGAGTAGCCCTGAGGGGCCAGCACACAAAGCCATTTGAGGAGTGCGCTAAGTTATGCTAGGAGCTAGTATCGGCCCCACCAAACCCAGTATCAATGGAGTGAAAAAGAGTGGCTTTCATCCTGACCAGGTCCAGCACTGAGCACAGCTAGGCTGGAGCTGGGTCATATGGAAACAAAACAAAAAATCCTTTAAAAATAATTCAGGATGATTTAAAAATATACATGCTAAATAAAACAGAACACAAAAACTGTATTAAGTCACAGGGTCCACATAAAAAAGGGTGTTATTTTTCATGCAATTAGATTAAATTTAAACTGGTGAATGTTTAGCCCTAACTCCTTGACAATATCGCCTTAATTCAAAAGAACTCCGATTTCATCCCCACACAGAAGGTTGTGTTGTATGGAGGAATAATAGGAATAGGCTGCAAAAACATATCATATTAAGGTCTAGTTTAAGAAAAAAAATTTACCCAAATTTGGAGACTGGCAGGCTTTGTGCTGTTAAATGAAAGCTAGAGAGGAAAAACTCATGAGATTACTCAGGTTTTTTACTATTCAGTTTATTATGCTGAGAGCATCTAGAAACTTAGACTCAAACTCTATATGGGAGCTAGTCAGGGCCTGGAAGTTCTCTACAAATGGATCTTTCCATTGACTCCAGTTGAAGCAAGACAGACATTTTGCTATCCCAAGTGAATTTCAGGGCACAAATTGTGCCCTCCCCTCTCAACAGAACCATACATTTTAAAACTTGTGTTATTTGACTGGTTTAAAAAAAACAAAAACAAACAAACAAAAAAAAAAACACACACTCCTTTCCCCTCAAACTCTCTGGATCTCCTGTACACACATCAATTCACATTCTGCTCCCCCACACCTACCTCTCTGCCCTTGTCCATACCTCTGCTCCACTGGGTTTACAAGAAGTTTCAGTATGGGGAGAGGAAGCTTAGAGCATCCTTTAAAGGTCTTTGCTCAGCAGATTCTTCTCTTGGTTCCTGTGGAGTGATCTGAGTTTCCCCATTCTACCCTTTTCATTTCCTCATGAGAGAGGGAGTGGCACATGAGATCGCTCATTTTCACTCCCCCTTCCCTACCAGGCACCCAATTGCAGTCCCTGAATGGTACTGTGGTGAATGCACCACTGGGCTCTTATAGATGCAGGGACCTTCACAGTCTACGTTTAGCAGAGAACTCTGCTTTCTCCTTTTATTCCCCTTTAATAACCCATTATGCTGCGAACTACAGTTAATTTACAATTTGACCCCAGATTATTAGTGTCTTCTGGGTCACAACTGAATAATTCAAAAGCTGAGTATTTCTGATTATTTTTCTCTTTCCACCTACTGTCCTCAAAATCCCCAAATAATAGCTGCCCTTTTCACTAGGAACTAACTACTGACTTTTAAAGATATGTAAATCAATGTGGCATAGAAGTGGTGTGGGTATTTCAACATGTCTGTGTAGCCAGACTGCACCAAACCATTTAATATTTGACATGTAAGTAGAAGCTGAGGGAGAGGGGAAGCATTATAAGTGTCATAAGCCAACATTTTCTGTAGAGTCAATGATTAAACATGTCCTCTGCAATCAGCTAAAGTTTTTTCTCTGTAACTCTGTACTTACACAAGTGAAACAAAATTTAGCCTGACTCTGTCCTTCGTAGTTTGCAGAAACTGGAGTACGCAGAACAAAAACATTGTATATTCTTGCTAAGCAATTGTTTTTCCGGGGGAGGGTAGACAGTAAACAAAACAACCCTGCCCCCACCCCCCCTCCACACACGGATATTTCCTGTTCAGAATTGACTCATCTTGCGCTTTGCTGGCAAAGTTACAGCACCGCTCAGAGAGCGCTGAAGGGAAACCGCTGTTGTGTGTTCACACTGTCACCTGCCTGCGCAATAGCGTGTTCATACTTGCGGCACTTGCAGCGGTATTCGGAGCGGTGCACTCTGGACAGCTATCCCACAGAGCATCTCTTCCTGACTGCTGTTAACAGTTGTAGGAAAGTGGAGGTGGTCACGGGGCATCCTGGGTCCTGTCCCAATGCCCTGTGATGCATTGCTTCATATCCCAGAAATCACTGTGCTTCCATCTGCATTTAGTGCCATCTTTTAATAGTTTGTGTACTGCTCGCCCTGCCTCTTCAGGCTGCAGGAATGGATCCCAAACTGTTGACCAGTATGCTGCTTGCTCTGACTAACACGTCATGAGTGGCAGTGGAGTTATTCCTTAAACTACGTGGGCTGTAGTCCACGAAAGCTTATGCTCTAATAAATTTGTTAGTCTCTAAGGTGCCACAAGTACTCCTTTTTGCGGATACAGACTAACACGGCTGTTACTCTGAAAAAAGGCAAGAGGAGTGCGACATTACTACGCGTGGCGAGATCATCTATGAAACGAAATTGCTTGTGGCATTCACAGAGGTGCTGACCACAGTGGAACGCTGCTTTTGGGCTCGGGAAACAAGCACTGAGTGGTGGGATCACATAGTCATGCATGTCTGGGATGACAAGCAATGGCTGCAGAACTTTCGCATGAGACAAGACACATCCATGGGACTGTGATGAGCTCGCCTCAGCCCTGCGACACAAGGACATGAGAATGACAGCTGCCCTGTCATTGGAGAATCAGAATATCAGGGTTAGAGGGACCTCAAGAGGTCATCTAGTCCAACCCCTGATCAAAGCAGGACCAATTCCCAACTAAATCATCCCAGCCAGGAACTTTGTGAAGCCTGACCTTAAAAACCTCTAAGAAAGGAGATTCTACCACCTCCCTATGTAGCCCATTCCAGTGCTTCACCACCCTCCTAGTGAAAAAGTTTTTCCTAATATCCAACCTGAACCTCCCCCACTGCAACTTCAGACCATTACTCCTTGTTCTATCATCTGGTACCACTGAGAATAGTCTAGATCCATCCTCTTTGGAACCCACTTTCAGGTAGTTGAAAGCAGCTATAATGTCCCCCCTCATTCTTCTCTTCTGCAGAATGAACAATCCCAGTTCCCTCTGTGACAGTGTACCCCATCTGCATCAGAAGGTCTACCAGAGGGCACAGAGAACTGGGAAAATGCAATAGATGCTAAACAAGTCAAATTGAGTGAACGAAGCCTGTCCACTGTAGATTTGCTGTTAACCTTGTGTCTTTTGCTAATTCACCTATGGGTTAAAACAAAAGAATTCACACTAGTGGTAAACCCTTTAAAGAGGTGGAACATATTTGATTTGTGGAATAAGCGGTTATACATGCTGGGGATGGTGACAGGACAGCCCCACCAGCATGTTACTTTACAGCCCATACCTGTAAAAAGCAGCAAAAGCATAACAGGCCTATGCTGCTGTGTAGAAGGGGAAACTGAGGCACACCGCCTCATGGCATTGGTGGCTAAATGCCAAGATACCTCCACGTTAATGAGTATTGCTGCCTGCATTCTGTTAGCAATACTACATCCCTGTTTGCAAGCATCTGGGGACCAGGGACCCCAAAACGGGCTAGAACCCCCAGGAGTGACATCGTATGGTTTCAAGGTACTGAAAGGAAGTGTGACCAGAAACAAACAGAAATTTTACAGGTACTGCCTCCGCCATGGACAGTGTCCAAGTCTCTGGCAGTAAGTTCAGGGGGAGGGTGTGACAGTGTACCCCATAAGGCTTTATGGGGAGGGGGTGCTTATAAATGTACGTATGACATAACTGGAATATGTTTTGTGCTGCCTGTGCCATGTAACATATCTCCGTAAGGGTTATGGTCTACTATATCTATTCATCCTATTTGTACATATATATCATTTTCTACTCGAGGTTAAGAATATGGGCTGTATGCTTGCCTGATTTCTAAGTAAGCTTTGTGAGGCATTTGGTCAGCTTCTTTGGGAAGGAATTTGCCAGGTTAAGTACCTGATCAGGAGACACTTAGGGAACAATGCATCTTGGAATGCTCCAATCCACATGAGAAGTCTTCCTGGAGACATGCAAGATGCCATGTGGACAATGGCATTGGCCTGCAAAGTCTGAGTCACGCAGGGGCATGTGACTTGCCCAGGTGACTCCAAAACTCCATCTTGGAGCTGGGCTTTGCATAGGAGGGAGGTCTCCACCCACAAGAGAGAGTCTACTTAAACCTGTGGGAGACCCCTCCATTTTGTCTTCAGCTGGCTAAAGAAGGAGCCTCTCCACCCCCACCCCCCCCCAGGACACTTGAAGGAGACTGAAACAAAGGACAGTAACTACAGGGGGGGTGAGTGATTGCTGGACCCAGGCTAAAAGGAGCTTAGCCTGTAAAAGGGAGCACTCTGGAACTGGTGAGGAAATTATCTGTATTTAGTTTGATTAGGCATAGATTTGCGCATTTTATTTTGTTTTGCTTGTGACTTACTTTGTTCTGTCTGTTACTACTTTGAACCACTTAAATCCTACTGTCTGTATTTAATAAAATCACTTTTTATTTAGTAATTTACTCAGAGTATGTATTAATACCTGGGGGAGCAAACAACTGTGCATATCTCTCTATCAGTGTTATAGAGGGCGAACAATTTATGAGTTTGCCCTGCATAAGCTTTATGCAGGGTAAAACAGATTTATATGGGTTTAGACCCCATTGGGAGTTGGGCATCTGAGTGCTAAAGACAAGCACGCTACTGCGAGCTGTTTTCAGGTAAACTTGCAGCTTTGGGACAAGTGATTCAGACCCTGGGTCTGTGTCTGGAGCCAGACGGGAGTGTCTGGCTCAGCAAGACAGGGTGCTGGAGTCCTGAGCTGGCAGGGAAAACAGAAGCAGGGGTAGTCTTTGCACATCGGGTGGCAGCTCCCAAGGGGGTTTCTGTGATCCAACCCGTCACACCCTCAGCCTCTCCTCATAAGTCATGTGCTCCAGTCCCCTAATCATTTTTGTTGCTCTCCGCTAGACTCTTTCCAATTTTTCCACATCCTTCTTGTAGCGTGGGGCCCAAAACTGGACACAGTACTCCAGATGAGGCCTCACCAATGCCGAATACAGGGGAATGATCACGTCCCTCGATCTGCTGGCAATGCCCCTACTTACAGAGCTCAAAATGCCGTTAGCCTTCTTAGCAACAAGAGCACACCGTTGACTTATATCCAGCTTCTCGTCCACTGTAACCCCTAGGTCCTTTTCTGCAGAACTGCTGCCTAGCCACTCGGTCCCTAGTCTGTAGCAGTGCATGGGATTCTGCTGTCCTAAGCGTAGGACTCTGCACTTGTCCTTGTTGAACCTCAAAGTTCTTTTGGCCCAATCCTCTAATTTGTCTAGGTCCCTCTGTATCCTATCCCTACCCTCCAATGTATCTACCACTCCTCTGAGTTTAGGGTCATCCGCAAACTTGCTGAGGGTGCAATCCACACCATCTTCCAGATCATTAAAGATATTGGACCTACCCTTGGGGGACTCCACTTGATACCGGCTGCCAACTAGACATGGAGCCATTGATCACTACCCGTTGAGCCCGATGATCTAGTCAGCTTTCTATCCACCTTACAGTTCATTCATCCAGCCCATACTACTGGAAGCTGGCTACTCCAGAGAGCTACCGATCGGTCACCAACCAGTTCGGAGTGGGAAAGTCAACCATTGGATTTGTGTTGATGGAAGTGTGCAGGGAGCATCCTGCTCCAAAGGACTGTGACTCTGGGCAACATGTGTGACATTGTGGACGGCTTTGACAAATGGGCTTTCTTAACTGTGGAGGGGCGATAGATGGCATGCATATTTCAATTCTGGCACCAGACCACCTAGGCACCGAGTACATTAATTGGAAGGGGTATTTCTCAATGGTTCTCCTGTCGCTTGTGGATCACCGTGGGCATTTCACAGACATTAACGCAGGCTGGTCCACAAAGGTGCATAACATATGCATTTTTTGGAACTCTGGCCTGTTCAGGAAGATGCAAGCAGGGACTTTCTTCCTGGACCAGAAGATCAGCATGGGGAAGTCGAAATGCCCACTGTGATCCTGTAAGACCCTACCTATCCCTTAATGCTGTGGCTTATGAAACCATACAGAGGGCACCTTGACAGCAGCAAGGAGCAGTTCAACAACAGGCTGAACAAGTGCAGAATGGCTTTTGAGTGTGCTTTTGGCCATTTCAAGGCCTGCTGGTGCTGCCTCTGTAGGAAGCTGGACCTGGCTGGCAACGATATTCCTATGCTTACAGCATGCTATACGGTCCATAATGTGTGTGAAGGGAAGGGTGAAAGTTTCACTCAGGGCTGGACTGCAGAGGCTCAGTGCCTGGAGGCTGAGTTTGAACAGCCAGAGACCAGGGCTATTAGATGGGCAATGTGGGGCCATAAGGATCAGGGATACCTTAAGGCAGCAATTTGAAGCCAAAAGTCTCTAATATTTGTTGCTATGCTTGGGACTGCAGTGCTTGTAATGCTAGGAGGTGATTGGTGCACATGATGCAATAAGGGGGTTTAACATAATTGTATGTTGCTTTGCAGGGCTCTTTTTGCTTTCAGTTAATAGAATGAAGATGGTTTTCAAACCAACACAATTATTTTATTAAAAGACAACAACCAGAGGAGAGAGTCAAACAAAAAGTAAAGACCATCAATAGGGCTGGGGATGGGGGAAGATAAGGTCCCAGGAGGAGGTGGGGTTCCAGGACGGCTACAAATTTATGTATGTCCAGGGATCATATCCAACCTTCTCCTTTGGAGTACAATGCAGCAGGTACTGTACTTCAGCAGGGCCAAACTGCAAAGGGACGGGTGTTGATTGCAGTGGGTAGTCGGAGTCCCCAGTGCTGAACTGTGAGGTGAGAGGAGTGAATGCCGCAGGTATAAACTAGAGCCAGGAGGCTGATAAGATTGTGTTGGTGGTGTATGGGAAAGAGTTTTGCGACAGCGGCTGCAGGGGAGGGCAGGTGCAGAGCTGCTTGGTTTGAAGAGCTAGTATCACCTGGAGCGTGTCTGCTTGGTGTTCCATAACCTTTAAGAGCCTCGCTGTGGCTTCATTCTGTTGTGCTGCATTCTCCTTTTAGTCCCTCTTCTTGCTGTCCTGCCACTCCTTTAATTCCTGTTTCTCGGCCGTGGAGAGCATCATAACATCACACAGAAAGTCCTCCTTAGTTCTTCTTGGCCGCTTTCTAATTCTACGCAGCCGTTCAGCCACCAACAACAAAGAGGGAGGCTAGGATCCCAAGGTCATCTCGGTGAAGTTTAAACGCAACATTTTACAGAAGCAGTACTGTTTGCAACACAGACAACACTGATTCAGTGCCTTAAAACACAGCTAGTACTCACACATCTGTCACTAACTGGCTGACCCCAGGCAAGCACATATGAGCCACAAGACCCCGAAAATGGTGAGTAGTCACATGGGCAGGCTACACTACTCTTCCTGGACGCTTCTGTACACTAGGCACGTGGCTCTTCGAGAGAGCCAGCACTGTAGGGTGGGCTTGATAATCATTCCTGTTCCCACACTTACCTTCCATAATGATCACATTCTGTGGAATCTCGCTGCAGAGGGTGAGCAGGGAATCAAGGGAGGGTCTTCTCCAAGCCTGTGGCTTCCGCCCTGGCCCCTATGCGGCTCACCGGTGTGCAGCAATGGTCCCCACCCCCCCGGTGATGGCACAGTGGCGCAGGAAAGTTATTGTTAATGGGGCAAGAAACAAAGCAGCTCTGAAAGAATCTGCAGCAGCAGATCACCAAGTATCTCAACAAGTGTTTCCTGGAGATCTGAGGGAGATTCCCATGAAGTGAGGGGTCAACCAACAGCCTGTTCCGCTTCTCAGACTAGACATGTGGTGGAAGACAAGCCTGCTTTCTGCAACCCTCCTGCTCCCATCAGATCCACTTACCAGGGGCCTCGTCTGCTGTTTGTGCTTCGCCAATCTCCGACAGCTGTGGCTAGCCTCCTATGGGGTAGAAAAGAGCTCCTGGCTGCATGCATCTCTGGCCTCTGAGTCATCCTCTGCCCCTGGATACCCCTTCCCCTCCCCATCCTCGTGCAAGATTTCCTCCTCCTGGCTTGGTTCACTCTCGATGGGCACGTGAGCCACCAAAGTATCCACAGTGGTCTTCACAGTGCAGGTGGGGTTGCTGCCGAGTATCGCGTCCAGCTCTTTGTAGGGTCAGCAGCTTGTGGGCACAACAGAGTGGCGGTTTGCCTCCCGCGTCTTGTGGTAGGCGTTCCACAGCTCCTTCACTTTGACCCTGCACTGCAACGTGTCCCGGTCATGGCCCCTTTCTGTCATGCATCATGAAATCTGTCCATAGGTATCATGATTCCTACGGCTGGAGTGCAGCTGGGACTGGACAGCCTCCTCTTCCCAAATGCTGATGAGGTCCAGCAGCACAGCATTGCTCAAAGCGGGGGGATTGCCTGGTGCATGGAGCAGGCATGGCCACCTAGAAAGATGCGCTGAGAACACTGCATGCGTCACCGAGCAAACAGGAAGGGGAATTTCCAATTTCCAAAGGAATTTACGGGGTGGGGATGGTCACTTGAGGGCAGGGCAGTAGAGTTGAAACCGATGATCACAGAGAGGAGAACTGGCATTGTGGGACACCTTCCGGAGGCCAATCGCAGCACTGTAATTAGCCAGTAGCTGTATGCTTCTTGTTGGGGTGGTTTTTTTACAGCACTGCAACTGCACACTGCAACTGTGCACTAAGTGGCTTGGCAGTGTGTACACCTCGGGAGTTACAGCGCAGAAAGCTGCTGTACTGCACAGAAACTTGCCCATGTAGACAGGGCCTTAGTGTAGTGTCTTGTTTAAAGGTCATTTCCCTTTCTTCACCCCTATTTAGTCATTTCTAAAGAGAAGATTTTAATGCTTCTGCTGACTTGTATGGGCACAGGGAAAGCATCTAAATTTAACAAGGCTTTTTATCTGCCAGATATTATACAAGCACACAGATCCTATTTGGCTCATTCTTTAGCCATGCAAAACTGGTGTTCTCACACTAAACCTTCACAGTCTGAGCCTTATTTCTGAGCTACAAAATTCAATTCTGGTTGGGATTCAGTCTCTCTCAAAGTTCAGTGCTGTTTGGATGCAAGATTAGAATTGGACTCCTCTCTACTAATAATAAATAACACAAATTTATTATTGCTTCCTAGAGATAGAAAGTCCAAATTACTTCCCATCTCATCTTTTTCATGTCTCCTACTCTGGTGGCATAGAAATCAATGGAATGGTGCCTATACTGGCAGGAAATTCTGTTCTACTGAGTGGGTGGGGATGAGCGATTAGACAATTGCATAACCCCGAAGGTTTTTTTTTCTGTAGTTCCTCTTTTTCTTACATTTCCCAGAATACTTTTATTTCTTGTTGGGTTGAATCTTGAAAATGCTCTGACAAGCAGCACTGCTGAGTTTAACATGAAGAGTCCCAAGGGTAAGCGTATTCACAGCGGCAAGGACTAGCAGGGTTAGACTAACGATCTCCATGGTACTACCAAAGACTCACTGAAAAAGGTTTGGTGACCTTAGGGTGACCAAAGTCCCAATATTTGCTTCTTTGTCCCACGTCCCGACCAATGTTTGGTCGGGACACTGGACAAAAGTAATTTTGCCTTTTGCTCTGGCGCTCGGGCCCCCCACTGCCCCGGCTCCACCCTCTCCTTCCCCCATTGGCTCCCTCCCCAAATCCCCGCCCTGGTCCCGCCTCTTCCCCAGCATTCCTCCTCCCTCCCAGGCTTGCAGCATGGCGGTGCAAGCCTGGTGGCAGGGCGTGGCGGCAGTGCCTGGATCCTGGAGCTGGCGAGTCAGCTCCAGCACCCGAGCACCGGGAGGGCAAAGGGGGGCGGGCAAGGGTGGGAGACAGGGGGGCTCAGCTGTGAACCGCCCCGCCGCGCCAGAGGGCTTCTGCCCGTGGCCGGGAGCGCAGCCTGGAGGCTGCTCCAGCCCTGCAGCCCGCGGGGCAGCGCAGTGGGTCCAGTTGGGGGCAGCGCGGAGTGGGCAGGGGCTGGGTGGGCGGAGCGGGGGTGTGGGCCGAATCCCCGCTGCTTCTGGGGAGCCCCGCGCCTCTCCCTCCCGCTCGTGGCTAAGGCTCCTTCCAGGCGGGACGCGCCCCCCGGCCTGCCCCGCACACATGCAGCGCGCGTCCAGCTGCTCCTTCCCGGCGGGAGGGAGACTAGGCGTGGGGGACACGAGCCACATGTGCCCAGGGCAGCGGGAGGCGCGTCCCGCCGGGAAGGAGCCACAGCCGTGAGCGGGCGGGAGAGGCGTGGGGCTCCTTGGCAGCAGCGGGGATTCGGCTCCTGCCACCCCCCCTGGCTCCTGCCTGCTCCGCGCTGCCCCCGCCCACACCCACTGCGCCCCGCATATGCCCGTGGCAGGCCAGGGGGCGGGAGGCTCCGCAGGGAGGGGGCAGCCCGCGGGGCCTGCTAATGCCCCAGGCACCTTAAAACTCTTTTTGCTCCGCCCCCCTTTTTGCTCCACCCCCTTTTTTGCACCGCCCCCTTTTTTGGCTCTGCCCCCGTCCTGATATTTTATACTGGTAATCTGGTCACCCTAGGTGACCTCCAGGGCCGGCTCCAGGCACATGCTTGGGGCGGCACCTGGTAAGGGGCGGCGGGGGGAGCGTGGCGTGGCATTCCGCGGGGAGGGGGGGCGCTCGGCGGGGCGGTGCTGGGCGGGGCACTCAGCGGGGAGCGGCGCTTTTTTTGCTGCTTGGGGCACCAAAAAAGTTAGAGCCGGCCCTGCCTACCTCACAACTGCTAAAACAGCATAGCCATGGCAGAAGTCATTTCCAACAAAATATAAAGATTTGTAGTGGCAATGGTCCACAGTGCTGACTTGTAAGATTTTAGTTTCAATAAATAAATAAAGCCTTTTCTAAGAGAGACAACTGGAGCAATAAACACAAATTTAGGCTCGCAAATGCTGAGACAGTCAGTAATGGTTCAAATGAAAAGGCCCAGGATCCAGCAGATGTTGAATCTTTTTCTTTTAAAAGTGCAATTGCTACTCCTGGGATAATTCTACGCTACTGCACAATGCAGAATTTGCACAGAATTAATGTTCCGTGCAGAATTTCATTTTCCCCCTGCAGAAATGGGCTGCTGGCTGCCTCTGGGGGCTGCTGGACCCAGCAGTACCCAACTTCCTCACAAATAGAGGACACTGCCAGGTGCAGGGAGAGGGAGAGCCAGAGGATTCCGGGTAACTGTAGTTCCTGGTACTTCCTGAAGTAATGAGGTGATGTGTGGGCTGCAGCCTCACAGTGAGCAGTGCACCCCGCCAAGCAGGGATGAAGGCCCTGGGCAGTGTCAGCCCTGCACAGCCCAACACTGAAATCACCACAGGAAACTCCATACAAGTCTGGTCTGACCAGCACCAGGCTGTTTCTCCCTCTATATCCCTGGGCTTGGGGGTGGGGTGGGGGTGCGGGTATCTGGCACCGTGGCTGAGCTCAGGAGGAGGGTGCAGTTGTCTGGGCAGGGGTACCCCCATGCAGCCCCCTCCCTACACCCCCCAACTGGACACACACACACACACACACACACACACACACACACACACACACACCTCCAGCTCCTCCTCTGCTATTTGAAAACTTCTATGCGGTAACCCTAAAGGGGCAGGGCAAAAAAAATTAGAACAGAATAAAAGACCGGAGGGGCAGAGTTTTCTCCCAAGATGTGCCCAGCTGGCACATGTGACACACACAGACAGAGATGCCCAACAAAAGCATAAACAGAGAAACAAGGGTTTGTGGGGATTTCTTTAACTCTCTACTCTTGGGGGAATCTTTTTTTGTTGTCTGCATTGTTACATACTTGCTGACAGATATTTTGAAATAAATTACCAAAATAATTGAAACTGGAGTGACTACGTTATTTTCACAAATAAAATTTGCAGAATTTTAAAATATGTGCTGAATTTTTAATTTCTTTTGGCACAGAATTCCCCCAGGAGTAAACTGCTCTGGAAATACAATAATATGACCAGCTTACTCAGAGGTAGGGAGCCAACAGTATCCTTATGATTAAGAGTCATGAAAACAATCCGAGGATAAGATCAATTATGCTAATAAATGTAGGAAGGGTGCTAAGCAGGCAGGAGTGCCTTTTGAACCAGTTTTTCTGATTCACGGCAATACAAAAATATACCTGCTTTGGAGAGAATGTATTTAACGTGCTATAGCAAATACGCTTTAGGTGTTCCTCCTTTCATGGTCCTTTCATTTCACCAAATCATGCTCTGAACTGAAACAGAGCAGCAGCCTTTTTTTTTTTTTTTTTTTTTTTTAAATATCTTGCAAACCATTCTCTCTCATTCTTAAACAATGCCACAATTAAAGAAACATGCATGTGTGGAATGACATCCACAAAGGCCTCAATAGCATTACACAGCCCTTGCTTTAAACAATATTTAGAAACACCTTAAAAGAACCACTCTGCATATACTCGTTTTCTAGCACAAACTGGGATCAAGATCTCTCCTCCCTCAGATTCTCTTCAGGTATAAAGCCCGATTTCAATTTAATAGAGGACTCAAAAAGGAACATTTTAAGGGTGTCCCCCCTGCACTTTTATATATATATATATATATATATATATATATATATATATATATATATATATATATATATATATAAAAGTAGTCATGTCCTATAAACACAGCACAATTTTTTAAATGCAGTTTATTTAAATATGGTTAAAAATCTCTCATGTAGATATTGATTTCAAGCAGGATCTGTATTCCAATTACATGGGTGCCGCACTTGTATTATGAAAGACTCCCTATGGCAACGGAAGGCTTCCAATTATTTTGGATTATTTCCAGTGCTTTTGGAAAACAAATGATTTACTCCTATAACAAGTGTGCCAGTGACTTGGTGGATGAGCTATGTAACTGGACAGCAGCTGCTGTCATGAGTCAATAATAAAAGGGATCACAGTAATTGCAGTCTTGTTTTGTTTTCATTTTAAAGACAGATCACAAGCACTGGTTTTTCCTACAGGTATTGAATGTCTGCTCTAGTATAGCCCTCTCTACCTCCCAATTTCACTGGAAAATAAAACTCAGCCTTCAGATGTTACTGCCTTGAAGTGGATTTTGCCCTTCTTAATACAAAAGTAATGCTCCAAACAGGATGGAAGAAGAAAACTAGAGCACAGGCCAAATACATCTGCAACCATAAGACTAAAAGATCTGATCACTGCCAGCCATCTAACAAATGAAGACTACGCAGCATAGTCTATGTCTGAACTAAAGTTAGACACCCAAATCTGTATTTAGGCACATAATTAAATAGCCTGATTATCAGAGGAACTGAGAGATTTTTGGAAGGGCTCAGAGCACTCAGCTACTCTGAAAATCAGGCCACTTAATTATGGGCCTAAATATTGATTTGCTATTCAAATTGAAAATACTGGCCACAGCACTCTGAAAGCAGTCACTCCAATCATCACTTTATAGTAAATTACTCTCAGTATTAGTCTTCGGTTAATACACATAGCATTTATTTTATATGGTCTTAAAAAATTATAACTTTCTACATTAAACATCTGCAGAACCATAGTATGACAAATACTCCTTCAGAAAAATGATCAATAGTTCTCTTATAATTCTGAAACACCTTCATCTAACCAAAACATTAACTTACCAGTGAAGACAGTCAGAACATTTGCTAAGAAACAGATGGATTCATTTATGCTGTTTAACCTCAAATATGGTTCTTTTTTTAACTTAGCTAAGCTCACTTCCTGTTCACACCATGAATATTGAGACACCCAAAGCAGGACATACATACAACTATATACTGACAGGGCTACAGTCTCATTTCCTTTGTGGCTTCCAAGACCAAGACTGAAACTGTCTTGCCATAAGAAGTCACCACACTAATAAAACCCTTTGAATATACACATTTGAGTAAAGACAAAAAAGAGGGTGGGAGCCTCTTCACTTAATATAGTATCTATAGCTTTGATTCTCTTTTCACTGTACTGCGTCTTTAAATGCAAGTGCCTTACTCTCTGCTAGAGGGCAGGGTTGCAAGGCGATTCAAAAAAGCACGGGAGAGACAGACACACACTAACAGATGTTTGTTTTTTGTTTTCCTTAATCTAAAGTATGTATTTTGGTCTTTGCATAGGGAAATATAATAATCCTTTCTACTTCAAATGTATCATGTCCATAAGACTGTCAGACACAAATAAAGGGTGTCTATTAACCTTTCAGGTTTCAGAGTAGCAGCCGTGTTAGTCTGTATCTGCAAAAAAACCAGGAGTACTTGTGGCACCTTAGAGACTAACAAATTTATTAGAGCATAAGCTTTTGTGGGTTACAGCCCACTTCTTCGGATGCATACAGAATGGAACATATATTGAGGAGATATGTATACACACACATACAGAGAGCATGAACAGGTGGGAGTTGTCTTACCAATTCTGAGAGCCAATTAAGTAAGAGAAAAAACTTCCGAAGTGATAATCAAGATAGCCCAGTACAGGAAGATTAAATATCTGCCCTTTGGTTTTTGTAATTTGTTTTCATATTCAGTGGCAAGCTTTCAGAGCAGCACATGGAAAGTGTATACTATTAAAATAGGAGACAACTTTTGTGCATATTTATATGTTACAAACTCTTATTCCATACCTATGAACTCATGTTTACATATATTTGATACTTTCATATAGCTGTGTATGTGAAACATTCCCAGTATATGTGAAACTGAAGTCTGCCCTTTGCTGTACTAACTACATTGCTATTAGTCCATATAGCATCTGTCCATCTGAGAAGCCATCTGTTGCACTATCTCCGGTCTTAATTATAATCACCAGAATAGGAAGCACCAACGGTCTCCGGCTGTCGATGATTAAAGAATTTCAGTCTACAAAAGCTGTCAACCCAGAACCTTCTTCAAAATCATGAAAAATATTATAATCACATAGCACATTACAAACAGTTCCAAGTCCTCTTCGGGATGAGAGCCATACTACTGAGAGAGAGTTTATTGCTGGCCAGTTCACACAACCATAGCCAAAACTTTTACTTAGTTTGATTTGGGAAGGATCAACCATCCACTAAGTGATTTGAGTAGGAAATTGGGCAAAAGAACAAACTTGGGACAGGGAAATCATTTAAGTATTCCTTACTGAAGCTTTAGGCTTTGTCTACACTGCACATCTTAGAGTGGCACAGCTGTGCCACTAAAGCCTTGCCGTTGTAAAGCATGCAGCGTAGCCACTCTTTGTCGGCAGGAGAGAGCTCTCCTAACAAAATAAAACCATCCCCAACGAGGGGCAGTAGCTCTCCCACCGACAAAGCGCTTTCCACACCAGTGCTTTTTGTCGTTAAAACTTTTGTTGTTCGGGGGATTTTTTTTCACATCCTGAGCGACAAAAGTTTTAAAATTTCAGCTTAGACATAGCCTTAATATTAACTAAATTCAAAGCTATAGGTAACACTGCTCTACAGCCAAAATGCTTCTGAAATAAATGTAGTCAAACTTTACTAATTCTGGGTCACCGAAAAAGAAAATGATGCTTAAAATTGTTGATAGGCTCTAGTTTTCAAGATATGCTATTGGGTCAGTATATACGACCCTTGACTTGGGAATGGCAGAGGATGAGTTATAAAGGGAAGGGATCTCAATTTAAACCAGAAATGACTAAAATACATCTTTGACTGGATCTAGGAATAAATCTATGACTGGTTTGGACAGTACTTGCTTTTTAGGCAAAACAATGAATGATGCAATCTGAAGCTGGTATTGCATCATACATGATATGAATTGCATCATGTTATTCCTAGAAGTCATGGATGATGCAATCATAACGAAGCTTACATCACTCTGCTGAACAAATTGCCCTATATCAGCTCTAGAAATCATACAGTGTCGTGCTCTCTTATTTGTCAGTGTTTGATTTTGCAAAGGGACACATTTCTGTTTAGCCAAAATGAGCAGAGATGCCTCGTACTTGTGTGAACAGTGCAGATAACTTCTGCTATGTTTGTGGTGAAGTGACTTGTGCATCACAAAAGCGCAGTATAACCACTATCGTTAAGAAAGCCGATCACCTTTATTTTGGCTGGAAAATTGGAGATCAGGACAAGAGGTGGGCCCCACATATGTGCTGCAACACTTGTGCAACAAATCTTCGCCAGTGGTTGAACAGGAAAAGGAAATCTATGCCTTTTGCAGTGCCAATGATTTGATGAGAGCCAACAGATCATACCAGCGATTGTTATTTCTGCATGGTGCCTCCAGTTGGGAAAGGTGTGTCAAAGAAGAAAAAGTGGACTGTGCATTATCCAAACATTCCATCAGCTATACGCCCAGTACCCTACGGAGAAGGACTGCCGTTCCTGATGCACCAGAATCACTCTCACTTGAGTCATACAAGGAAGAGGAAGAGGATGAAACTTCTGGTCCTGAACCATCAATGTCACAGGACCCACATTTTCTCCCATCCTCCTCCTCTGAACCACACCTCATAAGACAAGGTGAACTGAATGACCTGGACAGGGATTTGGAACTACCCAAGAGTAAGACAGAGCTGTTGGGCTGCAGACTACAGCAGTGGAATCTCCTGGCAGGTGATGCTAGGGTTTCCATGTTCTGTGACTGTCAAAAGGATCTTGTCCCATTCTTCTTCATGGAAGGTGATCTTGTAGCCTGTAACAACATCCATGGTGTGATGGCAGCCCTCAACATCGTTCACGATCCAGATGAGTGGAGACTCTTCATTGATTCATCGAAGACGAGTCTTAAAGCTGTTTTACTGCATAATGGCAATGTTTTGCCATCAATTCCAGTTGGTCATGCAGTCCATATGAAGGAAACCTATGACAACATGAAACAACTTTTGAGGTGCATAAACTATGACCAACATCAGTGGCAGCTTTGTGGCGATTTGAAGGTTGTTGCTCTCTTGCTTGGTCTGCAGACTGGATACACAAAGTACTGCTGTTTTCTCTGCGAATGGGATAGTCGTGCAAGAGATTCCCACTACATCAAGAAAGATTGGCCACTCTGACAGTCATTGGAGCCTGGGAGGAAAAGTGTTCAGCATCCACCTCGTGTTGAATCAAGGGAGATTTTGTTACCACCTTTACACATCAAGCTGGGTCTGATGAAGAACTTTGTCAAGGCCATTGACAAAACACAAGCAGCTTTCAAGTACCTCCGTGGAAAATTTCCAAGGTTAAGTGAAGCTAAGATAAAGGAAGGTGTCTTTGTTGGTCCTCAGATTCGTGAACTTCGAGATGATGCATTTGACCATGCACTGCATGGCAAGGAAAAGACAGCATGGAAAGCCTTCCAGTTAGTGGCAATAAATTTTCTCGGAAACAACAAGGCAGACAACTACAGGTTGTTGGTGAAAAACCTCCGCAAGGCATACAAAAGCCTTGGTTGCAACATGTCACTAAAGATACATTTTTTGCACTCTCATCTAGATTTGTTTCCACCAAACTGCGGAGCAGTGAGCGACGAGCAATTTCATCAGGACATTGCAACAATGGAGAAATGATATCAGGGCAAATGGAGCCCATCAATGCTTGCAGACTATTGCTGGACAGTGACAAGAGATGCTCCATTTAATGAATACAAGAGACAAGCCAAGAAGCGCCGAGTAGACACTGAATAGGACTATAATAGTTTTTTGCCTTTTGTTTCATAATAAATTTTATTTATATAACCCTTTTGCTGATTTTTAAAAAGTGTTACATAAACAGGACAGGTGAAATATCATCATGTAAAGCAACCATAAACACATGAAAAAAGACCTAGGTTTACAATTTATGATTAAAACTGTAAGTTTTTACATTTTATGTCTATGTATATTGTGTAAATATCTTAGAAACAGTAGCCAGTTGTTTTAATTGTCATATTTGAATTCAGCACATCAAAATACATAATAAATAGCACATTTTATCTCTGAAGCGGACGACTTCTCAAAAATTGTAGACCAGTGTAATTAACAGAGGAACTGTACTTAAATGATAATGTGATGCTTCACTAAAGTAGCTAAATATAGACTCAAAATTCAAAGTGCTCTATAATCCATGTTTTGATTAGTTTGTCAGGTCATCACCACCACCACTCCCATCACTGCACTGGTCGTTGGGGAACCATCATTGATAAGCAATCAACCTATCGTCTCCACCCCTGACAATTGTATATCAGTGCTTGAGTCTCCGCAAAGTCCATTCCAGTACACACTTATTATACCAATCCATCTCTTCTTCTGTCTACCTCGTCTTCTCTTCCCCTGTACTGTCCCTTGAAGGATGAACTTGGATAAGCCAGATGATCTTGTTACATGGCTGTACCACTTCAGCTTGCACTTCTTCACGATTGTCAGGAGGTCTTCATATGACCCACCGCATTGGGTGATAATGTTGTGGATGTCTTCATTAATGACGTGGTTGAAGTAGGAGATACTTCCGTAAAATTCTGGGTCTCTCTACTACCTGTATTTTCTGTTCAAGTTCTGCCGTAAGGATCCATGTCTTCTGCACGTATAAAAAAAAAAAGAAAAAAAAATATGGAGATGACCTGTGCGAGCTGCAGTTTCAGTTTGGAATCCAGGGAGATGTTCTTGTTCCTCCAAACTGGCTTTAGCTTTGCCACTGTTGCTGTTTGTGCAGTTCTTGCTAGAATTTCTGCCTTTGATTCTTCATCAGTGAAGATTGAACTGTTTCACGGTCTCCAGCTCTTGTCCACTGACAGTGAGATGTGAGCTGATCCCGTCATATTTGTTTGTCATCACCTTGGTTTTCTCCGCACTGATTTCCATACCATATTTTGCAGAGGTTTCATCCAATTGTTTCACAAGGTTGACAAGTTCATCTTCACTAGTTTGTCATGTACTTAAACTAAAACTTTCATTTTCCATCCAACCCACTTAGGCTATGTCTACACTGCACAGTGCTGATCTACCAAACTGCTGTATCTAGGGTTACCATTCATCCGGATTCCCTCGGACATGTCCGGCTTTTTATGCTAAAAATAGCGTCCGGGGGGAATTTGTAAATGTCCGGACTTCCCCCCCATGCAGAGCACACGCGGCTAACAGTGCTGCCGGCCGGACGGTGTCACTTACATGGGGCTCCGACACTCAGCCAGAGAGGGCACCTCCTCCTCCCTCCCTCCCTCCCTGCATCGCAGATCGGCTCCGGCAGCTTGGAGCTCCTCCCCCGCTGCTGCCCAGCAGCTCAGGCAGTTCCTGAGCAAGTTCACCAGACATTAGGTGAAGAAAGGCCAACAACAAGGGAGCCAGGGGGTCAGAGAAGGGGCAGGGAGGTTTTGGAGGGGGCAGTCAAGAGACGGGGAGGGGGTCAGGAGTTCAGGGGGGCGGATAAGGTTTTGGGCAATCAGGGTACAGGTAGGGGGTAGGGTCCTGGGGGGCAGTTGGGGGGGGTCTTAGGTGAGGGCAGTTAGGGGACAAGGAGCAGGGCGGCTTAGGTAGGGGGTGGGGTTCTGGAGGGCAGTTAGGAACAGGGGTCCCAGGAGGGGGCAGTCAGGGGACAAGGGGGGGGTGTGAGTTCTGGGGGGGGCTGTCAGGGGGCAGGAGTGGGGAGAGGGATCGGAGCAGTCAGGGGATAGGGAGCAGAGGGGTTTAGATGGGTTGGGAGTTCTGGGGGGGGCTGTCAAGGGGTGGGGAGTGGTTGGATGGGGTGTGGGAGTCCCAGGGGTCTGTCTGGGGGTGGGAGTGTGGATAAGGGTTGGGGCAATCAGGGTACAGGTAGGGGGTAGAGTCCTAGGGGGCAAGTTAGGATGGGGGGAGGGTCTCAGGAGGGGGCAGTCAGGGGACAAGAGGCAGGGAGGCTTAGGTAGGGGGTGGAGTCCTGGGGGGCAGTTAGGGGAAGAGGTCCCAGGAGGGGGCAGTCAGGGGACAAGGAGTGGGGGGAGGGTTGGGGGTTCTGGGGGGTGAGGTGGGAGGGGCAGGGGCAGGGCTAGGGCTCCTCCCGTCCTCTTTTTTGCTTGCTGGATTATGGTAACCCTAGCTGTATCACCCAGTAGTTAACAGGGTAAAGAGAAGAGTAAAGCTCTTTCAGATCCCTGTTGTTAAGGGCCTAAACATTCCCTGCCCACTGCATTCTTCTCAGAATGACATGAAAAGTGCCATTACTATTCCCTGAGTAACAGTCCCCCCAACTCAGAACCAGAGGTTCTCAAACATTTCCCATGGTATGGCCCATGTTTTAATAGAGAGAAATGTCCCCTGGACCACTTCTCCCTCTACTCAGGATCAATTAAATATCCCTGTTACAACTACAGCATGGAGAAAATAAGTGCGACATATACGTACAGGAACTCCTCACTTAAAGTCGTCCCGGTTAATGTGGTTTCCTTGTTACATTGCTGATCAATTAGGGAACATTTTCGTTTAAAAGTTGTGTAATGCTCCCTTCTAATGTCGTTTGGCAGCCACCTGTTTTGTCCACTGCTTGCAGGAAGAGAAGCCCGTTGCAGCTAGCTGGTGGGGGCTTGGAACCAGGGTGGACCGGCAACCCCCCTATCAGCTCCCCGGTCGACTAAGTTCCCTCTGCAGCAGCTGTCCCTCCCCCCACTGCCATGTGCTGCTCTGGAACCTAACCCCCTCATTTACATTAATTCTTATAGGGAAATTGGATTCGCTTAACATAGTTTTACTTAAAGTCGCATTTTTCAGGAACATAACTACAATGTTAAGTGAGGAGTGACTATAATTCCTTTGAATGCACTGTAGCAGCCAGAAATGAAGAGGAGGAACCAACACCACGTAATCAGTTTATTCTCTGCAAGCCACCAGTGGTCCATAGAGTTCAGTAACCTCTGCTTAAGATATTGAAGACTAGGTCAAAGAATGTCTGTTTTGACAAAGATATTAATGACTCAAGCTAAAAACAAAATAATTTCATGTTCTCTCTAGATTCCTGTATAGGTACCCATCACCATATTATGTGACTATCACTGCCAAGAGTAAGAAAGGAGACATCATCATCTCCCATCTTGCTGGCTTACAATATAGGAGTTTTTCCCCATTTTGGTGGGGGTCGGGGGGCAGGGATGTGTAGAAGGCTACTGTGGGAAAGCTAGGTTGAAGAGAGGAGTTTTGCATTAGTTCTGAATGCAGTGAGGTTAGAGGTCAACCTCTTATTTCTTCTACCAGAAAGTTTCAGTGTCTTGGTCAAAGTTCTGCCATGCACAGTCTTGAGTGTTGCCCTACCTTCATCGTTCCAGTCTAGGGTTACCATAATCCAGCAAGCAAAAAAGAGGACAGGAGGAGCCCCCGCCCCTGTCCTGTCCTAGCCCCGCCCCATCCTGCCCTAGCCGTGCCCCTGCCCCTCCCACTCCCCCCCTCAGAACCCCCAACCCTTCCTGCCTCTTGTCCCCTGACTGCCCCCTCCTGAGACCCTCCCCCCATCCTAACTGGCCCCCTAGGACTCTACCCCCTACCTGTACCCTGACTACCCCACCCTTATCCACACCCCCACCCCCTGACAGCCCCCTGGGACTCCCACGCCCCATCCAACCACTCTCCACCCCCTGACAGCCCAACTCCCGACCCATCTAAACCCCTCTGCTCCCTATCCCCTGACTGCTCCGATCCCTCTCCCCACCCCTGCCACCTGACAGCCCCCCCCAAACTCCCAAACACCCCCCCGCTCCTTGTCCCCTGACTGCCCCCTCCTGGGACCCCTGCTCCTAACTGCCCCCCAGGACCCCACCCCCTACCTAAGCCTCCCTGTTCCTTGTCCCCTAACTGCCCCCTCCTAAGACCCCCCCCCAACTGCCCCCCAGGACCCCACCCCCTACCTAAGCCTCCCTGTTCCTTGTCCCCTAACTGCCCCCTCCTAAGACCCCCCCCAACTGCCCCCCAGGACCCTACCCCCTACCTGTACCCTGACTGCCCAAAACCTTATCCACACACACCCCCAGAAAGCCCCCCCAAACTCCCGACCCCCCCATCTCTTGACTGCCCCCTCCAAAACATCCCTGCCCCTTCTCCGACCCCCTGGCTCCCTTGTTGTTGGCCTTTCTTCGCCTAATGTCTCGGTGAACTTGCTCAGGAACTGCATGAGCCGCTCGTCGGACGCTGGGTAGCAGTGGGGGAGGAGCTCCAGATTGCCAGAGCCAATCTGCGATGCAGGGAGGGAGGAGTGATTTCTGCTGCAGGGGGGGAGGAGGAGGACGTGCTCTCTCTGGCTGAGTGTCGGAGCCCCATGTAAGTGGCACCATCCGGCCAGCTGCACTGTTAGCCACACGTGCTCTGCATGTGGGGGGGGGGGGGGGGGGGAAGAGAGGCGGGGAGGATCTGGACATTTACGAATTCCCCCCGGACGCTATTTTTAGCTTAAAAAGCCGGACATGTCCGGGGGAATCCGGACGAATGGTAACCCTATTCCAGTCAGACATGGCCATGGGGAGAGATGGACACTCTTAGGTAGATGGGGCCAATGCTAGACAGGGCTTTGAAATCTGGACAGCAACTTGTACCATAACTGTCGACTGTAGCTATTTTATGACAACTGTAAACTTACTTATAAAATCTAAATCAACCTCCTATCCATAAGAAATTTTATTGAGGGTGAGAAAGAAAGGTCAGTTATAACGAGACTCCAATTTTCTGCCCCAATCATATTTTGTTCAGTTGAAACAAAAGAAAGGACAGGAATGCTTAGATATGCACAAAACTAGATCATCTTCCGTATCACATGGCCCATGTACATAATTGTATCATTTCTTTTCAACCACCAGTGTCTGGCACAGATTTGTAAATGATTTACCATTTATCAACACTGAGGTTTAGTGCAACTACATTTTATGAACAACATTATTCTGGAACCAATTATTTGTATATGTTCTTGAACATATGAACTTCAGCCTCAGATGTGGCTGGTGATTTTGTGTTCAATTTTTGTTTTGATACATTAAAACTACACTGAAAAAGGAGATGGGAATAGAAGAGGAAATAAAGGAAATTCCTAAGAATGTACAAAACATGGAGCAACCATATTGGTCAGGTAAATTTGGATCAGGTAACAAGTATACACACATCCATAGTTACAAGTACTGTTTCATATGGTCACACGTATCATAATGCTGTCCTTTTTCATTGTGATATGTAAAGCCAACAGTCCTCTCAATAATTATTTAAAACAACTTCTTATCCAACAAATTTTATTCCCCTAATAATGGCTAAATCAGTACATTCTAAAATGCCTTTTGCACATCAGGAACTCAAAGAACACAGAAAAAAAAATCAGTGACAAATATAAAATAAATCAACTTTTATGACAAGCTAGAAACACTGTAGTTAGGCCTAGTGGAAATATTCAGTATTGCCTTCACAGACATTCCTCCCCTCCGTCCACCTGATGAAAATGGCATAGCACAAGTCAGTGTCTAGAAATCATAACTCTCACCACTGTAGTGCTTACAAGGTGAAAAAAGTTGTGTTGGGGTTTTATTTGCGGGGAGGGGGGTTCATCAGCATAGTTTCTCCAACTTTATTAAACTTTCTCCGATTCACTTTGCACACTAACTTGTTTTCTAGGAATATGATTAATACTAGAAAAGTATTTCCAAAATAAAAATAAACTAGGTGATGATCTTCACCACTCTAGTTTTAAAAAGCTGAGTGGCTATGCTGGAAGGGAGGGAGAGTAAGAAATGTTCCCTGCAACTTTTGAGCTCCTAGAGAGTTTATTAATTGAGTCAGCCTGGAATTGCATACTAGTAGGCCTACACAATCCATTTGTTTGGAATTACACCTAGAGAAGAATTATGCATCTTCTCAGCCAGTCATCATGATGCCTATATATCGCAAAGTGCCACTTTCACACAGGTAAACCTAAGAAAGACATGGCTATATCAAGACAGAAAAACAAATTACTTTAAAATTAGTATGAAGCCAGTTTTCCTCTTCACTAAATCCATCACAAGAGAAGGGTGACATCTGACAAACAGTTATAAAAAGTCATCAAATCATGGATTGAGGAAATAAAGCAAGTTTAAGAGCTCATTGCCAATCCAGGGCAAGTTATCTTTCTGTTGATATATTGTATGGGAAAACCTTCCATACATACCTATTTCGTATATAAATATTTCTATATTGCTCACACTATACTAGGTAGCTGCTCAAGATCAAGGAATTCACTACTGAAAAGTCATATATGCAGGAGCCCAAAGTTATAAGGTATGGCAAATACCATCATTATTCATGTCATTTGTTCGCTACAGGAAAGTGCTGTTTTTTAAGCATGTTCTGGTTACTCTATTTTTCATTTTTTTCTTCAATCATTCAACTTTAAAAAGACTCAAGAAACTCTCCCTGACTTTTCTGAAAAATTAGGAACAAAGCTAAAATACAGGTCAAACACCATATACCATTCTGTCTATTAAGTTATACTAGAAGGGTTTTTATTTTGAAATTTTCCTTCAAATGTGTATTAGTCCGTGAGTATTAGAGAATGGTTGTAGTCAGAAAATTGCCTGTAAAAACAACAACATCTCTCTCTCTCTCTCTCTATATTCTCATTAGCTTCCATATCAAAAGTTGCTCAGTTTAGATTGATATGATAAAGTTGACACTGAGCAATGAAAACTCACTTTGAGATCTGAACGAGACACTTTTCTGCCTTTTATACCAACACCAATAAAAGTTCTGAAGTCATTACTTTACTAATAAATTAATTGATGAGCGAGTAGAACAGAATCCAATTCACACTGCCACAGGCATAGTGGTACTGCCAATGCTGAAGGGGGAGGGAGGGAGGGGAGAAAAAAAAATTAAAAGACTATGTTACTACTTGGGCACATCAAGAAGTAGATAATCCTAAATAAGGTGTGATTTTATTTTATTGTATCAACTTCTGTTGGTGAAAGACAACTTTTGAGCTACCCAGAGCTCTTCCTCAGGTCTGGAAAAGGTAACAAGCATGCCCCAGCTAAAAACAAGGTGGAACAGGTTCTTTAGCATAAGTAGACGATTCAAGGTGAAGTGGCCACCAGTTAACACTTCTGCAGGATAGGACAAAACAAGGGGAGGTTAGTGGATTATAGATTGTTGTAATAAAATAAATAACTCTCTAGAACACTTCTGCACGAGCATCAACTTCCTGGACACCATGATCAGCTTCAACAATGGAAACCTACAGACAACTATATACAACAAAACCATGGATGACCAGATTTACTTTAACAGATTTGTTGGTGTGTTTGGGGTGGTTACTGGAACTGTGATCTGCAGCCAGTCGCTCAGCTCCACAGAATATGCTCAGGAGACCAAGTCTGGGATACACACCTTAAACACACTTAAAACCGATCTCAAACAAGGACACTTCACCAGAGAACTAGATCTCATCATGGAATGGGCCACCCAAATCCCCTGAGAGAACATGCCTCAATATGCCGGGGGGGGGGGAGGTGGCGGGGGGGAGAGAACAGTGTTGCAACCTCTCATGATTTTGTCATGAGTCTCATGATAATTATTGTTTTCCTTAAAGCCCCAGCTCCTGGAGTCAAGTGGATATCTGATGATTTCAGCCTTCATTCTTAAAAAAAAAAAAAAAAAAAAAGTAAGTTTCTAGCCCTCTTGGCTGTGGAGAAAGCTTCAAAATGTGACCCCAGTGTACCCCAAAGGATCAAAAAGCAGAAAGCAAATAAAAAGAACACCAAATCTACTATTTTCAAGCCAATCTCATGATTTTTAAACGTTTGGGGTTGGCAATACCGAAAAACCTTCAGACTGTACACCCCTAAGGTGTCACCTATCATCACACACAAGAACCCATATGAGGGATCATTAAACTACAACATATACTCGATGGGACTCCCCCCATCCTGAAAGAAATCTTTCCCAAACGACCTCTTCTGGCCTTCAAACAACTCCCAACCTCACCAAACTTAGGGTTACCATATTAAAAAAAAAAAAAAAAAAAAAAAAAAAAAAAAGGACACTCCATGGGCCCTGGCCCCACCCCTTTCCCACCCCCAGCCCTGCCCCAACTCCGCCCCTTTCCTGCCCTAACTCTCCCCCTTCCCCAAAGTCCCCGCCCTAACTCCCCCTCCTCCCTCCCAGCCACGCGAAAAGGGCTGCCCAAGCGCTACCGGCTTCAGTTTGTCGGGCAGCCTCCAGACCCTGCGCCCCCAGCTGGTGCTTCCCCAGTGCAACTGGAGCCCGGGAGGGGAAGCACCCAGCCGGGGGCGCAGGGTCTGGAGGCTGCCTGGCAAACCGTGAAGCCGGTAGCGCTCCGGCTTTGGGCAGCCCCCATGCCTCTGGACCCTGCGCCCCCGACCGAGCACTTCTCCTCCCAGGCTCTGGCTGCTGTGCTCCTCCCCTGACTCTTCGGCTCTGTTTAAGAGCCAAGCTGCCCGAGCGCTCGGGCTTCAGGCAGCTCCCTTGCCTCCGGACCCTGCGCCCCCGGAGCAGAGCAGCTGGAGCCCGGGAGGGGAAGTGCCCGGCCAGCGGCTCGGGGTCTGGAGGCACGGGGGCTGCCCGAAGCCGGTAGCACTGGCTCGGGTAGCTTGGCTCTTAAACAGAGTCGAAGAGTCAGGGGAGGAGCAGAGCAGCTGGAGCCCGGGAGGGGAAGTGCCTGGCCGGTACTTTTCCCGGACACGTCTGGCTTTTTGGCAATTCGGAAAAACCGGACATGGCCGGGAAAAACCGGACATATGGTAACCCAAACCAAACTCATCATCAGAAGCAAACTCTGCACAGACCAGGACCCACCAACTCAAAGTGGTACCAGACCCTGCCAGAACAGGTGCAGAGGTGTTAATGGGCTAGTTCACCGTGAATGGCCATACTGGGTCAGACCAATGGTCCATCTAGCCCAGTTTCCTGTCTTCCAACAGTGGCTGCTGCCACATGTTTCAGAGGGAATCAACAACAGGGCAATTATGTGTTAACTACTTATGCTAAACGATCTCTTCCACCTTGTATTTAGCTGTGACACTCTTAGGGCTAGTCTACACTAGAAGCACTACAGCACAGCACCACTGTAGTGTGTCTGGTGAATATGCTCTCTGCCGACAGGAGAGAGCTCTCCCGGTGGCATAATAAAACCACCTTCCCCAAGAGAGGATACTATGTCAGCAGGAGAAGCTTTCCCAACTACGTAGCGCTGTCCACACCGGTGCTTAGGTTGGTGTCATGGTGGTGGCTTATTCACACACCATAAGTTATACTAATACAACCTGTACTGTAGACAAGCCCTGAGCATCTTTCCCAGCCCCGAAGAAGAGCTCTGCATAGCTCAAAAGCTTGTCTCTCATCAACAGAAGTTGGTCCAATAAAACAAAACACCACAACACTTTATTTAGGTCCGTTTAAAGATATTACCTCATCAACTTTGTCTCTCATATATCCTGGGACCAATACAGGTATAACAACACTGCAAAACAAATATTTTATATTTATTTGAAAAACCCATGAATGATCTAGGTTTAAAACCAGTTAGTAATGGTAAAGAGACATTGTGCTTGACCTTTATTTGTTGACATGAAGAACAATAGCCCATGATTAAGGTCTATAAATCGTATTTTATACAACTGAAGGTATTAACCATATTGAAATGCTAAACACATTGGGTCAGGGTCAGTCTGTGGAGTTACACAAGCAATTAGTTTGACCCATTGTTGTTTTACACATGAAGAATTTTTTAGATTACCACTAAAGCTGCTTAACTGAATTGCCTCCGCTGAGAGCCAATACACTGAGAAGTCATTCCCATCTGCTGCCACAACTGCAGCACAGCAACTCATTTAAGCAGCCTTTGTGGTGAGAAACTGGAAGCTGCCTGATATCTTAATATAGAAGTGTTTACCCAGCAAATTTATAGCTAATTCATCTACTCTCTAGTCACACTTTTTGTTAAGAGGGGTGAGGGATTCTTTATTTTTCAGGAACATTCAGTAGACAAAACCTGTGTGAATCTCTTGTTACAGTCATGTGAAGAGAGCCTGTGTACAACGTACACTTCCTTTGTGCTCGAATTCAACTGCTGGAGAAAGAGACGGACTCATTTCTGTCAAATACAGAGATTTTCTATTGTAGTTTCAGCAAGCCTCCTATAATCTCTAGGGTGGGGAGAAAAAGCACCAAACCTTTTATGAGGTGTACAAAGAAATGTATATACATAATAGTTAGAAGAAACTAATATGTGGTCAAATCTCATTCACTGTAGCAAAACATTGTAATTAAAACACAAAGGTTTTTCATACTCACTTCTAAGAATCCAAATCACAAATCTTTTGTTTTAACCTATAGGGGTATATTCCTGCTAAGATAACTGTTGCACAGCAGCTTTATTACTTATTTGCAAACAAACAAAATCCCCCTGTTCTTTTAGGAATCTTGCTTCAGGTATTACCGGTACTTTACATGACAAAGAACACTCTTGTTATCAGCTCGCAAAGCAAAATAATTGTGTTCATTCAGTTAAGTGTATTACTCCTGAAATACCTTAGCCCAGGGGTTCTCAACCTCTCTCTTTCTGAGGCCTTCCCCCAACATACTATAAAAACCTCAGGACCTACATGTGCCACAACAACTGTTTTTCTGCATATAAAAGCCGAGACCAGCATTAGGGGGTAGCTAGCAGGGCAACTGTCTGGGTCCTGCAAATCTAAATTGCTCAGGCTTCGGTTTTATCCCCAGGGGTGAGGTTCAGAGTCCCAGGCTTCAGCCCTATGCAGTGGGTCTTTGGATTTTTGTCCTGAGCTCCAGGAAGTCTGATGCCAGCCCTGCTTGGTGGACCTTCTGAAACCTGCTTGCAGCCCCCTAGAGGGCCCTGCATTCCTAGTGGAGAACCACTGCCTTAGCCTATGAATTACTGTTTAATGATGGCCCTCAGGAAACCCCATATAAAAAAGTGCAGTCAAGAAATATACAAGTTAATATATATGTTGGGACTACACCTAGTCAGATACACACATATGGTTTGTCAACATGTACTAAAACCACATGCATATAGTGCTCAGGATCATAAAAAGCAACAGAGGTTCCTCAGAATAAGCGCTACCTAGCCACTATTGTTTTAGAGTTAGTCTACACTCACACTACTTCCAGCAGCATGTAAAGTACATACCTTGCATGCTGCCTAGCATGGGTATGAACAACAACAACAGAGATGGTGAGGCACTGCTTAGGCAAGTAAAGACACACCTGAACCTACCCAAGACACACCTAAGCTGTGTATCCCCAGTCTATACTGTGATTTTTAGCTGTGTAGTGTCCCAGTGCTGAAGCCTTTCCCTGTTGCAGGGAGCTGCCCGGTGTCTCTCCCCACCATAGGGGAAGACTCTGATAACAAGGAAAGGCTCTGGAAAAGGGAAGGCAGCGGGGAAAGGCTTCAGCAGCTCCCTGCTACCAGAGCCTTTCCCTGCTACCTCCCCTTGCCAGAGCCTTTCACTGACATATGTAGCTATACACTACAGTGTGGACACAGTCTGGTTCTCATGCAGGCATGTAGCTACACGTATCCTACACACCACTGCCAGTTTGTTACCATCTGCCATGAACCAGCTCCAAAACATACATTTATGAGTCTGCTGTACTTACCAGCTTTCAGATGTCACCAGCCTCCCCTCAGAGAGAGACCTTTCTGTGTGAGGTATCTAGGAAAAACTCCCTCCAGTTGAGGAGCTCTTCTGGCATCAAGCAACCGGAATGCAGTCCTCTGCTCACTTCAAATCATTAACCTGCTTCTGCTTTTCTAACCACCACCTGTTCACCTTATCTGGCAAGAACACTTATCAGAAATCTGATCCTAGCTCTACAGAGGCAGGCACACACAAGCCATTGCAAACAATAGCGCAACTCAAACTTCTTTGGCTCAACACACACCGCCCTCCTGCACTTCCAAAAAGAAGTCTGTTCAAACTACAGTACCAACACTCCCCTCCACTCCCCCTCACTTCCCCAACACACACTAGTACTGATACTAGAGCTGGTCCAATAACTATTCAAATACATTTTCCAGGTTTTTCCACATTTAACAGATTTGTTTGTTCAAGGCCCAGTTTTGCTACACTTACTCATACTGAGTGGTACCTTACTTCACGAGTAGCACAACTGATTTAAACACGGCAGAGTAAGACACTTCAGTTCAGCCTGAGTGAAGGTGGCAAAGTTGGGCTTTGAATATATGCATTAATAATCCACCAGATCTAACTAAAAACAGACACCAAGTCTTTAGCTAAATCATTTTTAAATGTATTTTAACAGCTGGGTCTTTAAAGGGAATTTACACACAGTCACATTGTGGTTCCCTTCATTCCCACCCCTACCTAAAGAAGCTAGACAAGTGCTGTATATGGAAGGGGAGGAGGGGAGAATGGAAGGGGAAGAATCCCTTGAGCATTTTACACACACACACACACACACACACACACACACACACACACACCCCTACCTTAGTTTTCTTCTGTCACAAATGCATTTTTAAACTAGCAAGCAGAGTTGAACAAATTGCATTGTATATAGCATAGTGGATTACCAAAAGTATGCACGTATGCATTGGGTAGCCTATCCCCACTCAAGCAAAAAAGTAGAGCAGCCATTATTTCTGCCCAGTTTTCTGCTCTCCTTCCTTAGTGAGTAGGTAAGGAAAGAGATGGGACACCAAGGGAAGTGTTTTGCTGGTGCTGGTCCAACAAAAACAATTACATTTCATACACTGAAGGACAACAGTTGAAAACTGAATTTTCTTCCGCAGCCAATTCTTTGTAAAATGCTATTGCAATTGAGCACCTCTGACTTCTGCTGATCTGTAGTGTATCACCTAAACGTGTCCAGACTGACAAAGGACAACAGTCAAGAAGTGTGATGAAAAAGCTTATAGCATGCACGATAGACCTGAGGAGAAAACTCAATTAATCAGCATAACTGACCAGCATAATCTGAATTTACAGTGGCACTTGTTATGTCTGTCTCTTTACAGTCGGTTTTCAAATTGTGCTTTCACTGTACCTATTCACACACCCTATTGTGCCTTGAGAAGGATTTGAGGATCCTAGAATATAGCATGTTTCAAAGATAATTTGCCTATTTTGTCAAATGCACCATGTCAAATGGATTAACCCTTCTCACTGTTTCCAATCTGAATTGCATTTGAAAGAAATGATGGTAAACTATGGGGGGGGAAAATAAATGAATATTCTGGCCCTTGCAATGGCAGATGTCAAACTACTGAAGCCCGTGACTTGGGATACTCCGAGAATCAGTTTTAAAAAGACACTTTTCATTCTGCTTTATTGGAAGAATGTTCCAACAGTTGGGCTAGGACTGGGAAGCCCTGGGTTCAAGTCCTGCTTACTGAAGACTTCCTGTGTGACCATGGGCAATCTTGTGACCTCTCTGTGCCTCAGTTCCTCATCTATAAAATGGGGATAATAGCACTTCTACCTCACAGATGTGCTGTGAAGATAAATACACTAAAAATTCCAAGGTGCTCAAATATTACAACAATGGTGGCCATACAAGTACCTCAAATAGAAATAGGTCTATTTCGATATTCATACATAACTGAACATGCTCCTGGATTATTTTGCCAAAGAAATTCTGAAAGATTGTATGAGGCATTTAAAAAAAAAAAAAAAAAAAAAAAAAAAAACACCATCTTTAAAAAGAGGATCAATGCTCCTTCTCTCCGTTGTCATGTACTGCATGTTGCTCTATATGTATGCTGAAGACCAAGTGTTTTATCTGTATTGTTAAAAACCTGATCTGGCGAGACCTATATTAGAGCAATGAGGAGAGGGATCGGCAAAAGGCTGTTTAACAGAGTTGGCTTAATAAAGAGAAAGTAGAATTGCTTTTGGAACATTTGAGACACTCTCTTAGAAGAGGATGTTGTCTAAGGAGGTTTCCCTTTACAGCTTCTTTCACTTGGTGTTTTCTAGATTTACTTCTTTTGGAAAATAAGTTTTAAAGTCAGTGATATTCAAGACCTGAAAACCTTGCTGTATCATTTAAATCTTCTGTATTTTGTAGTTCCAGACTTATTTTAAAAAGTGGTTGAAACTAATCAGAACCCAGCTTCAGTGAGATTGTTTAATGGCAAACAGGAAATACTGAAGAAGTAAAATATTCATGACTATATGATTCATTTGCTATGTGTAGCTGCCAAACGTAGCAGCTCAGCCTTTAGCCGAGGCTCAGACTTGAAATAATTGCTAGGTTTATGCTAGGATTTCTGGCTACAAATCATACAAGAGATAAGGAAAAACCCACAATGGACTAATTAGTTACACAATAGAGGGTAATTAAGAAAAGCGGCAACAATTTAGTTATTACTGTCAAAATCACCTGCTGATAGATTTGCCCCAGCTGTTAAACCAGGAACAATGTAGATCTCCATAACTATTTAGGGGAAGGGGAGCAGAAATCTGAGCAAGACAAGTTACAATAGATAATTTTAGCAGAGAAAAAAAAATCCTCAGAAATGGGCAGCTAACTAGAGAACCTTCAAAAGAGCTCGTTTGGTTTGGAAGTTATTTCCAGATTCTTTCCTTCTCTCTCTCTCTCTCAGATACACACACAATTTTTCTCAGCTCCATGAACAATAGGCTACCTTTCAACATTTCCCATACATCAGGTTACAATGTCAGCCTTGAGAAAAGCCCAGGGAAGTACTTTCATTACATTGCCATTGAGAAGCTTTAAGTTTAGGGCCACTTTCCGATCCAGTCATACACAAGTGACTATCTTTAGTTACACAGATGCAAATTAAGGGAAAAATTGGGCCCTTCAGCTCTTATTTGTGCCAAAAGAGCCAACAAAATACGCCGAGAGGCAGATTTAAAAAAAAGTGTTCCTGCAGTTTTAGTCTAAAGATACCACCCATGTTTGGTATGAGACAGGGTTCATCTTTTAGAAAATTTAGAATTAGAGCTATTCTTGCAGAAATAGTAACAATTCAGCCCCTAATAGTGGCAAATATCAGTGGACACTATTTATTTGTACAAAGCACCAGTGTACACAGGCTGCCACATTAGCACTGGACTCTTTCCTTATACACTTTTTCCATACACCAGTCCTGATCCTGCAAACATCTACATGTGTTTAACTTTACTCTTGTGTGCAGTTCCATTAACTTCAAAATTAAATATGCATGTGTTTGCAGGACTGGAGCCTGAGTACATAGGCAGTACTCTGAATGGAATCAAATTCTAGGGAACAATGGTTATTGCATTATCCCTTACAAGTCTGGAGTAGGTGGGAGCAAGAATAATTACAAGGCTAACAGTTGATTCAAACCACTGGTAAGATTTTGTAAACTCTTTTTTTTATTAAAATATTCTTGTATTAATGGCTGCTAGTTATCACCTGCTAAGTGGAGACTTATTTTCACCTTATAACAACACTGATTAGTGTTATACAAGTAGGTAAGGCTGCAATTAAGTCAGAAAGTCAAAATGAATTTTTAATAACGTTAACGTAGTTGCATATTTAAATTAATAGGCATCATAACTAAAATTCAAACTTGGAATGATCTCACCCACTGGTGTCAACTCATGGTTTTATTGCCAGTCTCATGCTCTTTGGTGTTTCTTTTAAAGCTCCAGCTCATGGAATCATGGTTATTACATGAAAATCTCAGTTATTTATTTTAAAAAAGTGATCACTTCTAGCCCTCATGGCTGCAGAGAAGGTCTGGAAAATGTGAATCCTAGAAGCTCAGACGGGATGAGGCAAATACAAAGAATCCCACACTTAACTTTTTAATGGAGTCTCATGGTATTTTGGTGTCCCACTCATGATGTTTGAAGGCAGCAATACCACTGGCCCTGTGGCAGACAGGTTAGAGCTGAAAAGGATTCTGCACTTCTAGATGGAACTGAAATACCCCTGTGGTGAGCTGTACTATGAAACACTAAAAGAAATGTAAAGCGCATCCATTTGAAAATAAAAGTGGTATAGATGGACCCAACTGAAAAATGTCAAGGGGGGGGAAGGGAGGGGAGACAACTTACCCCTAAACCTCAAGAGAACTTTTGTTTAAGTCTATAACAGTGGCTTACTGGCCCACAAATGCCAGTTACGCTAATGTCATTAGCCACATTTACCCATTTCCTACTCACATTAAACCAATCTTTGATGGACTATTTTGGGCTTCATAGTCATTTACTCGAGTCCTGCTGAAGTGTCACATACTCTACAGAAAACTGTGGCATTTTAAGCACAGACAAAAGATTAGAAGATTATTCAATCACAGAAACATCATAATGTGCTCTTGTCATGCAACATGAAGCCAGACTTTGTTTTTAAGCTAAAACTTGCTTCCAAGTAGTTTTTGTTTTAACAAACTGACTCTTGGGCAATCTGTGTATATAAAAATGTATTAATTCCATTTGGTTTTATGAACTCTATTTTTGACTGTAACTTTTGGGTGGCCTTAAAACACCCATTTTATAGCAGAAGGCAGACCAGGTCAGAGTACCTGAAATAGGGCCATCAACAAGTGAATAGCCTGGCCCTAGTGGAACACTGAGGTGCTACTATCAGAACTATTAACTGTCAGCAGTCCTTCCGTAGGGGTTGGAGAATGGGAAATCCCTAGTGGAGGAGGAAAGAAAGAAGAGGTGTCAGACCCTACCCAGCAAGAGGGGGGGCAAACCTCTTGCTCAGTCTTTTGGTTCTGGAGTGAGGGTCAGAGGGACCTGCCCTCCCTCCCCCCACACACACATACACACACTGACCAAAACCCAAAAGACTAGAGGGGTGAGGATAGTGGAGAGAGGGGTTTAAATTCAGGTTTCTGTTGCTTTGCCTAAATCTGTGTATGTCTAGACTTTGAGCTAGAGATGTAAATTCCAGCTTGAGGAGAGACACCAGTGCTAGCTCTGAATGAACTAGTGGTTGGTAGGTGGGGCTGTACCACAGAGGCAACACATTACTTTTAGCACACTAGCTCAATCAGAGCTAGCGCAGCTATATCTCCTCGAACGCACACCTCTAGCTCAAAGGCTAGACATACCCTAAGCATAAAGTATGTGTTTAAGCCTTTACAAAAGCTATCTTCCTCAGTTTAATGGTCACATGGTCCCCAAGGAGTAAAAAATTGTGCACTGAAGTGCACACAAGGTTGACGCTGGGGGGCGGGGGCTGTGCATAAACTGTTGGAGGAGGGCTTCAGCACTGATCTTGAGGCTTAGGGCAGTTGGACTGCAGGGTCCCACCCTCCTAGGAGGAGGTGCCAGACAAACTCTACACCCGGGAGTGTGCCTAGAGGCTAAATCTAGAGATAGCATCTGGACATTGCTTAGACCCATTTGGCTTGCAAGCAAGTCGGATCCAAGGATTGGGTCCAATTATAACAGCCTGAGGACCATCCACAAAGGGGATCTGTCAGGGCTACAACAAACAAAACCCAATAAAGCCTCGGCAATGCACAAAGGATGCAACTATAGGGGAACAAAATTAAAGAGACTAAGGGGAAATCCAACCTCTATTCATGTCACAGACACAAAGTTATTTTATATTATTCTTGCCAATATTTATGTGTAATTTCCATTGATATCAACAGGAGGTGCCCAAGTACATATTGAGGAAAGGCTAGACCTGTGAATTTGGTGCATTTTCATGCAAGAGACTTGGAAGTTGAACCCTAGAATTTAATTCAGTGGGCCAGGGCTTTCACCCTTTGTCTTTAATCCACCACAACTCTGAGACCTGATTATGTTTTAGATCCATTCCACTCTTCCTCCTCCTCCGTTATCCTTGAGGCATTTCAACATTGTCCCAGAGTTTTGAGAAGATCTTGCTCATTCTGCCTGGTGAAAACTCACCCATACTGGAGCTATAGTCTATGAATAGAGGAGAACTACTGAGGCAGAGCAGAAGCGCCAGCAGCGTAAATGTCACAACAGCAGCATGTCTGCTGTTAACCAAGTAACCCATAGCGACATCTCTTGTTCAGTGTATCACAGAAAGTTCAAAGCTCAAATTTGCCTCAGCCGCCACTCATGTGTTCACAGAAACCAATCAGTGATGTCATGATCATCTTCGAACTCGAAGCACGAACATGAACATCCGTGACACACTTCGCAGTAATTCTTAGTACACCACCACTTTATTGCCCTGCCCCCACTCTACAGCTCTTGCCTCCAATTTTAATCCATTTTACTTCCTCCAGTGCAATCAGAACCAAGACAAACTGCTTTGAAGCTCATTTGAAGTCCTGTCTTTAGATGCCTGGTTTTGAGAGCTATTGTTCCATTGTCAGTTTCTCTCAACTGTCCTTCATTTGCTTGTGTCTGCTCAACTCCAACTTCCCTCCAATGAGCCCCTGAGCTTTTGTCTCTCCCCAGAACAATAGAGATCTCCTGCCTCTAAGCTACACTGGTTTGTTTTATTACCTCAGCCCCACCCCCACTCCTGCTCCCTTTGTCAATTTTGTCCGTCAGTTGCATCCGAACTCCTAGACTGTACACATTCAGCCAGCCAGCAAATAAGAAACAGTCTTATTTGCTGCTTGGTTGTACAATATACACAATGGGGTCCTGATCCTTGATCAGGTGTCCTAGCATGAAGACCCTGTTGCGCTAGGTATTGTACAGTAACAGAACAGCAATTTATGCTGCCAAAGCCACCTACTGTTTAATATGCCACTTCCTCAGATAGGGCATGTCTGCACAGAGAGTTAGTGAGTGGCAAGCTGACGTGTAAATTGATAGCACTTTAGCCTGCTGTACACTAGCTGGCTGTGTAGTCCTTGCTACCACGCACTAAAAGTTCCATAGCATGCTTTGACATACTATTTTCTGCATAGTAGCAGGGTCCACATGGCCAGTTAATATGCAGCATGCTACAGCACTGTGGATTTACACCCCCAGATTGCCAAACACTAACTCTCCATACAGAGAGGCCCTCAGACAGACACCATTTGCCTACAGCTAGTTCAAGAGGACATTTAACAGTGTCTTTGAATTTCTTCTGCTTACTCACCTGTTATCTCTATTTCCCTAGAACTACTGATAAAGTGTAATTTTACAAATGCCTACTCTGAACAGTATTGCTGTCTTCAGGTATGCCAGTTTGCACATAAGTGCTTGAATTTAGACTGATGTGAACAGCTACAAATATGATCAAGAAGAATCCCTGTCACGTGCCCTTTGGAGACAAAGAATCATTCATATATTTTAAAGGGCAGAAGGGACCATTTATGATCATCTAGTCAGATATACTGCAGAACAGACCATAGACTTCCACCATGGGGAGTATGGCCATACCTCTAGTGGGTGAAATAGGGAGTCTAATGTCCTTCACGGAAAAGTCTTAATTGCAAAATTTCTAATTGATAATTTGATGCAAGTATTATACTATCAATTGTTCAGATTTTCTAGCATTCTTAAATGTTGAAAGGTATCTAGAACTCTAGATAAATTGAAACAAGGAAAATGAGCCATTGATTTTGGTTTTTAAGTTTGGCTGAATTGTGTTTTCCCCTCCCTCCTCCAAATCCCTCCATTAGCTGTGTGCATGTTTTAGGTTATACGGCAAGTCCAGTGAGTAAAATGGTCAACCAGTGATTAATGATTACACTGACACTTGTTAATTAAGAGGAACAGATACAGCCAAAGTTTACCTGCACCTATTTGTCATACAAACGTTGGATAATCATAAATGGAATTTTGATTGAGAAGCTAGGAGGGGAGGTGGTCCATCATCAGGAATGAGAGATAGGCATTCCACAAGGCACTATTAAGAAGAGTTCCACAATATGAATAAGTTTGACACCACCAGTTTTGAAAACCACATTGACAGACACGTGAAAAAGGACAACACTGACCAGAGAGCAAATTAGTCATTCCCCAGGTCATTTGGAAAAGGCAAACTGTTGATGCAAAAGGAAACTTGTGCTGTAGTAACAGCACAAATGCAACATGCTTCCTGAGCAGGTTCTTTTTATTTTTCCAAACCATACACTTATTTTTGGCAATATCCAAACGTCTCATGTTGCCTGCACATTGAATTAGTTAAGAGGAACAGTGTTTTACATGCATGAACCAGTTTCAACACTGTAGGCATGCAGCTAGTCCAGGAACTACTACTACCACTACCATTGCCTCTTCACTTCCCACCTTCTACCAAACATTCTGAAGGAAGTGGCTAAATGGGCATATTTTTATTATTTTGACATGTTTGGACACAAACCTCCCTCTCTTACTAACCAGTCATTGATTTATTGACGATGACTTAATTAAGGGCTAAATCCTTTTTCTCCTAGAAGTTAGTGTTATGGGTTTGATAGGGGAAATTCTACAGTCTGCGTTAAATGGTAGGTCAGATTAGATGATCATAATGGACGCTTCTGGCCTTTTAAAAAACAAACAAAAAAAATCAACCAAAGGGTGTTTTGCGGTTAGCTTCTGGTCATTTTAGTCCTAAATGCTGAAAAACAAAAAATGAACAGGAAATAAATATGCACACTTAATGTTTGAGAAAAGCCATCTGTACCAAATAGACCAATGACAGACTACGTATCAAATTCAGTCAGGGTGTGATTCCAATAGCGTCAATGTTTTACGTAAAGTTGGATGCCTGTAGTACTGACAGGACCGTTAAGACTCAGGATACCAAATTCTGCATTTTTGTTATTTTCACACAACTCTGAGTTGCTTCAATGGAAGGTATGTGCATGTATACCTGCAAGCAGAATTTAGTCCATGGTGGTAATAATCTGCAAAATAACTGCAGACTGGGAAATTGTATAGCCAACACAAATTTCCAAAATGGTTTCCCATAAAATAATTGCTAGTACATTCCTCAAATTTTTTGGAGATAGAAAATATTTTGAAGAGACCTTCACGCTGTTCTCCCCTGCTTGTTTTCAGATATTACACCGGTCAGAATTTGTTGGACAATTCACCTAGTACAGTATCAAAAAAGAAAAATCTTGTGTATACCAGGGAAATCCAATATATGACAAGCTTTAGGTCACAATGGCCTCCATTGTGTCTAGATACGGTACTGTAATTGCTGTCTGCATTAACTAATGCTCATTTTGGTTTTCCCTGAACACATCATATAGCAATCAGATATTCAATCACTACAATCCAATCAACCGTAATGTGGTGGGTGACTCACACCCAGGAGCAAGGAGAGCGGATGCCCAAAGGTAATTATTCATTTCCAGAGGCAGGAAAGAGAATCAGGGCACTGTTTATTTTGTTCAGAGCTCTCAGCCTCTATTAGATTCACTGTTTTAACACAGACATCCCTTAAAGCACAGCACAGCACGTTACTGAAGTCTCCTTTATTTCATCCCCAGCAATAAGCAGCAAATTTTTTAAAAAGCCCATAAAGTATTATTTGAATAATCCCATGAGATCATATCCATTTGACGAGCTGAGGTACAGCAGCAGTAGAGGAAAATCACAATCTTTTCTGCTAGACTTTGCAAATACCTTGCTGCAGCAATACTGTACGGAATGCAGGTCACCTCAGTTCTCTGAAAGCAAGACAGGGATATAACATGACACTGCAGTAACTAACACTGCTAACATGTAAGAGCCTGGCAGGCAATCCTATACAATGGGGAGGTATGTGGGGCAGAGGTGATCCAGTAATTTTTTACTCAGAGGAAGAGAACCAAGATAAGCACATGCTACGCATAATTGGCCCTCTCCACCAGACTTTTTAAAAAAACAAAACCCCACACATTCCTGTCATACATAAATATGAACTCTTCTCTAAAAATTGAAAAAAAAACCATTTATGACAGTAAACAATCACTGGTCTATGTGCTTTGAGCAATGTCTCGCATTATCTACCCTCAAATGAATCCTCTCGAGTTAGCCTACCTACCTTGATTGAGAGAAGCCACACTGCAATATTGCACTCAGACTGCACAGAGCAACTGGATTAGAAGCGGATGGTTCTGCGAACTTGAGCCATAGCCTATATCCTCTGATAGGCCAGCCAACTCAAATCAAAAGCACCACCACACTTAAGTTAAGGGTTTAGTTGTGTGGTCGGGACTCAAGTTAGGGGCAACACTAGAGTTCTAGCTCAAGTTAACTCTGCAGTGAAGACAAACCCTTAGCTGTGCTCTTCGTAATCTAGGATTAACCAGATTCCTACAGGCCAGGGTTTCTCAACACATAGGCCATGACCCAAAATTAGGTCCCCAGAATGTGTCAAAGGGTCTCACGGCTCCAGTCCGGTGCGGCTGGCTGGGCTTGGCTTGGCTCTAGAGGGCCAGCTGCGTCAAATTTGAGTGAGTGATGCTGCAAACCCCACATACTAGGTTACAACACCCAAAGCAGGGGGCCAAGACCAGCCAGCTACGTGGGACTGGAACCACAGGAGCTACCACTGCAGGGCGAGTGCAGAGTGGGCTCTGCAAACCCCACTAGGGCCTGCCACCATACTGGAAGCAGGACCTGACTCCCCACCCTCAGGGTCTGTTAACTGGGTCCTGATGGGCCATCAACATTTACAAATGGGTTCTGAGCCCAAAAAGGTTGAGAACCACTGCTGCAGATCACACACCCTGCAATTTGCAGCCACCCCTTTTAAATCTCTAAGTTTCCAGTACAATTTTGTTCAGCTTTTAATTAAATGTCAACTTCTAATAGGCAAATAATTTGTACTGGTCCTTTGGGTAGTCACTTAAACCAGGTTTCAGTTTAGTTTTAATATAATCAGATTGGCATTGAACGCATCACTATGAGTTAGTGTGGCTCAGTTAGTAGAACATTTGGATTTCACCTTACACCAAAGGCTGATGTGCAGTACAATCCTTAAGTGGGCGGGGGTGGGTGCGGGGGAAGAGCTTGACTATTAGGATGTGCTATTTTTCCATTCACAACAATGAACTGGAATACTTACCGCCTGTCGATATACATTAGAGTCTATGGTATATCTCCCAAAGACTAGATATAACCTACAATGTTCCCTACATGAACAGATTCTGATGCCCAGGTCGGTGCAAAAACCATTGAGTGCTCAGTGGTTACTCCAGGTCCTGAGTTTGCTCACTAGCCATACACAAAACTTACTAGTTTATGAAGAGCTTTTAAATACCAGCTGTATACAAAAAAGTCTAAAATGTGCTCTAATCTCTTCATAGTCTTCCATACAAGCCCATGGCACACAGGTAGTTTTTCTATTTGTCTGACACCCAGACACAGTACTTCTGATGCTATGAATGTTATGAGAATTCTCCCGGCCCCTTACAGTAACTTAAGTAGCTGGCATTTTTCAAATGCCTGGCATGAGACAAATATTTCAATATTTCTGTGATTCAATGCACACAATACCTGACAGGGTGCAGTTAGGTAGGGAGGCTTCCTCAAGGTCCAGCTAGCATTTTACAAAATATAGACTGCACAAGATCTGGCACCCTTCCTATCATGCCAACACCCAGCTTTACAATGCATTACGTTGTGCCTGAAGGCTAAAGTCTATGTTTGCAGAATAGGAACAAGTCTGAATCACACTTTTCCCTGGGCAAAACTAAAGAAGAAAATTTCCCAAGTGATAATGAAAAGAAATCAAACTGGCTGCTCATTTAGTTGGTGTGGTCTTGTGATACAGGCACAGGGAGAACAGACTTCATCTAGGAGCTTACATTGGTGTGGTTGCCTAGGTGGCTAACTGCAAGATAGGGCCTAACACCCTTTGTTGCCTTGGGGATGTCAATGTAACCTGTCTGTCTCCATTTCCCTACCTGTAAATGAAGATGTACTTACTATAAGGATGTTGTGTGGACTGCATTTAGGAAGTAATATGTCTAGGAAGTCCTATATATTTGTTGCATTATTATTCTCTCCTTAAACTTTTGATATTGTTCTTGCTCAAGTAAAAAAGTTAGCCCCTGCTCACTATTTAGTTTCTCCATTTACTCAGTGCTGCAGTGAACAATGTCCTATGACTGCAACGGTGTCACCATGGAAAAGTTATAATAAATTCAGCTTAACAGCATCACTCTTAAGGGCAGATTGAGGCAGTAGGTTAGAGTAGCAGGTGTATGGTTCCCTACACCTGCAATTCCCTTTCTGACCTCATTCACCTGATCTCTATCCTCTTCTACTTCAAATTTCTCCCAGTAAAAACTTGCTTCTAACACAAGGCCTCTTATTACAACATTTCAGCGAGGAGAGGTGGGTTAAGTGAAAACGAAAGACCCGCAGAACTACAAGAGGAACGCTTGTCATATTTTTCTTGATTCCCATCCCCCATCTCTTGACTTCTCCATGTCTATGTGGAGAGTAGCTCCTTTTGGTAGGGACTTTACTATTTGTCTGTAAAGTGCCTACCACACTTTGGACACTATAGATGTAACATACAGCACCTTTAAGCATAAATATCCCCATAAATTTCTTGTCCTGTTCAATGGTTAAGTTTTTATGTATAGGAATCAAGCAGTATTTCTTAAACAGTTTGTGAGCCCCCTAGTGGCTCTCATGGTCCTTAATGTTTCAGAAGACACCAGAGCGGTGGTGTGTGAATGCGTAGCAAGGCCTTGCACGTATATAGTCAGTCAACATGATTACTGTGTTCATGGGTTTCCTTCATACTATGTATGTTGTGTAAGGAACAACCGGTGGGGAGGATGGGATCTAATCCAAGAGTGTAGTCAGAAAGAGGGTAACTGCAGAGGGTTAGTGAAAGTGCAAAGGAAACTATAGCCACTGGGACTGAGAGTTAGCTGCTTGTTTGGAGGAACAGAAGAGTTACTACCCAAGTCCTATATCAGGGGTGGCCAATCTGTGGCTCCGGAGTCACATGCGGTTCTTCAGAAGTTAATATGCGGTTCCTTGTATAGGCACTGACTCTGGGGCTGGAGCTACAGGTGCCAACTTTCCAATGTGCCGGGGGGTGCTCACTGCTCAACCCCTGTCTCCGCTGCAAGCCCTGCACCCACCCCTTCCCGCCCCCTCTCCTGAGCCTGCCATGCCCTCACTCCTTCCCCCGCCCCCAGCCTCCTGCAAGCCACGAAACAGCTGATCGGGAGGTGCTGGGAGCGGGGCAGGGAAGCTGATGAGGGGGTTGCTGATGTATTACTGTGGCTCTTTGGCAATGTACATTGGTAAATTCTGGCTCCTTCTCAGGCCCAGGTTGGCCACCCCTGACCTACACACTACCATATATATATATATATATATATATATATATATATATATATATATATATATATATATATATATATATATATGAAAATCCCCCTCCCACTACAGAAACCCTATGCAAAATCCTTCAAGTAAACAAAAAGAGGAGGGTTAAAGGCTTAAAAAAACAAACAAACAAAAAAAAAACCTCCTTCTCTGGTAGCAGTAGCAAGAGCACTAGCATATCATATCAACCTGCTCATAAACAACTTCTTAAAATTCCAGTGCAGCCACGGTCACTGATCATGAGTTTTATAAAAAGTTTGTTCGTATGAGGTTCACATGTTCAGGCAAATCTGAGTTGACAGTTTCCCTTTAACACTGTACTTTAAATTTAGGGGGTGGCAGCTGGCATTTCAAGCCTGAATCTGTGTCAAACAGCAAATTAACATACAGAGTTTGTTGCTTATCCACAACAGGTGAGTTTCTTCCTTTCTTATAAGGAGTAGTGCTCTGAGGCACAAGACATAGTGAAAGTATCACCAAGGATGGAGTCCCATGTTTACTGCTTCTACAGTTTCCATTTCAGATGTGCTCAATATACAAGTATTTTTCCAACCTGCAAGCCGAGCACATTCAGACTGGGCTCTCAGAGCCAAATTGGCTCCCTTCATCCCCCCAAATCACCACCAGTAATAAAGGTTCTGCGGGCTTAATTAAATGACCCCTGTGTAACACTTCCCTCCCCATCCCTTAACTGCACAGGTGTGACTGATGGAAAACTAATAAATATGCCTCCTGAATAGGCTTGAGATGAAACAGAATCCCCAAATCATTTTGTTATCACCATGTTGGCTCTGCAGAGCCAACAGAGAATCCAATAAAAATGTGTCATTAAAAAGTCAGAGACAACACTGAATGCACACATTGAGCATATCTACATAGTATGATGGGGCTATTTTTTCCATAGTCTTTTCTCAGTTTCAAACCAGACACTTCTGTACAGACCCACTAACCCGGACCTGCCAAGTCTCTCACACTGGGGATTAAAAGGCTCAGACAACTCAATTTTGAATCTCAAAAATTAGTTCTTGCAGAAACAAGCACTTTTGGAAAAAAACAAACAAACAAACACACCTAAGACTTTTTACCCCAAAGAGAATTTTAAAAGCCAACAAACATCCCTGTGCTAATGAATGAGACCTCCAGAGAGAAAATACCTAATCTACTTTTATTGCATAAACAGAGCAAAACATCACTAAAATCAGAGTGAAAAGTTATCAACACCCACAGTGTTGGTTATGACATGATAGAAACATTTGAAGATATTATTGTATTAGGTTATTATTGACCTGACAGCCAAAATTCCAGCTTCATCAGGAGGAATTCATTAGCCCTTGTAATGTCAGAGCCATTTTGAAGTCTTGCCATTTGCTGAAGGAGGCTTTTGCTTGTGTTTTTCCATTTTTATTAGTTATTGTGCTAGGCGCTGTACAAGCAGAATAAAAGGGTACAACTGGCAATCAGTGAGACATTGCAAACCTCAGCCAGTCAGTGCGGAGGGAGAACCCGGGCAGGAGAAGAGAGCCAGGCGGGCGGGCCGGCCAAGCTCAGCGCTGGGGGAGAAAAGGGGAGGCGCGCGCGGATTGTTACCTGCCGCTTCCTTCCGAGCCCCTTCTCCCGGCGGTGGGCAGAACCTGCCCCCTCCAGTGGGGACAGCAAAGACCAGGGCCGAGCTGTGCAGGGTCGGGCTGGATTTCCTCCGGATCGCCATCCGCCTGAAGTTAGCGCTCTCCGCTTCGCTCATCCTGCCGGGGCTAGGAGGAAACAGCTCGCGCGCCCTCGCTGCTCAGCGCCCCGGGCACAGCAGGGATCGCATCGCACCTGCCCGCGCTCGGGCTAGCGCAGAGGGGCCGCTGCCCTGGCGCTGGGCTCGGTGCCCACAGCGCCTCCCCCGCCGCAGAGGAGAGCCGCCAAGCTGCGGGCTCAGCAGCCCGCTGTCCTGGAGCGCTGCGGAGGCCCGGCTGGAAGGAAGCCAGCGGCGCAGGGACCCTCCCCAGCAAAGCGCGCCCACTCCCTGCACTACAGCTACCGCTGCCGTTTGACTCCAGGCCCTCTCTGCACCAGCACTACCCTGGCTTTGTAACTCCTCCTGCACCTGCCAGGTGAGTCCTGCCTGCGCTCAGCGCCCTCCCCCTGGGAGGCAGCCGCGCCGCTCTGGAAACTCTGCAGCTCCTCCCTCTCCGCCAGCAACTTCTCAGCAGCGGCCTCTGGCTCTCCTCTAGCTGCTCCGCTTGCCCCCTCCCCCGCCCTACACACCCCTCGTCGGAGCCTTCCCCACCCCCAACTTTCTGATGCACTCGGGCAACTGCCAGTCTCTCAGTCCCTGCCTTAAACTCTCAGGCCCCCTCTCCTTTCCTGCACCACTAGCCCAGTGTTTCTGCAGCTGCAGTGCCACGGCACACACCCTGCCCAGGTAAAACCTTTGATCCTCCAGCTAGTAAACACAACTGCCCTTGATTTGCTGTCAGCTAACTTTCAGACTCCGCTACTCTCCAAACCTCCCCTCCACTACTGCACCAAGAGACAAAAAGACACTTGCCTCCTTCCTCCCGGCTACAACTCCGCAAAGCCCCCACCCGCAGTTCTGAGAAGCAGGCTCATGAGATAGCATCGGCTTCCGTTCCTCCTGATTTATGTTCTGCTTCCTGGACTTGCCTGTTCCTCTCTCTGCTGATGTGCTGGCTTCCCTAGAGAAGACAGAATAAGCATGCATGAACATGCCTGTACCCACACGCTAGCACCCATTGGATTGGGAAATTCTTAGATCAAGTGAAACCTGCCTGATATGGGTATTGAGAGCCCGGGTAATCCAACCACCTGGTGAGAACAGATAGATCCCTGTCTGGGGGAGCTCAAAGAAGTCTGGGGCAAGTGAGAAGAAATAATGACCAATCTGTGACAGCAAACCCTTTAGGCAGCAGGAACAGGCAAATGGAGGAGCTCTCCCATACCCAAGGATTCCAATCCCCTTCCCCACCTTTCCATCCCCAAACAGATCCTCCTCACCAGGCAGACTGCTTTCCCCACAAACTGCCTCCCTCCCACCATCACCACTTATTTCTGATGCCATTCCTCAAAGATTTCTCTGTGTCTGTATTAGAAGTGGGCCTTACCTTGTCACACGCCAGCAGGTCACCCCACCAGATATTTTTATATATTTATTTGTTTATCATCATTTTTATTAATTTGTCCAGATACAATAACCAAACTACCAGATTCATCATAATATCCAAAGTAAATGAAGACAGTTAGGACAAAGGGAGGGAAGGGGAAGTAACACATCTATCTTCAGGGTCTACATTCATTATAGATCTCTCAAAAGTCAGTTCAGATTGCTTTGAATGTTTCAGGCATTCTCTTTCTGTGGAGAGCCCATCTGGGCAGGGGCGGCTCCAGGAACCAGAGCAGCAAGCGCATGCCTGGGGCGGCAAGCCGTGGGGGGCGGCCTGCCGGTCGCTGTGAGGGCAGCAGTGAGGCGGCCTTTGGCGGCGTGCCTACGGGAGGTCCGCCGGTCCCGCAGTTTCAGCGGCAATTTGGCGGCGGGTACGCCGAAGCCGCGGGACTGGCAGATCACCTGAAGAAACACCGCCATATCCGCGTGACCGCAGACTGCCCGCAGGCATGCCACTGAAGGCCGCCTGACTGCCGTGCTTGGGGCGGCAAAAGACACAGAGCCACCCCTGCATCTGGGTCAGCCATAATACTGAGCTAGGCATCAGTATTTGGTGAGGATTGACTTTTCCATTTATGCAGGATTATTTTTTTAGTGACCAAAGCTGCATGTTGGCCCCAGGCTGCCTTGTTAACAGGTAACTTCCAGGTATCAGGAAGATATCCAAGAATGAAACTTAAGGGGGAGGGCTCCCATCAATTTTTTTTTCTCTTGACTTATGATATACCACTTATGGGCGTGTTTATGTTCCCATTTAAACAACAATACTCATGTCCAATGGTGAG